>NC_135611.1:64962500-69900000 GCF_053574225.1 Canis aureus | reverse complement strand
CCTATAGCCTAGTTTTCCTTTTTTCAAACTGCTAGTATCAACCCTCTAGCAAGTTATGAAATCAACTTGAGAGAACATTAAAAAGCATGTTTTAAAGGCTGGAATGGAGTGGAATGGGGTGGGGTAGAAGAGAATGACACGGGGTAAACGGAGAACAGATGCTACAGAACAGGACAGAACACGAGCAGTATCGTCAATACGTGGCTTCGGCAGGTGCTCCCCAAAACCCAGGGCCTCTGCACACACCTGTCCTGGACGGCACCGTCCACTGTCAACTAAGCCACCGAATCACTTCTGTTGTTTCTTACTCAATACGAACAGACCTAAAAACATGGGTATTTAAGAGACCACTGAGGCTTTTAGCATTTTAAGTTGTTTTGTGCTTTAGATCTAAACTGCTCTTCCTGTAGCGACTTACCTTTGCCATTTCAAATGTTCCGTAAGTCAGTTTTAGGGACAACCAGGGAAGGAAGGCCATACTGCTGGAAGGGGACATCTGTAATTGTTTGACTCTTAGCGATTCTGGTATCATGAGAATGACACCGCATAAAATCCCAATTCAAAATACAACCTCCTAAAAACAAACAAGAGGCCCCTGGGCGGCTCAGTCGTGAAGCATCTGCCTTGGGCTGAGGTCGTGATCTCAGGTCCTGGGACCCAAGCCCCGGCTGGGCCCCCTGCTAGTGGGGGGTCTGCGTTCCCCGCCCCCCCCCCCCACTTCAGCTCCTGCTCTCACTGTGTGCACGCTCTCTCTCTTTCTCCCAAACAAATAAAATCTTTACAAACCAACCAACCAACCTCCGGCTAAAAATAAAGAAGTAGAGGGTTTTTCTAAATTCCCTTAGTTTTCTCTAATCTTATCCATTACTACTTAACTTTCTTTTCAATTGGATTATCTAAAATTCTCTTTTGCAGGGCACCTGGCTGGCTCAGTTGGTGGAATATGCGACTCTTGATTATGAGTTCAGGATTTTGAGTTCAAGCCCCACTTTGGGCATAAAACTTACTTTAAAAATAAATATGTAAAAATAAATTAAAATTCCTTTTGTTAGACATCACTGACAGGGCAAAGTTTAAAATTGTATGATGAGAGCTGGACAAAAAAGAAAAAGAATCCTATGAATATTTACTTCTATAGCATAGTTTTATTTGCTCTTGTAATAAGTTTGCTTTTTGTTTTTTTAAGTTCAGTGAGCCCTGGTGATTTGTGGTCAGGGTTATACACTGAGCCAAACCTCTTTTCCCTGGTTTGCATATCTTCTTTGCCCTTTATTTGTCAACTTTACTTGTATGGCTAGAGCATCAAATCCCCTCTTTCCTTACTGAACTTCATTTTATTTCTAACCTTAAAATCATAATCTACATATTCTAAAATACAATTTGCTGGAGCACCTGGGTGGCTTGGCAGCTAAGCGTCTGCCTTGGACTGAGGGCGTGATCCGGGGTCCCGGGTCCCAGGATCCAGGCCCATATGGGGCTCCCTGCATGGAGCCTGCTTCTCCCTCTGCCTGTGTCTCTGCCTCTCTCTCTCTCTCTCTCATGAATAAATAAAACCTTTTAAAAAAATAAATAGTAAAAAAATACAATTTGCTATTATTCTTTCAATTTACCTTATATGAAAATAATAATGAGCAAACGATTCATGTAACATCTAGTTTACTAATAAAAGCATTAAAGATCAGTGATCATAGAAGCAAAACAGAGAACGCTTGGCCATGCGCCCTGGATCTTTCTCTGGATTAGAGCTCATAACCTCATCTCATAAATTTAATTTATTACATTGTTAATTTTCATAATGATTTCAGTAGCCATTTCAATGTGCTCTAATGAATTTAGTCTTGTTGATAAAGGCTGTAATTCTCTAATCCAATCATTTGTTTTTCTGCCCAAAGCATGTGTCGTTTTATGAAAGTTATTTAATTTTTCCTTAAGTTTTATTTATTCCCTCAAAAAACTACAAGAGAATGAATTATGGGAGAAACTGCTTTAATTAAGTAGACCATCTGTCATTGGTGGTTGTTCTCACACTTCCTCTTAGCCAAAAGGCTGAGAACAAACTAGATTCTTTGTTTCGATAATCTTTTTTTTTCTTGTTCTGTAAATAGTCAAAATCTTTAAAGTAACCATTCTTAAGACTCCTGAACTTATGACTTAACAATATTACTTTCTCTAATTCATAGAGAAACACATTACTAAAACTTCCTAAAAAAAAATTTACCTCCCTCACTGAGTTTCTCTGAGGATTAAATAAGAAAATATAAAGCAGTTAGCAACATACAGGAAGCACTCAATAATATCATTACAAAATATTGCTCTCAAGATGAAAATTTGTTTAAATATTTAATTTAGCAAGTACACTTAGGCAAAAAATTTTGGTAAGATTAATAAAAATTTACGTGTATTAACAAGCTGAATCCTCTCGACTCCTGAAATAAGTCAATTATTATGCCAATTTTATAGATAATGAAGTTGTGCCTGGACACTTGTTTAATAGGCACAGTACGGATGTGTAGGAGCATGGTGCTGGGAAAACTGGGCAGCTACATGCAGAAGAATGAAACCGGAACACTTTCTTACACGACACATAAAAATAAAATCAAATGTATTAAAGTTCTAAATGTAAGAGCTGAAACCATAAAACTAAAAGAAAACAGAAGCCATAACATCTTTGACATTGGTTTTAGCAACATTTTTCTAGATGTCTCCTCAGGCAAGGGAAACAAAAGCAAAAATAAACTGATGAGGCCACACCAAAACACAAAGCTTTTGCACACCAAAGGAAACCAACAACAAATGAATAAGCAACCCACTGAATGAGAGAAGATTTTTGCAAATGATATATCCAACTAGGGATTAACACCCAAAATATATAATGAACTTGTACAACTCAACACCAAAAAAAAAAAAAAAATTAAACATGGGCACAGGACCTGAAGAAACATTTTTCCAAAGAAGACATCCAGATGGCCAACGGACACATGAAAAGATGCTCAACATCACTGATCATCAGGAAACTGCAGATCAAAGCCACAGCAAGATATCACTTTACAGAAAAGCTAGAATCAAAATGACAAAAAAAAAAATAAGAAATGCTGACAAGGATGTGGAGAAAAAGGATCACTTGTGCACTGTTGGTGGGAATATAGATTATTGCAACCAATAATCAGTATGGAGGAAAACAGGATGGAGGTTCCTTAAAAACTTAAAAATAGAAATACCATATGATCCATTAATTCCCCTAGTGAGTGTTTATCCAAAGAAAATGAAAATGCTAATTCAAAAAATATATGCACCCCTATATTTATCACAGCGTTATTTACAATAGCCAAGATGTGAAAACAACCCAAGTATCCATGGGTAGATGAATGGACAATGAAGACATGTTGTGTGACACTCGATGGAATACTACTCAGCCATAAAAAAGAATGGGATCTTGCCATTTGCAACATGATGGAGCTAGAGGATACTATGCTAAGTGAAATAAGTCAGAGAAAGACAAATACCATATGTTTTTACTTACATGTGGAATCTAAAAAAACAAAGACACAAACAAAAACCAGACCCTTAAATACAGAAAATAAACTGATGGTTGCCAGAAGGGAAAGGAGGATAGGTGAAATAAAGGGGATTAAGAGGTACTAACTTCCAGTTATAAAATAAATAAGTTATGGAGTTGAAAAGTACAGTATAGGGAATAGAGTCAAAAATATTGTAATTACGTTGTGTGGTGACAGATGGCAACAGAATAATGTAGAGAATTGTTGAATCAGTATGTCGTATACCTGAAACTAATACAATGTCGTATGCTAATTATACTTCCACCCAAAAAAATTCTGTAAGTTTATTTATTTATTTAAGGAATCTACACCCAACCTGGGGCTTAAACAAGGCCCTGAGACCAAGAGTCATATACTCTTCCAATTGAGCCAGCCAGATACCCCCAAAAAAATTTAAGAGAAAGTGTAGAACCCTGACAATCTGCCCCCACAGCTGTAGCTATAACTGCCATAGTTTAACACTACTAGGAATAATGTTGTGGACAGGGTCAGAGGAACAAGCTCATCCAGCTCTCTATTTAATGAACCAATGGAGAGTACATCTTTTTTTTTTTAAGATTTTATTTATTTATTCATGAGACACAGAGAGAGAGGCAGAGACACAGGCAGAGGGAGAAGCAGGCTCCCTGCGGGGAGCCCGGTGTGGGACTCGATTCCAGGACCACGGGGTCATGAAGGCAGAGGCTCCACCCCAGAGCCACCCAGGTGCCTCTGAATCAATGAAGTTTACATCTTTAAAGGCAACTTTTTAAGCACATTTTACAAATTCTAATTGTAGGGGCACTTGGGTGGCTCAGTCAGTTAGGTGTCGGCCTTCGGCTCAGGTCACTCCATTCTCAAAGGACTTAGAACAGTACATTGTCACAAGTGATGTAGACATGACATTAAAATCACTGAGTATTATTTGGAAAAGATATTGCCAATCTGATAAGTTACAATCATATACCAATGTGCATCTTTTAATACTTCTAAGATTGGGTAACTCTCCATATGTTTATTTGCTAATTGAATTTTATCTTCTACGTTGTTTACGCAGCACCAATTGTATCTGCTATGAAGCGGGCAAGTCAATATAAGTGTGTTGAATGACTTAAAGAATTCATTTGGGCTTTTCCAATTTTTTGTTTTCCTGTGTGTTTTCTTTAAAGGAAAAAGATGTAAAACACTTGTATTATTTGAGACAAATATTTGCCTCAAGCCCCTTTCTAAAAATTTGGAATATGTACTCCACATTTCCCAGAGATGACACAGAACATAATTTACACTCCGTTCTAAGTTTATCTTTTTTAGTAATCTCTACACCCAACGTAGGGCTCAAAACCATGACACTGAGATCAAGAGTCACATGCTCTTCTGACTGAGCCTCCAGGTGACCCACTGTATCCTTTTTAAAAATTCATCTGGAGGCACCTGGATGGCTCGGTCGGTTGAGCATCTGCCTGTGGTTCAGGGCGTGATCCCGGGGTCCTGGGATTGAGAGCCATGTCAGGCTCCCTGCTCAGCCGAGAGTCCGCTTCTCCCTGTCCCTCTGCCACTCTCCCCTGCTCGTGCTCTCTCTCTCGGTCTTTCAGTCTCTCAAATAAATAGATAAATTTTTTAAAAGTAAATTGATTTAAAATTGATTCAGGAATGGTGCCTGGCTAGCGCAGACTGTGCAGCATGCAACTCTTGATCTCAGGGTTGTGGGTTCAAGTCCCACATTGGATGTAGAGATTAAGATCACTTAACGACAACAACAAAGATGTAGGACCC
The DNA here is from genome assembly GCF_053574225.1 of Canis aureus. Taxonomy (NCBI): domain Eukaryota; kingdom Metazoa; phylum Chordata; class Mammalia; order Carnivora; family Canidae; genus Canis; species Canis aureus. The sequence continues at coordinate 69,894,691 of NC_135611.1, read as the reverse complement.
CCCGGGTGACTCAGCTGGTTAAGCCTTTGACTCTTGATTTCAACTCAAGTCATGATTTTAGGGTCTTGAGAGTGACCTCCAAGTCAGGTACCATGCTCAGTAGGGAGTCTGCTTGGGATTCTCGCTCTCTCTCTCTCCGTCTCTCTCTTCCTCTACCTCCCCTTCTGCCCCTGCATGTGCGCTCTCTCTCTCTTTCTCTCTCGGAAATGAATAAATCTTTAAAAACAATAAAAAGTTAAAACTGACTCAGGATAGTCACTTACTACACCAGGTATTGAGGTTCAATCTTTATTTGATACAGTATTTTTCTATTAAAAAAATTCTTTTCAGGAAAAGGTAGATTTCAATTGACATTCTAAAATATCTAAAAGTTAAAGTACTTTTTTAAAATACAACTTAATGGTATTAGCTAATAAACAAGTAACAAAATAATAATTTCCCATATCTTTAAAGTCTGCGGAAAAAAAATAAAAATAAAAATAAAAAAAATAAAGTCTGCGATAATTATAAGGTTAGAATTCTGCATGAAGTCTAATAAGGATTATAATAACTTTGATATACGACCAGAATTCCACACTTATGAAAGACAAATGACTAAAAAAAAAAGACTCTCAAATTATTTTATTTTCAATCTTGATTTAAATATGGCTTGATAGTTAAGGACTATGAGTCTCTCAAGAGAACTGAGCCAATTAAACTAAAGCTCCCAGGCAGCCCCTGTGCCCCAGCGGTTTAGCGCCGCCTTCGGCCCGGGGTGTGATCCCAGGGTCCCGGTATCGAGTCCCACATAGGGCTCCCTGCATGGAGCCTGCTTCTCCCTCTGCCTGTGTCTCTGCCTCTTTCTATGTCTGTCATGAATAAATAAATAAAATCTTATAAAAAAAGAAAAAAGAAAAAAACCTAAAGCTCCCCACAGACTTATCCCCCATGGGACGCACGCTAAGCCATTCCTATCAGCGGTTGACTCTTCATGGTAGACTCGTCCAACTTTCAGAGGCAAGACTAACAGCAGCTCGAGGCATTCTCTGGACGTTTTGCTGGGTTTCTAACCAACTGACCAATGACACTTCCACCCTCTAAAGAGAACAGACCCACCCGGGCCCAGAGCAACAAGTCACTAATGTTATATTTTCTCCTGGAACATGTTCAACCTATAAAATCCAGAAGATGTGGCTCAGACTGTATTGCTCCTTCAACATTCCTAAGAGGATTTCTTTCATATACATTTGGATATTTTATTTCCAATGTGTATATTTATATTCTAGTATATATAATTCTAATGCATTCTATATTTGATTCAATATTCGAATACATTTCATATTCCTTTTTTAAGTAGGCTCCGTGCCCACTGTGGAGCCCAATGCAGGGCTTGAATTCACTAACCCTGAGATCCAGGGTCAGATGCTTACCACACTGAGCCAGCCAGGCACCCCAAATACATTTTGTATTCTAAGATACAATTATCAAGTAAATAGTTCTCTTTCAAGTAAATAGAGTAAATTCAAGTAAAAAGTCTCTTTTTTAATTTTTAAGTAAATTCAAGTAAAATAGTCTCTTTTCAAAAACAAAACTAAGAAAAACCATAAGGACAAATTTCAGCCAACCAGACAGCAGGACACCTAGTCATGACAGTGGCCGTGCTGAAGGTAACACAGTTGGCAACTAAGTCTGAGCCAAGCACCGGGGAGTGTTCTTACTGGCAAGGATCCTCCTTCCCACGATGTTCTTGTCAGCACCACTCTCCTCCTCGCCCTGCCAGGTTCCTATCAGCAAGAACGTCTTGGCAGTTCCCTCGTAATCTCTACCCACCAAAGGAAACTGGAAGAACCAAAGGCGACAACCAGCAACTTGAGAATTTTGAGGCTGCTGTCTACCACAGTCCAGTAAATCGATTAAATTGCCACGTTACTAAACGTAAGAGAAAGCCGCATTGAGTCCCTTCGAGCCACAAACTGGTTATCCTGTTTTTTGAATACAAACACTATTGCTAACTCTATCTTAAGTTTAAGGGTTGACAACAAAACTCCCAGCTTTTGTGACTTTCTATAAAAATCTCATTTCATAAAAACTAGAGTTTCCAGTTTGCAAAGAATTTTAGTATTTGTTTCTAGGGTCTTAGGAAATGCTGTTGTAAAAATGGGAGAGAACGAGTTGTCCCCAGATAACTAAGGGATATGTTTCACAGTTTTTGTACGTAGCATCTGTGCGTTATTTTGCATTTTAATTGCCCCCTTTACACACATTACCTCCTCTGATCTGCACAGCCAGGCTGAGGGGTGACCAGGAGGGACTCAGCACCAGTGACCGTGAGGAGTCCAGCTCATACGCTTTAAGGGTCCAAGGTTACGGGAGTAGAAAATGAAATGAAATGACTAAAACTCAAAACACAAGTTTTCTATTTCTATTTCTCTGACACTGTGTAAGCTGGAGTTTGGAATTTGAAACCCATCTTCCCACCAAAGCAATACTGTACATGGTGGTTTGGAGGCTAGCCTAAGCCACGGAGACCTCTTCCTCCCGAAGACAGAACCTCCAGCAGGGGAGTCACACAACTAAGGGACTCGCGTGGCCCGCAGGGGCCCTGAGCTTACACTAACATCACGTCTTTAGTGATGAATGGAACACATACTGAGGGAGAGGCCCTATTCCTATAGACCACTGGCCCGTCTTCCCAACGCCCCCCTGGAAGCAGCAGCTCGGCCCTTCCTTCTTTCCAGTCCCAGGGGCCGTGGCCTCTCCCCACCGGTGGGGACAGAACACAGTGGCTGCAGAAACACTATCTGCCCCCTGGGCTCGCTGCAGACTCAAGTGGAGGCTATTGTTCTGACAGACAAGCCCCGTGTCAGCCACGTGGGATCCCGAGGCCCCGGGGGACAGGTGCTCCTCTCGCCCCAGGCTAGCTGGGAGCACTGCAAGGGGATGATCCCGGCTGGACCGGGTGGGTGCAGAGGCAGGAAGGGGGGCGGGAGATGCCCCCGGGTGTGCAGGCATGGCCATTCAGGAAAACTCTTATTTTATATCCAAATTAGAGGAAGTAGTGAAATCAGAAAGAAGTGATTGCACTTTTTAGGTATATTCATTTTATTTGTTCAAAAAGTAGGAAATTAAAAAGGAAAACATGATTAAACCCTTGGTATCCTTGCCCCTCGTTTCCAAAAGGGATCTTCTTCTACCTACCAGGTATACTAATTCTCCAAATGAAGAATTTCTCTAAGAGCTGGAAAACGCCCCCAAAACTGTTTTTCTCTACGGGCCAGGTGTAGAGGGAAAGATGGGAAAACGTCCCATGACTGAGCAAATACCTCTTTGTCCTTCCTTTTCCCCTCGGATTATGGAATGGAGGGGGAGTGATTAATAAGTTATCAGAGATATGGCTCATTTTAAGTATCCCTCTCTCCTTACATCACCCCAAAATGCGAACCAGACTCGCTGGATAGGAAGACAGTGAGATAGAAAGCAGTGTGTTTCCGAGACTGGATGAGCACCAGAATCACATGGGATGCTTAAAAATCAAAAAGTTTCCTTGGCCCAACACACAGGTAGAAAAGAGGAATCTGGAGTTTACCATCACACCCCAGAAAACCCAGATGATCAGTTAAGTACAGGACAGTTAGTACAGAGGAGAGAACCTTAAAGCGTTCACCTGTATCCAGCAGGCCTCTCCTCCTCTCAAATATCCAGGAAGGCCTTCCAGGGCACCCACCCACATCCAGGTGAGAGGCCTCTCTGACACACCTTCGCCCCAGGTAAGCCCACAGAAATCATGTACAACATTCGTCTCAGGAGGTTATAGCTATTCATCAAAGAAAGGACTAACGAATCAGAAATCACAGATTCTGTAAGTAGTTCTTTTTGTTTTTTAAGATTCATTTTATTTGAGAAAGAGAGAGAGAGATAGGGTGTGTTTGCACGAGGTGGGGAGGGATCATCTCAAACAGACTCCACTCTGAGCATCGAGCTCAACAGTTGGGGCTCGATCCCATGACTCTGAGATCATGACCCAGGCCAAAACCAAGAGTTCAACACGCAACTGACTGAGCCACCCCAAAGTAGTTCTTTTCCATTATGTGCATTTAGCTGATTAACTTCTCTGAGTCTTATTTTTTTTTCTTGGAAATGAAGAGATCAAACTAATTTTTTTTTTTTTTCACACTACCACCAGGCTTTATTGCTCAAAATGTAAGCTAAACATTGAAGGTAAATGAGGACCCCAAGAAGACAGAGTCCAGACCCATGGAGCCCAGGCAGCCCAGCTCCTCTGCCACCGGACAGACATTCCTTGCAAGGCACCACCCCACCCTGGGGGAGATCAAACTAATTTCTTATGGATCCTCCAGTTTGGGAAGCCCAGTCGAGACCCAACTGTATCAGATCACAGCAAGGTTCTACAGGAGACTGGATGTAAAATAAGTGGTACAGAGCATACAGTCAACAAACATTTGTGGAATACGTTGGTGTTTTCCCCTATTTTCTCTTCACAAGTAACCTGGGTAATAGACAAATCTGTCTCATTTTCAATACTTACTTTCACAATCATCTTTAATATCTATAGTGGCAAATGGCATGTCTTTCAGAGAATCCATGGCATCAGCTTCAAATTCTTCTGACATTTCCTCTTCTCTGGACACATTTTCACACTCATTGGAATTTATTGCTCCTTTAACATATCAAAAAGAAAAAAAATGTATTATTTATTTTTTAATTGTATCCTAAACTAAGACAAGTCAACTGAATTCAATATAAATTAACATTTGTTGAGAAATGATCCTTGTATTCGAATATATTATAGAGTAATATAAACATTATTTATACTATAGTCTACATTTCTATAAATGTACTTTTATGTTAAACAGCTTTAATAATTTTCTGAAGCATAGTATTCCACTCAGGGTTAGAGGAAGACTGAGTAAATCAACAATCCTCCAGATCTTTTATAGCTAAATTTTCTTAACTCTAAAACTCCATTTTTTAAAAAAAATTTAAAAATTAAAAAATAAAAATCCATTTTTTCCATACTTTTTGAAAACAAACCAATAGTTTTGTCTGTCTCATGTTTATTTTTAATAATATCACTTACGTGTTCTCATTTGTACAAGTTCTGACCTTTATTTTTTCTTCAATAAAGACATTTAAAAAAAAAAAAAAAAAAAAAAAGACATTTTTTTTCTGTTATTAATTAACATTGGTAATTCATGGCTCTAAATATGCTTTCCTAGAAATTTAATGATTAAACACCAGAAGATTGTATCATTTCCCTGACTGCCCTCCCAAGGATATTTGCTAATATTAAAGCCACATTTCACACTTGGTTTTTGTTTTTGTTATGGGTGGAACAACCATGTTTCGGGTGGAGGTTAAGGGAAAGAGAGTGTCTGTTTAAACTGATAAAATTGCTAAATGTCTCAGTAGGTGGTCGTCCCAGTACCATTATTTTCCACACTTCTATTGACAAAACACAAATGTTGTTTGAACTAGGACTGAACAAAATCTTGGGATAATTGTATAATTTTTACCCTATGTATTTACTAAAGACTAACCTACCATTAAAGATATTCATGAAGTCATGTATTTCTTTCTGTTGTAATCCTCTATTTTCAAATATCTAAAAACCACATTCCATTAAGAATATGGCTTACAACATAATAAGGTCATGAAAGGTCATAGTTAACATACATACCAAAAAAAAAAAAATCTAAATTTTTATTGCAATTTGAGTGATCTTTACTACTGCTCGCACACACATGCACATACACGTTCCAGATAAAAGTGAAAAAATAAAAAAATAAATAAATAATTAAAAAAACAAAAGATTTATATATAGTCATGTTCAATACCAAAACAAACAAAAAAAGTAATAGTACATTCTTAATAATGATACTATTTATTTACCAAATATGAGTGCCTGGCACACAAGTGTTCAACAAATATTAGTTTACTATGAGCCTATTCATAAACTTATAACAACTTGAAATATGAGAACAAGTAAATGTTTCCCATTTCTATGCCTGAGTTGAAAAATACAAATGCAGATTATACCTAAACAAAAATTTTAATAGGTCAATATATATCTTATACCTTCAGGCACATATAGCTACTCATAAAGAATCATCACTGACCATGCAGCTTACTCTTGAAAAGGTAGCAGCAGAGTATTTAGGCAGGTAAATATGCACAAGGCAGAATGAAAATCAGAACAAAATGAAATAAACCCAACTTTTGTGTTTCTCTTGCATTCTTAATCTAAGAACGTATTACTAATCTCTGAAGATCTAATGTACAGCATGGTTACTGTAGTCAATACTGTACTATATATACTTGAAATGTGCTCAGAAAGTAGACCTTAAGCATTCTCACAAAAAAAAAAAAAGGAACTATGTAACTATGTCAGGTGATGGATGTTAATTAACTTGACAGTGGTAATCATCTCACAATATATACTTGTATAAAATCATCACACTTTAAATACATACAATTTTATTTGTGAGTTACATCTCAATAAAGCTGGGAGGAAAAAAGAACTCGGTGATATGAAATTGGCCCATTAGCACTGACATTTCAATAGCTTTAAAGTCTGTGTGCCCCTGGGAAATAGATTGGATTCTTGGCAATGTGTGGAATGGCCTAAGAGGCTGACTTCTGTGCTCTAACAACATACTGTCAAGGCAAAAGGAAGACTTGAATGGCATGATGAATTGTTATTTTTTTCCATGAAAAAAGTTATTGAAATACTTTCAGTTTATCTCGAGCTCCATTAACCAATAGTTAGAGAAGTGCTACGTGGATCATTCTGCCTCTACAAAAGCAGAATCAGGAAGGAACAATATTGAAAAGAGTGCCATTTAGGTAATGACGCAAGGCAAGCTGGCCGATGTAACAGGGAGGGTTTAGTATCAGAAATTAGAAGGCAGATATCCTAGTGTGGTGCTTCCACCTCACTAGCAGTATGATCCCAGGAAATTCATATGAACTCTTCAGGCCCCACTCGGTAGCCCCTCTCCTAGATGACATCATTGTCCTACTTGAAAAACTATAAATCCTGGCTGCACTTTAGGATCACCTGGAGCTTTTTAAAATGACCAATGCCTGGGTCCCACTCCAGGCCAATTAAATTGGAATCTCTGGAGATCAAGGCAGCTGCTGGTATTTTCTTAAAGCCTTGCAGGGTGACTCTAATGTGTAAGAGAAGATGAAAAATGACTGCTCCCAAAGATCCCTTCTCATCTCTTCCACACCTTGATTCTTCTCGAGACCAAGGACTATGTTGACAATTGAGAATAATCAACTTAAAAGTAGAAACTCAGATTAGATGTTTACTATTAGGGGAAACTTTTCTGATCCCCAGCTCAGAGCTGAGTTAGGTAATCCCATCTCCTTCCCAATAGCTAGTGTTTCCTCCAGTCACCGCACATGTAAGTGTCCATCTGTCAGTCTTGTCCATTAGACACTAAGTAAAAGTGATCATATACTTTACCACCCCATATGGGATACTTCAGAAAGTGAAAGGGAGGACTTTTCATAATGACACTCCATCCATAAGTATAGACCCCCCATTCTAAGTTCCTTAAGTGCCACATCTTATCTTTATTTGATTCCTCAATGTCTAGTACAGTGTTCAGCTCACAGCTGGTGATCAATACGCTTGTACTGAATGACTGGATACAGGTAAGCACACATTCTAGAGTGTTTAATAATAAATCACTCAAGTTACACTGCAGTACAACTATTTCGATGCCCAAGAAAAAATAATTTGTGGTGTTTAAATGGCAGCTTCAGCACATCACAGAGTCTCATTTTCACAGGATGATGAAGGAAATGTACTGTCATCTCATTTGATATAAAGATAAAAAGTATAGTAGGACTTGCTCAATATCATTCTCCATCTTGTTAAATAAAGCATATAGAAACTTTTGAAATGCAATGCTACAGCAAAATCAATAATCCAGAACTTGAAATAAACTTTGTTCCATGAAACTACAGAATAATAGAAACAATTTTTGTAGATATGAATCATTAACTCTGAAAAAAAGAGAACACCATTTCCAAATAACTCTTCAAAGAATTGCTGGTCATTCTCTAGAGCAATGTTTCTCAACAGAGTTCAAATCTGGAAGCTTTTCTCCAGTTCTCTAAGCTCCACTGTCTGGGCAAAGGTGACAGATATCACTAAGACACCAACTACACTTTCTCTCTACAGAAATTAGAAGTATTTTGCTTCTGAAAAACTGCCTTAAAATAACTGGCTCTTAAATAAAGCATTTAAACCATAAAATGGTCATTTTGAGTACTTAAAATTTGGTCTGATTAAAACCCTATCTTTTGCACAAATCCAAATAAAATAACAGCTAACACTTGAGCGGGCAATAACACTACGCAGAGCTGTAAGCACTTTATAGGTAATGACTCATTTAATCCACAGAGACAGCTATCAGGGAGGTACTATTAGTTGTTTACTGAGTTTACAGACTGGCCAATGAAGTAACTTGCCCAAGGTCACAGCTAAGTTTAGGGTTGGAATTTGAATCCTGTCACTCTACTGTCAAAACTTCTTTTTCTGGCAACATGCTCCACTGCCTGTTAACATATGTAGTTCACGGAGCTGTAAACTGAGGGAATTCTTTCAAAAGGCACTCTGGCAAGAAATAGGTCAGGAGCTATAAATGTTCTTCTTACTAATGTATCTGTACCACATAGGCTGACACGGGCGGGACAATTCCCAGCCCGCGTCCACCTGTATCAGAGTGTAATTAAACTCTTTATGTGCACCCTAACACCTCAAAAAGCAAGCAGGAAGAAAAAAAAAAAGGAAGAAAAGGTGGAACTTACATGCCTAATAATAGAGGAATGAATAAAGCACGCTCACACTAATGACAACTGAAAATAAGGGCTATAAAGTCTGCAACAACTGAAAAAAAATTGATAACTACTTTAAAAAGCAAATACAACATTGCATGTCTTCTGTCATTACGGTACTGCAAAGGCTGGAGGACATAGATTATTTCTAAGTTCTGGCCTAGCTGCACTCTATTTGTATTTTTCCCCTGTCATTCAAATATTTTAAATAGAATATCACTTTTATAAAAAGAATTAATGCACACATTTAAAACATAGGGTGTTATATGTCAGCAAACTGGATTTAAATAAAATATTTTTTAAATGTAAAACCACAAAGTATACACCAATATTCAAATATACGTGCACTTCAGCAGATGACTTAAGGACAGTTTTGCCTTTTGTCACCCAAAATGCAAGCTTCCTATCTGGATAATGGAATGTGAGTCCCTGAAGTAGGCCTGTCAGGTGCCCTGTGCGGCTGTCCCCTGTGTGCCTGTCCGCTGTGCGCCTGTCCCCCATGCCACTGTCCTCTGTGCCGCTGTCCTCTGTGCGCCTATCCCCCACGTGCCTGTCCCCCGTGCACCTGTCCCCCGTGCCGCTGTCCCCGTGCCACTGTCCCCCGTGCCACTGTCCCCCGTGCCGCTGTCCCCCGTGCCGCTGTCCCCCGTGCCGCTGTCCCCCGTGCCGCTCTCCGCGTGGTGCTCCCCAAGCCCCAGGGCAAGCGCCGCGGCCACGGTAACGGCGGCGTGTCCACCCGCGGAGGGGCTGGGCTGCGTGACCCAGCCGGGCGTCCTCCTCACGGAAAGAACAGCAACACAACCCGTTACTAGAGAGAAATGGAGCGCGCAGTCCGCACGGCCCACAGGGCGCGGGGAGGCGCCCAATCAGGTCGCCGTCAACTTGGCCCGCGAGGAGCTGCCCCGGGCCCGAGGCGCGAGGCCACGCGGGAAGCCCGGGGCCGGGCCACGGGGGGCGGGGGGGGCCGTGGGGGGGCCGTGAGTCCCGCGGGCGCCCCCCGCCCCCCGCCCCCACTGCAGGGCGGCCACCGGCGGCCGGGGTCACGTCCCGGCGTCTCCTCCCGTGTTTATCCACGAGGGGCGCGTGTCACCGGCTCCGGCCCGTCCCCGCGTCCCCCGGGGCCTCGGGTGCGGGCTCTCCCGGCGCCCCCTCCGGGCCCTGCAGGCCGCGGGCGCCCAGGCGGGGCAGCCCCGGGGGTCGGGCCGCGGGGCCGGGGCGGGGGGGACGGCGGGGACGGGGCCCTCCCGGCCTCCCCCGGCCTCCCGCCCGCGCTCACCGGCTCCGGGGCGCTCCATGGCGGCGGCGGAGGAGGAGGCGGAGGAGGCGGAGGAGGCGGGGCGGGAGCAGGCGGGCCCCGGGAGCGGCGGAAGGGGCCGGGCGTCCGCGAGGGACCCGGATGGGGGCGGGGAGGGCGCCGGGCGCCGCGGCGGGGAAGGGAGGGGCGGGGAGGGGAGGGGCCCCGCGTGCCCGTGACCCGGCCTCCCCGCCCCCTCCCCCTCCCCCGCGTGCCCGTGACCCGCCCCTCACCCCTCCCTCCTCCTCCCCCCGCGCCCCCCTCCTCCTTTCTCCTCCCCCCGTCCCCCCTCCCCCCCTCCCCCCTAGCGCCTGGGGACCCGGCGGCCGGAGCGGCTTGCGGGGCGGCGACCCGGGGTCTCCTCAGGCCCCGTGGGTCTAGTTTTGAGAAGAGCTTTCGAGACAGTCCTCGTTACAAAATACTTGGGAAGAGCGACACGCTCAGGAATGCGGCCGGGTCCATCTGTATGACCGGATGTTGCTGCGCTGCAAAAGAGAAAAAGCCAGATTGTGGCAAAGTCTCGAACTTTTAACAACGGTTTTGTGCCTAGAAATGGAAACCAGCTACTTGATTTTTGCAGGTCAAAGCACTGGTGCGAGTTAATGGGGGAGAAAAGCAATTTACTTCATTTTGGGGGGAAAAATTCTTGGAACAGATTTCTACTGGGCTCTTAAGGGCAAAGAAACTCTGCAGCAAGGAAAACGAGGTGCACCCCTCAAATTAGTGTCGCTGTTTGGCGAAGACCCCTTGAGGTACCTTAAGGGACCGGCGCAGGCACCGCCTGGCACAGCCACAGGTGACATAAAGACCACACACGGGAAGGAATAAAGCTTGTCACGCTGCTTCTAAGATGATTCTAGCAATTTGAATATTGGAGTCGCACAGGTGAACAGGACGGGCCTTTTTCTTAAGGAACTGATCACTTGGGATCCCCGGGTGGCGCAGCGGTTTGGCGCCTGCCTTTGGCCCAGGGCGCGGGATCGAATCCCACGTCGGGCTCCCGGTGCATGGAGCCTGCTTCTCCCTCTGCCTGTGTCTCTGCCTCTCTCTCTCTCTGTGTGACTATCATAAATAAATTATTTAAAAAAATAATAATAAAAAAATCTTTAAAAAAAGGAACTGATCACCTAACAACAGAAAAACATGAGCATCTTCAATAAGTAATAAACTAAAAGCTGCAAAAAAAAAAAAAGGGATCCAGGCCTATATTGAAAGGGATAAGAATGCAGAGCCCCAAAATGTGCCGCTTGGATTTGGGGCTGGAGCTATTGAGAAACAGCCGCAAAAGACCGCTCCTTCCCCCTTTATGCTAAAAGCAAGGCTTACACTACGCTTTGTAGAAGGTGACGTAAGCTCCCATTTGTAAAGATTCTCCCCTCTTCTGGAACAGGTAGAAATCGAACCAGAAGAGAAGAGTGGATATCTGCATTAGGAACCTTATGAAACAACCTTTATTTACCAAACGTTTCCTACTCTGACCTCCTGAAGGCGGAGGCAAGCGTCTGTATTCCAGAGGGCATAGGGTTACTCAGTGAATAGTTGCTGAATGAAGGAAACTTTTGTGAGCCCTAGATCTGTTTAAGTAGCCAGATTTGTCAAAAAAGAAAGCAACACATCTAAATTAACTTCATAACAAAGAAAGAGGGTTATAAGACCGTCCTGAAGCTTCACCAGCCTGAGGCAGACTAATAACTGACGTTGACGTTGACATTGACCCCCGAATGTTAATTGCTAAATGACCCGACCTGCCCCATTGATGGCCTGGTGCGACCCTCCAACCTACAGCGGTCACTAACCTGCGTCTGGGTCCTACATGGGCCTGACATGGCCTATGGACCATCCAGGCTGCCGTCTGGCCCAGCCTTTGCCCTGCCGAGCCCCCCCCCCCCACCCTTCGGGGCTCAGTCTCTGCCCCAGGAAGCGCTGTGTCCTCACCAGACATCAGCTCCCTGGTGGTCCCCTGGCCACGTGGCTCGCCTCAGTCCTCAGGCTTACAATCCTCTTGCAAAGGAGAACACCAGTGCCCCCTCCCCCAGCTTACATTGTGCTTCGAGGTGTTGACAGACAACATACCCAAGGTGGAGTCACTTATGCTAAGTGTCAGTGAACCAGGACTCCTTTCGGACCTAATTACAGTTTCCCCTCTCCCAGGAAATCGGAAACTAGTAAATCTGGAATGTCACCGGTGAGGTAGTCCACCTGACGGACCCCTTCTGCTCCCCAAAGAAAGATCGTCACCTGCCCTTTTCTTGTCCCTGGCCCCCTTTTGACTATAAAAGTCTCACATTTTGTTCAGTTCCTCAGAGCTCCTCTGTATTAGCTAGGGGTGTGCTGGCCCTTTTCATGAATCGTTGAATGAGGTCAATATGACCTTTAAATTTCTTCAACGGAATTTTTTTTTTATTAAAGATTTATTTATTTATTTATGATAGACATAGAGAGAGAGAGAGAGAGAGAGAGAGAGGCAGAGACACAGGAGGAGGGAGAAGCAGGCTCCATGCCGGAAGCCCAACGCGGGTCTCGATTCCGGGACTCCAGGATCGCGGCCTGGGCCAAAGGCAGGTGCTAAACCACTGAGCCACCCAGGGATCCCCTGAATTTTGTTTTTTAACAATGGATGAAGTGACACCGAAGATGATTTGTGTAAGAGAAAGAGAATTCATTGAGACAGTATGTTCCTTTTGTCAAAAACAAGACAACACACCGAAACAGAGTCACTTCTGCTAAGCCCCACATCACCAAACCAAGACCTAATTATTTTGACAGCAAACCGGGCGGTGGGGAGTCACCTGCCCATCAGCCTAAAAGAGAGTCAGCTTGCAAGGATCAACACTCTGTGCCCCTAGTATGACCTCCGCCCCCACCCCTGCTGCTTATGACAGCTTTCACTTGGTATAGCCCCCCAGCCTGAGCTCCTGTCCCTCTGTGAGATTAGAGGCTACCTGCTTCAAATCAGTTTTTGTTCAAATTGATTTTGTTCAAATAAACTCTTAAAAGCTCCGTATGCCTCAGTGTATCTCTTAGCAGGTCACACACACGGCCAACTTCTGCCCAGAGGACAAGGTGCAGTGCCAAGGCTGCGGGACAGGAAGGGTCCCATTCAGGCCACAGCAACAGTCCTGCACAGCCACCCCCTCCGCCTGCAGGGCCTGCTGCAGAGGCCACGCGGGTGTCAGGCCAACTCCACTCAGTGTGCTGAGCTCTCTTCAGATCCCTCAGTTCTCCTTTGTGCTAGGGTCTTGTCCCCCTGCATTTCTGCCAAAACCATTGTTGCTGCTTTAGTGTTCATCCTAGAAGGTTCTTTGGGCCTCCCAATAAACTACACCCACTAATGGTTATCAAGGAAAGTGAGGGCATGCAGTCCACAAGGCACAGCCAAACATCAGTAGAAAGTCAGCTGGTTCCCTTGGTCATCGAGCGTGACTCAGGATGACATCTCATTCCTCAGGATGAGGAATATGTGTGTAACTATAAAACATGTATTTTTTTAAAAGATTTTATTTATTTATTCATGAGAGAGAGAGAGAGAAGCAGAGACGCAGGCAGAGGGAGAAGCAGGCTCCCTGCAGGGAGCCCGAAGTGGGACTTGATCTTGGGACCCCGGGGTCATGCCCTGGGCCAAAGGCAGATGCCCAACCACTAAGCCGCCCAGGCATCCCTAAAACATGAATTCTTTAATATTTGGGTATATTCAAGAAATCACTGTATATCTCTCGATACAGGCAAACACACACGTGTGCAAGCACGAATGTGTGCCATAGTATATATTTTATAAAAATAGAATGATATTGCATCTGGTCTTATAACTTGCTTTTTTCCTTGCAATATATTGTGACTAATTTCTCAGTCCTTAAATATTCTTTTATACCATAATTTCAAAGGCTGGATATTAAACCTTTATGTAGGGATCCCTGGGTGGCGCAGCGGTTTGGCGCCTGCCTTTGGCCCAGGGCGCGATCCTGGAGACCCGGGATCGAATCCCACGTCGGGCTCCTGGTGCATGGAGCCTGCTTCTCCCTCTGCCTGTGTCTCTCCCTCTCTCTCTCTCTCTCTCTCTCTATGTGACTATCATAAATAAATAAAATTAAAAAAAAAAAATAAACCTTTATGTAAATGCGTTCCTGACATACGCAGTATCCATTCACCCCATCTATCCCTGCTGCTCCATCAGCGTCCCCTGCTTGTGTGTGTCATGAGGATCAGCGCTGAGGTCCCAGGAGGCCCATACCTGGAAGTTTCTCTAAGCCGCGACACATACTTGCTCTATCGGAGAGACGCAGAGACGATGATGCTCCATCCACAGGTGTCCCGTGTACACCTAATACCTCCTGACTCTTAGAACCTCTTGGTCCTTCCATCCCTTTTAACGTGCGACTACATGTAAAAGGTACGTGTTTCACTTCCTATTGATCTGTGTATGATACAGCCTCATTCATCTTCTATAACAGAAGAAACAATTATAACAGTTTTCTTAACATTTGAATATTCTTGTATAACATCTGAAATGCAACTGCATCTTACAGATCTAACCCGATCCTCTGTCTAATCTGCTGCGATTTTAGCAAACCTACCTAACTCACCTTGGATATTTCAATTTAGCATCAGAAAATCTCCAGAAAGTCTGACCTTACCTTCTGGGTTTTATAGAACTCTCCTAGCACTGAATAGCTCCTACTTTGTTTCCAAGGTAACAATAAAAGGAAAAGGTAGTTGACCTGTCTAGATACTCCTCTTGGTTTTAGGATTCATACTTTTCCCACCTGCTTAGCTCCTTATTAAAACTCCTCTACGTTGGGGTGGGGGGAGGGACACCTGGGTGGCTCGGTAGGTGAGTGTCTGACTCCTGACTCCAGCTTAGGTCATGATCTCAGAGTCCTGGAGTTGAGCCCCCACTCAGGGCCCGTGCTCAGCAGGGAGTCTGCTTGAGATTCTCTCCCTCTCCCTCTGCCCCTCCCATGCTCATGCACACTCTCTGTCTAAAAAATAAATCTTTGAAAAATAAAAAAAAAGATAAAATGAAATAAAACTCCTTTACTTGGAATGTATCTTTGTATTTACCTTTGGTCTTCTTAGTTCCTTCAAAATTAATTCATTTCTTTAATTTATATATATATATAAATCATATATATGTGTATATATATGTGTGTGTGTATATATATGTATGTATAGGAGGAACTGCAGAAATGGGCTCCCTCTGGCTACGTGTTTATCTAAAGTTGCCCCACTCGGCCTATCCTTCGGGTCAATAAGGATCCTCACCTTCCTTTTCCCTTCCTGGAGTTTTTTTGTGGACAGCCCTGACACCTGAGTTTCCAGAGTAGGTATCCTCAGGAGGCACTGCCTTCCCTCCTGCCCAAGAACTCTCAGCACACATAGTACAGGTGGAGTGACCAACTGTCCTGATTTGCCAAGGACTACTCAGTTTTAGCCCTGAAAGTCTCATGTCCCAGGAAACCCCTCAGTCCCTAGCAAACAGGATAATTGTCACCCTAATACAGATCAAAAAAAGAGGTGATGCATCCAAAGGATAAAGATTTCTGTGGGCTGCGAGAGCCAGGAAAGGCTTGGAAGAGGGGGTAATATTTGAGACCAAGTCTGGAAATGAGTGGATTAAGAGAGCTGGAGCAGGGGGGTAGCACATTCCAACCTGAAAGTCAGGACTACACAAGTAGATACAAGAGAGAGTGGGTCTACCAGTTTGACTGGTTCAGAGGACTGAGAGATAAGGCTGGAAAATTCAGTCGGGACCAGATTATAGAAGGTCTTAAATGTCAGTATAAGCAACTGGGACTTGACTACATAAGAACTGGGATTTGCTAAAGACCTCTGCCCTTGGAACTGACCTGGTGAGTGATGGCTTTAGAGAGACACACCTTTCATGTCTGTGCAGGATTTGCTGGAAACGAAGGCGGAGAGAGTCAAGGCCCCAAGTCTAGTTAGTTCACTGTGTGCTGCAGTCATCAAAGCCTGAGAGGCAGACACCTGAAGCAGGGGCAAGACAATCCCTCGCAAACTTAGCAAACAATAATGTGGAGAAAGAGAAAATTGGTTGGCCGGCACCAAGACATTAGAAATGGGGTGAGGTGGGTGTCCCGGAGCAATCCAGAATGAAGAGGATAGATGAGAAGTGAGAGGGCGAGTGGAGCGAGCAAGAGGGCAGGAAGTGTGTGCTGGGCAAGGCAACGCTTCTCATGCCTCAGGCATCTTGAGAAAAATCAGTAATTAAGTTCGCCAATTTTAAATGTGAGCGATTTTGTTGTAGAAACCGAAGAGAAGGCTGAGGAGCACAGGAACACGAGGAACCTGTGCTTAGAGCCTTGGGATCCTCTGGTCATAAGCGCCTAAGAATTTGCAGCAATTGTACAAGAGTGGTTGGACTCTCCTGTGCTACCAGAATTTGAGTGGTTTCAGCCGCTCTTGAGGGGTGTGAGTGCCATTCAACTCAGTTCCATTTAGAAGCTCGTGGAAAGGAGCTAGTAGGGAGACATACAGTGAAGGAGGAAAACTGATTGAGCGATGTGGGGGGTATAATGTCGGAACAAGATGAAGACTTTGATCTTAGAGAAATAGGAAGGATTCGTAGGATAGATAGATTCTGGTGAGTTTTTGGATAGGGTTGCATCAAGGGGGCTACTTTCTAGAGATGTCATGAAAATAGGTGGTGGAGTCATGTGCTGGGAGGAGAAGACATTGAAGAAAGAATCTTGGTGACTTAGGAGTTTAGGGATGTACCAGCGGTCGCTGAAACTATGGGTTTCATTGAAGACACCCAGGGAGAGTGTATGGAGTTAGGGAATGATGGCTGGAACTCTTTCATGGTCTTTGTTATTGCAGTCAGAATCTTTTTTTTTTTTAATACATTGCATCAGCTGTCTGAATTACTACCTACTTATTACATTTCTTCCTTTCTGGGTAAAAATAAGAAATAATCACCATAAGAATATATTCATCAAGGATGTGAATATATTCTTCAGTCAAATGAAATGGGATCATTTAATTATGGTGAGGAATGTGCTGGTTTATATCATTACTTAGAGATAATAATGTTCTTATATTGTTGGTCTTGAGATAATTTCTATTTTTATACACTAAAGCAGTTAGTGTTTCTGACCACATTTAGTCACATGCCAAATTGTGAGATTAGGCTTAATAGCTCTAATTAGGCTTCCTGAATTTGTTTAGTGCTAGGGATTTATTTCTCATTTGACAGTTTATCCTATAAGACTTAGCTCGGAACCACCTGTTTTCTTGGCTATTTTTTGCATCATATACATCATGTAAACCATCATGCTTTCCAATAATCATTCAGTATTCATGATTTGTTGTTACTTTCTGATAAGAGCTTCTGAATACTGAAATGAAAGTATTATGAGCTATGTCAGACTCTACTTTGTGGGTCATCAAGGCTAAATATTATATGTTGGTTTCATTGTCCTCTAATGTGTTAGAAAGTATTGATGTGATTTATGTTTGAACTTCTCACCATCCATTTTAAATGTGTGTGATAATTCCTTTTCAGCAACATAGTAACAGATTATATTAATAGGATATTAAAACCTGGGTTAGCAGATTTCCAAATGTAATCACCTCACTGCTTACTTGGCATAAGTATTCTTCATTTTTCAGTTGTGTGATTGACATTTAAAACAATATTACACAAGATGGCACTGGCAAGACTAATCTTCTTTGTATGCCCACCAGAGTATGGTTGGCAATTGTATTATGTGGTTTTATTTTAATTGTATATGAATTAGATGATATAAGGAAGGGAAAAAAATAGAAAAAGTCTAAAACTGCCAGAAAGAAATAGAATCAGAGTTCGAGAAAACTTGAATCTCCTCTCCATTATACAGTAAAAGATTTCCTTAGTGATAATCATCTATTTGAATATATTCACTACCTAACAGCTTTTGCTCAGATATTGTGTGGTTTCAAATCAACGAATATATTTTTTTCTGTTGATCTAACTATATAATGAAAGCCAAAATAATTATAATCAGCCAAACTGCAAAAATCTTCTCATCACAGCTGTCAACAACCCAAGGTCTTCTGACTTTCAATCTTTATCACTTTGTAGTAACACTGTATATTTTCTACACATAATTTCTATATGTAAATAAATGATATATAATAGTTTATGTCACCTTTTTCTTTAATATTTTTGCTAATAGCTATTTTAAATAGGTATTATATATACCTATTTAATATATAATATATAAATATATATAGCATAATTATATATATGTATATATATATGCTATATATATATAGCATATATATTATGCTATATTATATATATATATATATAGCATAATTTGCACTATGTTATGGTGTTTTATTGTATCATGGCAGTCCCCAAATCTTGATCATTTTGACAACACTGGCTTCCAGTAGAATGTACTTACAAATATCCTTGGACTTTTTTCCCCATTAATTTGTATTATTTTCTTGATGCATACATCAAAAATAAACTTACCAAAGTAAGAGATATTCATTTGATTTTAATGTCTTTTGTTAGTAGTATATCAGATTGATCTACAGATTTAAAAAAAAGATAGTGTAAAGGCAAGGCATCTGCTCCCCAAAAGCCTTCACTATATTGGATTTACTGTTCACTTGGTACTTTCCAAGTGTTTACAGTTGCACTTCTTTTTCCCCCTTCCCTTATTTTTTTAAAAGTAAGCTCTACTCTCGACATAGGGCTTGAACTCATCACCCAAGATCAAGTCAGCTCATTTTGCCAACTAAGCCAGCCAGGTGCCCCTATAGCGGTACTTCTCAAATCATCAGCAATGCTGAAATTTTTCTAATAGTCAAATATTTATCAAGTGCCTACTATTTTGCCAAAAAATCACTGGATCCTGTAAATAGGCATCCTTGCCCATAGGTAGCATAGTGGAATGTTTAAGAGCATGGACTTTGAAAGCTGCTTTGTTATCTGTGATGAGCTTTTGAGGCCAAATTCTCATGCAATTAAGATTGCCTACCAAATTAAGTACAAGTTCAGTTATGCATCCATGACCACCAATATTCATTTCTATACACTCTTTCCTAGTGCAATATTTGGAACATGCTTAGAGTGAAAAATTATTCATTGTTTATCTGAAATTTGAGTTTAACTGGGCATCCTCTACTTTATCTGGTAACCTTGGCAACCCTGCACACGGATAGCTTGAATTTGGCTTCAAACATACATAAGGGCTTGCTTTAGGTTATGAAATCTCAGGGAATTTTGTCCACATTCTCCCAGGGCAAATGTTGAGATGGGTTAATTTGAAAGACCTTCTTCTTAAAGGTAGTTTCATTTCTGGCTCACTCATACTGATAGTGTTGCCTATTGGAATCTCAAATCTATGGAATGATCTTGCATAGCACCTTGGCCGTATCTGCTAACTTCCACATACTGTGTCATTTGCAAAATGTACAAAGGTCCCTTAGGTTGATCAAAGGGGTGAAAATCAGATTTATAGATCACTTGTCTTTCAGGACTCTTCCTTTTTTTGTTGTTTCTATAGATTCCTTACTGTCCTGCCAACTATGATACATAGTTCATCCAGTACTTCTAGTTGGTTTCGGCAGCAAGGAATCAAGGAGAAGGGGTTGTGAGGGGAGAGACACTCATATATCTCAAATGAGATTCTATCCGAACCCGTCCTTCGATCCCTTGTTCTTGCTAACTCTGAAATCTGGTATCCTCCGTCTCTTTCAAGTTTTCACATTCCTTACCAGTCACTGGGTCTAGCCCAGAGGAGTTCGTATCATTTGACTTTGCTTTCATACTCCGCAAAGCCTGGTGATCCATTTGTGACAGAGTATGGGAGCTTCCTCTGAGTTCCATCTAACGACTTGAGCCACTACCGTATTTATTTCCCATCAGTGTTCTTCCTCTCAGTCTGAACCCATTTCCCTGGTCACTAATCTCTTGAGTTCTATAGAATATAAATCAAACTAATGCTGTCACCATCAGCCTCCAACTTGTCTTCTGATTAATCCAAGGAATTCCATTCTTACTGGTGTTTCTGGAACCACACCTGAGATCCTCATGGGATTAGCTTTAGATTAGTTTTCTACTTGCCTTTAGGAAGATCAGATTTCAGAGTGAGGTGCCCCTGGACACCCCTGCCTTCCTGGGTAAGTGACCAGCAACTTCTTTTTCCTGTTGATCCTGATGTCTGAATTTTAGCTTGTTTTTATCCTAGGTCCACCCAGCCCTGTACAGTCATAGTACCAATGGTGTGCTCAGCTGGCTCATGCCTGATTGCCAGAGCCAATTGTTTGGCTTCTGGAACTGAGAACTGGTGAATAAGAACAACTATGTTTCTAGAAGAAAACATAGGATTCAATCCTTCTGCCTTGAGTTAGGCAATGATTTTTTTTTTTTAAGATTTTATTTATTTATTTGACAGAGAGAGAAAGAGAGTATAAGCAGGGGGAGTGGCAGGCAGAGGGAGAGGGAGAAGCAGGCTCCCAGTAAAGCAGGGAGCCTGACCTGGGGCTCAATCCCACAGTCCAGGCCGATCATGACCTGAGCCTAAGGTAGATAGATGCTTAACTGACTGAGCCACCCAGGTGCCCCAGGCAATGACAACTATGACACCAGAAGCATAAATGACAAAAATAAAAAAGTAGTTAAATTGGGCTGCATCAAAATTTAAAAGTTCAAAGGACACACTAAGAAAATGAAAATACAGTCCACACAATGGAACAAAATATTTGCAAATCATGTATCTGGTTAGGGATTTATATCCAGAATGCATTTTTAAAAAGATTTTATTTATTTATTCATGAGAGACAGAGAGAGAGAGAGAGAGAGAGAGAGAGAGGCAGAGACACAGGCTCCCTGCATGGAGCCTGATGTGGGACTCGATCCTCGGGCTCCAGGATCACACCCTGGGCCGAACTAAAGGCAGAATTAAACCACTGAGCCACTCAGGGATCCCCAGAATACATTTTTAAAAACTCCTTTAACTCAATAATACTTTTAAAAAATAACCGAATTAAAAGATAGGTAAATGATTTGAACAGATATGTAACCAAAGCTATACAAATGGCCGATAAGCACATGAAAAGATCCTCAACATCATTAGTCACTAAGGAAATGCAAACCAAAACCACAATGTATAAATACTTCATATCCACTAGGAAGGTTATAATAAAAAAGATAGACAATAGCAAATATTGGCGATTCAATGGTTTTTAATACATTTACGGAGCAAATGGGAGGAAGTGGGAAAATTAGGAATGTCCAGGCTAGGCATATTCATAGAAGCAGAAAGTAGATTTGTGGTTGCCTAAGGCTGGAGGGGAGAGAGTGATGACTTGGAATAATCACAGGTGTAACTGAGCCCAAGAGCACGCAGCAAAGCCAATCACTGACTTATTAAGTAGGTAACAAGGAAAGGGTTTATTCCAGAAGCAATCAAATAAGGAGACAAAAGCATAGCTCAGTCTGTCTCTCCCGACTGAGATTAGAATAAGTTTTTATAATCTATAGGGGTTGAGGGATCCCTGGGTGGCACAGCGGTTTGGTGCCTGTCTTTGGCCCAGGGCGCAATCCTGGAGACCCGGGATCGAGTCCCACGTCGGGCTCCCGGTGCGTGGAGCCTGCTTCTCCCTCTGCCTGTCTCTCTCTCTGTGTCTCTCATGAATAAATAAATAAAATCTTTAAAAAAAAAAAATCTATAGGGGTTGGGGTAACACACATATTGATGAAAAGGGCAGGAAGATTTATGACTATTGGTGAGGAAGGATGGAGCATGTGCATTGAGCAAACATATGTAACATCCATCCCATGTTCATTTTGGGTTGGAAACTTAACATTAAAATGAGGCAAATGGGGCAGCCCGGGTGGCTCAGCGGTTTAGCGCCACCTTCAGCCTGAGGTGTGATCCTGGAGACCCAGGATTGAGTTCCACGTCCGGCTCCCTGCATGGAGCCTGCTTCTCCCTCTGCCTGTGTCTCTGCCTCTCTCTCTCTCTCTCTCTCTCTCTCATGAATAAATAAAATCTTTAAAAAATAAATTTAAATAAATAAATAAATAAATAAATAAATAAATAAATAAATAAATAAATAAAATGAGGCAAATGTTGGCTTCTTACACCAGAAGGTCATCTGTAGGACAAGGAGAGGGACTCTGGGCATGCTCTGGGAGAGCTGGGTCTTGGGCTTATTAGCTCGGGTAAGAAATGCGGGGCCTTGCTCACATAGGCTGGAATCATATCCGTGACCTTCATTTGTATCAGTCCAGGCCTCTGCGAAAACAGCTGGTGGTTTGTTAGTAGGGTCTGAAAAGAAACAAAAGCTGATTAGGGAGAAAGAGGTCTCCGAAAAATAGACTTTAATTTTCCCAATAGTCTTACCTTCATTAACCCTCTGGGGCACAGTTTCACAGACTTCCTTTTTGGAATATTGAACACGTTCTAAAATTAGATCATGGTGATGGTTGCACAATTCCGTAAATGTACTAAAAACCATTGAATTGTGCACTTTAATTGTGCACTTTACATACCACACAACTGTATGTGTCAGTCATGGATTATATGTCAATAAGCTGTTAACCCCTCCAAAAAAAACAGAATCATACTCAAAGCACACCCCTTTTTGATTAGTTTCTAATATTTTAGTATTATCTGTGCTCTTGAAGTTATTTACTAAGAGGTGGTGCCCAAGTGGCCCAAGAATGTAGGGTCGGGCTGTATATGATATTAAACTGGCAAAAACTGTTTAGCTCAACTAAGATCTGGTTTATTTCTTCGTGTGAGAAGCAGCAGCCAGATGGCAGGGGTGATAACGCGCCGTGCTAATCCCTACCGAAGACTCCTTTGCCTGAGATTTAGACACAGACAATAATGATCCGCACATTATGAGACATAGGATGATGCCACAAAGGGCTTCCTGACAAAACTATTAGAATCCGTGTGCGGTGGACCCAGCCAGCCATCCTGCTGCGCTTCATCAACAGATTTTGTTAAGTATTACAGAAACTGCGAAAATGAATTAGATCCCATTTCTGTCTGCAAAGCTCAGTCAAACAGTAGAAACCACTTTAAATATTTAAAGCCAAAGGCATTTCATACAGAGAAACGAGTGCTTGGGAACTTCTGATTGGGGTTAAGGAGTGAAAGCTGTGGGGCTGCCACCAGCTTCCCGATTCACTAAAACTACACCTGAAGCTTCTTGCGCTCATGCAGGAGTCAGAGAAACGCGGAGATGGAAATCAGTGGCCGTGGGGGTCTTGCAGCCCTGGGCCCCGGATACAGGGCAGGAAGGGAAACTGATGCAAAAAGTCGTGTCCTGATTCCCATTTCAATGGTGGGAGGAAGGCTCGGCTTCTCCCCTCCCCGCCTTCAACCCAGGCCTGGGCTCCGTGGCCTCCGTCCCCTCGGGGCTCGGAACTGTCCTGGCAGCGCTTCTTGTGGCTCCTTTGGCCACTTGCAGGGCGACAGGCAGGGAGCGAGGGAGCCGGAATGACGCCAGGTCCCAACAGGCGGCCGACACTTGCCGCCCTCAGGGGCAGCCGGCTACTCCCTGGGAGCAGGGATGGTTTCCCAGACGGAGGGGTGCAGGCTGCGGTGCTTTCTCTCCCCTCCTGCCCTCCCTGCTGCCTGCAGGCCTTGGCCCGGGATGCCGAGCATGCACCTGCTCCCGAGTGTACACCTGCCCCCGAGCGTGCACCTGCCCCAAGCGTGCACCTGCCCCCGAGTTGTGCACCTGCCACCCGCCGCACCGTGGCAGCAGGACGCGCACCTGTGAGGCCCCGCCTCTGGCAGTGTCAGGGACCAGGGCGCTGAGCAGCTGACACCCCTGGGGCCCGGGCAGGGCCAGAAGAGGGGCTCGCGGCTCAGCGGGCGACAGGACACGGTGCCCTGCCCCTCGGGGAGAAGCCAGCGGGTCCAGGGTTGCAGCTGCTGGGTACCGAGGAGCAGGCCCCAGAGAGCCTGCAGGCCGGTTGTCACTTTCCAGATGGAACCCACTGAGCGCAGCGCCGCGCACCTGGGCATCGAGCAGGGGACCGAGGACTTGGGGACAGCGACCACCGCCCTCAGACAAAGACAGAAACCCAAGTGCTAGCTTTACTTCCTGAATGAAACCGTGGCCCCTCCATGGAAAGCAAGCACGGAAGTGTATTTCCAGGAGTGCCTGGCTGGCTCCCCGGGGAGCGTGACTCTGCATCTCGGGGTTGTGAGTTCAAGTCCCATGTTGGGTGTAGAGATTACTTAGGACAAAGTCTTTAAATTAAGGAAATACATAATAAAGTGTATTTATAATAGTTCCAACCAAACACTCTTTTTCCTGAGAACTGTGCTGTTCTCTTAACCTCTGACTTAAAAAAAAAAAAAAGTCTATGTACATGCTTTACACCATTGGGCAAAGTGATTTGCAATATTTGATCAATAATTCATTATAAGTTCTAAGGAGGCACATTAAAAAAAAAATCTTTGTTCTGAAAAACCTCCAAGGCCAATTTCAGCATGAGTTGGGACGCTCAGTTAGAATTCTCTGGAGGATCACTGCTGCAGTGTCGTGCTGCCCGAAATGAAGGAAGGCTGGCCTCCGGACTGGAGCGTGGGTCTGTGCTTCCCAAGCAAACAAACTCTCCGAGTTCAAAATCAGAGGTCATGACCTGAGCAAAAACCCCAGGAGTAGGAGGCTCAAGTGACTGAGCCGCTCAAGCACCCCAAGTGGTGGTAACTTTGATAGATCATCTACTGCTACTTGGTGATATTAAACACATAAATATATACCAAGCACTGCCCCCAAACTGCGAAGAAGGTGACCAGGAGAAGGGAGACACAATTGCAAACTTTATGGCAAATGCTGTTTATAAAGTTATTGGACAAATGGCCTCAAAAATATGCTTATGCGACTATGTGCAGATGTAGGCTGAAGAGGAGGAAGTACTTTTTAAGAGTTCAGTTGGGATCTTCTGAAATATTAACCGCAGAAAGTCATAAAGTGTCCTTGGATAGCTTTTATTATTATTATGAAAGAACCAGTTTATCTTTGGGGAACATTTAAACATAGTCCCGCTTAAAGTCAGCAGCTGTCTGAAATGCTGCCCTTCTAGATCTCTTATTCTCTGGTGCTGTCTCTGGTTAGCGAGGTGTCCCCCCACCCTGTGACTTGAATGTCCTCTCAATCTGTTGGGAAAGAGCTGCGATACCAGCTGTGGATGTGCTTCCTGAAGTATGTGCCATTGAGCTCTGTGCCACCAGGCAGCAGGAACAAGCAGGCCTCGCTCCAGCTTCTGGCTGAGCCGCACGCCATCCGATTCACCAGCTATTTGCTTACAGTTTAGCCGATAGGCATTTATTATGCACATGCTATTACTAGATCTGTAAAGACTATAAAATAGCTTAATAACACTTTCTCCTATCTAGTAGATTTCGAGTTGCCTCGTCAAAACCTATGCTAGGGGCACGTATGAATTATCGCCCTCATTAGAAAGACCAGTGAAGACCAAAGGAAAGGAAACCAGAGGTCAGCAACGTGGTCGTAAGCAGCCAGACTGTAAATATTTTAGGCTCTGCAGGGCCATATGGTCTTTGTTGCAGCTATTTAACGCCCCATCCTAGTATAAAAGCATCTACAGATAATATGTAAATGAATGGATGTGGCTATGTTCCTATAAAATTTTATTTATAGACACTGAAATTTGACTTTCATATAATTTCCATGTGTCACAGAACATTATTCTTTCGATTTTTTAAAAAGTATTTAAAATGTAAAAACCATTCCTAGCTTGGCCATACAAAAACAGGCCATGGGCCATAACTTGTCAGTCCCTGATCAATGAAATTACTGCCTAACACAGTTGTGGATAAACATGAGGATGCAGGCAATATAACAAAATATTAGAATGTGTGTATGAAGCTATGGTAAATATTTAAAATATTTTCATACCAAGAGTTGGAAAGATTTTACCATCTTTCCACTTATGTGGGTTCTGTATTTAGATAGCACAGACCTAGCTCTCCTTAAACGAGTAATTTCAGCACTGGTACAGAAGTCATTCAAATGACTGCAAACTAAAAGATGAAAAATAGACACCTAAAACCTTCAGATTTGTCATAGTTCTTAGCCTTATGTCACTGGAAGTTGAATTGCTTCCCGTACAATTCTCTTATACCTGGCTTATTTTTGTTTTTGTCTTCTGAACAACTGACCTGCATATTTATCAGGGTTCTCCAGAACCAATGGGAGTATATATATATGAATGTTGGGTTTTTTATTTTATTTTATTTTATTTTATTTTATTTTATTTTAAGATTTTATTTTATTTATTTTTAAGATTTATGTATGTATGTATGTATGTATGTATGTATTTATGATAGAGAGAGAGAGAGAGAGGCAGAGACACAGGAGGAGGGAGAAGCAGGCTCCATGCCGGAGCCGGACGTGGGACTCGATCCCGGGACTCCAGGATCGCGCCCTGGTCCAAAGGCAGGCACTAAACCGCTGAGCCACCCAGGAATCCCAATGTTGGTTTTTTTAAAGGCAGGTCTAGGGTGGGGCCTGAGAGCCTACATTTCTTTTTTTTTTTTCTTTTCTTTTTTTTAAAGTAGCCTCCATGCCCAACATGGGACTTAAACTCACACCCTTCTAGATCTATTATTGATGTATAGATTGATCTGCATCAAGAGTCGCATGCTCTACTGACTTAGCCAGCCAGGCACCCCTATATATGTGATTTTTTTTTTTTAAATAAGAAATTGTTTCATGTGATTATGGAGGCTGAAAGGTCCCAAGACCTGCAGTCAGTAGGCTGGAAACCCAGGAGAGCCAGTGATGTCCCAGGAGAGCCAGTGATGTAGTTCCAGTCCAAGCCTGAAGACCTAGAGACCAGGAGGGCCAACGGCGGAAATCCCAGTCTTAGAGCAGAAGACCAGTGTCCCAGCTTAAATAGCCCGGGGGAGGGGGAGCAAATTCTCCGTCCCTTCACCTTCTGAATTCTATTCAGCCCCTTGGCAGGACTGTATGATGGCCTCCTACCCTGGGGAGATGATATTGTGACCTATAGTAAGGGATTATTTTCCAACAGTGATGACCTCCTCACAAGCACATGCCTCTCACGAAGGCTCTCCTTCACGGCTGTCCACAGAGTTGAAGAGGGACAACGGGGGTGCAGAGCCCCGGTGCTACTCGACGGATGTGAAACACCAGCAGGGTGTAAAGTCCCCGCCACCTTTGCCCGAACCACTCCACGGTCCTCTGGCCACTTGCGGGAGGACGGTCCTTCAGATGGGGGCGGCTGTAGGAGCACCCTGGACCAGGTGAGGGAGAAACTATCCCAATAAGTACACTTTGGATTGTAAAGGTGTGTATGTACATTTGTCCATCTACGCATTTGTAGGTCTGTCCTTGTTGCTGGTATAGAGCTCCCAAGTGGTTAGAATTTTCCGATAAAAGAAATTGGGAGGATCTTTTATTATAATAGACTCTTTTCCTCAGTTCCGAAGTCCCTTCAGAGCCCTCCAGGTGAAATGTCGTGTTGTTGTGCAGAACAAGCCCTTTTCAACTACAGGTGAGTCTACGAGGTGACTTTCAGGAATCCTGGAAAGATGGGGGGTGAGGGGTGCTGCCTGTCTGAAGAATCAATCATGTGATTGGGGGGGGTGGAATCTTCAGTCCAATCCCCTGCCTTCCTGGGAGAGGAGGGGGCTGAAAATGGAGTTCAGTCATCAGTGCCCGAGGATTTAATCAGCCATGCCTCTGTAGGGAAGCATCCAATAAAAACCTGAAGGGAGGGTTCAGAGAGCTTCCCGGTCGGTGGATGTCAGGTTGAGGATGCCAGGGGAGTGTCTCCATGTCCCTTCCCGCATCCCTTGCCCTATGCATCTCTCCATCGGGCTGCTGAACCGTATCCTGTAATATCCCTTATAACAAATCGGAAGCCCGGTGCATAGAATGTTCTTTTTTTTTTTTTTTTGAAGGTGGGCTCCATGCTGGGTATGAACTCATGGGGCTTGAACTCACAACCCTGAGATCAAGACTTGAGCTGAGATCAAGAGTTGGACACTCAACAGCCGCCTGGACGCTCATGTAAAATGTTCTCCAGAGTCTCCGAGCTGCTCTAGCAAATTAAGTAAGCCCGAGGAGGAGGTTATGGGCCCCTCCGATCTACGGCAGATGGAAGCCGGGGTGACAGCCTGGGCTCATGACCGGTGTCTGAAGTAAGAGTGGGAGCAATCCTGCAGGGCTGAACCCTTGGCCTGTGGGATCTGAAGTGATGTCCGGGTAGGTACAGTCAGAACTAAGCTGAACTGCAGGACCCCCAGCTGGTCGGAATCCCCCCCCCCCACACCCTGGTGTTGGACACCCCTTCGGAAGACCATTGGTTTTACTCCGTCTGCCGATTCCGATGTTAGCTTCACCCAGAAGCAGCCTCACAGACACACCTGGCTGCCCTGTAGCCTGGTCCAGCCGGCACGTAAAATGCATCATCACACCTGTATTTCTTTTTTTTGTTTTTTTTTCACACCTGTATTTCCAAAGCGATGCGTCACTCATGGATAGTACGATGGGAAGTAGATCAATGGTGTGTTGTGAGAAGACCAGTCAGCTCTCCCAATAAAATCAAATGTTGCGTTGGTTTAACACCCATGTGTAGCCACGGGCCTCCCCGATAGCATGGAGGGGGCGGGGGTGTTTGCTAGAACCTACCTGGCATTCAACAAAGTGCAGACTGGAAATGGGAGGGTATTCAGGTCTCCTGGGTGGTGTGGGACCTGCGTGGTGGGTCAGGTGCTCCATGTCTCCTTTCCTTAATGGCTAAATCTGAGGCTGCCTAGAAGGTCCTGGTAGGACGGCATCTGTTATTGGCTTTATCCTTTCTTATTCCTCAGGCTGTGAGTGGGGGTGAGCAGGGTGCTTAGAGCACCTTTGTCCACCTGAGAGAACAAGGCACCACACACTGGGTGGTTTAAGCAACGAAAATGCATGTTCTCACTGTTCTGGAGGCTGGAGGTCCCTGCTCAAAGTCCTGCAGGGCCACTCGCTGGTGGGAGCCCCTTCCTGGCTTGCAGACAGTGATCGTGTCGCTGGGGCCTCCCGTGGCCTTTCCCCGGGCATGTGCCATAGGCGAGCAAGCTGAGACCTGTTGCATAAGGGCTGCTAATCCCACCCGACCAGGCCCGGCCCTCAGGGCCTCACCTCATTCTAATCATCTCCCAACGCCCCCCCCGCCCCCCCCCCCCCCGGGTCTCCAGGTACCATCTTCACTATATGAATTTGGGGAGGAGGCCAACACTCGGGCCGCAGCGCGAGGCAAGACGGATCTGTCTCCCTTGGGGAGTCGATGAATTATTTTCACTGGCACGAGGGTCCTGGCGTCAGAGGCCACCACTCATCTTCCAGCCCTCTGATCCATCTGATCCGAGCCTGCTCAATCCCTTTACCAACAAATGCGGACGTGGGTGATGCTGTTGTCGCCAGTCGTGAGGGGCCTGGGCTGTGAGAGACTCCACGGGCCTCTGAGGCCTCGGCGGAAGCCTAGCTCAGCTGGCGGCTCTAAGGGCTGGCCCCAGATTTGCCCTCGGTCCGCGGTTCTCAACCCTGAACCCCGGCTGCTCACGGAGTAACAGAATTACCTGGGGGGGGGGGTTGGGGGAGGCTGGTGCCGGTTGGGAAAATACCAAAGCCCTAGACCACCCGCAGAATCGGATGTGGCGGCTCTGGAGCAGGGGCTGAAGCTTCGGTTTGCTCTAATGTGCAGCCTTCAGGGTGTAGGCGGCCGCCCCACAGGGGCCTGCGCCAGTTGCCCACCATCCACCAGGAGCTTTGTCTTTTGACATCAGCTTTGATGCGGGGTTATATTTGCCAAGAGGCCAAACAATAGTAAGCTTTAAAAAGTTGTTTGAGGGCAGCCCGGGTGGCTCAGTGGTTTGGAGCCTGCCTTTGGTCCAGGGCGTGACCCCGGGGTCCCAGGATCGAGTCCCCCATTGGGCTCCCTGCATGGAGCCTGCTTCTCACTCTGCCTGGGTCTCTGTCTCTCTCTCTCCATCTCTCACGAATGAATAAATAAAATCATTAAAAAATATTTTAAAGAAAGTTCTTTGAATCACCTAGGAGAAAACAAACATCATTCTATCTAAAAACAAAACATTGCCGACCGAAGTACCAATGTGCACAGGAGCATTTTCCACAACCGCCCACAGGTGGAACCGCCGGAATGTCCATCAGCAGGTGAGTGCATGAACCAAGTGTGCTGTGCACATACAACGGAATATTATTCGGCCTTAAAAAGCAATGAAATTCTGACGTGTTATGACATGAATGAACCTTGAAAACAGGAGGCTGAGTGAAATAAGCCAGACACACGATACAGATACTGTGTGATTTCACTTTCAGGAGATACCTACGGCCCGCAAACCCACGGAGGCGGAAAATAGAAGTTTCCAGGAACTGATGGTCAAAAGGAATGGTTGATCGGTGCTTAGCAGGTAGAGTTTCTGTAGGCATGATAGAAAGTTCTAGACATGAAAAGTGATGATCGTTATATAACATTGTGAACATACTTCATGCCACTGAACTGTACACTTAAAATGGCTGAAATGGTAAATTTTATGTTCTGTATATTTTACCACAATAAAACAACACAAACCTCCTCTTTATAGGGCTGATGCTTCTGAGTGAAGATCCAGGCTACTCTGCTGTCGTCAGGCTTCTACCACTCAGCTTCTACCACTCGCAGTAAAAAGCTGAGTCGGCAATAGTGGAAGGAAATCCCATTTAACAAAGGTTTTTAGAAGGCTTCAGCAGTCTGAAGTCCATATAAGATGATTGTCATTGCAGGACGTTTTTTCAGGTTTCTTTCTTTCTTCTTCTTTTTTTAATAGCAGTAAGTATGTTCAAGTCTAGTAAAGGAAAAATATAATGCTTTCTCTGGAATTTATCTTTCTGAAAACATTGAAGTCAGACCTAATGTCTGAAAATACAAATAATGATCTCATCAACCTAATCTGGAACTATGGATTGACTATGGTTTTTTAGCTACAAGGGTAGGAAGTGTGTAGTTCTCAGCCTCAAACATTAACCACCAGTGATCACCATGAAGTTGCAGCAGTTTACCCTGCTCACCCTGCGGGTGGCCAGAGGCAGCAGCGTATAACAAAGGGTTTGTTCAGACCTAAGACAATCGCATAATTAGTTCTTTCGGGGAGGCCGGAGGCCGGCTAAGAAGTGAGCGGAGTAGATGATTCTAGAGCAAAGACCCTCTTGTAGATGAACCGTCACCGGCTCCCTCTTCCCTTCCAGTCAGTTCACGTGAACCGCTACTCTTTTAACTGGCCTCCCTCCCTCCCCCTCCCTCCTCTCCTTCCCCTCCCTCTCCCCCTCCCCCTGCCTCCTTCCCTCCCCCTCCCTCCTCCCCTCCCTTTCCCTCTCCATCCTCTCTCCCTCCTCCCCTCCCTCCTCTCCTTCCCCTCCTTCTCCCCTCCCCCTCCCACTCCCTCCTCCCCTCCCTCCTTTCCCTCCCCTTCCCCCTCTCCCTCTCCCTTCCCCTCTCCCTCTCCCCCTCCCTCTCCCTTCCCTTCCCTCCTCCCTTCTGCCCTTCCCTATCCCCTCTCCCTGGGGTCTCCGTCGGAGAAGCAGTGACCACGGTGGGAAACCTCTTCGCGGAGGGCTCCTGAGTTAGAAATGCGGGTGCCCCCTCCGCCCCTCCCCCCCAGGCGCCCAAGGCCTCCCCTGCAAGGGGCCCACTCTGGGGTACAGGTGGGGGTGGGGTGGACGCACCAGGGGAAGATGCAGGCGTAGGTCACAGAGGCTCCCAGGGCCGTCCTTGCGTGTCTCCCTCCCACATCCAGACGTGCCCCTGCTCGGAGCCTCCCCCACCCCCTGGGCCTGTGAGGGGCAGCAGGCGGCAGCACGTCCCTCCTACCTTCTGCCTTGACTAAACTTCCAGAAGTTTCCCTTTCCTTCCCCGCTTTCTTGGGACATTGGAGAATCTTCGCCCCAAAGGCAGGAGCTGGGTTCTGGGAGGGGTTTTCTCCTTACCCGGAATCAAACAGGAGAGCGACCTTTCCCTCCAAGGTGACCCGGTCCCCAGGTGCCCCCAGGTGCGAGCCAGGCAGGCACCTGGCCGAGTGCCCCTTGGCCCCTCCTGGTCACTCACCGGCTCCACGTGAACCTCATTTTGCCAAGCGCGGTTGGGCTAAGGCCTAGGCCGGTGGAGAAGCGCAGCCGGCGTGGAGCTCGTCCAACAGTAAGACACTGAGGATGTCAGGGGCAGTAAGAGCCAAGGAAAAGTAGAGGGGTGAGGGGAGGAGGGGAGGGGTGGAGGAGGGAGGAAGGGAGGGAGGAGGGGGAGAGAGGATGGGAGGAGGGAGAATGGGAAGGGGGAGAATGGGAGGAGGAAGGGGTAGGGGAGAGGATTGGAGGAGGGAGGGAGGATGGGAGGGAGAGGGAGGAGGGAAGAAGGGAGGGAGGAGGGAGGAGGAGGTAGGGAGGAGGGAGGAGGGGCAGGGAGAGCCATGCGGTGTGAGGAGGTCCCCCTGCACACAGGTCTGCGGGAGGAGGCAAGGCCCGGGCTGCCTCCTGGGCGGAGCAGCGTTCTGACCCGTGGCAGCGGCTCAGCGAGGCGTGACCGAGGGTCCAGGAGGGGCTGGGGGGGGGGGGGGGGACGGGGGGCGTCAGGGGCCGAGCCCTGGAGTCCTTGGGGACGCTCAGGGTCTCGGCGGGGATGGAGCCCAGCACTGTGCTGGGCTGCCGGGCGGGACCAGCTGCACCCCTGCCCCACTGCCTCGCCCTGCCTCGCCCCGCTTCGCCCCTTCTTCTCCCCTGCTTCTCCCCTGCCTCCCCCTCCCGCCCCCCTCCGTGCTTGCTCTCAGATAAATGAAATCTTAGAAACCCCAGGAGGTCCTGGACCCAGTTACAGCCTGGGGGTGGGAGGGTGGGTACGAGGCGACTGTGGGCGACGGGAGCCCCGAGCGAGTGGGGGGGGTGTTGGGCAGATGCCTGGTTCGGAGCAGACGGGAGCAGGGGTGCAGGGGAGCAGGGGTGCAAGGGTGCAGGGGAGCAGGGGAGCAGGGGTGCAAGGGTGCAGGGGAGCAGGGGTGCTGGGGTGCAGGGGTACAAGGGTGCAGGGGAGCAGGGGTGCAGCACGGGGGGCAGCTAGGGCGCCGGCTGGGCCTGAGCCAGGAGTGGAGAGCATCGCGGGAACCCTGGTGCCTTGCACCCCTGCCCGGCCTGGAGACAGCCCCCGAGGACCCCCCACCCCTCCTCGCCCTCAGGGCCCGCAGGTCGCAGCCTTGCTCCGATTCCCAGCTCTTGTTTCCATTGACCTTTCCAGGCTCAGGGGCTGCTAGGGCAGCACCACCCTGGGTTCCCCCCTTTCAGGTTCCGGTTTTTCGCCCCAACTCAGATGTGGCCAGGCCTCTGCATGCACCTGCTACTCAGGGGTTTCAAACCACCTGCGTGCTCCTGGCCCTGCGCACCATCCCCTGTCCCCGCTGGTGGGCTGGTGGGCGACAGCAGGTGGAGGCAGGCTGGCGCAAGAGCACCACGCACCCGAGCAGTGGGACAAAAACCAGCCGATGTCATCAGTCTGAGGTGTCCTAGGGAGAAGAGGGCTCAGTAGAGAACGAGTTCTCTACCTTTATCCAGGACCGACCGCCCAACAAATTTTTTTTTTTTTTTTTGTCCCCACACTCCTGTCCTGTCCCTGAGATAAACACATAGTCCTCTCGAGGATTTGCAGTGTTGACGCAGTTGGTAACAATGGAAAAATATAAAAAAATAAGGGAATTTTTTAAAGACCCTATGCACCACCCCTTAGACCCTCAAGTGAAAAGCCAGTGTCACCTATCCACACGGGCGGGAACGGGAAGGCGGGAGCCAAGTGGAAGGGAAGCTAAAGGAGGAAAAGTTGCGCCGGGCTTGGCACTTCCAGGTATTGCATCATGTCACCATCACCACCTTGTGTTGTGAGGGCATGTCTACACCCTGCGGGGGGGGGGGGGGGGCGGGCATCGTGGCTCCCAGCCTGATTCATGCAACTCTTCAGCAAGGGGTGGAAATTAAAAGCGAGTTCTGCAGACCTCCAACTGTGTCCTGTTTCAATATGGTGAACACGCACCAAAACGCACATACATGGGATCTTACATGATTATTGAAGTCAACATTTAAATATCTCAGTGCTAAGTCGTTGTTCTCCCAAGGAGTAAACCTCTATTTCAATCACAATAGTTTTAAATGTCTAGGCCTGATTAATATGAGAAATCCAAGTGAAGTGGTAACGGTAATTTAGTTTCATTTTTCACAGACTTACTTTATAAGGAATTTATAACAAAAATACCTTCCTCAATGTAACTGTGGCATAACTTCCTCAGTTCTTTAATAGCTTCCAGATGTTTAGATAATTTTGTTTAGAAACTTTGTAAATTATCAAAGTTCTTTGCTGGTTAAATAAGACTAATAATAAAGTAAGTCTTCTCTGCCCTGTTAGACCTCATGATGTTGAAAACCTTTTTGAAGTTGTAACTTCAAAGTAGTTTACATGGTTGTAGTCTCATAATAAATACAGGATTATAGACTTTTCTGTAGGATTATAAAAGAAATGAAATAGAAATAATGACACACTAATTTCCCATGTTCCTATCTCTTCCTTTCAATGTTTACCAATCCTCCAGCAAACTTGATCTGCTGAAACGTCTTATTGACATCAAAGGATTCCTTCTCTAGTACAAAGGGTCAAGTGGAGGGCCTTGTCCGCTCAGACCACTGGTAACGGAGTTAGACAATTTAATCAGACTTGAGATAATGTCAAAGGGAATGACAGTCCATGCAGTGGGAAGTACAAAAGTCCAGATTTGCAGATCGGAAACATGAATAGTAAAGAGTTAGTGAAAGGTGGCAAACTGGGGAAAAGGTGGAGAAATATTCACGAGATGCTCAGATACAAGGGTTATACTCGCAATCCTAAAGAGTCCAAAGATCAGAGAAAGGAATTTGACTTAAAAACAAAAAAATCAAAAAAGGCTTATGACTGAAAGTGAAAGGGAAATTCTTAAAAATATTTTTTGGGGGGTGCCTGGGTGGTGCAGTTGGTTAAGCGGCCAACTCTTGGTTTTGGTTGAGGTCATGAGTCTCAGGATCCTGAGGTTGAGGCTCGTGTCAAGCTCCTGCTCAGCGTGAGTCTGCATAGGACCCCCTTTCTCCCTCTGCCTCTCCCCTCTGCACGCATGCTCGCTCTCTCAAATATCTTTCAAAAACTTGTGATTTTTTTAAGGTAGACAATATCAGAAAACTGCAAAAAATAACAAGAACAAAAAGGAAAATCTGAAATTTGAATGAGTGACTAATACAGCAGAGAGCGTCCCTTGCAGCTGTTGTCATTTTGTGCACGCGGTGCGTTTGCTCTCCTGCCGTCCTGTCAGACGGAGCCCTGTTGCCCGGCTTGTCTTTCCTGACCATCACCTCCTTTCCATCTGAACTGGTGGGGGTACAAAACATGCATCTCTTTTCCAGAAGGACTTACGTATGAGACAGCAGTAAGCCAGTGAGAATGGGTGAGGACTAAGACCTCAATCCTCTTAGAGTAAACTGGCTTTTGGAACGTAGTTTAAAGAATTTTAAAGGAGGCATACATTATTAAATATGTAAATATAATTATAGCAGAAAATTCCACCTGCTTAGAATGAACCCCATTATATTCCAAACAATGGGTTAAATACTTATTTAGAAGTGGTTTTCGGAGGGCGGGGGGTGGGAGTGAATGGATGACGGGCACTGGGGGTTATTCTATATGTTAGTAAATTGAACACCAATAAAAAATTAAAAAAAAAAAAAAAAAGAAGTGGTTTTCGGTCCCTTGCTTTACATTGT
The DNA here is from genome assembly GCF_053574225.1 of Canis aureus. NCBI lineage: Eukaryota > Metazoa > Chordata > Mammalia > Carnivora > Canidae > Canis > Canis aureus. The sequence continues at coordinate 69,858,726 of NC_135611.1, read as the reverse complement.
TTCCTGGGCTTGTTTCTCATCCTTTCCCCTGGCAATTCTCTGTACGAAGATTGTCCTACCATCTAACAAGGGGATCATGCTACCAAACCGGAAAATAAAATAACCTGTTTATTTAGCCTGTTGGTTTTGGTCTTAATTTGTTTTCTATCCTTTCTTATTTTTTCATTTTGGCTTTGGCTTTGGTTTTTTTTTTGATGGATAACAAGGACGATCATAGTAGGGCAAGCCATCCTTTACCTAAATTCTCCCACAGGCTATGACTTTTAAAAAACATTTCTTATTTTAGAATCTATATGTGATGAATGACTATTTCTTTAGTAGTGCACGTGTACCCAAACATAATTACACCACTATCCTAATTTCTTGATTATTCACAAGAATAATCCTATCCAATTCACGTTGATACATTGTTCAAAAATAAAGAACACAGACCTTAGGAACCAAGATCATATAGATAGAAATACATTTCCACCACATATTTATTGTAAAGTCAATAACTGGTCTTCCTGAATATAAGGCAAAACTGCTGTAGAGAAATATTGAATATGTTTATTCAAGTAAGAAAACTAAAAGTATCTTTAATTTTGAGGAACAAAAGCATATTCAGTTTTGACAACCATGCTCCATTTAAAAAGTTTTTTCAGAAATAAAAATAAAAGCTGTTACTTAGCAGTAATTAACAGGGTAGAGGTAAGAAGACCAATCAATCCTGGTAAATCAAATGTTAAGGGTAGAATCTATGCTATTTTAAAACTGGTTTTAATACTTTTAAGACAATTTGAAATATATTCACAGTGTGAGGAGTCATTTCTTCTGTGAAGGCCGAAGGTGAGTGCAGAGAGACACCACCACTTAGAGATAAAAAGTATATCTTTTTTCTCAGCATTTTTAAAAAGATTTTATTTATTTACTTGAGAGAGGGTGAGTGAGAGATAGAGGATGAACCTCCTTTGGGGTGGGGGGCGCAGAGGGAGAAGCAGGCTCCCAGCTGAGCAAGGAGCCCGACCCAGGGCTCGATCCTGGGACCCTGAGGTCATGACCTGAGCCGAAGACAGACGCTTAACCGACTGAGCCACCCAGGGGCCTCTCAGCATTTGTTTTTAACGAAACTTTTTAAATTAAAGTTTAGCATTCATTCAGAAAAGTGTACAAATCACAAGTTTACCACACCTGTGTAACCACTACGCATATCAGGAAATAGATCGTTGCCAGCACCCCAGAACCCCCAGCATTAGTTCACCAGCAAAATCACCCTTGATTGCCATCACCATGCTTTTATCGCTTGTTTGAACTTCATATAAATAGAACTGCACTGTGCATATTCTTTTGTCTGGCTGTTTTCCTTCAGCATTGTGATGCTTGAGGTACGCTCATGTTTGTTTACAGTCACGATTACTTCATTTTATTATCGTACTATCACTGATTATATGAGTATACCATAATCCTATTGTTTGTGGATATTCTGTTGTTCCTACTGTTTCAAAAAATGCTGCTATGCATATTTGCATGTATGTCCTGGTGTGTTTATGTACACATTTCTTATTTTTTTTTTTTTTTACAGATTTTGCTTATTTATTTATTTATTTGAATGAGAGCAATAGAGCACAAGCAGGGGGAGCAGCAGAGGGAGAGAAGCAGGCTCCCCACTGAGCAGGGAACCGGATGGGGACTCCATCCCAGGACCCCAGGATCATGACCTGAGCTGAGGGCAGATGCTTAATTGACAGAGCCACCCAGGCGCCCTACGCATTTCTTTAGAATATATTCCCTGGAGTAGAATTTTGGAGCTTATGTAACAGGTGTGTATGTTCAGTATATACTGCCAAATAGTTTTCTAAAGTGGTTTTACCAGTTTCTACTCTTATCACCCATCACATTTGGAATATCATTCTTTTTCATCTTAGCCATTCTGGCAGGTATACAGTAGCATAACATTGTGATTCACTTGCAATCCACTGGTGACTAGTGAAGTTGAGCACCGTTTCCTGTGTTTATTGACCAACTGAGTATTCTGTTTTAATGAAGTTTTCATGTCTTTTGCCCATTTTTCATCAAGTTTTTGGCTTTTTTTTTTTTCATAGCTGATCTTTATAAATTCTAGGAAAGGGTACTTTATCAGATACGTAAATTCCAAACATTTATTCCACCTCAGGTTGCCTTTCACTTTCTCTGTGATATCTTCTAGTAAACAAGTATTCCTAATATTAATGAAGTACAATTGATTAATCTCCTTATTTATGGTTAGTGTTGTGTGTGTGTGTATGCATGCATGGTTTAATTCTAAGATATTGTCATCTATCATAAAGATGTTCTTCTATATTATCTCATAGGTAGAAGCTTTATTGTTTTACCACTTACACAGGTCTACAGTCCAGCTGCAACTGATTCTTATGTACAGAGAGAAGTACGGGTCAAGATTAATTTCTTTTCCTGTTCAGTCATCCAGTGTACTCAATATTATCTATTGACAAGAAATCTTTTCTCCATTTCCCTACAGTTGTACCTTTCTCATCAATCAAGTGACCATATTGGGTGTGTGGCTTTGTTTTGGGGCATTCTGTTCTGTTCCAGTGTTCTATTTGTCTATCTTTCTAGCAATATCACATATCCTGTAGCTTTATAGTAAGTCTTGATAGCAAATACCGCAAAACACACCTAGATTTTGAGTTAAAAATATTTTTTAACTGAATAAAAGTAAAAATATGACATCAAAATGGCGTGTTTTGAGAGAATTTTATAGTCGTAAAAGTATATGTTAGAAAAGTACTGTAAATCAATTAGCCACATTATCTTTTTCAAAATTTTAGAAGGAGCCACAGTGTCTATTGAAAGATGAATGGATAAAGAAGATGTGGTCTATATATACAATGGAATATTACTCAGCCATCGGAAAGGACAAATACCCCCCATTTGCTTCAATGTGGATGGAACTGGAGGGTATGATGCTGAGTGAAGTAAGTCAATCAGAGAAGGACAATCATCATATGGTCTCACTCATACAGGGAATATAAGAAATAGTGACAGGGATGATAGGGGAAAAGAGGAGAACTGAGTGGGAAAAATTAGAGAGGGAGACAAACCATGAGAGGCTCCTAACTCTGAGAAACAAAGGCTTGCGGAAGGGGAGGTGGGGGGGTTGGGGGTGACTGGGTGACAGGCACTGAGGGGGGCACTTGATGGGTTGAATGCTGGGTGTGATACCATATGTTGGCAAATTGAATTTAAATATTTAAAATGTAAAAATTTTTTTGGAATAACAGCTGATGAAAGAAATAATAAAGATAAAAACACACTAGTTAGAAAACACTTGTATAATGGAGAAAAATCAATAAAGTCAAAAGTTATTTTAAGTTTTAAAAAAATCTTTATTATATTTGAGAAAGAGTGTGTATATGCATGTGTGCATTATTAACATGGTGGTGGGAGGTAGGGGCAGAGGGGGAGGGAGAGGGAGAGAGAGAGAATCAAGCAGAATCCCGCTGAGCATGGAGCATGACCCGGGGCTTGATCTCATGACTCAGATCATGACCTGAGCCAAAATCAAAAGAGCCGAACACTCAACTAACTAACTACCCAGGTGCCCCTTTTTTAAAAAGTAACTAATAAAATTGATAAGGCCCTGGGAAGATGGATCAAGAAAAAAGAGAAAAAGCACAAGGACCTAGGTCAGGAATGAAGTAAGAGACATCACTACAGATCCCTTTGACATGAAAAAGATAATAAAAACATTATGAACAATTTAATGTCTATAAATTTGAAAATTCAAAATTAAAGAATTCCCTAAAAATGCAACTGAGACTTTAATAAAAATAGAAACCCATAATTAAACCTTTCCACAAGGAAAACTGTAAGCCCAGATGACTCTTTTAGCAAATGATTTATACACTAAGGAAAAATAACTCCAAGCTTACACAAACTTTCAGAAAAAAGAAAATAAGTGTAAACTTTCTAGCTCATTTTATAAGGACAACATAATTTTGATATCAAAGCCTGATAAGGAAATTACTTAAAAGGAAATGTTATAGTCCATTTACTCTTATGAATGAAAATGCAAAAAACCTAAATATGATACCTGCAAATCAGATATGGTAGGATGTGCAAAGATAACACATCACAGTCAAGTCGAATTTATTACAGCAGTGCAAAGCTTATTTAACATTTTATTTATTTATTTTTAAAGATTTTATTTATTTATTCACGAGAGACACAGAGAGAGAGAGAGGCAGAGACACAGGCAGAGGGAGAAGCAGGCTTCATGCAGGGAGCCCGATGCGGGACTCGATCCCGGGACTCCAGAATCATGCCCTGGGCCGAAGGCAGGCGCCAAACTGCTGAGCCACCCAGGGATCCTCTTAACATTTTAAAATCAATTAATATAACTCACCTCATAAAGGAAATAAGTCATATATGATTATATTAATTAAATTCAACACCTATTCTTGATTTGAAAAAGAAAAAGTAGGGGCACCTGGGTAGCTTAGTCCGTTAAGCGTTAGACTCTTGATTTTGGCTCAGGTCATGATCTCAGAGTCATGGGATTGAGCCCAGTGATGGGCTCCAGGCCCACCCTTGGAGTCTGCTTAGGAGTCTCTCTCCCTCTGTCCTGCCCCCTCCACGCATGTGCTCACATGTGCGTGTATGCACACATACTCTCTCTCTAAAAATTTTTTTAAAAAAGTAAATCTTTAGCACGTTAGGAACAGAAAGGAGTATTATTACCCTGATGAAGGATATTTACAAAAAACACCTATCATAACCATCAAACAATGATAAATAAATGACGTCTCTTTGAAATCAGGAATGAGATCTGGAAGCCCGCTAAGATCACTTCTGTCCCTAGCCTGGTGATCCCACCTAGTATACAAAGGCAAGGAATAAAATAATAACAGGACTGAGAAGAGAGAAATAAAACTATTATTAACAAATAAAGCACGATAGTCGTATTCTAGTTATCTATTTGTGTACGACAAGTCACCCCAAACTTAGAAGCTTAAAGCAACTGGATTTATTATGTCACTGGTTCTGTGGGCTGGGGATTCGGGAGTGGCTTCGCTGGTTGATTTGGGTGGAAAAGGCATTTCATGAAATCAGTTAGAGTCGCAGTCAGCAAAGGCTTGCCCGGGAGTCCGCGAGCGTCGGCTCCGAGATGCTTCTCACGCTCCTGGAAGCCTCAGTGCCTCCCCGCGCGTCTTCCAAAGCTGCTCGCTTGCTTCCCAGGACAGATCCTTCAAAGGAGAACAAGGTCGAAACCACAAAGCCTTTTCTAACCTTGCCTTGCATGTCTCACTGTCATTTCTACAACATTTTATTTTGTTAAGAGCGGGTTACTAAGTACAGTCCACACGCTGTGGAGGGAAATTAGGCTCTTCCAGAGAGAGCTGTCTCGAAGAACTTATGGAAAGATTTTAAAACAACCACAGTGTACAGAGAAAATCCAAAAGAATTTACAGAAAAACAGAATTAAAAAGTGGGTTTATTGGGGCGCCTGGGTGGCTCAGGCAGTTAGGCGGCTGCCTTTGGCTCAGGCCGTGACCCCAGCGCCCCCCGCAGGCTCCCCGCTCTCCCTCTGCTCTTCCCCCCCACTCACTCGCGCTCTCACTCTCTCAAATACATAGATAAAGTCTTTTGAAAAAATAAAAAAGTGGTCTGTTAAGATCATTGGATATGAGCACACATGGTAAAACCGTTTGGATTTCTATTCAGTAATAAAAAATAGCTAGAAAATGAAATATTTAAGATGATAACATTACAATAGCATGAAAACAATCAAACACCGAGGAGCGAGTCTAACTCCAGTTATGTGAGGCTTCTCTATGGGAAACTGTAAAACGTTAGATTTTAGATCCCCATCTAACTGAATTTATAAAACTAAATCATTAACTATGTATTTTCTTCTAAATACTACCCAATTAAAGATCATCAGTCACAAAAGAAATTGTAGCTTTTGCCAAAAGCTTAAAGAACTTTTGTGTGAAAGAAGCCAGTCTCCGTTTTCTCTTTGGCCTAAAGCGTTTAGCTCAGAGCCGAGCCCACAGTTAGTATCACAGTGTCCGAGTCTACCGAAGTCCTGTGGCGGCGGCGGCTCCTGTTATATCTGGACACAGTCGGTTTTCCATCCTCTGGCCTGTTGCCTAGGTTTGCACAAAATTTTCCTTATCTTCTTTTCTTTCACTGTATTTCCGGCAGATTGGATATTTAATAAACATAGCTATAAAAAGCAACACACAAATAAATTCAAGACAGTCAAAACAAACAAGTTTAGAAAATACAACTTTCCAAATATAAAAAAATCATAGTTGACTAAACACACAGGTATCTAGGTATCTACCCTTTTTCTGACCCTTCAAGGAAACGTCACCTTGAAGTAGCTTTATGTCGGCGCGGTAATTACATGCCGAATAATCTCATTCTTCCAAAGAATCTATTTTCTGGTTTCCTCTAAGTATGTTCCAGGCTATTCAAGACTGGACCTCGTTTCCCCTGCACCTAAAATATCACTGAACGATTCAGACACAGTAGCAACTGCAGTACCTGCAGAGAGAACGGGTCCCAGGACCTTCCCTGAATAGGGGGGTTCATGTCGTCAACCACCCAACCGCACCCCCACCCCATCCACACACCCCCGCATTGCACAGTCATTCTGATGGTTGGCTTTACATGTATCAACCTGACAGGGCTAAGGATAGACCAGATATTTTTGGATGTGTCTGTGAGGAGGCTTTAGGAAGAGCCCAGCATTTGCATCTACAGATGAGAACAGGGGATCTGCCTTTACAGCGTGGGCAGACCTCATCCAACCACTGAGGGCGCAAACAGAACAAAGAGTGGAGTAAGGGTGAATTTTATTTCTCTCTTCTTGAGCTGGGGCATCCGCTGTCTCCCGTCTGTGGATATGGGAGCTCCTGGTGTGAGGGCCTTTGGACTCTGGGACTGACCCCCAACAGTCCCCGGTCCCCTCCTGAACCTTCAGCCTGAAACAAGGAATCTTACCACCTGTTCCCTGGTTCTTGGGCCTTCACACCTGGCCTGAGTCTTACCACCTGCTCCCCTGGTTCTCGGGCCTTCACACCTGGCCTGAGTCTTATCACCTGTGCTCCCTGGTTCTTGGGCCTTCACACCTGGCCTGAGTCTTACCACCTGCTCCCTGGTTCTTGGGCCTTCACACCTGCCCTGAACCATCCCACCTGCTCCCTGGTCTCGGGCCTTCAGACCTGGCCTGAGTCTTACCACCTGCTCCCTGGTTCTCGGGCCTTCACACCTGCCCTGAACCATCCCACCTGCTCCCTGGTTCTTGGGCCTTCACACCTGGCCTGAGTCTTACCACCTGCTCCCTGGTTCTTGGGCCTTCACACCTGGCCTGAGTCTTACCACCTGCTCCCTGGTTCTCGGGCCTTCACACCTGGCCTGAACCATCCTACCTGCTCCCTGGTTCTCGGGCCTTCAGACCTGGCCTGAGTCTTACCACCTGCTCCCTGGTTCTCGGGCTTTCAGACCTGGCCTGAGTCTTACCACCTGCTCCCCTGGTTCTCGGGCCTTCACACCTGCCCTGAACCATCCTACCTGCTCCCTGGTTCTCGGGCCTTCACACCTGGCCTTGACCATCCCACCAGCCCTCCGGGTTACCCAGCGCAGAAACAGCAAACGCTGGGGCTTCTCATGCTCCATAACCATGAAGCCAGTTCCCATACCAGGTCTCCGCTATATATGGTATTTGTTCTGCTTCTCTCAAGAACCCTGAATAGTGTGGTCATCAGTTATTTGCCCAGTCAGTCCATAGCCTGGCCAGTGACACGTGAGGTAATTTCCTGTGAAAAATACTATCATATGGCAGCATATATACAAATTTTAAATACAAATACTCTTTTATCCAATGGCTCCAGTTTTAGAAATTAATCCTATATACTTGCACATGTACTTAGAGACATCTGTAGAAGAAAATTAATTTTATTATAAGCAATTAAAGCAAATACTTTACGTACAGGCCAAGTAATTTTACTATAAGCAATTTGCTTTTACAAGCAAAAAAATTTTAAGTATATTTGTGTCCATTGCTAAAGGAATAAATGAGATACATTATAGCCTAACAATTCAACTATTAAGAAAAAGAATTACAGGGCAGCCTGGTGGCTCAGCGGTTTAGCGCCTCCTTCAGCCCAGGGCGTGACCCTGGAGACCTGGGATCGAGTCCCACTTCGGGCTCCCTGCACGGAGCCTGCTTCTCCCTCTGCCTGTGTCTCTGCCTCTCTCTCTGAGTGTGTCTCTCATGAATAAATAAATAAAATCTTAAAAAAAAAAGAATTACAGGGGAGCCTGGGTGGCTCAGTCAGGTAAGCGTCTGCCTTCAGCTCAGGTCATGGTCCTGGGGTCCTGGGATCAAGCCCTGCGTCGGGCTCCCCACTAACCAGGGACTCTGCTTCTCCCTCTCCCTCCACCCCTGCACCCCCTTTGTGCACACACACACTCGCTCAAATAAATAAATAAAATCTTTAAAAAAATTACATATTAATATGTTTCTTTCACTCTTTCTTATTTGCGTGCATATTACAGATGATTTTACCCTTGGGGATCTTTTGAGTTCTAGTTTGTGGATTTTGTCATCCAATTAACTTCTGGACAGCTTTATTAATCGTTTTGTGGCATAAGACACTACTCTTATTTTGGGGAGTTTATCCTTGTCTGTTAGCCTTTTCCAAGACAGACCAAAAAAATTGTTCATATTAAATGTATTAAATGTATAACAAACCAGCTGGGAAAGTTATTCTGTGAGGTCAGAGTTTCTGGGGATCTGAGCAGATGCCCACGAGGCAGCAAGGGACGCTGTCTGACCAGGGCTGGTGGTTAATTCCACTGATACATGTCACAGTCAGACCAGGCTCACATCCTCAATTTTTCTTCTCTGAAAACTGCCACGTATCCTGGAATTCTGTCCCGTGTTCCCACCTGAGTTGGTGGAATGTTCCATGTTACTACCTTGGCAAGGCCGCTCTGACTGGCACCGCTGAGCTCAAATGTAGCCAGGCCTGACTTATCTCAACCTCACCTCCATCTGCTTTCTAAAGAATCTCCTTTGTCCCCTTCTTTCAGTTGATCTCAATTTGTTTTTAGAGAACATTTTTTAAAAGATTTTTTTCTATTTATTCATGAGACACACAGAGAGAGGCAGAGACACAGGCAGAGGGAGAAGCAGACTCCATGCAGGGAGCCCGATGTGGGATTCGATCCCGGGACCCTGGGGTCATGCCCTGGGCTGGGGGCAGGTGCTCAACTCCTGAGCCACCCAGGTGTCCCCTTATTTTATTTTTTTTTAAAAAAGGTTTATCCATTTATCTTAGAGAGAGAGAGAGAGAGAGAGAACGAGCAGGGGGAGGAGCAGAGGGAGGCGGAGAGAGAAGCCCTAGCCGACTCCCTGCTGAGCGCAGAGCCCGTCTCAGGGCTCAATCCCATGACCCCAAGATTACAACCTGTGCTGAAACCAGGAGTTGGCTTCTCAACTGGGTGAGTCACCAGGCGCTGGGAACAGACACGGTTGGGTGGTAAACTCCAGGTGTGAGAAACATTAAATCTTCATTTAAATCACATTAAAGTGAAGATTATTCTCTCACGAGGGTATACGAGACTCTCAGATGAAGAGTGCGTTGCTTTTTAGATGTAAACATTTCACGAGGCCACTATTTGCTCAGAAGCCATCGAGTCGAACGGTCATAAGCCAAGCACTAATATTTTTAAAGGGTAAAATGAGGGGCTTGCCAGGCCACTTCGTTCATGGTCTATTACAAAGAAAATATTTGCTCAATTTATTAAGTTTAGGTTTAAGTGAGTTGAATTATTGTGCTTTGAGGGTTTTGCTTAACTAAGACTTGATGGGAAATTTATATTTAATATAACAAATGGGTAAGACGTTTCATCATATGATGATCTCATGGAAACCTATCCTGAGTCCCGGATGACTATAGAACGAGCTCTAAACTCAAGCTCCCCTTCAAAGCCTCCCTGCCTTTGCTCACGTAGTTCCTTCAAGACCATCTGGCCACTCTTGAACCTCCATGAGGCCCTTAATCGGAACTTATCACCCCTTTCTATGCGTTTCTAGTGTCTGCAATTAGGACTCGAACTGCTGGGCCTGTTGTTGAGATTGGCCTCATGATCTCTGCATTGTGCTGTTCCCGTTGTGCTCTGATAGCATACAATGACTTCAAATATATTTCATCTGTTCTTGTTTTTTGAGTGGTTCGGTTGAACTTTGTCTAGTTCCAGGATGGCCTACTAGCTATGGGGGGAAAACATTAAAATCTTAGGGGCTCAATACCCCAAAGGCTTATTTCTTCCTTATTTCTCGCTCAGAGTCCAGTGGGGGTGGGAGAAGGCTTAGTTCCTCATCGTGGTTCAGGGACCCAGGCTTCCTACATTCTGGAAGGTCCCTCGTGCCCTAGGACCTTAGAGCTCTCTGGGTCCTCCGCACCTGGCAAAGGAAGGAGGAAGTGAGCGAAGGAACATGCAGGTGATGGTTTTAGGGGGGACCCTGCGTGGAGACAGTGTACACCAGCACTACCCGGATTCCACTGGTGTGTGGGCACCTTTTGCTAGCAGGGAGGCTGGAAGCGGTGGATAGGTCTGTGCCCCGGGTGACAAGAAAATTGTTCTGGTGACTAGGAAGCCTTGCCTCTGCCATGATCTGTTCTCCTCACCAGACGGCGTCTGTTTTATCACACAAAGCAGGACCAGGGACCCTCCCCAAGGGACGCAACCCAAAGCCCCACGTGTCAGTGGGTCCGGTGTGATGTACAGGGATGCGGGATGTGCGATCTTGTCACAGCTTCTGACCTCTTACAATGACTTCACTGTTTCTACCGGGCTCAGCCATGCGCCTGCAAAACAGCTTTAAGCTGAGCTCAGGGCCGCGGGACGCGCCACAGGCCGGGCCTCGGGACCCAGCACCTGCTCTGCAACGCCCCCGCCCCCGGAAGGACGGGTCCAGCCACTGAGACTTGCCCACCGACCCTACAGTCCCTGCGCTGGGTTCGGTGGGATCGAGCTGCTGCTTGCTCTGCAGCCCCGCAGCCCTTCCCTCTGAGGACCAGGGACACGGAAACCTCCCTTGACTTGTCACGGGAAATTCCAGTAAAGTAACAGATTTCATGGGCTTGTGCTGCGTCACTGGGGGATGGAGATGGTGTGCGTGGGACTCGGTGTGCCGGCCTGGACAACACTGCCTTAGCTTTGTGTGTCCCGTGACAGTCACCTGGCGGAATAAACATCTGCGTTGGGAGATGAGGACAATCTGGGGGCACAGGTGGGAACCAGAATTGCCGACTGCTTGGCCCAGTTAGTGCCCCTGGACTGCTCTGCACCGTGGGAGCACGCGTGTTACTTGCCTCTGCGTGTGCAGACATGGCGCGAGGCCCGCGGCATCACACCCCTCGGACTGCTCACGTCTTTGTTTCACTCTTTGCAAATGCAGCTTTCGGAGGGGGTTCTCATTGGGCCCTCTTCTGCTTCTGCTTCCAGCTCCGGGGAGCAATCGACGGTGACATCCATGGAGCGACAGCTCCAGGGGCCCCACGCGGGCGGGCGGCTTTCTGCCACCGAGACACACGGAGCAGGGCTGCGCATGTGGCACGACCCCAGTCCAGCTGAGGAAGCAGCTCAGTTTGGCAGGTTGAGAAACATACTTTTACTAGCAATAGTTGGGAGTGTATTCATTTATTCCTGAGAGACCCAGAGAGAGAGGCAGAGACCCAGGCAGAGGGAGGAGCAGGCTCCGTGCGGGGAGCCCGACGCGGGACGCGATCCTGGGACCCCGAGGTCACGCCCTGAGCCGAGGGCAGACGCTCAAGCTTTTGCTTTCACGCATCGGGAGCCAGGTGCTTCGGAGAGAAGCCCAGCCCATCCTGCTAGGAGGCCGCCTGGGGAGAGAGCTGTAAAAGGAGAGCTCCTGTGGAGGGGAAGTTAGGCTCCTTGTTGACAGGCGGCACCAACTGCCAGACCGGGTGAGGCCGCCTTGGATGGCTCATCCACAGTTGACCCTTCTAGCCGACACCGCACAGCGCAGAGTGGCACCGTCTCGTTGAGCCTGCTTCGATGCCCAAAGAATCCCAGCAACGAAATGTTTGTCACTAATCTGGGGGGTTGTGCAGCCACAGACAAGTGCAAAACTCCAAGGATTGGCCCGGGGAGGGAGTGCCTCGTGCGACACTTACGTGGTGTCCCTATCGCGTAGGCCGCAGGCCTGGGAACACGCGTCCAAGACGGAGCGGTCTCCCTGCAGAGGACCCGAGGGCAGGTTCTCGTTCAAAGCCCGCCCAGTACTGCTACCTGGTTGGGCTTGGCAGCCAGAGGCGCGAGGATGGAAGGATGACTCACCCGTATGGTGGGATCCAGATTCTGAGGAGCGCGTGGATGAGCTGGTGAGGAGGGCTCGGGGAGATCCGAGGCCGCCTCCTACTTACAAGGCCTAAGATTGAGGCGGCGGCGCTAAATTTGGATAGGATGACTCTCGGGTCTGGTGTCCAGATTCCTGTGCTGTTCTTTGTGGGTCCCTCCCTGTTACTCTAGTCCCTCTGAGTGGGGAGACCCAGCCTGGCTTTTATCAATCCGTTTTCCTGGAGACAAATATTCTGCTTTGAACTCCCACCCGGTGGGCCTGCCCGTGCTGACTGCCCGCATCTCCAAATATCACCTGTTCACACTCTGCCCTGCTTGGCCGTCCCAACTTCTTTTCTCTCCCGGTTAAGGCCTCCCCGCTCGCCTGGAATGCCACCTGTTGTCTGCTGACGTCTGTGCCGTGCCATGAGCCATCTGTGTTCGTCCCTTCCTTATCGCTCCCAGAATTCCATTTTTCCTCCTTCAGTTCCTTGCAGGTCATCACAGAGTCGGCTCCGTTCCACTGAAATGTTGTAAGGCTGTATCGACACCACAAAGTCTGATTCTTCCACACAAGAGCCTTCAGAGCTCTGATAACACCCTTCCCAGGACCTTTTTGATCATCTCTTTAGCCTAAACCTTGCCGGCTCCCGCGTTATCAAGGCTACGCACCCACGGATATAAGTTCGCTTCTTGGTATCCCCCCTAAAAGGTAGCTTCCTGAAGTGACTCCCATGCGTCAGCGGAGAACAGAGGACAGGAATCATTTCCTACGAGAAGGGCATTATTGTTTATCGATTACACCTAGACTTATGTTATTATTTTGCATTAGCATTTTTAAAGGCTCTCACCAGGTCTAGACAAAGGTCTTATGGGTTTTAGAGCTTATATAACCTTAGGGACTCTCTTTCCTAAGCAAAAAATTTACAAATATAGTTAGTTTCAGGCCTGTGAGAATGAGGGATCCCGAAGCTTCATTGTTGTTAGTCTCCTTGTAAATCGGCCTCAAAGTTCCTGTTGGTATCGTCTCACGACATCCCCGGCTTTCTCCCATCAAGGCTGCTCTCTTATCAGGGCTCTTCCCCCCATATCAGTGCCTCTGATTAAGGCCAGCGGGGTGCTCAGCGCACGCAGGATCGGGTGAGTTCACATACGTCAGGGGCTTAGAACAACATCTAGTACGTGGAACATGCAATAGGTGTTAGCGACTACTAGTATTATTTTTAAAAAGATTTTATTTATTTATTCATCAGAGAAGGAGAGGACACAAGCAGGGGGGACACCAGATGGAGGGGGAAGCAGGCCCCTCGCTCAGCAAGGAGACGGAATGGGGCCTTGATCCCCGGACTCTGGGATCATGACCTGGGCCAAACGCAGGTGCTTCGCCGACTGAGCCACCCAGGCCACCCGGCTATTATTACCTTTATTGCTTACCAGCAGATCTTTAGAAAACAGTGTGTCTTCCCGACTTAATTTTCTTTAATGTGCTGGGGTTAATACTTGCCCTGCCCTTTCCCAACGGTTATTGGGAGGATCAAATGATAAGATACGTGAAGGAGCTTTGTCGACTACAAGCACCAGGCCCCTGGAGACTGTAACCGAGCTTCCATGCGACATTGTTAGTTTTAGAAAAGATTATGTTTGGCAAAGAAAAGAGGACTTTGGCCCAGGCAGCGTCATTAAAGCCCTCGCTAAGGGAGGGAGGGAGCAAGAACGAGAGGTGCGCGGCTGGCACACCCTGGAGGCCTGCCCTGCGCCTCCCTCTTGATGGCCAACGTTCAGAAAAGATGAAATCAGTAGAATCTGAGAAAAAGTGGTGTAATTTTATAAAAGAAAAGCAGCAGGGCCCCGGGAGGTATCGTGTGTGTGTCTTTCACAGCCTTAGGTCTGCAGCATCCTCAGCCTTGTCCTGCTCTGCAATTCGGGCTCCCAGGGTGCTGCCTGGAGGAAGCCTACTCACGCTCTGGGTTCCGCGTGAAAGTCCCTCCTCTGTGGGGTTTCCCCAAACCCCCCAGCCCCTCCCGCAGGAAGAATAAATAGTTCTATTTTCTTTCTTTTTAAAACATTTTTATGTATTTATTCATGAGACGCAGAGAGAGGCAGAGACCCAGGCCGAGCGAGGGAGGAGCCGGACGCGGACCGGATGCCGGGACCCTGGGTCACGCCCTGGGCCGCGGGAGACGCCCCCCCCCAGGCCTTCTGCTCCCCGCGGGAAAGCTCTTCCCCGGGCTCCGCGGAAAGGGACCCGCGAGCCCTGTGCCCGCGTCCATGGGCTCAGTGACGGCTTAGGCCTCTCGCAGTCCGAGGAAAGCAGTTTGCAAAGTTGGTGAAACGGGATTTACCGGCGGGGCTCGCGGTCGGGGAGCGCATCCTTGCAGCCGCGGGTGCCCGGCGGCCGGGGCGGCGAATCCCGCGGCAAGTCCCGCCCCTGGGGGCGTGGCCTAAGGGGCGTGACCATAGGGCCGTGGTGTTGTCGAGGGGGGCGTGGCCAGAGGGCCGTGCGCGGCCGGAGGGGGCGTGACCATAGGGGCGTGGCGCTGTCGAGGGGGCGTGGCCAGAGGGCCGTGGCTCGACCCGAGGGGCGTGGCCGGGGCGTGGCGAGGTCGGAGGGGCGTGGCCACAGGGGGCACGGCGCGGCCGGAGGGGGTGGCCGGGGCGTGGCCGGGGCGTGGCGCGGCCGCGGGGGTTTCCGCGCTGGGGGCGCGTCCGGGGGCGCAGGCGGGGCTTCCGCCGCGAGGGGCGGGGCGGGCGCCGGGGCTCTGACGGCCGGAGCCAGGGAATTTCAATTTGAAACGCGGCGGCGGAGGAGGCGGCGCGGCGGCCCCGAGGCTGCGGCTGGAGCGGGAGCGGCCCCGCGGGAGCGAGCCCCGGCGGCGCGGAGCGCGGTGAGGCGGCTCGCGGGGCTGCGGGGCTGCGGGCGGGGGCCGGGGGTCGGAGTCCTGGGGGCGCCGCGGGGCTGGGGGGGGCTGGGGGGGTCGGGGGTCCCGGGGTCCGGGGGTCCGGGCGGAGCGGCTGGTCCCCGCGGAGCGCGGGCCGCCCAGAGTGTCCCCGAGGCCGCGGCCGGGGCGCTGAGCCGGGCAGGAAGCGGCGGCGGGACGGCGTCCCCGGGGGAGGGCGGCGGCCCCGGGACTGCTGCCTCCCGCCCCGAGGCCCGGGTCCCGGGTCCCCCGCCCGCCTCTCCCTCCCCGGGGTCGGGGCCACGTCGGGGCGGCGCCGGGAGGGGCGGGGGCGCCGGTGAGCCGCGCGGGCCCCGAGGTGCTGGGGTTCGGGGCGGCGCGTCCCGGGCCCGCGGGGAGGCCGGCGGAGGAATCCCGC
The DNA here is from genome assembly GCF_053574225.1 of Canis aureus. NCBI lineage: Eukaryota > Metazoa > Chordata > Mammalia > Carnivora > Canidae > Canis > Canis aureus. The sequence goes on along the minus strand of NC_135611.1, from coordinate 69,843,051 downwards.
TGCATCCCGGGGGCCGGCCGCGGGCCCGAGCGGATCCCGGAGCGGAGCTCGGCGCGGAGCTCGGCGCGGGGGTGAGGGGCGGCGGGGGGGGGTGCGGCTGGGGCCCGCCGCGCGCGTGGGCGGTGCCGGGGCTGGGCGAGGGGCCCCACGCGCGCCGTCCCGCCGCCCCACGCGCGCCGCGTCCCGCCCCGTCCCTCCCCGCCCCCCGCGCGCCCTGTTGCGGTCCCGGAGGTCGCGGGCGGCCCCCAGCGCCCGGGTCTCTGCGCCTACTGCCGGTCCGCCCGCGGGGCCGCGGCGGGGGGCGGGGGGCGGGTGCGGGGTCCGGGGGTGCGAGTGCGGGGTGCAGGATGCGGAGTCCGGGGGTGCAAGTGCACGGTGCGGGGTGCGGAGTCCGGGGGTGCAAATGCAGGTTGCGGGGTGCGGGGTGCGAGGTTCGGGGATGTGCGGTCCGAGGTCTGGGGGTGCGAGTGCGCGGTGCAGGGTCCGGGGGTACGAGTGCGGGGTGCAGAGTGCGCGGTGCAGGGTCCGGGGGTGCAAGTGCACGGTGCGGGGTGCAGGGTGCAGGGTGCGCGGTCCGAGGTCCGGGGGTGCAGAGTACGCGGTGCAGGGTCCGGGGGTGCCGGGTGGGGTCCGGGGGCTCCGCTCCTCGGCGGCCAGGGTTGCGGGGAGGCTAGAGGAGCTGCCGCCCAGACCGGTTACTCTGCAGCACGGCCTCCGGGGCCTCCCGCTAATTTGCGGATCCTTCCATCCACCCGTTCCTCGTCGCTTCCACCGCGGCCGCTGCTTCTAAGACGGAGGGAAGGTGAACAGATCGGAGCAGTAAATGTACTTTTTTTTTTTTGAATCCCGTCCTTTCCTGTTTCTTGAACTTCTTGCCTCCAAAATGTCTTTTGCATGTCGTCGTGCCAGCAGTCTTGTTCTTTTTACTGTTATGTAAGCTTTTTCATATTTTTAATGACTCCAAGAGGCTTCCCTTTATTCGTCCATATTCTTCAGCCCCCCCCCCCCCAAGGTTTTCTTCTCCCACCGGAACGCATTATTTCAGTGTCCTCCGTCTGTAATACTGTGAGAATTCGCAGTGTAGTTTGGCTTTCTATCTCATTTCACTTTGGGTTTAGCACTTGAGGGAAACTGAGTCAGCTTTTTGGCCGCAGGGGCGGGGATGTAGGACTCCCAGGTCCTGAGCAGGTTCCCTGGGAGACCAGGGCGCTGCCCCTGTCCCGGTGCTGCGGGCAGTCTTGGGGTGTGACCCGGACCACCCAGCTTCCTCCATCCACGGACACAGTTTGCAAAGAGCGAAGGCAGTGTCACCTGTCAACGGTGGCCAGTCCTGTAATTCAGATTGAGAACCACCTCAAACCTCAGATGTCTCCTCTTTGGAGCTTGTGGGAACAATGGGGTGGATTTAGGGCGCCTCTGGTCTTAGCCTGCCTTCCCCACTCCCTGGGCAGACTTCCCGCTGGTAGTGGTCTAGTGTGCAGGAGGACTGCCAAGAACCAGAGGCTGCTTACGTGCACTGATCCGAGGGGACAGTTTCTTTCCTTTCAAAACACACTTCCTTAAGAAAGCCCAAGTCCTAAGCGGTCGCTCATCTTTCACCTCCAGCCCAAGTAGTTAGAGCACCTGTGCAGAGACACTGCGGAGGAAACAGGTGGGTGAGTTGAGCTCTCCACTCGGAATATCTTGGTATCTAACTTGGGTGGGGATTGCTTAAAGTGATTAAAAGTAATACCAAAGTTACAATTTTAGTGAAATCATTGCTAACTTATGTAAAAAAAATTTAACTGTTACGGAATATTTCAACTGGGTATGTATTATTAGATTGGGTAGGAATGCAGCTGGTATTTACATTAAAATCAGAAATTTAATTCCAAGTAGGAAGAAGCAGATTTTCAGATTTAGGGGATGGACCCGAAAGGAGGCCCACCAAAAAATAACCGCAAACGTAAAACAAGGAAATTCAGGGAATTCTTACTGTATTTGGAGAGCTGGCTTTGAGGACAGTTACGTATGTGCCCGTGTTGGTGGCTCTTGGGCCGGTGGTCACTTCCAGTGTACCCTGTGCTGCTCTGAGTTGGTGAGCCGGCCGCGTCCTTTCCTTCCTAACGTAGCGTTCCTGTGGTTTACCCTTTCCAAATTACCGGTTCCAAAGAATCGAGTTTAGAAGACCTATCCAGTCACCAGATTTTAAAAATAGATTTTTAAAAATCATAACCATGTCCATGTGTACTACCCAGCCATTTGCTTTCAACTAAAAATACTTGCAAAGATGACAAAGCAGTCCTCAACCAAAATATTTATTGGTAAAATTACTCTGTAATTAGTAATATTGTATAGTTATGTTTAACATCAGGTTTTGCTCTGAATCACCAATCTCATATTACTGTGGCCAGAGAACTACAAGGGGTTTTATCTTTGCCGTTTTATTTAGGAATGTGGGGTTTGTATTTTATTTAGTAGAATGCTAAATATTTTTGAAGATTTGACTTTGTTTCTGTTTCCACAGGAAGCTATGGGCATTTGTCTTTGTTTTTTGAACCAAAGTAGTCTTTTCGAAAGCTGTGTGTGGACTTTTTGGGAGCGTATGCTTTGCTCATATTTTTATAAGACAATATAGTAGTTTGTGCGGATATCGCGGAGAGTCAAAATTTGCATTTCTAAAATCTCTGGTTTTTACTTGGAGAAAACAAAGGAAATGTGCCTACCTCCCCCGCCCCACCTTTATTTAGAAACATTTCCAGTGGCCCTGTTTGCTTTTTCAGATTCAGAATTACTGTACTAACCCCCGGGTACCCCCAGGTGCCCCCCAGGTACCCTTACAGAGTTAAAAGCTGGACGTCACGGTTTCTGCTGGCTTTGGCCCTGAGTCCCTGCACGTTCATAGAATCCTCAAGGGCTGCCCTTTCCACTCAGCGAATGGATGCGCAGCCCTTGCCCTCCGCCCCGACACCCAGACATTTGCAGACTCCTCGGGGGTCGGAGTTCATAGAAGATTTGTACAGGAACCCCCCCAGATTCCAGACAGAGCATCCTGTGGGAATGCCATGCTTCGGCCCGAAGCAGCCCCCTAATCGGGGGGGGGGGGGGCATCGCTGGTGTGCCCCCCCCCCCCCCAAGTCTCAGATGGGGTCGTGGCCTCTTGGGAGCTGCAGGAGCCTGGCCTCAGGTGCAAGTAGTAGAGTCGTGGGGCGATTGTAGGGAAGGCAGAAAGGGGAGCGGGCGGTCGTCCTCATAGCTAGAGGTAGCTGGCGGTGGTGACCAGTGCTTTTTAACGGTTTTCTGTAAAGTGCGTGTGTGCATTTTGTATGAGAGCAAATGTATTTACGTGGATGTGGATGTATATTTGGCATGTGAAGTGATCTAGAACATCGTGCTTAACTCATTTGACAAATCTATTCATTGAACCTTTATAGAATATATTAGGGGTGCTTTTTGTGAAGATTCTTTGAAAGTTGGAGTTGGCGTAGAACCTAGTGGTAGTTCATGTAGCTGCGTCACGTAGGCCATATGGGTCATGTAGGCCATATGTCATACAGGGGATTTGCTTTTCTCGCTGGTGGATTTTGTTTCCTCTCGCTTTGTGGTTGGATTGACATCCCTGTGGGTTTCTTAGAGATGTGTTTTTCATGTCTAGAAGGATAGATACTTGATGTATCATTTTTCTCAATACTCAGTGTTTGGGATAGTATTTGTTTTAATGAGAATTTCAGTGGTTTTCTCAATTTTTCATTAAAGTTTTTTTTTTTTTTTTTTTACTTAGCACAAGTTGGGTGAAGGGGCAGGGGGAGAGTTGAGCAAGGAGCCCGCCCTGGGCTCGATCCCAGGACCCCAAGATCACGACCTGAGCTGAAGGCAGATGTTTAGCTGACAGCCACCCAGGCATACCTCAGTTTTCTCATTTTTAAAGTGATGTCACTTACCGTTTGGATAAGAACAGTACTACGTTATATACTGCTTCTGGATTTTTTCCCCCTAAAGATCGAAATTGGGCTAACTTCATATTCTCAATTACTTTTAAAATGGAATTATAATTTCATTTCATGGATACTGCCCTGGGTATTAGTATCTTTTCAAATTAGCATATTAGAGCCATGAAGGTCTACATGTCTGTAGGTTGCCTCCTAAATTATCTTTATAGTAATTGGAATATGTGTGAGGAATAAGAATGCTCTTTTTATTCGCTCTGAGAAATACCTTCAGTAAGGTTTTGTTTCAGGTAGCCAAGTTAACATTTTGCACATGTGACTAACTTCAGGGTCATGGGGACGGTTTCCGTACTTTCTAGGTTAAGAAGGAGAGGGTGTGGAAAGGGCTCCACGGTGATTTGTCTGCCTCTCCGTATGATTTTGTCTAGACCAGGTAGGGAGGGTCATTGTATCTAAACTAAAGCTTTTCGAAACTGAAAAGCCAGTTTCCTCTTGCTTTGCTCTTTTTATGGCCTGTGAACCTCTTTGAAAGAAATTGCCAGATACAAAAAGACTGATGAATGGTACCTTTTGATTGCCTTATTCCAAGATGACTGTGGACTGTGATTTTTTTTTAAAAAAGGATTTTATGTATTTATTTTACAAGACAGCATGAGCAGGGAGAGGGGCAGAGGCAGAGGCACAGAGAGAGTCTCAGGCACAGTCCACACTGAGCATGGAGCCTGATGCAGGGCTCGATTGCATGACCCAGAGATCATGGCCTGAGCTGGAACCAAGAGTCGGACACCTGACCGACTGAGCCCCCCAGGAGCCCCAGGAAAATTGTGATTTTGGAAATTTTTCATATAGGTCTGATTACCACCTATCACCTTTTGTAAGTCCTGAGTTCAAGTTTCTAGACCTCCTGTTGAGCTGGAACTAACACCATGATAACAAGTGTGCTGAGTTTAATCATATTTTTGAGTTTCTACCAGTATAAACACACATCCCACTATCTCAAAGACATTAAATTAAAACGTAATTTGCACTTTGCCATAATTCCTAGGTTCTTTTTCTTTTTGTCCAGACAGGCTACACCTTTAGATTCATTCACCTAGAGGACCAGAAAGGAGCATGGAGATTATTTAGTGTAGACATGCTTGAAATAGAGCGGGATGAGTGAGAAAGTACTGCCCAGTGTGGTTTGTGAACTGGCTGAGACTTTATTTATTTATTATTTTTAAAATATTTTATTTATTTATTCATGAGAGACACACAGAGAGGCAGAAACATAGGCAGAGGGGGAAGCAGGCTCCATGCAGGGAGCTCCTGGGACCCCGGGATCACGCCCCAAGCCAAAGGCAGACGCTCAACCACCGAGCCACCCGGGTGTCCCAGGCTGAGACTTTAATAAAGTGTGTGCTTGTGTGTACGTGTGCACGTGTGTGCGTGTGTCTGAGTATTGGAGAGAGATTTTTGGGAGCAGTGTTTTGGAAAGTATTTTGGGAAACAGAAGATCAAAAACTGTTTTAGTTCAGTTCTTATTTTTGAGGCTAGGAAACCTCCATCCTGCTGGACTGGTTTACTTCTGGGGCTCCTGTGCAGCTGTATTCTGGGAATTCCCTTTGCCTTTCTTTCTGGGCTCCCAGGTTACTGGGCTCTCTGTCTCTTTCTTAACTCTTACTTTAACTATATCCTCCAGCAATTTCCAAGAAAGTGCTAATGGAAGGTGAATTTTTTGAAAACTTGCATGCATGTCTTGAAGCAGCTTTTTTCCACTCTTAAATGCGTTTTTTTTTTTTTCCCCAAGTAGGCTCCATGCCCACTGTGGGGCTTGAACTCATGACCCTGAGATCAAGAGTTGCATGCACTACTGACTGAGCCAGCCAGGCACCCCTGAAATGCCTTTTTGTGCTCTTACGGTGAATGCTTTTATAGTTTGGCTGGGTATAGAATTCCAACTTAGTGACTGCTTATTCTTTTGACTTTTTCAGGCATGATTCTGTTGTGATCTGGCTTGCCAGTGCTGGTGGGCAGGAGCCCTGCAACTCTAATGTTTGCCTCTGTGGGTGTGGCTGGTTTGCTCTTCTTAGGAGTTTTTAGGATTTTCTCTTTGAACTTGGTGTTTTGAAATTTCATGATGGTGTGCCTTGGGTATGGGAGGTTTTTCACTCATTGTGCTGAGCTCAGTGGGCTCTTCCAGGTTGGAAACTTGTGTCTTCCTGAAATCTTCCTCTATGATAATTTCTCCCTCTGTGTTCTCTGGTGTTTCTGAAACTTCTGTTATTTAGATTAAATTTTCTAGATTGACTCTCCAATTTTATTAGTGTTTTTTTTTTTTCCCTCTCATACCATCCCTTTATTTTTTTTGTTTGGTTTTTGCTTTCTTCTAACCTCTCTGCTGAATTTTTTTGTTTTCCTGTTTTCAACGCTGCTCCATGGTCACTGAATTTTCTTTCTGGTAATGTCCTTGGTTTTTCCATGTGTGTAGTGTCTCCAATCTTACTCTACTTATGGCCCTTTGCACTTGCTTCCCCTCTGGAATGCTCTTCCAGCAGATACCTGCATAGCTTACTCCCTTAACTCCTTCAGATCTTTGTTTCCCATGATCATTTATTTGAAACTACAACCCTGCTTGCACACCTAAAACCCTAGTATGCCTTCAATCTTTCTTTCTTTTCTTTTCTCTTTTCTTTCCTTTTCCTTTTCTCTCTTTCTTTCTTTTCTTTCATAGTATGTATTATTATCACCTCAGTGTAAACTGCAAGAAGGCAAATATTTTTGTCTATTTTGCACTTGGTGAATACATGTTGCCCGAGTAGTAGGGCCTCCTTGTTTTCTGTGTTCCCCCCACATCTGCCCTCTGTGTCTGGATTCCCTCAGCCTGGAGACTTCCTTCAACTGCTCTAGAGAATGAACCTCTTGTCTTTTGGCTGCAAAGTTCAGAGAGAGGGAGGGAGAAGGAAGAGTTTCAGGAGTGCTCCATGTGCTGTTTTCAGCTCTGTCTCTCCCCTCGCACTCTGTGGCCTCTGGAACCTCTACTTCCTAGGCTCCTGGGGCCTCTCCCAGGGCTCAGTTTGCTTCTTGGAGGCCTCCACCAGAACAGGGATTCAGCTTTGGCTTCCTCTGCTTTGCTAAGTCAGTTACTTTGTACATCTGTTTTCCATCTTCTAAAATTCTGTTGATATATCTCATCTGCTGGCCTGTCCCCTCCTTTTTTTTTTTTTTGTCCCTCCCCTTTAAAAATTTTTTTCCTTACTGTCATTTTGGTGTGGTTTTGGGAGGGAGCAGAAATTAACTCATGTTCAGTCCACTGATTTAGGGTTTTGAATTGATAAAAATAAAATCCCCAAGATTACTGTGGTAGTCACAGTTTGGTAAGGACTGCAGCCATAGTAAAATGGTCCTTTTTTTTTTTATGCCAGATACTGAGTTGAACTTTATATATGTATTTTTATATATATAAAAATATTATGTAAATATAATATCATGTATATAACATATGTATATATCATAGATATGTGTATATATACATGTGAAGAGAGAGAGAAAGTCAGGTGATTGAGCCAACATCTAGGGTGGGTGGGAGTTGACGACTGATATGTCTGAACGGAAAGGTGCTGCTTCCTAGGAAGACTTCGGCAAATGTATTATTTTTTTTCTTGTGATAGTTTCATGGATTAGTTCAGTACAGATGTTTATAAATCTTACAATACATACTTGAATTAGATTTAAAAATACACAGTAAAAGTTTGGTGACTATGTTTCAGAAATGGCAACCTTATTTTAGAGCGTCCTGAATACCTTCATTTATCTTCAGATTGATATGTGATTTGCATACACATATATTAAATATTCTTTGAATATTGATTCCATGATTAGAGGAAACTCTGAACTCCTGTGGATTGTGTTAAATACTTTTAGGGTAAAAAATTTGGTTACTAGGGCATGAATAGGGAATGGGAATTACACTCGTGAAGATATACATACTAGGGATTTTTTGTGTATGGAGTTTAGGGCAACAGAAATGGGGTTCTGATAAGGTATTGGCTGTGAGGTCCGAGGAAGCTCCCAAAGACCCAAAGACTCATACGTGCGTGTGGTTAGTGTAGGTTAAACTCTTTGGTGGGTTTTACAGATTTATAAATTCAAATACTCTGTTCCTTATTGTAGAAGATGTTGCAGGCAGTAGACCAGGATATATTTTCCGAAAGTGTGGTGTGTGTTAAAATGAGTTAAGGTGGTACACAGATGAATCTTTCTCTCTTACTGGTTAAATATACATGTCAGTGTACATCAGAAAAATAGACAAGTGCCTCAAACCTATGATTTCATTGGTATTAACATAGTATAAGGCTAAAATGAAGTAGGTATTTTTGTAACTTGATTTAAAGGTTAAATATAAAGTAAAAAATACAGTGACAGTGTTTGGATTTGGCAAAAAATATAAAGTTGTTATGTGAGTGAAGTTTGAGAAATGGTGCATATGTTCAAAATATCATTTTTTTTGTTGAAATTTTTATTTATTCATGAGAGACACAGAGAGAGGCAGAGACACAAGCAGAGGGAGAAGCAGGCTCCATGCAGGGAGCCCGATGTGGGACTTGATCCTGGGGCCCTGGGATCACACTCTGAGCCAAAGGCAGATGCTGAACCACTGAGCCACCCAGGCGTACCCAAAATATCATTTTCTATCAAGGTCATTAATAGATTTTTTTCTTTCTCCTAGTAGATAACATCATAAAAACCGTTATGTGGTGATTGCAGCTTAGACTTCTCATGGTTTTCTTTTCTATTAAATATGGTTTTAATTTGCAAAGTTTCGTTTTAATCTTTTCAAAGTAAATCACTTTTCTCATTTGATTCTTAAAATACATTTCATACCGTGTGTCCGACAGATAAAAGCGGGTCAGGAAGAGGTTAAACTTACCAGTCATTCGGTTTCCTAAGGGAGCGTCAGGCACAGCCAAGGCCTGCTTGTGTCCAGTTGTCCCCTCTGCTCTGTGCTTCTCTGCTGCTGATGGAGTTGCCAATTGAATTTTTCTTGGAGAACACAGGAAGCCTGCCAAGTTCTGTAGCTAGAGATCTGTCCTGTAGCTCTCATCTATTTGTATCTTGAGCCCTGAAGGTAGACAAAGCTGGGTCTTCCAAAAATAGTTCAATAAATGTGTCAACGTTTTGAGATACTGTTGAAAAAACAAGGAAGTAGAAGTCCTATGGGATTATTAGGAAATGGTGCCAAATGCCTTCACTAGGATTTGAAAAGCTAGTGTGGCAGGGTCATCTGCTAGACGGCGGTGCACATTCAGCCTTCATTCTGGGAGCCCACTTGCACCATGATAATCTTTCCCTTTTCCCCAGTATGCTCTGTTTAATTGCTCTTGGACTCTGGTAGGAAAGCTGCTAAGTGAACACCTCCCTTGAAAAGTTTTCTTTAATCCACTTCTCTTAAAGGGAGAAAGGAAAACTCATTTTTCTTAATAAAATGAATACAAATTGTGTATGGGAAAGGTTAAAATGTCAAGAAATGAGTTGGGTCTGTCTACTGACAGAGGAATCAAGAGTTTATCCATAAGCTTGTAACCAGAACTGTTTTTGGATCTCAGCCATTAAAATCAACATCAGTAAAGCCTGTGTCTTAATTTCTGTAATGCCAAGATTGTCTGTTTTAAGTTATACACGTATGAGAATATGAATACATTTGTCCCTCTCCCTCCCCCACCTGCAGCAGGAAAATAAAGGTATGTTGCAGATATTCTTAACTTTGCAGCTCCCCGGCGAGGAGCCGTAGATGTGGGCAGCATGTGTCGTGCAGATGTGCCTCTAGCTTTTCTCCTAGCTGGGGCCAGTTCACTTTCGTCCCCGTGCCGCAAGTTTAAATGGAAAGACTCGAGGGTAGATTTTAGAGCATTTTATGGATCTGTGATCTCTGTGTTGCTTGCTCTGTGCAGCCCACACGATAGCAGTGAGAGATAACGTGGCCTTTTTTCCGGGACTTTTTTTGTTGTTGTTGGAGTTTTTTAAAGTCATGTTTTTAATGCATCTATTTATTGAAACGCTTTTTGGCAGAAGGAATATACCATCGTTAGTTACAGAAGAGTGTCTCTCTTTTTAAACTTTTTATTACGGGAAGTTGAAGATACATTCAGATGTAGAGAGAACACTAGTGTAGTGAACCCCGGGTACCCTCACCCAGCTTTGATAATTACCAGGACATAGCAGTCGTATCTCATCAACACTTCCCTTCCACTCCTGACACTACCCTCCTCCGAGGATGATTATGAAGCAAATTCTAGACATCATATAATTTCATTTGTATATAGATATTTCCTCCTGCCCCTTCTTTTTGGCACGTGCATTCTAGTCTCCAAAATAAAATTGATGTCCATTACTGCTTGTGTAGAGTCACAGAGATGAGTTCATTTGCGACTTAGGTCATGTTTTTGGAATAAATTTCTGACTGTGGTTTTGATCAGAGAAAGTTTCATCTAAACGTAGCTTGTGGACATAGGAAATACTCTAGCCAGTGCTAAAAAAAAAAACCTAATACTTTCTAAACCAAATCAGAGCTGATCTTCAGAGTCTAGTATATTCTCAAGGTACTGTTGCTGTTCTGTATGTTTTTTTTCCCCATTGCTCCTACATTTACTTTAATGACTTTAAAGACTTTAATGATTTCCAATTTTCCTTTTTTCTCCTTTCTTCCCTCCCACACTCCCTTTCTCTCTTTCATTCTTCTTTTGCTTAGCATGGTTTTGTTGGCAATATGTTGGAAGTAGACCAGGCGAAACATTTTTTTTCAGCTGACTGGATTTTAATGGGACTACACAGTTACTGTAAAATCAGATCAACCTGCCATGTGTATGGTCTGTCTGGCTTTATAGAGGGGAAAGTGCATGCTTCAAACATTGGTCATATGTTAGTTTATAAATCAAAAAGTTGGCATTATAGCTGAAGCTGACAATCACTTAGTAGTTGAAATGTGTTTCCCAATTAATAAAGGCAGAATTTTTTGAAAAGATTTTATTTTATTTGAGGGAGAGAGACACAGAAATAGCAACAGAGAGCACAAGTGGTGGGGGGAGCAGGAGAAGCAGGCTCCCCGCTGAGCAAGGAACCTGATGTGGGGCTTGATCCCAGGACCCCGGAGCTGAGGAGACCCCTAACTGACGGAGCCACCCAGGTGCCCCTAAAGGCAGGATTTTTATGTGAGAGGTAGTTTATTTTAAATTTTACTTTTATTTATTTATTAAATTTCGTTCATTCATTCATTCATTCATTCATTTTTAGAGAGAGAAAGAGTGCATGAGCAAGGAGAGGCAGAGGGGGAGAGAGAGTTTTAAGCAGGCTCCATGCCCAGCACGGAGCCCAACGAGTGGCTCGATTTCATGACCCTGAGATCATGACCTGAGCCAAGATCAAGATAATGGACGGAGCCACGCAGGCACTCCTGATTTTTACTTTATTTTATTTATTTATTTAATTTATGATAGTCACAGAGAGAGAGAGAGAGAGAGAGAGAGAGAGAGAGAGGCAGAGACACAGGCAGAGGGAGAAGCAGGCTCCATACACCGGGAGCCCGATGTAGGATTCGATCCCGGGTCTCCAGGATTGCGCCCTGGGCCAAAGGCAGGCACTAAACCGCTGTGCCACCCAGGGATCCCTGATTCTTACTTTAAATTAAAATATAGTTTAGTATGTTTTCTTTGGGAGGTCATTATATACTGAATTATTTTAATCTGTGCTTTATTGAATCATAGTGTATTTTCTTTGTAAAGGTATCACATGGTGAATTAGAAAGTATTGGTAATAACGGGTCACATTCATCGAGTACTTCGTCTGTGTCCAGTACTGTTCTGCTGCTTAGTTTGTTCGTTGTCCCCTTGCAGTAACCCTGCGAGGTAGGTACTGTCCTGGGTTACCTGTCGGAAGAGTGAGGGGCAGTTTCATTCAGAAGTTGGACGGCAGTTGGGGGGGTTCCAGGCCCGGTCCCTCGCTGGGAAGCTGGGCAGGAGGGGGGCGAGCGCAGATCTGGGCAGGGGTGGCTGCCGCCTGCCTTGCTCTCCGTCGCCGCTTTATAAGTGGGACGTCGCGTCCATCTGCAGCGTGACAGGTCGCAGAGTGGCTGCCCAGGTTGGAGGTTCCAGGTGCCGCTGACCATTGGGAGTTTTGCCTCGTGCCGTCAGGGGTGTCGGAGCTCCGCTGTCCCTGAGCTGTCCCCAGGAGACAGGCTTGGGGGAGTTTGTCCCGGGTCCTTGGGGATGGGAATTTTAAGCAACCAGGTACCTGATAGTTTATCTCCCTTCCTTTTTTCCTGAAAGGAGCGGAGGGTGGAAAGGATATTGTTGCAGCCCCAAATCCCGCTTCAACCAGTTGCTGGGTGTGACACTGGGGAAATAAGGGTGCTTCCTGTGTCCTTCTCTTAAATGGGTCAGGCGCCCTGAATTAAGTCCGGATCCGTATACGGTGTCTGGCTGGGCCCTTGGGCCCTGCGGAGGGTCGCTCCCAGGGCCCTTGTGTAGAGGAGCGACACAGACAGGCTTGGGCAGAACATTGGCTAAAGCTTTCATGGTATCCCCATGGCAGTTTTGGGAGTATGCTGTTCATTTGTGGGAACTCTGTGGTGGTGATTATTACTGAAATTTTAATCTTGGTCATCTAAGATATTTCTTGCCAGTGATTTTTATTATGACCAACGGGGACTGCTGACAGGATGGATGGACAGACGCCAGGGACGCTCGTAGGGAAGCCTAGCAAGCTGATGCGGCTTGTCTCGATGGCTACAAAACCGGTTGAAATAGGATGAAATTTTTTTGAAATGAAAGTTAAGTCTGCTGAATTATAAGCTCCTTGAAAGAGTTCTAGGACACAGCAGTGTTGGCCTTCTTTCCAGAGTGAAGATGTATTAAGAGGTAGTAGATGGCTCCGTATTCCCCAGCAAAGAGCGCGTTGACTTGCGCCCCAGCAGTACCCTGAAGTTCCTCTCACCGGGTAACGATGGCCCCGGGGTCAAGTCTGTGGAGTACTGTCCCCTCCTGTTTTATTTTTGACCATCTTGAAATTCCCCCCTGACCCCTTGCAGTGCTTCTGTTCTACTCCTCCTCTTCTCTGAAGACTTCCTTTCCTCTGACTATCAGCTTTTCCCTGTTGCCTGCGGTTCTGTCCTTAGCTCTGAGATTTTCTTTTTTGCATCATGACAGTGATAGAGATGCCAGTCAGCAAGGCACTAACTTGACTTCACACCTCACAAATGGACGGTGACCGGTTGGAAAACCCTTTTTCCCAGGCGTAAACCAGATCTGGAGAAAGGGAGTTTCCTTTTTGGGAGAAGAGGAACTTTTTGACAGTTGGTGTGGGCAGAGAATGGAGTGACTTTCCCAGGGTTTGGAGGACCTCTGCCAGAGGCTGGTAATTGTCTGTTGGGAGGTGGGAGGATGATTCACTGCGTGGGAGGTGGGACTTTGGGGCCACCACGTGTTAAGATTTTATGATTCTCATTTTGTGACTTGCTGAAATTTTAAGGTGATTAAAGTGATTTCAAGATGAGAAGTACTAATTCTAAATATATTTGTTAATATGCTACTTTAGGTACAAAATGTCTCACTGTTCTATTTTAGATATTAAAATTTTTAGAAGTTAATTTGAAAAATTCATAAGCTAACTTTGTTATTTCCTTTTTAATTTTTTTTAAATGAAGCAGCTTTATTTGGAAAGTTTTAAATATGTAGCAAATTGAATAGTACGATGATCCTCCCCATGAAGGGTCATCACCTAACTTTAACAGCGATCAGCTGGTAGCCAGCCTTTATCTACATCCCTGTTCACTTCACCCTGACAGGATTATTTTGAAGCAAATCCTAGGCATCTTTTTGTTTCATCTACTTATATTCAAAATATCTTTCTTTTTAAAACTTTTTATTGTAAGTAATCTCTATACCCAACATGGGGTCGAGCTCATGACTCCAAGGTCAGGCGTCGCATACTCCTCTAACTGAGCCAGCAAGGTACCCCTCAATAGATATTTCTAAAAGCTAAGATTCTTGAAAAAAAATTACAATACTATTATTACACATAAACAAATTAATAGTTAATCTTTAGTATCATCAAATATTCACTCTGTTCAGTTTCCAATTTGTTTCTGTTTTCTTTCAGGTTTTTTGGAATACGATTCAAATTAGGTGCACATATTGTGGAGTAGTGATTCTCTTTATAGGTTCTGTCTCTCTTTTATATTTCCTTGTAGGGGATCCCTGGGTGGCGCAGCGGTTTAGTGCCTGCCTTTGGCCCAGGGCGCGATCCTGGAGACCCGGGATCGAATCCCACGTCGGGCTCCCGGTGCATGGAGCCTGCTTCTCCCTCTGCCTGTGTCTCTGCCTCTCTCTCTCTCTCTCTCTCTCTCTCTCTCTGTGACTATCATAAATAAATAAAAATTAAAAAAAAAACCAAAACTATATATTTCCTTGTAATTTATTTTTTTGAAGAAATTGGATTGTCTTTTATCATTCCTACAATTTTTATTTTGCTAATTTTATCCGTGTGGCATAGTTTTAACCTGCCTCTGTTTTGTAAATTGATGGTTTCATAGACGCTTTTTATCAGCTTTAGGTTCAGTTAAAAAATTTTTTTTGCTGTGAATATTTCTTTGGTTATTTCTTAAAACCACTCAAAGAGTATACTAAGACTAATTGTAAAGGCGATTGGATTTCTTACTTAGTTCTTCATTTTCTCAAGTCATTCTAAGCCAAATTTCCCATAAAAACAGATGGAACTACTTAGGAATTTGGGAAGATTATTATCCTCTGCAAACACCACATCCAAATACAAATTACACAAGAGTTTCTAGTCTAGCTTCCTTTCCAAAAAAGAACGGGAAAGAGCAGATGCCTCAGTAATTTCTACAGACCACAAATCAGGTTTTCAGTTAAAGTGAGACATTTTACAGTAAAATCAGTCTGGATTTTTCTAGCACAATGTGGAAACATTTCGGTTTTGCTAGTTAGATTTCCCACCCAGTAAGCGAGTACTGCTGGTGCTAGTGCCCGCCCCCGCCTCCCCCCCCCCCCCCCCCGGCCCCTGGGGGCTGCAGGTAGAGGGTCAGGGTGGGTGGGAAGATGGCAGGTCAGCAAGCAACCAGGAGGTGTGGAAAATCAAGTCAGTGTGTTCTGTGGTGATCACTTTTTATCATGACCAACTTCAGATGAGCAAGGTGAGAAGATCTGTAACTTCCACCGAGTGCCCCCACCTGCTTTCCCCGTCGTGTTTAGTCCACCTCCTAAGGGGTGGGTCCGGGTTCTGCCCCATCCAGCTCGCCCGTCCCTGTCTTCCCTGGCCGGGAGGCCTGCGGCACAGGCCAGGCACACTTTTCCTTTCTCTTGTCAGTGTTGGTAAATCTTTTGCTAGATCTTCTCTTACTTTAGTTGGTATTTGTTATGTTAGGTAGTAGGTGAAGAAGACGCTTTGGTTACGTGAAGGTGCTTTGCTTACACTTCATTCTGTGCTTTCTTTTTAAAAAATTTTTATAATGGAACCTATATGATAAACATAGAATAATGAATCTCCATGAACCCATCTTGTAGCTAATTATTAACATGGTCAGTTTGGTGTCATCTAAGGGCCACCAACGCCTGTCTCCCTACCCTGTACCTTACTGGATGGTATTAGTTTTATTTTTAAATTGCTTTTTATTTATTTAATAAATAAAGAGAATGTGCATGCACACATGAGCAGGGGTGGAGAGTGGGGAGTGGGGGGCAGAAGGGGAGGGCTCCATCCCAGGACCCTGAGACTGTGACCTGAGCCCGAGGCAGAGGCTTAGCTGACTGAGCCACCCAGGTGCCCCTTGCTGGATGGTTTTAGAGCAAGTCCTTGTAAATAGTTTTTTTTTTTTTTTTTTGTAAATAGTTTTTTATATGTCTGTAGTAGATACGCATTTATAAAAAAACAAAACCACAAATCCATTGTCAGGTCTAGAAGTTTAATATTTCCTTAATAGCAAATATTTGTGAGTGTTCATATGTTCATTTGTTTCATAAATATCTTTCTGGTTGGTTTGTTCAAGTCAGGACCCAAATGAGGTCTACATTTCATTTGGCTGATACGTCTATTAAATAACTTACTATATAGTTTCTCCTTTTCTTTCAGTTTCTTTAGAATATCCCACATTTTGGATTTTGTTGATTATATCCCTTTGGTAGTGGTTAATATGTTTCTCTTATGTGAATGTTCTCTTAAATTGGTGGGCAGATCCGGGGCCTAATCAGATTCAAGGTTGATTCTGATGGTGGTGATGGTTTGGGGAATTCTTCATTGTAGTTCGTGTTTATTTCCTACTGCACTTCAGGACCCCCATGTATGGTGGCTGTGCTCTTGGGATGAAGGGTGATCAGTGGATTCAGGTGTTGTCGTCAGTCAGCTTGGTCTATTGTAAATTTCCCATCAAGCCTCTGCCTCGTGTTTGGTAGCCGTTGATGACCATTGCCTACATACTTTTTTCATTTTATTGACATTTTACCATATATTTTTTTCTCTGAAGTAATTTACAATAAATTATGGAACTCATGACATCTCATCCCAATTTCTTTATTATGTATTTGTAAAAAGAATATGGACATACGTATATATGTGTGTATATATTTTACTTTTATTTACTTGAGAGAGAGAGTGAGAGCAGGAGAGATCACAGAGGGCGAGGGAGAAGCAGGCTCCTCACCGAGCACCGAGCTCCTCACTGAAGCCCCTGATGTGGGGCTTGATCCCAGGATCCCGAGATCATGACCAGAGCCAAAGGCAGACGCTTCACCGACTGAGCCACCCAGGTGCCCCCAGAACAGTGTTCTTATGTATAACAATCAGTTGACAATAATTCTCAAATACTACCTAATATCCACTCTATATTTAAAATCTCTGTAATAATTCCTGTGACATCCTCTATTTATCAAACCAGGATCCTATCTCAAGGAGCACATACTGCATTTGGTTATTGCCTTTGTCACTTAAGTGTCTTGTAATCTAAAATGATCCTCATTCCATTGCTTTTCACTGTATTTGCATGTCAGTGACCTGTTGGAGAGAGATCACTCTCCTGTTGGAGAGGCCCCGTGTCTAGTAGACTGTTTCTTCTTGACTCTTTCTTCAGACTCTTTGTCTGAAGATTGTCTCCATGTGCTGGTATTCAGGGTGGTCTCCTGTGTTCTTTATTTAATGTGAAGTAAAATTTAGAGCTATAGGTTTGGTTAATTGAGAATAAACATCTTTGGTAAGAGTATTTAATAGCCAAGTTGTATGTTTCCTATTACATCTTATCAGGGCCATCTCATGTTTTTGCACTATTACTGTAGCTAAGATTAAAATAATGATTGATCTTCTCATTATGAAATTATATTTTTCCCTTGAAAATATCATATAATCTGGGAGGAGTGAGACTTTGGCACCACATAAACATCAATTTCCTTATCATTTCTTTCATCTAAATAATGTTAGTATCCATTGGTGACTCTCACCTGAATCAATTATCTCATTGGTGGGTGGCAGTGTGATCATAAAATGGGATTTAAAAAAAGAGTTGTGATCAAATACACATAACATTAAACATCTTAACCATTTTTAAGGGTACAGTTGTATGCGTACATTGTACGTTAAAATGGGATTTTCAAGTTTTATCATTCTTTCAGCTTTACAAACTTGCAATTTTTCTGTGTGAAATAGCTTTTTTTTTTTTAAAGATTTTATTTATTTATATATGAGAGAGAGACAGAGACATAGGCAGAGGGAGAAGCAGGCTTCAGGTAGGAAGCCTGATGTGGGACTCGATCCCAGAGCCAAAGGCAGATGCTCAATCACTGAGCCACCCAAGCGTCCCGAGAAATAGCTTTCCTTCTTCAATGTGAGCTATTTGATTACTGTGAAATACAATTTTTATTTGAAGTACAGGATAAAATTTTTCCTTTTACCATATTTCAGAGTAAGCCATTAGTGTTGTTATTTCATGTTTTTTGTCTTTCTCTTTTTTAAGTGTCATTATTGGCTTGTGGATTTTTATATATTCATCGTATTTCAATCGGGTGCACTCAGTTCAATCATTCTTTTACTGTTCAAATTGTCCCCACTTTGGCCAATGGGAGCCCTTTCAAATAGGCACCTAAGTCATTTTGACATGATCCTATCAGACTCTGAAAGCGAGGAATGTGTTTCTTTAAAGGCAGTAAATTTCCTTTGGAGAACAGGGTCAAATCTTTATTAGCCATAGCCCCAAAGAAGCATCTGTGTTACAGAAAATTGCCACAGAGCAGAGTGAAACCTTGATACCAAAGTCCTAATTCATCAACATATAGGAAAGCAGGGTGAAGTTAGTGATCGCTAAGGTTTTTTCTCATTTTATGTTCTATGATTTTTTTTACTATCTATACAGTTGTTTTACTCTTTGGTTTTTATTGGAACAAATATTTTCTATCTTTTAAGTTTAAGTAATCTCTACATCCAGTGTGGCTCAAACCCATAACCCTGAGATCAAGAGTCACGTGCTCTTCTAGAAGACTGAGCCAGCCAGGTGCCCCAGAACAAAATGTTTCACGAGTGAATGCTGTCAGATTTTGTCGTGAACAACATCTTTACTACTTTCTTCCTGTTCTCATAGTCTGCTTCCTGGGCCATGGGTTAAAGGACTGTAAATTTGGAAAAGCAAGGGTTTCAACATATTTCACAGTTACAAAGTCCATCCTCAGGAAATGAGAAGGGGTTTGTATCCTAACCTTTGCCATTTATTCCGACAACGTAATGCAGCTAAGCATTCCCCATGGGGAGGGTCAGCCTCGTAATGCTGGATCCATAAGCTGCTGCCTCCTTCGTGCAGACACCCTTATTTCCTCTGATTTGGGTAAACAGATGAAGTTTCACCAGGAGTTTACGTGTATAACTGGATTTGTGAAGATCTGTTTTGGACATCGTAAGATTTACGTCATGCTTCGAAACCTCTGGGAAGTTACAGTCTGACATCTTAAAAAACATGTTCCTTTTCTAAATTGACTTTTCCCATTATAGAGTTTAATGTGGAGGATGGTCGCCCCCTGAGCAATCATTCTTTTTAGTTTAGTAGATGTTCTTTTCCAGAATAAATTTGGTTCAGTTTTATTGTTATGCCCTCAGTAGTCTCTCACATGCCTCTTTTGTTAAGTATTACATACAAATTGCCAGTTTTTAAATACTTTGAACATTTACTGAATATTGGGCAGAAGTACAAATAATACAGCTGCATACTATGCTAATAAAAACAAAATATTGTGTCTTGAAAAACCATTTCTTCTCTTAGAAAGAAGTACTATGGAATTCTGTATTCATCATTGAGTTAAGTTTTGGAGTAAATAAAAGATGATACTGTCTTTTACTTAGAAGTATTCCTTTTCAGGGATAGACATGGTTAGTTTATAAGATAATCTCATAAGATCATTTTTAGAATCTAGAAGAAGACCATCATTTTTTTCCCCCAAAGGCCAAGACTTTAAAAAATATGTGAAGTTGCTTTAACTGTAGAAACTAAGTATCATCATAGGTAGTAATAAAGTTCATTCTGTAAATTTTCCAGATGGCAACAGCTACTGGAAGAATCTGATTTGTTTTTTTCCCCATTCATGATATTAATGAATTGTGAATTAGTGCAATTGAAATCTATACTGGATTGTCCCTATAACACCATAAAGGCTTGGTGTCTCTTGTAGGAGAAATACCAGTGTGTGTCTAGAGAGGTACTTCCTTTCTCCATCACTGTAACAAAGGATTTGAGGCATTGTATAGGGAATATATATGGTAAAATTGCTTAAGTAAAAACAAATGGAGGTCAGGTAAATCAGAAATAAGAAGAAAATACCAAAATTAAGATCTGCCCTCAATGCACCTTTGATTCCTAAACATATGTAACCTGTAGCTGTAGCCCATCATACATTTTATTGATACTGTTTTTGTTTATCTTTGTGTATGTTTTATTTTTATACAAGAAATATATATTTTTTAAATTTTATTTTAATTTATTTTTTCTCTACACAGAGAGGGGCAGAGACACAGGCAGAGGGAGAAGCAGGGTCCTTGTGGGGAGCCTGATATGGAACTCGATCCCAGGACCCCCGGGGTCACATCCTGGGCCGAAGGCAGACGCCTAACTGCTGGGCCACCCTGGCGCCTCTCTGTACCCTGTCTTCTTTCTCTTCCCTGAGACGATGATCCTCAACCCTGGTTGTATGTTAGAATTGTCCAGGGACCTTTGGGAGAAAAAGCCTGGGCCCGAATCCAGATCAGTTGTATCAGAATCCTAGAATTTTAGAATTGGAAGAAATAAAAGTTTGATTCTGTCAGAGAACCTGGAGACTGTAAAGGGCCTTTCTAAAAGCAGTGTTTCAAAGTAATCAAAGACTTGGTGCAAGAATTTGGGGATTGGAAAATCTCGTGCATGGCGAGTTCCCATTTGTTTCCCATTCATCACCCCGGAGTCATTGAATTCCATGCACTCAGTCCCCTGGCTGTTGGTCACCTCCTTCATCTTCACTCCTCAGAGTGTCCCGTGCTCTCTGCTGCTCCATCACACCCTTCTCCTGTTGGCCAGATGCCCTTGTATCCTGCTACTGCCCTGCGTGTCAACCTCTAGTAGCCACTTGTACCGGAAGGGGGTCAGAGTGAGCCGTCTCGTCCCCTGACACCTGTTGGATCCTACGCTCCAGCAAGAAGATCCTTCAGTGTCATTTGTACAGCTCTATATTTCTCTGAATTTCTATAAGCCATTCCGTAAACCGTGTCTAGGATTCTGTCCTTTGACTTGGCCTACCAGGCTTCTACAACAGATCACAGGACGTTCGCTCCGGGACATGTTAGCGGTCATTTAATTCAGCCTTTTCAAGTGAGAGATGAGGAAACCGAGACCTAAAATGTTCACTATTCCTCCACCGCCCAGGCCACAGAACAAATTTTAGCTAGCTTCAGACCCGAGTTATAACTCAGATCTCTTTGTTCATTTTTCAAAAGACCTTTCTCTTAAGATGCAACTTAAACTCGAGCATTTCTGTCAGACTTTCAGTAAGAGAGTCTATTCTGGTCTCCACACTTTGGTGCCATTTATTGTGTTATGGCTGCATTGGTATTTCCGTTGTAATAATAGTGAACAAGGATATTGCTGGCTTTTGAGTGCTTGCTTTGCACGAGTCACAAGCATTTGCTTGTTTCATTTTGACCTCTCAATCACCCTACAGGATAGGCATTGTCCACATCATCCATGAGGTAACAGGTGTAGAGAGCTAAGTCTTAAAAGACTGAGGTTGTAACTCAGCTTGGTCTGATGCCAGAGCCAAAGTCATCTACACTGTGAAGGTGTTTTTCTTTTTTTTCTTTTTTTTTTTTTTTAATGTATAAACATCTTTTATTTTCCACTGGATTATAAGGCTCTTGGTGAGAGGGAATAGGTCACTGATGTCTTTGTATCCGCTCTAGCATCTAGAGCTCAGGAAATATTTGGTGACTGCACTTGGAAGAACCATCACTTGTGACCACATTTTGAAGATTAGGGAAGTAGAAGGTAATATGTGAAGCTTTTCTCAAATCTCTAGGCACTAGATCTTGGAAGAAGACAAAGGTATGTGTTTGAAGTTTCTGTGGAATGTTGTGGGCAGGAGAGTTCCGTAATTTTCTTTGTTTAGTGGCCATAATGAGATTTGGTGCACTTATTTACCTGTGAGAATTTGCAATAGCATTTTAGTTGCTCGTTGTCTTTTCTGGCTTTGCTCATCGTTGTATTGTATGTTGTTATCTTTAAGTACTCTTGAATCTCTCTAAACTAGGCGATTAGCAAAAGATTGGTCTTTTTACCAAAGTGAGCTCCTAGATGATTTTCTCAAATAGAGTGTTGGATTTTGTCATCTTAACTGGGCGCTTCCGAGCTGGTGGGATGCTTAAGCTGTGCAGGTACATTTGATTACGGATGTGGGTGGTGCCAGTGATTATCCTTTTGTAGTCAGGCATTTAGGTGTGAAGATTTTTTTGTCCCTTGTACTTGGTAGCAAAGTGAAACCCTTAAGCTATTTAGGTATATTGATTTTCCATTTTTCTAGGATTTGAGTTTAGTCTTTGTTCTTTTGAAATCACCTCCACAGGATATTGTGCCAGCTTATTAATTCTTTAGTGATCAGGAGTATGAGAATGAGCCCTCTCCAGTTCCCCTCAAGGGAGGTAGATTCAAGAGTTACAGGGTGATCTTTGAAACACAACTTTCAGGACATTTGAATAAGCTTTTTAAAAATGAATGCTATGTATATCTTGAGAGGGGGGATAAGTAACGTGGTCAAACTAAACCGAATATAGAAAAGCACTGGATTAGGGGGCACCTGGGTGGCTGCCTAGGGCCCAGGGCGTCCCTGGAGTCCCGGGATCGAGTCCCATGTCGGGCTCCCTGCATGGAGCCTGCCTCTGCCTCTCTCTCTTGTGTCTCTCATGAATAAATAAATGAAATCTTTAAAACAAAAAAAGGCACTAGTTTAGGAGAAAGAGACCTGAGTTGTTCTAGTCATTATTTTATCATTAACTGATTGTAGGGTCATGGAAAGGTAACTCTGAGCTTCATTTTCTTCATTTCTAGCTTCTCATAAGTTTGATTATATCATCTCTCTCTACCCACCCAGGTACGTTGGTCTCAGATACCAAATTCATAGTTTGTTTCCAGCAGCTCTGAAACCATAGGTCATGTTCTCATTTGCTTGTGGAAAACAGATCTCTGATGTCAGTTGGCAACAGTATGAAACCCGATTTATAATAGAAGTTGACATGCTGACTCTATGGTTCACTGTATTCATCAGGGGATGTTTTAACACTTAGTGCTTCTTTGCTTATGTCTCCAGTTTTTGGTGACTATAGATTTAGCACTGAAGTTTTGTTTTTATTGTGGTAAAATATACATAAAATAAAAATACAGAGAACTTACCGTTTTAACCATTTGGTGGTGTACAGTTTAGTAGAATTCAGTACATTCACAGTGTTGTACAGCTACATTCCTATTTCCAGATCTTTTTTTTTTTATCATCCCAGACATAGACTCTGTACCTATTAAATAATAACTCCTCCTTTGTTCCTCCTCTCCAGCCCCAGATAACCTTTATTCTGCTTTGTATCTGAATTTGCCTATTCTAAATACTTCATGTAAGAGGAATCATAATATACTTGTCCTTTTGTATCTGGCTTATTTCAGTAGGCATAGTGTTTTCAAGGTTTATCTGTGTTACAGCAAGTGGCGATTTCATTCCTTTTTAAGACTAATATTCCTTGTATGTTATACCACGATTTGTTTACCCGCTCACCTGTTGATGGACATTTGTGTTTCTACCTCTTGGCTATGGAGAGTAATACTGCAATGAATATTGGTATATGAATACTTGTTTTGTTCCTCCTTTTAGTTTTTTCTGGTATATGCCTAGGAGAGGAATTTCTGGGTCATATAGTAGTTCTTAAGTTTTGAGGACCCCTCGAGCTGTCTTTCCACAGTGGCTAGACCATTTTAAATTCCCACCAGCAATTCTAATCGCACCACATCTTTGCCTACACTTACTTTCCTTAAAAAAAATAATAATAACCATCCTAATGTGTGTGAAGATGGTTTTGATTTGCATTTCCCTAATGTTGAGCATCTTTTCATGTGTTTATTGGCTATTTGTATCTCCCCTTTGGAGAAATGTCTAAGGCCTTCGCCTGTTTTTGAATTTGTTAGCCCTTGATTTTTAAAGGTAACGTGAATGAGGAGGCACCATTATGAGGTAAGTAGACTCAGCATCGGTGTGTATGTATAAGGTTGTTACCTTTACAGTTATTATTTTGTCAGGACAGGTGGGTAAGAGCACATCTTGCGTGTTTCTCACAAATAGAAGTTCTCTGTGATTTGGGACATTGAGTGATGTAGTAAATGGAACTTAGATCTTAAAGTTCAAGACCTGAGTCCTTGCCGTGGGCTAGTAACCTGGCAGGTGGGTCTAATTGGTAATACTCTGAGGTGAGGTCGGCCTGCCCCGTTGGTTCTTGAGATTAAAGCATGAATCTGAAAATACTCTGTAGAGTACATAGTGCCACTTATGATCTTTTACTTTGGCCCGTTGTGATGCTGTGACCTGTGCAAACCAGTCTTTGATTTGTGAGAAAAAAAAGTAAGGTTTGTATAAGCAACTTTGTTCAAATGGACCAAAATTGTTATTTCGTTTACTCCCCTTACGTTGTCAGGAGCTGAAAGGAGGTAGGAGGTAAGTTCGGCTGTATTTTATAGTTGAAAGAGCATGAAGGAAGGATGAAGCCCTTGTTCTGTTCCACAGCTTTCTAAAGTACTCCGCTAAGCCCTTTATTATTATTTTTTAAAGATTTTATTTATTTTAAAGAGCATATGTGAGCAGGGGGGTGGGTGGCGCGGGGGGATAGTGGGGAGGGAGAGGGACAAGCAGACTCCCTGCTGAGCAGGGAGCTAGAGGGACAGAGGGACGTGGGGCTTGCTCTCATGACCCTGAGATCATGACTGGAGCCGAAATCAAGAGGCAGACTGCTGCCCAGGTGCCCCTCGGCTAAACCCTTTTAAAGGAAGGGGTCACTGTGCTACCCCAGGCTGTTACCTCTTCTGTGATTTTGATACAATAATGCACAGGAAACTGATACATAAACTTGGTCAAGGGTTTATCTGGGTCAAGGGTTTAAGCATTTCTTCTAGTGGTTTTGTCTTCAGACGTGTTTTTAGGGAAATATTTCTCAGAATTGAAGCCCTTTCAAGATTTGGTATATAGTTGAAATAGGCCTGTTTCCTCTTCCCCTTTACACATCACTTTGGAGTAAGTGTCCTTTGTCATATTTGATGATGCCCTCTTCTCAAGAAATCGCTTCATGACATTTAAATGTATCTTCTACCAACGTGAATACTTGAGTAGAATTTTTTTCTGATTTTCATTTGTATACTTCATTACTTTCTCCAGCCTTCCACTGGAGAAATGCTGAGATAGAAGACCTAGTAGAGCTTCACGGTCAAAGTCCTGGAGAAGACACTCATAATTTCCATGGTTCATTTTAGAGAATGTAATTAGTCACTCCTGGGTTGGATTATTTATTTACTGTTTTGGTAATAAATGTTTACAGTTACTGAATTTTCAGTTATTATGTTCATAAATTATTTTCTTTTTTGGTGTCAATTCGTGTAATGGAAGAATTGAGTGAGGAAATCATGAAGTTTTGAAGTGTAACATTGGCCAAGAGTTGGATTTAATTTGTAATTAGTAAAATTTCCAGTTAATTAAGTCAGCTGATTCGAGTCCTTAGAATTTAGCATGTGTCCTCTTAATCTGCTTCTTGGCACAGATCTGTTGAACTTACTATATGCGTGTCTGATTATTTTGGCGTGATTTTGGTACCTAGTCTCTTCTATGGCATTTTTTTGTTTTTGCCCATTGCTGTTACTTTTAAGTAGCTTACTTTCGTATGCCTGTTTGTTTAATCTTGGTACGTTTTCTTTTTCGTACCTGTTTGCTTACTTTTCTGTCCATTAGTCTAAGTGGACATTTGGGTAAATCTGCTTTTATTTTTTTTTTAAACTCTATTTTTAAGTAATCTCTATACCTGACATGGGGCTCAGACTTACACCCCAAGATCAAGAGCCACATGCTCCACTGACTGAGCTAGCCAGGCACCCTGGGTAAATCTGCTCTGTAGGTACTTAAAACAACAGTTCAGTCATTTTGGGAGGTGTCTACTTAGTGCCTAGTAGGTATTTAACATCGTGCTACATTTTAATATTCTCTACCATTCTTATAAACTTTTTAATTAGTTATAGCCTTTGGTGCCTCTAGGTGAAGGATATCATTTAATTTATTAGCAGCTGTTGCTGTATACATGTAATTATATTTGACGACAAGGGCATTTTTACAAGATGAGTCTGGTGGAGTCGTTATATAAATGATTCAGATTAAGGAAATTATTTAATACTGAGGTAAGTGCTTGAGAAATTGCCTATTTAGAAATGCAGCACATCTTAAAGAGGTACTATTTGAGGACCTAAGATATACAGGGGAGGCTGCATATTTTACTTTGATCTTATTACCATACAAAGGAAAGCTTATATAAAAATGACTTGTCAGTAACTTTCTGCTTTTTGAAGATAGACAGTTACACAAGAGATTCTGGCTATTAGGCAGTGGAGAAATACTTTCAGTAGAAGTCTGCTGATGTAGTTTTGGAATTTATGGAGCACCTGCTACAAAAGTTGCTTATAAATGCTTTAAAACCAGGGGTTGGGAAGGCATTGGTGAGACCAGGAGGTCTCACAACAGGGAGGGTCAGTGAGCAGTCATGCTGTGAGGGGCAGCACTGCCCAGCCGACGGGGTCAGGGCCTGCAGTCGCTCAGTGCTTCCGGCCACCTTTGCCTCTTGTTGGCTTTGCCGTCCAGAACATCCCTTCTCTCTCAGCCTCTGATCTGGAGCCACTGATAAGTTGAGTCCTTACTCTTCTTAGTAGGGCCCTCAGCCTTTTGTTAAAGTAGTTTAAGAACTGCAAACAATGGTTCTGAATAGGTGTGTGTGTGTGTGTGTGTGTGTGTGTGTGTGAGAGAGAGAGAGAGAGAGAGAGAGAGAGAGAGAACATGTGTTTGTGGATGGCCGCAATCCACCTGTTATCCTCATTGGGTTTGGGGGTGCCGCCTGGAAAAGAAAAACCAAAATAGATCCTCCCCTGAGGATTTCACTGTTGGCTAAAGGGCTCAGAACAGTCAAATCTTGGTTCAGACTTGTAGGTGGTGTGACACTAACGGCCGTGTCCTATTAAAGATCAACGTTTAGCAGTTTGGTAGCAGTTAAATGTCACTGGAATGTTTATGCAGTTGGTTTGTAATTTGACACGCATCTCCAAGTTTCCAAAGTAAATGTATAAAATCTAAGTCATTTTTTTTTTTTCTAAGTCATTTTTTGACATGTGAATCAGGATGCCATAGAGGGAAATGCCCTTTTAATTTCTGGAATTAACTTGGCAATTTAAAAATAGAGCAGTGATCGCTCTAATCCTTTCTGCATGTTTTTAAAAATTTATTTCCATAGGATGAAATTGTAGAATGTAAACTTAGCTTTTGAAAGGACAGTGATTAATGTACTGTTTACCCAGGCCATTCTCCAGAATTTGACTAGGGGAATTTGCTAATAACAATGTCTTTTCATCAGTGCTCAGTGGGGAGAGGGGTGGAGTGATATATTCAGATTTTTGCAAAATAACACTAAGCTGTTCAGCTTTTCAGTCCTAAGCAAATAGAGAAGGCCACCAGCGTTCACTTGATGCTCTTCCCTAGGATAGCCCCCCGCCCCAAAGTGGGGGCATAAGTCATAAGGGGATACGGTTTTGTATTTCCTTACCAGAATTTCCGAAAGGAGAGAGAGATGCCAAAGGGAGGTACCGGGGAGGAAAATACTCGTGTAAACGTGGAAGGTGTTAGGTTTTCTTTCTCTCTCTGGCATTCTCTCTCCAGTGTTATCACCAATGAGTTTCAGCGATGGAAGGGAAGGTTGAAAAGTTTGCTCTCTGATGAGAGCAGCTGATCAGAACTTGAGAGAGAACTAGATCCATCTTTACTTCGCAGCACTGGAGCCGAGCTGAGCAGTGGGATGGTGCCCTCAGTAATTTGGCCATTCAGGAGCGCAACAAGACTTTGACAGGACATATGGAGAATGGGAGACACAAGAAATCAAGATACAACAAGTGCAGATTATTTTGGAGTGAGAAATGTTCCTTTAAGCTATTATTATTTTTAACATTTGTGTCTCTTGATTACTTAAATATGTTTGGAGAGTAATGAAGAGAAAAATATGTGTGCAAATCTGCATGTACCTATAGTAGGTGATATGCCCTGGATATAACCTAGCATATGACTGGATAACCCGGTGCAGGATTTACATACTACGTAACCTTTTCTTCCGATTAGGGGGACACAGGTTCTATTGTCTGAGGGCCGCACTGCTGAGGGACATGTCCTTGGTGTAGTGGTTAGTATTCAAAGGACTGGGCCAGATTGAACAGTTTTTCATCCTGCATGTTTACTTACCATTTTCCCTTTTAAAATAATAAACCAGTTAGAGTCAACTTTTTGTATCGTCTAGTATGTCCTGAGCTTGAGACAATGGAGTACTTTTATTTCATTGTTCTCTGGAGAGCAGCAGTGTCACACTGAGGGATGCGCCAGGCCCTTAGTGACACATGATCAGGGAGTCTCCGAAAGGGAAATGGGTTTCGTCCACGGAGCAGGAAGCCGCTTTGCCTGTGTCGTGAAGGACATGTTTACTTTATACTTTTTGAAGGAGCCTCATGATTGCTTTTCCCTCGGTGGGAATACTCTTTAGAAACAGGTATTCATTCTTAGAAAGTGTCCGTAATTCTGGTGTTCTAGAGAAGTTGGTAACGTGAGTTGGTGATTGGCTATCGTCGCTTTGTTTAAAGTAGCAACGAAGGACAGATCTACTTCATGAGTGGTAACTGCTGATGTTTAAACTCTGATATCTGTGGCCCCTGGGTGGCTCAGTGGGTTAAGCATCTGCCTTTGGCTCAGGTCATGATCCCAGAGTCCTGGGGTGGAGCCCCACATCGTGCTCTGCTCAGCTGGGAGCCTGCTGCTTCCTCTGCCTGCTTGTGCGCTCTCCATGTCATAAACAAACAAACAAACAAACTCTGATATGTAGTTCATAGATATGTTGGAATACTAGTATCCTGTTATCTGTTGTCATTTTTGGTTAGATCTTTTGAAATTATCTTTGCAGTCACCAAATAAGTATACTTCACAGGGGAGGGTGTTTGCATTTTGCTTAGGCGCTCATGATAGAAGTCACGGTGCAGAATTTTCACTTCGCCTTCCCTGAAAATATTTCAAGTCCTGGCAGTTTTGAATAAACTACTTGATCGGGTATCAGCAGAAACTTGAATTGACCTTGGAATATTGCAGGACTCTTGGAAACACGCATAAACACTTTCTAGAGAATTCTTTTAACCTTTTTTGGGAAAAATAAAACTCATGGTCATTGTTAAATCTCCAATTCCCAGCTTCGAAACTCCGTACATTTCTGTTGAATGAGTGAACTTTTATGGGGTGGGGGGCCTAGTAGGTGGAAGTTTTTTCAGTTGGGGGCCTATCTTAAGGCAATGCTGCCTTTTTTTTTAAATAAAGATTTATTTGTTTTAGAGAGAGGACAGGAGGGGCTGGGAGAGAGAACCTCGCGCAGACCCCGTGCTGAGCGTGCTGCCGGCGGGGGGGCGCGGGGGGGGGCTCGATCTCAGGACTGAGGCAGCAGCGAGCTGAGGCATCGCGTACCTGGCTGTGCCCCGGGCCCTGGCCGACGGCGGTGACCCCCCGGGGGGTGGGGTCCTGCCCCGCCGCTTCGTGCTCGCTGCTTGGGGCTTCTGTGGCCTGTGCAGGTGCCCCGGGGTGGCCCCGCGCCCGCCCTTCCCGAGGCGCTCGGGGAGCGAGGACAGGCTCTGCGGCGGCGACGTCGTTTGAGCCCCCGGGGGGGGGGGGCGGGGCGGGGTCCATGGCCGGGCCTTCCCCCAGAGCTCTGCGCCCCTGCGGGCCTCCGGCGCGGCCGCTGCCCGGCGCCTCTCGGGCCTGGGAGGACGCGCCGTGTCCTGGTGTTGTCCTGGGCGCGCGGCCTGCGGACGGCTCCGGCCGGGTAGGCGGGCGCGGCGGCGATGGCCGGGCCTGAGGCGCCCGAGGCCTTTGCGGGGAAGCGCGGGAGGAGGCGCGGGGAGGTGGGGGCAGCCGGAGGGCGGCGCGGGGGACCACGGGGGACCGGGGGGCGCCGGCGCCTGGGGCCTGGGGCCCCGCATGGTGTCCTCGCCGCGACGCCGGGAGGCGGACAGGGGCCGCGTGCTGCGGGCGGGTGGCCGAGGGGAAGGCCCTGCGAGGCGGGAGGGCCCCAGGCGCAGCCCGCGCCCCTGGGCAGGGCCCGAGCAGAGACCGGCCTGTGGGCTCGCGGGCTCGCGGCGGCGGGAAGGGCGGCGGGAAGGGCGGCGGCGGCCCTCGAGGTGCGCGGCGGCCACGCGGCGGGCGATTCTCAGCGCGAGGCTGCTCGGCGCGGAGGCCGGAGGGGACGCCGCCCTGCTGAGCGCTGCTCGCGGCCTGCTTGGGCGGGCGGCCTGCCTCGGCCGTGGCGCCCGGGCCGCCCCCGCGTGTGCGCATTCTCGTGCCGAGGCGCCCGGCGTCCAGGCGGCGCGGGAGCCACCGAGCTGAGGCAGCGGCAGGTGCCGAGGCTCCGAGCGGCGCGGGGCCCGAGGCCTGGCCGGACAGTTGCGTCCGGGGTCCGCGCCCCTTGCCCGCGCCCCTTGCCCGCCCCCCTTGCCCGCCCCCCTTGCCCGCCCCCGCCCCGTCCCCGCGGCGCCCGGGACCGAGGCCCACGCGCTCCTTTCCCGCGTGAGCAGCCCGGCCCGTGTGGCCCCCCCGCGCCCCGGGCTCCGCCCACCCGCCAAGCGCACTGGAACCGCGCTCGCCCCGAGGGCCTGCCCCGAGGTCCTGCCCCGAGGGCCTGCCCCGGCCGCCAGGTCGCACCGCCTCTCGGCCTCGCTGCAGCCCGCGCCCCCCGGTGGCCTCGGTCAAGGCCCCGGAGGTGGAGGTGCCCGAGTGGCCGCCGCGGGCACGGGCAGGTCGCTCCAGGTCGCTCCAGCGTCTGTCAGGAGGTTTATTTATCTGACACCAAAGGAAGCGGAGCGCCCTGTGGACACGGAGCTCCTTCCAGGAAACGGGAATTTGTACTTGCTGCCCCTGAGAACGCCGGCTCCCGAAGATCAGGTGCAACTGATTCTGGAGGCACGACAGGAAAAGACAAGGAGGAAAGGTCTTTATGTCCCTCAAGTGATTCTTTGGGTCATTGTGTGAACTTCCAGGGCAGGCACCCTCTCCCTCTCACGCGTTCATTTACTGCTTGGTAATTACATGCGAGTATTAAAACAGCAAAATACCATGTATCAGTATGGAAGGATCGCTTTCGTCATTTTATAAGACTTTTTGTATAAAACTTTTTATCTAATGACATTGTTTTCTAGGACATGACATTTTCATTTCCTTCTAACTCGTTTGAGACAAAGCACGTTTTTATTCATTCATTCAGCACATACGTGTGGGTGCCAAACGATGTTGTAGGTAAGGGGAATAGAATGATTTACAGAACAGACAAAAAAAAATCTTTTTTTCATGTGAATCCTATTTCTAGAGTTGAATCTGATATGATAATGTCACAAGAATCTTATCCATAGACTTACTTGATTGCTTAATATCTGTGATAGGCACAAGGGTTAGTCTTACAGAATTTGATTTTTAACAGATTTTTAAAAGGCTTGTGTATGATGTTATTCATATATTATTCTTTAAAATATTTATTTATTTGAGAGAGAGCGAGCAAGCACGAGCAGCAGGGACAGAGGGAGAGGGCGAGAGACTCTCAAGCCGACTTCCTGCTGAGCCCGGAGCCAGACGCAAGGCTCGATCTCATGACCTGTGCTGGAACCCAGGGGTGGTTGCTTAACCGACTGTGCCGCCCAGGCGCCCCGTGTAATATTATTTATAATTATAGGGAAATCCCCCCTGGAAACAGTGGCTGATCCTGGTGATTACACTGTTCTCGCAGTGACAGCTGACATAGATTGCTCACCAGGACAGGTATTGTAATACAACCTCAACACTTCAGGGTATTTAAACCACATGCTCGGTTTATGAGATCGGTGCCATCAGTGGTTTTTATGTCGAAGATGAAGAAACAGAGGAAAGGAGATTAAATCACTTACATGGCAGCTAATTGGTCGAGCCAGGCTTTGAATGCAAGCATGTTAGTAAATTATTAAAAAAAAATAAAGAAATTAAGAGACTGTTCCCTTTGATAACTACAAAGATTTAAATATGAAGCAGATCAAGAATTATCTGTAGGATATAGTAAAAAGTATGGAGTATTTCGGTGGTATAAAGTGTAGTCATCAGGGTCACTACTGGAGCCAGAACGCTTGGGTTGAGTGGTTGTGTGCCTTACTCTCATCATCTGTGAAATGTCTATTTTATAGGGTTTTTGTAAAGATTAAGTTATGCAAGAAAAAAAATTAAAGTTTGGTTTAAATATATGTGAGAACTCTTAGCAGAATCCATAGGAAGTGTTGGCTAGTGCTCTTACTACTCTTGTTTCTATTGACATTTTTTAAAGAGCATTTCCTCTTTCCTGAGGTTTTGCTTTTTTTTTTTTTTTTAGAAAAAAAATGTTGCCATGTATTTGGGTATATACCATCCTTACTTTCCTAATTGATTTTTCTGATATGTACCAGTTTGGTATTTTTGGCCAGGGTTTTGCTCAGGAGGGTGTTGGGGTGTGGTTCTTTAGTCTGTGCAGGGTTTTTAAATATTTTTCAGTGATTCTTATTTGCTGTAGTTTTTAACACCGGAACCCCCAGCATATTACATAGAAAGGGCTCCAATCTTGAAATATGAAGCGTGCTGCGATGGTAATCTTCTGGATGAGTCACTGTGGCAGGATTCCAGCACTCACCAGACCCTGTGATGAGAGAGGGAGGAGTAAAGGTGTGCTTAAGAATTAAAAAAAAAAAAAAAAAAAAGAATTGTTCCCAGGGACGCCTGGGTGGCTCAGCGGTTGAGCGGTTGAGCATCTGCCTTCTTCAGCTCAGGGTGTGATCCTGGGATCCCGCATCAGGTCGGGCTCCCTGCATGGAGCCTGCTTCTCCCCCTGCCTGTGTCTCTGCCTCTCTTTCTGTGTCTCTCGTGAATAAATAAATACGATCTTAAAAAAAAAAAAAAAAAAAAGGTTCTGAGAGCATGAGCAGCACAGTGAGTGAAGGGCTGGGGGTCCTGGGAAACTCCAGCAGATAACTCAACAATTGGGGTTGTAATCCTCCGGGATGGGCTTTCTGACTTAGAGCCTAAATTGTTGACTTGCATCTCTCACCAAATATACTGTTGATACTTAGCATGGAAAATCCATTCATTGGTCTTTTTACTGTCATTCCATTCAGTTGTGGATGACTCCGGTGACCGGAGCCTCTTGGAACGTGTGTAACAGGAAGGGACAGGAAACCATCCATTATGGGAGCTAGATTACAGATTGCTTACAACACAGTAACAGGGAGAACCTACATGGCAAAAGTTGAGAGAGGCTGCAGGAACTGTAACCAGACACTCATAGCTTTATTTTATTTCTTTATTTTTTTAAAGTAAACTCTCCCTTCACAATGGGGCTCAAACTCACAACCCTGAGATCCAGAGTACCATGTTCGACCAATTGAGCCAGCCAGGTGCCCTGACATCCACAGCTTTAAATTACTAAGGAAAAAAAAATGGAAATGAACGTTACATTTAAGACAGTAGAAAGAGAATGAAGAATAAGCCCCAGTAAGTAAGGAAGAGGGAGTCAGTGACTTGAACAAAAATTGGAAGAGGAAAAAAATGTAATACTTTTGTATTGGGCGGAGAAGGGGGGGGATGGAAGTCACTAGATAAAGGATAAACCTGTAACTATTTTATACAGAAAAAAGAATGAGAAAAAAATTTTATAACCTCAGACCAGGAAACATTGTAAAGATAGACCTTTAGTAATAATTTAGAAATGAATCAGCAAAATAGAAACATTCCCAGGAAAATATAAATGTTTTCCTTCAGAAGAAAATCTTGGAAGTTAATAATCATAGAGAACATGAAAAAAATATGAGTTACTGGGCCTCCATTGTAGGAAAATGTTTTTATAGTATCATGGAACTGAACATTCCTTTATGGTTCCAGAATGTAGAACTGTATTAAAGCATTCTTTTTAAAATTTGAAGGCCAACATAACGCTGAAAACAGATATTGATCAGAATAGTGGGGGTAAAAAAAAAAAAAGAAAACAAAATGATAGGCTAATGTCACTCATAATTATAGGTAAGAACCCAATAAACACCCTCCCAAAAGTCTTTTATAACCAAATGGAGTTCAAGAATGTAGGAATAACAGACTGTTTCAGATTCCTTTAATAGATTTTATTATTGGCAACTGTAGGGAAAACATAATTATTTTGCTAGATGAGCCATTTAATGAAATTTTAATATTCATGAAAATGCTCACTAAAATAGGAATCTGTATAGTTATTTAATACAGTAATGTTTTTTCAAATTAATATCTAATGTTACACTTAACAGTATGATGATAGCATATTCTTAAAGTCAAAATAAAAAATACCACTTTTTGTCATTTTTATGTGGTTCTTGAACTTTGTCAGTACAGTGTGACAAGAAATGAGCATTAAGTATTAGAAAGGAGGGATGAAAATTATTTTTTCACAGTTACAGAATATTCTGCAAAACCCAAGTGAATCATGGGATAGCCAATTAAAAATGCTATGTAAAGAAGATCTCATTTCTGGTTTTTAATAGTGTAGAAATTCTGTTTCATAGGAACAAATCTAATAAGGTGTGAAATCTTTGTGGCTAAATTACAGAACATTGAAGATGTAAAAGAAGGGCTGAATAAATGGAGAGCTGTTCGTTATTGAATGCTTGATATTGTGAAGATACCAGTTTTCCTAAGATACATCTATAATTTCAATGAAAACCCGTTAAAAACCAAAGCAGGGTTTTTATGGAACAGTTCATCCTAAAATCCATATGTCAATGAGCGTGTGTCCAAGAGTAGCCAAAATAATTTTTGGTTTTCCCAACAAGTTGGGAAGACTTGCCATACCACACATATCAAACTTACTAAAATGTTGCAAATCCAGGTAATTAGACCACTGTACTTGATATAAACCAATATGAGCCCAAAAACTTGATATAAACTAAAATAAGGAAACTTGTTATGTTATAAAGGTGGTAGTTTAAATCAGTAGGGAAAGGTGACCTATTAAAGAAGCATATGGGAAAAAATGAAATTTCATTCCTCACTTCATACCAGGTGCAAAAATTCACTATACATGCAAAATAGTGATAAGGGTATAAAGCCAATCTTTAAAATTTTTAGATGAAAATATGAACATTGTTGGGGAGTAGGGAACACAGATAATACAAATGATAAAGGAAAAGATTGAGAAATTTGACTCTTAAACTTCGGTACAACAAGAAAATATACTACATTGGGAAGAAAAGGCTCAAATTGGTGGAGAGTGTAATGAATGTTTGAAAGACATTGATAATTGCCTTCCTATCTTTACAAACACGACCTTATTTTGTGCCCATTTAACAGTGGTGGTCTGCTTTGGTGTCCTTCAGAGGTTGTGAGCATTGAGACCAGGTAAGCTAAGAATTTCTGGAGAAGCTTTGCTTTCTGAATACGGGGTCTGGTCTTTGTCTTTCCTTGTTTCCCTTCTTGCCTGCAATGTGGGAATCAAGTTTAGAGCTGCAGCGGCTTTGTTGCAGTGAAGAAGTTGAAGCTACATGTTCGAGATGATGGGCAGGAGCATACAAGGCTAGTTCCGTGATGATGTTCTTGACTAGAGGCATCAGCCATGAATCATCTACTCCCATACTTGTAGTCAAATGAGAAAAAAATGACTTGGGTCTATTCTAGCCATTGTAGGTGGCTTTTTCAAGAGAGGATTACTGACAATAGCCCATATCCCATAAGGATTAAAATCTAGGTGATAGGAGCAACTCCTATAAATCAATAAGAAGGACAGACTGATAGAAAAATTGAGGATAATTGTAGGCAGTTCACAGAACTGGAAACCCCAGTGGCCAGGAAACATATGAATCTCATTAATAGTTAGGAAATGCAAATTATAAGAGACTTTCCATAACCATCTTAATAGAGATCTAAAAACATCAAGTGTTGAGGAAGGTGTAGAAAAATTGTTATTTGTATTCACTTTTAGTGAGACTAGATATTGGTACAAGCATCTTGGGGAACATTTTGGTAGTATCAGGTAAAATTGACCATACCTCCCCAGCCAGCATTCCACTAGATACCTACCCTCGAGACTCCTGCACCTCTGCAAGGGAGAACGGAAGCAGTGGTCACTGAGCTATCTTAATAGCAAAATAGCAGAAACACTATCCTTCAATTGGGAAAAAGGAAGTTTATTTTATGGTGGAGTACTGTGTGGGAGTTAAAGAGAATGACCTGCATATATGAATTACATAGAAATACATATATGAGCACAGATCTGAAAAAAAATTAATCTTGAACTAAAAATGTAGAAGACTATGAATGTGGGGATAATACTTATAAAGAAAATGAAAACATTGAAACTATGCAAAACAGCGTCATCAGCTACAGCCACTGAGAGAGATGCACACCTTGGCAAATATTTCTGCTCATCGGTGAATTTTCTGGAAGCCTAAAAATGGATTTTTAAAATTCAGCCAATGTTAGTTCATTGCTTGTTTTATTCCTGACAGCGTCTTATTTACTGGGGATATTAAAACCAGAGCTGTTCCTTGAGCAGCGGTATAATGTAAAAAATTTAAAGCACTTTGTAAAACATACTCATGTATATCTTCATTTAATTATTCTAATTTCTGAGGTATTAGGCCTGCAGGATTTTTATTCTTACTCAAAGTGGCAGTACTCGAACTTTCTGATTTATAGTTCTTTTCATAGTGGTTTTATGTTTTTTTTTTTTTTTCCAACAACTTTTAAAAATTTATTTATTTGAGAGAGACAGAGAGAGTGTGAACAGAGAGAGGGAGAAGCAGGCTCCCTTCAGGGAGCTCGATGCAGGACTCGAGCCCGGGACCTGGGATCACGACCTGGGCTGAAGGCAGACGCTCAACCCCTGAGCGGCCCCCGTGCCCCTAGGAAGGATTTGAATACTCCACAGTCGGATGTGTGCTGCAACTGGTTTTCTGTTAAGTCTCCTAGTAAGCATTATTTCACACATTCTTTTTACTAGTGAGCTCATTTAAAGACATGATTCTAACATTCCTGGAAGGATTTCACTGGAAAAAACGTAGGAGAAAATAAGAGTAAATCAGGAAGGATCCCATGATCTCACACAAGTATGTGAGACAGCTGGGACGTGGACAGTGTCCTCGTAGGGAAGCTGTGCCCCAGCATAGGCTGCGGATCGCTCAGCCCCTGGCAGCAGCGTGAGCCTGCCCTCCTGGCCCTTCCCGGCACCCGGATGCAGGCGAGTCGGAGCTGGGACCGTCTGCAAGAAACCCCTGGCTTGATTGAAGCCACATGGGTCGAGGTTTTCACTGAGACACGTGAAGGGCCTTCAGTGCTCTTGCCTCTATAACGTAAACCGCGCAGAGATATTTCAAAAACTGCACAAACAAGCAAACAAAACCCCCTCAGCACGTTTATTGCGTGTGTATACAGATGCACACCTAACCCACTTGGTAGCAAATACATCTGTGAGCTCTTTATCCTTCTCACTGATAGTTGTGTGCCTTGTTTTCTTTTTTTTTTTTAATATAGTAACTGCACAATAAATACAGATTGAATATGGGGTGGAAGTGGGATGAGGAGTGACAGAAATCGGTGCCTGACTCTGCATTTTCCACTCCTCTGCTATTTAGAAAAGTCCAACCGCACTTTAAGATGGGCTTCCTAATGTGTGAGAAAGTGAAACATGCAGCAGGAGTAAACAGAGGCCTTGGCTGCCTACTTAGCTCAAATCTGCAGGACATTTGCCCAACCCTATTTTTCTCTGCCGCGGGCCAGAAAACCCATGTGTTTGAACTTGAGGATGCTCTGACTTTCCGTGCCAGACCTCTGGATAACCTTGGGGCAGCTGTTCCTTGATGCTGTTTACTTGTTCGAAAGTTAAGTCGTGCGAAGATGTGGACAGGTGAGCAAGGACAGGCTCCGCTTCTCTGGTGAGCGTCCTCCAGGCTGTCGCCTGCTGGTGCTGCGCAGCGCGCGGCGCTTCCTCTACCTACACAGTGACTCTCCCAACGAGGAGGCCACTTCGTCCTGCGCCCTCCGTAGACACTTTCTCATAATATTCACAGTGGTGTGTACGTTGAAGGTGCTGATGAGCTGATAAGCAATGATGTGAAGCCTCTCTGATAGAGCGCTTTGCTTATGGAGACGGAAGATGGTTTGGTTTGTTATCAGCTAATGCAGGCGGTGAATGAAGGCATGTTTGCAATTAGCACTCACTCCCTGTGCAGCTAATCTATTTAAATCGGGAAGATTACCTAAAATAACAAAGTGTGCCTTTTGTACTTAGATCCAGGCAAGCCAGGTCTCTCTACCTACTATGCAGGAATTTTCGTTTGAATTTTAAATTTGGATTTCTTGGTTTGCCTTCCAGATTTTTTCCCCTGGTATAATCTATAGGATCTATTTTGCTATAATAATTCAGTGTAGCTTTGAAAAGGAGTCTGAACTTGAACACATTTTCAGTTACTGTTAATGTTGGACTCTGAAAAATACCCTTTTGGTTATCTTTTATGAAATCAAAGTAATGGGTGTGTGTAATTGAATGCAGGTCCCTTTGCTTCTCATTTTGGTCTCCGTGGTTTTTGGACAGTTTTGGATATCGTACCCTTCTGGAAAAGTTACCTTTGTGTCATATTGGAACTTGTTTGAGGTTACAAGTCATTTTTGGAGACCGTAAACGTTCCCTGGAAAATACTGGGCCGATTTCCTTTTATAGTCTGTGGATTGTTCATCAGGTTGCATTTTGGCATCTGACGCTCCCCGGGCAGGGTAGTGTCCAGCTGTACTTGGGGAGTAGCTGCAGATGCTCCTTGCCATTCACTCTTTATTTGTTGATTTTTTTTTTTTTTAAATGCCCTGTGAAATTTTAAGCCAAATGAGACTAGAAGGAATCCTGGTTTTCAAAGGCTCTTTAATTTTGCATTCAAAAGGTAATTTCAGCCCTGCTGTTACAAATTAAATGTTCCAGCTCACTTAACTTACTCCTGCCCTCACCTGCTTACATACTTGAAGGAGAAGAATATAGATCGATTTGTATGCCCCCATAAAAAGTTGAGAGAAACTTGCACCACTTCTGTGTGGCTTGCCCAAATACCTTTATGTGATTCTTAGGATGGTGGAAAAAGTACAGATTCAAAGTGAAGATCTGAGGTTATGATTTTATTTTAAATCGAAAGGCAGATGTGCCTTTATTACCTGCTTATTTGAAACACGGTGAGTACAGTGGGAAGCCGAGGACAATTAAGCGCAGGAAATGGCTTCACATGTGGCCTGTTGCATCCTGGACGAGTCGGATAAAACCAAAACAGCTGGACTGCCGAGTGCCCTGAAGATTTCCGAGGCCCCGGGACCGTGGGGGAGCACGCTTTACGGGCTCGTTGCCTGGAGAGCTTTGCCCACAGGCCTTTGGTGACTTGCCTTCAGTTTTTGCTTTGTTTTGTTTTCACAAAAATGCACAATATTTGGGGCCCTTCCGTGTTGCTAGATGAAAATGGTGTGCATTTGGCTCCATAAAGCAAGCAGCCTTGAGAGATGGGCCTGCCTAGAAATTGACTACATTTTTGTGGGAGAACGGGTGAAAAGGGCAGTTTCCTGTGTTGCTGCCAAAAGGTCTGAACAATTTGTAGTAGCTTGTGGCTAGAAAACAACTTCAGTGAGGCAAAAACAGCAACTTCAGACTGGCTCCGGGTATGTGTGAGAAAATGCTCTTTTTTTCCCCCACTAGATTGTTAGGCTTTGTAGAAAATTTATAGAGTGAATTTTTAAACTCAGCTGCTTAGAGTGGTGGTATTTTGGGTGATTTGGATTAAAAACCTGGGGAAATATACTTGGAGTTAGTACAAGTGGTGCATATGTCGTACCTAAAAACAAACAAAAAACTCCAGCTTTTATATTCTTTTGTAACCATGGGCTTGAATGGTAATCCGTTTTTCTCCTGCCTTGAAAGCGTATCGGTAAATCTTGGCATTTAGAGTGTGTATTTTTACAGGGATTTTTTTCTTTCCGCCCCCTCAGTTGACTTATTAGAAGTGTTTCTAGTTCACTTTGGCAGCGTGAGAAGTGTGTTTATGAAATCTACCTAGTGATTCCGGGGAGGGGTTCTCGCAGTGTGAGGTCCTCAGGCTGGTTAAATCGTTTACTACTTTGTTTTGTTGTTAAGATTTTATTATTTAGAGAGAGCGCAGAGGGAGAGGAAGAGAGAGACGCAGCCTCCCCACCGAGCAGGGGGCCCGATGCGGGGCCGGATCCCAGGACCCGGGATGGTGACCCGAGCCCAAGGCAGACACTTAACCCCACTGAGCCGCCCAGGCACCCCCATTCACTTCTTTGGTTGAGAAAAATCGCTGAGGCAGGGCTGGCCTGTAGCTAGATGGTCAGAGCCTGACGGATCTGGAGTCTGGTCTGTGTTCCTGATTATTTCCGAATAGGTACTGTTTCAGATACCACATAGTCATTTTGTAGATGTAAGGTCTGTTAAAAGTTGTGTGTGTGGGTTTTGTGTGGTGTTGTTTTGTCGAATGGGTTTGGACATGAAGATAGATTTGTTTCATTTTAATGTTTTCACCAATCTTTTTCCCGATTGCAGCTTCCATCACTCCTGTACTAATTGTGGCTTAAATGTTCTTTACTTTTTTGGCCTTAGTTTTGATCTTCTCTTCTGTGGAGGATGGATGTCTGTTCGCTTTTCATGGAGATGCCGACAATAGCTGGTTAAGACCTAACTTTTTTCTTAATATTTTTCCCTGTTCATTAATATCATTTTCTTCTTTATTGCATATTTAATCAGTAGCCTGATGCTCAAAATCTAAAGCAGCTGCTTTCAACCAGGGAGGGGGTGAGTGGGTGACTTATTTTTACTTTTTGGGCCCCGAGGGACATTTGGTAACGTTTGGAAGCCTTTGTGATTGCTCCGGTTTGAGGGCGCAGTATGAGCATCTGTTGCATAGACTTTAGGGTTGCTGCTAAACATAGAATACACCGGAGACCACCTCACAACAAAGAATTATGTGGCCAAAATGTCCATTGTGCAGAAGATGAAAACCTTGATGGAGCTACTGTGGGGCACAGACCAAATCTTGCTAGGAGCAGTTTCTGTCTTCGTGATATTTTTTTCATAGCAAAACAACTCCATGGTAACTAGGGAAGTTTTTATTTTCTATTTGAGAGATTGAGGAAGAGGCTGTCCATCTGCCTGCCCACCCAGCCCTAAGTCAAATAACACAGTTGACCTTCCACTGCAGTGTCTCTCTGCTGTTTCCGACTCTACCTTCAGCCCCAGCCGGGTCACACCTTTAAAGGATGACCTGCCATTATCCCGGTCGTGATAAGTTGACTGCCGGTTACCATTGGTACATGAGCCACTTGCTTTGGGGTGGAGACAAGCAAGAGAAGAGGGATCCCCACCAAAGATCTGACTGGGCGGGAGGTCCTTGCGTGCCCCTCGCAACTATACTGAGTAGCAGAGTATGCACGTGGGTCCACACGTGTCTATAGGTCAGGTGTTGATTAGCTTTGTACACTGAAAACTGAAATACAGTGGATAAATGGAACTTTTAGATGTGCTTAAAAAGAAATCTCTAGGTCCAGTATTTATGGAATAACTACCATGTTAGGGAAGTTGACTTTTGGATTTTATTACTTTAAGAGGTGTTGGTGATTTTGATGAAATGTTAAAAGTTGAAAGGAGCAACTCCTAGTGTTATCTGTTTTATTTTTTAATTTTTAATTCTGTATCTCCTAGTGGTATCTTGATGCTGTTGTAAGTGCTTGGGATTATGCATCTTTCTTCACTCCTTGATTTTTCAGAGATGGTTCCAGTTTTACCTCACTCTGTTCTTATGCCTTTTCACCCCCCTTAACTTGCTTTATGTAGGTTTTTTTTTTTTTTAAT
The DNA here is from genome assembly GCF_053574225.1 of Canis aureus. Lineage (NCBI taxonomy): Eukaryota > Metazoa > Chordata > Mammalia > Carnivora > Canidae > Canis > Canis aureus. The sequence goes on along the minus strand of NC_135611.1, from coordinate 69,801,397 downwards.
GTAGGTATTTCTTACGGTGAATTTGTAATCTCTGGCTTCCTCCGTGTGTTGCCTACTAGGTTATGATGTCCTAGCACAGTGTTGGGTGCATAGTGGCCCTTTATTCCCTGAATGTTGAATGACTGAATGGTGGTGGTGGAGGAGGAGGAGAAGCAACCAGTTTAGCAATCTTAAAACTAAAGGAGAAAAACAGGGCGTTTGAAAGTCCAAATGTGCTGGGGAAGGAGCCTAAGTGAGTGAAGGTAGGAATTGTTATGTTAGCTTGACCATATTGCTGTGGTTTGTACTGTGCATTTTTTTTTTTTTTCCCATTTTGGATGACTGCGGCTGGTAGGCGAGCCTGTGGCCTTGGCCACTTCCGCAGGTCCAAGTGGCGTTCGCGTCCTCTTCCTGGGCTCTTACTCTGGAGGGCTTGTATTCTTTGCCTGTGCCGGAATATAATCTATTTGCTGGCAGTGTGATTTCAGTCTAGATTTTTTCAACTGTTAGTTGTGTGTGTTCCCTCCCTCCAGGAAGAAATGTGTTTTAATGTGATAGAAATGACCCTTAAAGTCCTGCGGTGATTTTTCCCTTAAAGTCCTGTAACAGTGCTCCTATCCAGTATGTTAAATCCTGGACGTGACCTTTTAGGGCCTCCTCAGGCAGATTGTTTCCCTAGCCTTACTTCTATTGGCCCTTGAATTTAAGAGACCCAGCCTCCTTTTACTCTTTTTTTTTTTTTTTTTTAATGACACTAATGTGTCACCATTAGTGGCCTGCGTTAGAATAAACAGCAACTCTATAATGTGTCTTGTTTTTCTGTTGAATTATGGGAAAGCCCTTATTAGACGTTTTGATTCAAAAATAGAGATAATTATGGGAGAAGCCGCCTTTCAGCCAAAGGCACACCAGCAGGATCAGAGCTCATCTCTGTGCCCATGCCGTTGGCCTTGTCCCCTGCAAATTGAACATGCTTGATTGCACAGGTGCTTGCATGGTTGAACAAATTCTGTTTGGACAATAAACTGTTATGCCTGTCAGTGATTAGAGAGGCAGGACAGAGTTGCACGTGGACTACTTTGGTACGAGAATTAAAGAGGATATTGGCGAACATTAAAAAAAACAAATACACTTTCTGAGAGTAAATATGCTTTTTCTTTTAATCTTTAGTGGTTAAATGCTCTTAAACTTATTGGAAGTCAGCCATGGAAAGTCTTTTTTTTTTTTTTAAATCTAGTAACTTTTATTTATAACCTTGAGATTGTTAAGCAATATCAGGTTTTTCTTTATTGGGGGGTAGCTGTACTTAGATTATGGCTGAACCTATAGGAAGAATCAGTTTCTGGTGTCCTATTTTTTTAGTCTATAGTAGTGTTGTGTTTTTTTGCTTTTTTACAGAGGTGTGAGATCTGTGTCTGGGAGACAGGTGGTAGGTTGATGAGGGAACTGTCCTAGGATTTCTGGAGATAGAGTCTGTCTGGTTGAAGTCTGTGGCTGTGAACTTGTTTTGCTGTGTGGGTGCAAGTATGTAAGGCCAGAGTTAGGTGGAATGTGTGAGCGTGCCGGAGGTGAGAGGGGCTGGGGGTTAAGGCTGGGAGGGTGGCGGAGGTGCTGGAGGTGCTGGAGGTGCTGGAGGTGCTGGAGGTGCTGGAGGTGCTGGAGGTGCTGGAGGTGCTGGAGATGCTGGAGGTGCTGGAGGTGCTGGAGGTGCTGGAGGTGCTGGAGGTGCAGGGTAACAAAGCCTGGGGAGAGATGGAGGCACAGGCTGCTCAGGTCAAAGAATTGTTGGAGTTGGAGAGGGATCAAGCTAGAAAGATAGGAGGTCATCAAAGGTCAAGATGCAGGAAATTGAGATAACAGGATTATAGATCTAAGGCAGGATTTTTCAAGAAATCATTTTAGAAGGCTAGGACTGGCATTTAGAATATGAAAAAGAATAAACATAAGAGTCAGGGTCTTACCGAGCTATGCAGAATTTTTTACGTGGATTAAAAAAAGGTTCCCTCTTTGGGAAAAATTTTCCATCAGCAATAATCATGCTTCGGATCAGCCTGATGGGCCACGATCTGGCCCCTGCACAACGCTTCCCCTCTGGGAAAGGGAAGAAGAGGGGCAGTGGGCCGAAAGAGGTGCCCTTTTTTCTGGCCGAGAATATCTTCTGGAGGGAGGCTCCCTGAACCCAGGGGTGGGGCTGGATTTAGCGTAAGTCTTCCTGAATTTGGCCTTCCATCTGGATCAGAGCTGATCACAGACTGTCATTTGAAAACTTTGTTTCTATTCAAACTAGATGTGTTTACACTGTATTTGCAAACTGGGTTGAGAAGGAAATCTTTTACTCTGGGTCACACTTGGAAAAGTTTGAAAGCCAGTGCTTGGGGTGGGACCATGGGAATGGGTAACCAAGATGGTGAGGAGGGCAGGACTGGGGTTGGCTTTTTAAGTAGAGAAGGACCCACTCTCTCTCACTACTCTGTGCCTTATAAAAACAGTAGGAGTACAGAAATAAAAACGATTTCGATTTGGAATGCATTATATATGTGAAGGTTTGGGATTCAGCTCCCTTCTTCCCTAGTAAAGATTTAACCATGGTGGAGTGGTGGGGAAAAGTATGGCTCAGGTGTTGGGTGAGCTTCTGGCTTAACAGTGGGTCTCTGCAGCTTAACGGTCAGGCATAGGTCAGGGATGTAGCAGAGTCTGGGTCATTGCTAGGATCTTTTAAAAGCCAGGCAGTGAGGAGAGACCTCTGGTGTGCTTTGGGGCACGGAGAGCGAGCTTTCTGTGACTTTCACACTGATGGGTTGACTGTAGGACGCATCATCAGCAATAGAGAATTGAAAATTAATTTCTGGAGGGTTTTGAGGGTCATAGCTGTATAGAAAATCAAGTAGATGCAGTCTTGGGATTTGCAAGACATGGGTTCTAATGTCTTCCTCCTTTTCATGATTTTTTAAAGACGAAGAAATATTAGCATTAGCATCTGAGTATGATTTTTGGCTTTGCCTTTAGAATCTAAGTGAAAAGAGACATATTTAGACTCTCCTTGGCCACCTCCTTGCTGTTAGTAGGAGTAAAGTCCTGCAAGGCCTCTTGCTTTTTAGACTGAACCTGGGAGGTGCAGAGTCTGGTTTTCCTTTATGCTGGATCATTCTCCTGGGCAGGGAGAAGGAAGCAGGAGGCTACAAAGGGAGGGAAAGGAGACCAGGCTGTCTGGCGTTGGGGAGCTAGGAGGTTGGGTAGGGGCTCCTGTAGCACTCCACCGACCCTGTTGCCCGGCATTGTTACCCCAAGCTCTTGTACCATACCCCATCTCCAGGGGGCCTTTGCTGGAGGAGCAGCAGGATAGGGATTCTGTACTGGGGGTTTTTCTACCATGAATGGGGGGTGCCAGAAAGGGTCCTCTCCCATCCATCTGTGTTGTAGTTAAAACTCCGTGTGTATTTTCCTTAGAAGTGTTAAAATTTGCTGTTAAATTTTCAGGTACTTTTCACGTGCATTATAGATTAATTGGACTTTAAGTAGACTTGAGGAATTAGTATTCCCTTTAAGGACTGTTACTGTGGGGCAAGACAGTAGTGGCTAATACTAGCTTAGTGTTTGCTTTATGTTAAAAACCATCATTCTACCAGCAGTATTTTATTTCTATCTGTATGAGTAGCCAGGAATTGAATTTTTTTAGTGTCATTTTACAGGATGAAGATTGAGGCTCACCTGTCAATTTGACCTTTTTTTTAAAAAAGATTTTACTTAAGTCCTCTCTCTACACCCAAGGTGGGCTCAAACTCAACGCTGCAATTAGAGTCACATGTTCCACTGATCAAACCAGCGAGGCGCCCCAAGATTTCACTTTTGACATCTCCCCTCATTCCCCCACTGTGCCCACCCCTTTTGCAACCATGTTGTCACTTCATTTGGAGTTGGGAGGTATGTGTGGTTCTTTTTTTTCAATCAGGACTGAGTCATGGGTTGGAGTCCTTCTATCCTGCCTACAGGCGGGAGTGCAGTTAGTCCTCTTCAGGCCTGCCAGATAGTAAATACAACTTAGAGCAGTTAAAGTCTAGCTTTCCAAAGATGGGCCTGATGGTGTTTGATGTCCTGCTCTACAATATGTTTAAAGCTGAGAAGTTGCAAGTATAGGGCTTCCTAAGCAGAGCGGTCAAGTGTGCGGTTTTCTAGGGCCAGGAAGGGGGATTGTGTTGTTACAGTGTTAGATGGGCTTGGGAATCTGAGCCACGGCTTGTTTTCTAGAGCCTGAGCTCAGAGCCGCGGCTGGTAATGACATCACCTCCACAGGTGCCACATCATTCTTTTTTCCTACATAGCCTGCCCTGCCTTGCTCTTCCCTTTTTTACAAAGAATGCTGAAGTACTACTGTGAGGTTTTGTTGTAAAAAGAAGTATGAGGTTCAATTCTGTGTGTGTGTGTGTGTAGAGTGATGAAAATATAGTGCTTCCTGAGAAGCATCCCATCCCAGAAATTCCAGTTTTAGGTTACTTGTCTTCAATTACTCCCAAGAGATTTTTAAGGGGAAGGGTGGGGCAGAGGCGGGGAATCGGAGTAGATGAGAAAAATAGCTGTGCAAGAACAAGGTCGAAGGTTCACACCCCTTTAGTGCCCTCCTAATTGAAGACTGGACTAGGGTGTTTCTAAGAGCTGATTTCCGGCACATTTAGAGGCTCAAGAGCTCTGATTCCAGATGTCAAGCTTGGCTTCAAGAGGTTGGACCTTTTTTTTTTTTTTTTTTAAAGATTTATTTATTTATGATAGAGGCAGAGACACAGGAGGAAGGAGAAGCAGGCTCCATGCCAGGAGCCCGATACGGGACTCCATCCGGGACCCCAGGATCACGCCCAGGCCAAAGGCAGGTGCCAAACCGCTGAGCTACCCAGGGATCCCCGGAGTTGGACCTTTTTAATGATTTGTGGAATGTGTAATCTTAAATAATAAAAGCTAGATTCTCAGTTTCACATATAATTATTAATATTATGCTCTTTTTAGCTTTGTAGCCTACTCATAGCTTATAAAATACTTCAATAAATGGTGTTTGTATGCATTTCACAAAGTAGGGCTTAAACCGTAGATCTGGTTTTCATGTCCATTTTCATCCAACATCATGTTGTGTGGTTTGCCAAGCCAAGTAGTTTTTATTTATTTTTTAAAGATTTTATTTATTCGTGAGAGACACACACACAGACAGAGGCAGAGGCACAGGCAGAGGGAGAAGCAGGCTCCATGCAGGGAGCCCGATGCGGGACTCTGGGGTCACCACCTGCCTGAAGGCAGGCGCTTAACCACTGAGCCATCCGGGGTGCCCCCAAGTAATTTTTAAAAATGTAGAACTTAAGAAAAAAAAAGGTACAACTTTAGAACTGTAGAACACTTTAAGGGATAATTAATCTTCTATTTCCTAGAAGAGGAAATTTAGTAAAGTGAGGTTAAATGACTTGCTCACAATTGTGACTCTCCGAACTGGAACTGGTTCTACTTATTTGTTTACTTCTTACTGTACCATGCTGCCTATTTCACTTTATTTACTGGGAATCTGAGGGGTTATCCTCTAGGGTAAATTAGAGATCTTCCCCCTAGAGAGTTAAGTCCACCTATGATGTGCAGTATGAAAAAAGTAAAACCTTGAAATTACCCAAACACACCTGTGTAGTTAATGTGCCCCAGGTAATTTGGAGAAATTTGAAAACCATTATGATATGGCCGCATTGCTGCTATTTGTGGGTTGATATGAACCTGAGAGGAGCGGAAGTTAAAAATGTAGGCCTTGCATTCAGAGTAAGCATCAGTATATTTGAGGTTTTTCTTTTCCTCCATGTTAAAACTAATAAATATCTGAAAGCTTAGTGGTTTTGCCAAACTGTTAATTATTTCTATGCCAAATTTCTTCTGCCGTGGAATACACTGGCTTTGGTCTGGATTCCTCTAGGACTTGCCCGCGGCTCCTTCCTGCGCCCTTCCGTGGCCTCTCTGCTGGGGCAGTGGTGGATGGCGACATGGTGGGGCCCCAGGTGGGCAGGTCGTCCTCCCCCCCTGCCTCCCCCCCTTTGCTGGGTCTTCACAGCTCGAGCAGAGCACCTCCCGAGGGCACCCTTCCCGCGGCGGTGGGGAGAGCCGCTGAGCCATTCAGGGCGAATTCGGCCCTCGAGGAGTCCTGCAGCTTGGGGGGCCGGGGGGCAGGGGGCCTCTGCGGAGGGCGGCGGTCGGCAGGGCCTGCACCCCTGCTCTGGCCCGCCGGTCGCTGGAGGCCCTTCACGGGCTGCGACATCTGGGTGGTGGCCTGGAGCAGGCCTGGACCCCCCCTGCCTCCCCCTCCTCCTCCCCCCTACTCCGCCTCCCCCCTACTCTGCCTCCCCCCTCCCCCTCCTCTCCCTCCCCCTCCTCCAACCCCTTCCCCATCCATCCTACCCCTCTTCCTCCCCCCTTCCCCCTCTCCCCCTCCATCCTACCCCTCCTCCTTCCCCCTTCCCCCCTCCCATCCATCCTACCCCTCCTCCTCCCCCCTTCCCCCTCTCCCCCTTCACCCCTCTTCCCCCTCTCTCCCTCTCCCTCCATCCTACCCCTTCTCCCCCCTCCCCCTCTCTCTCCATCCTACCCCTCCTCCTCCCCCCTTCCCACCTCTCCCCCTCCATCCTCCCCCTCCTCCTCCCCCCTTCCCCCCTCTCCCCTCCATCCTACCCCTCCTCCTCCTCCCCTTCATCCCTCTTCCCCCTCTTTCTCCTTCCCCCCTCCATCCTATTCCTCCTCCCTCCTACCCTCTCCGGTCCATCCAGAACAGACCAGAACAGCCAAGTGGCTTTACTGCCCTGGGAGGGATGCCTAGAAAAATAGGTGGTGGAGGATCCTCCGCTCTTGTGTCTGTTGGAAAGCTTCCTTCCCTGACGGCTCCGGCCTACTACACCCCTGTATCCTGAAGCCCTCGCGGTTGTGCACCTGGCTTTCTGCATCCCGAGGCACAACTGAAGAGTCTGAGGCCCAGGGTGGGCGCGGTGGGGGGGGGGAGGGGGGCGGACTGAACCCTCGGGCGAGGCTGCTCGAGCTCCTCCTGCGCTCCTCTGGGTTTCAGACGGGGGACGGGGGTGCGAGGGCCACGGCCTCCTGCTGGGGACGCGGTTTCTCGACGGTGCTGTGCGGCGAGGGGCCGGAGCTCCGGGGTCTCAGGAAGCACGTCCTGCGCCCACAGCCTGTCCGGCCCCTGACCCGCTGCAGAGAAGTGGCGGGAGAGGCCGCGAGGCTACCGGGAGCTGCGGGGGCGGGAGCTGCGGGCAGTGGCCGCGGGGCCTCCCTGGGGCCGCCCGGTGTGCGGTGCGCGCACGTGGGGTCTCCCGGGCCGGTGTGCGGGGTGCACGCGGCGGGGGGGGGGTGTCTCCTGGGCCGGTTTGCGGTGCACAAGCGCGGGGTCCCCGGGTCTGTGGCTGCACGCCCTCCAGGCTCGGGGTGCTCGGCGGGGAGGGAAGTGGCTCCGGGCTCTCCGGAGGAGGCGTCACCCTTGCCGAGGAGCCGGTGTTCGGGGCGGTGTTGGCTGTGCGGCCCCCGTCCGCGGCGTGGCCCCCGCCCCTCCCCCCCCCCACCTGGGCGTCGGACCGTAACTGTGTCAGCGCTGCCCCTAAGGCGTTTATCCTAATCCCCGTGTCCTTGGGCCTCGCGGTGCCGAGCAGGGAAGTGGTGGCTGCGGGCGGCAGGTGCGCCGGGACCTCGGCCGCGGTGGGAACACGGAGGGCGTGAGTGGGGCGGCGGGGGACACAGGTCAGGCGTCCCGGCGCCACGGGTCCCGGTCACACGGCAGCGGGGCGGCTGCGCCCAGGTGCTCCAGGTGTGCGCACCTGCCCCGGGTGGGCCTGCGCAGGGGTGGTGGGAGCTGCCCACGCCCGGGGCCGGCGGGGACGCGCGTGCGGGCGAGGGAAGCTTCTCCCCGGGGTGGAGCTCGTCCCGGGCCGTCTCGCGGGTGGAAGCAAGCGGGGAGCACCTGCCGGCGTCCTTGGCCCTAGTCACCTTCCTGCCTCTTGCTTGGGACTTTTTTTTCTTTTTTTCAAGATTTTATTATCTATCCCTGGGAGACCCAGAGGCGGAGCCCCAGGCAGGAGCCCACGCGGGGCTCGGTCGGGGACCCGGGGTCACGGCCTGGGCCGAGGGCAGCCGCTCCGGCCGGGCCCCCCACGCCCACGAAGACCTCCCCTCCCCTCCCCCCGCGAGTCAGAATCTCGGACTCCAGCGGTCGGCTCGTCCTCGGTCTCCCGCGCATCCCCCATTCCGCGGCTCGGGAGGCTGGTCTGTCCCGAAGCGCATCACCGCAGGACTTGCTCTGGAACCACTTCTGTCTCCTTCTCTTAGAACTTAACACCTTCGTGAAGGCAGCGGCCGCTTAGCTCGGTCCTAACCCACGAGGAGCGAGGTGCGGGCTGCAGGGAGCGGATCCCACACGCACTCCACCGGGAACCCCAAAGGGCGGCAGGGCCCCGGGGGCGGCGGGCAGCTCCGGGGCTTAGTGTTGGGGCCTCCTCGCTCAGTGCTTAAGGCGATTATGTCGGGAGCAGAAGAACAAGCTTATGCTGCCTGCAGTTGTTGGAGAAAATGGGGGCTTAAGTTTCCTAAAAGTGATTTCTTACAACCTCACTTCTTCGGCTAAGCGTAGCTGTGCGCCGAGGGGTCGCTTCCTGATGCGACGGGCACAGAGAGGAGTCGGACCTGTGGTGAGATGCGGGCGCAGGGCCCAGACGTGCTGGGGCAGGGGACGGGGCGCTGTGGGCCGGGAGTGGCCGGGGTCTCTCCCCGGGGGTCTCTCTCCATGGGTGTCTGTCCGCAGGTGTCTCTTCGCGGGTCTCCCTCTGGGGATCTCTCTCCAGGGATTTCTCTCTGCGGATCTCTCTCCGCGGATGTCTCCCCGGGAGTCTCTCTCCCCGGGGGTCTCTCTCTTCCCAGTCTGTCTCTCCGTGGGTCTCTCCATGGGTCTCTCTCCGCGGGTCTCTACCCCGGGGTCTCTCTCCAGGCCTCTCCCTCTGCTGGGGGCCTCTCCCTCAGCGGGTCTCTCTCTCCCTCTGCGGGGGTCTCTCTCCCCGCGGGTCTCTCTCTCTCCGAGGGTCCCTCCCTGCGGGTCTCCGGCCCAGGCAGGGGGGCGGGGGGGGGGACGATGGGCTCCGGCCCGCTGAGCTGCCCACGGAGCCCGCGGTTCAGGGCGGCCTCTCTGCCAACCCCGGGCTCTTGGGGGACAGCCGGGAACGGAAGGGCTGGAGGGAGGCCTCAGAGCCTCGACCCCAGCCTTGGCCTCACTCCCGCCATCACTGGGGCGGCCCAGGCGGGGGAGACCCTGGGGAGACCCTGCTCGGAGGGTGAGCATGGATGGAAGGAGACGGCTGTGGGAGAAGGGTCCCTGCTGGCTACATCTGCTGCTTCTGCTGCTTGTAACCAGTCTGCTGTTTGTCGGTGAAGGGTTTTTCCACGACACAGGTCCACACGTGGCTGGGACTGATTAAAAGAGGGTGTACGTACCTTGGCATCCCCCACCCCGACGTGTTGAGCTCTGGTCCCACTGTAATGTGCTATCTTAAGGAGAGTTGGTACACACTGTGGTTTGTCCTTAATCTTTGTGAATATTTGATGTTAATAATCCTGAAATTTAAAAGTGTCTTGGAAAGAAAAGCCAAGTGCGTGCTAATAAGGGAGAGAGTTGGAATTGAGATTGGAAGTGCCTGATACCCTGGGTCATTTTCCTTATCTGTAAAATGGAGCCATTGACCCAGCGTCTCCAGGTGGTCACGACGCAGGAGGTGATCCGTGGAGATTTTGCAGCATAGCGCTCATATCACCTGTTTGTAAGCGCCTTTTGCACAACGTGAGTTACAGACGCACAGGGTCGATGAACATATTGGTTGGTTCGATTGGTGACATAGGTAACTTTATGTCCCGAGTTTTGGAGGCACAGTATTCCTAAAATTCAACATTTGAAATTGCCCAATTTTAAACCAGTAAAGACAGTAGGACCCTTTTGTGTCCTACCAGTGAAACTTGCATCCTCAATACTCTCTTTTAATCCTTCCCCACAGACTGTCATTCTCCTCATTCAGTTCTGTTTTGTGTTAATTTTTATTGCTTTTCCCCCTCCCTGAAATGGAATAGTCCTGTAGTGTCCTCGTGGAAACATTGTTCCCTTTGTTAGGGCCAAAGAAGTGCCTTTGTCATTCCTTTGAGACATTCTGCAGATGCCATTTTGCAGCTCTGAAAAATATGTCCCCGTCTTCCTTGTGCTGCGTTAGATTGTGCGTGTGTATGGCTTGGTATTTTAATGAAGTCGTAGTGAAAACTTGACAGTGATACTTGTCATATGATAACAAAGAAAGGCCCTTTCTTGATCGAATGTAGTGTGTGTTCTCCATCTCTCCAGGGTGTCGTGTGGTCCGAAAGTAGATCCCTCCCGCACGCAGGCCCTCGGATGTTTGATGCTTTTTGACTGACTTTATAGAAAACTGTTAAAACAACTGATTCTGAACCGGAGCTCTAAGCCTTTTGTTGATACGTATTGCTTTTCAAAGATCTTCTAATTTATATGTTCTTAATAGCATTTTAAGTGGCAAGAATGAGCTCTAATTTGCTAAGTGGCTTTAATCCTTGTATTAAGAAGTGGGGACAAAAATCCGTTGAGAAGTTGCCGTGATAAAATCCAGGAAATTCCTTTCATTCTTTTAAATCTAGTTAAAAACCCAACTTAAAAAAAAAAAAAAAAAAGACCTCTGATGTAACAGTGTCTGAAAGCATGTGCTCTGAGCCTTCAGTAATTTCTTGTATGCAGTGCCAGGCTTAAAGAGGGATAGTATGAATATACCTCTGTGTTTTAGGTGAATCTATACTACCGGGCATGGTACCAGTTTATTATAATTTTACTGGGACTTACTCATTCTGTTTTGCACTGCCTTTAAAACTGCTAAAGTAGGAATACAGAACTAAAGAGAAAACTTCATATATATATATATATATTTGTTTTAATGGACTTAAAACCTATTTATTTTCTTAATCATAGTAACACATTTTCAGTGAAGAAACTGTAGTGGAATAAAATACAAATAAAGCAAAAAATTTCCCATTGTCTACATTTAGGAACAGCCACTATTATCATTTGGGCTGAGCATTTCCTGTCTTTTATCTGCGAATATGTACACATGGGTTAAAACAACAGCCTTATCCTTTTAAACCTGCTTATTTTCCCCCGGCACAATACGACAAATGTGTCTCTGTAAATTCTTAAGCTGGTAGCCTTAGTTTTGGAAATGTTAATCCACAGGGCGCTCGGTTTATTTACGTGGACTCCCTTGGAAGTTCTCAACTAGTAGGAAGTATGTACCTGTATTGCCTGAAGATGCGTGTGTCAAAAAGGGATAGGCCGATCATTTTGGGTGTTTTCCAGGATCATAAAAGCGTAACAAGTCTCTATTAGAACTTTTGAGAAGCCTTTAAACATGTAAAGATCTGATCACATCGCCCTGGCTTCTCCTGGACAGCTGGCTCGCTGGTTTTCAGCAAGAGCTGATCCTGCTATTTCAGGTCCTGTCCTCTGGCGCAGAGTTACACGGGGTGACAGTGTCTGTGTACGTCCAGCCATCAGCTGCACTTGACCAGCCCTGTGTCATGCCGTTGCATCATTTTTTTTTTTTTAAGATCAATATACAACTGGTACAGGACAGATCCTGTTACAATAAACTCAGTGGTAGAAATAAACTCTTAATACAGATATTCCCATAGAGTTGGAGGGGAGGAAGTAGAAGGGAACCCTACCCCATAGACTGGTGGTTACTGGGTACCATTCTTTTCCAGAAGAGGAAAACTATCCTCCTCCCCTCTTCTCATTACTCTGAGGTTCAAGGGGGGAGAATATTTACTTTTGACCTATAGATAATACAACAAAAACAATACAGCGATTTTCTTGTTATAACCGTGCCGTTTTGTCAGTTCATTGAGCATTTATTGAAGTCTGTTGTCCTGGTATGGTTAGTATGGAATTATGGGGGATAATGAGGAGACACCGAGGGATTGAGAAGGAGGACAGGACATCAGCCCAATCACAGCTGAACCCAGATGTTCAAATAGAACTAGTTAAAATCCTTAGACTAAGGTTGACTCCAGTGGGAGGAAAAGGTCAGGGAGATGGTGACAAAGGGGAAGGTGAGCATGGATGCTGCGTTGTTAGAAGTGCTGCATTTCATCCCTTTGTCAGATACGTACGTGTGTGCGCACACCTTTCCGTACCTCCGAGTACAGTATATAAATGTGTGTGTCTCCTCTCAGTGCAGCTTCTGTAGCCGCAATCACAGGTCCTTGCCTCACCGACGGCAGACTGAAGTCCTGTGACCTGCTGCGTCTGTAGGCAGGGTCTTCGTCCACCGCTGGTGTGCATTCCTCTAGTTCCATGTCCATTGGGCTGTAGGTCAGTGCTCCGCCCGTTGTTCACGTTTCCCCCAGGACCGTGCTTTGCCTTGTCCTGTCCTACTGAGTAGCCATAGGTCACGTTCTCTAGGTCATCATTGTGTGGACCATGGGGTGGATGATTAGAGAAGTTACAGCAGCGACTGCTCGAGGGAGAAGTTATCTTTGCAGCGTGGTCCTATTCAGGTCTCCCTGCCCCTGGCTCTGTGCAGCGGGAGGACTGGAGGACTGCCGTCGCCCACCTCGTGTGTCAGGGCTACCGGGGGGGCGGGCGTTACTCTTAGCCCGTTTTACTCTGACGTTACCGTGCTTGGCACCCTGCTTACTCTGCTGCTGGGTACTGTTGGAAGCAAGGCTCCTTGCTGCTTGCTTTGCCACCTGCCGGACTTCTCTTCACAGCCTTGCGATCGATGAGCGTGTGCGCGCACGTGTGCCGTAAACCACCAAATAACCTGATTGGGCTTCCCCGAACCCCAGATTTTATTCAGTGTATCCTGTGGCTTAAAAATCAGTAAAAGAGCTATTGTTAGGTTAATCACAAACTGCTTATTTTTAACCTTATACCTGGAAACTTGGGTTGGATTTTTTTTTCTTCCAAGTATAGACACGGGAAGTGGACAGTCTAGACGGGGGAGAGTCAGCATTAATGAAGACACGGAAGCATGAAAATTTATTTTGTGTTGAGGAGGCTGGTATGGCTGGAGGTCGGGGGATGGGAAGCAGAAGATAAGCTGAAGATCTGGAGCAGAGCCCACAAGTGCTCAACTTAAAGCTTCTACTGAGGAGTTTGGTCTTCATTCTTCCTGTGGAGCCACTGGAAGCCTTTAAAAATTATTATTTTTTTATTTTTTTTTATTTTGAAGAAAGAGACCTAATTACAGATATCTGTGTTTTGGAAATATTACATGCCACATTTTATGGAGAATACCTGTTTACCCTGGGTATCTGTCCTAGTGATTTATTTTTTAATTTTTTTACTGTTAGCTAAAGGAGCCTGCCCAAGGAAGCCTCATTTTGTGTTTCTATACAGTAAAACCTGGTGCTCTGAATTTTACATTGGGTGCTACTTATTAAAAAGGTGACTGGGATCAAATATTTGATTGTAATAGTAAATCTTGTTGTTGCCAATTAAGTACATTGTGTTTACTACAGAATAATAATCTGAAGCTAGGGAGTATGACTTTAGGAATTTGTTGCACTTTATTATGAGGCAAACTAGAACTCCCTCTTCCTGTGTTCCAGGCTGAGGATTCAAAGGTGAATAAGCCTGAGCTGCTGGTAAGTTCACAGTAAGACTTAACTGATACTAAAAATTCAAAAATGATCATTTCAGCCTTAGAGGTACATTCAGAGAAAGGACAACCGAGTGAGCTTGGATGAAGAGCGAGGAAAAGCTCTGGAGTGATTGCTGCAGCGAGTCCTAAATTTTAGTGTGTTCCTGGGGTTTTGTCCATGGCTGCACACTCCGTGGACGTGGTCCCATTACGTGTGCATCACGTGATCTTTGGTACCTTACTGTACGCCAAGCACCGTGTAAGCGGTGGGGTGTGGGTGTGAGATGATCATCTTTCCTCTTAAGAGTCTGATTGCTCGCATGGAGCGAAGAGAACAGAGACATTTTGGGATCTACAAATGGCCCCACAGAACTGTGGGTAAATACATTTTTCTTACTGAACCATTTTGCTTACTATTCAGTGGACTCTTACTGTGCATCAGCTGTGTGAGGGGGGAATGGTTTTATAAATCACCTTCTTAATAGTTCTACAACTATTTGTTGAATGAACTAATGTATCCTTTGTGCAAGAATAGGTTTTTATAGATTGGTATTTAAAGAACATTTGCATCATTTGCTACTGATTATCCCTTCACGGAAACGATACTTTTTCTTTTTTCCTTTTTTTTTTTCCCCTTGAATTGAAATTCCAGGAAGTATCACTGTCTCAAGTTTCTGTCCAAGCACTTTTCCGAAGCCAATGGGTGGGTGTATGTTTAGATCCAAGAGAAACAAATTACAATCATGGATGTGAACTTTTCAGTCTCCTCAAACTAAAAGCTCAAAAAAAAAAAATATTTTTTACACTTTTCTTTTGCAAAGACCATCTTTTCTTAAAGCGGGATAAAACAAAGATAACATGCTATAGGATCGTCACCATGTTGTTCCCACCTTTCCTAGTGATTAGCACAACTCAATGTTCATTGAGAACTTTATTTCAGAGTTTAAAAAAATGATGGAAGTGTATGTGTGGTAAAGTTCAAATAACCTCGTGTATTGCTGTTGTCAGCATTCTGGGAGTCAGATACTACAGCATTAGATTTATGAAGGAAGGCAAAATGGATACTCAAGAGCTTTCTGTTTTAGGAGACATAAATTAGATGTTTGAAAGTATCTTAGCTTAAATTTATCAAGTAGGAATGCAGTGGGGAAGAGGTGGCGAAGCTTTGTTCACTGCGAAGACCCTGTGGGTGCCCACCTGGTGGCAGAGTTCCCAAGGCGCCGTCCCCCACCACGTGACTGTCCTCATATTTTATGTTGTGTGAGAAAGGACACAGCCACGGAGGTGCACATTTTCTACCTTGGTAGAAGAGTAACGAGGAAATAGGAGTAGGAATGTGGTATTACCCCCATGAAGTTGACCTATTCTAGACCGTTTAGTCATTAAAATTTGTGATTAGGTTTGAGAACCTTCAGGACACTTATTACAGACACTAAGCATTGTATATGGACCACACTTATTAATATTCTGAGTTTTTGGGGGCACCCGGGGGGGCTCACTGGTTGAGCGTCTGCCTTCAGCTCAGGGCTGACCCCGGGGTCCTGGGATCGAGTCCCGTGTCGGGTTCCCTGCATGGAGCCTGCTTCTCCCTCTGCCTGTGTCTCTCCCTTTCTCTCTGTGTGTCTCTCAGGAATAAATAAATAAAATCTTAAAAAGTATTACGGGTTTTCTTCCTAGACTTTTCCTCCTCAGTCTTGCAGTAAACAGCCTCTCATTTCTGTGGTCTAGCACCGTCTCTTTGCTTTGCTGTCACGATTTTGTACATCACGGTTTGCTTCCTTGTAGCATTTCTTATTCCTGGTCCTAACATTTAAAGTAGACTTCTTCTACATAGATAGCATAGATTGAGTCTTATTGTTTTCAAACTGATAATCTCTGTCTTGATGTGTTTAGATCATTTATATTTAATCTAATTATTGGTGTTTTGGGGACCATGTTGCTATTTATTTTGTTTGTCCTGTCCTTTTTCTGTCTTCTTCTGAATTATTTTTTATTTCATTTTTATCTAATGGCTGATTCTGTTCTATATATCCCTTTTTCTGTGTTACTCAATTTAAATTGGGTTTATTAATGGTCTCCAAACCTTTTACTTTAACTGTTTCAGTGAATGGTTTTGTGTCTAATTAACTGCTTTTTTATCTTTTCTTTCCTTCTCTCTCAACTCTAATGTGTCACCAGAGTCTTACCATTTTCCTAGTTAAATTATTTCTTGAATTTATCCACCTCATTCCTCTGACACTTTCCATATTGGGATATGGTGGCTTGCATAAAGCTCAGCTCTCTCAAGGTCCATTTGTAACCTTGGTAGCCAAAGAAACGAAGTCTCAACTTTGGTAAAAAACTGACAAACCATTTATTTTTACTTTGCTCTCTTGAAAAACAAGTGATCTCCTAAGAACAGCTAACAAAAGTCCTCTTTATCAGTTTATAAATTTTTCTGATACTTTCTCATCACAGTATGGAGCAGCCCTCGGACTCCTCCTTAAACCAACCTCTTCCCAAACCATAAACACCAACACCTTCAGTTTTAACTTGAGTCTCTCCTGTGTTCTTTATGGATCTATTCTTTTCTCTGGTAACTCAGCCCATCCCATGATAAACCGGTTAAATTGCTTTCAAAATTCAAGTTACAGTAGCAGAATTCACTTGGGAAGAGTGGGAGTGGAGACTGTGACTGCCTGTTAATATTTCGTTTAAAGACAATGTAGCCACCGTGTCTTGTCTGCATAAATATGTCATGATCTGTCTAGTTTTCCAGCTTTTCCTGGTTTTTATTCAATCCGTTGTTTAAAACGATCACCCTGACTGCAATATAAAGTTTCTTAGTTTTGTGCATAAGATCCTTTTATAATATCACTTGGCTTTTCAGAAGAAGCCCAAATTTTTAAAAGATTCTATTTATTTGAGAAAGAGCGAGAGAGTGAGCACAGACATGGGAGGGGTAGGGGGAGAGAATCTAAAGCAGACTCCACGCTGCGTGCAGAGCCTGACATGGGGCTTGATGCCACGAGAGAGACCATGACCTGAACAAAACCAAGAGTCGATGCTTAACCCCCTGAGCTGCCCAGGCGCCCCACCCGGAATTTTTAATGTAGCTTTCACTCTGTAAGGTTCCTCTGTTCTGGGTTTCAGCATCCTAATCTGCTTCCCCTGCTCATCTGTCCAGGTCCTCTCCTCTCTAGGCCTGCGTACATGTTGCGACTCATACTTGACTCTCGGGTCTTGACGTAGACATAACTTCTTTTGAGCAGCCCTTCTTGTACTGGGCCCCCTCCTCCCTGTTAGATGGACTTACTGGAGAAGCCCACCTCCACCCCGCTTGACTCCCTGCCTGCCTTTCTGCTGCACAAAGGCCGTGACCACGTCTGTGTCCCCAACGGTCTGGCACCCGATGGGCTCCCTCTCAATAGGTATTTGCTGAATGAACAAATGATCCCTGGATGATCTGATACGTCCTTAGCGCTTCTCTTGCCTTGCAGAGCTCGTGAGTGGCCCGTGTCCCTGTGGTGCATTAGTCTGATGCTGCGGCTTCTGATTATTTTCTCATTAAAACCACGCAGGTGACTCTACCTGCCTGGGAGGGTAGATTCCATCTACCGTGTTTAGTTCCTATGGTACCTGACCTCTGTTCTTGTCACACAGACTTCTATCTAGTTCTAGCCCCTTTTGATGCCCTGCTAGTCAAATAGTCCTTAAAAAAAAATTTTTTTTTTTGAGGAAATCCTGGTTTCTAAGATGCTTTTTTGTTGTTGTTGTTCTCTATTGCCCAAACTTTTAAGAATAGTCGCTTCTTGGAAGTAAGGTAAAAAGTTAATAGTAGGAACAAATGCTAGAATTAGGATAATTTTCTCTCCTGTCCTGGGGTGAATCCCTAATCATCATTCCTTTCCTTAATTTCTGTAATTCTGTCCAAGAACTTCAGTATCATGTCATCATGTTGTTAAACCCCGAGAGTCTAAAGGGTCTGAAATCTTGCAGCCTTTCCTAGTCTTCTGGGCTTCAAAGTTTGGTATTATTTTTTAGTTATGCCTCTTTATCCATTATCTATATAGGTGCTGACTTCTATGGATTTTATTTTTTCTCTGATACGATATCTGTCTTTTATTTGTCTTTCCTATTACTGCCCACCAGCCTGTTCTGCTCCCTCTTAGCTTTATTGAGGTATAGTTGACAAAAATTATAATACATCTAAAATGCACAGCATGACGATTTGATGTGCAGATACATCGTGAGATGAGGCTTAAGCATCCATCGCCTCCGTTACTATCGGAGGGGCAGCAGAATGCGTGAGACCTATGCAGCAAATTTCAAGTGTACAATACAGTATCGATAACTTTGATCATCGTGCTATACGTCAGATCCTCAGAATTTACTCATGACAAAATTTGTATCATTTGACCAGCATCTCTCCCACTTCTCCACCCACAGGAGCCTTTTTTTCTTCTTTTTTTTTGAGAGTGAAAGAGCACACTTGAGGGGTGGGAGAAGCAGAGGGAGAGGGAGACACAGACTGCGCTGAGCAGGGAGCCCAGCGGGGGCTTGATGCCAGAACCCCAAGACCATGACCTGAGCTGAAACCAAGGTTGGATGCGTAACTGACTGGGCCACCTAGCTGCCCCCCAGGAGCCTTCTTATGTAGCCGTCCACTTGCACCGTCCCTGCTTTTACTGCCTCTCCGTTCCAACTCAGGGTCCTCAAAATTATATTTCTTGAGTGACAGTTGTCATCATTGTGCTCTGCCACAGTCCGGTGTGGAGAGGATCGGCACGGGCACATGCTGCTGGTAGGAGTCGTGTAGTGGCCACTTGGAGAAGTTTGTCGGTTTCTGAAAACCTGAACGTGGAACTTGTATCTGCCTGGCTGCTCTGCCCTTAGGCTTTCATTTCTCTTGGCCTGTACATATGTCCACACCAAAGTTTGGACGCCGATGTTCACAGCAGCAGGATTTATGATTTATGATAGCCAGAAAGTAGCAACAATACAAATGTCCATCAAGTGATGAGTGGATAAACAAAATGTGGTAGAGCCATAAAATACAGTCACTTGGCCGTGTGAAGGAATGAAGAGCTGATGCGTGCTACAACATGAATGTACCTTGAAAATGCTACACCAAGTAAAAAAAAAAGGGTACTAAAAACCATATATGGCAGGATTCCTTTTATGTAAAATGTCCAGAATTGTGAAATTTATAGGGACGCAAAGTAGATTTGTGGTTGTCTAGGGCTGAGAGTTTTAGGGAATGATGGCTAAAGGGTTTGAGGTCTCTCTCTCTCTTTTTTTAATGTAAAAACAAAATCACTTAAAAGTCACCGTTTTAAGTATGTTAAAGTGGTTTTTATTATATCCAAATGATCTGCAGTTGTTACCATCCTCTCAGAATGTTTTCTCCAAAGGAAACCCTGTATACCTTAAGCAGTTACTACCCAGTCCTCCTTCTCCACGTCACCTTCTGCACCTGCTGTTTCATTTTATGTTCCCGATAGCAGCAGTGTAGGAGGGTTCTGATTTCTCTGCAAACACTTGGTGGCTTTTTATTTTCCACTAGTCATTTTAGTTGATGGAAGAGCTATTTCGATGTGCTCTTATTTCCATTTTCTAATGACTAATGATGTTGAACATCTTTTCCTGTAATGAATAGCCATTTTTACATTTTCTTTGGAGAATTATTTATTCAGGTCCTTTACTCCTTTTAAAATTGGATTGTCATTTTGTTGAATTGTAAGGATGTTTTATACATTCTTCACACCGGGTACACATGCTGAGCGTGGTGCACAAGCACGTTCTCTCATTCTTTGGGCTGTTTCTTTGTTTTCTTGATAGTGTCTTGTGACTCACAAACGTTCTTAATTTTGCTGAAGTCCAATTCATTTCTTCTTTTGTTGCTTGTGTTTTAGGTGTTCTGTTTAAGACTATGTCGTGAAGTCCAAAGTCATGAAGATTTATACTCCTTCAAAGAGTTTTATATTTTTAGCTGTATATTTTAAGTCTTTGGTCCATTTTGAGTTAGTTATTTTATATGGTGTGACGTAGGGGTTCAGAGTCATTCTTTTGTATGTGGATAGCCAGTTGTCCCAGTACAATTTGTTGAAAAGACTGTTCCTTCCCCATTGTTACAAACTTGGCGCCTTTGCCGAATTCTGCTGGTTATAGATGTATGGGTCTGTTTCTGGACTCTCAAGTCTGTTCTGATCTGTATAGCTGCTCTTATGCCGGTACCACTGTTTTGATTACTCTAGCTTTGTTAAAAATTTGAAATCAGGAAGGGTGAATCCTCCTACTTTGTTCGTCTGTGGCATGATGGGTTCAGTTATCTGTGGTCCCTTACAATTCCATATGAATTTTAGGATTAACCTGTTTCTGCAGAAAAGGCACTTAGAATTTTAAAGGGATTGCATTGAATCTTTCAATTTGGGGATTATTGCCATCTTAACACTATGAAGTCTTTGCACGAGTATGGATTTATATATGTTGTCTGTGATTTTTATTTTTTTTTTTTGGAACAATGTTTTGTATTTTTCAGTATACAAGTCTTATTCTTCCTTGGTTAAATCTATTCCTTTGTATTCCTTTTGATGCTAAGAGAATTATATTTTGGATTGTTTACATATAGAAATGCAACTGAATATGTATATTGATCTTCTGTCCTGCAATTTTGCTGAACTCCTTCATTAGCTTTTTTTTTTTTTTTTTTTTTTTTTTGGGGGTGGGGGGATTCTTTAGGTTTTTTTTATTTTTATTTTTTTATGTTTTTATTTTTTTGGATTTTTTTTTGAAGATAGTTTTAGAACTTTATTTTTTTAAAATATTTTATTTATTTATTCATGAGAGAGACAGAGAGAGAGAGACAGAGACACAGGCAGAGGGAAAAGCAGGCTCCATGCAGGGAGCCTGACATGGGACTCCATCCCAGGACTCCAGGATCACGCCCTGGGCTGAAGGCAAGGTGCTCAACCCCTGAGCCACCCATGCGTCCCATGGTTTTTAATCTAACAATCATGCCATCTGCAAATAGAGGTCATCTACTTTTTCCTTATCCACTTGGTTGCTTTTTATTTATTTTTCTTGCCTAATTACACTGGCTTTAAGTATAATGTGGAATAGAGGTGGTGAGAGGGGACATCTGTGTTGTTCCTAATCTTAGGGGGGGAAGCTTTTAGTCTTTTACCATTTAGGTGTGAGGTGTATTTTTGTAGATGCCCTTTATCCCATTGAGGAAGTTCCTCTCATTTTAGGTTGTTGAATGTTTTATCATGAAAGGATGCTAGATTTTGTCAAATGCTTTTTCTGTCTATTGAGATATTCTTGTATTTTTCTCTTATTAACATGATTACTGATTGAATTTTGTGTGTTGAATCATGCTTCTATTCCTGGAATAATTTCCACTTGGTCATGGTGTAAGTGCCTTTTAATATCTTGCTGGATTTAGTTTACCAGTATTTTTTTTTTAAGATTTTATTTATTCATGAGAGATGCCGAGAGATGCAGAGACAGAGGCAGAGGGAGAAGCAGGCTCCCTGCAGGAGCCTGATGTGGGACTCGATCCCAGGACCCCGGGGTCACGCCCTGAGTCAAGGGCAGATGCTTAGCTGCTGAGCCATGCAGGTGTCCCAGTTTACCAGTATTTTGTGGAGGGCTTTTTGCTTCTGTATTCATTAGGGATATCGCCTTGTAGTTTGCCTCCTTTTTTTTTTTTTTTCCAGTGATATCTTTGTTTGGCTTTGGTATCTGGCCTCATAGAATGAGTTAAGAAGTTTGGGGTTTCTTTTTGGGTTGAGGAAAATGTCCTAAGATAGTTTGTGGTGATGGTTGCACAACTGACTATACTAAGAATCACTGAATTGTACACTTACAGTGAATGACTTGTATGGGAGCTCAGTAAAGCTGTTCCTAAAATAAAGCAAAACAACCCCCCCGCCAAACTTTAGGAGGGCTAACCTATCTTCTTTACCTCAGAGTCCTTATCCTGGACTTCACAGCCCTGAACAATCTTTCCGACTATCCTGTTTCAGCATCGCCTCTGGCTTACCTTTGTATGTGACTGATCCAGGGATAATGGTGAACCCACTGCCCCACTCACCACACCAGCTCCCCCAGACCCAGAATGTTTCGTGCATCTTGCTGCTTCACCCTGAGGACTTTTTCCACCTACTTTGCATGCCCCTGTTCCTCTTTCCTACCAATGAGAACCCACCATTCTTGCAAAGTTTTGTTCAACTTTCTTCTATTTACCACTCTAGCCTGCAGTTACCCATTAGTCCCAAACCCACAATTTAGTGGGATAGAATATTTGAAATCAGAACTGTTCTGGGATATCTGGTGTATGTGTAGTACTTATGGACATGTGCTTTTTTTTTTAATGCATTTATGGTTAACTCACAAGTTTATAGGGTTGGCTTTTTATTTACATCGCTCTCATCTCCCCAAACGGCTCTCTGTGCTCTGAAGAAGGCATGGTGTGGCATATATCTAGCTATTAACCTTATATGCCAGGTAAGTATCTGTTGACGTATACGTATGTGCTTGGAAAATACTTTCCATTGTGTTTTGCAGTTTTCCTTATGTATCTCTAAAAGATATTTTTGAGAAAATGTATGGGCTAGAGTAGAAGCAGTTGAGTAAAGTCCTTATGTATAAGTTCACAGGCGAGCGTGACGCATGGGTAGGTGAGATTTACATGTAAAAGGCTGAGTTTTGAAAAAAAAAAATAAAAGGCTGAGTTTTGTTGTTGGGTGAAGTGTAACTGGGTGGTTGCAGAAGTGTCATGGTGTAATGCCAAGGATGTATTTCAAATAAAATAGCATTGGATTCAAATCTTGATTATCTATCTCCTGCTAACTCTAGGACTGGTGGTCACTGTGCTATTTTGCATCCCATGCTTATTAAGGGAAGGTATTTCATTTCTCTGAGGCTCATTTTGTTCATGTGTAAAATGAACGTGAGGGCAGCCCAGGTGGCTCAGTGGTATAGCGCCACCTTCAGCCCAGGGTGTGATCCTGGAGATGGGGGATCAGGTCCCAGGTCGGGCTCCCAGCATGGAGCCTGCTTCTCCCTCTGCCTCTCTCTCTCTCTCTCTCTCTCTCTCTGTCTCTGTCTCTAATAAATAAATTAAAAATCTTAAAAAAAAATGAACTTGATAATATTTTCTGTGTAGAGATGTTTTGAGGCTTAAGTCCGGGCATTTGTAAAGCATTCTGCATGTGCTTGCTCACAAAAGAGGCAGGCCTATTGCTACTAGTAAAATATTTTGTTTACTTCAAAACAATGGCACTAACAAAAGATTTTGAAAGCATCTCTGAAATTTAGGCAGAGAAATTCGCTTATCTTGGGGCCTCAGAATATTGAATTCTTTGCTTTACATTTTGACACAAAGTTTTCAGTGTTCTTTTTCTAGAATTTAGATAATTTTCCAAGTAAGTCATTTGTTAGTAATCACTTTCTTTTGCTATCTTGTCTCTTTCTGTTCAAAATGAGTTATTGTCAAAGTAGTAACAGAATTATACCTCCTTTGTCATTAGTTTCCCCTTGTGAAGGATTTAAGGGTATCTGCAGTTGTGGTTAACAAGTGATATATGCATAGCCTTAGGTTTTGATGTTTCTGGAATGGTTTAGGAAGGCTGATTTTCTTTTCTTCCTTTCCTTTTTCCTTTTCCTTTTCCTTTCCTTTCCTTTCCTCTTTTTTTAAAAATTTTTTAAATTTATTTATTTATGATCGTCACAGAGAGAGAGAGAGAGAGAGAGGCAGAGACACAGGCAGAGGGAGAAGCAGGCTCCATGCACCGGGAGCCCGACGTGGGATTCGATCCCGAGTCTCCAGGATTGCGCCCTGGGCCAAAGGCAGGCGCTAAACCGCTGCACCACCCAGGGATCCCTCTTCTTTTTTTTTTTTAAAGTAGGCTCCATGCCCAGCGTGGAGCCCTTTGTGGGGCTTGAATCATGACTGTGATTTAAGACCTGAATGGAGATCAAGGGTTGGACACTTAAATGACAGAGCCACCCAGGCGCCCCAAAAGGCTGATATTTTTTGTTGGAAGCCATGATAGAAATGAATTAGAGAAGTGGTTATTGGTTTTTATCTTGGCTGCAGAAGTATTTGTAGAAGAGTATTTGTTGGTGTTGCTATAGAAACATAGTCAACGGGATCCCTGGGTGGCGCAGCGGTTTGGCGCCTGCCTTTGGCCCAGGGTGCGATCCTGGAGACCCGGGATCGAATCCCACATCGGGCTCCCAGTGCATGGAGCCTGCTTCTCCCTCTGCCTGTGTCTCTGCTGCTCTCTCTCTCTCTGTGACTATCATGAATAAATAAAAAAAAAAAAAAAAAAAAAAAAAAGAAACATAGTCAAAACTACAGCAGGGAAAGCATGACAAATAAACCTTTGATGTGCTTACCTTCATTGTTGTAGGTTATTCCTAACTGATTTTAAAACATCTTTGTCAGTCTTAGCTGCCATAAATAACCAGATATAGCATAAGTTCAAAATACATCAGGATTGAGAATACTAAGTCATCTTAATTTTTTTGGTCACTAACTTCTTAAGAGTGTTGGCGAAAAAAAGTATCCTGCTAATCCATCCAAATTTCCTGTTTGTGATGCTGATGGACTGTAATTCAAAAAATATGTATCTCCTTGTATTCTTAGGATAGTTTTGGTTCACTTGGGGATTTTTCTTAATGAAAACCATATAGTAGTCACTATTTTTAAGTTTTATTTAGATTTCCTTATACAAACCTATTGTGAAGGCATCCTGTCCACGCTGTCCATTTCAGGTTTTTAATGAAGCTACGGTTTGGATGAGGAGAGAGGAGTTCCTCGGAGCAGTTGGTAGGGGAAAATAGCTCTGCTTCGGGCTTTTATGGACTCCCTTGCTCAAGGGAAGGACTGCTATTGAGTCCGTTACAACTTCAGTGGAAGATGTGTTGCAGCTGTGCCTTTCTGGTTCCGTTCCAGAGATAGTATTTGTGTGCACTGTCAGAATGTCTTAAAGGCCCACCCTGGAAAGGATTCAACTCTATAAAAGGAGTTTTGTTTTATAACCTTTCACATACTCTTACAGGGTTCTGGTAGTGACGGTGGTCTTTATTGTCTTGTCTTTTAAATCAGCATTTTATTGAGACACAGGCTTCACAGTCTGAGAATAGGAATTACAGTTATAGTTATTGTATCTTGTAAAATCCATTTAGCCAGATCCTTGGCACACGCTGCAATGACAGCAGCGCTCTCCAGACCTTGTGACTTCAGTGAGTTGTTCAGCTTCTCTGCGGCTGCTAAACCGGGGCGAAGGTGGCACTTACTGGATATGGTCCTTCTGGGCAGTTTACTGCCTTCGACGTACAAAGTTAATATATTAGAAGGTTCTCTGAGGAATCTCAAACAAAGCTTTTAAAATGCCCGTAACTTAATGTTGGAAATAGTTCAGTTTAACCTGTTTTGAATTCTGTGTTGACGTGAATGCTAAGAGAATTCTCGTTGGCTATATTCTAGGGGATTGGCCATATTTTCTCCAAAATTTTCCCTTTCTCCTCAGTTTTTCTTTTCTTCCTTAAGCTCCTCAGAGGTTTCCGGGCGCCTGGATGGCTCAGCACTTAAGTATCTGGCTCTGGTCTTGGCCCAGGTCTTGGCTCAGGTTGTAGGTTCAAGCCCCACCGTGGGTGGGGAGCCGGCCTGCGAGGCCCCAGCGGGATGGGAGCGGCGTGGAGGCGGAACCCGCTTCAGTGGCCGGGGCCCTCCGCCCCAGGCGCGCGTGTCCTAGCCCCACGGGCCCTGGATCGCAGTGAGGCACGTGACCCCCAGCCTGGGCCTCTGCCCGCCTGTGCCCCGTGGAGAGGCCCCGGGAAGCTTGGCCCACACCTCCCGGCCCAGGCCTCCGCTGCACCTCGCACCCGCCCTGGGGTCCTGGGCGCTCACTGCTCGGCGGGGCTGCCTTAAGCTGTCCTGCCCTGCCCCGCGGGTCACCTGCCCTGTGGGTCACCCACCCCGCCCCGTGGGTCACCTGCCCTGCCCTGCGGGTCACCTGCCCCGCCCCACCCTACCCCGCCCCGCCCTCCGCCGGGCCCCAGGGCCCCTGGGCGGCGCCCGCGCCCCCCCCCCCCCCCCCCGCGGCTCCCCCGGGGCTTGCTCAGGGTTTCCTCGCTCGGCGTCGCTCGGGGCTCCACGTGCCCCCTGACCCGGCAGCGCCCTGGGCCTGGCAGCGCGCCCTCCCCCCACCTCCGCCTCCTGTGCCCCGGCCGTGCTGACCGAGCTCGAGCCTCCGGAAGCCCGGGACATGGCTTCTGCGCGCCCCACGACGCACCTGGTCACCAAATCCTGGCCTTTTAACCGCGAAACACTGACCCGCCCCTTCGGCGTCTCCGCGGCCGTCGGTGTGGACGCCGCCGCCCCGTCCCGCTTCTGGTTGCGGCACATGTTCTCCGGGGTGCCGAGGTCCTCCCGGGGCGCGGCGAGTGTCCGCCCGGCGGGGCGGCGGAGGCGTCCACACTGAGGGCCACTGCTCGCTGGCGGCCCCCTGTGTGCCCCCCCGTGTCCGGGGCCCTTATCTCGGGGCTGGCCCTTCACTCCGTTCCACGGGCAGGGCCAGGAAGCCCCCCTCGGCCTTGAAGGTCAGCGCAGCGTCGCTGTGGGAAGCGTCCTTGCCGCCTGTCGCCGTCGAGCACATCGTGCCCAGCTGAGCTCCTCTTGCTCCGTAGCCCTGAGGGAAATGCCCTCCCCTGCACTGCTGGCGTGGAGGCTCAGCCGGGTGTGTGACCCCAGCCGCTCTCCGGAGGCAGCAACTCCTCACCAAATGAATGGACTTTAGCAGAACCCCCTCCTACCCCCAATGTGCAGAGCCGAAGTCAGCACGTCCTAGGTGAGGCTAACTACTGGTGAGGACTCCGGTGGCCGCTGGGCCTCCTCCTGCTTGGGGTGGGCACGGGCTGTGGCCGAGGGCTCCCGAGCACCTGCCGTGGGGTTTTCTTCCGTGATTCACCTCAGGGGGAGCGAGGCTGCACAGGCAAAGCTGCAGAGTGGAGCCCCAGTTTCAAATGACAGAGCTCCCAAAGCTCTAAGGTTCTGGAAGTAACCTGGTGCCCAGACGAGTGCCCAAGCCATGCGTGAGGCCTGTGTCACACAGAAGGGGACGGGGCAGGAGGGAGACCCGCTCGGGCATCATCCCTCCCAGGGCATGACCCACAGCTGTACGCTGCTTGTTTGCCTGGCTTGTCCTGGTACAAGTCGTGTCCGACCGGGCACAACAGGACTGTTGGTAAGAGGCTTGTATGACCTCTTTGTATATTAGTTTTTAAAAGATTATTTATTTATTTGAGACACAGAGGCAGAGACACAGGCCGAGGGAGAAGCAGGCTCCATGCAGGGAGCCCAGTGTAGGACTCGATCCCAGGACTCCAGGGTCATGAGCCGAAGGCAGATGCTCCACCGCTGAGCCCCCCCCCCCCGGGCGTCCCTGCCACTTAAGTTCTAGCGGGGTCTCTTGGAAACAGTGGTGCCGCTGGAAAGGAAGGGAAAGAAGAGAAGTTACAGAAAGTGAATTAAGGTGGAGAAACAGTTTTCCTTCCACAAGTTGAGGGGAAAAAATAGATATGATAGAATTGGTAAGAGATGACTACATGTTCATGTTTAATTTTTTTTTTTTTTTAAATAAATGTACCGGCATGTTTAGCCATTTTTAGGAGAAAGCCTAGATGAATTTTTGGACCACTGGAATTCTAGATCTGTTAGTCACTTGCATTGGTTCAGCATTTTGCACTTCAGCAGTGGCTCCTGTGGTGATTCTCCTGTGATCCTTGCAACAACCCCGGGATGTAGGCAAGTGGTCTGCTGGGACCTTCCTCTTACCTGGTTGGCACCAGCGAGGTGGTAGTGTGCCGTGGTGACGTATATCAGACTCTTTGATTATGAATTTAATGTTCCTTCAGATGGCGAAGAGTACGTGATTTCTTGGCAATGGTCTTTTTATTTTTTGAAACCTCCTTTTTTGGGGAATGGAAGGTTTAGGGCTTTTCTTGGGCCCAGAGTATGGGGGCAGAGCTGGGGAACATTGAGGCCTACCAGGTGCCTGCTCTCCAGGCTCCTGGTTTCTTCTGCCACTGGGGAGCCCAACCGGGGCCTCTGGGGCCTGCTTTCTCCATCCTAGGGCTCTGCTCTTTCCTCCTCATGCAGCCGGGTAACCCATGTGGGGAAAGGCCTGGTATTATTTGCTGGTGACCTGCAGCCTGGGCTCTGCTGCAGACTAACTGCGTAGCCTGGACAAGTCCTCGACTTGCGGGCTTCAGCTTCTGCGTCTGTGAAAGGCAAGGGCTATAGGTACACGGACACTGAGGTCTCTTCTGGCTCTGAATTCTTAATTCTGTAAGCACTCCACTATGCTCGGCCAGATGTAGGGTGTTTCCCAGGTGCTAGCAAGGTCTTTGTTTCTGCTTTTTATGCAACAGGCTTTTTGATGGGTGCTTTTATTTGAACACCTATGGCAAAGGTGGTGTCGTTGCCATGTTATTCGCAGTAGCATTTGTTCCTTTAAAATGGTACCGATGAGCCTAGACATTGTAAGTCTGTGATTCCTTCCTTGGCCTCCTCAAGGAGTCCTCTTTGCTGTGGCCTTCCTGTCCCTCTGCCATAGCCCTTGTTACCCATGGTAGGATTAGTTATGCGTCTGCCTTCCCTGCCAAACTGGTGAGTTCCCTGAGGGCTGGAATGGGGAAGAAGGCCTTAGTGTCTGGTGCAAAGGAGGAACTTAGCAAACGTTTCCTAGACATGACTGAATGAAAATAATACATTGAAGAGTAAATGCTGGCTTGGCGTACTCGCCTGAGTGTGTAAGTCTCAGTGCTACTTTTGACATCTGAGTTAGAGCTCTTAAATCCTAACTCTGGGTAACTAGGGGGTGGTGGAAGGGGAGGAGGGCGGGGGGTGGGGGTGAATGGGTGGCGGGCACTGAGGGGGGCACTTGACGGGATGAGCACTGGGTGTTATTCTGTATGTTGGTAAATTGAACACCAATAAAAAATAAATTTATTATATAAAAAAAAAAATCCTTCCACCTTGACGCTTTTTTAGATGCTTTCAAGACATTAACTCTCTGGTTATGGATTCCCAACCACCACCTCTTTGTTATGTCTTCCCCTGTACCTACTCTCTTATCTAAAAACCCATTAAAAAAAACATCTGGGACTATAAGATGTTTTTTTCCCTTCAAGTCTTGTGAATCTATAGCACTTTCTAATATTACATTTAAAAAAATGTGGCAGGGATGAAACTTTGCAAATGACTCCTGCAGTTGTGGAAATTATTCTGGATTTAGAGCTTGAGAGAAGCTAAACTGTCGTGGTATGTTGTCAAAGGAGAACTTACGCATAAGAAACCATGGAACTAGTTCAGTGGGGTTTTTTTTTTCTTTTTGCTGACATCAGATATCAGATAACAGTGATGAAATGTGGGCTGTTAGAACATTTTATAGACCAGTGGAAGCTCAACCAGATTGAAAGAATGATAAAACTTCTACATGTTTGTTCTGTATGGTCTTGTATGCCAATTGGTAGGTAGGAATCAGTACCTAGATTCCTATCAGGAATCTCTGTAAAATAGTAGAATCAAAAATAGTGAGTTTTGGGGAGTACTTTTTAGGTTATTTTAGAGTTATGCCAGAAAAATACATGCTTTTTTTCCCCTTTTGTGACAAATTGCTTTTCAGACAGAAGCTAGATGAATAAAGATGGGAGGATTAAAAGGAATGGTCTTCCTCATTGTCTTTCTGCAATACTGGTAACTTTACTTTCTGTACTGAGTTTGTGTTTCTTATGGTTTTGGAGCTATGGGTGACCTATTAGATTATTGGGTCCTCTACATCTTGGTCAATTATATATATTTTTGTTTTCATAAAGCAGAAGGTAGGACAGTTTTAAAAGTCAAATTATGATACTGGATTTAACATTAAGTTCTATTTATATACAAACCCATGTAAACAAATACAGGAAAAATGTCCCACACTCTAACCCCAACCAACAAGCTGGAGCACTTAAAAAAAATAGTATTCTTAAAAAAAAATTAGGATAAACTTTTAATCTCTCCACTCCCTGCACCTTTTTGCAGTTTTACTTAATTGATCTCTACTCCCAAGAGTTATGTGTTCCCCTGACCAAGCCAGCCAGGTGCCCCTAACTTCCCCTTTACATGTATCAGAACGTGACTACTTAGGATCTTCACAAGACAAATTTAATAAATATAAACTTGTATTTTACAATTTTATGGAAAGATATTTGTGGATGTTCAGCTTATGCATTTTGTGCACTTTAATGTGTTTAAAATTTTATGGGAATGAATGGATTAAATGACCCTGGACTTGGTTTGTGTACCTCTCTGCCAGCAACCCACTGAGTAACCTTGGAGAAGTTATTTCACTCCTTGGGGCTCAGTTTACTCATCTGGAAAACAAAGGTGTTAAAATAGCAGTGATGCGACCTTGGTGGAAAGGTACGTTGGCTTTGGGGAGCAGCTGTGCTTATTACCACTATGGTGGTATGAATACACCACCACTCGCGTTGGCTTTCGAGACAGATGGAATTGATTGGTGTGAATTCTGACTCTACCACTTATTGGGTGTATGAATTTGGAAACTCATTTATATTTTCTGGGTTCTCTTTTTATCTTCCGTATGAATGGTTTGTTCTATTTCCAGATTATAGTGCCATAAAACTGATTTTCCTGTCTTCTCTTAATCTTTTGTTTAAACAATGAAATTCAGATGTCTTAGGAGCAGGATCTTTTATATTGAAGACAGCAGAGGAGCTTGAGCAGTAGCATGGGGCTGTATTATTGAGAAAGTAGGTGCTGTGATCCACGTGGGCTGCCCTAGGACAGCACCGCTGAGTGGCTTACGCACATTTTCTCACATTTCTGGAGGCTGGACGTCCAAGATCAAGGTGCCAGCATGGTCTCTTTCTGGTGAGGGCTCCCTTCTTACTTAGCTTGTCACTGGCTGCCACGTAGTGAAGTGAGAGAGAGCAGGGGAGAATGAGGGAGTGAGCAGACTGGTGTGTCTCTTCTTATGAGGGCACTGATTCATCATGGTGGCCCCACCCTTGTGACCTCCTCCAAATTGACTTCTCCCCCAAAGCTCTCAGCTCCAAATATCAGCACAGTGGGAGTTCAGCATGTGAATTTTGGGGCGGACACAATTCAGTCAATAGCAATAGGAGAGCTATGAGCATAGGGGGCACAGGGGTGATGAGAGATGGCTGGGATGGGTTGTAGACATCTACCATTGTTACCTTCACTGGATGCAGTGCTGCCTGGCATGGCGGGAGTTCTGAGCCTTAGGGATTCCACAGAGTAACCTATTTCAGGAAAAGGTGTTTTGTATTTGTTTATTTTGATGGATCAGTCTCTTCAGAGCTGCTACTGGGACATATTTTCACTAACATGTTTCATAACATATTTTTTTATGTTGATGTTACATTTGTTTTAAATATCTCAAGTAATTTGAAGAGACTTTTTCTCAAGATTCTGTAGGTGGAGTGAGCACATAATACTCATTGACCTAAGAACACGGTAGCATAAAAAAAAAAAAAAAAAAAAAAAAAAAAGAACACGGTAGCACAGTGAGGGTGTGAAAGTACATCCTTAGATGCAGTCTCTTGGTCCTGACTTACTAATGTGAGGATTTGTACTGGAACATACACGCACACCTGAATTTAAACCGTGGAAATGTAAAGGGCAGAGGGTTGGTGTTGTAGGATTAAGGAAGGTTAGTCATTTCTCAGATCTCTTAGCGGAATCTTAAAGTTAATGCATTTTTCTTTAATGATTTGGAGTGTGTTTTGCTTTCCATTAGGTATTTGTATTCATATGACCTGTGGATATAGGATTACCTTTTGTATCCATCATGTCTCGTGTAGGATTGACAAGGACAAAGCAGGGACTTAGCAGCTTTGTGACCATACGATGGTACCTATAAATTTAAATCTAAAGGAGCCTCTATTTTTAAATACAGTCTGAATGAATAAGCAAATTATTTTATAAATGAATCAAAATAGTCCAGTTTTCAACACATAAAAGTGAAACACCTATGTGTTTACAGGTTTTTTTTTTTTTTTTGGTATCTATAAATGATAATTTATAGAGAAAGATTCGATTCTGTGTTCTATACATATGCTTTTGGTGTCTCTCTGTAGGGGGATTCAAATGACAGAAATAAAAAACAAAGTTGGGGGGGAGAAAAAAAAGGGTTAAGAGGCGCAAACCCACAGCCAAAATGATACCAACACTGAGGAGAAATTTTTCAGCAATAGTAGGATTATAAAAACTAGACTCATAAAATTACAGTCGTTGTTAAAACCATTCTTTCTGTGAAGTGTTCACTTAGTGGGCAGAGCGAGCAGCGGGAAGATGACTTTTCCTGTGACCCGTGTGGATTTTCTGGCTGGGGAATGAAGTGGCTTGGCACCCAGCTGGGCATGCCCTTCTCCAGCCCCGTCCCACCTGGGTGGGGCCGGTCCTGCTCTGTAGGCTTTTGGGAGCTGGGTTCCCATCAGCTTCCCAGGCTTCTAATGAGGGAACAGCAGACAGCGGGCTCCATGTACTTTAAAAAAGCTGCGTATGTATTTTAAGGGGGGAGATTTGAGGACATTTCTGTTGTAGCAGTGGGTTTTGTGGGATGTGCTTGTTTGTTTTGGCTTTTGAAGAAAGTTTGCTTTTGCGAGTGTCAATATCCAGGGGCCTGAACATTTGGAAAATACTAATGTACAGAGTCCATGGAGCCTAGGTAAGTATGCTGCTTGGCAGGGGGTGCGTTCAGCTATATTTGATCCAAGTCCTATGTAAAGTACCTTTGTGTGCGTGCGTGTGGCCAGAGTTTAGCTTTGGCCTCCTTGTGTGCATTTTTCTAGGCAGATGTTGAATTTTGTCCAGTTATCTTTAACATAATTGCTTTTTCAGGCTTGACCTATGAGAATAATGGAGCTAGTTGGTTTATGTGACATACTTGTCCTGTTGTTCACAGTCGATTTATTCAGGCGTACGATATACTGTGTGAAAGTGAATTGTTCCTAAAGCACAATGAGCACTGTGTAAGGTTAATAGTTTACAGTTACTCTTTAAACATGTTAAAGGGTGACATATTTTAATTTAGAAACTGCTTCATTTTCAGCCTAACTCATTTGCTTAAAGGCACTTGTACTGTGGTTAGCACAGAGTTGAAGTCACATTTTTTAGCATCTGCAGACTTAGTGGCCACGACCAGCGATCGAGAATTGTATGTTGTTTTGCAGTTGTCACACCCTAAGTAAATACTGTTTGAATAGGGATAAGTATTAACCTCTTTTTTTACTGAATAGGTCATCTGTTGTCACTTTGAAGAAATGGGACAACTCCCCATTATTGCCCAGCTTCTGACATCCAGGCTTAGAAAAAATTATCTTCCTGCTTTTTCTTGATATAATTTATTAACCTGACAACTTCCTTTAAAAAAAAAAAAAAGGACCTTGCTTTAGTGTTCCTTTCTAATGAAACAAGCAGTACCACTGTGACTGCCAGATGATCTCTGCAGGGTCTGTGATTGTCCACCCTGAGGGAATGCTGCTCTTAGACCGCCGAAGCAGTTACCAGCTGGCATATTTGGGGGCAGGGAGGCATGTATGTACCTGTGAAGGAGAGGTTTTCCTTTTGGAGGCCCAGCAAAGAACCATCTCTTAAAGTGATGGGCCACTGGGTGTGGGAATAAATAAATACCTGTGCAGGTGACCCTGGTGCTGTGGACAGCCAGCCGCAGGCGCCCCGCCCCACCTCCACGTGTGTGCCCGTGCGCACCCTGTGATGCGCTGGTGACCTCTAGGGTAACATCCTACTGGATCACAAAGTTGGAAAGGGAAATATTAAGCCTTGACATCTGGGGTTCTTGAATTTTTGTTGGATCTCGAAGGTTGGATGCACATCCTGGCATGTTCTCCAGCAGGATTCTGTACCGAATCAGGTTTACAAATGTTGAATTTTGAGACTCTTCCCTCCAAAGAAAGAAATGTATTTAGCTAAAGCAAAAATATGTCCTAGCCAGCCCCACCCAAGAAGTCCGTGTTTGAAGCTTTTACTAAATAAAATAGTTTTTGAACTAAAGCTCAGAGTAGAAATACTTGGGGGGGGGGTGTGGCCGGGGAGAAAGGCTTGAGGCGTTCCAAATGGCATGTCTCTAATTCCATTGTAGTCACAGCTTTTCCCGCCTGGGGACAGTTGCTTTTCTCACGGCAGCCTCGGATGGTCCATATGCTAACAGTCTGCAGCACCTTCTGCCGACCAGCCAGACTAGTGTCAACATTTGGATCTGCTTACCTCAGCTAGAAAAGTCCTCAGTTTAGTGTCTCCTATTTTAAGAACATGTGCTGTGCACGGGCATGGCTCTTTGGTAGGGCTGTAAATATTTAAAATGGAAGAAGAGCTAACGATCAACATTTTAAAAGTGAATTATAGTTTTCGACGAGGTTCAGATATTTATGCCTGTTGACTGCAGTGTTCCAAAGCTTACGGAGAAGAGGATTTGGAAGTGGGAGATCAGTGTAGGCTGCAGCTTGGTGGCCTTGTCATAGTGTGGTGAGTTGATTGATTTTGACAAGACTTTGTCTTATGACCTACTAAAATGCAGCGTCTGCAGCCTGTGCGTTTATCCTGTGCAGTTAACCTTGGTGGATTTGTCGTTAGCTTATTTGGGAAAAGCCTACTGAACTAAAGAATTTTAGCTAAAGAATTTAGAGTTTTATTCATGCAGAAATAATATTAGACTGGTGGTAGGTTACCAGTTGGTACCAAGTGAGTTTCCTG
The DNA here is from genome assembly GCF_053574225.1 of Canis aureus. Lineage (NCBI taxonomy): Eukaryota > Metazoa > Chordata > Mammalia > Carnivora > Canidae > Canis > Canis aureus. The sequence goes on along the minus strand of NC_135611.1, from coordinate 69,766,936 downwards.
ATGGGGCTGGGGAAGGATCCTATTGGAAGGTAGTTGTGGGATGAGCCTCAGAAAAAGCCCGCTCCCGGGTGCCTGTTAGGAGGAGGAGAGAGTGCTGGTGTTGGCTCTGCTCTGAGCCTGGCTGCGGATGTCATTGGAAGAAACTGCACATTAGGGTATTTTTCTCTTCTGTGGAATGTTGTATGGTGCGGGCACAGATGTTTCCCAAGTACAAGGAACATCACAAAAGACGTTTTATCGAGAAGCCGCCAGATGCATAACGCTGCACCAGAAACATGTAGTTACTCATCTGCAGAAAAGAGTTACCCTCTTAATGTGAGTTTAGGAGCAGAAGTGGGCAGGGAAGAGGTGTAGACAGGAGACATGACCTTGTGCTTGTCAGGCCAGTTTTGTTCGTGCTTTTCCCTGTAAATGTGGAGGATGCTGCTGACAGGTCGGGGATGTTTATGTGTGATCGGCTTAGAAGTTTAATAAGAATCTTCCCAATCTGTTTTATTTCCCTTTAAACAATTTTTTTTGACACTTAAAGAAATCTGTTTCCAAGTTCCCTGTTTTTACTCCTCCAGGAGAGAATAGGAATAATTTTTTTGGCCTACCTGCACGTAAACCAGTGTTCCTTTTTTTTTTTTTTTTTTTTTTTTAAACCAGTGTTCCTGTTAGCCAAGATGCCTTCTTGTCTTCACCCTACACCATAGGGGAAAAAGCTAAAGATGAGCAAGGCTCATTCTCCGGAGCCATAGAAGCCTTCTCTGGAAAAGACTGTTTCTTGAGTCCTTTCACATGTAGGTACCAGACAGCAGCCACGTAGGTGGAAAGAATCATGCTCACAGGATCTTCCAAAGAAGAATTGATTTACTTAAAAGATGTCCAGTTGCTCTAAAAGCTTAGGTTTTGAGCTTTCCCTGCTGAGGAGAGCAGCCTGTGTAGGGTAAGGGGTGGATTCGTCATGTAGGCTGACTTGGAGGCCACTCGAAGTGTCCACCTCTTTGAGATAGAAACGAGCTTAAACTTCATATGCCAGAAAATCAATTTTATTTCAAGCTCTCTTAATGCTACTTTTGAGCTGCAATAGATTGGAAGGCTTTTGTACCCATATGGCTCATTTATGAGGACAGAGCAAGGTGAAAAGGCGCTGTCGCTTATGGCAGTTGTGGCATTTGGATCATCTCCACGGAAGCAGACTCATGCGTGGGATATGTTCATGCAAAATACTGTCCTCTTAAGAAAACTTTTACGTTCTTCAGTTTGTGCAAACTTCTCCCTGAAAAATTTGGCTCCCATATTTGTAGGTCTGTACCTCATCTACCTAGTGTCCTCTCAGCATTCCCTGTAATCGTTGCCCTTTCTCTTCTGTGTCCTTCCCTATTTTTTGTGCCTATGGATGCAAATATGTGTATGTGTATTCACGTATTTATAACTGGCGCATACCTGGCTTTCAGCCTGTAAGGTGTCGTACATCAGGTGTGCTATCTGAATCTTGCTTTTTATACTTAACAGTGTAACTGGGAGATATTTCTGTAACTGGGATGGATACCTTCTTTTTATTTCTTTACAGTTACGTGGGATTCAGCTGTATAATGTCACCTATCGATGGGCATTGATCGTTTGCTATTACGATGTCACGGCGAGTCACCCGTACAGAATTATTTTATGTTACACGTGTGCAGGTGTATGTGTGGAATTTGTTCCTGCAAGCAGGATAATTGGTGAGAGTTGCACGTTTGGAATTCTGACAGCCGCTGACAAGTTGAATTTCATGCCGTTTTCTCTTCTGGCAGTAATTTAAGAATGCCCCTCTGTCCCCGTCGTCTTGTTCAGTGATTACATGATAAAGCTTTTGGATTTTTCCATTCTGAATCTTTAATTTTCGTTTCTTGTACTAGGCGCGTGATGGAGACGTTTTCATACGTTTGTGTCCTTTGTATTCCTCTTAACTCTGTATTTCACTTTCTGCCCCTCATTGGGGGCTAGTCAGCCTTAGCCATTTCAAAAATTGAAAGTTTTTTTTTTTTGTTGTTGTTGTTGTTGTTGTCGTTGAAGGAATTTATAACCAGGACTGTTTTATTTGGCTTTTTTATTCGAGTCACTTAAATTTTGCTAGAGAGCAAATACATACCTAGCAAACACAATTGAGAATGAAAATTAAGTGCTCTTTAAAAAGCATGATGCCTTTTTGGAGTGTTTCACCAAGAGTTCCCGTGAGGCCCATTGTGTGGCTTCCTGAAGATAGGACGCTGATGGCTTCGAAGAAAACCGTTAGCTTTTCAAATGAGTAGTAGTTTCTGAGTCTAAATGACCCACATTTCTGAATTAGTGATGAGTGTTTGGAATCTATATTAAAGCTGGTCTTGCTACCTCTGCCCCTCACTGGGCTGAGAGCGGGGTTCTTTTCATTTCCATTGCTGTGTCTGCTACCTATGTGTGAAAGGCCTCGAGAAACCTTCCTTCCGAGAGAAGGGCCTAAATTATACGATCGACATCCCGAAAATAGGTGAGATTTATCAGGGACCGGTTAGAACATATTGCTTAGGACGGCAGATCAGCAAGTGGGTAGTGAGAGTCTGAGTTTTGCTTTTTTCTACAGATCACGAAGTGTCAGGCACCGTGCTAGACGTCAGTCACGTGATAGCGACGTTGTTTGGGACTGAGGGCAGTGTTGCAGAAGACCTGGAGCTGGACCTTTGGGCTGAATCCCAGCTCTTCCATGTGTTTATGTAGCTTTGTGTAAATCCTTTATCTTGTCTTTCCTCCTTCATCTATCACACGGGAATATTCTTAGTTCCTACTTCAAAGAGTCGTGAAGATTAAAGCAGTCGCCACATGCAGAGTCTCTAGAACAATGCTCAGCAAATAGGTGATATCATCACTATCATTTCTGTTCTGTTACTATTTTATTTTTAGTGAACAAAGGAGCAGAGTCCCTTTTTTCCCCGGAACCTCTATTTGATGACAGCGGCCCACCATTTATTAGGAGTTTACTGTGTGCTAGGCACATTATGTATAGCATCTAATTTAATCCTTCAAGCACCCCAGTGAGTGTGTATTCTATACCTGTTTTGCTTATGAGGAAAATGAACTTCAGCAAGGCTGGATAGCCTCCATGGTTATTACATGGCTAGTAGGAGACACAGCTGGAATTCTAATCCTGGTCTTTTTAAGTTCCCAGACTTGATGTCCAAACCACTGTGTTATTTTATCCAAAGATTAGATAGCTTCGCACAGAAAGAATGGAGATCTAGCTCTGGCTGTTTAAAAGAAAAAAAAAAAATTGGGGCCCCGTCTGAGAGAAGGAATTCAATGCAGTTCGTCAATATTTCTGAGCACACCATGCATAATTGCTTAATGAGGAGCCAGCAGGGGTCGGGATGTCTCTGTCACTTCGATTAGTGTGTGCTGTTGGAGGGTCCGGTAGGACAAGGTTTGTGTGCATGTTGGAGATGAGAATGATAATCCAGTAAGTACTGGAATCCAGTAAGTACTGGGATCCTTAATGACTTCTGCACATTCTAGGAAAAGGTGTCTGTTTTGGGGATGACCCTAGTTGCTTTAGAGAAGACTTCACATTGCCCAGACCTTTCTTGATGTCTTTTTTTTTTTTTTTTAATTTAATTCCAGTGTAGTTACTGTACAGTGTTGTATTAGTTTCAGGTGTGCTGTATAGTGATTCAGCAATTCCGTACATCATCCCATGCTCGTCATCTTAATGAAAGCAGCAAGAACTTGGCTTTTAACAAATAAGATTCTTAGCACTTGTCTTAGGTGTTACTGGAATTGAACAGTATTGAAAATTATGTCCTGATTTTCATTGGATTGGGGGGCCCTCCCAGTGTATGAAGAAACGGAGTCTTACACTTTGAGGAACTCTAAGATCTCATTCTTATTTACAGTTGTTAGGATGAAGAATTTGTCATTTATCCTACCTTAGATATTAACTTTGATAGTAGGCTCTAAGAATTTGTGCATCAGGGAAAAATGGGACGATTTGACAAGCACGGCTCTTAGGTATGAGGGCCATGACCCACCTGAGGTAGTTCCTGCGTGTTTCCAGTTTCTTAAGGCTCATCTATTTATTTTTAACCACTTTGTTTTTGTTTTATTATTTATTTTTAATGTGTCTATATTTTTTTTAAATTTTTATTTATTTATGATAGTCACAGAGAGAGAGAGAGAGAGAGGGCCAGAGACACAGGCAGAGGGAGAAGCAGGCTCCATGCACTGGGAGCCCGACGTGGGATTCGATCCCGGGTCTCCAGGATCGCGCCCTGGGCCAAAGGCAGGCGCCAAACTGCTACGCCACCCAGGGATCCCTTTGTTTTTGTTTTAAAGTAAGCTCCACACCCAGCATGGAGCCCAACACAGGGCTCGAACTCATGACCCGGAGATCAAGACCTGAGCTGAAATCGAGTCAGGTACTTAACCCACTGAGCCACCCAGGCGGCCCAGAGCTCCGTTTTCGGTGCTTGCCTCGGAATATGGGGAGTCTGAGAGTGGCTGCAGGACTGGAACCCCTGGCGCCACCGTGTCCCTTGTTCCTGGTGGGAACTGTGTTGTTTCGCATAATGCGAAGCTCAAGTGTAGAGCCTGGCCTTGTGCGGCGTGCCGGCTCCGCTGTGTCCCCCGGTCCTTGGCCGGTCTCCCTTCCCGGATACGACGGTGGGCACGGCATTTCCGGGGGTCAAGGGCACGGTGCTCGGAGGCAGAGCAGGGGCCTTTAGCGTGGGGCACTCTCCACGGGGAGGGATCTTTCTGGAAGCCTCCCAGGAGGCGTGTTGTGCGTGTCATCTTGGCAGGGGAAGGGGAACCAGCGTGGCCTTCCATGAGTAGATCGCTGCCTTGTGGGCCAGCCTGGAGCCCACCTCCCTGGCCTGTGTGTGGAGGAGAGAAAAGCCCAGCAAAACTGGAGTTCTGTGAAGAGAGAGAGGTGGAGGAAATGGTGCTCTGAGTGTAACCTGACCCTGTCCAGGCTTGCGCTAGCCCAGGGCAACGGTTCTATCTTTTGTGTATGTGGGTTTAATTTAAGCCAGATGCTAGCTTGTATCTTTACAGAAAGAGTTCTGACTCTCTCATAGATTCTTTATCCCTTAAAAACACAAGTCATAGGGTGTGTTATTAAGGTAACTGGGGTGGGCAGCATTGGGTCGTTTAAAAACATCCCTTGTTCATCCTCAGCATATAGAGAACTCAGACTAACAGATTGTCTCTGTGGGATGTAGCTGCACGTATTTGAATATGGGATATGGGACCTTTTAACGCTTGAGAAAAATAAACCTACAAGGGACAGAGGAATCACATGCGCTCGGCCTGCTTTGTTGCTCCTTCCTCTCCAGACATTCTTTTTCCCTTTTTCTTCCCTTTCGTCGTCCTCCTTTCCCCATCCTCTCCTTTTTCTTGCCGTATGTATTTGAGAAACACAGCTCTTACTCTTTCCTGAGTAGTTAGGTGGCTGCTGAATCATTCTTACATTGGGGTTACTGTTTTTGTTTTTCTCTCACATTCGATGCTTCCAGGGAACATGGTTGGGTATTTAAGTACCTTGTCTTGGGCCGTAGCTGTTGGAGGAGCTGGACATAAGCAAGTGATTGTGGGTATTAGAAAGTTGCCCTGTATGCCCCGTGGCCGAGTCACAGTAGATGAAAACCAGTTTTGTCAGACCCAGAAAGTGGCAGAATTGAAGCTGTCCCCACATTGCCCATGTCACAGAGGTCTGTTTGTTGCACAACTAAATGTCTTCCTCTAAGTTCACAGGAAAGCCTCTTGGTTCCCTTACCATCACTTGGGAGGTTAGAAATCCTACTTTTCCATTTGCAAATCTGTGCTCCGCTGTCTGATGGACCGAGCTTTGTTGATAGAAATCCAAGGCCTCCTGTTGGAGGTCTGATCTCAGCCAAGGGTGAGAGCCATCCGCTGGCCGCAGCACCTGCCTCGTCCCTGTACGGGCATCTTATTAGCATCGAGGGCTCGCAGAGTGGCTCTGGTCTCTCGAGGTTTTAAGGAAACGTCTGGACCCAATAATTAGCAGGAACCCCTTGCTTGAAGCTCTCTGCAGGAGTGTCTAGAGTAGTGTATCTGCTTGGCCTCGCTTGTTGTGGCTCTGATGAGGGCACCCGTTGGGTGGCAGGTTTTGGGATAGCGCTAGAGATAGTGCCTGGGAACCGACCTCGCATTTTAAAGGTAAGACAAAGGGCGACCCCGGTGGCTCAGCCCAGGGCCTTATCCCAGAGTCCCGGGATTGAGTCCCACATCAGGCTCCCTGCATGGAGCCTGCTTCTCCCTCTGCCTGGGTCTCTGCCCCTCTCTCTGTGTCTCTCATGAGTGGATAAATGAAATCGTTAAAAAAATAAAAATAAAAATAAAGGTAAGACAAAAAGAATGGTTTTGTGTAACATACTCCTTACCTAACCAGGGCTGACCCTCTGTTGATGGTTTTCCGCTCGGTGGCGTGGTAAGTGATGCGTGCTTTTTCTCATGGAGCCATTACAGTAATGAACCGGCGCTGCCGACCCAGATGGAGAATGCCAACGTGATAATTGTGTCAGAGCCACACGCTTGTGTAATGGGCTGGCTGTGCACAGCAGTATACTTTCTGGTTGCTGATAAGCAGAAGGGTCTTAGTATGTTATATGTCACATAACCATACTAGTGATGGATTTTAGGTGTTTGTAATTGTATTTATAATATGTAATTAGTGGAATGAGCATTTGGGAAATCACAGTTCTGCGTTTGGCTTCCCTAGTCCAGCTTTGTGATCTTGGGCAAACCTCCTGTGTTTCTGAGCCTCCGTTTCCTTGTTGATAAGATAAAATTGAGTGTATCAGACTAGGCAGTTTCACAGCACTCTGCGTGGTACCCCTACCCGCCAGTCTAGGTGCTGGGAACAGAGCAGTGAAGAGAAGAAAGATCCCAGCCCTGACGGGGCTTTCATGGGGGTGGGAGGGGGGCTTGCATTCCACTGCAGGAGTTGCCATTTTAGTGGGTGATGGACTTTAAAGGCTTATCCACATTTGAAACTCTTGAGAGTCACAGGCATGATAATTATGGTGAATGGATGTGCTATAATCATGTTTTCTTGATGGTGGTAATTTGTTCAAGAAACCATTATGTCAACAAAGAACGTAGTGTTTAGGTTTGAGCTTTTGTTCATCTCTTGAAACTATTTTAAGAGTGTACTTATTTACGTAGAATTATACCCACCCTTATTTTTGAGTAATTACAAAATACATTTTTTTTTATACAATTCCCCAGTTCTACTGTTTATCTTGTTTTTTTTTTTTCTTTTAATTTTTATTTAAAGTTTAGTTAGTTCACATACAGTGCAGTATTGGTTTCGGGAGTAGAATTGAGTGATTCAGCAGCAGCGTACAACACCCAGCGCTCATCACAGCAAGTGCTGTCCTTGATACCCTTCACCCCGGTAGCCCATTCCCCACCCACCTCCCTCCTGCTTTTTTATCATGTAACGTGTGTTTGGATGGATGATCCTGATCGGCTCTGAGGTTCTTCAACTTAAAAGTGTGAATACAGTAGTGATTGAGGAAGACTACTTTATGAGGCTTCTCTTTTTTTTTTTTTTTTTAAAGATTTTATGTATTTATCTATGAGAGACAGAGAGAGAGAGAGGCAGAGACACAGGCAGAGGGAGAAGCAGGCTCCACGTAGGGAGCCCGACGTGGGACTTGATCCCGGGACCCCCGCCCACATCACGGATCACGGCCTGGGCTGAAGGCCTAGGCTCAACCACTGAGCCCCCCGGGCACCCCTTGTGGAGGCTTGTTAATGGTGTGGTCATCTGTGCTCTTTCTGTCAGCACCTGGTCTCTACTTTCTGTCCACCAGCTCAGCTGTGATTATGGAGCCAATAATAACATTCAAATATGATTTCCTTTGTGATGGTTACTCATCTATAAATTTCTTATTGCAGGGGGCGGGGGGGCAACCCTAATTATGGTAAATCACAGGATAGAATCCTCTTCTATCATCATTTTCATAAACTGGCATGGATTTTCCTTGAGGACTACGCCAAGAGCCCTGGTTGGTCAGTCATTGCAAACAGTGCAGTTATGAGATACAGGGGTGTGTGGGCCTCCGTCAGGAGCCTTGGACAAATCACTTAACTTTTACCCTTTGCTTATTACATATAAAATGAGGATAATACCTCCCCTGTAGGATGTTTTCAAGAGCAGAAATTATGAATGATGTCTGACACAGTAAGTGACAGCTTTTATGATTAAAATGCAAATATTAATGCTTCTAACATAGTGGAAAGTTTAGTTTCATATTTCATTGCTTTTTTAAATTTATTTTTATTTTTAAATTTTTTTTAATTTTAATTTCATTTTATTATTTTTTAAGTTTCATATTTCATTGCTTCTAAAATATTTTGACCAAAAATGAACATTACTTGTTTGGTCTCCAGGTTATTTCTTACAGCCAAAGTAATTAGAAAGTTACCAATTATCTGGATTAGCTTGAACAAGAGCAGGACATTTTTATTTCAGTTTTTACCAGGACATTGACTCAACTCTTAAAATGTAATTATTAAGGAGTATATACTAAAAATCAACCTTGGTCGTTTCATGATTAATGTAAATAATATTCTCCACTTACGTGGTACATGGAAAATGGCACCTTAAAGAAGGAAACTGGGTGACAAGCATTAAGGACGGCACATGATGAGATGAGCACCGAGTGTTATGCTTACCTGTTGGCAAATTGAATTTAAATAAAATCTTAAAAAATAAAAGAAGGAAAAAGACCTTCTGTGCAATATGGGGCTAGTTCAAGAACTGAGGTAAAGGTCTTATTGGGAGACATGACTTTAAATTTTAAATACCTACTAGTGATAGAGCCACTGGAGAAAACAGAATGGAAGTTCCACAGAAAATTTAAATTAATTCCTTTTCTGGATATTTATCAGAAGAAAATGAAAGCACACTAACTCAGAGGTGTATGCATCCCATGTTCACTGTAGCATTGCTTACAGCAGCCAACGCGTGGAAACAACCTAAGTTTTCATTGATGGGTGGATGGATAAGGAATTTGTGACACACACACATATTTGTTCATAAACAAGAATGAATTCTTGCCATTTGTAATGGCTTGGGTGGATCTGGAGAGCGTCACGCTAAGTGAAATGTTGGAGAAAGACACCTTAACATCTCTTATGTGGGGAAATGAAAACCAACCTGATAAAGAGGACAGCTGGTGGTTCTCAGATGTAGAAGTGGGAGAAAAGGGTGAATTTTCTTTTTTTTTTTTTTTTTTAGTTTAAATAAATTGAGGGAAAAAAAATAACTTAGGTTTATGAATAGTAACTTCATTCTATTTACCCGAGCTTTCATTTCAGCTCCTTAATGTCAGCTTTTTTTTTTTAATATTTTATTTATTCATGAGAGAGAGAGAGAGAGAGAGAGAGAGGCAGAGACACAGGCAGAGGGAGAAGCAGGCTCCATGCCAGGAGCCTGATGCGGGACTCGATCCTGGGTCTCCAGGATCACGCCCTGGGCTGAAGGCAGTGTTAAACGTTTGAGCCACCTGGGCTGCCCCTTAATGTCAGCTTTATAGTGACTTAACAACAAATCATGCGTCTCGTCGTCCTAGTTGAAGGTGATGCCTTAATATTTTTCACGTATTAGTTTATATCGAACTAATATTTTCTCCAAAAAACTACCTGAAGACACAGTATAGTTCCATAGTGTGCAAGATCAGCGGTGCTTGCTCTTCAGGAATGTTGGGGATAACCTTTCTCACGGCAGAACAGCCTGGAAGCTCTGTGGCCATGCTGCTGGGACTGTGGGTTCACTTCCCAATTTGCCCGACACGGTGCTGGAGGCCGACATGGCCACGGAGGGATGTGTCCCTACGGGCCGCGCCTCACGTGGTGGGGATGTAGTGGGGACTAGTCTGCGGCCGCCGGACAGGTGGAGCCGGGGAGGCCGAGGCCCGGCGGGTGGGCCGGGGTAAGTGCCCGGTCCCCTGGCCCCTCTGCCCGGGAGCCCAGGCCCGAGGTCCTCCCTCCTCCCCTCCTGCTCTCCTGCGCCTTCCTCGGCGCTAAGCCTTCCCCGCCGGGCCCGGGGATGCTGGGCGCGGGGAAGGCCCTTCGGACCCTCTGGTCTCCAACTACGCTGTCCCTCTTGGTGGCATCTGGATATTTGGTGCCTTGAGCCGTCACCCAGGATGTGGGCCCCGGATCCACTGCATCCCCCCGTCTCTGCTCGAGGCCGTGCGACAGGAGGTCGGCTCGACAGATGGGTCAGTGCAGTGAATTCAAAACCGGTTGCATCTGAGCCTCTTTTCCTTGGGTTCCCTGTTCCGGCGGCGGGTCTCCCATGGTCCTGGCTTCGACTTCCCCCCCTTCAACTTGCTGCCACCAGCGTGTGACCCCCCCCCCTTGTTGTGTGGGCAGTTGGGACAGGCTCCCCCCTTCCCGCACCTCGTGGCCGGGCCGTCTACCCCACGGGCCTGATGGCATTACTCCTCGGAAGATGCCGTGTGACTCCTCGTTTCTGTCACCCTTGAGGCCTTCCTCGGCGTGATCCAGAGGCACGTGTACGTCTTGGCTTGCCCACTGCCCACACCTATCCTTGCTGCCTCGCTGCCGCGAGCCCCGTCTCCACTGCCACGGCGTGTGCGGTGCATGGGTTCCTGTGGCGGACGCTGTCCTGTTGGCCATTGCCTGTGCCAGGTCGCGCCCAACGGTGACTCCCTTGCCTGGGAGAAGGCATGTCACTTGCCAGTGGCTCAGGGGCCCCCCGTGCTCTCGACTTACCTGCCTGCCGCCTTCCCCTGTCAGCTTCTCGAAGGCAGGCAGTCCTTCCTTGTTCATGTGCCCGGCACGTTCAGCGGAGGCAGGCCGGCTGAACGTCCTCACCCTCCCACATCAGAAGCAAGTAACCTTTTTTTTTTTTTTTTTTTTTTAAGATTTTATTTGTGAGAGAGAGTGTGGGCGTGAGCACGGGGAGGAGCAGAGGGAGAGGGCCAAGCAGACCCTGTGCCCAGTGCAGACCCTGATGTGGGGCTCGATCTCATGACCCTGAGATTGTGACCTGAGCTGAAATCAGGAGGCCGACGCTTAAGTGACTGAGCCACCTAGGGGCCCCACAACTAACATTTTTAAAACTATTTCTTATTATTGAGATCTCACACCTTTAAAGCTCACAGTTGAGTGATTCTCAGTGTGTTCACAGGGCTGTACAGCCATTACCACGGCCTAGTTCCAGAACATTCCATCACCCCCAAAGGAGACCCTGTACCTACTAGCAGTTGCTCCCTGTTCTCTCCATCTTCCAGTCCTTTGCAACCACTAACCTACTTTGTGGGGATTTGCTTATTCTGGAAATTTCATGTAAGTGGAATCATACCACATGTGGCCTTTTGTATTTTTTTCACTTAGAATAATGTTTTCAGAGCCTGTGTATGACCCCGTATGTCGTACCTCAGTGCTCGTACGACTTGACGTTCTGTTGTATGGACTCTCAACGTTCATGGTTGGCAGGCATGTGGGTCCTTCCTAGTTTTTGACTATTATGAAGCAGGTTGTCAGGAATATTCATTTACAAGTTTTCCTGCGAACCTGGGTTTTCATTTCTCTTGGGTGCATATCTAGGGGTGAGTTGCTAGGTCACATGGGTGACTGTAACTTTTTTGAGAAACTTTCCCAAAGTGGCTGCACCATTTTACATTCTCACTGTCAAGGTCGAGAGCTCTAAGCTTTCCCGACCCGGTTTGGGTTTGTGTCTTACTAAAGACTGATGACGGTGAGCATGGTTTCCAGGGCTTATTGGCCATTTGTATATTTTCTGTGGAGAAACGTGTACTCAAAATTCTTTTCCCATTAAGAATCTTCTGTTTTTTTTTGACAAGTTATAGGAGTTCTTTGCAATAATCCGGTTACTAGACTCTTACCAGATACATGATTTGCAAAAGATGGTGAAGAATATTTTAAGAAACAGGTTCACTACTGATGCGTGCTGCAGCATGGACGACCCTTGAAAGCACTGCGCTCCGTGAAAACGCCACGTTGTGTAATTCCATCTATTTGAAATGTCTAGAAGAGGCAAATCCATGAGGATTGAAAGTAATTACCAGGAGCTGGGAGGAGGGGCTAATGGACAGTAACTATTAATAGATTACAAAGTTCCTTTTGGGAATGATGAGAATATTCTAGAATTAGAGAGTGGTGGTGATTGTACAACCCTTTTGAATAGACTTAAGATGATTAACTAGAATTTAAATGGGTGATTTTTTTATTATATGTGAATTATATCTTGATAAATCTTTAAAAAAGAACAAGCGTTATTTTGTTTTTTGAACTATTGAGGTTTGTACCACTTTGGAAGATAGCTGGAGAGTTTGCTACTGGCCAGGATGCCAGGCCTTTTATCTTTGGCAAGAGAGGGGAGCGTGTACTGTCTCTGCTGTTCCTTTTTTTTTTTCCCACACTGTCCCTGGGGGAGTTATACTTGAACAAGTCCCTCTTTGCTTATGTGAACTTGAGACACCATTTACTTTCAGATTTATTTACTTATTTTTAAAGATTCATTTATTTTAGAGAGAGCGTGTGAGCGGGGGCCGGGGTCAGAGGGAGAAAATCCGCAAGGAGACTCTCTGCTGAGTGCAGAGCTGTCTGTAGGGCTTGGTCCCAGGACCTGAGCCCAGATCGAGTCAGCTGCTCACCCGACCGAGCCACCAGGTGCCTCTACTTACAGATTAAACTTCAATTTTGTTTGCATGATAGGATCAATTATTAGATGCATCTTTCCCCACCCCAATGTCTTCATTTGGTTCCAGTTAGGGGCCCTGAGGTGCTTATCCTATAACCACATCTAAAGGTAAACCATGTTTGAGGTCGCGTGGGATGGAGGGTTAGATTTTTGGTTATAGTTTGAGTACTTTTTTCAGAAGACTGACTGCTACACTGAAACAATGCTGGTACGTTAGGGGATTTAAATTGGGGGAAAAACACCTTTTTCCCCTGCGTCTGATTTTCTCACTAGTGAGCGCTCTACAGTTAAAGTTCATCTTTATAATACCTGATTTTTTTTTTGTCAAATTTTTGTAGATTTTGATCTATGTGAAATTGCAGCAACATCTGCCTCCATGACTTTCTAACATTATCAGTAAACATTTTGTGCAATAGAACGCGGGATACCAAGTAGGGAGAGAAGTATTTTTCCTTTAAAAAAAAGTTTTCTGGGTGTATTATTCATAGCTCGATGAAAATAGTCCCTCTAAGCTGTTCACAGTTTTAAGCTCTGCTGGTACAGAATCCGTTAATTCTATTGTGATGCAACCTCTGGTTCTCCGATTCTGATGGAGAATTCCTGAGGCGGCAGCTCCATCTCGGCCATCCTGTGCCATGAAGGTCTCCCCTTGCGCCCGGCGTGTCTCCCGCCTCCCCTCCTGCCCGTCCTCACCCGTTCTCACCTCCCAGCTAACACGGAGCGCGCTTGTAAGGTAATGTAAGGTAACGTGTGTGATTTCTGTTCCGTTTCCAGTGGAAGCTGTAGCCATGACCACCGAGGTAGGCCTCGCAGCTGAGGTGAAGCAGGAGCCCGAGAAAGTGGGCGCCGCCGCCACGGAGAGGCCTAAGGAGGCAGCAGAGAACCGGCAGAATCCGCCCTCGGAGCCCTCGGAGGAGCCCGGGCTGCCCCCGCCTGCAGCTGACAGCCCAGGTCGCCCCCGCCAGAAGAGGGAGGGGGAGCCGTCGGAGAGCAGGGGACTCGCGCGCTTCCTGCCGCCCTGGCTGAAGAAGCAGAAGTCCTATACGTTGGTGGCAGCCGGGGACAAGGAGCCGAAGGAGCCCCCGCGGGCTGTCGTGGAGCAGGTGGCAGGTCCAGAGGAATCTTCTCCCGAAGGGGAGAGGCCGCACCAGGCTGAAGCCCAGGAGCGGGCTGGGAGCAGACAGCAGGAGGTGACAGCCGGGGTCAAGGACGAGAAGCCCGAGAAGCCCGCGGCCAGCCCTGAGGCCCAGGTGTGTCTGAGACCGAACCTGCGGGCGTCAGCCGCGTGGTGACCCAGGAGAGCTGTGCTGGAGCGGCTTCACCTGCCGTGTCTGCGGCGTGGGGCCCACTGTGGTGTGCTACGGCCTTCTCCTTACTACTTCATTTTTATTTTACTTTTTTTAAAAAAAGATTTTATTTATTCATGAGAGACACAGAGAGAGAGGCAGGGACACAGAAAGGCAGAGACACAGGCTGAGGGAGCAGCAGGTTCCATGCAGGGAGCCCGATGCAGGACTCGATCCCAGGACCCTGGGGTCACGGCCTGAGCCGAAGGCAGTCGGTCCACTGCTGAATGGCTCCCCCGAGCCCACCCCGCGTCCCTCGTTACTTTTTTTTAAACCTTGCCAAAATAATAAGGCCAAAAAATGGACTATATGTGCAAGCCACAGAAAACATTCACATTCCTTCCTTTTAAGGTTCGACAGATACTGTGTGGATCCTTCCTTCCCTTTCTAAATAGCGTGGATTGTTCTACCTCTGACTCAATGTATGTAAGCGTTCAGTGAGTCAGAAGAAGGAGATCTGTATGTGCAAACATTTTGGTTACTTCAGCCTAGGTTTTACCATGGCATGAAATTATAATTAGAAATTTTATTATTTGAAATGATAGTTAAATTTTAGTGGCCAGGATGTATTTTCTTTGACTCATTCAATGCTGAAGTTACCAAATTGGCAAATGAAGAGGTGGGAGGCGGATTGGGGGAAGGCAGATACGGGGAACATCCTTGCCAGCAAAGCTTTGAAGTCTTTGGGAGTCAGGCCAACAATTTTTTAAAAAATATTTTATTTATCTATTCATGAGAGACAGAGAGAGAGAGGCAGAGACACAGGCAGAGGGAGGAGCAGGCTCCATGCAGGGATCCCAATGTGGGACCCGATCCCAGGACTCCAGGGCTACACCCTGGGCCAAAGGCAGATGCTTAACCGCTGAGCCACCCAGGGATCCCGGGGCCGACAAGGTTTCTGACAATCCCAGTTCTTACTACAGATTTCCCTTTGAATGCTCGGTCTTCTGCAAGTTGGTCAGCTTTACTATGCGCTTGCTTTTTCCCGTTGACAGTCTGCTGAAGAGGTGGGTAAGGGCAAAGAGAAGGTGGACGAGGTGCAGGAAGACGCGTCGGAGGAAGCAGCGAAGAGGGAGAGCAAGGAGGTGCAGACCAATGAGCTGAAAGCAGAGAAGGTCGCCCAGAAAGCCGCCAAGAAGACCAAAATGGTCCAGTGCAAGGTGATGCTCCTCGACGGCACCGAGTACAGCTGTGACCTGGAGGTGAGCGTGGCGCTGCTGGCTGCTGTGTGGCGTCCAGTGAGCGTGGGAGCCCCGGCCACCTCGCATGGGGGTGGCACACTGTGCACGGTTTTCTCTTCCTATAAGCCAGTTGTCAGTTTGCTTTAGAAAACAGGAAAACCGCAGGAGGGTCATGTCTATTCCAGACAGTATTTCCTGACCCTTGGGGAGGATGGGGGGTAGTCAGGTGTTTGGCCGGTTTGGACTGGCCGTGTGTGTTCTGAGTGGGCGTGAAGTATTATCACCCTTGTCCACAAGGGTTTTGCTGGAGGAGAACCAGCAGTGGTTCTCCGTTGATTATTTCAAGAGCCAGGATAATTGCAGCGCTTAACCCTACCAAAGGGTTTTTTTTTTTTTTTTTTAAATCCTGAGTCAGATAATGACAAAATCGAGCCCATTTATTTAGTTTCATTTAATTAAAAAACACTCATGACTTGCAAAGCGTATAATTCATTAGTGTGGATGTGACCCAAACCAATAGAATTTTTTTAAAGTGTCTAGTGCCTTATCATTTTGTCAGAAGAGCTTGTTGCTTCTCATAGCTCAGTGACTTGATTTACAAGAACGTAGGCTAATAGTTGTTCATGGAAGAACTCTGTCAAGCGCTGGGGCTGGATTCTCTCAGGTCACACGTGTACGACTCTACGCGAGGTAGGTATTTAGGTATTTACTGTGGGTATTTCCCCTGGTTTCCTGGGGGAAGGCGTAGACAGTTTAACTTGCCTGGAGCGTCATGACTAGTTTGTGGGTGACCCAGAATTCCAGCCATGGCAGTTTGACTCTGGATGTCATGAACAGAACTACCCTATTTCATTTGCTACGCATGGGACCTAATTTGTTCATTTAAAATATGGTCTCAAATAAATAAATAAATAAATAAATAAAGGTTTCTAAATCTTTTTTTTGGGTCTTCTCATCTATTAAATATTTTTCCTAATTCCTTGCATTCTTGCTTATTAAAAATAGAAGTTATACTTTTAACTACAATGAAAGCATTCAGCTTGGTTAGTTGAACAGTAGTTTATTATATATCTAAACGTGCACCAGAGCACAAGGTTGCTAAGACGAATGTCTCATGGTCCTTGCCTTTATCTACTTTACTCATTTTAGTTATGATTATTCTGATACTTCAGTTATTTTTAAGAACAGGAACAGCAAAAGAGGATTAAGAATCCTTAACACTCAGAGAGAGAGGGGGAAGGGGCGGCAGGTAGACGGACGCTGCGTCTGGGGTGGTCTCACCTTGACTCAGTTACATTTGATCACATTCCCTTGTTTCTCCCTCTTATCCTGAATGTTAGGGCGTCTAAACTGTGAGAACCAGCTTGATGGTCACTTGACCTTGAGCCATGATTCAAGCAAACAAAGGCCTAGAAACTGTAGAATATAAGATTGCTTAGGTCCCTCAGAAGGTTCCAGCTCTCTCTGAAGCTCTTTGTCACCAAACCTCAACATTTACCAACGTGTTTTATGATTTAAATCTATTTTTGTTGTCTATCTTTTAAAATACCAAAATGTACGTAAAAACATCAACATGTGTTTAAAAACTACAAAAATCTAGAAAGTAATGGATGGTTGTATATATTCACCATAAACATTTTAATTCCATGTTCCCATTTTGCCATTTGTTTCAGATTTATTTTTTTTTTAGATTTATTTATTTATTTATTTATTTATTTATTTATTTATTTATTTAACAACTAAGACCTTGAAGACCTTGGTAAAGTCTGAGTCCCATCTCTCCTCCCTTGCTCTGTGCGACAGCGTGTAAATCTCTTGCGTGTATTTTAACTGTGAATGACCAGTTTCTCCATCTTCTGCGCTGTTTCTTTGTGTGCTTCGGTGGGTTGTGGGCCTTGCACGGTTCTGCAGGGAATTGTGACCTTGATAGGCTGTGATTTTACTTCCTCAGACTTCCAGGTGCTGCGAAGTGATCTCCAAAGTGCTCGTGCCACTTTGAATTCCAGCTACTAACCACCAAGTGGAACTTTTCCCACATTGTCTCTACTTACTCCTGATGACCTGGCACTCATTTTGTAACTCTTAATCTAGGGTTTTTGCATATATTACCTTTAATTTTCTCTCAACCCTTGATGAGATCCTGTGGCCTAGGGCGTAAGCCCCATAGAGTTGCTTCCCTCTTAATATTCTCTGGAAATGTTTGGGTAAGTCAGGATTACCTGTTCTTGGGAGATGTGATACAACTTCCCTTTAAAACTGTCTTGTCCTGGTGGAAAGAGTAGAGAGTGGGTTTGTTTGTTGTTGTTTTCAAGTCATTGATTCACTTTCCGAATACTCAAGAGTTTGTTTCTGTTTTTCCTTGAGTTTTAGTAATTCACAGTTTTACTAGAAACTGCATTTCATCTAATTTGCTTAATCCGCTGGCATGAAGGTTTTCATAGCATCGTCGTGTTGTGCATTCAATTTTTTTTAAGATTTTATTTATTCATGATAGAGAGAGAGAGGCAGAGGGAGAAGCAGGCTCCATGCAGGGATCCCGACGCGGGATTCGATCCCAGGACCCCAGGATCATGCCCTGGGCTGAAGGCAGGTGCTAAACCGCTGAGCCACCCAGGCTGCTCTGCATTCAATTTTTATTCCATTTTTTTTTTTTTTTAGTGTTGTTTGTCTTCCCCATCCCCTACGCTGCAGATCATTCTTCCTAGAGTTACCACTTTAATTTTTTTTTTTTTCTGAAGAAACAACTTGGTTTTGTCGTTTGTTTTTTCTTTTCTACTTTGTTGAATTTCCCCCCTTTTGCTCTTTATTTTTTCCTTTGGATTACCTTGTTTTTCTAATTTCTTGAGTTGAATATTAAATATACACATGCTTCCATGACTCTGGTTTTCCTGTCAAGTATCTCGTTGCGAGCACAAGTTTTGAACATAGGGCTCTTCATTGCCATTCAGTTCTTTATGTTTTTGCATCCCCTTATGGGTCATTTTTGACCACTGACGTTTTTCTAAATTTTTAAATTTCCAAAGTATGTGTGAACATATGTGTGCATGTCTTGGGGGAAGAGGGTGTTTTTCATGTGTTCAGATCTTCTGTTTTATTAGTTTGGCCTGGTTTCCAGATCTGTCCTTTTGGTTAGTCTTATTAATTATGTGGTTCATGTTGTTTATTAACCATTTAACTGCTTAGCTTATCAACTAATGAGAGGTGTGTTGAATTCTCTATAATTATTGATGTGATAATTTCATATTTCTATAAGTTTATGCTTTATAAAATTAGAGGCTAGATTGGTGCAAAATTTTTTCCTTTTTACCATTATTTAGTACCTTTAGGTTTATTTTGACATTAATATTACAGCACTGGCTTTATTTTGGTTAGGATTTGCCTGGACTTTTTCCATTTCTTTGGTTTTAGACATTATGCCCTTGTGTCTTTGAGGAGAGGCGTGTTTTTTAATCCTTGTTTGGGAATTCAGTCTGAACTGGCGAGTTCGGGCCAGCTATTTAAATGATCACTGATGTGTGGCCATTTCTGCCATCTGATGTTAGGTGGTCTGGTATTTTTCTTAGTTTATTGTTATTCTTTTAGGAATATTTAAGTGTTTGATAGACATAGTTGACTTGATAAAATCTAATATTAATCACTGTGCCCCCCCCCTTTTTCCTCTGGTTAGCACTCATTTATTAGAGGTCAGATCTCATTTTGAAATGGTACAAAATAACATTCTTCTCTGTGTGACTGTTCCCTCTTCTAGGACTTTGCTGCTCATGAGAAATGAAGTTGTTAGGGTGCTTGAAGCAGAGTTGGGAAAGAGTGCAGAGTTAAACACAGCAAAGTTTGCAATTAATGAACATTAAATTCACTGAGACTGAAATTGGTTCCAAAAGCGTGGGGGTCTTGGGGCACCTGGGTGGCTCAGTGGGTTAAGCATCTGATCTGCTTCTGGCTCAGGTCGTGATCCCAGCCCCGTGTTCACTGGGGTCCCTGCTCTTGCACTCACTCTCTTTGTCTTTCCCTTTAAATAAATGAAATCTTTTATTTTATTTTATTTTATTTTATTTTATTTTATTTTATTTTATTTTATTTTATTTTATGTTTTGTTTTATTTTATTTATTTATTTATTTATTTATTTATTTATTTATTTATTTATTTTTATTTATGATAGGCACACAGTGAGAGAGAGAGGCAGAGACATAGGCAGAGGGAGAAGCAGGCTCCATGCACCAGGAGCCTGATGTGGGATTCAATCCTGGGTCTCCAGGATCGCGCCCTGGGCCAAAAGGCAGGCGCCAAACCACTGCGCCACCCAGGGATCCCAAATGAAATCTTTTAAAAAAAACATGGGAGTCTTTTAATGTACAGATTGTCTATTTAGTTGATAAATGTTACTTAATATATCATTGAAAATGAACTTTTGAGGACCATAAATTTGAAATAAGTGTGTAGCATGTAGGTGTTGAGTAATCTTTTTTCTTTCAAGCACCAAGCAAAACGCAATGTGAGTAGGTTTTGGTGATGTGATCCCAGCAGATTTTATGTACCTGATTCATTAGGATTCTAAGCAGCGACTTTATGTCTGACCATAGGCTGTAACTCCTCAGTGTCATGGTAGCTGTTCTAACAACGCACATGTTATAGGTTGTATTTCCTCTTTTATCCGGTTTTTTTTCCCGTTTTGGTTCCCTGGTTGCTTGCTTAGTATCATCAGGATGGGGCTGTTATGCATCAGGCCTGCTGCTGTTTTCCGTTCACCAGCGGAGCCCAGAGGACAGTCGTCACGTGGTGTGAATGCTCTCGTGTTTCCCGTCCCAGCGCTGACCTCAGACAGATTGGGTGATGTGCTGATGCTGCTTATCTGTGGTTCTGCAGCTCCACACCGGAAATGGGTGTCTAAGGACTACTTGGGGAAGTATGCTGTGGGAAACCGTAGCTGTTGATGAACTTGCAAGCACTCAAGGAAGATGAA
Source organism: Canis aureus (assembly GCF_053574225.1). Lineage (NCBI taxonomy): Eukaryota > Metazoa > Chordata > Mammalia > Carnivora > Canidae > Canis > Canis aureus. The sequence continues at coordinate 69,746,730 of NC_135611.1, read as the reverse complement.
TACAATGTGGGAAATAAATACTTTCACTTTATTTGGTTTGGGAGATTAGATTTGTTCCCATCTGTCTGCAGTCATTAAAGATTCTGTCTACCGTGACTTTTTAGATGCCTGTTGTTATGGTTTCTTTTCTTTTTATATGTACACGTGTCTAATTTTCAACTAGACCTATAGGCTATAGCATCCCCACCGAAGAGGGCCTGATTGTCTTCACTTTTAGGGCACCTTCAACAGGGGAGGGAAGCATGGTCTGTCGAGGAGTCTCGAGGAGTTGGAATGACCTAACTTAGACCTTATAGAGTCAGATGAGGTTCGAAAGGGCATTCAAACGCCAGGATGAGAGGATTAAAACTGGTCTGTAGAGCAGAATTTTCTGGGGGAGAAACCGAGGAGGTTGCAAAGTCATCGGGATGGAGGATCCAGCCCGGTGAAGAATACTGTTTAGATTTTAGAACCCAGTAAGTAGCTGCGTGGCTGCAGTAATTTAAGGGGGAACTTGTTTATTCACTACATTTAAGATCCACATTAATGGTCTTTAGAGAGATGATCTTGTCAGTGTGATTAGAGGCAGTTTCCTGTTTTTGTTAACCTGTCAGAACCTTTGGGCTACAAAGGCACCCCTTTTAAGCCATTTCATGCAAATGGTAGTGTATTAACTAAATAGCTTTTCCTGAAGGTAGTTCTTGGGGAGATTATTATTTGTCCTAGCATCATCTGTATCTCCACCGACTTTCTTAAAATAAGTAGCTGGATCTCCATACGTCCATCTGTATCCCTATAGCCCTTGTTCCGTTCACTTTAGGCTTCTCCTTTCCACATTTTTTTCTCCTCTAGGCCATCTGAGACTCTTCTTTCTTGAACCTTAGGAATTAAGTGGATACAATTGCTCAGGGAACTGAGGCAGCTCTGTTTTCAAACACTAATTATTATCTTTAGGGTCTGCATTCTTTTGAGGTAAGAGTATGTGTTGTTAATAAGTTGGCAAAAATGCCTCAAACACAATGTTTGGGAGCATAAGTATTGGATAAGAGGGCATTTTAAGAGAATGATTATGGTTAAGTGAAAAAAACAGTATGGAAGTGGCTTGAGTGTAATGAGTGTTATTTTTGGCTTAGGTAACAATAGGCTTATTGCTAAGCCATGCGTTGATTTTGACCCAAGGCCTAGTCTGTGTGCATTTGTTCCAAATCTTTATGAAAGTGTTTTTTCATTGTATTTAGTTAAAATTAAAATTTATATTTTATGCTAATTCGTCCTCTTGGTAATGAAAGATCTCAAATATTTTTTTTGAGAACTTTGAAGATTATATTTTTTTACCGAAGAAACTATAATTCCTAGTTTTTGATACATCTGTTTTTATCTTACTGGGATATTTAATGGTATGTACAAGCTTGTTTAGCACCAGAATTTGAATGGAAGGAATTTTAGGGAGTCTCCTGGGCTCTGCATGCGTGTTCCAGAGTCTCAGCTGTAGGATTCTGGTGATGCGGCCGCTGATCATTTCTACAGTCAGTGTGTTAAAACAGCGGGGCTCTTTCCTCTCAGGAAAATATAGACTAAGATTTAGTTGAAGCTGTGGATATAAAGTCAGGGGACCTAAGTTTCCATTTCTTTTGGCTCCCTGGATGTCTTCGGCCAGTCACTTCCTCTTTTCTATTCTCAGATTGCAAAGTGAGAATGAAAATACTTGCTTCCTCTGTTTCTATGATTGAGCTGGTTTTACTACAGCTGATAAGTCTGTCTATTTTTTAAGTCTGAAAATAAATGTGAAAGTTCCCGCAAGACTTTGGGAGCAAAAGCGAATGTGTATTCCTCTGGCATCCGAGAGCTGTTCCCACGTGTTGGTTTTAGTCTGAGAATTGAGTGCATTGTTCCCGCCCACGCAGGAATGCCAGTACCTTTTCCCCTTAGTGCCATGAATAAGGCGATCAGAATGTGGGCTCCTCCATCAGTGCTCTGATGATAAAAGTGTTTATCAGAAAGCAGAGTGTGGCAAGGTCGCCTTCGCTTGTGCGGGCTACGGTCTCAGGAGCCCAACTTGATATCATTGCTTTTGAGTGTGTTTTATTCATTTACGTGATGGCTTGTTCCGCATTCACTCTCCACAGCGGTTCCTCCAGCCCTCCGGCCCTGACTCTTACTAGGATTGTTGGTTAAAGAGTTCTAACTCTCTCGGTACTTGTGGAGGGTCTACAAGTGGTGGCACTCTCTACACCCACAGAATGGTGTTAGATTTAAACAAGTGTGGGTTCGCGGGATGCCCAGGTGGCTCAGCGGTGGAGCGTCTGCCTTCGGCCCAGGGCGGGACCCCGGGGTCCTGGGATTGAGTCCCGCGTCGGGCTCCCTGCAAGGAGTCTGCTTCTCCCTCTGCCTGTGTCTCTGCCTCTCTCTCTCTCTCTCTCTCTCTCTCTCTCTCTCTCTCTGTGTCTCATGAATAAATAAATAACATCTTAAAAAACACCAAAACCAGATATGGATTAGGAGCTTGGAACAATTTTAATCAGCGTATATTATGGGCAATAGAAAATCCTAACAGTATAGGTCCAGGTGGAATGTCTCCGCTGTCTGTCCAACGGTCCTTTTAGCTTAAAAAACTTAAGTTGGTCATTCTGTTCACTCACCTGTATTTACTAAGTGGGGGGAGACTGCTGTGGCAGGTGAGGGGCTTGAGGAACAGCAGCGAGTGGGGGGGGGGGGCGCAGGGCAGAGCGGGGCCTACCCTCAGGTCCCCCCGAGCTGGGAGTTCAGGGCTCCCTCAGGAATGGCCGCAGACGAGCTTGTGACCCCCGTCACTGGGGGATCGTCGGATTCCCCCTGCCAGCCTACGAGGTCTAATCAGGCACATCCTCAAGGACCTTTTCTTCAAGTTTCCGATCAGACGGTCCCTGCATTTTGATTTCCTGCGCAGCCACATGAGTCCTCCCTGTCATTTAACGTCCAGCCTTTCCTTACTCTGAACTTGTTCGCACCATTGATCGGGCAGTTAGTCACACTCTGGCTCCTGGAGGAGTCACGTGTATTGTGTTGAAAACCTGGTGTTGAAAACCTGGTAATTTCTCGTATTGTTTTTTTTTTCCTATTGTTTCCTCACCTGGATTGTTAAGTCCTTGAGGAAAGGAACTTTCTTCTCTCTCCCCATGGGGCATTAGCCCAGGACTCTGTACCGTACTTGTAGAAAGTGTTTGTTGGTTTATTCTTTTCTACTTTCTTGGATATGTATGAAATCTCCGTCCTTCCTGTCTAAGCCAAATGATTGCACTTGCTTATTTCTGTTCCTAATTCTTCTTTCCACCTTCCGATCAGAAGATTTGGGTGCGTGTATAAATATGTGTACCCCCCTCCCCCATTGCTGCTTCTGCTGACCACTGCCCTGCTCTCTACATACTTAGGAACAGCAGGCTAAGTTCTTATAGTAACACTTCAGGGGCTTAAATGAATGAAAACAAATTCCTACAGAAGGCTGTGAGATTGCTGGGAGAGAGCCACGCAGAAGCGGGTGCGATGTGGCCCTGGCCCTGAGCGCGGCCTGGAGGGGGCCGTTGTTCCCAGCCTGAGCGTCTTGCTCCTATGGACACTTGAAGGCAACGCCCCCCCCCCGCCCCCCCCCCCCCCCCCCGCCATGAGGAACCATCCTGAGGTAACTTTGAAGGCAAGCACCGTCACTTCCTGGCCCGTCCACACAGCTGCGGGCACAGCGATTGGCCATTTCCCGCTGAATACCGCATAGTAAGTGTCCACTCTAACCTGAGGGTGGTGAACAGACACCGGGTCTTCGAATTATTTTTTTTTTTTTGGTTTGGCGCGAACATGATTGGAAGGTTGAGGAAGATGAGAAGTGGCGGGGAAGGTCATTTTCAGGATCAGGTTTGCACTTTAAAATCCGTTCTGGTACATTCTCTGCAGTCACTACAGCGTCTAGGCATTGAAGCTTTGTAGCTCCTCGGGGCCCCTGGGTGGCCCAGTCGTCGGTGTCCGCCTCGATTTTGGCTCCGGTCGTGATGCCGAGGTCCTGCGAGCAGGCCGCGCAGGGAGCTCCGCTTGGGGTTCTTTCTCGCTCCCGCTGCCCCCCGCCCCCACCCCCCCACCCCCTCCCGCCCCAGCGTGCAGCTCGTAGCTCCTTGGCAGGATTCATCAAATGAAGAAATGCAGTCTGTTTCCGCCAATGTGCATAGAAAGCCCCAGATGACTAAAACATCAATCTCTTCATGCAGGGTGGCTGAATGGCTCAGGTGTTGATAAAGCCTTTGTCGGGTCGCCGTTTCTATGATTCGGTTCATTACGTTCCGCGACGGAGTTGGACAAGGACGCTGGTAGAAAAGTTAAGAGTATTACCGCCAACGTTTTTGCTGAACTCTTCTATTCCGCAGAGGCCCCTGCAGACAAAAGCTCCGTTTTACTAACCACATCTCAAAACTGCGTTTCATTTGTGGAATATGGCGTTTTAACCTGTTTAGGGTTGAGTCTGATTTTGTGCATCCCCTAGTTGTTTACGTAGAGAGGAGAATTAACCCGACGCTTACGATCCGTTGGTTATATCGATCTCTTTTCATATTTCTGTCAGCAGCAATTTAAAGCAAAGCCAGTAAGAATGCTCTGCTAAGCTATTCTTTGCCACAGAAAGCCTGTATGAATCAAATGTCAAGATTCATCCTAAGCAAATAGTTTGCAGAGAATGTGCTGGCCTATGGAAGTTACTGCTTCTGGTTTTTGAAATAAATCCTAATGGAAAATGGTACTTAGCAACATTTAAAAGATGATACTTTAAAAAAAATCTGGGGCTGTTCATCTGGCTAGAAGTTTGATACCAGCCTCTATTTATGTAACAGGTTTAGTCACTTTTAAAGAGATTATACTTTTTCATAGATTTATGCCAAGTCTTGCTCTTCACACTAAATAATAGGAAAAGTTAGATAAAAGAAAATATATTTTCATTTCTTAGGAATTCTTTTGTTGACTGGGTTGCTGACATCCCCTAGTGATGGCATGTAATTTTTAAGAAAATAGGAAGTTAAATCATATTTGCACGGTATTTTACAAATTTGGTCTTAGAATCCTATTCATTTAAACATATCTTGTGTGTTCGGAAATAATTTTTATGCCCAAATATTGATTTGTTTCCTACTTTTGCTGAGAAGATAAAAATCTAAGTATTTTTCCTCTCAAGCTGCTTATGAATTTTATGTTCAAGAATAAACTCTCCAAATGAAGCCAGGAGTATGATACGAATGTAATTATCGTCCTGTTTATGGGTTAGATAATAACACGGAGGTATCATGTTGTCATCGGCTGGAATTGGCAACTCCTCGCGGGGGAGGAAGGAACTCCTAGATTTTGAAGAATGAGGTATTTAGGAAACAGCTCCTAGCCCATTACATTTTTTTTTTTTAATTTAAAAATCGTTCAGTAGTAATAGCCATGCAGAAATACGGGGTTATAAGAATAGATTGTAATGCCTGCTTCATCCTTGGTCAAGGTTGGCTTGAGAGTGAACCTTTGTTAGGAGGAGCAAGCCAGTGTTGCTAGGTTTGACCCAAGCTCTTCTTGGCTTGGTTTTGACTAGAAATCCTCCCAGTTTACGAAGCCACCGCATCACGCGGGTCACTCCTGCCAAACATCATGGTAGAGGGGCTCCCACCCACAGGAGATTACAAAGAAAACGAGAAACCTAAATGCATGGACTCGACCTCCCAACCTTTTTCTATCTACTTTCCAAAATTTCATCGGCACATACTCTGTTCTCTTGTTACCCCTTGTGTCTGGGTGGGGGAGAAGGACGGTGTGCTTGTGCCCGTGTGCTCGTCTACACGCGCGTGACATCATTTTCTGTTCTAAGCTCTCATAGGTGCGGAAGTAAATGCGTTGCGCTGAGCCTGCCGTCTTGAATTGGCAGTTCACCGTCTCCTTAGGGGAATTTGAGCACTGAACACGTTTTATCTCTAGGACGAAGTGAGCCAGGCCATCCTCTCCGTGTAGCACATACCATAGCTGTCAGCAGGCTTTCAGGTTACCTCACTATAAAAAGCCCTTTCATACGTTGTTGTGGTAGCTTTAGGCTTTAGTAGCATCTGTTTTGGTATTTTGTTCATTTTCCTGCAGATGCCTTTTGTTTATTTTCTTGTCTCATTATTTCCTGCAGGTGTCTGGATTATCATTTTATTCTGCTTTTGTGTTTAATTTGGCAGAATGAAGGTGGGTCATAGGGAATGAAAGGATGGAAAGGCTATTCTAGCGCAAATACATTTTACTGGTTTTTGTGACTAATAGGTGTAATTCACTTCTTAGTTGATTTGGGTCATTATCTGTTACATAAAGCATGTGGTTTTGTTCACCAAACGTTTCTGGACCAAGCGTCCATGATCCTGTTGAGGAAGAGTCTTTCCCCTCTGCTCCCTGGTCAGAACTCGTGGGGCAGAGGCGGAGGTGAAGGCCTCCCCCCGGGTTCAGGCTGGACTTCAGACGCCCTTCTAGTAAGACTGTTCTGGATGTGGTGATTTGGGGAAGGATCCAATGTTGACATTTCCATGAAGCTTTCTCCCCCATCCTGAGATGGATTGATTTTAGAGAGGGGAAAAGAGGAGCAAAGGGAGAGGGAGAGAGGAATCCCTGCCGAGTGAGGAGCCCGAGGTCATGAGATCATGACCTGAGCCGATATCAAGAGTCGGACACTTAACTGAGCCACCCAGGTGCCCCTCTATAAAGTTTTTTTCTTCTTTTAAAAAAAAGATTTTATGTATTTGCCAGAGTGCGAGCGCGCACAAGGAAAGGGAGAGGCAGGCTCCCCGTGGCACAGGGAACCTAGTGGGGCGCGATCCCAGCACCCCGAGATCATGACCTGAGCCGCAGGCAGACGCTTCACCCGCTGAGCTGCCCAGGCACCCTGAAGCTTTTTAATTTGTGGAATATTCTCCTTTTCCCCACAGAAATCGATGGAGGTAGGGTGAGCTGTTGTAAAGCTCCCACTGGTAGAGTAGTTCTTAAATAGGCTTCAGTTGAAGGTTCGCTTCATTTCAGCATCTTGAAATCTGGTTGCGTCATGCAGTCTGTGTCAGAAGAAGCAGTTGCATCCACCCCGCTGAGGTCTCACAGTGTCGCAGAGGTGATGCTACGAGGTTTGCGGGGTCAGCTCACGTGCTGACGGAGCCCGGGGCTTCAGCAACGTAGGACGAGGGAGAGCGTGGTACAGGGTCCGGTTGGGCACGCGTGCATACATTAGTTCTTCATTCACTGCGCCCCGGTCCGTCAGGGAGGGGATACTGGCCCTTGCTCATCAGGCCTGTGAGCAGAGTGAGTAGAATGGCAGGGATTTTCACGTGGACATAACTGCCAAGCACGGTGGTTGTGCAGCTGATTCTTTTCTTCATGGTAAAGGCCTTGAATGATGCCAGGAGATAATCCTGAGACCTCTTGGTGCAACTCAGGGCAAGGGGTGGTCCGTCAATGGGCTTCAGCCCACTGTCCCTTGATCCAGGGCCACCGTTGGAGGGTGTGTACGTCTGCCAAGGTCAAGAATAATTGTGCTTTTACGGCAGGTGTCTTCCATGTGGTACAGATATGTTCTTTTTGTTATTCCCTCTCCTCCTCTAAGAAGCCCGTTTGGGTCTGCAGACTGTGATTACTAAACACATTTTCCCCTCTTTCTCTCCGCTCCCCCCCACCTCGCCGCCCTCATCCCCCCTCCTCACTCCCTAACATTTTAGGCACACATTTCTGGGTCTCTTGATTTTTCTTAGGTTTTCCAGCAAATGTCATACTGTCTCTAAGTTCTGTTGGAAGCTCTACCATGGGTTTAGTATTTCTAGCTGGGTGTGTTATTTTCCTGATCTACTCAGGAGGGGAGTTCACGTTTGGAAGGAGAATGATTGACCTGAACAGGTAGAAATATTACTTCCTTTGGAAAAAAATTCTGAATTTCAAAGAGACGCCACATGTCACTTTGCACGTTAGGGAAGAAATGATACAGGATGGCGTGGGGCTGACCATCTGGTGTTTGAATACATCGCGTGGAGAGGCCCCTACAGGGAGTTCCAGTGTATGAACAGGTTGTCCGCACATTCCATACATGAGCAAATGATTTATTTGGAAAGTAGGCTTTCCCATAGAGACAGTGCACAAATGATTAGATTTCCAGGTCGATTTCTCAAAATCCATACCTCAGGCTTTTGAACTGAATTCTGGGTGCTAAATCTTGGAGCGGGTTGGTAAAGGCAGAATTTTTACCTCACTTTCTTAGGCCAAAATTTTAGAGTTTTTTTAGATTTTATTTATTTGGCAGAGCAGAAGCAGGGGAACAGCAGGGAGAGGCAGAGGGAAAGGGAGAAGCAGCATCCTGCGCTGGGAAGGGAGCCCGGTGTGGGGCCGCTGATCCCAGAGCCCTGGGACCTACCAGCTGAGCCGAGCCCCGAAGGCAGACACCTAACCGACTGAGCCATCCAGGTGCCCCTTGGGCCGAAATTTCAAATACCGCCACTCCCCCCGACCCCCCCCCCCCCCCGATTATTTTTCTATTTCTTGGTGCTTTTCTCCCTTAGACCTTCTTGTTCCTACCTCCATGATGCTGTTACACTTTTGCAGTAAATACCGAAACAACGTTATATGCTTCCTGCCTACTTTTTCTCCTTCTAGAATCTAAATTCCTAATTCCTCAAATGTAGCAGGTTTCTCAGCCGAGTCATGAGGGGATCAGTGATTTGAGCGAATGACTTCAATGTGTGAATGATTGATTACCTGTACTGCCTTCTAAGAGAGATTTGCATTTTAAAGGAAGCCTCTTCCCTCCAGGGAATCCTAAGTGGTGAGATTTCACCGGGGAAGCCAAGGCCTGGGAAGGCGGCCGGCAGCCTGGGCTGCGGGCAGAAGGCTGGTCTGCGCGTCTCAGGCCAGGGGGGGCGCGCTGGGGCGAAGGTAGCCTTTTGGGGAGGCGTGCTCCGGGCGCATTCCCCCAGACGCCCCCTCTCTTGCTGCCGAATCCCTGGGTTTCTCTGGGATTGTACGGGGTTGACTCGATGTCTGTGCAGGGAAGTCCGCAGAGTCTTGGGGACTCACCCAGCGCCCCTCCCCCCCCGCGGAACAAAAAGACCTTGTTACTGTCTCTTTGGGTTTTACTTGAGTTTGTTAAGTCACCCATCAGGAATGAACAACTTTTAATGGGAAAAAAAATGTCAAGCTGAATGGAAACACTGTTGCCTCAGATCAATGTTTAAAAACCGTGCTATCTCAAAATTAAACGTATTTTTATATTTCTCACATTGCCCAGAAGTTGCCACTGAATTCAAGAATCAGAAATGCAGGAGATTTTTGTTGCTAAGAAACTCAAGACCTCTCTTTTTGCATCAGATCCTGTTTCCCTGTTTCATAGCTGCCATAAAGTAAATATTTAAGTGATGGAGATTATTTTGCATTGCAACTTGACTTGCACTTTGGTTCGTTGTTAAAAACAAAACAAAAAACAAAACCCTTGGGGAGGTGTAAGGACAGTTTCAGTGGGCCTGGCTGGTGATGAGGTGAGATCTGCGTAATAAGATCTAGGGTCAGATGAGTGTCTTGTGTTTTTCCACCTGATGACCTTTTTTTGTTTCAAAGGTAGTTTCAGCTATAGTTGTCATTGAAGATTGTCAGGGAAATTTTACATTACCACGTCCTGTGAACCAGTCCTTTTTTAAGTGGTTTGAAGTGAAAACTTGAACAACTGCTGTATTAAGCCGGGGCCCTGGCTTCTGTGTCTAAGCCTTTGAAAGGGAGGGAAGGGGGGAGTATGGTGCCCTGGATGTTGGGTTAGATTGCAAGCTCGCGCACTTGGGGCGTAAGCCCTGCAGTCTCACTCTGGGTGGGGGATGTGCTTGCTGACCTTTTTTTTTTTTTTTTTTTTTTTAATTTATTTTTTATTGGTGTTCAATTTACTAACATACAGAATAACCCCCAGTGCCCGTCACCCATTCACTCCCACCCCCCGCCCTCCTCCCCTTCTACCACCCCTAGTTCGTTTCCCAGAGTTAGCAGTCTTTACGTTCTGTCTCCCTTTCTGATATTTCCCACACATTTCTTGCTGACCTTTGTATCAGCTTGTCTCCTAGTCGGAATCCTTGGTTGAGGTTTCTGCAAGTGGAGGAGCCCAGAGGAGCTTTAGGGCAATGAAGTTACTCTGGATAGTACCGTAATGGCAGATGCACGTCATGATACATTCGTCCAAACCCACAGAATGCACAACCCCGAGACTGAGCCCTACAGTTAACTGGGGCCTTGGGTAATAATGAGTGTGTGTCAGTGAGGTTCATCCGCTGTAACAAGTCTGCTGGGGGGATGTGGATAATGGAGAGGCTGCACATGTGTGGGGCTGGAGGACGTACGGGGAATCTCTACCTTCTCAATTCTTGTGAACCTAAAACTGTTGTAAGAATTAAAATCTAATACAAAAGTACAGATGCCCAGGTATCACCTTGAAGATGCTGATTCAGTGGTTTTGGTGCCAGGCTTTTTTTTTTTTAAGATTTTATTTATTCATGAGAGAGACACAGAGGCAGAGACACAGGCAGAGGGAGAAGCAGGCTCCATGCAGGGAGCCCGATGCAGGACTCGATCCCGGGACCTCAGGGTCACGCCCTGAGCCAAAGGCAGACGCTCCACCGCTGAGCCCCCCTGGGTGCCCCATGATGCCAGGCTGAAATCTGTGCGGCCAGAGCCAACTGCATGGAAAGGCCGAACCTCCTGTCTGCCAGGCAGTCCCTGCAGAGCACCTGCTCCCCAGGTGCAGGGGGATTTCCTAGATGAGCTCCTTGTTGAAATATTGTTCGGGCTGGTGAGGTGTTTTCGTTCAGTGGTAGAAAGTGAGTGGAGTAGAGACCCTCCATTGACACGCAGGAGGTCTAAGTGTCTGGGTCTCTACTCAAGTCTTTTCCTCACTGGTTTGTGGCTGAATTTGGTGAGAATTTGCTTTGAGCAACGCTCTGTATATAGTCAGGGCTTGAGAAGCATGAGCTTCCATTGTTATGTTTTAAAACCCCGATGATATTTTTTCAGGATCGTACTATTTTTCTTGAATTTTTGGTGAAAAATAAAATCCCATGCCTTATATAAAGATTTTATTTTTTAAATACTTTTTAAAAAAAGACTTTATTTGCTTATTCATGAAAGACACAGAGAGGCGGAGACATAGGCAGAGGGAGAAGCAGGCTCCATGCAGGGAGCCCGATGTGGGACTCGATCCGGGGAACCCCAGGGTCATGACTTGAGCTGGAGGCAGATACTCAATCACTGAGCCGCCTGGGTGTCCCTCCTGATAGTATTTTTATATTTCATCAATCACTTTGGGACTTGGAAGGCTCATAATGTAAACATATACCACTTATGTATTCACCGTGACTTTGTAATTTAAAGAACTTCTTAGTCTCTAAATTTTAGTACTTCTACAAGTAAGAAAAAAAATCACAAGGTTTAAAAACAATACATTTTATCTCGAAGTTTTGAATAGGCCAGTCCCTAGTGTCCAAGGACTTTTTATTGGGGAGTCAGAAGACACATGGTCCATAACCAGTTGGATTCAAAAGAGAGATCAAAGATCAAATCCTTTACCACAACAATAAACTAGAACTCTAGGAATAGAAACACGGTTGGATTTTGCACATGAGAAATTGCAGGCTCTTTGGAGCAAATGGAGATTGAGATGATTCTTCCCCATACACTACGGCACCAGTTCCTTAAACTTCTATTACGGAAGGAAGGCATTTAAGGGACCACGTTTTATGAACAGCTGAGTAATCGACACACGTTAGAACTGACCGCTTATTTCATTTAGTTAAAGCCAAAAAATAAGTATAATCCGTTGTACGAAATTTGTGTGCAGATGCTTACATGTCATCAACAAATAGAGTTTGTGTAACAAGCTTCGAGATCCACGGCTCTGGGGCTTTTTTTGTGAGGTTTGGGCATCCTCAGGTCAGGGCTTGGATCCCCTGAAGGCCTGCCCTCTGGTCACTGAGCGGATTCCTGGGTCCTGAAAGCTGATGAAAACCTCAGGGTTGCCGGAAATAGAAACTGCATCCACCTTAGAGAATGTGATTGTGGATGCAGGATTAAAGACTCAGTGTTTTGTCTTTTAAGGCTAAAAAATAAGCATTTATTTGCTTTGGGAGGAAAAAAAACCACATCCACAGACTCAGGTTTGTGGCTGATACTGTGTTTTGTTTGTGATACCGGTTGCAGGATTTTGCTGTCAGAGTTGCTGTTTTCCACAAAGCATACAGATGAAAACCTATTTTTCTATCTGGTTTGTCATCTAAACTTACCTGGTTGCTTACGAGATGAATTGTGTGCTCAGTTAAGAATTCTAAAACATGCACGTGTGCTGTCTTTCAAAAAAAAAATTTTTTTTAAAAGGCTGCTACAAAAGCCAAACCAAACCCTAGACCGGAATAGACGGCGCAGTACCCTCCAGTAACTACGTCCTGCAGTAATTCTAAGGGAAACCCTGGCATAGCTAGAAGCATAGAGACTCCCCTTTTTATTCTTCACACCTAAAACTACATTTTACATTTTATGTTGTCCGCGTCTGCAACATAAGGAATGTAGGATTTGCTCCATGTTTACCCTGACCCCCTAAATCCTGTGTAATGGAAAAGAAATAGAGTTCTTGTAAAGACCTGTGAGAGGTTCCTTCTTCTGTTTCGTAGCCTAGTCTTGAAAGAACACTGTACGAGAAAAACTTCTTATACGTTAACAGTTACTTTATTAGAGACGTCCGTGCTACATAATCTTGATGATGCGTGTACATGTATGTGGATGTACACATATGCAGTTCTGATCAGTAATGAAAAAGCTTGGAAACTTTTTAATTCTATTCAAAATAAGATACATATGTGTGTATACTCGTGTACATTTTTGTACACATGCATATATCCTATATATACGCATCCTTGGTAGTTGGAAAAACTTTTTTGAAATTAATTCGTATTAATTATCAGGGAAACCTAAAAATCTTTGTTGACTATGAACGACTCCGTTATTTCTGGAGTTAAATCTTCAACACACACAGGATAATTGGATACGGTGTCTTTTTGTTGGGGTCTGAACGAGCTTTGGGACAGAGGTGTGCCGACCACTCGCTCAGACTGGTTAGGAAAAGAATGATCTGGTAAATGATGGCCTTGGACTATTTGGGACGCTGTCTTTCCTATTCTGTGTGGCTTTGATTTCCTCTACCCGCATGACAATGTGCCAGTTGTTGTGTGTGCTCTTTGCATACCTTTCTTTCCTTGGCCTTTTACATTTGCATAGTGTAGTTTAGAGCTAGTGCAAGATACAGAGCTGGCTGGAGGGCCGTATGTATGGATGGCATTGTGCGCTTCCCAGCACCGCGTCCTCGGCGCACAATGACTGCAGTGTGGAGGGGCCTACACGGAGACAGTGATGGTGCTTTATGAAACGCCAGTGGTGTGTGGTGGCCACTGCAATCTGCCGGGTAAGCAGTTGCACAAATTCCTCCAAGTTGAGAGGCCTCCAGAAATGTCATGTTTTGGCCTCAGAAGTGAATGCCACAAATAACAGCGCCGGCCCTGGGGACTTTGCTCAGCTTCTCAGATTGCCGTCTGCCTTTCTTCGGCTGGGTCTGCCGAGATTGTTTTGTTTTGTTCTTTTAAAGTCCCCAGAAGTTAGTCTTGTAGCTCTTGAAGAATATATTTTAAACCCATCAAAATTGTCTTTTTTCCCCACCCTTTTGGATATCTCTCACATATTCAGTGTTTTAAAGAAGAAAACAAAACAAAACAAAAAAAACAAAAAGACCCCCTGATACCTGGAAGGTAAACCAAAGGGCCTTTTTTTTTTTTCTTTTGAATGGTCCATGGTCAATTTTTCAGTGCCCTGATTTTATATTGCTGGTCCGTGCTGTAAGTGGGGTTAGGGAGAGGCAGACAGAGAAGGAGATTGTAAAGCTCATTGGCATTTAATACAGAAAGGAAGATTTCTTTTTGAGGTGTACCTGGCAAGTTTTGGTAACAGTTGTATGGATTTGTTTAATTAACTTGCTGCTACATTATTAGAGTTGCTGTTGACACAGATTGTAGTCTGGAAAGATCCTGGTGGAGGAAGGGATACAAAGCCAAGGGTCTTAGTGAAGGGATGGAACGTCCGGAAGCCCACGGTCCCCTTCTGGATGCAGGTGGGCACACGCAGGCCTGCCCTTAAGAGAAACAGGCGGATTCGCCTTTCTGCTTCTGTCATTCCTCTAGTTCTCAACAAGTATTTGGAAATGCTCAAATTACTAAGGAAGAGTGTAAGCACAATGTAGAATTGTGAAGATGAAATGTAGGTCTGTGGCTGCTCTTCCCTCAGAATGTAGTTGGCAGCGTGTGTCCGGGTTAGTTCCCTGAATATCTATGGGTGGCAGTCCAGAGCTGGGTCCAGGACATTGCGTAAGACGCTCGGCCGGAGGCTTGGATTCTAGGGCCGGCGCTGCCAGCTTTGCTGCTGGCATCATGGCTCCGAGCCATCCCACCCAACGGATGGTTCTGGCCGACGGGCGAGCTCGTTACGCAGCGAAATGCTGCCCCAAGAGATGTTTTTTTTTTTTTTTAAGATTTAATTTATGAGAGACACAGAGAGAGAAGCAGAGAGACAGGCAGAGGGAGAAGCAGGCTTCATGCAGGGAGCCCAATGTGGGACTCGATCCTGGGACCCTGGGACCATGCCCTGAGCCAAAGGCAGGATGCTCAACTGCTGAGCCACCCAGAAGTCCCAAAGTGAACCCTGTTGTAAACTATGGGCTTTGGGTGATAATGGTAAGTTGATGTAGGTTCAACAACTGCACCACTCTGGTGCAGGCTGCTGATAGTAGGGGAAGGGGTTGGAGCAGTTATTTCAGAGCTCTGCACTTTCTGTTCACTTTTTCTGAAAACCTAAAACTTTAAAAAATCTATTAATTAAAACAGAACTAAGTTATACTCTATAGGACTAAGTACTTGAAGCAGGGGTAGCAGTCACTTCTTGGCAAGCCTCAAGTACAGAACCCAGACATTCACATCCGTACTCAAGGTTACCAAGTGATGCTGAGGCTGGCTAGGACAGAGCGCAGCAAACACTGGGATGCAATTCAGGGGTGGCTCTGGGCTCTCGATCATTTATTCTGTATCAAGATATGGCCCATTCAAAGGGAATGGTGTTGATGTGTTCAAATGAGGTCGCCTTTCCTTCCCCAGTGCAATTAATCTTTTCATCATCTTCTTATTTCTTTTAGCACATTCAGGGCATAACATATTATCTTCTAGGCCTGGAGATGGGAAAGTGCAGGCAGGTAACAGGAAGAGAGAGATCATCCTTTTGGGAGTGTCAGGCACCCAGGCCTGACCTGCATGAAACTGCAGGCGAACCCAACCTTGTGTGTCTGCAAGGAGAGGTCTGCCGTGGACCACACACCACCTGACACCAGAGGCTTGCAGCAGAAAGGTCTCAACAGAAGCAGGAATGGAACGTGAATTCACAGACTTGGATTGACTGGCTCTTGCAGCAATTCTTGACCATGCTGCCAACATGCCTTCTTGTGCCGAAGTTACCACTTTGACTATATTAATCCCCCTGCCTCTCTCACTCTTACTACTTTTCCAAATGTTGGCCACCATCTTGCATTTCGCCGAACATGACTCCGATTTAGCCTCTGGTGGTGTTTCAGGAATAGTCTTTACATTGTCACACTCCTGGTTTGTTTCAGAGTAAGCATGTTTCTGGAGCCTCAGATAAACCTCTATTTTCCGGCCATGGGTACTCAAATTCAGTTGTTGGCACCAGTTCCGCAAAATGTCCCAACGTACTTTATTAACTGGAGGCAAACTGGCTGGCAAAGGAGGGGCTGGTGTACTACAACAACAACTATGTTTTGGACAAAACTTGAATCGTTCACTTATATGAGGATGACAAACTTTATCGCTTGACCCAGGCATCTTCAGACTGACTTCTGAAGTTGAAGAAACACTTGGTTCCATTTGTTCTTCATTAAGTTCTTCATTAACTGGAACCAATGTGAGAATCACACTTTCTTCCTCTAATGCCTCCTCAGAGAAATTCTCATTGTCGTAAGTCGAGTTCTCCATTTCCAGGACACTTAGGGGAAGGCAGAGCCAGCAAGGTCAGGACTTGGGCCCTCCAATCCTCTTCACCTCCCCAAGAGATGTTAAAGTGAGAAAAACATACTTTTGATTAAAGAACTCAGGCTCCAAACTTAGCTTCGAAAAGGAGCACAATGTAAGAGTAAGTATGATAGGTGTGCAAGAGGCTGCTCGAAGGAGAAACAGGAGCATCGGGAGACTGGCACAGCTTTCAGAGGGAAGGAGAGTCTGGAGATTGGTCTAGAGGTAAGGTTTCAACAGCTGGAGATAATTCAGGGTGAAAAAGAAATTCAGAGTATGTCTTGGCAAGTCCACAGTTGTCTTCGTCTGGGGCAGTACCCCCAAAGTGCCACGGCGGCGAGGTGTCCGGGTCTTCAGTGCAGGTAGTGGGACCAAAAAAAAAAAAAAAAAAAAAAACACACCTATGTTCTGCTTGGTTAACACGTGGGTTTGTAGTCCTTTCATGCAATAGAATCCAAGTCGTTTATTAAAAAAAAAAAAGTTAAAACAATGATAACAGGAGAAAATTGCCTTCCTGGATAGAAATACAGAGTACTAAAGTTTATGGGTATCACAGATAAGAATTCAGTTCTTCAAAAGAAATTCAGGAAATCAGTCTGAAAACTAAGTTAACTTCTCTGTAACCTCTGTTTTCTCATTTGTGAAATGAGATTGGATGAAATAAGTGTGAAAGTTCTTTAATCATTTTTAAAATCAGTTATTATTAGAGCAGCTCAGAAAGGTCCTTGATTTCAGCTGCTTTTTAAACCATATGAAGTGTCAACTATTTTATTAAGCACTTTAAATACACCTCACTTAATTATCACTATTATACAAGGAGTATTCATATTTTATTTTTTAAGATTATATTCATTTATTCCTGAGAGAGAGAGGCAGAGACACCGGCAGAGGGAGAAGCAGGCTCCCTGTGGGGAGCCCTATGCAGGACTCCATCCTGGGACCCTGGGGTCACGCCCTGAGCTGAAGGCAGACGCTCCACCCCTGAGCCACCCAGGCAACCCAAGGAGTATTTATATTTTAAAGAGAAGAAACTGAGGCAGGTGAAGGTCAGTAACTTGCCTCCAGGTACCTACCTTTTAAGAGGTAGGGTTGTGGCTCTAGCCCGGGTCACTGGCTCTGCACTGCTGTGTCTTTTCCAGTGTAGTTGAGAATCAGTTATTCTCATGGAAGATGGCACATGAAGGAATCTGGAGGGCTCGAGGAACGGGTCCAACTGGCGCACCCCCCAGCCTTCTGTGTTGCGATCACAGTTGTGTGCTGGTTCTTGTCCCCCGTGTGCTGTGGACAGCGTGAAGGCAAAGAGAAGTGGGAACCTCGGGTTCCTACTGCCGACAGCTTGCTCAGGCAAGTTTGATTGCAGATGAGTATTTATTAAACGTGCCACGTTATTACATTTTGTGGGTAATATTTAATATGGGATAATCCGATATATTCATGAGAGGAGAAATATGCTATTTTGTTTGCCTTTTTTGCATTAGCTTCCAAAAGCAGATCAGTTTTAGGTTTCTTAACAGTAACTTCTTTGGGGTTTCTGTTAAAAGTTACTTTCGTCCGCCCTTATTCCTTAGCTCCTGTTTCTTTCCCTCTTGTCTGGATGGTTTTACTATATCTTATTTTTTAAAATAAATGTCAAAACCTTTTGAATGTCAATGAGTCAGAGTAATAAAATAATGGGAGAAAGTGATTGTAGAGTACTGGGTTTCATTTTATGTGGCTAGAGGCCCACGGAGTTTTCCTAATTGGAGAGTTTTAGACATTAACCAGCCATTATGCCTTTTTTTTTTTTTAAGTTGTTTTTAAAGATTTTATTTTTGGGGGCACTTGGGTGGTTCTACCTTCAGCTCAGGGCATGATCCGAGGTTCTGGGATCAAGTCCTGCATTGGGCTCCCCTGCAAGGATGCTTAACCAAATGCTCCCATTATTCTGTCTTTTAATGTTGCCTCTCATTTATTCTCTGTATTGTTTTCAATTAGTTATTTTTTAAAGATTTTATTTTAAAGATTTTATTAATTTGAGGGAGTGCAATTGAGAGAGCATGAGCAGGGGGTAGAGGGGAGGGACAGGGGAGAGGAAGAAGCAGGCTCCCTGTCAACGGGGCTTGAGCCCAGGACCCTGGGATCTGACTGATGGAAGGCAGACGCCTACCCGACTGAGCCGTCCAGGCCCCTACGGGGTTTATTTTAAAGTAAAGTCTGCATCCAGTATGGGGCTTGAACTCACAACCCTGAGATCAGGGGTCTCCTGCTTTACTGACTGGGCCTGCCAGGTGCCCCTTCAGTGACATTTCTGATGAAGTCTGTGTAGACTCCTCATTCTGTCTTCCATGTCTGAAGTTCTTTCACACTTTCCATCATTCTTTGCTGTGTTTCGGGTAGTCTTTTCAGATCCATCTTGCTGGTCACTGGTTTTCTGTCTGCGTCAAACTGTCCGTTTGGATTTATTTTTACAGGTGTTGTTTATAGATCGTCTATTTGGTTCTTTTCAGAGTCTTCTTTTTATAATTATTTCTTGATATCTTATTTATTTCTTTAAACAAGTAAAACATACTGACTTTGTGTTCTGTACTTGATAATTCCATTATTTGCAGTCTCTGAAGATCTGATTTCGATAGTGTCTAATACTCAATAACAGTGATTGGTTTCCTTGTGTGTTTGGATTTTTTGGTTATATTTGTTGGGATTTTATGTCCAGGAATCCTTGGCTCCAGCCAGAAGATTGGACACATCCAATTCTGATTCAGTTTTTTTTTTTTTTTTTTTCTGATTCAGTTTAAACTAAATTCTCTTTTTTGGCATTTTTGAATCAAAAAGATAGTGGAATTCCAAAAAAAAAAAAAAAGATAGTGGATGAACTCTGTGTGTGTGTATAATAAATCATAATGGGGCACCTGGGAAGCTCAGTCCATTAAGCATGTGCCTTTGGCTCCGGTCATGATCCCAGGGCGTGGGATGGAGCCCCCCACATTCGACTCCCTGCCTAGGGGGGAGCCCGCTGCTCCCCCTGCTTGTGTTCTCTCTCCCTCTCTCTCTCTCTCAATTAAATGAATAAAATGTTTTTGAAAAAATCATATTAATTAAAACTGTTAATGCCAGTCTCCAAATCTGCTTGAGGGCCAAATCATGGTAATTTTTTATCCCTCATTTCTTGAGATATGGTCTGTAGAACAGTCATTCTGATGTGGAGTTAAGTTAGTAAGTGTTGTATTAAAATAAAATAGTGCTTTATTTAGCCAAATAATTTTGGGGAAACATGAGGTTGAATGATGGGAAACAAGGTTTTTTCGCCATAGAACGTCTCAGGACATTTCACGTGCAAGTAGGAAGTTTGATGCATAGTAGTTAAGCAGAGTTTTTATCTCCCATTACTCCCTTTTTGGGGACGTGGGTGTGCAAATGGAACGTCTCGTGGGTCTGGTGGGTGTGTGTTGCTCTGCCTCCTGAAACCTCGGCTTTTGCGTACTGCCTTTTCCCTCTTCTTCACCTCTGTGTTTATAGCCCCCTGTGTCTGGCTGTGTGTGCGTGCATGTGCATCGTGTATTAAAGGTGCTGGAGGAAGATGGGATTGTACGTGGTAACCCCCCCCCCCCCCCCCCCCCGGAGCAGGTGCTGTCTTCGCGTGGACCTGTTGCGTGCAGCTATCTCATAGGCCCTTGGTTAGTCGTCTTTGGACCAGTTGGACCAGGTAGCCAGTTACTTCTAGGGCAGCAGGTTCATAGGACTTTGTTTTCCCTTGGAGGGACTTCCTTTTTATTTTCTGTCGTTTGTGAATTTTCCAGACCATCTGTATCTTATTTATCATTGTTTTCGCGATGTCTTCCCAGAGGAACCAATACACGTCAGATGCTGGGTCAGTACGTGTTGAGCTTCTTAGCCTAGCAAGCCCTGGCAGTCCTGCGAGAGGGGAGCGGCAGGACTGGCAGTCATAGCGTACGGCTTGTCCATTATGGACAGCTTACTTTTTCACCTTACCATATTCTCCAGTAGCTTTTGCAGAGAAATCGGCTCTGTTGGACTCTATAAACATCCGAATGGAAAAGTAAGTTCTTCTGAAAATGCTCTTTCTCTGCCTTAACAGAGGTAATTTCCTTTAAGATTCATTTCAGATGCCACAGTCTTGGTGGAGCTGTGGTTTCTCTCAGACCCTGTTACTCCTCTGTTCTTGGTGTTGCCATAGCACTTTGTACGTGCATCTTTCAGTCCGTGTCCCACGGTATTGTTGCTTTTTTGTCTTCCAGCCAGACTTTGAGTTCATTGAGGGTGGAGATGCTGAATAGAAGCATAAGTAATAACTGCGTGCAGTTAAGATCTAATCAAGCATTTAAAGTATCTGTGCCTGGAGAGGGGAAGGAGAGAATAGCAGAGAAGCAAGGTCTGAGCATCTTCAAAGCCTCTAGAAGGTCCTCTGGTGTTGGCTGTGGGCTCGTGAAAGAGCAGCTCCCAACGGGACTCGGCGGGCTGATGGAGGCACTTGCTTTGGCACCTTGACGTGTCCTGTCTCAGGTTAATTTGACCCTCCCAGTGAGCTGTGAGAGACTTGGGATTTCCTTGGACAGTTAGGGAGACTAAGTGGTTTGCCTGTCGTCGCGCTTGTCTAGTAGGAAAGTGCCTACAGGAAGCTGAACGAGGCAGGGCCTGGCTCTGACCCCAGCCCCTGCGTGGATGCCCCTGTGCTGCCCAGCGCAGCAATGCCTCATCGTGGTGCTGAGCTTTCTGCAGATTTTTCTCTCAATCCTTTAGGGGAATTCTGTCCATGAGAGCATGTTTCCATTTTTGAAACAGATACCAGTGAGAAAGTATGATTTATTAATAAAATTTTACTATAACCAGTGTTGAATACGTGTTTTCTTTGAACTGAAGTATGTGTTCACGGACGTGGGTTGTCTTAAACATCCTTTTTACTCTAACTTCAAATAGTGTTATCACCAAATAGTAGGACTCTCCTTTTGAGTCTGTTGCATTTCTTCCTGATGTCTACAGCTAGGTGGTTTCACTCATTTGAAAGTAGTGGTCACATACAGCCAGACCTTTTTAGAAATGATAAGTTTGGGAGCTTTATCTGATTAAAGGTCAACTTCTTATGTTAGCTTCTGTTGAGTTTTTAGTGTCTTTCTAAATAAGATGATAATCTCTGCTGTATAGGAGATAAACTGTCCCCTGCAAGTCATTTATACCTCATTGTAAATGCATCGGTATGATGTCCAAGTAGATGGATGCGGCGGGGGCTGTAGTTGATGGCTCACTTTGTTATCTCAGAAAAGGAAAGTTGCTAATTACAAAGTGGGTGCTGACGTCATAGCTATGGTCCTTCACTAGGAGCTGAGTAGGTTAGTGTCACCTCATTAAAAATAGGAATGTTGCATATAGTACACCATAGTACTTTTTTTCAGTTGATTCAGTATTTTTTGACCGCTTATTTTGATGGGCGGTTTTCTACCCACTAGACATTCAGAAGTGAATAATGTTGAAATTAATGCAGAGAATTCACTACTTCTATCTTGAATTATTGATTATCTCCAGGATATTCTTTGGGGCATCTGGGTGGCACAGTCAGTTGAGCATCCTACTCCTGATTTCTGCTCAGGTCATGATCTCTGGGTCATGAGAAGGAGCCCTGTGTCAGGGGCTCTGTGCTGAGCTGGGGGTCCCCTCTGCCCCTGTCTCTGCACCCCTCCCTCACCCCGATATGGGCACCCGCTCACTCTCCTAAAAAAAAAAAAAATGCTGCTATTTGCAACCATATATCTTCACATCAACTTCAGGTTCCTATAAAAAAAAGAGACCATAGATTTTACTGTACATTTAAGAAAGCCAGCTGTTATGTTTTGAGTTCCCTTCTCCTCATAAAGTTAATTTAAAATACCTCTGAATTCAAAGTTTTAATTATATAGGTTAATAATTGCATGCAGACCAAATAATGAAATACAGAACCTTCCATTTTAAAAGCTTAAGCCAAAATCTTGTGTAAGTGCACTTAGTCCCTCTTCGTGTTCGAGACTCTCCAGACCCTCACGGCGGGCACCCACATTAAGTAAGCACGAGGCCCCGCACGCTGTCCTAGGCTCTCCATGTGTAGCGGCCTGTCCAGCACCCACCGCACCCTGTGGAGGATGCTGTTACCCCCCATTTCACAGGTGTGCAAATTAAGGCAAATGGAAGGAAAGTGTATTGTCCTTGGTCATGTAATTTGTCAATAATGGGAATGTACGTAGAACTTTGGTGTTTGGGATCCAGAATCCAATACTCTTCCTTACTACTGTAGAATTAGGTACTTTCTTTTTTTTTTTTTTTTTTTTTTTAAAGATATTTATTTATTTGAGAGAGAGCGGGAGTGGGGGGTAGGAGTGGGAGAGGCACTCCCTGCGCAGGGAGCCCAAGGCTTGGCTGGGTCCCAGGACCGCGGGGTCACCACCCGAGCTGAGCGAAGGCTGACACTTAGCCACCAGGTGCCCCTATTTCACGTACTTTGAATATGCAGACCTATAAACACCTGTCTATTTTAAGTGTCCCTAATTTATGAATCTGCAGTGATAATAGTGAAGGTGCAGTGCTTGTCATGTTGAAATGATGTCACTTCTTCCTTCTTCCCTCTCTTTGGTGTGATTCCTTTCCTCCTCTTCTCTTTTTTTTTTTTTTTTTTTAAAGAAACATTACTACTAAAGGTTTGCCAATGGAAGTTCCAGATTCTCCTTTGCACGTCTTTCAGACACGAGTTTTCCACCTCTGCTCCCACCAAGGGGAGGAGGAAAAGGTTCGGGGAGCGAAACCAGTGCTTGAACTGAGTTTCTCTGAGACTGTCTCGGGATCCCGTGTCGGGGTCCTACTGATTCGACCCTGAGATGTCCTTGATGCCTCGTTGGGTTGTTCGGGATGCGCCCGTGGGAGACGTTCACTTCCACGCGGGGAAGGTGACGGAGTGTCCCTGTGGTGGCGGGAGGGCATCGTTCTGAGGATGCCGACGTCCGAGGGGGACCCGGGGCGGCTCACCTCCACGCGGGGAAGGGGCCTGCCCGGGGCCGCGCATCCTGAGTGGACACCAGTCCCCGCTTGACGCCTTGCCGCTGGTTGACAGTGAACTTTTCTGGGGCTGTCAAAGGCCTTTACATCTCGCTTGAGAGCAATTTCTTAAATTAAAATACAAAATACAGCGAATTGTTTAAGGCAGAAGGTACGTTACATCCTCGGGGGCAGTTGACCTTACTCTACGAGTTCCATCACCTTGTATCCTGAACTCTTGTTCTGAAGATGGAGTGTCCCGTCGTTCTCAAGAAGAAGCTTTGCCTGAATTGAAAAAAAATTATTTTTTTCTAGTCTCCAAGAATCAAACCTGAGAACCGATGGGATACATCGTGTTAGGATAAGTGAAGAGCAGGCCCGGGGGAGCACGCGGCTTGTGGAGAGGACGTCAGCCGCCCTGAGGAGCCGGCGGAGGCGATCGGACGTATTTTTGTACCATCTTAAAAATAAACGAACCCTTAGCGTCCTACTTTTGGAGTCCTTTTTATATTTTATAGAGTAGGAAGTAAAGCAGAGAGCGTTTAATCACGCTTTCGTTTTAGAATTTAAGCTTTGTGTCTGTGGCAGGGGAGGAGGATTCTAAAGTGAAAAAGTTGTTAATCACTCTTGTATTATAAAAGATTGGGAAACAAATCTATTATGCTAAATAATGTTATCTGATGTGAAGTCCTTTATTTACCATATTCACGGAATCTTTAGTGCTGGAAAAGTAAGGATACCATTTCTTTTTTCCCTCAGAAACGTGCTAAGGGACAAGTGTTATTTGACAAAGTGTGTGAACATCTCAATCTCCTGGAGAAGGACTACTTTGGACTTTTATTTCAGGAAAGCCCTGAGCAGAAAGTAAGTGAAATGATTTCAACTTTATTTGTATCTCTTAGAAAAATACTTTATTTTTTTCCTTAAGCAGTATAAAATTTACCCTTAAAATAATTTGACATATTTTATATTTATTGTTGAAATTAGGTAAGTATTAAAAACCTATGTAGAGAGAATCACCTAAAAGTTTCCGCCATTGTGTGTGTATGTTTTCCCACTAGTACCGTATGCAGACAGAAGGGATGTCTGATTCTGTGTTAATTATTAGAGACTGAAAGAACGGATTTAAAAATTTCTATGTTGAATTTTTTAGCTCTTGAATCCACCTGTATGCTAGGAATTGAGAGACACCTAACTCTGGGAAACGAACAAGGGGTGGTGGAAAGGGAAGTGGTTGGGGTAACTGAGGGGGACACTTGGCAGGATGAGGACTGGGTGAAAAAATAAAATAATTTAAAAAAATAATTAAAAAAAGAGTAAGTATTGATAAATGCTACATGGATAAATCTTGAAAACATGCTAAGTAAAAGAACCCAGACACCAATAACCATATTTATATGATTATTTATTTGAAATATCCAGAGTGGACAAATCAATGGAAACAGGAAGTAGATTAGTAGTAGTGGCAAGGGGCTGAGAGAGGTGTTGGGGGAAAGGAGGGACTAACAGATCATGGATAGGAGGGTTCTTTTTGAAGTGGTGTAACATTCTAAAATGCAAGGAAGAACGCATATTGGAAGCAATGTGCACTTGTCTGGGGGCTTGGGAGAGCGCTTGCCTTGCTGGACAGATTGGTGGCTGTGTGGGGTGATGTGTTCCTTGCCCTGTTGTCGGGTTACGGGGAGGCAGGAAAGGAGGTGGGGCCCAGCCTGGCGCAGGCGGCAGATTGACCGGCCGGCACCCGGTGCAAATCCGCCTGGCATCAAGTGTGTTGAGATTGTTCTGCCCCAGGAATTTCCCAAGACACTAAGCAGGAGCCTCGGAGGCTCTGATGCCTACTGCTAATTCCAGGGACTGGCAGGGCTTCTCAGTCTCCTATATAAATCACGGGGGGGCAACAGTAATCCAATCTGGCAATTAGCTAGGTAACCAGCAGCCTTCTGTCGGGGTCAGTTTGGGCATTTCTAACAAAGTGCCATAGTCGGAGTTCTTCATAAATAACACGGGAAGGCTGAGAAGGCCAAGATTAAGATGCCAACAGGTTCAGCGTCTGGGGAGGGCCCACTTTCTGGCCCTCGTAGATAATGCGTTCTGTGTCCTCACAAACAGAAGGGCAGGGAGCTCTCCAAGGCTTCTCCATACGTGTACAGCTCCCACTCATGAGGGATCTGCCTCCATGACCTCATCACCTCCCAGAGGCCCCCAAATATTGGCACACTGGGGATTGGGTCTCAACATATGAATGGGGTGGGGGGACACACATACAGTCAGTCTCTAGCACTTTCCTCCTTGTTAAGAAAGGGCCATTCCTCTTCTGCACTTTGAATAATGGGATGTGACTGGCGGAGAAGGCTGAGTGGAGGAGTGAAGAGTAAAGGTTTGATCCTGTTGCATCCCGGAGCAAAGCCCTCTTAAGTCTGTTAGCTTGTGGCTGTGGACAGCCTCGCCGAGATGTTCTTTCTGGGGATGCCTGAGCCCCTAGTCACGGTGAAGGAAGTGGCCTTGCTGTTTCTAACCTGTACGTCACAGTCAACAGAAGAAAACAGTGGATGAACATAGGCGGGAAAGTTTATTTGCCCACATGCTGTCATTGTTTATATGTCTTGGTAATGAAATACGGGGTATTAAGGGTGATAATTACATATAAATTTAGTTTTCTCAGTTTGCTTAGTTTTAAAGCCTTGATGCCTAATTTGTGGTTTAATTCCACATTTAAACGAAAGACAATTAAATTGCATGTCTGCCTGCAGAATAATATGGTAGTATTCTCCATTAGAATTCTGTTTAGAATGCGTTTCTCAGACGTAGTAACGTATCAGATATTTGACTAAATAAACGACGTGCTTTTTTTAGACTTGACATTAAGGGTGGTTTTGATAATATTTCCAACCATATGCCCTTCTGCTAGTCCTAAAAGCTATTAAAAAGAAAGTGGTGGGAATTTGGCTATCATTAGCCACTTTTTCTGCAATTACATATGGGAGAGTCATAAGAGCACTAAAGCTTTGTGAAAGAAGGAAGCCATCTAGTATGTTGTAAAACATGTAGAAAAACACGTTCTGTTAGTAGAAACAGGATATGCTACATAAAGACATCTGGTATTTCTGCAACCCTAGATTTACATGAGAAAGAGTGGTATATAGATAGTGGGATCCACCTAGTTTTTATTTTTATGACTTCCAGTATATGTGTCTAATCCATATCTTTGACCTGAATCTCAGACTCCTCTTTAACTGCCTCCTGGACACTGCACTCAGTGGTCTCAGAGCAAACCGGCATCTTCCCCTTAAACCTCATCCGTCTCCTGTAGAGTGGGTCCTTCCACTCCTTCCACATGCTTCCATTGCTTATCAGTCAAAAAGGTCTGTTCTTCGTCTACCTACTAACATCCCTCTCCTAGTTCTCTTGGTCCACGGTTTGGACTTAGGTTTGACCTCTGTCCTCTCTTGCTTTGACAATATTGTCATCCTCCCACGTGGATGAACCGTCTGGTCCCGGCCCCCATGGTCACACACCACGCTGCTGCTAGACTAAGATCTCAGGAGCGCCTGTTTGATCTTGGCACTCCCTGGTTTAGCACCATTGAGTGGATCCAGCCTGACCCTCTTGGGGTGGTTGACAAGGCTCTATTTCTCTTATTTCATTTCTCAGTAACCTCCTACATAGAGTCTGGGTTCAATCCACACCAAAGTTCTCTCCTCATAAGAGCTTTGTTGGTCCATACCATAGCTGCTGCTTGAATATACTATTCTTTACATTTGGCGTGTCCTCTTCCCCCCTCCTTTTTTTTTTTTTTTTTTTGGTATTTGATGCCTACTTAAGATATCCTACTTTTTTGGTATTTGATGCCTACTTAAGTATTCTACTCTAGGAGATTTAGCTTGACTGCTCTCCACCACCCTGTCTCCTGCTCCCACTCAAGGAGAGTTGACAGTTTCTTCCATCTGTTATCTATCTAGAAATTTAGCACAAACCTTATTTGTGTCCATCATTTTTCCCCGTTCCTTTAGGAACTTGAGGGTAGAGATCATACATTTTTGTCTGTGTAACCTCAATCTAGTTAAACATTATCAAATATTTATTAAATACTGCCTTTGTGCCATCTCACACCCATTAGGATGGCCATTAGCAGAAATACACAATAAGAAATGTTAGCAAGGATACCAAGATATTGGGACCCTTGTGCATTGGTAGTGGTAATGTTAAATGATGGAGCTCTTGCAGAAAACAGTATAAGCACTCAAAACAGGAAAATACTCAAAAAATTATAAATAGAACTATGTGATCCAGCAGTCCCACTTCTGGGTATATATTCAAAAGAACTGAGAGCAGGATCTTTAGGAGATGGTTGCACCCCTGTGTTCATTGCAGCATTATTCATGGTAGCCAAGAAATGGAAGTAGCCCAGTGTCCACTGATGAATGAATTAGATAAACAAAGCGTGGTATATACAAAATGTGGTGAATGAAATATCATTGAGCCTTAGGAAGTCTATCACATGCTCTAAAATGGTTGAACCTAGAGGACATTAAGTGAAATAAGCCACAAAAAGCCAAGCACTGTGATCCACTTATATGAGGTATCCATAGTCACGCTCATGGAAATGGAAAGTAGAACCATGTCTGCCGGCAGGGGCAGGGGGTGCCTGCTGTTCTGTGGGTATAGAGTTTCAATTTTGCAAGATGAAAGAGTTTCAGAATCTCTTGCACAACAATGTGAATAAGGTTAGCATTGCTGAACTGTGTACTAAAAAATAGTGACGACGGTAAGCCCCTAGTCAAGTAAAGAATTTAAGATTGGCTGAGGAAGGAGGAAGAATCAGTGTGATGATTGGGTGTGAGGGATGACATAACACTAGTAAGGCCTGGGAGGCTGGCTGGAGGTGCCTTTTAGTGAGTTGGGGAGGGCCCAGTTAGGGGGATGGCAGAGTATATCATGCGTGTCATTTTTCAAGACATGTTGACTTTAGGTCAGATAACAACTTTTAGAAGAATAACTAAATTAATTTTATATGTGCTTTAAAGAATGGGCATCTATCTGGCTCAGTTAAGCGTTTTGGCTCATGAGATGGAGCCCCACGTCAGGCTCTGCACTGGGCGTGGAGCCTACTTAAGATTTTCTCTCTTCCTCTTCCTCTCTGTGTATCCCTCTTTCTTAAAAAAAAAAAAAAAAAAAAAAAAAAAAGTGGCTGCTAGCACTCCAGGTGGACTCTGTCTCGATACAGAGTGCTGTAGGGTGGTTTTATTTCTAGATGGGAATATCCTATTTATATTGAGGCTTCTAGTTAGACATGCTTATTTATAACTTCATTTTAAAAGATTCCAAAGTGGCTTTTATCATAAAAAATATATATATATCCTGAATAGAGGCTCCAGGGCAGCTCATTTAGTTAAACATCTGACTCTTGATCTCAAGTTAGGGCTTGATCTCAGGGTCGTGAGTCTGTGAGTCCCGTGTTGGGCTCTGTACTGGGCATGGAGCCTACTTAAAAAAACAGCCAAATAAAATAGACCTAACTATTAATAGCTAATCATTCTGGGATTCTCACAATGCACCAGCACTATTGCAGCACTTCACACGTCGCCTCGTCTTGTCTTCAGAACAGCCCTGAAAAGTTGGTATTATTAACCACACTTTATAAATACAGAAAATTGAGGTATAGAGAGGTTAAATGATTCACCCAAGGCCACCGAGGCAGTAAACATGGAAGGTAAGATTCAAAACCAAGTAAACTAGGAAGGAAAAAAATAGAAAACTCAGCAGTTCTTAGCTTTGTCAGGCAAGGTATGAAAATGGGTACAGTGTTCATGGGTGTTCTGACTGGAAGGATGGAAGAAGGTCATCTTGCCGTAGAAGGACTTTCCATCTTACCAGATTCTGAAAGACATCCTGTAGGACTTCATAAATGGGTTGTGGGGAGGATATTCTGGGCTGTGTCCCCAGTAGCAGTTTTCTAGTTGATGTTTCTGTGTGTCAGTGAATTTAAGGGATGACCTGACCTGCCACTAGTGACTGTGAGATTCCATGCTGGTGCTTCTCTAAAAAACTTGCTCCCTTGTTTTAAAAAGGTTTATTTTGGAGCGAGAGCATGCATAAGTGAGAGGGACAGAGGGAGAGAGAATCTCAGGCAGACTCTGAGCTCAGTGAGGAGCCTGACATGGGGCTTTTGATCTCACAAACCTGAGATGACGACCTGAGCCGAAACCCAGGAGTCCGACGTCTAATGGACTGTGCCACCCAGGCACCCCAGGGGCTGTTTCCTTCTTGCCAGATCACCTGGGAGATGAATTTCCAAGTAGGAAACCTGTTTTTCTCCTACTCAGTCTTACTTACCGCTCATGAGACCCATGCACCCACATGTGCACTCACCCACCCAACCAGGCTCACTGAATATGCCGTGATTCCACTCTTCTCAGTTTAGGAATAGCCCTGCTGCTGTTTGTGTAGGGGATGTTCAAGGCTGTTATGTTACAGGCTGTGTAAGTAGGTGGGAGATGACCCATCCCTCACACATTTTGGGACAGAAAATAGATTGACTTTTTGGTCAGTGTCTTAGTCCATTTGGGTTGCTAGACCAACATATCAGACTGGATGGGTTATCAGAATAAATCACCTTTTTGAAGGCTGGGAAGTTCAGGATCGGGGCTCCAGCAAATTTGGTATCTGGTGAGGCTCTGCTTCCTGGTTCACGGACCGTGACTTCTCGCAGTGTCCTCATGTGGTGGAAAGGACAGCGGAGTTCTCTGGAGCCTCTTCTGTGGGGAGTGCTGATCCCGATCATGACCATTCCACTCTCATGACCCAGTTACCCACCTCTTCATAGCATCACATTGGAATTAAGATTTCCATGTAGGGGTTGTAGGGAGACACAAACCTTCTGACCATGGCAGTGAGGCTAATATTACCCACGTATGTGGGCTCTAGTAATCTGAGTTCAGTGACACAACTTAATGTACCCTATCAGCTGGACATCTATTGTTTTATTAGCTGACAAGGGCTTGAAATGTTTATATTGTTGTATATATAGGCCAATCTATAAATTTTAGAAATGATAGAAGCAGTTTGATATTAACATTCTATCGTAGAAATTGAGACTTATGACCAATAATCTGGATGTGGGCAGGAAGGGGACGTTCTGTGCAGAAGAAAGGAATAGCTCCAGTGTGAAGAGTGGTGGTGTGTAAGGAATTCCAAGCTGTTTGATGGGCTGAAGGACGTGGGCTCCAGGGTCTGTGCAGGAGGGACCTGCGAGCAATGGGCAAGGTGGGTGGAGGAGTGAGAACTCGTCTTGAAGCTGTGTTTTCTCAGCAGGCACAGGGTTTTATCTGACGTCATGGGTTACTTTAGGGTGGCTCTGTGGAGAATGCTGGTGATCATGGGAAGCTAAGCAAAGAACGGTTTTTGGAAGGCTGTGTGTCTCACGCTAAGGCATCTAGACTTTTATCCTGACATAAAGGGTTTTTAGAATGTGCCACGGTCAGATTTTCATGTCAGAAATAGGGCCCTGTTTGTGGTGTGGAGGGAGATCGTCGGGGACGGAGGTGAGAGGCAGGAAGGTCCGGTGTCCGGTCCAGAGGTGATGGAAACTAAGGCGACGACATAAGAAGTGAGGACAGGAGACAGATGCTGAGTAGGGAGTGTCTGTAGAGGACCGTGTAGCCCATCATCTCTGGGGTGTGAGGGTGATGGCGGGCTTGGGAGCTGGAGCTCGGTGGAGACCTGTTCACAGGGTCCATGGGGAAGCAGTGTAGTTTGGAGTTGTGGGCAGACATGAGATCTCGTTTCCATTGTGCTAAGTGGGAAATGCTTAGAGGCTGTTGGCTACGTTGTGTTTGGGGATTGGGGAAGGTGAGGCTGAGGAAGGTTAGCACACAGAATGTGAGTGGGATGAGGCGCCCCATGGCTCAGCCAGGTGAGTGTCTGCCTTTGGCTCAGGTCATGATCCTGGAGTCCTGGGGTGAGCCCTGAGTCTCTCTCTCTCTCTCTCTGCCCGCCCCACCATTGCTTATCCTCTCTCTCAAATGAATCTTAAAATATGAGAGTGAGTATAGACTATTTAAAGAAAGCTGGCTGTGAGGAGGAGGACAGGTGGGAGAACGATACAAGAATGTAGACCAGCATGGTCCCCCAGAGCCTTTCGTGATGGATGACGGATGTTCTAGACTGCTCCATCCAGCATGGCAGCTGCTCACCACAGATGGCTGTCAATCTGTTGAAATGTGGCTGCCGTGACTGTGGAAGTCAAGTGACATTTTACTCTAGTGTATGAGTTGAACCTGAAGCAGTCTCTCATGAACCTGAAGCACGTAGGACAGGGCAGCACATGCAGTAGGGACCTGGAGGGTTGGTCGACTTGCTTGGATGGAAGGACTCCGACTGTGGTTGTGGGAATGCCCGAGGAGGAGGAAAGGGATGATGATGGAAGGCTCCAGAGTCCAGAAGAGGACGAGCCTGGAATGAAGCAGGCGGCTCATCCCTCGTCTGCAGGAGTGAGTTCAGGAGTGGGGCTGCTCAGAGTCCGTCTTCATCAAGCGCCACCTCAAAGCTCTGAGGAATCGAGGGTAGACCCCTCTGCCAAGAGTAACGGGAGGGGGATGCGCAGGGGGCCCCAGGACGCAGACAGCTAAGGACAAATATGTGGATCGCCGTTGAGCCAGTCCAGCCGAGGCCGGAGATCATACAGTTATGATGGCCACGGAATATGTTGGTGGTACCATCGGCTCCCTGGGGAGAAGACTGGGGAAATGGGGTGTCATGGGGGGTTCCCAGGTGGCTGTGCTCCTGGTGGTTACGGTAAGATGGACAGAAGATCTAGAAAACCAGAGCTGCTGCTAGGATGGTAATCCAGCTGATTACTCATGGGGACACGGGAGGGAACATAAACTGAAATGGACTAATAGTTCGGGAGGAAATAGCTGGGGCCGAGGGGTGAAGGTCCAAAGAAGGCCTTGAAGAGCTGCTGCGGTGAGAATAAATGGGTAGAAAATTTAAAAGGAGAGGGAGGGTGTTGTATCTGAGAATGGGATGAAGTCTGCAGAGGTGGAAACTGATGGCAGGGCCTCGGCTCAGTGTGCAAAGGATGGCCAGAGTCCCCAGCAGGCTCAGGTCCTTGAGGCAGAGAATTGGGATGAAGTTCAATGTGGAGGGATTCAACACAGGATCCTCGCTGACAGAAAAACAGAAAAACCTGTTAAATCAGGAACTCCTAATTCCTTATTTTACTTTGTAGTTTCTCTTGTGAAATGGGAGATGAGAAGGCCCATGTGGTTAGGCACATGTGGTTAGGCACATGCTTTGTTATCCAGGCTTTAACCCTAGAACACTGGGGTGTCCTTCTGAAATCCTGACTTTTCAGAAAATGAGGGCTCACATGTCACTGGCAGTGTATTTTTCACATATAATCTGATTTGCTTTCATAACTTTTGTATCTTTTTTTATTCCTTCTCGCTGATGTAAAAAAAAAAAAAAATCAGTCCTCAAGACATGTAGGCAAAAGAACTCCTATTTTTTCTAATCTAGATTTGAATGGTGTCCTAATTTTTCCAAAGAATAATATTACCATTGTATCGACTTTGGTTCATCAGTCTTATTGCGTTTGAAATCCATGCAGTTTCAACAATAGGACACTATAGGGTAAAGGAATTTAAGCCGCTTCCCTTTTCCTGCTGAATATTACCTGGATTTATAGAAATTTCAGTGACTCATTTTAACGTAATATAAATTGAAGGTGAGATAAAGCCATAGTTATTTGTATGAAAATTTTCCATAGAGAGAAAATGTAAACTTTCCTTCGATTTTAGTGTAGTGCTGTGTCTCATAGTTGAGGTCTTGAGTTGGAAGCCTTTCAGTTTGCTCTACATATGAAAATGTATCGTTATTCGTGTCAGAACTTCTTAATGTCTCTTGAGGAGTTTTATGTAAACTTTACTGTGGAAAATGCCGTTAAAAATATGTGGAATCGAGCAACATGTTACTCGTTTATATATGGAATTTCAAGTCCATATAGTTCTTGTATTTATGTCTAGCTGGAACCATCATTAAGGGTTTGGACTCTCTTTAAAGGGAAAAATATTGTCTTGAATTTTTGATGTTAATAGAGTTTGGCGCCTGGCCCCAGAGATTAAATGTTCCTTTGCTTCAAGCCATATTGAAAGAGGAGCTTGTTAGAAGTGCCGTTGATATCGACAGCTAACTTTATGAAAACTGATTAAAATGTTTGTCTGATAGTCCGACCATTTCCCTCCAGAAACTGGAACTAAAAACACAAATATTAAATCCTTTGTCACATATAAAGTATTCTTTAATGAAATTCTGTATTCAGTCCAGTGGCAGCTTCTAATACCAGAGGCGGAAATTAGAATCCCGCCCTCCCACACGCGTAGTGAACGTGTCACCGTAACCTAGAAAGCCTGTCCCTTTTCTGCCAACGCCAGCACGAGGGCAGCGCTCCATTAGGCCTAATTGCGGCCAAGGTTTGGAGGGATCTGCTTCAGCACGGTGAATTCTGAAGGGAACTCGCAGCTTTTAGGCAAGTTTATACTTTTAACATTTGGTAATACAGGGTCGGATGGATCTAATGTCTCTCACCCGGCCAGATGGACAAACGTGAGCAAGGGAGGCACAGCTGAGCATTTTGGAAAACCTCTAACTCTGGGCTCCTAGCATCCAGGCTGAAAGGGAAGCAGGCGAGATGGGTGTTTTGGGGGAGCAAGGAACAAGGCAGATATGGTGAGAGTTTCCTGGGCCAGTGTCGAGGTCCACTCTTCTCGGTGGCCCGCAGCCTAGGCAGCCACACTCTCGGCCACTAGTAGGCTGCTGCTGTGGCTCCTCGGTCAGCTGGAAGTGGTTAGCACCTTGGTGGAGGAGAGGCCGCGGGACTTGGCATTATTGGGTACAGCTGTTCAGTGCGGTGGGCAGAGTCCAAAGAAGGGAAACGTGGAGGGCAGGGATTGCTAGGGCTCCTGCAGGAGCCAGGGAAGCCTGGGCATCTACCTGGCAAGCCAGGTAAAGGTCTTGAAAAGTGTCTTTCAACCTTCATCTTTCGGGAAAAGACCTTAAAAGCAGTCTACAGCTGTACTACGCAAAGGATGGTCGGGGGCCCCCAGCATTGGTCCCACCTAGGAGCTTGTTAGGAAGGAAGACTCCGGGTCCTTACTTACTGAGTTGATGTCCGTGTTTTGACCAGGTCTTCGGGTGACTCCAACCTTCTCAGGGTTTGAGAAGCACTCACGTAGGGGATCAGATGTTCTTGTGAGGTGACAGCATTGTAGAAGTTTGGAGCATTACAGGAGTCAAGGCAGCGGGGACCCCGCGTGGCTCATGCTTCTGGACGTGTGCCCGCAGCCATAGGCACTTAGGGGGAGGGAGACCATTCCCACCGTGCGCAGATGTTTAGACCATCAGCCTCTGATGTTTCTCCCAACACCAGCATTTGTAATCAGGGCTTCCATCTTTTTCTAGATGTTTTTGTTGTTAGAGGATAATTGAAAATCCTTTCTTTAACCCTTTTTAAATGTGGTAGAGAAGACTTGGTAAACCAAGAGTGCTTTGCCCTCAGGTTGGTGTAGTGATCAGGAGTGGGGTGAGGACAGAAGGACTTCAGTGCAACAAGAAATATGCGTACAGATATTTGCTTTGCTCCTTGGATTTCTGTAACCTTCTAAGACAGGTTTTTGTTTTGTTTTGAACCTTTTTTGCTGTCATGTATTCCTTTGGCAGCCTAGTGAATTCTGTAGGCTGCTGAGTTCTCAGAATAGGGTTTTAACTGTATAATAAAGTTATACACGGGCTTATAAGGGAAGCCAGTAAATAACATTTCCAAAATATTCATTAAATTTGGGATGATCACCAGCATCTAATCCCTACGGTGATTTCAAAATATTGGTTAGCCTAAGAGATACTTTAAGGTCTGCATCAGCCGTAATGGGATAGGGAACTGTTTTTGATTCCCACGAGTGACAAAGCTAACGGTACTGCTCATATTAACCAGAATTTTTTCTCCTATGTTCATAACTGGTGGTTAATGCTAAATTTCAGTTAGAGATTAGTGAAAGTAAAGATGTATCATCTTCCCCCACCAACTGATTCAAGTCTTCCAGTTTCATGTTCTAAGGTGATTTAATAACACTGGACTCTAGGACCCCATTTTAATTTACTTCTGTTGCAACCTGTGATAGGATTCCCTTGCAATTTTTATTTATTCCTTGGTTCACCTGATGTTCATTCAGAAAATAAGTACATGATGAGTTCATACTTTGGGTACAGAGTGGGGGTAAAAAGGGGAAGGTGAGGAGGATACCAAATTGAGTGAATGAATGTCCCTGCCCCTAAGCGTAGCTGCCAAAATACTTTTAATTTCTAAGGAGCCAAGATAAATTTTGTTGAATTCTGATCTGGATTTTAGTTCTTTTTAGTTTTGCATTGTTGCCTGTACCTTAAAGTCTGGGAAGCACTGAGGAAAATCCCCATCTTGCCCGATTATGAGTTGCCTGGGACTGTCAAAGTAGAGACCCTCAGGCCACCTCCCTGGAGGCTGTTTCAAGTGGGCCATGGGTAAATCTGTCTTTTTTAGCAGGTAATACATTACTGTGCACATGAAAGCATAGGGACTAGTTATCAGTGATTATTCTCATGAGAGGGGATTGTGCTGCTCATGTTCCTTTGCTTCCAGCAGGATTCTTCATTACAGTGGGACAGCTTCAAGGGCGGGCATTATCCAGACAGTTGTCTCTAAGGACAAGGGGTCTGATTTTTTTATTCCATGTGGCCCATGAGTATAGAGTGAATGATTTGGTGACTTTTTTGTGGGTAGAAATGTTCATATAAAGATTAACTTCTCTAATACAGGTAGCCTATCACCTTTGAAAGTAATATAACTATGTGAGAAGGGATATATACCCAAAGGTGATAGGCCGATGTATCATCTTTTAGAGGTGCTGGGTGAGGTACTTGGCGTTTGCACTTACTCTCCAGGAAGCATTTGAACGAATGGTTGAAAAGAGCTACCCTGTGAGGTCGTGTTGGTCCTCATGTAGACCCGAGCCTCCGGGGAGCCCGAGGGGAGCCCCAGTTCATTGAGTTGGTGGAAGCCAAGCTGGACTCCATGTAGCATCCATCCCAAAGTCCGTGTGTGGGGTAGCCAAGTCTTTGAAAGAATTGGAATTTTGCACCGTAATCTCACGTGGGGTGCATGCGTGTGTGTGTACACATGTGGGTCCTGCACGGGCATGCGTATGCCACGCGCATTTATGTCCTCAGATTTTTTTTCCCCTCCTTTTGTGTCTGCTTCTTAATCCATCCAGCACTTTCCAAGTGTCAAAACCAGGAAGTCTATTTTTATTTGTTAAATATTTGTTATGTATTTGTTACATATATGTTATTAGTTTGTGGCTGATAATGCAGATAATAGATAGTAGATAATAGATAATAGAGTTGTATTTCCTTTAGAAGTCACATTGTCATTTTTATGTCATTTTTATGTCATTATGTCATTTTACTTATGAATCTATGACCCCAGATGATAAAATTACATCCCACTCGGGATGTTAGTAGTCTGATTATTCTAATAATAGCTACTTAATAGCTAATTAACTAATAAATAAAATACCTAATTTTCAAATAAAAGCAACTCTAATAGAAATACTAGGACTTGTATTTTAGGATGACCAGAGGCCATAGGCGATGTCGGTCCCTCCGAGGCCTCGGCATGGTCAGCGCCGCAGAGCGTGTGTGGGGTCTGTGAACACCCCGAGGTGGTGCTGGGGCACCCTTGTCGTCTGGGCGGAGGCCAGGGGTGGGGGTCGGGGGCGGGAGGGCCCCGAGTGACCGGAACGCGGGTCCCCCTCAGGGTCGCAGGGGAAACTTGGTGGTTATAAAGCGGCTTAGAGGGGACCCTGGATTACGGGCCTGGGGCTGTGCAGGGTCCGTTTTGGCGCAGAGCTCTTTCAATACGTACAGGACGGCCCTGTATTCGCTTGGGACTTTCTCAGCATCTTTTCTCTAGCTTACTTTGTCATGAGCACGTGGTGTACAACGCACAGAATGTGTAAAATATGCGTTAAGTGACTTGTGTACGTTGCTGGTGAGATTTCTGGTCAGCAGCCGGCTGTAGTAGCGACGTGTAGTAGTGGGGGTCACCTTACACGTGGATTCCTGCCTGCGAGTGGGGGCCGGCACCCCCAACCTTCAGGTTGTCTAAAGCTCGACTATTTCAGTCGATATGCTGTATCTTAGACAATGTGCTTGTGGTGCATTAATGAAGATAAGGTAGGGTGAACTTGGAGAGGCTGGACCTGAGGAACGCAGAGGAAATAATAAAGAAATACGGGCAAAAAAATAGATGTCTAGACACTTTTTTGGGTGGATCTGTTGCTGATAACTGAGAGGTAAGTGTTTAACGTCCTTAGGTGGTGTGGACTTAGTAGTTCACAGTTGGCCATTTTCGCTTTAAGATCCTGTACTAGTTTCCCAGAATCTTTTATGTTAAGTCTCTCAAAGGGTGGAAAGGGGGAGGGAAAGGAAGTTCCTGACGACTGGACCTCCAGCTTGGCGTGAAGTTTAAAAAGGATGTTGCATGAGGAGCAGGAAGGAAGCCGTCAGCTGGTCTGAAGGTCCTTCTCCAGAGTGTCGTGTGCAGGGAGAAGGGAAGTTCTAAGGGGAGGAGAAGTTGGCTTTAGGAGTTGGGATGACCCTCTGGGTTGGGGTGTACCTGCTTTTACAAGCCAGTCATGGTCCTTGCCTGCGCTCGTCTCCAGTGTCCGCAGGGGCTGATGGCTGGCGCTTCTGCTGAGAGCAAAGACTACATGTAGGTGTGTTGGGTCTCCTCACCGGGATATGTGTTTAATTTCACATCCAAGAAAATGAGGCCCAAGGGACCCACCTTAAAAGTGTTTTAATGTTTTATTTATACACACGCACATTCAGAACCGAATCAGTACTTAGCCCAGTGGAATGCTAATAGGTGAGATCTGCTTTGCATAGGAATGCATGTTTACGCTCAAGTATGTGAACTGTAAACTGTTCCATTTTGGACTCTGGAATATGTTTTATGGCTTAATGAACCTTCTTCTACCCCTTCCTCCTGTAGAACTGGCTAGATCCTGCGAAAGAAATAAAGAGACAACTGCGAAGTGAGTATTTAAATAATCATACTTCTGAGTTCTTCTTTCCTTCTGTCTGTCTTGAATGAAACCCGCAGGGCTGTGGACGGGGACACGAAGGCCGTGCGAGAGCACGTTTGTACCCTGAGGGAAGCTAAGGGTGCTGAAGGTTTGTGTAGGACCGTGACCTTATCCTGTGCGGGGCCTAGGGACCCTTCCGGTGGACAGATACTAGATCCCTGGTCCTCGACCTCCCTCCCGGCGTCTGCCCCCCGAGGTGACCGCTGACTCTCTGGGGACGAGAGTGAGGAGCTGCTTTCTCGAGCTTTCACTGTTGGTGTAAATTTTATTCTAGGCGACCAGTTACGCTCACGTTGTCTACTTTGTTTTGGAAGTGTGTAATTGGTTTGATTAACAGGCTTGTGTCTGGCCCAGAGGCGTAGACACACCGTGCAGACGTCCTGGGGTGCAGGTTCCAGGGCAGGGGCGCGGACGGGCGGTGCCTCCACCCCCTTGTGCACCGTCCAGGGCTGTTCTGCGAGCCCTCGCGTCTGGCTCCTGAGCCAGTCCTTACCGTTAACCACACGCTAGACTCCCGAGGTGACTTGAGACGCCCCCGCCCCGCTCCCTGCACAGGCCCTGCCCCTGCTGCCCGTCGCCGCCGCACCCCCCCCCCCGCCCCCCCCCCCGCCCCACACTGGCGTCAGGATGTCTGCGCCCAGAAGGCACTTACCTTGCCTCGGGGCAGCTGAATGAGCAGAGCTGCCCCCCCCCCCCGCCGCCACCACCCCGGGTGACAGCCGCATGGCGCCCCTTGTACGGGTGGCTTCAGCCACGACCTGTCACTCCAGAAGCCAGCACCCCGGAGTGAATCCATGCGGTTCCCTCTGTTCCTTGCCGTCTGCCCGCGGTCTCCTTTTAGGTTCTCCACAGTTGTTTTCTTCGTTGCTTTTTCTTTCCCCCTCCCTGAAATTATTAATTTTTTTGGTAGTTTTCCTATCATGTCTTCTCTGCTCCTTTTTAAAATTCTGACATACACCTTATTTTTCCCATTTCTTCTCCTGTAGACTCCTCTTTCTTTACCTTTTTAAAGAAAGGATCTTTGCACAGAATGGCCTTGTCAGGAGGTAGGACAGGGGCCCAAGGCCTGCAGTCCCCAGCCAGGGGGGCGCCTGGCCTCCCCAGCTTGGAGCCCCGCCCCTGCTCTTCTTCCCCCAGGTTGATTATCGGGGCATCTCACCCACTAAGGCTAGGCTCATAATGGAAAAGGGGGGCACAGGGAAAAGGAGCAGTGAGGCACACGAGCTCTGCTCACTCACTGAGGAAGCCGCACAGCGCGCCTCGGAAGCCCCCGCCTCTGTGTAGGGGATCTGTGCTCCGCAGAGGCGAGAGTTCAGGAGGTGCGGACGCCCGGTTTTTGCACTTTATCAGAGACCAGACCTGCCGCGTGACCCAGACCGTAGAACGGGGTTACCTCCGAAACGGGATTGAGGTTCCACGGAGCCGTCTCCTGCGGTTTTGCTCCAGCAAAATGTGTGTGTGCCACTCCTTAGAGAGCTGTGGAGATGCCTCATTTCTGGAAGGCAAGACTCTTGCTAATTCTGAATCACGGTCTTGTGTTTTGGTGATCGGTGAAGCTTTTTAGAGTTCTTTCAGGACTTTTGCCCTTGTGGTTCAGCAAGAGGAATAACAGTAACAAATAGGATTTGGCTTTTTTTTTGGAGGATTGGAGCTGGTTCTCTAAACAGGATCCTGTGCTGTCCGGAGGGGAAAGTAGGCTGAGGAAATGGAGTTTCAGCTGTTGCCTTTACCTCTTCCTTTCTGCCTGTGTTAAAAGGAACCCAGGAACCGCTCATTTTATCTTGGTGCAGCCACTGCTATACTTTTATTGTTATTTTTTCAGTGAATAGGCGATTAGCAAAGGTAAACATCTTTTTTCAATTACTTTTAAAAACTGACAGCCTATTAGTTCCTGTTTAAAATTTGCCTTAAAAAAATAAAAAAATAAAATAAATAAAATAAAATAAAATAAAATTTGCCTCAAGGTCTCCCTCAGATGTACACAAATAAGACCTGCATGTGATTATTATATAAATGGTCCAGAGCTCAATGGACTATTCATATTTCACTAGGTAAAATTTGTGATAATACTGAATTCACAATGTAGCATGATTAATGCTAACGTACAAGCGTCATATTAGTGGCTTATCCCTGGAGTCCTGTCCAGGCAGGCGCGTGCTCATGTTAAGAAGTCTTCCTTGACTTCTCAGTGAAAGAAAAGTTAATGTACTGATGGGGAGAAAAAAAAAACAAATGACATGTTGGAAAAGAGCATGGGATTCAATAAAATTTTCAAGTCCAAGTAAAAGCAACCATGAGCCCTTCAAAGACAGAATGAAATAACATGCACACACTTTTGTTTGTATTTGGAAATCTTGTGAACTTTGAGCACAACCCTGAGTTCTGGCCACTGGAATTATTTGGATTCCTTTAGGAAAATACCTGCCCTCTGCCCAGAATTGTGTTTTTCTTTCTTTTCTTCTCTCTTTTTTTTTTTTTTTAAAGCCATCCAAGGCATGACACATCAAGCATTAATAACAGGTGAATGTACAGATAGCAATGTTTTAACTTCTAATAAGTAATTTCCAACATGGTTGTTGGCTATATCCGTTTTTGTGGCACAAAATAGCGCAAAGCGTATGTAATATATGATGAGTAACCTTACAGTCACTCCTTAAAATCTAGGGGTGATTCTATTGTCTTAGAGTGTTGGGATGTTTTACTGTTCTCTCCCTTTGGGATTTCTTTTAACACTTGTTCAGATAGCCCATTGACTATTTCTTGAATAGCTGTGTGATCAATTGATCATTACCTTTCTTCTCCCAACAATGTACAAATCCTAAAATACTTTTTTTTTTAAAAAAACAGTAGGGAATATTTGACATGTAGAGATACTGAGGTTAAAATAAACCTTAGAACAATTATGTGGAGGTTATAGTAAAATTTTTGCATCTCGCCATACAAAAAATTGGAAGTATTAGTCCATGTTTATAAAAACCGAATCTGCGATCCCTGGGTGGGGTAGTGTGTTGAGCTTCCGACTCTTCATTCAGCTCAGGTCATGATCTCAGCGTCTTGCGATCGAGCCCCTGGTCGGACTCTGAGCTCGCTGAGGGGTCTGCTGAAGTTTCTCCCGCTCCCTCTCTCGCTCTCTTTCAAATAAAGTGAATTTGTTCCCTGATAGTGGGTTATTTATGCAATTTTTATTTTTCATTGTTTTTGTAAATAGATTTCTTTAAACAATGAAATTCTCCTAACTGACTTATATGTATGTACTGTTTGCCTTTAGTTTTTATCAAATAAATGCTCATTCTGTTGTTTGGATAAATACCCATATTTGATAATTACAGATTTTCCTTGGCTGTTCACCTTTAATGTGAAGTTTTATCCTCCTGACCCTTCTCAGTTGACCGAAGATCTCACCAGGTACTTTATACTTGTATTTTAAACAAATCTTTACCAATAGCTCTCATTTATTGTTCTCTGGGAGAATAATGGTGATTTCAGGATTAAAGCCAAGCTATTTTTTCAGAAGCTGAGTTCTAGACGTTTCCTTGGGAACAAGTGTACTCCAAAATACTTGGAATTGGTTCTGGCTTCAAAAATCCTAATCACTTTTAACTTCTCCATTTACAGTTGAGTCATGGAGTATTACAAAGGTCATATTGCTGCCAACTTTGTTTCTTATGTTACCTCCTAAAAATTGTTGATATTTAATATTTCAGGTTAATATTAAGATTTTTTTTTATTGAAAACCACTGTGTACCTGTGTCCTAGTCTCCCATCGATCACAAAGGTGATAGATGGAGTTATTTTAGGAAGCCAGTTCTGGGGTCCCTGTACCTCGAAGGGGAAAGGAATCGAGGCGGGTAGGCTTCCTTAGTACCCCCCTCATTCCCGTCTCCTTTGAGGCTATCTAGGCTCCGTGCACGTATGCTCCATGTGCTCCAGTTGCAAATAAAAGATTCAGTTGAGGAGCGAGAGAGCATTTACTCATTTGCTCAGTGACTGAACGGTCACCAAGGGATGTGTGAATCCACAGGGGCCTCGATAGTTTGCCCTGTACAGCCTGGTTGCCAGCGCTAGGACCTGTGGGCTCTGGTGAGCCCCTGCACAGGTGGCGTGGCCCTGAGGACTGTAGAGGGAACACGGGGAGAACCACAGGGTCTCCCTGAAAACCTCTGCCTTGGGTTCCCGTGGCTTCTATGCTGGTCCCAGATCGCTGTCAGGCATCAGGTCCTGTGGTACCCACGGGAAAGAGGAATGCTGGAGATCTCTGTCCAAGTCTGGGCAGAGGACAAGCCTTTCTCCCTCCATTGCCCCTCGTTGCTAGATCGGGGTTTCTGACACTAAGCAATTGGTGACCAAAGTCGCTCCAGCCAGTAGCTTTCCTAGCCACCAGCGGGCTGCCGGGGTGCATCCACCTGGCGGGGTGGGTGCAGGGTCTCCCCCCAGGAAAGCCTCTGGACACTGTGGCTGGGGCTTTGTGACTCCGCGCCCTCTCTGCGCCCCCGCTTCCCACGGTGGTTTGCATGGGGACGGGAGTCCTCCGGTGACTGCGGCTTACGGCGTCATGAGCGCTTTGGTCTCCCAAGTGGGGCTGGGGCCGCCCCGTGTGTCAGGCGGAGGAGCCAGACCGGCTGGGGAACTGGGAGCTCAGAGCGCCAGCAGGGGCCACCACCTGCCTGGTCGCCTCTGTGTCGTGACCGAAGCCTTCACCGTGACCTGAGTGAAAATGTACAGGGTGACGTGGCTTCTGAGGGTCTGAGGACACTGTTCAGAATATTTGAAGAATGCTACGGCCTGCTCTGCGGAGAAGGCGGGGCTAGGAAATTCAGGAAGCCGTTGGGAGTTTTCGTGGGACGCCGTTGGGCCTTCGACTTCATCTTTGACAACAGAAGAAAGGACCGAAGGGTCGCGTCGAGGCCACAACCCGGAAGGAGCAACAGGATTTTAGAAATAGCACCTCTGTGCTGAAGTCTTGGAAGTGCCTTACGGCGAGGAGAGCCTGCGCTGTTCCTGGTTAGCGCCCTCGTCACGGGGCCCCGGAACCCTGGTCTGAAACGGGGTTTTCTAAAGTCAAGGCGGGTGTGCTTGTGGGGTTTCAGGGATCCAGGGAACATCACCCTCCTTAGGAGGAGCGCTCTGCCTGCAGGGCGTACGAGCACTCAGGCTGTAGCCATGGAGGGGTGGCCTTCATTCTCTCTGAAGATCATTTTTTTAAAAAAATATTTTATGTATTTATTCATGAGAGACAGAGAGGCAGAGACCCAGGCAGAGGGAGAAGCAGGCCCCTACGGGGAGCCCGACACGGGACTCGATCCCGGGACCCCGGGGTCACCCCTGGGTCGACGGCAGCACTCCCCCACTGAGCCCCCCACCAGGTGACCCGCTCAGAAGATTATGGAGCGCTTGTGCATGCCTGGCAAGTGCTTGGCCGACTGGGGCACAGGCTGACGTCAACCGGGTCTCCACCCTGCCTGGGGCAGACTTGGCGGTCACCCACGTGTAGCCCCCGGGTGGTGCCGTCCGACGCCCAGGGCTGGTCCAGAGGCGGCCTCCAGGGGGACCGTGTGGACGGAGTGCAAGAGGGGTGGGCTGCGACCCCTCACAAGTGGGGCCGGGGGGTGGCTGGCTGCTAATAGGAGGGGCCCCCCGGGGCGCGGGAGGCTCAGTGGGTGAGGGGCCTGCCTGCCGCTCAAGTCGTGGTCTGGGGTCCTGGGGTCGAGCCCCCTGGTGGCTCCCCACAGCCCCGTCTCCTTTGCTCTTCCCCACCACCTGTGTGCTTCCTCTGTCTCTCTAATAAAGAAATAATCTTACAAGGAAATTCTCTCTAAAAGGTCTTCAAGAGCAAGGGACCATTTGGTTCAGAGGGGTGCCGTTCCTGTTGTAAGTGGTTAAATTCAAGATAGAAACAAGGTTCCAAAATGTCAGCAAAGGAGCTGGGGAACGTCTCCCCAGCCCCGTCCTCGTGTAAATACCGTGGCTCCGCATGTCACTTACTGAAAAATAGGATGTTTTCTCAGTGTGTGGTCAAACCACGTGGAACACTGAATGACACTGAATGACAGCTCTGCTTAGAACTTCGTAACGTTGTCGTTACAAAGATGATGATGATGATGGCTGTTATCGATCCCCAGGTGACTTGCAGTGTGTTTCATTTCCGTTATCGGATGTTTATTCTCACCTTCAATGGAAGGTAGAAGTCAGGTTTCACGGGTGGGGAACCTGCGCGAGGCCCGAGCCCGCTGTGCCTGCCCCGAGCTCCTGCCCTTGTCGGCGGAGCTCGCTGCCTCTGTAGATGGGGTGAGCGGGCCATGAGGGCCTGACTGCCAACGCCTTATGCGTTTTGCTTTTCCAGGAAAGGAGATTAGTGCGGGAAGACAAGGAAGGGGCTGGGCGGTGACCTGGGCTCCTCTTGCCGGCGCTTGGGAGCTGCAGCT
The DNA here is from genome assembly GCF_053574225.1 of Canis aureus. NCBI lineage: Eukaryota > Metazoa > Chordata > Mammalia > Carnivora > Canidae > Canis > Canis aureus. The sequence goes on along the minus strand of NC_135611.1, from coordinate 69,702,030 downwards.
GCTTTTAAAGTGTCATGAGGCCTTACGACTTGAGGGACGTGCAAATGTGGATCGCGGTTTTGAGTCCAGGGTTTAGAGGGTTACCTGCAGGACCGACTCCTCGTGGTCCTCGAGACGGGGGGCCTGTTAGACCCCTTGCGGTGGCTGTGCCCAGGCCGGGAGCCAGGGCAGGGTGGCTCATTAGCGGGATGGCTTGGGCCACGGGTGCAGGGTGGCCTGGTGGCCGCCGCTTCCCTGGGACCTCCATGCCGCACCTGACGGGCCTTCTCCCCTGCCCCCCCACAGGTACCTCCTGTGCCTTCAGCTGCGGCAGGACATCGCCTCGGGCCGCCTGCCCTGCTCCTTCGTGACGCACGCCCTCCTGGGGTCCTATACGCTGCAGGCTGAGCTGGGGGACCATGACCCAGAGGAGCACGGCGGTGGTGACCTCAGCGACTTCCAGTTTGCACCGATGCAGACCAAGGAGCTGGAAGAGAAGGTGGCGGAGCTGCACAGAACCCACAGGTCTGCAGGCCCACTTCCCAGAGGCAGCGGCCGACCCGCACTTGCTGGCCCCCGGGCATTGGCACAGGACGTCCAGCCCTCGCTGGCCGCCCCCTGGCGTGGCCGATGGCCTGTGGCCTGGCTCCCATGGATGGCGGTGCTCCCGCTGCTGGGCTCCTGCTGCTGGGCACGCTCGCCTCCCATGACTCCTCCTGCCTCCTCCCATGCCCACCCTCACGCACACACACGTGCGAGGCACACGTGCACACTCGCTTGGCGCTGCTGTGCCTCTCTCCTGCCTTCTGTTTGTATTTGTCCCATTTGCTAAAGCTGCAGAGGGAACAAGGCTTCAGGGTTTGAGTCAGGAATGTGAGTGGGGACGGAGCGAGGAGCCTGAAACACGGGTGTTCTCTCTGGCCACAGAAGGTGACTCTTGGCTGGGCAGCTGGGCAGCTGGACTTTACTTACTTAACATCGTAGTAAATAATTACATTTCAAGAACTTGTATATCTTTGTGAAAATAAATGTTTTTGACAGAAGTTCAAAAAACTCACTACAAAATTATGGTTTGTCCCATATTGCAAGATTGAAATTTCATAAAAATCTGACAAAAATGTTGGGAAAGGAACTTTCAGAGATTAGAAGTCCTTGGACCACATTCCCTGACCTGTCCGTAAGAAAGAAGGGCAGTGATTCTTATTAACTTTGTTCCAATTCTGCTCAATAGGTATTTATTGTAGAATTCGGATTTGAAGTAGCAGGTGTCGAAATGCCATGTGGGCTACAGGGTCCTGCTCTGTGGGCTGAGACTCCGTGGGGCTGAGACTAGAGACGGGATAGAGAGGATTCCAGTTACGGGATGTGGAACGCGTCAACTCCCGTAGCTGTGACACCAGATACAAGTACTTCCGGGCCGTATTAGGATCAATCCTAGCTGAATAAAATGAAGGAGTAGGAAGTAAGAATTTGCCTTTTTTCAGAAAGATGAGATCACTTTTATTCTCAGATAATTGATGTTGCACCCATTTCCCCGGTGAGTGAGGAAAAAAAAATGAAAGCAGTTTTCTCAAATAACCTCAATCTCTACCCTTTACCCTTTTTATCTTGGGAGGAAAACCGCCTGAGGTGCAGAGGTGAGCCTTCTGGCCCGTTCCCTGCTTGTTTGCAGGTTTTTCAGGGTTGCCGCCTCCGCCCTGAATCCTGAGCTCGTGCTCCTTTCCCGTATTGACCACATCTGTTATCCATCTGCCGATGAGATGATCTTGTCTGTTTTGATTCCCAGGGGCTTATCTCCAGCACAAGCTGATTCTCAGTTCCTAGAAAATGCCAAGAGGCTCTCCATGTACGGTGTCGACCTGCATCATGCCAAGGTACCGTCCAGGCTGCGCCAAGCAGCGTCTTGCCCATCTGCCGGCGAACGTTCTGGGAGGAGTGGCCCCGGGAGTCCCAGTGGCTCTGGGGCTTAGAGTGGCCCGGCTCACCCTAGGAAAGGGCCGTCCCCCTCTGCTCATAGTGGGGTTTATGCTGGTGCGAAGGACCACTCATTCCAACCCTACCTCTTTTCGGTTGGTGCCCTTGCCACACATGCTTATCCTAAGACTCCAATGCCTGCCGTCTCCACCCCCGTCCTGGTTTATGCTGCATCCCGGCTTCTGCTGTGTCAGTGCTGCCTCGCCCCAGCCCCTCTCTGCTTCCGTCTTGGGGGAGAGAAGAGCAGATCCTGGCAACCGTGAGGGCAAAAGCCGTATGGATGTAATTCCTCTGCAGACCTCTTGTGGCTTACGAAGGAGCCCAAGGGTCAGGCCCTTCGCCACAGGTCCCTTCTGTACTTGCTGAGATGCAGGAGACGGGCCGGGCCCCGGGGCTGCAGCACGGAGCCTTGGAGAAGGGACAGGAGCTGTAATGACGAGCCGGGCGATGGAAGGATTGGGTTGGGAAGTGCCTCTCGTAAGCATCACAGGCTCCGTGACCCTGGTTCCAGCGATCGATCGCAGAGCCGGGGAGAGTCCGGGAGCAGAGCAGCAGCAAGGAGAAAGGCGGATTTGGTCTTGAAAACCGTATCCACAGCCTGCACGTGGAGGCAACCAACGGCTGCCTGGTTTATATTTTTTTATTTTATTATTTTTTTAAGATTTTATTTATTTGTGAGAGACACAGAGAGACAGAGACACAGGCAGAGGGAGACGCAGGCTCCATGCGGAGGCCCGATGCGGGACTCGATCCAGGGTCTCTAGGATCACAACCTGGGCCTAAGGCAGATGCTAAACCGCTGAGCCCCCCGGGCTGCCTAGCTGCCTGGTTTTTAAAAGACCCTGTGGGTCCCTAGATGCAGCCCAGGAACCTCTGCTTGTGTGATCCTGTGATTTCTCTCGGAGAGGCCCCACCCGAAGGGCTCATTACTCCTGCTCAGCTGTTGATAGGACTTGGTGTTTGCAGAGCACTTCCCCCCCAGTGGCTCTTTATCCCTTAACTGTTTTTCCTGGTTACACAAGTGATCTATATACACGTTACAGAAAATAGAAGCAAACAGAAGGGGTAAAAACACTGAAATCTCTTTATGCAAAGTAGGCACGATTGCTATTTTGAAACATTTTCTTATTTCCTTTAAAAAAAACTCCACCTCCGAGTGCTTGAACTCTGATGCGGTTTTTTCAGTAGGGTTTGCGGGGCTTGGGGGTTTTTTGCTCACGATGAGGAAGGTATTCAAAGCTCGTCAAAAAGGAGGTCTGGGCCAATTCAGACGAGTTTTTGGTGGAGTTTGAAGTTTGTGCCCTCGTACATCTTCCATTGTCTCAATTATATTTAAATAAGATTTTTTTTTTTTAATTGAAAGTTGTTTTTTTGAGAGAGAGAGGGAGAGCAGGAGCAGGCCTGGGTGGGCAGGGGGTGCTGATGTGTGCTGGGCAGGGAGCCCGACGCCGCAGGACTGTGGTCCCTGATGAGTGGGGACCGTGGGGTGACCCCGGAGCCAACACAGAGGCTCAGCTGCAGGTGCTTGCGTGCCGCCTCCTGGTAGGACAGGCCACAGGGGACCCCCGAGAGCTGTGGGCATGAGGAGGAGCCCTCGTGGTAACAGGGACACGCCCCAGCCCCGGCTCCCGAGTGGGGGCACCTTGTCGGGGGTTGCGGAGCCCGAGGCCCGGGCCGGCGGGCTCAGGAACATTCAGGTCCCGCCTTGTGGAGAATACTGTGCCCTGTGGCCAGGGCTGTACCTCGTTGGCCAAGCAGATTTGATCCCGGAAGGCATCGCGTGTCCTGCTGTTCCTACTGCCCTGGGCGCTGTCGCGGAGATTTAAATACCAACCTGCAGAATCAGGGGTCCCGGTCCTGGTTGGGGGGAGGGGGGGTAATGAGCGTCCTGGCCCGTGCGACTGCAGCTCTAACCCCCATCAAATGGCCTCTGCTTGGCAGGACTCAGAAGGCGTGGACATCAAGCTGGGGGTGTGCGCCAACGGGCTCCTCATTTACAAAGACAGACTGAGAATCAATCGCTTTGCTTGGCCGAAAATCTTGAAAATCTCCTATAAGCGCAGTAACTTCTACATTAAAGTCAGGCCCGCAGAGGTAAGCACTGTCGGGCGGGCGGGAGTATCCAGACAGCGTGGGTCACTGTTCTCACGGCCATGGGCTAGCTGTATTTGTTTTTTTTTTTTCCTACTGAATTTTACAAATGAACTATTCCTTATTCTTTCAAAGCAAAAAAGGTCAGAGTTCTTAATGATAAAACTGCATGCATATCCATGTTGCTGGAGGTAAAGAAATAAGCAGGAGGGACCCCTTCCCCACATTTTGGCCAAATGGAAACGTAGTAAGCGCCTCCACAAGGTGGGCCCGTTATCTTGTTGTCAAACAAGTGGTGGAGATCGACAGGAAGGTAGTAGGAGGGGTTGTGCGGACACAGGTCGGAGTCGTGCTTGTACTTGCTCTTCACGGAAACTAGCATTGCGGCCTATGGGAAATTCATTTTGTATAATTACGCTGTGTCTGCTAATACTTCCTTTCACCAAGAAGGATTAAGTTCTTTCAGAATTCTCTGAGCCTGTTTTTTGGTAGCTTCCAATCAACTTCTAAGGAAATACGCTGATTTATCGTGTTGATTTATTCCAGCTCGAACAATTTGAGAGCACCATTGGATTCAAACTGCCAAACCATCGGGCGGCAAAAAGGCTATGGAAAGTGTGTGTGGAGCACCATACTTTCTACAGGTAATTTTACTTATTTTTTATTTTTTTAAAGATTTTATTTATTCATGAGTGACACAGAGAGAGAGAGAGGCAGAGGGAGAAGCAGGCTCCATGCAAGGAGCCCGACGTGGGACTTGATCCCGGGTCTCCAGGATCAGGCCCTGGGCTGAAGGCGGCGCTAAACCGCTGAGCCACCCAGGGATCCCCATAAAGCATACTTGAATCCATCTGACCCGGTTACAGTGAGCACATTAGTTGTTGGTTGATCATTTCCCTTGGTAGCCATGACATTTCTCCTCAAGACAACGTGAGACTACCTCCTAGAAGCCTGGTGGATACCACTTATGAGTAAAACAACACAGGTCAAAGCAGGGTAGATAGTGGGCTTCCCTGTCAGGTACTGGTAACGGAAACAATAATTATCTTAGAAATGATGAGCGCTACATTCGTTGAGCATGTACCGTTGTCAGGCACGTAAGCACTTGCTTTGCATCGCGCCATCTCATTTCTTGATCACCCCGCGGAGCAGGGGGCTGAGAGCTGGGCGCCCATAAGGGTCACGGGCCAGGCACCTGGGCAGAGCTGAGGGCCCGGCTCTGCGACTACAAAGCCCACACCGGTCACCTCCCTGCTGTCCTTCCTCTGGTATTCCTCTAGCAAGCGTTTCTGAAGTGTCTATTAGCCCTGCAAAGCCTCAGGCTTCTCCATTTTCGCTGACCTACCATGACTCCAGTGTCAAAGTAGACCAGTTTGCTCCTGCACACTTTTGAGGTAATGGTTAACGAAAGGACTTTTAGATCTGTAAACCTGGGGTAACTTTGCTTACACGTGACAGGAAGCAATGTAGCTAAAGCAAGGCATCGTAATTCGTCCACACAGTGCTTGGAATCAAATCTGGATTTTGTTCTGCTTTATTTTATCACAAAAGATGCAAATGATATCTTCAGAAAATTAAAGCCATTAAAGAAGCAGAACTTTGTATTGATTGATAGCCGCTCAGCCAGACTAGTATTAGTCGAGTAAGAACATAATAATAGAGCTGTTACTTTACTGTGTTTGATGGAGCCTGTCAGCCTGCTGAGAGTTCTTTTAATCTTTACAGCATTGTCGTAATCTTTATGTTTCTCAGTCTTTCCAAATGTAGAAGTTAAGAAGCCTGCCCCTGGTCCTGTGGACAGTCATGGGTGGGGATGGAATTTAGAGCCGGACCCTGTGGCTTAGGGTGCCCATGAGCATACCCACTGAGCCATGCTTCCTGACCGTGTTTATGGTGGATGGGCTTCCTTCTCCCTCCCTCCACAGCTTTTTTCTGGTGCTGGAGGTGGCGGTGCTGCTGGCGGCGGTGCTGGTGGTGGGGCGGTGGTGCTGGTGGTGGTGGTGGTGGTGGTGCTGGAGGTGGCGGTGCTAGTGGTGGTGCTGGTGGTGATGGCGGTGGCAGCGGCTCTGGTGGCGGCGCAGCATGTAACCAGCTTTAACACATTCCCCTAGCTTGGCATGAAACTGCAGTTTAGACTTGACCTTGTAGATCCAGAGTAATTCCAAGTGAATTAGCGTCATCAGCCGCTTCAGGGAGAGCTCTATTGTTAACTGTGTAATGATTGACTTTAGTAACTGATTTTTGGGGTTTTTTTAGAAGGTTCCTTTACTTACCACAGTGTAAAAACTTTAATGATATTTTATTTATAATAGAATTTTTGTAAAATTAAAATGTCACTGTGCTTCTTAAGCAGTAAAATATGTAAAAGTTGATTTCTTTTGTGACGTATCATTACATCATCTTGCTCCGCACCTTTAAAACTCTAGGATGATTAGTTCCTTATTTACAGCTTTTAAATTCCCAAGAGTGAGATGATAGAGGTCTTGTAGTGATTTTGATGTTGTTTTTATGAAGGTAGAGCCTCGGTTGGTAAATAAAAGTAATATCAAAAGGAAATAATTGTTCAGTGATCTTGAAACATTTTGTTGCCTGGCCTACATTTTTGTGGAAGACTTATTTGCATTACCATTGACTCAAGTCACCAAAAATATTATTTTAGAAAACGCTAATGTCTGTGATCGGTCCATTTTTGTTTTGATTTTGTGTTCTCTAATTGCAACTTAATTACTTAAGAAATTTTTTGTTGTCAGAAAACCAATCAGCAAGCTACCACTTTGTGTGTGTGGTCACCTGTGCCACTTGGGCAAGGAAGTATTTTATCTCAAGTTAAATAAAATAAAAATCCCTTTCTAATTTCACATTGTGATGGATATATGCCTTTAAAATACTTGCCTTGTATTTCATGTCTTTATACTTTTGAAGTATCTTTTACAAAACGCATAAGTGGATAATCTGGTATGTATTTAAATGGCCGTCAGTCGTCTGTTACCTTAAAAGCAAATTAGACGTAAAGAAATACGGTTGTACAGAATTCTCCTTACTTGGACTTAGGTGTTTAGCTGGTCACATATCCCAGTCTATATAAACGAGAGCCCGCTTTCATAACCAGGAGAAAAAAAATAAAACCAACAACTTCATTTTGCAAAGGGCTTTTTGTAGCACTGGGATTGTTTTGTTTATTAAATTAAGACTGAAATATTGAGCACTCGTTCTCTCAGTGTGTTAGATGTTCTAGAACTTACAGCCCAACTTCCCTTCTCTAAAATCCCAACGTAAGAGAATGAACTTCGAAGCTGTGATTACGTAATAGTAAGGAGGAGAATTCTGAGAAATGGATAGGTGGACATGTCTTTGGGTTTTCTGGCTACTTAAATTCAAGTGCCCTCAAGGAAACTTTGACAGTGGGATTCTTTCTGATAATCTGGCCTGTATTGAGCACCTGCTGTATTTGGGACCTAGCACAGATCCATGTGAGGTTATAGAAGATAAACTAATAACCAGAAAGTCAGCAATCACTAAGTTTTCTTAAGTTTAAAATTATTTTCTGAAGACTGAAACTTCTCAATCTTCTTTCTTCATGAGTTCAATTTTTTTTAAAAAAAGAGAAAATTCTTCAAATATTTTTAATAATTCCCACAAACAGGTATCATCCTGTTTCTAGTTTAAGGGTTTCATGGTTAGGATTTGAAAACATCCCTAGGCCCACAGTTAATGGGACTGGAAATGGGAGCTACCAGTAAATCCTCATGGGAAGCTGGTCGGTCTAGGAAGACCCGGCCTTCGAGAGATGAAGCCAATGAAGGTGAACCTACAGATGGATGCCAGATTCCCCAACCTCACTCTTCTCTTTACTTTTCCATCTTTTATTTTGTTTTTGAATAAGTATACTTCATTGGGTGAGATAATGTGTGGTTTGTCCTCTTAGACTTCATCTGTATGAGATGCTGTTGACCATAGGTGTGTGTTGTACAGCCGAACGCCAGAGCTTCATCCTCACTGAGGCTTTATGCCCAGTGACTAATAGCTCCCCATTTCCCTCTCCTGCCGGCCTCTGGAGCCACCATTCCAGTCTCTGAATCCATGAATTTGACCGTTCTGCTTCCTTATACAAATGGAATCACGTGTCCTTCTGTGTCTGGCTCATTTCACTCCGCGTGATGTCCTCAACGTCCATCCATGTTGTCATTATTACAGAATTCTCCTCGTGAGTCTGCTCGGTGCATATACCGCATCTTCTCTATCCATCCATCTCTCAGTGCATGTTTATGTCTCCACATCTCCACTATTGTGAGTAGTGCTGCCATGAACATGGGAGTGCTAATGATTTCTCTTCAAGATCCTGGTTTCAGGGTTTTTATTTATTTATTTACTTTTATTTTTATTTTATTATTATTTTTTTTATAAATATCCAGAAGTGGGGCTGTTGGATTGTGTGGCCATTCTGTTTAATATTTTGAGGAACCTCTCTACTGTTTTCCATAACTTCTGCACCACGGTGCGTTCCCACCAGCAGTGTGCAAGAGTCCTAGTTTCTCCACTTCCTTGCCAACACTTGTTGTCTTTAGTTTAACAATTTTGGGGGTTGGGGTAGTTTCTTTGGGGTCACCAATGCTTATTCCCCTTTGAGGTATATTTAGACATACTTTTTTCCGCTGGTTTATATCCCATTAAGTATAGAGTATACTGCATGAATACATGATAAAGATATATGTGATTTAGCTAACTTGCTTTCCAAGAATGATTTTTTTTTTTTTTTGAGAGGAAGGGGAGAAAGAATGGGAGAGAGAGAATATTAAGCAGACTCCATGCTCAGTGCAGAGCCTAATGTGGGGCTCGATCTCACAACCCTGAGATCACAACGTGAGCTGAAACGAAGAGTCGGACGTTAACTGACTGAGCCACCCAGGTGCCCCAAGAATGAACGTTTCTTTATTATTGAAGTGATGAGCCTGCCAGTGACCCTTTCTCTTCTATAGATCACTGCTTTCTTACAGAGCATTGTTAGATCCTCTCTACAATCCTAAAATCCTCTTTTCCCTAGGTAGGGAAAGCCTGTCATAGTCAATTCGAGGGGGAGTGCTTGCTAAATGACCACGTTTCTCACCCTGCCTTTCTTATTCATGATCTGGATGCTGAAATATTCAGTCTTTCTGGTGCCTTAGTTTCCCCAACTGTTTGAAAAAAAATAAATCAGAGCACAAATAAGAATTCTGTTCTGGCCAAATTTCTAGTATTCCAGAATTCTAATTTAAGAATATACAGCTTTTCCCAAAGTGCAAATTGAGGCACTGGCCATGATCAGAGTAGATTTTTCTCAGCAGCAGCATCTGTGTTTCCTTTGAAAGTCTTTTGGCAGAAAATGGAAGTTTTCAAGAAACTTGCCTGCTACCTTACATGAATAGATCACCACCATGAAGGCCAGAGAGTATTGGTTTTTCTTTCACTGGTTTAATCTCAATACATCGTTTTTCTGGGTGAATATCCTTGAGAATTCATGGAGGATTGCCTGTTGCACTATCACAAGTAGCTTTAACTCGACTTGAAACTCTTTGTTGTCTTTAAACAGAAGACAGTTTCTAAAAAAAAAAACAAAACAAAACAAAAAAAAACTGAGCAGAAGGTCTAAAATTACTTGAAATGGTAACGAACTCTTTAAGAAATCACTCCTTGGGAATGAAAGGAAAAATTTTGTTGGAGCTTATATTCTGGAATTGTCAACTACAGCTGTCTTATTTAATAAAAGCTATAAGAGCTCCAAGTTTATCATTTTTTGTTAAGACATTTGGCCAACTCGTGATTAGACAATGGAAGTGAGACAATTCCAGTTGTATGCCAGACGAGATTGGCTTACTTACCAAAAACATACTTTTGCATAAGTCTGGAAGTATTTGACATCAAGAAAGTTTGCCTTCATTTATTACAAACCCCGGGCTTAAGCACTGGAATTGTGCTGGCAAGAAAGGCTGTTCTTCATCTCTGCAGATCTACTGTGTGCCGTGTTCTTCATGGGAAAGCATCCCTTGATGGAATGGGATTCCTGAGTTGGATGTCCTTTCCCAGGAGGAATAGACATAAGTATTGAGAATTACTAATGGTAATGGATTGCTACTTGGCACTCAGAGCTGGGAGCAAGAATTCAGACATATGTGTTTATAGAAAGGATTTAAGCTAATACAAATAAATAGCCTTTGATATACACTGAGAACAGCTGCTCTTTTGCTCAGGTTGAGAAGAACGTATTACTCGTGAATACATGAATGTGGATTTAGTCATCTTATCACTATCCTAAAGCTCTGTATGTAGGAGGGTTTATAAATGTTCTTTTTCATTAGAAAGTTTAGGAAGCCCTTTGCTCTTTAAATTGAGTAATCTTACTTAGTAAAATGGGATATTAAAATATAAAGTTTCAACATTTTTTTTTAAAAAAGAAAACTCATAAAGGCTCCTATTTCATTTCTTTGTTTCTCCCTACAGGCTTGTGTCTCCAGAGCAGCCACCAAAGGCCAAGTTCCTGACCTTGGGGTCCAAGTTCCGCTACAGCGGCCGCACCCAAGCCCAGACCCGCCAGGCAAGCACCCTCATTGACAGGCCAGCGCCACACTTTGAGCGTACCTCCAGTAAGCGGGTCTCCAGGAGTCTGGATGGAGGTAAACACATTTATGATAGTTTGGATTCCTTTAATCTTTCTCTAATCCAGTGGGATCAGAAAGTGTTGATCTAGCTAATGAGATTCTCAGAAATATCCTAGAGGGATAGCTATTTTTCTTGAGTAAATAAAGTGGTATTTCTTCTACTCACAAGAAAAGTTTTATGATGTTTTGAAGCTGTCATTCTGAATCTAAATTTTCTTTGTACTGTCAGTGCACACAAATATTAGGAATTCTCATGGATAAAATGTTGGACAAACATTGTTACTGATCTGACTTGTGACGTATTTTATGCGTCTTAATTTCTTGAACTTGTTAATTACTGGCAAAAGTGGAATTCTAAGAGTTTTGGCATGATAATACAAGAACCTTTATTGAACGGAACTTAAAACGTCTTAATTTTATGAGTTTAAAAACTCACTGAAGCTTACCAAACTTCGTAGCATATGAGAGAACCCATCCACAACTTCCAAGGATTAGTTTCAATGTAGTGCTTTAACAAAAAGAAAGGAAATACAGTGTAATCATTAGTTCATTAGTTCGGTCAGCCAAGGTGGTGGGAGGAAGAGGAGGAAGATAAATGTATATATTTGTGTATTATTTTATTAGAATTCTAATTAGCTACCTATTTGTAGTTTTATATATTTTACATATGGAAATAAATTTGGGTTCCTTCCCCTCTATGTGTATCTTATTACCCTAATTTTCGGTTAATAGCAGGTTTTCTGTAAAGGAGCTAAAGTTAATTTTATAGTAGAATGCTTTATAAGGGACTTCATTTTACTTTCTGCCTAGAAGAAGGTAATTGACGTGAATGACTTTCTCTCGGAAGTAATTTTCCAACATTTTTTGGTTGATTAATCTCAAAACATATACAGAATTAGCAATAACAGATCTAAAAATTTGTTTCACTACTATTGATCATTGAAAACTTTCTTTTCTGACATTTTTCTGAAATATGAACTAAAGCAACTTCTATTTTAAGTAGCCGAAACAGATATGCTAATAGATAAACATGCTCTTTCTCATATACTGAAAACTCTTTCTATATGTTTATACACACACACACACACACACACACGAGTTTTTGAGTATAGTTGATCTAACAGTGTTATGTTACCTCCAAGGGTACAACATAGTGATTCGGCTTCTGCATACGTTACGCTGTGCTCCCCACAAGTGAAGCTTCCATCCATCACCGTACAACACTATTACAATACAGTGTCATGGACTGTGTTTTCTATTCTGTACCTTTTATCACCATGACTTCTTGAGACCTGTGTCTCCTATTGCCCTTTGCCCATCCACTGCCCCATTTCTCTCTGGCAGCCGTCAGGTCTCTGTGTTTACGGGTCTGATGCTATAGATGCTCCCTCATTAATGAAGGCTTGACACTCGATTTTTCCCAGAATAAACTTGGAAAAGTCATCCAGGCAGACGCACAAAGATAGTTGCAGGGATTCATTGGTGGGCATTTTTTATATATAGTGGTTAAATCTTGATTCTGGAGAATCTTCCGTATAGTTTTGAGGGGACATATGTACAAGGGGATCCTACAATGTGGTTCAAATAAATGTCCACATTTCCAAATGCGGTAACGTAAATGGTAACGTAGTGGATTTTTAATGCCTGATAACTGCCAGTGTATCTGGCTCATCAACAACTGAGCACTTTTTTCCAGTGAATGTGAACCATGTGCCCTGCCCACTCATGGAAATATTTCACAAGCCTTACCCCTTACCACGGGAGTTTATGTATGTGCTGAATAACTGTACTCACTGTTGGCTAACGCCCCGAGAGAAGTCATTCCCCTTTCTGGGAAACGGTCTGTTTCAGCCTGTTTTAAACTCTGAGGCTCTGTAACTCCTACATGGCAAATTCTAGAGTTTAGAAAGAGCGGTAAAGTCCTGTCCTTTTGACATATATAAACACTGCTCGAGGAAACCCACCATCTTGTGTGAGCAGTTAGTGCAGAGGGTCTGTATCTGAAACAATGATTTTTACAAGCAAAAGCAACAAACATGGCACAGTGATCCATTATTTTTCCTTTTGTGTTTTGGACGCTGTAATTCATCAGATGGGCAAGTCATCAAAAGGATTATTGTGTTATTGTGAAAAATAGAAGGCTTTTCGTGCCAATACATGACCAGACAGCCAGTGAACTATTTGGTTAGGGCTCATAGTTTTTCCGTCCCGGAGCAAAGCGAGGTTGTAACCTGGTACTGAACTTGACTTTCACCACCACTCCCCATCAGGATACCTTTTGGTTGTTGTTGTTGACATGTGTTGCATTTTCTTGTCCTTATTTAGGTTAGGCTAATTTACATCCATAAATATTCCTTACTTTAAGGTTTGACAAATTGAAATCAATCTTCCAGTGCTTGCCTGCAACCTAAAAATCAATGTGATACCTAAAATAAAAATCAGTCTAGAAGTCTTTTTTAGAGCAGGGTGATTCTGAGATTGGAAAATCAAATCAAAAAGGAGGCAAGTCAGTCATTTAAGAGAACAGCCAAGATGCATTTGCCAGTAGGGGAGATCGTGATGATTTCCTGAAAATGGAGTATGTAATACGCAGGGACCTTCGATCGGGCTGTGGGAGAAGGAAAGCCCATCTGGGGAAGAGGCATTTTGGTTGGGACTTGAAGGATGAGGAGGAGCTAGCCGTGAGTAGAGCATTTCAGGTAGCAGGAGCAGCAGGTCTGCAGGTTATAGGATTAGCGAGAGCTTGATACAGTCCAGGAACAGAAAGAAGGCTTTGCACATATGGGGAGAAGAGGGGCTGGGGCCAGGTCATGCAGCCCTTGCAGCCCAGGAGAAAGAAATACGATGATTATTCTAGTGCTATGGAATGTGTTACACACACGTGCACACTTATGCAAGTATGTAAATGCACGATATTGCTGTTTTAAAAAAATCATTTGATGCAATGTTGAGAATGATCGATAGGACTAGACAGGAAGCAGGCGGACTGGGTAGGAATACTGCAGGTGACAGTAATGGTGACCTTGCCTTGGATGATACTAGGCCACTTAGCCGTTCGCACCATAAGCTCAGTGCCTGGGGCCTCTGGGCTTCTCAGGGCTCTGGAAGTGCTCAAGACCTAAAAAAAGGTTATTTGCTTCAAAATGCAAAAACCAAAAACCAAACAACCTGCCCCCGCCCCCACACACACACAGAGGGAAAGTAAAGTATTTAAAGCATGCAAAACAAAGGATTATTTTGTCAACTTTATTTTAGAACTTTAAATTTGATGTTCGTTAACATTTCGATACCCTTACATCTAAAGCCATTTCTAGGTCAGATTTCCCATTTTGCTCTAATTTGAGCATGTGTAATGGGTGCTTTGAAATCATAATTGTAGGAGTTACTCATAGTCCTAGATTTTCCAGGGAAAATTATTAAAATCTCAAAAGTTAAAAAATAAAAGAAAAACACTCTGGAAAATAATTATACTTCATGTAAGATGGGAGTTCATTTTGTGACTTTTGGTGTGGGTTTTCAAAAGTGTGAGTACTTATGGACTGTGGGGGCCTTAAAATGGACCTGGGTGGGGAAAACAGAGGAGAAAGCACTGGCTACATTCAGATCCAGTGGGACTGGATGGCATCGAGGGATGAAGGCCAGAGACCTCCGTGTGGTATCTGGTGAAAAAGGCAAGGTTGGTGGTAAAGGAAGGTTTGGACAGGGTATGTGGAGGGGACCGGGACACGGAGGGGACAGGGGACAAGAGGTTTTCTGTGTAATAGATGAGGTTGAAGCCTCTGCAGTTCAATCTGGGGGATCCTGACCCCTCCCCATCCCCCTTCCCATCCCCCTCCCCACACCCCGCCCCCCAGCGCTGGCTGCCCAAAGGCCTGCATGTCCCTGCTCCAGGTGGCCTGGAGACCTGCGGACCTCACCTGCCGGGCAGGCACTTTGCACGCAGGTGCAGTCGCCTCAGTGGGTGTGGTTTGGGGGGAAGCCCCGGGTGGACGGCGACCTCGTCGCCACTCTTCCCCACCTGCATTTGTTGAGAGGTGATGCGGCCTCAGGTGGACCCGGCACCCGGCAGGCCGGTCCCTGCACGTGTGCCTTGTGCCCGTGCCCCTGTGTGTGCCCTGTGTGTGTGGCCTGGCGTGTGTGTGGCCGGTGCCTGTGGCCCGTGCGTGTGTGCCCTGCACGTGTGCCCTGTGTGTGTGGCCCTGTGTGTGTGCCCCTGAGCGTGTGGCCGGTGCGTGTGGACCTGTGCTTCTGCCCTTGTGTGTGTGGTGTGCGCATGTGCCCTTGCATGTATGCTCCTGCATGTGGCCGGTGCATGTGCCCTGCGCATGTGTGGCTGGTGCCTATGGCCCATGTGCATGTGCCCTGCACGTGTGCCCTGCGTGTGCCTCTGAGCGTGTGGCAGGTGCGTGTGTCCCTTCATGTGTGCCCTGTGCGTGTGCGGCCGGTGCCTATGGCCCCTGTGCATGTGCCCTAGTGTGCCCTGCGTGTGTGCCCCTGAGCGTATGGCCGGTGCATGTGCCCTGTGCGTGTGCCCTTGCGTGTGTGGCTCTGCACGTGTGGCGTGTGTGTGTGCCCCCTGCACATGTGTCCTTACATGTGTGCTCCTGCGGGTGTGGCCGGTGCATGTGGCCCTGCATGTGTGCCCTTGCATGTGTGGCCCTGCGCACGTGCCCTGCACGTGCGGCCCTGCCTGTGGCCCTGCATGTGCCCTGTGCATGCCCTGTGCGTGTGCCCTTGCGTGTGTGCTCCTGCGTGTGCCCTGCACATGTGGCCGTGCGTGTGTGCCCTGCGCGTGGGCCCTGTGTGTGTGCTCTGCGCATGTGGCCCATGCGTGTGCCACAGGGCAGGAGGCAGGACGGAGCGTGTGCTCGATGCACAGCAGGTGGCGCCGACGCACCGACCAGGTCCGAAAGCTGAGAACTAGGAAACGTACAGTTTACTCCGTAAAATCGACTTTAGGGCCCCCGGGGGCTCGGCGTGGAGCCCCTGCCTCCGGCCCAGGCCGTGACCCCGGGTCCCGGGTTGAGTCCCGCCTTGGCCCCCTGCAGGGAGCCTGCCTCTCCCTGGCCTGGGTCTCTGCCTCCTTCTCTCTTGAGTAAATGAATAAATATTTTTTTAAAAATCTACTTTTATGGTCCTGTCACAATTCTGAATGGTAATCAGCTGAGAGGCTCCTTTATGGAAAACCTGAGAGCTTAAGCGGAGGTAGGCTCCCGTGGGGGGGGGGGGGGGGGCGGGCTGCGGCTCCGGGCCGGTCTCGGGGCTCCTCCTGCTGGCCAGGCCCGAGCGCAGCCTCGCCTTCCGAGGGCTATAGCCCACA
Organism: Canis aureus; assembly: GCF_053574225.1. NCBI lineage: Eukaryota > Metazoa > Chordata > Mammalia > Carnivora > Canidae > Canis > Canis aureus. The sequence continues at coordinate 69,686,034 of NC_135611.1, read as the reverse complement.
GGTGAAAGCTCAGAATGTCTTCAGAACCCGGTGAAAGTGCGAGAAGGAGCTGGGGTGGTCTTCTGAGCTCTAGGGCGCTCTGTCGGGCCTCCCGTCGGGCCGCCTGCTGCCGTCCCCCTGGTGGGCAGGACACGAGCCCCCGTCACCCGAGTGCCCTTCTCTCCTAGCTCCCCTGGGCGTCGTGGAACCAGGCCTCGTGAAGGACCTTCCCGGTGCTGCTGGGGAGCTGCCCGCCGGCCCCGGGGTGGGCAGCGCTGCCGCCGTGCAGGATGGGGATGGCACCAGGGACCTCCGAAGCCCGGCCAAAGCCCCTCACGTGCAATTCGTTGAAGGAAAGGTATGGTAAACTAGCAGAAAACCTGATTTTCAATGTGTCCTTAGACGAGAGGCTGTTGCGTGTGGTGTTAAGCAGGCGTCAGCGTCTGTTGTTTGTGATACAGGTTCCCAGGCTGTAGGCTCCCACTGGCTTGGACGGGGTCTCTAACCGTTCTCTGATTCTTGTTCAAAGCACAATACTTCAACGTAGATTATATTAACGCAGACAAGTAATTTAGTGGCTGGACATTTTTGACTGTCTTCAAAATCATTCTTTTTTTTAGTTAAATCTCTATATTATAAGAGCTGTGGTGTTTCAAAATTTATATTGGTTACAAGTAAATTTTAAACTGTAGCTTGTCTTGAGTATTTTAATAACGTTGTCTTGAATTCTTTTTGACATGAACAAATATGGTCTTCATGAAAAATGTTATTTTTCATTAAGCTCTAACTGATGAGGAAATTCTTAAGCAAAGCCTGATTGTTTTGTGAATAGTGAATGAGAAGATGGTGTGTTGCTTATTAGCTCATTATTTGGGGCATAAAGTGTGGTGAATGGAGAAGTAACTTACACTGTGTTTTCAAATTTGTCACTATTTTACGATGCTTTTTTACCTTAGGAAAGTAAAGTCACTCACAGGTTGATGTGAAGGCTTTGAGTTCCTCACATCTCTTTTCTGTATACGCACAAAGCACTTTTTTTTATAGATCACATTGAAAGTGAATACGAGGAGGAAATGACTTTTTGCAATAGATTTATAGTATTTTCTAAATTTTAACTTTTGAAAACTGTAAAGACCTGCAACATGAGTCTGTAGAGGACCTAGTAGATGAAGGAGCTGCCTGTGTCTCAGGGAGCCCTGTCTGACCACCTGTCAGCGTAGACGAGGGCTTGGGGACCATGCGGGCCTGACGCCCCAGACTCCTGCCATCAAGTCCTCTCAATACGTTTGCTGAAGAGTTTGGGACCGTCATACCAGCAAGAATTATTTGGTTGAAAAATCATGCAGTTAAAAATAACAAATCATGACCAAGATACCCTTCACCTACTGAAGAGTTGTCAGAATCTATTGTAATTGGGCTAATGAGGCGCCCAGGAGACCGCTTACATCTGAAACACGAGAGAGCTCAGGCTTTCTGAGTCTCCGTACCATTCTGCCTCATTTATTCCATACAGGTAGTTATTTTTTAAAAGTTACTTGACATTCCACAGGAATTCTGCTTATCTTCGGCTAATGACTGGGTGAGCTGATCTTTCCACTAATGCTTTTGATGCTTGTCAGCAGCCAGATTTAAAAGTGGGAATGTTCTTTGAGTTTCGTTGGATCTATTTGCAACCAGTCAGAAAATAATAATTAAATCCATCTATGCTATAAATTTCATGTGAAGAGTAGTCCAGTCTTTCTCTTTAGAAGTGGGTCATTCACATTCTAACTGTGCTGTGTTAACAGCAGGAGTACAAGCTTTCACTAACTGCCCATTTCTTTTCTTTCTCTCTTGCCTGTGTTTCTCCTTTGAACATGTGTGTTGTGCGACTTCACACTCAATCATGGGTTTGCTGCCGACAATAGCCTGTGTCCATGTGCCCGCCTTCCCCACTCATTCGCTGTGTCTCATCTCTTTCCCCAAACCTGTCGCCAGTCCCGGAGAGGGACTTGCTCTCAGACATTTCGGAGGAAGACCCCTTTGGGGAGGCCGACCGGATCACGCTAGACAGCTTAGAGCTGCCCTCCACGGGTGACCCGTCAGAGCAGGGAGACGGTGACGTCACCCCCCTTGACTCTGTCTTGGGTCCTGGTGCAGCCCCTCCTCAGCCCGACTGTCCTCCCACCCGTGAGCAGCCTCTCAAAGAGGCTGGCCCCGAGGATTCCGAATTTGGGTATTTTTCCTTCCATTTCTGCAAATGCTTCCCACCTAGCTTCCCCTCGCTTCTCGATGAAGATGGGTATCTGGCCTTCCCCAGCCTCCCCAAAGTCTGGGTCTCCTTCCTGCCTGCCGACATCCAGCACTACCTTCCTATTACCTCCCCTTCATTCCTTCCTTCGCTCATCCTCATCTTCGGGCTGCTTCTCTCTGCTTCTCAGTCTGTGCCTTTTTCTCTCACCTTTGCCCTTCCTCTGGCTCTGTCCCTCTGCTACCTGGAGGCTAAAGCCACTTCCTTCAACATTTCTTGTGACGGTGACTTGAACGACAAAACCGAGGAAGAGGAAGCAGTTGCTGGCACTCCTACATAAGCTTTAACCTGTGGGGCCAACAACACATCTTCTACCCTCCCTACTGTAGAGTGTAAACATGTGCATAAATTCACCACTGATTACCCTCAAAATAGTATGGTCCACACGTTGCGGCATACGGTGTTTTAGTGCATGAGAAATACGTGTAAATAAGCCCTTCCTCTTCGTTGACTGCCGCTGACCAGGTCCACACCTTTGAAGTTAAGAGCAAAGTTACAGGATTATTTTGTAAATATCTCAATCATACTAGGTCTTCAAAACAAAACAGAAAACACAGGAAACCTGTGTTGCCCTTAACAGTCCATATTGGGTCTGTTTGTTTTGCAGACAAACATCAATCGTATCAATGCTGCTCCTTTCAGATGGAAACTTGTCTCGATGTAGAATTTAAGATTCCGTGGACGTAACTGTGATTGATGTATATGAGTAAAACTCCTTAGTGTTATTTCTCATTAGAAAGCCAAGCTCGTTCTTGCATTTATGAGGATAAATCTGTAACCTTTACTCCTGACATTTATAGGTCTAATCTCAGAAATTCCTTGTCTCCCTGTTACTGTAGCATTTGGGAATCGGATGAGTTTCAGGTAGTTTTTTTTTTTTTTTTTTAAATCTCTAAATCATGTAGTTTTATGAAAGAGTGTCAGGTATTTGTAAGGAAGATACCACTCTGTTAAGAGATACTTATGAAAAATGAAACGTGGCTTTTTGAAAATTTGGGTGATTTGCCCTAAGGTTGGGCTATTTAGTGTCCTTTTATTCCAGATTAGGTGTCTGGTTTGAGCATTTTTCCCCCTGTGTAGGGCTACCTCTGCACTGCTAGGTTGGTGCTAGCATGTGCAGTACGGTTTTGTTTTGCTAAATGTGGTCTGGTGACTTCAAGTCTTATCCTGTGGGTACTGTCCATACATAGAGAAAGTCAGAATTTAGAGCAAACCTAAAGAAAAATGTGAAGATCATGCTATATGATTAGGCATAGTGGGAGAAACCACTATTCCTAAAGGTTACCTGAAGAATGCCAAAGATTGGCATTTTGCAGAATTAAGTATTGACCAAGGAATTGGACCACGATCCTTAATAGATTGTTGGGTAGCTCTTATTTTTCCCTTCTGATAAAAAGATACTCTGAGCTCCCTGCTTACCTCAAAAATACTTGGTTTCAAGAAAAAAAAAAAAAGCATTTTTGAACTCTCAGATTTGACACCATCATTCCAGTAAGGAGGAAAGGAACATGTATGATTCTGCTATAATTTAACATGTGAAAGTTTAACTATGGTCTTTTGGTCTCAGAATCATTGTTTTTCTTTCTTGCTCTTCCTTTTCTTTGAGTGGTTAGGAGGATTTATGCTTTTTTTTTTTTTTAATTTGCTGAAGTATTGACATACAGTGTTAACATTAGTTTCAGGTTTATAACATAATGATTTGACAATTCTATAATCTGTTACCATATGATGTTATTAGAATTTTGTTGACTCTATTCCCTATGCTGTGCTTTTCCTCTCCATGAGTTAGTTTTAAATTTACAGGGTTGTGGGTTTTTGTTTTTGTTTTTGTTTTTTTCCTTTTGGGTTGGGTCATTAGATACTGAGAATTACACAACCATGAAAAACTATTCTTATTTAAAGAATTTTACTAAAGAAAAGTGGCCATCAAATAGGAGTAGTTTTAAATATAATTTTAATGTGCAAGCAGCAAAATAAACCAGTTTTCCTCTCAAGGAAATAAATCTATGTTAAAAAACTGAACTATAGGTGAATATTTGTCCCTGATGTAAAATTTGGTTTTCAGTTTTTCATCATTCTACTTTGTCCTCTTGCCCAGTTGATTTAGACCTTTCACGTTAGGACAGATGGAATTATGCCATTTTTACACTCTTATATTTTCACTTCTGAGTGAAAACATTCAAAAGCAGCACATGATCTAGGGACTGAGAAAGAGTGAAGCTTCCATTCTCCATTCCACCTTTGCAAAGGATCCCTTCCACCGTTTGTGTGACACTATAGGTGAAGAAAGACCTAAGTGGCTTTATGTTCTGCATCTTCTGAGGGCCAAAGAGTAAAGGTTGGTAATGCTGGTTCACCATTTTGGTTCAAATATAACGTCTTTGCATCAGTGGGTAGGGTTCCCACTGCTACGCCCCTTCTTTCTGGCCGTTTGCTGTATGACTTTCAGGTGAAGATGGAAGAAGAGGAGACCTAGCTGAAGGAGGTGGATATCCCCCCCCCCCCATCCCCGGTTAAATACCTGATGGCTGCTGCTTGCCATTGTGTATGTGTGCGCGTGTAATGTGCATGGGGTAATGCACTTTCAGGACTGATACGTATGTGAGTTTTGCTTGTTGTGGCTTTAGGTTCTTAAGATTTTTATTCCTCTTGTATTTTAATGTCTTGGACTGTCCAACTCTGGGTCATTTCTGGTGCCTGCTGATTGATACAATTATGTTTATTTGCCTTTTCCCCCCTGTGTGTGATTTAATTTCACAGAAAAATTCCTTGAGAGTAGAAGGGGATAATATTTATGTCAGACATAGCAATTTAATGTTGGAGGTTTGTATAATTCAAGAAAACAACTCTGTCCTAATGGCTGCCAGGCTGCTGTGGAAGGGAGGTCACGCACAGGCTGGCTGGCAACTTCCTTCGAGCACATCTGCATGAGATGCATGGGGGACAGTTCAGCTTGGGAGTGCATGGGAGCAGTCCGACTCCGTTCCTTTAAAGTGGCTTAGGTAGCAATAAATCCGCTAGAAGTTCTCAAAGTGACAGCTGGGAAAAAAGATGCTCTGTTTAATCAAACGAGTGAAATTTTTATCTGTTTCTCTTGAAGTTCTACAGATAAATCTGTTCGCTCCTAATGGGTTATCTCCGCGGGGTAGAATCTGAAGTAACATCCCGTCCTTCACATACACTCACCGGAACAGAGCTTTGCTGGTCTGGCATGAAATGACGGTAGTCTCTGCTCATAATTTCGGGGGCAGCGTTGCTTAAATCCATGCAATTAAGAATGTGGTCCACTTAAAGTATCACCTTTGAGAAAATGTTGATGAATGGGATTGTTTGGATTAAAAAGAAAGTGAGAAAAAAGGAGGAAAAAACCCCAACCGATTAGATGTGTAAAATATGTTCCCCGTGTCACGCGAGAACTTTTTGTTGTTATTTTTTCCCCCTTTAGTAAAACGGTGATGTATTGAGTGGAGAGCTGCAATTCTCAGTAATCTGACTAATCTGGTTGCTTTCGGCAGCTTTGATAACTATTGGAAATGTATTTTGCATAACTTACTAAAATGCTCTAAAGTGTAATATGTGTAACATTGCTTTGAACAAATGCAAGAAATGTGCCTGATCTCAAGCCACAGTCATTTTTCCATGCCATGCAAAGAGATTTAGATTATTATGAGTTTTTGCAAATGGCTATAGAAGCTCCAAGAGGAGCTACTATGCTTGTGCATGAATGTGGAAGATCTAATTTTATCAGATGCATGACCTGTTCCTCTGGGAGTGGAATGAAAGCTGTAATCCACAGGTGGCCCCATGATTTTGAAATGTAAGAAAGCATTGAAAACTCACTTAAAACTGTCTCCTGAACACTAATTACCTTTTATTCCCACAAATACTATTTATCAGGGCCAATCTAAAAATTCCCACAAATACCATTTGTCGGGGCTCATTCCAAGGAAAATTGACCTGGTCGTTTTCTTGCATCCTTGTCTATATGAGGACCATTTGGTATGTGGGGTGGCTGGGCCCCACAATCATGCTCAGCAAGTACAGGAACCCAGTATACGGGGTTCCCTCTTTTATAGAGAGGCCACACAGGACCAGCCTCTGGAAGCCATTATTCTTATTCCTTAAGGATTAAAGCCATTGCTGGAATTTCCTGGAAAAAGTCAACCCTTGGTGTTCTCTCTCTCTCTCTCTGATCTCTCTCTGATCTTGATCTGGCTTTCCTATCAGGCTGAATCTACTTCTGAGTACCTTTCTCTATTTTTACTTGATTTACTATATTCACAGAATGCAGCTGTAGTAAGAGCCTCAATGAGAAAGGTAAATTTGCAAGAATAAAGTCATAGGCTGCATTTTAAGTCCAGTTACTAGAAAGGTTATTAGCCATTTTGAGTACTAGTAATTCCATGGCTTCCTTCTAATAATAGAAGTAATTATTTCTTAAAAAAATTCCAAACAGAATAAATTAGAACCTTTTAAAATGGGAATCATAAAAAAATATGAATTGGCTCTACTTTAAAATTTTGATGAACTATTCATAGGTGATAATATGGCTTTTGAGACTTGGCATTTTTCTTGCTTTAGTATGTTTTTTTAATCATAAGTTTGCTTTGTCTTATTTTTTGGTTTTTTATTTTTGTCCTGCTGGGAATTTTTTTTTTTTTTTTTTTTTTTTTTTTTTGGATTTCTGCCTTTTATTACGTTACGTATTGCTAGGACCTCGATAAGGCCCAGGAGGACATACTGAGACATCAGGCTAGCATTAGTGAACTCAAGCGCAATTTTATGGAATCCACACCTGAGCCGCGCCCTAATGAATGGGAAAAACGACGTATCACACCTCTGTCCCTACAGACACAAGGGGTATGTCAATAGCTGTTTGTTGGCTCTATGTCTCGCTCCAGCTCTTCAATAAAACTCAGGTTGCTAATTGTTGATTCTCAGGAAGTTAGAAAGTGTTCCCTTCTTTTTTAAGGTAGTTGCTAACAATTTTTTAAATACTAAATATTAACAATGTAATACTTATTGACATAGTTTTTAGTAAATTGTGTGAGTTTCAAAATATTTTCAAATGTTGCAGAATAATTTCACTATCATACTCCAGTAAATTAACAGTAATGAAATGTTTAATGTAGGGTGACTTTTAGAGACTGATCGTGTGTTGTATATGTAATAAGGTTTTCAGTTATGGACTTCCAAAATAATAAAGTTTACTTGATAATTAAATAAAGGGATGTAGGAATACAGATGGTATTTAGAATGGTTTTAAGGTAATTACTGTGAGGATGAAGAGTTAAACTTAGCTTTGAAAACTAATGAGCTCTTTTGAAGATTTGCAAAATGTGACACAATTTAATATTAATACTGAAAGTTTTTAGTAATGAGATGTAGACTACTGTTTTGAGAGGATTCTCTCAACCATAACATCTCTCTGAACTCATTCTTTTTCTTTTCATGGTTTATTTCTTCCCCTACCCCCCACCAGTATAACTGTTGCCTTTACAGTATATTCTCAATCTGTATCTACCTTCATTCTCATCTGCAGCTCTTTTCTGATGCTCGAAAATCTGTTTATCAACTAAGAACTTTCATGGACTCATTTGTCATACATGAGAAGATAATGATCATACTGTATGAAAATGCTGTTTTAAAAAGCACCTGAAGGTGTTACCTGACAATTTCACCTTTCCCCTCTTCTTTACAGGCCTCTCTTTCCCTGACACTCATCTGCCCCTCTCTCTCATCTGGCTTGAATGTTATCAAACATGTACGCACTTGAGTTACTCCCATGCTATTTTTATTCACTTTTTCTTAAAAAGGGCAAAGCGGTTAGTTGCTTTGAATTTCTAAGTTTGTGACAGTGAAAGGAAAGTTGCTCTTCAAGAACAGAAGCAAAAAATAATTGCTGAACCGAAAAGACAACTGATGACAACATTAAGATCGAAAACAGCAGGGTCTCATGAAGTTGTATACAGCTTACATCCTCATTTTCAGATTTTCTGAAAATATATGTCAGCATTCAGCTCTAGAGTGTTGTGTTTTCTGGAAAAACCGTGTCTGATGACATGCTATTTTGTCCTCCCTTTATGTGCTGCTTTATCCGGTTTGTTCTGCTGACCCAGAGTTTAATGTTTGTGTTGCTATAGATGTAATGTACTTGTCTGACTTGTTGATTATGTCTATTGTTTAAAACAATAGAGCAGAGGAGACCATCTTTTCAAGGATATTTTATCCGTGAAGGAGAAGCATCCGATGGCAGCAGCACGGACAGTTGAAGAAAAAGTCCAGGAGGCAGACAAGGTGTTCACCTTGCATCCTTGGATCTTCTCTTGCTTTTCCCCCTTTTCCTTTCATTTCTGTACACAGCCATAGGAGACTCCTTTTTTCCCATGTATCACCTAAAATTTTGTTGAAATGATTTTTCGATCAGTTAAGAAAATCAAATTCCCTTATGTGGAAACCTATGATCATTAGTGAGAAATGCCATATTGTAGGAGGACTGTACTTGAAAATCCACAATTTGAAATGCAGACCTACCAACCAATTTAGGTGATAAATGACCCCGAATTTTGATGAATGTGGCTGACAGCTGGGAAACCATGATCTCGTGTGAAAATGCACCATTAGTACCACGCATGTGTGTGCACCGAGGCAGTGTTAAAATAACAAATTATGTCTGATGTAGGTAATTATTTTACTAAATACATTTGGAAACTATAGAAATTTTCATTTGAATTTCATTTAGCGGGAGAAATGGTGTGTCACAGCTGCCCCTCAGGTCTCTGTGCTCCCTGCGTACAGGAAATATCTGGTATTACCAAGGAAGTTAGCTTTCCATTGCCTTGACATACCTCTTCTGCTGTCTCTGCTAATTTTGCCTCGCCAGCTGACTGGCCTATCTTCTGCTGGGACTAGAGTGCTTTGAGTCCAGTGAGGGAGATGATAGCGGACATGTTAATTAAAACTTTTAGAGTACTAAAGAGTAAGGGTTAAGAAGGTGAAACAGAGTCTTGCTAGAAGGTAGATTGGGAGGGCTGCTTGCTCATTGTACTCAGGAAAGATGGGGCACGTGAGTTGAGACCATAATCTGAAGAGAAGGAGGCAGACACGCGAAGATGCTTCCGTGTGTAAAGAAGAGGAAATGCAACAGCCCAAGACAGGAACTAGTGCAAGGAACTGCAAGTTCACATGACAAGGGCTTAGGAAAAGTCAAAGAAGTCAGAAGGTCCACTCTGGATCTTAAAGACCATGGTAACAGTTTGGGATTCCATCCTAGGAATGATGGGAAGCCCATGGCAGAGCCTTAAGCGGGAAGATGACCTAGTCTCACATGTCGGACAGAGATCCCACTGGTGCTGGATGAGGACGGAGTCCCAGGGGGATGGGAATGAGAGCATAAATCAGTGATAAGGAAAAAGCCTATCCGTTCCAGAGTCTGGTCTTGTTCCTCAGTGGATGGTAGCCTTCGTCAGAGCATATAGTGGGGCAAGGGGAGGAGTCAGAATAAAGAAGAGGAGGCCTTGCCCTCAAGGAACTGGAGGTGGAGTGGAGAGGAAGCCTTTCCAGAGCACCGCAGATGAGAAAGATAATGTGTCATAAAGCTAAACCAAGTGACATATTTATATACTTTCAAAGGTCAGCGTGAAATCCAGAGCCTGTCAGACTGTGTGTAAGATGGCTTTAATATCCTATGCTTTGAAATATTACATAGTTTTGAAAATTTATCTTCTAGAAGCAAGACAGATGGCACCATCTGATCCATTTAAAATGATGTACTTTTTGCAATTGTAGACTTTGGAATGTTGGTGAAGACGTTGAAAATTACCGTCTTCCTTGCCGTCCTGGCTTAGTACCATCCATTAGAAACCATTTACGGTAGAAATCATTCACTCGTTGTCGTAGAAGTTACATTAAAATGCTATTAGGTGAAACTTAAATCTGGAATTGACCCCCTGTTACACTTCTGAGTGGTTTTTCTGTAGTTGGAGTTGCTGCTGTTTTCTTGCTCTTGTCCTCCAGGATCTGCAGGAAAATAGTTTTACTTGGCACGTACGTGGATTGTTGTAATTGCAGTCACACGCATCCGTTTACCCATTCACCCAACATTTATGGACCACTTACATCATGCCCCCCGCCCCTCTGCCAATAGCATTCCACTACTATTCGTTTTAAGTGTGTGAGCAGTTAAGTCTGCTATAGTATTTTGACTCTTAACGGAATATCTTTTTTTTTTTTTTTGGAGTATCTTTTTTTAAAGATTTTATTTATTTATTTATTTATTTATTTATTTATTTATTTATTTATTTATTTATTTGAGAGAGAGAGGCAGAGACACAGGCAGAGGGAGAAGCAGGTTCCATGCAGGGAGCCCAACATGGGACTCAACCCCGGGTCTCTAGGATCAGGCCCTGGGCTGAAGGTGGCGCTAAACCCCTGAGCTGCCCGGGGATCCCCCAACAGAATATCTTTTAAATTTCTTTGCCGCATCTTCATTTTGCTACTGATTTTGTAGGGTTTTTTTTGATTACCTTTAAATTATAATCCTTAATGAATGTAAAACAAAAAGTTATGCATGGGAGTCTAATTTGACCAAAGTTTCTAAATCTCTATCAGATTAAAGTTTTGTTTTGTATTGTTTTTAAGTAATCTCTGCACCCAGTGCAGGGTTCAGACTCGTGTGCCCAGGAGTCTCCTGCCTCTGCCACTGAGCCAGTCTGGCTCCCAGAACCGTAGTAGTTCGTGTTGGAATATGCTGAACTTTCAGGATGGCTTCAGTGTGAATATGGTTTTGAGAGAAAATTGGAGACCAAATCATTTAGTGTAATACATTTACATTGAGTAACTAGGTTTACCTCTTTTGTAAGGATTGTGACCTGTTGTGTTCCCAGGAGCCCAGTAGGGATTATACAGAATGTAGTTTTGAGGTACTTTTGAAGCTGCTTGCCTGAGTAATTACGTGCGTGGCACCTACTTGAAGTCCCCAGCACTCCTACGGGAAGGACAGTCTTTCCACCCACCTGACCTGGAGGGATGGCAGGATTATGAGGATCACGGCTAAGCTGAGTTCACCCGCAAGATGTTTGCCCTGTCCCGAATAACCACGAGCGCTTCTGCACGTCCCCGTCCCCTCACGGGCCCTCTTCCTCACCCTCCTGCCCTATTTCAGGGGGTGCCTCAGAAAGGCCACCTATTCCTCTAGCCAGCCGCTCTACAGCGCCTCCTTACTGCTGGCATCGCATGTCCCTGGCACGGCCCGGCCTTCCATCGCGCCCTCAGGTTGGGGACAGCGGTCTCAGGGCCAGAGCTAGGAAGGGTGACTTTGCCTTCATGGTTTCCCAGGGACGCGGGGTTTTCACGGAGCCCACAGGCGTCCTCACCCTGGCGTCCTCACCCTGGCACCCTCTCCGTGGCACACTTAGCACGGCCGTGGGGTGCCAAGGGCCCTAGCCTGCGTGGTGGGGGCAGCGTGGAGGCGGCCCTTCGGGTGGCAGGGGTGCGCCCCAGGAGCAGGCGAGCAGGTGCGGGTGCAGGTGCGGGCGGGGAGCTGGCACCAGGCGGGTCCGCAGTCTCCTCCCGGCCTTGCCGCCCCTGGTGCTGGTCTGCGTGACCTTCCTTCCTTCCAGTTCGTCACCGCCGTGTGTCCTGGCTCCTGGGTAATTCTCTGCTCTTCCTCTCTGACCTCTCTAGAGCCTAGAAGAGGAGATAACATCCATTTTGTTTAGTGCAAAGGGCTTTTGTGGTAGCGTGGGCGCCTCCTGCAGCGCAGCCAGCACCCGGACAGCCGAGGGCCCTGCTGTGAGCCGTAAAGCCCCTCCTGAGAGGCCTTCCTCGCCCTCCTCGCAGTTGCCTGAGGTGCATTTCACTTTGTTTCCCCTGCCTTCGAAAGCCACATGTGAAAGTGATTTTGGGGGGACGTTTAAGAACCCCTCTCTCCGGTGCTGTCGTTGGTAAAATTAACCCTTCCTGGAGAAACATTCAAGAAACCATGACTGCAGTTGGACACAAGGGAAGGCTACAGATTGGATGTTTCTCCTGCTGTTGGTCCCCTGGCACCCGCAGAGTCTGCCTAAATTCAGAGAATCCTCTTAAAGCAGTAGGTCCAGACCCTGAGCTGTGTGCGAAAGAAACCCTCACTAAGGGAAGCGAAGTACGTTGGGCAGAAAGGCTTTGAAAGCCTAAATGTCTTTCGGGCGTCTCCTGACGGCTGCATGCTTTTTAACATTCTGCTCCTGTGTAAAAATATGGAGTGCCTGCCACGCCCAGATAATTATTTTCATTTTTTGGAATGACCCTAAGGGATTCCCTGAACTTGGGCAGAGCCCATCTGGCCATCTGGGACCAAGTAATAATAATTTACTGACCCGGAATAATAATAACAGGATGTCTGCTTTAGAGAGGTTCTGGTCACTGGACAGCTTTATGTATAAAGAAGTTCATGGTTAAATGGCATTCACCAAAATGGTTTCAGAGTTTTCCAGTGTACTATCTGAAACCTCTGGGTTTTCAATAAAAAACTGGAAGGATCTCTCTCTTGTCTGTCGGTAACACGATTTACATGGCACTAACTTCGAGCAGTGAAAACATGCCCTTACCACGCACGTCAGGATAACGGCACAGATCACAGCGAGCGAGTAGATGCTGATAGGTGCTGTCCGCAGTGTTCCCTTCGAGGGACTTTTGCTCAGTTTTCCATGTCACTGGTGCAGAAGAACAGGGGATGCTGCTCCTTGCTGCAGGAGCCAGCTCCAGTCCGTGGGGCCGTGGCCGCGTCCCCGGGCCCGTTCCTGCCCCCGTGTTCAGAGGCTCGCTGCCCTCCGTTCAGCAGGGAGCTACCTTCTTGAGTCAGCAGGGCTACTCTCTCTCGCAGAACTAGGATTCGGTGAGATCTCAGGCTGCCCCGTCACCTGAACGTTAAAAAGTTGGCTAGGCTTCATTTTTATCAGTGTAAAGTAGCCCTCCCACCTTTCAGGGTAAGTTTAAGGAATGTTGTGAGCTTTAAAAACTCCTTTGCACGGATGTTTCTACGTTATCAACAGGGAAGCATAGTGATTTATAGGACTCATGTATTTGGTCGACAGGTGTTTAGTAACATTTAAACACTGTACTACTTAATTTGCTCCCAAGAATTAGATGTGGGGGTGGGGTGAGGGGCCAAAAATAAACATCTCAGATAATAAACTTGGTTCATTTCAGTTTCCAAAGATGCTAGTTTGGAGAAACTAAATTCCAGAAGAAAGCACTTAGAGCTATCATTGACATCCACCCTGACGTTAAAATACCCTTTTGCTAACCTGTTCTGTGACTTGGGATGCTAATAACCATTTCTGCAACGACAACATCTTTGTGTTAATAGCTCTCTGAGACCAGCGCTAATCTTGCCAATTACAGCTGTTTTTTAAATGAGCCAGCAGAAAATAGAGGTGCCATCTCATTGACGCCGTGTCCACTCAGGGATCGGGGTTTCAGGCCAGGCTTTACCGTCTGGTTAAAATCAAAACCGTTTAGTGAATAGGTTTTGAAAGTCTTACAGTTTCACGTCTCCTCAGTGAGCTTTGGTGTGACTCCTTTTCTCTTCCCACCCTCTCAGCTAAATGAGGAGAGCTGATATGCATGACTTGCAATCAGCATTTTATGTCTTTGGGAGGATGCTGGTGTTCTGTGTGTTTTGTGTCCTTTCGTAAACTTTTTGCATTTTGTCTGGATTGTCCTCCATGTCATCTTGAGCAAAGATTTTTGTGGATGTCGATTCTTGCCATTGTCTTGCAGTGTCATGTGTTTGTTTTGGTGGGTGTTGAGGTGTAAACCTTTATTGATTTGTGTCCTCGGTTGCTTTTTGTTCCGCAGAAACGTGCTCCCGAGTCAGAAGGGCCTTGCACTGGAGCCAGTGATGCTGTTAAGGTTCTCCCCTTTTCCATGTTAACACCATTGCCTGATGTTTCTGACTCCCCGCTCCCCTGCTTCCCTTTCAGTCAGCCATCATAATCATCTTTATTTTTTTTCTCCATGACATGAACCTACCACCATCAGTTAACTTTGGTTTCCGTCGTTTTTTTTTTTTTTAATTTATTCATGTATTTTGTTTTCCCTCATCCATTTTTTTTCTCATACAGAGTTCACATGAGACTCTGAATGTAGTGGAGGAGAAGAAGCAGGCAGAGGTTGGGAAAGACGAAAGAGTAATCGCGGAAGAGCTGAACGGTAAAGAGCTATCACCTGGGAGTGGTCCTGGGGCCACGCGTAAGGTGGAGCCCGTGACACAGAAGGACTCCACCTCCCTGTCTTCTGAGAGCAGCGGCGGCAGTGAGAGCGAGGAGGAAGACGTGGGCGAGTACCGGCCCCACCACCGCGTGACCCCGGGCACCATCAGGGAAGAGCAGGAGGAGGAGGAGGAGGAGGAGGTGGAGGTGGAGGAAGGAGCTGGCCGAGCAGCCCAGGTGGTAGAGAGGGAGGCGCCAGCGCCCCAAGGCAGCCCCGGCTCGCAGGCAGGTGCCAGTGTGAGCGCAGTGCGAGCCGAGAGCCAGGAAAGCCCGGTGGCCCCCGGGAGCCCTGCAGAGAAGCGTGTAGACGGAGGCGCCGCTAAGCAAGACGGCAGCGAAGACGCGGAGGACGAGCAGCAGCATAAAGTTAACGGAGAGGTGTCTCCTGTTGACCTTGATGTTTTGCCACAAATTATTTGTTGTTCAGAGGTAAATGGGAGGCCCGAGCGGGAGCGAAACTCTAGAGCTGGCCCCCAGGGGAACAGCGCCTGCCTTCTGTCCTCCCGACCCGCCTCCAGCTGCTCCTACGAGGCCCTGGTCTTGCTCTCGGGAGGAAGCGGGAGCACTGCTCTCTAGGGTTTCCGCGGCTCCGGTCGGGGTCTGGCTTCTTTACTGCACCTGGATCCACCTGACAGTAAACCCGCCTTCAGCAGCCGACCGGGGTGCTTTCCCTTCTCCTTTCACACTTGACGTTTTCTGTGCATGTTCTGGGTGTTTCCAGCGGTTTGTCAGTAGTCGCACCGCCTCCTCGTGCTAAATGCCTTCTTCGTTGGTTTGATTAGCACATTGTACCTGCATCGCTGACCCACGGGCAGCGTGTTTGTGTGCGTGTGGCTCTTGTCGTGATTGGGTCTCACTTTTTGGCTCCTTCTCCCTTCAGCTTTACGTTTTTAGAAATGGCAGCTGGTCATGGTGACCGTGGTGCTGGGAGGTCAGCATCCGGCAGTGACGACAACCCATTCCCTGAATACCACTGTGCCGGCCGTCCTTAGGCCCCAGGGAGCGTACAGACCAGCTAGGAGCATTTTCCTTCCCGGTAGCAGCAGAGGGCTGGCCGGGTGGATAGGAGGACACCCTTCTCCTTCTGTCCTGTCCTCAATTCTGGGGCATTTGCAAGTTTTTGTCTGTTTTGTGGATTATCTACATCGGATAGGACTGTTGTAACACTTTCTCTTCAAGAAAGAGAACTTTCCAGGCTCTTGGTAGGTTAGGTCTTGGTCACAAGGTGCGAGTGTCCCTCAAAGGGGAGTCAAAGTTATGCTGAGTGGGGGTTTCCCTCCATAGGACTTCCTTCTTCCTAAAACCAAATGCCCACGATTTAGGCACTATCCTAAATCTTTAGGCACTATTTGCTCCCTTTGATGGGCTGGAAAATCTCGAAGTGACTTTATCTTGAAATAATTAAATGGATTTTTACTATATTTTAAACTTTGTGCTTCAGAGAAGACATTTCAAGAGTCTTTGGACGCTCTGAACTATTATTTCCTGCGTTTACTATATGGCTGTTCCTCTTTAAATAATTACATTTGGGAATATTCTCTCAAGGCAAGTGCCTGTAGTATTTTGGTAGCAGCGTGGTCTGTGGTGCAGTAAATGCACGTGCCCAGCAGAGGACACTGCAAAGGCCTGACCCTGTTCCTTAATGTTTTAACTGTTCAAAGCCGTCATGCAATGTTGGTGGAGAATTCTAGATGTAACATTTTAACTTCTGTAACACAGAAGAAGCACTGCAAGCCTTAGACCAGTGTAAGTGGAAAAAAAAATGCTACTGGAAGATACTCAAAGTAGAAAGTCTGTCGATGGAGTAGAAGAGTCTTTTTGGGGAAAACCCTAGTCCCCGTAGCTGATGTGCCAGGTGAAGACCACGAGCCTTCACGCACACCGTGTGGTTCTTTAAGCTGCAGGAACACGGAGACCAGTCACGTCACATAGTTCGCTCTGTTTGGTTCTCTTTTCCATCTTGTTACAACGTGCTGCAACGCTGCAGTGCCAGTCTCGCTGCACGCGCCACGGTTGACATGCGATGGGACGGCAGTAATGGGAAGTGTGCCGTGAGTTAGGGAGCCATCGTGGTAGCCGATTCTCCAGACGCGCACACGTGTGATTTTTTAAGGAAACTGTTTTTCTCTTGTGTCTTTTGTTTTATTTATCTTAACTCTTGTGCATGAGTGTGTGTTTGGATTTTTTTTTTTTTTACAATTATTTTTGAAGGCTCCGTTAAACACTTACTTTGTGACGTCTAGAATTTATTTTTCCCTTCCTTTCTGCCTCAGCCACCAGTGGTAAAAACAGAGATGGTAACAATTTCTGATGCCTCACAAAGGACAGAAATCTCCACCAAGGAAGTCCCTATTGTCCAAACTGAGACCAAAACCATCACATATGAGTCTCCACAGGTACAAAAACTCTAGATTTGGACTATTTGAGTTCTTTTCCTTGCTTTGTGTCCGTTTTTACATGTTTCTGACTTTGATGTAATGTTGCGCATCCTGGTGTCTTCACTGCACTCCAACTTGCCATATCCTGTCTTAGATCGCGACAGTCGGGGGCGGGGGGGGGGGCGGGCAGCGTACATGTGCTTGTGAAGGATGGGCATGCTGGTACACACTTGGGAATGAGATCATCTTACAGAATTCATTGGGTCTGACCTAACTTGAGGACCGGTAACCTTGAGGCTTTCCTCATCCTGCCGCCCGCCCCTGCAGCTCCACGTGGGTAGATGCAGTCCCCACTCCTGCTCGCCACATGTAACACACGGTCCTGCTGCTGCTACACGTGGAATTATTTTCTGAAGACGCATTGTTGATCTTAGTAAATACGATACCGTGGGTCAAAGTAACGATCAGATTTATATGCTTAATTTGAGATCTTGATTTAGACCTTATGCAGATACTGATTCATTATTTCGACATGGAACTGCTTAGACATCCATACAACTGTTCCTCGACTGAGGAGCTTAGTATCCTAGCTCAGATCAGCCCGTGCTGGGGGATGGCAGATCATTGACCTCTCCAGAAATCTTTTTCAAAAGGTTTACCGTGGGCGTGTTCAAATACTCCTCTAAATTATCCTAGATGTGTTATCCGTGTGTGTACATAGAACCATGCAAACACAGGTTTCTCAGGATTAGCTGTTGAGGGAGAGCACGCACTCGCGTGTCGGGAGTACAGTAAGTGCCCCGGTAGATGCAGATACATGGCTTACATTTGACAGGAACTTCCCCGTAACTCAGGCTCTGGGCTTCCTGGTTATTGCCTTGCGTCAACATCAGGACGTGGGAGATGAGTGTGTTGGTGACCTTCACGTATACGCTTAGGCCACTAATTTGTTCCATATTTGCCCTGGTAAACTCTAGAACTTTCTGCCTTGTTAGTATCAAGGCAAACAAGTTAAAACCCGATTAGAGACATGTTTGGGGTTTATACATACGTACAGAGAGAACACAAGGCTGCACGCATAGTAAAGTGTGTGTCCACGTGTAAGTTCATCCCAAGTATTCCAGCAACGACTAGAGATAAGCCGACAGCCACATCAGTGGGTCTACGCCATCCTAGTCTGGTTCTCTTGCTCCATAGATGAGAAAACATGTACGAACTCAGCACTCGCAGCCACTGTGGACCCTGTTCTGTCTGGCTCTTTAGTTTCTCTTTCCAGCTTCTGCAAGAGGCCTTCATTCGAACTGTCTCGTGACCCTTGTAGCTTTTAGTCCCATTTTCTACTTGATTCTTCCCTTTTTTCCCCTCCCTCCTGGGGCTTTGCCTCTCCACGTGCATTTAGCCTTCGCCTTGACTCTGTTTAAAGGCCAGCAGGCTCCTGCTCCATAAATCACTGCTACAGACATGCAAGGGCCAGGCAGCTAAACCGACTGCCGACCTCGAAGAGCTCACAGCATGCATGTTCGATGGGAAGGGGTCTTCTATGGCCACATGATGGAAATTAAGCATTACTTTGTATTTTCCTTCCAACTATCCAAAGATTGACGGCGGGGCTGGTGGTGACTCCGGGACATTACTGACGGCGCAAACCATCACATCTGAGTCCGTGTCGACAACGACCACAACGCACATCACCAAGGTAAGGCAGTCCAGGGTGGGACCTTGCCAACAGGGTCTGTTCTGAACTGCTTGTTCCTACACCAGCCTCAAAGTGATAGCCCCGTGGAGTAAAGTGCCTGGACTTCAAGTATCCAAGAAATTGGGCTCCATTGGCAAATGTACTTATGTGAAGTACAAGGGCATAAAAACAGGTCATGCGTAGCTGTAGGTCAGGGCGCTGCAGGAGCAAAGAGGGAGCGTGGGAACAGTGGAAGCACGAGGTTGGCAAGTACACACGAAGCCTCCTGACAGAAGCAAGACCATCATTCAGGATTTTCAGCAAGTTGTTCAAGGAACATAATTTTTCCCTCGTTGATCTAAGGTGTTCATATGTTGGAGATGGGGCATTTTTCCAGGTCATTCTCATTCTCTAAAGGTTTGACACCAGATGACCAGTGATTCTTGAGTGTGGTCTCCAGACCAGCAGCAGCAGGCTCTCCCGGGACTGGTTAGGAGCGTGTGTCCCGCGGCCCCACGCCCGATCTACCAAAAGCCTGGGATGGATGTACGAGCCCCCCGGTGATTCTGAGGCGCACGGCCATTGCCCGATTTCTGACTCCAGCGTTGTCTCCCCACGTTTCCTTTTCCATCTACCTCTCACGTTTTGTTAGTGCTTAAAGGTTTTCAGTGTATCCTTTATGCTGTATTTCAGCCAGAAACTTTGTAAATTAAAAAAGTGCCACGTAAACACAAGATGGTAGTGGCGCTCGTTTTAAAGCGTATGGGGCTGTCCAGGCTAGTGGTCGGCTTGGTCTCTCACAGAAAAGCGCAATCAGTGTGGCCTAGTACATAGTTGATGGGGGTTGTAGAGATTGGCTGTGTCCCTCTCGGGGCTCAGCTCGCAGCCATATGCTCTCGTCAGCCTCCGTGTCCCAGACTGTGCCGTGGACCGCGTGGCCGCTCGGGTGGGGCTCCTGCCCAGGTCTGCTCACGGTTGTTGTTGGCAGGCGCGGCGACATGCAGAGGCTGTAGTCAGGTCAGACGTCAAACAGAAATCCTTATGTCACCTTCGTGTATCTTCACCTTAAACCAAATCCAAGTCCTCTTTTTTCTTCTGCACTAAACCAGATGAAAACATTACGGGTGGATTTGTAGGAGAATCAGGCCGTCAAAACGGTGACACCAAGCAATTCCCAAACCTAAACTGGGGACCCAGATCGTTAGGATTCCTTGTAACTCTGTATAAACCAAAGAGTCCTTTCTTCTTTCCTGTTTTAACAAATGGGCCGATTGAGGGTACGGAAACTCAGGGGAATGGTAGTGGAATGTCCCAGTGGAACTTTTTGGATTAAATGGCATCCGTCTCCTCTTCATTTTCCCTGAATCTTGATACGTCAGTTTTAAAGCTGCTTTCAGTTGAGGACAACTTACAGATGCTGCAACTTTAACAATAGGAATCTCTGTTGAGCTTAAAGATAGAGTTTCCGGAACACCCGTCTTCTCCACGTGGCGCAGTTGCTCCCTTCCCCTCCCGTGAGCATGAACGTGCTGTAATGAGTGCTGTCTCCTTGATTTTGTTTTCTTTATGGCCTTTAGACTGTGAAAGGTGGCATATCTGAAACAAGAATTGAGAAACGCATCGTGATCACGGGAGATGCAGACATCGATCATGACCAGGTAAAGACCCGCGGCTCTGGTTCTGAAAGTGACCGTGTCTCTCAGTTTGGCAGGTGTCGTGGGGTCGTGTCCCCGTGTCTGGCCCCTTCTCCCCGTGCCTCCTGGATGGAGTCATCTTCTAGGCATAGACGCATCCCACCCGAGACATGGCCTGTCCCGGGAGCCTCCCTCAGGCCAAAGCAGTGCAGCACGTGACGGCTGTTCATTTCCCACTGGCTTCCTGTGTGCTTTCGGGTCCAAGTAATCGCGAGGATTCCTGGCAACCATTAGTTAATTCTTGTGGGCCTGGGTTTAGGCCCATCGTGGATTAAAAACTGAATGGCAGCATAATGACACTAAGAAAAGTCACCAAGTTTGACTCAGACCAACTTTAAGGAGCTCACAAAGTATTTTTTACAGCGTTAGACAAGTTGGGCTATTTACCTGAGGTGTGTCCCCTGATTATTACTATCTTCGAGGAGCGGGAGAAAAGTCCGAGGCCCCCCACAAAGTGACCCCATACGTGGCTTCAGAAGCTGCTTAAGAGAATCGTGCTTCCAGCTGCTGTTTACCCGAGCGCAGTGCGTGGCTTAGGAATGCAGGAGAGGAGGGCCGGACTGCTGGCGACGTGGAAGGAGCTTTAGTTTTAGGCCGAGGCCTCAGCTGATGAGAATTTTTTGTTTTGTGATTTTCAGAGTGACTTTAACTCTGCTTTAAAGGAAAGCAGAGAAGAAATGGGTAGGAAATATCAGAAAGGGAGACAGAACATGGAAGACTCCTAACTCTTTAAGTTGTTAGAAACATTCAGTTGAGCATCTCGGCTGGGGTGTCAGAACAGATGATCGCTGCCCGGCTCTGATGCAGCGTGGAGCTCAGGAAACAGAGTTTGGAGAACAGGACGTCCCACTTTTAAAAAAGCTCACTCTGTGTGACCAGAGATGCTCTTCTCTGCCTAAAAAGAAAACTGTTTTTCTAGAGCCCCGTAAACATGACTTGGCTTCCCTCTTTCCTATGTGTCTCATCCCTGAGCGTGCTCTGAGGTCAGAGAAGGGCTGCCCTGCCTCTGAACTTGGACTTTGTCATAAGGGCTTGGGGTAGCTGGCTGGGCCCGCCTACCCATGGGGGAGCCTGGCTGACTCCGTGGAGGCCCAGCTTCCCGCTCTGCACGGGGAGGGATGCTCTGCTGGGACGGTCTGGGCAGAGCAAGTGCTCCCTTCCCTGCTGGCCTCTAGTGGGAGTGTGTATGCCCCCGTGGGGGGAGAGGCCCCCGTGGGGGAGAGGCCCCTGTGGGGGAGAGGCCCGGGCCTGCGCTCTTCGGCAGGAAGTGGAAATCCAGGCCTTCCAGGTCGTTGCTTCTGCTGCCCGTCTGGCCACTGGACGTGCGCCCTCCTGGCCTTCCCGCCGGCCCGCCTGTGGTGACAATACAGCTTCTGAGCAGCAAATGATGAAGACAGGGTCTGAAATGCGAGTGCCAGCGGGACACCCGTTGCTGACCCCCCTTAGGAGGAGGCCGCAGCCTGACCCAAGACGGCAGGGACACGGCCTTGCTCGGTGTGTCCCGCGTCCACCCATTTGAAGACCAAGAGCTGATGCCGGAGGAGAGAAGAGGGGCTAAGCTTCTGTGACACGTTCGCGGGTAGTTGTAAGGCACATGGACCTCCTTGAGTCCGTGTAAGTGGCTTCAGGCGGGCCTGTCCCCGGTGCTCACAAAGCTCCCTCCCCTGAAAGCCTGCAGCGACACCACGCACGTTTTCACAGGCAGAGGGAAACCACTTCCTGCCGACAGCCGAAGCCCTCCGCATGGGGTCTGCGCTGTCCCGGCCCCTTCTTCAGCCCTTGTCCTGTCTCAGGAGAATCGTAACCATGGGGAGAAACCCTCCCTCTGAGCAGCAGAGACAACAGGGGTCCTGCGCTTGAGAGGCTGCGTCGCAGGCGGCTGCCCCGCGTGCACCCACTCCATGCCGGGACGGGGCACCGCAC
The DNA here is from genome assembly GCF_053574225.1 of Canis aureus. Lineage (NCBI taxonomy): Eukaryota > Metazoa > Chordata > Mammalia > Carnivora > Canidae > Canis > Canis aureus. Next base: position 69,663,841 of record NC_135611.1, on the reverse strand, counting down.
TCACCTCTCACTGTGTCTGCTCCTTTGCCGTGAAATAACCTCCCGGTTTGGCAGGAGGATGTGATCGTTTGCGCACAGCCTCTCCCGTTGTCTCATAAGTTGACATTTTGCAGTATTTTGTTTCATGTGCGGATACTGCAGAGTAACGGAACTAATGGTGAACGGATTTCACATGTGTTTGGGGACCATTGGGTGGCTTTCGGTTTTCCCTCCTTCCCTGCTACTCAAGGCGCGTGTCACGCGTGTCCCCTTCCCCTGGGCATCATTTGTTTCCCTGTCACCCTCTGTGCTTCACGGGGCAGCTCCTTGGGAGGAGCGGAGGTGAGCACCTGCACTGGCTCCAGCACGGCCGTTCCTCCCAGACCGGACTCCAGACAGCAACACGGGCTCGTCCGTGCGGATCGCCCATTCCCCCTCGGTCCTGGGCCGCCCTGCTGCTGCCCCCCGCCCCACAACCTGCTCCCTGGCAGGGACCTAAGTACCTCCAGCGTCTTCCAGGCTTCCTTGTGACGTCTTGGGCATAAAACCATGCAGGTCTCTGCAGCTTTACCTCCGTGTGTGTGGAATGAGGCTGCATGCTCTGTTGGCCAGATGGCAGATGAGAGGCGCCCTTGTCCCCGCAGGCAGACGACAGAGGAAGAGGACGGGGGGCGGGGCGGGGGGCACTTGGTTCAGGCACATAGTTTCCCCCAAGACTTCCCTCTTGCTCTGGACGTCTTCTTAGAGTTTGAGGGCCGTCTGTGCCGCCTCCCTCCGGAACACCTGTAAACCTCTCTCCCGCAGAGGAGCGGATCTGTCCACTTTGTCACAACACTTGTACGTACTTTATCTTCTGTTAAAATATGAAGAAACTCCGCTGCTTCCTGGAAGAGCCTGTGAGCCAGCGGGGGCCCCCGCGCCCTGCTCTTGCCCGCAGCCCCACGGCGGTGGCCTCGAGCTTGACCGCTGACCTCGCCACCCCGGTGGTTCTGACTGTGGAGCAGAGACCTGTACTTGAAGGACTGTCTGTGCCGCCTCTTGCACTCTGCTTGCCGTATGCCCCCTGCTGCTGCCCTGGAATTCCGGGGGTCTTTCCCGCAACACTTGGCCTCCAGCAGTGGGGGCCCCTGAAGGAGGACAGCAGGCCCTGGGGGAGCTGGAGGTGGGCCCAGGGCCTCCCCGCTGCTCCGGGAGCTGCACGACCTTAGTGGTGGCCTCGGGCTGCAGGTGACTGTATGAGCTCAGGGTCTGTGTCCTGCCAGTCTCTGCGAGCGCGAGGCCGGCTTGAGTGCGCAGGTTCTTTCTGTTCATGGTCATTATTTGAAATGACTGGAAAGTGGGAAGTGTGGGGCAACAGAGCGTCGGCCACCGTGAGCCCCAGCCTGCGGCCGGCCCTGCTTCCCGTGTGCGCCGGAGCTGGAGCTGCCCGGGAGCGGCGCAGCCAGGGCCTGGCTCACCGTCCTCTGTCCTGACCCCGCAGGCGCTGGCGCAGGCCATCCGGGAAGCCCGGGAGCAGCACCCCGACATGTCGGTGACGAGAGTGGTGGTGCACAAGGAGACGGAGCTGGACGAAGGGGAGGAGTAGGCAAGGTAAGAGTCGGCGCCCTGCGTGGACGCCGCTGCGCCTGGCACCGTGTGTGCCTGGGCTCCGCCCAGTGCTCCCGACCTCATCACCCAGGTCCCCGCATGTGGTGGTGACGGGCGCGGACGGCGGCTGCAGCGACGCCCTGGGGTGTCCTGTTTGCCTAGGACCTCAGTAGGGGCTGTCTTCACCGACGTCTGCCTTACAGGAGGCACTTTGCGGGAGGGGCACCACGGGGGCCTGACCTTAAAGCCCTCAACACGGGTGAGGAGTGACGCGTAAAGGAAAGATGGCTGTGGCTCATGAACCTTGAGAACTTAAAGGATGAAGTGACAGTTCACTGTGCAGAGGGGCATCCGTGTCAGGGACAGATCATGGACTCTTGTGTCGCATCCAGAAATCAAGCACTTGGGGCACCCGGGGCTCAACGGGTGAGTGTCTGCCTTGGGCTCAGGCCGTGCCCCTGGGGTCCCGGGATCGAGTCCCGCCTCCGGCTCCCACAGGGACCTGGCTCCCTCTGCCTCTCCCCCTGCTCGTGCTCCCTCGGTGTCTCTGTCTCAAATGAGTGAACAGTGGGCAAAGCATTAACCCAGCAAACCATGTAGAAGCTACGTGAACAATCAAAACTGTTCAGCCTCATTATCCTTAAATACAAATTAAAAACTCAGTGTGTATGTTTTCACTGACACATCCGGCAAAGTTTGTTTTTAGCTCGTGTTGGGGGGCTGTGAGAGAGAAGGTGACGATCCCCTGCTGCTTTTTAAACGGGTCCTGTTTCCTGGGGACAGTTTGGCAAAACCCACCTTGTGAGCCTGCCATGTAAACCACCGTGAGCATTTATCTGAGATAAGCAGACATGCACACGAGGACTTGCCACCAGCGTGTTGAGGACATTCTTACATATGCCAGCAGGTCGGAAACGACCTCTGTGCCGGCAGCCGGCTGGTGACGCTGTTCCCATGTGATGGGATCACCACCGTTGAGTGCTGCTAACGTCCACGATGGTGCATGGAAGAGGTGGGTTTTGTTGCTCGGCACGTGTACCAGGGTTGCCGTTCTGTTTGTACCGCGATGTGTACACTGATGGGTTAGTCGACGGCGCCTCGCAGGACGCACATGTCCCCCCTTGGGGACGGCGTGGCCCCCGCCACAGCACCGCCTCCCCTCTGACCAAACTGGTTGATGTGAAGGACACCTGGCTTTCTGGTTCTTGCTGCTCCCGGCGGAGTCCACGCACCAGCCCGCCCTTGGTGTCTTTGCTGCAAATGCCTCAGGCTGTGGCTGTCTTTGCTGTCCGAGTCCGTATGTTGGTGCGCTGGCTGCACTTACTAGCAGAGGTCACGACGTGGGACTATCACGCTTTCCCTTGTGTCTCACGCCCCCCATACCCTGTGGTTTAGAGCTGCGGTTGTTCGCGTACTTAATGTCGCCTTCTGTATAGCAACTCTTGGTCCATGAGAAATGGTTCCTGTATGGGGATGGCTCGTGTCCTGCCGGCGTAGCCAGTGTTCCAGCCCTGGGTGCTGAGCCCATGGTCATCCACCCCCCCTCACCTCCAGCCCTGGGTGTTGAGCCCATTGTCCCCACCACCACCTCCAGCCCTGGGTGCTGAGCCCATCGTCGTCCACCCCCCCTCACTTCCAGCCCTGGGTGCTGAGCCTGTCATCACTCCCCCACCTACAGGTCGCATGTCAAGTCCCTCGTATGTGTGGGGACCTCATGGGCCCCGTGGTTCCGTGAGTCTGTATGTCTGTCCCTGCTCGGACGCCATACCGTCCACGTTACCATAGCTCTAAGATGAGGCTTCGTCCCTGGTAGGCCGTGTCTCCCCAGCCGTGTTTCCTCCAGGGATGTCTGGTCTGTTCTGGGCTCTTTCTGTACCACAGAAATTTCAGAATCAGATTGTTGGTTCTGAGATGACCCGGTGGTGTTTTAACTGGAACTGCGTCTGGTTTGGAGCTCAGTGTGGTAAGGATCGCTTCTTCCCACAAACATAAAATATCTCTATTTATGTCGGTATTTTTTAATATCTTCCAATAAGCTTGTATGATTTTTTACCCAAAGAAGGTCTTACAAATCTGCTCTCCCTGTAGCTGGTTTAGGGAGATACAACTGACTTTTCAGTGCTCGTCTTCTGTCCACAGCCTCACTCCCTATACGTGAGATGCTGTTTTCAACACAAGATGTTCAAGAGGCCCACAAGCAGAAATAATTGAAAATGTGTGAGCAGCACGTCCACTAGACTGAACAGGTGTGCTGTGTTATGTGCGAGGCTGAGGACTTTCTTAGCTGCTGTCGGGAGATGGAGACTCAAACCGTGAGACGCTGGGCCCGCCGGGGTGTCCGGTGCAGCCGGCCTTTCCTGACACGGTGATGAGTGAACATGGTGTCACACGAATACAAAAGTATTGGGTGTTTCTGCTAAGTTACGTTACTTGATCAGGAGCAGAAGATGAAAATTAGTGCCCAGTGTGAGTGTGGCCAACACTGCAGTTGGATTTGTGGCATTTTAATAAGTCTTAGAGGGGATCAGTTCTGTCTGTTACCCCGAGGACCGTACCCATTTTTGCAGTGGGCTTGTGTCCACGCAGAGGCACACGCACCAAGCAGACGTGCACACGCACGGCCTTTGAAGTTTGCCTGTCTCAGGACCACCTTTAGAAGCAGCCTCATCAAACAGATCGGGGCAGGTAAAATGTAAATTCACATGGAAGGTGAGCAAACTAGATGAACTTGGAAAGATCCATTCATCTGTTGAAGAAATATTAAACGAGTACCAGCATGTGAGGGTAGAGCTAGGCCTTGAGCGTTCAGACCGTCAAGGTGGTAAATAGCAGATGGGTTGTCCTTCCCAGGGAGGGGTCCACAGCGGGGGTTGTTGGGGGGAGAAACACGGAGAAACAAGCTGTGGTTCTGCACGTGATGCGGTACGGGAACCTGCACCTGAGTGCGGGGCAGAGTGAGGCCTGGCCGGGTTGAGGACACGTTGGGGGAGGCAGGGGATGGGGGCAGGAAGGGGGGAGGGGAGGGAGGACGGGGGAGCTGCAGAGGCCTGGCCGCCCTGCCAGGCCCTTACAAGCCAAGCTCCAGGGGCTGGGGCTCATGGAGAGAAGCAGAGGGCTGCCGTGCCCCATGACCGTGAGAGCTGTGAGGCCGTGTGGACGATGGCCCGGGAGGGGAGCAGGGCCTCAGGCTCGGGTCAGGGGTTCCTGTGGCGTCAGGCCCGGCGCCAGGGCACCAGGGCTGCTCCTCGCAGCCGAGCTGCCTTAAAGCCAAGCTGTGTGTCGTGGTGTTGGGATGGGGGCACCCTGGGGGCCTGGGCTGGGCCTGGCCGGGTGGGCTGAGCAGCACGTGCGAGGGGGCAGCTCCACGGGTTTCGGGGGGGGGGCAGTCTGCATCCTGCATGGGTGACGGTCCTCCTGCCTGCCCCTCAGCTGTGCCTTCGTGAACTGGGTGCTGGGAGGCCCTAAGGAGTGGTTCCCAGGGCTCTGGGGAAGGCCTTTATGACACGCGGGGCCAGTGGGCTTCATCCCGCTGACTCCCAGAATAAGTAAGCGCTGCAATGCCGTTCCCAGAGACGTGGAGTCCGAGATGCAGGTGGGGCGTCTGCGTGGGGACGGGGGCAGAGGGGGTGTCAGGAGGTGCCGGTGGGGCGTCTGCAGGGGGAGGTCAGGGATCAGGAGGTGCAGTTGGGGCATCCGCACGGGGAGGTCAGGAGGTGAAGGTGGGGCGTCCATGCAGGGAGGTTGGGAGGTGCAGGTGGGGCATCCACAGGGGTGGGGGCGGTGTGTCAAGAAGTGCAGGTGGGACGTCCACGGGGGTGGGGTGTCAGGAGGTGCAGGAAGTCTTAGCAGGTCCTGTGCAGGAGGGGCAGGTCAGAAGGTCAGGGCGCTCATCCTGGAGGGAGGACGCCTGTGGCGGGAGTGAGGCTGCCCCGGGGCCGGCGGAGGGAGAGGGCGGGAGGCTACCCTGGGAGCCCCAGAGCATGGAAGCCCCGAGAGGGTGGGTGGGTCCCGAGAACTGACCAGGAGGGCGAGTGCCCTGCGAGGCTGGTACAATCACCTGGGCCGCGGGGACAGCCCACAGGTGCAGGGGGTCAGGAGAGCGCGCATTAAGGAAGCTTCCCTTGCCGTCGCGTGTCCATGACCACGGATTTCTGAAGGAGACCATAGGATTCAAGCTGACCATTCCGAGTCCGGGCTTCAAGATGAACTGGAACGCCAGGCGGGAAGCGAGCACCTACTGACGAGTGCCTTGGAGGAGGAGCCCCCGCTGATCCCGTTCTGCGAGGGGAGGCTCCCACTTGCACTTTACGAGCATCCCTGTTGCCCCACACCTTTGCTGACGCTGAAATCCTAAGACTTTTTTTAAAGAATTTAAGACTTTGCCAGTCTGATGAGGAAGGAGCATTTGTTCCTCTCTTCCTCCTCGAGAGACCCGGACACCCAGGCTGAGGGAGAGGCAGGCTACCTGCGGGGGGCCCGACACGGGACTCGATCCTGGGACCCTGGGGTCACCCCGAGCCCCCTGGGTGCCCTCCCTCAACACTTTTTAAACAGAAGCCTCGAGAATGAAGTAATCTGCATCAGCGCCTGTACTCAGGACCCGCGGATGCCATCCATGGGCAGAGCGGAGCGTGTGTCACGTCTGGACAGCCTCTCATGTTGGTCATCCCAGATGCTGCTTTCTGGACGTGGGGGGGGTGGCATTTGGGGGAATTGTGCTCCGGTAACCAAGACGTGTGTGAGGCGCCCCTAACCCCGTGAGGGTCACCTTCACGGACACGTTGGCCCTGCAGTTATTTGCTCCCGAGCATCACGAGCTTTGTCAACTGTGGGGCAGGTGTGAGTGGATCGTCCGTCACGGTGGCCAGTACTCACCTCCGGCTGTTTGGAATCGAGACATGCTGAGTAGGAAACAACATACTGGATTTAAAAATGTTAGGGGAAAAAAAGTAAACTAATAACTTACTAATAATCTAGTGAGTTGGGTCTAGAGATGAATCCTTTGGATTCCCACTGAGCCTCCTGTTCTAGGCAAACACCAGACGGGTACTTGGTGAGTTCTGTTCATATGTGGTTTCAAAGGATTTCTTCCTGAAACAACGGTTTGATGCAGTTTTTCTAAACATGACTGATGCTGCAGAGACGCTGTCCGCTCCCCTCATCTTAGGAACCTAAGCCTGATAGAGGTGTAGCTAGAATACAGCGCACTGACTGACCTCTTCTAGCCCATTCATTTCTTAAAAGAAGCTTTAAGATTTTGGGAAACGCCTTCATGTCACGTTCCCATGAGACTTAGACCTAGGAGACTGAAGCAGAAGACCTTATGCCTTAGGGCCAAATACTAAGTATTGGAGGAATCTTTGTCAGCTTTCAGAGATTTCAGAGATTTGGGAAAGCTATCGTGTCCTCCCAGGACAGCATAGATGCGGCTCCTTCACACGAAGACAGGAAATGAGCCTGCAAACCACCCGAAATCAGCAGGTGGAGGTGGTGGGGAAGACAGGCAGTTAGACCTTGCTTCCCGATGATAGAATCCAGTAGTTTGGGTTTTCCCTCCCAGACCCCTGCTCTTGGTTCTTGCCTTGCACGTCCGTCCCTGTTGCCTCCATTCATAGACTCCTCAGTGTAGACTCTTGTGCTTGAAGCACTAGGATCGTCGCTTTGACAGAGTAAACCCAGAACGGCATGCGGAGGAAAAGATGGTGTGTAGGGGAGGCCTCGAGGAAGGGCTGGGATGGCACCTCAGGATCCCCCCCAGAAGGCAGCAGGGAAGGCCCTATGCCCACACCGGAGTGCGGGCACTCGGGGGCGAGCAGAGGATGGGGCGGGTGGCGAGCTGTGGCAGGGCCCGGCGAGAGCGGGTCCCCCACGTGCTGCTCTGGGGCTCCCTGCAGACCTGGGCAGGCAGAGGCCGCAACGCCCCTGGCAGCACTGCGGGCTCAGACTTGACTCCAGGTCGCCTGCCTCGGTGTCTAGGCCGGGCGGCCTTCAGGAGGGCGGCTTCCTTGGTGGAGCACAGGGTGGAAGGGAAAGCGTGTGGACTGGGTGACGTACCTGGGCCGGGTGGTTGATGCTGGGGGCGCTGGACCTGCATCCTGCAGGGTAGAACTGAACCTAATGTGGAAGCGAACCCGGCAAAACTTGAGATACTGTGTATGGAGATCGATACAACAATCACCGAGTGCCCGCTCCGTGCCCTGCTTTGTTGGGGAGCTTCGCCATTTATTACTTGCGTTGGTTCTCACGGCCGCCCAGGGCATGGACGAGGACCGGGGGCCCAGGCCTCGCAGCAGGGCCAGGCTGGACTGGCTCGTCCCGAATCCACGCTGCAGCCCGCAGGGCCCCTGCCGGGAACCCTTCCAGTAACACTCCCAGCGGTGCCGTCAACACTCGCTTCATCCTAGAAAAGCTGATTTTGTACAAAGTGTCTTTGAAGTTGCAGCTATGATCTAAAGCTAAGTGAACACGTAAAACCATATTTCACAAAATAATCATGTTTAAAAATGAGGTAAAATCGATGTCTTCATCTGACAGAATGTTCTGCAAGTGCTGGTGGTGGTAGTTCCTCCAGTAGAGGAACTCGAGTGTGCCGTGTAGAGACGCGGACAGAAACGTTGCCGTTGACTTTAAAGAAACCCGGTTGGTAGCCCAGTGGCATCAGGAGAGCTCACCCTCTCCCGAAGGCCGGTGAGGGCCTTGACGGGTGACGGGGTAGAGGCCGCGACGGGCCTTCCCTGGGGGGAGGGAACCGCGGCTGTGGGAAAGGTAGGCTTTTCATTTCTTAAACAGAAACTTGGGGTGAACATCTCAAATTGACTCCTGAAAGTGAAACAACTGAATGGATGTGACCCCAGCAACCTCTGAACGGACTTCAGTCTTCGAGGTGAAATGGTGCCTGCGTGCGTGTTAGGGAGCAGAAGCAGCGGGCGGATGGGGTGCGCCCCCTGGGAGACGGGCTTGCAGGCCATGCGAGGGCCGAGGAGGCCGGGCGCCTGGACGGCGGTAACACGGCCCGGCAAACGGGGACGCAAAGCCGTTTCCCCGGCCTCCTCGGATACGTGCTGTCTCCGGCCAGAAAGGAAGACGTTGGATTCGGTGTCCTCGTCTGCACTCCACGGGCACACCCCCCAAATAGAAACATATCCTACTCGCACTTTTGGCACCAGGACTCCTTTCTTACAACGGAAGTGGATTAAAAAATGAAAATCAAATCTGCAAATGGGAAACCCAGCAAAGAAAGTTTAGCATTAGAAACAACTGAAGCCTGTAAACCTTTGTATTTAAAACCAAACATTTGGCACCTGGTTCTTATTTTTATTTAGGAAATAGTTGGATTCCTCACATAAATATCTTTATTCATATATTTAAGGTCTCTGGCTATACTGTTGCCCTACGGTAACTGAATCTTACTCCAAAAACAAATGTTACGGTTTCTTGCATCCTTTTAATTATTTTTGATAAAAACCGCATTTTTACATTTTTATCGAGGCTCCCGTCTGGGTAGGGGCTGCAGCACCTGGCAGAATTCGGCGCGGCTGGGTGGCCTGGTTTTGCGAGCGCACGTGGCAGCTGAGCGCATGGGTTGTGGAGCAGAGCCACAGCCTGGAGCCCACCTGCTGCCAGCGCGGTCCCTGGAGCCCTGGCACCCCGTGCTTGAATCTGACCGGCTGCCCGCTGGCCCCGGGCTCACCCAGGAAATCCGAGTGTCCTGAGAGCATGTGCGACGACTGAGGCGACATAGGCAGGCAGGCGGTGGCTGCGAGGACTTGGGCTGCGGGACGGGGCCGCGGGCTCAGACAAGGCTGGGGGTCAGCGTCGCCCCTGGCCTGGCCCCCTCGAGGGCTGGCGACGCGTTTGCTTCCCGGGCCAGGACTCCAGCCCCTGCCACGCAACCTGGCGCTTCTCCCGCCGCCACCCTCCCCAGACTCCAGGCGGACATCACGAAGTCGCCAAAAGGAAGGAGCTGGGAGTCAGGCACGTGGTCGGTCCTGACAGGGTGTCCGGGCTGCTGTGATCACAGCACAGAACGCCCCTGGGGAAGGAGTGCAACCGTGCGTGGTGTTCGTGTGAGGAGCCGGTGCTCGGTCTTCCGTGGGATCAGAGTGGGTGACGGAGTCATTAGACCCAAAATGTGAAAAACAAAACCAAACGTGAAGTGTTTTTTTCCCCTTCTTTCTCATGGATACACGTGGGCGGAACAGGAAAAGCACGAATGTGTGATGAGCGTGCAGCAGTGGCCTTGGGGGTTGTGGCCTATGCCCCCCTCCTGGGCTCAGAACCTCAGGAGCCGCAGGAACCAGAAGCAGCAGAGGTTGGCTGGTGCGCCCATCACAGACAGCCCACGAGTGCCCGCGTCTGCATCAGCGGGGAGGGCCCACTGGGCTGTCCTGACACGCTGCCCGTCGCTCAGCTGCACGTGATTCACTGCTGTTTGAGGAACGACGGGAAAATGTGCCTGCTGCTAAAATCGCAGTGATGCAACCTTCACTCCGCAGCGGTGTGCAGTGTGAGCATGTGTGCAGGTTGTCGTTTGTGATCCTTACTCCCGGCAAAGGGAGGTGCTTTATTTTACCTCTTAGTGGTCTGTGAATACAGGAAAGCAAATGACCTTCGGGTTTACGTGGGCAACTATGTCTTTCTCCACATGTATTTCAATAAATGTTGAAGCTCTTTGAAATCAAGACTTTTCATTCAACTCCTACGTACTCCTGGTTCCTGTTTACAAGTTTAATTTTAGCTTTGTTTTCTAAATTGAAGTTTTAATTTTGGTGAAAGCCAGTTTGTGAAATACCGTGCCATGGTGTCCGGAGACGTGGAGAATGGGATCGGAAGCCTCGTCTTCTGTGGCTTTGCAGGCACTGCTGATGCGGGAGGTTCCTTCCTAATAGAAGCTGGGCTGCGGTGGCGGCTGTGTTCCTAGAACAATGGGTGTTCACTGAGCAAGGAGAACACAGCCACTCATCCAGAGCAGGGGGCAATCCTGTGACTGAGGTCCCAGCAAGGTCCCCAAGTCAGTGATAGTGACTGATCTTTCATCGGTGCCAATCACCACCCCCAGGTGTCTGTTCATAATCACTAACCTAAAACCTAAAACTTTGGGTTTGCTCCACTGATTCTGTCCCCCCCCCCCCCATCCCCTGCCTGGAACCAGCAGTGAAACAGCCTCAAGCACGTAACGGGCGGGAGACACATCTGAGAGGAAGCTAACATAGGAAGTGAGAGAAGTCTCCGTGCTGGCGGGTTTTCCTGGGAAACAAGACTTAATTGTGTCTGTTCCAGTCGACTTCGGGGCCGGCGTCTCTTGGAAGGAGCTTGACGAGCACCGCACTGCTGGCTGGGTCACCACCACCCGCCAAGTGTCTGACCAGCTCAACTAAGAAGTGAAAAGTCACCTTCCCAAAACCTGTTTCTCCTTCCGGGACAGCACATCACCCTTACTTTCCTGTCTGCCCCCTGGTCTGCTCCCATTTTAGTCCCTCCCTTCCTCTGACTGAGGGTTTCTTGGGCTCATGTCTCACTTTGCTTTAAGCTCACAGAGCCCGTCCCCCTGTCGGGTCCCCTTGCCCTCTGCGCCAGCCTCCCTGGGCTGTGTGCAGCAGTGTGTGGCCTCTCTGGGCCGTGTGCGGCCGTGTACGATCTCCCTGGGCCCTTGTGCGGCCTCCCGGGGCCATGTGTGGTTGTGTACGACCTCTCTGGGCTGTGTGCAGCCATGTGCGGCCTCCCCGGGCTGCTAGACCAAGCGTGTGCTGCTCGGTGTGGTATCAGAGGGGTCCTGGCACTTCCCCGGATCTCCTGTGCCCCGTGGGCGATTCCTGGTCCACAAGGTCTGTGTCCCCGCTCCCACCCGGCTTCGGCCCGCTCTCCTCACCTGAGGCACCTTTTCCGCTCACGTCAGGGAGCTCAAACGGACTTGGTTTCTCCTCCTTCCTTGCATCGAGCTTTAAAAAGCTGACCTCGGTTTCCCCTCGGGACCATGCAGGTCAGGGTCACCCGAGCGTGGCGGCTCTTGGGTCAGTCTGCTTGCAGGGCACCGGGTGGGCCGTTGTGCTGGCCTCCGGGAATGGCCCCGCTGTGGGACCAGGCACGTGAGGGTCGGTGGTCCGACTGGGAATTGGGTGGGACGGTACTTATGTGGGTTTTTCCCCCAAGCCTGTGTCTTTGGAATATTTAAGTCCTTTCTCTCTTTTTTTCCTCCTAGAGAACCCATCTTTTAAACAACACTCGACTTTGCGAACCTGAGGAGCTTCGGCCCTCGCAGATGTCCGCGCCGCCCCCCTACTGCCGCCAGTCCGTGCTACGCCGGTAACCCGACCAGGAGCCTGAAGAATTAAAATGCCGACAACCAAACCTTACCTAACAGCCCTGGTCTATCCTGTTCCCCCGCATTTTAATACATTATTTTGTTTTATAACCACTTCTAAACATTCTTGATTCTTTTTTTTTTTAACTAGGGAGTTTTGTTTTTGTTTCCCGTTTACTTTGTGTACAACTACCTGCTTTTTGTCACTCATTTTGATCGATGACGGTGAACAAAGCCAGCCCGGCTGGCGAGGTGCTGTTCACCTGAACAGGTGCTGTTGTGCGGAAAGGAAACCGTGTGACTAATCCCGATGCTGGCTTTCCCACCTTCGGACGCTTCCCCTCGACTTCTCACGGTAAACAGCGGAGTCTTCGGAGCACAGCGGCCACGCTGCGGAGGAAACGTCGCTGCGCTCAGGAGCGTTCCGTGCATCCGGAAGGTCCTCTAGCGTCTGAGGCTCTCGGGCGCCTCCACTGCGGAGCCGTGGGACCTGCGGCGAGGGCCGAGCCCTGCGCGTGGAGCCCCGGCCTCTCGACGCGGGAGGAGGCGCCACGACCGTCCATCCGGGCGGCCCAGCCCGTCGTGCTTGCGGCCAGGCACGAGGTTTCCGGGCGTCCGGCGCCGGGCGCTTGGTGTGGGCCGCGTGCGCTGTGTGGCGGCCCCGTAGGAGCAGGCGGGCCCGGGCGGGGCGGGGCGGGCAGAGGGCTGCGGAGGCCGAGCGGGGGGGGGGGGGGGGGGGGGGGGGGGGGGGCGGGCGGCGGCCACGGGGCGGCGCGCTCTCCTTCGCTCCCACCGCCTTGCGGGCCGGTGCCCGCCTCGCATCCTGGCAGCCTCCCCTGTACTCCGAGCGCCCCGCTGTGATGCGGCCGTGAAATAAAGGCTCTGTGTTCCCGCAGCCTGTCGCTTCTCCTCTGTGGGCGCTCCCGGGTCCCCGGCGGGGGGCGGGGCCGTGGCGGGAGGAGCGGGGCCGGGGCCGTCCTCAGCCTTCGGCCGCCGCCGCCCCCACATGTTGCCCACGGGCCGGCGGCTTCGGCCCAGTTGCTGCCGGGGCGTCCCTTCGGGCCGCGAGCCCGCCGAGCGCCCCAGGCCGCCCCCGACGACGCCCTGTCAGCGCGGGGCCTCCGCCGCGTCCCGAAGTCCCTGTGACCCCGGGAGCAGCCCTCAGGCCCGGGCGGCAGCTCCGCTGTTCCTCAGGAGGCACCGGCCGGACGGCGGCTGCGCCCCTAACGGCCTCCCGGGCCCGGGACACAGGGCACGTGGGTCCGCCGCCCTCCCGAGCGTGCGCGGCCGGCGGCTCGACCCAGGCGCGGGCGGGAGCGGCAGGTCCTCACAGTCCGGCCCGTACCTCACAGCGGCCGGAAGCAGCTGCGAGAACACGGACTGCGCAGGCGCGCGGAGGCGGAGGGGGCGGAGCCGGTGGCCTCATGGCCCTGCGCATGCACGGCCGCCCTCGGAGCGCGCCCGCCGGTCACTGGACCCGCTCCACCGGGCGGCCGACTGTGCCCCGCCCACAGCGCCCCCTCCCCCACGGCCCCTCCCCTCTGTCCCCCTCCCCCACCGCCTCCTCCCCCACGGCCCACAGCCCCTCCCTATCCCCCCTCCGCCCCCCGCCCCCCCGCCCACCCTCTGACCCTGCTCCCTCCCCCATGGCCCCTCCCCTCCGTCCCCCTCCCTAGGGTCCCCTGCGCAGGCGCAGATGCTGGGCGTCCGGCGGCCCTGCGTGGACGTCGCAGCTGAGCCCCCATCAGGTTCCCAGAAAGCTCATCATCCGGATGGAGGGGAGGAGCCTCTGCCCTTAGTGACCGGGGTTTGGGGACGTGGGTTTGAATGATCGAAACAACAGCGGAAAGAATTCTTGAATTCCTAATCTGCCTGGTGCCGATTATAAATAAAACGTTTCGAATGTGTGTTTTGTGTTTGTCACTCACGCGCCGCGTAGGTTCTGATGAACCCACGGGTCCCTTCTGATGGGCGGGCGGGGGCGGGGGCGGGGGGAGGAAGCAAGAGCCTCGCAGTGATCCAGACCTCCTGCTGCTAAGCAACTCAGAAAGTTAATTTCCAGAACGTGTTTTTATTTTTATTATTATTTAAAGATTGTATTTATTTACTCATGAGAGACACAGAGAGAGGCAGAGACACAGGCAGAGGCAGGAGCTGCGTGCGGGGAACCCGACGTGGGACTTGATCCCGGGACCCGGGGTCACGCCCTGGGCCGAAGGCAGCGCTAACCGCTGAGCCCGCCGGGCGCCCAGGACGCGGTTCAATGGTCGTGAACTCGAATGACAGCAGACACCGTGTTGCGCGAGAACCTAAGACTCCAGGGAAAAGCTGTTCTTGGTGTCGGACCGTGTGCATCTGTCCTTGATTCTTTAGTTGCTACTGAATTCTAGAAAACGCTCGCGGCTCTTAACTGGTCAAATTAAATCCAGGTAAGTCCGCCTGTTCGGGGCGCAGCAGGACACCCAGGGGTCACGTCCTGCCCGCGCACCTCTCGTTTCTCCGGGCCGGGGTCCCAGCGCGGCTGCCGACCGACGTGCCAGGTCAGCACGGACAGCTTTACGTGGCTCGTAACAACAGTTACTGTTTGGTGAATTTTCACGGAAAAAAAGGCAACCTAAGGAGCGCAATTTTACCCAAGGTCTCATGTTGGGGAAAGAGTTGGGACAGGAGTTCTTGCGAAGTAGGGGTAGGAGCCGCCCTGAGAGCCTCTGGGCCCGGGAGAGGCCTGGGAGTCCCGGGGCGGAAGGGGTCCCTAAGGGGACGCAGGGACGGGGGTACGGCCAGCACGCCCCGAGCTGCCCCGAGCTGCCCCTGAGCTGCCACTGAGCTGCCCCTGAGCTGCCCCTGAGCTTCCCCGAGCTCCTCCTAGCTGCCCCCGAGCTCTCCGAGCTGTCCCGAACTGCCCCCGAGCTCCCTTGAGCTGCCTCCAGCTGCCTCCAGCTGCCCCCCAGCTACCCCCGAGCTGCCCCCAGCCGCCCCCAGCCGCCCCCGAGCTGCCCCTAGCCGCCCCCAGCTGCTCCCAGCTCCCCCCAGCTGCCCCCATCCGCCCCCAGCTCCCCCGAGCTCCCCCCAGCCGCCCCCAGCTGCCCCAAGCTGCGGTGACCCTGTGCAGGTGTGGCTGCGGGTGGCGCTCCCTCGCGGGCCGGGGACAGAGCACAGCGCCTTTAGCACCGGGGAGAGGGGCTTGGTCCCCCGGGAGGCCCCTCCGCTCACAGCACCGCCTGCGCCCGAGTCACTGGAGGTGCCGGTGGGCGCGACACCACCCCGGGCGCTGCCTCCGGTGCGTGGCCGGGTCCCCGCAGCCGCGTCGTGAATCCGCCCCTGGCGGCCCAGCCTCGGCCCGCGCCGTCCATGGGTGTCGGGGGGCAAGGAGACTCCCAGGGCCGGTGGGGGGCCGTCCCCCCCCCCCCGTGGCTCCAGCAGAGGCCTGGGAGCCCCGCGGGGAGGCCCCTCGTGATCAGACGCAGAGAGACCCGGAGGGACTGTCTCCAAGGGATCGGGTCTCACGCGACGCACCCAGTGCACCCAGAGGCTCAGCATCAGCGCCCGGTGCCGAGAAGCGCCAGGAGCAGCGGTGGGGGGGCGGCGCCGGCGAGCTGGGTCCAGGGCTGCGCTCTGGCTCTGGTCCTCGCCGTGCTGCGTCTCTAACCCGCGCCCCCTGCTCACTCGGTGCCGCTAACAGCTCGGGAGGTTCACAAGTGAAGCCGGGGACACAGCCAGACCTGCTGGGGTCCTGGAGGGGGGACGGGGAGCACCTGCTGGGGTTCTGGGGGGCACAGGGAGCTCCTGCTGTGGTCCCGGAGCGGGGCGGCCCCTACTCCCTCACCCCTGCTTGGAGCTCAGTGCTGGCGACCGGTCATCCTCGCGCCCTTGGGCGCCCTCCCACAGAGAAGAGAGCTCGTGCCGAAGCGTGGGCATCCCTCGGCGTTTGGAAATAGCCGCTGACCGGTCGGTCTGCGCGGCCAAGGCAAGCATCGTCCTGGAGCCGCTGTCCCCGGACCCCATGGCCACGCACCCGCACCGTGACCCGCACCTTGAGACCCACACGCTCGTCTTGCGCTGTCACCAGGGTGCTGATGGGTGAAAGCAGCAGGGAGGGGATCGAGGCCAAGTCGAGGCCGGACCCCGAGACCGAAGGATGCCCTCTGAGCGGGCGCGGGGACCTGGGGCCTCGTCACTCCAGCATCAGCGCCACCTGTGCTCCCTCGGGGCCACAGGAGGGGATCCTCAGCGATGTCACTTAAAAACCGCATCCCCCAGGCAACACCAGGCCCTGCAGAAGTCACAGTGCGCGGGGCGTCCAGTCCGCGGGGCTCCGCCAGGAAAGCCTGACTCCCAGCACGGCCATGAGCACCTACACCAGGATGAGCATCTGCACCGAGATGAGCACCTGTGCTGCGATGAGCTTCTGCGCTGTGATGAGCATCTGTGCTGCGATGAGCACCTGCGCTGGGATGAGGACCTGCATCGAGGTGAGCACCTGTGCTGCAAGGAGCACCTACACCGGAAGGAGCACCTGTGCTGCGATGAGCACCTGCACCAAGGTGAGCACCTGCTTGGGGACGAGCACCTGCACCGAGGTGAGCACCTGCCCCGGGACCAGCGCCTGCACCAGGACGAGCACCTGCACTGCGATGAGCACCTGCGCCTGGGCTCCCAGCCGCTGGGGGTGGCCGCTTGGCACAGCGGTTCTGAGGCAGTCACCTGAGCTTCTGTTGCGCTGTCGCCGCAGCTGGTCACCTTATTTCATAGTCGTCGCTGTCTGGCGGTAGAAATGCGCCACCCCGCCGAGGTCAACCCCCCGGGCGCGGTCTGGGCGCCCCCCGGTACCGGGACCTGCGTCTCCGCTGGCGGCGCGCCCACAGCCACTGCTCCTCGTCCACTGGAAGGACAACCGGCCATTAGCACGGGGTCCCCCCACCTCCCAGCTGCAGGGTCCCCCACCTCCCCTCCGCGGGGTCCCCCCAACCCCCCACCGCCCCCCACGGGAATGTGAATGAATGCTCCCGACGGTGGCGGACACGTCATCCTGACAGGTGCAAGCTCAGTGAGTTCCGATCCCACGATCAGCATCCCTAAGGCCCCACTGGGTCGGCATCGATAAAGCAGGTCGTAGGCCAAGGCGGGGGTGCAAAGGAGGACACAGGTCCCCCCAAACCTGTGTGGGGCCATCGGCTGGCGCTGCCCTCCCCCGGCTGCCTCTCGTCCTTCACTGAACTGACGGTTGCGACCTTCATCGCCTGCGCACCCGCCCGACCCCGTGAGCTCCCGGTGGCCCAGGGCGGGGGACAGTGGTGCCTTCCCATGCAGCTCCATTCGGTGGCCCAGCCCGAGCCCCTTACTCTGGCTGTCACCACCCCCCGCGACCTGCGGCCTCCCACTTGCCTCTGCAGCTCCAGTGTCACCCCCCTGGCGGCCATGCAATGTCCCCTGAGGTCCTCGCGGGTCCCCTGGGTCTTCCCGGAACGGCGGCAAATACCCCTGCCTTCCCGCCCGCTCGGCCCTGGGCCTGCTTCTCCTCCTCAGAGTCTTCTTTCCAGAATCGCAGTTACTGGGTCATCCAGAGCCGAGACCAGGAGCCTGTAGCGGGGGCTGTGTGTTCGTGGGTCTTTGGCTCGATTGGGCCCACGCAGCGTGTCCCCCGCTGGGCACCGTGCCCGCCCTGGAGAAGTCACCCAGGCCCTGGGTGCGACGGGCGTGGGTTCCCCGGGCCTCGGGAGCTGCAGCAGGGGACGTGGGGAGGACGGGGCAGGGCCCACACCGGGAATCGCTGTGTACACCTCAGGCGCCTCATTCTCGCAGTGGTGTCCTGTGGCTGTCGCCCTCGCTTGTCTTACTCAGGGCCGCACACACTGAGGCAGGTGATACCAGTTCACCTGTGCTCTGGAAGCTTCAGGCTGGACCCGGCCCGCAGGTGCTGCGCCCACCTGGCCGCGCTGGGCCCCACTGCCCACCCTCCTCCTGGGACCACCGCTGGCGCCAAGGCAGCTCTCGAGGGGCCCCCCTAGGCCGCAGGCTCATCCGGAGGGGATGGGTCCCTCTCCCCCGTAACCCCGAAGACTGACCACGCGATGGGTGCTGTGATGGAGGAACCAGGACACACATCGCAGAACTGAGAATGGGCGACCTGGGCAGCGAGACTGACGGACAGGAGTCGGAGAGCGAGAACCAGCACGGAGAGCCCCAGGGGGAGCCCACCAAGCGCAGCGCCCCCCCCCCCGCCCCCTTTGTCTCCCCTGGCTCAGGGAGCACACCGGGAGGCCCCAGGCAGGTGACACCAGGTGGCCTTGAGAACACGGAGTTCGTCCTTGAGCCCCCTCTGTAGGCGACGGAGGTCTCCCTCTTGAGGCCCCAGGTGAAGGGATGCAGCCTCTGGGACTCAGGGCAAAGCCTTGGCGGTAAGGAGTCCCTGTCACTCGTAAGCTGTCCCGTGAGGAGAGCAAAGCCTCTCCGAGCTTTCATCAGCTCCTTGCCTTGCTTAAAGTTCTCCCCCCGCCCCCTCCGTGTCGGTGGGTGCACCCCTGCAGCAGGTGCCTGCGCACGTGCAGTCTGCATGGTAGCGGACAAGCCTGGATCTGGCGCCCGCCCGCCCAGTTCCGTTCTGGTCTCTCCTGCTCTCCAGGTGAACGATTTGGGCAGCTTAGTTAATTCTTACAAGGGTGATTTTTAATCATAGCTATGCTTGTGCCAAAACACAGCTTCCGGGGGGGTTGTAAGCTGCAGGAGTAGTGATCACGGTAGTTTTGTGGTAGGTGCTCTTGAGAACCTTGTGCGTAGCGCCTCACTCAACTGCCACACCAACCGGACGGCTATTTCCTGCTACGACCCGGTTTTAGAGACGAAGAAACGACCTCAGGAGGTCGGGTGGCCGTGGCGACATCTGGAAGTCAAACCCCATTTGGTTTGGTTCCACAGTCCGAGCTTTCCACTAACCTTTACGTCGTCCGGACTTGTTCTTTCCGCCTCTCGATCGCAGACCGCCGGGACACTCATATGAAGGTCGGTGAAAGCTATCTGGGCGCCCGCGCATTTTCAGCGCTTGAGATGTTTGTTCTGGAACGTGAACCGTCACTGAGGGCCAGACTGCGATCACTTACTGGGCCTTATTTTGGGTCTAACCCCATATGGAAACTTGCAGGCATTCAATAGACTTGTTTTTAAGAAAATAATGATTATTTGGGCACTGTTGTTTATTTAGAGAGCATTCTGTGCTTGGTCAGGGTGAAGGTATTTGGGGGGCAAGTATCGCACTGTAGGTAGAGGTTTAGGAATCACAGGACTTGGGGAGATCATCCAAGCCTCTGCTCCACAAGGTAGGAAATGTCCATGGCGGTGGGCAATGAAGGCTTCAGTGATGGGAGGTTCAGGCGTCCGAGCTGCCTTCAAAGCTACTCCTCGAGGCAAGGGACGGAGAGCACACGGCGCTAGAGAATTTCCTTTCTTCCTTTGTGAGAACATTGGGGTCTACAAACTAATTAGCTCCGTGGGCACCATTACCTCCGAGTGTGGGGATCAGTGGTGAGCGATCACAATACCGTCCATCACATCCTAAAATGCCTCTTCGGTGGATGGACTAGGACATATGGGGCGGGCGAGCTGGTTTTCTGCTCCAGAATGTAGGACTCTGGTGTTCTGTGAACACCCCGCTTAATCTCTCAACGTCCTTTTCTTTACAGGAACAAAATAGGAACGATTACATTTGCCGTGACCCTGGTTGGAAGATTCACGACGTGACACTTGACCATCTGCCTACGGTTTTTAAGTGGGAACTGCTAAATAAAGATACGAACTGGTGATATCTTATTTGGGGCCAAGTGCTCTCAATTCCCCTAAAAGTATAGAAATGATATAACTACTTACACTTAGGAAAACAGCTACAGAAAGAACAGCCTTTTAAAAATATTCTTAAAGATCTTTTTCTTTAAAGGAAAATTTGGAAAACAAAGGGAACAGACCTACATAAAAATGAAAATATGTTCAGGCTAAGGTTGCCTGCTATGCTAACCCTGGAAAACGTATAGGCAGGAGTTACCCATGAAAAGGATGCACAGTTCCCTTTGGGAGAAGAGGGAAAGATCAGCAGCCTGCGGTGTGAGTAGGAGGTTTTTGAGAGCCATGCAGGGCAGGCTGCCCGGGAACTGGCCCCTGGCCGGTGCCCGCAGGGACCAGCACCCCGACCCCACTTGCTGCAGCCGGCGCGCCAGGGCTTCCCTTCTGAACTGAAGCCGCGCCGACCTAGCGGGGAGGAGGGCTGGGCCCGCTGCCGGACAGCGACACGGACAGCTGGCTCCTCCGGGACGGCGCTCGCGGGGAGGAGGCACAGGACGGAAAGCCAGGGAGAGTCGGTACGTCGGGATGGAACCCTGCGACCCGGCGGCGTGCTCCCCATCCTCCAGGGCCTCCTTGTGTTCCCCATCTCCTCCCACAAGTGTCCCTGGGCTCCTGGGGGGTCAGTCGGTTAAGCATCTAACTCCTGATCTCGGCTCAGGTCATGACCCCAGGGTGTGAGATCGAGCCCCGCACCAGGGTCTACACTGGGGGCGCAGCCTGCTTGAGATTCTCCTCCTCTCTCTCCCTTGGCCCTTCCCCTCTATTAAAAAAAATAATAAATACCCCAGCTGTCCTTCTGTTTGATTGTAGGTCATACGTAACAGCCTTCACCGAGGGTCGGGAGCCCCTGTGGGCAGCGGGGCCCCTGTAGAGACATTGTGTGCACCTGGCACACGTCTGCGGGAGAGGAAGGACCTTCATGCCCCCCTCGCTGCTCCTTTCCCGGGCGCCGTGCGCGGCAGCAGCGCCAGCTTCGGGAGCCCTGCCAGGGACCCTTCAGCTCGCCGATCTGGTGCCTGCCACACACACGAGTGACGCTCAGCCCGTTGTCACACTTCAGTTGCTCACTTACAGCAGAACTCAGCGGCGGCCTGACCGGCTCGGAGCTCCTGGTGCTTCGCTTTGGTTTGGTTTGGTTTTTCCTTCAGACTAAAGACTCACGGAGAGTTGATGCCAAGCCCTCAGCCCAATGTTCGCCAAGCGCCCTGATCTCACAGCGTTTGGCACCTTAATGAGAACAGGTGCGCGTGTGCACACGTCGCCTGCACACCTGTGTCTGTGCCTGTGTCGCGGCCCCGAGCCCCGTTCTGACGGCCGTGGGGTGTGCTGCCCTGGAACGGAGGCCCGCGGCACAGGCCCAGGTGCTGCTCCACAGGTGGGCCTGGGGGGTGGGGCGGGGGCGGGGTCTCGGTCAGGGTGGGGGCCAGGCTGGGGCTGGGGGGGGTCGGAGCCAGGGTCCGGTTGGGCTGGGGCCAGGGGTTAGGCTGGGGTCAGGGTCTAGGTCGGGGAGGGGCCAGGCTGGGGCTGGGTGTGGGGGCTAGGGTCAGGGTTGGGGTCAGGGTCAGTGCCACGCTTTAGGTTGGGCCTGGGGTTGGGCCAGGGGTTGGGGGCAGGCTGGAGTCAGGGTCTAGGTCGGGCCGGGGTCAGGGGTTGGGCCAAGGTCAGGGTCTAGGTTGGGGTGGGGGCCAGGCCAGGGGTGGGCCTGGGGTCAGAGTCGGCGCTGGAGTCTAGGTCGGGTCTAGGCTGGGGCCGGGTGCAGGGGTCTAGGTCGGGGCCAGGGTCGGGGCTGGGGTCAGGCTGGAGGCCGGGACCAGGGATTGGGCTGGGGTCAGGGTCTAGGTCGGGCTGAGGGCCTGGCCGGGGCTGGGTGTGGGGGCCAGGGTCGGGGTCGGGTTCCGGGTCAGTGCCACGCTCTAGGTCGGGCCGGGGTTGGGCCAGGGGCCGGGGTCAGAGGTTGGGGGCAGGCTGGAGTCAGGGTCTAGGTCGGGGCCAGGGTCAGGGGTTAGGTCAGGGTCAGGGTCTAGGTCGGAGTGGGGCCCAGGCCAGGGCCGGGGCCGGGGTCGGCGCTGGGGTCTAGGTAGGGGCCGGGGTTAGAGGTTGGGCCAGGGTCAGGGTCTAGGTTGGGGTGAGGGCCAAGCCAGGGCCAGGGCTGGGGTCAGGACTGGGGTCAGGGTCGGCGCTGGGGTCTAGGTCGGGCAGGGGCCCGGCTGGGGCCGCAGCAAGGGGTCCTCCTGCCGCTCGCTCAGGCCCCAGCCCCGAGGGACCCTCGGCGGCATGGGGCAGGCTGTGCAGACCCACGGGGAGGCCCCGGCAGCCGAGGGCGCGGGGCAGGGTGTCACGCAGGGCAGGGGCGGCCGCGGCCTCCCACTCACCGTGCACGAGCTGGGCCCTGAAGCAGGCGATGAGCAGGAGCAGCAGCAGGACGACGGGCAGGAAGACGGCAGCGAGCAGGAGGCTGCCGGGGAGCTCAGCCAGGAAGGCCGCCGGCACCGAGCGCATCGTGTCCCCGCCGGGACCGGCTGTGGCCTCCGCTCGGCGCAGCTCTGTGGAATCTGGTGGACTTTGCTCTGAGTCAACAGCCCTGCGGGTTCTGAGCGGACTGCTGGCAAGTTACTCTGTAACTCGGCCCACAGTGTAGGGGAATTGGAAGGTGCCCCTTCCAGACCATTCCGGACGAGCCCGCTGGTGGGGTTGGGCACGACCCCGGGGGACTAGATTTCGTGGTGTCCAGTTTGTCTGGAACGTGGTGTCCAGTTTGTCTGGAACGAGAAGTACCTGACTCAAAGCAAACCCCACTGGCATATGTGTTCTACTCATATATTCCCAGACGTTGGCCGAATTTCTATATTTTCTAAATTTCAGAGTTGAGATTACATGTAGCCACGTTCCTGTAGCTGTGAACCCGTGATCTGGAGAACGTGAATTTTCCTTCCCATGCAGGTGTGTAGCTAATACTGGGCCCGGGCCTGGTCCCCCTGGGTGGGGGAGCAGCAAGCATGCGGGCTCCCTGGGGCCTGGGCCCGGCGCCTAGGCGAACAGCTTCCTCCCGGCACAGAGACGTCTCGATGGCAGCAGGAGCCCTTGGGGCGGCCCCGGCGTCACCTGCCCCACCCCGCCTGCTCTCCTCCCCCGAACCCTTGGCGCCCTGTGGCCGTTTCTCTGGGTGCTTCCCACGGGGCGGCCGTGCGGCCTCTCTCAGCTTGACAGATGCTCACTGTGACCCCGACGCCCCGAGCCAGGGACCTGGGACGTGCAGACTGTGTGTCGCTCCATTCAGTGCCCTGGCCCCGGCGAGCCCTAGCAAGGTGAGGTGACAGTGGCGTCAGTGGGAGCCCTGGGGAGACACTGATCCGGGAGGGATCACCCCCTAGACACCGGACACAGGGCAGGCCAGGAGCGGGGGCTGCAGGACCTTGAACGGGGCCGCGGGGTGCCCTCTGACCCGGGAGGTTGGCTCAGCCCCGGAGACAAGGGGCCGAGGACAGGGCCCGGTGCCTCGGCGGCCAGGTCCGAGGGTGGACGTCCCGGAGCTGCCGCTGGTCCCGGCTCGGTCCTCAGCCCCGCACCTCCGGTGCTCCACAGAGCCCATTCCTTGCTCGGAGTGGCCACGGGAGGCAGCTCGGAACATGCCCCATGGGGGCCCGGGGACCCCTGAGTCACCCCAACACATGTGGGGAGGAACCAGCCTGGAGCCACGACCAGACCCAGCCCGTTGTCACTGCTGACCTGCACGGTGCCGGGTGTTTGCCGAGCCCGGGGGAGGCCAGGTGGCGGGGGCACAGGTGGCATGTCACACGGGGGCCATGCACCCGGCGGCCTGGAAATCTGGGGCTCGGGGTGGAGGCCGAGGTGGCCGTGTAGATGGGGCGTGCAGAGCACAGATGGCAGGGCCGGGCCGTGGAGATGTTGCTCGGAAGGAAGGCCGGTGGTGAGGCTCGGGCCGGCTGCAGACCTGGGGCCCGGCCTGGCCGCGGGGCATGACGATAGGCAGGCGGCAGCTTGGGGGCGCCCAGGACGCCAGCGGCATCGGGGGCCAGGGGGCGCCTGGAAGGGGCCGAGAGGCAGGGGCGCTGCCTCTGAGCCCACCCTGCCTGGGTCCTCGGCGCGGCCTGTGCCCGGGCTCCAAGGCTACTCTTCCCTTTACGGGGCTCTGGATGCAACGCCCGGAGGCCTCGGCTCAGGCCGTGACCCGGGTCCTGGGATCGAGTCCCACATCGGGCCCCCGCAGGGCCCCTGGTCTCCGCCTCTCTCTGGGTCTCCTGAATAAATACATACCATCTTGGGAAAATAATGACACGCTCTCCGGGGACGTGGGTGACGGAGTAAGGTGAGTGGCTCGGGGGCTTCGGCGGGTGCACATGCGTGCCCCAGGGGCCTCGGCCAGCCTCTGACCCAGGCTCTCTCTCTGGTGTCACTTTGCATGTCCTCCGACTTCATACGCGTGAAGTCGTGCAGCCTGTCCCTTTTTTGACACAGGTCCTCTGGGCTCATCCACGCCATCGTGTGGGTCGGTGTCACGGCTTCCACGGCCAGGTGGCTGTCGGCAGAGCTCTGTCCGCTTCCGCGCAACCGGCCCAGGCTCCCCTAGCTCTGGGTGGCGGCCAGGGCGCGTGGGAGGCGCAGGTGGCCGTCCGCTGCTCCTCCAGGCTGTGCCACTCGCTGTCCTAAGAAGTCTGGTTTCTTCCCCACGGGACTTGCAAGGACCCAGGTCCCCATTCTAGCTCTGTCTTTTCATCCCTTTACCAAGGTCTCCGAAAACAACGGTTTCGCGTCTTCATGACATCGCTGGCCGGTTCTCTCCTGTGCCTCGCGCCGTCCACATCCCACCCCTGAAATCCTTGGCCAGCCCATGGTCGTACAGATTTCCTCTTGGGTTCTCCTCTCGCAGTTACGCGGCTTTAGTTTCTACGTTCAGGATCGTGATCTACTGAGTTAGTATTTATATGTGATGAGAGACGCAGGGTCGAGCACCTTCCTTTTTTCAGTTATTCCAGGAGAATTTGTCGAATCACCCATGCACCTTTGCACAAAACCAGAAGTCCAATGGGCGCTGCGCCCTGGACTCTGCCCCACTGATCCAGGGCCGCTCTGTTCCAACGACTGGAGCCTCGAAACGGGCCTTGAATCGGGTACTCTAAGCTCCCGACGTTGTTCTTTTCCAGCATCGTCTGGGCTAAGATGGGTCACCCTCATTTCCGTGTGAATTTTAGGATCACAATGCCAATGTTTCTAGAAAGACCCGTTGGGATTTTCCCTGAGACGGCATTGCATCTGGAAAGGGGCAGACGAAAAAAAATAAAATAAAAAAAGATGAAAAAAAAAAGAAAAAAAAAGGAAAGGAGCAGACGGTCAATATGATGGGGAGAATTGAAATTTTAACAATATTGAGCCTTCTGACCCACAGATATCTCACATGTCTCTATTTTCTCTGGATCTTCTTTAGCTTTTCACAACGATGTTTTGTAGTTTTCTGTGTCGTAGCCTTGGACATTTTCTGGTCAGATGTCCGCCTAAGTGTTTCATATTTTTGATGCTGTTGCAAAGGCGATTGCTTTTTAGATCTTGATTTGTGGAGACTGCTGGTCTTAAAGGTTTTCTTAAATCTTGAAAAAATGCCACAGCACCGCGAACTTCAAGAAGATTAAATATCAGAATCGATTAAAACATCCTTCAGAGCTTGGGACCTTTTATTTATAAGGGCTCTTCTCTCCATCCAAACTGGTTGCTTGGGGTTATATTTAGGAGGCATAGCAGCTATGGAGGGATGGCACTGGTGGGGACACTGGTAACCTATTTGATTTAGCAGAATTCAGGGTGGGGTGTCATAGGCAGTGCAATTTCTTACTTAACGTAACGGCAGCAAATTCTTTTCCTGGCTCTTTACCAGGTAGTGGGAAAAATCATTAATATTAGGGGAAAATATACATCCGTGAAAATTGAGGAACGTAACAGTGGAGATGGCATTGCCTGTTGATTTCCATAACAGTGAACGCTCCCACCGTTGACTTCACATGATTGGCTAAGAAACAAGTGATTGCAGATTTTGATATTTGGGAATAAAATGCCTTTGGGAGCTCCTCGTACCCCACCTGTTATCCCGGGAGCGGGGCCGCAGCCTTCCGTGGATAATTGTGACTGTTGCAGGTCGTACCAAACCCACCAGGCCTCTGATTTGGATTCTGCACATGTTGGCCTGAGCCGTAAAGGGTGACTCATGCCAGTGACACGTCAGGGGACAAGGGGCGTTCTGAAGTCCATCAGCGGGAAGTGCCCTTGGCTGTTACCTGGGAGCGTGGATCGTGTCCAGCTACAAAAACAATAGGAAAAATTAGTAGAGGGATCCCCGGGTGGCTCAGCGGTTTGGCGCCTGCCTTTGGCCCAGGGCGTGATCCTGGAGTCCCGGGATCGAGTCCCGCGTCGAGCTCCCGGCATGGAGCCTGCTTCTCCCTCCTCCTGTGTCTCTGCCAATCTCTCTCTCTCTATGTCTATCATAAATAAATAAATCTTTAAAAAAAAAGAAAAATTAAGTAGAAACAAAGGCAGTGAATTTCAAATAAGGGGCTTTGATAATAATAATAAAAAGATGATCACAGAACAGACCATGGGGAATCTACATTCTTTGTGGACTTTGAGAGGAGGTCGACCGGCTTTTGCATTTATTCCAACAATAAATTCCAACAATACTTAATAAGTATTGTTGGCCACAAATACTTATTAAGGGCTTAACATGTGCACTGGAGGCACTGGCTTGGGGGCTATGAGCTCATCCCCGGATGAGACCACGTCCCTGTCCCTCGGAACCGGCGTTCCAGGGAAGCGAGCAGGCCGTGCGCGATGGGAGGTGCCCGTTACGGAACGCGTGTCCTGTTCCAGGCGGTTCTCTAAGCATCGCCTGTGCTGGGTCTCATTATGGTCTCACATCAATGCCTTTTGAAGTAAGGGCCACTTCTCTCGTCACTGTTCTACAGACAGAAAAGCGCCGGGAGTGTTCATGACCCACCGGGGCTCACACCCCTAGAAAGTGGCAGAGCTGGGACTTGAACCCAGAGCCCTAACGCCTGTCCCCTGTACTCCACCCTCCTGCTTCCCGGTCTCCCGCAGACAAGAGCTTGGAGGCTAGAAATCCAAGTTAAAGATGTTGGCAGAGTTGGCTTCTGGAGACCCTACTCCTCGGCCTCGGTGGCCTCCTCCCCGCCATGCCCTCACCTGGCCTCTCCGGGGTCTCCCTCTTAGTGTCCCAGGTGTG
Organism: Canis aureus; assembly: GCF_053574225.1. Lineage (NCBI taxonomy): Eukaryota > Metazoa > Chordata > Mammalia > Carnivora > Canidae > Canis > Canis aureus. The sequence continues at coordinate 69,636,899 of NC_135611.1, read as the reverse complement.
TTGGGTTAGGATCCCACCCTTAGGACCTATTATACCTTAATTACTCCCCTAAAGACCCTCGTCACATTGGGCGTTAGGGCTTCAGCATACGAATCCTGGGAGGGAACATGGTTCAGAAGCTTCTCTGAAGTGAGAGAAGGAGCCATGAACATATTTCGAGGAGCACAGTTCTAGGCAGAGGGAATAGGAAGTCCTAAATCTCTGAAACGGAAATGTTTCCGGCATGATCAAAGGTACGTAATAAGACCTCTTGTGGCTGCAGCACGTTGAGAAAGAGGGCAAGTGATAGAAATTACAACTTTGGGAAATACTGATCGAGACCGTTGTCAACACGGACAAGAGGCCAAGAAAAGGTACCTGTAGCCGAATCTCTGAAACTCCAACGCGTTAAACACTGCTTGGAAAATGGTTAAATATAGGGAATCCTAGGGTACGTAGGTTTTTTTTATTGCAAACTGTTGTTTGTTTTAAGATTTCATTTATTTATTCATGAGAGACACAGAGAGAGAGAGAGAAGCAGAGACACAGGCAGAGGGAGAAGCAGGCTCCCTGCGGGGAGCCCGATGTGGGACTCAATCCCGGGACCCCGGGGTCACGCCCTGGGTTGAAGGCAGGTGCTAAACCCGTGAGCCACCCGGGGAATCCCTGTAGTAAGCCTTGAAATCAGAAACTGCAAGTCATCCAACTTTAAATTATTCAATTATTTTAAGTCCTTTTCTTTTCCAAGTAAGTTTAGAATTGGATTTCAAACAAACAAACAAACAAAGCTTTTTGGGATTTTTTCTTTTTCTTTTTTTTTTTTTTTTAGCTTTTTGGGATTTTGACTGGGATTGTTTTGAATCTCCAGCTCCATTTGGAGAGAATGAGAATCTTAATAGCATCGAGTCTTCCAGGTCATGGATATGGGCTGCGTTTCCATCTCCTTAGGCCTTTGTAATGTTCTCTCGGGAATCTTCTGTAGTTTTTAAAGGGCAGGTTTGCACATGTTTAATTTACTTCTCAGTATTTCATGTTTGGGATGCTATTATAAATGGGATTTAAAACATTTTTATTTCCAATTGTTTGTTGCGAGTATATGGAAGTGCAATTAACTTTGTATACTGATTCTGTATTTTGAGGACTTTCTGAGCCTGCTTATGAATTTTAAAGGGCTAATTTTGGTAAATGCCTCAGAGTTTTTTATGTGTCAACATGCATGTCAAGAGTTTTACTTCTTTCTTTCCAACCTGCATGCTTATCATTTATTTTTCTTGTCTAATTGAACTAATGAAATAAGTAAGAGAGTGGGCAGTGGTTCTTTTTTTTTTTTTTTTTTTTTTTTGGAAGTTACTCCACCTGGATCCTGGGGGTTTCAATCTTGTGTGCACAAATTCGTATTTGGCAAAAGCCTCAAGGGGATCCCTGGGCAGATGTTTGGAATTCTTTTTCTGCTGAGCTTCCTCCTGTTGGGGACTTTGCCCTGCAGATTCTAGCTGCTTTGCCCCAATTTCCCGTCTCCGAATCCTAAACTCAGCAAGATTCTCAGTCTAGAGGTTGTCAGAAATCCTGCCTAATCTCCTTTCTCCTCACCCTGCTCTTAAGGACCGCAGTCCCCCCCGGGCCTGAAAATAGCTTCTTCTGTGTTTTATCCAGTTTTCCAGGTGTTCATAAGGGGAGGGTAATTCTGGACTTTGTGCTTTGTGCTTAGGATTAGATACTGTCCAGTGTCTCCTTATCTCCGGGTTGGTGATGACGGTGACAACGCGATGATGAAATCTGCCGTGGGACTCACGGGGCTCAACCCATTTTGCTTTGCTGTGAAAGGGGAATTTTGAACCAGTAGTTTTCAACTTACCCTGGGCGTATTTGAGAGCTCCTGAAACAGACCCAGAAGTAGGCTGCTCCTCCAGAAACTGGATTTAAGCGGCATCTATATATTTTTAAAGCTCCCAGGTGACTACCCTGTGTTGCTGAGAATCACCCGCTCACTCTCAAAACTCTGCAGACCTCGCCAGTTCGTGCCCCATGGCACTGTGGTGTGGCCCAAGGGGCTTCTTACAAGCGTGGTGGGTCACAGGCCCCTTCATCCCTGGAGGCTGCCTGTCTAAGCCGGAGCCCTGGGCCCGGCAGAGGCAGCTCCCTCTGTCGACCCCCACGCCACACAGACACCACCGCATGTGCCCCGTGTGCAGGCCACATGCTTTGGAGGCCGGCCCCCCGATGGGATTCTCACCTATCCCGCCCCCCCCCCAAGTCTGCTCAAGTGTCCCCAGACTCCTCCCCATCCCAGGTCACCCTCCCCCAGGCCATTCCCACTGCCGCACCCTTGCAGCTCTGTGACTCGCAGGCCTCTGTTTCTACTTGGGATTTAACCCCCGGGCGGGAGGCGCTGCTTCTTGAATCATCCCTTCCTCTTACCAGGCAGAGTGTCCTGTGCCTCATGTTTATTATCTTGGGGGGACCGTTCTGAAGTTCAATGTTGGAAAGCATTCTGAGGCCCAAACTATTTTCTGTTCTCGAAAGTCTCTTCTGCTAAAGTACGTCTCGAGGGCCCCTGGGCGCCCGTTGGGCCCAGTGGGTCAAGCGCCGGGCTCTCGGGGCAGCTCAGCTCATGAGCTCAGGGTCCCGAGGCAGAGCCCTCACCCGTGCCTTGGTGTGGTGCGGGGCCTTCCAGAGACCGTCCCCCTCCTGGCCCCTCCCCCCCGCACATCCTCTAAGATAAAGAAATCTTTTGAAAAAAAGTACATTTTCAGAATTTCCACGAGTCAGTTGGGTGGGAGAGGAATTTTGCATCACGTTACCCCGTATTTTGTATCACGTTAATTATACTGGGGCTTGAGCTCATTTCAGGTCTCTAGTCTTTTCTTTGCGCTTAATTTTGTCCTTTACGGAGAAGAATTTGGTAGCTATTTCTACCTTTAGGCATCTATACTTCAGAAATGAAATTGTTTGATCTTGATTAATTTTGCTATTTATACCATTTCGGCTTTTAGAGCCGAAAATCTTTATTAGGTTAGATTCCTGTTTTCAAGTCAAGTAATAAATAAATTGGATGGAGAATGAGTCTGCACAGAGGCGGCGTGGAAGACAACGCGGGTGTTAATCGCTGTTACTGTTGGCAGCCTCTGTCTCCCGCGTCAGGACAAGCGCCACGTGTTGGCTCAGTTCTTCTTTGTGCGGGTGTAGACATGAGCCGAGTCGCTCTGGCCAATCCTGTGCCTTTGCCCAGGTCAGGAGGGTGCTGCTTGGCCAGCAGGGCGAGGCCTCGCTGTGTCCCCACTGGCCTCTGCGCCACGGGCCGCAGGGGCCGTGTCATGGCCCCTGAACTGTAGGGTGAGTGTTCGTTCCTATGGGATTTGGCGTATTTTCGAGAGGCAAAACCAGATTTTATAACCTCCACTGAGTCTGAGACACGTGGGTCTGAATCATGACATTCGCGTTGGAGATGGAGACTGGGGAGGAGTCACTAGAGTCACCGACATCTCAGTTGCAGGATTGCTCCTCTGCGGGGACAAATAAAGCTCAAAGGACATCAAAGGTAGAAAGTAGGGGACATGAGGTTTCTGTGTGTGGCCCCCATGGTGACCCAGGAGCCAGGGCCCCGCAAACCTGTGGCGGTGTCTCCTGTTACTGGCACGTTTTTGTCGGCGAAGACACGGAGCAAACGCCACAAATGCCAAGTGTGGGGACAGGCCCCCCCCAACCTCTGAGTACGCAGGACGCAGAGGCCGTCGGCTGTGGACGAGGAGGAGCCAAGGCCGATGGGGCCGAGGTCCCCATGCAGATGTGTCACTCTGAGATCTTGCATCCTTCCTGCCGCAGCGGTGCTCCTGGTGGGACCAGCGTCCCCCGAGCCCCACGGCCCTGGGGTCCCCCGCCCCGGCCCAAGCAGCAGGATGTGGCGCCAACTGTGCTCCTGGTGAGACGAGCGTCTCCCGAGCCCCACAGCCCTGCTTGCTCTGCGAACAAACTGCCTTTTCTGCGGCAACCATCTCCTGATCTGTCGGCCTTGCCTAAATAATGACACTCCTGCATTTGGAACAGGGTGACGCTGGCCTAGCTCGGCGGAGCATCCCCAAGGAAAACCAGGGTTCATAGGGACCTGAGTGTCAGGTGCAGTGACGCGCCATGGGGGTGCGGGAGAGGGCGGGACCCAGGCGGCGGGGCGGCCCATGTGAAGGCCCGAGTGTGGCGTGTGTGGGAACGGGGCCGCGCAGGGGGATGAAGGCAGGGCTGAGACAGGGGATGGCAGCACTGGGCGAGCTTCCCCAGGGCCCTGTCGGGCCTGCTCGGGAGCTGGCTCCTTCGTATCTGTGAGGAAAGCAAGCTCGATTACGCTTGTGGAAGCGGGATCAACGGACGCTGAGGGTCAGACAGGACAGAGGGAGTAGAACCGGGAGTAGAACTTACATCTCCATCCTCCCGCCTGTGTTGTCTGGCGCCGCGCGTGTCGTCTGGCTTCAGAAAAAGGCTCCGCCCGAAGACTAAATACCCGTAGGGCTACTGCTCATCATCTGGGAGCCTCCTGATTGTTCCTCTACTTGCCTCCAGTTGAATTTGGAAATTCATGATGACCATTCACGTAAGTCAAGTGATTACAAAGATTGATTAAAAAGTCTTTACGCCTCGATAACCTTAGCTCTTCCATAAGATACTACATCCTTCCTTTCTTTTTCCCCCTTCTATTTCTCATTTTCCCCTTTCCTCCTGGTCCCCCACCCTGAAAATACTTATTTTATTCCCATAGTCATCTGCTTTAGAGAAAGTTCTGTTTCCTTTGAGCTAAAAGCTATCTTTGCTTAGCGGCATATATTTGATGAGCTTAACACCTTCTTCAAAGCCGAAAACATGTCACAGGCAACAGCAAAGGGTTTTGATTGTCTTCGTGATAAATATTTAGGACTGTCTTCTCTGACACGTATAGCATCAGGGGCTACGACTAGAAAAAGAAAGAATGATCGATGGATAATGATCATGGTTTGCCAACAGGAGGGGAGAGTAAACAACGAGCAATGATTTAGTTCTTCTAATTATCAACTTGTCTTATTCAGAGCTTTCCTGGCTGAAGAAGGAAAAGGGCCTATCAGGTTCTTTGCTGTTGTGCAGATAAAATGACAAACTGGATTATTCACTCCAGTGCTGAAAATTCATTTTATTTCTCCTACTTGCTGAATTCCACACTAATGAGATTTGTCTGTGGTACGATGGTAACTGTAGTCATGTAGCCATGCAAAGTCCAAAGCCAGCCTCTTTTATAAAAAAAACCGAGCAATGTACTGTTTTTTAATATTTGATATATATTTTTTATGTTCACTTTTCTTTAACCTCCCCCCAGTTATGGTCCCTGTCTTCGCTAATAGTACACCAAATCAGTAGGATTTTCCCCGTAAGATCAAAAAAAAAAAAAAGGGAAGCATTAAATGCTGATATTACAAATGTGAGAAGACAAATGTTTTCCTTCCAAGAGATTAGAAAGGATTAATCACTTTCTGTTTTAGATTGAATCAGGTGAATGTAGCACAAGCCCCTATAGTATTTTCTGGTGTCTACAGAAATTCTTTTTAAGTGCAAAAGTTCACAATTCCTGCCATAGTGCCTGACAAGGGCCTGGATATTCGGGATGCCCTCCGCAAAAGTCTCTATGAGGCATTTCAGTCTTTTGCTAATTGCAGAATCATCAGATCTCTGGCTTGTTTGCCAATTTCTCTGTTTTGTTCCAACTTGCTCTCAGTCATCGCCGTACACTCTCTCTTTGCAGACCGTAGCTGTGTGGATCCCTTACCTTTGTCGTGTGTGGCCTGCTGACTTTCTGCAGATGTGCAGAGTGAGGTTTGACTAATCAGAATTCTGTGCAATAATCATAAAATCATCAAAGGCCAAGACTGTGTTTTGAGAGTCTTCAGACCCACATACTCTGTCTATACACAGGTCATTAATGTGTAGTGAAGACGGGTGTCATAGTGGATAATCCTGGTAGATTAGGGGACCCTGCGCTGGACCTGTGGTCCTCCCTGATTTGAGTGTTAATCTTGGCGTTGTTGGACTCTTAAACTTGTAAAAGCCTATTCCAAAGTAATTATGTATTTGACTAAAAAAAAGTTTGTTAAATTAATTTTTTTAAAATTCCAGTATTGTTAGCACACGGTGTTCTATTCATTTCAAGCGTGCGATATAGTAATTCAGCAATTCTGTGTATTAGTGCTCGTCGTGATAAGTGTGCTTTTAATCCCAGTCACCTGTCTCACCCTCCTCCCACCCACTTCCCCTTTCATAACCATCACTTTGTTCTCTACAGTTAAGAGTCTGTTTCTTGGTTTTTCTCTCCTTATTTTCCCTCCTTGCTTCTTTCTTAAATTCCACATATGAGTGAAATCACGTGCTATTTGCCTTTCTCTGACTGGCTTATTTCACCCCTCCTTGTATTCTCCAGCCCCATGTTTTTGCAAATGGCAAGATTTCATTCTTTTTTATGGCTGAATAAAAAAAAAATATATATATATATATATTGTCTAAGACACTCTCTAGGACCTTTTGTTTAGAAGAGTCTGTATTTTTTTTTTCAATTTATTTATGATAGTCACACACAGAGAGAGAGAGAGGCAGAGACATAGGCAGAGGGAGAAGCAGGCTCCATGCACCAGGAGCCGGACGTGGGATTCGATCCCGGGTCTCCAGGATCGCGCCCTGGGCCAAAGGCAGGTGCTGAACCGCTGCGCCACCCAGGGATCCCAAGAGTCTGTATTGATGCGGATGGATGTGTTTTTTATTGTTCGTAGTTATAAGAGTAATAATTCAAATGAAAGCAAAGTACAACTGACCCTTCTCCACTTTCTCAGCCCAAAGACATTTCCACATTTTTATAGAGAAATTCTTTAAAAATACAAAAGATGGTATATATAATTTTAATTGAGATATAATTGATATATAACATTATATTAGCTTCAGATGTACGACATAATGATATGATATTTGTATATATTGTGAAATGATCACCACAATAAGTCCAGTTAACATCTATCACCATACATGGTTACAATTTTTTTGTGTGTGATGAGAACTTCTAAGATATATTTCATTAGCAAATTTATTTTTTAATTAATATTTTCTTTATTAGATTTCATTTTCTAACTGTTTTAATAGAATTTTTTCCCTTAATTTCAGACTGTATCATGCCTTTTGGCTAAATGATGATTATCTTTCCAGCCTAATGGCCTTTCTCTGTCAATGGCAATTAAGTCCACAAAGACAATTTGCTAACTATTTGAGGTTCTTGTTTTCTCATTGCACATCAGAAATTTTGCTCAAGTTCACCAAATTTTGTTAGGAAAATTTCATTCAGTAAGACAGGATCCAAAATCCCTAAATTAAAATGCAAACATCTTAGGGGCATGCCAACTACAAGGTGTTTTATTGTGTAATTACTCTAGGGCTTTATATATATTGAGAAGCTGAAAACCAGATCTTTTGGTCTGTTCTGTTTTATTTCTTAAAGTATATTTTTTGGGCTCATGTCTCTTTTTGTTCTGATGTAAACCTCCACAATTTTTTTTTTAGTGTTTGGTACTATTGTGTGACTACATAATTTTTGTATGGGATTTTATTTCATTACTTATTTTTTATGTTTCAAGTTTTTATTTAACTTCTGGGTAGTTAACATATAGAGTAATATTAGTCTAAGGAGTAGAATTTAGTGATTTATCGGTTACGTGTAACACCAGTGCTCATCATAAGTGCCCTCTGTAATACTCCTCCCCCCAGTCAGCTCCCCTCCAGCAACTCTCAATTTGTTCCCTGTAGTTAAGAGTCTCTTTCATGGTTTCCCTCCCTCTCTCTCTGTTCCCCCTCCCCATCTTCATCTGTTTTATTTCTTAAATTCCACATAAGAGTGATATTATATGGTATTTGTCTTTCTCTGACTGACTTATTTCACTTAGCTTTATACCCTCTAGTTCCATCCATGTCGTTGCAAATGGTAAGATTTCATTCTTTCTGATAGCTGAGTAATATTCTTACACACACACACACATCTTTATGCATCCATCATTTTTTTTTTCATCCATCAGTTGCTGGACATTTAGGCTCTTTCCATAGTTTGGCTGTTGTGGATAATGCTGTTATAAACATCAGGGTTCATGTACCCTTGCATCCTTTGGGTAAATCCCTAGTGGTACAATTTCTGGGCCATAAGGCAGTTCTATTTTTAACTTTCTGAGGACCCTCCACACAGCTTTCCACAGTGGCTGCACCAGTTCACGTTCCCACCAACAGGACAAGAGGGTTCCCCTTTCTCCACATCTGCTCCAACACCTGTTGTTTCTTGTGTTGTTAATTTAGCCATTATGACAGGTGTGAAGTGGGATCTCATTCTGGTTTTAATGGTATTTCCTTGATGATGAGTATGTTAAGCATCTATTCATGTGTCTGTTGGCCATCTGGATATCTCCTTTGGAAAAGTGTCTATTCACATCTTCTGCCCATTTCTTAACTGGATTATTTGACTTCTGGGTGTTGAGTTTGGTTAGTTCTTTATAGACCTTGGCTACTAGCCCTTTATCAGATATGTCATTTACAACTATCTTCTCCCATTCTATAGGCTGCCTTTTAGTTCTGTTGATTATTTCCTTCACTGTATAGAAACTTTTTATCTCGATGAAGTCCCAATAGTTCATTTTTGCTTTTGTTTCCCTTGCCTCTAGAGATGGGCCTAGTAAGAAATTGCTACAGCTGAGGTCAAAGAGGTTGCTGCCTGTGTTCTCCTCCAGGATTTTGATGGTTTCCTATTCCACATTTAGGTCTTTCATCCATTTTGAATTTAGTTTTGTGTATGATGTAAGAAAATGGTCCATCTTCATTCTTCTGCATGTGGCTGCCCAGTTTTCCCAACACCATTTGTTGAAGAGACTCTTTTTTTTTCCATTGCAAATTCTTTCCTGCTTTGTCGAAGAGGAGTTGGCCATTGTTGGTGACTGTCATACATGCAGTGCAGTAGTAGTCATAGTCACCATGTTGTACCTTACATCCCAAGATTTATTTACTTTATAACTGGAAGCAAAATGTTATCTTAAGGCCATTCAGCCTGCTTTGGAAATGCAGCCGAAGGTGGTGTAGGCGTGAAGGCGGCATCATGGGAAGGCTACCTGGCTGGCCGTTCCAGGTGTGAGAGGCTGACTCGCCTGAGACCTATGGCTATAAATCTTGCTCTGGCCCAGGAGTTTCCTGCTTACAGTTATGTCATTTAGAGACGATAGATCTTTACTCTATTTGAGGTAGAAAACCACATGAAAGGTTTCTGTTTAAGGCGGGCACTTTGCATAGAAAGTTCCATCTTGTGGTACAATATTACTCTTCCTTTTGTTCCCCAGCTAATAGCTCTCCTTTGGGCGAGTAGGCCCATCCTGTCTCTCTCAGAACTATTGTCTGAAGAGCAACATCAAAGATTGGCCGTCTTCTGGGTCATTTTGGTCTCTTGTCGGGTCGTGCTTTTGAATGATTTCTTCAAACAAGGAGAAATTCTCCTCTTAATGTTCCATTTCCACTTTTTCTCATTGTCCTCTTCCAAGTGAAATGTTCTCTTGGCCGCATTTTCCTTTATACCCCTGAAAGGATGAACAGCACTTGGGCATTTGACTTGGTGCTCAGCCGTCTCCTCAGCCCCACTTCAATCCCAGGGCCGTTCATCGTTGCTCCCACTCCTTCCCAGAGTGATAGTCGACTGGGTGACATTTTTTAAAAATATTTTTAATTTTTTTCAACTTATTTATTTATGATAGTCACAGAGAGAGAGAGAGAAAGAGAGGCAGAGACACAGGCAGAGGGAGAAGCAGGCTCCATGCACCGGGAGCCCGATGTGGGATTCGAACCTAGGTCTCCAGGATCGTGCCCTGGGCCAAAGGCAGGCGCCAAACCGCTGTGCCACCCAGGGATCCCTGGGTGACATTTTAAAATTAGCTCATTTTGATTTATGAATGGGCATTGTTCTTTCATCTTTAATAAATACATTACTGCCATTTTCCTGCCACAGTTCTGGGAAGCCCTTCTATTCATTGGTGTGCAATTTTCTTAGATTGTGTGTGGATAACAGTGAGAGAAGGGGGGCGGGATATATGTGGTTATTATGTGGGAATACAATGATAAGCTCTCGTAGGCAATAGCAAATATCTGTGATCATTAAGAGTCACATTGACGTTGCACCGTGAAGTAATTGCGAGACTCTATGGAGATAAGAGCAAATCTGCATTAGGAGAGAGTGGATTTCCCCGCAGCTTGGGAGCCCCGCGGGCCCTGCTGGGTTGCATGTGTTACACTGTCCTACTCCATCTCCCTTTGCCTTTCACTCAGCTGCACTGGCCGCTCGGTGCCCCCTGGACACACCGGCTGGCGCGTTGGCTGGCCCTGCTGCTGGAATCCTCTCTGCTCACCGATCCGCCTGCCTGACTCGGTCATTTCCTTCGGGTGTTTGCTCCCATGTCCGCTCAACGACCCTCTCCTGCCTACCCTGGACAGACGGCCCCGTACAGACAGACGGCCGGCCTGTCTCCTCCTCTCACTTCCAGTACTATCCACTCTGCTCTACTCTGTTCTTTTCTCCTAGCACTTATCTCTTGTGAAATATTAAATAATCCATTTATTGGATATTTTTGCCTGTCTTTCCTGGTTGGGGGCCAGAGGGGGGGAAACGGGGTTCTTGGCCTGTGCTAGTCACTGATGTATCCCTGGTGACTCAAACGTGCCTGGCATGTAGTGGGCCTGGTCTTTATCATCAGCGGCCCCGTGTGACCTCCCTCTCCTTATCCTATATTTGTTCTGGTTTTAAACAATCTTTTTTTTACTTGAAATAACGTATGTAATGTCAACATTTCCCCCGTAGATGACAGACCCCCTGGCATGAGACCGTACCTCTCTCATTTTATTTCTTTGTATCCCCAACATTTGCATAACCATAAAAACAATACTTACTTAACTGTTAGATGAAAAAATATAACGTGGTTGATGTTGAATTGTGATGACATTTGTTACCTATCTCCTGGACAAGTGATTTATTTCACAACTTTATTTTGGTCCTAAGGTCAATGTTACGACCCCAATGCAGGGGGTAGTTTGTACTGCCCCTTCCCCCAGGTCATGAGACACATGTTGATGATGCCCTAACCAGCTGTCTAGAAGGGTGCGCGTCTCACTTCTACCTTAAAATGACCCAAAGAAAATCATGTGTAACATGTACATGGAAAATTGTTAACCAGTTAGCAACCAACTATTTTAAATACAAATAAGATTTCCTAGGAACTACTGGAAGAGATGAAACAGTCTTCCTCAGCCTCTAATCCAACCTGCCTTTTACTGATACTGTGTCACGTTGTCCTGTTTCATTTTCTTAACACACTTGCCTCTCACTATTCATACTTTCCTGTTAGCTTCTCTCTTCGCTGTAATGGTCAGCTTCACGGGAGGATGTATTTATCTTCCAGGGCTGTGGAAAAAAATAATCACAAACATGGTGGCTTAAAACAACAGCGTATTCTTCACAGGCCTGGAGGCCAGAGTCTGAAATCAAGGTGTTGGCAGGTACCGGGTTGCCTCTGCAAGCTCTGGGGGACGGTCCCTCCTTGCCCCACCCCACCCCCCGGTGTCTGGTGGCCGCTGGCAATCCTTGGCACTGCGTGGCACCTACAGGCACTGCTCCCCTCTACCCCCGCCTCCGTCCTCTCATGGCCTTCGCCATGGTGCTTCTTCCTGTCTTGCTTCTGTTCCCATTCTCTTCTAAAGACTCATGATTGGATTTAGAACCCGTTCGAATGCGGGGTGATCCTACCTTGGCATCCTTTACTTCACTACCTGTGCAAAGACCCTTCATTTCCCCCTGAGATGTAATCTCGGGTTCCAGATGGAGGAACCTTTCGGAAGGCGACTAACCGGTTACCCTGCTCCAAGGGCCTATGTTAATCCCCACTGTATCCCCAGTATGTGGGGAGATTCCTGAGAGAGATAGTGGATCATTATTTGTTGAATGATCTAAGAAAATGAAAGGGCAGAGATTGCAATGGACTCTTAGACTTCCTGGCAAATACAAAACGAGAGCTTGGTTGTGCAGATGCTATAGGACTGGGGAGAAGGGCGTAGCAAAGGGCAAAGTCCTTGGGGGCAAACTCCTTCAACCAAAGCCAACTCAGTCTTTGAAATGCGAAGCTCTCATTTCCCTGTTGCTTTTGTTCTCAAGCAGAACGGCCAAGAGGAAGAGCAGGCAGCCAGGTGCCAGCGGGACCTTGTGTGGAGAGGCAGGGTTCAGGCCTGCAGGCCTCCCATGGTGTCGGCAGGGCGAGGGGGGGCGCACCTAGGGCGTCAGTCCCGGGCCGGCCCGGCTGCGCTGCTGCCCTCTGGCTCAGCTGTCCTCGGGCACACCGGTCAGCGAGTTAGAACCCCGGAATGCCAGGGGTTCCCCGTGACTCCCCCTCCGGTGGGAGCATCAGCAGGAGGGAAAGGCCTCGAGGGCCACGCGTCTGCCCACGTGTGCCCTGCAGGCCGGGCCGCAGGCCTCTAAGAGGCCGGTGGCTGGTTCTGGCAAGGACGTGCTTGAAACAGCTCTGTGAAGGCTCTCTTGGGGGGCCGGGGGGCACGGAGGTGGCTGGGGTGCGGGCACCAGGTCAGATGGCCGGGCCTTGGGCTGTAAGGCGGGGAATCAGGGGCCCGGGGGGCCCGCAGCTTCATTTTCCAAACCGGCTTTCTCTCTGAAGATCCTCAGAACAGTTGAGAAAAAAAAGAAATCTCTTCACTAGTCCTTACCAGATGAATTCTACTGTTTTGCTTTTTTTTTTTTTTTTTTTTTTTTTAGAGCCATGATCTTTGCGCAATCTTGATCTGTTAACTTTTCAGCATTTTGCCCTCGGACAAGTACGATAGGTCACAGTCTGCTTTTTATCTTATGAATTTTTCCATTTCTCTTGTGATTTTTTTTCCTCTCTTAAATGTCCATTTTATTAAATGCAGTCATGTAGCAATTCCTGTTTCTTGTCATATTAGATTTAGTTCCTTAAAACGATTTGGCTGCAACCTATTCTAGTCCTGGAAAGTTTTCTAAGGCTTTAATGTTCTCGAGGATGGATTTCACGTCGTTGGTTGCCTACCCAGTAGTATTATATTTGAAATGAATGAAAACTCTGTACATATTTCCAGATCTTAATACATCATTGGCATTAGTTTTTTTTTTAATTTAATTTAATTTTATTTATGATAGGCACACAGTGAGAGAGAGAGAGAGGCAGAGACACAGGCAGAGGGAGAAGCAGGCTCCATGCACCGGGAGCCCGACGTGGGATTCGATCCCGGGTCTCCAGGATCGCGCCCTGGGCCAAAGGCAGGCGCTAAACCGCTGTGCCACCCAGGGATCCCTGGCATTAGTTTAATGGCAATTCTCTCCCTACAGTGCCTTGGAAGCTGAGGTTTTCAACTCTCTATTAATTATCTAAGCACTGAAGCTGAACAATAATTCAAATGGATACTCAGAACAAGTGCTGAATCTTCTGATTTATTTGTTATGTTAGCCTCCGTACACTTTCAAAAGAATCTGAAGTGCAAATGCTCTAAGGATCATGAACATCAGGGTAAAAGTACAAGGGCCAATTAAGAAAATAATGGGAGATGATTATATCTGGAATTTAGACTAAGCTTCCTGTTAACATCTGAGTGCAAAATAGCAAGCCAAACCAAAATATGACAAAATAAAAAATATAGCTCTCATCTGATAAAAGGGAAAGCAGACCAAAAAAAATCTCTTTAATCAGGAGAGGTGGATTTTTGTCCTGGCACTAATTTATTGCCGAGTCAAAGAATATTGACCATTTTGGATGATATATTAACAATTTCTTAAAAGAGGAAATATTCTTCATTTTACCATCTGTTATGTCACTGATCAAGAAAAACCAAGGATATGATATTAAATTCCAGGTTGAATTTTGTTTTTTATCCAAAGAGAAGGGGACTAGCGTTTACTACCAGCGATGGCAGGCAGTGCTAATTACCTGTCAAACGTCAGTCCTCCTTTTTCTTGTAAAAGAACCAAGTGTGTCGTGACCTGCTGAAAACTAGCTTTTTCCTCCCTACTTAGCAGTCAGGTATGGTCTGGTGACTGCGTCCTGGTCAATGAGACGGAAGTGAGAGTCCCTTCTGGGAAGGTTCCCAGCAGGGAGGGTGACTTCTTCCGTCCTGTGCCCAGCGGTGATCTTGACCACGACGTAACCGAGAAGTTGGAAAACAGGAGGCGTGAGCCTCCCTGAAGGTTTCTGGAGGCGTCAGGCCCGCAGACGACCTCCCCTAAGACCTCCTTTCTGCAGGAGAGCAAACCCTGTGGGCTTAGTCCACTGGAGTCGGGTCTGTGTTACTAGCAGCCAAATCGGATTGCTCAGTGGCACGCACGCCCTCGCAGTGGCAGTCGCTTCTCCAGGGTCGCATCCAAATTTTCTCAACCTCCCTCTGAGTCATGTAGTCCCGACTTAGAGCGTTCCTAGACCTGGCTAAGGTCCTAGACTATTTTAGAAGACTTAGAATTTAAACTCCATTCCCGTCTGTTTGCGTTCAAGCACTCAAGTTTCCAACACCCTTGTGATGGGCCCGAAGGCTTTCTGGACCTCACCTGACGTCATGTTTCTCAGCGGAGCTAAGCGGAAACATGGAAAGATCTTGGCCTGCGTGTAATCGGGGTTTAAAGGTAGACCCACCTATTTGGAACCCCTGTGTGGGGACTGTGACAAAAGAGAAACTCTCCAAAGGAAGAGGAGACGGAGGAGGCCGTGCATTAGCACCTGCTCTCAAGCTCTACGAGAGGCCCCGGAGATCCTAGATTTTATCGTGCTAAGTGAGGTGATACTACTTTCTCTGCCCTTCCTCCTTACATCTAAGGAAATTGTATCTCCTGGCAGACTGAGGTATAGAGGGGCATGAGGAAAGAGGGGTAGTGGCTGAAAGGTTAACGTCTGAGAACAGCCATCTAAGTGCATGACTCGCAAGGATCATGGTCAACGTCCTTCCCACCCCCCCTCATCCATCCCCCCACCGCCCCCTGCCCCGTGGTTTCCTGGCCACAGGCCTCAGCGGCACCTGCCCTCCCGTTGCAAAAGCTTCTAACTGGCCTCCCTCTGCTGGCCTCTGGCCCACGCCAGGCCTTTGTGTGCACCTTCACTGGAGTCCCTTTTCCAACATATATAGGCATCTGTTGTTCCCCTTCCTGACAAATTTCTGATAAATCCCATTGCCTTCAGGGCGGAGCCCAAACTCCTTGGTCTGTCATCTTGTCCCTTAATTCTCCAGTTCCATCTTCCATAGCTCCCTCCTCACTCTAATGTTCATCCCCCGGTAGGTCATGTTGAGCTTCCCCTTCTGCAACGTTGTCTCTTACACCCAGCCCACCCAGGCTAACCGGTTCTGACCATATCCCACCTGCACCAGGCTGTTTCTGAATGTAACCTACTATGCTCATTTGTCATGGGTCCGAGTCCCACATCCCAAAGGTCTTACCTTTGCTATAAAGGTGCCCGGTGTTACCTTTATGGCTCCCCTTCCTCCCATTCTCCCAGGTTATTTCAACAGAGGGATGTGGCTTCTCATCGGGGACGTTCGTTTCTCTTGACACCGGGTAATACTGCTACAAGGCTGCCACTGAACAACCTTGAGGCGCTGCTGCCTATTCATATTTTTTCTCAGCAGAGTTGACAGTAGTGCTTCTTTGTTATTCTCCGAAGAATTTGTTTCCTCAGTTTATAGATGACATACATTTGTCTTTTTTTTTTTCAGCATTTCAGCCTCATTATTTATTACCTCCCCTGCCAAATTATTCATTAACGCTCTAATGCTGGAATGCCAGCAACTGAAGACTGCTCTAAATTTAGTATGTCGGACTGTGAGGAAGTAGAACTTTGAGGGCTGAGGGCATTCAAGTGCCCTGATGTCCACCCATGCCCTCTCATTTAGGAGAGCTTGATCATTTTCGTCTTAGATGTCACAGCTCTCTGGGGTTATTTTAAATATTTGTTGAAAGAGAATGAGGCCAGAATACTCGTCTCCACTCAGTGCTTTTCTCATGTTCCTCAACGCTGAGAATTTCCAAGTCTGTCTCTCTGACATCAGTGTCAAGCTCCAGATGCCTACCTCACAATCTGTCGGGCACTTCCAGCAAGATATACTGCTGGGACTTAAAGTTTAACGTCCAAAAACAAACTCTCAACATCCCCGACAACAAATGTCCTATCCTCCAGAGGGATGTAGACCCATCAATGGTGCCATCTTGGTTGTAATTATCCAGGCAATTTCATCAGCTTCTTCCCTGTTCAAAAACTACTTACAGAGTGGAAATTAAACTCATAAACCTGACATTCAAATCACTCCTCAGATCAACCCTGATGTCGTTCCAACTTCATGCTCCACTGTTTCCCCCTGTGAATCCTTCACTGTGGTCAGGCATGAATTGACTACTGAGGAGAATATTTCTTCCCCATATTTGCTTAAGTAATATTTCTGCAGAAATGTCCTCCTTTCTCTCATCAGGAAGTTGCAATGGAGTCACGGAAGGCCTGGCCCTTTCCATGCACAGACTTGTCCTGACTCCCTGAACGTTATTGTCCCCGACTCCTTTATATTTTGAGTGTGCACCATTTCTTCAGTACGTATGATACGTATTATGGAGGATGTAATGTGCTTTATAAAAGTTAACACGATGAAAGATTAATGATGAGAATGGAACTCTTCATAAAGAGCAGGAAGAGATGTTAACAGATAATCTGCAATGAAATGTTTGCTGTAATGGGTTACAAATGTGGCTGACTTTCCAAGCAGCTGAGCCAAACTGCAAGGCACATTGAGTTATATCATCCTTCTTTTATGGTTTAATTTTAGAAAACGGAAGCACATGAAAAAGTTCTGCAGAAAGCAGCATTTTTCAGGAATGAAACCTCACAATACATTTCCAGCGTGAGTCTTTTCTCACAGGTAAATCTGGTTCACAGTGAAAAAGAGACAAAGGTGCTTCTTCGTGAATCCTCCACTATCAACTCTTTATAGATAGTGTGAAACTGAAGAGCTGACACAGAATGGTTTGGGAACTGCCCTTTGTGTTGGTCTGGTTAATACCAAGATACAACTTGGGAAACACAACAGTGTAGGTACTTTTCTTGTCCATTTGACTCTGGCACATTGGATATAGGGGAGCTTTGGACTACAGTTGATTTCTCTGACAAGTGCTTGTTCTGCATGAAGTCTATGTTGCTGATAAAAGTGAGAACCATATGCTTAGCGACCAGATGCACAGAAGGCAGAGTTGTCATTCTGTTGTGAAAATTTAGAAGACAGAGTTGTCTTCCACCCAGACAGTCAGCCTACTTCATCTCAGATGACCAAAAATGGAGCCAACTTTCTCTCCCCTCCAAACCAAACCCAAAAGCCCATATTAGAACATGAGATTGTACCCATAAAACTATTATAATAATTTTACATACAAGTGAGTCTATGTAAAAAGAATAGAAACAGACAATATTAATTTTTTAAATTAAATTTTATTAAAATGGTAGAGTTCTGAGGTCAGTGGTTTCTGGTCTTAAAATCACTTGGTTGTTCATAAACAGACTCTTAACTCTAGAGAACGAATAGATGGTTACCAGAGGGGAAGTGGGTAGGGTGGGGAGGGTGAAATAAGTGAAGGAGAGTACATTTATCACGATGAATACTGAGTAATGTATAGAATTGTTGAACCACTACATCGTACACCTGAAACTAATATAACACTGTATGTTAACTACACTGGAACTAACATTTTGACTACTTGTTTATTTAAAGATTTTATTTATTTATTCATGAGAGATGCAGAGAGAGAGAGGCAGAGACACAGGCAGAGGGAGAAGCAGGGTCCCCGTGGGGAGCCCCAGGCGGGACTCGATCCCAGGACCCAGGGTCATGCCCTGAGCCAAAGGCAGATGCTCAATGGCTGAGCCACCCAGGTGCCCCTGGAATTAACATATTTAAAAAGACAAAAAAAAAATGTGCTTGGTTGTTAAGATAATGCTTAACAACAAATAAAAATGTGAAAAAAGCTTTCCATCTTTTCCAGCTAAGTTAGTTGGATAAGACCCAGAGTCAGCTTTAATGTGTTTAACCAAAAATGCTTCTAGCAACAGCTTGTATTTGACACTCCCATCTCTTTGCCTCCAATAGAAAGACTAACCCAAGGCAAAGGAAGTGAACCAAGTTTGTCCTCGTCCCTTCTTGTCCTCTAAATACCATCCTTTTCCTGGTTAAGGCCCTAATACTCTTGATGGATCTGATGCTGGTTCCACAGGATCCTTTCTTCTCTCTACCCCAGGGCTCACAGGGGCAGAGACAATATTGTCTGGTGTCCTTTAATTCGCAATAACAATATTTAAGCCCCTAAGGTATTTAATTTCATACTTTTATCTGATGTCTTAAAATTTATCTCTGTGCTTTGTTTCTACCTCCGGAGATATTATGACGTTGGACAGCACATGACAGGGCAGAGGAGACACAGTGACGCAGCACGTCCTTCAATTTGTTGCAAAGTTGATGAAAATCCATTACTGAGATGTTAAGATGAAGTGACTCTGGGCCTTTGCTCTCTGGTGATCTAACAATTCCAGGACAGGTGTCTGAGAACATACAAGATCGATACTTCTTTATTTTGCTCATATACCTTCTAGTCTTCGTTTTGCTTAGGTATTAACTCCACATTATTGGGCAGGGATCTTGAAGATCTCTCAGTTCTCTCCCCTTCTTCTGGCCACTCTGATTCTCTATTTTGGGGAGAGTCCAGTCATTAGTGTGTTTTATGGTTTCCTCTGCCTGGAACGTTCTACCTTGGGTACCCATGCATCCTTGAAGATTTTCTTTCATCTTCTAAGTGTCAGTGATAGCATCACCTCAGAGACACTTTCTATAGTCCTTTAGCATAAAATACTCTTTACTTTTGTATGCTCTATCCAATTACCCTATTTCATTCTCTCTCTCCATATCTAAGAATATGCATTAGAGCTTGCTTCCCAATGTCTTTCTCCAATCTCCCCCCAGAATGGACTATTTTCTATCTTGTTCATTGCTAATTTCCAACTCTTATAATAGTACCTAGCAGACAGAAGGCACTCAATAAATACTTGTTGAATAATGACTGACTGACTGCATGAATATACAAGACTCAGCTTAGTGGTGTAGCTCTCAGATAAGGAGAAGTCTGGAACTAGGCAAACAATGGGACAATTGTGTTTTCATCTCACTGGAGAAGGTTCACAAACTTGTATCACTAGTATTGCAGACAAGGCGATACAAATAAAGCTGTACCTGGGTGGAGGGACCCCTGAAGAGGTGCTTTCTGAGCACATGAGCAGATGTACAAGAGGAGAGAGATCATTTTATTTAGAATGTGAAAAACCTACAGAATGAAAACGAGATTACGAACCTATCTGGTCTTATAGATATCTTCTGAAAAACTTCTCTTTTTAGTCTTGTCCGGGGCCTTCCATAAATATTCATTGACTGAATAAATTAACAAAAGAAATGTAAGAGGCACAGAACAGACTTTGGCACTCTTTCTGAAAGAGGTAGGCAGCCTGACCTCAAACGTAGTCCCAGAGTTGTCTTTAGCATTTCAGTCTGTTCAGAACCTGCGTGGCCATGCCCAATTTTGGCCACCCCTTCTAGACACTGTCCCAGTTCTTTTCTGTTCCTTCTTTCAGTACTTTTCTGCACTCAACAGCTTAAGACCCGGTTGAGCCAATGTGGGGGATCAGCTTTTTGCGAGGGTGGGACATGTGTAATTGTTAGCACTTCTCAAATCCTACTGTCAAGAGCTGTGAATGGTCTAAGATTTTATCCTACTTATAAGTTAACAAGTTCTTCTACTTCTGTTTCCTGGCTCAGTTCGGCCAGAGTAGAAGATCTGAGACTCCTGGATTAGAGATTTAAAAGCGTTATTACAGCAAAAGCAGTAGCCCCAGAGCTGTGCAGGGGGGTGGCACAAGCAGACCTAGATGGGAGCCTTCACCCCGCAGTGGGTCGCATAGTAGGAAAGGCACTTTGACTTGGAGAACCTGCCAAGTCCGCAGTAAGGGAAGCAAGCCTGCCCTTTGTTTTGGATACTGGTCACTTCTGTCTCTTAAAGTCACAAACCCAACCCTGCAAGCGACTTAGATAAACAGTGGTCAGAGCCTTGCATGCGTGGGACACCCAGCAAGGAGTTGCAGGGGAGCTCAGGCCAGTGGGTTGCTTCTCCCAAGCGGTCGCGCACGAGATATGAAGAGAGGGGAGTTTTGATAGACACACGTGACAAAGAGAAGAGGGGATGGTTGATCGAGTGACACAGTAAAGGCCGATCAACGTTTAAAACTCTTTTTCAACACCCGAGTAGGAAGATAGTTGAACATTTGGAACCTTGTAATTCTAAATGGTATATTCTATACTCAGATTCGTAGTGAGAAAAATTTCCTTTAGCAGAGTTCCAGAAAACTATAGTTCCTGAAAATATGATTCCTAAGTTCAGATCATGGCATTTCCCTCCTTCCCTCACCCCTAGTCTCTGGCAATCGCTAATCTTTTTACTGTTGTCACAGTTTTTGCCTTTTCCAGATGTCATCTAGTTGTAATTCTACAGGATGTAGCCTTTTCAGATTGGCTTCCTTCACTTAGTAATATATATTTAAGTTTCTTCCGTGTCCTCTTGATAGCTTTTTCTTTTTCTTTTTCCTTTTCTCTTTCCTTGCTTTCTCTTTCCTTGCTTTTTCTTTTCTTTTCTTTTCTTTTTTCTTTTCTCCTTTCCTTTCCTTTCCTTTCCTTTCCTTTCCTTTCCTTTCCTTTCCTTTCCTTTCCTTTCCTTTCCTTTCCTTTCCTTTCTTTTCTTTTCTTTTCTTTTCTCCTTTCCTTTTCTTTTCTTTTCTTTTTTTTCTTTTCTTTTTTCTTTTCTTTTCTTCTTTCTTTCTTTTTTTAGAGCACTGAATAGTATTCCACTGTCTGGATGTCCCATCATTTATTTTTCCATTCATCTACTGAAAGATATCTTGGTTGCTTCCAAGTTTTGGCAATTATGAATAAAACTGTTATAAATATTCATATGCAGGTTTTTGTATGGTCATGTTTTCAATTAATTTGGGTAAATACCAAAGAGCATGATTACTGGATCGAATGGTAAGAGTATCTGAGTTTTGTAAGAAACTGCCAAAATGTCCTCCAACGTGGCTGCCCCATTTTGCAGTCCCCCCTGTTGCTCCACATCCTTGCCAGCCCTTTGTGCTCCAGATTGTGGGCATTTTAATAGGTGTGTGGTGATATCTTCTTGTTTTTTAAAATTTGTATTTCCCAGATGAAATGCAAGGTGTATGTGTTTTCATGTGCTTATTTATGAAATTCTGTCTTTGGTGAAGGGTCTGTTCGACATTTTTTGCCCAGCTGTAAATTGGGTTGTTAGTGTTCTTATTGTTGAGTTTTAATAATTCCTTGTATATTTTGGAAAACAGTCCTTTATCAGAGACTTTTCATTTAAAAAAATTTTTGCTTTATTATTAATCTTTTCTTCTGCATTGTGTATTCTATTGGTTAACTATAATTAAACAACCACAACTCAACAACGTCAGCTGCAATGTAAAAGGGAGGTAAAGCTGAGTTTGCCAAATTTAGAAGCATTTTGCACGAGAGGGTGTAGGTGTGGCAGAAACGTAGGGTGACACACAGAAAATGAGACAACATAGCCTTTAAAAAATGTCACGTTAAAATAAAATTGCCTCTCTAATGAAGTGAAAGACACAGCCTTTTTGTGTGTGTGTCATGTTGGAAAACCAGTTCTCTGTCCTGATTTACCCTGGGATCTTTTAAATTCTTACTAAGTTATTCCCGAGACACTTCAACAAGGGAATTTTTACGAAGCAGTTTTTTGATCAATTTGCAAGATTAGTTGTGCCTGAGCTTAACTGGGTCAGGGTTTCTCTCCTCTTCTATCTCAGCAGAAACGTACTTTATTGAACGCCAGACAAACCCAATGGGGGGTGTGCTTTTTAAAAACCTGGGTTTGGAATGTTAACGAATTCGTTTTATAATTTTAAACAGTTTCAAGTTTAAATGCCAACGTGCTTGCTTGAGTGCCGGGGCTTTCACGGAGATCGCTAGACCAGTGTGGTTTATCTTTTGAACACCTGCGCATGTGGAAGTCTCTGGAGCCTAAATTTGACAGTTGCAATTCAAGGATTTGTTTTGGTCGCATGGGCTTGTCTTGGGCTGTCCCTTCCTTTTCCAAATTGTCCCCTCTGCAACAGAAGGAAAAACCCTTGTGTATTAGGGCTTTGCAGAGAACTAGGACGAACAGTTGTGTCCACCCGGGCAGGACGGAGACTTACCTAGGGAGCCGGCTCTTGGAGCCGGGGGAGTCGCCGGGCCCGGAACCCACCGGGCAGGCTGGGGATCTGAGGGCAAGTGACGGGGTCTTGTCTGGAGCCTGGAGGGTGGGCCGAGGGCTGGCCGGGGCCCTCAAGCTCCGTGTCTTCCCGAAGCCTTCACCTGCTTGGGGTCGGGGGCCCGCCCTGTGGCCGCGGCGGCCCTCGGGGCCAGGGGAATGATCCTGGTGCCAGCGTGCGGGTTGGATGATACTGCTTGGGCTTCTGAAGATCACGTGTAGTCATTCATAAATGAAAACACCTGTGGTATGCAGACTGATTTTTAAAGGTTTTATTTTATTTATTTATTTATTTATTTATTTATTTATTTATTTATTTGAGATGGGGGAGAGCGAGAGCAAGTGAGCACGAGGCGGGAGGAGACGCAGACTGCAGGGCGGGCAGGGCCCTGAGCCAGGCCTCAATCCCGGGCCCGGGGTCACCGCCGAGCAGAATCGGGAGTCGCGATGCTTGACCCGAGCCCCCTGCTGCCCCCGGATATAATTTTTAGATATTACCTGTATGGATAGGCGACCCCAGATCGGATTCTTTAAAAATCAGCCTCAAACAAGTTCAGCGGGAAGCAAGAGCATGTCTGGAAGTGGGACTGGCACTGAGGGCGAGAAGAGGCCTGGTGGCCAGGGGGTGGGGAGGGGGGTGGCCCTGGGGTCCGTGCTGCGGGGCCACCGGGAGGCCAGGGGCCGCAGGAGGTGGGGGGCTCCCTGGGCGGCCCGGAACGAGCCCGGGGGCCTGGCCTGCTCACAAGTGGCCGGCTGGGCCCTCGACGCCACCCGGTGCTGCGGGTCCCATGCAGGCGTCCAGGGCCTCCGGGCCTGAACCCCGACCTCCGAGTCGGACAACAACCCATCACCCGCGGGGACTCAAGTGCCTCGTGGTGCCTCCGCAAATATCGACACTATGTTAAGATGATTTTGGGGGATGAATAAAGGACACCGCTTGTTCTCTCTAATTGACGTCTATTCCCTGTTACTCTTCCCCTTGTCACGTGATTACTTGAGACTTGGAGACTGGATGCGGCCCACTCACTTCCTAGTTCTTCCCGTCAGGTCTCCCCTCCCGCAGGTGACAAGGAGGAAGGAGGGTCGGAGGGAAGGTGAACCGCAGAGGTAAGCAAGTCGGGGTCGGGGCGCCTGGATGCCTTGATCCCGGGGTCCTGGGGTCCAGCCCTGCATCAGGCTCCCTGCTCAGTGGGAGCCTGCTTCCCCCCTCCCTCTGCTGCTCCCCCCGCCCACCAAATAAATAGTAAAATCTTTAAAAAAAAACAACAAAAAAAGAAAGTCGGAGTCGTCCCTATGGGGATGGGGTCACAGCAGTGCTCGTCACTGGCGGGGGCCTTCCCGGCACAGGTGCAGCCTGGTGGGAAGGCAGTGGGGGGCCAAAGGGCAGAGCTGGGGGCAGTCAGCCAACTCTGCTCCCCTCCACGGGCTCTTTGGAAGGAGATGTGGGTCCTGAATCCCATGACCCCCCATAAACCTCCTTGTCGAGGTTTAAGCAACTCTCTGGTGTGCTTGTCACTGCTCTTGGCCCGTGGCCATGACTCCTTGTGCGGAGAGTGCCAGCACCGCACTTGAGCTCCCTCAGGAGCTCATACCCTCTAAGCCAGGGCTCTGCTGAAATCAAAGTCTCGACTCGTGAGGTTCTTACCTGGTCTGTGTTCTCTACAAAAGCATCAGTAGGCTGACCACACCGTAGAACCCCAAGGCCTTCCATTCCACATTCTCCATTCCAGAGAAGGTGATTGATTTCCGTCCCATGTGTGGCCTTTAAAACAGGTCAGATGGCCTTGTAGTGGTCGTTAAGACCGATGAGAAATGGTTGTCTCCTCAAGAGATGGCAGTTGGGTTCACGCACAAATGCAGGGATGTGGCTCTCTCCGAGTGTGGCTGTTCTGGGTGTGAAGAAGCTGAAGATTGCAAAGGGGAGAGGGGAGAGGCAGATGCTGTGGGGTGTGTTGGACAAAGGCATCGGTCCTGTTAGGAGGGTGATACCGAAGTTAAAAAAAAGGATACGTTAAAATGTAACTGGAACCATCCTCACACTGCCCTAAATTGTCATTCTTCTCTGTGTTGATGTTAAATCTTCAAAGAAGGAGGAAACGGTTTATATCACAGATAAGAAGACCACAGGAGGACACGATTATTCTGTAAAACCACAGAGCGTTCCCAGGCACTACGTAAGCGTGAACATGGGAGATTATGAATATTATTAGGTGTAGAGGAGAAAACACTCTTGTGTATCTTTGCCACGACTTTTAGACCCGTCAACACTGACTTTAGTGAATAGTTGAGGGTATAGACTTTGAAAATCCATGAGGCTCCCTCACTCACACCCGGCGGTGTGGGTTTGAGAGGGTTCCGTAGCCTTTCTGAGCCTCTGTTGATTCAACTACAAACTGGAATGTTTACGGCACTCAGCCCAGACGGGGCTTGTGAGAATGAGGGGCCCCCATGATGCTCATAAGTAGCTGGCGTTATGCCTCCCACGTGCGAAGTGCTCAGGCAATAGTTGTTTGTATTGTCTGATAAGACAGGAACTGCTCCAGACCATCAGCTACTTAAGAAATGTCATCTTTTGGGCAGCCCGGGTGGCTCAGCGGTTTAGCACCTGGTCCTGGGGACCCGGGATCAAGTCCCGCATCAGGCTCCTCGCAGGGAGCTTGCTTCTCCCTCTGCCTGTGTCGCTGACTCTCTCTCTCTCTCTTTCTCTTAAATAAAATCTTAAAAAAAAAAGATAAAAGAAAGAAATGTCATCTTTCTTGTTTTCCTAACTTGACGGAAAGGTTCCCACCTGCCAAGTTTAGCAGAAAGTCCAATATAAATCCAGCGCCAGGCTCCTGTCCTTCTGCTCTGTTGTAAGAGCCTCCAGTGCTGAAGTGGTGCAGGGAATGCAGGGAGGCCCTGGTTGTACCCCAGGGGGCCTCCAGTCAGAGCTGTGAGTCTGATCCTGTTTTAAGTTTATATGTAGATTAAATTTCAAATCTTGGCTCGGCAACTAAGGGCCTACACGCTGGACGTAGCCTCCCACTCAATCTTCCTCCCTCCGTATCCTCACGAGGAAACTTCCAGAGAGACAGAGAAGTCCTGCTGGCCTGGCCCAGCCCATCCTCGTCGCAGTGGTAGACCAGCCGTCCAAGATGAACTAAGGCCTCCCCCCTCCCTGAAGGCACCCCTGGCCTTTCTGTTTCTTGGGGGTCCCTCCCCCTCCTAGAGCTGCAGGGAGGAAGCTGGGGTCCTGACCTAGAAGTGGAGTGAGGCTGGAGAGGAGATGTGCGGAGTTGAGTGAGCTGGTATGATGGTTACATCTCTTTGGGAGACTTTCCTGGTGTAGATGGTGTGATCTGAAGGCCACCTCAAATGTTCAGAAAAGCTGAAAACCTCCTTTCTTTGACAAGTGCATTTCAGACTCAAAAGAGGGAACTTCCTGTTGGTCCCATGTCATACCCATGGGCTGCTGATCATTTGCGCTGGTGACACTAATGCTACCCAACCAGTTCAGTACTTGTCATCCTTGGGCTCTTCAGTATCTAACTCCTCTTTCCTAATAGCACCCCAACTCCCGGTGGGGGGAACTCCCATTGTGTAGCCTCCATGGCAGTCGGTGCCCAGAAGCATGTGACAGGTTTAGCTTAAGGAGTGCTTTGCAACTTCAGTCTTGACAAAGGGACCTGGAGCTGCTCGCGTCTGCCTTTTGCAGCAGCCTTGGTGGTGCATGGACCGGACGCCCCCTGCCCTGTCTGCCTGTGGCTGTGGTGGCCCAGCCCTCAGGACCTCTCCTGTCCTTTCATGCTTCTCAGGCCTGGTCCTCCCCGCTCCCATCCGTTCCGGGATACCAGATATTCCAGTAATTTCTCTTGCTTCGCTTGAGATGTCCAAATTTGGGTTCTTTCACTTATGTACAAGAATTTTGGCTGATAATATACTAGTAATAGTAATCATCGTTATTTTCATAGCAATGAGCTAACAATTATTGAGCACGTTCACAATGCCGAGCCCTGTTCTTAGCATTGACACCTCCCAACTCCCTCTCCTCATAAGGCCCACTGACGTGGCCACTACTGTCCTGGGTTCCAAAGGAGCACAACTCAAGCGCAGAGAGATTGCTCAAAGGGGCTAATGCATGGCAGAGCCAGGATCTGAATCCACCCAGTCTCTTCTGAACCAGACTGCTCAGAGGTTTGTATCGGAAAGTGGAGTTTTAAATAATAAGTCTTCAAGAAAATGTGGGGAATTGGAGACAATCTCAATCTGAGATAGTGTGGAGGGAATTGAATGTCCCCTTATTTTTTCTGGGACAGTGATCTAGTGGCCCATGGCTTGCAATGATTAGCTAATGAATGAAATGATTGCCTGGGACATCCGGGTTCCAGGATCCATCGAGGAGTCTCCGGCAGGCCATGTGTCACCACCATGAACACAGTACGGCGGATACGAAAAAATCAATGGGTAGTTGCTCCTGATAACATTGGATGGCTTACAGCCAGAGAGTGATAAACTCAAATCTCTAAATTCTCAGTTTAAGCTACGGAAAGGAATTTAGAGATGTTCTGTAACCATGACGAGAGAATCTATTATCTTGCAACTGTAAAGCTGTAGTAGCCAAGACTCAGAAGTGGAGCTTTGATCCTAAAAGAAGCCAAATTACATCAATTCAATAAATGTTTTGCTGTGTGTGTCAGGCCCGTGAAAATGTGGTCCTCCCTCAAAAATGAGTAAGCCCTGGGACGGGGGGTGGAGTCCACGGGGGGACTCACATCCGAGGATCTCAAATGCTCACCCAACGCCGTACAGAGTGTAGGTTTCCCAAGGGGACAATTTCCCGTTCCTGCTGCGATGAGATTACTCTCCTCTTGCTTCGACAGTTTTTATTCTTTTGCCTGAGGGCAGAGGTCTTCCTGAAGGGAGACACCGATTCTCAAAACCCCCTACCTGCCGGACGCTTCGCTTGGCAGAAATAGCTGGAGTTACATCTCCACGTGACTGGAGCACAAATTACAAAATCACTCCTGTAATGAGAAGGTCTATATAGCAGAGAATTCCAGGGCTTTGCTAATTTTATGAGAAAATAGTCTGCGGAGTGGGTGGGGGGGACACCAGATGGTACCCAACAAATCAGGGGGCCTACGATTGTATCTCCGGCTGAGCCTAGCAGGGGGTTGGCATCCAGAACGAGCCCAGGGAGCCCTATGTGGCTGCAATCATTTGTTTGGCTAATTGACCTGCTCAGTTCTAGCCCACAGAATATTTCTTGGTATAGGATCAAAGAACGTGTTGTGTTACACACGCGGAGTACGGGGCGGTCCCTTGTGAGCATCTTACCCAACTACGTCATAAACGGTCCAACGATCTGCTGCCTCCGATAAGGTCTTCAGACTCATGGGTGGAGGAAGCACCATCTCGGGAACGGGCTCCCTTCTGGAGGCGGGAGACCCTGGCGGGAGGCCATGCACCGGAAACGGGCTACCTAAGTCCACGGCCAGCTCGGGTCCAGAGGTGACACAGTCCACATAACGTGCGGGCACAGAGTGGCATTCTGTGCGTAAGGCCAGCAGGCTCAGCATGATCATGTAAGTGGCCCGACCCAGAGAGATTTTTTGATGTAAATTATTGATACTTGAGTCCATGAACCAGAAGATAATTACTTCTAAATAATCTGCTTGTAATTTTTTTTTTTAAATCCTTATCCCTGCACGCTGGGTTAGCTGATTGAAATGCTTTAGCCTAAAGGCAGGGGTGCTTCCAACCTGGATACAACGATGACGCTAGTGACCTGGGTGTCGTGCTGCCCTGGGCCTAGGACCACTGTGCGCAGGCGCCACGTGCTCACCAGGCCGCAGGGCTGACGGGATCACGGGGGTCACTGTGCTATGGGAGTGAGAAAGAGGGAGGCCGTGGCTGTCAATGGACAATGCAGTTGTGACCTCGTGGTGCAGGGAAGGGCGGGAATCAAACCCATGTGACCCCGAGAGCCTCGGGATGCGAGGATGCGGGATGCCTTGAGTCCCTCCAGGGGCTCAGCTCCTCAGTCAACGAGTTGTGGGTGACTCAGTGGAGCAGGGAACTGCAGCGCGCGTGCCCACTGAAGCAGGGGGTGCCGAGTGTGCCCGGAGAGAAGCAACGCCGCGAGCTGATGGGTAGCTGCTTCTGAGAACGCTGAATGTTGACAAAGCCACAGCTTTGTGATTATTTGCAGAAATTAGCACCATAGCCTCAACTACACCTGACCTTCTGCTCCATCACGGGTACATGCGTGTCTTGGCTGACGCCCCTCTTCCTCTTTCATCTACTTCACGGGGTGGGTTCTTCGTGGTTATGCTTAAGCCACGGGTTGCAAATATGGGAACCACGTACACCAGCCGGGGATCCCGGAACTGCTTCATTGAGACCTGTCCCTCGAAGCAGTGAGCGTGTCCTCAGTTCTATGAGGCTTGTGGTGGCGGGAAGCACTCTGTGGACCCAGGCAGGTAGCCTGTAACGAACACGTGTAATTTTTCACCGTTCGATCTTTCACACTCCTTCCGCTTTGCACCCCGCTCTCCCTTTTGGGAAGACTCCCGTCGTGTGTGGCCTACGTTCCCTTGTGGAAGCGAAGGGAGTTAGGCTGTGGCCCGTCCCTGCGTCTTACCCCTGCGGGTCTGCATGGGATGGTTGCACCAGCTACGCGCTCCTGGAACTTTCCACCATGAGCATCTGGATGCTTTGTCCGAGTAGCAGTGGTGGTGGCCTGCAGCTCTGTAACCTGGACTGGGACTCCGGCTGCCTCGCGGGAGCCCTGGGTGCTTCTCCGCCCAGACCGCTTTCCCAGCCTCGCGGTGCCTCTGTGAGCCCTTAGTCTCTCCGTTCACTTGCCTTTTCGCTTAGGACAGCCAGTC
The DNA here is from genome assembly GCF_053574225.1 of Canis aureus. Taxonomy (NCBI): domain Eukaryota; kingdom Metazoa; phylum Chordata; class Mammalia; order Carnivora; family Canidae; genus Canis; species Canis aureus. The sequence continues at coordinate 69,607,631 of NC_135611.1, read as the reverse complement.
TGGGGTTCTGCTGCTTTACCCAGAGACGCCGTTACATAAACCCGGATGGTAGTTGTAGCCGGAAGTAGCTCTCTGTCAAGGTTGAAAACTTGATTTTCTGCCAAGAGGTCCTCGAGTGCCGTAGGGAATCAAGTTATCTGGGTTCTGATTTGTACTAATTTATATTCCTGGGGTTTGCTCACGTCACCAAATTCTCCTTTTCCTCTTCCTGTCTAATGCGTCTCTCATCAGAGAATCAGAGCGCGGAGCAGCACGGCTCCACGGCATCACGCTCTGCCAGCGTTCCTTCCCGGAGGCCTTGCGCAAGGGAGATGCCACGTGCTGTTCACCCGGAGGCCCAGCGCCGGGCCTATGACCCCATCGACCCGCGGCCACCTACGACCTCAGGTCTCAGCTTGGATTCAGACTCCCACGTGGGGAAGCTCACAGCGCGCTTCTGTCCCCAGCACCCTCTGGGACCAGTGCTTTGGATTTCTGAGGAGCCCAGGGACACGCTTACGCCTTAGGTAACGGTCCTCTAGCCAAACGCACTGGGTTAATTAGGCCAGAGACATGGGTTCCGAGTTTTATTTTGGGGGCTCCTTCCCCCCTGAGGTGCTCCTCCTCTCTCCTCCCCACCGACCTTAAGGAGACACGAAAACCACCAGCACTTTGATTTCTTGGTTTCGCCCTGCAGCAGCTTCGAGAAGGCGGGGGACCTGCAGGACCCACCAGCAGGGCCCCACTCGGTGCCGTGTGACTGGACAAGCTGGCCCGCCAGCCAGTGGCACCCCGTCCTCCCGACGATGTCGCTGCGGCCTCCGAGACAGCAGGATCCCGAGAGCCACCTCACAGGGAACTGCCCGTGGGCAGGTGCGGCATGCAGGGGGCCATGGCTCTCGGGCGAGCTGAGGAGGACACACGGGACACTGGGGCCTCCTCCTGGGACGGCAGCTGAGCCACAGCCACCCCATGTGACCAGGTGCTGCTGTCTGTGTCCCACCTGACCGGGTGGGAGGAGAGCCCCCCGCCCAGCCCTGTCACTGCCCCCTCAGAGCCCAGGCCCTGTCACTCCCCCCTCACAACCCAGGCCCTGTCACTCCCCCCTCACAGCCCAGGTCCTGTCACTCCCCCCTCAGAGCCCAGGTCCTGTCACTCCCCCATCACAGCCCAGGCCCTGTCACTCCCCCCTCACAGCCCAGGCCCTGTCACTTCCCCCTCAGAGCCCAGGCCCTGTCACTTCCCCCTCAGAGCCCAGGCCCTGTCACTCCCCCCTCACAGTCCAGGCCCTGTCACTCCCCCTCAGAGCCCAGGCCCTGTCACTCCCCCTTCACAGCCCAGGCCCTGTCACTGCCCCCTAAGAGCCCAGGCCCTGTCACTGCCCCCTCAGAGCCCAGGCCCTGTCACTGCCCCCTCAGAGCCCAGGCCCTGTCACTCCCCCCTCACAGCCCAGGCCCTGTCACTCCCCTGTCACAGCCCAGGCCCTGTCACTCCCCCCTCACAGCCCAGGCCCTGTCACTGCCCCCTCAGAGCCCAGGCCCTGTCACTTCCCCCTCATAGCCCAGGCCCTGTCACTTCCCCCTCACAGTCCAGGCCCTGTCACTCCCCCTCAGAGCCCAGGCCCTGTCACTCCCCCTTTACAGCCCAGGCCCTGCCACTCCCCTCTCACAGCCCAGGCCCTGTCACTGCCCCCTAAGAGCCCAGGCCCTGTCACTGCCCCCTCAAAGCCCAGGCCCTGTCACTGCCCCCTCACAGCCCAGGCCCTGTCACTCCCCCCTCAGAGCCCAGGTCTTGTCACTCCCCCCTCACAGCCCAGGCCCTGTTACTGCCCCCTCAGAGCCCAGGCCCTGTCACTTCCCCCTCACAGCCCAGGCCTGTCACTCCCCCTCAGAGCCCAGGCCCTGTTACTGCCCCCTCAGAGCCCAGGCCCTGTCACTCCCCCCTCACAGCCCATACCCTGTCACTCCCCCTCAGAGCCCAGGCCCTGTCACTGCCCGCTCAGAGCCCAGGCCCTGTCACTGGGGCACCTGCAGGATGGAGTCCATTCTGGGCCCCAACTCCCCAGTTGGCTTGCGGGTTCCGTCCTTGTACAGAGTCCCAACTTCATGTCCCAGTTTGGTGACTGTTCTCGGTGCCTGGGAACCCGTTTACCCACTGGCTGTGCCAGCTGAGGGGATGCACTGGGTCCCCCAGTCCTGCTGGCCCGAGGGCAGGCCCCACTGTTGGGGTGTTGGCCCTGTGGTGCGAGGCTTGTGCATCCCCTCCCAGGTGGTGGCCGTGCCCCCCGGACTCCTGCTCTGCTCCCCGCAAGCGGATCTGCTCTGCGACCCCATCCCAGAAGCCAAGGCTACGTTCCAGTTCCAGCTGCCCCCGTCTGCCCGGCGCGCGGTTGCCCGTGTCCCGAAAGGTGGAAAACTATGGGGGTAAAAGCATCTGGGGGTTTTTGTAAAAGGATATTTGTCTATCTATTTATTCATTCATTCACTCATTGTGATAGGGAGAGAGAGAGCAAGAGAGATGACGGAGTGGGGGGAGGGAGAGGGAGACGCAGCCAGTGCAGGGCTCCGTGGGCCCGGGTCGTGACCCCAGCAAGCAGACCCTCACCGACCTTCGCTGCAGGCCGCCCAGGCGCCCAGGGACAGCGCGGTCTTGTTCCAGCTTGTGTTCTGGTGGCTTCTGAGCGGGCTTTACTGTGCTCTGGGCCGTAGGTGCCCCTGGGCCTGCGTGCCAGGCCGCGCCTCATGCCAGGTTGGGCCCCTGGAGGTCCCGGGCTGTGGGTGGGTGGGTGAGCCCCGCGGGAGCTGCCTAGGCCGGGCTCTGGCTCCGCCGCCGCCCCAGTGGGTCCCAGCACGCGGTGATCATGGAGCAGGCCAGCTTGGGCCACTGCGGGCTGAGCTCCTCAGCCGCTGTCTCTGAGCTAAGGGTCAGGCTGACGCTGCCGGGAAATGACTTCCGAGTGGCGCAGAATAAAGTTCCAAATTCCCAGGTTGACCTCCTCATCCCCCCGACGATGCCCCAATGTGCCGGTGCCAGTTGTTCCTGCCTATTCCTCTGATAGATAATCCCTAGTGCCGAGGTGAGCCGAGTGACGGGGCCGTCCCCTCCCGCGTGGCAGTCCCCACCTCGAGCCCCGGAGCCAAGAGTTTTGGCTCCAACTCTTCACCAAGGACCCACCCATCCAGGTCCCTGGCAAATGCTCTGAGGACTCCCCAACCTCTGCAGCTATAGGTGATCTCATTCTCCATTACACTCGATTTTCCTGTTGGATTTTTCTTTCTTTCTTTTCTTTTCTTTTCTTTTTTTTTTTTTGCATTCCATCTTGAATTCTAGTTATTTGTATATTTTATGTATTAGGTTTGTATTATTGATGTATTATTTTAGATGAAGAGCTCCTTGAAGGTCAGAGTTGTCATCAACCCCGTACTTAACTCTTACCTTGGCATTTAGGATGCACACTCAATAATTACTTGCTATTTTTTTAAAAGATATTATTTATTTATTCATGAGAGACACAGAGAGAGAGAGACAGAGACAGAGACACAGGCAGAGGGAGAAGCAGGCTCCATGCTGGGAGCTCGATGTGGGACTCGATCCCGGGTCTCCAGGATCACGCCCTGGGCTGAAGGTGATGCTAAACCGCTGAGCCACCTGGGCTGCCCTATTTTTGTTTTTATAAAACAACAAAATGTGACCAGTTTCTCAGGGTAGTTACTCTGTGGAGAGTTTTGTTGTCTAGTCCAAACCTGCATACTGAATTTTAAAATAGTAATATTTTAAATTTGTCCTGCATTATAAGGCTTGAGATAAAGAAAAAATCATAATAAAATTTGAAAGCTTGTTGTATTTTTGCCTAAATTTCTCCGTCAAATACAACACCCTGATTTATTCTTTTTTTTTTAAAGGTTTTATTTATTTGTTCATGAGAGACTCAGAGAGAGAGAGAGAGAGAGAGAGAGAGGCAGAGACACTGGCAGAGGGAGAAGCAGGCTCCATGCAGGGAGCCCAAAGTGGGACTTGATCCCTGATCCTGGGATCAGGCCCTGAGCCAAAGGCAAATGCTCAATCACTGAGCCACCCAGGCATCCCTATACCCTGATTTATTCTGAATCTTCTCTGAGTCTAAAGAGATAATGATTTAGAAAATATTAGAATACTTAGAGGAAAAATCTAATTTTTCTATTGGAAATATTTATATGCTATTATAACTTAACAGAGTTTTCAGTGAGATTTATTTATTTATTTATTTATTTATTTATTTTTCAGTAAGTTTTTAAAAGTAACTTTTAAAGTAACCTTCAGGGATGCCTGGGTGGCTCAGTGGTTGGGCTTCTGCCTTCAGCTCAGGACATGACCCCCAGGTCCTGGGATCGAGTCCCACATCAGGCTCCCCACAGGGAGCCTGCTTCTCCCTCTGCCTGTGTCTCTGCCTCTCTCTGGGTCTCTCATGGATAAATACATAAAATCTTAAAAAAAAATAAAAAATAACTTTCACATGATGCGTCTTACTTTTAATGGAAATATTTATTACTAAATTGGAGTTGTAACCAATCCATGAGGATGAATTCTTTGGGGATAATATTACGTGTCCTAAACTGTCACATCGTAATTTGAACAAACCTATCACATTTCATGTGGTGTAACAATCTCACAATAGTGTAATTGCATTAACACTTTTCACCTTTTGTACTAGTTTCATATTTTCAACCTCTCAGTGTGAAATAAATCACAATACATTATTGTCACTTTTGCTTTAAATTAGAAATCGATGTCTAAAGAATGTAAGAAAAGAAAATTTTAAAAATCTATTCTTCTTTAGAGATATTTACCATTGCCAGATCCCAAGTGTATCTAGTACCATTTTCCTTTGGCCGGAAGAATTGTCATTGTCATTTCCTGTAGCAGAGGTCTGCTGACACGTTCTATCAGCTTTTTATTTGAAGGTAGGTTATTTCACCTCCCTTTCAGAGGATGTCTTTGCAGGTACGGAATGCTTGATTGAGAGGGTTTTTTCTTTTATCATTTTAAAGATGTGATTCCATTGTCTTCTGAATTCTACTTTTTTCTGATGAGAAATAAACCCTCATTATTGTTGTTATGTCTATGGGATGAGTCTTTTTAAACTGTGGCTGCTTTGAAGATTTTCTTTTCATCTTTTGTTTTTAGAAGTTTGCTTATGATGTTGCCAGGTGTGATTTTATTTGTTTTCCTTTTGCTTAGGTTTCACTGAATATCCTGGATCGGTGGGTTACTGATTTAGATCAAATTCAGAGTTTTTATGTCCTTATTTATTTCTTCAATTTCTTCAAATATGACTTTCTGCCTGATTCTGTCTTTTCTTTCCTTCTGGGACACTCATTACAGGTGTATCAGACTGCTTGGTATTTTTCACAGGCAAGTCAGGTTCTGTCTACTTTTAAAAAGTCTTTTCTTCTTCTGTGCTTCAGCTTGGATGACTTCTATTGATCAACCTTCAAATTCACTAATCCTTTTTCCTGTTGTGGCCAAGCTTCTTTTAAGGCCATCCAGTGAATGTTTTATTCCAAATATTGTATTTTTTAGTTTTAATATTTCTATTTAGTTCTTTTCTTTCTCAATTTTTCTACAAATTCCATATACCTTTTAAAATTCCCTATCTCCTCACCTCTCCTACCAATCTTTTTCTATAGACACTTTAAATATTTTGTTTCAAGATCCCTTCTTGCCAATTCTAACATCTACACTATTAGCCTGTTTTCATTGACTAATTTTTCTCTTGACCACGAGCCACATTTAGTGATTTTTAATTGCGTAGTTGGTATTGTGATAGTACATTATAAACAACCTGAATCCTGTTATCATTCTCTGAAGACTGTGTAGTTTTGTTGTAAAAATTAGTTTATTAACTGGAAGAGCCCCTCCTTGAGCTGGGAAATCTTGGTTTTAGCTTTTCTTAGAGTAGGTTTATTTTAGTTTTGTCATTAGTCCTAAGGAAAATCTCATAGTTTGAGAATAAAGACTTTTTTTTCAGGGTCTAATTAATAACTTAAATGAAGTATAATTTACATACCATGAAATTCATCTATTGTAAGTGCATAATTCAATGATTTTTGGTGAATTTGTAGAGTTGTACAACTATAACCACAATCCAATTTTTAAGAATGGTCATAAAATACACATAACATAAATTTACCATTTTAACCATTTTTAAGTGTACAGTTCAGTGGCATTAAATACATCCACATTGTAGGGCAATTCTTTCCACCATCCATCTCCAGAACCTCTTTATATCTTGCAAAACTGAAATTCTATACCTGTCAAACAGTAAATTCCCCATTCTCTCTCCTCCCAAACCCAGAGAACCATCACTTTCCTTTTTGTCTCTCTGAATTTGACGACTCTAGGACCTCATATAAATGGAATCATGCAGTATTTGTCTTTTTGTGACTGGCTTATTTCACTTAACATAATGTCCTCAAGATTCATCTATGTTGTAGCACGTGTCAGAATTTCCTTCCTTTTAAGGATGAGTAATGGCACTATGTATGTATATACATATGACATTTTGTTTATCCACAATCCAGTTTTAGAACACTTCCATCACTTCAAAAAGTTGCCTTGTGCCTGCTTACAGTTAATCCCCAGCCTTACCCCCAGCCCTAGGCAATCACTGATCTGCCTTCTGTCTCTAGAAATTTATTTTCTCTGACCATGCAATAAATGAATCATATAGTGTATAGTTCTTTTCATCTGGCTTCTTTCATTTAGCGTATCCTCCAAGTTGAGAGTAAGTCTTTACTGCTAATGCATGTCCCTTCTGGGATTTTAATGGAAGCCTGGGACATTTACCAAACCCTTCTATTGGGTGGGTCTTGAAGTCTAAACTCTGTGTTCCCTCTGGTGAGAGTGTCACTGAAACCATTGCACAGATCCTTCAGCTTTTCCAGCTATCACTTTCCTTCTGAGTTTCTTAGAATATTTTCCTGCACAAATACAGTTCAGAGGTTAACTAAGCATTTGAGGGAAGTTAATACACAGATTTGGGGGCTCCTATTACTCTGATTCCCTCCTTTTTGAGATTTGTTCTCTCAATCTTTAGCTACTACGGCGGTCCACAAATACTCAGGCTTTCTATTGGAGATTATCCTCCATGCCCTGGATTGGAGTGTGCGCCCCCCCGCCCCCGGTGGGGGGAGACTGAATAATGTGGGTCCTACCCATTATCACTGCTTCTTATAAGTGCTGAATGACTTCTCAATTCTGACTCCTTTTGGACTTTCTCCAGTGACTTTGAACAGGTGATCTTTACATTTTGTCTAGAGTATATCATTGTAGTTGGTAGGACAGTCAGCCTGAAACAAGATACTTCATCATTACCAGAGCCACTTTATGACAAGAAGATTTCATTAGTCTGAAAAATAAGAACTAAGAGGTTCAGAACCAATAATTAGGATATCATCACTTCAGAATTTGTGATAATTCAGGCAGAACTTTAGCTATAATTGCTTTAAAGAAATGAATATTATAAATAAGATCACAAGAATAGTTTCTAAACTAGAGGGATAGAGTCCTATATGCTTGTGGGTATGGCACCTCTGAGTCATGCAGTTTGACAAAACATCGAGACAGGACTGGGTGACCTTATGTTCTGTGAGAGATGTGATGGATGAGTTTCAGAGGGAAACTCACTTATGAGCAAACTGATAGATCAGTGGGTGTCCTTTGTATGTGGGAAGAAGAGGCTGGAGTTTTATTGAGCCTCAAAACTTAGCTGATTTAGGTTTCCACTGTTTCCTCTCTTGGGCCTAGTAGGATAGACAGTTTCTCACATGTGTCATCTAGATCATGCTTAACCAAGTGGCAGCTGCAAACAGAGTTTCTGATTATTTCCTGCTGAACATGACCCGCCACTTAGGCAGAACTTGTGCCCCTGATGAGAAGGCACAGCTAAATGCTGCTCTGATTATCTAGTTGAAGATGTTTGTTACACCCTACACAGCCATCTAATTTAGTTGTGACAGAAGAGGACCAAACAATAGAGTATCTTTGAAGGATCAAAATAATTCCAACATACAGGCCCATGAATTTACTCACAAAATAAGGTCTTCCTGGAAATAGGTAAACCGATGTATTCACAGAGGTTACTTCTTGGTGGTCTATGGATGGTTTTTATTCTCTTACTTGGACCTTCTGTATTTAAAGAAATTAATAAAAATTACTTTTGGCCTTATATTTTTACAAAATGGGAGCCTGGCTCTCAGTGTCCTACTTTCAGCCAAGGCCCCAAGTCCTGCTTCAGAAATTCATAAGCCATCTCTCATGCCTAAGACCTTCCAAAAATTGAACTGTAATTTTTCTCTAAAACCTGTCCAGCTACTCAGTTTCTTATAAATATTAAGAACCAAATATATATATATCAAGAACAAGATACATAATTTTCCACTTAAATCCAACATGAGGTAGACATCTAATAAACATCTGATGAATAAATGCATGAAAGAATAATAAATAAATGAATGAATAACCTATTCCTCTCAGGATTTTTCAATTGCAAATTTCTGAAAACCAAATATAAATGGGGCATTAGTAATTATTGTACATGGAACTATAAGGGTCAAGCTGTATCCAGGTATCTTTTTCCTCAGCTTAGCTGCCGATGAATTGACGTCAGACTCCCTCCTGCTCCTTGATAGGCATGCCACACAAACGTGACTTTAGGCATCTGGGGTTACATGCTTAGAGCTTTTAATTCAAGGTAAAAGAAGAACTTTGCTTCACCTCCAACCTGGGAATTCCAGGTAAGTGTCTGACTGGCCCAACATGAGTCCTAGTCCACCCTGGTGGCTGGCATGGCTGGGCACTGTTGCTGACACCCCTTCAGATGCCACCGGACTGGGAAGATTCCCTCGGAGGAAGGGAGTGGGAGGTGCACGTACCAGGAGAAGAAAGGGGGAGAGACAGCCTGGGTAGACAAACCAGCACCTCCTCTAGAGACAAGCATTATTAATAGTGGAAATGGCAACAGTGATAATGGCTCTGACTTATCAGAGGCAGGTACCACCTAAGCCCTTCGCACCATTTGTCTCAAAGCCATTGCACAACCCTCCCTGCTGGTGCTAAGGGTCAGAGCCGTTAAGTGACCCAATCACGAGCAAAGTCAATGATGGACAAGCAAGAGGTGAACATTTAATGGACGATAATGGAAAGTGTAGAAATGCATTGAGGTGATTCAAACTTAGACCTGTCTGCTGATAGCATGCTTGGCTGGTTTTTTTTGTTGTTGTTCTTGTTTGTTTGTTTTCAAAAAGAGAAGAAAATCATCCCTGAACAAAATTTAGGACTATGCTGCTGACATATTCTAATGTATAAGCGTGTGCCTTCACTGTGACTTGGGCAACCAAATAGTCTAGCTTTTCATGTGACTTGATGCTTTTTAAGTTAAGGTGATGCATTAATTGTATACTGAACAACTTGGGTTTTATGGTCTTAAAAAATATAAGTAGACTAATTTTTCTCCAAGCAAATCTAGAAACTAAGAAAAATCACTAAATGATGCATGTGCCCTCCTCTGGAGTTTAGGAAACATTAACAATATGTGACTTTCGTCTTAAAAAATATATGTTTGTACAAGGCCCCTCACAGAAAAGGTGGTGTACGCAGTGGTTCAGAGCATGGAGTCTGGGGCCAGACCCGGGTTGGAATCCAGAACTCCTAATGCTGTCTTCTCAGCTGTGTGAGCTTGGACACATAGCCTGACTCTTCAGGGTCTTGCTGTCCTCATGTGTGGGGTGGAGGTACCATGGTTCCTTTCTTACAGCATTGTGGTGGGGATCACGGTGCTTCAGTCCATCACGGTGCTCAAGCAATGCCTGGCTAACAAGACAGTAGCTCTTAATTTTCTTAGTGCTTGATTACATTTGCATTGGGGCTTTTTGCGGCCTCTTCATAGTAGTCGTTTTGCTTCTCTTTTGTTTTGTTTTAGAAAGAGGAAGTGGGGGGAGAAGCAGGGGGAGAGGGAGAGAGAGAATCTGAAGCAGACTCTGGGCCCAGTGTGGAGTCCCACTTGGGGCTTGATCCCACAACCCGGGGATCCTGATCTGAGCCGAAATCGAGAGCCAGACGCTCAACAGACTGAGCCCCCAGGCGCCCCTGGTTTTTCTGCAGATCCACATCAGGGAGGAAGGAGAGCAGCCCCCCCACTACAGGGGCTGCGTTTGTTCCTCGCTTCACAGCAGCATCGGGAAATCATTTCATGGGTCTGGGCTGCGAAGTCGTTGAGCGTCCGCACAGATGCCAACTAACTGACTGCTGTGTGTTGCACAGGGTTGGGCTCCGCGGTCAGGGCTGATGTTCAGCGAGAAGAGAATGTGGCCGTGGTGAGGACACTGCAGTCTCAGGAGGGAGGGAAAGGAGGAGTTTGAATCTTCAGGCCAGAGCTTCTACTGCACCTGAGAGATGAGGCGGCCACTAGGGAACGAGCCTCTTCCGTCGGTGACCCTGCGCACCCAAGCAAGATGCCATGAAGGCCCTAAGCCGACAGCAAGCTTCAGAGCCGGCGGCCTGAATGTGAACTGTGCGCTTTAAGTTAGTCATGTGAGACTTGCAGCCTCCTCTGTGAACGCTGACTGTGTAATTACACCTGTGGTTGCTTTGCAGGTACTTCTCGAGAAGATTAGGCCAGCGCTCCCTTCAGCGTTGTCTTCTGGGGGAGCTGGGAGCCTGCCGAGATCGGAGGCTCAGGGGGAACCGAACGAAGTAAGGCAGCAAGACCCCCCCAGTAGCTGGCAGCACCGCGGGGTCCCAGTTGGGGCACCGTGAAGCCCACACGGCAGTTAACTACACCCAGACCTGGAGGAACAGTGTGAGCTCCAAATCCCATCAGAGAGCTGCTCTCCTGTTCCCACATGGATTTATTGAGGCATCAAGCACTGGTCTTAGTCTTAATGCGTTGATTTCCATATGCTCCCCGAACCTTGAGGTGGAAATACATCATCCTGGACGTACTACTTACTTTCACCCACAGACTTGTGCTTTATTGGCTTAAAAAAATTCATGAACAAAAACGCCAGGAAAAGACAAATTTGCATTTTGAAAAAGGATAAAATCTAACACACCTTTTGCTTTGAAATGTTCTCCCCTTGAGATGAATATCCACGCTTCATAAATATTCACTCAAGTCCACCTTGACAATCAGCCTGGACAAAGAGGATTCTAAAACACGACCTGAAGTCTCAAATATCTTTTTCTTTCTTTTCTTTCTTTCTTTCTTCTTTCTTTCTTTCTTTCTTTCTTTCTTTCTTTCTTTCTTTCTTTCTTTCTTTCTTCTTTTTTTTCTTTCTTCTTTCTTTCTTTCTTTCTTTCTTTCTTTCTTTCTTTCTTTCTTTCTTTCTCTTAAGATTTCTTTATTTATTAGAGAGAGAGAGAGAGTGGGAGAGCATGAGCAGGAGGGATGGGGAAGAGAGACTCTCAAGCAGACTTTGCACTGGGCATGGAGCCCAATGCAGGGCTCAAACTCCTGACCCTGAGCTCACTACCCTGAGCTGTAACCAAGGGCCAGTCACTTAAGTGACTGCACCACCCAGGCTCCCCTTTTAAGGAGTTTTAAGAAGTTTTAAATACCCCCCCCCCCTTTTTTTTATATCTTCTAGGAATGAAAAGGTTTCACTGTTCTCAGAGCATCCACAAATACATCTTTGAATTTTTTTCCCTTTTCTTTTTCTTTCACCTGGCCTAGGGTTAAAGAACCACTTTCCCACTCCGAGGAAGAGTTCATCCAACATTCCAAATGCTCATGGCATTGAGCTAGGGGCTTGGAGGGAGGTAAGTGAAGGAAGAGAAATCTCCTCTGTTTGTGGACTTTGCATTTTAAGATTGAAAAAGCTTAGTGTCTAAAAGAAACCACTGCTCAAGATATTAGTCAAAAGAATTTTGGAAGATTTTGGGGAGGGGTCAGTAGAAATTACAGTTCTGTGAAAATATTCCAATGATAACATTTTAGATTTAAAAATCTATAAATACCAGGTTGAACTGTGTTTGCATTTTTATAAGCTTATAATTGATTTTTTTTCCCTGTGCCATTTCTTCCAAATGTTAAAAATCATGACTTAGGCTTCTGATGGGTTAAAAATATATTCTGACTAACGTTCAGCCTTAATTCCACCACATGCTCTTATATGAATAATGCCACCTCACCGCACATTGAAGCATGGGAAATTTGCAATTTCCCTTAAAGGACTGTAAATGAGCCTGTTGTCAAGCTGCCAAAGTAAATTAACAAGGTTTAAATTTTCCCATAAAATCTATCAGAAATTCCAATGACTAGTAATTAAAGCAGTCCTTGCTCTCTTGCGACACATGCAACGTGACAAAACAGTCCTAATATGTCATCTCTCTGCTTCCGCCTGTTTTATTTGGTCTAGTTGGGCACCAGGTGGCTTATCCTGGAGGGTGTCATCCAGTCTATTAAATTCTAAATGTGAAATAGAAATAAAACTCAGTAAATATTTTATGGTATGGTGAGTTATATATATTCCTCAAAGCCATTCTCTACCCTTGAGTTCTATACAAACAGCATTTTTTTGTAATAAAATAGTTTGTTATTGTTATAGAAAAAATTTCTAAATGTGCAAGAGGGAAAAACTACCCACAGCCCATCACCCAGAGAAAATCGCTTTTAATATAATCTTTGTGTTTTTGGACCCAGATACTTTGCTATATATTCAGAAGTAATTGTGATCATATGACATACAAATCATACAAATTGTTTTTAAAGCATCTTTTTCAGGTTTAGTGTAGTAACATTACAGAACATTTGGAAAATAATGAAAAGAAGATAAAAGTAACTAGAACCCCACCCAGAGATAACCACTATCAATATTTAACTTCTAATAATAATCTTTTTTCTTTGCATATTTATATATATTTAAAGGAAAACTATAGTGTTTTTTGGCATAATGAGCAGAAAAATATTATAAAACTTTGATGGATGATGCTATGCAGAAGGGCAAGTGATAGATATGTTTACTTATCTTTCATAGAAAAACTTAATAGTGGGCACTGGGGTGGCTCAGTGGTTGAGTGTCTGCCTTCGGCTCAAGTCATGACCCCAGGGTCCTGGGATCGAGTTCTGCATTGGGCTTCCTGCAGGGAGCCTGCTTCTCCCTCCATCTCTGCCTCTCTGTGTGTGTCTCCTAGGAATAAAGTCTAAAATATAGAAAAACTTAATAATTCAGGTCATTAAAAATGAATTTTAAGGAAATAAAAAATAAGTTTTCAGGTTCTTGGCTAAGAAACTGGTTCCCAGTTTTTTCCAGGAAACTGATTGTATATGTTGAGGGCAAAGGAGATAGAAGCAGATTCTGGTTTGGGGGCTTCTCCCCCCCAGTGTCATAATCCCATGCAGAATCTAGCCACGGTTAGCAGGAGCTGGAAGCTGACTTCTTCAGGTTGTCTTCCAAATGGTCATCAAACACAGCAAGTGAGGAATTCCAGCTGAACTCAGGGTGAAGGATGTGGCTCAAGAAGCACATTTTCTGGAATTATGGAAATCACACAAACAAGCCCAGAAGCAGAAGAGAAATGTTTGAGAAGGTCTAAGTCTATGAAGGCTCGTTGCCAGGCTATCGAATGCTTCTGACAACACATATTCCATTAGGTTTCTAAGTCTGGAATGTAAACTGTGTAAGTTAGGTCTCAAGAGCCCTTCTATATAGTTGGACTGTTAAGGAGTTTTGAAATTTTTTATTCATCTTGGAATATTCTATTAAGTATTTTTTTTTTTCCAAGAGAGACACACGAGTAGACTCTTTGGGCATTTTTGTACCTGAGAATGTCTTTCTGGACATTTCTGGGTCACAATCCTTTCCTTGTAAATTCCATACACAGTTTTCCAATGTGTTTTACCAATTGGTGTTGCTGGGGAGACATCTTAAGTCAGCTTTTTTTGGGTGTATTTATAAACAATTGGTAATTCCTACTTGATCTCTTGTCAATTTTCTTTCATCCTTATTTTTTAATCTTGGTCCATTAAACTCTCATTTGGATTCTGATATTGAAAGTAAAGAACTGGCTTGCCTCTGAATCCCAAAGTATTCATTAGGGATATTTATACAAGACTATATGGTCAATAAGATATTAGCCAAGTTATCCATATTTCTATATAAGACACATAGGTTCCCGTGTCCAGGTAGGATATCTTTACTAACCCTCCACAGAACAGCTTCAATATGTTGTTTCAAAGACAGGAAGTGCTTATGCCGGTGGGTTTTCTGGGCTATGGTGAGACTGAGGGTTAAGTTTGAGGATTGGTTTTTGTGACTGGATATTCCATGTACTGATCGATAGAATTTATGCCAAGATTGAGAGGAGTATTTGCAGTGAGGTCCCAACTAATCAGAGAAGGAGAAACACCTGACTTGGAATCCATTACTGTCCAAAATGAATTCTTAAACATTACAAGTAAAGCAGTATCTGGATGTGTGGGGTGAATGTTGAGGATCACCAAGAACTTACCCTAATTATATGGTAGCAATTGCATTTTCTACTCAGGATATAATACTATCACTTAACTGGTTTAGCTTGTAACTTAATAAACTCCCTTCATCTTCATATTGAAGTTATTTTATCAATTTCAAAAGAAATTCTTTAATTGTGCCTTTACCACTTTTAATATAGCTATTATTTACATTCTCAGGAACACAAATACAATCCTTAAGAAATATCTTGTTTTCATGTTCGAAATGACTATTATCCTCTAATTTAAAAATCTCTCTCTCTCCCTTCTCTTTGCAACCCAGGAGGGCTCAAGCTGGTTTTCCCCATCACCGGTTCACCTTTCTGCTGTGTGAGTTCTGCTTTCTATTGCCTGAAAGGCACCTTTCAGTTCTGTCTTAGGCTCCTAAAACAAAATACCACGGACCGCGTGGCTTATAAGCAACAATTTATTGCTCACATTTCTAGAGGCTGTAAATCAGAGATCAGGGGGCCAGCAAGGTCAGCTGAGGGCCTCCTCCGGGTTACAGACTTCCTACCGTGTCCTCCATGGTAGAAGGAACAAGAGAGCTCTGTGACATCTCTTACAAGGGCACTAATTCCATCCAGAAGGGCTCCACCCTTATGACCTAAGCACCCCACTTCTAATACCATCACATTTGGAGGTTAGGATTTCGACACAGGAATCCCAGGTAGACACAAACATCCAGACCATGGAAGTTCTGTTGTGCTTTTGTTTCCTTGTAGATCTTTATTATCTGAGCCAACTCCTTTTTCATTTACTTCTGATTTTCTTTTAATCTCAACTGGTTTTCTGTGACTTTTGGGTCCTTGTTCACTGAGGCAGTGTGTTTTGGCAATCTAAGAATACCAAAACAAGTCAGAAGATGTTTGGCTTATGCATTATATATTTTTAAAAAGTTTAATCTTACTCTGAATCTTGAGGATGAAAGCTCCTTGCAGGCTCTTGAATTCATAGTTGAGATGGGAGAAGTATAGATTCAGTGTCTGTCCACAGCCAGGGTGTGGGTGCCTGGGGTGTGATCCCTGGTCTTATGGATGCTGATGGAGCTTGGGTCCACAGCTGGGGGCAAGTCTATATGTTCATCTTCCAACCCAATTTCCAATTTCTGGCATATTCATCTAGTTCCAGGGTGGCTCTGTGATATGGAGATGGAAAGGACCCTACTTTCTTTCAACTTGATGCTCTGAGCAAATAAAATATAAGAAAATATGAGATACACTAATACCAAAGCTTATTTTCCTGTCTGAACAACAACACTTGTGGGAACGCACCTTCCCGGTGCCATCCCATCTGCCCCTACTTTATACCCTATTGAATCTAGGAGTTGCAGCTTTTGAAAGGATCTAGAAGTAAGGGTCGGGGGAGCCCATCCACTCCAGGTGCCCCTCCATGGGCTGCAGGTGTATCAGCCTCCGGCAGAGGCTAGTGCTGGGGGAGGTGGTGTTCATTTCAGAACTAATGGTTTAATGAAAGTAAGGAACCTTTTTCCCTTAGTCCATTCAGATGGACAAGGGCTACTCCAGTAGCCCTTCTAATACAAAATGATTGAACTTTGTGAATATTAAAGCTAGATAAATGCTGTAGATGAAATCCAGTTTTAAAGTTGGTTTTATGGTTACTGAGTCTTTGAGATCTTATTATTCCTGTGCTGTTTTTTGGGTGATAATCTTGTGTAAAGGTCATTTGTAATAATTACTCAATGATTTGAAACAAGATTCATTGCTCATGTTCACGTTGCATTTCTAGAGATTATGAAATGGCATGATTTTTCATTTGCAAAGGCCATGACTTAATGCTAAAGGTCACAGTAAAAATACTTCAACATTCATGAAAATTGCAATTATGGAGGATGTGAAGCAAGGAAAATCTTAGACGTATTGCACAGGGATTATAAACTCTGCTGATAATTCCTCTTGTGTCCCAGACCCAATATTTGCCTCCAATATTTCGGGGAGCTTAGAAAGCTGAAGACAGAAAGATAATACATTAAGTAAATAATGTTTCTGTCTCTGTCGATACTCATATTGCGAGGGGTGTGGTGTGGTGTCAGTTTAATTGTAATCACTACGACAGTGACTCTAACAGTTAACACTCAAATGCTCTGTTTCTTCAAACTGTTTTTCAGTTCTTGTCCCTCCAAAATTCATCTTTTAGTTGAAAGCTTCTACCTTGAGTTTTGGTTTCAAAAATGATTTTCTAAAACATCATTTTTCTTCAGCTGTTTTAGAGACATTAGAAATATCCATTCCATGTTTTTAAGAAAATGCTAAACCTATTCTGAGCTCAGAACAGACCTCATGTTTAAATTAGTAATTAAGGAAAAATGATCTGCATGAGCCTTGGGGGTAGTCAGTATTTAAGGGGAATCCATGACAGTTGCACGTCTCTTGGTATATTTTCAATCATGAACACATGGTCTGACTGTGTGTTTATGAGCCACTTTTGCATGTCTAATTTAGATGTGCCAATTAGTAAAAGGGACGAGGGCAAGAAGCAATCCGGTGATTATCTGCCACCACCAGCCATCCTGGTGCTCACACACTGAAGGGCTGTGCTGCTGATTCTTGCTCCCCTACGGCCTGCATGCTTCTTCGGAACGAGGGAAGAGGAGATTTGCAGACCAGTGTAGATGGACAGATGGGCCGAAGAGTTGTTTGTGAGCAGCCCTGCGATTGTGTGCTTCCCGGGGGGCAGCCACACGTTTGCCCTCCACTCAAGCCTCCCTTAGTGCTCTTGGACCTGAACTCTCACAGCCTTCTGGTCGACCCAGCTCCTCTGGATTCCTTATTATATATTGCTCTGCAATATTATTTAACATTTTGGTGTATTAAAATTTTATCTTTTCAACTAAATTTTCAGTTTCTTGACATGGAAGGCAATATCTTTTAAACCTTTTACTCATCATTTCTCATATATTAGGCATCCAATAGACATTTATTGAGTTAAACAAAATTATGTGCAGTTAACTACATAAAAAATGTTCCTGCATGCTCTGGGAATCAGAATATTCAAATTCGCTGTTTTCTGGCTAAATGAGTATAAGTCAAGAAATTATATTGTTTCAAGCCTCATTAACTTTCCTGATTTAGTGACATATATCTGAAGAGTTCTTAATGCAGGGAAAAACATATGCTATGATGTTAATCAGGATGCAAAATTGAATATACTGTATCATTTCAACTACTATGGGGAAATGGTAGAAGCATCTAGCTTTGGATGATTACATGAATTTTCCTCTTTTTTGACTTTTCTGAATCTTAAAATTTTTTAGCTCTCAAAACATTTACGTTTGTAATCAGAAGCAAATTTAAGAGGAAGAAAACATCTTTGCAGGCCTGTGTTTGTGGATATGTAGGTAAGTGTGTGTATAAGAGAGATTCAGAATTTTCTCTTTCAAGTAAAATAAGGCAATAACCATTAAAACCTCTAAATAAAAGTGAATCGTGGTTAGTTGCTATTTTACCAAAACACATATAGTCACTCAATATAATAAGTCATTTTGTCAAGCATTTTATTAACCAGAACTCTAGTTGTATATTTATCATATGCATATCTCCTTCTATGTTTGCAACACTCTCTTCAATCTCTATTTTAATGTGCAGCAAGCTCCAATTTTTTAAAAAAAGATTTTATTTATTTATTCATGAGAGACACAGAGAGAGAGGCAGAGATACAGGCAGAGGGAGAAGCAGGAGCCCGACATGGGACTTGATCCCAGGATCCCAGATCATGACCTGAGCCAAAGGCAGGCACTCAGTCACTGAGCCACCCAGGTGTCCCTGTATGTTATTTCTATTTTTAATTTTGTGAGGCATCTCCATACTCTTTGCCACACTAATTTGCATTCCTACTAACAATGCAGGAGGGTTCCTTTTTCTCCACATCTTTGCCAACACTTGTTATTTCTTATCTTTTTAATTCTACCCATTTTGACAGGTATAAAGTGACATCTCATTGTTGTCTTGATTTGCATTTCCTTGATGATTAGTGATGGTGAGCATCTTTTTAAGAGTCTGTTGGCCATCTGTATATCTTCTTTCGAAAAAAATGCCCATTCAGGTCCTCTGTCCATTTTTTAGTTGGATTATTTGGATTTTGGGGGGTGTTAAGTTGTATAAGTTCTTTATATATTTTGGAAAGAGAGAAGACCCAATAGAACAAAAACAAATAAATATCTTTTTTATTTATTTATTTATTTATTTATTTATTTTTTACAAATAAATATCTTAAAGTATTATCTAGCCACAGTAGATTCGGAAAAAACATCAGAAGAATAATACTAGTTGATACTTTACAGAGCTTTGATGTGATGGTATACAAAGTATGTCCACAAATACTTTGATACCTCTACTTTTGAGAGGTAGAACTTAATTTCCTTCCCCTTGAATATTCTCTCTCTCTCCTCTGGATCACTTGCTGTGGAGAATGCCAGCTTCCATGTTGTGAGCTGTCCTGTGGACAAGTCCACTGGAGAGGAACTGAGGGAGGCTTCTGGTCAACAGCCTATGCAGAAGTGAGATTTGTCAGTTGTGATGGAAATGACCTTAGAAGCGGACCCCTTAGCCGCATTGGGGCTGGGACGCAGCCCTGTCTGACTGCAATCTCACAAGAGATCACCCAATTACATGCATATATAAGACAAATCAGAACCATATGTGCCAATTTAAGTACTATACAGTTCTAAAGGCTGAAATTAAATTAGTAGTAGAAAATAACTTCTTTCCATCCCAGTTGTATGGAGGAGGCTATGTTCCTGGCAACATGTTGAGAAACCACGGTATGAAAAGAAGTTCAAAAGGAAGGACATAGCATTGTGGACATTCTGCTAATCTATAAAGTGGATTGAAATGAGCTGCCTGCGTTTCAGTGCCCAGAACCAACAACAGTGTGTGTGGAGTATGAGGAGCCCTACCCAGTAAAAATGCATCTGTCTGCAGTTGCACTATTATAATCCTGGTCTAGAGTTACTCCATTTGCTTTTCTCTCTACTATGATGTTTGTAATCTAAAACATAATTGCTATAACTTTGAAGCAATTTAAACAATGCTTTGTTAGTAAAATTACCCATAAAAGTGTGATTTACAGAGGAGCATGCTGGTGCAAGCAGCCAGTGATCTCTGTTGTCATAGTAACAGAGTTTGAGCTTAACCCAGTGTGCTAAAGTGATGGAATGCTAGAGAAATGTGGCAATATTGGAATGCATCAAGACACATATACTACCATTGACATGCAGTAACCCTGACATGAAACTTGTAATAAGCATTTTAAATAGCAAAAGGCATTTTGTTTTGAAAATGCAGCACTTTCACTTGAACCAAAAATTACTGAGAATTTATAGGTGGTCTTTTGTAGCATAAGAAAAGCTTGGTTTCCGCTTTTTTAAGACGTTAGGCACGGGCAATAATTCCCAAAGATTATGTCTATGCCTACACTGATTTCTTTTTCGGCATCAGGAATATCCTTAAAGAAATAACTTTAGAACTATGGTCCTATTAAAGATCATGAGAAAAATAGAACTGAGATCATTATTTAGACAAATAAATAAAATAAATATCTTTCACTTCCGTTCTCTAAAATTTCTGCTCAACTTATGCCACGTGTCAAAAGACCTGGAGCCTTAGCAGAGACAGTCCAGATGCTTTTATTAGTTCAGGTTTAATTAGTAAAGTTGCCCTGTTGCTCCTTCTAAAGTTGTATTCCCAGAGACCTTAAACTAATTGCTTAAGAGTCAAAACATTACCTTTGTGACAATCTTACTATCCTTTTCATATGGAATATGGAGTGTGAACAGGGTGAGCCTGGGCCAAGCAGTTAGTTTGAAAGTTGTAATGTTCTCTTGTTTCCATGTGTTTTTTAAAAAATTCAGCTGAGTACGTTTAAAGACCTTATCAAATTGGCCTTATTCAATGACTAATGAATTAGACAGCACCCCACCTGGCAGACAGAAAGGAGCTCTGAGGAACTTTTGTAAAGCCTTAGGAAATGGAAGGCTTTTGTAGGCAGAACCAGGAAGGACCAGGAAGTTATTAGCAAAAGAAAAGAAAGGATTGTTTCAGGCAAGGTCACCTTCCCTCAGGGTGGAGGGCAAATGGTCTTATCATGTAGATGACCTCACTAGTGCTAATTAGGAAATTCCAGGTTAAAATTGGTTAAAAATCCCACTCCTGGGAGAGACTAAAATTGCCTTATGTTAGGTATTAAGTCTTGGTGGGGCTTAGCATGAGTGACTCCATTTTGGTCCTGTTTCTTTTCAATAATTGTCATTATAATTGAAGGGGATTATAATATGCCATCCCCAAATATACCACTTTGGCATAAGAGTTATTTTGAGCTGAAGTCACTTGAGATTCAACAGATGCAGAAAGAAACCCTCCCAGAACTTTCTTCGTCTGACCAAAGGCAGGCACTCCTGAGAAATAAGGATTGCCATAAATCTCCTCTCTCAGGAAAGTTTTATGGCTGTGAGAAAGGGGAAAAGTTGGCACCAAGATGGGCCCACATAACAAACTTTGCTAGAATAGTCCTTGTCTTTCATTATTTTTCCACATATATTTATCTTTCACAGTTTGTAGCCACTAGAAGCCCCTAAAATCCCTTTTCCTTTGTCTCATCACATCTCCACAGTTTCTTGCTGTTTGTTAAAAATAGTATATGAGCTTTCAGGCCTATCTGCTTCTTTGGGTCTTCATTTCTTTTCTAAGAAGCCTCCATGTCCTGTAAAAATGAACATCAAATAAAATTGTATGCTCTTTCATCTGTTAATCTGTCTTTTGTCACTTTAATTTTGCAGGATCCCGGGTAATGAACCTAGAATGGTAGATAGAAAAGTTTCATTTTCTCCCTGCATAATTATAAGCCATACTCCCAGTTTTCCCCCTTTCTGGGGCATCCTACTAAGGTGATTGGGACAAAGGCAAGCAAGTCAATTTTGATTTCAAAAGCCTGGGGAATGCAGTATAGAGAGGAGAGGTTTTCCGAGTGAAGGAAGGAAAAGGCATACCAGAGAGGAAGGCAGAGAGAGATTGGGAAAAACAGAGGCCCAATCTGTTTCCCCACCCACTTACCACTTGAGGGGTTTGGGCTTCCCTCTAAGGGAATATGGAAGAGTTAGTTTCTGAGATGTGTTAGTTAGAAAACGATCTGTCTTGTTCTTTCAGGTCTTTCAATTCCTGAGATAACAAGAAATGTGCCATTGTGAGGAGAGATCCCTCCTGACCCTGAATTCCTTTTTTTTTTAATATATTAATATTTTTTTTATTGATGTTCAATTTACCAACATACAGAATAACACCCAGTGCCCGTCACCCATTCACTCCCACCCCCCGCCCTCCTCCCCTTCTACCACCCCTAGTTCCTTTCCCAGAGTTAGGAGTCTTTATGTTCTGTCTCCCTTTCTGATATTTCCCACACATTTCTTCTCCCTTCCCTTATATTCCCTTTCACTATTATTTATATTCCCCAAATGAATGAGAACATATAATGTTTGTCCTTCTCCGACTGACTTACTTCACTCAGCTGACCCTGAATTCCTGAATCTCCCCAAGCCCTGGCCGTGTGGTCTCTCCTAGGGCAAACCTAGAAGAGCATACCAGGAGGCCTCTCCTAGGATTCCCGAGCCCCTCTACTCACTTTTCAGGAAAGACCTTAGCACACATCAGTGTTTATTCCCATTTATTTAGAATTCAAATATCATCCATCCCTTAAATCTGAACATATATAAAACAGGAGTTTCCTGATTGCTCTCTTCAGTGGGTTCTCTTCATAGACAATATCACCAGCCATCAGCCCAACTGTCTATTGATGAATGTCAATTAAGTGCCAAATACTGCCCTAGATGCTTTATGGACACTCATCTGACATAATTCTCTCAATGACCCCATGGAATTGGCATTCTTGCCCTGATTTGTTGGGTAAGATACCCGGGCCTGATACAACTAAACAAGCATCAACACAGCTTCTCTGTTTTCTAAATGTATCTTATACGTTGGTTCTTTTATCATTCGTAAGGGATTCAAAGCCCCTGGAGAGTTTATTCAGTTTTGAACTGTATTTAGTATTGAACTGCTTCATAGCACCGAGGACAGTATTTTTGCTCGTAGATACTCAATAACTGTTTGCTGATTGATTGTTACCGTTTGCACATGGACATGGTTTCCATGGCCTTATTATTTCTGTAGTTGATGTGTCATCTCTCTCAAGCAAAATTTCTTCTTGAGCTACATGAGTTGTAATAGTTAATATTGGTTACAGGGTTTTGAGGTTGGGAGGAGGGGAGTTTTTAAAAATATCTATAAGATTTCATTTATTCCTGGCATTAGTAGACTTAAAGCTGTAGTCTATTCTCTCTCTCTCTCTCTCGTTTTTTTTTTTTTTTTTTTTGTGAAATCTTAATATTGTAATTTGTAGATTTTTAATCCACCTTTACAAAAGCGTACTGCGGAGAGAGTAGGACGGCTGAGAAGAAAACTAGTATGAAGTAGATGCTTAGACATTCCTGAACTTCACAGTAAGTGGTTTGCAAAATGATCCTCTCATTTCTGTTATATTAGATGGTGAGTTCAGATTCTGAAGTTCAGACTGTTTGCATTTATCCAGAGGCTGTAAGGAAAAGGGAGCAAGAGACCTCCTAACCAGGCCCGGGTGATTTTGGGGCTCTGCTGCAAACACTCGGGTGTCTCTGTCACTTACAAGGCTACTGAGGTATCAGGACTTGCTGTAGCCACACGGGGCTGTGCTTCCTGAATTCAGCATCCGTCACTCAGGCAATACCCTTGATCGGGACTCAAAATCTGCAATCAGAATATTTATTGTATTTTAGGAACACATTTCCTCTCCAGCATTACTAAAATGGCTTATCACGTGAATTTTTACTTTGATAGAAGTGACTTTGTTAAGTCATTTTATTGTTGTTGTTTTTTAAAGGTTCAAGAAGTTCATAATAAAAAGGTACAAAAAGGTTAATATCTCATCTTGCTTAATATGATATGGAAATTCTGATTGGGGTTTGTTTGTTTTGGCTCGTTGAATAGCTAATTGCTCTTTAATAGGATCTGGCACCTGACGAGTAAATGAAAACACACAGGAATGTGATCTAAATGGTATTGCCTAAAATTACAAAAGTAGCTCTTTTTGGCATTATTGCAATTGTACTTTCTTAGAGGCTTTGTCCAAAATGTTTAGATGTGTTGGTTGATAGAGGGTCTCAAATGCTAATAACAAACATTTAAACATAAACATAACACTTGTTCTTAAACAGCACACTTTTTTTTTTTGGTCCCTAACAATGCATTTCTTTTTTTGGAGTTTCTACCTTCTCGCTTGTCTATAGATTTTCCTCTAAAAAGTAAGGTATAACCAATATAACATTCTTAACTGGGCTAAAAACAGTATTTCCTTAAAATAAAAAAAATGTGTCATGTTAGTGGTCATGACAGAGCTGCAAGTAGCTTCCACATGGGTGGAAATCTGCTTGTGGAAATGACGATAACCCCCCTTTTGGCAGGACCCACCTGGGGTGTATGTGAGGGCCGCTGAATAAAGGGGAATGGAGCCTGGGAGATGCCTCACTTACTCTGGGGCACAACCAAGAGTCCAGATGCCGTGGATTCTATGCTTTTTGGTTAGTGGTGATGCCTCTGCTCCGGGCTGTTGGCAGCTGCCCCAGGCCAGAAACTCACAGGCTGGAGGTGGAATTGTGCGTGTCCCTCTGTAACCAAAGGTGTCCCCTTTCAATGAGGGGCCAAAGCCTTGCACTTGGGACCATGGTAGGCTGCCTTATACGGGTTAGAAAGGGCCATCCTGTAGTGGATATGTCTTAGGGGTTCCTCCAGGAGAGAACCACTTCTTCAGGGATTGATTTTACACAGTGCTGGGGATGCAAAGATGAGAATGACCCCGTTCCTTCCATGCAAACAATCCATTTCCTCTCAGCCACCTGTGGAGGCCAATTCTCTCCGTAGGGTTGATTCTACGGTGTCCCCTCAGATACAATAGCAAAGTACGTAGTGGCTTAAAGGCATTTGGTGAAGCCTGACTCTGTAGGGGAAGGAAATTGATTTATGAACACTCGTCCCTCCATTCTCCCTAGGTTTTTCTGATTATAAGGAGAGTAGCCTAAAGGATAGGATTTAGGTACATTTCTCAACTCACTCTCCCTCTTTCCGTTGCCTCCACAACAGTTTAAAAGATTTTACTTATTTATTCATGAGACACACAGAGAGAGGCAGAGACACAGAGAGAGGGAGAGGCAGGCTCCATGCAGGGAGCCTGATGCGGGACTCGATCCCAGGACCCAAGGTCACGTCCTGAGCCGAGGGCAGATGCTCAACCGTTGAGCCACCCAGGGGTCCCCACACACCACAGTTTAAAATTTTATCAATTGAAAATCATTTGGGTTAAAAACACTTTGGGGGCTTAGGTAACAATTTATATGGGTATAATTAGTTGGTAAATATCATTTACACACATCTTTCTTTTTTTTTTTTTCCACAAATCTTTCTATGTTATTGGAACCATTCAATATCTGACATAAAGGCAAGAAATGCGAGTCGAATGACGCCTGTCATGAGAGGCCCATCTCAGGAAGTGCAAGTTGAATGTGTGAATCAATCAACAGTACGGGTCGATATGGTTAAATTATTTTTCTTTTACCATCTAGTTGAGATCCAGGGACTGTAATTAGGCGTTTTCAGTGGTGAGGAGTGTAGAAAGAGTGGCAGTGTGATGTAAAGGGCAGGCCGGTCAGAGTGCGCCTGCGGCCCCCCGCCCTCAGTGGCTCCAGGAGACCGGGAGTGTTTTGCTCTGAAGGGAAAGGGGCACAGAGAGCCGGGAGCAAGGGGCTGGAGAGGCCGCAGGGAGCCCTGCCCGGGGCAGCGTGGCCTCACCTGGCTGCTCAGGTGCGCCCAGGCCCGCGAAGCCGCAGTCCAGGCTCCGTGGAGCTCAGAGCAGGGGTCAGAGCCGTGGAGCAGCGTCGCGCGTGGGAGAAGCATCCTGCGTGGCTCGGGCGGCCTGGCCGGAGGCCCAAGCTGTGCTCACGGGGCGCGCTGGCCACTTGCTTTCTCGTGGCCCAGCTCAGCGGCAGCTTCGGGCTGGAGCGGTGTGCAGACGCAGTGCACTGTCTGGAGGGGCTACTGAGCTCGGGGACTTCTAGAGACAGAGATCTTCACCAGCAAGCAGGCGGACTCTTAAGTTCAAGGCCTACTCACCATGGTTGGCAATGGGGGACATCTGGGGGAGGAGGCTTCGTTACTAGGTCTTGATGCAGCCTGGCCGGCGGAGGACGCACAGGGAGGTCCCACAGGACACGCAGGACAGGCTTTGGCGTCAGGCAGCCTGGAGATCAAGTGTGAGCTGAGTTTATTGAAGAGAGAGAGAGTGTAGATACAGACAGCGCATCCGGGAGACTCAGAAAGGAAACACGAGTCTCGTTCTTTGTTTGGGGTTTTCATGGAGGACGGTGGTCCTGTGCGATGTCTTCGCTGTAATCAGGAGCCTCCAGGTGCGCTCCAGAAGTCCCTTAGGCCCTGGGTCCAGGGATCTTGATGAGTCAAGGATCTTGGAGAACATTTCTGATGACCCCTCCCAGTCACTCCTCGGAGGTTATCTATTATGCTGGAAGACTCCAAAGAAATCATTAAACCCTTGACCTTTAGAAGGACGACATACATTATCGGTTCCATAAGGCATGTGTAGGGCAGGGGTGTAGGTCTTAGCAATAGAAGCAGGAAAAGGAGCAAAAAGCAGTTTTTCATGGGGTCCCTTTAGTTTCCTTGTTTCAGTCTGGTACAAGACAAGTTTAGGGCTCACTCATCTGTTAAACCTGGAGAATTAGATTTTGCCCACATTTAGGAATCCAGCAAATATTGTTACTAAAAAGTATAGAAATAAAAGCCACAATTAATTGATTTACAGAATGAGGATGAAAATAAGAATATCTTCAATTTATTCTGTTCCTTTAGCATTTTCTAATTGGGCAGATCATTTAACCCCATGGATCTCAAGCTCTTCACTTAAATAAAATATTCAGAATTCTATATATTAAGCTTCCATGGCTGATTGGTAGCACAGCCAAGATTAGAACTAGGTCTCTCTCTTTCTAACTGCAGTGTCTTACCTCGGCCTGTAGTTCAAGGGCACACGAAGGAGGGAGACAATAATAACACAGCTATTAAAAAGGGCAATTGAGAAAAATATTATTGAACCATTATTGTAAGTGTAAGGATGGAAGAAAAGCACAGTTACAAGACAAAGTCCACTAAAAATTAGAATTTACAATATTTAACATTTAACACGGTAAAGAGGAATGTGAAATTAGTAAAGAATTTTGGTGGAACCAGTGGCTTTAGTGGAATGCCACAGTCTGTAGACTTAAAACTAAGACTTCGGAAGACCTCTGAGAAACCTAAAATTTTTAATACCTCTTAAAATAGAAAGCGTTCCTTGTTATCATTTCAAGGAAGAGTAAATTATGGAATAAAAATTAAAAGCTATATTAGGATCAAAAAGCAAATGATAAAGAAAGATCGACCCAGTTATGACTCATCAGCTTTATCTGCCTTCTATCTTCTGATAAGCATAATTATAGTTGTGATAAAATTCTAAAGGTTAAAAGAGCAACAAAATTATGCAACTGCTTTCTGAATTACTGTTTCAATACAGTGGACTTTTCCCTCAGAAACAATTGTGATTTTCCCCCAAAGGTCTTTCTCTTCCGCTGAGTCTGTGTGCTAGCGGGTGTGGGAAATCAGCAAACGCTCTCTGTGAAAGTCACAGACAGAAGATGCAGCACCGTAGATCCTTTAGTCCTTCCCTCATTGATGAATTCAGCAATCTTGTACCGAGTATGGGACGGAGTACGTAATGTGCGGGGCCCAGGGTAAAATGAAAATTTGGGAAATAGCAGAGTTGGAGATGCCCAGTTGAGAGTAACCGGCATTTAGCTGATATTTAAAACTGTGGGTGCGTAATGAGATCAGCCTGAAAGAGGGTGTGGATGGAGAGGAGAGTCCCTGGGCCTGCCAACAATTGGAGTTTGAGCCTGGGAGAGAGAGAGGAGAGAGAGAGAGAGAGAGAGAGAGAGAGAGAGAGAGAGCCAGCACAGGAAGCGCTGGGGGAGAAGCTGGTAAGGTGGGAGTCAAATGTGCAGTTCCAACAGTGACAGAAGCCAAGACAATGAAGTGTCCTTAGAGAAGGGTGCGGACTCGTGCCGGGACATGGACAGACCACAGACAAATGACCCCTGGAGTTGGCAACACTTCTGCCAGTGACGTTGGAGAGAGCGGTTCCAGTAGAGGACAGGGATCAAAGCCCGACTGGAGCAGAGTGAAGAATGAAAGCGAGCAGGGGAATGGGATGAAACCTAGAGGGGTTCCTCAAGGATGGTTTTGGTTTTTTTTGTTGTTGTAGTTTTTTTTTTGTTTTGTTTTGTTTTGTTTTTGTTTTTGTTTTTGTTTTTGTTTTTGTAAGATGGGAGGAACCAGAACAGACAAAGCTGTCACTGGGTAGGAGTTGTGGGTCTTTGCTAGAAGACTCTCGATGAGGAAGGAGATGACGGGGACTCCTCTTTTTCTTTTTCTCCCCCACCCCCCCCCCCCGCCACATTAAAAAAGTTAAAGTGTAGTTGACATAAAATATTACCTTAGTTTAAGGTGTATAACATAGTGATCCAACATTGACTTTTTTTTTTTAAAGATTTTATTTATTTACTCAGAAGAGACATAGAGAGAGAGGCAGAGACACAGGCAGAGGGAGAAGCAGGCTCCATGCAGGGAGCCCGACGTGGGACTCCATCCCAGGACCCCGGGGTCACGCCCTGGGCCAAAGGCAGACTTAACCACTGAGCCACCCAGGGATCCCCTTCAACATTGATATGCCCGCGAAGTAGTCACCTTGGTAAATCTAGCTACCACCTGTCACCGTACAGAGTGCTTACATTATTATTAACTATATTCTATATGCTGAACATCCTCTTGTCCTATTTCTTTTATAACTGGAAGTTTGTACCTCTTAATCTCTTCCTTGTATATTGCCTGTGTCCCCTCCCCTTCCCCTCTGGCAACCACCAGATTGTTCCATCTATGCATATACTTTGTTTTCTAGATTCCACATAGACATGAAATCATATGGTATTTGTCTTTCTCTGTCTGACTTACTTCACATAACACCCTCTCGGGCCATCCAATGGCGACTCCCCTGAGCTGGCAATCATAGGGGCACAGGCCACTCTGCCCCAAATACAACTCTTACTATGTTTCCTATATGTAGATCGAGCCATGTGACTCCTACCTTTAAACTCTTTAACGATTTTCTGTTTTCCTCAATGGGAGTCCCATCCCCTCGAGCTAATCTCCTGTCATTTGCTCCTGTCCCTCTCTAGAAACGTCAGGCACACTCTACTGCTCTTGCGTGCTCTCTAGTTGTTGGCTTTTGCTAATGATATTTCCTCTACTCTTTGACTAACTCCTATTCATCTTTTAGATCTAAATTCATTTTATTTTTTTATAAGATTTTTATTTATTTATTTATTTTTATTTATTTTTTTAAATTAATTTATTTTTTATTGATGTTCAATTTACCAACATACAGAATAACACCCAGTGCTCATCCTGTCAAGTGCCCCCTCAGTGCCCGTCACCCAGTCACCCCCACCCCCCGCCCTCCTCCCCTTCCACCACCCCTAGTTTGTTTCCCAGAGTTAGGAGTCTTTATGTTCTGTCTCCCTTTCTGATATTTCCCACACATTTCTTCTCCCTTCCCTTATATTCCCTTTCACTATTATTTATATTCCCCAAATGAATGAGAACATATAATGTTTGTCCTTCTCCGATTGACATACTTCACTAAGCATAATACCCTCCAGTTCCATCCACGTTGAAGCAAATGGTGGGTATTTGTCATTTCTAATAGCTGAGTAATATTCCATTGTATACATAGACCACATCTTCTTTATTCATTCATCTTTCGAGAAGATTTTTATTTATTTATTCATGAGAGACCCAGAGAGAGGCAGAGACACAGGCAGAGGGAGAGGCAGGCTCCCTGCTGGGATGTGGGATCCGATCCCTGGGGATCCAGCCCTGGGTCATGACCTGAGCTGAAGGCAGCCGCTCAACCCTGAGCCACCCAGGTGCCCCCAGATCTCAATTTAAATGCTCCTTTCTCTAGGAGGCTTTTTCTAACCCCTTAGCTAAATTATATTTTTTACATTTTAACTGTTTATTTAGTTACTTTTTTCACTGAGATACAAGCCCAAAGAATGTAAATACTTTGCCTTGTTTAAGGACTGTTTCCAGTGCCTCGCTCACTGTGCTTTGCACATAAGAGGCACCCACCTTCCCAACTTCTGGTGAGTGTCAGAGCCGGTCTGAATGCCTAAGAGTATACAGTAGGCGAGGGGTGGGGATGCCTTTTGCTTTAGGGGAGAGATGCCTATCTCGGTTGGTCTAAGCAAAGACTCTGGAGGATTTACTGCTTTTATTTTATTTTATTTTATTTTGTTTTTATTTTTATTTTTATAAATTTATTTTTTATTGGTGTTCAATTTGCCAACATATAGAATAACACCCAGTGCTCATCCTGTCAAGTGCCCCCCTCAGTCACCCATTCACCCCCACCCCCTGCCCACCTCCCCTTCCACATCCCAAAGATACGGATGCAATGAAACGCCAGGACACCTGCACCCCGATGTTTATAGCAGCAATGTCCACAATAGCCACACTGTGGAAGGAGCCTCGGTGTCCATCAACAGATGATATATAAAGAAGATGTGGTCTATATATACAATGGAATATTCTTCAGCCATTAGAAATGACAAATACCCACCATTTGCTTCGATGTGGATGGACCTGGAGGGTATGATGCTGAGTGAAGTAAGTCAATCAGAGAAGGACAAACATTATATGGTCTCACAGAGGAAGACATAGACATGGCCAACAAGCACATGAGGAAATGCTCCACATCACTTCCCATCAGGGAAATACTGCTTTTAAACTCTGGTTCTGGGACGCCTGGGTGGCTCGGCAGTTTAGTGCCTGCCTTTGGCCCCGGGGTGTAATCCTGGAGACCTGGGATCCAGTCCCACACTGGGCTCCCTGCATGGAGCCTGCTTCTCCCCCTGCCTGTGTCTCTGCCTCTCTCTCTCTGTCTCTCACGAATAAATAAATAAAATCTTTAAAAAACAAACAAACAAACAAACAAACAAACAAACAAACAAACTCTGGTTCTGTTATTAGTTCTGTGACCTTGGGCAACTCAGAAAACCATTCTGTGCCCATCTCCTGTTCTATAAACTGTTATAGATAGTAACACCTATTTTACAAAGCTGTGAGAATTAAATGAGTTTAAACATGTGAAGTACTTTGAGCCACTGATTATTATCATTATTATTTTATTTACATTTCCCCATCAAAGTAATCATCCATAGTTTCTTAGAGAAAGTAATATAAGTAAATAAGCCATAAATAACCCTCACAAAATCTCTTGGATTTATGTAGATTTAGAATATAGAAATTCTTAATATAAAAGACTTCTAAACCGTATTTGCAAGGCTTATTTATGAGGAAAGATTAACATGAAATGGGGAAAATTGTGATTTCATCACAGATGTAATTACTATGAATTTTGAGTATAAAAAAGCATATTTACATATTGTAATCAGAAAATTAACTGAGAAGAATTTTAAAATTGATCTCCTTTCATATTTAAAAAAATTTTTTTTGAATTTTTATTTATTTATTTAAGAAAGGGAGAGTGAGCGATAGAGAGCACAAGCTGGGGGGAGAGGGAGAAGCAGGACCTCAGGACCCTGGGAGCATGACCTGAGCCAAAGGCAGATGCTTAACAGAATGAGCCACCCTGGTGTGCCTCCTTTCACATTTGTTCACCAAAATCACTCCACAGCGACCAGAGTAATGTCAGTTCCTTTCTTCCTACATGTTTGAGCCCATGACACTCCGGGGAAATTGGGAAGAAAAAAACTTCCAGCAGCTATGGAGAGAGTAGATAACTTGGTGAAAATTTATTGTTAAATGAGAAAAGTCCAAGCTTACTACCTTCAATATGAAAGCATACTGATTACTTCCTAAGTTTTCTTCTAGAATTTAAGGTATCCTTGGTTTTCAATTTCAACTTCTTACCTGCCTAAAATCTTCAAATATTGCATATTATAATATTTGGAGCCCCTTGTAAAACTCAAGTCTCTCTAAATGAAGAAGGTCTTTACAAACTGGTGCTTCCAATTTAAGAAATCAGAACTAAACATATCTGGATTTAAAAAGGCACTTGACTGGGACTCTGACTCTTTGTCTTGGCATCATTAGGCCCTTGATGGATGTGGGGGCCAAGGGCAGGCCACCCCAAAATGTGCCACTTAGCATATTGATTATTAACATTTCTTAAGAAACAGCCAGTTTAAGAAGAACCCTCTGACTTCTCTTTGTCCCCCCAAATCAGGAAGAAGATCTCCCATGTGAAAGATACCTTCCCAGTATCAGGAGGTAAAGAAACATTCTTATCACCAGAGATCTAGGGAATTCAGAGCTAAAATGTCTATATAGACAAACTTGGTTACTTTTACTAATTCAGTACTCTGGCCCAAATTCTATTTAGAATTCCTTACTAATTAAAGCTCTCAAGCATAAATTTTCTTTGTCTTGTCATTTCCTCAAAGGTTTATTGTTTCTTTGTTGAAAAAGTATAAAAGCTGCCTGTCTTGACCTTTTTTGGAGTCTCAATTTATTATTAAGCTTCTGTGTGCACATAATTAAACTTTGGTTGTTTTTTTTTCCCCCTCCTGTTAATCTGTCTCATGTCTGTTTAATTCTCAGACTAGCAAGAAGAATCTTGAAGGGTAGAGAAAAGTTTTTCTTTCCCCAACATAGACCATAAGCTCTTGTTCAGAGCTCTTCATCAATTCTGCATGTCCAGGACCTAACACATAGTTATTTTGGTAATTTGTTCAATCTTTCTGGTATTGAACCCATTCTGAGACTTGATAGGAGTAATATGATAATGTCGCTTCTTATGAAAAGTGTTCCACATTTATAGTTATGAAATGGAAATGATTTTGAGAATCACTTGCGTGGTGATCAGGAAATCCTTTGTGTATGTGAAACTCTTCACTCTTCACGGAGAAACTGTGAAAGGGAGTAACATTATATATGTATGGGTAGCTATTTTGTGTAACCAACCACTTTAAAACTCTGCAGCTTATAATAGCCATATATTGTTATAGCCTATATACTTGTGGGTTGACGGCTTGGCTAATTTGGCTGGGCCTGCTCATGTGTCTGTGGGTTGGCTGATGACTCTGTTCTAAGCTTCACTTGACTAGAGTGTGTTATCTGGCAAAGCTCTTCTTCACGTGCTTTATATCTTCCTACTGAGATAACAGACTGGCCCAGGCATTGCCTCTCAGTGATGACAGAAGCTGCAGAGAGCAAGTGGAAACATGTAAGACCTTTTCATACTTTACTCATTGGCAAGACACATGACTGAACTTGAAGTCAAGGGGTCAGGAAATACACATTTTTGCAGAATTGCAGTCTCCTGGGAAAGGGCATAGCTATATGGAGGAATGAAGAATTGGGGCCATTAATGCAATCTACTACTTTACATTTTAGAGGCTGTGGATGTGAAATAGAGCTGAAGTTTAATATTATTAAACATCTTCTCTTTAAGAGACCTACCGCTTTTATCATTATCCTATAAAGAAGTGTCCTTTAGGAATATAAGAGAAGGGAGAAGAAATGTGTGGGAAATATCAGAAAGGGAGACAGAACGTAAAGACTGCTAACTCTGGGAAACGAACTAGGGGTGGTAGAAGGGGAGGAGGGCGGGGGGTGGGAGTGAATGGGTGACGGGCACTGGGGGTTATTCTGTATGTTGGTAAATTGAACACCAATAAAAAATAAATTAAAAAAAAAAGAAGTGTCCTTTAAAGAAGGTAATTTCTTTAAATATTAACTGTGTTTGCTCTTGATCACTCAATAAACGTGTCATTAGTCCAATAGTTCATTAAGTTTTTGTGTCTCCCTCATAGCCTAATTGAAATCAGACTCAAAGATTTTCAGAATAAATGTGTACTGTGTATTTTGTTTGGCTATTTTAGTTCTGTAGATAAGGTTGGATTGAAATCAGACTCAAAGATTTTCAGAATAAATGTGTACTGTGTATTTTGTTTGGCTATTTTAGTTCTGTAGATAAGGTTGGATTGAGACCCAACTTTGTGCCAATATTAACATCATGGGTATATAATTTCTTGTATTATTCGTTTCCTTTTTTCCAGCATCACAAAAGCTTTTCCTTTCTAGTAAACAAGGGAAGAAAAATAAATGATTTAGAAGTTATACCTGTTACCTCAAGTATAGATTACGTTGTCCTTTGCAGTTAAAGTGGTGAAGACCATGAAATATGATTCCTTATAAGCAGTTCATTGCTTCTCACTATCTCAATAATTCAATTAATTTAGCAGCTAAAATAACATACAGACAGGCATCAGGTTTCTACTTGAACACCAGAAGCTCAACACAGAGATGAGCTTTCCTTACATTTGAAAGGAAAAAAAAAGAAAAATGAATATATATATATATATATATATATATATATATATATATATATGACTTGTTTTGATCAAAAAATTTAATCAGTTTGCAAGGAGGTGGTATTCCACTCTGGAAAGATTATCTAATGTGTTATATACAAGTTTCATCTGGGTACACCTTCGGAGAATAAGATCTATGGCTTTTATGAGCATCTTTGGAGATGAGGTGAGACTATGCAAAGGAACGTACTAGGTAGTGTGGCACAGGGAGGGCCCTACAATCTGTGGTGGGGCATTAGCAGACAATTCAGGAGAAATGGTGGAGTAGGTGGTGGTATTGTTTGCCTTGGGCCCCCTTTTTTGTGAACCTCATTTCTGCCACTTTTCCATCTCTAACACCATCAATTCCTTCTGCTGAAGCACCTGGTATCCTCATGATTGCTTCCATTCACCTTCCTTAAACCAGGGCTATGTTGATAATTAGTTTATTTTTTTATTGTTTATTTTTTAAATATTTTTATTTATTCATGAGAGACACAGAGAGAAAGAGAGGCAGAGACACAGGCAGAAGGAGAAGCAGTCTCCCTGCAGGGAGCCTGATGCGGGACTCGATCACGGGACTCGAAGATCACGCCCTGGGCCGAAAGCAGGAGCTAAACCGCTGAGCCTCCCAGGGATCCTGGTAATTAGTTTTTAAGAACCATCTATTTAGGGGCACCTGGGTGACTCAGTTGGTCAAGCATCTGACTCTTGATTTTGGCTCAGGTCATGATCTCAGAGATGTGGGATCAAACCTCGTATTTTATCAGGCTTCCTCTGAGCAGAGTCTGCTTGCCTCCCTCTTCCTTTGCCCCTCCCCTTGCTCATATGTTCTCTCCCTTTCTCTCTCTCTCTTTCAAATAAACAAACAAACAAACAAACAAATAAACAAACCATCTATCCTTAAAAAACTCCACAAAACTGATTTTTTGGCATTTGCCATTTTCTGTTGTGTAAATATCTCCATTGTGGCTGATTCAAAGTCAACAATGTGCCAACACAAAATGTAGAGTTGGGAAGAGATTGATGCTAAATTGACTCTTAGCCAACTGCAATATAACCACTGTTTAAAACCCACCCCCTTAAAAGTAAAGGCTACTGGCTGATATAAAGAAGTAGATGTAGAGACCTAAAAAGGATTGCCAGGTGTGTGTTACGTGATAGTTGGGGGCCAGTGTAGAGAGTGGATTGTAGTTTAAGATTTCCAGTCACCAGAAGTCAGGTACAAATTTACCATTTCCCCCTTCCCTTTGATGTGGTTTTTAAGATATAGACACAACTGTAGTTTGTATTCATGAAGATCTGGGAATTAAAAGCCACTTTGCTCTACATCATCACAGCTGCCACATTCTCATCCTCCTTGAAGAGATTCAGTGACATGTGAATGATGCTTTTCCATTTTTAATAACCTCATTGAGATCAGGTGCACAGGGAAGGGTCACCATCACTTACCTTCCATGGCAACGTGAGCCATGAGCTACAGAGATGGACTATGAGTCTGGAGAATGGTGACAGTCACGAGCGTGTCTGAGCCTAGGTGAGGGTGACAGGTGGACGAGTGTCCCAATTCATATTTTGGCAGCTGCAAGATGGCTTTCTTTTTTTTTTTTAAGCAAAAGCAAAATAAAGCTGAAAATAGTATATGAATCTGTAGCAATGGCAAATTGTATAATGAAATTTATATAAGTCTGCAGTTTCCATGGATTTGAGAAAATGCTTCTTTTCTTTTTGCTTCTTTTCTCTGTGTCCAGGTCTTTGTGCTTCCTGACAACCTACTGCCTACGTGGCAGGCTGCTAACTTGCTCCTGTAATGAGCTGTGGGAAAAGGTTATTGTGGAGCAGACTGAAGTTTTTTTCTGTACTGATTTCGTCTTAAGACACCAGAAGTTTGATGCATGGGTATTTTTGTCTTATAAAGACAGAACAACACAACCTGCTTTACCCAGCTTCTGTCCTGTGCTGGGTTCTTTGAATGCATTCTATTATGTCATTAATATTTTTTGAAAAGGATTTATTTATTGATGGGGGGAGGGTGCGCAGAGGGAGAGGGAGAGAGAATCTTAAGTAGACTCTGCTGAGCATGGAGCCTGATGAAAGGAAGGAATTCTATGCTCCAAAGCAGCGTGATTTCTGCTGACATCCTTACTGCTGAGGTCCCTGCTTGTCTCCAAAGTTTGGCTCTGGGTTTCTACCCAGAGGGTGTAGGAATCTTTGCTGAGATTGGACCACTTCTGCCTGGGACTCAGCACTTCTGGGTGCACCTGTGAATCCACTCTAAGCTCTTGTTCCTTCCCAGGGTGGTAAGAGTCAAGGAAAACAGGGTTCCACTGGTCACCATAGCTGCAGATTTGACCCCTTCTCTCCCTTGCCTCCCTTTCTCCTTTTTCTCTTTTCCTTCCAGCACCACGGGGCAGTATAATATTTTTAATATTTTAATATCTTTAATGAAGATTTAAGAATGCAGTAGTTGTCTTTATAAGTAGTTGTCTTTACTGCTTTGGAGTCTGTAACACAAATATAAACCTGCCCCTCTGCTCTATAGAGAGGCTCAAAGTGAAATATAGGGAACATACAACCCCACACATTATTATAAAAAATTATCCTGCCGGGGTATTTATTAGAACAGGCTCCTGATGATGATTGTAGATTCCTTCCTTACCTTAAAATATAACAAAACAAACTCTCTTCCGTTGATCACAAGGAGCACGGCCCTGTCTCCTCCAGCTGACACACACCAGGTCCCTAAGAGATAGTAGTCCTCGTTGGTTAGGAAGAGTGAGGGTCTCTCTGTCCAGTCACGGAAGCATGACTCCTCATAGTTTCATCCATGACTAACAGGCTGGTCATCAAAGTGTCGAGAGGAATCCCACCTATGCCATGTCCCCATAATCCCCGTGTTCACCTCTTACCGTAGGTGGTGATAAGAAGGGGTCAGGACAGGACAAAGGGAGGAGGCTGGAGGCAGAGACAGCTGTTTCTACCGAGACATGCGCTGGGGCTCCTGCCCAACTCACAGCAGGCACAGGAAAGGGGGGAAGGGTGGGAAGGAAGATGTATTGCTTTTCTGTCTATCCTTTTCTCCCTTTCAGACACAGTAACAAAAGAAACAAGGGAAAAGGGGAGACAAAGGTGATCTCATTGCTACTATTCAGTCATCACTAACCAACTCCCTCTCCTTTGTTCCCCCAATTTCTGTTGAGATTCTGTGTCACGTCCTGTCTCCAGGCCCAATGTTGCCTCCAACTCCAGCCCGGTGTCAATTGCTCATTGCCTTCTGCTCTGTTCCCCTTTTCCTAGAACTCTTCTCTTTCCCTTTTCCTAGAACTCTTCCCTTTCTAGAACAACGGTCTCTCAGCTGAGTCCTCTGTCCCAGGTTCAAAAGTCATTGTCGATGTGAGTGGAGAAGATGGATAAGGTGAGATTCCCAAAAGTGAGGCCAGGTCTGTGGTAAAGGGGACTCTATTCCTGACTTCCAAGTGAGAAACTGAAGGAAGATTCCTTAGAAACATCATCACACTTGGTGATACTGTGCTGTTGAAGGATAAATAGAAGGTAAATGTCTGGCCTGGAAAACCCCAATCTTCCAGTATGAATTTTCTCAGAGAAGGTGGTATGAAAATCTAAGACTTCCAGATGGCTTTGGGAAGCAGCACATTCTCTGATTTGGGATTTCCAGGGTAGGCTGGTATTTTGTCGTTTAGCCATGGCTGTGTGCTACTCCCAAAATCAGTGGATTAGAACAACAAACATCTGTTGCCTCATGAGTACGGTCAGCTTGGTGTTGGCCTGGCTGGGCTTCATCACGCATCTGTGATAGCTGGCAGGTCAGCTGGGGGCTGGGGCTGGTCCTGTCTGCCGGCCAAGAGAGTAGGTTGGGTAGCCAGTTGTCTCCTTCTTCAGTAGGGTGGGCTGGCTTGTTTCCATGGGAATGTCGGGGTTCCATAAAACAGTGGAAGCAGAAGGACCTCTTGAGGCCCGGGGACAATGTTCCTCTGTTGCATTGTGTTGGCCAAAGCCAGTCACTGGACAGCTCAGGTTCAAGCAGTGTGGAGAAGACCCAGCTTCCTGATGGGGAGAGTCGCAGAATCGCTGTATACAGGCAAGATCCAGGGCGGCCATTCATCGGGCCACCAGAGCAGTCAGTCTTCCGTGTGTGTAGAGCCCATAATTCCCCAGGGGCACAGGCCAGAAAACTGGCTCCAGCTCATATTTGCTCTCCTGCCATTTCTCATGTCTGTGATCCTTCCCGTTGTCCTTCCTTAAGGTGACCATGCGTCATTCAGAAGAGCCCAGCTTTCCAAGATCTGTTAA
Organism: Canis aureus; assembly: GCF_053574225.1. Lineage (NCBI taxonomy): Eukaryota > Metazoa > Chordata > Mammalia > Carnivora > Canidae > Canis > Canis aureus. The sequence goes on along the minus strand of NC_135611.1, from coordinate 69,569,274 downwards.
AATACTCACTGGCTGGAGGTTGGCTTCTTCCAGGAGTGTTTGCACTTGCACGGAGTGTTTCTAAAATCTGTAGTCATAGAATTTCAGACACTCAAGTTGGTGGTAAGAAGATACATTCTGAAGGAGGGGAGTACATCCTACAATTCCCAAGTCACCTCACTTACTTGTAAGATGAATCCTGTTGGACGTCAAACTGAATTAATTAGATAAATTATACATTGATTCATTCATTCAGCTTTTCATTCTGCTATTTACTCCTCTGAGGGGCTGGAGCTGTTATAAGAGCTCTTGGCCACCGGGGTGGGTTTGTCTTTTCGGATTTCTTGATACAAGAAGCGGTTCGGGAGCACGCATTTCGTCAGACTGCCCCCCAGAAGCTCGAGGCGGAAAGCGGCCAGGCCCTCGGGGGGATGGAAGCAGGGAAGAGGGGCCACGACTGGGAATTTGTGCTCCTTGGCTGTCACCTTGATTCCCTGTTTAGGTCAGCGTCGCAGTCCCGCTGGGCGCTGCTGGGTGCCGGCTAGCCGCGGGGTCAGCGCCCCCCCCCCCACGGGGCTGCCCTCCTGGACCAGTTGTCAGAGGAGCAAGAGGAAGAAATGAGCACATAAGTAATGCAGCGCCGGGTGGAGGTAAGGGCTGCAAAATAAAGTGAGAGCCTAAGTCATGAGAAGAAGAATTCTAGAGAGAACATTGGGACTGCGTCCGTGAGGCGATGGCCATTGGGCAGCGAATGGGAGGAGAACATTTCTCCCTCGGAAGCCCCCAGACTCCCAGGGAGGAGTGATCCTGGGCCCCCCAGGGCTACCCAGTGCTGAGACCACCAGGACTTCAGGAAGCAGGTCTCCAGAGGAAGGATGTGTATCAGCTTCCCGGGCACCCTGTAACAAGCCACCTTGGATTTGGTGGCTTAAAGTACAGAAATTTATTCTGTCATGGTTCTGGAGACCAGAAGTCCGAAATCCGGGTGCTGCAGGGGTGCAGCCACTGAAGGCCCCGGGGAGGACCCTTTCCCATCCACTCCCCTGGGCTCCTGGGCTCGCGGCAGCCTCGCTCCAATCCCGCCTCTGTCTCCCCGTGGCCTTCTCTCCTGTGTGTTTGGACTATTTGTCCCCTCCCGTCTCTGACCCGGGGACTGTCGTTGGATTCAGGGCTCACCTCAACCCCGTAGGGTCTCACTCAATTCTTACCTTCGGCACCTCTGCAAAGACCCCATTTCCAAGTTAGGGCACAGTGTGGGGGCCGCGGGCCTAGGAGTCACTGGGGGGACATCATTCAACACAGCACAGGAGGGGAGGTGGGTGGGCCCAGGGCTTGGAGAGTCCTGAGATGTGTCTGTCCCCGTTCCCTGTGTTGGGTGATGGGGACATGACCTGCCCTGAGGAGCTCACCATCCAGGAGGGAAGACAAGGTAGCAGATGTGGGCAGCACAGGGAGAGAATGGACAGATGACAGGATGCCAAGGGAACCTGGCTGACAGAACTGCAACGCTGCCAAGAAAGGCCATGGTCGGGAGTGGGGGTGGAGGTGCATTGTCTCCCGGGATGAGTAGAAGTGCATCTGGCGGATGCTAAGATTAGGGCCTGAAACAACCATTAGAGAAAGAAGGAGGCCGCCTGTACTTTATAAAGTCACTACCCCTTTTTCTCAAAGGAGAAGAAAGGCCTAGAAACTGGAGTGTGTATCCTAGAGTTGGCAGGGATTCGAAGCCCAGAACATCGTCGGGGGAGTTTTCAGCAGAGGCACCTGCCTTGCTCTGAGGGCTCCTGGCATTTGCACGACCCTCCCTCCCGGCCTACCCAGCCTCGGTTCCCACCTGGGGTAGGGCCCCTGCCCATCAACAGCAAGAGCTTCAGTGACTGGTCGGAGATGTCCTACTGTCCTATGCATCAGGCGAACAGGCTTTTCCCACTGGGGCTGGGAGCCGTGTCGCGGGTTTCCCCGGGGCCTATCTCCTAGGAGGCTCTTGCTTTCTGCTACATCTGTGTCTCCTGGAGGCTGATTAGACTCAAGAAATGTCAGGCCCGGCGCTTGCTGCAATCTCGTGTAGCTCCGACCCTCGCCCACAGCCTGCAAAGGTGTGAGACTCCCGGAGAAATCGGGGATCTGCTCTGCGTGTGAAGCACTGCGCCGCCTGCTTGGAGTCTGCTGCTCCGTGGCTTCATTTTCTGTGAGAAGGAATAACCTACGTACTGTTACTGCTGCTATGAATTTCTGTAGACGCACTACTTCTATTTTCTTCTCTGCTAGGCATTCAGACTTCCGGTCCCGCTCTCAGGATAAGTTTTCCTTCCTTCTTTCCTTAGCTCTGTCATCATTGGTATTTATGTGAATAAATCTATTTATTTGGGATAAACCACGAGTCCGTGTGACTTCATTACAAGATGAGAGTATCGAAGAAGAAAGTTGTTCCAACATCCGTGAGACTGGCTGCCTGGTCTAAGAAGGACTTGGGATACGTGTATTGAAGACAATTCATGAAATTACAAAATGGAGCTTAAACACGAACTGTGTTTATATGTGGATGCAAACCAGGTCGATAAAAGGATGGTGTCCATCAAGAGACAAAGAGACACCAAAGAGACATCTTCCTTTTTAAAAATACTCTTCATTGCATTCAGTGGTTTTATTTTATTTTATTTTATTTTATTTTATTTTATTTTATTTTATTTTATTTTATTTTATTTCATTTTATTTTATTTCATTTCATTTATTTTATTTTATTTATTGGTGGTATTTATTTTATTCATATTTAAAAGCAGACTAATGCCTTTCACCTTTGTTATTCCAAATGAATCATTATATGATTTAATACTAAACACTAAGGTTTCAAGAGAGAGATTCCTGGGACTCCGTTTTGGGGCGGCAAAACTTGGGAGCCAGCCCCCAGAGCCTCTCACTGTCCCCAGGGAGGGGCGGCCCTTGCAGAAACCAGGAATGAGAGCAAGTAGGGAGAAAGCCTGGGTGTGATTCAGGCTCAGAAACGTGAGCACATTCCCCCAAATTCTCCCCAGCAAATGGCTGGAGCAGTGCAGGGCTGGCTCGGTAAGCAGGTAAGCAGTTACTGGTGACTTGTCCTTTTGCAGGACGCACGGATCAAGGACTAATTCAGAGTCACGTAGTATCGGGTGGTGCTGAGGGTCCCAGGGAACTTTGGGAAACACAGGGAAGGGCCCTCCTGTGGTCAGGTGGTGCTTGGAGCACCCGCTTTGGAGGGGCAGCCCCGGGCTGACATCCTGGCTCTGTGCCCTCCCGGCCTGTGTCCCTCTGTGAGTCGTTTATGGTCTCTACCTCCCTCCTTCCACGCTCCAGGGAGACACACCGCCGGTCAGACTCCGTGTGGTCACCGAGTGAGTGCGGCGTCACAGCACCTGGCCCAGGCCAGGCAGGAAATACCAGATTGTCCCGTTCCCCGGTTGCCTCAGAGCGAGCCCCACGTTGTTTTCACGAGGCCAATTTTGCGACTTGTCATCGTCCAATGGTTTTCTCTGTTTTATTTATTGTCCACGTCACGAGTGAAGATCATGCTACTTTTTCCATCAGCGTGAGAAAGCCAGCCTGTCCCCCGCATCGCTTCCACGCAGCCCAGCCTCCACTTTGGGGTTCTGCTCTAGCTCCCTCCCAAGTTCTGGTCCAGCACCTTCACGGACTCGGGGTTTCTCTATTTGGATGCTCGGCCATCTCATCAAATTCATTACCTGTTTAATCTCAAATTGAGTTTATCACTTTCTCCCCAGAGGGGAATTTCCCTTCTATCTTGTGTGCATGTCTGTGTGTGCATTTCCTCATGCTTCCGCCGTCTTACGTCCTACAGAGAACCGTTAGAATGATCTTTGACGTCTCCTTCCCGTTCCTGTCTTTTAAATTAGGCTCTGAGTGTGACCCGATCCCCACCCCACCCTGCAAAATACACTTTGTTCCTGTTATTTTCCTTGTCTTCTTCCCTTTCATCCGGCGTTTGCTCGTCACATACATCTGCGCAGTACCTTGTGTGTGCCATGGCAACCAGGCCAAGCGAATTCTTGCCTCCTCCCTTTCACACTCTTGGAACAACCTCAGAACTCATTACAGCAGAGGCTGGACCCTGGAGCCACAGTACCTGGATTCAGATCCCGGCTCTGCAAATTTCCACCTGTCGGACCTCAGGCAAGTTCTTTGACCTCTCTACGCTGTAGATTTGTCATCTGTAAGGTGGCGATCATGCCAGTGCTCACTTCGTGAGGTTGTTAGGAGCAGCGAACGAGTTCACACGTGTGAAGTGCTTACAGCAGTGGCTGGAACATGCTAAGCACCACACAGATGACGAACAGTGACCCGGTCCCTCTCTTTCTGCTTCCTTTCTCTGTAGTTCAACCTCCATTAATTAGATTTTCTGAATTTGCTTTTTTTTTAATTCTTTTTTTTTAATTTATGTTTTCTTTTTTTTAATAATAAATTTATTTTTTATTGGTGTTCAATTTGCCAACATATAGAATAACACCCAGTGCTCATCCCATCAAGTGCCCACCTCAGTGCCCGTCACCCAGTCACCCCCACCCCCCGCCCTCCTCCCCTTCCACCACCCCTAGTTCGTTTCAGAGTTAGGAGTCTTCATGTTCTCTCTCCCTTTCTGATATTTCCAACTCATTTTTTCTCCTTTCCCCTTTATTCCCTTTCACTATTTTTTATATTCCCCAAATGAATGAGACCATATAATGTTTGTCCTTCTCTGATTGACTCACTTCACTCAGCATCGTACCCTCCAGTTCTATCCATGTAGAAGCAAATGGTGGATATTTGTCGTTTCTAATGGCTGAGGAACATTCCATTGTATACATGAATTTGCTTTTAACAAAGATGCTGAGTCCTCATTCCCTGCAGACGAAGGTCATTTTCTTTGCTTGACTTTCCAGAGCGTTGTGTGTATGGGTGGCCCGGCCTCACTGCCTGCCACCCCCACCGTCTCCCTTCCTGCTGTTAGGGACTCGCGCGCACCCTGAGAGCAGCACCTCGTGTTTGCACGGTTCTCTCCAGCGTTAATGGGTTTTCCATGGATCCAGATGCTGGATAGCATTTTCTTCCCCATCCTCTGCCTGGAAGGCCTCTTCCCCTGGCCCCGGGCTTGTATACCCCAAGGCTTCCTATTTTTGAGTCTTACCTTTCCTAGAGATTCTCTTCAGCCCACTCTGTCCTCAGTGGTACGTGGGAATTCCTAGTATCACTCGTTGAGTTCTCCCTATTTATGATCGGAGAATTCAGGGTATCTACTTCCATATTTTGCCGTCTTCCTTAGCAGATCTTGACTCCACATACTCTAGGGCAGGAATCGACAAAGCTTTTTCTGTAAAGGGCCAGAGAGAAAGAAACGGCTCGTGGACCACACTGTGTCTGTCACTTCTGTCAACTAGTCACCCCTGCCACTGGAACATGAGGGCAGCCGGGACGCTGTGCAAACGACTAAGTGTGGCATCTCCCGGTGACGCTTTACTTACAAACGTGTGGCAGGATGGATTTGGCCTTTGGGCTGTAGCTGCCCCCCTCCCCCCTCCCCCCCCCCCCCCCGCAGAGAGCAGTATCTGTTAATATACTGAGATGTTAAATATGATGCTATTGATGGAGTGATTTCAAGTGTGGAAGACTTGGATGGATTCTGGTGGGTTTGTGACCATGTCCAAACGGGGGCAGAGAGGGCTCATCCATGACTACGGACACACAGTAGCTGCGCGTGGAAAAACCACAACATGCTCGCTGTATATCCGGCCCTGCCTTTCCCGGGAATCCTGTGCAAACTCCTGACAGTGGAGAAACTCGGGGTGGGGGAGGGGTGGTTGCCGGGAGGAAAGTCTCGTCACCATGGAAACAGCTTTCTGAATCCCTGCATTGGTCTGTGAACACCAGGCGGTTCACAAACAGCCAAGAAGCATCTGAACTTACATTGTGAGGAGAAAACAGCTTCTGACAATACTCAGAAAATGCATTTGCCTTGGTCACTGGCCCGTGGGTCCCTGAGTGATTTTTCAGAGTACCTGAACACCACTGTTTTCTGAATAGCCTTGGAGAATATTTTTCTTAATTGATTAAACACAGGAAAGAACAGTGATTGAAGTTTTGAATATTTTTTTCTTTCCTTTCAGACCGTAGATTAACGCTAGACAGGCGTAGCTAATCAGATTTAACATTTCTTCACACTTTATTACTTCAACAAATGGGACAGGAAAACCTTCCTAATATTTAAAGTTTCCAAGATTTCACGAAACCGTTTAAAAGATTCATTATTTTTTTTCTCCCTAGACTGTCTTCCTTAATTTTAAATAGTGACCATTGCAACTGTGGCCTTCCAAATGAAAAATTACTCTTCCTAACTACACCTCCCCCACTTTTGCCATGTAATTAATTGTAGATCAAGCTCTTTGAGGTACAGCATGTAATAATTACTTTCTATAATTGATTTAGGTCTCGAATTATAAACCCTTTGTTTCCCTGTGAGGAGGGACACCCAAGGACTAAGAAAATTAGAGGCTAGGGCTGCCCGTTACTGGGACATAGTGCCCAGAGTAAAGGGAGGCCTGTCAGAGTACAATGATGGTTAATTTTAGGCAGAGATAATGGGATTATGTTCCACTTGAAGACATCGATGTTCAGAACAGGGCTGGATGCTCAGAAAAATGCTTCCCCAAATGGATGGCCTCTACGTGACAACCTACCCTCCAGTAACTATGAACTTGACCTATTTGGAAGTTGCAGATAGAATCAAGTGAGGATAAAGTCATACTGGATCAAGGTGAGCCCAAATCCAATGACTGAAGTCCTTACAATAAGGCAGAAATATGGACACAGACACGTAGAGAGGAGAAGGGCATGTGAGGATGGAGGCAGAGATGGGAGGGAGGACTCTCTAAGCCAAGGAATGCCAAGGGTTCTGGCCACCATTAGAAGCTGAAAGAGTCAGGGAAGGATCCTCCTCTAGACACTTCAGAGGGAGCACGGCCCTGCTGCCATCTTGATTTTGGACTTCTGGCCTTCAGAACCGTGAAAGAATAAATTTCTGTTGTTTTGACTACTTGGCTCATGATAACTTTGTTACAGCGACCCTAGGAAGCTAATACAACTTGTAATAGCTAATGTTTTTCTTTAAATCGGTTCCTTTTTACAAAGACACAATCATTTAAAAACTAAACTTCATGGCCACATTATGTATGGAGAAGCAATAACATTTTCTATGTATAAAATAAATATAAGAGAAATATAAAACTATTGCCCTAAAGTTATTTGTCTATGAACTACCTAATGACTTGCTTCAGCTTTTTGGGATAACTCCTAGTGTAGGAGCCAGGTGTCCTTGCATCCTGGTTTAATACTCTCATCTCAGGTTTTGTGGCAAATAAGTTCCAGCTGAAAACTTTCACTTTCCACTTGGTTGGTGTATCAGGATGCTTTGGGCAGAAAATGAGCAGAACCCCGAATCGAAAGGAAATTTATTATTTCAAGTAACAAGAAGTCCAGAGATAATGTAGGTCTCAGGTACAGTATGATCATGGCTCTGCCTCAATTTCTCTGCCCTTTTCTCCATTCTGTCTTTCTCCATGTGTTCATAAGTGGGCTTCTCTCAAGGTTACGAGATAGTTCCTAACTCAAGGAGTGTGGTGGAGGGAATGAGGAGTATGGGAAGGGGAGCTGGGAGAAAGAACCTCTCCCATGCTATGGGTTATAAAGACCTTCTCTTAAGTTAATTGGCCTACTTAGGACATGTACACATCCTCAAACCAATAACCATATTTGATGGGAGAATGATGGGAGAATTCGATAATATGGATTGGTTAAGATCAATTCAAATGTGCTTGGGTTGCTTGGAGGACTAAATACCTGGGCTAAATTTTGACTCTATTAGGAAATGTCATGGAAGGATTAGATACCAAACACACAAATAACGATGTGCCCCCACACTCCTCTGGCTAGCTCCTAACAACATCCTTCTTCGCACGAGTCCATTGTCAAAAGGGTGAATGGGGTGGCCCCGGTGGCGTAGCTGTTTGGCGCCTGCCTTCAGCCCAGGGCCTGGTCCTGGAGACCGGGGATCAAGTCTCATGTCGAGCTCCCTGCATAGAGCCTGCTTCTCCCTCTGCCTGTGTCTCTGCCTCTCTTTCTCTCTGTGTCTCTCATGAATAAATAAATAAAATCTTAAAAAAAAAAAAAAAAGAGTGAATGTACACAAAGTGCAGTCACTCCTTCCCAAAGGGTCCAGACCCAAAGCTTCGGTCAGATTCTACATCGGGCTCAGAGTTCAATATCTCTCAGTACTAGCTTCCTTGTGGTTCAGAAATCTCCAGTTGAAAGTGAAGTCACTCGCCACGTCCGCAACATTATCTCATATGCAATGGTGGAAAATGAAAACGATAGTCAATAATCACTTGGGAGAGGGGAGAATGGAAATAGCACCTAGTGGTCGTTGGTTCAAAGCACATGTTGGTGGGAGAATGCACGCCCCATGCCCTGACAGAGGCTCGGCTCCCTGGTTCTGCACTACCAATGAGCGTTCTGTGCATGGCTCTCTGTGGGCACGTCTGCGATGGGCATTAGGAAGGGGAAAGCCCTCTCTGCGAGGTGCAAAGCTTCAGTAGTTTATCGACTGTAGGCACAAATCCCGACAGCTTGCGATTGCTTTGAAGGGTTAAGTGATCACAAGATGTTGGCTGGAATCAGAGCCAACAGAGGCTTTAGAAACTGAGCGGGTATGTCACTTACTTGCTTCTGGTCGATTCCATGGAGTAGAAACCACAGCTGGAGATCTTACCCAGCATCACCTCCATGGCCTGGCCTTTCTGTCTGCTTGTGGTCTGCCTCTGTGCTTTGCCGGATCCCTTGCATCCAGTGTAAAGGATATTTCAAAGCTACAATCTGATCTAAACCCAGGCTGCTTTCATTCCACTGCTTCTTCACACTGAGCATATTTAATGCTTAGACCCGTAGACGAGGCTTCCTGGAGGTTCCCAGGCAAGGCCCAGGTGTTCCGGCCTGTCTTCTGCTTCAATCTATTTTCCTTTTTTTTTTCCAATCTATTTTCCTACCTAGGTTCTAGTCTCTGCCTCAGTTGGAAAACTAGTTTGGAGTAAAGAATTTTAATTTTACAATCTTGCAAGGCAATAAATGATCAGATTGGCAGTCATTTTAGCTTGCAGGCCACAGGTAGAAAGAACTCTTTTTTCAAAAAAAAATTATGGTTGACATATACTAGCATCAGGTGCACAACATAGCGATTCGACGCTCAGATGCGCTATGACGCTCACCGTGCGAGTGTAGTCACCATCTGTCACCACGGTTACTACATTATATTGATTATATTCCCTATACCGTGCTTTTCATTCCTGTGACTTATTTATTTTATAACTGGAGGTTTGTACCTCTTACTCCCCTTCACCTTGTCATAGAGCAAAGCCATACTTCCTTTTCTTCTCTGCTTTTATTTTATTTTATTTTATTTTCTTCTCTGCTTTTAAAATAGCCACTTTAGGGGTCAGGGTTCTGAGAAAAACCAAACCAGCCACTTGCGATGTAAATTTGTCTATTGTTTTCAATATACCTTACTGAGCTCCTTAACACGTAGCTAACACCGTCTGACATCCTGAATCTTTCCCGGTATGAGAGCCCTTGCAGACACGTGGTCCCTACCCTGAGACACGGTGGGCAGCAGCTAATAATCGTCCCCGTCGGGAGCCCCGGTCTGCAAGCTACACTCCGGGGGGCAGTGCTGTGGCGAGGCTGGGTCTGCGTGGCCACTCAACCCGCGAGGAGGGCCCGGCCTCGAAGCCCACCCCCTGCCCGTGCCACCCCGGGGCCCCGGCCCCCCGCTGCTTACCACTACTTTCTCTGTAAGCCTCAGCCACGGTCAACAGAAAAGGACTCTGCTCAACGTAAGTAGAAGAGTAATTTATTGCAACGGGATTGAGTACTTTCCAGAAACGTTGGGAAATCCGGAATCCTAGGTCGGGAAAAGTCAGGATAAAGGGAGCGGTGCATGGAGACTGAGCAAGTCCTTGCCGCAGCGTCACGCAGGCGAGGGCCGCTGGGGCCCCTGCTGGCGGCCACCGAGCACCACGGCTTGCGGTGGCACCTGTGCCGGGACGTGGGGGCTGCTTCCTCTGCACCCCGCAGCTGGCCCTCCTGCTCCTGCCCTCTTAGTAGGTCCCGGCCTGCAGGGGCGAAACCTCAAGCGGTGCAGTGGGTTGGCGGAGCTTGCTAGAACTGGCTTCCAGGCTCTGCCGTCTGTTCTTAGGACTTCGGGGTGCGGGGCACTGTCCAGGGGAAGGAGCGAGGGCCAGTGTCGGAGCAGAGGACAGGCCTCGCTCAGTGGCGCGTGTCTGTGAGGCCGTGGGCGTCGGGCCTTGGGCACGGTCCGGCTCTGTCGTTCAAGTTGGCTTTGGCCTCCGGAAGGCCGAGGAGCCAACTGCCGCCTTGCTGTTACCTGTGGCATCCTTGAACGTTCGATCGATGAATTCTCATCGTGCACGTTTCTTGCATCTCCTCAGGGTATCAGCATCCATGGTGTGACCAAGACTTGTCATTTCGGTTTCTTGCCAAAATCTGAATACTCACCTTTAGACACAGGAAGCATTCCAAACGTAGCTTGAAATGCAAATTTCTTCATCAGCCGTGTATCTTTAAACTCTGTCGGTTGAGGTAGATACAGAAATACTTATGACGGCAAGACTGAAATGCTTCGGGCGGTAGAGGTGTTAGCTTCATGCATCCCAGGAGTTACTATGAGCCTCAGAATGGCCATGTGAATGGGGGCTGGATTGATGGTCAATATGGGCACATGAGACTCGTTAGCTAGATAGCTTTAGAAGGACCATTATTTACATTTTGAGTCAAAAGCTTTATAAAACTTTAATAACACAAGATGGAATAAAGAAATTAGGTTACATCATAATTCTACTCTTCAATGATTTGTTTACTGCACTGCCGTTCATGTTTTTAAAATACAATCTTTAGGAAGTATATTTGATATTTGGTCATTTAATTCTACTCAGGCATTGAGTCTTTTAAAGAAAAGACTAAAAAAAATCTATAGATTTTGTTGGGAAGAATTTTAAAAAGCAAAGTGTCAATATTGTCACCTGAAAATTCTACAAGGAGGAATTAAAAACTCCAAAGTCATGTACAACAGCATCGAGGACGCTTGGTCTAGACAGAATAAAGAATTTTAAAAGTGGGAAGAAAAAGGTATGTGTGCGGGGGAGGAGGGTGATAAGCCCCTCAAGCACACACGATTTTTACTAATCAAGCCTTAAAAAAAAGGGTTTATCAAAAAACATTTTAAGACGGTAGTTTCTTATAATCTTCATTCTACAGAGGCTGGAACTTGAAACGAAAGATTGGTCAGTTGATTGCCTTGGAGTGCCAACCGCCGATTATTTTTAGTAATTAAAGTTGGAGGATTTTTTGGGGTTTTTCAAATCTGTGAATCTACGTTCCTTATAGAAAATGTGTTTCCAAAAGTAACTTTCCTGAATTCTAGTCGCCTGTGCATGGAGGGGCTAAAAGGATCATTAGAGGAGCCGCCGAGAGCCGCGGTGGCTGCCGTGGGGCGGCCCAGGGTGCCGACAAGTGCGAGTCTGTGAAATTGCATTTCTGCCCTTTTAAAATTTGACTACGAAGACTGTCAGTGATGAAATTGCAATTTGGGGCATGAAATTTTAGAGGTTAGACAGCTAGATCCAGCCTGGGGCTTGATTCCAGCCCAATACTATTATTAGCCCTTGACCATTGAGCCCTCACCCAGCATGTGCCTCCGCTGTCCGGAGCCCCAAGGCAGGGGGTGACCCCCCAACGGGCGCACCTGCTCCCCAGGCAGTGGAGGCCGAGGGAAGCCGCCCAGCTCCAACCCTGTCCCCACCTCTTCCTCTCCAGAAGGTTCCTCCTTCCTCCCTCCCTCCACCTTCCCCCCTCCCTCCCCTTCCTCCTCCTTCCCCCTTCCTCCCTCCCCCTCCTCCCTCCCTCCCTCCCTCCGAGCCTCTGGTGACTTCTGCACCTCTGCTCAGTCCAGTGTTAGCCACTGGCTGGAGGGGCCTGCAGCAGGTGTCCGCTGCAGGTGTCCACAGCAGGTGTCCACGGCAGGTGTCCGAGGCAGGTCCCCGCACAGGTGTCGGAGGCAGGTGTCCACGGCAGGTATCCATGGCAGGTGTTCACGGCAGGTGTCCAGGGCAGGTGTCCACAGCAGGTGTCCGTGGCAGGTCCCCGCAGCACCAACCGGAGCGTGTCTGGGGGAAGCGTCAGGGTCCAGCTCGGCCACTTGGTGGCACTAGAAAATAAGAGCCGGCCCTGCTGGAGGTCCAACTGGTGAGCAGCTCCCCACGCATTACCAAGAGAAAGCCTAAGGTAAACAGCTATTTCTGGAGAAAACTGGGCTTTGAAATAACCTCATCACTTTCTTCCCTTATAAAGTTGGGGTGCGTGGGGAGGAAGCGGAAAGGGCCTCGAGAGGAGCCCCGGGACCCTGCGATGGCAGCCGCCCGTGTCCTCACCTGCCACGCGTCCTCCCTGGGCCCCTCAAGGGTCAGGCCGAGCATCTCCGCGGGGGCCAGTACTGGGCGTGCTGTCCCTCACCCCCCACGAGCCCCGCACCTGTCCCCACGGCCCCCCCTGCACCTGCTGTGGTGCCCCAGGCACCTGGACCTGAGCCCCGTGCCTGTCCCCGTTGGTGGCTCCCCCCCACAGCACCGCCCACCCCTTTCTTGGCTCTGAGTCCCCAAAGTGTGACCCGCGGGCCCATGACTACGTCGCTGTCTGGGGAACAAGGACATGCTCATTCCCAGACTTTAAGTAGAAACAGTGTGTTCATAGGTTCTGACACCCCGGAGGCTGGGCCGGGGCGGGAGGCCCCAGCGGAAGGCCCCAGGCACGTGCTTCGGCCGCGCCTGGCAGCAGCCCCAGCAGTGACGCCCTCGGGTGGCTGGGGGAGCGGCTCCCTGGCTTGTCTGAGACACAGAGGCGGGCAGGGGTGGGGCGGGGAGGGCCGGGGACAGGGCGCTGCTGAGCTCCACCCCCCGGGACGATGGCGGGACCCAGGGTGCCACGTCACCGCCTGAGCCCCGGGCACCCGCGCTGTCCTCCAGGAGGCCGGTGACCGGCCTTGGTCCGCAAGCCCGACCCGCGGGCCCTCCTCCTGCCCCTCCACCCGGAGCAGCACCTTGCAGGTGGCTCTTCGTCCTTCCGCTCCCCCCACGGTTACTTCCCCCCACCTGTGCCCACCTGGCCCGCTTGCCTTCCTAAGCCACTTGTCCCCTCATGGACCTTGCCCTCCGGTCTCTCCCCGCATGTCTCTGGCAGCCTCAGCCCCGCAGGCTGGGCCAGGGCTCATCGGGCCCCACGTCCCACACAACTGAGGCTCCAGGCTACGGTTGAGGCAGCGGGGTGCCTGCGGAGGCCCGGGTGGTCGCCACACGCGTACTCCGTGTGCCCTGTTGTGGTCCCGGGAGTGGTGGCTGGGGGTGGGGGCACAACCGGTTCCAGAGCCGCAGCCCCATGAGGCAACGAGGGGTCACGCCCTGAGTGGAGGCAGCCCAAGCACCAGACCTGCTGCCCCCAGAGGCCAGTCCTGGGGCCCTTTCTTCTGGCCCGACCCACGGGCACAGGCCTCCTCCTGCCTTGCCTGATGGGTGCCGGCGGAGGTCCGGGGTGGGCGGGTGAGCAGTGGCAGATGCCCACTGGCAGCCTAGGCCCAGGGCAGGCAGGTGAGCAGCGGTGGCAGGCGCACGGCTGGCGGCCCGGGCCCGGGGCAGGGGGCGGGGTGAGCAGCAGCAGCAGGTGCCCATGGGCGGCCCGGGCCCGGGGTGGGCGGCTGGCACAGGGCAGGCTGCTTGCTGGGCTGCCCCGACCAAGGGCTTGGAGACCTGAGGCACCAGCTACAGCTACAGCCGGGCTTGGGGTTAGCTGCGCTCTCCTACCCACTGCTCCCCGAGCCCCGCCGTGAAGTGCTGGAGACTTGGCTATGGAGCTGGGAGAGGCCGGTGCCCGGGTCTGGACTGTGATGTGCCCTGTGGCTTAGGGACCAGGACAATGACCTCTGCACAGGCCGCAGACCCCTCCTCTAGAAGATCGTGGAACTGGAAGTGGCTGCAGATTGCTGTTTGCAGCGTTTCTGCATCTCTGAGAGGTGGGGGCAAGAGTCCAACCCCATGGGTCAGAGTCCTTCCATCTGCGGCCGGACAGACACGCCAGCAGGTGGGACCCCCTTTGGGGAGGAGCTCTTGGTCCCATCTGGTTGTGGGGGGCAGTGGAGCCGGGATGGGCAGTCAGGGTGTTGCCACAGGCTTGGCTTCCCATCGAGGGATTGAGGTGGCAGGTCAGCTGCGACCTGTTGGTAGTCAGACGCTAACTAAGGTGGTCCCACCTGCTGCCCAGCGCTGGTGACTCTTTCATGGCACCGTGGAGAAAAATCCGTGATCACCTGGCCAGCGGTTGGGGTTGGGTGTTTTGTTTGTATTAGAGGATTGCACAGAATTCATAATCCCCATGATCCCCTTCACCTGCTGCCCCATTTGCAGAGGTGACAGAGAGGGGTCAATTCACTGCAGGTTAATCGGGTGTGTCACTTGACGTCATCTGCTAATGATGTCATCCCACAGGCGTGTATGGAGGCCTTCTGCCAGGCGGGGCTGCTGACAACCAGACGGAGCCCCGGCCGCCGAGCGTCTCTGGGCAGCGTCCTTCGTATCCGTGCAGCACCGACAAGCCGTGGAGTTGCGCTGACGTTTTGTTGTTCCACCGGGTATTTGAAGATCAACATTTTCCAGGGCCCTCATTTCAGAACTTTCGGAACCTTCGAAGCTTCTTATGCTGTCCTTACTGCTTATCCTTCTGCAGGGTCTCCTTGGCCGAGCCTCGTTCGCCTTGCCCTGAATTATGGAGTCCTGGCTGAGCGGCTTCACTCATTATAATGAGATGTGCACAGTCCACGGAAGTCCTACTTCGGTACTGAGGCCCTGGAGGCCCTCTACCTTGTTCTGGACGGAAACTCTGGATGCAAGAGCTCGTCCTCCAGAGGAACCTTCTTGCATTGATCCCTTCGGTAAACAGAAGTGTCCTTTTGTAATGTGGACGATGGTTCTTTACCTTAAGGATCTGCACGTGAAGTGGGAGGGGCCTGCCCACCATGTTAGAACAAGATCCATGAACTTGACCCTCCAAAAATGACGTGGTGGGTCTGAGAATCACGTAGAACACAGTTGTCCTCGGGGTTTAAGGTTAGGGGCGGGTGTGGAGAAAGTCAGTGCTAGACGCTGGGATTACATCATGTGTTCCTTTAAAGGCCCTGAAAGAATCAAGATTTCTGTCTTTTAGGAAAGTTATCCCAGGGGAGCAGCGGTGACACAGGAGCATGAATTTCACGCCTGAAAACGAGGACGCCTCCCAATCTTAGTGTCTGTTTTTAGTGGGTCCGTATCTGTGTTCCTTAGACTGTTGTTGGCCTTCAGTTCTCTAGTCGTGCGTGTGATCATTGACACCCAGTAGAGAGCTGCTGGACCCGAGCCCTGCGCCAGTGCTGGGAAGGCACGTCTGAGGGGCCCTGGGTGAGTCAGTAGCCGAGCGCCACCTGAGTTCTGGCTGCCCCAGCAGCGCCCCCTCTGAAATTGTTCCAGGCGGTAGGAGTCCTCTTCCCTCTGCATCCCCTAGAAGGTGAAGCCAAGGGGTGGTAGGAGTCCTCTTCCTTCCGCATCCCTGAGAAGGCGAAGCCAAGGGGCAGTGGGAGTCCTCTTCCCTCTGCATCCCCGAGAAGGTGAAGCCAAGAGGCAGTGGGAGTCCTCTTCCCTCTGCATCCCCGAGAAGGTGAAGCCAAGAGGCAGTAGGAGTCCTCTTCCCTCTGCATCCCTGAGAAGGCGAAGCCAAGGGACGGTGCAACATACCCTCCTCTAAGTCATTTGAAAGAATGTGCATGACCTGAAGTTGAGTTGTCTGTTTTTCTGTTCCAAATCTTCTCCTCAGCAAGGAGTCACGATGACAGCTGACCATTAATAGTTTATCTTTGTGGTCGTACGTACATACAGACCAGGGTGCAGTTGGTCTTCGCCCAAAATATATTTTTAAATATATTAAGTATATTTAAATATATTTAAATACATTTTATATTATTTTAAATAATATTTAAATATATCTTTTAGTCCAAGGATAAAAATAGAGATACCAAGTTGAAAAAAAAAACTTTAACAGGCTCTAAAACCACTTTCCTAGCACCTGGTTATAATTAAATAATGTGCTAATTAGAGGTAATTCTTAGATAATTAACAAAAATTGAGTCAGCTCTGTACTTGGCAGCACTGACCATTCATTCTTTTCTTCTTACTGGAGAGAATTTATCAAAATCATGTGACCTGCTATCCAGAGAGAATTATTCCTGTGTTGAGATATCACCCTCAGTCTTTGATCTGTTCATATATGTTTAGGATTATTGAAGTGCAGTGGGGATAGAATCAGTATGATTCTGCTTTTTTTCATTGACGATTATACTGTAACTATTTTCTTTTTTTTTTTTTGTAACTATTTTCATACAATGTAGGGAACTCTTTTCAGAGCATCATGGAATGTTTCCCACTGTATTAGTTCTTTTATTTAATAGTGTCTTTCTAATGTCAGATATTTAGATGTGTATACTTTCCATTGCAATAAGTAATGTGATAAACTGTATACACATAAACCTATTTAATAAGCTCCTAGAAATGAAACCAATGTGAGAAAGATGCGGCAAACGATGGCTTTTCAGACAAGTCGTTCAGTTTATGCTGAGGGGAGGCGAGGGTGTTCCCCAGTCTCTGGACTTTGGCACGAGGCACCATATTTAATACACCTGCTGCCAGTTGGACAAAAGAATGATGGCATCTTATTATTTAGGCTGCATTCGGTGACTGTCAGTACGCCTGAGCCTTCTCATGTTTATTTATTTATTTATTTTTTATTTTTTTTGAGCCTTCTTATGTTTATTGGCCATTTATATTTCTTGTTCTGTGAATTTGATGCTCTTTTTAATTTTTGCTAGTATGTGTACCTTACTGGTTTTTAATGCTCTTTCTATATTTAAGGGTATTAACTGTCAAATTGTACCAGTATTCACTTACTTTTGCATAAAATCTTGTGGGGGGGGGGTGTCACTGGGTGGCTCAGTTGGTTAAGCGTCTGACTCTTGGTTTTGGCTCAGGTCATGATCTCAGGGTCCTGGGACCGAGCCTCGCGTCAGGCTCCCTGCTCAGTGGGGTCTGCTAGAGTTTTCTCCCTCCGTCTCCCTGTTTTCCTCCCCCCTCATGCTCTCTCTCTCTCAAATAAATAAATAAATCTTAAAAAAATAAAGTCTTAGGGTGTACGGGTATGCTGATGCTTATGTAGTTAAATATTAGTCTTTGTGTGTTTTTTTAAAGATTTATTTATTTGAGAGAGAGAGAGAGAGAGAGCACAGACAGGCAGGGTGGGGCAGAGGGGGACGCAGAGGGCCCTCGAGTGGTCTCCCCACCCATCGCCGAGCCCTACGTGGGGCTCCGTCACAGCTCTGAGGTCACCCTCTGAGCCAAAACCCAGAGTCAGATGCTTAACCCACTGAGTTACCTAGATTCCCCATTTTTTTTTATCTTTGTGTCTGTTTTATTGATCAGAAATCTGATGTAAAAGTATTCAATGACTGTTTACCCACTTTTTTTTCTGGTTCTCATGTTTTGTTTTGTTTTGTTTTCATTTAACGCCTTGATTTTGCCTTTACTTGGTTGTGTCTTTGGTGACACTGGCTCTGTGATTGTACATGAGGAACAGAAGCTTTCCGTAGTCAAAAAGTTCAGAAACACAAAGTCACACATTAAGCTGATTTAAACAAACTTGAGGACTTCTCAGAGCATTTAACTTGCTGACATGTATTCTCTCCTTGCTAGAGGACCGGCAGAGGAAGAGTACGGCCAGACGCGTCTGGTCAACTCCTCCTTTTTATTTCCCTAAGCACTTAACTGAGATGAGAATTCCTTGCTGGGTCAGATCCTCATGCGGTGTCGTTATGTTTATGGGGCAAGGCGAGCCCCTCACCTGCCTCATTCCAAGCATTCAGTGATCACTGCCTTCCTTATTGGTTTGTGCATCTGAACTTTTTCCTTTTGATTCCAAGTTGAGACTGATTGGAGAATATCTGGACAAAAAGAAGGCGGCATAGGGAAGCAGCAGGCTCGCGTCTGCACAAACAAAACCTGAAGGCAATTACATTTCCAAGTATTATGTTAATAATGCAAACTGTGTTTAATGGTCTGAAACAGCGAAACAGCAGACGGGCTTTAATTAAAGCTTCACATCACTCTTCTCAATAGCCTTCTCGTCACATGAACAGCTGCTTCATGGCACCCACAGAAGAAAGATGTTTCCATTTGAAAACTTTCTTGCATGAGATGTAAAATTCCATCCAATAGCCATTCTAAAATTTGGGCTTTTCTGAGTGATTTGTAACTCCTGAATGCTGCATTACATTTTGCTCATTTGGGGAGTTTTTGAGGATTTTATCGGTGTCTATTTCTGATTGAGTGCCTCCCGCCCATCAGACCTAAAACTATTCAGTGTAAGATGCCTCGGTGAAAGGGAAGCATGAATGCTTGTCTAAATAAAGACGATCACTTTATGTTTTAATTAAATTAATTAATTAATTAATTAATTTAAAGACGATCACTTTAGAACGAATGACCTTAAAAGGGGAAAAAAGGCATTGAGGGAGGAGGATGCCTGTCGGGGAGCCTGGTAGTTGACTGGTGCCCTCGCTCCTGGGCCCTTAGCATCAGTCTGAAGCGCTGCCTGTGTCAACCGCCCGGCCACCCAGAGTCTCCCGCTGTGAGTGCCCAGCGTTTAAGGAAGACACGCCGGTTGCGTGGGTACAACCTAGTAGACAAATTGTGAGGGTTTCACGGGTGGCTTTGCTCTTAGGAAAGAAGAGGAGATGGTTAAGTGACTTCCCCCCTCTGGTCCTTAGCAAAGGAAGTCACTTTCTCCTACATGTTTGCACGTGAATGTAAGTCCTTCTCAGGGTGCACAACCCGAGACACTCTTGCCGTCAGATGTGCTGAAGTGGTTTAGGCCCTGGGCGTGTTCATTCCCATAGTGGAATTTGAAAACCGGAGCAGACCGCCATAACAGCCTTGAGTGCAAGAGTCAGGTGTTTGCAAATTCAGAATGGGGGGTTTCGGGAGTGACCGGAGCAGAGTAACTTATAACAGGAAAACACTGCAGAAGGTGTAGGTTTTTTTTCCCCCCTCTCTTGGAAAGCTGAGTTTTTTGTTGTTGATCAGGTCTGGGATAATCTAAATAAGCGCAGGGTCCTCTTTATCACCACTTGAGTGAGCAAACCTTTCGGCCTCCTCTGCCCTGATCGACCGCTGCACACAGGTTTGCTGGGGGCAGGTGGCCCTGCACGGATGGCACGGCTTGTGGGCAGAGGAGCAGAGGGCAGGGCAGGCTTGGCTCCAGGCCTGAAATGTGGCCACAGATGGGGAAGGTCACTCGGATGGAGCCCACCCCCTGGCTTTGCCATTTGATATGTCGAGATTCTGGAGTCTGTGCACATGCATGAACCGGTTGCCTGGTGGCCTCCACCACCCTCCGCCCCAACCTGGGGTCTGTCCAAAGCATTTATCTCCATCTGTAGTATTTCAAGGGTTATAATTTACATCGTCTCTACTTCCGAAATACATTTGAAACCTCTCCCCTTGTGGAATGGAACACAGCCTGGGATGTCGTATTCTAGTCATTTGGTGAAGAAATTCCATACACCTGTTACATATATTTGCATCATCCATCCATCCATCCATCCATCCATCCATCCATCCATCACTCACTGTTTGGCACTTACTGTATTTTGGTGCTTTTGTTAGGGGTTGGGAATGCAGACTTGCATGGGATATTGTCTTTTCTTTCTTTATATTTCTAAAGATTTTATTTATTTATTCATGAGAGACACACACACACACACACACAGAGGCAGAGACACAGGCAGAGGGAGAAGCAGGCTCCCTGTGGGGAGCCCGACGCAGGACTTGATCCCGGGACCCGGGATCATGCCCTGGGCTGAGGGCAGACGCTCAACCGCTGAGCCCCCCAGATGCCCCAGATGTTGTCTTTTCATCAAAGAACTCAGAGTCAAGTGGGAGGGACAGACTTATCAGCAGAGATGTCAATGCTGTGCTGTCCCAGGGGAAAGGAGCCCAGAGGCCTGTGAGTCTGTAGAACTGGCAGAGGCTTCCCAGAGGAGGAGTCTTTTGAGGCGGGTCCCAAAAGATGAGTAGGAATTGGCCAGGCTGGGTCGGGGAAGGTGTTCACCCAGGGAGACGAGCAACAGCGTGTGCGGATGGTTGTGAAAGACCCACCGAGAGGACGGGGCACGTTCAGTGTGGTGCCACGTGAGAAGCCTAAGAGGGGACGTGACGCGAGCGCCTGGCCAGGTTCCGAGGGGCTTCATGTGGGCCAGGCCAGGCAAGCAGAGCCTTCAGCATCCGAGACCCACCTGTGGGAGCTTGGGCAGGTCGCTCAGCCTCTCTGTGTCTCTTGAAAATGGAAAGAGCAATAGAATTTAGAAGTTGCTGTATACGCTTCAGAATGTGTCCATGCGTCCCCACAGACGTGTCTTAGATTAAGAGCATCCGAATGTAGTGAATTATTATAAAGTCGAGTCTGGCACACGGTGAGCACCATATAAATGTCCGGTGCTCTCACTGTGGGCGATGAAAGCCTTTCACGCGGTGGCCAAGTGCTCCCGCCCTCCTCACCCACGCTGCCGCTTCCCCGGGATCAGAGAACGGCCACTGTCGTCGGGGGCAGCAGGCCTCCCCCCTTCCCTTTCGCCTCGCTGGGCACAGGCGCCTCCTGGGTCCCAACCCCTCTTCTTCCTGCCTCCAAGCAGCTTTCCGGTGCATCAAGGACCGTGGGGCATGCTTTGCGACTTTACCGTCCCCCCTGCCCTGGGTTGGGTCTGCTGGTTTCAATCCTCCGATTGGTGTGGATAATCCGCCGCTGGTGACACAAACACAAATAGCACTTGCAGATCGAGGGCATGACGCTGTTCTTCATTTTCTCCGGGAGCCCCTGCCGTGCTGCTAACAGGCAGGCAAGCCGCTGGCATTCTGTGCGCGTCCCGCTGCGGGATAAAGACGTGGCCTCCCTCCGTCACAGGCCCCAGGCAGGCTGGCGGTTCGTGGAGGGCCTGGGTCGGAGCGTGTGGGGAGATGCCAGCCAGGGGTTGTCGGGGAGCACGGAGCCTGCCCGAAAGGTGCAGTCAGTCCTGGGAGAAGCCGAGCCAGGGGCTGGGGTGTTGAGGGCTGGCCTGGCAGGCGGGCGACCCAACTCTGGATCCTGACCCCATTTGCTCTGAGCTCTGAAGCCCTCACGCAACCTTTCTGGGTGTTTTCGGGCCCAAAGCTCCATGGTTCTGTGCCGACTTTGCAGATCCGCCTCTTATGGGGATTGTTATTAATTTCTCAGAGGACATTTGTGCAAGACGGCCCCAGGACAGGGTCCCTAGGGGTCCCTTGGGGAGCCCCAGGCAGGAGGGAGTCAGGCCCTGGGCCCCCCCGAAGAGCCATGAGGTTTTCCTTAGCAGCAGCCTGGCAGGCCTCTCCTTTCTCGTGTGCTGCAAATCACACTTCCACCCTGAGGCCACCCTGGGGTGAGGACCGGCCCTGCTTGGGGCAGGGGCTGTGGGCGCAGAAGCGGGTCCCTGAGCTGGGCCAAGGCCCTGTGGGGAGGGAGGGCAGCGGGTGTACACGGTCACCGTTGTCCGCGGGCAGTGATGGAACCGGGATGGGACCTCGGGGTTCCCCCTGAATCGTGTTCTGTGGGGTGGAGTGACCGTGACCTTCGCTGGGTCAGGAGTCCGTCGGCCCCAGCAGCTTCCCTGCGGGAACCAGGCAGTCCTTGAACGAGACTTAGGGCTTCGGCGTCTGTGCGGAGGCCCGGCTGCTCTGTCCCCGAGCTGCTCGGTGCCCCGTGGGCCATGCGTGCCCTCCTTGCGCTAGTGAGGCCCAAACGGAGGAGTCCGGAGCGACGCGTCCCTGCACGGTGCTCTCAGAGCCTCTCCTCTGGCCTCGCGCAATCCAGCTTAGCTGGCTCCGTATTGTTCTCGCACGCGGGCTGGCCACGCTCTTGCCCCAGGACTACTGCACGCGCTGCTTCATCCCCTGCAATGCTCTCCCTTCAGATTTTTCTTGGCTTACTTTCTAACTCTTTGGCTTCTTTGCTAAAGTGTCACCTTCTGGCTACCCTGCTTAAAATTGTGCCCCCCTCGAACTTCCTGTCCTCTTCCATTTCATTTTTCTTACTAGCACTCATTACTTATTACTTCCTAATATTATATATATATTTATATATATACATATACATATGATTATGCATATATATATGCATATTATACATATATATATGATTTTTAGTGGGCTCCACACTGGGTTTGTAGGGCTTGACCTCACGACCCTCAGAGCAAGACCTGAGCTAAAATCAAGAGTTGGACACTTGACCCAGGAGCCTCAGTAACATGCTATATATTTTACTTACTTATTTATTGTGTTTCTCCCTCAATAGTTGTAAAATCCATAAAGGTTGAGATTACCGTTTCTGCTTTATTCACTGCTATATCCCAATAATCTTTATTCGGGATAAGCTCTCGGTCAATACCTACTGAATGAATGCTGCATCTGTGAACTTGGGTTGAATAAGCACGACTGCCTTGGTCCTGGACAGATGAATTCGCATGGACTTTTTTTTTTCATCTGTACTTTGAAAGTGCTCCTCAGGTGATCTGATGCACAAGTAGCTTAGGATCCATGGACCTGGGGAGTTTTCGGATCAACCGTACTAGCTGAGTTTTGTCCCCATTAGTCTAGGTCCTGAGCATAGACGAGGCTCAGACCGCCTCATTCATTAATTGACCATCATGGGCAAAATCCTGTGATTTAACCAAGAAGGAGGCATTTTCTCCAAAGTAAATTTAAGAAAGCAGGAAACTTGCTTCGATTTATATCGAGAGCCATTCTTCCCATGTCAACAGGAAGCCAAGCTGAAGGCATTTTCAGTGACACAGAGGAATTAGTTCTGTAATTACTTTTGCCGACGCAAACCTACAACTTCTTGGGGCTACGAGTTTTAATAATATTTTTCAGCGTGATCGCTGGAGGAACCAGCACGTTGATGTATTTCAGCAGCCTTGAACATTCTCATTTGGCCGCGCGCACATACCGCCTTCACGTCAGGGCTCCTCAACCCTGGAGAAATAGCTTTACTGTCATGCTAGGTCATAAAAAAGAGGGGCGAGTGTCAGGTACAGCCTTCTCAGATGGTTCTGGATCTGTTTTGCTTCATCCCCTTAGTCCTTAAGGCGTTAAATCCTTTCTCATGTAAAATATTGTGGTCTTGAGGGCTCCCCTCCCCGGGGAGGGGCCCACACCTGCCTCTTTCTGGAAGCTGTACTTGCCAAAAGCCTACGTGGTAAGATAAAGGGCCCAGGTAGGAGTTCCTCCCTTCTCATCCCTTCCCTGTGTTCGTCTGACACTCTCAAGGCCCCAGCAGGAAAAAGAAAACAATAGATTTGCCTGCATATCTTGCTAGTAAGGTCCCAAGTAGATCCAAGTAGATGCCGAGAGAGTGGGGTCTGAGAGAGGAGCTCCCTGTCATTGCAAGCCTCCCCATCAGCTGCAGAGAAGGAGAGAAAAACCCAGAAGTGAAGTTCTCCATCAGCTCCATCCCCAAACCTTCCTTCTTTAGCAACCGTTGGGTCAGCTCTTCCCTCCCATCCGGAAAACAGATGGGGTACTTTTTTTGTTCTGCCAAGAATGTGCCTTTTTGTCGTTTCATAATGTCTGAGGATGTGTTGTTCACAGAAGCTCTGAAGTCCCTGCTCATTTGGTGGAGTTGGGGGGATGCCAGAATGGTGTACCCCCTGCCCCCCCCTCCCCCGTTGCTTGCTCCTTCCCCTGGGGCTGAGTCTACTCCCTCCCAGGATGTGCTGGGAGACAGCTAGTTTCAGCCTGTTGATGGGAAGCAGGTTGGAAGGTCCAGCCTCAGGATTTTCTGCGTATGGGTGAGTAGGAGGGCACCAGACATGGCACATTGTGTGGTAAGAATGGCTCCGTAATGAGTTGTTTCCTCCTTCCCAATATCCAACCTTGCATGTGGACCTGGGGGGAGAGACAGTGAGTGATGGCACGCCTGGCGTGGCTCAGGGGTTGAGCATCAGCCTTCAGCCCAGGGCATGATCCTGGAGTCCCGGGATCGAGTCCCATGTCGGGCTCCCTGAATGGAGCCTGCTTCTCCCTCTGCCTGTGTCTCTGCCTCTCTCTGTGTCTCTCATGAATAAATAAATAAAATCTTAAGAAAAAAAAAAAAGAGAGAGAGGTGTGTGTGTGTGTGTGTGTGTAAGGAGAAAGGGATGGAAAACCTCATCCCCTGTCTCCTGCATCCCACACTTAGGCCGTGGCCTCAGCACTCTCTTCCCCCCATTTTTTCCAGAAAACAACACATCTGCGGTCTCACCTTAGCATCTACCGAGACTCAAAGTTAAGGCTAAATCACTTTCTCAGGGTTTTGTTTGGACAAGTCTTGAGAGGATAAAAATATTTGGCTCTCGGCCCCTCTTCTGTTGACCTCCTTGATGGCAGCAGCAATGACCTTGTTGCTTGGTCCAGCTTCCTCCACTGTCCAGCATGTCAACTGCTCAAACTAACACTTTTTGAAGAGAGTGGAATGAAAGAATAGGAGCCAGAACGGATTCTCCTGGATATTTGAGCAATTCAGAGGCAAAGACATTTTCTGGTTCTTGTTTTGTGTAGTGCAGAGAAAAGTTGACCTGCTTGTTCACGTTTTTTTTTTTTTTTGGTCTTTTGGAATCAAGATGGTGGTGAGGATGAACTGGTGGTAACAGGAGGCTTCGAAGGGAGGCACTCCTTTGGCGGTTCATGTGTCTAGTCTTTTCCCAAGGGGCAAAGAACCCGAGAACTGCGTACCTGTTCCGACGACGATGTTCCGTCTCATTCCAGAAACGTCCTTGCGGGGCGCCGTTCATCGCTCGGTAGCCGTTCTGTGGTGAACCGCCGTAGGCCGGGCAGGTGGGGGCAGAGGACCTGTGGGACTGCTACGGAGGCTGTGGCCTGACCGCTCTCTATCCGCCTTATCCAGAATCCGAGTAACAACATGTGCTGCTTTATGAATCATGACGAAAGGGACGGATTACCAGGCTTTAGCATTAGGGACTTCTATTTAGACATTATTATTTCACGATTTTGACAAGGTTGAGGATTCAAAAAGTGCTTTATGAGCTCAGCTTTGTTTCCATCTGCAACACTCCTGCCATCCTGTGAAACGTGGTGTGTGAATCGATGGACTCGATGTCGAATTTACTGTCTATTAAAAATGCCAATTTAAAACAAGTTATTGGTTAAGAACCAGTGCATTCTTTTTTATAATCATCGGCTACTAATGGATGAGCTCAACATAAGGTTTCATAGTGGGACAGTCCCTCCAGTGAGGTGTTCATAAGCGGCTGACATGCTTATTCGTAGACATTTATCAACCAGGAGTCAAGTAAAAATAAATTACATTTTGTTTTTATTTATCTCTCTCTTGGAATAGGGTTTTTCACAAATACAAAAAGGCTTTGCATAGTATACTGATATTTTTCTCTTTCTGGGGGAAAAATTCAATTGTGGAAATGAAAACAAGCCACTCAAGTTTGAAGTGCAGTGATGACAATGATGGTTTTTGGTTTGAAAAAGATTTTTAAACTTAGTATTTCATTTAATCCTGTAACAACCATATGATGTAAGTAGGTGAGGTGTTATTATCTTTATTTATAGTAAGAACAACTGAGGCTGTACCAGATTTCTTGGATAGCAAGGTATTTCCTCAACCTCCCCAGAAAAATAGGGCTCAACTTTAGCACCTTTGACTCAACACCTTGAGGTCCTGTTGCTGTTAGTGCTTTGCTGGAGGGAGGGCTGCTTGTGTCCTGCTATGACCTAGAAACCATCTCCCCAAGATTTCTGACATCTCAGTTAACACCAGTTTGCCTGAGGGGAGTCTCATTGCCGGCGTTCTCCAAACTACCAGGCAGTTCTGTTGGGGTTGTTCTAACTGGAAAGGAAAATGGTTGGTTCCCTCATGTCCGCGTCAGGCTGGCCTGGTCTGCAGAGGACCTAGAGCCACACGTGAAAATCTGCTACACTTGGCACACCAAGCACTAGAGTTTTCAGATCAAGTTAATTTAATGAGGTGCCAGTTTTTATCCTAATAAATGTTAGAATGGTCTGATTATTTGGGGTCTCATCACTCTCTGTCTTGTGTTAACAAAAGAGAAGATGCAGATATAAAATTTTCCAGGGCACACCCAGAAGTTGTTAGCAGCGATTTCAATGTTTAAGGAGAAGGGAAGGAAATTATTTTGTTCCTTTCTGTACTACTTATAAAATATACACCTATTATTTAAAAAAAATGATTTTAAAGATGCACGATACTCAGGTAAAGGAGAGAAACAAGAGAACTACAAAGTCACCTTTCGGAGACCTGTGGACATCGTGTGGTGAAGGGTCCCCAGGGCAGGGTGCAAGCCCGTCTCTGCCGTCAGACCAGTCTGAGCCTCACGGTGGTGACGTGGCAGCCGTGTCACCTGCAGGAATTGGTTTTTCGAGGAGTGAAGAATGGGATGGTGAAGGGGTGCACGGGGAGTGATGAAGGGAGGGATGTCGGGTGTTCTATAAGTTAGAACTACAGCTAATAAAAATACCCTGCTGCCTGGTGTAAGGCACACGGTTGGTGACCGTGTAAGAGCTCGGGGGGGGGGGGGGGAGCAGGTGGGGGGAGGTGGGGGCAGCCGGGAGTGAGCAGAGCCCAACATGTAGGGAAGCTGAGTCTCTGCTGTACAACCTGAAGCTAACATAACATCGTGTATCAACTATATTCAAATAAAGAAAATAATTCTTATAGACCCTGATTCACCTTCCTTTCAAATGTCTGTTTCCGTCTCCTTCCAGAGGTCGATTTTACCTCTGTTTATTCCTACTGCCCTAGGAAGAGTACATTTTTTTATTTACTAAGCGCATTTTTGCAAAAGTACTCATCACTCTCCAAAGGTCCATGAAATGTCTGTTTGCTAACAGACAGGTATAAGGTCTCCCCCATCTTAGATCCAAGGACATGTGTCTATGGTGGGGGGGTCGGGGGGCTCTTAGGCTGGTTGTGCGGTGCAGGTGTTAGGAGCTGAGGGGCCCGGTCTGGCTTGTGGACTTCCCCTTGTTGCTCCGCACATGTGGTCATACTTCAGGATGCGCCCTGTCGGTGGTCTAACCTGAAGTCGCTCTTCAAGGCCCCAGTTTGGGAGGAGGAGCTGTGCTCCCTGTGGTGTGAGCCAATGCAGAGCCCCAAAGGTGTCACAGCGCAGTGGGCCCTGACTGGGGGCCCTGGCCTGTCCCAGGCTGTCGTGGAAGTGACACGCTGGGAGCATCTGAGTCTAGCCTGGGGAAACCGAGGCTGGGAGGAAGGTCACGTGGGTAAGACTATGTGATCAGTGGTGACGGGCCCCCCTGCAGGCCCTTAGGACACATAAAGAATAACAAAAGACATTTTCATTCTCCCCAAAGTCATGCCCTTCCTCCTCCTCCATCTCTTCTCTCCCACATGCATCATCCCCCAAAGCAAACTCTGCACTTTTGTTCTCCGGGTATCAAACTCCTTAATTTCCTTTGCTTTTTGTCTTACATATTGTTGTTGTTGTTGTTGTTGTTGTTGTTGTTGTTGTTTTCACTTGATATTCTGGGAGTTTGATATAATTCTGGGAATTGTATTCAATAATATTTCTATAGAATTATTAAAACATAAGCAGCCAGAATTGTAATTTTTCTGAGGGGAGGCAGATGGATTCTGGGGGGGGTCGCACCCTGACCCCCTCCTGGTATTCACACCCTCCCATAACCTCCTCCTGTTGGCTGTGTGATTTGCTTCTGGGTCAAAGAGGGGAAGTCACTTATGATTATGTTGTATAGTCAAGTAGTCCATCTTGCTCTACGGACTCTTTGTATTGGCCTAATGGTGTCCACGGCCATCTGGGGGCCTGCACAGCGCTCTCAGCAGCCGTGGGCAGCCTCAGGCGCCTGAGACCAAGCCCGGTTGACAGCCTGCCAAAAGCCAGGGCCTCCCATCCCACAATCGAAAAAAATGAATTCTGCCAACAGCTGTGGGACCTTGGAAGTGGGTTCTTCCCCAGGAAGCTTCCATATCCATGTGCGGCCCAGTCAACACCTTATCTGCCCACACAGAGTCCTCAGGGACCCGGAGCCACATTCCTGACCCACAGAAACCGTCAGATGACAAACGGGCATCGTCCTAAACTGCTGAGTCGGTTACACAGCAGTAGGCAACTGAGACAAGAGGGTTTCTCTCTCTCTCTCTTTTTTTTTAAATAGCATCCTATTTTCATTTGATGACTCATCTTAAGCTCATACACTGAGTATTTAGAAAGTTTTTCTTCTCCTTCCTGAATTATTTCTATTTCCTCCAGTGTCAGTTTTCTGTTTTGTTTATTCATTTCCTTTCATCCTGCTGTTTCAATGCCTGGTGAGCTCTGGTTGTCTTCACTTCAAGTAAGAAGGACTAATGATATCTGAGTTTCCTCGGCTCTGCCTCAAATTCTCTTTCCTGAGGGTCAATTCTGCCTAAAAATCCCACGGAGCAGGACTGAAGTGTTGACTAACAGTCCAAAACAATCGTATCCACTGGTAGGTGTGCACCAAGCCTATTAGGCCACATCTACGACACTAGAAGGTATCCTTCCTCTCCGCTGCGCCACTCTGTCTTTAGGGACAAATGCTGACCATCTTTGCCTTTGGTAGGGGACTGAGGGGTGGGTGATGAAACATCCCTTTTCATTTTCATCCCTCGGGGCTCAGACCAGCAGATTCCTTGTCATCTTGAATGCTGCCTCCTTATGATTAGGTTTGTGCTCTCTCCAGCTGTTTCATCCATCAATGAGCTTTTATCCATTTTCAGTCTTCCAGAAATATTCTAAATTCTGTTCTCCATCATCAGAGGCTCCCCTATGCTCATGGGCCTCCTTCATGCCATTGTTCCAGTGAGTGCCTTCCTCTGCTGGGACTCCCCTAAAGGAGCATCATGACGGGGGTGGGGGTGGGGGCTTAAACCACAAACATTTATTTTCTCACAGTTCTGGAGCCTGGGAGTCCAAGATGGAGGCCGGGAGGTTGGTTTGTGATGAGACCCTCTCCGTGGCTCGTAGCAGGCTGCCTTCCTGCTGTGTCATCACGTGACTCTTCTCTGGGCGTTGAGCATGCCTGGTGTCTTCCTCATCTTAGGATACCAGTCCTAGGGGCTTAGGCCCCACCCCGGCAACCTCCCTTAACCTTAATTAAGCCCTTAAAGGCACTAAATCCAAATCCACCCACATTAAGGGGTAGGGCTCCAATTTATGGATTTGGCGGGGGCGGGGGGGGGCACATTCAGTCCATAGCAGCATGATGTCGCAGGAGTGCACCAGTTGTAACTGGGAGCTATGCCAGTCATGTAAGAGCATTGGGCTGTGTTACTGGATCCGGTATGGCCTGACATTCTGTGACAGATGCCAGATTCCTTAGAAGAGTAAAGACTATATATATATATATATATATATATATATATATATATATATATAACAAAACAGTAGAAAAACTACACAAAAGAAGTATTTTCTTATTATTTTTGTGTGTGTGTGTGATAGGTCACTAGGCAGGGCCACTCTTTACTTCGATCTTTGGACAGTAGAGCAGAAATGACCAGGTTATACAGGGTCCACGAGGGAGAAGCATCTTCAGTGAAGCCCCATGGCCTCCGTGGGAGAGAGTGAGGGGGCAGGGCAGGCACTGGCCACTCAAGGACTCTCTGGGGTGTGGGCTGGGGACCTGGAGCCACGAGCCAGCAGCTGGGAGAGGCAGCAGGTGCAAGACGGCCGAGGTCTTTTCTCTGAGCTAAAGGGGGGGTTGGAGGTGCTGCATTCCACAGAGCCAGCCGGAGGGGCCAAGCCACACGTTGCTGTTCTCTCATTTCTGAGTGCGACCCCGCTGTGGCTCTTGGCCCATGGCCTGGGGGACACCTGTTGCCCAGTTAATGGGGCCCACGGACCAGGTCAGGCTGCTGCAAGCTTGGAGATTAGCTAGTTATCAGTAAACATGACTTATCTTGGCCAACGGAAGGCTCCTTTAGTTGGCATCTTTGAACAAAACCCACTGCCCTCTATAAAAGATTCTTTTGTGAGATACAGATCCAGAATCAGGTCTCCAGTATGAGGTAATGTCTTTTAGAGCAATTGCGAAAATGAAAGAAAACACATTAAATGGATAAAATGCTTTTGGCTCTAAAAACAGGTGATTGTTTTCACTTTATCTCCTAGCAACATTCTCACTTTTCCATGCCGAGCTCAGTATTTACAGGTAACTTCAAATTATGGTCTGTTTCTCCCTCCTATTGATGCATTTATTCACAACAGAATTTTATTTTTATTTTATCATGCTTGGGTATTTCCAGTGTCCCAGATGCTTTTCAGGGTGGTAGAGTTTTGGTCTTCACAATTTTTTTATTTTTTATTTTTAAAGTATTTTATTTATTTATTCATGAGAGACATAGGCAGAGAGAGAAGTAGGCTCCCTGCAGGGAACCCGATGCGGGACTTGATCCCAGGACCCCAGGGTTAAGACCTGAGCCAGAGGCAGATGCTCAACTACTGCACCACCCAGGTGTCCCTGGTCCTCACAATTTAAAGTCAAATATAATTTTGTGTTATAAGTATAGAAAGAACAAAAAAAAGCTATTCAAATCCTTTTAATTAATTGGAACTTTGCTGTAAATATTTCTTGAAATACTTGTATGACCTGGAATTTTCAAATATGTTCATCTTACAATGATTGTCAAACAGAAAGGCATTTTTGGGTATTTTATCTTTACAAATTTCTAAATGTTCCTACTTCTGTCTTTATAACTCATGTGGCACTTTAATGAAAAGCAGAATGGACAACATTCCTATTTTGGGCTGCATTTCCTGACTCCACAGCAGTAGTGTTAGCTCTATGGGAATGGTTGTACCACGGTAACCTTGAAGCTCAATAGCCATGTTTCTTGAACAGCTACTACCTACTAGATTCTGTGCTTGGTACTGGGGTACGATGGCACATCCACTGTCATGGTCCCCAGTAGGCATTCACCGTCCCAGAGAAATACAGCCCCAGAGAGATCACCTCAGGATAGCGTGGATCCCCAGGTAGGAATTCCAGACAGCAGTCCTCAAAGCTTTTTTGGTCTCAGGACTACTTTACACTCTCGGAAATGAATGGGGACTCCACAGAGCTCTGGTCCATACGAGCTATCCCTCAATCTATCACCTAGAAATTAAAACTGAGAAATTAAAAACTATTGGTAAGAGTGGCCTTATTTTACATTGTTGGAAATCACTCTAATAGTTGGATTAATAGAAGACAACCGGGGTCCCATATTTAGATCTGCGTTCAATATATGGCAAGAAGTTGTTTTGCTTGAAGCATATGAAAAACATCTGGCCTCATGCAGCTCGGACACATGAAAGGGAGGGGGATGGTAATAGCCTTTTCAGAGCATTGACCATATTCTTCTTTGGTAACACATTGAAATTGGGCAAGTAGCAGTTCCTTTTAGGTTAGGGGTGATGTGGGGCCTGAAACTGTGTCTGTGAACTTTTTGTCCTGTTTTGCATTGAACTCCACTGGTATGTTTTGCCTTTTGATTTGATCTTTTTCCAACGTATAATCGTGTGATGATTGCTTGCTTGGAAAATACCGTTTCACTGGGTCATGCGGCATTTTCCAATATTGAGATATATTAATATAAGATATTGGTTAGTGTCATCGTTTTTTCCCAGTTTGAGCTAATGTGTTTTATTTGTGAATAGTCTTTTACATTTTTGTCTGCTGAATATGGGCACCAAAGAACCTGTAAAAGTCATCTTTTTCAATTGAATGTGCACAAATAAAAGTTTGGAAAAGATCTCTCTTAAAAAAAAGGCCATTAATATCATCGCGGAGCTAATCTACGCACTCATTAGAGAGGTCTTTAAGAATTAGGACACTGTCAAATGCACGTGGCAGATACACGCTTATTGGAATTTGAATTTTCAGTCGGAAGGTTCAGATTCTCATCAGCAACAGGTGCCAAGGATTGTTCTCGGACAGCGACTGGCCAGGCGGGCTGCTCCGGGCTGTGCCAGTGGCCGAGGTGGAAGGGCCGTGGTCTGTCCGTCACCCTTTCAGGTAAAACTGGTCTTCGGTAGAGTGAAGCCACGAGTGGCCTGCGGCCCAGACACTGTGTCCCACCCGGACCCCCACCCCTTTTGCTCCCCAGAGTCAAAGGGCGCGGCCGAGGGCCGACACGTAACACACTTAGTGGTTTTCACGCTGACTCCCAGCACTGACACCACTGTATACCTCAGTGCCCTGCTGGGTGCCCAACCTCCCGCCGCCGCTTACACCCCGTGGAACGCAGGGAATGGTGTGAGCTTGTGGGAAAGTCCTGGTGCCCGTGGGCCCGGACGCACTGTGCCGCGAGAGCAGCCACGAGGCACCAGGCCAGCGTCCCGCAGGCAGGGTTGGGCACTGGGGGGGGCCTTGCCTGGT
This sequence comes from Canis aureus, assembly GCF_053574225.1. Lineage (NCBI taxonomy): Eukaryota > Metazoa > Chordata > Mammalia > Carnivora > Canidae > Canis > Canis aureus. Next base: position 69,536,632 of record NC_135611.1, on the reverse strand, counting down.
GCCAGAGCCCCTGCAGCAGGAGCTCGGCTCCGCACGCAGCTCGAGGAGGCAGGGCCGTTCGTGGGAGTGCGTGTCCCCGGGCTGCCGGGCGGTGGGTGGCTGCACACCGGGCGCTCGGGCACCGCACCTGCTCGTGGCCTCACGGTCGGGGGGGCCCGCTGGGTCACCTGGGGCTGGAGTCCCCGTGTGGCCTGGCCTCCCCTCCCCGGGGTCTCCTCCAGGTGTGGGCCTCCCCTCCCTGGGGCCTCCTCCAGGTGTGGCTGGCCTCCCAGTCTGCTCAGTGGGGCCGTCCTATCCATGTGGTCGTTTGTCCCTGGAAGCCAGCAGGTACATCCTCTGCAGCTTTTCCTTCCAGGAGCCCTGCGTCCGTTTTCTGCTCCTGCCACAGCCAGGCCCTCCCGGGGGAGCCTCCTCCGGATGGACCCCAAGACAACCGGCCTCGGACCTCATGACCCCACGTGTGGCCGCTGATCCCAAGGCTCCCAGTGCACCTGCACTGACCGGCTGTGGACGCCGCACGAGGGGTAGCAGTTTTGTTTTAAGGTTGTATTTATTTGAGAGCCAGTGAGGGAGGGAGAGATGGAGGGAGGAGGGAGGGAGGGAAGGACAGGAGAGGTGGGGAGATGGGGAGGGAGGAAGGAGGGCGGGAGAGGGGGGTTAGGATGGAGGGAGGTGGGGAGGGGGGAGGGTGCGAGGGACAGAGGGAGGTGCGTCCAGGGTGGAGGCTCCTGCCTTAGGCCCTTGGCGCCTCTGCTGTGGGCAAGGATGGGCGTGGAGAGCCGGGAGTGATAGCGGTGCCACACAGGGCGCTGGACACTCTCCCGACTTGGGGGTTTGCGCCCTCCTACCGCCCTTCCTCTCTCCGTCCCCCAAGGTGGGCCTTGAGGCCCAGGCTCTTTCTCGTGTTCTCCAGGCTGAAGGTCCCAGGGCCGCTCTCGGGCGTGTGTGCCGTGGCCTGGGTGCCAGGGGCCCTTATCATCCTTGCGCCCGGTTCCTTACTTTGCGCTTGGAGTGCTTCCGTCACTTACTTCTCAGTTATTTTAGGGGTAGCTGCCCTCTTTCTCCCCTGGGATGATTAGATCCTGGGAAGGAGGGCAGAGGAGCCCCCAGGGCGCAGTTTCCCAGCTCAGCCTGAAAGGCCTCCCCTGCAGCCCACGGCTCCTGTGGGTGATGCCATCCAACGACGACGTCTACTTGCTTCCTGTTCCTGTCTTGAACAAAGCCATTGCCGACTCCTTTAATCTTTCCGGGTCTTATTGTCCTTGAAAACATTGCCTAGTCCATTAGTCCTTTGATTCAGAAATGTTGCTGACTTTTATTTTAATATCCGCCCTCCCACCCCGATTCAACACATCTGAGAGGTCTCTAAAAACAAAAACAAGAAATATCCTAGATTCTTAAGAGGAGAAAATGATAACCTTGTCATTTTTCAAATGTGACACATTTATCCAAGTGTAAATCAAAAAGGCTTTAATGGTAAGATTAAAAGGACCCATTAATTTCAGTATTTAGACTTAATCCTGGGACATCGATGGCCCACGTTAGATTTGTACCGTCGTTTCTTTCTACCTGTATAAATCGACCATTTTTGTAAGTCTAGAAGGCTCTTTAAAACAATAAAGACTCCTAACTCTGGGAAACGAACTAGGGGTGGTGGAAGAGGAGGAGGGCAGGGGCTGGGGGTGAATGGGTGATGGGCATTGAGGGCGGCACTTGACGGGATGAGCACTGGGTGTTATTCTGTGTGTTGGCAAATTGAACACCAATAAAAAATAAATTTATTATAAAAAAAGAAAAATAAATAAATAAATAAATAAATAAATAAATAAATAAATAAATAAAGTTTCCGCTTCTCCAGGGCTGGGCTTTCATGCCCCGGAGGCCTTCATGGCAAAAAAAAAAAAAAAAAAAAAAAAAAAAAAATCTGTGTTCTACAAAACAAAAATGTCAAAAAATTGCAGTAGTTTAATTTTTTCATTTCCTATAAATCGTGTGGTTCCATTTTACTCATATATAGCATTGAGCATAATTGAGAATATTTATAAAGTATAAAAGGAAAAATATATTGCTCTAATAAACTGTTAAGGACATACTTAAAAAAACAATAAATATCAATCAATCAATCAATCAATCAATAAATAAAAAGACAATCAATATCATACGCTAGCCTAGATGGTACTTAACACCTAAATATGTCAACTCCAAGTTAATCTAAATGTAGGACTATTCATAAGAAAGCGAAACAGAATACTTTAGAAATGCGAGGCATCAAAACAAATAAGACCAGAGGCAGCCCTGTCCAAGGTCCCACCGGGTACCGTTCTCCGCTGTCATCAGCCGCGCCAAGGCCTGTGGGCGGGCTGTTTATAAAGTGACCCCAAAACGACACTCAACAAACCTGCTTCTCTACGGGGCTTCAGCTGCCAGAGAGGCTTCCCTCCTGCGATGGCCTCCGGCCTCCACTAAAGAGCTTTCAGAAGAGAGGAGGAACGACTCTTACCTACAACCTAGTCCAACCTGCTCCATGGACTCGTGTGAAAGGCGAGTACAGGGCGGAATGGGCGTCTGAAGATGAGAGTGAAGGGCGAAGGGGAGCACTACTGACGACTCCGCGTGACCCAGAGACTGTGCGTTGACGTGTGCAAGGAAGGGATGCCAGCTGGGGAGTAGCTGGAGGGTGGCTTCCAGAGCTCCACTGCCCGCCTGGGCAGCAACTGCAAGGCGGGGGGAGTGGGGAGCTGGGGGACGGGGGGAGAGAAGGCCTCGGGACACAGAGCAGGGTTAGGGATGTCACCACTCCTTGAGCAAGTCCAGGAAGGCCGGTGGAGGAGTGGGGAGCTGGGGGGCTGGGTGGGGAGAGAAGGCCTCCGGAAGCCGCTGGCAACAGAGAGCTGAGTTAGGGATGCCATCACTCCTTGAGCAAGTCCTGGAAGGCCGGCAGGGGAGTGGGGAGCTTGGGGGGGGGGCGGCCAGGGGGAGAGGGAAGGCTTCAGGACACAGAAAGCAGAGTTAGGGATGCCATCACTGTGGAGTAGGTCCTGGAAGGCTGGCGGGGGAGTGGGGAGCTGGGGGGTTGTGGGGGGAGAGAAGGCCTCCGGACGCTGCTGGCAACAGAGAGCAGAGTTAGGGACGCCATGGAGCACGTCCTGGGCCCGGCCGCTGTCCCCAGTTCCCGCTGGGCCTTGGAGGAGGCCACGGGCTCCCTGCAGAGGGTGTGGGGCCGTGGGTCGGAGCTCGTTTCGTCTGCGGTCAGGCCGTGGTCCGTTCTGTGCTCAGCCCTCGGAGGACAGGGAAGGCCTTGGGTCGGCCGAGCTCTCTGGACGGCAGGCATGGCTCTCCAGCTCTGCAGAAACGATCCGATTCTAGAAAGAAATGGCTCACGCAATGCAGTTACAATAACCCTAATTATTCATTCATTTGCTATGGAAATTGCCTCGGTTCAGCTGAGAAGCCAGTTTGGGGACCCAAATAAAAACCGGAAACTATTTTGGTCTTGCTCAGTGGTGGAGATGGCAGAGGAGGGAGGAGTGTCAGTCATCCTGGTGGGTTGTCTCCTCTGCTTGGAGACTGGCTCAGCTGCAGGGGGCCTGCATGCTTCTAGAAGGGCCTCCTCTACTCCCTGCCCACGCTCTGGGCTCTTGGCCCGCCCACCCGCCCCCCACCCGTGAGCACCCGCAGCTCCCTGCTGATGGGGATCTGGCCGCAGGCTCTCCAGGGAAGTGCTGCCCCTCCGTCCTCCCAGCATGGGCAGGGGGCCGTGTAGATGGTTACTGAGGCGCATCCACAGCTTACTTCCTAGGGCGGGCAGGGGTCCTTTCACAGTAGGAAGAATATGAGGAGGAAAAGGGGGTCGCATTCGGATTCTGAGACTCTTACAGCAAAGCAACAAGCTCGAGGGGCTGGTGGTGTTGCGCCAGAAGGGGTCCTGTAGGTCCTTTTAGATCCCCACATAGTAGGGCCACAGCCACGCCCGGTCCCCTGCTCAGCGGTCCTCGTGCACCTCCCACCCCCACCGTCTGACGGAGAAGAGCAGAGGGTAAGACACAGATGTGGGGCATTTTCACCCAAGAGAAACAAAAAGCAACCAAACGGACTGTCCCAAACACTGTGTTTTCAATTCTTCCATGATTCCATAGTAAATAATAGAGTTTTCAGCAAGAACTGGCTCACACGCACACATGCACACACATAGGGCACAGGGGCACTGAAATAAATACATTCCACCAAATAATGCTGACTCTGTGTCATTCTGATATGTCATTTTTTATTTCTTCTATTCCTTTAAAAAAAAAACTCATAAAAATAAAAAAAATAAAAAATAAAAAAAACTCAGTGATGGTGATGCCTACTAAACTGAAAATCATGATCGACGAAAGGGTCATGCCCCTCCGTCTGAAAGTAGCAATTTAAATTTTGGCTTGCTCTAAGCTATAATTCACATTTTACATTTAGCTCATTTCTTTCCCTAATAGCTATCATGTGGAGGCTGAGGGGCACTATCCCAGTAAGTGTAAGGGATGAAAAAGAACAAGAAAAAAATTGGTAAATTTGTAGTGTGAGTGAATTTCGTGACCCCATCCCTCAAGCTTCTTCTTTCCGATAACTCAGTGTTTCTCTTTTCTCCTTTAGGATTAATTATTTCAATTCCTTCACCCATTCACATCATGAACTACTGCTCTGTGCCAGGGGCTGCTCCCTGCCTTAAGGGTAAGCGGTTAGTAAGGTAGACGAGGAGCAACTTCAAGGAGTTTATATTCTATTAAATCACTATTCGCATCAACCGTGGTGGGTTTAGAAAACACAAAGCTTCTAGTAGGCGGCGTTCACATTTGAAACACACTTATTCAAGGTCCTAATTCTAACTTTTCCTTACAGAATTTCAAAGGAGAGAGTATGGGGTAGAAAACACACTGTCAAGGGGTCAGGAGCCAGTATCAGCTGGGCCTCTGAATTCAGTGTGATTGTCTCCCCCCCCCGCTTTTTTAAAAGTTTAAATTCAATTTGCCAACATATAGTACAACACCCAGTGGTCATCCCATCAGGTGCCCCCCTCAGTGCCCATCGGCCCGGTCACCCCACCCACTCTCCTTCCACTACCCTTTGTTTGTTTCCCAGTTACGACTCTCTCATGGTTTGTCTCCCTCTCTAATTTCCCCCACGAAGTCCCCCTTCTTTCCCTTAGAGTCCCTTTTGCTATTTTTTCCCCAGGGGAGGAGGAGGACTGTCTATTTTTGTTGAGTGTAACCTATGTGTGCTATTTTGTGAGCTTTCACAAAAGCCTTATGAAATAGGCATTATTATTCATCTTCCCTAAACTGAGGAAATCCCATTAGGGGGATTATGTAACTTGCTAAGTCACATAACCAGTTAATGGCAGAGTTGCGATCAAATTCAGGTCTGCTTCTAATTCACACCCATCCATACACTTTCCACCATCATGCTGCATGGAAGAGGCAGCTGATGATGCCAAAAACTTTAAAATTGCAGCATGGAAGGGCCTTCCATCTACCTATCTACTGTCTATTTATCCATCCATCCATCCATCCATCCATCTTCTCTATAAATATACATACAAATATTTATTTATGTTCCAACCTATCCAGTTGGCCCAAGTAGTAAAATTTGCAATGCAGATTGTTCATCAAAATATTCTGGTAATTACCAAATTGTTGATTGTTAGAGATTATGACCATCATAATTTGACAATGGCCATCACCAGATAAATAATATCTCTGTATGAACCACTATTTGACACCAACTCTTTTAAAAAGTTCTTCATAAGATGACTTCTATCATCAATGATACTGTTCATAGTATTGAACGCATCTGCTTTTAGCTTGTGGTGAATCAACATCAATCACATTTAAAAAATGCCAGCCTTTAAGAGCGCCTGAGAATTATATATACTCTGCATCTCTTTAACTATGCTGATCATCAGATTTAAACAGTCTTCCGGAATTTGTTATTTCAAACATCAGGTCTCATATTTTTTAATTCTCTGTGGTATTTGATTCACATTTGAAAACAGAGGATTTAAAAGGATTCGCTTGAATTATATTTTATTGCATCATCCAGAGGGTGAAATGCCAACTTAGAGTATCCAGGGATTTTTGTAGTATTTGGGATAAAACTCCAGACTTTCTCTACTGGCACTTTCTCCAAAATTTAAAACATGTTTTTCAGTGAAGCTATTTTTACTGCTCTCTGACCATCAAGTTGGGTAAGTCATTTCATACATATTATTCCACCTTCATGAGATCCACAAAAACCATTGAGATATCTGTAAATTGTGACTTTTCTGTTTTAATTACAATATTAGAATACTTTAGTGTGAAAGTTGAGAGGCAGCTGATAATGATAAACTAGTTTTCCAAAATGTGGTCTTTTCATTTCAGTATCGTGTGAACATGCCATAAGCCAAGTTCGTAATGATACATCCACAATGTTCATTTTCTAAAGTTCTAGAATGTCTGAAAATATCAGATTGTGTTCCTCTATAATTGACAGTAATATAAACTCAAAATTTTCTTTATTTGATCCATGACATTTAACAGAACACAACTGTCATTTTGATGTAATATGTAAATGTGTAGCAAATTCAGCTTTGAGCGATGTCATTTGGAGCATCTTTCGCATCAGATATTTGTCAGTAATAATAATAATCCACTTATATTTTTGTTGAAATGATCATTTTTTTTTCTCACTCCAGAGATACAAATAATGTGTGTATTCTCTGCTGATTCTTGCAGTGTCTTAGAGGATCTTCTGGGCTGTCTTAATTTTTGCACCAAATGAACCCAGGTTGAGATTCAGTATAAATCTCCTTTTTTTTCTTTGTTCTGTTGTGCATTCAGAAGAGCATGCTTTTATTTATAAGAAAAACTATAAAATTACCCAAAGTATCTTGCCTCTTCATTCTAAAGCTTTGTTTAAAAATATTTATTCACTTAAATTTATGACGTCTAGAATATTGCGCACTTGAGGCCCACACAAGAATTACGAGGTGCTTGGGCGTGACCTACACCACTGACAATAACTGAGGAAAAAGTAAATCATCTGGAAGCAGCAGCCACGGTGTAAATGGAGCTGTGAGAACTGGGCTGTCCTCGTGGAGCACGGGCTGGCACACGTGTTCGGGAGGCCCGCGGGCTGTGCGACACCAGCCGGACAGGCAGGCAGTGTTGGGAATACTCGCGGACATTGGCACGACAGGAGGCCCAAGTTACGGTGGCTGTTGGGCCGGCCTTCGACGCTAAGCTTGAACTAGTTCCATCATGGTCGAGTCTTTATGATCCCTCGGTATTGCTTACTGCAGTTCCTCCCCATGGCTGGGGCAGCTTTCAGGATGTTAACAGCTTGTGCCCCCTACAGATTTACACGCGCTGATCCCTCGTGTTGGGACCTCGGTTCTCGACGCCCTGAATTAACTTACTAATTTGCTTTCCTATTTCTTCTCGTATACCTGATACTCAGCCAAACTGAGCAATTGGCTCGTCTCTGAACACCTCTATTTTCCACCTTAGAGTTTCTGTCCATGGGTTTCTCTTTCCTTAAATTGTCTTGCTCCCATATCCTTTGCCTGTTGAATTCTTTCCCTTCCGTTACGATTTGACTCAAAAGTTATTTGTTTGTTTCATACCCACCAGCCCATCCATCCCCCCATGTATCTCGTATTTTACGATATTTATGAGGAACAGGCACTGTCACAGAGAAATATAGGGATGCCACTTGCTTTATAAAACTTTGTATAAACCCACCTCAACCCAACCTGATGAAGTTTCTCTGTTGTCAGAAGGACTTTGGGAATCTTCTACAGGGTCTGCTCCGTGCACTGTTGCAGACAGAGATGTTGTGCGTGTGTTTTTCATCTCTTATGTTCCCTGGCACGTCATCCTGCACAAAATGTTCAGTTAAAGACGTTCTGTTCTGTTCATTCAGTTCTAAACTGAATTGAAAAGAATAAAAGCCATGTTAATGTTATTTTCTGCAAACCCTCTGCTCTTAAAATGCTCTTATAATTTACTCTCCATTCTTTCTAGAAAGTTGTCTCTCAGGAACTCTTAAAAAGCATTCATATGTGTAGGTTTACACATGATCTATACGTATGTATGATTAGATCAGTTCAAACCCTCTCTACTCCGTCACTTGTGTTATTCCCAATCATTTTATGGTCAAATCACTCTTTATGCTCAAACTTAGGCTGAAATAGCTGCTGTGACTGGCAGGGCTTCTGCGCTGCCCTGTCATATATCTTATGGAACAGGTGAAGTGCTCGGACTCTTTCATATATGTACTAAATTTAGAGTATCAGAAACTAAATTAAACCCTGAGATTATCCACATACAAAGGCTTTGAAAGCATAATAAGTTGTTCAAGGAATAATTCTTTTTTGGAGTGACAAAGATAGGACATAAAAATCTGGGGTGTGTTTTATGAAAATCATTGGGTAAACAACATCGGGGTCACCTACATATAGGTAGTAATACATGAAAAGATTCATTGAACAAAATAATAAAAAAATGGATTTGGCCCATTAGGGTTTTCGAAATACTAATAGAGAAATAGGAGTAGGCAAAGAAAACACCAATGGCCCTTTCCTAAAAGTCCTCATATGCCATGGCTAGTACTAGGGGTGTGGGATATCCACGAAGCTGATTGTAGTCAAGGGATTAAGAAAAATATTACAGTCGAGGATCTGATTAGGTGAGGAAGGTTTAAAAGAAAATGAAAGAAAAGACACAGGCTTTGACTCCGAGGATGTCAGTCGCTCTAGTACTATCAGGGGAACGATGAACATGAAGGTCAGGTTGTGTGGAACATAGAAATGGATCAGAAGAACACAAACTACAAGGGAGGGAAAGTAACATGCTGCGAATCTAGGAATATGAGATGGAAATGAGGAAAAGGATAGAACTGTGATCAAAATCAGCTGTATGTAGTGAACCATACGAGAGCTTTTTAAAGTTCTATTTATGAATCCTCAACTTGAATGGTTGAGATAAAAAATACATCAGAAAGAAAGCACCCACTTTCCATGGGCATTTCCTAAATACAGAACATTTTTGATATTCTTTTCTTGAGAAAGATAAGCAAACACATAATTATATATTTAGCTTTTACATGAGTATATATTGACTCAAAAACACTTAGAGTCAAAAATGACTTTGCAAGGCAGTGGGAGGCTAGCCAGAGAAATATTTTGATTTGTTCCCTGACGTAGATGTCGGCTTGGGTGCCCTGTCTGTCAAGGCCTAGGCAAGGTGGGTTCAGACCCTCATCCATCCTGTCCCTTGTGTTAGTCCCGACTCTCAACCTGTGGTCACACCCTGTTCTGAGCCCAAGCTTCCGCCGAAAGAGTTCAGTTTATTTGCTTCCTGTAACAGGTGATGTGTTCAGACTTTTCACAATTTCCACGATAAACAAACAAAATAAACCCTAGACGCCCCCAAAGATGTTAGTGGGTATAAAGGTTTTGCTGATGGTTTCAAGAGCATGGGGTCACAGCTTCTGGTCAGACTTGAGATATCCGTCTCACAGCAGCCCCTTATCTCCACCACCCATGAGCATTTATCTGTGTTTCCAAAATGTTCGCCAAAATAAGGAGAAGGCACATGCACAGTCACAGGAGAAGCCGAAGAGCCGTCGTTTCATGCGCTCCACAGACAATCTTACCCGAGTTGCGTGTAGGTGATCGGCTTTGAACAGAGCATGCTTTCAAAACTCTGCACCCCCCACTTTTAAGCATTTAGAAGTCAGTACCTTATGCAGTGCAATTGCTTTATCAAATGGTTTTACTTATAACTACAGAGAAAATACATGTGCGACCAAATTATAAATGGAAAGAAATAAAATTATGTATCATTCCATGCCATTTCACAAGTCGAAAAAAATTGAAAAGCAAAAAAAGAAAAGAATATTTGAGGAATGAGAGCTTTGTTAAATTGCAGAGCTTTAGGAATCAAAAGAAAGGATTGTTACTGGGTTCGTTTTTTTCTCCCCCATCTCTTTCCTCATAAGCCTCCTAGGAACACATTTCCCGAGCTCCCTCCCTGGCCCACCCCTAAACACCCACGGGGCCAGATCTGGCTCGGATTAAGCCCCTGATTCATGATAATGTTTCAGAGGTTATTTGATGTAGTGCAGACTAATCTCTTAAGCTATTTTTTAAAAATGGCTTTTGGGGGCACCTGACTGGCTTAGCCAGTAGAGCGTGACTCTCTATCTCGGGGTCATGAATTCGAGCCCTGCACTGGGCGTAAAGATAACTATAAAACATTAAAGAATGTTATTCCTCAGCCATTAGAAACGACAAATGCCCACCATTTGCTTCAACGTGGATGGAACTAGAGGCTATGATGCTGAAATAAGTCAATCAGAGAAGGACAAACATTATATGGTCTCATTCATTTGGGGAATATAAAAAATAGTGAAAGGGATTAAAGGGGAAAGGAGAGAAAATGAGTGGGAAATATCAGAGAGGGAGACAGAACATGAGAGACTCCTAACTCTGGGAAATGAACTAGGGGTGGTGGAAGGGGAGGTGGGGGAGATGGGGGTGACTGGGTGACGGGCACTGAGGGGGGCACTTGATGGGATGAGCACTGGGTGTTATTCTATATGTTGGCAAATTGAACACCAATAAAAAATAAATTTATATAAAAAAACAACAGCTAAAAAAAAAAAAACAACAGCTAATAATTGTGTATTTTATGCCATTTTGGTAGGCAGATGATGGTCCTCAAAGTGTCCACTTCCTTTGTTTTTAGTTTCCATGTATGAGTGAAATCATGTGGTATTTGCCTTTCTCTGCTTGACTTATGTTTCACTTAACATAACACCCACTAGGCCCATCCATGTTGATGCAAATGGAAGACCTCATCCTTTTTTTATGGTGGCTTAATATCTCATATCTATTCCACATTCCATATGCATGTCTATAGAAAAAACCTTCCTTATCCGTGTGTCTATTGATGGACACTTTGAACACTTAAGTCTTAGATTGCTTTGGGTAAATACCCGGTAGTGGAATTATCGTATCACAGGGTAATTCTATTTTTAATTTTTTGAGGAATCTCCCTACTGAGTCCCAGTGGTTACACTACTTTACATTCCCACCAGCAGTGCCCAAGGGCCCCCTTTGTCCGCATCCTTGTCAACGCCTGTCATTTCTTGTCTTTTCATTTTAGCCATTCTGACAGGTATGAGGTGGCATCTCCTTGTGCTTTTGATTTTCATTTACCTGATGATGAGAGTGACACTGAGAGTCTTTTCACGGGTCTATATGTCTTCTTTGGAAAAATGTCTGTTTAGGGCCTCTGCCCATTTTTTAATTGCACTGTTTGTGGTTTTGATGTTAAGTTTTAGAAATTCACTCATATGTAAAAATCTAAACAAAACAAATGAATAAACAAATGAAAAGCAGAATCAGACCTATAAACTCAGAGAACAAACTGATGGTTGCCAGAGGGAAGGGGGTAGAGGCATGATAAAGTGGTGGAGTGAGGGGAAGGTTCGGGTTTCTGGGCACCGAATGAGTAAGTCATGGGGTAAAAGGCACAGGATAGGGAATGCCGTCGGGGATAGGGTAATAGGGCTGTGTGGCGACAGCCCCGCGGTGAGTGTGGCGTAACATACGGGGAAGTTGAGTCACCCCTATACACCCGAAACTAATGTAACATTGTGTGTCAACTGTACTAAAATAATTAAAAAAAAAGAGTCCACTTCCTAATGCCTGGAGCCTGTGACTGTTATCTTACACAGCAAACGGGACTTTGCACATATGACTATGTTTAGTGGGAAGATTAAATGAGATTGACTTGAGAAGATTATTCTGGTTTATTCCGGTTTAATCCCGTGTGTTCTGAAAAGTGGAGAGCCTTCCCCGGGGTGGGCAGAGGGGAGCAGGGGTAAGCGATGCTGACTTGAAGGAGGAAGGAGGCCACTCCTGGAAGCTGGAGGGGCGAGGGCGTGGATCCCCGCCTAGAGCCTCCAGAAGGGAGGGAGAGAGGGAGGGAGGCCCACGGCCTGACTCGGTGCTGCTGGTCCCTGATGGGCGGCTCCACCCGGGCTTCCAGCTCTGAGGTGACGCGAAGGTGAGGCCACTCGGGAGGAACCGAACCGGGAACCCCCGATCTCCTCTCTCCCTGGGCTGGAAGGTGCCGTATGAGGACTATGCTGCGACATGGCTCCTCGCCAGCCACACTGCCGTGACAGTCGCCGCCAGATGCCTCCGACCACTCGGGGTCCCGCGGCAGTCACCAGCCGATCGATGAGCGAGGAAGGCAGCGCCTCGTCATGCCGTGGGCCTCCCGGGAGGCGGCCTCGCCCACTGCAGGCTGCGGGCGCTCTGGAAGGCGGCCTGTGCTGGAGGCCTCTAGCGTGGGCCAGGAGGTCCACTTCAACCTCGCTGACTTGCAACTGATAATGAGTTTATCAGGACACCCCCCTCCCCCGTGAGCGTGTGCGTGTGGAAGGGAAATGACTCCTGCCTTGTCCTCTCTTTGAAGGAGACAAAGGGGAGACAATTTGTAAGGGTCGGTTTGCAGGCGCCTGCAAGGGTCGCAGCCCAGACTTGGGATCAGGGCATAGCTGCTGGCAGGTGTCACAGCTGGGGATTCACATCATGACGGTGGCCTCTTAGCCTGGGTTCTGCGACTGCTTCAGGCACATGCGCATGTCTCCCAAGGCTCAGGTCAGGAACCTGCTTGCAGGGCTGCCACCCCCAGGCCCCCCAAGCTCCCCGCTGCCGCGCCGGGCGTCCTTGGCCTGGCCTGCATCACCGTTCCAGGGCCCGGGCGCTCGGCGAGGGGACAGCGTGGCCCAGGAGGAGGTTCCCGGAGCTGCTCCTGGACTAGGCACGCCCCTGGCACTGCACTCCAGGGTGAGCGGCCTTGGGCGCCGTCGGGCCGAGCGCGGGGGCAGCAGAGGCCGCCGGAGCCCACCTGCCCCAGCACCTGCCCCCACACCTGCCCCAGCACCTGCCCCCGGCACCGGGCCTGGAGGTCCCCGAGGTCCCGAGGTCCCCCGTGAGCCCCTTGGTCACAGGCTCGGGAGCTGAGGCACCTAGTCAGGGTCAGAAGGTATTAGGTGACGGGCTTCTGCGCCTTGTCCTCCACCAGCTGCATCAGGTTGTCCTCCGGCTGCCGGTCCCCCGTGGCCTCGCAGCCTGCCCGCCCCCTCGGAACCACTCCCCCCAACCCTGCGGCCTGGCCTGGGATCTCAGGGCAGCTTCCATGGTGCAGGGAGTGCCAGCTCCCCAGCACCCTACCCCCCAGTGGGCCTGGCTGGAGGGCGTCGGGGCCCTGCCACCTGCCTTCCAGGCCCTGGTACCATCTGCTCTCTGCGGCTGTTTTCTTTAAATATTTAGTGTATTCATTTGACAGAGAGCGAGCAAATGAGCAGGGGAGGGCAGACAGCCTGACGAGGGGCTCGACCCTAGGACCCCGGGACCCTGACCTGAGCTGAAGGCAGGTGCTCACCCGACTGGGCCCTGGCGCCCCATCCCTGGAGTCCCCACCGCCGGGTGGCCGCCCCCCGGTCCTGCGGCCTCCCCGGCCTCCACAGCACGCTGGCCGGGTCTCTCCCCGGCCCACCCGCAGCAGTCCTACCTCAGCAGCCCCTTCCTTCCCTCGACTCTGGCCCAGAGCTCCGACCACAGCGTGGCTCCACGCCTCGGATATTCCGAGTAAACACTCAGCCCCTGTCGCCGTGGCCTCTTCCCGGCTGCCCGCGTGCAGCCGGAGGACGGGGCCATTCCATGGCAGACACGTCGGGCGGGAGAGCTGATGCGGGCGTCACAGGGCGCGAGTGGTGGCCGAGGTCCCAGGGCCGCTGGATGCCCCTGGGGTGGAGTGTGGGGCAGATTTAGAGAGGACTCGGCTAGAACCCGGGGGAGAGAGGAAAGGAGGCGGGAAGGGGAGAGGCCAGGACCCAGGACCGGCGGGGGGAGGGGGGACAGCAGAAGCAGCAAGCCTCCAAGGAGCCCCCTCTCTCCCCGGGAAGCGTCACATATCACTCTCTTTATTTCAGGCGAAAGGTTTTTATGGGCCACTAGATACATTTTGGAGCTACAGTTCGGTTTCTCCAGAAGGCAGCTTGTGTATAAGACTCCAAAGCAGAAAAATAAACACAAAGCTACAAGCTAAATGATTCTTATTTTAAAAATGCTTGACTTGGTCGAATACACCCCAGTAAAGCCGAAGAAGATGCTTAAAGATAGTGTTGACTGACGTTTCAAGCATGTTACTAAAGGAAAGGGGATGAAATGACAAATTTCTTTGAATCAAAGAACCGTTTAAGAGTGAAAAGAATAAAGGGGAAAAGAGAGAAAATAATTTAGGCTGCAAAAAATGGAAGATAACAGCTGGGCCGTTGATTACGTTCATATGACCAATTGTTGCCAAGTTACTTCTCCCGTCGTGGAATAATTTAGTCTGGCCAGATATTCCTTCAGGGAGACAAGCTGCTAATTGCATATACTTTGGTAGTGACCTTAAAAAAGCCGTGTTACTGAGAACAACCAAATTACCTGGGTTTGATTTATTATTCCAGCTAATTAGATGAGCCTTTGACTCAATGAGTGTCTGGTTTAATTGAGTAAATAGACTATGGACAGGGACCGGCCAAGTTGCTCATCGTTAGAGGTATGGACGGAGTCTCAAGGTGATCTTTGGACAGTCGCGTCAAGCAGGGCGCTTGTGACCACGTCCTCACTGTCAGGAGAGGAAAATGAGAGCCACGCGTCACCGCAGAGCAGGGAATCCAATATAAAATGCAGGTCCACGCCCCTCCTGGAGGCCGCGGCGCACGAGCGATGGCCACCCTTGCTGCTTGTGGGGCTCAGCCGTGTCCCCCGCAGTGTGTGTTCACCCGAGGCCTCAGGATGTGACTGCTTCTGGAAATAAATAGAGCCTCTGCAGACCCAATTAGTTAAGTTAAAATGAGGTCATGCTGCATCCGGTTGGGTCCTAAACCCAACCGGTCTCCTTAGAAGAAGCAGAGGAGAGAGACTGTGCTTTGACTCCTTGTGCACCTTTGATGCTTTCGGGGCTTCAGGGGGGCGCGCTCACTGGAATGCCAGCCCCGCCTGGCCCGTCCCCCACAACTGCTCTGTCTGTGAGCTCAGCAGCCGCCTCCTTTGAGTGATGCCGTGTGTGCGCAACTGCCTGGGGAATGTGATTTCTGTTCGGTGACACTCCAGCCCTTAAAGGTCGTGCAGCAGTCGGTGCTGAAGACACAGGCCCACTGGAGGCCTATGCTGCTGCACCAGGGGGCCCCAGAGCCACCAGGACTGTTCCTTAGACAAAAGGCTTTTCCTTTTTGTTGCCTTTGGACGTAGTTGTCTCTGTTAAAGCCTGACCTCTAGTTCACTGCTTCGTATTCTTTCCAGAGTCTTCATTGTCTGGTCTCCATGAAAGAGCTCCAAAGGGAGCTGGAGGTGGTGTCTGGGTTTGGAGGTCACTGGTTTGTTGGGGCAAAGGATTGCCGCTCTTTTCTACGCCACACACTGTGGTGTGACGGTTCCGGGGACGAGTCTGTCTCGTTTGCTGGTGTCTGCCCGTCCGCATGTCCCTAAACACCTTCCACCTCGGGGTCTGTCTATCTCACTGGCCTACTGTAGATTTACACTTTTTTTTTAATTTTTAAAGACTTTATTTATTTATTCTTGAGAGACACAGAGAGAGAAAGAGAGAGAGAGAGAGAGAGAGGCAGAGACACAGGCAGAGAGAGAAGCAGGCTCCATGCAGGGAGCTCGACATGGGACTCGATCCCGGGACTCCGGGGTCACACCCCAGGCCAAAGGCAGGCGCTAAACCACTGAGCCACCGGGGTTGCCCCGATTTACATGATTTAAACATAGATAGGGCTTAGGACAGTGCTTGGCACTTTGTGAACATCAGAGACGTGTGGCCTCTTATTATTAATCCTGTGTATGAATCACATCTCAGACTGAGGTGTTGCTTAGATTCGGCCACTGGTGAGCACGCACAGTTCAAAGCAGCGAGTGGCATTCGGGTTTCTCGTGATTCCCTGTCTGCTTGTTTCGGAGAGCTTCCCTGCCTGCCAGGTAGGTAGGGGTGGCAATGCTATGCTGAGATAAGACTGAGGACTATTATCTCCCAGCTTTTCAGGAACAACTACGCATTATCCAGACTGACTCAAGCGACAAACATCTAGCTCTTTTGGTTACTAGAGCAGAGTCAGTGAGAACCCAGGTGACTTGTCAAAGTGTTACAATAAATAAAATAAAGAGGCCTCTTGCTTATGCCCCTGACAAAATGTGGCTGGAAGGGATGAAGAAGGCCCAGAGTGGCTCCCAGAAACCAGAAGGAGAGCCTTGTGGGGAAGAAACGGTGACCTTCCGCGAAAGGACACAACCCACCGAGGTGCTCTTACAGGGAAGGAGCCAGAGGAATAAATACCCGGGCCTCCTTCTCCTCCCTTCTTGCAATTTCCTTGCTGGTGTTTCTCATTGCTGAACCCCAACGGGAGCCAGAAAGTGTGGGAGTCTGTTGATAAGGTTCGTGCAGCTCAGTCTGCGTGGGGACAGATGGTGTGTTGGGGTGCGGGAAGGGGAGATCCGAGGAGGCAAAGGAAGGAAGGGTTCCATCCCTGGGTTTTGTAAAAGTCGGTGACACAGTGCCTTCTGAGGATGGCGGTGGCATTAGTGGGGGTCGGCCCCAGAAATCCACAGCCACCTGGGGCAATGCCAGAACAGTGCGGGAGGGAGGAAAAAAGAGCACGGTCCATGCAGTCAATAATTTCAGCACGACTCGTCTTTCCCTTGGTTTATTTGGATACTCTGAGGCCATAAGTAGACGCAATAAAATCTGTATTTTGATGATAGTTTCTTCTCTCTCTTGAACACCTGCCCTGTTCCTCCTAAAATCCCCTCCAGCAGCCAGTTCTGCATTTAACCTGTTGCCCACCCCTCTCTCCCCATGTTCACCTCCCATGCTTCCAACACAGAAAGCCCAATCCTCTCATCTTCTAAGGTAGGGGGACCCTTGTAAGTGCTGGGCGAGGGGCCAGCCTGCGGGGGTGGCCCCTAGGGGAGGGTAGTGAGCATTGGTGGCCAAGCTTCAGTTAGGCAAGTACTTCTACCCCATTTTACAGGCATAGGAAGAACCTACAGATGCCGAGTGCTCAAGCTGTGCAAATGATGCCAAAGAATTTTCTGAGCTCATGGGCCTCAATCCAGTCTCAACCCAGGTGATCTCACCTGTACTTGTGAATTGAGATGATAACTAAGAGTGTCTTTTCAAAAGATTCACTGACATCAGTGCTACCGAGGGAAAAACACACGATCACGGAATTGATTAACCTTAGATGTATTTCTAAAGCAGGGATTAGCCGTAGCTCCACCAGACCTGAAGGCCGTCCTGGTCCTCCCCTCTCCTGGATCCGGGCTGGAGTTGACAAGCCTGGGAAAGCTAATGGCTCTCAAAATGCTCCTCCTCACATAGATTCCTGAGGATGAAACCCCAGCTCAAAGCAAAAATCAGTGATAGTCATGCTGACGCGTCCATAACTGCCGTAGGTTTCTCTTTGACCGGGACTACAGTGGTTACAGATACATGGGCTAGGATTTGTATTTACTCCTCCAATTAAACTTGTGTTTTCAAAAACAAAAACAAAAACAAAACAAAACAAAACAAAACAAAACAAAACAAAACAAAACACCCAATACTTCAAATCCCCCCAAGCCAAGAAAATGAACACGTTAGGATCGCGACCTCCGTGAAAGTCCGACCCGCGCCAAGCCTACCGCAGGGCTGTCGGTGTCGCAGTCCTAGTGCGGCACAGCCCGCGTCCGTCCTGTGCATAGAAGCATCTCCACTTCACAGAGGACACAAGTCAGCATCGGAGATGTCATGCAACCCACCGCCCTGCACGTCTGCCAGGGGCCGAATCCAGGTTTAGAACCATATGGTCAGTTTCAACCCGACATTATCTGTGCCGTGGCTTTGTTCTGTTCCTCGAAGCACAGATCTATTCTGCTCAATGAGATCAGTCTCAGCCTCAGGTGATTAGGAGCAAATTAAACTTCTTTACAACCCGAGTCAGATAATAGAAAAGGTCTTCCTTCCACATTCTGCCGAGATATTCATGTTCACCTTTTTTTCTTCTTGTGTTTTCTTGTAAACGTTGAGTATATGATGCCTCCGTGGATGGAGTAGATTTGGGGACCAGATTAACCGTTGCTGGAGCCTCCTTGGCTGGGGTAAAATACCTGAGGCTGCTTCCTTGCTTCCTCATATTTAGAAGACAGATACCTTCTCACATGTCATAGGAGGTTTGGAAATAGTACGTGCAAGTATCTGGCACCATTGGAGAGTTCAAAAATGGTAGCCTTTGTTGTGGCTGATGAGGTCACTCTGTGAAGAGACCCGAGTCTGCTGGTCCCTTCCCTTTGGAGTCTGCCTTTGACGCGCGAGCATCTAAGTAAACAAGTTCCCAGGTAGGGCGTGAGCACGCCGACTCCAGCTTTGTCCCTGCCCCGGACCTACACAGACTCTGCACTTAATGTCACTGCAAGGCTCAAAGATATAGATATTTTTGGAAAATGCTGTTGCATTGAATAGCTCATTAAGTTTGCCTGTATCTGTGGATCCTTAGGCTGAGCAGAAGATTAATAGAAAGATTTTCGTTGGAAGACAGTTATCGAAGAAATAGAATGCTCCATCAATCTAAAGGTGCATCAAATAGGATTAAACAATTAGGGGCTTTTTATTTAAAAAACTAGAGCCCTTCAAGTCTCCTTAATAACGTAGAATATAAAGCATGTACCTAATAAAAATGGCAATATATCATCTAGCACAAAATTATAAGCAATAATAGATTTTCATATTATACGATTGTTACATAATCAGTAATATATCGTTTGTCTCCACACAAGCAAATACCAACAAAGTCAGTATCAGCAGATTCTTCAGAACATTTCGTGATGGAGATTAAAACTCCAATATGATTCAGTGACACATTTTCACGGGCCAGACCCATCTATTGCCAAACACTTTCTCCTCCTTGTTCTTTTTTGCGTTTCTATCCTATCTTCTCTTTCTGCTGAGTTTTGTCTTCGCTGAAAATTAAGTGGGTTCCTGTAAATGAGTGATAGCTTTCAACAGACTGTGGAATAATTCTGGAAGCATTAACTTAAGCTGACCGATGGAAGGGTATTATGTTTTGATTTCTAGAAATAAAAGAGCCTGGAAATGCCGAAGGAAAAAAAAAAAAAAAGTAAGAAACCTCTCAAATTTGAAAAGGCATCTACCTGAGGGCTGTGACGTCCCCAAATTAATCATAGCAGAACCCAGAGCGAGAAGCTTGAGAGCAAATAAACACATGCCAAAAATCCTTCCCTGGATTTGTTTTCAAGATTAAAGCTGAGTAAAAGATAAACAACACAAGATGGAGTAAATGAGCTGGATCTGAGAAGTTTCAGAAGGTCAAGTAGGTGAAATTCAAACAAAGAAAGATCATTTCAAACCTTTTATCATGGACTCTCCCTCTGTTTACTTCTGTTTCTGCTACTTTTAAGGTAAGCACGACGAAACTTCCAGGGTTCTACTCTTCTGAGGGCAAATATTACTCAAATTATTTCCTACCTGAGAGAGTAAAATGAACATTTTATATCTATGCCAGTTTTACCATAGACTCAAAATTCTTCAATTCATAGGAGCCTCTATTCTCATCTGACAGCATATGGTGTTCATCATGTGGCACACAGTGAGACAGACACAAGGTTTCCAAATGTCATGAAGTATTTTAGAGGCATGAATTCTGCAAAATAAAAAAGTCACATCAGAACCCCGTTGCTAGGCAAGTTGAACCCAGCTGTGCTCAGAGTCTCTGACAACAAGAAATTTCAACCCCTGCTCTACAGTGAACACCATACGACGCGTAGTAGGAGCAGAGCCTGCTACCAAAAATACCAGGACGCCAGGCCTCTCTGCAAATGCCCTACAAGTATGTACATTGAAATTTGGGGAGGGGCACGTACACAAATTCACTTGCTCTTTTTATTTTCTATTTTTTTAAAGATTTTATTTATTTATTTATTTGAGAGAGAGCAAGAGAGATCACAGAGGGAGATGAAGAGGAAGAGGGAGAAGCAGACTCGGCCCTGAGCAGGGAGCCCGATGAGCAGCTGGGTCCCAGGACCCCAGGATCATGACCTGAGCCGAAAGCAGATGCTTAAAAAAAAAAAAAAGAAAAATAAAAAGAAAAAAGAAAGCAAACGCTTAACCGATTAACCACCCAGATGCCCCCCACTTGCTCTTTTATTTATTATTATTATTATTATTTTTAAGATTTTATTTATTTATTCATTCAGAGAGAGAGAGAGACACAGGCAGAGGGAGAAGCAGATTCCTCACAGGGAGCCCAATGTGGGACTCGATCCCGGGACTCCAGGGCTACGCCGTGGGCTGAAGGCAGGCACTAAACAGCTGAGCCATCCAGGGATCCCCCCACTTGCTCTTTTCAATCTAAACATTTCTATTACTTTTTCAAAGCTATGAATTTGCAGCATGAATGAGAATGCCAATAACCGAAGATACAGTCTGTGTTCTTCTGTGTTGAGAGAGGAAACTAATACAGGGGCTATCGTACAGGAGTTAAAATTGAACAGTCCTTCCAATAAAGGGTAGTGGAGGAACTTTACCCATATGGGAAAAGTAGAAAATTGGCCTTTTCTCAAGTCATAAACAAAAATCAATTTCACGTATCTTAGAGATCTAAAGATGAAAAGCAAGTAATCAATCTTCCAGAAGACAAGATACGACTGAATCTTCATCATATAAGGGTAGGAATAGATTTTTCAAGCGGGACATACAAAAAATACTACCACAAAGGAAGTGATGGATAAAGTTTACTAGCATAAAATTAAGATCTTTAGTTCCTCAAAGACATGGCGAAGGGAGCAAAAAAACAAGCAGGAGCGCGGGAAAGGATGCTGGCCGCCCACACGGCCAACAGGCCCCACGTCCCATGCTCTTCCTCCTCAGTGTTATTGAGCCGCGATTGGCACGTAGCAGGTATTAGTAAAGACGGACGGGGATGATCTGGTGGACGTTGCACCAAATTGATTTGGTAATCATTGCAAAACGGTTACCCCAGCAAGTCTAGTTCACGTCCTTCACGCAGTTAGCGATCTCTTGCTTGCGATGAGGACCTAAAGAGTCGGTCTCTCAGCACCTTT
This sequence comes from Canis aureus, assembly GCF_053574225.1. Lineage (NCBI taxonomy): Eukaryota > Metazoa > Chordata > Mammalia > Carnivora > Canidae > Canis > Canis aureus. The sequence continues at coordinate 69,515,430 of NC_135611.1, read as the reverse complement.
CAAATGTACAATCGCATTTTGCTGACTGCAGTCCCCGGGCCGAGCATTGCATCCCCAGAGCTGGCTTATCTTGCAACTGGTTTCCTTCGGCTCCACCCGCATCCTAGGACTGCTTCAGTATCGCCCCAACATGACCCACAACATCGCCGATGCCACCATTCGGGTCGTGGGGAGGGTGGCGGGTCCTGGGGCCTCCCGCGCACTGTCCTGGAGGGTGTAGATGGGAACTCTGGAGGCGGTTTGGCCTCATGAGTCATGTACCCCGTGCCGGGCAGTCCCCACCTGGGAGTGCGGGCTGGCGCTCGGCAGGACACCCCCAGAGGCCTTCCCAGCAGCGCTGCGTTTGCAGTTTGTCAACAGTTGAAAAGAAAAATAAATTCGCTGTATAATCGTAGGAGCAAGTGCTGGAAAGCAATGAAACCGAAAGAACTACAGCTCCTTGCATTACACGAGGGTCAAAATGGGATGTTGAGCAAAGGAATCTGGGCAGGACGGGAGACAGAGTGTACGACCCGAGCATCTAGCGCGGAAACAGCGAAGCTAAACTGTCATGTTCGGGGAAATGTGCTCATGAAGTAAAGTTTTAAAAAGAAAGCAAACGATTAGCTTAAGGGCAGGTGTAGCGGCCCCCCTGGGGGACAGCAAACCGGGGGGCTCGGCGGGGGCTGCTCAGTGCCGGGCGGCTTTCCGCGTCTCCCTGGGTTCTCGCGTGTTTCCCTGGGGGCAAGTCAAAGCTGGCACGCCCTCCGCCGCGCGGTTTGGGGCGTGGGCATTTCAGCACAAGAAGCGGAGCCAAGGAGCCCGGCCCGGAGCTGCAGAGCCCACTTCTCAGGGCTTGGCGAGCGGGGCGGGCGGGTGGACGGCACCCCACTCCCTCCCCCCAGCAGGTGCGGCCGCGGCCCGGGCGCTACGGGCTGTGCATCCTCTGCGCCCGCGCACTTCCTGCCCCAACAGGTGCATCGACGGCCCGGCTGCGCAGAGCAGGGCGTGGACGTGGCGCTCCCGCTAAGCCTCAGTTCTCCGTGGCAGCATCGGCATGGGTCGGTCACACGTGTGGCTCATCCCCGCTTGGGTCACCGCGTGGCAGGTGACCGGTCCCAGGGGGACCTTCCTGAGCTGCGGCCTGGGAAGGCGCGATGGCTTTGCCCTGGTGGACGACTTGGATCGCCAGTGGGCCGTGTGCTCAGCATGAGCCGTTTCCCGCTCTTGGCACATAGGCCGCTGAGCCTGCCTCGCCTGCCCCTCAGGAAGGCCGCAACGTGGGGTGGGCTCCTCGTGGAGGAGAAACCTCGCCCGGAGGCCGCCTCCGTTGGAGAAGGCCAAGAGCACCCGAGGCCAGCCGCGACCCGCACGCAACCTTGCTTCATGGGCCGCTTGGTGGCTTCAGATGAAACCTGGGACTTCCGCCCTTCACCGTGGGGCAGCTGTCCGTGGGGGAAAGCACATCTGTGGGCCTTTAGGGGATGCACGGTTTTACAGCCGGCGTGAGGAATTCGGCCTGGGGAATCGGCCCAGTTCAGCATCAAAGCCCAGCATCGTCCCCGAGCAGCCCGTACAGGTGCAAACACCTGGTTGCCTACCTGCGGGCTCCAAATGGTGGCCTAGGAAAACACCGAGGATCCGTTTCATTATTTTCTGAGGCAAAAAAAAGAAAAAAAAATCCGAACGGTCCTTAGTGAAGGTCATGGCCCGTGCCTGAGCCGCTCACACGCCCGTCTAGGAGGCATTTCTCCGTCCCCTTCCCCAGGCCCGCACCCCCTCCTCAGCCACCTGCTCGCAGCACAACCAGCTTTGTCTTGACTGAAGGGAGGTTGAGTCACAGGTATGACCAGGCTCCCGGGCTTCTGACCCCACGTTGCATGTGAGGCTTGCCCACGTCCTGACCCGGGTCACTTGTTTCACGAACACTTTTCTTCCAAGTTCTTTATTTTTGAAATTCTTTTATCTTGGATCGATTCTCTTCTGATATCTTACTTTTGTACGACTCAGAGGCTACGTAATTAGGTTAATTTCCACAGATTTGCAGATTTCCACTACTATCCTTATGGTCCTGATGAACCCCTTTGTTATAAAAGGAGTGCAAAATTATGGCTTAAAAAAAGGTAAATGGTGCCAAAGTGTATAAAGTAAAACGTAAAATTTCACGATTCTACTACGGAGTCCCATTGAGCTGTGGTAAGTTTTACATCTATAACCCATCCATTCATATATGCTCTCTAATTATATAAGAATAAACACGTTCATACTATTATTCTTTTTTACCACAATTTGGAGAGCCATCTTTCGTTAGTGGACATCCACTTATGTGTGTGAGTAAGTGGGACATAATTCCCTGGAAGTAGAGCATCAGTATCCAGGCGTAGTGGAAGGTATTGCCAGGTGGCTTCCTAAATCTCACTCAAAAGCTGATGCAAGGACACCGTTCCATTTCCTAACAAATACGAGGGTCCTGGCAAGTGGCCTTCGTCGACCTGGTAGGCAAGACTGACATATTGCGGTTTCAGTTCGCACCTGCTTTATTTTTAATGACGTCAAACGTCTTTCCACATCCTCACTAACCATACGTGTTATTTTCCTATAAAATACACGTTTAGGGACCTCTGGGGGGCTCAGTCGGTGAAGCCTCTGCCTTCTGCAGACGGGGGTCATGATCCCAGGGTCCTGCGGTCAAGCCCCAGGTTGGGCTTCCCACTCAGCGGGGCGTCTGCTTCTCTGTCTGCCTGCCTGCCCCACCCCGTTCATGCTCCCTTTCTCTCTCACTCAATAAGTACATAAATAAAATCTTTTTTTTAAAGTATATTTTTATATCTTTTGTTTGTTTTTCTGTTTTCTTTTTGATCATTGTCTAATTGATTTTTGTGAGCTTTTTGTTTATACTAGGGAAATTAGAACCTTGTCATTAAAGTTGCCATTTTTCATTAAATCGTAATTTTAAAAATCTTTGTGGATGATGCTGTTCTCAGGATCAATGTTTTAAAATTTTTTATAAGGGTAAATCTTCCTTTTTAATTCCTGGGTTCTATACCATCCAGAAAAGGCCTCGCCTCTCCTCCAACTGCATGAACCCATCTACATTATCGATCTCCAGCCTCCAATGGGACACCTCCCTCTCTCCCTCTGTTCCTCCCTCCCTCCTTCTCTCATTTATTTCCTTTTAACATCAAAATAGTTCCTTCCTCTAGAATTTATTTTGGTATAGGAATTAAGGCAGGGACTCGTGCTTTTCCTCAAATGGCTAACCAGTTGCCTTAAATGATTTACTGAATTATCCATCTTTTCTCCACTTCTTTTACATCACGCACTATCACAATTTTTAGACAGAAAATTTGGCCTGAGTTTTTTAGAAGTAGGGTTTTGTTTTAGTCTGCTCAGGCTGCCATCCCAAGATTTCACGGACTAGGTGGCTTTAAATACACATTTATTTCTCGAGGCTCTGGAGGTTGGAAGCCCGAGGCCAGCGGGCCCGCACAGTCAGGAGCCGGCAAGGACCCTCCTTGTGGCCTGCCCACAGCCACCGTCTTCCTGTGTCCTCTCGCACCAGAGAGAGAAAGCTCGGGTCTCTTTCTCTTCCTAAAAAGACAATACCCTATGGGAGAGCCATGCTCATGACCTCGTCTAAACCTAATTACCTTCTTAGGATTCCATCTCCAAATAGGACACTGAGGGTTAAGGCTTCAACCTGTGAATTTTTGGAAGGACGCAAACACTCAGTCTCTAACAGTTTTCAGGAAGCGTTAAATAGAAGACATCAGATCGTGCCTTATTTCATTCCTTCAAAATCTATTTAGTGCCTATTTTATTCTAGTCAAGATGCTCCAAAAATGAATGGGCCAGGGGCTCCAGAGGGGTTCAGTTGGTTAAGGGTGGGGACTCTAGATTTTGGCTCAGGTCAGGATCTCAGGGTCATGAGATCAGGCCCTGGACAAGCTCCGTGCTAGGCGTGGAGCCTGCTTACGGTTCTCCTCCTCTACCCTTGCCCCTCGCTCCCCTTGCACATGCATGTGCTCCCTCTTTCTCTTAAAAAACAAATGAATGGGCCGTGTCCCAGTGCCAAGTAGCTCATAGTCTTCGTGGCAACTGGGATCTAAAACAACAGACCCAATAGAGTTGTGTGTTCATTCACAAATCAACCTAACAAGATGCCCGTGGAGAGAAGCCTGTGGAACTGTGCCCGGTGAAGCCTCCCGGGACACTAAATGACCTGAGAAGAATAACATGAATTGGCTTTTACCCTGACTTACAATAGTTCTGACCATCAAATAAATGTCCCATGTGAGTGCTGCAGACATGGGGTGGGAGGTGATGAACCTTGGTCTTATTGGGAGTCTGCAAGCTCTCCCGCAGCAAAGAGTCCTGTTAAATATCAATTAAAGAAAAAATACAACTTGAGAAACATTTGCATTTCTTATTGGGAGCTCATTACCACCCCTTTTCAAAAGTTTCCTCATCAAAACAAAACATTTCTAGGAAAAAGCGGTGAATAATTAGGGAGTAACGAATCCCTGTTCTGTAGGATGTGGTCCAAACGTGCGGGAGAAGCGAGTAAGCTGTTCAAATACCATATCTGGGTCAACAAACAGCTGTTCAGAAATATCCGTGCCATTTGCTGTTTGGCCTTATTGCCTTGGATGACGGTCACTAGGCGACCGGACAGGGTCCTCCGAGGGGCCCGGTGGCAGTCAGTCGGGCTGTTAGGTGAGGAGGAGCGGAAGCCTGCCCGGGTCACTGAGACCCACGGCGTCCCGACCCTCCAGGCCCCACATGGGTGGAGCGCCAATGTCACCCCAATGCTTTGATTGAGGCGATCTACTGTGGATTAAAGGAAAGGAATGTGCGTATGTGTATCTCCCAACTGACTGCTGCCTCGCCGTGTCTGCGAGTGTCGAGGTAGTAGCACATTCGTGCCCTGGAAACCATCCCCTCGGCTGTGATGTGGAGGCCGCTGGCGACAGGAAAAGCCTGCGGAACACGAGGTACTTGTTTGTTTTTAACTTTTCATTGAAGAATAAGCTGGAAAAGGGTGCTGACCACAAGTATACAGCTTGATGTATACTCTACAAACTCTACACTCCTGTAAAGGTGGAGCTCAAGAAAAGACATGCTACCCCACGGGGACACCTGTAACCATGTGACAGGCCGGTCGGGAGGACACAGAAGACATGTGAGGCCAGGGAACGGGGATGGACGCAAATCGCAGATTGTGTCGCAGGAAGACTGTTTCCACATCCTCTCCCCTGAGATGAGAACGCTTCCCATGCTCAGGGAGCAGCAGAGAGCCCGTGGGTGCGTCCCGCCTGTGCCTAGGGAGCCGTGCCTATGCTCCTGCCAACACCTGTGCGGCCACCGCTCATGGCCACGTCCCACGGGACCAGGAGCCACGCACGTGGAGCCCACTGAGAGCACCTTGCATTTCACGTGACCATGATCAGCAACTCAAGAAACACGTGTGGATGCTGCTGGCTCCTATAGATGCCCACCAGGGGCGCGGCAGGTGGGAGCCCCACAAAAGGAAGTGGGCACGAACCTTTTGGAGGGTTCCAGAAAGAGGGGACTGCAGATTGGCCAGGAACCTCACTCCACCCTCCTCACTGTTGGTTGTCTTTGGTCTGTGGGCATATTTTGCTCATTAGATTTACTCATTTTATGTGAGTTCTGTTTTTTTCAAATAGCCATTTTGTGTTGCTTCTTTTTTTAAAAAAAAAAAATGTTATTTATTCATGAAAGACAGGCCCAGGCAGCGGGAGAAGCAGGGACCCCGACGCAGGACTCAATCCCAGGACCCCAGGGTCACGCCCTGGGCCGAAGGCAGATGCTCCACCACTGAGCCCCCCAGGCGACCCTTTGTGTCACTTTTTAAAGTCCCCAGTTACAAATACTACCCCCCGCTCTGCGTGTGAGGGGTACCAGAGCCGGACGCACAATCATAGTAGAGGTTGTAGAAGGGAACGTGCCCGAAGAAAAGGAGGCCTGTGTGGGTAGGCGGCCCGCTCCCGTGTGGGCACCTGCCTGGCTTGCCTAATGGAGTTTCACGCCAGCCTTGGGAGGCTACCGCAGCTTTTATTTCTTTGTCTTTGTAGAGCAGTCGCTTCTTCACTATGTCAAGCAGAAACGTCCTGCGAAGAGCTCGGCGGTGGGAGGAGGCGCGGTGCGCACCAGAGAGCCTGTGGGCCTGCGACACCTGCTGCGCCAAGACGACGCAGCTGCCGTGACTCAAGTAAGGCCACAGGCACCTGTGGGGTCGAGCCAAAGCAATAGGACGCCAAGCAGCGCTTTTCCAAGATTCTAACATATTAAACTACTCAAAACAAGCTTTGTTTGCTTCGGTTATACTAAGAATTCATCACTATCATTGGAGAGCGTAATTACGCCGTAATGATAGAGAATTTCGGTCTACCCTGGAGTAGGGACCTTAATTATCTGTACGGACATACACGGTGAAATTATACATTAAAGCAATTACTGCAATGCTGAAGCATCGAGCACCCGATGTTCCCTCCAATCCAAATCTGTGACGGTAATTAAAACAACAATATATTTTAAGACGTTTCTGCAAAGCGTCAGCTCATGAATAACCGGGATTTCTGTCGTGAGTTCACAGGGACCGAAGGAATACTCATTGCAACGGTGACACGGAGCCTCTGCACGTTTGTGAATCAAGTACAACTTACGAAGTGCTGCTTAGATTTCCTGGAATATGTTTTATTTATGAATCTGCTGAGACGCTAGGGGGAGGAATGGCTAAGAGCGTCGGGCTCCACAACATCCAGGTTAGCCTGATGCTTGGCTTCATTAGATGCTGTGAAAGCTGGGGTAGGGGGACGGGGACGGGGATGGGCCCCGCGGCCGCGGGTCGGGGGTAGGGAGCGGGTTGAGGCAGGTTAGAGTCTTCCTCTGATGCTAAGGAACACGAGACTGTGGTGGAGAAATTAAAAGTATAAGAAATATATTTCTTATATATATACTTTATCATATATTTATCTCATGGAAATACAAGGGAGCGCGAAGGAGGAACAGTCCCTCGAGACCTGCTGAGCCGCGACCACATGTATGTGTGCGCGTACTTTCAGTATTTTTCGACGTGTATTGTTTTATGTGTTTGAGATTATGCTTTAAATAAAACATCGTGTGTTTCTAGTGGATAATATATCATAATTAAAGATACAATTATCTCTAATTATAATTCAATTACAATTACCTCCAATTATAATTAAAATTCCTCGCAAGCATACTTTCTAACGCTTACATGATTGTGCATCGTGTAGTCTGTTTCGTAATCAAGTGAAATGTTCCCTACTGTTGAACATTTATGCTGTTTCAAATGTTTCACACACAAATAACACGGCAACGAGCATTTTTCTACGTAAAACTTTTCCAGTTCAAAATATCTGCGTATTTGCATATATTTATTTGTTTACTTCATAAACAGTATCAAACCATTTCCCTAATTCATAATGCTATCAACACTAGCGTGGAGAAGAATATATTTTTTGGAAGTTTGTTAAGTGAAAAATAGGTCTTGTCAGCTTAATTTGGTGGGATGAATACTTTTTTCTTGAATATATTCACTATTTGTATTTCCTCACCTTAAAATTGTCTGTTCATGTCCTTTGTAAAATGACCCTTTGAGAGTCATTTATAAGTTTAAATTAAGAATGCAACTCTGCAAAATTCCTTGTGAACATTTATCCACATTTGTTTCTTAATATTGTTTTGTTTCTTAATAATATTTAATATTTTAAATACAAGTTTTTAAATATTCCTATTAAAGCAAATCTACTGATATTTTCCTTTGTGATATCTTCCAATGCTTTCAAGTTTAGAAAGTCCTTCAACTCAGAAATCAGATAAAGATTCATCTCTCTTTTGAAATTAAATGAGGGGCCCCTGGGGGGCACAGGTGGTTGAGCGACTGCCTTCAGTTCAGGTCGTGACCCCGGGGTCCTGGGATGGAGCCCCAGGTAAGGTGCCCTGCTCAGCAGGGAGCCTGCTTCTCCCCCTCCCTCAACCCTTCCCCCTCCCACCCCGGCTTGTGCTCGCTGCTCGCTCACTGTCTCTCTCTCGTTCTCATTCTCTCTCTCAAATGAATAAATAAAGTATTTTTAAAATAAATAATCAAATAAAAATAGAATCAAAGGAAAATTTCACACATAATCATTTGATCTGTGATTTAGTTCGGGACATAGTTTCCAAAATTGGAAACTAGCATGAGGTCTCTGAACCTATGTTAAAAAAAAAAAAAAAGATAAGATTAGAAATCTAATCTAATGTTAGATTCCTGGTAGTGGTTCACAAATATGAGCAAATGTTGTAATTAATGTAGCCAAAGGGCCGTCTTCTATTTTAGACTCAAAAATTACCACTACCTTCACAGTTGATTTGGAAACTCGAGGCTGTGGCCAGGCCCACCAGTTGTGCAGCCACGGGCCCGGCTTCTGGAGTGGACGCTGTGGTCCTGGGGATGGAGCGGCCCACAGCTCGGTGGCGGCCAGGGCACCTCCTGGCCAGGACGTCGCTGTGACAGCGCGCGCCGTTGGCAGGGGCTGTCAGGTAGCCGCGCCTCCCGGAGGTGGCAGGAGCCCTAACGCACCAACCAACAGCGGCCCTCCACGGGGGAAGGCCCCAGACCCCGGGGCAGAGGTGACGGGGCTGCTACCCAGCCGCCTATACCCAGGCAGACAGGTGGGCCACACACACCCGACAGTGGACAGGACGCGTTCTCATGTGGCAGGGAGCCTGATGCCGCCAAACAGCTAATATTCTTATATCGATTCCATTGTTTATTGACCACTTCTCTTTTTGATTGATTGACATTATCTGCAAAAAGTCCAAAATACCCAAGACCCCAAATAGCACAGTTCTCTTTATAATCCTCGGGGCTCCCCCAGCACTCACCCCATGTTTTCTCGACTTCAATATCTTGATATTCCCGGAGGGTCCAGTTTGTGGGGGAAAAACCCGCCTAAAGCTCCAAAATAATTAGCAACTTTGCTATTTAATTCAATTCCCTTAAAATCTGATTTACTAGTAGTAGGAGGAGTTGATCTGGGTGGTTTTAAACAAAGGGTTTGGGCACTAACAGCTATAGGCTGAGCTTCAAGATGGGAACTCACCTAAAGATGTGCTGTGCAGGTGCGTGTTTTCATTTGTACCTTCCTTTTCCCTGTCGCGATCGTGTCTATGGTACCAGGTGGAGATGCTAACTCCTTGAAGGATCTTCCAGAGAAGTTTGCATCATTCTTTTGGTGCGAGGAAACTGCTCCCAGCTGAGAACCAACTTCTCTACCAGCAGGAAAAAAAAAAAGTTTTTTTCTTCTTATTCTAACAGTTGTCTCATCAATCTTCCCTCAGCAACTTGTTGGGGATGAAAAATTAACCGGATGAAAGTACTTTCTTGTTTTTTGGTCTATTTATTACCTTAACAACAACAGCAACAAACTAGAGAATTTTGATTACAAGCCCTATCGGTATAAAGTTGAAATTAAGAACACAGCGTTGTTCTTTTTTTTTTTTTTTTTAAAGCTAAGAAGACTGTGGGGGTTGAAGCCGATTAATAGTCTGATATTTCTAGGCTCGAGATTGAATTTAGGTTGACTTTGCAAGTGAAAATGCAATTGATAGTTCTTTGGGATCCACACAAAAAGGCCATTTGTTTCTTTCGAAGGATGCTTGGAAGAAGAATTTTAAAGTCAGCCAATTTACAGCTGTTGTGATGTTAGTGGCCACGTCCGCCTGTAATCTAAGCACCTCTGGGTAACTGGTCGTACTGCACATTGGGTCCAGATGTGCCTCTTTATGATCCAGAGTCCTGAGAATCAAAAACACAAGTTGTCTGCCTTCCACTCGGCCAAACCAGGGAGCGGAGTAACGGCAGCATGCTCTTCCTTTGGGAAAGGGGGGCAGTGGGGCCTCCTGATGGTCACTCTTCCGTTGCAATCGTGTGAAACCTCTGGGCAGATTCAGTCCTAGGGTCTGGGCTTCCTTTTCCATATTTCTCTACACTGTTGGAAATTCTTCCTTTTTGAGAAATCCTCTTTGGCCCCATCTGCAGTGTGCACGAGGAATATGCTCCCTGGGGAAGAAAGTAAGTAGTTTTCCCAGTTTATTTAGCCGTGAAGGTCACAGACTGAAGGTTGTTTTGAGTTTCCAGTGGTCACAGACTAGTGGGTTCTTTGGCAGCATTCCTCAAAAACATTGTCATTTTATTTTTATTTTATTCCAATTATCTTTATGTACACATATAGTTTTTTTCTAGACGTACATGTGGTAGATTTGCTTTCCATCCCCGACCCCCTGCTTCCTTGTTTTCACATCTTTCTTTCTTTCTCACTCCTCACTCACTCCCTCACTCCCTCACTCCCTCTCTCCTTAGATACAGGTGACTTGAGCCTTTCACAGTATAACAGAGACTTTTTCTTAAGCCATTTAGAACAATGAAAGAATTTAATGGGTGTTATTTTAATCAATTCAATGATTTTTTTGGGGGGGTAAGGGCAGAGGGAGAGAGAGAATCGTAAGCAGGTGCCATGTTTAGCACAGAGCCTGATGCTGAGTTCGATACCACAAACCTGAGATCACGACCTGAGCTAAAATCAAGAGTCGGATGTGGTCGACTTAGGCACCTAGACACCTCTCAATTCAAATATTTTTTACTTTGATTTTATCCTTAACACAAAGTTGGGTCTTAAGTGACCTTTGTAGTTCAAAGCATTTCTGATTTTTATTTTTTACAGCCCAAGGTCGAGAAGCAGTTATCCATTCCAGTCCTACACATGCTTGGCTTTGTTGAATTTATCTTTTTGCATTTCTGCATCATAACTGACCACTTCCATTATGAGCTCTTCTCTTTCTTGTAATGCTTTGTCAAATGGAGTGAAGAACAACCAATGCATTGTTTTACAGCCTTTCCCCTAGGGATGCAAGCTTGTTGGGTACACGGCATTTTGGGTACACGGCATGTTGGGTACACAGTATGTAGGATACATGGCATGTAGGGTACATGGCATGTTGGGTACACGGTATGTTGGGTACATGGCATGTTGGGTACATGGCATGTTGGGTACACGGTATATTGGGTACACATTATGTAGGATACATGGCATGTTGGGTACATGGTATGTTGGGTACATGGTATGTTAGGTACACAGCATATAGGGTACATAGCATGTAGGGTACAGGGCCTGTAGGGTACGCGGTATGTTGGGTACACGGTATACCTTCCCAGTTGTCACAGGCAAGGATTTGACTTCCTGTTTTGCCACTGCACATCTGGTAACAGCTTCCTTATTTCTTGCCCCTCTGGCCCCTAAGCCGATGCAATGTACCCAATGTTTCTTATTACAGCAAGATCCTGCCTCCAAGTACCAGCTTTTCTATCAGGAAAAGCAGAATTAATCTGTGATAACAAGCAACACTAAAACCTTCGTGGCTTAAAACAACAAAGGTTTCTTTCTTTCTCATGCTACATGTCATCATGGATTAGCTGCAGGCTGCACACGTTCTCACTAGGTGAGGGGGGCCTGCTGAACAGCTACCGCCAGTCAGCACCACAAAGGGAGTCTTCTTCTGACAGTTAAACACCCTGTTCTGTTCGAAATCTTTAGCCAGAGCGAATCACATGACCACATCCAAATACAGAGGATCCAGGATGTTCAATCCTACCATGCACTTGAAGAATAGGAAAATTTGGTAAACAGCACAATACCTATCACATGCATTGTTACTCTATTTTGTACTAATTGTGTTTACTACTTTGTTTCCTTATTTGTTGTGTATATATATTTTACAGCTTTACTGAAATAAATTTCATATACCATAAAATTCACCATTTAAAGTGTACGATTCAGTGCTTTTGAATACATTCACCGAGTTATGCAACCATCACTGTTACCCGAAACTGGGCTCACCTCTTGGTGGGTGTCGAGCCAAGGCCCAACCAAGCCAACAAGTAGGAAAAGGAAGAGTTTTACTTGCAACAAGTAAAGGAGAACCCTGGAGATAGTTTCCAAAATAGTGTCTCCTTGAAAAACCAAACTGCAGGAGGTTTTGAGCTAAGGGTGCCCACGTATTCATAAAGCGGCTGCCCGATGGGGAATCCAGCATGGAGCTGCGGCAACGGTCAGCCCAGGGTTACACAGTCCAGGTTTTAGTTGACTGACATCACAAGGGCAGCAAGGATCAGTATCAACTCTCTGGCTCCAACCGGTCTGGTGTCTGGGTGCTCAGAGGGGGTTAGACCCTGTAAAGACAACTCAGGAAACATGCATCAGGTTAATCTTCACTGTTGAATCCGCATGGGAAGTTTCACCACTGATTCACTGTCCCTGAGAGGATTCGGCTGTCTCTTGGCCTGATAGTGGCCATTATTTTCCCATTCTTCTTTCCCTTAAGATAATTAATTACTGAGATCTGTTCTTCTGCAATTTTAACGTATCCCAGGAAGTTTTGCAGGATATGTGTTTTGCGCTCATAGTGCCAGTCAGTCTTGAAAAGACTCTACTTCGCATTGGATTGTGTTCACACTCACGTTGAAATCAACTAACCGTAAATGTGTGGGGACCCTGGGGGCCTCTCAGTTATATTTTTTTGATATCTGTCTGTCCTCATGCCAGTATGTTTTGTTGTTTTATTTATTTATTTTTTAAATATTTTATTTATTTATTTATTTATTTTTCATGAGAGAGAGAGAGAGAGAGAGAGGCAGAGACACAGGCAGAGGGAGAAGCAGGCTTCATGCAGGGAGCCCAATGCGGGACTGGATCCCGGGACTCCAGGATCGCGCCCTGGGCCGACGGCAGGCGCCAAACTGCTGAGCCACCCAGGGATCCCCTGTTTTGTTGTTTTAGGGGAAGAATGTATTCACCAAATTTCGCACTTCATTCTAGAAGAGTGTGTTCCCTTTCATAAGCCATGAACTCCTTGAACCATAATCTGTGTCGATTTGCCTTTGTACCTTCATTGCCTAGTGAAGTGTCTGGCCCTCTGTAGATATTCAACAACCTTTGATGAGTGAAAGAATTTCAAATGAAGGAGTGAACAGATAGTGTGTGTTTTTAAGACTCTCATCATCTTATGATTAATCTCATAACACTTACTATAGCAATGGGAATAGTAATAATTAAACATTATTTTCTAGGGAATCTGTATTAGAAACAAAAGTAACTGCATACAACATGCTTGTAGTATTATCACCTTTGATATCTACTAATGTTTTATAAAATACTTTCATATATTTTAATTTGTTTAACTTTTCCAGCCTGTAGGAGATGTGTCAAATATATATGCCAGGTATTATTATATATATTTTATGGAAGTGGAAGTTGAAGTTTCAAGCAGTTGGGTAACTTGCCCAAGGTCACCCAGCAGGTTAACAAATAAAGCAGGCTTTGCTAAGACTCCATGTTTTCATATTCACATACAGAGTTCTTTCCACTGTCTTTCTTAGATGATAGCCTTGTGGGTAGAACTCTATCCCGGTAAAGAGATACGTATTATTTGGGTACGTTGAAGGGCTCCTGGTCTGGTTGGCACAGGGTACAGAGTATCTATTAATCATAAAATTGTACTAAAGATAAACACAACTATGTGATGAAGGAAAGCAGGTGAATGTAATAAATAAGCAAAAAGTTAATGGAAAGTAATAGAATGCTATAGTCCTTTCTCCAAAATTATTGGAGCAGATGTGTCTCAGATACTGGAAATTTTTAGAAAGACACCATGGTGCAGACACCCCATGAAATATTCCACCATCAGCTGGTGCTAGAGCAATGTTCTATGGTCGAGCACCTTACTATTTCTGCAGCAAAGCCTATGAACTTTCCTGCCAGCTGGGATAAATAAATTATAAAATATACGTACATCACTTTGGCTTAAGTTTTACTATGAAAATATTGGGAAGAAAAAGAACAAACGATTACAATTCTGTGGATCCCAGAGATTTTGGATTTGAGAATTCTTGACGTGGTATCAAACTGCTAAGACGAACTACCCGCGGAGCTTGGCTGATGAGGAACGTACTAATGGCCTAGTAATGATATAAAAATTACTTGCTAGCAAGTGATCATTATGTTTCCTCTTCCTTGCTGTGTGCTTCCAACTTCCTATTAGGTCTTTTGTGCCTTCTATCTAACATCCAGAGAAGCCTAGCATGGTTGGAGTAATCAGTCTCATTTATAGATAAATGGAGGATCAGAGAAGTTAAGTAATTTGTTCAAGGTCATGTTGTCAGAAGGACTCAGACACAAGTTTTTTTTTTTTTTCAAAATTAAAAGCTTATGGTCTTTCTAGAGCACAGTGATTACAAGTTAGTACAAGAAAGCATATTCCCTGCAACAGCTGAGAAACAGGACCTGCAAATAGGTCTTCATTCCATGACGCTGGCTGTCACTGCATATTTTGCAGTCTTGTTAAAAATCTATTAACAATATTGCCTTACAGTAAATAGAAACATCTCAAACATCTCAAACTACATTTAAAGAAGTTTATTTCTTTAATAAACTTAATAATAAGCTATGTGACATAAATAAACAAATGAAAAACGATCGAGCCATCCCATCCCATGGGGGTGGAACGTAAGCATCTTGAAAAAATGCAGTGACTCTATATACTCCTGCAAATCCAGAAAATAATTCTCAGATTGCTTGTCAGAAAAACAGGCAATAATTCATCCATCGGTGGTTTTTAATGATTTTTATTTTAAAGAGGTTAGTCCTATATTAATATAAAAATAAAATCATTTAATACAAACCTCTGTAGCTTCACTATTAAGAGTAACTATTACTCTGACCTTGTCCCTTTCCTGGCCCTCTAGGAGGTTAGCTGTGTGCCTCACCAACGTTGGCACTTAATTTTAAGTTGTATAATTCTTCATTTCATATCTATATGATTTGTTTTCCTGAGTTGATTACAGTCTGTCAGAGGGCGGGAAATCCACAGTGAGCTTTCTTTGCATTCTAGCGACCCTAGCACAGTGCCAGGCATGTGGTCTGCATTTAACATTAAAAAAGAAAATTAAAGTTGATCCTGTCATTTTGGTAAAACGCATCATTACATTAAAATTTCTTTTTACAAACATAGTCTCTAATGACTCAGATTTTGAAAACAAATCTCAACCTCGCACCAATTTCTTACCCTGACATAAATTAAAAAAAAAAAAATCCTTGCTGCTTAGTGTTACTTTAAAGCTGAGTTTGATCAGATCAAGAGCAATTTATAAAGCTTTCTTCTTATAACCTTTCTAAAAAACATAATAATAGTCATGATTCGAATTTACTTTGACCATGTGATGCTCAGGGGAGATTGCCTTTTCAGGATGCCTCATCTTGAAATAATAATAAGGAAACCTCCACCATCGTCTATGAGCAAAGTCTTTTTTAAAAATGCAGTGCTACAGCAAAAGATACCGCCAACAAAACTACAAGACAACCTACAGATGGGAGAAGATATTTGCAAATGATGTATCAGATAAAGGGCTAGTTTCCAAGATCTATAAAGAACTTATTAAACTCAACAGCAAAGAAACAAATAATCCAATCATGAAATGGGCAAAAGACATGAACAGAAATCTCTCAGAGGAAGACATAGACATGGCTAACACGCACGTGAGAAAATGCTCCGCATCTCTGGCCATCAGGGAAATACAAATCCAAACCACAATGAGATCCCACCTCACCCCAGTGAGAATGGGGAACATTAACAAGGCAGGAAACCACAAATGTTGGAGAGGATGTAGAGCAAGGGGAACCCTCTTGCACTGTGGGTGGGAATGTGAACTGGTGCAGCCACTCTGGAAAACTGTGTGGAGGTTCCTCAAAGAGTTAAAAATAGACCTGCCCTACGACCCAGCAATTGCACTGCTGGGGATTTACCCCAAAGATTCAGATGCAGTGAAACGCCGGGACACCTGCACCCCGATGTTTATAGCAGCAGTGTCCACAGTAGCAAACTGTGGAAGGAGCCTCGGTGTCCATCGACAGATGATGGATAGAGAATATGTGGTCTCTGTATACAACGGAATATTCCTCAGCCATTAGAAACGATAAATACCCACCATGTGCTTCCATGTTCCAGTGGATGGAACTGGAGGGTATGATGCTGAGTGAAGTAAGTCAATCGGAGAAGGACAAACATTATATGGTCTCATTCATTTGGGGAATATAAAAAATAGGGAAAGGGAATAAAGGGGAAAGGAGAAAGGGAGCCAGAACATGAGAGACTCCTAACTCTGGGAAACGAACTAGGGGTGGTGGAAGGGGAGGAGGGCGGGGGGTGGGGGTGACTGGGTGATGGGCACTGAGGGGGGCGTTTGACGGGATGAGCACTGGGTGCTATTCTATATGTTGGCAAATTGAACACCAATAAAAAATAAATTTATTTAAAAAAATAAATAAATAAATAAAAATGCAGTGCCGGTGCACAGAGTGGAACTGATGCCAATGCTGAAACAAATCTTGTGAATATAGATAGCATTTAACTCTAATCTCTTACAGATGGGGAAGGTAAATTTGATTTATCTTTCTCTTCGACGGTTGCTCTAAGCTGACAGGTAAGTCTTGATGGAGACTCAGTAACATAAAGAGAAACATAAGTGGGGTTTTCGGCTTCCTGAGCGACCGAATTATTTAGATGTTTTCCAATATAAAGTTCTTCCTACATTTCTCTTCCTGAATCCGCCATCGGTAGTATCTTCTTCCTACAACCTTGCGGTTCTCTTTCAAAATAGCTGAAGGCTCGCCTCTGGGTGTTACCCACCTGTGCAGCTGGAGCGAGGGATTCCTGCAAGCAGAGGCTTGGCCCCGGGGAGCTGGGTCCGTCCACTGCTTCTCTTCCTGGCTGTGTTCCGGATCCGTCACATGACTTTTATGACTGCATCTCATTTAACACAGCCCTCCGGGGTTACTGACCCCTTTCGTAGACAATGTAACTAAGGTCCATCGTTAATGGCCCGATGCCGCGTTTAGATGCCGTGTTTTCAGCGGGGGAGGAAAAGAGAGAGAAATCTTTGATTTTAGTACAACATCTATCAACTAGATGCTAAGAATTTTGATGATGTTATAGTTTGCAGGAATAAACAAAAATCTGCTTAAGGAATCCAAAATCAATCTTGACATTGTCATGTAGAACATCAAGTTCAGCAGAAACGTGGTCATCTCTTACAATATTTTCTCCACCTTATCGTGGAAAGTGTTTTTGTTTCACTAACTGCTTTTCTACACAGATTTAAATAACTTCCAGACTATGGATTTTAGTCCAATGCCCAGAGCAGAAATAGCCCTTAATAGATGTTGAATGAGCGTAGAATCCCAAGAGCCATGTCCCCTTTATTCCACCCCTGTTCCTCTTCCCAAAGGTCACCATGGTGAAGACTTGCAGGTGATTCCAGTGAGACCCTGGTGCCCTCCCAGCTGAGCTGATGATGGAGGCTGGACTGGAAACACTGGGGGCCCGGCCTTCTGAGCACCAGGAGCGATCAGCATGCCTGCCTGCTTGTCCCTTAATTCTCTTTCCCCTTTTCTCTGTCAGCTCCCAGTAGCCATAGACTGAGCGCTGAAAGCATCCTTTTATTTGGAAGATTTGTCCCTTAGTTTAAATCAACTATTTGTGGGTCATTCAAGCATAAAGTATTTCACACATGAGGATCTACTGTCTTGACCTTATAGACCCTGGAGATCATTTTTCTTGTCATAATTGCACAACGAGTCTGTCCTTTGTTTAATGTTCCTGTTCCCACATCTTCCCTTTCTTCTTTGTCTCTTGCTCTTTCCAAAACCATAAAGTTTTAACATGGAAATATAGACCTGCGAGGAGAACCTTCTCTGAGTTTGGTGCAATAGAAAAGAGCATATAAAATATCAGGCGTCGTGTAACAGGAGCCCACCCCCTGTCTAGTGCAGCTGGCAGGTGATGTGTCCCATGGTGGTAGGCTGCATCTAAATCTGGTGGTTCAAGTACACGAATGTGGGAGTTAATTTTTTTTTTTTAAGTTTCAGTATTGTGTCCGTGTGCTTCTCTGTCTCTGTCTCTGTCTCTTAAGGATACAGGGGTGTATATCTAATTTGTTTCTGCCCTAATACTCTCCCATTATATACACACACACACACACACACACACACACACAAGTGCCAGTGCTTGATTAATGTTTATGTTCCTGCAGCAGCTGCTCAGGAGTCCTACAGGGACATCCCAGAGACTCTGTTCTTCTCCAAGAAACCTTGTTCAATTGCCCATTTTTGATATCTTCATTATTAACAGTGTTACTAGGAGGGTCCCTGCCTTCTCCATGCTTATGCTCTGAAAGAGAGCGACCTGAATGCCAGCAGCTATAAAGAAAGCGCCCATCCCACGTCACACGCATTATATGAGCCGTCTGCTAACAGGTGAGCAAAGATTGCAAAGCGCAGTGTAGGGTGGCAAGTCACCTGTTTAGACTCAAAACGGAGGTATTTGAGAAGCTGGATCCATCCTTAACATAGTCTCCAGAGGAATCAATTTAAAAAGACAAAGCACCAAGAGCAAATTCTAAACTTCTTAACATGGTGATCACATCCACGTTTGGCCCATTGCATCTGTGCTTCTGCCTCCTTGCTGTGACAGGCTCCGCCCTCCCCTGTCTCCCCAGCCTTGTCTCCCATATCTCAGTGCTGGGCACTCGGGAAGTGTTGGGTGAATGAATGGAATCAGTTCATGTTCTTTTCTGTGCCTTTCCTCAACCTGGCTTGTCTTCTTCCCACCTCTCCCTCTGGTGAGCTCTCAAGTGTCAAGCCTTCACTCAGGCTCTGTCCCTGATGGCTTTTCTCTCTCTCGAGGGTCAAGGAGTCAGGGCCCCTCCCCAATGCTCCTATAATTTTTTTTTTAACCAGGTTTACATTTATCACATCATCCCAGAACTATTTATTCACATGTTTACTTCACCGGGTTGTGAGCTCCTCAATGCAAAGATGGGATTTGATTGTCATTGGATACCCTGTGCCTAGTGTAATGCCTGGACACTATTCATGAATGAACTTATCAATACACAATAAAATGTAACTCTTCCAAGGCCAAAATATTCTTCTTGGTAGTTAGTAAACCCATCCTCTTTTCAGTAGATACATTTTTTTTTTTGAAATTTAATGGCCACACAATATATCCAGCTGGATATGAACCAAACTCAAGGGAGTTGCATAGCCTTCATGGACATTTTCATTAAATATGGTGAGTCACCCTTCCCTTTCTATAATAAAATATTGAGCCTGTCAAGCAGAACTAAATACCCATGTCAGTCAGCAGAGCACACCTCTCCCCTGGAGAGTGCTAGGCAGATGCTGCTGGATTCTTAACTTTCCAAAATGCCTTTGCCTAATAGGAGTGGGCATTTGTTATTTGTAGCTGCCTCACGAACCTATATTTTGGGAACTTCCCATTATGAGCTTTACCTACAAAAGAATATGGGGGGGGGAGCCAAATAAAAGCCCCAAACTTAGATTCTCTTACAGCTTGGAACAGGCACGTGACTAGTTCCATGAATCAGACCACACCCCACTAGGCTTGGATTTGGAAGTAAGCAGCACGAAAAGGGCATTCCTGCACAGGGTGACACATCTGTCTAGTACGGTGGTGAAGGTGTGCGCTCATCCAGCGTCCAGGCCAAGGTTGTCTGTGCAGAGTAAGGGGCTGTGGCATGCTTGCTCCTGCAGGTATGCTTGGGTATCTGTCTTTCCAGCCCCCTGGGATTTCTGTGAAAGACTTAATATCATTTAATAAAGTTACGATCTGCTTCAACAGCAAGGATGAGTTTCGTTGTTTGCAACTAACATATCCATCCAACACTCTCATGATATTTCTGTAATTTCAATAACCATTTCCTGAGAAATGGTGCTTTCTGATTGTTTCCATGCTGGCTTCTGTCCATGGTATTTAGACCCTTTAAGTGATGTGGAGGTTATTCCTTTTATGACTTTGCCTACTCCTCATAATTTCTGTTGTTTCTCTCATTTGCTATTCACTTAAAAAATATACATTTAACCAGAATAGGGTAGTAGAAGAAATATGGGCTTTGAAGACACAGAGTACTGAGTCTTGGCTCTGCTATTTACTCATCCTATGATGCTGGCTATTTTCTTAACCTTCCTGCGACTTCTTCAGACGATGCAGAAACAGTAACTACCCTGTAGTTGTTGTTAAAACGATAGGAGACAATATAGAGACAACTCCTGGTACCCTGACTGCCATTAAATGGGAACCGTGATAAGAGTGATTTGTTACTCTCCCTTGGTTGCCTTGAAAGACACGTAGGAAGATCACGCCTGTTTCTCTATTCGGCCAAGTTCCCTGCTCAAGAATTTGTAATAGCTTCCCTACTGAATCTATTGCCTACAAATTAATTCTCAAATTCTTACCCTGGAGTTCAAAAATCTTCTCTTGCCTGGTCCTATCTTGCTTCTCCAGCCTCATCTGTCATAATCTGTTCTCAAGGGCCTTTGGTTTTAATTAGCTCCGTGTCTTCATCCTCTCCACCAACCCCGACATCTTATGACAACAGCAAAACAGGATGTTTTATCCACTCAGCTCTCACGATGTTACCCCATTCAGGCTGACCCCGTTTCTCAGGCTTGCCCTTTCCTTTGTCTCTGCCAAGCCCCATCCAATCCTCCTGTTATTGCCCAACTAAGGGCCTTCCCAGACCAAACAGTCTGTTTTCTCCCCTTATTATCAGTTTCAACACTGACTGGTCATGCTGAGTGTTTTACCTGTTAAAAAATAATTATTTTTATTTTTATTTTTTAATTTTTTTTGTTAAAAAATAATATATTTATAAATGACCATTTAATGTCCTTTCTATTACCAGTTAAGTGAGATGAGTGCTTTGTGTGGACTATTTCATAAAATCTTTACGACAAGCCTGTGAAGCCATCACTGGTAGCTTACAGATGAGGAAATTGAAGCATGGAGAGGTGAGCACTTGAATCAATTTAATTTAGTCTGAAGTCACAGGGCCTGGTAAATGGCAAAGCCAGGATTCTAACCCAGGCACCCTCATATCGGAGCCCAACTTGTTAGCTGCATCGCCGTCTGGAGGGAAGGCACACGTTCAGAGATTTCTTCATATTATTTCCCTTTGTGCCCAGGATGGCAACGATGAAAAGAAACAGACAGCAATTTATTATATGGAGCATAGCAAACACAGAAGAGAGTGAAATGAAATAAAGTCAGAGGTCTGATCAAGCGGGGCCCCGTGGCCATGATCTTAGTGGCACCGCCGCTGCCATCCCCGCTGCCACTGGCAAGCGGGGAGCAGCAAGGACAACGAAGCAGCAAAAAAAAAAAAAAAACAAACACGCAGGACACACTGGATTGAGAATAGCGTCAGTGAGAAGGATGTCGCTGCTATTCTGCGTGGCAGGCTCCTCTCCCCAGCCCCTGCTTCAAGGCAGCAGGGTTTTATATTCATGGGGAGTGGGGGGCTCCATGGAAACGTCTCATAATTTTGAGAACAAGGCCCTAAGTTTGAGCTCTGGCTCTTCCATTTGTTAGCTGTAAGACGTGGGCAACACCTAGTTTCTGTATCCATAGGGCAGTAATACTAATGTCATTGTTATACACGTGGAGGTCAAATGAGAAGATGCTTTAAAATTTTTAAAAATTTTAAAAATACTTATTTATTCATGAGACACACACAGAGAGAGGGAGAGACACAGGCAGAGGGAGAAGCAGACTCCCTGTGGGGGGCCCGATGGGGGACTCGATCCCAGGACCCCGGGGTCACGCCCTCAGCCAAAGGCAGACGCTCAACCGCTGAGCCACCCAGGCGACCCAGATTATATATTTTTTAAGTGAAGGTATGATTATTATAAACATGAACATTATTTTCATGTCATCTCTTTTTGTGATATCCTATCCCAAGTTGGACAGCAAAGGGAATAATTCTCTTTCTGCCTCATGAAAGCAGAACATTTATGTCAAGAGTCACTGCCAGGGCTAAGCGGAGACGTTTCACAAATGAGACATACTGGAGGATATAGAAAAGGTAACAGCCCTAACAGGGAATTTTGGATTAAAAACTGAAATACAGACTTTACTTGCAGTGCTAGGTACCAGACAGACATGCACACCACCCTCTGGGTGATTTAGACCTAAGGGAATCCTCTTTTGCTTCGGTGATTTTCAGTTTCCAGATGGTAATTATAAACTCTGACAGTCTGAGTGATATAATTATTTCATACTCATATTGGAAGGTTTTGGCACTTTGGGGTATTATAAGTTATTTTGTTCAAAGCTATTTTCTTAAGAACTCTTTTCCACCAAGATAATCTAGACCAATAGGAAAATTGATTTAATGGAGAAAGTTTGCTTTATAACTAAAAATTTCAAAGTTAGAAGAAATCATACTCCCATGTTATTGGCCTTATTTCAATTTTAGCATGGAAATGAACGACTCTCCCTAGGAAATCAAGATGAAATGGGTTTTACTTTTTACCTTTCAATTTAAAATGAAAATCCAAATTTGTTAGCAGGCAATGTGATTTACATCAACCTTTCTCTCGTGATGATCAGCTGTGCACTGAAGCCTTTATTAAGCATCACTACTGTTAACCAGCTTCAGGTGGTATAATTCACATACCCGACTTATTCAAGGAACTGGTGCAAATGATGGTCCCCGAGAGGAACAGTTCCAGTATGGCTTATGCTTTTTAATAATATTAGCTTCTGTTTCTATGGAAACTGCACATCCTGTTTTGCTGTTTGCATAAGATGTCTTTATTTATTAAAACATATTCCAGTAGTTAAAACTAATAGCATTCTAATCTGAGTATAATATCACACAGACATTTTCACAGATGAGTTAAGAAATCAAACTTTATTATAGGAAGCTATGCTGATATGAAGTGCCCATTAAGTAGGATTATGTTTTTGAATTCTTGTTATGTCTCAAAAACACTAACACTGGAACTCAAAGAGAGAAATGATTATTTAAAAGTCATTTGAATCCAGTACATCAATAGAAAAATGGGCAAAGGATAAAAACCTATGTATGAGTGCATATGACTAATTAACATAAAATGTATATTCATATATATTTACAAATAATAGATACATTATATATGTGGCGAATGAACATAAAGTATATTCAGCCTCACCAGTATTCAAGATCTGCAATTGAAAACAATATCAAAATACCAGTATTTACCTCTTTAGTTAGTTAGCCAAGATGAGAAAGAATGATAAAACCCAGGGTGGAAGAGTCATGAAAAAACTGGTGCATGATGGGAATGCAGATGGGAACGAAATCGGTGCCAGTCTCTGAAGGACACGCTGACATTGAGAAAATGTGTCAAAAACAATATATGCAAATCACTTGACTCAGACATTGCGCCTCTAAAAACTTAAAGATTTATGGAGAAGTACTATAATGAGAATACTTATTGTACTATTGGTTGTGCTAGAAAACGACGAAAACAAAATATGGAAATAAGCAAAATGCCTGTCATTAGGGAAATGTTTAAATTGATCATGCTCCGAGAGTTACACTGCACCTGCTTTTGCTCACTGGTGTTTCCGTAATTCCTAGCACAAGGCTTGGATGCTCAATATAGTTGTTGAATACATTACAGTGATTTTACAGAACTATAGTTAATTATCTGGACAGATGTCCATGGTACATTAAGTTAAAGAAACTGACTAAATTGTATATAAAATATGAGTATTTTTAAAAATTATCACTGTGTCTGTACATATGTGGATAAACATGATGACACACATCCTAATAACTGAATCAAGAAGTGATTTAGAAGAAATAGACTTTAAATGTGAAACAGTTGTAGGAATATTAATGTATTTTGCTCATGTTTTCGTTTTATGTATATATGAAGAATGACATATAATAAAAAAATTGATGCCTAAAAACCTCTGAAATCATTCTTCTGATAAGCATAAGATTAAAATTCTACATAGGAAAGCATTATATCATAGTTCTCTGGTGGTTGTGTTTTGTTTGTTCCTTAGAAGCACATAAAAAATGATGTGTCTAACAACTGATATTGCTGTGGGTTTCATGAAATATGGCACCTCTCAATTGATCTATTGCAGCAATATTTTTACTAGCGTCCTTATCTCCTTCCAATTCATCTCACCTGTTCACAGCAGCTTTACCCTCTGAAACACCAGTCTAATAACAGTATTTGCCTTTTCAGAAAATGGCAATGCTTTTCCTCTGAGTACAGGTTAAGTCCATGACATAGCTGATGGTTCACAACCCCCCCAAATACAGATGTTGAAGCCCTCACCCTTAATATGATGGCATTTGGAGGTGGGGCCTTTGGGAAGGAGATTTAGGTGAGCGTGGGGCCCCACGTTGAGACTAGTGTCCTATAAGAAGAGGAAGAGACACTAAAGTGCCCCCCTTCCCTCCCTCCATCTCTCCCTCCCTCTCTTTCTTTCTCCACATCATTTGAGGACACAGCGAGAAGATGGCCGTCTGTAAGCTAAGAATGGGGTCCCCACTGGGGAATCGAATCAGTTGACCCCTTGACCTTGAACTTCTCAGCCTCCAGACTGTGAGAAATAGGTTCCCGTTGCTTAAGCCACCCAGTTGATGGTATTTTGTTGTGGCAGCCTGGGCCAAGATACGATCTGAACTCTATGATGGAGACGTCACAAGTTCCTCAGCCATCCACCACACACCTAGCATACCCACCATTCTGTACCCAAGTTTTTCAACATCCTCGTACTTTCCAGATCCACCTCTTGCTTATATTAATCTGTCCACCCAGATTGTTCTTCTGAACTCACGATCCCAGTCGTCGCCCGAGGAAATCCCACTGTTGTTTCAAAACCATCACCTCCCTTCTAGATTGTTTTATCCATAAACGAACTGTCCCTTTACTGGGATAACATTATTGGACATTGACACTTATCACAAGTCAGTCATATATAATTATTGATTTTGAACACATCTGTGTCTAAATCATACCTTACTTGGCTTTCTTTTCTCTACCTCTTCACCTGCTCAGATAAGATGCACAACACCAAACAAGTAGGTAATAAATGTTGACTTAAAGATTGTATTTATTTATTTATTTATTTGAGAGAAAGAGAGAGAGAGAGAGAGAGAGAACAGATGGAGGGGCAGAGGGAGGGGAGAGGGAGAATCTTAAGCAGACTCTGTGCTGAACGTGGAGCCTGATGTGGGATTCGATCTCACATCTCTGAGATCACGACCCAAGTGGGAATCAAGAGTAGATGCTTAACTGACAGAGCCACACAGGTGCCTCAGGGTCATACTTGTTAAACTTTAACTCTTCTGTCAGAGTTCAAAACCTTATGTTAAAATATATTTAGAAATATTTTAAAGTATAATTTTCTCCACAAAGCTAATTCAGTTTGAAGCTTCAAATGCCTTGATTTTAGCATGAGGATTTCTGTACTTGGTTGCATAGTGGTCGCCGCCAACACCACCATGATAGTAATTATAGACCTACTGTGTGCCAGGCACTGAGCTGAACACCTCACCTGCATCATGGCAATTAATCCAACGAGAATTTTATTGCACAGATACTATTATTACTTCCATTTTGCTAATGAGGAAATAGGCCTTGAGAGGTCAAGTAATTTACCCAAGACCACGTAGAGAGAAACAGTAGAGCCAAGGTTTCAAACCCAGCTTGTCTGTATTTAATCCATACTTTTAACCTCGAAAATAGATTGCCCCTTAATACATGTTTTTAGCTGACATTTTACTTAGTCTTTGTGAAAAATCAAAATAGTAATTCTCACTGTCTCTATTTGATTGGACTCAGCTCTTCTTGGACCACGAGTTTCTCTGACTGCAGCATGGAAAGCCTCTGCTGCAACGCCCTGGTCTTCTCAGATCGAATGTGTCATCCTAGAAAAGATACACAGACGTGTTTTCACTTTCTACAATTATTCCACAAATCAAATTGCCCACTGATTTCTACTTCCTTAAAAGTACTTCTATGCATTTTTCACATAGGATAATTCTTAAAGGTCTTAAAGTAACTGTCTGGAGAAAAGTTAAGACCTAAATCTTAAAGTTGGATTACAGTGCTTTTAAAGCTATGGAGGCTAAAAAAGAGTCCATGTACCATTAAACTAAATCAGATGAAATGTGAGCAAGTGAACAATACGTCCCACAATACGGAGGAAGACACAGGCTGTTTATGTCAAGGCACATGCATGCATGCAATAAAGCAGGATGATGCTCAGGGTTTTGCAAATGCATATCACTTGCACAGTTATTTGTGTGCCGGGGCCCCTGCCCCAATCCTCAGGCTCACCTCAGTGGCCACGTGGCTCCTGCTCCTCATGAGCACTGTGTCTCACCCAGACTTTTGTTAGTGGTCTTGAGAGTTGTTGCTTAAGAAGTTAAGAGTTCTGTTTCCCTCAAAATCCTCTTCGCTGTATTTCCTGTCTCTCTGCCATCTATCATTTCTCTTCTTAGAGATATAAACCTATTGGTCAGAGAAAACTTGAATCATGACTTGTTGTACCCCAAATGCTTACTCTGCTATGAAATTATTGGTTTGGCTTTAAGAGTGAAGACGTGGAAATAAATGTATGTATTTCAAGGTCAAGTATTTAATACAGGCTGTTGGACTTCTCTATATAGCCCTCTAAACTTTAGTTTAGTTCAATGGCCCCCAGTCAATGACAATCAGAAACACATCTTTAATTAAACAAAAGTAGGGTCTATTGACTCATTGCAATGAGGGCAAACACACACCGTGAGGAACTGTAGAGCCACGTGGTATAAGGGTGTTAGAATGGGCTTAAAGTTATTATCTTTAATAAATCTTACTAAAGTTGCAGGAGGAATGAAGCCAGGCTCAAGCTGTCACTGATAAAGAAGCAGTACTCTTACCAGGCAGGAAAAGGAAAGTTTAGTGATTTTTGTGACAGTGTTTGGACAATGTTCTTGTTTCTGTCAGTGTTCAGGCATTGTTTGGAAAAGGTCTTCATTGGGTCATGATCCCTCAAAGTCACAAAATATCATCGATTGATATGGACGTTGTGGGAAATGTTTATGTTCAACAGGAGAAGACCCCAACCTGGCTCTGAGTGTTGGGCCAGATCTAGAAACTCCGAGGCCTAAATAGGAGTGCCAGGTTGGCTGCTGGATGTCACTGTCTCTTTCTCAGAATCAACTCTCTGAAGAAAGTCCACATGGTATTTTGATAGGGATTGCATTGCACACGTACATTGCCCTGGAAAGCATAGACATTTTCACAATATTAATTCTTCCAATCCATGAGCATGGACTATTTTTCCATCTCTTTGTGTCTTCCTCAATTTCTTTCAGCAGAATCAATAACCGGATTTCAGAATCCCTCAGGTCAGAGACTGTTTTCTGATCCCCATGACCCTGGCCTTGAGTGTCTTGCTCAGTAAATGTGCTCAGTGAGTGCTGGTTGGAGGTAGATTTCTCCTTTCTCTCTAGCCAGCTTGAACCTCTAGGGTGACTGGCTGAATAATCAGAAAAATCTTTGAAAAAAAACCCCATAAATCTAATTTTAAGTCTGCTCAGAAAATCATAAACCATTAGTAAAATATGCTCTGCTGGTTCCAAATACACTGCTTTTCATCTTAGTGGTCTCAATTAGCATAATTTACCAACACTAAAAATGATTTCTGGAACAAAAGCCTCTGAAAATAGAAATAAAGAGAGCTTTTGTCCTCCTTGTTTTAGAAATCAGTTTCCCAAGATTTCACTATAAAGTCATTAAAAGGCCACGATGAACTGCTGATACTGATTTAAATTCTCAACCATTTTCTTACTATTGGCCATTAACCATCTGAAATTCCTACCATGAAATACAGGGCTGAGGAGGTGCCTCGACCTTCTAAGGCTAGCATTTGATATAACAAAAACACAATCTCCAAGGTAACCTTGGTAGAAATAATGATCAGAGTTTATCGTTCGGCTGCCCTTTAACCCATGGCGATGAGTCACCAGAAGAGGGGACTCTCTTTAATCATAAAGGTGATTCAGAAAAACTCAGATGCAGATATATTCATTTACCAAGTTATTAATTAAGTGTGTGTTCATTGCAATCCAGATCTGAGCCAAATCTGGTGCTCTGCACTGGAATGCCAACGGTCAACAAGAACGGGCAGGAATCCTGCTCTCGTGGGGTTTGCTGTGGAGCAGGTGAGCCAGACAGGAATCCAACAAGCAAACTCATGTCTGAAGAATTGCAACTGGACAGACATCCTCTGAACGAGGGGGCCTGGACTTGCAGTAGATGGGCCTTCAGGGAACATGACTCTAGAGCTAACAAAGAGGGAGAAGGGGGAAGAAGGAGGAGAGGATGGCTCGGGGGAAGAAGTTGGAGAGGATGGCTCGAGAACATTCCAGACAGAGGAAAGAGCAGAGACAAAGGCTTCAGAGCAGCATGATGGGGGCTTGTCTTAAATTGGGCTCCTTGGAAACAGACTCTGAGACAGAGATTACTTTACAGTCCACTGTTTATTGGGTGTGTTCTCAGGCAAAACACCCACATGGAAGCGGGTCTGGAGCTGGGATGGCCCCTGTGAGTTGCCTGGGCCTTCTCACGGGCAATCCTCTGTCCGCAGGGCGGGCAGTGGGCCCAAAGCTGAGCCAGCTGGGGGCAATTTTCAGAGTGGGATTCAACTGTGGGCGTCAGCAGGCAATCCTCGTGGCAGGGGGGGAAATGAACGTCTTAGGCCTGAGGGGGAGCTGGATGGGATGCCGCAGCTCCCACTGTGAGGCTCTGTGTGGCCGAGGTAAGAGAACTAGAGGGCGAGTGGGTGGCAGGATGAGGGCCCGGAAGGGTGGGCAGGACCAGGCCCTGTAAACCTTCTTGGGATTTCAGACGGTATCTGAAGAGCTACTGAGGAGAACAGAGCCAGAAGATCAACGCCGCCTCTGGCAGGTAACGCGTGTCCTGGGCAAGGAGGTACCCCTGAACCGCAGTGGGACTCTTCTGTGTATCTCTGGCTCCTTTCAGACTGGCTCCGTGATCTCTGTTAGCTATTCTCGGGACATCCATCTCAGCAGTCCTGGGGGTGCTCTTGCACCAGCTCAGAAGCTAGGCAGTCGTATAGATGAGAGAAGTGCGATGGGGATAAAGTCATTAATATTCGTTACAGCATCTAAAGGTATTCAAATACAAATGTTTGAAAACGCTGTGTAGAATGTGTTATATTTTATGGTCCTTCCAGCTAGTTCTCAAATGTAATGTGTAAATACTTACTAATCCTTAGTAAATGCACAAACCGTGTCAGCGTGTGAGACTGTCATAATTGGTGTAAATTGACCACGTGGAGTTAGGAGGAATTTTATCTATAGCTATTTTCTGTAGCTCTATAATCCCTAAGTTCACACGAAAAGGACATTCATAATACAAAGCAGAAAAATCAAGTTGATTTAGTAAAACCACATCACATACTTGATAATAAGATATTAAGAATGCACACTTTGTGCTTAGGTGTTCAGTCAAATCTTTGATGTTATTATTATGAATCATTCTTCTTGCTCTAATGCTTCATTGTGTGATCCTTCAGAAGCTCCTGAGAAGCTCTGGAAATGATTCTTGCTCAGATCTTTCTCCTGGAAAAGATGAATCATGGCCATTCGTAAAGACCATGGAGACTCTTGCCTGACAGTTTAATAGCTTTCCCTTTAGTCACTGGGTGTAAGAATCTAATTTTGAGCCTATTCATTTGTGAAAAAGGTCAGTGTAATTTCCTGATAGCTCCCGTGGCCTCCCCCAGAATGAGTTGTCCTCTATGACCATGATACTGGTATCATGTTGGAAAAGTCAGTGTTCTGAGGTGTTTTCCCCACTGAATGCTGCTTTGCAGGACCAGATTCACTGGTATAAAACCCTCACCTGGGTCTCATTCTAGACCTTCTCCTCTTTCCCAGTCAACCAATCAAGCAAGCCAGCGAGTCTGGCCAGTTCATCCCTTAGGCAACTCTCTTTCAACTCTTCTGCCATCACCATGGACAACTCTACCACAGTCATCCAGTGGCTTCACTCCTGTGCCTTCCTCACCACTAGTCTCCTAGTCTCCTGCACCTCCAGTCATCCCGCCAGTCTGCAATCTGATCAGAAACTTTCCTTGAGAAGCCCCTAGGGGCTCCCATCACCCTATTCCCACATTGAGAAGCCACTCACCTTCTGTATCTCTAGATTCCATGTTGTATAGAAGGAAATGGTCTCATCTGTCTTTTGGTAAAGTCTTTCAAAAGACTATATAGCTTGGATGTGATAGGCAGTTTCCCAACTGCGAACTTATAGACAGGATTACTCGTCAGAGGAAGAGTCATGATTGTTTCAAACTCACGTTGACTATCCTCCCTTTGTCTTATGGAGAATAGAATGAATTATCTCCCATATGCAAGGGCCTGTTGAAATTGCATGTTATAATTCAGCACACCCTGATAGTGGGTTGTATTTCATCGATAATTACAAAAATGACTATAATCAAACCCCTAACCTTGGGGAGATTAAAATCTATTTGTGGGATATAGAATCTTAACTAACTACAATTGCAGCTAATTCTGTATGGCAGGCATAATAAAATACGGAAGAGAACAATCCATCCTGACTAGGGTGTCAGGAGAGCTAGCATCTGGTCTGGGCCTCAGAGTAGCAGGAAGATATTCTAGGTGAGTAGAATAACAAGAGAGGCCTGTGAGGAACAGAAATTTAGGGGAGCCATGCAATCATTAGTAGGTGGTGGGGAGGAGGAGGAGGAGTTAGAATGGGACACAGGGCTGGAAGGATGAAGTGTAGTTAGAAGATGGGGGACTTGAAATGCCACGTTCAGGATTTTGTACTTTATTCCTGAGGCCACAGAGAAGTTTTGAAGGTGGTGAGCAGATCTGACTTGCACTTTAGGACTGTCGCACAGCTGTGAGAAGGAATATCTACAGAGGCCAGAGGCTGGAGGCAAGGTGGTGAGGGAAGGGTGAATGGGGCAGGAGCGGTGGGATTACAGAGAAGAGGACAGATGGGTGAGTTTGAGTGAATAATTGCTGAGTGTGGACTATAGCCTGTATACAGCAATGAGAGCAAGAGAGTTGAAAATATCCTGATATTTCTTGCCTGGGCAGGCAGGCAGCCCTCAAGATGACTCCCAATGCTCCGCATCTCCTGGCATCCCCACTGTCCCGTCCACTCTCACATCGTACCCGGGTTGTTCTCTTCGGCCAACGGAATACAGCAGAAGTGATGGTGTGCGCCTTCCAACCCCAGGCCATGGGGGGATGATCCCTCTGGCCTTGTTCTGGTTGTTCTGTCTTTTTGCTCTGGGGGAAGCATTGTTTGCCTTCTCCTGAGTGTCTTTATGGAGAGATGGACACGGCAAGGAACTGGGGCATCATAACAGTAGCCAAGAGCCCAGGTGAGTGACGTTGGAAGTCAATTCTCCAGCCCAAAGGAGCCCCTGCAGGACCTGACATCGCGACCACAACCTCATGATAGATTCTGAGCGTGAACCACTCAGCCAGGCCATCGTCAGAATCCCGACCCTCAGCAAGCGTGTGAGGCAGTAAGTGTTCACTGTCATCAGCTGCTAAGGTCGGGGATTCACAGCATGGCGATGGATAGCTAATAAACCGGGTAATAAGGCCGATATGTTTGGCTAGGGGGGGATAGCACAGAAAGAGGAACAGTTTTGCCAAGGAGGTAACAACCTTGATGTTTTACGAATTTGGTCTGTGCCATTTCTCTGGCGTCTCTGCCCATCTGGCATTTGGGAACAGAGATAGGTTTGGAGGTTGTCACGTGGTGTAGTGTGGTAGGTCTCAAGCTTCATGAGAGTCACCTGGAGTGCTTGTTACGGAGATTACTTAGCCTCTCCCCAGAGTTTCTGGTTCTGTAGCCCCAAAGTTGTATTTTTAGTATGTTACCAGGTGATGGGGATATTTCTGGTCCAAGAAACACATTTGAGAACCATGGTAGAAAGTGAAGTTGAGAGGAAAACACAAAATGATAATGTCTGTTATAACTAATAGGTCTCATCTCTTCCAAGTATTACATGGAGCTGAAATATTAGCAATTAAAAAATATGAATGGGTTTAAAATCTTGACCAAGCTTAGGGTTGGGAATTGTTGTAGGCGGTAATTTATTGTTACCAAATATAAGATAAAAATTGGGTTTTCTGGCTTTTGAAGGTACATATATGCTCAGCACCTCTACTATGGATTTCCACTGAGCTTCCTTTTCTTTTCCACTCTTGATTTTGGCTCTTGGTTTTGTCTTTATAGCCTGCAAATGAATTTCAGTCAACCAACAAACATGTGTGAAAAAATTCAAAAGGAGCTTTAAAATACCCAATTACGTGCTGTAGGGATTTCATACTCGTTCTTAGATTGCTGGAATCAGTCTCTGGAGATCTTGCTTTGATAACCAGGAGAAGTGATTACATAGACCTCATATTAAAGTTGTGTGGCGTTGGGCTCTGCATCTTACCAGATAAGGTACGACAGCCAATTAGGGGCCATTTCCATAATGAATAGCTTGCTGCTCAGGAATAAAGGATTGCATTTCTTAACCCCCTGGAAAGTTTACAATGTATGCCAATTAAATATTTGACTCATATAATTAGCTAACCATGGAAAGCTAACAAATTGAGTTTTGTTTTCTCAATGAAATTTTTGTGTGTGGAGGCCCTTAGGGTTTGACCCTTTTCCTTGTCATGTCAAGGACTTGGGTTCCAACGCCTTCCTTGGCCACACCACCTAGGAAGGAGGGCAGAGTACCTGATCTCCGATGCTTCAGAGAGGAAGCGGCCCCTCTTGGACTTGGACGCTCTGGTTTCCTAGTAACTGCTCTTTTGCCTTTGCTACTCTGAGCTAGAACTCCAGCCTTGTTGCCTGGTGACCGCGTCGTTCTGCATTTCCTGCCGGTGACAACGGATCCTGGTGCCAGCCACCCGCCTTGCAGCACCTTCACCTATTACCTCTGGTTCAGGAGCCCAGACATTGCGCGCTCTGCCCGCGGGTTCGGCCTCCATCCCCCCACCCCTGCCCCCGAACAGTTCCTATCCATGGAGCCTCTAGTTTGGGACCTACCTACAAACTCGCGTCCCTGGCAGTCTGTCCTTCCAATAACCCAGTCCAGGTGTTCTCGTTGGCTCGTGCCTTGTGCATGTCTTACTTAAGTCCCTGTTGTGAATCTCCCCGGTCTGGTTGATCCTGTCACCACCTAAACCGTGTAGGCCTCTGGGGAGGACACAGAAAAGAACAAGTGGGGGAGAGGGGGGATTAGAGCCCCCAGGCTGACTGCTTGCTCCACCCTGAGAGCCGAAACCCAGAACCGCACGGATTCGCCATCTTTGCCCTGTTTTACTGGCTCCTCTGTAACCGAAGGAGACCTGCCTCGGCTGTCACCGAAGCTCAGTGAGCCGGTTACAATATCCTGCTTCAGCAGGTGTTTTCTATCAATTACTCTTCTGTGAGGGACCGGTGGGAGTGGCTGCGACTGCGAGGAGCCCCGTCAGGAGCTCTGTGACCCGCCCCGCCCCCTGAGCTCCGCCGCTGCCCTTCATCAGGGGCGCAGGCTTGTCATCGGGCGTCCTTGGCACGGAGCTCAGAGCCCAGTCAGCCCCCAGGCAGCACGGGGAAGGCATGTGTGTCGCCGCCGCTCATTAGGTAACGGACGGCTGCATCGGAAAGGGAGGCCCCAAGACCCAGGCGTGGAGGGAGGCCGACCCTGCAGCCCTGAGCCGGGTCGGCTGTGCGCGGGCCGTAGGGCCTTTAGTACAACGAGCCCCTGGCGCTACCGGCTGACCTCGGGTTCCAGACCGAGTTTTGTTTTATCAGCAAAGCACAAGAGGAGAAAATGAAGGTCCGTCTTCAAATGGTGGCAGAAAAACCTCATCGAAAATTTCCTCGTTGCAAAAGTTACCCACTTATTTACGCTATCACGATCAGGCCTGCAGGATTTAGGTCCGAGGCACACAATGGCCCAAATCACGGTGGGGGGTATGTGTGTGTGTGTGTGCGCGTGTGTGCGTGTGCGCGTGCCCCGGCCCACGCGGCCCCGGCGGCCAGCTCGCAGGCCCAGCAGGAAGCACATGTGCGGCCTTTCCCACGATCACTAAGCACTTCCGGACGGTGCCTGCGACGCACTGGCCAGGCCTGGGCCCCGGAAGCTGGGCCGGCGCATCTGCTGAGGCAGGAGGGTGGCCCGGATGCAGCCGTTTGCCTGCACATGGCCTCACGGGGGGAAGGCAGAGGCGTCCTGGGTACAGCGGGACACCTTCTCCCCTCAGCCCGCGACTCACTCTTCATGCGGCTGATACTCAGCTGGCTCCACAGCCCCACATCCCCACATCCCCACATCCCCACATCTCCACAGCCCCACAGCCCCACAGCCCCACAGCCCCACAGCCCCACATCTCCACAGCCCCACAGCCCCACAGCCCCACAGCCCCACATCTTCACATCCCCACATCCCCACATCCCCACATCCCCACATCCCCACATCTCCGCATCTCCACAGCCCCACATCTCCACAGCCCCAAAGCCCCACATCTCCACATCTCCACAGCCCCACATCTCCACATCTCCACAGCCCCACATCTCCACAGCCCCACATCCCCACAGCCCCACAGCCCCACATCTCCACATCTCCACAGCCCCACATCTCCACAGCCCCACAGCCCCACATCTCCACATCTCCACAGCCCCACATCTCCACAGCCCCACAGCCCCACAGCCCCACATCTCCACATCTCCACAGCCCCACATCTCCACAGCCCCACAGCCCCACATCTCCACATCTCCACAGCCCCACAGCCCCACATCTCCACAGCCCCACATCTCCACAGCTCCACAGCCCCACATCTCCACATCTCCACAGCCCTACAGCCCCACATCTTCATAGCCCCACAGCCCCACAGCCCCACAGCCCCACATCTCCACAGCCCCACAGCCCCACATCTCCACATCTCCACAGCCCCACAGCCCCACATCTCCACAGCCCCACAGCCCCACATCTCCACAGCCCCACATCTCCACAGCCCCACAGCCCCACAGCCCCACATCTTCACAGCCCCACAGCCCCACATCTCCACATTTCCACATCTCCACAGCCCCACCGCCCCACATCTCCACATCTCCACAGCCCCACATCTCCACAGCCCCACAGCCCCACATCTTCACAGCTCCACAGCCCTACATCTCCACAGCCCCATAGCCCCACATCTTCACAGCTCCACAGCCCCACAGCCCCACATCTCCACAGCCCCACAGCCCCACATCTCCACATCTCCACACCTCCACAGCCCCACATCTCCACAGCCCCACAGCCCCACATCTCCACATCTCCACAGCCCCACATCTCCACAGCCCCACAGCCCCACATCTCCACATCTCCACAGCCCCACAGCCCCACAGCCCCACCGCCCCACATCTCCACAGCCCCACAGCCCCACATCTCCACAGCTCCACAGCCCCACAGCCCCACATCTCCACAGCCCCACAGCCCCACATCTCCACATCTCCACAGCCCCACAGCCCCACATCTCCACAGCCCCACAGCCCCACACTTTGGTTGGAGAACATCTCAACAGTGAGTCCTTGCTGAGAAGAGGCTTTCGTGGCTCTGGGAGGGGTGAGCCATCAGGCCCGCGGAAAACAGACGGCGCTTTCAGGCCAAGTTAGCCATGAGGATGCGGCCGCGGGGCAAGAAAAGGGCAATCCGGTGGGGAATGGTTCCGAGTGCTGCGTGTTCGCGGCTCCAGGCCCCTGAAGGATCGCCGCCCTCGGACCTGGAAGCTGACCCCTTGGCGGGGCGCTCCTGCCTCCACCCGCCCACCCCCACCTGCCTGTCCCCCTCCCCTCCCCTTCCCTCCCCTCCTTCCTCTTTCAAGGCTCCACACATAACTGATGCCCTGTCGCGTCTGCCGCTGTCCGCCCTACAGTGTCGTGCTCTTCAGGCACATCCACGTCCTCAGGGATGGCAACGTCCCCTACTGGCCCGCAGCGGAGTGGGGCTCGCCGGCATAGGTCCCCCGGCTCCGGCCGTCAGCGGAGGACAACCGGGCGGCTCGCACCCCGTGCCTGTTGTGAATGTCCTGGGGAACGTGGGGTTTTCCCCGACCCGCCCGTCCCCTTCCCCGGGGCGTTCGGAGCAGCCGCGGCGGCGCTACGTTTAATTTTTTGAGGACCGTCCGCCCGGCCGTCCACGGTGGCCCGCCCGCTTCCGTTCCCACCAAGGCCCCGGGCGGCCCTGTGCCCGCGTCCCCACCGGCACCTGTTACTCCTTATCTTTCTGTGACAAGCTCTGAGCTCCTGATACGGAACATGCGACTGGACCTGACAGCGGAACTGGCCGGGAGAGCAGGACTTCAGTGTTCTCTCACACGCAAGGAAGCACGCACAAAAGGGAAACACGTGAGTGAGAGGTGTTCATTACCTGGGGGGGGGGGGATCTCGCACGACGGCCTGCGTCCCAGATCACCACGTGCACACTTTACGTGACTTGTCAATTATTTGTCCATTATACCCCCCAAAACAAATTTTTTTTAAAAAAAGGATCTCCCACATTCTATCCCGGAGGGGATCTGTGACTCAGAACGTTTCATGCTGTTTGACAAAATAATCTTAAATGAAAAAAAAAAAATCGTGCCAGTTTCCAGTGGACGAGAGATACCGACGCAGCGCTCTTCCCACCCGCGGAAGCGCGGGCATCCCAGAGCCTCCCCCTCTCACCACGTGAGCGAGGAGGCTGGGCTCATCGGTGCCCCGAAGAAGCCAGTTTTTAGCCCCTGCAAGATGCTAAACTTCACTAACTCGTCCGTAGACCCGGCTCCCACTGGCACAGATGAGACCCGATGCCTCAGATGTCTTTATGCCTCAGGGAAGAGTCGCGGTTTCAAACAGCTCTGGACCCCACGTGGAATGCGCTTCCGTCCTTTCTGCCTGGAATGCTTTCCCCTACTTCTTCTCTGGAAAACAAACAAGAAAAATCACAAACACCTGCCCATCCTTTAGGTCTCAGGCTTGTGTTACTTTTCTGATTCTTCAAACTAACTTAGGCATCACCCTGGCCCAGTTTTACTTCCCGGAGCGCCCTGTTCCACCTGCCATGTCGTGTGCCCCGGCCCCACAGGCGATCCTGCCGGAGTGTTACCTTGGGCGACGTCCAAGGGCGTCCACCCTGGCAGGACAGCACCTCGTGGCCTGGGTCGATGGCCGTCTCCCACGGCGCAGCACGGTGCCAGGCACACGAGGCACTCCTGGGCATCTGCTGATCGGCCACACGGACGGGCAGAATGAGCGGGTGCGCGCCGGGAGAGGGCTGCGAGTTTGTAGAGTTCCTGCAGACGCTTCCTGTTCCCCGTGACGCTTTCCTGAAACAGCTTAGCTCTACAGGCATTAACACGTGCACTCTATGGAGGCCTCTCTATTATAACGCCATATTTTATTTCTACAAAAAGGTCATAAAATACTTTAATGAAAAACATGCTGAAAAAATACGTATTGCTTTTTTAAAAATTTTTTAAAAATTTTTATTTATTTATGATAGTCACACACACACACAGAGAGAGGGGCAGAGACACAGGCAGAGGGAGAAGCAGGCTCCATGCACCGGGAGCCCGACGTGGGATTCGATCCCGGGTCTCCAGGATCGCGCCCTGGGCCAAAGGCAGGCGCCAAACCGCTGCGCCACCCAGGGATCCCTTGCTGTGTCTTAATGACGGGTTACGTGATTCCTCGACCTCCTACCTGGTCTGCGCAGGGGACTCAGGTGTGACTTGCCAAGACAAGATTAAGCTGCGGTCCTTTGGAAGCAAGATTGGAGTGGCCGCGATGGCCGCGATGGCCACTCAGTGCCTGTGCTTTGGGCGCTAGAAAGCCAGCTGGGCTGCGGCGTTTGTGCAAGGAGGATCGCCAGGTCGTGGGGAGGATGCCCCTCAGCTCTTCAGGAGGGATCTCTACGTCCGGTCACCTGAGTGCTCCTTTGCCGGGGGTCGGTGAGCGCGACGTCCTGGGACAGGACCAGAGGAAAGCAGAGCTTTGTTTTTTGACTGTTGATCTGAAAACAAGCCCCTGCTGGGTTAGCAGAAACAGACGGAGGTGGTACCGGTCCTGCCTAATCCAGCGCCAGCTAGGTGACCCTGGGAAAGCTGCTCTTAATCCCTCAGTTGCCTGTACGGCCCTCCTTAGGGTAGAGAGTCGTAAACTGGAGCAGTCCGGGAAGAGAGCAGCCTGAGCGTAGGTGAGGCGACCGATCTGCACCAAGGACACGCGGTCTTGCGGTCACGTGGGGCGCCGTGAGGGCAGGACTGGAGCCCAGGGTTCTCTGCGTCGGAGCAGGGCATCCTGTGTCATTTCTAGAAGGTACTTTGTAACTGGAAGACTGTCCAGCAAAGCACCAAGAGCCCTTAGGAAGCAGCGACACCCCCGTCACAGAGAATGTGCGAACATTTTGGACTTTCTAGGAGAACTTCATAGGGAAGATGCTTATCATGAGGAGGAGCTTAGTTTATTTGTAAGATTCCTTTCCATTCTAACATTATTCTAAAACTCCAAGATCTAAAAAAAATTAAAAATGAAAAAAAAATAAAATAAACTCAAAGATCCATACGAATTTTTTAACGACTTTTTAAAAAGAAGATGGCCGTGATCATCAGCGTCTCAAGCATCTTTCATTTTAAAAAGAAAATAAGTTTCAGGGTCCCCACGTCCCCTCTCCTTCCCTTCACTGCTGAATTCTCATAATCAGAGTTGCGCACGCTTGCTGGCGCCTCCACCGTCCTACCTTCCGACCCACCACATCTCAACCTGCCCAAGTCTGCCTTTTGTCTCCACTACACCATTTGCGACGTGTCTCCTTAACGTCACTAGTCACCTCCTTACCAGTAAATGCACTGGAAACTTCTGAGTCCTTACAACCCTCTTGGGAGCATTTAACAGCCCTGGCCGCTCCCATCTTCAGAAGATGTTCGTGCCTCTGGGCCGACACTATGCCTTCATGGGGTTTCTCCTTCTCCATCCCCTCCAAGGCTTCCTCGTCCTCTCGGTCCTCTCTCTCTCTATAACGCAGAATTCCCGAGAGTTCCACCCTGTTTACCTGCTTATGCTTACTTCCCCCACTCCTTCCCCCAGTTGCTCCTATAGCTTCGGTGACCATCTGTGTTGATGACTCCCAAGTCTTTCTCTTAGCCCAGGTATCTCGAGTCTGAGCTCTAGACTCCCATCTCCACCTGCCTTGGCATCTCCGTTGGGTTAGCCTTCATACACTCTCTCTCTTCCTCTCTCTGTCAATCCGGCCTCACTTTCCCCAAGCTCCTTGGCTCCCATGCCAGATTTCAGGAGTGACAACACCGCCTGCCTAATTGCTCAGGTTAGAAACCTACATATCTCTGTTCTTTTCTTATTTATATTCAATTCCTTTCAACTATGCGTCCTTTATATTCCCACTGAAGTGTCCTATTGGTTCATCCCCCGTATTGGTCCTCGAGTCCAGAAAACCACTGTCTCTTGCCTGGGCTGCTGCTGTGGCCTGAAAAAAAGTATCTCTGGCTTCAGTTTCCCTCAACAGTAGTCCACACCCCAGACAGTGATTTCTTTTTTTAATACGTTCTTCTGCTTAAAACCCCTCAATGGCCCCCAGGTCCCCTCTGGTAAAGCACAAACCCCTTCGAATGGCTTGCAAGACTCTGTGCTCCGGCCTCTGCCTATGGCCCCAGGCTCACCGTCGTTCCCTCTACAGCCTCACGGAACCTCCTACGTACACACCGTGTTCCCTCAGCCTGAACCTGTCCTCCTCCTCCCTGTCCTTCACCTCTGGGCCTCCCCACCCCCGCCCATGCCACTGTACCACCGCCGCCACGCTGGCCCAGCTTTCAGGCTTCACCAGCTGTGGGTATTTCTTTCTCTGACAAACTTCCTGTGATCTGCACTCCTGCCCCTCCCACGCTGAGCTTTATGCAGCTCTTCAGGCTCCCACACATCCAAGCTTAGCAAGGGTCATCTGAATGCATTTTTTTTTTTAAGATTTTATTTATTTTGAGAGGAGAGAGAGAGAGAGCACAAGCTGGAGGTGGGGGCAGAGGCAGAGGGAGAGAGATAATCCCGTGTAGACTCTGCTGAGTGTGGAGCCCAACCCGGGGCTTGATCTCTCTACCCTGAGCTGAAATCAAGGAGTTGTACGCTTACACGGCGGAGCCACCCAGGCGCCCCCAACTAAGGGCATTTAGAGTCTCACTTACTTGTCTGTGTCGCACCCCGGTGGAGATGGGGTCCGACTCACTGTTGTTTCCAAGGGCCTAGCACAGTCCTTGGCACATCGGTTATATTCTACAAATAGTAGAGCTTAAACTTGGCTTTAAGACCTAATATTCCAGAAAGTTTCACTTCACTTGATACAACATCATACGGTCTGGTGTGTGTGTAGGTGCACTAGTAACACCTCAGTGCCTGAGCGTATATGTATACATATGTTAATATATTTACATAAATATACTTTATTTGTATATTTTGCACTACGTGTAAACATGTATGCGGTGCACGCACGCACACGGTGCATGTACGTATTGTGCTAGTTTCCCATGGTGGCTGGAGCAAATTATCACAAACTAGGTGACATGAAACAACAGATGTTTGTTCTCCTGGGGTTCTGGAAGGTAGAAGTCAAATGCTGAGGTGTCAGTGGAGCTGTTCTGCGGCCTGAGGCTCTAGATTCTAGAATCTACTCCTTGGCTCTTCCAGCGTTGCTGGTGAGGTTGGGCTGTCAGCGTTCGTTGGCTTGTGGTGCGTCACCCTGATTTCTGCCTCCACCTTCACTGGCCTTCCTGTGACTGTCTTCTCCTCCACGTATCTCTTAGGAGGACATTTGGCACTGGATGTAGTAGGCACCTCAATAATCCAATCAGCGTCTGCAAAGACCCTTTTTCTAAGTAAGGTCACAGTCACAGGTCCCAAGAATTACGACCTGGATGTATTTTGGGGGGACCCACCATGCAACTCACTACACGTATATTTTCCAGATGTAACTGAAAGACATAACTTTTATATAAATATATATAAATATATATTTTTTAATATTTATATTTATATATTTTCCAGATGTAACTGAAAGACACAACCTTTATATAAATATATATATTAATATTTATATTTATATTTAGTCCTGGAAAACCAAAATCCTCTATTTCTTACATGACTTGCCCTATCCTGACTTTAAAATTATATATACGTGTGTGTGTATATATGTGTATATAAATAATAATGTTAACATATGAGATATATAAGTATACATACATATACACAGACATATACATAAATCCTTTTCTTTTGCGATTTTCATTCAGACGAGCTTCCTAAACACCACTGTTGTAGAGTTATTAAAAAATAACTCTGTGTCTTCAAAATAGAATTCTAAGGAAATAAGCAGGTTGCTGCATAAATTTAGGCTCCTTTTAGTATGTGTGCTATTTTATCTACTGAAATATCTGTCCTTTCTCATTTTTAAAGAAGAAGGAATTGGCTGGAGGCATAACTGGTGCTAAGTGCACGTATTTCTGACTAAATAGGATTATTTTTGTGTATCTGTGGACATTTTGTATGCTTTTTTTTTCTTCCTAAATTATATTCTTACCATTTTTATAGTTCAAACTTGGCTACACATTTTTGCACACAAATGTTTCTAGACAATAAAGCCAGGAAGAAATGTTCCCAAACAGGTTCATATATTTATAAATCTCACTTCTCTTCTAGAATGAACTTTTGTTAAAGACTACCAAATTGAAAATTAAAACTAGGCCAGATTTAAGTCAGGATATATTTAAAAACTGCTTTAAAAAAATTTACTTCCCAACAAGCGTGTTGATTAAGACGACCACAGCCTCTTCTACATAGTTTGAGGAATTGGACTCTTTATTTTTAATAATGG
Source organism: Canis aureus (assembly GCF_053574225.1). NCBI lineage: Eukaryota > Metazoa > Chordata > Mammalia > Carnivora > Canidae > Canis > Canis aureus. The sequence goes on along the minus strand of NC_135611.1, from coordinate 69,473,562 downwards.
TAACCTACAAATATGATGGAAGGCTTACAGACTGTGTTCCTGAATTAATTCTTTGTGAGAAACATTAAGGATGATTTAGATCTGAAAATTAAAAATATGTTTTATTTTTATTTTTTTAAAGATTTTATTTATTTATTCATGATAGTCACACAGAGAGAGAGAGAGAGGCAGAGACATAGGCAGAGGGAGAAGCAGGCTCCATGCACCGGGAGCCCGATGTGGGATTCGATCCCGGGTCTCCAGGATCGCGCCCTGGGCCAAAGGCAGGCGCCAAACCGCTGTGCCACCCAGGGATCCTAAAAATATGTTTTAAAGTACCTTTTTGAAGAAAACCAAAATTTACCCTTTTTAAAGTTTTAAGAGAGGCACTTAATGGGGGGATAAACTAAGATTATGGAATTTTATCTCATAGGATTCTCATATGCTCCTTACCTCTGTATATGTTTCTAAAGTTTCTACTTGCCTGAGCTCTAGTTAAAGCCCCGCAGAAATGCATAAACATTACTATTACCTTATATGTATTAGTAGTTGTTGCTTTTCCTGTGAGTATCTAATAAATAACAATACTACTTCAATGCAATTATTTGAAATTGCTATTGTTCTGTGTTGTGAGTTCTATTACTCAAGACCGGGTCTCCTATACTTGGGCTACGAGGGTGATGGACTTCTGTTTTGATGTCGCATGATTTTTCTTTATGACATTATTTCATTCAGCATTATGAGTTTTTGACAAATGAGGTAATGATAGTGTGGGGAAGAATTGATAGTTTCTAGAAGGATTTCTGTTATTAGAAGAAGAGGAGGGATCCCTGGGTGGCTCAGCAGTTTAGCACCTGCCTTTGGCCCAGGGCGCGATCCTGGAGACTCGGGATCGAATCTCACATCGGACTCCCTGCATGGAGCCTGCTTCTCCCTCTGCCTGTGTCTCTGCCTCTCTCTCTGTGTCTCTCATGAATAAATAAATAAAATCTTAAAAAAAAAAAAAGAAGAGGAACAAAAGAGAAGCTATCTCAGAAGCGAAGACCAGGAAGCCCTATAGATAGAATTTGTAGCAAGATTGTGCTTTCAAGCACTAGCGAAATTAATTATATGATATTTGGGGTGGGTAAACTCATTTTTTTTGTAAATTTATTTTTTATTGGTGTTCAATTTGCCAACATATAGAATAACACCCAGTGCTCATCCCATCAAGTGCCCCCCTCAGTGCCCGTCACCCAGTCGCCCCCAACCCCCGCCCACCTCCCCTTCCCCCCCACCCCTAGTTCTTCAAACCTAACTAAATGAACAATCCCACTGGCCAAAAACAAAAAAAAAGAGGTAAATTTTTCTTAGGATATTCAAGTATCAAGTAGGAGTCAACTGCCTTGTTCAAAAATAGCATTAAGAAGTCAATAAAGGTAACACACCTGTGTTGTTCTTTTGTGAATTTATAAATGTCCTCAGAGAAAATTCGTATATAAATATATGGTGACTTTGTAGGTTTATCTCATACAAACACAATCAGCTTCCTTGAGGTAAGTTTTAATATTCCAACAATATAAAGTTCCTCTTATTCAATTCTGGATTCTGGTTGTTTAGAATAAAGGACTAAGAATATATAGAAGATATAGAACAAAGGTCTATAAAGTCTATTGCATTAAAAAATGTTTCCTTTGTTTAGAAATAATAAAGACATAAAATCAAACTATTTCTATAAAATACAGAGCAAGTTTCATCTAGAGAGTACATTTCACTTTTATTGCTTAGCTACCAGCTCAGCTCACCCACTATGCATGTGCTTATGTCCGATTTTCACCCACAAAAAAGAGAGAATGTAGATAGACATTGCAAAGAAAGCACTGATAAAAGAGGTCGACGAAGATTATGGGGTTAAGGAATCTATTAACGAAAGGATGATTTTTAAATTTTTAATTTAATTTAATTTAATTTAACTTTATTTACTGAAGTACGTTCGACATGGCCTGTCACCTTAGTTTCAGGTGTACTCCCGTGTGACTTGACAAACCCGTATTACGCGATGCTTACCACATGTGTGACGTGAGATGATTTGAAAAGCGTTGTTCTTCATCTTGCACCATATAATGGGAAAAAGTCTTCAGAACATTGATCATATTGTCTTTTCAAAACACCTGCTTCTTTGCGGTTGGTAGCTCAGCAGCTTTTGGCTACAGTACAAAGCACCCCTGACACATGAAAGATTTACCTGCCGTAGGTGTTCCCCGTTGCCCTGCACTGTGCCCAACACAGAGCAGATACTCAAGGAGTGTTTCTTAAATGAATAAATAAATCCTCTCCCTTCCTCCCCGCCATCCCCCAACCCCACCTCCACCCTCTGCCCTGACCCTGTCCAGGTAGCTTCATAATAATATGCTTTTACTGAGTGCTTCCCAATCCCAGACATGTCCTTTACGTGTGCTGTCTCACTTATGCCACCCACTAAATAGGTGCTATGCTTCCCCCTTTCACGGATGTGGAAACTGAGGCTCAGCGGGATTAATGCACTCCTCCCAGGTCGCACTTGTCTGCCTCCAACCTGATGCTCTCCAAGTCCAACCTTCTCACTGCTGCCGGATTGGTCTTTCTAAAATTCAAAGTCTGACCATGTCCTCCACTGACACGTCTTTCAGCAGCTCTTAGAAATTGTAGAAGAAAAGTCAAACTCTTTAACACAGGAAAACAGATTTTTCTGATTATTTGGCCCCTGCTTTGTCTTTCTGTCCTCCTTTCTCATGACTCTTGGTGTATATTTTATGATACCTCATCATGTGCTTCAAACATCTTGGGAGCTGTTGAACTCCTTCCCTCTGTCCGTGTTGTTTCTGCTGCCCACAGTCCCCCTCCACCCTTTTATACTTAGCCAATGACTGTGCACAAATATGGAACAATATAAAAATTTCTCAAATGCTATTATTGTTACTATCTTATTATTATTTTTACATATTTTTTAATTGGTGTTCAATTTGCCAACATATAGCATAACACCCAGTGCTCATCCCATCAAGTGCCCCCCTCAGTGCCTGTCACCCAGTCATCCCCACCCCCACCCACCTCCCCTTCCACCACCCCTAGTTCCTTTCCCAGAGTTAGGAGTCTCTCATGTCCTGTCTCCCTTTCTGATATTTCCCACTTATTTTTTCTCCTTTCCCTTTTATTCCCTTTCACTATTTTTTATATTCCCCAAATGAATGAGACCATATATTGTTTGTCCTTCTCTGATTGACTTATTTCACTCAGCATCATACCCTCCAGTTCCATCCACATCGAAGCAAATTGTGGGTATTTGTCGTTTCTAATGGCTGAGGAATATCCCATTGTACACATAGACCACAGCTTCTTTATCGATAAAAGATATTATTACTATTTTAAAAGTGAGAATCATCACGAATGTGTTTTGATACAGAATGCATTTCTAGGAAATGAATTACTAGCAAATCTATACTTATCAGAAAGAACAGGCTATGAGAAGGCTCTGGTTCCAAGAATTATAAGCTTTTCTCTCCCTCTCTGAGATAGAGCCGTTGGGATAATAATCATTAGTCCACCTGTTTGCAGCTGGTTTTAGGAATAGGAAGTGAGAAGAGTTAAGGCTGCTCAGCCTGGGATGTTAGAGGCCATGGAGGGGAGGCCTACGGCTGGTAGGCTGGGCAAGGTAGCGACGATGGCAGCTGGTGCGTCTGTCTGGCAGGACAGCCTTCCCTGAAGGACTCAGGGTTGGGGTGGTGCCTTCACCACGGGAAGCTTGACTTCCAGGTGCCGTCCTGAGCCATGAAGGTGAGGAGCATCTCGTTTTCGATGTGCTCCAGGGTCCTTTATCCGGTGTCTTCAAGTCAAGAATCAGGCACGATGAGTTAGATGCAGCAATCTTGTAACACCTGGCGACTCAAACAGGATTTCATTTGACTAATTTGGTGTTTTTTTTTTTTTTTAATTTAAATTCACACTCCTGCAGATACGCATTCCCACCGTTTAGGTTCAATACCAGCCCCCCGCGTGTAAAAGGTTTCTTGAGCCAGTGAGCAAATAGCTTCTCTTCATTAGAACAAAAGACCTTGGAGCAGAGAAAGTGAGAGCTGAGAGAGGAGTCTCCAGGGAGTGAGGGCTGCGCGGGTGCACTTGTCCTGTGGTGAGTGAGCTCATCAGCCTGAGCGCCTGGAAATGCTGCCCGTGGCCACACTGCTCATCTCTGGATTTTCAAAACAGCGCGCAGCCCACTTACATGAACCAAAGTGTTGAAGGGTAAGGAATGTATTCGGACATCTAATGCTATTCCGAAATTTGATTTAAGAATTAAGGACTTTGTGCCGGAGAGACAGAACTAAACAAACAAACAAACAAAAACAACGTGAAACACGTCCCCAGGGCGTGCATCAGGTGGACAGGGTGTGACCTCAGCTACGGGGTGTGACCTCAGTGGACAGGGTGTGACCTTGGCAGATGGGGTGTGACCTCAGTGGACGTGGTTTGACCTTGGTGGACGGGGTATGATCTCGGTGGACAGGGTTTGACCTCAGCGGATGGGGTGTGACCTCAGCGGACAGGGTGTGACCTCGGTGGACAGGGTATGACCACGGCAGACGGGGTGTGACCTCGGCGGGCACCACGAGCCCCAAGAACCAGGAAGAGCCGTGCAGGGCGTGGAGCCCTTGGGTCGTGCAGCGTGGGGCCTCAAGGCAGTTTAGGCCACACGTGTTCCAGGGACCAGGTGTGGGATTTGGGTCCAGTTCGCGGTATAGACGTATTGAAACACGGACCCCACGTCTGTGCCAAAGCCCTGGCCACTCCTTGGTGTCCCTGGCAGGGAGGCCGGGCCTAGGCTGCTGCGGGAAGGCCCAGGCGGGTGGCAGGTGGTCACTACCCAGTCCCTCTGGCCCGGGGGGAGATTCCGGGGCCTTCCCTCTCTGCTGCCAGGGGCACGTTGTGCTGAAGTAGCAGAAGGGATGTCCTGGACCCTGTGCTGAACTGGCTGATATGGGAAGGACCGTCCTCCCGCGCTGGCCGCGCCGGCTGGGCCTCTGGGGATCTCCCTGCAGGTGCAGCTCCTCCCGGCGTGGCTCCCCGCCCGCCCCCTGTCGCCGCCGCCCTTCCCAGGGACCCCTCCGAGGCTTAACAGCCCTCTCTCACTTTTAACCCGAAGGGTCAGACCCTGTTGACCTGTGGGCCTCCGAAGTCGTCCTCGCAGTTGATACAAGGGGCCCTCGCGCTTCCTGACGCGACTAGGTCCAACTCGCGTGGACCGACACGCGTCTCCAGAAAGCCCTTGGTTTGGGAGGGAAGGACCGACGAGGGGTGAGCCGCCAGGGGGTGCTCTCCCTCCCGTGGGCTTCATGTGATGTGCTCTGTGTCCTGGTTTGCGGCCCTGCTATCCCCCTCCCGGCAGCCAGCTGGCTTGCCCCGTCTCGTGCCCCCTTCCCGAGGGAGCCCTAAGCGCCCGGGGCGGGCAGGACAGGGTGGTCGGGCAGCCTGAGACTGGAGTCCCGTATGGTCATAAGGAGGCTACAGCTCAGAGGTCTGCAGGTCGCCAGACCTGGGGACCCGGGGTGACTTCGCAGACGGAGGGCGGGGCAGCTCCTCTGTACTCATGGGACTCGGGAGAAAGCCCGTGGGGCCTGAGGGAGGCCCGGGTGCTCGTTGGGACTCTGCTCCCGAGGCCTGTGGGTGAGGCACTGGGCAGGCTGCAGAGGGCAGGGTGCAGCGCCCCGGGCTGGGCCCCAGAGGGTGGGCCTGTGCAGCCTCACCCAGCGGCCACGGTGCTGCATCGCCCGCTCCCACCCTCCCGGGGGTCCCTCGCCCCGACCCCTCCTGCTGGAGCCGTTCCCTGTCCTCCGCAGCTGGGCGGCTGGCTCGGGGTCGGCGCCTTCGTGGTCGCGTGTCCTTCTTTCCACCCGCTTGTGGCATCACCCCATCATCTCCTGAGCCTCCAGGAAGTGGGGCAGCGGCTGGGGTGCTGACGGAAGGCGCCAACCAGGCCGTCTGTACCCAGGGCCCTGGCACACAAGCCACGGGGGTAGGGTCGGCATTGGACCAGGCGTTGGACCAGGCGTTGGACCAGGCTTCTCCAGCTGGGGTGCCTGCCACTGACCCGGGCTGCCTTCTGTAGACGCGCGGGACCCCAGGGACCGGGGCAGGCCTCCCGGGACACTCGGAAAGGGGCTGCTGGGATCGCGGGGAGCAAGCCCACATCTACTCTGCCCTGCTGTTAGGGGCCCCGCCTTAAGGTTTCCCCCCGGGAATGGAAAAGCACCGTCGGACGACCAGCCACGGTTGTACACCGACCATCTGAAACCAAGAGTGATGGAAGTAGCTGGAAAGCCTTCCTCCGGGGAGGGGAGGGATTAGGAAACCCAACAGCCATCTGTGTCACACAAGCCAGGCCGCGGGAGCCATGCAGGGGACCCCGAGGTCTGCAGGGAGTGTGAGCGTGTGTCCAGCAAGTGTCCTGTCGAGCACTCCACAGGCTCCCATGGGGCCACTTTGCAGGTCCGCCTTCTGCAGGAACATTCCAGCTCGCGGGGCCAGGTGTGGATTTTGCATCTTAGCAGCAGTCAGCCTGCGTGGTAGGTCGGGATGCACTGACTCGTCCTGGCCCCGGCCCCTGGGAGCAGCTGGCCAGGGTCTTCCGCCCGTGAGCAACGTGCAAAGCGGCTGGAGAGTGGCCTGGATGCCCGGGCCGGGGGCAGGCGGCTGCCAGGGACCCAGGGCCCAGGCGCCCAGAGCCCGGCAGGGGAACATCGGGCAAGGGGCTCCACACCCCTCGGCTCAGATGCAGTGCGCCGGGCGGGGGGCGTGAGGGCCGCACCTGTGCTCGCTCTTCCTTGTGCGTCCCTCCGCGATGGCAGGCCTCCTCCAGGCCCGAGGCTGGGGCTCTGGCTCTGCTCGCGGCCTCGTGTGAGCCTCTGGCCGCCGGCCAACCTTCCAACTCCCAGGCCCCCCATCCCGTGGCCCCGAAGCCCCGGGGCCCCCCTGTCCCTCGGCACGAGCTTCCCGGGCCACATCCCCACTGGCCCGTCACAGGAACAAACGTGGATTCCAGAGACGTCAGGGGCTGGCTCCTGGCCTCTGCCCCACAGACGAACCAGACACCGAGCGGAAGGAAAAGCCTTTGCCAGCCTCGGGAGAGATTACTTAGGGTCTCCGTTCAGTCCCCGGGCTCTCAGGGTGTCAGTGTAGGAGACCGACCCGTCAGCAAGTGGTCCCGTTGCAAAGCCTCTGACTTCTCACGCAAACCCCTGATCTCCGCGGGGTTTGAAATGTGTTCTGGGGTTTGTGGGTACATTTCCCAGGAGAGACTGGTCTCTGTTTACCATGATCTGTCTCTGATGATCAAGGCACAAAGCGAGCCTCTGGGAAGAACCGGTGTGCTCCCACTTACTGCCTACAAGTGCTTCCCTGAGCGAAATCAGGGACTCCAGGTGCAGTGAAGGTGCTCAGAGCCTCGAGCGCCCCGGCCGCTACCCCCGGCGCAGAGCCTGAGCTCGGGCTCGACGGCGGGACACACCAGATGCCCCACGGACCAGGGACACTCAGCGCCCGCCCGCCTCGCCTTCTCCTTCTTCCCTCCTTTTCCCAATTGCGTGACTTTAGTTAACGTCTCCGCTCCCTCGTCTAAACCCGGGGGACTAACACCTGCTGGGCAGCGTGGCTGTGAGGACTGAACCAGGGAGGACGTGTAACCGCTGAGCACAGCGTCTGGCTCAGGAGCGGCCCAGCTGATGGCCTTTGTCCCGACCCCGCCAAGTGGTCAGCCCCACGCTTGGCCTTTGTCTCGGAGCGTCAAGAGAGCATGTCGACCCGATTTCCTGAGGATGCGGACAATACCAGCAGCACCTCTGCCCTACATGACATGTGCTCAGGCCTCGGTTTCCCTATAGAAGCACCTCCTCGAAGTGGAGGAGCAAAAAGCTCTGTTTTAATCTCTCCAAAAAAGATATTTTCAGGCCTCTGTTGGACATAGGAGAGACATGAGTTTGCTACAGTAATTTAGGCTGTAAAATATTCTGGACACTTAAATATGTTCATCATATTTTGTACCTAATGCCATTGTAATGGATTTTATTTATTTATTTAATTTATTTTTTATTTTAATTTATTTTAATTTATTTTTTTAAAGATTTTATTTATTTATTCATGATAGACATAGAGAGAGAGAGAGAGAGAGAGAGAGAGGCAGAGACACAGGCAGAGGGAGAAGCAGGCTCCATGCAGGGAGCCCGACGTGGGACTCAATCCCAGGACTCCAGGATCACGCCCTGGGCCAAAGGCAGGCGCCAAACCGCTGAGCCACCCAGGGATCCCCAAGGATTTTATTTATTTTTTAATGGATTTTAAAAGCGATATTATGAAATTACACAATTTTCATTATAAAAGTAGTTTTGTTTTCTTGTCATAGTCAAAAGTCTATCTATACTCATTTAGATTAAAGTTCTCTTGAAATGCCTCTTTTTTGGTTTTAGTTCTTTTGTGTTTGATATTTCTAAAAATTGAGGTACAATTGACATACATTTATCAGTTTCAGATATGCCACATAATGATTCTTCAGTGTTCATATGTATTGTAGAACGATCACCCGCAATGGGTCTGGCTAACATCTGTCCCGACACACGGTCACAGAAGTTTTTTCCTTATGATAACTTTCAAGGTCTATTTAAAATCTATGAAGTGTTCTTTTTTTTTTTCTATGAAGCTTTCAAATATGCAACACGGTATTATTAACTACTGTGCCTTCGTTAATACTACGCCATTCTACGCATTGTATTTTCATGACTTATTTTATAACTGGAAGTTTTTACCCTTTGACTCCCTACACCTGTTTTACTCGTTTCTTACGTCACACCTCTGGCAGCCACCAATGAGCTTGGTGTTTTGCTTTGTTTTGCTTTTAGGTTCTACATATAAGGGAGATCATACAGTATTTGTCCTTCCGTTTGATTTATTTCACTTAGCATAATGCCTTCAAGATCCATCTATTTTATTCCAGATGGCAAGATTTAATTTTTGTATTAAATAATATAAAACTAATATTGCATATGTATATATGTTACATTTTTTAAGCTTTTCTTCATTCATCCATCAGTGGTTGCTTAGGTTGTTTCCATATCTTGACGATTGTAAATAACACTGCAATGAACTGGAGAGCATTTATCTTCTTGAGTCCGTGTTTTCTCATAAATATCCAGAAGTGGAATTACTGGATCATATGGTAATTCTATTTTTGGTTTTTTGAGGAACCTCTATACTGTTTTCCCTAGTGACTGCACCAGTTTACCTTCCAACCAACAGTAAAAAGAGTTTCCTTTTCTCCGCATCCTTGCCGACACTTGTTATTTCCAGTCTTTTTGGTAACAGCCATTCTAATGGGGTATTGTGGTTTTGATTTGCGCGTCTCTGAGGGTTAATGATGTTGAGCATCTTTTCATGTACTCGTTGGCCGTGTGTATGTCTTCTCTGGAAAAATGTCCATTCACATCTTCCGCCCAGTTTTTGTTTGTTTTGCTATTGAGTTGTATGAGTTCTTTATATATTTTGGATAACAGCCCTTAACCCTTATGAAATATAGGATTTCTAAGTGTTTTCTCTCATTCAGCAGATGACCTTTTCATTTTGTTGATGGTTTCCTTTACGACTTCAGTTTGATGTAGTCCCGTTTGTTTGTTTTCCTTTTGTTGCTTTTGCTTTTGGTGTCAAATCCAAAAAATTGTCACCAAGACCTGTACCAAGGAACTTACTGCTTATGTTTTCTCCTAGGAATTTTATGGTTTCAGGTCGTACATTCAAATATTTAACCCATTTTGAGTTCATTTGTGAATATGGTGTAAGATAGAAGTCTAGTTTCATTCTTTTGCTTGTGACTGCCCAGTTTTTACAATGCCGTTTATTGAAGAGACAGTCCCTTTCCCATTGTACATTCTTGCCTCTTTTTTTGGTAAATTAATTAACTATATATGCATGAGTTTATTTCTGGGCCCTCTATTCTGTTCTGTTGACCCGAATGTCTGTTTTTTATGCCAATTCCATATTGTTTTGTTTACTATAGCTTTGTTAATGTAGCTTAAAATCCGGGGGCATGACGCTTCCAGCTTTTGTCAATTTCTTTCTCAAAATTGCTTTGGCTATTTAGGGTCTTTGTGATTCCATAAAAATATTAGGATTGTGTCTTTTATTTATTTATACTTCTGTTTATTTAATTTTTTAAACTTTTTTCATCAAGGTCTTAAAATTTTCAACGTATAGGTCTTTCACCTTTTCAGTTATTTACTCCTAAGTATTCTATTTTTTGATGCAATTATAAATGAGATTATTTTCTTAATTTTTCTTTCTGATAGATCATTATTATTGCATTGAAATGTAACAGATTTATGTATATTGATTTTGTATCCTACAAGTTTACTCAATTCACTTACTAGTTCTAACAGTTTTTTGGTGGAGTTTAGGATTTTTTTTTTAATACAATATGTCATCTGCAAGTAGTGACTGACAATTTTATTTCTTCCTTTCCAATTTGGATGCCTTTTCTTTCTTTTTCTTTTCTTTCTGTCTCTGTCTCTTTCTTTTTTTGTCTAATTCCTCTGGCTAGGACTTCCAATATATGTTGAATAAAAGTGGTGAGAGTGGGCATCCTTGTCATGTTCCTGATCTTAGAGAAAAAGCTTTTAGTGTTTCACCATTGAGTATGATGTTAGTTTGTCATGTATGGTCTTTATTATGTTGAGGTACATACCCTCTACACCTGCTTTGTTGAGAGCTTTTATCATAAATAGATATTGAATTTTGTTAAATGGTTTTTTGGTCTCTATCAATATGGTCATACCATTTTTACCCTTCAGTATCATATTGATTGATTTGCAGATATTGAACTATTTTATATTCTTGGAATGAATCTCACTTGATCATGATGTATGATCCTTTTAGTGTATTATTGACTTTGGGTTGTAATAGTGTGTTGAATATTTTTGCATCTATGTTCTTCAGGGATATTGACTTGTAATTTTTTTTATATCTTTGTCTGGTTTTAATATCAAGCTAATGCTGGTCTTGTAAAATGAGTTTGGAAGTGTTCCTTCTAATTTTTTGGAACAGTTTATGGAAGATTGGTATTAATTCTTAGTTAAATATGTTTATCTTATTCAAATTTTTTTTCAACATTTTTCTTTATTTCTATTTTCTATAATCCCATAAAATTAGGAAGAAAACATCTTGGTTTCTTTTTGGAGCTAAAAGAACCAAAACACATTAAGGTCATACAGTATACAACGTGTGTTAATAAAAGAGAGTAGAAGCTAGTGTTTTCTTATTTATTGGCTCTTGCATTATTTTTACCTTAATGACATCAAATGAAGCCTGATATACATGAGGTGAACATTAGGAATGGTTGGAGTTTTTTTGTTTTTTTTTTTCTTGATGTTTTTAAAATGTCTTTTTTTAAAAAAAGATTTTAAATAAATATTCATGAGAGACACAGAGAGAGGCAGAGACACAAGCAGAGGGAGAAGCAGGCTCCATGCAGGGAACCTGATGTGGGACTTGATGCCAGGACCCTGGGATCATGACCTGAGCCGAAGGCACACGCCCAGCAGCTGAGCCATGCAGGCATCCCTTAAATGTCTTTTTATTGCAGGATAAACAATATTCATGATAAGACAAACTATATTAAAAACAAGACACCTTTTATCACCTATTCTTTTATAAAATGTAATGTTTGAAGCATTTACCTATATGCAATTCTACTGAAGCATTATGAAGTAGCTTCATCATGAGGTAGGGGTGGTTTATATTTTCAAACATAGAACTATAATGAAATATACACATATTTTTAAAAGACTTGTGGTTTTTAATAGTTTAAGTCATAGCTACTTTCTTGGCTGATAAAATCTTAATTCTGTTTTTAAAGTACATCTTTAGTTATTTAAGTATATTCTGAAAGCTGCTAAACTTTTGTAAAACATGAAAAGGATTGTGTTTCCCAGTTAAGAATTTCTACCAAAAATAGTTTGATACCAGGTTTTAAAAATGCTTTAAAAAAAAGAGAAAAAATTGTATTAATGTATTCAATCTTTTCTCCATTCCCTCTGTATTCTCTTCCAAGCTTACATAAATATAAAAGACAAGCATAAGCCCAATTCTTATGTGCTCTCATTCAGCCCACACTAAAGGAGAATCACTTATTTTCATCATAATGTCATTGGTATGTATTTTGTTCCTGGAATTGAACTAGAAAATCCAATCTATTTTTGTTGATGAGTTCTAAGGCCAATAGCTATTTCATTATCATGTCATACAAGTTGTTTGACTAGCTTTTACTGGGAGAATATACAAAAACGACTGAACAAAGCAAACACAGTCAAATAATAATTCAACTCATGCTGCCTACAAGGTTTCACTTTGGCATGCAAGTTTTACAAAAATGTTAATGACTTAGCTGTAAAACTCTATTTTATCTTTCAGTTATAACTTAATGATAACAAATCTGTGCATTGCATTAGAGAATCAATAACACAGGTTGATTACTCCATGTAGAGCACTTTCTTTTGATACAGTGGCATCTCTAACCTCAAAAGCCTTAGAGTAGGGATGCCTGAGTGGCTCAGCAGTTGAGCGTCTGCCTTCAGTTCAGGTCGTGACCCCAGGGTCCTGGGATCGAGTTCTGCATCGGGCCCCCTGCAGGGAGCCTGCTTCTCCCTCTGCCCGTGTCTCTGCCTCTCTCTCTGTGTCTCTCATGAATAAATAAATAAATAAATAAACAAATAAATAAATAAATAAATAAACTCTTTTAAAAACCCCAAAAGCCTTAGAGTAGAAGGAAATCTAATTATTAATATCACCATAATCATAAAGGATTTGGGAAGCATGAGGGTAAGGACTTTGCTAGTTTCAGGAGAGACTAAATTCTTTCCGTGTCTACAGAGAGAGCAAGAGATGAGGCTTGGATGTGATTTTGTAAAGAAGAGAAGTGGGAAAAGTTGGGAGCAGAAGGAGAAAATGTTCTCAGAGGGAGCTTGGGCAGAATTAGTTTTTGGAAGTGGTTTAGCTAAAGATAAGAATGATTCAATGAAAGCATCTAACAATTGTCCCCAGTAACTTGTTGTGGGATTGAGTTAAGGAATGACTCGGGTGTCCAACACACAAGTCGAAGTCTCTGTAAGGTTTTTTTGTTTTTGTTTTTTTTAAAGATTTATTTATTTATTTATGATAGGCATAGAGAGAGAGAGAGAGAGGGGCAGAGACAGGAGGAGGGAGAAGCAGGCTCCATGCCGGGAGCCCGACGCGGGACTCGATCCTGGGACTCCAGGATCGCGCCCTGGGCCAAAGGCAGGCGCTAAACCGCTGAGCCACCCAGGGATCCCTGTAAGGTTTGATTAATAGGTTTGATTAATCATGGGATCCAAGCTGGTCTTGAAAGAACTCCCACCCTAGTGACTGGCTGACCATGGACTTGCTGGCGGGTCTGGGAGAGTGGACACCAAGGGTCAGGGAGAGAATAAGTGTCTAGAAAAAGAACTCTATTTTCTCTTCTACTCACAGGATGCTTTCGTATTCCTTTTTTTTTTTTTTTTTTTTAAGATTTTATTTATTTATTTATTTATTTGAGAGAGAGAGAGAGAGAGAGGGAGCAAGCTTGAGTCAGGGAAGGGACAGAAGGAGAGAATATCCAAGTAGACTCCTGCTGAGTGTGGAGTCCGACTCTGGGCTCCATCCCACGACCCTGAGATCATGATCTGAGCTGAAACTAAGAGTCAGATGCTTAACCAACTGAGCCCCCCAGGCACCCCTACCCTTAATACTCCACCTCTGGACTTCAAAGGTTTGGGTTTTCCACACCAAGCAATTCTGACACTAAGTACCTGGAGTTAGAGCAGACCCCACAGGATAAGGGCTCAGTCCCACAAAATTGCTTTTTACTTCAGACACCGACTGCAGTTACTGGGCACCCAGGTTGCCCACAACACTGGTCTGACTTGACTACAATTTGAATTTTCCTAAACTCCATCCTTGTGTTCAATCATTTGTTAGAACAGCTCACAGAACTCGGGGAAATGCTCACTTACATTTATGGGTTTGTTATATAATAAAGGATATGCTAAAGGGCACAGAGGAGCAGCCAGATGAAGAGGTACAGAGGCTGAGGTCTGTAGGGTCCTGAGTGAAGGCACTTCCACCCCGGTGAAGTTGCAATGCATCACCTTTGGAGCATGTAGATGCGTTCACCAAAATGTGCTCTAGAAGCTCCCTGAATCCTGTACTTCGGAGACTTTTATGGAAACTTTAGCATAGGGGCTTGGTTGATTATTAACTCCGTTTCCAGTCTCTTCCCCCTCCCGAGATTAGGGGAGACGGAGGAGTTGAAAATTCCAAGCTCCTAATCATGCATTGGTCTTTCTGTGGCCCTAGGAGGCCACCATGAATCACCTCATTAGAAGAAAAGAACTCCTATCACCGAGGAAATTCCAAGGGACTTAGGAGCTCGCTATCACTCCAAACAACCCAAGGTTCTAAAAGCGTTGCCAAACATCGAATACTAACGGGACCAGGGGCAGAGAACCATATACATCTGGTCTTGTTTCACAGAGGGCTTAAGGACAGGAACGTAACGCATGTACGAAGGCGTTCGTGTGCTATTGTAATACTTAATAACTGTCTTTTAGTGATAAGAAAATGAACTAGTTAATATTTTTGATGACAGAAACTAAAGCTTAAATCAAAAGAGACTAGACTTGACTTTCATTTGAAGTTCACCATGTTACATTTTTTAAAAAGCAGCCCATGGATCACACGTCGATGCTGCTTCCCAGACTAACGGAACCACATCGATCTGATCGCTGCTTTCTGAATAATGCATATTAACAGCATGAAACAGAGTATGCAGTGCTCTGTGCTTGTTGGCAACAAAAAATAGGAAAACGCCTTTATGTGAACCACGGAAACCATCGTTTAGGAGTTGAAAAACAAAGCAATATATTATTTTCGGAAGCAGAATAATCCATAAATGTGTGGGAGAGGAGCAGCCTGGAAAGCATGTGTTCCCACCTTCAATTTTTCAGATTAAGAGAAATATTAACTGTTGAAATGTGGCAGAAAACTGTCCACAGGAAACGCAGTCAGATATGCACGTTGGAATACAAGCCACAAGTTCGAGTCCAATGAGAATTTATCACCAGGACAGGAAACTAACCCACTGCTATGAAAACAGAGTGATCGTGACCCCATCTGTGACATTGCTCACGTGTGGACAGATCTAGGGATTACGACAGCGTTAGCTAGGTTAGAATTTGATGGATAGATATCAGATTGCTAATCTCACGCGTATGCGCGCAATTGCTCCCTTTCCAGTGTTTTCTGTTTGCTCCTAAAATGAGATGTAAAGCCCACAAATGAGATCAGAGACATCTATTAACTTTTGAGTCTTGGAGAGTTTTCACCCCCTTTAATAAAAATATAAAACTCACTCAAAGTTGTATGGCAGCCAGTGGGGAAGCAAACTGAAATGCTGCATCCTCCCGCCGCTCCTGTCAAACCAGGTGTCCTTACAAAGGGTTTACGCCTCCACCGAGGCAGGGCCGGAGGTAACGGGGACAACTGGAGGCAGGGCTGGCCGGTTGGGGAACCGGAGACGGACAAGGATGGAGACAAGGTCGACTTGTCTGACCTCCGACCCCTGGGGCACACAGGGACCTGCTGCTTGGTTAGTTTTGTCTCCTGGTGCGGGGGCAGGTGCCAGGGTGGGTGCTGTGCTTGCCCGGGGGTGCGGGCAGTTCCCGGGGAGGGGGGCCCAGCCCTCCTGCAGCAGGTGCACCCTGTGGCCGCCGGTAGGTGCGGCCGAGGGGCCTTCCCACTGGAGCGGGGGGACCTGCATGCACCTGAGCCTGGAGACGGGAGGCCTCTGCAGGCACGCGGCGGCTCGGCGGGGAGAAGGCCTCCACGGGAGGGGGCACGGCCCGGGCCGTGGGCTGGCCAGATGGAAATAAAAGCAGCCGAGGCCGCGGCCTGCAGCCCATGGAGTTTGCAAGAGCAGGTCACAGAGCTCTCAGGATTTGAAGGCTCAGATCTGCGAGGGCAGTGAGGAGGAGAGTGCTTTCCCATTGCTCAGCAGCCCTGGGCAGCAGGTCCCCTCCAGGCCCCACGGGTTGGGCTGCCTGGCCGGCCTGCTGCTCGGCGCCTCGGCTTCCGCAGCTGCGGTCCTGCTGCACAGCGCACAGCTTTCTTGTGGGTTTTTAAAGATTTTTTTCTATTTGTTCGTGAGACACGGAGAGAGGCGGAGATCCAGGCAGAGGGAGAAGCAGGCTCCATGCAGGGAGCCCGACGTGGGACTCGATCCCCGGTCCCCAGGATCAGGCCCTGGGCTGAAGGCGGCGCTAAACCGCTGAGCCCCCGGGGCTGCCCAGCATCCAGCTCTTGACTCTCGCTCAGGTCATGACCTCAGGGCCATGAGCTGGGGCCTGGGGTGGGGTTCCGCACTGCTGAGCGTGGAGCCCGCTGGTGGTTCCCTCTCCCTCTTCCCCTCCCCGCTTAATCTCTTTTTCTTTCTCTCCTCCCTTAAATAAATAAAAGACTTAAATGTTTAATAAACGCTGGAGAAATTCATAGGATATTAAGTTCAGGTTGATATTTACCTACCTGACCATTTGCTCAAGTCCCTTTGAGACAAAAAGTAATTAGAACTTAAATATTTATCCTGTGCACGATTCCAGGAGGCGCCTTCGTGGTCTCTGTGACTCGCATCTCACAACCAGGTGTGCACACGAGCCCCCAGAGCTCCATCGCTGGCTCTGACCTGCTCCTGTGTTTCCAGGCTGTCTGCTGAGGTCCCACCTTCTCGACGCCCACACATCCCCAGATGACCTTTTCTCTTAATTCCTCTCTACACAATCAACTTCTTGCACTGCTTTTCTATTTCTGTTCTTTCAATAGCTTAAAAAAAAAAAAAAGGGTCAATATCTTGAAGTCCTCTTTCTTGCTTCATATGCGAGTAGTTGCAAAAATGTATGGACTCCTTCATCGAAATGCCTGGCGTCTACCCAGCTGGTCCTTCTCCTTGCGGCTCTGACATCCTTATTCATCCACGTGTGGCTTGTTTTGCCAGTCCTCTTGCTTAACAGCCTTTCTCTGGTTCCCCGATCAAAACTCCACCTCAAACTCCCACTAAAATTAGCGGGTTGCCACAATTCAAAGAGGTTTCTGCTCATAAGCACTGCCGGGATTTTATCCAGTTACTTTCTAAGGTGATGGATGAAGCCGACAGCTCCTCGCGAGGTGGGACAGCTCCTGCTGCACACCCGCTCTCTGCCTGTCACCTCACCCGCCGTCAGGAAATGGACGCATTGCAGACCCTTCTGAGCTCCAGGTGCCTCTCTCCGCATCTCTAGCTGAGAACACCAAACGCAAGAATCACGGCATCCTCATCAGGTCTTTCCCCGGATTTCCTATCTTGGTGAATCATTTCACCCTCCACCCGTTGCTCAAGCCAGAAACCTTGGCTCCTCCTTAAATCATCCTCGGCCTCAGCCAGGAGCTTCCCCCGCCCCCCCAGCAGGCACTTCCCTCCTGCGGTTTCCCTGACCCGCCCTTAGTGTCAGGTTGGGCGAGCTCTGCGATTCCAGGGTCCCCACCGCTTCCCCCTTGGTTGGTTACTCTTCCTTGAACCCATTCCCCACAGTGCCGTTTAGTGATCTGAACATGTTGGGAAACTGATCCTACAACTCTGATGGTTAAAACTGATCATGGTTTCCCAGTTGCTTTCATGGTGAAGCTCCATCTCCACAGCAGGACATCAAGGACTAATTTTCCTTGCCTTCTTTCCATTTCTTTCCTCCTTTTAGCCCCAAACCCAGAGTAATGATGATTGAGTCTCCAAAGATCTTGGCTCCAGGGAATTTGTCAAAGCCAGTCATGAGGGTCCTGAATTATCTTTTCTAATGATTATTTAGGAAAGGCTCAGTGACCCAGTTTTGGCCAGTGGGGTGTGAGAGGAGGTTTGCTGATGATATTCTAGGATATTTCCTTGACTAAAGTACAGATTCAAAGGAAGGACAGCTGCTCTCTGCTTCCAGGCGTTTGCTGTGGCTGGAAGTGACGCCTGGATCTGTGTGGCCATCTTGCTACAAACACAAGGAGGAGCCTACAATAGGGAGGAGGGCGGAGCCATGGGATCTATGGGAAGGCAGCGTTGGAAGCCTGATGCCCTGGCAGGGGCATCCCCCCAGGTGAGATGACACATTACCTTGTTGCTTAGGCCAACCCAAGTTTAGGTTTCCTGTCACCTGCAGATGAAAGAGAGCTGCTCCGAGCATGCCGTGCTTCCTCTTCCTTCTGCTCTGTGTGCATGTTTGTCTAGACCTCAGGTCTTAAAAAAAGAGTCAGGCCCTTCCCAATTGCCCAAAGTATACATGGTGTAGACCCTTTGCTTGCCCAGATCTTAGAACTTATCAGTTAAAATTACTCATCCATATCCTCCAGTAGCCTTGTTCTGGACATGTCGGTCACAGCTGTTCATGCCCATGGTGCCTTTTGATTCATTCATTTAAACATTTATCTGACAAATATGAATTGAGCACTTACTTTGTGCGAAGTATTGTTGTAGGTACTGGGATATGAGAGTAGACCAAACCAATAAGTTCCTTGCCATCATGGAGTTTAAATTCTAGTGGGGAAGGCAGCCAGTAAACCAAGAAGTAGATATACAATACGTACAAGGAGGTCAAGGTGATAGGGATAGGACGAAGGGTCATAATTTAAGTAGAAGTTCTGAGAAAAGCCCTGAGGGAAGTAAGGGAGATGGCACATTGATGTCTGAGAGAGGAACACGTCAGAGAAAGAGAGGGAAGGACCCTGAGCAGGGAGGGGGCTTGGCGGCCAGCAGCGGGTGTGGCTGGAACAGAGTTGGGGAGGGGCAGAGTGAGGAAGTGTTCGGGGAGTAGAGGTGGAATCCTGCAGACGAGGGAGGAGAACCACGGAAGGGGAGGCAGGAATGAAGTGGGTGGAAGTATCCCGGACAGCACAGAGTAGGCCCCAGGCACTGAGCGGCTATGGCAGAGGCAACCTGGCGAGGTCTCTGGAGAAGCTGTGGGTGTTGAGTGGACTTTGAGTTCCAGTCCGTGGGACCCACAGTACGACTTGTTATCAGGAATCCTGTTTTTCTCCTGTTATCTGCTCTTATTGTAGCCTTACTATAAACCTCGAGTAAAAGAAAAATACTCGCGTGACCCTAAGCTCCTTGCATCTGAGCACAAGGATTCTGGGTTGCACGTCACCACCTCTCAGGGTCTGCAGGATGGCTGGCATTTGGCTGTGGCCTTAGAACGGGTTTGCTCCAGTCTAGCTCTCACCAGGATGCCAAGAGCCATATCTGCCACGGCAACTGGAGTATTGCCTGTGATTTCAAATGTGCCCAAAGCACGTCCCCTTTGAAGCCAGTACTCTCTGTGACTCGGTTGCTGCTATGTTTCAGAAACGTCAAGGGGCTCAGAAATGTACGGACAAAGGAGTTGGACGGTAGCTCCTCTCGGTGTTAGGTGCCTTCAAAAGCAAAATGTCAAGCTCTTTCCTGGGTTGCTCACCTAATGGCAGATAAGGAAACAAAATACCATTACATGACCGTTGCGAGATGCATTTTCTGTCTGCGTCCATATCCAAGGCTAAGAGCCTGCTGACTATTATGTTCAGAAAATGGTTTTCTGCAATGGTTTGGTTTCTGCAAACACATTCTCTCTCTTGACTATTTGTGAGCTAAGAAATAGTCATATCGTTGGTTGCAGGAGTAGAAGCAGAAAAGATGCACTGGGGAGGGTCATGCTTAGATAAATTTCTGGAAGAAACTATGAGCAACTAGAATCAAAGAGCCAGAGACGACAGGATGCTCTACTGGTGAGAAGTGAAATTAGAGTAGAAACAAGAGGAATAAAAGTCCTGTCACCACAGTGGTTGGAGGCGCAGTGAACATTTTGTGCTGAGGGACGAAGCGACACTGTGGTCTGTAACCTGTGCTAGATTCCTCTAGTCCCCAGACAACATTCCCATCATGTCAAACCTGCCTGTTCAGATCTACTGAGCACCCAGCTTGGTTCAGCATGCTCTGGTACCGGGAAGGCGTATACCTCCTGGGTCACTCTCAGGCTCGTGGTAGGGGGGATATGAGACAGTTTTAACCATCAATTACAAAGTGATTTCACATCTGTTTTTCAACTGATACAAGAATCCTCATGGAGCTGTTAGAGAGGCATGTCATAGTTCAGCTGGGTTTCCTTTGAGGAGGTGAAACAGCCGGCGGGTAATATGGCTTACGCAAGTCCCATGTGTTGGCCACTATTTCAAGGAAGCACACAGCTTTCCAGTGAACAGTGGAGACCATTTCAGCTCGAGGCTGAATTTGTGGATCATTAGTCATTGTATCTTAATTTCAGTTAGTTGGAACTCAGTTCTCTAGATTTCAAGATCTTAGGTGCCTGGTGATTAATAACAGATATTGTCTGTTTTTCCTTTGGTTGACAAGTTCCATTAACAAGGTCAGAAGGTCATGAGTTTGCCACTGGTGATCTACAATAAAGCAGGGGGCTCTTTGGTGCTCTAAACTCCTCTGTTTTAGAGACTGCTTATATTCAATGACCCTCAACAAATATGATAGGCACTAATATTCGGAAAATAGCATTCATATTTTAGGAAGACGACAAAACACATTTTCTTTTTTTTAGCTTTGTATTTTATTTTATTTTTTATTTTATATATTTATTTGTTATTGGTGTTCAATTTGCCAACATATGGAATAACGCCCAGTGCTTATCCCGCCAAGTGCCCCCCTCAGTGCCCGTCACCGAGTCACCCCCACCCCCCACCAACCTCCCCCTCCATCACCCCTAGTTCGTTTCTCAGAGTTAGGAGTCTTTAATTTTCTTTTTAGAAATTTCAAACCCAGACTCAGAAGAGCAGTAAAAATGACCCCAAAAGAAGGTTTTCAATAAACTGACTTGTATTTATTCCATGCTCAGTGCCAAATCACCTTCTAACATTGTTGTCTATAAACTACAAGGAGTAACAAAGGCCTGTTACATACAATACCCTTTCCCTCCTCACTGGTATGATGACTGACTCAGCAAAGGGATGTCTAATTTGTGAGATTTATTTTAGTTTGTGTAGAATTATAGATTTTTCAATTCTGGCAGAAACCGGAGCACTAATCTGGTCCTTCCACCTGAATCCAGTCTATTTATAGAATATCGTAGCAATTCTGCTATTTGCAAAGAGTAAATTCTTGTTTTCTGACATTGTATTTCTGGAAATTTCTAGACAGTGTGGCTAAATAAACCAACTTTCAAAACAAAACAGAATAACATAACAAATAAATAACACCTCACAATGATAATAATTGGAAGGCACTGCGTTTGAGATCCCCTCACCCAGGAAGAGGCCTTTGTGGTTGATGAACATGATGTTGCCACATGAACTCCATTATATCCAGGCCTCATGACTTCAATAGACATAAAGTCTCTGCTCTCTAGTACCAGAAAGTAACACACAGGAAGAATCGGTGTTTATAGAGCGGGGACCTAGGGTACACCATTTTTTTTTTCTTCTGGTAAAATCCTCAGTAAATCTAGATAGAGGGATGTGAAGCCGCACCAGCAATTTAACAAGACTGAATGATAGCTTCAATAAAAGATTGACATGTTGAGTGCTGGGAATCCAGGAAAGTCTTCCTGTCAGGATATTCTAATAATCTTCTTTGAGGCATTCTTAATCAGCTGCACCATCTCTTCAAACACAGGATTTTAATGAGACACAGAGATGTTGTCCTCATCCTTCAAGTCAGTTCAAGTTATTGCAGAAATAACCGTGTCAGGGAATCACACATTGCATATAACTGCCATGGAGCTGCGATTGTTTCATTGAAGCACGTGGGAAGAAAGGAGGTCAAGTAAAGGCCACATGTGCCTCACTCGAAAATCTATATTAAAAACCACAACACTGTACTTTCTCTCAATCAATGCGAAATGTGTATTTGAAATGTCGCATCATCAAATTTCTGGAATAGCATGGAAATATCTCCATCAAGCAGATTTCTCTGTAAGCAGGCAAAACGTGTTGACAACATGTGAACTAAAAAATTCAGTTGTGACAGGTGAGAAATCCGAGATAATGGGGCAATGCTAACCATGCATAGCGTTTAACCAATTAAAACTATTTCCATGTACGCTTTCCACTTTTGTGGCCCTCACAAAAACCCAGCTGAGGCTCAGAGATAGTGAATAATTTAGTCAAGTTCACAGAAGTAATGAGACCCAAAGCCATGATTTGCAAATAGCTTTTATATTGGTCAACCCTTACCACCTGTATTTAGGTCAAAAAAGAGGCCATTATGACATCAAACAATATCTGATGCTGCTCTTTCAATTTACACAATTAATGTTTCTTAGTAACTCCAGACAGCAGGTTCAAGTGTAAGAGAAGTCCCCAGTGGACAAATACTTGTGATTTAAAGATAGGGTGCTAAAAAAAAAATAGGATGTTCTGATTTCAAAATAGTAGGCTGAGCACACACTGAACTCTGACATGCCGCAACAAACTCCAGAAACGAAAGCTTGTGTGTGTGCATGTTTGTGTATATATGTGTATGTATAATATAGGTTACATCTTAATCACTTACACATTTTACTTAAATATATATGTAAGCAAATACATAACTACAGTCACCCCGATAAAAGAAGAAACATTTTCAAAAGTTGTGATGGATTCCCTAAATTACTTAAAACAGATGGTTTCTGATTTTAAAGAGATAAGCAGTAGTCCCAAACATGTGCAGAAGTCCAAGGGACACCATGGAAATGAGAGTAATACCTCATATGCTTCAAGCTCATAAGTGGTGGAAACCAGACGCCAGAAGAGGCCAGGGGCATTCAAGATGATGTTTGTTGGTATTAAGAACAACTTGGCTGATGAACTCTTAGAAACTCACGTACACACACGCATGCATACTCAATTTTAGGGCCAGGAAGCCCCATAACAGGAGTATGTTTCCTGGGGACACAAAACCACACCCTTAGTGATGTGGGGAACAGGGGTCTCTTAAGCCCAGACCAGGTGCCAAGATGTCCTACCAGGGGCATCCCACCTTCCTCCTAACTTGTTTAAAAACATTATGGAGCCCAGTCTGCACAACAGACTCTGCTCTTCCCTCTAGAGAGGCATCGTATACAGAAGCAGCTGACCACTTGCATGAATCACAGTAGAGAGATAAGCTCAAAGAATGAGAGACCGAGAAAGTAAAATAAATAAATAAACAACAGAGAAGCAAAACACAGGTGTTAGTCTGAAAAAGCAGATCTGGTAAAGCATTAAGAACAGGATGTGTAAAATGAATTTAACACTATCATGGAAAAGTTAGGGAAAGTATTACAACCAGGAAACAAATTACAGTTAAAGAAATGACCAGAAATTCAAAATCCCATACCATCCGTGATTAACACACATGCACACACACAATTAATAGTTAACTAGGTATAGGAAAACCTTTCCTTAGCCTGGTGAAAGTTACTGTAAATATCCAGCAAAGATTATAATTAATGGTGAAACATTTCAAGAATTGCAAGTAAAACCAGAAGTGTGATGAGGATGCTGGCTGTCGTGGCTAACATTCCAATCGTGTCAAAAACAAGATGTATAATAATTAAAAAGCAGTGCAATTGCTGGGTCGTAGGGCAGGTCTATTTTTAACTCTTTGAGGAACCTCCACACAGTTTTCCAGAGTGGCTGCACCAGTTCACATTCCCACCAACAGTGTAAGAGGGTTCCCTTTTCTCTGCATCCTCTCCAACATTTGTGGTTTCCTGCCTTGTTAATGTTCCCCATTCTCACTGGTGTGAGGTGGTATCTCATTGTGGTTTTGATTTGTATTTCCCTGACGGCAAGTGATGTGGAGCATTTTCTCATGTGCGTGTTGGCCATGTCTAGGTCTTCCTCTGTGAGATTTCTGTTCATGTCTTTTGCCCATTTCATGATTGGATTGTTTGTTTCTTTGCTGTTGAGTTTAATAAGTTATTATAGATCTTGGAAACTAGCCCTTTATCTGATAGGTCATTTGCAAATATCTTCTCCCATTCTGTAGGTTGTCTTTTAGTTTTGTTGACTGTATCCTTTGCTGTGCAAAAGCTTCTTACCTTGATGAAGTCCCAATAGTTCATTTACCCCAAAGATACAGATGCAATGAAATGCCGGGACACCTGCACCCCGATGTTTATAGCAGCAATGGCCACAATAGCCAAACTGTGGAAGGAGCCTCGGTGTCCATCGAAAGATGAATGGATAAAGAAGATGTGGTTTATGTATACAATGGAATATTCCTCAGCCATTAGAAATGACAAATACCCACCATTTGCTTCAACGTGGATGGAACTGGAGGGTGTTATGCTGAGTGAAATGAGTCAATCAGAGAAGGACAAACATTATATGTTCTCATTCATTTGGGGAATATAAATAATAGTGAAAGGGAATAGAAGGGAAGGGAGAAGAAATGGGTAGGAAATATCAGAAAGGGAGACAGAACATGAAAGACTCCTAACTCTGGGAAACAAACTAGGGATGGGGGAAGGGGAGGAAGGCGGGGGGTGGGGGTAAATGGGTGACGGGCACTGAGGGGGGCACTTGATGGGATGAGCACTGGGTGTTATTCTGTACGTTGGCAAACTGAACACCAATAAAAAATAAATTTATTATTAAAAAATAATTAAAAAGCAAAGAAAACTATGGTTGTTTACAGATAATATAATTGTTTACCTGGAGAACACAAGATAATGAATGGTAAGCTGTTGGAAGGACATGAATTAGTCTACAAATGAGTCCAATATGATATGAGCCATCAGGAAACGATGGCTTCCAGATACCTGAGAAATTATCACTTAGCAAATCCAACTCCAATAGCAATAAAGACAAGGAAGTGATGGAGTAAGTTTAACAAAAAACGTAGAATACATTTATAGGGGAAGTTGAAATGCTATTGAAGGATAGCAAATAAGATGTTAATAAATGGCGAGACACTGTGGTCATCGACCAGAAAACACATGACCATAACGATGTTGCTCTTTCCCAAATTAATACATAAAGCAAATGCAGTCCCAATCAATATCCCCAACAGACTCTTCATAGACATCGCCAAGCTGAATCTATAACTTGCATAGAATACAAAATATGCAAAACTAAAATAATTCTGAAAGTAACTCAAATGAACTGTACTTGCTCTATCAGAGATCAAAGTTGATTACAGAGCTAAGAGGAATTATGTGATATTGATGCAGGAATAGACAAACGGATTAATGAGCTAAACAAAGCCCAGAGACACAGTGAGATGCATGCAGATACTTGGCTTATAACAATGGGAGGGAAGAAAGGATGGACTACTCAGCCAATAATTTCATGACAACTGCCTTCATATGTGGAAAACCAATTGGATCCCTGCAAAAAGTGAATCTAGCTATATTATAGACCTAAAGGGAAAGGAAAATTTAAACTACTCAAGAGTGTACAAAATATCTTTGTAATTGCCAGTAAGAAAGTATTTATCATCTCCTCCCCCCCAAAAAATCAAGAAACAGTTTGCAAATGTGCCCACCTCAGAATATAAAATCTTCTAATCCACAAAGACTTCATTAAAAAGTGAAAAGATAAGTGACTGACGTGGATTTGCCACCTAGATAGCAAAGTATTCGTATCTAGATCATATAGGAAAAGGCTAAGAGAAGATATTTTTCATTAACCAGTCTTGCAAAAATTTAAACATTAGATAAGGGGCATCTGGGTGCCTCAGTGGATTAAGTGTCGGCCTTCAGCTGGGGTCACGATCCCAGGGTCCTGGGATGGAGCCCCATGTCCGGCTCCCTGCTTCTCCCTCCGCCTCTGCCTGCCACTCCCCCTGTTCGTGCTCATTCTCTCTCTCTCTCTCTGTCAAATAAATAAATAAAACTTTAAAAAATTGTTTTTCTTAATTAGTACCCAAAGTTGGTGAAGTCTTAGCAACATTTTTTTTTGGATTTGACCCCAAAAGCAAAGGCGAGGAAAGCGAAACTAAACAAGTGGGATCACATCAAACTGGTAAAGCTGCCCAGAGAAGGAAACCATCAACAAAAGGAGCAGACAAGCTGGCGAGGGGCTGAGGAATCAGGTCTTATAAATCGTAGATGCAAATATCAATTGCTACGATCACGTTCGGGAGCAATTTGCCAATAGTCAGTAAAATTAAAAATATTTATACCTACGCCTCTGGCATGTTTCCTTGACAAAATTTTACACTTGTGCCAAGTTTGTTCATAACATTATTTTTCATAGTGAATCACTGGAAGGGATCTAAAAATGAAGACATATCCATCCAAGATAGATAAATAAAATGTGGTATGTTCACCAATTGGAGTGCCCCCCATAAAACAGTTTACAAACATATACTAAATTTAAGCAGAATGACCCAGTCTGATCTCAAAACAATGCTGAATAAAGCAGACAAAATCACTACTAGCATGGAACATGTAGTATCCTAGCATTTAATGACTGATGTCACATTTTTCTACAAACTTAAGAACCTTATATACTTTTATGTTCATTTATGTTTATTTTTTATTTTTTATTTTTTTACATTTATGTTTATTTTTTTATTTTTTATTTTTTTACATTTATGTTTAAATTAAAAAAAATCTCATGATACTGATGGCCTCTTAGGAGGTAGGAGAGAAAACAGAGTTAATTGGGGGTCGTAGAGAGTGAGCAAAGTAATTACTTCATCTCTAATATTCTAATTTTTTTCTAATATTCTATGTTTTTAAGGGAGAATGTATTCTATTAACTTGTGCAGTTGGAATTCATTTTTCCAACTCACTGTATAAGGACATGTAGTAGCTGCGAGCATATGCCCATATTCCTTCACTCAGTGCCATTGTTTTCATTACTTATAGTCCATTCTTGTAATAAAATTAATAGGTACTGTTTGGTGGTCCCCTACCGCAGGCTAGGAACCGCACCAGGAGCTTGGGGGCATTAATCCTGCTCCTCATCCTGGGAGTCAGGTATTCTCACAGCGTCAAGGGTGGACGGAGCTGATCCTCCAAGAGGTTAAGCACCGGGTCTGCTACACGGTCAGAACTAAGCTTGTAGGACCAGGTTTTAGACTCACTTTTGTAGGGGCGCCTGGGTGGCCGCCCTCGGCCTGGTCATGATCCCAGGGCCCTGGGGTCCAGCCCCACATTGGCTTCCCTGCTCCACGAGGGGTTGGCCTCTCTCTCTGCCTTTCCCCTGCTCAGGCTCTCTCTCTCTCAAATAAGTAATTATACAAATATATTCACTCTGGTAAGACCGTAAAGGCCTGCAGTTCCCACTGCTGACCGTTTAACTGTGTCCTCTACTGACAACAAGTGACACTTGCCTTGGCTATAAGGCAAAGAGCAGGAGCACGGTGACATCCATGGCACCTCTGTCGCGTTCGTCCCCCTCGGGTGGGAGCCCCGGGCTCCACTTGCTCCTGCAGCTCCCAGCACTTAGTACTCGGGAATTCTCGGTGTTCGGGACGGACTCAGCTGAACTGAGGGCTTATTAGGAAAGCAGCCGGGTCTGCAGCCCTAAGAACGGGCCCAGGGCGGGATGCGGCAGCCTGGAGAGTGCGAGCGACGAAGGAGGCTTCCGTGGGCCTGAGCAGGCTGCGACCGTGCGCTCGGCAGCCCTGGGGCCATGGGGTGTCCGTGGCTTGGGCGTGGGCGTCTCGGCCGCACTTCGCCGAGCTATGGGCACACATATACTAGATTGACGCATATTAATGGGGCCCGGACAGCGCTGGTGAGGCTTCTAGGAAGTCACTCGTGTAAACATTAGCATCTGCGACTCTGAAAGTGCTCTACCGGGTGTAGGGGATGGATCCAGCGGCCGTCTCAGGCTAGGGTGAGGCCACTGTGTCCACGGTGCCGAGCTGCAGAGGGGCCTAGTCACAGTGAATTGGAATTGGATGGTAGTGCGGGGTCCGGCAGTACCCCATCTGGGCGGCCCCCCACGGGGGTCCTGTGCTCTGTCCTCGATATGCTGGCTTCCTCAGGGCCAGGCCTGAGGACCAGGCCCTGCTTGGCCCTATCGGCCCCTACACGTGGCCTCTTCTTAAATCTGCATCATCTAGTGCCGTGGCCAACAGCTCTGGACATCGATCGGCCTTTGTCATGATGGGTGCTCTGCTTATTCACGGTAAAAGCACACGTGTGAAGTCGTGTCCTCATGTTTCCCAAGTCACCATGTGGATGATCACCCAGATGTGTGCAACCTTTCATTCTTACCGTTAAAATCCACAGGGATACATTGGATGTATAGCCAATAATTGAGTTGCTAATACAATAATTATTTTATATCTTCTCTACTTTTAATCAATCCCAAAGCTTCTATCTCACACTTGTATCATAGTCGTGCAAAACAAGGGCCGTACCCCGCGTGGTTAGCTCAGATTGTCAAGGTAGTGGTCAGAGAATCATGGCGGGGCCGCTTGGGGAGGGCTGCGCTCCTGGTTCCTGGGTAACCGCAAGCTCCCGTCGGTCTGGGGAGAGCCCCAGCTGGCAGATTGTATCTTTCCGGGGCCGTTGGCAAGTCCCATCTTAACGGGCAGATTGTTGCTGAGCATGTTCGGATGCTGCAAACTGAAGCATAAGTGACGGGAAACAGGCGCCTCATCACACAGGCACACGGTCGTCATAATGAACAGCCTGGACTTGAAGGCCAGGGGGTACCTGACGTTCTGAAAATTGTCCTCAGGACACTGATTTCAACCCCATTGATTTTCCTTCCTATTGTGAGTCATAGATGCTCAAAAAGTCCACTGGAGAAAATACTAAGAAGGTAAAGGAAGCCCAGGGAGCATGAGGCGACAGCGGCCGTCCAGGCTCCTTTACCACGAAGGCCACACGACTCACGTTGGGTGGGCTGACCTCTCGGACGGACGGACCGATGGACGGAGGCCCAGCGGTGCACCTGCCCGGCAGCCACCAACAGGACAGCCAAGTGGGGCGCCACGTGGCTCACACGTCCCTTGCACGTGGCGGAGGAAGGCCAAGCGGCACCCAGGCCTTCCTCTGAGAGCCCTGTCCAGGTCCCCGCATCCAGGACCGCGGGCTGGCGGTTCGGCAGAGCTTCTTGGGGTTGGCCCCTCGCAGATGGTGAGAGCCGGGCTGGCCAGGGAGCCACGGCCGTGGCGGGAGGCCCGGAAGCAGGCGGGTGCACCTGCTGGAGGCGGCCCAGCAAGGAGCCCACTCGGCGCTCTCAGCCTCCCTCCTGGCTGAGGACGTGGGACTAGGCCAGCGGGCCCAGGCTCTGCTGCAGGGCAGCATGAGCAGACATTGGGGACATTCCTGGCAGGTGTGCGGATGTGGGCCACCAGCCCTCCCCTCCCTCTGGCTCCAGGCCCTTGGGTCCACGCAGGTGGCTGCTCTGAGCCGCTCCCCAGCCCCGCTGAATGAGGGATCGCACTCGTGGGCCGGGGCGGCAGTCCCAGCTGTTTTATGGTATCCATCTCTGGGGACACACTGCAGCTAATCGCTAAGATGGGATGGCGCTTTCATGTCTCACTGAATCCAAACACCCCGTGAAACAAATAAACAAGCCCCATTTTACAGATGGGAAGAGAGCTGTGGCTTATCCCCAAATCACGCGGCTTATAAATGATGCATTTGAGAGGCACACTTGGCCTCGCTGACGGCAAATCCTGGTTTGTTTAGCTGTGACTTACTGTTCAACGTTTAAGTGGTTTTTTGAACTACTTTTCTTTTTCTTTTTAAAAATATTTATTTATTCATGACAGACACAGAGAGAGAGAGGGAGAGGCAGAGACACAGGCAGAGGGAGAAGCAGGCTCCATGCGGGGAGCCCGACGTGGGACTCGAACCCAGGACCCAGGGATCACGCCCTGGGCTGAAGGCGGCGCTAAACCCATGAGCCACCCAGGCATCCCCTGAACTACTTTTCAAATGATCTTCTTTTGAACAGATAAATCAATGTTTTACTATCACAGTAATAAAAACAAGTAAGATCTTTTTCCTATTTTTTTAAACTTTCTTTCAGATTGGAAAGTGGGGTGCACTAACACTCAGATTTTCCAAACTGAACCAAATGAGCTATTTTGTTTTAAACAGCTTTTCTATAATTTTACCAACTGTAAGATATAGCAAATTTCCAAAAATAAATATTTTTGCATTCCGTTGAGATTTCTCTCTAAATATAAAAGAGTGAGGTAAAAGGATAAGGTGACACAAAGAGCATGGGGTGCCTGGAGTGCTCATTCAGTTAAGGGTCTGGCTCTTGATTTTGGCTCAGCTCATGATCTCAGGGTCCTGGGATCCAGTCCCTCGTTGGGCTCCCTGCTCAGCGGGGACTCTGCTTGAGGACTCTCTCTTTCCCTCTCCCTCCACCCTTCCCCCTGTGCCCCCCCCTCTCTTTCTGAAATAAATAAATAAATCTTTTCTAAAAAAAGAAAAATGAATCGCTATCCATCTGTCAAGCATCTACCATATGCAACAAACCATGTGTGAAGGTTATATATCCTATTGCTAGTCCTTTTTTTTTTTTTTTTTAAATATTTTATTTATTTATTCGAGAGAGAGAGAGAGAGAGAGAGGCAGGCAGAGACACAGGCAGAGGGAGAAGCAGGCTCCATGCACCGGGAGCCCGATGTGGGATTCGATCCCGGGTCTCCAAGATCGCGCCCTGGGCCAAAGGCAGGCGCCAAACCACTGCGCCACCCAGGGATCCCTCCTATTGCTAGTCCTTATCAGAATCCTGTAAGGCACGTTTTACTGACCTCATTTTACAGATGAGAAAACTAAAGTTCTGAGAGTGAACCAAGGAGAGCAGGGGTCCATGCTCCTCTTTTTACACTGTAATGAGCGTGAATTTAGATGAGGAAATATAACCTGGAATACTTGGAAACAGCGAGCATGAGGATGCTAGAAGTCAATGGGGAATGAGTCCCCTTCTCATGTAGGCCCCTTTCTAGCTGAGAGACAGCTGCTTTTATCTGATGATAGGAGAAGAGGGGGGACACATTATTGGAGAACCGAGACCCAATTCTGGCAGGAAGATATGATCCTGTTCACCAGATAGACCTCAAAGCAATTAATTTCCACTTGAACAAGCATATGAAGTTAGGAGCCCCAGCAGCCAGCCGGGGAAAGTGTTTCTCCCCCCTCCTATGATACAAGAAAAATAGACAAGCCACCTGCAATATGCACATATCGGACATCTTTAAAGAAGAACAGGATAGTGAAATACAATAAATATTTAAAGATATAATTCAAGAGAATTTTCCTGAAATAAGATTTTTTAAAAACTTGTATATTAAAATGCTAAGTAGACAAAGTTGACCCAGTTCAGTCAACACAAAAGTACCTCTTAGTAAAGTAATTAGACTCTAAAGTGACAATAACTAGGGCACCTGGTGACTCAGTCTGTTAGGCACTGGACTCTTGATTTTGGCTCAGGTCATAATCTCAGGGTCCTGCGATCGAGCCCCACACTGGGAGTCTCCTTGTCCCTCTTCCTTCCCCTCTGACCCTGACTCCACTTGCACGTAGCCTCTCTCTCTCTCTCTTCAATCAATCAATCAATCAATCAATCAATCAATCAATCAAATCTTTAAAAAAAATAAAGTAACAACATGTACTGCAACCAGTCTTTGGTCAACCTTTGGTGAACCAGGTGAAGAACACCATCTTCTTTTTTTTTAAGGGTCATTTATTTATTTTAGTGAGGGCTAGGGGAGAGAATCTTGAAGCAGACTCCCTTCTGACCACGCAGCCCACTCAAGGCTCAATCTCATGACCCACGAGATCATGGGCAGCCTGAGCTGAGACCAAGAGGTCATCGCTTAACTGACTGTGCCACCCAGAAACCCCAAGACCATCTTTTCTTAAGAAGAAAAAGGAAATCAGCTGGCTTCCCCACAGCTACATTTAGTGTCAGAGGATAATAGAGCCATTTCTACAAAGTGTTCATCAAGGATTTTATCTTCTTTTTTTTTTAAGATTTTATTTATTCATGAGATACATAGAGAGAGGGAGAGAAAGACAGAGGGAGAAGCAGGCTCCATGCTGGGAGCCTGACGCGGCACTCGATCCCAGGTCTCCAGGATCACACCCTGGGCCAAAGGCAGACGATCAACCGCTGAGCCACCCAGGGATCCCAGGATTTTATCTTTGAACGAAATGTCCTTCCAGTGTGAAGGTTACATAAAAATAGTTTTTTTAATGCCAGGGCTCAGGGATTATTGTTCCCATGAATGCTTTGTAAGGAATCTGCTTGGAAGAAATATCAACTAACCAAGAAATGCCTGGGAAAACCATAGTGAAATGTTTGGCAGTGAACGTTGAAAATATTCAACTGCAATACTTGGTCCAAGCAAATGTGAGAATCGGGGTCTCAGAACAGAATGTCAATATTATTTACAACGTAGAAATAAGATGAAGGGAAAGAGCAA
The DNA here is from genome assembly GCF_053574225.1 of Canis aureus. NCBI lineage: Eukaryota > Metazoa > Chordata > Mammalia > Carnivora > Canidae > Canis > Canis aureus. The sequence goes on along the minus strand of NC_135611.1, from coordinate 69,441,110 downwards.
AAGAAGAAGGCAGGTGAACAAAGTCTTATAGCAGGGATTCAAAGGTTATCTTTTTTTGAAACTTTATTTGGCAATGACTTCTAATTTATAAAAAGTTGCAAAAATAAAAATAGTGCAAAGTACACCTTTACGTAGATTTACCAGCTGTAAGTAAACATTTTACCCCACTTGCGTTATCATTAGTTCTCCTTTCCTGCACACACACACACACACACACACACACTCATTCCACAGTGGCCCTTTATCCTTAAATAAGTAAATGTATATTTTCTAAGAATAGGGATATTGTCTTGCATTACAGTACGGTTACCAACTACATAAACCTATATCGATGCAATTTATTACCTAATCTATCATCTATATCCAGGCTTTGTCAGCGAACCTAGGAAGATCATTACAGCATATTTTCCCCTCTAAAACAAGATGTGGGGCAGCCCCGGTGGCTCAGCGATTTGGTGCTGCCTTCAGCCCAGGGCGTGATCCTGGAGTCCCAGGATCGAGTCCCACGTCAGGCTCCCTGCATGGAGCCTGCTTGTCCTTTTGCCTGTGTCTGTGCCTCTCTCTCTCTCTCTCTCTCTCTCTCTATGTCATGAATGGATAAATAAAATCTTTAAAAAAAATAAAAATAAAACAAGATGTGGTGAAGGGTCAGGTTTTACAATTAACTGTCAGGCTCTTTAGGTTCCTTTAATCTGTAATATTCCACTGCCTTTGTCTTCTGTGACATTGACATTTTTGAAGAATGCAGCCACCCCCCCCCCACCATCACCCTTTCTTTCTTCTTTTTCTTTTTTTAGCAGAGCGTTCTTCACTTGTGTTTGCCTGATGTTTCTTCACCCTTGGATCTAGGCTATGCATTTCCAGCCAGAATGCTACCAAGGCAATGTTGTGTTTTCAGGACATCAGATCTGGAGGTGTGTGAAGCTCATCTGGCCCTCACATGTGACGGTAATTTTGATCATCTGGTCAAAATGTTCATTTTCTCCTCTTAAAATTCCTCTTTAAGAAGAAGTCCAATGGAACAATCCACAAAAACAGGGACTGAATAGGTATCATGATGACATATAATCACTGTTTTGCTTTGTTTATCCTCCCTTGCCACAAATAAGCAGTCTGTAGAGGGGATGCTTCAGGATTATGCAAATCATCTCATCCTCACCCAAAGTGTATCTTTTAAAATCATCAAATCAAGTAATAGAAGTGTGAGCATATTCAACAGTACAAAATTAAGCATTAAGAAAGATGATATAATTGACTAACATAGAGTGGAGGAAGGGCGACGGGAGAGAAAGGAAAAAGGAACTATTGCTGACAGTAGCAGAAAGTGTATAAAGCATAAAGTTAGTACATCAAATGATCATCATTAATGAAATCACTAGAAGCAAAACATGGCTTTCAATATATCAGAACTGCTTTTTGAAATTAAATCTAAGCTAAGCACATAATGAAATACTTTGTTAGGGTTGTATAAACAAACAAAAAATGGCAAAATGAAGACAATACATAGCTATCATGCCTCTATGTAAAAAAAAAAAAAAAAAGCCTCTTTCACCTACGAAAAGACAGATTTTCAGAGGGAGCCACAAAACAATATCTAGCTTTCTGTTTTATGTAAGGGGTACTTAAGACACGTGGGAGATATTTAAAACAGGTTGATTCAGAAAATTGAATAATTTTAGAGGACAAATATATGTGAGGAAAATGCAAACCCAATAAAACCCAATAAATCCCATATCAAGGAACAGAAGTGTGAAGTATGTAACAGTACAAAGATAAATACTGAGCAAGGTAATATCAATGACTAAAACGGGGAGAGAAGAGGAGGAATGAGAGAAGAGAGGAGAAGAAGAAATATCAGGTCACAATCCTCGTATTGGACAGACTGGAATTCAGCCCAAAGACCTGAGCCGAAGGCAGACGCTTAATGAACTGAGCCACTCAGGTGCCCCTAGATAATCTTGAAAAAAATTGGTAATTTCAAAATCAAAAAACAAAAAAACCCCAAAACAGAAATAGCATTTTTCTAGCAGAATGCAATAAAATCAAATGAATGGCAAAAGCATTAAAAAGGACCTTTCAATTTGGAAAAGAAAAATTGCACAAATTACCTAGAAGAAATGATTATGAAAACACTAGAGGTATGTCAGGCCTAAGGAATATATTTAAATAAGGGATCAGAGGAATAAGTATTGGCTTGCATATTCATATTAATACAAGTGAAGGAACAGAAAGAAAGAAATCGAGCGTCTGACTAAAAGAATTGACAAACGCGGGATCCCTGGGTGGCGCAGCGGTTTGGCGCCTGACTTTGGCCCAGGGCGCGATCCTGGAGACCCGGGATCGAGTCCCACGTCGGGCTCCCGGTGCATGGAGCCTGCTTCTCCCTCTGCCTGTGTCTCTGCCTCTCTCTCTCTCTGTAACTATCATAAATAAATAAAAAAATTAAAAAAAAAAAAAAAGAATTGACAAACGCAAAGCAAAGCAAGCTGAGCAAACCAGAAGGAAAGGATCCTTTTTCTTTTTTTTTTTTTTAAGAAGGAAAGAATTCTTAAAAGTAAAAGCAAAAATACAGGAGTTAGAAAACAGGAAAACAGTCGGACCAGCAAGCAAATCCAAAGCTGCTCCTTTGGGGGGGAAGAAAGTAAACATTAAGTCACATAAACTGCTGGCTAAGCCAGCTAAGAAGAGAAGGAGAGCGGCCAAGGCAGTGGATAAGGCAGGTTAGGAGGCTCTTGCTGAAGCCCTTGAGCCCGCACCTATGCGGGAGCAGCAATTTCCTGACTTCCTCCCTTTCTTTTATACGAATCATTGTGTTTGGGCTTTTTTGTTTCTGCTGTGGTTATCTTTGGCAAATAGAACATTTCTAGAGAATTACCCGCTGTACCAAGGTGTCCAGACTGATTCGTGTCAGTTTGAGGAAAGCAGCCTTCCAGGTCCTCTCAGTGGAGGAGGTTCGCGCCACATTGTCCGAAAGAAGGAGGGCAACCCCAGAGCTTCCGGAAGCATCGACCGGCTGCCCGGTGGCTCTGGTCTGACCCTGTTTCATTGCCAGGTGCAGAGGGGAAGGCACAGTGGGCCCCGCATCAGCACCAGCCTGGCCTCGGCATCAACAGGAATCTCCAGATACTTGGGGGGTCCTCGCTCGGGAGTCGTCAGCCTCAAGAGGGATGCAGGCTCTCCCCTGCGGTAGGAGAGGACGCCTCCCAGCAGCCACCCCGAACCCCGAGAAGGTGGCTTTAGCACAGGGCTGCGCTTGGCCCGCGGCACACAACCGGCATTTGACCTCGTGCTGCTCGGGCCTCTGTGCTCCCAGGATCAGGAGAAGGGAATGTCCCTCACCGTGGGCACGCAGGGATGCACCGTGGGTGCGTGGGGATGCACCGTGAGCACCTGGGGATACACCGTGGCGTGAGGGGATGCACTGTGGGTGCACGGGGATGCACCGTGGGCACGTGGGGATGCACCATGGGTGTGCCGGGATGCACTGTGGGTGTGCAGGAATGCACCGTGGGTGCACGGGGATACACCGAGGGCACCCAGAGATGCACTGTGATCGCACAGGGATGCACCATGGGCATGCGGGGATGCACCGTGAGCATGCGGGGATGCGCCATGGGCGTGCGGGGATGCGCCATGGGCGCATGGGGATGCACCGTGGGCACACAGGAATGCACTGTGGGTGTGCAGGGATACACCGTGGGAGCGCAGGGATGCACCGTGGACACCGGGAGATGCCCCGTGGTCGTGCAGGGATGCACTGTGGGTGCGCGGGGATGCACTTTGGGTGCATGGGGATGCACTGTGAGCACCTGGGGATGCACCGTGAGCATGCAGGGATGCACCGTGGGTGCGTGGGGATGCACCGATGCACCGTGGGTGGGCAGAGATGCACCATGGGCACGCGGGGACACTGCAGGCAGCGGCCAGCCGCGGCCGTCTAGCCAAGAGCCTCTCAGGGTTGCAGGCCACCAGGGCCCAGGGGAGCTGCCCGGCAGGAAGGGGCAGGCCCTCTGTCGTGCCAGAGAGCAATGCAGAACCCGGCAGGACCGGATCACCGGCTCCTGGCGCAGCTCCTAGCAGAAGCTGGGGAGCGGCCACGCACCCCCTTCACTGCGGGTCCCCAGGCGGAGGACGGCAGGGCCCGGCCTGCAGGTGCTGGATGTTAAGCTGCAGTGAGGTTTCAAATCTGCTGAACGAGTGGACCTTTTGTCTGAAAATGACAGAGAAGCTATGGCTCCAGGAGGACATGTCCGTAAGGGGCAAGAAGGGGAGCCGCCCGAAGCTGGTTTGGGTGCAGTGATGGGAAAGGAAAATAAAGCAAGGTTTTGGGGAACTCACCCGAGTTCAGGCTGTTTCAGGACGTGTGAGAACTAGGATCTAGAGGCCGTTCCTGTGCTCATGGACGCCCTCGGCCTCTTGCTCCTAGAGCCTGTTGGATTCAGTCTGACGGCTTCTGGCTTGGCATGAGCTAGTCCAGATGTTAACATCTTCAGGGAAGGGACATATTAATGGGATTAACCTAAAGCATGGCTCCTTATGACATTCTTTCGCCTTGAAGTAGGTGGAATCCACAATCAGCAAATCCTCCTTGACCTAATCGACAAATGTCCCCCATCACTGTTTTGTAATGTATTTAGGACGAGCCGATGCGACATCTGAGAATCTCAAGACCATATTTTCTACGTATGAAGTTTTTTTTTTCCTTTCAAATACAGGCTGCACGTTTGTCCTAGAAAGGAACTTAAAGCATCTGTCTCTCTATCTGCCGGTCGCGTGTTCCTGTAGCAATAGCTGCGGTGACACGTGAGTCGCACAGATGTGTCCCCGCTGGGCCGTCTCACTGGTGGGGGGGAATCCCAGAACTGGACCCTGATAATCCATAACCTGAGCTCCCAGCGACCACTGCCTCTGCCATTACCCCAGGTGTAATCACTGCTTCCCCTCAAGAGAGAAGCTTTGGGCCCCGAGCTCACAGGCCCCGAGCAGGAACCTCCGCCCCCTCCTTGATGAACCCGCTTCAGGAGAGCCCACGGAAGCTGCTGTCTACCTGCTGGAGCTAAAACCAACGCGGCTGAGGTTACCCGTGACTCGAGCCTTCGAGGCACAGGTGAAGTAAGGCGGCCTTCGTGCGGGTGAGATGGGGGCGGCGGCCGCAGGTGCGGGGAGTGGTCCCCGCGGCCGGTGCCTGGTGCTCCTGCTGGGGGGGGGACAGGTCACAGCCTCGGTAGGAGAAGCGGGACCCCAGCACCCACTGGGTGTGACCTGGAGCAGCCTTGCTGCCATTTCCCGGGGGTGGGGATACAGATGACGGGGGAGAGGAGGGATGTGGGGGAAGGATGGGGCAGGGCAGGAGCCCCAGGAGGCCCAACAGGAAGCCAGGAAGCCGTGTTCTACAGGAGGCCGGGAACGGGGGGGGGGGGGGGGAGCCAGTGGTGGGGACAGATGATGGGGGGAGGAGGGATGGGGGGCAGGATGGCCCCAGTAGGTATGAAGCCATGTTCTACAGGAGGTGGGGAGCGGACCAGGGAGCTAGCAGGGTGGGGGACTACTGCTGCCCCCCGACATCCGACGCCCGGCTTCCGTGTGGCTGCAGGGACCCAGCAGGCGGCGGTGAGAAGGAAGGAGCCGGGTGCCCAGTCTCACCCCGGATTCCGCGCGGGTCCTGCCCTCGGGGACCTGGGATCGAGCCCCAAGCGTGGACTCTGCTTCGTCCTCTGCCTCTCCCCCGCTCATGCTCTCTCTCTCTCTCTCTCTCTCTAAACAGAGACACAGAGATAAATGCAATCCTTTAAATAAAAAGGCAGGTGACGGGAGCGGTGGGCAGTGGCCCCGTGGGCACCGATGGTGAGCCGAGGGAACGGAGCTTCACAGCAGCGCCGTGGGCCTCCTCCCATGGCCTCCTCCCCAGGCCTCCTCCCCGGGCCTCCTCCCCAGGCCTCCATGCTGGGTCTCCTTGCTGGGCCTCCTTATGGGGCCTCCCCTCCTCCTCCTTGTCCTTTAGGGAGACAGGATGGGGAAGCGGCCATGCAGCCTTTGCTGGCTTCTGCCTTCCAAAGTTTGGGTCTTCGGCAGAATGGGGACCGAGTGTTAGCAAACCCTGGGATTCGTGGGTAGGAGCTGAGGAGCAGGGAGCTGGACGGAGGCACCTGCCACCCGTGCCCGCAGGCCGATCCCAGGGTCTGCGCTTCCCGGGCGAGGGGCCTGCTGGCCTGCTCCGGGGTGCAGTCCCGGGTGGCAGCACTCAGCGCAGAGGCGGTGTCGCAGGTGAGTGGGGACTCCTTGAGCTCTCCCGTCCCCCCGCGGGGCTGACCTGTATGTAGCCCAGGGACCGAGACCCCGAAGGGACAGGCAGGCGGACAGGGACAATCCTTCAGGAGCGACGAGCCCCTGGATTCGGGTGAAGAGCTTTTGAAGCGGAGGCCACAGGGAGGGAGCCCGGGGGACTGTGCGGGTCACGTCAGGGTCACATGTCAGGGTGCTCATGAGCGATCCATTACTGGGGGCCCGGCTAGACGGCGGGATTTTTGGGGACACCCGTCCCCGCGGCCGGCAGCCTCTGCAGCCGGGCCCAGCGGGTCAGCCCCTCACACACCCTGTGGTTGCCTCGCTCGTAGGCCCACGGGCTCAGGGTGACAACTCTCGCTGTGTCGCTCCCATGGGCAGGTGTTCTCGGACTCAGGGGCCTGCCCATGAACCCCGTGTGGGGCCAGAGAACGGAGTCAGCGCGGAGGACCCGGCGTAGAGAAAACCAGGGCCTGGTGACACCGTTTGGACACTGGAGTCAGATGGTACCTGAAACCGGTTCTATCCCTGGGCTCCCCAGTCCTTCGGCCTCAACATTCCTTGGGTTAACAGTCTGTTCCTGTTGGGTTTTCCGCCGCTGGTACCCTGTCGAGTCCGACCCATGCGACTCACTGTTCCCCCCAGTGATTCACTGCCCCGTGTGACCGGGGTCAGTTACTCAAGCTCTGAGGATGAAACGAGGTAACCTGTGTAGCCCCTCAATTCTTGGGGTTCTAACAAACGCTAATTCCCTATAGAGGTATCGAGAAGACACCGGCTGCTCGGCCGTCTCGGGGTTTGAGCCGAGCCCGGGGCTCTAAGCCTCATCCCTTCACTCCCGAGCTGCATGCTAGGGCAGGCCCTTGTCCTCTCTGGGCCGCAAGTGCCTCACGACCGTGGAAGAGCCCTGGTGTCTGCCTCAGGGGTCTGTCCTGGGGACTCAAGCAGTTCATTCTTGCTCAAGGCTATGAGGTGCCCGGTACACGGTCGGGACTCACAAGCATGTTGGCTCTGGCTGCGCGTGGCAGCGAGGGGCCCCTGATGTGGCCGGCGCCCTCGAGGTCATTGCTGTGCCAACTGGTGAGAAGGTCCCGATACAGTGACTGTGGCACCAGAGTCGCGGTCGGAATGTGGCTCTGGCCACTGCTCTGCCACTTCCCTTTTTAGGAGTCGTTTCAATGATCCGGACCTCAGAGATCCAAGCTGCTATTGCTCCTCTTATTTATTTATTTATTTATTTATTTATTTATTTATTTATTTAAAGATTTATTTATTTATTCATGAGAGACACAGACCGAGAGAGAGGCAGAGACACAGGCAGAGGGAGAAGCAGGCTCCATGCAGGGAGCTGACGCAGGACTCGATCCTGGATCCTGGGATCATGACCGAAGCCGAAGGTAGGTGTTCAACCGTTGAGCGCCCCGGGCGTCCCTGCTCCGCCCTTTTAATATGAGTTGTCTTCTTTGGAAAATTCAGCTTTTTGTCTCTAGATCCGGATCCCAAGCTCTTGACAGACGCGTTATGAAATGGGCTCATTTTATAACTACTGATAAAGCAGCAGTGGCTGAACAGGCGGATCTTCAGAACCACAGGTGGAGCGTCTCTAACCGCAGATCCCGGGGTGCAGATCCCGGGGCGCAGGCCGCAGATGCTTGTTGAGTGGCAGGCAGTGGGCCGGGAGCCGAGGTTTAAAACAATCTCCCAGCTAACACTGATTACCATGTAGGGTTGGAGACGATCGTACAAAGGGGCTTGGTGATGGTGAGCCTGAGTTCATGAATGGCTCCTTAAATTAAAAATATTAATGTAAAAAAAATAAAATTAAAAAATTAAAAAAATAAAAATTTTAACGTAAAGAGAAGCACCTCAGATAAACGTTGTTAGCAAACATGGTAGCCGAGACCCCGCTGGCTCTGGAAGGAGGGGGAGACTAGGGAGTGTAGCCCATTTATGCACGAATCCTGTATCGTCCTCATGCCTGAAGTTTCCGGGTTTCGGAGGTTTGCCCAAAGCCCTACCTTCTGTAAAACAGCTGGAGCTAGGAACCGGGTCCTGACTCCCCTTTTCCCTTCCCCGCACCAACTCGTAACAGGACGTGCATGCGACGCGCACCTGCCTCAAGAAAGAAAAGGCAAGATTTCAAGCCCAGTTTTGGGAACGCTGTTCTCAGTTCCCTGGGTGCAGCGAAGTGGCAGAGAGGAGTGTCGCCTCTGTCTCCCGCCTATATTCTTCTCTAAGCTCACGTCTGAGCTGCTAGTCTGGGGCGGGAAGGGGGCCAAGATGTCCCGAATGCAGGTTCTCTCCTCTCGGATGTAACGTCTGTGGGTACAGACACCGCGGGCCCCTGAGCCCCTTAGAAAGATCCTGCTAGAACAGCCCAGAGGACATCGCTGAAGGTTCCTCTGCTGGTTATCAGCCTTCAGAAACTGCCTTGCACTATTTTCTCTCTTTTTTTTTTTTTTTTTTAAGATTTTATCCATCTATTCATGAGAGACACAGAAAGAGAGGCAGAGACCCAGGCAGAGGGAGAAGCAGGCTCCATGCAGGGAGCCCGATGCGGGACTCGATCCCAAGACCCCGGGGTCACTCCCCGGGCCGAAGGCAGATGCTCCACTGCTGAGTCACCGGGGCGCCCCATGCCAAGTGCTATTTTTGCACCCATTTCACTCTTCCTGGGGGCAGGAAATGGGTGGATAATCACTCTTCTGATGGGTCCGTAATCACTCTTCTAAAGTCCTCAGCCCTCACCTTATTAATTCAAATACCAAATTTGTTTTCCTAACAAAAAAATTGTATGTATTTTTAAAATTTTATTATTTTTATTATTTTTTATTTCATTTTATTACTTTATTTATTAAAATTTTTTATTTTGTTTATTTAATTTTTTTATTTTTTAATATTTATTTTTAAATTGTATTTAAATTTATTTTCAAATTGCATTTTTATTTAAAAATAACTTCATAAGGTCTTTTGGGAATGTACACACAGGATTCCTACGATACTCTCACTCACCAGTCATGACTCTAATGAGCCTATATTTAAGAATCATCCTCAAGCAAACCTGTTATTACTAAAAGCCTCCTGATATCTCATACAGGCTGTCTGAAAAAGCGGTCCGTCTAGACACAGTGTATTTCATCTATGTCTTTGCATTTGGTTTTGGTCGTAATTATGAAAGCCGCCATCTGATTCCATATATTGTTTTTGTTTCTGCAATAAGGAAGCCGACTTCACTCGGAGAACAGTGGCAACGTTAATAATCTCTGCGGGAAATATTAATCAGCATAATGCACATATGAATCTAAATAAAATCGTTTGGTAATTTTCAAGGATAATTTGGTTTTATGAAAGGAATCCGAGAAGATTATGTGCCCACAGGGCATTCTTGTCTTGCACAAATAAAGGACTAAATGTAACGCTTTTGATACAACATTTTATGCAGACTTTTTCTTGAAACAGTAGAGTTGTGAAAAGAAAATGGAAGGGAGAAGAGCAAAGTTAATGTCCACTTATAACGAGCTGAGCTTTCTAAAACCAATTAACCTCTTTGGAACTCAGTTTCATCAGTTTTTTTTTTTTTTTTTTTTTAATAAGGGGAGAAATGATCATGCGTATCTTAATGCCAGTGTAAGGATTAAGTGGCATAATTGATGTGAAAGTCCTTGGTAAAACTGTACAAATGTTTACGATCATAATCGCTCTGTGGAGTTTCATGAGCCATTTTGGTCTGAGGGAAGTTAAGGGATTTCTCACCTTCCTGCAACAATCATTATTATCCCAATAATGATCTGATCCATTGCACTTTTTGCAATCCCAAAGTTGGTTCATGATACTTTCTTGATTGTACCTTTAGTTTGCTCATCTGTCTGATAGGGTGCATTTTACTTTTCCTTATTTTGTAAAAGAAGAGACAAAATGCAACATTTAGTTAAGCAACAGTTTTATCTTCTCCGTTAAAGGCCAAGCCAAGCCTTAGGCCTTGCCGTCCTGTGCTCTCTTGCGGAGATCTCCCGTCTGGGGAGTGAGCAGGCCTTTGCTACCATCCTCCTCCATGCGGAATTAAGAAAAAAGGCAAAGTGAGGCTGACTCTTTGCTTTCTGGATGTGCAGAAATGTCTTAGGACATAGAGTAGACTGAGGCAGGAGGACAAGCTGGCAGTGCTCGGGGCTGCTGTCGCCTGCGCCCCATGAGTCTGAGGCATCACTGGAGCGGCCAGACCCGAGAGAGCCTGAAGTCTTCACTGCGTGGAGTTATTGTGCATACTTTTCTGAAGTAGTGATATAAGGCAGGTAAAAAGGAATTTGTAGCAGTACGCGATGTTGCTTCCTCCATCTGACTTGTGTGTCACGGGGTCACCAGTAGCAGCACACGGCTATTACTCACTTTGAGGGGCCCCCGGAAGCTGAGAGTTCTCAAGTAGCTTCTACCCCTGCTCAGGCGCAGGACCAAAGAAGATTCATGGACTTTGATCTTGGCTTTGGACGCTTCAGTCATGCTGCTGCAGAGTTAAAGAAAGGCAGAGGGTTAAGGGTAATGTCGCTAGAGGAAGAAGTGAGTATCTAGGTCAGCACTGAGTCCGGAAAGAGGCCAGAAGTCCCAGTATTTCTGAGGGAAGGGTTTTATGTTAATGTCCTTGAGAGAAACAAAACCAATCAGATACAGATGAGGAGACTTATGCGGGGGTGGCTCATTGGGTACGGAGGCTGAGGGGTCTCACGATCTGCTGTCTGCAAGCTGGAGAACCAGGGAAGCCAGTGGTGTAATTCAATCCCAATCCGAAGGGCCGAGAACCAGGTGTTCTGATGGCCAAGCGCAGGAAGAGGAGAGAGGAGAGGAGGAAGAGAGAAAGAAAGAGAGGAGAAAAAGAATGTGCCCTCTGCCCGGTCTTGGGTGTGTACCTCGAAACTGAAGAAGGCAATTGGGTTTTTAACCAAGTACTATGGCCGGGAGCTTCTGAAGCACATGGTAAAATTCATCCCGGAAGCTCCCCGCCGGGGAGCACGTCGATCCTTTCTACCACGTCACGCAGATGCAGTGTTTTCCTTCCCTGGATTGCAGAAAGAATGGCCTTGTCCTTGTCACTCTTCAACGGCGCTCTATTCCGTTGGATTTTCATGTGGCACACGGTTTGTCAGCTGTGTGGAGGACAATGGCTGATACCCCAGGGAAAGGCGGTCTCGAGGACCAGCTGCATATACGGAGGAATGTATAGACCTTTAATCCACCTTAATACGGTCTTCAAAACTTTTAGGCGTTCAGAGCTGTACCGCTGTTTCGTGTCAAGACTAAGTAGCTCCCAGCCATGGGAGACATTCTTTTTCTTTCTTAAGATTTTATTTATTTATTTGAGAGAGAAAGACTGTGAGAGAGTGAGCATGAGTGGAGGTAGGGAGGGGGAAGCAGGCTCCCCGCCAAGCAGGGAGCCCAATGTGAGGCTCCATCCCAGGACCCTGGGATCATGACCTGAGCCAAAGGCAGACACCCAACCCCGACTGAGCCCCCCAGGCGCCCCATGAGACAGTCTCCTTCTTAATAAGCTGTAGACAAGACTCAGTGGTTCTCTGTAGATACTTTGGCCGTAACCTTCTAGGTCTACCCTTCCTGGAGGCCCATCCAGCCCCCTTTTAGCTACCTACACACAGATGTCCTCTGTGATTCATTAGTTCCTTTTTATATAAACAGCATTCTCTCTCTCTCTCTCTCTTTTTTTTTTATCATCCTTGCTGTCCTCATGTCTCAAAATAGCAACTCTTACTAACCAAAGATAAACCCACCTTAAAGATGAGGAAACTGGATCCTAGAGTGTGACTATTACACCTGCTTCTCATTGCTCATGACTCACCGTTCAGGGCTTTCTCCACCACCCATACTGACTGTCACGAGCTTCCCATCTCATGTGAGCTCTGACACTTTTCTGAAATCTTTGCCTGTGTTAGTCATTCTCTCTAAAGAGAGAAAGAAGTCAAAATCCATGGTAAAATCAGAAGTAAAATGTGACTAGCACTACCAGATATCAAGGGATTTATTAACTACAGAAATCATGACAGCATGGTATTAAATCGGAGATAAGTAAATAAACAAATGGAGTTGGTTATGTAAGGGACAGAATCATATAAATATGGCTTAAAGCAGTGAAAGAGCCCTGGAAACAACCCTGTAAAAATTAGATTCCATTTGAACAGAATGTAAACTTGGATTCCTATCCCTCAAACAAACACATTCAAAGCGGATTTAAAGATCTTAATGTGAAAAGTGAAAAATTTATTTTTTAAATTTTTAAAATTTTTTTAAAAGTGAAAAATTTATTTTTTAATTTTTATTTTTTAAAAGTGAAAAATTTATTTTTTCTAATTTTTATTTTTTAAAAGTGAAAAATTTATTTTTTTTTTAATTTTTAAAAATTTTTTAAAAGTGAAAATTTTAAATTGACAAGTGTTGGAGAGATCTCCGTGGCCTTAGGCTGGGGAAGGAGTTTTTTTTAAAAATATACAAACATAAAGACTAATACAAATATTAAAATTTAAAACTTCTTTATCGCAAAGATGTGACACTGCTCCAAGATAAACCATAAAAGAGCAGAAGATGTTTCCACACATTGACCCCATAAAGGTTTAGTATCAGACTATATGTTTTTTTGAAACTCTTTAAAATGAATATGAAATTACACAAGCCAATAGAAAAAGGAGCCAAATACGTGAACGACCGATTCATAATAAAAGATGGCCAATGAGCCCATGAAAAGATAACCAATGACTCTTAATAAAGTGAGGAGGTAAGCGCACATTAAAACCACAGTAAGACAACATCTCCCACCCTTCAGAGGACTGGAAGCTTTAAAGCCCGACAGTCCCAAGAGGCGGCAGGGGTGTGGAGCCCCAGGATGAGAGTCTGAACCTGGATGCGGTCTCCAAGGAGCAGTTCGACAGTGTCCAGTTCAGCAGAAGATGCACACGGCCTCCACTCAACAACGCCCTCCGCTCCTTATCCCTGAGGCTGTGCCACGAAGAGACGCTTGCACGCGCACACAGGACAGGCACCATGTGGACAGCAGCACGATTTGTATGGCTAAGGTTGGAAATATCCTATAAAAAAGACTCTTAACAGAAGATCGGGTCTTCACAGACCGCCACAGTGTGGAGCAATGAAAACCAATTAGTAAAGTGGAGGTGATTCACATAATATAACAACAAACTCTCTCACTATCACGTTGAGCCAATAAAGGATAATTTACAAAATACGGAAGACGTTATACTATCTATATGGTTTAAAATATGTACGATAATGAGATACAATGCCTCTGAGATATGCATATATGGTCATAAAGAAGTGGTAAAATCATTAAAAATGCTGAAATATGAAATATCCAGATTAAAGATTACCTGGTGGAAGACAGGTGTTGCATGAAGGGATTTCAACAATGTTGGTAGCACTTTTTTCTTTGCTATGATTTATGAATATGTTGAAATATTTCATAATAACTTCTTTAGTCGGAGGGAAGAAACGTGAGTACAAATTAACTTTTCCCAGGTATGTCGTAAGTGCCAGGTAATGAGCTGTGATCACGGGTATCATTTCATTCCACTCTCACGGCACTTTTTCGCATAAACTCACGACTCTGTTTCCATTCCGAAACATGTTCCATGTTGCCAGCATAGGAATGAAATACCCAGGTCGTGGGCAGTAGTGTTGTGGGCTCCAGTCCCACCCTCGACACTGTCTACTCTGTGGCCTTAAGCAAGTTACTTCCCCTCTCTGGGCCTGTCTCCTCGTGAATAGGGAGTCAGCCTCCATGTATACTTAAGCCTCCCCTCCCCCACCCCAGAATTGCTTTGTGAATTAAGTAATTGATGTTAATAATCGTGTTCTCTCCCAGAAATATTTTATTAAAACAAACCAAAGAGGAAAGGCTCTACAGAAAATGTTCAGGTCAGGGTAGTAACTTGCAAGGACCAGATGACTGGCCTGAGTCCTAGACTGAGCGCATAATCTGATAAAATGTGCCTATTGTAAAATACGTTTAAAAAAAGACTCTTAAATACAGAGTAGAAAACCTATTCCCACTCGGATTTTCATTAAGCAGATTTGGTGGTGGCAGATTCTTTTTACCGCACTCTGGTATTGGACAGGAGAACGGCATTAATTAGCACTATCATTCAAGAGCTTGTCACGATGGTTATCCTACCAGTTTTAAAGAGAAGCGGAATTTAAAAGAGCTTAATTCGGGATCCCTGGGTGGCGCAGCGGTTTGGCGCCTGCCTTTGGCCCAGGGCGCGATCCTGGAGACCCAGGATCGAATCCCACATCAGGCTCCCGGTGCATGGAGCCTGCTTCTCCCTCTGCCTGTGTCTCTGCCTCTCTCTCTCTCTCTCTCTGTGACTATCATAAATAAATAAAAATTAAAAAAAAAAAAAAAAAAAAAAGATTTACTTACTAATTTTTAAAAAAAATAAAAAAAAAAATAAAAAAAAATAAAAGAGCTTAATTCACGTGACCGCGTTGCCACAACACAGGCGACCTCTAGAATGTCCTGAAAAGCAGGCATCTGTCTGCCCGGCAAGTTCTGGCTCCTGACACGGTTGTGGGGCGTCGCTGACCTCGGCTCTCGGAGACGTCCCTGAGGGACAGAGCCGCAAGGTCTCACCTGCAGAGAAAAGCCAGCATCCTGGCCACCACGGGTGGCATGGGGCAGGACAGGCCAGGCGGGCAGGCCCTGACTCCTGGGTCTCCAGGGCTTCCGGTCTCTGCAGACGGGGCTGTCCTAGCTCATTGCCCCAGGTGGGCCTGCGACATGGGTCGGCCAGCTCTGGCCAGCGTGCTTCTCGTGCAAACACCGTCCCCGGCGGGCTCTGGGAAGGGAGCCAGGCTAGTGTCCCTGGAGCCGGCGCCGTGCACGACGGAACACACGCTCCTAGTGTCCCGTGTGCAGCCCACTCCCCGCGGCCGGGAGGGAGCCCCAGAGCAGCTCAGGAGCCGGAGCCAATACCTACCATGAATCAGCAGAGGCTCTTACAATAAACGGAGGAGCGCTCGCAACAAATGAGGTCCGTGAAAACAAACGAGAATCGGAGGAGCGACCCTCGGTACCAGCCGGAGAGCGCGGAGCCCCCGAGCCCTGACGGCGCCACCCAAGGGCGCCGGGCTCCCGCGGCGAAGGTGGCAGGTGCACAGCCCAAGCTCCGGGAAGAGGGTCTCCTCGAAACAGTGGCACGGATCTAACCACCTCTTGCAGAATCTGACGACTCAGGTAGCCCAAGCCATGTCAGCTTTGGGAGAATTTGGATAAATTTACTCAAATGAACATAATCAGCACGAAGGTGTTTACAGCGTTTCGTGTCCTACAAGCAGGGCTGCACGGTGCACCCGGGCCACGGCCACCACGTCAGTCACATACTGACCCAGAGAGAAAACCTCAGTGCGTTTAAGGCGGAGATTCTAGAAGAATGTTCCCTGATGGACTGTGGTGACACGATCAATCGGTCAATCAGCAAAATATAAAAGGAGAAATGTAAAATATGACAGAAATATAAGAACTAACTTCTGGGGAGAAAAATTAAAAAGATAATAATTTATCTTCTAGGATCCACTAAAAGGATAAAAGTCTTATAAATCGGTGTCAAGAAGTGAAAACTCAAATTCCCTCGGGGGCTGTGCGGAGAGATGAGAGGTGAAGCTTGTGAGACGGTGGAGAAGAGACACCTGGCTCTAGGATGCAAACCTTCAAGGGAAAATAAGATAAGACATGAAAGTAAGAGGGAGGGAGGGAGGACGAGGAGGGGAAGGAGGAGAGAGAGATTGAGAGAAGGAAATGTGAACCAAACAAAATGTATTTGTGGTTAATTTTTAACGCCTGTTCTATTAAATATAAATGAGAATAAAAATAAGAGACATCGTTTGAAGCATCGGGGTTCAGAGCTGAGGGCTGAGAGAATCCTCGAGATGTCTTTGATACAGAAAGGTGGTTTTGTCAAGGTAGGGGGGCGGGGGGGCAGGACAGGGGCAGGATGGGGGCAGAAAGGGGGAGCAAGCTGGGGGCAGGACAGGGGGCAAGATGGGGGAAGGATGGGGGGGCAGAATGGGGGCAGGAAGGGGGAGCAAACTGGGGAGGCAGGACGGGGGCAGGATTGGGGACAAGATAAGGGGGCAGGATGGGAGCAGGATTGGGGGGCAGACTGGGGGACAGGACAGGGCCAGGAAGGGGGGGTGGCAGGATGGGGGCAGGAAGGGGGGCAAGAGGAGAGCAGGATGGGGGCAGGAAGGGGGGGCAGGACGGGGGGCAAGACAGGGGAGGCAGAATGAGAGGGGCAGAATGGGGGTAGGACAGGGGGCAAGAGGGGGGCAGGATGGGGGCAGGCCGGGGGGCAAGAGGGGGGGCAGGATGGGGCCAGGACAGGAGGCAGGCTGGGGGCAGGCTGGTGAGCAAGACAGGGGGGCAGGATGGGGGCAAGATGGGGGCCAGGATGGGGGCCAGGACAGGGGCAGGCTGGGGTAGGGACTCTGAGTCTCTAAGGAGTTAGGGCACCAGGTTCCCAGGACCCCAAGGGGCCGGGCTGTGGCCAGTGGGGTCCCTGACTCGTAGCGAGACCTCCATCATGAGACGGTGGGGGGACCCCGGGGTGATCGCCAGCATCTACCTTGTGGGAGGAGGACAGGGAAGTGTCCAAAGCGGGTTTTCACGTTCCTGGAGACCGCCGGGTGGTGACAGGGACCTGGGGACCCTGTGCCCCGGGCAGAGCAGTGGCGGCCTGCATGATGAAGGGCCGTGGACTCTTCCTTTGCCTTTGTTCCCACATCATAGAGAAAGTAGCGTGATACGCTCAGCAAATGTCGCCGGACTGGTTTGGGAGAAAATAAATCCGGGGCTCCACCTGACACTGCAAATAAAGTAATTTCCCTGGAATCAGCTGCACTTAGAATAAATTCATACAAGCAGCGAAAAAAGTGGCAGAATATCACCAGCCCAGGTCAGGTGCGACTCTCCATGGACTAAAAGGAAACATGTTGATAGGATTTTCTCTGTAGACATCTGCAGCTCCTTGTGGTAAAAGATTGAGTGGGAAAGAGCAAAATATAAAACTAAGTACAGAATAAAAAAGAAGACGATTTGGAAGAGGAATCGCAAATTAACAATCAGTGTATTACGAATGCTTTTGCCCAATTAGAAGTCAGGGAAACATAAATCTCAGAAATGCCACATGGTTCATGGGCCATCGGATCGGCAGAAAGGAAACGGACGGACGGCATGAGGCCCGGCCAGGGTGTCGGGACAGTGGGCCTTCTCTTTTGTGCTTAGTGAGATTGTTAATTTGTACAGAGCGTTTTTTGGAAAGTATGTCTCTTTTTGCTATGACAATCGGGGACTTAATAAACATTTTTGTACACACATTACTATATATTCCTGCTTTATTTCCATCAGAAATCATCCCAGAAATGGCTTGGCTGTCACGCACGTTCCAATTCTAACAGATCACGCAGGACTGCTTTCTTCCACTTTGGAGCCGGTGGAAAAGCTGGGCCCGGCGCGTGGACTGCGGCTGCCCCGGCTTCTCATTTCGGCATCTCTGGACTCTGCAGCTCGAGAGGCTAGATGCCCTCCTGCATCCTGGGCCTGCAGTTCCTCCTGGGGCTGGAGTCCTGTGGGCTGCGGTGTCCAGGATGCGCTCGTGTCCCGACCTATCCCAGAGTGCGGGGCGGCTTGGAGGAGGGGAGACAGGTGCTGCTTAGGGCCGCTGGGGCCTGGACAGCAGCAGGAGCCGGGCCTCAGGGCAGGACAGGAACCTGGGGGTGGCAAACGAGGACGTGATGTCCTAGGTGCTCCTCGGGGCCACCTACGCTGTCACAGGCCCCAGCACCTGGAAAGCATCCCCTCTGCGCCCCCCCAGAGCAGTGCCAGGCCGCAAGGATCTGTGGGCCTCCTTGTCCCCAGAAAAGACCGGGGAGTCCTCAGTCTGCTTCTAGGAAAAGCTCCCTGTAAAGGGAAAATCCAAAGGAAGGAAGGGTGTGGCCCTGAGGCCGCAGGTGACTTGGCCGAGGGCAACTGCAGGTGACGCTGACGGCTCCAGGCTGGCGGGTGAGCAGCTTTTCCGGGGGGTTCCAGGGCCGAGGAGCCCTCCCGCGCTCCCACCAGGGAGGACCCGTGTCCCAGAGGCTCCAGGCTGGGCGCCGGGCTGGCCTCTGCCCTCGGGCGCGCGGCGGATGGACGCTCTGAGCTCAGTGCAGCTCCCTGAGCGCGGACCATGAGCAGGGAGGCAACTATTTGAGAGTCTGCTCATTTCGTTTTATGAGAAGTTTTGGTCACGTCTGTGCTAGGAAGCTGTGAAATGGGGTCACAGTAATAGCGACCTGGGAGCGATCTGAGGGCCGTATGAAAGTCATCTACCACTGCAGTCTCTGGGACGCAGTAAATGCTCAATAAACACTAGTGACTATTTGTGTTATTTGTGTTTTACTAGCCT
Source organism: Canis aureus (assembly GCF_053574225.1). Taxonomy (NCBI): domain Eukaryota; kingdom Metazoa; phylum Chordata; class Mammalia; order Carnivora; family Canidae; genus Canis; species Canis aureus. The sequence goes on along the minus strand of NC_135611.1, from coordinate 69,422,376 downwards.
TTTTTTTTCTGTTTATAGAAGATAGTCTTAAGAAAAATACGAAAATCTTTAAAGAAGAAAATAAAACCCTATAATCAAAGGAAATCTGATTTTCTTCTCCTGTATTTACAAATACATGGATTGGAATTATTATATAGAGTTTTATCCCATTCTCTTAATTACATAACAAGCATATTCCTATATTTATTAAAAATTATATGAAAAAAGCCTTTAATATCTGTGTGATGTAATGATATTCATGTACAATAATCTATTAGCTATTCTCCTACTGATAGATTTTGGGGTTGTTTTCACTTTTTCATCATCATCATTGTTTTTTCAAAGTGTGAACATCTCTGTGTTTTGCCTCAATCTCTTATTTCCTCAGAAAAAAAAATTCCCGTAACTAGAATTACTGAGCCAAAGATGATTATCATTTTTAAGTCTGATACATTGCTTTTTAAGACAGTTCAGCTGCTGTCAATTTTTGATTTTCACAGCCAAGTTTCGTGAGAGATTTATGCTCTCACCGGGACTCATCTGACCCTACTTTCCCATATAATGGAGAACCGATTATATTTTTCTTTCTTCTTTTCAAGCATTACATAATGGTCACTCATTTTAATTGACATTTCTTTGATTTGTAGTGAATTTGAAACCTTTTCCTAGTCATTCCTAGTTTTTATGTAATAAATTACTTATTTGTGTCCTGGACTGATTTTCTACTTGGGATTTTAGTGGTACCTTGGAATACTTTGTATATTAAGGATGGCAGCTCATATCCTAATGCAACACAGACCTTTTTCCCTTCCGTACACACTTTTTTTTTTTTTGCCTTTTAGGTTGATGACAGTTTTTGACATCAGGTTTTTAACTTTTAGGTAGATGAATCTATTGACCTTCTCTTCATGAATGTTTTAAATGTTCTACACATTGCAAAAGCAGATAAATATTCACTTAAATTTTCTTCGTTTTATGTTTTTTCTTTTTTAAATTCAACCCTTTTAAATCTTCTGGAATGTACTGAGGGCTTTGATAGGAATAAGGATCTGATGTGATGTTTTCTTCCAAATGGCCATTTTCTCCAAGATCGTCTATTGACTAAGGCAATTGCTCCTGATTGATTGACAATGTCTTTCTTTATTTTAAAGTTTTTCTAAATATTAGGACTTGTTTCTGTTTTATTTTATTCCATGGCTGAGATGTTTTTATATCTTGGTTCTGTCACAGGGCCTCCACGCTAGCTTTCCCAGTGCTGCTTCAGAACCTTATTAGCTAAACATGCATTTTGTCATCCAAGGAAAATGTCTAATAAGGCAAAACCACATGGCATAACATCAGAAACCTCACTGCAGTTGGACAGGAATCCGTTTATCCATGCTTTTTGGACAAAGGCCTTTCATCAGCTAAAAATTCCTTTGCTTCATGTGCTTCTCTGATTATAACAGCTTTGTTAAATACCCATTACTGACTGCATAAGTATGTATCGAGCCAGGCCCTGTGCCAAAATGAAAGCACCCTGTAAATAATGAGTTTCTCTCAAACAGCAATCTAAAAATTCTTACACAGCTGTCAAGTATTTGTGATAATTTACGCATATTTCCTTTTAAAGGCCTATTTTCTGATTATAAATGGATATTAATAGTTAATATTTATTAGTTTATAGACATATGTGATATATAGGGAAATGTGAAAAAATAAAATTATAACCTCAGTACTTTGAGAGAGGAAAACAATTATTGGCAATATTTTGGTATATTTTCATTTCAGGCTTTTGTATATAAGTTATATACTTTTTTTAGTTATATACATTTTAAAATAATGTTCATTTTTCTGATTATGACAGTAGGACATGTTGTCTATAGGAAATACTTAAAGCATAAAGAAAAAAAAAATCATCCCAAAACTCATGACGCAATTTTTTTCCTGCTTTTATTAATTAGCCATTCTAGTATGTACATTCGAATATTTTTCTACATTAAGAAAAAACTATAAATATCACACTGATATGTATTATATATTTAATAATCTCTCCGCTGTTAAACATTTAAGATCTTCAAAGTTTCTAGTTTTAAAGAATGTACAATGAATATGTTTGAACATAGTGGGTTTTCATTAGTTTCTTTCAATTCATATTATTTCCTTAGGATAATTTCTTAGAAATGGATTGCTAGTATCATCCCCCCAAAAAACATGTTTATTGCTAAATTGCTTTCCAGAAACATCGTATCCTTTCCTTTCTATAAGTTCATAAAATATCATTATTATATGTTTTTTGGAATGTACATTTCTTGGGAAACAGAGACACTTACCCATCTCTGAGCTTATGTATTCTTGAAAGATTTCACTTTTATTTATTCTTTTTCAAAGATTTTTTAACTATTCATGAGAGACAGAGAAGCAGAGACACAGGCAGAGGGAGAAGCAGGCTCCATGCAGGAGCCCGATGTGGGACTCGATCCCGGGTCCCCAGGATCATGACCTGGGCTGAAGGCAGCGCTAAACCGCTGAGCCATGCGGGCTTCCCAAGATTTTACTTTTAAGCAACCACAGTTACAAGTTCTTTTATTTCATCAGGGTCTAAAGACTTCAACTGACTAATGGTTCTAAAAATAGGAATCACCTGGGGATCTTGTTAAAATGCAGATCCTAATTCAAGAAATCTAGGGCGGAGCCAACAGTCTGTTTCTGAAAAGCTTCCAGGGGACATGCCGGGGTGATTGGTCTCTAGGTCACAGCAAAGAACCCAGATGCCTTGTTACTTTCTTATCAAATCTGGGGCTTCACTTCCTTCCTATGTTTATCTTACCTTTGAAGTTTGAAAATTATTCTTCTTGATGGAGACCTAAGCAAAAGAGAGGGTGGGCGGGGTGGGAGGAAGAGAGTGTGCGGAGCATGCTATTTTCTAGGTTAAAATTATGCCACGTGACCCAGGATGTCTCCTGTCCATGGTCTCAACACATCTTTATATCCTTAGTATCCTAGGACCGCAGCTCGTGTTAAGATTGGATCTCACTAACCTAATGACCATTTATCCCCTTTTGTTCTCATCCTTGTTTGAGAGATTGAGAGAAGGAAATGTTGTTGTTGTTTGTTTGTTTGTTTGTTTGCCATATTTCTGAGTGTGTCCATTACTGTGAGCAGTCGCTTGGGTTTCTAAAAGCCCTCACATCCCCTTCCTCATTGTGATCATTGCACCATCAGAATTTAGCTTTATAGACCCCCCCCCCACCAAAAAAAAACACACACACAATGTCTTGAGTTACCTTATCGTTTCACGCTATGCATGTCCTCTCGCCTTCCAGTCTGCTCTGAGTTTTTGGAAATCCACTTTTTCAAGCTCCAGCAAAACAGGATTTTTTACCCACACTTCTCCTTCTTTGGCTACTGCAACCTGTAGGATGGGATAGCCACCTTCTCCCAAATGTCGGTCTCTTCCTCAGTTCTTCCCTATTGAGATTGGTCAAAATTGAGAAGAAACCTTGTGAATATGTATGTGAAGGAGATTGCCTTGCAAAATGTAACACCCTTGAGGCTTGTACCGTATCCTTCTCAGAGTGAGTCATTCCCCCGGTTCCTTCCTTAATCTTGGACTTCTCAGCAAAGCAAGTAAAAATTATTAGTCTGCTTATAACGGAAGAGACTTTCCTAAGCCAAGTAGTTGGAATCCCTTCCTGTGCAATGTCTCACGTCCACATCAGGTCTGTGGTCTGTGTTAGGAAGGCGTACATCTTTGCTCTATCACTTCTGTTTCTAACTTCATGCATGTGTCTCTCTACCTATAAAAAAAGATGTGAATTATTTTTTCACGGACAGTGCTAAATGTCCTTGTTAACAAGTCTGTTTATTTAGAAAGTCATAAAATTCTCTTGTCATATTTATGGAATGGACGCTAGCCAATGGGTCCATATTCAGATAGACTTACACTTTACTCCGTGTTGGTGTTTCTGGTTCACTGTGTTATCCACACATAGTGCACAGACTGTGCTTAAAGACTATTCCCACTGATTTCAGAAAATTACTTCAAAGCACTGGGTCAGAAACTGCAGAGACAATCTAAGGATGGCGATGTGCAAATTGCATTATGCCACATATCAGGATTTTTGAAAAGCAGCCTAAAAAAGTGATACACAAATTAAAAAAATAAATAAAAGTTAAAAAATAAAAAAGTGACACACAAGAACGGCATTCAGATTCATGTGAAAACCCCGGCAGTCAACCTGTTTTTGGAAACTAAACCCATCTCTTTTAAAGGGTCAAGAGAAACATCGTATACTTGAATTTTTCATTCCAGATCTAAAACATTTATGTGAGATGGTAGGTTTGTGAAGAATTATAGAGTTCTATTGAATCACTTGTGCATCAATTTACTAGCAATGTTGAGATTTTATATGCATCAAGATGCTCTTGAAGTGTAAACATCATAAGTAAACTGGTCACAAAATTCCTATTGCTTCTCTCAAAAACAGCATGGATAAAGTTCTGGTCATTAAGGAGATTGAGGTGTCAACCTAAATAAACTTGCTCTGTTTGGCCCCCCACAGACTTAAAGCTGGAGGAGCACAGAATTTGCTATCTTTGCTGATTGTTGAGTATTGTCCCCTTAATCAATCTCTGGGTAAACAGTAGCTTTCATGTTGTTGCCTGAGGATGCCTGAGGGTGGACTGAGAACACAGACCAGACCAGCTGGTGACTATCTCAGAAGATTAATTCATAACATTTGTAAAATAGGAAACAAATAGTTGAGTTACAGGGGCGGGATCTGCATAGATGGATTCTAAGGTCATATCCGTAACTGAAGAGTCAGAAGGTGAAAAACATCAGTATCCCCCCAAATGTAAAGTTTACGTAATGGTTTTTAATCATGTGTGGGGACGCTTTTGCAGTGTCTAGAGACATTTCTGGTCATCCTAACTAACTTGGCGGGCAGTATTGCTCCCGGCGTGGAGCAAGCAGAGGCCAGGGATGCTGCTAAACATTGTACAGTGCATGAGACGGAATTATCTGGCCCAAAATATCGATGGTGCTGATACTGAGAGACCATGATCAACAAGGTATTTTTTCAAAGGAGCTTTATGTCTTAATTCTTGTGTTTTTATTGATTTGGTCATAGAGATAAAGCCAGTAGGAAAAAGGAGGATTATTATTATTGTTATTATTTGTTAAACTTGTTTATCATTGTAGATGATGTGGAGCCCATGTCATAGAAAAATGTGCTCTGTTTCTGGCCCTGCTTTTTTTTTTTTTTTTTTTTTTTTAATTGAATGGTGCTTACTTCATGCTGTGGCAAACTAATCAGGTAGAAATAAATGTATATAGAATAATAAAACATTACGAGTGCCTCAATATCACACAGGACAAAATGGAATCTGGCCATGATGTAGTGAATGTGATTAATATGGAAAATAAGCAAGATGGTTCAGGGCCCCAGGGGAACATTTGTCCTGAATTATCTGGGTTGACTGTCCCCTCTTTTTATGAGAACTGAAAAAATCGCCGAGTCTTCTCTCCATGCAAGGCAGGCATGAGCTAGATGATGCAGTGCGCCAGGGTGTAGGCAGGGGAGATAATTAGTTAGAGGTATTGTTGTTCTTGGCTAAGGATGTAACTGGAAATAAAAGAACTGAGCAGGGAAACATGACAACACTCCATGTATTACTGTGGCTGACCGATGACACTTTGCACAACTAGCAGTTCACTTCCCCCAATTCTCCTCCTGTACAATTCCTTTTAATGTGGAAGAGGGATGCAATACAGAGAGCTCATAGGTATGTTAGCCCTTTGCTGCTGGGGTCTGACTACCTTGGATGCCTTGTTTACGTGATAAAGGATGGGCTTGTTTTCACGGCTGCTTTCTCTTTTTTTCCTCTTTTGAGTGTTTATCAACTTGAGTTGGTAGTAATTTATTATTTGTCTCTGGGTAGGAGAAATGAAATATTTTATTTATACTTGGCATATAGCTCTGAGTGGTTTTGATAAATATTGATTTCATACCTTACAACGTATTTTTAACTTGTTAAAAATGAGAGTGCCCCGGGGCACCTGGCTGGCTCAGTAGGTAGAACATGTGACTCCTGATCTTGGGGTTGCAATTTCAAGTCCCACATTGGGAGTAGAGGTTACTTAAAAAAAAAAGTAAAATCTTAAAAAAAAATGTGAGTGCCCCTAGAAAACTCAGTAACACAGAAAGTTTTAATAAATACAATGAATTAAAACATTTGGCATCTTTAGCTGGTGATGATATGATATAGTCCCTTTTTTGTAGCTATTTTTCTTCAATTCATTAAGGTCTATTTACCAACTCACGTTAAATAAAAATGCAGGTAAAAAGCAAATTCCTATGGCTGAGCGTCAGAGCAAGAGAGTAGAGTTTATACACTGAACTTATGTCCAAACTTACAGTAATGATAGATAAAATAGAAAACCAAAAATGTATGTCTAGGCTCAGAAATAAGATGGAGATCTCCGTGAAACAGAAACTGCCCAGGAACGAACACAAAAATGGGGCTGAAACCATTGGCATTTTAGAATCTGGTTCCAAAAGCCAGAAGTGGTGGCCAGGAGTTTCATTCCTGCCAGGGAAAGGGAGCCAAACTTTGCGAGATGAGGGATTGGAGAGAGGCTTGCTGTGTGAAGCCATGGGCTCGGGTATGGCTCTCTGACCCACAAAATGAGAATAAATAAATGTTTCTGAACCACCTCCTGGCTCTTCAGCTTCATGGGAAGCTGAGGACCTAGGGAAGTGGTGCAAGCAAACCATCACCTCATCACCCAAAGCTAAACCAGTCCATGTGCCGGGTCAGTGCCTGCATCTCAGTGTCCCCAATACTGCCATAGCACAGCAGTCCCCAAACATCCTTACGAGTCCTTGCCTTGGATTAGAAGCCCAAATGCTGAGTGGAAGCAATAAAAAACTTCTAAGTAGGGATGAGTGAACTCAGATTTGTGTGTGTTGAGAGGAAGGGCAACTAACTGTTAGTGAGGAGAGTTGAAGAGAAAATTGAGAAGAGTGGAAAACTGGGGAAAAGGGTAAGGGGAGGAGAGAGAGGAAATCACCAATCTTTCACTTCAAATAAGCATTTAAAAAAACATCCCAAATATGTGAAGAAATAAAATAAGGAGCACTAACAATAAAAGGAATAATCAGAATGTGAATTCACTACAAGTAGTATTAAATGCGCTTAGAATATATTTTTTTAAGTGATAAAGAATATACAACATCTGCTCTTGAATGAAATCTTTTGTTTGGGGATGATGGTAGACTCACACTCAGTTTTAGAAACGAATCAAAATCCCATGTGCCCTTCACCCGGTGTCCCCCAGTGGTGACATCTTGTAAAAATAATAATACAATATTACAATTATGATATTGCCATTGATATAGGCAAACACATAAGATTTTCACCACCTCAAGGACTCCTTTTGTTGCCCTCTTATGGCAACATCCAATTCCCTTCCAAGATCCGCGCTCCTATTCTTAACCCCTAGCAACCATTCATCTCTTCTGCATTTCTGTAGTCTATAACCGTCATTTCAAGAATGTTACATAAATGAAACTGTCCAGTATGTAACCTTTGGAAGGGACTGGTTTTTATTACTCCACATAATTCTCTGGAGATCCATCTCGGGTGCTGATTTTATGAATAGTCTGTTCTTGTTTCTTGCTAAATAGTATTCCACTGGATGGATTGGCACATTTTAACCCTTAACCTAGGAAAGGATATCTGGTGGTTTTTAGTTTGTAACTATTTCAAATAAAGCTGCTATAGACATTCATGTATATGTTTGCGTGTATATAAGAGTTTTTGTTTCTCTAGAGTAAATGCCCAGGAATACAATTCCAAATCATATGGTAATTGTTTGTTTAGTTTTTAAGAAACTACCAACAGTTTCCAGGATGGCTGTGCCATTTTATATTCCCACCAATGATGTATGAGTGATTCAGTTTCTCTACATCTTTACCCTCATTTTTTTTTTTAATTTTTTTTTTAATTTTTATTTATTTATGATAGTCACAGAGAGAGAGAGAGAGAGGCAGAGACACAGGCAGAGGGAGAAGCAGGCTCCATGCACCGGGAGCCTGACGTGGGATTCGATCCCGGGTCTCCAGGATCGCGCCCTGGGCCAAAGGCAGGCGCTAAACCACTGCGCCACCCAGGGATCCCCATCTTTACCCTCATTTAGTGTTGTTACTACTTTTTTTTTTTTTTTTTTGCCATTTTGATAGGTATTTAGTGATATTGTGATTTTAATTTACTCTCATGGCTTTTTATGTTCTTATTACTGTCTGTATATCCTGTGTACTGACATCTCTGCCCATACTCCTTGCCCAATTTCTAATGAAATTGTCTGCTTTTTGATTATTGAATTTTGAAGGTCCCCTATATGCTCTAGATGGTAGTCCTTTGTCAGATATGTGTTTTGCAAAATATTCTTCCAGGGTTTAATTTGACTTTTTATCCTCCACACATGGTTTTTCATAGATGAAAAAATTTTGATTTTGATAGAGTCTTGTTTGTCATTTTCCCTTTTATGGATCATGCTTTTGGTGTTGTGAGGAAGAGGTGTGTGGCCTGCTGAGTGGTGGTAAAAACCTTTACCCTCCGCTGGACTCCTCCAATACCACCGCAGGGGAGAGGGGTAGGAACACCTCCTTACTGCCAGGTGGCCACTGAAGTCCAGGCTTCCTACGTGGTCTCCATGGACACTGCAAGGGACAGACGTCATTACCACCCAGTGAGAATGAGTCCTATTTCCCTGATATATTGGAGGTAAAAAGAAAACAGAGGAACTCACTACATTGTTGTTCCTTGCATTTCAAGGTCTCTAGCCAATCTGCTTATTCTCTCCTTCTTCTAGAATTGTATTACCTTGCTTTTTTATATAACATCTAGGGACTTTAGTGGTGCTTAGCAGCAGGAACAGGGAAAATTGTGTCAACTCTATCTTCCTGGAAACAGAAGTCTTTAACTTCTATTTTAATATAAGAGAGTTTAAATCAAAATCATCAGGAATAAAACAAGTCCTGGTACATCTGAAAAAGAGCAGATTATAACTATTGGAAATAAAAGGATAGTCATAATTACATTTAGTTTCTTTTTAGATACAGAGAGCAGAAAGAGACATTGCTCCTACCATTATATATCACAGTAACAACATCACTAACAACAAGCTGAACGAACTATAAGTTTATGACTTTTCTTGAAACTCTCAGAGAGCCAAGGTCACTGGGCAACTAAAAAACGATGTTGACTTCCAGCTAAAAGACAATGTTGACTTGTCAAGTGCTTTTTCTAGATCTATTGAGATGATCCTAATGTGTGACATCTTTGGTCTGCCAATATGGTAAAGTATGCTGATTTTTCAAATTTGAAATCAGCTCTGTTTTCCCAGGATATGAATGGCTGTGAAGTATTATCCTTTCTATGTGTCACTGGATTTGATTTGCTGACAATTTGTTGAGGATTTTGTGTATATATGCATGAAGGATTCTGCTCTATAGTTTTCTTTACAATACCTTTGGTTTTGCTGTCATTGTTTTATGATCCTGCTATCATGTCTGGGCTCTTTTTTTCTTCATGTCTGGACTCTTAAAATGAGTTGAGAAGTATTGCATTCTCTTCTGTTTAATGGAGAAAATTGTATAGAATTGATATATGTTTATATCTTAAACATTGGATAAAATTTACTAATGAACAGTTAAAAAACCAAGATTTACTAACATGTTGTCATTCAAGGAACAATTAAAGCAAATGTGTAAAAAATTTGAAAATTGAAGACTAAAAAGTGAGATAACAGCAAAAGAAAATTGGAGTATATATGTTGGTGTCTGACATATATGAAGGACAATGTATAGTCATATGCTGTGAAGAATGAAAAAGAATAAGCACAATAGAATAAGAAGCTACTATTACCATAAATAAATATGTACATAACAGTAGAACCAGATACTCAGAAAAGTAATAGGTGTCAGAATGTCAGGGAGAAATAGAGTAACCACCAATTTTAGTTAGCAACTTTTTTCCTGCTCTCCTCCATCAAAGAGATACAAAGATCTGAATATATGAATAATTCGGTTACTAACAAGCTAAAAAAAAATAGCTGTATAATAGAACACTATATAATAGAACGTTGGAAACATACTAAAGTATATCCAACAAATGAACAAGTGATACTTTTTTCGAGCACTTACAGAAAATTTGGAAAATTTCTCCATGTAACTAGGCAGCAAAGGAAGGAGCAATAAATTCCAAAATAATATGGATTATTATGACATATTATGACACATAATTATGTGTTATGTTATATTATGATTATTACGACACATAATAATATGTCAGAACATCTCTGACAATAATTTAAATAAAATTAGAAAATAAGTGGATCGTTTAGAAAACTCTCAATTGTTGTCCTTATAAGATATACTACTGCTCTACAGCTCTCCTATGAAAGGAATTCATAAGGGCTATTGCAAATATCCTTAGAATTGAATGGTGATGAAAACATGTTTATCATCAACTGGGAGGCACAGATAAAGCAATATAAAAGAAATTAATTCTTTATACATATTTGTCAGGATAAATAAATTGTATAAATATGTATAAATAATTCTTTATACATATTTGTCAGGATAAATAATAGAATAATCTTTTTAAAATGACCTAAGCATTCAATTAATACAATCAGGAAAAAAGAGTAGAGCAACATCAAAGAAATAAGAAAAAAAGAAATAAGGATAGGTATAAGGGAAATAAAAAATTGAAGAGAATAATGAAAACAGTTCTTTGAAAAGATTGACTAAATCCAGAGACCTTGGGCCAGAACTTCTTACTGAAAAAAAAAAAAAAAGTTAAAATAGATAAATTACAGAATAAGTGGAAACAACCACAGAAAAAAAAGCTTAAAATAATTTTCAAAAGTAAATTGCAGTGTGCCAAAAAAACCCTGAAAATCATCATGAAACATACATACTTACGAAGAAAAATAAATGCTAGAAATCAGCACAAAAAGGAATAGAAAAGTTGAGCAAATGAGTGTTAAGGAAACAGAAAGTGTTGTTGAAACTGACCTTTGGGCGTCAGAGCCAAAATAGAGCAGAAGACAGAGTTTGGGATAAAAAGGAACAATGGATTTATGGCTTTGCTGGATTAAGGAGTCTGCAGCAGGCAATGGCCTTCAAAACCTGCAAGCCCTCTGGGAGGAAGAGGGGGGTGCCTTACAGGGAAATACAGCAGCTAGCTGATTTTGACAGGAATTCTGTGCAGGCACCGGCCTCCTTTGTTCTGTCTTTAGGGTGGGACTGGGTCCCTGAAAAGAAAGGCTAAAAAGGGAGTAGGGGAGGTTGTGGAAGGCAGGAAAAAAAATTCCTTTAAAAATCGAGCTTCCCTGAGGCATTAGTGCAGCCATTTTGATTTTTGCTCACCTTTGTGCTTTTAAGGGGTTTCAAAGTGGCTGTTTTAACTTTAAAAATTCCATCTTAAAAAACTACAAGCTATTTTGAGATTCTACCAAATTCAAGGAATAAATAGTTAAACTGTTACTCATTTTTGTGGAAAATAGAGAAAGGGCACATTCTGGTTTGTTTCGTGATTATGGTATAACTTGATTTCAAAATCAGAGAAGGGCAACACAAGAAAAGAAACCAGGGGCTCATTTTGCTGATGAATACAGATGTACAAGTTCCAAATAAAATATCAGCCAATTGAAACAAAGTGATAGCACAATGGTATTTGTGAAATACCATAGCATGAAGAACGGGGTTTGTCACAGAAATGTAAGGATGGTTGAATATGAGTAAAGTCATCAATGTAATTCTTCCCTTTAGTCAACTAGAGAAGATATAATACGGTTTTCTTACTAAAAGTGAAAAAATTATTTCATAAAGTCCAACATCTAGTTATGATTACATCTTATCAAACTAGGAATAGAAGCCAATTTCTCCAAGTTAGGATTATGAACCAAGTGTCTATGGCAAACCTTATAGCAAATGTCACAGAATCCAAGTCAGACATCAGTTGTATGGCTCGGCATTATTTTATGAAATTACATGCTGTCTAAGGCTGCTTTCTCGCCACACAGCAATAGGGACCTACGTGGTACACATCTAAAATATTTGCTTTATCTGGCTGGCCCTTTAAAGAAAAAGTTTGATAACTGCTGATCTAGACCATAAAGAAACTTACACAAATCAGTAAAATTACGCCAAGGGCCTAACTAGAAAAATGAGCATCTGCTAAGTCACATAATAGGTACATTTCAAAGAGGCAAAAAGCAATTGTAGAGATGCTCCAATTTATCAGTAATTGAGAAAATAAATTGAAACCAGAAAAAGAAATTACTTTACACTTGTCAAATTGATAAAGCCTAAGGTCTTTTTTTCCCCCCAAAGATTTTATTAATTTGTTTGAGAGAGAGAGAGCACCCATGTTGGTGTGAGGCACAGAGACAGAAGGACAAGCAGACTCTGTGCAGAATGTGAAGCCTGACGCAGGTCTTGATCTCTGACTTTGAGATCATGACATGAGTCAAAATCAAGAGTTGGACGCTTGACTGACTAAGCTATCCAGGCACCTCTAAAGCCATTATTATAAACAGAATTTGAGGGGGGATTAGTTATTCTACTAATTTGATTCAGATACTAATTTGGCTAGGTTTTGCTTTATAATATACTTTGTCTAAAATTCATGTAAGAATATTAATATGGAAAGAGAAAAGCAGAAGATGACCTTTGTTGCAATTATCAATTTAAGAATTAAGGAAGCCCTGCAAAATCCAAATTCTAAGAGCACACTTCTTATCAGATTAACATAACTCCTAGTGATTTGTAAATATGTCAGAATTGATTTGCAAACCTAAATAGCTAAATGAACCTTGAGATGACAAAGTTCTACTTGAATTCATGTCAACAAAACACCAGATAAATGCTTTGGTAAAGAATCAACTTGCATGTATTTTCAGAGATGATAGTCTTTTAATTACAGACTTAACCCACCTGCTAAAACTTTTTATAAGAATGTCCTTACCCACCTCCACGTAGCCCTCCCCACCATCACCCACTCACACCATATTGCTCTACTCTGTCACAGGCAGGAAATGTTTTTATTCAATCTGAGTATGATGAAGTTGCTATTGTCCTTATGTTCTTATATAATCTTTGTGAACAGTAAGTAAATGTATAGTGCAAGGCAAAACCCTGTACTATTCATTCATGCATCATACCACATGCATTTAGCTTGTGCCAGTGTGATGCCAGATACTCAACATATAAAAATAGTTTCTGCCCTCCAAAAAATTTTGTCTAGTTAGGCAACAGTTACAGTACAGTCTGGAAGTACTCAAAGAGGAGAGTGAACAGGGCCTTACGAAAGCACAGAAGAAAAGTGTCTGGTCCAGCCAGATGTTGAGAAGGTAGAGCACCAAGGGCTTGTCCTAGACAAAGGGCTGCTTTAGTTGAGGTCCGAAGTGCGTGGGATTGTCCCTGCAACAAGGCTCTAGGAAGTAGGAAGATGAGTCGGAGATGGTGGGAGGTAAGTAAATAAATTCAATTAATGAATATTTGGCTAAATGCGTATATCACTCATGTTAACTTTTTTACGGGCGCCAGGTACTGGTTAGTACATATAGCATATGGTATCGAAAGTGACAGCAGGAGGACAAATGCCTGTCACTGGTGCAAGGCACCCAATCACCTTACACATGAAGCACCCCCACCCCACCGAAGGAGGCTCTTTCCAAACCTCAGGGAGCCCATTTCAAGTCTTAGCTGTTGTTATTCAGGATGCTTTTTCTAACCCCAAATTTCATACACAAAGGAAAAGAGAAAGGACAAGCATAACGCAGATGCCTTAGACCCTTCTGATGTGTTGAGAGTTCATTTTAACCCATATTGGAAACTTTGGGGGATCATGGACTACTTGGGCAAAGGTCATGGGTAAGTGAAAAATATCTATAAGGGGATCCCTGGGTGGCTCAGCGGTTTAGCACCTGCCTTTGGCCCAGGGTGTGATGCTGGAGTCCCGGGATTGAGTCCCACGTCGGGCTCCCTGCATGGAGCCTGCTTCTCCCTCTGCCTGTGTCTCTGCCTCTCTCTCTCTCTCTCTCTCTCTCTGTCTATCATAAATAAATAAATAAATCTTTAAAAAATATATCTATAATTTGGGTCCTATGAAGGTTAATTCTAACAGAAGTCTTAATCACATTTATTGAATTGGTTGGTTTTCCTTTTGGGATGACTCTCTAATAAATGCAGATGTGCAGTCATATTGGTATTTATAAACAAATGGGGAAACGCCGAGGCTTTCATATTTCAGTGGCTGATATTCATCTTGCTTTGAACTGGTTTGACAACTCAGACAGTGAGCCATTCATCATGTCCTTCCCATCCCTTTCCTATTTCAGGAGATAGTACCTCTCCCCACCTACTTGTCCCAACCAAAAAAATGGAAGTGATTCCTGATTTTTTTTGTCTTTTCCTCCGTCCCCTATACCCTCACCCCAATGGCTCAAGCCCACAAACAGCAACATACATATTTACACATGCAGCCAATGCATGAGCGTGTGCAGGTGTTTCTATGATGAAAATAAACCTCCGTTCTAACTACTTCTTGATCAGTACCGTCTCCTCTCACGTGGGCTATTATGATAACCGTCTTCTGGTTTTACTGTTTGAATTTCTTCTCCTCCTACTCTAGCCTCCAGACTCTAGGTTGTGACTTTTAAAACTATAAATGTTCTTATCTTACTCCTTGGGCCAACTCTTTCGGGGGTTTTCTGTTGCGTTGATAGTAAAATCCAGCCATCTTACCCTGATCGAAAGGCCCTGCATAATCGGATGCCTGCTTACTTTTGCAATTGCTTTCCACTTGTTCACTATAGTCCATTGACATGCCTCCTTTCAGCCACTTGAATTGCCAAGTGTTTCTGGCCTTAATGTATGCACTTCCCTTCGCCTGGAAAGTTCTTGCCCCTGTCTACATGGCTGGCTTCTTCTAATTATTTCTGTCTCCACCTCCATGTCACCTCCTGAGTCCTTACTGACACCTCTACCAGAGAATCTGCCCCCGCCCCCCCGCCCCGGGGCCTGTTACTCTCCATTACAAGGCCTATTATTTCCCTCATAACCTATCACATTTTATAATTATTCATTTCTTTGTTGATATGTTAACTGATGTGATCCTCTAAAATCCACGAGGGCAGAGCTGTATTTGTTTAACTCACCCCTGCATACCATAGTAATGGACTCAGCACAAGCGTGCTGGGTGAATAAAGGGGTGAATCAGTTGATGAATGAACCTGTGTTCTTTACTTGGTGTGCACTGATAATGAAAACTATCGAACGGAAATGTCACTCAGTTAATCTATCATGCACACCTGTGTGGGCGAAAAAGGCTGCAGAGCAACAAATGTGTTGAATAAGGGAAAGTTCTCAACAACTTTAGTGCTATTCCCTAGGAGGCCTGGATTTTATTTTTAGCACTGAAATTTTAAGTAAAAAACTAAAAGCATGAAGACTTGAGCCGAAGAGAAGTAAAATGCTATGCTCTTCTTTCGATTATATAAACCAAATACTTTAATTTGGAACAAAGAGCTGAACTGGAATTGGCAGACATGTTCCAGAGAGCCTAGCTATCAAATGGATTGTCTAGAAAATTTAAAATTCTCCCTGTGGATGGTGACAGTGCCTACATCTTTTTAATTTTAGTTGTCATATTCGCTGCCTTCAGGCTTGAAAAATAATTACATCAAGATGCCTATTATTTAGGAGGGGGAGGAGAGTTGTAACACAATGGATACTAAAGAAGATATCACATATTTGAAGCTCAAGGCTATGGGAACAGTGTGTAGCCAAATAAAAGCAGTGGGCTGAGCTGCAAGTTTTCAGAAGAGAAGTTGGTATGACTAGAAGTTAAACACCCATGTGGGATAATTGCTCCTTCTTGGGCCATTGAACTCCTTAATGAAACAAAAGTGATGACCCCAGGAAAAACTGCCACAACATTAAAGCTCAGAGACCTATTTAGGTTTATTACAACCTATTTGGGTTTCTGAGGAATATGCAAAGAGAAGACAAAAGAGATACTGTCAATACCAACGGCCTTCAGTTCTTCGCTCTTGAACAAAAACTTGTCTAGTTTTGAAGAATTTATGCCTAGTAATTTAAAGTGATTGGTCTCAGCTTGAGTCCTCACTCATCTTTACTGTCTTTGCTGATTTTTTAGCACTAAAACATGTCTAAGGTTTTCTGAGATGAGTGTTCTAGTTAACAATCTAGAATATAGGAAAGATGTGAAAATTAACATTTTCAAAATTCTACTTCTGGCCAAGGCTCAGCAACAAAAACAGGACTTAACCTCCTGCCATGAAAATGTAAAATTGCCAAATATACAGGCAACAGCTGTCTTCAGGCTTTAATTATATTGGTGTCAGAGACCTGTGATCTCTGAGAGAAGGAAACAAGGTGAGACATCCTGTGAGTGGGCTCTTTTCTCTTTATAACCAACGGTAAGACTATAAAAAGTAGAGAACATAGCCCAGAGGTCCCAATGAGAAATTAGGATTCAAGGAGGTCGCAGGGTCTGCTGATGGTGGAAAACAGAGCCCTGAAAGAGAGGAAATAACATAGATAAAGAGCTCAGAACTCTAAGGGAAGTCCTCTTGAGTTTTTGCCGAGCAATAGGCTGCAGATGCTTAGGAGCGAAACTCCACAGGACGAGGCAAACAATTTCCAGGGCTCACACAGGGTGGGGAAATGCTCAAGCATTTGGAGTGGAGACTCCAAAACGATCATATTAGTAACAGAAATTAACTGTTTTTGGAGTAAATGATACTATAGACCCAACCCAGGCCTTAAAGAGATCAAACTGATCCCCAAGTAACTTAACCACCTGCAAAAACAAAGCTTAGCACTAGGTCAAGAAAACATAATCCAGACACTCAGTAACATAATTCTTACTATTTTGGGTATCAAAAAAAAAAAAAAAATTGTCAGACATGTCTAGAAGCCAGAAAGTGTGACCTTTGCCATAAGAAAAGTCAGTCAAAGGAATCGATGCCATACATGATGGACTTAGCAGCAACGAATATCAAGGCAAGTTGTAACCATGGTCAAGGATTTAAAGGAAACATAAACATGATGAGGAGAGATGTGCAAGACATAAAAAAGAACCAAGTGACACAATAGAAATGTACTTAACTGTACATGTAAAAATAGTGAAAATGGTAAACTTTATGTCATGTATATTTTCCTACAACAAAAAAAGAAAACAAAAATGACTTTTAAGAAACGAAACATATAGTGTCCGAGATGAAAATTTCACTGGGCAGAATTAACAGATGAATATATATTGCAAACAGCAACAACACTTGTTTTGAAGATATTGCAATAGAATCTACCCAAAATAAATTATGGGGAGAAAAAAGGAAGAGAGAGAGAAGGAAGGAAGGAAGGAAGGAAGGAAGGAAGGAAGGAAGGAAGGAAGGAAGGAAGGAAGGAAGGAAGGGAGGGAGAATATGAGAGGCAAAAGGAAACAGAAAGCATATTTAAAGAATACTGGCTAAACTGTTTTCAAATTTGACAAAAACTATAAACCCACAGTACAAAAAAACCTCTAATACTCCAAATTTAAAACTATCTACCTCCCAATGATAAAATCTTAAGGAGTCAAAAGAAAAGAGACACATGGTATACACAGGAACAAGAATGATTTCAGACATAATCAGGCATCACGCAAGTTAGAAGGTGATGGGCTAATATCTTTGAAATTGAACACCAATAAAAAATAAATTTATAAAAAAAATTAAAAAAAATTAAGTGCTGAAAGAAGTAAAGAAGGCCAGCTTAAATTTCTGTAGCCAGTGCAAATATCCTGCAAAAACACAGCCCTAATTTAAGACATTTTAGATAAACAGAAGCTGATAAAATTCACTGGTCGCAGAACTTCTCTCCAATACATATTAGAGGAAGTTCTTCAGGTGAAATAGAAAATGATCCAAATGGAAACTTAGAGCTACACACAGAAATGGAGAGTGCCACGCGGGGCCTGGCTTTCCTCGCCCAGCATGATGTCCTGGGCACTCGTTCGCGGGCTCGTATGTCAGCAGCGGCTCCTTTGCATCGCTGAGTAGTGCTCCATCGTGCGGGCCCACTACAATTGGTTTTTCCAGTTACCCTGTGTCGTAAAATCCACAATAAATTGTCATTTTTATTTTCAATGTTTTAATTATCTTTCAAAGTGATTTTTAAATGAAAAAAGAAAAAAGCTGCCTAGTATCTTCACACACAGAGTCACTATTTATGGCACTCTCCATCGTGTCTAAAAAAATTTAACTTATAGTAACGAAAATCAAAGAAGTGGTTATCCGGGGCTGAAAAGGTGAGAAGCTGGGGGAGGTTTTTTTATTTTTTATTTTTTTTCAAAATATGCATGTAAGAAATTTGCTGGTGTGTGCCTGTGAAAATATTGTATGTTGTGACTGTAGTGCTGGTTCTTGTAAATCTTGTGGGACTGTAGACTTAAAACAGGTATGCTGTACTAACGTCGATTATATCTCAGCCAGCTTGTTTTTTTTTTTAAAAGTTTAGTCTGTATAATTGTTAGGATGTCTTGGGAGTTAGTGGGCTAAGTGGTTCACTGAGGTTCGAATCAAGAAGTGCACCTGCTGTCCAATCATATGTGATTAAAAAGAGAATTTATTTTTGTGCATATTTGCTTGACACTTTAATATTTGTCCATATTAGTATTATATATCTACAACACAAGCAATTAGGATATAGAGAGAATATACATGTTTAGTTAGGTTTAAGATTAGTATGGTTGGGACGCCCGGGGGGCTCAGCGGTTGAGTGCCGCCCTCAGCCCAGGGCATGATCCTGGGGTCCCGGGATTGAGTCCCACGTCGGGCGCCCTGCATGAAGCCTGCTTCTCCCTCTGCCTGTGTCTCTGCTTCTCTCTCTCATGAATAAATAAAAATCTTAAAAAATATAAGATTAGTATGGTGAATAAAGACCTAAAATCGTTCAATTATGATCAATGATACACCAACTTTTTTCTCCCGTAGATAAATTACACACTCAGAGGGTTTTATCCATATTCAGGCTCAACTCAAACATCCTAAATTTCCTAAAACTTTTATAATTTTGTCACTCGACAGATTTCAGCAATATTACTTGGAGTTTTCAAAGCTAATCTCCATAATTGTATTTCTCTATATACAAACCGTTTTCTCTCCCACTCAGATAAATATGAAAAATCAAAGTTGCAGCATAAAAAGAAGACATTTTGGTCCACTAGATATATCAAAAAGTAGAGTGAAATGTATTTGTGTACAGTCACGTGATGGAGCTCCCACGGCAGCGGCTTTCAGGTCCTCTGGGGCCGTGTGTGGACAAAAGGAGAAGCCCTGGGAGATACGCGGGGCTGGGGTCGGGGCCACGTAGTAGATGCCACCCGGGGACCAGCCTCCAGTACAGTGGCAGGTCCAGGTGCAGCTCCATACGCACTGTGACGGCTTAGTGTATGTGTTACCTTGACCCGGCCGTAGGATGCCCAAATAGCCAAACATTGCTTTTTTTTTTTTTTTTTAGATTTAAAAAAACGTACTTATTTCACAGAGAGAGCAAGCGAGCACAAGCTGGAGGAGCAGCAGGGAGAGGGAGAAGCAGGCTGCCCACTGAGCAGGCAGCCCGACCCACCGAGCCCCCCGCCCGGGCCCCTATACATTATTTTTGCCAATGTCTGTAAGCGAGTTTCTGAAGAGATTAGCTTTCGAGTGGATGGGCTGAGTGACCAGGTGGGTGGGCACCATCCACCCCACAGAGCAAGGGAGGGGAGCTTGCATTCAGTCTACTGGACGCGTTCAGGTGGGAGCCGCTGTCTCCCGCCCTCGGTGCTCTGGGTTCTCCTCCAGACTGGAGTCTGTGCCACTGGTTTTCCAGCCCATAGCCTTCGGACTGGCTTTCCCAGGTCCTTCCAGTTGTGGGATTCCTCGACCTTGTGACTGTGAGAGCCAACTCGCTGCTACTGAATCTCATTTTCTGTGTCTCCGTATCTCTATGGACTCTGCTTTCCTGGAGACCCTGGACGAGGGCAGGCGCTGGACCCTAAGATCCACACAGGCTTAGGGCAGAGACTTTCTGGATCTACCTGCTGCTCGGAGTAGGACGTCTAGAGGGCTGCTGGGAGGTCAAGGGGGGCCTTTCAGTACCGGACACCTGAGGTCAGGCAAGCTCTGCACGGACATCTAGGACGCCCAATTTGGGAAATAGTGGCAATTCATCCCGGACATTTGCAGCCTTTTCTGGAGGCATCTTGGTAGGCAGCCTCATTTTGGGGTCAGCAAGTGGTAGCCTGACTGGTCTTTCCACTTTGCAGGGAAAAAGGAAAAAAAAAAAAAAATAACCCCAACTGCGTGTGTGAGGAGCCATCTCTAGGCACTTTGCCTGCATCTCATCTCATCCCCACCTACTGTCCACATTTTCATAAAAGGAAATCATGCAGCTCAGCAAAACGATCGCCTGCTTTGGCACGACACTACATCATTAGAGTTAAGAATTCAACTCCCATCTGTCTCCCTCCAAAAACTGTTCTTTCTACAACTTTGCAAGGCTAAGAGGCCATTTTTGTCAGAACACCAAAAATTAAGATTTTCACCGACCGTTCATACTAATCAAATTTATAAGAGACTGATTCCTTTAGAAAGGTGTAAATTATGGGGCGCCTGGGTGGCTCAGTCAGCTAAGCATCTGCCTCTGGCTCAAGTCAGGACCTCAGGGTCCTGGGATCAGCTGAGTCGAGCCCCCCGTGGAGCCCCGCGTGGAGCCGCAGGTCAGGGCCTGCATCGTGCGCAGCAGGCGGTCTGCTTCTCCCTCGGCCCCTCCCTGCCACTCGTGCGTGCTCTCTCTCAAATAAATAAAATCTAAAAAACAATAAGAAACAAAATTTATTCGTAAATATGCCTTGAGCACTAAAACGGAGAAGGAAGACTGGAGTGTGTCAGTCAGAGGGTTAGTGCATCCTCTCAGCAAATTGAAGACTGACCTGGGAAACAAATCATATTCTGAATATTGCTTGGTGGGTGCAAATGGGAAACCCAGGGCCGACGAGCTTGAGGACGAGGCTCTGCCGTTAAGGGAGCCACAGGCGTCCTCTTCCTGAGGAGCAGGCCGCCGTCGGGGCTCGGGGCTCCGTCTGCAGCGGGCACAGCTGAGGCCACGGCACCGCCCTGGATCCTTACTGTGCACACCGCACGAGGACATTTCTCTGTTTCGATCCGGTGCGCTGGGCAGCCCGGGTGGCTCAGCGGTTTAGGGCTGCCTTCGGCCCAGGTTGTGACCCTGGGATCCCAGGATCGAGTCCTTCGTTGGGCTCCCTGCATGGAGCCTGCTTCTCCCTCTGCCTGGGTCTCTGCCTCTCTCTCTGTATCTCTCATGAATAAATGAATAAAATCTTAAAAAAAAAAAAAAGAATCCTGTGCATTCATTCAGTTCATACATATCGTGCGTCTCTAAAGGCCAGACGGTTCTCGGCTCTAAGCGATACAACAGTAAATAAAAATCAAGTCCCTGCTTTTGATGGACGGAGTGTGAAAAAATATCTACACTGTCAGAATCAAGGAAGGTAAAACACGGACTTCACTGCAGCTGGAGATCTGCAAATACGATTGCTTTTACAAATTGATCTTCTGTTACGCTCTTCTCCACCAGTTACTTCTTTCAAAGGTCCCGGGGTCACTAGCTCTATCCTTGTGTGTCACCTATGGAAGGTGAGTGAGTGGCTGGGGGACACGGTGCTTCCAGTGGAAGTGGGGCTTGGGGACGTGTCAGGGCCTGCATCTGGGAGGCTCCTGTGGCTCCTGAGTGCTGGGATCCAAGATTCCTGCCCTCCCCCCCAGGAGCCTGCAATCACGCAGCCCCATGTCCTCGCGGCGCCACCACTGCCACCCTGGGCTCGGCTGCGCTGGGTGTGAGGCCTGCCCGGGCCAGGCCTCAGGGCCGTGGGGACTGTGGGGACGCCTCCAGGGTTCACAGCAGGTGGTCGGGCTCGCGGGGTGCGGTTACCCCTCTGCAGCCGAGGCGCTCGGTGGCCTGGACTCAGCCATATCGACTTCTCCTCTAGGATGGTGTGGCCCACACTAGCAGGAGAAAGGAGGGGCCGGTGGCTGGCGCCGAAACTCTTAGGATGACTAGGAATTCTTCTCACGATGCCACCGCCAAGGAGTCTATCCAGAGGAGGAGGGCAGCCTTCGCTCTCTGCTCCTCAGTCACCGGCAAAATAGAATCCAAGAACAAAACAAACCCCTATCTTCAATACAGTAGAAGGTTCTGGCTTCTACTCACCACTGGGCAGGTTCCAGAGTCCCAGTGGCTTCCCCCTGGAGCCCCAGCCTCCGGGGACGGCCGGCCCTGGCCCTCTGCTCCTCGCCTGCGGGAGGCAGATCCCGGGACACAGGAGGGACCGGGCGAGCCACGTAACCTCATGCACAGGAGTGGGTTGGTCTTGCTTTTCTTTCTTTCTTTCTTTCTTTCTTTCTTTCTTTCTTTCTTTCTTTCTTTCTTTCTTTCTTTCTTTCTTTCTTTCTTTCTTTTTTTCTTTCTTTCTTTCTTCTTCTTTCTTTCTTTCTTTTTTTTTGTAAATGAGGATAAAATGTACTTGATTCTATGAAAAACGACTTTCTTCACAAGCTGATTGAAAGGATCCACTGTGATAGTTACAGGAGAATAGCGTGAGACTGTAGAGCGGTGCAGATCTTGGTCGGCTGTGGGGCGGTCCTTATCCTCTCCACCTTGCATTTGCATAACTAGGGACTTCTGCGCCCCTGCCCACAAAGGGTGAGCACTGGGGACACCCCATTTGGGAAGTAGAACGGCCAGGTTTTTGGTGGGTAGGGCACCATGCTCAGGCCTGGCGGGCCCTTTCGCTCTCAGGCATCCGACAAGGTGCATGCTCATCCTCCCCGCCCTCGCCTTAGCCTCCCACTCCTCTGTCACCGTGGGCACATCTACCTCCTCGCCCACCCCCGCATGCCTGGGCCTGTCCTGTCTGCGCCTGGGGACACGAGGCCACCCAGCCAAGCTTGCAGCCGGCTGTAATACACGAAGGCACTTGGTGTCTGCCCTACAGGTACAGCTGTCCTCGCAGCCAGTTCCCAAGACTCAGAGGGAAGAAGTTCACATTAGTCTAACCACAACTCACAGTTTGCAGATGCCTAGGAGTGAGCAGTAATGAAGGAAACTAATGAAGGTGTGTGAGCTCATTCTGTTTGATTGGAGAAAGGAAGAGGAGTGTTTCCTCACCGGCCCACTAGACCCCTTAACCTATAGCAGGGTCTTTAACAGGGGAATCTATGCTGTCCTCGAATAGTTGTCACTTTTATTCTTTGCTGATACTAAATCTTCAAAGAGGAAAAGTTAACTTGGAAAGATGAATCTATAATCATTTTCCCTTTGACAATAAAATGAAAGAGAGAAAAAAATCTGTTTAGAGAGCTAGATGCAAAAACCTTTAACAAGAACCAGAGTCTATCTGCATCGAACTATATTTAGATGGAAAGCCAGCTGGCCGCACTCCAACTGCATCCCCATGTTTTGTTCAGAACTCAGCAAACTCTGTCCAACCAAATACACCGTGTGCGGCCAACGTTGCTTATTTAATACGGGTCTTGACTACTGGCAACAACAGTTCTAAAAATAATCACCCAGAATACATCACGGATTATCTGCAGGGCAAGAAAGGTGTTTAAAACACTTGTTAACAGACAGATTGAAAGCAGCACACGGCCCGCTATCCCTAATCCGAAGGACCGCTGTCTCGTTAGTGGTTTCGGTTCACAATGTTTGCTACAATGGTTACATGTTCCAGTAGGTTTGTACTTAATTCCAATTTAGCTAAGATGACACTGTCCTTTCCAGGACCCCCTTCTTGGAAGAGTTTCACGTTAGCGGGGCCGTTGGAGACGTTTTGCGGTATTATCACCTATGTGCTGGCTCCCCTTGTTGGGGTAGGGTAGGCAGCACTAGCCACGCGGCCCTTCCAGCTCCTGCCAGAAACTCCTTCAACTCCCCAGACGCCTGAGCCACGTGCATGCTTAGTCCCTCTAGGACACTCTGCAAACTTGGAAGCGCTGAGCGAGAGCCAGAGACTAACAGCTTCTATTCCATCTTAAGGGGTCCGGGTTGGCGTCTCACCTCTTATCGTCACATAATCTTCCCTTCTCGGTGGTCTCAAACTCTAGCAACAGATGTAAAGGCAACCACCTCACCTTGACTGTTTAACAAATTCCTACACACGTGTAAGATCAGATTTTTAAATAAATCCTAATGGTTCTGTTTCTCTGATTGAATCTTGGCTAATACACGTCTTGGTGCTGGAAGGGTTTCCCCAGAACAGAACCTGAAGGGTGGGTCCTCTACCTACCCTTAAGGTTGCACACTATCTGGAATTGACTCTCTGATATGATTAGGCTTGGAGTCATTGATGACCCTGTTCCCAGTGATAACGGCTAATGAAGCACAGCAATGAGCCTGGGCTCATGGAGTTTGCTGGTGTGATTACATTCTTTCTCACCCTGAAGCAGCTGGCCTAATACAATGGGGGAGTGGCTTTTTGAAGACTCAGTGATGGATGGCAACACCAGGGCTAGGCCAATATCCTCATTTTTTCAATAGCCTTTCCCCTCAAGCTAGGATTCACAAGTCTAGGAATCAAAGGGCTAGAAATGGGATAGCTCTTCTTATGAGAGGTCAGCTAGTAGAATTTTTGCTTTCTGTACTCATGACTTAGGACTCTGGTCATCTTAGACATTCTGGTTTCCGTGTAATGATGTTTCCTCCAGAAGACCCAGCGATGATCCACAAAACTGAAAGCTGAGCTTGCTACCCACCTCGTTAGGCAACTTGTGCCAGCAAATCATCAGGCAAAGAATGGGGTTATGAAAAAAAAAAAGAATGGGGTTATGGTATTGGCTGAGATGCTTGACCCTGATTATGAGGGGGAATTGAAATGCTCCCACACCCTGGGAGTAGTAAGGAGGAGTATGTCTGTGATTTAAGAGCTCCCACGGGGCACCGTTTAGCACTTCCATGCTCTGTGACTAATTCAGCAGAAAGCTAACCAGCTCTATCTAGGCAACACTGCTACAGACTCAGACCCTTCAGGGATGGTTTGAGTTACCCCACTGAGCAAGGAACCACAGCTCTCTGAAGTGCTGGCTGAGGGCAAATGGAATTGGGTAGAGGAAAATGGTAGTTTTATCACCAACTATGCCTACATGACCAGTTACAGAAACAAAGAATGTAATAGTTTAAGCATTTCATTCTGAAATATGTATATATGTAGAAATATATATATGTAGATACATATATTTCTTGATATATTCGTCTTCCTCTGTCCCATTCTTCTAGTATCTAACATAACATTAGTAGGAGCTAACTTTTTTATGTCAGTTTGTAAGTTACAGGACACCCATGGGAGAGCATGACTCATCTAGAAGACGAATGAACATCCCTTAAAGATGGGTAAATAGATTCAGTGTCTTCTTTGCTGGAGAAGGTTACCATGTGTTCAGTGTATGAGGAGATTGTTGCATTTTGCTAAACAGAAGCATGATCTTGCCTGTATTTGTACTTTAAGTATGGTTAGTATGGTTAAAGGAGGTGGATATAGATGGCAAGTTAACAAGGGGTAGAATGTAGCGGCTCTACACGGTGTCAGCCTAGCTAAATTGAGGCTACGTCTCCCAGAATTCCTTTCCCTGCATGAGTTCTAAAAGAAATGTTGTGCGAGACAAGAAGATAGAAGAGGCAACCATATTCCTTCAATTCTCAGAAAACAGGTGCAGAGACCCCAGGCGCTGTTGTGGGGTCTACAAGCTTCTCTACTGGCCTCACCTGGTTGGCCTGGGGTAACAACCGCCATGCTCCTGCTCCAGCTCTCACTATGTCCTCCTTCACCTGCTCTGACTCCTGGGCCAGGAGAATGTTTAGCTTGGTGATAAGAGAACACTTCCTCATCAGTTTGGAGACTTGAGGGTGGTGAGCTCTCATACAGGCCCCAGCATATTATGAACTCCGGTTTGTACTTCTGGGTTCCAGTTTGCCTTCTCTCTCCCCCTGGCTCATATTCCTGTTCCCTTCCCAACTGTTTGTCCTACTGGCTTCAAATTCAGCATAGATGCAAGAAGTTTTACTTAGATTGCTTATCCAGTTCTGATAATTATGCAAAGTAAAAAATATCTACATAATCACCAGGTATGTACATGTATGTGTGCATATATATGAACATACACATGCAGAAATATATAAACAAAGGCAAATATGGCACACACACATAGATAAAACCACCTGCATCTAGCGTAGCACTCGACCATAGGCACTCAAAACACATATGTTGAACTGAGGCAGTAAAGTGAATAGAATTGAAAGATGCTCTGTGCGAACTTACATGATGTTTGAAGACCATACAGGTTTACCATGTCATAGTTCTGTAGGTCATTAGTCTGGTGGGTTTGGCTGATGTCTGTGCTCAAGTTTCCACAAGGCTGAAATTAAGGCACAGCCAGGCTGGGTGACGAAGGAGAATCTGGAGGTGACGAAGGAGAGCATGCTTCCAGGCTCCTTCAGGTTGTTGGTAGAATTCAGTTTTGCCTGAGGTCCCTGTTTCCTTGCTGGCTACAGCCTGGGGGTTGTCCTTAGCCTAATTCCCTGCTTCATGGCCTCTGCCTCTTCAAAGCCAGCATCCGTATGTTGAATCCTTCTCATGCTTCCAATCCTCTACTTCGTCTTCCCTGCCTCCAACTAGAGAAAGTTCTGTACCTATACGATTAGATGAGGCCCAGCTGGGTAATCCAGGACACTCTCCCTATCTTGAGGTCAGCTGACTAGTAACCTTAATTATATCTGCAGAGCCCCTTCACAGCATTACCTGGATTAGTGTTTGGCTGAATAACTAGATGATGGGAATGTTGGAGGGGATATATTTGTAATTCACCCACCATAATGCTCAGTCACATGTGATCCTAATCCTTGAGTTTAAAGCACAGCATGGGGCAGTGCTCTTTCTCTCTTTCTCTCTCTCTCTCTCTCTCTCTGTGTGTCTCTCATGAATAAATAAATAAAATCTTTTTTTAAAAAATAAAGCACAGCATGGAGTCTAGAGAGGAAGATGAAGATGAGTCATGGACAGACTCCTATGCTATGCTATGGCATAGAAACCTTAATTTGCAAACAATTGAATGGGTTTTAGTAGAGAGTTCAGGTTTGTGTTTTAGTTGGACTTTGGACTGCAAAAAAGAAGGCTGGAGAGAGTTGTTAAAGGTCAAGGACAAAGATGAGCCTGAATTGTGAGGATGATAGTAGGAATTTAAAAAAACTAATGCATTCCAGAAGTATCTAGAGAGTAAAATTGCTGAGGAGTTGGATGCTGAGAGGAA
This sequence comes from Canis aureus, assembly GCF_053574225.1. Classification (NCBI taxonomy): domain Eukaryota; kingdom Metazoa; phylum Chordata; class Mammalia; order Carnivora; family Canidae; genus Canis; species Canis aureus. Next base: position 69,394,973 of record NC_135611.1, on the reverse strand, counting down.
GGAATAAGGAAAAGGAGAGCTCTCAGATCATTTCCGAGCTTCTGGCTGGAGGAAGGTTACCAAGAGCATGGTGGTGGTACCGAGACATGAAACACAGGGAAGCAAGCAGGTCTTGGAGGGACTCGGAGGGGAATGAAAGCTTCCATTCTGGATCTACTGTCCATGAGATTTATGGCATAAATACAAATCTGTGTGTATGTGTGTCAAGATTTGTGTGTGTGTGTGTGTGTGTGTGTGTTTAACATGGCCATGGGGTAACAGCAAAGAGGAAGGGAGTAGATCATAGTAGCTCTTAAAAACTACAGCTATTTGGGAATAAACACACAAACAAAAAGCCAATCCCCCCTAAAATTAATATGTACAAATTTCATATGGATTATTGGCTCACCCTTAATCAGTGGGTGGGTTTCAGAGACGTAGGCATGCGCATTTTCTCTGATGATAATATCAAACTCTGTTCAGGTGTGTTTGGCTTTCTGACATTCTTGGAGAATGTTTAGCTGCTTACAACTTAAATACACAGGTCGTGGAAGTCAGAGGGAAGAAGAGGAGGTTACTCGTAAATACAGAAATGGGGCCACGATCCACTCTCTACGCCATATCCACTCTACCTCTGGACCCTCACTTTTTGCTTTTCTGCCTTCAAGGGTATTACAGAAACAAAGAAACCTAACAAGGAAATTTAGAGACAAGCAACACAGCTTGAGTCCCAGGTAGAAGAACTAGAAAATTAAAAAGCAGGTATAAAACCTTGCTGCCGTGACCGTCAGAGATGTCCTCTCAAGCAGAAAAGTTAATGGCAATGGTCAAACCCAACCTTTTCCAAACCAGCCGCTACCCATGTTGATAATTGAGTCTATAAAGCATGACATGTTTAACACATTTTTAGAAATTAGAATGGAAAGTGAAAGTACCTTGGTTAAAAACATAATTGGAATATGAGTTAATCGTGTTACAGGTACTGGACTTTCCTGCTGTTCTGGGCCTGGTCAAAAGCTTCAATTTTCCTGCATTTGCATCCTGCAAAATGCAATTTTGTGCTTTCTGGTAACCCAAAATCAATTACGCTATCTCAGCAAAGGAGCAATCTTATAAGAACCATCTCCTCTTAAGTATATATTTTTTTTTCAGAATGTTAAAGATAGCACAGCTCTTTGTTATAAATGGCACACGCGGTCACACACGTGAACCATTTCAAAGGCTTCTATGTCCACAGTATCCACTTAACCTTGAACTTCACACACGGCTCATTCTCTTAATCCTTGGAGGAATGAACTAAGCACTTCTTAGTACTTTCTCTAATCTGAATTCTTCTTTTTTGTGTGTGACTCTTGGAAAGATTTCAATTACTTCCATTAAAAGTAAGCACCGAAGAAGAGTTTTGCCTTGGACCAAAAGTGGGGAGTCATCAGCCAAATTAAACATAAAATCACAAGGTGTCTGCACAGCTTGGGAGAACAATTCATGTCATTTGCCCAGTAATTGAAGGGCCGATGACGTGCAGTGACGAGGGTCCTCAGCCGTATGTGGGCTCATTTTTTTACCAGCTCCTCATTATCACTGCCACCACTCCGGCTTCCGCCCTCATTATCTCTCACCTGGGCTCTTGAAATAACCTTCTACTGGCTTCTTCCAAATCAGTACCCTCCTGAACCTCTGCTTTCAAAATATCCCTGCAAGATTCACTTTCTTTAAGTGCTGTGCGATTATGTCACAGCTCTGCTGGGAAGCTCTAATGTACCTCGTCCCCTGTGGAGCAGGTTTACCCAAGCTCCTCAGTGGCCCCTGCACGACCCTAATTTAGAGCACTGTCCCACCTCCTCCCAGTTTTCTTTTGCTTTTTCATCACCTTTACAGTAAACATCGACTAGCCTCCACCTACTTTCCCTCCACTGAACCTCGCATCCCTTCGTTGCCTCCATGACTAGGCTGTTTCCTCACATCAATGGCCAATGATGTGGCCTCTTGACATAGGCCAATGTTCATGCCATGTTTGTCAAAAAAGTGCCACCAGTCTGGCAAAGCATCTCTCAACTATGACCTCTTTCACTATGACTTTTTTCAACCCATTTACTTCCCCTTCTTGAGCTGGATAAGACCTGTTCATGCATCTTTCATGGCACTTATCTTATACTGCTTTATATTGTAGTTATTTGTTCTTTCAAAATAATTTATCAATTTCTTTAATCTGTGTTCCCTTTGGGAGAAAAATCCAATACTCTTCATTTTAATATTTTTGGGATATCAAACGATATGAATTATCATGACTAATAAAGAAATCAAAGTAATTATAGTATTTACTGTGCTTTTAAAAACTATCCTGGCCCCAACAGAATGTCTTCATCAGTTGATAATTATAACTCAATCAGTGGATTACACTGAAAATGTATATAGAAGCTAAGCACAGTACCAGTATCCTAGGAAATGCCCCATAAAAATTGGCTATTTTTATGAGTATAATGAGCTCCTTGAGAGTAGGATTGTCAACTGTTGGTTGCAATATTCACAACTGGCTGATCCCTTAAATGATATGATTTTTCCTTCATGGCAAATTTAAGATCGTATCGTCTAAATAATGATAATCAGTAGTAATACTCCATTCCACATGTGTTGTGACTTGGCTAATGGGGTAAAGAACAAATGAAGTGGTGGCCCAAAGGGGACAATGTAAGTTGGTGCAGTGTGGATAGCAAAGGATGGGTAAGTTGATTCTGGGTATTTCTGGACGTCACTGTGAGTTCAGAGTCAGATTATTTTCACACTGAAAGAGAGATACAAGTTACCCTGATTGGTAGTGCAGCAAGCCAGGCAAATATCCATTCCAGAACTTTAAATTGTTCAATAATAATTACCAACCTGTCATCTCAGGGCTTGAATAGAAAATCCGTCATATGATTCAAATAACTTGTTGAATCCACATTAAGAGAAAAAAAAAAACATCTCTAGGTTTTTGGACTCAGTGATCATATGACTCAGTGGGGGTCATATGACAAAAGGACAAGTCGATGATGTCACACACCCATTTTAACTTAGTAAAAACTCATCTATGGTTAAATATTTATGAGCTTGAAATCACCCCAAACAGAACTTTTCTGAAGTTTTCAGTTATAATTATTAGAAAAGAGGGCTTAGAAATTGAGCCAATATCGAAAAATATCGTTTAAAAGATTAAACCCAATCACCTCTGTTAAAGAAAGAAAACTATCAGCATTTTCTCGTCAGATGACTTAGAAAGATATTGTCCAGAAAAGTATGGTTACACCCGAGTACATCGTTAAATGCCAATGAAAATGACCTCAAACGTTCCAGAAAGCATTTCATTGTACCTTAAAGTCAATTTTATTATTTGTTATTAAAAACACAAACTGTATTCTTCAAGAAATCAGGCAAACCATCCATATGTACCTTTTACATCACTGTGGACGCTACAGGGCCGTGGCTCTGGCTAAAGCGTTAGGCGCCCAAGGGAACACATTCACTTGTTTTGAATCTTATCAAAAAATTGAGTTTGTTACTCTACACCATTTGTTACTCCCTTATCTTTAAATTAAAAAGTAGCACAGCAAATAGTTTTCATTGACTTAATGGGGGCTTTGAGGCCAACCCCTAAGCCGGCTGCCAGGAATTCCGCGGGGTCGTCGGGATTCAGGCCCCGGGAGGCGGCCGAGGCCTTTGCGGCACGGGAGCCTCCATCCCCTTGTCCGCTGCTACGGGAAACCTTCGCATGGACTGTGGGTGAAGTTCGGGTGGGGAGACCTCGTCCGGAGGGCAGGGCCAAGGAGGCTTCCCTGGACGGCAGCTGCGAGCGGGGAGCTCCAGGATAGCGGGGCGGGCCGGGGAGGCAGCGAGGAAGCTCCGTCCAGGGGCGGCGGGAGCAGAAGAGGCTGGAAGGAAGTGGTGGGGCCAAGGAGGGACGGAGCCTCACCCTGAGCCAGTGTTACCAGGCCCGGCGCCTTCTGCACTCGGTCCCCACCCTGCCCCTGGTCACCGGCCGCAGTCCCGGCCCAGCCCAGCGAAGGCCTGCCAGGTGGGCCTGGAGAGAACCTGAGGCGCAGGTGTGCGCGCAGCAGGAGCCCGCTGGGCCCAGGCAGCAGGGAGCGCCCGCCTGCACCTCTCCTCTCAGGCCCTTGCCATCGCCCCAGCTCCCTGTTGCTGGGCCCGCCGGCCCTCGTCCTCGCCCTGGTGGCACTGGAGCCCCATCTCTGTGTCCCGGCAAGGGTCCCGCCGAAGGCTTCCTCGCCATCTCAACAAGGCTTACAGGGCTCACAGGGCTCGGGAGCCAGGTGCCGGGGAGCCGCAATGAGGCCGCAGGACGTAGGCTTCCAGGCCGGGCCAAGCCGCTCCCCCGAGGCTGCCAGTAGCAAGCTGGAACTCAGATGATCACTGTGTCCCTGCCTGTCCCCCTGCACCCACCCGCTGGCCGGCCAGCGCCCGAGCGCCAAGTCGGGCAGGACTCTCAACTTCCCTCCTCATGTCTCATTCATTTTCTTTTTTTTTTTTTTTTTTTAAGATTTTATTTATTTATTCATGATAGACACAGAGAGAGAGAGGCAGAGACACAGGCAGAGGGAGAAGCAGGCTCCATGCACCGGGAGCCTGACGTGGGATTCGATCCTGGGTCTCCAGGATCGTGCCCTGGGCCAAAGGCAGGCGCCAAACCGCTGCGCCACCCAGGGATCCCTCATTTTCTATTTGTTTCTTTTCCTCGTTCCTTCCTCTCACCCTATAAATGCTTCTTGCTCTCCGCCTCGCTTTACAATTCTCTGGACCAGTGGGAACGAGGCCACCCACTGCAGGGCGTGACAGTGTCACCCAAGGTGCCGTCTTCAATCGCTTTTAGCAGGTGGAAGAAGCAGAGGGTAAAGGAGTTGGGGAGGCGGACGGAGCGGGCAGGCAGGGGCTCCTGGGCCGCAGGAAAGATGTGGTCTCTATGAAACAAGAGCATAAAGGCCCTGAGCAGTTTAAAGACACACGGGGGTGTGGTCAGATGTGCATTTTCAAAAGATCATGTGGGTCTTTGACGAAGAAGAACGGCCCCAGTTTGAGATCTCTGGACAACAGGGGACGTGTCGGGACATGCCGGGGAAGAGAGCTCATCGGTGCCCGGGCGAAGGGGCAACAAGGAGGCCATGTCGCTGCAGGGATTGGAAATCTTGAGCAGCTCCTCCCAGCTGAGTGCTCCTCAAGCCCACAGTCCCCCACCTGGTCCACCTGCAGCGACGAGCTGCGAGCCCCACGGGCCATGGCTGGTGCGCTGGGGATATGGCTGGGGGACATCGGCTGTCACCCCAGCAGCCCTCCCGAGAGTGGTATGGGGCTCTGGGGGACAGTGCTTGTTGGCAGCACAACTTATTTTCTTTATTTTTATAAATATTATTTATTTGAGAGACAGTGAGAGAGTGTGTGCAAGCCTATAGGTGTAGGGGTGAGGGGCAGCGGCCCCTCAAGCCGGGGTCCCCCACTGAGCAAGGAGCCCAACTCAGGGCTTGGGTCCACGACCCCAAGAGCATGACCTGAGCCGAAACCGAGAGTCACACCCATGGGCTCAACCACCCGTGCCACCCCGGGGCCCACTGGCGGCACGATCTGTATCCCCGGGGCTTACTTTAAGAGATGATGACATTAAGATGATGTTTGGAGTATGTTCTTATGGAGCTGCAAGCTGTGCCCCTGGTGCTACAGGGGTGAGTGTGATGACGCAGGGGGACCCAGGGGCCAGTAGGACCGGAGGCAGGATGGACCCGCGGAGGTTACCGAGTAGGGCAGTGGTCGCAAAACACAGAACAGGGAGGCAAGGCCCTCGTGCTGTGCCTGTGAAGCCAGGAGGGCAGGAGGTGAGGTGAGGCCGGCAGGTGTCCAGGCCTTGACCGCGACGCCAGTGGGGAAGGAAGCCAGGGTCCCAAGGCACAGGGGGGACAGTGTGGCATGGCTTCTGTTACCTGTCGCCGGGGGATGGCCTGGTCTTAGTCCATCCCGGCTTGGCTCGGGCCTTCACTGGCTTTGCTGGGCCGCGAGAGCCGCCCTGGCTGCACGGCTCCCTGCACTCTCCAGAGCTGCACCCTCCAGGGCGCCTGGACTTTGCACCCCTCCTGCTGAATTGGGCCACCTGCTTGGGGCTTGGGGTTCCCCCTGGGTCCTGGGGCGAGGCTCCTCCACGCGCGGAGGCAGGGTCGTGTCTAGAAGTAAGCGGGTGTCTGGAGCAGGGCCTTTGGCTCCGTGGGCCCATCCGGATCCACCCCAGTCATGGTCATCGTGGTCCGCGAGGCCGGGAGGGCGGCGGCTGGACAAGTGGGCACCGGGGCGCGAGCCAGGATGCTGTTCAGGAGCGACCCGCGGTGCAGGCAGCGCGTCCCTGTGTGACCCTGTGTCACCTGGCCGGGGTGACTGCCCTGCAGGGGCGGGGAGGGGCGGGTGAGCGGGAGGGGCGGGGAGGGGCTGCCCACCAGGCCGGTGCGCGGGAAGAAGCCGAGGCATCACCTTGGGGCCAGCGGCGGGGGCAGCACCCATGGGCGTGGCTGCTGCCAGGGCAGGTGGCTCTCCGCCGGGGTGGGAAGCTCGGCGCAGTTTGAGCCTTGGAGAGAAGCCCGGCCCCTGGTACCTGGCGTTGCTGTCGCTGGAGGTCAGGGACACGCCCGGGCTTCTGGTTCAGAGGCTCTGGCTCCGCTTCCAGCCACCCCGCGGCCACACAGGTCAGGGGGCGCACGCCCTCGAGCCCCTGGTGCTGTTGGTGCTGCAGAATCACCTGCACAGCGGAGCTGCCCCTCACAGGTCCGGGACGTCGCGACGGTGCCTCGGGCTCCGGGAGACCCAGCGGCTGCTTGGGGACCCTCGGGTGTCCCCCCACCCCCGCCCTGCGCAGGTGCATGGAGGTGACCACTTCTGACCCTGCCCCTAGCCCCCGAAGGCAGCGGGCCGGGAGCCTCCGCCAACAGCACCCCTGCAGCCCAAGCCACCCACACCCACCCCTCGCCCCCTGCCCCATCGTGGCTCAACCTCACCCACCACACTGGGCCCTCAGTGTGGGAGCACGACGGCCTGGGGCGAAGTGCACCCCAGGGGGATGCCACCCTCCCGTGTGGTCTGTGCCCCTCCCGCGGGCACACGCGCACACGTCCCCCCGCCCTGGGCTCACCAGGGCAGCCAGCACTTGGAGGACGTCGGGTGGATACTTAGGGACCGCGTCGCCCGTGTGCTGGGCCAGGGAAGGACCCACGGTCGCACATCTGTCCCGGGAGGGGAGCCCTAACCCAGGTGTGGCCTGGTGTCTGCTTCCTGGGGCTCCTGGAACAATCGCGACCGCCTCGGCTTCTTGGGGGGGCCCAGCTCCTCCGCCCATGACCCCCTCCTCCTTGGCCTCTTCCTGACCTTGACCCCCTTGTCTCCTGGGCTGACACTGGGCTCCCCGACGATGTCTGCAGGCAGTGGTCCAGCCCGGCATCCCTCGCCGGGCACCGCAGCACACCTGCAGCTTGCTGTTCCAAGCAGGTGGGCTCCGAGGCTGGCGGTGTGGACATCTCTGGGTAAGGGTGAGAAGTGCTAGGAATCCAGGCTTCCCCGTGGGCCGAGTCACCACGCTGCAGGCCGCGGGGCCCCAGAGATACCGGTGTTGTCGGGACTCTAAACCTGCACTTGCTTTTAACCAACAAATTCAAAAGCACGTGCTCCTCCCGCGCTCCTGCTCTTTTCACCTGCTGAGTGTGTGGCCTGCGTGCTCGTGGCTGCACCTTGCACGCTCCCCACGGCACCTGCTCCGGCCTCGCTGTGTCCCTGCAGCTGCGGCCTCGAGATCCTCACGTGTTCGTCCACTTTGCCCACTTGGCAGCAAGGCCAGCGAGGGCCCGGTTCCAACGCGGTTCACGTGCAACTATGTTGGGCCACAGCAATGGATGGTCACAGCCTGAGCGCATCAGGACCTTGTTTTCCCCACGCGCAGGCTCCGGCCTATTACGGTGGCCAGGAGCTCGGAGACGCCGCCGGGCCCCAACTCCTTGGCCGCTGCCCCTTCTTTACCATAGCCTTGGCCGCACGCTGGCCTGGGCGCTCCTGCACCCCTGGGCACTGAGTCCACGGTGCCAGGGAAGGGACGCGAGCCAAACGACAGATGAGAACCCAGCCTGCTCCGGGCCCCCTTCCCCCCCCACCTTTTTTAAAGATTTTATTTATTTGAGACAGAACAAGACAAAGAGAGAGAAAAAAGAAAGAGCATGAGCGGGGCGAAGGAGAAGCAGGCGCCCCATGAGCTCACCGTGGGCGGTCCAGACCTTCCCAGGACTTCGCCTTGGGAGTCGCCCTCCAGGGACCCAGGTTCACAGGCTTCTGGGATCCAGCAGTTAATGTGCGCTCCAGAAAGGGCTTGGGGGGCCGGGGGCTCAGCTGGGAATCATCCGGCCCTTGATCTGGGCCCAGGTCAACCTCCGCGCAGAAGAGGGTCTGCTTCTCCCTCCCCCTCCACTATGCATGCTCAACCCCCCCCAAAGACATAAATCTTAAAAAAAAAAAAAAGAAAGAAAGAAAAGACAAGGACACAGCTCTGAGTAGGTGCAGCGCGTGGGTTCGTGGCTACAGCAGCGAGGCATGCGCCCGCCCACAGGTGGCAGAGTTGATGAGCAGACTGTCCCAGGGGCGCAGGACAGGGAGTACAGTGCGGTGGACAGGGTGCCCAGGGGCGGGACAGGGCGCGCTTGTCCCGGGGCCTTCGTGCAAGCCTGTCCCTCCCTCTGCCCCACGGCCACCTGCGCCCTCCGTCCCTGCTGTGGGGTGCACCTGTGTCCCTGCCCTCGTTGCACTTGCGTCCCCTGCCCTCGTTGCACCTGCGTCCCTGCCCTCGGGTGCACCTGCGTCCCTGCCCTCAGGTGCACCTGTGCCCACCCACGCCAGCATGCACGGGATGGGGGAGAACGACGTCAACACCCCCGTCCATGGCCGTGGGAGCACGAGGCCTGAGCGTGCAGAGGCCCCGGGAGGCTGGGCAGCGCCGTGCGGGACGCGGGTGGGCAGAGAAGGCGACCATGGCGGTTCCCACGCTGTCCCCGGGCTTCTCAATGGCACGGCGCCTCGGGGGTGGACTCAGGCCATGACAGCGGGGCCCCTGCGGCACCAGCCCTGTGCTACCTGCCATCTGCAGCTCAGGTCCCCGGGGTCCCGCGGACACATCCCCCAGGAGGCCGGGTGGTCTTTGGAGCCGTTGGCCTGCACTGGCCGCGCCAGCGCTCACGCGGGCCACCTGCTGCTTCCTTCTGCTCCACCCGCGACACACCCGCCCACCCGAGGCACTGCGATGCTGGGCTGGATGCGGGGCTGGATGCAGGGCTGGATGCGGGGCCAATGCGGAGCTGGATGCGGGGCCGATGCAGGGCTGGATGCGGGGCTGGATGTGGGGCTGGATGCAGGGCCGATGCAGGGCTGGATGCAGGGCCAATGCGGGGCTCAATGTGGGGCTCAATGCGGGGCCGATGCGGGGCTCCTGGGCACCCACACCAGGGCCTCGCTGCCCAGGGCACTGCTGTCCCTGCGCGTGCCCACTCCACCCCGCTCACCCCGCTCCCAGCCCGGGGACCGAGGGGCAGCTTGCTAGGCGGGCAGCACGTCCTGACCCGCAGCAGGGAGGCCGGGGAGCCAGCTTCGTAGCGGGATGAAGAGCCTACGTGCCCGCCTAGCACATGATTGTCTTACACGTCCCAGAGAGCAAGAGTTTTAAGATGGATTGACCCAATAGGTTGATTGGATATTTTATTTTATTTTATTTTATTTTATTTTATTTTATTTTATTTTATTTTAAGATTTTATATATTTATCCATGAGACACAGAGAGAGAGGCAGAGACCCAGGGCGAGGGAGAAGCAGGCTTCCTGCGGGGACCCGATGCGGGACTCGATCCCAGGACCCGGGGTCGCGCCCTGGGCCACAGGCAGGTGCTCACCCGCTGGGCCCCCCGGGCTGCCTGGTTGCCTGGATATTTTAGAAGACACGCAGGATGGAAAGTACTTGAAGACACGTGACAGGGATACAGACACTAATAATTCAAAATACCAAGAATTTGTGATTTTGCCTCAGGCCACATTTCAGAGAAAGCTTCCTTCCACATTCAAATGTACCAAGACAGAAACCCGCTCCCCTCCATTGTTCGGGAGCCTGTCTAGGAAAATCTTACATCTGGTACAATATTCATTGCTCTGAATGAAGACAGGAAATATCTGAGACCTCTCCTCATTTGCAATTCACCCTTGAATACACTTAATTTTAATGAAATTCAGAAACTTTAATTCATTGTCAGCCGGTCTCGATTGAGATCTCTGTTTTGGAGAATACATAAAGTCATATTTAATATTTATTTTCTTTTTCCTTGAAGGAATTATAGCTAGACCTCCTCAGTCTATTTGCATATAAATATGGTAATATGTTATGTATGTTTAAAATTATCATGAAAATTTGGACGCAAACACCAGGAGCTCCTTTACTCAGTAAAAACCCTTTGGGCCTTCAAGCCTGGTAACTGGGAACCAACGGACAGGATATGCTCAGGACACCCTTGTACTTGAATTGCCTGAATACAGATTAATATTAATACCTGGAAGTGATGAGCCAGTTTTCTAACATCAGCAATGAGAAATTGATGACTGAGACTGAACATTTCAGGATGACTCTGCCCTCCCAACCATTAGAGCCCAACCAGTGCTGTAATGCAAAAATAAATATTACAGTTGCCATGGAAACTGAATCACCTTGGAGATGATTAATACCAGGAGGGCTAACAGGAGAGGTTGCAATCTCATCATTTCTGGCCAAATTAATCATGATCAAACAAAGAGCAGCAAACACTTTTATAAAGGCATATGAGCCCCAAACCTTGATTTTTGTTTTTTTTTTCTAGACCATTTAATAATTATTAACAAGTTACAGGGGTGGTTCAGTCCGTTGAGTGAATCAACCCTTGTGATCTCAGGGTCGTGAGATCGAGCCCCACAGCAGGCTCTGTGCTGAGTGGGAGTAGGCTGGAGGTTCTCTCCCTCCCCCCACCCCCTACCCACACTCCCCTCTGCTCTCTCTCTCTCTCTCAAATATTTTTTTTTTTTTTTTAAGAATTACTATCAAGTTTTGTTCTCTGTGTGTCAGGAAGTTTCCTAGTGAATCATTACATTTTCATATATGGAGCAACTTTTTACTAGCTCAGCTGTAGGGGGTGTTGAATGACTCTTCCAGCACAGGCAGGAAGGTTTCATGATGAAAGTCCTCCTCTCCAGCATTTTTTCCTATTTTTCCCCCCTTTGGCTGTGATTCTTCATCTTTTGAGAGTCTGGTGACTCTAGATTATTACAATCTTTGGGGTTTTGATTGTGGCTTTGACAAAAATTGCTTTGCTTGTGAAAGCCTTGCCAAAACATCGGCACATGATGATGTTATCAAGAAGTGTATTATTGAACAGGAAGAAATTTTATTGTTTAAATAAAAGAGTTCTTAATGGAATGTAGAGACAATAAAAAAAAATGTTACCTGGTATGGCTGGTTAGTGATTAGGCTACTCTAGTTTCAAAAGACAATGAAATCGTTATCAACAAACAGACTGTTCCAGTCACATATTTCTCTCAGAGATTTTAGCATCAGAGGGAGAAATAAGAATAGAAATAGTTATTTTTTCTCTCTGTGTCTCTCATGAATATATAAATAAAATCTTTAAAAAAAATCAAAAGAAATAGTTATTCTTTTTTCAGGTGAAGGGGGTTACATTATAAAAATATTACTGAAAATTGTTGGTTCAAAAATGATTTCTTGATGCCTGTAATTAGTTTATAATACTTCCTCCTAGGCAAAGTGATGTTACTATCAGTGTCTTAGTAACGTTGAATAACGTGGCTTCTGTAGCAGAAAAGCCCAGAAGTCTCAGAGGTTTAATTCAATGAAGATTATTTTTCAAAACCAGCACAAATTTAACAGCCCACTTATCATGGAAAGGGTTCACAGGTCTCACGTGCCTCCTAAGAGGACCCAATGAGAAGTACCCAATACCATCTACAAAATCCGCTTGCCAAAAAGCTTCACTAACCAAATGATCCATTTACAGGACAGATGGGGCAGAGAAACTTCTCAAATAACACCAGACGCATGTGGTCTCCTAAATCCAGAATATGGAGAATGAAAGGGGACAAATGGCCTGGTTTCTTCAATAAAGAAATCAGGAGGCTTGGGGGTGGGAGGGGAATCTAAAGATTGAAAGAAACTTAGAGATATTAACCAATTGTAATGTCTATACCTTATTTAGATCCTAATATGAAGAAACGAAGAGAAGGAAAATATGAAATGATTAGGGAAGTTTTAATACCAAGTGAATATTTGATAATATTAAAGAATTAATGTTAATTTTCTTTGCTGTGACAACAGTATCGTAATTAGGCTAAGACGAAAGAAGACTGTTGGGGATAAATGCTGAAATGTTTATCGATGAAATGGCATGTCTGGGATCTGCTCCAAAATAATTCAGCGGAAGTGGTAGTAGAGGTGAGACCTTCACCTTTTTGTTTTTTTAATGTCTCAGCAACAACTAGAAAATTTGCTCATTAGTATAATGACATGAGAAAGGAGACTTCATTGTTAAAATCAGCGGCTTTCTAAAAGCAACAAGGATGTGAGAGATGGGCTTCCACCTGTGGTATCTGCAGTGTCTGAGATAAGAGGATTTGCTCCGGTGTTTTGGGGTCGTCCCCACATGCATATAAACAGATTTAATTGAAAAGTCCTGGCGTCCCTTTTATTTCCTTCTTTATCTTTCACTCTCAAGGATGGTGTGGGAGGTTTCATGCCTACATTGTTCTATATGCAGATATTGGTTCAGAGGGTTCTAGTTGCATTTGTTCATTTTTGAGTAACTGAGTCCTGACTCTAGATTAGCGACGCTAAAAGTATATAGCTGGGACCTCCAGGGGCCCCCAAGACTTGAAACAGGTCTGCAAGGTAGACTTATATTCCTGACAATAAGGTTCCTTTTGCTTTTTCACTCTGATTCTCTTAGGAGTGTGCAGTGGAGTTTCCCGGAGCCTACGTGATACATGAAAACATCACTGCTCTGAAAGCTAATGGGATGTGTGTTTTAATTTTTTAAAGTTCTCAGTTTTTTTTAAGATTTTAAAAATTTATTTATTCATGAGAGGGAGAGAGAGAGAGAGGCAGAGACACAGGCAGAGGAAGAAGCAGGCTCCATGCAGGGAGCCCGACAGGGGACTCGATCCCAGGTCTCTAGGATCACACCCTGGGATGAAGGCAGTGCTAAACCGCTGAGCCACCCGGGCTGCCCAAGTTCTCAGTTTTATTTTCCAATACAGCGAGCACCTAGATACATAAAACACAAACGCAAAATCTCCTTGGAGTCTTCAATAAATTTTAAGAGGATAAAAGGTTCTTGAGCCCAAAAAGTTTGGGAACCCCTACTTTAGATTGTTAGTACATCTGTCTTGAGTAAAACCACCATGCAAGGTGTTGATGGGGTTCAGGACACACTACCCCAAAATATTGCATCGTAGCATATTGAGTATTTTAAGCTAAGGGAGACTAAGGAAACAGCAGAAGCAGGAAGGTCACTCTGATCTCCTTTCCACAGTTGCTTTTCTTCCCTGAAAACAGGGGATAAATCTCCCTGTATCAGGAGGAAGACATTCTTATCACAAGAGAAAAGGATTTAGGGCTGAGAAAGCCATATGAGCAAATCTTGTTACTTTTTCACCATTTACTACCCAGAGCCCAAACCCCTTTGTCTTGTCAATTCTTCACAAATTTATTGTTTCTTTGTCTAAAAGGTATACAGGTTTCTTACTTCGGCCACTTCTCCAGGTCTTTATTCTCTTATGAAGTTTCGTATAGACATGTAACATTTTCATACAATTTGTATTCTTTTCTCCTGTTAATCTGTCTTTGTCAGCTTCATTTTCAGACCCAATCAGGACTCTAAGAGGGTCAAGGAAAACTTTTAACTCCTCTGCAGTGTCGTAGAAGCTTATTAATTTTTGGAGAAGTAGGACTTGATCGAGCTTGCAGAACAAGCGGTTTTACTCCCACTTGCTAATAACTGTCTGCATCGTCACAAGACCTGGTAGAGACTTGCCTTCATTATAACGTCGCAGCAAGGTAAGAGAGCAGCCACGCCTATCTGTAACTATTGGCGAGCATTGTAAGCAACCAGAAAGAACTTTTTAAAAGATCTTTAAAATTTATTTATTCATGAGAGACACAGAGAGAGGCAGAGACCCAGGCAGAGGGAGAAGCAGGCTCCCTGAAGGAGCCGGATGCGGGACTCGATCCTGGGACCCGGGGTCACGCCCTGAGCCGAAGGCAGATGCTCAACCACTGAGCCCCCACCCCCGCAGGCACCCTACAACCAAAAAGAACTTACTGGAGATTTGTACCCCCATTGGCTTAGGTCATTTTGTACCAGTAATGAAAACCATAAAGCATATGCTCAGGAGACTTGGAGTAGATGGTTGGGAAGTTGGAAGAAGAATAAAGCCAAGAGATGAGCACATAGACTGGAAGCCAAATTCACTTAGAGAAGAGAGTAGAAGGTTTCTGAGGGGGGCGTCCAGTATGGAGGGAATGTAGAGGTTCTAGCTGTAGAGGTTCCAGGTCGTGGAAAAAGCTGTGATACGGGTCTTAGGCTCCTCCATTCCCAGCAGTTCCTGTATTACAGAAACCATTACAGGAATGGTTCCCTCCCTGGCAGCTAAGCCAGCTCTAGTTTTCCCTTCTGGAGAAAGGAGTTTCCAAAAACCTGTAGAAGTATAATTTCTCCCTGCCCTACCTGCTTGCAGACAGGGATGATCTACTGGAGAACAAAGATATTTGTTCCACAGTTAGAGGAAAAAAGCTAAACATCAAAATGTAATCAATTAGGCAATTGAATTGCCGATGGACATACCCTGAAAATTCCCCGGGCTCTCCTCCGGCCTGGGTCCAGTACACCTGTTTGCCTGGTGCTCTTTCAAGGGTAGCTAAGAATATATGCCAATCTGTTTCTCAAGGTTTGAGAAGACTTTGCTCTAGCCAATGGGGCATATGTTTCTTATTTTTTAAAATAATTTTAGTTCACAGATCTGTCACTGACAAAATAAAAAGCTTAGAATGTATGCAAATGCATTCGATGACAGGTTAAATGACTTAATAATTTGTGAGTGTCTGGATCATCTGAGAAATAGTCTTTTCAAAACCATTTGCCCTTAATTTTCCTGGCCTCGTCCAGCCCCTTCATTCTCAGGCCACAGGCTCCACCTCCCGACCCTCCCACTGTGGGCAGGGGCTTCTGCGCAGGCCGGGACAGGTCAGAGAGGCGGGAAGGTGGCCCTGGCTGGAGGGGATGGTTGACGCCAGGGCAGGGTGTGAGCTCTGGCGCTGTGGAGGAGGATTTGGCCATTTGAACTTTGCAGGCTTTATTTATTTATTTATTTATTTATTTATTTATTTATTTATAATACATTTATTTTTTATTGGTGTTCAATTTGCCAACATACAGAATAACACCCAGTGGTCATCCCGTCAAGTGCCCCCTCAGTGCCCGTCACCCATTCACCCCCACCCCCTGCCCACCTCCCCTTCCACCACCCCTAGTTCGTTTCCCAGAGTTTGGAGTCTTCATGTTCTGTCTCCCTTTCTGATATTTCCTACCCATTTCTTCTCCCTTCCCTTCTATTCCCTTTCACTATTATTTATATTCCCCAAATGAACGAGAACATATAATGTTTGCCCTTCTCCAATTGACTTATTTCACTCAGCATCATACCCTCCAGTTCCTTAAAGGACAAACAATGGCTCATCTGGTGGTGTTTTCACGTCACTTAATACCATGCCTGGTACACAATGGGGTTTCAAAAAATGATTGTTGCATTGGCCATCTAAGGGTGGCATCTTGAGGGACATTTAATTTTCTAAACTATGCAATTCCATTTTGTTGGGATGTGGAATTTTTTTTTAACAGTGACCACACTATTTCCATAACCAGTAATATCACACAAATACTTCTAAACACCTGAATAATGGTTGAAGAAAGTCCTGCAAGCAAAGGGGAAGTAATAGCTTGGGTTGTCAAATCCAAAGGAAAAACATAGACGTGGTCGAGAGACGAAAGAGACTGGGGACACTAACAGCAGGAAGAGCAAGAGAGGAGGATAGAGATGACATGGTCTGATACGAGCCAGTGTCCGTTGTCCACAAGGGGCGGGACACAGGGGTAGGTTCAAGCCAAGCCTTGGGGAATTGGGGAGCAGAGAGGATGAGGTCAGAGTGAACCAGCGACGTCTCTCAGTGTTTGGGGCGTCTCACCCCTGCCCTGGGGCCAAGCTCCCCGGCCCGGCTTCTTAAAGTTCCTGCTAATCTGAACTTCCGGTTCCCTTCCCGTTCCTCTTCTGTTCCTCTTCTGTTCCTCTCTAACTCCAACTCCCGACTCCGGGAAGGCCGGATGTCCTGTAGGCTCTACTCTCTCAGTTTCCGGGGCTTAACTCGAGCGGCAATTTCTCTCTAAAAAGACTGTCCTTGAAATAGTTCCTTGATTCATACAAATCCTTCAAAATCTAGTTCAAGCTGTTTCACTTCAGAGAGCATGACTTTCTTTTTGATATTCTCTCAGGGTGTAAAGGACAGTGCAGGACTCACCAAGGGTTCCCAACGCCACAAACGGACGTCACAGGGGTGTGCGTGCGACGCTTAAGAGTCCTTTAAAGAATCTCTTTCTTTACCTTATTTAATAATAAAATAAATAACGGCAGGATTTTTTTCTTACTTACCCTGGAAGAGTGAATGTTTGCATCTTCAGTTTCTATTTTCCCACTCTTCTGGTATCTGCTGTTAGCACATAGGCATCAAATTTCGTTACGCGCAAGTTTCTATTTCAGGGTTACATCTAGGAAATAAAGGTAATTTGCATGCTCAGGTAATGTTGGGGTTCCTGGGAGACATGGGCCTGGGGGAGACGTGCTGTACCGATCACACGGCCTTGGTAAATGAACTGAACGGGCAACTCTAAAGAAACACTGAATGAAGATGGTCATTTCGGCCTAAAATTCATGCAATTGAAGTAGTATGTAGGCCTTGGTAATTGTTCCATTGCTGAAATGAATTTTCAAGAGGGCTTGGGCCTTAAAGACTAAAGCAAGTAGATGGGACAAAAACATAATACAAAGTTAATGTTTCCAAAAGGCCACTGACCAACCATAAGTACTGAATTCTTTTTGCAGTTCAGAAATAGCTTTTCTGTTTTCTATGCTTTTACAAGATATACACAGCTTTTGAAATTACTTTCTTGTTTTATTTTTTTAAGATTTTATTTATTTATTCATGAGAGACAGAGAGAGAGGGAGAGAGAGAGAGGCAGAGACACCCCAGAGGAAGAAGCAGGCTTCTACAAGGATCCTGATGTGGGACTTGATCCTGGGACTCCGGGATCACACCCTGAGTCAAAGGCAGACGCTCAACAACTGAGCCACCCCGGCGCCCCTGAAATTACTTTCTTATTCTTTCTAGGATCAAATGACCAAGAGTTACCCCAGATTAATTCTTCCTTTCCCTTCCTGCAGCTGGTTGATAGCCCAGTCCATGCCTTCCACTTTTTTTTTTTTAAGATTTTATTTATTAATGAGAGACACACAGAGAGAGAGAGAGAGAGAGAGGCAGAGACACAGGCAGAGGAAGAAGCAGGCTCCATGCAGGGAGCCCAACCTGGGACTCGATCCCAGGTCTCCAGAATCAGGCCCTGTGATGAAGGCAGCGCTAAACTGCTGAGCCACCCAGGCTGCCCTAACCTTCCACTTTTATAACCAGCCACATATGTTCTCCCTTTCTTATCGTAGAGGTTTTTGCACACCGACCCATCTGACCCGTGAGTATAGGACAATGAAATACAGTCTGTATTTTCCACCATGAACTGAAGAGTAAATTCTGCCAACCTCCATTAGGAGCCTGATATGTACCAATGTTTACAAGACTATTGATGAATAGAGTCTGACGTCTATAAATAGAAATATTGAAAAGAGAGCCCGCAACAAATAAGTTAAAATCAATTCCTAAATTTCCTGGACTTTGCAGTACACACACCCGTTTCAAGACATAATACCCAAGCTGACAATAACCTCCATTCTAACCAAAAGTCAACTCTGGGTTGACTGTGGCAACAGGAGCAAGACAACAGAAATCACACACATAAAGCAAACTTAGAAATACTCAATATCACACCTTTTCAGATATCCTCCCTTTCCTTCCATTGCGAGCCCATGGCAGCCTCACCATTATGCCGCAGAGGGCCAATACCCACTTTTTAGTTTTCCTTTAGCCAGAGAATACAGCCATAAGATTATGCCAACAAAGTCAATAATGAAATATATAAATTAAAAAAAGAATTTAAAAGAGAAGAGTTTAAAGGATCCGCAGATGAAATACTATACATTTAAATACTTGATTGCAGGCCGTACTTTCGGGACCAGACTTCTTTGGTGTAAGTTTATAAACATACAGTAATTTTGCATCAATATTTCTTAGTGCACATCATTGCCAGAACTCCAGCATAAGAAAACTATGGCTTCTACTAAATTTGCTTTGTAAGCTGCTAAATATCTTGCAGGTCAATATAAAATATGGTGCAGGGTTCACACGCTAGAGTATATTTTATTTTTCACTTTGATTACTTTGTAAGACATTTTTTTTTCCTGTGAATTTGTAATGAGTATACTGAACTCTAGGGGATAACCAATCATAACCTATATTGAATATGATCCAGGTTCTAAATGCCCTTCATATTTTTGCTCATCTGTATTTTATTTGACCCTGAAACAGTAATAGACTATAATAACAAACATAAAATGCAAGAGCCTTTGAACGATAGTTCCTTAACTCTTCAATTAACTGGCTGGAAAGTTCATTTGACTTCTCAGGTTATTAACACAGTATAACTGGTGACACAAGGTAACACAGTGGGAATTGGAAGTGCTTAGAGAAAAAAAAACTATACCTAATGAATACAGAACATGTGAGTGTAGAAAAAAAAGTGATTTCATTTTTAAAAATAATAATCTCTGAACAGCTCTGAGCTATTGATTCATTAGTCGACAACCTCAAATTAATGATTAATTCATGAACCCTTAGGGTGATTGACAGAAATAAGCTGGAAAATAAACACTGATAATACCTATTAAGATGTATTTTTAAATCAAGTAAGAATATTTTCTCACTGTTTCCATGATTAAAAATTATAAGCTTGGTTTTATTCCAAAACAAAGTGTAAATGGAATGCCATTTGCTATGCATGGGTTTTCAATAAGCATTAAAAACATATGGGAGTCCCTGCTCTCTATCCCTCAAATCCCACACTCTTCCTTGCCTCCCCCTTGCCTTCCTGCCTTCCTTCGTGTACATGTGGTTCATTGAATATGGATGCAAATGACTCACTTTAGTTCCATAAATCTTGTTCATATTAAAGATAATATAATGGCTCAGGCAGGAAAAATGGTAGAGTTACATAGGTAATATATTAAAATGCAGGAAATCATGGGTAAGATAAATAGCAAAAATTCCCATTTCAAACTCTGTGCCTTATCTAATGTCTGTCCCAAGTATATCACCCCCTGCACACCCCACACAAACCTCTAAGATGGGATGAAAGTTTCAACACTGTATTTTCTGCCTGAAATTTTAGATACTTTTTCTTTACCAGTCCTAACGAACTCAAAATCTATCCATCAGAGTTTGAACATATATATTTTTTAAAACCCTTGAAAAGAAAAAGAACCACCTGGCTTGATTTTAATTGATGTAGATCCTGGGAGTCAACAGTTCTGGGTTCGAGTCCTGGTACTGCCACTAACGTGTGTCCCACTGGGTGTCAGCTCTAATGTCCTATTGCTTCTAAAGTCCAGACTTTTATGTTTTCATTTGCAAGTATTCAATCTTTACACCACAAATACCATGGCCTTATTATCTAGATTATAAATAATTGCACCACAAACAAAATCTCTAAATTTAATTTACAGAGTACACGTGCTCCTGGAGACACAACCCATACTATTTGGTGATGAGAAAACTAGAAAATCATTCAAAATCTCAAAGTATTAAATGGTGAATGAGTAGGGAGGAGTGAAAATAAAAGTGAATTTCTCAATAATTTCTGTAATAAAATAACTCCTGAACCAACCAGGAGTGAAAGGAAGCAGTAAGAAGAGAATATTCAAAGTGTATAGTGAAGACCTACTTGATGCATGAGAATGACAAGATCCTGTGTGTGGAGTTTTCTGTGTCCTCTTTATTATTTATTTTCTCTTTTCCTACAATCCCCATAGGAATTGACCTGCTGACATTTAAAGGTTGAGTGACCTAATTCTGTCGCTTAAATAACCCTGCTCTTGGGCAGGCCTGATTTTTAAATTCTATCTCAAGATGGCATCAATGAGTAAAAAGCACTTCAATGAAGTTGGCCTTTCCCCTCTTGCGCCATCATCCTGAAAGAAACAGCAGACAGAAAGAAACCAACTTTAGTATATGTGCCGCCAAAACAAGCACAATGAGTGGGGGAAAATCAGAGAGGAAGACAAACCATGAGAGACTCCTGACTCTGGGAAATACATAAAGGGTTGCTGGAGGGGTGGGGGGTGAAGGGATGGGCTGGTGGGGCGACGGGCCCTGAGGAGGGCACGCGATGGGATGAGCACCCGGTGTTGGACTATGTGTTGGCAAATTGAATTCAAATTAAAAAAGAAAGAAAGAAACCAACTGAATTACTTCAGTTTGAATTCGGATCACAAGGGACTTAAATCGTTAAATGAGGATCTGATCCCATATCAACGTTATTATTATTATTGATACAAGACCTGAGATGGGATTACATGTAGCATGGGAGAAGGGTAACAGAGCAATTCTTTGGAAGTAAAAGACAGGATAGTGCATGTAGGGCCACTGCTTCTTAGTGAATAATGCTTAAGATCTTTTTTTTTTTTTTTTTTTTTTTTAATGCTTAAGATCTTTAACAATCGAAAACACCACAGCAGTTGGATGTACATCATTGGGCAGGCCAAGATTTTCATCTTTAAAATACAGTAGGTAAGCTTTGGTAAATCGATGGATTAAAAAAAAAATTACTTCCTTTAGTCATTCATCGTGTGTTTCCATAAATTAAAAAGGGTTAAATTTGAACTGCTAAAACAAGTAACTAAAACTTTACCTTTAGTAAATTGTTAATTGCTAGTACAATATCCATTTTGATACAAACGTTGCTAAAAATGTTTCCACTTTTCTTTTAAAATTATATAAACAGAAACACTAATTTGACTCTGAAAACTTTTACAATTGATAGCTGCTCTTAAGCCCAGTTTAAGATATGCCCTTATCCAAATATGGGAATATAAATATACATATATATGAATAATAATAATAAATATATAAGAATATATATTTTTCCCCTCTTAAGATTTACACCTCTTAATCCCCTCCACCTATTTTGCCCATCCCTACATTCCCCTCCCCTCTGGAAACCACCAGTCTGTTCTCTTTATTTATGAGTCTGTTTCTGGTTTTGTTTGCTTGCTTGTTTGTTCATTGGTTTTGATTTTTTAGATTCTACATATAAATTAAATCATTTATTATTTGTCTTTTTCGGTCCAACTTATTTCACCCAGGATAATGCCATCTAGGTCCACCCTTGTTCTCACAAATGGCAAGATCTCATACTCTTTCATTGCTGAGTAATATTCCATTGTGTATATATGTCACATCCCCTTTATCCATTCATCTATCGATGGACGCCTCGGTTGTTTCCATATCTTGGTGATTGTAAATACAGCTGCAATAAACATAGAGGCACATACATCTTTTTGAATTAGTGTCCTCATTTTCCTCAGGTAAAAGCACAGAAGTAGAATTACTAGATTGTATGAAACTTCCATTTTTAGCTTTCTGAGGCATTTCCATGCTGCTCTCCATTGTGGCTACATTCCCAGTGCACAAGGGTTCTCTTTTCTCCACATCCTCACCAACATTTGTTATATTTTGTCTTTTAGATACTAGCCAATCTGACAGGTGGAAGGTGCTATCACATTGTGGTTTTGATTTTGATAATTCCCTGATAATTAGTTATGTTGAGCATTTTTTCGTGTGTCTGTTGGCAATTTATTTATTATCCACCAAAGTCAATATTTGCTGCTTCAAAGAATCTCTACCTCTTTTGTCTAAATAACTTACATTATCAATGTTGATCCTACATCAACACTGGGCCACCTGCCATCACCTGGGATGGATGCATTCACCCTGCTTGTTAGTCTGCAGACAACCTGCTCGCTTGTCTGAAAAAGCTCCTTTGGTTTTGGAGAATGTATTAGCTCCCCATGGCTGCTGTAACAAAACACACAGGTTTAGTGGATTAAAATAACATATACTTAATTCACTTCTGGAGGCCAAAAGTCCAAAATCAGTTTCGTTGGGCTAAAATCAAGGTATCAGCAGGGCTGGTTCCTGCGAAGGCTCTGAGGTAAGAGTCTATTTCCCTGCCTTTTCCAGTGTCGAGAGCTTTGTTCCTGTCATTTCTTGGCCTGTGGCTCCTCTCTCCATCTTCAAAGCAAGGATCCGAGCATCTTCTATTTTCCCTCTGGTTTGAACACATCATCTCTGTAGTCAAGGACACATCTGAATAATCCTGGATAATCTCCCCCAACTCAAGATCCTTCATTTAGTTGGAGTTAGACGTTCATTTTGCCATATAAGGTAGCATTCATAGGTTCCGGGGAGTGGGACATGAACATTTTTAGGAGGCTTCAATCCATCCTGCATCTGGGGGTGGGATGTGGTTGGGGTGAAGAAGGTGAGAACGCACTCAGCTGACGCTGTCAGATAGTAATAGTGATGCTGAGTGTTCACCATGTGTCCCCCTAGGCACCACCCTGGATCCTCTATGAGCTCCAACCGATTAAATCTATACTAGCCTGGAGTGGGGCTGGCACTCAGTTGGTACTCGTTGGTGGTCTTGCCGCAGCAGGAGGAGAAGCCCAAAAGTGACAGAGCCGGGTGCAAATCCTGATGCTCTGGCTCCGACATCCATGAGTCTAACCACTCTGCTCTACTATGGTTCCTGCCCCTCATTATTTGAGAAGCAAACAGAGATGGTGACAAGCACTGGGTCTTCATCCCAGGGCATCAAGAACCCAGAGCCTCTAGAGTTTAGGCTTTATCATTTATGTTCTTGCTCATTTCACTTCCCAGTTGAGGAATCTAAGGCTCGAAATTAAGAAATTAATAAAAATGGAGTTAAGTGAAATTGAGAGATTGATTCACTCCAGGCTAGACAGCTGGGGTAGTAAAGCCATTAGGGGGTATACTGTGGTTTCCTTACCTGCTCTAGGCTAAGAACACTCACTCAGCTGCCCCACTTCTCCAGGCACACCTCGTGTTAGAGCCAGATTTGTGTTCCCCTCCAAATTCATGAAGTCCTAACCCCCTGCACCTCAGAATGACATCATATTTGGAGATAGGCAGAACCTTTAAAAAGGTGATGAAGGTGAAATGAGAACAGGATAAAGCCCTAATCCAACAGGACTAGTGTGCTTCTAAGAAAAGAGACTCGGAGACGTGCATTCCAAGGAAAGGTTGTGTGAGGACATAGGGAAAAGATGGCCTTCTGGAGGCCATGAAGACAGGCCTCGGAGAAACCAAACATCCTGATCTTGGACTTCTTGCTTCCAGGTCTAAGAGAAAATAAATTTCTTTTGCGTAAGTCATCCAGTTTGTGGTATTTGTTATGGCAGCCCCAGCAAGCTAATACATCCCAGGTAGATCACAGGCCTTAGATCTCTTTGGCCTAGAGGCAGTTAGCCCACAGTCCAGATACCTGAT
This sequence comes from Canis aureus, assembly GCF_053574225.1. Taxonomy (NCBI): domain Eukaryota; kingdom Metazoa; phylum Chordata; class Mammalia; order Carnivora; family Canidae; genus Canis; species Canis aureus. Next base: position 69,371,138 of record NC_135611.1, on the reverse strand, counting down.
GTTTCCCAAGGGAAGAAATAAGAGTTTCTAAATAATTTTCAGGATTTATTAAAGCCTAAAGGGAAATGTACAAAACACACTCCGACTAAAATAAATTCCAAGTTTCATTGCTTTTGGGTAGAATTGTATCAAGTCAACATGGTAGCGTCCGCTGTCTCAAATTCATCTGAAGCTTTAATTAGCAACACGTGTCTGATTAATTTAAAATAAAGTTAATCATTTCATAAAGTTGGCTTGTTTGGGAAATAAAAAAAAACCTCAGGCTTTTTGATGAAGAGAAGAGTGAGCAGGAATCACTGCTTTGGGCCCCAATTCCTTTCTTTGGATCCTCCAAGCCCCATGCTGTTTAATCCTCTTCAAGCTGCTACAGCTCTTTCAGGGGTGAACTGAGCAAATTACATGGCTCCAGTCCCCTGTCATATCAGGGGTGCTTAGAGTCACTGTTTTCAAACTTGGGATTATCACTGACATTTGCTAGGTGCTATGTATCTGGTTGTTTTCCTGAAAACCAATGAAACTTTAAGTGAAAATGATCCCAAGTCAGGGTTCCCCAGAAAAACTGAACCTTTAGGAGATAGACAGATAAATAGATTGATAGGTAGACAGATATAGAGAGATTTACTATGAAGCACTCGCTCACATAATTGTGGAGGCCAGGAAATCCCACCACCTGCCATCTGCAAACTAGAGGGGCAGAGGAAAGGTGGCAGTGTCGTTCCAGTCCAAACCCGAAGGCCCAGGAACCAAGGGAGCCGATGGTATAAACCTCAGTCCAAGTCCAAAGGCCCAAGAAGCAGGAGTACTGATGTCTGGGGGCAGGGAGACAGATGTCCCAGCTCAAGCACAGGGAACAGATGTGCCCTTCCTCTGTGTTTTTGTTCTATTCAATCCCTCAACAGGTGAGATGATGTCGACCTGCACTGGTGATCAGTTGATAGATTCACATACGAATCTCTTCTGTAAATACCGTCATAAACACCTAGAAATCTGGATGTCCCTTAGTCCAGTCAAGTTGACACAGAAAATTAATCACCACACAAAGAGAACAAATATGAAAATAGCCTATTTTCAATAAGTGGAGAGACCCAGCTCTTTAATAGAAGCAAAATAAGAAAGCCACAAAACCCAATACACATCCTAGAGGATCAAGTGCCTCCAGGAGACTACATCTTGAAAGTTTGAACAACAGTACTTTAAACAGAATTGTACATTTTATTTAAAAATAATAGCAAATGTAGGCAGAACACAAATTTCTATTAAGAACAGAAGTTTATTCAATGCTTTATAGCAAAATATTGAGCTCACTCTATAACGATACACAAGCTTGGTGTTCTAACAAGTAACACTGACTCAATTCAGGGAAGCTCGGATGCCAACACAAGGTGGGATTGTGGGGAGCTACGGACAGAGATGTATTTTCCTTCTCCTTTTCCACAAGAGCTGCAATGATACCAATGCTGATGCCGCTCAGAAACATTTAGGCATTGGGAAGAATCTGTAAAATTTCCTGAGTATTCCATTAAACAGTTCTTACAATTAAATGTTACCTTAATGGAAAACATGAACATTTTCTGATGGAAACATTCATTTTCGTGTTTATTATCTTCGGTGACTGACAGCCACAATTCCAAAAATGTATTACACCCTAAGAAAGTCTTTGGGGTCTTCATAAGGCTTTCCAGCACAAGGTAAATTTCAAGGCCATTTGTCAAGGATTAAATTTTCTTGAATCACCAAGCTAGTGATACACAAAGATAAAAAGAAATGTCAAGGTTAGCTGATTATTTCCCAAAGAACAGGATCTAAAAAATGTTGAGGGGAAAGAAGGATGTGGGAATGCATGGATGCTGGATGACAAAAGAGATGGCGAGGAGGGATACTGAGCCTAGTTACTGTTAACTAACCCATAGTGTATTTTTGTGACTAGTCAACATTTTCTTCATGTATATAATTATTTCAAGATAGCATTCCTACAAACTAAATTGGCTCATTCCTTTTCCGAGTTAGTTGCAAAGAAATTCTGATTCTGAATATCTAAAGTTATAGCTAATAGCATTTTGATATTTATCCCTAAGAATACCTGGCATTCTCAGCCATGGTTCTCGAATACGTGTTTGTTTTTTTTAATAAAATATCCCTAAAATAGAACTAACATTGAAAAAAGATATACCTACCCAGAGCTCAGGGAACTAGTCACAACCAACTTAATTCCTATCAATTAGCTCACATAGAGCTAAACCAATTTCACCAATTCACATTATTTCGCTCACACAGAAACTAGATCTTTTTCCTTTTAAATAATTTATCTGATTTTGTAAAAAAAAAAATGCTTTTAAAAAAGCAATCATTTAGAAAATCCACCTATGGTTTGTACTCATGTGCATCTATAAGTTTATTTTGAGTCTTGGGCCTAAATTTAGTACTGTGGGTCCACACATTGGTACCCTGCCCTTTCCGAACCGGACACTTCATTCTATGCAGATGACCATCAACGTGAGAACTTGAAAGTAAAGAAAAGGGAGCTGTAGTTCAGATGGGAGTCTGGTGTGTTCATATCAATAAAAGAGATAACGCTTCCAAAGGAAGGGAAAACACTAAACCATGTGCGATTGTAGAAAGAACTGCAACCATGAGCAACCCAAACATAAGCAGCCATCTCCCACACAGAATTAAACAGCCAGGTCTAACCCACTACAAACCATTTGATTAATAAAAAGGCTTATAACCTATACTTTAACAAGGAAACACTGGTGAAAATAGTTTTAAAATATATAGCCTTGTAAAATGATATATTTTTGAACATTAAAACCTGGTTTCAGAAGTTCCCCGCTTCAGGTTGTTACTCAAAAACTCATCATGTTCAAAACTCAAATTATTATGCGATCTGGAAATCATGAGGAGCTTCTCCTTGTTGGTAAAGTCTTTTTTGATCGTAGCCTGGGGCACAAGCAGCCTCTCCATGGGGTCCTCTTTATTCTCTAGTCTCATGTAGCCTTTGCTGTTGCTTCGGTCCAACCGAGGCCAACTTGGGTGTTTCCGTTGCTCCGCCTGAACAGTTAGGGTAGAAGGACCCCGGTCTAAGTCTAAGGATTTTGAGTGTGACGAGAGCAAATGTAAAGATGTGTTGGACCCGAACTGTCTTCTCGCGGCCCCAGGAGACAAGAACTGTCCGGCCCCAGGTCCGAGGGCCACAGAGGACTTGTACTGGCTCGACAGCGACTCGCCAACAGAATGATTCCTCGGGAAGGCCGTGCCGACCGGCTGGAAGGGTTCCCCAGCGTTGGGTGGAGGGAGCACCAGGGAGTCCATGGACAAGTTCCTCGCCCTGCTCTTGAGGTTGTCCGCAGCCTCAGTGATGTGGTCTATACTGGGCTCGTCAATGACGCAGTTGTTAAGCTTGATCACAGGCAAGGTAAAAGCGCTGATGGACGACGACACGATTGATTTGGTTCCACACTTCTTGGGGCCACCGGTCTTGTCCTCTGTCGTCTTGGACGCAGGTGGGTAGAGGCCAAAGACGGAGACAGAGCTGTCAGAAAGCAAAGGTGGCATGAGATGCCCCAAACTCTTATTTTCATTCAGTGCAAGCTCATCCTCCTCGACGGAGCTGTCCATCCGAAAACTGCTCCTAAAGCCGGAGAAAGATGCGATGGTGTTTGCTGCTAGTCTCGAGGTGCAGGAGCTCCCATTCTGTTTAACCTCTGAGTCTCCCATCGCACCCGTGTAGAGGCCATTCATATGCTTCTGCTCCTTGACCCTCAGCGTGTGGATGTCGATGACCGTGGAATAGATGTCCCTCATGTGTATGATTTTTGTTTCTTTGTCACGGTTCTCGTGAAGAATGGCATTGGCACAGATGAAAATGAAAATGCCAATCCCCATGGTGAAAGGGCCGAGCATTTTCATCTTATCAGAATGTAAATGCTGCTCAAAGAAGCGGACCACCACGCCACCCTGGTTCCGAATGACCTGGGTCTCGTTGGTTGACAGTGTTGTCTCGGCATCGATGAAATGTTCTTTTTGGGGCCAGTATCCAAGGACTGCCATTGCAATTCCTACAATGGAGATGAGCACTCCTAAAATGAGGAAAAACCCAGATGGGGAATAAAGCCGGATTTTGCCCCGCACTACTACGACGTCGGCCTGAGGCCGACGCCGGGCCGGTTTCTTGTCTTGGGCAGCAGGCGCCGGGCTGAGGCTGACGTGGTGCTGAGATCTTGCCGAGTCTTGCCTTTTCAAGGCGGCCAGGCCCGTTATCACTCCCCCGGTTGCTATCATAGCTCAGCCCTCTGTTCTGAAAAGAAAGAGAAAAGATGATCATCTTAGCTGTTCTGGGACATGCTCACCAGTTCAGCAATTGTTTATATGTTTTTATTGTTTGTTGTTTCATATAATGAAAAAGGGCAGTGGAGTATCTCTTTACCTGATATAGTTTGGGTAGAAGTTTTGTCTATTGAATAACGTAAAATTCTGGAGATTTCCTTTATTGGCTGAATTAATGTCTGGGTTGTTAATGAAACATGAGCTCAAGGTATAGTTTATTCAAACAATCTCATCATTTATATAAAACAGTCCCTGATCACAAGGAACCCCCCCCCCCAACACACACACACACGCATGCCGTCTTTCATTATCTGTGTCATCTCAAAGAAATGGGAAAATCCAGAACACTTAATAGACCCCAAACCATCAAACCCTAGACTTACAAAGAGAACACATTCCAACAAATCACAGTTTAACATCCACTCTTGTGGAAGTCACCAGTGAGCTCTCGCCTATCACACTTCGTTTCTCCCGATCTGTTCTCAGCCTCCTTATTTCTCTGTGTCCATGAACACTCGGACCCCTGCTTCCTTGAAACTCGCTCTTTTCCAGTCTCCTATGATCCTAAGTCGGGCTCTTCCCTGCCCTCACTGACTACTTCCATCGTGGCTCATCTTCCCTCCCCTACAACTAGACTGCCTGCCCCCGCGAGGCCGACCTTTGGCCATCTTTATATCCCCCCTTGGCCTTCATACCCGCTCCTACTCCTGCCGCCATCACGTCTGTGCTAACGCATCCCAAGCCCATACTGCAGGCCGTAGCCGGGGTTCCCAGGGCAGCGCGTGTATGTCCACGCACCGCTCGCACAGCTGAGCTCACCCCCCCTCCGTACGGCTTGACTTGTCTCACTTCCCTCACGGTGTCGCTTCTTCTGGTTGACGCTTCATAATTATCTTTAACTCCTTCCTTTCTCTTTTCTCTCATCTGCTGATCAGGCTCTAAATCTGAGAAATGTTCACTCCCTGACGTTTCTCCTTTCTACCGCCCACTCCAATCCTACCCCGCCCAGCCCAGGCCGCTCTCGGTACCTGTCACTAGACCATTGTAATAACCTCCCAGCCGGCCTTCCAAACTCCAATTCTCTTTCTCTTCCACAGTCAAGCTTATAAGCTGAGGACAGATTAATTATGTGATTCATTATCCTCAAACACAACTCTGAAATTGTTTAAAGAGTGGAATAATAGATAAAACATTCCCCATTACCTACCAGCATTAAATGCGGGATTTCAGACCCAGGGGATTTAGCTTTATCTCTAACTGTTCTCTTTCATTTACATAAAACTAAAACCTAACAAAGTGCCCTGTACTTCATACTGTACTATTTTTGAGACTTTGTTAATAAGGTTTCGTTTGTCTAGATGCCCCTTCCTCACCCTCCATGCCCCATTTCACATATTAGCACAGGCTGGTCATCGAAGCTCGTGTCCCACTTCCCTTAAAAGCCTTCTTTGACTCACTCAGCCAATCCCACCCGAGCCCTCATTTCTCAGTGCATTTTAGCAAGTTTTCCACGGCACTGGCTGTATTATAACGTCTCAGTTCTTTCAATTCTTGTGGTCAAACATCAAGTTCAATTCATATTTTCATCACCAAAAACATTCAATATAATAGCTTGCGCGGAGCCACTGTTCAAGAAACACACACTAAAACGTTCAAAATGAGAGTAATTCTTTTCCTGGGATTTGTTGGATGACCATCATGTCACACCACACTGACTTCCCCAGTCAAAAATATGAACAAATGAAATTAATACCAAAACAGAAAGCAACATGTTGTGAGTTGGTAAAATATTTGTCATTATTTGTAAGAATAGTTCTCCAGCTGCCAGTGCTGGCTGGGAGGAAACGGAGGATATTTTAGGACTCACGGGGTCTCTGGCAAATTTTTGAGAGGGTTTCAGATCTCAGCTTGTGAAATCAAGCTCTCCTTTTGAATTGCTATTTATGATTTCTGAGTTCTGTTTAAATAAGCGGGGTCGTGGAAGGCATCCACACGTTGAGCTAGCTGAACAAGCCGCTGAGTAAATCCAGCCTTGGCTGCAACTATAACTAGGAGGAAAAGAGTTTAATGTCGAAAGGACCAACTATCCTGTAACACACAGCAGGAGCCTAGGAAAGTCAGCTAGGCCTCCTACTGCGGTTCAGAACCTCTCCCGGACCTTGGCTACCTCGGAGCTTAGTCAACCTAGGTTGTCTCGATCCCCAAACAGTTCTGAATGTTTGAATAAAATAATTTGATCAGATAGAAGCCATCTAACTCCGTTATTTCCGTGTAGCAGGACGGGGATTTAGTTTGCCATCCTTCTAAACAGAATGAAGACAAAGGCACGGACTTTTCCATCAGGGGTTGAAAGCCTCCATGGTGGATCACATTCCACGGAGCCCACGCCCACCTCCAGTGGTTAAGACATTCCCGCTATCTCGCCCTCTCCATTCCCGAGGCCCACGGAGGAGAGGCGGCTGGAAGAGAAAACCACATTTGAGAAAGACGGATGAAGATTGGAAGGCAGGACAGAGCGACGGGGAGTGGGCCTTGAGAGCAAGCACGCAGGGCTAGTCGACGTGTGAAAACGCAACTGGAAGGAGGAGAGTCCGGGCCGAGGTCAGAAATAAAGAATGGGGAGGGGGGGAGATGAAAGGACCCCCTGGCTTCTTCAACCTGCTCTGGCCAGACCCCGAGGGGGCACGCGGCTCCGGGCAGGTGCCCGTGTCTTCCTTTGTGAGCCGCCGTGGTGACTGGGCCCAGACTGACTCCGACAGGAAGGCAAAGTGCTTAAACGCAGTCACTGCTTCAAAGAACTTGAACCTCCACTGTAAAGAGCTAGTCTATCTCCATAAAACAGAATTAACGCCCCTAGAACCAAAGGTTTATTGTGGAGGACCTTTGCAGCAGCTTCCGGCAGGTGGAAGCTTTCTGACTCTCATCACAGTGAGAAGCCGAATGAATAGTATTTGGGACAAGGAAGGTCAAGGGAAAGCGAGGCTGGAGAAGAGAGCCCTGGTCTGCGCGGAGCACCCCTGAGCACCCGGCTCACCGTGGAGGGAGGGAGCCAGGCCATGCGCGAGGAGAAAGGGAAGGCCCGGGTCTTGGAAGGTAGCAAGGGTCCCTCCCAGGTGCTTGACTATCCCATTCACACGTGACGGGGCTGGAGGAAGACACAAATACCGCTGTCATAGCTTAGGAGGATCGACCTCAACTCGTAGGCTGACGCCATAATGAGGGACCGACACTGTGACCCCCATGAAGATTCTGGCGGAACTGCAACCCCGGGGGCGGGCGTCTGGGCCTGGGCCCCTGCACCCCCGCCCCGCAACGTCAGCCTGGTCTATGGTGTTCGGTCCATGTGAAAGCAGCCTAAATCTATTTTTTTTTAACGTATGCTAAAAAGCCACATCCTCTCCATCCTACACTTTTATCACTGTATGTGTGCTCCCTACCATCCCAGGGCAGGGATAGGACTTATTTCCTTAACCATCCAAGTGAAGAATTTTGCTACTACGCTGAATTTCGTTCTGCTCATTTGGGCACAGAGTCTGTGCTTCCCAATCTCTCTGGATCCACAGCTTTCCCTAAACCTTTGGAAAATGGAGGACGTGCTGGGATACTCCAGTAGGGGCCTCCTCCTAAGGGGGAGTGTTAGTCTGTGTAGATATTCACTCATGTAACGGTAAACACTGACACCTGGGCTTGCACGTCTAGTGGAAGACTCAACATCAGTTTTCTGGCCAGAAGAATATAATGATCAGCAACTGTTTTTTTGAGGAGGCCTTTCGACGAGTTATACCTCAACCTAGCTAGAGGGTCAGCCACAGTCTCCTTCCATGTTCTCCAGAGAGGAATCATGATGTCGTCAAGACATGCATGAAAATAAGCATCTGTTGACAGCCAAAAAAAATTTTTTTAAATCAGTTTGGGTTAACTTTTGGCTGCATATCAGTCAGCCTATCTGCCATTCCCAGTGCTCATGAATCAGCCACGCGCTGCTAGCTGCCCCTGCCCCAATTAGCAGCTTGCGACCCACACTCGCCCTTCTTCTCCCCCGTCAAGCAGATTCGTGCTGGGCTGTGTCTGGCCTGCGCCTTCTTACCTGCTCATGAGGCACGTCAGCGTCATCAACAGGGACTCAGGCCCCGTAGCTACCTTTCCACCATAGGTGCAGCCTCTTGCGCTCGCTTGCATGCCCCATTCTTGTCCACTTGCCTACCTGGGGCACCTCTGCCCTCTGGGCCGTGCTCACCCGACACCTCGGGCTTGGCTGTAAGCGCTTGCTCCGGCCTGAGCAGATCTCTGCCTTGCATATCGTGTCAGTACACACCACTGGCCTCACCATCAGGCCTCACCTCCATACTCTTGCTCAGCCAATCGTTTTCGAAGTTGCTGCTGTGGCCCGTCACTCCCATCACGAGCTTACGCACCCCGTGGACCCGGCTCTCCACGGCGTTCACCCGCATGTGGGGCTCCCACCCTCACGGAAGCCCATTCCTGTACCCTGTATCCTCTTGCGACCACGTGACCTCCTGCCCTGACCACGCCGTGAGTCTCCCGCTCAGCAGATGCGGTTCCAGATGCATTCGCACACTCCCCTCGGACATGGTAAGTACGCGCACTTGCAGAGTCGAGAGATGTCAGAAGTCTTTGAATCAGACATTCCTTTTAAGCAACTGAGGACCAGGAATGTTGTCCCAGATCCAACAACGGAGAAGCAGAAAGAATAGGACTGGATTTCAAGTTTTCAGACTAGCAGGCCAGCGTTCATTCTTGGTTACATATTCCTCTTCCTGTTGTTTTTCCTGCTACCCCTGGGCCTCACATGGTGCCGGGAATGAGACAGATGCCCAACAAGTTGATCTGTTGACTATGACTTGATGTGAGGGATGCCAGGGCATGACTGGCATGCGCTGGGGGCCAGGGGCACGGCTCACAGCTCGTCCTGACTTCCAGGAGCATGGAGTCCGGTCGAGAGCAGGAAAGTACCTAAAACGAAATCACCTACTTGCTGTGATGATGGACTTGAGGACGCTCTTCCCCACTATCTGGAGTAACCCGGAGGCTTCCGAGAGGCAGCAGCAGCAGGGCAGTGGAGACACAGCTGTAGGAGTTTGCCAAGAAGCAGATTCTAACTCACTGCTGTTCCTCACTCTTTCACAAAGGCCCTCGCACCAGGATTTCTCTCTATCCGCTCAACCGCAGTATGGTTATTATCCTAAATTTATTTGATATTGTCTTACTTCTCTGTTTGAATTTATATTCTTATCTCAAGGCTTAAAAATGCACCAGAATGTGAGGCTATCTGCCAAAAGGAAGTGAAAGTTAATCTGTGCCTTCAGGACCAAACAAAAACATTATATAAAAACCGCATGTGGTATCCACAAATGTGACAGATAGAAATATTTTCTGTTCAAGCTAGAACAGTTTTAGGACTTTCTTCCCAGGAGAGACATTTTAAATTTTCAGACTGGGATTTTTAATCTACATCTTTACCAGAGTTGGAAGAGAAAATGCCTATGGGTGACTAATAAGTTCAATCATATTAAAGTTTAAAAAATAGGAATAGGTAGAAATCATTGCTTAGCACATAGCATAATGGATTTGCACACTGTCTCTGGAATCACAGAAACCTGATAGCCAGGCAGCCTTGGACAATTTTTTTTTAAGATTTATATATTTATTTATTATTATTTTTTAAAGATTTATTTATTTATTCATGATAGACATAGAGAGAGAGAGAGGCAGAGATACAGGCAGAGGGAGAAGCAGGCTCCATGCAGGGAGCCCAACGTGGGACTCAATTCTGGGACCCGGGGTCACGCCCTGGGCCTAAGGCAGGTGCCAAACCACTGAGCCACCCAGGGATCCCCAAGATTCATATATTTTGTTAAAGAAAGACAGAGCACTGGTGCACGAGCAGGGGGAGGGACAGAGAAAGGGGGAGCGTCTCCAGCAGACTCCCGCTGAGCGCAGAGCCCGACACAGGGCTGCATCTCATGACCCTGGGATCACGACCTGAGCCGACATCAGGAGTCCGCCGCCCAACCTACTGAGCCACCCAGGGGCCCCTTGGACAAGGTGTTTTAAATTCCTATCTCAGTTCCTCCGTCAGTCAAATGGCAAAAACCTTCCTTAATACTCAGTATGTAGAGCACTGGCCCTGTTAAGGATAAAATGAAGAAATATCTATGAAAAGTTCACTGTAGTGTTGACTATAGTAAATCCTCAAAAAACAGCAGCTATTTTTATTAGCTCTTCATTGCTCAGTGCCATCCACTCTTTCGTTGCTCTGCTAGGCAAACCAACACATACTCCAATACGCGAAGCGAAATAATTAACGACGGCTCACTGTATGTGGAGAGGGAATTATGACTGCAGGTTTGCACGGGGTTTAGAGTCAAAAGCTATCTGAATGGAAACTGTATTTTAGTGGCAGGAGCATTAATAATTTGGTAGTTACTAGGAAGAGCTGTGTTTATATAAGAGAGAGGCAAGTGGGGGATTATAGAAAGAATATAAAGCATGCCCTCCTCCTAGTTCTAGTTCTTCAGATTCAGAGACCTGTCGTACGACCAAAAAAATACAAGCAATTACAAGAATTAAGTTCATCTGATGTTTTGATCTATCTTAATGATGCAGGTGAACCAAAGGCAGCAGGATCTGATCAATTCTGCAAGCACCATTCTGCTTCCATTGGGACCCTCGGGCATAACACAGACTGAAAATAAAGAGGAATATGGGGCTTGGGGATATGGGGACTAGAGAATTTGCCATAAGGGTGATATAAAGCGAACATTGCAAAATGTTAATTTTGTGACAATAGGTTAAGCTGCGATTTTATGCACACGTGATGACCTGTGCTGGTCTGCCTTGGAGAAGGGCATCCTAATATTCAGCATAATTCTACATCTGCATGAGGGCTGGAACTACAGGGAAATAGAGAATTCTTTATAATTAGCAGAATTATACTCAAATCATTAGATAGAAAACACCACGTTACGGTCAAGGACATCCTACGCATGCGGAAAACACTAGGAATAGAGGATGCGCTGGGAAATCCTACGTGTTCTTTGTTACTGGCGCCTTCAAAACCCGCCAGCCTGACAAACTGTACAATTAGGGTCCAAACCAATTACAGACTGTGTAACAATGACAAGGAACAACTGCTCTCCCAGGACTAAGAGCCACGAAGCTCGCAGAACGCAAAAGTCTTCAGGAGGCCAAATAACAGATCCATAATGAGCTGTTGGAAAAAAACCCTGCTGAGACCCAGTGGGAGACATTTTCCGCAGGAACAGAAGAAATTAGAAGCCTATTTCCCCCAAAGTAGAAATAATGCTTCCTGCCTTGTACCCTCATTCTTCAAGTCAGGACAAGCTCTCACAACGTAGCCACCCTTCCTGCTCACTGCGTTTCCGGGCAGGAAGCCGACTTGAAATCGATGCACAGAAGCTACCGTTAAAGAAGTCACAGGTTTACGAAAATGCAGATTAGCTGAGATGAAGAGCTGAAACACTGAAAACCATGGGCTGGACTTGGTATACAGACCTCTCCCCTGCAGAGAAACACCGGCGGTCACGTCACTTAAGGGTACAGTGACAAGGCTTCTGGAAACAACACTGGTAAGTGAGGCTCCAGTAATCACACCCTTTACAGTGACTTAAAAACCCCAAGAAGCCCCAAACACTCTGGTGACCATCCTATAGGACAAGGGGGAAGGCCGAAACCTGGTAGCAAGTCTCAGTTCTCCTTGGCCCCACTTTCTAGCAAACGTCCTATGTCAGCCCGCCAGGTGTGCGTGCAGTGCCACTGGGCCAGTACTGTGACGGGGCCCGAACATCCCACTTTCTTCTCTGCTGCAAATTAGGGATCATTTCCCACCAGAGCAAAAGCACCATCTAAATTAGCAAACAGCTGCGCCACCTTTTAATCCACAGTAACACACCATCCATCGAATTTCTCATAAAGTCTTCCAAACCACGGTAGCTCGAGGCTGCCATGAAGCATTTACATTAGGCAATAAGTCAGACCTCATCGTTTCCACTGGGGAATTTCTTTTCCCCCAGAAGTGCGACCTGAGTAGGATCGCCCTTCAGGCAAGGGGGGAAGGGGTGGCCTCGCGGGAGAGGCCAAGGCCAAAGCCTTCACCAGTCACAGAAAAGAATGAAACACACACAAAAAATAAATAAATAAATAAAAATAAAAATAAATAAAAAAATAAAAAAGAACGAAACACACGAGTCCTTCAGCATAAGGAACATAGTCTTTAGAGAAACTCTGGCAGAGGAGGCAGTGGGGACACATGTGACTATTTCTATTTTTGTTTGCCTCGTCTTTTTTCCTCCTTGCACAGCTTAGGGGCAGCAAGGTGAATCAAGGAAATAGATTTTTACAGTTCCAATTTAAAACCAGTGTTGGGGGTAACTGGGGTGACGGGCACTGAGGGGGGCACTTGATGGGATGAGCAGTGGGCATTATTCTATATGTTGGCAAATTGAACACCAATAAAAAATAAATTGACAAAAAAATAAATAAAAAATAAGAATTTGCATCCATGTATCAAAAAATAAAAAAATGAAAAAATAAAACCAGTGTTGGTCAGCCCGTCTGTCTTTCTCACCTCCCTTCCCCTCGCCTCCCCTCCCCTCCTCTTCTCTCCCCTCTCTGTGCAAGGGAAAAATCCAGCAATACAGTAAGTGAAGCTGGTTTCCCAAACCAGTAAGGGAAACTGGTTTCCCTAGTTTCCCCCTCCTAGAGGTCAGCCGAGTGTTGTGTTTTTTGCAGCTCTTTGAGAAGTGGGAAGGAGGTTTTCTCACTTGGTGTCTTAGAATTATCTATGAGAACTCTTTACATATGAAAGAAATCAGCTCTCTGGTAGTGATATGCCTGGCACACATATTTATGTTTTGGCTTCCGTTTTTATTGTATCCTTTATCGAACAGAAAATTTCAATTCTATGTGGCCAGCCTTATGTTGGTTGATGGCTTCCCAGAATCATTAGAAAGCTCTTCTTCATTGGAAAGTCATGCTAAAAGTTCTTCCATGTGGGGGCACCTGGGTGGCACAGTGGGTTGGGCATCCGACTCTGGGTTTTGGCTCAGGTCGTGGTCTCGGGTCGTAGGATTGGGCCTTCTAGTGGGGTTCATGCCCAGTGCAGGGTCTGCTTAGGAGTCTCTCTGCCTCTCCCTCTGCCCTTCCCCCTTGAGATTGCATGTGTGTGCGTGCCCTCTCTCTCTCTCTCAGATAAATAAAGAAATCTTGAAAAAAAATTCCCTCATTTTCCCCCCAATAATTTCATGTTCTAATTCTCTTACATTTTCATTTTCTTGTGTATCTGGATGTGTGTGTGTGTGTGTAAGAATATAGGTAGGGCTCTAACGTGTTCATAGGAAACCTCTCCTCCTTTGCTTCGAAATACTTTCATTGTATATTAATTTCTTATAGTCATACTATGTACCAAATCTCATACCCATTTTGGTCAATATTAAGATTGCCCATTCTGTTCCATTAATCTACTAATTTGTCTGAACGAAACTAATATGATAATTCATATTTGGACACCTGATAAGATTAGTTTATTCTCATTCTCCTGCGTCAAAAATTTCTTGCTATGCTTACACATTTTATGTTGCCTGTGAACTTCAGAATTTGAGTTTTAAAAACCTGGCAATTTTATTGCAATCGCACCAGATCTCTACATACATATGGGGAGGACGGACACTGTTGTACCATGGTAGCATTTCACTAAAAGCTTTATGCCATAGTTTCTTTCTTTTCTTTCTTTGTTTCTTTGTTTCTTTGTTTCTTTCTCTTTTTTTCAACATAGATGTTTCTCACTTCTTCTTACTCTTTCTTGGGTCACTGCGTTTTGATGTAAAGCAGAGTTTTCTGTCCCTATCATTTACATCTTCAAGTGGTTGTCATTTGGCTGTAGGAAGGCTATTGACTTTTGTGCATTAATTTACTAAGCTGCCTTAACTGAGCTTGTTGACTGTTAAAAAAATAAATTTTTAGTTCATTCTCTTACGTGTCCTAGAAGGACAATGATATCATCCAGATATATCTTTGCCTCCTCTTTCCCAATTTTTAAAAAGATTTTATTTATTTATTCATGAGAGACCCAGAGAGAGAGAGGCAGAGACACAGGCAGAGGGAGAAGCAGGCTCCCTGCAGGGAGCCTGATGTGGGATTCGATCCCAGGGCCCCGGAGTCAGGCCCTGAGCCAAAGGCAGATGCTTGAGCCCTAAGCCACCCAGGTGCCCCCCTTTCCCAATTTCAAACCCACAACCGGCATTTTCTAACTGTACCACCGAGGACCTGGAGGAGGTAGGTAAACCAGGACAAAGTGGGGGGTGTGTGTGGCCCTCCCTGCCTGGCTCCTGGTTTTAAAGGGAGCACCCCCCGGTCCCACCACCGAATTACCTGTCCATACTGCTTCAGGTAGAGTTTTTAACCTAGATTCCGGGGGAGAAAATTAATTATGTCAGAGCTGCTGCTAGATGGGGACACGGAGGACATGGAGGGAAGGGGGAAGGTCAAAAGATAGAAAAGAAGGAAGAAGGAAAATGAGTTCAGTGGAGGAAGAGAAGGTGAACCATGTTCCGGGGCAGAAAATTATGGAATACTAACGCGACACAAACTATCAGAAACCATGAATCAGTTCTGTTTTCTTAAAAATGCTTCCTTCTTTCCAGAACTTCTTTAAAAAAAAAAAAAAAAAAAGGTCATACAAGGTCAGGAATCCTCCTGCTGGGCCTGCCAGGCTTACCAGGTCGTCCGCACACTCTGGTTGAATATATTGGCCGAGAGGGGAAAATCGAGAAGAATGGTAAACTGCCCACGATCTCAGGCATCGAAGACCAAACTGGAAAGAGCACAGGACATGACTTCGAGGGAGGCTTAACCTAACAACAGCGACGGAGGGAAGCGCGTTTCTAAACACACCACACACGCACATGTCCGCTTTCCACGGGTGGGGTGCGTGGGGGCCCCGCCTGGGACAGCTTCAGCCTCAGCTGTCTGTGACCCCAGATCGCAGCCTGCCTCACTGCTAACTTCCACGGGAGACAGCAATCCGAGGGGAAAAGGGACAAAAGAGATTCCTCATCCAGCCACAGAAGAAAAAAAAATACAAATGTCCAGGGAGCAGAGTCAAAGAGCAACCCGACAGGAAAGGGAGACACGTGGCCTGATGCAATTTCGAAAGAAAAGCTGCGCCTTCATTCACTCGTTGACGGAAAAGAAAAAGAAGGGTTGACTATGTGCATTCCTGGGGGTGACTTGCAAAGTCGCCCTCCTCCTGCCCCACTTCACTTCCACGACCACAGCCTTGAGAAAGCCTCGCAGGGGTCCGGGGGGTGGGCGCGCGGGGACAGGGGAGCCAAGCAGTCCACGTGGGCGTGAGTCGTCGGCCAGGCAAGGCTCTGCTCTGGCCGCGGCCTGGCGGGCGGGTGGCAGGGACTGGCGCCTTGTGCCCAAGGGCCTCCGTGCATGCCCCCCGGTTCATCTGAACGGAGACAAACACAGTCACGAGGAACTTTCTTTCAGGCACTGGCATCCCATCCCGGGGCTTATGGAAGTTGAGTTTAGGCCAAGGTTGAGCCGGCCTCTAAACTGTGCATGGGGATCCCTGGGGGGGCTCAGCGGTTTGGCACCTGCCTTTGGCCCAGGGCATGACCCCAGGCCCCAGGATCGAGTCCCACGTCGGGCTCCCTGCATGGAGCCTGCTTCTCCCTCTGCCTGGGTCTCTGCCTCTCTCTCTATGTCTATCATGAATGAATAAATAAAATCTTAAAAAAAAAAAAATGAACTCACGTGCGACTTCAATCTGAGTTTTAAAAATGCCTTCGATCTCGATGCTTATCATCAAAATGAAAGACTAATGGGATTATAAGGACGAGTTTTTGATGTGTATGCTTTTTAAACAAATACGCAGCATTGGTTCAGGTTTTTGATTGTCAATGACATCCAGCCCAGGGACAAACAAAACTTCCTTTAAAATTCTAAGTATTTAAAAAAATAAATAAATAAATAAATAAATAAAATTCTAAGTATTTCTTAGGTTTGCCACAGCTGCCTGCCAAACCACGGATTTTACCCGTAGCCTTTTGAAGGTGAATCAGACGTTTGCTGGCTTATTCACACGTTGGCCCATGAGAGCCTCACAGCCGTGGGGAGCAGGCTGTAGCACCATGGCCCGACACACAGCTGCGTAGCAGCCCCCTCCCGGCAACGGGCCAAGAGTCCAAGACGATACATCGGTCGTGTGTAGGGCAGTGCTCTGCAGCTCTGCAGCTCTGCCGAAGCAAGCTCCGACCCTACAACCCCTGGGGCCACCTGATTACCTCCGAACTGGCTGATCTCCAAAAGGAAAATTACGTAGAGGGTTGAAGCAATGGCTGGGCTTGTTCAGGCTTCAGCATCCTTCGCTTCCAACCACCTATTTAGAGGGCATCTGGGCTATTTTTTTTTTATTGCTTTTGAAAAGATGACGAGGATTCTTCTTTGTTCCTAAATCCACGTAAGATAACGAAGCCAAGTAATTAAACAAATCAAAGCACAGTCCTAATTCTTCCAGAACGATGTTGATCATTTATTCAAATTCCTCGTTCACTCTGGGAAGCAGGGAATCTCGCATTTCTATTTAGCACTGCTTGGGCTGCTTTTCTTTTTTTTTTTTTTTCTTTTTTTTTTGGGGGGGGGCTGCTTTTCATTCTGATCACCACTTACAATGATTTCAAGCTTCTACGCCCTTTGATCTGAGGAGCCGTGCTTGTGATGTTTATTTATTTCTGCACTTGGTGCAGACTCGTTGAGCACCAACTATGCTCCAAAGCTCAGCGGTGAGTGTGCCATCCCCTGTGCTGTCATTGGGCTGACAAGCAGGTGCTAAGACACAGTCTAGGCGCAGCGACGGGAATGTTGGTGGACACACAAGGCCCAGAGGAGACAGTGACCTCGGAGTGTGCGGGTCAGGACAGTGAACGGGCAGGAGAGGTTTCATGACCAAGGGAGGAAGAGGAGCAGAGAGGAACTCCCAGCAGAGGAAATAGAGGGAAGGCGGCCACTGGGACGGCATGGATGGACCTGCAGGAATTCAGGCTGGTTGGGGGTTTAGACCTAAGAAGCATAGCTTCTGATAGCTTCCTATCAGCAATCCCCAAGCAGCACACGGAAGTCGGTGGTGAACTCCCCGAGACTTACTCTACCACAAGTCGTCATCACCATCATGATCACAGCCCAGCCCAGCCCCGCCTAACCTCATAAAGCAGCGGAAGACCCTGTGCTGCGTAAAAGGTCATTGTAGGATTCACTCCGATTGGAAAGGGCTGGAGTTGACTCGCCGAAGCTCTGCAACCTTACTGAGACCAAAGTAAATATTAGGTAAATGGGAAATAAGTCAATCGGAGAAGGACAAACATTATATGTTCTCATTCATTTGGGGAATATAGATAATAGTGAAAGGGAATAGAAGGGAAGGGAGAAGAAATGGGTGGAAATATCAGGGAGGGAGACAGAACATAAAGACTCCTAACTGGGAAAAGAACTAGGGGTGGTGGAAGGGGAGGAGGGCGGGGGGTGGGGGTGACTGCGTGACGGGCACTGAGGGGGGCACTTGACGGGATGAGCACTGGGTGTTATTCTATATGTTGGCAAATTGAACACCAATAAAAAATAAATTTATTATTATTTAAAAAATGGTGACTTTTTGAAGATGATGGCAAGGCTCTCACAAGCAAAGCAATTTTTGTCAAAGCCACAATCAAAACCTCAAAGATCGTAATACTCTAGAGTCACCAGACTCTCAGAAGATGAAGAATCACAGCAAAAGGGGGAAAAATAGGGAAAAAATGCCGGAGAGGAGGACTTTCATCTTTTCCAGAGGGAAAGAAAAAAGTTTGACTCTTTTCCAAGAGAACTCAAGAAGCTCAACTTATTCATCTGGAGGCTTTGGGGGGAAAAGGATGAAAATAGTGAAGGAAGAATGAAAAATCAGAAATAAGAGAGGAGGTAATGTTTACCGAGCTGTGATGTCTCATTAGGAACTAAATACACACCGTTGTCCTTGATTTTCAGAAAAATTCGGTGAGGGAGGAAAACCGCTTCACTGAGACTCAGAGAGGCTAAGTAATTTGCTTCATGTCACGCAGCCAGGAAATGGGAGAGAGAGCAGGGCTTCACATCAAGACCCGCTCAGCTCCAAGAACGTGATTTTTATCCCAAATCACATCGCGCAGTAATAGGATAAGGGGGAGGGGGAGGCGTGACCGCAAGTGTCGAGAGAAAACAAGGAGATGAGGGGAAGAGGGAAGAATTTGTGCTTATGAATGTAGAATGCAGAGAGGAAATAATACGTTATTTAAAGCAACAACAAAGTCTGTCATTTAAAGGAAAAAAAATGTCATTTAAAGAAGGAGATCGTACGCATCTCTGAATTGCACAGCGCAGTGCCATTGCCATGTCCTCAGCACCGCGCCATCGCTGGTGATGACACAGTGAGTTCCGTTTCTGACCTTTGTAGGAACCCATTTCTGTAAAAATCGTCGAAGTTGTATATGAGAAATAAACAAATGCCTAAAAAAAACACACACACAGAAAAACCCCCAAACCACCCAAAACTATAGTACTGGATGCAGAAATAAAATAGAGATCGATTATCCCAAAAAGCAAGCGACGGTGGTGTCACTCTATCTATTTAGTTCCCTTCGCATCCTGCCACATTGACGCGTACTCATCGCCATGCCGCTACGCAGTTGACCCAAACTAAGGAAAGGCACTTAAGAAGGACCTGGCACCCTAATCAGATTGGAGAATATTTTAGACCCAACTGGCTTCAAGATTTTATTTTTTCCCCTAAAGCGTCATCAGTACAAACTAAGGAAATGCCAGCAAAAGGTTTTTTATTAGTTAGCAATGTTTAAATGGAGGGGTTTTCTCTCTTTTTAGGGGGTAATTCAGCAGCATGTACCTTCTTCTCCTCTCGACTGTATTAACACAGCGACCCGACCCACCAGTTATGGCGCCCTCACGGCGACGGACACTGGCGGTCATCCCCAAAATGTAGACAGACATTTTTTTTTTAAGATTTTATTTATTTACTCATGATAGAGAGAGAGGCAGAGACACAGGCAGAGGGAGAAGCAGGCTCCATGCCCAGAGCCCGATGCAGGACTCGATCCCAGGACCCCAGGATCACGCCCTGGGCCAAAGGCAGGCGCTGAACCGCTGAGCCATCCGGGGATCCCCGTAGACAGACATTTAATGACAGGAAGACATGTTCAGTAAGTATATCAAACCAATATCAAAAACCCAGTGTGATAAGCAATCTCATTTATTTGAAAAATCTATTTCACATGCCTCCGTGTGGGCACAGCTGGAGAGCGGCAGCCAGGTGAGGCACAGCCGCCAACCGTCCACTGTTCGGGCCGCAGAAATGCCCCTGCGTAGCCAGAGGCACACTGAAAAAAATGCACACATGGGGAAAATACCCAGAAAAGCCATATGGAAAAGAGTTCACCCTACGGTCTAAGCACAGTCCCCAGTTGGCTCGTCTAACAACAAATATCCCCAATAGAAGATCACGCAGCATCTAGACTTTGATTTCTTCTGGCTCGTGCAGCACAGCTCGGTAAACACTGCTTTTTCACCCAAAAGTCATATTACTCTGTTGTTACATCAAGATCAGTTTGAGAGCTACAGCTATGAATTTAAAACTTGGCTCAGTCAACTACGTGATAGAGCTCCTTGTGCAAAATCACGGCCCGTGGATTTTATATTTCACCCCTAGAGCCGAAGTGACTTCGTGATTTCAAAAAGGCCGACTGGCTAACTAGCTGGACGCCAGGCGCACGATGCAAACTCTTGCGAATTTGGGAAACAGCCGATGAAAGGGTCCAACTGTGTTTTGCGACAGGAAGCCATCCCTTTCCCCTCCTGACCGAGGGCAGTCTTCAGGCAGGTCCCTGGACTCCCCCCACCCCCGGACGGTCTTCTGGGACCAGAGGTTCCAGTGCTTTAGCAATTCATAATCCGTGACAATCAAAACAACACTGGGGCCGCACACAGAAGACAACACGGGGATTCTAAGAGCAGGAGAAAAGTCATTAGGGTCATTCCCATGGTTCAGAAGCAACATGGAACAGTTATGTAAACCCAGTGCCTGAGCAGAGAGGTCCCCGGGAAGCCTGGAGGCTCGGGGGGCAGGCCTCAGGAGGGAGGAGGCCTGGGGGAGGCCCGGGGGAGGGGGCGGTGGGAGGACGGGAGAGGCCTGGGTGGGAGGCCTAGGGGGTAGGAGGCCTGGGGGGAGGCCCGGGGAAGGGGATGGTGGAGGGAGGGGGAAGGCCTGGGGGAGGAGACCTGGGGAGAGAGGTCTGCGGGAGAGGGGGGGAGGCCTGGGCACCTGCCGCGGGTGCCACGTCCATGCAGCACACCCAGGCACGTCCAGGGCGCCGCTCAGGGCTCAGCCGGGTTCACAGACACGGGCTTCATTTCAGCACCGCACCCCCCCCCCCATGAGGAGCATGCACCCACAAGCACAGGAGGCTGCAGGCCTGCGTGCTGGGGAAGCCTGCAGCCGATGCCAGGCTGACAATCCAGGCGGCTGGGTCGTCGCGGGGCACGGAGCAGCTTCCGCCCAGACGGTGCTGATGGGCCAGGTGCTCCTGAGGGTGCTTCTCCACATTCCAACCCCCCCCACCAGGTCCACAGACCCCTTCCTGCCTTGCATCTTCCCGACCCCATGAACCAGGCAGGGGAAGTGACCTGCCTTGTCCCTGAAAGGTGAGCGGACAGGTGTGTGCCCCTTCGGGGGACAAGGCATGTGTGATTCGCTAGGACCCCTTCCCGTGGCTGGGACCCTCCAGATGGGTCCACACCTCAGGTTCTCATACGAGGATGACGGGAAGGGCTGCGGGCCAACCCACATGGACCTGAATAAGAAAGACGTCCTGGCTGTTTTAAAGCACTGAGATGTGGGGTTGTCTGCTCTGAACACCCTGCCTGATGGATACAGCTAAGTACTGCTGTCTTTCCAGTGCCTTCTAAAGAAACCAGAGCCAGGGAGGCTAAAAAGCGACTTGAATGCAAAAGGGTATTGTCACCGGATTAACGTTTTGTTTCATGCCTGACCCTCTAGCTTCAGGAGCTAAAGGAAACCCTTAGCGGATTTCTCAGGGATTCCCTCTGGTGGCTCCAGGTCATTTTTCACCCAACTGATACATGATGACATCACATGACTAATAATTGCTCAGAGGTTGCCCCCATCTACGGAGATGAAGCAAATTGCTCACTGCGATTCAGCTGGTATGTGACCAACGGAAGGATCCAAACCTAGATCTTTAGGACCCTAAAAGCTGTGATTTTATCACACTGCTACATTGCTTTTATGGCCCAGTATAACCTGAAAAGACTAGAAGTTTGTATCCTTAATAAACTGTAATTTTAAGGTAATAATTCAGGTTCCCGCTGCAGGTTTTTATTTGCAAAATCAGAATATTGGCGCTCCCATCCTTAATAGGTTGCTCTGAGTCAGGCTGAGTTTAAAGGGTTTGCAAACTATACATTGATAAAATCAGAACTGGTGCATAGTGACACTTCGGGTTTGGGACACTCCCTGGTTTCTGAGGAGCTCTAAAAAAATAGAAGTAGCAGGTTTGTATTCACCTCTCTGTACTTTCATTATGGGGAATAAAATATTTCTTCTAAATAAATAAATAAATAAATAATTATATTTATAATAAAATATAACACTTCAAAAAAAATAATGCAATAACAGTACTTCATTCCAGGTTCCTCAAGCAATATTAACCATAATTTAATTTTCCCTTGATGCTTCCGAGTTGTTTCGCTCCGTTCGGAATCTGAGTATCCGCCACGACCCGCTCCCGCGTGCCGCCCGGAGGGCTCTGTGAGAAGCCAAGGCCTTTCTTTGAGATGTTTAAGATCGAGAATGGGAAGGAACTTTTTAAAAGCAGACTGGAGTCGCGAGGTGCATGCGGTCAGCGCTGTGACGCGGGTGACAGTCCCCAGGGTGCGGAGTGGGTGAGGGGAAGGTGCCGTGGCTGACCCGCCGCTGCCATAGGCTTCCCCGTCCCCGGGCTACGCGGGGCGCCGTCCTCGGGAATGAGGGGCCCAGCAATGTGCCGACGGCGCGTTAAGGCAACGCGGGCAGAGCCAGAGTGAAGGCTCGGGGTACACTCCGTTCTGGGCTTGGTGGCATCTATTTAACCTGTTGTTTGACTTTTGGGTGTGTGTCTACCCTGGTTTTGCTGTCCCTAATAGGTCTGCAGATTCCCGGGGAAGGTAAAGTCCTTACGTCGCTGGATCAGCCTCTACCCGTCAGGGGCTGTTTAGACAGGTTGTAGCCGGAGTACGAGAAAGCCAGTATTTTCTAGACGTTACATTCTGTATCTGTTCTCATGAAGGATGCTTCCCACTTGTGGAGGGCTTACCCATATATTTAAATTTCTTCACCTGCAGGATTCTCTGCGTTCCTACACACTGCCAAGCCAATTTGAACCCGAGTATATGAGAATGTCCATAATACTTTCAAACGAATTTTTTAAGAGTACCACCAGTCTGTGCCCAAATTTTCATTATTTCTTTTCTAACTGATTCTAATTATTATCGTAATAATTCAATACCAAACTAAGTATCTGAGGGACATTCACATTGGTCTGTCATTCATTCACTCATTCATTTCATTTATTCATTTTCATTCATTCAACAAATATTTGCTGAGCGTTCATTATGTGCCAAGCACTCTGTTGGGAGCCTGGAGAAAGGACCTAACTGTTGAGTGTTGAAGAGAGACATTGGACAAATCATTGCGAGCATTACGTGCGGTAGGAGGGGCGAACGTAGGGTGGCACGGAAGTGAACACCAAGGTGACCCCTTTCGACTAAAGGAGTGTGAGGAGGTGACTTTAAAGTAGAGCAGGGGGGATCCCTGGGTGGCTCAGGGGTTTGGCGTCTGCCTTTGGTCCGTCCAGGGCATGATCCTGGAGACCTGGGATCGAGTCCCATTTCGGGCTCCCTGCGTGGAGCCTGCTTCTCCCTCTGCCTGTGTCTCTGTCTCTCTCTCTGTGTCTCTCGTGAATAAATAAATAAATAAATCTTAAAAAAAAAAAAAAAAAGTAGAGCAGGGAGGGAAGAACAGCATGGGCCAAGACTGACATGGTAGGAGGGGCAAGGTCACAGGAGATTTCACAGATCATATTAAGGGCCTTAAGCTTTATCTTGGGAGACACTATGAGCGGGCTCTAAGCAGAGCTAGATCAGGATCAGATTTGCATGATTATAAGATTCCTGGCGTCAGAGGGAAAGGAGGCAAAAATGGATGTAGGAAGACCAGGTAAGGAGCCCTACAGCAATCTAGATAGGAGGCGACAGTAGCTAGAACAGGGTGGTGGCTATGGGGTTAACAGGGTGGACAGAACTGTGGAGGGAGGACCAAGATCTTGGTGTGGGGGAGGGGAAGTTGTCAGGATGACACCCACCGGATGCTGGCTTGAGCACCTGGATGAAGACAAGGAACAAATGAAAAGCTGTTTAAGGGAAAAGTTTAGTTTTGAATCGGTCAGTGGTCCTCATATTCCTACAGACTTACAGTTAATTAACTATGTGTACACACACAAAGACAGCAATCCTATAAGGAAAAGTGGAAAATCTAATCCACTGATAAAATAAGCATGAGGCTTAATGACCATGAATCATCATGTTGTTTTTCTCAGTGAAACAGATCCTCTGAATCTTCACGCTAGACTCAAATACTCCATAATGAACATGATTTTGGAGCTAATTTCTGTTCTACAGTATTGCTTATTTTGTAACCTGGAGAAGAATCCCAGCAGCAATTGGCACAGAATAACTGTCAAACTTAATTTACTGTTAAAAACAACAGCATCAACAACAACGACAAAAATCTTCCTCCCTAAGTAAACATCTTAATGAAAATCAATGTAATTATGACATTTAAAATGTAAAAAGGAAAAAAAAAAAACCCAGGAATTTCTATAAAATATTCAGTATACAAAACACTTTCAAACCCTGGAAGAGATGGGAATTCAAAGTATTATTATTACCAAATCATCTCTAGTTTAATTTCCAGATGACTTGTTTTAGTAAAGATGATGGATCTTTGCTAATGATGCTTATAAATACTCTAATAATTCCTTACACATACATAGCACAGTAGCTCATTTACATATCAGATTGGAGTTTTCGTTCGGATAAGGGTACAACCTCAGACGCCCTCCCAGAATGGTCTCGTGGGTGCCTGTAAGTGGAGGAAAGGGGTCTGTAGGGCAGAGGAGGGTCGTAGGTTTACCATCAATTTAGTAAACTGTCCAAGCGGGGCTCAAGGGAGTCCCAATGTCCCTTCACAACTGAGGGGTCCATCATCTTCTGGAGTCTTTGGCTCTCCTTTTTTCTGGCATATAGTTTTTTGGAAATTATAAGGAGCTGATTCCGTCACCAAGGAATAATGTGACTCATTAATAATGAAGCTTGCTGTTGGCAAGCCAGGCACGCAGAATTAAGGAGAACATACTAAATCGTTCATGAATCCATGTTCCATTTTTATCTCTTAGTCTCTACAGGATGCGTGGGGAATTGGGGGTGAAGAGGTTTCCTTACCCATCTGCTCATCTCCGTAGCTTGGTACCTTATCAGGCCCTCAAATGAAGAAAATCCTTCCTTTTGGGCCAAACCTCTATTCTCTCCATCCTCTATAGTCTCTAACTCTCTGATTCTCTTCCATTTCTTTTTGCTTCCTCCGAGGCTCGATCTGCTAATACCTGCATTCCACTGGGTTCTATTCTGGATGGGGTGGAAGGGGTGAGCTTTCAGCTTTCAGTCCTCATGGATACAGTATTTACAAAACAATAAAATTTTACAATGAATGCCTCAAGTAATCTGCCTCCTATGAGTTCATATGAACCAAGAGTCTCTGACCCTTCCTTCCTTCTCCCTGTATGTCATATCTAAAGGTTGGTTTGGATGTTCAGTATGTTCCTGGCTCCAGAAATACAGTGTGTATGAGCAAGGGGAAATATCCCTCCAAGCACATAAATGTATTTGCTGGTTCACTTGTTTATTATGTTTGTCCTCTAGGAGATCATGAGCACACCTTGTTCCTAAGTTCCTAGCACAGTGCTTGATGCGGAGTACTCTCAAACAATATTTACTTAATGACATGATGCTAATAAGTCACTTCTCTGATCTCATGAGGTTGGAAATTCAAGAGAGACAATGCATGCACACATTCTTGTACTCTGGGCTGTGCCATGTACCTGTAAGAAATTATTACAGCACTTACAGACACCGCTAATAAAAATCCGCCGTCTTTACTGAAGCGACTCATGTGAAAATTGAGCTAGACATCCTTTGGTGACACTAATACTTTGAATTCCCCCTTATTTCCCCAGGATTTCAAAGTGTTTCATATACTGAATATTTTATAGAAACTGTGGCTTATTCTCCTTTTTATCTTTTCAGTGTCATAATTACATGGATTCTTATTAAGACTTTTACTTTGGAAGTGGTTGGAAGCAGACTCTTCTTGTTGTTTTCTTAATAGTAAATTAAGTTTAACAGTTATTTCATATTAATTGCCACTGAGATTCTCCTTCAAGTACAAAATAAATAATACTGAAGGAGAACAGAAACTAGTCCCCAAATCACACTTATCAGTAAGCATTTGGCTCTGGTGGAAAGACTCAAACGTCCTTTTTGGAATAGGGACATTAATGATATTCTTAGGCAGAGGATGTTCAAGAGCTCTAAAGTCGCAAATAAGTCTGATCCGTTCCAAGACAGAAAGAGGGCCAGGCGCTCAGGGCTTAGGGGGTAGAAGGGGTGAGCCGCACAAGATGAGCGTGGAGAGAGGGACGGGCTGGTCACACAACTGTACGTAAGAATCGTGGGGCTTGCTGAGTGTGGTTAAGCAGGTTAGGGAAGTGATCTGAGATGCAGACCTCGCTTCGGCAGCTGTGAGGATAAGGAATGAGGATAAGAAGTAAATGAGAGGAGAAATACTGGGGTTTTTTCTTTCCCTCTTTTTGAAGGAAGAATGAAGGTCACCTGCCCACTGGGCTCCCCCGTGTAGCCCATGGAAGCTTCCTGTTCTCCAGCCCACAGCTATTTTCTTACTCCCCAGGAGGTTCTGGTAGGCTCTTCATTCTCAACTCTACCCCATTTTCATTTGTGATGAAGAACTTTGGCCCTCCGAGTATCCATTTCTATCTTTTCGCTCTTTTTCCAAAGCACGTCCCCCCTGGGAGCCACTCAGAGCCAGTGTCTCAGAGCAACGCGCCCTGCTTTAAACCGAGGGCTTGAAATAAATAAATAAATAAATAAATAAATAAACAAACAAACAAACAAACCGAGGGCTTGGGCAGAAACTTTGTGACTCCGTCATGAGTCGGGCCACAGGGCCCTCGTAATTTGCCTCTGGGAACTCTGTTGACAACGGGCGGCCTAGGGCATTCGATGGTGCCAGGTGGGACCTGTTTGTGTGTAGGCAGGGCCCAAGGTTTTGGAAGGGAGCCGTCCTCACTTCAAGGTCAGGGTAGAATGAAGTTAGACATCTCATTCCCAGCTTTATCCCAATCCCATTCCCATTCCAACTAGAGTTGAGACAAGAGGTCCCAAAAAGAACAGAACAGACCACAAACCACAGAATGCATTAAACTGTCCTACATAGGGATAAAGGAGCATCAAGAACATTTCCAGATCTCTCACTTGGGTCATGGCCACGCCAGGTGTCGGGAGTGGGGAGACGGGGAAGGAGATGTGCACTGCGCAGGGTGGTGTTAGTAATCAAGAGTTCGGGTGTGGACACGCTGAAGTGGAGATGCCTGTGAAATACCAAAGGAGCACAAACGCGTCTCCATCTCGGTGTCCCACAGGCATGTCAATGACAAAGTTTTAGTACAATTGACACAAAGAACAGTCTAATGTAGAGTGGTCTGAAGGCAGCTCCAGGGCCAATATCTGTGCTGGAAATACAAATTTGGGGTCTCCAGTATATACTGCGCGTGCAGGGTGGGCAGTACCTTAGACCTTTGCCTGATATGAAAGAGCATAGATCTGATGGAATGTCAATGAGAAACTGCTGGCACTTGATTCTGAAGGTTTCATCACAGATTACTTTGGACACAAAATCCTCTGAAGACAACCTACTCCTAAGTAATTAATGCCTCTGTCTATTTTGGAGAAGATATGCTATACATGTGTGTTCATTTCCTACTGAGCGTAGAAGAAATTAAACATCAAAGCTCTGCTATATTAAAATATGCATCCTCACATTATAAAATAAATCTTAAAAAAATGAATTGACATGAGGATACTTCAGGAATCATTTCTCCTTAATAGTATGTTCCAGAATCTTGGCTAAAAATATGACCACAGATCTTCTGAGCCCAGCAAATTATTAGGTTGCTTCTCTATCAACATTTAAAAATGGCATTGAGCCCTATTCTCCTTTATGAACAATTCATTCCTAAAGCCATTTGGTGGGGAAGGAGCAATACTATGGCACAGCACACCAGCTCAGGGAATCCGAGCAGGACCAGGAGGAGGGCATCCCCCTGGGGTGGGGCGGGGACAGCAGTGATGACTATCTACTGAGAGGGTCTATAAGCAGCAACAATGCCCTAATAATGAGCACACCTATCACCCAAATTTTGGTTTCTAAATATTGTTCTCCACTGAAAGGAACAAGACCTTTTGGAAGAAGGATAATTTCAGAACTAGGGTAGGAGAAGTGTAACATGACCTCAAAATAACATGGGCCCCCAAAAGCAAGGAAATGCTCAATGACAGTGATCTGTCAAGAGGACACAGAGGTCAGCTTGCACGAGCTCCCACCAGCCAAATGTGGAAGAACAGAGCATCAAAATAAATAATGGTAGCCACAGATTACAACCCACTAAGCCATGAGACCATGATAATATAAACAAGCAAATGCATAAATTTGAAGTTTAAGAAAAGATATTTACACAAATTCAAAGTGCCCCCTCACAAAACACTTATTAATTATAAATGGAAAACACTGTGAAACTTTGATGGACTAAGGAGTGGCAAAAACCGGAACAAAGTGAACATCATTATCATGAGGCAAACTGAAATCATGCACTAATTGACCCAACAGGGAAAAAGCGCCATGAAAGGATCCAGAATAAGTCACTGTGGCATAAAAATTATTTTAAGATAAAGGTATTTTGAGTTCCTGAAATCCCTTATCTGCCTAAAAGCAGAGGCTCCCAAAACAGCTTAAAAAAAAAAATTTCAATGGTCATAAATCCCCATCTCTGGGAACAACTCCAATCTTCTCTTTCAGAGAGAGAAGCTGGCACCACACCCGAACTGATTGTATCTCCCATCTATTTTCCTGAGGGCCCATTTATCATTCCAGAGAGTCATTTGTTTTTCCATAAGTGCCCTTTCCCTGCACTTCCTTTCTAAAAAGTCCTGTGTCCTCCTCGAAGTGCCCATCTGGCCCTCTCTGTTCCTGATTAGGATGCCATAGGAGTCTCAAATCTTTACTACTTCTCTGCGTTACCATTGTGACCTCCCGTGCATATGTGATTGATTAAATCTGATTTTCTTTCCTCCTTACTAACCTGCCTGTGTCGGTTTAATTTGCAGGCCCCCATACCCTGAACTGGAGAGGTTAGAGGAAGAGTTACTTTCCCCCTCAACAACCACTTCTGTGATACCCGTGCCAAAACTGAACCTGAGAACAAGGAAGCATCATCAAACAAACCCACGCTGAGAGACTTCCTACAAAACTGGCCTTTCACGATTATGAACGTCTGGGGCCGACTAAAGAAAAATTCCAGATTGAAGGCGATGAAGAGACGTGACCGCTGAATCCAACACATGATTCTGGACCGGATCCTTTTGTTAGAAAAGACAAGACTGGGGCACCCGGCAAAACAGGAATAGGGTCTGAGGATTAGAAGGCAGTAAAGCATCAGTGTTAAGGTTTGGGATTTGATGGTTGTATTATAGTTATGTAGAGAACGTCCTTGTAAAAAACGCACACTAATCTACTTGCCCGCTAACTCGTGCCAACAGGTTATTTTCAAGTGGTTTAGGGAAAAAAAAAAAAAGTTCTTTGTGCTGTATTTGCAAAGTTTTTGTAAGCATGAGGTTCAGGAAAGACAAACACTTCGAAAAATGGCGTTGCCTCGCCTCAGCACCCCGTCCGTTCATGTCCATCAAACACAGTCAACTGCTGGCTTGAAACAAATCTCAAATGTCGAAGGGAAAGGCCATACTGTGTTCCCAAACTTCCATTTGACCCAGAGAGCCTCCCTGCAGAGGCCCCTCCGCGCACTCTGTGGCTTCCCTGCAACAACTCTGGCGACACAGAAAGCTCATTATTAAGTTAAATAAGAAGGTCACGCACACGCCCAAATTCAATCTCACCCAAATTAAGACGTAAGCACATTAACGTTTCACTCGGGCTTTTAAAGTAATGATTCCTGTCACGTTCGCGGATCCTCATTTTTGTCTTCGTTTAAACGGCAGATCTGCCACGCTGAACAGAGGCAGCGTCTCACGTGTCACGGGTTCCAAACACTGCAAAGTCATGATGTCGCATGCGATCCTTTCACCAAATAGACTTCCCAGCACATTAAGCAATGTCACAGAAACACGAGGTTTTTCTTTACATGATTCTTTTCATGTTTCAGCAACATATGTGTTCTTTTTAAATGAAAATGTAGGGGATCCCTGGGTGGCTCAGCAGTTTGGTGCCTGCCTTCGGCCCAGGGTGTGACCCCGGGGTCCCGGGATCGAGTCCAGCATCGGGCTCCCTGCATGGAGCCTGCTTCTCCCTCTGCCTTGGTCTCTGCCTCTCTGTGTGTGTGTGTGTCTCTCATGAATAAATAAATATTTTTTAAAAAAATGAAAATGTACTAGAAAATGTGCACAATTACAATTAGGTTATTTGGACTTTAAAAAATGTGTTGTTTTTTTTTAATGGGAAAGTTAAAGGCATTTAACATCTTATCACTCCAGATTTTGAATCCATCTGAGGTTTTATCGGCTGTCTTCTAGCCGCCTCCTACGGAAGAGATTCTAACGTGGAAGGATGAGAACAAAGCGGGGCAGCGAGGCCATGCGGTTGGTCCTCAGCCCCTCCCTAAGTCCTGGACCACACAGAGGATGCCTCCCACTCAAGAGCACCTGCAAAGCAGGTGTGATCACAGCCACACCTGAAGGCTGGCCCAGGAGGTCAGATAGGGCCCAGTTCCACAAGGTAACTCAAACACCTCCCTTTTGGTTTAAAAAAAACCTTGTAGTTTTTTGAAAACTATGTAGTCCATCGACAGCTCTTTACCTTAAATAAACGAAGTATAGCATTCTGCTGTTGGCCGTGCCCCACGACCTCCGATAACCAGGACAGGCCTCCGAAACGCTAAAAATTAACTTCCATACTTTTCTGAGAGCTTACTCCAAGGACATGATTCATCTAAATATGATTCATCGGAAGTTTATTAAAAAGAAAGAGCGGGGAGGTGCCTCCCCACAGAAGGCAGAGTATTCCAGGGAGGGCACCTGCCTCAGAGGTCATCAGGCAGCTCACCCCGTTAGCCCCGTCCCCCCAGACGCTGGCCACCGGATGTTCAGATGCCGAATCGGCTCCTTTGACGTGGCCGCCTGCTGGTCTGGAGCCCTTGAAGCGCTCTAGAGGAGAGCCAGGCAAGGACGCCCAACCGACGGAAGCGATTCATGTCCACGACGTCTCTGACCCGCGCCCAGGGGGCGGCCGGCGGTGGGGGGGACACCCTGGGGAGAAGCCGGCCGGGCAGGCGGCCGCCCGCTGACCTTGTGCGGGTCAGAGTGCTGGGGTCGCCAGGGTCTGCGGGGCATCGCTGGGGTCACGGCTCGCTTCGGGCCACACCTAGCTTCACACAAGCAAGCATGCGAGCCAGGGACTGGGCGCAGCCGCTCCCAGACCTACGTGGGCACCTGCCGCGGCCTCTGGAGCGACGGGCCTCAGGTCACGTCCTAGGGAAGCAGGTGGCCACGTGATCAAGCCCATAAGAGGGTGCTGGGGGCCGGTGATGCAGGGCGGGCGCGGGTGAGGTGGGGCGCCCTGCCAGGGGGCAGGAGGATGCATGCGGCTGCGAGTCCGTGCGGTTGGCACCCCAGGCCCAGGTCACCCAGTGAGGCGCCTGGCGTTGGGCAGAGTGGTCAGGCAGTACTGTGGGCGGGGGAGATGCCGCAGGTGGGCCAGGTGGGAGGACCTGTGGCAGGTGGGCCAGGTGGGGGACTGCGGCAGGTGGGCCAGGTGGGGGGGCTGCGGTGGATGGGCCAGGTGGAGGGCCTGTGGCGGGTGGGCCAGGTGGGACCCTGCAGGCCACTTGGCCGTGACCCCAAGGGGACCCAGGAGCATATGTCTCGCTCCAGTGAGAAGTGACCCAGCGACGTGGCACATGGTAGGGTCCACACCCCCGGCGGAGCACACAGGTTCCTTCACCGTCCAGATGCTGCCCTTGTGCCCCCCCATGTCGCACCTGTTCCCCGGAAGCGGCCGACCATGCTCAGGCCCCCACAGGCCTCGGGCTGCCGCCGCATCCCCAACTGTTCTCAGGTCCTTCCTGTCCTTCCGCATCTGGTTGCCCAGCGCAGGGTGAGCCCCACACCTCCCAGAGTGTTCTGGGCGCTGGGCCACGCGGAGTCAGAGGCAGGGTGGAGAGCAGACCAGGACCCGAGGCTGGGGCTGCAGCCGGCGGTCGAGCGGGGACAGCTGACTGCGTGTCCGGGGAGCTTGGTCACAGCCCTGCTCCGGTGCCAGGCGCAGCGAGGAACCCGTGCAAGTGCCCGCTGGGCAGAGGCCCAGGAGGTGCTCCCCGTGTCCTGCGGTAACTCGTCAGGCACCCCCCAATGAGCCCCTGGGTCGGAATCCAGGCCACCAGCCACAGCTGCCAGTCGGGGTCCACACCGCCCTGGCCCAGTGCGTGCACAACAGCGCCCGAGCACCGGGGATGGGGTCCCGACCTGCCCCCTCGTCTCTGAGCCCCTCAGCCACGTCCCACCTCCCCCGGGTCCACACTCGGGGTGCACTCAGGCGGGCCGTCGCACCTGCCACGGACGCTGGGGCTCAGTTATGCACAGGCCCCACGGCAGCAGGCCGGCCTGTAGGATCAGGGGCGAGGGCCAGCGTGGGAGACCACGTGGATGCAGACTCAGCAGCGTCATGCAGGGACCCGAGGAGAAAGGGCCAACGACGGGGCGGGGAGCAAAGGGGAAAGGTAGATAAGGACGCGGAGGTGGACACTCGTGGAGGACACGGCCCGGTTTCCTGTCGAAGGCGGAAGAGCTTTGCTTCGGCAACAAGGCCGGCCTCGTGAAACGAAGTAAGCCGCTTCCAGGGAATAACAACCAGGAAGATAAATTACTCCGTCCGGGATTTAGGACATTGTGCGTCAGGTGCAGCATCTACGAGGCACACCTGCAGACGGGGAACCAGACGACAGGCACCTGAATGTCACCTACATCAGCCCCACAACGTAGCTGTTTTGTTTTTTGTTTTTTTTTTGTTTTTTGTTTTTTGTTTTTTACAATGTAGCTGTGGACGGCGGCTACAGGTGGCACGGACACGGGGCAGGGGGACAGAAGGACGAGGGAGCCCGCGGCAGGCTGAACAGAGGCCACTGCTGGTACCGCAGGGGAAAGACAGGTCAGCCATAGGCGACTCCCTAGGGATTGATCTAATAAGCCACAATTATGACCCAGAAATCATTCTCTGAAACACAGCAGGTCATCAATACACGTCGACTGAAAAGCAAACCCAAAAGTTAAGTTCCGTCAAAGTTGAACGACTCTCATTAAGTGTAATAAAAAGTTCCTCTGTGGATCTTATCCAATTAACAATAAATCTCGAGTACTATGTGAATAGAACAACTGACTGTGGGTTTCATATTTCTTTCATTTAGATTTACTTAGTCTCTTCATGTTTTTTCCCATTTTTTTATGCAACCGTGTCCTATTTTCCACAAACAGTGTCGTAGTCTCGTCGCTGGAGGCACAGTGTCTGAATTTCCATTACTTGAAAATTTGCTTGTTGGGTTTCACTTTAAAGTTTTGTTATTAAAAAAATAAAATAAAAAATAAAGTTTTATTATTTTTATTGTTTTAAGTGTGTAAGTTTTCCCCCTATTTATTCCGGGAAATGTTATTTTTACATAATGTTCCATTTGCTCATTATATGAATTACTCATGACAAGTTAGAATTTTTTTCTGATGAGAGCACTTCACCAATTCCTTCTTTAGAGTATTTTAGTCAGTGTAAGAAAGCCAAAAGTCATTGTTTTTTTTTTTAAAGAGGAGCTATGAATATATAAACTTTAAAATTCTTTTTTTTAATAATAAATTTATTTTTTATTGGTGTTCAATTAAACTTTAAAATTCTTATATTGCAAAGCCACTACAGTCAATTTTAGAACAAAAACTGCAAAGTTGCAACATATACAACAGGCAATTGTATATGCCTGTTCCTACTATATAAAGAGTTCTTAGAAATCAATGGTTAGAGCAACCTGGATGACTTGATGGTTGAGTGTCTCCCTTTGGCTCAGGGCGTGACCCCGGGGTCCTGGGATCGAGTCCTGCATCGGGCTCCCTGCATGGAGCCTGCCTCTCCCTCTGCCTGTGTCTCTGCCTCTCTGGGTCTCTCATGAATAAATAAAATCCTAAAAAAAAAATCAATGGTTAGGGGGTTCCTGGCTGGCTCAGTAAAGCACGTGACTCTCAATCTCAGGGTCACGAGTTCAAGCAACTCATTGGGCATGAAGACTACTTAAAAAAAAGGGGGGGGGAAGAAATCAATGATTAAAAAAAACAACACTGCATTGGAAAAATAGAACATAAACAGGCAATTTACAAAAAAAACTGAAAAAGGTCATTAATAAACGAAAAAAATGCCCAACCTTATTAAGAAGAAATGCCAAGTAAAGCAATTACATATCCTTTTATACATATTAAATTTACACAGTTAAAAACAACTGGAAAGATCTGGTGACGGTGAAGCATGGGGTAAGCATAGACCCGGGAGGGTAACAATCTCGTAATAGCTGCGTAATTTTAAATATGTGTGCACCCTTCGACCCAATGATTTCCTTTCTGGTCTCCTACTCCATAAGGTTGGGCACGTGGGACAGGAAGACACTTGTGTAAATGTTAAGATCCATGATCCAATGGTCTCAGTAATCAAACATCAACAGCAAAAGTACAAGAACGGGGACGCGAGGCTTTACGAGGGACCAGTCACTTCCAAGGAGCGAGGGCAGAGTATGGGATGTGGTAGGAGGGAGCTGCCAGTGGCACCCCAGGCACTTTCCTCCCTTTTTTTCCAACTTTTAAAAAAAATATATTTATTTGTTTGTTTATTTATTTATTTATTTATTGAGAGAGAGGCAGAGACGCAGGCAGAGGGAGAAGCAGGCTCTATGCAGGGAGCACAACGCAGGACTCGATCCCGGGACCCCCGGGGTCACACCCCAGGCCAAAGGCGGGCGTTGAACCGCTGCACCCCCTCGGGCATCCCGGCCTCTGTGTTTTCCCTGCCGTCACGTGTGGCATTTGCTTTAGCTTCGAAGTTGGACGCGGCGTGAGTTTCCTTCTTGACCACACGACACCATCGTCGCCAGCAAAATCGCCTGCACCCAAGCGGCGATTTCAGAAGCAATTGTCGCGAACAGAAATGCATTTTCACTGACCCCTTATTTAAAAAGAAAAAAAAAAAAAAAGAAATCACCACATCCTATCAGGTTTAACAAGAGCTTTTTAAAATTGAAGCATTCAAGGTTCTCACGCAGAGCCTGGAACATTCTCTGAGCTACTTGTACTCAAATTGGTTGTTTGTATAATCCTTCCCTGCAAAGAGAGGCTTTGCGGCCCCGCTCTTCCCGCGTGTGCCTTCACCGACCCGCTAGGGACGCTTCACAGAGCCCAACGGAACAGAGCGTCTGGGGCTGGCGATGCAACTGCTTTTCCAATTTCTCCAAAATTACAGATTGACATTGATGCGCTCCAGCTGGCTGGTGTTTCAACCAAGGTTCCAAGCACTCGGGAGCGGGGAAGGCTAGCAAAGTGACCCCTTTTCCAGGCAACTCAATCCAGCTGCAAGGACGACAGCCAGTCCACCCGGGGCGGCGACACAGCCAGTCAGCACTGTTCGGGAGGGGAAATGGGGAGCCCTTGCTTCACTGCGTCCTACACGCAAGATGAACCACGGAGGCAGATGACCCGATGCGTCTCCCACGTCGCTGAGGCCCTACTACCTGCGAAACACGACGGGAGAGTGAAAATAACACAGAACAAAGCGAGGAGCCCGGAGTTCGAGCTCGGGGTCCAGCGCGAGCCAGCGGGGTGAGCGCGGGCACATCACTGAGCGGTGTCTTGCCGCAACTTCCTCTGCTGGCAAGAGCTCACGCTAAGTCCCAGACCCTTGCCTGCCTTCCGGTTCAGGACCTCGCGGCTCGACGTTCAGTAAGGGGTCCTCCGACCTTTGCAAGCGGGCGAGTGAGTCAGGCCGCGGTCCTCCGCTTACCCAGAGCCGCGACCTCTCTCCCAGGGAGGCCGCTGCCCACGTCGCAGACCCGCCAGAAGCTCCAGGATGTGAATTCGGCCCCCTTCACGCCCAGACTTCGTGCAGACCTTGCGACATCTTAACAAATGCGTAAAAGACGCCAAAAAAACAAATTAGCAAGGGCTCTGTCAGCCAGACACGAAGAAATGAGGATAATGTGCCAGGAAATGTCCTCCCACGTGTACAGCAGCCGGTAATTGGAAGTGAGAGGGATCCCCGCCTCCCGGAGCAGACTGTGCAGAGGCGGGGGGCGCCCCTGCCGACACCCAGGCCTTTGCCAGAGCAGCGGCAGCGGTGGCGGCGTGGGGGGCACAGGGCCCTACCGCCCCCGCAGCCCTGGGTATTTACAGGGACGGGGTCCCGCTGCGGCAGGGCCTGTGGCCGGGGCTGTGCCCTTCTGCAGGGACGGTCGGTGCTCCCCACCTGATCGCTGTGAGGTGGCTGGGGATCTGCAGCTCTGGGGATGGGCCCCGCTGGCGTTGGGGGTCTCGGATCCTGCGGACCCTGCTAGGCAGGAGGATGCTGGCTCCCCCGGTGCGGGAGAGCCGGGAGCCAGGCCTCCAGGGCTGGTACGAGGCCGTGGGAAATGGGCAGCCCTGACATCATGGCCCGACAACCACCCAGAGGG
Organism: Canis aureus; assembly: GCF_053574225.1. NCBI lineage: Eukaryota > Metazoa > Chordata > Mammalia > Carnivora > Canidae > Canis > Canis aureus. The sequence goes on along the minus strand of NC_135611.1, from coordinate 69,334,593 downwards.
GCTCGGTTCACTGAAGCCCTGAAGGCCCCCAGGGCTGTGATCATGCTGCCCCCGCACCCGCCCAGCACCGCACAAATGCCAGGGCCAGAGAGTCGCCGTCACCCTAATGAAGCGTGGCGGGCGCTGCTCCACCAGGAAGGTCGGGGGACGAGGACGGACCCTCCGCACAGGGCGACGCGGGCGTCGGCGGCAAAGCTCAGCTACGGCCTCCCCAGCTGTGGCTTCCAGAGGCAGCCCCGTGGGCAGCGAGCCCACGCCTTCCTTGCCACCACCCCACAGTGCGGTTCCTTTGGAGACAGCGTGGGTCAAAGGGCCCGTCACCCAGCGCTGCTCTGGTCACCGCCTGGGACGGCCAGTGCGCGTCTGCCTGTGTGGGGCAGCCTTGCTGCAGGCAAGGGCTCCCGGGACCGTGGCCCTGAGCAGCGAGCTGGCCTGGGAATGCTCGGGTGCAGGACGACCACCGCGGGCACCGTGTGCGGGCAGAGGCCGGCGATCTGAGGACGCCCGGATGGGAGCCTCCCTCCGGGGCGCCAGCCGGTCATTTCTGGGCCGCAGGCGACGACACGACTCCACCGTGGAGAAGTTATTTCATCTCTGTCGTCCCCACACGGGCACATGCCCTGTGAAGAGCACTCTCACAAGAGCGCGCGGTCCCGGGGGCTGGTGACCAGGGGTGGCTTCGAGGATGAGGACACGACGGCCCTTTGCCTTAAAGAGGAGATGTCAGTTCAGTGAAAAAGAGGAAGGGAAACAGGGCGAGGAGGAGCCGGCTCTGAGGGCGGAGGTGCAGGGGCCACAGGCATGAGCCGGGCTGCGGTCGGGCCACCGAGGGCCACTGCGTCCTGCTTGAGGTCGGCCTCCGTTATGGAGGCGATGGCAGGCGCTAGGCCGTCCGTGTGTCCAGGGACCAGGAGACCAGCAGAGGTCTGAGGCCTGAACCTGAGGGCAGGAGGCTGCGTAAGCGTGGTCCTCACCCATCACGGCCTCTACTGAGCGGAGCAGGCGTTTTGGGTCCCCTCGCTGCTTTACATACTGTTTCATTGAAGTGATTTGCATGTATTACCCACTGTTGTCTTCACAGCAGCCCTAGGAGATTGGAATCCATCTGACAGATGAAGAAAACGAGGCGACAAGAGGAGAAGGTCACCGAGTCCTCAGGTGGCAAAGGAAGATCCCGACTCCCGACCCCCGCACCAGGCCTGGTTCCTGGGCTAACACGTGGCGGGGAAGCTGAGAAGGGGCACGGAAGGGACCAGGTGAGGTCTACAGTCCTTGCACACCAGGCTGCCGGTTTGCGAGCTCGGGAAATGGCAAGAGGAGCTCCCTGGGGCCAGGAAACGGGAGTCCGACTTAGTAGGGAGGCTCTATGCCGGAGACACACGCTTGGGGTCTTCAGGGAATAGGTGGTTGGAGCCTGGCTGTTCCAGGGAGGTGTTCCGGGGTGGGGGTGGGGGTGGGGGGAGAGAGGGAGAGAGGGAGAGGGAGATGGAGGAGGAGGGAGGGAGGGGGAGGGGGAGGGGGAAAGAGAGGAAGAGGGAGGGGGAGAGGGAGGAAGAGGGGAGGGGGGAGAGGGGGAAGGAGAGAGAGGGGGGAGGAGGGAGAGGCTTTTCACCTCTGTCCCGACTTTGAAGCCTAAAGCCCCAGGGTTCAGCCTGGGATGACCCGCACTTTGAGTGGATGCCCAGCATGACGGCGTCCTCGGTCGGGCCATGGGAGAGGAAGACCTGAAGGAGACTGGACAGCAGCGGTTAGACCAAAGGAGACCTCAGGTGCCGGCGAGTCCTTGCCCTTTTCACGCCCCTGCCCCCCCAAATCCGCTACAGGTCCCAGACCAACCCAAGGATCCTAGCGGCTTCTGCTGGCCGGCGGCTCCTCCTCCCCCCCCCTCCCCCCCCCGCCCAGCTGTTGCGCCTCCACCCGCGGCAACGGAGGCTCAGGGAAGGCCCGGGGCCCCCCGAGGGGCTGCTGGCTTAGCCGACGAGCCAGTCACGGTGAAGTGTGGAGGGCTGCACGCCGTGTAGACGGCCGGCCCGGCGGGCGGCTCTGCACCCAGAGCTCGGGCCACCACGCGCCCACGGCTCAGGGTTATAGGCCACCAGCAACGGAAATGCCAGGGGTGTTAGCGGCGTCGGTGGGAAGAGGCCGGGCCTCCTCTCCTGCCGCAAAGAACCGCCCGGCCCTGTGGTCACTAGCGTGGGGCCAGGGAGCGGGGAGCCAGGGGCAGACGGCACCCAATGCCGGGCTGCCGGGGGAGCGCAGCAAGCCCACCACACTGGAGCTGCCCCCGAAGATGTGCGAGCACACATGTGCTCCTTACTGGGCACTGTTTCCCCACAGTCCCGATCCATGTGCCAGCATCCAGTAAGCACCTACTGTATGCGATGCATCTCTCCAGCTCTCTGGGGGAGAGACTCATGAGGAAGGTGGGGTTCATCCCTTGAGTCTGGAGGACACTAATTCCTGCCCAGCTTCCCCAGACACTTCACTGTGTAAACCTCACGTCGACCCTACGACAGAGCTGAACGGGCCTTGCTCCCTACCATCGGATGCCACTTGTTGAGACCCCAGACAGACCTCAGCCCACAGGGGCAGTGGCAGGGCTGCTCGGCCGCCTCTCTCGTGCTGCCCTGCACCCTGCGGGACAGCACCCCATGGGCGGCACCCCGCACCCCGGGTAATCTACGCCAGTCAGTTCACCAAAGTGTGACACCTTCACGTTGGCTCTCCGGCTGCCGAGCCTCCCGAGGAAAGTTAGACACCTGCGAGGTTTCATAATATATCATTTCTCCAGACCAGACAACGCAGATAAAATAAATAGAACAGTATGATTTATAATCGTGTCTATCAGGACATGAGGGGTTTTTTTTTTTTTTTTTGAGTTTTTTGTTTGTTTGTTTGTTTTTTAATCAAAGAAAGATTATAGTCAGAAATCGCCCGGGAGCTTGTTGCACATTTCGTTTGTTATCCTTTTCGGAAAGTTGGTAAAGCATTCGGAGCAGCTCTTAGTGGACTACAACATCCCCAAAACCCAAACGCTTATTTCTGGCCACTCTCGACAACTGCTTAAAATGCACTCGGCAGCAGAAAAACGTTTATCGGTAACCCTGACGTGTCGAGATGAGCCATTTTTATAAGGCGATTTTTACGCTTCTGAAGTAGTCGGCATTAACAGAAGACTGGGGGAGACCCCGTAGCTCCGTCCTAACGGCAGGAGCCCGTGGGAGGAAATCTGCCCCGGGGAGTATCGACCTTTCGTCCCTTACTTAGTACAACTGACCTGGAAATTCTACTCAGAAATTTTCAGATTTGGGGGGAATCTGAAAATCAGTGAATCATCAGAACCAATTGATAGTATCAGAACCTGGCTTGCCACATTCTGTGTCTAAAATCAAGGGTCTCTTAAAACTCTAAAGGGCTGCATCATCGCGTTCCCCTAGGGGTCAAAAACCTTTGGTCAGGCGCTAAACCCCGACGGTACCAACGCTGAGCCGTCTGTCCTCCTCTCCATATCCCCGTCACGGGCCCTTCTCAAAATCCGCAGTTGGCTTTCTGGACGGTGCACGACCGCGGAACGTGCCCTGGGCCCCCACCCCAATGTGTGGCTCCCGCTTCTCCAAACCTCGCTGCGTGATTGCCGGGCAACCGTCGATCTTTGTTTCCTCATCTGTAAAATCAGAGGACTATGCAAGTCCAGCAATCTATAATGCCGACCTACAATTTATTTATTCTAAAGGCCTAATTTCCTGAGAGGCGATGAAAATGTCATTGATTTACCTAATTACCTAACTGGAAGATGGTCTTGTTTTCATATGATATCTATATTTTTTTATAAGTTTATTTTTTATTGGTGTTCGATTTGCCAACGTATAGAATAACCCCCAGTGCTCATCCTGTCAAGTGCCCCCCTCCGTGCCCGTCACCCACTCACCCCTACCCCCACCCACCTCTCCTTCCCCCACCCCTAGTTCGTTTCCCAGAGTTAGGAGTCTCTCATGTGCTGTCTCCCTCTCTGATATATCATATGATATCTACATTATTTTTATAGAAAACATGCTTTGTTTTAAATTAATTCACCTTTATCAGATGAATCATGGATTTTACCAAAAAAAAGTCTGCTTGTTTTCTCCTTAAACATAATGATTAGCATTAGAATGACTGCCATTTACTATTATTTATATAAATAATAGTGAAAGGGAATAGAAGGGAAGGGAGAAAAAATGGGTAGGAAATATCAGAAAGGGAGACAGAACATGAAGACTCCTAAGTCTGGGAAACGAACTAGGGGTGGTGGAAGGGGAGGAGGGTAGGGGGTGGGGGTGACTCGGTGACGGGCACTGAGGTGGGCATTGACAGGATGAGCACTGGGTGTTATTCTATATGTTAGCAAATTGAACACCAATAAAAAATAAATTTATTATTAAAAAAAAATTACTGCCATTTAGGGGCACCTGGCTGGCTCAGCTGGTGGAACACGCGACTCTTGAGCTCAGAGCTGTGGGTTTGAGCTGGGTTTGAGCCCCACGTGGGGTGTGGAGATTACTTAAAATAAAATCTTTAAAAACAAAATTATTGCCACGTAGTGATACCCTGAACGCCATGGGGTAAGTGGTTTTATAAGCACCCGTACCTGCAGGGGTTGATATGGTAAAAAAAAAAAAAAAAAAAGCCTCAATAAATGCGTTTTTAGTAAGGACACTCAAATGCTTACTCTTTTTAGTCTCGGTAATTTCAGTGTGTGTAATGGGGTGATGCGTGTATTTTTTAAGTATTAGAATTATTTTAAGAATCAGCTATCTACTCGCAAACGTAAAAATTAATTGTCATCGTTTCTGGGGACAAGATGGGGAAAGCGTGATGACCTAGTTAGGACAGGCACCAAAAGGATCCATCATCTTCTCAGAAATTGGAGAAAGAAGGACGCGTGAATTTGGATTCTAAGACACTGTTCCTGGATGAAGACCCCCTAAGCCAGAGGACACACATCAATCACAGCCACAGAAGCAGAACTCAGCTACGCAGCCAGTTGTCCTACCCGGAGGACGGGTCCCATCTTCTCCCAGGACACATATGCCACCTCTCTTGACACTTCATTCCGGGCCTGACCGACCCAGCTGGGGAGCACCTACACGTAGGTCACCTCCTGGCGCTGCAGCGTGAGCACATTTCCTTTTTAAACTATTTCCATCCTCAGGAGGAAGATACGTGATTCTCACCCCTCTGGAAACCATCAATATAAGCCTTTTCGTCTCCAGAATCCTTTCACGCTTCCCAGCTTCTTAATCAGGCCTCGTTGCTCATCTGCAGCTTCACCCCTCTCCCTTCCCGCCCGACAGGTGGCTGGCTGAGGCGGGCCCAGCTCCGGAGGTCTCCGCCGGACAGCGCAACGGAGTCGCGGCACCGTAGGCCTTGGCTTCCCCCTTCCCCGACGCCTGCTTTCATTCTCCCTTTCGCTCCCAGACTGTTCATTACGAAAACTCGTGCCCCAGGCAGCAGAGACCGACCGCCAACCCCCAACGCCCCGGGACGCTCATTGCCTCCCATTTTCGTTGTCCTTCCCACCTTCGCCAAAGGACTTCCCAAAGGGAAAAAACAAAGACAGAAATGGGACCTGCTCTGCAGTTTGGTCATAGAGTCCAGCTGTCTCGTGGACGGCAGTTCCAGGGAAAGACACTTACGGGTAAGGAAACCGCGTCGTGATTTCTCTAGAACTCCCTCTGGAGACCTGGGCCCCCGACTCAACCGTCGCCAAGGAACCCGAGGAGCCGTGGGGACTGCGCCCGAACCGAAAAGATACAGCTTCCCGGCTCTTTCCGATGCTGTCCCAGCAAGAGCATCTGTTCCGCTACGGATGGACAGACGGACGACGGGTGTCCCCCAAAGGGCTTTCATGTCGCTCTTTAATGCTAATCACCTAGAGGAGCTTTTCAAAAGCCAAGGTTTGCTTTTTGCCCTGGGAGGCTGGTGTTTGCAGGGGGCAGAGGGGCCGGCACACGAGGCAAGGAGGGTCCAGAAAGGTCCCCAACCGTGTCCCGGGACCCCCGGGACCGTCTGAGAGACCACCCAGTTCCCCTGCACCGGGCTTCATGGCCCGCAGTGACCGGCTGCCTTCCTGGCTCTGAGAGGAAGCCGCAGAAGGGCCACCGAGCCACAGAAGGGCCACCCTGAGCAGCGTCGTCCTGTCGCCAGCACACTGCGGCTCTTGTCCGCAGAGATCATGCAACCACCAGGGCTGCCGCACGAGGTGTGTCCTCTGTCCCCCCCTCCCTGGGCCGGCCTCGAGCTTCGAGGGACTGGGCCCTGCTCAGCCTCCTCGTTGTCAGACATCCCTTCCCTGCCAGGGACGGGGCTGGGATGAGCCACGAGCATGGGAACCAGAAAGCTCTTCCACTATGTCCCGTTCCTTCCAACCGCTGCACGTCAGTTGCATAAACCCAGACGCAGACACGGAAGGGACACAAAGAACACGGGGAATGCTAGCTAGTCCACGTCTAGGAGCTCTCCCCTTGTTATACACAACTTCCCCCCAAACATCCATAAGATTTCAGGGAAAAAGGGGGAGTTTCTTCCTCGATTGAAGAATGATTTCCTCAACTGTGCATTTTGCCCGTCGAGGCACGGCCAAAGGGCACAAGGTAGCCCCTAAAAAACTCACCTGGACATTCTCCTCATAGTTTATTTATAATAACGGGGGCTCACGTAGCTAGGAGTTGGCTGAGGCTCAGACTCCAAGAAAAGTGTTTTCAAAAAGAAAAATGGAAAAAAAAAAAAAAAAAGGGAAAATGGTGTGAAGAACCACTGGTCGCAAGGTCATCAACCTTCCTTTACTCCAACTGGCACATCATGTGACTTTAAAATTAAAGAAGTGCAAAGAAATTCTTTTTTTTTTTTTTCAGACAATGAGCTTCTACTTGGCATCTTTTTTCTTTTTCTTTTTTTTTTTAGATTTTATTTATTCACGAGAGACACAGAGAGAGAGAGAGAGAGAGAGAGGCAGAGACACAGGCAGAGGGAAAAGCAGGCTCCATGCGGGGAGCCCGATGCGGGACTCGATCCCAGGACCCCGGGGTCACGCACTGGGCCAAAGGCAGATGCTAAACCGCGGAGCCACCCGGGCCACCCCTACTTGGCATCTTCTTTGGGGGACTTTGGTGGAGATGAAAGAACCGGTGGCACCGGAAGCAATCCTGTGAGACGACTTCCTCTACAAAAGGATCTACAAACTTATTTTTACGGTGAGTGTTCAGCCAGGGTAGCAACCCACCTTTATTTTGCATTAAAATTATTTATTGGGGATCCCTGGGTGGCGCAGCGGTTTGGCGCCTGCCTTTGGCCCAGGGCGCGATCCTGGAGACCCGGGATCGATTCCCACATCAGGCTCCCGGTGCATGGAGCCTGCTTCTCTCTCTGCCTGTGTCTCTGCCTCTCTTTCTCTCTCTGTGACTATCATAAATAAATAAAAATTAAAAAAAATAAATAAATAAAATAAAATTATTTATTGGAGGAGCTTCGATTTGGCAAAATAAGGCAACTGCTCTACGTAATACGGTTAACAGGAGGAACGGCCTGACAAATCCCCAACAATAAACTCTGTTTAGAATGTAAACAGACTCTTGGATCCCTGGAAGAACAAATAGATCATAAAGATGGCCATAAAAAGCTGCCGAGCGGGCCAGGCTGTTCCCACTCACCTCCGGGACACGGCCCAGCGGGAGCCCAGCCCTTCCTCCTTCCTTGAGGCGGCTCTAGGAGCCGAAAAATCACAGTTTTATTACTGTGACCACTGCGACGCATAACGCCCCAAAAGCACGTGCACGGAGCACCGTGTTAACAACGCAAATCCCCTTGCTAGATAAAGACGGCTTTTTTTTTACTGGTTTCTTCTATATTTCTATTCCAAAGATTCTATTTAAAAAAATGACTGGTTTTGGGGACCTCTGGGTGACTCAGCAGTTGAGCGTCTGCCTTCAGCTCAGGGCATGACCCCAGGGTCCTGGGATCGAGTCCCGCGTCGGGATCCCTGCACGGAGCCTGCTTCTCCCTCTGCCTGTGTCTCCGCCTCTCTCTGTGTGTCTCTCATGAATAAATACATAAAATCGTAAAAATAAGTAAGTAAAAATGATGTTTTTCTCATGTTTCTCTCTAACCCTGGATGAGATGCTGTGATAGAGAGAAATCTTTCTGCAAAAAGACAGTAAGTAAAGATACTCCAAATATAAACATTTGTGATATGAGAGAAAAAGCAAAAATAATCCCAAAGTGTCTGACACTCCAAAGCTTCTAAGAAGAAGAACAGAAAAAGATTCCATCGGAAACTTCAAGGGAAAAGGGGACGAGCTCACTTCAGTGTGATTTGGTCGTCACTTCAAGTTGTTAAGCTTGATAGAAAAATGCCATAATATCCAATGATACGTCTGGGAACCCTTCCTTCCTTCCTTCCTTCCTTCCTTCCTTCCTTCCTTCCTTCCTTCCTTCCTTCCTTCCTTCCTTCCTCCCCTTCCTCCCCTTCCTCCCCTTCCTTTTCTTTCTTTCTTTCTTTCTTTCTTTCTTTCTTTCTTTCTTTCTTTCTTTCTTTCTTTCTTTTTCATGCTTTTCTTTCTTGAATCAAGGAAATGGCAAAGGAAAACTCCACCTCTCACAAGAATCAATGTCTCCTTTTTTATTAATTAAAAACTAATTTAAAAACGTAGGTACCGGGGGCGCTTGGCTGGCTCACCCAGTGGAGCATGCGACTCTCGATCTCCTGGCATAGAGATGACTCAAAAAATAAAACCTTAAGAAAAAATAAATGCATAAATGAAACATAGGTAACGGAACATCGTGCAGCCTTTAGAAAAATATGTTTACCAAAACTTCAGTAACACGATTACTAATAAACTAAAAGAAGTATGTTCTGAAAGGCTCACTGGCAAAAACAACTAATAATGTTCAGAAAATACTTAAGCAATTCCTGTGGGGTTTTTTTTTTTTTCAGATTATTTGAATAAATTATTCCTACATACTACCTTGGGTCCATTGGCCCTGCAAGTTTTAACATTTATCATAATTTCTCAGAAAAGTTTAGAAAGGAAAGAATAATCATTTGTGCTCATAATACAGATGGCATTCGCGGCTTCTTGACCCTCCTCCTTATCTGGGTGCCAACCGCGTGGGGGGCGGCACGGGGACCCCAAGGCCTCCGGGGTCTGGAGCATGCACGGTGGCCCTGCACTGCCGCTGCCAATTTCACTGGGGGCCTCGTGGATGTTTCCAGACCTCCAAATGGGCACAGCCAGGAGAAGCCGGGTCTGCTGCCCCAAGCCCCCAGGGACCCCCCCACCCCCCAGGTGTCCCCTGCCCCCCTCAAGCCCCCTGGGACCCCCAGACCCACTGGCCTGTCCCTGGACCGCTGCCCCAGGCCCCCTGGGACCCCCAGACCCCCCAGACCACTGCCCTGCTTGGGCTTAGGTGGACCCCGTAAGTTCGGGGAGACCCCTGAGCTCCCGGGGACACCAGGCAGCCCTGACGGGGTCCCACAGCAACTCAAGTGGGGGCCACGCCTGTGTGGGGTCCCCAGGCCCAGCCAACACAGCAGTGGCACCTGCTCACCCACCCGCCGCGCAGCGGGAAGCTCCCCGTGCCTCAGGGGTCTGCCCAGGGGTCATCCGGCTGCACAGTGAGGTGGTGGGGGGAGGCACTGCCTGGGGGCGGGTGCTACCTGGGGGGGTGCTACCTGGGGGGCCTGCTTGGGGGGGAGTGAGGCCTTGGGTGGGACGCTGCAGCCTCCTCCACACGCTGGCCCCCGTGGCTGGAGCTGGAGCGAGCCCTGCAACTGCCCTTGCTCATCCCCTGGATCCTGTGCCCCGTCCTGACAGCCATCGGCCAGTTGTTACCAGCCAGGCCTCCGGGTGGGCAGAGGGGGGACCTCGCCAACGGCTGGCGCGAGCAGGGCACCTGAACCTGCTGCACGAGGCCCGAGACTCTCCCCAGACAGGCTCGCCCCCCCCCCCCCCAGGACTTCACGGCCACGCAGACCTAAGAGCATGTGTGCAAAGTAAGGTCATCTGAGTGGGAGCGACCGGAGGGAAAGAACCACACCGGGCAAGGCCACCCAGCGTCCCACGATCCATGGGATCCTTTATCTACAGGACCTCTGCGGGTGGGCGACCCCTCCAAGGAGGTCCTGCCCCGGCCGCAGCTGAGCAGCGTGGGCTTGGGCAGGGGGACGTCGCCTGACCCGGGCCACACGGTGCTTAGGTGGCTGAGGTGAACGTCTCCATGGCTTCTCCAATAACCCCTGGCAACGGGACTCTTTTTCTAAACACAATGTCCCTTAAATCACAGAGAGCTCCGATAATCAAAAGTGGACCGTGTATTTTAAAAACCCGTCGGAAGGAGAGCCGCTTGGCCAGGCGCCGGCATTGGCCTCCGGAGTGGAGGGCAGGCTCAGGCCCCGCGGCCCCGGGGAGCAGGCCGGCGGCGAGGCAGCTCTCACTGCTGACCGTGGGTCCGCGGTTCCCCAAATCCTATCAGACGAACTACAGAAAACTCAGAAACCGAAACCGCATCCACGTCTCTGGTCCCTGGACGTGGACTCCAGGGGGCCGCTCGGAGCCCCTCCACCAGCTGCCTCCCAGCGCCCCCCCGCCCCGGGAGCGGGGACGTCCCCCCCCCCCCCGGGTGTCACCCGTGGGCCACTGCGGCCGGGAGCTCACGGAGCCCCAGCGTCGGGCCAGGGAGCGCGGTCCCTCATGGATCCAAGGTCAGGCCGACCCCCCAGCACCCCACCTCCTCTCCTCAAGGGCCAGCCTCAGAGGGAGTTCCCCGAAAGGCACATTTTTTTTCAATTATTTTTTTCTTTTGTTGAGGACAAGCGAGAAGATGGGTGAGCAGACACAGCACGCCGCGCCCGGCGCTGCTCCCCGGACACACTGCTGACGGCCCCACGGCTGGACGGAGACACTGGCCGCCCCACGGAGCATGCAGGCGGGAGGAGGAAGGAGCTCCTGGGCTGCCGGCCGGGCCTCCCATCAGGTCCCCGCTGGGATCTCAGGGGGCTTCCCGAGCACGCTCCTCTCCGGCAGCCTGCTTTCCGCGCGTGGGCCCTGCTCACGGCAACGCAGGGGCTACTGGGGCCCGTCTCCTCACCGCCGCAGGCGTCCCCCACACACTGGTCCCTGTGGCCGGAGCTGGAGCACCCTGCAATTGCCCTGGCTCGTCCCCTGGATCCTGTCCTGTCCTGACAACTGTCGGCCTCCAGGCTCCTGCTAGACGTCGTCGGGCGAGGGCAGCAACCCAGGCGCTTGGGAAACAGGTGAGCATGTAGGAGCAGAGGAGCCAACGAGCAACACTCCCGGAGGCCAGGCGGCAGCGGCGCTGAGGGTCTCGGGCCTCGAGCCGCTGTGTCTCTGAAAGGCAGGGGCAGTGGTGCAACGAGCAGTCGAGGCAGAGCCTAGGTTGCTGGGCCCCAAGGCAAGGGAGCCAAGAGACAGCCTCCCATTTGCACACTCCAGCTCGTGCCGCCCCCACCGCCACCCGCAGGCCGCTGGGGAGAGGTTCTGTTCACGGGGTGGCAGGCGGGGCTGGGGCCCGGGGCCCTGCCACCCCGTGGGTCTCCTGCCAAGCAGCGGTGAGCTGCTGACCCCGGGGCCGGAGGACACGAACTCCCCGGGGCAGGAACGGTGGAAACGGGGTTAGGATGCGGCGGCCTTGCGACCTGGAGGGGGATGCGGCCACCTATTCACTTGTGTCCTCTTTTGTAATTTGTCTTTTAAAAATCACTTAACCAGGGGCACGCAGGGGGCTCAATGGTCGAGCGTTGGCCCTCGGCTCAGGGCGTGACCCCGGAGTCCCAGGATCAAGTCCCGCATTGGCCTCCCTGCAGGGAGCCTGCTTCTCCCTCTGCCTGTGTCTTTGCCCCTCTCTGTGTCTCATGAATAAATAAATAAAATCTTTAAAAAATATATCGTCTAATCAAATTCTGAATTTAAGGCTTCTGTGAGCTAGTCCACATTTTCACTCACGACCACCCCTTTCCCCAAGCGTGGGCTCAGGGAGGCCGTGCGTCATCTCTCAAGGCTGTGAATCCTCTCCTGCCCCCTAGACTCCAAGTCCCTCCGGAGGAGCTGCAGGGCTCCCAGCACCGACCACAGAGGCCGGCTCTCGGCATGCTCTTCACAAACACCCGAAGACGCGGTGCGGAGATATTGAACGCGATCTCCCCAAAGACACCGAGCTAAACATTCACAAGCAAACATCACTAATTACGTGCTACTATTGTCTTCTCTTCAACTATGCAGGTGTTGGACAGAGTTAGTCCTGCATAGAGAGCAGTGCAAGGACTGGAAGACTTAGAGAATAAATAAGGGATTTCCACATGTGTCATAAGGTGTGATAAGACCACTGTGTGCATTTCCAGAAATTTCTACCTCTACAGCACAGGGGCAGGGGAGTGGGGTTGGGGAGGAGAAGAAGTATGTAAGGAAGATGATTATATCTGCATATTACATTTTTGTTTTCAAGATTTCATTTTTCAACACTTTGAAAATATTTTTAATTTTTAAATATTTTAATATTTTAAAAATATTCTTTAAATATTATTTTTAAATAATCACTAATTTTATTTTAAATTATTTTTAAATAATCATTAATTTATTCTTAATTATTTTTAAATAATCATTAATTTATTTTTAATTAATTTTAATCATTGATTTTATTTTTAATTAATTTTAAATAATCATTGATTTTATTTTTAATTATTTTTAAATAATTATTGATTTTATTTTTAATTATTTTAAGTATTATTAATTTTCAGAGGCACCTAGGTGGCTCAGTCAATTAAGCGTCCGACACTTGATTTCAACTCAGGTCATGATTTCAGGGTCGTGGGATTGGGCCCCCAGTCGGCTTGAGGTTCACTCCCTCTCCCCAAATAAATAAATAAATCCTTTAAAATATATGATTAATATTCACGATAATATTAACACTTTATCTAAATATTTTCAGAAAAAAATGATGCCGTGTTTTCCTAAAAATTCCGTGTTCTATACCTTACAGTGATTTTTCTCCTCCCTGACATCACAGAAGATCAAATATACTCGATTCAGCAAACACTGACTGAATGCAGACAACATGCAAGGCCCACAGTTAAAATAAATAAGCTTCACACAACAACAACAAAAAAGTGAGGTGGACTGACTGAGCTGTTCATATTCTACCAAGAGAACTATATTGATCTTAGTATTGAATATTTTATTTATGTCATTTATTTTATTTATATTAAGTATTTTATTGTATTTACATTCAGCACTCTTTGAAGGTGGATATACTATGTATAGTATGTCTGCAGCCACGTGATGATGTTCAGCACGTCTTGAGTCTCTAACGTGAGGGGCACTTTTGCTCCCAATCCCCTGTTTTTAATAAATGGCCTTACTTACACACCACGCTCCAAACGAAAAACCTTCTAGTAGCCCCCACGTGCACTGAGAATAGAACCTTCCTTCCCGCAGTGTGCAAGGCTGGGCTCTCATGATGGTGCAGGCGTGAGCCCAACCGCGCCAGACACACAGAGTTGGCCCTGACCCTCCGATCTGCAAAAGCCCAGGCACCTGTCGCAGCAGAGTCCTTTGCCTTCCGTGAGTGAACCCACGGTGGGTGTCTCCCCATCTGGAAGGCGCCCTCGCCACAACCTGGGCTGTGACCCTGCCCTATCCTCAGCTCTTTACTAATGAACATCCTAGAGACCTTGAACTGACTACCCTAACTACTGTCCTTGGCCTTCACCACTATCACGTACGTGACGTGCTTCACATTCAACCAAACAGGTCATGAGTACGACCTTGCGGCGACTCCTGAGCGAAGCTCCCTAAATCATGATTTGGCAAATAAATGAGTGAGAATGATTATGTTCAAGGTTGACTGAGATCCATACACGAAAACGGCATCCTAACGCTCTAATGTTCTCCCTCAACTGTTAGAAGAAAACCAAAACCGTTTATTTGAGTTGCATGTTAGTTTTGTAGAAAAATAGCAGTTGTGAAAAGATGGAAAATGGTATGCAAAACCCACATCAAACGGGCTGCTATGGTAGCTTTAATCGTTTCCTTGTAGTCTCAAGCGGTATTTTCGGACAAGAAAAAACCCTACAGAGGTTTACCTAAGATGCAAGTTCCTCCTCCCTAGGGAAAGTCAAGGGTCCTCACTCTGAAAGCCAGCGACTATGATGCGGCTGGCTTTTTTTCTGGAAAGGGGAGCAAAATCTGAAGGTTCAAAATTCAGGTTCTTTGGCTTATTTGGGGGGAATGGGTCAGTTAAGAGAGCCAACGTGCTTGAGGGGGAAAACCTCAAGCATTTTCATATTCTATCTGGGACCTCACAGCCTGCCTGTCAGCTCACCGCGGCCCAGTAGCCCCGGCGGGGACGCAGCCGCCCGTCAAGCAGGCACAGGGCCGCCATGGCGGAGGGGTCACGAGCACAAGGTCACAGCATCCCACGCGCCACTGACGCCCAGCGGGACAGGTTCACTCTACAGAGTGCGGCTCTGGCCCCACAGGTTCTCCGCAGCATGAAGACGCTCCCACGGGACGTGCATCTTATGGATTTTAAAGAATTACTCACAAGCTAACCTGCTCTCTGTCTTGTGTCACCATCTGCATCATCAGGAACATCTGCAAATAAATTTTTAAAATTTGAATGGTTTATCAGAGCATTTTAATGGTCTGCATTCTGAAAGGTGTTTTTTTTTTTAATAACAAAGAAACAAAGTAAAAAGTTAAAAGCTGTTACTCATTTTGAAACAGTAGCTTTTCTTAATTTAAAAATAAATACATAAAACCCTAGTGCAGGCATGATGAGGGGTATTTCCATGCACTGTCAGTACACAGTCACCTATCCTGAAAATGAGTTTTGCACGAAGTATCTTGACACATCCACACCCCCCGACCCAGGAATCAGCCTCTTCCACGGATCCTGCTTAGAGAAGTAATCTGAAATCGGAACAAAGATTCCATCAAAACGCCACTTATAATGCCAGATATTTGGAAACCTTCTAAAGGTCCAATTTTAACAGAAGATGGTGCATCCACACCATCAACTCTCATACAGACATTAACAGAGCTTGCCTGGGAGTCGGGAAATCTTTAGGACACAAGGTTAAACAGACAGCGCAGGGTGTAACATGTTACTGACTATGGAAAAAATGCATTAAAAATGAGTGAAGAAAATCTCAAAATGTGACGGGTGCTTTCGGGTCATGGGATTGCAGGCAAATTGTCTCCCCGATTTGTTATACTTCACGTGTTTTCCAAAGTTCTGACGGGGAGCATGTAGCGTGTTTATGGCTGGAGGTGGTGACGTGTCCTCTGCAGGCGGTGGCCACCGCACGCCGGGTCCACGCTTGCGGCCGATGGCGGGGCCCATCGGGTAAGCGGTGAGTCGCGTGGGTGCAGATCCGGGCCTCAGCCCTGCCCATGGCGGCACAGACAGAGGCCGAGATTCCTTGGATTCACCTTGCGTTTTGGCCCGAAGATGTTAATGCGCAAAAAGGAAAATCCCCCTCAGCAGCGGCCAACCCGTCAGCCCCTCTGGGACGAGCCCGCCGTTTGCAAGGTGGCTCCTCCTCAGCATGGCTCGTCCGGGCCAGGCGGGCGTTACCTTACCCGCACCCCTGCTCAGCGCTGGGGCGGCGGGCTGCGGGCACCGGCCAATGTCTGGCTCCCCCACATCGTGAACTTCTTGAGGTCCCTGTCACCCCAACATCCGCAGAGTTTAGCCCAGTGCCTAGCAGACGGTGGCATCTAACAAATGCTGTGAAATAGATTCGTGCCGCGACACCTCAGTGACACCCAAGAGCAATATGCACAAGCGGGCACCTCCTGCAACGGAACCGGGAGGAGCCCCAGATGGAACCTCCAGCTCGCGAGCAGCGGAGCCACCCGAACCCCAAACTGGCCTGGCGCTCGCCCCCCGCCCCAGCATTCTCCCGCACGAGGCCACTCTGTGCCCACGGTGGCTCAGGACAGAAGCAGAGCTTCGGGAGTCACACCCGCCCACAGCAGATTTCCCCCAAATGTGCTTCTGTGCCAGCTGCAGCCTTGTCTCCATCAGACACGCTGATGAGGACAAAGTCACGGGATTGCTCCTGCTCCTGTGACCTTCCCCCAAGTCGCGGAACACGAGCCCCGACTTCGAGATCCTGTGCTAAGTGCCTTCTCACACCCCTTGGCGACACCCCATGACTCCGGATGGCCAACCTCCTCCGCTGCTCCCCACGGGTGCTTCCCAGGCCTCTGGCCGCAGGGCAGGCAAGAAGTTCGTAATCCTACATGCTCCCCTGTCGTCTCTCTGCTCGTGCAGGGCCTTCAGAACCCTCTTCCTCCTGAGCGCCTTCCTGGCTTGGCCGCTCAGGTTTTGGGCGGGCCTGCTCTTGCTCGTCTCCGTCCGCTCCACCGCTACCGTTCAGCGTGGAGTTCAGGACAGTCACCGACGCTGGGATCTGCGCTGCTCTCTGAAAAATCCTTTGAACCCTAAACATGTATTATACTTTTTTTTTTCCCCTAAAGATTTTATTCATTTATTCATGAGAGACCGAGAGAGAGAGAAGCCGAGACACAAGCAGAGGGAGAAGCAGGCTCCATGCAGGGAGCCCGACGTGGGACTTGATCCCGGGTCCCCAGGATCACGCCCTGGGCTGCAGGCGGCACTAACCACTTAGCCACCCGTGCTGCCCAACACATATTATTCTACTGGGTTGCTTTAATAGTTCCCTGCGTGGTTATTTCCCCTCCTCCAAGGTGACGGCTCTGAGTTCTCACAAATAGGCCTAAAATATATACTTTTATCTACCTTCACATCCACTTTCCACTTACTGTACACACACACACACACACAGTCCAATGCACATGACGACACATATGGTCACTTGTCTGAGCAGATGACTGTGATTGCGTCGGCTGGGAGCGACACGATGTGGCTCATATTCCACGGGTCAGCAGGTTCATCCATTAAGCAGCATCGTCAAGCGCCGGCCCCTTATGGCCACAGCATGACCCACGTTCCTCCTCCATTCAGCCTGTGCGAGTGCCTCCCTCCTGCCCGCCCACCCTCCCTCCCTACCCCTCCCTCCATACCTGTTCATCATATTTCAGGGCAGAGTGTCTGTCCGCACAAAGGTAAACTCAGGCCATGGCAGCCAGCAGAGGTCCCTCCTCTGCAACAGGAATCAGGGCCTAAAATGAAGCCCCCCAAACACCTGACTCGCTGACGTCTGTGTCCTGCATAGGGACAGATCCCCACGGAGGGGAAACCCCGCTGGGTGGTTGCATCCCCGGCTCCGGATCCATCATGCTGCACGAGTCCTTCCCACCCTGGCGACACGCGCGAGCTCCCAGGCTCCCTGCACAGCCACACGCCCCGCTGACTCCCCACGGCCTTGGCCCCATGGACAGCTCCCCGAAGGCCCAGAACCAGGTCTGGACGCAGGCACAACGGGGCTCCGTGACGGCGCCTTGTCTCCAGTCTGGCTCCAGGGTCATCTGGCCCTTCTGAGCCTCGAGTTCCCGGCTGAAAACAGGGAGAAAAGCCGTAATATTCCCCGTAATGAGGACTTGGTGCAGATCTCATCCCCGAGGCGCAGGGCGGCCGCTCTTCGCTGTGTCCTGACAACGCCTGACAGCCAGCAGGACCCGGTCTCCCCGGAGGAGCGGCCTCCCAGGGGGGAGGGGGGCTGAGGCAAGGCGGTGGGCCCTGTTCTGAGCTGTCCCCGGTCCCTTGCCCACACCCCTCGGACAGCTTCCTTGCTCCCCGCAGACCCCACCCCAGGGACCCGCGGCCGCCAGCCCCGCCACTGAGCACCCAAGCCCCCCAGTCCGTCCCCCCGGAGCTCCCGTTGCTTTGGGTGTCGAGTAGAAAGCAGCCCCTCTGCACACCTCCCCCACCGGTGGCGGCCCACAGACCTGGAGCCGCGTGCCCCTAACCCCCAGGGTCCTCGCCCCACACGGCCTCCACGAGGACCAGCGGACGAGGGAGGTCCTGGCGAGGGTCGGCGCCCGTGATAACCTGTCAGCCCCAGGTGATAACGCCGCGTGGGCCTCCCCTGGCTGGCTCCCACAGACCCAGGGAAGCGCCCGCCCGTCGGTGCTGTGTGCGCCTCTTCTCTCTCCCACTCAAGCCCTGGCTACAGCTGTAGTGCCCGAAGTAGGGGGTCTCCAGCTTCATAATCCCTAGATGCCCCGGGCTTCTGAGGGTGAGCTCACTAGGCTGCAGATAAAGCAGGGCGATACTTAGTGGAAGTGTGTGGATATAGATAAATGGAGATAGGCCGCAAGCACGAGTCTTTCAGTGAAGTCTAGGCGTGAAGGGTGTTCCTTCATCACCGGGCTCTGCCTTGGTTGGGAAGAGGGTCGCACTTTTGGAATCTGCACGGTCACGGGCGCCTGAGCTGCCTTCATGTGCAGACTCCACATCACTGTTCAGGGGGGTCTGTCCCGAAACAGGAAGGGACAATTCTTCTCCACAACAGACATGTCGTTTTTGGTCATCGGCATCATCAGCTTCAGAGAACCACACCTCTCTGTGATCTCGACAAAGAGCGTCCATCGTGGTGTCCTCACCAGCCTCCAGGTCCTCACCCCACCACCAGCACCATGCACACAGCGGGAGGCCCCCCAGCTAGACGGCCCCCATCATACTCTCTGACAGACGCGGGTGGATTCAACGGCCACCAAGGCAGGGCCAATCAGAGCCCTTCCAAGAAATTTCTAGAAGAGAAATTCTAGAAAGAAGACAAGACCTCTTTTCTATGGAAAAGACAAGACCTCTTTTCTATGGCTCAAAAGCCCAAGAATTCAGGCTGCAAACTGCTTGAAAGTCAGCTTTCTCAGCACATGGGATGAAGCTGACCCAGACAGAAAAGAGCTAGAAACGAGGAGAGAGAGAGAGAAAGAACCCCGACAAAGCCGCGTGAGTCTCTGGGTTCTCGCCATGACTCAAGCGAGGTCTACCGTTGGACCTTCCAGTCACATGAGCCAATAAGTCCTTTTTTGCTTAACATAGTTAAGTAGAGGTTCCTCATACAGACAATCAGGTGAGTCCTGACCGATTCGCTTGGCCAGGAACACGGGGTGGGGTGGGGCGGGAGGGAACTCGTCCACCCTTGGTGCTTCGGGCAGAGAAGAGGGTAGAGCGGGAGGGGATGTAGACATCCTCATCCTCACACCTTGCTCACATTCCCACAACTCCTGTGTAATTTCACCCCAGCACAACTTGCTGCTATAACAGATCCCATTAGCAGTAGTATAGCCCCCAAACCCCACCTTTATAGGAGAATTTCCTTTCCCAGCTGCACTCAAAGCCCTTGTGAGCGTCAAAGCTCGCAATGACGCTGTCATAGTCAAACCTCTAGAATTCCTGCTGGGGAAGGGGAGGGGGTGAGGCGGGGAGGGAGCACACAGAAATAATCAGACTAAACATCAACGATACGAATCACGACATTCCGGGAGGTCTCGATCTCCTCACTGGAGACTTACCTTCCAGAACACAACCTAAATGTTTTATGCAGAAATGTGAACCTGCACCAAAATCGGACACCAGCCTTATCTCTCTGACCCATGAACACAGGGTTTCCTTTTTTTATTTTTTTTTAATTTATTTATGATAGTCACACACACAGAGAGAGAGAGAGAGGCAGAGACATAGGCAGAGGGAGAAGCAGGCTCCATGCACCAGGAGCCCGACGTGGGATTCGATCCCAGGTCTCCAGGATCGCGCCCTGGGCCAAAGGCAGGCACTAAACCGCTGCGCCACCCAGAGATCCCAACACAGGGTTTCCTAAGTACGTTCTAGCTTCTCCTATTCTCTACAATTCTGCAGAAAGGCAACGGGGCGTAGAGCAGAACAGTGTTCCTTGGCCTTAATGGGCTCCTGGTGCGAGCGTGCCAGCTTCATCGCCATTCTGCCCTAATTAACTCTTAGCGATGTTGTGAAAAATCAATCGCCGTCATTTGTTAAAATTCGCCGAAAACCATTCAAGACTAAGCAAGAGTTGTATTTTATTCATGAGCTCAGATAATCAATGATGGGCCAGGCCTCCTTTGCCTCGCGTCAGCACCACTATTACCCTTTCCCCAGGTCCGGCATGGCCTCCAGCCTGTCTTCCCCTGACCCCAACTCTACTAACCGCACCATTCCCAAACCACGTTCTGACTCCTCCCTCTCGATTCCACCAGAACGCATCATGAAGCACTTTGAAAAGAGAGACCATGGACCAAAGCTTTCGACCTGTCCATGAGGGGATGAGGGGGCACAGAGGCCACTCAGTCAGCGGCTTGGTCAGATGACAACGTGGGTTTTCCAAGCCTCCCTCCAGAGTCCTTTGCAACCCACCAGGCCCCTGATGCTCAAAGAGCATCCCAGGTATGGAAGGATCTGTGCACACTTTCCAGCACCCCACCCCCCAGCCTCTAGGTTCCTATAGGAGCAGCGACCTCGCAGTCCCCCCGCTAGCAGGGCACCCCACACGTGCTCACTGTGTTCTCCGAGAGCCAGAGCACATCTATGTCAGCAGACAAAACCTCTTAAGCCCTGAAACGGATGTACTTAGGAAAATTGCAGGTCATATATCCCTTCATAACACAAAGGGTCCATCTCACTGCAGATTCATTTTCTTGGTCTCCACACAAGCTTCTTTTTTTGTTCTGTTTTTTTGTTTTTGTTTTTGTTTTTTGTTTGTTTTTTTCCAAATGCTCTTTGGTTAAGGAAGAGGTCCCATGCGGTCTCCTACTAAGGAAGAGAGATAATAAAGAAATTTAAGACCGCTTTCCCTTTTTAGGCTATATATTCTGTTTAATAAGTGCATTATTATGAGGACTTATTAATTCATCCTCTACTAATTCTGCTTAAGAAATGTAAAAGGTGACATCTGCTTTTATCCTCCTCCTCTATTTTCCTGAGCTGAGTATGCATTTCTTTGCCTTTAGGCTGAGAATCTTCAGGGGAATGAACAGTTAAACAATCAGCTCAGATTCGCTCCCCGTACGTGTCGGTAGTTATCTTCCTCTGCCGAGTGAGCCGTTGTCAAAATTCTGAAAGCACACACATCCGACTATAGCAATGTAGCTCTTGGAGCTTTCAAAAGCTTCCCGAAAAATTCTTGTAAGTTAAAATAAGTGCAGCCATCCTTCCTCACAACGGTCCTTCCTGAAGAATCCCTTCCGATTACGGGTGCTGCCTTTGGGAGACCACATGGCACTTACCTGGACCCGACTCAGATGCAACAGGGAAATCCTCTCCGCACCGACGGCCTGGAAGCCACACACAAAGACTTCCCACGCGACAACTCCCTCTTTCACTGAAGGCTTTCCCAGCCTAGCATACAAAGCTAATTGTCACAAGGGTTACACATTATAGCTAAATCATCCCGTAATTACGAGCTCTCTAGTGGGACTTGGTGAGAGAGGATCAGTCCTAACACATATATTTTTAAGAGTAAAAAAAAAAAAAATTCTGCAAAGTTAAATCGCTAAAACATTTAACCGTTGTTTCCGCTTAATGAAAACATTATTCTCTGTTCAGGACTCCTATTCTTCACCTAGGCCTTTTGGAAAGGCTGACACCGCATGCAGATACGCTTCTGTACCAATGAACAGCAGTGGGAAAACCAAAGTTTCAAAATGCAGCCCTTTTTTCACCAAATGGTAATATGTTCTAGCATCAGCAGCCCCAACACGAACGGAAGGTCATTTGATAACAAGTGTTTCTACGATGCAAGGCCTGCCCAACCAGCTACGCCAACAGCTGTTACAGGGGCTGCTAGTGTTCTCGCCCGAAGCCCTCCGGCCGCGCGTGGGAACTTGGCTGGACCGCAAAGCCTCGAGGGCGGCCGCGCTCACGGCCAAGGGCAGCTGTCCACTCCACTCCTGCAAGGTCCTCGGTCGTCCACAGCAGCCCCGAGCCTCTCCAGAGGAAACCACGAGGTCAAGGGGCGCTTTAACGCAACGGGGTTGAAGCGGCCGACGAGGGGCCCTGGGGTGCACACGGCGGGCGAACTGCAGGCGGGACGCGCCACCGCCTCCCGGGCCGAGGCCGAGGAGCCCGTGACCACGCGCATCTCACGCGCGCACCCGGCTCGTCCCCAGGCCCGGCCGTAGGACGACACAGGGGGGCGCAGAGCTGAGCCCGCCCGCGTAGGTGCCAGCGGCGCGGCTCCGGGCAGCGGGCTCCAGGGGCCGCGCTCCGGGCACAGCGCTCTGGGCACCGCGCTCCGGGGGCCGCGCTCCAGGGGCCACGCTCCGGGCACCGCGTTCTGGGGGCCGCGCTCAGGGCTCCGCGCTCTGGGGGCCGCGCTCAGGGCACCGCGCTCTGGGGGCCGCGCTCAGGGCACCGCGCTCCGGGCTCCGCGCTCTGGGGGCCGCGCTCCGGGCACCGCGCTCCGGGCACCGCGCTCCGGGGGCCGCGCTCCGGGCACCGCGCTCCGAGCACCGCGCTCTGGGGGCCGCGCTCCGGGCACCGCGCTCCGGGCTCCGCGCTCAGGGCTCCGCGCTCCGGGGACCGCACTGCCCGCAGCCGCCGGGCTCCGCCGGGGACGAGGCCGCGGACGCCCTCGCGGAGCGCGCCGACCCGGGGCCGAGACAAAGGAGGGTGTAGTCGGGGCCGCGGCGGGCTCCGGGCTCCCCCACCCCCCGTGGGCCGGGGTCCCACGCCAGCGGCGGACCCGCTTTGCGCCCCAAACTTCGGGCGACCGCGCTCACCCCAGCTCCGGCGGCCGCGGCGGGGGCGCGGGAAGGAGCGGCCCCCCTACCCGCCCGCCCGCCTCCCCCCAGCCCTGCCCTGCCCTGCCCTCACCTGTGCGGGGCGCGCGGCCGCGGGGCTCCGGCGGGCTCCCTCCCGGGACGGTCAGCGCGGGAGCAGTCGGGGCGTCGGGCGCCTCGGGAGGCGGGCGGGGGCGGGGCGGGGCGGGGGGGGCGTCCGCGGGAATCTCGGAGCCGCCGGCTCCCTCCCGCCCCGGCGCGGCCACCGCGGCCCGATGAGTCAGGCGAGGGGGCGGGCGGCGGGGGCGGCGGGGACGGGGGGGGAGGGGAAGGGGGCCGGGGGGCGGGGTCCAGGGGGGAGGGCGTCCGGGTCCGGGGTCCGGAGGGGGAGGGGGTCCCGGGTCCGGGATCGGGGCGGGGGCGGGGGTCCGGATCCGGGGTCCGGGTCCGGGGTCGGCGGGGGTCCGGGGTCCGGGCTCGGGGTCCGGGGGCGGTGACCCGGGCGCCCTACCTGGGCGGGGTGGGGGGGTGGGGGTGCGCCACGGAGCGCTGGGAGCGCGGGCGCCTGTGCCCTGGAGGTCAGCGGCCGCGGGGTCGTCGCCGCCCGCGAGGAAGACAAAAGGGCCCCGGGGGCTGCGGGGAAAAGTTTTCAGCGCGGCTCCAGCCGGACCCGGCGAAGCACCCGCCCGAGCGCCGGCGAGGCGGGGGCGGGGGCGGGGGGCGGGGGGCGGGCTTCCAGGAGCGTCACCGCGCGCTGGGGACCCGGGTCCGGCCGGTGTCGCCGCCGCGCGGCCCCCGCCGCCGCACCCCTGCCCCCCCCGCCCCGGGGCGCCCCTTCCCCGCCCCCTCCCCGCCCCTCCCGGGCCCCGCAGCCCCCCCCCCGTCCCCCGTTCCACTCGCGGCTCCGGGACGGCCGCGTGCAGAGCCTGGCGGTGGGGACGGAGGAGCCGCGCGGAAGCGCCTCTCGGGGCCGGAGGCCGCGCGACACGGACACACCCACCCGAGGGGCGCGCCGCCGCCTGCCCCGGGCCGGGGTCCCGAGCCCAGGAGCTGCAGGGCGCCCCCGCGATCCCCGCCTCCCGGGAGCCGGCGCCGGGCCCACGCCCCTCGGACCCGCCTCGGCCGCCGCGTAGGGGAGGGGAGGGAAGGGGAGGGGAGGGGGCGAGGGGGAGGGAGAAGGGGCGGGGAGCGGAGGGGAGAGGCGGGGAGGGGAAGGGATGGGACGAGGAGGGAGGGTACGGGGGAGCGGGCGAGAGGGGGAGAGGGCGGGGAGCGGAGGGGAGGGGCGAAGAGGGGAGGGGCGAAGAGGGGAGGGGAGATGTGGAGAGGGGAGGCGATGGGACGAGGAGTGGAGGGTACAGGAAAGGGAGGGGGCGGGAGGGGAGGGAGAAGGGGCGTGGAGGGGAGGGGCAGGGAGAGAAGGGGGGAAAGGGGCGGAGACGGGAGGGGAGGGGCGGGGGCGGGGAAGAAGGGGAGGGGGCGGGAGGGGAAGGGCGGGGAAGGAGGGGAGGGAGAGGGAGGGTACAGGGAGGGGAGGGGGCAGGAGGAGGGGAGAAGGGGCGGGGAGCGGAGGGGAGGGGCGAAGAAGGGAGGAGATGGGACGAGGAGTGGAGGGTACAGGAAAGGGAGGGGGAGGGGGCGTGGAGGGGAGGGGAGGGGTGGGGAGAGAAGGGTACGGACGGGGGCGGAGACGGAAGGGGAGGGGCGGGGAAGGAGGAGGGGGGCGGGGAAGGGGGGGCGGGGAAGGGGGAGGGGCGGGGAGGGGAAGGAGGGGCAGGGAGGGAGGGGCGAGGCGGGGAAGGAGGGGCGGGGGCCCCCTGGCGGGCTGCGCGGGCGCTGCGGAGGCCGAGCAGAGCCCGGTCTACACCGCGGGAGCCGGCAGTGGGGGTCCACCCGGAAGGAGCCCCGAGAGAGGGCGTGGGGGCGGGGGCGGGGGGTCGCGGGGAACCCGGGCGGCAGCCACGTGCGGTCGCGCGGCAGAGGCGGGCTGTGGCCTGACCACGTGGGGCCACCGCAATGATAAATAAAGTCTCGTCTACACCCGCGGATTCCCAGTCCGGCCGCGAGGCCGACGCGTGGCGAGTGCATCAGGCCCGCGAAGAGGGGGCTACACCCGCGGGCCTCCCGAGTGTACCTGGGGTGATGGGCGCTCGGGTGACAGGTGCTCGTGTTCTGGGGACAGGAAGGCGGGGGCGGGGGGGGGATGCCGTGCAAGGCCGCACATTGTGGAATTCGGACACGACCCGGCAATGAGGACACACCGTGGAAATGGGTTTCCTGGGGCTCAGTCCTCCTGCCTTAACTAGGAGAATTTGGAGATTCGACATTTTTAGTAAAAAAAAAAAAAAAATTTCACCATCAAAATGTTAAAAAAAATACTAAACTAAAAAAAGGCGGGGAGGTAGGTGAAGAAATAAGTCACACTAATACACCATCTGTGGTCCTATTTTTACCTCCCCTGTATCTAGTACTGGTTAGGCCACGCCACTTGCCTACTTCTCTTGGTTTCCGGACACTCCACTGAGGACTGTGATTCCACTGGGACTTTCCTCTAGTTGTAGCTCTCTATATTTATAAAACAACACTTTTCTATAAAACTCCGGAGAGGAGCCATTGTCTGGTCATGTTCACTAGGTTTCCAGAGAATAACAGGTTCCCACTGTCCATAGAAATCATCAGATATGACATTGCCTCTAATACAAGTGGGGAGACATTTAAAACCGCCATCTCACTACCCTACAGGTCAGATGAGTGAGCCTTTCTCAAAGAGGATGTGACAAGGGCCATGAAAGAACAAATAATCCCATTCTATGTTGATGGTCCCTCATTTCTAAAGTTAGATTTCAGTGATTCCAGCAACAAGGAGCAGCAGCAGAAAGGGACCACGTGAGACCACCCAAAGGGAATTATTTACATTTCCTTTAAAAATACTTACTATTTTTAAAGCTGAACTTAAAAAAAATAAAAAAAATAAAAATACTTACTATTTGTCTCAGAAAAGACCAAGGTAAGATGTCCTATAAATAGAGGACTGTCTGCAATCCAGTAGACCAAGCAACTCCCAGGATATTCGTCATAAATTCTTTCCTGGCATTGAGTGCTCAAGGCAAGCCCAGGTTAATTATTTAATCTTTGCTAATGGCCAGTGTCTGTCCATCTGAAAAAAGCCCAGTGAGGATAACACCACTGGTAATGGATTTTGAATTTAGCTCCAAATCTGCTTTTGAAGTAGCGGTTGGGGCCTCTCACCGCCAGCCTGCACTGCACTTCACACACACCATCCTTGCCCCGTCCTTACGAGATTGGTGAATTGGCACTAGAACAAGCCCATCTTATGAGAGCATCCTGAGAAGACAGCACGCATCTCTGTGGTTCAAGCTCACCTACCTACAAACACTACTGGCAGAGGAACTTTGAACCTCATTTCATTCCTTAAGTAGGAACAAAGGACCTATTTCAAAGTGTTTCTGTGCAAATCGAATGGGACGACACATAAGATATTTCTCCCTCATGACATAGATTGGCAATACATATTGAAACACGCACACACCCCAAACTTGCTTTAAAGTAAAAAAAAAAAAAAAAAAAAAGAAAGAAAAGAAAAGAAAAAAAAAAGATTCTTCCTTTAGAATCAAGAAATAACTTGAGAAAAAAATTTGAAATATGAAGATCTAAATTTTCGCTCCCGGTATCTATAAATGTAAGCCCAATGGGTGGCAACACATTTTTAGCAAATTCGCTTTGGAAATACACATTGGAATAAAAAGAATAAGTATGTTAAGTAGATCATGTAACAAGGCTAAGGGAAGGCCTGTCACAAAGTAAGTTTCTGTGTGATTACGCCCATGTTCATTTGCCATAAATGTAGCCCATAGCATCTCCAGACCTGAGAAGAGGTCGTCAACCAAAAACTAAAAAAATATCTTCAATGGAAAACAAATGCAATTGCTTGCTAGATTTTTATCTGAATTGTTTTGCTCCAGCTGTGAAATAGAGTGATAGTCTTAAGGCTATCAATGTCTCTGCTGGAAGCCATGATTGCTGTTTCAAAATAAGGCATAAAAAAGGACAAAGTCAATTAAAGAAAATGATTTATGTGATTTTATCTTTAAAATTTGAAATGAGGTAGGGACACCCGGGTGGCTTAGGGGTTGAGCGGCTGCCTTCGGCTCAGGGCGTGACCCCGGGGTCCTGGGATCGAGTCCCACATCCGGCTCCCTGCATGGAGCCTGCTTCTCCCTCTGCCTGTGTCTCTGCCTCTCTCTCTCTGTGTCTCTCATGAATTAATACATAAATAAATAAATCTCAAAAACATGAACCTCAAATAATTTTTAAAGAGTAAAATAAAATTTGGGACTAGGTAGAAGGAATACAGGGAAAAGGAAAATAGAAATACATTTATAAGTAAATTTGTAATGTCATTTTATTTCCCTGTGATTCTGAATAGCATTCAGCCATATTTTTAATATTTCTTTCTCATTATGTGAAATTGACTAATAGTCCACTATATTTAGCAGCAGAAAGATGTTGCTAATTTCCTTTCATTAGACATGCAAGTGAGAGTACTACTAACCCTTCTCAAATAGAGGTTTTATAACTTTGCAGCTGATACTACTACCTAAATATTTTATAAATTCTGTATTAACCTCCTTATTTGATGAGACACCTGATGATTAGATTACTTTTACCCGAGGAGCACTAGCAGTATACCTTCTAAAAATACAAAGCGGGGGGGTACCTGGTTTTCTTCTAACGCCCCAATTCTTTCCTCTGAACAGCTTCGTACTTATAGGTGCGGAGGATCGCTTCATGGCCACTGGCAGTCCAGGAAGTACTTTCTCAGAAAGTTCCTGACTGTTTTGTTAGCAGAATCTACCCACAAAAGATAATTAGGCATTTGACCCAAGTAGTGGAGAAGGGGGTGACGGAGGCACCTGCTCCACTGTCCGTGGTACTGAACCGGAGGGCGGCCGGGCCTGGCTGCTCCAAGCGTGGTCCGGGGACGGAAACCTTCCACGGCCATGTTGTTGGAAGAGCAGGATCTCAGGCTTCAGCCCCAACCCACGGGGTCAGACTCTGCAGTTACAACATCCTCGAGTGATTACTCTGCGTGTTACAATTTGAGAAGTTGTCCTGCCCAAGGACACCGTTTACTTGCTTTTAACCCAGCTCGTTTCAGTCTCTCCCGGAGGCGCACCCGCATGCCGCAGCGGGGCTGCTTTACTTAGTGATGGTAGTGCGGTGTTAGAGGGATAGCAAGGCTCTCGAATCAGACAACTGGTTTCCACATCTCAAACTGGTTTTCACATCTCCTCGCCCATAAAGTGTCAATGGTTGCGATATGTCCCTATAATGCCGTTTCAAGGATCCAATGAGAATAAACAGCATTTGCAAAGCTCTTAGCCTGGCATGTATCCAATGTTCAACAAGCACCTCAACCACCTTGTGAGTGCTACATCCTTTACCAAAGAGGGGGTGCCCTTTCGGCGTCACGCTCTTGGGCACGGTGAATATATATTGTAAAACAGTTTAGTCTTTAATTTCTGCTCATTTGGGGCACCTGGGCGGCTCAGTTGGGTAAGCAATCAACTCTTGATTTTTGGCCCAGGTCATGATCTCAGAGAGTTGTGAGATCAAGCCCTGCGTCTGGCTCCACACTGGGCATGGAATCTGCTTAAGATTCTCTTTCCCTCTCCCTCTGTCCTTTCTCTCTTTTCCTAATAAATAAATAAATAATAATAATTTCCGCTCAATCAAATCACATTAAAATTAGTTAATAAAATAAGATTTTAATACCCTCCAAATCTTCTTCCAGCATGCTGTTTCTCCACCCATAATTATGCTCTAGAGCAAAGAAGATTAAGTTCTTCCTTGACAATTTTATGAGATCTGTTTTTATTAAATTAGAGTAAGAAGATTTGGTATTTTGAATTCTAATATGTTTACAAATATTTAGATGCCTTAATTTTACTACCAACAAAAATCTGTACACATGTAAGGCTGATTTGGTAAATAGTAACCATTTGCACTTATGTATATAGTCTCTCATAAAGCCACAATGTTGGTAAAATAGAATGTGGTTTAAATCGTGCTATTTAGGAGCCCTGGGAATACCTTTTCACATGCTTATTTCAAAACATGAGGAAATGTTGACATATTCATTTTTCAAAAGAAATGTCAAGCCTGATCATCTGTTCTATTACAATAGTCATTTAATGAGTTTTGACACTTGGGACCATTGCTTACTGTGCCGCTTCTAATCTGGAAACACCTGTTTCTAAGCGGGAATGAGCTATAATGAATGTAAGCAGGCCAAATTCTCTTGAAGACACTGTATTCATTTTTTAAAAAAATTATTGGAAAAATAACCTTTGAGTTCTTTAAATACCAGTCCTTTCAGCTCATGTTTCCATCTATGAACACAGGTTCAGTGCCTATCTCAGGGTCGTGCAACTAGACAGCAGCAGAGGCATGACGAGAACCCGTGTCTTTTTATCCCTCGTTCAGGGCTTATTCAACATTCACTCACATGATTCATGTTAAGCTGCTTTGAAGTCCCAGGTGGTTATTTGAGAGATTTTAGCCTATCCCCAAAAGTAGATGCATTTCCCCCAGCCCTACCACACCTCCACATCTAAGGAAACAGGCTTGTAATAAAATATGAGTAGAAATTCAGTTTTAGATTGTTCATTTTTTTTTTAATTCAGAAAGCACTCACATAATGCCTTGGACATTATATTCAGTTAGGGCCACACAAAAAGGATATATTTTCTGTGGTCTGGTGTGTTTGGGCACTTTCATAAGCATATGATCACAATATGAAAACTGCCCTAACAGGGGTACAAAATGATGATATAAAGTAGGGGTTGTCAGAAATCCTTTGGGGAGCTATAGTTCAAAGGAGGTTTCAAAGACATGGGGATACAAGATTTGGGTCTGAAGAGACGAGGAGGCTTCAAAGGGCGGACACGGGGGACTGAATTCAAAGAAGTAGAACTGTGTGTGCAATTTCCACAGGAGAAAACACGGTGGCACATTCAGAGGAGTGTAGGTAAGGCCAGCATGGGAGCGGCATGGAAATAAGCCAGAGCTGTAAAGGGGAATTTGGACAGATAGACAGGGACCAGCTCACAGAGGGGCTTCCACTCCAGGTTAAGGAGTTTAGGTTTAGTCCTGGAGAAATTAGGGAACATCGGAATATCCCTTCGACAGAAGGGGTAGAGGTTTTGTGGAAGGGGTGAGAAACTCAGAAGCAGGCAGGCAAAAATGGTATAATGTTTATAATAGCCCAGGTAAGGGGGGATGGTGGACTGCACCAGGACGTTGGGAGTAACGATGATTTGGAGAAATTCAGAAAAATATGTATTTCTGTTCACTGGTATTCAGTGAGGGGAGCATTGCACTGCCTTTTCTATTTATTTTTCTGCTAAATAAGAAATGAAGACTAAGGGTTCATTGTCTATTTTCACTACAGTCTAATTCTGTGTCCTCAAAAACATCTGATTTATTTAAGTTTTATTTATTTATTTATTTAAGAGTTAAAAATCAGATATATACATAAAAGCAACGGATTGCGGTCTTGTCCATAGGAACAGAAGTATCACAGCAAACCTTCAGAGAGTACTTAGGAGGTAGGCACAATTCTAAGCATTTTATATGTGTTAATTCTTCACGAGAATCTTCGAGAGTGAGTACTAAATTCCCACCCCGTCCCCCATATGCTGAATTACCTGAGAGCCACGGAGGCTCCGCAGCTCACACGAGTGAGTGAGGAGAGGAACCGGCTAGAGCCACGCAGGCTGCTGCGGGAGGCTGCGTTCTCAGGAACTGTTAGCCGTGGACCCCCCGGGGGGCTCCGTGGTGGAGCGCCTGCCTTCAGCCCTGGGCGTGACCCTGGAGACCCGGGATTGAGTCCCACGTCGGGCTCCCTGCATGGAGCCTGCTTCTCCCTCTGTCTCTCTCTCTCTCTCTCATGAACAAATACATAAAATCTTAAAAAAAAAAAAAAAAAAAAAAAAAAAAAGAACTCTTAGCCGCCTCCCAGCAAAACCAGGAGAGCATCTCTGTGCTCCTCCATGGGAGACCGTCAGGTCACCGTATGCTCATGCAGTAGAAAATCACGGAGCCCTAAACAGAAAGGCCCATCCCTAGGGATATGCGTGGACGCCAGAGAGGTACTAGCAAGTGCGAAAAGCAGGTGTATAAGGTCTTGTACAGAGTGACCCCATCTGTGTTAAAGCGTGAGCACCGGTGCGTATAGGGTGGGAGGCACAGAGGGACGCATACGACTACCAACGGAGACCACCAGTGGGCACGAGGCTGAATCATTCCAATTTTTATTTTATACAAACAATTCTGTTCCTTCCATTTTTTTCTCACGACTGTGTATTAATTTTATAATAATATTCTTAAAATAACGATATCATTAAGAATGCGGACCTGGCAACAGACAGATCCTACTGATAAATGGCCGATTTAGGAAGCTCCTGTGCATATTTTCAGACTTTTCTTCGAACCTGGCATATACACACACAACAACAAATTTAAACACCAGGTTTCACCTTATAATTCATTAACTAAAATACAGAATTTTTGGAATCCTTACTGGATATGTGGAATCTGAATTAAAACCTTCCTGAAAGAAAGTTCTATGGAATCTTCTGGCAAGGGCAACCAATCTGCCGTTTCATTGTCTTTCCATCTTTTCAGTGTATGAAAGGATAATTCACTTCAAAATGAGGGAAAAGGCAAGGACATATTGGCTTGATTCTTTGAGACCTTGCTAGCAGGAGCATTATCTGATTAAACTCTTCTGCCTCTATGGGAGAGCGCAACTTTTTTCTATAAATGGATTTGATTAGAGACTTTCAGATGATGTAAAAAATAAAAAGTGACACGTTATTGCCATTAGAGAAATTAGCCTTGTTAACTAGCCTGGAGTCCAACATAGCATTCCTTTTTCCGACTGACAAAATAAGTCCTCATTCCTCAAATACATGTCAAATCAAGCTTTTTTCTTTTCCTGCCAGCTTCCTCATTAACTATTTTAGACAAAAGTTGACATGTGCCAACCAAAAAAATCCGAGAGCAACGCGTTTACGATGTTTACCCAACTGCGCTCATGAACGATGCTCTTCTACGACGTCTTATCAAGTGTGCGGTGCTCCTGTAGATTCTCGCTCACGGACCAATCCGTCGCCCGCTAGAGGGTTCGAGGTTACTTTTTCAACCTTGAGAGAAAAGATAGACGCCGGAGTGTTGGCGCTCAAAGAGTCTAACTTGCCCAGGACCTGACAACCCACCCGCGTTGGGGCCGGGACGAGGCCACAGGTCTCCCGTCTGGCTCCTCAGCCCTCTCCTGTGCAAGAATACGGTCTTCTGGGAAGTGGTTATGGGGGGAGAGACGGATCAGTGTGCGAGGGGCTCCTGCAAACCCAGAGGCTAACGAAGGCGGGCTTACTGGATCTGCAATTTTGCTGGGCAGCAGAGGAAAGATTTTTTTTTTTATTGAAATGTAAAGAGGACCCATGAGAAAATTTTTTAAAATCACAGGGACTTGTAAAGACAAAACACAGTCCAGCAAAGAAGTCATGAATCTCCATCTAATGATCTGACGTAGGCTCCTGGCTCATGGCACAGTAGGTATAAAGGTAAAAATCCACTTTCCTCAGCCAAGCGAATATTTTGATGAAATTGTTTGTGAATCCCTTGCAAAATTAGAGGCTCAGCAACCTTGGGATGAGTTGCTCGGGTTTGAGAGCATATGAAATATGAATTTTTTAGGGCAAACCAGTGAGTATTTGATCGTCCACTTAGTTCCTCCCTGCAGTTCCACGGGCAAGGGAACCTCCCAGAGCCAGAAAGGGCGAAGGATTGACAGCAGAGCGCTTTGTGATGAACTCCACCCTCAGGAGAATAAAAGAAGAAAACCAAGAAGGCTGGCGGGGCCTCTGGTGCCATCGGTGGGAGGGTCAGAAACTATAAACTGTGGTAACAGGGGTTTGATCTTTTATTCGGCATATTTCTCACGAGCCCCTACTGCTCACGTGCACCAGGTGCTGTTCTGGGCCCAGCCGCTCTGCCATTAATGACTCGAACCCCCCAGGGACAGGAGGTCGTTAGAGAACAGCAAAGGGAGGTGGTAGGTGCCCTGCGGACCTCAAGCAGGGGAGGCCGAGGCGCAGCTGGAGCAGGAGAGCTGATTAACATAGAGGCATCAGCACAGGCCTCCCTGGCAGTGGACATTTGAGGCGACTATTCCAACGGGGAGAGGCATGGCGGCAGGAGTAGGTGCCGCGGTCACAGACCAGCAGATGCAAAGACGCTCTGTGGTGCAATGTCCTGGGCACGCGTGGGGCCCCCAGAAGGCCAGGGTGGCCGGCAGATGAGGGGCCGAAGGTGAACCATGAGGGACCAGAGAGGAGGAGTGTGGGCTGGGCATGCAGGGCCTTGGGGGACTCAAGCTCCCGTTGCAAACCCCATCATTTTAAGTAGTACCCTCATTCCCTGCGACGAGCACGACGGAATTCTGCATTTTAGGGGCACGTGGCTGTCCCCAGGGGTGGAGCATGTGACTCTTGATCTCAGGGTTGTGAGCTCAAGCCCCACATAGGGTGCGGAGCCCACTCGAAAAGAAATACAAGAAAAATTAAAAAGCAGAACCTGCGATCTTATTTCTGGGCACCCATTTCAAACTATTGAAATACGGAGGTTCCTAACCTGGATAAATAAAACAAAACTAGATGTGTAGGTGCTTAGGTTCTAGAAGGCTCCTGTCCTCCCTGGAGTTTGAGCAAGGGCAGCTGCCCAGAAAAAGCCAGTCCCATGAAGGAGCGGAGGGTTGGCCCTGCCACGGCTGCGCGGCCCCACTGAGCAAACGGCCCGGAGAAGAGCCGTGGGTCGGGTGCTCTGCTTCCCTCGCTGGAGCCCGCAGCCGCAGTCGGGCATCTCAGGGTGAAGGCGTGTGGGCCAGGAGCCTTGAACGCTGAGGCAACGGGCGTCAGGAGAGAGGCCGCCCATCTGTCCCGCTTGCTTGGCCCACGGAAACCTGAGGACGTGGGCACCCCAGCTGTCACGTCCACAGAGAAGCTGGGAAGGCGAGCAGTGCGGGCACCCAGAGGGCAGGCTGGGGGCGGCAGGGGCAAGGGGTGCGGGTGGGAGGAAGTGGGCCCAGGTGGGAGGATGTGGGCGCAGGTGGAGGAAACGGGCGCGGGTGGGAGGATGTGGGCGCAAGTGGAAGGAAAAGGGGTGCAAGTGGGAGGAAGTGGGCACGCGTGGGAGGATGTGGGAGCGGGTGGGAGGAAATGGGCACAGGTGGGAGGATGTGGGTGCAGGTGGGAGGAAAAGGGGTGCAAGTGGGAGGAAGTGGGAGCGGGTGGGAGGAAGTGGGAGCGGGTGGGAGGATGTGGGCATGGGCGGGAGGAAACGGGCTCGGCTGGGAGGAAGTGGGGCAGGTGGGAGGAAAAGGGGTGCAAGTGGGAGGAAGTGTGTGCACATGGGAGGAAGTGGGCACGGGTGGGAGGAAATGGATGGGGATGGGAGGAAATGGATGTGGGTGGGAGGAAATGGGTGCAGGGGTCAGGGGGAAGGAACCTGCAGTTACCCAAAGAAGCCCTGGGGCCCAGGGCAGCACTGACCCGTCCTTGGAAGTCAGGGACTGCCGGCTCTCAGAAGTCCTGGTCACCAGAAAAGCCAAGACTTGGTGGACCCGGTGAGGCGCCCGGACCTCAGGGGGTGGCGTCGCCCCCCGGGACCTTCCAGGGCCGGAGCCGGGCACCCCTTGATCAAAGCAGACAGGAGGGGACATGGGAAGAAGAGCAGCGTCCCCACTTCCTGCAGCCTCACAGCTCTGAAGGAGGGCCAGTCAGCCTGCCTTGGGCTGAGGCTCCCCGAGCAGAACAGCGCCCCGAGGTCGCAGACCGAGGTCAGGGCGCCGTCTCCCCGAGGCTTGCTGGGATAGGGACCCACGCCGCAGGATGTTGGATGTGGGGCGCAGTGAGCCGGAGGCCCAGGCCCAGCGGTAGGTCTCGAGGTCGGGAACATCCCACGGCCTTCAGTGGCCCCGTCCACGTGCAGCACCACCGTCCTGCTGCCCTGGTGCTGGTGCTGGTGCTGGCGCTGGGGCGACAGGTGCTCTGGCCGTGGGTGCAGGTAAGGGCGGCCCGGACAGAGGCCTGGTGGTGACTGGAGGCAGAGCGAAGTTGCATCCGTGGAAAAGTCAGCGAAGAGGGTCCCCTTCAAAGCCCTTGCATTGGGAGTCACACCGGAGTTTTAAGCTTCGGTGCAGGGGCGGGGGTGGGGGGAGAGGGGGGAATCCCTGGGTGGCGCAGCGGTTTGGCACCTGCCTTTGGCCCAGGGCGCAATCCTGGAGACCCGGGATCGAATCCCACATCGGGCTCCCAGTGCATGGAGCCTGCTTCTCCCTCTGCTTATGTCTCTGCCTCTCTCTCTTTCTCTCTCTGTGACTATCATAAATAAATAAAAAAATTAAAAAAAAAATTTAAGCTTCGGTGTGGACAGCCGTCTGCCGAGCTGGTTCTCACGGGCTTTTACTCCTAAGGCCTTAATATGTTTATTCATTAGCACAGCTTCTTAGAAAAAAAGCAGCTCCTTGACTGGAATTGACTCCCCCCCCCTTTTTCCTTCATAAAACCTCCAGATTAATTCCTAATGAAGTCATTTTCTTGCCTAAAAACTTCAATGGCTGCTTCTTGCAATAAGAGAAATGCAGACCTACTGAGTACGTCGCCGCCCGGTTTGGTTCCGAGCTCCCGGGCTTGATCTCTAAGAGTCTAAGCGCCGACAGACAGACGGCCCCCTCCCAGCAGCCCACCTCTCACCCCCCGAGAGGACAGTACCCTCCGCCACGCCC
The DNA here is from genome assembly GCF_053574225.1 of Canis aureus. Classification (NCBI taxonomy): domain Eukaryota; kingdom Metazoa; phylum Chordata; class Mammalia; order Carnivora; family Canidae; genus Canis; species Canis aureus. The sequence continues at coordinate 69,299,001 of NC_135611.1, read as the reverse complement.
CCTTTCCTTCCAGGGCCCCTGCTCACCTGTGGAGCCAGGCACCTGCCTCCGCCCCGACCCCTTGGGGACAGGACGGCAGGTGCCTGCTGCCCCACAGGAGGGGGCTCAGCAGGCAGGTGCTTTGTGCTGCCCCGGAGCCGGCCCCGGGTGGGGGGTTCGGGCACGCGGTCGCCTTCCCCACCCCAGGGAGAAGGTCTGGGCTTTCAGTGAAATGAAGTCTCTTCTAAGCCAAAAGGGTTATTTGAAGAAGATTCTGAGAGCTATTGATAAGACATCCCCGAAATTGCATTCTATACCGGATTCAAAATAAAATTACCTCAAAACCCTACAAGTACATTTTTTTAAAAAAATCAATAACAATAATCACAGAAGTAATCAAATTCCATTACAATCTCCAAAAAGTTGTTTTTTTTTTCAAGAAGTTTCTTAAAATTACTGAGATGACTCCATTCTAGAAAAATCAGGTTTTTTTCCTAATAGTTTTGAATCAAGGCCTCCTAATATAGTCTGAATTTTCTAGGTTCACCAGCTATGCTCTTATCAAAACAGGGTCAACATTTTCTTTCATACACTATAGATAAAGCCACTGATAATTTTATGATATTTTAAGAATATTTGTTACAGCTGCTTTTCAAGAAAGCTATTTACCTTCTTACTTCTTACCCAAAATAGCTAAAATGTATTAAAATATTGAGTTTCATATGAAACTTACTATATATTGAATATTGGGTTGACTTTCTTATTTTTGTTTCTTTTAACGATAGAGTCTCACTTTTTAAGCTATCATTAAAGAAACGAATATGTACATTCCCAATATTCTGGAAGTCTGTCAAGACAATAGGGTGTTTCATATTTTTAAAAGAGAAATCCTTGAATAAGCAAAAACATGCAATGTTTTGGAGAGCCTCTAAAGTGAGTTTTAAAGTGATTAACTTTAATCATAAAGGTGATGGTAAGATATTAAAATAAATCCTCCAATTCTTAGTTAAAATTAATTGAAAATGATGCTTAATGCACAGGTTGCTCAGCAATTACATTTTCATGTTTTCACATTAATTTTCCAAGGCTGCTGCTCAGTTTATTCGTGGTAGCCAAAAAACATCTCGTGATGAACCTGAACTATTTTTTTTTTCTGGGATTTGTAAGCAACATCTTGCGGGGTGGGGGGGAGATTCTAAATTTCTGGTCCTTAGCCATTTTTTTTCTTGGTTATTATATTTTAGATACAACGTCATTTGAGAACCTGGTGAAAGCTACGGCTCCTCATCCCAGAAAAAAACCTACTGCCATCACGTCCACAAGTCTTTCCTATGCTCGTAGAGAAATTCACCCTTGGCCTGTGATCCTTTTGGACCATCCAGTTATTCGTAAGCCTGGAGTTAGGAATGCCTGTCCACAAACCGGGTCAATGTTTCATGTTTGGTCAAGAGTCACGTCTGTGGTTTGGGTTTGTAGGAACTTTATTTCTCTGCCAAGTTTAGTCTGTTGATAGGATAACAAGAATAGTTTATGAATATCTGAAATTTATTGAGCTGAATTTGCAAATACGCCTGGGTGTGGAAAGCACATAATCACACATTTCAACATTTCACTCAGTTACCGGAGCTAGAGAGTGTAGAGAAGATAGCGGAATGTCATCTTTTGCCCATTTATTTTCCAGAAGGCTTTCCAGGAGCATGTTTCAAGGTGTCTAACAAGGGCTGCTGTGGACACCACTCACGGTGCACAATCCCAAGACACCCTCCCGGTCTTTGTCCACGAACAGGTGAAAGCTGGCTGCAGGCCACCAGGCCTCTAGCACGTGTGCCCAGGAGCGTGCTGCCCGGGAGCAGCCTCACTCACCTGTAGATAATCAAGACATTATTGGAATATTTACTCAGCATGGGCTTCAACCACCGAGAGTGGGCTGCATTTAATTTTCAGCCAGATTTTATTCCACTTCCCACTCAACAAATCTCTGTAGCTTCTTTTTTCTTTCTTTCTCTTTCTTCTTTCTTTCTTTCTTTCTTTCTTTCTTTCTTTCTTTCTTTCTTTCTTTCTTTCTTTCTTTCTTTCTTTCCTTCTTTCTTTCTGAATCTCTGTAGCTTCTTAAGTGCGAGAAAACAACAAACAGACCACGGAAACCTGAATCGAAAACAAAAAGCGGGGGCTCCTGGGTGGCTCAGGCAGTTGAGCATCCGACACTTGGTGTCGGCTCAGGTCGTGATCTCAGGGTCACCAGGCTTCGTGCTCAAGTGGGGCGTCTGCTTGAGACTCTCTTCCTCTACCTCTGCCCCTCCCTCCATCTAAAAAAATAAATAAATAAAACCAGGTCTTCCTACTGCATCTTTACTTAAAAGTTGTTAATGTCTGACCATTTCGCATTGTCCGTAGAGGAGCCGCACGTGTGGATTAGCTGCAGAATCCTGATATCGTGTGTTGTGTGAAAGCAGCAAAGTGACCGACCGACCACGTTGGTTATCATCATGCGGCCCCCTGGCTTAACACTGAGAGTTTGTGCGACCTAATGTCAATAGGGATCAATCATTGGAGGCACCGAAAAACCTTATGCGGCCCAAATATATTAAAAACGTCTTAATGCTCCCGACATCGTATTTTGCTTCCAGACAGATTTCACTCAATGACGATGCGCCATGTCCAGCGGTCTGACTACAGCAGGGGAATCAAACATCATCGGGGTTCGGGGGGGGGATGGTTCAAGAAGAGACAATTAGAAGCAGAATAACCTTGGACTTCATCATAAAGGACACCAGATGGCTGCCTACAACAGCAGAAAACCTTACACCAAAGTGTTTGGGGGGGAAAAAAGTCTCAAATGATATAAACAGAAATATGATCAGAATATCAAATTGGACCAGACCTATTTAGTATTTTCCTCCTTTAGCATTTCCAGAAAATTCTCATGGAATTAAAACACAAGATTTTTGAGTAAAATCCATTCTGATTTTACTTTAACCGTTTTTGTGTTCACTTAACTGATTAGTGTTTGTGGTGGGCAGAGGAACAGCTCCCCGAAGATGTCCATGCCCCAAACATCCAGAAATGGTGAATATGTCACATCACAATGAGGAATTAAGTCGTCCGTCCGTGGAATTAAGGTTGCTAATCCATTGACCTTGATGTGGGGAGATAATCCGGGACTCTCCAGGTGGGCATGATCACCGGAGTCCCTGTGAGTGGAAGAGAAGGCTGCAGAGTCAGACTTGGGGAGAAATGTGAAATTGCCAGGCTGTGGCTCTGAAGTCAGAAGGAAGGGACTACAAAGCCAAGATATGCCAGGAAAGGCAGGGAAGCTGATTTTCCTCTAGAGCCTCTGGAAGGAACCGGCCCTGACAAGACGCTGACTCCAGCCCAGGGAGACTCACTTTGGACTTTTGGCCTCTTTTTTTTTTTTTTTTTTTTAAAGTAGGCTCCATGCTGAGTGTGGAGCCCGATGCAGGGCTTGAACATACGACCCTGAGATCAAGACCTCAGCTGATATCAAGTCAGACACTCAATTGACTCACCTGCCCAGGGGCCTCCCCAACCTCCAGGATTCTCAGAATAAACCTGTGTTGTTTAAACCTCCAAAATGGCAGCAGTGGAAAACAAATACAGAATTACTGAGCCACCTCTGCATCGCAGACGGGTGCATGTGGCGGTAGGAATCATGGACCCTTAGTAAGTGTGGTGCAGGATGAGATTGCATGCCCTGGGTATCTCCTCTGCATACCATGTACTGAGTTCCAGGGGACATTTTCACAATATTAAGAATCCTCTGACTTTTGAGGGGCGACTTGAGGAGGATAAACTTGATCATGTAAACTGAGAAAAATCGACTTAGAAACTTATATAGAATATTTGAAATGGAAAGACCAACACTTTGGGATGCCCGGGGGCTCAGTGGTTGAGGGTCCGCCTTTGGCTCAGGTCATGACCCCGGGGTCCTGGAATCGGGTCCCACATCAGGCTCCCTGCAGGGAGCCTGCTTCTCCCTCTGCCTGTGAGTCTGCCTCGTTCTGTGTCTCTCCTGAATAAATAAATAAAATCTTTAAAAAAGAAAAGAAGAAAGAAAGAAAGAAAGACCAACATCTTCCATTGAATCAGAGCTGATGTCTGCACTACTGACGTTCTTTCTCCTACACCCGACCACCTGTTACGGAGGGTAACAGTGGGAATTAATTCTTAGAAATCCTGTTCTTTTGAAAGAAGAGATTGGAAAGGAGAAAGGGGGATTGTGGATCTAGGATTTAGGGTTTGTACTCCGTGCAAGCGGCAGGTGGTGGATGCTGGTAGCACCGAAGACTAACGGTCCCCATCGTGTGGTCTGCCTGAGGCCGGCCTCGGGCCTGCGCTGGCGGTGGTCTGCATCTGAAGGTCTGGGTAAGGCTGGATTACAGCCTAGTCAGGACTAGATAGCAGAGTCCTAACATTTTATGCAAACCCTCACGAGAACAGACATGGCCTGAGGTGCACTTAGGAAGCGGCCGGAAACCAGTCGGGTACACGGCCCGCCACCAGATCCCGGAGCGAGCCGCAGATCCCCCATCTCGCGTGGAGGGCCCGAGATCCTGACCAGCAGGGAAGTTCTGGGTACACTGGGTCCCCTCAACGCCACCTCATTTGTAGCAATGAACCTTCCTCTCGGCACAGAGAACCCCAGACTCCTCGAAGGCGGGGCGGGGGCGGGTGTCTGGGCACAACACAGACGGGCACGGGAGCGAGCAGGTGCTCCCGCAGCTCGGAGGGGAACCGCCGAGCTTTCAGGGGCTCTGAGCAGTGTGCTAGACGACGGGTCCACCAGCTTCGGAGGCCCGCACACTGCGTGGGTGCTGCAGCCGCTGAGGGAGCACCGTCCCCCTAGCAGGGCGACTGCTGCATTTTCAGGCAGGAAGGGACGCCACACGCGACGAGCGCTCACGTCAGACTACGGGAGGGCGCCTGGGTGAGGTGCTCGCACACGACCAGGACCCCCTGTCGAAGATGCTGCTTCTGCTTACCCGGGGGACCCTCTACACTTGGCATTGGGGTCCCTTCCTCATTTTTTAGAATGGAAATTCCCCGGAGACCGTCCTGGCACTGGCTTGGACCCTGGGCTGCAAGGCCGCACGGGACCGAACTCGGGCATCGGGACTGGCCGCTCGGCCTCCGAGCCGCTCCCGGGCCCAGCCGTCTGACCTCACTGGCCTCGCCCATGACCTGGATACCAGAAGGTCCCCCCTACGTGTTTACAGATGATGAGAGACGCAACACAGGTAACATGTTTCATGCGTGGTTTCAGCAAGGGGCAGCTGCCGTCTTCACAGCCACCACCGGTGCGGAGCATGGACCTGACGGCGCTGATTGAGGAGACCTCAGGTGACGGGCGCCTGGGCGGCTCAGGCCGTCGAGCAGCCTACCCTGGTCTCAGGGCCATGGGATCGAGCCGGGTGTCTGCTTGAGGGTCTCTCCCTCTCCCTTGCCCCCTGTTCACACACACATTCTGTCTCTCAAATAAATAAATAAATAAGTAAAATCTTAAAAATGAAGAGAGCACCTCAGGTTTGATGATGATGGTTGAGGGACATGATGAGTCAATAATCACGTATCCAACTCGCTTGCGTCCCTAATGTGCAACAGAAGGAGCCCGGGGTTAGCAGGATGCAGGTGGTGCTCTGCCGGGAAGGGGGCATCAGGAGTTATCTCCCTGGTGGCGACTGGCCGGAGTTGAGCCCTCACACTCGCAGGTGTGCTCATTGTGGCAGTGGGCCACACGGGTCGGGGAGCAGCTCGGTCACGAGCAGGGCTGGACTCCTCAGCCGCGGCGCCGTGCTTTCCCTTTCTGGAACTTCCCTACTCACAGGGAGAGAGAAATCACAACTCTGGCCCTGTTTCCGTTCACCCTGGGGCGTGACAAATGCTGCTAATCGACTGCCTGCCGAGCACTTGGCCCATCTTTGGGGACAGGAAAGCCAGCTCGAGGGGCACCTGGGGGGTCAGCGGTGGAGTATGTGCTGCAGCCCAGGGAGTGACCCCGGGGTCCTGGGATCGAGTCCCACGTCGGGCTCCCTGCATGGAGCCTGCTTCTCCCTCTGCCTGTGTCTCTGCCTCTCTCTCTCTCTGTGAGTCTCGTGAATAAATAAATAAAATCTTAAAAAAAAAATAAAAGAAGGAGGACTGCCACCTTGAGAACAGTGGCAGCTGGGAGCCTGGGCCTGACCCTTTGCTACTGTCAGGCCTTGGCGCATCCCCTGCAACTCAGAGACAAGGGTGGTTGGTGCTGCCACACGCTTTTGCAAATATTATGACTCTTGAATCAAACGGATTGATTGGGAAGTGCACGGTGCACGGTGAGCGTGCACACCATGGCTCTGCTGGAACAGGTCTGCCTACTGTCAGGGGCCTGGTCCTCCACGTCTCCCTGCCCGACAGCACGCATGAAAGGACGTGCACGGGGACTTGCAGAACCGGGAGTTCCCTCTGGATCTGCCACGTGCTGCGAATGTGGCTTTGCGAGGAGGGGGTGAGCCCAGCACTGGTGGGCGCCTTCTGTGTACCCGTCCTGCTGCGTGTGCAGGCAAGCTCTTCAGACCTCCTGACAGCCCTGTGGGCACATGTGGCGGCCCCTTTCCAGCGACGAAGAACTGGAGTCTCGGAGAGACTGTATACACACTATCCAACAACACTGGGCCCACAAGGCACAGAATCGGGGAGCTAGCCCAACCCTGCTACTTGCAAGACCTTTGCCGTCTCCACTACACCGTGCGGCCTCTGGAACTCACATGTTTTGTTCATAAAATGGGGGAGATGAGCCAGGTGGGGGGCATCCACGTTTTCTCAATAGAGAGCCACACAGCTCAACATGTAATACCACAGAGGCCACAGTCTTTCTGTTTTTCTTTCTTTAAAAAAAAAAAACACTTTACTAATAAGCCCATGCATTATATAGAAATACTGCAGGACTATTCAGTGAGAGAGCAGCCCCTGTAACGCGCTTCCTTCCTCCTCTCTTCCCACTGCCAGCCTCAAGCACGGCTCAGGGTATAATTGTGGCAGGATGAAAAGTGGAAGCCACCCGAAGTACCACGGAACCTTCCTGGGCTTTGTGGAAGCCTGGAGTCCTTGACGTTATCAGGCCCAGTGCAGCCGGGGTGCAGGAAAGGCCCCGGGGGGGGGGGCTGAGGTCTGCAGAGGGAGGTGGAGAGGCCTCAGCGGCCAAGGGGAAGCAGGGAGCCCCGCGAGCAGGCCTGTGGGGCTGCGGGCCCAAGGCCCAGAGCGGGCTCCAACCGTCCCAGCCTCCACGCGGCCTGTAGCGGGAAGATGCTGGAGGCGGAGTGGCCTCCCCCTACCCTGTCGGCACCACACGTGCCTTCTGGAGGCTTCTGCAGCCCTAGTGACTAAGCCTGACTTCCCACCTGTCTGACAGCGTAGGAGCTCAGAGCAGATTTTATGTGGATTTAAAATAATGAATAAATGTGACGTTTCCTGCCAGCAGAGCTTGTAGACTGAGTCGCACCTGCTCGACAGCGCCGGGCGGTGACGCCAACCAGAGTCAAGTGCGTGGGAGCTTTATTCAGACCCACCTTCCTTTGGTTTATAGTCTCTCATCCAGCCCCTTTCTCATGGTGACATTTTAAAGGAATTAAACATGAGCGGCTCAAAACCCTGCATGAACTCATGCTCAGCATCCACGAGGCCCGCGAAGGGCCCCGGCCCGGTCGACGCCCCAACTGCCGGTGCCCCGTGGCACAGCCGCGCAGGAAGCACGAGGACGCGCCACCCTTCTCGCTCCTGTTGCCACACGTTCCAGACTCTGGTCACTCCTGGGGAGGAGCCAGGACCGCGGGACGAGGACAGAACACACGGCGTGCGAGGGGCTGTAGCCAAGCTGCAGGGCGGGAGCTCTTGGTGCCGGTTGGGGCGTGGGGCTCTCCTGGCAGGTGCCTTTCACCACGTGCACGCAGCAGGTGCATCCCACACAGCAGACCCGGGGTCGGGGCCCAACGTGCCGCCGGCTGCACCCGGCCTTTCCTCTCCTGCCTCTCCTCTGCCGGAGGGGAGCCCCGGTGCATGTGGCCCGCAGCCCCCCGGGGCCCACCTCGCCATCATCCCGTGGCCTCTCTCCACCCGAGATTTGGGACCTCGGAGCCCCCGCTGAGCCCCCCGGCCAGGCCCCCCTTCCTCGGCAGGCTTTCTGTATGAGAACCTGGGCGCCCCCCGGCCTGCCTTGTCCTACCCCCGGTTCTCTGCAGCACACGGGGCTCTGGACCCCGACTCGGTCCTCGCACACCAAGACCTCAGTGCCCCTCGCGTGTCAAACCCACTCGAACCAGGCCATCGAAACAGTAGTCTCCGCACCGGCCTGGGCCAACGGTTCAAAGATCCGAAAGGGGACGGCAGCGAGATTCCTGCTACATGGAAAGCCTTGCACAACGCCTGTTGGTGAGCACACACCGTTCTCCGTGGCCAAGAGTACCCGCGGTTTCACGTAAGGTCACACCGATGCTCATGGCAATAAAAATATAGTTGATTTAAAAATGGCAAGACCATAATTGAAAACAACGACAAAGGAGACACCCTGATTCTTTGCCAGGCCTGCGTGGTGCGGCCGCCGTGGGGCAAAAGCAAGGGATTAGTGTTTGCGTGCAGGCCGCACCCTGGGCCGCTGGGTGATGGCGTCTGGGCAAGTTTGGGGCATGAATCAAGAGTTTCCTGTTCCAGAGAATTTTCTCTAAGATGTAACGTATGTTATTTTAGTTGCAGCTATTTTCAAGAATAATGTTCAGATCTTTCGAATTTAAGATCTTACTTGACGGGGCACCTGGGTGGCTCAGTCATTTGCGTGTCTGCCTTTGGCTCGGGTCATGATCTCGGGGTGGGGGGGGTCCGGGGCTGGCGCCCGTCTCCTCTGGGCTCCCCGAGTCTCCCTCCCCCTCTCGTGCTTGAGCGATCTCTTACTCTCTCAAATAACTAAATAAAATCTTTAAAAAGAAATAAAATAAAATTGTACTTGAGATATATTCAAAGGAGTGTGTTTGTTTTGCTCTGAGCCTGATTTTTCTGATAAGTAGAGTTTTAACTTAGTTTCTTCAAGGAAAGAGAAACAGGGTCAAAGGGGAAGAACGCACACCGTAAATTGGCACAAACAGCTGAGTCAGTGCTTCATAATTTTGAAATAGGCTAAGGATGGATCTAAGAATACATTTTTATGTTCTGATGGTAAAGAAGCCAGTTCCAACAAGTATGCTTCAATATTATATAAATGGATACAACCACACAAAAACATAGGATGTCAAGTGTCACATGCATTTTTAATAGCAAAATCAACCGCACTTAATATGCTCATCCTTATGGTTTTTGCCAAACCGGGGAAGCAAAATATTAAGTCAAAAAATAAATAAACAGGGGATCCTTGGGTGGCGCAGCGGTTTGGCGCCTGCCTTTGGCCCAGGGTGCGATCCTGGAGACCCGGGATCGAATCCCATGTCGGGCTCCCGGTGCATGGAGCCTGCTTCTCCCTCTGCCTGTGTCTCTGCCTCTCTCACTCTCTCTCTGTGTGACTATCATAAATAAATAAAAATTAAAATAAATAAATAAATAAATAAATAAATAAATAAATGCACATTCAACTTAAAGGCCTGGTTTCCAGCCCCCAAATAAGAGGGTTAACCTATTTGTCTCAAAGGTAACTTCTAACTGAAAATGTCCTCTATTTTAAATCCATATTTTGGAATTCAGATTATATTTCTTAACTATCATCCTGATATTTAATCATTTAATTAATTCGATCAATCTAAAATGTAAAAAAATATTTTAAAGGCTTATTTATGAAGTGTCCCACCTTTCCTCACGAAGAATATGTTCTTTCAATGTCCCAGGGGCGTGTGGCTGGCTCAGTGGGTAGAGCCCGCGACGACTCTCGAGCTTGGGGTTGTGAGTTCGAGGCCCGTATTGAGCATAGAGATCACTTCAAGATAAAAATCTTTAAGAAAAAAAAGAAATGTTCCAGATGTTAGGGGCCAGACTGTGTTTGTTAATTCATCCCTGTGCATCCCAGATCACCATCATGGTTTTAGCCATTGATTTATTCATTCGTTGATTTAAATATTTATTAAGCATAAGTGCTATGTATCCAGTGCTTAAAAGGGACAGATAGAAGGGAACCAGAATGCAGTTTCTTCCTTTTGGTCTTACTTTCCAGTTGGAAACCAACTGTTACGTGGTGTTGGGTTTGGGTTACCATGTCACCCATCCATCAAAGCACTTCTTACACTAACTCGTGTAAGTCCTGCAAGAACCTTAAGAGGTGAATACCATCTTCATTCCCTTTTACGGGTAAAGAGACCGAAGCAGGGAGGGGTTAAGTCATGTGTCCTACATCACACAGCCAGCAAGTGCTGATCCAAGGAACAGGGAAGAAGAGGGACGTTTGACAACACACGCTGTCGGTGGTCTTCATACATCATTTCAGGGAAGTCCAACTAAGTAGGACAGTCCCATGAGGTGACTTTCAGGGATTGGGCCCCAGGGGCATCTCAAAGGGCAACAGGGAACTCGGACCTACCAGTAAGGACGAAGTAAAGCCCGGGACAGAAAACCCATGAAGGCCCAGCTAGGGGGGCTGGCGTGTGTCAGCGCTGGGGAGACGTCTCCACCGTCCGCTCCCATCCCTTTTCTATCTGTTCCATACGTTCAACATTCACCTATGGGAAGAACCAGACAACGCTGCTGCTCTGACGTTTCATGAGATGCTCCATGGTTAACTACAGTAAAACAGCTCCATGTTGCACGCCAGTGATGCTCACGTGGTTCGTTGTTTGACTTGCCATCCTCTCTTCCACCGGGATTTTCTATGGGAATTTCTAAATGTCTGAAAAAACTAGCAGCTGCAGACTGAGGTCTTGTGCTCCCGTTCCCGGCAAGTCACGACCACACTGCCACCTAGCGGGCCCGGCCGGCTGCGCCACGACCCACAACCCGTTATCCAAGGACCTGCGGCCCACGATGCTTTCAAATTTCTGTTTTCACGTTGGTTGCGTGGAATACACAACTCATTTTAATATGGAAACGGTATTATGAGTCGTTAGCGAGTTTGCAGCTTGTTCCTGAAATCAGTCATCCCATAATGAGCTCTGAACGCTTTCCAGTTGAGGCGACCCACCTGTCAGCACCATTTCACAGTATGTTCTTGTGTCACCTTACACATTCCTGCAGCCCTGACCGTTGACAGTCCCTGGGAGAACCCCTGGCCGCCAGGCCTCCCCTCCAGCCGACTCAACCTGGAGTCTGGCCTTGGGCAAGAGAGGAGCCCCACTGGTGCTCAGTCTCGTTCTCTCAACCCGCCCTCGATCACTGATGCTGTGCCTCAAGCTTCAGAAGGACCCAGCCCCCCAGCCCCGCCCCAGCTTGGGGTGGCCCGCAGGGTGTCCCCTCCACGTCTACCCTTGCCCTGCCACCCTGAACCCCTACCTTGGCTTTGCCTTGCTGATGACTCAGTGGGATCCTCACTGATGGGTTCCCATCTGTGATCCTCACCCTGCCCTCACGGCTCCTCGTGACCCAAGAAGTATCCTTCCCTACTTATTTCTCCTTCCCAAATATCTTGAGAGCCTGATGAATGAATACTATGGTTGCCCGATCACAGGAAAAATGGAACCTAGCAGCTTAAAGAATTTCTCATTCTTCTGGTTTCCCATGAAAGCTTCCCTCCTCCAGTAGAGACCTGCATGTGTCTGAGACTCTTCTTGTCTAGGGAGAACCCATCTTACAGTCTGAACTTTTTTCCAAACTCAACATGAAGCTGTCAGGGGTACTCTAGGTATGTGGTTGCTCCCATATCTCCAGGGTAGAGACTTCCATACACTTCATGGCGTCGTCAATGCCTGGAATAGTACCTAGTGCATAGCAGGTCTTCAAGAAATTCTTCTATGAACGTTCTGTGAACTCTTCCTAATTCTTCTTGGGAAGATCTCATGGCCTGGCTACCAACTCGCCTAAATCTGGACAGTCAGCTTTCCCATCAGCGTTTCAGGATTCTAGGAATGGGTTCTCATCCTTCCCCTACTCTCTCATCACCTGCTTCCTTATGGTCGCTAGAGAAAATGACAACCCACAGAAGCAGGAGGCACAATAAGGTGGATGGCTGGCGGAAGCTGTGAGCTAAGACCAAATTGTGTGTTTTAGAGTTTCTCATAGTCCATTTGAAAATAATTTTATTATTTTTTCTTTATTTTTTAATAATAAATTTATTTTTTATTGGTGTTCAATTTGCCAACATACAGAATAACACCCAGTGCTCATCCCATCAAGTGCCCTCCTCAGTGCCCGTCACCCAGTCACCCCCACCCCCGCCCTCCTCCCCTTCCACCACCCCTAGTTCGTTTCCCAGAGTTAGGAGTCTTCATGTTCTGTCCCCCTTTCTGATATTTCTTACCCATTTCTTCTCCCTTCCCCTCTATTCCCTTTCACTATTATTTATATCCCCCAAGTGAATGAGTCCATATAATGTTTGTCCTTCTCCGACTGACTTATTTCACTCAGCATCATACCCTCCAGTTCCATCCACATCAGAGCACATGGTGGGTATTTATCGTTTCTAATGGCTGAGTAATATTCCATTGTATACATAGACCACATCTTCTTTATCCATCATCTTTCGATGGACACCGAGGCTCCTTTCAGAGTTTAGCTATTATGGACATTGATGCTAGAAACATCGGGGTGCAGGTGTCCCGGCATTTCACTGCATCTGTATCTTTGGGGTAAATCCCCAGCAGTGCAATTGCTGGGTCATAGGGCAGTTCTATTTTTAACTCTTTGAGGAACCTCCACACAGTTTTCCAGAGTGGCTGCACCAGGCCACATTCCCACCAACAGTGTAAGAGGGTTCCCTTTTCTCCGCATCCTCTCCAACTTTTGCTCAGCAAAGGATACAGTCTACAAAACTGAAAGACAACCTACAGAATGGGAGAAGATATTTGCAAATGACGTATCAGATAAAGGGCTAGTTTCCAAGATCTATAAAGAACTTATTAAACTCAACAGCAAAGAAACAAACAATCCAATCATAAAATGGGCAAAAGACATGAACAGAAATCTCACAGAGGAAGACACAGACATGGCCAACACGCACATGAGAAAATACTCTGCATCACTTGCCATCAGGGAAATACAGATCGAAACCACAGTGAGATCCCACCTCACACCAGTGAGAATGGGGAACATTAACAAGGCAGGAAACCACAAATGTTGAAAATAATTTTAAATTATTTTAAAGTAAAAAAAATTATTTTAAAGTAATCATCTATCATGTAAATGGGATTCTTCTTATACAGATGATATGACTTAATTCCAGTAGGAATGAACAAGAGGGATGAACTCCCTTTGCATTGAATTCTTAAAATATCATAGACCCGAACTCAGGAGGCCTGAATTTAAGTCTGCTTGGTCACCTGCTGGCTGTGCAAACCAGGGCTCTTACTAACCTCCTGAACCCATGTTCTCACTTATTAAGTGGGGATGATAATAATATACGTTCACGATCCCTTATCTGAAATTCCAAAATCCAGAAGCTATGACAGTAAAACGTTTTTTCATAGCTTTTTGGGTATCAAAATCTGACTTGTATGGAATAAACTAATGTGAATTTTAAACCTTTTATTTGTCCCTCTACAATTATGAGACAATCTCTCAGAGCCACCTGGATGTATTGTTTAATGTTTGGTAAAGGCCTCGACTCACCTTTCTAAAAACTTAAAAATTCTGGCCCCAACACACACACCTTAATATGACATATACTTGGACTCAAGGATTTCCTAAAAGGTGCTGTGGATTTTTTCCTCTCTAATGGCGTTGCCGAAAGCTGTTATCACAGTGCCTGAATGTGCTGAGCCCTCACTGAAAGTACGTTATTATTTCTAAATTTTAACGTCTTCCCAGAAAAAGACATTTTCTTCACCCTTTTGGATGGACACAAACAACCTATAGCACACTGTTCCCAGGGATGTATATTCTTCTGAGAAAACCACTCCCTAGCACATATACACACACTTTCACTGTACTTTCTGGAAAACCACAAAGTCCCCCAAAGTCTATCAAGGGACCCTACTTTGGGGAGTTCATCCCTATTGTTCATCCCTACTGGAATTAAGTCATATCATCTGTGTAAGAAGAATCCCATTTACATGATAGATGATTACTTTGAAATAATTTAAAATTATTTTCAAAACTATTTCCTACTAAAAAAAATGCTATGCCTTATTTTAATAGATATAATTTTTCAATGTTTGGAGAAAGTTGAAACACCACAAAATGTGTAAAAGAGATATATAGGTAACCTACTCTCCTGAGTGGCTTAGGCAGGTAAATGAACCCAAAAACCTCCTAAGGACATAACTAGTTCTATTTTCTTCTATGATTCTGTTTTTGTTAACAACTTACATTTATTACAGTGATTTCACATATATTATCTCAATAAATCCTCATAAACCTTTTGAGCGCTAAGACAGATTTTATCTTCACTGTATTCACAGAGGGAAAAATGTAATTATAGAGAAGCCAGATGATTTATATTTGAGGTCACCATAACTGGATCTCCAAATGCCTAGCCTAGAGGTCATGCCACTATACTTCACTGACAAACAAATTGTTCTCATAAATACCTTCTTCGTTTCCAAGTTTTCATTGACGCTGTAAACCATATTTGCATTTGGCTTCTTTTTGATATATATGCATGTCTTATATATTATTCTTACATATGTTGTGTCACATATGTATATTCTAATACACCCAGATCTAGATCGGATATACTCTTGATATACGAGGATATGTCCGTGACTTCCCCGTCCCACATTTTCTGTTGACGTTCCTTCCATCTTAGCGCACTCAGGCTGTGCAATCTGCATTGTAAGTCAACGGGTGCTGTGAAAATCAGGGGTAAGAACCCCATATTATTTCTTAGCTCTCATTAGCCCGGAAGCACCATATACTACACAATTTTGGCAGAAATCTTGTGGTCTGTCTATAGATTGGGATTCGAATAAGTCACAATGCAATGGAAAGAATGCATTTCTATCTAATGAGCACATGCCCACCGAAATCTTTCACAGTGCTAGCGTTCAAAAAGCACTGGGATCACTTCTAGAAGTAGCGGGAGGGCACTTTGTCACATGTGGCCGTGCCCTGGAGCAAGCTCAGCAGAAGTCAACCGCCAAGACGAAGTTTGATTCATAGAACGTGTAGTCCATTTCAGTTGCAGTGTTTTCACAATTCTCCTGCCAAGACAGGTTTACTCCTGAGGGACCTGGTCATTTCCTCAGAGCTAGATATTTGTTTGTGAAGGATTTTTGCTTGTCATCTTGTTAATTACTGATTTTGAATTCACTATTCCCATCCGGTTACTTACGGCTAAATCCCACCTGATCCCCGAAAGTCACGCACTGGGCTCTCTGTCAACGGCGAGAAGAGTTACCCGTGAGCAGGTCTGACTAATACCTAAATCTCACTTTCACACTGCATTCCGACTTCAGATTGTTAATATTTGGGGGAGCAGCCAAGTGGTTCCACTGACTAGAATATTAATAACAACAATAAACCAAAAAAAAAACCCACTTCTAAATGCCTCAAGGGGTTTAAGTCTCACTTCTAAGCGATTTGAGTTAGTGCCACTGTTATTTTCAAAGCAGAGAGCAACTCTATTGTAAGACTATATTGCTTTGATTTTATTGGTAAAATGAAGGCCTATAATCTTTATATTTTTAAGTGAGGAATTATAACCTACATAGGTATACATTTGACATTTATAAAGGGCTTTAATAAATACTGTCTTGCTCAATATTTCAGAGTCTCTTAGGGGCTATATTTTCTACCTCAAATGTTGTTTTTATTGAACAGGTGATAAAGTATAACAATCAGGGCTTTAGTCAAAAAAAGATCGAAATACGAATAGAATATATCTTACACCTTCTTCTCTTCCTTTTTAACCAAAATCATTAGTAACACTTTCCCAACTCATATACTTTTATGCCCTTTCTATGCTCCCCTTTGCCCAAACCTAATTTCCCTGAAGCTGGGAATTCTGGTCCACACACAACAGGCTAAACACACATGTCATTGTTCCTCCTTTGCAATGGTCCAAAATGAAAACAAATGCATGAAAGGGCATAAATCCACAAGCGCAAAGACAGTGGGTGAAGAGATAACAGCGGATAAAAGACGTCAACAAAACCTTGGACTTGGTGAAGCAGGAGGGTGAATGGCAAGCGCTCCAGCAGGTCAGGGAAAGTGAACGTGTGGGTTTGGGGGGAGGAAGCCGCTCAGCCCTGCCAACCCTCAGGAGGACTCCGTCCTAGGGGCGCCAGGCTGTTCTGAAAGCAGAGCCGCCAAGCAACACTGCCCGCAGGCCGGTGGGAAGTTCCTGTGCGTGGGTTGGCCCCAGCCCCCCAGGACCCTGGCCCTCTCTCAGCCCTGTTGAAGGGGTTTATCTTCAGAGAGAGTTCTAGGTTCAAATGGAGTGGGAGGCTGTGCTGAAGACAAGGGGGTTCCGTAGGATCTCCCAACTGAATGCTCCAGCTCTCGGGCCCACTGGCTCCAGCCTGCGAGCAGCAGGCCCGTGTTCCAGGCAGCAGATAGGAGCACTTCCGGTGCTCCCCTTACTCTAAATTCCAGCCAAATTTAAAAAAAAAAAAAAGGTAGGATAAGCAGCCACAGGAAGACTCTCCCATCGGTTTGTTGTTGTAGTTGTGCATTTTTTTGTTTTGTTTTGTTTTGTTTTGTTTTGTTTTGTTTTGTTTTGTTTTGGGGGTTTTGTTGTTGCTGTTAGGAAGGCTCGGAATACTGCTCTCGGGCACCCAACACAGGATGGGTGGCTGCAGCAATGTCCCCGGCCCTCGAGGCCCCAGTGCCCGCGTCTCTCGTAAAACGTGCCTTTAATACAATGCGAAGGATTTCTAATCCCCTTCCAGCCCTACCGTGTTGGGATCCTGGCCACATACATAAAGCACTATTTTGGTAGCTGGATGAAGAACATTGATGTGCAGAGTAGAAAAAAAAAATTCGATGAAAACAGAAGGTCCAGTTCAAATCATTCAACCATGGGAGATGGAGAGCAGGGAGGAGGGTGAGGCCACTTGACACGCCATCGGCTTCTTCTGCGCGACGTGGTGGCCCAGGTAGCCTGCGACCGGCTCACGCAGTGTCGCAGCGGCTCAGCCTGGGGCCACAGTCAGGCTCCCTGGCACCCAGCACCCCATTTACCTCTGCCACACTCGCCCCTCTCTGGCCCCGGGAGGAACACGAGCCATGGCTGTGAATGTTTTAAGGATCTGAACCTGCTACACACAACGTATTGCTGCGGTGGCTGAGTGCCCCGCACCCCATCTATCTATCCAGTGCAGCACAAAAAATTCATGGCTGTGTTAATAGATACACATTCGCAATCAGTCTTCAACTCATTATTTTGCCATATAACTCAAGCCCTTAAGTCTCTCAGGTACGCAATCTATAATCGTAGGGCTTGGGAATTTACAGGAGTTAGATTATCTGCACAGAGCACATTTACTATAATTTTGAATTCAATAGAAGCACATTTATTTATTGCCAGGAACAATTATAGTTCTTAGAATAGAAAACCTGTAACATTCAGGGAAACTGTGTTCTGTAGCTCAGAACCAGAACTGTGTGTGGACGCACAGTGCATTGAAATTTTGTTACGACATGGTATGTTGTGCCTTGCTTTTTGCAAAAAGAATTTAAATATTTCTATTAACCAAAAAGTATATTTTTAGATTTATTTATTTATTTATTGAGAGAGAGAGAGAGAGCAGGGGGAGGGGCAGAGAGAGAGGGAGACAAGCCGACTCCCCTCTAAGCAGAGAGCCCAACACGGGGCTCAATCCAGGACCCTGAGATCTGGACCTGAGCCCACAGCGACAATCGGACACTTAACCCACTGAGTCACCCGGACTCCCCTCCCAAAAAATTATTTTTAGAAGACAGAGTTCATTAGTCTTGGAAAACAACTCATTTCTTTGGTCAATGAAGAAATAAAATACATGAAGTATTTCTATTAATACAAATTCTACCCACGTTCTAAAGCTCTGGATATGAAATGGAATCTTCTCAAAAGACAGTGTAGGTTTTACGAAGATTACACTCGCCCTACCGATATTGCTATATTTATAAAGACATGGAGGCATTATGGTAATGCTCTTTTACATTCTTTGAAGCCATTAGAACACACTGTGACTCAAATGGATAGGCATGCCAGAAAATTCCAGGAGGATATTATTCTCTAATATAAGAATAGAGAAACCATGGGTGCCCTACCCCCCTGTCATGTATAAAAAAGGTTTTATTTATTTTATGAGAGAAAGAGAGAGAGAGAGCAAGAGGGGCAGGGGCAGAGGGGGAGGGAGAAGCAGCTCCCCTCAAAGCAGGGTGCCTGATGTGGGGCTCGGTCCCAGGACCCCGGGATCCTGACCTGAGCTGACGGCAGACGCTTCACCCACTGAGCCCCCAGGTGTCCCTCTTTTGTCTTTTTTTTTTTTTTTTTTTTTTATGTGTCTGCAGCCCATTTAGAGTTGCAGCTTAGGACGGGAGGTTATGCTCAGAGAAGGGTATTATCTTAAGTGGATAACAGAATTACCTGCAATTTTGTCAATTGGAGAAAGACGTTTCCCCCTTCACATGGCACTATCAGTGGTTGCTTTCTGAGCCGAAGGAGAACACCGAGAAGGCTGAAGAGTGGAATTCAAGGGCGTGAGGGACGGAGCTTCTGGTTCCCGGGGCGCAGGGGCTTAGGGGCCAGTCAAGGAGCTCGGTCAGCATGGGGGATGGCGGCAAGACGGCCGGGACTCCGACTCTCGGGTCGCCTTCCATCTTCACGCAGGGACCCGGGGATCACCCTTCCTGTCACTCCTATGCTCCGTGTTTTCCAGGTCCTGCCCGGTGGTTGTGCGAACTCCGGCTCGGCCAGGCCAGGGGACCACACCTGGACCTCTAGGTCTGATTCTCTGACTCTGTGGCTTTGACTTCCATGAGCTTAAAGGCACTGACATGGCTTTGTGACTCCAAACCACAAGCGACGACAAGAACAGGAATACGTTCAAAAACGATCGCTACCGTTTCGGGAGCCCTTCTTATGTGCCAGGCACTGCGCTAAGTGCAGTGGCCGCTTCTCTGATTACCACCACAACCCCACAAGGTGGGGAAGGATAGGCTCCCTGTTTTTCAAGTCGGGAAAAGGAAAATTTCTGAAAATCACACAACAAACTAGAGCTGGGTTACAAATCAGAATTTAGAATCTAACGCCTAGGCTCTCGGCCTTACCTTCTGGTTTCTAGCATCACAACAAATAATATTTTCCAACAGTTTACAACATGCCAGGCATGATATCGAGTTGGCCACAAGCACTGTCCCACTTGGAACACACTTTGGTTCTCCTTCCGTGACCCTGGAGGAGGCTCTCGTCCCACAGAGGTCGAAATTTCATGGTAAGACTGCTGAGGAAGCCACGTGTCAACGACAAAGATTACAGTATGAGTCTTGATTTTGCTGCTCACTAACTTTGTAAAGTCATTTAAACTCTGGGCCTATAATTTTTTATTACCAAAATAAAGACAATAATTATATCTGTTTCATGGGTTATTAAGAGAATTGAGAGTTATAACATAAAAGAACAGTGTGTACTCATATTATTCTCTCGGTAAATGTTGATCATCCTAATACTAATATTGGTTCTTCTACATCTGAAAGGTGGCCTCATAAATCTCCTCCCGAGTCTCTTGGCACATCTTTACTTGGAGCTGGGTCGAAAGGCAATTGAGAACCAGCATATGGGAAGCATTTTCAGAACTTGATTTTCTTCTATATCAGAGTAACTTCATTTCTCAGAAAGGAGTCTTTACCTTGGGGATCCCTGGGTGGCGCAGCGGTTTAGCGCCTGCATTTAGCCCAGGGCGCTATCCTGGAGACCCGGGATCGAATCCCACATCGGGCTCCCAGTGCATGGAGCCTGTTTCTCTCTCTGCCTGTGTCTCTGCCTCTCTCTCTCTCTCTCTCTCTCTGTATCTCTCATGAATAAATAAATAAAATCTTTAAAAAAAAAAAAAAAAAGGAGTCTTTACCTTGACTTGAGGCAGATTTTATCATTCCCTTGTTCCAGAGTCTTAATCTTGCAGCCTAGGACCTACCCACCAGCCCCAGAATTTATTCCACTGACATCTTTCACAAGGTCTGATGAGATGCCATCAAAATTAGGGGTTGGGAATCTCTCCAGGTTGGTCAAAGCCCCTGGGGTTGGTTTACAGATGAGGTTTCTCTCCTAGACCTTCTTATACACAAACAAATAAACAAAGAAAATAAAGTAGCATGGATATGTGAACTTGGCAGGTCAAGGAGGTGGAAATGGAATGAGAGCCTCTTGACTTCTCCAGGGTTTATAAACATCTAAAAATCTTCTGGGACTTTATTTTGACATTCTGAGAGAGCCCCTTCAGGAATGTTTTGGCCGTGTACTCCAGCTTCAGGTTTGATCAAGATTAGCATAGAGCTAAACCAAGCATACTCAAACAAATAAAGTAAAAACAAAACAAAATCTTGTTTGATCAGAAAGGCCAAATAGAGAGCAGAATTTGAGAAAAGACTCCCAGGAATGTATTGTATATAAACCCACCAAATTGTATGTGTTCTCTAAAAATTTGCATTTAAATATTGGGATGGGATGCTCTCAGACTACATCTGAGATGGAACTCTTCAGCTTCATGCTCAACCGCTTATATCAACGTCAAAACACATAAAATACAGGTCTTAACTGGCATATAGAAGTGGACTTTTCATAAATCTTTAGTTTTAAAACAACTATCTCATATTTGACAGATGCTAAGCTTTGTCAGGCTAGCATCTATCGACTTGTATAAAAAATGATTAGAATAATCCAATTAAATAGTGATTGGCATGCTATTTGTTGTAATCGGAGCTATTCAAAAACTTGCCCTAACTTGTGGACATAATCACTAACAGCCAATTGACCTAAATTAATTCTATAGTAAAATCCTATAAAAATGCACTGAGGAAAAAAAAATGCACTGAGGATCACGGTCATTCAATTTTCAACAGCAAATTCTGTTTCTTCTATGGCTTGTGGAACAATCCAACTAAATATTAAACCCATTTCTCCTTTGTTACATTATAAACCTGGGTTTCCTAAACCAATGCTGTCATTCCTCTCTTAAAGGATATTTGAATTGGAGTTTTAATAAGGCCTTAGAAAAATACTGATTTTCACAGTTAATGAATATTTTTCAGCAAATAAAAGAAGACAAAGAAAGTGTAATTCCGGACCAAGCCAACACTCACAACGGAGCCAGCTACCTACATGATTTGTAGGGCACAATGCGAAAAGAACATGTGAGGTTCCCCTTCATAGCTTTTGAAAGCTATGAAGAATTGTAAGACAGTGACAGCAGAGCAATAAAACGTGACCACGTCCTTCTTGGTGTGAAGCCCCAGGCAGCGAGCTAACTATAAATCTCAGGTGCATAAAGCCAGCACTGCTCACAGTTGTGTCCAGCTTCTATGTGGTCAAGGGGCTACTTCCTTTCCCACAGGATACTCAGCTTTTCACTGTATGTATCGGTGGATCTTTCTGAATCAGTAAATATTACAGAATATTTTAGATCCATGAAAGTGTGTCCGGAAACACAGAAAATACAAGGGAAGAAGGAGTAAAATAATTCAAAAAAGTTAAGAGAAGGAATGAAAGAGACAGTAAGTCAGAACCATAGCTCGATTATCCACGTCCTATGCCACACCACACCGATGGGCCCTCAGTAGTGAATCAGCGGTTAAACTTGTGATTATGTCCACAAGTTAGGGCAAGTTTTTGAATAGCTCCGTTTCCAACAAATAGCATGCCGATCACTATTTAATTGGATCATTCTAATCATTTTTTATATGAGTCGATAGATGCTAGCCTGACAAAGCTTAGCATCTGTCAAATATGAGATAGTTGTTTTAAAACTAAGGATTTATGCAAAGTCTGTTTCTACATGCCAGTTAAGACCTGTATTTTTATGTGTTTTGACGTTGATATAAGCGGTTGAGCGTGAGGCTGAAGAGTTCCATCTCAGATGTAGTTCAGAAATCAGTAGTTCAGAATCTTTACTGGGAGACGCCAGGCCCAGAGGGCTCATCTGTTGCATCTACCAAATATTCAGTTGAACCAACGGTTTCATGTTCACAAAGTCTTCCAGAGAATAGAAAAAGAAAGAACATTCCGTGGCTCATTTTATGAGGTTAGCAGACATCTCGATACCCCTGACGGATAGCGTTTTCCCTCTGCTCCGCAATTATCCTCTGGGCTTTTTTCTATCCCTCTGGGGTTAGAAGGCAGCAAACTCCGTCTCGTAGCCTCCTGCCATCTGGCTCCCCGTCAGTTTCTGCTAACGTGAGGCACTGACAAGAGTCTGGAAAACGAGACTAATGGTGAAATGATTTGTTTCTCATTCCTGGCAGCAACTCCAGCTGCAGCAGCCTCCTGTCAGGGCCGGGACTGCTTAGTCAGCTCCCTTCCACCTGTCAGCAGCCTCAGGACCACGGTAGTCCTAAGTACCAGGTAACTCCCCTTTTCCTGGCCCTCGCTGCCTTCATCGGGTAACTATTCCTGGTGTGCCCTCTAACTCATCCCATAACGTTGTAACTAATTTCACTCTCTATTGTGGCCTCTTCTTGCAATAATCTAGAATGGTCTTCATTTTTTCCTGCTTGGATGCTGATGTATTCAGTACTTAAACCATCTGATAATACTTTGAGAAAGAAAAGAATACATTGCATAAGTGCAAAATCCTAAACAAAGGATTAGCAAATTAATTTAGCAATGTGTTAAAAAACATACTATGTGATTGCCAGGTTGTGTTTCTTAGAAGATTTCAAGATTATTTGAATCTTGCCAGATCAAACACACTTCTCACCGATAATATTGGACAGCTGAAAAACCATATGATTTTCTTTATGAGCTCAGGAAAAATACTTAACAGAATTTAGTATCCATTTATGATTAAGATTCTTACATAACTGGGAATAGAAGGGGATTCCATAACTTGATAAAGAAAACTTACAATGACTTCTAGCTATCACTTTTCTTAATGCCAAAATGCTATAAATGCTATAAATATTCTTTTTAGAATCAAGAAAAACTTTTTTTTTGAGATTATAGGCTGGGAAATAAGGTAAGAAAAAATAAGTAAATAAAAAAAGAAAGAAAAAAATAAGTAAATAGAGTGTTGAAAATTGAGAATTAATATGTAATTACTTAGATGACATAGATGACACAGTCATTTGTCTAGAAAGAAAACCCAAAGAATCCGTAAAAAAATTATTAGGATTAATAAGAGGTTAGCAGAGTTACTGAAAACAGTCAATGTAAATAAATCGATTCATTTCTTTATAATGGCAACAAGCAGAAAATGCAGTTTTACTATTTATAGTAGCAACAAAAAAAATCATAAAATGTGCAAGTATTTTGTAGAAAAATTATAAAATGTTATTGAAAGGTATTTTTAAATACTCATATAAGCAGATCCGTATACCATTTTCTTGGAAAGATTCGATATAATAAAAAATATATATAAATTTTAATCTCATTAGCTTAAAGCTTAGATAGAATTCTAATTAGAAGCTCATCATGATTTTTTTGTGTGTGTAGAACTTGGTAAGTTGATTTTATACACCGAAGATCAAAGAGTCCTGAGAAGGACCAAAATTCTTCTGAAGCAAAATAATAAATTGGGGAGATTTACTTTAACTGCAGTAAATGGTTATAAAGCTCTACTAATTAGGAGATAAATATGATATTGACATAGAGATGGAGAATTTGGTCAAGGAACTGAAGATAGAGCCTCCACAACTAACCCACACATTTTCAGAAACTTGATTTATGAACAAATTTGACATTTCAGATGAGAGGGGAAACGAGAGAGTATTTAAGAACGTTGACAGAACAGTTGTTCAACCACACGGGAAAAAAAGAAAATTGATATTTACCTCACACAATACACAGAAATCAATCCTAGGATTTTTTTTAAAAATCAAGAAATCAAATTTTAAAGAAAAAAAACATTAAAATGTTCTGGGGAAATGCATTTAGACACTCGTTAGAATTTATTAAAGGAAAACAGATAACACACTTTAAAGGAAATGATTGGTAGAGTCCACTGCTTTCAAGTTAAAGCTTTATATTAATCAAAACGTTTTTAAAAGATGAAAAACCACACTGGGAGAATTTACTTGCCGCACGTATAAATAATAAGAATTAAAATCTAGAATGTATTCAGGAAACAAGTGACATGATTTTGTTTATGGTTTTAGAAGCTCACCAGGCCATTGTTTGTTCAATAAACTGTACAGGTACAAAAGTGAAGAGTGAGAGAGCAGTTGAGAGGCCAGTTAACTGTGAATAATAGAAATTTGGACTGGGGTAGTAGCCGTGGAGAGAATTGATATAGACAGGTTCAAGGTGGATTTTTGCATGTATGGCCAAAAAAACTTGCTGACAAATTGTGTGTTTCAAAGAAAAAGAAAAAAAAACTTCTAATTTGATTCAAATTTAATTCTAATATAATTTTTATTTCAATCAACTGGATCAATAGTTTCTATAAATAAATACATCTATTTCTCTTTATGGAGATGTCTACGGGAGGAAAAGTTTTGCATTGAGGAGAAATCAAGAGTTCCCTTTGGGCCATGTTAAGCTTGAGTTGCCTATTCGATATCTACATGGAAATATTGGCTCCATTAAAATAGACACTGGTTGCGTGAGCTCAGACCTCAATAGAGATATCAAGCGTAAAAGATTAATTAGGAGGTCATTGGCCATGTACGGGCGGGAGAGTACTCATGTTTTCCCCTTAGGCTGTCACCTGAAACAGAGAAGGTTGTGATCTTTGACTTTGGGGAATTAAGACAAAGAGGACCCCTACTGGAGAGGACACGCTGCCCCAGATGCTGGAGGAGGGAAAAGTACTAAAAACTGCAATGTCCAGTAGATGTCCCAGAGAAAATACTCGTTCATCAGCTCCAGGAACAGTAAGATATGATGGTCTGTATTAAGTTATTCTTCCCAGGTCTTCTAATGTTTTCACTTACCTGCCTGTGTGGGGGATAATTAAGATTCCTGATATGCTCACAGTGAGGACCAATGGGTGAACAGATTAGCTGCAGCCTGGAGAATTAGGTATAATGCGATAGGGGGTAACAGTAGGAGAGCACAGAACATCATTTTGTAGCAGCTCACTATGGAATAGCTGACTAGCCAATATCCCTCTTCTACCTTGAGGCAGGGTTGGGGGGGAAGGGGCAAGAGTCCCTGGTTCCTATGAGCCATTACATTAGTCCCAGCTCCTTTGCGTGTTGTTGGTGTAAATACCTAAGCCAGTTGACACCAGTGAGAAGTGAAGAGTGTTTGCTGGAGTGTTGACTTTTAAGGGAAAGCTATAACAAGCCAACCTCCTGCTCCCTAGACTTGAAAATGGAACCCTATAGTTCCATTTGCTACAAACTACCATCTTGTGGCCACAAAGGAAATTTGGGATAAAGCTGATCTGGTGGATGTAGTGGGAAAAGAAAGATTGAACCTTCTTTTCAACAACAAACTGAAGCATACCCTACCCCTGGAACTACTCTGATGTGAGTCGATACACACCTTACTTTTAAAGCTCTTTTTGGGGTCAGATTTCATGCTAGTTGAAACTGAAAGCATTTTAACTGATACAAGTGTTGGTACACAATCATCAGGAGGATTTATGGGAAAATTAAACATTCTTGAAGCTCAAAAATATTAAAGGAAAGAAATCCAAGAATGAGATGAACTACCTGCAAAAGTTTTAGATGAATGATTGTACTGTAGTTGTTGGATACTAAAGAGAGAATTGATGCTAGATAAAGGACTAGGAGACGTTTGGGACATGCAGGGTACTCAAAAGTGTACAGATTTCTGCAGAACCAAAAGTCAGGGAGTTATAGAATTCTGAGACCATCTTAATAGTCATATTGGAAAAATAAATCATTGGAAAATGAAAAATAAGTACTTGGAATTAGAAATCTTAATAAATATGTAATAATAATAATTATTAATATGTTCTTCAGTTGAATAAAATGGGAGAATAAAAAAAGGAATAATAACATTTTACCTTGGCACTTAATCATTAATCCTTCTTTCTGAAGTGCTTAAAGAGCTTCACAAATAAGATAAACGTTAATAGCTAGAGACTGAGTAGAATTCTTTCTTAAGAAGTACACACAGGAACTGTTCAGGCAAAGATTTTCTTAGATTAGTCTGAAATACCCTAAAGAAAAGCTTATTCAACACTCTCTGAAATGATTTTCAGAATTGTGTAGAACGCTTAAAGCCTTCTAGAGCCTAGTATGTATAATATGATATCCTTAGGATAATCCAATACATATATTTTTTTTTCTCTTAAGTAATCAGTTTCCTTAAATATATTTATATGTATACAATTTATTTATATATATTATTATATAGTATTTTTATATACATAAATATATACAATTTATTTATATATAATTATATATAATATATATAATATATAATTATATAAAATATATATTTAAATTATATATTTTTATATATTTATATATATAATATAATTACATTTATATTATATATATAATTTATATATATCAGTTTCCTTAAATATATATATATATATACAATTTAAAAATGAATAGTTTACTCTTGCTTACCAGCTCTGCAAATCCGTATTCATCAATGTCTACTGACACTCTCAAAGAAATGTCCTGGGAGGGGGCACCTGGCTGGCTCAGGTAGTGGAGCGCTGGACCCTTGATTTGGTCCCAGGTCATGATCTCAGGATTGTGAGATGGAGAGCTTGAGAGATCCAGACCTGCCTCTGGCTTCCCGCTCATGGGAAATCTGTTTGAGATTCTTTCTCTTCTTCTGCCCCTCCCCACACTACCTTCTCCCCCTGCCCCCCCGCCCAGCCCCAAATAAATTAAGAAAGAGAGAAATCCATCTTGGGAGTATGATCTGCGCTCCTTACAGAACACGGAGGGTGGCTTAAATGGAGGTAACCCAAAGGTTGTCTGCCCTCTTCTGGTCAGTCTTGAAGTTCAACCAGGCTTAGCTCCTGCTGCTATGAACTTCATGCAGAGCCCAGGCCTTGAGTTTCTCTCCTTGCCCATCCAGCCCAAGACTTACAAAAATCCAAGTCAGTCCTTACCTGGAACAGTTTAGAGACTTCAGAGCTAAATGCTGCAGTCTTCTGTAGCATGAAGCACCGAAAACAAATTTTCATTACCAAGTGACATAGAATGCTCCTGAACCTGAAGATACAGCAAACTCACTTCTGACCTGGGGTAGTCGTCACGGAACTAATAAGATGTCAATATCACATATTAATCCTAATCTTTAGAGAATTACCTTTTTAAAAATGTTGTTTGTAGAGGATCCCTGAGTGGCTCAGCGGTTTGGCGCCTGCCTTTGGCCCAGGGTGCGATCCTGGAGTCCCGGGATCGAGTCCCACGTCGGGCTCCCAGCATGAAGTCTGCTTCTCCCTCCTCCTGTGTCTCTGCCTCTCTCTCTCTCTCTGTCTATCATAAATAATAAATAAATCTTTTTAAAAAATGTTGTTTGTGAAAACATAACAATTATGAGGCCATTCTTAGGACTGTGACATAACTAAGAAAAGCCATATCCTACTTAGGGATATTGTCACCTGCCAGGAAAACATGGTCATACGGTTATCTGTGAAAGAGAGGGATTGTTTGGTTAATAAGATTTTTTTTTCAGTCTTTGTCTAAGGGAATGAGCAATGTGTCTGTAAGACATCTGTATCCTAATGACTAGAGCGATGCAATGTATTCTGGGCCAAGGATGTTTGTGAGTTTTTTCTCAATCGCTCAGATCAAAGATGATCAAACACAGGATGCCTGGCTCATGGCAGCAATCTTGGGCAGATGTAAGACACTGTATTCATCACAGAGCATTTCTTTGCAAAGCTCTCAAATGCCTCAAAATACTCTTCAACCTGACACCTCAAGTAAGAGTAGGGACATATATAAAACCAAGCTGTTCCTCTAGCATAGATGCAACAGTCCAGTTCCTTTTGCCCTAACCGTGGACCCTAAACATAATTTCAAATACTGACTCAGGCTTTCAGAGACTTTGAGACCAGGAGAGGGCGGTACTCTAGATCGATCCTTGGAAAGAAACAGCCTGCAGTGTAAGTGAATACACAGACATTCTGAATTGCACAGCTATCATTTGTGAGTTTGATTCTTAAGAGTCATTTCTGAGAATGGAATTGAATCAGGACCTTATGAAAAGAGGTTTGAAACGTGAAAAACCAAGATCTAGGCCTAGGTCAGAGAGGCCCTGCTAACTCCCAGCCAACTGAGGAGAGAGCCCCATTTTGTGCCCAGTTCTGAATCTCATCTCTGTAAATGCAGCAAAAATAACATCCTATTCGTAATTTAGTAAATTCGATGTAAATTATGTCTCAGAATCTTAACTGTTTTAATGATAAACTTTTAATAATAAAGGTCACCTAATTGACCTTTTAAAATTTCGAATTCCTTTCTAAATTTCTATTTTCTTTTCCCATGCTAGATTACTTTTCATCTAAACACAACTGTTGTAGAGACATATTAAGAGCTCATAGAGGGCAGCCCAGGGGGCTCAGCGGTTTAGCGCCTCCTTCAGCCCAGGGCATCCTGGAGACCTGGGACCCAGTCCGACGTCAGGCTCCCTGCATGGAGCCTGCTTCTCCCTCTGCCTGTGTCTCTGCCTCTCTCTCTCTCTCTGCCTCTCATGAATAAATAAATAAAAATCTTTAAAAAAAAAAAGAGCTCTTAGATCTGTCCACATATATTTCTTTTAATGGGCTAGAGAACTCATTAAATATACACTTATGTGACTAAAGGAAAGCCCACAGATAATTAAATAATTCTGAAAAACCAATAAGGGTTGGAAATGGGAAATCACATGAGTATTAGCAGATAAAATCACATACCAACAAATTGCTTTAGATGCTGCTGGTATGTACAGATGCAGAGAAGTAAACTATAACCCATCTGAGATGATGGCAAAAAGTCAACAACTTTGCATGATATTAAGGCTCCACCACCAAGACACTGCCTACAAAGTAGTGAGACTTCTTCGCTGACAGATGGCTGGTTCTCTATTCAACTATAGAATAAACCAAGCACCTGAAGAGCAAGGCTTAGCAACCATCTTAAAAAGGTCAATTGTGGGCAGCCCGGGTGACTCAGTGGTTTAGCGTCGCCTTCAGCCTGGGGTGTGATCCTGGAGACCCAGGATCGAATCCCACATCGGGCTCCCTGCATGGAGCCTGCTTCTCCCTCTGCCTGTGTCTCTGCCCCTCTCTCTCATGAATAAATAAATAAAATCTTTAAAAAAAAAGTCAATTTTTTCAACATTAATGGCAGGAATATTGTGCAAATCACACATCAGAATGAAAGGTCTGAAAAATAGAGGGTGCCAAAGGAGATGTTAGGGCAGAGTATTGAAATTGCGGTAAATCCTGGATGACTGGTTCCTGCCTGAACCCTAGGGGAAAAAAAGCAACATTACTAATTAACATAGAAATTGATTTTCCATTTAAAATTTGTATGCTATAGTTTCGGATTTTAGAACAATGATAATAATAATGAACATTTCACAATCATTGCCATAACTTTCTGCACCTTTACTGTGTGCTACTCTATCCTCAACACAGTAAATGTATCATCCAATCTCAGAACAACTCTGTAAGGTGGTTTATCATCCTCTGTGATGAAGAGGCCAAATCACAGGATAGAAACATAGGATATGGAGATGCTGACGGGAGTTCCCAAAAGGCAGAGCTAGAATTAAATCTCGGCAGCCCAACTCAAGAGGCACGTGTCAATGTGATGGCTAATCTGACGTGTCACCTTGGCTAGGCTGTTGTGCCCAGTTATTAGTTAAAACACCAGGCTAGAGGGCAGCCCCGGTGGCTCAGCGGTTTAGGGCCGCCTGCAGCCCAGGGCGTGATCCTGGAGACCCGGGATCGAGTCCCATGTCGGGCTCCCTACATGGAGCCTGCTTCTCCCTCTGCCTGTGTCGCCTGTGTCTCTGCCTCTCTCTCTCTCTCTCTCTCCTCTCTGTGTATTCTCATGAATAAAAAATAAAAAAAATAAAAAAAAAAAAAAAACCACACCAGGCTAGAGGTTGCTCTGAAGGCATTTTTCACGTGTGACCTAAATTTAAATCAGTAGACTTTAAGTAAAGCAAAATCCCCCATAATGTGGGTGGACCTTCTCAAATCCATCGAAGGCCTTAGAGCAGAGATTGAGGTTTCCCCAGGAAAAAGGAACTCTACCTCAAGACAGCAAACGTAAAAACCCTGCTTGAGTTTCCCACCTGCCAGTATGGGATGCAAGGCCGAAGCCTCAGCCCTTCCTTGAATTTCCAGACTATTAGCCTATTCTACAGAGTTCACACTTGAACTTCATAGCTTCATACTGCCTTCATACCTGCATGAACCAATTCTTTAAAATATATTTCTCTTTTTCTTGAGCTCTCTGATAGAAATTACTTTCTCTCTGTTTCTGTCTCAATGGGGAGTCTTGATCAATTCATGTATATTAGTTTTTTTTTATATAGCACTTTTTATTTAATCCTCACTATAACCTCATGCCCTAAGTAAAACAAACTATTATTAACACGTTAAAGAAAATAAGCCAATAGAGAACAGATTATCTAAATCATAGCACTAGTAAGAAAATGAGCCTGAATTAAAACAAGTTGAAGACAAGATCTGCCAGCAGATGTGTGATATTTGGCTACAGCAGATGTGTTATATTTCTGTAGGGATTTGAGTTTGCCACCATCTACCTGGCTCTTCTGACTCCATGGTCTAAAAATATTTCCTCCACCTCACACTACCTCTCAAATACATAAGTACATTTATCAGATAATTCAAGCAAACAGGAAGAAGAGAATATTGAATCCAGAGCTTTAGGTAAATTCTGCTCTCAGCCACTTTCTGAGGCTTGGGATGCAAAAGAGGCAAAAATGTAGAAAATAGAATTAAAAAACCCAACATCTTCCTTCACTTATTCAGATAATATGGAGTGCCGATGGCCCGGTATATAAGCTTGTCCTTTGAAAGACGGCAAGAGGAGTGTGTCAGTATTGAGTCATAGAGCAGGGGGGGTTTATGCTAAAAGCCTAGTAAGTATTTCTGACATTTAAATTAGTATCCATCTAAGCCGACACACTAGTCACCTGTGCACCACTCCAAATTGCAATATTTATTATACGCACAATGTTAAAGGCAAACAATAGTAAGATTGTCAAACAAGCAGACCAGAGTTGACACTAGTTGGGTCTAAGAGGCGCAGTGAGTAGAATGCACAGTGCTTAACCAACGAGTGGGGTTTTCCAGCAGAAAGGAAAGAGCAGTACTGTGTAAACACTTGTCAGGGGGTCACGTGAACAACGTGAAACGGCTGTGCAATGAGTGTTTACCGAGGAGGTTGTACTATGCATAAGATCGTGATTAGCTCTGCTCAGCAATTCGATTCTATTTCACTTGGCAACTCACCCTCCCACTCACTTCAGTGAACGTGCCAACCTTATTGACTTTCTTCCAACGTTCAATCCTCTTTCCATCCCACAAGTTCTCATCCTACTTTACAGAGAAATAGAAGCCACCTGATAGGAACTCCCGGACCACCCACATGGGTACCCGTCGTCATTTCCCATTTCAAATGGAGGAGCTGACTCTCCTTTCTTCTAAAAATAGGCCTTTATCTGGTTCTTTGGCTTCCATCCTGTGGTCTCTGGGACACAATTTGGGGTCAAATACCAGTCTTTAGGTTGCTGTGAATGTGGTTTTTTAAAGAAGTGATTACCATTTAGACCAGTAGACTTTGAGTAAAAACAGATTATCTTTCTACAATGTATTGAGCCCCACCAAGGGAAGTTGAAGGCCTTCAGAGAAAGACAAAGTCCCCAGATGAGAAAGAAATTCTGCCTCCAGACTCAAGACTAGGACATCAAGTCTTGCCTGAATTTCCAGGCTGGCAGCCTGCCCTGCGTATTTCAAACTGGCCAACCCCCACTATTCCACGAGCTGACATAGTAAAGTCTCCTTCTCTCTTTCTCTTTCTGTGTCTCTCTCTCCTTTTCTCATCCTTCCTATTTATTTCTGTTTCTCTGGAGAACTCTGACTAATACAGGATCCCCATGTATCTTCTACAAAATGGGATATATAAAAATAATAATATTTGTAAAATATTCTTACTTATAGCTGGAAGGCCCTGCCATCCAGAGCTAACGACACCATGACTTCAGCACACCTGTAGTTTTTAGCCGCATACCCTTCAAGGGAATCCTTGCCTACCTTCTTTGCTTACTTCTCTCCCTATATGTCCTATATTTTCTTGACTCTTCAATAAGCCCAACCTACCAGGTCAAAAAAATAAAATATGAATTTCCACAGCATCGTCAAATGACCACCTTATTCTCTTTTCTGATTCACACTTTTCACAGTCGTTTATTCTGTTTTTCCCCCTTGTGTGCTTCTCACTCACTTATTTGTTCAATGAAAGGAGAATCTTCTGGGTGCAAAAATCCTAAGCACTTGGAGGGTATCAAAAATGTAAAAGTATAAAAATTACTTCTTCTCCAATAAAAAATTTTTTAAAAAGATAACCAAAAAAAATTGAACTCCAATAAAAATAATATAATATAATATAATTAATATAATACAATATAATTAATATAATACTACCTGATAGTTATAAGGAGGGAGGTATAGAGACAAAGTATAAAGAGTAGAGATTCTTCAGAAGATTTGTAGAAGGAGCTAGAACTTAGATCAAGATCATTGTGGTGAAGGACAGACTCCAAGAGCCATTTAGGAAACAGAAGGAAAAAATTAGAGTCAACAAAAAAGATAGATATGAAGTGAGGCCCAAATAATCCTGGAAGTAGGCAAAAGGTGGGGGGAGAGAGGGCGATTTTTAAAGAGAGAATGAGGGGAAGTGGGTGGGGCTGATGGGGTAACCAAGGCAGTGGGCATGAAGGAGACACGTGACATCATGAGCACTGGGTGTTATATGCAACTGATGAATCACTAAACTCTACCTGTGAAACTAATAATACACTAACAGTAATGAATTGATTTTAAATCAAATAAATAAATAGAGAAGGAGCTTTCCTAGGCATAAATCTAGTTTTATGGAGAGGCTGATGAAGCAGAAAATTTAAAGAGAGCCAAGAGGTGTCAAGGAGAATAGAAGAAAAAGAAGAAATATATGTGCATATATTTTAAACTAATAGCTAACAGTCAATATATAGGGAATATTTCAAAGACAAGAGTTGGAGCAGCTGGATTATCATGCATTAAGGATGAAGGCAAGGGCTGGAAGAAATGCATCTTGAGTCTTCTTTCAAGGAGTGGGGACCTAAGCAGGGCTTCACTACTCCCCATCCCGCGTCCGTTTGTCTCCCAGGCTCACTGTTCCTCTTCCAGATGCCTCCATCGTGATTCCTCCTTTTCCCTTCCTCTGCTCGCCTCTCTCCTACCTGAACTGGTCCCCTTGACTCCCGTTTCCCCTCCCTGGAGGCTCTCCAGGGTGGATGATGAGTGAGGAGGAGAAGGCAGCAGACGGCGCAGGAGGGACGGTGCAGCATGGAAGACAGTGCGTAAAGGCCTGGCCTCTGGAATCCAGCAAGCCTGGCTTTAATCTTACTGCTGCCTGACCTTGCAAGTTACTTAAATTCCATGGGCCGCAATTTCTTCATCCATAAAACACAGACACTATCCTCTTTAAGGGTTTGATACAAGGTTCGAATGAAATAGAATCTCTTCTACAGACAGCTATATCCACTCAAGGTGCTCAATCACTTTTATTAGGATACCAACCTAATGTTCCTAAAACGCTGCCTTTATTATTTTACATCTATGACCAAAAGCTTTCAAGGGCCTGCTATTTCTTACCATTTAAATGTAAATGTCTTTCTCCTAGGCCCATCTCCTGGGCCAAGAACCTGTCTTCGTCATCTTTGCAACCCCAGTGAACAGCTTAATTCATTTATTCAACACCACCTTCCTTCATCTGCAAAATACACTGGCTTGTTCAATGCACTAGGATAGAGTAAGAGGCTCTTGGATTCAAGGAGGAGAAAACATAAGAGGCGAAATAGATGTTTAGCTCCCAAAACAAAATTCTAGAGATAGTGAGTTTCCAGATTGTCAAGTGACTGTACGTCAAGCTCTGTCTCTCTTTCTCATCCACGAGCCCCAGAGCATCACGTTTTTGAGAATTATCCATTTATCCATGAGAGCAAAGCCTTTTTTAACTGTTGAGTACTAACCTAATGTGGAAATAAACCAGTTTAGCTTTCTATTTCCTTGACCTGAGACAGTTTCTACTTTCTGCTCTTATAAACAAAGCTACATAAAACAAAGCTAGATAAAGAATTTTTACGTGTCTGCTTGATCTACTGTTATGGAATAAGGAGCATTTACTTCCTGGTATAATTAATTGTTGATTTGTCCATTTCTCCTTCTAATTGTGCCAAATGCTCTCTCTGTATGTTGTTGGAGGCATAAACATTTGAAATGGTATCACTAATTGTGACTTGAACCTTAGCTCAGTGTGTGGGACCATCTGTAATTCTAATAATGCTTTTCCCTCCAAGTGTATTTTTCATATTAATAGAGCTACATTAGCTTACTTATGATTTTTATTAAGCTGGGCTATTTTTTTCATCCCTTTACAGTGAATTATTTGGTGTCATTATGTTTATGTTCTTATATAAAGAGAATTATTGGATCTTCAAAACCCAATTTATAGCCTCTATTCTTCAACTGTAGAATTTTGTCCATTGACATTTCTTATAATTACTAAAATTTTTATATTTATCTCTCTCTCTCTTTTTGCTTTCTGTTCAAAATGCCTTTATCTTTGTCTGACTTCCTTAAGATTGGCCAAGGTAACTTCATCTCTTTTATCCTCTAATTAAATATTATACAATCGATTTTTGTTTGTTAAGTGATTATGTTGAAATTGCTAACATATATTCTAACCTTCTCCTAAACAGTAATTACTCACGTTCCTTATTTAATGTTGTAGGTATTTGGAGTTTTATTACATCCTGGGTTTTTTTATTACTTAAATTAGTAACTTTCAAGACAGAGTTTGTTATTATTCTACATAAGAAATGCTTCTTTATATTGACTCACATTTTTACTAATTGCCTACCATTGCTACTTGAAATCTGGATTTCTTTCTGTCTTTTTCCTTACTTACATCCTTTAAAAACGTTTTTATTCATCAGATATCTGTGAGTGGTAAATCCTCTGAATTCTGTCTAAAAATGTGTTTTTTAAACTTCCTTCCCAAAAGACAGTTTGCTAATTTATTCTAGATTAACAGTTACTTCCTGCTTAGCATATCTATTGGCTTTTTATATCTAGAAATTGTATTTATTCTTTTACAGATGTACAATTTATTTCATAGTGTCCTATTGTTTTCTTATGATTTATCCACATTTTATGTTTTATTCATTTTGGACAAACAATTGATAGATGTTACTGGAGTGTTCCAGGAGCTGAAATTCTTAGGGTTCCACTCCTCCTCGCTGTTGAATCTGGTGACTGCTGCTCCCAGTGAATTGTTTCTCTGTAGCTTAGGTTGAGGGTTGCCTCTCCAGAGCAGTTTTGCACTTGCTTCTTGTACATGCCCTAAGGGTATCACCTTGCTAGGTCCAATTTTTTTTTTTTTAAGATTTTATTTATTCATGAGAGACACACAGAAAGAGGCAGAGACGCAGGCAGAGGGAGAAGCAGACTCCCTGCAGGGAGCCCAACATGGGACTCGACCCCGGGACTCCAGGATCACGCCCTGGGCAGAAGGCGGCACTAAACTGCTGAGCCTCCGGGGCTGCCCTTTTTTTTAAAAAAAGATTTTATTTGCTAGGTCCAATCTTAATGCAAACTGCTTTCTTTCAAGATATCCAGGCTTTGTAAAAAGTATTATTTTGAACTCTAACCCTTCATGAGACACGCATTTGGAGTTGGAGTCTCAGAAAAAGCTCTTATGTTTCAGCTTCCTTGTCTTCCTTCTACATCAATAGATGGATTTTTGTTTTAATAATACTTTCTCTGAGGGGTTCTCTGAGATTTAGAGCTTTCAGGGTCCTATATTTATTCAAAATTCTCAGTTTCAATCCCCCTCTTCTTTTGAATATAAAGCTCCAATTTCTGCCTGATGAGAATGGTAAACTCTGAGCCTCTGGATTACAGAAACCAAGAATACGGCAGGGCAGCTCCAGCAGCTCATGGTCTCACAAGTGTAACTGCCACCGGAGCAGTCTGCTCTTCCTTATATGCTCAACTACACATTGAAAAAGAGTTTTTTTTTAAATAACATATATCTAGCACTTACTAGGTGTTGGTAGTAGGAGAATTTCTGCTTCTCTTTGTTTTCCATTGAGCCTGTGATAACCTCTGTAAGGCTAAAAAACAAGGCCATTTCCCCAGTTATAGAAGCTACCTTTAAGGCAACAAGCAAAGTCAAGCCTGAGTGTGTCTGTGTGTGTTTACCAGCAAGGGTTGTGTGAATGTATTGTGTAAAAATAGGCCTCAGTCAGGGAAGACTCTGCTGAAGAACCATGTCTTGAAGGAAGAAGGGGAGTTTGCTAGTGAGGCACAGTCAGCCTGTTTGGGGCAGAGGGCACAGCATGTGCAAAATGCTCAAAGCCATCAGGGAATGTAGATGATTTGGAGATCTTTAAGAAGATCCATTCAACAGAAGCATAAACAGAACATGGACAAACAGTCAATGTGTAAGACTGGATAATAAAAGTCCACATTAATTCCATGCTAAGAGGCTTAGATTTTATCCTAAGGACAACTGAAAGCCTTTGAGGGTGATGCAGGAGAGTGACAGGATTTGATTCCCTCTATAGAATGTCAATATGAAGAACAAAGCAGGGAGACAGGAGATCCTTGCACTAATCCACATGTCTGATTCTCCATGCTACAGAGGGGCGTCTGGGGCCAGGGGATGGCAGGGTATTGGGAAAGCAGGGAAATACAGAGAAAGGATGCCAGGCAGAGATATGTGATACCAGAATACAAATGCTAAAGGAACGACCCGGGGGCCTGGGGCGAGGTCCTGAAGTTCAAGAAAGTCAGAAGGGGATTCATGAGGGTGGCCTACACTGGAGTAGAGGCCAATATCCAAGTTTGGTTAAGGTACAAGGAAAGCTAGGCCAGGAAAATGCAGACCAAATTAGAGAAATGGTGAGAACAAGATGAAAGTTTGATGCCGTCAGTTAGGGGATGTTTCGGTTAGCAGTGGTGAAGCTTTCGGAGATGTGCATTTTCACTGGTTCATAGAATAGACGGACATGCTTCCTACTTAATGTTACTGTCTTTCTTACTGAATCTCTTTGGTTCATCAGCATCACTAAAAATTCATTCTTAAATACAATCCACAATAAAAGCAGGAGAAAACATAGTGATATGTCAATAATGTATGACACTCCATTGACCAGGGAGAAATAACTCTTTACTGTAGCTGTAGCCGTATATCTACGAGGAAGGCATAGAAATATCATATGGGGCAAGAAGGATGTATTCCTGCCAGAAGAAACAATCTGGGCTGTCTTGATTTCCCATTTGCCCTGTCAGAGGAATCTGGCAAAGCTCTGGGTGCCTGGCAGGTGTTTATTACTCCATTCCTACTCCAACAGGAGAGAAACAGCATGACGACGTGATATTCCAAATTTAAAACAAAACCCACTTTATCCCAGATGATGAGCTCTAACTGGTGTTGTTCCAGGGAAGCAACTGCTTTTATCTAGCTTTTGTGTTCTTTTGGGAAATGCAGGCTGTGCCTTCCCCCATCTTGGCAGCAGTGCATCTCTAACCCTAATTAAATATCCACAGAGGTGCATGCCTGATAGCCCTGAAATTTAAATAAAGGAGAAATCATGATCTTGTACTGTAAAATCAGTAAGGTAGAGACTTTCCCTCTTCTCTCAGTTTGAACTGTGGTTTAGTTTGAATTCTGTTAGACTGTGCTCAATTCTGTTAGAGCACAGTTTTAGTGCAAACCATTATGGCCAAGTATGTTCTTACACGTATTATAATTAACAAATAGATGCTTGATGGACATGGAGATGGATGATTATGAAATCTCTACAGTATAATAAGGAAAGAAGTCAAAGATGAGGTGAGAAGACAAAGACTATATGATTGCAATTATTGTCCCAAGGAGTTTGCGATCTGTAATACAATGTTCCAAATAACTACGGTGTAGGACACGGTGTGATGTGTCAAAATAGGAACATGAACAATTGCCAAATGGGTGCAAAATCCAAGTTAGGACACAGGAAATTTGAGGTGCAGGAAAAAAATTCATGTGAAAATTTGATGAGGCACCTGGGAAGTTGGAACAGAGCTCGGATGAGAGGTTGGTGTTCAAGGCTAGATTTGGAAGTTGCCCATCTCAGAGTGGTATTTTGAAGCTTTGAGATTAAATGCAGGTGCCAAAGAGAGGCATGTGAAAGAACAGAAGAGAACCAAGATGTGAGCCTTCTGGAAGATGCTCCTATAAGGGACAGGAAGAGGAGCCAGTCAGGAAAGGAGGCTTGGGAATGGTGAGAAGGGGAAGAGGTGTGAGATGGTGCACTGTCATCAGAGGCAAAGGAAATGAGAATGTCAAGCCAGAGGGAAGACCTACAAAGCAGAATGTTGTGAAGTTTCATAACTCGG
This sequence comes from Canis aureus, assembly GCF_053574225.1. NCBI lineage: Eukaryota > Metazoa > Chordata > Mammalia > Carnivora > Canidae > Canis > Canis aureus. The sequence continues at coordinate 69,260,230 of NC_135611.1, read as the reverse complement.
TCGTGATGAGGCTGGTTACATCATCTGCAAGAGGATGGCTTCAGTAAATAGGAAGAGAAGAAGGGAGATGATGGTCGGTCGAGTAGTAAATGGGAAATTGGAAAGTAGAAGCCACTGAAGAAAAACACTGCCTCACAAAACAGGACATTTGAGGAGTCTGGTGATAAGAAAGAGAGAAATGCAAGAATAGTTTAAAGGGCCAATGGGCTTAAGGGTCAGACTTTCTAGTTTGTTTTGATTGATTTGGTTTTGTTTTTAGCAAAATAGCCTATACTATTAATTCAATAAATTATTATTTATATATAGATTTGTATATAAATATATATTTAGAATACATCTAATTTTGATATTTTGGTTTTGATTCCCAACCAAAGATGAGTCAAAAAAAAGAGAAAGAGATTGAAATTTGAGAAGGAAGGGGAGAATAAAATAGGGTCCCTGAGGGATAGCAGCTCAAAGACTCACATATACTAGCGGGCACTTTTCACTTACTGCTTACTGTACACCACCTAGAACGTGCATACACTAAGCGACGTGACCTTTACGATACTGTTAGGGAGCTATTGTTGAGCTCGTTTTATGATGTAGGCCTGAGACTCCGGATGATAAGGCAACTTGCCCTGGTCATACAGCTAGTTACGTGGGACAGCTAGCTATGGAGTCACGTCTGACGGGGCTCCTCTGCTCATTCTCCAACCGCTGGGCTAGGTTGGCCCTCACAAGGCAAAATATTCAATAGAGTCACAAAAAATATGCTTATGCCCATATTTCCCCACCTTCTCTCTCATCAGTGATGCTAAGCTGATGGTTCCTGTGGTCCACCCACAGCCAGGCCTCCTCCCTCTCTAAGCACATGGACAAGTGGGCCAATCTGTCTCTTGTTGTTGGGTGCAGAGTTCAAGCAGATGAAATGTGAACAAAAGTAACTGGTGCTTTGGGGCTGAGGCAGTGAAAAGCATGATTCTCCTCCTTTACCCCTGTGCCATTGTGCCGCTTGTGGAGGCAAGTCTTGAGTTGAGGTGGCAGGGCCAAAAGACTGAAGGGTCTATGTCCCATGTTCACTGTATGGAGGGCAACAGCTTTGAAGAGCTGGCCGGGAGCTGCAGTGGCCTTATTGTGCACAAAAATATGCCTGTAGTGTGTTAACCCACTAGTACTTAGGGTTCGCTTGTTACCATGTTACAAACCAAACCTCTGCTACAGCAGAACTGAGGAGGAGCATCCAGTCTCTACCTGGGACATTCATTAAAAGGTTCTTGAAAAGAGTGATAAAGAAGTTATTCCTAAAGATGAACAGGGGTTAGATAGGCAACAAGTAGAGCAAATACAAGGAGGGCAGGTAGAGGGTGAACCACAGACCAAGGAGCAAGATGGCCTACCCAGAGAACATGGTGGCTCATTGAGTGTCAATAGACACGTACACACATGGTTCTTATTTTGTGCTATTTTATTTACTTGTGTCCAGACTTGTTTAAACAACATCCTTTTTTTCACCATTATAGCTTTACAAAACATTTAGTATCTGTTATGAGACATTCTTTCTCGTTATTTCACTTACTGTTTAACTATACTTTTTATTTATTCTTTGAGGGAAACTTCAGTAGCTAAAATTAGTAAACTGTTGAAAGCTTTATTCCTGTATCAGTTTCCAACTCTTACTGTCAAGTTAGTGGCCTAAAATAACATGAATTTGTGATTTTACCATTCTGAAGGTCAGAATCCTGCAAACAGTTTCAGTGAGCTAAAATCAAGGTGTTAGCAGGCCTGAATTGCTTCTGGGAGCTCTAGGAGGAGTCTGTTTTCTCACCTTTTCCAACTTCCAGAGGCCACCTATATTCCTTAGTCTGTGGCTCTCATTCCTGGCTCCCTAGTTATTCCTTATTATTTATAAAAATCAGAAGTATTGGAGCATTTTCTCTCTCTCTCTCTCTCTCTCTCTCTCTCTGGCTTCTCCAGGACACTGTAAAATTACAACTTGGGTGTGAAATAATTTAAAACAATGAGTAGATTAAAAAGTAAATCATTTTAGGAAGTGGCTATTCCAATCTGATCTCTGATTCTAAGAAAATCTCAGAAAAGTAATTGATTTTAGACTGTAATTGATTTTATTTTTTTATAATAAATTTATTTTTTATTGGTGTTCAATTTGCCAACATACAGAATAACACCCAGTGCTCATCCCGTCAAGTGCCCCCCTCAGTGCCTGTCACCCATTCACCCCTATCCCCCGCCCACCTCCCCTTCCACCACCCCTAGTTCGTTTCCCAGAGTTAAGAGTCTTCATGTTCTGTCTCCCTTTCTGATATTTCCTACCCATTTCTTCTCCCTTCCCTTCTATTCCCTTTCACTATTATTTATATCCCCCAAGTGAATGAGACCATATAATGTTTGTCCTTCTCCGATTGACTCATTTCACTCAGCATAATACCCCCAGATTTAATCCATTAAATAAAATATTGATAAATAGACATGGATATAAGTATACGATAAAGATGGTATTTCAAAGTAGAGAAAAGATTGATGATTAAACAAACAAAAATGGGATAATGGTCAGTCTTCTGGAAAATAAATATAACTGCCTTTCTCTCACTCTTTTCACAAAAATAAGTTACAGACAGATCAAAGCTTTAAGCATAACAAGAGAATTACAATCTTGGAAAAAATAGGATTTTTTAAGGACAAATAACAAAATGCAATAAACCATGAAGAAAAGGATACATGAATGTGTCCATGTAAAATTTTTAAATTCGACTCAGGGGGAAAAAATGCAAACAAAATCAAATACAAAGGACGAAAACTGAAAGAATATTTGTAATATATATGACAGACTAAAGGTTATTTTCTAAAAATATGAAGATCTTTTACAAACCAAGTAATAAAAAAATTTAATAGAAAATGGAGGAAAGAACATAAACTAAAAAAGTCTTAAAACATAAGAAAATAAGCTCATTCATAATCTTAAAAATGGTCATTAAAATGAGATTAAATGGCCATTTAAATGGTCATTAAATGAATCATTTAAATCCAATCAAATTTTTAAGCATCAAATACTTTTAATATATAGTGTTAATGAGGTTGAGGGGAAATGCAAATTCTAGTATACTATTGACAGGAACAAAATTTGGCAGTATTTAGCATACCTAAAATGCTCATGATCTTTGAACCCAACAAATCCACTTCTAGGAATTCTCAATAGATATATTCAAACATATGTTTAAGGAATATGTACATGAATATTTCTTGCAGCATTATTTATTTCTAAAAAAACCCAAAACCCTGGGAACATCTTAAAATCCATTAGTAAAAGACTAGTAAAATAAATTATTATTTATTCATACAATGGAATACTATATAGCTATTAAAATGAATAAAGTAAGCCTGTGTATTAATGTAATTTACGAGATCATTTGAGGGCCATATGAAAATATTTGGGGGAGGGACTTTCTGAAAAAATGGTTTTTAGACTATCCATGGTTTACATTGGCAAGTGATCCCATCTTGGTTTAGGTGTAGCTACATAGGCAAATTCTTGCTTATTTAACCTTCTTACTTAAAATCCTTGGGAGGAATGCTGAAGTTGAAGCAGAAAGAGGAGATTGCTTCAGGCTAAAAAAGTCACAGAAAACATCCTGAGATCTGGAGCTAATCCATATGTTTGACTCAAAGTTTCATTGGAATTATTAAAATAACTCCAGGCTTTACAGATGTAGAATTGGAGGTCCAAAAATATTTGTGGAACCTGTAATATTTGGTGCTCATTTGCATATTAAACAGAGAGTTAACATATCTTAAAGGAGATATACTTTAAACTAGTTTTAATTTAACTTTAAAGGCAGTACCACATGTATAATTCATGGACTGATTTGCATTTTGCTATGAAATGATATTAACACTTTGAAGAAGAGTTGTTTTAATTATCATAGACTTGTTGCTCACACCTGCAAGTTATTCTGGACAAGATGACAACTATTTTTTGTACACAGTCCAGGTTGCCATGGTTGTTAAATTTTTTTTCTATGAATTGCAGTGATAAGGTCAAATCTCAAGATCACCAACATATCTGTAAATATAGAAACCCAGGCTTGGAAGGCACCAATGGAAGTAATCCATTCTATTCTCTCCATCTCTTTCCACTTAGGACCACAAATAAATCTTCAATACCACAGGGCAGATCGTTTGTTTCTCAATGACTGGGTCTCTTCTCACAGAGTTTAATATGCAATCTTGCTCTTAACAGGTGTTCAATAAATACTGGAATTGATTGTTTAAGGAGACTGGACCAAGTGGAAAGAACTTGGTCTTCAGAGTGGGACAAATTGGATCTCAGTTCTGGCTCTTCTATTCACTGATTGTGATGATTTAGAGCAAGTCGGCCTTCTCTTCTATGGATAGCAGTTGGCCTCACCAACTTTTTTACTGTGCCATTTTGGACAAAAATGAAATTTCATTAACAAGAGTCACTTAAACTTCACTGGCTCATTTTCCACACCTGCAAATTTCATAACCTTGGTATCCTGTACGCCTCTCCTAAAGTGTTTCCAGAAATCCTTAAGGATTTGCATACCAAGCTTCTCCTTCTGGATACTGCCTTGCTCTGTGGGCACCATCACTCTCTGCTGTGCCCTACTGCTCTCCTGGGTGCCAGCCCTGCTTCTGTCTACACTGGGCACCTCAGCAACATTGTGAACTTACCCAGTTCCCTTGTGCTTACTCTCCCTGCTACCACTCCACCTCTGGTCCCAGCAGAAACATCTGCGGCTCTCCCAAGGTGCCAGCCCAGATGACTGTGCTCACAGGCGCAAAGTTGCTTGGTGATCTGTAGGGAAGGATTCTTCAGGGCAGCACTCCCTGTGAGAGTTCCCCCAAACGTGGTGCTTTTGTGTGCCAGTAACAGAACCCCTTCTTTCTCTCTTTCTTTCCTTTCTTCTTTTTCCTTCCTTGTTCCCTCTTCCCCATCTCTCCATTCTCTTCCTAGTTTACACACCTTCTGCTCTCTGGAAGATTAAGACTTCAACAGAGGCTGTGCTAGAAGTTAGTGTCAAGTGATGAACCTCATATTGTATTCAGAATTCCTTTTCCTTCTCTAACTAACTACAGTTGGCCCTTGAAGAATATGGAAGATGAGGTTTGGGGTGCTAATCCTGTGCAGCCAAAAAATCCACATGGACTGCTAATAGCCTACTGATGACCAGAAGCCATACCATTAACAGTCAATTAATACATATCTTGTATATTTAATGTAATATATATATATACTGTATTCTTACAATAAAGTAAGATAAAGAAAATATCATTAAGAAATCATAAGGAAGAGAAAATACATTTCCAGTACTACATGTATTTTTACTAAAAAAAAAAACAAAAAACAAAAAAACACCTGTGTATAAGTGAACCTGCTCAGTTTAAACTTATGCTATATAAAGGTCAGCTGTATTTATTACAGATTTGGCTCTGTATGACTGGCTTATCCTTCCCTTAGAAGTTTTTTTCTCTCAGAAAACATTTCAGGCTCCATTAAAACAGACTTGTGTTGGCCCATATAACCACTTTGTCATATATTTCAAATATGATTGTAGACAGCTTGTGCTCAAAGTGAAATCCCCATCAAATAGAATATATATAGTGATACCCAAATTATGTAATATCTTATGATATTCTTACTAAGGTTGTTGGAATTTTAAAATAATTACTAACACATTGAAAACAGTCAGTAAATGTTAGCTAGGAGTACTAATAGTAGTAGTATTATATAATACTTTTTATTTTATTTATATGGCCAATTTAAGATGACATTAGCCACTGTCTTACTTACGTCCAGTATAAATTTCTTTTGATACATTTTTAAAGTATTTCTATTACTATATTTAGGTTTGTTTCTTTTTTACAGGATCCCTCCTACCAATAACTTATAGGATAACTAGGAAAATCTGCAAATTATGTTCATTGACATTCAGGTTAAGAACTTTTTTATTTTTAGAGAGAGAGCAGATATGCATGAGCAGGGGTGGGGAGAAGGGGCAAGGAGAGAGGCAGAGGGAAAGCATCTCAAGCAGACTCCCACTAAGCATGGAGCACCCTCGGGGCTCAGTCTCACAACCCTGAGATTATAACTTGAGCTGAAATCAAGAGTCAGACACAACCCACTGAGCCACCCAGACACTCCTCCAGTTAAGAACTTTTAAGAGTTACTTTTGATTCAAAATTTTAACAAAGATTTTAACTGTAAATTCTTAGCTATGAATTAAACTTAAAAGTAAGTTGTTTGATTTGACAAATGAAAAAAATAGTGTGAGGACTTAATAAATAAATACATATGGAGTGTTATCTACTCAGCATTAAACTCAATACTAAAGGAGAAACAAAAAAATTGAAACACCTGAAGCCAGTCCTTCTCAAAAAATACAGGATGGATATGATCAAACTTAAAAATTAAAAAATATTGATAACTAAAAGTTAACCCACAGATTTTAATTATAAAATCTACAATAGAATATGAAAGAAAAAGTGTGGCAGGAAAGGCTGAATCAGTCGCATACAGCTTGGGGGAGAGACTAGAATTAGCAGAGGAGTCAAGGAGTGAATTCAACCAGGGAGAAGATGAAGCATGGGATAATGGAAAATATTTTGGCCAAAGATTCAGGAGATTTGCTTTCTGGATCTGATTCCAACCTGATCAATTCAGTGAGACTTTCGAAAACTGACTTAACCTTTATTTTCGTCTCTTTGTTATTTTCTGTTGCTTTAATTACAAAAGTCGGGTCCCTCAATTTTAAAATAAGGCCTTGCACAAAATTACTGTAAAGAATTTTCATAGCTTCAAAAATTCTAAAAATGCAATTTTAATGGGTTGGAATCATGTAGAATTTATTTTTGGACCACAATGAAATGAAAATGAAACTTGAGAACAGAAAGATAACTAGAAAGTGGCCAAATGTTTGATAATTAAGCAACACATTCATAAACAGCCCACTGGTCAAAGAAGCAATCACGGTGGAAATTCATAAATTCACGAGGTACAGCTAAAGCACTACCAAGAGGAAAGCTTATAGCACTAATCGCTTCTCCTAGAGTGGAGAGAAGGTCTCTAATAATAAGAGTTCCCTCCTCAATAGAGAAGAAAAAGAGCAAAATCAACCCAAAGCAAACCAAAGGAAGGATGTAATAAAGTTAAGAATAGACATTACTTAAATTGAAAACAGGACAACAATAAAGAAAAGAATAAGCAAAATGCTAGTTCTTAAAAAAAAATCAATAAACTGATAAACTTTTATCAAGATGACAAACTAAAAGGAGAGAAAACACAAGTCACCGATATCAGGATTGAAACCAAGGCTATTGCTACCAATGCTCAGCCATTGATAGGTGGTGATACTACAAACGACTTCATGTTCATAAATTCAGTAACTTAGGAGAAATGGATAAAGTTCCAAAAACCACAAGCTCTAAAACTCAACCAACATGAAATATATAATCTGAAAAGTCCCAGAATCATTTTAAAAAATGAAGTTACATTTTTTAAAAGCTCTCAGAAATGGAATCTCTAGTCCCAGATGGTTTCACTAGAGAATTCTAGCGAACATTTGAAGTCACCACCTATTTTACAGAATGTCTTCCAGAAAATAGAAGAGGGGGGAAAACTTCCAAACTCATTTTATGAGGCCAATATTACCCTTATACCAAAAGGAGACAAAAACAGTACAATAAATCCACAAGCTGATATCTCTTTTAAACTTAGATATAAAAATCCTCAACAAAATATTAACACATTGAATCCAACAATATATAAAAAGAATTATACGCTGTGACCAAGCAGGTGTGCAAGACTGGGTTCAACATTTGAAAGTCTATCGTGTAACTTACTGTATCAACAGGCCACAGAAGAAGAACCATGGGATTATATCAACTGATACTGATGAAGTGTTTGACAACATGAAACACGCATTCATGAGAAAAATTCTGAGACTTAGGAGTGGAGGAGAACTTTAAACATTCAGGGAGAAAGTGATGAGAGCTAAAAGGACAGAAAAGAATATATCACAAAAAAAATAAAAATAAGAAAGCTGGTGTGACTATATTAATATCAAAGTAGATCAAAAGACGTATATAAGAATGTTCAAACCAGCTTTGTCCATAAAAGGCGAAAGCTAGAATCCGCATGCCCATTAGAGAAGCCCAGTGAAAAAATAAATTGCTGTGTATATAGTCTATGGATCAGTAGCAGTAACAATGATAATAAAAAGGACAAAGTAGGCCAATGCAATAACACGGATGAGCACGAACAAGCCATAGTACGCATTCCTACAAGCAGCAGAGGTGACTCTCATGGAAATCAGGGCGGACACTGTACGATTCCACTTACACGACGTCCAGGGAGAAGGGAAACCGCTCACTCCGCGGTGGCGCACTTGAGGGCGACGGTTACCTGGGGGGTGGTGACAGTGAGGCACACGCAGCCTCCCGGACAGCTGGACGTGTCCTATGCCTCGGCCTCAATGCTGAGTCCTCGGTTTGTCTATTCGTGTCAAAGTCCATCAGCCTGCACACGTGCAATGTGTACATCCTGCTGTGGGATAGCTTCAACAAGAAGAGTGAAAACGCAGGATTTTATAAATTAAAAATAATCACTCTGTGACGGTTTGGATGAATGAGGCGTGACTGGTCACTAGAACGTCTGCTCCAACCAGCGTGGAGGGGGTAGTGGAGGCAGAAGGAGGAGCACTTGAGGGATGGGACACGGTTTTTCTTGATCTGTCAGCAGCACGAATATTCTTCCAATTTATTTTGAAAACAGATGAAATGAGTGGCAACTATTTGTTAACTCAGCTCCGCTCCTGCTCTCCAAGTACTTGAGGTCAGGCCAGCGCAGCACGGGGACGTCCTGGACGTACACCAGGACAAAGACAAAAGTTTCATGGAATTATTTGTGGAGCAGCTGTCTCCAAATGCCGTGAGCTAGCCAGACACGGAGAGCCTGCAGGACACCTTTGTTTGACGCCACCAAGAGCCAAGCTGAGCCTCTTACAGAGCGATAGGAAAGCGGACTCATCCATTTGACAGCATGTGAATCAGCTGGAACATCTGGTTGGATGTTTAAATAAATCTGAAGCCAGAAAGGTTTTTATTTTTTATTCCTATCCTGTCTCATTTATTATGTTGTGGAAAGCACAGGCCACATCTGTTTCCAGGAACACTGGAAGGGGGGGTGCACATAGACAAAACATGCAACCACAGACACGCAGCGGACAAAGGCTCCCCTAGTTCATAAACGGGATGGCAGGAAGCAATGAAAACCAGACGGATCACTGAGCCAGCAGAGTTAAAAAAAAAAAAAGAAAAAGAAAGAAGAAAGTAAGAAAAGAAAGAAAGAAAGAAAGAAAGAAAGAAAGAAAGAAAGAAAGAAGAAAAGAATCATAGCAGGCAAAAAAAATCCTACGAAAAATAATAGTGTACAGGTCTCCAGACTGATTGGTCTTGCGTCACTGAAGCTTTGTCTCCGGTGGCTCACAGCTCCCCACTCCCCTGTCCTGCCAGCCCCGGGAGCTATTATTCCCTCTCTGGTTTTGTCCGTTTGACTATTTTCTTTTTTTTATTTTTTCAAAGTAGGTTCTGCACCTGACTTGGGGCTTGAACTCATGACCCCGGGATCAAGAGTCACATGCTCTCCCCACTAAGCAGCCAGACGCCCCACAGTTTGACAATTCACGTTTCTCATAAACATGGGATTACGCAGTGAGCCTCTGGTTCACAACCCTGCCATGTACAACTAAAATTCACTAAGAGGGTAGGTCTTACATTAAGTGCCCGTAAAGCAAAAGAAAAAAAAAATACTGTAAATAAACACATGTACGTAGGACAGAAGGAAACTCTTGGAAGTGATGTGGCCTTGGTGGCAGCAATTCTCTCACAGGTGTACAGTCATCTCCAAACTCGTCAAGCTGCACAAATACAATACATACAGCTTTGGGTATGTGGGTCACACCTCCAGAAAGTGGTTTGAAAAATGACAATTGGGGGGGGAGGTGGACCCCTGGGTGGCTCAGTGGTTGAGCATCTGCCTTTAGCTCAAGGTGTGATCCCGGGGTCCTAGGATCAAGTCCCACATCCAGCTCCCTGCAGGCTCCCCTGCCTGTGTCTCTGCCTCTCTCTGTGTCTCTTATGAATAAACACATAAAATCTTTTTTAAAAAATGACGACAGGTATGTGTGAGGGAAAACAGTCCTTCATTTTCACGTGACAGTGAATAGTGAGATTTAGGGCCACGTCATCACTGGTCTTAAGGGATTTCTGAAGTACAGTCGACTGACTGTCTTGGATTCCACTGTAAAGGCCATAAACAAGATGCATAGCAAGTCCTCCCCTGTCACTGCGTCATGACTACCAGCCTCGGAGGAGAAGCTGGTACGAGGACCTCATTCCTGCTTGTGCTGAAGAACAGAGCCCAGCGCCACAGCTCATGGAAGAAGCCCAGGCCTTAAACCCTCTTCCTCTGCGCCAGGTGCCTGCAGCTGCTCCGCGTGGTGCCTCCAACTTCCCCTCATGGCTGCAAAGCGGCTGCTACCGGCCCAAACACACAGACCCAGGTGTGGCTGAGAAAATGGAAGCACTTCCTACTGTGCACTGTTGGGTCTTGGCTTTTGTGTTTTTGGGTTTTTTTTTTTAAGATTGATGGATTGGATTGGCTGATGGGGTGTCATCAGCCTTACTAGTCCAGGCCTGCTGCACTCCCGCAGACCGGTGAGGAGCGGGCGAGGGTCAGGTGACCCACCGGGGGCTGCCGCTCTGTTGGCCCAGGAAGTGGGGGGCCAGCATCCCCCCGTGGGCCTCCATGGAAGAGGACGTGCCACGAGCACAGAGGGCAGACCAGCCTCCTGGGGCCCCGACCCTGGAACAAGCTCAGGAAATAATGCTTCCCTCTAGGTGTCCCGGCAGCCCAGGGCAGCTGGACGTTGCAGCTGGACAGTAAGGATGTCGAACACAACCCCATTTAATACGACTAATGTCACTCGTTGGCTTCTAGTGCACACGTGGTGGCAGGAGTTCAACATTCTTCCCTTCGGCTCCTGGAAATCACCTTAGAGCTTGCGTCCACGCTGACTTACTTACCTTTTTATTTTTTTATGAAAGTAGGAGATGTTAAATGTTCTAGACTTTAAAGTAGAGGTAAGAGCTACTGAGAGTGGCTGCGATCAGGAACAGGGGGATCAAGCGTCACCGGGAAAGGGTGGAGAGGAAGCAGCACCAAAGAAGGTGCCGTGGGGCCCCGGGGAACCCAGCAGCTCCAGGTGAGAAGGGCCAGAGAGGCACAGCCTCGTGGGGAGGGACGCGCAGCGCCCAGCCAGGGCCTGGTGCCCGCCGCCCTGGAACCATTTCCACGGGTGAGGAACTGAGGGCGCACGTGGACACGGCACCTGCTCCCTGGAAGCCTCTGAGGCTGGAGGAAGGGCGGCTTCTAGTGATTGACGGGCCTCCCCGCCGGGCGGGAAACCGAGGCGATGCTGCGGGAGCGCAGAACCCCAGTAAGGCAAAATAACATCCGTGCGCCAACGTGCGTGGGCCTGTGGACACTCTACGTGGTGGGGGTGACCCCAGAGCACCGCGCACCCCGCAATAGCGGTTCTGTGGGACGCTCACAAGAGGTCCGTCCAGAGGAAGGAGGCAGGTGGGCGGTGGCCTGGGCCGCGGGTGGGAGCAGGGGTGGGGAACGGGGGCGGGAGGCAGGTGGGCGGTGGCCTGGGCCGCGGGTGGGAGTGGAGGATGGGGAACGGGGGCGGGAGGCAGGTGGGCGGCCGCCTGGGCCGCGGGCGGGGAATGGCGGCTGGTTTGGGTGCAGCTCCGTCGGGCGGGGCGGGACAGGTGCCGCAGGCTGGGACTGCAGTGCCCCCCCCCGCACCCGCAGCGCCGCGTCCCAGGGCCAGAGGGGAGCTCTGCGTCCCGTGAACGCCGCGCGATGCGACAGGAGGGGGGCTCGGCTTCCGTGGGCATAAGGGCTTCGACGTTCCCCGCGCTCCCCCCCACCGCGTGCCCTGGGCCTCGTGCGAGCACCTGGGGGCTCGGTGGGCAGCCAGGGCACGAGGGGCGGCGCGGGCACCTGCAGTGAGGACCAGCTCGTGCCCCCCCGGCCTTGCCTCCACCCAGCCGTCTCCGTGGCGGGGCCGGCATGGCGTGGGCCGTGGGGAGCCTCGGCAGGTGCACCTGGGCCCGGGCCACACTCCGCCAACGTCTGGCCCGCACTTGCCCGGTGTCGGGGGCCCAAGTCCGAAGCCCTGCTCTGCCCTGTGGCCCCACAGCTGGTGTCTGGGCTTCCTACAGAGTTTGTGGGTCCCGGGGAGACTGTTTTGACTGTGAAATGACCACAGAGGTCTCTTCTTCTTCCATTTTTTCCCCCTGGAAAACCTTCGGTATTGGATAAAATCCTACTTGGGGCACCCGCTTGGCTGTCGTAGAGCCTCTGACTCTTGATCTCAGGGTCGTGAGTTCAAGCCCCGCTGGGGCGTGGAACCTACCAGTACAGGCTGTGTCCAGTGTGGTCTGCACCCATCGGAGGGCTGTGCCTCACCAGCACGTCTCTCCTGCTGGTGTCTCACTTGTGTTCCTTCAGCCCATGTAAGAGGAAGGATAAAAACACGCACCTTGAAGTACAGGCGTGTCTGCAGCCACTAGGAGTACAGAGCGCGGGGTCGCAAGACTCTAGCTCAGGACGCTCGCCGCTGCAAAATGTAGGAAAGTCAGTGACAGCACCACCGTGTCCCCCTCCAAGTCTGCAGACACCATTCCCTCCCAAAGATGAGGTTCAGACGTACTCAAGAAAGAATTAAAACAAGGTGATTTGGAAAAATCTGTGTTTTACCAGAGAAAGACAAATGGCGTCAGAAGAGATCGTCTTTGGGCAATTAGAGTAAGTTATGTGGGTGCCGTGAAGACGGGGAAGAGCTAAATTCAGGGCCTCATGTCCGAATCGCACCAAGTCGGCCCTGTGGCCCTTTTATTTCCTCCCTTGGGGCCCCTGATAACCAGTGTGGCCCAGACTCAGGCTGCAGGGCGCACACCTGGCCCGCGCCCCAGCTGCATTACCAGGCTTTCCAGGACAGGGAGGGAGGTCCGGAAGGATAGATGTCTGAATAATTCACTCCTGAACGATCCGTATTTTATCTTCTCAGAAGTCCCCAACACAGTCTTGTTTTTCAAACGTGGCACTGAGCTCTATGTCAGATGCCCTGGGAGCCGCAGATGGTATTTTTGCCCTGTGGGCTGGCTTTGATCCAGTTGTACCCTGATAGTCACCTAGTAATATAAAATTTCCTGTTGCTCCAGGAATAAGAGCAGGATGCATTGCGAAGGCTTCCAGAAGGCATCTTAGCAAAACCGCTCATAAATCGTGCCTATATCCTCTCTCTAGATCCTTCCCTTCCTTCCTCCTCATCCCCAAGGAGAGGTGGCTTGTGGCTGCAGTCGGACCCTTGGTTGGGTCACCTTAATCTTCAGCGCCAGACACTGCCGGGCTTGGAGTCTCTTCCTTGCCTTTTTCTGGGCCCCGAGTCTCTACCAGGCCAGGTGGTGGGCAGGTGGGGGTGGGGTAGGGTGGGGGTGGTGGGGGTCGGTGGGGGTGGCAGATCAGGAGTGAGTAGTTCAGTCTCCACTGGGGACCAGCGGGGCGCTGCCTGTGTGTTCCTCAGGCACAAAGTGGGCGCCAACCACGCTACCTTGATTTTCTTTCCACACACTCTGTCCTCCCAGGGCTTTAGTGAGAAGTAGAAGAGGTTAGGATGCTGAAGGGGAAGACGGGAGGGGACAGGGGGCCCTGCTGGACAACTTTGATCCGGACATAGGTGGTCACTTGCTGGGACGACTGTGACAGTGTTGTGATACATTGTAAAGTATGACTGTGACTTTCTGTCAATCAAGGTAAAAAAAAAAAAGTAAAATCAAATCAAATCAAAATCTTCGGATGGCCTCACAAAAGGCATCCAAACCAAATGATTCACAGCAGCTCAAAATAGCAGGGTCCTCAAAAGTAGACCACGCGAATGCCAGTAACGTGAACGCCTCTAGGTGACTCCGAGTGTCAGCAGGGGTGAAACGTGGCCCCAAATACGAAACGACACAACAAAGGGCCGTTGGTGCCACCACAGGGTGCACCTCACACCGAATATGTTGTGCTTATTTATGACTCAAGGGCTGTAGCCACAACAATCATACAAGAGACCAGATCCGAGCAGAAAAACACAGACGTGCCACAGGGCTGGCCCAGGCAGCGCGCTCACCATGCGGCGGCTCAATAGCCAACAAATAGGTAAAGACACAGGAACGTAGGAGAGCCAGACGCTGCTCGCCACGTACTCACCAAGCACGTCTGTGGAAACAAACGTAGCTGCTGCACCTTATCCTGACGTGCATTTAGTACAGGGAAGACGGGATACACATCTGACTTTGCTGTTGTTGTTCCCTTATTAACCAGTTTCCAGAATAATGGGCTGTTCTCCAAGCCTCTTGGAGATGACTGAGCCCATGGGGGGGTTTTGATCACTGAGAATGTGTGGTTTTAGATACACTTGATGTGTTTCAATCTATTCTAGGTATTATTCATACTCGTGTTCAAATTGTCTCATCTTTGTTCATTGGGAGCATTTCCAAGTTGATTCCTGAGCCTTTGTGATATGACAAGAATAACTGTTAATAGTTCCTTCAATTTGTGATACGACAGGAAGACTCGGGCTCACTTTATTCACTTTGTGCCCTATGTGGGGAACCAGTCATTTCCTCCGGGAGAACTGGTTCCTTTGGAAAGAGTTCTTAGAGGTGATAATCTGGGTGCTAGGAGCCCTCAGCGTCTCTAGGCCTTTCCAGTGGTCAAAATTATACACAAGTGTAATAAATTGTGAGCTCATAATGGAATTCCACATTCAAATTTATAAGTAGAGGGATTTTACTTAACATTTCCAATCTCCTATTTTTATCCACTTTTCCCCCTACATCTGAAATCCTATTTTCCAACATTAGTGTAATTACTCATTCAATATACCCATAACAGTCCTTACAAAACAAAGTACCACGACCACCACCAAAGATATGATTACTGGATATGGCTTATACATTTTTAAACTGTTTTTGTCATTAGAGTGTATCCACTAGTGATGTACCGTATGGTCAAATTAAGGTGTATTAAAGCCATTTGAAATAATGCCACTTGCGTGTCGTTAATGCAACCAACTTGACATACTATGATGTTCCTCCGTTTCACTTTTTTTCAGTTTTTAGAGATGGCTTTTGAATTTTTTTGTTTCATAATTATGTAACATACTTGTATGGTTTCAAACTTAAATCTACAAAACATAATATATATTATTTATAGTTATATATATAAACTATAATATATAGTTTATATAATATATATAAATTTTTGTGTGTCCTAATTTCTTGTGTATTTTCTAGAAGCTTAGTCTTGATCATGGTTCTCCAAGATGCTTAGTGGTTCTTTGAGCTACTGAATATTCTTTTATTAATCTCTTTTTCTGCATAGCCTACTAAAATTAGCTTCTGCTGCTTGCAACTAAGAACCTTGCCTGATACTTGGAGAATGGCTGTGGGGCAAGCAACCAGCTCCATTTGTAGATTGATCCATACTTCCCTGAGACTAGCTTTGCATGAACAAAATCTCAGCAAGTGTCAGACCCGAGAGTTCCTCAAGTGTCTATTACACTCTTTCCCCTCTCCTACCTTGCCCTGGATTCATGTCAGTAAGAGATTGCACTCAAGTGATTTGCCACAAAATAGAAAAAAAAAATGTTTCAGGGTACCTTTGAACTCCAGCTCTAGACTCCAGACATGGGAGAGGCTGGCCTGAATTTGAGGCATTCACTCCACCTGTCACCTTATGTGATTTCCGCCTCATTCTGAGGTCTACACACATTTCCAGAGGTTCATCTTATTCCCTGAGGCCTGCTCGTGGCTCTGCTCCGAAGGAAGGTTGAGAAGCTTATATTCATCAAGAGTCTCCACTTCCCGTGTTGTGGCCACCACAGGTGTCGTGGTGCCCTTCCTCCTGGCAGGTGACAGTGACCTTCCGATCTAAACAGAAGATCAATTCCTTCCTCAAGTCTGGTGTAAGTCTGAACTGAGATGTTATCACAGAGAAGTGAGAGCGTGCATGTTCTCTCATCTATACTTAGAACACCCGGTAACTGAAGAACAGTGGGAGGTTTGAGCACTATGGGTTGGATCTGATGGTGAAATATAGAGATGTTATTATCAAAATAGCATTACTTTCTCTTTCCATGCTAAGAATCCTAAAAATTTCTAGACATTTCTGATCATAGTGTGTATTTTCTACTTGTTCCTTGGCAGCAGAAAAACTTGGTGACTACTTTTCAAGCTAATCTAGCACCATCCACACAACCTGAGTTTTTATAGAAAATTACTATGCCTGAGGCTGGAATTCCCAGTATCCTATGGAACATTTTCCTAGAGGCCTTCATACACATGCACTCAAAATATCCCAAAGTCAAATGAATTTGGGAACTTCTACAGAGACTTTACCCTGTATGGGAACTCACATAGCGCCTGAGCACGTCGGAGCCTTTCAGGCCCAATGCTGCCTTCCAGGCATATATGCTAACATTCTTCGTCTCACCGTTCTCCTAGAAAACAGAATGGGAGTAAAAATAGGGCCTATTTACCGAGGACTCACATGGTGCCAAGCACAGTCCTGTGGTTTTGTTCTACAGCATCATCTTGGTGAATCACAACAATCCTATCAAATTGGTGCTATTTTACAGATGAAAAACTGGGGCACAGAGATATTAAATAATTTCCTTTGTAGTACACAACTGAACGTACATTATATCATAAATGAAGGAGCCAAGAATCAAACTAGACATTATGAGTTTTGAGGCCATTCTTAACTGCTACACTTGCTGCCCTCAAAAGAAAAATGCTGCTAGAGAAGCATCTCAATCATTTCTATGTTTTTATGACTCATCTCATAAGGTTAGTGAGGCTTCAAATTGTCTATTGTGTAGAAGGTTTATTCTTTGTCAGAGGCATGAAATACTTCCCTCTATATCAAATCATCCAATAAAACTAAATTTGCAACCAAATTAAAATATACTTCCAACTTATTAAGAGCAATTTTAACAGCCTTATTTATATAGGCAAAGAGCCATTATTTGATATCTATCTTCTATTGGGTATTTGCAAACTGATTAAAATTTTGTTAGTCATTTATCTAATGAGAATTTCATGGTTACCTACTCTTTTTATCTAAGGTCATAAACAAAGAATCCAAAATCAAGTTGCAGACAATATATATTCATGAGACTGTCAGAGAGTAAAATAACAATACAAGTAGCAGCAGATGAATTTTTAAAATTCTTATTACACAGCAGGTAGTGTGCTTGTGAGTGTGTGCATGTGTGTGCACTTGTGTGTGTGTAACGTGGACAGGAGACCACTTTTTCCCCAACTGTTGGACCTCAGAGGAAATTTCTAATCTTCACTGAGCCTCATCATGATTTTTAAAAGAAATAGTGGGGGCAGGGTGGGGGCGCCTGGATGGTTCAGTTGGTTAAGCATCTGCCTTCAGCTCAGTTATGATGTCGGAGTCCTGGGGATACGCCCTGCTTCGGGCTCCCTGCTCAGTGTGGAGCCTGCTTCTCCCCTTGCCTCTTCCTCTCCCCTCTCTCCCCCTGCTCATTCTCTCTCTGTCTCTCTCTCTCTCTCTCTCAAATAAATAACATTTAAAAAAAGACATAGTGGGATTATATAATGTCTAGCACAGTCAGTATTTTCCGTGGTTGAAAGAACCCAGAATGTGGTAAGAACTCAGTTCAAATCTTGGTTCTCTACTCAACAGTTTCATGATTTTGTGCTAGTTATTAAAATTTACTAAGCCTCAGTTTCTTAACCTGAAAAAATGGGGGTGCTACGTGTCTTGTACCTATAGGAGATACTCTGTGTAAAGCACACAGCGTCTAACATGGTAAGTGTGGGTTCCAATTCCCCCATCCCCTCTGGTCTGTGCCCTCATCCCCAGAAAGCAGTGGTGGCCTCGGGTGACAGGTGGGCGGCAGAGGGGCCACCTGCTTAGGGAACCTTCCTCTCTGAGGAGAGCCAGCCAGGCTGGGTGGGCTCAGAGAAGAGGATTCAGGGCCAGACCCCCAGTCCTGCATTTGGGGAAGAGAGGAAAGGGGCTTCCCAGTGTCTTCCCACACATCCCAACCCGAGTGGCCAGGGCGCGGGGAGGGGGGACCCGGCAGGGACAGTGAGGGGCCCTGCCCTTGGTTCTCCACCTCTGGGACCTGGCGGCGGAGGGTGGGGAATGTGGCACTGCATGGTGTCCCCCAGGGCCCCTGCACCCGGAGCCCAGCAGGTCTGCACCCACAGCCTGAGGCTGCCTGGGCCTGGCGCCCCTCACCCCGGGGACCCGACGCCCTGCACCCCGAGGACGCGGAGCCCTACACCCCGGGGGAACCTGGTGCCCTACACCCTGGGGGGACCCGGCGCCCTGCACCCCGAGAACCTGACACCCTCCACCCCGGGGGACCCGAAGGTCTCCACCCTGGGGACCTGGAGCCTTGCACCCTGGGGGGACACGATGCCTTGCACCCTGGGGACATGGAGCCCTACACCCTAGGGGGACCTGGAGCCCTACACCCCCGGGGGGACCTGACGCCCTGCACCCTGGGGACCCGCCACCCCGGGGACCCGACACCCTGCACCCCAAGCGCCCCCTGCCGCGCCTCAGGCCCTCCAAGGGCCTCCCGGGTCCGGGCCGCCCCTCCTGGCCCCCCGCAGCCCCCGGCCCGGATGCGAGCCAGGCCTCCCCGTCCCGCGGGCCTCCCTCCCCTCCCTGCCGCGCGCTCCGCCCCGCGCCTCCCCCGCGGCCCGCGCACAGGTGGCCCCGCACCTGCCCAAGGCGCCCTGGTCACTTGCTCGGGTTTCTGCGCATGCTTCCCCACAGCCGACCTTGCCCGTGGTCCACTGTGACCCACTGCCCGTCTTCGGCGAACGTGCATTCCCAGAAATGCGGGGGCAGGCGTGGACGGAGCTCCTGTGGGGGCCCCAGGCACTGGGGACACAGGGTGGGGACGGGGGGTGGCCCGGCCTGGAGGCCCCAAGCGTCTGCGTTCTGGCCCCTGGTCGTTGGGTTCCTTGTTCTCCTCGCAGAGAGCAGCGCTTGGTAGCAACAGACACTGGGTAATATCTGAGGAATGAATAAGTAAACACTGAGGGAAAAGTGAGGCCGCTGCAGGGGCCACTGCCCCCCTGGTTGTTGGGCTGCTGCTGCTCGGCGGGTTCTGTTACTGGAAGCAGCTGCAGAAGCGTAACAGGTGACAGTTATGCATATTTTTTAACCTTTTTCCCACTGTTTCTTGCAGTGTTCGTGGTGGCCTGGTGGGGCTCGGGACCGTTCCCTACCTTAATTTCAGATCCACATTAAAAGAACTGGATTCGATCCACGACTACATCAGGCTTATTAAATATAATTATTTCCCTCCAGCTTAAAGTCATTTTTAAAAGATGATGTATGTCCATTATGGAAAATGCGGATGAGGAAAAAATTACCCCGATCCCATCTGTCAAACACAGACGTTGACGGCCTCAGTGCTTTTCCTTTGCCGTCTTCACTCCAGATAGGAGTTTTTCAAAGTTGCGTTTTTATTAAACGTGAATATCTTTCGGCTTTGATTTTCGATTTAAACTAGAAAATATAAATAAATAAATAAATAAATAAATAAATATAAAAAAATAAACAAACTAGAAGATATTTTTATGTGCATTAGAAAGGGTTCATCGGTTGCAAGCGACAGAAACAAAGAAGCAAGTGCTTAAGTAAAAAATGAAATGTCTTAGGAAGAATGGGGGTAGCAAATAGGATCAAAGGGAAGTTTATGTAGCAGAACAGACTCTTTAGCTGCACCCGTTTCTAGGCCCCTGTCCCTCTGATCAGTGTTCAACTTCCAGGCAAACAGGCCCCACTGGCCCAGCAGAGCCCTAGGGCTTCCCCTCCCGGCGCCCCCATCCCCGGAGGCCCTACCTGGCTTAACGGACAGCTCACCAAGGGTGGATGCAGTAGGAAAGAGGAAGTGCGCCCCCAAACACTGAGGTGGTGTTACCCACAGTGGAGAGGAGATTGCCAACGGACGAGATGCCCACTGTAACACTGTGCAGCTATTCACTCTTCATAAGTAAGTTTATTTTTTTTAATGGAATGCTTTATTGGGGGGTTACTGACTGTTAGAATCTTTTGCAAATGGTTAGATTTTTCTTCAAGTGATCTCTACCCTCACCTTGAAGCTCATGCTCTACCGACCGAGCCCGCCGGGCGCCCCATTCTGCATAAGCAAGTTTAGATTACCTTAAAAATTGATGTAAGAACCACTGGCTTAAAAGGCTAGACACAGGGGCACCCGGGGGGCTCCGTCCACTGAGTGTATGGCTCTCGATTTCGGGTCAGGTCACTATCTCAGGGTCATGGGATCCAGCCCAGCATCAGGCTCCGTGCTCGTTGGGCGTCTGCTTGGGATTGTCTCTCTCCCTCTCCCTTCCTCAATGTCCCCACCCCCCAACTCTCTCTCTCAAATAAATAATTTTTTTTTTTTTAATGCTAGAATGTTCCTTTGCCTCGGAGCCCATCGATGTCCACGATGACTCCCTTCCCTGACATTTTCAGGTCTCTGAGCACCTGAGCATTTTGGCTCATTCCAAGTGCTCCCTCTTTGACCCCCTTCGGTCACATGATCATTTTATGAAGACGCTTTGAGACACTGCCGCTCAGGTGTTGGTTGTAGTGCTTGTCCCACCAGGTAGCTCCATCGGCACTGGTGCCGGGGCTCTGGAGGATTCCGTGCCGCCTACATATGGGTTAAAGAAAGAACTCTATTTGGGAAGAGGACATTTCAGGAGCCCAGAGCAGCAAGAGATGAAAATGCAGAGAGAATCCGGGTCTCCTCCCAGGTTCCCCCGGAGAGGGCGCCCCTGCAGGGGCCGGGCTCCGTGCCAGCAGTGCTCACCGCGGGGGACCAGGTCACAGTGCTCTGCCTCCATGCCGGGCCAATGCCGGAGGAACAGCTTCTCTGGACGGGTGTCTGCGCACCCGCTGGGCACCGGGGGTGGGGGAGCAGCCGTGCTCCGGGGAGCGGATCCTCTGACAGCAGGGGCCCCTGGTGCTAGCTGCCTGTCGCAGGGCCAGGCCCATGCCGAGTAGGTGGCGGCAGGTGCACTTCGCCCGGCCTGGGGCCCGGACGTCACCCGTTGGAAGGGAAGGGACTGGGGAGCCCAGTGTCCCCCTTGCAGCCTAAACCAACCTGGGTCTGACTGCGAGGCTTCACGTGGACAGTGCACGTGCCGGCTACCGGCCAGGCTCTGCTCTGCCTCTGACCACAAAGCCTTGGGCGGGTCAGCCTCTTCCTGTCTGTCTGTCTGTCTCTCTGCCACACTCTCATGACAGCAGGACTTAGATGACCCGATGGATCCCAGGCCCCTTCCCGGACATAACTGCTACGCATCCATCACTCTGTGATGGCCTGAAATCCCCTCAGCGGAACCTCAGATGCTTCCACTGCTAAAGGTTCCTTAATTACGTAATAGTCAAAATTTCCCTCCAGGTTTTATAGTAACCAGGCTAGCCGGAGGGACGTGGGAAGCAGCACAGCGACCGCCAGGTGCCCGCCGGGCTGGATTGCAGCTTGCTCACCTGGGCTCACGCTCACCTGGGCTCACGCTCACCTGGGCTCACACTCACCTGGGTTTACGCTCACCAAGCAGAGCTGGCAGAGCCCGACTGCCAGAGAGCGGCCACCAGGACGAGAGGGTGGGAATCCGCACAGAGAGGCTGCAGGTGCTGCAGGGCCGCGGCACCTGCCAGGGGTTCCCGTCCACCGCCTCCCCTCCTGGTGGCTGAGAAACCAGGGGGAGCATGTCTCACCCCAACCTCCCGGCCAGCTCTGCGGCCTCGCTCAGGCTCAGGCTCAGGCTGCCCACGTCCTTCCTGGGGGCCCCTCAGAGCCTTGTGGTTCCTACAGCAGCTCTGTGTGCCTGTGTCCTTGTTCATATCTTTGGATCTTTCTTCACCAAGGCCAAGGAATGATCTTCTCTGATTTTTTTTTTTTTTTTTAAGATTTCATCTATTTATTTGACCCTCTCTGTTTCTTTAAACAGTTAAACATGGTCTCTGGCTTTCGTGCCTCTTTACTCACATTAGTTATTTTGGCTAAAGAATGGATTTGAGGGAACCAAAAGTAATCATTCTTTTTTTTTTTCTTTAAATAATTACTTTATGATTTATACCTAGAATTCTTCCTCTAAATAATGAGCTTAGAAAACAAAAATAAAAAGTGAAGGCATGCATTCATGCTCTGTCAGAGTCCACTGGTTATAAATTAATCATGAGAATAAGGGCTAAATTCTCCAATATAGCTTTTTAAAAATTTTGTCCAGTCTCATCTCTAAAACCATCATTTCTCTATTACCTAACCACATTTAGCATCATGTCTTTCCTTGGAAAGCTCTCCCCACCCCACATCCTTCTGTACAACAAAAGTAATTATTCTTACTATCTTTTATAAGGACAGAAGAAATAGTAACTGATAAAATGATCCACCTGCCATCTTCCAAAAATATTTCCATTTTTAATATCAGTTATTTGGCTTAAATGTCAACTTTGGTCACATTAATATTAAGTCTCTAATTTTTTTAAGACTGTTGGGATTTTGTTTCTGTGCATGTGGTTTTAGCTGAATAAAATCAACTGCAAAATATTGAGATTGTTGACAATTTGGTTGTATTTGTACATATAAAACATAGTCATATGCATGATTATAGTGCACTTTGTACCATAAAACAAGGTAAAATTGTGGTGATTTAGAATGTCTTGCACCTTTAATACTAATTAATTCTCATTGTGACCTCTGTTGGCAAAAATCACCTGAGCTGGGATTTCTTTTCTTTTTCTTTCTTTCTTTCTTTCTTTCTTTCTTTCTTTCTTTTCTTTTTTTTTTTTTTTTGCGGACTTAAAATTGAACCTTTATTACATGTTTTTGAACACTTAATTGCATTTCTTGTACTGAGTATTTTTACAAAAATTAAATCCTCCAGTCCTCGCAACTAATAAACTAACCTGCAATATCACCCAAATCACTGATTTAGAGGTTGAATTTGCTTTTAGAGGCGGTACTCGTGGGGAATCAGAATCAAATCTTGGCTCAGGACATCCACGTTGTTTGACTTGAGTACGTCACTTACCTCTCTGAACCTTGCCTCCTTGTCGACACAATAAAGGTGATTGTGTTTACTTGAAAGGATTGTGGTAAAGTGTAAATACATCCATGTGTGTAGTGTCTGGCAATCAGTAATGCCAACCGCTCTTCTTAGTGCTTGCTGCCAGTGGTTTTTTAAGCAATAAAAAAGTCTGATCCTTATCAAAACATACCTGTATCATTTCTATCCCATGATGGCCATTGGGCTTCAGCTTTAGGTAAAAATAAACAATTCCAGGCAGCTCAGAAGTTTAGATCAACCCAAAATTCACCAAGTACTAAATGCCAGGCATCAGGGATTCCAGAATGAGAAAGAGCTAGGAAAGAGCTATGCATAGGGCTGATGCAAGTACGACTGGCAGGAGGTGCTCTAACACGTGCAACTGATACATGTGTTCAAAAATATTTTGAATAATAATAGTACAAGTTATCATTGAGACACTTCATGTCAAACAGAGTAGTAGACTCTTTGCATACATTATTTTACTTTATTCTCACTACCCAGACCTCTTGACCTTTAGCCCTCCACAATCTGTAATCAACAGATTATTCCTGAAGTGCTTGGGATAGAAACAGTTCTTTAAAAAAAAAAAAAAAAAAAAAAAAAACAGCGTAGCTGGGGACCCCTGGGGGACTCAGTGGTTGAGCATCTGCCTTTGGCTCAGGGTGTGACCCCGGGGTCCTAAAATCGAGTCCTACATCGGGCTCCCTGCATGGAGCCTGCCTCTCCCTCTGCCTGTGTCTCTGCCTCTGTGTGTGTGTATCTCATGAATAAATAAAATCTTTTTTAAAAAACCAACATAGCTTACACTTAATATGAATGAATCTTAGTCCACAGAGAAGAATATTTTTTAGGGCATCCGTGTATCCACAAAACATAAAAGCAAAATTATTTTTTAAAAATCAACATAGCTTAATTTGTATTTAATGGCATACATGTTAAAAAATGACTACATAAAAAATAAGCTAATGTATGTTAATTAACCATTAATTATCATAAAACCATAGTAAAATAGAATTATGATGAAGTTTTTTTTTTTTTTTTTTTTTTTTTTTAAAGATTTATTTATTTATGATAGACATAGAGATAGAGAGAGGCAGAGAACACAGGAGGAGGGAGAAGCAGGCCCATGCCCAGAGCCTGATGTGGGACTCGATCCCGGGACTCCAGGATCACGCCCTGGGCCAAAGGCAGACGCTAAACCGCTGAGCCACCCAGGGATCCCATGATGAAGTTTTTTATATTAAAATTGAGCTTATTCATTTCTCCTTATTATTAGGGCTGGATAAAATTGGGCAATATTATATTGGTTGTGATGTAATACAAATGACTGAATGTTCTCTTTCTTGTTTGTGGTCATATCAAGTTGATACAAGGGAAAAAGTCCTCCAAAATAATGTTTACATCAAGAAAAAAAAACCACAAACTTAAAAAAAAAACATAAAAGATATCAGACTAATATTATTAATTATGTAAATGACAGCACCACTGTGTTGATCCAGAAAAATAGGCAAATCACTGGAAGTACTGATTGCCTAACATAAGCTGGACATAATATCTCGGGTAGTTTTTAAAGTCCCTCGTTTTCTTGTTTTCAGCTTAGGGTGGGGAAAGAGACGGGAGGCCTAATGCCTGCATGGTAGGCTTCCAGCAGGTCCCCCGTGCTCAGCTCCACCCCACATCCAGTTCTGACCTTCGTCTCCTCGGCAGTGGCCAGCAGATGGCTTCTTGCTGTCCCCATCTGGCACCCAAGCCCTGCACCCCTGGGTTCTGATTCCCCTCCTCCTGAACATCCACCATCCTTTAAGATGCAGGAGAGTCCTGTGGGCTCTGCATCTACTTTTCTATTCTCTTTGACCTCCTGAGATTAAGCCTTTTTCTTCATTTACTATTATTTATTGAGTTTTCCAAAAGGAGCCAAGGTTAACACAGACATGTAATCTACCATATTTAATTGAAAGTCCTGCAACATGAGGCCCCTGGGGTGCTCAGCAGTGGAGCATCTGCCTTCCGCCCGGGGTGTGACCCCGGGGTCCCGGGATTGAGTCCCACGTCGGGCTCCCTGCAGGAAGCCTGCTTCTCCCTCTGCCTGGGTCTCTGCCTCTCTCTGTGTCTCTCATGAATAAATAAATATAATTTTTTGAGCAAAAAGAAGTTCTGCAACACAACTTTTAAAACTAAACGGTTGAAAATGTTTTGCTATTAAGTAAAATTCACAAAAAAATGTGTTTCATAGGCTTAGAAAGATGGAATTAATGCATTCACTTAAAAATCTGTAATATATGTAAGTAATTGGACATTTGAAAGTATAATTAAAGTCTCATAATTTAAAAATTTGTTTCTATTTGGGTATTAGAGTTTGACCTCTGAATTGGAAAGCCAGCAACTCTACTTATTGGCTATTAAGTTAAGCTTGTTTACAACTCTCCACTACAAAATGAACATAGGATTACCGGACTGATAATTATATGAGACAATGCCTGTAAATCATTTTGTACAGTTCTTAAAACCTAGAAATTATTCAATAAAGTTACACTTGTTACTCTTACCATTATTCTTAAGTACAAACTGAAAAAAAATAGCCTCTACTGCAGAATTTGAATTTTAACCAAATGTCACATTTACTTGTGTTTCAGACTTTTTCAAATAGCAAGATGTGATTACTTTGTCTTTTAATTTGTAAGGAAATTGATTTGCTTCAAGTGTTCTTTTACTATTCGGGAGTCTAAAAGCATGTAATTTTAGCTGTCTGTTTTATAAACCTCAGGACATGGTCCAGGTAGAAAATCTTCCTTTTAATTTTTTTGACTCCTGACATTTTGTGTTCATTCTAACAGTGACCTTATACTGACAGATCTTGGTTTTAGATCAATGAATGGGAATTTAAGAGAAAGATTATATCATTAAAGAAGCCATTATTAAATTTAAAACTCGCCACAATGTGCAAACTTAATAGGAAATCAAATTATTGTATTCAAACTCAATGCAAACATTTGGAATTGGTTTGTAAAAAGCATTTGTAGAAATATCAGCCTTTTATTAAGGTTGAATGATGAGAGTCCTGGACCAGTTAGATAGCTTGTGCAAAAATTGCATTTCGTGACGTCATATACATTGTCGCCAGGCATGAACACGTACATACTTTTCCAACAGTAGCTCATTTAACTCATTAGAGAGAAACATTAGTATTTCCATGCTTATTATAAATAAAGCCAAAAGAGAAATTCAATTCCTTATTTTAAGTGACGATAATTTCTCCACTTGTTTTTAAAACTTATTAACATTTCAAACAGTCTAGAAAAATATATAAAGATTATAGTTTGAAGAAAAACAAGCTTGCAATCCCATGACAGTGAGTGAGTACGAGGCTTGGACCGCGCACACTCGTCTGCAGGACGGGAGAACCAACAGCTAGAGTCCAGGCCGTGTCCTGTGCCCTCGGGAGCAACCATCTTCCAGCTTTAGGTCAAGTTTGTTATGCAGATTCTGTAGTACTCAGGGGACTGAAGCTTTGGGGTGATGGAAACGTTTGCTTTATTGATTACGGTGACAGTTTCATTCAAATCTATGTATACATGTCTGCGTATGTGTGTATACGGTGACTTACACTCACAGGTGTCCGTGGGCATATGAAAACCCACCAAGCTGTGCTCTTTAAATATGTGTGGCTTATCAATGAAACTTTAATAAACATCAATTAATTTAACACGTAATATAGTAAACATCAATTAGACTTTAACAGGGTTGCTTTTAAAGAAGCCTATTTGATATTGAGAGGAAATAGTTAAACACTCTAATAGAGCAATATGAGCTTCATATAAAAATAAATACAAGTGCATCTAGGACATGAAGAAATGATGAACCGTACATATAAGAGAAATATCAACTAAACCTCAGCTAACTACGCAACAGTGACAAAATCCCCACGGTTTGGCAACACACGATGGTACAGGAGGGGAGGGGTGAGGAAGCACTTTCCCACGTTACTAAAAGAAATGAAAAATATGATAAAACCTTGACAGGACGAGCACTGGGTGTTATACTATATGTTGGCAAATCGAACTTCAATAAAAAAATAAAATAAAATTTAAAAATTTTAAAAATTTTAAAAAAAGAAAAATATGATAAAAATCCTATGAAGGGCGATTTGGCAATTTCCCCCAAATTTCTAACAAAATGGCAAATGCATTTAGCTTTGATCCAACAGTCATTCTCTGGGAAATATATTCAACAGATCCTTTTACTCACAATAAATGGTGTGTACCGTTCATACATTAATATCACACATATGCAGGAAATGAGTAATTATCATTACATAATGTAATTACATAACATGCAGTCTATTAGCAAGAGTTTGGAAACAGCTGTGTGAATCACTGCCACCCTGGCCAACGAAGCCATGGTGCCACACAATGTGCCACACGGCTATGGAGAAAAAGACGAACGCTCTCTGCTCTGACAGGGAAATATTTCCGAAATGGATTTTTTAATAAAAACAGCAATGTAGGATTGTGATGACGGCTGTACAACTCCGCAACGATCTGTATACTCACAACAGGCAAATGTTATGTCATACGGGTTATACCTCAAGATAGCCTTAAAAATAAGTAAATAAATATATATAAAGTTACTGTATTATTATTATGTAATATGTCATGCTGTAAACTCTGTTTCTTTTTTAAAAATGATGTGAAATAGTTGAATTTTGTGAAGACAGTGAAAGTGCTTTGAAAGTTGTAAATCTCTAGGCAGAGTGATATGACTAATAAAAATAAATAGTAATAAACATAAACAAATGTGTTTGGTGTACCTCTTCTACCAAAATAAAGGAACCCGAGATTATATATTTATATTATCTCATATTTGCATACAAACATAATGAAAGAGTAGTGGAAGAAAATGAACTTGGTCGCTTGCAGAAAGGGGATCTTTGGGATGCCTGGGTGGCTCAGGGGTTGAGCATCTGCCTTTGACTCAGGCCGTGACCCTGGGGTCCTGGGATAGAGTCCCACATTGGGCTCCCAGCAGGGAGCCTGCTTCTCCCTCTGCCTGTGTCTCTCATGAATAAATAAATAAATCTAAAAAGAAAAAAAAAAAAGGGGACATTTGGTAGACAGAGATAGGAATGGGAAAAAAGATTTCTCTATATTCCTTTTAAAATAATTTCAATTTCTAAGTGAATATATTTCTAATTTGAAAATATTAAAATATAATTTTACTTATCTAAAACCAAAAAAAAAAAAAAAAAGAACAGGTCAGCCTTTTTATGTCAAATGTTTGTTGAATGGATTTATTGGAAATAGGGATTATTGATCAGCAGTGATTCAAAATTCATGCAATTGTAATCCCTAATAAAAAATTTCTGTCCCAAAGATACTCTAGTAATTTAGGTATTTGGAGGAACATACCTACATTCCTATCTAAATGTAATTAAACAAGAAAACTTGGTTCCAAAAATTTATCGAGTTACCCTTGAGTGACCCTACGAATGAACAGGGTTGTTTTCATGTGGAAGAGCCACACGAAAAGATTACCCACCAACCCCACTTTTTAAAGGGAAGTAATTTGGTTTTCACCTCAGAAGCGATTAGCTCATACCAGGGAGTGATGTTCCATAAAATTAACTTTTAAAATAAGTTGATTTTTACATTTCAAGCACCAGATTAATCTTATATTCAGCAAGTCAGCTTCCACAGTGATAGCAATCAAGTGATTCTACTTGGGGTTTTGATTTTAAAAAGAAAACCCAGTAAACCCCAAATGCCAAGGTCACCTTTCAGCCAGTCTTGCTTTTTAAAGCGATTCCTTCCTAACGAAATGGCAGCTGAATAGAAACTCAAGCAGGTACTTGACATTTATCCTCGCACTCAACTCTGAATCCTTGATGGCCTCATTTAGTCTCCTTTCACATCGCTGGATTGCGGGGAGGACTGTGTGAAGCTTTCATTAGTCTGGAAATTAAATCAAGTCATTTCCATTTTGAGCTTGAAACTTAAAGTGTCAATGATCGTTAACAATCAAGTCAGAGAGTTAAGGTTGTCTAATAATCAGGGGCTCTATACAAGATGACAAATCCATTTAGGGGAAATTTCCCTTTCCTAGCAGGTCTCTGAGTGCACATCAGAACTCCCAACCAGCCTGTGTCACCTCCCACATGAGGCCAGAAATTAAACGAGAATAATTTTTGTGCTGGCGTGGCTCCTGGCACCGAAACGGGAAGCGTGAACCCTGGGTGACCTAGGATGGTGGGTCGCCCCATTAACTCAGCTAATACCTCAGCTGGATTTTAGAAATGAATAGACGGATTTGGCTGCAGGTGTTCGTTTCCTTGAAAAAAAGGTCAGACGAGAGAAAAAGTTCCTACTTTGCTCTCTGCTGTTTCTGTGGCTCTCCTGTTCTGTCTCCGCCTTTGGCTGCAGAGAAGTACAAGCAAAAACTGGGCTGTGGGATATCACTGAGGGTTTCCCTCCTCCCCCCGCCCCGTGTCTGCACGGCGTGGCTGGTGGGATGTGGCTCCCGACACTCAGGGGAGTCTCTGCTGAGGAGCCTGGGCTGGTCCGCCGTGCCCTGGCCTTGGGTTCCCTTTGGGTCCCTTCCTGCCAGGCTTTGAAACCCGAGGCTTCTGAGGGATCAGAGAGAGGGGGTGAGGGCACAGGGCTGCACATCCATCTTTGTGGTGACGCTGCCCTCAGGGACAGTCCAGTTACCACCAGGACCGAAGGGTTCACGGCCTCTGTCCCCAGAAGGTGCCGCCTAGGCCCTTGTTTGTCAAGTGATGGAATTGCCTTTGCTGTGATTCCTCAGAAGGCCTGTCTGTGTGATGGGTCCTTGGGGCATCTGTGGAGGCCAAATCCAGTGAGATTCTCTGTCGGTCACAGAGAGTTCTCTGAGTGTAGGCACCCTAGGACACGGACAGGGGCCTGTGCCTTGAAAGTGGTTGCAGGCTTGGTGTGGATCCCTCCCGGACGACCCCTCTAGGTCCCTTCTTTGGGCTCTGATTTGTCCCCTTTCCCTCAGCTCTGATATGTCCCCTTTCCCTCAGCTCTGATTTGTCCCCCTTCCCCAGGTCTGATTTGTCTCCCTTCCCCAGGTCTGATTTGTCCCCCTTCCCTCTGCTCTGATATGTCCCCTTTCCCTCAGCTCTGATTTGTCCCCCTTCCCCAGGTCTGATTTGTCCCCCTTCCCTCTGCTCTGATTTGTCCCCTTTCCCTCAGCTCTGATATGTCCCCTTTCCCTCAGCTCTGATTTGTCCCCTTTCCCTCAGCTCTGATTTGTCCCTCTTCCCTTGGCTCTGATTTGTTGTCCCCCATCCCTCAGCTCTGATTTGTCCCCCTTCCCTCAGCTCTGGTCAATCAAATGCATGCCATTGCAGTGAGTCTCTCTAGCGACTGACTGACCCTAATATGGTCGTGAGGCCCCGTGCTGGCAGCTAGCTGGTCTGAGACAAGGGTAGCTCTGCCCCTGCAGCTGGCCTGAGGCGAGGTCAGCTTTGTGAGGTGTGGGAGCCTCACCGACCACTTTGCCCCCCCCACACTGCCTCGCTGGCCGGTCAGGAACTCAGCACCATGAGCTCAGCTGGCACCACAGTGGACACCCCGAGACCGTGTCACCCCATGGAACACCCTCTGTCTTCCCACCTGCCGCCTCTTCCGTTAGGAAAGGCTTCTATAGTGAGGCCAGCTGACCCTCCGCCAGGAGCAGGCCAGCCTTACCAAGTCCGGGCTTGGTGTAATAACCTGAAGTGCAGAGGGGGGCATTAGCTGGTTGCCTGTCATCACCACCACAGTCAGAGGAGCAGACGCCCAGTCACTGCCTTATTCTTTTTTTTTTTAATTTAAGTATTTATTTTGGAGAGAGACAGAGCATGAGGAGGGGCAGAGGCAGAGGGAGGACTTCCAGCAGGTGCTGTGCGGAGCTCGAACCCACGACCCTGAGGTCGTGACTGGCCCTGAAACCAAGAGTCCGGGGGGGGGGAACCTTCGCCAACTGAGCCACCTGGACTCCCCAGTTACCCTCCTCCCTACAGAAGAGGAACCAGAGACGTGGGTCATGTGTGTGCCCGAGGTCACTCCTTGAGGACTAGGGAAGGCCCAGACGTGAACGCTGGCTGTCCCCTACCACCACAAGCCTCGCTTGGCGCCCTTGGCCTTGGACCCCACCCCCACATGACTGAGTGACCAGCACCCACGGCTCTCGCTCTGAGTGCAGCGGGACACGGGAGGGGGTGCAGGGTGCCACAGGCGGGCAAGACAGCCCGAAGAGCAGAGGAGGACCCGTCCCCACCAGCTTGCTTCTGTGTCCCACCCGGCGACTCCTGAAGTCAGAGGACAGCTTATGTCCCTGAGGAACCTCAGCAGCTTTCCCCAGTCCTCCAGGTGACTTCTCCCCCAGTCCCGTGGGTCTGGGGCCATCCTGGCTTGCCCTGGGTGCGTGCTGGCCAAGAAAGCCCGTGGGCAGTGGGAAAGGGCTTCCCCCGGCGGGGTAGGAACTTGGGGCTCTGGGGCAGCGCTGCTGGCTGGGGGCACGTTTCTCCTACTTCAGGGTCTGGTGACACAGCACGAGACAACCTGTGCCCTACCCAAAATGGTGCTCCAGAGCCCCGTGGGACCAGGTGCAATCTATTGAAATTAAATAAAATTAAGACTTCATTTACTCCCCCATATTTCAAATATTTAGTAACTGTGTGTGGCCAGGTCCTCCTGAATTGGATGATGCTAATGGAAAATATACTCTTACAAATGATTAAAGTTCTATTTTTCAGCACCAGGCTATGCTGTTATGGAAGACGGATCGGGGCTGTCGCTTCTAGGAAGAAACTGGGTAAAAAAAAAACCCTATATGTATGTGTGTGTGTGTGTATATATATATATATATGCCTGCTTAAGATTCTCTCCCTCTGTCCCTTCCCTTGCTCTCACATGTTCTTTCTCTAAAAAAAAGAAAGAAAGAAAGGAAAAAAGAAAAGAAAAGAAAAGAAAAGAAAAGAAAAGAAAAGAAAAGAAAAGAAAAGAGAAAAATGTACACACATGCAATGTTTAAGGTCTTTGAAGTCTTGGTTTTCTCATCCAAGCCGCCTCAGTGCTCCAGGACAGAGCGTGAGTGCAGGTGGAGCTGGGGAGCAGGACACCGAGGACCCTCCCACAAGCTCTTACCAGAATGTTTCAGCTTTGATTACTCGACCAGCTTTCAATCCTCCTGGCTTAGTGCCCAGTCCATATTCCTTCATCTTGACAACGAGATGGTAACAAGACCACTTCCCCAAGGACACAATTATTTGTTCATTGGATCCATCGACAAACATTTGCCGAGGAGCCACCCTCGCGTGGGGAGGGTCCCAGGGTCGTGCAACCGGGAGGCAAACAGACAGCCGTGAAGCTGGAAGCTTGGCAGATGCCGTGTCCTGGGCATGACGAGAGCAGCCCAACCACCTCCCCGTCCCCTGTCCCTGTGTGGTCCCAGCCCACTATTCATTCCCACCACAAAGTCCTCTGGGTCGTGACAAAATGCTTTAAGCACAAAGGGTTTCGGTAGAATGTCGTTCCCTGATGGGCTCACAGTACTGGCTTCGCCCTTTAGGTTCTCAAGGTCTCTTCAGGGACCTCGGGGGAAATGAACACGCCTTCCTTCCCTTAGCCACATGGTCCACGCCGTCGTGCATCACACCTGCACCTGGGGGCAACGGCACAGCAGCATCAAGCCCTTCTTTGTCTTAGACGTCGCTTCTGAAAGACAATCACGACTTCATGCAAAACCTGACGGGCCTGTATAAGGAAGTACTTGTCTAATGAGTCATGAGAGGAGAAAAATGGTTTTCTGCAACCATGAAACTCGCCTACGCCCCAGAGTCTACACCAGTGTGTTGGACGACCACTGAGGCCACGGTGTGGAGCTTTGCTGACGCCTGCACAGTGGCTGCTCCTGTCTGGTAGGCAGGCGGCCCATGCCCCAGAACGATCGCCTGTCGCGCACTTTAGCAGCCGTGGAGTCCCGTGGCTCTGCGCTTTGCCTCCAGAAGCTCTTCGTTCACTCGTCACTGATGAACGGCTTGCCCCGCGCCACACGTGGGACCGGTGCTAGGACCACACAGTTGGAGAAGTTGGGGTCCTCGTCGCAAGGGGGTCATTAGGGTAGAGAAAGCACAGACTTATGGTGCACTTCATCTCCGTGTGATGCCATCGGAGAGCCACTACACGATGCCGTGGGGCACCTGACTCGTGTTTGCCGCCCCTCCTGTTAATACCTATGACTTACTTAATTCTTTAAGAAGTGTTCCGCACGCAGGTATAAATCTCTGTCGAGTGAGCAGTGCGATACCGATGTGTCGCTATTTCCCAGCAATTCCATATCAGGCTCTGAGTCCTTGTGCCACCAGAGTCAGGACTCTCACCCCTGAGGGCTCTGCCCCGGATTTCACGAAACGGGCACCACCAAAGCAGTAAGGGCAGAAGGTTGGAAGGGGGCCCATCTGACAGTTGGCTGTTGGACACACAGTTTTCCATCAAAGCTCCCACCGTCCTGGGCGCCCCGGGGCTTGGCCAGATGAGCATCCAGCTCTTGGTTTCAGCTCAGTCACGATCTCAGGGTCACGGGTGGAGCTCCTCCTTGGGCTCCACACTCTGTGGAGAGTCTGCTCGAGATGCTCTCTGCCCTCCCCGTCCCTCACTCTCTCTCTCTCTCTCCGTCTCTGTCTCTCCCTCAATAAATGAATGAATCATGAAAAAAAAAAAAAAAACCCCACATCTACGAATGATGTAGCAGGAAATCACAATATGTTGAATTATTCCTCTAACTTTTGTAATCATGAAAATCAGCTTATTTAAGCAGGGACCTGAACAGATCATGTGTCGTATCAGCATCGTTCACAACAGCTAAAAGGTGGGAGCAACCCAATGTCCATCAACAAATAAAAGGATAAACAAAATGCAGTATGAACATACCAAGGAATATTACCCAGCCTTAAAAAAGAAGGAGATTCGGACACACGCTAAAACATTGAAGAGTTAACACTAAGTGAAAAAAGCCAGTCCCAGAAGGACGAACAGAATGCAATCCCACTTATATGAGGTACTTAGACTAGTCAGATTCCTGGGGACGAAAAGTAGGATGGTGGTTATCAGGGGACAAGGATGGGAGGAGCAGATGGGAGGTATTGCTTAGTGGGTGTAGGGTTTCAGTTTGGGATGGTGAGAAAGTTCTGGATAGTAGCGATGGCTGCACAACCACGTGAATGTACTTAATGCCATGAGTGGCTCACACAAAAATGGTTAAAATGGTAAATTTTACTTTAATAGATATTGTATGGCAATAGAAACATCAATAAACATCAGGGTGCTTTCTTTCACCTTCTCAGTTTTATGAAAAAAAAATCATCACAAATACAACATGACTACATTACTTTCAGTAGCGTGTACACGATCACTTTTAAAAAAGGGAAAGGAGAAAAAAATGAGTGGGAATATCAGAAAGGGAGACAGAACATGAGAGACTCCTAACTCTGGGAAACGAACCAGGGGTGGTGGAAGGGGAGGTGGGCAGGGGGTGGGGGTGACTGGGTGATGGGCACTGAGTGGGGCACTTGACGGGATGAGCACTGGGGGTTATGCTAGATGTTGGCAAATTGAACATCAATAAAAAATAAATTCATTAAAAAAAGGTAGTAAAAAAAATTCTCAATGGTATCATTTAGACATAATGACATTTTAGGGCAGTTTGCAAACTTCGACGTGTTGGGCCACACAAACTGGAAGGAAGTCATCATGAATATTTCGATTGCTTCTCCAACTTAGCTACTCAGAAGACTCAGTGGAAAGAATGTGAAATGCTTATTGCAGGAACTCACCCAAACCACCTGAAAGAGGGTCTTCTGGGGCAAGGCGTGGGGATCCATATGTTCTTGAAGCTCCTCCAGTTGACTCTTATATTAGATCAGCTGGGAAACACATTTTTTTAGGATAAAATTGGGAGTCCTGACTTCAGCAGAGAGAGAGGCAGGGAATCAGCAGCAGCCCTACACCCCTTGGGCGGCCCCTCGGGTGCCACCCCCGGCCTCTGCTAACACCCCGTCCTCAGGAGGCTGAGGCCCCACTGGCTCCTGTGGACACTCCCGCAGCAGCAAAGGGAAGACTGACTGTACGAGGGTGAGGATAACCGGCGGAGGATGGGGCAGGTGGAGAAAGGGCTTAGCGAGGTCGGTAGACACGGAGGCCGGGATAGAGCCTGCAGCAGGGGGACGCCCCGGAGCCTGGGCCCCTGTTGGCACCAGAGCTGAGCCTGCAGCTGCACTTCTGGAGCTGTGTTCTAGGTGCCAAGAGATTTTAAACAATGAGTTAGTTTTAGGCCTGGTTACGGAAATACTTATTTGGGGGGTCCTATTTTAAGGTTTTTGGAAGACCTAAGTTCTGAACCAGATTTGGTTTTTTTCCTCTTCTTCCAGACGACCCTTAATGTTTACCCGGGGGCACCACGTTTGTGCTCGAATGGGATTAAACCCATTCCGACTGTGCTGAAAGACAGTCAGACGGAAATTCTTTTTTTCTTGATTGTAGAGATTTTTAAAGATTTGTTTGCTGTGATAGAATCTAAAAAGGAAAAGTGTATTTTATTAGAATCCTTACATCCTTATTTTTCCAGTACGATTATCTTACCGCTTATTTGTTATCATTTGTGATGATCTTTCCCTGGGCACCTTACTGTTTTCCCTGCGCTCACTTGTTCGGTCCTCCTGTCTCTCTCTGTCTCTGTCTCTCATTCATTCTCTCTCTCTCTCTCTCTCTCTTTCTCTCTCTCTCACACACACACACACACACACTTTGAGGCACACACACTCGGACTTAAAATTAGACGACAGCCGACCAGTCGGTACCACTTTTACTTTGTTGGACCGATTTTTTTTTTTTTTAAAGACTAGCTCTGTATGAATGAAAAGTTTGAACATCCCTGCCTGTCTCCAGAAGAATCCAGGGCTGACAGAGGCAGGAGCATTTGTCACTCATCCAGTATCATTTTTTTTTATTGTTTTTAGGATTATTTTATTTATTTATTTATTTATTTATTTATTTATTTATTTATTTATTTATTTGAGAGAGAGAGAGAGCATGAGCGGGGGAGGCAGAGGGAGAAGCAGACTCCCCAGTGAGCTGGGAGCCACACCTGGGACTCGATCCTGGACCCTGAGATCACGACCCGAGCCAAGGGAGAGGCTCACCCGCTGAGCCCCCAGGCCCGTCCAGTCCCAGTCTTGTGGGGGAACTACAGTGTCCTGCGCCTTTTTCACCCCTGCCCCCCACCTGTGCTGTGTGTCTCACTGCACTGAGAGGAGCCACCATCTTGTGGCCTTTCCCTAGAGAAGGTTCTGTAAAGCCCAACTGGTACTCAGCACACGGATGAAGAGAGCCCAGCCTGCCTCAGAAGCTGAGCCTCCTGGAAGGACGCAACAAGCTGCTGCCCCGCGCTCTGACACACGAAAGGCTCCCAAGAACAGTTCAGCAACTGCCGCATCTCCATCACACGAGTTCCTGCTACCGTTCAGAATACAGAACGGGCATCTGCACCATCACGAGATTGTGGAGCTGTGCGGTAAAGTCACACTATGCCGTGTGTGTGCTCGGTAGAGGATCATGCACTCTACTTCTAGGGTCTCACCAGGAAAGGCAAGCCCCACACTCGAGGGCTTTCTTGGGCACAAGCTCTGAGCCCCTGAATCAACACCTGCATCCTAACATCCGTGTTACCATCTCTGCCTTGACATCGCTGTGGCAAATGGTTTCCTGATCAGTAGATCTTCTAGGAGTTAAAAAAAAAAAAGTTAATTGATAAAGAATTAAATCTATTTGAAGATTCATCATTGTGCACATCCACCTACTTGGGTACCTATCACTTTTCTCATGACCTGCTTCCTGTCAGAGCTGACGAGCCTTAACTCTCTGAAATCTAGCCTGTTTCCATGTCATTTTCTGCTTCCGGGCATCTGCAGCGCATCCTAGAGGGCATCTCGCTCCTCTTTTTCAGGACACAGCCACGGCTCTGCCCGTTGCCACTCAGAAATAAAAGCACAGCATTGCCAGAACTCCTGATTTTTCAAAACAAATCAAGATTTCCAGATTTTTATTGAAATATTCCATTTTTAAAATATAATAAATCAAACCACTTTGTTGGCTGGATCTGGCCTAGCCCTCGCTCTTTCAATCTTCTGGTATAGACCTGGTGGATCGACGCCTCTCCAGCAATGATCCATTAATATCACTTTTTATCTTTTATCTTTAAAACCCCAACTTACCCCAAAATAAAATGTTGTTTTCTAATTCATTAGCCTCAAAGTTTTGAGAAGTTTAGAAAACAAAATGCATTTATTCCACCAAACCGAGGAAACCACTCTCATTTTTTGGTGCATGTTTTCCCAGTCTTTGTGCTGCCCATATATTTAGTTGTATTTTTATTTCATACTTCCTACACCATTGAAGCATATTATAGGCTTATTTTCAATTAACTGTACTTTATGACTGTTTCCCTGGATTGCTCTTTTTCTAAAACAGTATCTTTAATTACTGCATAATATTCCATTTAAATATAAGTTACCATAATTCAGTAGCCAATTCCTATTTCTGGAAACTTAGTAAGTCCAATCCCTTTGCTCTTCTAGCCATTGCGAGGCAGCCCATATCCATGCTCTTTTCTAGTAATGTCCTTAGGGTAAAGTCTTAGACATGCTATTTTCGGGTCAAACTATAGGAGTTTTTTGATGATTTTCCATTTACATTAGTGGCCCTCGAAGAGACTGGGGTTCAGTGCTACTCTTTCCATTATAAGCTATGGGACTTTAGCTGAATTACATCTATGAACCTCAGCTTTTTGACCAATGAAATGGGAATAATACCACAGAATGAGTCGTAGCAATTTATACTCTTTAGCAACATGTAAGAGAATGTTAGACCTCACATTCTTTCTAATCTGTTTTTAATTCTCACCTTTTCCAAAAGAGTAAATGAAAATGGCACTTAATCATTTTTATTACAAAGAATGTTGAACAGATTTAAAATTTTGTTCATGAATTGCCCCTTCCTATTTAACTTTTTAAAGTTTTTATTAAAGATTCCAGTTAGTTAACATACAGTGTAATATTAGTTTCAGGTGTACAATTTAGTGATTCAACACTTCCACACAAAATATCATATTCCTTATAATTATACATTATATGTGTATACATAAATATTTTTACTTTTTAGTAGTCAAATCTATCAATCTTTTATTTTTATTTTATAATTTTATTTCAGAGGATTTTCATTCCTTTTTATTTAATTTTCATATTTAATTATTTAACTCCTCTGAGGAATTTAGTTCATAGATGATAGGAGATAGTGTCCTAACAAAATCTGTTGAAAAATCCCTCCTCTCACTACCAATTTGATAACCAACGTCTTTTTAGTACTTCCATGTGTATATTTCTGTTTTCAGATTTCTATTCTGTTCCAGTGATTGACCCTCTTTTGCTCCAGTGCCACGCTTTTACATCTATTATAATTTTATAGGACTTTTGAACATCTGGGAATGAAAACCCTTTAGCCAAGAATTTCTATCTTTTTCTGCCCATTTGTCCTTCCAGATGAATATGAGCACCATAGTTATGTAAAAACGTCGAACAGGGTTTGAACAGTAATTGGAGTTCATAGATTAATTCAGAGAGAACTGACATCTTCAGATTGTCAAGACTTGTCCGCTATACAGTCAGCTCCTGATAGAAGTTAACGGGCTCGCAGATTTCTCTGGCAAGAACCCAGAGGGCTGCGGTCTGCGTTGCTGACCCATTGGCTTTGACAGTCAACTGAGCAGAAGCAAGGATGGACCCTAAGTTTGATTCCAAGGCCAAAAGACCTAGGTGTTTGTGACTCAAAAATCCCGAAAGTCCTGGGACTCTGATCCATCGCTATTTTCTCATTAGTTTGATGAACCTCCCAGATAAATTGCTCTTTAGTTTCTTTACAAACGTAAAAAATATAAAATTTAAGTTCCCATCATGGTGTTCCCCATTTCTCTCCCTCGCGTTTCTTGGGGGTGGTGTAAACTGCAGACACCTCCGGTAAGTTCTGTGGGACACAAGGAACCGAGAAAGACCTAGTAGTTCTCACAAAAATCAAGATTTTATTTTTTTTTAAATCAAGATTTTAATCAGTAAGTTCAACCATAAGAAATCTCTGATCTTAGATTCTTGTAGGTACAAAAATGACAATTGCACGTGGTTCAGCTTAATGTCCCCAGAGAGCCCCTGTCAGTGTGTTTCATTGGCTCGCCGCCAGCTAACTCTGTAGATCTCATTCCGTTTTGCCAGTGATTCATGAAAAAAATAGTTTTATTTCCATAATTTTTTAAAGATGTATTTATTTATTTATTTATTTATTTATTTATTTATTTATTTATTTATGATAGAGAGAAGGAGAGGCAGAGACACAGGAGGAGGGAGAAGCAGTCTCCATGCTGGGAGCCTGACGTAGGACTTGATCCTGGGACTCCAGGATGGCGCCCTGGGCCAAAGGCAGGCGCCAAACCACTGAGCCACCCAGGGATCCCTATTTCCATAATTAAAAAAAAAAAAAGATTTATCCATTGATTTATTTCAGACAGGGAGTGAGCGCACAAGTAGGAGCGGCAGAGAGAATCCCAAACCGACTGAGCGCTGAGTGCAGAGCCTACTCAGGGCTGCATCTCATGACTCTGGGGTCGTGACCTGAGCCCAACCCCAACTGTGCCACTTGGGCACCCCTATATCCATAATTTTTTGAGAGATTAATATCTTTCTAAAATGAAGGAAAAATTGATGCATATACGAAAGTTTAGTAAAAACTTAACCCTTCCTTGTCATACATGATTTACCTCAGGTAAGAACAGTTTGCTGGAATTTGTGTGGCTGGCTCGGCAAATAATCCTTCTACCACAGGCACTACACGACCACGACTTCCCCGAGCGTCCCTTTATCTGTAGGCTGGGAACCAGGACCCCCTGTTCTCGGGGAGCTTTCCTGTCCTGTCTGCTCTTCCTCCCTCCCCTGGGCTTGCCTTTCCAACCCGGCTCGTCCACCTGCAGGCCCCTGGACTCATCCATCTGCAGCACCTGCAGGCCCTGGGTCTCATCCACCTGCAGGCCCCGGGTCTTGTCCACCTGTAGGCCCCGGGTCTCATCCACCTGCAGGCCCCGGGGCTTGTCCACCTGCAGGCCCTGGGATCTCATGCACCTGTAGGCACCTGGGTCTCATCCACCTGCAGGCCCCGGGTCTCATCCACCTGCAGGCTCCCAGGCTCATCCACCTGGAAACCCAGCCCAGTGGGCTTTCCATGGCACCCCCACAACTGACTCTGCTCATGCGCCGGCTTACGTTCTGGGCAAGGCTTCCAAGTCCCTCCTCACCAGTCACCCGGCTCTGAGCTACCCAGGCAGGAAACATGCTGATGACCAAGGTGGGCCAGGTGTCCCAGCTGGCCATTCTAGATTCATACCTGCTGGTCCGGTGATGGCCGGGATGCACCACGACCCAAAGCGGAGGAGAGGGCTTGCTTCAGTGGAGAGCACTGAGGTCATCGCAAGGCTGGGGCTGACAGGGTGGTCTGGACATTGCTCCACGTCACTGCCTTAGACCTAGATCAGTACCCCCGCCTTCCTAACATTCTTCCTAATTCTTCTCTAACAGGACCTGATTTTTTGCTAACTGGCTTGTTCCTTCAAGAACAGGCACGGTGACAGGTGTCCTTGGCCGGGGCGGCACAAGGCGTGGCTCCAGGAGAGGACTCAGGCCACCAGCCAAACTTTTAAGAATCTCTTTGTTGCCTCAGCTCTGGGACCCTGGGAAAAGAAAAAGAAAAAAAATGCAAATGTCAGGAAAAAAGTGAAAAAATGTTTTCATATTTTCTTTAAAAGTGCCTGTTTGTCGTTGATGTCATTATAGGCCACATTACTCTTGAAGATCGCACACCACATTGGCGGCAGCTTGCACTATCTTCCTCTGGAGCTTTTAAAAAGTTTCTTGAATAAAACTTGCCCTTAGGCTGCTTTAGCTGAAGTCCTACCTCTTCCTGGCGTCAGTTAGATGCGATCCTTTATTATTCACTACAAACTTATTTTATGAGAGTGTAATCTAATCGCATAATGAAAATGGTTTGGCTGGAGTGTTCACACATAACGTCATTATGTTATTCTCCCTTCATTATTGTGCCTTAAAATATTTAATGAGAATACTCGCCCTCACATTTCAAGATTTTCTCAGATGTTTCTGCAACTGCTAGATACACAGTGAAGCCGCTGGATACGTATTTTATCATTTGACATATCTCCTGTTCCTTTATGATGTAGAAGGTCATAAATAACATATCCATTATTTATGTGGGAGGAAGCTGCACGGTCGCGACTCAAAGATGTCACACTGTCTCAGAAATAATATTATTTTCTTAAAAATCCAGAAAAACGAATGGTCACACACCATGCTTCTTTAATCTGATCGTGTATGTATGAGGTTATAATTTGATGACTGTTTTGCTTTTCCCAGAAGTGGAATCAGGTAAAAATCTGGGAATTTAAAAATATGAGGCGGTTTCCAAGTACTTATTTTATTTTCGAATTTCCTCCTTTGCGTTGGCTGCAGGGCTGTGTCGCCTGCTCTGCATACCTTTTAATGTTGGACGTTTAGAGAATTGTGGGTGTTTTTTTTTTCTTTTCTTTTCTATTACTTTTTTTTTTTTAAGTCTTACTCTTCACAAGGAAGCCAGAAGTGTGACAGGAAGGTGTGATTTTTAATTTACACCAGAGCCTCGCAAATAATGGCTTTTCATAGGGCGCTGTGGCAGCTTCGCCTGCAGGAGGAAGCCCGGGCTCCCAGGCCCGGCGTGTGAGCAGAGCCCAGCTTGTGCAATCCCGCCAGCGCTCTTCTCCCTTTAACCCTTGTCTGCGCTCGTGCGGCCTGCGAACACGGACGAGCAGGAGCCGTCCACTTGCTCTCTAGGAAAAGAATCTGGAAGCCAGTTATGTGTTCAGACCGTTGAGGCACGAAAGGCGACCGGGTGCCCCCGGCCGTGCTAAAGGCTGTGCTGGGCCTTCTCGCGGCCTCGAACCCACAACAGTGAGGAGTACAGTGATGCTAATTCTGGGAACCTCCACCGATGAAGCTCAAGGACACAATCTAATAAATATTTGTACCCTTCCTTATGACCCCATTTCTCTGAGTGGCTCTGTGCTGTCCTTGCAAAGTCCGCGTCCGTCCGCTGCTCCAGCAAACCTGCGTCGTGTGGATGAAATGCAGATGTAGAAAGTCATGCTGAATGATGAAAATGCTTTAAGTTTTCGGGCTGCCTCCCCCCACCACTTAAAGTAATTTGAATTGAATTATTTAAAAAACAAAAACAGGGAATGACTTGCTAAAAATTACTGAAATTGGTATACTTTTTAAAGTTTTCTAAGCAGTTGCAGAAGAACAGTGGCTTGGGAAAACTAAGAGCCAAAGAATGTATCTTGCAAACTTTATATACACGTCTCCACCTAACCATTATTTACATATTTAATTCTTTTCCCATTTTGAATCTGCCCAACTAATTTTTTTTTAAATTTTTAATCAACGTGCCCATTTTTCCTGATTGGCTTTCCAATCATAGTGCTGTTCCACACCGTCCTGGCCCCGAATGGGATACGCAAGAGGACTCGTGGAAGGGCGGAAAGGAACATCCAGGCTCTGCTGAGAATCTGCCTCCCAGTCCCTCGTGTCACCAAAGGGAGTCACCGGGGGCGACCAGCCCTCCCTCCTGGCTGGGGCCACGAGGGTTAACCTGCCGGGCTCACTCGCATCTCCTGGGCTCTACTGGCCTCCCTGTCCCCCCGCCCAGCCCTCACCTCCACCGCGGCTGAGCCGCATCTCACACCTGCCTTCCCTTGGCGCAGGGGGCAGGGAGCCAGGCGTGAATGGCACAAGGTCGTCCCGCTGGGCGGCGCGGCTGCTGTCAGCAAAGCCGAGGGGCGCTGGGGGCAAAACAGCAGAAGAAGGTGAGGACATTCGAGAACTGAGACGAGGGAATAGGTTCGAACGGGCCCCATGTTTTACAGGTGTCTGTTTCATTAACAGCCTTTGCACAGGTGTTCGGGGAAGGAGCGATATGGGGACAGCTTAGTACCGAGTCGCGGAGAGTCTGGCAAAGGGAGGAGCAGGATGAGAGCTGATGGGGGTGGGCGATGGGGCGGAGAATAAAAGTAGGAGGACAGGGACAGAGAGAGCTGAAGGATCGTCCCGGCCTTTCATCTCCGGCTGCGTTTGCGGGGCACGGGTATGGAGACGTGGTCGGTTGACGAGGTCTGCAGCTGGCTGCTGGAGGAGAACCTGGGCGAGCTCGTTCGGAGGTTTCAAGGTGAGCTGCGCACACCTGGCCCACCTGTCCGGCCCAGGCGTCCTCCCCGGCGAGCCTAACGCAGGTGACCGAGGATGCGCGGCTGCCCCCCAGCCCCAGGCCGCACTGGACCTCGCATCCCAGGGAGGGAACGGGACCCGGACAGAGCCTGACGGCAGAACCAGGCTAAGGTCCATGCCGTCCGTGCATTTGAGGCCGCCTTTGTCTCTGGGGAACACGCAGCACGGGGCCTGTCGGCTCCAGGTCGCCCGGGAGGTGCTATTTCTTGTAAAAACTGCCTGTTTCAGAGAATCAGGGGGCGGGGGGAGGGGGGGAGGCTCACACGTGAGCTAAACGCCTACATGGTGCCTCCACACTCTGGCACCTCCTGAGGTGCAGATGGGGTTTGGGGGCGATGGGGCGTCAGGCTTCCAGCTTGGGCAGAAACGGGATCGGCTTGTGACTTCAGGGCGCAAGTGTAGACGATCCCTTTGACCCTACAAGTGAGTCCGCCCATTCAGAGTGCTGAGTGTGCGGGGCCTCAGCAGGCAAGCATGAAGAGACGCTTTTTTGTGGGTTTTTTTTTTCCTTTTCCCCAGAGGAAGAAGTGAGTGGGGCCGCTCTTCTAGCGCTTAA
Organism: Canis aureus; assembly: GCF_053574225.1. Taxonomy (NCBI): domain Eukaryota; kingdom Metazoa; phylum Chordata; class Mammalia; order Carnivora; family Canidae; genus Canis; species Canis aureus. The sequence goes on along the minus strand of NC_135611.1, from coordinate 69,215,993 downwards.
TGACTGCATGGTTCAGCAACTGGTAAAGAAAATTGGGTACCAGTCTGTTCTGATGGATTTAATTAAAAAACATAAGCAGAAGAGTCAAAGAGTGTGGCCCCCCGGGAGCCCCAGAGACACAGTCCCTGCCGCACGAGCAGGAGCCGCCCCACGGTAAGTCTGCACCCAAGGGCCCCGGCCTTCACGCCCAGCTTCCCCACTAGTGGCGGCAGCAGGACACCGGGACTACAACTCTGGGAAAACTGTGATCACTTTGTGCAGATGGTGTGGACGGTGTTTCTAATATCTGCATGCCAAGCTTTATGAGCCAAGATATATATATATTTTAAATGCGCCAGTTTTTAAATACTGACCTCGAGGGGATCCCTGGGTGGCTCAGCGGTTTAGCGCCTGCCTTTGGCCCTGGGTGCGATCCTGGAGTCCCGGGATCGAGTCCCACATCGGGCTCCCGGCATGGAGCCTGCTTCTCCCTCCTCCTGTGTCTCTGCCTCTCTCTCTCTCTCTCTCTCTCTCTCTATGTCTATCATAAAATAAGTAAAATAAAAAAAATAAATAAATAAATAAATAAATAAATAAATACTGACCTTGATTGTTAGGCAAGTCCTACAAAACAGGAGTTCTTGTATAGAAAGCTCTGGAGCAAGTGGTTCAAGTGAACCTGAGCACACGGGCCAAGGACTCCTGCAGCTTAGGTCTTTCTAGAATCAGGTTTCAAGGGAGGCAAGTTGTACTGCTCTTTTGCTTTTTCCCCAACACTGTTTATTTATTTATGTATTTATTTATTTGCCAAGAATTCCTTATAGTACCTAATTCATATTCTCCTCCGGAGGCTCTCACAGTATAATTTGCTAAAGACTGTTGCCACAATGAGTTTTCTAATTTCTCTGGGGGTATTCTTAGAATACGGAATGCTATGATCACATCCCACAAAAATCATGTAGAAAAATCTGTGGTGCCTTTGAGGTTTAGGGATGGGTTTTGTTGTTGTTGTTGTTGTTTTTCTTTTAATCATTAACTTCTGCAACGAAAAGGAAATGATAGCAGGAATTACGAAATTAAAATGTTCGCTTTACAAGTCTATATCCCAGGACCGTTTCAGGCATCCTGACTTGGTTTTCCCATTTTTGAGACTTTTTACAAAGGTTCTTGGGTCAAATCATTGCTGCAGACCAATGATTCATTCATTTTTAGAGTCTGATGTTTGACGAAATCCATTCTATGTCTTTTGTCTTTCAGATTATAGACCTATAATAACACATATTCCTGTCCTGCTCTTTAATAAGCAATGCAATGTTAGAGAGACTTGGCTTACGTAGTTTCCAGAATGTTTAGATATCTGGAACAAGAAGGGGGACAGTTAGTCTTAAAGGAATGGCCCTTGGTTGGCCCAAAGAGCCCACCATCTCATTTATTTGAAGGATTTCTCCTAAACACTGTTTTGACGTTTCTGTGTAAAACCAAACTCTTCAATGTGTGACTTTTGATGGAGTTCCCATTGCACGCTCTCCCTCCTTTTCAGCCAAGGGCGGGTGTGAACCTCAAACAGTGCTGGAAGTATTTTCCCAGCGTTCTCGGATGAGCTGGACGTCCTAGCTGGAAGCCCCTTCCAGTCGACTGCAATCTTGATATTGCATCAGGCACGGCCTGGAAGGAAACACACAACCTCGTTTCCAGTGCAAATCCATTTACGATGTTCTCCAGTAAATGAGAACCAGCTGGCCTGCCAGGAAATCCGGGCGTCATTCCTGGTTCTACCGCTGCCTCGGATTGATTATGTTAAATGTTGACGTTCCTGTTGCTTCCTCTCTAGTTGCGAAAAGTAATGCAGGACCTAATCTGATGTTGATTCACACTGATGTTGGTTGTGTCATAATCTTCGAGAAAATCTTTCCTCCTTCGGAGGAGTCTGGTGCTAAATATTAAGCTTCGTTAAGCTGGCTAATAAAGCCCTTTTCAAATGTAGCCCAGACTGGAGCATTGGTGGTCCGGGGACTTAGGAGCCGTGGCTTTTCACTTTACCCAGTAAGTAGCGCATTTACTGTCAGGACTGGTTGACTTAATCTGGAACAAAGCCACAGTTGCAGGTGGAGTATTAGTGATACTTGGTTTGAATTCCTTTTGGCTACATTTGCTTATGGTCCAATATATGGTCACATGGGCATCATGATGATGAAAACAGGCATGAGACTATGCTATTTAATTAGACCCTTTCAGGAAGAGTTTCATAAAGACGGAAAACTGGGTGTAGCAGCAAGAACCCTGAAGCGAGGTATCAAGACACTTCATCGCAGACCTCTGCTCTGACGAGAGCTACTCATCGAACCCCGGAGATCTGCTTGGCTTTTTTTTAGCTTCAACCGCAAAATGAAGTAGGTAGACGGACTGATGCTTAGGACTCTCTCTAAAGAGGATGGCATTCTAGGTCGGAGATTGCAGACGGGTTTCAACCTGAGTGCAGATTTCTTTTCATGTGTAATGGTTGCCTAGGATGTGATCTCGGAGAGTGTTTGTAGGCCACCTCTGGACGGAATGTGTGGCATCCTATTCGGACCCGAGCGGATCACAGGAATATGGAATAGGAGCATTTGCCGTTGCTTTTCGGTTGTCGTTCTTGCGGGACCTGATAGAGAAATCACGGGACAGAAAGTCAGCTCCAGCCCTGGCTCTGCCACTGGGTAGCATGTGGCCATGAGCGACTTGCTCTTCCTTCCGGGCCTCAGTTGTACCACTCGTAAAGTAGACCCATGAAGCGGAGTCAGTGGACCGTGGTTCTACGGGTAGTAGGTTCCCAGGATAATAAAGTTCCCCCCAGAATGGCGGGGAGGGGAAAAGGAACCTGACAGAGTTAATCACTTTACTTATTCATTTGTCGTTTGCAGAATAAGGATATCAACCCGCAGAGATATATTCTAGTATCATCATCATTTCAAAGAGGAGAGGATTGCCGCACCATTTATAACGTGACCGGTCAGTGCAAACAGCGCTGTCAACAGGCGTCAGCCGACCTCCGGGCACACATCCGTGAGATGACTCCACAATGACCTTTTTTTTTTTGTTCCAGTTTTCTTAGTTGCACCTTAGTGTAGAGCTCAACGGTGGACACAGGATATGGGGGTACCGTGGGCTGTCTTCTGTCCTCAGAGCTGCCCGCAGATGCAACAGCCAAGGCTCCCGTTGAGCAGCCCCTAACCCAACTCTTCTTTCTTGGTGACAGGGATGGGCAGGCCCCCCGTCCGGCTGGCTGTGGGAGGCAGACGCTGCCTTTATATCCAGCTGCAAACCTGGATCACGGACCAATTGACCGCAAAGTCCTGAAACAGAGGTGGGGTGCCTAGCTTCTAAGCGTTTAAAAGCCAAACGATTATATTTGTCTTTATTTTCTCCGAGATGTCCTGTGGTTAAGTGTATGTCTAAAGTGGAAACCTTTTGTTTTGCTGGAAGGGACTCTGATCAGGTGACGGAGAGATTTGGTACAAAAAGGAAGATTAAAATTTGTGACCGTCGTATTGGAAAAGTGAAGTTTTGAGATGATATTAGGCGTCTTTCAAGTACACGTTAAGGAGAAAGAGGGTTTCTCTGTCGTAAACTGTGTGAGGTGATTGGCAGCAGCCACAAAAATCGGATTTATTCAGTGCATCATCATGTCCCATGGAGTATGCGTGTTGTGGAATCTTGGCTTTTGTTTCAAATTTTGTAGTCATGGTTGTTTTAAATTGATCGTTCCTGATGGAGACACTACTTTGGTAGACATTTCCTTGTATTCCTACTGGATTCATGGGGCATAGGGTTACACTGGGACGAAGGGAAACTGTAAACCTGGAGAACTAGACCCAGAAATATGAAGGTCAGACAAAGTCCTGAGGGCAGTCGTATGTAGGATGTGGCGCGAGAGTTGTGGCAGCCCACACGGTGTTGCCCGGCCTCCCGGCCTGCGTGCATCGGGCAACAGTGACCATGAATATGCTTCTCAGCTGCCCAGCAACACGTGCTTTTCTTAAGATGTCCCATCATCGAGAGGAGGGATGTCCACTCTCATAAGAAAATAGGCCATAGTCAAGCCAGAGTGGGCCCTTTATAGTGTCTTTAAGCTTCAATATCCTCATCTTATAGTCACAGCAGGCCTGCCGGCCCGGGGGGCATAGTCTCTCTGTTTTGTAACGAGGGACACAGATTTACAGGAGCCCAGACATGTGTAGCCAGTTTTCCTGAATAGGCCATATCGTCGCTTCAGGCCGGAGCCACTGCCATCAGGCAGGAGCTCAGGGACCAAGGGCAGCAGCTGCCGGCCACTGGCCAGGGTCCTGCAAGCCCTCAAGGTCAGGAGCAGCTGCGCTTCCCAGCAGGAGACCTCGACTGGGCTCCTCCCCTGGGCTGCCCTCTAGCCTTCGGCCTGCAGCCCCAGCAGCTGAGCCTCCCCCGGGGTCCAGGCCCACCTACCCCCGGGGCCCACCTCCCTCCAGGCCCACCACCCCCGGGCCCACCTCCCCTGGGGCCCACCTCCCCCCACCCCGGCCCCAGGCTCTCCCTCTCCAGCCCCAGGCCCTCCCCGTCCAGCCCCTGGCCCTCCCTCTCCAGCCCCAGGCCCTGCCCCTCCAGCCCCAGGTCCTGCCCCTCCAGCCCCAGGCCCTCCCCTACTTTACATATTAAGGTCACAGGCATCCCAGGAGAGCAGCAGTTGGGCAACACAACCACCTGAGGAAGAAACCCAGAGTTTTTGTTGGAAGTTCCAGTTCTCTCTGCTCCCAGGGAGCCGCTGAGCCTCACCCTCCGCAACAGTCACAAGTCGGGTGGCCCGGGTCCTTACAGGTGGAAGATGGTTATTTTGTAAAGCTACACGGCGGGGACCTGGCCCAGCAGGCCCCGGGGAGCACGGCCGGGAGCACCGGTCACCGCAGGTCGCGGCCCACGAAGCACGTACAACCGGCATTTGGGAGAAATGAATTTCATACCCTCACCCGCTCCCCCAGCCCCACCAGGAAAAAGAAAAGAAAAGAGAAGAAGAAGAAGAAGAAGAAGAAGAAGAAGAAGCCGCCGCCACTGCCGCTGCCCTGGGCACGTGCGCTGCTCTGTGCGCTGCCAGGCTCCCGAAGCCACTGACTCCAAGGGCACGTCCCTAAAGCCGCCCTGAGCCCCCAGTCCCGGGTGGCGGTCACCGCCGCCTCAGCGCTGTACGTGGTCTGGGCCCATCTGCGGCCACCGAGCGGGTGATGTGTCGTGACCTTTGCTTCTGTAGGAATGAGGGACACACACGCAGAGGAGGGGTTCGACGGGGGAGCCCTGTGGGATCATCGGGAGTTTTTGGGACGGTCCTGCCAGTGAGGAGAAACCTTAAAGGTCGAGGCTGGAAGTTTCTGGATGTTTGTGTGTCTTCCAATGCCCAGAGGACCTGAGCAAGGGGAGGACGTGGCATACGGTCGTGTGATTAGCGGGGCCCGAAGGCCCTGGGCCTCTGTCACCGTGGCTGCCGGAGGTGGGAGGATGTCGCAGGAGCCCGTCGGTCCGTCCCACTGCCTGTGCTCCTGCCGCCTCTCTCCATGCCCTCTGGGGTCTGCTTTGCCCGAACCCCCCAAGGCCTGGCCCTCTAAACGGCAGGGGTGGGGACTACAGCTTGAAAACAGAGGAAAAGCTGCCGCCAGGCACGAAGAACATAGAGCCAGCCTTCTGCAGGCTGAGCGGGAGCAGGTGCAGGGACGGTGTGGGAGCAGGTGGGGGAGCAGGTGGGGGGGCAGGTGGGGGGCATGCGTGGACCAGGTGCGGGGGCAGGTGCGGGGGCAGGTGCAGAGCAGGTGCGGGGGCAGGTGCGGGGCCAGGTGCAGGGCCAGGTGCGAGGGCAAGTGCGGGCCACCTGCCAGGCTCCCAGGCCTGTGCTTCCCCGCCCGTGGTGCCCTCTGCTCCCGGCGGACGAGCAGCTCGCCCAAGTCCAGGCAGGGGGGCTCCAGGGTTCTGGCTAAGGCCCCCGAGGATGCTTCTGGTCCTCTTGGACTCGGGGAAAGGTCCAGTTAGCACATCCTTCTCTTTTCTGGGCTAAGATGACAGTAGGTTCTTGGCTTCCTTTCTGTCCTTCTATGTTCCGAGAACATTCCAGCTTTCAGATGCTGCTGCGGCCCGTGCAGCCCAGGTTCGAAGCTGATCCCACCAGGCTGGTCCGGCCACCTCTACTGCCGGTGGAGTCTGTGAGCCTGGGTATGGAGAAGAAGGGGATGAAGAGGAGATCTCAGTGTAAAGTGGTCGGTGGGGCCCACTCTTGTTCTCCAGTCCCTGGAGAGGATAGTATTTGCCACTGTTTTCTCTTCCAATGGGGGCACTACTACCCCTGGGGGTACCGCAGATGTGAAGACCCAGGCCTGCAGCCCCACTGGACATCCTTCACAGAAGAGTGGCCCATCTGGGCCTTGATCTTAATTGAGCACCAGGGAGCCATAGTAGTTCATAAGACTGACAGCCGTCGCAGTTCCTGAAGGCAGCAGGTTATCCGTAGGCAGGTGCGCTTGGAGAAGGGTGCCATTTGGCTCTGAAGTCTGAAAAAGCAGGGATGATGGATGAAATGACCATGGCTCTGAAAGTCAACCAGGATTCAGCTGAGTGTGGTGCAAACTCTGCCCCTGGTTCTGTAGAGAAGCCACATGGGACGCAGCGGAAGCCAGGTGAGACCCAGAAGAGCTTCTGTGGGAGGCTCGGTTGGGGGAAGAGGGGTGTGTTGGATCATTTGCTGACTCTCCAGGGCCTCAGTCTAATCTCAGATACATTCTGTGTTTACAGAGGACTCTATTTCTATCCCAGGTCTGTCCCTCTTGCATTTGAGCCCCACTGGTTTTCGTATCTCAAACATCAGGACCCAGTGACACGGCGCTTCTTTTTGCTGGCACATTGGCTTGGTGCCTTGCTAGTCCATGGTTCCTTTGAGATCGGTGGGCTATTTTTAATATAATGGAACTCTCCTCTTGGAAAGCTATCACTTTTCTGTGGGAAAACAAAAGTGTATGGAACAAAAGACCATCTTTATCTGTCATAGAACATTACATTTAATATTTTATCTCTCTCTCAAATGCTTCTAAGTTGTTGTTGTTTTTTTTTTTTACAACATTTTTGTTGCAAACTGTTCTACTCAACAAATTCTCAGGGCCGTGTGGGGGATTCGGACAAGGAAGACCAGCTGAAAGCCAGAAGGTGGGCGAGAGTCCAGCTGAAGAGAGGGCTTAAGATGAGCCTAGAAGAATGAGGGAAACAGGGCTTTCTGGGCGAGAGAAAGCACCGCGGACACATGGGTAGTGTGTTCTGGAAATCCAGAAGGCTTGATTTTTGGCTGGATCTGAGAATTCACATTGGATAATAGCTGATGATAACACAGCACAAAATTGGACCATCTGAGGAGTGGTCCTCATTATTATGATGATGAATTCAGATTTGGGATATTCAGAAGTTAAACACCGTGAATTTTATTTTCGTTCACAGAATCTAAAAACCCCGTCACCTGCTTTATTTGTGGAGACGAACAAAAGGAGAATGAAAAAATGTCCTCGAATATGAGAGTCACCTACACTGGAAGCAACAGTTTGGGACTCTTAAGATTTTTTAATTTATAAAGAAACACTGAAGCTTTCTGGTCTGGGGGTTCAAGAGTTTACATTCTCCCTAAAGCAAGGCTACCTGCTTTCAGGGGGAAAAAGAACTGCCAACGCTCACCAGCTCTGGATGGGGCTTTATTGCAGGGACTAGTTCCAGGCTTTTCCTTCCAAGCTTACATTTTTACATTCAGATATGTTAATAAATCATAGTTATTTTCCTCTTCTTGGAGAGTTCCAGGAAACCAAAGGGCTGATTATTCAAGGATGGGCCAGGCTCAGACCTTCCCTTAGAAAGAAGCAGTAGTCACTCTATCCTCAGGGAGAGCAGATACTGAAGATGTTATTGGTCAAAGAGAGGAACACAGTCCCCGCTGGCCTTACTACCACGTGCAATGCATAGTATCTGCTTGCTAGGATCGGGAGAATCCCGAATCGCCCACGACACGCAGCATACGGGTTGCACTGTAAGGAAACAGGGAGAGTATCGTGCCTCCAACAGTTGGAGACAGGGTGAAGTTCGCATGATGAATCACAAAAGGCAAAACATCTAGTATGGTCAGGTATTGAAGGCGAAGCCTCACCTTTCCCACACGCTTGGTCTTTAGACCATGGGACTTTTAGATTTGCAGCGGAATTTCCACAGTGGCTTATGACTAATGGCAGCAGGCTTTCGGTCCCTGAGGTATTTCTAATTCTTTTACAGACACAGAATAGTCCCTAGAAATGCTGGTTCTTGGGTATTTGAGCTCCATGTGGCTCATGCATGACGTACAGTTATCAGATCACGTTAGCCCAGGGACAGCTGAGCTCCATTGTAGACGCCACGGTGGCCGTTAAGTCACAGACAGACAAGTCAGTGTCCTTCAGAAGAAACTGCTTCAAAGACAACCATTGAAGTGGATAGATCAAGGGTTCATCAAATTAGGGCAAAATTTGTTATGTGATTAAGACAAATGTAGGAGGCCAGCAATAGCCCACTATCCACGCCATGTGCTTCCTTCCTAGCTCTATTTTGTGTTTATATATCTTGTCTTCTCTCTAGATAGTTTTTTCCTTTTTTTTTTTAAGATTGCATTTATTTATTCATGAGAGACACTGAGAGAGGCAGAGACACAGCCAGAGGGAGAAGCAGGCTCCTGTGGGAACCCCAATGTGGGACTCGATCCTGGGACCCCGGGGTCACGCCCTGAACCGAAGGTAGATGCTCAAGTGCTGAGCCACCCAGACGTCCCTTCTGGAGAGAGTTTTCTTATGGATACTCCACCTGGGCGTCCATTATATTGTCATTACAGGACAATTGTGTCTTAGGAAGAGCTTCTCTATAGGAATCTGGGAGCTGCAAACTACAAAGAGTTGTTACTTCTGAATAGCATTGTCAAAAAAAAAAAAAAATACATAGCATTGTCGACAGCTTTTTGAATGTGTCCAGACCTCAGATAGCCAGCTCGGAGTTGGCATAGTTTACTATGGCCATTCAAGTAGACCAGGAGCCATGGGCCTAGGACTCAACTTGTCTTCCTCTCGGGCATGGTTACTATGTCAAGCATGACTGGTCCAGCATACTGGGTAGCTGGGTTATGTCTTAGGCAAAGAGTAAACACGGAAGCCATTAACCAGCTCCAGCTGGCTGCTCTGCTGATGGACATGGTGATCTCAGTGCTTATGTAAAATGAGATAGACGATCAAGAGGAGAAGGCTTTATGACTATCTAGAGGGACAAATTTAGAATTTTAAAAATGAACAATTACCTTATTATTTTTCACTCTCTTTTCTGCTTATTTTTTGAATAGGATTATTTCTGCCTTCAAGCTCACTGAGTCTTCTTTATATAATTTCAATTCTACATTAATCCTCTCTAGTACATTTTCTTTTATTTCAAAATTTATAATGTCCTATTATTTTAAACATTTTAGCATATTTTCCTTTAAGTCACTGAACATTGTTATACTAGCGGTCTTAAAGTCCTCATGGACATCTGGATCATCTTAGCATCATGCTCTGTTCGTTGTTTTTACTTTTGAGACTGGGTTGCACTTTTCTGGAGTTTTCCTTTGTTTCTTTATGTTACATAACTTTGGATTGTATTTTAGACATTGTGACTTGATTCTGTATATTCAAACAGTGTTGATTGCTGGTTAGTTTGTTTGAAGAAAGCAATGAAATTGGTTGCATTCGAACTGAAAACTGTCTCCAGGATCAGCTCAAAACCAAGTTTAGTTCTCTTATTCTTAGCTGGGCTGTGGACACGGGTGCTTCTGGATCAGCCAAACATTTGGACGGTTTATCCACAGAATTTATAGTTCCCTCATATTAGTTAAGATTGTCCTCTCCCTCCCCAGACAGGAGGTTGCCCAAACTCCGTCCAGTAGTTGGGTAGTCCAGGGAGACAGCAGGTTTTCTATCAGACGCTGAGCAGCACTGCCAGAGGCCTGGCTTCAGGGCAAAAGTCATAAAAACGAGACACATTCCACGTCTTCCTTTTCTTCCAAGTGTAGATTCTCTTTAGAATCTGCCTGCTTTTTTTTTTTTTTTCTGCTTTCTGGCATTTTCAGATAATTTGTGTTTGCTTGTTTGCTTGTTTTTGTACTTTGTCCATGCTAACAGTTATTATTCATGGGATAGTTCGTCCAGTCGGAGCTAATTAGGGCATTCCTGAAGCAGAACTCTGCTGGTCAACTATCAAAGTAGTCCACGTTTGAGTGGTGAATGCCTGGAAAGATGTGGTCATGTGAACAGTGGAGGCAAATACAAGAGATAATATGTAAAGAAGTTTTCACAATGCCCGGATGTGGAGAATGACGACACTGAAGGGTTAAGTCTGAGTTGTTAAGGGAAAGATACAATGAAAGACACTGGGAAATTGGAATGGTATCTTGGTCAGCTCAGCTGCCATAATCAAATGGACTGGGTGGTTTAAGCAGCAGAGTCATGTCTTACATTCTGGGGGATGGAAAGTCCAAGATGAAGGTGCCAGCTAGTTTGGTTTCTGGGGAGAACTTTCTTCCTGGCTTGCAGATGGCCAATACAATGGAGAGAGTGTGCAGTCTGATGCCTCTTCTTACAAAAACACTGATCCTATATATCAGGGGCTCATTTAACCTTAATTATTTTTATAAAGGTCCCATCTTTACTACAGCCTCACTGGGGATTAGGGCTTCAACATACAGAAGGTTGGTGGGGGAGACACAACTCAGTCGATAGCAAATGGAAAACTGGCTTTGAAATGAAAAGATTATAAATTATTTCAGACATGTTGATCATGAAATTAATAATGTACAAATTGCTGGAGAAGTAGGAATACACATGGAAAAGAAATTATTGATGATAGATTTACAATCCTTCCACGTATAGCTCAGAGCTGAGGCCACGGGGGATGGACGAGCTCTATGAGGGAGAAAGCGTAGATCAATACTGAGGCTTAAGAGGGCAAAGACCAAGCCATGTGTAAACTCACACAGAAGATAAAGGACGAGTAAGTCAGCAAATAAAATAAATGGGTTCTGGGAGAGATAGAAAGAGAGGAGGCAAGTAAAATAGTGTGTAGGAAAATGAGAGAGAAAAGGGGGCTGAGCAGAAGTGGTCATTTGTGCTAAGTGTGGTCAGAAATGTCTTGGAAAAGGCTTAAAACGCTGTGGATTTTTAAATCAGGAAATCATTATTAACTTTCGAGGAAGCAGTCTTATAAAGTGACAGGGAAGAGATTAATGTGCAAGAGATTAAGGAAAGGCTAGGATGGGTGTGACACGAGGGACATACGTGGAGCACAGATGGTGAGTTGGATTCCCAGGGTACGAATGCAGTGAGGAGCCACTGAAATGTTAACAATACTGTTGAGACCAAATAGAACTCAGCTGTCCACGCACCCTTCCACCGGTCATTGTGCATTGATTCCATTAAGGCAAAGTTATCTATGCTGGAGATAAAAGAAATAGTCCCTTCTCCTGTGTGACACCTATGTCTCTTGTGCTCACTGCCAAGGCTCCACCGCTGTCTTCTGTGTCTTGAAATCTTTCCTTAGAGAGCTGGGGCTCATCCTCACCTGTTCTTAATGGAGCTATCTTCCTTATGGTAGGTGATGCCCAGCCCCCCCCCCCCCCACTACTGTCTGCAAAATTAAGATAACTTTTCATTCTCCTTGAAGTAGTGAGCTCTGGGTGTTGCATACAACCGATGCATCTCTAAATTCTACCTCTGAAACGGATGCTACAGTATATGTTAATTAAGTCAATTTTAGATAAAAAACAATCTTAAAGATAAGAGAACTAAAAAAGTTAGACAAAATTTCAGATTCAGTGAGCCTTTTCATGAGAACCTCATCTCAGTTTTTAAAAACTAGGGCATATTGCAATAATGACACTGTCATTTATCAGATGTGTCGACTGTATTATAAGGTTTTTTTTTATTACAAATATAAACTCTACATATAAGCTGAGTAGTTCAGTAGACTTTGATTCATTTAAACTCGGATCAATCCTAGCCATTAACTTTGTTTTAAAATCTTTCTGGGTGATTTTATTGGATACCAGGATTGAGATCCCTTGGATCGGTGGTGTGTTGTTTGGTGGATCTTGTCGAAGAGCACTGACACTGAGGTGGGAACAGAAATATTAGTGTCCTCTCAGTTTGGGAATGCTTTCTGCTCCCCGCATTTGCTGTAGGGTGACTTCTGCTGGTATCCTGCTCAACCGTACCTCAGTAAAGACAAGATAAATAATTTTAACCTCACAGTAAAGATTTTTTGATCCAATGCAAATGCCATTTTGTGGATGTGAAATGAGCATGTGAGCAGTTATCTGCTCCCAAACTGGAGCATATTTTTAATTTCTGATGAGTCCCTTTGCTTGTGCTGTATTTGTTTGGACTTGGATTAGTTAGCCTGACTTGCATTCCCCTCACTTCCACTTAACCTTGTTAAAGTGCTGTAATGTAAAGAAAAAAATGGGATGTCCCTTGATTTTGCCTAATGATGCTGTTAAAAGGAAGATGGAATATCTAGGTTTGACAGAGCTTGGATGTGTCTTGCTACGTTTAGGGCATTTGACAAACATAACACCATGCGCTGTAGTCGCTACTCTTACTTTGAGGAGAAGAGACATAGAGAAAAAACACATAGAAGAAGAAGGTGAACATTGTACGAAGCCCTCTCTGATCGCACGGGAATACTAAAGTTACCCCGATGCAGGACTGAAGAAGAGAGAGCGACCTCAAAGGCGTAAAGGTGTCGGGCAGCTAACTTAGCTACTAGAAACTCCTGGGGAAAAGGAGATAAAATGTACTAAAACTGAGTTTAACACCGGTGCAGTTACAGCACCTTTTAAAAACATGGGAAGGCACAAAACACAGCCGACAACATCCGCCTTGGTAAAGGGTAGATCATGGGAGAAAGGAAAGGAAACCTGCAGAAGACTAAGTGGCCTTTGGTAGACGTCGTCGCGCTCACCGTTGGCCGAACGACCGAACAAAATGAGACAGAAACATCCTGGGAGTAGCTCGGGCTGCAGCACAGATTCCGTCGGGGAACTGCCTGCTGCTGCCCTGGATCAAGTATGAAATTACCCACGTGCTTATTTTAGCCAGGACGTTTCCCCGTTTCCCCGCTGACGTGGGGCTGCCAAAGAGGCCTAAAGGAGAGAGCTTATCATGAAAGGGAAGGGGAGGGCTTTCTCCTCTCTTCTTCATCCCCCACGCTTCCTAACGCCTCACGCACTCTGATAATATAGGACCTCAGATTCTAAAGGAAGCCTGGCCTTTCAAAACTCATCAGAATTTTGTTTGGACAACTAAGGATTGGTGTGCCAGAAAACGAACCTACTTAGGCTAATTCCGGAAATCCTTCTGTTCTTTGTCTTCTACTTGGCTTGCCTCTACTACTTCGCTTCCCTTCCAAGGCAAGCCTATTGCCTCTGGTAACTTGTGTGGAAATTTTACAATAGATTCTTCTTTTTACACACTTAACCATCAGTAGCTAGCCTTAAGGTTTTCAAAGTGGTTCTGATACTTAATTCTATAAATAGCTTTAGTGTCGTATCATTTACCTAACGTGTAGTTCATCTATTTCAAATACACAGCTCAGTTCTTTTCAGCAGATTTCACAGCTGCATGACCACTGTCCCGGTCCATTTGGGAATGCTTCCATCCCCTTGAATAACTCCCTTACCCCCCTTTGCGGTCCCCACTCCGATCTCCAGCCCCAGGAAAACACTGATCAGCTTCATCTGCCTTCTGTAGCCATAGTTTTCTGTAACCTTTTGTAGAAACTTCATCTAATGTAAGTATCTGATATGTACTTTTAATTTAGAAACTCAGTTTACCTTATTAACATGGCCAAAGACCAACTAAATTAAGCAGATCTTGTATTTCACTGTAAACAGCAAGAGAGTACATCAATTAAAAGGATTTTCTTAATCAGGTGCTGAGACTTTAATTGTATGCCTCATCTGCTTTGCTCAGTTGCAACTAACTCTTTTAGTTGGATATCTTGTTCCGTTTGAGCTCTGCGTCACATATTCCCTCTTCAACATGTATGGCTCAATCTTCTTTCCAACTTTAGGCCTTACTCCGCAGTCTCTTTTATTAAGACATTTTCTTTCCAGAACTACAAATATTTATGTGTGTACAAAGGGAAAGAAAACAGAGATACCTACTGAGCCCGCAAATATTTGTGGATAGATGAGTAGAGGCAAGATGGATTGATGAATTCCATATTTAGACCTCAGGAAAGTGGTTTATATTATAAGTTCTCGGGATGTAGAGAACTCACAAATTGCATCTATTTGAAATAGAATTTCACTCTCTGTTTTTATTTAACAGAAGGAATGTGAAACATGTTCTAGCAAGGAATAAAGCATTGCAGTGGACTAAGTCTTACGTTTTGCCAGAGTTTCCCTATAATGTCAAATGCATGTTAACAGAACACAAATGTCCCGATCACAGCGTGAGGATAAGGATCATTGAGTTTCTCCAAGCCGACATGACTAAGTATCTGGAAGGCTCACTGTGAGTAATAACGGGCTATCCTTGCTGGTTTGGGAGGGGCTCTGTTTTCAGAGTGGAGTAGAACTCATTGGGAGCCAAAACTCTTCAGATTTTGGATGACGTGTTGGTAATAAGCCCAACGTTGCCCATTGATCAATTACAATTGTCAACATTGTATTTGAAGGTCTTCATTGTTGTACAGAAGGTTATGAAGGAAAGGGAGTACAATCTGGACTCCTAGGCAGGAATGCAGGCTGCTTGAAGTGAAAAATGTCCTCGTTGCACACAACAGGTATCCCAGCACCCAGCAGTACAATGATGTGGTCAACGCGCTGCTGCAGGCCTACCCCTTCCTGGACGAGGACGGCTGTGGCTTTGTAAGTGACCACATGGTGCCATGCCATTCACCTCCACCCATCTTAAAATAATAGCTTTGAGTTGTCCGGTAATTGTATGCCCCATTCCCCTCCCCTCAGTCTCTCTATCCACCCATGTCTATTTCTCTCTCTCTGTCTCGTTGTCTCTAGCTGGTCTCTCTCTGATTTTGTTCCTTTAGCTTTGTCTCATCTGTCAGTCCCTGTTTTTTTTTTCTTATCTTTGGTCTCTCTCTAACCCCACTTCCTCCTTCTTCCCTCTCTCCCTCCATCTCTCTCCTTCTCTGTCTCTGTCTCTGCTCTTTTTTGATGCCTTCTCTGACTCTCTGTGTGTTCCTTTGCGTTTTTAAATATATTTTTAAATATATTTCTTTTTAGAGCAGTTCTAGGTTTACAGCAGGATTGAGAGGAAGGTACAGAGGTTTCACATGAACCCCTGCCCCCCCCCCAGGCATAGCCGCCCCCATTGTGAATGTCCTCTACCAGAGTGGGACACCTGCTACAGTGGGTGAACCTATATGGACATCATTATCACCCAAAGCCCGTAGTCTCCATTAGGATTCACACTTGCAGCTGTACATTCTGAGGTCTTCTATGTCTCTCTGCCACCATCTTTCTGTGTCTCCCTCAAAGTGGTTTGGAAGCTTATGTGTCCTGTTGAGTCTTTAAGGGATGTAATGTGCAGAAAGAAGGATGTGACCACACCTCCCTCACTGCTATCATCACTGGAGCGTTGCTTGCCTTCCTTCCTCCTTTCCTTCCTTCCATTCTCTTTCTGTATTTTCAAGAAATGTTTATTATGTGTGGATAGAATCAGAATTTCCAGAGTAGAAGAGGGAATATATATATATATATATATATATATATATATATATATATATATTCTTTTTACCACCCAGACTCAAAAAGGGATAGTACTCTGTGTCTGGAGCTAGTAACCATTGAAAGCCAGACTGGAATTTAAGCATTGTTGTTGTTTCTAGTATGACATCCTTCCTAAAATAATAATTTACATTTTCTGTTTGAACAAGTCACATATTCACATAGTTCAAAATTCAAAAGCTACAATAAGATATAAATGGAAGTCTCCCTCCCGCCTCCATCCCCCAGCTACCTCGGTACCTAATCTTCCTCCCCAGAAGCCGCTGATGTTATTAAAGATTCTTTCCGGAGATTCTTCACATACATATAAGCAAATATGTATTTATCCAGTTACATTTTGACCTTTGGTTTTATGGTTATGAAAGTGAGACAAATAGAACGTAGTGGATAATGCTCACCTGGATTGTGTGTGCACTTTACGCACTTGTGTCCCCCGATGTGTTCATGAAAGATGCTTAACTGATAAAGAGACCCGCGAAGTCGCTTAGCGTTCCCTGGCCCGTGCTCACACACACAGGTGGGAGGGAAACTGAGGCCCGTGGTAGATAATTACCCCGATTCCCCCAGCAAGGGTGTATGACGTTGTGTCTCTTGTGGCAGGGAAGACGTAGATGATGTCTGAGAATGTCCGTCTGTGGGTGAAAAAGAGAGAGCAAGCAAGCAAGCTCTTGGTCATTTTTAGGGCTGTCTTCTCAGCTTTTATTTGGGGAATCGTCATGTGGGCACCGAGGTTGCAGGAATGCCCCATGCACGCCGCCCCCCACCCGAAGCCTTGGGGTGAGGGCTCCCCACGCTGGCAGCGCCGAGGCCCAGGTGGTGGAGGCAGGGAGGCGCTGTCCTCACACCGCGGGAGGTTCCGTGCATCCCTGACCCCCAGCCACGAGGACCACAGCCTCTCCAAACCTCGCATGTGCCCTCTGGGAGGAGGGCAAAATCCTGATGGTTAGGAGTCCCCGTCCTAGATTCTCTAACTGTT
The DNA here is from genome assembly GCF_053574225.1 of Canis aureus. Classification (NCBI taxonomy): domain Eukaryota; kingdom Metazoa; phylum Chordata; class Mammalia; order Carnivora; family Canidae; genus Canis; species Canis aureus. The sequence continues at coordinate 69,199,221 of NC_135611.1, read as the reverse complement.
GATATTTTGCCCCAGTTATTTTTTGTGGTTCATACTTATTTGCTTTGGCTGAGCCTGTGGCAATAGAAAACAAGTTTCCGAGGCCATTCCCTGGGCGGCCTTGTGCCAGGAGGCGCCTCCTCTGTAGCACAATAGTGCTGTTTTGCCCAAGGAAACTAGCGGCGCCTACGTGGTGTCATCCACAACCACTGCAGGAGGATAGATGTACCCATATGCCCATGTCCCCAATTATTCCAAAAATGTCCTTGAAATGGAGCTTCTGCTATGGGATCTAGCCAAGGATCATTCGCGGCGTTTCACTGTCTCTTCAATTTCGTTTGGTCTCAGAGTCTCTGCGCCCTTTTTGGTTTTTCCTGATTCTGATTCTTTGGATAAGTCTGGTCCAGTTAACGTAGGAGAGGGTTCCTAGTCTGGGTTTGGCCGAACGGCTCCTACGGATCATGTGTGGGTTTAAAATATGAGGCAGAGCCCCGCCTGCTGGAAGGCCCCCGGCAGCTCCTGGGTCAGCGGCCTATTTATTTCAGGGGGTCACGCTGCCCATCCAGGTGCAGGGCATAGGGGGGTGGGGCTGTGTCTGAGGCTTCTGTGTGCAGAGCTCATGGGCACAGCCCCCCCGTCGGTGGGTGTCCCCCCGGCGGTTAATGCGGGGAGAAGGGGAGGCCAGGGAGGCCTTGGCACCGGGGCCACGGGAAGGCTGCGGCCTGCCCACCACATCCACAGGCCCAGCCGGGCAGGAGGGCGAGGGATGTGCACAGCTTCACATTTGGGAGACCAAGGGCACCCGCACCACACAGCCCGAGGGAGGTGCCAGGGCGCCTGAGCCACCCACACTCAGCCCTGGGCCGCGTCCACCTGCTGCCCGTCCCCTCAGGGCAGAGGGGCCTGAGCAACACTTCAGTTTGCCAGCGGCTTCCAGGAGGGGCTCCGAGACCCGGTGTGGCCTGGGAAATGGGGCACAGCGGCAGGAGTCCCGAAGGTCATGGGAGACAGGAGCCTGCCCAGCCGTGGGGGTCCCCGGGGAGCTCCACGCTGGATCAGCCACATCGTGGTTCCCGGAGAGCTACGGTCCTTGCCACCCCGTCCTCAGGTCGCAGAACTGCGGGGCGCTGGGCTCAGGAGGGGGGACCCAGGGACGCCCAGGCTGCTCACCACCAGCCTGCGAGGCACTGGGGCTCAGGAGGGGGGACCCAGGGACACCCAGGCTGCTCCCCGCCCCTCTGCAAGGCGCTGGGGCTCAGGAGGGGATGGCCCAGGGCCGCTGATGCACGAGGGACTGACGCCTCATCCCCTGGGCAGCTTCCCAGACGCCTGGGGTCCCGGCTGGCAGGTGGCGGATGTGAGCCTGCCCCTGTGCCTGCAGCCTGGTGAGGGGGGGGCGGGCAGCAGCAGCAGAAGGCAACGCCGGAGGGCGGGAGTGGGGCGGGCAGGGGTGGGGGGGTGGGGGGGGGAACAGAATGGAAAAGCCCAGAAGCGGGAGAGTGCCAGTGAGGGCCGATGAGGGCGGATGAGGACAGCTCAGTGCAGACGGAGGGTGGCGGCCTGGCCGGGGCAGCGATCTGAGCTGAGACCCAGGGCAGGGCCCAAGCGCCGGGTACCAGGCCAGGCAAGCTGGCGGTGGAGCTTCTGGGGCCCCACGGCCCTGAGGAGGCCAACGCTGGCCCCACTGCCCACCGAGCCCAGTGCTGCGGCCCATGCGGCCCATGCGGTCCACGCCGTCGTGGAGCCCAGCCGCCTGCCTGCTCTCCTCGCCCACCAGAGCCCAGAGGCCCTCCTGGCCTGGCCCCCAATCCCGCTCACCCGGAAGGCCGCACCCTCTGGGCTCCGGGAGGACCCGCCGGCCACACGGCCAGCTCCAGCCGCAGCCTCCCAAAGACAGGCCAGCGCCCGAAGTTCTGCGCCTCGAGGAGGGGTGCCCAGAGAGCCAGAGGACCTCTGCCCTAGGGCCAGAGCCAAGGACAGAAGCTCCCCGTGAGCCGGGACGTGGCCAATCCACACTGGACCGCAGCGGAGCTCCCTGGGGATCCCTGCGCTCCCCACGCCCCCACAGCGGGGCGGGCTCCTGTCTCCCACGACCTTTGGGACCCCTGCCGCCGCCCCCCATTTCCCAGGGCTGTCCCTACGCCCTGGCCTGGTGTTCCCACCCTCAGACCCACTGCTGCTCAGATGCACCTGCTGCAGGAAGGGTCTGCGGCCCCAGCACAGCGCAACAGGAAGCTCTCTGTTGCCGTTAGGACACTCTCTTTCCGGAACAGCAATGACCCGCCTCGGCTCAATGGGCCCTTCCCGCGTCCCCTCCTTCCTAGGCAAGCCCAGCCTTCCTGTGTGAAACAGTCCACGCCCTGCACCTACCTGGGGAAGGAACGCCGCAGTCGTCGCCAAAGGGGATTTCAGGGGGTGATAGAGAAAACAATTTTAAGAAAATGCATCAATGAATATCCACCTGAACCAGTTGTCGGTTCCTCCCTAGAGCCCAGAGGAAAAGTGGAACGTGCTGCAGAGACAGCAACTATGGCTGAAAACATCCAATGTGGGGAATTAGAAAAATCCAGGTTTAAGAGCCAGCATATTCACTCAATAACTAGGTGGCATCGGGGAACTAATTTTTATTTTTCTGGCTCTGTTTCCTTAGTTATCATTTAGGGATTATGATTTTTACAGCAGCATCACAAGATTGTTGTGAAGGTAAGTGGAAGGATAGTTATGTTATTTCTACTACTCTGATGTGAAAGTAATTTCAAGCCCAAGAGTGATAAAGATTTTATTGTTTGTCTGAGATCATTCCAATCTCCTTGAAGATTAAGTCTTGTTTTTTGTGGGGGATTTTTTGTTTATTTTTTACATTTTATGCAGTTTTTATGGAAACGAGCTCTCAAAGATCGCTTTAAATATGTTCGGAGACCCATAGAAGATGATGAACAAGTGATGAGAAATAAGTGTAAATTTGGACACCGAAGAGGCCAAAGAAATCTCGTACCAATACAAGCTTTGATAAGGTTAAAATTGTCCGGATAAAAGTAAGCTTGGATGTTTAAATGTTCTGATACTGTGTTGATTGATTGATTAAAGGATAATAAGTAATAGCATCTAAAATTACTAAAATGCAATGAGATATTCTTTCTGAAAACTGGGAGGCAGGGAAATCTGTTTTGCATGGCTAAAAATATGAATGAATGATATTATTTCCAAAAGAGGGCTTCCAGAAACCTTTTGAGCAGGATGCGTTATTCATCATCTCGTGTTTATTCTTTCACAACCTTTGAAAAACCTGGAAACACCCTTCTGTTCTGGGTCTTTGATAAATGTCTCTTCCTCTGATCGTGAAATATAGCTTGTATTTTTGCTGTTCTTATTGCTACAGACAGACGTTAGCACTCATATTGTAGGGAAGCCCATGTCCTCGAAGTTTTAGGGAAGAATGTAACCCACAGGCATGGATACAGACCCCATCCTGCTCTTCTGTTGCCGGAAGGCAGTGTCTCGTGCCAACCCAGAGGTGGCCTGTGAGGACTTGCAGGCCTACAGGTACCTCCCTCAGCAGCAGGTTTGCTATAAGTAATGCACGTGTAGGTCTAATTATCGCGATCCTATAAATTTCCTTAGCTTCCTCAAAACCCCCAAATATGGTTAAAGCCCCAAATGTCCCCTGCTAATAAAGTAAACGAACTCCTCAGGAAGGATGTCCAAACTACCAAGTAGAAGAGAAGTCAAGTCCCATGACTGTCTCCCTCCACAGATGGAGGAAGAAGCAGGCTCCCTGTGGGGAGCCCAATGCAGGACTCGATTCCAGGATCCCAGGGTCATGGCCTGAGCTGAAGGCAGAAGCTCAATCACTGAGCTACTCAGGTGTCCCTCTTTCAAAATTTTCTGAAAAAAATTTGGCTTGACTTTTTTTGGGGGTGAAAATTTATTCTGTTTTCTTGAAGCAGTATAGAAAGGACTCTGACATTTCTATAGGAGCTTTTGCTTTTCTCTTTCTGATTTTTTTTTCTAATTGCAATGAAATTCTCTTAGTTGAGAGGCTTTTAGTATGATCTATAGATGCATAGATTATTTTATCTTTGTCAGCTAATTGAACCTACATTTAGTTTCTTTTTAAGAGTTTTCAATAACTCAGTTTCTTCAAAACTGCCTTTGATACCATCTTCTCAGGGGTCTTCATTTTATGATGTATTTGTTATATCCGTTCTGAATACCTACAATCCGTGTTGTCTTATCCAGGAATAGCAGCTGTTCTAGTCTTCTAGTTCCCTATTTATCGTCTGCTCAGTGGTTCTGTTCATTTTTAAAAGTGGGGTTTCCAAGTCTCCAACTATTATTATTATTGAATTGTCTCTTTCTCCCTGTAATTCTGTCCATTTTTGCCACATGAGTTTTGGGACGCTGTTGTTAGGTGTATATAAGTTCATATTTTTATATCTTCCTGATGGATTGGCTTTATTACCATTACAAAATATTTTCCTTTGTATCTATGAACAGTTTTTGTTATAAAGCTTATTTCGTCTGATGTTAGGATAGCTATTCCCTCTCCCTGTTTGCTGTCATATCTTTGCCCATCTTTTTACCCTAAACACTTTGTGTCTGAATCTAAAGTGTGTCTCCTGTACACAGCATATAGTTGGATCATTTTTACCATCTATTCTTCCAATTATTAAATATAATGACTTACAAGATAGAATTTATGTCTCCTATTTTACTATTTGTTTTTTACTCATCATTTGTTTTTTATTTTATTCTTTAATTACTGCCTTCTTTTGTGTTAAGTAGATATTTTCCAGTGTACTAATTCAATTTTCCTCCTTGTTTCTTTTAGTACATATACAGTTTTAGTTATTTTCTTAGTGGTTGCCCTGAGAATTAGAACTAACATCTTGATTTTTAATAATCTAGCTTGGATTAGTATCAATTTAATAACAATAGCATACAAAATCCTTGTCCCCATATAACTCTATCCGTCTCCCTTTTTTGTGCTGTTATTGTCACATAAATCACATTTTATACCTTGTATGCCCATCAATACAGATTTTATAATTAGTGCTTCATAAAATTGTCTTTAAAATACGATGGAAGAGTTACAAACCCCAAATACATTTATACTGTCTTTTATATTTACCTAGTAATGACCTTTACCAGTGCTCTATTTTTTTCATGTGGATTTGAGTCACAATCTAATTTCTGTTTATCAGCTAGTGACCAGTTCTCTGTTTTTATTTATTTGGGAATATCTTAAATTTCTCCTTCATATTTGAAAGGTGTTTTGCTGACTATAGAATTCATTTAGTTCATTGTTTTCTGGTTTGAGAATTGGGTGTTCTCATAACACTGATATCTCAGTTAAACGCTTTTGGCCGCAGCCAACAGAGAGCCCTATCTAAAACTGGCCAAAATTAGAAGGAGAGCTATGCTCTCATGTGACACGGAACCCAGAGATAGAGCAATGTGGACATTATCTCTCCGCACCAATTTAACCATCTTGTCTCCTCGAGACAATCCGTAGGGGTGTTGCTCCTCCACTTCCTTGAAGCTAGGTGTGGCCGTGAAACTGACTTGAGCCAAGAAGTGGAAGAAGTGACACATGCAGTGATGACCCAGTGTGCAGTGCGCCCTCCTCCCCACTGATTCTTTATCAGTGATGCCTCCCAACATTCTAGGTGGTGAAGCCAGGTCCTTGGTCGAGGAGGATGAGGAGCTGGGCCCCAAGACGGACGTGTCACGTGAGCAACAAATAAACTTTTGTTGCTGAAGGCTTGGGGGTTGCTGGGTACAGCAGCCTAATTCTCCTTACCCTGAGGGATAGCAGGGGCTCCCAGCACGGCATGTCCGGCTTCGGATCCATGTCCCAGGATCCTCTTTGTGTTGGCGTCGTGACGTGACAGAGGCATTTTGGAGGATCTAGCTGCTCCTGCCATCCTTACCCCAGGGATTTCATAGTCTGTGTCTCTGTCCTTTATCTGGATTGAGGAGATCTATGAAAAGTATCACCATTTGTTATAATAGAAATGCTTACAACATAGGGAAACTTTATTTTGCTTCATGTAGAAAATACCTAGCTTTATTTTTTTCAGCTAATCCCCTTGGAGATTCTACTTCCTCAGTACAGAGCACATCATCTCCATTGTGACTTTAGTTAAGAACATTTCTCAGAGTCTGAAACATGGAGGAAACCAAACTGTTATCTTGCCCCACCCAGTGCGAAATATCCTATCAAACATACTGTGGCAGGTTCTTTCAAGAGGTTAACTTGTGCTTTTTAAAAACCAAACCAAACCAACCTACATGATGTCCCAGACACTGATGCAGGGATTTAATAAATCCTGTAGGCTGTTTTTGTATCCCAGAGTCCTTCAAACACTCGCTAAGTGAATAAATAAATCGACAAACTGCTGAGTGTTTACTACTAATTACTAATTACTAACACGATACTTACGATTTATTTCCATCTTAAGACATTTTCTTTTCCTCCTTGTTGGGTATATATGTACCTCATAACTTTGAAAGTCATGAAGAAGTTTTGTGTGGTACCTTTCCTTGCGCTAGAAGTGAGATGGAATCAAAAGTTCTGCAAAAACTGCTGAGAGGGCCAAATGCTAAGACTATCTCAAAGGCTCCTTTGGATTTCATTACTGTTTGCTTCTTACTGCACCTGACACATAATGATTTATTGAACAAACCCTAATCATTTTCATAGGCTTTTGCACAGATGTTTCTCTCATGGTGCAAAACTGAGCAAAACAGCAAACGTTGAAGAGAAATGTTGACAGTTAATTGCATTCTGGAGATAATGCAATTACTGCCATCGGCAGGTGGCAAATGCCCCAATGCTGTGAAGTCTTACCAGCACAGGGCAGAGTCGCTGCCGTTTCCCTGCCGGCCAACTGGGCCACACAACTGAGTGCTACACAGGGAGACCTTTCAAGGTACCTAGAGAAACCTCATTTCCACCGTCAACTGGAAGACAACGGAATTGAAAACAAGGATGATTGGAAGGTGATATGCAGAAAAGCCTAGCCTCTAACATGGTTGTGTCTAGCAGAAATGTAATACAGACCACATGTGTGACTTCAAATGGTCTAGTGGCCACATAAAAAACAAAAGCAAAAAGAAGCAGGTGGAATTATTATACTAGTATATTTTATGTAACCCAATATGTCCACAAAATTATTTCAACATGCCATCATTATGGAAAATTATTGAGATGGTTTACCTTTTTTTTTTCTTTTTTTGTACACAAAGTCTTTGAAATCCAGTGTTTCAAAGCCTCCATCTCCTTTTGGACTGGCCTCATTTCAGGTGCTCGGTAGGCTCCTGTGGCCACCAGCCGGGTGACTCGGGGAAGGATGCCCTGCCGGGAATCAGAAGGCGAGACAACGCCCTGGAGGGAACACCACAGTGGCAGGGAGCATGGCCATCACTTGCTGCCGATTGGCAGAGCTCCATCCCCAGACCTGGGGATCGGACCTTTATGTTGTGCCTCCAAGGTAGAGTTTTAATGCTGTCCATGTAAGAACCACTGAAGTTCCGGGACAAGACACGAGCTTTGTGAGCTTGCTCAGATTGCAGGATGCAGAGCGGCATCATGTGTAGTAGGCGTCCAGGCGGGCTTCCCCTCACAGCTGTAGGGCTGCAGCCCTGCTGGGCCTTCCTACAGCAAAAGCAGCCTCTGTGTTCCAGCAGAATCCAGGTTAGAGAGGGGCAGTCCTTGCGTGGGCTCCAGCCGTCAGCTTAGACACTGAGCCCCCACAGCCCTCTGAGGGCCCCGCGGCCCACTGCGGCCTTCCGCGACCCTGCAGAGGAGGAGGAGACCCGCGTGAACAATCGTCCAGTTTGCATCCAACTCCAGTTACTGTTCCAGCTCAGTTATTGATTCCCTCGGAGTCACAGCTCTCACCCGGGCCCTCAGTGTCCCTTCGTCCGTCCCCATGGCCACATGGAATCTGGTCCCTGCTTCCTGCCTTGTCCTTCCCCTGACCTCTGGGGCATGTCCCCCGCCACCTCCCCCCATCCCCTCCCACTGTCTTTGCCCCTGAGACCAGACGCCCAGCCGCCAGCTCGCCAGCAGTTAGCAAGGCCGCCTGTCTGTGTAGACAGCAGGCACTACCCCAAGACAGCCACCCTGCGCCCCCCTTCGTGCTGGCGACAGTCCTTCCCCTGTAACGGCCTCAAAGTGCTTGTCACTAAGCCTCGAAGCACAGACCAGACAATTTCCAGGTTCCTTCTGGCTCTAACGGTACATAAATCATGAAAAGGTGAGGATTTTAAATTCCGATGCCACCAGCCGTTCCTTGGAATACAGTGCTTGCATCTAGGCTACGACCTTCTGACATTATGTTAGTCCAGCCAGGTCGGAGCTTTCCAGAAGCCCGACGCTCTGTGACATTTCATGAATCGGGCACGGGTGTTGGGGGCACCATTCAGCACACTGTAGGCCATGCATACTGGCCTCGGGCTGCCCACGTTACCCGTTAGAGAGCTCCCACTACCTTACAAGAAAATGAAAGCTGCTTATAATTAGTTTCCTTTTCCTTTTTAAAAATCAAGATTTTTCTTTTCATTTAAAAACCTTCATTCCATACACTTGAGACTTGTAAAGGAACATACAGAGCATATGTCTAACTCATGACAAAACAAACACCAACTTGCAGCTTCGAGAGAACACTGTCCACACCGTGTGTCTGCCCATTATTCTCGCCCGTCCCATCACCTGCTCTAACACCACTGCCCTGGACTCTGAATTTTAGGTTTCTCATTCACTTGCTTTTGAAACCTGTGAATTTGCCACCTATGCCAGGTATCTCATATTATTGGGATTTGCTTGGTGGGCAGCCTACACAAGGATGCAGACGGTCATCAACGTTGACCTTTTCCTCCCGCAACATACGGTCTCTGAGATGCACCCAGGCTCCCTTCGGTGTGTGGTCCATTCACTCTTCTATTCGCTTAGAGATCTACTGTGACAGCAAAACACAGTTTACCCGGCCGTCCTCTTACTGATGGCATTTGCCGTGTTTCCAGTTCCTGCGTCCTGAGCTCGGCTGCCCAGCATTCCTGTTGCGCGGCTGGGGTAGGGGTGCCAGCACTTGGCCAAGGGCATGGAGGTGGGAAGAGGCCGGCACACAGGGCCTGCACACATGCAGCAGTCGGAGCCCCCGTCTGTCCCCGGGTGAACACAGACAGTCACGCTCACCAGGCGCACCTGTCACCGTGTCCCCCGGTCCCGCCCCGAGGGAGACCCGCTCAGACAAGGAACCGGGTACCTCCCCCTCCCCCAGGGAGGATGCCAGTGGATCCAGAGTAAAATGCGACTTGTTCCTATTCTCACTGTCATCATTTATGGGGTTCGTCGTCTTTCACATTCATAAAACATTCACCTTTCCCTCTCTGTGAGATGCCCACTCATGCCTTTTACCTATTTCCTTGGGGTTGCCCTTTTTAAAAAATTTATTCATAAGAATTCTTTACATGTTGCATTCCACTCCACCGGTTGGATCACTGTAAATATCTTCTACTTTGTGCCTTCCGTTTTGAATTTATGAAATCTTTTGACCAAAAGTTTATGATTTCAATGGAGTGAGATTTATTAATCGTTTCTCTTGTGATTAATATTTTAAAGAACTCCTTTCCTACCTTGAAATGTTAAGAATCATTTTTATATATTTCTTAAAATTTAAAGTCCTGCCTTAACATTTAAGTTCTTAAGCCAAGTGTAATTTCCTTTTGTATAAGGTGTGTGATATGATCTGTTTTCTTCTTCCTTTTTTCTCATATGGATAAACAGTTTTCTGTACTTTTTATAAAACAGTCCTTTTTCCCAGGCATTTGTGATGTTACCTCTGTTCTTTTTAGAGATCTGCATCTAGAAGCTCTGCTGTGTTGCCCCAGTTATCTATCCCTGCATGAACATCAACTTTCCTCATCTACATAGTTGTAAAATGCCTTGATACTTTTCAATTTCCATCACAGCCTAATTATTATCTTTTAAGGTGTGCCTTGGTCATTCTTGGGTTTTTAAATCTTTTATGTGAATGTTAGAATCAGCTTGAATTCTTAAAACATTGATTTTTGGGATTTTGATAAAAATATTGTTAAATCTACAGTTCCATTTGGAGAAAGGTGACTTCCTTAGGATTTTGAGTTTTTCTCACAGTGAACATGGTAGGTATATCTATTTATTTATCTTGATAATATTTTCTAATCATTTTATAATTTTCTCCATAAAGACCTTTATGGAGTATTTTTTATTAGTTCTATTCTTAGGTGCTTTACAGTTTTTGTTGCAACTGTAAAAAATTACATATTGTTTGTTAACAAATTTGTATATTTATCTTACATTCAGTTGCTTTGTAAAACACTCTTTAATTGTAATAAATTACATGTATGCCATTTTGAGTTTTCTCTTAATCAAATCACATAATTTACGAATGATGACAGTTTTGTTTCTATCTTTCCAATTTTTATGCCTTTTGTTTCTCTTTCTTATCTTACTACTCTGGCTAGGATCTCTTGTAAAAGGCTGAATAAGAATATAGTAGGCATCTTTGTCCTCTTTCTGATTTTAAGGAAAATTCTTTTAAAATTTCACCATTAAAAATGTTAGCTCTAAGTATTTGGTAAATAACTATAAGTCTCAAAAATTTTTCTTCTTATTTTGATGACAGTTTTTTTTTCTTTAAAGGGATGTTGAATTTTATACAATATTTCTGCATTATTTGAAATATGGTCATTTAAAAGAACTTTAATTGGTTAATGCAATATATGATATTTATTCCTATTTAGATAATCCAGGTTAATTATAGAACTGTTATATGTCATATTTCTCAAGACTTATTTCTTTTTGGTCCAAATCTTTCTGTCACAGTGGCTCTAAGACTTCAGGGGTGCATGGGTGGCTCAGTCAGTTGAGCATCTGTCTCTTGATTTCAGCTCAGGTCATGATCTTGGGGTTCTGGAATTGAGTCCTGCATGGGGCTCTGTGCTCAGCAGGAAGTCTGCTTCTCTCACTCTGTCCAGCCTCCACCGCTCATGCTCTCTCTCTAAAATAAATAACTCATTTTTTTAAAAAAAATTCAGATTTCAATATGCAAAGTGCCTGAAATATAATGGGCAAGTGAATCATACTTCCCTTTAGTTTACCTTAGTTCCCTTAGTAATGTCAGACCAGGGTATTTCTGGGATAAGCTCAAGTTAGTTGTTCCTTATTCTCAGTATTTATGAATTTCTTCATGAATGAGACTGACTTGTAATGTCCCCTTTATGATGTTCTTTCAAGTTTGGGGATTCATAGAATGGATTGAAATCCTTCATAGAATTCCTTGCCCCACCCCCCTGAATTTGTGAAATAATTTGCATAAATTTGGAACACTCTCTTTTGAAAGTGTAGAATTTGTCTATAAAACCTTTAGGTCCTGGCTTTATATTCTTTGTGGAAAGACTTCTATTTTCTAATTAAATTTATGCAAGATTATGGGAATTTCTTTTTAGTTGGTTTGATAAGTTATACTTTTCTAGAGATTTGCTCACTTTAGTCTGTCTTGCTAGTCATCCTGTGTTCATAGAAAGTAGGTCTACCTGAAGTTTTCAACCAAATCTATCTATCTTTCTTTCTTTCTTTCTTTCTTTCTTTCTTTCTTTCTTTCTTTCTTTCTTCTTTTTCTTTCTTTCTTTCTTTCTTCTTTTTCTTTCTTTCTTTCTTTCTTTCTTTCTTTCTTTCTTTCTTTCTTTCTTTCTTTTCTTCTTTCTTTCTTTCTTTCTTCTTTCTTTCTTTCTTTTCTTTCTTTCTTCTTTCTTTTCTTTCTTTCTTTCTTTCTTTCTTTCTTTCTTTCTTTCTTTCTTCTTTCTTTTTCTTTTTTGGTAGCAGGAGGCAGATTATTTATTAATTTAAAAATATTTTATTTGAATTCTAGTTAGCTAACATACAGTGCAATATTGGTTTCAGGAGTAGAATTTAGTGATTCATCACTTATGTACAACACCCAGGGCTCATCATAACAAATGTCCCTCTTAATACCATCATTCACTTAGCCCATCCTCTGCCTACCTCCCTCCATCAACCCTCTGTTTGTTCTCTATCATTAAGAGTCTCTTTTACAGTTTGCCTCCTTCTTTCTTTTTATCTCCCTTCCCATATGTTCATCTGTTTTGTTTCTTAAATTCCACATATGAGTGAAAAATATATTTATTTTTCTTTGACTTATTTCACTTAATGTAATACTTTGGCTCCACCCATGTCTTTACAAATGGTAAGATTTTGGTTTTTTTTTTTTTTTTGATGGCCAAGTAATAGTCCATTATACACACACATAACACACACACACACTCACCACATCTTCTTTATCCATCCATCAGTTGATAGACATTTAGGCTCTTTCCATAGTTTGGCTATTGTGGATATAATGCTGCTATAAACATCGGGGTGTATGTACTCTTCAAATCTGCATTTTTGCATCCTTGGGGTAAATACCTAGTAGTACAATTGGTGGGTCAGAGGGTAGCTCGATTTTTAACTTTTGGAGGAAGTCCACACTGTTTTCCAGAGTGGCTGCACCGGTTTGCATTCCCACCAGCAGTGTACGGGTTCCCCTTTCTTCACATCCGTTCCAACATCTGTTGTTTCCTGAGTTGTTAATTTTAGCCCTTCTGACAGGTGTGAGGTGGGATCTCATTGTGGTTTTGGTTTGTATTTCCTTGATGATGAGTGATGTTGAGCATCTTTTCATGAGTCTGTTGGCCATCTGGATGTCTTCTTTGGAAAAGTGTCTATTCATGTCTACTGCTCATTTCTTAACTGGATTATTTGATTTCTGGATGTTGAGTTTGGTTAAGTTCTTTATAGACTTTGGGTACTAGCCCTTTATCTGGTGTCATTTGCAAATATCTTCTCCCATTCCATAGGCTGCCTCTTAGTTCTGTTGACTGTTTCCTTCACTATGCAGAAGTTTTTTATCTTGATGAAGTCCCAGTAGTTCATTTTTGCTTTTGTTTCTCTTGCCTCTGGCAACACATCTAATAAGAAGTCGCTGTGGCCAAGATCAAAGAGGTTGCTGGCTAGGTTCTCCTCTAGGATTTTGATAGTTTCCTGTCTCACATTTAGATCACATTTTGAATTTATTTTTGTGTATAGTGTAAGAAAGTGGTACAGTTACTTTCTTCGGCTATGTTGCTTCCAGTTTTCCCAACACCATTTGTTGAAGATACTGTCATTTTTCCATGGATATTCTTTCCAATTTTGTCAAAGATTTGTAGACCATATAGTTGTGGGTCCATTTCTGCGCTCTCTGTTCTGTTCTATTTATCTATTTGTCTGTTTTCGTGCCAGTACCACACTGTCTTGATGACTATAGCTTTGTTCTTAGTTCAGTAGAGCTTTGTTCAAATTCAATAGAGCTTGAAGTCTGGAGTCCTGATGCCTCTGGCTTTTCTTTTCTTTTTCAGGATTGCTTTGGCTCTTCAGAGTCTTTTGTGGTCCCATACAAATTTTAGGATTATTTATTCCAGTTCTGTGAAAAATGCTGGTGGTATTTTGAGAAGGATTGCACTGAATGTGTATGTTGCTTTGGGTAGTATAGGCTTTTTAACAATGTTCTTCCAGTCCATGAGCATGAACTGTTTTTCCATTTCTTTGTTCCTTTCAATTTCTTTCATAATTTTTAAGAAGATTTCAGAGTACAGATCTTTTACCTCTTTGGTTAGATTTATTCCTAGGTATCTTACTGGTTTTAGTGCAATTGCAAATGGAATCAATTCCCTGATTTCTTTTTCTGCTGCTTGCTTATTAGTGTTTAGAAATACAACAGATTTCTGTATGTTGATTTTATATGCTGCGACTTTGCTGAATTCATGTATCAGTTCTAGCAATTTTTTGGTGAAGTCTTTCAGGTTTTCTGCATAGAGTATTATGGCATCTACAAATAGTTAAAGGTTGATGACTTTGCCAATTTGGATGCCTTTTATTTCTTTTTGTTGTCTGATTGCCCCTCAACAAATTTCTCTAGAAACACTTTTTTGTTTTTTTGTTTTTGGCTCTCAAACTTAATGTCTTAGATTTTTAATGAGTATGTGAGGTATTTCCTAGCCATCCCACCTCACCCAATTTACTCAAATTTAGAGTAAATATAATTGACAGTTTGATTATTGTCACTAAATACCCAGTTATTGTTTTGAATTTGGATTTTATCACATGGTAGTGCAGCTATAAATAGATTTACAAAGGAAAAATAAAACAATAGCAATAACAAGATCTTAATTTAAAACCTTCTTATCTCTTTTCATATTTAAATGAATAGAAATAAAAAAATTCCTGGTAGGTGTGAACCTTCTGGATAATCTAGGTTTCCACTAAAAGAGTATGTAGAAATGAAGTAACTTTTACATCTGTCAGGAGAAGAGATTGTAATTCCATAGTAAGAAATGAACTATCTGTTTTGTTAAAGACTGTCCATTTGTTAACCACATCCAAGGCCAGGTGTAATCACACATGGTGACACTCACCTGAGGAGTGCATTGAGAGAGCGCAGTAACAACAGGCTATGATTCAATTTCTCACGGAGTGTTAAACTGCCACTTGGAAAAATGGAACATACTGATAATTCAACAATATTTTTCAGGAAGAAACTGTTTGTTTAGATTCTGAGGCAGATGAACATATTAACTGGTTCCAGCAAGAATATATGAAAACAGAAAAGGACTGGAGAGAAATTGATAAGAGGAGGAGTCAGACTTTGGAAATAAGAAGAAAGTTGATTGGCAGCAGAGCACCTCTCAAGGACATCCTTAAGATGTTTCCTTTCCTGAAGTGCCCTTATCAGGTACCTTTATTTGCTTATAATCTCTGATTTTAATGTCCAAATGGATTTTTCTCTTTTCTTTTGGAGTGTAACAGTACTAATGATGGGTGAGGATCTCAGTAGGGTGCACAGGTTCCACAGGCTACAACTGGGACCATTTGGTAAGGATTTCTGGAAGCATATTCTAATAACATGCACTGCCTGTCTTCAGATTTAAAGATTTCCCTGTCATTGAACACACTGTGGAGGCCGGAGGGGGGTGGGGGTGGGGGGGACCACTACTTGGGGGTATATTGACAGTGTGAAACATTTTGCCTTGTGTGCATTTAGACAATCAAGAGAGTCTACTCAGAAATTGTTAGTATGCAGCATTACTCAAAATCTATTTATGATCCCAAATAACTTCATAAAGTGGTCTTCTAATACATGAAGTTAAATAGGCAAATCAAATATCCTTCCATTTAGTTTACTCACGGTGACCATTAGAAGCTCCTATTACAATGTTAGTGGAATGTTAGCCGAAGCATATAATAAGATTCATCAAGGTTTTTACCTGGGAACACATTTCGTGGGAGACTTCTGTGGGTGCCATCAACTATTTTGAAAATAATAAGTTGTATATGTTATTCTTCCTCCAAAAAATGAAAAAGAACCTGCCTGCATATTTTATCTTAATAATAGTCTCTAGCAAACATCTGAGTGCTTACTAGGCAGGAGTTATATTTTCAGGGCCTCACGTGGATGATTTTATCTATCCGTCTCTCAGCAACACTACCTTGGTTATTAGTTACTTTCTCTTCATCTTTGGGTTGCTAGGGACAGGAATAGCCAGGAGGCTTTGGCTATTAAGAGTAGGCCACACTGACACACCTGCAATATATTGTTTGAAAGCAAAACCTTGGGGCGCCGGGGTGGCTCAGTCAGTTAAGCATCTGCCTTCAGCTCAGATCATGATCCCAGGGTCTTGGGATCCAGCCCCACATCCGGCAATCTGCTCTGGGGGGAGCCTGCTTCTCCTGCTCCCTCTGCCCCTCCCCCCAGCTCATGGTCTCTATCAAATAAATAAAAATCTTAAAAAAAAAAAAAAAGCAAAACCTTGTCAAATGGATAGCCTATAAACTCCTTAAGGGTAAAGAGCATATTTTAAACATCTTAGTAGCTTTCCAAATGCCCTGCAGAACACTGCGCAGGCCACAGGAGTGAAATCTTGATTTTCAGAGTGCTGGTTAAGTTAGTAGATGGTTGGGGTCTCGGTCTGTCTGGGCTGCTGTAACAAAAATACCATAGACCGGGTGGCTTCTAAAGGACAGAAATGTATTCAACGGTTCTAGGGGTGGGGAAGCCCAGGACCAAGACACTGGCGGATGTGGTGTCTGGGAGTTGGCTTTTTGGGTCATGAATGGGCCTTTCTAGCTGTAACTTCGCATGGCTGAAGGAGCGATGTAGCTGCCCGGGGTCTCTCTTGTAAGGGCGGGACTCTCATTCATGACGGCTCCACCCTCATAGCCAGGCCCCTCTCAAAGGCCCCACCTCCTAATACCATCCCTCAGAGCATTAGGTGTGACATACGAATTTTGGGAGGACATAAATATTCAGTTCATAGCTGTTGGTGAGGCTGTGTGGACACTGATGCTGCAGCCTTAGGGGTCTTCACAGGGGTGCGGGGTCTGTGCAGGTTTAGTGATTAAAACAGACAAGCTGTGTGGTTCAGTAGCCTTTCAAAGAACCTTAGCTGAGCATGAGTCTGGGGGCGGGGGAGGTTGGAGAGAGACTTTAGACCTAAGGCTGTGTCTCTCATGCTTTGTCTTAAGTCTCTTTTTCTCCCACTCCCTCAGGCATTTCATCCTATCAAAAATATGGATTGGGATATGGTTTTTGTAAGGACTGTACTAAAAATAAAGTCGCCTATCTATCGTTTTAAGCCTGAGAGTTGAATCTTTTAGATTTTTGCTGGAAGTACCTCCGTAATTAAGCCTTGTAGAGCCAGCTGGGATTTACAATTTATAAAAACCTTATTGTGAATAAAAGCAAGCTTGACCTCACTTACAAATACACAGCTGACAAACAATCCCTAAGCAGGACAGCTGCCCCCGCTGCAAACCACTCCCACTGTGAAGCCTGGCAAGCCCAGGGCGCTTGTGGGCACAGGTGTGGCAGAGGAGCAGTCAGGGTGGGACACTGGACCACGGAATCTACATGGATCCTGCTCACCACCTGCACTCATCAACCTCCTCCCTTCAAAACACTTTCAACAGAAAATGAGAATGGTATTTAGAAACTAAGATTTCAGCCCTAGGTGTGCTCATTGCTACAGAGGTGTTATTGCTCTATGGTTTCCCACAGAACCAACCCGGGATACATACCTTTACACATGCACACGCACACGCAGATCTGTATCGGTCCATTATCCACACATCAAGTATTAAAAACCATGAATTCACAATTGTACCTCCAATTCCAACCCAAACCAGAGGGCTTACTCCAATCAACCCCCTTTCCATACATTCTAACTCTCTTCAACAGCGAGAAACCAGGCACCCGTTATCCTCAACGTCTTTATTTAGTTGTGCTGCCTTCCCCAGACTTTACACAGCCAAACTCCTGGCGGTGAATGATCAGTCACAGAAAAGCCCCTCTCCATACTCCACGTTTCATCCCACAGGTTTCTTATCTTCATCCCCTTTTTGTTATTCAGATTAATTTCTATTGATCTATCTTCAAGTTCATGAAACTTTTCTTTGTATTTCCCAATATGCGTTTCTCTATTCAGAGATGTTTTCATCTCAGTAGATATTATTCTCAAATCGATTTTCAATTTGGCTCTTTTTAAATATTTATCCCATTTCTCCGTTGAGATTCCCCAGTGATGATACATGGAATTCACTGGTCTTAACCACAATCCTAGATGAGTGGTCTTATTATAGAGAGCCGCCATGCCTTTGTGATTCATGTACACATACACCCTGTGTTTTAGCTCCTTCTTGACCTTAGAAATTAATAATTAGTGGTCTATTTCATGTAATTGAGAATCAGAACATTCATTGTTTTGTTGAGACATATTTGGGTAATGTTCAAATTTGGAAGAAATTTTAAAAGTAATAAACCCATTCAAGTAAGTTTAAAGCTATTGAATAGAAGGGCAGCAGTGTAATGTGTGTTCCAGTTTTCTGATAACTACTTTTGGACCCCGAGATGATCTACCTAAGCGTTCAAGAAATGAGGAGACCCTGTGGGTAGTACCCAACTTTGCTTTACAGAGTTTTAGGGAAAGTGATGATTTACATTAATTTCTACCAGTGCAAGTGATGATGAATTCTTATAATGCCACTTGGTCAAAAAAAAGTGGGGAGGCAGTAGTGGTGGTGCAATTCTTGGAGCAGGAGAACTTGGCAGGAAATGGTGGTTTTGAGTAAAGGGGTTTCCACATGGGTAAACTGGTTTGCTTCTACTTTGCTGTCAGATCTCCTACACTTAATTTTTTAGCTCACCACTTATCTTTGTCTCTAAGGCTCTCCCCTTTCCCTTTGGGGATCCCTTTGGGATGCTATGTTTAGGTATTTTTGAAGGTTTGCTTCCGAAAACCTAACAGTTTTTTAAAATTTTGCCTCTTGTTGGGTACCACCTAAAGAAATATAAAGTCCTAGAATCTTAGCTGGTAACCAAAAAGCCAAAATACGCATATATACATTGGAACCCCCATTTAGTTGAGTTTGCATGCAAATTTTTAATTCTGAGGTATAGAAGTTTGCTATGTCCATTATTTATCTTGTTTATCCTATCCATTTCAGGCTTTTATTCTTTCTTCCTCCTCTGTCTTTAAGTCTTTATTTCTCCTCTACAGCTACTCAAATATCTTGTGTACATTTTAAACTAGCATTAAAAGCTTAATATAATCCCAAAGAGTTATTTACTCCCTTACATTCTATACATTAATTTTTCTTGTAATCTTTTTCTTCTTTTTTCTAGATGTTCAGAGAATTCCAACTTCTTACAAGAACAGATATTTATAAAAAAACAAAGCACATTTTGGAATCCTATTCAGAAAAGATACTGACTTCTTTTTCAGTGGTGGACAATCCAATCAGTATTGCATTGCAAGAAAAAATGAAACAGCACACAGATGAAGACATGTTGAAACGTTAGTAAACCTGGGGGTGGGGCAATCTCATCTTAGTTATCTGTATAATTTAGGATAATTAGAAAAGCTCTGTTTTGGAAATAAGTAATTCAGTGAAACAACATGCAGGATAAAAAAAATGTCTCGAATAGGAGGAGCTGAGGTATAGAATTAAAAGTACAATTGATATTATAAAATTATATTTAGAAAACTAGTAACCTGTTAATTTCATAATACCAATCACAAGGTAAAGCATACTAAAATCTTCCTGGCTGATGGACAGAGACTACAGGACTCTTATCTTCTCCTGGTCATGACCTGGAGGGCAGAACACGAGATGTTGGTTAAACGATTGTGAAACACTGATGCAAGAAGACTGGTTTATTATCTGTAGAAGCAAATGATTTAAAAAAACAACACCATGTTTTAAGACTGACTTTTGCTTATTAGTTGGCAAAACCTTATTTTTACTTGGACTTTAAGCACGTTTGTTTTGGCAGATATGAAGATGACAGCCACATGTTTGCTCCTACCAGATGTCTTTGGGGATGATCCCAGCCTGTTTGTCATTGTGAATGAGAAGGTATGCAATACTTCTGTGATCACTGGGTTTGACATTTTACATCTTCATAAGACAGCTTATTTGAAAACAGGGTGATAGTCTCTTTTGAAATATTGTTTGGTCATATTTACAAATATGCTGCAGTACAACAAGCTCATTTATTGTAATGTTGTGGTTGAAGCATCTTTTAGTATTTAGCTACTTTCCTTATCAGACAGTGGTGACTCTATTATCCATTTTCTCAGGTGCAAGTTTCCACACCCGTGTTAGAAGTCAAAAATCCTTTCAACATTGATGTCTGTGAATTTTCTTTGTATTTAGAAAAAGAGAAGCTCACAAAGGTAGACGACTGTGTTACAGCCTTGGCTGCACTCATAGCTGCCTTCCATGTATTTGGAGTTGAGTGTCCGAGAAGACTGTCCCAAACTCTCAACTTCCTAGAGACACTTATTTTTGATATCCACCGTCCCTACTTTCCTTCTACGAAAGAAAAGATAAAGGCAATAGGATTTCAACATCCAGTTACGTAATGGCATGCCAAATATTGAATCAGAATTGATCTCTAGGACAGCTAAAATTTTATTGAAAAAATTGTTTTGACTTAGCATTGTCATAGAGGTAGTTGTTAGAAAATTGTCTCCAAGATGCAAATGAATCTCGTACCTTCTATCTTTATGATTAGATACTGAAAATTCTTTGTGGAATCCTGTAATAAAATACTATGTTAAAGAGCTGTTTGAGTTCTAAGAAATTCCATGGTTCAAGCTACACTTTTTAAAAAATATTTATTTATTTTGAGAGAGAGTGAGAGAGAGCACGTGCATAAGTGGGAGGGGCAGAGGGAGAAGGAAGGAGAATCTCAAGCAGACTCTGCACTGCGCACGGAGCCCAATGTAGGGCTCGATCTCATGACCCTGAGACCATGACCTGAGCCAAAACCAAGAGTTGGTGCTCAACTGACTGTGACACCCAGGGGCCTCCCAAGCTACACTTTCAAGAGTGCTTTAGTTTTTGAAAAACCCTACACTTCAGATACACTCGACTCCTTTGATTAGCATATGACCCCTTGCAGTTGGCCCAGTGTGCCTACCCTTGGGAGACGTAATACCTGGGGGCTGTACGTTTGTGGCCTATGGGCTCCTCTATGGTCTCAATATGGCTTGGAAACATTTTGATCTCGAACATTCTAAGGAGATACACATACTCCCTAGTTCTTGCCCTAAGCCGACCTGCCTGTGCCAAGCTTTTTGGTTTCTTTCAATCACATTTGTTGAGAACAAAGGCAGCCTCATTCCTGAGGTCTCCTCACTGATGACGGATCTCACTGGCACAGGTCCTGATCGTCTTCCCTCCCTTGACATACAGTGATGGTCCCACTCATCTCCTCATGCCGTTTCTACTTTCCCCTGGCTTTGATGTGAAGTGTGGGGGATGTGCCCTCGCTGCTGCTCAGGTGTGTTTGGTCTGTAAATATGGACCTGACTTGTCAGTCCCAGAGCCTTCTGGGTACCAGTTTCTTTATTTTTTTTTTTTTTAAGATTTTATTTATTTATTCATGAGAGAGAGACAGAGAGAGGGAGAGAGAGAGAGATAGAGAGGCAGAGACACAGGTAGAGGGAGAAGCAGGCTCCATGCAGGGAGCCCAACGTGGGACTCGATCCCGGGTCTCCAGGATCACACCCTGGGCCGAAGGTGGCACTAAACCGCTGGGCCACTGGGGCTGCCCATGGGCACCAGTTTCTAGTTTTTGGCTTAGCCCCTTCCTCAACTTGCTCTCCTGCTATCTCAGAAGCCCAGGTCCTGGCTCCTCATGCACCCAGCTCAGAATCTCATGTTGAAATTCCATTTGTTCTGTTCCCAGAGACAGTACCTAAGTACTTCTTAGGTCTGACAAGACTCAGTGCACTCTAAGTATTTTATAAAGACAATGACAACAATGACAACACTACAGTTCTGAGACGCTTCTTGATAATCATCATCACAATATCCACATGACTTATCAGTTTAGACAAAACAGATTGGTGTAGAGGCCAAAGAGCTTTAAGTGTCCTAATGCGTCCATCACAATGCAGTGGGCATTTCTGGGGGTACATCATCAAATTAATTTTTTAAGTTTAAGAAGAAAGGAGCTCACAGGAATTATTGAAAAACTATTTTTCAGGACCTATATCTCTGAAAATACTTATTCTGCAAATACTTATTCTAATGCCTCTTTCTCCGTAAGCACTGATCTTTAAAATGGTAAGTCAGTGAGACAAAAAAATGAAGGTTCGATCAGCTGCCCACCCCACAATGACTGTGCACTAACTGCTTGCATGATGGGGACAGGCGGGGTCGGTGCACTGTCAACATCACTCAAACCAGTCCTGGGACGTGCCTTTCATTAGAATGTGCCTTTAGTTCCTTACAAACTTTCTTTATTTCTCTACTCTCCCTTTAGTTCCATAATCTGTCTTATTTTCCCTCTCCCAACTGAATTTACCAAATTCTTAAAGCTTCCTTTCCTTGGGAAGCACACGTTCTCTGCAGCTAAAGGTCAGTGAGAGCCCCTCTCCATTCCCAGAGGTTGGGGAAAGACAGGGGTGGTGCTGCAGGGACATCGCAGAGAGGTTTGGCCCTAAGCACAGCAGCAGACAGGAGTGGAATGTGAGGGCAAATACACGTAAGCTTTACTGTCTCTCCGTGGCACATCTGTCCCCAGGGCTCCGATGGCCCTGCCACTTGGTAAATACTCCTATTGTTGACTCACCTAAGTCTGTTTTCTTTGGAGGCCGAGTCTACTGAATCCAGAAGTTGCAAAATGGCAGCCTGTGGTTATATTTCAACCTGCAGACAGGTCCAATTTGACTTACACAGTGTTTGTAATCTTTAAAAAAATCTCTTATTAAAAAAAAAAATCTCTTATTTACTTACTTACTTATGTACTGCCATTCTTTCCATCGCCTGGGACATAGTTTGACAATTTTGAATCCAGTGAATTCATTACAGAACGAGGTAATGCCCAAATCTTCAACATTGGTTCTGCTCTCATTTGCCTGTTTAACAAGCTTTCTAAAAAAAAAAAAAAAAAAAAAAAAAAAAAAAAAAAAAAAAACATACATATGTAAAAAAAAGCATCTGCAATTAAGATTTTATTTCATTCATGTCAGATATAACAGTGCAACTCGAATGTACAAATTCTGAACAAAACATTAAAAAAAAAACCAACAATGAAAAATTTATCTAAGTGGATTCATGCAAAGAAATGAAAGGGACACTGTAGATGCCATGCCCTTTTGAATTATAACAAATGCAAAGGCCTGCTAATAGACTTCCTACGGGGTACATCAAAGGAAGTCCTACATCAGAAAAAATGAGGGCAACTAAGAAGAGAGGTGGGACTTGCCCCAGAATTCAGACAGCATGCTACAAACGTGCTTCCTACTTTTATAATAGCTCTCGAATAAATGGCCAATCCTAGAAGTGGACGTTACATCCAAAGCCTGATAAAATCATTTACCTTTTGTGTTGGAAAGGCATTCTCACAAAAGAAACACGACTGCTATCAGTTCATAGGTAATCAAGGGCTTTCATCTAAAGTGCATCTGTACATTTATAAAACTTCGGTGAACCCTTCTAGAGAAAGGAATCTTTCTAAAACGGAGGTTCTTGCATAACTGCTTTGGGAAGTTGCCTCCTGGATCTGTGAGCATTTAGAATCTTTGTGTTGACTGGTGTTGCTCGCTCACAACACCCTGCCTCTTCAGTAAAATCCATATACTCTCTCTACAGCCAACCCCAAGAAAACCTCTGGGTCTGGAGGAAGAAGATCCGGGACAGAGCTTTACGGATTAGTGTTTCCAGCAACAGAACGACCCCTTCAGCTCCACAAAGCACCACAGTTCCTTCACCTACAATTAGAGAGAAGCTCAAGATCATCTCATAAATAGTTCAAGATTCTTACAAAGATACCCCCCCCAATAGAACTGCATATTCCTTTGATACCACTGGACTCTTGTAAATACATAGGGCACCACAACGTAGAAGACTGATGCCATTCAAATACATCACCTAATTTATTTATATATTTTATTTTTCAGTTCCATTATTTATATACACGTTTTTGGTAATTATAGTAAAGATGCTGGTGAAAAGTAATTTGTTTAACATTTCATAATACGTGCAAAAGTAAAAACACTGATTTAAGGAAAAGTAATTTCTACCACCGTTCGGCCCCAACAAATTATGACAAGCAGTTAGGCAGTATCATGACTTGCAAAGTTATTGTCAGCATAATGTTGCAATTCAAAATATGGCACAGAATGAACAATACAGGTAACAGTCCCACTGGCCAACCTCAGCCAGGTTTTGACTAATTTGGTATAAGTTGAAGTTGGATTATATAAAAAGGTTTCTGAAAGTACTGAAAAAGAAACAGTGTGCATGAAAGAGAATTCAACAATGTTTACAAAATGCCAAAAGTTCTTACTCTGATCCCCCCTTTTACCATAAATAATTAACGAAGTCCCCTTCCCCCCCACCCCACCCCCAGCCTCAAAAAGATGTACAAAGATAAATTTAGCTCAGTGAACAGAACCGAAGGATGACCGCTGTTAGACAGTACTTGGTTAAAAGCCGAAGCATTTTCATAAGGATTCGTATATACTGTCTCTTGAGGAATATAAATAATCTGATAGCATCGCTCTCGAGTTTTGGAGACTTCTCGCGTAGGAGTTATAACTGTCCTTGTGCTTTGAATAAAACATGAGCTTTAAAGCAGAAAAGCTGATGGTATTCAAAATTCACCATCTTCAAAGTTCATTGTGAGAGTTCTTCTCGGCAGCTTTGAACATCAGGATAGAATTGAAAATTTTGAGAGCAGGGCCCAACTTAATGCTCATAATCTTAACAATGTCTGTTTGGGTCATAAGCAGAAAGGCTTCTCCGTCGATTTGCTAAAATGGGAAGAAAAGACAAAAAAAGATTATGAATTAATTGCATGTGGTGTCGTGACAAATAGCCAAAGTTGAGTTATCAGCTGTCTTCTGAGAGCCACGCGAGAACGGCACAGACAAGAGTTCACGTGTGCGAACATTTCCTGAGTAATGAACCTTTCTTATCTACAATAACCAAATGTGGACTGGAAGCAAAGTAAAAACTCAGTTGTCTGAAAAATCGGCCCACAGGAAATGGAAGATGCCCATATCTCCCTGTGATTACCCTGACTTAGGCAACGAGTCAAGAAGAACTTGGAAGACTCTGGATGCCTCAGATCCAGTTCCCATTCTGGTAGATTTTAGGATGACAGATGAGAAGCAGCACACAGCTGTTTGTGGATATAAACAAAGGAATTCAGGCAGATATGTTGGCTGCATGCTAACATTTTTTTTTTAATTAGCTTTCCATAATGAAGAAAAAACCAGTGATAAATAGCGTTCATTTTTAGAGTGGCCACGATTACTCTTCATATACTGAAAAAGAGCAGCTACTAACAAGGGCAATCAGACTATTTTTAAAATTTTATAACAAGGGCAAGCAAACGCATCAGTGAAAGTGGCAAATGTGGTGTGAAGAAATGTAGACTGTGCTGGTTCTACTAGGTGGGGCGGCCATGGGAAACATCCTTCCCTTCTCTGGTCTGAGATTAAAATTCTGTGCTAGTACAAGAGAAAGCTTTGAGGCTCAGAGGTACAGCTCTGAAGAAGATGATGTCTGGTTTAGTGGACAGAACAAAGGAATGGTCTTTCCGTAAAATTTTCAGGTTTGGGAGTATTCCACCAACTTTAAAAAAATAATTTGTGTCTTTCAGTTTTCCCATTTTACACAAAAAGTAAAATAAATAAATAAATAAATATTTAAAAATAAAAAAAAGTTAAAGGAAAACACACATTTGCCCTCCGCCTCACACGCAGAGACAGACACATGTAGAGGGAAGATGATGTGAAGACAAAGACAGAAAACCAGCAACAGGCCAAGGAGGGGCCTGAAACAGATCCTCTCTCCCGCCCTCAGAAGGAAGCTACCCTGCCAACACCCAGACTCCTGGCCTGTGGGCCTCCAGGCCTCAGACCCGGGAGATAATACATTTCCACTGCCTAAACTGCAGGTTGGTGGCTCTTGGTCATGGCGGCCGGGGCAAGCCAATTCTGTGAACAGTTCACCAAAGGCTGAAATAATTTAGTGGCTGTGTAAGATTTTCTTCATTTCTCTAAAGATATGACAAATCTGTCAACTCTCTTCATCAGTAAGAACTAGGGATCCCTGGGTGGCGCAGTGGTTTGGCGCCTGCCTGTGGCCCAGGGCGCGATCCTGGAGACCCGGGATCGAATCCCACGTCGGGCTCCCTGCATAGAGCCTGCTTCTCCCTCTGCCTGTGTCTCTGCCTCTCTCTCTCTCTCTCTCTCTGTGACTATCATGAATAAATAAATAAAATCTTAAAAAAAAAAAAAAAAAGAACTAGGATCATCCGATGCAACTTTTAAGAATCATTTGGAAACAGTTGTCTAATTCCCAGTAAGGAAACATCCAGCCTGCCGTCCTCAACAAGGAAGAGAAGGCACTCCCCTGTAAATTTCCAAGCAAAAACGAGCTCAGTGGCAGGGATAGGAAATGTTCCATCGTATTTTGGGGAGCATTATGTTCTGGTCTCCTCGCTTGCACTGTGACAACCCTCTCATCAAGCAAAGCCGCGCACAGAATCAACGGTCTGGCTGAGGTCCTCCAAGTCATGAATGGAAATGCTGACTGACAGACGGGTTCCCAAAGAGCCCATCACAAAGACAGACTTGTCTCCTAGAACCCTGGGCCCTACTGAGCTTCCCGCGGAAACCCTGTAAGAATGTATCATGACAGACGAATAATGACAGGAAACAGTCTGAGAGAGGCAACGATGGAATCTGAACACCGGAGTCGGGTGAGAAGGGAGGGTGTTCAAGGTTACACGAGGAAGGAAAGGTCATCCTGAGGCCACTATAGCTCACACAGGCTGCTCCAGCGTGCGGCCACACCGGCACGCCGCGTTGGAAGGAAGGAAGCTTAATTTGAGAAAATTCTAAGAACAGCGATCACTGCAAGGTAATAACAGGCTTGTTTTTTGTCGTTGTTGTTATTTTGTTTTTTGCTTTTGTAACGTATATGAACTGGTCTAACTCCAGAGATGACGTATCTTGCTAAAGGCCCAAATCTCCGAAGGAGGATTTGGAGCTTGGGGTCCTGGCCTTGTATCTCATTGCTCTTTGCACCGTGCACCCTGGTTCCTTCCCCAGGGTTGTAGCTCTGCAGATCACAGGGCCATGCCGTTTGGGAGTCTTCCTCAGAGGGTAAAGGTGCGAGAATGCTCACTCAACAAAGGCTTATTAGACGTTTATCCTATTCCAGACACTCTTCTTGGGGCTGGGCACACAGCAGAGGCTACAACAGATACAGGCAAAAACAAGCAAGGGAGGCAACCAGAACTCCTTGTGAGGTTCACATCCTAGAAGCGGAAGACTGACTGCAAGCAGAACATACAAGAGAGAAGCAAATTAATCAGTAATGAGGTGACATTAATACATTGTACAAGGTGATTGGTGCTCGCACTGAGGACACAGCTCGGTGGGGATGACGGGGCACAGGGGCAAGGATGGATAACTGGGAAGGAGCCGCCCCTGAGAAGAGGGACTGCACCACGTGACCATGCGGAGGAAGAGCCAGGTGTGCCCGGACAATCGAAGAACAGCAAGGGGGCCAGCGTGTGGAAGGGAGGACACAGAGGTCAGGAGGTTCCCACCTCTCTGGAGGGCACGGGGCATTGGACCGCAGGCCCGGGAGGGCTTCTGCTTTCATCCTGACTTACTATTGGAGCGCTACTGATGGAACGCTGACACGACTGCACCTCTCTGGCAGGATGACTCCGGCGAGGCTGGGAAGAGGTCACGGATCGTGGGGGAGCAAAGACAGAAAGAGGGAGACTGGTGAGGAGGCTGCAGCAGTAGCCCTGGTGGGAGAGGACGGCGGCTCAGACCCGAGCGCGGGTGCTGCTGGTGCAGCAGGGAAACAGCTCGAATCCCTACACGTCTTTAAAGTACACTCAATAGGCTCTTCAACAGATTAGACGTGGAGTGTGTTGGAGGGAAGCCAAGCGTGGCTCGCAGAACAGCCATCCTGACACCCGTACGGGGCCTCCTAGAGATGTCACTAGACGTTAGTTGGGCGGGTTTCATGCTTTGCTTCCAGACCTTAAAACCAACACCTGCTAAGCCTGGGAGACATGACTTCCACAAGAATTTAGAGGACGAAGGAATAAAGGGACGAAGCTGTGACTGGTACAGGTGGACCGCGAGCTCACAGGGAGGACGCCGAGGGTACCGGTGCCTGAGGAACATCTCCAGACACAAGACACCACGGAGAGAAAACGCGGTCCGGGAGACAACATAGTTGAATTTGGAATTTTGAATATGAAGATCTTACTAAAAGTAAGTAACAGGGCAAATCCACATGGGTGGTCCGGCTATGAACACGACCAAAAGCACAATCTACAAAATGGATGTAGCATGTGTTTATCTCTAAAAACATCTTATCATTTCTCACGGGTAATGACGACACGACTTCTTTCCAAAGCCAGGACGGCGGCTGCTGGGGGGCGTCTGGATCTGCTCAGCGACTGAAAATCAGGTGAGCCTTGTCCGCGAAGACGCTGGGACTTTAGGAGTCACGAGACTCTCACTCTGAGTAACCAGTGATAGGTCAGCGGAGAAGGGGAAGGGAACCTTCTTCTTTTGAACAAGGATCCGAAACAAGGACGCGGAACGTCAGGCCTTCGCGGGTCTTAACGGGCACCCGGCCGGGGCACGGCGGCGCCTCATGGGGAAAGGCCGTCCAGGCCCGGCGCTCGGCTTCGTGGGCGCCAACGACACCCCCGCGGGGCTCTGGGCTGGCCGGGCCTCGAGGCGACGCGGTGGCCGGGGCGCCGGGACCCAAGGGCCTCGTGAGGAGGCGCTGGCGGGCCCAGGGCTTCTGTAGGGCCGGTGACAGGTGCCCCCGCGTCCTCAGGCCAGGTTACCCGCAGGAGCCGTAGGGCCGATTCCCCCTGCCCTGAGGAGCCGACCCGGGTGTCAGACCCGCGGGGCTCTCCAGCGACAGCGGTAGTGCTGATGACGACGTTCAGTGACTTTAATCTTGGCGCTGGTAACGTGGCGTTTGAAAGTGAAATAAAGGGAGCTAATTCCACACTACTAAAATAAAGCGTTGCTGGCTCCTATGGGCTACGCACCCGCACGCTGGTAAGGAGGGCGCGTGACCGGCTGCGCACGGGCCGGACCCGCAACCCCAGCATCACGGCCTGGGCCGACACCGGGAGTTGGATCCCTGGCCACCGGGTCACCCGGGCCCCACCCCCCCCCATTAAAAAAAAAAGCGTCTAGGCCCCGGCTGTGGAACATCGTAGGATGGTGCGGACGTGTCCAGGGCGTCGGATCTTGTATGAAAACACCTTTATGCGAACGACCAAGGCTGCCTCTGGGACTAGGCGCACAGCGAGCCCGCCTCCCCCCCAAGCCCTGCCAGGCCGTCCGGAGGGCCGCGGGCCACTTACTTCATCTTTAAACACCTTTCCGTGCTCTTCACACCCGGGTAAGCTCTGTATGAATTCTGACACCTGTCGAAAGTCAGATAAGAATTCCAGTTTCAGAAAAAAGTCGGAACCTAAGTGCTACAGGCCCAGAACACTCAAGCTACAGGTTTCAGCTGCTTCTCTCTGAGCAGTTCCCCGTCTTCCAGGAAACTAGGCCCCCTGCCCGCCCCCGTCCCCTCATCCCTGTCCCCCCATCCCTGTCCCCCTGTGCCCCCATCCCCATACCCCCATCCTCATCCCCCATCCCCGTCCCCCCATCCCCACCCCCCCTGCCCCTGAAGCCAGGCTCTCTCCCCGTGCAGGGCAGACGTACCTCGTCGGTGCTCCACTTGGAGACCTTACTGGCGGGAATCCCGGCCACGGTGGGGAGCAGTTTGCTCTGCTGCTCCCAGCGCAGCGGCAGGCACGGGATCGGGGACTTGAAGGACAGAAAGACGGCCGATCGACGCTGCGCCTGCTGTGCGCTCGGCTCCTCCCGGGCACCTGGTGACGCAAACACCGGATGCCGTCACGTCACTGTCACTGGCTGAGAGGCAGCAGCGGCAGCAGAGCCCCCACCGTGTGTCCCCGACTCCTACCCGCCCCCCTCTACCCACGAAGGAAATGCTGCTCCTGGTGCGCACGGCCTCCGCCCTGGTCCTGGAGGTGACGGCCATGCTGCTGGCCCCATGGCGACACCTCCTCCCCTCATCGCAGCCCTGCCTCCTTCCAGCCCCCCCTCGCCCACCGCACTTCCTGGGCAGCACCCGAGCCTCTGCGCCCACTCAGGGGATGGAGCCCTTGCAGCGACACCAGGCGGCGGGCAGGCCCATGCTCCGTCACTCCTGTACCTGTGCATGTCACAATCACAGCCACAGCCTTCCGTGCACCTGCCGGGCCTTCTGCACCCAAACCTATTTAACTGCTGTCCTCCCCCAAATAGCCAATTTTTAGCAAATGATTTTACGTCACTGGGACTCATTTGTCGACGATCCTCTCCTTAAGGTCCTCTAGGACGTAAACCCTTTCTGGAAACTACCTCCTCAAAGCCACCAGAAGAAAGGCCCCCCCCTGCACTGATGCCCCTCCACTCCCAGGCCCGCTCACTGCTCCGGTGATCCTTTGAGTCTGGGCTTTCGTGATCTCCGAGAAAATTTTAAGCTACTTTGTATTTCTAAAAATATTTTAGGGGATCCCTGGGTGGCTCAGTGGTTTAGCGCCTGCCTTTGGCCCAGGGTGTGATCCTGGAGTCCCTGGGCCTGCATGGGCTCCCCGCATGGGGCCTGCCTCTCCCTCTGCCTGTGTCTCTGCCTCTCTCTCTGTGTGTCTCTCATGAATAAATAAATACAATCTTAAAAAATAAAATAAAATAAAATAAAAATATTTTATGGGGTTTTTTTGTTGTTGTTTTTTTAAAAGTTTAAAATTGCTTTTTTTATTCCTGGTATCACTACCGCAATTTACAGGGCAAAATGCCTGATGTAATGAAAAGATAAAGACAAAGCTATAGGAACGTCCACCCACGGATGCTACGCTGCATTAACCAAGAGCTGCACCTTCTGCAAACCGTGGCTGCGACGGTCCCGAACAAGGGTTCCTGTTGAGGCCGCAGTAACTTTTCTGACTATGGGTCATCGTCCCTCCTGTGGCGGATTTTTATAGTTCCTCTAATGCGTTCGGGGCGACCGCCTCAAAGTAACCTGCTTCTTTCCTGACAACCCCTCGCTCTCTCTCCTGATAAGAAATGCAGCCCTTTCCTTCTGAATTTTTTTTAGAACCTTCTGCTACCATATCCACCTCCAGATCCACCACCACCACCACCACCACCAGAGGGACTGCCCGAGCTTCTTCCACCAAAACTGCCCCCCTTCGTGGGTCCATAATTTGATGGCTGTTGTCCACTGTAATTTCCAAGATCTTTATAGTTCCCACCACCTCCAAAATTTCCTCCTTCAGCGTAACCATCATATCCCTCCACCAGCACCTCCGCATCCGTGGTTTCCATATCCTGCTCCACCACTACCAGAGCCTCCTCTACTGCTATAACCAGGACCACCACTATAGATGCCTCCGTCCCCTCCAAAATACTGTACCCACCATCACCTCCTCCATAACTACCTCTGCTGCCACCACCTCCACCACCATAGCCTCCTCTTCCACCAATGTTTCCACCACGGCCAACATTGTCCACCACCTCCCAAGTTTCCTCCACGACCCATGAAGTTGCCAGATCCACCTCCGTCCGCGACCTCTTTGTGACCCAGCAGACCGCATCTCTTGCTTAGCAAGGGCCTTTTTCACCTCACAACTATGCCCATTAATAGTGTGGTATTTCCGAACAACAATTTTATCAACTGTCTCATGATCATCAAAAGTCACAAAAGCAAATCCTCTCTTTCTTCCACTCTGCCTGTCTTCCGTAACTCCTATGGTTTCAATTTTGCCATGCTTTTTAAAGTAGTCTCTCAAATTATATTCTTCTGTGTCTTCTTTAGTATCAACAAACGTTTTCTTCACTGTTAGATGGGCACCAGGCTTTATAGAACCCTCCCTAGAAACGTTCTCTTGGGTTCCACCACAAGCCATCAAGCTTGTGTGGCTGGCACACATTGCTGCATGCACCCCTTCAACTCAAGAGTAAGTCACAAAACCCAAACCCCTGGAACATTGGGGGCCTCTCATTACCACACAACCTGTAAGTGTGCCCCACTTTTAAAAATGTTCTCTTAAACTATCATCCGTAGTTTCAAAGCTCAAACCACCAATAAACAGTCTTCTCAACTGCTCTGGTTCCTTTGGATCATGGCCCTCCATTTTGAGACCGGACTCACCTCTTCCAACTCGAGTTCAATATGGGACCCAAGGTTTTTTTTTTTCTCTTTAAAGAGTTAAGATTCACAGAAAAGTGGACAAATCATTAAATGTCCAGCTCAAAGAATTCTCACAAAGTGAACACACCCACAGACCCAACACTGGGATCTAGAGACAACATGGCAGCACTCCCAGCCTTCTAATCGCACCCCGGCCGGCCAGGGCGACCCCTTCCTGACCTCCAGCACCACAGGGTCTTTACAGCCTGCTTCTGACTTACATTTCAATGAAAACCTTGGTGTTTGGCTTTTCTCACTCAACAGCACGTGTGTGGGATTCCTCCGCATTGCTTGCTCTTGCAGGTATAGCTCACTTGCTCGTTGCTGTATGGTTCTTCACTGTTCTGGATATTCCACAATTAATTTGGAATGAAGGGGACATTTGCTGCCCCCAACCGTGTTCCTAAGAACATTCTTGCACATGCCCTTTCTTGAGCTCATGGATGTGTTCTGTTGTGTATACAGACCGTGGAGGGGATATGAGGTTGCAGAGTGTGTGGATATCCAGCAACAGCAGATCCTGCCAGTTTTCCAAAACAGTTGTGCAATATGCACCCAGTAATAGTGTAAGAGTATTATAAATGCTTTATAGCCTCATAACATGTGCTGTTGTCTATCTTTTTAATTTCAGCCATGTTGGTGAATTTGCTGTGGTATCACATTGTGCTCAGGATTGTCTCTGTCCGGTGACTAATGAAGTGGACAACCTTTTACCGTGCTCAACTGGCCATGTGGGAACCTCTTTTGTGAAATACTTATGTTTTATGCCCATTTTTTTCCATTTGGTCATCTTGCCCTTTTCCTACTGATTTGTAGAAGTCATCTAGATACACTGCGGACAGGAATTCTTTGTTGGAAATAGGTATTATTAATATTTCCCAGTCTTGACTTCCTTTTTACTCTCTTAATACAGTCTTTTGGCAAACAGCTCTTAATTGTGATAAAGTTGAACTTACTTTTTTTCTTTTAAGGTTAGTGCCTTGTCTACTGAAGAAATTTTTGCTTATCCCAAGGTCCTAAAGTTAGTCTTCTCTGCTTTCCCCTAAGTACTTGATGTTTTACCCTCACAATCCATCTGAAATTTATTTTTGTATGGTGGGAGGTAAGAATCGACATTCCTGATGTTTTTTCCCACATGAATTCCTAATTCCCCGAACATGATTTATTGAAAAGGCCACTTTTTCCCCACTTGACTACGATGCCAGCTTTAACATGAATATAAACATGATTCTCCATTCTGTTCCCCTGGTCTCTTTACACCAACCTACAGGTTTTAATTACTATCACTTTGTAAGTGTCCTGACGTCTGTGGTCTAGTTCTTCAAGATTGCCTTGGCTAGCCTTAACTCTTTGCATTTCCATATAAAATTTAGAATCAGTTTGTTAAAAAACGCTAGGATTTAGATGGAGATTACTGCTGAGTATACATC
The DNA here is from genome assembly GCF_053574225.1 of Canis aureus. NCBI lineage: Eukaryota > Metazoa > Chordata > Mammalia > Carnivora > Canidae > Canis > Canis aureus. The sequence continues at coordinate 69,165,897 of NC_135611.1, read as the reverse complement.
AATTTGGTTCTGAGAAATGACATCCTCACAACATCCAGTCTTACAAGCCAAGAACAAGGGATATGGCTCCATTTCTTTGGGATGGCTTCACTATTTCCCTTTAATCTTTTGTCATTTTCATGCAGAGGTCTCACACATCTTTTGTTAAATTTATTTCTATGTACCCAAAGTTTTCTGCTGCTACTATAAATGACATAGTTTCTTAAAAAATTTTTTCTACTGTTCTATTGTGGTTCTTTAATAACTTCTCTTAAGCTAGCCTAATCTGAATTTTGCTCTGAATATTAGACAGTAACTTAGAAGTAACTATTAGAAAAAAATATCTATTTTATTGGAGCTAACATGCACTGGTCCTGGCTCTACCTGAGTGAGCTCATACAGAAAAATCTATCTGTTCCACATGAAACATTTCAACTCTTCGAATATTTTTTAAAAATCCATCATGGTGCCTCTTTCCCCATTTCATTCAGTGAATATCATATAACTGGTTATAAGGTTTCAGGCCCTCATCCTGTTTTTTTTTTTTTTTCCTCATCCTGTTTTACTTGATATCTGTTATGAGCCAAATGTATAAACCTGTAGCAGTTTGTTTGTATTCTTTTATTCTTTTTAAATTCCCATAGAGTTCAAGATGTTTTTGTTTAGCATAAATATGGAATAACTTAAAAAAACACTCCTTAATCTCAGATATTTCCAAGAGTTTAGCAATTATTTGAAATATAATATTTGTAAATCTTTCATGAGGCAGGCTAATATGAAATGGTGAGATTTCCAGCTCCACAGGAGTGTGAAACCATACAGCCTACTTTATGGCTCGTACCCTGATTTCTTGCCACAAAAGTGCCAGTCTTGTATAATAAACCTACCACTTTGGACAACTGTTTCTGTTTTATTAACATTTGCCAGTGTTCCCTGCTTCACCTTGGTTCCATTCTATTTCCTGCTAAAGCTGTCTTATTCAGCTCATTTCTAACATTGCTACATCGTTATTCTTTAGAAAAACAACTGAGCCATTCTAAAGAAATGACTAAAAACCCTAAAGCTTCCATATTTCTGGACATGTGCCTTCTACATGTCTTTGAAGCTGATGCTATAAACAGGCCAAGACATATACACCATTCTAAAACTAATATGAACTTCACATCTTTCACTTATGACTTTCCTTCCTTTTGCTGATTTTCTCGTGCCAATTGATGGATGTCCTGGGGCCCAATGGCGTTTACTGATAAATGGGGCAAATGTAGTGTCTCCCAGCCACAGAACATCCCCTTTGGAAAATAATAGCGTGTCAGCTATGATCCCAATCCAAAAATACAGAGAAAAACAACTTCACTTGAGTGAATGTGTATCTGAGTCCTTGAACTGCACAGAAATGTGACTCCAGGTTTTTATTTTAACATGTGGTCAAACTAAAATAAAATGCTCAAGTAGCTGGCTCAGTGCCAAGGGTAAGGAATATAGGTTTGAATGTGTACAATGTGCTTCATAAAACAAAGCCTTTGTTCGGGAAGACATTGCTGCCACCTTCTTTTTATTAGGGTCATTCTTAACTGCCGTCCCCTCAAACTATCTATCTACATGAAAAATAACACTTTTATGGGATTTTTCTCTATGTTTTGAAATTCCCTGAAATGAAAATTTACCAAAGACCTTTCCCTCTCCCCTCTGGTTTCCGGTTTGGTGCTTCCACGGCTCATTGGGGCTACTCACACAACTATCCGGGGATGATTTCCAAGCCTAGTTCTTACTGATCCTTGCAAAAGTAAAATATGATTAAGAAACTTTATACTTTGCAGACTTCCTTGAAATGAAGTTCAATAATTAATAATGAAGTAATCCCAAGTAGAAACCTGTAAATGCGAATTTGCTCACTATGACTGTCAATTCTGGTTGAGAGCACAGGTATTAAAATTCTTGATTTGGCTTAAGGTAGGAAAAAGTGAAGTGGGAGATCTACCCTTATAAGAAGACATTTCTGATAAAGGTGACCCTGAAAGAAATATCCTCCGTTTCACACAGAATCAAGACAATAAATCTTCAGTATAGGGAAGATCATCTAAACCAAGCATGAAGTCTTCTAGTTCAAAGAGACATCCTCACCACCATGGAGCACCACCAGGAAGCACCTGCTTCCTGTGGGACCATTCCATTAAGACCCAGTAGAACCGGGATCCCTGGGTGGCGCAGAGGTTTGGCGCCTGCCTTTGGCCCAGGGCGTGATCCTGGAGACCCGGGATCGAATCCCACATCGGGCTCCCGGTGCATTGAGCCTGCTTCTCCCTCTGCCTGTGTCTCTGCGCCTCTCTCTCTCTCTCTGTGACTATCATAAATAAATAAAAATTAAAAAAAAAAAAAAAAAAAAACCAGTAGAACCACTGCATGGTACAATGACCACCCAGGGCAATTCCTAGAGAAGAAAAAGAAGTACTCACTCTCCACTACTTTCACACTTGGATCTCATTCTGACGGGGGTTCCTATTTCCAAGTCTGAAAATACTAAAGCAATAAAAGCCAACTGTTACCACTGACCTCTTGTCTGACATGCCTATGCCTTTAAGCCAGTGACAGACGTGAGACCAAATTCTCCAACTGCCTTGTTTCATTTTAGTTTCCAAACAGTGCTAGGAGGCAACCATCCCTAAGGTGAGGAAACCGAAGTCTGACATGCCCAAAGCCACACGTGAGACTGGGGCAGCATCACACCGTGACCCTGGATCTTTGGCCTCCTACAGAGTAGAGGGTCATGGTCTCTCTCTCTCTCTCTCTCTCTCTCTCTGTTCTCTCATGAATAAATAAAATCTTAAAAAAAAAAAAGAGGGTGAGCCTGAGAGTCTGATAAACGTGGATTCAAATTTCTGCTCCGCCACTGACTAGCTCTAGTATCTTGGTGAAATCAAGATAACAAGATTGTTGTCAGGATCACATGATATTTTTAAGATGCTTATCCCAGGGTCTGACATATAGTAAAGACTCAGCAAATGAGGGAAATTATTTCTAATTTTTAAAAATATTTTATTTATTTATTCATGATTGACACAGAGAGAGAAGGAGTGAGGGAGGGAGAGAGAGAGAGAGAGAGGCAGAGACACAGGCAGAGGGAGAAGCAGGCTCCATGCAGGGAGCCCGACATGGGACTGGATCCCGGGTCTCCAGGATCACACCCTGGGCCAAAGGTAGGTGCTAAACTGCTGAGCCACCTAGGGATCTCCATAAATTATTTCTAATTTTGAAAGAAAGGCATATCACTGAGAGTGTACTGGATATAGAAATCAAAAATGAAAAGGAGTCAATACCTTTTCAATACCTTTCCAATATGCTCTTAATGTAAAAAGAACAAGGACAGAAGAAATGGAATACATCTGTCAACCAAAAAAAAAAAAAAAAAAGAAAAATTTTTTAATGGAGTTACTAATGGCTGACTAAATATAAAAAGATGAACAATAACAGTGATTGGGTAAGATAAATGAATCACAGCATCAAGGAATGGAGATAAAATTAGCTTCAAGATACTTAACTCAGGCTGAAAGATACTCGAGGATCATTTCAAGGTTAACAACCAAGAAAATAAAAAAATAAACCACCCCACAATTGCTATGGAGGCAAAAAAGCAAGCTTGATTTTTCAAGTGAAAATCTAGCACGTTACAGAATAGAATTCAATTCTTGCTGCACATCAGCTGCCCATGAGAAAGCATGCTTGCAGGAGAGAAAACAAAATTATACCTTTCCCAGGAGTACAAGAGTTTAAACTTGAAGGCCAACTTATAGAATCCTTAATTAATAGGCTCCCCTACAATGATAGGAATCAGTTATTTTATTTTTCAGGTAAAAAAGATAGAAGTTGTTGTCATTAAAAAAAAAAAAAAAAAAAAGGAAGAAGAAGGAAGGAGAAAAAGTAATAAATCATATTCAGTAGTCCCCAAAGGTCAAATTCAGTTGCATGGAGAGAATCATAAAAAAAAAAAAAAAAAAAAAAAAGGCTCATAATTATACATATTGCATGGAATTAACTTGAATTAACTAAAGAAACAGAGGAAGAGGGAGAGGCTTTTTTTCAGGAGGAAGTTTTGTTTTTAAATACTGATCTGATCCATGACTCCAAGCAAAATGGTTCTCATGGACCTACTAGAGTCTTAAATCCTACTGGCATTTTAAAGAAAGTTTAAATGCAAAGAAGGGTGGCTTCTTTGCAGTCTCCTCTACCCTAAATAATATACAAACTGCAAGGGGCTTTCTCGTCTACCTTCCCAGCCCCCCAAGCCAGGCTAGATTTGCGAAGGGCTCCTTCCACCCCTGGGTGGATGTTACTGTGAATGATCACTGGTGAGCATTTACCAGGCTCAAGGATGCAGACCTAGAGTGGAGTCTCTGTACCTGGACTCCAAGCTCAGGTTAGCAGACCCAAATGGGACTGTTGGGGCATAAGTGTTCTTCACAAAGACCCGGGAAAAATCCTTGAACGCAGAAATGTTAAAATAGAAAACAGTCACCATGGGGCCTCTGATGAAAAGTTCTACAAAACATCAGAAGAGGAGCACTGATTTATCGACAGAAGAATTTCATGGTTTTAGTGAGGCCCGAGGGGGCAGGATCTCTAGAAAACAAAAACACGCTGTGAAAGAGAACAAGCCAACGTAGGAAAGTGAAGGGAAATAAAAATCACGGCTGTGAAAGTTCAAGGCAGTCAGTAGTAGACTTGACACAGCAAGAAGCTGAGGAAGATATTTCAGCTTGAGGTATATGCCTAGAACATCAAAAATATATAAAAATTGTTAAAATACTAAAATACTGGAGTGCCTGAGAGGCTCAGTTGGTTAAGAGTTTGACTCTTGATTTGGGCGCAGGTCATGATCTTGGGGTTATGACACTGAGTCCGCATGGGGCTCTAAGCTACGCGTAGAGCCTGTGTAAAGATTCGTTCTTTCCCTTTCCCTCTGCCCCTCACCTGCATGCTTGTTCTCTTTTTCTCTCCGAAGAAGAAGAAGAAGAAGAAGAAGAAGAAGAAGAAGAAGAAGAAGAAGAAGAAAAAGAAAGCTAAAATACTTCCATGTTGGTTGGTATGATGATGCCCCCTACATCCCGCTCCCACCCTCCCCAAGGCAGCCAGGCCCTTACTGGACTTCCATAAGGTCCGGCAATTAAAAGTAATTCTTGGCATAGCAGAGAGCTTCCAAAACTCTCCTTCAGCACTAAGACCAGTGTTGATTTTGTCTTGTGCAAGGTTGGATGCCAAACCCATTGTTAAATATTTTGAATATAAACATAATCCCTTGGCTCTAACTCAAGAATAATAAGTATTACCAGTCATCAAGAGAACAGAGCATAAGTAATAAATTATAACTGAAAGAGGTTTCCTGGGTTTAAAGACCAGTTGACAATCATAGCATGATTGAAATTAGTTTTATGAAATTTTATTTATTTTTAAAGATTTTATTTATTTATTTGAGAGAGGGAGAGAGAAAGAGAGAGATCGCATGCATGCACCTGTGCATGCACATGTAAGGAGGCAGGAGCAGAGGGAGAGAAAGGAGGAGACTTCCCTTTGAGGAGGGAGTCAGACTTGGGGCTCGATCCCAGAACCCTGGGATCATGACCTGAGCTGAAGACAGACACTTAACCTACTGAGCCTCCCCGGTGCCCTGTTTTATGAAAGTTTTATATAAAATGTTTCCAAACCTTGATAATGAAGGAAACTTATCAAATTCATTTTAAGAGGCTAAAAATGGATGAGATATTAATAGTCAAGTCTCACAAACATATGTGCAAAAATTCTCAGAGCAACTTATTTTGTGAGGCTCTCTCTCACTGATAAAAAATAAGACTGTAAATAATATATGGATACTGAACTATAGGTTTTGTAGGTGTGAACAATAATTAAGAGTCATATATGAATCCTAATTATGTTTCTGGAGAGAATAAAACAGAAAAACTCAGGCAATTCAAATTGAGACCAACAGGACAAAAATAAAAGATGAAGAACACCGTGCATATATGTTAATCAAGCCAAATTCTCTATTAAGAGAATAATAATTGTCCAGATCATTTCCAGAAAAAAATGATCAAAATCTGCTCAGCAAATCAAATAAAAGGTTAAATGAATCACTAAGTTCGGAAGAGACTGAAAAGTTGGGCAAATTATTACTCCCTCCAAAAGTTCAGAGTCTAGAGGATTCTATTCTGAATCTGTCTGAATTCTCAAGGATGAGACAATCTCACGCAACACACACTTATTCCACAATCCTACTATTCTACTACTACCGCCCCCGGCTAACCCTTCAGCCACTGATGCGACCACATGTCTACATTAATTTCACACAGGAGGCAACTGAGGCACAGAGCCGGCTGCAGAGCTGCAGAGCTGGAAGGGGTGGGGCCCTGGTGGGAACAAAGGCTGTGATCCTAACTACCATTCACAAGGAAAGCCCCAACCTTTGTCTAGGAATCCAGGACACCTGGATGACAACACTGTCAGAAAGTAAATGCTTTTTTCTTTCTTTCTAAATGGCCAGAAACATTTAAAATAATCAAACGCTTGCATGGCACTTCCTAGGAGCCAGGCTCCCTCTGAAACAACTTAGAAATGCACTTAATCGCCATGACAACCTGGGAAGGAGTTGCCCTCATTCTTTTGGGGAAGGAGCAGGAGCCCTGAGAGGTGTTCCGTGCAGTGTCCAGAATCACACACCTAGCAGGTGGCAGAGAAGGGATTCAAACCCTGGCCACCGCAGGGCTCAAATGCGGCATCGCACTAATAGAACACGAGAGGACGTAAGACAGCAGGGAATGTAGCCGTTGACATAATCACAAATTATTGCTTTCTAGAAATCAGATACGGAAATCAATGCATCGCTCATGGACTAGGTCACTGCAGGAAGTCATTAGGTGCCAATCTCAAATCTTATATAATAACCTAAGGCAAAAAAAAACACATGAAAAAGCAAAGTGTCCACGGACAATCATTAAAGTCACAAGCAGGCTAACAATTTCTCATAAAAAATAGTAATTATGTGTGAATTACAAATATAATATATACTATGATTAACAGTCATTATGACTTCATTACATAGTTAGGCTTGTAGTGTCTTTTTAGCAAAAATGTCAGACAAGTTACTTCTCCAACACAACTTAAAACATTTCTCCCAAGGATTTTCTCTTCGTTCTGTGGTCTTAGACTAAGTCCTTATTAATTCCATTTGGATTTCAATACACGTGCTGAGGTGAGTTTTGAACATATGAAGCAAATGACATCATCAATACCAAAGAAAACATATCCCCAGAACCACATAGAATGTTACCCAAACCTTACTTACATATGATACTGCACAGATATGTGAAAGAGACTGTAAATACAGGTCACAGATGAATCCATATCATTATGGATTATATACTACAGTTGACCCTAGAACATTGCAGGGGTTATGGGCACAGACCCCTGTACAGTCAAAAATCTGGGTAGAACTTTTTTTTTTTAATCTGTGTAACTTTTGATTCCCCCCGAATGTAACTACCAATAGCCTATGGTTGACCAGAAGCCTTAGCAATAACCTAACCAGTTGATTAACAGATTTTATAAGTTATATGTATCAAATACTACATTCTTCAATAACGTAAGCTAGGGAAAAGAAAACGTCATTAAGAAAATCATAAATAAGAGAAAATGTAGAAGAGAACTTTAAGAAAATCATAAAGAAGAGAACTATACTGTATTTATCAGGGAAAAAAATAAATCTGTGTTGTGAGTGGACCCGCACAGTTCAAGTCCCCGCTGTTCAAGGTCAACTGTATATTTACCCTGAACAGTAAACTTTGATAGCCTGTGATAAAGGAATAAACCAACTAAATGAAGTTTATCTTTAATATAGGAGGGCTGCTATATTCTAGTCAAGTTCTGATTGCTGAGTATTAACAGTAACGTCCATCAATAATATGAGATTATTATGGCTACCTCTGGCTTCATGCGACGTCCTCATTTCGCTTTCTGTTCTCTCTTCAAAGTCTTCTTTGATGTCATCAGCATGCTGGTCCCTGAGAAAAACGGGTGTTTCAGTGTTTTGTAATAGATGCACGTTAACGGGTGGGTCAGCACTGCATCTCAGCAACTGCTGTATGTAAGTGATAGATCACGGAATCCTACTCCTGAAACTAGTATTATACTGTTTGCTAACTAACCGGAATTTAAATAAAAACATGGAATACTAAACCAAAAAAAACAAAATAAAAGCATGAGACCACTAAGATGTCGGAAAGGATTTTCAGTTCTACTAAGAAGCAACTCCTATTAATAACATCTATTAATACCCATTTTCATCATTACCAATTTTCATTTACAGTTCAGAAAGGAGATTTTTTTTAAAAGCTAAGAATGGTATTAAGGGGAACTCTTCTGGCAAATATAAGTATTGAATAACTTGACTTTAAACTGGGACATGTATTTATGAAGAATTTTACTTGGTTCCGTACTAAATTTAAGGTAAGAGCATATTTTCAAAGTCTAGACCATTTAATCAAGTAGCATATATATGACACTCAGTCCTGGGATTTGGGGTTGAGCCTGAGATTGGCCCAGAAGAATCCAACTCAATTCTAGGAAGCTTTTCCTGGCTTAATCAGGTCAAATGTGTAGGCTGAACTGATTCCAACTCTTTTTGACCAGGAATGACCTGATGCTAATCTAAACATGCCAAAAATGCTCTAAACTGGGATGGAATCATTGCAATCTTAATTTAGAGCTTTGCCCTTAAGTCAGGGACAAAAATGGTGCTAAAGGGAACCAAGCACAGACTAATTATATTTTCTTTAAAGCTAAATTCCAAATATCTAAAAATTTTTCAACCTAATTTTTCCATTTCCAGAGTTCCAAATACATTCCACTCTCCAATTTCCCGGGACCATCCAGGCCATGGTACCTGCCTTACACCCTTCAATGCTTTGTAATATTCTGTGTTTTTGATGTCCTATTGTTTCTTATGGGTTATTACCTTTATAAACATACCCTGGGTTCCTTAAAGATCCAGATTATACTTCTACTGGTAAGTTTTAAGAAAAAGGCAAATACGTTTGAAACCAAATACCGCAACAACATATAAAGTTGTACAGTCCTAATTACAAAGGCACTAATTTATTCTGCATTTGAATGATGATAACTGAACACAACCACGCTAGCGCATAAGCATGCCATGAATACATGCTCAGTACTTTTTAGACCATTTCCAGGGACACATGTGAAATTTCACTGAGATCAGAGCTCTCTGGCCAAGTCCATACTAAAAACAACCTACAACACAAATGCTGAAGAAAACTTGCTTATTTGAGAACGAGGACGAATCATTTTTTATACAAAAAAAAAAACATACCTTTTCCCAAGAATAATCAATTAAATGACTATGGAAGCTCTTATTCCATTAAAAGTGGGGAGACAGAAGTATAGGAAAAAAGTAAGAATATTGCTGATAATTGGAGGAAACACATTAATTGAAAACTGTCTTCTCCGTAAAAACTGTGCTAAATTTGTAATTTTGGTAATTACAACATGCCAAAATCAGCTTATGTGATCTTCTGGATTTATTTTATATTAAATTCTTTGAGCCTGCAAATCTATCCCAGTAAGTATCGCGACCACTGAAAAAGGTTGTTTGGGGATGACTATCTTAATATTTATTAGAAAAAAAAATCATATAGTACAGTGGTATAACTTAAAACTGGCATTTCTCAGAGTCAAAAAAAATTTCCCAATTAGTTATTGCAGATTTCCTAAAAGCTTTAATGAATGATTGAAGGGGTGGTGGTGGTGGGGCGGGGAGACAAAGTAAGATCAAGGACTAAAATTAAGTCTCAGAACTTTCTAAATATTTACATTTTCATGATCAGAATTGTCCACTGATAACAGTTTTACATTTTTGTGGTCTTAATGAAGCACAGCATTCCTTTACAGTAAATTTTATTAAAATAAAAGTATAAGACTTAAGTAAGAGGAAAGTTCTATTTCATATGCCCAAATACAATGCCCTGATTTATTTTATGAAATGTAAGACAAGGACCATTTTCTATGAGAGAATGGAGACAGAGAAAAGAAAATAAGACCTCTGACCCAAAAAGTTTCTTCATGCCTGTATCTGTCATAATCCATCCCCAAAGAAGCAAAGTTCAGTTTCCATTTTCCCTACTTGGACTCATGATATTACACTGAACCCATTTAACTTGGGAATATATAAACATGAAAAAAAAAAAGGAATATATAAACATGAGTATTTACCTTCATGTCACACAATCCAAGTAAAGGACTCTAGAAGAAATGTTTATCGAATGTTTTATTTCCAATTAAAATATTGATTCTGCTAATAACTTAAAATTAAAAGTGACTAATGGGGGTTCTACGTGATATTTCGTTCAGCTAGCAAGTGGGAGGGCTGGAGCAGTGGGCTCATCTGAGTGGTCTATTAGAACAAGCACCATGAACTAGATGGATGAACAGAACCACGAAGTCACGAAGTGAGCATCCTAAGCAAGCACGCCCAGTATCCTAACTAAGCACACCCAGAAACGTGGGAGCAGTTAATAGTAAGAAAAGTCACAAGAGCATATTGCGCACCGAAGGCTGGCTGAGACCTCCAGATCCAGCATTTCACAACAATCACTGGAAGAAGGTCCTACTATCAGCCGCTGCAATGCAAAGAGGTCAATGCCAAGTCTGTAGGGCAGGTGTAGCACCAGGCCCTACTGACACCAAAGTCCATGATTACATCCGACCATTACGTAGTTTTCGCCCTTGCACTCCTCCAGAAGACAGCATACCCGTCTTCTCCTGACAAGGTCAGGCGGGGGGAATTGGACTCCTTCTTGCTTGCTTTGTGTTTTATTTAAAACAAAACCTGGTTTCTCAATTGGGCAACCAAAATTTCCCTCTCCTGGGAGGTGCGGCGGTTCACCGCCAATTCTGACCCAAGAGGCGCCGTGATGGCTTTTTTCCTCTGCGCAAACACCAAATCCTTGACGTAGGCCGCCAGTTTCCTGAGCACCAAGTCACTGCAGCTGCACATGCCTTCCCTTTCCATCAGCCTCGGGGCCAAACTCGGCGGTGACTTCACCAAGCCCTCGGGAACATGGGACCAGAGACGCTTCTTGAACAGGCTCTCGTTAAAAAAAAAAGAACCAAAAATATTTTCACGCTCTGCAATTTTGCTCTGCATAAAGTCTCCTCTACTTTCTTTCTCCTCTCAGTCAACACTTTCCAACAATGTCACTGAGGAATGAGGCGCCAGCTGGCCGGGTGGGGATGGGCAGGGGGCTAAGGGATCAGGACCCAAGTGGGCTGCAAGGATGGTCTCGGGGAGTGAACTGACCTTGTTCCAACCTCAGCTCTGCTACTTAGTTCTAAATGATCTTTAGCGAGTGACTTAACCCCCCCACTTTGCAGCTGCATCATCTGTAAAACAAGGATAATAAATCCTTTTCCTCACGGGCACTTTGAGGACTCCGTAAAATAAGGACTAGGACGTGCTGCACGCAGCCAGACATACAAGCAGGAGCGTGATCCATGGCAGCCTCTACGATTGAAGAACTACTTCTATTTCGGAATAAAACCATCCACAGTCACCTGTTTCCTTTCAGGTCTTAAAATACTTTTTGGAGTCAAAGTTAGGAGCCAGACTGCAGCCGAACCCATGTCTGCTACTGAGGAGCTGTGTGACCTGTGACCGAGAGGGGCTCTCCACTTCTGGGTGGGGGATGTAGTAAGAGCAGCACCCACCCCACGTGAGCTGTGAAGATTGAGTGGGCTGACGTAGGTAAAAACACCCAGAAAAGTACCTGGAATACAGAGATTTCCCTTGAGATTTTAGAATTTTCAAAAACCAATTTATTTCAACTTTTCTTTTTTTTAGCTTGAATTTAAATATAATCATAGCTAAGATCTTACTCAAGAATACTCCTTGGGCTTGTAATTAAGATAGTGGAATCCACTCAAGTGCAAAAAATGTGCTCTTTATGAGTCAGCATCCTCTTTTTCTCTGTAATTAACTACCATGCTTTAGAAGCCTTACTATCTAAGCCTAAATACGCTTGGTAGTAATTATTAGCAAAACAAACACCAGAAGGGTAAATTCCTAGTAACAGGGTGCATTTGAATGCAAACAGCTATAGTTCTTCAAGTCTGTTTTTCATTTAAAAACAATCCCTAGCCATTTATGCTTCAATCCGTCCCCAGTCTGTTAAAAACTGTATTGAAAAAAAAAAAAAAGTGAAACAATTACTTTGCTTCAATTCAGGGATTTCAGCCAACTCTCTAAATCCAGCATGAGTTTGGTTTGGCTCCTGGCTTGAAATAACCCTACCTTCTCTCTCCAGCGGAGCTTATTCTGGCCTCACGGGGGTTTCGTGAGAGCTCAAAAGTACCTGTGCCCCCCCAGCAACAAGAGGTGACACAATGAACGGAGTGAGGGCTGCAAAAACACGAAGGGATTTCTGTTTTGAACATGAAAAGGAGGTTTCTGTGCATGCATGACCCCAGCAATTTTTTTTTTTCTTAAATTTCTGGGCTGAGGTTACTCACTGGGAAAAAAAAAAATCAGAGAAAGAGAATCTCAGGGTTTATACTTTAGAGGAATTATGAAAGAGTACTCGAACTGTCTGCAAATGCCTTCTACGAACGAAGAGGAGGGTGTGCTTGCACAGCTTCCGTACGAAGAGGTCACCATCTTCAAAGGGACACAGAAAAGATGGCAAATAAAAACCAGTGGGATTTAAACTTTTATGTCTACGGCTAACATCTGAATAGAGTCTCTGAAGGTTTATCTGTTTATTGTATAGGGAGAGAGGATAGAACGTGAGAGACAGCCAGTGGGGGGCGGGGGGGCAGGGGGAGAGAAGCAGGCCCTGACCTGATGACCCCAAGATCAGGATCTGGGCTGACGTAGAGAGCCGGAGCCTGAACTGCCCGAGCCTGGGGTTTTAATAGCACTTTCAGAAACACGGCCTCAGAGTTACATACGGTTTACTATTTATTTGATGATTAAAAATAAGACACTGGGGAATCCCTGGGTGGCTCAGTGGTTTGGCACCTGCCTCGGGCCCAGGGCCTGATCCTGGAGACCTGGGATCCAGTCCCACATCGGGCTCCTGGCATGGAGCCTGCTTCTCCCTCTGCCTGTGTCTCTGCCTCTCTCTCTCTCTCTGTGTCTTTCATGAATAAATAAAATGTTAAAAAAATTTAAGTTAAATTAAAAAAATAAAAATAAGACAGTGACTGGTAAGCCTATTCAATTATAACTCAGGCATAAGGAACATATGCTAATGAAGGCAAGTGATACATACGGTGAGTCAACACCGTGGATATTATCAGATTCCAAGGAAAAACCCTCCGGGAAAGCTAATGCAGCAATTGCTTCGTAGATGCCTTTGGGACCTGTCAAGCCCTTACTCACTCCCGTCCGCCCTGGGGAGCAAGGATCATGCGCGACAAGAAGAGCAAGACTGCGTCCCTCTGTGTCGTCAGAGGACAGTGAGCAGATGTCAGTGCTGTTCCACTATGTGTGACAGAGTCACCGCGCGAGACGGGGTGGGAGGGTGGCTGCGACACCCTGGGGCGACAGGCTCCGTCCTCCTCCTTGCACCGGGATGCTCCTCTGCGCGCACAAGCGGCCGCGCGGAGCTGCCTGTGGTTCCGGGAGCGGACAGCGGGGTGGACGGGCTTTAGGGGGCAGGTAACGCCTGCGCCCCCAGAATGACCTGCTCCGCCTGCCAGCCCTAGGGCCCAGGCTCGGGGAGCCTCCTACAGCACCGCCAAGGTCCTCGCTCGAGTTCCCAATTCGTGTCTCTGACCTTTTAGAATTTGCGGCTCTAAGCAGGTGGGATTCTAGTGGATCCTGCAGCTCTGCAAAGTAGAGGGGCTTTCCCCTGCTTGCAGGTCCCTAGCTACGTGAGCTTGTTTTCCTGCGTTTCCTAGAGCCTTCCTCAGCTGCAGACTGGCTCTCGGTGCAGCCTGGCAAAGGGGATTCATCCTAGAAACACGTGTAGGATGGTTCAGAGCTGCAATTCCTACAACCGTTCTGGGTGACTCGCAGCACAAATGCCCGCCCTACGACTTGAGGAGCCACTTGAAGGGCCTACAGTGAACCGGAGAGACTGAACTTTTTCTTTTTCTTTTTTCTTTTTTCTTTTTTTGAGACTGAACTTTTTCGTTGGATTTAGCTTAATCACGGCCCTCGGCCCCGCAAGGTCACACTAGCATTGAGCAGACGCCTGACACGTGCCTCACCGGGTTCCTGCGGTTGTGTCTAAGGCCCAACAACACGGAGCTTCCAACGTGCCACGATTTTTAACAGAGGTAGCCCCTAATTTAGAAACACAATTACAAGCAGCTGTAGAATAGATTTCCCGAGAAGAAGCCTCCGTGGGGCAGACGCCGACGCTCTCCATTTGGTGACGTGTCGTGGTACTGCAAAGAAGGGCCTTTATATCCAGGAATAATTCCTAAAGCCTAACCCAGAGATCACGGGCATCCGTCTCCTGGGGGTGCTTGTTAAAAATGAACTGGGAACAGGGGCCCCTGGGGGGCTCAGCAGTTGGGCGCCTGCGTACGGCCCAGGGCGTGACCCCGGGGCCCGGGATCGAGTCCCACATGGGGCTCCCTGCATCGAGCCTGCTTCTCCCTCGGCCTGTGTCTCTCCTCCCTCTGGGTCTCTCATGGATACATTTAAAAAAGGGAAAAAAGAACTGGGACGCACCTTACGTTTCCTGCGTCAGTATCTCTGGAGATGGTGCTTTGAAAGCTGCATCTTAACAAACACCTGATGGCTCTGATGCAACACAGAGTTCGAGACCCAGGTTTCCCCAAGATCTAGAGACGCAGGCCTGCAGGCGGGGAGGGCGCGCAGAGCCGTGGGGCTGCCAGGCCGGGAGCCCCGCGCAGAGACAGCTGCTCTCCCCGTGAGCAAAGTGTATTCTCCTTGGAAACACGGGGCGCAGCACAGATGCCCCATTGCGGCTGGGGAACCAAGGACGCCCCCCACCCCCCACCCCCAGGTCCACGTGTGCCGTGGTTCCTGCGGCTCCTCCGAGGCCCGGGCCCCCACCTGACGAGCACCCAGCCCACCTGCCCCCGGGCCTGGACGCCCCGCCCCCCCGCCCGGCTCCTGTGGGGCCATGCTCTGCGTGGGGGCGGGACTAAAGCTCCAGGGTCTGGGGAGGGTGCCAGGGCCAGAGGGGACCCCCCTTCTCCCTCAGTAGGTGCCGCGGGGCGTGGCGCGACCACGTGGAGAGCGGGCGTCTCAGCAGCACACGAGGTCACCCCCACTGCCCGTCTCCTCTGAAGGCCGCGGGCCGTCACCCCGCACCCCGTGCCCCAGCGCTCGGCGCACCTGTTATCTCAGGGCCATGGAGGACGTGGCCCCCGCCGCGTGGAGCCCCTGCCAGGCCCAACTCAGGACGCATGCAACGGATGGAAGGCCCGCGAGCTCGGAGAGGAAGAAGCGGCCCTGGGGGACCGACGGTGCCCGAGGCCGGGGGAAGGGGGGCTGCCGCGGACCGAGGGGCTGCAGCGGGGCTGACCAGGAGCCTAGACCTTGCCGGCCGGGCCCACCATAGGGCCTTTTGGCTGCAGGACGAACGGAAGTCGGCGCCAGTCCCAAGCAGGGAGACCCACCCGCACCCCCAAGTGCTCCAGTGCGGACGCTGAGGCCCCAGCCTGGGGGTGCTGCTGGGCTGGCCCAGGCCCCCGCCTAGAGCCTAGGGAGGTCCCTGGGGATCCAAGGCCATGCCCAGGAGCCAGGGCTGTGCACACAGGCTGCCCTAGGCCCGGCCAAGCAGATGGCTCGGAGCCAGTGGGAGAGGAGGACACGCCTGTGGCCCTGTCGCACCGACCTGGTCCCGTGGCGGCGGCCGGAGCAGAGCAGTGCCCGCTAGTCCTACCCAGGGACCCCCGGCACCTGAGAGCCACTGTGCACGGGGCGGGAGGCAGGGGGCACCGCGTGCCTCTAGACAGGCGGGCGGTACTAACCAGCCCCCAGACAGCTGCCCGGGTGCCCCGGCCCAGCGGCCCTGCCCCCCCACTTCCTCGCCCCGCCCGTGCCGTCCTCATCTCCCCCAGGCACCCCCACAGTTCAGCCTTCCTCTCCGACTCCACCTCTGGGGTTACAAACAGTCTCTTACTGTGCCGAAGAGCAGTAAAACAAAACACCTACCCAGTAGAGTCTGGCCACCAAATTCAGTAAATCATGACAAGGGATGCAGAGAAAATGCGTTAAAATCCGGATGCGAAGTCTCATCCACGTATGCAATGACTACGGGATAAGAGGAGAAGCCAAGACCTGGTATTGCAAGAACCGCCTGGAACGCGGAATTGGAGTTTCACGTGGGAGCAGCACGGAAGTGGGCAGCCTTCCTTTGCTCCGCCGGAATAAGAGGATGCTGTGCATGGGGATCCCTGGGGGGCGCAGCGGTTGAGCACCTGCCTTCAGCCCAGGGCCTGATCCTGGGGTCCCGGGATGGAGTCCCGCGTCGGGCTCCCTGCATGGAGCCTCCTTCTCCCTCTGCCTGGGTCTCCGCCTCTCTCTCTCTCTCTCTGTCTCTCATGAATAAATAAAATCTTAAAAAAAAAAAATTGAGAGGACGCCGTGCAACAAGCAACCCATTCCTCTTGCCATGTCAACACGAGCTGACGTTTACTGGGGGCTTATTATGAGTCCCTGCTCTCGGGGCTTTGCACAGCTCATGACTTCATTCTTCGGTCGGGCTAAAGAAACCAACAGTCCCAATATTTTATATTTACTTACGAGATGAAAAAAATATTGCATGTTTCAGATTCACTCACAGCAGAAAAGCCGGCCGAAGCTGACCCTGTTAATTCTACCTCAAATCAACCGTCCGCAGGCCGTACGTAAGATACACTTTTTCATTAACAACCTTTTTTTTATTTGTTCACGTTTATGATGTGGCCACCTCATGATCCTTTATATCTAAAATACCCCGTGCCACTGCAATTGCTCTGAGCACCAGCGCCTGCCTGCAGTGGGGAAAAAAATCATCGGAAGCCAGTTTTCAAGAATTTTAAAGAATTAAAAAAATTTTGAAGAGTAAATAAAGCCGTGTTGTTTTGAAACATACTGTTTTTCCAAGTACGCCTAAGGAAGCATTTAGGCTGGCAGGTCAAAATGTCTTCAGTCATGTCTTAAAAATACTTTAGTGTAAAAATCACAGTGAGAAAAAAAATCTGGGTCAAAAGTGTTCACCTTAAAAACTGAGGGGTCATTTTCATCATCTCACTCATGTTTCCTTCGCATGTAACTAATCAAATGTTTCAGGTTACTGCTAGTTATGGGGGAAAAAAAAGTAAAAAATAGTAAATCTGGTAAAAGGAAGACAAGAAGAAATCTAAATGGGTCTCTAAAAGCATGAATAATGGGACACTCATTCACCCACTGAAAGATCACTCGAAGAGATTAACCTGAATACCAAGAAGTGTAAATATCCACTCAAAGTAACAGCAGGTCAGCATTCACGGACTCAGAAGTCGGTGTGGGCTAAAAATCTACGACACACAAAGCTATTTAGAGATGAAAGTGTGTGATAGGTTATACAGAAAACTAAAAATGCCCGTGGTAAAAAAAAAAAAAAAAATGCCTGTGGTTTTTCCCTAAATCCCAGTGATTTCACGAAAAACCATGACTACACCTCGGAGAAGACAGGTCACTGGAATGGTCAAATCCATCACAATTTTTTTTTTTTTCCCCACAGATTTTGAATTGAGGAAGACCCCAGGACATCATCCCAAGGAGATTGTGCTGTGAGCAAACGCTGGCCCTAGGAATCTGGCCTGGAGCCCGGATGGTGAGTAGAAAGCCTGCGAGATAGACCTGCGGGCTCTTCGGAGTATCCTGTTGATATTTTAAACAGTATCTTGGCTTCTGAAATCTAAACGCTAGGTCGCCTTACCACCTGCTGAGTCCGAGTCAATGGACTCTGTATCTGTAATTATTACTGTATGAGCTAGTACTCGATTTATCTGGAGTTTCCTCACGTGGCACAACCTCATTCTGGAGGGCTGGGTTGGGTAAAACGAAGTTATGTTAAATCGGTCATAGTTTTTAAAGGTCAAAAAAAAAATCATCCTCTTGTGGTTAATAATTAAAGAAGTTACAGTTCACCCGATCCATAGGGTACAATTGTTTTTCTAGAAGGATACTGACACCTGAAATGTCATTATTACTCCGACAGCATTGCTATGAATTTAGAATCGGATTTATTAATTTAAACACCCACCCGGCTCTCTATAAGAGCGGAAGTTGTAAGGTATTTAAATAGAGAACTGTGTTGCCTTAAGTTTGAAAATACTTCCATGAAAGGGAGGCCCGGGCGGGTAAGTCGGCTGAGCTTCTGACTCCTGGTTTCAGCGTGGGTCATGGTCCTGGGGTCACGGGATCCCCCCCCCCGCCGAGGTGGGCTGCATGCCCAGTGGAGGGGATTCACCCTTCCTCTGCTCTTCCCCCTGTTTGAGCGCACGTGCATGTGCGCTCGCTCTCAAATGAATAAATAAATCTTAAATAAATAAAAGAAACTCCCAAAACCTAAGCACGAAGGAACATGTTTCCACTAACCCGCTCTTCCTTTCAGGAGTATTCTCAGTTAATGACCTTTTACTGAAAGATCAAACAACATCTAGTCCCTTATTTGATAATCCACTGAGCTTAAAACATTCTGGCTCATCTCAACGAGTGAAATCAGAACTAGAGGACTGAGCTTATATCATTGACCCTTGAACAACATGGGTTTGAACCAAGCAGGTCCACTTATGCATTGATTTCTTTTTTTTTTAAAGTAGACGTACACTATCGAAAATGTACTCTCTTCTTTAGGATTTTCTTGACTTTTTTTTTTTCTCTAGGCTACTTCATTGCAAGAATGCCGCATACAACACCCATAACATGCAGAGTATGTGTTAGTCAACTGTCTATGTTATGCGCAACGCTTTCAATCAATACTAGGCTATTAGTTGTCAAGTTTTTGGGGACTTAAACATTGTACTTGCATTTTCAGCTGTGTGTGGGGGGGTCAGCACCCCAACCCCTATGTCACTCAAGGGTCAAATGTAGTGCAACGAACATCTTAGTAATTAAAAGAAACAACACATAGGCAAGTGCTTGACATGAGCACGAAGAAGAAATAATGGTCATTCTTCACAAAAACCCAACATCTTTCTCAAAGGAAGGCTCTAGATAGATGTTGATTGGTTCATTCGGAAATATGAACCGGCTTGAAGTAAAATGACTGGAATTTCTAAACTTCTAACACCAAAACCGTCCAACTAAAGGATGAGCCAGCCAGAAGAAAGCCTGTTTGATTTAGAGATGCTTTTATCAACCCTCCGCCTAACTTTTCTAAAGTCCGACCTCTGGTCTCCACCACCATTTCACATTAAATCAAATGCGTTTCCCATAATGTCCAAGAAAAGATAACCAGAGAACACTAAACGCCTGAGACAGAAAACCTCTTTCAACCAGAGTACTTCTAAATAACACCAATATTACCACTTTAATTACCTGATTTCAGGAGATGAAGAGATTTCATTTGTGTCTGCCCTTTTATTTCTTGGAAATGATGGACTAGCTGGAGGCATCTCACCACTTAAGCGGTCTGGGAAAATTCGGTCTTTATTCAAATTGATTTCTGAATAGGGACAGTTGGCAGCACTAAAGTATTAAAAGAAAAAGAAAAAAGAACATTTCCATTAGAACACACTTCTAACTAAAATGACAGGCTATGGAATATAAAATCCCAATTATTTAATTGAATGTTGTATCTATTTGCACGTATCTATCGCACGTGTGTGATCAAACGCACCCTATGGAGTGTCTTCTCTCTAGGGCATAAGCTAAGGATCTTCCGACAGAAAATGTGTCTCTGCATTAGATGTTCAGGTGTAGTGTGATGAACCCTCTGGGCCTGAACAACCAGTGCTGAAGGGCCCCCTCTGTGCAGGGGCAGGGCCTGTGCGGATGCGTCAGAATAATCAGCCCGAGAGAGAGAAATGCGCAGGACATCAGAGGAGGCTTGGTGGGGGTGCTGGGCAGAGAGGGAGGCGGGGCGGATGGAGCAGATCTCCTTCCCGAAGTGGTCTTCCGGCCTCAGGGTCCCCACTGGCCGGAACAGCTGGGCCCAGCCCAGGTCAAACGCACCCCCACCTGCACTGAATCCCACTTCTGACACGAAAGAGCCCAGAGGCCAACTTGGATCACGACTCCTCTGGCTCTCTTCCCTCCGGTCGGTGTCCTCTAGACCCCTGGTTGACTTCTGGGTCCTATTCGGGTCCCATTCGGGGATCACCCGTTATCCAAGCAAAGGAAATCTAGGTCGCTACTCGTTAAAGCAAAGTTGAGTCCGTATACTCCTCTGCCTCAGCCTCGGCTCTCCAGGCCGCGACAACAGTGGACCCCGCATCCCAGGCCTCCAGCACATAAAGAGCACCCCGCCCACCCGCCCACCTTGGCCCTGTGCTTTTAGGACGCTTCCTTCAATCGAAACGGCTGGGTCTTACAGAGACTGCACGATCTTTATTGTATCTCTGCACAACACGGAAGTCCGTGGCGTTTTGTCGGTGCGGATGTGAACGCATGCGACAGGGACCGACAAGAATAGACACTTCGGGAGCATTCGCTAAATATTGCGCTGGGTGCTTCCCAAGCAGTCACCCCTTAATCCGCAGGTTGCCTGTGGGCGCAGGATCCCTTGCGCCCCTCGCGGATCTTCCGTGGGCTGTTTGGTCATCAGCGTCCAGATTGGGTGGACGAGACCCAAGTGGGCCCGGCCAAGGGGAGGCAAAGGCAGCGGAGGAGGGCGGCGCGGGTAGGGGGGCAGGCCCGGGCCCCTGGACATGGTCCCCTGCGGCCTGCCCTCCGTCCCCAGGTCCCGGGGCTGCAGACACAGCTGTGAGCGGCCTTCCCATTGCCGGCCTGCCCCCGCGCCCCGCGGTGACCCTGTCTAGACCCAGACGCATCATCCCGTGACCCCCCAACAAGGGAGGAATGGAGCCCCCATGCTCCTGGAGCCTCTGCCTCCCGCTGCCAGCCTCTTACCCGGCCTGCGCCCTCTCCCCATCGGGCCTCCACACAAGCTCACCTACCCACATCATGTGATGGCAAGACGCAGCCAAAGCTAACTTCTCTGGGGGGGCTGTTGACACCCCGGTAACGCCACAACCCACACGTCCCCGTGGCCTGTAAACCCTGGCTTTACGATCACTGGGGAGCCGCCCACATGCCTGCCCTGAGGGTTGTCACACGCGACAAAAGCCGTGTCCCGCCCTCAGCCGACCCATGGCCACTCGGGGCACCAGCAGCTCGCAGGCCTTGCAACAGGAGCGCCGCAGCTGGAAGCCCTGGGGCCTGAGGGCTGCGGGCACGGCAGTCTGCCTGCTTGTGCCTAAGTTCAGGACAGAAACTTCTTGGGGGTTCCCCCCCCCCAACCTTAGGTGGTGCAGGGAAGGCAGGGCCGCGGGTACAACACGGCAGATGGGCTGGAGGTGCTCCATGCTCTCGGCGCTGGAGGGGCCCGTGGGGAGGCTGCGGCCGGTGGCCAGCTCGCCTCGGGCCGGCACCCCCTCCTCCTCTGCACCCAGACACCCAGGGGGTGTGCTAGCGCCGCCAGGGCAGGTAACCAGCCAGCTCCCGACCCAGGCAGCCACCAAGACCAGGGGGCGGCAGGAAGGCACGGACTGCGAGCAACAGCACGTGGACAGACGGCTGACGGCCCCGGGAGGCCCGACAGCCGCTCCAACGTGTTCTGCGGCTCCGTCCCCGCACAGCACAGCCGGGCACAGCCTGCGACAGTCCGTCCCGCGCCCTCATGGCGAGGACGGCAATAGCGGCGGGTCTGCGGCCTGAGCGTGTTCCACCACGTGGGCAGGGCCCCGGGCCGGCACGCGCTTCCCGGACAGCAGGAGCCCAAGGGGGAGCTCCGTGTACCCAGCCGGACCCGTCAGGGTGCCGCCTCCCCATCCCACAGCTGCACAGCTGCCCTCGGGGCCGCCTTCCTCATTCTCGGTTCTCGGGGCTCAGGTGATCTTAGGTGGCAGCAATCTCATAGCCTGGCAGTGTCCACACCCGGGTGGATGAGGGCAGCTCCCTGCCGTTCAGGCTCGGGGCTGCAGACACGGTGTGTGCGGGGGCACGGAGGCCACACGGCTGTCTCCACGGGGCCTCGCCACACTGGGCTGGCCCATCTCCTGGCAAAGCCCTGGCTCAACAACACAGCCATGGCTGTCGGGAGCCGTTGGGGGCCACCCAGCCCAGGGGGAGCCGCCTGGCCCACCAACACCCACCGCCAGCTCCCAAGGCCTTGCGATTCTGAACAGATCCATTCAAACAAGTTGACACCTTCAGTCTGAGTGAGCCCCGAACATTCGCTCACTGTCAGGACAAAACCCTGGGCAACACACACCAGCCCACAGCCCAAGTCCCCGAGGCAGTCTCAGCCAGGCCGCAGGGCCTCCCATCGGGTCCAGGAGTCTCAGGAGACACTGCTGTCCGTCCGGGCCTGGCCTCAACGCTGACGCTCGGGCACGTCCTCACCGGCTCCAGGCTGGCAGCCCTGTGGACCGCAGGGTAGGACAGTGCCAGCCCACAGCTCCAGGGGGACTGCAAGAGACCTCATAGGTGAGCCCTGAGCATGCCGCCACCCAGGAAGCCTTGGCATCTGCCTCCACTCCTCAGAAGGGCGCGGTGGCCACCGTGCGAAGGGGCAGCCGCGACGGTGAACAGTAGTGTGAAATGCTCTGGACAGGCTTCCTCTTTGGGGGCTCTCTGCTTCCCTCAGGGAAGGGTCTGCTGCTCCATCCCTGCCTTATGGACGTCTCCCTACCCCAGACTGGCCTCCCCAGGGGGAGGGACAGACCGTCACCCCCACCCCAGGCCCACAGCAGGCGCCCTGCAAGTGTGCTCGCCATGCAAACACGGATGGACGCTGAGCCCAGTCTGCGGGTGTCTGCCCAGATGTTTAGAACTTTCCGCGGATTTCACGATGACCTTCTAGAGGCTGCTGGAAATACTCTCCATTTTTTTTTCCCTCGTGTATTTTCTCCACGATCAAATCTCACATAGAAAACACTGACTTCCAAGGCACTAGCGATGCAGAACCCCTACTTCCACAGAAATCTACGTCTCCTTCAGTCTCCCCCTCTCTGTGGCCTCTCAGGGGCCCAAGTGGATGAATCAACAAAGGGAAACCCCAGGACACCACCCTGATCAACGCTCCCTTGCTGGAAAGGGGCCCCGAGCAATCTGGCTCCTGAACATCCCTGGAGATAAGAATAACATCACATTCAACTCACTCACTGATTATTTACATTTCAACATCTGAAAACATCGCAGCCTCAAATTTCATCGCTGAGACACATGTTCTATTTCTAACACCTCTTACATCAAATCCAACCATTATAATTTTTCAGAGAAGCTAACAACAACTGCTAGTCAAAACATAGCCCTTGGCTTACGTGGGCATAAAATTGATTCCTCTTCCTAAAAGAGCAACATCCCTTGTTATCTAAGCCAAGAATGCGTGTTTTGATTTATGCAGTTTCTCAGTAAATTAATCCAAAGAGAATTCTCTCATTACGTTTTCCTAAACACAGCGTTCCCGGTGAGGACAAAAGCGCCAGCGAAGGGAACCTTTCAAAGGGCATCCGTGATGCTGCGGCTACTGCAGCGTCTCCAGGAGATGGGAAGCAGGCTGCGCCTGTTGGGGACTAGTGTCCTGCCAGCCGGACGGCGCAGCGAGGGAAGCCCGGGAAAGGCAGGCGCAAGGGCTGAGGAGCGGGGGTGTCAGGAGCTGACCCGGCTGCCCGCGGCCCTGCCCGAGGCTCTGCCAGCCAGCAACCGTGCCCCCCGCGCTGGCACACACTGCTGGTTAAAGCCCCCTCCCACCCCCCACCCCCCGGCTTCCTCATGTACGCGGGTCCTTAGGCCATAAGGTCTACCTCTCCCTCCCTCATTCCAAAAAAAAAAAAAAGAGTGATTCTCTACTGGTTCCAATTACCTGCCAGTCCACCACGGCTGTCCATGAAATCTCCCATGACTCCCCACGATAGCCCCCCCCCTTTTTTTTTAGTCCCCCTTCTTTTAGCCAATACAGGGCTGCATCACTGAAGACATGCTCCCAAGATAATCACTGACACTCTGTGACGTGGGGACCCTCGGAGGAACGCGGCCCAATTGGGAAAGGGTGGTCCTGCCGAGTGAGCAGTGCCACCAGGCCGGGCAGGACTGTTCCCAAAGACCCTGCTGCGCCCGGCGGACCTCTCCGCTCAGGTCTAACGCACTCCTAGGGACACGGCAGCCGTTGCTGTAGGCGGGTTCCCTTCCCCGGAGGCCGAAACAAACCCTCACCTGCAGCCCAACAACACGGTATCAGTATTCGTGCTTTTTTAAAAACTTCTTTATTCTTTTCCTTCATAATCTGAGCAAACTGCCTCAAGCCCGGTGAACGTGTTAGGGCTGGTCCAGGAGGAAGGATGCCTGGCAAGGGTGCGGAATTAGCTACTGTTTTGGATCTTGTACCTTAACCAAGTCATGTACAGCTTTGTGTTTCCACTGGTCCCCAAGTTCCGTGAAGGCTGGGTCTGCGACTAAGTCTCAGAGCGGAGCCTTGAGAGGCAGAGAGGGGACGGGTCACCAGCACAGATCCGTGAGCTACCCTGGGTGCCATTCCCAGTTCCCCCACACCAGGGGGAACCAGGAAACCTCCCCAGGGCCACAGTGGCTGCATCAAGAATCAGAAGAAAACAGTACTATAATAGGGTAGTTCTGGAGGTCGTCTAAATACATAAAACAGAGCGATACCATGTACAGAGTAAATGTATGCTCAATAAATGCTGCTTACTGGGAAAAAAACCTCCTCAAAAATATTTATTGAATGAAATAATTTATTAATATATAATAGAATTTAGCAGGCCACTGAGTCATTTCTGGCATTTAGACTTACATAAGGTCTGAGAAATAACCTAGCTGCCTTCACTCAGCAACACTGAGCAACTTTTAAGATACATGAGTAATTTAAACGGAGTTAAAAATACTATAACTTTGGGTTTGCAGTTATACAAACAATGAAAAGGATTTTTCTTTCATTCTTTTTTTTAAGCAGGCTCCACACAAAGCAGGCAGACACCCAATGTAAATGTCTAAGGGTAAAGCAAAACTCCATCTGACTGCATTTATACATTCATTTGTTTTTTTTATTCATTTAGTTATTCATCAAACATTTATTGGGCACCCTATATCTACCAGATATCCTTCTATTTCATGGGTATAGAGTGATAAAATGAACTAAAAAAAAAAAAAAAGTCCTTGTCCTTATGGAGCTTATAGCCTAATGGAAGGGCTTGAACTCATGACCCTGAGATTGAGAGTTGCATGCTCTACCGACTGAGCAAACAAGGCACTCCTGAAAAGGATTTTTTAAATGGCTATCTGTAAATAGTATCACCACCCTGTGTTTAGACTATTTACTCTGGAACAGAATGAATCCCATAAAAATCTCAGAAGGAGTGTTGCAAAAGGAAGATAAGCAGTATTACAGGTTGCAGAGATGAAAGAAAGAAAGAAGAAAAAAAGAAAAGAAAAAAAAGAAAGAAAAAGAAAGAAAGAAAGAAAGAAGAAAAGGAAAAGAAAGAGAAAGAAACAAAGGTTAATTATCCAATTTTACAGTTCCTATAACTCTTAGAACGGGTAGTGCAGTCTTTAGATTTTTCAAAAGACCTAGATTCACAACATGTGCAAACGAGATATACAACGGCTCCTTTTCTTTAGTGGGGAATCCAATTAACACACAGTTAGAACACTTACATTGGCAAATGATTATTTTAATACATCCATGAGCAGGTGATACTTTTGGTTCCTTAAAAAGATCTCAGTTAAATTATACGGATTTCAAAAAAAAAAAAAAATCATGGTGATTTCTAGGTATTTCAGTATTATTTTTAAATGCTTACAAAGACCCCCAAATTGCCTAAACAATACATCAAATTTCAAATGTACAGATTTGGTTTCTTTTTTAAGTTAGAGGTAAAAGAAAAAAAGAAAAATACTGAAAAACACTGTTTCGCATCAATGCATTCCCAAGTTTGACTATTTATATTTATGCCTCTTGTGCTCTTCGCGGTAATCTACGATAATCTCACTTCTCATTATTCAAATTGCCGAGTCCCCCAATCAAATCTCATTCTACAAAACAAAGACCTTCCACAGGGCCTGCCCTCTTCTCATCATTAACGGTCAACCCAAGGTGGCTCTCTCGGGAGCTAAGTACCTGCAGAGCTCGTCAGGCTGTCAAGGAAAGGCAAATGGCTGGAGTACATCTACCTTGGAGTGTGAATGCATTTTCTCCCAGGAAGACTTAGCGACGGACATGCTCTTCGTTTCCACAGGATCACCATGGTAACCACATTTTGCATGGATCAAAATATAAAATTAGCTCCCACCCATGTGTATACATGGAAATGCTCATCTTACACATATGTGGGACGGGCACCCGGTCTCTGGCCACGCGAGAAATTCCCACGTGAGCGGCAGCACCACATACCTGTGAGGGCCCAGGTGCCTCACTCTCTTAAAATGGCCAATCCCTTTACATCCTGGGGTTGAGCATCCACCATGTTCTGAAGCTTCCATTAATTCTAAGGGGCCTATGAGAAAGCAAGGGGGGGATAAAGAGAGAAAGAAGGGGCACCAAGTTAACAAGAAGGCTGTAAGAAACCAATATCTTAAAAGCCTTTATTCTTAAAGGTTTTTCTCTATGCTTTTGTTCACATGATTTATCTTCCTTCCGTAGTGAAATGCTAGACTTTGATCTCCCCCTCTTTCAATGTCACAAATTCCAGAAACACCTAAACGTATACCGATGAGGAGACTCTAAATAATTTCCATCACGGAAATAAGATAATTAGTAAAGGAATACTCGTGTACTGTGACACTACCAAACAGAACCCTTTACCCCCTCCGCATTTCACAGATGCCCTCATCCCGACCACTTATGTTCACGTGTAACGCGCCAGACCTTGTTCTAAGCGTTCCCATACACGGGTAGGCGTGCGTGTATACGGGTGTCAGGTTTTGGTTCTGTCTCATTTTGTTGCCTATAAGGGACAGCACGGCACAGATGTGCACTATTCTGAAACATTTTTCCTTTGGTCTTTTTTTTTTTTTTAAGATTTTATTTATTCATGAGAGACACAGAGAGAGAGAGAGAGAGGTAGAGACACAGGCAAGAGGGAGAAGCAGGCTCCATGCAGGGAGCCCGACGTGGGACTCGATCCGGGGTCTCCAGGATGATGCCCTGGGCCGAAGGCAGGCACCAAACCGCTGAGCCACCCAGGGATCCCCATCCTTTGGTCTTTAAGTCTTGTAAATCTTTCCATCTCAATGGTAAGATTCCTGATGGCTGTTGCATAGTGTCTGCATTATGAATGCACCAGAATTTAACCCATCTTTGTCTCCAAGTTCGTTATTTTGCATATAAAGTAACAGCACGCAGGTGAGTTTCTGTACTTTTGTGTAGCTTGTGGATGGCGTCCAGAAGTGAAGCCACTGGATGGGGGACTGCAGGGTGAACTTTTTAATACTCTGCAATAATCTATTGTATCTCCTGCGTATCTTTTGCTACCATGTCTATGCTTTCCTTCAAAGTTAAAACCATAGTATGGGATCCCTGGGTGGCTCAGCGGTTTAACGTCGGCCTTTGGCCCAGAGTGCATTCCTGGAGTCCCGGGATCGAGTCCCGCGTCAGACTCCCGGCATAGAGCCTGCTTCTCCTTCTGCCTGTGTCTCTGCCTCTCTCTCTCTCTCTCTCTGTATGTCTATAACGAATAAATAAATAAAATATTTTAAAAATAAAAATAAAATAAATAAAACCATAGTATGTCAAGTTCTCAGTGCCTATTTTTTTTTTAAGTGGAATTTAAAAGAAATTTTTACTGAGGTTATTGTAAATCACACACAGTTTGAAGTGATGATTCAGAGGGAGAGCCTCTGTATACTTTGCCCACTTTCTCCCAATGGTAATATTTTGTAAAACTGTAGTAGAAAATCACTGCTGATACACTGAATTTTGAGAGTCTGACAACCTGTCTTCCCAAAATTCAGTATCAATTTTAAAAGGTGAGGAGTACTTCTAAATAAAAGTAAAAAAAAAAAAAAAAAAAAAAAAAGTATATAAACTTTCTTTTTCAAACATCGTATTTTTTCTTTCGGATTTCTGTGACTGCCATATAGTTAAAAATGTAGGAAGAGGAAAAGGATGACACAGAGAAGAAACGTACAGTGAGAAAGAAGTAGAAAGAAAAGGGTAGGAGAAAAAGTCAAGCGCCCTACACAAGAACATGAAAACATTTATTTAAGTTATCCTTGTGTCTCTTACTCAAAGGAGGCTGAAGAGGATGCCCGGTTTTTGAACACCAGCCCACGGGGTGAATATCAGGGCAATCTGCATCTACCCAGTAATCGTAGCAACTATTCCAGCCATCAAAGTGAACCTGGATAATAAAAAGAAAATCAGAGTACAATTCAGATCACAAGTATTCCCACAATAAAAGTTCTACCATTTTCATTCTCTTCTAAATTATATAGATTTAATACCAAATAAATCTTTTCAATTATTTAAATTACTTCATTTACACTATGAGAAAAAAAAAGGCACTTTTGACCTATCTTCAAATGACCTGTTCATCAATAAGTGTCTGGCCAGAGGCATTATCCCAGCAGTACGTCTACAGATATATTACGTACACCTTCCGACACTAGAACAACGGGAGTACGCAGCATCTTCAAATGAGCAACACCAAACCGCTAGTAAATATTACTAAAATAATGAATAAATCAGGGCAGGGAGGGAGGGGAGAGTGGAGAGGCAGAAAGGCCTTTCATGTAAATGTCAATTCTCTCAGAATTATGCTAAAAAGGATTTTTAAACAAATTCAGTGTCCTATTAGAAATACACTCAGTTTACAAAATCTCTCTCCATCAAATGCATATCCAAGTATGATTTTTTTTTTCTCCTAAATAATCACAGCACCTCTCAAGGAGGTTTTACAGGGTGGTCAACGCCATCGTTTGTGGCCACCACATGAAAGAGCAACTGGTTCTTCAGGCAGGGTCACTAGGGACCAGCTCTGTATCTTTTAAGTATTACATATATTTTATCTTTAGGATAAAAGGATATGCCAAAAGCCTATATATATTTTGCTTTTACATTGTTTCCCAGCTAGATTTCCTTCTTAAGTCTGTGGATCCCTAACAAGACAACAGATGCCAACTGGATTTTAAAAAATCCAAGCATTAAAAGTTGAACAATAAAATTTCTAGAACAATGCATGAGTGAATGTATTTGTAATCTTATAACAAGATAATTTTTGTAAGCAAGACACCAAAGTCAAAAGCCATTAAGGGCAAGACTCCTCAATTGGACTACATGAACATTTAAAACTTGGGAGTGGCAAATATTCTGTAATGAGTGGCAAATACCACAAAAAAGATGGAAGGCCCACGAGAAACCTGAAAAACACATTCATTACATATTCAACAGTGTACTCTGCTCCTTCATTTAGACAGATATCATATACCAACAAGAAAAGCCCAAAAGAAAGATGAAAAATAGATATCAACTGCTGATAAATAAGAAACTAAATACAAATGGTTAGTAAACATATAAAAAGGTAATAGATTTCACTTATAACTAAAAAACTACAAATTAAAACCACAAGATGCAATTTTTTTTTTTCAGCCTGTCAAAAATGTGCCATTTTGGTGACTCCTAGAGCTGGTGAGAATGAGAATAAAAAGCTTTCTCATGAAAAAGAAAAAAAAAAAAGCTTTCTCATGGACAGCTGACGGGAGTATTAATTGACCGATATTTCTGGAGAGTTATCTGCAAGAACAGTCACTTAAAATACATCACCTTTGACTTGATAATCTCAGTAACTCAACTCATTGTCTGCAGTAGAAAACCAGGTGGGGATCCACCGTTAGGAGGCTGGCTAACCGAATCACGGTACATCTAGGGGACCGGACGGTACAGAGCTGTCAAAGTACACATATACGGGTTCAAAAGAATGTCCTTCTTCTTGAATCCCACAATATTACATAGTACAATGAATTAAATAGCACAACGAATCCACTTTCTCAAGCTCAGAAGTCAGTTAATCCTAGAATCAGAGCCCACAGAATTCCCCACCTGGAAGAAATCACCGGCATCACCTTAAAGAAGAGAAGGGACCATGCAGCTAGTCAGGACGAGGAACCGAGCCTGAATTCAAGGATCCAAATAAAATTGTTCCTCATTCGCATACTTTGAATATAAAAGTTGCACCTACAGAAAATTACTGAGCTCAAAATAACCCTTCGCTTTCCTGGGATCAAAAACAATGTTCACCTAACAGTGAGGTGACATTCACGATAATTTTCTAAAACGATCAGTTTAGGCTGTCCATGCCAACCAGTAAACGAACAGACAGAACTAAGAGTGTTAAAATAAGTTTAAAATGTCCTAATTCTCAACTAGCAAAGTGCTTACCCTTATTTTACTAGAAACATGAAACTTTCCTGTTTTCTGACCTTGCTATTCCTAAATTCCATTACTTTTATGCTGAAATTAATGTTCATATCATTCATGTTTCATTCGTTGTAGATGAATCACTAAATTTTTAAAAAAAGATTTTATTTATTCATGAGGGACACAGAGAAAGAGGCAGAAACACAGGCAGAGGGAGAAGCAGGCTCCCTGCAGGGAGCCCAACGTGGGACTCGATCCCAGAACCCCGGGGTCACGACCTGAGTCGAAGGCAGATGCTCCTCCACTGAGCCACCCAGGCATCCCGTATCACTCAATTTTTAAAAATCTAGGTATCTTCTTAGAGCAAATGTCCTCAATCCTAACAAATAAATGGATGTCTACTCTGGATACACACCAGAACTTTCTTTGTGATGACAAAGAGAAAGAAAAAAAAAAAAAAAAAGAAAGGCTGAGCCTACCTAGGAGGTTGCTAATCCATGGGTTTTGTTCTGTGCACACACCTGCTGTTTGCTCAACTGCTAAGTCACTGTACTGTGCACTCGGAATTGAGACCCGTGGACGTTGACTCGTACGTTACTGCACACCACACGGACTCTGAAAATCTCAATTATCATCATAAATAAAAGGGCTCTTTCTAAAGTTTCCTCCCATATGACTTTAAGGATGTTTATGGCAGACCTAGCAGCTAGCGTGTCTGCGGACACCACAAGCTTCCGGTGTTCGCGGAAAGTGACCCCTCAATTGGCAGCGGGAAGTTATCTATCTGGGACGAATATACCTCAGATATTACAGACAAATCTAATACCTCCTATAAACGAGGTGGGCAGACAAATTGGAGGATGTTAGTAGTTCGAGGTTCAATTTCAGAGATAAAATTTAGTTTAGATATTATGAACAGGGGATCCCTGGGTGGCTCAGCGGTTTGGCGCCTGCCTTCGGACCAGGGCGTGATCCTGGAGACCCGGGATCGAGTCCCGCATCGGGCTCCCTGCGTGGAGCCTGCTTCTCCCTCTGCCTGTGTCTCTGCCTCTCTCTCTGTGTCTCTCATGAATGAATAAATAAAAATCTTAAAAAAAAAAAAAGATATTATGAATGGAGGTAACAATAAAATCCTGTCTGCTGAGTGCCAAATACACATAAGAATGCATCTGAATTCACGTAAAAATTAATAATGCAAAAATTAATACTAACCCTAATCAAAATCTCACTCTAGAAGTCCAGAAGTCCAGATAACATAACTTATTAAAGTCTGTATAGTTGTAGTTCATCTTTCATGACTTTCACTACTTCAGTTGCTGGCGTATTAAAAGGTCTTAAACAAAAAAATCAGGCACTTTAGTAATGTTAAGTGATAGATTTCCTCTTGCTGGGGTCTATTTTGAAAAGAAATCAAAAGTCTGACAAACAACAAGAAAAGAAGACACATAAACATACAACATGAAGTATTTAAGACTTTTATAAACTGAAGAGACCTATAAAATATTTGTAATACAAATGTTCCACTATAAATACACTTATATATGAAGACAACTCAGCAATAATGTTGATTTTAATAAAAATTCTCAAGAACATAAGATGAGGGGCTCCTGGGTGGCTCGGCAAAGGACTCCTGATTTTCGCTCAGGTCATGACCTCAGGGTCGTGGGACAGAGTCCTGGCCGGGCTCCGCGCTGGGTGACAGGCCTGCTTAAGGTTCTCTCTCGCCTTCTCCTTCTTCCTCCCACCCCCACTCTCACTCTCTCTAAAAGATAGAGGGGAAGAAGAAGAAGAAGAAGAAGAAGAAGAAGAAGAAGGAGAAGGAGAAGGAGAAGGAGAAGGAGAAGGAGAAGGAGAAGGAGAAGGAGAAGAGGAAAGGAAGGAAAGGAAAGGAAAGGAAAGGAAAGGAAAGGAAAGGAAAGGAAAGGAAAGGAAAGGAAAGGAAAGGAAAGGAAAGGAAAGGAAAGGAAGGGAGGAAGGGAGGAAGGGAGGAAGGAAGAAAGAAAGGAAGGAAGGAAGGAAGGAAGGAAGGAAGGAAGGAAGGAAGGAAGGAAGAAAGAAAGAAAGAAAGAAAGAAAGAAAGAAGAAAGAAAGGAAAAGAAAGAAAAGAAAAAGGAAAGAAGAAAGGAAGAAAGAAGAAGGAAAATAAAGAAAAGAAGAAAAGAGAAGAAAAGAAAGAAAGAAAGAAAGAAAGAAAGAAAGAAGAAAAAGAAAGAAAGAAAGAAAGAAAGAAAGAAAGAAAGAAAGAAAGAAAGAAAGAGAAAGAAAGAAAGAAAAGACAATTACAGATCAAAGTATAGTAAGGAAGAGTTAACTCACACATATTTAAAATTATAGTTTAGGAAACTGGCTGCATTTTCATCCAGAAGCATTATTTGGAAACTATGAAGCCTTCGTACATGTTATTGACAACTAATCAAGAATAAGACAGGTAATATTTTAGAAACGAGCCTATTTCTTAAAAAGAAAAAGGTCTGCCGTGTGAAAGGCAACTCCATAAAGCACATTTCGGGCCCAGGTGCTTATCTCCACTCTCTTCTGAAATCAAGGTTAAATCTGCGAAGGTATGAAGCCAGGAGGACACGGAAGGAGACGGAAGGTGGCTGACGCGCGAGAAGCGTGAGCCCAGAGAACGCGGGCCGGGGCAGGGGTGACCTGCAGTACAGAGTGGGGGGGGGGCATGGCCCGGTGCCCCATAAGGCAGGACGGGACATGTGGTGCACTGCATGGAAGCCACGGAGGGCCTGTCCGGGGGCAGCCGGCAGGACTGGGGGGCCCATGGGGAGCCACCTGGAGCCCACCCAGAGCCCACGCGGAGTCTATGGGGAGCCCACTTGGAGTACAGGGGGAGCCCATCCTGAGTGCACAGGGAGCCCACCCGGAGTGCATGGGGAGCCCACGTGGAGCCCACCCGGAGTACACGTAGAACCCACCTGGAGTACATGTAGAACCCACCTGGAGTACACGGGGAGCCCACCTGGAGCCCACAGGAGCCCACACGGAGCCCACAGGGAGCCCACGAAGAGCCCATGCGGAGCCCACCCGGAGCTCAGGTGGAGCCCATGAGAGCCACACAAGCCCATGGGGAGCCCACCCAGAATGCACGGGGAGCCCACCCAGAACGCACGGGGAGCCCACGTGGAGCCCACACGGAGCCCATGGGGAGCTCACGCGGAGTACAGGGGGAGCCCATCCTGAGTGCACAGGGAGTCCACCCAGAGTGCATGGGGAGCCCACACGTACCCATGCGGACCCCACAAGGAGCTCACAGGGAGCCCACGCGCGCCCATGCGGGGTCCACCTGGAGCCAACAGGGAGCCCACCCAGAACGCCTGGGGAGCCCACCCGGAGTCCACCCGGAGTCCATGGGGAGCCAACGTGGAATACAGGGGGAGCCCACCCGGAGTCCATGGGGAGCCCACGCGGAGTACAGGGGAAGCCTACCCGGAGCCCACCCGGAGTGCACAGGGAGCCCACGGGAGCCCACGCAGAGCGCCCCCGGAGTCGGCGGCCGCCCTCCAGCGAGCCCACCCACGCAGGGCCTAGAGCCAACGGGCAGGGCGGCCGCCGGCAGGCAGGGAGCCCAGGCCGTGCGGTCCTCTGGCGACACTGGCGACCCCGCGGGCTCGGGCCGGGGGGCCCCCGCCTCCCGCCACGGGTGGGCCACCGTGGGCCCAGCTCGAGCCCGTGGGCACCGCTCCTGGGGAGCAGCCGGCCGGCCCGCGTGGGAAGATGGCCAGGGAAGCCGCCGCGGGCGCGGGAATCAGGTCATCGGGGCTTCTGGGGGAGACAGAGAAGCCGGGGGAAGCGGGGAGAAGGGCACCAAGTGAGGACGGCCTGTCCCAAACCTCAAAACGCAGAGCTGTCATTAAAATGCAACATAGCTTTTGGCAAACAGAGTCCATCTCTCTAAGCGAGTAAAAAGTAAAAAAAAAAAAAAAAAAATTCAGAGGAGCATGAGAGAAAGTTTAAGAAAGTCAAGGGCTCAGCTCAAGGGGCAGATGCCAGGCGGGGGAGAGCGCGACAGCCGCGTCCCCACCAACCCTCAGGCAGCGCTTCCAGCCCGAGGGAGCCGCGGTCAAGCCTGAGCCTCCACGGTGAGCGGAAAGCGACGCCAGCCCTTGTCACAGAGCACGTGGCCGCGGCTGGGGACACGGTCTCCGGAGAGGAAGGGCTCGGCCCCTGAGCAGGGGCATCCGGGCAACGGCGCTGCGTCAGCGGTGGGGGCGCACGGGACATGGCTCCCCAGTGCCCGCGCCACACCCGGCAGAGGCCGCGCCGCACATGCGAGGAGTCGAAGATGGGGTTCATACAGCCCGGCTTTTTTTTTCCCCAACATTTGTTCATGAGCAAACACACAGAGAGGGACAGAGGCCCAGGCCGAGGGAGAAGCAGGCCCCCGTGGGGAGCCCGACGGGACTCGATCTCGGGACCCCGGGGTCACGGCCTGGGCCCAAGGCAGACGCCCAGCCGCTGGGCCCCCCAGGCGCCTCTACACACCCTCTCTTAGAGAGTCACAGAAAGGTGTGTTTGAACAAGGTAAGAGAATACGTTAAGAAAAACAAGTACGTGAGTCAAAAAAATGAAATACGACATAGTCCGTCAGCAAAAGAGCAGTTTCAGAATGCAAGGTCGGGACGAGGCCCCGAGTAGAAGCGCCCAGATTACCCGGGCCGGTGCTAGGTGGTAGGAAGAACAGGTCAAGGGGACAAAAAGGCTTAAAAAATACACTTGGGCCTTTAACAGAAAGAAACGTCAGACTCCTCGGAGCGCTTGTGAACGTACGTTACGATGAGCGCAGAAAATTAAAAAAAAAAAAAAATCAAGACACAAGAAATTACCGACTCCAGGAAAACCAAATGTCCTAAGAAAAAGACTACTTTGCTCAGCAGTGAACAATGTTCATTTACTTAAACTAACATGAACATGGAACATTGAGAAAAAAACTCTTTAAATGAGACGACTACCGAAAGGGTAAAGGGAAGGGACGGGTGTGGCCAAGAGCTTGATCCTAAATGATCCAAACGGGAAGGAAGGAAATCAGACCTAAAACTGACGGGTTGAGAAATAGCAGGACACAGACCCCCAAAACGTAAGGAGGAGGGCAAAAACATTCCGCTTGTCTTCCTGCAGCGTCTGATGAAATACGTGAACATCCTAAACATTTCAACTGTAATAACTCAAAGAAGGTGGATCTTGCTCAGCTGAAGAACTGATTTCGTCCCTAAGAAAATACTAAGGTACGCGAATGCCTCAGTCCCTAGAGGCTCTTCCTTCCCGGAACACGAAGAGGCACGTTCCTGCTGCATCATCTCCCGTAGGATTAGAAAAAGTCCTACTAATGAAAGCTTTTGATATTCTCAGGAGCCTCTGATGAATCCTACACCTGGGTCACCGTCACCTGCTCACTGACCTTCCGGGGATTTCAGGAACACACAGGGATTTGCTCAGTGGTTCACCTTTAGCTATAAAACTCACACCGTGAGCTGTGAAAAGAAAACTGCCAACTACACACCCTATAACCAGATCTTTTCTGGGTGTTAAACCACCAGACGCTGTGTTGGAAAGAGAACTCAGCCAGAAGCAAAAAGAGCTGGAATCCAGTCTGCGCTTGTCTGACCCGCTCCCTGCCCTCCCTACCCATTCTGGAGTCTTTGCCCTCAGCAGGCCAAAATGCTCTCGCATGTAAAATCAGAGCTCATCTACTTTTTTTTTTTTTATGAAAGTAATTCCATGTATTCCTGAAACCAGGTAATTAAAAAGAAAACCAGGGGGATCCCTGGGTGGCTCAGTGGTTTGGCGCCTGCCTTTGGCCCAGGGCGTGATCCTGGGGTCCCAGGATCGAGTCCCCCGTCGGGCTCCCTGCATGGAGCCTGCTTCTCCCTCTGCCTGGGTCTCTGCCTCTCTCTCTCTCTCTTTCTCTCTCTATCATAAATAAATAAATCTTTTTAAAAAATTTAAAAAAATTAAGAAAACCTAATCATTTATAATTATAAAAAATCATTCATAGTCACTCCTAATCCTAGGACCCCAGGAGAAGCACTGTCATTATTTTGGCCAGTTTCTTTCCATAATAGTCTTTCAAAACACAATACCAGACATCATACACAGAATAGTACATGTGGGGCTTTTCACTTGCCAATATTGAATATTTAACATCGTACAGATAGACCAGTAATTTATTTCACCTATATCCTACTGTGGCTGTTCCTCATCGTAAATGCTGTAAGCAGCACGGCTCTATTTTCCTCGTAGTCCTTATCTTTGCAAATTCCCCTTTGGTTCATTGTTAATACAAATCCCTAGGATCGAAATTCTTGAAATAATGGGTAAGCGACGTTCAAGACTTTTGATCCCTTAACCAAACTGCTTTCTAGAAAGGGCTGAGACGCTTTATGTTCCTACCAGGCATGTAAGAGAATAAACTTTTCATGCACCCAAATGAAAACACACATTTTTTTTTCTATTCTGACCAATTTGATTATTAAAAATAATATTTTGCTTAGTTCTACATTTCCTTGATCACTTAAAAAAAATATTCTAGTCCTATAATACTCCAATTGCTTTAATGATTCACATTATCACACCAAGGACAAGTAACAGGAAAATGTACTCAAGAAGATTAACCGGCCCTCCATTATTTATAATTTCTAAAATCTTGTATGATTATATAATCTTTTTTTTTTAAGATTTTATTCATTTATTCATGAGAGACACAGAGAGAGAGAGTCAGAGACCCAGGCAGAGGGAGAAGCAGGCTCCATGCAGGGAGCCCGATGCGGGACTCGATCCCGAGACCCTGGGGTCACACCCTTGGGCAAAGGCAGGGGCTGAACCGCTGAGCCCCCCAGGGATCCCTGATTACATAATCTTCAAAATACTGAATCAAGCAGTGAAATTCCTATTATACACATTATTCCACATTATGCAACACATGCTATAATTTTTCATGCTATAATTTTTTATATATTCTCTAATTAGAGATAGCTGAATATGTGATTTTTTTTTAAGAGCGTAAGTTTAGAATCCAAGAGCCGAGGAGTGTGACTTCGCTCCGCGTTAACTCCTGACCTCTTCCCGGGCCTCGGCTTCAGATAGAAGAATAGTGACCCCAGTCTCCTGCACAGTCATCGCCACCAGTGTCGGACCACGGGAGGACACTGCCACCCGTAAACACCACGGAAAGGTGACACCTTGTTTCTACCGCTGTCGTCATTCACAGAGAGACTCCAGACGCAGCAGGGAGGCCCCACTTGGTGCCTGCACCCCCCCTGCACCCCCCCCGCCCCCGCTGCCCCAGAGATGCCCAGTCGGCTTCCCCCACCGGGACTGTTGCTCTTGACTCGACTGCACTTCTGTACCGCTCTTCTGAAGGTCACCTCCCCTTCGGCCCCATTGGGACCGCTAAGAAGACGCGGCCCCGGGGCCTGCAGCGACAGGCTACTAGGGACCAGACTCCTGACGCTCGAGCAAGGGCCAGAGGGCGAAGGCAGGACACGCGACCTCCCGAACGGAACGGCGGGCACGAACCCGAGAGCCTCCCGCACCACTCCGCTCGCAGCCTCGGGTCTTAGGGGCTCAACGGCCGCACTTCGCAAGTCCGGGCTCTGCTGACGGCCCCCGACACCTCGGCGGCAACAGACCCGACAAAACCCCAGCGGGGAACACTCACTTTTATTCGGTGGTCATCCGTGTCTGCAACTGTCGCAACTCTAATAAACACAGGATTTCTTTTGTCTATGACTTCAAGCTTCATTTTTTTCTGGAATCCATGCGGAGGTTTCTGCCGTAGAGAAAAGACGACACGGTAAGATCCGGAGCAAGCGAGGGTGGGCTGAGCCGCACAGACGTGAGGGGGGGTCAGAGAACAACCTCAAACCTGGAGTCCCCACAGCAGCCCTGGACCCCACCCTCCCTGTCAGAAACCTCAATCCCGAGCTCCGGCCAAAGCCTGGGGCGACAGAAGCCGGCAGCCACAGGAGCAAACAGAAAGCACCAGATCTTCAGATAAAATTCAAAACCTTGCGGTTGATTAGCCAGAGGGAAGGCAAGAGGTTTTCTCATGAGTTAGAAGGAGGTGTCTCGGCAAAACCCAACAAGCATAAAAATAGCCTATAAAAAGAGAGAGGAACGAACTTTAAAGTGACACAGAGAAATGACACAGAGATTAGAAATGGTCACGAAAAAAAAAAAAAAAGAAATGGTCACGAGACCGCGCAGAAGATGGATCTTTAAAAAAAAGAAACAAAAATAAATAAATAAATAAATAAATAAATAAATAAATAAATAAATAGATAGATAGATAGGAAAAATAAATAAATAAATCAAAAGAAAAAAGAAAAAGAAACGAGGCCACGCAAGACGGAATCGGCCCGAAAGAGCGGGACTGAGCAGGGGGCAGCATCCGTCCTACACCTGAGCCGCCTGTGCCTCGTGCTCAGCACAAACCCAGAAACCTCCGACAAGGCGACAAGCTGTAGAAGGCAAGGTGACGGCCAGGTTAGTCAAGTTGCCCCCCTTCTGGAAAGTGGGTGCAACAAAACTCGGGCCCTGAAAATGAAGTGTGAAAACTCTGTGAAAGAGAAAAAACAATCACAGTGCAAGGGCCCCGAGGCCACACTAGAGAAAGCAGAGGCATCAAGGCGACGGGAGACACGAGACTGAGTGATGGGATCCCGTCCAAAGCAAAGTGCGACGCGCGTCTTCTAGGGAGTCCAGGAAAAAGAGTGCCTCACTCTATTTGTTCTTAATTCCTAGGTTTACGATCAGATGGACTCATGCACATTCTTTTATGTTGCTTTTCTTCATGAAATATACTTTTTTCTCCCCAAAATTTTTGATGTGCTTTTCTATATTTGGGCCCACACTTCTAATTAACTCCATCATTAAAAACTCTAGCAATTTATACCCGAGAAAATCACTTTTAAAGACAAACGTTGTTTATGATAGATTGTGCGTCATCAAAACTATCTTTGAGATATTTAAAGATTTTTCCTTGAATTTACAGAAAAATAGAAATTATAAAGGAAGTTGTTAGAGATTCAAGAAAAAAATTAAATACATTTCATTACTTATTCTTCCCTTGCAAAGAAATGAGGTTTACTTTGAATCTTAACAACAGTTAAGATTATAAGATTATAAAACTTAACAGTTTTATGTTAAGATGCAATGACTCTGGTTAGAAAGTTACTATAACAAAAGCAGGTGACCTTGTATTTTGATGATTAAACATGTGGGTTGAGAGCATGAAACTTAGCATCTCAGCTTGCCATAAACAAATCCAAAACAATTGTTTAAAACAATTTTCATCAGAAAATATCCTGTCTTTTTTCAATTTCTCAGAGTATCTAGCTGGAAAAACAGAAGTTTGTCGTAAGATTGCAACTCATTCCATAACAACTCAAGCAGAATTTTCTTTTTCCAAGGAGATAAGACCAAGGGGAAAATTTTCAAAGGAGACAAGACCAAGGTGAAAATACTTTCTGGATGCAAACAACAAAAACCCCAGTAACAATTTTGACTTTCAAAATTGTGAGAGGTCAAAAACCTGTCCTGTGGTCTTGTTTCCCTCCCCTTCCTAGTCCGGCTCGCTAGTACTAGCTCTTTCTGTTCTTAAATGTCAATGAATGAACACTCTTGTCGACACAAATTAATCAAAAAGTGTAAAACAGATTAACTCACCACTTTGAAAGCTCTTGCAGGGGCAGGTAAAGAATTGGTTTCTTCTAAGTATTTATCCCAAGAAAAATGTTTCACATTTGGATAACCTAAGAAAGAAAGAAGTAAATCCTGTCAGGTTTAACCAAAATGATAGTGAGAACTATAAACGGACCTGTAAAATTATGATATATTGTTATTATGACCTACAAAATTATGTTCGTATTCCACATAACTTTGAACACACCCAGAACAAATTATAATAATTACATTGCTTTCATCTTGATCATGACTCCTCTATTACCTTTTTTTTAAAAAAATTTTTAAAGATTTTATTTATTCGTGAGAGACATAGAGAGAGGCAGAGACACAGGCAGAGGGAGAAGCAGGCTCCATGCAGGGAGCCCGACGTGGGACTCGATCCCAGAACCCCAGGGTCACTACCTGAGCCGAAGGCAGACACTCAACCACTGAGCCCCCCAGGAATTCCTCTTCTATTACCTTTTAAATAAGAATTTAACATAATATAGAATTTAACATTAAATAAGAATTTAACCTATAACATATAGGTGTATAATTTATATTCTCAGGTAAGTCTCATATACAGATACACACAAACCAAAGTACCCTGTAATGTCCAATTCTACTCCTACTAATCTAGGAAAATCTCATGTGCACACAGACAATGCACAGCTGCTTAACATAAAAATGTAAAAACAAGTCTATTAACCATAATATACAAAATGTGTAAATATGTATATTATACATAATATATATAGTACATATGGAATAGAAAGCATTTAGTAAAAATGAATGAGGCAGATTTACATAAGCTAAAATATGGTATATTCCAGACAATGTCATCATATTGTTAGGTCAAACAACCAAAATCAAGTCATGCTATAGTATTTTCTTTTTAAGATTTTATTTTATCTTTAGGGAGAGAGTGTGAGTGGAGAGAGAGGCAGAGGGCGAGGGAAAGGGAAAGGGAGAGACTAATTGATAGCGGACTCCGTGTGCCGAGCTCCAAGCCTGAGGGGGGCTCGATCTCATGACCCTGAGATCATGACCGGAGCTGAAACCAAGACTCAGATGCTCAACCAACTGAACCACCCAAGTGCCCCAGTCATGTAAGAGTATTAATAAAACATGTAGAAATAACTATTCCTCTTTCCTCCTGCCCCCATGTTTTCCCTCTGAGTCCAAAATCCATTAGGCAGGCATGAGCAGGAATTAACAGTGGCTCAGAGGCATGGGAAATTGGCCAATAAAGAGGATTGAAAACATAAGTAAATATACTGAGATACAGGAAGGCAGGTCTCTCACTGGCCATAAAAAGAAGTATAAATAGAGAAAGTATGAAACCGGAATAAACTGAGGGGTCTTGGCTAATGATACAAACTCATTGTTTTCAATGTCTAAACAGATACAGAAACATACATAATTTTTTAATACTTTCACATGGATGCACTTCCTAACTCTATCCTCTGAGAGACTGAAGTAGCATCAGCCCACAGCAAGGAGCACATCTACTGCTTGGATGGGAGTCCTAAACGAGGGAAAGTACAAGATAAGCCTAGCTGTGCCAGAAAGTAGGAAGTTCTCGAAAAATGATCAGAACACATCAAAGGACATAGTAACCAGCTTAAAGGGACTCCCGCTGGCCAAATCTGAGAAAATCTGGACCTAAAAATAAATAATACTGGTTACGGATTATAACCTATGGATAAAAACAGTAAGAGACAAATAAATTAACTGAATGGATAAATGGGAAGATGTGAAAGCTATTCTTTGCAGAAGAATACCAACTAATTATGTACAAGGAATAAAAAAAAATAGCATTTAGCAGCTGTCAAAATAGTAACTCATACTAGAAATATCAATGGATGTTAAAAGTAGTGAGCGGGCAGCCCTGGCGGCGCAGGGGTTTAGTGATGCCTGCAGCCCGGGGTGTGATCCTGGAGCCCCGAGATCGAGTCCCACATCGGGCACCCTGCATGGAGCCTGCT
Organism: Canis aureus; assembly: GCF_053574225.1. NCBI lineage: Eukaryota > Metazoa > Chordata > Mammalia > Carnivora > Canidae > Canis > Canis aureus. The sequence continues at coordinate 69,123,713 of NC_135611.1, read as the reverse complement.
TCTCCCTCTGCCTGTGTCTCTGCTTCTCTCTCTGTGTGTATCTCATGAATAAATAAATAAAATCTTTAAAAAAAATTAAAAATAAAAAAATTTAAAAAGTAGTGAGTGACAATGGGGATGAAGTCCATGATAGTCATACAACCTCAAAGCATCTCCCCACAAGATACTAATAACAGAGAAAAAGTGACTGTTGGTGGAAAAGCCTGGCAAACACCATCTTTTTTTTCTTTTTTAAGATTTTTAAAATGTATTTATTTGAGAGAGAGAGAGAGAGAGAGAGAGAGAGAGAAAGGGAGAGAGAGCTTGCACATACAAGCTGGGGGCGGAGGGGCAACGGGGGGAGAGAGAGAAGCCTCCAAGCAAAGCATGGACCCCAATCCAGGGCTCAATCCCAGGACCCAGGGATCATGCCCCAAGCTGAAATCAAGAGTCAGATGCTTAACTGACTGAGCCACCAGGCGCTCCTGGCCAACAGCACCTAGATCCATTAATGGTAAAAGATCAGTAGTGATGGGCAGCCCGGGTGGCACAGCGGTTTAGCGCCGCCTTCAGCCCAGGGCGTAATCCTGAAGACCCGGGATCGAGTCCCACATCGGGCTCCCTGCATGGAGCCTGCTTCTCCCTCTGCCTGTGTCTCTGCCCCTCTCTCTGGGTCTCTCATGAATAAATAAATAAAACATAAAAAAAAAAAAAAAAGATCAGGAGTGAGACAATTGGCATCAGTCCCCGAGAAGATGCAGCGACAACACAGCACTGCTTCTGTGACATTCCTGCCAAAACATATAACCTAGATCCAACCATGAGAGACGCCAAGCATATCTAAATTAAGCAGCAAGCCACAAGACGACGAACCTGTGTGGCGCCCGGGGGGCTCAGTCAGTTGGGTACCTAACTTTGGCTCAGGTCACGATCTGAGGGTCCTGCAATCGAGCCCGGCATCAGGCTCCAACTTCAATGGGGAGCCTGCTTCTCCCTCTGCCTCTCCCCTGGCTCATGCACCCACACCCTCTCTCTCCCAAATAAATAAAATACCTAAAAAACAAAACAACCAAATGGCTAATCTGTTACCCTCCAATATGCTGAGGTCGTGACAGTCAAGGAAAGCCTGACTGAAGGGGAGCAGAGGGACAGAACAACCCAGTGCAATGACTGACCCTCTTGGTACAAGTGGCATCATTTGACCAACGGATGAACTTCAATGGGTTTCTAGGTCAAGGGCATAGATGACTTCTGTACTATTTTTGCGACTTTTCTATACCTTTGAAGCTGTTTCAAAGTAAAAGTTTAAAGAGTAAGTATACAAACACATATTTCTCTGAATACAAACCTTTTACAACACATTTTTAAGGGCCCTATCCTGCAGTTTCAGTAACATTAAAGCTGACTGCACACACATGGAAGTTTGTGTACATAAAGGCAAAGATTTCTCTGGAGGGATCCCAGGGTGGCTCAGCGGTTGAGCGTCTGCCTTCAGCCCAGGGCGTGACCCCGGGGTCCTGGAACCGAGTCCTACATCGGGCGCCCTGCCTGGAGCCTGCGTCTTCCTCTGCCTGTGTCTCTGCCCCTCTCTCTGGGTCTCTCATGAATAAATAAGTAAAATCTTATAAAAATAAAAAAAATAAAAAAAAGATTTTTCTGGGACAAAGTCAAACTATTTTGAGAAAGAATAGCCATTACCTCCATTTTCACTCTGAATTTTTCAGAAGAGGCATGTATTAATGTACAACCAGATAATTCAAAATAAGATCATTTAAAAAGTCACAAAGACTCTAATTTTGGAAAAAGAACAGTAAGTATGCTACATATTTTGAAAAAAGCATGAACATGGGGTGTGTAGCAGGGCTCCTGGAGGGGGACTGACCCATGAAGTAGCGAGAGTGGCACCTGCGCCGTTTCTTCGGGACCGAGAGTGACGGGGAGCCTTCCAGACAGGACATCAGGAATGCAGCCAGGAGGCCGCCCTTGGAGCGCGGGGACTGGAGAAAGAGCATCTTTCCTGTCATGGGGCCGAGGACTGACCTCAGTACAGGCCCTGCAAACCGTTACTTGACAGGGTTTTGTTTTGTTTTGTTTTTTTCTAGCTTTTTTTGTATGTGTGCGAGGTGAAATAGATAGCACGTAAAATTTATCACTTTACCCATTTTTAGGTGTATAAGCAGTGGTGATAAGTATTCATGCTGCCCTGCTTGGTACTTCTGGATGTGACATTTGGATTCTTTTAAATTTGTCAAAAAACTCATTCATTTGGGGAATATAAATAATAGTGAAAGGGAATAGAAGGGAAGGGAGAAGAGATGGGTAGGAAATATCAGAAAGGGAGACAGAACATAAAGACTCCTAACTCTGGGAAACGAACTAGGAGTGGTGGAAGGGGAGGAGGGCGGAGGTGGGGGTGACTGGGTGGCGGGCACTGAGGGGGGCACTTGACGGGATGAGCACTGGGTGTGATTCTGTATGTTGGCAAATTGAACACCAATAAAAAATAAATTTATTATTAAAAAAATAAAAATAAATAAAATAAAAGAAAATGGCTAAAAAAAAAAAATTGTCAAAAAAGCTATGGCTTTGCTCTTCCACTGAGTTACAGAAGTCCGTGGAGGGAGATGGAGGACTCGGTGATTCACCGGACACTCGAGGCAACGATGACACCTTCCTTGCTCCACCCCTTCCCACGACCCTTCCCAGTGCCATGAAGATGGAACTGGAACCTACTGTTCACTGGTTCTCTGTTTACTAACCAGATCTCTGATTATGGCCATAAAGTTGGTAAAGAAGAAAAAAGAAAGGATCAATGCCAAATTGGGAAACGCACATGAATCCTCATAGCAACCTCGACGGCCAGAGGGGCACACGGGTGACTACGCGGTCGGTATTCACCGGCTCGTGACGGGACGCAGACCCCAGGACACAGGAGCGCTCTACAGGAAAAAAGTCTTCCAGGCTGCACCACATCTGAGCCACAAAAGCGTTGATATCCTGCTTTAACACCTTACTGTTCGCGTTAAGGCTCCTGCATCTTCCCAACAGCTCCATAAATCAGTACAGAAAAAGGGGCTTTTGTGTTTTAACGCAGGAGGAAACTCAGAAAGCAGCAGGGACTCTCCCATCCCCGGGATGGTGGAAAGGGCTCCCTGGGTGAGGAAATGACCAGACACTAAGACATGGTACCACGGAACTGGAGACAAGGCCCCAGACGAAGTGAGCCGTCAGAAGGGAGTGACAGGCATGTGCTGGAGACCCAAGCTGAGCCTCTGCTGCTCCATGCTGCTGGCAACGTCCACGCGTCAGCCCCAAGCAGACCAAGGAGCTGCCCTTTGCCTGTGACGACAGAAGCCGTCATCACTCACAAAAGTCCCCATGAGAAGAATCAAGAATCAATATTCTGAAAATGTCAATGTTACCCAGGGCAATTTACACGTTCAGTGCAATCCCTATCAAAATACCATGGACTTTCTTCAGAGAGTTAGAACAAAGTATTTTAAGATTTGTGTGGAATCAGAAAAGACCCCAAATAGCCAGGGGAATTTTAGAAAAGAAAACCATATCTGGGGGCATCACAATGCCAGATGTCAGGTTGTACTACAAAGCTGTGGTCATCAAGACAGTGTGGTACTGGCACAAAAACAGATATAGATCAATGGAACAGAATAGAGAACACAGAAGTGGACCCTCAACTTTATGGTCAACTAATATTCGATAAAGGAGGAAAGACTATCCACTGGAAGAAAGACAGTCTCTTCAATAAATGGCGCTGGGAAAATTGGACATCCACATGCAGAAGAATGAAACTAGACCACTCTCTTGCACCAGACACAAAGATAAACCCAAAATGGATGAAAGATCTAAATGTGAGACAAGATTCCATCAAAATCCTAGAGGAGAACACAGGCAACACCCTTTTTAAACTTGGCCACAGTAACTTCTTGCAAGATACATCCACGAAGGCAAAAGAAACAAAAGCAAAAATGAACTATTGGGACTTCATCAAGATAAGAAGCTTTTGCACAGCAAAGGATACAGTCAACAAAACTCAAAGACAACCTACAGAATGGGAGAAGATATTTGGTAATGACGTGTCAGATAAAGGGCTAGTTTCCAAGATCTATAAAGAACTTATTAAACTCAACAGCAAAGAAACAAACAATCCAATCATGAAATGGGCAAAAGACATGAACAGAAATCTCACAGAGGAAGACATAGACATGGCCAACATGCACATAAGAAAATGCTCTGCATCACTTGCCATCAGGGAAATACAAATCAAAACCGCAATGAGATACCACCTCACATCAGTGAGAATGGGGCAAATTAACAAGGCAGGAAACAACAAATGTTGGAGAGGATGTGGAGAAAAGGGAACCCTCTTACACTGTTGGTGGGAATGTGAACTGGTGCAGCCACTCTGGAAAACTGTGTGGAGGTTCCTCAAAGAGTTAAAAATAGACCTGTCCTACGACCCAGCAATTGCACTGCTGGGGATTTACCCCAAAGATACAGATGCAGTGAAACGCTGGGACACCTGCACCCAGATGTTGATAGCAGCAATGTCCACAGTAGTCAAACTGTGGAAGGAGCCTTGGTGTCCATCAGAAGATGAATGGATAAAGAAGCTGTGTGTACAATGGAATATTCCTCAGCCATTAGAAACGACAAATACCCACCATTTGCTTCCAAGTGGATGGAACTGGAGGGTATTATGCTAAGTAAGTCAATCGGAGAAGGACAAACATTATATGGTCTCATTCATTTGGGGAATATAAAAAATAGTGAAAAGGAATAAAGGGGAAAGGAGAAAAAAATGAGTGGGAAATATCAGAAAGGGAGACAGAACATGAAGACTCCTAACTCTGGGAAATGAACTAGGGGTGGTGGAAGGGGAGGTGGGCGGGGGGTGACGAGCACTGAGGGGGGCACTTGGTGGGATGAGCACTGGGTGTTATGCTATATGTTGGCAAATTGAACACCAATAAAAAAAAAAAAAAGTCCCCGTGAGTGACCACCTGCAGTGCAGGGATGCTCCGCATCAGCTGATGACCCTGCCTTCTCGGCCAGGTGGCAGCCACGGTGCCTTCAGGAGGCTGATGCACGTGGAGATACACTCAACGTGACATACGACCGTCATTTACCAGCAGTCACACTGTTCCCTGCCAGGGAGCGAGGGAGGGAGCTGAGAAGGGCCCATGGGAATGGGGCAGACGGCGAGGCAGCCGAAGCTGCAGAGCACAGAGAAGCGGTCCTACCAGCAGATGTGCAAGGTCTATTTTGGAACCAACAACCCGAAAGAAAACGGGAGAGTGAGTATGTGAGCTCCCATCCAGGTCACGAAGGGAACATACCTGCAGCCTCAAGATCCCCCTTAACCGTGAACACTGTGCCTTCGTCAGAATCGACTCACACATGGGGTCAAGTCTCCATCCGCAAACGCTGCCCCCAAGGCCATTCCCCTTATTCGTTAAAGCTTCAGACAGCGCCCTTCTGCCAGACGATAAATTTAAATGCCTATTCACCTATTCACATAAGGTCTAGAAATGAATTTCAACTTGAGAAATAGAAGATGTTTGGAAAAAGAACTTTTTGGGGCGCCTGGGGGGGGCTCAGTCGGCGAAGCATCTGCCTTGGGTTCAGGTCATGATCCTTGGGTCCTGGGTCCAGCCCCGTGTCGGGCTCCCTGCCCCTCGGAGCGTCTGCTCCTCCCTCTCCCTCTGCCCCACCCCACGCTCACACACGTGTGCACTCTCTTTCTCTCAAATGAAACCTTTGAAATAAATAAATAGATAAATACATACAAATAAGAATGAACTTATTTTCCAAAGAAGACAACCCCTGATACTCTGTCAGGGACTCAGCCACTGCGTAGACTTCCAGGGGCATCAGAGGCAGCAGACCCCGGCCTGCAGGCTTTGCACATGAAGCCTTACCCCAGCACAACCACGTGCACTCGGGGCTGCCCTCGTGCTACCGAACTGAGTAGGTGTGCCAGAGAGTGCACGGACTCCCACGCCGAAAATATGAACTCTCTGGCCCCGGGCAGAAAGGGTTCGTGGACTCCTGATGTATGTGAAGAAGGTTACGAGGCACAAAATGCGCACAAACCTGGCGGCGTAATGAGTGTTCTCCTGTGCTCCTTACACCAGCCGACGGGGTGGATGTGTGGACTTGAAGCTTCACACCTGTAGGGCATGTAAATCACAAAACCGTTAATTATCGGGATAAATTCTGAAATACAAATAAATATGCGCATAAATAGTCATCATCACGAACAAGCTGAAATTATCTCCGCACGTCTAAGGGCAGACCTGCAAGGGGCTGGAAGCTCCATCACCCGTCTGTCCCCCCCTTTCGTCTCCTCCCTGTCGCCTTTGCTTCGGCCAAGCACATATTTTCATAAGACCTTCGATCACTGCCTATGTGGCATCTGATTTCTTGCTCCTAATCAAACTCGATCTATGTATCTCTCATCTTCACAGGCAACGCACTTCATTCATTCGTTTGCTCCTTCCCTCATGCAAACACAGCGCCTACGGCACACCAGGCACTGGCACAGATGCCGAGGACGAGGATGCAGCAGCACGTAAGACATGCACAAAGCTCCCGCTTCTGTGGGGTCCGCGATATACACGGGAGAGACGGGAAGTCAACAAAATACGCAGTCTGGGGGCCCAACAGGATGCAGACAGGTAGTGGAAGGAAGAAGCAGGGAGCAAAAGTGGAAAGGCAAGGTGGCCTCTCAGATAAGGGGACGGCTAAAGAAAGTGAAGGAAGAGAACCGAGCCACTCAGATACATTTAAAAAAAAAGAAAAGGCCATTCCATGCAGAGGGAACAACAGATAGGAAGGCCACGAGATGGGCGTCTCATGGCTGTCGGGAGCAGGCCTACGGCCAAGGGAGTAACACCAGGAAGGGCCTTCGGGCATAGGGAGGTCTTGGGATTTTGCTCAGAATAAAGTAACATTTACTAGAACGTCACGCAGGGGGTTTTTAGGCAGAAGAGCAGCAGAATCTGATCTGTTTTGAAGTCATTGTTCCGACCGCTTTGCAGACAATTAACCACACTGGAGACGAGATGAGGCTGTTAGGAGGCTTTCGCCAGAGTTGATGGTGGTGACCCGGGCCGAAGTGTTGGTGGAAAAGATGGTAAGAAGTGATCGTGTTTTCAGGTCTAGGTTTTAAAGGAAGAAGCAACAGGTGGATCTGCTGCAGAAGGTGAGGGGTGTGAAGAAGCCAAGGACGTCCCCAGCCCTGGGCCGCTGGGAGGAAGCGGGACCTCGTCCTGAGGTGGGCAGGCCGCCGACGCCGTCTCTCGCGTTGCGCATGGTGAAGAGTCTGGCTCTCAACAAGGGTTTGACCAGCAGGTCAACAAGTCAGAGATCACGAGCATAAAAAATCTGGAGCTCGGAGACAAGAGCAAGGGAAAAAGCACACATGTGGGAGTCAGGAGCATGTGGGACGATATTTAAAGTCGTGAGCAGGGGTGAGGCCATCCAGAGAATGAGCAGAGACAGCAGGGGAGGGAGGAGGCAACGAAGTCCAAGACGCGATGTCTAGAAAATAAGGGAAGGAAAGAAAGAAGGAAGAAATCAACGCGGACGCTGGATCCGAGAAGAGAAGAAATGAGACCTGATCCCGGGATGGACCAATGCAAAGGTCGTGGGCATTCCCACGGGGCTGGAGCCAGAGACGGAGAAGGGAAGAAGCCGGAATAGGGTGGGGTGTTGTTTGGTTTTTTAACAAACAGACATACATTCGCTTATTTATTTTAGGTGGGGTGGGGAGGCACAGGGAGGGGGAGAAACGCAAGGAGACTGCACACCCAGGGCTCCCATCCCATGATCCCGAGGTCACGACCTGAGCTGAAAGCAAGAATCGGACGCTCATGCGGGGCCAGCCCAGGGCCAGCCCAGGGCCCCCGGAATACGGCGGGTTTGAGAGAAAAACACGGGGACCGCGCACAGAGCCGGCCGGTAGAGGAGACACGCTTAAGGAGTTGGTTTAAGAGGAAACCAAAGCGGGCAGCCCGGTGGCTCAGCGGTTAGCGCCGCCTTCAGCCCAGGCCGTGACCTGGGGGTCTGGGGATCGAGTCCCCATCGGGCTCCCTGCATGGAGCCTGCTTCTCCTTCTGTCTGTGTCTCTGCCTCTCTCTGTGTCTCTATGAATAAATAAAATCTTTAAAAAATAAATAAATACATACACACATACATAAAGTTTTAAGTAAACTCTAGCTCCTCCCCACCCCGCCCCGGCCCTGTGCGAGGTTCAAAGTCACAGCTGTGAGACCAGGAGTCGCACTCTGTACTGGCTGAGCCGGCCGGGCACCCTCCTCTGCACCATTTTTCAAGTTTAGCATTGTTTTAAGATAAAACGCTTTTAAACGATGGGAAGTCTGACTTCATTTACCCAGGACACCCATGCTGAGCCAGAGCAGCACCACGGGCAGGGCGTTCTAGGGCCAGGGCTACAGGGGCCGGCAGAGAGCCCCGAGGCCCCTTCTCCCAGTGCTTGGACACGGACAGCAGGAACCCAGCCCCGCAGGATGGCCTGCTCACGCGGGGACAGAAGCCGCTCAGGAGCGGGCCGGGCCGGGACCCCGCACCCCAGCGGGCAGGCCCCTGCGAGCGCACGGACGCTCTGCTGCCTCGGTCTTTCTCCTCGAGGACCAGGGAAGAAGCCTGCCAGTGGAGACGGAGGCCCGGGCAGGGGTGAGGGCAGACAGGGGCGGCTCTGGGCGCCGGGCGGGCCCGTGAGGAGGCAGTCCGGGTGGGGAGGCCCGCCAAGGCACGCGGTGCCATCCCGGGGCCCACGCAGCCGGCCGGGCACAGGCCGGAGGCGCACACGGAGTCCAACCAGGGCTGCGGCGTGGCCGGGGGCACAGTACAAGGCAGTGGAGGACACCGTTCGGAGGCAGCAGTTACGGCGCGAGACACGTGTCCCGGCATCTAGGACACTAGAGACACGGCACAATGAAAATCTGTTAAAAACAAAAAAACAAAACTGGTGGATCAGGTCCCATTGGCATTCCCAAAAGTCAAAGGGTACGATGGAGCTTAAAAAAAAAAATCAGGGGCCGCCCAGGTGGCTCATGGGTTTAGCGCTGCCTTTGGCCCAGGTCGTGACCCCCGGGTCCCGGGATCGTGTCCCACATCGGGCTCCCTGCATGGAGCCTGCTTCTCCCTCTGCCTGTGTCTCTACCTCTCTCTGTGTCTCTCATGAATAAAAAAATAAAATCTTAAAAAAAAAAAAAAAATCAGGGGATCCCTGGGTGGCGCAGCAGTTTAGCGCCTGCCTTTGGCCCAGGGCGCGATCCTGGAGACCCAGGATCGAATCCCACGTCGGGCTCCCGGTGCATGGAGCCTGCTTCTCCCTCTGCCTGTGTCTCTGCCTCTCTCTCTCTCTCTCTCTCTCAGTCTCTCTCTGTGCGTGTGACTATCATAAATAAATTAAAAAAAACATTTTAATAAAAAACATTTAAAAAAAAATCAGGGCCAAATGGTCAAAATATCTAATGCATCATTAGCATATTCATGACTGTCAGGTTATATTATAAACAGACAAGCCTTAAATTAGGCAACCTCGCTTTCCCTGAGGATATTTAACCATTAAGAGTTCACCTTCGGGGAACACAGCTGGGGACTGTCGCTCTAAGGACCCCACAGAGCCACACCCAGTGGGTCGTCCTGAAAGGTCAGGGCACCTCAACACAGCCCACCCACCCCCCGGGGGCGGAAAACTGTGGTCAGAGCATCTTACGACTAGTGAACGGCAAAGAACTTTCTAAAAAATGCTCCACGTGAAGGAGGTCAGCACACGGTCGCGTCTTTTCAAACCAACTTTCAGATCAGTAGCCCTGGACGGCGTCAAGGGGAGCTGACACAGGTCCGACTTCACGTTGCTTTTTCTCAGGGTTATTTCAGTGAAAAATACCTTTAAATTTACAGTTGAACGCTCCTTCCTTTCTGTTGCTTTATTCACTTGCTATCTCCTGCCCCACACTTTTATTTCTCTTAATCTACGTATCAGTTTCACGCATACGTGCGTGTGTCATTGTTTTAGAAATGGGAAAGGAAAACGTGTACATTTCTTACAATGACGTAACTTCATAAAAGCTATTTTATTTCTTTTTTTTTTAAGATTTTTATTTATTTATGCATGAGACACAGAAAGAGAGAGAGAGGCAGAGACCCAGGAAGAGGGAGAAGCAGGATCCATGCAGGGAGCCCGACGCAGGACTCGATCCCGGGACCCCGGGGTCTCGCTCTGAGCCCAAGGCAGGCGCTCACTCGCTGAGCCCTCCAGGTGCCCTCATAAAGGTCATTTTAATACACGATTCCATAAAATGCATTCTGTTGAGGGAATGCAAACTGCAGCGGCCCCTGTGCAAAACAGCATGGAGGTCCCCCAAAACCACAAAATCAGAAATGGCACGCGATCCAGCAAGCCTGCCGGCGGGTGATGACTCAAAAGGTGCAAACACCGGTTCATATGGCACCCCGCACCCCTGCTCATCACAGCACCCGCCGCGGCCGCCGCTGCGGACCCAGCAGGGAAGGTGGCGCGGCCAGACACACCCAGCCGTGAGGGGTGAGCCCGGCCTGTCACAGCACGGCCTGACCCGGAAGGCACCTCGCCAGGCAGAGTAAACCAGTCTGGGAAAGGCAGAGACCACGTGACTTCACTTACGGGTGGAATTCAAGAGAAACAAAGGGGGAAATGGGGGCAGACCGAGAAACAGACTGTTGAGGATGGAGCCCAGAGTGCTGTCGGAGAGGGACAGGGACAGGGATGGGGCTGGGGCCGGGGCCGGGGCTGGGGACGGGGACAGGGACAGGCCGGGACCAGGCCAGGGCCAGAGATGGGGCCGGGGCCGAGGCCAGGGCTGAGGACAGGGACGGGGGCCAGGCCGGGGCCGGTGCCAGGGATGGGGACAGGGACGGGGACGGGGCCGGGGCCAGAGACAGGGCCAGGCCTGGGGCCCGGGATGGGGTCAGGGCCAGGAACGGGCATAGGGCCAGGGCAGGCACGCTCATCCCAGGCGCCAAGCAAGGCGCAGAGCCGGCTGGCTGCCTGCGACCGTCCCCTAGACAGCCAGGCCGTGCGGGGGTGACCGGCCGCGCCGCCTCTATTTCAGGGACGTTCTTTTATTTTAGGGAGGCGGCGCTCACGTAGCCCATTAGTGATAAAAGAAAACACATGTGACGCCCGCTGAGCACCTCCCCTCCCGGCTGGACCTGGCGCCAGCAGTCTCTGCGGTCACCTGCCAGGCCCGCGGTGACCCAGGGACAGGGACGTCGCTAATTCTCTGATTTCACTGCGTTTCTCTACAGATTGCAACCAAGGGAGACACCGCGGCGGGTCTTGGCTGCTGCTCCCGTTACCACCAGACTCTCCCGTAAGGTGCCAGCGTCCTGCGTGCTGGCCGGCGTCGCCTCTGCCAGTCAACAGGCGGCTGCCCCAGCGGAGACGACAAAGAGCCCCGCTCCACGGGTCGCACCAACCCCGACCCCACAGCCATGGCACCTCGTGCGGAAGGAGGCTGCAGCCTGTGAAACTCCTCCGGCGGCTGCTCCTGCCAACAGCTCATCTCTTAGTCCCATCTAGTGTCCAAAAGCAGAAATGTAAGCAGAGAGGGACAGAACGACTGAACCAACGGCCGCGGAAGTTCCTAAGCTGCTGATCACCGTCCCTTCGTCTGGGTTTTCACACAAGTCATCCGGGAAGTCCCAGCCAAACATTTTTTTTTTCTGTTCAAGTCCATCACGGGGGCGCCGGGGGTGGGGGGGGGAGAGGGGGGCTCTGTCGGTTTTAAGCATCCGACGCTTGATTTTGGCTCAAGTCACGATCTCGGGGTCGCGAGGCCGAGGCCACGTCTAGTCTGTGCTCAGCGGGGAGTCTCGGGGGGAGTCTCTGGGGGGCCCCTCTCCCCCCTCCCTTCCCTCCGTCCATGCATATCCGTCACGTGCATATGCTTTTTCTCGCTCTCAAATAAATAAATCTTAAAAAAAAAGGTGCGTTGCCCTGGTGAGCACAGATTATCCACGAAGGCCACTAGGATCCACTGAGACCCAGACTGGTAGACCGAGGGGCGGGGACGGACGGGAGAAACCACTCGCGGAAAACCCACGTTTGTAAGGGAGAAGGTGAGCGATGCTAAGATACCTGTTTTAGGGAGCGAGGTCGATTACCCTGGGCCTTCCCGTGACGGGAAAGGGGTGCCAGTTTGCTCAAGTCCCAGCCGGGCCCAGCCGGCCCTCCCCAGCCGGCCCTCCCGAGGGGCACAGGCGGCAGCGAGGACCTGGGTGGGACCTGGGGCGTGAGCCGCATTCCCAGGAGCTCGCCCAGCACTGACCTTGGGTCTCCCCTCCGGCACCGATGCTCCCGGCCCCCTGCAGACACGGCCCGAGGCCCTCGCACCACGTGCCATGCAGCCCACCCACCTCCCCACACCGCCCCCTTAGGAGCTGTTATGGGGGCCTCGCCGCTGAACCCCAAGCCTCAAGAGGCCGGGACGGGGCTCATGCTCCTCCGTGACTCCTCCCAACCCTGTTCCCCACAGCAGCCGCTGTCAAGCGCCGTCCCGGACTGTCTCCATGTCCCGGGGCTGCCCCCAGGTTAGCTCCAGCGCCAGGGCCAGGTGCCCGTCAGGTCACCTCACCGCCCCGGCCTGAAAACCCCGCTCGGGAAACCTGCTGGGCTGGCGGTGCCCTCGCCCGAGCTCACGCCCGAGCCCTCACCCGAGCCCTCGCCTGAGCCCATGCCTGAGCCCTCGCCTGAGCCCTCGGGCACCTGCAGACCCCCTCCCGGCCTGGAGGCCTCCCAGGCTGGCCACCACCTGCCGCACAGCTCCTCACGCTCACTGTAAACCCCCCCCACCCGTGCCCAGTGACCCACGTGCTCCTGTACGTCCTCCTGCTACCGGGCAGCGAGGGCTCAGAGTGGTGCAGGCCCCTCCCGCCCTCCCTGGGCAGGTGCGCCGCCCCCCGCCGACCACACGCGCTCCAAGCACTGAGTCCTCCGTCCCGCTCCAGCTCAAAGCCCACGCCCGCCAGCAAGTCGCCAGGAGCCCTCGTCCCTCCCTGCCGGGCCCCAGGCAGCGGGCCTGGTTCTAGTCACCGAGCACGTGGCCTCAGGCAGCCTCCAGCTCCTCTCCACCTCGGATCCCCAGCCTCGGGGCCAGGCGTGGGCCAGTGGGTCCCCCCACCTCTGCGAACGTAAGCACCACCACCCACGCTTCCCAGTCAGTGACCGACCTGTCCCCTTGACTCTGTTCTCAGATACTGGCGGGACGCTGCCAACTTTCCAGCGTCACTTTGGAGAAACACAGAATGTGACAACTACTCTGAATTTATGAACTTGACATGACGCCACCGCCACCAAGTACACCTAGAGCTAGAGGCCCTAGCCCGGTCTGTTCAGTTCACAGCTTGGTGCTTCTCGCCTGCATAGACCTGGGACGCCAGACAAAACCCTGAGCCACTGACGCTGCAGCCACCCGGTGACAGCTGTCCATGGCTGCAGTTCCCAGGAGATGAGATTGCGGGCAAACGACCCTGTGTAACAGGCAGATTCCTTGGTCCCCCGGGGGGAGGACGGGGATGCTTGGACGCACAGGGCTCAGATGCACATGTCGGACACACACCTGGGACGCACACCTGGGACACACAAGTCAGATGCAAACCTCAGATGCATACTCTGGATGCACACCTCAGGTGCACACATTGGGCACACACTTTGGATGCACATGTCGGACGCACACCTTGGACACACACCTGGGATGCACACCTTGGATGCATATTTTGTACACACACTTCAGACACACACCTCAGATGTACACGTCGGATGCACACCTCAGATGCACACGTTGGATGCACACATTGGACGCACATGTCAGACGCACATCTCTGACACACGTGTCGGATGCACACCTTGGATGCACACATCAGATGCGCATGTTAGATGCACACATCAGACGCACACCTTGGATACACATGTCAGACACACACCTCGGATGCATACTTTGGATGCATACCTTGGACGCACACCACATTCACACGTCAGACACGCCTTGGATGCACACGTTGGATGCACACATCAGACACACACTTTGGATGTGCACATCGGATGCACACATTGGATGCACACGTCGGATCCACACATCGGATGCACATCTTGGATGCACACATCAGATGTGCACGTTAGACTCACACATCAGACACACACCTTGGATACACACGTTGGATGCAAACCTCGCATGCATACTTTGGATGCACAACTCGGACGCACACCACAGATGCACATGTCGGACACACACCTTGGATGCACATGGCAGATGCACACCTTGGATGCACATGTCAGACACACACCGTGGACGCACACCTTGGACGCACACTTTTCTGAAGGACAACACCACCTCCACCTCGTTGGCATCCTTCCCCATCTTCCAAGTCCTTTCCTGTTCTACTGTTTGGGGCTATTTAGGATTATTAATAAGTCTAATGACTGTCAAGGGGGCAGAATTAAGCAGCTAGCAATTACCAGCATAATAAAAAGCACATAGGAAACGCAGAGGTAAAGCAAATTCCATTCTAATAGGTACTATTTTCCTTTCCTAAAAACCTATTTCAATTCTGCATAAATTTTAGTTCTCCTCTTTGTTAGGAAGAAATGTTTTATTGTGTTTGTACCGCCACAAACGTACACGGATTTACGCAGATGACCCCTTGAACAATACATGTCTGAACTGGGTCCACTAGTATGTGGATTTTTTCCAATACGATAAATGTGTTTTCTCTTCCTTATGGTTTTTTTTTTTTTAAGATTTTTATTTATTTCTTTATTCGTGAGACATACAGAGAGAGAGAGGCAGAGAGGGAGAAGCAGGCTCCATGCGGGGAGCCCGATGCGGGATTCGATCCCAGGTCTCCAGGATCACACCCTGGGCTGAAGGCAGGCGCCAAACTGCTGAGCCACCCGGGTGTCCCTATGGTTTTCTTAATAACATCTTTTCTGTAGCTTACTTTATTGTAAGAATACAATATGTAATTCTTATAACATTAAAAACATACAAGTTCGTCAACTGGTTATGTTATCACTAAGGCTTCCAATCAACAGTAGGCTGTGAAGTCTCTGGAGAGTCCAAACTTCTAACAAATTTGTGACTGCACTGGAGGTGGGGACCCCTACCCTCTACATTGTTCAAAGGTCAACCATACACATTTTCCAATTCCCACTAAGGCAAAAAGAAGTAAGACCACGGGGAAAAAAGACTTTATTTCCAAACTATTTTATATTGGGAAAGCAATCTAATTTATAGCCTCAATTACATACCTAAACAAGTAATTTATGCAGATAAAAACCATTCCAAAATTCAAAGATCAAAGAACATAATATTTAATAGAGCTGGAGAAATTCCAGTGCATTTAAGCAATTTTCAATGTGTCTTAATTGCATATTGAGAAAGAGAACACATGTACTTTTTCTGACAATTAACAAAATATGATTTCATGTCAATAGTTAAAAGTATAAGTAAATCTTCAAAGTACATTCCGTCCTAAAAATAATTAGTTTGTGCTCATAGAAGTACAAAAATCAGCGTTAAAAGAGATTTTTTTTCCCCTCTGCTCTTTCTAAAAAAAAGAACCTAGGATCTTTCCTATTCCCTAGGCATTTGGCATCAAAGAAAATTGAATGTGATAGTCTTCTAGACTTGACTTTACTTCTTTCCAAAAGAATGTTTTTAAAGGAAACACATCTTATGTCAAATAAACAACTTATGCTTTTAAAACTCTCTAATACTTCTAACACCACAAAACTGACAAGCCAACATTTACCAATTTTGTTTAAATCAGATAAAAGCTACAAAGTAAAAATCTCCCTAAATGAATCAGAACTTTAAAAAGCACCTATTTTAACAAATTCTAGTAACTGCTATAAAGTATCACTTACTTTTAAAGAAAAATAAGTATTTAAAAAAAATATCTCTATCCAACATGGAGCTGGGACCCTGCTGAGATAGAGTCACAGGCTCTTCTGACTGAGCCAGCGAGGACGGGATGCAGTCCTCACTCTGGTGCTGCCATCATCACAGCACATCAAACACAGGAGGGGAAAATCACGTTTGACCTCAAAACAGATTTACACGGTTACTAAATTTAAAGTTTTCTTATCAGAGCACCTGGGTGGCTCGGTGGTTGAGCGTCTGCCTCTGGCTTAGGTCGTGACCCTGGGGTCCTGAGATCGAGTCCTGCATCGGGCTCCCTGCATGGAGCCTGCTTCTCCCTCTGCCTGTGTCTCTGCCTCTCTCTGCGTGTCTCTCATGAATAAATAAATAACCTCTTAAAAAAATAAAAAATAATGTTTTCTTATCTATTCCCTCACACAAACTAGGTATGGATAATGCTGGATGACACAAAAATCACCAATTAATAAGAAACACGAGGAACAAATGAACACAGTAAGCAATAGGAGAATCCAATCAGTGAATCCAGACTGTGGGAGACTCAAGAGGTCAAACACCCTGGTTACTTCAGTAGAAGTTACAAGGGGAAGAGAGAGAGGAATAGGAATCTATAAATGAAAAGAGATCAAGACAAACATCAAAACAATCACAAAACATAACCTTATTTGGACTTAAAACCATAAAATCTTAAAAAAAAAGACACAAGAAAACAAAACTACGACAATTGGGAAGAATGTTTAAGTATGTTAGTAACATTAGGGCATTTATAACATTATGTATTTAAAGAGAGAGAATCCCTATCTTTAAAGAATACATTCTGAATTATATACAGACGAAATGCTATGCTATCTGGAATTTGCTTCAAAATGATCCTGGGTTTGGGATTTCAGGAGAAGGAATACAGAGAAAAAGAGTGAATTTTGAGTTGATAATTACTGGTGCTGTATAATGGCTGCAGGCGGGTCACTATTATCCTGCTTTTGTACATGCTTGAAATGGTCTATATTTCAAATAAAAATTTTTACTGCGAACCGAATGAAAAGACATCCTATGGGGAAAATTATGCTTTGCAGAAAGCTGAGGAAAAACACACCAAAATATTCAGGAGTACTGGACTCTGTGTTGTGCAATCATGGAACTGCTTGTCTGCCCTTAAAAAAATATTCTGTAAAAAGCACATGTATAATAGAAAGCATTTAAAAAAATATGAATAGCAAATGGCTTCCAATGCCTCTCCTTTTTAAGACAACGTAAGTAAAACTGATGAGTGATGAAGAATCCAATTCAAGGAGTAATGGAAATTACTGATGGTTCTACTAAATTTTTAAATTTATGCATACTAAAAAGGAAGGTCAGGAAACAAGCTTCCCTGAAATGTGGCAACACCTACATAAATTGATATTCAACTGATACTGTAACACTGGCCAGATTTTATCAAGATACGTGTCATGATAAATGTTCTGAAATGCCCTCATTGCACTGTTCTAGGAAGGAATTGAACACTCCAGAAATGCCTTTCACCTGAAAACCGAATTGTAATGATCAACAAACATGAACTAGGAATCAAAATCATTATTTCCACTGATTAATCAAAATACGATGGCTTTACTATAATCATGGTTATATATTTTATAATAGGTTGCTCATACGACTGGATGCAGTTATGTCCCCAAACTCTAAGGATGAAAAACAGTGTTCCTCAATTAATATTTACTCGCATTTGGCAAGTAAAAACGCTTATGTTAGGTACTGGGAATAAAAATATGAAGGGAAATTAAGCTAATTTCTCTGTGAACGATAGACAAGACCCAGGAGGAGGGAAGAAATGCGCACCTCTGCGTTCTCACATGTGAAATACGTTGGGAGGACGGTCAACTCACTTCCACAGCAGGAAGTGAGTTAAAATACAAGTCGTTAAGTCGAACTAAAGGATACTATTTAGAAATATGTGCCATATGAGATGCGTGACAAGTGAAAAGTCTGAAGTGGGAAAGACTGGGCCGAAGCACTGTTATTTTTTGCTACGAGCTCTGCATTATTGTTGTTTTCGAACCACGTGCCCGGTTTATTACCTGGATACACACATTACAAAAAGCAACAGAGCAACAGAAAAGGTCTCACCAATAGTCATAGCTCTCATCCCAGTTGTCAAAATGTACCAGGAAACGATTGTCCACCATATCTGTTACCGTAGCAACACAGATGAACGCAGGATTCTTTTTGTCTACAGCTTCAAGCTTCATTCCAACTCGAAAGCCTGATGGGATCACTGTCTACGAAACATACAGATTTAATTAGAGATAAGCACACACTTAACAGCAAGCTCTACACCCTCTCTACACCTCCTGCTCGAGGGCCTGGCATCCATCAGCGGCATTCACATTATTTAAAGAGCATGGATGAGTTTTACAGCAGGGTCGCTTTCCAACGAGCAGCAATAAGGAAAAAAAAAGGTAAAAAAAAAAAAAAGGAACTAAACTCCTGAGGAACTATGTGCATCTGCAAACCTGGACCTCAAGACCAAAAACACCCAGAGCCTCACGGAGTTCAACTGATTTCCGGATGTGCTTTGGCACCATGGTTAGACAACTATCCGAGGTGGGCAAGTTTAATCCGCTGCACAGCCCACTCTTTGTTTTTTCTCGCCCTTGATGGCAGACTGAACAATGAAAATTATTTCAGGCAAAATATGCACTTAATCAAGTTAAAAATGTGAATGAGTCAGTACAAGTTCACTCCCATTTCTGGAAAGCTCTCTCTAAAGAGCGCTCCACTGAAAGTAGGTCATCTTCAGACACGAAAAGCCTGCAGATTATTGCAATGTTCACCTACCACGACAGATACTATTCACCAAAGCACCAAAAGAAATGGCAAAATACAGGGAGCCATTCAAAATAGTTTCTAATTACAAAAAAAAAGAAAAAAAAATGTTTGTAATATAAGGAAAGCCAAACACTACCGGCCATCCAGGACATGCGCCCAAGACCGCAGCTCAGGAAGCTGTAGTGCCTGAGGTGCCGTAAGATATAAACGTGCCTTCGCATCTTGTGTGAGAAAAAGCATCCTAACCTGGAGGAATGTCCTGGGATACCAGTCACGCCCATCAACACACAAGCCATTTCTGCACTTCTTAAAAAAAAAAAAAAAATCCTCTATCCAGACTTGAGTATACAGAATACCATTCTTTTTTTTTTTTTTTCAGAATACCATTCTAATTACTTTAAGCAAAGCACATGCTATAGTCCATTCTACCGTAATTATCCAGCCACCACCACAGAAACGTAGACAGCCGCGTACACCTAAAAGCGTCAGCGCACGTCCTATAGGAACAGCAGGGGCCAGCGTGAACACCACACAGACACCCTGACGATACGTGGCAGTCCCCAAAATTATTTACCAGGGTCCTGACCACAACTATTTGAATATTCTGCAGTAGAAGGCTCTAGAAATGGATGAACTTACTTGCTTCTTGGCTATCAGACACGTAGGCCCAGATTAAGTCATGTGCTAGCTAGCAACACACAGAATTTAGGATGACAGTTCAGGGCAGTTAATCAAATCCCTGATCAAACTTATCCTCCAGAGAACCAGACAGGGATTAGGAATCTTGGAGCAGGCCGCTGAATTTTCCACCCAACAGATCGCCCTCCTGGGCAGGTCTTGACAGAGAACACCCACTAACGGCGTAGTATTCATATTTCGGTAATTAAGCTCTCCTCTCAATTAAGAGATTTTGAAATAATGACCCGGCTCATGAGCCCTACGAGTCACCCGAACACCACACACCCCGCTCTTCGGTTCTCTGACTCAACCTGGCTTACGATCCATTTGACCGGAGATGCTGAGCCATCAGACCAACGCTCAAAACAACTGGTGTAGACCGTCTCCCAAATGGAAGGTACCTCGAGTGGCTGAGAAAGCTCCTGCCTGTTCCTGATATTCACCTCCACAGGAGGGAATCCCATTCTCGAAATATTATTGTCTCTCTCTACATTCTCACTCATCGTTACTGGACTCAGGGACCCTGGAAGGAGAACTGGTTACGCTCTTTGAAGAGGAAGCTGGCCGACAGGGTACGCAGTCCGTGCTCTGCTCCTCCGGGGCCTGTGGGGCTGTAGGGCTGCCCCGGTCCAGGTTCAGTGATGGGGCAGAAGGGCTTCCTGAGTCCTCGGTCTCACAATCAAGAAGCTCATTTGTCAGGGTGCCCAGGTGGCTCAGGGGTTTAGCATCTGCCTTCGGCCCAGGGTGTGACCCCAGGGTCCCAGGATCAATTCCCACATCGGGCTCACTGCATGGAGCCTGCTTCTCCCTCTGCCTGTGTCTCTGCCTCTCTCTCTCTCTCTCTCTCTCTCATGAATAAATAAATAAAATCTTAAAAATCAAAAAAGCTCACTGTCAACAGATAAGAGGCCACGCATGTCACTCCAACTGAGGCCTTATCTGTCGTAAAGATGGTATTTTGGCTTTCCACCTGCTGTGCTCTGTTGATTTCAGTTAGATCAGAAGGTGAACCAGGAAGAAGAGGGGGACATGTTGGGCCTCTGTAGAGAAGCAACAGGAAACACGCAGGGAAAGTGGGGATACAAGTCGAAGGAGTGGGAAATGCATACACAGCCAGACGCTGCCTTGTTATGCGGCAAGTGCAGCCGCAGGCTGGCGTGAGGTAGATGGTCGTCCCTAGCATGCAAACCCAAGCAGGGCTCCGCACATCACACTGCATGACTCCCATGTGATGAGACCTCTAAACAAGTGGCGCTAACAATAAACTATCCCCGTCAATTTAATTTTTTATGTACTTTTTACGGTAGGTTGCACGAGGGTTTCATACGACATTGCCTTGTGCCGTTCCATTAAACCCAATAACCATGGTTTGCCTGTGGAATATTCATTCGTGATGATTTTAAGCTAGCTTTAAAGGTTTAATTAAGAATCTTCTATTTACCAAACCAATAGAATTTACGATGGTCTCCTGCTATCACTTTTATCCTCTGAAACACTCAAAAGTCACTTCTTTGGAAAGGAAAAATTTTGGATGTACTTACTATATTCTGATTTTCAAATAATGACTTGGGAGCAGCTTGAGCTTTGCATGTCTTAAGATAGGTCTGCCAATTAAATTCTTCTTCCTTATAACCTTGGATAAGCACATATACACAGACTCAGTAAAATGTCAAAATATTTCACACGTCATTTTCCACGCCCACTTTTAGCTATGACTCCAACATGCTGAAATCAAACAATTGATTTTTTTAAACAAGCTTTAACTCATAGTTCATAACTATGGATTTTTTTTCTGCACTTTAACTCATAGTTCATAACTATGGATTCTTTTTTTCTACACAGGCTGCATTTATTTCCAACAAATTGCATGATTTTTCAATTTTGAATGAATACGACAGATCTAAAGAAAAGATAAGAGGAAGTAAATATCTGTTATACTCAGGTCTGCTTCTTCCTATTACCAGACTATTTCTATGAGTTTTAGGCCGAACTATTCAGCAGTACACTAGTGAGCTGGGGAGCCAAAACCTTTGTTTTCCCTTCATTTGTTCTATTTTGGGAGACTCACTTGTAGGAACAAGTGGGAAGCTGGAGAAAACAGTAATAAAACAGATAAAATCTCTTTAGCCTGTCACTGTAAGAATGACAATGGAAGATTTATGAAGCAAGCACGTTGGCAAATTACAATAATGGAAACATCCTTGCTTTAATGCTCACAATTTCACATTTAATGTTGTTGAAGCCAACATTTCCTTTATAAAAAAAGGAAATTGAGCATCTTGTCCTATCTGAGAGCTCCTGGGCTCTCTCCTACTTCCATCGAGGTCCAGAAGGCAGCATGAAAAGAACATCTAATAATTCGCCATATCTAAGAGGTCAGTTTATATAGAGGCTGGTAGATTTTCTTTTTCAGGGCGCCTGGGGGGTTCTGTGGTTGAGTGCCTGCCTTCAGCCCAAGGCGTGACCCCAGGGTCCTGGGATCGAGTCCCGCATCGGGCTCCCTGCATGGAGCCTGCTTCTCCCTCTGCCTGTGTCTCTGCCTCTCTCTCTCTCTCTGTCTCTCATGAATAAATGAATAAAATCTTTAAAATATATATTTTCTTTGTCACTCTCATTTTTTTCTATGTGATTTTGTTTAATCCTTCAGCCATCTGAAGATACCATTCCGCCTTTAATTCTTCACGTAAAACCAAATGGCTAGCTAGTCCATTAAAAAAACAAGAGCCCTGAGACAGGCCAAAAATATCAAAGTAGTCACCTGGATCTCTGACATCAAGTCAACAATACTGACTGTAACAGTTGAAAAGGAAAGAAATAAGATATTGTTAAACACATTAGGGATGAACTGGAAAAGATGGTTATCAGTTATTCTCAGATCTTTATGTAAACACAAAGCCGGAGGAATCACTGGCAGGCTGTGCTATCAAGGACTCAGAACGAAAAACTAATTGCCATCAACTCAACCTCCACCTAAATCAGCTCTTTTTTTTTTTTAATTTTATTTATTTATTCATGACAGAGAAAGAGAGGCAGAGACACAGGCAGAGGGAGAAGCAGGCCCCGTGCAGGGAGCCCGACGTGGGACTCGATCCAGCGTCTCCAGGATCACGCCCTGGGCTGAAGGTGGTGCTAAACCGCTGGGCCACCCAGGCTGCCCCTAAACCAGCTCTTAATGCTATATTCTCCTTTCCGATCTCCTAAATATTAAAATTCATGCATTCAAGTGCATGGTTTCTCAAGATTTTCTATATAACAAAATATCAGTAAATAAACTTCGTCGTATAAATGGTTTAGATCTAAACCTTCCAATCTGTTTTTCCAGGGTATATACATCTGAGCCCGTACAACACCGGGTTCGCGCGGCACAGGTCCACTTACTCATTTCTTCTCTTCCTTGTGATTTTAATGACATTTCCTTTGCTCCAGCTTATCTCATTGTGGGATAATAGTATATAATTTATGTAACCCACAAAACACGTGCTCATTGACTATTTATGTTACCAGTAAGGCTCCTGGTCAACAGCAGGCTATGAATAATTAAGTTTTTAGCAAGTCGAAAAGCACATGTGGATTTTCGACCATGCTGGGAGACGGCGCTCCTCACCCCTGCGTTGTTCGGGGTCAGCTCTGGGTGTGGAAGTGAAAGAAATCTGTGGCTGAAATTTGCAGTTAAAATCAAATAAAGATCTAATGTTATTTTATGTACAAATAAATACATGGATATGGTTTATTCTCTCAAATAGAATTTTACATTTTACGTTCCTTTCCTTTAATGAGCATATTTTTTCTTCATAAAGAATAAGCTTGAATGTGGACCTATCTGGACCATAATAAAGTCTGAATTCTTAAAAATTCCAAATCACCACATAGGGAAAGACGTTTTTACAGAATTTAAAATACGAAACAAAAAAAGCGGACAATACCTTTCGGCGGATGGAGCTTATGGCCGGTTTTCTCACACCAGCCGACTGGGTGAATGTCCAGAGCGTCTGCATTTACCCAGAAGTCGTAGCAGTCAGAGTATCCATCAAAGTGCAATTTTATCCGGTAGCCACAAACCTGAAACAGGTAAAGCAAGATGACGGACTCAAAAGCAAAAATCCGAAGTATCTAAATGTCCGTGCGCAGAATGGATTCACAAAATAAAACGGAATTCATTAATGTAAGTGCAAAAATAACCGTGAACACCCAATGTGGTGCAGCCTGTGGTGATCAAGGCACCGTGATTAACGGCAACAGAAAAGCGAGTGAACCAAATGACACAACCCAAAGGCAACAGCGACGTGTGGAGAAGCGCTGCGCTGCGCTCTGCACCCTTCCCAGTGGCAGCAGGAGCCCCCGGCACCGGGGCAAGCACGGCCCCCGACGTGCATCCTCCCCATCCTGCGGCTGCACGAGTGGGGGTACACGGAACGCCGGCCCCGCCAGGACACGCCACCCCCTCCTCCGTGCAGCTCCGCAGACGGGGACATGGGACACAGGACACAGCGCACACAGCACGCCAACGTCCCCCGTCTGCCGGTAGCTGGCTTGGGAGAGGGAAACTGCCGCCTCGGTCCACACGGAGCCGGGGCAGGTCCCTGGAGCGCCTGGGGACCCGCCTTGTAGCGCTCGCCCGGGGCTGAGGCCGTGCACCTGCTGAGAGCGCTCCTCCCGGGAAGCTCTGAGCCGAGGGGTGCATGGGGTCAGAGGCCTGGGCTCCCTGCCTTGGGCTCCCAGGGACAGCTGCGGCCCTGGTCCCCCTGCAGCCAGCATGGGAAGCCCACGACTCGTCACCCTGCAGACACCCCAGGGGCGCCCGCCCTGCAGAAGCTGGGGCGGCAGCCGGGTCCCGAGCCCCGAGCCCGGCGGTGGACGCCCCCCGGAGACCCCGGCAGCTGTGACCCACTGCCGCGGCACGTCCTCTGAAGCCCACGGTTGACCTTTAAGCGGCACAACTATGGGGTGGGTCCATTTATGACTAATATTACGTGTCCAAGCGTCCGTGTGACCCACGCAGGCATCACAGTCGCACTGACAGGGTGTGATGTGCCCGTGAGCACGTGCATGATTCCCCCTTGGAAGCCACGGCATTTTACGCGCATCTGCTACCCGAGGACAGCAAGGCACCTTCGTGTAGGGCACAAGTTTTGAGGTGGAGTTCCATGGGAAATCCTTTTGTTTTGTTTTAATTTAAATTAAATTTGCCAACGTACAGCAGGTGTAGTCATACACACGTGCGCACACACTTACACAAATGTAAATTCGCAGTGAACGATGGCCCGGGAACCCACGCGGAAACCCTAACCAGGATCCCTGGCGGGCGGCGGGGTGCGCTGGGCACAGCACGTGCCGAGGTCGCATCTCCCCCGTGAGCACATCATGACGGGTGCCGTGTGGAGGCCGACAGAGCCCTCGGGAGACCGAGGCCAAGCAGAGGGGGGGGCCCGGGAAGGGGACTGTGGGCAGCCCCCAGCGCACCTCCACCTGCGTGGAGCCCCCAGGACCTCACAGGCGGAGCTCAGCAGGGACCCCGGGGAGAGGCGGCCAAAGGGGCCTATTCCCTGGCTGCCCTCGCATCCCTCCTAGAGCTCACACCCGACGAAGCCCCGGTATCCTGGCCATCGGCCTCGCCTCGCCTGCCCTGCTCTGGGGACAGTCACTGACGGGAGGGACGACACACGGTTAGCCCTCATTGTGCATGACTCCCTGCTTGCAAACCCACCCACTTGATGGAATTTACTTGGAGCCCAAGAAGAGGACTGATGGTGTTCGGGAAGGGAGGCAGGTACTGAGGGCGGAAGACGGAGCGGCCCACGTGTGCGTCCCAGCCGAGGTGGAGGACGAGGTGGAGGACAGCAATGCTCCGCCTTCCTGTGGCCCATCTCCTCCCACGAGCCACCCGTCCTTCGCACGGTCTCCTTACAGCTACATTTCTCATGCTTGTGCTGTCGGTGATCTTGCTAATTAACATGATCTCCAAGCAGGGCGCTGTAGCACTGGGTGCTAGGGAGCTGGAGCATGGAGAGCTGGAGCCCTGGGTGCTAGGGAGCTGGAGCACGGGGAGCTGGAGCCCTGGGTGTTAGGGTGCTGGAGCACGGGGAGCTGGAGCCCTGGGTGTTAGGGTGCTGGAGCACAGGGAGCTGGAGCCCTGGGTGTTAGGGTGCTGGGGCACTGGAGCACTGGACCATGGGGTGCTGGAGCACAGGGAGCTGGAGTACGAGGTGCTGGAGCATGGGGAGCTGGAGCACGGGGTGATAGGGTGCTAGAGCACAGGGAGCTGGAGCATGGGACATTGGAGCACAGGGAGCTGGAGCATGGGGTGCTGGGAATGGGGCACAATGGAGCACAGGGAGCTGGAGCATGGGACACTGGAGCACAGGGAGCTGGAGTGTGGGGTGCTGGAGCACGGGGCACTGGAGGACGGGGAGCTAGCTGGAGCATAGGGTGTTAGGGTGCTGGAGCACAGGGTGTTAGGGTGCTGGAGCACAGGGAGCTGGACCAGGCGGCAGACAGAAATGAGCCCGAGCTCCCGGGAGCCTAGCCCGGTCCGTCCGTCCGTAGAGCCAAGGTCAGGATCTGCTGTTCGCAGGACACCACGGCGGTGCAGGGTGAGCACGAGCGCCTCTAGGGGCTCCTCCCATCCTGCAGCAATCCTTCCAGAAGGCCCTGCCTGCTTCCCACTCCTGCCTTCACAACAGCCTCCAAGCCTCCTCCCTCTCCTTCGGCCGCCAGCCCCGCACCTCTGTCCTCACTCTCGGGGATTTACCTTCTGCAGCCACGTAGCTCCCTGAACATCTGCCCCGACAAGCCCCCACCTTCCCCTCCACCCTGCTGGCGGCCAAGAGGACACCTGACCGCTCACACCCCAGATCCCATCTTCCCCCAGCCCTCCACATCCGTTATCTGCTCTCTGAGCCTTCCAATCCTCCACTCCCTAGCTGCTTTCTCAGACGGCATTCTCCAGTCTCTTCCCATTGAGAAAAGAAAAAAGAAAAAGAAAAAAAAGAACAGAAAGAAAGAGAGAGAAAAGGTGGGAAAAAAGAGAGGGAAGTAAAGGAAAAGTAAATAAAGACTGTCTCCCAGGCTTAGGCAAGCAAATGCCCCCTTACCCTTGGTAAGAACAGAACAACTGGTGAACTTTCTGGCAACGAGTAGTAGCATGCATCAAAAATTTAAATTTTACTCATGCTCGCAAGGGCACTGTTTGTAATAATGAGAATGATGAGAAAGCGAAGACCGCTCAACTGTTCATCAATATGAGACAAAGTACAAGAATTACAGCAAATTCATAAAATGGAACACTAGCCAATGCTTAAAAATATGCACATAAAATATAAG
Source organism: Canis aureus (assembly GCF_053574225.1). Classification (NCBI taxonomy): domain Eukaryota; kingdom Metazoa; phylum Chordata; class Mammalia; order Carnivora; family Canidae; genus Canis; species Canis aureus. Next base: position 69,096,942 of record NC_135611.1, on the reverse strand, counting down.
ATATACTCTCATCAAAGCTCCATAAATTGTGTATTATTCCATCTACATGTAAAAAGGAGTTGAGTGAGAGCACAAGCTGAAAGGCAGAGGAAGAGGGAGAGGGAGAAGAGACTCTAACATATACTCTTATACAGGTTGAGGTTTTCGTGGTGAGCAAACATTACTGTTACAATAAAAAAGCTAGACGAACTAAAATCTTCAAAACCAAGAGGTGGAAAAAAAAAAAAAAAAAAAAAACAAGAGGTGGAACACACCAGATGCTTCCGCATTCCATGGGAGCCAAGCTTCTTATGGACTAAGTCACTGAAAGATGACCAGGGTAACTGAAACTAGTGCACAAGGGATCATCTTATGCTTCTGGGGGGAATTTTTAAAGATTTTTTTAATTTATTTTGTTTTAGAGAAAGAGACAGAGCAGGGGAAGGGGCGAGGGAGAGGGAGACTCTCAAGCGGACCCCACCCTGAGTGCAGAGCCTGATGCAAGTCTCGATCCCATTTGTAAAAGACACGGATCCCTGACTCCAGAGAGGGAGGAAGGTGGAGGCCAGCACAGGAGGAAAAAAAAAAAAAAAAAAAAAAAAGAATTCTAAGAAATGCTCTCAATAACAAACGAGATTAAGATACACATATGAATAGACTTGGACAATTTTTCCTGAAATATTTCACAGAGGTACCTTGAAATAATAAAAAAAATGCACAAATATCTGTTGGTCTGTTTTTTTCTATTAAGGAGCCCCACAGCATGACCAAAGCTATGGAGTCGGAAGGACCTGGGGTTCAAATCGAGGTTCGACCACTTGGGAGCTGTGTGACCTTGTACTCATCACTTAAGCTCTCTGAGCCTCAGCTCCTTTATCTATAGAACAGGAAGGAAAAAGCACAGCCTGCATAGGATTCCTACAAAGATTCAGTGCGCTGTATGTATGAATACATACAGTATTCAGTAGGTATGATGCCTGGTTATGAGGTAAGCACTCAACAGTAGGTATGATGCCTGGTATGAGGTAAGCACTCAACAGTAGGCATGATGCCTGGTATGAGGTAAGCACTCAACCGATGGGACCTTTTCCCGTTGTTAACACCCCATCATCATCACCCTGTTGCAAGGATAAAGACAAGGCAAAGCTTACCTCGGCCACGGTGAGGACGCAGTATACAGACTGATGCTCCGGATCCACACCTTCCAATTTCATGCCAACTTTAAACCCATTTTTGTTATATGGAAAGGACTGATACTGAAAGGCAGAAGGACGGCAGTGTTAGTATTTGATCCTGAGGCCCAGTTACAATGTGAGCAATTAAGTAAAGACTATGAGTCTTAAGTAAAGACTAACCGAATACACGCATAATCCTTAAAAATCCAAAAGGAAAGGACCACCAGGTAATCCAAAGGAAAATGAACAAAGACTATGAGCGGGTTACAGAAAAGGAAATGCCTTTACACATCTGAAAAGATGCTCAAGTTCACCCATGGGAGTCATCCGACGTAAAATCATGCTAACATGTTATTTCACCTAATCAGGCTCATAAAGATCAAAAAGTCTGATCAACACAGTGTGGGCAAGGCTCTGGGGGCCCCCGGGACACACGTTCATCAAGAGCAGATGGCACAGCCTCTAGCGACCTCGCAACATCAGTACAAACAGCGCATCCTGGTTTTTGTTTTGTTTTGCTTTTCATTTTGAGAATATCAACCGTATGTGGTCGTCAACTGAAATACAATTTTCTTTCTTAAAACACAAAAATATGGGCAGCCCCGGTGGCACAGTGGTTTAGCGCCGCCTGCAGCCTGGGGCGTGATCTGGAGACCCTGGATCGAGTCCCGCGTCAGGCTCTGCGTGGAGCCTGCTTCTCCCTCTGCCTGTGTCTCTGCCTCTCTCTCTCTCTCCCTCTCTCTCTGCATCTCTACGAATAAATAAAATCTTAAAAAAAAAAAAAACACAAAAATATTACAGACGATGGTTTAAAAGTCACATCGATCTTTACGAATAAATGCAAGAGTCCAAAGAAGTCTGGCTCGAGACAGACCTGCAGTGATGTCCAAGCCGCTCGTTTATCTGTTACGCTATTGTTAACGGCGGTTCAGTGTCACCCTCAAAGCAGGGAACGATGCTCTGGGTGAGTTGGTGGGATGTTAGCAGGTGTGCACTGAGGTCTTTCTCCAAATCTATCTAATAATTCTGTGCTTTCTTACAGATGCCCCATCACCTTACATATAAAAGAGCCTTCGCAGAGTTAAAGTAAGTACTCAGAAGACCTCAAGTTTTTAATTCAAGATGATGAGGCAGGTGGAGTGGAGGGGGCAAGCTTGAGAGCAGGGAGCAGATGCAGACATCAGGACGGTGAAGCACAGGGTCTTGATTATGGCTGAGGGGCACCCATGCCGGGGGAACAAGATGAACCAGAATTCCAGGTGATGGGAAATCCGTCCTGTTTGTCTCCGTAATTCTACTTCTAGGACATTATCAAACACAGGTGCCCACATCGTGTGCAAGACGACAGGCCTCCCGGGTCACTTGCCAGAACACTTGTGTGTGTGTGTGTGTGTGTCATACGTGTGTCACATATGAACACACACCTGTCAGCCTACGGGGAGCAGCTTCACTTGTTACAGAAGAGACCAAAGATGTGTCGTGAATTAATACAAAAGGACGATGAAGGGAACCGTGGACTGAGATGGAATCATTTCCAAACTAAGCTTAAAAAAAATAATAAAAAATAAAAAAATAAAAAAAGCGAAGTGTGTGTGACCTGTTACCCTCTGGCTGAAGTCGGGTAGGACAGGATCTGTGAACGTCTAGGCTTATCTGCACGTATGGGTTTCCAGGAGGAGAACTGGTGACAGTAGGCACTTACTACTGGGAGAGGCGAATGTGGGATGTGGGGAGGGGGAGGGGCGGGGGCAGGGGTCTGAGGGACATCCCTCCCATTCTTCTGGTCCCTCTACGGTGTGAACTACATGCCTGTGTCACGGATTTGAGGAATTTGCTGTATTTAAACTTTTCTTTAATGCAAAAAATAAAAAAAGTCTGTTCTACCAAGGATCAAAGTTGCAGAAAATAATTATATAGAAGTTTGTATGTAATGACAATTACGTTTAAATTAAATATCCGTAACGTGGATGTAACCATCACAACATTCACTGTGCATCATTTTCTTAGACTGCTTATGCGAATGCATATACAGCAAAGTAAGATACACATATGAATAGACTTGGACAATTTTTCCTGAAATATTTCACAGAGGTACCTTGAAATACAAATATCTGTTTGTACATTTAATCGTGGTTACTCCCCACGATTAAATATGATTAAATAATCTAAAACAAGGTCCATCTGACTACACCCAATGGGTCAAACGTAGCCCACACCCTGTTTTATAACTAAAGGTTGACCAGAATATAGCCACGGCCCCCCATTACACCTGGTCTGCGGCTGCTCTCATCACAGTAACAGAGCTAGAGCTGCGTCCTTGCAACCGAGACCAGATGCCCCACGACGTCTGAACTACACGCCATCTGGTCCTGGTACAGAAGCACTTAATGACCCCAGGCCCAGCCCAGGGGTGGCCCTTGGTCCCTGTACTCGTACCTGATGTTAAGTCACTCGTGACAACGTGTTTTCATCACAGTTAATGTAATACCATGGCTTGCTTTTAGATTTTTGACGTGAGATCATATAAAGCTCAGTAACTCATTTTTCATTTCTCCCAAAGCCACAATGTGGACGTGAAATTTCATGCCAGTTTTTCTTTATCTATGAGCTTCTCGGCAGTAGTGGAGCCACTGCTCTTAAAGTTAACGAGTGAAAGAAAGCCCAGTAAACGTGGAGAGGAAAGAGCGTGTGTCTCGGCGGCCTGTGCCCACACGGGTGGCACCAGGCGACGGTGAGCATGCGTCCGCGTCAGCCGCCCTTGGACGTACCCCCACGTAGACACACTCATGGAGAACAGTATGTCTGAGAAATCATCCCAAGTCACCGTTCCTAAACCAACAATGGAGACAGCAATGCTAATTCCACATCAGATTTCCAGAACCTTCACCCCGAGGGACAACGCTTTCCAGAAGGGCCCGTACCTCCTTGAAGAGCTTCGCTGGCACAGCCACGGCTTTCTCCTCCTCCAGGTAGGATGCCCAGCACCAGGCCTTCTTTCCTTTAGGAGGCACACCTGAAAAGCAAGTGAGACTAATAGGACCGGGTTCCCAAACCTCAGAGGTCATACGTGCATCCGGCGGAGTCTCCTTTCCCTAACTACAACTATGCCGGGCTCCTCTTGTCCTTCCTGGCTGGGACTGCTCAGTCTCTTCCTGGCCTCTCTTCTAAGGAAGCAAAATCTAAGGCGTAAGCTATAGTGTATGACCAGGTAGGATGGGAGAAGAGAGCAGCAGCAGAATGTTGACTAAGTGAAGGAGACAACGCGGGAAACAAGATAGGACAGGGCCATGCAACAAGATGATCAAAAATGCTTCTTGAGGGCGCCTGGGTGTCTCAGTCGGTGAAGCACCTGCCTTGGGCTCAGGTCATGACCTGGGGTCCTGGGATCCAGCCCCAGGTCGGGCTCCCTGCTCAGGGGTGAGCCTGCCCCTCCCCCTCCTTGTGCTCTCTGTCAAATAAATAAACAAAATCTTAAAAATATATATATAAGACAAAACAAGAAAACAAAACATGTTTCCTGAGACCAAGCAGTGGAGGACTAAGAAGAGGTCACTGCCCCAGGTACCGAGGGAACGGCTGCTAATTTGCAGGGCGGAGTGGGTGCTCAATTTAGCAGGGGCCAGATTTTGAGCAGAAAAAGAACATGTAAGTGATAAAGACATGCAGTCAGCCAGGATCGATTTTATTTTGGGTTAATTTAACAAACAACAGACATGAAAGGAAGAGCGTAACAGCTTGATGGGCGAAATGAGGGGAATGGGATTTGAACAGGCTAAGATGGAGCTCTGGAAGAGAAGAATGCTGAATATCCAAGGGGGCGGAGAAATAAATGACGGAAGGAACAAGGCCCCAGAAGAGCCGGGCCCTGAAGGTGGACTAGCGGAAGGAGAGGACGGTCAGGACCTCCGTGAGGCCCTGGGCAGAGGGAGGGACTCGCCCCTGTCGTCTCTGTGATGTCAAACAGGAGGTCACCCCCCCAACAACCGAGGGCAGGACAGGGAGGCCGTGTGCCCGAGGCAGGTAGGAAGAGCTGAAGCTCTCTCTGAGGAGAACCTGAGAGACGAGTAAGCAAGGAACGCGTCCCCGAAGGGAGGAGGCGCACGGGCTCCACGGCCCCGTTTGCAGGGACAACACGAGGGGATGGGTCAGCAGGGCAGCCGCACGGCAGACACCTAACGTGAGGGGTTGGCAGGCACATGGGACGGGTCAGAACGGCGAGACAAAACCCAGCGGAGGACACCGAGGCCTCTCTGGAGGAGACCTGAGCGCTCGGATCAACAAGGAGGGAAGGTCATCCAGGCAAGTATCGAAGGCAAGGGTCTGAGGACTGGACTCGTCAGGAAAATAAAGTGTTGCCTGAGGAACAATGAAGGAAACAAAAAAGGTTCCACATCAGGGGGTTGTGGTTTGAGAGGAAACATTAAAAACATAGAATCATAGGAAATGAACAAAGCTTCTAGTGAATGTGCAAAAGTAGAAAAAAAAAAAAAAAACCTACTTGATGGAAAAATATAGGCAGATGTCTTCCTGTTTGCGCCAACAGTACTCAGAAGTTACTGATTTCCATTTTTTTCCTTGTCTACTTCTTTGAAACCCTGATTTTTACTGACAGAATTTAATGAAAGAAACCCCCAAAACAATGCCTTAGCCGCCCTAGCGTACGATGCAATTAAGACGAAAACGTCTACCCGCGTGAGGTATTTTCCACTTCACAAAGTCACAAGTAAAGCCTTTCCTTCATCAACTCACCCTGCTTCAGTACAGCCGAGTCACCCCGTCTTTTCCTTCGGGCTCTCTGTGAACCCCTCAGGATCCGCCCGTCTTGTTTGTTCTCCTACAGCAAGAAAGGAAAATTATGGAATTTAAAGGCTCACAAAACTGGCACCAATGAAAAGTTGGAGAGCTGTCAGAAAGCGTTATTATTTTTTGTACCTTTCTTCAATTTCACTCCATAACTTTTAACGAAAGTAAGAATACAGGTCATTTGAGAACTGTGTTGCTTTTGGCCTAAGCTCATTACAAAACAAGAACTTCTCCAAGAATCACACTCTGCAACAGCACAGATACTGCTCCTGCCTTCTCGAAACACTTTCCTCCTAGGGCCCCTTGACCACTTTGTTCGGATTCTCCCCACACACCACCGGCCTCGTTTCTCCGTCCCTTGGCTGCTGTCTCCCCCAGCCTAGTTCCTTTCTCCTCTCTGCTGAATCCCTCCTCTTGGGTTTTAAACATCATCCGTTGCCCGGATATCCCCAATCCGCGGCCCCAGACCTCCTCCTGACTCACACTCACACACCCGACTGCCCACCTGGGATCTCCACGTGGGTACCTGACGAGCGTCTCAAACTGACGATGCCAAAGGACGCCACATTCTGTGCTCCGGTCGTGCCTCCCCATCCTCAATAAATGGCATCTGTATCCAGTCAACTGTTCAAGCCCAAACCCAAGTTACCCCGGATTCTTCTCTCTCCCGTGCGCACCCTGATGACCCTGCCTCCGACATCGACTCTGAATACAGGGACATCTACCCTACAGAGCCCTCTTTCCTAGTCTGCTGCAATCACCTGTGGGCTTCCCTGACCGCATTCTCACTCTCACATGCCAACAATACAATCGGACCACTGCATTCTCTTGCCTTCAACTTTCCAGGGGCTTCCTGTCACCACAAAACAGCATGAAACCCCGCTGCCCTGGTTTCTCACAAAGCCTTCCATGGCCTGGACCTCTTACTCCACCCTCCCTCAACCTGTAAGGCTCAACTAGATCGTCTTTATTTCCACAAACAAAACATGTCACATGTGTTCTGACCTTAGGGACATGACGCTAGCCATCCCCTTCCCCAGGGGGACTCCTCAGTCCTAGTTTTACAAAGCTGATTCCTTCTTCTTACCCAGATCACACTGTTCGTGCCACCTTCTCCGGGAGGCCTCCCTGACGCGTCCACGTAAAGAAGTCAGCCAGTCCTCACGCCCTACGGTACTTCTCAGCACAGCACTTACCACAGGCTGCATCATCTCCTATTTATTCTAAGTCCCCTAAGAGAGGAGACCCTGTTGTCCTGCTGCCATACATCCCTGTGTCTGGCTCCTGGGAGAGAGACCAGCAAATAACTGGCTGCTCAACACTGATCTGAAGGGAAACGCTCCAAGACCTCCAAGTTCCCATTTCATATGGGGCCATTAACATACTTTAGGGATAAGATATTTATGTTTCAACTGGCACACTGTGGATTAGTTTCCCCTAATGTACCCGACGTTTATCTGCCATTGTCTACCTACTCTCATAGTCCTCGGAGATCCGTCTGCAATCTACCAAAACGGGACTCACATTTTGGCATCGAGAGGAGCCGAAGATTCATCTGCAAAGCTGAAGATTTTGCTCTTATTACCCCTCCCTCTCTCTCCAGTGACAAATTTCAACACACCTGACTTCTTCAGGTTAAGGGAAGGCTGCTATTATTTATTATTCTCATTTTGAAATGGGGACAGTGACACTGAGACACAGAGTCACGGAACCAGCACTGGATGTCAGGTAGCTGGCTGCAGGGCCAGCGCCTCTGACCAGGGTGCTACTCTCTTGAGAAGCACCCCTCTGCTCTTTGGGTGCACAGGATACTAACCATCTCATCATCTCTGTCTTCTCCATCCTCCTTGGAGTCGGCTTTCAGAGATAATTTTGGTTTCTTCTTCCGACTACACTTAGGATCTTCTTCCTCGTTGTCTTCTCCTATGTCCCTTTCTTCCTTCTGATCTCTGTTGTGTTTATAAAACCAAAATAGTGACAGGAAACAATACCTATCAAACATCTACATGTTGATCATCTCACAAATTAAAAAAAAAAAAAAATCATCCTCCAAAGGAAAAACACTAACCACCAGCATAAGCATGTAGGTAGGCATTAAATAGCACAGTGAAGGAACAGCTGAAACCACCGTCTCATATGACACTTCCAAGTAGAAAATGGAAATTAGCTTATGTATTAATTTCAAAAGGGGATCAGCATTATATGCGAAACAGGCTCTAACAAGTTTAAAACGTTTTGCCTTTCACATCTGCCATCCATACTAATAAAAGAATCAATTATTTAGAGATGTTTTGGTCTTCAGAGCGACTTTAAGGCAAAGATCTAGTAATTATTAAGAATGACAAGTGCGACTGACAAAGGCCAAGTGTAACTTTGTAAAATAAACGTTGGCCAACAAAAACAGACAATTTCCAGGCCTATGCTGGTTACTTAGTTGTGGTCCACGATTATATGAAAAAATACACCACATGATTAGCTGAACTTTGTCAGCCAGTCCCCAAATGGCCGAGTCACACGGTACCGTCAGCCAGAGCTGACGCTGCTGTCCCATAATCCACCCTGTGCCCTGAGGTCTGCGGTGGTGCAACTCATTACACAACTCCCTAGGCCATCTTCATTCAGCTGCTTCCCAATTTGTGGTGGCTTTGTTTCATTTGTGGAGTTTGGGCTGAGTTACCTAAGAACCCCCCAAGGACAAACAAAACTGTTTTTCCATAAACATCGGTATCATTAAAATGTAGGTAGCTCAGAGAAATTCCAGTGCTCTCAGCGAGGGAGTGCTGGATGGACTCAAAGGCTAAAGAAAAGAGGCAGGGGGTATAGCTGCAGGCAGGACTTTGGCAGTACAACTCAGAGTGGATGTGACTGAAGCCTGTAGGTCCGGTAATGGGGTCAGGGTCCATGTGCCTCTGAGATGAAAAAGGGGCATGAATGGGTGACAGCTGTCAGAGAGCCTCTGTATTCTCAAGACCATGACCTTGGACTCTGAAACCCATTTTGTAGATGGAACAGGGCAAAAACCTACTTGTCTTTGATATGTCGGGCACAATTCTGGCTGCAATAGTTTCCTCCAGAAAGACACTCATCTACGTTGCCATACTGACAACAGTTCTCACAGAATTGAAGCCCTTCTACTTTCACCGGATCCTTCAACCTGAAAGGCATCCCGGTCTTCTCTGAAAAGACTAGAAGATGAAAAGGAGAAAACAAAACAAAATAAAAGAATTAGAATCGTGACAGAAAACATTCCAAAATACACTTAAACTTTTTCTTCTAATAATCTTGTTGTTAGCGACACAATAAGAGAATAATGTTTGTTGAATGAATGATTACCAATCTACAGTGCTTGGAGGGAGAAGGAAAGGGGCGTGGGCAGGAACTGCTCAAATCATTTACATAAGAAAAAATATTCCGTAGAAAAGATAAAAAGTTCACCCAAGGCTTTTTCTACAGAATTCAAAGTAAAATAAAGAAAACTTCATTACTAAATCCAGAAGATGAAACTGTCAACCTACAGAATCCTATTTTATAGATGAATCTTTGACAAAATTTAAGAAGGATCATCTATGCTATTCACCTTTTGATGAGTGGTTTTGTTCTACTAAATTGGTTAAATCATCATCTATGTGGCTTTTCAGGTGGGAGATCTTCTAAATCGTAATTATCCAAACCATTTAGGAACTCAGACTTCCTTTTGCCTGAATTGTAAGGCTAATCATTCATTCAGCAAACATTTATTAGGCACCAATTTATGCTAGACACTGATAATGACAGTACAGACCTTGCCCAAGAGAGCTCACAGTCTAGAAGAGAAGACAGGCAAGAAAGCCAGTATTTATAATAAAATGTGATACATGCAATTAAAGCATGAACAAGTTCCAGAAGTAGTAAAGAGAGAGAAGTGATTCACTCAGCCTGGGATGAGGTCAGGGAAGGATTTTCTGATATAAAGCCTCAAGTGGGTTTTGAAGCCTGGAGGAATTTACCAACTGGACAAAGACAGAAACGGCTTCCCAGCCAGAAAAAAAACAGTATGAGCAAAGGCAAAGGAGCATGACACCACATGACGTGTTGAGAGAATTACGTGGAACTCAGTGCTGCTGGCACTGCCAGCCCACGGGGTACAGAGAGCAGAACAGAGAGCGAAGAGACACAGCAGGCGGGGGGGGGGGGGGGGTGGCACGCCCCCCGGGTCTCTGTATGTTCAGTTACAGAGACCGTAAGAAATCAGTGAAGTGTCAGAGAAGCGATCTACCAAAGTTCCTCTGATTTCAAGGTGTGGGATTAGAAGCAGAGTGATTCTCTAGGTGGAGTCTGCAACAGTTGAGGTGAGAGCTGGTCGGGGGCTACATGAAGGCAGTGGCAGTGATTATTAGTAGGAAAAGCCAGATCTGAGACATATTTAGAAATAAAAACCAAGAGGACTGAGTAATATAGGCCATGGGACGGGGGGGAGAACAAACTCAGGATGACTCCTAGGTTTCTTGCTTGTCCACTGGGTGGTGGATGGTGCTACCACCAACTGAAGTATGGGTTACAGAAGAAAGAGCAGGCTTGGGGGAAGGGGAGAAAGAAATAGAAAATGAATCGCATTTCAGACATGTGGAGTTTGAGGTACCTGTGGGACATCCAGGTGGAGATGTCCAGTAGGCAGGTGGAAATACGGGCCTGGCACTCGGGGGAGAGGTCGGGGCTGGAGATATAGATTTAGGAGTCATCAGCATATAGGTGTTAGTTACAACCATCGGAGTAGATGAGAAAAAAAAGTGGCAGGCGTTTGGCTAAATCACCTGGGCAGGCTATTACGACACTGGCTCTACTTGGTAATTTCCAATTAACCTTGCGCTAGTACAGGTCTGGCATTGGAAAGAAGACAGTTTACGGTTACTTTAAAATGCAAAAGTTGGTTCCATATGAGTCTTGTCATAGAAATTTACCTAAGAACACGGGACATGAAAATCACCCCGGATTTTCAAAGCTCCAGCCTATTACAAAACCCAGATATTCTTACTGCACAGCACTCAGGAGGAGGAACCGGCCCCGCCGACGACCCGTTCTTACCTTCCTGAGCCGTCGGTACCATCCAGGTTGTGGTAGCTGTTGCTTTTTTAACATTCTCCATCTCGCTCTCATCCGTGATGACCTCCAGGGCTCCGAACTCGTTGACCCGAAACTAGCGACAAGGGAGACAGGCAGTTAAGCAAAGCGCGGGGTCGCCCTACAAGTCCGCGGAGGCGATCGCGTCTAGGGGAGGCCTCGGCGGACACCAGGTCCTTCGGGTCTACTGACATGGGGACGGGGGTGGGAGGGTGTGGATGGGGGGAGCCGGAACAGAGCGTGCAGAGTGCTGCCCGGGAGCCGCGGTCTTGGCGCCGCTGCGGGCCCGCCACGTGCTCGCTCACCTCTAACACCAGCTGCTGCGGCGACTGGTTTTCTTCCTTGGTGTTCCTACTGGCTTAGCCATCAAAATTAGTAAAAGAGGAATGACTGTTTTCCCAGGAATCAACTTTTCTCCCCCAAGGTCACCTAGTCCTAGAGAAGGAAATCCCTCTTCCAGAAATAATGACCGGCACTCGCGTCCCTGCCTCCCCAAGACCAGGCCAGGCGGGCTGAAGGCCGAGCTACGGGCCCGAGCGCCCCTTTCTCCCACCGCCCTTAGAACCTCCGTCCTGTCCCCTCCACCCGCCACAACAGGAGCTGAGATCTGAGCAAACCCGTAGGCCACAGCCCAGTTCTATCACTAAAAGTTACAGACATTCTGATGTAACTCTGACCCCATATACTAAAAATTTCCTCTCACCTCAAGACAAGCCTCAAACCAATCACGTTTCTGCAACAGCCTGGCTGTAGTGTGCACGTGTTGGAGGCTTAACCATCACCCATGTGCAGGGACCACCCCTCCCACCCTTGCGGAGACAACTAGGTTCACTCTCCTACTGATGAAGTCCAGAGTCTCACATATTCTTCTGTCTTTCCATAAAACAGAATGGCATTGAGTATCCACGCGTTTTGACAGCGAGGTGAAAAACCGGAAAGCTCGAAATTCAAAAGATCGTAAAACTTTTCGCTTAAAGTTTCTAGACCTTTTGCAGAAATCTATGTGAGCGTGCACATATGTCAACTTAGGACCTTCCATTTTCCAGTCTAAAATATCTGCTTAGTCAATATGCCAAAAAAATAATTCATTTAATCACTCACATTGTGCATGTACATCGGAAAAAGCTGAAGCGAAAATTACTATTTTTTCCACCAGGAAAACACAGCACCTTAAAAAATGTTATGCACATACTCAACAATGATTAAAAGCTTTTTGACCTGACAAAGCTGAAATGCTTTAAGAAAAGTGACAATGTTTCCTACTACATATTTCAGATACGAGTTCTCAGGTAACACGTGCGTACTACACCTAGTGTGCACACCCAAAAATGTTAGTCTAGGAAGTGGCAAAAAGGTAATTGAAAGGAATAGAGCTAAAGGTAACTCTTCTCTTTGGGAAAAAAAATAAAGTTTACCATGATCCACTCTGAAAAGGGAATATTTCAACCTAAAGCTGACAGTACCATCTACTGGGCAAGGGTAGAAAAAACAAGCCATAACGATTACTAATTAATGATATTAAAAAAACAAGACAGAAAATCAATTCTGCATGAAAGTTCAACAAAACGATAGGCATGAACTGTGCCCTTCAGTCCAGGTGAGTGATTTTCCTTTTATTATACGCTGATGTTGATTTATACACCTCCTTGAAAAATACAAAATGTGAGAAACAGCACGGTTTGCATTTGACTGAAAGTGTCCTGTCCTGGGTGGAAGCCTCCAAACCTGCGAGGCAGCCTGCGCTCCCGGCACCCCGGGAGCGTGCCCCTGAGTGGGATCCTTAAGTAACAGTTCAGAGTTATGACCCTTGGAAGCTTTAGGCTCAACTACTCTCAAGTTAAAAAGGTAATATTCCCACAATACAACAACCAATCCCAGTTATCTTTTCCTTCTAATATTTAATATTTATTGCCATTAACTGACCCACAGCCAAGGCATGAAGTAAACCTGTCACGACAATGAGGGACAAAACTAGGGCCTGCAAGCCAGGGATCCGCAGTTGGGACTTCGGGGGAATCCGTGAATCCCGTGAAATACCTGCAAAATTATGTCACGGGCACATATATATTTCTCTGGGGGTGGGGTTGGTATATGGGGTTTTCATCATATCCCAAAAAGCATCCTATAACCCTGAAAAGGTAAAGAACATCTAGTCTCACCAAAGTGACTTTACCTCCAGAATCAACCTCAAAGTATTTTCGAAGTACCCTATCATATGCAAAAAGACATAGGGATCAATTTTGTTTCTTTTCCCTGGCATCTCAATTGGGATTTATCATCTTCCACGATGTCACTACTGTAGGAACACTGGATAACACAGGCCGTTAGGTGCCGCCCACGTCACTGGAGCTCCGCAGACGGAATTCAAGGAAGACTGACTGATACATTCCCTGACGTTTTTTTTTTCACCCAATAAAACACTTAGGTTTTGAAACGGGGAACACTTTTATGAACAGTTTTAGAGCCACAGAAACTTGAATTACTCCACCTTATTTCTTTTTTTCGAAGTTACCAGTTCTTTTAACTCAGACATCTAAAAAGCCGCATAAAAATTTGTCGAGTGGCTCCGATCCATGACGGAGAACATCGGGAATTATAAACTACACAGAAGAGACTTAGTAAAGCACATGAAACACATCAGCTGCCGCTGTGACCTGCCCTGTTGGGGGATGCGTCCGGGGCAATCCGACAACAATCGGGCCTGGAACACGCGAGGGGTGGCAGAGGTCTCGCTCATCTGGCTTGGCTGGAACTACCTTCAGTTGATTCCATCCTCCTCTTCACCTTTGCTCGCGGAGGCCAAGGATCACGCGCCGATTTCTGCCCCCATTTAATCACAGATCATTCAGAGACGCTGCTGAGGTCACTAGCTTTGTTTTATTCGTTTCAACGTTGACATGTGAGTGCTACTCACCAGTCTAAGAGCAAAGACACCTGGTAACTAAACATCCTGGAGCCTCAATCACAAGGCAACGCTGTACACCAAGAATGCTGTGAATGTTCCAGTTGGGTTTCTGCGCTGCTGTTGTAGGGTCTTGCTCTCAGCTAAGCGGCAACTATTGTTTTTTTATTTAAATTCAACAAATTAACATATATTACCAGTTTCAGAGGCAGCGTCCAGTGACTCATGAGTTGTACGTGACACCCGGAGCTCATCACATCCTGTGCCCTCCTTCGTACCCGTCACCCAGTGGCCCCGTCCTCCCCCCGCCCCGCCTCCCCTCCAGCAACCCTCACTGTCTCCTATGAGTCTCTCATGTTTGTCTCCCTCTCTGATTCTGTCTTATTTTTCCCTCCCTTCCCCTAGGACCCTCCGTTTTGTCCCTCACGTTCCTCCTATGAGCGAGGTCGTAGGAGAGCAGGCTTCCTCTGCTGACTCGGTTCCTCGGCGTAACAGTGGCAACTCTTCTCGCTGGACAAGATGCTGTCGCTCTCGGGAGCGCACGCGCGCTTTGCTGCAGATGCCAAATGGCTAAATCCTCGTGACCTAGAGGAACGATTCTGCGTGGGTCAGTCTCAGACATCACTTGGAAGTTCAGAGCGAGGGACGCGGGGGCAGGGAGTCCCCCGAGCCCCTCCCGCCACCAGGAGGCTGGCCCGAGAAATGAATCTACCGGTACCAGCTTGTGCCGTTTTCCCAAGTGGTGGGCAGTGTGGCGTCTGCGAAGCCGGTCCGAGCAGGTGTCCTGCCGATGAGGCCCGATGCCATCCCTGCCGCCGTGAAGATGTCTCCTCTGCAGCCCATGGCCAAGTAGCGCCAGGAGAACGGATTCCCGCGCCAGGAAGGCCCAGCCTTAGCCAGTTCTGCCAACACCTTGACCTTGAGTAAACGACGGAGCCGCCCTGGGCCTCGGTGTCCCCCTCCATGAAGCAACGACAGCGAGAGGAAAGACCTCCAAGGGATTCAACGAACGATGCAGATGGAGTGGAGTCAGTGGTACGTGTCCACAGTCGGTGTGTCCAGCGAGGGCCCTGGTGACCCGGCGACATGGCGCAGTGCACACGGGCCAAGGCCCAATGCCATGACTGGGGCGGCAGGAACCACAGAGGGGCCGTGGCCGGGTGGCCGGGGTGGCCGGCAGGCCTGAGGCTTTTACGCAGCAACGTCCTCTCAAATCGGCAGTGAGCTAAGCACCTAGAAGGTGTCCCCACGTCAGCCAGGGACCCCCGGGCGGGCACCCATCATGCGGCCTGTCCAGGACAGCACCCCGCTTGCTGGGGACCCACATGCCGCCACCTCGAAGAGACACAAGCTTCAGTGACGTACGATGGCCAAGGCACCATGTGAGGGACTAGTTTTGTTCGAAGTTCTTTCTTAACATCTTGGTTTTGGGAAGATCAATTTCTCAATCAGAACCTCTTAAGCAACTCAGTAGTATCAGGAGCAAGCGACTTAGAAATCCTAAGCAACTTAGAAATCCTCACAATCAACTGGCTCACCCCTGAATCTCTGCAGATAAAAATGGTTATAAAGTAGAAAAAAATTTTATGTATTTATTTATTTTTTTTTAGAAGTGGGCTTTCAAACTGTCTACAGTACATACAGCGAATTGGATGCATGGCAATTACCCAGGTAATTAGATGAGCCTAAAAGTCAAATAAAAAAGACTAGATTATAATACCCACTAAGTGCCTTAATTGCCTGATTACCTTAATAAAAGTAATAGGTTAATTCTTAAAATCCATTGCTTAGAAAACCTTCAGGCAATTTAAATTTCTTAGGGATGGAGAGTTCAAAATCTAACTGAACAAAAAACAAAAGTTATAAATTTCATCATCTACCTTCTCACACACACACATACACACACACACACACACACACACAAAACAATTGAGAAGGGCAGAAATATACAAGGAAAATACAAGAATAAAGCATTAAAAAAAAAAAGCAGCTTACATAATATATCACAAAGCCAGAAAAGATACAATTTGTTAAGTGCTTTCCATATGTTATTTTTTTCGATCGTTATAACCACCTTGTGACATAGATCCTATTTCCTCATTTTATGGATAAAGATTCTGAAACTTAGGAAATTTAAATTTAAATAACTTGACAAAGCTCATGCAGCTACTATGAGGCTGACATTAGGAGCGTCTGGAACAGTTTTGCTTTCTCACAAATTTTCAGCACTCGATTCCCATCGTATCTAATCCAGATGAACATTTGGAGAACGTTAGAGCTGATAAAAAACCTTAGTATTCATTTAATTCCTTATTTTACCAAAGAGGAAACTGGCCCAGAGAGACTAACGGACTTGTTCAAGGTCATACAGAACTAAAACCCGTATCTCCTTTCCAGATTGCACTGAACCTCTCTGCAATATTTTTTGTTAAGCCAGACTCATAAATAGATATGTTGGCACAGTGTAGTTAATTCAACGTAACCCAACTGAAATCTAAGTATTTTCCCCGTGACAGGTTGTCCAAGTCTCACCACTGAGGATGAACTAGACTGGGCTTGATGGAGATGCTCGTGACGTAGCCACTAAAAGGTACTGGATTGGGCAGCCCGGGGGGCTCAGCGGTTTAGCACCGCCTTCAGCCCAGGGCATGGTCCTGGAGACCCGGGATCAAGTCCCGCGTCGGGCTCCCTGCATGGAGCCTGCTTCTCCCTCTGCTTGTGTCTCTGCCTCTCTCTTTCTCTGTGTCTCTCATGAATAAATAAATAAAAATCTTAAAAAAAAATTTTTTTAATGAAATTCAAAAGAAATAAAATAAAATAAAATAAAATAAAATAAAATAAAATAAAATAAAATAAAATAAAAAGATAAAAGGTACTGGATTCCAGGCAGCCAGTGTGAGGGGGGCAGAACTTGCTAGTCAAGATAGGCCAGAGCACTGAGTGCTACAGAGGAAAGCCAAGTGACAGGCAGCTCGGGTGATTCCACGTTCAAACACCTGAGTGACCAAGGACAGACACAAAGTCTGAAAGGCCACAGACGGGTTCAAGGTCCCGCAGATAGGATCAGAGCAAAAACAAATTAGAAATGAGAGGTGGGGGTGATTGGCTTCCCCGATGAGCACCTGCATAACTAGGTTTTATAGGGCAGTGGATGCGGTCTTGGGGTGGGCTTACGGGAGGCCTGGGGAAGGGGGTTGGGTGATCACGCAGTAAAGGAGCTCGAAGCAGCGTTCTCTGGAGAAGAGTTCTCATCTATATAGAAGCAACCTGGTTTATAGGAAGGACCAGCTTTCGAGCAAGTGATTACATAAAAAATCCATATTTACAGTATAAATAATTTAAGGGAGGAGAATAGCCCTGTCTATTCAATATTTTAACATTATCCAGTTTTTAAACAAGAAAACTAGGGCACAGGGAATGTGGTTATTCATTAAAGTTATCAAGTTCACTACTACAACACCCAGGAAGCAGGGCCTTCTAAGCCTGCCGCCTCCGTGCTGATTGTCCATCATGACAAAGTCAAACCTGGGTGATCCTCTGGAAGCTGTAACTCAGCTCCTGCGGCGTAAGCACACGCTGCCACCCCAAGTGGCGAAGGCTTCTGCCA
The DNA here is from genome assembly GCF_053574225.1 of Canis aureus. Taxonomy (NCBI): domain Eukaryota; kingdom Metazoa; phylum Chordata; class Mammalia; order Carnivora; family Canidae; genus Canis; species Canis aureus. Next base: position 69,079,379 of record NC_135611.1, on the reverse strand, counting down.
ATCTGCCAGCATTTCGAATTGTCTTGAAAATTTACTGTAGCAGAGATCTCAGCATCGTAGAAACCCAGCGCGTTATGCTTGATGCTTTTACTTCTCGTTTCACATGTGCAGTCAAACTTATTTTAACAAACACACACAGTTGCACACACAGACGGAGCTGTACTGAATAAAGACCTCTTACCTTTAAGTCACTTCCTGGTAATGTGCCTACTCCATCTTTCCAGTCCATAACACTGAAGACGTCAAACTCCTGGCCACTTGCGCTAGACGCAGATTCAGTCATGGTTTATTTTTGAAACTGGAAGGGGAAAGAAGGCTGATCATGTAATAGTCTACATACAGATCGGTTTTTATTCTAGTGGCCGTGGCCTCAGTTTCCCCTAACCACATAATTTTCTTTATCACAATACCCCATTATCCATAGATCTAAAAATACGTGCTTCAAAAATATCATTCTTCTCTAGTGCAATCCCTGGTAAATTACAGAAGAAAAAATATTACTAAAACGTAGAAGCTAAAAAGTGTCAATTTTTCTATTCTTAAAAACAAATTCACTGTTTCACAATATAGTCACTTAAAAACTCATGAATTGCTTGGGGGCATCTGGGAGGCTCAGTCAGTTAAGCATCTGCCTTTGGCTCAGGTCATGATCCCGGGGTCCTGGGACCCAGCCTGTATTGGGCTCCCTGCTTCTCCCTCTCCCTCTGCCACACCCCCCACTTATGCTTTCTGGCTCTAGCTGTCAAATAAATAAAATCTCTAAAATAATAAATAAATAAATAGGGCAGCCCCAGTGGCACAGCAGTTTAGCGCCACCTGCAGCCCAGGGCATGATCCTGGAGACTGGGATTGAGTCCCGCATCGGGCTCCCTGCATGGAGCCTGCTTCTCACTCTGCCTGTGTCTCTGCCTCTCTCTCTTTCTCTTTGTGTCTCTATGAATAAATGAAATAATATCTTTAAAAATAAATAAATAAACAAACAAATAAAATAAGAAATAAATAAAATAGAATTTCTTGCCTATTAAGTAGTTTGTTGTTATTGCTGCTTTAAGATATTGAAAAGAGAAGGGGTATAGATAAAGCACAGGATTAATATTAAATGTTAATAAAATAAAACCATTCAGATAATAAAAAAAAAAGAACAAGAAAATTCCAGTCCATTAGGACTGTCATCTACAGTAACTTTGTCAATTAGGTTTGTTGTATCAATTCAATGAATTCACAGTGTGATTGATTCTTTCAGTAAACTGATTTAATTCAGCTGAGATACCTGCCAATCTGATGTTCTGAAAAGTAAGGAAGTAGTCTTAAAATATACAGCAAATACTAAGGCTACGTTAAGATAACCAAGTCAGCCACCTAAATTGTGATAATGCTTTTTATTTGCATTTTTTTAAATTGCAAAATGGTTTTCCATGATCACATTGTTAGCAGTCACATTGATGTTGTCATTCTGAGACCATTGTCTATGTGGCATGGGATAAAAAAAAGTAAGTCATTACGCTGATGTCACTGATAAGCAATGAAAGATGGATAAGTCCAAAATTTGATTGAAAGTATCAGTATGAATTCATAATGCACTGTAATCTTTAAAAATTATGCATGTTTCCTAGCTTTGCCCACTGACAAAATCTGGAAATAGCCACCGGTCAACAGGAATGAGTAGCTAAGTGCTCGGACTGTGATCTCTAAATACCATTTTTCTGAGGTCTTCTCAGAGAAGGGGCTGATTTCTGTTCGGTGACAGGAAATGTGCAAGAGGAGTCTGGAATATCTTGTCAACCAAAAGCAAGGAAGCTATCAAAGACAACGGAGGTCATATCAAAAGGTCTTAGAGGCCAACTAACAAGAGCAGAAGAGGCTCCTGCTGGCCAAACCAAGGATAGGATTCCTGCAATGAACTGAAACACGTCAAATAAGTTTAAATCCGGGAGTTCATACTGATATTGAAAACAAACCAAGTGGGAAGCCCAGGTGGCTCAGCGGTTTAGCGCCGCCTTCAGCCCAGGGTGTGATCCTGGAGACCCCGGGATCGAGTCCCACATCGGGCTCTCTGCATGGAGCCTGCTTCTCCCTCTGCCTCTGTCTCTGCCTCTCTCTCTCTGTGTCTCTCATGAATAAATAAAATATTAAAAAAAATAAAATAAAAAAGAAAACAAACCAAGTGATCACCTTTTGGGATAAGACAAGTCATTACCTGGAAAAATAAATAAGGATTTACCCTGCCCCCATATTGCAGGAGACCCACGTGAACCGTATCTCAGGGGAACCAGATCATTCACTGGTGAGAGAAGTGTCAAGTTAGAGAGTTCCTGCTAATAAATAACGAAGGAAAGACAGAATCATTTTGAGTCCTCAATCAATTCATGGCTTTGGCAATGGCCACCACTGACCACTACGAATAGAAACCCAACACCACCTATGAAGTAGTCTTGCCGAGAAAAAAACAAAATCATGCCCAGTCGGATCAAATCTATTTACAGGAAATACCGGAGACAAAGGGCCATGTGAAATCACACCATAAAAATACGTAAGTAGTAAAATTCAGATAGTCAGAAACTCTTTAGCAACATTTCTCACAGACCCTGGGAGGACCTGAGGCCCTTTCAAAAGACCCAAGGAGTCAAAACTATCTTCATAAATAGCATCTGCCTTCTTCCCTACGCTGACCTCTGCTCTGATGGTACAAAAGCAATAGTGGTTTTGTGGAACTCCTGGAGTGGCGGGGGGGGGCACCCCACAGCAGGGGGCATCATTGCATCCTTTACCACCACGTACGTTCGGGAAACGAATGCCCATTTCGCTACAGATCATCTCTTGATGAAGCAGAACTTTCATTAAGTCTTGATATTTGAATACATCTCTTTTTAATATTCTGTGTGATGAAACGGGAAGCACACATAAAGCCTCGGGTGTGTCAAATCACCAAGGAAGAGCACCTGTGAAGCATGTGCGACGCAAGCTGAACAAGCGGCTTTTTCCATGGAATGCCATTTCTTTAACAAACTGTGTTCACTCAGGTTTGGATACTGGGCAAATACTTTGTCAAAGATAAATAAAGTGAGCCTGTCAACGTCAAGGAAAACACTGACAGCGTTTGTTGCTGAAGATACAGTTTGAGCATTCGAGGGAAAAACCATGATTTGGGAAAATGTGTATCTACTACCATGAGCTTGACAGCTTCCCAGTAGCTAAATACTCTTCTAAGGAGATGGGTGGTGATATTCATGAATAAGATTTTTAAAATATTTTATAATTGACATATGTCAACATTTGGGAGATTTGCATAACTCAGTGAAGCAGTATTTTCCAAATAACCATGCTTGATGTCACTAAATTATGCAGGGAAAGGATCCACTCAAAGTGCATGACAGACCAATGGATTTTTAATTTAACAGAGTATAAAGAATTCATCGTCAGAGTTTCAAATTGCCCAACTTACCTTTAACAAACTACCACTTGTCAACTTTTGGTGTAGTATCACAGCAGAATGTCCACCATTCATGAGAAAGCTTAAAATACTCCTCCCCGTTTCCAACCCCACATCTGTGCGAAGCAGATTTTCTTCCTACACTTCGACCAAAACAACATATTGCGACTGACTGAATGCAGAAGCAGATATGAAAATCCAGTCATCTTCCATTAAGCCAGACATTAAAGAGATTTACAAAAATGGAAAACAGTGCCCCCTCTCTCATTTTTCCATTTTGGAAACTATGATTATGTTTCATTAAAAATATGCAGACATATATTAATATGATAGGTTTGCTGCCATTTAAAAAAAATTCATTTAAATTCAATTTGCCAACACACAGTCTAACACCCAGTGCTCATCCCATCAAGTGCCCCCCTCAGTGCCTGTCACCCAATCACCCCAACCCCCCCACCCACTTCCCCTCCAGCAACCCTTTGTTCATTTCCCAGAGTCAGGAGTCTCTCATAGTTTGTCTTTCTCTCTAATTTTTCCCACTCAGTTCCCCTCCTTTCCCCTATCATCCCTGTCACTATTTCTTATATTCCCCATAGGAGTGAAACCATATGATGACTGTCCTTCTCCGATTGACTTACTTCACTCAGCATCACAGCCTCCAGTTCCATCCACATCTATGCAAATGGTGAGTATTTGTCCTTTCTGATGGCTGCCATTATTTTTAAGTAACTAGTTTAAATAATCTACTCTGATTTTGAATATAGGCAATATTAATAGATACAACGCGTACAAACAATAGCTCTTCGGGGTTTTCAAGAATTCTTGAGAGTGTCAAAGAGACTTGAGGGCCTCTGCTGTGTAGGATAAGAACTTGGCTTTCTGCCATGTGGACACATACACACACACAAAGCAAGGAGTAAAAAAAAAAATACATGGAAAAGGAAATCTGAAATTTAGATTAAGAGATTTAAGAGACATATTAATAAATCACAATATCATAATTCACAGATTTGTTTGGACTCTGATTCAAACTATTTTTAAAGACGACAATGGTTAGACAGGAAGGGAAGCATACATGCCAACTGGCTATTTGATGATATACAAAAACGCTGATGGTGATGGCCTGTATTTTCAAAAGAGGACTTCATCCCTGTCAACTGAAATTGACAGATGGAATGATTAAGTTAGGAATTTGCTATAAAGAAGTCAAAAGGCTGAAGTGGTGAAATAAACAGGCAACGTGCTGGTAATTCTCAAGAAGCGGGAAGGGCCCACAGCAGTTTATTATACTACATCTTAGGTTTGTACGTGCTTGAAAAATTCTGTACTAGAAATATGTTTTAAGTGCAGTCTCTTTAGATACATAATGTACATTTATTTTTAAATAGTCAAAAGAAAACCTGTGTTTCTCTGAATCATAGCTGGCTTTGTTGAAGCTTATTAAATACTTCCATATTCTTTCCTCCTTTGTCCCCTTTAAATGAGAAAATGTCAGATGTTACATATTTTTTTTTAAAGATTTTATGTATTTATTCATGAGAGACAGAGAGAGAGAGAGAGAGGCAGCAACACAGGCAGAGGGAGAAGCAGGCTCCATGCAAGGGAGCCCGACGCGGGACTCGATCCCAGGACCCCAGGGTCACGCCCTGAGCCGAGGGCAGATGCTCCACCGCTGAGTCGCCCAGGCATCCCTCGAATGTCACACAGTAAGTCTATTTCTGATCATTTCAAGATTTATACGGTCTGAATTTGAAGCAGATTTCAGTACCATTAGTCTTAATCCTTGAAACAGGAATGAAGACGTGAAGGCCTGAGGAAGCTTAATCTAAGACATGGTGAAGATACTAAGTGAATTAACACTTGGGCTGAAATCCTCTGACTTGTACCTCACGACTTCCCTAGTAAGTGTGGTAGGAGTGGCAACTTTTTCTTGATAAGACAATAGTGACAGAATAATCCCGCCCCCCCCCCCCCCCGCCCCGTGTATAAACTGAGCAAAACCTGAGTGATCCACTGAAAACAGTTTGTTCTCTCTCTAATTACACTCGCATCTACTCACCAGGTACTCAGTGTCAAACATAATACGTATGCTGTTGAATTTATTAATACAATCTCGCCTTCTTCCAGAGAAGGATTGAGAGCAGCAATTTACATACATCATTTCCTTTATTTCTTTCACACAAAAAGACTGGGTATCCCTCCAGTCTACACTGAAGGAAGTGAGTTGCAGAGTTCAATAATTCACCCAAAAATATATTTGGTGGCCCGGCCTAGATGTGAAGCCAGGTCAGTCTGATTCCAACCCAGGCATCATTCTCAACCATTGGCCTGTCTGGTCCCAGAGTGTCATCTCTCTAAGAATCTGGCTAAACCTACTTTTTCCTATGTTACTACGTAGACATGACAAATCCAGAAATCAATTTACTAGGGCCGAAGCTCTTGATGTGTATCAGCGCAGCGTGTATCCTTTTAATGAAATCCCATCAAGGGACGCCTGGGGGGCTCAGCGGTGGAGCTTCCGCCTTCAGCCCAGGGCGTGACTCTGGGGTCCCAGGATAGAGTCCCGCATCGGGTTCCCTGCAGGGAGCCTGCTTCTCCCTCTGCCTGTGTCTCTGCCTCTATCTGTGTGTCTCTCATGAATAAAAAAATAAATCAAATTAAATTAAATTAAATACCATCAAATATACGCTTAGTGACAAAGTGTCATTAAGACCCATATACAACAGAAATAGAATTTCAGTCTTTTACCACCTAAAAAGCATAAAAATGCATAAAATTCACAACAGTAAAGTCTGTGACTCGGAGAAGGACCAGAAAGCTGGAGAAACCTAAAAGTTCGCACTGTGTGAAACCTGCAGTAAGAAGGTGACACGTTTTTTGGAAATACTTAGAATTTGCTCTTGTTCCACAAACACTCTACAAGCACACACCTAAAATCTATGGACACTTTTTTTCTATCCATTGTTTCGCTTTAAGGTCTGTGAACACTTTGTATCAAGTATCATAGCTTGAGAATATTTACCAGGTTGCGTCTCCCATGATGGGATTCTGAAGCCGGATGGCCACTCGCGCTCTCGCAAGAAGTCTGAGCGCCCAGAATGTTTCCCATCACCTCTTCACCAGGCAGGACAGCCAGCAACCAGAGCTGTTTTAACAGAAGCTGCTTCTGCAGAGCACCTAGAGTCTTCCCACCTAGCTTCCAGTCTGGGGCTGTGCACACTTGCACACACACCAAGTCCTCCCACTTCGACCCCTGGGGTCCTGAGAATGAAGCATTTTTTTTTTCTTTTAGAACTTAGAATTGCTTTATGTTTTCTTTAACTGTCACCTGGCGCTGCTCCACAATCCCGTGTGTAACCTGTATTCCACGGACCGTAAGAAGCAGGTAGGGAAGAGAGTCGCTCACGGTGCTGAGGTTTCCCAAGGAAGCATCTCGAAAGTGCGCCGTGACGGGTCCCAACCTCCCCTGAATCCTACATCTCCGCCACTGCCGACCGACAGACCAACGGCAGAGAGGACCACGGTGGGGTTCACATACCTGGCAAACACACCACTGCAGCTTTTGATCTTTCAATTCCCGCTGGCTTCCCTACAAGGCTGGGAGCGGCCGAGGTCAGGGGTTCGGAAGCCCCACGTGCTCCTACCGACGCCACCGTCGGCAGCTGACGGCTTTGCCCAAGGCAGAGACCATGACCGTTGGCACTAATTCAAACAGATTAGACCTTTATGGAACAGTTTACTTTAGCTTTTACTCATTTTTAGTACAATCTTCTTGCCCTAAACCTCCAACAAGAGGGCTAGGAGACCTTAGACGGCACGCACCACCGTCCTCAGAATTACCTTCTCTGGCTCTCTCCCTTGCACCATGCCTTGCCTCCAAACCAAAGCTGTGCAGCTTGCTTTTCCCTTGGGACATCTGATGAATGAACTTGCCCGGTCTCTCATGTAAATAAATCCCCGGAAGCTCCAACTGACCGCATGCCACTGGTTTTCAAGAAACATCAGGCAATCAGGAGATTAGTTAGTATCTTATATTAAAAAATTCTGTTACGCGAATATGGGCAAGCAGGCCCTCTCGTGCATTGATGGCGACATTATAAATGAAAACAAGCTCTCCGGAGATCAATTTCCAAGAACACATCCTCCAACTCAGCAGTTCCCCTCAGAAATTTATTCCACAGATAACTCACACATACATAAAAAAAAAAAAAAAAAGGTAAAATGTTACTCACGGACTACAGGTCTGGTTTATAAGGTCAAAAATTTGGAAACAATCCAAAAGTCCCATCAGCTGAGAACAACCACGGTATATCCATACGGCATCTAAAGCCATCATAAAAAAACAACGAGGACGCTCTTTACATTCCGATAGAGAAAGAGCTCCAATGACCAACCGACTCATTAGTTAGGCCCAAAATTTTATGTTTTCATGGCTGTTAATTACCTGAACCTATCCTGAAAGGAGAACAAATGTAACTCTCTCCCAAATAAATGGACATTGGCTTGAAAAGGGAGGTGCAGATTCTGAAATCTTCAATAAAACCTACTAATGACTAAAAATGACAAGACGCTACCGATATTCTAATTTTATGCCAGGTTTAGAAACTGTGTGCTACCGTTTTTATAAAATAAAAGGGGGGGATGTGTATATATGTATATATAACGTGTATTATTTATACATGCGTACATGCTCTCCACAATGATCCATCAGATGATCATCCATCACGGCCTCCTGGAAAGGCCAACAGTCTGCTGAAAGAGAGCCATGAGACAGACTCTTCTCTCTGGACATTCCTTCATACCTGTTGACTGTTTAAATTTCTCTTAAAGAAAAAAAGGTAATGAAAAAAAATGTTTTAAAATCTTTTTTCTTGTCTGTCTAAAAAAGTCCACATCACGAAAGACAGGTCTTCCCATGAAGATATTTAGTCTGCTATCGCTGCCCACCACAGAGGCTAGAGCATAGAAGTCACTACGGGAGGTCAACCTCCCCAAAGCTCGTGGGTAATTTTAATAGTCACTATTTAACTATATAAGCAAATGCATCAGCCCCCAGAGACGGAGGAGAGGAGGAAGGGTCGGGTTCTCTTCTGTACAACTCACGTATCGGAAATACAGAGCAGATCGCTGGTATTCACAGACTTTCTATGGTTTCTACCATCCCTGAGGAGCGTCTGAAGTTCCCATGACATCTAGTAAGTCCTCAGCTGGCAGAGACACGATTCTGTGACGTGCCATGACGCCGAGGGGCAAGGGCAGGTCGCCCGGACCAGCCAGGGCCCGGCTATGCTAAGAGCTCTGGGTCTACGGCCACTGTGGAGAGAGAGGAGACGTCGTTTCATGTTAAGAGATGAAACAAACAAAACTAACTGCTAGTTGACTGTCGCATTGATGACAGGATGAGGGGAATATGGAAATGTTCATGAGAGTGATAGGCCCCGGCCACAAAATAGAAGTCTCAGATAAATTAAAGACTGAAATGTCAAAAGCAGTGATGACTCAGACACATTGTGTGAACAGAACTACCAAATGCTCCAAAAGGAAGTAAGTAGAAAAGATGTGTGAATTTGTTTCAATAAGTGCTCCAGACAGTACAAAAATTGCTCATCAAGCAAGATAAGTAGTTAAGGTCTAGAGAGATCATTTACATTTCTCGGTTGTACTTTACTAATCTGAAGGAAGAAATTGTACGTTACAATGATTTTTTTTCCCCAGGTTGAGAATTGGCAATTGCCTTGGGGTTACATCCTTCCAAACGTCAAGAATCTATCGTTATCTTATTTTGACTAGAGATAAGCAGAGTTTGCGTGTCCTTCACAACCCCCCCTTCATACCAGCCCTTCATTCACATCTGCCACCGCGTGGGCAGAACGAGCGGTGGCTCCGGGGGAGGCGCAAGGACCCCCCAGTGCTGAGCTCCTAGGCCAGAGTCCAGGCGAGGAACCTGCTGGGCTGAGACGAAGACGAGTCTCCGGAGAGGTAGGCCACCCCATGCAGGAGGCTCAAAGTCCAGTAAAGAGCTGGCGCCTTCCTATAAGCCCAGAGTCTGGGTCTGCAGACAGGGTGGGAAATAAAGCTCATTCAGCAAGCGCCGGGCCATTCCTGCCTTAAAGGGTTAAGTGGTTCGATTTAAAAGAACGACTACTTAACATTCACCAAGAGCAGTTAAGTGGCTTTAATGATCCTACGGTTGCTTTCCCAGAGTTACAGGTTACTGCGTCACAGGTAGCAGGCACAGGTCTTCCAAAACTAAGGTACAGGGACCATATGGCCGGCAGTCGGGCGGGGCTATAAAATGGGGACAGACACCACCTCGAACGCAGAATCGGATTAAAATTCTGTCCCTCGGATGACAACTGAGACAGCAGCACCTGGTGCTAATCAGTTTGGGTTCAAAGGTAGGTTGCCCTTTGTAGAGAGCCAAGGACGCTGACCCTGAAATCGGCACCACGACAGGACACCAACGCCGGCTGTGCGGGAGATGCCCGGGACACCCCGGGAAAGTCGGTGTGCTCGAACCCAGGGCCCTGGCCCGCCCGGCCCCCTCTGGCCCCCTCCGGCCCCCGACGGAAAGGGCCTTCTGTTTGCTTTGCAGAAACCGCCCGTGGCTAACGGGATGTTCTCTCCCGCTCGCCACCTACAGAAAGTCCTGAGGTCACTACTCGGTAACATCACCCCTGTGCGGCCAACCACCTGCTTCGTGGGGCTTCTAAAGGGGCTCTGCGCCCCCCTACACCCCCCTGCTCCCTGCCACCCATCAAATACTTCTTAAGGTCACCCTTGAGACCTGCCAGTTCCCCTCCTCCCCCTGCCCTCCCTTCCCCCTCCCCTTTACCCTGCCCTCCCTCCCCCTCCCCCTGCCCTCCTCTTCACCCTGCCCTCCCCCTTGCCCTCCCCTCCCCTTTCCCCTGCCTTCCCCTTCACCCTGCTCTCCCCCTCCCCTCTGCCCTTACCCTGCCCTCCCCCTGCCTTGCCCTCCCCTCCCCTCACCATGCCCTCCCCTTCACCCTGCCCTCCCCCTCACCATGCCCCCCCACCCTCCCCTTCCTCCTCCCCCTGCCCTCCCCCTCTCCACTTCACTTTGCACAATCTGACGAGGGCCTACTCAGTGACCTCAGGCCAGTTAATCTCTGGAAAGCCCAACCCCCCCCCCAAAAGCCTGGAGAATGGAACCTTTCTTCGTTGGGCAACAGGGAAGACTCCCTGAGATAAGTCAGAGGATTCCTTAGCCCCGGGCCTCTCCTGCAGGAGCAGTCGGTAAAATGTCAGCTTCTGATAATCACCTGGTTGACGGCTTACTGGAGTTCATGAAAGATGCTCAAGTGGCCTTAAAAAATTAGACAGTGACTTTTGTTCCTTTCATTTAATTTTATTTCTGCTTTTAGTAGCTCTTACGGTAGGCCACTTGTTCGAAATCTTAATATCGCAAGATTCAAGGTCGCTCCATAAAAGCAGATATTTTGTTAATAGTAATATAATATCTCCTATTTACATGGCTCCACGAGAGACGACCAGGTCTTTTTTGTACTCTTGACCCTCTTCGCCTATTTTGCCTGCACCCCCCACCCCCGTCTCCTCCCTGCTGTCAACTAGCAATTTATTCTCTATACTTAAGAGTCTTTTTATTTGTTCATTTGTTTTAGTTTTTAGATTCCACATACATGTGAAATCATGTTTTTTTTTTTTTTTTTCTCTGTCTGACTTGTTTCACTTAGCATAATACCCCTTAGGTCCATCCGTGTTCTTGCTGATGGCAAGACCTCATTCCTGGCTGAGCAGTAGTCCATTGGGACATCTCCGTCCTCCATCATCTGTGGATAGACACTTGGGTGGTTTCCGTAACTCAGCTATGATAAGTAAACACACGGGTGCATACATCTTTTTAAATTAGCGATTTTGTTTTCTTTGGGTAAATACCTGGTAGTGGAATTACTGTATCGTATGGCATTTCTGTTTTCTTTTTAATTTTGGGGGGAATTTCCACACGGTCTTCCACACTGGCGGCACCAAATCCCATTCCCGCCACAGCGCATGAGGGTTTCCCTTGCCCTCCATTCTCCCCACCACTTGTGATGTCTTGTCTTTTCTACTCTAGCCATCCTGACTGGTATGAGCTGCTATCTCACTGGGGTTTTGATTTAATTCCCTGGATAGTTCGTGATGTCAAGCACCTCTCATTTGTCTATGGGCCACTTGCACGCCCGCTTTGCAAAAACGTCTATTCGCGTTCTCTGCCCATTTTTTAACTGAATGGGTTTTGTCGGAGTGGAGTCGCAGAAGTTCTTTCTACACACGGGACATTAACCCCTTCCTGGATACATCGCTCGCAATTATCTCCTTCCGTTCGATAGGACGCCTTTCTGTTTCGTTAATGGTCTCCCTTCCTGTGTAAAAGCTTATTCGGTGTAGCCGCAATAGTTCATTTTTGCTTTTGTTTCCCTCGACTGTTCCCTTTCTGAACAGCACAAAACCTCTCAAGTGACAGAGGAGCAGTTGCCAGGAGCAGGGGCTGGGCCTGCAGGCCGCGCTCTCGACGGTGCCCTCCTGACCGGGCTACAGCTTTGGGACAGAGCCCGATGAAAGGCCAGGTGATGTTTCCCAGTCTGCTCCTCAAAACACCACTTTTAGGAGCCCTCTTACTCCTGCTCCATGATGAAAAGTTTTCATTGACCGAGACGTGGAATAACCGCATCAGGGCCTCGAGGCCACCTGTGCCCAGCGGCAGCGGCTTCCCAGGCTCTTAGGGCTCCTCCATCACAGTACACGGAATCCCATGGATTCCCCAACCCCACTACCCCCCACCTTTGGGAAAACGCCAAGCCACGGAAAATAAATTCAGGAAATAACGTGAACCTAGGTAAGGTTCCGCAGGAATAACATGTATTCATCCTCAGGTTAGATTCAACTACAAGTGCCGCCTTCTGCCCTAGGTCCCAACCTGCATCCACGCGTTGAGAGTCACAGTGTCTACGCCTGGAGGATGCCCTGGGGACCTGCAGCCCCTGAAGTCCAGGCCGGAGACAGCGATCCTGAGAGATCCAGCCTCTGACTCCTAGGCCTGTGTACGGTTTTCTGATTTAGTCTCTGACGGCCTGTACCTTCGTGACAGCAGAGGGGCAGTACACAGCCTGTCAGGGGACAGCTCACACACGCACAGATGCAAGGCCACGAAGGGGAAATGGGACAAAGCCTAAGACACGAAGAGGATGCAGACAGGCTGGAGCAGAGGGGTCTCTTCCATGAGTCGTCATGTTAAAGGATCTCACCAATACCAGACTATTGGACCCTCACAACTACCTCTTAAGACTGATCACATTTTATGGACAAGAAAATTGAGGTCATCCAGCCGAGAAACAAAGTTTTATCTCCCAGGACGGTGTCCCTCAGACTATATTCCACAGGGCCCAGCACGTCGCATTTTAGTCAACACAGAAGCCAATCTAGTGTGATGGTGACAAGCGTGGGCTCTGCAGCCAGAGCACCTGGGTTTGAATCCTGGCCTCATTAGTTATGAACTACTGTGTAATCCTGGGCAGGGTACCTGACCTCTCTTGAGCCTTAGGCTCCTTCACCAACAAAATGGAATGGGAATATCTACAAAGTCGTAAAAACTTGTCATTTGATTGTGCATGCCAAGAGTGTTTTGCACATGGTAGACAGTACATGGAGCTTCAGCTATTTTGAAGAAAACAACAACAAAAAAATCACTCTCCAGTGTCCACACTCCCTCCAGGCACCAGTTTACCCAATATCTGAAGCATACCAGGGCAGAGGAATGAGAACTGCAGAGGCCAAGACCTTTGCACCACAAAGCCCTAAATGATTTCTCAGGAGTTCAGGGGTGAAGGTAAAAACGGGAGGTGAAGAACAATGGGAAGACTCCAGATTTCACGGATATATAAAACTTCAAAATGAATTTGGAAAATTCACTAGCTATTCGTTTTACCACACTCTCATAAACAAAAGAACGTCACAGCAACCAAAAAAAGCCAAAAGGACCTAATCTCTGAGTGATGACCCAAGAGTAGGTCACTGGTTACCTTATGGATATTCTTGCTGAGGAGGCAGGAGAGCTTCCTCACATACCAACTGTGGTCCCAGGTCCTGCAAAAGGTCAGTAGGAGAAAGAGGTGGAAGCTGTGGCTCCTCCCCGACAGAGACTAGAACGAGTCCTTCTGTTTACAGGCCCCGGAGGATGTGGATGTCACATGCCGGAAGAGGGACGAGGAAGAGAGAATCAATACCCCCATCCCAACAATGCGGACACTGCGTCATGATCACCTACTTATACAAGGCTTTGGAGGAAAGAGACCTTGATTTTTTTCGTTTCCTTATCCCTTATGAAGATCCGCCGTAGGAGAAGAGGTATCCAATGAGTGAATAAAAAAAGAAGGGGAAATGCAACAGACTAGCTGTAGGTTGGAATGAGGGAGGGGGGAAATCACAAAAAAAGATCTAACCCACCCGTCCACCCATCTCATAGGCCCCAGGGAAATTCTAACTACCAGCTAGGCCACAGAGTGCTCACGCGCCGCGTTGGCAGAGACGGACCGTTGCGGCTCCAAGAAACTCTCCTTACTTAAGTGTCAGTGGAGGACACATCAGAAGAAGTTAAATTCAAACCTCTTAAGCAGGAATAAGGATAAGAGAAAAATCTAAACTCACACTTGAAGCATCTCTCAACATATTGCTACAAAGGAAAATTTTCCTTTCAAATCAAGCATGACAGATACCAGCTTTGATATTCTACTCACCCTCCTGATAAGGACTCGGAATTACACACACACACGCCGGAGGGATGGAGATCCCAGGGCCGAGAGATGTAGGATTTTGCCGCCGGGCCCAAGTACATAGATTTTAGGCAGGCAAAACTCCAGATCATTTCAATGTGCGAAATGAAATCTCAGTCCCCTCAAGAACAAATCCTTGAGAATCTGGGTCTTCTTCTGTCCACATCTCCCCACATACAGCAGACGCCGGAGTGGCAGCTAATCTACGCTTCCTTTAAACAGGAACTTAGCTATTAGGACGGGTCCTTCTTACTGATACTTTCTCAAAACCTGTATCTCCTGGCCATGTTTTAATGAGAATGATCCTATTAACGCAGCCCCAGCTTATCTCATTTGCTCCCTTTTCTGCCATGGAGATTATACAAAAGGGGGAGTCACCACAAGCAACCTTTACAAAATCTCAACTTCCTGTCTTCCCGCTTGTTACTGTAAGAAGGATGAATTATTTGAGATTCTGTGGCCTAACCTACTTACTTCCTCTCAAGGAGGAACAGAAAATGAATAATGCCTTTCAAGAAAAAAAAAAAAAACGTACATACAAAATGAAATCGCAAACTGACATTAACAGGCCTATGGCACATTTAATATACTCTCATCAAATGCTTGTATTGGAAGTTCATTTTCAGTGTACAGAGTCTAAGATATCTCAGTTTGAGGCAAAAATATCCTGACAAGTGCTATCATATCATCAACATCGCTACACTAATAGAGTCATAATAGAAATTTTACACCCATTAAAGGGACTCAGAGGGCATAAAAAGAACAAAAACCTGTCTGACACAGATATGTCCATACGTATGCAAAACAGGCATAAACTCAAAAAAGAAAAACTAAAAGTAGTATCTTGTTCTTTTCTCTTATTTCATTTCATAATTTTTTGAAAGCTAAAAGTAGTATCTATTTTCTTACTCTGCTTCATATTTTTATAGAACACAGAGCTAAAATTAAGAGATTTAGACTCAATTTCTCTTTTGTATCTAATAAAGTAGAAATGACCAGATTCTATTTCTCTTGCGCAAGTCAAGTCTACAGGTTTATCTTGATAACCATTGGTAGCTAAATTCCTTATCAATAGATTGAACAGCCAAGCCTCAAATCCACCAAATAAGAACACACAGCAATAAGGTGAATTATTTAGACCACTCAACAACCTGAGCAGTACATTGACCTCTCGGGAATTTCGATTCATAGTTCAGGGTTCAGACAGCATAACAGATGAAGGGAAAATAATCAAATGATTTTGGTGCCTGAACAATCCTACTCAAAATGTTCTACTACTGAAGTAGTTCAATTGTACAAAATTACATATAACATAAAGCTACGGTCCGATCTTCAAAGAGCCTGGCATGCACTAAGTGCTCAAAAGAGTTTATAAGGTGATGGAGCTTCATTAAAAGTGAAACCGTCTGGTACCCAATGATCAACGCACGCAGTGGTATCCTTCTAAGTCACACTAAAGCTCTGCTTGATGGGCCGTAACTCACACACCAGAGATACTATCTGAGTTCCACTGCAACAGGGAACCACCCAATGAATAAAGACTCTTCACTTCATCTGGCAAGCATGAGCATACTCTTCTGGTTAAGGAGTATAACAGTAACCATAGCACTGTTGCTGAATGTATTATTAGTCATATTTCCTGTTTTCTTTTTTTTTTATTTTGATTCCAGCACTCTACAGTCAGCCCTGGCCCTAGCTTCTCCCCACCAATATCTCTACCCCTCCATTTAATTTTCTTCTTTCCTTTTATAATCCTGCCTTCTGAGTAAATCCCATCATCTTTTGTGTTCACTTTAAGAAATTTAGGTCCCAATATTTCTATTGACTGACTGATCTACATTTTTTGAGAACTAACCCTACTGCCTTTGCCTCCTGTAAAGACAGAACAAGTGAAACCACTTTATAAATCAGCCCGGTAACTCTCAAACCTAATCTGAGTTATGTTTTCTTAACAGTTTGTGATCATGTCAAGGCCATAAACTAGACCAAGGTGTTGTTTTCAGTAACTCAGTAATTGGTCTTTTCCTAATTCTTGGTGAAAGAGAGAAAGAGAGAAAGAGAGGAAAGAAAGAAAGAAAGAAAGAAAGAAAGAAAGAAAGAAAGAAAGAAGAAAAAAGAAAAGAAAAAAGAAAAGAAAAGAAAAGAAAAGAAAAGAAAAGAAAGAAAAGAAG
Source organism: Canis aureus (assembly GCF_053574225.1). Lineage (NCBI taxonomy): Eukaryota > Metazoa > Chordata > Mammalia > Carnivora > Canidae > Canis > Canis aureus. Next base: position 69,062,988 of record NC_135611.1, on the reverse strand, counting down.
GAAGGGAGAAAAGAAAGAAAAGTGAAGAGAGAATTGTGTTGCCATTATTTTTTCTGATACCTGTTTGCTATTTGCTTATCCTAGTAAACGAATGTATAAGAGCAAATATATTAATCCAGAAGTGGGTTTTCTCAAAAATATTCTAAGAATTACTTTTTTTCAAAACTAGGAACCTAGGGATCCCTGGGTGGCGCAGCGGTTTGGCGCCTGCCTTTGGCCCAGGGCGCGATCCTGGAGACCCGGGATCGAATCCCACGTCGGGCTCCTAGTGCATGGAGCCTGCTTCTCCCTCTGCCTATGTCTCTGCCTCTCTCTCTCTCTCTGTGTGTGACTATCATAAATAAATAAATAAATTTATTAAAAAAAAAAAAAAAAAAGAAACTAGGAACCTAAAGACATAACAAAACAATCATAAGCCAGTATCGTTTTCCCTGATGCCACCCCTTTCAAACTGCAGGATATGAACCTGGACAAGTTACTAAGTATCTCCAAGCACCAGTTTGCTCGAAAAGTGAAATACAAATACCAACTGCTCAAGGTTAGTGAAAGTATTTGAGATAGCACTCAGGGCCTACAGCAGCACCTGGGCAGACAGAAGGCACTCGGTATTTGTTGGATACATAAATAAATGAATTATTGAATGAATATAAAGTGCTAGCTCAATGCCTGCCATTCAGGAGGCCCTCAATGCACATTTATAGTTGACTTATCAACACGTGGAAGGGTTTGGCAGAGAGCGCCCCACCTCCCAGGTCCTTACCTGAGCAATGCGGCTAACGCCACATCAGTGGTGCCGCCGTGACACTCACTGTGTTCACCTCCACCTTTCCTGAGCAGGAGCACTGAACCGTGGCTTTGTGTTGTTGATGACCTCTCTACTGGACTGTGTGGGGGGCATTTCCTCAACTAGAAGTCAGACACATGGAGACCAAGGTCTGCTGCTTTCTCTGTAGCCCTAACCGGTTCATTCATCCGACCCTGGTCTAAGCGTGGATGAGGTGAAGCACTCAACTGAGACTTCCAAAAAAGAGGTGCTCAATAAATATTTGTCGACTGACAAAACACTGGCGTACAGAAAGGAGAAGAAAGAGAGCATTTTCCTAGTGTCTATAATACACATGCAATAAACCAATTCCAGGTCCACCATGCTCATCAGAAGTTCTCTCATCCAGGATCACCCAACTTCACTCGAGTTCCTCTCAAAAGTCCTCGTTCTTTCCCCCAAACCACCCCGTCTCCTCAGTGGGGATTTTCTTAAACATCTTCTTCAATCTGACTTCATCAATCAAACTCTGTTACATGGCACGGGGACCCTTTTCCGGGTGCTTTGCTTTCATCCACTTGCTGCATAGCCAATGCTATGATCAGTACACGCCAGTTCATAGTGTGCGACTATTTATTCATATCTTCGTGTGTCAGTAAAATAACGTAGTAAAGAGACAACCTGAGAATATCCCCATTGGATGATGAGGTCCTTTACAAAATGTGTTTTCTACGGATGCCCTGAATTTCAAGATGTCATAGACAAATACACACGCATAGGAAGGTATAAATAGTTCTCTTTAAATACAGTGCCTCCCGAATAAATGGTCCTCTTTGAACACAGTGTCCCCCAAATTCTCATGAGGAATCCTCAATGGGAGCAAGTAGAATAATCTACACCAGGAAGTCATAGTCAAAGAAGAAAACAATCAGCCCCAAACCCATCACTCTCACTGGATATACAATTCGGAAATTCCGTGATAGGAGGTAAAGAGCTCCTGAATAATTTCTGAAGGTTAAGCACTGGAAAAGGGAGGGCATACATTGTGCCATGTGTATATGATCAAATGGCATATTTCTGCATCACTCAACCCAGGAATCCGTCTCCTGACTCTGGCTCCCAAGAGGGTGGGTCCCTTGTTCTTTCCTACTGGTACCAAGTGCAGCTGCTTTACTCTTCTTAACAGAGCTGAGAGTCGCGTCCACTCCTGGCATTGGGTCTAGGGAATTCAAGGGCAGAGGCCTAGTCCTTTGGTGTTCAGCACTGTAAGAGCTCAATAAAATCTAGTTAACTGGTAGACACACTGCAAGAGGGATCACTCAGGGCACCCATCCTCAGAACCCCAGGGTACACCCCTGTCCCACAGCACAGAAAGTAACTTATCTTATAAATTTCCCATCCTAACTTTACCTGCCACAAAAAAAAAAAAAAAAAAAAGCCTTGGTTGAAACACAGATTCTTAGAAATAAACTACCAAACAGAGCAGTGGAAAATTATTCAAGAAGCAGCCCTCAATTACTCAAGGACTAATTCCACACGATACATATTTCTTCTTTCGTCTACTATCGAGTCTTTGAATTCTCACAACATTGATTGGATGATCTATAGGAGAACGGAGATGAACTACAACTCACTAAACCCTGTCAGGGTTTGTCAAGTTCAGTATCAGCAAATTGAGGATTTTTTTTTTTTCTGTCTAGATCATAGACCATAGACAGTTGGTTATAATTAGAATAAAGTAGCAAAGGGGTCTCGGAAATATAAGAGGGGTGGAAGGCAGGCCCTGCGTGGACCTTTCCCTAAATCCGCAGTCATTTGCGGACCCATTTTCTGACCCCCTAGAGTATAAATATCACTACCCCAGTTACCTATTTTCTCACGCTCATTTCCCAACAGACTCACACAACTAAAATATTAATTACAGCTCACGAATTCCCCTCACACCAACCCTTCTACTTTCAGTACCCTCACATTTCCACAATTAGGCATCATTTTAAGTTTGATTTATTTTACTTACTCCTACCTATTAAATGACTAGATTGGGATAAATAAATTACAGTTTATATTCAGCGTCATGTAAAAACACGGTCCCTTCTTGCAATGAGCTAATGCTATTCAAGATAAACTATTTTTTTCCTAAAGAAAAGAAATATCCCCTGAAGTATTGTGACAAGCCCACATAATATATATACCAGAAACCAATCTAATAATTTTAGCCAGGAATTAAATCACTCTGTTCTGCCCTTGACAACCTCCTTCCTGCCCTTCACGAAACCTGACTAAGGTAAAATGGTAATATGACTACCAAACACGTGAATCCATCTTTATAGTTCTCACAACCGTATTTTACTTTTCTCCTTTCAACAAAGGAAGTAAGGTCAGCACTGTTGCTCCATTTTCCAGATGGGGAGATCAATCCAGGCTGAACCAGGTAAAATGACTCACACAATGCGATACATTTAGAGGCTGAATTGTCTTTGATTGCTCCATCCACAGCCACAAGGACTCCCCAAGTGAAGGAAAACAGGCACTGCCCTCCACTCAGCATGTGTAAATGTGAAACTCAGCATCCCGGGCAACACCTGATCCTCTGCTCTGCTTGCCCTCTCCTTCCGCCTGCGTGATCTTCTTGCATTGCATCACCTACGTGGACCCCCCCTCTATTCACCTTGCAAATGACACCACTCAAGACCATCCACGAGCAGAAAATGACAACAAGCTCCTGTTAACAATCGTTTTTTACATCAGTAATGATTCGGTGTTGACATCCAGGGCATGCCCACCTCAGTTCTAAGGGAGCCCAGGGAGGATTATTAGTCCTACTCGGAAAAGGTAGGGCTGATTGATTTTGTTTTATTTGTTTTTTTGCCAAACAGGAATCAACAACTCCTTTAGTACTGAAAACAAACAGAATGAAAAGAAGCAAAAAAAGGAGAGGAAAATAAAAAATAAGGTAGGGGAGTAGCGGGTGGTGGGGAGGTATAAATAGAACTAGAGGAGCACAAATACACTTTGATCACTAAGATGCTTTCCCTTCAGAGGGCTGCCCTCTTTTGCCTGAGAACAACCTGTGTCCCGAAAAGAGGCCTTGAATTCCTGGAGATAAACCGGCACCCTCCAAAATCACCAAAGGGATCTTATCGGACAACGGCTATACTCTTTGTCGAGATACGTTCAAAAGTTGACACGCCTATGCTCATATGCTGGAAAGTCCCCACAGCCCTTTGACATGATGGTTGGCACAATTCAGCCCATGCTGGATTTAAGCCACAAAGTCAAATAACTTGAACGCCCCAAAGCTCTCATTGTAAATTTCACCTACAAAATTTTAACAAGTTCCAGAATCCTCCATACCACTGTGTTACAACAGCTAATGTTAGCTCACAAGTGCTTGGTTCTAGTTTTCCCATCTTTTCCATTCCAAGTAATAAAACTATTTACTTTCGGTAGAAAACAGAGTTGAAACGCAAATCAAGGATCCAGTAAAAGGGCCAGTCCACAAATTATTATCCGGGACAATCTTCGGAACCTTTCCTAATGTTTTATCTGAGCCTCCGTCACACTTCATGTCCAGACTTTCACGCATCCAAAGCAGCCCCCACAAAACGATGCTTTGCTGCCAACCCTGTCCCACATTCTCCTTCCCGATCTCCAAACACAGCTTTCAACATTTGCAAATACACCAAGCAATTTGTTTCAAAAAGCAAATCTTACCTAGTGGCGGTGAAGAAATAACTCTCTGGTGGTCTTTAGGATTGTTTTTCCACCCCCAAGACGTCTCCTAAAGGTCCAGCATTAGTTGAAAGAGAGGAAAAGTAAAAATCAATACGTTGTCATAAAAAAAAAAAGAAAGAAAAAGCCTTCAAATCCCCCATTAATATGTTTTAATTTTGAATCACTGACCTATGGCATAATTTCACACAATACCACTCCTTATATTAAAAATAAACCAGTCTTGAATGAGATGAAAAGGGTTTTATCATTCATCCCCTCCCCTTATCCTAAATCCCTAAATTGAAGATATCCCCCTTTCTATGACCAGCAGGTGAAAGTTACAGGCATCCTTCGACTCCACTTTAATTTCTTGCAGGGCTTTTATCTTTAAAATCAAAGTTACTCGGACTGGCAAACGGAGAGATACTATGTAAGCAGTTCTTTCCCACGTAGGCGAACGTTTTAAATCACGACTGATACAAAGTATCCAGAAACAACGTTTTCACCAGCGCAACAAAATTATACTCTTGGAACCTGAGAGGGACCACTTATCCTATGACTCTATGTAACTGCACGGTTAAGAGACTAACCGCCGGCCTTTAATCCTATTTATTAGGGGATAAACATGACCGGCTTGTTACAAAAGACAAATTCCAACCCGAGGATCTTTTTTTTTTTTTTTTTTTTTTTGTGCGCAAGTTCTGAACGCTCTGCATTTCTGTGAACGTTCAGAAATGAAACGACTCACTGTGGACACCCCCCTCTTCTCCACCACCACCACCCCCCCCCCCCGATTAAAAGTTGGTCAAAGACAAAAAATGATGAGCATAAAAGCAAACAACGGTGCCTAACCCACTTACAGACCTATCTCAGACCCGGGGATCCAAGGCAAGCGCCCTCCCCGGCCCCCCCACCGTGTTAGGGACCCGGGGGGGCTCCGGGTCGGGCCTTCCCGGCAGCTGCGCGGTCGGGGCCGCATCTACGCTCACATCTGGCCGCTCGCTCAGGTCGTCTAATTACTTCCACGTCTGAACAGACTACGTAGCTGCGAGCAAAGGCCAAACTTTGCTCTCGGCCTCCCTAACTTAAAGACGCGTGTAACCACTAGAGGTCTCCCCTTGGCCAGTTTTGCACGTTCGCTATTTTTGCTGCACTTGAAACTTTCCGGAGAAATGCTCTCTACTCGAGTCAGTGTTTTTCTGAAAACTTGCGCAAAAATCCACGCGACCGAGGCGGCCAGCACACGCGCCGTCGGGCCCACCCCCACCCCACCCCCGCCCGCCCCGGGCCGGGGAAGGTGCCGCACACCAGCTCTCGGAAAAACCAACAGGAGGACGCGCTCGCCCGGCCGCCCTCCCCGCCCCCCCTCCCCACCGCCCCCAAAAAACCTTATTTCTCATCTCAGGTTCCCTTCACTCAAACTTAGAACAAAAAAATAAATAAATAAATAATTCTTCCCCCTTTTAAATCTATTTTTGTTTCTCTGGACTTCGCTTTTCGGATGCATTTGTCTGGCGGCGGCGCCGAGGTGGGAAAGGAGCGGGGCCTCGGGATGCAGGGAGGGGGAAGGGCCGGGCTCGCAGCGCCCGAGGAAGTTGCATAAGGAGACACACTCCGTTTTTTGGGTCCCCCTCAAAAAAAAAATTAAAAAAAAAAATAAAAATCGGCGGGGAGGGGGAGGAAAAGGAAGCGGGAGGGGGGGAAGGGGGAGGCGGGGAGGAGGGAAACCGAAGCGGCGTTTACCTTGGTCTGCCCGTGCAGGGGTGCGGAGCGGGCCCCGGCTCGCCGCCCCCACCTCTGCCCGCGCGCAGACGGACACACGGATGGCGGCGAGGGCGGGCGGGGCGGGGAGGAAGCCGCCCGCTTTGAAACTTTCTCTCACGGTCGCGCTGTGGGCCCCGCCGCGGCCAGAAGGGGGGGGGAGGGAGGAGGCGATCCGAAGGCCTTTTTCTTTAAAGGTAATTAAAGTTTCGGCCCCGGCGCAAAAGTTGCGCCCCCTCGCGCCCCCCGCGCCCCCGGGGCTCCCTCCCCGACCCCCTCCCCTGCAGCTCGCGGGGCGCGCGGCGGATGCCCGGGCTCCTGCGCTTCCCGGTCCCCACCCCCCCCACCCCTGCCGGGCCCAGGGCGCGAGTGTGCAAGACCCATTATTCCGGAACGGCACACGCACGCGGCGGGGGGGCGGCCTCCCCGGGAGGAGGGCGGCGTAAACAAGTTGCAGGGGGAGCCCCCCCTCCCGCGCCGCCCCTGCGCCCCGCACCCAACGCCGCGACGGCCCGCGGCCCGCGCCCTCCCCCTCCCCCCTGCCCCCGCCCCTCCCCCCGCGCGCGCGCGCGGACGGCCCCGCCGGGCCCGCGCCGCCTGGCTCCCGCGAGCACTTTCCTGCCTCGGGCAGAAATAAACCGGAGGGTTTATTTTTGTGCAACTTTCCCAAAATGGCGGAAATTGGAGCCGATCTATATGAAATTCTCACACGCTCGGCCGGGAAGGGGGAGGCGGCGCGGAGGGAGGCGCAAACTCTCGGCCGCCGAGCCCCGCCGCGGGTCCGCGGGAGTGTGCGTGCGTGCGGGTGTGCGTGTGCGCGCGGGCCCCGGGCGCGGGGCGCGGGGCGCGGGGCGCGGGCGGGGGCCGGGGCGGGGGGCAGCGCACCCACGCGGGGCCCGCAGCCGGGGGCGCCGCCGCCAAGTGGCCCCGCGCCCTTCCCGCGCCCCCCGCGCGCCCCGCGCCCTCCCCGCGCTCCGCGCCCCGCGCCCGCCCTCCCCGCGCGCCGGCACAAAGGCCACACGGGCGGAGGGGGCGCAGGGGGGCGGCGCGCGGGGCTCGCGCTGCCCCCGCGCCGCCCCCGCCGCCGCCCCCCTGCGCGCCCCCCCCCGCGCGCCCCCCCTGCGCCCTCGGGCGCGCTCCCCGCCGCCGCCGCCGCCGCCGCGCTCCCCGCCGCGCGCCCGCTGCCCCCGAACGCGACCCGAGTGCGGGGCGCGGGGGGCGCGGGGCGCGCGGGGCGCGCGCGGGGGCCGCGGGGAGGCCGCGGGGAGGCCGCGGAGCCCCCTCGCACCCCGCCCGCCCGCCCGGGCGCCCCCGCCGCCGCCGCGCCCGGCGCCCTCCGCGCGGCCCCCACACCCTTCCCCGGGTGCGCGCAGGCAGAAAAATACAAGTCTCTCCTCCCCCCATTTTTTCCTTTCTCTTTTCTCGCTCTTTTGTTCCTCTTTCCTACTCGCGCTCACTCCTGCGCAGGGAGATGCCCGGCGGCGCCCCCCCGCGCCCCCCGCCGTCCCCGAGTCCCTCGCCCACTTTTTCTCGCCGGGATTAAGTTTTGAGCTGTTTCCCGGCGGCGCCCGGGGCGGGGGGAACCCCCTCGTGTCCCCCCCTGCCCGGGGCTGCTCCGCGGGGCGGCGTGCGCCTCCGGCCCCCCCGAGGTCGCTCCAACTTTCCTCCTCGCCCCGGAGAGGGCCCGGGCGGCCGAGCGCGCGGACCGACCTGGCGACCCGCGGGCGCCGGGACCCGATCGGCCGCTCCTTACCCCCAAATTCGCTCGCTTTTTTTTTTCTCCGTCTCCCGAGTAGTCCTGACAAATGGTCCAGGGCTGCGGGCGCAGTGCGCATGTGCGCGTGGAGCCAGGGCCGGGGAGAGGGAAGCTGCGCTGGAGCCGGTGCCGCCGCCGCCGCCGCCGCCGCCGCCGCCGCCGCCGCCGCGAGGCTCGCTCCGGCCGCCCTGCCCGCGCGCTGCGCCCCCGCCGCTCCCGCGCGCGCCGCCTCAGGTGCATCCCGCCCGGGGCCCCGCGCCCGCCGCCCGCCGCGCCCGCCACGGCCCAACCCGCCGGGAAACGCCGCTCAGGTCATGCATCTCTTTGTCTATTTGGCACTTTACTTTTTTTTTTTTTTTTTTTTTTTCTCTTTTTGGGGAAGGGAGAAGGCGATGCTCGGAGCAGCTAATCCGGGCTGCAAGGCTGCACTGCAAATGTGCAAATGGACCCGTGCAGCCATTAAGGAGCGCGGCCTCCCCTCTCCCTTCCCCTCCCCTCTCCCCTCCCCAGCTCTTGCACAAACGCGACCCGGACCGCTAAGTGCGTGCCACAGGTCACGAAAAATGGGAAATAAAGTTTGAAGCTCCTGGAGCCGTCCCCCCCCCCACCACCACCCGCTCCCCTGCTCGAGGACTGCAGGGGGCACGACCCGCGCGCTCCTCCCTTCCCTCCAGGGTCGGCCTTCGTGGGAGCTGCCACGCGCTAGGCCTCTGCTGTGGAATCTGGCTCGGTTGCTGCACCAGCTTCTGCGAGTGCGCGTGTCGGGACCCGGGCGGCGGGCAGAGCCGGTCCTGGCCTCCCAGGGCAGCCCCTCTGCATGGCGATGGCCTCCAGGCGACACCTGCCTCCGCAAGGCGTCAAGGCTGCAGCAAGGAGGCCCAGGCGCAGCCCAGGCGACACCTGCCTCCACAAGGCGTCAAGGCTGCAGCAAGGAGGCCCGCGTGCGCGTGCGCTAGGGACGGCCTTCCCCTCCCTTGCAGGCCTCCTCTGGGGCCGCCGCCGTGCTCCTTTCCTACCAGATGCAAGTGCTCTTTTCCTACCAGATGCAAGTGCTCATTTCCTACCAAATACAAGTGCTCCGTTCCTACCAGATGCAAATGCTCCTTTCCCACCAGATGCAAGTGCTCCTTTCCCACCAAATACAAGTGCTCCTTTCCTACCAGATGCAAGCGCCTTTCCTACCAGATGCAAGTGCTCCTTTTCCACCAAATACAAGTGCTCCTTTCCTACCAGATGCAAGCGCCTTTCCTACCAGATGCAAGCGCCTTTCCTATCAGATGCAAGTGCTCCTTTCCTACAAGTATCACAAAAGAATTGGAGTGATTGAAGTTATGATAGACATTGTTAAGGTCAGTAACACTTTGCAGTTCGGGGGGGGGGGGGGGATTAAAAAAAAAAAAAAAAGAGTAGCATGTGCGCTTTCCAGAATGGCAGGAGCCAGTGTTAACATTTGGCAAGGGTGGGAAAGTCCGGGAGAGGCCCCGCTGGCCCTCAGAGTGGACTTTATTTTGCATCTCGTAAAAGGTAAAGGAGGCCTTTTTCCGAAATTACTGCCTGGGGCCTAGAATTTAAATATATCACAGATGGAAATAATGTATTAAAAATCCTGCTTCAAAATGTAAGTAATATTATTTCTTGATTGAATTTTTTTTTTTTACTTAAGGAATATTCCTTGAACCAGTTTCAGAAAATAAACTGTTAAATTTCCTTCCTTAGGACCATGAGATTACCCCCAGAGAAGCTGACCACCCCACAGTTTCTTCCGTTGGTATAGTGACCAAATTCTCCAAACCAAAAATCAGGACACATGGCTTGCCGCGTACTCAAGAACAAAGGGACAAACCCCATGAAGGTGAAATGAGCTAATAAAATCTGCTCATATGCTGGGCAGCCATTGGTTTAGGGGGTGTGAAGAGCAGGTTGGGTGGGTAAGAGCTATAGATAATCTCAGACCGCCGGTTAACTATTGATTTCACCCACCACTTCCAACCCTTTTCCGGGCTGCTCCCAAACAGCCTAATTAACTGATCTGAATTTCAGCTTCTCCCCTTTTCTCCTTAGCCCTTGAATAATAAGCAGCGAAATGGTCAAAGGCAGACTAGGGGAGCAGAAAAGAAAGGCCGTGAACTATGTGCAAAACTAAGACCATGCAAAAAAAAAAACAAAACAAAACAAAAAACCACAACCCTTAAATTTTAGATTTTTTTTTCTAAAAATCCATTTTAGATTTATTCTCTCTAGATAATTTCTGGATGATATTTCTTATTTCTAAACTTATGTTAACTTCTGGATGATATTTCTCTCTAGATAACTTCTGGATATTTCTGATTTCTAAACTTATGTTAATGGCCTACTTGTGCTGAGCAATCCCCTGCAAGGTGGTGGGGAGTAACAACAGAGGAAAACTAGGCCAGGAGGAATTCAGTCTGGCAAGAGTCTAGCGAGCTGGGCATTGCGTTACAGTGTGGCGTGGCGTGGTGGGGTAGGCCGAGCAAGTGCGGGCCAGGAGCCCCTATGGCAATACGGACAGGTTTTCCAGAAAAAGTCACAGCCTAGCAGATTCTTGAAGGACAGCCATCCCTGGTGTGTCATTCCACTTTTCCTCTGGGAAAATGATCCAATCAGAGAAAGACCGGTGGAGGCTCTCAGCAACACCTGGCCTTCGTCCTGCAGAGATCATCCATGAAGCCTCAAGAACTTTGTGTCGGCGGTTCCCAAGCTGTAGTTCAGGGCGGGAGATCTTCCGCGGGCACTCACAGGTAAAAACAAGACCACTACCACGTATCTGGGCCAAGAAACCGTCGGTGCCCCCAGCCGAGACGGAGGCGGATGCAGTCCTGGACTGGAGACGACGCTCAGTAAGCCAGTACTCTTCCGGGACCTCTCTGCACCTGCTCCCCAAAGGGGGCCATCCCAGTAGAAGCTTCGCTGTTCCTCACGTTTCCACCACGTGGTCACTGCTTCATTTCCATGAGGAATCCCTTCTTTCCAGCTTCACTTAATCTCATCACCCTCCACCACTGCCCTCTTCCCGGGCCACCCTGCTCTACCCTCTTGACACCCACCAACCACCAAATCTGTCCCTCACGTGGCATTTCAATTTCCTTGGCACCTCAAACTAAAGTATTAGCTCATTCCTTTATTATCCTTCGTAGTGATGTATTTAAACCCAAACTTATTGCCCCCAAATGACTTCAGGTCCCTCCATTCCTAAATGTTGTGAAGCTAAAATGGTTTTACATGGAAAACATTTTAAACAAGTCACCACATTCATTCTTTAGAGGTCTTTCAAGGCATCCTATCACGTCTCAGTGAAGGTCATGTAAAGCCTCTCTCACTGGACTCTTAATTCTAGGAAACAAACTGAGGGTGGCGGCGGGAGGGGAGGTAGGTAGGGGCGATGGGGTTTTGAGGTGAGGGCCATGAAGAAGGGCACGTGACGTAAGGAGCCCTGGGTGTTGCGTGCAACTGAGGAATCCCTAAATTCCACCCCCGGAAACTAAAAATACGATGTATGTATGTTAACTAAATTGAATTTAAATTAAAATTTAAAGAAAATAAAAAGTAAAAATAAAACCTCTCTCACTGTACTCCATTGTCTTACCTCCACTCTGCGTGAACTTCAATTTAAAAGCTAAACTCCTTCTTCTTCCTAACACTAAACTTGTCCCACCTCCTGTTGGTAGGACTCACTCTTCCTGTCCCAGAACAGTTCCAGGGTGACCTCCTCCATGGGCCGGCCCTCACAAATTGAAATTGGAGTGAAGTCCAAGAGATTTGCATTCTAATCCAGTCCTGCCACCACCCACTGGGAACCATTAGGCAGGTCACCTCACATTTCAGGGCTTCAATTCTCTCACTAGCTAGACAAAAAAAAAAAAAAAAAACAGAGTAATTGATTTCTGAGGCCTCTTTGAAATCCATGTCCTTCTCCATCTTTTCCACAGAACGGGAGCACGGTCACATTTTGGTACAAATACTATGGAACCAAGAAAGGAATTTTAAGGAGTGAAAAATCCATCCATCGGCTGGGGACCCGAATGTTATCAGTTTATAGCTCGTTCAGTTGGGTTAAGCCTGGTACTAATGAGATCAAGGTCATGGGTTCCATTCCCTAACGGCTAGTTAGTTTTGATCTGCTTCATAGCCACAAACCGCTTTTCTAACACCAGTCCCCCACGTTATACTGTGTGCTCCTGGTCACAAGCCTCGAGGTAAAACTGAATCTTCCCACAGAAATGTTCTAAACGAACAATACTTGGGATCATCCTTTTAATGTATTATCTTACTTTTAAGTATGAGTCAAGTTATTGATTTTTTTTAGCCTACATAATTGTGTGCTCCATGTTTTTCCAAGTATGAAAATGACGTTAACATTGATTTGGCCAAGATTCTTATTATTGATATTTGTAAGAGCTGAGTTTGATTTTCTTGTTAGTGTTCTAGATAACACTGAAATGTTTATTAAGTACTCACATTTGAATCCTGGTTATCTTCATTGTGACACATCTGCATACATTCCTGGCACAGGGCTTGTGATGGTAAAATGTCATTGGAATGCTAAGGGTGAAAGAGAAAGGGTATATTACTCATCAGGTAAAGCATTATAATGTGTATCACATGCTCCACATCCTAAGGAAATTAATATAGAAAGAGCTTCTGGACAGATGTGAGTGCTTATTATCATTTTGTTTAGATACAAAAGTAAAGGTAGAAATGTGACACACGTATCCAAAAGAGTAGAATAATATGGGACCGTAAACTCCCTTCTAGGTTTAAAGGAAAAAGATCATTTATATTTTTGCATAATATACTTACTCATCTAAAGCCTAAATCTAAAAGCCTTATGACTAAACAATGTTAGAAGGCACAGGCCAGACTTCAGACCACGTTTATAAGAATAGTCTTGGATATTCTGAGAACCTGGTTCTAGAATGTTCTTTCCATTTGACCTGGCCTCCTGACCACAGCTGACTGGTCCAGCAAAGGGCACTTAATCCCAAGACTGAATTGAGCAGCAAGGGGTGGCCTGTGAGTCAGCAGGGAGTGCTTTCCCATATGAATAAAAGTGATGAAATGGACCAGTCATAGTCTTAAACTTGGCCATATGAACTGGAAATACTGAAGATAAAGTTAGTTGATAGGCATTATAAAAACTAAACGATTCACAGGGAGAACAAGGTAGAGTGCAGGCTCATTAGCTATTAGGCCTGGGAAACTATGCATAAATAGAAATCATAAGGTAGAGAGCGGAGCAGGAGTTCGCCAGCCAGCCAGAGATAAAGGTGCCAGGGCTTCACTGGGCCCTGCGTGACCTCCTGTTCCCAAAGGTCATTCTAATCTTGGACAGGCCTGGCCACTCTGTGGTCACCATGAAGACTACTACACGGCTAGGATTTCTGTCTTCGCTAGTATTGGCCTAGTAACTCCCCATCCCTGGTGGGAAATTGAGTCTTTTTTTTTTTTTTTAATTGAGTAGATAAACAAAAGAACCCAACCTACAGCAAGGAGTTTGACTTGTTCCCATTAGACTTGCAAAAAATTAGAGGCAAATTTTATCTCACTCTCCAGATCTGTAAAATGGGGATATGACTAGCCCCTAGCTCGTAGGGTTGTTAGGAGGATTTAATGGACCTATGCAAGACTAAACCTTGGCACGTGACAGCAATCAGTAAATATTAGCCTGGGAGTCGGGATTTTTGCCTGTTTTAGTTTTCTGCGGTATTGCTAGCTTTCGGATCTCTACCTGCACACAGTTAACTATGAGAAAAATATTTGTCGAATGACTTAAAGGAATATTAATACACACATTATGACATCTGCTCTTTTACTCACCCCTTTCCCAGCTGGTTACTAGGCCATAGGTGCCATGTCACAGCCGTGCTCATGGGCAACATCCTCCTAAAAGTTCCTAAAAGCATGTAAACAGAGAGTGTTAATGGAATTCATAGGCCCTATTTCAAAGGAGCCTGCTGTTCGGAATATATTATCTTTATTTAGCATTTATATTACACTTTTACATTTTCAAAGCCCTTTTCAGTTTTTTAACTAAATATTTGTTATAACATTCCTACGTTATCTTTCATTGAGGGAGGTAACTGAGGCATGGTTCCAATCGTTAATACCTATATCTGGAATTGAAGTCATCGCATAAATACAGTAAGTGCAACTGTATGTGTGTGTGTGTGTGTGTGTGTGTATATATATATATATATATATATATAAAATCTGGAACATTACTTGGTTCTTGTAGAATGCCGAATGGAATGTCAGTGTTTGAGAAGAAGACAATCTGTCACTTTAAATTACACCAGCCATGCCTTTCCCTTGGTTCTATTTCAGAAACTACCATCAATAGAAAGGTTTTTAAACTGAGGTTTCTCAATGGGTTTGAAGTCTTTAAAGAATAAAATTTTGAAATTCAGGATTGAAATATTTCACAAGATCTCAGTAATTGCACAATCTTTTTCTATGAAAATCTCAAGACAGTAGTTCTTTCCTAGTGTCAATGTGGTGAGGATTTCTGCATGTGTGCCCTTAGAATTCGGAGACAGTGAGGAATGAAGTGAGGAAAAAATCAGTATACCATTGATGAAATCGGTCAAGAGTAATCTAATTTAAGGGTTTACAAAAGGCCTAAGGAGATTTGGGAAATACCAAAATCCAATCAGGTGCCCCTGTGGAGTTTCAAGAAAGGCTGAAATGTATTGGACCAAAAAGAGATACTGAACTTTGGTTGCCATTTCAGCTGATTGACCACAGGAATATAGTCGATGATATCGTAATAACTTTGTGTGGGGGCCCACGCTGACTACACTTAATGTGTGTAATTGTCGACCTGGTATGCCGTCCATCAGAAACTAACATAATCTTGGATATCAACTATACTTCAAAAATTTAAATAAAAAAAAGCAAAACCCAGCCATACCGAAACAAGAAACCCTAACTCAACGGAGTCCCCAGTGAAGCTGGATAATCTGTTCATTTGTCTCCGGCTGACAGTGTCTTCTGTGGCCAAATCAACCGTTCACTGACGGCGAGGTCAGATTGTGCTCCAGAGTTCCTCTCTCACCATGCAAGCTCCTTCAGCCCTTCCTCTTAACATACAAATCTCTCTCCTCTCCCTTTTCCAATGAAAAACATCCCTACATCTTCCCCAGGCTGTGCACTCTCTCTTTAGTCCTCCGCGAATTTTCATGATTCTCCCAATATTTATGGTCCATTATTCTGCGCTGGCTTTTTCACAGCCAAAAACCATACTCATGCTTCTCTGCTCGATCTTGAAAAAGAAAACCTTTTGTCAACTCTACACCATTTTAAATACTGTGCCATAATTTCTCCTTTCTTCTGCTGCCAAACTTCTTGAACAATTTAGTCTATGCTCACTTTCTTCATTTCCCTACATCCCATTCATTCTTCAACCCACGGGCGTTGCCATATATGCTTTCTTCTCTGTAAAGTTGCCAAGGACTTCCTAAATGTCAAATCTAGTGGCCACAGTCCACCTCCTATTGAAGAGTCTAGATTTGGCAATGTTGACTAATCCCTTCTTTGAAACTGTCTTTTCATTCAAACTTGTTGCCAGTTCCCTGTTCCTAATGTTCTCTAGTCCTTCAGACCTAGTCCTTTTTTCTCCACCCATTTGATAAATACAAGTGCTTCTGAGATTAGCTCCTGGCCTTCCCCTCTGTCTCCACACTCTCTCCTGAGTGAACTCATGTACTCACCCAGCATCAGTTGAACTCATCGTTGTGTGAACGATTCCTGGGCTACATTTTTTACGTGAGCATGCCCCTGAGCTTCAATTTACATGTCCAATTACTTGAGAGGTAAGTCCACGTGGATACCAGGTGAGCTTGAAGACAACGGAACGGTGTGGTGGTCTCAAGGGCCAAGGCTTCACCTTTGCCGTCCCATCCAGTCCCATCCAGCTCGGTGGGAGTTCTACCCAGTTCTACCACTTAACCAGATATTAGCAACTTCACCTGCCTACACTGAGTTTCCTCCCACCTACAATAATCCCTACTTCCCTGGGCCCCTATCAAGATTAAATGAGATAATGCCTGGAATGTAAGAGCTTGATAAACGGTAACTCCTGTCTTTGGTCTACTGCTTCTTCCTTCTGCATTCCTCCTCTCAGTTTGTAATGTCACTGTTTTCTCAGTCAATGATTGAACGACATCTTCCTCTTCCTGCCACCCACATCCCGTTGTCAACAGATCCTATTGATTGTTCCTCTGTAATAATCTCTCCTCTACGCCCTGTCCTGCTTTTTTACTATTTTGACTGCCACTGCCCTACTTTGTATCCTGCCAGGATTACTACTCTATATTTCTAACTATAGGCTTTCCACTACAATTATCTTCCTCAAGCGGAGCGTTGGTAATGTTACTCCCCTGTTCCAATCCCTAAGTGGTTCCTCATAACTTTAGAAAAAGTTGATCTTCTCAGTAGGGTACTTAGTGCCCTTCAAGCACCAGAATAGAGCGATCTTTCCGTCTTCAGCCAATACACCCCACAAATCCCTGAGGAGGCCGTACCAAGCCACTGCGGTGCATGGTCACTTGTCTTTGCTTTTCTTCGTGCTGTTTCCTAAGCTTGACATGTCCTGTCCCCGCCCCTGCTCGACCTATCAAAATTTCTCTCTCGAACAGATATTCGTACACTCACATTTCTAGCCGCATGTCCACAATAGCCAAACGGTGGGAACAGCACAAATGACTCAACAGAAGAATGGACAGACAAAATGTGGTTTATACACACAATGGAACGGCAGTAAGCCTTATGAAAGGAAGGAAATTCTGACCTGCGCTGTTACGTAGGTGGACCTCGAAGACACGTGAAGTGGAATAAACCAGTCACAAAAGGGTATTGTACGGTATTCGGTTCCACAAATAGGAGGTAGCTAGAGCAGTCCAATTCAGAGACAGAAAGTAGACTGGCCATTGCCAGGAGCAGGGGGAGGGGGAGACGGGGAATGACCGTTTCATGGGTACAGACCGTCGGTTTTGCGAGGTGACAAAAGTTCTAAAGATGGTTGGTGGTAATGGTCTTGCAACAGCGCGAGTGCGCTTGATACCACTGTGCTGTACAATCAGGAATGGCCAATCTTATGTATATTTTACCACGACTTATTTTTTTCCTAATTCATTTTTAGTTTCATATATGAAGTACCAGGGATTAGTTTAGGTGCTGGGAGTTCAAATAGTAGATGAATAAATAAAGTGTGGACTGTCTCCAAGGGGCATAGATTGAGAAAGTCTCAAATTCTACCTCTACCATGCGAAACTCCAGGTGATTACACGGGAAATGCAAAGCTTTCTTCTGTCTCTGTATCTATTCTAGCACTTGCCACATTCTGCTCTGTAATGTGTCTGGTCCTTGTAAGCTCTTGGCTCTCTTTTGGTGTAATAAAATACCTAAGGTCAGGAGTTCTGTCTTATGCATCCATTTTCTTTTTTTTTATTCATCATAGCACTTAATGCAGTTCATCGCACATAACGGGAGCTCAATAAACACTTGTAGAGTAGGACAGAGTGGAATGGAAGGTAAATTCAGCCATCAGTGATGTTCCGGGCTGGAAATGACATGACCTGATGAGACGGGCCTTCCTCAGAATGGGTTTCCCGACCAATGGCATTTGCCAACTAAAAGATCAAAACAGAGCCCAACTCGAAAACACCACTACATCCCTCAATACCAGGTACTCACAGCTGTTACAGACTTGACATATGATCCTTAGTAAATATGGCTATCATCTCATCTCTGAATTAATTTTCTAAAATTTCAAATTGAAAGCCGTAACTCAAACGTGGATGGTTGGGCCTGGACACTGTGCAGCATATTTACAATCCGAGCTCTGAGCCAACCGTTAAAGAGTTTTGTGAGGAGAGATAGCCACCATCAGCTGGCTTCCCTCCCTGACCCACAGGGTTTGGAGCAGGCTGCCTCAGAGCTGGTTGGGTTTTGAGTACATGGCAATAATCAGAACAAATAGCACTTAGGAATCTAGAACTTTCTATCCTCTGATAACCCTTTATAAATCATCTAGGTAGTAACAGGCACTTAAGCCTGTCTTCTTGAGTGCTAGGAAAATTTTTTCTCTCATCATGATGGGATTTCTCTTTTCATCTTCAGAGGCAGAGTTCTTTATTTTACTGTCAAGATGAGGTTTAGGCACCCTGGTGCTTAATAATTATGGTTAAAATTCCCTGAGTGATTATTGAGTGCCAGGAACTGTGTTATACGCTTTATCTGTATTATCTCATGTCTTCTTCTCAACAACGCTATAGGGAGCAAGGTGGATTTCTTTTGTGAGTGGCTTCCCCAGATTTCCTTCCTCCTCCATTAACATCATCGCCTGGTCCCTAGGCAGCCCCCAGCCTCATTCCATGTGGTCTTGGGGGCCCGTCTGTTCTAATACTTCCTGACATCAAGGAAGGGTGGGTAATGGAAGTGAGGCCAATTAGACTGTCAGGAGAATCTGATTAATGGGCCAAGTGACAAAAGTATGGTGGCTGGAGGTAGGTTATTTCAAAGTACATCCCCCCCCGCCCCACCTGCAAAATTCCTGAACAATAACCTAAGAGTAGCCCTGGTCTGTTACCCCAAGGCCTGATCATTTGATCATTAACCTTTTCCTTCAACTCTGACCAACCAAATTTTGTTCCAATATATTCCGCTTTTTAAAAAATTCAATGTTAGAATCAGTTGCTTATAACCTAAAAAGCTTCCCAATAAGTTAGCATATATGTTTTTCATTGTTATATAACAAATGGTCACAAATGTGGCTGCTGGCGAATAACACATGTTCATTACTGTACAGCTTCTATGGGTTAGGGCCCTGGGCATCGCTAACTAGGTCCTGTTGGGAGTCTCTCAAGGCTACAGTCAGTATGTCAGCCAGGGCTAAGCTCACCCCTGAGATTAGGAGTTCTCTGAGGTTTGCGTGGTTGTTGGCACGATTCCAATTAGGACTGGGTTCCTTTTTCTGGCTTGCTGTCACTGGGGGATGGCCTCTTATCAGCTGGGGGCTGCAATTTCTGCTACATGACCCTATCCCTAGGCCTCTTGCAACAGGGCAGTTTGCTTCTTCAAGTAGGGCAGCAAAATCTCCTTCCTTTCAGGAAAACACAGGGCCCTCCTTTTAAGGGCTCACCTGATTAGGTCAGACCCACTTGGAATTACTCCTTTTTTGATCAGCTCAAAGTTAAATGATTAGGAACCTTAATTACATCTGAAAAATCCCTTCACTTTTGTCACCTAACATGCTCTAATCACCAGAGAAAACCCCATCACGGCTCCCTCCCACAGTCAAGGAGAGGCGATCATAACAGGAGAGTACACACCAGTTTGGCAGAGCCTTTGGGGGCCATCTCATAATTCTACCTTACGAAGGTAGTTACTCTTATTATCCTCAGTTTACAGATGAATACACTAAAGTTTAGAGAGGTTAAGTCATCTGCCAAAAATTACAAATTTCTAAATATTAACGTCAAGATTTGAACCAGGCCTGTCACCAGTGCTTAGGCTAAGCTGTAATATTCTTGAAATGAGTTTTACCTTCTTCATTTAAATCTTCTTGTACCCACTGAAACTTTTCTGCAATTTTAAGAGTTTAAGTGGCTTCATATTTCCTTCCACTTGATCTGCATACCCTCGTTCTCTACATCATATGTCCATGTAGACAATAGGGCAAGTTCCTACAGAGATGCTAAGGCATCTGACAAACACCTATGGAGGATGAGCATTTGTAAGTCATTGTGCTGGATGGCTCAAGAAAACTCAAGGTGGACCCCAAGGAATGCATTTTCTATCAAAAGACACAAGATCGAATACAAAATTATGAACATATATGAAAAAACCATAAAGAAGCACACAGAAGAGGGAATAATGAATTCTGAGTAGAATGAAAATACAAGGGGCACCTGGGTGGCTCAGTCAGTTAGACATCCAGCATCCAACTCTTGATTTCGGCCTAGGTCATCATCTCAGGCCTATGAGATCAGGCCCCACGTTGGGCCCCATGCTGGGTATGGAGCCCACTTAAGATCCTCTCTCCCTTTCCCTCTGTATCACCCCCCAACTCACACATGCTCTCTCTCTCTTAAAAAAAAGAAAAAAGAAAAAAAAAGAAAGGAAGAAAGAAAGGAAGGAAACACAAGAGAAATCTCAAAAGAAATGAATAGGATTTGGCCTTTCAGAAAAGTGAGGAGGTGGCAGGAAGCATCTTCCTGAAGCTCCCTCCTTTCATGAGTATCCCTCACTTGATCCTTGATCATTGTAATTTGACACATCGGAGGCTTTATTGGAACTGAAAGATAGCAACAAGTAACCCCATATCTTGAGGCTCTGTTTTCTTTGGTTGACCTAGGGGAGTTGAGAAACCAAGGACAATGAATCAATTTTGGTCAATATAGAAAAAATAATCTCGTACTTAACAGTACTATCTAAAGAATGTTTTCACTGGCTCAGTACGTGCATATTATACCAACTTATTAACTGTTACTTTTCTTAAGTGATTTATCCTAGTGCTTCATGGAGAATTCATTTTTCTCCTTGGCCCAAGATGTCACTGATGGCCAATCAGGCAAATAGCACTAATATCACTAGGGAGAGAAGAGAAAACAGAGGAGAAAATAGCTTTCTACATTACATCAAACTATAGAATATCCACATTAGAGATATTATGTGTATTTGTTTTGCTAGAAATTTTATATGAAGCAGTAAAATGAATGATATGAAAGTAGCACTGTTGAAAGAGACTTGGGGCTTTTAAATTAAAATTTCCAGAGCCTGTATTGCAGCTGAATTCATCCTTCTATGTATTCATTAATTCAACAAATACTTATTGAGTACCTACTATATGCCAGACACTATACTAGGTTTTAGGAACAAAGCACTGAATAAGATGCATATCAGCACTCTCCTAGGCTATAAGTTGTAGTGTGGATATTGTCAATAAATAGACAATATGATACATCATAATATGTGCTATGGTAGAGAAAGTACAAAGTGCTACAGGAGTATGAAGGAAAATAATTTTGTTGAGTTCAAGAGAAATTTGTGAGGCTTTTCTGGAGGAGATGGCATTTAAGTTGACATGTAAAGACAGAATGGGAGATATGGGACACCCTGTAATGAGCAAAGGATCTATAAGTACCAAAATAAAAATTGTGATAGTTATTTGGGGACAAAAGGGAAGGAACTAAGAACATTCATTTCTTTAAACTATTTTAAAATGTTAAGATTTAAAAAAAAGTCCTACGTCCCCAGACCAAGATGCTTCTTATATCACTTACCAGCATGTACGTATGAGCTACAAGCACTTACCTGCAGTGTCCAAACAAGAACTCAAGAACTCACCCTGCTTATCATCATCAGTTTTTGCCTGGAATCCATCTCCACCTGGCTCTGAAATCGTGCCCCTGTAATGACAAAGCACCACCTCCATCGCCAGCCACCGTGAACTTGGAATTTACAAATGGTGGGACTTCGCATTCACTGGTGCTGTTAGTGCCAGCTGCCTCCAGGCTGCCGGCAAAAGTTGCCAAATTGTGTCAACTATCTACTGAACAAATGCCAAAAACATGTGACTTCTCCCAAATTATTTCCATGATATAGGAGATTAATGGACAAGTGACAGTATATTTTAGATAATAGACATTACACCATTCTTAATTTTTATTTTTTGAAATCCATTTTTGCTCCCAAACATGTAAATTGCATATGTGTGTGTGTGCATACCTTTCAATTCTGTTATATTTACCTGATCATAACACTGTAATCTATTTCTATAAAGCTATAATAAATTACTCGTTTTGTTAAAAAAAAAAACAAACATGAGTTTATAAGTTTTGCAACATATATTGGGATTACAAATGCACTTCAATCTTTGACCAGCATTTCTATTTCTGTCCTCTAGACATGCCCTTACATGTGTGATATCACATAGGTAGAGGGTTACTTACTGTAGAAGAACAAAATAACTTAAATAAAATGTATTGATATGAGACTAGTTTTAAAAATTATGGTTAATTCTGTTATTTTTTAAGATTTTATTTATTCATTCGTGAGAGATAGAGAGAGGCAGAGACACAGGCAGAGGTAGAAGCAGGCTCCCTGCAGGGAACCCGATGTGGGACTCGATCTCAGGACCCCCAGGGCCACGCCATGAGCAGAAGGTAAATGCTCAACCACTGAGCCCTGGTGTCCCCCCGCAAAATTATGGTTAATTCTTACAAGGAGATAATATGTAGCCATAAAAAGAGTAACGAAGGTGATACAGAATAATGCTGAAGGCATGTTGTAAAGAAAGCAAGGCACAGCATCCATGAGTGTAGACACTTTGTTTGTTTTTTTTTAAGATTTTATTTATTTATTTATTCATGAGAGACTGAGAGACAGAGAGAGAGACAGAGCACCAGAGACAAAGGCAGAGGGAGAGGGAGAAGCAGGCTCCATGCACCGGGAGCCCGATGTGGGATTCGATCCCGGGTCTCCAGGATCGCGCCCTGGGCCAAAGGCAGGCGCTAAACCGCTGCGCCACCCAGGGATCCCGACACTTTGTTTAAGAAAGGGAGAATATGTAAAGAATAGGTCTATGTGTATATATGTGCAGATAGTTATTTGTTTAATATATATTTGCTACTATAGGGGCGACGGGGGCGGGGGGGCTCAGTGGGTTAAGCATCTGCCTTCTGCTCAGGTCATGATCCCGGGGTCCTGGGATCAAGCCTCAGATCTGGCTCCCTGCTTCTCCGGCTCCCTCTGCCCCTCCTCTGTGCATGCACTGCCTCTCACTCTCTCTCAAATAAATAAAGTCTTAAAACATATATGTATGTATATATGCTATTATAGACTGAATGTTTGTGTCCCCCTAAAGCTTATATGTTAAAACGTAGCCTCCAATAAGATGCTATTAGGATGTGGGGCCTTTGAGTGGGATCAGATCCTGGAGGCAGAGCCCTCATTAATGGGACTAGTGTCCTCAGGAAAGCGACTTTGGAGAGCTCCCTCACCCCCACTTCTGTCACGTGAGGGCACAGCAATAAATCCATTGCATGTTAACATAAATAACATACTTTCATGAAAAATCACTAGGTTTTCCAAAACAGAAACGAAGAGTGGCATTCTTTGCAAATTGCTTGAATGTCTGACTTAATAGAAGACATCTGGATTCCCGTAACTGCTTCTGCATTCATTCCATTATGATACATTATTCTGATTGAAGAAGAAGAAGAAAACTCTAGTTTCAC
Organism: Canis aureus; assembly: GCF_053574225.1. Classification (NCBI taxonomy): domain Eukaryota; kingdom Metazoa; phylum Chordata; class Mammalia; order Carnivora; family Canidae; genus Canis; species Canis aureus. Next base: position 69,039,737 of record NC_135611.1, on the reverse strand, counting down.
ACAGATAAGAGCTTGGAAAACAGACAAGTATTTTAAACATTTCCAGATAATTGTAGCTATTCTTCTTTGATATTACACCAAAACTCAACAGCTAGTAGTTTCTTAAAGGTTAATTGCAATAGAGTATCTGAACCTCTATTGAAGAGCTATTCGTATCCTGTTATATTAAATTCCACCGGTCTGCCTTCCACTTTGGAGGGTTCTTCGGCCCATGCATATTTTTTTTAAGATCATGCTTCAATCATTTGGGAACTATCAGTCCACTGAGTTATACGGATCTTTTAAATGTTGATACCTCTCCTTCTACAATATCAAAAAATTGCATTTGCTGTTTCACCACCAATTTCATCAAAACAGTTTTTAGACATTGAAAAGCTATTGAGCTCACAGTGGTGGGTACAAGTTTTCCAAAATTCTAATTCCTATTTAAAAGCTAAAATTTTGTGATTTGCAGCTCATACCATCATTTGTTTTTCCTGAAGTAACAGGCACATTTTGTTCATTTTTAAGGGAATGTTCGCCAAACACTTGTATGAATAACCATAGTTTGTCTGTCATTCTTTCAAGTAAAAATAGTGTTCTGTGAAAAATGCAGCTAGTTGCGTTTGCAACTCAGACAACCGGCAAGTGCATTTCCTTGGGATAAACTGGTACTTTGATATGCAGCAAAAGTGCTTTATATGTACTTCCCTTTTGCATCTGACAGACTCAAGATTTAAAAATTATTAGCTTTTCTTGCTCATCAAAGACATTCTTAAGTGAGATTTGCATGTTCTTATCTGTGAGGATATGACAGGGAAGACAACACGGACTTCCAGTACAGTTGCTTGCACTGCCTCGGTTCACGCCAAGTGCCAGTGGTTTTACCTGCCACTGCTTTTGCACCACCAGGGAAAATGCCAACAGTGAACATGGCAAAGGATGTCATTATGAAATGGTTTTGCTCTCACAGACCCCCTATATGCATCTTGGGAACCCCCAGGAGTCCACAGATCATGCTTTGGGAAATATTTGCATAAATAATTTTTGAAGTAATATATTAGAAACTGGCAATATTATTTGCCTTCAATGAAGAGCACTGGATAATTGAGGGACAGGTGTGGGAGGAAGATGTTTCACTACATACCCTTTTTACTTTTTGAATTTGAACCAAGGGAATGTATTAGTCATTCCAAGATAAATTTAAAAATGATTTTCAAAACCATAAGAAACTTGAAAGCTGGACCAAGGAAAGTGAGGTGACAACTCATATTTATACAAGGATAATATTCCACATGGCTGCATAGTTGCAGAGTGGCTGGCTGGTATAGAACTCAGATGAGTTTGAACCACGGCCCATAAGGATGCTTAGCCTAGAGTCATTGGTGAGGCTCACACACAAACTGCTAATTGGTATAGTAGTTCAGGCATGGAGAGTAAGCAGGGAACTTGCAATAAATCACATCATAATTTGATAATAATAAAACTCAGGGAGGAAAATCAGAAAGCTGTATGTGACTGTAAACAGTTAAAGACATCCAGTAGTCCCTCATTACCATTGACTTATCTCCCCACAAGGAGTCTCATCCCTACTCCTAAGCAATAAATCTACGTGACCAGGGTAAGTACTGGTCACCGGGAAGGAACCGTGCTTTTCCATAACTAACCGTCATGTTTACAGATATCCTGATCTTGGCCCACCTGGTCCACCTTGCGGTTCTAAAGCAACAGTTGTAAATTCAGATGCTCAGAGGTTCCCATCAGGTCATGTCAATGAATGAAGCAGGCTGAGAAAAAGAAATCCATTGTCCTCTCAGTTTATCTTGCTTGTCTTCACTTATGGTGGAGGTAAAACCTAGGAAATACGTCATTTTCCTCTTGACTCTACTGCAAGAAAAACAAAAGTTCCAGTGAAACAATAAATGGGAACTGACACCAGGCCTCTGTGTCAGAGGGTAATAACTGGTGGGGACCCTGATACCTGGAGAGCACAGCCCTATGTCAGGAGGACACCTGCTTCTCTGTGCTCCTTAGCAGCTCCGGATCTGGGGCTGCCATTGGAAGTGTAGACTTGGTGTGATTATCATAGCTCTCATTTTATTAGAAAAGATGGAAATATGAACATTTACAGGGCATTTCCAAATTTTTAAAAAATTAGGTAACTAATTTTTAAAAATTATGCAGTCTATTTTGAAAAGATTTTATTTATTTGAGAGAGAGAACATGAGGAAGGGAGGGCAGAGGGAGAAGCAGACTCCTTGCTAGGCAGGAGCCCAATGCAGGACTAGATCCCAGTACTCCAGGATCGTGATCTGACCCAAGGGAGATGCTTAACCAACTGAGCCCCCAGGCACCCCTTACACAGTCTTTATGTATAGGCAAACACTTGGCCAAAGAAGATGTGGCTGTGGGCCGATTTCACACTATAGGCTTATGGCTTGACATCTCTGATCTAAATTCACTTTCTAATATCTTTGTGGATACTATTTGGGCATAAAAAGGATTCCAACGCAGTTGACCTGTTTCTCTCCATCAGGGAAGCTCATGCCAGCCAAGGTTAAGTCCCCGGTGAGGGTTAAAGAACTACTGACAATTCAAGGCACTCCGGCAGTCCACTCAATTAAAGGGGCTCAGTACCCCGAGATAGCCCCACACCTCGCTTAAAGGCTGTGAGTAGGTCAGGCAACCTCGCTTCTGAGGAGGGGAGCTCTGTTTGGCGCTCTGTATTGCTAACGAGGGGCAGGAGCTCTGACAACCACAGACACAAGCACAAGGCCAGCCGATCACAAGAAACATCCTGATGCAAACCCTTTGCGATCTTTCAGCCTCAGTCAGAGTGAAGGAAGACAACCCAAGGAAAGTCAACCAACGCCTATATGCACAGCATTTGCTGGAGATCCAGAGCCTCTAGCTGTAGGGTTCAGGGACAGGGGAGAGACTTCTTCACCTAATCAGCTGGATACATGTGTTGGCACGAGATGCACACCCACGAAAGCTGTGCTTCTGCCATGTGCAGCCACCACGGCGTTTGAAATGATCCTTTGGAATTTCTGGTGACTTCACCTTTGGTGTACGTGTGTTTAGTACACAAACTCCTATGTCACATGCACATAGGAAAGTAGTTCTAAGGGTCTGGACTATTTCAAGCCCCTTGAGCCACAAGCATCTCTGGGGATAATATCACCAGGTATTTTATCACTGGCTGCTCCCCTTTTCTATCCTAAGGTTCACCATCATCTTGGTGGAAGAGAATTCCCTCACCAAAGCGACACACATTACTTCTGCATGGGAGGTCTATGAAGAAGTATTTTGCCTTCATGGACTCCCATCCACTCCATCTACTCATTCTATAAAGAAAACTCTGTTCAGACCCTTCTATCCACTGGCCAAGTAGAAAGAATCTCATAGAACCCATTTTCCAGAAAATACATCTGATCTACCACACTTGCTATGTGCAGAACTCACTACAGCCCTCCACCTCCTCACACACACTCCCTTCCATAGTGACGATACTTTCTGCTCCTGTTACTTCCTCACTTCACTGTCTTTCCAGCAACTGTTGAGTGCAGAGAATCACTTCAAGCTACCCGAAGTCCTGTAGAAGAGCTACAGGACTTGCTTGAATATAAGAAGGAACAAAACCCAAAGGGGATGGAGCTAGACACAAAATCAGAATCAGAGGTAGCATCTGGCAATCTTCTTGACACACTCACATCCCTAACTTTTCAAAGTTGCTGGAAGACTGTTTCTCACGACTGCAAAAGTCATGAGAGCAATACCTGTACCTCAAATTGTAATGAGAATAATTAGATAAGGAATTCTCAGCTCCAGGAAACTTCTGGTTTACTTGTTGAATTTAAAAGTATAAAAATGAATAGTCTAGTATCTAGGCCAAAAAAACAAGTAGCCTACAAAGGGGGGAGGGATAAAAAGGTTGGCATCACACTTCTATCCACAGCAGTATTCAATGCCAGAGACCATGGAGAAACATAAAGAGTTCTGAAGTAAAAGAAAGCAGGACCAAAGAACATTTTTCCAGGCATGGTGTCATGTTAGTAAAAACAAACATATTGAAATAAGAAAGACCTCAGGGAATATAACACGCTTAGCTTTTCTTGTAAAGAAAAATATATTTATTTGACAACTAAGATTGAACTGTATAAAAAACCGAATCAAAATAAAAAACTGAGGCATGGATAAGTGGATGGCAAAAGAGCATGTGTGGAGCAATTAATCCATTTCCATAGAGAATACTGGAAAATAACAACCAAGTATAACTAGAGGAAGTTTTGGCAGTATAAACGTAAAACAACTCACAGACATGGCAAAATTGAGAGGAGCAGGTTACAAGAAGTGTAAGAGTGCTGACGTTCTCATCTCTCATAGCAGTGAGTCTGCTGACAGCATCTAAAACCAAACACTTAGTGGAAACAAAAAAAAAATAACAATTTCCATTGCTTATTTTTTTAATGTTAGATTTTTTGAAAGAGGAAATTACGTATTTTGTGATGAAGCATATTTGAAGTCATCAATTTCTTAATGTTTTCTTTACTAATTAGAATTAAACCTGTTACTTTCATTAACATAACAGAAGTCCGTCCGTCCATCGTCCATCCATCCATCCATCCATCCATCCATCCAGTTGTCTACCTTTGTCATATGCATCCTACACGAACGGGGACCCCTGCAGCAGTGTAATGCGCAGCCCAGGTGCTTCTAGCTGTAAGCATGCGTAGAAAAATGATTCGAATGATGTAGCCCTAGTGTTAACGGCTCTCTCTCAGGGGCAGGATTGGAAGTGATTGTTTAAACTTTCATGTTTGCATTTTTCAATATCATTTACCTTTTTTAGATGATACACTCTTTTTACAAAAGAAAATTTTCCTGTAAATGAAAATGAGACATAACATTCTAAATGAACAAAAGAACCTTGGATACTCCCCCATGTCCGGGGCAATCATCCTCAACCTGTGCTTCTTTTCACGCTCTTTGGCTTCAATTCCATCTCCAGTTACTCTTCAGAACTCTTGACACACACCCTGGAGCCCACCCCTGTCCTCTCTCTCCCCAGTATGTGGAACCTCGCTTTTTCCTCTGGGTTCCTATTCGTTCTTCAGGAGTCCTGGAAGGAATCTGTGCTGTGGTTTCTGCTGCCTGAAGATGTGAGTCTGGTGTCACACACAGCATGTAGTGCCTGTTGTTATTTTACTCAGAAATTAATTTAACAGAACCCTAGGATTTTAATTAATTTTACCATTTTATAATACTGTGTAAAATTAGAAACAAGGTTTGGTTTCTTTTTTTTTTTTTTTTTTTCAATTGTCTACCCAGTATCTGAACTCCTGCCTTTATGTGAAAAATCCTGCAAGGTCTGAACCCTTGCTGCACATGCCCGTGGGTGCTATGAAGTCCAGAGGCATGCGTTTGCCGCACCCATCTCTCCTACACGCCTGGACCTAAACTTGTCCAGTCCCTAGAATCCTTCTGAGATTTGAATCTGGAGTGAGGGAGGCAAAGAGGAGGGTAAGTGGAGAATTTATTTTAGAGGCAGCAGCCACAGCAACAGTTACTAGAAGCCGTGCCACGGGCAGCATCGCGCCCTGTGCTGGTAGAGACAGGTGGGAGACAGGCAGCCTCCATTGTTCAGCGTGGCTGTGATTCTAGCCGCTTAGCCTTCCTTTGTTCCTGCCTGTTTTCAAAGCCTGGCATTTTTGTCTTCCTAGAAATTCTGCGGGCTTCCCAATAACCTTTCAATAAATTCCTGTTCTATTCCAATCAGCCTGTATCAGTGTCTACTACGTGCAATTAAAAATTTTGACTGACACTGTACTACTCACACTACTCACACTATGATTCTCTCTGTGTAGATCTACTTGTGTTTTAAATTGTTAGTACAGGACCTGCAGCCTTAAATTCAAATTCTGATAGTTGTCTGTGTTGCTAAGTCTGTTAGGCTTTTGACAGCCCTGTTTACTTAATAATGGACTCCTCTGTTTTCATTTTCTAGTAATGCATTCAACAAACATTATGCAGAACAATGTGCTGGAATCTGGGGATAAAAAGAAAAAAAACAAAACCAAGACACAGTATTTACCATCAAAGAATTCAAATTCTAGTGGGAAGCTAGATGAGAAAATAACAAGGTGGCAAGTAGTGGAATAGGGAGGGGCACAAGGTGTTCTAGAAATAATAGAAGAGCACAGAAGCGGGGCACCTGAGGTGTCAGGAGACTCCACCCCAACAGGAATGTTGAGGGATAAGTAGAAGCGAGCCAGGTGGAAAAGCTCAGGCCTAGGACACAGTGCAGCCTGCGCAAGAAGGCTCACCCAAATGGGCTCTCTAAACCGAGGAGCGGAATGGGTGTGTCTGAGGGCTGTGTTTCTCAATCTTGCGAGATCAGCAGAATCACCTAAGGCTTGTTAAATATTAGATCTCTAAGGCTCTTCCTGCATGGAATGTGGTTCAGGTCTGGAGAGGGGCCCCAGGTGACTCACACGAAAGGGAAACTTTGTCCCGAAGAAGGACCGAGGCTGGAGGCAAAACTCAGGAAGGGCTTTGTATGCTAAAACGCTTGGATTTTATGCAAACGGTTAGGTAGAGCCATTAAGAGATTTTAAGCAGCTGGTGAAAAAAAAAAAAAAAAGATTTGCATTTTCTAAAGTTCATTCAAGTAGCCCTGAAGAATTAGAAGGGAACTGAGATTAGCAGTCAGGACATTAGCTGCAGAGATCAGTTAGGTTATTAGCAGTACTCGGCGTGGGAGGTGGGAGATAATATGGATCTGAACCGGATTCTAATCTGCAAAATGGAAAGAACCCGCAGGACAGAATTTAGCGCAGCAGATTTCGTTACTATTAGCTGTGGGCTTAGGAGAAGAAAGTCCAAAGCTGGACTTGGGACTTGGAGGCCAGTGTAGACAGGGGTGATGCTCACCTGGGTGGGGCAGAGAAGAGAAATGCAACACAAAGTAAACAAATTGATGAGTTCAATTTTAGCCGTTGTTGGAAATGCAGTGTACGTGGGATGACAGCCAGATGTCTTTGGGATCTAGTAGAGAAGAGCTGAGCGCAAAACATGGATCAGAACAGACGCTCTAGACCATTCTCCGGATATAGGGGCCGGTCCCACTACGTGCTATTCAAAACACTCGAATAAAGACAGGACCGACCGACCCAGGTACAAAGGGCCACTGCGAGCTGCGGCCTGGCATCCGTCTCAGCTTCCGCTCACCTGCAGCCTCAAGACCAAGTAAAGGTTACAGAGTTCCACTGGCGGAGGCCTCAGGTAGGACCCAGAAGTCGTATATTTATGTATTTTTTTTCTTTAAAAGTCCTTCCGAAGTGCTTCCGGAGAGTAACGGGGGGTGGGAATCACCAAAGAGGGTAGTTCCCGAATCTGCTGCACATTAGAATCACGGTAAGCGTTTTGACCATCCGGGGTCTGAAACGCACCCCCCATCCTAACTGAATCCGCGCTCCGCGGTGGGGGGCAGGTGTCGGTATTTTCATAAGGGTCCTCGGGTGATAACACCGTCGCAGAAAACGGGAGCCGGGCTGAGCCGGGCGCAGCGCCTCAGAGGCCCCGGCCGGACGCAGGCGGCCATCCGCTCTGCCGAGAGGAGCAGGTGTGAAGCTGACCCCGCGACCTCCCTCCCGAGACACCAGCTGCTGCAGCTGTAAGAACCGGGGGGAGGTCCGGGCTCCTGTCTCCGCGCGCGCCGTTGAGACACTCCACGGGAATTTATGCGCCAGTGCAGCTGAAGCAGACAGACGGACACCTGGGGGGCGCTGGACACACCTGGGCGGGCGGGCTGTCCGCGACAGGTGCAGGGCAGATGGCGACCCCTGGCAACCCCCGGCTGGGCGGGGGGGAGGCCAGCGGGCCCTCACACTGCGCATGTGCCCTGCCTCTGCCCGGGGGGGGGGGGGGGGGGGGGGGGGGAGGGGGACGCTTTTATGCAGTCGTAAACCAGGGTTAACGTAAAGCACATTCAGGAGTCCAACCCGGACGGCATTTTGCGACGCACTCACCTTGGCCTCACAGACGTCACCCCCAGCCATGCGCGATGCCCAGTTGGGCCCCTGACAAGGTGCAACGGCGGCGGGGAGAGGTTCCTGCCCGGAAGTCGCGGTGGAGGGCGCCCGGGCGGGGCTCCGCGGGGCTCAGGGATCCGTGGGGGGCGGGGGCCCGGCCAGAGTTAGGACGGTCCGACCGTGGTGGCCAAGATGCGCCCGGTGTGGGGGTGTCACCGCCTTGGGCCCCTGCAGCCCCCCTCAGGTCCTGCTGCTCATCCATCGGTTCTGGGTGCCCGTCAGCTGCATCCAGCCTTGCTGTGAGGCCCCTGGCTGCTGAGGTCACTGCTTGACACAGGTCACTGCTTGACACGGGTGTCTGCTTGACACGGGTGAGCCCATCTTGGTGTCCAGAGGCGCAGCGGTCGGCCCAGAGCTGGAAGTCGAGCAGAGAGGGAACAGCCCGGTGTGTCCAACGCTGCACAACGAGCGTAAGGATAGCCCGACCTTGTGCAGTAGGGCTTGTCTCTTGGCCCCGGTTGGAAGGTGCTGGAAGGTGGGAGGCTCTTTCGTTTGCAACCCTCTGCATACCCACCTCCCAACCCCGTGACCCGGGCACGATGGACGGATGGAGGACACCTCCTGGAAATGCGTGGTCCTTCCTCAAGCCTGCGCCCGGCCCGAGCAAGATGGCGACGTTAGCAGAAGCATCCCGACACCGGCCTGTAGGGAGCCAGCCCTCCTCCGACGCCCTCCCCCAGCCATCGAGTGCCACGGGGAGCCACATCCCTCCCCGGGTGTCCCTGCTGTGTGGCCTGTGACCTTGAACAAAGAAGCCCTCTGTGCCTTATTTGTATCACCTGCACAAGGGGGTAATAACCGTGCTCACCTCCGAGGAACATGATGCGAATTAAACGAGCTGTACGTGGAAGGTATATGGCAGCTTCTGTGGGGCTTTAAGCAATTAATCTTGCTTAGATTCCCTTTTCTTATCTATTCGAGGCCTATGCACGTCTTGGCTACCTCCGATTTTTAGGGAGATTAAATTAGAAAATGCACTTAAACTAAGTCACCATGGCGCCTGGTACATGCTAAGCATCAACCCATTGTCGCTGTTATGTTTTTTGAATCCCAACTAAAATGGCACTTGTGGGGAGGACTTTCCTAAGCCCAGTGGAAAGAAATCATTTCTTCCTCCATGCTCCGCTCTTCACTTTAGTTTTAGTAGGGCATTTGTTTCTCTTTTTTTTTTCCTGTTCTTTCTTCTTTGTATTACTCTCATTTGTTTGCATCTTCTCTTCCCCTCCAGATTATTAGATCGAAGATAGAGACTGAGAACCTTATCTCACTAATCTCTGTTCTATACAGGGTAGTATCATATCATGATTTTTAAATTCACGTAGTAGTTGCTCTTTAACTGAAAGTTGAATGACTTTATTTACATTTTTATATTGGGCTCCCCCCTCCCTTTTAAATATATATTGTAAATTTTAATGATACTCGGTATGGATGCAATAAAAATGTGGGAAAACTCTATAAATTGGAGTGTAAATTGGCACGATCTTATGGAAGAAAATATGGCACCCAGAGTTTCCAAAAATAGGGTACTTGTCAAATAAATTAGAATGTATCAATATGATAGAACAATGTGGGATATTATCTATGTCATATTTTAAAATGTGTATATATATATACATATATATGCTGATTATTGAAAGAGCTCTAAAGTGTATTATAAGTATAGAAAGTTATAAAACAATGTAAATTTTATACTCTTTTGTGTAAAATTAAAATATAGATGTGAATTTATGCAGATTTATGCTTTTTTAAAATTAGGAAGTGTATAAGCAATTGTTCATTTGGAGAGGGTAGGGGAGAGGAAGGAGGGAAATGAAGCTTTTCACTCTCCATTTTGTAACTTTCTGCATTGCTGAAATTTTATAACCTTATACATGCATTGCTCTTTATTAAAGTGTTACAGGAAGGGGGATTAGAGGCTACTTGTTTTTGGTTGTTTTATTCTTTGTACCTTTAGTGTGTTTTAAAAAAACATATTGCAAGGATTTCCCCATACTAAATGCTTTTCAAAATAGCATTTTAATAGTTTCTTAACTTTCCATCATATGACACATATGATGATTTCTTAACCCTTGTATTGAGTATTTAAATTGTTTACAGTGTCTTGGCAACTGTGATATTGAAATAAATATTTGATTATTTATTTAGTTCTGGAAGTGGAATCACTGAGGTAGTATTAAGATTTTGCCATTGATGAGCCTTCCAGTAATAGTAGGTCTTAGAACACTCCGGTGGATGGGCTGAAGGATTTGCAACCATGCAACTGTGGAATTGGAAATTTGGAAGAGCTGAAATGCTCTACAGAGCAGAGAAGCACTCTGAGCCCCCTGAGGTAATGAGGGGTGGGGAGTAAGAGAGAAAGAAGATGTAAGACTCCGTGCTCTAAGGATGTGAGCCCTCCCTCTTAGTGGATTTCTTTTGGAGACTGGTGAAGAAGCTGAATTGTTGGAAAGAGAAACAAAGACAGCATACAAACACAGGAGCCCGAGGCCAATTACACCACAGAGCATAAACCTAGGAATTAACAGGAACCAGGAGGGGGGATGACTTGGGCCTTTCACCAATCAGGGAACGGAGGTAACTAACTAGCTTTCCGGGGGCAGGACTTCCCACCCTCTCTTTAGGCACACAGGCCTCCTCTGAGGACCTCTGTGTTAGGGCATAATAAAATCTTGTGATTCCTATGACCAAATTGCCTCCTGGAGGGGATGTATACGTTCTGCTTTCACCAGACACGGAGGGATAGGCCTGATTCACTCTCCATTGCCAATAGTGGATATTACATTTTTTAAATCTTTAGTAAACAGGAAAAAAGTTTTCTTGGTTGTTTGCATGACTTTGAGTTTAGAGAGGTTAATAATGTTTTTTATATTTGTCCCATTTCATGGAGAATACAGAAGTCATCAAATAGCACCTTCTTTATCATCCCACAAAGACACAGTGCTACCTGCCACCTACACAGCACTTGCTCTAAGCCAGATATTTTTTTTAAAGATTTTATTTATTTATTCATGAGAGATAGAGAGAAGCAGAGACACAGGCAGAGGGAGAAGTGGGCTCCCTGCAGGGAGCCAGATGTGGGACTTGATCCCAGGACTCCAGGATCACGCCCTGGGCTGAAGGCAGGTGCCAAACCACTGAGCCACCCAGGGATCCCTAGGCCAGATATTTTTTAAGTGCTCTTAAAAATGTTACCTCAAAAATAAAAATAAAAATGTTACCTCGCTTAAAAGTCGCAAAACAAATCTATAACATAGGGAATACTTTTTCTCTGTTTTAGAGATGAAGAAATTGGAAGTCCAGAAATAGCACGATTTGAGCAAGCTAGTAAATGGAAGAAGTTGGATATGAGCCTGTCCCATAATCTGACCCTTAAACTTTCTACCATGCGGCCTCTTTCCTTTATCCATCCTAAACCTATCACCTTCCACTGCTTTTAGCCTCTTTAAAGTGTCAGACACCAATCCTCCCATTCTCCTTTGGATGGCATTGCTCAACGCCTTAGAGCGCTCATCCATCAATTCTCTCCTTCTCTCCTATTCATCTTCTCTCCTATTCAACCCCCCTTCAGTCCTGATATCACACATCTTACAACAAAAACAAAACAATCACACTAAAAAGCAGACAAACAATAGCAACAAAATCTGCCAAACCTCTTTCCTTCCAACTACCACTGCTACGATATTGTGCGCTCATAGACTCAACTTGTTTACCCACCATTACTTCTCAGCACATTCCAATCCTGCTTCAAGCAGCCCACTAAATCTGCATTTGCCAAGTGAATCAATGACTTTAGTTTTCCCAAATTCAATGGGTCCTTCTTTCACTTAGTTTATATTTGATACAGCTGGCTATTCCCTCTTTTTGGTATGCTATATTCTGGTTTTCATTCTATCTTTCCCATCTCTTCTTAGTCTGCTTTATTAGGAACTCTTCCTTGCCCAATCTTTAAGTCTTAGAACTTTCCTAAAAAATTTAGACCCGTAATTTCTTCTTCTCACTGTATTTCCTCATGAATTTAAATAATATTTATCTGATGATATCTCCCTAAGTTATCCTCATGGCAGTTCTACTGGGATGGATCTCAGACATCTCTAACTTAGCCTATAAAAACTGAATTATTTTCCTCTAAAATCGAATAAGTTTTTCCTTACCTCCTTCACCTACTAAATTCTATGAAGTCAGTGACTAAGATTGGTTTTTTGTTTGCTTGTTATTTTGTTTGTGGGGACCAAGACTGTTTAGATCACCACTTTATACCTAGAATTTAGCATAGTTATATGCAGAGGACTTTAGACATCTTTCCAAATTTGGTCTTAGACTTGAAACAGTTCAAATCTCTTGTTCTATAGATACGGAAACTAATGTTACTTTACTTGTCTGATATGACATCAGTTTTGACAGAGTTGAAGTAGAACCCTAGGGTCTTGTTACCATGCAGAATACTCCAGGTTGTTTCAAAATTGTGTGTAAGTTCATTGTACTTCATGTGTGTGTATGTGTGTGTGTATCGACAGATTCATATAATGAGTATACTTATCATTAACTGAAAACACAGATTCCCCATCTACTCCCCCAAACTATCCTCAGAGACTAGAAAAGTGCCTGATACACAATAGGAGGTTAATAACTATTGTTGACTGAGTGACATACTTAGTGATAGCTAAAATAAACCCCAAATCTCACTTTATAAGCAGTCCACTATTTTTTAAACAAATAAACAAAAATCCCAGGATGCATTGTATGAGAAATATGAATGAGATTACAGGCATACCTCAGTTTCTTGCATTTCACAGATGTTGTGATTTTTACAAAGGAGTGTTTGCAGCAGCCCTGCACTGAGCACGTTCGCACCATTTTTTCCAACAGCATTTGCTCTCTTCATGTATCTGTGTCACATTTTGATAATTCTCACAATATATTCAACCTTTTTATTATTATATTTGTTAAATGTGTGATCATTGATTTTTGACGTTACAGTTGTCATTGTTCTGGGACATGGTGAGGTGCACCCATATAAGAAAGTGAACTTACTGGATAAACGTGTGTGTTCCAGTTGCTCTACTGACCAACTGTCCCCCCCTCCCCTCCTTAGGTTTCCCTATTCCCTGAGACAACAATATTGAAATTAGGCCAATTAATAGTCCTATGGCCTCTGATCGTTCAAGTGAAAGGAAGAATCACACATCTCTCATTTTAAATCAGAAGCTAGAAGTGATTTAGCTTAGCCAGGAAGGCATGTTGGAAGTAGAGATAGGCCAAAAGGTAGGTCTCTCGTCCCAAACAGTAAAGTTGTGAATTCAAAGGGAAAATTTAGAAGGAAGTTAAAAGTATTAGCCCAGGGAATACATTAATAATAAGAAAGCAAAATGGTCTTATTGCTGAAAGGGAGAAAGTTTGATCTGGAGAGAAGATCAAACCAGCCACAGCAGTCTTTGCAGCCAAAGCCTAATCCAGAGCAAGACCCTAAATCCCTTCGATTCTCTGAAGGTTGAGAGAGGGGAGGAAGCCGCAGAAGAAAGTTTGAGGCTAGCAGAGGTTAGTTCATCAAGTTTAAGAAAAGAAGCTATTTCCATAACAAAAGTACAAGGTGGAGCAGAAAGTGCCGCTTTAGAAGCTGCAGCAAGTTCTCCGAAAGGTCTGGCTAAGATCATTCATGGGGCCGGCTACGCAATGACAGATTCTAGATATAGACCAAGCAGCTCTAGATTGGGAGATGATGCCATCCAAGGCTTTCATAGCTAGAGAGAAGTCCTTGCCTGGCTTCAAGGCTTCAAAGGACAGGCTGACTTTTTTGTTAAGGGCTAATGCATCTGGTGACTTGCAGTGGAAGTCGGTGCTCATTTACAATTCCAAAAATCCTAAGGCCCTTAAGAATTATGCTAAATCTACTCTGCCTTTGGTTTGTAAATGGAACAAGGAAGCATGGATGACAGCACATCTGTTTACAAGATGATTTACTGAATATTTTAAGCCCACTATTGAGACCTGCTGCTCAAAAAAAATATTCCTTTCAAAATATTACTGCTCATTGACAATGCACCTGGTCACCCAAGGGCTCTGATGGGGAGGTAAAATGAGATTAATGTTGCTTTCATACCTGTTAACACAACATCCATTCTGCAGCCCGTGGATCAAGGAGTAATTCTGACTTTCAGGTTTTATTATTTAAGAAATATATTTAGTAAGGCTATACCTGCCATAGACAGTGATTCCTCTGGTGGATCTGGGCAGAGTTCATCAATGACTTTCTGGAAATTTTTACCATTAAAAAAAAAGATTTATTTATTAGAGAGAGAGAGACAGAAAGAGAGAGAGATCACAGGGGGCAAGGGGAGAGACAGAGGGAGAGGAAGAGAGAATCTTAAGCAGTCTTCATGCTGAATGTGGAGCCTGATATGGGGCTGGATCTCACGACCCTGAGATCATGACCTGAGCCAACACCAAGAGCCAGGCAGTTAGCTGACTGCACCACCCAGGAGCCCCAAGATTTACCGTTCTAAATGCCATGAAGAACATTTGTGACTCATGGGCAGAAGTCAAAATGTCAACATTAACAGGAGTTTGGAAAAAGTTGATTCCAACACTCTTGGATGACTCTGAGGGGTTTAAGACTGCAGTGGAGGAAGTACCTGCAGATGTAGTGGGAGAGCAAGAGCACTAGAGTTAGAGGTGGAGCCTGAAGATATAACTGAACTGCTCTAATCTCATAAAATTTGAGGCATTTGAAGACGAGGATTTTTTTTTTTTAAAGTTCAATCAACATATAGTAGTACATCATTAGTTTCAGATGTAGAGTTTGCTTAATCATCAGCTGCATTTAACACCCAGCGCTCATTACATCACATGCCCTCCTTCATGCCCCCCCACCTAGTTACCCATTCCCTCACCCACCTCTCCAAGGAATTGCTTTTGATGGATGAGCAACGATTGGTTTCTCGAGATGGTGACTATTTCTGGTGAAGACACCTGAGGATTCTAAAGGAATTTGGAATACTGCATAAACTTAGTTGATAAAGCAGGGTAGAGGTTCAGAGAACTGACTCCAGTTTTGAAAGAAGTTCTACTGTAGACAAAATGCTATCAAGCAGTGTCATTCCTGAAAGGAAAACTCAATTGATGCAGCAAATGTCAGTGTTGTCTTACTTTAAGAAATAGCCACAGCATCCCTAACCTTCAGCAGTCACCTCAAGCAGTCCGCAACCATTAGCATCAAATTAGGACCCACCCTGAGCAAAAAGATCATGACTTGCTGAAAGCTCAATTGATTGCTACTGCTTTTTAGCAATAGAGCATCATTTAATTAAGATGTGTGCATCGTTTTTTTAGACCTATTTATATTTCACACTTAATATTTATACAGGATAGTGTAAGCATAGCTTTTCTATATACTGGGAAATCAAAAAATTCATTTAAAGCTCTTCATTGTAGTACTTACTTTATTGTGGTGGTCTGGAATTGAACCTACAATATCCCCAAGGTAAAGTTGTATGGGTTGAATGGGACTTGGGGGAATTAAGCTTGTTTGTAAAAATCTGGTTCTTCTACAACAGGGGTCAATCATTTCTTTCAAGTTTCGTCTCTGTGCCAAGTACTTTATATACTTTGTCTCATTTACTTCTAACAGCCCAGGAAAGTAGGTATTATAACAATTTCACATGTAAGGAGATAGATAGGAATTCCAAAAGAACAAGGGATTTGTAGAGAGTCATATACTAAATGAATATCAGATGGGATTTAAATCCAAATCTGGGGCCATGGTGTAGACTCTCCCCCTCTGATGGGCTGTCTTTTCTAAAACAGTGAGGAGAAACTGTTATTTACCTGCTTACTAGACTTCTGAGCTCAAACTAATTTTGGGTGTGGCAGGCAGAATGAAGAATAGAATTATACTAATTTATTTCTTTTTAAAGTCAAATCTACATCCATCTACCTACTTAATAGAATTCATCATAAAGATCAAACTCTATTTTTTAATGTTTTGAATCAATTTTATTAAAGATAATTTACATAAAATAAAATGCATTCATGTTAAGTTAAAATTTAATGTGCTTGACAAATCACATACCTGTATAGCCATCACCTAAAAAAAAAAAAATGTTTCCATCACACACGAAGTTCCATTATCTCTTACTTTCTGGCCCCAGGCAACCACTGACCCACTCTCTGTCTTTTTTTATTAGTTTTGACTATTCTAAAATTTTATATAAATGAAATAATATGGCATATATTCTTTTGTGTTTGGCTTTTTTCATTCAGTGTGATTTTTTATGTTTTATATGCACATATGCAAGTATCAGTAATTCGCTTCCTTTTTTTTGTTGTTGTTCTTAGTGTTACATTTACTGAATGTATCATACTTTTTTTTATCTGTTCACCTGTTTTCAAATATTTGGGATAGCTCAAGGTTTGGAGTATTACTAATAATGCTGCATATAATCATTCACGTGTAGTCTTTATATAGGCATTTGTTTTAATTTCTCAAAGCTAAAATTCTAAAAATAGAATTGGTAGATCATATGGTAGGTATATATTTAATTTCATAAGAAATTGTAAAAACTGTGTTCTAGTGTGGTTATACAAATTTACATGAATGCTGCATTTGTTTGATATCTTTCTAAATGCTTGGTGTGGCAACTCTTTATCACTTTATCCATTCTAATGGATGTGTAGTAGTATCACACTGTGGTTTCAATTTGCATTTCCCGAATGGCTAATGATGGTGTGAACATTTTTGTATGTTTATTTGCCATCTGCACATCTTCTTTTTATTGTTAAGTAGTATTACATTGTATGAACACACCATACATTTTTGTATGTTCATATATTTTGAGGTTCAGTTACTGGGCATTTTTGTTTCTTCCTACCATATGTCCCTTTTATCATTATGAAATGTTTCTCTTTACTTCTGATAATAAACTTTGTCTTGGAGTCTATTTATGTTATTAATGTAACCATTCCAGTCTTCTTACGCTTATTCTTTGCACATTATATTTTTTCTACTTATTTTCAACCTAATCTTATATTTATATAAATGCTTTTATATTTTAAAGTGTTCCTTATAGGCAGGAGCTAGTTGGATCTTTTTTTGAGCTCCAATCTGACAATATCTTTCTTTTAATTGAAAGTGTTTAGGCTTCAGTTAACATTTCAAATAATTTTTGACATAGATGGATTTAATCAGCCAATTTATTATTTGTTTTCTGTTTTTTTTTTCCTTACTCTTTTTTTTAATTCCCCTGTTCCTCCTTTTCTGCCTAATTTTGGATTATTTTAATATTTTTGAGTATCCCATTTTTATTTATTTCTTAGCTTCTTAAATATACTTCTTTTCATATTTTTTAGGGTTGATCTAGGGATATCTATCAATCAATCATCTTCCACAATTTGCTTAGTTAATATCGTACTAACAACGTTATGTAAAATATAGAAACCTTTCAACAACACAGATTGCTTACCTTCCCCTTCCACTGCTTATGTTACAAATATCCTATGTATTATATCTATATTCATTGAAAACAGTATATGACAATATTATAATTTATGCTTTAAAAAGTCACATTTTAAAACACTGAAGAAGAAAAATAGACTTTTATATTTATTCAGATATTTAATATTTCTAATATTTGCTATTTGATCGAAAATCCAAATTTCCCCCTAGCATCACTTGTTCAGTCTGGAGGACTTCTTTTTTTTTTTATTTATTTATTTTTATTTTTTATTTATTTATGATAGTCACACAGAGAGAGAGAGAGAGGCAGAGACACAGGCAGAGGGAGAAGCAGGCTCCATGCACTGGGAGCCCGACGTGGGATTCGATCCCGTGTCTCCAGGATCGTGCCCTGGGCCAAAGGCAGGCGCCAAACCGCTGCGCCACCCAGGGATCCCTGGAGGACTTCTTTTGGCAGGTTTCATAGTGCAAGGCTGTTTACAGAACATTATTTTAGTTTTCCTTTATATGAAAGGGTCTTCCTGTTGCTTTAATACTGAGGGATATTTTGGCTGGATATAGAATTTTGGATTGATAATTTTTTCCCCTTCCAGTTCTTTATAGATGTTGTTCCATGTCATCTAGTCTGCATGGTTTCTGATGATAAATCTTCAGTCATTCAGATCACTGCTACTCCTTATGAATATGCCATTTTTTAACACCTTAAGAAACAAAGTCTTCAGTGTCTACAGAGTTTGATTAGGATGTTTCTAGTGTGGTATTCTTTGAATTTATCCTGTCTGAAGTTCTCTGAGCTTCTTGAATCTGTTAATTTACATCTTTGACATAATTTAGTAAGTTTTTGACCATTATTGCTTCAATTTTTTTTTCTGTCCTGATCTCTTTTTCTTATACTCCTTGGATTCCAATTACATGTGCATTAGACCTTTTGATATTTTCTCACAGGTCCCTGAGGTTCTTCCTTTTTTATCTTTTTTCCCTCTGTTCTTCATATTGAAAAGTCTCTATTGATCTAATTTACAATTCAGTAAAAACTCTTTGGTTGTTTATATTCTGGCAGTGAAATTCTTATTTCTATTGTATTTTACTTCTAAAACTTTCCATTTGGTTAGTTTTTGTAATATAGTTCTCACTGAGATTGCCTTTATTTTATTAATTTCAGGTATGTTCATTCTTTCCTTCATTGAAAGTTATAAGAAGAACTGCTATAAAAACCTTGTCTGATGGCTCTGATGTCTTGATAATCTCAGAGTTGGCCTCGGTTGATTGTCTTTTCTCTTGAGAATGGGCCATATTTTCCTGATTATTTTTTATGGCAAATAATTTTGGATTGTATCCTGGATATCATGACTCATTGGATGTGTAGATTTTGGGTTCTGTTCTAATCCTCTGGAGAATATTGATAGTTTTCTTTTAACAGACAGCTAACCTAGTTAGGTTCAGATAGTAACCTCTTCTTACCCTCTTTGGGTGGTAGTCCAAATCTCAGTATACTTCTTTTAGCTTTTTTATGCTGTTTTGTTCTGTTTCATGCATATAGGGATTGGCAGAGGTTTTTTTTGTTTTTTGTGTTTTTTTTTTTTTTTTTTTGTATTCATAGGCACTAAGTGTTCTCTTTTCCAGCTCTTTCCTGTTTGTGATTCTTCTGCACTCTCCAGCCTGCTTAGGCTATTTTCTACCTTTCCTTTACCAAGAAATATGTCAGACTTTCTCTGGGAAATTTCACTGCTCACACTGTTCCATGACTGTGGCTCAATCTTGGAAAGTTGCAAATAACAACAACCATCACAGTAAACTGGTCCTGTGCCAGACAGTTATGTGAGTTTGATTCCTCTCCACGTGATGCCTATTTTACTCTTACTATTCAGAGCTCTTGGGTGGTTATTTCAAATATTTTCTTTATAGTTTACCATTGTCATCAATAGGAGGAATGAGTTTTTAGGGAATTTACTTTGTCTTGGCAGAATTGAAACTGATTTGAATGATTTTTTTGAAGATTTTAATTTTGATGAAGTCTAAATTATTATAATTTTTAAATTTTAGAGTTAGCAGGTTCTCTATCTTGTATTATCTTTGCCTACCCAAAAGAGCATCAAGACTTGCACTTCTGGTTTCTTCAGAAGTTTATGCTTTTGGGTTTTCTTGTAATCTGTTTTGAGTTAATATCTGTGTGTGGTGCAAGGTAAGGATCGAGGTTCATTTTTTTCCTCCAAGTAGATATTCACTTTTTCTAACGTGTTTTGTTGAAAAGACTATTCTTTCTCCATTAAATTGCTTTGGGAACCTAACTAATCATACATGTATGGATCTCCTTCTGAACTCTATTCTGTTCTATTAATCTGTCTATCTTTACATAAATTCCTCCCTATTTTGATTAATTTAACTATAATTAATCTTGAAACCAGGAAGTAGAAGCCCTCCAATTTTCTTCTTCTCAAAATTATTTCAGGCTACTCTAGGTCTTTTGTATCTCCAAATAAGTTTTAGAATTAGCCTATCAAATTCTTTTTAAAAACTCCCAGAGTTACTGGGACTGAATTAAATCCATAGTTCAATTTGGGGAAAATTAACATGATAATAATATTTGGTTTCTCAGTTCATTAACCTGGTTTATCTTTGCATATATTTAGGTCTTCTAAATTTCTTTCAGTGCTGTTTTACAGATTTTAGTATATAGGTGTGGCATGTATTTTGTTAAATATTTCACTAAGTATTCCACTTTTTATTGATGCTATTGTAAATTGTATTCAAAAATGTTTAATTTTCAATCTTTCTTGCTACTATAGAGAAATTTTATTGAGTTTTGCATATTGAACTTGTATCCTGTAACATTGGTACATTAAACTATTATTTTAATAATCTTCTGATGGGTTCCTTCAAAATTTCTGCATATAAATATACATCTGTGTCATCTGTGAATTAAGAAAGCTTTACCTTCTTAATCAGCATGCCTTTTTTTCATGTCATTTTTTTAAAAGATCTATCCAAGACATATAATAATATATTATTATTTTGCTTTAAGTAGTTGATTATCATAAGGATATTAAAAATGAGGGAAGTCGGGGATCCCTGGGTGGCTCAGTGGTTTGGCGCCTGCCTTTGGTCCAGGGCCTGATCCTGGGTCCCGGGATTGAGTCCCGTGATGGGCTCCCGGCATGGAGCCTGCTTCTCCCTCCTCCTGTGTCTGCCTCTCTCTCTCTCTCTCTCCCTCTCTCTCTCTCTCTCATGTCTATCATGAATGAATGAATAAATGAATAAAAATAAATCTTTAAAAAAATGAGGAAAATCTTTTATGTTTATGTCATATTTGTAATTTTTATCATTCTTCATTCCTTTGTATAGATATGTTTAACACTAATATTTAGTGTTAAGTATTTTTGCTGGATATGGATTCTAACTTCTTAGCTATTCATCTACCTCCTTTTTGATAGCTGTCTTATTTTCAAACTCTTTGTCTGTTTTGAAAATTGAGCTTACTATCCTTTTATCATTAGTTGCAGGAGTTATTTATAAATGATGATTACCAATCTCTTGTGTGCTTTGCAAACATTTTCCCCTAGTTTGTGGCCTTGTCTATATATTTTCTTAATAATGTCTTTTGATAAGCAGTAATTTTAAAATTTTGGCCAACATTTTCTTTTATGCTTATTATTTTCTATGACCTAAGAAAACTTTGCCTACCACCAAATTACAAATATAGATATTGTCATATGTTTTTTTTTTTAAGATTTATTTATTTATTCATGACAGACATAGAGAGGCAGAGACACAGGCAGAGGGAGAAGCAGACTCCATGCCGGGAGCCCAACGCGGGACTCGATCCTGGGACTCCAGGATCATGCCCTGGGCCAAAGGCAGGCGCCAAACCGCTGAGCCACCCGGGGATCCCCCATATGTTTTTTTCTAAACAATATGTGTTTGATTTTTGTGTGTAGCCTATGATTCATCTTGAGCAAATTTTTGTATAGGGTTTGAAATAGGTATCTATTTAGTTTTAATTTTGTTTTTTTAAATATAGAGATTCTATTTCATATTTTTTGAATCTGCAATTTCATTTATTATAACTTTCTCTCTTTACAGACAACTTCAAGCTTTTTTATTTCTTTAAACATAGTGGGTACTGTCGTTTTAGATTTTGTCTGATAATTCTAATACCTTAAGTCTTTGTGCTCTGTTTCTGTTGTTTGTTGTTCCTATTGGTTCTCACTCATAGAATTTCATTTTCTTATTTGCTTCTTTATCATTTTTTGTGTATGTAATATTATATTTGCAAAATTTTTGTGGAAATAGAGACTTTAGATGAAAGTGCCTTCTTCCATAGAGGATTTATATTTGCTTCTGTCAAACACTTGGGGGCACTGCCAGACTATGGCTATATTAAACTACTTCACGTAATTTGAACTTGGGCTTTAATTCTACTTTGGAGTTTTGTTTTATTTTAACTTCTGATTCACCCTTGCCCTGATGGTATAGCCCAATGGGGGTGCCAGTTTATTGTTGGGAAAGTTCCTATCTTGGATGAGTTATAGGTTTTTGTTTCCTTTCCCCTCACCCCATGAGTTGTCAAAACTAAGCTACATTTCAAGAATCAGAACCTTCTTTAAGAGCAAAGGCATTTCTGAGTTAATGAAATTATCTTAGTTCTTTTTTTTTTTTTTTTTTTTTTTTAGGTTGGGCCTAGAAAGTTTTCACTGTCTCATCATATCTTCTACACTTTGAGAAAGCTATTTTTTAACATTTTATCCAGGCTTTTTAGTTATTTCCATCAGGAGTTGATCTATTCAGAGTTTGTCTAAATAGCACAGTCTGCAATTGCTGTCTGACCAGTTTTTCCCCCCAAATGTTTAACCACTTAGTCAACAACAGTTGTTGAAAAATGTATCTTTTCCACACAGGTTTCAAATATCATATTTATGTTTAACTCAACAAATGCATTGATCTGTTTCTGACTCTTTTCTCTATTTCATTCATTTCTCATGATTCCCAGTAGAGACCACCACAGGAAGCCTGCCTAACCCAACTCCTTTTCTTAGCCTTCTTTAACTAATGGACTAGATTTTTCAAGTGATAGGAAAATACTTGTCTCAAATGTTGGCCTAGGACACTCTCATATATTGCTCTTGGGAATGCAAAATAGTGTACGTTTTATAGAGGAGAATGTAGCTATATCTTTTAAAAACTACATCTGCATTTATTCTTTGTTACAGAAATACAATTTCTAAGAATTTATCTCAAAGCTATATCTCAAAAAATAAAAAGTATCATAAATATAATATTTTTTATTGTAGTATTTTGTGTAACTGGAAAATATTGAAACGATCTAAGTGCCGATACATAAGAAATTGGTTGAATAAACTGATATATCCATGCAATGGTGAACCATGAAGCTGTGAAGAGTGAGAACCTATATAGGATCTCTATGAACCTATATAGACTTTTATGGAAAAATGCAAGGTGCAAAAAGTTTGTATAGTGTGCTACCTTTTGTATAAGAAGAAAAACAAGAATATATACATGTATCTGCTTATATTTGCAAAGAGAAACAGGAAAAACAAACCACAAACTTATAAAATTGGTTTCCTTTAGAGGTTGATGGGAACTGGGTGAACCATGTAATATTTTAAATACTCAAAACAGAAAAATTAAAAGGACAAAAAAGTAAATTATTAACTAATATGTAAATAGAAACAAACCTAAAAGTATATCAAAATAAAATAATTACTAAAAGAAAACCATAATTCCAGTAACTTTGAACATGTTACTTTATATATCTTCAATAAGATATAATCTATTGAAAAAAATCACAAAGAATTCTTGAACTATATACTCAGTAACAACTTTGTTGCTCTTAGTGGCTTTAATGTGTTAATTATAAAATCCTATTGCATGTGTTTATAGACTAGAGCTGATGAGTAAACGTATTGATTTTGTTGGGAGCCAGGGTTTCATTGTGGGAGAAGGGAAATATAAAACATGATATTGGGGAAGGAGAGATAGAGGAAAAATACAGTCCCAGAGTATTTTCTGCAGAAAACTTATTAATTACAAAGAAGAGAAATGATAACTTCATATGGAGAAACTGACAAACACCAATTTAACAGATCAAAATTGACATGACCAATATTAGGACAAACTAATGTCAGGGGCCTTCTGATACAAGGCACTGAAAAGAACATACTATAATTTCTGTTCTGTTTCTATCAAAAATGAATAACCTGACATCAGACATAATCAAACTTAGAATTAATGTATGAAACAACTGTGTCATGCTCTTCAAAAATATCAGTGTTGTAAAATACAAAGAGAAACTGAGGGACTGTTCCAGATTGACGGAGGCTAAAGTGGCATGGCCACTAGATGTGGTTCATGATCCTCTATCAGATCCTGGATTAGGGGAAACATTGGGGACTATTTAAATATTGACTATGTATTACACAACAAAATTTATTCTTGTTAAATGTCCTCTTACAAATGAACTGCACTATAATTGCAGAAGATATTGTCCTTGTTTTTAAGTTATACACATGGAAATATTTAGGGGTAAAGAGGTGTGAAGACTATACCTCACTTTCGAATGAGTCTAAAAGTAATAAAATATGTATAATATGTATGTGTATATGTATATAATGCATATGTAGGCATACATATAGGCAAATATGGAAAGAGTGTGTGTTAAAGCAAGTGTGCAAAAGTGTTAACGATGGGGCGCATGAGTGACTCAGCTGGTTAAGCGTCTGCCTTTGGCTCAGGTCATGGTCCCAGAATCCTGGGATGGAGCCGTGCATCGGGCTCCCTGCTCAACGGGGAGTCTGCCTCTCTCTCTACCCCACCCCCTTCTCGTGCTCTGTCTCATGCTAGATGTCTATCTCCAATAAACAAATTTTAAATCTTTTTAAAAATGTTAATAATGGCGAATCTGAGGTTTTTAAGTTATAGGCCATAGGAATCTGAGTCTAGCATGGTCATCAGATTTGGGCCTGGAATCTTTGGTTATGAAAAGAATGCCTTCCTGCTTCAAGGTACTTCGTGTAGCATACTGTCAAGAAGATGATTAACTGAAGCCCCAAGGAGGGAGACCTCTGGCTGGTATACGAAAGTATATCTGCTGCAGATACTACTTTAGGAGATTGGCCAAAAGGGGCTTCTGATCAGGAATAAATGTATTAAAGATTCAAGGAAATACAATTTTAAACTCATTAAATAGGCAATCATTAAAAATCTTCCAATCACTAAAAATCTTCCAATTCAAGGAGTTTCCTTCCATTCAAGGAAATGGAGATTCTCATATACTACTGGTGTAAAGTGGTAAATTGGTATAATCATTTTGGAGATTAAATTAGTCATATATCAGTCTGAGTCTAAACAGGATACAGAAAGTGCACAGTCATTTCAACGAGACAAGCTTAATCTAAAGAATTGTTACTCCAAGCCTCAGAATTAAAGGGGCTGGTAGTAAGAAGGGAGCTGTTAGGGAACGGCAGACGTGAGGAGCAGCGACCACCCCTGGGGCCGAGGTGGACGTCCAAGGAAGAGCTGTCCCCCTTCAAACCAGAGATCCAGGCCATGTTGGGGAAGGCACGGTACGGCTAACTGGATGGCAGAGAATCCCACACCAGTGGAGGTTGCTAGAAATTTGGCCTCTGGAACTTGCCAGAAATCTACCCTTGAGAGTGCTGAGGAGAGCTGTTCACAGGGAGATGTCTTGCCAGAGGCAAAACCACCTGAGGGGGCTTCCAGGGACAGCCTCTGGCTCTAGGGCCGCAGACTGCAGGGCACTGCAGGATCCTGGTGTTGGGGAGCTTCCCCGGCTACAGAAGCCAAAGGCTGGAGAGGTTTCTGATGCTTTAGGAGTTTGGTGCAGGGACACCTGTCTACACTGTTGCTGCTTGCCAAATGGGCACACGAGGACCGGAAGCCAGACCCTTTCCTCCCGCAATGCCTCTATTGCTACCTACTGACAGAACTTGATTAACATTGTACTAGCTGGTAAAGAAAAATATTTAAAGATCCATTTTATGGTGGAGAAAAATTATGAATTTGGAATTACAGGGTAATGCATAAACCAGCATAGGTTATATCTAGAAAAGCTTAAATGCAAATGTTAATTATTCTATTGGGAGATAGTTCTCCAGAAAGAAATGATCTTATCTGCTTCCTGGGTCTCAGTAGCAGGAGGAACTAGCAGATGATCTCTTTTGGGTCCCACCACTACTTATTATGAAATAAGTATCGTAAGTCCTTAGGTCACTTCACCCAAGAACCAAATGCATTTCTGGGAGACAATGACGTAGTTTGGGTCATCCTTTGGTCAGGATACCATGTTACTCGGGGCCCCACTAAGACTATAATAAGTGGAGACCAGGGCAGTGTCCCTCCACTGTGTCCCCCTAAATGGAGGTTATGGGAAAGTGGTGGATGCTGCATAGAGAAAGCTAACGGACACCGTTAGAACAGAGACCTGCAAACAGCCTATGGGTCAGATCTGGCTGGCCACATCGTCTTGTAAGAACGGTTTCTACATTTTTAAATGATTGGGGGGAAAAAAAAGGAAAAATAATATTTCACAACACATGAAAATGATGTAGAATTCTAATTTTAGGGTCTACAAATAAAGTTCTACTGGAGCATAGGTACACTTTTAAGTATTGTCTATGGCTTTGTGCTACATGCTACAGCGGCAGGACTGTGTGGTTATGACAGAGGCTGAGTGGTCCCCAAAGACCAAAATAATTCATGATCTGACCCTTCACAGAGAATTTTCCATGTTCCTTCCTCCTACTCTAGAGTATTTCTACTTGTAGTGCAGTGTGTATACCAGCACAACGGCCCCACCGCAGATCTCCTGAAGCAGAGTCTACACTATCCCAGGAGTCCCCGGTGATTCACATGCACAGAATCCCTGCTTGAGCAGGTAAACTTGGCTTGGCTTGTTCCTGTGTTTGTTACCATTTACTTACTGCCAGTAGGGGTGAGGCAATGTGCTTCATAGTCACTGCTGATTGGTTCTTTCTGCTTCCCAAGGTTGCAAATATGTGAAGCCTAACCAGGTAGTACGACTTCATTGTAAAACACGGTGGAGGGAAGGAAGATGAAGAACTGTCTCAGTTGGCTTCAGGAAGATCTGTAGGAGGCACTTACTATAGTGTGGAGATCCCACACTAGCCCTATTGGGCCCTAGAAGTTCTGGTGACTGGCAAGCTGCTGTAGTGACGGGATGCTTATGCCTCCACTACTCGCTCCCCCTCTCCACCCTTGGGTTTCTACTTGTTCAGGATCTCTATATTCTCTACTCCCGACCATCCGTAGGGGTCCCAGAGGGGCTCAGGTATTTTTAGTAACAGAATAGAATTGGATAGCAAATACCAGCCTATGTTGTATATAGAAAGAATAAGATAAGTGGTTTCATGGAATTTTTGCTGCAGGTGTGTGTGTGTGTGTGTGTTCTGGGTTATAGTGTGAAACATATTTTTATTGTTTCAAACCTATAATCAAAAGGTTTGAAAGCCCCAAGAGACCACCAGGACTAATTTTATAAGGCTCTACATCTCATCACATAGCCAAGCTTTTGGGATGATCCCAAAAGCTGGAATTCTTCTCTGCATGACTCTTATTTTTGCCCAATCTTCCACCCGCCCCAGGTCATCTACCTGTATTATCTTCTGGTCCTCACAGTCCGTCCTCGGTTAGATAGTCCATGTCTTTGAACTCCTCCCTGAACCTGCTTGCTCTCATTGTAGACTGACTGCCCTTGAGTGCTCGGCTTCCTCTTCAACCCTGACAAGTGATGACTTGGGTTGCCTATACTCCATTGACCACTTGGTCTTGGGGTACGGTGGGGGTCCACGACCTTGCTTCTTATCGCCGTTTCTAGAGGGGAAAAGGACACTGTTCCTTGAAACAAATACATAACTCCCCCCCCCCAAAAGCCTATTTTGGGGAAGTATATGCCTTGTGATTCCCAGTCACAGTTTATTGTGCAGGCGGGGCCTGTACAAAGCTGGGCGAGAAGTGCAGCGACCACAGGAGGGGTGTCCTTTTCTCAAATGCAGAGACGGGAGCCATTTTCCAAGGCTAGTTCAAGCGAGGCTGAGTTCCCCTAGTGCTGCTGTGCAGACACCCACCGCCCGGGCCAGCGGTCACCCTGATCCGGCCACATCACCTCCTTCCACTACAATATTCCCCTCATTCATTTGAACTTTTATCTGATTTATCACCTTTCTCTCAACCACTACTTTGGTCATCGTTCTTGGTGACGTCAACAACCATGCAGGGACCTACAACCCATGATAGCATCACCGTCTCCAAAACTCCAGACACCTTGCTGTGAACCACTCCTTATGCCTCCCCAGATCGTGCAGGATAGTAAGTCTATTTCAACTAAGCCCACCAAGAGCGTTGGTCGGCAGTCCCACCCTGGGTCAAACCCTACCTCCTACCTAAATCTGATGTCCTGTCTCTTGCCCTTTGTGCCATAGTTGCTGGAAGTGGCTGGAGAAAAATGAACAACTATGCAGGCTGCTGGCACTTTATTTTTTTTTTTATTTTTTATTTTTTTGGCACTTTATATTTATGTCCAGATATACTCAAATATGCCCCCAATATGATTTGGCTACGTTATTATATCTCCTCGATGTCTTCACTCCCAGAAACGTCTATATCATGCTTTCTCTTCTGTCTTTTAACCTCTGAAATACCTTCCGCAATCTCATTCTTAGCCTCTGACTCTGCTTTGTATTTTATCTAGGAGGGCACGTCCTCATTTTCTCATCACCACATTGGCCACCATATACCGAGGACCCTAGATAGTCTGAGATTTTACCCTATGTGCAGGCTAACTAGTGAGCCCTCCACAGTGCCATGAAGGCCAGCAAAGAACGCAGGCCTCCTGCATCAGAGACGGAGCGCTTTATTACTCATAACACAGCAAGCAGCATGAACTTCAGCATGCCTGCCCCATGCCCCTCATGGATGAGCCCAGATGGGTGCCTGGACATGCTATAGGCTACGTTACGGGAGAGGAGCCCCGAAACCAGAGACCCATATCGTTTATCATAGGCCTGATCTCTGCTCTGAGGGAGACAGTAGCTCCGTTTTCCAAGGTTGTTCATTAAACCAACATCCTCAAAAAGATATTTGGAAACAAAATGAGTCAGCGCCTCTGCTTGCAAGATGTGTGAAACCACAAGAGACTCACAACTTGTCTCCCTGTGTTACATGGGTCTGGACAATAATCACTCACTTTTCTTTGTGGCCGAACTGTCTGAGCTCCTATCCAAGGCTCCTTACACAGGTTCTCCACTTGTAGATGGAATCCCAGCTTGTTTGCTTACTCCCCAAAAATCTCTCTTTCAGTTTCTTTTTTCTACTGAATTATTCACATCATCAGCCACCACCATATGCTGTAATAATCACCATAATTTTAAAAAAGGGAGAAAGATAAAAGCTCTTGACTTCATATCCTCCTCCATTACCTGACCCGTTCATTTCTCTTTTCTTCCTCGAAATATCACATGTACCATTTCTTTTCATAGTCTTGTTTTCTTCACCTTTCACCTCTTTTTCTTTGGAATCTACTCTGGTCAGGTTGTATTCCCATGTCTCCACTGAAACTTTCTCAGCAATTCCCACTGTTGACGTTCACACTGGTGAACTCAAAGGTCAGTTCCCAAGTCCTCGTCTTAACTGACCTCTCTTTATATATCTCTCAACAACATTTGACGTGGTGAACTAGTCTTCTCAAAACACTTTCTTCATTTGGCCTCCAAATCCTCCTTATTTCCCCCATGTCCTAATTGTATGAGCTTCTCCCCTACCAAGGCTTTCTGTATATGATTGTATCCTTTCCTTTTCCTCTTAGGTGTTGAAGCTCAGCAGGTCCAAAATCAAAGCCCTGATCTCCGAATTCCCTCTCTAACACCCTCCAAAATTCTATTTCTCCTACAGTCTTGCCCATTTCAATAAAATCACCACCATTAATAAGGAGTTCAGGAGCCTTCCCTGATTCCTGCTTTCTCTCACTTCCCCACATATAACCCATCAACAAATCCTATGAATTTCACTTCCTAAGTGTACTCAAAATCCACCATTATCTCAGCACAAATATTCTATTATAATCTGCCATCATGTCTTCCTTGGACTATTGTTGTAACCTCCTACCTTGCCCTCTATTCAATTCTTCACGCAGTATTCAGAGTGTTAAAAATCCTCAATGACTTTCCATCACATTTAATAATATCCAATAAAATCCAATATTCCTTGCCATGTTCTCCAAGGGTTCCCATGATGCACACCTCCCACTACCTCTCTGACCCCACTCTCCCCTTGCCTCGCTATGCTCCAGCCACAGGAAACTTTCTTTGAGTCTTTAAACACTTTACACATGCTCTCTCCACAGAACCTTTGCTTTTGTAGTTTCAGGTGGAAAAGCCCTTCCCCAGATAACTGCACGGCTCACTTTCTCACTTCTTTCAGATTTCTGCTCAAATGTCTCTTCAGTAGAAAGGCCTTCCCTGAACACCACATCCAAAAATAGCATAATCTGGCCATTACTCTCTATCCCCTTATCTGCTTTATTTTCCTTTATGGCACTTAGCACTGACATTATAGAGCTACTGAGTTTCAGCAACTCTGAGATGTTATCGGTTGAAACATGTGCCATTATTTTACACATCCATCAAGAAAGAGAAACCCTGACAAATAAAATTCACATCATCTTTCTTATCACTTAGAATTTTTATTTTACACTCATTGAAAGAACTCTTTCAGACTTATTTAGGCATAGTTTTTTTTTTAAGTCATCTTTCACACACACAAAAAAAATTGTAAGCAAAATAAATCAGTTAAGTTATATCTAAGACATCTTTACATTAGGAATTTAATATTCTGATATAGTCTTCAACTCATACTCAGTGTCAGTGCCACAGTCTCACTAATGAAGTATAAGACAGCTTCATCTACTTGTGGGTGCCTTCCTTTCTTCAAACCCATAAGGTAAGAAATATGGAATTGTGGTCATTCTTTAAATGATATTACTTCTCTAATGTCAAATTTATGTCTCATTTCTCTATTTCTGAGCCTGGCTGTCTACACAATAACTTCTTTTTCAGCCATATAAGAATACCATCTTTTGTAGACATTTTAAACAGTATCCAAACTCTGCGTGTCTAGTACCATCAGTGCATGTAATTCAATCATGTTTATAGTTATAAACAGATATAACTAAGATCACATAGGAAAACGACTGTGTCTGCTGCCTATCTGACTGTAGTTATAAGATGCCAGCGACTTTAAGATGCAGTCCATTTTCAGAAATCTAAAAATGTGGGGAAAATCCATGTCTTCAAATCAATTAAATACAGTAATGTGTTTGTGCCTCCCACCAGAGTATGACTATTAGGAGGGCAGGAAATTGTTTCATTTTGTTCACTGGCTATATTATCATCACCCAGAAGAATATTTAGGAAGTAGTAGAAGCTCAAGAAGTGTTTGTTGAATAAAGCCTCCACTACTGCTAGTTGACTCTGGTACTTCATAATTAAAAACCCTAAGACTGAGAATTCAATGGGCTTAGTCACCACCCAGTAAAATGTACCCCCGCTGGGGGTCGTCTAGTTCCAGGCACTAGTTCCAGGCACTTAGCGACCACTACCTAATCATCTAGTCATTCACACGGGTAGACCATCTTTGACAGCAGCACCCACCTCAGAACCTTGCCTGCAGTAATCATGGCTTCTAGGGAAAACCTAGAGAAGGCAAATGCAGCTCTCGGGAATTTGTGAGGTCTTATTACAATTACCTGTGAAGACTTCAAAGAGAGCCATGGGGAGGCAAGCATTTCAAAGCCTCCAAAAAAAAAAAAAAAAAAAAGGGATAACCGGAGGGAACCTCACCTGGTCTGCTTAATGACCGTTTTTTTTTTCATTTAATCCCCATGACAACCTTCTGAGGTAGAGATTCTTTTCAATTTTAGAGAAAAGAATATCAAATCAAAATTAATAAGATCTCTTATTCAGTGCCACGCAGTGGCAGATTTTAATGGAGATTTTGTGTATTTCCACTTGACTCTGCATTTTCCAGGTGCCCTGCACCTGGAAGGTGCAGGTGATTCAATGGTGAATGAAAGCAAACGTAACTCCTGAGCTCACTGAACTTTGAGACAGGGATGAAAGGAATGCCAGTCCACATGCCCAACGTGCAAACATATATGCTGCTTCTCTAAATATACCTAACCCCGCCGGCAAGCATCCCTCTCCCTAGGCTGAGTCACCGCCACACCTCTCCTGACCACGTGCACCCACTCTCTAGTCCCCAGATATTGGAGCCGAAGGTGGCACCAGAGCATTAGGAAGCCGTTGCCGTCATCGGACTGCATGGGTTCTCTGTCCGGGATGGTCCCCGTCCTTGTCCACACGGTCACGTTCTGTCTGGAAGGTGCACTTTCCTCATGAGGGGAGACAGACGACGTCTTGTCTAAGCTGCAGACCCATGCCTGGAGTCCCTCTTCCCCAGGCACATCACGCAGCCTCACCTTCCCCAGGCTCCCGCCTCCCCTGACAAACTCCCAGAGCTCGGGGCCCCCTTCTCCTTCGCTGTCTGCAGAATGTCCTGACCTTCTTGTCGGTCCCTCAGAATCCCTCTGCTCCCCCGTGGCCACACTACCACCTCTTCCATGAGCGGGACCAGAGTATTGTGGAGCTCGGGCATCTCCTGCTGGAACCTCTGCTGGGGGGTTAGAAAGGCCTGGCCACGTGCAGGGACGGCTCTAAGGGAGCAGATGATTACGTCAGCGTGTTATTCTGCCTCTTTCCTCACCCAGGTGTCCCCCGAAAAGGTGGAACCTCGTCCCATTCCAAATTGTGTTTTCCACATTCTCCCACACAAAGCAGCACCTGGCTCGGGAGCAAGCAGTTGACTTCATTCCCAGGGTTCAGGCCCGATCCTGCTGCTTTGAGGCTTTAGGCTTCTCTGCGGTACCGGTGTCCCCAGGCCCCGAGGTCAGAGGAGCAGGCCTGTCTGAACCCGCTACCAGTGGTCTCACATCAAACCGTGCTTCCGGTAACCCTCACTAAAGGTGGAGAAATGACGTATATTTTGGTTTGACTTTATTTCTATACTGCCTGATTCCAAAAGGAATGTAAAGCAGCTGAGGAATGCAAGGAAGACATTTAATGACAAACACTGAAGCAGAGGGGGGTGGCTGCTTACCCTCAACATTCACTCTGCAGAGTGGTTCATTCAAAATGTCCCGGTTAAGTGAGATTTAATGGTGGTGCTCTATGTTTGTGTTTACTAATACAGCACCCGCTCTTACTCATATAGTAGAGTTCTTGAACGATTTGTCAAGCTAGAGAGAAAGCGGTTTTTGTTTTGGTTCTTTTGCATCGAAATAATTGGCATTCTCCTATCACTCTCCTAAATGTTCAGACCTTCACTAATAAGCCATAAAAAAGTACGGCGAGGGAAGGGAGGCGGAAAATGTCAATGGCATGATTTCAGATACGTTACCCAGGCCAATCATTTTTAAAACGATATAAACTAGAATATTCTACTTCGTGTGGAGAGAGTTGACGCTAACAGCTTTGTTTTTAATAGTCGGTAATAGTTTTGGCGGAAGCAATAAAGACCAACAACAAAGCAGTGATTTCCCAGATCCCTGGGTTCTAAGGGGGAGGTGCTAGACCATCCCTGTAAAAAAACAATTATTTAAACCCTGATGCCGTTACCTACTTGAAGGCATAGACTTATGGAAGTGAGTTTTGACAAACCCCCGTACTGTTCCCATAGCTGCTGCATTATTTTACATCTCCTCCAGCAGTCTGGGAGGGTTCCACGTTCTCCACAGCCGCACCCACACTTGTTGTCTTTGTTTGATAATAGTGGCACTAACATTACGACACGTACAATAAGCCAGGGGTGGAAGGACAAATACTGCACGACTCCGCTTTTATGAGGTGTCCAAAATGGTCAACCTTCCATAGGAGCAGAGTAAAAATGGTGACTTGAGAGGTCGGGGGAGACGGAAATGGGACTTGGTGTTCAGCGGGTCTAAGGTTTCAGTTAAGCAAGATGAATAAATTCTGGAGATCTGCGGCCCAGCTAATGCCTCCAGTTAGCCCTACTGTATTGTGCCCTTGAGAATTTATTAAGTGGAGAGATTGCTTGTTAAGAATTTTTTTAAACATTTTTAAGAAAAGATTTTAGTTATTTATTTGAGAGAGAGAACAAGCCAGGGGAGGGACAGAGGGAGAGGGAGAGGCAGACTCCCGGCTGAGCAGGGGGCCCGACTGGAGACTCGATCCCAGGACCCTGGGATCATGACCTGAGCCGAAGGCAGATGCTTAACCAACTGAGCACCCCAGCTGCCCTCTTGTTAAAAGTTCTTTACACACACACACACACATACACACTCACGAGGCTGGGGAGGAAGAGGGCACTTTTGCAGGTGACGGATACGTCTACTACCTTATTTGGGATGCACACGTGTCTAAGCTTATCAAATTGAATACATTAAATATGTGCAGTTTTTTTGTATGTCGATTATGTCTCAAGCGATTTTTTTTTTTAAAGGGGAGACACACTTAGGGTGAACTCTGTAGACTAATAGGCAAACATGTTCTAATCCTACTCTCCTTCCCATTTATACCAGGGGTCTGACATTATCTTCTTGAAACAATGTCAACTAGCATAGCCTTGAATGACTGTGTAACAGCGTAATTACTTCCTTTTGTTCTTTTTTCCAGTTAATTGTTTTAGAATGCCCAGGCTTTTTCCTGAACATATTTCTGTCTTTTGTGGTCCTCATCTGCATACTCGCTGCTACTACAACCTAAAATTTAGATAACTTTTGTTTTTAAAAATAGATTTTTATTTTTTAGAGTAGTTTTAGATTCCCAGTGAAATTGAGCAGAAGGTACAGGGACTTCCCATATCAAACTCCTTAGAAATTATATATATATAGTGGTGTGTATATATATATATATATATATATATATATATATATATATATACATATATATATAGTGGTAAAATATACATAATAAAATTTATCACTTTAAACATTTTTAGGTGTATAGATGAGGGGCATTAAGTACATTCATACTGTTTTGCAACTATCACCATCATCAATCTCCAGAATTTTCATGGTCATTAAACTGAAACTGTACCCATGAAACAATAATTCTCCATCCTTCCTTCTGCTATCCCTGCTAACCACCATCCTACTTTCTGTCTCTTTTAAGTCAACTACTCCAGGTACCTCATGTGAGTGGATTCAGACAACATCTGTCCTTTGCATCTGGCTTTTTCACTTAGCATAATGTTTTCGAGGCTCCCCTTTGTTGTAGCATGTTTGAAAATTTCCTTCTTTTTATTTTATTTTACATATTTTAAGTAGGCTTCTTGCCCAGCACAGAGCCCAGCAGTGCTGCTCACACTCACAACCCTGAGGCTGAAACCTGAGCTGAAATGAAGAGTGGGACACTGAGCCAACCTGAGCCAACTGGGTGCCCCCAAATTTGCCTCTTTTTAAAGGCTGAATCCATTGATGTATATACCACATTTTGTTTATCTGTTCATCTAATGGTGGACATTTGGGTTGTTTCCACCTTTTGGCTATTGTGAATAAGTTTTGTCACTCTAGCGGAGGGTCTCCCACTGACTGCTTCCTCTGAAATAAAACCTTCCCTACCCCTCTCATCCCTTGCTATCCTCATTACTGGGTTGGCTTAGGGCTTACTCTGGCATATGGAATCACCACACCACACCTATTTGTTCTTAACTCAGAACTTTTTAAATGTTTTCTTTCCTCATCCAGAGTACAAAATCCAAAGACTTACTTTTCCCACAGGACTGGATAACATGGTATTTCAGAAGGAAGCTAATGCATCTAAAATGACAGCCATACAGTTTTTCTTTATTCTTGCTTGTTGGGAAAGGAGTTGTTTGCTACATTCCTATGATGGAAAGCTTCTGCTCTGCCTCTGACCATCTGAAGGGTTTTCTCTGCTCCTTAGATCCTACAGCGTGACCTGCATGGGTGCTGAGGAAACCTGACACACAATCAGGCCAGCAACTCACTGTAGGACACAGTTACTGTTGAGCAGCAAATTAGTCTGCAGAAAACCTACTGGGAAAAGGTGTCAGAACACAGAGCAAAATACAAAGAGGTGGAATTAATGAGAGAAAAGAAAATAGGAGACAGATCCAGGAAACCCAACAAGGGACTAATTCAACATGTGGGACTTCTCCTGGAACTCAGAAGGCAGCAAATTGGGAGAAACAATTAAATTATGAGATAAAATTTCCCTGCATGGCAAGAGACTTGAGCGTATGAATGAACAGGATTTACCAAACTTAGGCAAGATTACTTAAAAAAAAAAAAAAGATACACTTTCACTTCTAGCCATGCTGGGGTTAGAGGGATTCAATTTACCCTCCAACATTAAGTAACTACAACACCAGACAACATATGTGCAACAGCAATCACTGCGAAAAAGGAAACAAATGAGCTGTGCTCTGTGAATGTCCCCACTTACTGCCTAGAGAGAGTTTGAATATCATATTGAAATTCCTAAAATTTAAAAATAAAAAAAAATGGCAAGATGGAAAGAACAGAACATCTGGAAGATTGAGGAAGTAAAAACATTCTAATTCTCAGGTGTGGGGAGGAGAGAAATGAACACATAAAGTAGGTAGGATTCAACATGGTTGTTCGTATATTCTGATATTATAATAGATAAGTATAGACTGACTTAGAGCTTTGACGACAAACATAATTTGAAAGAGACAAAATTCTAAATTACCAATTTGAAAAAGCAATGAGGAAAAATATGACATAGGCAGAACAGGTAATAAAGAGAAAACAGTAGCAAGGAAGGAAGATAAAGGAAGCATATGACATAATGAGGTCATAAAATTAAGAATATCAATTCTCACGGAATTTTTTTTATCATGGCCATATTGAAAAATAATCTTAAAATGAAACCCATCTAAAACAAGTTTGCAAAGAAATGTTCAAAGTGAAGATATGTACAAATAAATGCCAGGTAGATACCAACAGAAGGCAGGTGTGAAAATATCAACAGCAATACGACCAAAACCATTATACAGAACTGAGGCATTCTTTAATGGTGAGACATACAATTCACCTAAACTTAGGGAAATTGGCTCCCATAATTGATGCATTAAATTTTATGCACAAAACAATGGAGCCATCAAATACATAAAGAAGTTCTATAAGTGCAGCTAGATCTTAAAAGAAATATAGTAGAAGAATTTAATATACCTTCTCCAGAATTTGATAGCTCAAGTAGACAAATAATAAGTAAGGTCATAGATTATTTTAATAATACAATCAACAAGCTATAAAAAACCATGTTTTACATCAGAGAACATATATTTTCTGCTTAGCTTCATGGAACATGTATAAAAATTAATCAAGCTCTTGGCTACAAAGAAAACAATAAATTTTAAAAAGATTTTATAGACTACATTTTCTGATAGTAATTCAACATAGATATTAAAAAAATAATTATTGAAAATGTTAACTCCTTGGAAATGAAGATATGCCTTTAAAAAAAAAATCCTAATCAAAGAGGAACTCAAAACCAAAGGGAAAAAAGATCTAAAAAGAAAA
This sequence comes from Canis aureus, assembly GCF_053574225.1. Classification (NCBI taxonomy): domain Eukaryota; kingdom Metazoa; phylum Chordata; class Mammalia; order Carnivora; family Canidae; genus Canis; species Canis aureus. The sequence goes on along the minus strand of NC_135611.1, from coordinate 69,002,584 downwards.
GAAAATGAGGACTCAATACCAAAACCTGTTAAAAAAAAAGTTAAAAAGGAAGAAATTTTATAGCCTTAGAAGCTTTTATTAAAAATAGAAAGGTTAAAGATAAATGGAAAAAGCACCCAATTTGTGATATAAGAACAACCAAATAGACCGAAAGAAAGCCAGAGGATTACAAGTTCCATGGGAGTGGGGATTTTCTTTTGCCTATTGCTGCAAAATGTTCACTAACTTAGACTAGCACTCAATAATTATCTGTGATAACAATAGAGAATAAATAAAAACAAAAGCTTGTTTTTTGTAAAGACCAATAGATGAATATCAGGTAAGCACCAAATTAGGACAAAAGGGATAAAATAAATTACCCCAAATTAAGAATGATGAAGAAGATATAATTAGAGGACTACAATGAAAATTATTATAAAACAACATTATGTGCAACTCTAAGATAATGAATCTGAAAATCTAGAGAAACTAGATGACTTCCTGGTGAAACACTCGTACTATGATGGGAAGATGCTGTTTCCTGTCTTCTTCGTGGACACAGAGATTTATCATTATTGGATTGGGACCATAAGACTGAGAGCTTGCCCACGGAGTGAGAAGACAAGCGATACAAGCCACTTGCAAGGCCTGGCACCGACAAGTGTCCTGCTCAATCCTCCCATCTTCTCATATGATGATTTTAGAAGACATATATTCCAGATGTCATAACTACAAGCTGGAGGACGGCTCTTCTGACCCATCTCAAACTGTGAGGCTAGCCAGAAAAAAACCAGCTGCTGATACACATTTTGTTACTGCGACTTGGCATAGCCTGTTCTGACTAACAAGGTATCTATCGCCGTTGATCAAGAGGAAATAGAAAATTGAACAGAAAACAAAAAACAACAACAACAACAAAAAACAACCTCTGCAAGGATTTAAGAAGATGATAAAACTCAACCATTGGGAAAAAACACTGAGTTCATATTGATTGTCAACTGATAGTGACATTTAAAAAATGGATATTAATCTTATTCGATGCTAATATTTATTTTAATATTAATATTACCTAATACGCTTAGTACTTATTCTAGTATTAGTATTCACAAATAGTGATTTTAACTAAGCTAACTCATAGGACAAAAAGAATGCTCCTCAGTTCATTTCATGAAATTAATTTAAGCCTAATACCCACACCCTTAACAGAGTATAGAGCGATTAGAACAAAAACCACATATGCCAAATTTATTTACAGACATATAGATGGTCCCTGACTTAGTACAGTTGGACTTACTTTTTTTTTTTTTTTTTTTTACTTTACAGTGATGGAAAAGCAATATGCATTCAGTGGAAACCATACTTCAAGTTTTGAATTTTAATCTTTTCCCAGGCTAGTGATACGCAGCATGACATCTTGGCTGTGGCAGCAAGCAGCGGCAACCAGTCAGCCATGTGATCACGAGGTAAACAACTGATATTCTTAGAACCATTCTGTTTTTCACTTTCAGTACTGAAGTCAGTAAATTACATAAGAGGGACGCCTGGGTGCCTCAGGGGTTGAGCATCTACCCTCAGCTCAGGGCGTGACCCCGGGGTCCTGGGATTGAGTCCCGCATCAGTCTCCCTGCAGGGAGCCTACTTCTCCCCTTGCCTCTCTCTGTGTCTCTCATGAATAAATAAATAAAATCTTTAAAAAAATTAAATAAATTACTTAAGATACTCAACACTTGATTATAAAATAGGCTTCCTGTTAGATGGTTTTGCACAACTGTAGGCTAATGTAAGTGTTCTGAGAGTATTCAAGGAAGGCCAAGCTAAGCTACGATGTTCACTAGGTTAAGTGCATTAAATGCATTTTTTTTACTTAGTACATTTTCAATTTATGATAGGTTTATTGGGATGCAACCCCTCACAAGTTGAAAACATCTATAGATGCAAATTTTCTTGATAAATTCACTTTAGTTAATAATAATAATTAATAATATAATTGCAATATAATAATAATTGCAACAACAGTACATTAAAAAAAATGTCATATAACCAAGTAGCCTGTCCCAGGAATGCGTGAATGTTTCAAACCCAGGGAATCTTTCAATATAATCACTGCATCACTAAATTAAAGGAGAAAGCCATGAATATATCACAGATGCTAAGAATATTTTGATAAAGAACCTCCTAATGCTAAATCCAAAATAGGAATTTAAAAAATTCCTGAAATATTATACAGGTTATTTACCAAAACAAACATGATTATTATATTAATCAAATTGGGAATACTGTAAGAATAATCTTAAGTGAAAAGGCCAGTCTCTCGTAATCAATAGATACGTGAAAAGTGAAAAACCTCACCTTGTAAAGATTCTTAACATGGTACTCCCTGGACAACGTCTGTGAATACTTTATTTATATATCCTAAATGTATTATCTTGACAGCTTTCAAATATATATTATTAGTAACCCTTTCAAATTACCTTTTTCAAATTTCCTAACTTATGATAAAGTCTATGTTCTCTTCCCCTTGGGACCTTTATGCATTTAGTACACGTTATCACATGAAGCTGCTTGTTGAGTTAGACTTGGTTCCTGATATATGCAAAAACATTAGTTTCATATTGTAACTTTATTATTTTTTAAAGATTTTATTTATTTATTCATGAGAGACCCGGAGAGAGAGGCAGAGACACAGGCAGAGGGAGAAGCAGGCTCCCCGTGGGGAACCCGATGTGGAACTCGATCCTGTGACCCTGGGGTCACACCCTGGGCCGAGGGCAGACGGTCAACCCATCAGCCCCCGGGTGCCCCATATTGTAGCTTTAGTGAGAACTAGAGAACAGTTTAATATATTGGTAGCTAAAATAAAGACAGAACTTCTATCATATACATGAAGGACTGAAAAGACTAGCATAAAGAAAAACATAATTTACGTAAACTTGTTTGCTCTTTTCTTTCCTATAGACATTTGTAGCTGTTGGATCTCTTATTGAATTTAGATCGATGGTCTCTGTGACTATTTTTGTGAATTCCACTGGGAGATAAATGAAATTTTGCCAGCAAAATAGAACATTACAATAGAAGTTCTTTATTATACGTTCATCTTCCTAGATGAGCTGAAGATACGTAATCAAGGGGCCTACACATGTGTATCCCACATTATGAAATCATATAGGATATCTGACTTCAAAGGGAATGGAGGTATCATATTCAGTATTTTCCTGACAGCAGAAGGAAAAAAGAATGAAATATGTTATGTCTCTGAAGTAGAATGTCTTAGCGGAATCCCCAGACCTTCCCTGAGCTGGAAACCTGGTGGCCTCAGCACACTCACAGAAGTTGACCGCCCTGGGGTCGGGCCCGCTCAGCAGGTCTCCATCCTGGTGACTGAAATGTTCCACCTTATACCAGCACCAGCAGCATGACCCAAACACAAGCGAGGAAAGTCGAAATCACCTCTAATAACAAACATTTTATCTTCTTTATGTATTTATTTACTTATTGTTATTATTTTTAATAAACATTTATTTATTATTGTCATTATTTTTAACAACAAACATTTATTCATTACTTATTATTTTAACAATAAACATTTTATTTATTTATCATTATTTTTAACAATAAACATTTATATATTTATTATTATTTCTAACAATAAACATTTATTTATTCATCATTGTTATTACTTTTAACAATGAACATTTTATTTATTCATTTATTGTTATTTTTAACAATGAACATTTCATTTATTCATTTATTTATTATCACCATTATTTTTAACAATGGACATTTCATTTATTTATCTACCTATTTATTATTGTTTTAACACAAACATTTTGTGGGGGTCCCTGCTGTGTGTCTGTACCCTGTGAGGAGGCCGGTGCAGAGCGCCGCAGTCAGTGTGGCTCCCAGGGGGTCACCTGGTGCCCTGATGCCCGCCGCCCGGGCTGCAGATGCAGGGCCTGCCGCTTTCCCTGATGCCCGGGCCCTGATGCACCGGGGCCTCCCAAGCTCCAAAGCAGGGGCAGAGGTCCTGTAGCGCAGATGCGGCAGCTGTAGGTGCTTGGTGCGCAGTACCTGGTGCGTGGTGCTCAGTGCACGGTTCTCAGTGTGCAGTGCGCTGTGCTCGGTGCTCCGTGCACAGTACATGGTGCTCTGTGCGTGGTGCTCGGTAGGTGGTGTTCGATTCTCGGTGTGCAATGTGGGGTGCTCTGTGCGTGGTGCAGGGTGCTCGGTACTCGGTGTGTGGTACTCGGTACTCAGTGCGTGGTGCTCGGTGGGCAGTGTGCGGTGCTCGGTGCTTGGTGGGCGATATGTGGTGCTCAGTGCACCGTGTGGGGTGCTCGGTGTGCAGTGCTCGGTGCTCAGTGAGCCATGCTCTGGGCGGTGCTCAGGGTACAGTGTGGGGTGCTTGGTGCACAGTGCTCAGTGCACAGCGTGTGGTGCTCAGTGCAGGGTGCTTGGTGCGGGGTGCTCCGTGCACAGTGCACAGTGCGTGGTGCTCAGTGTGTGGTGCTCAGTGCTTGGTGCGGGAGCTCGGTGTGAGGTGCCTGGTGCCTGGTGCTTGGTGCTCAGTGCACAGTGCATGGTGCTTGGTGCACAGTGCTCGGTGCTCAGTGCTCAATGCACAGTGCTCAGTGCGGGTGCTCGGTGCGTGGCACTTGGTGCATAGTGCGCGGTGCTCAGTGCACAGAATGTGGTGCTTGGTGTGTGGTGCTCGGTGCACAGTGCGCGGTGCTCAGTGCACAGTATGTGGTGCTTGGTGCGGGTTGCTCGGTGTGCGGTGCCTGGTGCTTGGTGCTCAGTGCACAGTGAGCGGTGCTCAGTGCTTGGTGCATGGTGCTCAGTGCACAGTTCTCGGTGCTTAGTGCACAGTGCGTGGTGCTCAGTGTGTGGTGCTCGGTGCTTGGTGTGGGGTGCTCGGTGAACAGTGCTCAGTGCTCAGTGTATAGTGTGTGGTGCTCAGTGCATGGTGCTCGGTGTGCACTGCCTGGTGCATGGTGCTTGGTGCATGGTGCTCAGTGCACAGTCCCTCCGTCCTCGCCCGAGGACGTGCTCTGCACAGCCTTTATCTTGCTTGTTTTTTTACAGCCAGTGCAATGTCACACGTTTGCTGCGTCATTTAAAAACCTGATTTTTTCCATTCCTACAGAAAATGTTGTTTAATGAACAAGCCGTCGGGTGTTCAACCAGATTCCTGTTGTTAGACATGGAAGTTCTCAATTTTCCAGTTATATTTTAAAACATAACTGCAGCGAACACCCTTTGATGAAAAACTTGATGTTTCTCTGTGCTTATTTCCACAGAATAAATACTTAGAAATGGAATGACTTTGTCTTGGTCAGTACATCAAGTTGCCCTCCAGAGAGTTTGGAATGATTTTTATTTTTAGCTGCGTGCAAGGGTGTCTAATTTCCATACATTATTAGTCAATAGTGATTCCTATACTGTTTTAGTCCTTTTCAACTTGCTAGAGAAAATTTTTTGTTCTCTAGTTTCCTATTTCTTTTAATGAAAACAAGTTTCAATATTTTTCCTTATAAGTGGTGGTCAGCTTTATTTTTTTCTTTTGTTAAAAAAACCCGTGTTTTTGTATGTGTTACAAAAAACATCCAAGACAGAACAGCTTAAGAAAATGTCTTTAAATATAAGGGAAAACAAACATGCAGAAAATGAAATAAACCATGATGTTTCCATCACCACTTTCCGCCGTGTACAGATTAAGAAATAAAAATTAACAGTAGAGGGGATCCCTGGGTGGCTCAGTGGTTTAGCGCCTGCCTTTGGCCCAGGGCATGACCCCGGGGTCTCGGGATCAAGTCTCGCGTTGCGCTCCTGGCCTGGAGCCTGCTTCTCCCTCTGCCTGTGTCTCTGCCCCCCCCACCCCAGTGTCTATCATGAATAAATAAATAAAATCTTAAAAAAAAAATTAACAGTAGAGTTGAGGTCCCCATGGACTCCTTCCCAATCCCTTCCCTGCCCTCCTCTCCCCTTCAGAGATACTTTATTTGCGTGTGCAACACACGAGCACACACAGAATTAGTATTCATGTATCCATGTGAAGATGCTTAAATGCTTATCATCTTTTTATTACTTTTTTAATTTGAGTATATTTGACACACAATGTTACATTACTCTCTGCTGTACGACTCCGTGATTTGAAGAATTCCACATTATACTGCATTCGCCGCACGCGTAGCTACGTGTGTCCCACTAGGTCACTGTTACACTATCACTGACGGTTTACTTGGGGCTGTGCCTCTGTTCCCATGACTTTTCATCCCATAACTGGAAGCCTATATCTCTCACTCCCCTTCACCCATTTTGCTCAGGCTCCCGCCATCTGGCTACCATCAGTTTGTTCTCTGTATTTATAGGCCTGCTTCTGCTTTTTGCTTGCTTATACATTTTTTTTTTTTAAATTCCACTTAGGAGAGGAATTACATGGTATTTATCTTTCTCAGTTTCACTTATTTCACTTCGCATGGTGCCCTCTAGGTTTATCCATGTTGTGTTCAGTGGCGCAATCTCATCCTTTTTTACAGCTGTGCAATATTCCGTTGTGCGTGTGTATGAATATATATACTGTATATACCACATTTTCCTTATCCATTTGGCTCTCAGTGGACACGGGCTGCTTCTGTATCTTGGCTACTGTAAATAAGGATGCAATAAACACATGGGTTAATATATTTTTCTATTAGTATTTTCTTTTACTTTGGGTAAATATGCAGCAGTGGAATTACTAGATCATACAGTATTTCTATTTTTAATTCTTTTTAAAGATTTTATTCATGAGAGACACAGAGAAAGAGGCAGAGACACAGGCAGAGGGAGAAGCAGGCTCCATGCAGGGAGCCCGACGTGGGATTTGATCCCGGGGCTCCAGGATCAGGCCCTGGGCCGAAGGCAGACGCTTTTAACCACTGAGCCACCCAGGTGTCCCGTCTATTTTTATTTTTTTGAGGAACCTCCATACTGTTTTCCACAGCACTAATTTACATTCCCAACACTGCACACGAGTTCCTTTTTCTTTACATACTTGCCAGCACTCGTGATTGCTTGTCATTTTGATTTTAGCCATCCTACCTGGTGTAAGGTAGTGTCTCATCTCACTGTGGTTTTGATTTATATTTTCTGGATGATTTGTGATGTTGAGCATCTTCTCATGTGTCTGTTGGTCATCTGGATGTCTTTGGAAATATGTCTATTCAATTCCTCCGTCCACTTTTTTTATTGGATTGTTTTTTGTTTGTTTTGGTGCTGAATTGTATAAATTCGTTATATATTTTGGACACTAACCCCTTATTGCTTGCCTTTTTGTTTTGTTAATAGTTTCCCTCTCTGTGCAAAAGCTTTTTATTTTGATGTAGTCCCAATAATTAATATTTGCTTTTGTTTCCCTTGCTTTATGAGACACCTCTAGAAAAATCTTCCTATGGATGATGTCAAATAAATTATGCCTGTGATCTCTTCTCAAATTTTTATGGGTTTGGGTCTCACATCCAAGGCCTTTAATCTATTTTGAGTTTATCTTTGTGTATGGTGTCAGAAAGTGGTCCATTTCATTTTTTTTTACATGTAGCTGTTCAGTTTTTCCAGCATCATTTATTGAAGAGACCATCTTTTCCCTGTTGGATATTCTTGCCTCCTTTGTTAGAGATTAATTGACTATATAACCATGGGTTTATTTCTGGAGCCTCTATTCTATTTCATTGATCTATGTGTCAATTTTCTCTGCCAGTATCATACTGTTTTGATCATTTCAGATTTACAGTATATTTTGAAATCTGGTATTGTGTTAGCTCCAGCTTTGTTCTTTCTCAGGATTGCTGTAGCTATTTGGGGTCTTTTGTGGGTCTATACAGATTTTACTATTATTTGTCCTAGTTTTGTGAAAAATGCTGTTAGTATTTTGATAGGGATCCATTGAATCTGTAGATTGCATTGGGTAATATAGACATTTTAGCAATATTAATTCTTCCAATATATGAGCGTGGAATATCTTTCTATTTGTTTGTGCCATGTTCAATTTCTTTTATCAGAGTTTTATGGCTTTTGGAATACATATCTTTCACCTCGTTGGTTAAGTTTATTCCTAAGTATTTTGTTCTTATTGATGTAATCGTATATGATGTTGTTTTTTTGAATTTCTCTTTTTGCTACTTCACTATTTAGTGTATAGAAACGCTACCAATTTCTGGGTATTAATTTTGTATCCTGCCAATTTATTGAATTTGTTTATCACTTCTAGTAGACTTTAGGTGGAGTGTTTAAGATTTTCTACATATAGTATCATGTTGTTTGCAAAAAATGACAGTTTAACTTCTTTACCAATATGAATGCCTCTTATTTATTTTTCTTGTCTGATTGCTGTGGCTGGAACATTCAGTACTATGCTGAGTAAAAGTGGTGAGATTGGACATCTTGTCTTTTTTTCTAAAAAGAAAGAAAGCTCTCAGCTTTTCATCATTGAGTATGATGTCAGTTGTGAGTTTTTCATATATGACCTTTATTATACTGAAGTATGTGCCCCTCAACCCCACTTTACTGAGTTTTTTTTTTATTGTAAATGGAAGTCGAATCTTGTCAACTGCTTTTCTTTTCTTTTCTTTTTTTTTTTTGCATCTATTGAGATTATCATATGATTTTTATCCTTCATTTTGTTGATGTGGTGTGTGACGTTGACTGAGACACAAATATTCAATCACTCTTGCATCCTTGGAGTAAAGCTGACCTGATCACGGTAAATGATCTTTTTTTTTTTTTTTTAAGATTTTATTTATTTATTCATGAGAGACAGAGAGAGAGAGGCAGAGACACAGGCAGAGGGAGAAGCAGGCCCCAGGCAGGGAGCCCCATGTGGGACTCCATCCCAGGTCTCCAGGATCAGGCCCTGGGCTGAAGGCGGAGCTAAACCGCTGAGCCACCCAGGCTGGCCAATGATCTTTTTAATGTACTGTTGAATGTGGTTTGCTAATATTTTGCTGAAGATTTTTGTATCTATGTGACTATTATACTGTGAAGAATACTATTGTGCTATTTGCCTTTACATTTTCTTAAGTTTTTGATTTATAAAACTTAATTTCAGAACTTTAATAATCAACTTCTCCTTTTTTGAGATGTCTTAGGAAGACCCTTTTCACCCTAATATTAAATATTCATCTATGCTTTGTGCTGATATCTTTTTTTTTTTTTTTTTTTATTTATGATAGGCACACAGTGAGAGAGAGAGGCAGAGACACAGGCAGAGGGAGAAGCAGGCTCCATGCACCGGGAGCCCGACGTGGGATTCGATCCCGGGTCTCCAGGATCGCGCCCTGGGCCAAAGGCAGGCACCAAACCACTGCGCCACCCAGGGATCCCTATGCTGATATCTTAATAGTTGTTTTTACATTTTACTCATCCTATATCTAGAACGCAAAATTACATATATTATGAATTAGTGTTCCAACAGAATTAATTCCAAAATAGCTTCTTTGCATGAACACCCTCAATTTTCAGATGAGGAAACAAATCTCAGGGCTTTTTCTGCACAAGGTTTAGAATTTAAACCTTCTCCTTCTTGATCCAAGTCCATGACTCTTACCTCCTCTTATTTTTCCTTTTAAACCATAAATAAATGACCTGAATAGTTTCTTAGATATGATCTCAAAAAATCATTTGCTTAAGGTGAATCTCGAATATAGCAGCCTAGAAGGAAAGATTATTTTCCAGAACAAGTATATAGTTTTTATCTAGGTAACTGATGGAATATCACTGTGTTGTAGATCAATGTTTATAATAGAGCCAAATATAATGTTATATAATAGAGTGCTATATAATATAGTGTTTTCTTAGAAACTCTGTCTACAGGAAAACAGAACAAGTCTCTCCAACACTTGGTTATCAAAACTTACACTAATTCAGTGCTTATAGCATGCCAAGTACTATTCTGATGGCTTTGCATGCACTAATTCACCAAAGCCTTTCACTAACTCTGTGTTGTAGGCTCTTTCTTCTAAATCTCCAATTTGCAGGTGAAGAAACTGAGGCATAGAGAAAATAAGTGACTTACACAAGTTTTGTTAAATACCGCAAGTAGTAGAGCTAGGGTTTGAACTCTGGCATCCTGGTTATAGAGTCTGCACAAGCTGCTTCTTGCAGTAATTGTAATATGTGGCCCCAAGGCAGTGGTCACAGGTGCTAATCTGGCAGAAATAGGTTTTGGAGCAATCTTGAGTTCTCCACATCTGGCAGATGTAGTTAGTGGTACCAAGCCAGGGGGACATATTCTGATTCTGAATAACTCTAGGTCCTCCAGCTGCCTGACTTTCTACACACACATGGTTCTCTCTTAGGATTATATACACATGGTTCTCTCTTAGGATTATATATGGACATTCAAGGACACAGTATGATAACCTGTTTAGAAAGCAGATCTCTAACGAAAACAATTAGAATATAGAAACCATTATCTACAAAAGTGGATAAATAATGTGAGCAAGAGAGAAAGAGAAAGAAGAGGGAGAGCTGACATGAAGCTGACAGTTTTATTATGACCCTAAGGGACAAGGCTTAATATAGGTAATGAACTATATTGGTTTACAGTTTAAATTTTATTTTGATCAAAAGCAGATATTTTCTCAAGCAACCCCCAGCCCCAGCCTTCTTGGCTGAAAGACCAAATGGCTGGCTACTCATGTACTGGTGAATGTCTGAGAATGTTTGGACAACTGAGTGCATTAGGAAAAAAGTCACAAGTCAGCCTTTTTAGCTCCTGTATCAGCAGAAGACATACACTTATATAATGAGCCCATGAGATCGATAGGGAAGAGCCCAAGTTACAAGGCTGCAGCCCCAAGTTCCATTTTGCACTGCCCCTTCACCGAGCTGCTAAAACACAGAAAGAAAGAAAGAAAACACAGAAAGATCACTCATCAAGAGGGCAGTTACACACTACTGGACTTTCTAACCACTGATGCCGGATGGCGCCCACTGAATTTCAAGCTTGGACTAAGTTACACGTTTCAGAAGGAACCCTCTTCCCTCCAAAGCCTGTGGCTGAGTTATCTGGAGGAAGCTGTGGCTGCCAACAGCCACAGAGACTGTGATCCATTTAAGCATCAGATTCCAACCTGCTATTTCATGTTGAAGGAGCAAAGCAATTTCAATACAGGTATCCTCCATGAAATTGTGCAAAAATATGCAGTGGCTCACAGCCAGGTACAAGGTGAAGGTGGAAGGGGGAGGAATATAGCATCAGATAGCATCTTATTCTTTTCTTGAGTGTTGTGGGAAACTCAAGGAGGCCACGTAACTTTTCTGTGTCTTGGTTCCTAACACACAAAGCAAGTAAGTTCAATGAGACATTGAACATTTAGTTCAATGAGACTGATGTAGGATAATCAAAGGAATAAAAAGGTAATTTCCTAGTACTTAAACCCAAGCTTTTGTGTTTGGAGTTTCTTGTCCATAGACAAATAAATGGCATTTCTGGGTTTTAGAAACCTTCTTAAATATATCCTCATTCAGGGCAGACCGGTGGCTCAGCAGTTTAGCGCCTGCCTTCAGTCCAGAGCCTGATCCTAGAGACCTCGGATCGAGTCCACGTCAGGCTCCTTGCATGGAGCCTGCTTCTCCCTCTGCCTGTGTCTCTGCCTCTCTCTCTCTATGTCTTTCATGAATAAATAAATAAAATCTTAAAAAAGAAAAAAAAAATATATATCCTCATTCAGATCTTTGGTAGCAAGTAGTTGGCTGCCCAAACAACTGGACACCAACCAAAGTTGACAGATTAACCATCACAGGAATCTCTAATGTAAGGCCAGAAGACCTCTCCCATTGGTCCCTGGTCTGTGTGTGACCCTGAACCAAAGAAGGGGTCACACTTTAAAATGATAAATAGATTTTCAATAATCCTACAGGTTGAGAGCCTAGCAAGAAAAATTAAGAAGTATTATTTTTTCTTATGTTCAAGTGTTGTGGAGCAAATCCACAACAGATGTACATATAAAATGGAACTAAAAGTTTTTAAGGTTATTTCCATCTGTAGACCTTACGATTTCATAATGTTATACTGCTCTGATGAGCCTGACCTGAGACATTGCAGTGGGTTATTTTGTTTCCTATAGAAGTATTTTCTGGTTAACCTAGAATTACATACCCTATTTCAAAAAAGAAAGGAAGAAGAAAGAAAAGAAAGAAAGAAAGAAAGAAAGAAAGAAAGAAAGAAAGAAAGAAAAGAAAAGAAAGAAGGAAAAGAAAAGAAAAGTTCAATTTTTCAGATACAACCCTTTCAAATAGAGATTGGTGAAAGCCAATTCTTTTTTTTAAAGATTTATTTATTTATTTGAGAAAGAAAAATAGCATGCGTGCACACAGAGAGGGCCAAAGGGGCAATTGAGGAGGAATAGGGACAAGCAGATTCTGCGCTGAGTGTGGAGCCTGATACGAGGCTCAACCACAGATCCTGGTATCAGGACCTGAGCCAAAATCAAGTCAGCTGACTAAGCCACCCAGGCATGCCTGGTGAAAGGCAATTCTTAAAAGAATTCTAAAATTTTATTGACAACTATTTACTTAATATGAGATAGATATATTCAATTTTATTAGAACCTGCAACCTGAAAACACTGCAGATTTGGCATAATAGTAAGAGGAAATTACTGTATATCTCAATTAAAAACTCCATTCATAAGATAATTATCCTTTTCATGAAAATCTCAGTAGGCTTTACCATGTGATATGGTAATAATTCATTAATTATCATTCTGTGATAATGATCACCTTTGTACTAATCTGTAGAAAAAATAAGCACAAACATCTAACTCACAAATTTAAGTCTATAGTTTACATTATAAGAAAGTAAGAAAACATAAATCACAATAAGAGCAAGGAGAAATAATTTTGTTAACTCTAGCCTATCATCCACATTAGGTGTATAGACAACATAATCACTGGCAAAAAAAAAAAAATAATAATAATAACATGTTTGCTGATGGTAAGATGTTGGTGCACAAATGGATTAATATCAGAGCGTATTTCAGAAAGGTCTTCTGTGATCACCACAATGTAGCTATTAGGTTCAAAGACCCACAGTTATTATGTTGCTGGAACAAAATAAAAAGGACCATTTTACCCTTCTCTGGAAAGAAATAATCTTATTCTAGGAAACGAGAGGCTTGCCAACTCACAGTTCTCCCTCACTCTGATGTTGAATTTTAAAACAACAAACAAACAAGCCCTACACATTGCCTCCTCCTCTGACCCACACACTTAGGCACAGAGTCTAACCGACACTGTTTCCTTTGCAAAGGCACTAAAGGACAGAAATGCTAATAAAGTTTACAACATAATCAGAGAGGTGACATGAGTTTCCGTTTATTACCCTAACAAGAGACACGAGAGGAAAGGAAGAAGGGGTGACGCTGTTTGGGCTGATGTCCTGAAGTGCTAATTTAAGGAGCGCTGTTTATGGCAGTTGTTCCACGGGGCGACAATTTCTGCCATTGCCTGGGAAGTCAGACCCCTCTGCGCTTGTCTCTGTCTCGATGCTGACTAGCAGCAAGGCCTTAGTGAAGCCAACAGCCTGAGAAAGTCAGTGGGAAGAGCAGCCCAGGAGAAATCCATCTGGTCCTGGTCTTGGTCTTGTCCCTACCTGTGGAAATCTGCACCACCTCCTCCAGAGATCCTGTTACTGAATTTCTACATCTTCAGTTTGTATGTAAAATAATGTATTCATGTGCCCACTCGACCAGTATTTATGGAATGCTTACCGTGACTGAGGCAATGCTTGTGCATGAGGAACACATAGAGCAAAGAGGGACGCTGCTCTTGTTTTCACAAATAGTGACCTAAATAGATGTAACGCACGTTTCACTGTTGAAGCCATACAGAAAATGCAGAGTGGCATGACAGCATAACAATGGGGCCCAAGTCAGTCCTTATATTCTTCAACAAGTTATTTACTTCCTTGGACCATCTTTGGTTCAGCGTAAACAAATTTAAAAGAGAGAAGAACTGAAGATGGTGGAAAAGTGCACATGTATATATTCTTTCTCACTTCTAATCCCTTAAGGAAATGATGGGAAATATTTAATTTGTTTGTGTCTCAAGAACAAAACTATGACGGTGCTGTAAAATGAGCAAAGAGTCCCAGAAAATTAAAGTCGCAAGGAAGATAAATATAAACAAAGTGGAATCGGGTTGATAAAGAAACAAGGTTAGAGAAAACCTCAGGCTATAACACAGGGAAGAGAAAATCCTACAGTGTTGAAGGAATCTCAGTGATTTTTTTTTTTTCCAAGCTCACAGTCAACACATTCTTGAAATAGCTAGGCCAGTTGGACACCTTCTCCCTCTCTCCCTTCCCACTTATTCTGAGTGGCGGGGATTAGTAGTGTTTGCCCCTGGATTAAGTCAGAAAAACCTTCTCTGGAGGGCGAATAACCTGCTACAGGAAAATGGGGGCTTGTCTGAGAACTACCCTGCCTTGGAGAAGTTGGGCAGATGTGGGGTGGGGGGCGGGGGCTCTTCTGGAACTCCATCGCAGATACAGACAGAAGGAATGAGAACCTGGATCTAAAGACACTAATGGGATCCACTCCAAATGTTGGCAAAAGAATGGGAGAGGTTGCCAGCCCTCCTGACTTCTTCCTGTCTAGAATGAAACATGGTGGTCAGAGCGCCCTGCCAACCTCACTAGAACACAAATAAGTCTCCTTCTGGAGAAGGACTAGTTGGAGAAGCAAAATAACCCAATTCAGAGGACACCTTAGCTAGCAGTCTAGATACTGGTCAACAAACCTTTGTCATCTATGACTAAGACAACAGTGAAAAGACATAATTGGTGAACCACTTGAAATTAAAAAATGGAATATCTAGATGGAAAAGAAGGGTTTCTAGAAAATGTAAATTGTTGTGTTTGACTGAAGAGAAAGTAAAACACCTGGATAGACCAATGACCTTGGGAGAGACTGAAAGGAGTCAAAGATCAATCATTAAAAGGCACCAGTCCCAGATGGTTTTACAGGTGAGTTTTTCCAATCCTCCTAGAGGACTTTTTCAGTATTTATCTCAATATTCCACACAATTCCCTTAAAGTCTGGAAGGAAATTGGAAGGGCAGCCAAAAAGATGTATCTAGAAATAAATTGATTGGAAAATACTTAAGTTCATTGGAAAATGAAAACATATGAAAAAAAAAATCAGGAAAGGTTGAAAAAAGAAGAACAATGGAATATCACAACAGAAAGTTATATAACTGAAATAGTGCAGCATCATGGATGGAATATAAAGAAAAAGTAGAAAATAAGATTTGGAAACAGACCGGTTACATATGAGAATTTAATTTATAGAAAGGGTAGATTTTTTTTTTTGAAAGGGTAGATTTTTAAATCATTGGAAAAATTTAAATCAATTCCATAATTAAAAAGGCAAGTAGCTATGCATTTAGGAAAAAGAATATGCATCTATCAATAGAGCTAAATGTCTATATGACAGCATAGACATACACAAATAATTCCAGATTGTTTTAAAAGTTAAATCTTTAAAAAGATACCAGTGTATTTATAAATTAGAGAATTTTTTTTTATCACCTTTGGGTGGTAAAACTTCCTTAAACAATGTACAATGTCTGGAAACCATAAAGGAAAAAAACTAACAGAGTGGACTGCTTAAAAAAATTAAATTTTCATATGATAAAAACAGCATGAGCAAAGTTTAATCCAGGAAATGTTTGCAAAATATACAATGACAAATGAATAAGTTGTTCCTGCAAGTAATTTTTAAAAATAAGGCAAAAACTCCAAGAGAAAAAAAAGAACATATATGAATAGACACTTTTTAAAAAAGATTTTATTTATTTATTTGAGAGAGAGAGAGAGATTGAGAGAGAGAACATGACTAGGGGAGAGGGACAGAGAGAGAGAGGGAGAAGCCAACTCCCCACTGAGCAGGGAGCCCAACAACAGGCTCGATCCCAGGACCCCGAGATCATGACCTAAGCCAAAGGCAGGTGCCCCCTGAATAGACAATTTAAAGAAGAAATATAAATGACCAATGAATAAATAGATGCCCATTCTTGTGAATGATCTAGGAAACAAAAATTATAGCAAGAAAAATAGATTATTTTTTTATTTGTCAAATCGGCAAAAATCAAAAAGGATTCTTGATATCCAGGGTTGGCTAGGTTGTATGGAAATGGACATTCTCACACACTATTGGTGGGAATGAAGTTATTACAGCTTTTTCTTGAGAATCCTTTTGTAATATTTGTTTTCTTTTTTGATATAGAAGAAATATGTCCAAATATATTCAAAAGATTTTTCATAGTCAAAAAATTGAAAGCAATAAATATCCACCAATAGAGGAATATTTCAATTATGATACTTCTATAATATGAAATACTCTGCTGGGGCACCTGATGGCTCAATGTGTTAAGCGTCTGCCTTTGATTCAGGTCATGATCCCAGGGTCCTTGGATCAAGCCATGTGTTGGGCTCCCTACTTCTCTCTCTCCCTCTGCCTCCTGCTCCCCTTGCTTGTGCTCTCTCTCAAATAAATAAATAAAAATATTTTTTTTCTTGTAAAAAAAAAAAAAAGAGAGAGAGAGGCAGAGACACAGGCAGGGGGGAGAAGCAGGCTCCCTGTAGGGGGCCGGATGTGGGACTCGATCCCACGACCACGGGGTCATTCCCCGAGTTGAAAGTGGACCTTGACCACTGAATCCCCCAGGCGCCCAATAAAAATCTTTAAAAAATATGAAATGCTATATAGAACTTACTAAGATGTCCATAGGTACTGGTGTGGAACTATGTGCAACATAACCATTATACTTTAATCCCAATTATGTTAAAAAATAATCCCAGATTATATAATTTTATATAAATGTTTATATGTGAATACATAGAAAAAATCCAGAAGTATATGTAATATATCATTAATGGTAATTTTGAGAGAGCAAGTCTGATTATTGTAGTAGGAGGCTGTTAAAAGGTGATTCCTTTTCTCTTTCACCTTGCATATATGTTTTAAAATAAAGTTTCATTAAGTAATGTATTTTTAAATAATGAGTATATATTTATGCATTAAATCAAGTTGCAGAGCCATATATATAAACCATGATCTTAGTAAGTAAAAAAAAATGATAATTCAGTTGTGTGAAACAGAACTTGGACTTTTTCATCCTTATAGGCTGCATTATAAGATTTTTTTTACAATGAAAATGCATTCATATATTACTAATATAACTTTAAAAATTAATTCTTTGAAAATACACGACTTTAGCATACAAGACATGCTAAGTACCAAAATAAAAACAAACTGCAAAGCAGTACTTATAGTAGCATCTCCCAAAGAATAAAGTGTAGAAATTTTGCTCACCCGATAGGAGATGGCATTCATGTACTATTAATACAACTCACAAAAAGGAAAAAAGCTGAGTAAAAAAGAAATCAAACTTTGCATGAGGCCAGACCCTACTGTTCAGCTACCTGATTGCGAAGCACAGAATTACAAGCAGCGGCTGGCCCCTGCCCTGGTGACGGGGAGGGATTCTCACAGTGGCCATGTCCTGGTCCCCCTGGCCTACACGAGGCTGGGCCCCGAGCCGAGCCGGGACAGTTCCCCGGCCTCTGAGCTTGGCCTGCTAGAACGAGGTCCGTAGGCCAGGGGGCTTAAACGACAGATATTTGTTGCTGTCCGCTGTGGAGCCTGCGAGGTCTGAAGAGGTACCAGAAGATCCAGGTGTGGGGGGACCCCCTTCCCGTGTGCAGACGGTCGTCCTCTCTGCTGCCTTGGGTGGTGAAGAGCAGAGGCGAGCCCCTAGTGACTCTTCGATGAGGGCACTGATCCCCACTCGGGGGCTCCCTCTCAGACCTGGGCCCAATTACCTCCTGACACCCCCACTTCCAAATTCTAGCATATTAGAAATTGGGGTTTCAACTTTGGGATTACGAGGGGACGGAGTCAGTTCCCAGCAGCTGTGAATGGGATGGAGAGAGAATCCCCTGCTCCACATGGAGGGGCCTAAATGATGCTCTGCGAGTCTTGAGGCCGTGGGCACGTGCATCCTCCCTGCGCCTGTGGGCTGGGGGCAGAGGGCAACTCGGGAGAAAGTGGCAGAGACACGCCGGGATGAGGCGTCTGGGAGAGGGGAGAACTTCCCAGGTTTCCCCCGGTCTTTGGGAATCCTGGGCTCCTGGCCTCCGGGGCATTCTCCTCTGGGTCTGAGGCCTTCTCTCGCCTTTCGTACATCTCTCTTCCTTGTGCTACTTGCAGCCAAAGGCAATGTCAGCTTTTCCCCGACTGAACACGAGGATATATTCTAGTAAATTGGGTTTGTCAGATTTTATGGGCCCTGTACTATATCTATGCTATGTAGATCGCATCTGCTACTTGATACTATTTCCAAGTTAAAATAATGGAATTATGGATGTATTTAAAATGAATAATGTCTCCGTGCAGGGCATTTTGTGGCTGTCATTTTTTCCTCATGTGCCAAAGTGGTAAACAATATTTAAAGTGTCACACTGTAATTCCCACTTCCAGGGAAATTATTATAAACACCAAAATGGAAGACAACTCCCCCCATTCTCTTTTAGAAGTTAGTTGTTTTACAATTGAGTTCCTACAAGAGCTCAATTACACTATTTTAGACACACACACACACACACACAAATGTATTTGGTGAGGGCTAATTAGTCTGAAACATCCTCAATCAATTTTGAGTGCTTTTAGAAAGCACCTGGTAAAATCAGTGAAAAAGGACATAAAGAAATTGAACACCATTGTAGTCATTATTTTTGACAGGGTGGAGTAGGGCTTCACAGTCACAAGTACTAGATTAATTAGCATGGACAAGACTAAGAAAGAAAATCACTTAAACAGCAAGTATGTGGTTACACTGTGGACGCTATAAAAAATCTACCTACAAAACAAATGATTTTTTTTAAATATGTATTTCTTTATTAGAGATTTATTTATGTGCGTGTGAGCCTCCGGGGGGGTGGGGCAGAGGGAGAGGGAGAGGAATCCCAAGCAGACTCCCAGCTGGGTGCAGAGCCCAATGCAGGGCTCTACCCCACGACCCCGAGATCATGACCCTGAGATCATGACCTAAGCCGAAATCAAGACTTGTCCCCATAACTGACTGAGCCACTCAGGCGTGCCCGTGAAACAAATTTAAAAAGTAGTTAATGACATGGAAAGAAGTAAAAAATAAAGGTTACAAAGCCAAATTAATAATCTGATCTGAATTTTTTGAAATTATGAATAAAACAATATAAACAAACGTTAATGGTGTTCTTCTTGGAGTTTATTTATTTATTCTTCTTTCGATCTATTTTTTTTTCAATTTTTAAAAAAAGATTCATTTATGGGAAAGAAAGAGTAAGAGAGAGAGAGAGAACATGAGTAGGGGTTGGGGGCAGAGGGAGAGGGAGAAGCAGGGACCCCGACGGGGGCCCATCCCAGGACCATGGGATCATGACCTGAGTCAAAGGCAGACACTTAGCCGACCGAGCCACCCCAGCACCCCTACTTTTTTCAATTTTTAAAAGAAAGCATATATTAGTATCATGATCAGAAATTAGAGGCGCTTGGGTGACTCAGGCAGTTCAGCACCCGGCTCTTCATTTCAGCTCAGGTCACGATCTCAGGGTCCTCAGATGGGGTCCCGCCTACGCTTCCAGCTCAGCAGGGAGTCCAATTGAGACCCTTTTGCTCCCTCTGCTCCTCCCCATGCTCTCTCTCTCTAAAAATACATAAAAATAAAATCTTTTAAAAAAGAAATTACAAAATACATAAAATTTCTGAAAATATGAGTCTAGGGGTGATTTCTTAATCCATGATAGATGGTATTAATGTGTAGCTTTCATAGGCCTACAAATATGTTTTTATTTATGAACTGTGAATTAAATATTAAAAGTTATCTGTTTTATGTGTTATTAGATGTCTCCTGTTGCCATGGGAACATCCAGGTTAATAGTAATATTACAGAAAAATAAACCGTACTTAATCCACATGTAAGATTCATTTTTTAAGATGATTAACATACAGTATTTAAAAATTTTTAGCATACTTTTCTATAGAGCACAAACTATTATTATTAATACTAATAGTCATTATTATTCATTATGTGATTAGCTGGTATTTTCAGAAGTTATGGCATACCAAATGAATGCCTAATAACTTGATTGGTCAGCAATTTTTTTTCATATTTGCATTTCTAACATAATTGTGTTTTCAAAATAAACCAAATAGTTTATTGTATTTCAGATTAAGGTGATTTAAGAAATAAATAGAAAAAAATTATTTTTTTCTGAATTACTTAATTCAGATTAATGTAGTTTAAAAATTAGGCAGAACAAATTTGAGGGAAACCATGGAGCGCTAAAATCAATGTAGATTTTTGAAATTGGTTTAGGAACCATATGTATTTTGTCGTGGTTGGGGACAACGGGAACAAAGATTGAATTATTTAGTAGATCAACTATGTCCTCTCCAAAATAATGGGGATACCATGGTGAAGCACAGTAGGTGCTCAATAAAGGCTGGCCCACGAGCAGCTAACATTCCTGTAGGTTGTAGCCATCCTCCACGCCGTCCTTATCCCTGTGTCTGCGTCCGTCTTGTCCCTTCTACTGGCAATATCTTCTTCCTCCCTCTTGTTCCCCAGCACTCCCGTCTCTCCAGTCCCCCAGACCACTTCTTTCCACTTCTGGAAACTTCTCCTCTGGAAGGTCTCTCCTCTAAAACCCTATGCTTACTTTGCCCCTGACGCTTACATTGTGTGATACTTTTTTTAAAAAAACAGAGGTTTAGTTATTTGAGAGAGAGACAGAGAGAGAGAGAGAGAGAGAGCATGCAGGGTGGAGGGGCAGAGAGAGAGGGAGAAAGAAACTCAAGGAGACTGTGCTGAGCGGGGAGCCCGACACAGGGCTCGATCTCATGACCCTGACACCATGACCTGAACTGAAACAGAGAGTCAGATGCTCAACCGTCGGAGCCAGCCCGGCGCCTCATACACTATTTGAAAGCCTCAGGGTCTGTAGGCACGGAGGGGACGGATCCAAAGCCTTGGTCCCATTGTGCCTGCCAGTGTGGAGGGAGCATCACTCACGACATTTCAATGGGGCTGTTCTCAGCTCATCCTGGTATCGCCGTTGTGAGGCGGCCACAGTGATGCAGCTGTTGTCATTTCAGGGTCCTTGAAACCGTCACTTGGGCACCACGTTTCCCAAGGCAGGGATGTTTTGATGAAGTATTTGGACAAAATCTTAATTTGTTTTTTCTTTTTAACAATTTGTATTACTAGGTCACAGTAAAACCAAACCATTTGACCCTGTCCATGGGAAAACATCCTATTTTCCCCCTCTACCAAGAGGGGGTCTTCTAAGATGGAGGGAGGCCAGAGATGGGAAGACACCTGGGCGGGGACCCCTGGCAGAAACATGATCACAAAATCTTGTTTTCTGCAGTTTCCCATCTAAGGAAAGGCCATCAGTCATTCCAAGCAATGCATCTGCTCATCTCTGAGAATTCGCTTGCATCCTGAATGAGCCGCGTGTGATTTTCTCATCTCTCCCCTGCAGTTAAAGACGCTGGGGAGGAGAATGTTTGGTCCATATGTAGGGTCCCTTGTTCTCTGGACTAGGCTCCGTAGTCACGGGCAGTTAGATTTCGGACACTTCCCTCAGTAGTAGTAAGAAGGCATAATCACTATCATAAAGCTTTATTAGTAGCAATGCATTTGGGGGACAGCACTATTATTTCTTGGAAGTTCACTCAATTCTATCAAAAGATTTTTTTCCCCATTCCAAACCCCAAGACATTCAAGGCCCACTTGGTGAGGTAGGAACTGTAACCCTCTCATAGGCTCAGTGTGCCTCGCGAGCAGAGTAAGGTGCAGGGATGTCACACACACTGTTGGGGAAAACACGTGACACGAAACAAACTGGATGTGATGATCTGCACGGCCCCGAAGTGTCCTCCTCGTTGGCAACAGCCCCGGGGCGCGAAGCCTGCAGGTGTGCTTCCTGGCTTGCTGCGCTCTCCCCGCCACTGCATTCCTGCCGCACCGTCCTCTTCATCCTCAGCCTCGGCGTAGGAAGGCACCAAGATGTCCGAGACAGTGGTGTGCATGTGGAGGGGACTTGCCACAGCTCTCAACGCCCTGAGTTTCGGGGGCAGTGCTGGGTCCCCCCCACCCAGTCTTGAGGTTGGCCTTTGCCACCAGAAGGACCATGGAGCTCCGCGTGCCCCCACTCCTTCCCTCTCCGCTAATTCTAGTTGTCTCGTGGAGCCCTCCAGAACAGCTCCTTCAGCCTCTGTCTCTGGTTCTTTGGTTCTTTCCTCCTTAAGACTCAACACGCAGCGCAGACGGTCATCGCAGTGGAGGGGACTCTGAGTGTGCCGCCTGGGCCTGCACCTGGCCGTGGCCCATGCTGGGGGCTGCACGATCCGGGGTAAATCCATTAAACCCTCTGTGCTTCTGTTCCTCACCTGCGACCCAGAAGTAGGGATACGGGGCCTCCTGTAGCCCGGTGGGCTCTCCTGGAGAGCTGCTTCCTGCGATGGGCCTTTGCGAAACACGCATTCAAGACAAAGTCCCTGGAACAGTGTCCAGGCTCAAGCAAACACTTGATAAACGTCAATTATCATTTAAAAAGGAATACATTAAAAAGCTTGTGGCCAGGGACAAGGCCCCAGGTTGTCCCAGTCCTTACCCAGCCCGTTTGTTGGGTACCCGTGCACAAGGCCTTGCCCTCGCGGGCTACCTTGTATAAACTTTTCCGTAACCAAACATCAAGCCAGATCCCGGGCTTCCCTTCTCCATCGCCCGGTCAGGACCATCCTGCTACATTATTCAGTCTCTTTTTATTCTCTCCCTGCTATTCACGAATGTGTCTCCCTTCCATGTGTCCCCGACACCCTGGTGGCAATGAACGCATAGCCGTTTTGATAAGCGGATGAATGAATGGACGGATGGAGGTGGCGGTGTTTATACTGAAGCCACGAGTGCTGTCTCAAATACTTCCATTCAAGGCTGCTTGGTTCCTGAATTATATTTAAATGAATTTCATTTTGTAAAAATTGTACTGAACCTAGAATAGAATTAAAATAAAACATACAAGAGAACCATCCTTTAAATGGGAAATTGGAAGTAAGAATATAAGAAAGATAAAGAATAAAAATGCACATGTTTTCCACAGAAAGGCTGAACACCAAATGAATGCTTTCTTCTTCTATGGGGTTTTGTTTCGGCATCATTATCCCACCATTTAGAGGATATGATGACTTATGGTCTGAAAATGAAACAGTATATCATTAAAGCCTTATTTTCACGAAGATATTTTCTTCTAATTAAATTCAATACCATCTATTGGAAGAATAGCTTATTCAACACGATACATAGAAATGCTTTTCCATGTAATAGAGAGCTCAAATAAAGAGTTCATGTTTTACTGTGAATCAAGGAAAAACACACTCCGGTTTTATGGGCTTTCTACGGGCAAGCATTTTCTCTTAACTGAACAGTTTGGTCTTTATTTCGCAAGTGGAAAAGAAGCCTAAACCTGATTAATTTACCATGGTTCATGATGAAACATTAAAAGTGAGTATATATAAATAAAAAAAACTATGAAAGTGACCACTATTCTTTGGTGGCACTGAAGCCCACCCAAACCAAAGCGAGCGTAAAGAAAAGTGAAAAGCAAAAAGTGTTAAAAGAAAAGCGAAAGCAAAAAGTGTTAAAAAAAAAAAATCCACCTTAGACACATTTAAATTATTGATGGTAAGTTTCACCATGTTCTAGGAGCCTCTGCAATTTATTCAGCAAATGTTTAGGAAACCCCTGGATTGTGTCAAGCCAAAACCAAGCCCCTAAAATGTAAAGATGATGGAGAGAACACACAGGTGGTGCTTTCAAGTGAATCACAGTCTAGTAATTTTGGCACATTTCTTCCAGAAATGTGATCCAATAAGAAGCCTAAAGGGAAACACCTGTATGCATGTGTACACGTAGCTCTGTTTATTTGCTACGGAAACATATTTGTTGGCTGCTGATTTAGTGAAAAGCAAGGTAGTGAGGGAAAAAAAATGTATACATAATTTATAATTTCCCTCCAAAAAGCTTTTATCCTGAATTCATATCTGAGAGTGACAAACTTTATAAACAGTGATGGCGTGGTGTTGATAGTAGCGATAATCAAAACCAATAGTACACAAGAGTGAAGCAAATCTTGTTGACCAAATCATTCCTTAAATTTTCAAAGCTATTTAAAAATCACCTCAACTTTGAGATGACTAAGACATGGAGAAGAAAATATTTATGCAAAAACCTACAGCAGAAAGACTCAACGGAAACAAAAATCACATCTAGTGCCCGGATCTTGGTTTCTAATACCGATTCTCCAGCGGAAGGAGTCAGAGGTCCTTGGGGCCATGGTGGATTCCAAGGCTGGGACAGGAAATAGACCAGAGGAACCTGGGGCACTCGGTAGCATCAGAAAATAACAAAATGTTCCCAAAGCCAAATGAGGGAGAGTGTCAAAGGGATGCAGAAGCCAACCTGCAGGAGCTCCTAATGGCCAGAAGTAGAACAATTTGAGCATCAGAGTAAATAACAAGAGTAATGGATCATCACCAAAGGTATAAAATAAATATTGATGAGTCCATGTGATATAATTAAATGACTTACAAATGAACAAATGAGGGAAAAGAGAAAAATATATAGCATTCCAAATACTTTATGTCCATAATTCCCACTTACGGACATAAGTGTAACTCCAAAACCCTTAAGCATGGGCTTTGCGTTGTCACTTCCTTCCAAAGAGTACTGTACAGAGAGAAAAGAAAAAGTGGAGAAAGCTGGCAAATACTACGCTGGCCAGGCAGTCAAGGTCAGCATCAACAGCAATAAGTCACGTGCATAGTCCGTTCCCTTGACGCGATGCAAGTGCACTTCCTGCGCGTGCTCCTCCTCTCAAAAACACCGTAGCCTCAGTCTAATCATGAGAAAAACATCAGATAAACACACGTCAAGAAACAGTTCACTAAATACCTGGCCACTCCTTTTCAACACCGTGGAGGTCTTGGGGCTCAGTCGGTTAGGCACCTGACTCCTGAGTTCAGCTCAGGTCATGATCTCAGGGTTGTGGGATCGGGTCCTGTCAGGATGGCACTGAGCTTGAAGCCTGCTTGGGGTTCTCTCATTCCCTCTCCCTCTGCCCCTTCCTATCATCTCTCCCACTCATGAGATCGTGTGCTTTCTCTCTCTCTTAAAATAGTAATAATAATAAAATTAAACTTTTTTTTAAACTGCCAAAGTCTTGAAAAACAAGGAATATCTGAGAAATTGTCATAGCCAAGAAGAGCATAAGGAGCCATGATGACTACATATAATATGGTATCCGGAATGGGATCCTGGAACAGAAGAAGGGCATTGGGTGAAAAATAAGGCAATTTGAGTAAAATACAGACTTTGGTTAATAGTAATGCACCAATGTTTGTTTTTCAGTTCTGACAAATGTTCCATCGTATTGTAAGCTATTAAGGGAAGGAGGTGAGTACAGAGTGCATGGGAAATCTCTCGTCTTTCCAAGTTTTCTGTGAATCTAAAACTGTTCTAAAATTTCAAACTTACTTTAAAAACAAACAGAAATAAAATAGCTGAAACCATTCAAGAGCTGACACAATTATTTTCGGAAATAACAATAGGTGCATAAATGCTAGATTAAATAAGAAAAATTGACTTTATACCTTGAAGCTACCTACCCTCCCATTACCGTTTACAGTGTATGTCCCAAATATTTTGAAGACTGAAGACATGATACTGAATTGCAACACACCACGTGTGCTTCTGTCCCCAGCTCTGTCCCCAGTTTCTCTGGTTCCCCTCATCTCATGAGCCTAGGGACTGTAGGCATTTTGAAAAGCCTTCCAGCCACTTGGGCAATAAAGCTGCTGCATATTCTTACTTAAAATACACTTGCATAGTGAATCAGTTTTCCCTGATGATTGCATTTCCCCCATTTTCTCACGTGATTGACCGTCGCCGTTTGGCACAGAACGCAGAGGTCAGCTGCCTACAGAGTGTGGGTGTCTTTCCCGTAAACTCGAAATGGTGCAAAATAGGCATGTTAATAAAACCCCAATGTGCGTTCAAGGTTGGAGGTAATGTCAACTCCTCAAATGAAACACGGATGCAGGACGGACCGTAGTTTGAAAGCCAAGGACACAGCGGCTGTCCGGCTGTGTTTGCTGGGCCACCCCATGGTGGCAGGCCATCAGCGGCTGAACGGAAGGCCTTTCAAACCCCTCAGGGTCTTGAGTCACAGGACGCCGGCAGGACACAGCCCGTGTCCTAATTCTCTTCGCTTTACAAGTGACACCCCCAAGTCCTTGCAAGGGTCCACGACTGAGCCAGGACTAGGATGCAACGTGCTTCCTTCTGCTCAACGCCGGGCCCCAAGCCGACCTACGAGCCGAGCCATGACATGTGCCTGATTCTGCAACAACAAAGTGTCGAGGGGCAAAGACATGTCTTCACATCATTTTAAAATTCATACGTATGCGTAAAGGTCCAAAATATATTAGAATCTCAAATAAGTACAATTATCTTTCTTTAGGTCCCGGAGAGTTTCAGTACTTTGGTGTTGGCTTTGCAAGATTCTTTCCTGATGTGATGCAACTGAGGAGCCACTGGATTAGAACTATGGAAAACGACTTAGGTTTTCACGAAATATTGTGGGGTGAGAATATAATGAGAAGAAAGGATTGTATTAGCTTGATGCCATGTTTATAAACCAAATAATGACAAAATTAAAATACTCTGTATAGTATGTATGCGAATGTAAATGTCTGTAAATGTATGTCTCTAAAGAATTATTTAAATGCAGTAAAAAATGTGGATGATGTATGAAGTCTTTAATACGAGTTACCTTTGCAGGGAAAAGAAAGAGATTCACACAGAGGAAAAGTGTAAGAGAATAAGGAGAAAGCCAAACAAAATGAAAAAAAACAAAAACAAAAAATTGCACACACACAAAATTCCTGTCTGTGGTCACATTTATGCATTTATATAAAATTATACTTATATGTATATATATATATACATTTAAATACTTGGTTTTAAAAAATAAAATGTACTATAAGGACAAATAAATTTTGCCACAAATCAAAAGAAAAGAAAAATGAAAACTTAGAAAAATTATTTGTGATAAAAATGACAGCAGAGATAGCGATTTTCTAAAAAAAATGTTTTTTAAAGATTTTATTTATTTATACATGAGAGACACAGAGAGAGGCAGAGACACAGGCAGAGGGAGAAGCAGGCTCCATGCAGAGAGCCCGATGCAGAACTCGATTCCGGGTCTCCAGGATCACGCCCTGGGCTGAAGGCAGATGCTCAACTGCTGAGCCACCCAGGGATCCCCAAAGTTTTTAAAAAACCCTCCTACAAAACAATTAAAAATAAAACCAACAGCCTAATAAAAAAGCTAACAGCCTAATAGCTAGAACCACAAACAGGCCATTTATGTAAAAGAAAAATATAAATACTTCTACATAAAGATGTCAAATCCCATTTGTAATCTGGAAAATGCAAATTAAAACCACAATAAAATTCTGTTTTAGATTCATAGTATTGGGAAAAAATTAATATATCCTAATACCAAGGTCTGCCAAGGATGTGAGGAGTCTAAATTGAGGCCGGCAACCACTCTCAAAAGCAATTTTACATTATGTAGTAAAGTGGGAGATGTCCAATCCCTACGGCAGATCCACGCCCAGGTATATGCCTGCATGTGTGTTAATAAGGAGACATTTACAAGAATGTGATCATAATAAGTGTCTGGAAGAGCAACAATTGGAAAAAAACGTAAATAGACACCAGTAGTAGATAAATTCTGGTATCAGCACTCAGGGGACCGAATACATCTGAGTATGTTTTCACAAAATAATGTTGAGGATAAAAAGCACACGGCAGAGGAATACATGCAGAGAACACTGTCTACACGAAGTTGTATAACCTACAAACCACTGATATGCACACACGCATGTAGTTTGGGAATACGTATGGGGGTTGTAAAGTGGTGCAGTCACTGTGGAAAACAGGGTGGAGGCTTCTCAGAAAATGAGAAATAGCGGTACCATATGGGCCAGCAAGCCCGCGTCAGAGTATCTGAATAAAATGAAAACGTGGTTTCAGTGGTTTAGCCCCAGCCTTCAGCCCAGGGCATGACCCCGGGGTCCCGGGATCGAGTCCCCCGTCGGGTTCCCTGCATGGAGCCTGCTTCTCCCTCTGCCTGGGTCTCTGCCTCTCTGTGTCTCTCATGAATAAATAAATAAAATCTTTAAAACAAACAAACAAACATGGATTCAAAAAGATACGTGCATCCCTGTGTTTGGTGCAGCATCATTCACGATGGCCAGGATACTGAAGCAGCCCACGGCCACCCGGAGATGAGTGTGTAAAGACGCGGTGTACGCACTTCATGGAATATTACTGTCACAGGGATGAAATCTTCCCGAGAGCAACAACGTGCATGGACCCGGAGGGGGTCACGCTCAGGGAAATAGACAGAGGAAGACAGACACCATACGATCTATCGCACTTGTATGTGGCATCTAAAAAACGAAGCAAAAGACTAAGCAACAACAACAGCAACAAAGTAGAAGGTGCAGAGAACAAACTGGAGTTTGTTGGAGGGGAGGGGAAGGGAGAAACAGGCAAAGTGCAGGAAGGGCGTTAAGAGATACAGACCTCGGGTAAGAAATAAGTCACGAGGATGAATCGGATGACAAAGAGCGCGTGAGGCTACACAGCCAGCAATGGGGCCAGCTCCGTGGGGTGTCGGACGGCAGCTCACTGCCGCACTGGGCACGGCCACGACGGATATAACTGTCAAGTCACTTGAAGCTGGTGCAATTTTTACATCAACTCTGCTGAATTTTAAAATGAAGCTATGCCCGGGGGTGGGGGGCACCCAGGTGGCTCAGTTGGTTAAGCCTCCGACTCTTGGTCTCAGCTCAGGTCATGACCTCCGGGTTGTGGGATTGAGCCCCGGGCTCCGTGCTCGTCGGCGAGTCTGCTCAGGATTCTCTCCCTCTCTGCCCTTCCTCCTACTCGTTCTCTCTCTCTCTCTCTCTCAAATAAATAAATAAATAGATCTTTAAAATAATTAAATAAGTAACACACACACACACACAAATCTGGGAGTGATAAATTTTACATTTAGGCGACAGATACTCCTGAAAAAAAGAAATGGGCAGATTCAACCAGAGAGCAGCACGCAGTGCTCTTCTGACTGATTGTGTGCTTTGTGAGCCAAGTGGTGTCGGCTTATGTTATTTTTTTATTATTATCATTATATTTTAAAATACATTCTGTGTACAATTATCATAATACTCTACCTATTATTAGTCATGCCCTTCATCGATATTATTTCATAGCATTCTTTAAAAAGAGACTCCCTCATAAGAGGAGTAGTCATTAAGATGACAGTGAGAAGCTATTATTTTTCTTTTCTTACCTATCACAACAGTAAAGATAAATATTTTGATGCTACATGTTCCAGCAGGGGTGTAGTACTTCCAGGAATTGCTGGGAGGGTACATTTTTAGAACTTGGGTCTGTGGAGAAAATTTGGCCATCGCCAGAAAACCGAGGTGCGTGAGCTCTGGGCATTCCCGTGCAGTTACACCCCGCAGGTGGGGACGCGCTAGCGAGTGCAGCAGACCAGGCGACCCGCCGCGACACTGTCCTCCGCGGCACCTGGCCAGGAACGACCCACAGCAACCTGCAGGAGGGGCTGCTTGGAAAAATAAACCAAAAACGGCTCCTCCATAGACAGGATGTTCTGCAAGGAGATGAAGGAGCAGGAGCAGCGGCTCTAGAGGGAGAAGGGGGGCCCCTGGGCCCACGGCGGCCTGTGGCGCTTGCAGCCGGGGCCTCAGGAACAGACACGAGAGGAGCCTCCTGGCCACGGCCTGCGTCTGATGCGCCAAGTGCCTTGGAGCCCAAGAGAAGGGCGAAGAAGCAAGTATGACTAAGAGGGCAAAGATCACCATCTCACTGTGCGCCTCTAGTTTGCTCACCGGGTTGCTGTTGAGTGTCCCTCAGTTCTCGCGGTCTTGACACAAGCCCCACCTGGCCGCCAGGTAACCCGCTGTATGCTTCATGATTTGGGTCCTGGAGATCGTGCTCAGGAGTGTCGTGTCCGCGTACAATGTGGAGGATTCATCTGTAATTTCTTTCTTTTTCATATAGTTCTCCTTCCCTCCCATCCTTCCTCCCATCCTTCCTCCCATCCTCTCTCCCTCCCTCCCGTCCTCCCTCCCTCCCGTCCTTCCTCCCTCCTGTCCTCCCTCCCTCCTGTCCTCCCTCCCATCCTTCCTCCCTCTTTCCCTCCTGTCCTCCTCCCCTCCCATCCTTCCTCCCATTCTTCCCCCCATCCTCCCTCTCGTCCTTCCTCCCTCCTGTCCTCCCTCCCTCTCTCCCTCCTTCTGGTCCTTCCTCCCTCCCATCCTCCCTCCCTCCCTCCCGTCTTCCCTCCCTCCCGTCCTTCCTTCCTCCTGTCCTTCCTCCCTCCCTCCCTCCTGTCCTTCCTCCTGTCCTTCCTCCCTCCCTTCTTTCTGTCTCTTTCAAACTCTGCCAGGTTTTGGTTCCAGGATTTTGGTAGCCTCAGGGCCTCAGGCTGGCTCAGGGGGAAGAGACCGTGACTTGCCCTTGGGACCAGAAGCTGAGACCTCACGTTGGGTGTGGAGATTAATTAAAAATAAATACACTTCTGAAATGTGTTAAAAATATGTTGGTGTCCTCATAAACAACTTGCCAAGTGTTCCCCTCTTCCTCTATTTTTTTAAGTAGTTTGTGTAAGCGTTATTATTTCTTCCTCAAATGTCTGATAGAATCCACCAATCAGACTACCGTTTGTGATTAGATACACTGATAAGTCAAATAATTTTTCTCTGTACCTTGAAGCCTTATCCATATTTAGAAAACTCTGTGCTTTAGTTGGTATGTTCCTTCTATTAAATCATAGCTTTTAATCGCCAGGGATGTAGATATACCCAATTTGTTTCTGATAATTAAAAATTTTAATATGTACGGGACTAATCAGATTTTATGCCGATAATTACTGTAACACTGTATTTACCATTACATTTATGTTTATTAATGTTATTTCATAGTATTTTTTTAAGTTTCTATTTCATCTTGTGACAGTTTGGGTAAGTTTTTAATTTTCTTTAAAGAAGTTATCCATTGCACCTAAACTGTTGAATTTATTGGCATAATGTTGCTCCTACTATTCCTTTATCATTCTTGATGTTTATGGAATAAAATAATGTTACTTCTTTTATTATCAATGCTAGTGATTTCCCTCTTTCTTTTTTCCTTAAGCACTATGGCTATGACTTTATCAATTTTGCTTGTCTTCTTAAAGCACTAAATTTTACCTCTATTAATTTTCTCTACTTGTCTCCCATTTCATGGATCTTGGCTTGTTATTAGTACGTTGCGCTGTTCACCTGAGGTTCACTTTTCCATTCCTTTAGTTGCAATGTACCTATATTTTCATGCTTGAAGGGATGGCGGAGCCGCAGCTCTATGGGGCCTGGGCTTCTGGCCACGGGAACGCTTGCCTCCCTGCCCCCCGCACCCCCTCAGCTGCATTAAACCACATTATCAAGGAGAAGCAACCTCTACTGTGTTTCACCTCTGAGCTTTGGAGGCTGTTTTACCACAGCTTCTGTGGCCGGAGGCGGGATGTAGGAGACTGACCACCACAGGCGTCATGCGGGCGGGAGATGGGCAAGTCTTAAATCCCAAAGAAGGCCCTGGAAGTAACAGGGTGAGAAAGATGCGAGAAACATTTTGAGTTAGGAATCAGCAGGCTTGGGTCTAATTGGATGTACAAGGGAGAGGAGGCTGATGAGCAGTCGTCATAAGGATCAAATCTTAAAAAAGGTTCTAACAAAGCTTTTAGCAATGCAAGGTGATGGTCTCCCGTCAGGACGAGGTGATGCCGTGCAGTGACAGCAGGACTCGGGGGATCACAGGCCACGCTGGTCGTCGTGGGGGCTCGCCCACCTTTCCTCTGCCTTGGGTGAATCAAATGGCCTGATTAGGAGCTTGAGTAGCTAGGTTTGGGCCTCTCCATGAAGCCGTTGGCTTGGCTTGGCTCTACTTACACTGTGAAGAAACAAAAATGATCATGGCTTATGTTTCATGATTTATGCAACTGATTTAATTCTATGTTTCTTACCTAAGCACTTTTCCAACAAATATTAATTTATTTCTCCCCCTGGAATGTCAAGCCAGTATGTAATGATGTTGGAGGAACATATTCTGATGTATGTAGATGGGACACACTTTGTGGCATGGCAGGTATGTGCGTATCTTCACTCATTCCCCAAAACTAGACACATACTTGTTGTCACCACCCCTTTCTTTAGGACTCAAGGAATTGCTTAATAACTCTCCATTCTCTTTTCTGGAATCTAGCTTCAGAAAGAAATCTGAAGCTCATTTATTCTAGGAAATAAATAATTATTAACAGTTTAACTATGACCTATATATACATACCTACATATATGACCTATATATACATATATATTTTTATTATAAGTATTTTTTATATTTATATTGTTTATATATATTTTTAAGTAAGCTCATGGGACTTGAAGTTGTGACTGTGAGATCAAGAGTCGCATGCTCTACCGACTGAATCAGCCAAGTGTCTCCAAAAACATTATTCACATCAGTAAGAACCATGGTTTTAAGATAAAAAAAGATAAAGGTTTGGGAATAAATGCATTAGGAAATGGAAGGACACAGTGGATACACTAAGCAAATCCAAAAGCTGATTATTTGAAAACAATAGAATAGAGAAGAAATCAGCTAATACAACCAAGGTGAAGGGGGAGAAATATACCAATTAGAAAAGAAAATGGAAAAGTAACTAAATACAGAATGAAATGGAATACTTGTAAGGGGTTATTTTGCTTAAATGTATAAAAAATAATTTAGAAACCTCTGTGAGGTAGAACAAATATATAGCAAAACTAACCACCAACGGGGTAGAAAATATAAACAAAAACACGGAAAATGCACAAAGAGCCATCTTGTTCTCTCTTTCCACTCTAAAAATGCATAAAACCTCAGCATTTCACCAGGGTATTTTCTGAAACTTTAAAGAACAGAGAAGCCCAATGTAATGAAACTGTTCCAGAACATAGACAAGTAGAGGAAACTTCAAAATTCTCTGTAAGAAGCCAGAATAATATCCTGACCAAATCTGACCGAGATATAATAAAAGCAGAAAACAGATCTATTTCACCGATAAGAATTGATTTTTTTAAACTTCTAAAAAAAATTGTAAGTGAAATTGATCATATTTTAAAATAATAGATCTTGACTAGATAAGGATCATACCAGAAACACTCGGGTGTTCCAGTACCAGCAAATCCAATAATATAGTTCACCGCGTTAATAAATGAAATGAGAAAAATAATATACATGTCTTCACCAATACTGGAAAAAAAAATCTGATAAAACACGAACGTTTTCTTGCGATAAAAGTTCTTGATAAAATAAGACGAGAACCACTAACAATTTTTACTTCGTAATGAGATAGCTCAGTAGTCCTTGGGATATTTCCTTCCTATGTACAACTATTGTCCAGATTTAGGATGTTAAACAACAACAACAACACAAATGTAATAGCAGCAAAAAGAAAATCTGAGCCCTAACTTATAATAAGAAATGTGCAAAATTCTATGAGGGCAAGTTCAAAATCCCAGTAAATGACCAAAGAGACATGCATGTACACAGGAATGTATAATCTTAAAAAAATAAATGTACATTTTCAGCCTCTCCCTGGTGCCTAACGTACCATTGCTTCATGGCCTCAGTAACTCAGCAGCGGATCTTCCTCCCTGAGGACGGCCGGTCTCGCCCATGGAGTCAGGCAGACGAGCATCGCCAGGGAACTGGTGTGGCAATCGGGGCCTTCAGCCGTGGGGACAGCAGCCTGCCTGGAGGCGGGGCGAAGGGACCCACCTGGGCCCGGCTGGGCACCTGAGGAGCGGGCACTTGTGCACCTGCCGGGAGGCCACCCGTGGGAGGCTTCTGCAGACACCGCAGGCAGCTCCCCTCCTGCCGGCCCCCCTGCACCCGGCTCCCCCTCCCTCCCAGGTCCCGTCACTGAGGGTAACTCGCCGGGAGTGGGCGCCTGGATGGGGATGAGGGCCGAGCAGAAAGCCCAGGTCAGGGACCACAGGCCGAGCACAGACAATGTTCAGCAAAGGATCCTGGGGGGCAGAGTATCTGGAAGGAGCAGCTTGCACACTCATCCCATGCCTTACACCGAAATAAATTCCGGATGGATCAGATCGTCATACACTAAAACAGAACTGTGACATCATCACACAAAAAATGGGAGCTTTTTATTTATTTATTTATTTATTTATTTATTTATTTATTTATATAAATTTTCAAATTCTTTTTTTTATTTTTTTTAACTTTTTTAAAAAATTTTTTATTTATTTATGATAGTCACAGAGAGAGAGAGAGAGAGAGGCAGAGACACAGGCAGAGGGAGAAGCAGGCTCCATGCACCAGGAGCCCGACGTGGGATTCGATCCCGGGTCTCCAGGATCGCGCCCTGGGCCAAAGGCAGGCGCCAAACCGCTGCGCCACCCAGGGATCCCAGGAGCTTTTTATATAAACTCCAAGAGGAGGGCACTTCTGTGACCTTAGGTGTATTTTTAAAACCGGCGTGTCCAACAGTCTTCAGCCCAAGTTCAAGGGTATCCGCGGACTGAGAGGAAATACTTGTGTCACGTTCCAGATGGAGTGTTAAAGTCGCTACAAAAGAGTCTTTTAAAAAAAGGCCATAAAGTGAAAAAGGAGAAAGATGCGAGCAGTCCAGTCATGACAGAGAAAATGCAACTATCAAACATGTGACAAGACGTTCAGGTCACTGTAGGAAGCCCGCCGGGCACGACGCAGCTCACTCATCTGGTCTCACTCTGCCCGAAGGGACCGATTTGGTGACACGCTGTTTGAGGACTGGTTCGGTGATATGTCGTTTGGGAACCGATTTAGTGACACACTGGGGACCGATTCAATGACATGCCGCTTGGGGACTGATTTGGTGACACACTGGGGACCGATTTGGTGACACACTTTTTGGGGACTGGTTCGGTGATATGCCATTTGGGGACTGATTCGATGACATGCCGCTTGGGGACCGATTTGGTGACACACAGGGGACCGATTTGGTGACACGCGGTTTGGGGACCAGTTTGGTGATATGCCGTTTGGGGACTGATTCGATGACATGCCGTTTGAGAACCGATTTGGTGACACACTGTTTGGGGTCCAGTTCAGTGATACACCGCTTGGGGACCGATTCAGTGACACACCATTTGGGGACCAATTCGGTGACACGCCGTTTGGGGACTGATTTGGTTGCACACTGTTTGGGGTCCAGTTTGGTGACACGCCGCTTGGGGACCAATTTGGTGACACGCCATTTGGGGACCGATTTGGAGACACACTGGGGACCGATTTAGTGACGCGCCGTTTGGGGACCGGTTCAATGATATGCCATTTGGGGACCGATTTGGTGACACGCTGCTTGGGGACTGATTCGATGACATGCCGTTTGGGAACCAATTTGGTGACACACCGTTTGGGGACCGATTCGGTGACACGCAGTTTGGGGACCGATTCGGTGACACACCGCCTGGGGAAGGGTGTGCAGCACCTGCGACGCTGTGTCCGGCCCTCTGCGCCCCTTAGCACCCCGTCTCCCGGGCACGTGGTTTCCATTCCCAGAGGTTGACCCCATGTGCCCCTGCACGTGTGGACAATGCACGTGTGAAGATGCTCCCGCGGCATCGCTCCTACCAAGAGAAGACTGGAAGCATCCAGTACCCGACAGGAATGAGCTGCTACATTGACACCGGAGTACAAGGACAGTGTGACAGAGCGGGCGATTCTCTGCTGTCCCAGAAACGGCCTCCGAAATACATCGGTACCGTCGGCCGGCCAAACCAGTTTCACGTATGCAAATAAACTCGCATATGCAATTGCACATTCACGGAATATTCTGGAAAGCGCACGAAACAAAAGCCTTTGGGAGAGCCTGGGAGGTTGGGTGTTGAGGTCAGAGCGAGAATCGCTGCCTCTTGTAGATCATTTGGTATCTCCCACATTTTGTGCCACCTGTAGGAGACACATGTTCCAAAATCGGCTAACAGTAGATTTTTGAAAACATTCAAGAGGACGCCAGGTGCATACCCGTAAAGCAGAGGGTCTTCTAGCGACAGTCCTGATACCAAGGCACAAACGGGGACTGTCTACCTTGGGGCCCGGGTTCATTCCAGGTACAAGACCAGTCCCGCTGGCGCAGAAGGGGGCTGGGAAGGGGTATCAACCAGGACAAGGATTGGAAACTCAGATGAGCTCCAACATATGGGGCACTTGTCATTGCACTGCTACTGTTCTTTGATAAAATAACCTCATGACTTTTATGACACGACTTCAGAAAAGCACATCTCTCTCCAGGTTTTCTTGGCTCTTGAGTCACGTGATTCTAGGCCATTAGGTTTGCAAACGCTGTTGGACCTTCTCCTTCAGGCCTCGCTGAGCATCAGGAACCCGGGGTTGGTACATCCAGAAAGGCGGGCGGGCGGCGGGCATCTAAACGCCCTGTCGGACGCGACGGGACCGAAGCCCTGGCTTTTCATGCCGTGTAGCTTCTGAGGGAAGAGCCAGGATCCGTGAACATCGTCACAGGAAGCGGAAAGCCTCGCTGCAGGACGCTTCAGTCACCAGGACACTGGAAAACATACTGGGCTCTTTCCTTGCCGTTGAGCGTTCCTTGTCCAGAGATGCTCAGTCCACCCCTGACCCGGCAGGCCGGGGCCGCGACGGGAGCCTGTCCTGGACGGGAGCCCGTCCTTGACCTGAGCCTGTCCTGGAAGGGAGCCTGCCGCCGGGCAGGTAAAGGTAAGGCCCGTTCTCTACCCAGAGTTTCTCGCTCTCCTGCCTCAACCTCCAGGCCGAGGTGGCCAGCCTGAGGACAGGCCGGCAATGAGGCAAGTGTTCATCTCTTGTAAGTCCAACTTCGTCCTTTCACCCGAAAGACGCCGGCAGCGTGTTCACGTGGACACACTAGAAGTTCGGACGTCGGGCCTGTGCCATCCGTCCTGTCTGTGCGGCGACCCAACGTTCTGAGGTTAATGGGCTTAGGGGACAGGACTTCACTGACCTCAAGTTATTTAGTAAAACGAGGGATCTTATTTATTTGCAGTTGAAATTGAGTTAATAAGTCTATTTTTATCTACTGCTTGACACATTCGAAGAGGAAGGCCGTTCTGAAGATCCACATTTATGAGTTAGTCTGGCCCCAGGGATTCCCTCTATTTATTTACGAGAAGATACGGGCCTAGGATATCTTCACGTTATTCTCTGAAGGTCAACAAGCCAACTTCCCGAACCTCCCGGAGCCGCGTCCCCCGCACTTCCCTGCCTTTGGCTAATGTCCCACTTGTCCTCCGGATGCCTAGGCCTCCCCTCTGAACTGCCCTCCAGCCCCTCGGCAAGCCGACGGGAGCCGGAGCTGATGGCACCTACGTGGCGGCGGCGGGCCCCCTCCTGTCACCGTCCCTGGAGGAGAGCACCCAGATGGCTCAGGCTCGGCCCACTGCCAAGACAACGCCAGGGAGCCACCGGCCGTGGGGTGTTGGGGCGGGGGAGCCGGGTGCTCTGCCCCCCCGACACCCCGGAGGCAGCTGGGGGCTCACAGGGTCGCCCTGCAGCCTGAAGGCCTGGGCCGAGAGCTCGCCGCCCGGCCATGAGGACGGTCACAGAGTGGGGGCAGCTGCAGGCACCCCGGGAGCACATAGGCGTCCCCGCCCCCCTCGTGGAGCAGCTTCAGGGCAAATCTCGGGTCCCCAACTCCAAGTGCTAGAGGCCCATCTCACTCCAGCCCCCCCACTTCTCCTCCAGGTCCCTGCGCCTTAAAACAGCAGGTGCCCAAGCTGCTGGTGCCCCAGCGGGCCCGCCTGGCTGCCCCCTCACAGCACGGGGGGCCCGGCAGCCGCAGCTCCTTCCTGGTGGCCGTCCCCGGGGCCACCCTGACCTGCACCTGCCCCCAACATGGGCCAGTGACTCGATGCCTCTGTTCTGCAGGCCTCGAACCTCCACGGACCTCCACGAACCTCCATGGACCTTCACGTAGCCAACCTCCTGCCTACCCCCCAACCTAACGGATCTTCAAAAAGCCCAACAAAGGGGCCTCTGGGGGGCTCAACCCCTGAGTGGCTGCCCTCAGCCCAGGGTGTGACCCCGGAGTCCCGGGATAGAGTCCCACATCGGGCCCCCCGCAGGGAGCCTGCTTCTCCCTCTGCCTGGGTCTCTCCTTGTCTCTCTCTGGGTCTCTGAGGAATAAATAAATACAATCTTTAAAAAAAATAGCCCAACAAAATCGCGTCACCCCCTTAGTCAGCAACTTCCCCCCATTGTCTTGCAAATAAAGCAGAAAATACTGTCCTTCAGCTTCATATGGCAGCTTCGCTTCCACTGTTGGTAAATCCTCTGGTTTTGCTGCCTGGACATGGGCCAAGGGCGCCCCTGGGGGCCGTTCCCTGCAGGGGGCTGGGGAGTCTCGGGCTCTGCGTCCCTTTCAGGAGCGCACAGACGGGTGGCACAAACATTCTAGGTCTTTTGTCTCAGGCATTACTCCTAAACCGCCCAAAATCTTTAAGAAATACTTGGTTAGAAAATAATAAAAACCTCAAGCAAATTAGCTTCCTATCTGTGAAACCCATCCTCAAATTTCCTTTTCCTGGAGACCTCCCCGATTCATGAAATCACCTGATGTCCCTACCTGCTGCGTCCGCAGCATCCACTGTGTCTACTGTCACGCTGATGTCATTCTCCGTTACTGGAGGCTCCTTTTCACAGGTGTCCCCGTCCTCCTGGACCGTGACCCCCTTGAAGGCAGACCTTTTGTTTCACTCACATCGATGGCCCGGGAAGTACCTAACGCAGTTTTTTGTCCGTATCAGTAGTTCAATAAATGCCATGCATTTCATTTTCTTGGACCCACGGGGATCAAATAGATGTGAGATTGGGCAGCACGTGGCTAGTTACCAAAATTGATGCATCTGCATTTCTGGGGATTAAAATCCATTACACTAAAAAAAAAAAAAAAAAAACCTTTATTTATTTGACACAGAGAAAGAGCACAAGCAGGGGGAGTGGCAGAGGGAGAGGGAGAAGCAGGGAGCCCTATGCAGGGCTCCATCCCAAGACCCCGGGATCGTGATCCGAGCCAAAGGCAGACACGTTTGACCAACTGAACCACCCAGTTGCCCCTAAAATCTATTATCCAATAGAAAGCACACCAGCCAAGGTCCGGGATAGCACAGAGCTTTCTTTCTTTTTTTTTTTTTTAAGATATTCTTTTTCTTTATTATTTTTTTTAAATAGCATATTTTCATTTTTTTTTAAGATTTTATTTATTTATTCATGAAAGACAAAGAGAGAGAGAGAGAGGCAGAGACACAGGCAGAGGGAGAAGTAGGCTCCATGCAGGGAGCCCGACGTGGGACTCAAACCCAGGACCCCTGGTCACGCCCTGAGCTGGGGCACGTGCTCAACCACTGAACCACCCAGGCGTCCCTCTTTTCCCTATTTTTCCTTTTTTTAAGTGACCTCTACACGCAACGTGGGACCCAAACCCATAACCCTGAGATCAACAGTCCTACATTCTACGGGCTGAGCCAGCCAAGGCGTCACACCTGCGCGGAGCTTGCCAGGCACGGCCAGGACTTCAAACGGTAACGAGAAAAATCATTTGGCTTATCGGGGCATTTTAATCATATCCTTCAAAGTGTCACTGTCAGAAAATAAACGTAGATTTGCAAAGAATGTGGCCCGAACAACAGCTCAAGCTGCAGCCCACAGCTCCTCTCCGACCTTTGCGGACTGCGCTCTCTCGCATCTGCATCTGCGAGCCAACAGACCCCTTTCTTTGGAGCCTCCAATCAGGGTGGCGACTACATTGCAACAGAAATATCTGTAAATCTGCATCATTTAAGAAATATTTATTACCTAGCAACTGTTTACAAAGCGTTGGGTTAGATGCTGCACAGAATAC
Source organism: Canis aureus (assembly GCF_053574225.1). Lineage (NCBI taxonomy): Eukaryota > Metazoa > Chordata > Mammalia > Carnivora > Canidae > Canis > Canis aureus. Next base: position 68,962,453 of record NC_135611.1, on the reverse strand, counting down.
AAAGCATTCAAGGTAGCTGCCGTGAGCTGAAAAGACGTGGACTCTGGTTGGACAAACAAAATGCAGGCCCCTGAGAGGACCGCAGTGTGGCCTAGCCACGTGACGGCGTCACATGTCTGTGACATAACACACCACCTGGTGTATGGATAAGCCACACACGGGCCTGACCGTTGTCCCCTCCATCGCCTGCCTCTTACAGGATGCCGTTAGCTCCAAACCCACTGGCACTGACCTCAAATTTTACACATCAGATTTTTTTTAAAGGATTTATTTATTTATTCTAGAGGGAGCAACAGTGCATGAGCAGGAAGCTCAGGGGAATGGGGGAGATGGGGTGCGGGGGGGCTGCGCTGAGCGCAGAGCCCGAGGCAGGCTGGGTCCCCGGGCCCCGAGATCACAGCCTGAGCTGCCAGCAACTGGGTGGCGGGACTCCCGTGCTGCCCCTGCGCCCCTTACATGTCGGATGTTAGAACTACGGCCCCGGTAAGTGTGTGCTCGGCCACGCACAGTCTGCCTGTTCCGCGTGGCCTCTAAGAGTACCGGGTACCTGGCCACCATATAGAAGACAAAGGCTTGGGTTTTTAAAGATTGTGTGTATTTATTCATGAGAGACCCAGAGAGAGGGGCAGAGGGAGAAGCAGGGGGAGCCCGACGCAGGACTCGATCCCGGGACCCCAGGGTCACGCCCCCCCTGAGCCCCTACCCCCCAGGTGCCCCTTGAGTTGCTTTTTTATTTTATTTTTTAAGATTTTTATTTATTTATTTATGATAGACAGAGAGAGAGAGAGAGAGAGAGAGAGGCAGAGACACAGGAGGAGAGAGAAGCAGGCTCCATGCCAGGAGCCCATCATGGGACTCAATCTGGGACTCCAGGATCGCACCCTGGGCCAAAGGCAGGCGCTAAACCGCTGAGCCACCCAGGGATCCCTGAGTTGCTTTTTTAAATTATCCTTTTTAAGCACAGAAACCCCTCAGGAAAATTTAACTTGCAACCTGCCCTTCTCGGCGCGGGGGCGCCCAGAGTTCCTCTGAGAGCAGGACAGTCAGCTTTGCCAGCAGGTGGTGTCAACAGTGGGGCCTTCGCCGTCATCTTGACTACTGTTCTCGTGACTTTACTGTGTGTTTGTTGAATGCACACTTTTTTTTTTTTTTTATTAGAGAGAGAGAGAGAGAGATAGTAGAGGGAGAGGGACAAGCAGATTCTGCTTTGAGCTCAGAGCCTGCAGGGGGCTGGATCTCAGGACCCTGAAATCATGACTTGAGCCACAATCAAGAGTCAGACACCTAACCAACTGCCACCCAGGTGCCCTGCATGTCTAGTTTTAAAGTGTTTGCAGTTCTGGGACATCTGGGTGGCCAGTAGGTGAAGTGTCTGCCTTCAGCTCAGGTCATGATCCTCCCGGGATGGAGTCCCCCATTGGACTCCCTGCTCAGCGGAGGGGTCTGCTTCTCCCTCCGCCCCTCACCCCGCTAGTTCTCTCTCTCTCTCTTACTCTCTCTCTCTCAAATAAATGAATAAAAAAATCTTAAAAAAAGCAAAATGTTTTCAATGAGTAGTGACTCCATCCTGACCAATAAGCACAAAAAAAGCAATTAGCATGTTGCAAGTGTAAGTAAGAAAAGGTGGCATGCTGTGACCAAGAGTAAAAATAATTCTAAGGAGTGAAAGCGATCTGAGGGCACCCCTGTTACTTATGCGTGTGGAATAAATCCCGAGGAGCACGGCGGCCACGGAGTAGGAGCGAATGGCGCGTCACACGGAGAGTGACCCGCCTCTGTGGTTGACCATGATCGGCGGGCAAAGTATAAAAGTGACACAACGACAAAGTCACATGAGGCTAGGGAGCGATCAGGGGGCCTCTCCCTTCGTCCTGACACCGGATCAGGGGACAAAGACCCACTGGGTTAATGCAGAGGCCAAGTGGGCTCGGTGAGACGGCGGCCTTGACATAGGCGATGGGAGAAAGGTGCCTCCAAGGCCCGTTGGAGACCTGCACGATGCCGGCGAGAGGAGCGGGGACCTGTGTCACCGATGCATGCAGGTGTGGGCGAGGAGGCAAGCCGCCCCGGGCCCAGCTTCCAGGGTTCCAGGGCAGGCCCCCCGCCTGTTGTGGGGGAGAGGGAAGGTGCCCACCCTCACGCAGGGGCCGAGCCGGCGAAGAATGCCCAGCTCCATCTGCAAAGAACCAGCCGACTCTCATCCGATGGAAGTCCTCCCGGGGAGCAAGAAGACGCTTTTCACAGCAAACTTCATCTTCAACATTTTTAAAAATATGTTTTCTGAACTCCCAGTACTGTTGTTGCAAGAAACAAGGGGCCAGAGAAGGGGAACAGCCCCCACACTCCGACGTGCCACCTCTCACCTCCAACCCGGTGACTTCCAGCTACACATCGGCTTTCGATGCAAACTGCGCGGTAGACGCGTGATGTAATTTGTGACTCATGGTGATTGTAAACCCAGCTATTAAAAAGGCTTTTTATAAATTGAGATTTTTCTCAGATCTACAAAACCAAAACAAGATACAGGAATATCTCGAGAGCCAAAGACTTCCTGTGCCAACCGTAACACTCCGTTCTCTCTCCTTGTGTGTGCATCAAAGTAGCCGCGTGGTTTTATTGATTGACTTTGTCACAAGTTCTCATAAAATACAAGCTTTATCTGTTTTTTTGTTTGTTTGTTTGTTTTTACATGGGGATTCCACATAAGTTTTCCTTTGGGAGGAAAAAGTATCCTCCTGTTTAAAAACTTGAAAATTGTGACTACAAATAACAGAAACTATTGAAGATTTTTGGGCAGGAAAGTTACATAATGTAAGTGGTGTTTTAGGAATATATTAATCTGGCTGTATGTCATATGGATTGCCCAGAGACCAGTTAAAAAGATACTGTGAACAGTGTCCTGTGAAAATAACCATTATAATAGAATAGAAAATGGAACTAAGACCTATTATATCTGTCAGAAATCATGAGAGGCATAAAACAAAGTGGCTGAAAAATTATGTTTACATACCAAATAGGCATACAGAGAGGCTTTTTCACCTTCAAGCTCTATGATTTCTTCTATTTTGTGTTCAAATAAAAAATGCAAAACAAGGACAGAGTGATACTGCGGAAAGTGTTCAGCTAGCTCCCTAATAAAGGGAAAAAGCACTTAGCAATTGTTACCCTACTTCATCTAAAATGCCTTTGATTGGTATAAGAGCATTGACTAGATATGAAAGCTTCTTTGACTCAAGTTTTAATAATAAAACTCTCCCCAGGCTCCATTTTTAACCTCAAAAGTATTTTTTCTCGATTTTTGGAAAATTATTTTCCAAGATAATAAATATTCATTATAGAAATATTATAGAAATGCATATAAGCAAAAAATAGAATTACTTGTAATTCTATAACCCAGATAGGATGGGTTTGGAAGGCTATATGCTTTTTAGTGTATAGTCTCTCCAAACTTATTCTATACAAATCTATACCAATTAGCAAAGAAGGCTTCAAATAAAATAGGATTATGCTCTATATTCAGCTAAATGTTTCAGAAATGTCCCTTGTAGATTATTAGTTAAATAGTTGGCAATCAGGGAATGATTATTTAATAACTATCAATAGCCAGAAATCTAACATGTAATTTTGAGCAAACTGTCTTGGAATTTAAATTTAACTGAAATCGTGGTCATACAATGTACGTGATCCGTAAAATAAAATAAATTTCATCTGTATCCAGCCATAGGTTTTGAAGTCAAGTGTTTATCAATGCCAGCGCGCCCTTTCAACTTCAAAACCGCCTTGGCCTCATTATGAGCAGAATTTGGTATCACAGGAATTCATCTGAACATCTCCCCGCATTGGAACTGAAATGGGCTTCAGAGTCTATTTCGTTCCAACAGATCATCACTAAACCTTGGTTTTCTTTTCTTTTCTTTTTTTTTTTAAGATTTTATTCATTTATTCATGAGAGACACAAAGAGAGAGAGAGGCAGAGACGCAGGCAGAGGGAGAAGCAGGCTCCCTGCAGGGAGCCCCACGCAGGACTCGATCCCGGGACCCCAGGGTCACGCCACAGGCTAAAGGCAGTGCAAAACCACTGGGCCACTGGGCCCACCCTGTTTTTACCTCTTAATTTTTTTTTTTTTTTGACTATGGAGAATGAAATGCCAGCTGCCAGGGGAGGCCGGCGTGGGGTGGGTGAGACGGGGACGAAGGCGGGCACTGCCGGTTGGCCTGGGGGCACAGGAAAGTGTCCACTCCGTAGTATGTGCTGGAAACTAATATTAAACTGTATGTTATCTAACCAGAATTTAAATAAAAACTTAAAAAAAAACCCACCCAAAACTTTGCTTCCCTTCTTTACAGTCATTCTTCTCCCTGACACGTCTACCAATGAGGCCACTGACATCCTCGTGACTCAATGACAGGCTCAGAGCAGTGATGGATTAGTGGTGGACCCAGGGCTTGACGTCTCGCCCCACACCCTCCTTCCGGCCTACGGTCAAGGGCTCCTCCCCCCACGACTATTCCCTTATCCGAGGTCACTCCTGGAGGGCTCTTCACCTGCCTCCACCTGGGCACTGATTTTGTGACCTGAAGACCGGGTGGCGAAGACACAGGTTGCATTTAGAAAACAACAGAACAACAAAAAACCTCTTTTGCGGGACTTGAAGTATCATGTTATGTCTGTGAATTAAAACTGGACGATGCTAACCAACATCATTTTTCCATGATTGTTTGGCAACAATCTAAAAGTCAAACAACATCGTGCTTCCAAGGCTACTGGGGAGGAGGTGCTATCCCAGGCTGCCAGCCGGAGGGCCCAGCGATATGACCCCCGCGCAGGGCCCTGAGGCAATGTTTTTAATCGTTAAAATGTCTCTCCCCTCGACCCAGCGATCTTCCTTCGGGATGTGTATCCTACGGACACATCTGCACACATGACAAGGACGTATGCGCGAGGTTAGTCACCATCACTTTGTTTATAAAAGCCAAAGACGGTAAACCATCCGAGGGGCCGTCAGAGGTGCGGGGCATTAACCCGCCGGAGAACCAGGCAGGAGCGAAGAGCAGCGAGAGGCCTGGTGGGGAAGGAGCCCCGGGAGGTACTGCCACGTGTAAAACTCGAGGTGAGAGGGATCCCTGGGTGGCTCAGCAGATTGGCACCTGCCTTTGGCCCAGGGTGCGATCCTGGAGTCAAGGGATCAAGTCCCACGTTGGGCTCCCTGCTTCTCCCTCTGCCTGTGTCTCTGTCTCTGTCTCTATGTCTATCATGAATAAATGAATAAAATCTTAAAAAAAAAAAAAAACTCGAGGTGAGAAGAGGATAAAGGAGAGGCCCTGTTTTGTAGAAGCAACAGAGGAAATAATAGCAGCAATTAGTGCAAATGGTTAACCACGGGGGGAGTGGCGGGCAGGTGGCTACTGGCAGCCTGGTAATAAGTCTTCTCGGTGTGCACTTTTTGAGAGCTTGTTTGGAGGTTCTAGCAGGGGAGCGCAGCTACTCGTATACCCTTGACCGAAGAACGGTCCTCCTCTATCGGGGATGGTCGTCCTCTTCGACCGAGCGCGCAGCTTCGGGAGGGACGCACATGGAGCGGTGTGGGAGGAAGGGGACACCCGCCTAGCCAGCCAGATCAGCCGAATCAACCCTGGCGATCAATGGGGTGACAGATGTCGCAGCCAGATCGCCCTCACATCCTCGGTGTGCACTTTTTAAAGCCTTTTATTCTTAGTTAAAAAAAGATCATGTGAATGTATTGCCTCCTAAAAATAAAAACCAAATTAATTTTCAGAAGGACCTCATTTTCATTTCATTGTTTTACTTAAATGAAAGATGAGGAACGGGACCCTAATCCTTTCTAATTTTGAATAAGAACAACCGAGATGTTTTCTTAGATGAACTTGCTTGTGACGAGGAAAAGATGAAGAAAAGTATTAAAGTGATGTAGCGCAAATTCCCACGATGACCACTGAGTACTTGGCCGCAGTGCGGCGTCCTCAATCCTGCAGCGTCCTAGGCCACACCGACTTTGCTGACTTTTTTCACTTCATTGATTCCGCCTCTTCGGACAAGAGTGAGAATCCTCAAAACTTCTGTCCTTCAAATATTTATGCCAATGTCTTAAAAGGAGCTGGTAAAACTATTTGAAACTTGATATGGGTAATCTTTATTTTAATGACTACTGGAGAATAGAGCAGGGAAACGTGGTGTGATTCAGCCGAGATCCAGAGGATTGTCAAATACATAGGAGTTTTTAAAAAAGCGTTTTATGCATCGAAGTAATGTAGGGATGTGATTACAATAGATGGTCCGATTGGACGAAACAGGGATAATTTATTGACTTTCCAGTATAATTCTAAAATCATTGCACACACAACCACACAGACATGTTTTGCCTCTCACAGAAAGACTCCTCCAGGGGAATTATGAGTCCTGCCTCAAAATAAGATTTCTACAATAAAGGCAAAGCAGGGAAACACAAAGATGTCGGAATCAGAGAGGAACTTTGCCTTAACGATGTGTGATCAGAATTATACATTATTGTGATATGTTATTATTTTGTAAGTTGAACACCAGCTGTGTGATCTTAGAAGGTTACTTAACCATTTCTGAGTCTCCCTACTCGTTCATGGGAACGGTAATAATGCCTTGCACATAAAGCTGTTGTAAGGAATCAATGAAAACACGGATTTGAAGGTGTGCTCAAGCTACACCTTCCGCAAGCACGGCGAGTGCTCACCAACGGGGGGGCCCTTATTTCAACCTTCCTTGAGTGTCAACACTCTCATAAGATGGAATGCACGGGTGTTTAACACAGGTGACTACATACACAATTCATGATATAATGACATACTGTTGTGTTAACATAGACGAATGCCTGTGGTTTCCTAATTGGAAAACTGGGGTATGAAATTCAATGAATACTCTGATCAAAAAAAATAATAATAAATCCCTGGTAAAAAATAACAGCAGGAAATATACAAGCATGTTAACAGTGGAGGCGTTAGAGTGGAAGAGCTGTCGGTGGTCATCCTCTCCCTAAATGTTTTTTGTTTATGTTTTGTGATTTTATCGTGACAACAGAACCTAATGAACGTGGCTGGGGGCAGAAATAAAGAAAAGAAAGGGCCACAAATCATAAACCACCTTGACTCCAATCATAATTGAGAGTCTACCCTGCTCACTCCCAACACACTAATACCCTTGCCTTATACTATTGCAACTGAGAGTAAACACTGCACATTTGGGTACAGGGTACGTTGGATGTGATTCCGGGTAGGAAACTGACTATAAGCAAAGATGGGAAAAAATGTATAATAGAAAGAGAGAGGGGGTGGAAATTGCTACCATGTTTCAGACACTGCCAGCTGCTTCTCCATGTCTTCAGTTCTTTAGTGACTGAGTTATGAGGCCCCAGCATGTCATGAGAGCAATGTGCTCTGTTGAAAATACCTTTTCCGCTTCCCTTGCAGCTAGGACGCTGGCCCGGCGCAGGGTCGCAGCCCATGGTGTGGTCCTGCATCACTTAGGGGACCCAGGGGGCTTGCACTCCTGCGTCCTGCCCCTTCCCCTCTCCCCCAGGAATGCACACGTGCCGCCTGGTCAGAGCAGCCATGGTGCGGACCCCCTCGCTGGCAGGTGTCACCTGCAGGACAAGGGGGGGAGGGCAGCTGCATCCGCCTGGGCCCACCTTCCCAGAAGGTGACCTCCAAACCCCCTCTGAGGCCCATGGCGTTCTGCAGGTGCCCGAGGCTGGCCAGAGGGAAGGAGCTCTTCTTCTTGCGTGGGCTGGCAGCGGGCAGAGCGGGCCCCAGGGCCCTGGAGCGGCTCCCCAAATCCCCTCGGCCACCGCGCATCCTTGGAGCTGCGAGCTGCGCTTAGGGTTTCGCTCTGGGGGCTCCGCTCTCCAACGTCAACCAGGACGCTCTGTACTTGTGACTTTTTTTTTTTTTTATGTGTAAAAGTATACATTAAAAGGCCCACAGGTGGGCAGCCCAGGTGGCTCAGCGGTTTAGCACCGCCTTCAGCCCAGGGCGTGATCCTGAGGACCCGAGCCCCGCGGACCAGGCGGGAGTCCTGGGCATCCTGGCCCAGCACCCCATCCCCCCCAAGCTGCCCGCCCAGCACAACCCCTCGCATGCCGCGTCTCCCCTACATTGCCCCCCAGCACTCAGACCCCCAGCACGCCAACACCTCCCCACATCGCACCCCAGCACACCCCCCTCCCCCCGCATGCTGCCCCCCAGCACGCCATCCCCCCCAGCACTCTGTCCTCCCTCTCCGCTGCACGCTGCGCCCCCATGCCACCCCCAGCACCCACCTGTGGAGGGTGCAGGGCCACACCCGGGGCGCTGGAGGGTGGAACCCCACCCCGCTAGCCGCGGCAGGGGGAGCGGGGGTCAGGGGCGCCCCCCTCCCCTCGGCGCCCTCGCCTCGCCTGCAGCCCCGGAGGCTTGGCCACACCAGGAGGAGGAGGGCGGCGGCTCCGCCCAGGCGCAGGGACAGCCCGACGGCCCCGGGGGGACTGGGGGGCCCCGTCCCGCACGGCGCCGGGGACCTTGGAGGGACCCTAACAGGACTGGGGGCGAAGCCGCGGGGGGCGGGAACGGGGCGCGGGAAGGCGCCGCACCTGCGGGACACACCGCCCCTACGGCAGCCGAGGGTCGCCCTGGGCAGGGTGTGTGTGCCCCGCGGCTCCCCAGGCCCTCCCGCGGGCTCCAGGTGGTTCTAGGCAGACACGCTTGAGGCCGCTTAGGGACGCACGGGTGGGGAGGGCGGGGCCTGGAGGGGGCGGAGCGAGAGGGGGCGGAGCCGGACCTGGAGGCGGGGCCGGGAGGGGCGGGGCCGGGAGGGGCGGAGCCTGGGGTGGGGCGGAGCCTGGGGGAGCCGAAGGCAGAGCGGGAGGGGGCGGGGCCGGGGGGGGGCAGCGCCGGGAGGGGCGGGGCCTGGGGAAGCCGGGGCGGAGCGGGGAGGCAGAGCGGGAGGGGGCGGGGCCGGGAGGAGGCGGGGCCGGGCCGCGCGGGCGGCGGTGAGCCTCACCTTAGGGAGATCCAGGGCGGGTGAGCATCACCTCAGGGAGATCCGGAGGGGGGGCAACGGCCTGGCCTCCCTCGGGTCCGCGCTGGTCCCCGTGCCCCCGCGGGCCCGACCTCCGGGGGCCGCCGGGCAGGGAGCGCCAGCTAGACAGCCCCCCGGGTCAGCTCCCAGACACCCAGACCCGGGGAGGGCGCCAGTGCATCCGGGGAGACCAGCGAGAATCCGCCCTCGTTACCTCGCTTGCCTCCGCCCCCCATCCTTGGGGGGTTCCCCTGCAGCCGTGCGGACAGCCCCGCCTCTCAGGGATTAGCCACTGCACCTTGTGGGGTCGGGCCCAGCCTGTCTGGGGCGCAGGGGGCCCCTGGGGTGCCTCTGGGACCTCCAGGTGACCAGGTCCATGGGAAGCGACATCAGCCCAACAGAGGCAGGCCCGCGGATGGGCCAGACCCTTAGGAAGGAAGGTTAGAGTCGCCACCAGGGAAGGAACCATGAGATGCCCGCCGAGGGCAGGATGAGGCGGCTCCACGTCGGGCTCGGCAGGGCCTCCAGCTGCACAAAGACAGACTGGCATTAAGTACCTCTTTGCTTTAATGCCCCCCACCCCCTGCCAGTTCCATAGCATCTAAAATAAAATGCATTGGTGGTGATTAACTTGACAAGCATTAGATTACAAGGCCCCGAAGGGTGGGCCTCAGCGGGCGAGAAGAGGCATAAATGTCACCCAGAGACAGACAGAGGGCTTTGCACTAACTTCTGGGAAAGAGGCCACGTGTCTTGTTGCACAGGGAACACTTGCATCAGCTCAGGCCGAAGCACTGCCTCATTACAGTCTACACGGGTAGGATGAATCTGGTCAAACGAGGAGTGTCTGAATGCCCCCTTGGCAAAGACTAGATCCTGGTGGCTCTGTGCCCTTGACCTTAGTTAAATCGCGACTACGTTTCTCAGAATTCTCTTTGCAGCCTGGCGCTGACTTAGCCTTGTACCTTAGAGACACATGCACGCACGAGCTCTGGCAGGCAGAGGTGAAGCTGTGGCCACCTGTGACACTCCGGAGGTCTGGGTGGCATCCTGGCCACGGTGGCCATCCACACACGCTGTCCCTGCTCTGCCAGGTAGTAGGTAAGGGACAAGCCCTAAGCCCGCTGCCCCTCCCGCTCCTGCCCACTGTCCTCCTCTGACTGCTCCAGGGCCCGTGCAGCTCAGTGGGGAAGAGGTGACCTCCTCTTGCAGGCCTCCCACCAGCCCGAGGATGGGGACGGGGAGAAGCGCACTCCCGTGCTGCTTGTCTTTGCTGCATCCACATCCATTCTTTGCTGGCGGCTAGACTGGCTGACCTAAAGCAGCCTTGGGCCGGCCACTCCACCCAGAGAGCCTGGCCTGCGGAGACCACTCCATCAGCTAACAGAATTGCAGAAGACCAACCCCCACGGTAAATCACTCATACTGGTCTGCTTCTCTGGTCAAGCCCAGAACTGGATACCCTATGTGCCGGGGCATTTTTTGAGAAACCCAGAAACAATCTAGGATCGTGCAATGTGCTGAGTGGTCACGAGTCTTGTCTCATTAAGGTGAAGGCAGTTCATTGTCCTCCTCCCCATCCTTCTGTCTTTCATGGCATTGATATTTTTGAATTTGACCTTTTGAAGATGCTGGGCCAATAACCTTAGATAGGTTATCGTTTCCTTGAAATTAGATTTTGGTAAAGTTTTTGGCGATACTGTGGGAGAGGTGATGTTTCCCCCTCAGTGTTCACCTCAGAACACACCTGATTCAGCGTCTCATTATTGCTGGGGCCAAGTCTGATCTCTTCTTTAAGGTGATGTCTGCCAGATTTCACCTTTGAGAAGGTAACTTTTCCTTTGAAATTAATAAATAAACTGAATAACATTATTAAATTGTATGCATATCCTATTCCCCGGTAATTTTTCACCTAATGATTTTGGCATCTATTAATGATCAATTATTACTATGGAGGGTACAAAACAGTGACAGGAAATTCCATCACTTAAAAAAAATTAGGTGGCATTCTTTTATAAAGAAGAGCTTTCCATTCTTCTCACTCTTCTTTTTTAACATTTTCGCCATCAGCATTAACTTATAGATTCTGTTCCTAATGCCATCCATTATAGTCTATATGTCATTTTTCATTTTGTGCTCAAAATTGTTGAAACAGCAACCAGAAGGTGTTCCTTCCAACAAGCAACTGTGTTCAATAGTATTCTATAAATTTCCTGGAGAGAATGTATACATCTTTTAATATATTTACTTCTAACTTCCTACAGTTTTGTATTTAATTTATATCTTTTAATTTCATTTTATATGATTATTGCAGATATGTAGTTGTATAGCATACATTTTTTTAAATTATATTTTTTAAGATTTTATTTATTTATTAGAGACAGAGAGAGACAGGCAGAGGGAGAAGCAGGCTCCATGCAGGGAGCCCGACGTGGGACTCAATCCAGGGACCCCAGGATCACACCCTGGGCTGAAGGCGGTGCCAAACCACTGAGCCACCCGGGCTGCCTCAATTTTGTATATTTAGATTATATTCATCACCCTTGTTACATTCTTATTAATTTTAATAAAGTATATCTAGATTATTTTAAACTTTCTATTTAGTCAAGTATGTTGTCTGAAAATAATGACAGTGGCATTAGTTCTTTTTAATATTTATAGATTATCTTCAATTTTTTGTCTACTTGCACTGGTTGATATCTCCACCAAAATGTTAAATACAAGTAGTGCTAGCAGGCATTCTCATCTCATTCCCAATTTTAAAGAGAAAGATATTAATATTTCATCATTAGAAATTTTTGCTGTAGGGTTTGGTAGATACCTTCTACTGGATTAATGAATTCCTTATGTGCCAGGGCATTACTAGTTTGTCGAGTGGTATTTAAAAAAAAAAAAAAAAAAAAAAAAAATATATATATATATATATATATATATATATATATGAATGCTGAATGTAATTAAACATTTTTAAATCTATTGAAATACTCATGTGATTATCCTTCAACCTGTTATTTCTGATAAATTATATTTACTTATTTTCTAGTGTTAGATAAATATAACTTTAGTGGCTTAAACTTCACTTATTTATGATCTATTATCTTTTTAAAGATTTTTCTCACTATGTTCATGAGTTGGATTGACCTTTAACTTTTCTTTCTGGCAGTATGCTGGTCAGGTTTTTCTATGAAGGTTACGTTAGTCTACTAAACTGATTTGGAGGATCTTTTTTATATGTTTTAAACTATGTGTAAGATGAAAATGATTCATTCTTTGAATATTTGATAGAATTTACAATAAAAGTCATACAGATCTGGATTTTTTTGTGTGTGAACGTGAAAAGGTCTTTACTGATTCATATTTCTTAGAACTGTATAGGAGAACTATTTAAGTTTTCTATTTCTTCCCTAGTCAATTTTAGTAAGATGTATTTTTTCCGAGTAGTTTTCTATTTGTCTAAAATGTTAAATATATTGGTATAATTTACAACATTTACTTGTTAACTTTTTAATATGCCTAGTAATATCTCCCTCTTCATTCCTCCTAGTAATAATTTCTTAATTCTGTCTCTCTCTCTCTCTCACACACACACACACACACACACATGCTCACATTGACTGTTTCATTAAACTTTTTAAAGAACCAGCTATTGGTTAAGTTGATCCTCTTTATTGTATGTTTTATACTTAATTAATTTCTATTCCTATCTTTATTATTTTTGTTCTAATCCCTTTTATGAATTTATTTTGCTGCATTGTGCTAACATCTTATAAGAGATACTTAGATCATTAAATTTTAGCTCCTGTTTTGCTAATATACACACTTAAGGTTATAAATTTTCTTCTAAGAACAAGTTTAATTACATTCTACAAGAGTTAGTTAGAAGTGACCTATGTGTTGGTATATTTCTTAATTTATAAGCATAGGAATGTTTTACATACACTTTTGAAGGAGTAATGTTTAGTAGTGTGTGATCAGAAAATATTAGAATAATATGCTTTCTATTATTTCAGTCCTTTGAAATGTGATGAAATTTGTTCATGGCTCCATATATGATCAATTTTGAAAATGTTTCATTTGTGCTTTAAAAAACTGTGTGTTCAATAGTACTTGAATTTGTTCCTTAGGTCAATCTTACTAATCTTATTTTTCAAATCTTACATAATCTTACTTGTTTCTTTTATCCATTGTCAGGAAGTATATTAAAATCGTGCCCTATAATTATTGATTTTTCTTTTTATTTCATTTAATTATTGTTTTGAAAAATGGAGTCTGAGTTCAATTATTAGTTGAAGACAAATACAAAATTGTTGTATCATCCTGGCAAATGAAACTTCATGATAAATATGAAGTAATTATCTTTTCTCTAATAATGCATTTTGCTTTAAAATTTGTAGTTTAGGGGATCCCTGGGTGGCGCAGTGGTTTGGCGCCTGCCTTTGGCCCAGGGCGCGATCCTGGAGACCCAGGATCAAATCCCACATCGGGCTCCCGGTGCATGGAGCCTGCTTCTCCCTCTGCCTGTGTCTCTGCCTCTCTCTCTCTCTCTGTGACTATCATAAATAAATAAAAATTAAAAAAAATTTTTTGTAGTTTAAATACTTCTGTGGTATTTCTTTTTTTAATCTCTTCATTTTCAATATTTTTTATATATATTTCTGAATTATGTTTGTTGCAAATATCATGCAGTTGTATTTTATATTTTTCTGACAATCTTTGTCTTTTGGCTCATTTAGTACAGTTCTGTTTAATATAATTCCTGATGGTAAACCTGGTGTAAACTCAGCATCTTATTTTGTGCTTTCTACTTGTTTCACCTATTCTGTTTACTTTTTCTTTTTTGCTGTTTGCCTTGGGATTGACTGTGTGAGAGTGTGTATGTCTAAATCACTGTGCATTATTTTTAATTACTTGTTTGGAATTTATTTACTCTTTTCTTCTTCTTTTGGTGGTTGAGAAATTTTAAACTGTGTTCTTGAAATAAACAAACAAGGTAAGGACAACTTTTACCTTCCTTTCAGATAATCCACGATCTTTAGAACATTTTAACTCAGTTTACCCCATTCTGATTCACATATTTTAGTTGTCATTTTTTTACTTTTATTTTTTTTAAACTCCACTATTATTACTATCATTATTATTTTACATTGTTAGTGTTCATATAGATTTACATATTTACCGTTATCTATATTCTTCATTCTTTTCAGTACCCAGGCCTGTTTTCCTTCTTCCTGGAGTATACCCTTTAGAATTTTCTTTAACAAATGTCTACTGAAAAAAAAAAAAAGTCTACTGATAGCAGACTTGCCCAGCTTTTTGTCTGAAAATGACTCTGTTTTGCTTTTGTTCTTAAAACATATTTTCACTGGGCTTAAGCTGAAAATCACTCTTTCAGCATACTGAAAATATAATTTCATATTTTTTAGCTTCCATTATTACTGTTGAAAATCAGTCTATTATTGCTTTTTTGAAGGTAACCTAACTGTATTGGGCTGAATGGTGGCCCCCTGCCCCCAAATCTCATGTCTATCTAGAACCTCAGAATGTGACCTTATTTGGAAATACAGTCTTTGCAGATGTAATAAGTTCAGAATCTCAAGACAAAATCATCCTGGATTTAGGATAGTTTCTAAATTGAATGACTTTAATCTTTAGAAAAAGAGGAGAGGACACATGGAGATACAGACAGGAGGATGTCATGCGAAGTAAGAGGCAAAGATGGAAATGCAGTTGTGAGCCAAGGAATGCCAGCAGCCCCCAAAAGCTAGGAGAGAGGCACAGAACAGATTGTCCCATGGGGCTCCCAAGAAGAATTAACCCTGCCAACGCACGGATTTCAGACTTCTGGTCTTCAGAATATGAGAGAATAAATTTCTATTGTTTTAAGCCGCCCAGTTTATGGCAATTTGTTATGACAGCCCTAAGAAAACTAATATGCGTTTATTTGTCTGACTGCTTTAAGAATTGCTTTTCCTTGTTTTTGGTGCTCTGCGGTTTCACCATGATAGTCTGAACTATGGGTTTCTTTTAATGTATCTTGCTTGGAATGCATTGGGTTCCTTGAACATTCAGAGTTCCCATTTTTGGTTTTGGTCTGGAGTTTCTTTACTCATATATTGTCTTTTCAGTGTTTTAAAGAAACTTTTTTGGAGTAATTTTTCCAGAAGTTTTGATTGTTTTTAGTGGGGGAGTTGTACAATTAGCCCAGCTTGGCTTTTTACCAGGAAAAGATGTCTGCCAGAGTAATTTTCTAATAACCAAATCAGATCATGTCAATATTCTGCTTAATATTCTCTAATGGCTATTTATTATCCTTAGGATCAAGTCCCAAATCTCTTATCTGACCCTGGTGATCATGGGTGTATGCAGCTCTTTGTTCTTCTCTTAGAATATTCTCTCCCTACGATGTTGTTGCAGAGATTGTTCCCATTATCGTGATTTCTCTCCTCTCTGTTATATGATTTGCTCAGCTAAATCTTTGCCATATTTCATTTTTTAGTATTAGGATTCCAGGAGATGCAAAAGGCTTTATCAGAGGAATTAAAAATAACTGGTAGAGTTAATATTTCAGGGCAGAAGAGTTTTATCTGTATTTCTCACATCACACCATGCAAATATAATTATTTCTACCTCATTTGGTGTAGTTCTTTTCAATATGCATTTATTGAGAACCTCTATATAACAAGCACTGTGCAGGAATTGGGGGTTCAAAGATGAATATGACATGATCCTTTCACCTCAGGGACTTCACAATTGGATGGGGAAAACAGATAAGAAGAAAATGATTTTAGTATCTTGTTAGATAAAGATCTGCAAAGAGAATTACGGATGGATACCCAGAACAGGGGAACTTTGACAAGCCTGAGATTTCAAGGAAGGCTTTCTTAATACCTTTCCACCTGGTTCTGAGCAATTCAGTGTCCCTAGAATCTAGAGAAGAGTTTGCTCTGATTAAACAGCATAGCAGGAAAGGTAATTTTAGAACTAAAGATGGCTTTGTCCTTTGGCAAGACTGTGATCATTTATATGACTTAATTTAGCCAAGAGCTTTCTTTTTATGCACAATAACTAATGAGTTGTCCATTCTGTCTCAGAAGAGCAACTTGTAAAATAATGATATTAAGCCTATTGACTGGGAAGTAGACTTTGATAAACTTCTAAAGCAAAGCCCTCTTCATCTATCTCAGGAAAGAACCCTCTCCTGACAATAGAGCAATAATCTTCAAATTGGGGTTGTGTACACCTGGGAGCGCCTGGAAACTTTCCAAGACCTATATAAAATCCTGTGATTTTAAGGAAATCAATTTCCAGATCTTCAACTTTATACGTATGCTCCCATAACCTGCCAGAATTTCTTCTGTGCCTTCCCATTTGCCGGTCTCCTTTCGTAATCCCCCATGACGCACCTTTCCTGAATTGAATTGTACTGTATTATATTTTCCTTGGTTGAAAAAACTTGAACAATAAAAAAGAAAGAGGACAATTTCAAATATCGGTGATGGTGTTGAAAAGGTGAATAATTCAAGTGATTGGGTAGCAAACCCTTCTAAAAGATTAAAATAAAAGTACTTTAAAAGATTTCCTTTTAATTTTTTTAAATTGGAATTCAATGAGAATCTGAGTTCTTAACCAATAGATCATTACAAACTAATTTTGGATGATAGATCACTATGGATTTTTTTTTTATGTAACTCAAAAGGGGTTCAAAGAATTAAATAGCAGGGCCATAACAAATTCCTTTCAAGTTCCATCTACTTATTGAGGTGAACTGTGTTTCTCAGTGTTTACATCTCTAACATGAAAACTGGAAATATTTTTTATTTTAATAAGTCATATTCATACATAGATATAGGCTCATTTATCTCATTAAAAGATGTATTTCCAAAATTTTGTTTGTGTTGAATGTATATTTATCAAAGTTAATAATAAATGCTGTTTGGATCAGTTATACACCAAAAATCATAATGATAACTCAATACAGGTGGAATTTTTAACAAGGCCTCTGTTTATAGAATTTTAAAATTCAAATTATATACATAAAGTGCTAAAGACTAATACAAGACCTTTAAGCATAAATATGCATCTTAAATATATGTGTTAAAATTCTCAAGAATTAGAAATACATTTTGAAAGAGAAAAGAGAAAGATTTAAAATGTCTTACATTTTAGGGGTGCCTTGGCTGGCTCAGTCAGTGGAGCATGTGACTTTTTTTTTTTTAGAACTGAATGATGTTTAAAATTTATGTATTTATTGTTTCAAGTTTTTATCTAAATTCCAGTTGGTTAACATAGAGTATAATATTTGTTTTGGGAATAGAATTTACTGATTCATCGCTTACATATAACACCGAGTGCTCATCCCAACAAGGGCCCTCCTTAATACCCATCACCCTGTGAGCCCATTCACCCCTCCCACCTCCTTTCCAGCAACCCTGTCTGTTCCCTATAGTTAAGAGTCTGTTTTATGGTTTCCCTCTCTCTCCCCCCACCCTAAATTCATCTGTTTCATTTCTTACATTCCACATATGAGTGAAATCATATGGTGTTTGTCCTTCTCTGCCTAACTTAGTTCACTTAGCATAATACACTCTAGCTCTATCCCTCTTGTTGCAAATGGTAAGATTTCATTCTTTTTTATGGCTGAGCAATATTCTGTTATATATATGTGTAATTATATGTATATCATATATATAATTCCACTTTACAATTATATAAATATATATTCATTTTACATATATACGCATATACATATGTATGTATACACACACACACACACATCGTATCTTCCTTATCAATTCATCAGTTGATGGACATTTGGGCTTTTTCTATAATTTGGCTATTGTTGATAATGCTGCTATAAACATCAGAGTGCATATGCCTTTGGGTAAATACCTAGTACTGCAATCGTTGAATTGTAGGGTAGTTCTATTTTTAACTTTTTGAGGAACCTCCACATTGTTCTCCAGAGTGGCAAGCACATGACTCTTGATCGCAGGGTTGTGAGTTTGAGTACCATGCTGGGTGTGGAGCCTACTTTAAAAAAAAAATAAAATAAAATAAAATAAGACAATTTAAGAAAAATAAAATGTATTACCTCTTAAGAAAGAGTGTGTTTATATTTTTTTACATTTATATGCGTAGATGAAATTGCTTTGATAAAAAATTATATTGAATACAATTGAAAGAATAAAGTAATTGTTTTATTTTAAAATGCCAATATTCTCAATATATGAATATTATACTCTGCATTTTAAAAAACTTATAACATTTTTAAAATATTTGAGGGCAGCCCCGGTGGGTTAGCGGCTTAGCTCCGCCTTCAGTCTGGGGCGTGATCCTGGAGACCTGGGATCGAGCCCAGGTCAGGCTCCCTACATGGAGCCTGCTTCTCCCTCTACCGTGTCTCTGCCTCTCTCTCCTTCTGTGTCTCTCATGAATAAATAAATAAAAAATCTTTTAAATAAACAAAAATATTTGAAAAGATAATGTACAGTGTGATGATTAGAATTAATAATTCTATATTGCATATTTTAAAGTTACTAGAAAAGTGTATCTTAGAAGTTGTCATCACAAAGAAAAAAATTCTAACTGTATGGTGATGGATGTTAACTAGATTTATTGTGGTGATCATTTCATGATATATACAAATATCAAATCATTATGCCGTAGGCATGAAACCAATATAATGCTATGTGTCTATTATATCTCAATTTAAATAAATGAAATAAGAATAAATGGAATAAAAAAATTTTTTAAAAGACAGGAGAAAACATTTGAGAGTGGTCAATATGCTCAGTCTCTTTTTTATTTGGCCGTTGTTTTTTTTTTATTAAGCTTTTATTTTAATACCAGTATGATTAACGTAATATGCTCAGTCTCTTGATAGTGTTGCTGAATCTCAATGAAGAAAATACGGAACAGTTTCATTTTTGAAGTCACGTGATGAATCTTACATGGACTCACACTACACAACTCAAAGATGCCTACTCATTGTGCACAGGAGGACCTGGTTATGACATTTGTATTTTCAGGTTAGTTGTCAACTGCAATCCAGAAGTGTCAAATGAGAAAATTTTTAATTTCACTAAAAAATAGCTTAACTTCAGCTGTATCACAGTCCTGCCTTTATCTGCAAAGGAGAGGTTTCAAGACTCCCAGTAAATGCCTGAAACCATGGATAGTATCGAACCCTAAATATTGTATGCTTTTTCTCATACATACATACCTATGATAAAACTAATTTGTAAAGTAGGCACAGTAAGAGATCAACAATAATAACTAATAATAAAACAGAACAATTGCAACAATATACTGTAATATAAGTTATGTGGCTGTGGTCTCTCTCAAAATACCATACTGGACTGTCCTCATCCTTCTTGTGATGATGCGAGATGATAGCACGCCTAAGTGAGGACCAGAGTGGGGTGAATGACACAGATATAGTAAGGTAGTGTTCGGCATCTACGACCCTCTGGCGGTTCATCAGAATGATGTAGGCACTGTGACGCAGCATTAGGCTTCTGTTGACCTTCTGACGATTCGTCAGATGAAGATCATCTGCTCCAGGACGGTGGCTGATGGGGTGACTGAAACCCCTGGAAGTGAAACCGCAGATAAGGGGCAGAGGATCTACCATAACTCTACAGGATAAATTGTTGGATTTGACTTCTGATAAAATATAAATTCTAAATACACTGCATCATTTGCTTCGTTTTTGATTAAAGTTAGAAATAAATATCCTGAAATTGCCTTAATTGCCTCTTCTTCCATTCCCATCAACACAGGTCTGTGAGACTTGTGACTCTACTGAGTGTTATTAAAACAAAAGTAGATTCTATTAGCTAACAAATAAGGAGCAAGCTTATTTGTCATATTAGAAACTGTGTGTAGTTTAAAGTACTTTTATAGATGTTTATTTTGGGAAATTGCTTTCCATTCATAATTTTTGTTTAGTTTCAACTATGAAATGGTAAAAAAAAAAATCAGGAGTAAAATAGTTATTTTCCATTAGTCATAGATATGCATATTCTCACTGAGTAATGTGGCTAGTTTTTGAGATTTTAAAAATTATTGCTTGTTTTAAAAAAAATTATTGCTTGTTTTAATGATATTAATTAAAATGTAATTTTATATTTATTGAATCTAATAATAAAATTGGAATTCTGTTTTGTATGTCTTTTTAAATTTTTTAATTTCATTGCATTTTTCTAATAGCTCATTTTTGTTGTATTTTCTAAAAGTATAAGTCTGTGACTAGAGGGAAAAAAAAAACCACACCCCATAATTAGTCCTTAGCCACAAACAAATGGATAATCATTGAATTAAGAGGTCTTTCTGAGCCTCAGTTTCTTCTTCTATAAAATAAGAATGTCAATGCTTTAGGGGCACCTGAGTGGCTCAGTCAGTTAAGTGTCTGAATCTTGGTTTTGGCTGAGGTCTTGATCTCAGGATCATGAGATTGAGCCTCACATCAGGCTCTGCACTCAGCATAGCGTCTTCTTGTCCCTCTCCCTCTCTTTCTGCCCTACCCCCTCAGCCCCTATCTTCCCTACCCCACCCCCTCTCACATGTGCACTCTCTCTCTTTAAAATAAATAAAATCTTTTTTTAAAAAAGAATGTCAATACTTTAGAAAGGTATTATATAATTAAATAAAATCATGGGTAAAACATTCCTAGACTATAATAGTCATTCAATAAATGAAAACTCTTATTGCATACACATTTAGACTATTTAAATAAAGATATGTATCCACTATGATGCAATTTATTATTCTATATTCTTATATGTGTTAGCTTATTCAATCCCCCAAGGCCAGTGAGATGAATATTATCAGCTCCATTTTATAGGTGAAGAAACTAACCCAAAGTCATTGTAATAGTTTTCACTAGGTTATGCTGTGTTTAAAAATAAATAAATAACCTCAAAATTCCAATAGTTTATAATAATGTATACTTATTTTAAGTCATGTTATATTTTGTACTTGCATGTCATTTTCCTTAGCTCTTATTTATGACTCTTCTCCCTCCAGACGTTAGGCTGAAGAAGTAGCCAACTCTTAGTAGGTACACCCCATTTTCTTGGTCTAGAGAGAGAGAGAGCTAGAGAGACAATGGGAACCTACAGCAACTCTTAAAACCACTTGCTGGATACGATATACGTTGTGTTTCCTCACCTACCACTGGTGAAAGCACACACACAGTCAAGCCTAAGAGCAATAGGGTGAGGAACATATCATCCTCTTACAAGAAGGAAAAAGTATTATTTGAGAGGAATAAATAATACAATCTACCACAGTTACACAATTTGAGGTATTGTGCTAACATTCAAACATGGTAGTCTAGCACCAGAGTCTACATTCTTCAGCATAACATCCTACTTTTTCCATTTCCAAGATGGTTGAATCAAATGGTGAGGGAAAAATCCCAACAGTACTTCTCTCCTTCTCCATCCAACATGATATCAAAACTGATAACTGTATAGAAACCAGACAAGAAGCCCTAGGACAAGTTCAAGGTCACTCAGGGCCATAGTGTTTCATCATCAATGTATCTTCAACCACAGAGAGATGTCTTACTTTGAGAGTACAGATGAGATAAATGATAAAAGTCCATGTGCCCGTTCCACATTAAGGACAAATGTTAGATGTAAGGCTAAAGATGCGCTATTCTAATTCTCTTAAAAAACTGTTTTTTTTTTCATTTAATTTTTTACAATATGTTTGTTACTCTTTGCACCATTATGCCTATGTTTCCAGTGGTGTTATGATTAACAATACATAGAAGATACTGTATTAACTATGTATTTTTTCACTGTCTAGTATAATATGCATATATGGTAGTGTATTTATAATTTTCTCTTTTGTATAATTCTATGTGTAGATTGTTTGCCACCTAGTGGCAGTTGTTTTCAACTCAAACATTAATATTCATGACCAATTTTAATTAGTTTGACAATGTGTTTTTTTTTTTTTAAGGAAAGATTCCAAAGTCATAAAGTGTTTAAAAGTGTTGACAATCACATTATTCTGCTCTAGCAAACTTAAAAAAAAATACCTTGCAAATTTGGTTCATATTTAATCCTTGACAATGACAGATGAGGCAGTATGTTCAGAAGTCATTTCCTGTTACAAAAAGAATGCAGAGAATGATAAAATGAACATTTCAATTTTTAGCAAATAATACCAGGGTGTTCTTTGGATGTGGTGGTTTTCTGTTTTTCATTCAATATCGCTTAGCAAAATATACTCACACAGTTGCAACACTCACTGATTTATCATATGCACATTTTGGCCTGTGCGACTCCAAGAATTTCATAGTTGTTCCTTGACAGTTTCAGACAGTCGAAAAAAAAAATCTCATAAAATCCTGGGCAACGGAGTTGGAATAATTCTCACAAAACTGAGAATAAAAGCGAGGTATTAATTTATGTCAATGAGACTGGCAAAAATTAGAGTCTGACCAATGAAAAATTTTGGAAAGACTGTGGTATCAGGGGGGCCTGGCTGGCTCAGTCGGCAGAGCCTGTGACTCTTGATCTCTGGGCCATGAGTCAGAGCCCCATATTAGGGGTAGAGATTATTAAAAAATAAATAAATACAATTTAAAGAAAAGAGAATATGGTATCATAGAAAGGCTCCCCCGTGACTGTAGGAATGTGGGTTGACATAGTCATCCAGGCCGGTGATACGACAACACATAAGCATCTGCTTAATCTGTGACGCAGGACATGCCTCCCCCTTGGTGGACACTCCAAAACCTCACAGGTTCCACAGGGATGCACGAGATGACTGTCACCGTACTGTCTGTGCAGTAGGAGGCTGGAGGACTTGCAGGTGTCGATCCCTGGGGAGGCGCACAGACAAGGACGAATCAATTTTCACCAGGACCTGCACGCGGCAGTTACAGGTAGCAGCTACGTGCATTCAGCACCATGGGGAGTCTCCAAAACATAGGCAGAGGCGAAAAGTTTAGTCAGAAATTATGTGACATATGCCATTTTGTGAATTAAAATACTCAGTATAAAAGAACCCACATTTTTTTTAAAGATTTTATTTATTTATTCATGAGAAACAAAGAGAGAGGCAGGGACACAGGCAGAAGGGGAAGCAGGCTCCATGCAGGAAGCCCGATGCGGGACTCGATCCCAGGTCTCCAGGATCATCACCTGGGCCGAAGGCAGGTTCTAAACTGCTGAGCCACCCAGGCTGCTCAAGAACCCACATTTTACACAAACGTAAAATCCTCCAAATTTGTATTTCACATAAATACATCAGAGTGGCTGTTGGACGAGGGAGCTGGAATTGGGGGATGGATATAAAAGGGAACAAGGGAAGGAATGAATGAATGAGCCACCTGATGAGAAAGGGCTCTTGGGGCCCCGGCCAGGAGGGCCCTGACGCCCAGGACTCCCGCTGATGGTCAGCTCCGTCTCTGAGGCCCAGTAGTAAGGACGATGGGGCCCAATTTAAGAATCAAGTGTAAAAGTGATTCAAAAAAAACAAAACAAGGGGATCCCTGGGTGGCGCAGCGGTTTGGCGCCTGCCTTTGGCCCAGGGCGCGATCCTGGAGACCCGGGATCGAATCCCACATCAGGCTCCCAGTGCATGGAGCCTGCTTCTCCCTCTGCCTGTGTCTCTGCCTCTCTCTCTCTCTCTGTGACTATCATAAATAAATAAAAATAAAAAAAAATAAAATAAAAAAAAAAACAAAACAAAAGAAAAATTTGTCTCCTAAGCAAAGGAGCTGTTTCCCCCAGTGAGAGGGGAGGACTTGCCCTGGCGGGGTGATTTTCTTCGGGGCCCCGCAGCTGCCTGTCGGGAGGGGACGGCTCAGGGCGCACACTGGGGGCGTGGGCGAGGGCAGGAGGACGGAGAAAAACAGGGGCGCCTAAGGAGAGAAGTGGCCTAGTTCAGCATTTCTCGAATTTTGGGGTTCCCTCTGTCACGGGGAGTCACCAGCTCTGCCCCACGAGCCTCTGGGGAAGCGCTTAGGCACCTGCCGTTCTCCCACCGGCCACGGGCGCTCTGCTCGCTTGGTCACCAGGGTCTCGCGTGAGATTCCACCCATTTCTTTAAAAGGACACCCCCCGAGAGTCGGGGAGTCGGGGGTCGGGCCTCCTCGGGAGGTCGGAACAACAGGGAAGCAGGGGCTGGAGCCTGCAGGCCACCCTGCGCCCCACTTGGTCCTCAGTAAAGCCACCTCGGCCAGGGGACACCCGCCCACTCACCTCTGACTTTTTAAAAAGCCACAGAGGGTTCAAGAGCGGGCTGCACGCGAGGCCCGAGGGCAGGTGTCCGCAGCGGGGCGGGGAAGGGCAAGGCGGCCCAGCAGGCAGGCTGGAGGGGGCACGGGACGCCGAGGCCGGGGGTCCCGAGTCTGTGTCCGCCCAAGGTCGTGTTTACTCATCCATGAGGGATCCCGACACAGGCAGTGACGTGGGCTCAGGGAGGAGCAGGCTCCCGGGGCACCCGATGGGGACTCGATCCCACGACCCGGGTCACTCCCTGAACCCCCGGGCGCCCCGAGAGGCAGGTTTGAGCCCACGTAGGGTGGGGGGGAGCAGAAAGGGAAATAGAATGAGAAGCATGGATATTAGGGAAAGACCACGAGGAAGGTGCTGTGGGGGTGGGGGGGCAGAACCCCATTAAATACTGTTTTTGACCGTGTGTCACACACCAGGCCGCAGGCTGACCACCTGACATGTAGTTTCCCTTTAACTTTCACCACGTGCACACTCTGTGAGGGGCGTCGGCGTCTCTACAGCTGTGTGAGAGGAGGACGAGGCAGCGCAGCAGGAGGGCAGAGGCCCGGCTGGGGGAGGGCCAGGCAGGCCCACCCCCATGCCAGGGCCCGCGACCCGGCCGGCGATCGCGTCCTCGGGCCTGGCGACCAGGCCTGGTGATCGCGTCCTCGGGCCCTGGTGATCAGGCCCCGGTGATCACATCCTTGGGCCCCGGTGACCAGGCCAAGCAATCAAGTCCTTGGGCCCAGAGACCAGGCCCGGTGATCACGTCCTCGGCCCCAGCGAGGCCAAGAGGACCGTGACTGCCCTGACCTGGGGCCTGGCTCTGAGGCCGGACAAGCTCTCTCCACGGGCACGGGCATCTTCAGCAGCGTGGCGGCCGGAGGACGTCAGCATCAAGACGGAAGTTGCCCCAGGCCCAGGCCTCTCTACCCGCAGGCGACGGCTGTTTTCTCGTCTCTGTCCTGCTAACCTTAGCCGCTGAGGAAAGCCACAGAGCCATGTGGCCTGAGATCCTTCTAGAACTTCCATTCTCCTGGTGTCTTCTCTACGCTTCCTTGGCAGCTTCCCTGCTTTCTCAAATCCTATCCACCGCCCCTCCCGCGACGTCGCCTTGGGGAAGGATCTGGCTGCTCTGTCCTTCCCGGGGGCTGCTCCTGGGCCGGGCCGCACCTCGCCCCACGCGGGTCCCATCTCATTCAAGGGGGAGGCCAGGCGTGTGCGGGCAGGGCTGCCCCTCGGGGCCGGGCCAGCGAGCGGCATGCGGGGGGCTCAGCAGTGCTTGTGCAACGGGTGATGACAAGGCCGATCCCTTTCCAGGGCGGAGAGGGGCGGCTGGGCCAGGCGCACAGACTCAGTTTCCCCGGGGACCCACACACGCGGAGGCCAATCAGTGTGAACGGACAGAAGGCTGAGGTGGTCCTCCACAGAAGTCGCTGGAAGGCGCCCGGCTCGCTGTGCAAAGGCCCCAGCTCTCAGCAGGTCGGGTACAAAGTGAGAGTTCGACCACGTGCATGTGTGTGCAGGCCCGAGCGTGTCACGTACACAGCACACTCACCGTCCGGCACATGTAGCATCCGTGGCAAACAGCCGCCTAACCTGCACCCGCGCCCCCCTGAGGAAGCTGTTGCTGGCGTCGGCAGATACAGTCGTTGACAAATCACGGTTGTATTTTACCAAAGTCTCCATCGTAAATTAGTCCTCCCCATGTGGAAGGAGCATTTCCAGAACGAAAAGTTGTCCCAGTAGAGATGTGGGTGAGTCACCCCATCTTGGTGACTCACGCTACTTTGGTTTTAGCTACTTTTCAGTAATATGGTAACAGTGATGCTGAATCCGGGCGCATCTCCTCAGGCCTGCGGAGGCCACGCGGCCGCGGATCCCAGCTGGGCCACCCCGGGGGGCGGGCACTGCGGCAGCCCGGGAACCTGTCACCTTTCGGTGTGCAAGGCGTCTCACTGGAGCAGTTCTTTGGTGGGTGACGAATGAAGGTGATCCACCCAGGAACCAACGTCATATTAGGTTCTCGAAATTGGGGGCAACACGTCTCTGTCCGCACCTATCTGCCCCCCGCCGTGGGCGGGCCGTAGGCACACTGGGTGTTAACATTCGGGAGGTCAGGCCATAAGCGTACACACCTCCTCCTCGGTGGCGCTGAGCAAAGTGGCCACGTTGCCCCCCAGGAGGTTGCGTCAAAGGCAAGACCTGAAGGTGTCGGGGGGCGAGGGTTGGACGCGCTGACGACCCTGACATCCAAGCCTCCCTGCGGGTCGTAGGGGGACAGGAAGAGCACAGGAAGCCCAGGAGGGCATGCTGTGGGCAAGGACTTCGCACCGCGTCTTTGTGGGTCGATCATTTCGTGTGGATAAAAGTGAGGCCCAGAGATGCTGGGTTCACGTGCCCAGGGGGTCCCAGAGGCGGGAAGCCTGAGTGGACACAATGCAAGAATCGGTGTTTTCTATTCCAGAAGGCTCTGATGTTTCCTGTTGTCGCTGCGACTTGTTTGGCTTCCCACGGTCTGCCCCTGTTGTGAGGGGCAGCAAGGAGGGAAGACGTACTGGAGGCCCAGGACACTCGCCGAGTCCAAACTGCACGTGGTCACTGTGCCCGGCTCCCCCAACCCCACTCTCCTCGCTGGTCACTGACAATCCACCACTGAGATGAAATCTCGCGACTAATGGTTTGTTCCTTGTCAGAAGGCAGAGTTGTGGGGCTTTCTTTTTTCCTATCAGTATCAGGGTTTTTCCCCCACCCTACTAGTAATTTTTGCTTTACAGTGAGTTACCTTGCCAGAGCCTTGCTGCATTATTAAGATGACGGGGAAGGAACGTCACAGGACAGTAAAAAATGAAAAAAAGAAGGCTGCGCGGATCCATCGTGCAGGTCACGGGACCCCCCGACTTGATTCTCTGCTTCACAAGGCCCATGTAGCCCCTTAAACCAGTCAGGAGATGTTGTGGTACACATACGTGGCAGGACATTGTACGGTTGTGAAAATCCTATTTTTTTAAAAGATTTTATTTATTTATTCATGAGAGAGAGAGAGAGAGAGAGAGAGAGAGAGGCAGAGACACAGGCAGAGGGAGAAGCAGGCTCCATGCAGGGGGACCGATGTGGGACTCGATCCCAGGACTCCAGGATCACGCCCTGGGCCGAAGGCGGTGCTAAACCGCTGAGCGACCCGGGATGCCCCAAATCCTATTTTTGAAGAAAATTTGATATCATTGATTAAAAACAAGAACAAAGATTGTACTTATTTCATCATCCCAGTTCCGTAACACACGTTCATGGGTGTGAGTGTGTGTGAATGAGTGTGTGGAAGAGGCAGAGGTAGTCTTTTGGTCAAGTCCGTGCATGTGTGCACGTGCACACGTGTGTGAGAGAGAGACGGAGATAGCGGCAGAGATGGAGAGACAGAGAGTATTTTAGCTGAGTGACGATGTGAGCGTGGTGGGGCATCCAGCCTGCCCCCCTGCAGACATCCTTTGTGAGCTCAGGGCAAAGCAGCCTTCGGCCTCTCCAAACCTTCCAGGAGCTGTTGCTGCTGTCTCTTTTATTTCCTGACAAAATAGAAATAGAAGCACTTCAAAGTGTACAGAGGTTGAAAATAAAAGGGCTCTGAGATCATCTACTTCCCGTCCGTGTCGCAGGAGTAAACTCAACATTTCTTGCTGTGGTTTCCAGAAATGCCGCGTTCTCATGTGAACACGTAACCCACCTCCATCAGTTTTTTTTTTTTTAAATGTATGGAATTATGTTGTCCTGGGTCATTTCACTTTTTACATCACGTACTTTAAATAACTTTCCATACCAGTATTTCTTTTAGTTAAAAAAAATTATATAATGCTCTCTACTCCTCTCTACTCTCAAAGGGCCAAGCTGCCCTCCAAGCGCCTTTGCAAACACTGACTTGTTTGATCCTCGTCACCATCATGAGTGTTGTTCTTGTGTCCACTTTGCAGATAAGCAGAGCGAGTCATACAGAGATCATGATACTTACTCTTAGGACATCCCAGCTCTACGTGGTGAGGCCAGAATTCAAACCCAGGTAAGGCTCCAGAGTCTACACTATGGGTCCAGAAGCTGCTCCTCATCACTGAGCTACGCTGCTGCTTGGCACGTGCAGCGCATGTAAATCTTGGTGTAGATATAGAGATGTCATCCTTCTCAACAACTGAGCGATATTTCATTGTATGAATGACCACAATCTGTAAATCTGATCTCCTATGTATAAGTAGTGAGGTGGTTTTCAGATTTTTATTATAAAAATTGTTATGAAAATCATGTATCATCTATCTCTGTGTAAATGTGCAATGTAGCCGCAGCCTAAGTGCTTAGCAGTGCTGTTGCAAGATCAAAAAGCAAATCCTTTAAATATTTAATAAATAATGCCAAATTATTTCACAAATTTGCACCACTGTTTCTCTTGTTAACGGCATATGAGGATGCTTATTTCCCTTATACCCAAGTGCTTTTGCTCACCAGTTTATCAATAGGAGAGGGAGGAAGCTGAGATTGGCTTTTCACTATTTTATTTTATTTTTTTCTCTCACTATTTTAAAAATCAAAAGTGAGACTGGGCATATTTTTATATATTTATCGAACAGTAATATTTTCTAAAAACTAGCTTTTATTTTCTGCTTTTTTCTTGTCCTTTATCAATTTTTCTAGCGAGTCTTTTTTTTTCTTATTACCAAGTGCTTTTTGTTTTTTAAGTTTATTAGTCCTTATTTTTCATATGCAGTGAATATGTATTTCTCAGACTGGAAGAAGTCAGCGTCAGCTAAGTGAGCATTATAGCATCAGGGGTCTGGAAAACTCCTAGCAGCTGGACACCAGCATGAGCAGGAATATACAACAAGGGAGTACATCGTGGTGAACTTACGGTGTAGACGTATAGCCAACAGCAGGCTCTCAGTGTGCACCATGCGTCATGCTGAATCTACCTAGAGGGACCCGCCATGAGGCTCATCTCAAGACAAACTGAGCCTCCAACTAATAAAGTGCATCAAAGGAGGCTCAGTACACTGGATTTGAAGGGCATATATTTTTTAATAGGCTCCTCACCCACCATGGAGCACGACGCAGGGCCTAACCTTACAATCCTGAGATCCAGACCTGAGCTGAGATCAAGAGCTCAACACTTCCCTGACTGAGCCACCCAAGCGCCCCTGAACTCAGAAGGAGGTTTAATAAAAATGCCATTTGTTCTCAACAACAGTGCAGAACAGTGGTGAGGCACAGATTTCCGGGTTAGTCGGCCTACACCCAAACTGAATGTTAATGTAACGAACTCGGAGCCAATTATACAGTCTCTTTGTGTCTCAGTTTCTTCACTGATGGTTGGTGGCAAGAAGGCAGTACCTGGCCACACTGTGACGATGATGGGGTGTCCTACATGAACGGCCTAGGCCAAGAGCTTGCATGTAGTGAGTGCTCGTCGGAGGCAAATCCTGTGCGGAGACCAAATACCGAGGAGATCTACGCTGAAATGTTAACAGCGGATGTCTCTAGCAGGTGACGTTGTGGAGATTTTATTTTCCTCTTTAACTTGTCTGCATTTTCATTAACTAATGTATACTTTTACCATCTGCATAAAATATTACTTTTAATAACCATTCCTTCCTTGTTTATAAACCTCAGCCAACTAGGATTCCTCTCATGTTCCTCAGATCTATCAATCATGTCTAGCTAGCTATCCAGCCATGACCTTTTTCCCCAAAGAATTTAAAGCAGCATACAGAAAATATTTAGAGAAAATTAGGAATTATAAATACTAAGGTAAAAACAGGTCCAGAGGATGCCAGAAAAACATGATGTGAAAAGACATGTAAGCATGTCCTAAGATCCAACAGAGCTGTTACATTTGGAGAACGGCTTTGGCCAAGAGCTTCCAGGAAGACACAGCAAAAAAAGAAATTTTAAAAAATCTCCTTTTCTTTAGAGGGGGGAAAAAGGTGCCCAAGGGAGAAGAGCTTCCCCACCTGAAGAGGCAGTAGGAGATAAGGCCAGCAGCACTTTCAGAAACAGCCTTTCATACTAGCATTTCTTGAAATGACTCTCAGTGAAAAGCACGGTAATAATGTGGGTCAATAAAAGAGCATGGCCCGATCACCTGGCTTTAGGACAGATATGACCAGAATCAGAATATGTAGCGAAATGGAGACATTGCTTGGTCTTCAAAGGAACCCCTGTATTGCAGGAAATTCAGAAATGCTTTACTATCAAAAATCGGGATTGAAAGTTCCTTCAATTTATGGCTTCCAATCACTTTGCATATTTAGAAAACACTTCAAATTGATGAGGTGCTATCCTCATCAGACTGTTTAATGTTAAAATTTAGTTATTGCTCTGATTTCCCTACATTGTGTGTTTTAAATCTGAAATTTAAAATAACCCCCAAACTTACCTCGGTATGTGAAAACAGGAGCTAAAACACACAAAGTCACCCCCTTTTACATTTGGATTGAAGCAGATAATCATAAATTACAAGCACTTCAATAACTCATCTTAAAAATGAGCATCACAATGCTTTGAAGAAAAATCTCTAACAAGTAAGGACAAGGAGGATCGACTTTTTTCAAGAATGGTTTTGTGTCTTTATCTTGTTGATACAAACCCAAGAAGAACTGCAACTTCCTAAAATATCACAAGTTTGAGGTAGTGACAGATTTATCTTTGTATCTCTGGTATGATAAGTAGGAAGGTAGACAGACAGAGAGATAGGGAGAGAACGTAGATTTCTTTTGCATCTATTTTATTACTTGTCACCCTTTCGTGAACTGAAATAATGGAGCCTTTTAATATCTTGTACGCTTTGCCATATTTCCTCCTGATGGAAGGCTCTCCCACCATCAGAACACTATAGCCTGTGCAAGGCCATAGCTGAATTTGTGTTGGTAGTTTATTTAATTTTGCTTTTATCACGTGAGAACTGAAGTAATTTAATATGTGGCATATTAAATTTTGGATACTAATAAAAATTCTTTTTACATTAATAAAAATTCTTTTTACGCCAAAGCCTTGCTTGTTAGTCAATTGGCCTCTGGGAACAGCTGAAGGGCCTCTTCAGGGTAAATCATGTTGTAATGAGGTTTTTCTGCTTCTCTACTCTAATAACTACCCTCCCTTAGAGGAGGACTCAAATGAAGACCCACAATGATGAATTTCGACACTGCGGTACATTGCCCCGTCTAAATTTTTATTCAACAGAATGATTGACGTGACCCAAAATAACTTTTAAAAGCCAAGGTACAAATACGAGGCTCTCCTGACATTGGCAGCATATTTTAAGAGCTTACTGAATATAATTAAATCATCAATACAGACAACTCTTTCCGTGTTTTTCTGAAAGCAGGTCCAAAACGAGAAGATAAAGAGGAAATGAAGGCCTCTGTAAGTAGAAAAATGTTATTTAGAAAATGAAGGAGACCGAGCCGTGAGACGTGGAGACAGATCATTACGGCCAAAGAGACACCGAGCTGCATGAGGGCCGGAGTAGATGCAATAAAGAGATTGATCTGCAAGGATTCCTAAGCCAAGGGAGTGGAGGGTCTCCTGTAAGAAGTTTCTGCCGCGTTACGATGAGTACGTGTTATTGGCAGCCCACGGTCCGCAGGTGCTTAGCACAGGACAGACAGGAAGCGTATTATTGAATGCTCACGTGAACTGTTGGCCATAGGTGCTATTACTACTCATGTTTTACAGATGAGGACACTGACACGCAGAGGGGTTCAGCAAATCTCCCAAAGTTATGTGGTTATTAAGTGGTACGCAGCCAGGATTTGAACCTGTAATCAGGCTTCATAGTCAAATACCTTAATCACCATATAGGCTAAGCTGGCTCCTACCTACACTCATTAGTGGTCTCTGCTTATTATACATATAAGTTACTACATGACAATTAAGGAACTGCGGACCAGAAAGGGTAAGGGAATAATCCCAAGTCTTTCGGTTAGTTAGTAGCAAAGCCAAGAATCTTGGCTCCCCTGCCCAGTGTGCAACTCAAAACTCTGCCGCCTCCCGGTTAGATGATATATGAAGAAAGCCAGAAAGTAAATTTAGAAAGATAATCTGTGGCGAACCGACCACAGAATAATTAAGCATGACCAAATTGATTTAATCATTTCAACTTACATTGCCTGTGTGAGTGCTTCCGCCCTGCCACACCACCTCCCCCCACCGGGTTACTATTCATCAGGACGTTTAAAAAAAGTCTCAAGATATTGACTTAAATTTCGTAGACACATATAATCTTGCCATCGTCCTGAGTTATGGCCTTGGAGAGGACACAGTTTTAGCTCACTTGTGAATGATGCTATTAGATGCATGCTATTGTTTGGATCATAGATTAAGAAGGTAGGAATCTTCTGAGCTATTCATCTGACATCCCTTATTAATTTTAAATTAACCTAGAAATTAAACTGAGTTACTTTTATTAGGAAAAAAATTGGTTTGATAATTATCTGGATAGTCACTAGTCTGTGGTTTATTCTTAGGTCATGTCTTGAGTTGCTTGTATAACCTTCAAAAAGTCCATAAATCTCTCCCAGTCTTAAGATAAAAATTACGAAGCTTAATTTTATCCTGCTTTTTGCCTCTTAGCACTGCCCAACGGTGCTTCTGTGTGTAATGTGTTCTCCTAAGACGAAAAGTTTTCGCACAGCAAAACCAAAAGACAACCGACAGAATGGAAGGAGATATTTGCAAATGCCTTATCAGATAAGGGGTTAATATCCAAAACCTATAAAGAATTTATCAAACTCAACACCCAAAGAACAAATAATCCCATCAAGAAATGAGCAGAAGACATTTCTCCAAAGAAGACGTACAAATGGCCAACAGACACAGAAAAAATGGTCAACATCACTCGGCATCAGGGAAATACAAATCAAAACCACAATGAGAAACCACCTCACACTAGTCAGAAGGATTAAGATTAATAAGTCAGGAAATGACAGATGTTGGGGAGGGTGTGGAGAAAGGGGACCCCTCTTACACTGTTGGTAGGAATGCAAACTGGTACAGCTACTCTGGAAAACTGTGGAAGTTCCTCCAAAAGTTGAAAATAGAGCTACCCTCTGACCCAGCAATTGTACTACTAGGTCTTTACCCCAAAGATACAAGTGGTGAACCCAAAGGGGCACCTACACCCCAGTATTTATATCAGAAATGTCCACAATAGGCAAACTATGGAAGGAGCCCAGAGGTCCATCAACAGATGAATGGATAAAGAAGATGTGGGATATACATACACACACAATGGAATACTACTCAGTCATCAAAAAAATGGAATCTTGCCATTTGCAACAATGTGGATGGAATTAGAGGATCAAAATGAGTCAATCAGAAAGACAATTATCATATGATCTCACTCATATATGGAATTTAAGAAAAAAACAGAGTCACAGGGGAAGGGAGAGAAAAATATAATAAGATGAAATCAGAGAGGGAGAGAAAGCATAAAAATTCTTAATTCTAGGAGAGAAACTGAGGGTCGCTGGAAGGGAGAGTGGTGGTGGGGATGGGGTAACTGGGGGATGGGTATTGAGGAGGGCGCGTGATGCTATGGGCACTGGGTGCTCTATGGCTGATGAATCACTGGACACTGCCTCTGAAACTAATATAATGCACTAAATGTTAATTGAATTTAAATTTTTAAAAAAGATGGCATGAAATAAGCAGAAAAAGCTGACAAAGCATGGTTGCACCGAAGTTTAACTGAGCTTTCCCCACTCCCTCTCAAATTCTGGGTCCCAGGTACTGTCCCTGTAAAACCCACTGATGCACACTTGCAAGAACTGGGTCTGAAGGCTTGAAAAGAGCCTCACCTTGGCTACACCGTTAGTTATCAGTTTTGTAATCTTTCTAGAGGACCACTCGATACTCCACAGATGCCTGGAAAATGTCCAAACCCATAGGCCCAGAGGTTCCACTGTTAGCTATCTACCATATGCAAAGATTTATTCATAATCACAAAAGAATCCACAACACAGCATCATTTTAAATAGTACAAGAGCAGCGATTCCAACCGCAACCATACATGGCCAATCCAGCAGCAAGGGATTTGTTGAGTAGAATGAGACTCCCCAACCGGGCGGTAATTCATAGCAATCTGAACACGGATTCGCTATTGGCACATGGAAACGTCAGGAAGTAGTTTACCGAACTTGAGTTCGTGTGTGAACTTCAGTCATAAAGTACATGGCTCGTGGGGACGTGATATACATTCGTGATGATCGTATGTTAAGAGGATTGTATTGCAGCTCGGGAAGTTGCTGAGAGGGTGGATCTGAAAAGTCCTCATTGCAAGAAAAAATATTCATTTGTAGCTGTGCGTGTGATGGATGTTGATTAGATGTATGGTAGTGGTCATTTCCCAATATGTACGATTATCAGCTCCCCGTGCCGTACACCCGAAACGACTGTGATATGTGTCAGTTACACCTTAATAAATGAAAGGTCACAAAATATGATCTCAATTTTTTTTTTTAGAAAAAACAACAAAAGCCGTCCTATTAATACTGGGAAATTCAACCAAGATTATATCCGAGGTGTGACATTTTCTGTAGATTTTACATTCTTCTTTGTGAACTTCCAAATTTCCCCAATTTCCTAAATGGATTCGACACAATTCCTGGTCTTATTTATTTCTATGTACTGACTCTGGGTTACTATTCAGTTTGGCTTATGTCCCACCTGGATCCACATCCCAGCCGGGACCGCTGCCGCCGTACCTGCCGAGGCAACGGTGACTCATCCCTCTCTTTCCTGCTCTCAGTTTGATCTGTTTTGCTTGGGTTTAGTTTTGGTTTCTGTTGTTTCATCGTTTTTCTGTTGGTAAGGTCAAGGGGAAGTCCTGATAGTCCTTTTTTTCTTTTCAGTAATCCTCGAGCATCTTATCACTGTGAGTTAAGTGATTAATAATTTATTCAAAGCAAAACTGTGGAGCAACTGAAAAATAGGAGAACTCTTTCTCAAGTCATTTGTACTAAGGCTCTGGAATGCCAGGGTACATCAAGTCACGGGGACAGCAGGTCCGTGAACGAACCTTTACATGAACACTAAGAGGCTGCTATGTCTCATAATAAGACTTTCCCCGAAATCTCTTTCTTACATAATAAATGTGCTCCTCCAAACGGGCAGGCAGAAAGAACAAATTGTGACCTTGCCACTGAAAGAAGGACAAAAAGCTTCTTAAAAAGCAAGTATTTATTTTTAAATATTCTGCTGGGTAAGTTTAGATCCCATAGGTAGTCCTGAACGTTCACTGTCTCAGAGAAGGGCCCTGGAGCGCTTCCTTGGAGGAAATTTTGTTTATCTGAACAGCTTCAGTTTTGCGTGGGTTCAGTTTCATGCAATCAGGTTTCACTTCCTGTAATCATTATTTTTTTACCCCATGATGAAGAAACTATGTGAATTTATATCAGAGCAATTCCTTCAAGCTAGCCTAATTTAATTAATTTATCAAGTGTTACCTCACCTGAGGTTTTTATGCAAAACTTCCTATTTTCCAGGAACATCACTGCTATCTTCAAACATGAATATCCCGCGTTGGCACAAAATGTTCTGTGTCAATCTGTATGGGTTCAACTATGCTGTGCTGAGCTGTTGGATTCAAGAGCCAGTATGGTTGAGTTTGCAAGAACACCGGGCTAGAAATGTAAGTGCAGAGCGTGTAGACTTATTTATGGGGCAGCTGTCTGCAGCGTGGCAGCCGCAAATGCTGCTATTCGGTGGTTCTGTTCATGGATTTTGAATATGCTCACCTCCGTAACGTACTGTGTTGTATATCCAGGCGTGCTTTGGACTCATCTATTTCCAGGTAGCTTTCAAATGCCTTGGGTTTGGTAAAACTCAAAAGAAACACCCTCGTCCTCCCACCTGTTTGGAGCTGTTCATCCGTCCTGGGGTAACTGAGGCCTTCCGTACCTGCGCGCTGCCCTCACTCTCGGGTCGTCAGGTGCTGCTTTGTCTTCACCGTTCAATTTCTAAGAAGTTTGCAGAACTTATTTCAGGAACTGCTGCTGCTGTGTCTTCTCCTCCCCTCCTTCTTTTACTGGAAAGGCACCCTCCCTAGTGCTAGGCAGAGCAAAACCCAGAGAGATTTGGAAAACTTGGTTTATTTAAGCATGGATTCCACGGGGCTTTGAGTGGTTCTAAATTTGGTGAAACCTGTTCTGTCATTCTTACGGGCAGCTTTTTTTTGGAGTCATCTGGACTTGATTTTCAGAAGGAAGAACCTGAAGTTCAAAATTCAGCTGCACGACTTAATGTCAGGCCAACACTCTGTGGGGTGTGCCTGTGTATGGGGGGTGCATGTGTGTGTGGGCATGTGCATGTCTGTGTGCACACGCAAGTATGTGTCTTTAAACAAGAAACAAACTATACCTTAAACATAGTGATTATTCAAATCTTGTTTTATGGCTCCCACCCCACCTCCCCACATGGACTGTGGGTTTGCCCTGGAAGGAATAGTGGAAAACTATTAGGAAATGGATATAAATGTTCCAAAACTTTCTTTTGGAATTATTTTTTTAAGGCAGCAATCTATGCAGAGAATCATTCCTTTCTGTAATTTCTTGGTCAAAGCACCAATACCTCTGTTGGCCTAAGTTGCTTTAAAAAAAAAAAAAAAATCATTCTTGGGTACCTGGGTGGCTCAGTCGGTTCAGCGTCTGCCTTCGGCTCAGGCCATGATCTCCGGGTCCTGGGATCCAGCCCTACATTGGGCTCCCTGCTCAGTGGAGAGCCTGCTTCTCCCTCTGCCTCTGTCTCTGCCCCTCCTCACTGCTCAAGCTCTCTCTCTCTCTCAAATTAATAAATAACAAATCTTAAATATATATATGTATATAAATCATTCTTTCATTGCTGCTTCCATAGGACTATGTATATACCAGATATTCAATAAACTTTAGTAAAATGAATATTTGGATGAATGAATGAATGATGATGTTTGCCTCCAAAGATATCTGGAATTTTCTATGATTCTTACAATTTTGCATTCTCAAAGACAATTATGCATTTTCATTTTAAAACTAAAATCCTATTTCAAATTTTTTATTTTAAATTTTAAAATATACCAAATAGTTACAAATTTTATTACTAATTGCTACAATTAATTTTTTCTTAACTTTAGTCATAGGAACAATTCTCTTTTGGTCCTTGGGCATTCTGTAATCATATTATGCACCATACCCCATGTTAACATTTGCGGTATTCACATTCTGGTGTCGTCCCCTGCCGTAGTGAATCCCAGCTGACTGGTGTGGCCGTTAGAGCACAGAAGTGACAGTGGTGACAGTCAAAGTTGTGAAAGACATTGTACTTTCCACCTGGACCTCTTGGATTACTCACTCTGGAGGAAGCTAGTCACCACACACGGGGACACACAAGTGTACCCTCGGAGAGGCCCACCAGGAGAGGAGCTGGGCATCTGATCCTTTTGCCATACCCGTGAGGGAAATCCCCTTGGAAGTGGATTCTTAAACCCCAGTCAAGCCTTCAGATGACTGCTGCCCCAACCAAAATCTGATGTAACTACAAGAGAGTCCTAAGGGAGAACTAACCAAGAGGGCCTTTCTTGAATTTTCAAGCACAATACTTTATTATTTTATGGCATGAATTCTTGGCAGTTCTTCATACACAGTCATGGTAAGCAAAGCGATATCTAACTGTTGATGTATTTGGCAAATTTATGAATTTAATTCTCACCTTTAAGGACACAGAAGTCCATAGTGAGTCTAAGATCAAGCACACACTCAGACCCTCCAACCATCTTCTGTCAAATTTATTTTCTTAGGAAAGTTTGTCTGGTGAGTGTTCTCAGTTCTGGGCCATTAAGTTCCTTGCCACCGTTGATATCACCTGATATTGAGAGCTGCAACGCAGCCAGTTCTAGGCCCAACTTTTCTACCTTTCAACTGCTTTAATGGATTTACTTCTTCTCCATCTCTGAAGACGTGTCGCTTTTACAATCAGTACCTGCTGGTGTGGCGAACTGCATCTAGTGAGTGAATGAATAAAGGGATTAGTGAATAATGGGTGAAAAGTATATGAACCAATGAACATTTGGTACCATGTTGAATGTTTCTGGGTTATGTCCCATGTGTCCACTCCCATCCTCCCCCCTTCTGTAAGTGCAGTGCACTTTACGTGCATCTAGTCTTCCCAAAAACCCACTGCGCTCAGGGAGGAAGTAATCTCATGGACAAAGGGAGTTTGTTGGCATTTAGAATCTTCCTGACATGATTTTCTTCTGGAATCACCTTCTGGTTTGTGGAAAGAAAATGTGAGCGCTACCCATTAACCAGTAGCTTCAACTTCTCCAGGAGACATAGGCTCCTGTTCCCAAAGAGCTTCACTCTGGAGGGGAAACTGATAATCATCAAAAAAGAAAACAAAAGAAAGAAAATTACTATAGAGCAGTGACTTCTACACAGAGATGCAAAATAGGATCGGATGTCGGAGTCGTCAGATGGCTACTTTAAAGGACAGTTAGCCTGAGAACTGGGGGAAAAAAAAAGAAAAAAAAGGGAAAAAAGGGGCACAAATGAAAGAAAACCTGGGCAGAAGGAGCAGAGTATATAGGCCACAAGGTGGGAAAGAGCTTGGTGTATTGAAGATGAAATGAAGGCCGGTGGGCAGGGAAGAGTACACGGGGTGGCACGAGATGGGGTCAGAGAGATAGATCAGCCCAGCTGGGGAGGCTTTTGTGCACGAGAATAAGAAATCAGAAGCTTTTTCTAAAAGCCACGAGAAGCCAAGGAGGATTTTAAACCAGTGATTTGACTTCCATTTCTACAGGATCCTTCCTGCTGCTCTGTGAAAACTGGGGTACTGTCTGGGGCAAAAGTAAGAGCAGGGAGTTGTTAGGAGACGGGTCGGGGGGTGGGGGGCCGCCGGCCGCGAGGTCCAGAGCCAGGGAAGTTGATATATGCACGGCGAGCTCCTGCTGATGGATTGCAGGTGGGGGGCTCACGCCTGCCAAGCCTCAGCTGTTCTGGCACTGACCCTCTTCGGGCCCGTCCAGCACTGTCTGAACAGCCATTTCAATCTGCACTGGCCTATCCCTTATTATTTTATCAAACAACAAAATTGGGAAAAGTGAAAATGTTGGTATTAGTGATAAACAGGATGGGTCTCTTGGATGTGCTACCTTAGGACGAAGCTGCTTATCCTTAGCATATGTCGAAAGTGGAGAGTTTTAGTGTCCACTGGTTTGTCAATGAAATCTAAGGGGTCGGGATCCCTGGGTGGCGCAGTGGTTTGGCACCTGCCTTTGACCCAGGGCATGATCCTGGAGACCCGGGATCGAATCCCACGTTGGGCTCCCGGTGCATGGAGCCTGCTTCTCCCTCTGCCTATGTCTCTGTGCCTCTCTCTCTCTCTGTGTGTGACTATCATAAAAAAAAAAAAAATCTAAGGGGTCACAGGGTCTTTGATGTTGGGGAACAGAAGGAAATTACATCGTTTAAAACAGGTTACTAGGGATCCCTGGGTGGCGCAGCGGTTTGGTGCCTGCCTTTAGCCCAGGGCGCGATCCTGGAAACCCAGGATCGAATCCCACGTCAGGCTCCCGGTGCATGGAGCCTGCTTCTCCCTCTGCCTATGTCTCTGCCTCTCTCTCTCTCTCTCTCTCTCTGTGACTATCAGAAATAAATAAAAATTAAAAAAAAAAGATTAAAACAGGTTACTATATTGATGAAAATGGTACACTTTTAATTTAAAAAATATATATCTTTAGTCTGGAAACCTTTGTATCATGTTTAACTCTTTTGTTCAACTTTTGCACATTCTTGATATTATTCGTGTCTTCACGATTTCAAATGTACATAGACCTTCAGCAAATATCACATTTTATTGAAGGGCTGTACAAATTTGAATGTAACTCAGTAGGTATGACGGGCACATTGAGTTCCTGCTATGTCCTGGGAGCTTGTCTGTGTGCTTTGGTGATGAAAACGAACAGACCAGGTCAGCCGTGGTACTCGTCTTCCCAGGCTCACAGCCGAGTGGGTATAAAAACAAGTCAACAGGTCATCACGTTGGAGAGTGGCAGGAGCTATCACGGCAATGGTCGGGGTACCACGGGAGCACACACAGGAGGACTAGGAGGCGGGGTGGCTGGCAGTAGGCCTTGGACCCCCCCCCCGCAGGAGGTGGCCTCCAGGCTGAGGCCCCAGTTTGAGCTGCGGGTGCTCTGGAGCTCATTCGTAAGCGCTGGCCACTGGCTAAGGTATCAGCCAGCCACTCATTCAGCGGCCGCACCTCCACACAGCATCTTTTCTCGTTCTCACACGACACGTGCCAGAAGTCTGGCAGAAAGACAGGAACTCTGAGTCTTTAAAAAGGCCCTGGGAAAAAAGTTAAAAAATTAAAAAGTTAAAAAATAAAATAAAAATAAAAATAGAAATAAAAATAAATAAAAAGGCCCTGGGGCAGGGGCACAGTGATCGTGAAGGCCAATGACAGAAATGAAAGTGAAGCTGGTGTGAGAAATTAATGACTTTTAGCCAGAAAAATAGAAATCTCTGGTTTCCGTTGAACAGCGGCATATTGGGGTTCACAATGGCTCGGCTCTGTGGGGCCACCGAGTTTCCCGTGGGTCCTACGTGGAAACAAGTAAAAGCAAACTGTAGAGCTAATTCAGAAAGTGCCAGAAATAGTAAAAATATGTTCATTGAGTAAGAAAGAGAAATCACGGGTCGGAAGAGGTTTTACTTGCGGTTTTGTTTTGTTCTGCGGGACAACAGTATCTCAGGGTGGGATTCACAAATCTGGACGTTCACGAAGGGGTTCGGACCTCCCCTCTGGGAACGTAAAGGTCCCTAACCCTCTGGAGGGCTAGGATATTGTCTGTGAGAATACAAACCCAGCATCTGCGTCTTGGGGCTCACTCGACATCTCCCGACTAATCGCACCCATTTTTGCTTTGCTGCTGGCTCTTTCAAAGTTCCCCTTCCCTGCAGATGAGATTGCCCGAGTTGAGAAGCCAGAGGGATCGACTCTCACCCGTTTTGCCTATTATTTACACAACCAGTTCGGTTTGCTCAGGTAATCGTGGACACACCCAGCGAGCTCTGCCCGGGGAGTGACGCCCCAATTCATCTTGGCTTTGGCTTTAAAACTGCCCCCGTCACTAGCTCATTCGCCAGAGAGCGGAGGGCTTATGGCAGGTCTTGTGATGGTAGAAACCTTCCTTCTAGGGAGCTGGAGCCCACCTGCCGAGTAAGGAGACGGTGAGCCCGTCCCCCCGGGTCAGGCGCAAACCTGCGGCAGGTGCCCGCTGCTAACTGCCCTGCTCGCGTCCGGGGTCTCCGCCGGTGTTAGGGCTGTGGGTGGGATGCTACAGGGATGCTGCGCTCCTGGTCTCGACCTCTACAAAAGCTCTCACCGTGCACTGTGTTCCTCTCACTCTTTTCTCAACTGAACTGTGAATATTTGGAAAACGTCTGTATCTGCACGGCCACGGCCTAAGCTATTACACGAAAAAAGTTAACAAACTGGGTCTTATAGGAATGTTATGTTATTATTTGATCCACCAGAAAAAGACACTGGGCAGGGGGAGGGGGGAAGACAAACCTTACACTGAGAACTCTTCTAAGGCTGAAAAATATTTAGCACAATGAAGACAATAGAACTGAAGTTCTTTTTTAAAAAAACATATTTTTCTCATAAATTATTTGTAGAATACTTTGTAAATGCTTATAAAGCAACTTGAAGCTTATTTTGACTTGCTAAAGTGCCAAAGTTTGGATAAATCTGGCTGTCTTACCTGATATTAGATATACCAGAAGGCCTTTACAGCAGCCTCAACCCAAGAGTGTCAGCTCTTGACATGCTGTGGACAAAAAGAAAAAAAAAAAAAATCACCCAAAAAAGCTACTAATGCATACAGATAAGCACTACCATGTGTTTTTCTTAAACTCGTACTTTGTTTAATTTTCATTGTTGATTTTAATTTCGTGTAGGTGAGGGAGAAAAACGGCCAGCAAATAAAACATTCTCTCGCCAGCATCAGGTGTACTCCCCTCGCGTCTGGGGGCGTCTGCAGAGCCCCTGTCCCCCCTATTGATCGAGATTTGCTCTTGGAAATCTCGCGCTTATCTGTAGAACTTGCTGCTTTACAAACACTACTCCATGTCTTCATTAAATTACAATTAGGTCATTTTTATTCCTTTTTTATGGCAGTGCAGTTTATAAAAATGAAAGGATTTGGCACAGTTTTGCATTCACCAAAGCACCTCACAGTATTTCTCCAATGTTTTCGGTTGGGTAAAATCTCAAATGCATCTTGCCAAGTGCCCTTTTCTCCCTGACTTCCAAATCCATGCAAATTCAGGGAAAATTTAATCCGTATGTTTCTGATTCATTCACTCTTAACTCATCATATTGTTGTTTTCAAAAAACAATTTTATATCCAAGAAACCCTAGGGGCATTTTTTTAATATAATCTGTTTTTAGTCCAATTTTTCCCCAGTTGGAGGATGAAGTTGTGCATTTTCAAGTATTAAGCATTGAATTTGAACTTCCTCCCACCCCCATTCTAACTTCAAATTATTCCTGTAAGAGGTAAGTTCCAGGCAGAAGACGGAGCATGTGAAATGCCTGCACATTTCTGCCAGCAGCCGCCTTGCCAGGACCAGGGCTGAGTCAGCCTGCGCCTGCAGAACAAAGCCAAGCGCACCCCTTAATCGCCCTCAGCGCTCTCAGGTCTCAGATGAACTTCCCTCCGCTGAGTCACCGTGAAAAAAAAAAAATTGCGTTTGTGGATGTGAATCTGCCATTTTGCAAGCAGTGCAAGCTGGTGCACATCTGAAGTCTTCTGGAACAATGGAGCGTCACACTTTGTAATCATTACCTTTGAAAAGGGCCGGCAGGGGGTGTGGGGGGAGCATCTCTGTAGTTCCCTGCATCTACCCTTATATTTAGTTTTTTTAGACATCATCCTAGGGTCATCAGAGCACATCACAGAGGACTTCAGGTTCCTGCAAAGTGACCACAATACGTGAAGACGCCGAGCACATTAACCAGTAAATAACAAATACATGTTTATGCATTGGCTTCTAGTTGAAGCAATCTGGTTGGCATTTTCTCAAGGGAGTTATTTAAATTTTAAATGGAACAACATCTCATTTAGATTTCTGCAAATATGCTAGGGCGCAGAAGTAATTTATATGTACATGCAACTCTTCACTGAAGCACCTGGGTACTTGACAATAATTAAAATACAAAGTAGACTTATTAACTTTCCCTTCCAACTTTCTGCCGTTTTGTTTCCTCACGGAGAGTGAGGGGACCTTTCCGCAGCCTACTTCAGGCACCCAGAGGTCCCTTTTCCTCCCTCTCCAAAATGCCCCATTGCAATTTGCCCCGGAATCCCTTTCTGTCGCGTCCTTTAGTAGAGATGCTCGGATCTTCCCTTAGCGCTCCTTGTCGAGTTTCAGGAGGAGTGTTTTTATTTCTCTAACTTTGAGTCCCTTTTATTCCAGCTGCCAAAGACTGAACGCTTATTTCATTTTAATGCTAGCAATATAATTAAGGAAACAGATGATAGAGAGCATAAAAATGATGGAAGCTGCTGTAAATCAGAAATCCCCATCACACGACCGGGGTGCGGATGGTCCCCCCAGCTAGGCCGCAGGCCACAGCCCTCTGTCCTGGCCTCCACCGCCATGTCTGGGAGCACACGATTTGTTTGTTGATTTTTAAAGATTTCTTTATTTTAGAGCCCAAGGGAACACACAAAGGGGGTTGGGGAGCCGAGGGAGAGGGAGAGCAGCTCCAGCAGCCTGCGGCTGAGCGGCAGGGCCTGGAGCACCCCAGCACCCTGGGACCACAGCCGAGGCAGCATCAGGTGGGTGGCTCGGAGGCCAGGGCCCAGCAGGCACCCGGAGGGCAGAGCTGGGTGCGACCCCGACTCGCAGGTGGGTGACTCCCAGACCAGGGTCCAGCAGGCACCCGGAGTGCAGGCCTGAGTGCGACCCCAAACCCAACCCCGGGTGGGTGGCTCCCAGGCCGGG
Organism: Canis aureus; assembly: GCF_053574225.1. Classification (NCBI taxonomy): domain Eukaryota; kingdom Metazoa; phylum Chordata; class Mammalia; order Carnivora; family Canidae; genus Canis; species Canis aureus. The sequence continues at coordinate 68,918,147 of NC_135611.1, read as the reverse complement.
GTCCTGCAGGCACCTGGGGGTCCAGGGCTGGGTGCGACCCAGACTCCAGGTGGGTGGCTTGGAGGCAGGGCCCTGCAGGCACCCCGAGTGCAGGCCTGGGTGGGACCCCTGCCCACCTGTGCTCCTCCCACCTGCACCATGGGCCCAGCCGGCAGCCTCCAGGCCCTCGGCCCTCCGCTCCCTCCATCCCCCGCAGCCCCGCAGCTAGGACTCGGGACTCCAGGGTCCCATTCAGTAGTTATTTTAACTCTGTGGTCACGTCTGGAATTTGCCCCAAGTGGTAGGTGTCAGGTTGACCCAGGGTGTGCCCCTGCGGCCTCGCAGTGAGCTCCTACTGTCATGTCCCTCTAGGCCCAGCTCTGTGGTCAACAGGCTTAAAAGGAGGGAAGTGAGAGCCCCTGGGGGCTCAGGCATGACCCTGGGTCCTAGAATCAAGTCCCGTCGGGCCCTGCAGGGAGCCTGCTTCTCCCTCTGCCTGGGTCTCTGCCTCTCTCCTTCTGTGTCTCTCATGAATAAATAAATAAAATCTTTAAAAATAAGTAAATAAAAATAAAATAAAATTGTATTTGGAGTTCTATCATCAATAGCAGTCTTTGGATTTTTTTTTCAAAAATTTTATTTTTAGGTAATCTCCACACCCCGTAGGGGGCCTGAACTCATGACCCTGAGATCAAGAGTCACACCATCTACGGACTGAGCCACCCAGGCACCTGTCAGACTTCAGATTCTTATGATTAAACTGGAACATATCCACAATTTGTTATCTATGAACCTTAGACCTAAAAAGCTCTGAAAACTATTTTTGTAAGTCTTAGGGGGCCAGACTATTACCTGACCCGATCTAATTTGCTGTCAAAACCTGACGTAAACCGACCCAAAATTATATACAGTTTTTGTTTATCCCACTTGGGGTGAATACTCACATTTAGCTGCTCAAACAACGGGTTGGAACACAGAATGAAGTTCCAGACCCCTTGGGCATAGGATGTAATATATTATACGGATTTATTATCTACTTAGAATTTAAAATTTTCTGGGGCAGCCCTGGTGGCTCAGCGGTTTAGTGTTGCCTTCAGCCCAGGGTGTGATCCTGGAGACCTGGGATTGAGTCCCGGGTCGGGCTCCCTGCAGGGAGCCTGCTTCTCCCTCTGCCTGTGTCTCTGCCTCTCTCTTTCTCTATGTCTCTCACGCATAAATAAATAAAATCTTTATTAAAAAAAGGAATTTAAAAATTTCTGAATTTGGAACCTTATCTGGCCCGGAAGACTGTGGATCATGGACCTGAACACATTTCCTCCTCTGACTTTACCAGAAAGCAGTTCTCAATTAGGTACTATTGTCTCGAAAATATGTATTTAACACCTGGATGTTTCTGATCGTCTCTACTATGAAGGAAAACCGCGAAGTCAGCTTTCAGCCACAGACTCTGAATACAAGTTGCACAAAGGGACTGAAAATGGTTTAAAACATGATGAAATGCCAAGGGGCACACGTCTGACTGCAAGAATGTGAGGAGACTTCCGCGTTATTCCTTGATTTCCGTGTGGATATGCTGAGTGCAAAGGAAGCACACAGGCATAGACTCGTAGTACGTACACTTGTGTGTATTTTATCAATCTAATGGCAAACTTGGAAAACACAGTTAGCACTATTGCGTGTGTGCATGTCTCTGCGTCCTACTCTGCACTCACAACAGCACAGTAGAGGTTCAAGTAAGAGATCTTTGTCATTATAGAGGCAACTACACACACAGACACACAGTGCCCACACAAACACTTCACTGGCCACCATCTTTTCTAGTGTAATTATAGAAGATTTGTACTTTTCAATATTTTATGCAGTGGAGGGGGGCACCTTGGTAGCTCAGTGGTTGAGCACCCGCCTTCCGCCCAGGGCGTGACCCTGGGGTGCCGGGATCGAGTCCCACGTCGGGCTCCCTGCATGGAGCCTGCTTCGCCTTCTGCCTGTGTCTCTGCCTCTGTCTCTGTGTGTCTCTCATGAATAAATAAATAAAATCTTTTTTAAAAAGTTGCAATAATATGCAGTGGAGTGGTTATTTTGGCGTCAGGGTTGGCTCCCGATGTGTGATGCCAACCTAGTGAGAGAGAGGGTAGGTCTGGTGTGATTGCTGCTGACCTGACGGTTCTGCTGGAATACGAGCTATACACGGGACCCCCTGAAGGAGTCGGGGGCACAGATCTTTGCACTGCGCTGGGCCGTGGCTCCCAGGAAGCTCTCCGCGGGCCCTTTCGGGGTAAAGGCTGGCTTGTCGCTGTCACCAACGGGGCAAAGCGCAGGACTGGACTGGCCAAGCGTTGCCTGGGGGCTCGCCACGTGCCAACCGCGGAAGCCGACTCTGGGAGTCACGGGCAGGCCAAAGGGCCCTGCCTCCGCAAGAACTCAGGGCGCGAGCGGAGATGCAGGGCGCCCACCAACTAACCGAGTGATCAGAGCTCTGTTAATGCACGAGCATCGACAATGTTATCAATGTGCATGATGAAAGTCAAATCTACAAATGTTTCCCTAAGACAGATACCAAACCCTGGGCTTTCTGGAATAATCTTTTCCCTTTTACCAAGGCCACGCTCTACGGTGGGAGGGCAGGTGCTGCGGCCTGGGATCCATAGGAAGTAGAAAAGGTGCTACGATTGGAAACGGACCAGAAAAGCAAGGGAATTCCCATGTCCGCGTGGAAGCTGTGCCAGCCGCAAGACGTGGCCGTGAGACGGGTGCATGGAGCCCTGGATCTGGAGCCTGGGGGCCCATAGAGACGCAGAGCGCCAGGGCTGAGCGTGTCCTGGCGGTTCTTAGAGACATGTCACTGACCTTGTACAGGCCTTTATCTTAGGACAGGAGAGCCCGTCTCTCCCAACCCCAGATCAGGATTTTTGCATTGCTTTGGCCTGACGCGAAGGGGCTGCCGCTGTCCTTGCCCAGCAGGCTGGCCCGGGCAGCCTCGGACACCAGCCAGGACCCCCTAACCGTCACCCGTGTCTCTGACTTAAGTCCCAGGCAGTCATCACTCTTAGGGCCGGAGAGAATTTTGCGTCCCTGCATATCCGCAGGCCTGTCTAAACACAAGCAGCTCCCCTGTGGAGCCTGACCAAAGGACAAAGGGAAGGGGCACGGGGTCGCCTGCCCGGGTGCTGTCCTGGCAGCCCACAGCCTACGTGTGGCCCGCAGCCGGCTCGGGGCTCCCATCGGCCTGCGCCTCCGGCTCCCACAGTAGTTGCAGAGCCCGCAGTGACACTGGTCTCCTCTTGCAGATGTCGCCGGGGTGGAGACAGCGGGCTGTCGGGGGCGCCGCGACCAGGACGGTGCGGGGCTGCGGGCAGCTGCTGCCAGCCGCCTGGAGGCCGCCCTCTGGGAGCCAGGCCCCACCAGCCGCGCAGGTGCTGAGGGCGGCCACGCAGAGGCCCGGTGCCCGGGGTGGCCCGCCTGCCCCGCCGCTGCAGGACACACCGCCCCGCCCAGGCCTGGGCGTTAGCACCCGCACCTCTGCTGTCGGGCTGATCCCCCTAGTTTGTCCTTAGTCACTTCGGGCGGGGGGATCCTTTAATTCTTCCAACTTCTAAGGGATGTGCAAGATTTTTAAAGGGAAAGTATTGAAACATTTTTAAGCTGTAGGTTTGTTAGTTTCTTTTTCCCTTGAGGCTGGTGCTAATAGTTGTGTTTTATTTTGGTATAAAAATACCCCTTTAAAAAAAAAATCAAAGCACCTAAAACAAGGAAATATGCAAAGCCTCAAAGCAGCTGTGTAAATTCACTCAGGCTTTGGGCCTATAAAGATCTAGCCTTGAGGGAATGACACGCTGCAAAGTTAGATTTTTACTTAAAAATTAAATTATGTTTTATGAATTAGTGCTACATTCGTGTTAGTGCAATCGCAGCACTGTGTGTGTTTCCCCAAGCTTTTTCTGCTCACTGCCATCATCACTACATACATCATCAGTTAGAAATGTTAAGTATGGCAACAGCGAGGAAAAATTTTCTAGGTCAGTGAAAACATTAATATCAGGGAAAATATTTTTTAAAAACTTATTTTTAAGAGCATTTGAAACGATTCACAATTTATCTATAGTTTTGGGGACTGAACGAGCAATAATAACTCTTACTAGAGAGTAAAAAATTAAAAGATAATATCCTTTTCCTTAAGTAGCTTACATAAAGAATGGGGACTCTATATGCAGTTTGGGCTTACACACACACACACACACACACACACACACACACACTCCTTCCAGGGTAAATATTCAGGTAATTGCTGCAGGTCTTCACATTTTTTTAGAACCTCAGAGCTTTCTGTGTAGAATCACAGCCATAGAACCTTAGACCAACAGTGAATGCATTCAGAATAGGTGAGTTGCTGAAAATCTGGTCTCATGATGCCTCCTCGGAAGTTCCTGAGTTAACTTTCCACAAGCCCTTGTTCACTGTCAATATCATCATCACAGGAACCATTCAGACGCTCGTAAATTAATAGTAATAGCAAAAGTGACCTTTATCCAAAGAGAATCCCAAGACTTAACAAACATTTATTGAGTGTATGCGATGTGCCAGGCATTGGGCTAATTAAATCCCCCCTGTCTCTGTACTTTAAACGAGAGAAAAGCTGACTCAAGGAAAAGAGCCATGGCCAAAGGCCATTTAATTAATTTGCTGTCTGGGGAAAGAGCGCAGGAACTGGGAAGAAAGCCCAGGTATGAGGACTGCTAAATTGTTGTTCGGAATACAATGTGTTGTCGTTCACAACTCCAGTAGGATACACAGTTCATAACTACGTGGAACTGATGCAAAGCTATGATTGTAAAACGAACGTTGCATTTAAAAATGGCAGAGACGCACTGCATTCCTGCATGTGGTTGCCGACATGAACTGGAGGATTTCATCCATCCAGACACCTGCAGAGGGGGCCGCCACCTGAAGCCGGGAGCGTGACTGTGGTCCTACAGGCGAGAGAGCCGCATTTCATGATTTCTCTGGGATCGCCCAAAGAACTAAGAAGTAAGCTTTCTCGTGGGGAGTAATAGGGCAGGTTGAGCCCATACGGTACTTAATGCTAAGGAGTTTTTTACCTGTTCTGAATACAAAACTCCTATGGGATTTTCCTATATTTTATAGGCAAGTGAAACAAAGCACAGAGTGAGCAGCGTCATGGGCTTGCCAGTAAGAAGCTGGAGAGGAAACCCTACAGTATCTGACCCTGGAGTCTAACTGTCCTATGAATAGACTATGGTTCATAGTCAAATTTCGCTATTATTTTTATTTCTCTTCACTCATCAGTATTCGAAATGTATTTCTTGCCCACTTACCAAGAACCAAGCAATAGTTTTGCAGCTGGAGAATTAAACATGATTGAATCCGTGTCTCTCTCTTTGAAAGTCTAGAGAGAAGTGAACCTCTATAAATACATGTGCTACAAGCAGTGTGATCAGACCCGTAAGAAATACGCACAGGGCTATGGATGCCGAGGAACAAGAAAGGATTGAATGTGTCCTACAACAGGGATGGGGGGGTGATATGATAGGTGAACTAGACCTTGAAGAATATATATATACGTGCTCTGCAGTAAAGGGTAAAGCTCTTCTAGTTAATGGGGGCATTGTGCTCTGCAAAATCACATAAAGATTTCCAGTTTTCATAGAATAAATAAAGTTATTATAAAAGGACTAGACCCAGAATTCCCATAAGGGAATTCTATAACTCCAAAGATCATATACTCCTAATGCTCCTTAAATTATTTCTGAGTATAGAAAAAAAAAGCCACAGATATTTTTATGAAACAAGCATTATGTTGTCATCTAAACCTTAAAAAGATAGTACAAAAAATAAACTACGGCTCCATCTTACTTATGAATATAAAACTAAAGATCTAAATAATATACATTATGAGCAAGCAATGTTTATTCCAAAAATTGTAAGGCTGCTTCAAAACTAGGTAATCCGGTTCGTAGATCTAAGTAGAAAATTATAGAATCATCTTCATAGATGCTGAAACGGCCTTTGGCAAAAGGTAACAACCATTCCTGATTAAACACTGATAAAATAGGAACTGATATTTCATCTTTAGTGATAAAATATATCTATAACACATACACACAAACGCACACATTGTGGTCCTAAAACTAGTGTATTTCTCAACGGAGGGCGTGAGAAGCATTCACAGCAAGGCCAAGAACGAGGATACTCACTAACTCCACTACTATTTGAAAATAAATTAGAGGTGCCAGCCAATGCAATCTGATTACAATAAACAATGGAGCCATAAGAATTGGAGTAGAAGAAGTGAAACTATATTTACAGATGATATTGTAGCATATTTGGGGAATCCAGGGGAATCAATAAAAACACTAACGTAATAAAAACGATTCTGTAAAGTGATGGAATGTTAGATTAAAAACAAAACCCAGAAGTCGTTATGTACATAAACAATAGCTAGTTAGATGATACCACAAGATAAATCTTCAGTCACACGAGTAGCAAAACCAGGATTTAATTAAGAATAACCTGAACAGGAAGTGTGTAAAAGGTATATGAGGAAGAATTAAAATACTTTTGAAAGATATAAAAATAAATTTGAATAAACTTGGGGATTCTGTTTGTTTTGTTTCTTGGATAGCAGGAGTAAACATTATAAAGGTATCATTTATCCCATCTCAATAGTACATTTAACATTATCCCAATTAAAATAACATAAAGTTGTTTTATGGAGCTATTCAAGTAGATTTTGAAGTTTATTTAGAAACAAACATGAACGTAAACCACAGCTATGGCGTCACTAACAAAGAACAATGAGGGGTGCCTCTATTAAAACATACTACAAAGCTTCTATAATTAAAACACTGTGATATTGATCTGTGAATAGGTAGGAAGAGGAAGAGGATAGAATGGAAGATTCAGTGGAAGAGGATAGAAAGCTCACAAACAGACAAAAATGCATCTAGAAATGTAGTAATTAAAAAGGCAGGATCTCATTGGAATGACAGGTTGTGAAACAGGACCTACAAAGGCAAGGGGGTACAAAGAAAATGTTGGGGATTTGTAAAGAACATGGGAGGTATACTGTAGGTGCTCAGACTGCTCAAATTTGGGGCAATTCTAGCATCATCCCCAAGAATCATGACTTCAGTGTGTTATGCCACATGGAAAATAAACACCACAAGTTGCCAAAAAAAAAAAAAAAGATAAATCAATAATAAAACATGGGTTCAAGGTAAGAAGGGAAATCCCTCTCTGAAAAAAAAATGTATATTAACACATAGAAGAAAAAATAAATTGAGAAACTGACCGCATTCTAACACCGTTATAAATAACTGATTCAGACAAGGTGTATCAACGGGTGCTAAAGCCAGTAAGTAGGGAAGTTTTGGGGAAACAGGACATTCATGTCATGTCAAGTGTCACCACACAGGTTACTAATTAATCACAGAGGATAAAGGCTACGATCAAAATAGATCCGTCCCCAGTAATGAGACAAAATGACATCATTATGTGTCTCCTCATGAGATAAAATGGGGAATACACAAGATTACCCATTAGAGTCCTTCCCCGAGAGTCTAGTCCTGAGGAAACCATCGCGCAGATCGAGTACACTGTACTAAAGAGATGCAGCAATCGAAAGTAATGGGAAATTGAACAGATTCTGGATTTTGAGGATTATTGGAGACATTTGATGATGAACTCTGTATAAATGATATTGTGTACCTGTGTAAAATTTCTTGTGAATATTTTGAAGTTTATATAGGAAATGTCCTTGCTCTTTTGAGAGATTGGGGAAAAAATACCTAAGGTCATTGAAAATTTTGTTTTTACTTTCTGCCCTTGAGAAATAAATGTGTTACGATTTCACATTACCTTTTCACAGTACACCTGCTCGTTGTTCTTAAAGATTTTTTATTTTTTCATGAGAGACACAGAGAGAGAGGCGGAGACACAGGCAAAGGGAGAAGCAGGCTCCATGCAGGGAGCCCGAAGTGGGACTCGATCTGGGGACCCCGGGACCCCGGGGTCATGCCCTGAGCTGAAGGCAGATGCTCAACCACTGAGCCACTCAGGTATCCCTCATTTTTTTTCTTTTGCAAAGTCTGTAGTGAAATGTTAAGCCAGGCAAAATGGGTCAAACGTGGATATTAACATACAAAGATCTATTTTGAAAATACATAGTTCATATAAAATATTTTGGTAAAACACATGGGAGACGTGTGCAGAGGTGGCTCAGGTACATTCCAGGAGCTGGTGGCTGCGTCTGAAATCCCCCCGCCAGGAAGGCACACGGCGGAGCTTCTCAGGTTAGCTGCCCCGCGAGTTTGTCCGTGAGCACAGAAAGGAGGGGCCTCGTGCTGATGGAGTGAGCATCATTCAAAATCCACCAAACTGAATAGGCCTCGCACTGCTTGCGTGAGCCCCGTCTCAGAATCGGGGAGTTCGGCTGCCGAAACCCCACCAGGGGAGCACCCCAGATCTAGAGCCCGCTCCCCCAACACACACCCCAGGAGCAAATCTGTGGACCCATATGGCCAACACGGCTGACCCTCCTGCAGGATCCGGTGGCAGCCACAGCCTCAGAGCAAACCTGCGGCACCAAGTATTGGGCGGAGTGCTGAGGGACGCGGTGGGAAGGCCCTGCATGCTCAGGGGCAGATTGTACAAATACCTTGGGGTTTAGCTGCCAATAAACTTTTGTATATTTGGCACAATTTTAGGAATGACTTGCTATGATTGTAACGTACAACCTGGAAACCTGGTCTTTTCTTTTTCTCATTAGAAATTTATAAAATACAGAAAAGGAAGAAGGAAATACCCATGATTTCAGCAGCTAAAGACAAACACTCCTAAGACATTAAGATTTCCTGGGGCATCCGGGGGGCTCAGCGGTTGAGCGTCAGCCGTCGGCTCAGGTTGTTACCCCGGGTCCTGGGATCGAGCCCCGGGTCGGGCTTCCTGCTCAGCAGACAGCCTGCTTCTCCTTTTCCCCCCTGCTCACGCTCTCTCGCTATCCCTGTCACAATCTCTGTCTCTCTCCGATAAGTAAATACAATCTTAAAAAAAAAAAAAGACATTTATATTTCCTATCAGATTTACAGTTTTTAGATACTGAATCGAGGATATAGGAGAGAGATGTAAAAGCCCCCACTTACTTCCAGTCTCTGGAAGCTAGAGAAAAAGAACCCAACGGCTCTGAACAGCAATTTAACTTAGATTTGTTTGAATAATGGATTAGGGTGATTTTCACTTTTTTGGGTACTTTCTATGTTTTCCAAAATTTCTGCAAGGACTATTAAGTTCAAAGTCATATATGTGTCTATCTTTAGCTTTAAAAAAAAAAAGAACATTTTATTTACTTATTTCAGAGAGAGAAAGAGAGAGCACAAGCATGCCACCCATGGTGGCAGAGGGAGAAGCCAGCTCCCCGCAGAGCAGGGACCCTAGGATCATGGCCTGAGCCCAAGGAGATGCTTCGTCCACTGAGCCACCCAGGTGCCCCTGAATTATTATCTTCTTTGTACTAAATATTTGGGGACTGGACTAATGGACGTATATTACTTTAATAATAGCTGGAATTTAGAAGATCAAGAAGGCAACGGGGGCCGAGAGTACTTTAGATCCCTCTGAACTTCAGAGACCAGAGAAGAAGTATCGAAGACCTGCAGTGACGCTGAAACTGCCACCAGGCCCCGAGGACACTCTTCCCCAGGCCCCAGAACGACCCGAGCCTCGCGACCGGCCAACGCTGTCGCACTGGCTTGCTAGAGCTCTCTGGCCGGACGACCCTGCCGTCGGGGCCCGGAGGGTCTAACGCACAGCCAGGCCACAGCCTGGTCTCAGGGGTGTCCTGGCCTGGGCCTTCCCTGTGTCCTGCCTGCGCAGCACCTCCGGCCTAGGCCACCGTGCCTGGTGTGGGGTGACTTCTCCAGCTGCTGTCCCTGGGGCTTTGGAGAAGCTCGCTTGACCCAAAGCCAGCACCCGGGGGCCAGGCCACCACCCAGGGGCCCGCCCCAGAGAGCTGCTGCTTTAGCTGGTCTGGTTCTCCTTCCCTAATCCCGCAGACAGCAAGGCTCGCAGCATCTGCCATGGCCGTGGATATGGTGGCTGGATCGAGGGCCTCTAGTTCTTCTAATGGGGACAGGGGTGCTCCCTCCCCCACAGGATTTGAGGTGCACTTACCTGGAATTGGAATTATCCTTCAAGACTACAGATCCTTGACCTGGGACCTATGCATGGCCTTCAGGGTCTCCGCGAAAACACTGAAATTGCACACGTCTCATGCATTTGTGCGCGTATCTACATGTTTTTACATAGTTTACAGTTTACATCAGACACCCTACAAAATGATGAGCCCTGAAGGGTTAAAAACTCCTCTGCCTTATTGTACAGATAAAAACATTGCTCAGAATAACTTGCCTACAATCATACAAGTTGTGATGGCTAGAAACTAGGCCTCTTTCTTTAATTAAAAATTTATGGAATACAGAAAAAGGGGAGAAATCACCAATGATTTTCACCACGTAAAGGCAGCCACCTTTAAGACTTAAGACTTTTTCTATTTCCTACCAGAAATATGTACTTAGTTTTAGAATCAGACTTTGGAAAACTACAGATGGATATATTGCTTCCTATTAGACTTGTACTCCATTCTACTCACAGCAGCACAATCTAGAACAATGTCTATTATATTCACCAGAACAAGCGATTCTTTTAAAAAAAAATATATCTTGCCTATAGGAGAACAATAGTGTCTTATTGTTTCAGTGCACATTTCTGTGTTATCAGTGAAGTAAAAGATTATATTTGTTCATTCTCGTTGGAAATGTCTCATCCATCTTGCACATTTTGCTCAGGAGTCCGTCATCCCAGCTCTCTATCCAATTCTCATTTAGAAATTCTAGCTGAGGGGAACCTGGGTGGCTCAGCGGGTTAGGCATCTGCCTTCAGCTCAGATCATGATCCCACATCCTAGGATCGAGCCCCAAGTGGGGCTCCCTGCTCCTCCCTCCACCTGCTGCTCCCCATGCCTGTGCTCTCTCTCTCAAATAAATAAAATCTTAAAAAAAAAAAAAGAAAAACTCTACCCACAGAGGAAACTGTAGGAGAAACCTATATTCTGGGAAGCTCTGGTGGAGCAGCGGTTTAGTGCTGCCTGCAACCTGGGGTGTGATCCTGAAGACCTGGGATCGAGTCCCACGTCGGGCTCCCTGCATGGAGCCTGCTTCTCCCTCTACCTGTGTCTCTGCTTCTCTCTCTCTCTCTCTCTCTGTGTGTCTCTCATGAATAAATAAATAAAATCTTTAAAAAAAAAAAAAGGAGAAACCTATATTCTGTGTATCCCCTGGACTTGTTCCTATGTCCTCAGTTGATCTTTGCATTGGAATCATCTGAGAGACTCATTAGAATGCTCTACCCAATGTCTATAGAATCCTAGTATCTAGATATAGGGTGTGAGGAATTTGCACGTTTCTCATGTAAACACTTGGTATTTCTTAAGATTAATACAATTTGAGAACCACTTACTGGTCATGTGAGCTGGCTTGACTACGGAGAGTGTGGACCATTATGATTCTTACTAAGGTAAAACCTAGGTCATCTCCCTTCTGTGAGGTGGTTTTGCCTCATACCCAGAACCACAAGATTTGCTTTCTGACTTGGAGTTAAGGAACTTGATATAAAATTGCAACTTTTCCATTGATCAGTTTTGTGAATACCACTTCATTTCTCCGAACCTCTGTTTCTTCACCTGAAAAGAAGTGATCATCATCCTGGCTCAATCTTAGTGTTTATTTTGAAGGGTAAGCTAATCCATACAGGCATACCTTAAACAGACATGTAAATATTGGTTATATTTATTTGTTCCAAGTGTTTACCGAGGGATCACTTCAGGCACAATGTCAACACGCGGTAACTATCTGGTGACTGATGACTATCTCATTGTTCAGCAAAGATTACTTTTATGTTGTGGTGTTGCATGTGGCCTGGGCTCTGATCTCCCATAACAGATACTCGTGTGCAGGCTGAAAACCAGCCACGCTCCTCTAATCCTAAAACTGTAATGAGTCAGCCGACTCCTAGTCTCCAAGAACCTACTGTGTGCCAGGAAGCAGGCCAGACACGGTGAACACATCAGTGAGCATAGAGGACACATCCCATTCCTCCTCTAGATAAAAGGGGGTGAGTGTCACAGAAAAAATAGATCCCATATCTTTTTAGCCAATTGCTTGAAGAAATATAAAATATGTGGAAGACATCGCTCTGGGACATTATGAAATGATACAACAGGAAAAATTCAAAAGACAAATGAAGAGAAGGATGAAAGGTAGCTGATTGACTCCAGAAGAATGGAACGAATATGAGCTCTTCCTTTTTTGAATTATACCCAGAGTTAGAAGGTAGAGGAGGGACAGGGGAGTCTCTTGCAGACCAAGAAATCACGTGGAGACTGACAAACGAAGCAAGCCTCTCTATACCACCTGCCCAGAGTTTTATTCAGGGTGACTTACAGGCGGTGGGGATCTGTGGATCACCATCCAGACGCCGCACTGCTGTTCTCTGCCGAGTCCGGACCTCAACCCACAGAGTCTATAGATCAAGGGTAGTGATCTAAAGTGGAGCCGTTTGTGCACCCGAGGGGAGATTCGAATGAGCCTTCCCGCCCTCTGGTCAGACCACGCATGAGCCTTCATAGGGCCCGGAACACATTGCCCTGGGGCAGGGGGGTCATTGTGTGGGCCACGAGCAAGACGGAGAGCCAAAGACGGAGTCAGGATTGTCCACACTCCTACACCAGTCAAACCAGTTTGGAAACTTGTAGGAGAGTTGAATGACTTGTGCGGCTGGGGCGCTCAAGCTTCACTTAGGCTCCGAAACCTGAGAGACACCACCTGCGTAAAGGAGTCCTGGTTTGGGGGATTCTGAGACCTCAAACTATAAGAATTTTGTTCTCTTTTTGGAGGTGTAGTCCTTCCTTAATTTCAACTCATTAAATAAATGCTTTGTTGTTTAGGGCTGTGGATGGAAAGCTGGCATCACAATAGCTTGCCTCAAAAATGATGACAGTGTAAGACCACTTTTAGCAGACAGTTTTTTTGAAAGCAACTTACACAGTATTTACCATATCCTAAATCTGCACATTTTGCAGACTTGTGCATATATATTCTATTCTCAAAATAGGTTTGCTATTATGCACAAATAAAACAACATGGGAGATTTTTTAATAAAGAAATTGCACTTATAATGATCTGCATTTGCATATGATAAATCTCCAATCATTAGAACATCCTAGAATATTAACCGTAATTCTTTAACATAGTGAAATATCCAGTCAAGTTCAAATAGCGAAATGTCATAAATGCCATACTTTTTTAATACTTTCTTTGGTTCAGGACCCAAATATTTTTTTTAAGAAGTAATAAAAATTTTGGCAGTTGCTAAATATCTAGATGGCTACAAATTCTGATTCTTATATATTGGTTTTTCCTAAAGTACAATAATAATTGTTCACAATGAAGCTATATATTCAGCCATTTCGGTAGCATTATTAAGTGTCTTTCTTTTGGTAATTAAATATAATTTTTTTTCTGTCTCTGCCACTAAATTAAGATATGACCTTGGGCCATTCACTCAACCTAGTCAAGAATCAGTTTTCATCATTTTCAAAAGAAAATGTTGAACTAGAATTGACTATTCAGCATTCTTCTATCGAGATCCTCCCAGGTGGGAGGCAGGACAGCACAACGGAAAGAAGAGCTTTGACATCCAGCAGCTCTGGACCGGAGCCCTGCCACACACAGGCCACTTGAGCTAAGTTTAACTTCTCTTTGCCTCAGTTTCCAAATCTATGAAATGCAGATGATAGTTACTCATACCCAGAAAGTTTTTCATGTGTGCACATAATGGTGGGGTATGGGGAAGGGTGGATAAAATGAGAAATTACGGTTATAGTACCTGACGCATAGTAATTCAACAACAAATAGTAAATATAATTCAGGCCATCAACCGTTTGGGGCAGAAGTGAGGGGATGGGGCTGGAAGGAAAGGCAATGGCAGTGGTTAGAACTGCCTTGTCTTATAATGTGGCCATTGGCCACACAAGGCTACTGAGCACTTGAAATGTGGCTAGTCCAAATTGAGATGTAAGTAAGTACTCTGGGTTTCTAAGATGTTGTATGAACAAAAACCATAAACTATCTCATTAATAATTTTTAATCTTTAATATGCATTTAAATTATAATATGTTGGGTGCATTGGGCTAAATATGTTATTAAAATAGCACTCCGTACACTCTTTAACCAGAGTTCTCTCTGTGTAGTGGCTGTTTACTCATCATTCTTGCTTCCAGATCAGTGGTCTTCAAAGTGTGGTCATAGATAGAGAAGACCCAGCATCCCCTGGGAACTTGTCAGGAACACAAATTTCTGAGTCCCAACTCAGACCTACTGAATCGGAAACTCTGGGACTGGGGCCCAGAAATCTGTGTCTTAACAAGCCCTCAAGGTGAGTCTGATACTTATACACTTGAGAAACACTGCTAGACTGAGTTTCTGTGCTGGGGACCACATCCAATTCCCTCTGCATTGCCACTCAGCCCAGTGACTATTTGTCAAGTGAAAAAATGGATGAATGAATCCTGATGATTGTGGGGCCATCGGAGGATATCCAGCAGGGGAATGTCATGGTCTGATTGCCTTTTAGAAAGTTACTTTTGCAAGCTGTGCAGAGTATAAATTATAGGAAGAAGTTATAGAGGCAACTGTATTTGCTTATAGGAAAATTATTATTTGAAAACCTAAATATATATTTAAAAATGATGCCTTGCTTTTCAAAAATATTTCTTTTTAAATGTGTAATTCTATTTATATATTTATATATAGTGTTGTGTAGATTTGGGGAGAAAGTAGACATGTATGTAAAATTTGTCAATAAATATGTATCCCCACAAATTATGATTTCATTTTTTAAAAACTAGTTGAAATGTCTTAGATTTATTAGTATTTGTGTGTTTTCTAAGGATGTATGACATCCCCTGTTGAGATTACAGAAGTAAAATTTGATAGGAAGTTAATATATTCAAAAATTATTTAAATTTTAATATTAACATAGAAATAAAAATAGTTTTATGTTTGAGTATATATTACTATAGGGACTATATATTGTATATCTTATTTTGGATTGAGTTGAAATGAAGCAATCATCTAGAAAATTTCAGCTAGAGCCTCTTAGTGCTCAAATTAAAAGAAAAACAGATATTAAAATATAGAAAAAAGAGTAAAGCAATTCCAAACACATATGGCCCTGAAGAAAATTTTAAGTCTGCAGAAGCACCAATATTGTTCCCTATCACAGATCCATCTTCCATCAGCAGATTCTTAACACGACAGTTGGGAAGAAATTCAACCAACTTAAATGTGGGCATAGTAGTTGGACCTTCAACTCAGGTAGAGCATTCACATGTTCTCTTGACCTCTAAAGAATCTTCTCTACAAATTAGTTTTTCCATATTGATTCCACCACTTGGAAGACACTGTTAGTTGCCTACCTTGTAGCAGGCCCCACTCCCCTTTTTCCTTCCTTGCTAATAATTGCTAACAATTTTCATTTTATTACAGTAGTAGGTGCCCTTTTCTGGGAGCAAAGTCCCAATGTTCTTTCTAGACCTATCCTGGTAGATCCCTTTACTCTCTGCAATTGTTCAGGTAGTGAGCACAGGACTCAAGTGGTGGTCAATGAGATATAATGGGACATCTGATGGCGGTTTCTAAGAAAGACTTTTATTCTCTCACAAAAGAAAGAGAGCCATGAGAAGGTCTCATCTATTTGCTTTTTCCCTTAAAAAGGATTGTGTCAGCCATCATGACATGATAGAGCTATCCATGTCTTAAAGAAAGATTAAAGTGTGAAGGGTACAAACTTGCAGGGTGTAGTAAGTCCTAGAGATCGAATGCACGGGATAGAGAATATAGACAACAATATTATGTTATAATCATCAAACTTGCTGACAGACTAGATCTTAATTGTTCCAGCCACATAAAAGAAATGATCATTATGAGACAGGCCAAAGCGCTAACTATCGTTACTAGGGCACTCATATTACAGTATATGAATGTAGCAAATCAACATGTTGTGGCCCCTAAATTTATACAATATTATATGTCAAATATATTTCACCTGAAAATAAGGGTGGGGGATTAGGCAGCAAGGAGTGGGAGATACTGAAGGACAAAGGGGGGTTGAGAACGATGGGCAGAGGCAGAAGAGATTTGCCAATGGAGAGTCTACAGGCAAAGAGTAGGAGGGGCTAGGGATGACATTGGTGTGGGCAGGGCAGGGGGACAGATCCTGAAGGTGCTAGAACCCTTTAGTCCTGATTTCCTATAGTTCTCTTACGCCAGACCGTCCACCTATTTTTAGACACTTGAAAGAAATAAGCTCTTGGTAGAGCTGTAAACTTGGCCCACTCAGTCAAACGGTGGTGATGTGCTCTCTGCTGACTGTTCTCTTGTATCCAGTGGAGGCTCCTCTTCCCAGGCCAATTAAAAGATGTGTTAGATTTGGCGGATTGGTCATTTAGAGAAAATGAACATTGCTAAAGTGTTGAGGTGTTGACCAAACAAGAAGACTTTTAAAAAGATAAAAAGGGAAAAGAATAAACTGGAAAATTTCCATGTGAAATGCTGACATCTTTACTATATTCATAAGAATATATTTCAAAAGATTAATAGTGAGGTTCAGACATTTTCGATTGTTTATTGGCTTTTTAAATGTTTATTCATCTGAACTGCCTATTTATATACTTTGTCCATTTTTCTCTTGGTTTGTTTGTCTTTTTTTATTTGTATGTGTTTATGTATTGTGGATATCAATCCTCTGCTCATAATATATATTGCAAATATTTTCTCCCATTTTATTTCTTGGCATTTAAGCCCTTAATCCATTTCAAGTTTATTTTGGTGTCTGGTACAAGACTGGAATCTAATGGGAGTTTTCTGTCTAGAAGTTAGACAATTTTCACAACACTGTTTATTGAGTAATCCATCTGGTCCCCATTAATCTGCAGTGCTTCCTTCAAGTCTCAAATGCAGTAGAGGCCATTTTAGGACTGTCTACTGTGTTTTTGCCAATTGCTCTGTAAATTCTTGCACACAGGTTTAATTATTACCGTGTTACTGTGTACTTTTGTGTTCATACTTCTCAAAATTTCTCAGCTGTTCTCATATTTTGACTATCACGATGGCTGAGATTTAAGATCATTTTGTCAAATTAAACTATAAGTGTTAACATGTAGGACGTGTGTTGTAGGAGAAGGAAGGTAAGTGACATGGATTTTCGTACTGCACCAATCCTGGTGCAGATGCAGACTATGCCAGCCTTTCCAGTCAGAAAAACTTTCACCATGGACTTTGAAGTCCTTCCCGCCCCGTGGGTCTCCAAGCAAAACAAAGTTAGCCAACATTATCTAGGGGTCATCCATCGTCTTTTGTTTGTCAGACTCCTTACCAACAACCATGTGAAAAAGCCCAGGCTCTTGGAGCTCACGTCTGTGTTCTCTGCAGGTTGTTTTGCAGAATCTTCTTATATGTGTCATCCTCTTCCACACTGTGTACTACGAGGTCCTGGGCATGTGCTGCATGATGCTCAGGAAAGCTGCCTTCAAACAGAATTTAAAAGCTAAGATTGAATATGAAAGGAGTCTATATTTAGTACTTGGCATGCCTTTATGGAATAGGGGATACAATGTTTTAAAAATGATATATTTCTGCACCTTTTTAAAGGAAAAATAGCAAATGTGCCATCTTCAAAAATGATCAAAGCAACAATCATGAAATGATGTGGGTAGACAGGACCAGACAAGACTGTTACTCTTTCATCTTTGGAAGATGGTGATACAAAGAAAGTGAACCTATTACTCCCTGGGCTGGTATTGAATCAGAGCAGATTTGAATTAGAAGGGAATGTAGAGATAATCTGCATCGGATTTAAATATTTTCTGATACATACTGGAAATCTCTCTTGGACTCAAGTCAGGAGACCTAAATTCTGGCCTAGGTTCTTACTAACTTTTTGGAAAATCTTAACTAAGCCATAGAGCTTCTCTTGTCTTCATTTGTCAAATGGAAGTAATTAATCAAAAGAGGGTTATTATGAGGACAAGGTAAAATGTGTATTTTCAATGATATTGCTATGGCACTGTGAGACTTTTTTTGGGGGGGTAATTTTTTTTTGACTTGCCATGGGTGAATTTTGTCTCTACGAATTAAGGTTGCCAATATATTGATTGCTTTGAAATACCTGAATGTAGCTTTACAAATAATTTCTAAGAAGTAGAGTGTTTACATAATTTAATTTTATTGTGCAAGCAAGAAGTTAGGACCCTTTGATTTCAATCTGCAAATTAGTAACCAAAAATAATTATACCAACTTTTGCAATGGGAATAATGTTATTCAGCATGCTTGCAGGCAAACCCACTGAGGAAGCATCTGCTGCTCACACACAGTCTCAGCTGTTCCTGGGACGGGAGATGGTGAGGCCATGCCTGGAGCAGGGAAGAGCTGAGAATCTTCAAGGCTCTCTGAGCCTGATTTCAGGGATTTGTAGTTAATGTGAGTCAGAGGAGAGGAATTTTAAGTTCTTGGGCCTTAAAGCTCCAGGAGGCAGCTAACTGACTGACCAGCTGCACACAACTACAACAGGCACAGTAGAGGGTGTATATTTATAGACTCCAATTTTACAACAGGAAGAGATCTCAGAGATTAACCTTTTCAATTTACAGAAGAGACACTAAAGTTCCGCTCCAAATGGAACGGACTCACCCAAATTCACAGTTTCACAACACCATTGGGTTAGAGCCTGGGTCTTGTGGATTTCCATGCCTAGGCTCTTGCCACAGAATTAGGTTAAGTTCTCCTCCCATATTTAATAGAAAGGACTTTCAAGATTACAGCGGAGACCTAAAATACAATGAAGCCCACTAGGTGGACTTAACTGGACAAATAAGACAATGTGGATAAAAAGATTATTTGGCTGCCATGCAAGTCAGCCAGCTCCTAAATGTGCCACAATGTGGGTAAAACTAATAACTTATGTGAAGAGTGATATTCAAAGCCTTGATATGCGAAGTTAGGAGGAACTGCGGCCCCCGGAGAAAACTATTTTCATTTGTAACATCTTCAGGGCATATGAGTTGGATGTCCTGGCACCATTTGATTTCAAAATAAACCCCTTATGGCTCAACACAAATTTAAAGGTAATTGGTTTTAATTTCCAATCTTTGTCAATTAGTGAATTAAATGCGTCAAAAAACAAAATAGTTTTTGTTTTATAAAAATTTGTAAGATATCAGGCCTTCCACTCAGCCATCTGTATCTTATATATCTGACTTCAAAAATTAATGTGGAAAAATGCCATCACAAATTTTAAAGTGGCTATTCCTAAAAGGTGGGATAGGATGGAATAGTGGAATAAACGAATAGAATTATTATAGGAATTTTTATTTGATGATCTTGTAAGCAAATATTTTGCACATTAAACATCTTTCAAGGAAGAGGAAGAAGACTGATTTAATATGTTGATGTAGAGAAATGCTCATGAGATATGGCATGGAAAATAAGGACGACAATAGTGTTTGTGTAGTGTAATTATTCATTTTTGTAGAACAGAGTAAAATACATGGTGTCAGTGGTAAGAAATCTGGAGAATTATGCAACAAACTGTTATCTCCCAGCTGGGATGACAGAGGACTTTCATTTTCTGCTTTGTACATTTCTGCTTAGTTTGATTTTTCTTTCCAAAATGGGGGGGGGGGGGACACATTGCGAAGGAAAAGTGATATGTGAGAGTATACTAAGGAAAAATGTATCTCTTTTAAATTCATAATTTCAGTTGAAAAAATAATTATTAATTGATACCTATTACATTCATAAGCCTCATATGTGTTAATAACAGCTACTTGCATTGAATATATGTCAAACATACTTGTTTTGGGGGGGATTCATGGTTTGTCCCATCTTTAGAAAAATGAGATTCTAATGTTATTTCCATTATAAAATAATACACATAAATTAATGAAAGCTTATAAAATACCTATAAGTAGAAAGGAGAAAAAGAAGAAATTCAATCATAAACTTACTTTCTAAATATAATTATTCTTAACAGTCTGTTAAATTTCATCCTACTTTTTTTTTTAATGAATTGTGGATTTTTTAAGCATTACGATTCTTTAGAAAACCACTGGATATGTTTTTTTTTGGAACAAATATGCAAATCTACAAAAATTGCCTGAAGACAAAGAAACCAGATTTTGAATATGACTTGTACAGGAGGCTTGGTCAGTTAGAATTACTGACTTCGAATTAAAAAGCTTTAGAACAACGTCCTCGAATGGGTGACCTTGTTTGGTGCTTTTATCGATTCAATTTTGAATAGACAAAGAATATGTTAGGAAAAAGACTCTCATTCTAATGAGACGCAAGAGGCCTAACACTCTATGCTAACTTTCTCTTTATGCGCTTCCCTATTGAATGTAGAATTAACTTATTTTCTATCAAAACTGTCCACAATTGATAAGGAAATAGTCACAGTTAAGAGTTAAGTAAGGGCTGTGTATGTGGGGTTTTTTTTTGGAAGGGGATTTAAAACTCAACTGTTACTATTTAATTCTTGCCTTTGGGTTAGTCAATGAAAGATAGGAATGACACAGCTTATTGGAAAGGCGTGTTTTTACATAGCAGAGATTAGTGAAGATCCCCAGGATGCCTGGCACAGTTTATATCATTCTCTCCTCTCACAAAACACTAACATTTATACAAAGATATCAATAAAACCTTAGCCTATTAGATCTTTAATTCTGGGCTTGGGGAGATAACTGCCCTAACTCCTCAAAGTTGTTACTTTGAGAATTTAGACTTTAATCTCAGAGATAAAGTGGGAGAGTAATCGCAGAGCCTGGGGCATGGAGTTAGGGTCAAGTTTCTCATCTGTTTCAATGATTTTGTCACCCAGGGGAGTAGGTTTAGCAAGGACACTGGAACGTTTAAGTCTAGTTAAAACATTTTGATTACTAATATCTTTCCTTTGCATAGCAGAGAATAGGTTACAAATTGCTTTCATTTTAAATTAAAATCCTCCTAACAATTTTTTGAGGTGGAAAAGATAGCACTCCATTTACTAATTAAAGAGAAACAGACTGACCCAGACGTTAAAATTGTACTCAAGGTTTTATACCTCCTAAGCTAAAAAGCAAGACTATCACATTGGTATCCTGATTTTAAATTTTGTATTACTTTTTAAAAATCATGCTTTCTTTCATATTATAAACAAAGCATAAGCCTTTTTTTGTAAATCAATATATGCAAATACAGCTTGTTCAAGACTAAAATCAATGTCTCCAAGTAGCTGCAAGTAAACCTATAAAATCTATAAATGCTGATAAAAGAGGCCTCTCCATTTCCCTCTAATAATCTGGAGGCTGCGTGAGCCACTGATAGAGGTAGAAGTGGAAACGTGCTGGGAAGAGGTGCTGTCAATATGACCCATCAATGTACTTCCTTCCTCAGCCTAGATTTTAGGGAACAGGACATGCTGAACTAAAAAATTTATTCCTGTATAATAGAAAAGGAGTCGGTATGAATTCTCCCTTCAACTTTTTGAAACCTGTTAAGTGAAATTAAATATAATTGAGGAGAAATCAGTGTAAGGCCTTTCAAAAGGGTGGCACTTGGGACTTGTTCACTTGGCTAGTGCATCGCTCACCACAAAACAATCGCTGGCTTGCTGGTTAATAAATTACTTCTGCACAAGGGATATAACGTGATTATTTTACCTTTTGCTTTGAAAAATGGAGAGTTTGCCCGTCTAGATTCATTGATTCCTGAATTATTAGAACATCTCAATCATTTGCTGCATTTTTGTTTAAAAAAAAAAAAGGTGATTTTTACTGAAAATGACATCATTATAAAGAGACCTTGATGGTAGGTCACATATATTTGTCACATATGTTTGATGGATCTCTCCTTTGAAAGCACTATAGTCTTAAATATCCGTATCAAAGACAAGGCGCAAAAGGTTGACCCTTCACATGTTCAAGGCTCTTAGAGATTTGTGGTCCTGACCTGTAAATAACTAGCTCTTTATACGTGTTCAGGGAGACGACTCTGAGACAATCGGGTGGTTTAGAAGAGTGCCTCCATCCACACAAGTCATTCATGAGGCTTCCTTTCACCCAGGGTCCCCGGTTGTGTGTCCCCGAGAACTATGGGAACTGCCACTTCATTACAAAGACGCGAAGGAACTCATTTCCAAGAAAGGCAGTGATTGGTACCAAAGGAATGTTATAAGTCAATGAATTCTTACATTTCTTTTTTTTCATTTTTGAAAACTCAGACCTGTATTTCTCATTAGTTTTTAATATATCTTAATTGGACAGCTGCAGTCGAACTATAGATCAACGTGTATTGATTACATGGTAACCTTTCTTCATTGTATTTACCTTTAAAGTGATGAGTACAAAGAACGTGAAACAAATTATTTTCTAAAAGTCAAGGGATTATTAAGAGGCAGAATATGTTAAAAAGCTCTTACCCAAATTTGAGGACTGTTAAGAGATGGAATATTTTGAAAATTCTTACCAAAATTTCCTCGCAGAGTAAGTTGTAATGGTTCTGTTAACTAACCGTGTTTCAGAACTGTTAGTTTCTCTAGTTCCAAATAATTATAGTCTTCATTCTATTTGCAGTTCTTCTAATCTCAACGCAGGTCACCTACTTTGTTTGCGGATTGCTTTTCGTTCTGGTTGTAGAAGAACAGCTCTGGGATTATGCTATTTCAGTAACTATTCTTCATGCTGTCATCACTTCGGCTGGTAAGCAAAATAAACAAGAAAATATATTATATCTGAATTTGTACCTAAATCGCTTCACAATAAATAAATAAATCGCTTCACAAGAGTAAAATTTTGCTATATGCATATTGTCCTCTGATGGCTTAATATTAAAAACTGATGGTGCCATGCTAGTTCTCCACCCCTCCCCTCCCTTCTCCTCCCCCACTAAGTCCTTCTAGCACTTCCTGGGAGAGGTTTCCATTGGCTGCATCTTCTGATTCAAAACTGCACTGAAATGTAGATGTTTCCTCTTCTCCTCTCACGTTTAACTTGTCATCGGCTTGTACAGGGTTTGCCTCCGTTCGGAATACTCTTCTCCCAAAACCCTTCCTTGAGGAAGAAATTGACCAAAGCCTGGGAACGGGGACCTAAGGAAACCCACACTGCCAGGCGTGCAAACTTCCCAATGATAGTTATTTTACCAAGAATACTACTTTCTGAAACTAAGGGGTTTTATTCCTACCTGTGATCTTTGGAGTCAAAAGAAAATGGATTCAAATTCCAATCCTACCTCTTTATGAGGTGTGTAGTCCTTAAGGGAAGTCACAATACCGTTCACATTAGTTGCCTCCTCTATGGAGCGGGGACACCTAGGACATTTCAAGGAGGGTGAGAAATTGTCTGAAATAGTGTCTGAGCATATAATAATTACTCAGTAAATGAGTTCATCCATTTTTTTCATCCATCCATTCAAAATTTACTCTTCTTTTTTTACTGAACTTCAATTAGCCAGCGTATAGTACATTCTTAATTTCTGATGGACTGTTGAGTAATTCATCACTTGAGTGTAACACCCAGTGATCACAACATCATGTGCTTCTATTGTAACTTCTCTTCCTTTCTATCTTCCATTAAAAAAAAAAAAAGGTACAAGTCAAAGGATGGGTGGTAATCAACCACAAGTTATAATTCAAAGTTATTATTATTTATTAGCAACTTAACTCACTCATTTTTTTTCAGTGCTGTGATCTATTAATGGCTTCATCATTCTCCAACTTAAGAGTACACAATTTCCAAATGAGTGGTTACATCCTAGAATCACCATTATCAGAGAATGCTGGTATATCAATCCCCTTGACGCCAGACCCACACCTTCCCTTCGTAGCTTTCAGAACCACTAAGCCCCATTATCTCAAGTTCTTTATCTTACTTTAAGGCTTACGCTTACGTGGAAGACAGCCATGGGATATTTGCCAAAGGGTTCTGGGGCATAGGGTGGCTCAGTCTTCAAGGTTGAGATGGGCCATAGGTTCCAGACCCAGAAAAGTTACAAGGCAATTGTCTAACACATGGCACATCAAAAATACTTAAGAAACACAGTTGAATAGAATTGAGTTCAGAATGAAATGGCTCAGAACTCCAGAGAAAGTCAGGTATGGAGGCTCCAGGATGACCTTAGGACTACCTGTGGTACCTAGCACTCGATCCACTCTGTGAGCTGACCCAAGAACCTGACAATCCATATCGTCTTTTCTAGAAGAGGAGTTTCAGGTGTCTGATTTAATAAGTGACTTTTTAAACTATGATCTCAAGTACAGCTTAGGGGCTACTTGATTTCATGAATGTGAATAAAATTTCCCCTGTCATGCGGATGTGATCTGACCAAACAGAAGTGTTTCTTCATGTGTAAAAAATAATGCATATTTTAAAAATGAACAACACCTTTTTTTTTCTTTTTCAGTTATGTTAGAATTCCCTTTGACATCACATTGGTGGGCTGCTTTAGGTATATACATCGGTACCCATATATATTGTACACATAGGTGTAGGTATGGTATTCAATATAAATACTCATATATAAAGTGGAGGCATCAAAATATTTTTATGTAGGGCAGGTAATTGGACTAGAAGAGTGCTCAGTTTCATCATTCTCGAATTACATGGGAATAAACATCGGATATATATTTGTGACATACTCTTTCTGTTCTCTTTCAACATGAGTGGCATCCCTCCTTTTATAGTAGCACTGTGTCATTTCATTTATTTTTTCCTTCTCACAAATGGGAACAACCTAATTTGTCAATTATACATCTGATAAGAAAATTAACCAAGTTCCAGTGGACCTTTCTAAAGCTTTTTCTCTAGCTTAAGCCAGGTGTGGACCACAAATATTTTTGCATTTCCCCTTTTCAGTAAATTTGACAATGGTTTTTATCTAGGTACTGTCAGGCATAATAAGAAATGGAAATGCAGCATTTTACCACACTATTGTCCCCAAAGCCAAGTTATCTGTTTAGAGTATCAATATAATTTACATTACCCATTTGCTCCCTTCACTACAGTTTAATTTTCCACTCCCCCTACATTTCTGTACGTCTTGCTGTATACGTTTCTGTAATATTGTTTGGTTCCCACAGGAAACACATGCAGAAGGTACTGATGTTTTATTTCGCATGAGGCTTTAAAAAATGCACATTTTTAAATGAATCAGAAAGAAGATACCGGAAAGACATGCTATCAGTATACGTAGAAATGATCTTTTCTCTCTATGAAAAACAAGAACTTATCTCCTGGATTTTCTTCACAAAACCACAAGATTTACTAAGCCCTAGGCAATTCCATGCCACCTGGATGACAGGGAGAGTCGCTGTTGGCAAACTGGAATGGCCAGCCGCAATTTGCTAAAACAGCTGGGTCGTGATTTCAGTTTTAAGAACTGGGGTTGGGTTAACACAGGGAACGGCGGCCAAATGATGTCTGAGGTCAACTTCTGTGATTTTCTTTGAGTTAAAAATTAGAAATTAGAAGAACAGTGGCTAATCATCTTGGAAACTCTACCTCGGGTTTCCCCTGGCTACGTGTCTTGGGTGAAGACGTCGTGGAGTCCTGCCAAGCTTGTGGTCCACGGAGGGCTCTTACCTAAGGGACCTTCCAGTGGGAGTTATACTGTTACTGCCGTACGAGGAGGAGCAGATTTATGAGAGCCCTGCTAGGCTGGATTAATATTTTAAAACAAACAAGAATCATTGGGCCAATGAAGTCAGAACTAGAGGCATCCTCAACTAACCAAATAGCTAAGGTAGGTAGACTTGTGTTTTCAAAGTCTTTTCTATACTAAAAAATAGTTTCCAAGGTAGAGGAGAGCCTATCTTATAATAGAGAGAAAATACCTTAAATAGCAGCAACACAAACAAATGGCAGGTCTGAGTTGCTAACAGAATTGAGAATTGTAAAATCCTTGGCATGTGCTTTGACTTCATTGCCTTTGAATTTCTGAGTTTTAAGGGCTCCTTACTATTAATTTGACAGAACCACGCATCTATTCCCTGAAGGAAGTTTTGAATTTCAACAATTTATCAGCACAGAGTATATACCTACTGTCTCTTAGCTGAATCTATAAACTGCCCTATTTCAAATGCTATGTCAGTTTCAGGAACATTATTTTAGTCATGACAATTGTTCTTATTCATAATCTCACCAATGAATTATTCATTATTGGTAGTTAACCAAAACTTCCCTTTCATTACTTGCAGGATCCAGCTTGATTTCAAAGATATGTGGAGGCCAGGCTTTCGCATGCTGTTTGTTCAAAGACAACTTTATCTATCCAGATCTGGATGGGTTTTAACGAAACAGCTAAATTAATTTGCCTCAGACTTCCTATATTATTATATACATTGTGTCAGAGCTAAATTGTATTTTTTTGTTCACACCTATATTCAAAGTTGAATTTATTCTAGATACTTTATAAAAAAAGAGAAAGAGATGTTAATGGAAAGCAGAAGGATCCAAGTAAGGTATTCATGAGCAAAATGTTGCCAACTCATAAAATGCAGTGTTTGCCAAAGTGTGTTCCACAGAACACTAGTTCTGGAGTATTTTAATGGCACCACGCAAGGCAAGAAAGTTGCATGTTTAAGTATATTTGTGGATTCCTGGGTTTATGTAAAACAGACGCATCTTTTAGGACTTCTCAGAATCTTTCACGTGCTTTTGGGAACAGGGCATCGCTAAACAGTGATATATGCATCATTTCTCAGGTGTATTTGACCCAGAGACACAATTTAGAAAATGCTGATGTGTCATGTAGAAAGTGTAGCATAGAAGAGAGTGGAGTTAAAACCATTACAAGTCTCTATAAGCGGAATTAGATTCTATTACTGTCTGCAGTATTTGTTTCTGAGGTAGCACATTTCTTGTAAAATTATTGCCTTAAAAAAAAAAAGCTAGTGTCTGTTTCTTTGCTTAGACTATGTTCTTCGAACATAGTGCTTCTCAAAATTTAGTATGCATTTGAATCACCTGGAAATCTTGTTGCAATGTAGATTTTGGTTTCCAAGGGCTGGGATGGAGCCTAAAATTATGCATATCTTTTTTTCTTTTTTAAGATTTATTTATTTTAGAAAGACAGCACAGGGCGAGGGGCAGAGGAAAAAGGAGAGAATCCTCAAGCCGACTCTACGCTAAGCATGGAGCCTGGTGCGGGGCTGGATCCCAGGATCCTGAGGTCATGACCTGAGCCCAAAGCAAGAGCTGGCGCTTAACTGGCTGAGCCACCCAGGTGCCCCTAAAATTCTGTATATCTAACATTTCCTAGAAAATGCCTGTGCTGCTTGTCCATGGACCACAGTTTGAGTAATAAGGTCTAAGGGGTTAGGACCAGATTTTTTTTTTAAGGTTACATATCTCTCTACTGCCAGGCTTATGTTTATTCAAAAAATGTTTGTTGAATTAGATTAAAACTGAGGCCAGTTACACTTACATAATTGTCTTAAATATTTACCACTTTTAAATATAGTTAAGATATCTTTTGATATTAAAAAAAAGTGTATACCATGGTTACAACTAAAATCTAAATATAGGGAAAAAGACAGGAAAGTAACATACACCACTTCCCCTCCACCCATATAGTCCCACACACAAACATTTTGGAAAGCAATTAGACACTAAATTAAACCAGCTATAGAATTTCTTCCTGGATGACTCTTTTTTGCTCTAAAAATCTATTGCTTTTGGGGCACCTGGCTGGCTCATTCGGTGGAGTATGCGACTCTTCATCTTGGGGTGGTGGGGTTCGAGCCCCACGTTGGGTGTTGGGTGTAGGGGTTACTTAAAATAAAATCTTTAAAAAAAAATCTCTGTCTTCCATAATGACTTGCATCCAAGCACTAAGAAATGTCATGCTAATTATATGTATTCCAGGTAACCTTCCAAAAATATTTTATGTTGATCAGTTACTGGTTAGGTAATTCAAACTCCTCATGCACTGGTAAATATGAAAATGATGATACTTTCTTTCCGGCTTCTTTCTCACACTTACTTATTTCAACAAACTTCTGCCTTCCGTCTATCATTTTCCATCTTCCCATTACTTTCCTCCAAAATAGTTAGCCGTGGAAGTAGCAAAATCAGTAACTCATCTAAATCAGTCCAAGAATTGCAAATTCCAATTATTAATAAAGACTTTCTTTCATCTTTAAAGGAAGGCAGCATAGGATAGCTGTGAACAGGTCAGCATTATGATCTTTAATTCCTAATTAAAATCTCACTGACAGCAGACAAAAAAGAGTGTCTTCTTAGATACATAACAAAACTCAATCCTGCTCTATGAAAAATACAAATATGAAACAAGCCGTGAATCACTGGTGAGAAAGTCTGCCCCTATAGAAGAAACACATGGAAGAAATTTACAGAAACATTAAAACTGCCTAAATAAGTTTGATAATTAAAAAAAGATTTGGTTGATTAAGTACTTTTTAATATATTGAGAATTAAGTTACACTAGTAAATTAGAATAACAATCTCTCCAGACTCAGAAGACCATAATATCTTGTCATTCTGTAGCGTAGCTTAATTAGCATGTTTATTTCTAGGATTAGGAATCCATCTGCTCAGGTAATTACTATTGTGTGAATCCTTCTCTTTATTTTTTTTTCTTTCTTGATCACAAATATAATCTGTGATTTTCTTCCCTTATTAAAATGATTATCATTATTGATTTGATGATACCACTTGACGCAAAAATTAAAAATACAACTAGAGTGCATATTTTAGCTTAAATATATTATATATCAGACATATCAACTAAATATTCACTTTAGCTGTTATTGCCTTGAACTGTATATAAACTCAAAGACCAAGAGTCATGCCCACTTAATATGCTTCTCCAGTGTCCCTCACAGAATCATAAGAAGATGGAATCCTACCCAGTATTTTGATGCAGATTTTTCAAGCAGGACTGAAATTATTTACATAATTTTTAAAAAGGTAATATTTTTTTTACCATAAATATCTTTTAAAGTTATCATATCATTGTGGTATAATGTAAATCAATTTGCATATTCCTTTAGTAACGTTTTACTTAAAATAATTATTTCCCAAATGAATAAACGATATCTTTACTTTTGCTGACAATGATTTCCCCCCCAAAAAAATATATATGAACTATTTTCATAGCTCTAGTGTAAAGACTAGACTCCTATCTAAAATGTAATGGCTTTGTTAAGCCAATATACCCCAGTAGCTGAATTGATCATTTCAAAAGCTGTTTGGATTATTCTATAGTAATGTAGGGATTATTCTATAGTAATACAAACAGGGCCACCTGAGTGTCTGTCTCAGTTGGTTAAGCATCTGAATCTTTTTTTTTTTTTTTTTGAGCATCTGAATCTTGATTTCAGTTCAGGCCATGATTCCAGGGTCATTATCTCAGGGTTGTGAGATCAAGTCCCATGTTGGGCTCTGCACTGGCAGAACCTGCTTAAGATTCTCTCCCTCCTTCTGCCCTTCCTCTTCTCTCCCCTTCTCCCTCCCTAAAAGTAAGTAAGTAAGCAAATAAAAATAAACAAACAAACAAACAAACAAATAAATAAATAAGTTCATTTATTTATAAGAAATGCGAACATGTATACTATGGAACAGAGAATTTTGTGACAAACACCCTAAGGAAAAACAAAGGCATTTCCTAAAGTGGTTGCTCCATAAACATCAGAAACTTGAATTGCTAGGTAAATAAATCTGTAACAAGAGCATCTACAGATATGGCTGTGGCAAAAATCTCAGAAAAGAGAGGAAATACAATTTGGTTCATGTGAAGATAATGTAATTCTTCTATAGAAATTTTCTACCACAGGGAAAAGCTTCATAAAAGATGTAAAAACTTGAGAATGTTTCACATTTTTAATAGAGGACAATAAAGTTACAACTTTTCCAAGTATTAAGCTTTTCTTACCTTAGCGGTTTCTTTTAGATTTTCTTTTATTCTATCTAAATGTTCTGGTAGTTCAGTAACAAGAGGACCAAAGCATCTTTAAAAACAGTCAATTACCAACTGACTCTCTTCTTGATGAAGAATATTCACTCTCTCCCATATGACCAATAACTCAAACAGGAAGAAATTAAAAATATTACCCCAATAATTACCTTAAGTGAAACCTGCACAAAATATCAGTTTGTTGATCTAGGCGGTATCACACTTATTTAAAACTGAGCTCATATCTGTTACTATTCCTGTATATCTCTTATACATTAACACTCCTAGAAGTTATCACAATAATATATTATTCATTGTTCAAAATAGAGTAATATAAAAGGTTTGAAGAAGAAAATAAAGATGATTCATAATCTCGATTCAACATTTGTGTTTGTGTGTATGCAATATAAGTGAATAAAAGCTTACATAGCCACTTCTTTTTTTAAAATGTTATTTTTTTATTTGAGAGAGAGAGCACATGAGTGGGGCGGCATGCAGAGGGAGAGGGAGAAGCAGGCTCCCCCCTGAGCAGGGAGCCCAGTGCACCTCGATCCCAGGACCTCGGGGTCATGACCAGAGTTGAAGGCAGACACTTAACCCACTGAGCCACCCGGGTGTCCCAATAGCCATTTCTTTATTATTGATGCTTACATTCTTTATCATTCTTTCTCAGGTTAAGAAAATAGGTAGCCCTTCAGTTGCATTCACAGATATTTCTTTAAATTGGGTCACTAGAAATAAAATTATTAGGTCATATGTCATGAATGTCTTTGATTTACAGAAAAATATTTCCAGGTTGCCTTTCAGAAAGTTTGAACCTATTTATTCTCCTGCCAGAAGACAGAGACTCCCTATTTTATAATACTCCTCCAACACAAAAAAATTATCATTTTTACACTATAAATGTGTGTCTATTAAAATGTTATTTTGGGGATCCGTGCATGGCTCGGCGGTCTAGCGCCTGCCTTCAGCCCAGGGCGTGATCCCGGAGACCCGGGATCGAGTCCCACGTCGGGCTCCCTGCATGGAGCCTGCTTCTCCGTCTGCCTGTGTCTCTGCCTCTCTCTCTCTCCTCTCTCTCTGTGTCTCTCATGAATAAGTAAATAAAATATTTTTTTAAAAATAAAAAAATAATAAAATGCTATTTTTACAATGCATATCAATGCTTCAGTTACAAAAATGATTTCTGTAATTGAGACCTAAATTAAGATGGTCAGAAAGCCAATTCTAACTTAAAGGAATTTAATTTCATCCTACTTCTGGAGGAGCCTTTAACAACAAATATAGATCAAATGCCTACTGCGTACAGGACACTGATTACCCAGCCATCTATCCTCTATCCTTTCATTTAACCAGCCAACAAATATTTTGCCAGGTTCTCGGACTCTCATGCTTGGCACTGGAAATGATCAAACGCAGCAGAGGCAAAGCAACATACTTAGTCCTTGTTAGATCTTTAACTGTTGTTGGGTAGATGACAGGACATAAAAGGAGAAGAGATTTAAGCTCGATGATGGCAGGGGTATGTTTTGCTCAATGTCCTACAGCCAGCTCCTGGAAGAGTGTTTGGGACGTATCAGACGTATCATGTGCCCATAAATGTTTGTAAATGAGGGGAAAAACCAAGTTCATTTTTCCTTGTTCAGTTGGTGACCATCCATCAATTTGTTGCATGTTGGAGGCCTCTGGGAACATGTCAAACACTGGCCCATCTGGGGCACGGGGCAGGGTTGGTTGTTGTGCTGATCCCGCCAACGGAAAAGACATGCACAGATTGCCCTTGGAGAAAGAGGATCCCCCGTAGCAAGGGGATAAAATGGTTAAGTTGAACATAATTGGACACATTACACCTTCCCCATACTCATGTTAGAGCAGATGCAGAAAAACATTTTCAACTCCCAAGGTATCCATGAGTAATGTGTACTTTATAGGAGATTTTTCGGGGGGAGGAAATGGGGAAGAGTGCTGTATCACACCCACCACAGCACACCTACTGGGCTCCTCGTTGCACACCTCTGCTCTCCTCCTCTCTGCGACCAGTGACCAGGTCTCTCTTTTCTTCCTCTCCTCCCCCGCACTGGCCTCTAAAAATGCCTTCTACATTCTGAGCCAGCAAGTTCCAACCACAGCTCAAGTGTATCAGTGTTCAAAGTAAAATCCTTATTGTTACTTGAAAAACAACCATTCCTTTGTTTTCCTGACATGTTCCTAAACGTTATCACCCTAAACGATCCCAAATGACTTTGCAAACTTGTCACCACATCAGAAGACATCTAATCTCTTCTCGGGGCCAAATTTCGCTGCTGGAAAGGACACGCTCTATGTATGTTTTAGAGTAGACAACAACTTCCTGCAGTGACAAACGTTTCCATTTCCATGTTCTATGAACGTTTCTAGATCGGTGCCATCCTGTACCGTAGCCACTAGCTACCTGTGGCTCCTGAGCTCTCAAACATTCCTACAACAATTTAGGAACTGAATTTTTTATTCAATTTGAATTATTTATATTTAAACTAGTGCTGCTGTACCAGACGATGTAGGTCTAGGGCTCTCCTTCCCATCTACAAGGTGGAAATAGTGTCATCTGCAGACATTATAAGTCCCGATCAGGCTGGCCTTTTTTTTTTTTTTTGGTTTAAGATTTATTGATCTACTTGAGAGAGAGAGCACACGCACAAGTGAGAGGAGGGACAGAGGGAGAGGGGAAGTAGGCTCCTCAATGAGTGTGGAGCCCACGTGGGGCTGATCTCAGGACGCGGAGACCCTGACCCGAGCCAGACTCCAGAGTCATGCTTACCCGGCCGAGCCCCCCAGGGGCCCCAATCAAGTTGAGTTGTAAGTCTTAAGCTGTTGTGAAGGGTAGAAAGATCCATTCACTAAAGAAATAGTAGAGGTCAAGGACAAGCTTCCCTCCACGGTCATGGCTAGATCTGATGCCTCAGGTCTCCGATAATCGACTGTTCCATGGCACCGGGAAACCAAGAGGATCCCAAAACCCATCAGTTTGCTAGTAACAGACAGAGCTGTGCAATCCAGGCACCGTCTGCGGGGGGGCAGGTGCTGGGCTCTGGCCTGGCACCAGCATCCCAGTGCCTGGCGATCCTGGAGTGGCTGGCGGGGAGTCCTTCTCCACCACACACCACACCCCTCAGAGGACTGTAAGAGGAGCAAAGCCTCGATGGGGAGAGGAATGGAGCCCAGCGCGGCGGCTGGATCCCAGGATGAAGGAAAAGGTGGAGAGAGAACCCAGAGACGCATCCAGGCCAGCCTGCACGAGGCCTGGGTGGACATTGTTCGGGAATATACGATTTAGTGGTGTCTTTATTTTCTTTCGCATAAAAAAAAAATGTAACTTCTCTCTTGGGCCTATGACTGAAATTTAATTTTTTTTCCTTTCATGAGAGTCTAGTATCAACAATTCTTAAATGTGGACCTCTACGGGCCATGCATAAAAAAAAAAAAAAAATCGCAGAAATTTGTAATCTGGAAACTGAGCTCCTCTTCCCTTCCTTGTAAAGGTGTCTTGATGTTCCCCCGGATACCTAATACCACGGTTTCAGACTGGGAGGAGCACAGTAGTAGTAGAGGACTAGGAACTATCAGCTTCCAGGGGGGATTAATGAAACCACACAGGAATTGGAGGAGGGGTCACCTACCATATTATGTGACTATTTTTACGGTCACGGTGGCTTTCACCGCCGTGTATCATTCTATATCTTGAATGGTTTGAGGATTTAAATTAGCTCTGAGAATGATGTAGGTTTTAACTGGTTGTTTCCAGAAGAGACTGTCAAAATGTATCTGATCCCATTGTAATAGCTGCCCTCTTTGTTTTCCCCCAAAATGTTTTATAACATTTTCTTCATTTGCTGCTCTTAGTGTTTTTAGATGAGGTATTTTCAGTCCTTTATTTGACACTAAAACATAATTTTAGCAAATTAAGACTTATATAGGAGCTATCAAGTTGGACTTGCAGTTTCTTTTCTAGCAATCCCAAGTAGTCAGCAAGTCTTCTAATGAGTGTGTCTGGGGTACCTGGCTGTAAATTATAGGCATTTCTTTCTAGGAAAGTACTATAATAAGATGACTCAGACGCTTACAGAATGAGGGCTGGCACAAGGCAGAAAAATTAGTATTTGGTGCCTTTTAAAACTTCTGGAAAACACTGAGGTTTTTCTGATTACCACAGTATGGCACAGCGTGTTAAGCGCTGCATACAACATACTGTTGACAGGTGTACTGATGCAGGTACTCGTTTAAAGACAGACCCAAGGAGCAAGGTGGGCTTGCTGATCCTTCGGTGAGCATCCTTCCACTGTGGAATTGTCATATTTATTTGATCAGTGAGATGACTGCTGCTCTCCCCTTCTTTATTCCATCCTTCGTACTATGTTTTTGGGCAAGATTATTCTTTTGCAAGTAAATTCATGCCTGCTTCTGGTCATGGCAAATGCCAGGAAGCTTTGTGCCAGAGCCAGCAGCAGATCTCAGCCACTGTGGAAAATTCCAGTCATAAAGGAGGATTAACACCAAGAGCAGAGCTTTGAACACGCTGCCTCTGACAGTGTAGATTGGCAAAGTCAGGGCAAGATTTGACACAAATCTAATGGCCTTCCATATCAACAGCCTCAGCTCACCTAGAACGGGCAGTCATTGTAGGTGTTTCTGTAGGCTCAGGACCTCCTAAAGTCCTTGGCTTGCCTCCCTGTCTCAGTCGCATGAAAGGGAAAAATCTACCTCCTCCCATTCCAATCACCCTAGGTGTCATTTGGGATATCCTCAAGAACCTGAAGTGAGTGAAGAGATACTCATTTTTAGTAGCCACAGAGTTCCATTAGAACCATTGAAAGAATATAGCAAAGTTGTAAGAAACAAGATAAACATAAAAAAAATCATAGTATCCCTCTGCAAGAGCCAATTAGGAAATATCTCAAATAAAGATCTTATTTAAACTAGCAACAAAATCAGGGTGTCTGGGCAGCTTAGTCGGTTAAGTGTCTGACCCTTGACTTCACTTAGCAGAATGCCCTCTAGTTCCATTCACGTTGTTGCAAATGGCAAGATTTCATTCTTTTTTGGTGGTTGAGTAATATTCCATTGTGTATATATACTACATATTTATCCATTTACCAGTTGATGGACATTTGGGCTTTTTTCCTGTTTTGGTCATAGTGGACATTGTCGCTATGAACATTGGGGTGCAGTGTCCCTCCAAGTCACTATTTTTGTATCCTTTGGATAAATACCTAGCAGTGTAATTACTGAGTCATAGGGTAGTTATATTTTTAACTTTTTGAGGAATATCCATACTGTTTTCTAGAGTGGCTGCACCAGTTTGCATTCCCACCAACGGTGTAAGAGGGTCCTCTGTTCTCCACATCTTCTGTTGTTTCCTGAATTGTTCATTGTAGCCATTCTGCCTAGCGTGAGTGATATCTCATTGTGGTTTTGATTTGAATTTCCCTAATGATCAGAGATATTGAGTATTTTTTCATGTGTCTGTTGGCTATTTGTATGTTTTCTTTGGAGAAATGTCTGCTCATGTCTTCTGCCCATTTCTTAACTGGATTTTTTATTTTGGGGGTGTTGAGTTTGATAAGTTCTTTATAGATCTTGGATATTAGCCTTTTATCAGATATGTCAGCTTCAAATATCTTCTCCCATTCCATGGGTTGCCTTTTAGTTTTGTTGACTGTTCCCTATGCTGTGCAGACGCTATTTATCTTGATGAGGTCCCAATAGTTCATTTTTGCTTTTGTTTCCCTTACCTCTGGAGACATGTCTAGTAAGATAAATAATACAATGTGAAGTTACTTGCAGTTTATATAAATACAAAAGAATACTATCCTAAATATAGAAAGCATTTGTACATTAAGTAAGAAAATACAAGTAACTCAGGGGTACCTGGGTAACCTTGGTTAAGCATCTGACTCATGAGCTCAGCTCAGGCCAAGTCTTGATCTCAGAATCGTGAGTTCAAGCCCCATACTGGGCTCCACACAGGACATGGAGCCTACTTAAAAAAAAAGAAAAAGGAAAATACAAGTAATCCAACAACAAAAAAATGACGATATAAACTGGAAGTTAAGAAAAAGTAAAGAAAGTCAATATACCTGTGAAAAGATGGCCAATCATATTAGAAATCAAGAAAAATTAATTTTAGGTAGTTATAACACATAACTTCTTACTAAATGAGTAAACGCGTAAAATAAAACTTTGATGTAATCAAAGTCTATTTTCAATTTTACTTGACGTGGCCAAATGGCACATCAAAGTCAATTTGCACTTCCATTAGCAATACGTAAGAGTGACTGTGCCCCCACATCCCGGCCAACACTTACTCCTCTCCATTTTCCTGTTAATCGTACTCCATGGAGAACGGTGTTGAGAGCCTGCACAAGACATTGCACATGCTTAATTGAAGTTCTTTAATGACTAAATTTATGAGGTTGATGAAAATAGGATTTTTAAATGGGAATACTTGGTGACTGGGCATATGAAGGTCTCAGGTAGCCTATTTCAAAGAGCATTTCTAATGTTGCTTGTGGATCTAAAGTTAATAGTGAATGATCAAACTATTATAATAAAAAAGACAATTTGCAGAGGTCTATCATAATTTGAAAACTTACTAATGTTATAAGCTCACTGAAGATTTTAACCCTTAGGAATTTCTGTTCCACATGTAGCTTCAAAATATCACAGCACAAAGAGATATATTATATATCATACTGTTTAAAATAAACAGGTGAAATTCACCATCGTCATGTGAAGCTCAGTCACCATGATGTGATTCCTTTTTACTGTGAGGACAAATATGTTTTCTACCGATGTGCTTGGTCCAGTGAAGCCAGGCTTAAACACACTTCGAGTTTTACAGGATGTATTTGTATAAATGAAATATAATGGTGTATAAAGACTTGGGTAATTTTCCTATCACTTATAAAATCCAAACTGAATCTGTTTTGATAATTTTATGAAAGTTTAAATTAAAATGTTCATTTTTCTTCTTTGTGCTCCTAATTATATAGTGAAAAGGATTGGAGAAGTGGTACAAAGTTTTGGCTTTGTCATTTGGACTAGTCATGTGCATTCATCTTCATGGTTATTAATTGATACTTTTCCTACAAATGAGTTCTCCCAATCACAAAGGAAATTGTCATTTATTGACTTATATGTTTGAAAAATCTAGAACTGTGCTGGCTTCAGGTGAGGCTTATAATTGTAGCTCAATATTTGATCTATTATTCTCTATTTTCTAATCTGCTTCCTCATAGGGGCTCCATTCTTGGCAGGTTTCATCTCATGTTTTTCACTGGGTTGTTCCTCTTCCTTGTTTGACACAGTGGGCAAAAGCAAGGATATTTATTTCTCAGAAATTTCTGGTCTTATTGGCTCACATTGTGTCCTGAACCAATGACTGTGGCCAGAGCAATGGGATATATTGTTTGGCATAAGACAATCTGAGCTCACCTATGGAGAATAGGGATATTGAAGAGAGTGTCAGCTTCCCTTGAAACCTATGGGTGACTTGATGGGAGTAAAGTACAAGAATGAAAACAGGGTTTCTGTAAATAAGAAGTTTAAACAGCAAATGTGTAGCCTACCTATTAAAGGGAGCTACAGTTTCGTTGTAAATATAACATAAACATAAATGAAACAATGAATGGACAATATGATATTATAAAACAATATTACATATTGGTAATAATTGTTTAGTTATAAAATACACAGTAATAGAGGAACAGAGGGAAGTACAAAAAAACCCCCAAATATTCTATTGTAGTTTTGTATTATCAGAAAATGCCCCCAAATATTTATCAAATACCCACTCTGTGCCAGGACCTGTGCTAGGTCCTGTCACTCATAAAGTCATTGCCCTCTGTGACCTTAAGATCGAGATAATACTCACCCTACCTCTCACTTAGAATCAAAGAAACTAATATATGTAAAAAGTATCAGCTATTATATCACTACTGTATATCACAAACTTGGTGAATTTTAGTCATAAGCCTCAATGTCTTTACTGCTGCTCTTTCTTTTACCTAGAATATTTACTTCTCAGCTCCACGAAATCCTATTCCTCATTCAAAACTGAACTAAGAGGTAATTTCTATGAAACCTTCTTAAGTATCTACCTCTTTCCCAACTGAGGCAGATTCGATTGCCCATTCTACATTACACTCTGTTCTTACCCATGTTACAATAATTAACATATGGCTAGGGATGTGATATTTTGTAAAGCATTTCCAAGTTCATCAAAACAATTTATTTCATAATTCCCTGGAAGGAAATATTATAGCGGATCTCACTTAGTGCTAGAAAGCTCAAAGACACTACCGAACCTTCAGAGATCATGTAGTCTCAGTGCTCCATAGTTACATGTTATAGAGCATTGGAAGTGAAGGAAAACATCCTAATTTTTTTATGAAGCAAGTATAACATTAACACTTAACCCTGTACTGTCCAGTACAAAAAGAGAAAATTGCAACCCATTATGACTTATGAATATTGATGTACAATATTTTTGCTAGATATTAGCAGAGAGAATCCAAAGCCCTATTTAAAAAATACAACACAATCAAGTAAAATTTGTCTCAGGAATACAAAGTTGTTTCAAAAATAGGAAATTTATTAGTATAATATGCCATTCGAAATTTTTAAGAAAAGGGATGCCTGGGTAGCTCAGCAGTTAAGCATCTGCCTTTGGCTCAGGTCGTGATCCCAGGATCCAAAATCAAGTCCCACATGGGGCTTCCAGCATGGGGCCTGCTTCTCCCTCTGCCTGTGTCTCTGCCTCTCTCTATGTCTCTCCTGAATAAATAAATAAAAATTTTTAAAAGTTTTAAGAAGAAAAATTGTATCATTATCTCCATACATGTAAAAAAAAAAAAAAAAAAGCTTTTGAAAAAACATCAGCACCTTTTCCTGATTAAAAAAAGTAAAAAAATAGGATTTGATAAATACCTTCTTAAGATGACAAAATATGCATTCCTTAGTCCCAAAGCCAGCATCTTACTTAATGGGAAACACCAAAGAAGAGGAACAACATGAAATTGGCTACTGTTCCCACTGCCATCAACATTGTGCCAGCAATGTTAGTCAAGCAATTAGATGAGAGAAATCAGAGGTATAGGAATTGGAAAAGAAATGAAATTATCTCTATTTGCAGATGTTACTATCTCATACCCAGAAAACCCTAGACAACTAATGATAAACTTAAACAATCAAAGAACTTAGTAATATAGCAGGCTATAAAATTAACACATAGAAATCAATAGCAATTATTTATAAAAATGATAATCGGGTAGAGAACACATTATTAGGAAAACCTCATTTACAATAGCAACAAAGAAGATAAAATATTCAGGAATATATTTAATAATACATGTTCAAAACCTATATGAGCAAAACTTTAAACACTCCTGAAAGACATAAATGTCGACTTGAACAAGTGGAAAAACATTCTTATTCTTGGATGGGAAGGCTCACCATCATGAAAATGTCAGTCCTGTAAGCAAATTTATAAATCAAACTCAATCTCAATAAAATATAATAAAATATATCAACAAACCTCATGTGTAAAAATAAGTATGCAAGCTATTAGACTCTAAGTAGTGGCCAGAGTGGCTTCTTTTTCCCCCAGAAACACAGGTTAGTCATTCTGAAATTACTTTTTATATATTCTAGGATTGAACAAATACAGACATATATTTTTGATAGTCAAAGCCAGATTTCTCCCTGTTGTAGATGATAATAATAATTACAGAAGGGAAATGAGAGAATAAGCCCTGGTGTGTGGGACTGGAGCTGTAGATATGAGCGTGGACTCATGGGGACAGGAATAGACAGATCTGAATGGATATAGCTATGCTCGGGCCTGTGCATGCATACGTGCATGTAGAAGCACACTGGGTGCATACATGGTATACAGACCCGAGCATGCATGGCCATGCATGATGTGTGTGTGTGTCTCCCAGTTCTGTCCTCTAAGAGGACTAGGAGCAATGAAACTACAATAGAAATAGCACCAGATCTTGTTTTCTAAATACTATTCTTCACTAAAAGAAAACAGTGTTTCCTGGGAAAGTAGTTGACTACAGGTTGGATCAGGGAAAGAATAAGGGAAGTCTAAAATGTGGTGCCAAAATGTCAGAAAGTAACCAAAAGAGGATGGGGACATCAAACAGACACAGGAGCCAGCCTGAGGGGCTCCCACTGTCAAAATCCAGGACAATTTGAGTATCAAAATAAAGGCAGTAAATCTAAGGATTATACACTATTAATAAAATAAGATTCCATGAGTAAAATCGACAAACAAGCAAGCAAACTGGGGGAAAAGCTAAACTCTTCCTTATAGGAGAAAGCCAACTCATAAATCCAGAAGGATTGATGGAATTTTTAAATTGCCATTTGCCTGTCTCATAAAAATAATGGACTCATCTAGTTTAAGGAGAAATAGATATCCCCCACAAGATCTTTCTTTAATTGCAAAGGGTGAAATAGAGTAAAGAATACTGGCAGATACCACCTTAGACAAATGACCCAAGTTAACAAGGCTAGAAATGGGACTAATTAATAGCATGTACCTCCGTCATGATGCACTAGAGAGAACCCAGCATCACTTCTGTGGCATTCCTGCCACAAGCAAACAATCTGAATCTGATTGTAAGGTTATAAGAGACAACCCCAAGGTTTAGGTACATCCTACAAAATAACTGGGCCGTATTCTTCAAAAGTGCCAATTTCATAAAATTCAAAGAAACACCCACAAATGTTTCCAGAGTGAAGGAAATTTAAAAGACATGGTGTGTGGGGCACCTGGGTGGCTAAGTTGGTTGAGCGCCTGCCTTCAGCTGGGGTCATGGTCTCAGGATCCTGGGCCCAGCTCCTCATTGGGCTCTCTGCTCAGCAAGGAGTCTGCTTCTCCTTCTCCCTCTGTGCACATTCTCTCTCTCTCTCAAATAAGTAAAAATTAAATCTTAAAAAAAAAAGGGCATCATGTGGGCGATTTGGCAGGGAAAAGAAACAAAAGGGATCTAAATTGAAAAGAAAGAAGTAAAGTTATCACTCTTTGTGGAGACATGATTTTAAATCTAGAAAACCCTAAAGACTTCACCAAAAAAATGGTTAGAACTAATTAATGAATTCAGTAAAG
This sequence comes from Canis aureus, assembly GCF_053574225.1. Classification (NCBI taxonomy): domain Eukaryota; kingdom Metazoa; phylum Chordata; class Mammalia; order Carnivora; family Canidae; genus Canis; species Canis aureus. The sequence continues at coordinate 68,876,935 of NC_135611.1, read as the reverse complement.
TTGTAGGGTACAAAATAAATATACAAAAATCTATTGTATTTCTATACCCTAATAATGAACCATCAGAAGGAGAACTTAAGAAAACAATTCCCTTTATAATTGCATCAAAAAGAATAAAATACCCAGGAATAAATTTAACCAAGTTGGTGTAAGACCTGTACACTGAAAGACTGGTACCCTACAAGACCCTGGTGAGAGAATTTGAAAACACACATAAATGGAAAGATATGTCATTCTCATGATCTGAAAGAATTAATATTGCTAAAACATTGATATTACCCAAAACGATCTACAGATTCAATGCAATTCCAATCAAAATTCCAATGGTATTTCTCACAGGAATCTAAAATTTGTATGGAACCACAGTAGATCCAAGATGATGAAAGAAATCCTGAGGAAAAAACAAACAAAGCTCAAGGCATCATACTTGCTGGTTTAAAACTACACTAAAAAGCTGTGGTAAATCTAAACAGTATGGTATTGGCATGAAAACAGAGACATAGATTAATGGAACAGAAAAGGAAGCCCAGAAATAAACCCATGCATTAATAAACCCATGCCAATTAGTTTACAACAAAGGAGCCAAGAATATACAACAGGGAAAGGATGGTCTCTTTAATAAGTGGTTTTGAAAAAAATTGGACAGTCGCATGCAAAAGAATGACACTGGACCCTTGTCTAACACTTTACACAAAAATTAACTCAAAATGGATTAAAGATTTGAATGTAAGACCTGAAACCATACACCTCCTGGAGGAAAACATAGGGTAATCTCCTTGACATTGGTCTTAGGATATTTGGTCGAATCTGGCTCCAGAAAAAGCAGGAATAAACAAATGGGACTACATCAAACCGAAAAATTTCTTCGCAGAGGAGGAAACCATCAACAAAATAAAAAGGCAACCTACCGAATAGGAAAAGATCCCTGCGAATCATATATCTAACAAGGGAGGGGTTAGTATTCAAAATACATAAAGAACTCATACAACTCGATATTTTTTTTAAAAAAAGCAATTTAATTAAAAAATGGGCAGAGGATCTGAATAGACATTTTCCCAGAGAAGACATCCAGATGGCCGACAGACACATGAAAAAATGCTCAAGATCACTCATCATCAGGGAGATGCAGATTGAAACCACATGAGCTATGACCTCACACCTGGAATGGCTGTTAGCAAAAAGACAAGAAACAACAAGTGTCGGTGAGGACACAGAAAGGGGAACATTCACGTGTCGTTGATGGGAATGTGAATTGACGTGGCCTCTCTGGAAAATAGGATGGGGTTTCCTCAAAATACTCAAAATAGAAATAATACATGATCTAGCAATTCCACGTCTGGGCATTTATTTGAAGAAAACGAAAACGGTACTTTCAGATCCGCGCACTCCATGCTTCCTGCTGTACTGACACAAGAGCCGAGACATCAAAGCGATCCCGGGGTCCAGCGAGAGGCCAGGGGTCAGGAAGATGGGGTGCACATACACGAGGAAGTGTGGCTCAGCTGTACGAAGGATGAGATCTTTCCATTTGTGACCACATGGACGGGCTTGAGGTCACTCTGCTGAGGGAACTAAGTCAAAGAAAGACAAGGACCATGTGATTTCACTCCTAAGCAGAATCTAAAAAACAGAACAAATGAGCCAACAAAACCAAAGCCAACGCCGCCACGCAGAGAACAGACTGCCTGTTGCCAGAGGGCAGGGGTGTTCAGGGGGCGGGAGGTCAGGACGTTCAGGCTTCCAGTTAGGAGTTCCGTCAGCCATGGAGGCGTGATGAATGTACAACCTGCTAAGTACAGTCGATAATATTGTATCATAAATGTGGAAGCTTCCATGAAAATAAATCTTAAAAGTTCTCATCACAAGAAAAAGATGCTGTAAACGTGTGGGGCGACAGATGGTAAATAGAGTTAATGTGGTGAATGTTCCACAACATACGCAAGTGTCGAGTCGTTATGTTGTACACCTGAAGCGACTCCCCTGATGTGTCTCAATTATACCTCACTTTTTAAAAAAAAAATAAGTAAACGAGATGATCTGGGGACATTCCTGGGATAATTGACAAAACCCCGATAAAGTCTGGAGACTACATCATACTAGTGGTTCGATGTTGACTTCCGGATTCTGATCGTTGCACCCTAATTAAAAAATTCCTTGTCTGAAAACCAACAAAAGAATTCCTTGTTTGTAGAAAATATTCGCTAACGTACTCTTGCGAAGGAGCACGTTGCATCCGCAACGTATTCTTGACTGTTCCAGAAAAAAATTGATGTGGATGGTGTGCGCACACACAAGTACACACAGAGATTGAGGAAAGGGGAAAGCACTGGAAATTGTTGACAGAGAACCTAGACGAGGGGTTATATGGAAACACTTTGTACTATTTTTGTGACTTTTCTGTGAATCTGATATGTCAAAATAGAGAAAACTGTGGGGCGCCTGTGTGGCTCAGTCAGTAGAGCGCGTGACTCTTGGTCTCAGGGTTGTGGGCTTGAGCACCCATGAGCCATGCTGGGTGTAGAGATTTAAAAATAAAACCTTTTTAGAAATAGGGGGAAATTTAAAAAGGAAAGCGAGAGAGAGAATCAGAGAATGTAAGTGACTTGTCCAAAATCATGTAAGAGAAGCAAAGAAGCTGGCGGGGCTCAGGGATGCTCTTCCCCCCGGAGCTCCCCCTGACTCTCCGGGGGGACGTTTCTGGTCGTAGTGATGCATCTGAGAAGGGCATGGTCCGGGCTGGCAGCCTGGGTGCTGGTTCCTGGAGAACTTGCCTGAACAGCCTGGGTCCACCTAGGCTGCAAGGCAGCCAGCACGGCGGGAGGGCAGCCAGGCCTGGGGACGGTGTCTGGGCTCGTCTAGCTGCTCCGGGGACAAGGTCCGGTTGGGATGCCACACGCCCTATAGGCCCCGCGAGCTGCTGGCGTGATCCCCCCTCTGGATTCCCCCTGATGGCCAAGACGGTGCAGCGCTTGGCTGGACAAGGGGCCCAGCCGCGGGTGTGGGACAGAAGGACACGGCTCCGCCGGACAGATGGCCGAGAATGGCAAACGTGGGCAGGTTCGCAGGCGGGCTCGGGGTCGGGCGGGCCTCAGGCACTGGTTGGGAACCAGGACATGGATCGAGCCCTGGGCCCGCAGGTGCCCCCACCTGTGCTCGCCGTGGCCGGCGTCCGCTTGCACCACAGACTCAGCAACCTACAGCGCTGTCATCCGCTGAACAAATATTCATTGAGACTCTTGTTGCACCAGGTATTGTTTACCTGCTGGAAATACACGTGAACTGGTTGCAGACAAAATCTGTGTCCTCCTGAGCGTGCACTCACCATCGTATGTTCAGCACCGTCAGGAGCTGAAGCGTTGGCACCCGCTCTGCAGCAAATGGGAAGGCGCTCAGTTGTACCGGGCAGAGCTGGGGATTCGGGGGCGAGGCTGCAGTCTCACGGCCACCCGGGGACCAGACACGTCGGAGGCAGTTCCCAGGTCTGCAATACTTGGACGCCGAGTCTACAGGCTGGAGTTGCTGCAGCTGGCCGGTGCTCGAGTGCAAAGGAATTGGGAGGCAACGCGCGGTACCTAGTAGGCCGCTGCGGTCACAGAGTCGAAGGTCGGGGTAGAGGAGAATATTAGAACTATGTGCTTAATCCTTCTCCTCTCCCCTTACCCTCCATTTTATTCTTTACTCTTTCTCACAGCAGCTATTGTCTCCACTTCAATGACACAGGTGACCAAGAACTGACAATTTACTGACCGAAGCATTCCTTTTTGAGCGTCTACGATTATTGACAAGCTCCTCCCTTGTTTCCTCACTCATCCTGTCTCCATCCTAGGAGACAACCCAAGAGGTCTAACTGCTCTTTCTCATCACGCAGGTATCAGAAAATTATTCTCTAATATTTGAAGACATGCCTACATTTTCTCTTTATGAAAACACAAATGCATCCATCTTTTCTTCCTTTTTTTTTTTCGTTTGCAGTGGGACATGTTTCCTTCCTTCATCTGAGGTTCCTCCTCCTACCTGTGTTCACAATGTCATGTCTTCCTACCAGCACCAAGTTCCCAGTCACTTTTCAGCCTATGGCAGTCACCACACTACTGAACTAGTCTAATGGAGCTCTAGACTTTCCTCCATAGTGTGATTAACAGACACTTTTAGCGACAATTTTGCTTGCGCCCCCACAGCATTGGGTTGGCACAGCTGACCACCTCCTTACACCGGGTTACTTTTCCTTCTCCCTCCATGGCAGCTCCTCTTCAGCCTCTTGCTGGACTTCTCGTCCTTCGTTTCTTGCTTAAGATCTGTTGTCCTCTGGGTCCTGTCCTAAACCTTCTTCCCATCCCATACCTTCTCCCCGGGAGATTTTATTAATTCCCTTCACTTTGCTTGACACTTAACAAGTATAAGCTAATAACTCATAAATCTCTCTCTTTCCCCCAAATTACCTTCTGGGCCTCCAGATCTATTGATGCACCTGTTTACTAGGCCTCTCCAAGAGGAAACCTTATTGGTCCTCAAATTCAGTACTAACAGGATGGCAGGCTCCTGGGTTCCTCGTCAAGCCAGGAATCTGGGTAACTTTCTGCAATCCTCTCTCTTCTTGCCACATCTCCTACATACCCACCCATCACCAGGCCCTGTAGAGCTTGTGACCTAAATATCTCAGGTCGCTCTCCAAGGCCTATGCCCACCACCACCATGGCTCTGGCCCTGATGCCTGTTGTACCTTCCAAAGTCATGCCTTCTCTTCTGTCCCCCACATTCTGACCAGGGTAAGTCTTCTAAATTTGGATAGACCTCCACCCTAGACCTATTGAGATGGCTCTGCCAGGACAAGAGATTGATGTGGAAATACCTTTCTGGTAACAGCAAGGCCCCTCAAGAGCTTCATCCTCACTTCCATCCATTTTTTCCATGGCTTTCTGTGCTTCAGCCATGCCGAACTACCTGTCCTTTCCCAAATTTACCCTACGCTCTCACTTTTATATCTTTAGAGATGCTGTGGCTTCTACCAGAACAATTTTCCGCATGCCATGTCTCTTATCCTTATCCCACCCCTTCCTCTGCAGCTACACAGGCTCATCCTTTGCCCAGGTAACTCTTCTTGGTCTTAGCTTCTTTGTCCCTTCCCCATATGCTAGAGCCCCCTTGTATCAGACTACTGACAGCACCTCTTCTGTGCATCCACACAGCTCTCTAGCCTTTCCTCATCAAAAAATTTGTCACATTGTATTGAAATTGGCTACTTTCATTACTGTGCGTAACCTGTGAGGGCAAGAATAGGTCTGTCTTGTTTAGAGCTGTGTCCTGTAGTCTAGCCCAGTAGCTACTCTAAAATACATGCCAATAAGTACTTACTAATTGAAAAATACATGTTTTTAAGATATGATTTATATAAACACTCTCAAATCATGGAGGAAAGCTTATTGAATCCTCTAAGGGAGTCGTTTTTAATCTGTATCTTGGAACACTGGGGACTCCATGGAGATGCTTAGGGGCAATGCCGTGGTAGGACAGGTGAAGTGGAGTAACCAGCTCAAGTTTTTACTGCTTTGTGTACTAAAGGATTTTGTTTTCTAAAGCTATGCTCTCGTATATTCCAATACAGTAAGTTCGCGTGTAGCTGGAGCTTTATCTGGGACATGTGTATGGTGTATTAGTTTCGAACTGCTGCTGTAACAACTGACCACGAACAGTGGCTTACCACAACACGAACTCAGTATCTTTGTCAGGCATGTCAAAAGTCTGAGATGCGTGTCATTAGGCTAAAATCAAGGATGAGGATATGGTCAACTTCGGAGCTACTGTTCAGCCGACTGTAGATGGGCTTCCTCGAAACGTGTGCTTGTGCACATCAGCAAGATGGGAGGCCATATGTTTCCAGAATTATCAAAAAGAGTCATGAACCCTCCTAAACCATGAACCATATCCCCAGTACAGTTTTGAAAATCTATTTTTAAAAAATCTATTTCAAACAATGTAGTTACAGACATGTTTCCAAGACCCTATCCAAATGCATAAAATACCAATAAAGTAAATTAGTGTTAAGATGCCAATAAAGCAAATCAGTGCAAACGTTTTGGGAGGGTAGTTCAGTAAAATACATGTAAGTAACAAAACACAGAGACTAATTCAGAAATTCTACTGCTGGGACTTTTCCTTACAAACATAATTGCAAAAACAGAAACTGCAAAAGAGATCCGTTATGTGACTCACAGTACATTTACAGAACGGAACATGACACGGTGTTTATAAAGAACGAGGGGCATGTAGAGGTGTGCATGGAGAGAGGCATTCGAGATAAAATATCAAGTGACCAAAGTACAAGATAGGGTTTGAAGTCTGCTCTCTCTGTGCAGTTTTAGAAAGGACTGTGTGTATGCTGGTTCCCAGACTAATTTTTGGGCAGGACACATGAGAAACTCTGGGTGGAGTGGGGGATGGTGAAGGCAAGGGAAGAAGATGGTTTTAGGCTTCTCTACCACCTGCATTTTCTACTGTAGGAAGGTACTCCTTTATTTTATAAAAGAAGGTCAGATGCAGCTCGCAGAGTTCTCAGCACTTTACACAGATGATTTTACTTAATTCTCACATCTTTCTGAGATAGGAACATCATTATACCCACTTGGCAGGATGAGAAAATTCCGGCCTCTGAAGGTTAAGCCAACATTCAATGTCACACAAGTTGAGTTCTACTTCACCTAAACCAATGATCTCCACGGATGCTGTTATTTTGTTTTCTTGCTTTTATCTTTTTTTATGTTGAAACAAAAGTCCTTATCGGTATTATCACACGTGTTTTAATACTGGTAAAAACTTCCTCAGATGTCAGAACTAAAAGCATCCTTTCCCCAAACATGTAAATCCAAACAGAAGTTACAATTTTACAAGGACCCCAAATTTTTGAGGTTCTCATGTGTTCAAAATGTGAAGAATATTTTTAAATGTTTAATGAGAAGTATTACTCAAAATGACAGCATGGATAAACACTCAGAAGAAGAACAATAAAAAGAAATAAAGAAGAGGGGAAATGTAAATAGGGAGAAGAACAGAAAAGGAACGAGAAGGAAATTTATGAGATTGTGCTAACGCTGGTGATTTACAGCTTTAAGGAAATGCTTTATAAAAGTGGTCCAGGCTATCATTTCTGACAGCTGTAATTTTTTTCCATTATAGGCACTAAAGAAATGCTCTATTTCCATTACAGATAGGACGAGGTTGGGGTATTTTTCAATGAGAAGATGCTGCCACTAAGCCACATCTAGCATGCTCTACAGCAGTCACTTCCACATACTAGCGCCACTCCTTTCTTGTTTTTTGTAGAGAAAACAATAACAAAAATAAATAAGCAACTTACTGCCACAACAGATTTGCATATAATCTAAAAATAATTTGCCCAAACCTTTTGCAGGTAAAAATTGTAATGTGTCCTGTCAACTTGACTCAATGTTTCATGAAGGTTCTGATGTGAGCCAGTGATTGCGAGATCATCTTACCTACATCCTTCCGTTCTGATTTCTTTTACTTTAGCCAAACCTCAGGGTAATTTGCTTGCGCTGGTGCTTTCCAGGTGATCCTGGTGCGGTACGAACGGCGGTTATCAGGTGGTTCTTCGGATTCCCTGGGTTAACTTAATGATGGTTAAATAAACGTGGTTAAGTTAATAGATTGTGATTTAATTACTCTTGACCGGTCTCTAGTCCAAGGCTTACTATTCAACTATCTGTGGAAATAGTGCAAATGAAGACCCACATACGATGCAACTAAACATTTAGATATTAAAGTCAAGCTATCAAACTATTAAGCACAGTATTTATTCCCTATCTTGACAAAAATACCTTAACAATAAAATTTTTAAGAATATGTAAAACATGACTCATATAAATAAAAGAGAGCACGCTTTCAAGAAAATGTAATTTTGTTATTATCGTACAAGATTGGGTGCTTTGTTGGTTGCAAGTGATATTTGAGTCACAATATATAGACACTTCATTTTTCATAAATCATTGTTAAATATACCATATAATTTATTTCTTGCTTTCATTTCAGGAAAAAATGCTAGTTTGGTTATTAAAATCAGGATCTTCTCATAATTTGTGTTCTATTAACAATAATGCCATATCAGGTCACTGTAGCTCTTAGACTATTTTTAATCAGAAACTGCTCAGCTTAGGAACAGCCAATAAAATTATTACTAAAATATGCAATCTATATGCTTGGTAATGAAACAAAAATCTTACAAAATTAAAACATTATTAAAGAAAATGTTCTGATATATTTTATTTTCATTGTATAAGTATCCCTTACGTAGTGATTTTTCACTAATATTCTCATAAATCTATATAAAATTGAAGGGATTTCATTTGATTTGTTCAAGTTGTTTAATAAAAATAATTTTAGTTCATTTGCATTGTTTTGGTCAATAATTAAACCTAAATCTAATACAGAATTTATAATGTCCTGTTTGCAAATTTTAAATGGGTCATGATCAATATAAATTTCACTTTTGTGATTTCCAGTTTTTAAAAACATAAGCAAGGGACTGCCTGGGTGGCTCAGCGGTTAAGCATCTGCCCTTGGCTCAGGTCATGACCCTCGGAGTCCTGGGATCGAGTCCCACGTCGGGCTCCCCGCAGGAAGCCTGCTTCTCCCTCTGCCTGTGTCTCTGCCTCTCTCTCTCTCTGTGTGTCTCATGAATAAATAAATAAAATCTTTAAAAAAATTTGAGCAAGCTGTCTCTTTGAACATTTTCTATTTCTTTATGCTTTTCAGCTTTTTTCCCCTGAGCTCTACTTTGGTATTTTTTTATTTCTCTATGATCTCAGCATGAACTCATTCTCACTAACCTAAAGGATTAAGAAATAAAATGCAATTATGTTCAAAGTGAATTTAATTTTAATGTATTTTCGTTAAAGATGTAAAATAAAATTTTGTTTATCTGGGGGCCCCTGGATGGCTCAGCTGGTTAAGCGCCCAGCTCTTGATTTCAGCCCACATCAGGATCTCAGGGCACCGAGACTGGGCCCTGTCTGGGGCTCCAAGCCCAGCGGGGAGCCTGCTGCTCTCTCTCCCCCTGCCTCTCTTTCCACCCCCTGCTCACGGATGCACACGTGCTCTCAAGTATCTCTCAAGTCTTTAAAGAATGTTATGTTCTAAAATCCCCAAAATGCTATACAAAAATTAAATTGCAGAACAAAATCGTAACAATACAGATTGTACTATAAGTCACTTAAAGGAGCGTGCAATCATTTATTTGGGGGGTAAACTAATAAACTTTCATTAAAAACTTTCACAGAAACAAAATATTGGCAATTCTAGCATTTAACGCCCACCTAGTCATCATTTAGGAAATGTAGGTTATGCTTTACTCGTGTCTAGACCGATGAATTTGTAGATGCAGGTATATGGGCTCATGACTGGAGAGTCCTATAAACTATCCAATGCTTACAAAGTGTCGCCTTGATGCCACTGCAACCACGACTTGCAGGCCGCCCGTGGACGTGGAGGCCAGGAGAGAGGATCTCGGATTTTTGATGCCCCTTCGTGTTCCATCTGCGAGGAAGGATTGCACGAACTGGTTCATTTGTCTCTCCTGCTTCCTCAGGGCTCCCAGCTGGCCAACCTTCTCTGCACTGAGGAGCAGTGTCCGCGACACCCTGCCCGGCCTCGGTGGCACCCAGCGGTGGCACATCCACCCGGAGGACGCACACACAGCCGTGCGCAGGGCTCGGCCAGGGCTGGAGGGTGGCCGTCCCCAGAGCGGGTTTAGGACCCTGCGTCGTGCGTGTCAGCGCTGAGTGCTGCTCAGACCCCGAGGGCTGAGGGGGGCAGGCCGTGTCGCAGAAGCCTGGAGGTGCCAGGCCCAAGTGCCCCGTTCACGGCGGTGTCCCCAGAGCCTTGGCCAGGTGCCTTCCCGAGGGGTCCCGGTGGGTCCCAGTGTTGGAGAGCCACCGTGGGGCAGGGGCCTCGGTCCCAGCTCACACAGGCCCCTGACACCAGACAGCTGCTTCCCCACTAGGGTGCCGTTTTCCTGCTGAGAGACTTTGGGCAAGCTTCTGATCCTCTCAGTCTTGATTTCTTCAGCCACAAATTGGGTTCAAGAAAACCACTTTCTAAAGAGTTGTGATAAAGATTAAATGAGTTGATGAATCATGAAATAATTGTACGTTGCCCGATAGATACCTATTTTCATTATTCCTGGTATAAAATTTACCCTTCTGGAGATCCCTGGGTGGCTCAGCAGTTTGGTGCCTGCCTTCGGCCCAGGCTGTGATCCTGGAGACCCCAGATCGAGTCCCGTGTCGGGCTCCCTGCATGGAGCCTGCTTCTCCCTCTGCCTATGTCTCTGCCTCTCCCTCTCTCTGTGTCTCTCATGAATAAATAAATGAAATCTTAAAAAAAAAAAAAAAAAAAAAAAAGACCTTGAAGAGCTATCTTTCAGGTCTCATTAAAAAAAAAAAAAAATTACCTTTCTGCTCTCTATCCCCCCAGTCAAGCGATATACTCCATCAAGTCTCCCTGACATAGCCCCGGGTTCAAAAACAAAAAGGCCAGGTAGGTTGTTTCCTAAAGAAATTCCACGCCCAAGGAAGTCATTCTGTTTCCCCCCAACTGTAGAAACCACTACTGCAATCTGTCAACTTTGGGCAACAGCTTTCCCCTTCCCCTTGCTGCCCCCTGACCCCAGGGGAGCAACCTCTTCAACTCTGTACGACCTACTTCTTGAAACTCATGGTGCAACCTCTCGAGGCCCAGTCCCACCCAACGATCCTGCCAACGGCCCCTGTTCCTTCAGTGGCTATCTGAGATCTTGTCTGCCTCAGTCAAATGCTCTAACCTGCCCGATTCTCCGCAGCTAACCCCACCTCACCTCGGGGAGAAAACCAATTCCTGCAATAGGAACCCTCTAAAGGAACTTCATCGTAGCCACCTATGCCTCCACCTTGTCACTTCTTATCCAAGCGCCCCTTTCTGCTTCTGCTCCTGATCGCACTTGTCCTCATGTCTCACAGATTTCTCATCATAAACTATTAGATCCCTTTACTTCAACTTCTCTCTTTTCATTCAGTCTTTCCCACCAATATTTAATTATATTCCTGCCCCTCTCTTCTTGACACACACACAAAAAAACAACAAAAAGAAACACTCCCTAGGCCCAGCACCTGCTAGCACCCAGGCTCTCTCTCTTCTACAAATCCACTTCTTGAGGGAGTTGCCTCTATTCATTGCCTCAATTTCTCCATCTCCCACACATTCCTCAAGCCATTTCCACCAGCTTCCACTTCACCAAAACAGCCCCACATCCACATCCTCAAGGGCAGCTCTTTGGTGCCCAAGTGCATTTTTCAAGGTGTTGATTTGACCTTGGGCAGCATTTAATACTGTTGATCCCTCTCTGCTTCTCAAACCACTGTCCTCTCTGGGGCACCTAGGTGGCTTAATCTAACTTCAGCTCGGGTCATGACTGCGGGATCCTGGGATTGAGCCCCAAGTCTGGCTCCACATTCAGCGGGGAGTCTGCTTGTCTGTCTCCCTCTCTCATGGCCCCCCTCCCTGTTTGTGCTCTCTCTCAAATAAATAAATAAATACATAAATACATAAAATCATTTTAAAAAACCCAACACTGGGATGCCCAGGTAGCTCAGTGGTTGACCATCTGCCTTTGGCTCAGGTCATGATCCCAGGGTCCTGGGGTCAAGTATTGCCTGAGGTTTCCTGCATGAAGCCTGCGTCTCCCTCTGCCTATGTCTCTGCCTCTCATGTGTGTCTCCCATGAATAAAAAAAAAATCTTTTTAAAAAATTAAAAATAAGTAAAAATTAAAAAACCCAACACCATCTTCTCACGATTCTCATGGAATCGCCTTACCTTTCTATGTCTATCTACTCTGCAGTGACTCTTCAAAGACCCCTGACAGCTCCTCCTCTACTCCTTCCAAGGCTTTAGGGTGTTCTTCTAGATACTATTTCTACTCAGCCCCCGCATTCTCACATGGCAACCTTGTCTACTCCCACCCCCAAGGCAAGACACTGCCAGGGGCAACCCAAACCATCGTAAAAAGGAAATTACCAGCTCACATGCATGGGGGACTTCAAAGGATGCAAGTTAGCTCTACCCAGGAGGGTGACTAGTGATAATAAGAAGCAGTCCTGTTTTCTCTGTACTTGAGCCCTGCTTTCCAGTGTTGTCTTCATTCTCAGCCAGGTTTTCTCTCTTAATAGCCAAGAGTCGCTGGCAGCTCCAGACTTACATGGCCCACCGGCATTCTAGAAGGCAAGAGACCAACATTCTTCTCATATCTATTCCCACTCTTCGCAAGAGGGTTCTGATGAAGTCACCTCGGTACATGCTCATCCTGCACCAGCACCGTGGCCAGAGTGACGGAGTACTTGGAGAGGCAGCCTGGGTCCCGCCCCTGGGGCAGGACCAGCCAGGGCACCTGAGCATCCTCACCTCTGAGGAAGGGAAAGGGATACTAGTTCAGAAAACAAAATACACACCTACGGCCTTACTGGTCATTTTTCATCAGTAATTTTCCTGCCTTTATTTCTAGCTTAATTATGGGTCTTGAACTCTAGGACTTCATATCCAACAAATTTCCAGCCCAACCTTTTTGTTTTTTTGGGTTTTTTTTTTTTAAACATATAGGCAAATTAAACAGTTCAAGAAACAAACTCATTATTTTCTCCTCTAAAATTTGATTCCACCCCTCAATCCTCTCCCTCAGCAAATGGCACCTCCAGCCACCCAGCAACTCAAGTCAGCTACCTCGTAGTCATCCTGGACGCTTCCTCCTTCCCAGCTAGATATCCATATTTAGCGGATTTTCAGGTGCTGTTACTTTTAAATAGTTATCTGTCGAAATCATATCATGCATCTTTCCTGACCATATAGTATGAAATTTAGAAACCAATTGATAACCTCATCTCTCCATTTTAAAAAAATTATTTATTTATTTGAGAGAGAGAGCATGTGAGCACAAGCAGGGGAGGGGCAGAGGAAGAGGGAGAAGCAGGCTATGGGTTGAGCTGGGAGCCCAATGCCAGGCTCGATCCCGGGACCTTGGGGTCAGGAGCTGGACCGAAGGCAGATGCTTCACTGACTGAACCATCATTCATCTGTCCATATGTGAAATGTCCTCCAGCATGATGTTAATTTAAGCCTACGTCACTTTTGCATAGACTTTTAAAAACATTTTCTTACTAATAAGTAACTTTTGGCTCTTATTTATTCTCTTTTCCCTCTATTTTTAATTTTTAAAAAATGTTGAAAAAATAAATAAATAAATGTTGAAGCCATACAGGTACATAAAGTGACAAAAAGGTCTCAACAAAGTTTGTTATGAAGACGAATACCTGCCCTCTATTCACCCTTCCATCATTTCCCTAAAAGCAGCTACCCTCACCAATGTTAGCTGATTATTTAGGTATGTATCTTCTAAATAATATGCTGTATTGCTACTTTTTGATATTTTTCGATTTTAGGCATCTCTTATTGACTTCCCACTGCTGGAAGAGATGAGGACTTAATTTTCTTTCTCTGCTCCTACTCAATATATATATATATTATTATATATATTATTATATAATGGTTCTCAAGGAACTGAAGAGAATATGCCCCAAATGCCTTTGTGAAATTCACTCTCCTTCTCTGACGTTACATAAGACATGAGACAGAATAAAGACACCCTAAACTGTTGTGTAAGCTACCCACCCATAACCTCCATCTCTAGAAGTTGCAGCCTCAGTGCAGAAAAATTCTTGACTGAAGACCTTAGGTCACTCCAATTTTGAGGACAATAAAGCATAGGTTGTTATTTTTTTTATGTTACTCTATTTCTCATGACAATCCAATGCCTTGTTTATATTTCAGTATATAACACTTTATTGAAATAATTATCTCATTTCACTAAGAGAATTTTAAAAAAACCCACTGTTGATGAGTAATTAGAGAAATTTGCTTATTTTGTAAGTGCCCAAAAATCAGTTATAATATTTATGTTATCATTTCAACCAAACAAAAAAAAGATGGAGAAGAAATCAGATTACATACTTAAAAAATAAAATAGCAGGTGATGGTGATGTTGAGGGCCAGTATATTATCTCCTGTCTTGATTTAGCTATTGCTATCATCTATATTTAAGTTCTACTGATTTAAAAATTACATCAATTTTATTAACAAAATTAACAAAAATAATTGTGTTCTACCAAATTCTGAGTCCTTAATGTACTTAGTATATATTTCTGCTTTTTACACAAACACTATTGGACATTTTATGCCATGCGGAAGACTGCCAGTTTTATCCCAAAACATTCCATTTCATCCCCCAAATAAAAGGCATAACAGCGGTTTAAAATGAAGAATTTCTTGGTGTATATAAATGAAAAAAACAAACAAAAATAAGTGACAGAATTTTGTTCCATATAGAACGTGATAATTGATATAAGTGATAGTAAAACACTTATACCAGAAATGTCAGAGGAAGAAATTGATGCTCTTATTCTGCTTTGTTTTTAGTTTGTTAATGTGGTGACAAAGAGTTTTGAATGATAAACCAAACTTGCATTTTAGGGATGAACTCAACTTGGGTCGTGATGGCCTTCTTAAATATTGCTGGATTCTTTTTTAAGTATTCTGCTCATGTTCCTGAGGGATATTAAAATGTAGTCTTCTTTTTGCGTAATGTCTTTGTCTAATTTTAGTATCAGGATAATGATGGTATGACAAAATGAGTTAGGAAGCATTCCCTCTTCTTTTAATTTCTGGAAGTGTTTGTGTATAATCAAGATTTTTGTATGTCTTAAATGCTTGATGAAATTCACCAAGGAAACTTCTGAGACTGAGAAAACTTCTGTTTTCTTTGTGGGGACATTGTCGACTATGAATTTTATTCCTTCCACACCTATAGAGCTTTTCATTGTAATCTATGTTTTCCTAAGTTTCGTTAGCTTGTGTCTTTCAAGGAATAAATTTACTTCATCTTAGTTATCAAATTTATTGGTGTTACATTTTCCATAATATTTCCTTACTGCCTCTTTAATATTTGTAGCACATGTATTGGTGTCTCTCATTCTGAATATTGGCAATTTATGTTGTCTTTCTTTTCTTTTCCTAAACAATGAATCTAGAAGTTTATCAACTCTATTGATCTTTTTACAAATCATAGTTTCATTGATTTTCTGTGTTGTCTTCATTTTTGTTTTATTGACTTCTGTTTTTATCCGTATTGTTTCTTTACTTCTTCTTATTTTAGGTTTAATTTGCTCTTCTCTTTCTAGTTTCTTAAGGTGGAGTTTAGATAATTGACTTGAGATCTTTCTATTCTTCCACTGTAAACATGTAATATCCTGAGTTTTCTTCTAAGCACTACTTTTGCTACATTCTATAAATTTTGTTGTTGATTGTAATTTTTAATCTTTTGGAAAATTTTTCTCATTTTCCTTGTGATTTTTGTTTCATGTGTTATTAGAGGTTAAGAAATGTGTTTTGAAATTCTACTGGTGTCTTTTAGTTTGATTTCCAGTTTAATATCTTTGATTTTAGATACCATAATTTGTGCAATTTCAATCTTTTAAAATTTATTGAAACTTGTTATATGGCCCAATATACAGCCTATTTTGGTAATTGTCCCATTTACCCTTGAAAAGAATGTGTATTCTTTTTTTAAAAAAGATTTTATTTATTTATTCATGACAGACACAGAGAGAGACAGAGGCAGAGACACAGGCAGAGGGAGAAGCAGGCTCCATGAAGGGAGCCCGGTGTGAGACTCGATCCCTGGTCTCCAGGACCAGTCCCTGGGCTGACAGTGGTGCTAAACCGCTAAGCCACCAGGGCTGCCCAAGAATGTGTATTCTATTTGTTGGTTGTAGTTGGGGGATAGCATTGTTCAACTATTCTGTGTCTTTTAGGTGTATCCCATTAGGTGCAGTTGCCTGATAGCATTGTTCAAGTTTTCCATATCCTGATGACCATCTGTCTATGTACTCTCAATTATGAGGAGAGAAATATAGTTGTGGTATTATCTATTTTTTCTTTGAGGTTTATCAATTTTTGTGTATTTTGAAGTTCTGTGTTTAGATGGATAAATAAAAAAATTTCATATATTCTTGATGAGCATATAAATGTTTATTTTTATCATTAGGAAATGTCCTTCTTTATCCTTGGTAATATTTCATGCTCTGAAATCTACCTAATAGAAAAAGATCTATTCTATCTTTTGAATAATGTCAGCATGATATATTTCTCTTCATCATTTCCCTTTTCACCTTTTAGAAGTGTCATTTGTGGGGCCCCTAGGTGGCTCAGTCAATTAAGTGGTTGCCTTTGGTTCAGGTCATGATCTCAGGGTCCTGGGATCAAGCCCCAGGCCAGGCTCCTTGCTCAGCAGGGAGTATGCTTCTCCTTCTGCCCCTCTCCTCAATTTGTGCTCTCTCTCTCTCTCAAATAAGGAAATAAAATCTTAATTTAAAAAAAAAGCCATTTGTCTTTATATTTAAAGCAAACTTTTCTTGTACTTGGCATATAATGGTCCCTGTTTTATATTCAATCAAATAATATCTGTTTTTAATGGAGTTTTAGGCCATTTACATTTAATGAAATTGTCAACACCATTTTGCCATTTGTTTTCTATTTGTCTTATCTGATCTTTGTTTCTTTTTACCTCTTTTCCTACCTTATGAGATTAATTTAATTTTCAAGATTCCATTTCATCTTTTCTATTGTTTTATTAGCACTAACATATTTTAAGTATTTGTTCTAGAGTTTACAATGTATTAAATTAGTCCCAGTATACCTTCAAATAACACTTTACTATAACACACTTCCATCTTGCCTTTTTAGGCTTTGTTGGAAACTACTAGTACATACATTTTACTTCTACATATATTATTAATCTCACAATATGCTTTTTTTTTTTTTTGCTCTAGATCACCAATTACTTTTTAGATTTTTTTTAATGGGGAAATATGTTTTATATTTACCCAAATATTTATAAATACCCAAATGAAGAGCACTAGAGCAATTTCTAGTGCTCTTCATTCCTTTGTATAGATCCAAATTTCTATCTGATATTATTCTCCTTCTACTTGAAGAACTTCCTGTAACATTTTTTTGTAATGAAAGTCTGCAGGCAATAAATTCTCTTAGCTTTTGTTCATCTAAAAAAAGACTTTACCTTGCCTTTATTTTTGAAAGATATTTGTGATGATATTTTGATGACAGTATCATTTTCTCCTCCTGCTCTTTAAGATGTCCCTCCATCATCTTCTGATTTACATTGTGTTTAGACAAGAAATCTGCAAAAATTCTCATCATCATTCATTTGTATGTAACATACCTTTTTTCCTCTGGCTGCTTTTAAGATTTTCTCTTTATCATTCGTTCTTTGCAAGTTAATTATGTGACATGGTGTAATTTTCTTTGTTTTTTTCTACTTGGACTTTGTTGGATTTTTTAGATATGTGGATTTAAAGTTTTCATCAAATCTGGAAATTTTTGTTAATTTTTTTGCTTCTCCTGCTCTTTCTAGGACTCAAATTGCATAGTCATTAGATTAATTGCTTTCTTCATACCATTGTGCTCTGTTTACTATTTTCTGTCTTTTATCTTTCCATATTTCATTTCCTTGCCCTCCTCCCCACTCCAGTACTTCATTTTGGATAGATCCTGTCACTAGGTCTAATCTTTCATTTTTGCAAAGTCAAATATGCTGTTCATTCCCTCTGTATTTTCAATTCAGAGATTGTGTTTTTCATCTTTAGGAATTTCATTGCTTTTTTACACTTTCAATTTCTTTCCTCATCATGATCCTACTTTCTTTTACATATTTGAGCGTTTGTATCACATTTGCAATAATGCTTCAATATCATTTTCTGCAAATTTTGTCATCTTTGCCATTTCTTTTCTATTTCTAGTGACTGATTTTTTCATGGATATGGATTACATTTTCCTTCTTCACATCTAGTGAATTTTGAGAGAATGCTGAATGCCATGAATTTTATATCATTGACTGCTGGACTTGTGTTTTTCAAAAAAATATTTGAGTAGTCTCTGAAAAGCAGTCAAATTTCGATTAGATTAGTCTATTCCTTGTGGGACTTGTTTTTAGGCTTCTAAGTGGGATCTAGAGCAGCCTTTATTCTAGGAACAATTTTGCTCTCCTTGTAAGGTGTGCCCCTTCTAGTCCCATGGTTTCGATGAGATCTCTCTACTCAGTACTTCAACAATTTCTGACTCTATGTGGGCTCTGAAGATTGTTTGCCTTTGAAAATCTCAGTAATTGTTCTTTCCTTGAAAGCTATTTTTGTCTGGCCTTATGGAGGATTCTCCCTATGTTATGAACACTTTGTTATTCAGATAAAGATTCAAGGGTTCCCTATTGTAGGTTTTTGGAGATTTTTCTCTGTGAACCTTCCTTCTTTAGGGTAATCTGTTCCATGAATTATATTTGATTCATCTTCTTAGACCATCGACCTTGGTCTACCCAACTGAGAATGTTTGTCAGACTATTAAATTTCCTCTACCTATGCTACAGAGAATTACCTCTGGGCAGAAAGTATAGGTGATGGTAGATTTAATATCAATTTTTTCACTTTGGAATTTACAGTCCTATGTTGGCAGTTTTCCAATGCTTAAAAATAGTTTTCCCCTATAATTTTCAACTATTTAGATATTTATGGCTGGAAGTTAATTTGACTTTATTACTCCCCCATGGAAGAAACAGAATTCCACATATTCATTATTCATGTTGTTATTGTATTTCTTTGCATTGATGTTGGAGGCGCTTCTACAGAAAAGAATTTTGCTGTTATAAATTACCAAGCTTTTAATATCTTTGTATATAATGCATCTCCATGGGGGCAGGGTGTGAGTGTAAAGGTAGGAGATGAAATCTGTTAGATAATTAGGCCTGTAGTTTCTCAAGGGAAAAAATCATGTCTAGATTATCATTCTACTTACAGAATAATCATAATACTTTGCACATAATTGACTCCCTAAACACTATTGGCCAATGAACAAAGGAAGAAAGCAATGAATGGATGAAAATGGAAGCTACATAATTAGAAGTAGCATTCTTTTGTCAAATAATATAAATATATTTTTAAGATCTTGTTACATATTGCCCTTTTGCTCTTTGAAAAAATGATACCCATTTATATTACCATCAGTCATAAAAGCATTTACTCATTTCCTTGCAGCCCTGCCAACAATTTAACTAAATCATTTTTATGTCTCTAAGAATGGATGCACAGCAAACATCCAGAACCATTAATTTGCACACTAGGCTTTAAAAATTTTATGCCAATTTTCTTACTAGAATTAGGATCTCTTAATAAAAAATTTTGCCTGAGAAGAATTCAATTTATTATACAACTATCCCTTCCTAATCATTTCTGTATTCACAGTTTTCTTTAAAAGAAATCAGCTGCAAAAATTCTAGATTACCATTTTGTTTATTAACCTAATGTCAGCATTTTAGTCTTTTAACATGAACCATTTATTGGTCATGTTGTATAATTTCATCCTGCTTTGCAGCTATTAAAAATATCTTCAAAATTAATGCCAAAATATTTTGAAGAGTTTGAAAGATATAAGCAAACTAATGTATTTTAACATGTAAAAAAAATGCCTCCTGAAAATTAGAGTAGCAAAGATAAACTGAAAATCTGTCCTATAAATAAAATATAGTGAAAATGATAAATAAAAGATAGCAAACATTATTTTGATACATACAACTATACTCACAAGAAAGAGGAAAATCTCCAGAGGATAAAAATATGAAGGAAACTGAACACAAAAAGAATAAATGTAAGTTGATATTTAAGGTTTCTTAGAGGAGTATCCGCATACCCTTTACACCCTTGATAAACTAGAGGCTTCAAAATTAACTGAGCATGAATCCATGCTGAAATAACATGTAGGGAATTGGTCCTACAGAAGGATAAGGAGTAGAATGTATATCCATATGGGGAAGGATAGACTAAAAATTATTTATCCCCATCACAAGTAGGTGACCAGAAAAAAAAGACCCCAGTTGAAAAAAAATGAGCATTCTATTACAAAATTTTAATCATGAACTGATCACACAAGTTTGAGATTTGAATTACTACCCTCTCTGTAGTGTGGTAACTATATACTAATAAATCAACATAAGCTTTAGTTCTAGACTAGTTATAATCCTAAAATAGGTCAAATCACATCACAAAAGATTACTATACATAAAGTCCTGGCAAGATAAGCTCACAACCTAAAATTATAAAACACGCATGGAAACAATGTACCATGAAAGAGATCAGCAGAGGTAAAGATATGATTGGACCCTACCCCCAAGAATAGGATTATCAGGCTCATAGTATAAAGTAAGTATGTTTAAATGATTATGATATTATAAACTAAGCAAATAAGGACACGAGAAACCTGTAAGTCACTACAAAAATTGCCAGGTCAACTTTATAAAGAAAAAATCAGTTTGTAGAAAAGAAATAGTCACTGGGATTTAACAATTACCACATGTATGAAACGTAAGATTTATGAATATAGAAAGAGACTTGGTGAATTGATAGATTCTGCTCAGAAAACTATTCCCAAGGCAACACAGTCAAAAAAGAGATGATGTAAAGAGCAGTGAATAGACACAGAGGAGAGAATGAGAAGGTTTAACATATATGTAGCTGGTATTCCAGGAGAAGACACTATAGGGAATAAGAGAGCCAAATTTTTAAATAATATATTTAAGGAAGCTTTCCAAATTTAGTATAGATAGGAATCCATGATTTGTAAGTCAAATAAGTAATCAGTAGGATAACAACACTACATACTTAGATAAACTACTAAATGTCAGAAACAAAAAGATGTTAAGCACTGAGGCACAAAAACAGCCTTATAAACAGCATCATTAGAAGCAAAAAGATGGTGGAATAATGTATTCAAAATGTTCAGAGAAAAATAACTGAGGAGCTAGATTTAATCTATTATTCAAATGTGAGGTCAAAATGAAGGGCTATTAAGATAAATAAAACCCAAGGGAATTTACCGTTAACAAAACTTGCTAAATGAATTATTAAGAGAAGTACTTAATAATTGCAGAAGGTAATGAGATGTGAGAAGCAAAAAATAACTTTTTTATATTTTGGTAAATCTTAAAGGGGATTGAGTATATAAAACAATAAATATGATTTGTAACTAGAAAAACAAGGTGATATGAACATTCTGGATAATATTGTAAGATAGGTGGTGGATCATTAAAGTCAAACTATTTTTCAGGAAGAGAAAACAGAGCAATTTTTAAGAAATGTTTTTAATATTTATTTTTTAATTTACAAAATGTGAATTCACTCAATTTACTATACAGTTCTGCGCTTTGACAAATGCATAGAATCCTATAGTCCGACCATTATCAAGACACAGACAATTTCTCAAAAAATTGCATTGTACCCCTCCTTTGTAGAGAATCCCTCCCCCCTACTCCTGAGGACCACTGACAACCACTGATCTGTTCACCATCCCCATGGTTTTGCCCTTTCCAGATTTCCATATAAATGGGATCACTCTCACTACAGTCTTTGGGGTAAATTTTAGTTTATCTGATATAAGGATGGCTACCCCTGCTTTCTTTTGAGGACCATTCGAATGGTAAATGGTTCTCCAACCTTTTATTTTCAGGCTGTAGGTGTCCTTCTGTCTAAAATGAGTCTCTTGTAGACAGCAAATAGATGGGTCCTGCTTTTTTATCCAGTCTGAAACCCTGCGCCTTTTGATGACTTCATCAAGATAAGAAGCTTTTGCACAGCAAAGGATACAGTCAACAAAACTCAAAGACAACCTACAGAATGGGAGAAGATATTTGCAAATGACATATCAGATAAAGGGCTAGTTTCCAAGATCTATAAAGAACTTATTAAACTCAACACCAAAGAAACAAACAATCCAATCATGAAATGGGCAAAAGACATGAACAGAAATCTCACAGAGGAAGACATAGACATGGCCAACATGCATATGAGAAAATGCTCTGCATCACTTGCCATCAGGGAAATACAAATCAAAACTACAATGAGATACCACCTCACACCAGTGAGAATGGGGAAAATTAACAAGGCAGGAAACAACAAATGTTGGAGAGGATGCGGAGAAAAGGGAACCCTCCTACACTGTTGGTGGGAATGTGAACTGGTGCAGCCACTCTGGAAAACTGTGTGGAGGTTCCTCAAACAGTTAAAAATATACCTGCCCTATGACCCAGCAATTGCACTGTTGGGGATTTACCCCAAAGATACAAATGCAATGAAACGCCGGGACACCTGCACCCCGATGTTTCTAGCAGCAATGGCCACTATAGCCAAACTGTGGAAGGAGCCTCGGTGTCCAACGAAAGATGAATGGATAAAGAAGATGTGGTTTATGTATACAATGGAATATTACTCAGCCATTAGAAATGACAAATACCCACCATTTGCTTCAACGTGGATGGAACTGGAGGGTATTATGCTGAGTGAAGTAAGTCAGTCGGAGAAGGACAAACATTATATGTTCTCATTCATTTGGGGAATATAAATAATAGTGAAAGGGAAAAGAAGGGAAGGGGGAAGAAATGTGTGGGAAATATCAGAAAGGGAGACAGAACGTAAAGACTGCTAACTATGGGAAACGAACTAGGGGTGGTAGAAGGGGAGGAGGGCGGGGGGTGGGAGTGAATGGGTGACGGGCACTGGGTGTTATTCTGTATGTTAGTAAATTGAACACCAATAAAAAAAATAAAATAAAAAAAAAAATAAATGGGATCACTCATGGGACACCGGGGTGGCTCAGTGGTTGAGTGTCTGTCTTCAGCTCAGAGTGTGACCCCAGGGTCCTGTGATCCAGCTCCCCATTGGGCTCCCCGCAAGGAGCCTGCTTCTCCCTCTGCCTGTGTCTCTGCCTCTCTCTGTGTCTCTCAGGAATAAATAAATAAAATTTTAAAATAAAAATAAATAATTGGGATCACACAGGTCCTGCTCTGTTGAGTCTGGCTTATTTCATTTAACATATGCAATTGAGATTCCTCTACATTCCATACTTCACTATTCTTGTCTGTTTTATTCCTGAGTAGTAGCCTTTGTCCAATAATTCCTGTATCTCATTGTCCCAGGGTTGGCATCTGATGACTATCTTTTACGTATCTTTTCCTTTATGTATTCTTTACATGTTATCCTTTATGTATCTTTTCCCGGTACCTTTTATAAATTTGTTTTAGATCATGGGTATTTTGAATATTTCACTGTGCAACTCCGGGTCCTCTAAAAATCCTGTGGACAACGTCAACTGGAATCGGTCAACATCAGACTGAAAGCTTCATTGCAAACGCAGGCTGTGGATCCACGGTCAGCTCAGGTTTCAAACCCACCCTATGCCATGTGGTCTGCTCTATGCACACACTACTCATGGCCGGGGCACTGTGTGGTATCAGAGGTCAGTTCTCCAGGATCTATGTTATCTGTTTTGTGACATAGATCAGGTGTGAGCTTGTGGGAAGGTTTGTGTCAGGTTAGACACATACTTAGGGAGGCCCATTTCCTAGCCGGGCCATTTCAGGGATTTCTCTGTATTCTCAGATGCCAAAGGCCTTTCTCAGTCCTTTGGCCAGAAAAAAAAAAAAAAAAAAAAACAGTCCCACTAAGCTTTTACTAAGATCATCATTCTTTTTATCATTTGACCTACTAATGGGATTAAACATATTTTCTGCTATTGTATTCATCCAAAGAACTCCACTTGGTTATATTTTACACCACTAGTGTTGTTAAAGTCTATATATTAATATTTTGTATAGGATTTTTGCATTAATATTTTCTGTTTCTCTCTCACCTCCCTCCACACCTGTTGCTATGACTGAATTGTATGCCCCCTCCCCCCAAACCCTCAATATGGTGGTATTTGGAGATGGGGCTTCCCAGAAGTAATTGAGTTTATGTGAGGGCATGAGGATGGGGCCCTCATAATGAGATTAGTGGCCTTACAGGAAGGGACATCAAGGAGTTTGCTCTCTCCATCATCTCTTTCCATTGTAGGAGAACACAGCAAGGAGGTAGCAAGCTACCTGCGAGTCAGGGGGAGGGCTCTCACCAGCACCTGACCATGCTGGTACCCTGAGCTCTGATTTCCAGGCTCCAGTTGGCTAAATCATCCAGCCTATGGTATTTTGTCATAGCAGCCTGAGCCGACCAAGACACCTTGTTGATTCTATTTCGTTAGAGAACCCTGAATAACGCAGAGGACTTCCTTCTTTCTCTGTGCTCTGGGGCAGTTTAAATAACATTGAAGTTCTCTGCACACTGAAAATGTGAAGGATATTATACACAAGGCCATTTTTTGTTTGGAGTGTATCTGATTACTTTCTGAGTTTCTTATGTGGTTGTTCATCTATTAGGTTTTCTGTATTTTCTGGAGTCAATTATTATTTTTTAACCTTTCTAGAAAATCATCTATTTCAAGTTTTCACATTTGTTCGCATAGCTCTGGAAACTACTGCCATATATTTTTTGCTTCTTTTTCAATTGTGGTTATTCCTGTCATTATTTTTCCTTCAAACTTGAATGTATCAAAGTGAGATTTCAAAACAATTTCAAGTTGCACCTCTGTTCCTATTAGTTCTTGATATCTTTGGTTCACCCCCAGGTGACATCTTTCAAACAGTAACGAATGATCTTACAGCCCACTCCTCCATATTGGTGTACTTTTTTGCTGTTGTTAGATAATTTTTGTCTTTCAAGTTAAATTTTGTACCCCTGCTTCTAGTCAGCTATATATTTTAAAGAAATTTTTTATTTTTTTGACTTGTTGTTTTAATGTGCTTGTTTATTTCTTGGTCCATTATTACCAATTTATTTTGTAAAAGTGAATGGGTTATATTTTTTTAGTGGCCTGTATATTAATTTAATGAAACAAGGCTGACGTCAATTCTCTAGCCTTTTAACATATTCAGAATAGGAGGATCCCTGGGTGGCTCAGGCAGGTTTGGCGCCTGCCTTTGGCCCAGAGCGTGATCCTGGAGTCCCAGGATTGAGTCCCATGTCGGGCTCCTGGCATGGAGCCTGCTTCTCCCTCTGCCTGTGTCTCTGCCTCTCTCTCTCTCTCTCTCTCTCTCTGTCTATCATAAATAAATGAATAAATCTTAAAAAAAACATATTCAGAATAGTTAACATTATTTTTCAGTTCATCAGCTAATATTATAGAATTTAAGTATTCAGCGTGTTTCTAAAATGAGAAGTAGTTAAAACCAAGCAACAGTTTTATTTTTTTTTATTTTTTTATTTTTTAAAATCTTTATTTTATTTTTATTTATTTATGATAGTCACAGAGAGAGAGAGGCACAGAGACACAGGCAGAGGGAGAAGCAGGCTCCATGCACCGGGAGCCCAATGTGGGATTCGATCCTGGATCTCCAGGATCGTGCCCTGGGCCAAAGGCAGGCACCAAACCGCTGCGCCACCCAGGGATCCCCAAGCAACAGTTTTAATATCAGAATAAAGATCTTTGTGTAGTGGAGGCTGCTAACTTTCTTTCCCCCTCCTGCCTTCCCTTTTAAAGCAAACCCCAACCCAGTTAGAGGCCACATTTCCCATCCTAACTTGCAGAGTTCAGACCACGTGACTATGTTCCAGCCCAAGGGAATTAAGTGAAAGTGCAGCATCAACATGTCCTTTCTCTCCAAGGGAATTACTTATCCTCTCTGTTCTTTCTTTCCTCTTTCATGTGGGCTAGAACCAAGAGCGGCTGCTCAAGACAATATGAGCACACAGGGTATCTTTGCTCAAATTTTTAAAAAGTGACCACTGTGGGAAAATAAAGCTATCCTTGCTTTGCCTTCAAACCGAATAAAAATATTCACCTTGCAGAGATGATTCACAAACAGGCGCCTTTTTTTGGATGGACTGATGAAAACCAGCTGTGGGTTTTCCCACTTAGCCCTCAGCCGATATGATAGCAAAGCAGGGTCTTTTGCCACTGAGCCGCCTTCCACCCTGGGGGCAAGACCACACCCTAAGGAACATTCAAGCAACAGGAAAGAGGGGATCTGAGTCCTGGAAGACTTTCTGGAGCAGAGCCTACTTCGAGGCTGTAACACGAGAAAGACCTTGATTCATACTTTTCCTGAGTCCTTGTATGTTGGGCTTCCATTACCGCAGCAGCCAAGCCTGTACCTCGGCTCTACCCTGGTCCCTATTCTGTAGGAGGCACTGATTTATTTCTTTTTTTTCATTTGGTTTTATTGAAGTTCGATTCACCAACATAGTATAACAGCCAGTGCTCATCCCATCAAGAGGAGGCACTGATTTAATACTTGATGCTGGGCAGCCCGGGTGGCTCAGTGGTTTAGCGCTGCCTTCAGCCCAGGGCATGATTCCCGGGGTCCGGGGATCGAGTCCCACATCGGGCTCCCTCCCTCTGCCTGTGTCTCTGCCTCTCTCTGTATGTCTCTCATGCATAAATAAATAAAATCTTTAAAAAAAATAATACTTGATGCTGGCTACATAAATTCATCTCTCAGTTCAACTCCCAGACATCCTGAGTGCAGATGGTATGGCCAACACTAGATGAGATTACTCTTTCAGTGAGAACGACACCAAAAGAAGATCCTGTTTTTGTTTTTGTTTTTTTTGTTTTTTTTAAGAAGATCCTGTTGATGCATAGCTATGCGCAATGAGCTTCTCTTCTATATTTGAATCATTTTATTTTTATTTTTCCATATTACTAGAGTCTATGCAAGGTGGATATCATTCCGCTTACCAGTATGATCACTTTTCTCATTCTCTCCGTAAATTTCTGCCTTGGATAATCTGCCTCTAAAGAGGAGAGGCTCCTTTATCTCTAGTGATTCACAGGGGATCTCCAGTCAGCCAGTCGCAACTGAAATTCCTAGGGACAACAGAAGTCCCATTTGCAGAAAACGGTGACTTTGGGGACGCGGAGCGGTCAACCACCGCTATAGCAGGTTCCCAAACGCTGCAGTAGTGTCTCCTGGGCGCCAACCTCGTGCTCGTCAAACCAGAGCAGGACGTGACATGGAAACACGCCGACCGCAGTTTGACAAATGTTTGTGCAACACCTGCTATGTCCCAGGCACTTCGCACCAAACATAAAGACCGTCCTGACCTCTGAGACGCCTCGCCATCAGCCGCTGGTGGGAGAGAGAAACAAATAAAGAGATCATCCCAATGTACAGCGGCGATCATCTGGGCCCGCTGGCCTCCGTCGGCTGAGGCTGCTGGCGGGCCTCCGGGCTCGGCCTCTCTGCCTCCTGCGGCCTCCTCCGGGCAGGCCCAGCAGCAGCCCCCCAGGTGGGTCCTCCGAGCTCCTCCCAGCTCCAGGATGCAGCCTCGGCTGACTTCTGCAGCCCCTCCAGCTGGCTTCGGGGCAGCAAATTCCGCGGCACCCCGTGCCCCTGGGTTCAGGTGGGTCCTGCAGATGCCTAGGAGTTCGACAACACCTCTTACAGGTGACTTTTCTGGGGCAACCGCCTTCAACACGGGCTCTGGAGGCGGCCTCCCAACAGATCTCCTCAGCATCCCGGGGCCAACTCCCGCTAGGGAGGCATTGCTGCAGGAAGCTTCCAGCCTGTGAGCCCCAGCCCCGACCCTCCCTGCCCACCAGCCTCAGCTCACTGATTGTGGCCGGGCTGGGCCTGGGAAAACCAACAGACTTGCCCCCATCCAGTGGGGAACAACCACTCCCGAGGAGGCTGAGTCCCAGGCTTGGGCAGGGCCTCCTTCCTTGGGTAGCCCCTGGGCCTGGGGGGTGTCAGGAGGAAGACCGTCCTCTGCCCCATGGTCCTTCTAGCTGGATTTACTATCAAATTAACCTAAAACAGATTAACAGGAGAAAATCAAATTTAAGAGGTGTACATACGGGGAAGCCACATGCGTGAAATTCCAGAGACAATGAGGCAACAGGAAGATCGGTGCCTAAAGAGTGGGGCAGGGCCCTGAGAACAGAGAGTGCAGAAAGCTCATTAGCAGGAAGGTGAAAGAGGATGTCTGGAAAGCACGGTGATCCTATGACGCAGAGAAGTTTCTTAGATAAAGGAGAGTCTGGCAATAGCTTCTCCCCGGTACAGGCCCTACTTCCCTGTGTAAGTTTAGGCAGATGAGGGGGAGGCAGAGAGCTTTTCCTGCATCTGCAGGGTTTTGATTACTTTTATTTTTTTAAGGGTTCTATTTATTTATTTGAGAGAGACTATGTGCACACAGGCACACAAAGCACGAGTTTGGGGGAGCACCCGAGGGAGGGGAGCGGCAGGCCCCTCACTGAGCAGGGAGCCCAATGCCAGTGCCCCGGGGTCAGCTTGATCCCAGGCCCCAGGGGTCATGACCTGAGCCAAATGCAGAGGCTTTATTGACCGAGCCACCCAGGTGCCCCATTTTGATTATTTTTAACTCAAAATGGACTTTATGCCAAAGTGGCCCATCTTGGGGCCAGCTTGCCCTGGGCCTCTACAGGGTATTCTTTAAAGCTCTTTATTCCCTTTTAATAGTTTTCTTTGGAAATAATTGTTTATATTCATCTCTCTTTTTTCAAATTGCTGAGGTTTCTGTCTCCTTACTGGATCCTGATTACTAAGCATATTATTATTTTATTATTCTTCTATCTTAATCATAAACAAATTGGCTGACCCCACATGAGCGGTGGTATGTAGAATGCATTTCTTTTTTTTTTTTTTTTTACATAGAATGCATTTCTATGGCGAGCAATCCTATGCCGGCATACCTCTACTTACATGTGTTTCTTCTTTGCCTAATAATAATACTTAATTACCTTAAGTGATCACAGATTTTCCTAATCTCTTTTTCCCTCTTAGGGAATCACTTTTAACTGATTTTTATCCAGAAAATGTACCTGAAAGATCCATATTCATATCACCTAAAAAATGAATGCCAAGGAAATAGTACAAAATGTTAACATGCCAGAGAAATTTATTTTCCCAGTCAAGAACCCGAGTGTGTTATAAATCTAACCCAGAAGTTCAGGAATCCACTGGCCTTGGGAGTCTGTGAAAACTAGGGTGTTAACCAGCCAGTACTCAACTACACTGCCTCGTGGACCCTAAATATCAGAATAGAACTTGTGTGGGGACTCACTGACCTGCAGGAGTTTAGTAGCCAGGGGAGTGAGGATGTTCATTCTTTTTAAAGATATTAATCACGGAGTAGTATTTGATATCTTCTGGAAGCAAGTTCTCATGGACTTTAGGGGGGCAATCTCTCTTCTTTTGCAAGGAGTTATTAATACAGAAGTTTGAGGTCACCTATTCTAGAACTCGGCTCGAGTAACAGAGTAACAATATGCTGGGATCCTACTCTACCAGGATGGGGAAAAGATGGGCCCAATGCCTGCCCTTAAGAAGCTTATAATCTAGTGAAAAAGAGACTCGTATATATGACATAGAATGTAGGACGAGATTGAATGAGTGATAAACGAGAGGCAGGGCAGCCGTGGGAACGTGCCTCCTACCCTTCCAGCTGCTGGGAGCATCGCTAAGGCCACAGCTCCCATGCCCTTGACAATCGTATGCTTTTTGTGCCGAAGCCACACATCCCACAGGCTTCTCCTAGGCAAACACTGACAGTGGCAGAGAGATGAAAGTAGCTCATTTCTGGGAGAAGCTGGACCCCTCCAAAGGAAGTCTTTGGTTTGGGGATTCATCAAAAGCCTCACCCAACTGCACTCAGGGTCAGATTTGATTCTAGTCTGATGGCTCCCAGCCTTGCCCAGCTGCCTACCCTTTTTTTTTTTTTTAGACATTTTCCTTGATAAGCTTGTTGTGCAGCTAATCTCATCTTGGCTCAGCTTCTTGGAGGGACCCAGACTTACACACAGAGGTACAGGCAACACACATGGGAATAGAGAAGGTTGAAATATTGATTCTGAAACTCTACTTCAGAGAAAGTAGCTTTTAATCTGGACCTTGAAGGAAGAGTTGGATTTTGGGGGGAGAAAATGCAGGATGAAGACAGACTGGGTGATGGCATAGTGAACGACATGGTTAGAGCAAGTGGCCTGGCATGGCTAAAATGTAAGATGCCTCTCAGAATGTAATGGGAAACAAACGTGCAAACGCAAAGAGGACTGGAGAATGTTCTCAAATGCTGTGCTAAGGAATTTAGTTATTTCTTAATCATTTTAGCATTTTGAATAAGAAATTGAAAAAAAAAAAAAAGCCTATCTCAGGCAGGAGGCTTTTGACTACAAGGAAAACCCAGGTTAACATGCCTCTAAACAGACTTTATTGGCTCACGTTCCAAGAGGTAAGGTAGGCATTTGGGTAAGTGGATCAATGTAATGATGTTCACCAAGGACCTGGGGTTTCCCTCTCTTTCTGCTGGTACAACGTTGGCTTCTTTACAAGGCTGATCTTTTTAAGGTACAAAGATAGTTCCCAGTAGCATTAGGGGCTGCATGTTTAAAATGAGACATTAAAAAATAATAATAAAAAAATTAATAAAATGAGACATTAGTGGTTTTCCATAATTCTCACTTATGAAAAAGAACCTTCCTGACGTGTGATGCAAACATTCTCAGCCTCTTTATGAGTTAAAATTGGGCCACATACCCATTCCTTAACCAATGAATGGCGAAGGTATGGAAAATTAGGCCAATCAGACCAGTCAAGGGATTATTAGGCAAATAGACTATTTGAAAAATGAATAAATAACCATAATTGGGGATCTACCAGGAGAAAGTTGGGAGGACTCTGCCAAGACAACCAACGGAGTTCACCTGTAACGATAATAGGATTTTAGGAAGAGACTTGGGGAAGTATGGAAAAGGAATTGGAGAATAAGAGATTATAACAGAGTTGCCAGTTGGAAAGATTTTGAGAACCAGATTTGCTGCAATCTGATGAACAGCAAAAAGTAAAAAAATGTAGGAGGTTAATGAGGGAGATGATACAAGGAATCTTTGCCATGAAATAAAATGTGTGTGTCCCTAGGACCCACAGTAAGGGTAGATGCGCCTCCATCTCTACTTCTATTTGGGATAGAGAAGCAGGAATTAAAGACCAGACTGCTGTACCCTATTTATGAGTCTATACACATAGGCCTGCATCTTCCTTTCCAGCTACGAAATCTTTGATTGGATGGAAAAAATTAATAATCCTTCTGGAATCACTTCTAGGAAATATCCCTACATTAACTCCACCAATTTTACAATTGATCCATACAATTAGAAGGACTCCCTACTGTGCCTCAGTTAATCTGAAAACGTGGGAAGACCGGTAATTGTGGAAATGCATACAATTGTACCTATGCAGATATGCCAGCATTGTCTCAGGCCTTCAAGAATTCACAGGTGGTGACTGTAGTGGGTAAGACACGGTTTGGCTGAGGACTATCCAGGAAGTGTGGTTATGAAAGTATGCACTGAAGAGGCATGGAAGAGGGGGGTAGGGAAGGTTCTGGACTCCAGAAACACTCAGGAGGCACCTGAGACTTAGGTGGAGCATAGGAGGTGGTCAGAGGATGGAGGAAGAGGGAGTGGAAGAGGAATTTTCCTGCCTAAAGGATTGGATCAATGGGCTGCGGCAACACCTGGTAAGGATCCCAGAACCACTTGACTCCCAGCTCGCGGATTGTTCTGTATGGATTCTCACAGGCCCAGGCTTTTAGCCATGAACTCTCCCGGGCGCCCCCTCCACAGACTTGGAAGAAATGATGGCTTGAAGTTTTTCACAATGACATAATTCTGTTATCTGCAAACCGTGGGGAGTCCATGTCCCTGGTTTCAACAGTAGCGGAGAGGATGCGCTCTGGGTTTGGCTCGGCTCGCCAAGGAGTGTCTTAGAGGGCGGCAAACAGAAGAAAAGGGGACACACGCACAAAACCGCACGAAAATGAGAACCATATTTAAAGATGAATTTGCTGGACGCCTGGGGGGCTCAGCGGTTGAGCACCTGCCCCGGCCCAGGGCGTGACCCCAGGGTCCCGGGATCGAGTCCCACGTTGGGCTCCCCGCGGGGAACCTGCTTCTCCCTCCGCCTGTGTCTCTGCCTCTCTCTGGGTCTGTCATGGATAAATAAATAAAATCTTACTTTAAAAATAATTTGCTTATGCGTCGGACACTTATTCAACAAAAGTTAAGTGTATTCCTATAATCAGACACTTGGCCAGCCCCAAACACAAAGCTGAGAGGGTCCAGAGTTCATATCAAGCTCAAGAACTTCAGCCTTCCTGGACGGCCTACAGGCAATGGCCAGTCACTGTCAAG
Source organism: Canis aureus (assembly GCF_053574225.1). Taxonomy (NCBI): domain Eukaryota; kingdom Metazoa; phylum Chordata; class Mammalia; order Carnivora; family Canidae; genus Canis; species Canis aureus. Next base: position 68,844,704 of record NC_135611.1, on the reverse strand, counting down.
CCCACATCTCGGAGCCCTGGCCGCCTTCGGAGCGCTGGCCAAGGATTGGGATTTCCATCCTGAGTAAGCAACATGCGGGCCGTGCGCCCCTTGCCATCTGACGGATTTAAACTTCAAGTGTAGTTACGATGAAATACATTAACACTTAAATCTCAAAAATTGCACACTTTATACATTTGTTTTTGTCTTTAGGCAGATTTCATGGTGTAGATTGTCGACTCAGGACACGGTTCTTACTCAGACCTTCAAATATAGGCAGTTTCTACGGTCGCTGAGTGATGGGTTTTTCTAGGGTTAAAATCCTTTCGGTGCCTCCTCTACAGCTGGACCCCAGAGACAACTTAATTGGGCAGAGAAAGACTACACACTGTGGGCCAGACAGCTCTGTCACCCTCGCCATCAACACCCGCTACCTACCACCCTGTAGGTCCTTTTTCTTCGTTGTGGTGGGGGTGGAGACCCGCTCCCCTGGGTCTCCCTGTCCGCACACCCCCCTTCCTGCTTCTCAATCCGGCCCTGGAAGGGTGGTCGGGAGCTGGGAGCTTGCAGCATGCTCAGGAGCAGGGGGCCACTGGCCGGGCTCGGGGGGCTTGGGGTGGCGGGGGGCTCAGGGTGGTAGGGTGGCAGGGGGCTCGGGGGGCTCAGGGCGCTCCAGGGACTCAGGGGCTTGGGGTGGCGGGGCCTCCGGGGGCTCAGAGTGGTGGGGGCTTGAGGGGTTCTGGGGGCTCGAGGGGCTCCGGGGGCTCAGGGGGCTCCGGGGACCATGCGGCAGCTGGGCCCTTGCTCTGGAACCCGCAGTTTTTGGATTGTCAGCTGCGGCCGCGCAGCCCTGGCCATGGATGGACTCCACCGGCTCGGCCCCCAAGGTGCGCACCCTGCACCGTGTGCCTCCAGCACCTGCTCTTGGTGCACACCCCGCACCATGTGCCTCCAGCACCTGCTCCTGGTGCACACCCTGCACTGTGTGCCTCCAGCACCTGCACCATGTGTCTGCAGCACCTGCTCTAGGTGCGCACCCTGCACTGTGTGCCACCAGCACCTGCTCCGGGCCACAACTGGCAGGCCGGTGCTCAGCCCTGGGGGGTGAAGGGCAGCCGTCGGCTTTCTGAGCTGCAGAGAGGAGGTATGTCCCAGGAAGATGCTCGAAGCAGCTCCAACCTCGGCCCCCTCCTTCGCCTCCTGTCGCCCCGGCGTCCGGCTGTGGCCTGGCTCTGAGGTGAGAAGAGCGTCCGGGTGGCGCCTGCACGGCAGGTAAGGACAGCTCGCGCCTGCCGCTCCCCTTTGCTGGGCCTCAAAGCCACAGCGAGGAAGCGTGCGGACCCCTGGCCCTGTTCTCAGGGCGCCAGGCGGCCTTCAGTGAAGGCTGAGCCATGGGGCTCTCCGTGTGGTCGGGACGTCCCTACAGGATGCTGATGCGCGTGAGGGGTCTTTGCGGCGTCTCTCACCCTGCACCCCGGCCCCGACCTGCCCGACCTGCCGGGTACAAGTCGGGTCTCTGTTTAGGGGCTGAGGTTAAAAGCACTTGGGGGAAAAAAAAAAGAAATTCCCGGCATAATCCAGGGAAAGGTACTTTATGCCGTATAGGCAAATGTTTATCGTAATCGGCAGCCTTTTCAAAGATGATCATGATTTCACTTACGGCCAAGAGAGATTATTAAAACTCAACATCCACCTTGCACAGCATTGAACTTCAGCCGACCAGAAAGGAAATGTTCATTTGACAGTCACCTGGTTATTTGTAGAAGCAAAATATTCAGGGTTTTCCCCCTGAAAGATCAATAGGAGTCCACATATTTAAAGAAAAATAAAAAATTAGCTGCCCTCACATTCTCGGGGTCTTGAGCAGGATAGCTTCTCCGCAGAGGCATCAGTTTAAAACTAACGAACACGGGAATCCTCTCTGTCATTGCATATTAGTATTTCTGAGAAAGGTGGAGTCAACATCTTCAGATGGATCTTCGTGGAAAGAGAACAGAAAGAAAGGGGCTTTTCAGAACATAAACAGGGAGCGTTCCAATAAATGTAAACTCCGCAGTCCCGAAGAGACTGTCCAGAGTGTCCCCTAATAGTGGCTGCAGTTGTCATTACTGTTCATTCAGCTGGAGGTTTAGAGAGAAAGGATCACTTTTCCAGGGAAACCACCACCTAGTAAGCGAGCGGGGGTCTAGGAGCGTTCCCTCGCCTTGGGCCATTGCCACCAAATGGTGCAGAAAAATGTGGGCCTTCCTAATCTACTATTAGATTTCTTCATTTCCCCGGTAATTTAAAGATAAATTTGTCAGTAACAAGTCATTTGAAACAGTACGTTGTTTCTCGAGAGACGGGGACCAAAACTGAAACAAACAAAATGCAAAACTTGTGGCGATAGAGGAAGGAAAAAGATAAGGAAATATTTCGTGGAAAAACTCGACTGGAGGAAAAAAAAAAGAATTTCTGGACAGATTACTGCTTTTAAGGCCCTTTTGTTTTAGTTAATTTTGGGGGGGGATGTTTAGTCGTTTAAGTTTTTACGTTCAAGTACGAGAAAGTTATATTAGTTTCAGGTGAACAATGTAATGACCCCACGAGTCCCTGCGTTACCTCTTGCGCCTCACAAGAAGTGTGTCTTAACCTCCCGCCTGCGCCTCCTGCTCCTCCTCCCCTGAAGCCTTCTATAGTAGCCTGACAGGTGTTTGTGCCGCCTTCCCCTGTGGGCGCATGTACCACGTACAGGTGAACAACCTCTAGTACGAAAGGCTGAGGGATCAGGTTTGCCCCGACCTAAGAATTCCTATTTCTAGTTTATTTTGTAGGGATCAGAACCAGCTGCCTCCAGTGCCACAGGCTTTGTTCCACGGAGGGGACGCAGTGCTTTAAAGGTACATTTCTGGGGATCCCTGGGTGGCGCAGGGGTTTAGCGCCTGCCTTTGGCCCAGGGCACGATCCTGGAGACTCGGGATCGAATCCCACGTCGGGCTCCCGGTGCATGGAGCCTGCTTCTCCCTCTGCCTGTGTCTCTGCCTCTCTCTCTCTCTCTCTCTCTCTCTCTCTCTGTGACTATCATAAATAAATAAAAAAAATAAAAACAAAAAAAATAAAAGTGCATTTCTGGCCCGGGGCCTGGAGAAATCCCTTCCCCGCTCCCTGTCCTGGGGTGACTATCCTGGCGCCACCGTCCATACCCCAGTGTGCGTTCTCAGCCGGGGCCTCCGAGGCTGGCGGCCTGACCCCTGACCTCAGCCTGCTGATGGGGCACCCGCCTCGGGTGCCCGGAGCACAGGTGGGCTCGCAGTGGCCTATTGGGGGGTTCGGGGGACCCGGGCTTCAGCCAGGAAAGCCGGCCCCCAGGCCTGCCTCCACCCACCGCGGCCTCCTGCAAGGGGCGCTGCTGCCTGTCCCCCTGCAGCAGGCGGGCACCTGCCCCGTCGGTTTGCTCTGACACTCAGCACTGCCGGTGGCCACCAGCGCCGTGTCCCAATGAGCCGTTGGCAGAAGAAAATGGGACAGGAAGTCGCTGTACCTCCGGCTCTCAGGTAAGCCAGTGGGTCCCCCCATTGCCCAGCTGTGACCTGCGGGGAGGATTCGCGTGCAGGTCATTCTGTGTCCCCGAAAGGGGCTGCTGGTGGCTGAGGGGCCGCGCCACCCCTGTGCCCGCTCCCCTCTGTCCCCGTCTCTCCCACATCAGACAGAAAACAGGTGGGGGGGGAGGAATTTCACAAACTGCCTCAGGCTGTGAAGGAAACACTTGGCACAGAATGGATTTCTTTTTTCCTCTTAGCAATCAAAGCCTCCTAGTGCCTGGTCCTAGAGGCGTGTTTTCTGGTCTTTTCCTTCTTCGTTCAATGAGAACTGACATCTGCTTCTCTACTTCTGCCACTGCTTTGCAGACAGGCTCGAGTAGTGTTTAGGATTCGAACCTAGTTCGGCTGCAATATGCTTATTCTCAAAACTCAGATCAGGATAAAGCCCACATACTTTCAGTAGAGGAACCGCATGATCAGAAATCTTCATTTTGGGGCCCCTGGGGGGCTCAGGAGTTGAGTGTCTGCCTTCAGCCCAGGGCGTGACCCCGGGGTCCTGAGATCGAGTCCCGCATCCGGCTCCCCACAGGGAGCCTGCTTCTCCCTCTGCCTGGGTCTCTGCCTCTCCCTGGGTCTCTCATGAATAACTAAATAAAATCCTAAAAGGAATGTTTTAATTTTAATAATTATATAGAACGTTCTCAGCTATCCCTTCCATCAGAAGCTGTCTAAAAAGAGCTAATCAACTCTCTTTGTATGGCATGAAAGGTGTTAATCAGTCACTGATTGCCTTTGATTTGATAAATGAGTTTTCCATTATTTAGGACAACTCTTAGCTTTGGTTGTGGCAATGTAGGGAAGGGATCGCTGTGCCCCTATGAACTAGAAATACTCAAGTAGTAGCTGGACTCTAGGCCAGAAGCCAGATCAAGCTGGTTCTGGAGTCGATGTATTTATGTCCACAGTCCCAGGGATCCTGGGTCGTCTTCAAGGGCACAGCGTTTAGCCCCGCCAGCAACTTTCAGATTGTCACTGCTGGGGATTTAATGTGGGGACACAATCCCATCCTAAGGTCTGAGGATAAGCCCAGCGTCGGTTCCCCGACGTTGTTTGCTGCCGAAGAGCTCAGCAACGGGAGGTGGGAGGACGGATCCAGTTTGAATTTACGTGCCTTTTGGGCTACGTGGGCCTCTACGTTCTGTTCCCTCCTTCATCTTGCGGTGTCTCGTATTACCGTGGTTTAATGTCTTATATCACACGTAAAAAAAAAAAAATCGTAAGCCCAAAACTGTAAGCACGCAGAGGGAAGCCGGCGAATGGCTAAGCAGCGTCCAGTTCCAAGTGGCCCTTGGTAAAGGCATCGAGAGCACCCCCCAAGCTAAAGCCTCTTCTCTGCTTCTGCCCCAATACGTCGGGCAGCCGGGCCGTGGCGATGTTGTGGCCTGGCCAGAGGGAGAGGCCCGGCCTCACTTCCTCGAGCACAACGTACACCTACAGCCAACGTGCAGGTAAGGTGTTGCCGGCTGATGACCCCCGGCCGGGCCGGAGTCGCGGTGTGTCTGTGTGCGGCGGGCTCTGCTGTGATCTTCAGGACGGACGTGTGAGCGAGAGGAGTGTGGGCCCTGCTCTCGGGGGGCGAGGACGGCGGTTGAAACTGGGAAGGAGACCAAGTACTGTGGGGCCCTCGTGAGTGCCGGGAGGCGGCCGGAACGCGCAGTCGGGTGGGCCCTCGGGAGCCCTGCGTGATCCGGGACCAGCATGGGGGGAGGCGGAGGCAGAGGCCCGAGGCCCGGTGGCTGGTTTGTTCTTGGAGCCGATGAGAAGCAGCGTGGCTGGCTGCAGGGAGCCCTGGACGGGGGAAGGGGGTGGCAGGGAAGGTGTGTTGGGGTGTGGGGGCCAGGGCAGGTGGGGGAGCCCTAGGCCAGGCCCAGGAGGGCGCCCTTGTCGAGGCTGGGTTCCGTAGGTCCCTCCGGCCAGCGCTTGGCTGCACCACGTAGGGCAGAGAGAAAACAGGACGTGCTGTGACAGGTGTCATACCCTGGACCAAGGCCGCAGGGAGGGGGCCAAAGAAGACCCCATCGCTCCTCTGCCAACTCCGTTTTGTTTCTGATGACAGAACTAATGTATTTTTCTTCTAGAAAACCCCAAAAAAGTACACAGACGTGTCCCCGGAGATTTTATTTTATTTTTTTTTTATTTTTTTTAAAGATTTTATTTATTTATTCATGATAGTCACACAGAGAGAGAGAGACAGAGAGGCAGAGACACAGGCAGAGGGAGAAGCAGGCTCCATGCAGGGAGCCCGACGTGGGACTTGATCCCCGGTCTCCAGGATCAGGCCCTGGGCTGAAGGCAGCGCTAAACCGCTGAGTCACCGGGCTGCCCAATTTGATCAATTTTAAAACATTTTTTTGTTTTTAGTGGCTGCTCGATACATGGCAATTTATTCATTTCGTATTATGATATGATATTTATTGTGTGCCTTCCGTGTGCCTGATACTACATTAGTTCTTGCAGATAAAAGGATGAATACAATATGGGGTTGCCCTCTTTGAATGTACAGCCTAATAGCAAGACCCCAACCAAGGGGCCCTGATGGGAGAAAAGAAGGATGCTGTTTGGGGTCATTATTACTGTTATGACGGAGTTGGGCCCCCCTTGGGGCCAGGCCTCTTCCTTCGGCCTTGTGGGCTCCTAAAGCAATTAGTTCACTTACCCCTGAAACCATGAGCTGAGGGCCGTGAATTAATGCATCAGGAGGTGTAACTTATTTGAATAAAACTGTCATGATTGGACCAAGAGTATCAGCCGTCTCACTGGCATTATTTTTCCACTCTAATATCCCTCTACTACTAGTCCTAGCAGATCTCTTCTTCACTCTGTGCTTTGGGAATATTGGTGTTTTAAAAGGACTTTATTTTCGGGGTACTTCTAAATTCAAAACATGATTGAGATCATCAGGGACATTTCCCATGTACTCCCTGCCCCCACACACACGTAGCCTCTCCCATTATTAACATCCCTCACCAGGGTAGGACATTTGTCACAATGGCCAAACCTCCATGGACACATTGTCCTCACCCAGAGTCCATGGTTTACTTTCCGGTTCACCCTTCATTTCCTACATGCTATGGGTTTGGACAAATCTATAATGCACGGAGCTCCCAGGATCGTATCATACACAGAAGTCTCACTGCCTAAAAGTCCTTTGTGGTCTGTTGACTCATCTACCCTCTCCCCTAATCCCTCATAACACTGATGGTTTTACTGACCCCGTCATTTTGGCTTTTCCAGAACATCCCATACGTAGAATCCCACAGTCTGCAGTCTTTCCAGATCGGCCTCATTTCATTTAGTAATGTGCATTTGTTTTCCCGTCGCCTTTCCATGACATAATAGCTCATTCTTTGGAGTGCTGAATAATATTTTGTTGTCTGGCTGTGTCACAGGGCATTGTTTCCAACTTTTATTTTTGTCTTCTGTTGGACTTGGGTTTATGGGGGTAGGACTTTGATGTTTGGTTCCAGGCACATAGAATGCACCTGATTAGTATTTCTGTATGAATAAGTTATAAATGGATAAATGAGACACACGGCTTTTTCTCTCTCTCCTTATCTTTATCATGTGTTCTCCTTCACCTGGAAGCAGCTTCCAGACTGGGGAAGTCTATGCTTCTGGGAGAATGTGCCTTCACGGGTCAGGGATGGGGTTTCATTCCTCTCCACCCCCACCCCAACCAGTTTATTTCTTAAACGCAGGACTCAGCAAACTCTTGGGCCAAATCTGGCCCGACCGCTGTTTTCGTGAATAAAGTTTTACTGATTGGAACACAGCCACACCCATCATTTATGGGCCGTGAATGGCAGACTTGAGTGGCTGTGATAGAGATCACATGGCCTGCTGGGCTGAAAACACTTACTACCTGGGTCTTTATAGCAAAAGTTTGCTGACCTCTGTCCTAACCCAGGGAGGGACCTGGAGGCTGAGCTCAAGGAGGCCAGAGCGACTGCTTATAGAAACGTGTCCAAAGTAGCAGCTGTTAGGTCCTTTGAGGGAGAAATAAATTTCTGAGGTTTATTTGATTTGTGTGTTGAATAAAGAAACTATAAGAGAAAATCTGGTGAGAGGTCTGGATGCTTCGTTTTAGTAATTACAAGACAAAGGAATTTGGCCTAATTCATTTTTGAATTAAACAGCTAGTCTCAGACTTTACCATGACCCAGAATCACGGCCCCTCCTCCAGTAGGTTCTAATCCAGGTCTGGGTGGTGATCCGGAAGTGCTGTCACCACCAGTTCCCAGATGCTGCCCATGTGGCTGGTCTGGAGGTCACACTTTGAGAACGATGCCTTTAGAACAGTGGTTCGAAGACTTAGCAATCTGAGTCTCAGAGTTGCCTGGTGAGTTTAAAAATATTTTATTTAAACAAACATGCATGGGTCTTGCCCCAGACTTACCAAGTCAAATTCCCCAGGCTTGCTGCCTTCGGCCCAGGGTGTGACCCCGGGGTCTCAGGATTGAGTCCTGCATCGGGCTCCCTGCAGGGAGCCTGCTTCTCCCTCTGCCTGTGTCTCTGCCGATCTCTCTCTCTATTTTTTAAAATAAATAAAATCTTTAAAAAAATAAATAAAAAGAATGATGGTGAAGAAACCTTATTTAGTTGAAATGCTTTGGAAACTATCCTATGGGCTTTGCTGAGTAAGGCACGTAGAAGATGTTTTGACTAGTAAGTCTGAAGTAACAGATACCAATTTTCTTCCAGTCTGTTTTTTTTTTTTTTTTTTTTTTTTTTTACAGTCTCAGTTTTAAGAAAAACTCTACACTGGGATCTTGTTTAGTGGATGTACATATGTACATTACATCTATCAATAGACTTCAAAAAAAAAAAAACAGTCCAAAAAGGACCCTGTGTTCAATTTGGCAGAAATATTTTTCTTTTCCTTAGAAAACTTGGTATGTTTGTAAATTTTCTTTCACTTACTATAAGTAATCTTAAATCTGTACATGTGATTCCCTTTTCCTTTTTTCTTGAAACTGAGGTTTTTACATAGGACAGGGGCATGAACAGGTCATGTTCCACCGCCTTTCCATGGTTTTCGGGGGAGCAAATTTAAATGCACAAGCGCCTGCTGGAAATGGCACCGGGATGTCTCCTTTCCTGGCTCTTCCTCCTCTGTGTGCAGGGAGGAAACATTCTTTAGCATCTGGGCAGGTGTTTTTAAAACACTACAGAGCCCTGGTGCCCCATATGTGCTTCTGCTGGGAGAACGCATTTCCCTTCTACCACAATTTTGCACAGTGAAACTGTGTTCATTTTAATTTTGTTGATTGCTATCTGTGATGTTCTGAAGCTGAGTATTATGTCAGAATGCAAATAAGGCCAAGCAGCCATGAAATAGTAAATGTACCAAATGCACCCAAAAGAACCAAATCTTTGGCACTTTGGCAGCTAATGTCATGACCCCAACCATCACGAGCCACACGGAGAACTAGTAAGCACCGTGTTACCAAAGGACAAGCGTTCCGGTCATGCTTTGGGTCTGTGCTCTTTTCTGCTCCTCTTTGGCCCTAAAAAGATACAGATAAACACCAAGATTTGGGTTTACAGATCCCTCAAATCCATACGACTGAACAGTCATCCATGTCTCAAATTACATATTATGAAGTCATGATGGTTACTAACGTGAAACGTCAGAATAGGAGTCTGACAAATGGCTTAACAAGAATAATGTTCTGAAGTACAGAAGAGCTCATTTATTTAGCGCATTTGGATTAATTCAGGTTTCAAGCTGGCTGGCTTCAATGAAAATCTTCACACTTTTTTCCTCTTTTCTTTCTTCTTTCCTTTTTTTTTTTTTTTTTTTTTCATTTCCTTAGAAGATTAGAAAGGATGTTAGGAAGGTATTGTGAGTAAAGTAGAAATGTAGACTTATTTTTCCCTTTTCATGAACTCGTGGATGTCACTTGCTTATGCCTGTGCCTATGCTTTTATTCCTGAGGATTAATTTTTATAGCTTCTAGAAAGCCGTAGCACCCAGGGAGATCCCCAAGTAATTGGAGAACGGTAATTCGTTGGTCTGTGGTGGTGGTGGTTTGAAATTTCCTCACTGGACGTGTTGGGACCAGTTACTTACCTAGAAGAACCGACTGCAACGGAGACTCTTGCTTAATGATAAGGGTCTCGGTTGCCTATTTGGACATCAGTTCTCAGTGGAAATGTTCTAGGCTCCACCTGTACACACAGCAAGGCCAGTGTCATGGGCAGAGCTGCGAGTTCTCGTTTCGAGAGCAAGATGAAGCCCTCCCCGCAGTGCTCTGGGGACGCCCTTTCTGTCCCCGGGTTCCCGCTGTGGACATGCCTGGCCAGCGTCCACGAGGGACCTGTGCCTGGTTTAATGCTCGGCCGTCATTGTCTCGAAATGCTTACTACTTTTGGAACAAGAGGCCCTGCCTTTTTATTTTGTCCTTGACCCCACAGCCACGTCGCTAGCCCTGCCCACGGACACTGTATCTCATTCATCTTTATTTTCCTGCAGATTTTTATCATCGTGCCTGATGCACAAATGAGTGAGTGAATGAACAAGAGAGAGAGAGAGAGCAAAATGACTTAGTTATTGTTGCTTTGGGAATTGCTCATAGGAGTGTGGTTTAGTTTAGTCAGTGGATTCCCAAAACGAATGTTCTTCAGATATCGTGGGGGCGGGTGTTTGAGGGGCTGGGTGGAAGTGCTGGTAGTGAATAACCTTTGAAAGAGCACGGGTTCTCTGGCTCCACGTCACTTTGCCTGAATCAAAATTTTCTGAGATGACGGATCAGGAATCTGTGACTTAAGAAGCCTCTTAAAAAAAATAAAAAATAATAAATAATAAATAAAAAAAATAAGAAGCCTCTTAGGCACTCTCGTCCCTGTGCGTGGAGTATGGTCCCTCCCATAGATAGAGCTCGGAAGTTCTGTAGGTCTCTTCTGCCGTGACCATGGGTTTCTGGTTTGTCTACGTTGACAAAATAAAAAAGGGCCTGATTCAAGTGACATCAAGTGCAATTTAGGAGACAACCGAGCATGGCCAGGCGACGAATGGGTACAACACGCCCAGGTCCCCAGTGATACTTTTGTGGTACCGACAAGGCTGCCGTTTGCCTGACTGTATGTGCCTCCGTTGGAAGGGATCGCATTCTTTGTGCAGCTTATGCTCACCAACTCCCAAAGCATGAGGTGAGGGTTAGCCTTACGGTCCACGCTAGAGCGTAAAATACCTGCGGCCTGCTGCAGTCACTGCCCTCTCCTTAGACTTGGCACCGTGAGATCTACTTCCCAGTGGAGGTAACCACAGGGCCTTGGAGTATGGAAAGGCCCGATGATGGGCCTGTTGCCCTCACATGTGGTTTGGATGTGAGCTTTGCCTGAACTACTGCAGATTGAGGAGGCCTAGGAGTGGAGTAGACCGCGTCCGAGGGTAGCTGTGCATTTAGGAAGTGGTGATTCGGTGCAGGCACATCCCTTTCCAAGTCATGTGTCAGAATGGTGGACATTATACGCATCCCTTAACGAAAGATGATGCTTCTAAGATGCAAGTCTCTCAGTAGCGGAAGAACCTTGTAACTCTAGACATGGCGGGGAGCACAGAACTCACGTTCCCGAGTGAGAGCGTGTAGTCTACGACGAACACTGCAGAGTGTCACCAGGGGAGGTGGAGCCATCCTGAAGTACGTCTCACCCACAAGGAAAGTTGTGTCCTTCAAGTGTAGGGTGTAGGGGGTCCTCAGAGCCCAGGAGCAGGCTACTGATGGCTCAACACTGAACAACCCCTGGCTGTCCTCGGCTCCGAAGAGTTTTCAGATTGAGGCCTAGGAGTTAACCAAGCAAGAGGAAATTGCCTATAATGGGTGGAGCCACAGACAGGACAATAACTCAGAGCAAGGGAGTAGGTAGGGACTAAAAAAAAAAAATACTTAGAAACAGAAGGTCATGGTTTACCCACTTGCTTGATTTCATTCATTACTCACTAACAGTGTTCAGAGCATCTTTCCTATGTTGGGCACTAGCACAGGTACTAGGCTACAGGAGTGAGAAGACAGGGTAATTCCTGAGGTCAGGACCCTGACTTTTGAGGGGAAAGAGACCCAATAAGTAAGCATGTCCGAGTTATGAGTGCCGTGAAGAGGATGCAAAGAGTATTTTGTGAAAGATCCTAGAGCTCGCAGTGGGAGGTCAGGGATGGGGGGAGTTCTACTCTTCTTCCTTCTACACCAGATATAATTATTATATCATGTTAACTTGTTGTAGGTGCAGGTCCCTTATCTTACCAGCTCTACCAATTTCACATGCTTGGCCCAGCCATTGAGTAGGCTCAGCTCTCTAGGATGATTTATGGGGCCTTGGACTGGGTTTAGTGCTACTACGTCAGCACTATAATAGCAGGTAGGCCCTTTCCAATTATTTGATATGTATTAATTGAGTGTTAAAGAATACAAGGCTTTGGGGCATTTGGCTGGCTCAGTAGGTAAAGCATGTGAGTCTTTTTTTTAGATTTTATTTATTTATTCATGAGAGACACAGAGAGGGAGGCAGAGACACAGGCAGAGGGAGAAGCAGGTTCCCTGCAGGGAGCCTGATGCGGGTAGGACTCGATCCCAGGACCCCAGGGCCACAACCTGAGCCAAAGGGGAATGCTCAACCACTGAGCCACCGAGGCGCCCCAGCATGTGACTCTTGATCTCGGGGTCATGAGGTAAAGCTTCACATTGGGCTTGGAGCTTACTTAAATTTAAAAAAATAGGGCAGCCCAGGTGGCTCAGTGATTTAGCGCCACCTTCAGCCCAGGGAGTGATCCTGGAAGCCCAGGATCGAGTCCCACCTTGGGCTCCCTGCATGGAGCGTGCTTCTCCCTCTGCCTGTGTCTCTGCCCCCCTCTCTCTCTGGGTCTCTCATGAATGGATGAATGAAATGTTTAAACAAAAAAAAAAAAAAAAAAAAAAGAAACATAGAAATTGAGAAAAAAAAAACACTAGGAGAAAATGTTAAAAAAAATAATTAAAATAAATAAAAAATAAATGAAAAAAATGTAAGTTTCACTAACGTTTTTTGTTGTTTCTATTATAAATGTTTGGCTGACTTGACAATAAAAACAAAATTCCAACAGGTAATGTTTTCTTTTGCTAATATTCAGGTTGATTTGTGCAGATTTCCCTATTGTTTTGTGTCTACCAAAATAAAGAAATTGAGACTGGCTGATGATTGATTAAACAACCTAAGAGGTGACATTTTTGCCATTAAATAAAGTGAGTGAATATGTGGAATAAATCAATAAGTGAGTTTTATCACATAGATTTTTCTTAGACATTTAATACATTGTAGATTTTAACAAGTTAGACCATGTTGGTATTGGTGTTTTAAATATCTAGGCTTATAGAAAACTCGGGCATTATTAAAATGACCAAATACAGAGTTAATATGCTATCTGCACAAGGACAGATATTCTTATACTTTTTGAATTCTGAGTTAGATAATATCAAATTTCAATTTTTGTTGGACCAATATTTGTAACTGATAACTTTTAGAACATCTATTAATTAGAGAATGCAATAGAGAAATCACAAGCAAAAAAAAAAAATCACGAGCAGGTGTATTTTTAAATATCAAGTAAATACATTTCTAGATTCACCAGCCAGGTTTATAAAGTGAAACACCAGAATTTAAAGCATGTATTTTTCAGCATTCTGGATTGCCTGACCCCATCACTGTCATCATCTATGTGAGGAAAACGGAGACTTAGAGAAGGGAAGCAATTTGCTTTAGGATCCGGGATTTTCACTTTGAAGTATCTAGAGAAACTGGCTTCAACCATTTATCGGCAGGAAGGCCGTGTTGCACAGTGGTTATACACGGGGCTGGACAGCGATTCGGGTTGGGTTTCTTTGCTTGTTTTGTTTTGTTGGTTTTCCATACACACCAGCTCTGTCCACTTGGGTAAGTCACTACATTTCTCTAAAGGATTTAGTTCTTCATCAGTGCAGTCTGGAGAACGGTCCCGCCCTTCCCCCTGAAAGCACTGTCCCGGGGACTGAGCCACCCCATAACCACAGGCATTTGGTAGAACACACACATACAGAAAGAAAACAGGGGAAATCATTATTATTTAAAACAGAAATCCTTCAAAACAACCAAAAAAAAAAAAAAAAACCTCACCCGAAAACCCCAGAAATCCTTCTATCAAACAGATCTTTCAAGAAGATGACATTTTTTTTTTAAATTTTTTTATTTTTATTTTTATTTTTTTTTTATTGGTGTTCAATTTACTAACATACAGAATAACACCCAGTGCCCGTCACCCATTCACTCCCACCCCCCGCCCTCCTCCCCTTCTACCACCCCTAGTTCGTTTCCCAGAGTTAGCAGTCTTTACGTTCTGTCTCCCTTTCTGATATTTCCCACACATTTCTTCACCCTTCCCTTCTTTTCCCTTTCACTATTATTTATATTCCCCAAATGAATGAGAACATATAATGTTTGTCCTTCTCCGACTGACTTACTTCACTCAGCATAATACCCTCCAGTTCCATCCACGTTGAAGCAAATGGTGGGTATTTGTCATTTCTAATAGCTGAGTAATATTCCATTGTATACATAGACCACATCTTCTTTATCCATTCATCTTTCGTTGGACACCGAGGCTCCTTCCACAGTTTGGCTATCGTGGCCATTGCTGCTAGAAACATCGGGGTGCAGGTGTCCCGGCAAGAAGATGACATTTTTTAAACAATATAAAATGTAGTAGTTCCTAGTTATTTCAGATGAAGGAAATCAACCCCTTTGTTAATTTTTTTCTTGAAAGTTGAGGTTTAAATATCAGTTCTACGACAGCGTTGTTAGCGCTTGTACCAAGGTAAGTGACTGGTTTTGTGTCCATATAGGAACATGGTCCTCACCCCGAAAATTTGATAGCAGTTACCCTCCCCACATGACAGGTGCTGAAGCTTCAGCACAGAGAGGTCAGATGCAAGGTTCCAGGTCCCTCAGCGGGTAGGGGAGGGAGGGTGGGGGTGGGTAGGGGTGGGGGACGGTGAGTGGGTGAGGGTGGGCGAGTGAAGGTGGGGGAGGGAGGGTGGGGTGGGTGAGGGTGAATGTGTGAGGGTGGGGGAGGGAGGGTGGGAGTGGGTAGGGGTGGGGGACGGTAGTGGGTGAGGGTGGGCGAGTGAAGGTGGGGGAGGGAGGGTGGGGGTGGGTGAGGGTGAGTGGGTGAGTGAGGGTGGGTGGCGGTGGGTTTGGACCTACCGAACACCCACGGGAGGAGGGGTGCTGGTGAAGAGCGGATCCCCGGTTGCCGTACAGGCCCGGGAATTGCCCTGCCGGCCTGGGTGCGAGCCACCCCACGCGGCTGCCGAGGCCCGGGTTACAGGGCGCTCACACCCCTGAGGACGGCTGCCCCGGGGCGCCGGGGGGCTCAGCGGGTCCCCGGGAGACTCAGGGTCTGGGCTCAGCTTGTGAGGTCAGGGCTGTGGGATCGAGGCCCCCCCCCCCCCCCCCCCCCCCCGCTCTGTGGGCAGCACAGGGGCGGCATGACCTCCTCCCTCCTCTTCCCCCTCCTCCTTCTCCTCCTCCTCATGCTCTCCCTCCTCCCCCCTCCTCCTCCCCCTCCTCCTCCTGTCTCCTCTTCCCCTCTCCTCCCCCCTCCTCCTCCCCCTCCTCCTCCTGTTCCCCCTCTCCCCTTCCTCCTTCTCCTCCTCCTCATGCTCCCCCTCCTCCCCCTCCTCCTCCTGTCTCCTCTTCCCCTCTCCTCCCCCTCCTCCCCCCTCCCCCTCCCCCCTCCTCCTCCTCTCTCTCTAATAAATACATCTAAATAATAATAATTAAAAAAAAAAAAAAAAAGGGGGCCACGATTCGAGTGCTCCGGAGAATCAAAGTGTCCTAGGACCTCAGCGCGCTCCTTCCTCCGCAGCAGCCCCCGCTCTGGGACGGGCCGCAGGACCGGGTGGGGGGGCCGGGGCGGGGCGGGGGGCGCCGCGGTCCCCTCCCCCGCCCTCCCCCCCGGCCGCCGTGGCATCCGGCGTGTGCCGGGCCCCCACGGACGGGACCAGGAGGCGGGACGCGGGCCCGCGGGTGCCGCGGCAGGTCCCGGAAGGTGGGGGCGACCCCGGGCACAGGCGTCCCCGCCCCCGCGCCCCGCGCCCCGCGAAGCCGCGTCTCCGCGCCGCCGGCCTGGGCGCAGGTGCCCCCCGGGACGCTAGGTGGCGTCCGAGAGCCGGGCGGCCGCCGGGGGGGCGGGCGGTCCCGAGGCTTCAGGTCCCGGAGCCGGCGTGAGGACCTCGCGGCCCCACGTCCCGGGGGGGGGGGGGGGGGGCAGGGGCTTCTCCTCCTCTTAGTCCTGTCTCGGGGCAGCAGGACGCGCGTGTGCAGCTGTGGGCCGCCTGCTCCCGGGACCCAGGGCCGATGGGGACGCGCCCCGGACCCGCCCTCGGGTGGGAAAGTGCTCAGGGGCGGGGGGGGGGGGTGGCGAGCGCACCGAGGAGCCCCCCTCGCCTCCCGCCCCGGGGCCGCCCGCCGAGGCCCGGCTCTGCTGCAGGATCCTGGTCCCGTCCTGCCCCGACGCGCTCCGCATCCGCATCTCCGGCGCCTCCGCGTCGCGGTCCGTGTGGCCGCGGGTCTGCGGGGTCCGGGGGGGGGGGTGACCCCAGGCCGAGGATGCGGGGGGAGAGGGGGGCGAGCCCGAGCCTGGCACCTGCGGACGGACGGCGGGACGGGCCACGCTGGCCTGGGGTGCGGAGCGTGCGCCGTCCTGGGGGGCCGAGGGGGCTGGTTCACCGGCTGACTCTGGGGGGTTTCAGAGCATCCCCTGGGGGTGGGGGGGCTGGGGGGCTCAGAGCCTCCCCCGGGGGTGGGGCTGGGGGCTGGGGGCGACTGGTTCACCGGCTGACTCTGGGGGGGCTCAGAGCCTCCCCCGGGGGTGGGGGTGGGGGTGGGGGGGCTGGTTCACAGACTGACTCTGGGGGGGGCCCAGAGCCTCCCCAGGGGTGGGAGCCAGAGCCTCACCTGGGGCTCCGCGCAGCGCCGAATCTGCGGGGGCTCCTCTCCCTCTTCCTCTCCCTCGCCCCCGCCCCCCTCGCCCCACTCTGTCTTATCTTTCTCGTATAAATAAGCAGAATCTTTAAAAAGAGAAGACGAGGAGTAGCCCTGGGGGGGGCTGTACCCCGGGCCCAGGACGCAGGAGTCAGGCCGGCGCTGCGGGGGGCCCAGGTGCTCCGCAGCAGGTGTACAGGTGTCGGCGCCCGAGGACTTCCTGCCGCTCGCCTGCCTCCGGGCCCTTCTCCCGCCTTCTCTCCTCTCCGGTAGTTCTGTGGGGTGTCCAGCCATCATCCCGCCCCGCAGGTGGAAGGCGGAGGCTCGCCGAGGCCGAGTGTCCCCGTCCTGCGGGCCCAGCTGGAGGAAGCGGCTCTCCGACCTGGTGTCCAGCTTGGAAGGCCTGTAGGGTGGCTGCGGAGATGAGTGTGCCACTTGAGCCTCAGACGTCATGGCACCTGGTGGATGGATGGGGACACACGTGGATGTTGTAGAGTTGACCTCTTGGAGAGGGAGTGAGCGAGCGTGGCCGCGAGGGGAGCGGGAAGGACAAGCGGCCTCTGCTCTGGCCGCCAAGCTCAGTTTGGGGCGAGATCCCATCACCCTGAGATCATGAGCTGAGGCAAAATCCAGAGTTGGACGCTTCACCGATGGAGCCCCCCAGGCTCCCCGGTAACTGGAACACTTCTTGGGTGACTCTTTCAGGGTTGCCCTCGGTCTTTCTCAGTTGTACTCCAGCGTCCTCACGTCCACCCGGGGGGCCCCCTCTCTCCCAGAGAACCTTGGGCACCATAGATCGCTTTAGATAAAACCAAAACTTCGTCCCCAGTTATTGTGACCCCAACAGGTAACCTGATGCTCGAACCAGGTTCCAACGTTGCTAGCCAAAGTAGACCTTCTGACGTATGGAGGCCGCTGTCTTGGGCGTAAGTGCAGTCTGGCTCCTCCGACTCCCCAGGTGTGTGCCACTCATCACATGGAGACGACTCACCTGATGTTCACTGCCCTCGTCTTGAGAGGATAAGACAGATACCAAACCACCCGAGAAGGAAAATCTGTCTCGTTGGGGCTCCCAGACCGTTGCCACCTGCCTGCCGGCCTGGGCCCTGAGAGTCCTCTATCAGTTCATCTCTTCCGTACCTTGGGTGAATAGGTAAAAGATTATTACGAAATATATTATTTTGGCACAAGCTTAAGTGAGGCCTTGGAGAACAGGATGTGGTCTACCGTGCGCGAAGTGGCTTCAAGGCTAGCTCGGGGAAACACGGCACGTCCCTTCACTTGGGGCTTGATGGGTGTTAACATGTGTCCAAGCTCTCACCTTCTTCTAACGATTCTTTTTTTTTTTTTTTTTTGTAAGCTTCCCACCTGAAGAGAGCCACCAAATGTAGGGCATGTGATTTTAATCACAGCCCCAAATTATTTTAGGACAGTGTTGTTATAATTAATATTCAAAAGTTCTTAGAGATATTTAGATGAAAACTCAAAAGGAAAAATGATCATGGCTTAGAAAATTCAATGAGTAATTAATTGCAGACGACTGAGGCTCTTCCTCCTGCTTCAGGAATAGGACAAGCCATAAAAGCGGCTCATGCAGTCTTCCTGGCAGGCCTGAAAGAGCCGAAGGAAATTTCTGATGTGATTTCGTACGCTTAGTTTTCTACCCTTGTTAATTATTGTGAAACGGAATCTGTTTAATATCAAACAGTACTTCTAACCTCATTTGTAATTCTAAATAGTCTAATAACATCCTTTGTCAACAGTATCAACTCACCACAAATTTCAAGTCGGTCCTGCTCCATCGTTCCTCCCTCCTCGGTTCTGTGTTTCTTTATTGCACCTGTATGATTTCTTTTATACAAGAATCATTTAAAAATAAATAAATAAAAATAAAAGGAATTCATAGAAACAGAACAGGTGGTTTCTGGGGGTGGGGGACATGGGTGGAGGTAGTCAGAAGGTACAGACGTCCAGGTATAAGGTAGATTGGACTTGGAATTGAAGGTAGAGCATGGCGACCATCGTTGGCAACACTGTACAGTCCATTGGGAAGTTGCTAAGTGTAAATCTTGTTAAGTTCCCATCACAAGAAAAAATAATCGTAACTGTGAGGTGATGCACGTTAACTAAATCTGTGGTAATGACCTCACAATACATGCATCTATCAAATCATATTGTGTGCCCTAAACTCCTATAATATTGCATATTGATTACATCAATAAAACAGGGAAAAACTAGAGCAGATGTTTGATCAGTCTTGTAACAGAGTGGTCTTTCTTTTTTTTTTTTTTTTTTCCCTAATCATGCTAGGCAGCGATAACAAAAATTCATACTTAGCCCAACTAAAGGTGTAAAGTAGGAAAAAGAAACCCAAAAGTAGGAAAGTGCTGTCCAGGGCTGGTCGGCGTGCTGGAATTGCAGGGGACTAGGCCGGAGGAGCTCTTGAGGTTCCTCACTCCTCTTCTGGCCCTTTGCACGGGTGAGAGACCGAGGAGAGGAGGGCGGCCCGCGGCCCTGGCCATCTGGTGGGTCAGCAGCAGAGCCAGGACTGGAACCCAGCGCTCGGGGCCCAATTCCAGAATCCCTCCCCCACATCACGTCGCCTGTGTTTGTGGTCATTTAACGTGGGATGGGGGGAATGGGAAGCTGGTCGTTTGCAAGCAGGTAATCCTGGCGCCTGGTCGACCTTTGGGTTTGACCTCTTCTGCTTTTGGCACCGCGGGTTCTGGCTGCCTGCGCTGCCCACTGCACAGCACCTGACTAATCCAGTTACTACTGCCCGGAGGAAAGGGTTGGGGAATTAACCGTATGTTCTTCCCAGGGAGAAATGATTGCTTTTTTTTTGATGGGCTTAGGATGCATGCTCTTGGCATTCGTATCAAACACGGCAGCAAAACACACGGTCACACCTGTGGGGTGCACGTGTGTGTGCGTGCCAGTGAGTCAAACAGGACAGGGCCTGAGCCGGGGTGAGGAGGGCAGCGAGGCCAGGCCAGGCGTGGAGGGTGGCCTCTGGCATAAGCCACAGGTGAGGAAAGTGGCTTTTTTTTTTTTTTTTTTTTTTAGCACTGAAGTCTAAGGGTTGAGATTTATTGGAAAAGAGAAAATGTTAGCAAAAAGTATTCAAGAATGCATGAATGGTCACTTCCCAAGAACAGACCATAGAAGACCGGATTCTTCTCTCTGGTCCCCGACCTTGTTGGATTATTAGTCCACACTGTAGCCAAGTTTTCATTTTTTGAGTTCATTTAATCAACACAGTGTTGCATTAGTTTCGGGTGTACAATATACCGATTCGACGACTCACTTTTACCTTTCTTGGCGCTCATCCAGATGAGCATGCCCTTGTTTATCCCCTTTATCTGTTTCCTCTTCAGCTCTCCCACTTCCCCTCTGGCAACCACCAGTTCTCTGTATTTAAACAAACTGGTTTCTTTTTTGTCTCTTTTTCTCTCTTGGTTCATTTGATTCTACAATTTCACATAGGAGTGTAATCAGATGGTATTTGTCCTTCTCTACAAAGTTACAATTTTTCTTTTAGAATTTGTTCCCTATTACATTTTTTCTTCTAAGTGAACTTTAAAAAAAAAACAAGATTTGCTTCGGTAGTGGCACCTGGGTGGCTCAGTCAGTTAAGCGTCTGCATTCTGCGGGTCACGATGGTGGGATTGAGTCCCGCCTCGGGCCCCTTGCCCGGTGGGGGAGCCTGCTTCTCCCTCTCCTCCTGCCTCCTTTGCCCTCCTATGCTCTCTTCTTGCTCGCTCTCTTTCTCTCAAATAAGTAAAATCTTTAAAAACAATTGTTTAAGCATTTTTTCTTTTCTGTACATGGGAACTGATCATTGGAATTTAAAGTCCCCTAAACCCTTGCAGTTAACACCTTCCTACCTGACCTTCCCCATCTGTGGGCCGGGCTAATGCATCGCTCTTACAGACAAACTATAACACGTGACACACATTGCTCAGAGGAAATACTGGCTCGGAGTTAAACCCTGAAAATCCACCAGAAGGCAAGCTGACTTGGAAATCACAAGTAGACCTCGGAGAGATCCACAGGCAGATATATATAGTCATTGTTAGAAAGTGTGGAGCTGAGCCCGAGTGTTGCCAACTGAGAATGTTACAGGTTTGAAACAACGAATCTTTTGGTTCTTGGTTCCTTGAAGAACGGATTTTTGGTGATGGGAATTGGGTGATAGAGGGGATTTACTGCAATCCTTCCCTCTTGTATAAGAGCAGGTCAGCAAGGACCAAAAGTAATTTTCATGCAATGTGTAGTTATTGATTTTTCTTTCCCCTTAAGTTAGTCTTATGGTCTCCTCTGTGGTGTGTGTGTGGGCTTTTTTTTTTTTTTTTTTGTAGTAAAAAAAGTTTTATTTACTACAAAAAAAAATCCAAAATGAGAAATTGCTTCATTTTTCTTGTGATTATGTAAAATGCTCATAAAATATTTAAACATAAATGCTTGAAAGCTAAAATTGTTCCAAGATAACTACTATTAATAGCTTAAGGACCACCCTTTCATGACTTTTTCTCTGTGATGTTATTTATTGTGTAACTTTTTCTCAGTCTTTTTTTTTTCCTCCCCATGCTCCCATGACTGCATTCAAAAACACTAAGAAAACAGGAAATCCCTATTTACAACCTGGTGTCTAATCATACAGAAACATACGGGTGTAATGTATTTTGAGGTGTGTCTTATAAAAATAAGAATCTTATAACACTAAGGCTTAAAACCTCTTCTGAGTGTAGAATTCTAGATCTCTGCCCATTTCCCTCTAAATTTTTTTATAGCCGTCTCACTCTCCCCTAATCCGACGGCATGTGTCTTGGCATCCCACCTTCGTAAATAAAGGGTTCCCAAGGCACTCAACTTGGTTTTCATAGAAACCGTTCCTTCTGAACTTCTGTTTCATCAGTTTGAATAATATAGAATTAAATTCCTTAATTAAAATAATAGGTCAAATTAGCCTGAATAGCTCACTAACTTGGTAATCCTATATGACTTCAAAGGTAAGAGGAGGGCTTCACCGACCCAGACAGAAGCCTGCAGGTCTGCAGCATTCTACGTCTGCCAGGAGGTTGTAGAGGGGGTTGGAGAAGCATTGTATACGTGTTTGGTGTCTATTAAAATAGGGGAGACTGTTAAGTCTGCCTTTGGCTCAGGTCACAATCCCAGGGCCCTGGGATGGAGCCCCCACATTGGGCGCCCTGCTCAGCGGGGCGTCTGCTTCTCCCTCTGCCTCTGCTCCTCCCTCTGCTCATTCTCTCTCTCTCTCTCTCCCTTTCAAATAAATAAAATCTTTAAAAATAAATGAATGGCAGAGACTATCCATGCCATTCCGTGACCACCATCACCCCGGTGATACTACCCAGAGATTATTTTAAATTTGTGATAAGAAGAAGAAAACAAAAAGCTTTGCTGAGGATGATCCAACTTGCACCCTATTTACCAGTTTTGTATGCCCTAAATAACGCACAGTGTTCTGATACCCGTGCCCAGTTTGTATTCACCGATACTTTGATGATCAACCCTATTTGGTTTGTCTAACCCCAGAGTCTAGCCAACCTCCTGCACGGTTCACATTTTGCTAAGTGGGTGCAGGTTTTCCCTTGATATGGGTCACTTCTGGAATCAGGGTCCTTGTTAGGAAGGCCACGTCTCCGGTTCCCTCTTCTCGCAGCTGCCCAGGTAGCTGAGAACATCGCTGCAGCAGAGCTTCATGCTCGTCGTCTCATGGGGTGTCCGGTCTGGAAGTCGCACTGCGAGTGGCAGGCCAGGGGTGCCAGGCTCGTAACTGTCAGCTTAGAAGGCAGGCTGGCTGGCATCCCCAGTGTGGCTTGTCAGGAGTCAAAGCTTGGCCAGGTTGCCCCAGTGGTGAGGGGGGCCAGGGGCACGGTCCGGTGGGCACACTGTCCACTGCAGGCAATCCACGGGGAGGAGTCCAAGATTGCAGCCTAGAAGCCTGGGAAGAGGGGTCCCTGGGGGCCTCAGCGGTTTAGCACCTGCCTTCGGCCCAGGGCGTGACCCCGGGTCCCGGGATCGAGTCCCACATCGGGATCCCTGCATGGAGCCTGCTTCTCCCTCTGACTGTGTCTCTGCCTCTCTCTGTGCGTGTTTGTCTCTCACAAATGGATGAATGAAATCTTTAAAAAGGAAAAAAAAAAAAAAAAAAAAAGAAGCCTGGGAAGGGAAGGGACGGGCAGCAGGCAGCAAGATGCGCGGGGAGGAGGATGGGAGAGGCCCTAAGGAGGCCCCAGCCTGGCATCTGATGCCCTGGTGCCTGAGTCACTTGGGGAGAGGGGACGAGCAGGGATGCCCCATGCTTACCTCTCCGGTGTCGCTTACAAGGGGTCAGAAGCAAGAAACAGAAGTGAGAGGCGGGATGATGGGGCGGGTGGCCATCCCTGGAGCTCCCCTGCGCCTGCACTGCTCGGTGGGGTTGAGGGGAGCTGCCGGCGAGCCCTGCCCCTACCCCACTCCTGAGCCGCCTCCTTCCAGGTCCCCAGGCTGGGTGGTGAATCCTCGGGGGACAAAGACCCCTCGCTGGCTGCGTGGGCCTGCAGGCCCCGGGCCAGGGGGCGGGGGGGAAGGGCACGGCTGCACCGCACAGGTCCTTGGCATGAGTGTTGATGACAATGAGGACACAGAATCATGGAAGTAAGTGGAAAATACTTCCTTCTTTGTCTTTTCACATCTGATTGAGGAAAGGACAGCTACAAACTGTGAACGGAGAAAAAGGTGTTGATTGTTGGTGTTGTGCACCGTTGTCCTCCCGCGGTGGCCCGGCCGCGCTCACTGCTCCCGGGCTCGAGCCTGGCCGTGGAGGCCCAGATGACGGGCTGGCCCCTACCTCGTCACCCATCACCTTTCCTCATCCGTCACGACATGTCTCTTGTAAGCGAGACCGGGAAGGTCCGGGGGTGGCCAGTGCAAAAGCGCTCTCTTTCTGAGGAGAGCAGATGAGAATCGCCCAGAGCGAGTGTGATCCGTGTGTTTCTAAGTCACGTGGGTAACGGATCGAAGTTTAAGTGCAGTTGATTTTTCTGCATCCCTTATAAACACTGGAGCTTTTGATAAAGGTTCTAGAATAAAGAAGTAGCTCGCCCATAAAGTTACTATGGATTATTCTAAAACACACCAGAAGCGTTGTCCCCTTTGAAGAAAATTTATGAGAAAATGCCTTGGGGACCTGGTATTACGAGCATGTCATGGATCAAAGTACTCCAGCAACCCCTCGACTGGAATATCTTCTGGAATTGGCTTATGAGCCGCATAAAAATCTCTAACATAGACAGTCCTTCTGCGGTGTTGGAATGCGTTTTTTTGTAAAACCAGCCGACTGACTTTATAGTCACTGAGGCTGTAGGCCGCCCTCTGCAACACAAGTGGTACTAATGGGGTCGTCATCTGCACTCGTGCTTCTTCGTTGTCTCTAGTCAAGAGGCTCTTTGTGTTTTAATTACATAATGAAAACATGTATCTTCACTTGTATAATCTTTTCACTTCTGGTTTTGTCTGTTCTTACCCCCAGTGTCGTTTTCAATTTCAGTTCAGCACATTTTGAAGTTGCTGGTTCATCCAAAGAAGTCTTTTTTTTTTTTTTTAATGTGGTTACAGCATTACTCGACTGTGTTCCTCTCCTGACAATCAAAAAAAAAAAAAAAAAGCTAAATTGAACACCAATAAAAAATAAATTTATATTAAAAAAAAGCTTATAAATACTTGATATTTTGATGTACCTTTTAAGGATTGTGGCAAGTTATATAGGGTATAAAACTGATTGGGTTTTTTTTAACAATTTTTAAGGATACAAGTTAGTAGCATTAAGACCATTTGCATTCCCACCGGATAACACACAGAGGGATCTGGAGCCCTTCAGAAATATACTTTTGGTAGAACTTCTGCCTCCACCAATTAGTTGATGAAATAAGAATATGGATACCTTAATCTAACAGTTTTTTCATTTCGATTCCCCCCTGTGAGAAGAGCTGGTGTCATAACTTAGCTATTCAATGACCATTCATTTAACTGACATTTGTGAAGAACCTACGTGCCCGTCCCCCTTAATAAAAGACAAAACTCTGTCATTGAGGGATCTCACTGAGATTTATAGGGAATCATAAGAAGACAGCCAGTTATAATCTATCGTGGAAAGGACTGTACTGATGCAAATCGCACTGAGGATGGGAATCTAGAAGGAGGATGGGAGTGTAGAGGGAGGATGGGAGCCTAGAGGCAGGATGGAAGTGTGGAAGCAGGTGTGCTCCTGCCCTCTAGCAGGCAGAGAGCCGGGCAGTGTAGGTTTTCCTTCACGTGAAGGATGAGTGGACATTGAGCAGCTGGTGAGGCTGAAGGAGTCATGTGTCCACGCTGTGGAAATGGCATGTCCCAAGGGGTGGCTTCTGTGAGGCCCCAGGGGGTCTACAGGGAGCCACCCTGGCCTTGCTTTGGTGGGAGGCTGGTGTGCCTGGGACGATGTGGAGGAGAAGGTGGAAGGCCGATGGGACCATTATGAGGAACCGACAATGCTGGTGTCCAAGGTGCCGCCTTCCTCTGAGATGTGCTTAGTTCCTAGTCGTGGTGACAGGGGAGAAGGTGGCTTAGGGAGCCACGTTAGGTTGGGAAACGTTTAGTGCAAAAGACCTTCTGCTTCCCGCTGTCCCTGTTCAGAGACAGTCACTCTACTGTGCAAATTTTCTTAGGGTGAGAAATGGCATAGCCTGTTTCCTAATTTTATTGATTGATTGATTGATTGATTGATTGGCGGAAGGGGCCGAGAGGGGAGAGAGAGAATCTTCAGCAGCCTCCACACCCAGCACGGAGCCTGAGGCGGGACTTGATATCAGAAGCCTGAGGTCATTACCTGAGCCTAAATCAAGAGTCGGATGCTTAACCAACCACGCCCGCCCCTCCCCCCGCATGGCCCTGCCCTGTTTCCTAAAGACACTGAGCACAGAATGCCTGACTCTGTCCCAGCCTGACTGGGAGCTGCAGCCGCCACAGGCCATGGGGACCCACGGAAACATTTTATTCTTAACGCCAACTCTGTTTTTTCACCCCATTTTCTCTATAAGGTTGGGCGTGGAACCTTTACATATTAAAAATTTCCTAAACCAGTGACTAAAATCTAGGATCTCCAAAGCCAAAAAAAAAGTTTCATCCAACCTCATGTATTTTTTAATGTGATTGAAGTTTATTTTGTAAATATGGCACAGATCCTTGTGCCCTTTATTGTGGAAACTGTACATGAAACCTGTCCCAGTTGAGTTTCTTGTTTAGTCATTTGTTGTTTTTAATGAGAGATGAACTGATGAGAATGGAATATTTTCAGTGTTAAAGGGATCCTGTAATTTATGGTTAGAAGCTCCTTGTTAACTTGCACAGAGCCCGTAGTAGAACAAATAATTAATTTAGTCATTATAAAAAAATAATCTCTGTGGCAGGATTATGGATAATTAATTTTCTTTATGCTTATTTGGAATTTCTTTTCTGCAGTGAGCATTTACTAATCGCATATGAAGAAAATGTACTAATAAAGACATGAAGCTGTAATAAAAATAGGAAATCAACAAGGACTGCTTCTGAAAGGTGGGCATCCAAGTTATGTCATTAGCTGGGTATTTTACTCTTGTCAAAAGAAGTTTAAAATCATAATATATTATTAGTTTTTCTTTATCACACGGTTTTGGTTACTGCTCTCCAATGCACGGACTAGTGCCTAGCAAATTTTCTTACAAATGCTACAGATTTTTTCCTTTTAACTGTTGAGGTGTAACGTACCAATGGCAGGATGGAAGCACGGTAAGTATGCAGCTTCTGTAGAACCATCAGCCCAGATCAAGGTAAAGTTAAACACGTCATCCCAAAAGGTGCCCTATTCTCTTTCCAGTCAAATTCCACTGTTCTGATTTCAGGACTATTTTTGTCTTTTAATGAACTTCATTTAAAATGAAATACAAAAAATAAAAAATAAAATGAAATACATATATGACTTTGTGTCTATTTTGGGGGGTATCTGGCTTTTTTTCTTAATATGATGCTTTGAAATTCAGCTGTATTGTCTCATGTATCAAAGAAATAATTTTAGGGATTCCTGGGTGGCTCAGCGGTTGAGCGCCTGCCTTTGGCTCGGGACACGATCCTAAAGTCCCAGGATCGGGTCCCACATCAGGCTCCCCTGCATGGAGCCTGCAATCTTTAAAAATAATAATAATAGTTTTTAAAATGTTGATTATATGAAAATACCAGAGTTTTTCCATTTTTCTGTAAATGGGCATTTGGATAGTTTCCAGGTTTGAATGATATAAATAAAATCAGGAGCATATCTAGATTTAGGTCAATCAAGAAAGAAATGGGACCACAAAAAGGCAATAATTGGAGGCAGTTTTTTTTTTTTCATTTACTCAGTTGGTGTCTAAAGATGAAAAATTTTTTTAGAAGGTAAGGGTTTGTTTTTTTTTTAAGATTTTATTCATTCATGAGAAACACAGAAAGAAAGGTAGAGACACAGGCAGAGAGAGAAGCAGACTCCCTGAGGGGAGCCCAATGCAGAACTCGAACCCAGGACCCCAGGGTCATGCCCTGAACCAAAGGCAGACGGTCAACCACTGAGCCCCCCGGGTGTCCCCAGTAAGGCTTTTTTTGGATACAAACACTTATTGAGTGCCTATTCATATCGCATGAAATACAAAGATAAGTAAATCTTTATGCAAATTTATCATTTAGTAATGTAGGATTATGCATTTTTATTGTAAACTGAAGAATGAGAAAGCAAGAACAAGGAAGGGGGGAAGAAAATAGAAAAACGAGAATTAAATAGGATTTTATGCAACTCTTAGGTTGCTTCTATATTCTGGCTATCTTAAACTGCGATAAACAGAGGGGTGTTTATGGCTCTTTGATTTAGTGTTTTTGCTTTCTTTGGGTAAATATGCAGTCATGGAATTAATGGATGGGATGATATTTCTATTTTTAATTTTTTGAGAACCCTCCACACTGTCTTCCTCAGTGGTTGCACCAATTTACATTCCCACCAACAGTGCACAAGGCTTCCCCTTTTCTGCACATCCTCATCGACACTTGTTAACTTCTGTCTTTTTGACACTGGCCTTCTGACCAGTAGGAGGTAATATTGTGGTTTGGATTTGCATTTCCCTGACCGTGTGTGATGCTGAGCATCTTTTCAGGCCTCCGTTAGCCATCTGGTTGTCCTCTCTGGAATAATGTCTGTTCAGATTCTCTGCTAATTTTTAAGTTAGATGACTTGGTTTTTTGGGTTTTGTTTTTTGTTTTTTGGGGTTTTTTCGATGTTGAGTTGTATAAGTTCTTTATATTAACACCCAGCAGGATATCCCATTTGCAAATGCCTTGTCCTATTCAGTAGGTTTGCCTTTTCATTTTGTTAGTTGTTTCCTTTGCTGTGCAAGTTTTTTATTTTGGTACAGTCCCAATAGTTTATTGTTGCTTTTGGGTTTTTTTTGGCCTGAGGAGACCTACCCATAAAAATGTTGCTAAGACCAATGTCTATGAGGTTTCTGCCTATGCTTTCCAGAGTTTTACAGTTTCAGGTGTCATATTTAGATCTTTAATCCATGTTGAGGTAATTTTGGTGTATGGTATAAGAAAGTGGTCCAGCTTCATTTTTTTTTTTTGCATGTAGCTGTCCAGTTTCCCCAACAACATTTATTGGGGAGACTGTTTCTTCCCCATTATATATTCTGCCTCCTTTGTTGTAGGGTGACCATATAAACACGGGTTAATTTCTGGGATACCTACCCTGTTTCGGTGATCAATCTATTTTTGTACTAGCACTGTGGTATTTTAATTACTATTGCGTCATAATATATCTTAAAATCTGACACTGTGATACCTCCAACTTTATTCCTCCTTCTCAAGACTGCTTTGGCTATTTGGAGCCACCCAGGCTGCCCAGTATTTTATTCTTTTGAGTGTAATCGTAAATGAGATTGTTTCTCAATTCTCTTTCTAGTACTTTGTTATTAGTGTATGGAAACACAACAGATTTCTTTCTTTTAAAAATTTATTGCTATGGGGGATCCCCGGACCGCTCAGTGGTTTGGCGTGCCTTCAGCCCAGGGCGTGATCCTGGAGCCCCAGGATCGAGTCCCACGTCGGGCTCCCTGCATGGAGCCTGCTTCTCCCTCTGCCTGTGTCTCTGCCTCTCTCTCTCTCTGTGTGTCTCTCATGAATAAGTAAATAAAATCTTTAAAAAAATTTTATTGCTATGTATTCATTTATTTTTAAATTTCCAGTATAATTGGCATTTGGTGTTATAGTAGTTTCAGGTGTACTATATGGTGATTCAGCAATTCTACACATTACTCAGTGCTCATCACAATAAATATGCTCCTAATCACCTTCACTTGTTTCCCCCATCCCTCCCATTCACCTGCCTTCTGGTAATCACCTATTTGTTTTTTATATTTAATAATCTAGGTGTTTTTGTCTCTTTATTTTGTCTCTTAAATTCCACATATGAGTGAAGTCGTGGTGTTTGTCTTTCTCTGGGTCATTTCACTTAGCATTATATCCTCCAGATCCATCCATGTTGTTGCAAATGACAAGGTTTCATTCTTTTTCTTTTTTCTTTCTTTCTTTTTTTTTTTTTTTTTTTTGTGGCTGGATAATATTCCGTTGTGCACATACCACATCTTCTTTACCCAGTCATCTATCAGTGGATGCTTGGGTTGTTTCCATACTTTGGCTATTGTAACTAAGGCTGCAATAAGCATAGGGATGTATATACTTTTTTTGAATTAGTGCTTTCATATTCTTTAGGCAAATACCTAGTAGTAGAATTACTGCATCATAGGGAGGGCAGCTCTATTTTTAATTTATTGAGGAACCTCCGTACTCTTTTCCATGGTTGCTGCACCAGTTTGCATCCCACCAACAGTGTATGAGTGTTTCTTTTTCTCCACATTCCTGCCAACACTGTTTGTTTCTTGTGTTTTTTATTTTAACCATTCTGATAGGGGTGAGGTGATATCACCTTGAGGTTTTGATTTGCATTTCCCTGATGATTAATGGTGTCAAGCCTGTTTTCCTGTATGTTAGCCATCTGTATGTCTTTAAAGAAATGTCTATTCATGTCTTCTGCCCATTTTGAGTTGGGTTATTTGTTTTGTTTTGGTGTTGAGTTGCAGAAGTTCTTGATATATTTTGTACACTGACCCTTTATCAAATATTTAAATATCTTTTCCCATTCAGGAGGTTTTTTTTCAATTGTTTCCTTTGCTGTGCAGAAGCTTTTAATTTTGATGTAGCACCAACTGTTTATTTTTGCTTTTGTTTCTCTTGCCTCAGGAGACCTACCTAGAGTTTAAAAATGTTGCTACAGGGATCCCTGGGTGGCACAGCGGTTTAGCGCCTGCCTTTGGCCCAGGGTGCGATCCTGGAGACCCGGGATCGAATCCCATGTCAGGCTCCTGGTGCATGGAGCCTGCTTCTCCCTCTGCCTATGTCTCTGCCTCTCTCTCTCTCTCTCTGTGTGTGACTATCATAAGTAAATTTAAAAAAAAAAAAAACTTTAAAATAAAGATAAAAATGTTGCTACAGCCAATGTCAGAGAAATTATTTCCTATGTTCTTTTCTAGGATTTTTATGGTCTCAGATCTCACAGTTAGGTCCTTAAACTATTTTGAGTTTATTTTTATGTAACATGTAAGAAAGTGGTCCAGTTTTATTCTTTTGCATGTGACTGTCCAGTTTTCCCAGCACCATTTGTTGAAGAGACTTTTTCTCACTGCACATTCTTGCCTCCTTTGTTGAAGACTAAATGACTATGAAGCATGGTTTTATTTCTGGACTTTCCATTCTGTTCCATTGATCAATGTATATATTTTTGTGCCAGTTCCATGCTGTTTTGATTACTACAGTTTTATAATATAATTTGAAGTCCTAAATTGTGATACCTCCATTTTTGTGTGTATGTACTTAATTGTTTTGGCTATTTGGAGTCCTTCATGGTTTCATACAAATTTTAGGATAATATGTTCTAGTTCTGCAAAAACTTCACTTGGCATTTTGATAGGGATTGCTTTAATTTGTAGATTGATTTGAATAGTATGGACATTTAACATAGATTGTTCTCCCAAGCTATGAGCAAAGATTATTTTTCCATTAGTTTATATCATCTTCAGTTTCTTTCTTCTGTGTTTTATTCTTTTGCATAATTTTCAGAGTACACATCATTCACTTCCCTGGTTAAGTTTATTTCTAGGTATTTTATTATTTTTGGTGCAATTGTAAATGAAATTTTGTCTTAATTTCTCTGTTATTTCATTATTAGCATACAGGAATGCAACTGATTTCTGGATATTCATTTTTGGATTCTGTGATCTTACTGAATTCCTTTATCAGTTCTAATAGGTTTTTTGGTGGAGTCTTTAGTTTTTCCTTTATATACTACCATGTCATCTGTAAACAGTGAAAGTTTAACTACTCCCTTATCAATTTGAATGCCTTTAATTTATTTTTCTTATCTGATTACTGTGGCTAAGATGTCCAGTATTGTGTTAAATAAAAGTGAGGGTGGACATCCTAGTCTTGTTCCTGATCTTAGTGGAAAAGCTTTTAGCTTTTCACCATTGGGTATGATGTTAGTTGTGGGTTTTTCATATACAGCCTTTATTATATTGAGTTATATTTCCTCTAAACCTGTTTGGTTGAGAGTTTTTATTATGATTGGATGTTGTACTTTCTCAAATGCTTTTTTTTTTTTTTAACATCTGTTGAAATGATCACATGGCTTCTATCCTTTCTCTTATTGATGTGATATATCACATTGATTGATTGGCAAATATTGAACCAACTATTGAACCAGCATCCCAGGAATAAATTCTACTAGATTGTGGTTACCAATTTTTTTAGTGTATTGTTGGATTTGTTTGCTAATATTTTGTTGAGGATTTTTGCATCTATGTTCATGAGATATGGTGACATGTGCTTTTCTTTTTTGTAGTGTCAGGGCAATGCTGGCCTCATAGAATGAATTTGGAAGCTTTCCTTACTCTTCTGTTTAGTTTGAGAAGAATAGGTATTAACCCTTTAAATATTTGGCAGAATTCACCTATGGAGCCATCTGGTTTTGGACTTCTGTTTGTTGGGAGTTTTTTGATTACTAATTCGATTTCATTGCTGGTAATTAGTCTGTGGAAATTTTATTTTTTCCGCTTTCAGTTTTGGGAAGTTAGATATTTCTGGGGATTTAACCATTTTTTTTTTTAGGTTGTCCAATTTTTTGGTGTATAATTTTTCATAATATTCTCTTTCAATTCTTTGTATTTCTATGGTGTCAGTTGTTATTTCTCTTTCATTTCTAATTTTGAATTCTTTCTCTCTCTCTCTCTTTGATGAGTCTGACTAATGGATTATCAATTTGTTCATTTTTTCAAATAACTAGCTCCTGGTTTCACTGATCTGTTTTACTGTTTGTTTTTTCAGTTTCTATTTTGAGTATTTCTGCTCTAATCTTTATTATTTCCTTCCTTCTACTAGCTTTGGTTTTGCTTATTCTTTTTCTAACCTCCTTTAGGTATAAGATTAGGTTGTTTATTTGAGGGTTTTTGTTTTTTTCTTCTTGAGACAGGCCTGTATTGCTATAAGCTTCCCTCTTAGAACCTCTTTTGCTGCATCTCAAAGATTTTGGACCATTGAGTTTTTATTTTTTTATTTTTATTTGTCTCCATGTATTTTTTGATTTCCTCTTTGACTTCTTGATTGACCCATTCTTTGTTTAGTAACATGATAATTAGCCTTCATGTATTTGTGGTCTTTTTTAGATTTTTACTTGTTGATTTCTAAACTCATGGCATTGTGGCTGGAAAAGATGCATGGAATGATTTCAATCTTGAATTTGTTGAGACTTGTTTTGTGGCCTAACATGTGATGTTCCATGTGTACTTGAAAAGAATGTATATCTCATGCATACTTGAAAAAAGATGGAATGTTTGGAATATATCTGTTAGATCCATCTGGCCCAATGTGTTATTCATAGCCACCATTTCCTTGTTGATTTTCTGTGTGTATGATCTACCCATTGATGTAAGTAGGGTGTTAAAATTTGCTACTATCATTGCAAAGTAATTATTCATAGTAATTATCGAATACTTCTTTTATGTTTGTTGTTAGCTGCTTTATGTATTGGGTGCTCCCATGTTGGGTATATAAATATTTACAGTTGTTATATGTTCTTGTATTTTCTTTATGAATATATGTGTTGTCCTTTGTCCCTCATTACAATCTTTATTTTACAGTCTATTTTATCTGATATAGGTATTGTTTCTTAGGCTTTCTTTTCAATGTCAGTTGTATAATAAATGCTTTTCTAAATAAATAAATAAATAAATAAATAAATAAATAAATAAATAAATGCTTTCTATGTCTTTACTTTCAACCTGCATGTGTCTTTAGGTCTGAAATGAGTCCCTTGTAGGCAGCCTATACATAGGCCTTGCTTTTTTAAAAAACATATTTTATTTTTAAAGTAATCTCTCCGATGTGGAGCTCCAACTCATGACCCCGTGATCAAGAGTCATATGCTCTATCACCTGAGCCAACTAGTCACCCCAAGTCTGCTTTTTTTTTTTTATCCATTTCATCACCCTATGTCTTTTTATTGGAGTGTTTAGTCCATTTATATTCAAAGTGATTATTGGTAGGTATGTACTTATTGACATTTTGTTTTATGGTTGTTTTTGTAGTTCTCTGGTTCTTTCTTGCTCTTCTCTCACAGTTTACTGGTTTTCTTGAGAGATATATGTGGATTCCTTTCTCCTTATTTTTTGCATATCTATACTGGTGTTTGAATTGTTGTTACCATTAGATTTATATGTGATATCTTATGCATATAACAGGCTATATTAAGTTGATGGTTACCTAAGTTTGAACCCATTCTAAAAGAATTAAATTTTTACTCCTCTCTCCACTCCTCCACGTTTTAGGTATATGGTGTTATATTTTACATCCATGTGTCCCTATGTGTGTGTGTGTGTGTGTGTGTGTGTGTGTGTATCCCTTGATCAATTTTCATAGATATACTTAATTTTCCTGCTTTTGTGCTTTCCACTTTTCTTCTATTTATGGTCTTTCCTTTCCACTCAAGGAGTCCCCTTTAACATTTCTTGTAAGTTTCATTTAGTGGTGATGAATTCCTTTAGCTTTTGTTTGCCTGAGAAACTCTATCTTTCCTTCTATTCTAAATGTTAGGCTTGCTGTATAAGGTATTCTTGGTTACAGGTTTTTTTTCTCTTAGCACTTTGAATATACCCTGCCATTCTCTCCTACCCTGCAAAGTTTCTTGTGAAAAATCTGATAATAGCCTTATGTGCTTTCTCTTGTATGTAACTATTTTCTTTTCTCATACTGCTTTTAAAATTCTTTATCAGTACTTTTTGCCATTTTAATTACCATGTATCTTGGTGTAGATCGCTTTGGGTTGATTGTGTTGGGAGCTCTCTATCTGGATTTCTGTTTCCTTCCCCAGATTTGGGATGTTTTTAGCTACTATTTCCTTAAATGTATTTTGTGACCCCTTTTCTCTCTCTTCTGAGATCTCTATACTGTGAATGTTATTATGTTTGATGTTGTTTGAGTTCTATCAATCTATTCTTATTTTGTATTCTCTTTTCTTTCTCCTGTTTAGCTTGATTGCTTTCCACTACTCTCTTTCAGGTCTCTCTCCATTCTTCTGCTTCCTCTAGTCTGCTACTTATTCTATCTTGTGTATTTTTAATTTCAGTTGTTGAGTTCTTCATCTCTTATTGGTTGTTTTTTGTTTTCTATCTCTCTGTTGAGGGTCTCACTAAAGTCCTCTGCTCTTTTCTCAAATCCATTGAGTATCTTTATGGCCATTACTTTAAATTCTCTATCAGGCATGTTAGTTATCTCCATTTCATTTAGCTCTCTTGCTCTGATTTTGTCCTGTTCTTTCATTTTGGGATGTATTCCTCTGCCTCCTCATTTTGTTTCTCTGTATCTGTTTCTATATGTTAGGAAAGTCAGTTACATCTCCTGCTCTTGAAGGTAGTGGCCTTATGAAGGAGAAGTCCTGTAGTGCCCTGCAGTGCAGTGTTGCCTGCTTCCCAGGTCCTGGAGCTTCACGGGTATCTCCCGTGGTGTGTTGTGTGCTCTACTGTTGCAGTTCTGCTACTCTTGCCTTCAGTCTAGTTGTTTGTAATGGGTCTCTTTACCTGTTGTGAGCACGTTTTGGTCCCTGTGTTGTGAGCACACCACTCTGGGGCCACCTTGGGCTTGAGTTGGGTCAGACCAGGTGTTTGCTAGAGATGCAGGACCACCAAACTACAGGGCACTCTCCCTGCATTGTCACTGAGAAGCTTTTATTGGTGGGTAGGCCCTGTAGTCCGAACAAATGTAGCCCCAGCTCACTGGACTTTTCTCATTGACTAAATGGAAAGGTGTTTGAAAGATCTAATTGTAAGAGGAGTTTGTGAGGTCTGTTCTTAAATACACATTGTGCCTATGCTTCTCTACAGTCACTCGAGACAGAACAGAGAGATTTCAGTAGTAACTGACTTTCCAGAGCATTCCTTGTTTCTTACCTTGAGAACATAGAACTCTTGATTCTCTGTTTTAGACAGTTGCTAAATTTTATAATTTCAGGCTCATAGGCTCACAGGGAAATTTTAAGCTTTATATTTTGTTCTAGTTTTGGGGTCTTGGATATTTTGAATTTTAACTCCTCTGATGTATTACAGTAACCTCTTTTTTGAACTTCCTGTGCTTTAGTTCTCTGTCTCTGTCCAACAACCGGAATTTATGAGATGTGACTAATATAAATTATATGCAGTCTAACTAGTATATGTGGTTATCTTTCTATCTTCTTGGAGCAAGACTCATTTCAGGGTAGCGCCGACCCCCGTCAGGCCTACTTGCACCCTGCCACACTTGTGGCACCACTTTGGATGGACTCTTGCCAATGTTGGTTTGGGAGGGTGAGTCCACAGGAGAATGCGGGTGTAGGCTGCACAATGTTAGCAAGCTTTGTGCCAGTCTGCTGTGGGAGGAGGCTGATTGGGAGGAACTGGTTCACAGGAGAAGGTGGGTTGGGGCACAAGGCATTAGCAAGTTTTGCACAGGTCTGCCGTAGGGGAAGGACTTGGAGCCGAGGCTGGTGTGGAGGGAGCTGGTCTGGTGAATTGTGCAGGGGTTGGCAGGGGTTAACATGCTGTTAGCAAGGGTCATGGGGAGTGCTCACACTGTGCTTGTTCCCACAGATGTCAGACACAGAGGAGGGGAATGGCACCCACTAGCTCTTTTGTTCTTAAAGTCTCCCAAAGATCCCTACCCCTCCAGCATAGGCACTGAGATTAGCAAGCCAATCTCCCTCCTCTGTACCCCAAGGATCTTTTAAACTGCTGCTTCTGTACTGTGTCTCACTGATGCTGTTTGTTGTGCTATCTTTTCAGGGGTAGAGACTCAGTTTCCCATTGTCCTCTGGATCTCCTAGAGCGAAGCTCATTGATTTTGAAAATTCCAGGTCCTGAGTCCCAAGCCCTTCTGGTTTTCATAGCCAAATGTCATAAGGATTTGTCTTCCCGTGTGGGTCCCCCATGTGTGCGGTGCCTAGTGTGATATCCTCTCCCCTCCCAGCACCACAGCATCCCTCCCTCCTGTAGACAGTCCTGCAGTCAGTTTGGCTCCCAGCTGCATGTCTGTCCTCCCTACCCACTTTGATGTAGTCTCTTCTCGACATTTTTTTTTAAAGATTTTATTTATTTATTCATGATAGTCACAGAGAGAGAGAGAGAGGCAGAGACACAGGCAGAGGGAGAAGCTGGCTCCATGCAGGGAGCCCGACGTGGGATTCGATCCCGGGTCTCCAAGATCGCGCCCTGGGCCAAAGGCAGGCGCCAAACCGCTGCGCCACCCAGGGATCCCTCTTCTCGACATTTAGCTGAGAGGAGTCTGTTCTGCTGTCTTCAGGTCATTTTCTGGGTTATTTATGCTGATGTGGATGTCATCTCGGTATATCTGTGCAATGAGGTAAGCCCAGGATCTTCCTACTCCACCATCTTCCCTGTAAGTCCAGATTTCTGTATATTAATTATCTTGCAAATTTATTAAATTCATTTATTCAAAATTTTTCATGAAGTCTTTAGGGTTTCCATATATATTCAGTATGCCATCTGA
Source organism: Canis aureus (assembly GCF_053574225.1). Taxonomy (NCBI): domain Eukaryota; kingdom Metazoa; phylum Chordata; class Mammalia; order Carnivora; family Canidae; genus Canis; species Canis aureus. The sequence continues at coordinate 68,807,976 of NC_135611.1, read as the reverse complement.
AAGCAGTGAAAGTTTTACTTCTTCCTTACCAATTTTTAAAAAGATTTTATTTCAGAGAGAGAGAGAGTGTGTGGGTGGGTGGGGGGGAGGAACACAGGGAGAGGGATAAGCACAACCCTGAGATCATGACATGAGCTGCTCTTCTTCCTTACCAGTTTGAATGCCTCTTACGTCTTGTCTGATTGCTGTGGGTGGGAATTCCGGTATTATGTTGAATAAAAGTGGTGAGAGTGGACATCCTTGTCTTGTACTGATCTTAGAGGAAAAGCTCTCAGTTTTTCACCATTGAGTATGATGTTTGATTTGGGTTTTTCATATATGGCCTTCATTATGTTGAAGTATGTTCCCTCTAATCCTACTTTGTTAAGAATTTTTTTTATTGTGAATGGATGTAGAATTTTTCATGTGTTTTCTGCATCTATTAGATGATTATATGGTTCTTATCATTTGTTTAGTTAATGTGATATCTCATGTTGATTGATTTGTGTTTATTGATTTGCTGATCCTTGCACCCCTGGGACAAATTCCACTTGATTATGGTGAATGGTCCTCTAAATATATTTTTGTACTTCCATTTACTAATATTTTGTTGAGAAATTTTGAATCTCTTTCATCAGGAATATTGGCCTATAGTTTTCTTCTTCCTTTTTTTTTTCATAGTGTCTTTATCTGATTTTGGTAACATGGTAATGCTGGCCTTGTAAGATGAATTTGAAAGTTTTCCTTCACTTTCTGTTTTGGAATGATTTGAGAAGAATAGAGACGAACTCTTCTTTAAATGTTTGTAGATTTTGCCTATGAAGCTAACTAGTCTGTGTTTGTTGGTAGTCTCTTGATAACTGATCCAATTTCTTGCTAGTAATCAGTATGTTTAAATGTTCTATTTCTTCCTAGCTTTGGTAGGTTATATGTTTTGAGGAATTTATCCACTTCCTCTATGTTGTCCATTTTGTTGGCATATAATTTTTTGTAATGGTAGCTTGTCCTTTATTTTTCTGTAGCCTTGGTTATTCTCCTCTTTCGTTTCTGATTTTATTTGAGTACTCTTTTTTATGTTGATGAATCTGGCAAAAGCTTTCTGAATTTTTTTTTAAGCTTTCTGAATTTTATCTTCATAGAACCAGCTCTTGCTTTCATTGGTCTTTTTTAATGTTTCTGTTTTTTCATTTTTGTTTTTTTAGTCTCTATTTCTCCTCTGATCTTTATTATTCCCTTCCTCTACTAACATTGGGCTTTGTTCCTTTTTTCTGTTTTTTTTTTTTTCCTAATTCCTTTATTTGTAAGGTTATAAGGTTATATTTTTGGTAACTTCTTGCTTCTTAAGATAGATCTATACTGCTGTAAACTTTTCTCTTAAAACTGCTTTTGCTATGTCCCCCAAATTTATTTTTTAACAGTTAACTAAGTGATAGATACATTTTTTTTTGATAGATACATTTTAAAGTAATTTCATTTGTTTTCCTGTTTATTTAATACATTTAAAAACATTATTCTGAGACAATCCTCACAGATTTCACTAGACTGACATTAGGGTCCAGGGCACAATGTTTGAGAACCCCTGACTCTTGTGGGTACTTGGGCCATTTAAGACCCTGAATCACTCTACCCAAATAACACTCATGGAAGGCTAAAGTAAAGATCAGGATGCCAGTTCATTAATTTGCAATAAGAAATAACTGCCACATAAAATTTACAGAACTACAATGAAAAATGCACAATCCACAACCATAGTGGTGATTTTAACATATCTCTCTGAGTCATAAAATAAGCAGGGAGATTAAAACACACACACATACACATACACACAATAGTAAAGATGTAGAAAGTTTAAACAATATGATTAGCAAACCTGACTTAATAAGAATATATGGATCCCAACAGCTGCAGCATAGACCTTCTTTTCACTAAAGCAAAACATTCAAATTGGCTGTATATTGGATCAAGAACAGTTACCTAAAATTTCAGAGGATTAGGGATCCCTGGGTGGCGCAGCGGTTTAGCACCTGCCTTTGGCCCAGGGCGCGATCCTGGAGACCCGGGATCGAATCCCATGTCAGGCTCCCGGTGCATGGAGCCTGCTTCTCCCTCTGCCTGTGTCTCTGCCTCTCTCTCTCTCTCTCTCTCTGTGACTATCATAAATAAATTTTAAAAAGATTTAAAATAATAATAATAATAATAAAAATTTCAGAGGATTAAAATCCTACTCATTACGTTCTCTGATTATAATATAAATAATCTGGAAATCAACAACAAATACTAGCAAAATCCTTTATGGTTGGAAATAAATACATTTAGTAATTCTTGGATCTAATCTAAAATTAGATAATATTTTGCACTGGATGATAAAAATATAATACTGTATATTGTTTATTTGTAAAATACAGGTGAATGTAACTCTTATTTATAAGGAAATGTTTAGCTTGATATGCATATGTTAGAATAGAAGAATTCTGAAAATCAGTGAGGTAGGCTGGCAAATTTAGCCTAAAAACAGGAAAAAAACAGGTAATAAAGTAAATTAATGACATACACAATAAAGTACAATCACATATCCTAAAATAGATCCTTTGAAAGGACAAATGAAATGTAATATCTTCTTTGCAATACTAATATTAAGAAAAGAGATGGCACAAAAACCAATATCAAGAAAAAAACCAACTGATAACCATAAATTGTAAAGACATTAGATAAAAGGATATCATGAATAGCTTTATGTAAATATATTTGAAAATTTAGCCACAATAAATTTCTGGTAAATATAACTAAGAAAACTAGCCTAGAACATTGGAGCCTCCCTATAACTACTAAGTGTATTGAATTTGTGATTAAAACCTTTACACAATGCGTGTGGGGCTGGCTTAGTCAGTGGAATGTGCAAGTCTTGATCTTTGGGTCATGAGTTCAAACCCTATATCGGATGTAAAACTTACTTAAAAAACAAAGCAAAACAAACAAAACCTCCACATAAAGAACACCCTTGGCCCAGATAGCTTCACTGATGAATTTTATACAACACTTAAGAAAAAACGAGTATTTTTCAAACTCTTGGAGATAGGTGAAAAAGAGGGAATGTTTGCCATGTTGTATGAGATCACAAGAACCTTGATATCAAACACTGAGAAGGTTATTACAAGAAACTAATATGATAATATGATTATTTGCTTTTCTTTGTGGAATCCCACCTAAGTTCATGTAGTAGTTTTCAGTGGCAGCTTTAACAAATTACAATAAACTTTGTGGTTTAAAACAAATGAACTTATTACATTATAGTTTTTAGATTAGAAACCCAATACTGATCTCACTGGGCTGAAATTGTGTGAGCAGGGCTGCCTTTCTTTTCGGAAGTTCTGAGGAGGACCTTGTGTTTTCTAGCATCCAGAGGTCTGCCAGCATTCTTGGCTCTTGGCCCCCTCCACCATCTTGGGAGCCTACAATAGCAGTTGCATTCTTATCACATTGCATCATCCTGACCCCCTGTTAGGTCTCCTTCTTCCACTTTTAAGGACCTTTATCATTCCAGTGGGCCCACCTAGATAATTTGGGATATACTCCCTATTTTAAGGTCAGCTGACTAGCAACCGTAATTCCATCTATAGCTTTAATTTCCCTTTGCTGTGTAAGGTAACATATTCACAGATGGCAAGGAATAAACTTTGGACATCTTTGGGAAGAGGGCATTATTCTGCCTACCACAGCATATACTGCTTTTTAAATTTTTGGCACTAGATGCAAAAGTCCTTAACAAAATGCCAGCACATCAAATTCAGCAATACATGAAAAGGATAATATGTAAAAACAAAGTTGGGCCTACTCAAGAATGGTAACATTGATTTAACATTAAAAAATTCAATTACTATAACAAAGGGGAATGATTTGTTTGATAGAATTCAACTCTTTTTATGATTACAAACGTTTTTCCACCCGACAAATTGACCAAAATGCAAAAGGCACACCAAGGGTTGACAATGGTGTGAACAGTAGGAACTCTCCTATACTGCTGAGCCAGTGTGTGGGTGTGCACCCTTCGGAGAACTGTTTGGCATAATCTGCTAAGGTTGAAGATGTGCACTTAGCAGCTCTGCTCCTGGGTAAATACATCAACTGAAATGTGTTCACATATGTAACAAGAGACATACAAGTATTTTCACAGCATTTTGTTTGTATGGATAAAAACTGGAAGCAGCCTTACCTTCTATTCATAGTAAAGTGGATAAAGTTTGATCTATCCATGCAGTGGAGTACTATATAGTAATGACAATGAGTAAGCTACAGTTATTTGAGCATTGTGAATGAATCGATGAGCATGAATTCTTATTATTTTTAAAGATTTTATTTATTTGAGAGAGAACACATGCCCGCACAAGTTGAGGGAGCGGGGAGAGGAGATGGAGAAGCAGACTCGGGGCTTGATCCCATGGACCCCGAGATCATGAACTGATCCGAAGGCAGATGCTTAACTGACTGAGCCACCCAGGTGTCTCTGATGAGCATAAATTATAGACAAAAAAAAGCCAGGCAGTAAAGAATAAATATTGCATCTTTATATTCATATACAGTTCAAAAAAAGAGGTAAAACTAAATCACATGGTTTTAGGACGTATGCTTAGGTGGCAATTCTCCAAAGAAAAAAAAAAAAAAGACAAGGAATTAATTATCATATAAGTTCAGATAGTAGGGGGTAGTGAGGGAAAGAAAGGGCATGGAAGGAAGGGGCACAAGGTTTCTGGGGGCTGGCAATACCCTATTTCTTTTTTTAAATACCCTATTTCTTAAATGGGGTAGTGGCTACTTGAGTGTTTGCATTGTGACAAGTCAAAAAGATATATTTGCATATTTTTCTTTATGTATATTTGTCTCATCACAAGGCTAGAGTATTTAGACATGGCCAATTCATACTCTATGTAAAGTCAAGTCAGTTAGAAACCATGTTACTGACATATTATTAGGGATCGGTGGTCATATAGAAATGGGAAATTCTTAAGAATTTGTTTGAGTAGCACAGTATCCCCTAGGCCGACCAAGACGTGAAGCCATGCCATTAAAAAAAGATTTTGTCAGTGAAAACAAGAAGTGTTAGATGCATTAGACTTGAGAGGTGTCTCTCAATGACAAAGTCTAGCTGGTTTCCACATCCAGTTGGTAAGGCTCTTGGCCTCCTGGACATCATTTGCATAGGTGATGTCATTTCCTGCAATTCATTGCCATTTAGATGCATCTGTCCGCTTTACTTGCCTGACCCAAGTCTCTCCTCCCTCACCCTTTAGACCTTTGTTTATATATGTTCACACAATAAGATCATAAACTTGTTTCACTGGCATGGTCTTGCTATCTTTAGAATTGATTGGTCTTTCACATTACTTGGATCAGTAGACTCAGGACTGCTCATTACAGTCATTTAAAAGATATATATTTTTTTTTATCTATCTATCTATCTATCTATCTATCTATCTATCTATCTATCATCAGATTCCATTCATTCACAAGAGACACACAGAGAGGCAGAGACACAGGCAGAGGGAGAAACAGGCTCCCTGCAGGGAGCCCAATACAGGACTCGATCCCAGGACCCCGGGGTCACATCCTGAGCCAAAGGCAGTCGCTCAACTGCTGAGCCACCCAGGCATCCCTAAAAAAGAGATTTACTTATTTATTTGAGAGAGAGAGAGAGAGCATGAGCAGGAGGGGCAGAGGGAGAGGTAGGACAGAATTTCAAGCAGACTCTGCTGAGTGTGGAGCCCTACCAGGGCTTGATCTCACAACCCTGAGATCATGACCTGAGCTGAAATCAAGAGTCAGTCACTTAAGTGACTCTGCGACCCAGGTGCCATTCATTGCAGTCATTTTTAAAAGTTCTTTTGGGGAGAAGCACCTGGCTGGCTCAGTCTGTAATGCGCTTGTGGCTCTTGATCTCAGGGTCGTGCATTCAAGTTCTGCACTGAGCATGGAGCCTACTTAAAAAAAAAAAATCTTTGGAGCATTTATCTATATTCTCCATAGACCGACAACGTGGGCATATATGAAGTTCAGATAGTGAAGGGACAATATCCAGCAGGTTGTGGAAGCCAAGACTCCAAGTAGAGAGTATGAGAATAGAAATCAAGAACCCAAGTCATCTTCAGAGAAGTGATCATTTTTAGAGGAGAATGGCTGTATAACATGGATTTCCTATCAGTCTCAATTTTTTTTTACCATAACCTTAGTTTGATAGGAAAATAAATTTGTCACCTAAAATCTTTTAAGAATGGATTGTTCCAATAAATACTCAACATGAAGTTTTTTTTTTGTTATTTTTTTTAAATATTTATTTATTTATTTATTCATGAGAGACACAGAGAGAGGAGAGAGAGGCAGAGACACAGGCAGAGGGAGAAGCAGGCTCCATGCCGGGAGCCCGACATGGAACCCGATTCCGGGACTCCAGGATCGCGCCCTGGGCCAAAGGCAGGCGTCAAACTGCTGAACCACCCAGGGATCCCCATTTTTGTTGTTGATTATGGATGTTTTAAAACATTTTTCGTCAGCACTATCAAATCATATATCTAAACTATTTCAAATTATGGAATATTTCAGCATTTAGGGGATTCAGAATTTGTCTAGGTTTTTTGAAAGACACTGCCTTGAGGGGGCTTGGGACACCTGGCTTGCTCAGTCATCGGAGCATGGGACAGTTGATGTTGGGGTTGTGAGTTCAAGCCCCACATTGGGTGTAAAAACTACTTAAAAATAAAATCTTAAAAGGAAAAAGACACTGCCTTGAATAGAGTGAAAAAAAGATAACAGGTAAAAGGTACACAGAATATAATTTATAATGATTTTATAAATGATTTTAGATTTATAATGATTTGTAAATGATCTTATAATTTTAGAATTTTATAATAGTTGAGTTTCAGGTCTACTTTTAGTTCTACTTTACCATTGCTAGGAAATCAAAATACTGTACTGCCTAAACATGAATGTACTCAACACTGAGTAAGTTTGAGATTTATATTTTCATTTACATATTCTCTCATTCGGAGATTCTCCATTTTATTCATGAGTAGCGCCAGAAACACCCAGATACCTAGGCAGTCGCTGAGTCATCCCATTCATTCCACTTCTGCCATTTAGACCGACATAACATTCGCTCTCTGTTCAATGCACTTTCCAGTATTTGGAGTTACGGAATTTGAGCTGTGAGACCTTAGCAATCATCCCAACTCTTGCAGATGACAGATCAGCCCTGTATTGCGGTGATGATTCACCTGGAGTCGTATCTCCCAGATGGTGGCAGCAGTGGGACCAGAACCATATCCTCTATGAAACCAGCTGGGTCATTGTCTCTTGCAGTGGTGTCATTATGGCAGATGGAACGGGATGTTAGGTTTTAATGTGAGGCAGACCTACAGAGAGGGTTTACCTTCCCCATTTGTCACCTTGTGATCTGGGGTGAGTATTTCCAATCCTGTTTCCTTGTAAAACATACCTAGTATGGTAGCTGTAGGGAATAAATGAGATGATGCACATAAGCAATTAGCGCAATGTCTGATCTATAACACACACGTATTTTAAAATGTTTGCTATTATTATCTCTGATTATCTTTTCCTTTTGAGGACAAGCATCCCTACTTTCTTTTTCTCATATATTTTGGGATTTTTTAAAATACCATCCCAATCATCATTTCTAGTTACATATTTTTCATGAAATGTGGCATTAGTGCTTAAAACAAATATGGCTTATTTAGCTCAGGGCCAGAGCACGATGTACGTATCTTTAAGCTATTGGCAATGATTATAAAAAAATTTTAGAACAGTGGAAATTATTAACTCACTTGTAAAATTCTCCATGGAATCATCTACATATACCAGCATATATTGTTCTTTCTCCAGTTGCATTTTTCTTTTCCTTCCTCCTATAGCCCTCATAAAGGAAAACAGATCATTCTATGGTGATGTGTGTGGGAAGAAAACATGGGGGGTGGAGAAGAAAACATGGAGCCATATACACATTAATGCCCTGAGAAATTGGATAAAAAGAATCAAGGAAGAGGAGTGCCTGGCTGGCTCAGTCAGTTGGGCCTGGAGCCTACTTAAAAAGAAAGGAATCACAGAAGAAACATCCATCAAATTCCTTTAGGTCTCCTCATCAGTGACCATTAGCCTTGACTTTGTCTTTCCAGTACTGTACAGATGACTTCCCAGATTTGTCTGTCTGTGTATCTCATTATACACACTCTTGCCTTCAGTGTCGATATTTTGGTGGGTGGTAAATACTGATTAAAACTGTATCTTCCAAAAAAAAAATGTATCTTCCAATTATAGCAGTATTGCGAGAAGTAGCTATTAAATAATGCCATTCCTTCCAAAACTCTTAAGTAAAATTTCATCCGAGAATAATGATTTTGTGTAGACGTTACTTCTGGAGTGATGTTTGGAGTAGACTGTAATTCTCATACTTTTCCAACTGACTCTAGCATGTAAAGCTACTCTTTAAATTTGCCCTCAAAGTTGGTGATCATTGCAATTCGATAACGTGGAAATGGGATGTCACATGTTCCTCAAAGCACAGGGTCTACCCGAGAGGTCTGGGTAATCATTTCTCCCCGTAGGATGTTACGCTGGGTCCGGCCCTTCCGGGCTTCCAAGGTAGAGGAGGAGTTCATGGCCTTGTGGGCCATCAGTCGTGGCCTCCAAGCAGCCTCACGTGGATAGGCCCACCCCGTAGTCATCACTGCTGCAGGGTCCCTTCCCAGCACCTAACTGCACTGCCCTAGGTGATGTGCAAGAACATTCTCCATCCTTGGAGGGTTGTTAGCCTTATTGTCAGGAGAACGTGATGGTGGTAGTTGAGAACGGGACCAGTGGTTGGAGAGCAAGTACCACTTGTGATTGCCTAACTGTGCACCATCTGACGCGTCCCCCGAATGTTACATTCCTGTTCTTGAACCCGGGACGATCCTACTTCTCCTGGGGGCTGCATATTCTGGTCTGTATAAACCATGGCGCCGAATGCCTGGGTTTGAACCCCGTTCTGTTACTTAAGAGATCTGTGTGATTGTGGGCCAATTGCTCCCTCACATCAGTAAAAGAGAGGTTCTCACACGATTCTATGAAGATTCAGTTGGTTAAGGTAGGTGAAGTTAGAGCAGTGCCTACAAGCAGCACTCGAACACCAGCCATTGCTGTCTTCAAAAACAGGGCCCGGGCCCCTCCTGGAGGAATGAGATGGGACCGAGGGACGGTCTTGGAAGGCAGACGCTCTCGGTATGTCAGTGTTTGGCCAACTGGTCAGTTCGTGGGCTCCTCGCGGCTGGGAGCTAGGCTGCATGTGTGTCACATGGTACCCGGAACAGGCGGTCATGAGGAGATGGATGTGCAGGTCAGTGCTTCTTAAGAAGGTGAATGAAAAATAGCCAATCCTCCTTTTTTCCAATTTTTTTTGCTGAAGGATTGAATATTTGAAATTATAATTTAGAATTCATTATTTTCGGGGGCACCTGGCTGGCTCAGTCAGTAGAGCATGAGACTCTTGATCTCAGGGTTGAGTTCAAGCCCCACTTTGGGTGTAGAGATGACTTAAAAATGAAATCATTAAAAAATAAATAAATAAAAAATTTTTTTTTCCCTTTCTGACTCCCTGAAATTGCTTTTATCGATGGCTCTCCCAGGATGGTCGCTCTACCTTTGACTAATCATGTTGGGTCTCCCTGGCAAATTCACAAAATGTGTATCTGGCTTGTCTGTTCTCAACCTGTGAAACCACATGAAGGTTTCACAACTCTAGCCGTGAGGTGTAGCTCCATCTCTAAGCCTCAACTCATCGGAATTTCCTTTAGCTTGGGATCACTTGGATGGACCACCGGACCACCGTGGAGGAGCGTCGCAGAGCAATGCGAGGAGCGTGGGTGGGTGAAGAAAAGGTGATGTCTGAGCGAGACCTGGTTTTACCTTCATTAGCACTCCTTGGTTGTGCAACCTGAAGTCCTTTGTTCTCTGAAAATAGTGGCGTTGGTACTGAGCTGAGCCACACGGCTGGGGCTGGCTGGTGGTATTTCCTAGCATCTCGTGCACCGTGGACACACGAGGATTAGCAGCCCTTCAGAAGACAGTCTGATGTCACCCGCACTCGCTTTGCTGACAACCGAGGACTCGTCTGCTTCCACCTGTCCTCAGTCACCACACTGGTTTTGCTGCAGAGGGAAGATTTCGTCTTTTAGCCAGCAGGTGGCAACCAAATGAAAGCTAAAAGTTCATCTCGTTATGATAACCGGTGAAAATACTGTCTTTTCCTATATTAATGCGTGATGGAAATGACAGGTGGATGGGAGTAAAAGCGTTTCACTCGGAAGCGGAGTCACCTCTGGCTACGGCATTTTTAACACTGAGCCCCAGATACAGATTAGTTTCTGTAAGGCCGCTTTGGATCTCAGAACCAGAGTCGCACAGCCGTGTAGCTTTTTAGGAGTTTGTCAGAGGAATCATCAAGATTTATGCAACCTTGTGTTTAAAACAATGAATCCATTCACTCGATTTGGCAGATTGAAAAGCTGAGTAAAAAGTAAAGCCATCAACTGATAAAATAGAGTGGTTATAAGAACACTACTTCATTTTCTTCTCGGTCTGGTTGTATGTGATTTTGTGGTTTACCCTCTGAATTTGTGCATGATTTTTAAGCAAGTACACTTTTTAACTAAAAAAAACTTTATTTATTTTTAAAGATTTGTATTTATTTATGCATGAGAGACAGAGAGAGAGAGAGAGAGAGAGAGAGAGAGGCAGAGACACAGACAGAGGGAGAGGCAGGCTCCATCCATGCAGGGAGCCAGACATGGGACTCAGTCCTGGGTCTCCAGGATCACGCCCCGGGCTGAAGGTGGCGCTAAACCTCTGAGCCATCTGGGCTGCGCCTAAAAAAGACTTTTAAAAGGTATTGGCAAGACAGGATCCTTGGTAAACTCTGAGTCTTAGTAATTTTTTTTAATCCATAAAGTTGGGACAATATTATATACTGTTGTAAAAGAAGAAGAAGAAAGAAGAAAGAAGAAAGAAGAAGAAGAAGAAGAAGAAGAAGAAAAGAAGCAAGAAGAAGAAGAAGAAGAGAAGGAAGAAGAAGAAAAAGAAGTAGAAAAGAAGGAAGACGAGGATGAAGAAAGAAGAAAGAAGGTGTTGGATGAAGAGCACTTCGGGTTAGGGTGCCTGGCACCCCAGGGGACATAACAAATGGGACTATTTAGAGGATTTATGTTATGGAGAATCGCTAGAGGTGGGAGGGGTCCGAGAGCCTCTGCTCCCTAACTAACCCCTTCCCTACACCAGGTGCCCTGAAGCCACTGCTCTCCTTAACACGGGTCCCCCTGGATTAATCCTTCGCGCCGGCTGGAGGTAGAGGGCAGAGAAGGCGGCTGCTGAGGGTTGGCTTCCCCTTTTCCAGGGACTGGGGGCAGTCCCTCTCGTGGGACTGGCAGGTGCTGTGACAGCTGCATCTACCAGACACGTCAGGATCCAACCACAGCCACACGGTAGGCGCTGCTCCGCTTTGAGAAAATTCAACTCTTAACAGTAAGATGAACCCCTAATACTAGTGGACTTGGGTTTTCCACACTCCCTGCGACGATTTGTATCAAAATTCACGCCGTGACCACCGGAGATCAAAGTCAAGCAAAAGAAAATCTAAAACCCAAAGGGATGTTTTAGGCGTATGTGGGACAGGCACCCGGCTGGTGGCCCAGGGTGAGCCTCCCAGAGGTGCTGCGTCCCCGCCAACGGTCGCTGCCCCCGACCCGTAAGGCCGAGGAGAGGATGCCAATTCCAGGCCTGGTTCTGGGCCTGGGATCCTTGCAGGCAGCGGAGGCAGTAGCGTCTCTGACGTCCGGGCTGTATAAAGCAAAGTGCATCTGCAGTTAGATCCTTGTAATTTATAATCAGGCTTGATGATGGTTGTTGATGAGTGATGCTGCAGGAATCACAGGTTTGTGTTCTCCGTGCCTTCTTACCACGTTTCCTGAAGCTCAGTAAGACAAAGAGCCGGGGAGGCTACTGACAGGTTAGTCCCTTCGGGTGTGCTAGGGCTCTGGTCTCCCAAGGGAAGGGCAGGTTGAAGGACAGGGTGCGATGACCTTTCCTTCCCTTCCTACTTCACGATGCGTGTTGGGCCGGCCCGCGGGTGACACAGGGCTTACTGCCGGGGGCTGAGTCAACAGAAGCGTCTGTTCCTACCGGAGACTCAGGGCGCTTACCCCCCGAGAAACCGTCCTGGCGGGGACCCGGCCGTGCAGGGCTCTGGGGCCGCTCGCGGGTTCACCCCGACGCGTGCACCCCATCCGTGGGGCAGCCGGACTCGCGGGGCCTGCGTCCTTGGCCAAGCGGTGGCCCTCACACGGGGCCTTGGCGTATGCAGGCAACGAGGACCATGGAGTGACCGTGTCCAAATGTGGAGAGTCGCCCAGGAAGCCAGGATGGCACGGAATGTGCAGGCACACACGCACGTACAAAGGGGAGCCGTCGGGAAGGGAAAGAGCCTGAGCGGGACAGGCTGGGTGCAGACCAGAGGCCAGACCCCACTGTGGGAGCAGCTTCGGGGTGCAAGGTGCAGTCCCCCCACATGTGGCCTCCGGGGGGGCAGCCTCTGCCCCGGTGTCCAGGGCACATCTAAGTACCTCGTTCTTCCCCATCAGAAATACGGGGCTTTTGCCCCGTATTTTTTTAAAAAAATGCTCGGCTGTGTGTATATCTCCGGGTCCACATTTGACTCAAATGTGTGCAGGAACAGCCTCAAATGCACCAGGGATTGGGACGGGGACAGGGGCAGGGGGCAGGGGGCAGGCCTGTGGGGAAGCCTCCTGGCTCCCGGCCCACTCGAACAGGGCCCTGGGGGTGAGGGGCCCGGGCCACCTGCCGAGCAAGTCAGGCCTGCAGCAGCGTCTGTGGGGAGCCGGGCCTCCTCATCGCGGGTTCCAGGGACTTGTCACAAGTGCCCCCACAGAGCCTGACAGCGTGAGGGACCTGTGGCATCAAGTACGGGCCGGGCCATTTCCTTCGTCGAATGAAAATGAAGGGAGCGCTGCAGGCATCAGAGTGTTGGGAGCACCGAGGCCCGGGCTCTCCTCACTGCGGGGACTCTGCGCCCACTGTCCCGCGCCCACGAAGCACTGCTCCAGCCATGGCGTGCAGCTGCCCCCCGCCGGGCCCTGGAGCGCCCAGACCCCTGGGGGGACGCCAGCGGCAGCAGGCCTCGGGGAAAACCCGGGATGACTGACGTGGGGTCAGGAGACGGGTGCGCCCGGGAGCCCTCGCTCGTGAATCACCTTATCTTTCTGATGTTTATGTTCTCTCACTTGTCAAACAGAAGCAAAGAGGTGAGGGCATTTGAGATCATATAAATGAAACGGCACCAAGTACCTTATAATTGGCATTGAAGAAATGATTTTCCCCCCAATTGGGGGATCAAAGAATTTGGGCCTATTAGCCTTGGCCGCATCCTTCAGTCTATTACCGTCAGCATCACCTGCACCTGCTGGGCCGAGGGGCGCGCGCCGGAAGTATTCGCAGAAAGGATGAGCTGATGAGTGGCCAAGGAACACACGCCTGTGGACAATAAACACATGGCCTGACGGTATTTATGCCGCGAGTGACCGTCTAGGGCCAGTCTAGTGACCCTCGCGTTAATCCGGGAAGTGGAGAAGAGAGAATTTCACAGACTCTCAAGAGATATTAGGAACTTTCCTCTTCTATTAACAAATTTAAAGTTTAATGGGACAGGTGAGTGGCTTTGGTGTTGAAAAATGAATGTTTATATCAGAAATCTATCGAGCTACCATAAGTTCACTGTGGCGTGAAACAGCAACCCGAAAGGCAGCAAGGCCTGGCCTCTCCGCATGACCCCAGGGCACCTCAGGAGGCATGGGGGGCTCCCTGGGAGGCTCACGCTCACTCCTCGAGAACCCAGAATCTCATCCACTAGGTTGGCTCAGCAAAAATGTTGAAGTAGAAGTCAGCCTAAGGGGGACCCCCAGGGGGGCTGAGAGGTGGAGCATCTGCCTTGGGCTCAGGTCGTGACCTCGGGGTCCTGGGATTGAGTCCCACGTCAGGCTCCCCACAGGGAGCCTGCTTCTCCCTCTGCCTGGGTCTCTGCCTCTCTCTCTCTCTTTCTCTGGGTCTCTCATGAATAAACAAATAAAATCTTTTAAAAGGGGGGAGGGGTGGTCAACCAAAGGGTGGGCCCAGAGACTTCCCAGGAGCCAAAACCCAAGCCAGGGAATGTGATGGGTATAGGTGGGGACATGTGAAGTCTGCAAGAATCCAGGCCTGGGCCAGTTCCCATGACACTGGTCCCCACTGCAAGGACTTCTGTGTCATTCTGGAAGGCCAGAAGCCTTTCTAAAGATGAAGAAGGACAAAGAGATAACCAAATAAATCCAGAGAGGGGCTGTATTATCACAGAGGGGAACTTTGCCCCCGAAGCCAGCTGTTTTCAGACATGAGAAGGTAGCCACTTGCAAGCAGCTTAGCCCTCGTGTCCTCCATGAAGAGATGGAGGATGTGTGTCATCCCCAGACAAGCTGACTAGGCCCGTGCTCTGTGTTCCCGTCTACCTTTGCCATCTTCCGCTCCCATACCCTGAACACGTACTTGGCGGCTGTTGTAGGCGACATGGCTATTTTCTGATCACATTTGGCAGCTTGATTGTTATTTATTGGTAATGGGTCTTTGAGGATTTAGACGGTGCTAAGCACAGGGTAGTTAAATACATGTATAAATGAATGACTATTCATTTATTCAAATGACTATCTCGGAATCGTTTATTAAAACTTTGAAATACCTGGCAGATCTTTAAAGAACCAGGTTTGTGACCTTTTGGTGAAATTTTAAAAAATGGTTCTACTTGATTATTCTATTTCTGTATTTCGTCGATTCTAAGATGTGTATTTATCTCAGACATTTAAACATCTCTGAAATTGGGATACAGCTTACAATTGCTCATGTTTTTTTTTTTTAATTTTTTTTAATTTATTTATGATAGTCACACAGAGAGAGAGAGAGAGAGGCAGAGACACAGGCAGAGGGAGAAGCAGGCTCCATGCACCGGGAGCCCGATGTGGGACTCGATCCCGGGTCTCCAGGATCGCGCCCTGGGCCAAAGGCGGGCGCTAAACCGCTGCGCCACCCAGGGTTCCCCTGCTCGTGTTTATAATATTATCAGTATCACTTTTTAACCAACAGTTTGCAAATTAATGAATGGTGAGTATAAAAAGGGATAGGTTTCTTAGATGTGATAAACTATTTTATATATATACGCATCGCACCTTCGTACTGCATATGCTGCTTTCTACAAGGATAGGATAATGGGGAAAGCATGGCTTTTTATATCAGAGGGATTTTATTGTGAATCCTGGCTCTGTGTTTTTTCTGTTGTTGTTTAAATCTGAGCAAAGAGCTTGCTCTGACATTATTCTGTAGGTTGCAGTGTTCTCATTTGTATGATGGGAATAAAGCATTCCTTTTTTTTTTTGGAATAAAGCATTCCTATTAAGGTTTTGCACTAAAGACCTTCAAACCTTCAAAGAAGAAATTTAGCCGAACGCCTTTCCTTTTTTTCTCTCTACCTTTTCCATCAGCCTAGTTGTATCTTAGAACAGCTCTATCAGTTAAGAATATGTAATTTCCATTTTACAGGTTTAGAAACAGAGGCTTCGCAGCATGAGTGAGTAAAGAGAAAGAACTTTGTGGAGGCTTTGCTTTTTCCCACTATTCTTCTAGCTCTATTAGGCTTCTCACAGGTGACTATTGACGTAGGTGAGAGTTTAGCTACTTTTTGGTTGATAAATTTCCGCAGGCAGCGTGTGTAACAGTCTTACACAATACCTTAATAATAATGTCACATACTACATCCTTTTTGGAAAGGAATTTACCTCTTGCCCTCATCCTGTAAACAAGGATGGGCTTCTATTTAAAGAAGAGGAAAAGGAAGAGGGAAAAGGATGTTATATCACCTGGCCTCGCATTTTTGGGAGCAGATGTTTTCCTCATCTCATTGTTCACAGAAAATTGGTTCAAAACGGTAGAAACCAAATGTTCAAAACTACTGTAATCCATAAATCAATTCATGCTATTCTTTTGTTTGTCTAGAACAAAATTATGCACTGAAACTAAAGATCAATCCTAAACCTCAGGGCTTGGTGCAAAACCAAAAGCAAGTTATCATTTCTGTCCTGTGATGGACCAACAGGCAGTGGATGCAAGACCTGCAGGCTGAATCCAGGGGGGAATCGCAGAGGAGTGGTGGAAATCGCATTTATATTTTCTCAGTTTTGCCTGAAAATTTTCAATTGTGGAGTTTTCTTTTCTTCACCTCGACATTTCTTTTTCCTGTTTGGCAATCACATTTGTAATTAGATTGCAAATGGATCAGATAACGAGCAAGCAGTCTCATCTCAGGAATAAAATACCAAATTGAAGTGAAGAGGAGATGAGTGGGTGCCTGTTGTTTGAAATTGCAGTTGGGTTTCTGATGGAGCCTGGGCTGCTTCCAGCCCCGGGGCGCTGGCTGGTGGTGGCAGACAGTGCACCCCGCATCTGAAGAGCTGAGGGTCCCTGAATGAAAGATGTGTGATTGAGAGAGAGAAGCAAATTTAAAGAGTTTAGCCAGTGTCTAAACTTGATAGGTGCTCGATAAATTCACCTTTGGCATCGTTCGTTTCCTTTCCTTTTCAGTCCTTTATCCAGATTAAAACTATTTATTGTCTGAAACAGTTTTGAAGCTTCAGGGATCCCAGGGTGGACTTCGGGTGGGAGTTGAGCATCCCTGAGAAATGGGGGAGCGCCGCACTCATCAAGGAGGCAAGCGGAGGAAGGCAGTCGCGGGGTGCTAGTACTCGGGGGAGGGCTGCCCGGGGCCCCACACTTTAAGTATGGAAGGAGAGTTTCCCTCATTTTTTCTTTTTTTAAAATAATTTTTTAAAGATTTATTTATTTATTTATTTATTTATTTATTTATTTATTTATTCATGATAGATATATATATATAGAGAGAGAGAGGCAGAGACACAGGAGGAGGGAGACGCAGGCTCCATGCTGGGAGCTCGCTGCGGACTGGATCCCGGGTCTCTAGGATCGCCCTGGGCCAAAGGCAGGTGCCAAACCGCTGAGCCACCCAGGGATCCCCTCCGTCATTTTTTTCTTAACCAGCAGGCCGTCTCCGGGCGCTTCGTGGCCAAATCTGGCCCAAGGTTTTCCATTGTGAGAACACAGCCGAGCCTGTCCTTGAGTTGTTTTATTTAATTTCAATTAATTAATTTACAATGAATGAACGCATGAACCAATGGATGAGAGCGTGCAGGTGAGTGCAGGGGGGAAGAGGGAAGGATGGGGGGAGGAGGGAGAAGGGGGGGGAGGGGGATCCAGAGGGAAGGAAGGGAGAGGGGGAGAGGGAGGAGCCACCGTGCGGGAGCACAGGCCACCAGCCGGGCTCTCCCGTGACCCCCGTGACCCCCGTGCTCCTCGTCGTTTGTACCCATTTGTTGGCCCCTTCAACCACGCGGGCTAGACACGGGGTAGCTGTGGACCCCACCTGCCCGCACCTACCAGTTCTTACAGGTTCTGTAGTGCGGGCCTGTGTGCATCGCCCCCCCCCCCCCCCACGCGGCGGGCTGCATGGCCGCGATGTGGATGCGATGTGCCTGTGATGTGCCTGTGATGTGGCTGCGATGCGGCCGCGATGTGGATGCGCACCATGCCGGCGGCTGCCCTGGGGGGGCCTGGGCCCGAGCAGCCCTCTCCAGCTTTCCTCCCTTCCTGCTATTCCCAGCCGCTGCAGTGTCCTTCCCCGTGGGGCCAGTCGTGTTAACATCCTGCTCAGCATCTGAGCATCCCTTGCTGTGTGGGGAACATACGTGCAAGGCCCTGGCCATCCTTCAACACCCGGCAGGCATTGCTGGTTCTTTGTGCTGCTCCTCCCAGCCCATCCCCCCTACCCTTCCGTGTCCCCCCACACCCTGGCCAGTGCCTGCCCCCCCCCCCGCCCCCGCCCCACCGGGCCAGGCGAAGTCCTGCTCTTCCCACACTCGTTCAACACCTGCTGGGCTGTGTCAGCCGAGGTGTGCTGTCCCTAAACGGCCCCACTTGCACAGCAGGAAGTGTTTACTGGAGAAAGCTTGGGGGAGAGTCACCCATGTGCGTTACCTTCATCCGGGCGTCTTCCCTGAAATCCTAAAGGATCTTGGAGTTCTGTACCTCCTTTTAGTGCCTGTTCCCTTCACATTTGTGCGTGTGTGCGTGCATGTGTGGGTGTGTGCAGGTGCTCACTTTTGCATTTATCATACAACGCTTCCTGTTAGGATATGCACACATGTGTCTGTCCTGCCTGGAAGGCACCTGCTGGGGTTGGGCGGGCTCAGCTGCATGGCCCTCAGGTGTGTGGGAGGTGAGCCTGGGGCCCTGTGGCCTAACCCGGCGGGTGGCTTCAGTGCTGAATCCGTGGCTTGCTGGGGAACCTGCTCTTCTCAGGCGGACCCTCCCGTGTCCTTGGAGAACCCAGCACGCCCTCCCTTCCTGGTGCCTGGCTAGTGCCCGGCTGGTGCCCTTGGGACATTTGAGGAATCTCCAGGGGGCCCCTCTCATGCCCGAAGACCGCCTCAAGGTGGTCGGGTGTTCACTCTGGACTGAAATCTTTGCAAGTATTTTTGTTATGTTTGATGGCGAGTGTCCAGGCTTCCCTTTCCGTCCCCTGCCAGGGGCATGCCTGTGCACGCAGCCCACAGCCCACAGTATCTCCCCTGGGGAGGTCTTTCTCCGTTAGGGACTTCAGAAGTCTCTTCGAAGGAACCAAACCCTAGAGGGCTCTGCCCATTTCACTTAGTTTTCTCTACGGTCTTTATCCATTTGTGCGCCACAGCTCTATTTTGATGATCTTTGCAGGTGAGACCAGCATTGTGTGTCACAGGGGCAGGCGCACAGTAAGGAATATTCTGATATATGTCTCGTTTTCAGGACCAGAAATGTGGATCCACTGCCTTGACTCAAATCCTTGATAATTTATGGTGATATAAATTTCCAGAACATCAGAGTGTGATTTAAACTCAAAAGCTCAGAAAGTCATAGTCACCTTCTGGAAACATTTTTAAAAACTAATTTTGTTTAAGACGAAGCGGCAATGTGATAGACCTTGTGTGTGGAAACTCTGAATGATCGACTCTTGTCACACCGAGGCACTTCTCTTCCTGCTATTCTTCTCTCTCATGCCGATTTGTGATAAAAGCTTTTCCTTAGGAATATTTCTAGTCTGCACTGTTTGTATTTCATGTGGAAGAATGATGATGGGAAGAACTTTTATTATGCTCACTATTACTATTCCTTACCTGTATGAATGTGACATCTGAGAGTAAACATATAATTTTATTATTGGGAAAGGAAAACGGGTATCTTACATATCTTTAAAGAAAAAAACCAAACTATAGTTGGTGGGAAAATAGGTTAATAGAAAATAATATATTTTCTACTCTAGTGAAATTCAATTGTTTTTTCCACTAAAATTGAATTATAGAGAACCTTATGGTTTTTGTGGGGGGGGTGAGTGGGGAGGATAGATATTTTGAAGACATTATTTAGGAGTGATTCATAAGAGCTAGACGCCAGTTCTTACAATAGACACTTTGAGCCAGTGACTGTGTGTTGAGGCTGTCTCTGAACTTGAGCAATTTGAACTGTAAGGAAGTATCCTCGTGCCAGGATACGGTGTTTTCCTCAAATCTTTGAGTCGTGGCTCTATTACTGTCCGCCTGGCCACCTTTTGCATAACTTGTCTTTCCTTAGAGCAGCTGTTTCTACAAAAGAAGTCATTTGGATGAGATATAGATAACCTTTAGACAACATCAACCCTATAATCTTGAGTTTTAAAATTTCGGGAGGCCACAGTTCTCAGGTCTATAACTATGTTCTTTTGTAACAAACCGGCTAGCCAAATTTTTAAATAGAATGAAGACAAACAAACTCCTGGAAACTCTCAGAAAATATTTCAGGAGCACCTGCACTTTGGAGTTAGGATCTCCTATTGGGAGATCTTTCTCAGAGTGAGGTCTGGAGCATTGGGGTGAAAATGGTTCTTTGTTTTTTTCTGGACACATATTGAGAATCTGTTGACACTTACAGACTCTAGCTCAATAAAATCAGTATAGGGTAGCCCTGGTGGCTCAGCGGTTTAGCGCCGCCTACAGCCCGGGCGTGATCCTGGAGACCCCGGATCGAGTCCCACGTCAGGCTCCCTGCATGGAGCCTGCTTCTCCCCCTGCCTGTGTCTCTGCCTCTCTCTCTCTCTCCTCTCTGTGTAATCTAATGAATAAATAAATAAAATCTTTTAAAAAAAATAAAAAAATAAAATCAGTATAAACAATTATACTCAAAATTTTGGAGTAAATTTACTTCTTTCACTAGAAATTTATTCTTTCCCAGAGAAATTTCCAATGAAATAAGTAAATTGTACCCAACCAATGAAGCAAATCCAGTGAAGTAAGTATTTTGTACATTTTTTTTTTTTTTTAGAGAGACTGAGTATTTTCATGATACTAGATTATAAAACAAGGTTAATAGAAGTTTTCGGAAATAAAAGTGTTGCCACCATGTCAAATAGATTGATTTCCAAAATGTTGAAGTCTGCGTCTTAGAATTGAGGGAATATGATATAATTTTTTTTAAAAAACAGGACCTGTGACTCACTTGTTTGAAAAAAATATTAATGATTATTTCCAAGAAACAAAACCCCAAATGTTAAAACAAGAAACAGAGTAAGTTCTTCCCAACATAATTTTAACAAAAGTCTGTTTTCCCACAAAGAAATATGCATAGTTTCTTAATGTGTATAGTTTATTTTTATTTCATTTTGAGATTCCTGAAAATGCTAATCCCTGGAGGTATGTAGTCGTAATAGCAGAGAAAGTTAGAATTCATATAATTTGCTAGATACTGGAGTATGTTAAGGCAGGCCTATCTAGAATCTTCTAAGGCCCCGAGTTGAAGTCTTGTCAGGAAGTCAAGGACTGTTCCTTTCCCATTCATCTGGGTAGAAGCATACTTGAGAAAGGGTTCTGAGAATTTTGCATGCAGCAAAATTGAGAAGTAGTAGATCCTCTCTACATCAGCATTCATTTATGGCATTCCAAACTTAGTATTTCAATTTCTGACCTCTGCCAGCATGATGGCTGTTCGTCTAAAACGACTGCTTATTCTGCATCTTTAAAAATGAAAAGATTTACTCATTCAACTGACCAGCTGTAATTATCACTAAATGAGCCAAACTCCCTGATTAAATGCCTCTTTGGAATTATTTTGAGGGTTATTCTTTTCTCTTAAAAACTAAAACTTCTCCAGAAAATAGGGTTAGACATATGTCAACATCCTCTGGAAAACTAGGGAAGCTCTGTGTAGTCAAAGGCATACTGATATTTTTCTATTATTGCTTCACATTCCTTTCTAAAAAGATAGTGCTTAAGGCCCAGACTCCTACCATGATAACTTGCATGCTTCTAGAGTAGTTGCTTTTTCCATCAGGTGTGCCCTTGCAGAAAGAACGTAAATCTCATTTCTATCATGACATTTGAATCCAATTTCTTCACCAGAGAAGCAAAACCCAGGGGTGTTGCTGAACATTTTAGGGTGTCAGGGTTTTGGCTTTTTTTTCCCCTCAGTAAAATTATGCTTCATCATTCTTAAAGTCATTTCTAGCCTTAGCAATTTCCCAAAGGGCTCACAAAATAGAAATTCTTCTTTGATGGCATATCCCTGTGCAGTCGTATCAAGTATTTTGGTCAAGAAGAATAATGTAACTACTCCAGGAACTCCTCTAAAACATTGGAAGAACCACCCTCATTCTGGAGTTGGATAACCGCCATTTTTTTTTTCAGTAGAACTACAGCTTCTGTTTCCTCATTTTTCTCCAAAGAGAAAACATTTCCTCATTTTTCTCCACAAATCAACTGAGCCCTTTCCTTAGATACTCAGCTTTATCAAGTCTTCCCCAGTCGCACTGGCTTCTTTTACTTTATGAGAAAATAATTGTTCTTCATTACCTGCTTCAGGAAGGCTTTCGTATTATGGCAAGTCTGGGTATGGATACAATTCCAGATGTTTCAAACGAGCCTTCATTCTTAATAAAAAAAAATCCGTTTCCAGAATACACCTCCCTCCAGAGAATACACTTCAATCTTCTCAACTTCATACTTCCAGTTGGAGGTGTATGCCGTGTGGGTCTTACTGTATCCAGCGTTGACGAGAAAACCAAAGGAAAAGTTAGAGTCATTGTACTTTTCTTTCCTTGGCTAATTTCCAGGTCAGGCTAGTTTTGATACGAGGTGGATTTATCATGAAGCTCAGTGAAGTTAAACTCTGAGTACTGTTCTTGCAAGTCCCTCTCCACAACCCTGTATCTAACAGATTCTGTAAACCTCAGGTCTATAAACAAAAATCTGTCTTTGCCTAATAATGAAAAAAAAAAAAAGATGTTTATAATCCTAATGACCAGGGTACTCTTTAATTTCTATCAGTAATAAATAACTTTAGGTAAGACGGTAGAGTGATGATGATGGCCTACAGTAGTACAAGTACTGAGTCACGTTTCCCCAGTAACTTGACGTAATCAAGAGGTTTGAGTGCCCGGAAAGAAACTATTGTGTGCGCCTGAGGCGTGTGAATGTCGCAGCCCTGCTTCTACTCACTGCTTCGTCTGGTTAAGCAAGTTTAGATTCACTGTGGCTTCTTTGGCCTCCTTAATTATTCATGTGCGTGTTTTCATAAGCAAAACAGAGTCAGTTCCAGGGCCGCTGCAGCCTTTCCAGCGTCTAAGAGCCCAGGCCCCATGGTCACAGCAACCCAGACCTACGTGTCCTCGTTCCGGGGCCTCCTGGCCTCATGACCTCACCTTGCTTATCTCTGAAGTGGGCGTGATTTCAATCTCTCAGTTTTCGAGATGATAAAATGAGACTGTACACCTTGTCTAGCAAAGAATAAGCACTCATTCACTATTCTTACTTACTGGTGATAAACTCTTTAACTGTGAGCAAGGCCTTTTCTAGATATTTCCCAAGAAGCCTACACCAGCCTCTGGCAGCAGCAGTTATAGGTTCTTCCAGGCATGGCTAGTATTCTCTCCTCGGAGAAACAGTTAAGGAAAGAACTTGGAGGGAATCCCTGGGTGGCTCACTGGTTTGGCGCCTGCCTTTGGCCCAGGGTGTGATCCTGAGGTCCCAGGATCGAGTCCTGCATCAGGCTCCCAGCAGTGAGCCTGCTTCTCCCTCTGCCTGTGTCTCTGTCTGTCTGTCTGTCTCTCTCTGTGTCTCTCATGAATGAATAAATAAAATCAAAAAAAGAAAGAAAGAAAGAGAAAGAAAGAAAGAAAGAAAGAGAAAGAAAGAAAGAAAGAGAAAGAAAGAAAGAAAGAAAGAAAGAAAGAAAGAAAGAAAGAAAGAACGAACTTGGAGAATACAGAAAGTTTTAGAGCTGCCTGGAAAGAGGCATAAGGCTTTTTTCCCCTTAATGCTCCAGAGGCAGAATTAGTAAAAATGAATGCAATTTCCAAGGAGGTAGGTTTAGATTCTGTACATGCAATAATTTTCAGTAACGACTCCCCAGTACAGAATTGGCTTGCTTGCAAGCTCGCAAGAACTATTCGTATGAAGGCTTGATAAAACTTCAGGCAGGGGAGACTGGAACACTCTCTTAGTCAGTGCTACTGTGTAAACCTAGTTTTTATCACTTATGTAAAACTTTAACTTCACAGTTGATTAATTTATTCAACTTCTTAGTATATTATTGTAAATTGAGTCTTACCTTGCCAATGAAAGGTCAGTTTTCACATGGCCTTGTGTCTGTTCACAAGGCTTTCAATAATTCTACAGGGGTTGAGTGTACACATCCTCCTTAGCTAATTCCATTTAAAGCAATAGAAACGGATTGAGAAAAATTTGATGAATATGTTGATTCTATTTCAATTTTAATTCCATACTCCTCAAAAGGCTCCTAAATTAAAATGTGAAAACGAGTTAGTAAAACTCTTTGATAATGCAAGCACTGAATGTATTATTATTTTTTCATTATTTTTTAACATGATTGTCAAATTGTCCAAGGCTGCAGTACTGTCTCCATTCTATTTTTAACAACCTATTTGGGTACAAAAGTTACAGTTTCCTTTTTCCTCTCTATGTCATCTAGTAGGTCCCATTTAAAGAGAATGAATGAAATGAATGTTTAAACTATCTTAATGTTATTAATTACTTGGTAAGATGTTTCATAACAGGAAAGTGTTTGGCATGCAATCAATAGCCTGGAATATTAACATCTTCAAGGACATTAGGTTCTCAGTGTTTGTTTAAAGTGATTGCGGAAGAGAGTTAAAATAATATTTTTTTCATAAAACATGCTCCTAGCAAGAAAGGTGATGGGGCATAAGGGAAGACTCTAGTTAAATCTTGGTAGGATTTAGAGTGTGAAATAAGAACAGCATTTCAGGGGAGCATATTGGTAGTGATATTTGCTTCTGTGATGGTCATAAGAAAGTTCTGAAAATCATATTTTATCTATTTGAGACTATATTTGAGGCAGCATGCACCAGGGCACGGTGCATGTGCAGAGTCCTACCACTTGCTGCCTGTGACAAGCAATATCCTCAGACCAGTAACAACAGGGCTTAGTGGGATGAAAAAGCAAGAGGATTTCCATGTCCCTGGGAGTTAAATTAATAGGATTCAAGTTTTATGTACTAAGCTAGGTAAATCAACTTGTGCTATGTTTTCTGCCTCATGAAAATTTTAAAAAGCCATGGTTATTGTGAACCCAAATATTATTCTGAACTTATGGTTATATTTTAAAGCATATATATCGTGATTTATTTGTAATTAAACAAGTGAAGAGATTATAATTAGGCAAAGATACAATGTAATCATCATTTTGGTCAAAACCGGGCAAAGTTTCTATCATGATTTGTTTCATGAGAGAAGGCAGTGCCTGTGGCTGTTGGTGGGTATGTGTGACACTGGCAGCTTGAGGATATAGTAAAGGAAGAAGGAAAAATAGAAAAATAAAGGAAAAATATAAAAGGAGGCCCAGGGAATTAAGGGCTGGAATGGAGTGGAATGGCAAGGAAAACAGTGAAGAAAAGCATATCCAAAAGATAGAATGTACGGCCTACCGCCAATGATGTTAGAAGGTAATGATTCCCACGTCTTTGCATTTGAGAGCAGACACATAAAAAAAGTAAGGGTGACTCTGGAGGGTATGAGTCATCATTATACATTTTATGCTTTGTTTTATATACATAAGGGCATTAAGTAGACAAAACTCACATATTCCAATTGACTTGCCTTTCACCTCTCTTCCTGTAGTTTTCATTTTGCCTGAGCTCTTGCCTATTTCATCACAGGTATGAAATACTGTTTAATATTACCATTATTACCATTACCAATCAACTGTTTAATGTTACCTTTTTTTTTTTTAAAGTAGGTTCCATACTCAGCTGGCTTGAACTCATGACTCTGAGATCAAGACCTGAGCTGAGATCAAGAGTTGGAGGCTTATCAGACTGAGCCACCCAGGTGTCCCAATATTACCAAATTTGGCTAAAAATTTAGTGATTTCTTAAAAAAAAATTATTTGAGAGAAATAGAGAGAAAGAAAGAATACCAAGCAGATTCCCTGCTGAGTGCAGTCTGATGCAGGGCTGCATCCCACAACCCTGAGACCACGACGTGAGCTGAAATCAATAACCAAATGCTCAACCAACTAAGCCACCCGAGTGCCCAGTAACCTTTTTAAGGACACATGAAGCTCATTCAGGTTTTTTTTTTTTTTTCAATTCAGTCAACATTCATTCAAGGCCCATTGTGTGGAAGCAGTTAGATGTGGAAGGAAGAGAAAGGAATGACAGTGGGACCAGAGGGAATGGTGTCTGGCAGATGAGATGGGAAGGCGTGGGTGTGTGGATAAGGTAGCAAGAATGTTCAGTGGTCCTCTCAAAAAGTTTGGAACTGGTTCCATTAGCCATGGGGAGCCAGTGGAAGTTTTTAAGTAAGGAGAGACACCATTAGGGCTGTGCTTGGATTTGATAAAACAGTTGAGCCTTGAACAGCTAGGGGCGGTGGAGGTGGGGTGGTTAGGGGCACTGATCCAGCACTCTCCCTATGCAGTCAGAAATTCATTTATAATTTTGACTTGTCTAAAACTTAACTACTACAGCCTACTGTTGACTGGAAGCCTTACCAATAACATAGTCGATTCACACATATTTTATGTTCTATGTATTATATACCATAATCTTATAATAAAGTAAGCCAGGAAAAATAAAATTAAGAAAAATAATAAGGAAGGGGCACCTGGGTGGCTGTCAGTTAAGCAACCTACTCTTGGTTTCAGCTTAGATCATGATCTCAGGGTGGTGAGAGCAAGTCCCTCTTGGGCTCTGTGCTGAGCATGGAGTCTGATTAAGATGATCTCTCTCCTTCTTCTATGCCTCACCTTCCTACACTCTTGGTTGCTCTCTCTCTCTCTCTCTAAAAAACAAAAACAAAAAACAAACAGACAAAAAAAACTAGAAAAAAATAAAGAAGAGCCAACTATACTTCAATAGAAAAGGCTAAAAAAGATCATAAGAGAAAATGCATTTACCATACTTATTTATTGAAAAGAATCCACTTGTAAGTAGACCTTTGCAGTTCAAACCTGTGTTGTTCAAGCGTCAACTGTAATATGCAAAATAATTAAAAAGAGAAGGCAAAGAAGGAGCTAAAAGGGCTGTTGTAATATTGGAACTAAGACCTAACTAACTATACGGGGCCCAAAGGGACTCAGGCAAACAGACAGAAGGTAGCAGGTAGAGCCAATGGAGGTGGAAATGCAAAGGTTGAACAATTGTGGAGGGAGATGGAGGCAGATAAAATATCTTTTTTTTTTAAGAAATACTTTTTTTTAAAAATTTTTATTTATTTATAATAGTCACAGAGAGAGAGAGAGGCAGAGACATAGGCAGAGGGAGAAGCAGGCTCCATGCACTGGGAGCCCGATGTGGGATTCGATCCCGGGTCTCCAGGATCGCGCCCTGGGCCAAAGGCAGGCGCTAAACCGCTGTGCCACCCAGGGATCCCTAAGAAAGACTTTTTAAAAAGATTTTGAGAGAAAGTGCATGTGCAAGAGCAGGGGGGAGGGGTAAAGGGAGAGGGAGAAGCAGGCTCCCTGCTGAGCAGGGAGCCCAGTGCAAGAAGGAGATGCCAGGCTTGATGGATCCCAGGGCCCCGGGATCATGACCTGAGCGAAAGGCAGATGCTTAACCTGCTGAGCCCCCCAGGCACCCTAGGAAGACTTCTGTGACAGTTCACTGTAGACAGGGAAGAGAAAACTTAAAAAATTTTAAAAATATTTTAAGAGTACGTAAGGACAGATAAAGTACTTATTTCTCGTGATTATTTTAAATAACTAATAAAGTGTAAACAGAATGTTTATGGAATGATGAAGGTGAGAACTTGCTTATGAGGAATTTTGGGATCATTGAGGTCAACCGCAGCAACAAAAACTCACTTCAGTTCAGACTCCTTAGGTATATAGAAGAGAGTAAAAATCTCTTGATGGGGGAGAAAGAACAGAAAGATCTCTTCTATTTGAGCTTGTTTCCTAATCTATAAGATAAAGAACAGCATGCTGGTTAAAAAGAAGGGATTTTAGTCTAGAATTCTGTTCAAATGCAGCTTCTGGCATAGAACAAATGTGTTTTCTTAGCCAAGACAATGAAACCTGATTTCTCAGCTTTACTTAGGTGATAGTGATGCCTATCTTGTAGTGTGTGTGTGTGTGTGTGTGTAAGAGAGAAAGTATTTGAAATGAATTGAAGGGATAATACATGTGAAACACTTGTCACAGAGGGCCTGGCATATAGTAGGTGCTCAACAAATGGTAAGCACCTCTTGTGTTCCCAGCAGTAACAGAGTAGTGGTAGATGCTTCTAGTACTGAAGGGTGTTGTGACAAAAGCAAGAGGTTAAATTTGGCATTGGCTTTTATGTGAAAGAAGATGACATTGTAGGATGCACAATCATTTTATGGAGACATTTTAAGGCAAACACAGAGGTAAAGCCTTTCTTGTTACCTGTATTACACGCTTTTGCTCCACGTTCATTGGTTCTTGCTTTGGTTAACTTTAACGCTGAGCCTGCAGGGGTTAAGAAATGCCCTTACTCATGTTACATGAAGTAGCAGAAATTATCAGATGGAAACAGGAACTGGAAAGGGGAAAAAAAAAAAAACCTCTGTAGTAACTCATTGTTTTCTGACTCAGACGGCTGGTACTTGTCCTTGCATCCATGAGGAGAGTCCACAACCTGGCAGTTTAATCAGAATCGTTCAGGGCTGGGGGTAATCCTCTCCCCTCCCGCCTTCCCGCGGTAGAGCCCCCGGGCTGTGTCCCGGGGTTGGAACAATGCTGAGCCCCGCCCTCCCCACTGGAGGCCCCGCCCCCCAGCGAGGCCCCGCCCCTCCTGTGCTTCCGCGGCCGCAACCCCGCCGTCCGCGTAGGAGGCCCCGGCCCTGCAGCGAGGCCCCGCCCCTCCTATGCCTACGCGTAGGAGGCCCCGCCCCCCAGCGAGGCCCCGCCCCTCCTGTGCTTCCGCGGTTGCAGCCCCGCCATCGGCGTAGGAGGCTCCGCCGTCCGCGTAGGAGGCCCCGCCGCGAGGCCCCGCCCCTTTTCTGCCTCCGCGGCCGCGAGGCCCCGCCCCCGCCGCGAGGCCCCGCCCCTCATCTGCCTCCGCGGCCGCAGCCCCGCCCCCGCCTCGAGGCCCCGCCCCCCGCGCCTCCGCGGCCGGGGGAGGAGGAGCCGGCCGCTGCCCGGGAGCGGAGCGCCGGGGCAGCTTCATTCCCTTCTCCGCCGCGGGCTCGCAGAAGTTATGCCCCTTCTGTCGCCATGAGCTGGCTGTCCAGTTCCCAGGGAGTGGTCCTAACGGCCTACCACCCCAGCGGCAAGGACCAGGCCGTGGGGGGGCCGGGCGGCAAGGGGCGGGAGGAGGCCACGTCCAGGTAAGCCCTGGCCCCGCAGCCCGAGCGCAAAGCCAAGCCTCCGACCTGCTGCGGGAGGAGCGGGGGCGGGGGAGCCGGTGCGGGGCACGCGGAGGGCACCGCGGCGGCCGGGGCTGCTCTGTCCCGGGTGGCGACCGCTGCAGGTGGCCGGGGGCCGCGGGGCTCGGGCTTGGCAGGTGCGTGTGCAGGTGCGTGTGCAGGTGCGTGTGCGAGGCCGGAAGGTCGGCTGGCTGTAGGGGAGACGCTCCCTTGGGGCCGGGCCGGCCGGCGGGGGACGTGCCCTTGGCCTCGCGGGGAGCCGGCTTCGGGGCAGCAAGCCCAGGACCCCGGCGGTGGACGCGCTCGCACGGCCCCGCGCCACGGGTTCAAGCTCGCAGTCAGGCCGGAGCGCGGGGCGTTTGGCGCTCAGCCCCCTTGCAGGCGGACGGGGCACGTGTGCTGCGGGCCGCTCAGGCTGCAGGTCGGCCTGTTTCTGCGTGTACTGCTTGTTTTTTTTTTTTTTTTTCTCCTTTTTCACTTCTTAATGACCTTTTTTACTAAGCTGAACCTTCTTGCCTCCGGTGTTAGATATACATTGCAAATGTTGGCTTAGAAGCCTGCAAAAAGCCAGTGCTTGCCCTGAGACTCTGCATGACCTAAATTAGTTATCAGTAAGCATATTTCCTCCTTGATGTTTAATGGGATAATAAAACCTCCTTTGTTCTTATATGACTTATGCTTATGCCTAAAGCTGACATAATGCCTTCTTTCATTGGTTTTTAAGATCCTCCACCGTGGGGGAGGGGAATTTAAAAATAAAAAAAGAAAATCAGAGGAAGGGCTATAGCTCTCTGTGAGACTCTCAGGCTGACCAGAACTCTTCCGTAGCCACCGCTGTATGTAGTCCCTTGGATGAATTCATTTCCAGAGATAAAAGGGGAATTGCTACTTGTGCTTTAGACGTGTTGCTCTTTTAAGTATTTTCTGTGCGGAATCATGAAGCGTTTTTTGTTTTTCTTTTTTTTTCTGTAGCTCACTAATGCGTTAGTGACGTTTGAGCAGTCAGCAGCCTGTTACACCAGCCTCACATCATTCCCCATCGTGGAGTCCACATCAGAGTCAAAATTGCCAGAATTGTGCAAACCCAGTCCGTTCTTTACGCGACTTTCCTCTGGAGGGGCCTGGGGATCTGAGCTGAAAATTGGATCTTGCTTGTGAGCGTGGAGAGAACGTTAGGGACATAGAATCCAAACCTCTCCTTCTCCCCTTGAGTCCTCAAACCCTAGAAATTATTAGGGCGCTGCAAGGCCTGTGGTGATAGGCCTGTGCCAGGCGGCTGCATATTCAGTTCTGGACGCTTGATCCCTGTATTTGCAGATTTGCAGCCTGTTGCTGGTGGCCTGCACCTGAGTGGGTTGAGAGCACAAAAGAGGACAGATCACCCCCAGTCTATGCTAGAGTAGAATCAAGAGGTGCTGAGGCAGCAGGGTGGCAGCTGACCATGCGGCTGGTGCTCTCCCTGTGGCCACAGCACCAGGTCTGTTCCTGCCTGCTTTCCCTGCTGGCTGCCATGTTGCTTGTTCACCACTGGCCCCGAATTCCTACCACTGATTTAGAGTGCTAGGGACTTTTTTTTTTTTTCTTTTGTAGGCTCCATGGCCAATGTAAGGCTCGAACTCATGACCCTGACATCCAGAGTTGCTTGCTCTACTGACTGAGCTAGCCAGGCACCCTGGAGCAGTCCTTTGTATTGGCTGGAGAAGATGGGAATCCTGGTTTTGAGGGCTGGTCGAAAAGGCAGGAAACAGGGAGAAGGAACAATCCCTAATGGTTTTTTGTTTTTTGTTTTTTTTTTTAAATTTTACTTATTTATTCAGGAGAGACACACAGAGAGAGGCAGAGACACAGGCAGAGGGGGAAGCAAGCTCCCTGCAGGGAGCCCGATGTGGGGCTGGATCCCAGGTCTCCAGGATCACACCTTGGGCTGAAGGCAGGCACTAAACCACTGAGCCACCCCAGGGATCCCCCCCTAATGGCTTTTTCACTTAGTGTTATTTTGGGAGGGACCCTCTTTTGCCTGGAAGGGTTGAGATACTACTACAAGGGGCTTAGGAGGGGGTTGGATGGAGGGAGGAGGGATTCGAGGGTGGAATGGGGTCTGGAGGGACCCCCTCAAATGGGGGAACTGAGTGCACGGGGGCCTTCACTCTGCTGGATTGGTTGCCTGGTGCTTTAAGCACAGGGAAGCTGCTCTGAGGTGCAAGGTTGACGGCTATTTTAAAAAGCTCTTCAAATGCAAACCAAACCAAAACAAACAAAGCTCAAAAAGAGGCAGAGTTAGACTGTTCTCTCCCACCCATTGAGCAGTTGGTGGAGGGAACACAGAAGTCTAACCTTGCTTATTTCAAGATTATGTCTTTTCCAAATAATGTGCACTTTGAACTCTTTAGTCAAATGTTTGGTTCAATAAGATGAACTCCTACATGTCGTTTGAAAAGCATAAAGGGCTATGTATAGGATTTAGGATATTTATGGATCCTGCTTGATTTTAGCTTTGCCCGAGTCCTCTTTTGCTTTTATTTTGGTCTTTGGAGAAGCTGGGGTAGTAGGGAATTAATATTTTCGCAAGTAATCTGTTGGTCTAGAATTCCTTCCATTCCATTCCATTATCCCTCTTTATCAGGACATTCACTGGATGACTGATTAAGGAATTCCTCCTCCTCCTCCTCCTTCTCCTCCTCCTCCTTCTCCTCCTTCTCCTTCTCCTCCTTCTCCTCCTCCTTCTCCTCCTCCTTCTCCTCCTCCTTCTCCTCCCTCCTCCTCCTCCTCCTGGTTAGAGCCTCTCAAATATTTAGAGTCCTGTTTTCATTTTTTTCGTCCTATTTCTTCCTTAAAACATTAAGATTTGAAGAAATATGCTAACATTAGTTGTTCTGACTTACCCACAATCAGATATTTCCAAAGGAAACCACTTTTTATGACTAGCTATATTTATGAGTATTTACTTGTTAATTTTCACGCAGGCTTCTTATTTGCTTTTTAGCAAAGCAGCTTTTCAAAGAATACTGCAGTTTGTCCATTTTTACTCTTTGACTTTTTACGAAAAACTTATTTTTGCTTCATATCCGTTTTTGTCAATATTTGATAAATATGTATGTTTATCACGGTGACATAGGCTCTGAAATTCTCTGTTCAGGGGCCGAGCTGCCTGGCTCCACATCCCAGCTCTCCCGCTCATGAGCAGTGTGACCCTGGAGGGTTTGTTTCACCCCCTGCTTGACTTGGAGCTTGATCCTACTCGCTTCACTGGGGGGATTAAGTGGGCTGTCCCCTGTGAATCCCACCGAGCAGTGTCTGCTTTGTAGCTGCTGCTACTCACTGTAACATGAGGTCAATCACTTACTGAGCTTTGCAGCATAGGAAGTGTTCTTTCTCATTTTAGAAGCATTTTCATAAATATCACTTCGTCATGTGTTAAAACATGGGTGCGATTTGTGGGCTTAACTCAAATTGGTGTAACTGAAAATTAACCATAATGTAAAAGTTCAGGCCTTTGACATTTGAAAAGACCTTGGAGTTGTCCTTTTGACCCACAGCAACATTTAGAATTTGAACCAGCGGCAGCTGCTTTTAGAGAACCTGCCTTGGGGCACCCAGGGGCCCTGAGGAGGTCTGTAAGCCCTGCCTTTTATGGCAAGATGGGATGTGGGTGGATCTTCCTCGCAGCTGGACTCCTTGCTGTCCCAAATGTCCCTCTTCCTCCTTTAAGAACTACTTACTGCCAGCTGTGCCAAATGCAAGGGGGTAGCCATCTTCATAAGCTTTGTTTAATTCTAGACTTTTTCAAATCCTGCCCATTTTTCTTGGTTCTATACAATCCCGTCGTAAGCATAACCATTTGGTCACTCAGTCGTTCCTTGTATTTTCACTAAGCTCTTGATGTGTGTCTGGCAGTTGTCCAGGAGCTGGGGTTGTAATGGGGGAAAAACCAGACAAACTGCATATGGGGGCAGTGGTTGGGGGCTGGGTCACAGAGTAGAAAGTGGAGGCCTGAGCAGGTGAGCTTGGCAGGTCTCTCGGGACAAGTGTTAGGGGAAGAGCTGTCAAGGCAGAGCTGGGTAGGGAGCATGGAAGCCCTCAGTTTAGAGTAAGCCCTAGAGCCAGCACCCTGGGGAGCCAGGGGCCCTGCTTGGTGGGGGTGGTTGCGAGTAAGTGGCTCTGAGGACGAGAAAACTAGACGGGATGGGTAGATAGATCGGATGGTTTTGTAGCCCACTCGAGGAATTTAAATTTTTTTAGAGATTTTATTTATTGATTCATTAGAGATCCAGAGAGAGAGGCAGAGACACAGGCAGAGGGAGAAGCAGGCTCCACGCAGGGAGCCCGGCATGGGACTGTATCCCGGGACCCAGGGGTCACGCCCTAACCCCAAGGCAGATGCTCAACCACTGAGCCCCCTGGGGCCCTTTGACAAATTTAATTTTTGCACGAAGTGAGATGGGAAGCCAGTGGCTGGGGAGGATCTTGAACGCTGGAGGAACAAGGAGTGTCTCCGGCTGTTGTGTAGGTTGTAGACTGTAGTCCTTGCAAGGGTAGGGTGATGGTGGCTTTGACGCTTTGGCCAGAGTTTCAGTTGTTTGTGCGGGTGGTGGGTGCTGAAGTATTCTGAATACTGGATTTCCTGATGGTTTTAGCGTTTGAGCCAATGGGAATAAAGATTGTTGCAAGGTTTGGCCTATGCAGCTCCATTTTATTTCGCTGGGGAAGGCTTCCAGAGTGAAAGGAGGATGGGCTGGCTAAGATCTGAAGCTGAATTTTGTACCAACCACTCAGAAATGTCTTTTTCAAAGAAACGTCGAGGGAAGGACGTGGTTATCTTTCTTGATGAGTTCAGAGTTTTTGCGTGAATACACAGCTTTAAAAAAAAAAAACTACATACTATATTGTGAATAGAATTTTTTCCCTCTGAATTTGTGTATTATGTGAAATTGTGTATTTTTTGGTGAAGAAAAGGATGGTCAAGTGTTTTTATAGTGTAGTTATGTAGTAAAGTGAAGTAACATTTCTTTATACTTTTCCCAACCCTTGCTTTTAAGGCATTCCAAATGCATTTTTAACCTGACCATATGGATTACTGCTTCTAGATCAATCTAGTTCTCCATTTCATGGTGTAAGAGCACTTGCTGAAAACTTCTTTACTGTGTACTTTAGAAGCCTTATCCATAATTTTCTCTTGAATCATTGGAAGACGCACCCATTATTCCAACTGGGCGGGTCTCACCTTTTTTTTAGAGTTATGTGATATTTGTCTTTTAACTGCCCTCATCTGTGAAGTTTGTGATTTCTGTGGGTTGTTTATTTTATTTATTTTTTAAAGATTTTATTTATTTATTCATGAGAGATACCCATGGAGAGAGGCAGAGACACAGGCAGAGGGAGAAGCAGGCTCCTTGCAGGGAGCCCGATGTTGCTAGACTCGAACCCAGGACCCCAGGATCATGCCCTGGGCTGAAGGCAGATGCTAAACCGCTGGGCCACCCGGGCACCCCCTCTGTGGCTGTTTAAAGTTCTCTTCATGGGACTTATACTAGGTTTATGCCTTTCTAATATGAGGATTTATAAATCTCAAGAACTCCACCAACCACTTGCAAAACAAGAACAGCAACAACAACAAAAAAACAAAACAAAAACCCAAAACCCTGCCAAAAACCTTTGATTTTCCGTGGTCCATCTATTTCACTGTCACCAGCACCATCTACCTTATGTTCTTGGGGCGCCCGGGGGGACTCAGTTAAGCGTCCAACTGTGTTTCAGCTCAGGTCATGATCTCAGGATCCGGGGATTGAGCCCCTCCGAGGCTCTCGGCACGGAGTCTGCGTGTCCCTCTCCCTCTGCTCCCCCCTCACTCCTTCTCTCTCTCTCTCTCTCTCTCCCCCCCAAATAAATCTTAAAAAAGAAATAAGAGCTCATGTTCTCTTTATGTGTTAAGTCCCGGTCGCTGTCATGCTTTAGAAGTGTCGCCCCAAAGTGAACTCACAAACAGGAAGCCTCTGTTGCACTTGGTGGCCACCTGCGTGCGTGCCAGGCTTCGGTGGCTTTTCTCGGTTGGGCCCCCAAGGAGCTCTGGCCCTGTGTTCGAGAGGTGAGGCTGCACGTGCCCTCGGGGGGTGCCCTGTGCCCCAGGGCGTGAGCTCGTGCCATCTCACTTGGTCCCTGCCCTGCTGTCCCCCTCCCGCCTCTGCCCAGGGGTCCCGAGAGGCCCTTCCTCCGGGCGCCCTGGTGGGGCAGGGGTCACCAGCACCCTGGTCTCAGCGCCGGGCCGGTGGGACGGCAGGCAGCCCCCAGCAGTCCGGGGCTGCCCGTGGAGGTCTCGTGGGCACTGAGAGTACTGAGGTCTGCGGCCTTGCTCCTCCTGCCCGAGGGCGTGGGTCGCAGGGAGCGTGGGCTGCCACGGTGGGGCGGGGGCTGCCTGGGGACCTGCCAGCCGGCCAGTGGGCCCGCTTGCCACACGTGGACAGGATCCGTAGGGCCCGCTGTGGCCGGAGCATCTGAAGGCCCCTCCAGGGACATTGGCGGACAGCGGGGCGCGGCCCCTCCTCTTCCCTCCGGGTGGCCAGCGTGACCCCGGCTGTGACCCCGGTGTCCCGTGGCTTCGTGGGCGCCTCCCGGTGCGGACCCAGCCTTGTGGGATGAACAGGCCGTGGGCCTGCGTGGACCCTGGAGCCTCCGAGCCGCTCCCTCCTTAGGTGGCCTGGCTCGGGCCACTAAGCGCGTTACTATGAATCCCCCGAGGGATACTCCCCTCCCCCCCATCTCCCCCATTAGAAGGGGCGCACGGGACTTTGTGGATTACTTTGCATTTTGCTTCTTTTACTGTGTAGTAGAGTGTGAGTTCCTTAGGGTTGGAGACCCTGGCAGGGGTTTTTTGTTGTTGTTGTTTTGTCCCTGTACACCTGGGCGTGTGCAGAGTGCCTCAGGCGGGTAATAACAGTTTTACTGAATGAGGGTGAGCGAATAAAGTCTAATGATGACACACGCAGACTTTGGAGCTACGGGGTCTGGGCACAATCCCCGCTCTAGTTTAATAGCTGAGAGACCTTGGGCAAGTTGCTAAATGTCTTAGGGCCTCAAGTTTTTTTTCTTTCGGCAAATAGGAAGAAACAATAGCTAACTCAAGAGTTGTTAGGAGGATTGAATGAGTTAATATATGTGAGATACTTAGAAGAGTGCTTTTAATTGTGTAAAAAAAAAAAAAAAAACACAACAGTTTTTCTATGATGATGTAGGGCAGTCAGAGGCGATGATTACCTATTGGTAAATTAATTGGGAAATACTCTTAACATTTTGGACAATGATTTGTGAATGACTCAGGGAAAATGTTTGCTTTCTTTCTTTCTTTCTTTTTTTTTTAAGATTTTACTTATTTATTCATGAGAGACACACACAGAGAGAGAGAGAGAGAGAGAGAGAGAGGCAGAGACACAGGTAGGGGGAGAAGCAGGCTCCATGCAGGGAGCCCGACGTGGGGCTCAATCCCTGGACCCCAGGGTCATGGTCTGAGCCTAAGGCAGATGCTCAACCACTGAGCCACCCAGGCACCCCAGAATATTTGCTTTGAGAGGCATTATAACTTCTTGATTTTAAAAATAATTGTGAAAAATAAAATAAAATGAATAAGTTATAAAAATAGCTCAGATTATATTTATTTTGATAACTGCTAAGACTACAAAAGTATCTTTTTTTTTTTTTTTTTTACAAAAAGCATCTTAAGGGTCTAAAGGTATTGAACCCTTTTGAGGCTCAGGTGACTGTTTTGAGTGTTTGTTTTTTTTTAGTTTGGGCAGATGTACATTTCCAAATCATTTGTTATTCTTAATGTATGAAATCGTCTGACACGGAACAAGGAAGAATTATTGGTTCATGTTCCTCAGCAAATTGAACTCCCATTATTTGCATGCTTGCAGGTAAATGTACTGCCGTGTTACTATTAACTAAAGCAAAGTATTTGACTGAAGAATACTTTTTACTTTGTTTCCCCTTAAAATGTATGTATGTGCTTTATGAACAACTGTTGATTCCGTAACTAAGAAATGGTGGGGCACCAAGTGGCCCGGTTGGTTAAGCACCTGACTCTTGGTTTTGGCTCCGGTCATGATCTCAGGGCGGTGAGATCCAGCCCCGCGTGGGATTCCACACTGAGCGCGGAGTCTGCTTGAGTTTCTGTCTCCACCTCCCTCTGTCCCTCTATACCCTATGTGCGTGCTCTCTATCTGAACTAATAAACCTTAAAAAAAAGAAAAAGAAAAGGAAAGAAGTCCTTTTCCATGGAGCAGATCTCTCGAGGGTGTGATATTATCCATGGCACAGATCTGGGAATGTGATCTCCCCCCAATCCCCCCACCCCAGCCCCGTGCCCCATCGCTGCTTCCATTTAGCACGCACATTCACATTTGAAAGCCGTACTGCTGATTTTTTCTCTTCATCTGTATGGCACATAATGCCTTTACTTTAAATGCCTCCTGGGCCCTGGGGCCTAGGCCAGAAACTCCTTCCCCATCCTCTAGGCAGGTCTCCACTCTCTCCAGTTGCCAAGAGCTCTGCAGCTCCTGCTTACAAAAGGCTCAGAAGAGCAGGCCGGTTTGCCTCCACCTCTAAGAGCCTGGGGCCTTTTTGGTGGAAGTAGAAGTAGTGGAGGAAGAAAGGAGGTGGTGAGCTGGCGGGAGGGGAGGGTGGCTGCCTGAAGCTGTTCTCCATGGGGAAGACCGTAGCCTAGATGATGTTTAAATTTCGCAGGGCTGCAGGTCCTCTAGTTGCACCACGTGATGCTTCAGGAGACTACTCTTCGCCAGCCTCACAACTCAAGCGCTGCTTATGTGTCGCCCCGTTGCCATGGGGGAGCGTGCTCTGAGCTCTCCGCAGCAGGTTCCTGGATGCGTGTTTCAAACCCAATGAAATCTTCAACCAAGTTGGAGGTTACTGTTCGGTGTTTCCCTGTGGCCTCTCAGGACTGTCCTGCCTTGAGAAGTGAAGGCCGCTACCTTTGCGGGTCTCTCTTTCTGCCTGTAGTTTCCCCTCCCCGGAGTGCAGGCTGCACAGCCCCCCAGCAGGTCTTCCCCCCACTAGGGATGTGCACGAGTTCACGTCCCTCATTTATTTTGAGGAGTGAGGAAGGTGGAAACTGAACCATGCTCCTGTGATGGTGGTTGAATCACATGAGAAGAAAATGTGATTAAGGGGAAATGGTTCAGCATCATGCGGCTATGAAACCGGAACTGTCTGGAGGGATATTGGATCCCCATTAACCAGTATGTTTTGTTTGGGGTGGTTTGGCTGTAGAGATCTGGATGGTTTCTGAACGCTACTCTCTATCAGATTGCATCCTCATTTTGAGGAAGATCATAGGAATGATATTGGTAGGCAGCATAAAATGGAAATCTTACCTAGAAAGATTCGGGTAACTTAGAAAGCCATTAGGATATGCTAATATGGAATACCTATCTGAAATTTAAAATTTTTTTTTATTTTTATTTATTTATTTATGATAGTCACAGAGAGAGAGAGAGAGAGAGAGAGAGGCAGAGACATAGTCAGAGGGAGAAGCAGGCTCCATGCACCGGGAGCCCGATGTGGGATTCGATCCCGGGTCTCCAGGATCGCGTCCTGGGCCAAAGGCAGGCGCCAAACCGCTGCGCCACCCAGGGATCCCTGAAATTTAAAATTACCTAAAAATTTTTAATATGTATTTTAACTAAACCTGGAAGTCTTTTTTTGGGTGTAAATGATAAGCCTTGAATAGAATAGGTGTAAGAATTCCTGCTCTGAGGGAACTTAAAATGTAATTTAAGTGGATTCTGAAATAATTTTTTTTTTCAGTATCCTATTTAGACAGTCCTGGCACAAGGTATAAAACTTTAAAATAATGTATTGTTGAATAATTGAAATTTGGTTTGAGTAAGAAAAGGTAAGTTGGCATCTGAAAGTTGAAAGGAACTTTGGCTATTTATAGGTGGTCTAGAAACATGTAACTCGATCAACTTATTTTATAATTAATGTTTTTACTAGAGTTACTGAGTGTGTGTCTGTTATTTCCCTCTGATCCAAATAATACAGCCAAACGTGCAGTCTGTCATCTGATAGAAGTTGTTTGGGTCAATGTAGAAGTAAATTTATATGGTGTTTAATTTTCTGAAACCAATCACTGTTAGTTTTTTAAATTTATTATTGAAAAGGGATATATATATATGTATATTTTCATATTTGCAGACTAAAAATCTTTTGAATCCTAGCATTTTGGGTCATTCTGTATTATTATAGTATAATCGCACATATCATTGCACTGGATGTATTTAGGTAATTCTGTAAATGTCAATCCTTTACTCTGGATTATTTATTTATTTGCTCTGCACTTTTTAGATTAAGGTTTGTATACTTAAGAATCAGTAGAGGGGGGGACCTGGGTGGCTGAGCGGGTTAAATGTCCGGCTCTTGATTTTGGCCCAGGTCATGATCTCAGGGTTGTAGGATTGAACCCCTAGTCAGGCTCTGTGCTCAGCTTGGAGTCCGCTTATCCCTCTC
This sequence comes from Canis aureus, assembly GCF_053574225.1. Lineage (NCBI taxonomy): Eukaryota > Metazoa > Chordata > Mammalia > Carnivora > Canidae > Canis > Canis aureus. The sequence continues at coordinate 68,768,413 of NC_135611.1, read as the reverse complement.
TCCCTGCCCAATCAATCCATCCATCAATCAATCAAATCTTATCTTTAAAAAAAAAAAAAAAAACCAATAGAGGGATGGCAGGCTATATAACAACTGAAGGAAGTAGATGCCTGGAAAGCGCAGGCCTCAGAAAAATGGGGGTTTTGGTAGAAAATTTAACCAGAATTAAAAAAATTCTGAGCCCCCCCCCCCCCCCCCAATCCTGCCTACAGGTTGGCTCTGACTCCGGCACCATTGGTTTGTGACCTCTGTCTTAAAGATCCAAGTGGTTGCTTCAGTTGCCTGGTACTCTGTAGTAGACCACCCCAAAATTTAGTGGCTTAAAATAGTAGTTTTCTATCATGATTCTAGAGCACCAGAATCCAGTTCTTTCTTGGGGTCTGTCAAGCAGGATGGGCTGAGGGTGGGGTCACCAGCGGCTTCTTCACATACAGATCTGGCACCTGGGCCGCTGGGTCATCTCTTTTCGGGCAGCGTCTCCACGTGAGTAGCATGGGCTTCCTCTCCTGGTGTGGCAGTAGCAGGGCGGTGGGACTTCCTACGCCCTGGCTGGCTCACCCAGAGTGAGCATGGCAAGAAGTGAAGGTGCAACCTGCCAGGCTTCTTGGGGTTTAGTCTCAGAAACTACCCAGTGCCACGTGGCCTCATTCTATTGACCAGTTAATCCCAGGCCAGCGCAGTTTCAAGAGCATGGAAGAGCAAGCTTCCCCTCTTAGACGGAGAATGGCTTGCGCCCAGGGAGCCATGACCATGCCGGTACCATTCCCTGCCTCTTCGGCTATAGAAATCTCTGTTCCCTGGAGTTTGGCTTTAAAATTCTCCACTAGTATATATACATCCTGTGTGTATTTATCCGCCTGCCTTGCTTTGTTGGGTAAGCTTACTTTAGAGAATTTTTTATATTCGTAGACTGTGAATGCCTTAAGTAGGGACTTAATTTTTTTTTTTTTTGTGGGGACAATTTTTCTTCATATTAGTACTAGATGGATTCCGTGCCCTGTGTATGATAGGACTTGACGGCTATCGATATTTTGGAAGGGTTAGATTTTATTGTGTGCAGGACAGTTTATTATATAGCCTTTCCTTTCCTTCCATCAAAAAAAGAAAGAAAAGACTTGATTCTCGAAAATGATCTTCCAAAAAAGATTTGAATTTGATTTTAGACACAAGTGAGTTTGAATTTGAGAAGTAGAGTGCTGGGAAATGAGCTACTCCTCGCGGAAGACACACACCCGCCCTCCTGTGGCGCCAAAGTTGCCAAAGGCCTGTGTTTGTTTACACCCAGTGCTATTTTCCTCCAAGGGGCTGTTGGGCACAGACGTAGGGTTTTGGAGTCCATAATATTTTTGAGATCACATAGTATATGGAAATCATCCCAGAGGCCACATAGAAATTAATTGCTAGCGTTAGAGCCACTGGTTTTTCCTACTCCCAGCACGTTAGTTCCATTTAGCCGTCCAGCAGCTCCCGTCGCTGAGCCTTAACGTGACCGAAACAGCATCACTGCAGGATTTCCTTCCCTCTTTAGACACTTTTGCTTTACTGATGTATTACTAACCCCCCTTGGCCTCTTGCCACACTTTCTTCAAAGCAAGGCGGAAGGTAAAGTGGCTAGGACACCCTCTGAACTCAGGGGGTGGAGTGCGTTTCTCTCAAGGAAAAAATTTTTTTAAGCAGTACTTTCAGATTAGATTATGTTTGTATTTCTTTAAAAATACTTCGTATCCCCAGTTTAGGGCGGCCACCGTTTCTGGGAGAACCTATTGCGTAAATTCAAATTATTTGTCTATAGAAACGATGGTAATGGCCTATGTGTCAGATCACGGAATTCCTAAGATCCTAGGGCCCTTTGGAGAAATTCACTCGATTTCCCGTCCCTATGCTGTGGATTGAAATGGTATCCTCTCCATTTCTCAGGCTAAAGAAAGAGACTAATCCCCTTTTAGCTTACTTTGCAGCTTGGGACTTGAAAGCAGAGTCCATGTTAGGTGTCCTTCAAACGAAAAGCCTATTCTAATAGCTTTTTACACGATTCACTGGAGACTAATACTTTGTTAATCTGCTTAAAGCAAAATTTCTTCAATAAATAAGCCAAAGCGTTAGGTCTCTGTTTCAGAAATTGCGTGCGGAATACTGACACTAGGTGTTCCGTGTAGAAAGGGTTTGCGGAGGGGCCCCGGGGTGGCTCAGCCAGTCGAGCATCCGGCTCTTGGTTCCGTCTCAGGCTGGGATCCCGGGTTGTGGATTGAGCTCCGGGTCGGGCTGTGCCCTGGGTCGGGGTCGGGGTGGGGGTGCTGCTAGGATTGTCTCCTCTTCCCGCTCCCTCTGCCCGGCCGCCCACTCATGCTCTCTCTCTAAATACGAACATCCTAAAAGTAAGGGTTTGTGGCAATAATATTTTGGCATAAGCAGAGTTTACCATAGGGTGTCTTGTAGCATATAATATCTAAGCGTGCATTATGAATTCCTGAAAAGTTTTTAGCAAGAAGTATATTCCAAATTTATTCGACCTAGCTCTTTTGCACACTTATTACTACCAGTGTTCAGGGATCATAATTTGTGAAGTTGCAAAATAATGTTACCTCTTTATATGTAGAAAATTGTTAAAAATTGTATATTTTGGAATTAGCAATATGAAATAATTTTTTTATTTTTCATTTTTTAAGTAGGCTCCACACCCAGCAGGGAACCCAGTGCAAGGGCTTAAACTCATGACCCTGAGATCAAGAGTCTGACACTTAACCAATTGAGCCCCTGGAACCAGGAATATATTTTGGGCTTTTTTATAGAAGTACGATTCTTTAAATCACCCTTCTATGGCCACAGTTCATTTTACCAACACAGTTAATACCCTCTAGAATCTCTCCTTGGTGAAGATGTTTCCATAGTAAGAATGTTCCTTGTGTTTTCTTTTTTTAGGATTTTATTCATTCATTCATTCATTCATTCACTCATTCATTCATTCATTCATTTATGAGAGACAGAGAGACAGAGACAAAGACACAGGCAGAGGGAGAAGCAGGATCCATGTAGGGAGCCCGACGTGAGACTCGATCCCGGGTCTCCAGGATCATGCCCTGGGCCGAAGGTGGCGCTAAACTGCTGAGCCACCCGGGCTGCCCTGTTCCTTGTGTTTTACTTAATACCCAAGCTACACAGAACTCAAGTGTTTTCATACACCACTTTTTAGTTTATGTGCGTATAGGGAAAGTGTATACCTCCAAACCCAGGATGGCATTTTAAACACAAACGTTGGGGAGTATCTCGAGTTACATTTGTAGTATGATGTGGACATCTTGAGAAACGTATCCAGCGTCACCCAAGATGATAGGTCCCGTGTCACTGCCTAGAAACGGCACCTAACCTTACTACTACTCCTTTGATCTTCGTTGTGCAGCGCTCGAAGCATTTTACGTTGAACACAATGGTTTGTTACTTACGTATTGGACTTTCACTGTGTGTTATGTTTTAGAAAACCAATTGAAGGTCTTGGATAGACCTCATATGTTGCTTTTTTCCATTCAGAATAGTGTGACAGTAGCGGTGTTTTCTTGCACAACATTGCATTTTCAGGTAAGGATGACTACCAGTGAGTTAGAGAGGCTGTCTTAATTCATGTGCTACCCGCAGCATCCCAAGCAGTAGGTGGTATTAGCCCTCCTGTGTACACGTCGGAGATAAGGGCATGGAATGATAAAGGAGCTTTCTTGAGCTCCTACAGCCTGTAAGTGGCGGGTAAGTGGGATTTGGACCCAGGCAGGCCACCGTCGGGGTCTTCACCACTAGGCCAGTCATAGGAATTCCTTGTCTCCAACTTCTGTAAACTGAATGTGGTTTCTAGAAGGATATAGAGAGTAAGTTAAATTCCAGTAGAACACTTGATGAGTAGATTGTGTGCGTGTTTATGGTAAAGACTCGTTTCTTTTTGGTATTGAGATAAGGTGATGCCAATCGGGATTCGAAGCAATTACACTGGTGATAACATAGGTACTTTTTGGGGAGGTCATTTTCACTACTTTCAGGCCCTCAGATACCCCTTTACTGCAGCGGAGTAGTAAATTTAGTAGTAGTAGCCATTTAGTTCTACTAAATTCTTCCACTTAGTAAATAATTTTGTGTGGCCTTGAGGTGTCTCCTGGCATTTTGTGGTCAGCTATTCATGTAACTGGGGCAAATTAAATCACAGAGGAAAAGAAAAACAAATATTTATTGAGTCCTCTATGCGCAGAGCCCTTTAAAATGGAATTGGTTGAATCCTCATAAGGTGAGAATTATTATCCTTTTCTTAAAAATAATAATAAAAAAAGAGACAGCTCTTGTACGTGGGATAACAAACGAGTGTCCGGCCGCACAGCTTGTGTCCAGGCCAGGTGGGATGTGGAGCCAGGCCAGGGTCTTTCTGCTGGCAGGCCCAGAATAAAGGCAGCTCTGCTTTTTCTCCCTTCAAGGCACGGGTGTCTGAATGACAGCAAGGCTTCCGTTCATGGGAAGGATGAGGCATGGCAGGCCTTGGGCTGGGTCTTTGCGAGCCACATGGGGCATGGCGTGGAAGTGGTGGGGCCACAGGAGCTCGTGGGGAAGACGTGGTTCCTGGAGATAGAGGACAGAGCCCCGGGAGGGGTGGGGGTTTCTTTTCTCTCTCTCCATCAGGAGGCGTTGACAAACTTGAGACCCTCTTCAGATGCATTGAGAATCTCCCGGAAACAGCAGGACACGGTGACAAGATAGGCCTTTAAAGCACCACCCTGCCGCCGCCACCACCACCACCGTCTTTGCCACTAGGTGGTTGTGTTCTTCTGTGAAGGCCGAGTGATCAGTCTTTCCTTAGCCTTGGAAATAGGACAGTAAGACAGCCGTGAGTCTGTGGTCTGTAGGTCTTGCCCAGCGATCTAGATGGCCTCGGGGCCCTTTCTGTAGCCTGGGACCTCACCACTGAAATCCAAAGGAGTGTGCTCCTTAGCTGTGCAAGTGTGACATTCTCACAGCTGCTAAGAAACAACGCAAGGCCTTCAGATAGTTAAGGGGCTGCGAGGACATTAAAGCCTTGACCTTCCACAGACTCAAAAGTCTCAAAATAAAATGTCCTGTTTGGTTTCTCAAAAGCACTTTTGATTCAATTACGGAGGATATTTAAGACGGTGGTGACTGAGGGCTGGCTGGCCGGGGAGCATTTACTTGTACCTGTCTTTCTGCCATGGATAGTTTTCACAGCAAATAGGTTTTTTTAGTTAGTTTATGACTATTAACCAAGTGATCACCTCCCCACAGCCCTTTCTGGAGCTTCTCATTTGTAGGCAAAGTCGTTTGAAAGTCGACAGAAAGCTGAAGGTTTGGGCTGCCTTATTTTTGGTCTTAGACCTAGACCTGTTTTATAAATAGCTGATGTCCGGGCCAAGGTGTCCCCACATGACATGTTCCCATAAATGCCCCGCTGCCACAAGTTGCTAATCATTTTATTTTATTTTATTTTATTTTATTTTATTATTTTATTTTATTTTATTTTTATTTTATTTATTTTATTGTATTTTATTGTATTTTTATTTTATTTTATTTTAAATTTTATTTTATTGTTAAATTTTTTTTTTTTTTTTTACAAGTTGCTAATCAGAGCAAAAACAGAGTTCTGTGTGCACCCAGAGAGCTCCCTGAGTGGGGATCCGTCTAGGATGCCGTCCCTGTGTCACTTTACCAGGAGAGTTCCTTGAGGGCTGTCTGCCGGCCATCCTCTTCGTCCACCCGTGTTCTGTGCCTTTTTACGCTCCGGGACATCGTATCCTTCCTTCTCTGCACCCAGGCAGGTGGTTCGCGTGGAGCAGCGTCCCCCACCTCCTGGCGGGCACAGCCAGTGCAGGGGCGCTCGGAAGGGAAGGGAAGATGGGATTGTACGCTGCTGAGGAGCCCGGGCAGCTGAGTGGCCCCCAGGGGGGCTGCACCTTGGCCCCCGGGTCTCCTGCCTCCGGGAAGGGAGGAAGCAAGCACCCACTCTGTGGAGACTAGGACATTTCACGACGTGAAAACCAAACCGACGAAACAGCCGAGGCGGCCTGGCCCTGCCGTGGGGCCAGCGGCCCCGGGGGGGCTCAGTCCAGGGCAGGCGGCTGGGCCCTGGGCTCCGGGGTCAAACACACAACCGTCGGCAGAGCCTGGAGGAGGGCGGCTGTGGAGGCCAGGGGCGCGGCGGGTCAGCCTCCAAGGTGGCTCCCTGCCCGGGGAGGCCCCGGGGGCCTCGGTGGTGGGTGCAGGCCTTACCGAGCCCGTGGCTGCAGGGACGCGTGGCCTGAGCTGGGCCGCCGGCGGGGACCGGGGACCTGAGCACAGATTATGGGTGGAGAGTAGCCTCACCCCACGGATGAGCTGCTTGCTGCCGTTTGGGAGCCAGTTCGCCCCCTTCCATTGGGCCTCCGGGGTACCTGGGCAGGGACACATCTGAGCGCAGGCCCCTCTTTCATTCTTTTTTTTTTTTTTTTTTTTTAAGATTTTATTTATTCATGAGAGACACAGACAGAGGGGCAGAGACACAGGCAGAGGGAGAAGCAGGCTCCATGCAGGGAGCCCGACGCGGGACCGGATCCTGGATCCCAGGACCATGACCTGAGCTGAAGGCAGGCGCCCAACCGCTGAGCCACCCAGGCGTCCCCCCTTTCATTCTTTAATTGGTAGCACCCACATGAAAGTGTCTCTTACTGGATTTTGTCGGGGCCCCCGGCCGGTGGGTCGCAAGCCGGGAGGAAGCCAGTTTTCACATTTCCAGGCTCCCCGGGGAGCTACTGGGAGAGGGGGTTCCTCAGGAAGCACCGGCTTGTGGGGCGGCGGTGGGGCCCCCAGACCTGCCTCGGCGCAGAGGCTCCGTAAGGGGGTCCCCAGGGTGCCTGGGCCTCGTGCTGGCAGGGCCCGGCCGCAGTCTGTGCAGCCCCTCGCCTGCTGGGGAGGGGGGTGCTGCTGTGTCTGTGCTGCAGGGGCCCCCGGGGCCGCCCCCCGCCTTCCCTACCTTGTTTTCTCTAAGGGAACTAGAGTGACACTGGAGAACCCACGGATGCAGGGCTTTGTGTGGGGTGATGCCCCCACCTCACGTCCCCCATCAAAGGACAGCTCTCGTGGAGGGAGGCCACGCACGGTGGGGAGGGCAGAGTGACCGTCGCACTGTGCTGCTTGCACACCACTGGCATCTTTTTTTTTTTTTTTTTTCCTATAACTCCAAAGTGGTTGGAGTCGGATTAAATGATGACAGCACTGAAGGGAATTTACAGTTTCGGACATTTTAAGAGGATGCCCAGATGCGGTGAGGGCCTATAAGATTGATCGGACCCCTGATGAATCTTCCACATTGTGGCCTGTATGAAATCATAGTAGGGGGCAGCCGGTGGCTCAGGGATTTAGTGCCACCTGCAGCCCGGGGCGTGATCCTGGAGACCTGGGATCGAGTCCGGCGTCGGGCTCTCTGTATGATGCCTGCTTCTCCCTCTGCCTGTGTCTCTGCCTCTCTCTCTGTGTCTCTCGTGAATAAAAATATATAAAATCTTTAATTTTTTTTTTTATATATAAAATCTTTAAAAAAGATTTTTTAATCTTTTAAATGTTTCCCTCCCTTTCTGAGAGGACAGTAAATGCTGCACGTCCACCTGGTGCTGAACTGGAGATACGCATCCTTTTCTCCATGCATCTGGATTTTCTTTTCTTTCTTTTTCTTTTCTTTTTTTTTTTTTTAAGATTCTATTTATTTATTCGTGAGAGAGACAGAGAGAGAGGCAGAGACAGGGGCAGAGGGAGAAGCAGGCTCCATGCAGGGAGCCTGATGTGGGACTCGATCTGGAGTCTCCAGGATCATGCCCTGGGCTAAAGGCGGCGTTAAACCGCTGAGCCACCTGGGCTGCCCGCATCTGGATTTTCAAAGCGAATTGACACGGTTTAATGTTTTATTTGCGTGACATCTCAGATAAAAAGTAAACAAGGACAATATTAATGATTTGTTTGGAAAAAAATGAACCTTATCTACAGGTTCTAAAATTAGACTTGGAAGCAAACAATCAGCTGTTTGTTTACTTTCTGATTTGTCATCATGTTTTATTCTATTTTAAACATGGATCATTGTCTATTTGGGGAATTTATGTGTTGTACGTAGGGATAGATGACTTGAGAGCAGGGTAAAAACCTCCCATTTTGGCACAAGTGACATCAGATACTTAGGACTTCTCTGTTGTAAGAATGTATCACCTTTGTTAGGAATATATGTCATAAGCATGCACTTAGCTCAGCAGGGGTTTTATTCGTTTTAATGGCATGTGCCACTTAAGGCACTGTACATATGGGGGATTAACATTTGTACTTTATGAGTAAGTCATTCTGTTTATTTTCACTTATAATCTCCATGCAAATCATGTTGTATACACACACTTACATATGGATTTACATGGGCAGGAAATTCGTCTTGACTTCTTGATGAATAAAATGTCACAAATGGATGGTTGAGCCAAAAGCAATCGTGTTTTCTGGTTATTAGCATTAGGTTCATAATTTAAATTGAGGTTTTTTGTTTGTTTCTTTGTTCAAAGTAAGCTCTCGGCCCAACGTAGGACTTGAATTCAGGACCTCGAGATCAAGAGTCCCATACTCTACCAATGGAGCCAGACGGGTGCCCCAATTTATGTAATTATTTTATTTTTTATTTTTTTATATTTTAAAGATTTTATTTATTTATTTATGAGAGACACACACACAGAAAGAGAGAGAGGAACAGACACAAGCAGAGGGGGAAGCAGGCTCCGTGCAGGGAGCCCGATGTGGGACTCGATCCTGGGTCTCCAGGATCTTGCCCTGGGCTGAAGGCAGCGCTAAACTGCTGAGCACCCCCGGGCTGTCCTATTTATTTATTTGTTTTTAAAGATTTTATTTATTCATGAGAGACACAGAGAGAGAGAGAGAGAGAGGAACAGACCCAGGCAGAGGGAGAAGCAGGCTCCAGGCAGGGAGCCCAATGCGAGACTTGATTCCGGGTCTCCAGGATCACGCCCCGTGCTGAAAGCAGATGCTAAACCGCTGAGCCACCCAGGGATCCCCCAAAACAGAAATTAACTGGTCAAGTTTACTTAGATGATCAAACCTCTGCTGGTTCCAGAATTCAGAATGGAAATTTGAAGGCTGGGATGCGGGGGGTGAGGGAGGTATGGCAAGAATCGTTTTTCTAGGGATTCTCTTTTCTCAAGTCCCCAGGAGAAGCAAATGGAAAAATATGTGATTTTTCTGAGGGATGAAAGGCCCCGAAAGATGTCTGTGTGTGTGTGTGTGTGTGTGTGTTTTGCCCCCACACTTGCAGTGATTTCTGAAACTATTGCCAAAGGGACATCGTCTGCAAAATAATGTGCACGTGGATTATCCCTCCTGCATCTTTCCTCAAAGTCCTCTGGTGAAGTTTTAAAATCATCCTGCCCATTCCTGCTTCCTGGGGCAGCTCCCATCATTGGAGAGGAGAACCTTTGCCTTTCAGGTGCCAGATTTCTCCCTTTCAGGCCTGAGACGGATGAGTTCGTCCCCACGCTGCTGAAGAGGCCTGGCTGCGAGGTGGTTAGTAGTAGAAATTTAGCATCAGCCCCTCTGCTTCTGCTCGTTCAGTGAATTCCAGGCAAAGAAGAAAAGCAGAACATACATTTTTTGGATATTATAGAATTACTTGGATTCTGCCTCTTTTTGGTCTTCTGACATTGAGCTCCTCAAGGAGATGGAAAGAAAGGAGAGATTTTTAGGGACGCCTGGGGGGCTCAGCGGTTTAGCGCTGTCTTCAGCTCAGGGCGTGACCCTGGGGTCCCAGGATCGAGTCCCGCGTCGGGCTCCCTGCAGGGAGCCTGCTTCTTCCTCTGCCTGTGTCTCTCCCTCTCTCTCTGGGTCTCATGGATAAATAAATAATATTAAAAAAAATAGAGATTTTTATATCAGAGAGTATTGAGATGTAGTGCACTTAGATGGAGCCTGCTGACTCCCGGCCCCCATTAGTGGCTACGTTTGTGCTCGGTCCCCAGGGCCCCAGCGTGTATGGGGGTGTCTTAGACGACCGGACGAATGATGCCGTCCTCCCTCCTTGAAGTGTGTTGAATCGGGGCTTCGTGCTCTGCCCTGTTCAGAGGCGAACGCTGTAAGGAGTTTACAGATTTCTACCGAGGAGGATGTGCAGTGCCGCGTCTCTGTGATGCAGGACACAAAGCCACAGTCGCTGGGATGAGGTTAAAAAAAAAAAAACAACCCTCAACCCCATTATGGGTATTTGCAGAGGAAGGACAGGTTACCTTCAACTAAGAGGATCAGAGCAAGTTTCAAGTGTCCTCTTGTTGGAGCGGTTTAGGGAGGGTTTGGTCTCGGGGGAGGAGGGTGATGCAGTCTGAGGAGAGGGAGGTCCGTGAAGGCCAGGGGCAGGCTGCCCTAAGATGGGACACGTGGGCGGGAAGAGGTAACCCAAGCCCTGAAGATGCTAGAAGAGCTCCCTGCCCCCCGCGCCCCTCAACTGCTCACATATACGTTGGAGAGAAGAGCCCGGACCAGGACGGACTCCCCGTCTCCCGGGGAGCTCATGTGCATCATGGGGCAGCCGTGCTTCCCGAACATCTCCTGCCGCCTTCCCGCTAAGGGCTTTCTCCCTTTGTATCCTCAGGCCTGACCCCCTGTGCTTGCTCCTCTAAGCTTCCTGCCCCACACTGTCCCCAGACCTTCAGGCCCCTGTGGGTTCCCCGCGCATATGAATATCAAGTTTGATTTTCTCCTCTTAATTTCTGTGTCCTGTCACTTGTGATTCTGAGTCCAGCTGGAAGGACCGTTGGGTAGAGGAAGACCTTGGGGAGGGGGGTGCGTTGCTGGAGGACGGTGATTCGGCTGGGGAGCAGGGTGTGGGTGGGAGGTGGGAGGGGAGGCCGGTTTGTGGCCCACCTTCAAGCTCAGTGTTGGCTGAAGGATGGGGATTTCTCTCCATCAGTGTTCGCTCGTGACCTTCCCGCCTCTGAGAATGCCCAGGCTCCGTCATGATCCTGGGAGCTGCTGGCTGGGACGGGGACCCTGGGGTTCAGAGAGGTTGCCCTGGGTTGTGAGACAGCAGGGTGTCAAATCCTGAACCCGTCGTTTCTCAGCTCTGTGACCTCGGACACGTTGCTGACCTCTCTGCCTCGGCCGTGGTACGAAGGTTAAACGAGGTAAAGCCCAGAGACGCACTGCCGCTAGGGAAACACGTCTGGTCCCCGCCGGGCTCCTGGGGCTGAGCTCCCCCCCCCATTGGGTCCTCGCAGGAGTGTGCCTGGGAGCATCCGTGAGCTGCAGCGAAGGGGATGAGCTGGGGTGGTCCACGGCAGGGGTGCCGCTCGCCAAGCTGGGTCCTCGGCGGCGCCCGCTGCCTTCCCCTTCCCGCGGGCCAGCCGGGGCGTCAGCGGTTCCCAGCGCAGGTGCACGGGTGCTCAGGTGGGCGGCCCTGCGGGACCCCGCTCAGGGGACAGGTGGGGGGGCCCCGGGGGCTGGGGCTGCAGGGCCAGGGGCCCCGCTGATTCCCTCAGGCGCACACTGCTTAATAGTACGGTGAGTCAGTTTGCTGGGATTTGAGAGGTTGTCCACATGCTGGATCTTCGGGTGGAGGCGGTGCGGTGGCCCCCGGGGCCAGGAGCCTGGGGACGGGACCGCCCGCACCCCTTGCTCTCGGGCTGCCATTCCGTTTGAGGGGCTCGGGGATCAGCTAGGGTGGCGATGGTTGGGTCCAGGGGGTTGGGGGGGAGTCAGAGGAGGTGGGAGGAAAAAGGGCAACAGCGTATCAAGTGCCCACCTGCGTGATTTGCCGTCTTGGGTGGCGCTCAGGTGCGACTTTGGGGGGCGCTGAGGGTTTTCCAACACCTCCCCTCAGGGGGACAGGAACCCTGGCTGGCGTGCGTCCCAAGCCCCGCAGATGCACACTGACTCTGGCGGGTTCCCGGTATCCTGGGGGTACGGGTGACCGCACTCTGCCTACAGTTGGGGAAACTGAGGCACGCAGAGTCAGAAACGCGCTCCAGGCAACACGCTCGGAAAACGGTAGTGCCGGGCTCTGAAGCCTGGCAGCCTGGCTCCCGGAGTCTGGGGCGGTGACGGCCGCTCCTGGCCATGGTCGTGCATGGGACCTGCGTGGCGGGCAGTCCCCGTACCCGGTGCGCTTCGCCGCCGCCCCAGGGGTCTTACTGCCGGGACACTAGGTGTCCATGTCTTGTGTAGGTCTACCAGGGATTTCTCCAGATGGCGACGACAACTCTGTGGCTTAGGTCCTGGCGGCGGGGGCCGCCGGGTGGGCTGCGGGCTCTCGGCCTGTGCCTTGACAGTGGCCGTGGGACGGCCACCCTGCGTCCTCGGGACAGCGACCAGACGGCTGGCCGCGGCTCCCAGCTGGGCTGCGTGCCCGCGGCGTGGGCCCCCCGCTGCCCTGAGCTTCACCCCCACCCCCACACCAACCCCATGAGTCTCAGGCCCGCACTTGGGTTTCGGGCGGTCCCTGCCCTCCCCGGATCCCTGCTGTCCCTGGTGCCCAGGTCTGCTGCCCGCGTCACCCTTGGCCTCTAGATGCCTGCACCCCCGCTGCGGCCTCGTGGGGACACGCGCCGCCACCCAAAGCTGTCACACATGGAGCGCGTCTGGCGTCCCCAGCCCTGTGCTTCCCTGCATTTCTGGGCTGGGGTGCCCTCCTCTCCCATCTGTTACTTGGTGTCTACTTGCTCTATAGTTTACACTTCTTTTTCTTTTGTATTTTTTTTATTTTGTTTTGTTTTAAAGATTTGGTTGAGAGCGAGTGAGCGAGAAGGCGGGCGGGCAGGGGCGGGAGGGGGAATGTGGAGGCCGGAGGCGGGGCGGCCCCGGCACCTGCGAGGCGCGGGCCCTGGTGGCTTAGGCCTAACCCAACATGGTCCTGCTCCTGGACGTGGTCGGGTGTCTTCACTGAGCGGGGACACTTGGTTTCTCAATAAAAAACCAAAACGTTCTTTGGCAAAGAAGAAGTTTGCAGCTCTACATTGATTCCCTCCACCCCAAAGTCATTTTTTTTTTTCCTGGTGCAAGTGAGTGTGGGAATAGACACTTTAAACCACAGGAAAGGAGACAGAGACGTGGGGGGGAGAGGAATAGGAGCCAATAGGACACAGTAGTAGTGCCCGAACCATGTCCTTGGACAAAAATGTGTTATGACGACTGTGGTTTCCTTTGATAAAATGCTTCATGGGCACAAGTTTTTAAGAGCACGTTCCCTGTGTGTTTGTGCGGTGCCCCGTTCCGTCCAGCTGCCTATATGCACTTGTTCCTGGACGATCAACCAGGAAGGTATTGGGCATGCTGCGGTCTTTGTCCTTGAACCTCCGCAGCCCGTTAACGTGAGGCAGGCCCGTACCCTCCGCACGTGACTGCTGCTCAGGTGACGGGTTGGCGGCATAGTCCTCCTCCTTTGCATCCCAAGGGTGTCAGCTTGATGTGTTACCCAAATACGCAAGAACTTGACCCCTTATCGGCAGCGTCCGCCATCCGGGTGTCGACAGCCACCCACAGGTAGTGACCCCTGTCCAGGAGACTTCCTTTGCACCCTGTGTTGGCCGCGGATCTGGTTTGGTTCCTTTTGTGCCGCTTCTTGGTTCTGAGGCCTCGTCTGTGGCTCTGGGGACTGGGCCAGCAAGGGAGGTAGCCCAAGGCCACATGGAAATGAGGCAAGTGTGCTCCAGTGGTCACATCCGTATTCTGACTTGGCAAAGAGAAACGGCACAGGTTGTCCTGTGTTCCAAAGCTGGCGTTATCTCGTCGGTGACCCCGGCGCGCCTTCATCCTTAGGCCAATGTCGTCCTTGCTTTGCCGCAACCGAAACTGGGGAGGGGACAGACACACAGGAGTTTAGTCTAGAAAGTATGACATGGACTGATGGTGTGTCTACTTTCCTATGCTCTCCAGTGACCCTGCCTTTTGAAAATTCTATGATTCAGGGGACACCTGGGGGCTCAAAGGTTGAGCATCTGCCTTGGGCTCAAGGTGTGACCCCAGGGTCCTGGGATCGAGTCCCACATCGGGCTCCCTGTGTGGAGCCTGCTTCTCCCTCTGCCTGCTTCTCTGCCTCTCATGAATAAATAATAAAATAAAAATAAATAAAAATTCTATGATCCTGTAGTATGAGCATGTTCTATTGGTACAATCGTTGCATTTTTATTTTATTTATTTATTTATTTATTTATTTATTTATTTATTTAGACTTATTTATTCATGAGAGAAAGAGAGGCAGAGACAGAAGCAGGCTCCATGCAGGGAGCCCAACGTGGGACTTGATCCTAAGTCTCCAGGATCACACCCTGGGCCGAAGGCAGGCTCCAAACCGCTGAGCCACCCGGGCTGCCCGCATTTTTATTTTAATAAGTAATAGTTCTGTAAGAGAATACAGGTTTTTCACTGCAGTGGAAAGACTGTGATGAGATAGCAGAGGGGACACGGTACGCGTACCAGGGACCTGCCAGTCACATCTGCTCCCTGAGGCAAGCCGATAAATGATCATGTATTATCATTTATAGATTACGTAACCCATGAGATTGCTCGTCATGCTCTTGGAAAGCAAGAAGGTGAAATGCAGTTTTTTTTATTTTTATTTTTATTTTTTTTATGTCTTTGGACTGTCCCATGGTGCTCGCCCTACATGAGATGGAGGACCCTTGAGTAATACGTGGATTCTAGGTTATTATCCATGTTGCCTTTGCTTTCACGTTGCTGTATTTTAAGTCAATGCAACAATGACATGTGTTTTACTTATTCTGTTCATGAAAGCAAAAAATGTCAATAGCTCAAATAAAATGGAAATATGCTTGTAATGGCGTCGTTGGTGAGGAGATGGTACCTTAATTCTTGCTTGAGAGGCTGAGAATTGAGTTTCTGTGCTGGTGCAGGTCTGGACTGGGAAGAGGGTGGGTGCAGCCTGTATACAGGCCGTTATCAATTCATGTCAAATACCGTACATCGGAGTGTGTTCATTGTTAGGGCCCAACCTTATGCATTAACGGTATTAAATACTTATGAGAGCTTTAGCGGGGTCCCCGGCATAGTGGGTAGTACAGTAGCAGAATTTCTCCAGATAATGAGGCAAAGCAGGATTAAGATGGTCTCTGTTAGGGTTCTAGTCAAGTGGCCTGGCCTGCAGGTGCTGAGGTACAAAAGGCGTAATGGCCCTTCCGTGATTTGACTGGAGAGATATCTGGACATATATCTCATGTAGGTGCATTTTTTTTTTTTTTTTTTGACTGGAAATCGGGAGGTTTCTCTCTGCCACTCTTCTTGTCCATACAATTTTGCCTTAGACTTTTTTTTTTCTTTTTAACATTATCTTTACCCCCAGGGAGGGGCTCGCACTCAGGACCCTGAGATCAAGGGTCACACGCTGTACCAAGTGAACCAGTCGGGCACCCCGACCTTAGACTTCTCAAGCATCTGTAGCCAAGGCTTCAGCGATCGTAGAAAAGAGTTATAACTAGGATGTCCCCAGCGTGAATGGCCGTGTCACTTTCCCTGCTCTAGAGACCCTCTGCCAGAGCCGGTTCACCCCTGGTCCTAAAGACTCAAGAACTGTCCTGTGTTGAGCTGCCTTGCCGAACTTTTTTTGAGCTCTTTCTCCCCATACTTAATGTAGCAAAAAACAAAACAAAAAAAACCCACAAAACCCCACAAAGAAACCAAGCCAGGGTCCTGAAATGAGTCGGTGACAGTTATAGGGGCTGTTTTGCAAAGATCCTTGAGGTTGTGACTAAGGAGGCAAAAGAGACAAATAGTAAATACGATGTTTAGTTTGTCTGTCTCACGGTTCCTGCCATAAATACACGGATGCAGTGGAGGAGCAAACGGCCTCGCGTTTCGGGTCCCGTAGAGAAGCAGGTGACCTCTTGGCAGGTTTGGGGCAGACACCGTATATGCCGTGGTGACGCCAAGTTGGCTTTTCTCCCCATCATCCCATTCCTTTCCTCTCATTGGGTTTCTGGGTGGGTGTTGTGGTGTCACGGTGGCTGCTAAAGACCTACATACGGTCCTCATTCTAGGAATCTGTGAGCGTTACCTTATTTGGAAAGAGGGTCTTTGGAGATGCAATTAGTTTAAGGAGTTTGAGATGATGGAAGATCACCTGGGATTATCTGCTTGGGCCCCAGATGCCTTCACCATCGTCCCTAGAGGAGACGGAGGGAGCCCTCAGGTGCACGTGCAAGTGCAGAAATCGAAGCCACGCAGCGAGAGCCAAGGGCCAGGGGGTGCTGGTACCAGCAGGTGCTGGAAGAGACTAGGAGGGGATCTCGAGGGCGTGTAACCCCATCGTCACTTCGGTGCCAGTGATCCTAAGCTTGGATATCCAGCTTCTGGAATTACGAGAGAATGGATTGGAAGCCACCAGGCTGGTAGTAGTTTGCCGCCGCTCAGAACTGCTGCAGCAGCGAGAAGCAGTAGAAGTGAGGTGGAAAGTGACTTGGTCGGGAGGACCGCACCCTTACGGATCTCCTCTTGCCTCCTTGTGTACGCGCGGCACTTGAGGTGCAAGCCCACTCGGGTTTATTTGAGTTCTGATCATCGTAGGGGCTTCTCAGAAACCACACTCTGATCCATCATGCATGCTCGTCCGCGTTCCCCACGTGACTGTACCTTTGGGATCCCGTCTGGCGTGTTCGCGATTGTGTCCACGCTGCGTGGTGCATAGTGGGTTCTTAGCAGATACTGCCCAGTTGAGTACGTGCTTATGTGTGACTCGGATTGGGGCTCCACTCTGCTTTTCCAGCCACGTCTCTCAGTATTGCTTTTTATGTTTCTGCCAGAAAAAGAAATCAGGTCGGGAAGTTATAAATAATGAATAATGCCGACACTTTCCCTTCTGGCTAATAAGTGTTCAGATAACAGACGGCCCTGGAATTTACTATTAATTGGGATATTTTGTGACATCTTTAGGAGAAAGAGGCAAAATAGGACAAATCAAATGTATATTAGAGATTTAAAAATGTACTTTATTATTATTTTTAAAAGATTTTATTTATTTATTCATGAAAGACACAGACAGAGAGAGGCAGAGACACAGGCAGAGGGAGAAGCAGGCTCCATGCAGGGAGCCCGATGTGGGACTAGATCCCGGGTATCCAGGATCACGCCCTGAGCTGCAGGCGGCGCTAAACTGCTGAGCCACCCAGGGATTCCCTAAAAATGTACTTTAAGCTGTGTTTTAGGATCAGTATGGCTAATATCCAGACGTATTCCACGCCTGCAGCATCGTGCAGAAGCAGTTGACACTCCGAGAACGTCGGTGACTGACTCTTCTTTCAAAGGTGGGATGGTCTTCAACTAACAGTTTTATTAAAGACATTTTAAAATAAGCAACTGAAACAAAAGGAGTTTATGGGAAAATGATTGTGGTAAGCTCAGATGAAGAAATCTGAAATCCAAAACGGCTCCCGTCCCCTGAAAGCAGTTTTCTGCTTGCGAGTCACTGACTTTTGTCCTGAAGACGATAATCCTCCCCGAGACCATCTCGTGAACAAGATGATGGAGTCCTTCCCCACACTTCTCTTGTGAAGAATTTAAGCCCTTCGAAGTGCTTTGAGCCGGGACGTGAATACCCATAAATCTTACGTCTGCATCCGAAGTTTTAATTTAAGTAAGTTTGAGATTCGGACGCTCAGGCCACATGCCAGGCTCATCAAACCCCAACTCCCGGAGATGTCGGTGGCTTCAGGGTTGACTGATGCTCTGATGGCCGGACGCTCCCTGCGGTGGCGACCGTGCCACCAGCCCGCCAGAGACATGTGCGCCCTCAGGGTGCAACCCGTGCCCGGGTTCGCCGTGTTCCCCTGGGGACCTTGTCCAGTGTGTGGGATCCCCGAGGTCAGTGGTTTCCGTCGTGCTCCCTGCTGCGTCCCCGTGGCCCGGACGAGGGACGAGCCCGCAGCCGGCCACCACGGCCACAGCTCCCGCATTTGCGGGGCGCCTGCGGAGTGGGGTGGCTGTGTCAGAACAGCACCCCTACCTCGACGGTTGCCTGCAGCGCAGGTGTGTCGCCCTGGACGTAGAAGGTAGATGGAGGACGGCGGCTTCCTGGACCTGATGCCTTGGGGTGCGGACGGGACCCAGCGTCTGGCTGTGGGGTCCGTGGGGCGCCCTCCCCGCGGGGAGCTGGGCGCGTGTGCACAGGTGGCTCCATCCCTCGGGGACCCGAGAAGCGCGGCTGGTGTGCGGGCCACCGACAGGCCTCGCCTTATTCCTGCGTTGCTGCCGCCCTGCCCTTGGCCGCTGCCCTTGCGTGTTGGGTCCCCGCGGGCGCTGCCCCAGGTCTCGGCCAAGCCCCCTCAGGGCGGCGCCGTCGCTCACGAGGCCCCGGGCCTGGAGACCAATCTAACCGGAGGCGCTCTGCGCTGCGGTTCTTCTCCCTTCTCCCCTCCCTTTCCCAAGTGCTTTAAACCTGTTGCGCCTTATTTCTGTTGGAGCTGGAATTTTTAAGTTGTTCTCTCTCTCTTTTTTTTTTTTAAAGATTTTATTTATTCATAAGAGACTCAGAGAGAGAGAGAGAGAGAGAGAGAGAGGCAGAGACACAGGCAGAGGGAGAAGCAGGTTCCACGCAGGGAGCCCGACGTGGGACTCGATCCCAGGTCTCCAGGGTCACAGCCCAGGCCGAAGGTGGTGCTAAACCGCCGAGCCCCCCGGGCTGCCCTTAAGTTGTTCTCTTAATGAGAGTAAGAGTTGGCCAACGCGGCTGAAACGAACTACTTATAACCGAGCACGATTTTTATGAGCAAAAAAAAAAAAAAAAAAAAAAGAAAACCAAAAACAAAAAACGGTGAAGAATACATCAGCAATGAAAGTGCTTCCGTTTGACCTTCGGCCCCAGGGCCGTGACAATCTCCTAACTCACAGTTTCAAATCTGGTCTGTGAGTTGCTTATCTGGGTGCAGCGATAACAGAATCAGGGGTGCTGGGGTTGGGCAGGTGTCAGCCTGGGGCGGGCGTCGTGGTCCCGGGCCCTGGGATCCAGCCTCGCTCTGGCTCCGCTCAGCGTCAGGTCTGCTTCTCCCTTCCTCGCTCTCGCTTTCCCTCTCTGCCCGCACCCCCACTGCTGTTCTCTCCCTCTCCCAAATAAATAAATGAAATCTTTGAAAAATTCAATGGTTTGTCTCTGAATATTCTAGTTTCCTTCTTTTTTTTTTTTGGTAGGCTCCACACCCAGCGTGGAGCCCAACAGGGGCCTGAACTCACCACCCCAAGAGCGAGACATGAGCTGAGCTTGAGTGGGATACCCAACTGATGGCGCCCCCCCGCCCCCCCTGCCGCTTTTTAACTGAAATCTGTACAAGTAGTTCTTCATCTCTTTTCAGATAAAATCATTGTTTCTTTTTCTTTTCTTTTTATTTTTTTTTTAAAGTTCTTGACTTTCTTTTTAAGATTTTATTTATTTATTCATAGAGACACAGAGAGAGAGAGAGAGGCAGAGACACAGGTGGAGGGAGAAGCAGGCTCCATGCAGGGAGCCCGATGTGGGACTCGATCCTGGGTTTCCAGGATCATGCCCTGGACTGAAGGTGGTGCTAAACCGCTGAGCCACCCAGGGATCCCCCAAAATCATTGTTTCTTAAGTAATTTTCATGGATAATACTTTTACGGGTGAGCACTGGGACTTCCAGTGTCATTTGGCTCAACTCCTTCTTTCGCGCGAGGAGGCAGGGTGGGACAGCTAACCCGGCGTGGAGGTGGCCTGCAGCCAGCTGGGGACAGAGCCCAGGAGGGTCTACGATGGCTGCGTAATGGCTGCTCGGGGTTAGCACACAGCTGGTGATGGAAGGACCGGAACCCCCTCCCTGATGGACGTTGTCGCGGGAAGCACCTGCTGCGTGCCTCGTGTTTTCCAGGCAACAATCTAATATTGAAATTCTGCAAAGTTGGTACTTCCGTTGCACCTCACAGACGAGTAGAGTGTTTCTACTCTGTCTTCATAAGAGATTGTAAGGGAAGGAACGTTTTCAGCGTGACCTCTAACTTTGGAGACGCTACGGGTGTGCGAGCTCACCGACAGGGCGTGGCGCGCAGGTTCCCGGCATGCACACCACTTTCTAGAGAGCCACCGGCTGATTTGGGGTAGTTTGGTGGTTCCACGCACCTGTGAAGATCCGAGGAGGAGGACTGCACGCCATGCTTGACAGATGGCCCAGTGATGTAGGTTCGAGGGCTGGTACTTGACCCGTTGGCCCCTTTGCAGCTCGTGGGGGGTCATTTAACCCTTACGGGTGGTCAGAAAGCAAACCTAACAGTACCCAGCACTGTCACATGTGATGAGAAGACATTGACCGCACTTGCCGCAGCTTCATGACGCTCCCACCTGCCGCAGGAACGCTGCCCGGCGCTGTCAGACGTGGGGAAGCTTGGCCTCCTTGCCCCCCCATCCTCTACCCCATCTCTCAGCGTTCAGCGGCCCCTTCTGGAGTGTAGCAGGGAAAGGGTCAGGCCTGAGGTTTGAGAGGCCACATCCAGTGCCTGACGTCAGCGATGCTCACCAGGCTTTGTGGGGTGGATCTGTTTTATACTTTTAGCAGAAATCAGAGCTGCCATTTAAAATGATCTCTGGCGGGGCACCTGGGTGGCTTAACCTGTTAAGCATCCAACTAGTCTTGGTTCCGGCTCAGGCCATGACCCTCAGAGTTATGAGATCGAACCCTGAGTTGGGCTCTGTGCTGGATGTGGAGCCTGCCTCAGATTCTCTTTCTTCCCCCGCTTACCCACGTGCTCTTTCTCTCACACAAACCAATCAATCGATCAGTCAGTCTGTGGCCACTCCCTGGTCAGACCTTAGATGGGATGCAGCGGCTTCTCCAGCGGTGGGCCAGCACGAGCAGGGTGGGCTGCAGTAGAGTGGTGTGGGGGGCCATGGTTGAGCCTGGACGGAGAGCTGCGCTGACCTTGAGAGCGCTTTGTTAGGCAGCCGGGGCACGGTAGCCCTAGGGACCTAGGGAGGGGGCTCGATTGCAGATACGTAAGGAACAAGAGGTGCGGAAAAACCAAGTTTCTGTTTCTTATTCCCCCCAAATACTCTTCATACGTCCCAGGGCTGGGAACCGAGGCTGCCTCCTGGGTTATAGACTCATTTATTCAAAGGGAGGCCAAGGGCAGCAGGTGGCTGTGCTGTAAGAGCTGCTCCTGAGAGAAATGCTCATCTGTTAGACGTCTGCGGTAAATACGTGCGTCTTGGGCAGCCCGGGTGGCTCAGTGTTTAGCGCCGCCTTCGGCCCAGGGCGTGACCCCGGGATCCTGGGATGAGTCCCACGTCGGGCTCCCTGCATGGGGCCTGCTTCTCCCTCTGCCTGTGTCTCTGCCTCTCTCTCTCTTTTTCTCTCTCTGTGTCTCTCATGAATAAATAGATAAAATCTTAAAGAAAAACCCCGCCCACGTTTTCCAGGTCACCGCCTGGGTAGTGGCAGGCTAGCACTGCTGCTCCAGCACCCGCCCTCCTTGTAAACGCGGCGTAGACAGGGCCGCTCCGCCCCGTGGGTCAGAGACTGTAGGGTGACGGGGTTGGCCCCCCAGTGAGCACGGCGAGGGTGCCCTGCCCAATCCAGAGCCCCGCTTATGGCAGAGCCCTGTCGAGCTTCCTAATCCCTTTGGCCTCTGTTTCGCAGCTGGCAAATCGGAATATTAAGGTGGTTGTGAGGAGGAGGAAACGTTCACCCCAGTTCTGGGCCCAGGGCGAGAGCTCACCAGGGGTGAGCCGCTGGCACCTTGGTGATTGTTATTCCCTCTTGGCTATTTTGCTCTTTTACTAGCAATTTTGTCAGCATCTAAAAAAACAAAAAGTAGAAGTGACACCTTATGAAAACAAAACTTGTGAATTATGTATAGATTCGGTTGGCCACACTTAATATGAAATGATGGGCTGATGTAAGTAAGAGTTATAGTTTAGCTCTCACGAGAGGCCAACTGAGGATGTGTGTGCGACTGTGTACCTCTATATTTAAGAACGTATCTTCTTTTCTTTTTTTTTTTTAAAGATTTATTTATTTATTCATGAGAGACACACAGAGAGAGAGGCAGAGACACAGGAGGAGGGAGAAGCAGGCTCCATGCTGGGAGCCCGATGTGGGACTCGATCCCGGGACTCCAGGATTGCACCCTGGACCAAAGGCAGGCGCTAAACCGCTGAGCCACCCAGGGATTCCCCAAGAACATATTTTCTTTATTTAGGTGTGTAATAGAAAAATGCAGATTTTTTTTTTTTTTGTGATTTCCTAGAACCATAGAGTTTTGAAGCTCAAATAAAAATTATGTTCATATTTGCTACTCCCTTGATTTATAAGGAAGGAAGTAGGCCTGAGAGGTAAGGAGCACACTCAAGACAACCTGGTTAATAATAGCGCGAGGCGGGCAGCCGGTGGCCTCGCTCCTTTGTGTCACGGACGCGTATTACAGGTTTTCCTGAGTCGCACCTGCCTCGCTAGCATCTGACACTGGTTTTGCTTCAACATCACATGGTTGTAATGAGAATTTCCCTGAATGCCTCTCATGCCGATAAAAATAGTTGATTGAAGTTTTTAGACAGTTTATAAAATACTTCAATAAGGTGTATTGCCTAACGATGGAGAGATTAAAAGCTTGCAGCAGGGTTGGGAAGAAGCTAAAAACAGATCAGTGACTCAAAACCTCCTTTTTTTTTTTTTTTTTCCAAAACCTCCTTTCAAAGAGGGGAGTGAATGTATGTGTGTGAATCACTCTGTGGGTCTAGAGATTGAGAAAATGAAAATGAAATTTGAGCCAGGATCTTTGAAGCCTTTTCCTATTTTGTCGTTCATTCGGGTGGCTTTGGGAGACCGTCACGTTCCCTTTCCACATTTTGATTGTGTTTACGATAGAGCAAAAAATAACTTCGAAGGATAGAAGTTCTTCAAAGGATAGAAACATCAGATTTTTTAAGGCTGATGAAGCGAAGTAATCTGTCTCTGCAGGTCTGAAATGAGTTGGTGTTCTGGGTTTTGGCTGTGGTTTTCTGATTCATTAATGAATCAGTTGATTCATTTTAACGGTAAAATGAATGAAGAATATCATTAAAATGAATCAACTGATTCATTAATGAACTGATTCTTTAATTTAACAAAAGCAAATGGTGAACAGAACTTTTTGAAAAGAACCGAAATAATCTTACGGTTCAAGGGACTTACCACCTAGATGGCAGAGGGCTGAGAATTTGCAAGGAGGCAGCTATCCTGAGCTGAAAGCCTGTGAATCGTTGCTGACTAATTTAAACAGCGGCTAAGGCACGCGAGCCACGCTGCAGAACTTGAAGATGTGATTTCGGATGAAATATTGTGATTTTCTTTATTTCATCCTTCCCATACAGCTATGAAATAAAGAGGAAAAACAACTGTAAAATAAACCTGGTTTGAAACCAAAATGCTTTAAAACTAAAAAATAAATAAATAAAATTAAAAAAGAAAAGCTTCATTTGAGCTACTCATTTGGTAGCTCCATTTATGATTGGCATGGCTATATTATCTTCGAAGACAAACTGGAGGTGGTTTTTGACTTAAAAAAAATCAAAATGAACAAGGGAAATAAGAACTGGATGTTTGCATTAAATTTCCATGTAGTATGAAAATACGTAGCAAATAAAAACATTTCCATTTTAAGTACTTGAATGAACAACAGTACGAAGCAAAGTAGAATGATCTTGTTTTTCCCAAACCATGTTTTTAAACAAAATATTTTTTTCTGATGCAAACGTTACTCATTGGCCTACTTGAAAGAAAGTGGGCAGGAAGGCGGAGAAGGGAGCCTCAGCCTGTGTGAACACCACCGGCTCTGTGACCAGAGACGGTTTCCTCATCTCCCTGGGTCCCGGCTCCTTCATCTGAAAAATCAAATGATTTAACTAAGGTCACGTGAAGATGTCTTTCATCTCTGCAAATCTGTCAGTATGATCATGGGAGAATTCGGACACCAACCCAGGCCATGGGCCTGAGAGCTTCACTCGGGATATTAAGGAGAACGAGATTCGGAAGGACGTCTGAAACTTGCTTTTTCAGAGGGAGGGCGTTTCTCTTGGACCCAGAGCAGGAGCCGGCCCTGGCACGGGCATCCTCGGAACTGTTGCCTGGGGATCACGGGGGGCAGCAGTCGCCGGGGGGTGGTACGGAGTGAAGTGGGCCGGTGGAGAAGGACGGTCATCCCACGGTCTCACCCTACGGAGAGTGCAAGACGTAGTGACAGGGCTGATAGGGGAAGGGGGAGCTGAGTGGGGAAATCAGGTGGGGAGACAAACCGTGAGAGGCTCTGGACTCTGGGAAACGAACAAGGGGCGGTGGGAGGGGAGGTGGGCAGGGGACGGGGCGACTGGGTGATGGGCCCCGAGGGGGGCACTGGACGGGATGAGCACTGGGGGTTAGACTATGTTGGCAAACCAAACAATAAAAACAATAATAAAAACAAAGCAAAACAAAGAGAATAAATTGTAAAAAAAAAAAGAGAAAAAAAGAGAGAGAGAGAGAGAGCAGTCATCCTGGACTCTGCAGGTGCATCTGGCCAGGGAGGGCCCCCGCAGATTTGGGGCGGCCCTTGACAGGCATTTTCCAGCAGTCGGAGAGGGAACCCCTGCGAGCAGAGGCGCATTGGGGTGGAGGAGGGCGAAGGGTCACAGGTCTGCTTCCCTGTGGACTTCGACCTGCTTGACATTTGCACGAAGCAGGGAAACCCAGCGGCGGGCATCGCAGACTCCAGGTCCGTGCGCAGTGGGGCCGGCGCCGGGGGGGCCTCGGGGATCCCGGGGTTAGGCCGGCAGCCACGGGGGTGGGGGGTACCACCCGGGGAGCGTGTCCCAGACTGGCTGCTCCCCGTCCCCTGCGGTGCGCGGAAGCAGGTGACTTCAGGGCCGCCGGTCCTCGGGCACAGGCGGGTGGGGCAGGTGCGCCCTGTCCCCGCGTGGGGCAGCGCTGGGGCTTGGGGGCTGCCCGGTGCCCCCTCGACGGGGCGGCCTGCGTTGGACGCCTGCCCTTTCGGGACGTCCTGCCTACCAGTGTCTGTGGCCCTGGTGCCTGTACAGCGACCCAGGTGGCATTCCTGAAGAGTGCCCGTAAGAATGGTTCATTTCTGCT
This sequence comes from Canis aureus, assembly GCF_053574225.1. Lineage (NCBI taxonomy): Eukaryota > Metazoa > Chordata > Mammalia > Carnivora > Canidae > Canis > Canis aureus. The sequence goes on along the minus strand of NC_135611.1, from coordinate 68,743,325 downwards.
GTTTTTTTTTTTAAGACTATTCATTTGTGAGAGAGAGAGGGAGAGCGTGCATCTAGAGGGGGGCCGAGCAGAGCGACAGGACGGGGGGCCCCGCACTGCACAGAGCCCCTTGCCGGGCTCCAGCCACCACCCCGAGCTCACGACCGACTGGAGCCGAAAGTCGGGTTTGGATGCTCACCTGCCTGAGCCACGCAGGCACCCCTCCTTTCTGCTCATCTTCATTTAAGTGCTTAACTCTGCGTGCTGTCCATCCCTTCGATCTCTTATTTTCTATTTTTTTTTTAAAGGAATTTTTTTTTCTGGTCTTGTTTTTTTCCCCCCAAATCTAAACTCACTCATTATTAAGTAGATATAAGTACTTGACTACTTCCTTATTATGTCTTTTTAGTATCTAAACGTTCACTTAACTGACATACAGGATGTTTTAAATTTCATGATTTTTTTCTTAATCTCAGGATAAAAGGGCAGATGCACACACATATCTTATTCAAATTACGTAGAGATGAGCGATCCGAATTTCACTCCACTTTGGTAAAGGCGGAGGTGATAAAATATGCATTCTCATAAGAGCCAGACTGTTAAGGTTGAGGGCCACTTAACTGGAGAGGCTTCAAGGTTTCTGGCTTCCGACACCTGTCAAATACACTGGCTCCCTGAACGTGCTGATTTGAAGAGGAAGGTTCTCGACCCTGGGAAAGGTTGAAAAGCGACAGCATCAGGATGGGCTTCGGATGGAAAGCAGCCAGGGCTTGCGGATCCAGGAAGGCCCGAAGAGGTTGCCGCCTACCTGGAGGGGAGGTGTAGGTCCTGGGGGGAGGCAGACGGGGCGGGCGGGAGATCAGGGTGTTGGTTGGCAGCCCACGGAGCAGGGAGCACGGGGGCACGAGCATTAAAGAAGGTAGGAGTTATGACTTCACACCCTTTTATTATTATTTTCTAAGCTTCATCTAGATGGTTCTCTCTTTGATATGAAGTTAGGCGGTGTAAGAAGTTTTTCAGGTAATTTAGCTACCCGCTAGTGTGTATATCCCTTTCTTCTGGAAGTTTGTTTTTTTACCCTGTGGTATGGTACCTTCGTGCATCCTTAGCGTGCAGGTCCCCTCCCGGAATGCAGGAAGAAAGTTCCCCCGGTATGCAGTCTTCCTTTACATTTCAATAGGCCCACTATTGCCGCTTCACTTTTATTTTTTTATTTTATTTATTTTTATTTATTTATTCATGAGAGACCCAGAGAGAGAGGCAGAGACACAGGCAGAGGGAGAAGCAGGCTCCATGCAGGGAGCCCGACAGGGGACTCGATCCCGGGACCCTGGGGTCACGCCCTGGGCTGAAGGCAGGCACCAAACTGCTGAGCCACCCGGGGATCCCCTCTGCTTCACTTTTAAAGGGGAGAGTTTCTCTATCTTCTGCTTGGAAGCTTCAATAATATATTAAAGAACACCTAAAGTAGAAAAGCTGCACGTGACTATGGATACCCTGCCGTGAGAAAAATCATAAATGTCAAAGCAGTGAGACATCCTTTAAAATGCAGTGTGGGATTTCTCAGGTTTATTTCTTTTTCCTTAAAATTTATTTATTTTGTAAAGAGTTTTTATCGATTTATTTGAGAGAGGGAGGGAGAGCATGAGACAGGGCGGGGGGGTGGGGGTCAGAGGGACCCTCCCTGCCAAGCAGGGAGCCCCATGCAGGGCTCCACCCGGGGACCCTGGGATCATGACCTGAGCTAAAGGCAGATGTTTAACTGCTGAGCCATCCTGGTGACCCTCTATTTATTCTTTAAAAATTTATGTATTTAAGCGAGAGCATAAGGGAAGGGCAGAGGGAGAGAGAAGATCTCAAGCCGATTCCACAGTGAGCATGGGGCCCGATGTAGGGCTTGATCCCATGAGCGCGAGGTCATGACCTGAACCGAAATCAGCAGCTGGTCCCCCGACTGACCTGGCCACCCAGGCACCTCGTTAATGTATGTTTTTAATTTTAATTCCAGTATCAGTAAGACACAGTGTTCTCTTATTTTCGGATGTACAATGCAGTGATGCAGGCACTCCACGGATAACCCGTGCTCGCCAACACACGGGTGCTCTCCCTCCCCTCACGTAGTCTGCCCATCTGCCCTAACCCACCTCCTCTCAGGTTGTTCTCTATAGTTAAGAGTCTGGGTTTTTGTTTTTTGTTTTTATTTTTTTATTTTTTTGTTGATTTGTGTCTCTTCTCCCCCCACCCACCCCCCTTTGTTCATTGGTTTAGTTTCTTAAATTCCACAAATGAATGAAATCGTACAGTATTTGTGTTTCGGTGCCTGGCTTCCTTGGCTGAGGATTTTACTATCTTGATCTGTCCACAGTGATGCAAGTGACAGGATTTTATCATTATTATTTTTGATGGCTGAGTAATATTCCATCATATGGGTCAGCCACGTCTTTTACCCGCTGGCCGGTTGATGGGCCGCTGCCCTGGTTCGGCGGTCGTAGATGATGCTGCCATAATACACCGTGGTGCACGTATGCTCTGGAACCATGGTTTTCCTTTTCTTCGGGTGAACGCCCAGTAGTGAGATTGCTAGACTGTACGGTTATTCTCTTTGTACGTTTTTGAGGCCCCTCCGTCCTGTATGTCCGCGCGGCTGGCCCAGTGTGCATTCCCACCAACAGCGCACGAGGGCTCTGGCACACGATACGGTGATTTGGCTCCTCCCGCGGCACCCAGTGCCCGTCACCAGGGCCCTCCTCAACCCCCATCGCTCATCCCCGCCCGCCTCCCCTCTGATAACCATCGTTTTGTTCTCTATACAAGGGGTTTGTTTTTTGGTTTGTCTTTTTTTCCTGTTTGTTTCTTTATTCCCACACCTAAGTGGAATCAGGGCATTTGTCTCTCTCCGGCCGACTTCCCTCCTTTAGCATCATCTTAGCTTTGTACTCTCTGGAGCCACCCACGTTGTTGCACATGGCAAGATTTCATCCCTTTTCGGCTAAGTAGTAGTCCGTGGTGTATGTATTCACACCGTATCTTTTTTTATCCATTAATTGATTGATAGACGATGGGCTTTCTTTTAAAAGTCAGTTTTAAACCAGAGGCAGTTTGAACTTGGTATCCAACATTAATGCTCACGATGGTTAGAAATGAAATTCCGAGGGGATATTTTAGGGTCAAACTTTTTTTTTTTTTAAGATTTTATTTATTTGAGAGAAAGAGGTATAGAGAGCACAAGTCGGTGAGGAGGAGGGCCGAGGGACCCTGAGATCGTGACCTGAGCCAAAGGCAGACACTTAACTGCCTGAGCCACCTGGACACCCCTGGATTCAAATTTAAGGAGTTTTTTTTTTTTTTTAATTTAAGGAGATTTTAATAACAACTGTTCCAATCCAGTTGTTTTATGTAAGCATAAGTGCTTGAGAAAAATTGGATGAAGTTTGAAAGGATGGCTAGCTTTAAAATGAAGTGAAAACAGAAACAGTTGTTGATATACCTTCTGTTTGCAAGGTCTAATGGGATTGGGGCACCAAACATAGGCTGCGATCCTGAACACACTGAGCATAGCTTTATATTTAGCAAACTGAGTTAATAAAGAAAAGCACAAATTAAAAAAAAAATGTCCATAATGCTAGTGCCTGAAGATATGTTAGCGTTTTGGTGCTTATGACTGCATCATCTTTTTCTGTTCCTTGTTAAATGTGAAGAAGCACAGTGGATGGCGCCCTGAGTTCATGGAGAGAAAGCCACCAACACCGCTCTCCAGGAGCCAGTGGCTCCTACCAGGGCCTCTTGTGTGGCTTTATTTCCCTGCACTTAAGGCACTCCCAGTGTTGCTTCCTTTTTTTTTTTTTTTTTTTTTAAAGATTTTTATTTATTTATTCATGATAGGCATAGAGAGATAGAGAGGCAGAGACACGGGCAGAGGAGATGTTGCTTCCTTTTTGAATCATGACCTTGGTTTACTTTTTTTTTTTTAATTAAAGATTTATCTTTATTTTGGAGAGAGCGCAAGCATGAGCTGCGGGGGCTGAGGGGGAGGGAGACAGAGTCTCAAGCAGGCTCCGTGCTGAGCGCAGAGCCCAATGCGGGGCTTGATCTCACAACCCTGAGGCCATGACCCAGCCCCAACCAGGAATCGGACACTTTACCGACCGCACCACCCACGGACCCCTTGGGTCTCTGTTGTGTAATATTTGGCCCTTTGCATTTGTTAGTTCCCGTCTTCATGAGCCATGCAAGGGAGGTATTTGTATTTGATTTTACAAATAAGGAAAGGGATGCTCCCAGAGGGTAGACAGCTTGCCCACGGTGCTCCATGCAGAGAGCGATGGGGCTGTTGGGCTGAAGCCTGCCCTTGTCCCTGTGGCACCGGACTCTCTTGGGACAGCACTCCCGTCAGAATCTGGAGTTGTACCAGGCACTCTTGGTGGAAGTTAGGGAGCGTAGGGAGAATGTGACGCAGGATGGGGACTGTGTGGACGAGGTGCCAGGGAAGGAAAGGTGCCCGAGTCAGATGATGGCAGACCAAAGGGTCCCGAGACCCAACGAGCCCAACGGCTCCTGTCCAGACTGGTCTTAGGGTTTACAAAGAGCACTGGAAGAGAATTTGGAGATGATGAAACTTGTTGTATCTGTAAAATGTGTTTACATAGTATTGGTGAATATTTGGGTAAACCGATGGTTTGAGGCTGAGTGCTTGAGGATGCTATGTTGATCCTGCGCACGTCGTCCTCTATCCTGCAGTGATGACTTTGTTCAATAAGAAAAAGGTTGTTCTTAAATAAATGGCCAGAAGCAGTGGGTTGCTATCACGTCCTGGCCTGAGACGCGTGATTCCCTCTTCCTTTAGAAAAGGACTGTTTGGGGAAAAATGATTATAAGCAATACCCGAGAAACTTGTATGATAATTCCAAAGGATAGTAGGTGGTGACTGGGGTACTTCGAACAACGGTGGTGTCTGTAAGTGGCAGCCTTGCTCAAATTCCAGGGGGGCGGCCTTTGAAAGACGGCAGGAGAAGGGAGATGGGGACGTTCTTGGCCTCTCGCCTCGGTCTCTGTTTTTCTTTTGGCTTTTGGATCGATATGCATGTCCTTTCTCCCCCTGGGTGAGAGGATGTCCATGATGCATCCTCCTCTTTCTTTGCCAGCGTTCCATTGTCTCTCCACTCTCCGCTCCCTTCTCTTTTTGGCTGTTTTGCACACACGTGTTTCAGGATGCCCCGTGACCTTCCTCCTCTTGGCCGGGAGCCCAGGCAGACGTTATCAGCCTCCAGTCCTTGGCCGGGAGCCTGCTGGGAGCCACTGGGCTCCTGTCGGCTTCTCTTTGCCCTTCACAGAGATATATGGCCTTCTGCTTGGCAGACCCTGGCCTGAGGATAGTAGCCAGTTCTGTGAAGCCACTCTGGATCTCAGTAGACGTTTCCTGAATGGGTTTATTACTCTCAGGAGAAGAGAACTCTCTGATGAGAAGAAGGCTTCCTCCTTGGGTATCTGCGGATCCCAATATCTATTTCTTTTTCCGTAGACCTGGTTGATGTCTGACTCAGTATTGCAGGTTTTCAGTCATTTTAAATTCATAAGCTCTCGGTGCAGAAAGCATTTATTAAAGACATAGGGAACATCTGGCGTATGGACCACATAGGGGCTGTAGTTTAATTTTATTTACCCCTGAAAAGGATTGAGATCGCAGTTCTGAAGATCCCACCATGATTCTTGGAAACATTGAACAATTGTGCCCACAAGATGGGGATGTTAGTCCATGGGAAAAAACAAAAACAAAAACAAAAAAAGAAAAAAAAAAACCCTGCTCTTTTTTCTTTTTCTCTCTTGGTAAAATTGGGGCAAGTGTGGGATTCCCCACTTTTCAGAGTGGGAAGATAGTGGTTTTCTAAGAATCTGAAAATAAGGAGCAAAAACGATCTCGTAAAATGATCATGATAATTTGTGTTTCAATATTTTTGTGAAATTTATGGACACTGATAAATTTCTCCATTCTATATGGGAGCTTGAACCTATTTTTCTTTTTTTCTGATTTTGAATCTACTTTTCTTAACAAAAAGATTATTTGTATATAAAGTAGATATTTGACCCTCAATATAAAAACTGTGTCTCATCTCAGATTTCAGGGAGGAGGTATTCAGCATGGCAAAGAACGGAAAATGGACTCCCAACAGGTAAGGGAGAGAAGGATGGTGTCGGCAAGGAGTTACAGCCTCATTTGTGCATCGAGCTACACGCACATGGGATGACTAGTGAGCCAGCTAGTGTTATTTATAACTGCACGTGCGTTTGTTTTTCATCTCCTCCCCGTGTATTCCCAAAAGGATTTGTGTCTGTTTGTATATGAGTATTTATAGTCCAGGTGTAGACCAGTTTTTAATGAGGCACCTTGTGAGAGGATGCGCTGGGGGGGAGAGGGAGCAGGAAGCCGGTGGGAAGGCCTCCTGGAGCAGAGGGCCTCCAGGCCGGGGATGGGGAGGAGGAGCCAGCACGTGCTCCTAAGGGTGCTCAGTGAGAACGGGGTTGGACACCTGCCGTTCTTGAGGCTGCTCAACATGGGAGCATCCGTTCTGATTTGGGGCATTGCTCTCTGAGCTTTCCTGGGAGGTGGGGCTCTCCTTTCACTGCAAGCCGGGACAGTGTCGGGTGCGGTGGGTGTCGGTGGCCTGTGCTGCATCACCCGCTGCCCCACAGCGTCCTCGGGCCACTCCGGGGCCTGGTTTGGGGGCATTCTTCCCGGGGGCTGGATCTCCCAGCAGGTTTCTTGTGAAATTCTCCTCTTGATCAGAATGGATATCTGTCACTTCACAATCTGAAGCTCCGATAGACGTGGCTACGCATTGTGGAGCCCTGTTCTTTAAGTCCTGTGTGTTTCGTGGACATCAGCTCATCCACGTCCCACTCTGACCCTGAAAGGCGGTGGTGGTTTTGGGCCCCAATCTACAGGTGAAAGAACATGAGATCCAGGGAGGCTGAGTCACGTGACCGAGGCCATGCAGGTAGCAAACAGAGAGCTGGGATGTGACCCAGGCTTTTGTGACACGGAGACCGTGCTCTCAACCTCCACACGCTGCCGCCTGCCCTCCCGGGAGAGCCCAGCGTACACATGCACCCCCGTTGGGGGGCGGCGGGGGGGGAATACACCTGATTATGAAAGAGTTTTCCTCCGAGCGCAGTTGAGGAATGATGTGGCTCTCCCGCGTGGCTGTCATCAATTACACAGAATCAGACATGAGGCGTCCCCACCTTGGCCTGCTTTGCTTTCGTATGTTTGGTGCCGCTACAAAGGCCGACAGCAGCTCCCCACGACGACGGTGCTGCTCAGGGAGGGGAAGGGACAGGAAGAAACGAGCTTATCGCTGCTGTCAGGAGCTCTGCTTGTCGCATCACTGAATTTTAATAACCCCTGGGTGTGTTGTCTGGAGCGGTCTGTTCCAAGTCCCCTCACGGCTACACCTGCTCTGCGCCCCCTCCGTTGAGGCCTGTGCGCAGGGTCTCCCCGGGGAGTCTTGCCTCGCTGTCTCCAACCCTGCACCCTCCCGCCCCCACCCTCTTCATCTATTTGCATAGCGTCCCCCCCTCCCCCCCACCCCCACCGACAGGTTATAAATGTTTTGTCTTCTTTTCCGTCTCCTCAACACTAGAATGCGAACTTTGTGGGAGGGGAGACTCGGTTTTGTTCACTGTGGGATCCCTGGCATTTAGAAGGTGCCTCATGCGTAACTGATGCTCAGCAAATCGTTTTGAGTAAATGAGTGAATGGAAGGAAACAGCGGCTCTCGGGGTTTTAGGGAACCTGCCTCAGATCTCATGGAAGATGGCACACGTATCGAGCTCTAGTCCACGCGGCCCCCTAAAGTCTCTCATGTTCCCCTTTTTGGTAATATCCCTCTGTCTGGGAAAATCCACATGTTTGTACACGGTCAGAGCAAGAGACCTCTCGCAGGACCTTTTGGGGTGGGGAGTGCGGGTAATCCTAGTAGGCGTCCCAACTTGCCTGCTCCTACAAATGAGGAAGTAATCCGGATCCACTGAGGTCAGGTGATCAAAGTACCAGTGCGCTCTCCTGATGGAGGAAGGACCAGAGCTACCAGCGCCCCTCCCTGAACCGCTGCTTTCCCTTCCTTCTCCACGGAAGGAGGGTTATTCTCGCACGGTGGCCAGTGGTGGCTTTGAGGTCGGGGGTCATGCTAGTTCAGGGCCTTGACACCCATGCAGTCCGGTGGAGGCCGCCCCCCAGGGTCCCGCACGGAGCGCGACACGCAGGGCCCTTGGCACCCTGGGAGCGTGTCCGTGATCGCAGGGCCAGCCCGGGACACAGGTCTCCAGAGAAAGATGCGGACCTACAAGCGTGAGCGACACCCTGCTGGCCAAACACATTTTTGCCAGCCGGACGTGGCCCCGCGGGTGCCCGGCCAAGTTCTAGTCTCAACGGCTTTTCTTTTCCTTCTTCCTCTCCGGCGGTGGCCGCGCTGGAGGATGTGTGCCGGGCCGTCCTAGCTTGGTTGCCCTCTAGACCCGCCTGGAGCAGCGGGTTGGGCTGTCAAAGTTCACGGAGGGAAAAATAAGTATCGATAAAAGAGTATCTGTTGCCTATCTTTATTGCCCTGCTGATAAAGTGGAAGAGTAATGTGCGTTCAGCGTTCAGTGGAGGGTGCTCGGTTAGGCCGCCCGCCTGCCCCATGGCCCCGCCACCCGAGTTCCTGCCCTGCGCATGCCCGGCCCTGAGGCTGGGGGCAGGGCGGTGAGGTCTCTGCGGGGCTTGAACCCGCGCCTTTGTCTGCGTGCTACACGGGCGGTGGGTTGTGTGCCTCCTCTGCCCGTGAGCGCGGCGACCCTTAGCAGGCCTTGCTGCTGCTCCTCCTGTGTGGCTGGGCCGCGCGGCCAGTGTGGGACACCCCCTCCCGGCCTGGGGACCCCAGGGTCACCCCAGCTCCGATTCCGCTACCGTTTGCACCGCGCTTTCCCAGGACAGGTTTCAAAAGCTTCAGCACATGGAGACCAAGATCCCAGGACGGGGGCTGCGGCCCGGGGTCACGCAGTGTGGGCTGCGGCCTGGCATCACTTCGCCAGCCCGACGGTGGTGAGGACAGTGGGGAGCTCTCGTCTTACTGCGGAGGTTATTGTTCCTGGCGAACAAGCCGAGCTGCGTTTCTTCCCCCCACGGAGCGAGCGCGCGGCAGGACGGTGGAGGCTTCCCGGCTGTTTCCAGTCGGGGTGCAGCGGCGCCTCCCTGTCCGGCCACCATGGGCCCCTCGCTCTCCGTCGGACCCGGCTGGGCTGGCATTGAAGGCCGGCGCCAGGCACAGGCCGGTGAGTCTTGTCTCCAGGCGGATGCGTGGCAGCGTCCCGGTGTGTCCCAGTGACCTTCCCTGCAGGTCGCCACCCGATGCCTCCGGCGGGTCGGGGCTCGCCCTGGAGTGGAACACCCCGACACCCGGCTGGAGTCCCATGGAAGGGGGAGGCCCATGGACTCGCAGGGTGCCCACATCCTGGTGAGCAGAGTGTGTCCCGGGAGCAGGCGCCGTGCCCACGTCCCCCAGCGGCCTGTCCCCGTGGGCTGTGCATTCACCGCCTGCCCGCTGGCGCTCATGGGCCCCGTCTCCCATGGAGCAGCTCGGCTTGCTTCTGTGACCCGTGGGAAGACCACGTTTAAAAAACAAACAAACATAATCTAAGGCTTTTATGTGGGATGGAAATGACACACGGTCCATATTGGTCACTTGGCATCTGCACGAAGTGTTTGGAGGGTCCCAGGCCTCAGGGAGCCCCAGCTCACACGGGTCTTTGGGGCAGGGTCTGGGCCTTCCAGGCGTGTGTGGGGCAAGGCCTGGGCCCTCAGGGCGAATGTGGGGTGAGCCCTGGGCCCTGTGGGGGAGTGTGGGGAAGGTCTGGGCCCTCTGGGCGAGTGTGGGGTGAGCCCTGGGCCCTCTGGGTGAGTGTGGGGTGACCCCCGGGCCCTCTGGGTGAGTTTTGGGTGAGCCCTGGGCCCTCTGAGCCGTGTGGGGAAGGCCTAGGCCCTCTGAGCATGTGTGGGGTGAGCCCCGGGCCCTCTGGGGGAGTTGTGGGGCAGCAGCGGCAGTGTCACCTGGGAAATAAGACACACAGGCAGACTCGGTGGCCTTGAAATCAGCTCTGCAGAGCTGTGGGGTCTTAGCAAACCTTCAGGAAAGTCCTTTGTGGGTGAGACAGGCTGAAGTACTGGGGATGGGCTGAGGGTGGGGAAGGCACATTCTTCATGCTCCTGCTCTGGGAGGGTTTGGAAGCAATAATCAGCCTGAGCTCACTCCCAATTTGAACCGTAGGCGGTGGCAGCCGGCAATCTCCTAAGGGGAGCAGGTCTGGTTCCCAGGCCCCCGTTACCCAGCGTGGACAGAGGCGTGTGGAGGTGCGGTGGGATCTGGGGAGGCCAGCCTGGATCTCAGCCTTCGGGTTCTAGAACTCACTCCATCCGGTCCCCTCTATCGCAGCAAATAGCGACCGTAACGTTGCCATTTAATTCTGTCTCCACTCACATCATATTTGCTTTTCCACAAATTCGTTCAGTATTTTAGAATATTAAGGGACATTAGTGTGATTTTATTTTCTTAATTGTAAATAGAGATCTTTGTAGCTTTAATGGGGCTTCACCATTGTGGTTCTTTATTTTTAAAGGTTTTGTTTCCTTTTTTCTCTTCTTCCTCGTCTTTGTGCAGGTTCAGTTTTTATTAAATGGACTTAACAAGAGGGAACCATTGTTTGCTTTTATGTCGATTATTTTAATTCCAAACTTGTGACCACTTCCTCAGCACACGGCTTCTCTTACCCTATTTAAAGTTCTGTTTTCTGTACACGTCCACCCCCCTTAGTTTTAAGTCACGTATATCCTGTGGACATCTAAAATCATCCTCCCTTGGTCAGTGGTCAGTACCTCTTTTGGGAATTCCTGATCTCAATTTTTTTCTCTCTCTTTTTTTTTTTTTTTTTTAGATTTTATTTGTTTGAGAGAGGGTACATGCATAGGGGGAGGAGCGGAGGGAGGCGGACACGCAGGGTCCCTGCTGAGCATAGAGCATGTTGGGTTCCAAGTGGGGCTCCATCCCAGGACCCCGAGGTCATGACCTGTGCTGAAGTCAGACACTTCACCAGCCACCCGGGCGTCCTTCAATTTTCAAATATCTCAGCAGTTCTTCTCTAACTTGTTGTGCATGGAAGTTACCTGGGAATCGTAGTAAAATGCAGACTGGGGTTCAGCAGGCCTGAGGGCCGGAGACTCTGCCTTCCTGAGCTCGGTGCCACTGCTGCTGGCACAGGGAGCACACTTTGTGACCAAGGACCTCTGAGTAGGGTATACAGGTGAAGCCAGAGAACGTCCTGTGAGCCGTGGGCAGCCTGATGTCACACAGGGGTCTCTGATGGGTCAGACTCAGCAGGTGTTCCCTGCAAGCCTGCCCTTTGCCCTGTAATCTCTGTCTCAGGGACAGCGTCCGCCTGCCCGTTGAAGAACAAACTATGCAGTTATCTTGCTTTCTTCTGTTTCCTTCATCCACTTGGTGTAACTCGGAGTTTGCTTGGCAAAAGCTTCTCGACTTTGTCCTCTCACTTCTTTTCTACCCGTGCCCTCGGGATTCAAACCCGAACCCGGCTCTCAGGGATCCCCTGGCTCCAGAGCGCTGTAGCCCCAGGCTGTCTCCGTATTTCACTTCTCGAACTTCATTTCCTAGACACTGATTTGGTAGTGATGTGTCCTTGTTGACGAACCTTCCACGGTTGCATTCCGAGCGTCTTGGTGGGACATGCAACATCCAGCACAATTGGCTGTGGGCTTTTTGCCCCCAGTGCCTAACACACCACTCCCCCCCCCCCCCACCGCCCCAACCCTTCCAACTGGTTGTTCCTCCCTTGAAGCCAGGGCAGTCTGTCTACATCAGTTTACTCAGTTTCCCCGGGCTCACTCTATAGGCTTCTGTTGCTCTGTTTTATAGTTTCCACTGTCCTAGACACCTTTCTTGTCATATTTTACCTAATGAAGTACCAAAGTACCATTTGGCCTTTAAGATCCTGCCCCTGTGACTGTTGGGTGAAGCCTTTACCAAGTCCTCAGCCTCCAGCTTGCACCTTCCTCAGCCTGTGCTTCCACAGCAATTACCACTCGCGATTGGGAGTTCCTGTTGCATAAGTCTTTGTTGCCTACTAAATTCTAGGATCCACCGTGTCTCAACTACACCTGAATTCTATAGTTTTGTAGAGTGTGAAGTCGTTTTTCGCTAAATATTTTGAGTCAATGAAAAAATGAACATTCTGTAGACAAACAGGCATGAGCTTTTGCATGTTGGAAGTAGGAGGAGTTACGTCATCTGTGTATATGGGGCTATAGGAAGAGAACCTGCCTCCTGCCTCGTTCATTCTGCAGCTGCCCTGGCGGTAAGGTAGCCACCCGCCACCTGTGACTAGTGAGCGCTTGAAATACGGCTAGTCCAGACTGAACGTGAACAGAAGTTACAGGAGTTTGAAGACTTAGAATGAGAAAAAGAATAAAAGATCTCAATAATTTTAATATGGATCACATGTTGTGATGATAATATTTCAGGGTATATTCCGTTAAACCAAGTGTGCTATTACAATTACCTGGTTCTTTTTACTTTTGTTTTTAAAGGTTTTATTTATTTTAGAGAGAGAGCAGGGGAGGGAGCAGAGGGACAAGCAGACTCTGTGCTGAGCTCAGGGCCTGTTGTGAGGCTCGACCCACGACCCTGAGATCATAACCTGAGCTGAAATCGAGTCTGGTGCTTAACCGACTAACCCACCCAGGCACCCCTTTTTCCTTCTTTAATAGGCCACCAAAAAATGTTTAAATTAAATTTGAGGCCTGCTCTTTCTTTCTTTCTTTCTTTCTTTCTTTCTTTCTTTCTTTCTTTCTCTCTCTCTTTCTTCCTCCCTCCCTCTTTCTTTCTTTCTTTCTTTCTTTCTTTCTTTCTCTCTCTCTCTCTCTCTTTCTTCCTCCCTCCCTCTTTCTTTCTTTCTTTCTTTCTTTCTTTCTTTCTTTCTTTTCTTTCTTTTCTTTCTTTTCTTTCTTTTCTTTCTTTCTTCTTTCTTTCTTTTTTAAGATTTTATTTATTTATTCATGGGAGGCAGAGACCCAGGCAGAGGGAGAGGGAGGCAGAGACCCAGGCAGAGGGAGAGGGAGGCAGAGACCCAGGCAGAGGGAGAAGCAGGCTCCATGCTGGGAGCCCGATGCAGGACTCGATCCCAGGACTCCAGGACCGCGCCCTGGGCCAAAGGCAGGCGCTAAACCACTGAGCCACCTAGGGATCCCCCTACCTTTTATTTCACATGGATAGCAATGTTGTAAAATAATTTGTGTCACATTCAAAGTAATACAAGGGAGGTTTCTTACCACGTTCCAATTGTGCTTTCTAAGATTTAGTCAATTATTTAATGTTTACAGTCAAATTTTCAATCATTATGAGTTATTTAGTTAAAAATAAGATGACTTGTGGGTACGTGATTGGCTTCGTTGGTAGAACACGTGACTCGATCTCAGGGATTTGAGTTTAAGCCCCATGTTGTGCGTAGAGCTTATGTCAAAAAAAAAATCATTTATTTGAAGATACCACCACCAAACTCAGTTTTCAGGTTATAGTGTCTTTTGAGAGGGTTCTCTTGATTCTTTAGTGAACTGCCAAGCAAAATCTTAGGGACTTTACCAAATTTCAGCTATATACGAATGTCACCTATCTATACAAACTCAATGCCTTTTTTTTTTTTTTTGACCATTGTTTATGCAGTGATAATAAATGGAAAGTGAAAAATTTTATTATAAAATTTGCACTCCACATCCTCATCTCTACTGCCAGCGTAGTTTCTCACTACTTGTGCTGGGTCAAAACCCTATGCGTTGCGTACTGTCATTAATACCTTCTGCCTAATTAATTCTTCAGCATTTAAAGCTTAAGGATTCTATAAAGTTTTTTTTTTTTAAACTTGAGATGCTTAAAGCAGTTGTTTTTCTGATTTTCTGCAGTCACAAAGTACTTTTTCCAGTGCGTTCTTAAATGGATTTCAAATCAAATCAAAGTGAAGCCTCTAAGGTTGAGGGGTGAGTGGGGGACGTCGAGAGGCCCTTCCTCACCGCCTCAGTTGGCCCTGCTTTGGAAAATGGAACACTACAGCAAAGTGGCAGGTTCAATTAAAGCTGTGTATGTGCAAAATCAGTGTGAACAGATTAGAGTTACATAATTCTTAAAATTGAAATAGACTTGAGGTATTATTCTTCATGATGTAGAGTGACTTGTCTGTGACGCTCACATAAAGAACGGCAGAGCTGGAGTTGGACCAACTTCTGTCTTCCAGTAGAATCTTCTTTCCTGAACTATCCTATGATGATAATCTAAGAAATATTCTTTCTTGGAACATTGCTATGGCCTAGGAGTGATGACATCCCTTCAGGGGGGCAGTAAGAGCCTCTGGGCGTAAGATGAAGTGTGTGTACACGCTCACACACACGCTACGATTCGTGGAGCCGTGTCCCAAAGTGAGGGGTGAGTGAATGCTCAGGACGTAGCCAGGGAACGTGTTTCTCCTCTCCACTCTCTTCATAGCTTATTGCAAGTCACTGATTAGGGTTTAAAATGGCACGATGAATTATGCAGAAGCTGTTTCTGCAGGAGGGGCTGTCTTGCAGCCCTAATGCGGTGCAGATGGAAAGATCTTCTTTTAATCATTGTTCTCACGGTACTTGGAAGCTTTTTGAGGAATAAGCAGTCAGAAGTGGAAGTGAATGGCCTTCAACAGTGAATGAATTCCTTCTGCAGAGAGGAACTGAAACGTATTTATGATGCAGATGGTTGCTCTGTGTTTGAAGGCTCATCCTTGTCATCTGATATTCATGCTTAGAAGCAGAATGTATCCTGAAATACTTGGTTTTAGATGGTTCCACCTGAGAAATTACTTCTGCTCAGGCTGGCCCAACATATATTATTATTTCCCTTCAAAAGTGGTTACGAGTATTTAAATGCCAGTTCGCTCCAATCATGAAAATATGCAAATTACCTTTCTCTCTCCCTCTCTTTCTGATCCTTAGTTACTACTAAAGAGACTGAATTAGTTAGCATTCCCTTACTTTTATTAGCATAATATTAATGCAAATGATCAGCAAAGGCTTTTTAAAAAAGAAAGCAGAGCCATGGAAAGCAATTAATAACAGTGCTCACTTGCCTCGGCCAGGAAGAGAAAACATTTATGATTAGGTTTCCAACTCTGGTATCTGTGCCAAGGACCACCCACATGGGCCTAAAAGGGGTCTTGTTTCTAAAATCAACATCAGCTTGGGGGTTTCAGTTGCAGGGCAAGAAGCCAATCTGAAAAAGGCCGAAAGGGAAATTTTTAGGAGGATATGCAGTTACCTGTAGGTAGGTCTTCACGATTCAGATGCTCTTTAAGCGTGCGTGCTATAGGGTGTATTTCTAAGATGTTGATGTTTAAGCTATAGGCGGAGAAAGTAAAGGAATGGTATTCATGGGCCACCCCAATGTATGTAGATGTAGGAAGGACTAAAAACTGTTCCCAACAAAGGGGTTAATATAAAGAGGACACTGATTAATTCTTTATTTGCTCAGAGGAAATGGGCTTAAGTTGGAAGTAAATTTGAATCAAATAACAGGAAGACATGGTTGGCTCTGGGGAGAGCTTTATAGAATTAGAATGAGGTATAGCAAGAGACTGGAATCTCCCTGCCTACCTACTCTCACTGTGCTGCAGCAATTTCTTAACACTTTTTTGGCATCTGTGTGTTTGTCTTTGTTTAACTAGAAGTGAGCCCTGCAAGCACCTGCTGCTGCCCTCCTCAGAGCACGGGGCTGACGCTGCCTTGTATTGTTATTTTTCCACATGTTTTATCTGCACTGATAGGACATGTGTACTCTCCAGGATCAGAGGTGAAGTCTTGTGTTTCTTTGGACACCCACAGGTTTAGGACCTTACAGTTAATGTGGAGTCGGTATTTGTTGACTGAATGTGTGAATCACAGTGATGCGATCTGTTTATTATTAATAAACAAGAACCCAAGCTCTAGAGCATCATTGCACCAAAACACTGGGGTATTGACTTCATTCCAGTCGCACTGTTCTTTTTAGTATCTACTACTTGAAATGGAAAATATATTTCATTGTGTGGATTAATTTCATGATTAAATCATAATCACAGTTTTTAAGAAATAAAGCTTAAATACAGAATTCTGACTGAGATCCATAATGAAGGAAGACCAATGAATAAATGTACGCATTGTTGTTCAGTGGAACTTTTTATTCATAAAGCTCTCGGATTAAGAAATTAACATTCTTGTATTAGAGTGGTTGGCATATGCTTAGAGCTTCACAAGTAATTCTTTTAAAAGCTACGCATTTTACTTCATGGAACCTGCTTCAGCAGATAAGTCTATTATGAGGTGGGAAACACCCTTCCTTTTTTTAAAGATTTATATATTTTTAGAGAGAGAACGTGTGCACAAGTAGGAGGGGGGAGGGAGAGAGAATCTCCAGCACACTCCGTTCTGAGTGCAGAGCTCGACATGGGGCCAGATCTCATGACCCTGATATCATGACCTGAGCCCAAACCAAGAGTCGGTTTCCCTGAAACTGTCACCCAGGCGCCCCAAGGTAGGACTCCTTAGTAGTTGGCCCTCAAACAACTGAGTGGGGGGGAAAAAAAAGGCAAAGGAAACAAAGAACCAGAAAACAATTCTGAGTCGTGAATCTTCCCTGTAAATTATGTGACAACTTGAGTCTCTGAAGACTAACCCTGTTAAGATAGTAAGGAAGCTCGTCTTGGATGCCGTCGCTCATCCTCACTGTTTTGGTGAACACGGCACAGAAACCGCCTTCTGCCCTGGTGGGACCCACACCCTCTTAATCCTTTCATAGTTTCCCTTTAGAACCTACTCAGACTCTGTCCTGGTCTCTAGAGGCTCTTTTCTCTGTTCTATAGCCTATTGGCCAATCTCGTCCACTCTTAGTCTCCTAAGAGACTATGGTTTGTTCTTCTACTCTCTCTTTTCTGGCAAGGAGGGTCATCGGTACAAGACCTAGCTGGGATGTGAGGTCCTGGGAGCCTTGGCCAGTGCAGATTGCAGGGCTCCTGAAGGTGATCCAGCAGCTGGCCTTTTGGAAAAAAAAGCAGAAATCAATCAACCTGGATGGTTTCTTTGTGGGGAATGTGTGCAGAAAGGAGAATCCAGGTGTCGAACGATGGGGACAGGAGAGGAGAGCAGGAGAGATGGCAACGGGAGACCAGAGCTGAGAATCCTTGAGCTGAACGTTGATTTAGTACCAGTTCTCTACAGAGTGCCAGCAGCCCTGGCCATGTCCAGGAAGGGAACTCTCAAGGGCATCAGCTTCTGGTGGACTTCCTGGCCTGTTCCAAACTCCCATGTGAAATGACATTTTAGACCCAGATGCCATATTGCTTTTGGTCAAGTGGGCATTTTGCCACCCACGTGAGCAGCAAGTAAACAGTAGGCCAGCATGAGCCTGGTGACAGCGGGAGACTCTGACAGTGCCTTGTTCATATACTTCCAGTTTGGAGGACTTAATCCTCCGAGAATTTGATGTGCCTGTGGGGGGCATTTGTACTGGAGCTCAGCATGCCCATAATTCCGCTGGAGGATGTGATAAGGCTAGGAATAGCTTTAGTCATGTTTTCTTCTTCTTCTTTTTTTTTTTTTCTTTGCCTTCTGCATTCCCTCCCAGGGTTCCCTTCATTTCTTCCCATAAAACCCTTAACCCATCCCTCATGGTCACATCAGGTTAATATAAAGAGGACACTGATTATGCCCCCTGAGCCCTGTTCCTGAACTCCAAACAGAGCTCAGTGGCTTTTATTGAAAACACATATGGTGGTGGGATTTTTCTTTTGTTTTGTTTCCCTTCAAATGTTAGGCTTACAGTCTGTTGCGCCCCCCCCCCCCCGAAGTATTTTACAATTAGAAATGACCTTGAGTTCCCCGTGTTCTTATTTTTAGTGTATCGTTTGAGTCTAACCTGCATTCACGTATCTTGTGTTGGGTCAGCTGAGATTCTAAAACATACTAGGGAAAAAAAGAGGTCTTAGATAATCTCATTTAAAGAGAAAGAAATTGCTCTCCAATAGTCACATATTCTACTTTGTAACTGAAGAGCGGAAGAGACATGCTGTGAAAACATAACGGATGAATTGTTTCTAAGCTTGGCTAAATTATTTGATTAGCTGAAAATTATTTCTCCACCCCCTCTATCTCCTCGGCAGAGCTGACTTTCAGCACCTGGCTTATAAAAACACTTCCTGGCCTTCAGTACTTATGGGTGGAACGTTATGGTATTTGAAGGTCATTTGGAGCTCTCCATAAAATCACACTTTGCAGCCGAAGCGGAGCAGGTTTCTTCTTTCTTATCCCAGTAGTTGTCATGCTGCTGCTGCTGCTGCTGTTTTCAGTTGTTTCATTACTATTCGTTAGTGTCCTTTTGAAATAATGTATGAATATCCTCTTCCTATTTATTGTATGGAGCATAAACACGGAGATCCTTCCACTTTGAACGTGTTCTTCCGGTGTCTGTGGCCTTTCTTCTGCGGGCTGGTGGAAGGTGGATGCATACTTCCGTGGCCCCCTGACACATGAGGTGATCTCTCAACCTTATGTCAGCAAATAATCACAACGGGGCGCCTGGGTGGCTGAATCCATGAAGTGTCCAACTCTTGATTTCTGCTCAGGTCATGATCTCAGGGTCATGAGAGTGCGCCTTGCCTCTGACCCTGTGCCAGGCATGGAACGGCTTGACGTTCTCTCCCTGTGCATCTGCCCCCACCTGGGCTCATGCTCCTGTTTTCTCTCTCTCTCAATAAATAAATAGATAAATAAATAATAAATAATTAGAAAGAGGCAAGAAGAGTTTAATAATAATGCCCACATTTCTTCCAGATTATGCCAATGTCTTTAATTATTATCAAAAGGGCTTTCTTTTTTTTTTTTTAAATCCAACTATGCCTTGCGTCCCTGTTTTTATTAGCATAGGAAAGTCGATGTGAATATGTATGTGAAAGTCTTACGGAGGGCAAGAGGTCTGCCCACGGGCAGTAAGTAAAACCAGTATCCTATCCAGTACTATTAAACTAAAAGATATTAGTGTTCACAGTCTGGTGTTGTATTAACAGAGATTTCGTTATTACCTGTCCGAGGAGAGGCATCCTGTATCAATAGCAGCCTCCTCCATGACATGGCCCGCCCTCCCCGGGGCCCCAGGGCTCTGTGCTCCGGCACCTGCACCTGACCTGCAGGGGGGTGGGGTCGGCGTGGGGGACAGAAGGGCCCGGGTGCTCCCGGCCCTCTGCTGCTTCCGTTTGTTTTGTTGTTGTTTTGAGTCTTTAACTTTTTTTAAACCGAGAGAACACAGAGGGAGGAGCGGAGCAAGTTGACCTGGGAGCTCCCCAACCTCTTCCAGCCGCGGTCCAAGGACAGGTGTCCCCGCTCCGCGCCTCCCGCGCTGGGATTGATGTGGCCTGATTGCCGATCGTGACTTTCCCTGCATAGTGTCCGGTCACCTGGAATCGTGAATTATAGAGCCCGTCGTCAGCGCCACTCTTGGTTTTGCTACGTGCAATGCAAACTGAGGAAGATCCGGGCGTCTGATGAAAAAAAAAAAGTAAATTCTACGCTTTCTAGTCTATTTGGTATAATAAAATGACTACTGAAGAAGAAGTGAGGACACTAATCTTGGTTCTACCAAGACTTTGGGAAAATTCAACCCTTGGGCCTCATTACCTCATCTAGAAAATGATAGGATAGCTTTGAGTCCCTAGGGTCCAAAACCCTTCTAAAGTGCCTGCTTCGGTAAATATGGCTTTATCTAAAATACACTTGGTCATTATGGTTGAGGGTGAGTTATGGCGTAAGAACTTATTTGGGGATTTTTTTTTTTCCTTTGGTGCATTACAAACAGAACAAGAAAGAAAACAAAAATAGTCTTATTCCGTTTGCCTCCCAACCCACTGGGCTTCTTTCTGTGCACCGGAAGTGAACTTTGGGATGAGCATGCCAGAAAGTGTAGCTCTTTTAGAGAGGATCTTGTGAAAAAAATAGAGCAAGACCAAATCCCAGCATCCAAAGGACTTCAAGAAAGCAGACTTTAGTCCACACAGGTGCCTCTAGAAGGTGCAGAATGAGCGACACACTGATGCGTATAGCAGCAGGACTCTTGACAGGGTGAGGTCCAGAAGGTAGAGATTGGACCACATAGGTAAATTTGAGTTCAAAGATAAGGTCCTCATTCCAAGTAAATTTGCCTTAAGATGGTTGAAGAAGAGAGGTATGCATGAGAAAGGAGTGTTAAGGAAAATGCGCATTTTCAAATACCCTGGTCCACAGGGGGGCTCAGCCTCTTATACATGATAAATAAAAGCAAATGATGAAAGACATTGGCAAGGCAAGGGTTTTAGAATGACGTTCTATCCTTTGTCATTGAAGTATAAATTAAATATGGTTATATCATTGGAACAAGTCCCAGTTTTGATGAAAGGCTGTAAAACTAAACTAAAATAAACAAAGAAGTAGGTCAAGAGTCACCGGGAAGGCATGGCTGTGTCTTTCAGTAAGGCTTTCTGGAGCGTTGCCCGTAGAATTGAGAAGGGCTTTTTGAGATCCATTAGGTGTTGTTTTTGAGAAATCCTAGAACAGTGGTTTTCAAAGTGTTGTCCTGGCACACCTGCGGGGGAGGGGAGGCTGTCTCAAGACCCTTTTAGGAGTCCAGGAGATCACAACTGTTTTCATAGGAACACAAAGACGTTATTGGCCTTTTTCAGTCTCATTCTCTCATGAGAACACAGCAGAATTTCCCAGAGACGACACGATGTGCAGTATCATAAAAGATTAAATGCAGAGGCAGATGTGAGAACCCACATGTCTTCTATTAGGCCAGGCTTTAAAGACAGTTTCAAAAAATGTAAAACAATGCTACTCATCTCACTACTTTTTTCTTTCTTTTTTTTTTGTATGGAAAATAGGTCCCCACCCCCTCCCCAAAGTATCTTATATTAAGATGTTGATTATTCTTTTTAAATAATTAGTATTTTAATTTTTCTTTCCAATTATAATAGCTAATAGCGTACATATCAATAGATATAACCTACTTAAGCAAAAGCTCTTTGGGAGTCCTTGAAAATTTTTAAGCGCAGAACAGGTCTTGAGAGCAGCATGTTCAAGCATGGCTGTCCTACAGGTCAAGTATTTTTTCTGAACCTTAGAAGAGGCCAAAGGTGACCTTATTCCAGTGTGGGAGGAGCAGTTATTTATAGTTAGCAGTTTTACAGGTCAGAGTGATACTAAGTGGTGTGCCCTCTTGGGGGTTACCCAGGCGGCATTCCTGGAGGCATTCCCGCTTGGTAACTCACAGCACACAAAGCAGTCGAGGCTATTGGTATTTTTCCCATTTTATAGGTAGGAAAAGTCAGAGAAGTCAAATGATTTCTCCAAAATCAAAGAGATAGTTCAGGAGATCCTGAATCGTTTGGTCCTTATGGCACCCAGCCCCAGGTATCTGCATGTCATTTCTCTGCGTTGGTCCTGGGATAAGTCACCCGTCAGCATGTTTCCTTCTAGCAGACCCAGCACCTTCCACCTCCCTGACACCTCCACGTGTCAGACCAATTTACCGTTCTCTAAGCCAGTATAAGTAAGAGGCATGAATGATACCAGTGCATTTGAGATTCACTGACCAGGGGGAAAACCAGTGAACGGGATAAAATATACCTGGGGAAAATAGGACAAAGCCCCGCTTTTTGTAAACACAGCATAAGAACCTGCTCGCTAGAAGAAGAAGAAGGGATGTTCCCTGAAGGCCCATAAGGGTCTGTGAAGTTACTATTTGCTGATGAGGTTGGCGCCCAGGAGGGCAGGCCCAACCATGACACGGGGGTACGGGGGCACGCGGGCCGCATGGGGGCATGGGCCCACGGAAGCCACTTCTTTCAGAGGACAGGGTCCAGTTCTTTTGTCAGAGCTGTACAAGGTGAGAAATGTGACGGTTCCCGCAGGGCGGCCCTGGGATGACTGGCATGTGGGATTCTGGGGGGCACATAAGAAAAACATAGAACAGTTGTTTGCCGGTGAGTCAGGTGGGATAATTGATAGTTGCCTGGGGGGACAGACCCTGGCGTTTCTTTGATTTCAGCACCATGTGTTGGCTCGGGTCTTCTGGAAATATAAAATATTTCTGCCGCGTGCGTCATCGTTATGTCTAGCAGATGTTACTTTATGCTCCGAAACCCAATTTGCAGAACGAACGTGGTATCGGATAACACACCCCTCAGAACAGAAGAGAGGGACTGGTTAACTAGCCTCCTCCCGGGACAGTTGTAAGAGGGACCACACTTCCAGCCCTGCCTGCCCGGAGCTCACAAGTAGAGTGTATTCTAAGAAAAGAAGTGACAAAACACATTTATTGATGTAAACTGTAATTGAAAAATGTTCAGCTACGTATTTAGAGAAAAATGCAGCATCCACGGATCCATGATGCCGGGGAGGACAGTCAACCACCGAATGGCTGCCTCCTCCCTGCTTCCGTGCTCTGACGTTTAAAAAAAGAAAACCTTTTCTTCCAACATTTACCGATAATCCAAAAAAAGAAAAAAAAAAACAAAACCCTCCATTCCATGACTCCATATCATCAGGTCATTATAAGAAAAAAAAAAAAAAAAAACAGACCTATTCAGCTTTGAATCTTATTAAAGTAAAAATATTGAGTCTATTCATTAGCACTAGGCGATTAGACTTTTGCTTTATGCCTGTTTTGAAAGCAGGGCTTGATATAGAAGGTATTTACGTAACAATGCTGTTGCTCAACGCCCTTATGGTTTTTCTGCACCCGCTATCTTAATGGAAATTTACTGGAAAATTCTTGCCAGAATAAACACATTCCTTCAGAAGTGAAAAGCTTAACGTACTTTAATTCAACTGCACCTCTTTTCTGCAAGCAGATAAGCCAAGGTATTGGGCACCGGTCGTGAGGCCTCCGCAGGACCCTGGCGTCTCCCAGCGCTGGGGGCGCGGGCAGCAGCCCAAGCTGCAGGGCATCCAGGGCACGAGCACGGCCCGGGGCATCTGCGCTTTTGCTGAGGAACCCCCCCCCCCCAACCCTGGGTGTTCTGCAGAAGGCCTTGAAGACTCGAGCCCCGGGCGAGGACAGGCTGCGTGGGTTGGGCTGCTGGTCCAGGCTACAGCCACAGTTCAGGGTTTTGAGGAGAGCGCCTTCTGTTCACATTTTACTTTAAGCATCAGGAGTGTGGACTCCAAAGCGAGAGGCCTGAAGGCAGGGCCAGGGCCAAGGGCAGGGCCACGGAGGACGTGGGATCAGGATGGCTGGCTGCCTCCCCAGGGACGGAGGACGGCTCCTGGCCTTAGGGCAGGGAGGCGACCAGTGGACAGTGGAGGCCGGAGGAGGGGAATCATGCAAACCTGCCCGGCCTCCCCCTGCCAGCCCTGCCCCGCACCCACCACGGCCGCCCCGCACTTGCCCGGGAGCCGTTCCGGGCCGTCCACTCGCATGTGCAGCAGCACTGTTGAAGGGCGAGTGTCCCTGACGAGGGAAACTGGCCCAGCTTATGACGCCAAGGAGTCGGTCGTGCTGTGTTTACTTGTAGCAACAGGCAGTGAAGTGTTGTGACTTGGCACCTGTGTGTTGGAATTGGGGCCCCCGGGTGGCTCAGTGGCTGAGTGGCTGCCTTCGGCCCAGGGCGTGACCCCGGGGTCCCGGGATCCAGTCCGGCTTGGGCTCCCCACAGGGGCCTGCTTCTCCCTCGGCCTGGGTCTGCCTCTCTCTTTGTGTCTCATGAGTAAGTAAATACAATCTTTAAAAAAAAAAAAACAAAAAACGGTTGGAATTAAACTGCTAGGTCAAATTGACCGGACTTTAGTGACCTTCTCCCTTATGTAGTATTACATCCTGCTGTTTGAATGATTACGGGAAAGGCCAGTTTAAATGTGAAAATGTTCACAAACCATTAAAGAATTTACGCTTATGGTATTTTTAAATTTTCTTATGTGTAGTGAAAAAACCAATGTAGCAAAAATATTACCTTCTAACATCCTCCTGGGAGATAAAAGAGCAATTTGAAATTAGAATAACAAAAGACTAGTTCCCCAACCATTGTCCCCACTCAAATTATGTTTTTTTTTGTTTTTGTTTTTTAAAGATTTATTTATTTATTTATGTATTCATGAGAGACACGGGGGGGGGGGGGGGGGCAAAGACACAGGCAGAGGGAGAAGCAGGCTCCATGCAGGGAGCCCGACGTGGTACTCTATCCCAGGACCCCAGGATCACACCCTGGGCAGAAGGCAGTGCTAAACCGCTGAGCCACCTGGACTGTCCTCAAATTATGTTTTCAAAAAATTGAATGTAAAGAGGAAGTGCCATAACCAAAAATTTTCCTTTTTTAAATAATTAGGGTTTTCTCCATTCTATCTCAATATAAAAAATAATAAAACAAAAACTTAGTGTTTCTGTTATCTATGCAATATATATACATACGTAAGCTTATTTATTATAAGGTCTATTAATTCAATGTTAGTAGTAGGTGGGATAGGACATATAAAGAAAAAAATTATGGTTAACCTGAAGTCATACAAAAACCTTCATTTATTCAACTTATTCTTTTCTTCATAGATAATATTTGAGATAAGGGTTTAAGAGGTAATTCCTAGCAATGTATTCAGAATTGCCAATAATGTTTTTCCCCAGTAACTGAAATTTTACCATATTTTCAAATATATATCATTAATGGGTATGTTTATAAATAAAGGTTAAAAGTTGCCTTCTATAGTAGAGCGTAACAGCAAACTTAATATGTTATTTTTCTATTTATGTTTCGGTTCCAAAAATAAAAATGAAGTTCAAATAGTATCTCATTTATTGATTGCAGATATTTGCTGTATAAGGGCTGAGTTTTGTTTGCAGATATAAATGACAAATATGAGATACTGTCTTAAAGTCTCAATTAACTGATAACCTCTGATAAAGATTTATTTATTTATTTATTTATACATTGTATTTATTTATTAATGAAAGACACACAGAGACACAGGCAGAGGGAGAAGCAGGCGGGACTCGATCCCAGGACCCCGGGGTCACACCCTGAGCCAAAGGCAGATGCTCAACCACTGAGCCACCCAGGCGGAGTCCTCATCAAGATTTAATCTGTTGCTTTTTAGGAATAGTTTTAGGTTTAAAAGAAGTCTTGTAATAACTTACATGAAATGGAAAGGAAAAATGGTTTATCACACCACTATTTTTTTTTTTTTTTTTTTTACCGGTATTTGTTTTTTTTTTTTTTTTTTTAATTTTTATTTATTTATGATAGTTACAGAGAGAGAGAGAGGCAGAGACACAGGCAGAGGGAGAAACAGGCTCCATGCACCGGGAGCCCGACGTGGGATTCGATCCCGGGTCTCCAGGATCGCGCCCTGGGCCAAAGGCAGGCGCCAAACCGCTGCGCCACCCAGGGATCCCCGGTATTTGTTTTTTGACAGTGAAACTCCTTATTCATCCTACAAACATTATAATCACTGGTATCTCAAGTTAAATAGCTTCAAAACACACATCTCTTTGGTTCTTTTTTAAGGAACTTACAGAGTTTCCAAATTGTTCACTCAGTACTGTGTTGTTTTAGAAATTGTGCTACTTCCTCATGTATTAAAATTAATCATGTTTTCTTTTGACTTTATAGCCGTAAATATGGCCAGTGCACGATGAACCAGGAGATCACCAAAGTCGCCGAAAAGCCTCCATTTGACCGATCAGGTTCTCAGGATTCTCTGGATGAACTCTCTATGGAGGACTACTGGACGGAAGTAGAAAATATCAAGAAATCTAGTGAGAACAGACAAGATCAAGAGGTGGTGGTTGTCAATGAGCCTGATGGTAATAACTCACTGAATAAAACTTCTGTCTGTTTGTATCCGTGTTTGTGGGAGATGACTCCCTGGGAAGGAAGAGGACAGCCGCAACAACGAAAATTAAGGATAGGACAACCGAGATAGGATAATGCTCGTTGGCCTTTCAGCTTGAAAAGTACTTGTTGGCGGCGTATTCCTGGATGCAGCTGCCACATTTCGGTAGCATGAGTTAAGTTCACTGAGTCTGAGATGGGGCTAGAACCTTGTTGGCTAGGCTTAGTGTCATGGACTCCTAGGATGAGACGTGATCTTTGAAGTGATCTAACCTTCCTTCTGTGGTAGCCACATGGCTCTTGTGCTCACTGCTTTGCAGTGATGCCGTGTTTCCATGGGTCAGTCAGCTTGAGCTGTCTGGATGTTCTTCATTTTATTGATTTGAAATCTGCCGTCATCTACCTTGGACATGGTTTTTGCCTTTTGGAAGAACACAGCAAGGCTACTCTACGTTTATGGGATAACCTTTCAGATGTTTGAGGATGCTTGTCTTGTTCCTCACCGTGTTCTGGAAAGAAAAAATGATTTACCTAAGCCAGTCCTCGTGGTGGTTTTCAGACCTACCTCAGCCCTGGTCTTCTTCGTGCGAGTATACGAGGCTGGATAGCTGGCCTGGGGGTATGGATTTGGACAGTGTAGGATGGCATTAGTGTTTTCAGCCTCCATATTTGCTTCTTTCTTATATTTGGTCCATAATTTGTCTCCAGTTTCTTTCCAGCTATATATACTTCCCCACACTCTGTATTGTTATAGTTGATATTATAGAAGAAACATTTTTTTCCCTTCAAATTAATACTGTCTCTTTCCATCTCATAAATTCAAGCAGTCACCAAGTTTTTGATGACCAATTCTGGCATCTATATATTAGCTTCTTTCCCTTCTTCTTCTTCTTATTATTATTAAAAATTACATTTAAAAAATTCCAAGTAGGCTCCATGCCCAGAGTGGGCCTTGATCAAGAGTCACATGCTCTGCTGACTGAGCCAGCCAGGTTCCCCATTTTAACTCTCTCTGCCTTGTGCCACCCATAGATTTGTAAGTACGTTTTAGGGATGTCAAATGATCTGGATGCTGAAAGAATAATGACAGTCAGTGCCTCCTGACCCACTAATACTGATCTCCTTCCCAACAGAGGACTTCTTAAGGCAATGACTTGGCCCTGTGCTGTTAAACAGCAGAATCTACGTAGGTTTTTTTTCCCCCTTGCTATGACGTTTTTTGAAAAATCTACCAATAATACTTTAAAGAGAAAAACTGGAGATTTTTCTTAACGTTTCTTAGATTTGCAAGATTAACACAAACTCGTTCTTTTGTTTGGGTCCTCCTTTATTTTGCTCTCATTCTTTCTCACGTTACCAGTAAAATCGGGCTTGCTTGTGATAATCAGCGTACGCCCCATATTTCCTGTCTCAGTGTTTCAAGATGGAAGCAGCAGACCATTCCTGCTGAATGAGAAGATACTCGTCAGAAAATAGCGTTCAAGCCTGATCCGTAGCCACATGTCATTATCTATTTCATAATTTTCCAAGACTAAAATGAGTTTATAGATAGTCGCTCCTAATGTGATTATGGAGAAGAACTGAGAAAGTTCCTAACATGCCCACGTCTGTTCTTTGGCTTTACGCGGTTTGAGGTTCACCCCCACTTTTTAGTGGATCGAGCGACTCTGTTTTCAGATATTGTTTACTTATCGTGTCAATATCTGCTTCTTTTCCCTGAGAAATTGGTTTTCTACACGTATGTGGAGTCCTACCTTAACAGCATTGATAGTAAGGGCAGACTTTTTATGTCAGTAAACAGGTTTTATGGCCCAACATGCAGAGTGCCTGGCACTACTTTATGTTTCTTAAAACCGAGGATATTGATACTAGATTTCTGCCGTCGAGGAACTTACACAATGTGGAAGGATACGCAGGCTCTTCCCATGTGGCCTTCCCTCATGCGGAGCAGCCAGGACAGCTCTGCTCTACATTACGGATGAGAAAACGGAGTAGGCTTGAGGCCAAGTGACTGGTCCAACGTGCCGGGGCTGTCAAGGAAGAGAAACGAAGTGTTGACGAAGGGTTTTTGGGTCTCAAGTCATCGGTCTTTCACTTTCCTCTATAAACTTACTGCTTGGAGGGAACCGATTCTTGTTATCTTTCTGTTTTTCTGTAATGTTCATAGAACTTAAACAATATTTGCCTTACTGTTTACTTTGTACTTTTAGCGTTTTGAATTGATATTATATAATTAATTTCCTATAATAAAATTTTTTTAATTGTAGAAAACACAAAAGGGGGTTGAAAACTTAATTTGCAGTTGGTTAGTTCTTGATGCCTGGATGCTCTTTATCCTTTGCCATACTCCATGGCAGCTACGGTGAACGGAGAAAACAAGCCTTTCCATCAGTTAGTGTTGGACTCTGAGGCACAGATGAAGTTAAGCCAAGAAACGGGTCTTTAAGTCCAGTGTTAACTTCCTTCTGTAACTTGATGGAAGTAAGTTATCTTTTCGTTGCTTGCTCATCTCGAGAAAGGGAGCAGTACTATCTTCCCCTAGTTAACCTGCAGGGACGACGTTATCGAGGTTAATCACATGTGCAGTCATTTAAAGTTTTTAATTGCATTTATATGAAATGGATCTAAAATTTGATATCTTTGTGGCTGGAGTTTATGGCAGTTGTCCAAGTTTCAGATAATGACTTAGCATGGCAGTTTGATTTCGGTAGAAGAATGTCAGTAAGCGTGTTTGAAACGCTGGAAAAAAAATGCAAAAGTTTTCATATTTTGTGATCTTTCAACTCCATTTTTCTCTACTGTTTCAGAGGGAGAACTGGAAGAGGAATGGCTCAAGGAGGCTGGTTTGTCCAATCTCTTTGGAGAATCTGCTGGAGATCCCCAGGAAAGCATGGTGTTTTTGTCAACATTGACCCGGACCCAGGCAGCAGCTGTTCAGAAACGGGTAGAGACAGTCTCCCAGACCTTGAGGAAAAAAAACAAACAGTACCAGATTCCTGACGTCAGAGATATATTTGCTCAACAGAGAGAGTCCAAAGAAAAAGTAGGTTTTCTTCTTTTTTTGATGTTAAAGCAACGGAATGATTGCCTTGAATTGAGTGGACCAATCCAGCTTATTAATTCAGATCATTAAAATCCCAACGAGCACTTGTATACCAGCCACTAAAGCCCAGTGCTGGCAGGGATCCAGACAGACCCAGTCCCTGTCCTTCTAGAACCTACACCGCAGGGGCAGAAAATAAAACAAGTTAGAATTCAGTGTGATAATCTCTGTGTTAGGTTTCCTTGCAGCGTTAGGCATGGCCCTGACCCTCAGAACATGTGACTCCCAGTTGTTACTTACAGAAAAGTGGGAGGTAAGAGATTCTTCATTTATTAACTTCTGCAGGAATATTCGCTTTTCCTGAGGCTCATTTGGGGATGAATCAAAGTAGGAGTGAGATGAGGGAGCTAGCCGCAGTTAATTAGAAAGCAGGAACCCTGAAATATGAAATAACTTCCCCTTTGTGTCTAGTGCTTAACACAGTGCCTAGCACATAGAAGATTTGAGTAAATATTTGTCAAGATGATTAATTAATTATGAAAGCTGTTGGAATCTGGGAGAGATGGTGAGACTGGAGGAACAAGGATAGCAGGGTAGGCATGGTGAAAGTGAGAGACCTCTGTGGCCTCGAACACCCCCGTGGTGGGCTGCTTGTTACTCATCCATGAGGACAGAAGGAGCTTGCGCGAAAGGTAGATTAATATGGTCTCTTCCTCTATCAGGAAGATCTTGCTTCTAAAAAAAAAAGTTGGCTGAACTAAATGGCATTCTTAGGGTTAAAGTTGATTTACATTCTGGATTATTCTCAGGTGTACTGAGTAGTCCTGGCCTAGAAGGCCCAGGAGGGTTGCTGGGACGAGAACAAACCAACGGAATCCTGAACAGTGACGACGGTAGTGATAATCACTGCCACCACTGATGAACGCTTACTGTGCTAACTACTTTCCCTGCGTTATCTCATTTAATCCTTGCAGCTGTCCTATGAGTGAGGAGGTATTACCGTTTCCATTCTATGGCTGAGGCTCATAGACTTTAAGTAACTTGCTCAATGTCCCATAGACAGTAAACCCAAATTTGTGTGACTTTGAAGTATGTGCTTTTAACCATGATGTATCCCGCTATATTTGGGTTTCCATGTAAGTGATCCGAACATGAGATTCCGTATTGATCATGACTGAAGGGTAGCAAAAATCCTCTGATTCCAAAAAGAGAGAGAGAGAGAGAGAGAGATGCCTTGTATTTAAGGTATCTTTCTATCACGTAGAGGTTTGTTTTTTTTGTGTGTGTGTGTTTTATAGACATTTTATTCTTCCGAGAAATCCTTAATAGCTTCAGAATGCTACTCTATTTGCGTGGGCAACTGTGGATCAAATCCAGTCTATTTGATGGGAGTTTTAGGGTCACTGGATTGCTGCGGGCAGGTCTCTTGCGGTGAGGCAGTTAAACCTTGCTTACCACCCAGTGGTTATTTGGGACAGCCACTGAAGTCAAAGGCCTGGACTAGGTTTCCAGATCAGATGTAGGAAAATGAATGGTGAGGAAATACAGTATTATGACATTTCCTTCCCAATTAAAGAACTCTCCCTGAGGGAGTTAAGAGGAAGTAAAATGGGGGAGGGGGATGAACTGAGCCTAAGCAAAATATCTACTGTGGGACTCCTGCCAGGCTCCAAGAGGATGTTGCTGCTCAGTGCGAGCAGCAGCATTTTCCAGCGAATCCTTGGTAATATCTAAGCCACATGGTTTGATTCCAAGGTAATCGGTGGATTGTATCATCTGATGGCACCATTAACAGAGAACTAGCACGAGCGAATTAGAATAGCGTTAGCTTGCTTACACTGCATGCCTTTAATTGGAACGCCGCCACCCATTAGAAATACATCCCCCGTTCCTCAAGGGAACATGGAGCAGCCACTTCACTTGCAGTTCTTTTGTCCTCAAACAAGTACAGATTCGGCTCTTGCATTTTAAATGCTTCCTCACGAAGCCCTCACTGACGCTGGGCAACCCGATACAGACACGAGTACCACCTACACGGTTATCATCACTTGCTAAGGAAAACAGTTCTGACCACGGGCCCCCAGATGTGTGTTTGTGTGGAAGATCAGCTCGGCTCAGTGTGCCCATGGTTCGGGGGAGGGCTAGCTCGTGGGTGAGGAGACCCCCGTGCGCTTCCATGATTGAGTAGTCACTTTGCACTGTCCTGAGCTGTCTGCCTCTAGGGGCTGCACTGGTGGCCTCTGTGTCTGCTTCAGGGCCTTCTGGACCCTTCCTAGCCTGCAGGTGAAGGGGAGAGCCCTTCTGGCTAACGGCATGAGGTCAGAGGTGGGATTTGTCATCCTTTCAAACACTTTATTTGAATAGAGATGAAAAGCCAATAGAGTATGATTTAAAAAAAAAAAAAAAAGATTCTTTCAGACCCCTGTGTATGATTGATCGAGGCTCCCCTTCCTGATTCCTAAATTCCTTCCGAAGACTTCCTCGGAAGGAGGAAGTGTTACCTGGCCACTTACTGGGTTCTACTATGTTCTACTATGTCTATAAACCCGCGGAGGACTACAGGTTTTACAGTTTTCAGGTGTCCCTGCCCCCTGCCCGCCTCCCCCAAACCTCTTGGAAAGAGAGTTCCTTTAAATATCTGAGCTCATAGTACCTGCTTGGTCATTTAGTTTTAATTTATCTCACATTTATTACTAAGGGCTTTTTTTTTTTTAATTTGAGAATTTTGATTTTATTACCTACATGTCAGCTTGTAATTTTGTTTTATAACAGTGTTATCGAAATATAATTCACATCCCATCTCATTCACCCATTTAAAGTCTACAATTCAGTGATTTTTAGTATATTCACAGATTTATCACCATCACTGCAGTCAGTTTTGGCACATTTTCATTATCCCCCAAAGGAAGCCCATTAGCTCTCGTTCCTGTATTTCCCTCCTCTCCCCCAGCAACCACCAGTCAGTCCACTTTGTGTCTGTCTAGGATTCGCCTATTCTGTACATTTCATAGTAAGGAAGGAATCCTATCCTGTGACTCATTCCTTTGACTTAGTATAACGTGTTCAAGGTTCATGCACGTTGTAGTCTGTACCCAGGACTCCAGTTCTTTTTATTGCTGAGTAATATTTCATCGTGTGGATAGACCACATTTCGTGTATCTACCCTGTTACTGGATAGTACCAGTTTTTTGTAAGTTTGTCTTTACCCCTCAACTAAATAGTGGTGTACTTGATGGCAAGGACCCCCCCTTTTTTTAAAGAATTATTAAAAAAAAAGATGCATTTATTAGAGAGAGAGTGGGGGGAAGGGCTGAGGGAGATGGTGAAAGTATCCTCAAGCAGACGCCCCGCTGAGCACAGAGCCTGACAGCCTGACCCAGGGGGCTCCGTGGACCCCTGGACCCTGAGGTCATGACCTGAGTGGAAATCCAGAGTCAGGCACTTAGCCAGCTAAGCCACCTAGGCGCCCGGATGGCAACCCCACAGGGCTGAGTATTGTGTCTTACACGCCGGGCGGCAATCCGATATTTGTGGAATGATTACTTATTTGTTGATTATAGCTGCAGTACTTCTTTTCTGTGGTGGTTGTAATTCTGTGTGTGTTTCTTGTACTCTGAAGGTTAGTAATGGAATTATTTACAATATCATTTCTCTGGTTGTGAGTTGGAGATGACTCAATGGCCCACTTTCTATCTTTAGGCTCCAGATGGCACCGACTTACAGTCAGTCAGAACAGATGAAAACAAACATCAAGGAAAAGATGGTATGTTGGACCTGTTCTCTTGTGTTTCCCTGTATATTAGCACTGCAAACAGATACAACCTTTTAAAACATTCACCTTCAATTCTAGTAAGCCAATGATTAAGACGCCGATAGAAAGTGCCCAAGTAGATAATTACATAAGGCTGGGAATATAGTGGGTCTTTTCTTTGTCGTCGTTGTTGTTAATGTTTGTGTTTCTCTGTCCTAACATCTCTGTGCATGGTCCGTTTCCCCAAATGTTTACCTAATTTAACTTACTCAGGAACTGTACATAGGAGCTACTGTTTGGAACCCATTTTACAGATGAGAATACAGAGGTTTACAGAGAGGAAGTCACCTGCCCAAGGCCGTACAGCTGCTAAGTGGAACCAGAGATTTTGGAACTTCATTCTGAAATCATAAGTTCTTAATTCAGAAATGGATTCTTTTTCAGAAAGCCTGTAAAGGCGTAAAAACTCGGGGTCTTGGGAGGAGCAATTCATTATAATTCTTTTCATCCTTTTTCTCCTCTATACCTGTTACTTCAGAAATGGATTAGAAATTCAGGGCACGGAATGAAAATAAGTATTAAGGCTTCATTAGCACTTAATCAAGAAAGAATTTATAGCTTGTTTTCCTTATTTGCAAAAAGGAAAAAATACTCCAAATGAAGCTTAAAAATCTAATCCTTACTGTTGTTATTTAAAAACCGTAGCAGGGGTGGTCTGTGGTTGCCGGATTCCAGCTCAGGGACTTGTCCCTTTGTTTTGTTTATATTCTTAAGACCCGGCACCTGCGGGGCTCCTGCCATTAATAGTGTTGCATTAGGAATGGAAGCCATGGGGGGAGTAAGAGGCTGAGAGTGGGGGGCTGGGGAGCATTTCCACCTTCTCATCTCAGCCCCGTTAGTCCAAGGTTACCTGTGAGGTCTTGGAGTCTTGGGACATCGGTGCCTCTATTTTTCCTCCCATCCTTCTCTGGGAACTTGTGTCCTGCGCCCCTGCCTTTATAAATGCGTAAGTAAGTGGGTGCCTAGCGCGTATGGACGTCTGTAATTCCACGGAAGCACCTGCTGCTGTGTCAAGGCTTCTTGAGTTATATATGCAGTTTTCTATCAGAATGAAATGAGGGCTTGCGCCTCTGCGGACGGTGAGCACGGGGTGGCATGTGGCGGGGCCCGCAGGGCTGTCACAGGACAGACGAGCCTTCCGTGCCCTGGCAGTGGCTCAGTGAAGACTGAGGAGTGCAGCATCCCCCCTGCTGGTTCCCTCCCTCACCAGGGGGCTGCAGGCCCTGTAAAGGAATTCTGGAAGGCGGGGTCACTGAGGAGCCCTTTCCAGGCCCGGTGCCAGAGAACCCAGCCTCCGGGCACCAGGCCTTACCTGGCTTTACCTCAGGCCTTACCTGGCGCCCGTGGCGGGCAGCGCCATAGCCCGATAGCGACTTAGCCGCTGCCACCTAAACACTGGTGGCTCGGGGGGCGCGGGAAAGCCTCGTCTGGGGTTCGAAGCGGAGCGCTGTCTGGTGGCACCCGAGGGTGCGGGCCGCCTCGCCTCTTAGGTATTTTCCTGCACTTGGGTTTTTATGTATGTTCAACGGAAGGTATTTATCCTAAATGAAAAAGTCACAAAAGTCCTAACATTGCAAGGGCTGTCGTATCTCACATTAATTAATCTGCCAATTATTGCTCTTTTCATCAAATTATAAAACTATGGATGTCAATGACCCATCACTTTTTATGAAAACACGTAGAAACGTTAATAATGCCCACATCATTTTTAAGACTTTCATGTTAATATGCATATTTACTTAATTTTTCTTGATTTCTGTGGAAGAGGGATAATTCTTTTTAAAAATAAAGGCACTTTGTGGGTATTTTGAACAGCTGAAAACCTTTAAGGAGTTGTGTAAAATATTTATGACGCATGCCGTTGTTCACTTCAAAACCAAAGGAGAATTATGCTATTTAGAACAAAGATATTATGCTCTTTACACTTCAGGATTTTAAGAGTCAAAAAGGGTTATTTCAGAATTCCCTGTTAGCTTTTGCTATGAGGATAGATCATTGATTCATAGATATTTTCATGAGCCAATTAACCACCCATTTCTTATAGCAGCGCCTCTCTATCTCCCCTGAAGCTGTTTTTCCTACTATCTACCTTAATTGAGTTACCATTTGAACTCTTAAGTTGTATTCTCCAGGTTTTTACAATTTTTGCCACATTTTGGAAGAATTTAATGTATTTTAAATATATTGTGACTTAATTATAATTCCTCAGCTTTGAAATCAGTACAGGACTTTTTTTTTTTTTTTTAATGTGGGATGGTTGTAAGAGAATGTTGGGGGCGGGGGGGAAAGAGTAGTTTTAAAATTCTTGTCCATAAACACTCTGCTTCTGTAAAGGTAGCGTCTAATTTAAGAAAACAGCTAATCATTTTTTTCCCCCCTCTCAGAATGGTTTCCTAGGAAACTAACATACACATTCACAGTAAAACATAACAGTGGAACCCAGTGGGAAAGGAAAACTAAAATTGTGCTTTGACATTTAAGTTAATACTTGGAAAGTTAATTGTAAAGCGGTTTAGTTATTCTAATGAAAAAAATGATCATAGGCTGTTGGAGGAGCAACATAAATAACATAGAAATGTGCCATGGATGGCAGCAGAAAAGCACCATCAAGGAGCTTCAAATTTTTTATTTTCGGAATTGGCATAGGTCAGTGTTTACTTACTTTTTTAACTGGGTGAGGCTACCAGCCCCACTGATGTAGTTTGCAGGGCCCGGTACAAACTGAGAAAGTGAGGCAATTTGTTGAGATGCCAGGGTGGCAACAGCAGAGCATTCAACCCATAGTGGGGGCCCTGCTGAATGCACAGGGCCCTGAGTGCACAGGTCACACACCTGGAAGCCTGCCCAGCTTATCGGAAGGAAGTAATGAGGCCGGAGTTCTCTTTAGTCCTAATTTTCTATTGGGTGAAGCAAAAAATTATTTTTTAACTTAAATGACAATGGACTTTTTTTTTCTGAAGGCAGCAGCAGTGTTCATAACATGTTTACATGTGGCATGCCTTTGTTAAATTTTTAAATATATTATTAATTTATTTGACAGAGGGGGGTGCACAAGCAGGGGGAGCAGGAGGGGGAGAAGCAGGCTCCCCGCTGAGCAGGGTGCTGACGTTGGGCTGGATCCCAGGACCCAGGGACCGTGGCCTGTGCCGACGCTTAACCCACGGAGCCACCCAGGCACCCTAAGCTGTGTTAAATTTTGAAATTAACTGTATCTCTTGTCACCTTGATGTGTTAGTATTTAAGCATATACATGCACTCTGTACATATATTTTGTAATTCAGAGCTGCTCACCCTGAATTCTAAGTCTCCAATGGGGGAAAAAACAAACAAACCAACCAGTAATCCTGTTATCCAGGTTTTTCTAATGTGAGTTGTGTTTAAAACAAAAACTTACCAAATCGTCAATGCGAACTGTTTTCCCCAAAGCTCTAAAGCTAATGTTTTCAACGAAGAGGTTTTCGAATGTTAATTCTTTCTAGAAGATTAACAACAGACAGACAAAAAAAAATGTTAAACTTATTAGATACCCTTGAAATGTTGATGTAAGTATCCAGAATTTGACTGGGTTTGTAGTTGTCAGAATCTTAGTATATAATTGGGTGCAAACCCTACTGGTTCCTGTAGCAGGTGCCTCCAGACCCGACTCCCACTGTGCTGTTTTTGGCATCAACTCTTGTTTTGAAATTCTTCCCATGATAGGTAGGTAACATTCCAGAAAGGAGGTGCAGGTGCAGGTGCGGAAGGGGTCTGCTCCAGGAGTCTATTTCACTGTGAGATAATGAAATGGTAAATCACTAGTTCTAAAGTAAAACCAGCCTCTTTCAACTCCCCTCCCCCCACTTCTTGTTTATTCATTTTTTTAAAGATTTATTTATTCATGAGAGAGAGAGAGAGAGAGAGAGAGAAGCAGAGACCCAGGCAGAGGGAGAAGCAGGCTCCTTGCAGGGAGCCCCATGTGGGACTCAATCCTGGATCCCAGGATCACGACCTGAGCCGATAGCAGGTGCCCAACTGCTGAGCCACCCAGGTGTCCCATTTATTCTTTTTTTTTTTTCTTTCTTTCTTTCTTTTTTTTTTTTTTGCTTGTGATCTCCCACTGTAAACTAAGCTTTTGTGAGGCTTCTCATTCAGAGTTTGAGATCATCCTCAGTGTTAGGCTGACCCAGTCGCAGTATTGTGACCTCAGAGAAGGATTCCACAACTGGGCTACAGGTTCTAGTCTCCACCTCCCCTCCTACACCCTCCATCCACCATTGGTAGGATTCGTGGAGTAAACTTTTTTCTTTTAAACTGTCCATTAGTTATTGACTATAGTAAATAATCCTTGCCCCAAAGGGTTTTATGTAGTTGATGTAAAGAAGTAAAAAATACTTAAAATATATTAATTGATTCTCCCCTCCCCTCCCCAGACCAGGCATCGAGCCTAGTTGTTGGTGAAAAAGAGCTGACTCCACTGGTCCCTGAGGAGGCACCTGCCTCTGAAACAGATATCAATCTGGAGGTATCATTTGCAGAGCAAGCGGTCAATCAGGAGAACTCCAAGGAGAAGCCCCAGAAGAGCAAAGGCAATGATGCTTCGTTACCTGTACGTGGTACTATTCCGGTTTCACTAAAATAGAGGAGTCTATTTTTCATCAGCTTTTTATTTTGGAAATTTCAGATCCATAGAGAAGTTGGAAGAAAAGTATAGCAAACACCTCCACGGGGTTCATGTAGATCCATTTGACAGTTAGCATTTTACAGCGTTTGCTTTTCCTCTTTCGATATCTGTCTCTTGATATGTTGTGTTACCAGCTGCACACTCACTTTTTTTTTTTTTTTTTTTAATTTAAAGGCTGATTTATTTATTTAGTGGAGAAAGAGACCATGAGGAGGGGAGCAGAGGGAGAAGGAGAGCGAGAATCTCAGATTCCCTACTGAGCGCGGAGCTCTTGGTGCTCAGTCCCCCGACCCTGAGATCGTGACCTGAGCCAAAATGAGAATCACACACTCAGCTGACTGAGCCACCCAGGCGCCCCTCACGGGTTTTTTGTCTTGTTTTGTTTTTTTGTTTTTTAAATAGGCTTGATGCACAATGTGGGGCTTGATCTCATGGCCCCAAGATCAAGAGTCACATGCTGTACCCCCTGAGCCAGCCAGGCGCCTGGCCCCAACTTTTTTTTTTTTTTTAGCTTAACAAAGACATACAAACACAGGTATCATACTTAAGGAATTGCACACACTAAAAATAACAATTATATTTAACATATGGTTATATTAAAATGTTCCCAACTGTCACAATATTGTCCTTTCTAGCTTCCACCTTCCCCACCTCATATGGGTCATGTGTTGCATTTGATGTCCTATCTTTTTGGTATCCTTGACTCTAAATCACCTCCCCTGCTTTTTAATATTTTTGAAGAGTTGAAATAAAATTTCTGACTTTGTCTGTTCCTCATGACTAGATTCAAGTTAAACATTTTTGGCCTAACTATCGCATAGATGAAGGCTAGGCCTCTGGTGGCATCATGAGAAGAGGGGTGTGGTGTCACGTGGTCCCCTAATGGGTGATGGAAGTGTGACCCTTGGTTGGGGAGATGTTCACCAGGTCTCCCTGTTATGAAGATACTTTAACCCCGTGCGGTTAATACTAATGTGTGATCTCCGAAACTGGGTGACTGTCCTATTTGTCACAACCTGTCACCTACCCGCTTCACCAGCCATTTGTGATCCTTGCCCGAAACAATAATTATACTACTATTTGAGAAATGGTGATTTTCTAATTATTTTTCCCTCCCATTATGATTTCTTGGCAATCTTCTGTGATACTTACTTGCCCTCCCTCTCCTCTTTTTGTTTCTGAATATCATCATGGACTGGTGACTTCCTTTTTTCAGTGTTTTATAAACCATTATTATCATTATTTTTTTCAAATTTACCCAAACTTAACTAGTGGAAACCCTTGACACTGGTTTCTGTGTCATTTTAATGTGCCCCATTCTTTTACTGCTTTGCTTTCTTTTTCTTTTTCTTTCTTTCTTTTTTTTTTTGCTTAGCTTTCTTGTAGAAGATGCCCTAGGCTTGCTTTGTACTTTTTTCCTCTCTGACTTGAAAGGATCCCCTCTTCAAGGATCCCTAGTTTCCTTTAGTAGCAGATAGTATTTAGAGACCAAGCTCCGTGTACTAAGTTGTTTGTTGCTCCTGAATGTCTTATATTTAAAATATATATATATTATTTATTTTGTGGAAATTCACATCTGCGAAAGCTAAAAAGAATTGTAGAATGAACTTCCCAGTACTACCCCACTTGCCCATTAATCTGTGGCTAGTCCTCACCTATTCATACCCCCAACCAGTGCTCAGTTCTTTTTTTTTTTTTTTTAAGATTTTACTTATTTGACAGCACGAGCAGGGACAGATGCAGAGGCAGAGGGAGAAGCAGGCCCCCCACCCCCCCGAAAAGGGAGCCCAATACTGGGCTCCATCCCAGGACATGGGATCATGACCTGAGCTGAAGGCAGGTGCTCAGCCGACTGAGCCCCCCAGTGCTCCATTCTGTGTTCCTTTGCAACACATCTCTGAATATATCATCACCTATAAATATTTCAATATGTAGTTCTAAAAGAGGGGTTTTTAAAGACATGCCCAGATTCCCATTACTGTACCTAAGAAGTACTAACAATTAATTTCCCATAGCTGATCAGTGTTCAAATTTCAAATTGTATCACAGATTTTGTTATTATTATTTTTTTCAGGTTTGTTTGAATCTGGATTTAAATAAGGTTTATGCATATGGCAGTTGGTTGCTGTGTCTTGAGACCTGTAATCTCTCCCTCCGTCTCCATTCCTCCTTTCCCCTCTTTGTCCTCCAAAATTTCTTTGTTGAAGGAACCT
This sequence comes from Canis aureus, assembly GCF_053574225.1. NCBI lineage: Eukaryota > Metazoa > Chordata > Mammalia > Carnivora > Canidae > Canis > Canis aureus. The sequence continues at coordinate 68,703,678 of NC_135611.1, read as the reverse complement.
GGTTATTAAGTTGTAGAGAATATCCCCCTCTGTCTGACTAATTCCTCATGTTCTCCTATTTCTTATAAATTGACCATAGATTCATCTCATTCAGTGTGTGTTTCTGTCTTTTTTTTGAGGTGGGGGTCAAAATTACTTCATATATGATTATGTATCAAGAGACACAGAATAGCTGCTTGTCTTTCTCTTTTTGTGCCATTAGCAGCTAATCAGTCCTTGATCCATTAATTTATTAATGTTGACAAGATGATGTTTTCACTTCTTTTATTCATTTATTAACTTGAATACTTTTAAGGAAAAGTTTCTCAAAAGTTTCTCAAAACAGTTACTTTTCATGTTCCAGTTTTCACTGTTTTGGTCCCATAGTGTCTTTCACGAGGGACCAGTTAGTGTCATTGTATTTTAATTTTCTTGTAAAAATAGAATTTGACTCATAGGTGTAGACATATCTATGATCCTAGACAAAATTTCCTACATATATCTGCTGTCATTTCTGCTCTAAATGTAGAATTCTCTGTTTCTGCCGGAAACCATGGCTCCATTTAGTAGAAGTAATAGTTCTGTAACTATGATCAGGACACCAGGACTGTTCCCTTCTAGGGGCTGGTCATGCCTAAAGTGCTTTCAGAGGCCAGAAGTACTTCTGTATCTTCTTTCTTCCCTGCCAAGAATAGTCGTCTCAGGGCGATATAATTAGAACACATATAATTTACTTGTTTGTTGTGTCTTCAGTTAATGCCTGGCATTCTCAGAATAACAGTACTACCTCTGCTATCAACAATACGATTACTAGAAAACAATATAAACTTGTTTTTCTTTTCTTCAGTTGTTTGTATCCTTGAGATATATCCTCAAAACACTATAATAATAAAATTACTGTGCTTTAGATTGTGTAGGATAGTTAGTTATTCTCCAGATGGTTAAGCCACCAACTGCATACCTGTTTGGGTTAATGGTTTCGTTTCATTTTCAATTTTTAGGGGTTGCTTCTTTTGTAATTTAATTTTTTTTGTAAGCACGTAAAATATTTACATGATCCAGAAGTCAGATTTAAAGCCTACATGTGTTAAAAGTCTGTCGTCATTCTGTTTTCTTCCTCCTCTTGGGTAAATTTACCTTCTGGGTAAATTCCTTTTCATTTTATCTTTATGGTTTATCCTTCCATTCTTAGATAAATGGTTAGCCCACCACACACACTTTTCTCAATCTTGATTTTTTTTTTTTTTTTGACTTAGTATATTCTGGAGATCACCTCATAGTAATATATAGAATATTCAGAAATGGTTCTCATTCTTTTTTGTAGATACATCATATTCCATTGTGAAAATGCATCATAATTTACTCAATCATTTTCCTAATGGTGGACATCCAGGTAGTTTCCAGGTTTTATCATATATTTTTAAGAATCTGGGGTTTTAAGTGAAGGACGGTAGAGTCTAATTAAAAAAAAAATGAAGACGTTGACTTTTAAGTTGTGAATTCAAAAGTGGAATAAAATATAAATTAGTATCTATTGCAGAGACTTAAAACTTCCTCTCTTATCTCATTCTCTGCTTAACATTTGTGCTCCTGTACCTTCTTCACTTTCTTCAGGTTGTACCCCAAGCTTGAAATGACCTTCCCATTTCTACCTTCCTGTTGTTCCCTGTTGACCAAGGAAGTCTTATCCTATCCTTTGGGGACTAGTTTAGTATCTAACTTTGTTATTAAGTCTTTCCTGATTGTGAATTATATTAGATAAAAATCTATAAAATAATCCTTTAAGCTATTAAGAGGCCATGCTTTTGAAAATTATTGTCAATATATTCTTGTATTTATTTATGCATATATGCATCTGTTCATCTATACAACCATTTATCCACATGTCTTCTGGAAGGCATGGGCGTGTAAGCTTTTCACAAGCCCTCAGCATGGTTGATGGAATGAATATTTATATTCATCACTCCGAGGCAGGTGTCTAAGCAGATAAACCTTAAACTCCATTTCTACTCCATGCTCCTCTGCTTCTGTAAATAAGCAGTAAGCTTTATGTAATACATTGTTCTCTGCTGACTTCATTTTTAAATTCGTTTCCTTTTTTTTACAGCATCGGGTAGTTTTTGTTAATTCTTTATGATCTCTCACAGCAGATTCGAATTTCTTCTCTTAAATTTGGAGATCAGGTTTCATAACCTTTAATGGGCTACAGTTTGAAAATGGAGCTACTACTTACTGTGTTTTGTGTTGTGTACCCTCTGTAACTCAGAAAATATGCCCGGTAATTATTTATTTCTCAAATGATCTCTGTAAGGTAGATACTATGATTCCCGTTTCTTATACAAGGAACAGGTTAGATTATATATGGCATGCTAAGGCTTGGCTTCGGTGACTCAACTTTTGGGGCTGGACTTTTTTCTGGAAGACCACGTTGACTCCACGTAATGTGCCCTGAAGGTATACCTGCATTTAATTTAGGTGTGAGTGTAAGTGGCTCTGTATTGGTGCTGCTGACAACTTGTTCAGGACAGCTTGAGATATTGTATAAATAAGATTCTGGTTTGTTGGGTCCATCATATACAATATAAATTTAATAATACTCCTTCATCCTGTTTTGGAGACTGAAACATTAAGGGCATATGCAGAAATTTTTAAGATCATAGTTTTAAAATTATAACTGGTAAAGCCTTTATCTTAGGTGCACACCTAAATTTAGTTCTTAGGTCTTTATTTAGTGCCCTTTGGATTCTTATTGACTTTTGTTTCATTCAAGCAAATTCTTGTTTTATAATGACTTTGGTTGTCTGGTAACATAGCTCTGTGGATACTAAAGGCTGAAAACTAGTCATGGAGGCCCCTATTGGCAGTTTGCTGGAGAACGGAACGCCTCTAGAGGAAGCTGAAGGGCAGTGGAAGAAGTGTTTTAGGATTGAGTGAGAACACTGAAAATCTAGCAGACACATACTTGTACACAATGCAGAAAGAGGTGTTTAGGGTTATGGTCCTAATTGTCTAGAAAAGGTTATATCATGGCTCTTTGCTCTCCATTTATTTATTTAATTTAATTTTTTTTAAGGATTTTATTCATTTATTCATGAGCAACACACAGAGAGAGGCAGAGACACAGGCAGAGGGAGAAGCAGGCTCCATGCAGGGAGCCCGATGTGGGACTTGATCCTAGGACCCTGCGGTCACGCCCTGGGCTGAGGGCAGACGCTCCACCGCTGAGCTAAAAAAAATTAGGAAATATAGAAAAACTAAATTCAGAAGTTCATTTGTTTAGAAAAGGTTCATTCTCTGGAAATGATAATGAATGAAATATTGTAATAAAATCACATTTCACACATAGAAAAACATTAGGTAAGAATTGTGTTTCCTAGCAGACCCGAAAAAAAGTCATCTGTGCAAATTGACCAGGTGAGGATAGATTCTCTTGCTTCCCAAGTTGAGGCTAGAGTGACTTAACGTACTAAAGTCAAGTCCATCAAAGTCCATCATCACTGGTGAAGTGCCTAAGGGGCCCTTTGTATTGTGAGGGCTGCAAAAAGAGGGGTGCGGTCTGAGAGAGCTACCGGATTAATTCACGGTAACACACGGGAACCAATGACCTTATAGTCTTTGAAAAATTTTATTTCACTTCATTCTTGAAGCACGTTTTTCAAAAGGCAAAGAGCTTTCTTTTGCTGAAATTGCATTGCCTTCTCTTATCCAACGAACTGAACCATCCAGTCTATTACTAAACAAAAATGACAGGAAACTTCATAAATATTTAAAGCTGCTGCCATGAATTAAACATTGGGATAAAGAACTAACTCCTTTCATTAAAGCACAGTGTTAAATAAATAAATAAATAAAGCTCACGACATATTTTGCTAGGTAAATCAAATGTTTGAACTAATAATATTTCAGGTTTCTCTAAACATTTACCTTAGCTAATGCTTTGAATAATTGTGTTACATATGTTTGGCTTATTAGATCAATAACAACTGCTTTTAATGAAACATTTAGAACTTAAAAAAAAAAAAAGGGTTGATAAATAGGATTGGTTCAGCCCTGCAGGAAACAATGCGATTAGCAGAACTGTGGGGCCACGCCAGAAGATAATGAAAAGTTTTGTGTGATTTTGAAAGCGGAGCTCAGTATGAATCACAGGACAATGAGGAAGCTTCCAGCCAGTGGCCCTGCACCTCCCAGAGCTTGATGCTCTGCTCGTCTCCCTGTAACGTGTGTCTTCATTCATCGACTAGACTGGAACAGGACACCTACAGTGTGCCAGACCTATGGTACAGTGGGGGAGACCGAGGGGCTCACAGTCCTATATCAGTACTGACCAACTTAGACTCCTCCATTCATGCTGTGCTGGGAAAATGGAACAGAGCAGAATGGGGTTATTCCTGAATTTAGGATCTAGAAGATCTAAATTTGCATCCTTACTTTGTCACTGGCTATGTGGCCATATTTACTCTTATTAGTAATAGTAAGCCTCGTTTCCCTGCTATAATAATTCTTACCAAAGGGGACTTTTGCAGAATAGGATAAAAAACCATTTATCAAATAAGAGTATTAGCCTTACCATTTCCCCCCTTACCTTACAGTAATATTTAGGAGAAAGGGAAAGGCATGAAATCTTGAGATTATTGAAAAGGCTCCATGAGAGAAATGTAGTAATAACACTTAACATTTCCTGAGCAGGTTCTGCTCTTATTCCCATTTTACAGATGAAGTGGCTGAGGCAGCGCAGAGAGAATGTAATTTGCCGAAGGTCACATAGCTAGTAAGTGATGGAGACAAGACTGGCCACCTGCAGTCTGGCTCTCAGTTCTCAACCCCCATGTGCTGCACCGTTTAACACTTACCCTGGAAATTCACTTAGCATATTTAATGATATCTATTGCTGTTTCATTTTGTGTTCTCATAAGGAAAAAAAATGTATTGTGAAAAGTTAAGGACCTGTTTTGTCCTATAGTGGACTCTTCTTAAAACTATAGCAGATTCTATAGAGGAAGCTTCTGTGAAGAACTGGGGAGATTCTCCTTGAAGTTGAGTTTGCTTGAGAGGATTGAGCTGCTCAGTTGCCCGAAGTTGTAGTTTTGGGAAATGCTCTAAGACAATGATGCTTAAACAGTGTAGTCTCATAACGCCTTCAGGCCCTTAAAAAGCATTGAGGACTTCAAAAAAGCCTTTGTTGCACTAGGCAAGAAGGATGTTGGGATTGAGAACAGTAACTACCATGGCTTCCAGCACTTTGACAAAACCCCAGACACAAGGATTTCTGGCCAAGAAATCTGTGATTTCCTGTTTTGGGGGCATTTGTTGTCTCCCTGGACTTTGCAGCTCTGTGGAAGTATGCTGTGGCCGAACCAAAAAAGAAGACCTACACATAGTTGTACAGAAATTATGATTTCACGAAAGATTTTGAGGAGATGAACAAGACCACTGTAGATGATTTTGGAAAGTGAAGAATTTATTAATTTGAATTTCATGGAAGTTTGTCACTGGCCTGTGTTCTTGAACTATGTAACATGAATATGGAGACTACAGAATAATTTATCTTGATAAGTAAACCACGAAGACTGTGGGAGTAGAGGTTTTGTTTATGTCAGTTGTGCCTATGGATATGTACCATATTAGAAATTAAAAGCGAGAAATTTAAAAATTAAACCACTTTAAGTAAAATATTATGATTAACATAAATATTAGTTTTCATGAGAAATAGTCATATTTTCTAAAAATTAGTAAGAAGCATGTTATGGTCTTTCATTTCAGCAACTCCAGTGTCTCACTTTAGTAGAAGTCAGTTGGATGCTCACACCTACATCTGTATTCAATCTGTTGCAAAAGCACCTATCTTATACTTTTGGAAAACTCCACTGTGCTATCATGAGAGAATGGGAGTGAAAAAGGCAAATAATGTCTTAGGATTAATTATTAAACAGTTTTGACCTCATAGGCTCCTTGAAAGTGTGTTAGGTAACTTCGTGGTTCCCTGGGCCTTGCTTTGAGAACTGCTCTAAGACATGTCTTTTACACTGAATTTTACACCAGGAAGTGTTAACGATATGGTAAAAAAAAAAAGAAAAAAAAGAAAAAAAAAGAAAAAAAGAAAAAGCAGCAAAGTAAAGAGAAATAAAAGGGAACCAGTTGAACATCCTTGGCCATTAAATGAGGAAGTCAAGGGTAAACCCAAAAGATATAACCTCTATAACCTTTTTTTTTTTTTAATCAAACCATTGGAGAATGATCATAGTTTTAGTAGTCAGTAAATACAGTGGGACTATAATTTGTCTTCAATATATTAGAGAAATTCATGTTTTTGCCTTCTGGTTTGTTTTCTTATATTTAATGTACTTAATATTAAAAGTGGCTGAGTAGGTAGTAGATAATATTTGCAAAAGGCAGAAAACAACAAAATACCACTTACTTGCCTGTGATGGTAGGATCTTTAAGTCTTTTTATTCAATGGTGAAAGTGATAACAATAGCAACCATATATGGGTGCTTGGGAAGTGCCAGGCATTTACACCCCACAGCAGCCCTCTGAATTAGGTGGCCTTCCTCCCCATCCTCTCCTCGTCACCCCCTCCCTGCTCCACCTGTTCCTCCTTCCTCCAGCCTCGAGCTATGCCCACCTCCTTCCTCCTTTCCCGTCCTCCTTCCCTTCTCCTCCGCTCTTTCCGTCTGCCATTTATAGAGTAGTTAAACAATTGCCCGATTATTACGAGATGCCTGGTAGGCCTTCAGGCTTCAGGCTGCTGGCACCCCATGCTCCCTGTCACCCCAGTGCTGTACTCATGGCTATTAGTCTGCTTTCTCTTCCTCCTCTTCTTCCTCATAGTTTCTCTTGACTTCTATCTTCCTTTGTTCTGGAAGGTCAGTAACTAGAGTTCTCTTTCTCCTTCAGCTCTACTGTCCTCTTAGCTCCTGGGATCAGTGTGCCTACTACATAGTGTGGTCGCATTGTCTGTGGGACTCCACGTACTGACTCCCCGCAGGTGTGAGGGTCATCATCATGACAAGATGGCTCTTCATTCTGACTGGAGAAATTTTGTCACAGCTTTCACTGTTGCTACCCTGCGTACAGCTGCTTTCTATAGTTAAGATTTTGTCGTCTTTCACTAAAAATGGGCATAGACACTCTAAACCTTTACTCGCTTTCTATAGTTAGAATTTTGTCGTCTTTCACTAAAAATGGGCATAGACACTCTAAACCTTTACTCTGTTAATGGTGTTTATTTTAGAATTTCAGATTGCCAAAAGACAAAACAGGCACCACCAGGATTGGTGACCTAGCACCCCAGGATATGAAGAAAGTTTGCCGCTTAGCCCTGATTGAGCTGACTGCCCTCTATGACGTATTGGGTGTTGAATTGAAGCAACAAAAAGCTGTGAAAATCAAAACAAAAGGTAATTTTGAAATTAAAAACAAAACAGTTGGATTTAGTTCAAAAGTAGCAAAGATGAACTTGGCTTCTTTGCAGTATTCTCAGAGGGGGAAACACAAACACTTGAATATATCTAAAATTCATATTCTAAAATACTGCCTTCAAAATTTTGTAACTTTAGAACCATGTGCTACTCTCCAGACTATAGAAAATAAGGAGATAATCAAATATTTAATTGCATTGGAAGGAAATTCTGAATTAAGGAATTTTTTTTTTTTTTTTGAATCGGGGAATCTTAAATGCTGTCTCCTTTGAAAACTACGTTTAAAAATACATTTGGGGGGCACCTGGGGGGCTCAGTGGTTGAGTCTGCTTTCAGCTCAGGTCATGATCCTAGGGTCCTGGGATCAAGTCCCACATCAGGCTCCCCACAGGGAGCCTGCTTCTCCCTCTGCCTGTGTCTCTGCCTCTCTTTGTATCTCTCATGAATAACTAAATAAAATCTTAAAAAAAAAAAAAACAGTAAAAATACATTCGGTGGACAGCCCGGGTGGCTCAGCAGTTTAGCACCACCTTCAGCCCAGGGTGTGATCCCGGGGTCCCAGGATCAAGTCCCACGTTGGGCTCCCTGCATGAAGCCTGCTTCTCCCTCTGCCTGTGTCTCTGCCTCTCTCTCTTTCTCTCTCTCTGTCTCTTATGAATAAATAAATAAAATCTCTAAAAAAATAAAAATACATTTGGTACATAAACTTCTTTAATTCTAAAATCAGATCTTGAAAAATGACTCTAAGATTGTTGCTACTGATCAATGACTTTTTGCTTATTTATTTGATAGGAAATACATAGGATAGTTAGCGGCCTGTCCCTGTGCTCATTTTTATTCTACTTTTAACTGTTTTGCAAAAACATTCTTTATGAAGAAAATCATGCCATGTGACCCATAATACCACTAAATTATACTCATTGTGGAGATACGCAGTTTTCCTTTTGTAAGCTTTGTGCTTTACCCATTATATAAGCGGACTTTATTTTTTATAATGTGATAGAGAACAGACACCTCCTTGGTTTTTATCTAAGATTTTATTGATCTGGAAATGCAGATAATTCTCTATTAACAAAGTTTAACTGTTTAGGAATCTCTGACCTCTTCTCTAACTTTTAAGTTCTCTCCTAAAGAGATACCAAGAATGAGGATTCTCAAGTTGCTATGGTAACATTAATAAAGACACGTCTTCACCTGATTTACGTTTTAGAGGCAATTTCTCTGTAGGACTGAAGTATACCTTCCCTCAAGGTCCTCTCTCCCATGCTGGGCCCCAGAAGAGCTCATTCTGTGCTGAGTTCCACTGAGTATTATAGCTTAAGGCTTGGGATGGTGAATTTCTGAGTTAAATGGTGCTTCTGATTTTTCGCAAGGCCATTATGGATAATGAAAGACTTTAGATGTTTTTTCAGAAGCTTGTCACAAAGCCTTTGCCAAATATAAAATAGAAATATAATTTAAATAGCTGTGACTCAGTGCTTAGGACTTTTAAAATGGCTTAGAGAGGCTTTTTTTATGTTTTAGAATTGCTTCCTAGCAGAGAGAGAAATATTAAGCTATTCTCATTAAGAGTACAGCTATTAACAGAATAGATTTTCTTTCCGTTTCTTAAATATTTTTGCATCTCATCTAATAAATTCATCAACTGGACTCTTAACGTTTTTGAAGGTTACTTTTTTTCATGATTCTTTTTAGGATTGAACAAGCACAAGTGGGGGGACTGGGAGAGGGAGAAGCAGACTCCCCACTGAGCAGGCATCCCTGTGCAGGTGATCCCAGGACTCCAGGGTCACGTTGAACCAACGGCAGACATTTAACTGACTGAGCCACCCAGGCACCATTTTTTCATAATTCTTAAGCTACAAGTTATAAGGTTACTGGTATTCTCTTGAACGGCATCTCTATTGAGTGTCAGTTTCCAGTGTCCTCACTCCCCAATACAATTCCCCCTTTTCCTTGTTCACAAATGATCTATATCTCCCCTGATGATGTGTATTGCACTTCATTTAGTGATGGGGGTGGGGTGGGAGGTGCTATGCAGGAGCTATGCTCACACCAGACTGAAGGCCTGTGATTTTAACGTAGAAAATTATAAACTATTACCTTTCATTTTTTCTGGAGTTATCCCCAAATATATGCAACTATAAATTTCAATTTAAGACTACCGAGTGTCTCTATTTCCTAAAGATTTTAAAACATTTGTAGAACAAGATCATAATGTTGACTGATTTCTCAAAAACAAACATTTATATTTTTCTGTATTGTAGAATGTTGAATGTTAATTAACTATGGAAGAGATGAGTAATATTTGCTTTAGCTAAAACTTTTAATTTGATTACCTGTGGTAAATTATTTGCATTATTTCACAGACTCCATGGCACTATTTCTCTTATAGGACAGTTTAACTTTTCTAATTATTTTGGTGATCATTTGCCCTCATTTGCTTAGCTGTCTTTCCTTGCTAGATTACTATATAAGACCAAGACTTTCCTATTAAAATGTGTATACCTAATGGCTGGACAATGGCATCCACTTATTAGGGGCCCAATAAATAGTTGTTTGTTTGAATGACAATATCAAGAAATCTGATGCCTTTAATATTTTTGTATTAGTATTTTATAGATGGATGAAAGAAGAAATTTTATTTTTTGTTGCAGATTCTGGCCTTTTTTGTATTCCACTGACAGTGTTGTTGGAACACGATCAGAGGAAAGTACCAGGAACTCGAATACCCTTGATATTTCAAAAAGTAAGTAGGCCTAAGTGGGTCAGCCTGGAGAGAACATACTTAAACTAATAGAAGTTTTTTTTTCTCTTTAGGCATTCATAATATTTATAATACAGTTTTCCAATTGATATGCTTTTTATTTTGTACTTTGATTTCCTATTCAGGAAACAAATTTGTTTCAAGGGCTTATAATTTTTATTTCATGGTGATGTTTTCTGTGGTATTACTCTAACTGTGATTACCTGGCATCGTTTTCCTGTCTTATATTAGTTAGCTTTGTATAATTGAGATTTCGCTTCTATAATACACAGGAGTGGGAACTGCTTATAAATTTCTAGGGAATTGCATCCTCATGAATATTTCATGCCTTTATGTATTTCCCAAGCTTTCCTATTTACAGTGAGGATGTCCAACTTAATTTACCAATGCCTACTTCCAAAGTAGGCAAAGAAACCATAAAGCAGAATCAGAAAGTGATTGCTAAACTATCAAGTCACTGGTGTCATCAACACACAGTTATTCATAAGGGGATTATCTATGGCAATATAAAAATTTCAGTCTAATCTCTGAGCCATCATTGTTCAGAAACATGTGATAAAAGGCAAGAATGCACAGGGGGGAAGGTGGGTCAGATCCGTTACGGACTACCCAAGCCCCCCGTTACGGACTATGCGGCCCCAGCACATCACAATTTCTAAACGTTCTGGGCATAGCAGAGAGTGGCAGTGGGAACGTTTATGACTGACTGGCTCAACAAACTCATTCAATACTGAATAAAGCTCTGTCTACTTGGCACTGATGCCTCCGTTATTCCAAACCAGTCATTAGCTATCTTACCTACTAAACTCTGATTCCATTATTTCTCATGGTCCCCATCACATCCATCTGTGTCTCTCATCGTTTCTCCTAAAGAACGTTGCTCTCCTCAGCAGCCTCTGCCAGCCACTGCCTACAGAGCTTGTATCTGTGTGGAGAGTGCTCAACAGGGCCTGTGATTAGCTGGGAGGTGCTGACAAATGTGGGCCAGATATTCATATTAATTTGAGTAAAAGGTGCATGTTACCACCACAGATGACTGTGGAAGGCAAGGATCTCAGCAGTATCCTTTCCCGGTAGACATGGGTTCTCCAACAAAACAACCAATAACATGTGTGCGTGCGAGCACGCATATGCTCAGCCATGTTCGTATAGAGAGATTTCTTTTAGAGAATTGGCTTACGCGAGAGCGGGGGCTGGCAAGTGTGAAATAGATGTCCCTTTCCAGAGGCTGGAAACTTGGGCAAGAGTTGATGTTACAATGTTGAGTCCAACATATGTAGGTTGGAAACTCCTGTAGGCTTTCCATGTTGCAGTCTTGAAGCAGAAGTGCTGCTTCTTTGGGAAACCTCAGTCCTCGCTGTTAAGTCCCCCAGCCGACTGGATGAAGACTGCTCACATTATGTAGAGTACTTCGCTTTACTCAAAATGTACTGCTTTAAATGTTCATTACATCCACAAAAATACCTTCACAGTAACGTCTAGATTGGTGTTTAAAAAAAAAAAAAAAACAGTGATGTGTCCCTCTTGACTTTATCAAATTCATCATCACATTAGTGAAGAGTAAGTTTTGGTCTTCACAAAAATTTAGGGAGGTCTCCTAATCAGGCTGAGGTTTGCATGCAGTCCCGTATCATTTTCTCTGGAAATTGTTTTCTTATTTGTTTAGTCATTTTACATTTCTGGTCTCTTCAATATTCTGAAGACTCAGGTTTCCAACCAGTTTGAAGTTGTTAGGTAACAGCCTTAAAGATTTTTTTGTTCACATGAAAAATAAAAGAGAGTCTAAAGAGTTTACTGTTAGATAACACTCCTCTATTTGCATCCCCTCTGAATTATAAGCAAAAAAATCACAGTGATCTATCATTGAAAGATATTTTTTTTGATTGATCAACTGTCACCTCAATTAGGTTTTCCTCAATTTTGTACAAAGGAAATAATTGGAAATCACTAACTTGCAAAAAGGTTTATTACTAGATTTTAAAGGATTATACTTTCTCATTTATTAAGAGTTCTACCCCAAAAAAGAGCTTTAACAAAGCTTATCTACTACCTGTGAATTTTACCTACTTTCTTGTTTGTCTCGTTTTTGTTCAGAGGCACATTGTTTAAACCATATTCTCAGAATAAGTTAGGGAAATAAAATACTCTTAATTTTTACCTGTAGAGAAATTCTGACAAATTAGCAAATTCTGTTCTCGTTGTCAAACTATTCAGCCAAATCAAAGATAATTTGTGTCCAAAACTTCTGACTTCATTTTCAATTCATAAATTCATATAAGTATGGAATCTTAGGAAATGCTGTGAACATTACTGATAAATTATGCAATGTCCCTTGTGAGATAAATTACTAAAAAAGAGCATGATTAAAATATATAGATCAATATAGTTATTTTCCATCTTTAAGTCTTGAAAATGAAAGGAGAGCTATAAAGTATTTATTATTTATAATTTAATAATGCAATATAATGTGGCTAAAAATTTTAAAATGAGAAATATGAAAAAACACATGGCATCGTTTCAGGTAGTGTGTGTGTGTGTGTGTGTGTGTGTGTGTGTATTTATGGAATGCTAGTATTCCAGATAAGAGAGTAATAAAAAGAAATATAAAAATTCAGAACTCACTCTTATTCAGTTATTTAGAAATCATCCATTTTCCCTGTATATTTAATGAAAATTTGAAAGTCATATACTATTGCTAAAAACTAATTTGCTCTAGCAGCTGGCATAGAATTTTATTTTTTGCTAATAGATCATTTTAAACATTTTATAAGATGAAATAAAAATGAAGATTGTTCAAACATTGAATAAGTTTGGTTTTAAATCCTTTATTGAATAATGCTTATCTAATCTAAAATAATTCGTGTAAAGTTTTTCTGCCTCGGTTTATTATCTAGAGTGACTTGAAAAATGTGGTCTTGGGAAACATTCTAGTTGAATTTTTAAAAATCATGCACTGCTTTGACTGGCCAGAGATGGTTCTTTCTTTAGCTAATAATAAATCCTTAGGGGAATTTCGAAACTACTCTTTGCTTTATTCCTACCTGACTCCCTGAAGATCAGTACATTCTTTGGCTGTAATCCAGGGATAGGAGAGATGAGGTCATTAAAGAAAAATTGCCTCCCTTCCAGTGTCTACATGCTACAATCTATCTGATTTCAGAGCATCTAGACAAAGGTCAAAAGACCTCAGTTTATGATACCTTGGTTTGCTCCTAATAGACACTTTTATAAGCAAGGGAGAAACGGTAAGCTTTATGTAGTTTATAGAGCCTTGGTAAGTCATTAAAGGAAGTTTCCCTGGAAAAAAATAAAATTTTACATCCTTTGGCACTCTGGAAGACTTTATGCCTTTAAGGGTGTGTGGAGAGATCATAGCAAATTTGGGGATGAGTGAAGAGTAGGTCTGTCTTTTGTTCTGGGGCGGGGGTACGTGGTGGAAGGAATAGCTATGTGAGGCAAGGTAATTGCCTTATATTTAACTTGAGGACAAGGAGATTGATTTCCCTAAAATAGCAGAGTTTCCCCTAAAGCCTTTGCGCCCCGCCCAGGGAATACATATTTCAGTTGGAAGATTACTCTGCCAAGAATTAACCACTTTTTAATCCTCTTCCTACCTTCCAACAGTGTCGTTGTCATTTCTCTGTTTGCCTTTTTTCTTGTGGGTTCCTGCAAAAATCTTTGTTTCTTTTTTTTAAATGGGGTTCTGGAGCTAGATCCATGTGCACTCGCTGGGTATCAGGTGTAATTTAGAAGCCCTCTATGGGAACTGATTTTTATCTTGGGTTACGACTAAAAGCTGAAAAGCTTAAAAATGAGTATTTGCAAACAGGGATGTTTTGTTTCGTTTTGTTCTTGTTTTTTCCTTCAGACCATAAATAATCCTTTCAAACAAACCAAAAAGGAGATGTAAGTGTGCAAATCCTGGAATTTCCTAAGATTTATTTGACTGCAGGATGTATGTTTCTGGAAAAGCAGAAGCACGGGTGGTCGTGGTGGCTCTTAAACCATGGGCATCTCCAGTCTTGGCCTGGGAAGGGCAGCAGGGGGACCTCCATTTCACCTGGAGCTTTGGGGCTGTGGCCACGGTAGAGGCGGCTCCCAGGGCGGCTGTGCGGGTGTTTGTGTGGGACGAGCCTGTGTCAGGGTGAAAACAGGTGGAAACGGGTGGAAATGAGTTGCCAAGTGAGAACGTTCTTCTGTTTATTCGCAGCTGATTGCTCGAATCGAGGAGGGAGGCTTGGAAACAGAAGGCCTGCTGAGGATCCCCGGGGCCGCCACGAGAATCCGGGTAAGCGCGGTCCTCGAGACCACAGCTGCCCCACGAGACACCGCCTACGGGGAGGCCTCCAGGCCCGGGGCCGGGTATACTCCGGGAGCCCCTGCCGACCTCTGTGGGGAGTCAATGTCCTTCAGAGTGGCCGGGTAGCGGGAGTAAGGCTCTGGTGAGCAGAGAGGCCAAGGGGCCCAGCGGCCTTGCTGGGCTCCCCGAGGTGCCAACGGACGGGACCCGCAGAGCCGCCGCTGCTCCCTCCTGACCCAGGCAGAACAGGAGTCAACATATGACGGGCTGAGGCTGGGCGTGGGGAGCCAGGGGAGGGGGGGGCTGCTACCGAGGGACAGGCCGGAGGGACAGGCCGGAGGGACAGGCCGCTGGCCTCCTCAGGTGGGGAGCAGGTCCCGAGGGGCCTCCTCAGTGGGGAGCGGGGCCGAGGGGCCTCCTCAGGTGGGGAGCGGGGCCTGGGGGGCCTCCTCAGGTGAGGAGCGGGCCGAGGGGGTGCCTCAGGTGGGGAGCGGGGCCCAAGGGGCCTCGTCAGGTGGGGAGCAGGGCCGAGGGGCCTCCTCAGCCTTGGAACCGGAGACTGGAACCGGAGGCCGCGGGGCTCCCACCACACAGTCGCGTCAGCGCCCTGGGTTTGAGCAGCCGGACGGCCCCGCTCACACACTCACTGCTCTGGTGCCCGGGTTGGCCGCCTGCCCCTGCGAGGTCCCTGAGGCCATGCTGCGGCCCGTGGAGCTTTGCTAAGGCGCCGCGTGTCAGCCTCCGCGGACACGTAGGGCAGCGAGAGACTGTGGGGCGAGCCCCGGTGAGGAGCGCGTTGTCCTGCAGAGAACCGGAGTCTGAGAGGGACAAGGCATGACCTGCGTCCCCACGGGCCGGAACCCTCGGGTCCTGCGGCCGCAGCACTGACTCCCGCAGCGTAACGCCACCCTGGGCCTGCACCCGCCGCCCGCGGTCTGAACACAGGCGCGCTCTCCATGTGTGGCAGGACGGCGGCCGCCGAGCTCAGCTCCCGGGACTCCTCAGAAGGTGGCTCAGTGGACTCGGCAGCACCCGTTGCCTCAGCCCCGTCAGGCCGCAGCGGCTCCTTGTACATAATTTAAACCTAATACGCAGAGTTTTGGGTGGTCTTTCTCCCCCAATTTTTTGTACTCTCCTCTCTTCTCCCCCCTCCCGTCCTCCTCCTTACTCTCTACGTCCCTCCCTCCTTCCCTCCGTCGCCGTCGCCCCTTCCCCCTCCGGACTGTCCCTTCACCGTCCCCCATCTGGGCTCACCTCTGTTGGTCGGGCTGTGCCGGGTGGAGGAGAAGATGGAGCTGCGTAGGGAAGAGCAGAGTGTAATAGGTTTCCACCTCACCAGAAAAACGAAGAACCTTCTTCGGGAGAACAGTTAAAATCATCAAGGACGTGACAGGAGCTTGGAAGGATTTCTAACCTAATAGGATTTATGCCACAGCCAAGAGGCCTGTGGGAAACAGTCACTGTGAAGCTAAAGTGACTGCTAATAGCTTGGCAGACCCTCATTCCGCGCGGCCGCCCGGTCCTCTGCGCCGAGGCAGCCGCCCTGAGGGGTTTTCAGGCCTCACCTGCTGTGGAATCTGGCCTCTTCCATTTCCCAGGTGACCGGCCGGAGGCGGCCTCCTGCCCTAGGCCCCGAGACTGAGGACCCATATTGTCACGGAATGTGCTCCTGAGCGATTTAAAACAGAGTTTTTAAAAGTGATTTTTAATGATTGAATGAAAAATTGGAGTATCTTAAGCCAAGCCCCCACATGCAGGGGCCGCCTTAAGGAATCTTCTAGTTAGACCTTTGCTGTGTGAGGTCTGTCGCACCCTCAGGAAAATGTCTACGGTCTCGGGTTTTGCGGCCTGGGGTGGAAGGTTTCAATGGTCAAGTACCCTGGCAGGGTCGTATTTTTCTGAGTGACAGGGAACTGTTGACCTCTTAGTTCTTCCAGATTCTTCTCTGAAGAGTAGAATCTCTTGTAAAGCGGGAAGAGTAGCATCACGGGCTCAGCAGGAGGAAAGAAAAAACCCGCACTTACTGGTAGCTTCTTCTTCTTTTTTTTTTTTCTTCCTTCTGCGTTTCAGAATCTTTGCCAAGAACTAGAAGCAAAGTTCTACGAAGGGACTTTTAATTGGGAAAGTGTCAAGCAGCACGACGCAGCCAGCCTGCTGAAGCTCTTCATCCGGGAGCTGCCCCAGCCGCTGCTCAGCGTAGAGTACCTCAGGGCCTTCCAGGCTGTCCAGGGTAAGCGCCCTCTCCCGCCGCCCACACCGACCACCCCGCAGCACAGAGAACAGAACCGCGTCCACTGGTCCACCCTGGTGGACACGGCCTAGGCTTCCGCGAATGCGCATCTCCCCCTACTGGGATGACAGGCCGCTCCCCTCAGGGGCAGGTTGATTGCACGCCCAGTCAGCAATACAATGCATTTTCTTGTTAAGCCTGGAACTTCACATTTCTTGTGTAATAGGATGAGTCATGTCAGATCTGATACGTTTTTCTTGCCAAGTGTTAAAAGCAACACTTACTGGAGAAGCTGCGGATTAACAGTTATCATAAGAGCACAGGAGATGTGGCACAGGCAGTGATTATTTTCCTGAAAAATTAAGTTCTGAGATTGCCATGCAGAAACACGGAACAAACTACTTGGCTGCCTCCCGCGGAGGGGGCTGCAGACTTCGTACATCTTGCCATTTTGTGGTCCTGGGCAAGCTCCAAGTTAACGTCTCCATCAGTTCTTGATTCTTTTCTGGTGAACACAGAGATCTTAGGAGGTTTACGTACTGCTGTCGTTATTCCCTTGAGTCCTGGAGGGCATCAAAAAAAGGAAAAATGCCATCAACATATTCTAATGACCATATTTTTAACTTCCAACCTGGGACACCATGAGAGGGAAAGGGCGTCACTGCTGATGATTACGGCGAGCGACAGTGTCCACCAGAACTGTTCCAGGCTATTCCATTTTTTTTTTTTTAATGGAGATATAATTGACCTACATTGTTTTTTTTTTTTTTTAATTTATTTATTCATAGAGACAGAGAGAGAGAGAGAGAGAGGCAGAGACACAGGCAGAGGGAGAAGCAGGCTCCATGCAGGGAGCCCGATGTGGGACTCGATCCCGGGTCCCCAGGATCACGCCCTGGGCTGTAGGCGGCGCCAAACCACTGCGCCACTGGGGCTGCCCGACCTACATTCTTAATGTACAAATAATGGTTCAATATTTGTGTATATCGTGAAAGGATCATCACAGTACATCAGGTCAACACCCATCACCTCACGCTCTTGCAGAATTTTTTTTCTTGTGATGAGAACTTTTAAGATCAACTTTCTTAGCAACTTTCAAATGTGCAGTATGTTGTTATCAACTGTAGTCACCGTGCTGTACATTGTGTCCCCATAACCTAGCTATTTTATAACTGAAAGGTGTACCTTTTGACCCCCTTCCCACCCCCCTCCCTGCAGCTTCCGCCAATTGTTCTCTGTATCTATGATCTTAGTTTTTGTTGTTTGTTTTCTAAGATCTCACATAGAACTGAAATCATCTGTATTTGTCTTTGTCTTATTTTACTTAGTATAATGCCCTCAAGGTCCATTCATGTTGTTGCAAATGGCAAGATTTCATTCATTGTTTTTTTTTTTTTTTTAACAGCTGAATAATATTCTATTGTTTTCCAGGCTATTCTTAAAGCATGTATTGTTGAGATGATTCCCATGTATCATCTCATATCATATTTCTTCAGAATTTCGAGGGGAGACATGACTGAAAGCACCTTGTGTTTAAAATATTTTTAATGGTTAAGTTATGCTATTTTGCATATACTCTTTGATTATTGGTTCAAGGACAAATTGATTCCTAAAGAGCAAAGTACCAGAATGACTCCAGATATCCAGGTGTATTACTTACAGGGGTTAAGGGCTACTAAAAATGATAAATATCCATGATAATAATGTACCTCTTGGACTCAGTCATTGTGAGTTGGTTTTCTGATTCATTCCACAGACATTTATTGAGCATTTACTGTGTTCCGGGCTCAGTGTTACATATTCCTCTTGGAATCGATGGGCCCTTACCATGGGATTTGCCACTCACCAGTGAAGAAACAAACTTCACTGTTGCAGATGCCCCCTGACCCCGTACCACGGGAGGTCCAACTTTCTGTGTCTCTTCATTGGGGAATAATTATCACACAGAAGTTGAAATGATTTCCAAAGCACTGTTGTGTGTCTGCAAACATAAGGCCGCTCATCATATGATCACAGTTGGAAGTGAGCATTCGGAGAGAGAGAAAGCTCTAACGCAGCAGCTGCTTGTCCTCATCTCTCTCGAACACACTCTCAAGAATGCTCGCTGCTCGGTTGTTGTGTCTTACATTTCATAGTCATGTTTGTGCCAAATAACTTTTTTCTTACAAAATGAAAAAAGGATATTAAAAAAAAAAAAAAGGTTTGGTAAAGAGTTCAGATTTATTTAATCTGTCGGCAGATCTTCCAACCAGGAAGCAACAACTCCAGGCTTTGAACCTTCTTGTCATCCTCCTGCCTGATGCAAACAGAGACACACTTAAGGTCAGTGGATTCATTTACATTAAATATCCCTCAGAAAAGCAGAGGAATTTCTCATTATTTGTCGCAAAACAGTGTGGTGTTTTCATGGACTTGTTTGCAGTAGGCTACAAAGAAAAGACCGACTTTTAAAGATAGATGGTGGAAGTGTTTTAACTCTTTATTACCATATTTACGAGGCTAGTCCTGTTAAAAGTATTATCAAGTATTTAATTTTTGCTGTAACACTTCTACCAAAACCAATGAACAAGGTTCATTTTTTTTATTTGATGGAAACATGGGTGCTTTTGGTTTTTCCTTTTTATTTTCCTACATTTTCCAAATTTATTTAATGAACATGTAGTAAGTAAAAAAATGGATGTTTAAAAAGGAAGTAATAAGACTCATCAGATATAACCTACTGTTCAGCCTAAAGATGTTGTATTTGTAGTTCTAGGCAGTATAGTTTGAAGTAAGTCGTAATGATGATTTTCAAGTGTTTGGTTAGCCAAAAGATAGACCGACTCAAATAAATTCTAATTATTTCTCTAAGGGCTTACCCTGAGGTTTTGATTTACATCATCATTTCAAAGTGACTTGGTCTATATGATTTAATACCGTTTGTAATAAGCATTGTCAGAGGCTTTTAGAATAACCAGTGGATTATTCCTACTGATTTATTTTCTTAACAGCAAAAGTTTATAGAGTAGTTGCGCAGGTTAATTATAAACTTATGAAAGAGTAAGGAAACTTCTAAGATATAGTTTAAAAACAGTATTGGCTTTAAGTTTTGCCATTGCCTTAATAAATTGTTTTTATATGGCTAACGGCAGAACCCTTGCCCTTTTGCTCCCCACATTTCTTTCTATTTAAAATGAAAAATCATGCCAAGAAATTTCATGTCAAGAAAACAAAACCAGTTGGTAAATCTTGAGACTTTTTGCTGTACCTCATTAAGACTCCTTGAACTGAAGCTGGGTGGTAGTTCTTTCATGCCCATGGAATGAATGTTAATAGTCAACTTTTCTGGATGAAAGAGTTTACGAGGATTACTGGAGTAAAATCCCTGCTTCTCTACGGGAGAACTTCCAAAGACTTACTCCCTTTACTAATAAGTCAGGAGGAAAAAAAAAATCTCTTGCTTCACTGATGGTCACATGCTGAGAAGGCAGCATTAGATGTTGGTTTTTTTGGGGGACAGAGGCCAACTCCAGAAAGGGTCACATTTGAACATTGTGTGACCAGGGTTGCTGGGTAAGTGTAGATTGTGGTCAAAGTAGAAATGGCGTGGGGACCGATTTCCAGCCTACTTGTCAGCTATGCCCTGACACAGAGCCCTGAAAGAGAAATTTAATCCATCTTTTTCTCCTTCACATAGACATACCAGTGTGTGATGGCCCTGTGAATGACAGTATAAGGCAGGCATTGAAAGACACAGGATTTCCTTAAAACATGTCTGCATTCAAATGAGTTCAAATAATTGTGAGAGGAGACACTTATTCCAGTATGGTTACTGTTGGGAAAAGATGGTTTACAATGCAATTTCAGAATTTGCCTTCAGAATTCCAGGCAGCGTACTGTTTTGAAAATTGTTTGAAAAAAAGTTTTTAAACTTTTAGAATAGTTTTAATTTTTGTTTATAAGGTTACTGGAAGTACAGTTTTATTTTATTTTATTTTATTTATTTATTCATGAGAGACACAGAGAAAGAGAGAGAGAGACAGAGACACAGGCAGAGGGAGAAGCAGACTCCATACAGGGAGCCCGACATGGGACTCGATCCCGGGACTCGAGGATCATGCCCTGGGCTGAAGGCGGCACTAACCCACTGAGCCACCCGGGCTGCTCGGGAGTACAATTTTATAAATAAAGTGGGAAATACTTTTTTGGGATAACAAAATTGGAAAATGCCGAAGAAGTGTAAATTTAATAATTAACCTTTATTTAAAATCTTAATTTTAGCTAGTCTTGATAAATGTTTCAAACAAGAATTCTAATAATAGAAACATTGAACCAAGAATGCCATAGGCACAAGAAAATAAGCCATTTACATTTAGTTCAAAGTTAAGGAAAACTCTATCACAAGGTAATTTCAGGAAGCTTAATGCAAAATTCCCCAATTTTTACAAGCCTAGTAAAAAGTCAGTTCCTATCTGGAGGAACATGATCATGGGTGTGACCTTTGCAGACTATTACGAGAGCACATCGAAGGGTTAGGAGGCACTGCATTAAGCACCATGTCCTACTTTAAGCCTAAAGAGACAGGTGTTTGGGAAAACTGTTTGACCAGGATTTGTTGTTGTTGTTTTTGACCTTGGATTATTGTATATTTGCATCAGTGATCATAACTACTTTTGACCTGGAGGAAGAAAGAGGATTGATGTTAAGATATTAGTGGGGGATCTGTGTTAATATAATTATTGGTGTTTATTTACTCATTTATTTGTATTTATCTTTAGGAAGTTAGCTCTGTAACATTGTCCTGCTCAATCCTGGCAGGCTGGGAGATTAGTATTCCTGTTTTATGAATATGAAGACGTTAAAGGGCAGATATGTCGGAAGTTTACCCTAAGATCTCACACAGCTAATAACTAACTGTGCTGGGACTCAAACTGGTTTTCAGGGAGTGAGACCAGTGAGGCTTGTGTGACACCAGACTAGTGATGCTCTTTAAAATTTTTTTAGAGTGAGGGGAGGGGCAGAGGGAGAGAGAGCATCTTAAGCAGGCTCCATGCCCCTCGAGGAACCTGACAGGGGAGCTGAGATCAACAGTGGGAGGCTTAACCATCTGAGGCACCCAGCTGCCTCTGATACTTTTTTAGCAAGGTCACTTCTTCTGTGTCAGGTAAGAAAAAATATGTCTGAAGATGAAGTGCTTTTGGCAAGGGCCAGACTAACATTTTATTAATTTCATATCGGCACACATGCATATTCTAATATTCTGATAGTAATAGTTTGGATAATCGTATTGCATATGCACACCACAATTAAAGTGGTTTATTACCTAATCTCTATCATTTATACTTTGTAAAGAAAGAGATACACTGGTCCCTGAATAATTATTCTGGTCTCTGGTGCAAAATTAAATTTTTTTCCCCTGGACCTCACCAATTAATCTTTTGTCCTCATTTGAGAAGGTATTGTTACTGTATAACCTTATGCTTAGATTACAATTTAACTTTCTGAGCACTGTACCAGAAATTAGATACATAAATCTTATTGTTAGATATTGAGGCTGTGCCTTTAGTTTGTTTCAGTTTTTTGAAGTCTATATAGCAGCTAAACTTGATTTAAGATCCACCTGTTAACACAGGAATTCTTTTTCCCCCTAAATCTTATGAGAAATGAACACTGTTTCTTCCCCCCCCCCCCCCCCACTTCGATAGAGTTTATTTCACCTTTCAGGGATTTTAAGATAAATATGAAAACACGGTTTTTTTTTGTAGTTAAGAATTCCAAAACAAAAGCCAGGTAGACCCTGTCCTCCATCTGCCAGCTCGATGACCTGTGGTAGCATCACTTACATACCTCGTTTCCTCATCCACATGAGCAGAAACCAGCCTGTTCTGGTGAAAAGTTCCTTTTTATTTACTCAGTTTTTAAAGACTCTTTCTTTGGTCTCTTTTCACACTCCCTTCCTCCACATGGCAGTCTCCATTCTTCTAGGTTTCTTGTCAGCTGGCTGTCGAGTACCTGAGATTAAATGAGCCTAAGAGAGCTTTTTTTTCCTTCCCTTCCCTTCCCTTCCCTTCCCTTCCCTTCCCTTCCCTTCCCTTCCCTTCCCTTCCCTTCCCTTCCCTTCCCTCTTTTCTTTTTTCTTTTCTTTCCTTTTCTTTCCTTTTCTTTCCTTTTCTTTCCTTTTCTTTTCTTCTTTTCTTTTCTTTTCTTTCTTTTCTTTTCTTCTCTTTCTCTTTTTTCTTTTCTGTTTTTTTTTTTTTTTTAATTACTAAAGATAAAAGTGAAGTACTTTGTGAAGCCAGTGAATATTTGTATGAAAAGCAGCTGCTTTTCAGTGCTGCGTGGCTCCAGTGGGCCCTATGTCTGAGCGCCTCCATTCATGCCTGGTTCCGACGGTGTCCTGTCTGTCCCAGGCCCAGTGCCACGTCGAGGTGCTAACCAGACAGAGAAGCTTTGATGGCAGAGCCCATCGCATGCCCCTAGCCGACTGTGGTGATTATGCACAACTTATTTTTTAACTAAGTAAAAATCCCATACGTTGACAATGCTTTTAAATCTCTTTTATCTTCATTAAAACACAAATCTCAAAGAGTCATTTCTGTTTCAGGCCCTGCTTGAATTTCTCCAAAGAGTAATAGACAATAGAGAGAAAAATAAGATGACAACCATGAATGTAGCAATGGTCATGGCCCCGAATCTCTTCATGTGTCACGCGTTAGGCTTGAAGTCCAATGAACAGCGAGAATTCATAATGGCAGCTGGGACAGCGAACATCATGCATTTATTGATTAAGTATCAACAACTTCTGTGGACAGTAAGTATATATCTTTAAGTTCTGTTAATGAATAGTGATATCTAGATTCTAAAGTCTTTTTATGGTTATATTTTCTCTAAAAAGCAAACCAGTAGAAGTGATTCCAATGTGACTTTAAAAAAAAATTGATGTTCATACACCTGACAACTAATATAACACTGGGTTAATTACACTGGAATTAAAATAAAAAACCAATGTCCATTTATTAAATCTCAGTTTTTATTTTTATTTTAATTTTTTTTTTTAATTTATTTATTTATGATAGTCATACAGAGAGAGAGAGAGAGAGAGGCAGAGACACAGGCAGAGGGAGAAGCAGGCTCCATGCACCGGGAGCCTGACGTGGGATTCGATCCCGGGTCTCCAGGATCGCGCCCTGGGCCAAAGGCAGGCGCCAAACCGCTGCGCCACCCAGGGATCCCTAAATCTCAGTTTTTAAAATGCCAGCATTATTTCATTGTTTCAGTTTGGAAACTTCTAAAATATTTTATTTTTGCTCATGTAATTTCTGAGAATCGATTTTTCCTGGATTATCACTAGATACCTGTCAGCTTTTATTGGTGAGTTTTTCTTTCTTTCTTTTTTTTTTTTTTAAGTCTCAATTCCAAGGATTTAGCAGAGAGGCAGGAGTTCTTTTCAGCAGGTTTGGAGAAGGTGGTTTCTTCTTTTTTTTTTTTTTAATTTTTATTTATTTATGATAGTCACACAGAGAGAGAGAGAGAGAGAGAGGCAGAGACACAGGCAGAGGGAGAAGCAGGCTCCATGCACTGGGAACCAACCCGACGTGGGATTCGATCCCGGGTCTCCAGGATCGCGCCCTGGGCCAAAGACAGGCGCTAAACCGCTGCGCCACCCAGGGATCCCGAGTTTTTCTTTTCTTTTGAGGCGAGGCTAGCTGGTTATTAGAAGGGACTGCAGGTTAGCTAAAGGCTGGGTTGTTCACAGGTGGCTGCAAAAGGGACCAACCTTCAATGTAGTGGTCCCTAAGGCCAGTCACCTCAGGCAGTCTCTAATCCTGGCATGTAAGGCATAGGAGATGGATACTATGTCCTTGAACTTTACCAAGCCTCTTTTTGAACCCAACCTACACAATGGGGATAAATTACTTCTTGTGCATGCTCTGTCCTCATGACGAATGAATAATACGATACATTTTTTTCCATATTTAATGAATAGTGCATGTATAAAATAGCATGGTCTTATGGGTCTGATGAAATGGTCAAAACCCTTACTTGTCTCCACATTTAAAATATAAAGATAAAACCTTTTCTAGAGCTCAAAAGTCATGCCACTTCTTTTTCCTCCCCAAACTTAATTCTATTTCTCCATAGATTCCCAAGTTTATTGTCAACCAAGTGAGGAAGCAAAACACTGAAAATCATAAAAAAGATAAAAAAGCCATGAAGAAATTGCTGAAGAAAATGGCTTATGACCGAGAAAAATATGAAAAGCAGGATAAGAACACAAATGATGTAAGAGAAACTTGCCGATACGTGTTTATGCAGATGTCAGTATTGTTCTTACTTTCACACGCACCAGAAGGACTTTCATATGTTTCTGTGTTAGCAGGACCTTCCACACACTTACTGGGCCCGGTTGCTATGGACGAAGTTCTAGGCCCACTAAGGGCAACTGTGCTCCTAGTAATGATCATACTAGCAGTTGCTCGGGTGTTGGTGACTCAGCATATGAGCTGTTAGTGGGGAACAAAGGAAAATAAGAAGAATGTCTTGACACACACCCGCTCACCCCCCCCCCCCCACACACAGAGGACTCTGTGGAGACGCCATTGTCCACTGAACATGTCATCTACTGAGTAAGGCGTCCCTGTGTGAACCACTTGATCTTTTTTTTTTTTTCCATTTTCTCATCTGTCAAATGGGGAAAAATAACTGAGTCAGATAAACAGACCAATGGTTGGTTATGCCTAGGATCCTTCCTGGGTTTCAGTAAGTTCTTCATTGGGTCACTCGCCGAATCCGGGGAGATGTATGCTGCAATAAAGAAAATTAAAATGTTTTAAAAAGAGATACCTAAATAGCATTTAGAAACTGCCATAAGAATGTATTAAGAATCAGGTTTAAAATAGTAAAATATACATGAAGACACATTTATGAAGTGAGTTACCAAAGCTCTAAGTTAAGATCGGGAAACGGAAGGGTTTCTATTGTTCTGTTTATGGTGGAGACACCCCCACCACCAGCACCGCCACCTTTGAGGTTATTCAGTTACATGCTGACATCTTGTGGAATAATGTGGAAATGCAATTATCAGGCTGTGATTCCCTTTTTTTTTTTTTTTTGGCCTTGGCTTTGGCCTACTTAAGGATCTAGTAATTATAAAATATACGCATATATAAGCACACACACATATATATTCTATATTGTGCCTCTCGCCATCAAAAAAATAACATTGTTTGGCATGAAATATTTTTGGTCAATTTTTAAGTATTTTTAAGGACATAAAATGTAGTAAAAGGGAATTGTTGATACTGTTTTATTATTTTGAGAAAGGGCTTGCTCTTGTCACAGGTTAGAAAGGATTTTTGACGTACCGTTTTCATTTAACTTAGAACATTTCATTTCCCCTAAAATCATTACAAATACATGAATATAATTTTGTTCTGTAGCTCTGCTTATTCGTATTAACTTAGATGGTTTTATAGCCCTGCCTTTTTTATAAGGTAGTACAATGTGAGGTATGTCATACATCCGAGGAAACATTTATGCTGTACCTTTTAAATAATAAAACCCTGGACAAAAAATTTAAGTTAGGTTTTAGAGATGAAACGTTTACATCATGTTGTTATTTCTAGAGAATTTGTATTAACTTAGATTTCTTTAGTTCGTACTTTGGATTAACAAGGTGAGATGGTCTGAGAATCTCCGTACTACGTAGAAGCCATCTTGTCATTTTAAGCCTTGGGATTCAAACGTGGATTTAAGTCTCTGTTTTATCATGTATTAGCTGTTACTCAGTCTCTCTGAGTGTTGCTTTTGTCTTCTGAGAAACTCAGTTCTTTTACCAGAATGCTGCTAACCGTTGCTTGGCGCCGAGCCCCCACTCCCTGTTAGGTATTCAGAGGAAGATGGCGAGGCTGGTGCTCACCCTCAGGGAGCTGGAGGGGCTGCGGGGTCCAGAAGGGTCGAGCTTACAGGTGCCACAGGTGTGGGACTGAAAGCCTGATCAGGGTTCCCGGGGCTGCGGAACAGGAAGTGGGCCTCTGAGAGGCTTCCTGGGAAGGAGAGCCGGGTGTGAAAAGCACGTAGGTGTTGTTTAGGCAGCAAATTGCATAAAGAGCTCTCACTAGCAGAGGAAGCTTCTGGCAGAGGCGTGGCCCAGAGGTAGTCAGGACTCGCGGTGGAGGTTCATTGGGTCCATCATCTTGACTAAAATTTTCAAGCACTTGCCAGAGTTTTGTTCAAGTTGCTGCCATTTTATTAGCGAGAACGACAACACACAGAGAACGATGACAGAACAACACTCAAGTTACTGGATGGAACATGGGCCAGCTATTTTGTGGTTAGCTGCCCAGTCCCATTCTGTCTTAGTAGTTTGTGTTTCCTTACTTTTCCCCAAATCACTTGAATGTGTAGCATGAGATTACGGAGCCTAAAACTGGCCAGGGTATTTTATTCATCTGCTAAGCAGCTGTTTACTGTATGGCTGTCACATGCCAGGCACTGTTCTAGGCACCTGAAATACGGGCAGAGACTGCTGTTGTTGTGCAGCTTAAATTCTGTAACTAAGAATTAGTAAGTGAATTACATCGTATGTTACTACGTGAGAAGGGCTCTAAAAATAATAAAAATAGCACAGAAAAAGGGAGTCAAAGAAAGGAGGAAGGCCCTTGCAATACTAAGGTGGGTGGTCTAGGTATTGTTCGTTTGTGTGAAGATGTGAAGGAGGGACGGGGTGCCAAGGTGCGTGTCTCTCTCAGGAAGAACAGAAGGAATAGTCTGTCAAAAGCCTCTTGGTAGGAACTTGCTTGAGGGTATTTGAGGACCAGCAAGCAGTGCTTGTAACCCGAGTGGGCTGGCAAGGGGGACGGCAGTAGGAGATGGGATCACAGGGACCACAGGACCAGGAGATGACATAGGGCCTTGTAGGCCATCTTCAGGAATTTGGACGTATCTTGAGTGAAGTGGGGTCGTTGCACGGTTTGAGCTAAGGCTTGAACATCTATGTCCTAAGATGTGCCCTTGGATTGTTGTGTTGAGGATAGACTCTGGGAGAGCCACATCTATGGGGAGACCACATCAGAGGAAGAAGTTCATGTCTCGGTGCAAGCAGGACACCAGGATACTAGTGCCAGAGGTGACACGGTCACATTCTGTGTCTTTTGATGTCAGAGTCCTTGGGATTTCTTCAAGTTGAAATGATACGAATTTTAAGAGAAAGAAGTAACAAGTGACTCCAAGGTTTTTGGCCGGAGAAATTGGAAGGATGGAATTGCCCCTTCAGCAGGGAAGATCACAGTTTCCAGTCAGGGCGTGTTGAGGGTGAGATTCATGTTAGAAAAAGAAGTAGGGATGTTTGAGGGTGTTTGGTGGGAAAATTAGGTCCTAGGGGCCAGTGAGGCGCGTGGAGCAGGGGCAGAAGGAAGGCCAGGCGGGGTCTCCGGGAGGAGCCTGACCTCCACTCGGGCAAATCTTGACCCCAGGAGTCACAGGGTTACACTTGCATGTTCAAATCATTGCTGCGATGTCAGGTGAAGGAAAGTTTGGAGCGGTGAAACACAGGAGGTTGGGTAGGTGGTGCCCCTAATTTCATCGCCATTGGGGGCACATAATTTGGTAGACTCTCCCCGGAGAGTCATGAGCATATGGCAGAGGCCTGAAGACTGTGCTTTTCATTGTATTCAGAAATTCCTTCAAAGGGAGTAGTAAGACGAGCATGCAAAGGCTTATGCTTAAGTTCCTTGCCGTATTCTTTATGCTGGCCAGAACCAGAAATAGCCCGAAAGGGTACGAGGAGTTCCATACCTTATGGCGCATTTACGTAGCGAAATATCATGGAAATACAAGGGTGTATATTGACGTTGGAAGATATTCATAATATGTTGGAGAAAACTTGCAAATTAGCGAAGGCAGCCATACTTGCAAGGGGTAATAAGTGTCATTATTTTGAGTGCTTGCCAGAGGACAGGCATGCTGCTAAACATTTTCTGCAAACATCATCTCATTTAATATTTACAGGAGTTTAATTGAAGTGTACGGTATTATTGTCTCATTTTTTATAGATGAGGAAAGTGAGGGTCAGCAATCTCAAGTAACTTGCTTAAGGTTATCTGGATAGGAAGTGATGGGGCTGGACTCTAAAACCAAATCTGTATGATCTTAAATCTGAGTCTCTTTACTCATATCCCCTATTTCCTTAGAGGTCACAGAAAAACTCTGAGAGAGTTGTGTTCCTGGGTCCCAGCTCGTGGGTAGTAATACAGTGAACACGTAGGACTGCCATTATTAACGTGTGTTCGATGTATAGCTTTTAACCACAGTCCTGGGCCGTGCCAAGACCCAGCAATGGGAATGGAAAGAAGTGTTAAGTGTGAGCTGGGGGGACCGACAAGATGTGGAAACTAACTGGATACGAGGAATGTAGAATGAGGAGGAATCTAGAATGACTCGCTGGTTTTACCGTGGGTGATTTTATCATTGATAGAAAGCACTCAGCAAAAGGAACGGACTCTTAATTGAGGTAGTCAGTTCTTGACATGGATAGTTGACCCTCTGTGTGAAAGCACTTTGGCTCCACGGGGCTGTAGCTCAGAAGGCCCAGAGCTGGAGGTGTGCCTTTGGGATCAGCACAGAGATTGCCGTGGAAGCCAAATATGCCAATATTTTAGTGGTGAGCCACGGAAGAGGAGCTGGTCAAAGAGGCCAAGAAATAGTAGGAAGTCAGAGGAAGTGGAAGATTACAGCGTCTTGGAGGCCCAGGGACGAAGATGGGTAGGGAAAGGAGCTTGGTTAGTGTACCACGTGCTAGAGAGAGGCTGGAGAAGGCTAACTTTGGGCAGAGGTCAGTGCATTCTGCATTGAAAGGTCACTCCTGACTTTCTCCAAAGCACTGTCAGTAACTACAGTTGGAAGAAGCCAGATTGCCAGGGATTGAGGAAGGAAAGACAAAAGACTGTAGATCATGAAAAGTCATCAGGGCAATATATATATATTTTTAAAGCATTCTGTATGCTATTAATGCTGACCATATGTACTCAGGGTTCATGTTATTGAGATTTGCTTGACTAGATAAATTAATAGTTTGAGCCAGGTTGTAAGGGACACAGTATCTACTTAATATGACAAATGTTTTTAAATGAGTAAGTTGTTTGATACAAATGTGACTTTCTTGAATACTAAGGACACATCATTTGCACCAGAAGGAAGCACTTGGTGAAAAACAACAAAATGGTAGACCATTAAAAATAACCATTTTGTGACAGCCTTCAACGTGTGGTTGGGACTGATATCACACACACACACACACACACACACACACACACACACACACACGGGTATATATGCTCTATATCACGTACTGGAAGTTGTGGCTTGAGGATATAGCTCTAGCTCTGCCATCAGTGGGACATTAATAGCAAATCATTTTATCTCTCTGCGCCTTACTTTCCGCTGTAAAATGAGGGGTAGGGCCAGATTGATGCTATCTTATCCAGAGTATGCAATAGGGTTGTCTGTAGTAGCATTCTTTATAAAACATGACTGGGCCGCTCCCTGGACCCACTGAGTCAGAAACTCTCAGAGCAGGACCTTGGCATGTGTACTGTATAAAAACTGTGAGTATGATTCTCCCCACTGGGTACGTATGTATGTGTAAATTTATATTTAATTGTATTACGGATTTTTTCTTACCTAGATACAAAAAACAGAATAGTATATGAACCCCATAAACCTATCAACAGTGATCACACCTATTTTTCTAATCTCATTCCATCCTGTCTCCCACACCTTGTTTCCTTCTAGTACTTATAAGGAAATCATAGACATCCTGTCATTTCACCCATAATTTCTTCACATTGCATCTCTGCCTTATAAGGGCCTGGGGCTGCTTTGATGAGCATCTGGTTATGAATTGCTGAATCATGCAGGTCTCAAGTCCATTGAGGACTTTGATCTGTGATTTTTCTACTATCATTCAAGCTCACCTTTCAGCGTAAATGGAGGCTGTACTTTTTGTTGTTGTTAAGATTCATTTATTAGAGAGGGAGCACGAGCAGGAGGGGCAGAGGGAGACAGGGAGAGGATCCCAAGCAGACTCCGCAGTGAGCTCGGAGCCAGACTTGGGCCTCAGTCTCACCCACCATGCGATCAAGATCATGACCCGAGCCAAAAACAAGAGTTGGATGCTCAACGTACTGCACCACCCAGGCACCCTCGGAAGCTGTACATTTATGAGAAAGAGATTTTGCCAAATAAGCTGAGCTCCTCACATCTTCCCTCCTTGGTAGAGGGAATATTCCCTCTGTGGTTAACTTCAGTGTTAGCCCAGGATGATCTCATGTCACACCCTAAATTTATAATTGAGGAACCCATATTTAGAGAGCTTACCTGACTTGCTAAAAGATCCAAGATGATCTTATAACATTTAACATTTAGGGGCGGCCCGGGTGGCTCAGCGGTTTAGCGCCACCTTCAGCCCAGGGTGTGATCCTGGGGTCCTGGGATCGAGTCCCACGTCAGGCTCCCTGCATGGAGCTTGCTTCTCCCTCTGCCTGTGTCTCTGCCTCTCTCTCTCTCTCTTTCTCTCATAAGTAAGTAAGTAAGTAAGTAAATAAATAAATAAATAAATATCTTAAAATTTTTTTTTAACATTTAGGATTTGGGGCTTGGAAAAGAACTCTGTTGCTGCTACTTTCTGCCATTCTCTTCTAGAAAATCTTGGAGTTGACAGCAGTGCGGTGTGGATTCTGGATTGTTTATAGCCAGGGCTGCATGTCTGATCACAACCCTGTTTAGAATTCCATTTCTGGTTTCATTTAACAGCTCTGACCCAGAGCATCATTGCAGATATTGTTTTAAGCATCTGCTTTAGGTCTGGAAACAGTGTCTGGATCTACCTGGGGACTTACGTGGAAAATCACAGTATAGTATCAAGCGCAGAATCTTGTTTTTTTTTTTTTTTTTTTTGAAGACGTTTGTGATTTTTATTATAGTACATAAAGAATACCATATTAGAGGAAAAAAACTTAGTTTTGTTGTAAATTAAATGCATATTCCTATAGAAGCTATTTCAGGTTCTTTAAAAGTCTCTGAATCTGATTTGGATAAAAGTTTAAGCATTTGGATAATAGAGGGTCTATTATAGTCAGGACTTAGGCAGTTCAAGATGGCAGAGAATACTTTCATGTCTCACCTCCAGTCGGACTAAGGTGATAAATATGCCATTTTAGTTTAAGGCACCTTGCTAAAATGTCCTTGTTTAATTTCCTAAAATATGTGTTATATTCTCTTTCTTAAGAAAGTTGTTTTTTCACTTTGCCCTGTTGAAGATAAAATATTTTTCTGTAGCATTAAAAATGTCAGCTTACATTTAACTTAGCTTTTAATGAAAAAAATGAATTAATATTTTTTAAAGGTCTGACACTGAATTTCTAATCTAGAGTGCAAAAATATGAGCAATGCAGTGTTTATCTACATGTTATGAAGAAATGCTAAAGTCATTTTCTATTTAACCAAATAAGAAATAATAAGAAATGAAATATATTAAAAAAAACATTTTATGTTTATTTATTCATGAGAGACACAGAGAGAGAGGCAGAGACACAGGCAGAAGGAGAAGCAGGCTCCCCGTAGGGAGCCTGACGGACTCGATCCCAGGACCCTTGGGGGTCACGCCTTGAACCAAAGGCAGATGCTCAACCACTGAGCCACCCGGGCTGCCCTAAAATCTTGTTTTTAAAAATATTCTTTAGTTCAATATATAAAACATGTGAGGACCATATGAGATGATTTTCTCCATTGTAACAGTTTTTATATGCATAAGAAATTATTTTGTAAGTTGTAAAATCCTTTGTGACTAAATTTTAAGGTTGTGTTAGTGAAATACTGTTCTCCAGTCTTGCTGTACATCACATAACTTCAGCTCACCAGCACACCAAAAATAAACATTAAAAAAATAAGAGAGTCACAGCTGTTAAGACACACACGAAAAAAATGTGAAAGTTACAAAGATTATACTATTCACAGGTTCAGTTATTACTGTGGCTCAAGTTAAGAACAGACTATTTGGCTTAATGATCATGCCTGTTGTATCTGTTCAAAGCTTGGCAGCTCAATGTAATTAGTGCACTAATAGCTTGAGTATTTGATGTAGCATGATTTTGGAGCTTAATAGAAGTTGTCATACACCATTTAAACTGGAGCCTTGGCATCATTTATTGTTTATAGTCTTTAGCAAATATCATTTGGCCACCCTTGTCAAGATATCTGGGGAAAAAAAGGTTTCCAGAACGAGCTTCTAAACTCTCCATCTTTAACCATTATGCCTGCCAGTTACATGCATTTTTTTCTCCAATAGTGAAGGGCATGGCAGCTTCAAAGTGAGTCAGACTTTTCTATGTACGTGTTATTGTGAGAATTTGGATGGAATGTATCACTACAGAGGGAAACACTTAAGAACTGTTCCTGTCCTAGACACTCATGTGCACACACGCACACACAGCTTCCCTGCTAGAGCAGTCTCCTTAGTTGTCAAAGAACGTGACCAGTCGACCTAGGAAGGTGCTGTGAGCCGTTGTCGGCCAAAAAAAGGTTTAAACAGGCGCTCATATCCCAGTTCCCCTCCCTCCCTCCCTCCCTTCCTTCCTTCCTTCCTTCCTGGAGGAGGGTCAGAAGGAGAAGTAGACTCTCCGCTGAGCAGGGAGCCTGACTCAGGGCTCGATCGTGGGACTTTGGGATCATGACCTGAGCTGAAGGTAGACGCTTAACCCACTGAGCCACCCAGGCACCCCAGTTCTATGTGAAAGGAGTCAAAATAGTATAGTTAGTGGTTCGGGAAGGGCTAGAGCTGATCCAGAACTGGCCTAGCTCCACCCTCTGCTCACTAGGGGGAAGGTTCCATGAGGCACCTGGACCCATGCCACTCCCCATCTGTTCCAGAGCCAGGATACGGCGATTCCTTGACGTTCCACATACACATGAGAACTCCCGAGTGTCCTCAGTAGCTTGGCCCTGAGTCTCTTCCTTCCAAACTCTATCAGAGAGACTCTGGATTCCCATGTGTGTCACATGTGCTGCTCTTGGGTGTGACCCCCAACACCACACTGACCTGACTGCTGTATTTTATAAGGGAGCAGAGTTGTACTGTCTCCGGCACCGTCTCTGAACACATGTAGAAAGCGTAGGTCATGCCAACGTATTAGAGGGGTCTTGTAGGAAGAGTGGCCGCATCCACGAGCAGCTGCACACCAACATCGGTGACTCCCTGCAGAAGTAAACGACTGGAGGGTCCCTCGTAACACCTTGAATTCCTTCCTTCCTCTCTTTCCCTGCCTGTCTTTTCTCACTCATGGAGGAAATACCATGTGATAGATGGAGGCAATTTGTTTCTTTTAGGAAATGTTCCTAAGACAGTCTTTTTGCTATTTAGGAAATACATGTCAGTGTACGTTATTTTATTCTCGAGAAATACAATAATGTTAGCATAGCATTCTTAGAGATGTTTTTGAGTGATTCATGCCATCAATAAGTATTCGATAGCTGGCTACAGATGTGACGCAGTCATGTGGCATGTAGCTAGAACACAGGTATCCTATAGTGGAACCCCATCATAAAAGAGTCTCAGGGGAAGGAAGAAGTTCTCTTGGACCCTGTGGATCAGGAAGGTTCCTTGGAGTTGGATATATTTGAGTTGGGCCTTGAAATATCGATAGCAGGAGATATTACAGAAGAGGAGGAGAACGAACTTCAAGATAGGAAAGCCTGGGTGTTTGTAGCACATGTTGGTTGGCTTTTTTGGCCCAAACAATAGAATGTACCATGGGAATAGTGGAGAGAAAGGCCGGGAGCAGAGGAAGGTTGTCCTGTCCCTGAATTCTATGGCAGGAAATTATTTTTCTGGATCATTTTGGTATTGTAACTCATTTTTTGGTTGATCTCCTATATGTAAAGACTTATTGTCATCTTCACTTTAAAAGTCAGCATAGATTTGCCAGCCTTCTTGATATTTTACTGTTGGATGGGATATAATTATGGGAACAGTTGTTGCCACTATTATTTTTGCCAAAGAAGAACCTGTACGTAAGGATATGTGGCACCGTGACTTGAGCAGATTTCCTGACTTTCTTGAATGGGCATAAAGTATTCGGGTGTCTGCAAACCCTAGCCCCCTATTCAGGGCCCTCCATACTAATAGTAGATGGACGGAGAATCCAAAATACCGATATTTATTGCTTAATTGAGTGGACAAGGTGGATTAGGATTTTATGAACACAGACTCTGTGCTTTGACTGTTGCTATTACGATTTTAATCCAACATTTGTGTTCTGTGCCAGCTTCTTGTTTTCCACCCCCTAGAAGGAAGCAGGTGAGGCCGGGCCAGCAGGTAGAATGATCACGGTGGGACATAGGCTAGTGATGAAACCCAAGGGAAGAGTGTGTGCAGCACAATCCCTGAGTTAGAAGGTACCCCATTGATTTCATAGCTGCTGTGAAAGGAAAAAAATGCACACAACCAAATAAAAGCCCCTGTCCATTGGAAGAAGCCGCTCATTTTCCAAATGTTACAAATGAAAACAAATTGCCACAGAATCAAGGAAAAAGGTAACTTAGATTTGCATCCTGGGGGGTGGGGGGGCAGGGGTCAGAGACCAGACTACTTTGTCGGACCAAAATCTACGCCCCGGAAATTGAAAGTCAGCAAACCAAGCCAAGGGGCCAGGCCAATGGGACGGCAGCAGGAGTTGAGGGCTCTGGGAATGGGTTGGGATTGGGTGTCCTTCAGGGGTGGGGTTGAGCCTCTTCCCCAGGGACAGAAGTTAAAGGACCCTAGGAACACGGAGGTTCTTCCAGCTGGCCCGCGTTGTTTGGCTGGATGGAGTGTTCTCCACGAGGTCAGATGAGGGAGCAGGGTTTCCCAGGTTGGCCCGGGGCCTCTGCGGTGTCCCCACAGCTGAAACAGGTGCCTGCGGCCCTCTGGGGGGGAACGCCGTGGTCCTGCACAATCCCACGCTTCCGTGTCCAGCCTCGCCTGAGCCTCTCCCCTTGGCGGTTCTTGCACAACAATTCGCAGGTTACTGAGAAGCACGTGCAAGTCTCATGCAGGCACCTGCACTGTGATGTAGCCTCATTCTCTAAAGCCATGTTATTTTGGTTGAAATTTGAAAGAAGTCACATTAATTCCATTCCTGGTGTATCCATGCTTTACGTTGGTGTGGGGAGAGGGAATGAAAGCAATCCAAGACCATGGTCATTACAAAAAGATGATATTGTGAGCACAAAAAATACTAGAAGGCGTGTGTCTCATTACCTGCTAGGTGAGTAGACATAGAACAGTGCCTGGTACGCAGTCCATGCTTAGTGAGTTTTAGCTTAATTAAACAGGGTTTTGTAGGAAGTGCTTTGTAAAGCCTTTGCGCGTGCTGCTTGTCCTAAGGACGTGACATACAGTTATAAATACTAAATTACTATTTATTGTGGCAGAACAACCAAGAATTAATTAAGCCGGATATTTTGAATGTCCTAGCTCATGTTTTGCTGGTCCTCACAATCTTTGATAGTCCCCAACATAGAGACAGTTCTTAACACCTATCGGCAGAGCACTTAGAATCGGTCACCTGGGGTCAGAGCGTGCGGGTCGCCATGTGAACCCACTCACCAAGCGAGGAGCGGGAGAGATACAAACGTTTAGAAATGTATGTTTCTTTTGTTTTGATTTTTTAAATGCTCTCAGGAGCAAGAATTTCTGTGAGATTTTGTCAATGTGCAGGAAGATTTTTAAAATGCATACATTGCGAGAGCACACAAAGTAACTTCTTTCTGATTCAATTTCATAAATTGCTACATGAAGAAGCGCTCTCTAGTAGATAATACTCAGAAATCAGCACTTAATATGGCAGTAATGGTTATTGCTGTCATTCTTTACATCTTTAAAAATAATTAAGCATTACTGCATCGGCATTATAAAGTTCCCCTATCACCATTAAGAGGATATTTGAGGTTTGATGTAATTTAGCAAATTACATTATACAGTAGTTAAGGTTTTTATGTAGTGAAGTAAAATGCGTCGTAGTTGAGCACACTTACCATGTAATGCATTGTACAGAGTTCCACGTTGCAGCTGCTGCCAGCTTCGTTCCAATGTCATTATTGCTTTGCAGGCTGACGTTCCTCAGGGAGTGATTCGAGTGCAAGCTCCCCATCTCTCGAAAGTTTCCATGGCAATACAGCTAACTGAAGAACTAAAAGCCAGTGATGTGCTTGCCAGGTTTCTCAGCCAAGAAAGGTAGAGGCCTGTTTTGTTTTAATCATTCCGTGGCATAACTCACACGCGTGCTCTCTCCCTCCCTACCCCCCCTTCCTTAAAAAAAAAAAAAAACAAGTACGGGTGATGTGAAGTGCTTCAAAATTTGGTCTTCCCAGCAGAAAAGAAGAGCAGACTTGACAACTAGACTGTGGTAATGAGTCGAGTGCATTGGAGGTGGTTTATGTGTGAGTCGAGGCTGTTTGGAGCAGGATGTGTGAGCATTCCTTCACGGTGCCTGCAGCGGGCTCGGCCCCTGAGACCACTCAGTAGGCTTTCTAGAATATGTTGATCGGAGGTTAATCACCACGTGTAGGCTGTTAGGAAAATGGCCAGATAAGATACAGTGGGATTAAAACAAACAATACAAAATACAACTTTTTCTATGAGCTATGACGAATAAAAAGAAATGCCGAAATTTAAAACCAGGAATTGAGGGAGGACACGCAGCGCCTGGAGCTCTGACGTCTCCCACACACCTGGAACGCTGCCCTGGGGAGCCGCAGGGGGGCCGCAGCCCAGCCATCTCCGCTGCGCTGAGGCTGGTGGGCGTGGGAGGCGGCCTGTGGGAGCCCTTGGCATCCCTCTGATAATATCAGAGCATCTGCTTCTTGAGACATTGTATTTTTTTTTTTCTGGAATTTTAGAGCTTTAACAGGTAGGTTGGGTTTTTAGTTCTTGCCCTTTTAATTATTTTTAGCTAAAGTTATTATTTTAATGATTTCGCCCTCATTTCCACTCATTGAAAATTACTCTAAATGTCTTAAAAGGGAGATCCAGGGCCCGGGCGTCTTGGCTTAGGAATTCTGTGTGCTGGTCTTCCACGGAACGTCCTCTCCGCGTGGTGCTGTCCAAGGGCAGCCCCGGAGGTTTGTGCCAAAACCTCTCTGGAGTTAATACAGCACCTTGAATACTTGACAGGCCTCTGCTCTGGTTAAGGCTGTCACAGGTCGGAAGGGGATACAGATACACTGTAAAATGTCTTCGCTCCCGGTTCATAAACTGGGGAAAGAGCCAAGCCTGAGCAGTGAGGACGGCAGCGACGTAGACGACGGGCATGTGGGTAAGGCCCGGGCCCTTGGGGAGCCAGCCCCGCTCCCCCGGCAGCACCACGACGCATGCATGGCTATTGCTTGTTTAACTGATGAGAAAATCAAGACTTTGCAGGGTCACACCTTGCATAGGTGGTGGTGCTGAACTCTGAATGCATGGTTTCCTCCTGCAAAGGCTGCCCTTTCCACACTGTCCATACAAGCCAGGTTCCAGAAGCCATCCTGGACCTGGGGCCAGCGGTGCAGAGCCCCAGAGCAGCTGGATGCCTCGGTTCCCTGGAGGGTTTCTGCTTCATGAAATCAGCCCCCGTCCTCCCCACTCCCTGCTGTGGCCTGGGACACACCAGCCCTTGCTGCTGTGCGCACCAGGGACGAGTGCCCGCCCGCCCACCCGCTCCCAGGGGGTGCCCGAAGGACATCTGGCCACACTTCAGATCTAAGCAGCCCTTTCGGGCCAGACACAGCTATTGACACAGCGTCTACGCTGAGGACCCAAGCATCCAGTTCAGTCTGTGCTGTGGTTGCTGTACTGTGGTGACAGAAGACGAGACTGTCAGGCCAACCGTGACTTTAGTATTTAGGGTACAGCATGCTAGTCCTGGGCATATCATTATAGAGAGCACGAGGTTTGTGACAATTATCCTCCGCATACTGGGATTTTCTGCTTGGGGTGCTTTTGTTAAACGAGCATTTGCTGCCCCCCTGCAGTGGGATCTGTTTTTTGTTTTTGTTTTTTTTTTTTCTTTTTAAAGTTGTTATTTATTTACTCATGAGAGACACAGAGAGAGGCAGAGACACAGGCAGAGGGAGAAGCAGGCTCCATGCAGGGAGCCCGATGCAGGACTCGATCCCGGGACTCCGGGGTCATGACCTGAGCTGAAGGCAGATGCTCCACCGCTGAGCCCCCGCCAGGGGCCCCAGATCCATTTTTTTCCTGCCTCCTCCCTCATGCCCATCCTGCTCCACCTACGGGAAAGTCTGGTAAACATCTCTGCCCATTGCTTACCCCCAGCCCCAGCCATTCCTCAGGTCCCTTCTTTACGTCTGGGGGTGCTGAAGGCAGATGATCTGGATCCAAATGCCATCTTTTCCTATTTCATTTTAAGCTAGATTTGTAATCTCCTTAAGCCTCAAGCTTTTCGTTTACGAGTAGACCCTAATAGGACCAGCCTTGTCCTGCAATAATGAGCTGGGGAAGTGACCGTGAGCACATAGCACTACTTGTTCGGACCATACAAGTGAAACCCTCAGTGTTTATAAATATGTTCTCTTCCGCCACATTCCCCACCCCTCCCCTTTGCATTCCTCCTGTGTAGGGACCATTGGAAACCCTACCTCCCCCATCCTTTTCTCCCCTATTTTCTCCACCAAAGACAAGAACACACACTTTATTTACATAAAGTAAATATACAATAAATTTCACATTGACTCACCAGCCTTGATAAAGGCCATTGCCTTTTCCTTAATTTTAGATTTCTTGATGAGCATGACCCAAAGCTTGCATTTACCAGGAAATCTAGTTGAGGTTTCTTTAAAGTAGAACAAGAACCCAGATCCTGGAGAAATGGTCTTATCAAGTCTCCCAAGACATTCAGCTTGGTTTTCATAGAAATAATGACTTCTTATGATGATAGTTTATTGCATCATAGTCTATATTATAAGTAAAGATAATTATTATTTAATTTTAAAAACAAGCATACACTGGTTTGGAATAAAACGAGCTGTCTCTTGGCTAGGGCACGAGTCAGCAGGTGGATCTTAAGTGTGGGTGTATGTAAAGCCCCGAGTGTCTGTCATGTTGCAGACAACAGAGTAGCTGGAGTTGGATAACCCGGACGAGTCACCGGACGACGGGTTGGGGACGCTGCTTCCCAACACGATGGTTCGAATGAAAGTCGGGTCTCCTCTTCCCTCTGCAGTTCCGGGGAGCGTGTCTTCAGGGCCTTACAGGAGTGGTCCGCAAAGCCTTCCAGGCGTCACAATCCATTAGAGAGCTTTTGAGAAACAAGTTCTTTGGTTTGATCCAAATGTGCGAGATCAGCTTCTAGAGCTCTGGGTCTGAATTTTTAGCAGGTCTCTTGTATACAGAGTTTTGAAAAACTGCTGAATTTTATTTGAACCGAATACTCTGGAAGAGTTTATTCTTTGAAGAGCACAAATCTGCAAATGCATCTTCTACTTCTGAGGCCATCATAAGGACTATTTGCTTCTGCTTCGAGCGTATGTAACTCTCGTACCTGAACAGTCAGCACGGGAAGGTTATGAACCGGGTCTTACGCTTGACGTTCACCTTGCGTACTGTGAGCTGTCAGCACAGCAAACATGTGGTGGATACTTACTGACTAAATGCAGTGTAAAAACTAAGGCGGAAACATTTCTTCTTATAGTTTTAAGAGGACCTTCCTGGCCCCTTTGCCAACTGGCAAAGCAGTTGGTCATATTGATGATTTTATTGGCCGCGAAGATGTTACTTTTCTTCTTAATTTTACAAATTTAGATGCTGATTTATTATTTTGCCTTCAGATGTATGAGTCCATTTGTTTATTTTAATTTACAGGTATGACATTTTTATTACCTATTTGGCACACTTAACAGATGGGAAAATACGAATGTTAGATAATTACAGTGTGTCTAAGTTATGAATTTCCCATACAAGCCCGAATTCCCCAAGCACATTAAAGTGATTTACTTGCAAGCTGTTTGATGATACAACTAATCAGTTTGTTTTGTCCCCAATAGTGGGATTGCCCAGACTCTTAAGAAAGGGGAAGTTTTTTTGTATGAAATTGGAGGAAATATTGGTAAGCACATTTTGTTTCTCTCTGTGTTACATATGCTGATTTGACATTGCCGGTGGTTATTATTTGTATCTTTGGGGGCGGAAATCAGAAGTTACATATAGAAGTTGATGATGAATATTGTGGATTTGTTCAGTGGTCTTTTTCTCTTCAGGCTCTATTTGAGCTCCTCCCTGCAAAGGCCCATCTGCGTTGAACCTCAGCAAGGACGAGTTCCCTTAAAATAGTAGCTGCTTCTAGGACGTTAATGAACTTTTTCAAAACAACTTTCTTTTTTATATGCTTACATCACATCTTAATAAAGGAAGTAGCCGAGCTAATTTAAGGCCAGGATTACGTTTTTTATTATGGCCTAGTACGGATATTTTTAGTGAAAGCAGAAGTTATTTTTGCCATTGTTGATTGCCTTCTAAATAATGCGCACACACGCACGAAGGCAAACACAAAAATGCACAAGTACGCATACAAGCACATTGGTAACTTCAGAAATAGAAATAGAATGAATGGATTAGTTTTGACCGTGCCTTATATTTTATATGCCCGTTTTTAGTTATCAGTGGGTTGTACTCATCCCTATTAAAAGTTAAAGTGACATTTTTCTCTTTATTTTGACCCTCGAAAATGGCACAGGGTGAAATTGTTAACAAATAAAGAGTGTTTAATTCAAAGTAATAATTGAAATATTTTAAGATAAGTTTTATGGAATTATTTTCCTGGGACACAAAAGGATTAGTAAATATTGAAAGTTTAACGTGGGAATATGAGGGCTTGCTCTTACAATTTGAATAAACTGCAACTGTTAGAAGCCTGGAATTGTTAGCTTATTAGCAAGGCTTATTTAAATATTCATATATTTGATCTTGCATTTTTACTCCTAGAAATTGGGAATGAAGTGGTGTTTCTTACTTGGGTAGACCCAAAGCTGTTGCCACTCATGATAAAGGTGAATGAGCCATTTCAGAGCTCTTCACGCAAAGTATCTTCAACTTCTTAAATTAAT
This sequence comes from Canis aureus, assembly GCF_053574225.1. Lineage (NCBI taxonomy): Eukaryota > Metazoa > Chordata > Mammalia > Carnivora > Canidae > Canis > Canis aureus. Next base: position 68,661,865 of record NC_135611.1, on the reverse strand, counting down.
CTGAAACCCGTTCCTTTGGAGAAAGCCTCCTAAATTGACTTCAGTATTTTGGCCAAGTCTTATAATGTTATGGGAGGTAAAGGATGGAGGGATATTTTGAAATTTTGTAAGAGTTCAGAGTTAAACCATGAGAAATAAGCTTAACATTGCATCCTGGCCCCTGCACCATATTCAATTGACCCAGTGTCTCTTTGGTAGGAGAACGCTGCCTTGATGACGACGCGTACATGAAGGACTTGTTCCAGCTCAACCCCAGCGCCGAGTGGGTCATAAAGTCAAAGCCATCCTAGGGGGTGGAGGCTGCAGATCTACCAGGACTTCCTGAGACTACTTGCTGGGGCGAGCGTGCAAATGGCAGGACTCTCCTATTGTTCAAATGTCCCCCACCATTGAATAGTGACACCCTGAAGCCTTAAAAAGTTACAGATTTGTGCTGCTGCCAGAATTATGTTAATTGTTAACAATATGATGAGCAAACCAGCATCTCTGGAGCGAGAGGAAAGGGAGTTTGGTAGCTTGGTGGCCATCACCCTCTGGGAGAGGTACCCAGAGGCGACAGTGAGTTTAATGTGAGAACATGCTCTCTCCCGTCTCCTCCTTTTTCTCTCCTAAAACCATATCCATAGAAATATGTGCTGCTGCTCCTTTTTCTCCCCCTCATGTCTGCCTTCCCCCAACTAGGTTTGCTTTTTAAAACCGAGAAGATCGCCAATACCAGGTATTTGGCGAGTCGTGAAGACAGTCCATCTGAAAACAGACCAAACTCAACAGTATTCCTGTCACTATCGAACGTTGATGTTCTTCCCTTTGAATCATTTGTTCCAACGAGAACATCCCACTGCTTCTTGCTGTATCACACGAAGTGATTTGCATTGTCTTCAGTTCGTCTGACACGTGCACAGAACCGTATCCACTATCAAGAAAATAAAACTGTCAGAGACTGCCAATTATTACTCAAATATTAAATACGTCCATCCTAAGAATAGATAAAATATATCCATGTGGAATAACTGGATTACAGATAACAAGGGAGTGAAAGCCAAATCACTTCATGTATGCTATGTTCTCCTAAGTGAGATTTACGAAGTCTTAGCTGGCTTTGCCTATCGTCATATTAGCATAAACACGCGTGATGGTATTGATCCACTAATGGTTAAGAATGTATTGTACTGAAACAGGGAATTATTATTTTTTTTAAGCTCATAAATAAGGCTGCAGGAAGAATTATTTTTTTTCTGGGTATGACACAGTCCTATGAACAAGCTTTTATTTCTGTACTTTAAATAATCAGAGTAAATTTATTAAAATGCTGCAGGAAGTACTATTCCCAGGGAGTTTAATGCACAAACCATATTGTGACAAGAGATGAGCCTCTGAACTGTAAATAAGAGGAACGAAGTGAGAAACTTTCAATATTTTATGAGCTTAGAGTGTAGTAAATAAAAGGTGATGTAAATGAATGTTGCACACACTGTGTTTATGATACTTTTAGTATTTTAGGGAAAATTACACATTCTCAGAAGCTCTTGATGTCACTCCAGTTAGGAGGGAAAATGCTGTTAATGAGAACAGTCATAAATTTTTAGCATGTAATTATAAGAGCAGCCTGTGGATATGATCATTTAAATAACATTGTGGTGATTTGTGCCATTGCTTTTTTATTTAAAAATTTTTTATAATTAAATGCATTTTTCTAAATTATCTTCTCTTGGAATTATTACTTTTAATCCTATGTGTTTATGAATGTACTATATTTTTGTTTTGTTTTTGTTTTGGTTAAAATCCACTTTTATTGCCCTGTTGCTCCTGTATAAATTGGGAAGACATGTAGAAGATAGAAAATTGTTTCCCACCTTAGTTTTTTCCTTATGCAAACTTCTGTTCTTAAGGATTTTTCAAAAACACATTGTATCCTGTTTCTAGTTTTGATGATATATATGAATTCTCCAAAATGTTTTAATAATTTTAAGCTAATGGAAGCAGTTAATGATATAAACTCAAATTTTAGTGCTCAATACATTTTAGGAGTCCACAATTCCGAACAAAGACTGGAGTGAACGTAATAATTTAGATAAATGGCTTCGTAAACATACATCAACTAGCTTTTTACCACATTTACTATTCCCCAGAATGCGTATTGGTGGGGGAAAGAGGGACACAAGAGGCTTTTGATAATGAGAAGAATGCCAGATCATGGTAAACGCATAAGAAGATGCCATGGCATGTCGGGTCCTTGGAACTCATGACTCCTGTTCCTTGATGTTGAACGATATTGCCTTTACATAATCAAAAAAGATGAAGATGTCTGTCTACTTCTGAAGAGGAAGAGCTTAGTAGTGTAGAGCCTCAAATATAAATGGCCTAGAATTAACCCAAATGTTTTTTCTATGATTTTTTTTTTCCCCGTAGTGAACTTTAAATCTTGTGGTAGGTGAGTTTTTGTTTGTACGTGAGGGGACATTGGAAACAACAAATATATTTGTTATGAATCTCAAACAGCTTAATCCTTAAGGGAGTTGCTGTTGAAAACTTAAGAGCTGGTTTTTAGAGAAGACTCGTTGCCCTGTTAATATTTCAGAGATGTTTCCTCTTTTCCGAAGTGGGTTACTGTAATTATTTACAGTCTTTGCTTACGGCTGCTGTTGCATTCAGCATAAACTTCTTGCTGGTGCTCTTTGGGAAAAGCAGCTTATTTGACCGACTTCCTGAAATGTCTTATTATTGCCTTTTCCTGATTTTTGTTAGACTGGATTTCATGTTCTACTTCATCCTACTGATCTCTTGGCCTCTTGATCAGTAGGTGGCAGTATTGGTCAGGGATTCCAGAGTTCCCGTGTTCCCTTTTATTGGCTGACTTTTACCCTTAACCTGTTGAGTGGGGAGGGAGAGGGGTGAGAGGGTTTTTTTGAGCCAAGATGAGACATTTTGACAATGTCTATTTCAAGCAGAAGGATCAGGACAAGAGGAAAGACAGTGAACCAGGAAGGTGAAAAGAAGGCAGTAAGGACATCCGTCTTTCGTGTCTATGTGGCAGTAAGGACATCCATCTTTCGTGTCTATGTGGTTTCTTCGTTCCACAGATACTTACTGGGCATCTACCGACACGTGCCAGGCATGTCCTACCCTTGAGATACATCACTGAGCAAAATAATAAGTTAAATAAAAATTAACAAGTAAAATCACCTCATATGTTGAAAGCATGTAAGTGCAGTGAACAGAGAAAAGAGATGAGTAGGATAAGTGGGATGAAGGGTGGAGGGATGGGTTCCCTGCAGTAGCAAACAGTCTCTCATTGAATATCTAATAACAAAGACTTGAAGGAACTGAGAAAATTGCCAGGTGTGTGCGTGGAATAATTAGAACACAGGCCCCAAAGCAGTAGTGTGCCTGGCTTCCCAAAGATTAGCAAGGGTAGCAGCAGAGCTGGGGTGGAGGGGAGTGTGTTAAATGGAGGGGGTCAGAGAGGTAACACTGGGATGGGGATGAGGACGGGGGAAAGGACATCGTGGTCTTGTTCTAGGACAACAATAATTCATTGTTTCAGACATTTTTGAGAGCAAAACGGGCAGTTTTGCTGTTGGCAAGGGCAGTAGCTATGGAGTGATACGAAGTGGTCAGAATCCGGATGTGAAGTCAGAGGTCTATAGGGTTCCCGCTATGAGGCAGAGAGAATGCATTTTTAATCAAGACTAATTACAAGATTTTTTGCTTGAGCAATGGGAAGTACGGAGCTTCCAACAATGGAAATAGAGACGGCGAAGACAAATCAGGTATTGTGAGGGAGGAGGGATCGAGGTGCCTGTTGGGCATCCAAGTGGCCATGGCGACTAGGCAGTTATCTGTGCTGATGGAAGGACCGAGGCCTGGGCCGGGGTCAGCGGCATGTGCGTGGGTTAACCGTGAGCTTGCCTGCGATCCCCAAGGGAGTGATGTGGTAGAGAAAGTGCCCAGTGGTAGAGGTCGGGGAGGAGAGAAGGAACCAGCAAAGACCCTGAGAAGGAGCTGCCTTCGAGGCAACAAGGAGACTGTGATGTAGCCAAAGGCTGGACACTGCAGCCTCCCGTACCCTTGGAGGTCACCGCTGACAGCCGAGCAGCCGGCCGAGCGCGTGGGAGAAGGCTCCAAGCGTGAGTACCCGCAGCTCGTGCAGTTCTCTGCAGCGGAGCCAGCCCCGGCCGTCAGCCAGCGGGAGCCCGGGGCATCCTGCGGGCCTTGAACGCCCGACTCGGTCGCTTCTGGAGTGTGTGCCGTCATGGTGCCCTCGGGGCGACAGAGGTCCCGGAGCCGGGCGGCCTGGTTAGCAAGGGCGACGGCCGTGTTTTCTCCTTCGTGTAGCGGGGATGCCAGGAGCCCACGCGGTGGCCGCTGACGGCTCGTTCCTGGACAAGGCTCAGCAGCCCGCGGGGTCAGCCCATGGCAGTGCTGTCGCTCGGGCGCCGCCTTGGACCGAGAGCGCGGGCGGGCGTCCTTCGGAAGGGCGCAGGAAGGGTTCGGTGACAGCCCTCCCCTCCTCCGGGGTCAGTGTCATTTCCGATAGGACGCGTTGCCTTCCCGATGAAGCGGCAGAGGGGCCGGGAGCCCGGGGGAGGCGGTCGGCCCGAGGCGCCCGCAGGCCCGTCCCCCATGCCAGGCCCAGAAGGGGACGGGCGTGTCGCCAGTCGCCCCCTCTACCCGACAAGCGCCTTCTCGAAGGCGGCTCCGCAAGCCCTCCCGCCCTGGCTCTCTGGGTTCTGGCTTCTCCGACTTCATCCCTAGCGGGCAGGCGACCGGATTCCCCACCTCGCCTGGCCTCGCGGCCCAGCTGCACCGGCCCAGCTCCTCCCTCTCCCAGCACCCGAGTTGACTCTCATAGACGGATGATCCGACACAGGAGCCCCTGCCCCAGGGGGACTTTTTCCTAAACTCAAGATTTCTATTAAAAAAAAAAAAAAGATTTTATCTATTCATGAGAGACACAGAGGCAGAGACACAGGCTGAGGGAGAAGCAGGTTCCCCACAGGCCCAACGTGGGACTCGATCTCGGGACCCGGGGTCACGGCCTGGGCCCAAGGCAGACGCTCCGCCCCAAGCCTCCCAGGGGGCCCTAAACTCCTTAGAGCTCTGAGGGTTTGCATGAGCTACTCTCCCTTGTCGCCCCGCGCTGGGTGCAGAACAGCCGCGTTGCCAGCAGAGCCGCTGCTGGGGTTGCACAGCCAGAGCCAACAGCACAGCCTGGGTCGGGGTGAGCTTCTCACCTCCAGATGCCACGTCGCGGTGCCTCCAACAGGGGACTTCGATCAGCCTCAGAGCTGTGCGCCCACTGTCTACACCGCGGCCCGGCTTCTCCCTCGGCCTCTGGGGCCTGGGCTTCCATGTAACCCCCGCTGCAGCCACTGCCCCCCCCAGGCCCCTACCTGAGCTGCAGGCCCCCCACTCCCCCGGGCGCAGCCTGAGCTGCAGCCCACCCCCCCAGGCCCTGGCCTGAGCTGCAGCCCACCCCCCCACCCCAGGCCACGGTGAGCTGCGGGTCCCCGGCCATCGGCGCAGGTGGCCGCGGCCTGAACTGTAGTTTTCCTGCACCTGACCGTGGTCCTCTACAGAAAGGAAGTGACTTAATCCTGTGTCTTCAAAACTCCCACTTCGGTATGAAAAGGCAGGGTGTCGTAGCTTTGGTTGTTTGTGTCACCCGGTTTGTATCAGGCCAGAGAAAATTCTGAGAAGAGGAAGGAGTAACTAGTGAGTGACTACACATCACTTTTGGTCCAAAAATCTGGAAACACATTGTAGCCATGGCTCTTTCCTCCTCAAGCTTATCTTCATGTTAAAAATGGGGAAGGGATTAACATTCTTTATTCTTAAGAAATTACTAGGCATCACTAGAGAATGCCTTACGGTGCACTGCGAGTTCCTCGGAAAATATCACCAGGAGTACTTGAAAGGTCCAGAAGAAAACATGGTTCTCCACTCGTTGTCCGGTTCCTCCTTTTCTTTCCAAACGTCTCAGCACTTGATACGTGCTGCACTGTGCTGTATATTTTGGTGATGTGAAAATCGGTCACCTGCGCATCTCCACAGAACACCAGATTTAGATTTGGGGACACCGTTAATGTGGGCTGGCCATAGGGAATGTGTTCTCAGCAAATGGACTCTGATTGGAGGGAGGCGGAAATGGGTGCAGCTAATGATAGATTAAAGTTTAGCGGGAGTACAGGGAAAGGATGCTGTTGATTGGGTAATTGTTAAAAGAGGCTGTGGCATTTCAGCTGGAAGCCCTGTTAGGATGCCACAGACTAGACTGGGCCAGAAAGGACGAGACTCAGAATAAAAATGAGTGAGAATGGCTCATCCTCATGTTCCGGAGTTGGGGTTAAAAAGACTTTATGATTCTACAGGATCGAGAGGACTGACGGAGATGCTCGGTGGGGAGTCTGCTTCTCCTTCTTGCTCAGCCCCTCCCCCTATTCATGCTCTTGTGCTCTGTCTCTCAAATAAATAAAGTCTTAAAAAAAAAAGACTCCTGGGAAAAGATGATGGTGTTTTGCATTGCACTCTAGAATGGGATGATGGGATTGGGGCAAGAGAAAAGGGAGTATTACAAGTGTGGTCGGGAGAGACAATGAGATTGTCAAACGTGAGATGCATGAAGAACTTAAACAGAAATGAGATCTCTCAAGAAAGATTTCTTTGAAAGATGTATATTTGCAACGTATTTGCTTGGAGGTGACGGGTAAAGCCAACGGAGCCAAAAGAATCCTCTCGTGAGCACGTAGAGCCGAGAGAGGGCCAGGAACAGCCTTGACGTACCCGACCACTCAGGGATGCCAAGAAGAGGTGCCTTAGAACGAGCAGTTGGAACCAGTAAAGAGTAAAAATCGTACATGTCCAGGAAGACAGATTTTGCAAGAAATGGTCAACCATGTCAAATAATTGAGAGCAGTGGACCAGACAGAGACCGAGTAGAAACCATTGAAGCTCAAGCTGACACGTTCAGCGCTGGCTGACCCTCTGGAGAGCGAGCGGCTTTGGAGTTTGGGGAACAGAGGCCTGCTGCGGAGGGGCCAAGACGTTCACAGGAGCTGGAAGCTGGGAATTTAGTTGGGGCTGTTGGGGAGGGCCAAAAAAATAAGGTTTACTGCAGTTTTCTTTTTTTTTTTCTTTAATTTGATATTTTGCAAAGGGGAGGAAGCTTGACCACAAAATAGTTTTCACCCATGATTCCTAATACCTGATATGCCTGTATTTATTTCTTTAGTGAATTCAAGAGCACCCTGGCTCCTGTTATCTAAAATATCACTCAAAATAACTGAGTAGCTTTTGAAGAAAATTAACCATGATGAAGGTGAAAAAAACCCTAAGAATGTTGTTTGTCCTTAAGAGATGGTTTTTGTGATTTTTAAATTTAAAGACTCTTTCCTAACTTTAAGGCCAATGATTTCTCTGACTTTATTTCACTTTGTTTTTCAGTACAGTTGATCCACACTGCTCCATTTGTTTCAGGTGAGCAACAGAGGGATTCAGCATCTCAGCACCTTACGCTCTGCTCACCCTAACTCTGGCCAACATCTGTCACCTTGGGTGCTGTTGGAATACCCCTGCCTATGTTCTCTGTGCTGCACCTTTTGTTCCCAGGACTTCTTCATTTTGAACCTGGAAGCCGGTATCTCCCAGCCCCTCACCCATTTTGCCTATCTTCTGCCTCCGCATCCCCTCTGGTAACCATGAGTTTGTTCTCTGTGTCAATCGATCTGATTATAAGCTCGTTTGGAAGCTGGTGTTAAAGAGGCTGATAATTTATATTGAAGTCTGTTCCACGTTAGCAGCTCTTCGAAAATACCCTGGATTGGGAGATAGCATTCTGTCTCTCACGGCTCTTCTGCGTTGCTGCACATAGAGTCATTGCTCTGCCCACTATAATGTGTATGGCGAAGCCTGGGAAACATATAATAGGAAATTATATATATATATAAATATATATATATATTTAATATATATTATACACACACACATATATAACAAAATCTGGGAAATATAGGAATTTGGAAAATACAATGCTATATGAAGCAAGATTAAGACACGTGTTATAAACTTAATTTCCAAATCTTAATTTCAAGAGGTAAACAGTGCACTGAAGTGCTATGTGATTCTGTTCAAGTTTTTTTCTCACCCTCTAAAATGATTTTTACAAAGCACTGCCTGTTTTTAAGTGGAAATCTAACATTTTTATTATAAGCTTAACTAATTGCAAAGGGATTCTAATACTTTAACATGTTTCAGGTGAAATTTAATGCCGTAGTGATTTGCTACTATTATCTTTTTTTAAAAAAAATGCATGAAATCTCTTTGTTCATAGCAAGAAATTTTATACTGTTGCTTTTTTCCTATTTCCATTGTACTTCCTCCTTAGAAATTTATCCTAATGTAATATATTCAGTGACACAGGTTGATTACATTTCTCTGCAGCACGATAAATATATATTAAAGTAATAGTTGATAAAACAATGAAATATAAATCTTAATAAAGTTAATACACATTTTCAATTTTATTAAAAATGGAGTTCTTCCCTTCTATTCCCTTTCACAATTATTTATATTCCCCAAATGAATGAGACCATATAATGTTTGTCCTTCTCCAATTGACTTATTTCACTCAGTATCATACCCTCCAGGTCCATCCACGTTGAAGCAAATGGTAGGTATTTGTCATTTCTAATGGCGGACTAATATTCCATTGTATACATAGAAAATATCAGAAAGGGAGACAGAACATGAGAGACTCCTAACTCTGGGAAGGAGTGGTGGAAGGGGAGGAGGGCGGGGGGGGGGGTGGGGGTGAATGGGTGACGGGCACCGAGGGGGGCACTTGACGGGATGAGCACTGGGTGTTATTCTGTATGTTGGCAAATTGAACACCAATAAAAAATAAATTTATTATTAAAAAAAAAACACTAATAGACCACTAAAAAAAATTGGAGTTCTTAGTGAGATAGGGTTTTTAGTTTTTTCTAAACTACCAATGGATAGATATAACTTATTCCTAATAAATCTAGCCTCAATTCTACTTCTATTTTTTATTTATGTGTGTATGACACATATGACATATATAAATATGTAGACACTGAAAAACTTGTAAACATACGCATGTAAATCAGAATTTTAAAACTTAGTTATAGCAGTGAAACAGTTCTTTAAACTCCTTTAAAGTTCATCATATGCCAAAAATCACTGTGATCTATGACCAAAATTATTTGTGATCTACCAGCTAATTGGTCCTTCTTCATGACTGTTGAAAGCAAACAATTTGAGACAATTTGACTCATATACAGACTTGTTAACTCAGCTGCTACAGTAATTCATTTTGTCATTTTCTGAGAAGTGTGCTGGAAAATGATTACTGACTCAAAGAGGAGTATAAAAATATTTGAAGTTCTTGTACAGATTGTAAAATAGCTTTTTAGGAAACTTGTACTTATTTATACTCCTATCAATGCAATTTTGTGATAATGTCTTCTCAGTGTCACCATTTTCTTTGACATTCATTGATTTCATGGGTGAAGAAATTATACTTTTCTGCTTTAGTTTAAATTTTGTGGTTGATTATGATTCTAATTATGTTTCATATGTTGTGAATTCACAAAATCAGGAAAGGTAGCTCCATAGTCTTTGTTCATTACAAAGATAGTTGTGTGTATATTGATATTTAACCTTACTTAGGATATTTAGATATAATATTTCTGTATTGAATGAGTATAAATGTGTGGTAAATACTTAATATCAATGCCATAGAAGGGCACCTGGCCCATGGTAAGTAATATGAATGTCATCGGCATTGGCATCATCATTATCACCAATGGAAGATGTTTTCCTTAGTTTGGCTTTAAATAATTTTATTTATTTATTTATTTATTTATTTATATTATTTTTTAGCTTTTTATTTTTTAATTTTTATTTATTTATGATAGTCACACACAGAGAGAGAGAGGCAGAGACACAGGCAGAGGGAGAAGCAGGCTCCATGCACTGGAAGCCTGACGTGGGACTCGATCCTAGGTCTCCAGGATCGCGCCCCGGGCCAAAGGCAGGCGCTAAACCGCTGTGCCACCCAGGGATCCCCAATAATTTGATTTTTCTTAAACATAAAACTTCTTTTTTTCCATTTTGTTTTATCTAGGTGTTCTCGAGTTCTTCTGAATGGGCGGGCATTATTTAATAAAGAAGGCTTCCTTAGAAACATAGACCATCCATCCTTAGGAAGATAGTGTTTAGAATAACGTTATTCTCACCATCTCATTTAACTTGTTGATTTGAATGTAGGAACTGCTAGAGATGAGAAATTCCCTTTCAGCCAATTTTCATTTAACTTGAGGTTTCCTGACTATCCGTTGTTTTCTACAAAGTTAGACAATATTTAAAACTGGGGCATCCTATGTCAAAAATATATCCAAATAAACTTGTGGGCCGAGGAGTGATAGTCAGATTTTAACCACTGCTGTGGCATGGACCCTGACCTGGCCAAATGGAATTTCACTGCAGATCTGGTTTTGCCCTGGACCAGTGTGTATCCACAGAAAATTGCACCCAACAAGGATTAGGAGGCATTTGAGTATTTGGAAACTGGAATATATATTTGAGATGTAAAAGTGGTTTCTTCATTTTTATACCAACATGTATTTAAGTACAAGGTTTATCTAAGTGCAATTTTTATGGAGCTTTCAGTTATTTGGTTAGGGAACAGAGGCAGCTAGTAATAAAGAATAAGGAAAATGAACTTCTCTAGATAAATACAATCACTAAGATTCCAGAGATATAGGGTTAGCGCATAAAAAATTAGCAAAACACACAAACACCAAAAAAACCTTTCAGTTTCAGGACATCTGATCATTCTGGAACGAGGATCCTTTGGCATCTGACCTCAGACTGTAAGAAGAACTTGCACATCTCTGAAAGGACGCATAGGTAGCCAATGACCTCCAAGGATGGTACGTACGACAATGAAGATTTGGGAGAAACGTTAGTTCAAGTTTAAAATGTAAAATGTATCATCCTTGGCCTGAACCTGATGAAGGAACTTAGCAGACGCTATGTAGATTGTTCCGTGAAGACAAACACCCAGTGATCTGTTGTGGCCAAAAGCAAACTGAGCAGTTGGGCTTATCCAGTACAAAAAACCCCAGCGGAGACTATAGTCCATGGAGCTGTGGTAGGACCAACCCTACGTGGCGTCTGGGTGCAGAAAATGTGACCATTGGTGCGACTGTGCTTTCCAAACTGTGCACACTATCTGGGACTATTAGCTCTGCTGGTGGCCGTGGTGATGATGCTGTTGCAGTGTGACCAGCGCACGTCTACACTGGGGTTTGCGGTGACGGCATCCTCCATGGAAAAGGTCATGATTCTCCAGCTCAAGAATATGAAGACCAAGGGGTGCAAGCATCACGAATCATCAGGCAGTGTGAACTGTGTCCTGGTGCACGTGGAGTGAGCAGTGAGAGCTGGAGGATGTAATGTGTCCATGAGGGAGACTGTCAGCACGTTCGCGCAGAGGCTGCTGCTTGTCACCCGGTGTCTGCAGCGTTCGATGCGGTGACTGGCAAATGGAAGGCGACCCGTGAAGGTCTGTGGCTCCTGGAGCCCTGGGGCTCATGCACACGAGATGTGGGGAGGATTCTGAAAAGGATTCACGGAAGGCAGGCGGGCTTGGCCGCAGCAGAGGCGTAATTCACTTCAAGAAGCTGGCGTCTTGGGGGATCCCTGGGTGGCGCAGCGGTTTGGTGCCTGCCTTTGGCCCAGGGCGCGATTCTGGAGACCTGAGATCGAGTCCCATGTCGGGCTCCTGGCATGGAGCCTGCTTCTCCCTCCTCCTATGTTTCTGCCTCTCTCTATGTCTACCATAAATAAATAAATAAATCTTTAAAAAAAAAAAGAAGAAGCTGGCATCTTTGCCAGGTTTAAAGCTGCCATCGGGGAAGATGCCCAGATGGGCCCTTCAGGCGGCCGCAGGACTCTGGGCCACGCGAGGGGAGGCTTTGTCCCGGGGTGGCCGTGTTCATGGTTTCCGTGCTCAGGGACAGGCAATGTGCTCAAGCATCAGCAAGATCCAGAGGATGTTAGTGGCGCCCCCTGGGTGCTGACTGCACCAGGCCATGCGCCGCGGGTTTTACACACATCGCTGTGTCAGCGTCGTGCCGCATCTGGGCGGCAGATACTTCTATCTCCTGTTTTCCTGGTGAGGAGCCTTCTCCCACCAGGTCAACTAAGGGGCTGCAGCAGGCTCACCGACCGCAGAGCACACCCCGCTCCCCACAGGCCCGCACGTCCACAAACCAACCCAGGAGGTAAAGCCCAAGCGCCGGGGACTGCGTGGCTTTGGGCATGGAGGGGGCCGTCCCCAGGAGACGGTGGGTGGCAGGCCACGACCGTGGGGCCCGGGGCTCCAAGGGCCCGCGTCATTGTCACCCTGTGACTCTACGTAGGGGTTGGTGCATCAGCCCCCACTAACGCAATGATGAAGCCCTGGTGATATTTCTAAGGTAGTAGTGCTGGGACTTCAGGTGCCTGGCTGGGGTTCAGAGACTCACGCGCCCAGGTCCGGGCCCGCGGCCTTCCTGCCCTGTCCACACGTTTCCTGGTGAGGAAGCGGCCCACGCCAGAGAAGCCCCACCCTGGACGTCCCCAGCCCGGCATCACCTTGTAACCCTGCTAGGCTGCCACCCCTTAAGCTTACCGCCGCAGAGGACTTGCCATCTGGGAGTCTGACCACGCGGCCTGACCAGCTCCCACGCCGGGGCCTGGAGGGCCATGTCTGGTTTCTTCGTCCAACAGGCAGACCGCAGAAAAAGGGCGTCCCAGCCCGAGGAGATGGTGAGGAGGCTGGGAGAAGGGACGTGGCAGGCAGGAGTGGAGTGGTGTGGGGAGCAGGGGGCAGGAGGGCAGAGGGCGCTGGGCACTCGGGGACCCTACTGAATCTCCAGTTTCCCGTCACCCAGGCTGTCGGTGGTGGGAGCCTTGCCACGCACGTCTCAGGGGACCAAGAGGTGACACTTGAGATGCACTTGGATGGAGTTTATCCTTAGGTTTTGGAATTTAGACCAACTATCCTCTCGTTAGTCTCCACACCAGATTGGGGTTGTATCTGGAACACCCTGATCCAGCTGTGGGGACTGAGCAGAGAGAGGGAAGGATGTTCAAAACCAGAGCAGTCGACGGGGAGCTGCAATCTTTTCTGTAGGTTGACACCTAATCAACCCTGTCTAGTCTGCCCGAGACATGCCGTCCTTCTTCGTTGTCAAAGTTGCTAAGTCCCTCTTCTGACGGCCACTCCAGGGGCTGCTCCAAGGTCCTTGGCTGGGCTGAGGCCACAGGACTTCTTTCCCATGGGAGCCAATGCCCTGGATCCAGCCAGGGGTCAGGGGCCTCAGAAGAGGAGGAGGACAGGCCAGTGACTCTTCCGTCCCCGACCTCCGATGCTGCCGGGTCTTGGGGACATCATGTTCTTTGTCTCATCCTTGACTGACACGTACCCCTTGGCTTCCAGGGACTTAGATTATCTTTTAATTCTGTGTTCCTGACCCCCGGCCACCTGAAAGCCGCCAGCCGGGCTCTCCGAGCCTGGGTAGCATCCGCTGGGCGTCCGCAGGATTCCGCCGCTGGACCATGGCAGGTGGGCCGCGTTCAGGTGCCGCTTGTCCGCGCCCCACCGACGCCCTGGAGGAGCCCGCGGAGGGCTTCCTGGCAGGTCCGTGTAGGGGGTGAGCGCACCTGCGGCTCCACGGGGGGCGGGGGCTGCAGCCCCGCGGGTCCAGCCGCTGTGGCCTCCTACCCTCCCGCGCGTGTCGCGTGTCATATTCCTGGTGACCGCGGATGACCCCCGGGAGCTGAGCTTCCCAGCGCAATGGCCCGGCCACTGCCCCTAGGCTACCCCCCCCCCCCTCGCACCTGCTTGCCCTTGGCTAACACACCTGGGCCGCACCGGCTCCGCCCTCTTCGCTGGCGCCGCAGGCCAGTGAGCTGGGTCTCGGGTGCAGACGACCCGGCCTGGCCCCCAGCCCTCGCGGCGCTGCCCTCGCTGCTCTCGCTGCCCCCGCTGCCCCCGCTGCCGCCTCCCTAACCTTCCCGGATGCTCTGCGGTCCCTGGAAAGGTGCCGAACTGACAGACGCGAAAGGAAAGGGGTGACAGCCGCACCTGTGGGCGCTTCCCCCGGAACGTGCTGCAGGGCCTGGCAGTCTGCACCTTCGCTACGAGGCCCTCGGCTCCCCGAAAGGTCCGCCCGCAGCCCGCGAGTGACTGAGGCCCGACCGAAGTCCCGCGTGCCCCGCCCACGCTGCTGCACGCCACACGGCCGTCGCTCGTTGCGTGGGGACGTGACAAGAAACACCGGAGAACCCTCCACCTTGTTCGTTTTCGTAACATCTGTTGTTCCGCAGCCAAGCGGCCCTGCGGCACCTGTGCCTCCTCGTGGTCTCCTTCCGCGGAGCTGTGCGCACGGCGCCGACGCACGACGACGCACGCATGCCCCCTCCGCCTCTGTCGGCCGCGCCGTCCTGCGTGGTCTCCTTCCGCGGAGCTGTGCGCACGGCCCCGACGCACGACGACGCACGCATGCCCCCTCCGTCCCTGTCGGCCGCGCCGTCCTGCGTGGTCTCCTTCCGCGGAGCTGCGTGCACGGCCCGACCCACGGAGACGCACAGAAGCCCTCCCCCCCTCGTCCCCCCTCGGCCGCGCCGTCCCGCGTGGTCTCCTTCCGGGAGCTGTGCGCACGGCCCGACGCACGAGGACGCACGGATGCCAGCCCCCTCGCCCCGCCCCCCCGCCCCCGGCCCGCGCCCCTGCTTTGCTGCTCTGTAGTCCCCCGCGCCGGCTGCGACCGAGCGTATGTCCTGTTCAGGAGCGTCTTCACTCTCCGTGTCGGGGCCTCGGCGCTGATGTCGACGCAGCATCACGACGGGAGGCGACAGGTGCGCCTAGCCCAGCCTTGCGCGGCCCGCGGTGGGTCCCTGCGGTCGGCAGCCGCTGCCCCCTGGGCCCTGCGCCTCTCCCCGCTGGTCGCCTCGCGTCCTCACGCCCTCGCCCTCCCCACATCATCACGGGAGTGAGGTGCTTTGAAGGGTAAATGTGATCAGGCTACTTCCCGGGGGGGGGTCCCCTCAGTGGGGTCCCCCCTCCCGTGGAACCCAGTCCGCGATCCCGGCTGCGGCCTTGGGACTCCCCAGGTGTCCGCCCTGACCCCCGGCCCAGCCGCCAGCTCCGGGGCGCCTCTCCCGCCTCCAGCGCGTGCGTCCCCGTAGGCAGCCCACCGTGCGCGTGTCGCGGTACCTGGACAAGCGCCTGGGCTCCTGCGTGGCCCCGGCCACCCCTCGTCCCCCCGCGGTGCTCCCCACGCCAGCCCGTCCTCGTGTTGAGGCTGAGCTACGGCTCCAAAGATGGACGCGAGAACGTTGCTTCGGACAACAGCAGCAACAACAAAGACTTTGCAGAGATGGGTAAGGATCTTGACGTGGGGAGATTCTCGGGGACCACCTGGCTTGGCCCTGATGCATCACAAGACTCTGCGAGAGGAGGCGGGAGACGGAAGCAAGTGGTAGAAGATGTGACAAGACAAGCAAGAGGTTGCAGTGACAAGGAAGGGGCCAGGAGCCAAAAATAGGCCCGAAGACTTCTCCCCGAACCTTCTAGAAGGAACATAGCCATGCTGGCACCTTGACTTTAAACTTCTGAGCTCCGGTGCTGTAAGAGAATGAACTCGTGTTGTCCTGTGCTACGAAGCTTATGGAAGTTAGAGTAGCACACCACACGCGCGACCTTCAAAGGCCTTCATAAGCCAGCCACACAAGCCATTCATTCCACGAATGATGGAGGACTCCTTAGGATGCTGCCCTTATGGCCTTTATATTAAAATAGAAGGAGACAGAATGTAAACAGTAAATGTGAGAATTGTAAATGCTGTGTACTTAGAGGAAAACAGGAACAGGAGAGGAATTGTAATTTTGAATAAGGTAGTCAACATGGGGACTCAGTGAGAAAATGAGTAACGGGAAGGGACTAGATGCATGGACACAGGGAAGGGCGTCCTCCAGGGAGGGAGACAGGCCAGTGCCAGAGCTGTGAAAAGAGAGACACCTGGTGTGTTTGCGGAACGCTGAGAAGCCAGTGTGGCTGAGACAAGGTGAGCCCGAGTGGGGAGTAGTAGGGTCGTGGGGTCAGAGAACAATAGCCGAGCCAATTATGTAAGCTATTTCCTGCATAAAGTGGGTTAGTCTTGAAGAGTTTTGAATAGAGCCGTAAGATGCACTGAAGGGGTATCTGGGTGGCCCAGCCTGTTGGGCGGCGGACTCTTGATTTCAGCTTAGGGTCTCAGCTCAGAACTCACAGTTGTGAGTTCAAGCCCTGCGTCAAGCTCCATGCTGGATGTGGAGACAACTTGTTAAAAAATGCACTGAGGGAGATTTTTGAAAGAATCCCTCTGTTGCTGTTTTGAAAATAAATCCGGAGTTGGGGTAGGGATGGCGATAAGAAGGATGAAAGGAGAGATATGAGAAGGCTGTTGTAACAACCCAGGCAAGAGATACTGTTGGCTCAGACCCAAATGGTGCCTGTGGGGTCAGTGAGCAGAGAGAAGATTCTAAATACGCTTTAAAAGGTGAGGCCAACAAGATTCCCTGCCAGAATGGATGTGGAAGTCCAACGCCAAAGTATTTTGTCTCGCGAAGGGGGAGTAGTAGGCTTAGCATGGATGGGGAAAGCTGAGTAAGTAGGACTGGGGCCAAAGATCAGGAGTTCAGCTTGGGGCTTGCTAAGTTTGGGTCCAATTAGACATCCAAGTGAGGAGCAGTTGGATATTAAAGTCTGTCCATCAAGAGAGTCTGGACAGTCGTTGACAGCGTCGATGGCATTTAAATGATCAAGCGAATGAGAGACATAGAGATGGAAGCAAGCCAGGGGCTACCCCATGCCAATGAGAGTACAAGAAATGAGGGGTGACTGGGAAGCCTAAGTCAGAAATACTGCAACATGTGTAGGAAAAAATAACAGTTTACCTTAGAAAATCAGGTGTCTATTGCTTTGGGTGGTGCAATTGGTTAAGCATCCGACTCTTGGTTTTGGCTCAGGTTGTGATCTCAGGGTCATGAGATCAAGCCCCACACAGTGCTCTGCACTCAGCTCGGAGTCTGCTTCAGATTCTCTCCCTTTCCCGTTGCCCCTCTCCCTCTCTAAAATAAAATAAATAAATCTTAAAAAAAGGAAAATTTTCTATTTTTACATGGAGGAAAATATTTTCTGTAAAAAAATCCACATTTTTACCTCAAATTTTCCAGATTTTCTTCTTTTCTTAGTTAACTCTAACAAAATGCAATATAATGAGTCTAAGTATCAGTATTTGCATTTGTTTTTCTTGTACTTAGAGCAGCAGTATCATTTTCCAGAGCCCCATAAATCTCCACACATTGTCACTGAAGATATCTCTTCCTTAAGAAGTGAAGAATTGGGGGCACCTGGCTGGCTCAGTCAGTAGAGCATGTGGCTTTTGATCTGGGTTTGAGCCCTTTGGTTGTAGAGCTTACTTTTAAAAAAGGGGTGAAAAATCAATATGGTGACTAGAAACAATAATTTTTCGGGTTAGAAAATGGGATTCCCAAGCACATGTGTTGTAGTCTCCTCCCTCAGCTGACAGGTTGTCCTACTCTGCTCTTTTTGCTGGAATTGGATGACAGACTTAACAGGCATTTGCCCCGTTGTGTTTTTTGAAATCCTTTCATATATGATCTCATTTATTCCTTACAATAGTCTTAGGAAGCAGATAATGTTATTCTCATTTACAGATAAGGAAACTCAAGGAGGAAAAGCAATTTATTCATAGTCACTAGCAAATTTTGGACTTGACTCAAACTTAGAACCCCTACTCATTTCCTAGTTAATTAGGATGCACAAGAACCTTTAAATTATTAAGTTTTTTTTTATTTTTTTAAATATCACTTCAGGGTTAGAAAGAAGGTAAAGAACATTTTCTGGGCTTATTATAAATGGTTTACTAGCTATTAGGCTGTGTAAGGTTGTATAAAATCTAAAGAAAATGGAGGTATTATAAATTTCTCATAAGAAATTGCTCTTTCTTAGTTCTTGTGTGCTTCTTTCTTGCAAAAATTACTTAACCTATAGGGCCTAACTCTTCTTTGATTGTTCCAAAGCTGCCTTGAGATTGGTCCTAATCAGAAAGCACCATGTAATGGCCATCGAAGACTGGTTATGTGCCCTGGCTTACTAAAATGAGGCTGGCAATCATCCCCATTTTTCCATTTTATCTGAACGTTCCTGGCACTCTTCTCTCTCCTGTTTTCTGAAGTCAGTACCATGTGACTGTGAATTGAAAAGCAGTATCTTAGGAATTCTCGGATAGATTATACTAGTACTTTGAGAAGGAGAATAAGCGTACTGGAAGTGGGTGATACCATTATTGTTGTAAACAAGTTAGCATGGGGGTTGATTATTTGCTGCCATTGATGAAAAGTTTGGCTTTAGGAGGATGAAGAGACTGCCTTAGAGTATTGAAAGAAAGGGGAGGCTCTGGGGAGTAAAAGGGACAGACAGATAAAGGAGGCCTGATGGCTGGGAACCCAATATATGGAAAGGTAAAGAGTGACTCCAGAAGGTGGTGGGGATATGGAAATTATGCTTATCAGTAAGATAAATGCATGAGTGGAGATGAACTACTATACCCCACGTGACAGCATCTAGGGATATTTAGTTAGATGCTTCCATGTGAAAGGAACAAGACGTCAGAGTTTGGTGACCATGTGACTCAGGAATAACCATTAAAGAGAACAATTTGGTAGCAGTTAGCTGGGGGGGGGGGGGCACTTGGAAACTCAGAGAGCTAAGATGGAAGGTTTTCTGACTCCTGTTCTGACGTCCACTGCCCAAATATATAGCGTTATATCCAGGGTATGTGTTTTCAGAGATACCATTGCTTTAGGATAATCAATGTGCCCAACCTAAATAAAGTAGTATATTCTTGAAAGCACTAAATGGACACTTTAGGACACTTTCAGTCACCAAGGAGCCTATACCACTTTTATTGTTTTTCTTAGGTTTATCTATGACTGAAAATAATAGAAAACTGAGATTTGCTCAGGTTAGGCTGGAAGGTAGTGGAAGAACATAATAGTAGGCTATTCTAATTTCTATTAAAAGTGTACTCGAAGGGGCAGGGAACCAAACTTTTAAGAAGCTTTAAATCTAATATTTGGGAGAACACTGATTTAGGAATCAGAAGGCAGCTTACTACTCATCATTAGTTCGATGATTATGCTGAGCAAGTCATTGATTTTATTTTTTCCATCTGTAAAATGTGGCTAATAAGCCTAGGTCGACGAGTGCACGCATTCAACAGACGTTTCTTGGGCAGCTACCCGATGCCGGGCCCACACTCGCCTCTAGTGGTGCGCAGCAGTCTCTGCCCACACAGACTTCAGGGCTGGCTGAAGGTTGGCACTGTTGTCAAGAGTAAACAGGTTTACGAGAGGCCTGTTGGACGCCCCTGCACGCGGTAGAGCACCAGGTGAGTGTGAGGTAGTAGTATTTCTGTCCATGAGCACTCACTGGGCCCCGACTGTGGCGGGCCCTGCACACAGCAGAGTGTTAAGCCGTTGCACACGATCTGTAGTCTTACTCTGCTTCTAATTTTTCTTTCTGTGAAGTGTTTGTGTTTCTAGGCATAACTTCCTTGAAAACAAAGACATGCTAACAAGCAATTAGAATTTCACACCCACACCGTGCCCTATTATTCATTAGCTTTTCTTTCTTTTTCTATTATTTTGAAAATACTGGAGCTGAAGGAGAGGAACTGCCAGGAGGAAGTGCCAGGCAGGCACTGCAGCTGCCACGTGCAGAAGGGCAGAAGTGCACAAGCCACACGCAACTGTGGGTAGATTTTGAAGGTACAACAAATAGGGTTTTCTGATGGGCTGAATACGAAGTGGGGGAGAAACAGAAAGATTTAAGAATGGCTCCAGAGATTTTTGGCTTGGAATCTGGGAGGATGTGTTTGCTATCGTTTAACACAGGGAAGCCTTCAGGGAGAGAAGGTTGGGAATAGATTGGTAGAAATCCTGTTTGAGTCTGGAATATGCTATGTTGGAGACGTCCGTGATCTTCCAGGTGGAGATAGTACTTAGGCAGTGAAGACCTGCGAATCTGAAATTCGGAAGAGAGGTCTGGGTTGAGGGTGAATGTGAGTCACCAGCATCTGTACAGCCAGGAGGCGGAGTGTGATCACCCAGGGGACAGGAAAGCATTGAGAAGACAGGAGAGCCAAAGACAGGCCCAGAGCGCTCCCGCTTTTAGGAAGCCAAGGAGAAGAGAAAGGGAGACACAGGAAGGAAATCCAGAGGGAGGCTCCCTACAGCAGGACGGAGACGTCTGTCGACGGTGATACCCTGTCACGTCACCTACCAAATGCTGTTGACAGGAGGGACTGACAGTTGATCATCGAACTTCAACTTTTGGACAGGGAGCTCTTAGGTGATCCTGGTGCAGGGGATGCAGTGGGATGGCAGGGAGGGCGCAGCTCTACGGGGAAGCGGGGAAGCGCTGGAGGTGCGTGGAAACACTCCTGGGGCCTGGGGGCACCGCTGGGAGGAGAAGCCCTGGCCAGCGAAGTCTTTGGTTTTAGACACGTGAGAAGTAACAAAGGAAATGACCCAGGGGAGGGAAACGGAAGCCCCAGGTGGAGAGAATCATGGGCAGTGTATTCCCGGGCAATGACGGGAGAAATGATGTGGGGGCCAGGAGAGGAGGCCGCGAGCTCCTGGGGAGGAGGAGGGAGAGGGGGGACCTGTGCACCTGCAGCTGCACCAGGTGGGACGCCTCCCCTTGGGCCCTTGAGCAGGAGAGAAAGGTGAAGAGCCTCGTGGCTGGAGGTGAGGTGAATTGGGGGCCGACGGGAATCTAATGGGCAGGAAAGTGAAGCTTGTGTTTGTAGCATTGCCAAGGCCAAGGCCAAGGCTCAGTGCAGATCCTGTGGAGACTGGAGGAGCCAGGTGCTGTTCCATGCTCCCGAATGAATGAATTTCAAGTAGAGAAACACAGCTGCGCTCTGCACCTTTGGTGGCTGCTGGTGAAACCGAACCCCGGCAGGCATTTCTGCTCTTGGACAAAAGTCCACCGGTTGCTCCATATTTTATGCTTAGATTTTAATTTTTCAGACAAATTACTCTTTCTTTTTAGCCGAGATTAAAGATACTTGACACAACCACGAGGAGACCTATATGCACCTCCACGTTTATTGCAGGATGCTGTGCAATAGCCGAGATTCGGGAGGAACTGACGTGCCCGTGAGTGGAAGGATGGATGAAGATGTGGTGTAGACACACCACGGACTATCACCAGGCATAAAAAAGAATGAACTCTTGCTATTTGTGACAACATAAATGGCCCTAGAGAAAGACAAATCCCGTATTAGTTCACATACATGTGAAATCTAAAACAAATGTAAAGACAAGACAGAAACAGACTCCAAAGACATAGGCAACAAACTGTTGGCCGCCCAAGTGGAGAAGAGTTGGGAGGCAGGCAAAGTAGGTGAAGCAGATGAAGAGGTACAAAGTTCCAGTTATAAAATCAATAAGTCGTGGGGATGTGATGTTAGAGCCAGGGGAATACAGTCAATAACACGCTAATAACTTTGTGTGGCGACAGATGGTAACTAGACTTACTGTGGGGCTCCCTCTGTAATGTATACAAATATCAAGTCACGATGATGTACACCTGAGGCTAAACAAAAGTTACCCACGACTATGGGAATAATTAGAGCATCTTTTTATTTGGGCCAAGGAGATAAAGGCTGCGAGGGGAATCAGATCAGATACAATCGGGGTATTTCTTCAGAACCTCTAGCTGTAATGTCTTACTTACCTACGGGCTATTAGAGTCTTACTGTGCATTTCTTTTATTTATAGTCATCACGGGAAGTCAATTTGTCACTCCTCCGGTCAGCCAGTGGAAGATTACATAAGGAGCGCCGGCTTGCTGTGTGCTGGCCAAGAGATGGATTATCGTGTCAAAATCAGGCTACCGCGGTTGTGATGCTGTCCAGTGCAATTCAGAAATTCCTGACTGACCTTCACATTACAAACAGATTTCTGCTGTTTCTCAGCATGATTTTCCAGGACTTTCACTAACTTGGCAATTTGCACTATTGATCAAGTCAGAGTTCTAGTCAAGTATGTGCTACAAAATACCAAGTTGTGGGTTTTTTTTTTAAAGGTCAACGAACAAGTTGTACCTTAGTACATTTCATACAGAAATTGAAGTGATTCTTCTTACTTACCTGCCTTAGGTGTGTCTAAGATGGGCAAGGATGTAGGGCAACTCGGGAGTGAGGAAGGTAGGAGTCGTCGGGGCCCAGCATTCAATGGGTTTAAACCAGTGATCACCGTTTACTGAGAGTAGCCGATGGACGCGAGGATGTTGTTAGGAAGGAGGTTGGGCATGTGGGGCAGAAATGCCCCTGGTGAGGCAGCTCTTCTTTCCATAAAGCACTGAGGTCCCCCTCTGCTCCCTCCCACAGAGGGATTGTATCAGTCAGTGTCCAACAGGAAACAGAAAATACCAAAAAATTGAATAAAGTTCAACATAAAAAAGTAACGGGATTTCAGTCATGGGGGATTGGCAAATGCAAGCCAAAAGAATTTAGACAAACACAAGACTAGTGATATAGGCGGAGCCATCAGCCCTGGCCCTGAAGTGGAGATGCGGACCCTCCAGGAGAGGGCCCAGCAGAGGCTCACTGGGTATGCGAGGTGCACAAAATATTCCCCTGGAGTGCTGGGAGATGCCATCCTCATGGAGGTGCCTCGGGACTCTGCAGATTGCAGTGGTCTGGGAAGGCTGGTTGAGGGGAGAAGCCATGTCCACCAGCCCTCTTCTCTGAAGTCTACCCCGGGGGTGTGTGGAGGGGAACTGTTTACGGAGAGGTGCTAAGCAGTGGCTCCCCCTGGGACACTGCTCCAGGGGAGGGGGTGCTGAGAGTCCAGTCCCAGTGAGAGACACTATCATGGACGCTCCTGAAAGGGGTGTGCGGGGCAAGCTGCCATAAATAGGGGTCACGTGCTGCTGGCCGAGAGGCGTTGCTGAGAAAATCGCACACTCTGCAGGGGCCCTACAAGCTCAGTACTGCAGGCCAGGCAGAGAGACCTCTCACTCATCCGAGATCCCTCTCGGCCATCAGATGTTGGGCCAACTGGCAATGGAGAGAGATTTGCAGAACTTAGCTCTGTTATTGCAGAGCATGGAAGAACACGTGGATTTGGAGCTGAGAGGTAATAAATCGATAACTCACATTGTGCTCTAGATGTCTCCCTATCACCTCTCATTCTCTGAATGAGGGAGACCCTGTGCTCCTTGCTTTCTGGAGAAAATCCTATTTAGACTAAAAACATTTGCTGCAAGGTGCCCTCTCTTGTGCTTCGAGCCTACTATGAGATTCAAAGTCTCTTAATGAAGAAAAAGACTTAGTGTACAGCCCACCATGCCCTGCACATAAAACAATTACAGCTCGGTGCCAGGTGTCATTACTTTGGACAAGCCCTCACAACAATGCCTGGAGACTGATCTGAGGCTCTTGTAGAGAGCGGCAAGAAAGCAATTTAGAAAAGCAATAATAAAATGGATGGTGGCAGCCAAAGTCTATTCACAGGGAATTACCTTAAATATACTTGCCATTTTAGCTTTCTGGAGTGTTTCCTTTGTAATTACATGGAGGCCTCTCAGGGACTCTAGTTTCTTTATCAGCTCCTTCAAATTACATCTGAGAAGATGAGGCGGATAGTTATTTAGGTCAGCACAGTTTTCGTATTTATTTGTCTTCTGCGTATATTTCTTAACAAACAACACAAAAGAAAAAGGCACTCAGCGTTGACACAGAAAACCTGAAATCTAGCCTTTTTAAGAGTACTCTCGGCAATTGGAATCAAACCAGAACCTGTACTTCTTCATCTACTTGAGGAAGAGACCACTTCTTTGGCAGATGTGGTGGATTTGCTGGGTCGTCATTTTCTGAGCTGAAGAGCCTCCTCTCTGTGCTCCCGCCCCAGTATATTCACATGCCCGCAGGACAGGGCTTGACAGTAGTTACCACCCCAATAAGAAACCTGCATGGGCAGATGTTGGCTACAGCAGGAGGCCCCATGGCTCAGGCACCAGGTAACACCATGCCCCGGGAGGGCTCGGTAGGGGGCTGTCAGAACTGGAGCTGCTCGAGCCATGTGAATTGGGATCCTCTGGTCTGCACACGATGATTGACTTATTCGGCCCCTTTGCTTGCACTACTTACTCCTGAAGAGGATGACGAAGATAACCCAGAACGATGGCAGAAGAAGTAATTTCCTTTCTGCTTAGAAGAGAATTTGACTGGCATCTTTCAAACATGAACGAGAACCCATAAGGGAGTCGTGCAAAAATAATCAGCACATAGCAATGGACAAATGGTGGTCTTTAGCACTGAAAAGCATGATAAATTTTAATTTATATATAGATTCTATGAAAAAAGGCAATCAAAATGAAGAAAACAACAATGACAAAAAATGACGACCCTGTTGCCAGTTAATAGTAATTTTATTTTCTGATGTTTGTGGCTTTGTGAGCATTCTTTAAACCTGTAATGATTTCTTTTCTCATTCTGAAACAACAAATTTTCCTTATATGAATAAATGAATGTGAAATGAAAAGGAAATGAAAGGAAAGCGTGGAAGAGGGAAGGTTTTGGAGACATGGAAGGGACATCCACAGGAGTAAAGACAACAAAAAGAGGATTCTGGTAGGTTTTATAGCTATTTTTTTATTTAGAGCAATTATGTAATGGGAACTTTGACTAATTCTAGAGTTTAAATGTACACACAGGAGACCTTAAAGTCTCGAGAAAAAAAAAATCATTGCATAAAAAAATGAAGTCTTTAGCACCTGTTCAACTCATCTCTAGGGAGATAATTCATTTAACAGAAACTGTAGTCTCAGATATCCAGCAGGATAACGCTAATCCTCAAGAGCTTTTGAGTGATGAGTAATCGAGTAATCTGATACTGTATCCTTTATCACATTTTATTTTGCTACGAATTAGAGTGTGCTGATTTTTAAAAAGCTTACTGTATGCAAGACTCGAAATTATTATTACTATTATTATTTAGCAGGATGTGTTCAGGGACTAAGAATCAGCTGAGTTATTTTTAAAATTGCCTGGTACACATAGTCCCCGGCTGGTAGTGACCAAAGTCCATTACTATCGGACAGTCATACAATAGACCATTGTATTTATGTTTCCCTAGACTCAAGGCTACACAGGAAGAGTTTTCTGCCTTAGGAGCCGTGTCTCTCCGATCCTTGACTTTTCCATAACTGTTTGCTCTCCCTAGCTACCTCTGATAGTTGTTTGTTCAAGTCCCGCTGTGATATCATTACATGTTCCATGAAACTCGATCCCTTAGCAGAGTTGGTTATAGCACACCCTGTACCAGGAGAGGACGCAGAATCAGAAATGGACTGGCTCAGCTTCTCCTGCTGCATGAGCTGCTCCCCCAAAGGGAGGTAGGCTCACTGGGAGCCTGTAATAATCCAGGCCCCCAGGCTACTACTTCATAAATTACTATTTCTTCATGGTAAGCTTTTCTCTTCAGTTGCAATTTTCTCGGCTACTAGTGGTGACTACTTTTAATAACCAAAAAAAAGTAAATAAATAAATAAATAAAAGAGAGAGAGAGAAAGTGGGGCAATGACAGGGAAATAATAGAAGCAGGATCCAGAGCTTGAAATAATTTTAGGACAGCATTGCTGACTGTAAAACATGGTCTACTGAGTGGAGTAATGTTAGATGTTTTATCCATCCATCCATCTGTTCACCCAGATGGCAGAATGAATATTCTAAAAAAAAAAAAAAAACCTCCATGGATATTATGTAGAGAAGGTTGTAAGATTAAATGTAAAAAGAATACATATAAACCTGAAATTTAGCTATGAAAGATGGATCCTACAAGTGCAGTATAGAGGGGCCGGCCTTTGAGTGCTGTGTACCTGTGTAAAAACTGCACTAAGTGCTTAAAATGTCAACATCAGCTAAATAGCTGCTAAAAATCTTTGCATCGTGTAAACGGAATTAGAATGTCTATCTCGGTGGTTGAGAGTCCTGTTTTCCTTGATTATGTTTCCTCCCATCAGGCCATTTGGTTCTGCACACCATGATTAAGAGGAGCACTGGACGTTGGAACGCTTGGGCTGAAAGTGGTCGGGGTGCTGGTGGAGTGGGGTCCTAGGGGCTGCCGATGACCACCTTTCCAGGCACTTTGCTGCAATTTGGAGACTATAGTCAACGCACGCAGAGAACCGATGCGGTTTGTCGGAATTTGAAGCAACTTCATCCAGAATCCATACTGTTCCAGGCGGGTGCTTAGCATTTCAAATATTATCAGAGTCTTCACCAGAAGGATTATTAGTTTAAGCGACGTTAGAGACAATTTCTTAATTGGCAAAATGAGTCATGTTCCAGGTAGATGTGTTTGCTTAGGAACATTGTGCAGGGACAAAGTGCAAGACTCCGGGCGGCCCAGGAAACTTCTGCGGTCATCGCAGTGTTGGAAGCCTGTGACCCATCAGTCTTGGGGAAGCCCACCCACCGCCCCGCTCATGGGGGTCCAGTTGTCTCACGTGACTGAGTCTAGGTACTTCTGCCATGAAAATATTGTCTCTAAGTTGCAGCAAGCTTTTCGTGTAGGAGCCGTAAGCAGAGACCACAAGCACGTAACTACTTTTGTACTTGGTTGTTAGCAAACGTCTGCCGCCTTCTTTGTGGGGAGGCTGGGGAGCAGAATTTGGTTCAAGACTTGCTTTCTTGTGCTGGGCCGTCTCCCCTCGAGGTTACATGCGTGTGGTGAGCACATGCTTGTGTCCATGTGTGGTGTCGGTGGCCACGTGTCCCAGCCCGCAGGAAGATGGCCACCTTCACCCCCCGACTGGGGATTTGCTAAAATGATCCAATTGTGCCGCATTCACCTGCAACAAAGCATGGGGGGGGGGGTTCCAGTACCAGCGCAGAGGTGGCCCTTGAGGCTCTAGGTGGTCGCGTGAGCCCTGAGCTCTGTTCGCAGACGTTAACAGAACCTCCTCCCAGGGAGGCCTACACAAGCCAGGGCACAGGAGCCTATCATGTGAGAGTTTGACACACAGTCAAGAACCACAGAGCACACCAGGTGCCCCACTGTCCTGAGATTGTTCAGTGGCACAAAAATTGGGAGCATTCCCTCTCGAGGAATTATAGATGATAGAGAAATTTAGAATAAATTAAGATGTAAGTATCTTTAAATGCTTAGAGATACAGAAGAAGAAATTGAATGCATAAGACAACCATAAGATATTATTATTTTTTTAAATTAGGAAAATGGGGCACCTGGGTGATTCAGTTAAGTGTCTGATTTGGTTTCAGCTCAGGTCATGATCTCAGGGTGGTGAGATCCAGCCCCATGTCAGGCTCCTGAGGTCAGCTTGGAGTCTACTTGAGATTCTCTCTTTCTCTTTCCCTCTCTCTCCTCTCATGTTCTCTCTTCTCTCTCTCAAATAAATAAATAAATAAATAAATAAATAAATAAATAAATAAATAAAATCTTTTAAAAAATAAAATTAGGGGGAGGCATAAAAACAAAATAGAAATTTTAGAAATGGAAGTATTATCATTGAAATGAAAAAGTGAAGGGATGGGATAACTCTAATGAACAGATAGCTGATGAAAGGCAAAATAGAAGTGAAGAAATCAGAATACGGTGGGAGGAGATAAAGAAACAGGAAACACGTGGACTCTCAGATTTATACCGAAACAACGATGTGTAGGCCCTTTCCTTGCACAGAAGAACTAGGTCTCCTGTGAGTAATGTATTCATATTGTCATAAGTTTTCATAAAATTTGTAAAAGCAGGATTTTAAACTACCGTTGGTTGACCACTGTCTCCATTCCTCTGGGTCCCTGTCACACAGTCCTTGGGGTGGGGAGCCTTGGGATGGCTGTGCGTCTCCTTGGGAAAGTTGGCCTGGGGGTATTTCGGTTTGTGTCCAGTGGGATGCTGGGGGGAGTGTTCAGTAAGTCCCCCGTGTAGCTCGGTTACCACGGGGGCCCTAGGCTGGGAACAGCTCCCAGGAATACGTTCCTACCACTGACAAAATGCCCAGCATCGCGTCACAGAAGGGCAAGGCCAGGGGTTGTTTCATGAGAGGAAAATACTCTATAGCCCTCACGGCTGAGGGAGTAAAACATGCTTTCCCGTTTGCCTGTAGTTCTTATTCAAGCATCGCCAGCGCGCAGCGTTCTGGAAGCTTCCGGGGCACAGTATGACTTAACAGTTCTATGCATTGCGCAGTGCTCTTCATGGGAAGCATCCTCTCAACCCCTTTGACCTGCCTCACCCCCCAGCTCCCCTCTGACAATCATTTCTCTGTATTTAAGAGTCTGGGCTTTTGGGGTTTTCTTTCTTTCTTAAATATTCCCCACCTGAGTGAAATCATCCGGGATCTGTGTCTCTGACCTGGTTACCGAAGCTCTGTGACATGCGGTGGGGCTCGCGATGCCTCCAGCTCTGTGCTTTGGCTACCGGGGTCTTCTGCGGTTTCATATGAATTTTAGAATTGTTTTAGATCTGTGAAAAATGCTGCTGGTATTTTGATAGGGATTGCATGAAATCTGTAGGTTGCGTTGGGAAGTACGGACATTTTAACAATATTTGTTTGCCTAATCCACGAGCACGGGACATCTTTGCATTTCTTCTTGTCATCTTCAGTTTCTTTCATCAATATTTTATAGTTTCTGGAGTCCAGGTCTTCTGCCTCCTGGGTGAAGTTATTCCTAGGCATTTTATTATTTTTGGTGCACTTGTAACTGGGCCTGTTTCTCACTTTTTCTTTTGGATACGTCAGTTTTAGTGGGTAGGAATGCAAGGGATTTCTGTACATTGATTTTTGTATCCTGCAGCCTTACTGGATTCCTTTATCAGCTCTAGTAGTTTTTTGTTGGTCTTTCGGGTTTGTTCATTTCCTTCCTTCTGATTTTCTGTATGAAATAACATGTCATCCACATGCAGTGAAAGGTTTACTTCTTCCTTATAAACTTGGATGTCTTTTATTCCTCTTTCTCGTCTGATTGTTGTGGCCTAAGACTTCCAGTACTATGTAGAGTAGAAGTGGTGAGAGTGGACATCCTGTCTTCCTCCTGACCTTAGTGGAAAAGTTATCAGCTTTTCACCATTGAGTTTATCATTAGATGTGGGTTTTTCTTTCTTTCTTTTTTTTTTTTTTTTAAGATTTTTATTTTATTTGTTCATGAGAGAGAGAGAGAGAGAGACAGAGACAGAGAGAGAGGCAGAGACACAGGCAGAGTTCGGAGAAGCAGGCTCCACGCAGGGAGCCTGACATGGGACTCGATCCTGGGACCTCAGGATCACACCCTGGGCCAAAGGCAGTGCTAAACCGCTGAGCCACCCAGGGATCCCAGATATGGGTTTTTCATATACAGCCTTTATTCTGTTGAGGTTTATTCCCTCTAAAACTTCTTTGTTGAGAATTTCTATCATGAATGGAAGTTGTACTTCATCAAGTGCTTTTTCTGCATCTACTGAAATGATCATATGGTTTTTATCCTTTTTCTTTGATGTGATGTGTCATGTTGATTGATTTGTGAATATTGAACCACCCTACATCCCAAGAATAAATCCCTCTTAATTGCGGTGAGTGATTTTTTTTTAATGTATTTTTGTTTTGGGTTGCTAATATTTTGTTGAGGATTTTTGTGTCTATGTTCATCAGAGATAGAGGCCTACAGTTCTCTTTTTTTTGTGGTATCTTTATCTGGTTTTGGTATCAGGGTAATGTTGGCTTCATAGAATGAATTTGGAAGTTTTCATGAACTCTTCTTTAAATGGCTGGTAGAATTTACCTGTGAAGCCATCTGGTCCTGAACTTTTGTTTTGTTGGGATTTTTTGGATTAATAATTCAATTTCATTGCTGTTAGTCAGTCTATTTAAATTTCTATTTCTTTCTGATTCAGTTTTGGTAGGATGTATGTTTCTAGAAATTTATCCAGGTTGTCCAATTTGTTGTCATATAATTTTCATAATATCCTTTTATAATCATGTATATTTCTGTGGTGTCAGTTGTTATTTCTCTTCTTTCATTTCTGAGTTTATTTCAGTCCTCTCTCTCTCTCTCTCTTTGATGAATCTGGCTAGAGATTTATCAACTTTGTTGATCCTTTCGAAGAACCACCTCTTGGTTTCATTGATCTGTTCTATTATTTTTCAAGTTTCTATATGATTTATTTCTGCTCTAATCTTATTATTTTCTTCCTTTTTTATTTATTTTTTTTTAATTTTCTTCCTTCTACTAGCTCTAGGTTTTGGTTATTCTTTTCCTAGCTCCTTTAGGTGTAAGGTTAGGTTGTTTATTTGAGATTTTTCTCATTTCTTGAAGTAGGCTTGATTGTTACAAAGTTCCCTCTTAGAACTACTTTTGCTGCATCCAAAGATTTTGGACTGTTGTGTTTTCATTTTCATTTTCATTTCTCTTCATGTATTTTTTTTATTTCATGTTTGATTTTTTTGGTTGACCCATTCATTGTTTAGTAGCATTTATTTAACCTCTGTGTATTTGTACTCTTCCCAGATTTTTTTCTTGTGATTGATTTCTAGTTCCACATCATTGTGGTTGGAAAAAGCACATGCCATAATTTCAGTCTGTTTGAATTTGTTGAGACTTGTTTTGTGGCCTAACCGATGATCTGTTTTGGAGACTGTTCCATGTGCACTTGAAAAGAATGTGTATTCTAATGTGTTGGGATGAAATGTTCTGAATATATTTATTAGATCCATCTGGTCCAATGTGTCATTCAACGTCACTGTTTCCTTGTTGATCTTCTATCTACATGACCTATCCATTGATGTAAGTGGGTTGTTAAATCCTCCAGTATTATTGTATTACTACTGATTTCTTCCTTTATGTCCATTAATACTTGCTTTATGTATTTGGGTGTTTATATGTTGGGTGCATAAATATTTATAATTGTTATGTTTTCTTATTGGATTGTTCCCTTTATAATTGCGTGGTTTACTGCTTTGTCTCATTACAACCTGTGTTTTATAATCTATTTTTTCTGATGTAATTATTGCCATCTGGCTTTCTTTTCATTTCCATTTGCATGATAAATGTTTCTCCATTCCCTCACTTTCAATCTGCAGGTGTCTTTAGTTCTAAAATGAGTCTCTTGTAGGCAGCATATAAACGGGTCTTGGGGCACCTGAGTGGCTCAGTTGGTTAAGCATCTGCCTTTGGCTTAGATCATGATCCCAGGATCCTGTGATCCAGTCCTGCATTGGGCTCCCTGCTCAGCAGGGGATTCACTACTCTCTCTCCCTCTGCCCCTCCCCTGGCTTGTACTCTCTTTCTCTCAAATAAATAAATAAAATCTTTAAAAAAAATAAATGAGTCTTGCCTTTTAGCCGTCAAGTCACCCTATGTCTTTTGATTAGAGAATTTAGTCCACTTACATTCAAAGTAATTACTGATAGGTATATAGTTACTACTATTTTGTTACTTATTAGTTGTTTTGTTTTTTTTGGGGGGGTATTTTTTGTCAGTGACAATTGATACAGGAGGACAGTGAAATTTTATCTTCCATGTGCTGAGGAAAAATATTAATTTAGACTTCTAGCATTCCATACCAAGAGGGAAACAAACGCATTTCTAGACATTTAAAAGTGAAAAGGTTGACTCTCAGTATATGAGCTACTTAAATAATACTTCTTGGCAAGAAAAACAGAAGAATTCAGAAGGAAGAGATAGAATCCAGGAAGAAATGGTAAGCAAGAAAAGTTTCTAAGCTGAAAACAGGAATTAAAAAGAAAAAAATCAACCCGAGGGCACCTGAGTGTTTCAGTTGATTGAGTGTGGGACTCTTGGTTTTGGCTCAGGTTGTGATCTCTGGGTTGTGGGATCAAACCATGGGTTGGGCTTCACACTCAGCGGGGATTCTGCTTGGGATTCCCTCTGTTCCTCTCCCAACTCGTGTGCACATGTGCACACTCTCTCTTCTCTCAAAGAAATAAATATTTAAAAAAATAAAAAAATTTTAAAAATCCCACAAAACAACAAAAAAACCCAATTTGGGTGTGTTCGGGAGCAAAGTGGAACTTGAACACAATATAAAAATAGCATATAAGAAGGAAAGGATAAGGGTGAAGCATTTTAAGTTTGTTGATACTTTTTTTAAAAAATCAAATCGAATTTAGAGTTTAAGCTGAATATCTTTAAGGTTAAGGAATTAATCTTTCTTAAGATCATGAGATCAAGCCGACATCGGGCTCTGCAGTGGGTGTGCAACCTGCTTAAAATTCTCTCTTCTCCCTCTGTCCCTCCCCAACTCTGCTCATGTGGGCTCTCTCTCTCTCTCTGTAAAAAAAAAAAAAAAAGAATTTAAAAAAGAATCTTAAATTTAAAAAAATTAAGAGAATAAAAGTAGGAAGTATAACTGTAGAATCAGTGGGGAAAAAAGGGCAGAATTACTTGTTCAATATAATGTAGGAAAAAAAGGGAAAGGATGAAAAAAATCAAAGGCTCTGGGTGGCACAGAAGAGGGGTATTATTATTATTATTATTAACAAATGAAGCAAATGAGACTCAAAGAGTTTACATGATTTACCTGAAATCAGACATCTAAGTGAAGGAAAGCAAACTCTGGTCTTCAGCTTTTTAGGTAGGTTATTTTTTTCTATCTCAATAAGCTCTAGTGTCTCCTTCATTTCTAAAAGGAACCCTGAAATATCTTTGACACCTGGTTATATTTGAATAATTCCGAAATATCTCTGAAGCAGATACTTCCATCCAAATGTCTTGTTTCCACCCCCTCCTCTAATCTCAGGCTCCTGGGTCACGGTGGATGCGGCCCTCCTGACGCTGCACATCAAGTAGGGACTTTGTCCATTTCCCTGGCCCCTGACGCCCCAACACACACATCCACTCACGGCCTGCCCTTGGGTCAACACCCTGCCTTTGAAGTAAAACAAGGAGCTGAAATGATGGCAAAAAAGGCCTGTGCTTATACGTTAAATTTTATTTATGGTTTCTGAGGTTAGCCAAGGAGATTTTTTGTTGGATTTTGAGGAAAACAGTTGGAGTTTCCTAAGAATGGAACCCCCTCCCCAGCCTCAACTGTCAGATGATTTTTCCAGGAGAAACTCAACAGCCACTTTGCCTTAAAGGGCCTTGCTCACTGTGCATGGTGTGGGGAGAGGCGGAGGGGGTGCTGCGGCTAGCAGGGCTGGTGCTTGCACTTCACTCACCTTTCTTTTTGTCTGCTAGGTTCTTGTGTGTGTGTGTGCTAGATTCTATTCGATTATCTATCTTTTTATGTCGTGTTTGATGTTTTATCTTGCTTATTTTCTCTACTAAGTGTATAAGGTTTTAGTACTTACTGGATGAGAGGGATTCATTTTAACTGAATTATTTAAGCTCTAGAAATCTGGAAGCATTCTTCCTTAAAATCCCACGTCGGAATCTGGCTAAGAGTGCTTGGGTAGGAGGCCTTGGTAATCTGATTTGTTGGTGACCTCAGTTCCTGGAACTGCACCTCTCGGAGAACCAGGGCCTTTTATGGCGTGTTAGAAGCTTGGCCAGTGTGCCAGCATCTTTTATCAGAGTTGTGCTGGCATACATATGCTCACATAACTTACTCTTCTTGTTTTATTTTACTCCTTTGGTGACTGGGACAAATTTGTATGCAAGACACTAGGTTGACACAAAATAATCCCTTTACAGAAAAATAGGAAAAATTTAATTCACTAGAATTCTCCCTTTAATTTCTGGTTTTCCATTCACTGTTCAAACCTGTTTTTCCTCCACCAATTTATAGAAGCAGCACTTGTCAAGGTCACCATGTTGTCAACACAGTTTGTATTTGAAAAACACATCAACACTACCTGTCTCTTGAAATACTCTCCTCTCTTGTATTTCCTGATACCACGTTTTCCTGGAAATCCCATTTTCTGCTCCTTCTCCTTTGTTGACATCAGCTCCTTTATGTCCAACCTCTAAATGTGCGGATTCTTCAGATCTGGTCCTGGGACCCCGCCCCTCCCTCCCCCCCCCCCCCCCCCCCCCGCTTCCTCTCCCTAGATCTTCTGGATCTCCATGGATTCCTGAGTCCTTGCCTCCCAGCTTCATACATCTTGCCCATATCTTTCCTTTAATTGTCAGAGGTACACGTCCAACCGTCACTTAACATATTCATGTGATGCTTCACATCTCAAATTCAGTATGTTTGAAAAAGAACATGAGTTCTTTCCACCATCAATTGTAGACACTATTAGCCACTCGTGCAACTCTCCTCATCTTATATTTGTTGCTGGCAAAACTCTGATTTTCTTCTGCTAGCCACTTTTTCAAGCAGTTTTAGGGTTAGAGAAAGACTAAGTGGGAAGTATGGAGAGTTCCCATATCATCCCTCTCTAGTCCCCCACTTACCCACAGTTTTCCCTGGTATTAACATCTTGCATTAGTGTGGTATATTTGCCAATATTGGACCAATGTTGATAAGTCATTATTAATTGAAATCCATAGTTGGCATCAATGTTTACATTTGTGTTGTACACAGTCAGCTTTAACCAGTGGATGAAGTCATGTATCCACTGTCATACTATCAGATGAATAGTTTTGCTGCACCTCAATCCCCAGCATTCTACCCCCTGGCAACAACCACTGATCAGTTTTTTAAGTATTTATTTAAATTCCAGTGAGTTAACATACAGTGTAATAGTTTCAGGTGAACAATATAGTGATTCAACGCTTCATTACAAGGCCTGGTGCTCCTCACAACTGCACTCCTTAATCCCCTTCGCCTATTTACCTTCCCCCTCCGGTAACCACCAGTTTATTCTCTATAGTTAAGAGTTGCTTCTTAATTTGCTTCTCTCTCTCTCTTTTTTCTCCCCTTTGCTCATTTGTTTTGTTTCTTAAATTCCACATATAAATAAAATCATATGGGGTTTGTCTTTCTCTGACTGACTTATTTTGTGTAGCATAATACTCTCCAGCAAGATTTCATTCTATTTTATGGATAAGTAGTGTGTGTGTGTGTGTGTGTGTGCGCGCGCGCGCGGTCACCACATCTTCTTTAACCATTCATCAATCAATAGACACTTGGGCTGTTTCCATGTCTTGGCTATTGTAGATAGCGCTGCTATAAACATTGGAGTGCGTGTATGCTTTTAAATTAGTATTTTTGTATTCTTTGGTTAAATACCCGGTAGTGTAATAGCTGGATCCTAAAACTTGTATGGAACCCCCAAAGGACTCCATATAGCCAGAGTAACCTTGAAAAAGAAAAATCTGGAAGCATCACAGTCCAGACGTCAAGTTATATTACAAAACTGTAAAGTTATCATGACAGCATGGTATTGGCACAAAAATAGATACATAGATTGATAGAACAGAATAGAAAACCCAGAAATGAACCCACAATTATATGGTCAAATAATCTTTGACAAAACAAGAAATAATATCCAATGGGGAAAAAGACAGTCTCTTTGATAAAGGTGCTGGGGAAACTGGACAGCAACAAGCAAAAAAGAAAAAAAAAAAAGAAAGGAAAAAAGAAACTGGACCACTTTTTTGCACCATACACAAAAGTAAATTCAAAATGGATTAAAGACCTAAATGGGAGACATGAAACCATAAAAATCCTAAAAGAGAAACAGGCAGTACCCTTTTTGACATCGGCCATAGCAACTAGCTATGTCTAGATATGTCTCTTTTGACAAGGGAAATAAAAGCAAAAATAACTATTGGGATTTCATCACAACAAAAAGTTTCTGCTCAGTAAGGGAAATAAGAAAGCTAAAAGGCAACGTACAGAATGGGAGAAGGTATTTGCAAATGACGTATCTGATAAAAGATAGTTTCCAAACATATAAAGAGCCTACAAAACTCAACACCTCAACAACAAATAATCCAATTTAAAAAAGGGTAGAAGACACGAACAGACATTTCTCCAGAGAAGGGACACTGATGACCAACAGACACATGGAAAGTGCTCATCGTCACGGATCCTCAGGGAAATACGGGTCAAACCTACAGCGAGGTATCGCCTCACGCCTGTCAGAGCGGCGAACATCAACCACACAGGAAACAGTAGGGTACAGTGTGGGCGAGGGTGTGGAGAGAGGGGAGCCCTCTTGCCCTGTTGGTGGGGATGCAAACTGGTGCAGCCACTGTGGGAGACAGTGTGGAGGGTCCTCAAAGAGCTAAAAATAGAACCACTGATCTATTTAATGTCTATGCAGTTTTTTTCCAGGATGTACCATTGTTACAATCATATACTCAGATTGGCTTCTTTCACCAAAAACTATTAAGCACGTAGAGTTCCTTCAGGTCTTTCCATAGCTTGAGCTCCCGTTTCCTTCATTGATGAATAAGGTTTCAGTGTGCGACTGTGCCACCGTTTATGACCCATTTAAGTATCAAAAGATACCTTGATGGCTTCTAATTTTTGATAGTTATGAATAAAACTGGTATGAACATTCTTATGTAGGTTTTTGGGTGAACATACATTTTTATTTGCACCTTCCTCACTTACTTTGGAGACAGGATTGTGTCTCCAGTATCAGGGAAATATCCTGATGGATACAGAACAATACAGAGGTCCCTTTCTCCTTGCATGCAGCTGGGTTAGGGTGGTCATTCTGCCGGTAACACCTGACTAGGGACTTCTGCGGGACTTCTAGAAAAATCTTTCTTCACTCCTAGGAAGGAGACAGTGGTTGGGATGGCCACTCCCATCTCTAGACATGCTCATGCCTAAAACTGCTGCACCCCATGGCCAAGGATAGTCCTATGTAAGGAACCGAGCGCTAAGAGGACCGCAGAGGAGCGAAGCCAGCGCTCGGGAGGGCAGCACCTGGACCCCTCCTGCTCACTTCTTGGTTGTATCAGCTAACACGTTGTCAAAAGATCTAATGCAAATTAACTGGAGCAGTGGGTAGAAGAGGAGGCGAGAACGACCCCCGGACCGGCCAAAGCCCGCGGGTCCCTGCATCCCCGCCATGGCCCCATGCCCAAGAGAAGGGCTGAAGGGGAGGCTAAAGGAGATAAAGCCAAGGTGAAGGATGAGCCACAGAGAAGAGCTGCAAGGCTGTCTGCTAAACCTGCTCCTCCCAAGCCAGAGCCCAAGCCTAAAAAGGCCCCTGCAAAGAAGGGAGAGAAGGTACCCAAAGGGCAAAAGGGGAAAGCTGATGCTGGCAAGGATGGAAATAGCCCTGCAGAAAGGGGAGATGCCAAAACGGACCAGGCACAGAAGCTGAAGGTGCTGGAGATGCCAAGTAAAGTGTGTGCATTTTTGATAACTGTGTGCTTCTGGTGACTGTACAATTAGAAATACTATTTTTTTAATCAAGTTTTATAAAAATGCAGAATTTTGTTTTACTTTTTTTTTTTTTTTTTTTTGAGTTATGTTGTTAGCACACGGAACACTTCATTTTTGTTTTGGGGGAAGGGCACATGTCACTAATAGAATATTTCCAAAGCTAGATTGATAACAAAAGGGAAAAACACCTTCCCCTTCTAGTTTTGAGAAACTTCCTCTTGGCTCCCAGG
The DNA here is from genome assembly GCF_053574225.1 of Canis aureus. Classification (NCBI taxonomy): domain Eukaryota; kingdom Metazoa; phylum Chordata; class Mammalia; order Carnivora; family Canidae; genus Canis; species Canis aureus. The sequence continues at coordinate 68,624,231 of NC_135611.1, read as the reverse complement.
AGGAGGGATTCCTTGATGTTGACACACAGGAGCCACCTTGGTGCTGTGGAAAAACTAAAATTCATTTTTTTATGTCCTCTTCTCCCTCTCTGCCTTCAACATAGACTTGACACCCTTAAACCCAGAGACCTGTTAGAACCTGACCCCATGAAATGGTTCCCAGTATGTCAGGCAATCTAGACTTGACAGGGTCGCCACTGAGATGGCATCCCTCAAAAGAGTTCCCTTTTTTAGCTTGTGGATCTTCAGATTGATAATTCTGCCATTTCCATTTCATTTCCTGAAAGTCAGGGTCAGCTTGTGAAAAGTTGTTAAACAACATGCTACATGTGAACTGTCAACTCTAAACTTTCCCCGTTCAGAGCATCACGTGAAGACTTCCTTGGGTTTCACAGTGGCTTCCTGATTTTGGTGGTCCGCTGAAGAAGGGAGTTTGAAGGTTGTTGTATACTGTGAGCGATCGTCCGCCCATCTCCTGCCTGAAATATCATGATCGTTTATGAAAAGTATCTTTAATAAAGCTGGATACAGTCTGGCTTGGGAAAAAAAATAAAGCAAATGAGTTTTCTGTTAGCCAACAGCAATCTAATGGTCCCCCCCACAACCCCCATCTATCTTCCTTATTTCAGTAAATGGCATCATGGTTGTCTACATGGTCATTCAAATCCGAAATTTAAAAGCTGTCTCTAGATAACCCCTCCCTGCCTCTCCCTCAGGCACCTCCCTTGCACCCAATCCATCTGCAGGTCCAACTGCTTCTTCGAGACCTCCCACAGCTTATCCTCTTCTCTCTTTCTACAAACACACCTGAGTCCACGCCGTCATTATCTTTTTTGCCAGAATTGCTGCGGATCCGCTTTCATCTACTCCAAGACCCCTCCGGCCGGGTCTCCAGTTGTGCAGCAACAGAGATGGAATCAGGCTCTTCGTCCAACGTCCTTCCATGGCTTCTCATGGTTCCTAGACCAGTAGCCAAATTCAGCCCCCAGCCTGTAGCACCCTGCTGATGTGGCTCTGTCACTGTCCAGACTCAGGGCTTGCTGTCCCCTGGTCACACTGGTTCGCTTCCCACCCCCGGCGGACATCCGACCCGCGTCAGCGTCTTTGCACTGTCTAGTCCCTCTGCGCGCACTGCCTTCCAGGACGATGCGGCACCCCCTCCCCACGCATATCCAGTTCACCTAATTGTCTCTCCACATTTTTATGCGTCAGCATAAGGATCACCTGCTCAGGGAGCCTTCCCTGGACACCTATTTTGAGGCTGCGGCCCATCGTTTCTCTCTGGTGTGGTCTCTTGTTTGTCTCCTTTGAGGCACTTACTGCAAAAGGTTGGTTGGTCGGTTATTTCACTGCTCCCCCTACTTCTCTCTCCCACAATAATGGAAGAGATGAAGGATTCCCCTTGTTCTGCTAGCCGAGGGGTCCCCCAGCGCCCGGCCAACACCTTGCATATAAGGGGCACTCCATAGGAGGTGCCAGATGAAGGAGGAGCAACAAACTCCTCTTTTATGTAATTCCAGTGTGATTCACACGCAAATTAGCTTCCGGCCTTCAGCATAGTGGTTCACCAATCCTGTGTGTTACTCAGTGCTCATCACTGAAGTGTGCCCCAATCCTCTTCACCTCTCTTACCCATTCCTCCCACCTCCCAACTGGTAACCATCCGTTTGTTCTTTATGAGTCTGTTTTCTCTCTTTTGTTGCGGTTGTTGTTGATTTGTTTCTTTTCTTATTTTTAATAGCCATGTCTGTTGATCTTAATCTGGCATTCATCAAGTTTTTTTTTTTTTTTTTTAAGATTTTATGTATTTATTCATGAGAGACACAGAGAGAGGCAGAGACACAGCCAGAGGGAGAAGCAGGCTCCCAACGGGGAGCCCGATGTGGGACTTGATCCCAGGACCCTGGGGTCATGCCCTGAGCTGAAGGCAGATGCTCGACCACTGAGCCACCCAGGTGCCCCTGAATTTTTTTTTTTTTTTTTTTTTTTTTTTTACTTTTTTTATGATAGTCACAGAGAGAGAGAGAGAGGCAGAGACATAGGCAGAGGGAGAAGCAGGCTCCATGCACTGGGAGCCCGATGTGGGATTCGATCCTGGGTCTCCAGGATCGCGCCCTGGGCCAAAGGCAGGCGCCAAACCGCTGCGCCACCCAGGGATCCCTTTTTTTTTTTTTTTTTAACAAGAGAATGGCACAGTGGAAAGGCAGAGGAAAGGGAGAAGACAGTTAAAAATAAAAGGTAGAAGAGGCATTTTATAATTTATTAATCTATGAATATTAGTATCTCATTTTAGAATTTGAAAATTCTCACTTCCGAGACATCTGATTTAGAGAGCATAAAAAAGTTCATTGTATAAATTTTACAATTTTTATTCCACTTGAGTGGGAAAACAATCTAGTTTAGTTCAGTAGAAATGACTGTGAATCCAGTGACCAAATTCCACTTATGTGAGTTTATAAAGGGTTTGCAGATAATGAGAAAGAGGTCACTGGGATTACTATTCACTCTTGAGAGATGTTTTTATTTAATGTCTGTCTTACTGCCATGAGGAAAAGTAGCTTTATTAATCTTTCAGAACTATATTAGATTGAGTCAATTATAGCCCTTCCATTAAGAAAATTAGATTTTTTTTCATATTTGCACTATGTGGACTGCAATAAGCACAGAAACCAAACATTTTGAGTAGACACCAGGCCTTTAAATTATGGAGCAATTTAGATTGATTTATCAAGCAGATGAAGTTGTTTAGAAGCAGGGGAAGAAAGAAGAAGGATTTAAAAAACTCATTATCATTTAATCAATGACTAAATATTTTTTAGTTGTGGTGATAAAACTTTCATTTCAAAACCAATACCTAGTTTAGAAATTCATTTATCAGCTGTCTTTTTGGAAGGATTCTAAGAGACACCGCATAATTCTTAAAAATCTCTCTGGGAATATCAGAAAAGCTCTAGTTTCAACATGTCAGTTCACTTCTTTTCAATGTGTGTTTCTGTTGATAAATATTTTATTAAAATATGATATAGGTTTCAGCTTTCCCTATTAGTATTACCTTCCCTTCTCCTTCCCAAATCCCTTATGGCCAAGTTCAAACCTGTGATATTGTGTTTTGTAATAAGAAATATATATTTGGTGTTCTTCGGATTTCTGGCACAGAGCTCCTGAAACCACTGGAATTTCCTAAGTATTAGGAACAAGAAAGGTATCTTTATTATGTTAATGAAATGACTTTTGGAAAACACAGTAAGTAACTAACAATGGGGTTGTTTGCCAGGAGACACAACCCTGTGCTTAGAAGATCAGAACTTCAGTTCAGTCCCCTATCGCTGCCCCTGAATTCCCAGGAAGGAGGGAAGGGCTGGAGGTCGAATCAGTCACCAATGACTGGTGATTTAATCAATCGTGCCTCTGTAACGTCATCATGTTCAGAGAGCCCCCAGGTTGGTGATCACTTGGAGATTGGGGGAGGGAGGCCCACTTAGAGAAGACATAAGAGCTCCGCAACCTTTCCCCATAGCTTGATCTCTGTATCTCATCCATCTGGATATTCCCGAGTTACATTTTTTCATAATAAACCAGTAATCTAGTAAGCAAAATGTTTCTCTGAGCCGCTCTAGTAAATTAAGCAAACTCAAGGAGAGGGTCATTGGAATCTTTGATCTATATCAGAAGCACAGGTGACACCCTGGACTTCCGATTGCATGTGAAGTTGGAGGGGCGGGTCACTGTCTAAGGACCGAGCCCTTGGCCTGCGGGATCTCATGCTACCTCCAGGTAGACAAAGTCAAAGTTGCATTAAGTCATAGAGGAGCCAACTGGTGTCTGAGAATTGCTTGCTGGGGGCGGGAAACCCTCACACACTGGAATTGGGTGCGGAATCATAGCTGGTGATCAGAAACGGGATGAGGGTCAGGATCTTAAAGTCCTGCCAGGAACTCAAAGCCTCTCCAGATGGCCCCACAGAGCCCCTTCTCTCCTGAACTTCTATGAACCCTAGATTTAGCACCGACTTTTTCTGGTTTTGTCTTGCTTGTATGCTACCGTGGAACAGATTTTTGAGTTTCTGGTGTAATCCTACCCTCCAGATTGCTCCCACCTCTGGGCCACCAGGGAGGGGTGTTACTGTATAGGTGGGTTTGGACTACCCGATGTTTCCCGGCTGCCATATTGATTTGATCAGAAGAGGTCAGCACTTGACTCCTGCCCGGCCAATCATGCTCTCTTTTTAGGAATTCAACCTTTGGTTGGAGAATAGCTAGTCCTTCTCTGTGGGTTCCTTGAAAATAACTTTGTAATCAGAAGTTGTCTTCTTACATGCAGTCATAGCAGGGGAGCCCATGAGGAGAGAGAAGACTGAAGCAGCAACATGGGAAACAGATGGCGGTGGAATAGCTGGGGGAGAAGCTGATGGTTTTCCGTCCTTGATCACATGTCCTTATAAGGTCAGGCTTTTGTCCTTTCCTTGGGTCCCATGAAAAACCCTGATATTGTGATAATAAATACTCTTGTGTTGCTTTGGCGGGCTTGGCGGGCTTAATACACTAAAGAAAGTTGAAAAAGATCTATGTTTCTCATCTCAGCAGTGACTGTATATTCTGGGATTTAGAAATATTTGTGGAACGAAAGATCAGGAATATAGCTTTACCTCTCCTCTCAATGAGAACAGCACTAGGCTCACGATAACTGCTTCTTAAGCTCAGTCTGCAAATTCCATTTATTAAAAGTAATAAAAGTGTAAGAAAAATAATAACCTAGGACTTTCTTTCCGGAAAGCATTGAACCTTACGTGAATGTTTTCAATTTAAAATTCATGGTTCCAGGACTGCCTGGCTGGGTGACTCTGGGCAAGTCACTTAGTCCTTGAAAGCCTCTGTTTTTTCATATATAAAATGGGGATGGGGATCCCTGGGTGGCGCAGCGGTTTGGCGCCTGCCTTTGGCCCAGGGCGCAATCCTGGAGACCCGGGATCGAATCCCACGTCAGGCTCCCGGTGCATGGAGCCTGCTTCTCCCTCTGCCTCTCTCTCTCTCTCTCTCTCTCTCTCTGTGACTATTATAAATAAATAAATAAATAAATAAAATATTAAAAAAAAATAAATAAATAAAATGGGGATGGTAAGGCTGTTGGGAGGCTTAACTTGGAGAATGTGTGTGTAAGGTAGCGTAGAGTTAGCATGTCTGTCAATAAGAATCGAATGTTCCAAGGCAGAGAAAAACTCTAATATTGGCTTTAACAATAAAAAAAAATTATCCTGGTGCCCGTAACTGACTAGGCCAGAGTTGTGACAGGCTTCAGCTGAAGTTAGCTCACCAGAGATGCGATTTCTCTCCTCTGCCTTTTGCAGTATCAGCTTCATCCTTGGGTTCCATCCTGAGGTCCCTTGGCAGATGTGGGCGCTCCCCACTTAGTGACAAGCTGGATGCAACCATCCCATCTGTCACCTCCTTATGCACACTCTGCAGTAGCTTGGATGAGGGCACTTCTTTTCAAGGCCTTCCAGAAAACTCATTGGTTCTAATCGGATCCCTTAGTATGCGAGTCATTGCAGGTCAGAGGACGGGATGGGATTCACCGATTGAATCGTCAGCACCCATTTCTGGTGTAGGAATAGTGGGAGGGACAGGTCCCCGAAGGAAATGTAGGGAATTCTTCTCAGAAGCAAGAGGAATTAATTTGGAATATGTGTCTTTCATAGCTCAATCAGTTCAATAAATGTACCTTTTTCTTACCTTTGAAAGGATTTTAAAAAACCTACACAAAATAGGATATATTACTTTCCCCAATATTTTATTACATATGAGCTCTTACAACTGTTGCATAAACTTTCATAGGAGTTTGTCTCAATGTGATTTTTAGAAATGGATGCTAAGAAATAATTTGTTCTTTTTTAAAAAAACTTTTCATTTTTTATAAAAGTGTAGTTAACATAGTGTCACGTTAGTTTCCGGTGTCCCACACAGTGATTGGACAACTCTGTATGTAATGCTTACCACGGCTGCAGCTCCCATCCGTCACTGTACGAGGCTCTTACAACACCGTGGGCTCTATTCTCTATGCTGGGCCTTTTATCCCTGTGACTTATCGTTCCATAACTGGAAGCCAGTATCTCACTCCCCTTCACCCAGCCCTCCCCTGACAGCCATAGTTTGTTCCCTGTATTTATGGATCTGTTTCTGCCTTTTGTTTCATTTTTTTTATCCATTTGTTTTGTTTTTTAGGTTCCACATATAAGTGAAATTATATAATATTATAATTATATAGTATTTGTCTTTCTCTGACTTATTCCACTCAACATAATGCCCTCTAGGTCCATCCAAGTTGTCACAGATGAAGATCTCATTTTTTTTAATAGATGAGTAATATCCTATTATGTGTCTATTTTATTATTTATTTATTTATTTATATCTTTAAATACACACACACACACACACACACACACCCCTCCTTCCCCATCTTTTTTATCCATTCTTCTATCGATGGGCACTTGGGCTGCTTCCACACCTTGGCTATTGTAAATAATGCTACAGTAAACATAGACGTGCATATATCTTTTCTAGTGTTTTCTTTTCCTTTGGGTAAATACTCAGTGGTGGAATTACTGGATCATACAGTATTTCTAACTTCTTGAGGAACCTCCATACTTTTCTCCACAGTGGCCGCACCAATGTATGTTCCCACCAACAGTGCATAAGGATTCCTTTTTCTCCACATTCTTGCCAACACTTGTTATTTTTTGTCTTTTTTTGATTATAGCCATTCTGACAGGTGTAAGGTGATACCTCACTGTGACTTTGATTTGCATTTCCCTGGTGATTAGTGATGTTGAGCATATTTCCATGTGTCTGTTGGCCATGTGTGTGTCTTTTATTGGAAGTGTGTCTATTCAGGTTCTGTGCCCAATTTTTAATTGGGTTATTTGGGTTTTTATCTGCTGTCGAGTTGTAGAAGTTCTTTATATATTTAACCCTTTACTGGAGATAAGCATTTGCAAAGATCTTCTCTGATTCAGTAGGTTGCCCTTTTTTTCTTGATGATTTCCTTCTCTGTGCAAGAGCGTTTTTATTTTGGTAGAATCCCAGGAGTTTTTTGTTTTTTTTTTTTCCTTTTGTTTCCCTTGCCTGAGGAAACATAACTAGAAAAATGTTGCTGATGTCAAATAAATTACTGCCTATGTTTTCTTCTTGAGTTTTACAGTTTCAGGCCTTACTTTTAGGTCTTTATTCCATTTTGAGTTTTATTTTTGTGTATGGTGTGACAAAGTGGTCCAGTTTCATTCTTTTGCATGTAGCTGCCCAGTTTTCCCAACACCATCTATTAAGAGACTGTATCTTCCCCACTGTGTATCCTTGCCTCCTTTGTCATAGATTAATGACTATATAGAATGGCTTTATTTTTGGGTTTTCTAGTCTCCTCCATTGATCTCTGTGCCTGTTTTTGTGCAGGTACCACACTGTTTTGATGATGATAGGTTTGTAGTATATCTTTAAATCTGAGACTGTGAGACCTCCAGCCTTGCCCTTCTTTCTCAAGATAACTTTAGCTATTCGGAGTCTTTCGTGGTTCCAGACAGTAAATTTTAGGATTGTTTGTTCTATTTCTGTGAAAAAATGCTTTTGGTAACTTCATAGGGATTGCTTAAAAATCTGTAGGTTGCTTTGGGTAGAATAGACATTTAAATAATATTACTTTTTCCAATCCATGAGCATGAAAATAATTCATTCTTAATTGAAAGGTTGATTTAAACAAATAGTTGTCTTTTTATTTATTTTTCTTTTTATAGGATTTTGACTTTTCATAGTCTTCTAAGGAAAAGGGATTTTGGCAATCTTTTAATTCAAAGAGTCTCCTTTGATTTCAATATCTGGTTTCTGATATCTTCAGTTCCTGTTGTATTTCTTTCCAGTTATCCCCTGAATTAAGAACTTTGTTCTCCCATGACTCTTATTACTACTGTACTTTTTCAGAGATGAAGCTCTGGACCCACTTGAACCCATTTGTACCTGGTAGATTCAGAATATTTGGGAAGCTATTTATTAACCTATACTTTTAAACATAATATTCTAGCATAGTTTATGAATTCAGTTTAATTATATACGTTGTATTGGTTCAAACCTGTATTATTTGGATCATTACACAATTTTTTACAAACTTGCTATTTGTTATATCCCCCTGAAAAAATTCCGTATTAACCCCCTTTTAGTGTTTCTGATAATCCCTACCTCAAGTTTTCAGTTATTTAGTAGGTTTACCAGCCCATAGAGAGATGCTGAGATGCTGGGCACCTTGATGTTGTGACTATGATGGAGTTAATTTCTGCAAATTTTCCTCATCAGATTCCTAATTTATGCATCTGATAAAAAATTATATGTGATGTATCATAATTATTTCTAATACATTAGAAACTAATTTAAAAGAAAATAAGTTGTTAAATTATATTTAGTTAAAAAAAATTATATTTAGTTAACTATTTATTTACTGGTATTAAATTATTTACAGTAATAATATGTTGTTTTTGAGAAGTGCCTGCATGCGGTAGTGGAGAATTTTTTCTTTTAATTGTAATTGAGAAATAAAAAATGAAAAATGTTAAGCTAAACCAGTTGATGTTTTATAGTACAAAAATATAAAAACTGTGAACATTAGATTATATAGTTTTGATCCATTTTTGATGCCACAACACACTGCTAAAATTTTAATCGAAATCTTAATATGAATTCTTATATTAAATTGATATAAATTCTGTATATTTACTATATTACTATATATTTAAAGTGGGCATTGCCTTTAAAAAGAGAAAAGTCTCAATCTTTCTCTTTTTTTTCCTCCCTCTCTTCTTCCATCTCCATCTGTTTATACAGAAAGAGGTTGGCTGGCCTTATTCGATACCTCTTGGAAGACTCATGAACGATCATTTATTTAATTAAGTAAATCACGACAGTTTTAACCCTGGAATATGCCCTATAGAGTTTCTGCCACAAAATACATCTCAGTGAAACATTGTCACCTAAAATTTGTAGCATCTGTTTGGTGAGTGTTGATTTGGGGCTCATACTGGATATTATGTTTTTCTTGTTCATCCTGTCTTAGTCCATACGGCATGCCTTTCTCCATCTGCAGTGAGCAGTCTTTCATGTTGATATTTCAGTTTTTTTAAAAAAATTTATTTATTCAAGAGAGAGCATGTGTGCGTGTGAGAGAGAGCATGCAAGCAGGGGGAAGGGCAGAGGCAGAGGCGAGGAAGAGAGAGAATCTCAAGCAAACCCCTTGCTGAGAATGGAGCCCAACACAGGGCTCACTCTCATGACATGAGCCAAAACCAAGAGCTGGACACTTAATTCATAAGTGAACAAAATGTGTGACTTGATTTTTGGTTTTTGGTTTTGATTTAAGCTGGACTCCCCTTCTGTCCTGCTAAAGTATAATTTTCAAAAGGCTGAATATTTATGACTCTCAGGCAAATATACTATGAACACGTCAAAGATTTTATTTACTCAAGGAGGAAAGAAATAAGGCGATAAACTGGTCTAAAGAGCATTTGAGGGACGCCTGGGTGTCTCAGTGGTGGACCGTCTGCCTTCAGCTCAGGTCATGAACCCGGGGTCCTGGGATCGAGTCCCACATCAGGCTTCCTGCAGGGAGCCTGCTTTTCCCTCTGCTTGTGTCTCTGCCTCTCTCTCTGTGTCTCTCATGAATATATAAAATCTTTATTTATTTGTTTTTATTTATTTTATTTTTAAAGATTTTATTTATTTATTTATTTATTTATTTATTTATTTATTTATTCGCTGGACTCGATCCCCGGTCTCCAGGATCACACCCCAGGCTGAAGGCGGCACTAAACCGCTGCGCCACCTGGGCTGCCCTATATAAAATCTTAAAAAAAAAAAAAAAAGCATTTGAGAATCTATATACACACAGACATACACATAAAGGGATTTTAGGACAAGATTTCTCAGATATTACCTTCTTACCTTCAACCAGAAAATTTGTTTACGTTTCTGAGACAGAAATCTACAAGATACCTTTGCCCCTATAGGGTTGTAAACTAGCCCAGTTGATAGAAAGTCAAGCCCAGTACTGCATTGAGAGAAAACCCTGGGGATCCCGGGTGGCTCAGCAGTTTAGCGCTGCCTTCAGCCCAGGGCGTGATCCTGGAGTCCTGGGATCGAGTCCTGCGTCGGGCTTCCTGCATGGAGCCTGCTTCTCCCTCTGCCTGTGTCTCTGCCTCTCTCTCTCTCTTTCTCTCTGTGTCTCTCATGAATAAATAAATAAAATCTTAAAAAAAAAAAAAAAGAAAACCCTGCAATTTCTTTTTCCTGTTTTCAAGTTCTAATTTTTGTGATACCCATACTCTTAATGCTCTTCATTTTGGTGTGTCCATATTCCCCTGCCTACTCTCACTCCCTTGGTGATCTCGTTCTCCTATAGTGTGGCTACAAATAACATCAATATTCTGATAACTCCTGTATTTATATCTATAGCTTAGACCTGTTTTCTGAACTTCGACTCATTATCCACCTGCCTATGGTACTGTGTCCTTAGATACCTAATGGGTAGTTTAAAACTAATACATCTAAAACAAATCATCTGGTTTTCCTTTTTGTAAAAAACTCACTTCAAGTACAACCCTCATCTCTGAATAATGGCTGCTCTGTTCTTCCATATGATCAGAAGTTATCAGCACCTTATTTTCTCATACTCCACAGGCAATTCTGCAGGAAACACTAATCCATCTCCAAAATATATCAGAATCTAATTACTTCTTACCACCTCCACTGCTACCACCTTTTATATTATTAGGTATGTCCCTGCAGAGGGCTGAGCTCCAGAGACACAACTTGCCCAAATAAAGCAGAGCTTTGATTTATCCAAGGGTAAATTAGTAGTTCTCTAAACCTGAATATACAAACCAGAAAAGCTCTCCAGAGAATCCATTCTGCTGAAAAGTTCAATAAGTGGTGTTATTGAACATCATTTCTTTGATTTATAATTACTATGTAGCTATTCCTAATATCCCCAAGCACATATGAAAACAACTTCCTCTATTTAAGTATGTTGTGAATATTCTTTTTTTTTCAAATTTTTTCTATTCATTTATGTAAATGATAATGCTCACTGTTCAAAATAATTGATTTCTCTGATATATGCGTCATTCTCAAGGAACCTGAAATATGCTGATGCTGTATATATGTATGTATGTATGTGGAAAGGCTCTGCCTTTGTTCGCTGGGACTGCCATAGCCATGTACCACCAAGTAGGTAGCTTAAACAATGGAAACTTATTTTCTCACAATTCTGGAGGCTAGACATCTGAGTTTAAGGTGTTGGCAGGGTTGGTTTCTTCTAGAGGCCTCTCTCCTGGGCTTCGATGGCCATCTTCTCTCTGTGTCTTCACATGGTCTTGTCCCTATGTCTGTCTGTGTCTTAATCTCTTCTTATAAGGACATCCGTCATGTTGGATTAGGGCCTACCCACATGACTTCATTTTTATCATAACTACCTCTTTAAAGCCCCATCTGCAAATTTTCAGGTACCGTGGGCTAGAACTTCAGCAGATGAATTTGTAGAGGGGAAAGCACAGTTCATGTCATAACACTCTTGCTTTGACAATGGACACAAATTTCATGCTCACTTAGGTATCTGACACAAACGTCAGTGAGTTTGAATCACTAACCTGAATTATCAAGATTCTAAAATAAGAGAATTCAGGCCCAGCCTGAGGGTACCCTTCCCTTGGGGTACCCTTTGGGTCTGAGGCATGTGCTACTCTCAGTCAAGCAAATGAGTACAGTACATTGGTTTGTATCTTTCTCTTGATTCAAAAGAGATTAAAAGATATTGAAAAATAGAAATAAAATGGCATCAGCAAGAAGTCATCTCTCGCAAGTGGTGGTGAAGGACTACACCTTGCACTTGTGAAAACTATTGCGTTTTGTTTCCATGATATATTGTAGATACCAATTTTATTCCCAAATAATTCAGCAAATAATTAACATAAAATTGAGATTTTCCATTTTGTAGTCTTTTTTTCTCTGTTAAGCAGAAAATCTAGAAGAGTTCTGTAGTTAGAGATAATAGGCTAAATCAAAGAAGAAGAAAGTAGTTATGATTTTTGAAATCGCTAATTGAAGCTTTAAGTGTCTGGCAGTGTTCTAGTGCTTTGGGGCTGAAATCTGCTCAGTTCCTTATTTTCCTTTGTCAGCTGTGTTCACCATGGTAACTTTAGTAAAACTCCCTTCCTAAATGTTTTCCCTCTGAGGTGCAAAGCACCTTCTTAAAGAAGAAGGCTGACAACCTGGTAGGAGTGGGTGTTTGAAAAATAAATGGAAAGTATTCTGCTTTCTTCATAATTGCTGTGGGTGGAAGGAGGTGAGGAAATTATTGAGGGGATAAGGTTGGATGAAGGAAATGCTTTGTTTTGGGCTAAGAATCTGATTGTTGAGGCAGAAAATTAATTTAAAATATGCGAGGGAAACTTTTCCTATTCACAAAATTTCCTTATTTCTCATCTCAGAATTTGGACAAACTTTGCCCATACAAATTCATGATCCATTTTGGAATATGGATTTTGTATGGGACAAATTTAGCCAGTACCCAATGCAGTGAATCCTGCTTGGGGCCAGTTTCTCCATAAAATATGGGGGCAGTAGAAATGCAAGTTCTCAGACTTAGTCATACATTGGAATCAGCTGGAGATGTTTAGAAAATGCCAATGCCAGAGCCCTATCTGGTGATTATTTAAGGTGTAGAGTGATATCCAGATATGATTCTTATGTACTCAAGGCAATTTCAATGTCTAGTAAGAATTGAGAATCACTGTATTTATGGATTTCAAAGGGCCTTTCCAACTCAAACACTTTTTTTTTTTTTTAATTAAAGAGAGAGCAAGTGAGTGGACAGGTTTATGCAGGGGTAGGAGCAGAGGAAGAGGAAGAGAAACCCCAGAAGACTCCATGATGAGCACAGATTGTAACACAGGGCCCAATCCCAAGATTCTGAGGCCACCACTCGAGCTGAAACCAACAGTAGGTCACCCAACCAACGGCCCCCCAGGTGCCCCTCCGACTCCACCATTCTAAGGCACTCACATACAAATTGACTTCAACAGAGCTTGACTCTGATAGGACTGTTAATTAGGTACCTTTGCTTTCAAATTTGTAATATTTCTTTCTGTTCAGGCTTCAGGAAAGAAAGGCCTTTTAATTTAGGAACTTAGCATCTTTATTTTTGTTTATCCACTTTTTTTCAGATAAGCCCAAGTCTTATCAGTGTTCAGTGCAGAAGTAACATCTTCACTTTCGAAACACATTGGTTTTCAAAGAGTTTTATAGCTTAAAGATGGCTCAAAAAGCATTAACTTGATTCAATATAATTTTTGTGTGTGAGGGGGTGGCCAAGACAAAGTCAACCATAGATTCTCAGATGACTCTAAACTTGCGGCATAGTGGATAATTTTCCTCTTTAGGAACAGTGGTTCTTGTTCCTGATGGCACTTTAGGATTGCCTGGGAAGCTTTTAAAAAACCCTCATGCCCAGACTGCATCCTAGACCAAGTCAATCTTCCCAGATAATTCCAAAGGGGAGCCCTGATTGAGAATCCCTTGCTCTGGAATGAAGCTGTGTAGGCAAATGGTAACAAGCAACCGGCCAATGATGGAATGCTGAGCGTGTTACCATCTCCTTCATTAGCAACAGCACCTTCTTGTCCCTTGTGGGATGATTCTTCTTCTGCTAAAATCACCATGCGATCTCTTCTTTTAAATGTTCGGCATTATTAGATTTAACGATTTCTACTGAAGATGGCAATGGAAACACTCCCTTCCTAAGTTGATGAATAAAATCTAGGCCAGTCTTCTCACAGAGCCCTTTGAATAGGATTTAAATAGTGGATAAAAGAAAAATAAAACAAACACATTTTTTAGGAAATGAATTTGTTAGGTCAAATTACGACTCAAAAAGACTCAGCGATGTACTTTTATTAAGTTTTTGGTTTATTGTTTCCTGGTAAGTAAAAATGCATTTCAGCATTACTCCCCTGTGATTATGAATATTGTGATTTTCACTGCAAAATGAAGGAGCCCAGAGTGTCAATACTGTAGTATCAAATGTGTGCTTAATTGTCATTCTGGAGCTTGGTTCTGGTGTCTCCCCAAAGCCTATAAATCATTATCAAACAGGAAAATCAAGTAATTAAGCTCTCTGGCCTGAATCTTATCTATACTCTCTAAATATATGCTCAGCATAAAAAAGTATTCACTCATATGGCTATTTAAACCCCCTAATAATGAACTTGCATCAGGGAAATGATTTGCTAATGCTTTCTCAAACAGAGGGAGTAAAGGAGCTGATTTCTTCCCAATCAAACATGCCAAATCCACTGTTTTTTTCAGTGGCCTGAACAGAAAGCCAAGGCTGATGTATGTGGAAGAGGGTGATAAAAGTATTAGTAGGAGTTAGTAAAAACAAACAAGAAAGTTGCCTTCACAAATTACATCTGAGATCTTCTTGAGATGAGTCCAAGGCATGTTGCAAATTCATTAGTTTATCAGTTGTCTTTCATCTTTAAAATCACACAAAACAAGCAATTATTTAGAATGAAATAACTGATTTAATATTCATGGACTTGAGAAAACTTGAATTTAAATTCAGGCTGGGATCTGAATTAGCACCAACCGAATACAGAAAGAAGTCAATATACATGCACAAATTAGTTTTAATAACATATATGGTTAAGATATATTTCTTTTACTCGATATACTTGAAGGACCACTTTTGGAGTTAAAACTTATTTGTATTAGTTGGCTGGGCATGATACAGGCTGGACGCCCCGTAGCTCCAGGGCCTTGGCAAAATTGACCTCCAGTGGCTTGCCCGTGCCTTTGGTGAGCCTCAGAGACCGGATGCAACCTCGAAACCTAACGTTGGTCGTCAGACCAAACTGGTTGAGGCCATCTGAAAAACAAAGCAAAAAGCGCTCAGCTTTGACATGCAGCTTCTGTTTTAAAGGAATTTAAAAAATTTTAATTGTAGTGTAGTACTTGACAGTCAGCATTATATTATTTTCCGGTGTACAATACGGCGATTCAGGAATTCCGGTCTATAACTCAGTGCTCATCAAGGTAAGTGCGCTCCTCATCCTGTTCCTCTATTTCACCCATCCCCACCCACCTCCTCTCTGATAACCATCCGTTTAATCTCTAGAGATAAGAGTCCAAATTTTTGGTTTTTGGTCCCCGCCCCTTCGTGCATTTGTTTTGTTGTTTCTTAAATTCCACATATGAGTGAAGTCATATGGTTGTCTTTCTCTGACTGGCTTATTTTGTTTAGCATTATACAATCTCCATCTATTTGTGTTGTCACAAATGGCAGGATTTCATTCTTTTTTAATGGTGGAATAATATTCCATTGTATGTATAACCACATGTTTATCCATGCATCTATTTATGGACACGGGCTGCTGCCTATCTTGGCTACTGTAAATAATGCTGCAACAAACATAGGGATGCATGTATCCCTTCAAATTACTGTTTCATATCCTTTGTGTATATACCCAGGAGTGTGATTATTGGATGTAGGGTTCTATTTTTAATTTTTTGAAGAACTTCTCTACCCTCTCACAGCAGCTACAGCTACACCAGCTCGCATTCCCACCAAGAGTGCACGAGGGCTCCTTTTACTCTGCATCTTCACTAACACTTGTTGTTTCTTGTGTTTTTGGATTTTAGCCCTTCTGACAGGTGTGAGGTGATACCTCCTTTTAGTTTTGATTTGCATTTCCCTGATGATGAGTGATGTTGAGCATCTTTTCATGTGTCTGTTGGCCATCTGGATGTCGTCCTTGGAGGAATGTGTGTTCATGTCTTCTGCCCATTTTTTATTGGATTGTTTGTTTCTGGGGTGTTGAGTTGTCCTACTTTTTTTTTATATATATTTCAGATACTAACCCTTTATTGGGTATGCCATTTGTAAATATCTTTTCCCATTCAGTAGGTTGTCTTTCAGTTTTGTTGGCTGTTTCCTTTGCTGTGCAGAGCTCTTTATTTTGATATAGTCTCAATAGTTTATTTTTGCTGTTGTTTACCTTGACTCAGGAGACACAGACTTTTAGAAAAATGTTGTTATGGCCAAAGTCAGAGAAATTACTGCCTGTGCTGTCTTCTGGGATTTAACGGTTTCAAACCTTACATTTAGGTCCTTAATCCATTTTGAAGGTTTTGTTGGTGTAAGAAAGTGGTCCGGTTTCATTCTTTTGCATGTTGTTGCCCAGTTTTCCCAACACCATTTGTTGAAGAGTCTGTCTTTTTCCCATTACATATTCTGGCCTCCTTTATTAAATAGTATTTGACCTTAAGGTGGGATTATTTTCTAAGCTTTCTATTCTGTTCCACTGATCAATGGGTCTATTTTTGTGCCAATAGCATATTGTTTGTACAAATCAACTTTGTAATTATGACTTGAAATTTGAAATTGTGATGCCTTCAGCTTTGTGTTTCTTTTTCAAGATTGCTTTGGCCATTTGAAATCTTATGTGGTTTTATACAAATTTTAGGACTTTTGAGTTCTGTGAGAAATACAGTTGGAATTTTTTTTTAATTTATTTATGATAGTCACACACAGAGAGAGAGAGAGAGAGAGGCAGAGACATAGGCAGAGGGAGAAGCAGGCTCCATGCACCGGGAGCCCGACGTGGGATTCGATCCCGGGTCTCCAGGATTGCGCCCTGGGCCAAAGGCAGGCGCTAAACCGCTGCGCCACCCAGAGATCCCTACAGTTGGAATTTTGATAGGGATTGCATTAAACCTGAAGATTGATTTGGGTAGTATGGACATTTTAAAGTCTTCATGTTTGTTTGTGACATTTTCAATTTCCTTTGTTAATGTTTTATAGTTTTCAGACTATAGGTCTTTCATCTCTTTGGCTAAATTTATTCGAAGGTGTTTTATTTTTTATACAATTATAAATTGGGTTGTTTTCTTTCTCTTTTGGCCACTTCATCATGAGTGTATAGAAATGCAGTGGATTTCTGTACATTGATTTTCTATTGTGACCTTACTGAATGCCTTATCAGTTCTAGTCGTTTTTTGGTGGAATTTAGGGTTTTCCATATATAGGTATCATGTCATCTGCAAATAGTGAAAATTGTGCTTCTTCCTAACCAATCTGGATGGTTTTCATTGCTTTTATCTTACCTGATGGCTATGGCCAGAACTTCTAGTACCATACTGAATAAAAGTGGTAAGAGTGGACATTCTTGTATTGTTTTTGACCTTAGTGGAAAAGCTCTCAGTTTTTTACCATTGAGTGTGATGTTATTTGTGGGTTTTTCTCATATGGCCTTTATTATGTTGAGGTATGTTCCCTCTAAACCTACTTAGTTGAGTTTTTTTTCATGAATGGATGTTGTACTTTGTCAACGTTCTATGAAGCCAGGATTACCAAAACCAGAATAAGACTCTACAAAAAAAGAGAACTACAGGCCAATTTCTCTGATGATTCCATCAGAATGATTCCATCATGAATGGATGTTGTACTTTGTCAAATGCTTTTTCTGCATGTATTGAAATGATTCTATGATTTTTATCCTTTCTCTTGTGATGTGATGTATTATGCTGATTGGTTTGTGATTGGTTTGCGATTATTAAACCACCCTTGCATCCAAGGATTAAATCCTACTTGATCATGGTGATTTTTCTGTTAATGTATTGTGGATTCAGTTTGCTAGTATTTTGTTGAGGATTTTTATACTTACATCAGAGAAATTGGCCTGTGGTTCTCTTTTTTGGTAGAGTCTTATTCTGGTTTTGGTAATCCTGGCTTCATAGAATGAATTTGGAAGTTTTCCTTCCTCTTCTATTTTTTGAACAGCTTGAGGAGAATATGTATTGATTCTTCTTTAAATGTTTGGTAGAATTCACCTATGAAGCCATCTGGTCCTAGACTTTTGTTTGTTGTGAATCTTTTGATAACAGATTCAATTTCATTCTCAGTAATTGGTCTGTTCAAATTTTCTCTTTCTTCCTGATTCAGTTTTGTTATATTTGTTAGGTTATATGTTTCTAAGAATTTAGCACTGGGTGTTATGCTATATGTTGGCAAACTGAACTCCAATAAAAAAAAATGTACAAAAAAAGAAAAAGAAAGAAATAGAGAAAGAAAGAAAAAAAAGAATTTATTTATTCTACGTTGTCCAGTTTGTTGGCATATATTTTTCATAATATAAGTTGTTTTTTCTCCTTTCATTTCTGATTTTTAGTTCTCTTTCTCTCTCTCTCTCTCTCTTTCTCTCTCTGTGTGTGTCTCTCTCTTTTAAATCTGACTGGAGGTTTATCAATTTTGTTCATCTTTTCAAAGAATCAGTTCCTGGTTTCATTAATCTGTTCTATTGTTTTTTTAAATTTAAGCTTCTATTTCATTTATTTCAGTGTTAATCTTTGTCACTTCTTCTGACGGTTTCAGGTTTGTTGTTCTTTTTCTAGTTCCTTTAGGTGTAAGATTTATGTTGTTTATTTAAGATTTTTCTTGATTCTTG
The DNA here is from genome assembly GCF_053574225.1 of Canis aureus. Lineage (NCBI taxonomy): Eukaryota > Metazoa > Chordata > Mammalia > Carnivora > Canidae > Canis > Canis aureus. The sequence continues at coordinate 68,605,702 of NC_135611.1, read as the reverse complement.
AAGTAGACCTGTATTGCTCTCTACCTCCTCCTTAGGACCACTTTTGCTATATCGCAAAGATTCGGGAACATTGTGTTTTCATTTTCATTTGTCCCAGTATTTTCTGATTTCCTTTTTGATTTCTTGGTTGACCCATTCATTGTTTATTAGCATGTTATTTAATCTCCATGTATTTATAGTCTTTCCAGACTTTTTCTTATAGTTGATTTCCAGTTTCAGTGCATTTTGGTCAGAAAATATGCATGGCATGGCTGGGATCTTTTTAAATTTGTTGAGGCTTGTTTGGTGGGCTAATATGTGATCTCTATTCTAGAGAATGTTCCATGTGCACTTGAAAAGAATGTGTATCCTGCTTTCTGGGATGGAATGTTCTGAATGGATCTGTTTAATCCATCTTGTCTAGTATGGCATATAAAGACCCTCTTTCCTTGTTGATTTTCTGCTTAGATTATCCATCCATTGATGTAAGTGGGGTGTTAAAGTCCCCCACTGTTATTGCATTATTATTGATTAGTTCTTTATATTTGTTACTAAATTTTAAATTTGGTGGAATTTAGGGTTTTCCATATATAGGTATCTGGTTGCATAAATATTTACCATTGTTATATCTTCTTGTTGAATTGTCCCTTTAGTATCATATACTGTCCTTGTCTCCTATTACAATCTTTTGTTTTAAAGTCTATTTTTGTCTGATATAAGTATTGCTGCCTGGCTTCCTTTTCCTATCTATTTGCATGACAAATGTTTCTCCATTCCCTCACTTTTGATCTGCAGGTGTCCTCACTTCTCAGATAAGTCTCTTGTAGGCACAGCATTTGGCTGGGTCTTGTTTTGTTATCCATTCTGTCACCTGATGTCTTTTGATTGGAACATTTAGTCCATTTACATTCAAAGTAATAACTGATAGGTATGTATTTATTGCCATTTTTTTATTTGCTTTGTGGTTGTTTTAGAGATCTTCTCTGTTCATTTCTTCCCTTGCTCTCTTCTCTCACCATAAGTTGGTTTTCTTTAGTGATATCTTGGAATCCTTTCTTTTTATATTTTGTGGATCTATTATTAGTTTTTGTTCTGCAGTTACTTAGGTTTGTATATAACATCTTCTTCATACTGCAGCCTATGTTAAATTGATGGTCACTTAAATTTAAATCCATTTTTCACTCCTCTCCTCTCCACATTTTAGATAGATGGTGTCATACTTTACATCCTCTCATTTTGTGAATCCCTTGACTACTTTTTACAGATACACTTATTTTTACTTTGTGCTTCCTACTTTTCTCACTCTTACTGATGGTCTTTCCTTTCCACCCAAAGAGTTCCACTTAACATTTCTTGGAGGGCTGGTTTTCTGGTCATGAACTCCTTTAACTTTTGTTTGTCTGGGAAACTCTTTATCTCTCCTATTCTGAATAATAGGAGAGATTTTTATTATTAATTATCATTATTATTTTTTATTATTAATTATTAATAATAGAAGAGATGATCTTACCAGATAGAATATTCTTAGATGAAGATTTTTTTTTCTCTTTTAGCACTTTGAATATATTATTCTCTACCTTCTGGCTTGCCAAGTTCCTGCTGAAAAATTTGCTGAGAGCCTAATGGGTTTCCCTTGTATATAACTGTGTTCTTTTCTCACAGTGCTTTTAAATTTCTTTTTGTATCACTACTTTTTGCCATTTTGATTACTGTGTGTTTTGATGTGAACTCCTTTGGTTGATTTTGTTGGGGATCTTTGTGTCTCCTGGATCTGAATTTCTGTTTCCTTCCCTAGTCTTGGGATGTTTTCAGCTAGTATTTCTTCAAATAAATGTTCTGCCTCATTTTCTCTCTATTCTTCTGGGATCCCTATAATGTGAATATCATTACACTTGATGGAGTCACTGAGTTCTCCAAGTCTGTTCTCCTTTTGCATAATTTTTTCCCTCTCCTCCACTCAGGTTGATTACTTTCCATTACTCTGTACTCCAGGTTACTGATTTGTTCTTCTGCTTCCTCTAATCTGCTATTTATTTCATCTAGTTTATTTTTAGTTTCAATTGTTGTGTTCTTCATGTCTGATTGGTTCTTTTTTTATCTTTTTGTTAAGAGTCTTATTGACGTTCTCTACTCTTTCCACTCTTTTCTCAAGGCCAATGAGGATCTTTATGATCATTACTTTAAATTCTCTATCAGGCATATTTAGCTATGATTTGCTTAGTTCTCTTGCTGTAATTTTGTCCTGTTCTTTTACTTGGGACATTTTCCTCTGTTTCCTCATTTTGTCTAACTCTATGCATTTGGTTCTCTGTGTTAAAGTCTCTTGCTCTTAAAAGTAGTGAGTGGGTGTGCACTTTTTACAAGGTAGAGCTGGTCATCTGCCAGAAGGATTGTGCCAGTGTCACTGAGACCAGGCCAATCTGCAAAATGCACATGAGCAGCATGCACAGTTTTAACAAGGTGCACATGCTGTCTGTGAGAGATGACCAGCTGCTGCTACTGGAATAGAGGCCCTCCAAAGCACAAGGTTGGGAGATGCAGTGTTGGCAAGGTTTGTACTGGTCTTCTGTGCACAGTCAGGACTAGAGTGGGCCAAGCTGGAGGGGGTGGGGCTTGGTGTAAGCAAGTCAGGTAATGAATGTTGGGACTGCACTGGTTCCTGCAGGTGACCGTGTGTTTGTGCTGGGAGGTAGAGGAGGGAAACAGTAGTTGATGGCTTCTTTGCTCCTGGAGGAGTCTCCTAGGAATCTCTGTCTCTCTGGGACAGTAATTAACTCCCTCCTATATGCCCCAGGTATTTTTCAAATTGTGCTTCTCTGCTGTTTGTCCACAGGCTGTTTGTTGTGCTCTGTCTTTACAGATGGGGACACAGTTTCTTATCATCATTCTGGCTCTCTTAGAGCCAAGTCTGCTGATTTTTAATGTTCTAGGCTTTAAGTCCTGCTGGTTGTAAGAACTCCCAAATTTGGCCCCTCTGCTTTTCAAAGCCAAATGTTATAGAGACCTGTCTTCCGCATGCATTCTGATCCCATTATGATTGTCTATTTCTCTCCTCTTTCCACACCCCTGGCTGTTTCATTTCTGTCAATGGCCTGTGGTCCTTTAGCTCCTCACTGCATCTGAGCCCTTCCTACCCTCTCCTCTACATTTAGTTGTGGAGTTTTTTCTTCCTGTCTTCAGGTCATTTTCTGGGTTATTTACACTGATGAGTGTGTTATCTAGTTGTGTCTTTGGGAGGAGGTGAGCTTAGAGTCCTCTCTGCCATCTTCCCTGAAAGTGTTCGAAGAGCATATTTACAAGTCAGCTGTTACCTCGAGGTTAAATCGGAAGGCTGTTTTTTTTTTTTTTTTTCCTGGAAGGCTGTTTTAAGTAAAGTTCGTGATTTTGTTCTTAGCCTTGCTGACAATTAAACTTGTAGCATTTCTATTGTTATATATCCTGAAATTTGGAGTCATGTAGAATGATACATTTTAAGATAGGAATTTGGTTTGGAATGAACAAATTTACAGCTGTGTTATATTATGGAATTTAATGAAAGAATTCAATTGATCAAATACTTTACTGAATTAGGGCATGGACGTTTAATGGTGACTTTACTATTTTACATTGTAAAAATACATCTTAAAAGATTAAGCTGGTTAAAAACTCATACAAAATTTTTGTTGTTGTTGTTAAGGAGACTCCATTCTTTCAGCAGGCCTAGGAGGTGCTAGCTATGATCTCATTTTATAGACTGTGAGTGGGGAAATAGGATATCTCCAGAGCATCTTGGGGGTTATCCTGATTGAAGCAGAAATAGGTCCTTTTCAAACTCAGAAGCAACTTTGGAAAGAGGAGCTGTGAATTGGTCCCCATTGCTCCTATATGTTTTCCTCCATTAACCACTGCTGAATATATATATTTTGCTTGTTTTGTTAGGCAGAGGAGCTTTACGTAAATGGGAATGACAGTTTCTCTTGCCAACATGCTGAAAGACCATTCCAAGTGTGTGTTATTACAGTATTTATAAAGAGGCGGTTGGGCCATTTCTCATCAAGTTGGGCACTCTTGTTTATGGGCACTTTAGGTAACTGTGGTTTATGTGCTACACTTAATGTGCTGGACAGGGATTCTGAATGCAGATTTATTGCTTGGGTTTCTTTGTAATATAAATATAAACTCCATAATAACCTAAAGGGGAAATTAGCTTGTTTAACCCAATGATTTCCAGAACTTGAGGAAATAAGTTCCATTACATTTTATGATTCCTCTGGTATATTAATTTTCAAAAAATCAGAAAGAACACCAATGCTGGCCTTCATCGCTGTTAAATGCCTCATATCTTTTATAAGCCAAATTCATTTCCTCTAGCCTCCATCTCCCCATGAATGAAACTTTGGGGGCTACCCTGTAAAGTTCGGTCCCAGTTGGTTTATATAAGTAATATGCTCATTTTACACACTGGAAGTTTCAGGTAAGGTGTTATTTATGGGAGTAGATGTTAAAGCTAGGAAGTGTACTTATGCACACATTCATGGACATAGTTATACAAATAAATTTAAATACACTAACAACAAAGAAATTCTTATGGAGTAGATAAGGCTCACCTGGGAAACCTCCAACAAACACAGGGTCATTTGTATCAGCTGATGTGGATGCTTGGTTTGGGCTCTGGGCTTCCACCTGCTTCCCATCTACTGTCAGCTCAATGCGGTGTTTGATCTTGTTGGCTGTGACTTTATGCCACTGTCCGTCACACAGATGCCCCGGGATCCCAGCATCATAGACAGCAGTGAATCGGCCGGCACCATTGTCCACATGAAACATAAGCTAGAAAGTAGGAAGTGGAACAGTCACAGATGGTTTCATTAGACAGGTATCGTGATGGTTCACATAGCAAAAAATGTTATGTTTGTAGGAAGGGCATCAGCTGGAATGGTTTAGAAATGAACATATCTGGGGCATTTTAAAAATTAAAAAGAGTTTGCAGAAATTAAAATACAAATTTAATAACCAGGAGTCACAAAGTATATTCTTTGCTTCTGGGCATTGTTGGGAGCAAGAGACAAGGTGTGTGAAACTAGTAATAATTCCATGTTCAGAAAATGCGATATATAATTTGAGGCTGGCTGACCAAAAAGGTACCTCATATACACCGGGACAAATCCTAGCATGGATCTTTATAGAGTGTGAGAGTCCTTAGTGAACCCTATAAAATTTCTTAAAAGATGTTTAGAGTGATTCATTAATTCGATTCACAAATTCATTTTAGAGGATTATTTTTTTTTAAATGTAAGCTTTTGATATTTTAATTGCATGTATTCTTTTTTTTTTTTCCTTCATGGATTCCATTTTATATGCAGGATGGAGAATAACATAAATTACTTTCTTGGGCAGGCTTGATGTGTCACAGGTGCCAAAGACTTTGAGCCAGAAGGCCAGTTAAATTCTTAACAATGAAGAACTTAGATTGGAAGTTCATGTCTAAATGAGAAAAATCTGTTTTCAGTAACATGGAACAGTCCCTGAAATTTGAGATGACAGAGTTCTTTTTGAAGCTGATGAAGGAAAGAAACATATTGAAACATTAAAAACAGTCAGTCTGGCAACACATTTGACAAGGGAATAGGAGAGACGTAGGGGTTTTGAAAAGAAGATGAAACACTGCAATAGGTAAAAAGTTTGTAAACTAAATGGTGATGTGAGTACTAAGATTTTACTATATTGGGTGGAGTTTGTAAGAGCAGGACTTGGGGAGAAATACAATGCATTGTAATGGAACTTGATCCTCAGCAAACTGATAGTAGTGGTTATTCGCAGGTGATGGGGCGAGGCTGACTCTGACGCTGTGTAGTGAACGTGTCTGAAAACGTGGCAAAGCCATGAGCTGCTGCCGATCTGTTTCCCACTTTTGCCTCCATACTCCTGGAGCTTTTTGCTTCATTGCCTTTGGTGATGGTTTGAAGGCCGGAGGGAGAGACGAGGCAACAGAAAGCATATTTGAGGTCACTGCGTGGTCTTCCCCCTTGGGAGGCCACAGCACCGTAGAGCGGACACAGGCCCAGAGATGGAGCGGGATTCCTACTGAAGAGCCCGAGGGAAAACCTGGGTAACTTCTTGCTTTGCCTGCCTCTTTCCCTGCTGCCTGTAGTTCACAGGCTATTCACGGGTCATCTCAGTGCAGGATGCTGCTCCTGGGCAGGCAGGGACTGGATGGGTGTTTAGAATTAGCTTGTCCATGGTAAGCCAACGGACACAATTTATTATACTAATATAAATTTATTATGAATTGGCACTTTTTTTGGAAATGGTAGCAGGATGTTTTTAAATCAACATCTAGAACTGACACGTTAGCTAGCCACCTTGACTTCGGAGAAGTGCCTACTGTGTGAGAAGAGGCAAAGGCTGAGTTTAGACAGTCCAGGCCCCCCTCCTCTTTTTCCATTGGGATCTATAGTTTTACATACAACGTATTCACAAAGAGAGAATATCGGTGTACTTTTAGCAACACAGTAGAGCTTGAGATCTAAAACCATTTGGCCCATCCTTTGTCAATACAATTGGCTGACTGTAGAATCAGCACATTTAAACTTTACCCTGGTCTACAGAGTAATTGTGCTGAAAACACACAGTAGAGACAATCTAGAAGGATGAAAAGATGCAATCTAGTTTCTCCCAACACAGTATCGGCAGGGCTTCACAACAGCAGTTCTTACGTATGGACATGAGGCAATCTGAAGTATTTAGACAGCTGGCACTCACCTTTTCATCAATCATTTCAATACCCATTCCATCCATTTTCTGGCTGCTGATTCCCAGGAGAACTCCAGTGGTTCTAGTTGTGCGAAATTCAAATTCTACAAGAAGGTCCAATCCCACCTTGAACCCACCAACTGTAAAATGAAGATTTTTTTTTAAATTATAGATTAGAGCTGAGGGATTGTGAATTCCAATTTGTACAGTGTAATGAATTTAGATTTCAGCTCAGATATTAATCAGTTATAATAAGTTCCAGACTCTCTTATGGCCTATACTTCCAACAGTGTATCATATAACACACTTCATAGTTTTTGCTTATTTTTTGGTCGCCTTCCCTCCTAGCATGTAAGTTCTGCGAGGAAAATTTTATTCCAGCACTTACCAAAATATCTGGCACCCAGGGAGGTTTAATAAATAGTTGTTGAATAAATAAATGGATGAAAAAACACACACAGAGATTAACTCAAAGAATCTCACAGCAATGTATAATTGTGTTGGAATTCTTACTGTTGGATTAAGTCAAGCATTTCAGTGATTATTCAGTAAGATTTTATGAGGCCACTCGAAGATTATTGTGCCACAGTGATCTGAAAGGGTTCAGAAGTTCCCATTTTATTAATAAAGAAAGGGATTGCAAGTGCAATTTCGAAGGAAAAGATCCTGGGACATAAACAGATTTTCCCAGTTCATCCAGGGAGGTTTCTTCTATAATTTCTTATATTGGGTACATTGATTTATTTAATCTTTTAGGGAGTATTTAAGATATGCCTCTCAGAAACAAAGCCATTTGTTAAGAGTGGGTTAGATCACAAATCAGTGGCATGGAGTATTAAGGAAGAACTCATGGAAATTCTCTGCATGTCTTCTATTTACTAAGCAAGAAATAAATGCTCTGTGTAACTGTGATTGTCTCCAATGAACGGTAGTATCTGTTATGTGAAAAACTTCTTGTTCTACAGAGAACCTTGGTGGGTTTGGATGTGCAAAGGTGGGTTTGGAGCAGATTTTAAGAGAAAAAGAAGCTGAATTGTTCTGCAAAATAAAACAGAAAGTGCGTGTTTTTGTCTCTGAAAGGGAGAGGTAAGGAGGGGAAAGGAACAACATGGGGGCCCCTGGGGGGCTCAGGGTCTGAGCGTCTGCCTTCAGCCCAGGGTGTGATCCTGGGGTACTGGGATCGAGTTCCGCATCGGGCTCCCCGTAGGGAGCCTGCTTCTCCCTCTGCCTGGGTCTCTGCCTCTCTCTGTGTGTCTCTCAGGAATAAATAAATACAATCATTAAAAAGAACAACACGAAGCAGTTCAGCTGAAGACAGAGGTGACCAGCAAAAGCCATGGTGATCTGATGGCTGAAAAGTTTTTTAGGACAAAGATATAAAAGGTTTAAAAGAAGCTGTGTGTTTCCAGCGACGTGACCTCCTGTAAGTGTCCACGTATTGTGTAGACTGTGTTACAGCCTCCGGAGGGACTGGCAGGACTTGTGGGCAGCTGGGGACGTGGCTAAGTTTCTGGTCCGGTTTGATCCAGAACCAGAGAGCCCGGGCAGAAAGGCCTGAACAGTCCGTCTCAAGGTATGATAATGTCTATTCTTGTTATTATATAGAAGATACTTCATATTTTTCTTTCCAAATCGTACATTTGGAAAGAAAATGTGATCCAGGCCTGATCTGGAGATGTTCACTGGGAAGGTGCACATGCGTGAGGTCAGGGAATTGCTACTCACCATCACCATCGATGAGAAACAGGTGCCGGGACGTGTGCACTGGGTGAATGTGTGGGAGGTCGTGGCATGAAGCCTTGCAAGGAATTGAAGAGGGGAAGAAAGAAAAATGCTACCTCATCTCCAGAAAGGTACACAAGGAAAACTGGAAAGTAGATCAATTATGTGCATAAACATATGGGCTTTTTAAAAAAATAATTAATTAATTTATTAGAGAGTGAGACCTCGAATGGGGGGCAGGCAGAGAGAAGTAGACCCTCGGCTGAGCAGGGAGCCCGACGCAGGGCTTGGTCCCAGGACCCTGAGATCATGACCTGAGCCGAAGGAATGACTGAGCCCCCCAGGTGCCCCAACATACGGCCCTTCTTGTAGAATTAAATTCATTTTGCTGTTATTGATCTCTAGGGAAGGAGATGGAATAAGCTCTCCAAATAGCCTTTTACTTTATTTTTTCTATTCGTTTGCCTCAGAATCAGGTACATTAATCTTTGAAGTTTGTGGTATTACTTCTATACATTTTTATTTCTAGTTTAAGTAAACTAATTTAAGAAATCCAGGACTTTTATTTTCCAATAACAGCAAGAAGTTAATGTCTGTACCTGTTAATATTCAACAAGAAAAAAGTGGGAGTGCCTCACCTGCTTTGGCAAAACCTGTTCCATCAAAATATGTTCCTCTCTGAGCACGAGCAAAACACGTTCCAACGTGGAAGCTGGAGGTTGGCTGTTCAAGATCGGCGGGGGCCTCTGCCATCTGAAAATTCCTGATGCAGCCTTCAATGCTGTAGGTCACCTACATATTCAGGTCAGAAAAAAAAAAAATCAAATATCAGGGTTTACCAGAATTTTGCCTTGATATGGAATTCGTGATTTGTGGGGATGCTCTGTGCTTGTAATCATCACCCAGTCGTCTTAAGACAGCCTGCGACCTCCCGGGACCTCCTATCACACCAGGCTTCACACAGTGGGTGTGGAGCATCCTGCATGGGGCTTTTCAACAAGGATGCCTATAGCCTGTACCTAGCCTGCTCTGATAGTGTGAATAGTGTACACTGTGTCTCGGGGGGTGGGGGGGGAACCACTGGTTTTGCAGAAACCACGTGCTCCAGATGAACATCATGACCTTTAATGAGTTCCTTAGGTATGTTCTGGTCCAAGATGGTGATGGAAGGAAGGTCCCGAACTCATCTCCATCGCACACCAAATCTATACCTGTTTATAAAGCAATTCCTCCTGAAGAAGAATCGAAGGCTGACTGAACAGCACAACAAAAGATAAAGAGAATGGCAAGAGACAAGGCAACGGTGGGAACCTTTGCCCCCAACACTATGAACAGCCACGTGCAGGGACAGTAGAGGCACCAAGGGCAGATGTGTCTGGTATAGAAAATATATGAAAGGTTCAGGCCTAGAACCCTGCTAAACGGCAGGGGAGCTGCTGGAACTCTGTGAGTCAGATGGGCCAGTGGGAGCCATGACTTGATCCACCTTGATCGCATGGACCGTAGCAGGGTCCAGGTGCCCTTGCTGGGCTATCGCCTCAGTAAGCCCAGGCCCCTAGCTCACATCAGCCCCAACTGTCCCACCAGGGTGACCCCAAGGTGGTACACACTGAGCCACCCTGGGTCATGCTCCCTATGGCTCCAGCCATCATACCAAGGTGACACATGAGCAAAGCATGCTGGAACACCCCAGGCCTGCATTCTTCAGCTCTAGATGGCACGCCAGGGTGACCCTGATGCAGAGCACTCCAAATCCTCCTGACTGATGAGTAACTGAGCACCACCAGGATGCTCCCTGCACTGAGTGCCCCAGGAACCTCCAGGGCCCTGCCTCCATTCCAGTTGTCCCATGAGGGTACCCCCTATGGGGAGCACCCCAGACTGTCCAGCTTGCATCCCAGTTTAGCTCTCAGAAGGGCATCGTCTGCAAGAAGAGTCCCAGCTTCTACCCACTTCAGCTGTCCTGCCAGGGTGCCCTCTGTGTGGAGAGCCCTTGGAACCCCTGAACTGTACATACCTGTGCTTCAGTTGTCCTATCAAAGTATCCTTTCTGCAGGGACCTTCAGGACCACTCAGCATATGCCCAGTTCATCTCCAGCCATCTCACCAGAGCAGCCCCAGCATGGAGTGCCCTATGACCCCCAGCCCATGCCAGCCAGCAAGTGTCACCAGGCACATGCACTCTGCACAGAGGATGACCATACATAAGACCACTTCTTAAAATTCAGAAGTAGCTGTTCCAAAATACAGAAAATCAAGCAAAATGGGGAGACTGAGAAATACATTCCAAACAAAAGAACAAGACAAAACTTCAGAAAAAGAACTAAATGAAACAGAGATAGGCGAAATGCCTAATAAAGATTTTTAAATCATGACTGTAAAGATACTCCTAGACTGAAGAGTGAAAGAACTCAGTGAAAACTTCAACAAAGAAAAGATATAAAAAGGACCAAATCCGTTTTGAAGACTACAGTAACTGAAATGAAAAAATACACTAGAGGGCTCAACAGTAGATTAGCAGATGCAGAAGAACAGATCGGTAGCCGGGAAGATGGTAATGGAAAGCACCCAAGCTGAGCAGCAGAAAGGAAAAAGAATTCTTAAAAAATGAGGCTCTTGGACAACAGTAAGCAAATAAACACTTGTGTGATAGGAGATTGTAGAAAACTTTTCATGACCTAGGAAAGGAAACCGACTTCCAGGTTCTAGAAGCGCAGATTGTTCTAAACAAGATGAGCCCATGGAGGTCTACACAGTGACACATAATAATTAAAATGCCAAAGATTAAATAAAGATAAAGGGAGGATTTTTAACATCGACAAGACAGAAGCCAAATTATGACTAGCAAAACCCCGTAAAGCTATCTACTGATTTTGTAGCGGAAACTTTGTAAGCCAGCAGAAAGGGGCATGATCTATCCACAGTGTGGAAAGAAAAAGAAAACTTACAACCAATAATATCCAACACAGTAAGGTTATCATTCAGAATTGAAGGAGAGATAAAGGAGTTCATCATCACTGAAGTGGCTTTACAAGAAAGGTTAAAGGGACTTCTTTAAATGGGCAAGGCCATAATTAGATGTAAGAAAACCATGAATAAAAAGATGTAAAATATGATAACATATACATAAAATGTGGAGGAGGGAGTACATACGTTCTTTTAGAAAGTATTTGAATTTAAATGGTGATCAACAGAGACTCCTATGTACTTAGATGTTACATGTGAACCTCATGGTAACCACAAACCCCAAACATATAATAGATACACGAGAGATGAAGAAAAAGCAAGCCAACTATGACACGACAAAGAGTCATCAACCACAAGGAGAACAAAAGAACAGAACAGAGAACTACCAAAACAACCAGGAAGCAATTAACAAAATGGTATTAAGTACATACTTATCAATAATTACGTTAAACATAAATGGTCTAAATGCTCCAATCTAAAGACACTGAGTGGTAGAATGGCTACAAAAACAAGACCCATCTATCTGCTACTTCAAAAATACTCACTTCAGACCTAAAGACACTCACAGACTGAAAGTGAAGGGATGGAAAGAGCTATAGAGTGCAAATGGAAGAGAAGAAAAAGCCAGGGTAGCAGTATCTATATTAGACAAAATAGACTTTAAAACAAAGACTGTAACAGGAGACAAAGAAGGGCATTACACAATGATAAGGGATCAACCAACAAAAGGATATAACACTTGTAAATATCAACGCGCCCAACACCACAGCACCTGAGTACATAAAGCAGATATTAGCAGACCTAAGAGGAGAAATTGACAGCAATACATGCCCCACTTACATCAATGAATACATCATCCAAGATGAAAATCAATAGGAAAATAGTTTCTTTGAATGACACACTAGGCCAGAAGGACATTGCACCTCAAAATAATAGAATACACATTCTTTTTAAGCACACATGGAATATACTCCAGTGTAGATCCCAAGTTAGGCCATGAAATATGACTGAATAAATTGAAGAAGACTGAGATCATATGCATCTCTTCTGGCTACCTGGTATAAAACTAAGAATCAGTCATAAGAAAAAAACTGGAAAAAATACAAATGTGGTTGCTAAACAGCATGCTACTAAACAACCAATGAGTCACTGAAGAAATTAAAAAATACATGGAGACAGATGAAAATGAAAACACAATGGACACAGAGAAATTGGTGCAAAGGGGGAAATTTATAACAATTCGTAGGCCCACCTCAAGAAACAAGAAAAATCTTAAGTAAACAATCTAACTTTACACATAAAGGAACTAGAAAAAGAACAACCAAGAACAAATGTGAATAGAAGAAAGGAAAAAATAAAGATCTGAGCAGAAATAAATGAGACAATAGAAAAGAGCAATAAAACCAAGAGCTAGTTCTTTGAAAAGATAAGCAAAACTGATAAACCTTTAGCTGGACTCATCAAAAAAAGAAAAAGATAGGACCCAAATAAAATAAAAAATGAAAGAGAACAATTGACGCCACAGAAATACAAAGGATTATAAGAGAATACTATGAAAAATTATATGCCAACAAGTTGGCATATAATCTAGAGAAATGGATAAATATCTAGAAATGTACAATATTCCGAAACTGAATTAAGAAGAAATAGAAAATCTGGAGAGACAAATTGCTAGTAAGAAAATTTAATGAGCAATCAGAAAACTACCAACAAACAAAAGTCTTAGACCAGATAGCTTCACAGGTGAATTCTACGAAACATTTAAAGAAGAGTGAATACCTATTCTCCTCAAAGTATTTTAAAAAAGTAGAAGAGGAAGGAAAGCTTTCAAATGCATTCTCTGAGGCCAGCATTACCTTGATACCCAAGCCAGACAAAGATATCACACAAAAAGAGAACTATAGGCCAATATCTCTGATGAGCATAAATGCAAAAATAATCCTTAACAAGATATTAACAAATCACATTCTGTAATATATGGAAAATACAGTCAAGTAGGACTTATTCTGGGCATGCAAGAATGGCCCAATATTAAAAAATCAACAGTATACATCACATTTAACACAGTGGAAAATAGAAATAACATAATCCTCTCAACAGATGCAGAAAAAAAAATTCGGTAAAATTCAACATCTGTCAATAAAAACTGTCAAAAAGGTGGGGTTTAGAGGGAACATAGTAAAGGCCATATCTGAAAAACCTGGAGCTTACAATATACATAATGGTGAAAAACTGAGAGCTTTCTTCTAAGATCAGGAATATGACAAGGATGTCTACTCTTGACACTTAAAAAATAAAAGGTTTTATTCACTTACTTGACAGAGAGAGAGAGAGAGAGCACAAGCAGAGCAGCAGGCAGAGGGAGAGGGAGAAACCGACTCCCTGCCAAGCAGAGAGTCTGACATGGGGATCAATCCCAAGACCTTGGGATCATGACCTGAGCTGAAGGCAGACACTTAACCGACTGAGCCACCCAGGCGCTCCCACTCTTGACACTTTTATTAGACATAGTACTGAAAATTCTAGCCACAGTAATCAGACAAGAAATAAAAGATGTCTCAATTGGTAAGGAAGAAGTTAAACTGTTAAACTGTCATTATTTGCAAATGATGTAACATACATAGAAAAACCTTAAGGACTCCACCAGAAGAAATGAATTCAGTAAAATTGCAGGATACAAAATTAATACCCAGAGATCGATTGCATTTCTATGTACTGTTAACAAAGTAGCAGAAAGAGAATTTAGAAAACAATTCCACTTATGATTGCACCAAAAAGAATAAAATACCACGGAATAAACTTAATGGAGGGGGTGGAAGAGCTGTACTCTAAAAACTGTAATGCACTGATGAAAGAAACTGAAGATGGCACAAACGGAAAGATATTCCATGCTCATGGATGGAAGAATTAGTATTGTTAAATAAATATTGTTAAAGCAATCTACAGATTCAGTGCAGCCCCTGTCAAAATACCAGGAGCTTTTTTACAAAACTATGACAAATAATACTAAAATGTACCATATGGGATCACAAAAGACCCTAAAGAGCCAGAGCATTCTTAAGAAGGAAGAACAAAGCTAGAGATATCGCAGTTCTAGACTTCAAGGATGCTACAAAGCTTTAGTTAATCCAAACAGTATGAGACTGGCACAAAAAGAGACATGTAGATCAATGGAACAGAATAGAGATCCCGGAAATAAACCCACACTTACACGATCGTTTAATCTACAACAAACGATGTAAGAATATACCATGGGGAAAAGACTGTCTCTTAAATGGTGCTGGGAAAGCTGGGCAGCTTCATGTAAAAGAATGAAACTAGACCACTTTCTTAGTACCACGCACATGAATAAACTCAAAATGGATTACAGACCTAAATATAAGACCAGAAACCATAGGATTCCTAGAAGAAAACAAAGGCAGTTATTTCTTTGACGTTGGCCTTAGCAACATTTTTCTAGATATGTCTCCTTAGCAAGGGAAACAAAAGCAAAATTAAACTATTGGGACTACACCAAAAACAAAACAAAACAAAACAAAAAAAACCCCCCAAAACAAAAAAAAACCAACACATTTGTTCAGCAAAGGAAACCATTAAGAAAATGACAAGGCAACCTACTGGTTGGGAGAAGATTCTGTAAATGACTGTCTAATAAGGGGGTTGTATCCAAAATGCAACTCAAACCAAAAATAGCCCAATTAAAAAAATGGACAGAGGATATGAATATTCTTCTATAGAAGATGTACAGATGGCAAATACAGACACGAAAGGATGCTGTACAGTATTAGTCAGTAGGGAAAATATAAATCAAAACGATGAGATATCCTCATACAGTCTCAGAAAGGCTAGAATCAAGGAGACAAGAAGGAACAAGTTTCTGTGAGGATGTGGAGAAAAAGGAACCCTTGCGCACTACTGGCAGGAATGTGAATTGGTGCAGCCCCTGTGGAAAATAGTATGGAAGTTCTCGAAAAAATTAAAAATAGAACTACCATGTGATCCAGTAATTCCACTCCCGGGTATTTTCCCAAAGAAAATGAAAACACTCATTTGAAAAGATACATGTTCCCCTGTGTTTATTGGAGAATTATTTACAGCTGCCAAGACAGGGAATAAAGGAAATACCTACTATAGATGAATGGGCAAAGAAGATGGTATTTATATACAATGAATATTACTGAGCCACGAAAAAGAAGGAGATCTTGCCATTGGGGGGCAAGCATGGACCTAGAGGGTATTATGTTAAATGAAATAAAGTAGAGACAACAAATACTATATGATTTCACTTATAAGTAAAATCTAAAAAAACCAACAAACAAATGGATGAATGATTGAACGAACAAACAAAAACCAGAAACAGACCCAAAATTACAGAGAACAAATTGATGGTTGCCAGAGGGCTGGGGGTGAGGGATGAGCAGAATGGATGAAGAGGACCAAGTACAGACTTGCAGGTATGGAATGAATAAAAGGGAATAAAAGGTAGAGCACAGGGAATCTAGTCAGTGATAGTGTGATAATACTGTACGGTGACCGGTGGTAGTAAACGTGCAGCGAGCGCAGCATAATGTATAAATTTGTCCAACTACATGTTGAGTGAAACCAATGTAACATGTGTCAACTCTACGATTAAACAGATATTTAATTAGTCCCTATGTTCGTTGTAAAAAACTTCATGTTTTTATCAATCGTGTAGTAACCTCACTATATACACATTCTGTCCTAATCTCATTCTATCTGAAGAGAATCAAGTCTGGCTTAGTGCTTCTTCCTCATGCAAACCTAAGGGAAGCGGTGGAGTCCTTCCTGGGAAAATGCACATACACCTAGACCTAGAAAGTTGGCACAGAGCATTTACAGTGTAGGGACCATAAAAATAACTCAATCATTCTCTGCTCCGCTGTATTTCATCCGGTTTTAGGGGCACCCGTTAATCGCTCTTGTGATGAACTCCAGACACTCTCATTTTGATCGGCCGAGGTAGCGTGTCCAACAGCTACGAAAGGAACGCAACACTGCCCACCCACAAGGGGAGCCCAAAGCTGAAGATTGCAACTGTGCTGACCGGTCGTCTGTGACGAAGGACGGCTCTGCGCCATCACGTGCTCTGGGTCCAGAAATGCAATACGGTCCTTTGTAATACGCTCTCTAAAAACACTGATCCCTTCTCCTTAAAGTCATGTTTTCCAAAGGAAACCAGGACACATGGTCTGATGAAGCATTATTTCGTGAATACTGGTTTATAAGTCCTCACGAGTGAGGACTTTACATTTTGGATCCCGTACTGTCCCCTAAATGCCACATCACAGTGTTGGACGACTGTAGTCTAAATACCACCTCTCAATATTTGCGAAATCTCTAGCCCTGAAACAATACCATCAACATCATCTTCCTTATATCCCCGTGCTTTCTATATGCTTAGTACTCGTCCAAGCTCTTTCGCCATACCACCTCACTTAATCTTTACAGTGACCTTGTTTCTGTTTGGTGCTCTGATCCTATTTTACAAAATAGGGGATTTTGTCAAACAAAGATTAAGCAGCCTGCTCCAGACCACACAGCTAGTTACCAGGTAGGTAGGTATTTAAGCCAAGGGCGTCCGCTCCAGGGTCCATACTCTGTTTGGTAATATTGTCTCTCCGGGTCAAATCTGTCTAGAAAACCCGTCACTTTTCAGAAAAGATGATCTCTTGGCCACACCTATAAGTGGCCGGGTCCCCGTGTGAACTAGTAACTCAACGTACATACAGGGCTGAGGCAGTTATTTAAGCCACACACGTAAAAAGTAAATTGGACCCTTACCGGACCAATTCTTCGAGTGGTGTAGTTGATGGGTAGCCCGCCAACATACAGCATTCCCACGACGTCCAGGATATCTGCTTTCTTGGGACTGGTGGTTCTGTTGGATGCATCATCTACATAAAGAATTCCTTCTTGCTTAATTCGCATAATCTTAATCTATGAAAAGAAGACAACTCATTAAAGCCAATCACGGATAAATTTCCAATAGGCTGAGCGTACGACATGAGAACTTTTTGGATCTTCGTCAGGGGAAAAAATGGAATAACTTATTTAGGGCCTAAGTGGGCCCAGAAGGGAAATTGAACCCATCTTTACAGTGTCCCTCACACCCTGCCTCTTCCATGACTCCAGCTTCTCCAAAAGGGTGCAAAGTCGTCCTGGGTGAGCTTTAGATTAAGGCCTTTTTTTCCTATAGATTGGCAAGGGAGCACATGGATCAAGAGGTCTGCTGTCAGCAGGATCCTCGCCAGTCGGGAGCCCCTGTCGTGAATTAAGTGAGCTGCGGGATCCGTGCCCCACGATCTCAGATAGGCTGTGTCCCTCTGCCCAACAGGCACTTGTGGTGCAGAATGGAAGGAAGGGCAGTGTGCGAGGGTGCATGGCCGTTTCCACGGCTGCTGGTGGGTACACAGGGCGTGAGGAAGACAGACGGCCACCTGATGCTGAGATTTCGGCCGTGGGGAGGATTATCTTTCGGGGTGGAGCAAAATCAGGGGTGTCAAGACTGGCTTGGGCCTAAGAAACACCCGGAGCCTGCGTTTAGGAAAAGGAGTGGGTGACCCCGCTTGGTTTAAAATGAGTCTATGTCAGGATTAGAATGATCAGGATCTCGTTTTACACTTGTCTGTTCTGGTTTGGGAGGCAGTGGGGATGCGTCTTCAAAACTAAACGCCTCCTTAACTTTGCTGCTCATAGCAAACTTTCTTTCTTAATCCCATGCGCATTGTGGACCCACAATAGGTCCATTTTTCAAATGTCATATTTATTCTGTTAGCCTGGAGAGGAGAATAGGCCTTAATGAGGGCTCCTGCTCCTTCGGGAAGATCGGTACTTGCTGCTCGTGAGCTCTCAGGCAAGCACGGAGGTTCCGTTTCTTATATCCAGGATAATGAGTTGATTGACTTTGCATTTTTTAATGGTATTTTTTCAGGTTCTCTGGCTTCCTATAGGATATGCCAAGTCGACATTTGTTAATAGAGGAAACCCACCACCTCATGATACCAAATCCGCAAAATTAAACATTCTACTAGTCTAGCGAGGGAAGCTGTGCTGAATAGGCGACTGCAGGCGCAGAGACTGGTTCTGCGTGTGCACTTTAACCAGGCGATGCGGTAGAGACCTGCAGCCCGGCCAAGGAGGGCAGTAAGCTGGCAGGTGAGCCTTTGGTTCCCATCACGGGCCCAGTTTCTGGGTGGAAGGCCAGTTTCCAAAGTTGTTCCAAATGGCTTTCGGTGGGGACGCTGCCTGAGAGCACGTTGCACATGATCTAGCAGCTTCCCAGACTCTTGGTTTCCACAGAGCAGGAAGGGGTTGATGGGGGGGGTGGGGGGTGGGAGGAAGCCTCAGGGCCCACGTTAGTTCCCTGCCTTTTAGTTTGTCAAATATGATTTCATAAACGAGAGGCCGTGTGAGCACTTTAAGAGGAGGAAAAGGCCATCTCAGAACCCGTATTATTCCTCTACGTTGAATACGTAGAGTGTTAAGATGAATTCACTCCCTTGCCCCACGTTCCTCACCAAGTATTCTCGGTGCACACACGCCCCTGGCCCTGGTTTGTACCCAGTGGTTGGGGGACCGCAGCTGCAGGGCAAGAATGGGGTCCGCCCGGGTCTGATTACGCTTCCCTGGGGTGGGCGCTTGCAGGCGGCACTTGCTTTATTTGCACAGCCCGCTGGCTGCAGAGTCAGGATTACAGTGCGAGCACAGCAGGTGCACTGGGAGCACAGCAGGAGCCCCGGGGACAGTGGCGCCGCTGCCACCGGGTCCCCCTCGAGGACGCCGCCACCACCATCACCACCGCCATTGCGGGGCCTTTTACCTTGTGCCACTGGCCGTCGTTGATCTTGGTGGGGATCATGGTGTTGGTGTCACCGCTTCCCAGGTCGTAACTGAAGTAGGGCAACCCATGTCTCAGCTGAACGGTGGCGAAGTCCGCGTGGTTGATCCGAGCCATGTAGAAGAGCAGGCCCGACGCTGCTTCTGTCCGCACTTCGAACTCAATCGTGAGCCTGGGGAAGAGACGCGTGCAAAGCGGAGAACCACAAGCGTGTTCTTACTCTCGGGCCCTGGGTGAGTGTCCCCGGGGGACAGCAGGAGGGCCCCTGAGACCCGGCTCTCCGTGTGTGCCCGACCCCGGCCGAGCTCCATGCAGCTGCTTCGGCCTCAGGAGGAGCGACCGCTCAGGACCTGGCGCCGCCCTCCTTCCCTGTGTCGTGGGGCACCACGTACCGGTTTTTGACTTTGGTGTCATCAAACGCAATTGCAACGTGGCTGTTTCTCGAAAGTCCGAACTGCTTGCTCCCGACCAGAAGAGCTGGCTCTGGATCTGCCGCGCAAGGACCCTGTAAAACACCCAGGGGAAAAAGAGGCTCTGAGGGCCTCTGCTCCCGAAGATGTGATCCTGCTCTCTAACGGTTCCTCCCCTGTCGCCTCATGTTCGCACGTGGTCCCACTCGAGGTCCTTAGCAGGAGCCACGGCCTCCGCTTATCTGTGCCCTCGGCCACATGGCGCGTCTCCCGATGGAGCGAGCCGAAAGCGGGAATCCTGTACGTCGTGCCCTTGACTTGCCAAATCGATGTGCCCCCAAGTATTTATTGATCCATTCCTGTTTTCATTACCCTCGATGGGAAAAAAAAATTGTGGATGTTTCTGAGAAAACTGGGATTTCCTTTGCACGTTTACTTCCCTGGGGAAGAGTTATCTTCCAAGAAGCCAGGCCGGGGATGGTGACAAGCAGGCCACTGGGCTACACAAGTAGACGGTGTGTGTTCCCCCCGTGTCCCCCCCATCTCCTCCTGCATCACTTTCTCTCCAGAACCATCGCCCCCGAGCAGGCTTCCACGCATTTCGACTTTCAGGAGGCTGTGTCTACACTTGTCGGGCCACTCGGTCCCTGAGCCGGCTGCTGGGCAACGCGGCGCCTTTTCACCGGAACCAACTGTGTCCCAGGCCAGCTGTCACCGTGCAGGGACCCAGACCCGGTGCTGGGGCGGGAGAGCTTGCGCGGGCCAGCCTGCGTGGCTCAGCGCTCTGCTGTCACCGTCCTGTCACCTTTTTGGAAAAAGGGGCCCCGCGTTTCCATTTGGCTCCAGCCCTGCCAGTGACCAGGGCCGTATGTGGCAGTGTGACCCTCGGCTCTGTAGAGCACTGAGGCCCCGGAGGGGACCCAGGTAACGACCCAGACTCTGGCCCCAAGCACAGGCTACAGAAGGTTCTACCCAGGCAAGGGCAGCTGACTCCTCAGCGCCAGGCTGTGGCCCCGGGACGAGGACGGCGTCGCAGTCCCTTGTCCACGGAGCGTGTGCCTCAGCAAGGGAGAGGCCGGGAGGGTGTGAGCCGCCAGGACGCTGCTCCGCGGGGGCAGATGGCGGCCCCTGCGCCCATGGAGGGCTCACCCCGGCAGGCAGAACAGGGACACGCTCTCTGTCCACGCAGCCCCAGGGTGCCCCCATCTCGCAGGACGGGCCCCAGGGGCTTGGAGGCCTCGTGGCTCAGCCGCGACCCCCAGGCTGCAGTCGCTGCCCACAGACACCCCGAGGCCCGAGTCCGGCGGTGGCGGGGGTCACGGGGCACCTGCCGAGGCCCACCTGCCGCCCCGAGCCGCTCGCCATGCTTTGCTCCGCACCCCCGGGCCTTCCAGAGGCCACAGAGCCCACCTCGGCATTGGAGGGGAGCCTCTGCCACAGGAGCGCAGGGGCTTCGTGAGCGGTCTTGTAAGAAGCTGTAGGGGGTAGCCCGGGCCCCCCCCCCCCGCGGTTTAGCACCATCTTCGGCCCAGGGCGTGACCCCGGGGTCCCGGGATCGAGTCCCGCGTCGGGCCCCCCGCATGGACCCTGCTTCTCCCTCTGCCTGGGTCTCTGCGTCTCTCTCTGGGTCTCTCATTAATAAATAAATAAAAAATATTAAAAAAAAAAAAACCTTCCATCACCTTCCTTTCTAAAACTGGCAGCTGGAAGAGAACCGAGAAGTGCTGGCAGAGGAGAATTTTTATACGTATGTATTTTTGGATTTAAATGGGAAGCCAATTTGCCAGCCTGTGCTCTGCACTGATTCTGGGGCAAGTGTAGACCTGTCCTCTCCGTTGGCTAAAGGCACGCGGGACTGGATGTTTGCTGTGCCTCACCTTCCCCTGGGGAGTCTGCAAGCCGGCCTAGTATATATATTATTGCCTGCCTCCACGCTGGCATGTGCACAGGAGGGCGCAGACCCTGGTGGCTCGGCCCTATTCCCGGGGCCCCTCCGAGGGTCCAGCTGCTCCTCCTGCTGCCTAAGCGCCTTTCCCCCTCTAACATTTTAAAGGGAATTTATGAGATGGAACAGAAAGTGCCTCATGGTCTGCACACAAATAAGGTCGTCTTATTTTTCAACCTGCTTCCTATAGAAATCCAAGTTAAGAGGATTAAGAGAAAGGGTCTTCTCATGGGGGTAATTCCAAGGATGCTTTAAACAATTTTTTTTGAAGATTTTATCTATTTGAGAGAGAACACAAGCAGGGGGAGGAAGAGGGACAAGCAGACTAGGCCGAGCGAGCGAGCGAGTGAGTGAGCGAGGAGCATGAGTGTGGCAGATGGGGCAGGGACGGGGGCTCATGGCCCTGAGATCACAATCTGAGCCAAAATCAGGAACCTGATGCTGAAGCAGCTGAGCCACACAGGTGCCCCCTCCAAGGAAGCGTCAAAAAAGAATGACGATTGCAAGACAGCTTCCTCCTCCAAGCCGACGTGAGCTTGAGAGGAGGCATCATGCTTATGGATGTGATACTTTACCTGTATTATTTTGGAAACACTTATCTTTGAAATGTGTTAAAACAACAATAATAAAAAGGAAAAAAAAATCCACAGACTCATCAATCTGAATGCGTTACAACCCTGCCACCTTGTGGGGATGCGTTGAAGTACTGAGGTGCGCTTAGGGGGCTGTGAGCTTGCTCCTTCTCTTCCTCCTCCCCCTCCTGCTCCCCCTCCTCCCTCTCTCCTCCTCCTCCTCCTCTCCCCCTCCCCCTCCTCCTTCCCTCCTCCTCCTCTTCCTCCTCCTCCTCCTCCACGCTGGCAGGTGCAGGTGGCGGTGCCCTGCTGCCTGGCGCGGTGGGTGGCACAGCCGCAGAGGGCGGTGGCCGGAGCCCTGCTCCCCGAGGCCGCGCTCAGGGTCGGATAACGCAGCAGGTTAGCAACGGGGAAAACTTTGTCACCTCAGCTCCTCCGTTTCAGGTCAGAATACAGCGGCGGCCGTGCCCACGGCTGGTCGTTGGCGGACACCTGGAAATGACTTATCGGACTGGGGGCAGCCCATGGTCGGTAGGCCAGCCTCCTGGAACTGAGATTGCTGCAGAGCAGACATTCAAATTGCATTTATCAAAACTGGCCTCTTTGTTCTTGAAAGCACCGAGTGATGAACGATCATGAAAACTGCATCGTTTTCCTCTTTCATGAGTCAGTAACCCCACTAACAAATGGGGGCTCAAATCGCATCTGAGAAGTTGCACGCTTCTTTGTGATGCTCTGTTTTACGGACGCATACTAAGTGGGAGATACTTTTCACAGCACTGACTTTAATGTTCCGAAATATAAAATCCCTACTCAAGCTGTTTATCGAGAAAGTGAATTATGTGACCACTCTGCCCACGAGCCCCTTTGGTAGGTCCTGGGCACCCGCAGTAATATTTACACGCTAACACCTGGACAGAGGTTCCTTGCGCTATGGAAAATAGTTTTTTTTTTTTCCCCTTTAAACGCATATCGGGGTTGACCTGACTCGTCCTTCGGCATGGACCGTATTTAGCTTTTAAAGTCGTAGCACTCAAGTTGCGAGAGAAATGGCTTTCTTTTGGCCTATTCTTTCCCTCTCCGCCCGCTTCTCTTCCCCAACTCCCCAAAGCCCTTAACGACACGGGGACTCTTCACGGCTATTTGCATCACTCTTCTTAGCATTCACATTTCAAAGTTCAACTTTCCAATAAGCTTCAAGTAAAAAAAAGAAAATGCAGCCAGTTCATTGTATACAAAGGCACACGGCCATGCTGGTTATAAAGACTCGGTACAAACCCCGTGTAGACCTGCCGGTGGTCATAGACATCTACAGTCTGACCCCGCCCCACCCACCGTCTTCATGAGGGATCTCTACAGATGTGACACATAGAAATATTTAATGAGCTCCAACTGGGCCACACACGGAACAAGAGAAAAGCATAACGGGAAGCTGGGCTCTCACACTATCAAATGCGATAATACACGTACAGTGACCTCTGCTGTGTGACGTCCCAGCAAGTCCGAATGATGGGACCGACACAGTCCTCAGGGCAGGGCTTTCCCAGGATACTCTGAGCCTGCGCTGGAGCCCGGTGAACAGCATCCTCATGGTGTGAGATGCTGGCGGGGAGGGGACCCACCATAGGGGACAGCCCCTTCGGCCTCTGAGAACAGAGGAATTAACCTACAGGCCTTAGCTCTTAACGACCTTCTTACGATCTAAATTCTGGTGTGAAAAGGGAAGGGGATGGTGAGAATGGAAAATGATGCGAGACTCGAGCTATGACCTCCATATCCCACTGGAGTCTGCAATTGTTGAACGTGGAACACCCGCCACTCCCTTTCTTTCCTGGCACTCGCTCTCCCCCTGAAAGCGTGAAAGGCTAACGATTCCCATGGAAGAATTTTGGGGTGTTTCTGAGTGCCAGGCACCGTGCTGGGTGCTTTGCATACAGCATATAATTTACTTCCTCATGATAATCCTTGGCTGGGTAGATGGCACCATTCTTATTTTTCAAAGGGTCATTTTACATTTAGGGAGGACAAGTCACTCACCCGAGGCCACTGAGTGGAAGTAGGCGGGCAGGCCCCGGTCCCAGATCACTGGAAAAGGCCCAGTAGTCGTTCTCAGCGGCCCCCAACGTGGAGGGGGGTGCCCAGAGGAGAAACCAGCCCTTAATGTGATGTTGCAGAGGAATAAAGAGAGGTTGAAAGCCACCGCTTTCAATGTATCTTTTAGAAAAAGTTATGAAAGCAAAACACACGTAAGAATATATATATATATTTTAAATGATGAAAATCATCTCTAGTCCATAATACATCTGCTGTTAGCTTCTGATATATTTTTTTTGCAAGGATTTTTTAATGTGTTTTTTCCCATCTATTGATGTAGATGTGATTATGCAATATGTATGCTTTTATGTCCTGTTTCATCCACTTCACATAATGTCCTAAGTATGTCATCATTTTGTATTGTTTCAACTGAAAGATTTTATGTACAAGAGTGTGATGATATATTAAAATTTGCATTTTATAGACTTGTTTTTACACTTCTAGATGCCACTAATCATTTGGTTTGGATGCAGTTTCAGGGACACCCTGCCATGTTTCCAGTTTTCAGTCTTGAAAGCCAGCGGGCTGTGTGTGTGGCCCACACTCCGCTCTTAGCCACACTGACCTCCACACATAGTGGGTTTGTCATTTATATGAGCGTCTTATTCCTCAAATCTTCCACTCTCTGTCTCTCCCCCTCTCCCTCGCTAGCAATGATGATATTGTATTAATTTTTGCATGTAGTAGGCTCTCGACAAATATTCGTTATAAATTGTTGAACGTTTAACTTTTGGTCCCCTTTAAAAAGCAGACACTTCTCTCCACACAAAGAATGAAAATAAGAGAATTATTAAGAGAAATAAGGAAATTATTCCTATTTCTTAAATATATGTATTTCTTAAATCATTTAAGAAAATAAGAGAATAATTAATTATTATTAAGATCAAATGGAAAGATGTGTATGGTCCCATGATCTGAAACTGTAAAAATATAACCCCATAAGGATGGAGGTTCTAAGAAATGTAATTATGCCCACATGGCATAAGGGGAGATAGCTGATGGAATTGAGATATCTGGGTTTTAGTGCCAACTGTCAGTAATGTGCATGATGACAGGCCCTGAGCTAAGTTCTAGGGCTTTGTTAAGAGTCAATTAAGGGTCAGGATCTTTAAGGTCTCTTCTAGCTCTGGTGTTCTGTGAGTCTTTGTATACCAGCCCACAGGATTGCCACTCAACTTCTCTTTTGCTTTTGTCTTATCTCAGTGGAACGCTCTGTTTCGGAAAAGTTAAAACACATACTGCTGAGAGAAAATGGAAATTGGAATTAGAACAGAAGGTTACAAGAAAACTTAAATGAGTTAAAAATCTCCAGTCCCAGATGGGAAAGTATCTTTATTTTCAGAAAAAAAGGGGGGAAAATGTGATCTCCAGAAACCACAGAGGGATATGCTGGAGACTCCCTATAAAATAGAGTTTGTGCAGGCACTGAGCAAAGAGAGGTGATGACTGGGGACCAGCGAGCTTCTCCACCAGTGAACTGGACCAAGTCAAGATGGGCTGGCTGAGAGACCTGACCCAAGAGAAGGTTGAGTGGTAGACAGGCTCTCCAGATTGTGGTTGACTGAATATGGCACTGAGGATGAGCCAGCAGATTGACTCAGTTAAAATACCAAAGTATTCTCAGTTGTATACTTAATAAAATATAAGGACAGACCAATGGAAGGAGAGGTACTGCTGTCCCCTGACCTGGGCACTTTGAGTAATATTGTCTATTCCAGGTGCCACGTTTTGAAGGGGACATTTCAAACTTCAGAATATTGATCTGTTGAAAGATAAATACATAAAAAATAAAAAAAATAAAAAAGAATATTGATGTGTTGAAATAAAGGAATAAGAAATTAGGTCACATGGAGAATGCTTGAGGTTATAGACTATTTACCCTGGGAGAAAAGCTTTTGCTATGTTTTCTTTTTTAATTGAAGTATCATTGACACACAATGTTATGTTAGTTCCAGGTGTACGACATAGCAATTCCACAAGTCTATTCGCTACGCTCACCGCAAGCATAAGGACTTTGCTCTTCCCAAATCCTGGAAGGGATGCTAGAAAGATGCAAGCTCAAAAATATCTCTAGTGATGAGCAGCAAATCGCTCTACAGAACAACCCTTTCCATGGTGGAAACTAAGGGAGAAAATGAAATGAACAAGAGTTTTCAAAATCCGTGCTCAAGACAGCGTGTTGCACCCATCAGTTGGCAAGCATTATAAATATGACAGGTATGCTGTAAAGAGTATAGTGAGATCCACCCTCTTGGATACATTGGTGGTGAGAATGGAAACTGATGAGACCTTTGGAAAAAGCAATTAATGGGTACGTTTTGAGAAACTTCGGGATAGTCTTCATTTAATCTGACATTTATCCATCTAAGAATCTGTCTTGAGACAATAAAGAAGAAAGTTTGGTAAATAGAGGCGCTCATCAGAATATAGTTCCTAACAGTGAAAAACTAGCAGCACTCTAAATGGCCTATGATGAGGAAAAAGTAGAATGAATTACAAAGACAGAGCGTTGCAGTGATAAGGAGCCCGGCTGTGTAGTCGGGCCTCCTGGGCGAAAATTCCTATTCTGCCATTTACTGGGCGACTGAGGCTAGACAATTCTTATTAACTCAAACCAAAAATGGGATGATGTATCGTTTACAGAGCCATGATGAAAATTACATATGAGGCTGAATGGCAATCATTTAGGCAGCGGCTGGCGCAGCGTCAGCACTCGGAGGCAGTCATTATGATCACGACGATAGAGCAGTTAGGCCATTTATTAAATGTTGAGTTTGCACTAGGCATTTAAGAAACATTTTTTTAAGTCCTCATGTTAACTCTTGGACTTATGTGTCATAAATACACTCACTGTACAGATGAGGAAACTGAGGCCTAGATTGGCTAAGTAGCTTTCCCAGATTCATACTCACGGTAGACGGGAGTGTATGCATTGCAACCCTGGCTGTCTACTCGGAAAGCCATGCTCTAATCAATGGAATGATTACCCCCCACACAAGGGAACATCCTACGTGTCTCTGTGTGTCACACACACGCACACACGCACATACTCATCAAGATAGGGAAACGGAAGGACTCCACAAAAATCTGCGTTTTTGGCTCCTCTGTTCTTGCCAGTACGGCACCCCGCCCCCTTTCACACACGCCTCAGAACGCAAAGAGTGTACCTCCTCCTTGTAAGGGGCAAGAGGTCGATGAAGGCTTTAGCACAGGTGACATTTAAGGCAGGCCCGGGTGAGAATGACCGACAGAGCTAGCTTACGTGTGTTCCAGATCTCCAGCCTAGACGTCTTGCCACCAGGACCCCGGGCCCCAAACGATCACACGTGGGCCCTCGTCTCTGTTCTAATCAGTCCGAGGACCACGGTTCTCGATAAAAGCCCAAGGCCCAAGCAAAGACAAGACTCATGCTCCTTTGCTTTCTGAGTCTCCCAGCGGCTCCGAATGTGTCTGCTCCGCCCTCACCTCAAGCTGGCTCACGTCTGATTTCCATCCTGTGTGAAGCCCCGACCTCTCGGCAGGGCCGTGAGCCTCCCTCTGGGCCCCAGACAGGGCCTGTCGGCCTCGTAGTCGGGCAGCCACGTCTGCGTGATGTTTAGTCACGGATTACCGGTCTTAAAACAGAGGCCACCACATCATACACAGGATGCGGCGTCTACTAGTTGAAACGCAACTAAAAGGGGCTGAAAACGGATACGGTTGCATGTGTGTGGCGATGTTACAGGTGGGTCTTGTTTTGGGTTCTGTAGACGCGTCTGTGCTATGCTGGCTGTTCACCGGAAAACACTGCTGTTTCACGAGAAAGAAGCTCAAAGCGGAACAGACATAGAAGTAAAAGTAATCAGAGGAAGGCGTCCGGGGAACGGGCTTCCGTAGACGCTGCCCTCCCTCGGATTCCAGGAGTAGGATGTACTAGATCTCCTGAATTATTTTCTCTCGGAAAACAGCTGAAAAGACAGGTTCCAACGGGAAAGCGCTAGGATGGAAACACTCACGTGGGCCCCAAAAGGGGTGGGCGCGGGGAGGGCGGGCGTGGGCACGGGCCCCGGCTGGGTAACTGCTTCGGCTGGGACCGCTGCATCCTCGTCCTCGCGGGGTTTCTGGTGGGCACACCGACCGATGTCTGCGTTTTTGAAGGACACGGGCTGCGCAAAGTCCATGGGGCTGATGGATGGGATTGCAATTAAATACTCTGCGTTAGTTGTCGAGGTGCTGCCTCCCAACAGTCCAGCCCCCCCTCCTCAGGCCGAGGGCTTGACCCTTCCAGTCGAGAGGGCAGCTCCTCCTGTTGCCTCTCCGCCCACCCCCTGGGTCTGCGGTGGCCCCGCGTGGTCCCCTTAAGAGAGCAGAGTTGCCTACTTACACCGAGTTGATGACCACGTTCCACACGCAGCCTTGGAAAGGAGGGATGTTCCTGAGAGGGGGTGGCTGGAACTCCGGCGGGGCGCCCCCCACGAAGAGCCTGTGGACCTGGATGGCCTGCTCCGCCGGCAGGGCCTGCGTGTGCCTTCTGTCTTCATCCACTTGCACAGTGAAGACGCTGGAGAAACAGCCGCAACCCAGGGCTCAGCGCCCAGCCCGTGGGTGGGCCTCAGGCCGGATGCCCCTCGCCTCGCAGGAGCCACAGGAGTCAGTGGGTCCCTGGGAGACCACAGGCACCGCCCCCCCCCCCCACAGGTGGCTCAGAGCAGCGGTGGCCCAGGGGGACGCGGGGACCGAGCCCGGGGCCTTGATCTCTCCGGGTGCCTTGTGTCCCTGCGGGGGGACAGGCTGTGCACCTGGGCCGAGAGCCTTCCGGGCGCTCTGGGAAGAACCAGGCTGACGCGGGCGCCCTCGGCCTGTCCGTGGGGTCCCCTGCTGGCGGAGGCCCTGCTCCTTAGTCACAACAGCCCTGGGGCCCTGGGCAGGGACTCCAAGGGGGCGGAGTCCCGATGATGACCATCACCAAAGGCATTGCCTCTCTTGTTCTAGAAGCAGGCTTTGAATTTCAGTCCAGATCAGGGGGTGGGAGGCTACTAGTCACCGGCCTGAGGACCATGAATGAATTCCTGGAAGCTTCCTATATATCCGGGGAGAAAACCAAAGTACTTAGGGGGGAAACTCAGTCCTAAAATGCCATCTGACTTGACTTTATAAAGAATAAGAACCAGGGAGGCCTGGGGTGCTCGGTGGAGCATCTGCCCTCGGCTCAGGTCGTGACCCCGGGATCGAGGCCCACGTCGGGCTCCCTGCAGGAAGCCTGCTTTTCCCTCTGCCTGCGTCTCTGCCTCTCTCCCTGTGTCTCTCATGAGTAAATAAATAATTATATATATATTTAAAAAGAATAAAAACCACATGCAGAACTAGAAATAACAAACCAGGGCAAAGATGGTCTGAAATGGCCCTGAGCAACTGGTCGACGTTGAGACAGTTCAGATGTAAGAGAATGAAAGAAAAATGGATTTCATCGGTGCTCAAAATGTCAGTGTTCAAGGGGTGGAGAGGGAGCACATTGGATTTATTTTCAAAAGGAACATGAAGGGGAAATGACATATTGTTTTTTTTTTTTCTTACCAAACTCTGGAAGAGCATGTTGGCAAAATTCAAGAGGTTCCACATTATTGCTAAGGATGCTGGTGGTTTTATGAGACTTT
This sequence comes from Canis aureus, assembly GCF_053574225.1. Lineage (NCBI taxonomy): Eukaryota > Metazoa > Chordata > Mammalia > Carnivora > Canidae > Canis > Canis aureus. The sequence continues at coordinate 68,575,790 of NC_135611.1, read as the reverse complement.
TAGGAAAACACTTCTGGGCATCTGTGACTCACTGAGCAGTCCCCCCGCCCCCACGCACACACCTTTTTTTTTTTCTTGCTAAAAGCAAACTCTTCCTAACACGACATGGCGATGTTCTCAACAGTTTTAATGAGGGATTTAAACCGCTATTAAGGATTGTCTGAAGGGAGCAAATCTCTGCTCTCGAGCAGGGTTTTCAAAGAGCCAGAGGCCCTCATGCTTCTGATGTCATGTCTGATCTGGTTCTGCCCCAAGGGCCATTCCAGTGGTCCTGTCCTAGTAGACCCCAGGGTGGAGACACAGGATGAACGTGAGCTTTCGGGAAGAACCGACTGGAATGGAGTATTAGCGTAGAGGCTTACCGACAGTGTGACCGGGGCCAGGTATTTAATCTTGCTCAATCTCATTTCATTCATTTATAAAATGAGGATGAAAATACCTACGTTAAGCCATGGAGAACACTAATTAAGGGACTGTACTGAGGCTGTGTTACTTAATGAAGGCATTGCTCGAAGACGATAGCTAAATCTTGCTTGTGTTTTACATTCTAGGAGCATCAGATCTAGATCATTTATTTCATTCTTTGTTAAAAGAGGAACATTACCAATATGCCCACTATGATTCTACTGTATCTCCTCTTTTAAAAATATGTACTCAGTGCCCCTTCATGGAGCACCTGTTATAGGCAAAAAGCGCTATAATAGACATTATCAACAAGTCAGTTGTATTTGCCTACAAGTTGCTTCTTGGAGTTTCATAATAAAACATTTCATTACTTATATTCTATTACTTGTTTGTTGGGAATATTGGTCTAAGCTTTTGTTTTCGAACGACCGCCAAATGGGTTGTATACGTGCAAGAAGAAATTAAGAGAAGTAGGTGCCCTGACATTTGCAATTTATATGAAGAACAAAGTCTGCCATTTTATTTATCATTTTTTAAAAGATTTACTTATTTATTTGAGGGAAAGAGGGAGAGAGAGAGCACAACACCTGCGCCCGTGCACGAAGGAGGCAGGAGTCAGGGAGAGAGGAAGGGAATATTCCACGCGGACTCCCCACTGAGCATGGAGCCCTACACCCCACGACCCTGACATCACGACCTGAGCCAAAATCAAGAGTTGGATGCTCAACCGACTGAGCCACCCAGGCGGTCCTGCAATTTTATTTTGATGGAACATATTTTGAATGGTAAGAAATATTTAGGTTGCAGGGTCCAAATCATGATTCCACTCTGGATACCATAGATCCCAGATTATTCCTGAAAGAGCTGGTCTAACTTTGTGCCCTTCAGCCTAAATCTGTGCCCGTATGGAGAATGTTCTGACAGAGGAGGAAACTCCTCGCCTACACATCTACTCCAGGCTCTTGGGGTTTCGTACTTTTGTCCAGTAAGGGGTACTGGCCACTTACGCGGAGTCCGGGAGAAGGTTCAGAGGGCTATGGAAGGTTATGGACGGCAGGGAGCCCTGGAGTCCCCGGAATTAGACACCAAAGTGACTCAAGTGAGATTTTTGCAGAGGGAGGGGTAGAAAAAGAGAGAGGGTAAGGGAGGAAGGAGAAAGAGAGGCAGACGGGGAGAGAATAGGGCAAGAGCACCTCGGGAAGTTTGCCTCTCAGTTTGGTAAAAATGCAGTGATTCTGTGCGGTGGCATTACGATTATCATCTTATCCAGGGCTTCAGGAAAAGAAGCGACAACGGACATTGATGATCTGTATGGTGTTGGGGGAAGGCAAATACTCCCAAATTAGCAAGGGCATCATACTCGACGTGAAATGGCACAATCTTTGAGGTGACACAGAAGGGTAAGAGCATATAGTTGGCAAGCACAGATGGAGGCGTTAGAAGTGTCCAGCATTTGACACAGAGCGTGCCGTGGAATAGGTATGAAGCATTGAAAGATGTTTCTGGGTGAAGTTCTTAGGGTCATTAGCCATCTCCAGTTAATCAGTTAATTGAGGCACTTGCTGAAAGGATAGGCGGTGATTGTGTTTGGCCCACAGAGGCCTGACTGAGACATTACGGCAGCAAATGTGTTCTTGCTTTGCCGCGGAGTTCACCGACTACCCACTAATACGGCCCATACATTATCCTCTAATTAACAGCGAATGGCGAAACTGTTTGTTTATATGGCCAATTAGCCGAATGACCAGTTTTCAGCGATGTACTATACACTGAACTTAATCAAATAAAGGCTGGATTAACGGCCGACAGCTGTGAAGTTGGCATAATAAAATGCCCTTCCTGAAGAGACACCTGTTAAAAGGACACCTGAGCGCAACGTCGTAACGCACCGGGGACCCTCAGAATCCTTTCTCGACCAAAATACATATTTGGGATGATTTTTTTGGTCAACTGTACTTGTCAAACCTGCATTTGTTTGTTGAGATTCTTTCAAGTTCAAAGACGTTAAAAAAGCCCTTCCCACCATGAGAAGGGTTAACGTTTGCCAAAGAACCTGAAGTCTTATCTGAAAGGTTGTAAACTAGTATTTTAGAGCGGTCGCTAAGATTCAAATGAGAAAATTCAGTTTTCACTCCGCCTCAGGGACAGGCCCACAATGTGTGGCTCCCAGGTTTGCGAAAGTTCTCAGTTTGTCCAAATACGGATCCCTCATTTGTCTTAATCATGGTTTCCAAACATCGCAGCGAGTAGATATCCTGCAAGAACGCTCAGTAGTAATTCGGCCCACAACCTAATGTTCTGTATAACAATAAAAAAATGAACCAAGGAAAGCTTTGTCATTTACTTGGAAAACATTCTTATTACTTATCTACACTGTTATCCCCACAAGAGGATAATTAGAAAACGCAGGTCTGTACAGAGTAGCTCCTGCTCACCTGAACTAGTGCTACACCATCATCCTGCTGTATTTAAAAAATATGCTCTGTGCCCTGAGGGTTCCTCACAGTTGATTTCCAGGTCTTTTCTACGTCTCCATTCTAATTAAATGGCCTGCTGGTTGGGGGTCTGAAGTCTCCGGGCTTCTGTCTTCCTTTTGTCTAATTGTCCTTCTAAACTAATTCCCTGCGTTGTCAGACATCACTGTGAGGACAATGCAGACGACTTTCCCAGTGCAGGGAATACCCGGTGCCCAGCACTCTGGGGACTGACGCGTCAGCTCAGGGCACCGTGGCTGCCCTTCAGGACTCAGGGCTGGGAAGCAGTTCTTTTGGGTCATCCCCGAGGTAGCCTTTCCCTCTGTGTCCTTCACCTCTGTTCCCCCCTGTAGCCACTCTGCAGGGGCCTGGTCCAGCTCAGGTGGTGGGGGGGTGGGGCGGTGGGGTGCGTGGGTGGAGGTGCAGGGGCAATGGGGGGCGCGGGGGTGCCGGGCGGGGGTGCAGGGGCTGTAGGGGCGGTGGGGTGCAGGGCTGGAGGTGCAGTGGGGGGCGAGGGGTGCAGGGCGGAGGGTGCAGAGGCTATGGGGGGTGGTGGGTTGCAGGGCAGAGGGTGCAGGGGCTGTGGGGGGTGGTGGGGTACAGGGCTGGGGGTGCAGTGGGGGGGCAAGGGGTGCAGGGCCGGGGTGCAGGGCTGGAGGTGCAGCGGGGGGGACGAGGGGTGCAGGGAACCTCCGCGGCCCACATACAGGTTAGGGCCGCTCCCCAGCAGCTTCTGTTACCCTTTAGTTCTCTCCACGTGGACGGAATGTTCTCTCCCATCGTGGAACCCGCTCGGCCCCGGCCTGATGACAATTTTCCGCATGGTCCGTGTCCCCGCGGACAGGTGCACCTCCAGGCGGCCCTTGCTCAGGAAGACTGCGTAGTAGGCCTGCGGGGGCGAGAGGTCATGGAGGGTCACGGCGGCCCCTCGGCCCGAGCCTCCACCTGAGAACCAAGGACTCAACACGCCCGTGGGCCGTGGACCAAGCGGGAATCGGCGTCTGGGTCCCGGCCCAGGGCTCTGCTGTTGGGGGCCGTGCAGTCTGGGCGCAGCAGAAGCGCCGGGCCCTAACCCACAGGCCAGGAAGCAAAGGTGTCCAGAAACTTCCTGTCCCCAGAGTCACGGGTGGACAGTGAGCTCCTGGAAATCAGGTCCGACTCCCAGCCTCATGGCCTTGGTGGTGTCGGGCTCCCCTGGGCCCCGCAGGCTGCTGGAGCATACGCTACCGCCAGCACCCAACTGGTCTCCCACACGCAGAAAGAAGGCAGACAATTTTTCATCCACAAACATGACTGCTTTCTTCTGGCTACTGTTCCCATAGCAACCAGTGTGGTTTTGAGATGAGATTAGGAACCCCAGGGAGCCCGAATGCAGTCCTCGCCCCAAAGCTGAGGCCACGCGTGTTCCCCTGCCTGTGGAGCGGAGAGCACCTGCTGCTCCATCGTCACCCAGCCCTCTGTGAGTCACCTGGGGCGGTGACGGTTGCAATCACACATCGTGGAGTCTCCGATGATTTGCCAAATCGTCCAGGCAGCTGTGTGTCCAACACAGAACATCCAGAGGATCTGAACAAGTGCTCACCATCCGTCAAAGGGGCAACTGCAAACTACCCACTCAGTTAAAACGTTCTCAGTTACATTGATTGTTTGGGATAAGAAACTAACTTTAATAGAACAGAGTCAAAAACAACCCTATGGCTTCAAAACGTCAGCTTTGGAAAATCAAGTATGTCAGTTTAACCAGCCTTGGTTCTACACCAGATGTAAACTATTTAACATTGTTTCCTCTTTCAAAGAGGACTTTACTATGAGATTTTTAAAGATGAATATTATCATTAAAATGTTGAAACATTAACACGTTATTTCCAATTTACTCTGCATTGTAGTACTTAATATTTTCTCATTTTAATTGTTTTAATGGGCGCAGGTTCTAATTCTAAGAACGATCCTGAAAGCTGGTGATTTAAGTCCATTTATTTAGTCTTGATGAGGATAAAAGACAGGAATTTAGGAGGAAATTTAAATATTAGATGTATCCAGCACTTATTATGTGCATTAAGAAATGAGAGGGAATGACACGTTTTCCTCCCTCTATTCTTTAAAGATTATTTCTATTACAACTATTTGATGCATTCCTCAACATTTAAGAGACATACATGTAAATAATAAAGCCACGTTCACAACTGTACAATTGAATGAATATCAATAAAACTACAATTAAATGAGTGCCACCCAGTTTAAGAATTCCTCCATTGGTATTATGCTGAGTGAAATAAGTCAAGTATTATGCTGAGTGAAATAAGTCAATCGGAGAAGGACAAACATTATATGGTCTCATTCATTTGGGGAATATAAAAAATAGTGAGAGGGAATAAAGGGGAAAGGAGAAAAAAATGAGTGGGAAATATCAGGGAGGGAGACAGAACATGAGAGACTCCTAACTCTGGGAAATGAACAAGGAGTGGTGGAAGGGGAGGTGGGCCGGGGGTGGGGGTGACTGGGTGACGGGCACTGAGGGGGGCACTTGACAGGATGAGCACTGGGTGTTATGCTACATGTTGGCAAATTTAACACCAATAAAAAAAAAATTTACAAAAAAAAAAAAAAAAAAGAATTCCTCCATCGCCCAGCTTCACCATCTTAGAGGGGACTACTAACACGGATTGTAGTTTTATCAGTGCCTTGCTTTTTAAAAATTATTTTTGAAAATTCACACACACATATGTATATCTGTAAACAATATGTTTAGTGTCACATAAATAAATAAATAAATAAATAAATAAATAAATAAATAATTTTTAGATAATCTCTGCACCCAGCATGGGGTTCAAATTTACAACCCTGAGATTAAGAGTCACCTGGTCTACCAACTGAGCCAGCCAGTAGCTCCTGCTTCATGTTACTTGTATTAGAAATCTGTGAAAATGGCATCATACAGTATGTGGTGCATCTTTTTTTTTATTTCTTTTCAGTTTCTGATATCCATCCATATTGTTAGGTTGCATGGTTTGTTTTTAAAATCAGGAATGGGGATCCCCGGGTGGTGCAGCGGTTTAGCGCCTGCCTTTGGCCCAGGGCGCGATCCTGGAGACCCGGGATCGAATTCCACGTCGGGCTCCCGGTGCATGGAGCCTGCTTCTCCCTCTGCCTATGTCTCTGCCTCTCTCTCTCTCTCTCTCTCTCTCTCTCTCTCTCTGTGACTATCATAAATAAATAAAAATTAAAAAAATCAGGAATGGATATTAAATTTTGCCAAATGTTTTCTCTGCATCTATTGAGATGATTATATAATTTTTAGGTTTTCTGATATTAAAATACTCTTGTATTTCTGAGATAACCCAAGTTACTCATGGTTTCATATCTTTGAATTTATATTGTTCGGTCTTTATTTTTTGTCAGGAAAAGAATAAGATTTATTATATAATAACATCCATGGATAACATGGATTTGAACCGTGTGGATCTACTTACATGTGGATTTTTTTTAAGATAAATACTGTATTCTCTTCCTTATGATGTTGTTAATAACATTTTTTTCTGTAGCTTACTTTCAGAATACAGCGAATAATATACATAACATACAAGTATGTGTTAATCGAGTGACTACATTATGGGTAAGGCTTCCAGTCAGTAGCACGCTCTGTCTTTGGGAAGTGAAGAGTTATATGTGGAATTTTGACTGAGTGGGGGGGTTGATGTCCCTCACTCCCATGTTGTTCAAGGGTCAACCGTATTACCGACTACTCAATTTTAAATTATAAATGTGACTTTAAAAACACCTAAAATCACAACCACCACAACCTGGTTGACAAGGATGCATCCATATTTGAGGGCATATTTGTAAAGCGTTCCTTTCATTCTTTGGTAATTGTAGACTAGTTAATTCCCATGACCTCTTTCACTAAGAAAAACAAGATTAAATGGAAAAATGTATATATTTAAAAACATAAGATGGAAAGTCCGGGAGGAATATCAAGGCAGGAAAGAGTTATGACGCCTAAGAGATCGCTTTTAACAGAATCGAAAGGGTGTAGGGTATGAAATTGAGGTTCACACCTGACAATGCAGCTACTCTGTGGGCTCCCTCTCCATGTCAAGAGTGAACCTGGGCATAGGCCACTGCCCATGCATGGGTGCGTTAGGCTCTACTTGCTTTCTCCTATCCCATGCCCATTCCCTGCCTTCTCTGTGTCCAGAGAGGGTGGGGTGGTCAGACTTGAAGAGACTGCATCATGTAGGCTAGCAGAACTGGGAAATTGATCCGAGAAGGGATCTAAATTTGAATTTAAGAGACCCTAGTGGGATATCTACAGATGCGGTAAGTAATCAGACTTAGAGATAAGGGGATATTATTGTAATCTGAATACAGTGTAAGCTTTCTCCCTTTAAACACACACATGCCGAGCCCATATGAAATACGGGTGCAAATACAAGGGCCCGTGCACCTAGAGCTGACCAACAAGGAGAATCCTTGCAGAGATAATTGTCTTAAAAAAAGATGAGAGTGGAAATAAGTGATGCAAATCTAAAACCACAAAGGCAATGTATAAAGCCTAAATGTCTTGCCAGGCTCCTTATAAAATGTCTTCTATAAGCACAAAGGAAAATGCCCTGCCAACCAGGTAGGAGGGTACCTGTCCAGTTTGCCTTCGTTTCCTCCGGGGTTGGGCTGGCGTCCCTCCACTTCCCAAGAGGATGATCCCAGACTCATTCTTGGTGCTGAAGGACAGGTTGATTTCTGTCCCTACATCAATTGGCACAGGGGGCAGCTCCACGAAACCAGGCTTGGGGAAGCTGACTGTGTAAACGTTCTGTGGGCAAAAGGGAAAAAAGAGAAGAAAGCATCAGAAATGAAAATTTAGGGGCGCCTGGGTGGCTCAGGTGGATGAGCGTCTGCCTTTGGCTCAGGTCAGGATCCTGGGGTCAGGGACTGAGTCCCGCATTGGGCTCCCTGCCCAGCAGAGAGTCTGCTTCTCTCTCTGTGTGTGTTTCTCCCCCTGCTCGTGCTCACTGTCTCTCGAGTGCACTCTCAAATAAATAAAACCTTAAAACAAAAAGAAGTGAAAATGTCGAAATTTCTGTCTCACCCTCCTCCGGGCACTCAGCATCACCATGAAATACATTGTTTTAGAAAGCGTGAGACTCAGTTATGTGGAGAGCTTGCAGTAACTGAAGAAATACTATTTCCAGGCATGACTGAACTTTCTGAGCAGTTTGGGTTAAAATAAAAAATCTGGCCTCTGTTTTTTTTTTTTTTTTTTTTAAAGGTTTATTTATTTTAGAGAGAGAGCAAGCAGGGGGAGGGGTGGAAGGAGAGGGAGAAAACCCCCCAGCAGACTCCCCACTGAGCATGGAGCCCAATGTGGTCCTGACCTGAGCTGAAACCAAGAGTTGGATGGTCAACCCACTGCGCCACCCAGGTGCCTCTGGCCTCTGCTTTTATTTGAGCACTTTTGATTTAAAATACACACAATTATGACCGACAGATGACATTTTCTTTTGGTGTAGATCTATCTTGCTAAATCGCCCTGGAAAACACTCTGATAATCCCTTGAATACCCTCTATCAACTAATTGTTTCTGTTTTACAGAGGAGTCTGACCATGGTCTATGTCTGCATTTTTCTCCATGATGAGCCCAAGGGAAGATGTCCATGGCTATCAAATGTATAAATACATTCTAGAAGAATAAAAAGTTAGGTGAAAGCTCAATCTGAAAAGTAAACAAACCAAACATTCTAAAGCCCAATTCTCAAAACGAAAATAGTACCATTGTCCCTAATAATAAATTTAAAGCAATAACATTTTAGACAGTAGCAAAGTACAAAAGAGAGAAAGCAAAAATCACCCCCATCTCAAAGCTGATAAAAGCATGGAGCTTTTATCATTCATCCATCTGTTTATCCTGCATGCATGCATTCATTTATTTATTTTTCACAACAAATTGCCCTCTTCCTCTCTCCTCCTCTCTATATTTAAATGAAACCCCGGTAGGCACATTCTTCTGTAAATTCTTTTTTTTCACCACATATGTGGGAGATACCTCTCTCAGAACACAGATCTTATCATCACTTTTAATGGCAGGAGGATTCCACTGCATGAAGGCGCTAGGAAGCAAGCCCATGTAGTCGGGCATTTTGAGTGCTTAAAATGCTCATTTTACAAGTCCCGGATTTTGCTGTAGTAAAAGCAAGGCATCCTCTAATGCAGAATATTTTTTCCCCACCGTGTTTCAGGCCCAGTTAAGTGACATAAGTGTTGTAAAATGTATCATCTATTTTCTTTTCCAATTTTCAAATCATAGACTTTTGGATAGTTCCGATAAAAGTACTGCGCAGACTTTTCAATATTTATTTTCACATCCTTTCTGCCTCGTATTTCAGTTGTAAAATAATTCCTGGTGACTGAAAAGTACCTTTACAGAATTAGCATTTTCACACATACAGGTTATTCATTTTCTGGACAGTTTTCCATCCTCATGTATATATCTTTTGGACATGGATGAGAGTTAGGCTTTGGAAGATTAAAACTCTCAGTAAAACTTTCTTAAAGAAGTCAGCATGGATCCTTCGAGTTTCCATGCTGTATTTCCCTTATTCCCAAGCATCTCATGATGGATATCTATGGCTAATTCCAAATTGGAGCCTCTAATGATGAAGACCCTAAAAGTTCTGTTCCAGTCTTTAAATCTCATGTTGCAGGGATGGATTCGCTTTTTCTTTCTCCTCCTCCTCCCTTCACTTCCCTGAATCCTACAACCATGCCTTAGAATTATTACAGTGGAGAAAACAGCTAAAATGAACAGTTGTATCATATCAGTGTAATCAAAATTTTATAAGCATGATGCATTTAACATTGTTGTTGTTGTTTTTTTTTTTTTTTAAAACCCAAACTTATTGCTTTTAGGATGCCCGTAAACTTCTTGCTACTATTTCCTAATGACTGTTGACTCTTCCTTATAGACATTTTAAGAGAGCAGAGCTGGACCTGTGTTCTGTCTCCTATGAGTCAGCCCCTAGTGAAGAGTCGGGGCAGAGGGGTTCAATGGAACAAGGGGGCTGCTTCTGCAACAAAGAAAAGGTTTGAAGACGCCCAGTAGCAGGGGACTTCGCAGTCCTGCCAAAGATGGTCTTGGTGGACGGTTCCTAATCGGTGCCATTTTCAAAGACAAGGAGGTTTGACTCTCAAACGATAGACAAAATGCTAAGCACTAATGTTTATGGTGTACGTGGTTGCTTGTTATTTGTGTAAATTCCTAGTATATTCTGGAAAAAAAACTTAGGGCTGCTGCACAAAGCTATATGTAATACTTGAAGAGGACGTAAGTCTAAAATAGATGACAAGAACGAGGAAAGGGGAAAAGTAGTACTGGAAAGGAGGAGAGAACCAGAAAAGAGATTAATATTAAAAATACATGTTATGAAGTGTTACACACGTGGGGAATTGGTTCACAATTTTGAGTGTTCAATCATACCGTTGCCTACGTTTATGTGACTGTGGTGATTTATGGACGTGCTTCAACCTCGCTTTGTTATTTAAGCATAGCTAAGACTAGGATCCCTAGGAATCTAAAATAGGTTAACAAGAGCACCAAAACTACGTAAGTGAAATCAGGTATGGAAGCATTTAGGGAGCCATTAAAAAACCAAACTAACCTCTAGTGAACACCCCTTGGTAACACCAACATAATCAGGACTGCTGAGGATGTTATATGGAGTTCTGGAAATTTCGATATCCTTGAGGCAGCCGGAATATCTCTTCAAATTTACTTCTGGTCTGTTGAAAAGTTACATGGAAAACAAAAAAGTGTGACCTTCAGGGAAATGGCAGTACAGTGTTTGTGATTACAGGGTGCAAGCCACGTGGGGCAGGCTGACACACGGGCAGGCAGGTGTCCCTCAAACTGTCACAGGTGCACACACGTGCTCAGCAGACTCTGCCTCCACTACCTCCTGGTTGGGTTACACGGATGTTACCCTCATCCTGCAGAAAGAATCTTTATGCAGTTTTTCTTGCTCTCTTTTAAATTAATCTCACCACAGCCTTTAAATTCAAGGTCCAGGAATTAACTGATTTCTTAAGGGCTTCATATGTGTAGTGGAATGTGGTTTTTTTTTTTTTTTTTTTTTTTGGTACCAAAGAGTAGACAAATGTGTAGGCAGCATGATAAAACTATACCAAAAAAGTAAAAACTTGCTCAAAATTTAGGGGGAAGATATCTTTACTCATTTATTTTGAGAAGAAAACATTTTTGTCATTGAGGCTTTTTTGCGGGGGGATTAAGGGTAGCCAAAGATTAAGAAAATATTGTATGCTCTTTAAAGCTTTTAACGGAAACAAAGCCGAAGAAATATTCTTTTGGATTACATAGTCAAAAAAAAATACTGCAACATTGGATTTACAGATTGACCCCAAGGTCCTTATTGTATTTTGGAGCAATAACAAAATAAAGCGGCCAAAGGTAAAAAATGTACATTTTTTCCAATAAGGTTGAAGATGGCTTCTATACCCCCAAAATAGCATGTGAATGTTTACTTTTTATTCATTACTTCTTAGAAAAAGATGAAGATGCTAGCACTCAGTAGGTGCTCAATAAACAGAAGCTGGTAAAATGTCAGTGAGGGTACTTGTTTATTTAGTTGATAGCAGCACCGTCCAATAGAACTTTCCACGGAGATGGAAATATTCTGTCCAAATCGATAGTTACATGTCACATGTGGCTACTGACCCTTGAAATGAAGCTCAGGCCAATGAGAAGCTGAACATTGTCATTTTATGTAATTAAAAATTAACTATTCACTGTGCCTAATGGCTACCATATGGAACAGTCCAGGTCTATTAGGTTAAAAAATCATAATACTTTTTTTGGTGTTAATAAGCATCGGTAATACCTGTCTAATCAACACCAAAATACTATTAGGATAGTGATTAATTCTCTCCTCCTGGTTCTATGATGCCCGGATTCCATTTTTTTGCCTCAATAAAACACATGGAATGAGGAAAAAGAGGTGGGAACAGAAATCAGATCCTGGTATGTGTATCAGGTGATGTATGTCATGCTAAGTATTTGTTCCTTTCTCTCTCTCTCTCTCTGGAGCCACTTCATTTCTTTGATCATTTCCCCTCATTCCCAATGTCTTCTCCTTCTCTTCAGTCAGTTGGTTATTACGAAGGACATACCCAACTGGAGGGTGAGGATCTTGCTTATAATATTGTTTATAAAGTGAAGGGAACAGGTGGATTTCCTTCCGAGTGTTCATCTTACTTTAGAGGGGGACGGATTTAGCGCCATTTCTTCAGAGGTCTTATCAATGAAGTAAATCACCTCTAGAAGTCTTGTACTTCACTGTTTCCTGGACATACAGTGAACTATCTCAAAACACAATGCTGTAGCAGGCTCAACGCGAGGAAGAACATGGGCGATAAGCAATCACGTATGGTGATCAGACTCCTGATGGTAACCACAAGCCCCTGCTTCCTCTATTGGCCTCAAAGGCAACATTACGAAGCCACACAGTGTCACTCCAGGGGTCTATACATTTCCACCAAAAGCCAGCCTTTGCCTTTGAACCGTCTCAGCAAACAGCACGACTCGGCTCATCACTCCATTGTGACAAAACAACTTGGATTTTGCTTTTTGTATATACTTTCATTTCCATATATTCCACTTTCTGCTATTAGAAGTCTGGCCTTTGCTTTAAAAATGCCTTGGATAAGTTCAGCCATAGTAGCTCCTTTCCAGAAAGATGGCCTAGCTAGGCTCTGCGATACCAAAGCACCAGGCTCTGGCCAGAGTGTGCCAGGCTGAGCACGTCTCTGGGGTATCATCAGCCGCGTACAGAGACCTGCTGCTCATAGCTCTCATGCTGATGCCTTTCTGCAAACGGCAATTAAAACGCTCCTGGGAAGCGAGGGAAGCTGTCCACAAGCTTCTTCACTATTAAGGCAAACACTTGTTTTTAAATATAGTATTTCCAGAGGTGTCTTTTATCTGGCTTCACAGATAATTCTATATCAACACAATGATAATAAGCAGCTTTGCAAAGAGGCGCAAGGGCCCTGTACACCCTTGTGTATCTGCAGGCTTGCAAAAAGCAGCAAGGCAGTGGTGAGCATTCGGGAGCACAGGGCGATGGTTCAGCGGACAGCATGGTGCTACGGAGATCGGAGTCTGGGGTTCAACCCTTCAGACTGCTTTGCTCTGTTCCCCAGACCTACAGGGGCCCCTGAGCCTGCCCGGCTGCCCTTGGCATGTGTGCTGCTGTGTATGTGCACCGGGGGCCACTGTGCGTGGGCAGCTGGAAAAATAAGCAGAGCCAATCTGTCCTCATGGCAGGTGAAATAAGGGAAATCGCAGCCCAGTTCCTGGTGGGTGAGCAGCAGCATCTTTGTAAGTAAGGGACAGCATGAGAACTCAGAATGCAGCAGTACTTGCTCATGAAATGTATGAATAAAGCCGCGTAGGTGCTGCTCTGCTTCTGCACCACCGCTTTATCTAAGAAGCCACACTTACCCAACCCATGCACTCGAAGAAGGCATGCATAATGCATAATTTAAATTTTACCTTGCTTTCATACTAGGTCAAAGGGAAGAGAAAAAAACAAACACAATTTACTTATAATTGCATTTTCATTTAGTAAAACAATAAACTTTATTCCTAAGTCTTAAAAAGTATCTCACAGGGATCTTAGGAGGAAGGGAATGTAGCAAAACCCACAGAACAGAAAACAGACATATGCCCTTGGCCACAGTGAAATTAGAATCCAAAGATGACCATTTTCCACACTGCTCTCTTGGGACATTTTTATTTTGATGTCTAAATTTAAAATACTAATTTTAATCTATCTTATGAATGGGAAAATGCACAAACGTTACTATGCCATAGTATTCATGAGTAGCTGATAAATATTGCCTCTCAATGAGCTTGCATTTAACACATGTAAAAATACTTTACCTCATCGCTTGAACTTTATCATATTAAGATCCTGTCTGTGGGCAAAATAACAGCCAACTATGAATGCACGGCTCCTTGCTTAGTCACAGATATGTGTCTAAAGATTATATTGGAATATGTGCCATAGAAATATTGTAAAATGCTGTACTGTGCAAGTAAAAGCATCTTAGCAATACAGACTCATTAGGTATGTAGTCTGAAAACTAATACATAAACCCGTCTCAACTTGGTTAACATACATACTTTTGCAGATAATTCCTAAAAATCACTTTATGATCATTAAAAGAGAGTCATCGCTAGAATAGATAAAGCCATGCCTCCATAGCCTTACTTTGGCTATATTCAACTAACTTATAGGGAATTTACTTAATGATCTTGCAAAACAAATCCTAGACTTAAGCAACTGTTGGATCCTTAGTATTTCTATGGTGTCTGACACAGAGTAGGTGCTCAACAGACAGTTGTTGACTGAATAAATAGATTTTTGAGTCATCACTACATCACTATTCAAATGCATTTGATCTGCAATGATTTTCCTGACCAGATACTTTAGGTTTACATTCCTGCCACAAGTCCATTATAACGTGGATGAATGCAGAGCTGGTTTATGTGCCCCATGAAACATATTAACTTAAACCCTTGAAAGACTGGAAGTTAGTTGCCTGGTCTATGGGTTTAGGTACATGGAGAAGAGTAAAACCCAGTCTTTATGCTAGCTATCCTAAAATGAGGTATGTGCACTCCACTCATCTGGAAAATAGGAGAACAACTAACTACCATGCTTTTCAATTATTCTGAGATTACCTCCAATCGTGGTGTGTCTTTTTAGAGTAGAAACAACTGAGATAGGACGTTTCTAACAACTAAAAACTAACTCAACGAAACTCTAAAACACAGTAGTCTGTATTTGTAGTAAACTCTCATGGTTTAACCAAATCGATTCATTCCATTCTAGTTAAATTCAATTAACATTTATTGAGCATCAAGTGCTTTATAACTTTTATTTCTTACGAGATGTTTTACAACAAGCAGTACATTAATTAAATACCATATGAAATATTTTCTGAGATTTTTTTGGTTGCTGGCATTTATTTTTTGAACTAAACTATGAGCTAATTATATCTCCCCATCCTGCTATCTAAAAAAACATATGTGAAATCTAAAAAAAATGTTGGCACAGGCACGAGAATTCCTAATATAGCTTTAGCATTAGGCATATGGAAAAGCTCCAACATACCATTAACACGCTAATGCTTAGCAATAAACTAGGTTATCCTCACAGTATCCTGGAACACTGACTGATTTTTAGAACACTAAGCAGTGTCAGCCTGCCATTATCTCCAGTTACTATGCAAGAAAAAGGCAATTACAAGATGCACATGCAACTCTAGTGTCTACCTTTAATTACTTTTATGATTCTTTTCATCAGGTGAATATGAGGGCAATAGTGATTTCCATCCATCCCTTCAACAGAGATATCAAATTAATCCTTGGGTTTCTAAATCCAGGTGTTGTTCTAACATGTAACATGATTTTTTTTTTTTAATTAAGCCTTTCTGCAACTAAAGGTTATGTGACATTCCTGTTGTAATTAAACTTCAGAACTCGAGTGAGCAGAGTGGCCATTTAATTAAAACTTAATCCTTAGCTCTAAATACACACTGAATTACCTCAAGTTCCTCAGTGTTGGCAGACCACCAAAATATATTTTGTCATCTGCTTTCAAGTCAAGGCCAAAGTTGTTTCCAGAAGATGAAGTCGCTATATTCTCCTCCTGGTTAGTATTTATATCTACGATTGATATGTTGGCTGTAAAGGAAAGAAAAGGCTTAGATGAGCAAGACCAGCCACATCCGTATCACTGCTGTTACTTCAATATAAACTTACTCTCATTCTCAAATTAACATTGACTTTCTCAAGAGTCTGTACTACACACGTCTATTTAACAACTGCAGAAGCAGCGACACTGATAAAACAAATGATTATCTACAAAAAGGGCATAAAAATAACAGCCAGACAAAGGAAAGGAGAGGCTCTTCTCTGTTTAAACTGTTTTGTTCAGAAAGCCGACAGGAACCCCTTATCTCATTGATTTTCTCCCCTTCATTTTGAAGAGCCAGGCTGGGCTTTTTCTGAATTATGTGCTTCTCACCATTAATATTTGTTTAGGCCCAGCCTTCAACCGCTTTCCATATTTTGGACCCTCGATGCACATTGAGGCATCAGTTTATTATCATGAGAGATTTGGCCTCTGAATCTTTGCCTGATAGCGGATCTGAATTAGCAAGGATCTGAAAATGGCTATTTGAACTGGTGGATTATACAGGTATTTCTAAAGGTTTATTCTTTGGAATGCTAGTTTCCTGGACATTCCTGGTTCAAATAAATATGACAAACATTGGGTTAAGCAAAATTAAACATGTATTTTAATTTTATGACTGCCCAGATCTTTCAACATACTAATATTCAATGTAATGTTTCCACAGGGGGACATAGAGCAAAAAAAGTATTTCCCAAATTTATTTAACCATGGAGCATTATTATTTTCCCTTAACACATCATCTTTTAGAATAGTGTTCTTTGAGAAACAAAGAAAAATATCAAACTCAAAAAAATTCCACCATAATCGGTAGAAAGAAACTTTCTAAGTTTCTAAGTTTCTTAAACATAATTAGCTTATTAAAAAATGACCAAAATAAAATACCAAAGCAATGAATACCTCAAATCCTCAAAGTAGAGCTTTGTAAAAATAAAAAAGAAACACCTGTTAAATAATCATCCTATTAAAAATACTTAGCAAGTCAAGATTTCATACAGACATTAATTTTACATGCACATATCTTATTGACCGGACCGGTGGCTAAAATTAAAAAAAAATTATAAAACCATTTTCAAGACTTTTTCATTCATATTCCTTTTTATCCAGATCAGCAAAGAAGTTTTCATAAGGAGCTGTTGACTGGAACATGGAAATAGCCTCTTTCTACCGATCCGGTGCAGATTTTAATGGTGTCTGTGAAAATGAGATGTTGCTTCTCTCTTGCAGGCAAGCCAGAGACTGGAGGTAGTTTTCTCCCTTTTCCCTGAGCGAATATATGCATTTTTAGAAACCATTCTAAGAAAAACTGATTAAAGAGCAGAAATACATTGAATTGAAACTCACTGGCCCAAGCATTAACTCCAGCGGCGAGACACAGGGTGGCATATTTTTACTGAGTTAAAGGAAGGGCTTTCCTCTCCCCTTCCTGAGTGATAGCAGTGAAGTGGGTTCTGCTAGGAAATGCTAACACTTGCTTTTATTTCCTGCCCTATTTCTTTCCCTTCCAGAATAGCTATTCACATAAAATTTCAGAGTTGATGAGTTCAGACATCATTTATGGGTAAGCAGGGAAATAAGGGTCTTATTAAATGCTAGACCAAGAGTAGGGGCTTGGGAAGTCTTTTATAATCAATGCTGAGTTCTTGTAAATGAATTGTTACTTGGTGATTCCTTTCTTCTCTTGTTCGGTGAAAATCGAAATGACTGTTCTCCACCTTGTGTCTCTAGCGGTGCACTTGAGGGGAATGGCACATCTCTGGAGGTGGCTGTGGTTCTTCTAACTGAACTCACACAAAACAGCTAATCTGGTCACGGAAAGGAAGGCCTATTTGCATCCGTCTCCTGCTACTCTGTGGAGTCTCATCTTGCTCAAATTCACAGGGACCTCCCCGTGTCCAAACCCAGTGGGGGCTTTTGGTCCTTATCTTAATCCATGTCTATGCAGTATTTGAGGTTGTGAACATTCCCTTCCTTCTAGGAAATATCCTCTTTTGGCTTTCATAATGCCAGCTTCTCTGTCTTGTACCTTAAAGCAACCTCATCCTCAATCTCCTCTGTGACTTATCTCTTTGAGCACTTCTGAAGTGTTATGTTCCCTAATGTGTCTTCATTTGGCTACTTCTTGGATTTTAGCTATCCAGGCAACCTCCCAGTTTATATCTACTTACTATATGTTGACAACTCAGAAATATATATGCCTGGACCTGATTGTTGCCTGGAAACCCACATCCAATAGGTGAGACACCATCATCGGTATCTTCTCAGATAAAATTCAAACAAAATATATTCCAGATTGAAATGGTTATCTTTCTATACCCAAATTCACATTATTTATTTGGTGGCACCATGATCCCCCCACCCAATCTCCTAAATTAGAGACTCATCTTGACTGTCCTTTCACCGTTCCACATCTCATCAGTCAACAGCCCTGCTAATTTTATCTCCTAAACAACACTAATATCTACCCTATCTTCTTAAAACGTTTTTTACCAAACTATAATTGACATAGTTTAAGTCGCCTATGTTGAAAGGATACAATTTAACGATTTTTTACATATGTGTACATCCATGAAACCATCACCGCATTCAAAAAAACCAAACATATCCAGCACCCCAAAAGTTTCCTTATGCGTCTTCGATATCCTTCGTCCTTGTGCCTCCCTACACAACCTCATTCTCCATTGCCTCCGTCTGCTCTATCAGTTCATTTGTATTTTCTATATACTTGACATAAACGTATTCCTTTACATCTGCCTTCTTTACTAAGAATATTTGATACTCATCCGTTTTGTGTGCATATTAATAGTCATTGTTTTGTATTGCTACATAGTATTCCATTGTGAGCATACACAACAATCTGCATATCTGTCAACCTGTTAATAGATGTTCTAGGTTTTTTTTTTGTTGTTTTTTTTTGAGCTTCACCCATAAAGGTGCTGTGGATACTCTGGTACAAGGTCTTTGTATGGATATATGCTTCAGGTGTCTGGGGTGAATGCGTGGGAGTGAAGGGCTGGTTCGCATCATAGGCACATATTTAACCTGTTAAGAAACTGCGAGCCTGCTTTCCAGTGTGGCTGTACATTTTCCATCCTTATCGGCAGGTGTGTAAGAATTCCACTTGCTCCACGTCCTTGCCAGCCCTGGGTATGCTCAGTCTTTTTAACTGCTGGTGTTCTGATAACTGTGTGGTGCTATCACGCTGTGGATTTCTTCTGCATTTCCCTAGCGTCAAAGCCCATGGTAACTCTTATTTCAAGCCATCATTCATCTCCCGCCTGGACTATTCTTGAACCTAACTGGTCACTCTGCCTTCAGTTTGATCTTCTGAAAATTTCTCATTTCTCCTTTCTCCGAATATTTCTTTTCAGCCTCCTTTGTGGGCTTTGCCTCTACTATGCCCCCTTCAATACTGCTGTTTGCTCCAGGGCTTTGCATCATCTCACTCAAGAGATGACTGCTTGGTTTTTCTCATCTCTGCTCAGCTACAACTATTAATGGCATAATAATGATTCCAAGCTGTCCATCTCCCCTACTGCTCCGCTGAAGCTCAGGTACACACAACTGATTGCCTGCCAATTACACAACTTCCCTAGGCTGCTAAAGAGAGTAAGAGTGCCTTTTATACAATATGTCCAAAATAAAGCTCAGCATCTCTAGAAAATCTATTCTCTTTTTATATCCAATAGCTTGGTAAAAGGCACTAAAACGTTGTTGTTATTTAAGGAAAAAAAAAGAAATTATTCTTGATACCCCTCCTTTTTAAAACACTTATCCTTCACATTGAATATATCACAAAGCTCCTTGATTGTAAAATGCTTAATATCTTTCAATTCTACTCCTTCCTCTCCATTCTCATGATTTCCTTCTCCTCGCTCTTCACTTGGTTTACTACAGTCTTCAGCAGCCCCTGAAATGGTCATAAATCTACCCTCCAAAGTTATCTAAGGGAACTTTACTAAAGCATAAATCTGATGGTGTCACAGCCTTGGCTAAAACTCCTAGTAGTTCCCTACAGCTTTCAGGATAAAGTTGAAACTCATTAGCTTTGTTCACAAGGCCTTTCATGAACTGGCTCTGTTACCTCTCTAGCCTTATCGGATAATTTTTTGCCAACATTCATCTATGTTAGCAATGGATTTACTTGCAGTTACTGGGGGCTAAGGGCAGGCTACCCCCAGGTGGGCTGCTCTGACAAGATGAGTTTGAATTAAAAAATAATCAAAACCATTTGCAACAACGTGGATGGAGCTAGAGAGGATTGTGCTAAGTGAAATGAGTCAGAGAAAGATGAATAGCGTATGATTTCACTTATACCTGGAATTCAAGAAACAAAATGAACATGGGGTGGGGGGCAGGGGCAGGGAAAGAGGCAAACTAAGAAACAGATTCTTAACTATAGAGAATAATCTGATGGTTCCTGGAGGGGAGGTGTGTGTAGGGGTATGGATGGGTTAAATAGGTGATGGGGATTAAGGTGGGCACTTGCTGTAACGAACCCCAGGTCTTGTAGGTAAGTGATGAATCACTGAGTCCTACCCCTGAAACTAATACGCACTACCTGTTAACTAGTTAGGTTTAAATAAAAACTTGGGGGGAAAAACGGGCAATAAAAAGGCCAGTAGATTCAGGAAGAGCCCTTTAGCCTCCCCCCACAAATGCCTAAGAATTTAGATAGAAGACCTGCTCAGGAAGAGTGCAATCATGATATGGTGAACCAGGGGTGGCACATGGGAGGAACCTGGCAAGGCCTGTGCGATCAAAGTCCCCTTTGTCCATTGTTTCTGAGTGACTCGACACAAACTTATTTACCATTTACCTTTTTTGTTGTTTTTATCTTCCTATAAATTGCATTCTTCCCTTTGAAGTCCCAGACTACTCCCTTCTTCTGAGTTCAAAATGACCTGGATACCTCATTTTGCCTGACTGATTTTGGAATTCTCGTGTGTGTGTGTGTGTGTGTGTGTGTGTGTGTGTGTCTATTCCCTGCATGTACAAAATTTGATTTTGCCCTGTTTTTCTAGTCCTATGTCAACTTGATTCTTAATCAGGCTAGAAGCTAGAAGGACGCAGAAAGGGATGGGAAATTTCTTGCTCCTGGACATTAACTAAAGCATTTCTCAAAGTGTATTCAGCAGACTCTTAGCCTTGCAGGAATGGAAAGATTTTGGTGATTGTAGAAGTTTGGGAAATGTTGGGTCAAACAGGGTTAAATGTTTTTCTTAGGTACTACACAAATGCACATGTGCCTCCCTTACAAGGTGATGTGTAACACAGCACTGTGACTCACGTAGCGCTAACCAGTGTTGGTTCAAACCGAAGGGTTTCTCCAGGCCTCCATGTTCAAGGAGGAGCAAGTGGAAAATGGCGTACGATGATGTGTGATGTATGATGCTCTCTGAGGCTTCCCGGCTTTCACACAACTTTCACCTCCTTGTCTATCTAGTGAAGTCCTCACCTCCTGCTGATGCCTCAGGCCCTTCCCCGGGAGCTGACCTCTCTGAGTGACTTCAGCATCTCTCTCCTGAGGTTCCCAACCTACCGTACCTATCTTGATGCAGCCACTAGCTTTCTATCCTCTCACCGTTGATTGATTTACTTGTCTATCTCCGCCACTAGACTGCACGTTCCTTTAAGGCAAGGACCTGCCCCAGGCCTCACTCAGATGTGGCACAGCGCTTAGTGGGTGCTTGCTAGATGTGTTCAAGGCAGGAAGTGAAGGGTGGTGCAAAGTTAAACCGAAATTCTCATCAATTGTCACACCGGCATGGTCAAAAGTAATTAGGTTTAATTTTATAAACGGAAGTATCAAATTTCATTTGCAGATACTGGTAATCCTATCGTGCACAGAACTAGGGGAACTTCACTGAAATGACAGTAGCAGCACTAAGACCCAACAGACTTGGATTTCTGCCGTGGTCATGAGATCTTATGTATATTCCCTGTAGACCACAGGTAAGCTTGAGCCCACGTTTCCCTTTCGCTAACACCAGAACAAACACCTGCTTATCTCGGCAAATGAAATAGTGTTGTGAGTATATTTTTCGAGAGCTCCTGGACTATAAAAATGTTACATGATTATTTTTCAATTCTTTTTTTTTAATTTTTATTTATTTATGATAGTCACATCACAGAGAGAGAGAGAGAGAGAGAGAGAGAGAGAGAGGCAGAGGGAGAAGCAGGCTCCATGCACCGGGAGCCCGACGTGGGATTCGATCCCGGGTCTCCAGGATCACGCCCTGGGCCAAAGGCAGGCGCCAAACCGCTGCGCCACCAGGGATCCCTATTTTTCAATTCTTTACCTGCACACATACATGTTGGCATTTTTAAAAAACAAAGACCTGGCTGCTGTGCTCTTCTGCCCCCACAAATTCCATGGTGGGTCACACTAACGGCCACATCTTGGTAAAACAAGAAGGAAAGAAAAACAAAGCACCCAACCTTTTCAGACCTGGTACAGGATTTAATTTTTACAAGTTGGAAGACAGTGTTATGCTTTCAAATTAAGCTCTCAGTTTCCAAAGAAAATGACAGAGAACCATTTGGCTCTTCAATCAGTCATGTGTAAACCAAGTCACCTATAATCTAAGCCAAAGAAATGACTATCTGCATTTTTCACAGAATTTGTGAGTACCTAAAATTACAGACGGTCCTCCACATGATTAGGGACACAGGAGTGCTGGATAGCATGATCAAGGCTCACAGTCCATTATTATGATAGAAACTCACCTTGCTTCTGAATTCTTGACAGGGTGAAGGATTTCCATTTCCCGTCATTATGGTTTTGATTGCTGACCACGGAAGCCATTCCTGAGCCCAGATCATAGCTGACTTTTACATGCCCATCAGTCAGCTCTACACTCATGAAATCTTTCTATCAATAGAGTAAAAATACACCAGTGATTCAGTACACAGAGAAATAGGAGTATTTACTTTTTTTGTGAGTGGGGGTTTATAACAGGGCCTATGGCTAAGTCACTGCGTGTGTTGATGTGTAAGTGAGATCCACTTGGGAAATCGAACTGGTGTTACCACTTTGCGAATGTTTGTGGGTGTGATGTTATGGTACAAGTAGTCACAACCAAATTACGAGGACATCTCCTTGGACAGGAGAATAAAGGAAATTCCTTTGAAAGGATATTAATCCAACTAAAAGGTAGTTCCCTGGAAGAATTTACTGAGACATATTAACCTGGAAAAAACAATGAGGACATTTAGAGCCACCTTTCAACTTAGGTCTTTAGAAGAAGACTAGGGACTAGTTTTGCTGCCACATGATTCCATCCTGGAGGAATCTTTACTGGATGCTTCTCTTAAGGGATTATATGGGGAGTGTACTGATAATAAATAATAATAAAATTGCATCTGTAATTGAATTTATCGATGAAAATATGCAAGTACTATCTGCATCATTTACTTCTGGCTATCACACTGCCATCCCAGAATCTTTTGAATAATAATTGATAATCTAACAATAACTGATAATTGTATTGGAATCCTATGGAAAAGAGGCAAACAAACTTTTAATCATGGAAGATCAGCGGGCATGTCTTTACCAGGTCTCGTGTAGCAAGGTACATCAGGAGAGCACTTGAAGAAAATGTCCTGAACTTGAACATGACCGTTGAGATGTTGGGGTACCAGCGAATGGGGCGGCTGACCAGGGCGTACCCTTCTCCGTCAAACTGAATAGTCCCTTCACTATCTTCTACCTGAGGACTGAAGAGAGACATTTCACAGGAATCAATGTCTGTTTTGTCCATCAGCATTCAGTACAGCAAATTATCTTCTGAGACTAGATGGTGAGCCATTATAGGACAGGAACCATCCCAAATAGATCTTTCATCCTTCCATTTCTCTCTATCTCTAGTGCCAAGTAGGAATCACTCCTTAATTGGACTTTATTTGGAGTTCAATAACTAAGTTACTGATATTTTAAATGCTTTATGTTCTACTAAAATACTTGGTAGATTAAGTATGTCTTAGTGGTGTGAACAGGTGGGTTTTTTTTGGGGGGGAGTTTGGATGGACTGAGATGAGAATGTGTTATTACATGTCTCACATAGATAGCATAATGAGAGGGGCTTGGGTGCAATGAGTGAAGGTGGTCAAAAGATACAAATTTAGAGCTATAAGGAAAAAAAGCCATAAGGAGAAAAAAGGGCCCTACTCTGTGAATGCTTGCTGTCCAATAGATTTTTCTGGGACAAATTAGATTAAGATGTCAAAGGATGGCTCTATCTATTTCGGTGGTTATCTGTGTTCTTCAAGTAGATTGCAAGCTCAGTGAGACCAACCAGAGATTACGGGCCAGGCTCTATGCCAGGCCCAAACACAGCACCTAGCACAGTACATGGCTCATAGTAGAATATAGTATATGTAGAGTGAAGGAGATTTTAGTATAGAAAATTGTTCCACAGAGACCATATGGTCAATCAATGTTGATTGAATAATTAAGAAATATCAAAGATAAATCTTGTTTACAAGATTATAACATTTAAAAGCATTTCTTTTTCAAATGAGGTTATCTATCATCTATCAATCAATTTATCTAATGATGTTGTTACAGAGTAAGTCTCAAGTTGTGGAGGCTTTTTAAAACTCTAAATATCTGCATATTAGCATATATTTAAATTGCTGAAATTGGAGTGTTGTATTAACTTGAGGGTAGAAAGGAGATATGGAGAAATAGTACAGTAATGTCATTGTAGAATAATAAGAGCCTAAAATATTATTTGCATGAAATCTTGGCTAAGTGAGGAAAGTAACAGCCTACAAACATTAACAAGTTCTTGAAGGAAGAACTGTTCCACGTTTTAGACAAGTTGGCCTTTTCTCTGACCCTGGACCAGAGAGAGATAAAACTGAAGACAAAAAGAAGAGAAGAGTCTTATTCTGTGTCTAGCATGGTCAGATCTTTGTAATTATAAGTTATATCTAATTTGGAATAAGATCAGATGATGTCATAATTTTTTTTCTAATGTAAACTTAAAAGATGCTTTTCAATGTTCCTGCAAAGTGCTAACTGAAAGTCTGAGGAACTAAGTCAGACTATTAGCTGTATAACTGATAGTGAATAAATTGGCTATGACTTGGCCTTTCTTCATCATTACGACAAATCCATTAATTTCCGGATCACCGCCTTAGAGATAAGAGAATGTTGTGTAGAGTCTACCAAGAAGAAGTCCTTTCAAGTTCTCAAATACTAGGATTTGCATTATATGCTGTCACAGTATTATGGACAAACCCGGAAAGGCTTGTGGGAATTCCTGTTAACAGTTTCCTGGATGCTCTGACCCAATACATCTTGTTACTTGTGACCCCATGACCCAATATTACTTATAATTTAAACAAACAAACACAAAAGTCTCACTACACAAAATAAGTATTGGAATAAAAAAATATCACTTTTTTAATGAGAACTCTGGGGTATTTATACCTGATGTTTTTTATGTTCTTAATCTATCAATTCTTTCAACATGAATAAAAGAAATAGCAGAGTAGACGGCAGGTATCCTGGAGTCTGATGTGAAATCTCACTGAAGCCCTGCTGCAAGTCAACTAACCCTTCGGGTGTCACCTTGAGATGAAAGGGTTTAGCTCAGTGAATGATTTCTAAAGCCTGTTCCTACTCCAGCCCTTTAGAAGGTTCTCCCATTCAAGCAAAAGGCAAATCTGCAGGGAAGGGTTTTGTGCTGAGAACAGTGAAACACACAGATGTAGATCAGCCTACTTCCCTTAACTCATCGGCCAAACCCTGGTAAGTCCGACTTTAAACTGGTGACTTTGAGATTGGGGAAAAATGAATCCTTCCAGGGATAGTCTATAATATTTCAACATCTAACAGTATACCAGAGTGTTCTCATTCATGCCTGAGTACCTTTACCAGGAAAAGAAACTATTTTTTTAAAAATAATTAACATTTGCTAAGCTTCTTAACTTGCTTTTTGTTTCTCTTTTGAATCTTGATGTCTGGTCAAGTTCTTCAGGATTCATTATGTGATCTGGAATAGCCATACTTGTCCACATGTAACTTGTTCATTACAGAACTAGATGGATATTAGGGTTTACTTAGTACATTAACACTTCATCATTGCGTCTGTGTTGAGCTGAATACATTAAACTTCAGCAGTGTTTCTATTTTAATTTTAATGTGATTTTTAGAAATTTAAGAAAAATAAGATACACTTCTTTTCTGATAGCCTCGGCAGTAACTCTTTCTAAAGAATAACAACAATTATATCCTTTCTGCTGACTTCTGAATAAATGCACATTTCTAAAATGGACATTCTAGGATCTACAGCACATCCTTGGTCTATGTCTCACCACCTCATCTTTTACATCTCCCGCATATAATCATTTCTGCTCCAGCACTGGAATGATTGGCCTTTACGTTAAAATGTGATATGTGTTCTCTTGAAAAGAACACAACCCCAGAAACACCAGGAGTTCTGTAAAAATTATTCCTCCGCATACCTACCATGGCTTATGGGAAAGTAGGGTGGGTGCGGGTCACTCAAAACTTATGCAACTTTATAATCAGAGCACTCACAAAAACAATAACAATCTTGATTGAAATATTAGCATAATTCAAAAAGGTATGCTATAGAATTTAAATAAGATTTTTTTCCCCCAGTAAATATAGAACTTTTACCTTAAAAGGAATAGGTGAAGGGAACTTGGTAGCAAGGAGCTTAAGGAAGGGGTGATAGTGCTGAGTGACAGATGTGGCAAAAATGCACAGTGACTGTGGGAGAGCTGAGCAGTGAGCACTCGGACGCTTGGCCCAATGCAGGGCAAGCTCGCGGGAGGAGAGGCACCGCATGCAGGCTGCGTTGTGAATCCAGGGGCCTTGAGCTTGGTTCACTCAGCGATGCTGGTGGACTTTACACTCAGCTGCCTCTACTTAGTGGCGCAAGACCTTTATGTATTGAGAAGAACCGTGTAGGGATCTATGTGACTTCCGCACCTTAACCACGTCGTTCTCCCCTTTGCCTCAGCGAATTCACACGTGTGAAGCAGGGCAGACTTTTTTGTCCCTTCCTAAAGACGTTTTGGCTTTCCAGCCTTCCTACCTTTGCTCTCACAGGTCCCTGAGACTAGAAAGCGCTTCACCTTCCACCTGCCAGCTCCTCCTCTGGAGTCTCACCCCATAGCAAGGCCGCCCTCAAGTGTCCCCTCCACCATGAAGCAGCTCTCACCCTATGTGAATAATCAGAGCACACTCCGAGTGTGTCTTTAAAAGGATTTCTTATTCTCCCTCGCATTTTGACTATTTTAGGGTTTGTCTTTTCCTCCCTTCCTGCCTGTAAGTTGCTTGATGGCCAGCACTGGACTGCATACATCTCAGTATCAGGAAGTTCTGAGTGTGACTCTCTAACACCAGAAAAGCATCCTACAAATGTGTGTGTATGTGTTTGTATCTACACACCCACATGCACTATTGTAACCATATTAATTCGTATAATACTTTATATACTTACGTGCAAGATCTTTGCAGGATTTATAATTAGCCTGTTGTAGTCTTAACACATTATAGGCACTGCTGCATGGATATTTAAATCTTGAGGTGTTTCGTTGATGACAGGCTTTTGAAAATCCTTTTTATAAATTTACCAAATAGATATTGAGGGAAAAGTTGGTGTTAATCCATGAGTAGAAGAATTTTAATGTGAACCTCCTTGTTCTTGTTGTATTGAGAACATTTTACAGAAAATATTCCATATTAGATTTCGTTGAAGATTATTCACCAAACCATGCTAAACTATGAATGGGTTGGTCTTCTATTTTATTTTATTTTTTTAATTTAAATTTTTTGGGGGTTGGTCTTTTAAATGGTCCTCAATGCTGCACTGACAAGTCCATGATGACAGAAATGAATAAAGAGCTGGAGGTGACAACCGGAAGTCAAGTGCACTCTGCTACACTGATGGGGAATTTGGGTCCTGGCAATGTGCATGTGGCTCCTTAACTTGGAAATAAAAAATATGAATCACTTAGCACCTAATGATTTGGAGTTGCTATGTGTGTATATTAAGCTTCCATGTATTTAATTTAAATTTTTATAGTTTTAATAGGCTCAGTTAATTAGTTGAACTCAAGTTTCATATGCTGAGAAATCCTGCACTTCTAGCTAATTGTTTTATGTCCTCTATTCAGGTTTCTAGAAGCATATTGATTCTTTATCTATGCTCTGTCTGCTTGTTAGCTATTTCTAGAGTCCCACACTCTAATCTCTATAGAGTAATTGATGATGTGTATTACGGCACTTTCTCCTGGTCTATCACGGTCCCTTCTTACCCTTCTCCACGTAAGCAGAATCTTCAAGTCCAATGTGTTTCCACTTGAAACACATGCGGTACCCTATGTGTCATTTGGAAGATCCTGTCAGAGATAAAACCTGCACTAGGGTTCTATATTTTGTTACAAACAGGTGGATTGAGTCCGGGCTCTGTGACACATGAAACTTAATCAACTCAGGGAGAACTCTCTTTAAGAAAACAAGAAATTATGTTGATAGCAGAGTCACAGACATGAAAAACCTCCTGGTTCTGGACATGAAGGAGAGTGAGAGTGGGGAGAGAGAGCAATCTCACCTGGTTGAGGAGAAATACCTTTCCCTGCAGATTTTACCAAAATGTGTAAAGTGCCTCCAGGGCACCTCCTGGAGAGGTGCTTGTACAGATGGGCGAAAGGGTCTGACCTTTTATCAGCTTCATGGTAAATCACCTCCAGACGTAACCCCGTCCAACCAGCTCCATCTCATCCACATAATTGAATATTGCGCAAAAAAAAAAAAAAAAAAAAAAGAAAGGTTTTTGTAACGCACAGGCCAGACCTTCGGGGAGTCCTCATCTCAGCTCACCTGACAGTACATCCTTTGCAGTCACCTTCTTTTTCTCGGAAATTCCACAACCCTATAGGTTTGCTGTCAAAGTATGTTTCTCCCATACACCCTGTGAATGTAATCACACGTACAGCATCGGCCTTCTGCAGAGAGAGGCATGGTATTTGTTAGAATCTGGAATTTCACAAGAAGTCTCAGCATACCCATGAGAGTTATTACCAGTAAAGTCTGGAGTAGTTATTATCCACTCTGATATTCTTGGTTTGCACATATTCATCTTTTCACCATATCACATCCTTGCAGAGATCCTGGTTATTTTGTGCTACACTAGTTTATCGCCATGAATAAAGAAGCTCTTCCTAGCATCTGACTTTAGGTGAGTTGCTTATCCACTTTGAGATTCTATCTTCTTGTCTCTAGGTTGGGATTATTAGGATGAAATTGGGCAATTTATTTATGGTACCACATTCAGTGCCTGGCACAGAGGGGGTATTGGGTTCATGTTAGTGCTCGTACACCACTAAGGAGACATCTCTCCAAAGCTCTTGAGAAGGGGCACATACTGTCCACAGAGAGGGGGACCCCTCACACATAGATTGCTTAATGATAGTGCTGTCTCCACTTTTTCATTTCCTCCTAGACCCAAGCAGGTTTCCAACATAGGAGACTGAAGGGAAGCAACGAATTTGTACAAGAAGGGACCGTAGCATGATTGCCTGCTGGTGAATGCTGCGCAGAGCCTATTGGGGCTCGATAAATATTTGTTGAATGACAAACCCATGTTGTTTTCACGGGGAAAGGTCTTAAGCTTGATAGAGAACAGTGTCATGGAGGAGGGGAATGAGCTGAGAGACTTGCTGTAATTTAAACAACCATTTCTTTCGGTTTTCGGCAGTGCCACATGACAGACAGCTTCTATATCCTGGTGCCCAGAACTTTGGAAATGCTTTGATAAAGGCTCACCCAATTATCTGAGTGATCTAGGGCTAAAAGTGACTTGATAGGTTTGGATTCTAGAACAAATGTAAGAGGATCCCTGAGTGGCTAAACCTTTGTAGTTAGAGATTTCGGTCAGACTCCGGCAAACCTCTTTGTGTTGCCGTGGGGGGCGGCCCGCGGCCACGTGGAGGGACCGCTTCTTGCAGCTACTCACGTCCACACCAGAAAGGCCCCTGGAATTCTCCATTACTACTCGGAGTCTCTTTTAATTTTCCGGCAGTTGATTACCCTACTTGTGAATTCTAACAGCCCTTTGCTTTTCCTTCTTGCGTCCTACAAGCTAGACTTGGGGTATTTTTCCTACCTCTTTGCATTTTCATGAGCATGTTGATTTAGTTACTTGTTTTCAGCTTTTAGTTCATATTCTGATAGAGCAGGAGCCTTAGAAACTCTTGGCCAAACTGATTAAGATTTTCTGTAGATTCCAGTCATTTGCTTTCTTTCACCCTGAGTCAGGCAGAAGAAAGTTTCTTTATGCTTGGTGACATCTGAGTAATAATGAGAATTATTTAAGATGCGATTTAACATGTGACTACTGCGTCTTAGGCATTTGTTGTAAATTTTATGCACCTAATCGCTCACTGTTCATGGTAGCGGTGAAATGGGCTGATGAAGAATGGGGGCTTTTGTGCCTGTTAACCTGGTTCCAATTCCAGCTCTGCCACTACCTGCTGTGAGACCTTGGCCAAGTCATTTAACCCTTCTCTGTCTCAGATTCCTTAACTATAAAATGAGGAGGATATTGTCTCTTTTTTGGGGTTGTAAGCTGATACATGTAAATTACTTAGAATATTACTTAGCATATCAGAGGGGGCTATACTATGTTATAAAAGTTTATTACTGTATCCTTCACCATGCAAACAAGGTAGATTTTTTTAAAAAGTTTTTAAATATTTTATTTATTTATTTGAGAGAAAGAGGGAGAGAGAGCACACCAGAAGGGGAAGGGGCAGAGGGACAAACAGACTCCCTGCTGACACAGAGCCTGCTGCTATGGGGCTCCATCTCAGGACTCTGAGATGGGGATCTGAGCTGATATCAAGAGTCGATGCTCAAGATGCTCAACCAACTGAGCCACCCAGGCGCCCCAAGCAAGGCTGACATTTTATCTCCCTTTTTTAGTTGAGAAAACCGAAGCCCAAGTGGCTAAGTGACTTGCCTAAGGTCATGTTTTAGTAAGTGAAGAGAACAAGGAATCTAACTTGGATTTGATTTCAAAATTCATGGTTTTTATACTACTCTGTGCTACCCCTTTATTTATCTTCCTAGGGAGGAGAGAAGGTTGGCAATATGACTATATATTACTAGGTACCATGTACATTTATATACGGTTCTAAGAAATGAGGATGGTTTTAGTGTGTAGTTTTAGAATCAATTCCAATACTTTAGAGTCACATCTCATACACAAAGCAAATCAAACAACCTCACTCTATGTGAAGGTTGAGTTCTCATAAATTTGGGGTCACCCTGGCTTTTCACTTTTTCTGACTAATCTCATCCCAGGATGATTCTGACAAGCCCAGGATTATCCATCGTATTTGGCTGCGCTCTCGTATCTCACCTACAGGTCGTTTTCCAACACCTAATTTCATTTAATCAACATGAGCTTCTTTAAAATGCAGGCACTTTGCAATTTGAAATGCACAAGGACCTGTCATGAAGCAATTATGAATATTAAGTGCATTGCTCTAGAAGAATGAGGAGAAGAGCAACTTGAAAACTTTAAAAATCAGACCATGATTTGAAAGCTTATGGCTCCTGTGATATTTCCCCAGGTATTCATAAATCTTTTAATTAGATGTGAGTTTGAACTTTATAGCACTTCATATCAATAAATCATAAACTGATTCAGAAAATGGGGTATATTTAAAAAACACTTTGCTCTCGAGGCAACTAAAACAAGACTATAAAAAAAATCGGTGCCACAGATAAGGGCAAAACAACTGTTTAAGTAAACACACACGGGCTTAAAACATGGTGTTTCCAGATTGGATATTCAAAGGAGGAAAAATTCCTACTCAAAATAAATTTATGTTTTCATGAACAAATTAAGTAAAACATCATCGAGTTTTTGCAGAGCTTTATCATGCCTTCCTCCAGAGCAATCATGTCAGGAGTTATATACGGAGATGGAACGAACAGCATGGGAAAGAACACGCTACCTTTAGTTTCCCAGTCAGGCCACCGACAAACAGCATTGCGTTTGCATCCACATCAAGAATAGTATACCCTGGAGGAGATGCTGCATGGTAGGTACTGGGCACGATGCTTGCTTTGGGTCCATCCAGAGCTCTCACGGAAATAGTCCCATTCCTCCCAGTCCTTGAGGGAGGGGTACGTATTGAGGTGAAGCGAAAGAAAATACAGAACATAAAATATGTAGCGCATTGACAGGAACTTCCATTTTAAAAGGTATGACATGGAGGGACTCGTTTTGGAATATTTAAGGGATAACTGGGTGCTGAGCTTCGAAAGACCCAGATTCATTAAGCTGTAAATCAAGACCAAGCGTCTGATCTTTGCTGGACGTTGGCTGTCAGATTCGACCAGGACTGGTGAGCAACGTACCCTGATGGCCACGTGAGGGCTGATGCAAAAGGACACGGCCGCAATCAGCGGACGGAACTGCCACTGTGTAAGCGGAAAGCCTGCTTCCCGTTGCCTTATGAAACCATTTATTGTTGACCAGCCCCTACTATTTAAACAAGTGGATACTACTCATTTAGCATTTTGTCTAACTTAATTCAGCAAGTGAACCCAAATGAACCACCCTCCCGCACTATAAGCTGCATCGTTTCTCCTAAGATCCCTTATTATATCTTGGATCCAAATTTGCTCAAGTAGTCTTCCTGGAATCATGCACTTTTATTGTTTGGTGTGCCATCGTAACGTACACAGCATGATGTCTCGTCTTCAGAGCTGTGTATGCAAAGCGTATGGAAGACCTTTGCTTTTAAATCCAGTGAATGGAATTTTGGAAGCTATTATTATTTCATTTCATTTTTTTAAGTGACTGATGTCTACGAACTATTAAATATGAAAAGCTGGTCTCTCTTCTGAGACAAGCGGTCATAACAAAACTTGTGTGTCTCCGTCTGTCCCCACTGCCTCCTTCAGGTAGGTAAGCTTTCTCTCTCCGATGGCACAGTATTAACTGAGGCCCATGGAGATGACCGAATGGATTTATCACATAAGGTACTTCCCCATCTTACTGGAAGCATCTCTTCTGATAGAAGAACTGAGTTTTGTGAATATAAATGTTCTTAAGGTCATGGAAGTACTTAGTCCCTCCCCCACTCGCATATATGCAAGCAGTGGGCCGCTGCTCTTTCTCTCTGTATACACACCCACACTCACACCCACACTCACACACTCACCTTCCTTTGCTGAAGATCTTAAAAAAGAATTAAAAGTATTGCTTCTCATTAAGTTTTCTTTTAAGCTTTTATTATGGAAAAATGTAAGCGTCTACAAACACAGAGTGAAACTCTATGTACCCATCATCTGTATCCAACAACTGTTGTACCCATCTCTAGACCAGGCCCTTAACTATAGCTCTCAACCGTTACCTGCTTGGGGTTTCATGGGCATTAAGAATTAGGAATAGGAGAAGAGGAAATGAGGGGAAAGGACTGAGGACAGGAATGGGTTTTCTATGTTATCTATAGATGGCTAGAATTTAATTGAATGAAGGCTTCAGGGAGAATGAATCAATGTCCTGTTACTCACTATTTTAAGTAGTGTGGAGGTGACACGTTATACATTTGTACCAGCATTTAGCTACTGCACCTGCCTGTGGGCCAAGTTGGCAGGTAGACCAGAAGAAGAGCCAAGCACGCTGAAGACAGGCACCAGTGGCAGCCCTCACCCCTGGCTTGTACGGAATTAGGGCCAATCTCAGTCTGCCTTCTTCGGGGGAGATTGTGTGACTAAAAGTGTGATAGCATGCTGATGAGACAACCGGATGAACTGTCCAAAATGTATGCATCACTCTGGTCAATACGTGGAAGGCATGTTGGTTCCAAACAGGTGCTACAGAGACACTCATGCACACACATTTGCACATGTACATATAATATATAAACTATATCCGTGCATATATAGTTATCTCCTTGACATGGAAAGAGGAGTGTTCTTATACACTGGGAAACTACTTCCAAATTCTGTCATTTAATTGTTTTAATCTTCATTGAATTAGTTACCTTGATGCCTCAATACGGTACCAGTAAGAATCATCAATGGTCAAATCTGGATACTCTACACGTCCAACTCCAGATCCAACATCCCAGAGGAAACTTACTTTGCCTTTACGCATTTCTATAGCCAGAAAGTCAATCTGGGTCAGAGAGACACAAAAACAGTAGATATCAGACATCAGCTCTCCTGAGGAGGCCAACAGAGTTCTTTTCAAAAGGCGAAATAATTAGAAGTCTCACAATAAAAGTTCCCAAATGATGTGATCTATTGTTATGTATGATTAAATCACTATTTATTATTGTATATTTAAGGCAACTCAAGTGTCCATACTGCTGAGGCATATGTGTTAATTTAGCCAATTCTACTTTTGAAACAAAAGTCCATTCTCATTCTGGTTTTGTGGAAGAGACAAAAGAAAATATTTTGGATGCAGAATTCACTATTGTTTTCACCAAAGACACTTGACATTTTTAAGGGGCCAGCTGTGATTTTTTTTTTTTTAACCCAAGGTGACCTAAAACTTCTCACCTGAATGACAAGTCTTGACTTAAGCAATGACTAATGTGTTGAAAACCATTCATTTTGGAAAAGTCAAATGTTCAAATAAGAGGAATGAAAACTTTTGGGGTTAAGTTTTTGAAGATACAACTTCTGTATTTTCGGTTAGTGTCATAAATTCAACACGAATCAAAAGAGTTTCCGTTGGTAGGAAATAAGTACACAATTTGTCATTTTCATTTAACATGAGAGTTCATTGTAATTTCTTAGTTGAGACTTTTTTAAAAAAGCTTTATTCCTCTTAATCCTCCTTAAGTAGCCAGATGTGAAAACCTAATTCTAAATAAATGTTGATCTACTCACAAATTAAAGCAGATGTGCCTAAACACTGTAAAGAATTTTCTTCATTTCACTTTCCTTCTACTTTAATTTGACACTCCAGAACTCTGTGATGCAAGATTGGGAGGTTTTCAAGTCTGAAAGGCTACATCACACAATTTTGGGACCATGTTATTAGATTCTGTACATTTTCCTCGCTATGAGGATTAACCTCTGCATATTCACATATCCAGGAAACTGAAGAAGCTGAACATCAAACTTACAAATTTGGCACTTCCAAGATAAAAAAGGAGGTTGTCAGCAACAGCTGTCTTTACGTTGACAATGATATTATTGTAGCTTCCTTTCTTTATTTCCGGCTTGTATGTTCGAATGCAGTCACCTCCGGAAGACACAGATACTTTGATCTTCAAGGAAAACAAGGTACAAAGAACCAAGACTAAATCTCTCGGAAAGTTTGAAGTACCTTCCAAACAACCACAAAACCATCATCATCTCTTCTTTGAAGTTAGTTTTCTATCATCAAATAGAATCATTAAATGCCCATATGCAGACACCATTATACTCATTAACGAGGGCACGGGAGAGCAGTTCCCCACCAGGATTTCGACAACGAGCTGTTCACAGCCTTGCATCCTGTTAGTTTGCTATTTTTCGAAGCATGCAACTAACAAATTCTTACCTTCATACCTTTCTGCTTGATGAATGTGGGGACGTTTCCAAAAGGTGATTTCATATGAAGCTGACGATAATGATCTTCATCAAGGTAGTTTAATGAAATTTCGCAATTCAAATTTCAATGATTTTGGTGTCACTTAAAGTAGGACACCATTTTTCTTTCGGTTTTCAAGAGGAAATTACCTACCCTCTCATGTTCTTACAGTTGGATGAGGCCAAATAGATTTTGTTCTAGATGTTCTAACAATACGAAGACTCTTAATCATGCCACTCAGGACATACATTTGAGAATAAATTATACCTTTTTTATTAGGTTGCCAGGAAATGAAATGGAAATAATTTTCAATGGCTGTCCCTACTAATGTATTTAACAGCTCCTTTTTCTTTTGACTAGTACTTTAAAAATTACCATGAATTGCTAAGAAAGGAATTCCTATGTGAATAGGACTGAAACTGTTCGTATCGATGCTTACTTAGATTTCGGGGAGCCTTTCTCCAACCACAAATAACACGACTTGATTATGTGATTTAATTTCCTTTGGTTCAGCTGTACTATCAAAGGGGCTTTCTCAGGATGGCAGTTGCGTGGGCTCAGGATGAAGCTCTGCTTTCCTGGTGAGAGTGCTCAGACAAGGAAGCAGAGGCTGGGAAAGACTCAAGACCTTTCTGTGCCACTGATTTAAAAATTCAGATTCTGGAAGCCTCTAGGTTCTCGCTAGCAGTGAATTTTCTCAGTCTTCCTAGCACTTTGTGCTACTCAAATAGTTTTTTTTAATTAATTTTTTTTCAAATAGTTTTTGCACTTGGAAGAAAACCAAGTAGCTTTATGGCTGCCCCCGTGGCCATGAAAGGGTAGTGCTCACTCCAAACATGACAGCGTGGGGCACCAAGCCTATCTCCACATCACAGCGACACAGGAAACATCGCAAAAAGGCTCATTTGGAAAGGGGTACAGGCAGCCCCAGGACTCCTCCCCAACAGTGACACAGACTACACTGAAGAGGAACTGGATGAAAAACTATTTTTTTCATTTTAAATTCAATTAATTACCATATCGTGCATTAATAGTTTCAGAGGCAGTGTCCAGTGACTCATCAGTCGTTTGTAACACCCAGTGCTCATCACATGCCCTCCTTCATGCCCGTCACCCAGTGACCCCATCCCCCCACCCACGTCCCTCCCAATGACCCTCAGGTGGTTTCCCAGAGTTAAGAGTCTCTTATGATTTGTGTCCCTCTCTGATTTCATCTTGTTTTATTTTTTCCTCCTTTCCCCTATGATCCTCTGTTTTGAGAAACTGGTTAAGTTGTACAAAGAAAGCTAAGTAGGGGCTTTTGGTTCTGATGAGTATGTAAATCCATGTGTGTTTGAGAGCTTCTGGGGATACAGCAGACCTGTTGCATTTCCTACGGACTCTGCAGACATCGTGTGTTTGTATAGAATTGTTTCATCCCCTCAACTGCTAGCCAAATTGCATATTCTGCAGAAGAATCATGTGCTGGAAAGAAACAGGGGCTCAGCATAAGGGAGCCTTGGGTGGTGGCCCAGGGCTAGAAAAACCTGAGTCTACTGCTTAGAGTGTTTTCCTTGTCCTCGCCTTCCTCCTGAGGTTGGGGCCCAGACTGCAACTCTGAAAGAAAGGCTCCCGAAATCGAAATAAGAGTGTTTGCTGTGTTCTGGGGGAGACACTCTTCCTGGTAAGTGTGGTTCTCCATCAAGAAGATAGTTCTTTGCTCCACAGATGATGGGATTTCCTTCTACATAAGGTGCTGCGAGTAGGCAAACCAAGAGGAGGTGTGGAAACACAGAACCAGGAGACGTGCAACTTTTACCTGGGATGTTAATACTACAGAGCAGATGTACAGTGAAGATTGGCACAGGGTGTTACATGATAGAGTAGCAGCTATACAAAGGTCATCCAAGGGCTTAGAGATAAAAGGGATAAAGCAAAGCAACGGAAAGATAATATGGTGGACGGCAGGTTGGGGAAAGACAGCCTTCAGATGTTTTTAATGTTCAGGAAAAGGTGAGTTTTCAGGAATTTGCAGCACGTGACCTGAAACCGTCATCAGAATAGACCCAGGCACTGAGCAGGCTCAGTATCCGAGGCAGGGTATAAGTGTCACTGACATCATAGGAGGATCAAAAAGAAGGCAAGGTCTGACTGTCATTCATGAGTGGAGCTGGGCAGCAGATTGAGCTACAGGAATTCATACCCAAATTCCTCATGGGGCTGGGTTAGTAATCAAAAGGAACTCGTGTGTGTGTGTGTGTGTGTGTGTGTGTGTGTGTGGTTTGTTTTGTCTTTATTTCACACATGCATTATAAGCTTGGCCATCAAGCCATATTTTGGCTAATTTAACCACAATTAACTTATTTTTGTTTAAAGAACACACTCCTTGGTGGCTGTTTAGAGAAGAAATGACTGGATGTGGGTGAAAGGTGGGTGCAATGTTTGGTCACAGGATTGGTTTCTGTCCTTGCCTGGTAGAAATGATGAGACCCACATGATAGTGTGCTGAGAAGGGGATTACCAAAGTGTAGATGACAGAGCGCCAGTCCTGAAGCCTCACTGAATTGAAAAAAACCCTATCCGAGAATTGTAAGTCTACGTGAGTAGCCATTTTAAAATGAAGGCTATTTAATGTTTCTAGGAGTTACAATTAATCTACTTTATGGCATCCTTTACATATCTAAAAAATATGGTTCTCTGAACAAAATGACATTGTTATGCCCCAAATGCCAGCAATTGATCTTATAAAGTAGCCTATTGCTCAACTCTTACACATTTATATGAAAAACCCTCTGGATTTTCTGTTTTCTCGCTTATGGTTTTGAATATACCCTCAGTACCTGAAAAATAGCCCAAACTGATGGTCACCAGTCCATAGCTACTAATCTCTCTCTTTTTAAAAAATACCTTGCATTTTGATTTCCAATTATAGAGACTTTTTTCATCAAACTTAAAGCAAGGAA
The DNA here is from genome assembly GCF_053574225.1 of Canis aureus. Lineage (NCBI taxonomy): Eukaryota > Metazoa > Chordata > Mammalia > Carnivora > Canidae > Canis > Canis aureus. The sequence continues at coordinate 68,537,607 of NC_135611.1, read as the reverse complement.
ATAAAAATACAGTATTTATAAATTTCTCCAGAAGAAGTTGCTAGGACACATCCCTGTCATAAGAAGGGAGTAATTTCTGAAACACAAACATCTCTTAGAATGTTTGGCTCTATCAGTTTTTGTTATTTCTAATTTGAGCCCTTCACAAGACTTCTAAAGAAAAATCACTAAGCATTAGGTATGTCTAAGGCATTTCTCATACAACATTACCAATGAATCATTATGGACTCAATTAAACATTATTGAGGATCCCATTATTATATCTATTGAATTCCTACTGCATTTCTTTCATCCAGTAACTAGGTCATTTGTTTAAAAAGAGTATCAGCTGCTCAATTTCAGAGTCAACAAACTTGAAGAAAGCTACTTTAAAATAAATGTCTTTAATTTCTTGGTCATATTGAATATGTGTCAGGGCTACATCCAGACACTCATGGCAAGTTACAAATGTATTTATAAATTAGGCAAATGTCATCTTCAATTAGTACAAAACTCACTTGAAAAAAAAAACTTGGCTAGTTCACATAATTCTAACATCTAATAAAAAATAAGACACTTTGTTGTAACTTCCATTTCCAAAAATGATTGAAAATTTCCCTGAAAGGCATAGACAATGGTCACTTTTTGTAGCGTTTCTTTATACCTTTTTTTTCATTTTGTATTTTGAGACAGGTTTTATATACTTAACACACCAGAATTTTTTTCTTTTTCTGGGGGCAGGACAAAGGGTGGGTAGGAGTCAACAATCACAACTGATGAATATATGGCATATTTTTAGACTTCTTCACAAGAAATCATAAAAATGGCCGGATTTCCTCACATGATGACCAAGAAAATATGGCTAAGTGTGTGACTCACAGGAGAATATTTACCATTATTGTCTTTTTAAATCAACATTGCAAAATACAGGAGAGGTACCTCAAACTCTCCCTTTCTCTTGCTACTGCCACCTGACTCTTCTTAAAGTTGACTCCTTCCTAGTTTCCTCTCATTCACACCCCAAATGACTTCCAAATTCATATTCAAAAAGCACAGCTCTGATAATATTACATTCCGTGTTCAAGAGCTTTAGAGCTTTCAGTTTCTCACCAATAAGATTCATCTCAGGTACAATTCTGGATAAACAAAATTGTGTACTTTACCATCCAAGGCCTAACAAGAGCTGGCCTCCACGATGTTTCCAGTCTCATGTTCCCTCGACCAATAATTCTGGCAAACTAAACCACTTTTTCCTGAAAAGAGCCTGAAACCTCCTTTTCTCTTTGCCTTGGCTCATTCTCAGAATGCTCTCTCCGCCCTCCGCCTAAGCCCCACTCAAGGCCTGGCTCTAATTCTTGTCTTTGGGAAATCTTCCTGCCCCAACTAGAGGGATATTTGCTTTTGGAACTCCAGAGCACCTCCCCTTGCTCATGCAATGTGGCACCCCATTTGGCATTACCTTAGAGTCATATATGGACATGTCGTCTTTCTTCTGTGGTGTTACCAACTATGTAAGTAGAAGTCACCTTGAATGTAGGGGATGCTTTTTCGACATGGGCTATATCTTGGCTAAAACCCCAAACTTTGAACTACCACCTGACTTCTTTCTGCTTCGTGCTTCAAATGTATAATAATACTATTGTCATCATTCTGCCTCCATGGTTTTCATATCGTGGCTCAATGTATGTGTTCTCAACCCTATCTGCTTCTTTCACTTTGAGCTTCTGTACGTCATCTTGCCTAATTTTTTGTCATCTTCCTAGTTGCTCTTTAGTGAGGCAGGAGCTCCTTTTTAAAGAGCACCTTAAACTTCATTGTCTTAACCTTGTAGAGAGATCCCATCTGTGTATAAGGAGGACAAATGATATACTACTATTTGGGCATCATATTCTTGGCCACTACTAAAAGTAGTATAAGTTGATGGATTAAGAAAAGACATTTCTGGTCATTCACACATTCTAGCTTCAAATGTGTTCAGAAAATGGAACTTTTGAGATGGAAGACTAGGATATCCAAAAAGATTTGCATTTAAACCTGACAACATGAACTATTTTATCCTTCTATTTCTAAAGTCATTGTGGGATGAATTTACTAGTCCAGATAAGGCTTCACATTGGCACTTAGAAATTCTACCCTGGTTCCCCAAGTGGCTATGTTCTAGAAAGTTCTGTGTTACTCCTAAGAGTTTTCTAATTGGATCAATAAAGACCCAAATTTTGATACAAGTGAGGTATTCTCCATTCTTATTCCAACAAGAAACAACCCCTGCAGAAATTGTAATCAAAATAATTTTTGTTGTTGTAGGACTCAGACAAAAAAATATAGAAAACGATAGTTCTTCATTGCTATTATTCTATATAACCTTGTTCACTCATTCCTGATACAACCTCACTGGTTGGGCTTTTTGGTTTTCACCAGAAGCATCCATGCCTTTCAAACATACAATAGTAAGATTTCCATTCTTGCTATTTGTGCTACTCTATCCAAATAATGATAAAATACATCAAAATTCCCATTTCTAAAACAGTAAGTGGTGATTATTCTTCCTATGGGGTGTCTTTTGAAATTTATGGGAAAAAAATTTAACCGTTTATCCTCCCCTCACCCTAAAATAGCTTCAGGTTAAAGGAAAATAACCAGAGATTAGTCAACAGGATTCAGTGGGAGAAGGCTTTCCCTCTGGGAATAATATCAAAAATTACAATCAATTACTGATACTGAAAATAAAAAGAGCTTACAGAATTAGCTTGTTTCCGGGCTTGGTTTATCAGTTCCTTTATCTCAGAGATGTTTCTCTTCAGGTTATCCTCAAGTTCCTTGATGGGTTTGAGTTTATCTATCAGACGATCAGCTTCTTGTTCTAGATTTTTCACAGTGTCATGTGCATCTGCAACTGCACAGAATAAGATTAGCACATATCACAGACACACACACACACACAGAAATTAAATGCTTCATTAAATAATTGAAAAGATTTCATCTTATCCACATGACAAAGCAGGGCCATGGCTGCTGAAGCACAGTGTGTGATGGCAGATGGCAATATCTCAGTGGGGACTCAAGCAGGACAAAGCAGGAAATGTTAGAGACAGAGGACCAACATTTTGGCTTTGTGGCAAGGTGGAAGTTAGCATTGAAGGTAGAGAATTTGCGAACTTAATTCAATGATTAATTTCTAGCTTCAGCCCCACAGCTAAACTTAATAGAATTTTAGTCGCAGAATCAAGGAAATGAAAGTGTTTTAAAATGTCACTTGGCCTGTCCAAGCCAGAACTGTATTTAAATCAGGGTTCTCACACAAAATTGGTTTTCTTTTTTGTTCTCACTGTCTTTCTTTGTACATCTTCAAGAGAGAAGCTATCGAAATGTCTTCTGAAAACATTTCAATGTTGAACGACCCTTAGACTGAAGGCCTATGGTGAACCTTAATTAAATCTTTCATGCTGCAGTTCATTTTCATTTTGAAGAATAATTGATTATCCTAATCTCTATATTAGGTTGAACCATATTACACTGCCATTTTTTATAGGTTCAAAAAAGTTGAATATTGGCAATTTCAAAACGGGTTTGACCTTAAAGTAATTGAAGGTTATCACTGATCCATAGACTTTCAGCCTGTGCTCCTCATAGGAGGGCAAATGACACATGGAAACCAATTACTCTATCTCGAGGACGCTGGCGGGTCTTACCCCAACTGGGCTGTTTATCATCTGATTGAGCATGTATTGCTCCACTGTCATCGTGACTCTGATGAAAAAGTGAAGCCACTTAAGGACCAAGGCTGTGTGCCCTCCTCGGCCCTGAATGATCTGCTCCCCCATGGCCAATGGACCACTGAGAACTAATCCTTGGGATGGAATCAAATGTGCTCAAAAGGAAAGACATTATTATTTTTAAATGTTTTAAAAAGCATATTTATTTATTTATTCTTTATGTTTTGAGAGAGGGAGGGCGCACACACCCACACACACACACGCACGCACACATGCACGCACAGGCAACGGGAGAGGGTAAGAGGGAATCTCCAGCAGGCTCCTCACCCACAGCAGAGCCCGAGGCAGGACTCAATCTCACGACCTGGAGATCATGACCTGAGCTGAAATCCAGAGCCAGTTGCTCAACCGACTGACCCGCCCGGGCACCCTGGAAATTATTATTTTTAAACTAGGTTTTGAATTAACTATTTTGAACTCACACTCATAACTATGAATAATATTGTGAGTGAAGTTTAAAACGGACACAGATCAGTTATTACGTTGAACAGAGTTGCTGGATCAAAGCTTGAAATGCAGGTTATGGGGGTCAAAACCCTTGTTATATAATTGCATATTCAACACAGACACAGTTACCCTTTTATTTTGTATACTTGTAATAAACCACTTGTCCAGGTTTTCCTTCTCTTAATTCTCCAATATTACCCTGATACTCTACAAATTATTCTGGAATTGAGAAAAAATGATTTAGATTTGGATTCATGGGAAAAAGAAAAAGGGTAAAGCAAAGACTATTTCAGCTTCATCCAAGAATGCATTCTTTCCTTTGAAAGCTCTCAGATTCTTATCAAAGGTTTCCAAATGAAATCCAAAGGTTGCCACCTCCCTCCCTACACCCCTCCTCTATCTTCTGGAGCAGCTGAAACCTTTTGGAAATAATCTTCTCAACAGTTTTAAAAATAAAACGCCTGCAATATTGAGTCGGATGCTTTCTTATATAATACTTTTCAAACATTTCTGACTTTCTTCTATAATTATTTGAGTGTATAGATTTTAAAATCACTTTCGAAAATAGATTATGATAATTCAATGTTTTTCTAGAAAATTATCTGTATCTTTTAGGCTCTAAAATCCATTAGCACGGAGTTTTGACAAGTACTCTCTTATGTGTTAAGTGTCCCCCGTATCTAGTTAAAGCTCCTTTTTTCTTTTTTATAGACTTTATTTATTCATGAGAGACACAGAGAGAGAGGTAGAGACACAGGCAGAGGGAGAAGCAGGCTCCCTGCGGGAAGCCTGATGTGGGACTCGATCCCAGGACCCTGGGGTCACGCCCTGGGCCGAGGGCAGACGCTCCACCGCTGAGACACCCAGGCGTCCCGAGTTATACCTCTTTTAGAACTTTTGTCTATCTGTGCTTTATTATTCCCAAGTAGCCTGCCAAGCATTTAAAATGTTTTACCTTTACACTCTTAAGGATTCATCTCTTGGATTTATCCAGTGTATTATTTGTCCATCTTCTAATTCACCTTTTTTTTTTTTTCATCTTCTTTCCTTTAATTTTATTTTGTCTAACTTACAGGGTTGATTAACTAAATTTATTTCTTTTTTTTTTTTTTTTTTTTTTATTGGTGTTCAATTTACTAACATACAGAATAACACCCAGTGCCCGTCACCCATTCACTCCCACCCTCCGCCCTCCTCCCCTTCCACCACCCCTAGTTCGTTTCCCAGAGTTAGCAGTCTTTATGTTCTGTCTCCCTTTCTGATATTTCCCACACATTTCTTCTCCCTTCCCTTATTTTCCCTTTCACTATTATTTATATTCCCCAAATGAATGAGAACATATAATGTTTGTCCTTCTCCGACTGACTTACTTCACTCAGCATAATACCCTCCAGTTCCATCCACGTTGAAGCAAATGGTGGGTATTTGTCATTTCTAATAGCTGAGTAATATTCCATTGTATACATAAACCACATCTTCTTTATCCATTCATCTTTCGTTGGACACCGAGGCTCCTTCCACAGTTTGGCTATCGTGGCCATTGCTGCTAGAAACATCGGGGTGCAGGTGTCCCAGCGTTTCATTGCATTTGTATCTTTGGGGTAAATCCCCAACAGTGCAATTGCTGGGTCGTAGGGCAGGTATATTTTTAACTGTTTGAGGAACCTCCACACAGTTTTCCACAGTGGCTGCACCAGTTCACATTCCCACCAACAGTGTAAGAGGGTTCCCTTTTCTCCGCATCCTCTCCAACATTTGTTGTTTCCTGCCTTGTTAATTTTTCCCATTCTCACTGGTGTGAGGTGGTATCTCATTGTGGTTTTGATTTGTATTTCCCTGATGGCAAGTGATGAAGAGCATTTTCTCATGTGCATGTTGGCCATGTCTATGTCTTCTTCTGTGAGATTTCTGTTCATGTCTTTTGCCCATTTCATGATTGGATTGTTTGTTTCTTTGGTGTTGAGTTTAATAAGTTCTTTATAGATCTTGGAAACTAGCCCTTTATCTGATATGTCATTTGCAAATATCTTCTCCCATTCTGTAGGTTGTCTTTGAGTTTTGTTGACTGTATCCTTTGCTGTGCAAAAGCTTCTTATCTTGATGAAGTCCCAATAGTTCATTTTTGCTTTTGTTTCTTTTGCCTTCGTGGATGTATCTTGCAAGAAGTTACTATGGCCGAGTTCAAAAAGGGTGTTGCCTGTGTTCTTCTCTAGGATTTTGATGGAATCTTGTCTCACATTTAGATCTTTCATCCATTTTGAGTTTATCTTTGTGTATGGTGAAAGAGAGTGGTCTAGTTTCATTCTTCTGCATGTGGATGTCCAATTTTCCCAGCACCATTTATTGAAGAGACTGTCTTTCTTCCAATGGATAGTCTTTCCTCCTTTATCGAATATTAGTTGCCCATAAAGTTCAGGGTCCACTTCTGGATTCTCTATTCTGTTCCACTGATCTATGTGTCTGTTTTTGTGCCAGTACCACACTGTCTTGATGACCACAGCTTTGTAGTACAACCTGAAATCTGGCATTGTGATGCCCCCAGATATGGTTTTCTTTTTTAAAATTCCCCTGGCTATTCGGGGTCTTTTCTGATTCCACACAAATCTTAAAATAATTTGTTCTAACTCTCTGAAGAAAGTCCATGGTATTTTGATAGGGATTGCATTAAACGTGTATATTGCCCTGGGTAACATTGACATTTTCACAATATTAATTCTGCCAATCCATGAGCATGGAATATTTTTCCATCTCTTTGTGTCTTCCTCAATTTCTTTCAGAAGTGTTCTATAGTTTTGAGGGTATAGATCCTTTACATCTTTGGTGAGGTTTATTCCTAGGTATCTTATGTTTTTGGGTGCAATTGTAAATGGGATTGACTCCTTAATTTCTCTTTCTTCAGTCTCATTGTTAGTGTATAGAAATGCCACTGACTTCTGGGCATTGATTTTGTATCCTGCCACGCTACCGAATTGCTGTATGAGTTCTAGCAATCTTGGGGTGGAGACTTTTGGGTTTTCTATGTAGAGTATCATGTCATCGGCGAAGAGGGAGAGTTTGACTTCTTCTTTGCCAATTTGAATGCCTTTAATGTCTTTTTGTTGTCTGATTGCTGAGGCTAGGACTTCCAGTACTATGTTGAACAGCAGTGGTGAGAGTGGACATCCCTGTCTTGTTCCTGATCTTAGGGGAAAGGCTCCCAGTGCTTCCCCATTGAGAATGATATTTGCTGTGGGCTTTTCATAGATGGCTTTTAAGATGTCGAGGAATGTTCCCTCTATCCCTACACTCTGAAGAGTTTTGATCAGGAATGGATGCTGTATTTTGTCAAATGCTTTCTCTGCATCCAATGAAAGGATCATATGGTTCTTGGTTTTTCTCTTGCTGATATGATGAATCACATTGATTGTTTTACGGGTGTTGAACCAGCCTTGTGTCCCAGGGATAAATCCTACTTGGTCATGGTGAATAATTTTCTTAATGTACTGTTGGATCCTATTGGCCAGTATCTTGTTGAGAATTTTTGCATCCATGTTCATCAGGGATATTGGTCTGTAATTCTCCTTTTTGGCGGGGTCTTTGTCTGGCTTTGGAATTAAGGTGATGCTGGCTTCATAGAACGAATTTGGAAGTACTCCATCTCTTTCTATCTTTCCAAACAGCTTTAGGAGAATAGGTATGATTTCTTCTTTAAACGTTTGATAAAATTCTCCTGGGAAGCCATCTGGCCCTGGACTCTTGTGTCTTGGGAGGTTTTTGATGACTGCTTCAATTTCCTCCCTGGTTATTGGCCTGTTCAGGTTTTCTATTTCTTCCTGTTCCAGTTTTGGTAGTTTGTGGCTTTCCAGGAATGCGTCCATTTCTTCTAGATTGCCTAATTTATTGGCGTATAGCTGTTCATAATAGGTTTTTAAAATCGTTTGTATTTCCTTGGTGTTGGTAGTGATCTCTCCTTTCTCATTCATGATTTTATTAATTTGAGTCTTCTCTCTCTTCTTTTTAATAAGGCTGGCTAATGGTTTATCTATCTTATTAATTCTTTCAAAGAACCAACTCCTGGTTCTGTTGATCTGTTCCACAGTTCTTCTGGTCTCGATTTCGTTGAGTTCTGCTCGAATCTTTATTAGCTCCCTTCTTCTCTTGGGTGTAGGATCTATTTGCTGTTTTTTCTCTAGCTCCTTTATGTGTAAGGTTAGCTTTTGTATTTGAGTTCTTTCCAGTTTTTGAATGGATGCTTGTATTGCGATGTATTTCCCCCTTAGGACTGCTTTTGCTGCATCCCAAAGATTTTGAACGGTTGTATCTTCATTCTCATTAGTTTCCATGAATCTTTTTAATTCTTCCTTAATTTCCTGGTTGACCCTTTTATCTTTTAGCAGGATGGTCCTTAACCTCCACGTGTTTGAGGTCCTTCCAAACTTCTTGTTGTGATTTAGTTCTAATTTCAAGGCATTATGGTCCGAGAATATGCAGGGGACAATCCCAATCTTTTGGTATCGGTTCAGACCCGATTTGTGACCCAATATGTGGTCTATTCTGGAGAAAGTTCCATGTGCGCTTGAGAAGAATGTGTATTCAGTTGAGTTTGGATGTAAAGTTCTGTAGATATCTGTGAAATCCATCTGGTCCAGTGTATCATTTAAAGCTCTCGTTTCTTTGGAGATGTTTTGCTTAGAAGACCTATCGAGTATAGAAAGAGCTAGATTGAAGTCACCAAGTATAAGTGTATTATTATCTAAGTATTTCTTCACTTTGGTTAATAATTGATTTATATATTTGGCAGCTCCCACATTTGGAGCATATATATTGAGGACTGTTAAGTCCTCTTGTTGAATAGATCCTTTAAGTATGATATAGTGTCCCTCTTCATCTCTCACTACAGTCTTTGGGGTAAATTTTAGTTTATCTGATATAAGGATGGCTACCCCTGCTTTCTTTTGAGGACCATTCGAATGGTAAATGGTTCTCCAACCTTTTATTTTCAGGCTGTAGGTGTCCTTCTGTCTAAAATGAGTCTCTTGTAGACAGCAAATAGATGGGTCCTGCTTTTTTATCCAGTCTGAAACCCTGCGCCTTTTGATGGGGTCATTAAGCCCGTTCACATTCAGAGTTACTATTGAGAGATATGAGTTTAGTGTCATCATGATATCTATTCAGTCTTTGTTTTTGTGGACTGTTCCACTGAACTTCTTCTTAAAGGGGAATTTTAAGAGGCCCCCTTAAAATTTCTTGCAGAGCTGGTTTGGAGGTCACATATTCTTTTAGTTGCTGCCTGTCTTGGAAGCTCTTTATCTCTCCTTCCATTTTGAATGAGAGCCTTGCTGGATAAAGTATTCTTGGTTGCATGTTCTTTTCATTTAGGACCCTGAATATATCCTGCCAGCCCTTTCTGGCCTGCCAGGTCTCTGTGGAGAGGTCTGCTGTTACCCTAATACTCCTCCCCATAAAAGTCAGGGATTTCTTGTCTCTTGCTGCTTTAAGGATCTTCTCCTTATCTTTGGAATTTGCAAGCTTCACAATTAAATGTCGAGGTGTTGAACGGTTTTTATTGATTTTAGGGGGGGATCTCTCTATTTCCTGGATCTGAATGCCTGTTTCCCTTCCCAGATTAGGAAAGTTTTCAGCTAGAATTTGTTCAAATACATATTCTGGCCCTCTGTCCCTTTCGGCGCCCTCGGGAACCCCAATTAAACGTAGGTTTTTCTTCCTCAGGCTGTCGTTTATTTCCCTTAATCTATCTTCATGGTCTTTTAATTGTTTGTCTCTTTTTTCCTCAGTTTCCCTCTTTGCTGTCAACTTGTCTTCTAGGTCACTCACTCGTTCTTCCACCTCGTTAACCCTCGTCGTTAGGACTTCTAGTTTGGATTGCATCTCATTCAATTGGTTTTTAATTTCTGCCTGATTAGCTCTAAATTCTGCAGTCATGAAGTCTCTTGAGTCCTTTATACTTTTTTCTAGAGCCACCAGTAGCTGTATAATAGTGCTTCTGAATTGGCTTTCTGACATTGAATTGTAATCCAGATTTTGTAACTCTGTGGGAGAGAGGACTGTTTCTGATTCTTTCTTTTGAGGTGAGGTTTTCCTTCTAGTCATTTTGCTCGGTGCAGAGTGGCCAAAAGCAAGTTGTATTGGGAAAAAGAGAAAAAGAGAGGAGAGAAAGAAGGAAAGAAAAGAGAAAGAGAAAAAAAAAGGGAAGAAAAAGAAAAAAAAACGAAAAAAGAAAAAAAAAAAGAAGAAAAAGAGAAAGAAAAAGAAAGGAGAAAAAAAGGGGGTGGGGGAAGGAAACAAATCAAAAAGCAAAACAAAACAAAAACAAAAACAAAAACAAAAACAAACAAACAAAAAAAGAACCACCGGGGAGTATCTTCTGATTCTGTGTTCTTTAAGTCCCTTGGCTTCTCCTGGAAGTTGTCCGTCTAGCTGGTGTTCTGGGGGAGGGGCCTGTTGTGCTGATTTTCAGGTGTTAGCAGTTGGGGGAGCTGCTGTGCCCCCTCCTGGTGCAGGGCTCAGTGGGGGTTGTTTACCCCGTGAGGCCGCAGGAGGAACAACCCCAGTGGCGGGGCAGCTCTGGAAACCTGGATTCAGCCCCCGCAGGGACTCCCGAGCTCTCCGTCTGCAGGGCCTGGAGGCTCCGGGGCGGGGCCGCTGATGTGCTCAGCTGGGGCTGGAGCGTCCTTGCTGTCCTGGGCCCTCCCGGCCTCTGCCTGTCCCGGGGGAGGCCGGATCCTGGGCTGTGTCCCGGCGCCCTGTGCTCCGGGGCCTGCGCTGGTGGATTCGCGCTCCCGGGCCGCGCAGCCCCCTCCGCGGAGCCGCCGCCCGAGCCCCTCCGAGCTGCTCCTGGAACCGCGCAGCCCCCTCCGCACGGAGCCTCTTCTTCTGCCCGAGCCCCTCCGAGCGGCTCCCGGGGCCCCGCAGCCCCCTCCGCGGAGCCGCCCCCGAGCCCCTTCAGCTGCTCCGGGTCCCGCCGGGTCCCCCGTGCGCGCTGCAGCCCTTAGGGAGCTCGGCGCACTCTCCTGGGCGCGCAGTTGCTCTGTTACTGTCCCCGGGAGCCCGAGGGCATCCTCGCCCTCCTGGTCCTGCTCCAACTCCCTGCGAGCCCCTTTCCGCCCGGGAAGGTCGGTGCAGCTCCTGCTCCTCCGGGACGGGGCTCTCCTGTCCTGGGGACACTCGCCCCGGCCTCAGCCCGGCTCCTCGCGGGCCCCTCCCCCTCGGAGGCCTTTGTTCCTTTATTTCTTTTTCCCCGTCTTCCTACCTTGATAGATGCGCGAACTCTTCTCACTGTAGCATTCCAGCTGGTCTCTCTTTAAATCTCAGGCCGAATTCATAGATTTTCAGGATAATTTGAAGGTTTTCTAGGTAGTTTGGTGGAGACAGGTGATTTGGAGACCCTACTCCTCCGCCATCTTGCTCCTCCCCCAACTAAATTTATTTCAGTGCTTGTTTGGTAATATAATCACAACCTCTTCTCCACTGAGACAGCCTTGGTCATATTTCTCAGGTTTCAATATGTTGGATTTTATTATTGTTATTTTCCATCCTGCAGTTTTATTTTTGACTTTGAATTTAAACTATGAGATGTTTAAGGGAGAATAGTATTATCTCCCAACAATTGCTCATTTGATAAGATCTAATTTTATTAGTTTTATTATGTGCTTCTCCAAGTGTAATTCTCTAGAAGTTGAAAATAATTATTTATAAGAATTTTTTTGTGGGGGGCAGTGAGCTTCAAGGGGGAAAAGCAATGACAACATAACACTTAATCTGTGCTGATCCTACCGGCAAGAAGTCATTTGAACTTCAGGGGCAGAATCTGTGTTATCAGAAGAACCACAATTTAGCTCAATCTGTGGAAGAATTCTGTTTTCCACTGTTCTGTTGGTATTATATAGATATTTCACTAATTTCTATAACACAATTGCAAACATTTTATGTCAAATACATCTGCATGCTAACTTTTTGTAAAGAAAGTTGTCTTTTTAAATATATCTAGTATTAATACTGTGACTCTGGAAAGAACAGCTATATAATGTTAAAGCCAGACCAAGACAGGGTAACATGCAAAGCTGAAGCATTTGTGGTAGGCAGTCAAGACCATATACATACTGATTTCTGCAGGTAATTTCATATATGGAAGCAAAACAAAAAGAAATAAAAAAGAACTCATGAGGAAATATTTTTATAGATTGTATAAAACAGTGATTATCAAAAAATGGTACTTTTCACAACAAGTACTAATTACAAACGCACCCTATTTTGAGTCAAACAAGTGTGATCAAATAAAAATCCACAAATATATGTTAGTTAGCAGGCTATTGTTCATATTGGAGGAAACTTTATTCTGATATTCTAATAAGATAGACCATAGGCCCAGTTTAATTAATATTACAGGTAATGAGCTCCAGGTAGAGGGTAGGATCAAAAAGTTAGAGATAAACATTATAAACAGGCCATTATTAGTTGAGAATCAATCTGAAATTGAATGAAATAATATCTGCAATTATAAAATAAGGGAATGATATTTACTTTAAAACTCATTTTCATTTTTTGGGGGGGGGCGGATATTGTGATCTTGCTTGCATTGGAACCACCGATTCAGATGGAATCTTTGACTGACAGAAAGCAGCTAATCTCTGGGCTTATGTAAGAAATGAAAAATGATTGAATGGACTCCTTTTATTTTTTGAAGAAATGGCGAAGTACAAATCCTCCCTAGTTCTGAAATGCATGTTATATATGTTTGGACTCTTCCTTGCTCTTTAAGGAGACACGTTAGTAGTGTTTATTATTTTGTATCATCATTGCCATTTGATTTGAGGCAATGGTGCTGATAAACCAGCATTTTAATTATAGAACACCTGACGTCAATAACAGTGTTTTTGTTATTACACACTACAAACATTTGGTTAGCCAATGACAATGTGGGCATATAAATAGAGGACTAGTCTCTTGAGAGTGACAAATACAAAAATCATGCATCCCCTTTGGTGAAATTACATACTGAGATAACTTATCAACTTCACAGATGGAAAAAAGACTATAAAACACCGTAATGGGGATCCCTGGGTGGCTCAGCGGTTTAGCGCCTGCCTTTGGCCCAGGGCACGATCCTGGAGACCCGGGATCGAATCCCACATCAGGCTCCCGGTGCATGGAGCCTGCTTCTCCCTCTGCCTGTGTCTCTGCCTCTCTCTCCTCTCTCTCTCTCTCTGTGACTATCATAAAAAAAAAAAAAAAATTAAAAAAAAACAAACACCGTAATGTTTATTGACTACAGTTAATAATTTAAATTATTATTATATTAAGTCCTACCATATTTTCTCAGTGAATTCTGAAAAACTTGATGTAATTTCATGCAATATACAAAAGATGTAAATGAAAAAATACTCTTGATAAACTGGATACTTTAATTTTCTAAAAATATGAACCAGAATTCAAATAATAAAATATTAATATTTTTGAACTTGAATGCATTTCAGGTTGATAGCATTTTAATATCCTGTTCTAACAGGCCTGCTCGTGAGTGTACTCCTTGACCTCTATGTTCCATGGAACTTCACCAACTAGGAAGATGTAATTTCCCAAGTACAGCTGTATTTTTAATTACACTGAAGGATTAAAAAAGTACTTGGCAAAAAAAAAAAGTATTTGGCATCCCTATACCAAAAGTCACGCAGACTTCGGGAATTCCTAATTTCCTCTTGATTGAACAAAATGTGAATGAAGAAAGCACTAGCGCACTGGGACTTGGATTCCAGCTGTGGAACTGAGGCCGCTCACTTCCTGGGCCTGGCCTGGGAGGAAAGCGGACTTGGTGTGGGCTCTCCTCCACCACCAGGAGGTGGGATCTAGGCTACTCCTACTGTGGAAAGAGACAAATGACACAATCAAAGTGAAAAAGCAGATCTTACTGTTCTTCAAAGGGTCTTTTACCACCGCATTTGTTTTGGCGACGCTGTCTGCTAGTTGATTGTAGTTTTTCTTCAGGCCATCCAGGTTCTGGTGCAGATCTTTAATCTGTGCCAATACGTCTTTTGCTGTGTCATTGGCTTGTCTTGCTTTTTCCTTGACGGCCTGCAGCTTAGCGGCTGTGTCTGTGAGCGGGACAAGGTACGAGCAGCAGAACAGAGGGCTGGAGTTAGTGGCTTATCTCATGCTGGTCAAAGAGAGGCTGGAGCTGGCCCACTTCAGAGACACACACACACACCAATGAACTTTGTCTCATTCAGTTGTAGCAAATGAAGTACGTGTTTAGCTAAATTAAATTTTCTCAGGGACCTTTGCTATGAATACCTGATTAGCTCTCAAGACAGCAAAGTGATTATTCTAGATGTTCATTGTATAAAGGTATGTTGTGATTTGCTGCTGACCGTATTACAGAGAGAAATTTAACCACAAATCACAGTTTCATCAAAACTAGGTTCAAGATTTACTCTGCACATTCAGAAAGGGGAATGATGAATGTACTTCAACTTCAAGGTAGAGAGACTCTCTCAGGTACTTTAGACCATATGTCTTTGTATTTACATTTGTTTTCAGCATTGGAAATTTTCTATGTACGTCCTACGTATTGAAGGAGACGACAAGCAATCCTGGACAGTTACTTATTTTTTTAATGTTAAAATAAGTAGAAATCACTGATACTTCCTGTTATATAAATGTATGCATTAGTTTTCTTGATCATAATTTGTATAAAAAACATATATTGAACATGCAGATGCCTACTCAGATACAGAACATATAATACCTACTAGTAGATTAATGACTAAGACCATAGGCTTCAAAGTTAAACAGTAGGGTTCCAGTCTCATACATGCCACTCTGAACAATGACCTTCAGTATCTTGTTTCATTTCTTAAATTCCGCATATGAGTGAATCATATGGCATTTGTCTTTCTCTGACTGACTTTCCTTAGCATAATGCCACGTCTTAGTTTGTCTCCTCTAAAGTCCCAGTGTAAAGTCTTATCTAGAGAAAGATAACTCTATTCACTTGGCAGGATTAGTATGAGGATTATATACACCTAACAAGGACATTGAGTCAGCACTCCTTAGATGTCTGCAAACTTCATTGTTATCGTACCATGCAATTAAAAATATAAAGGGTAGCGCTTTCAGGAGCTAATACCACACCATCTCTTCAAGGACTTGTAACATGTAGGAAGACATTACAGACGTGGTTCAACTGCCAATGTTTTCAAAGCTGAAACATTTAAGGAACTGAACTTTGCTGAGAAAGATGTGCGGATGACGGCCGGAGGGGAGGGCTATGGGGGCAGAGGCAGAAGGGGTGAAGGTGAAGGGGAGTAGGGGATACAGGCTTCGGGCTACGGGAATGAATAAGTCATAGACATAAATACACGGCAGAAGGAATATAGTCAACGATCCCATAATAGCGTTGTGTGGGGACACATGGTAGCTACACTTGCACTGAGTATAGCATAACCTACAGACTTGTTGACTCACTATGTTGAATACTTGAAAATAATGTGACATTGTGTGTCAACGAAACTCAAAAAAAATAATAAAGTGGCAAAGAATGATGTGAGGAAAGGCTCTCCTGTGTTATCACAGGTCCTATAATCACCTGTGACTTTGTAATAGCACATTTTAAGAACAGCACCTGTGTGATGTTATACTTTCCCAATTAATACAGGATGACAAATAATATTATTTCTAATAATAACAATCTTATTAGAAACAAGATTTTCTGGGTTGACACATGGAAAAACAACAGTACAGTAAAAAGATGGCTATATTTTCCTTTTTGCAATATATGCACGTTATACATATGCTATAGATCTATTATATGTCAGTGAGGTTAACAAAGCATAAGAAATATCACAGGGTAAGTATGGCTTAGTTTCTCATTCTCACAAGGAAAGATTTATAAGTAAGAAAACCAGAATTTAATTTCCTGCCAACAGTCCAAATGTCCTGTCAGGAAAGATGGTAAACGCTAGAACATTGTTTAATCGTTCAGGTAAACTGACACATTCGCAGTGTCCCAAATGCTTACCATTTGGAATGGCTGACAACTTTCCCAAAGTGTCATTCAAAGCTCTCAGGAGATCCCCATTTCTAGCATCTGCGTTTTCTAATCTGGTTGTTAAGCCATTCAGATAGTCATCGTTTTCTGTGAACGGAAAACAGAAAAGAATGAAATAATTTTAATCATCTCTGAGTTTACACATCTCTGATATGGACACGTAATTTCAGATTATTTTAATATAAAGCTTATAAAAACAGGATAACTAATTTAATTACTTTTAATTTATTGGCGATCTGTCAACAAATATATTTCGGACCATAATATAAAATATGTGTTTGCCAAATGACCATTTCTCTCTTCAACATGTTCAACAGCTGTGTTTTCTTCTTGGTATCTGATCCTTATCTGACTTAATTTGAGGGTTTTCTGTGGAGAAAAGAATCAATCTCTTATTGCATTTGCAATGATGCCCTCTTGGCATTATTCCCATTAGTGTTACTCATTTTAAGAATTTCATTACCAAAATGGATCACTGGATTAGCTTTGAAAAATCTCAAACAGATATGCTTGTTACAGAGAATCTCCCAACTTCAGTAAGTATCACATTAGTACATATTTGAAAAATGAATTTAAAAAACAACTTCTAGTGCATTTCTGAAAAACTGGCATTTTTGTTAAATAGAAAAAATGATATTTTATAAATTGCTCTCAAATAGGTTTTTTATATGTTTTTTTCTTGCTACCTTAGCATGATCTCTTTAACATTAAAATAAATCACTTACTGGAGATAATTTAATATTACAAGTGTAAATTTTTCAGCTTCTTTCCACTAGTTTTTAACATCATCCAAACTTCAGGTTGGTCTGTGTTATAATAGTAACTAAGAGGTTCAGAATCTGAGTGTGACAGTATAAGGATAAAAGTTATGAAATCTTTTAGGGGAAAGAAAACAAATATCCAATCTGCTGATAGAAGAATAGAGGTTTAGAAATTTTGCTTAGATACATATTGAACTGCAAACCTAAGACTGAATCTGCCTCTTTCTCTTTTTTTAACATTATTTATTAATGAACAGTGGAATTAAATA
Organism: Canis aureus; assembly: GCF_053574225.1. Taxonomy (NCBI): domain Eukaryota; kingdom Metazoa; phylum Chordata; class Mammalia; order Carnivora; family Canidae; genus Canis; species Canis aureus. The sequence continues at coordinate 68,520,335 of NC_135611.1, read as the reverse complement.
AATGAAAGATATAAAAGTCTGTGCTTCCTATAATACTTTTTACCTTTCCTGACTGGATAAAGTAGATCATTTCTTTAAAAATTTTTTTTAAATAGTTTATTTGTGCCATAATATTTGTTTCCTGGGGAGATGTATGCTGACTGTTCAAATTAGCTCTACAAAAACACAAAATGTGAATAAAAGGCAGAGCCCTCCATTAAAGAGGAGCATTGAGGAAGGGCCAAGAAAGAGGGGGTGCCCTCCTGGCCTCGCCTGGCAGGCATTTAGTGATAGTAACGACCAGGGGTCTGTGGGTATGTGTAAGTTCTATGCTTAGCGTTATAACCACTATAACATCAAGATGTATTATTATTATCATCTTCAATTTGCAAATGAGGAAACCAGCTTAGAGAATTTAAGTGAATTTCCCAAATTTGTACGGTCAGTAAATGGTGGAGTTGGGATTCAAGTCCATGCAGTCTCATTCCAGAAATTGTGCTCTTAACCCTGGATTCTGCTGGGATTGGTGGGCAAAACCAGGGATAAGCAGAGCATGTTGGGTAAGGGTGCTCTTACTCACCCAGACTTGCTTCCCATCCTCCCCCCCACCCGGCCCCAATTGTTTCCTCCCTAGCTCTCCTTTCATTTTGCCCTTTGTCGCCTTAAAAACATGGCCACAGTTAAATAAAACTTACACAGGCACTGCACACATGATCAGACAGGAGCCTCACACAGGCACTGCACACATAATCAGATGGGAATATTTAGAGAAAATTAGCAATGCCTTCATGCAAAGTGACAGGTAGAGATACCAAGGGTCCCACATTCTTAAGAATAATGAGCAAACTATAGAACGGGTTGGCTACAGTACAATAAATAGAAATAATGAGTCACTAAATTAAAATAAAGCACTTAAGGCTATAATACTTGAAAACTGTAAAGGAAGAGTCAGATATCATTTCTCATTTATCAGATTGGCAAAAGTTAAAGGCCCGATAATACCAGGTGTTCACAAGAGCGTTGGTGGAAATGCAAGTCGATGCCATTTTCTGAAGAGCAACTGAATACCTTTATTAGAATTTTAAATAGACATGTATTTGTCCCAGCAATTGCGCTGCCAGAATTTTAGCCTACAGATGTACCTGTGAAACTATATCAACGTGTATCTTCCAGAATGTTCATAGATCTTCATTTGTAGGTGCAGAGATAAAAAAAAAAAAAAAAAGAAAGATCCTTAAGATCTTTCTCATTAAAATGGGCAAGACACATAATACATACGCTGACACACATACAAAAATTTGTCGGGGTGGGACTCGGTGGTGGTAGGTGGAGAAGAACACAGCAGAAAACCTTGCCGGTACTTAGAGCGGCAGAGAGGAACCGGGAACAGGCCAAGCAGGGGAGCCCACAGTGGTGTGGGCAGCTGTGTACCAGAACCTTTCGTTTTGTACCTGGTTGTGCTGGTGAAATGGCTTCCTCTGTGCAGGTGTTTCTACTCTTTTGTTTAAAAGAGTAAAAGCAAAACAAAACCAAACAACTAACGAGACCTGAACTGGGCCAGCATGTTATTGCCGACTCCAAGACTGGGGTTCCCATGGCTTTGCTGGCACCCAGCATGGGCGGGCCAGGGGGCCCCGTGTGTCCACAGTAGAGCCACGGGGGTCGGGGCCGGCTTGCACGCGGAGCCCATGTAGGGGCAGGGCCCTGGCTGCCCGGGGAGGCTGGGTGGGCCATGCTGACCACAGAATGAGCCCTGCCTCTCCTGGCCTTCCTCTGGGAAGAATAATAGCAAAGGGAAAGGGAGAAGGATGAAAGGTTCCTAACCATCAGAGCTCTGGATGTGAAAAAGAGGGCTGAACATACTAATTAATGATCCACTTCATTTCATGTAAGGATTTTATAGGCAGACAGACTCAAGCACTGTTACACAATAGTAACGCGAGCACGTGCCACTGTTTCACGCGTCTGCCTTCAAGTTCCAAGCCAAAGACCTGACATCACTGAAAAACAAAGCATAAAATATCCCAGCAAAGCATGGCTTGAAAACATCAATATGTCCATTTCAGTCACTAAGATGTTATTATTTTCAATTCTAGTGCCTCCAAGTATACTTGCCAAGTAATTAGATTTTCTCCTCTGTCAATCACGATTCATCTTTCTTTTAGTACTTCTGTTATTTTCCCTGTTTCTACTAAAATAAAGTCTTTGGGTAGGTTATTGAAAGTGTGCTTTCAGAGAGAGAGCTGGCCTGAGTGTGACTGGGATCCCACCATATGAATTCCTTGAGAATGAAGGGCTGCTCTTTTGATAGTAGCTTGGAAGTCTTCATCAATTAAGGAAATGGAATAGTACAAATTCTTTTTCTTAGCTTCTTGATTGGATTTGATTTTTTAAATAATGGGGCATTCAAAATGTTCTGGCAAGCACGATCTTCACGTACAGTAAAGAAATGTTAATTTAAAGGGCAGCACTTGGCTTACACTATTTTATGCATTCGAATAGCAAATACCGGCAGAACAATTAGGCTAATTATTCAGAAGAAAGATTGATCATTGAGCATTGTTGTGCTGTGTCTCAAGTTCCAAAGCAGGGATTTTGATCCTCTGCCTTCTGTACTAGGAAGTCAGAAGGTCAATATTCTGATTGCACTCTGATTTCTGTTCCACCTATTTGATTCAGATTCCTTCTTGATGGATCCTTTCTTACATTCTGATCATTTTTTTTTTTTCTGAAGTTGTTTCTGGAATTTCGCAAAACCAAATCTAAACACCTTGTGGCTTTGTCAGTAGAATTAGGCCAGCAGAAGCTGTGTACAGAAAAGTACTGCAGATTTCAAAATGGAAAACTTGCCCAACTATAGCAATGGGAAGCTTGAAAAATAAGCATCCAAGGTTGGCTTTAAATGGAAAGACACATGAGGCGGAGTGTATCTATAGCTGACATGTAAGGAAGATTGCATTTGGCCCCGTTTGAACTGTAATTTGACCAAAGAAACAGAATTATTAATAGTTAAAGAACATTGAACCCAATTCTTTAGTTGTAACTTTTGGAGAACAAGAAGAGGATCCAATTTATAATTCATAGCTACATTTTATGGGATTTCCTCTTAGGTCTTCAGCTCTTGTACCCCTAGCTTTCGTGAAGACATTCTCTTTATCTTTTCTCTAGGCATCACACCTGCCAAGCCTCAAAGCCTACACACACACATACGTTTCCAGCTTTGGTTCTAACCTTTCAAGTCCCGTCCTCACACATTAGAAGACAAATGTCCAGAAATGGGTTTGGCAGAGACAGAGCTCATAAGGTGAGAGAAAGCAGCAGAGCAGAAAGGGTCAACTGTGAACATTCCTGATGCTGTTATTTCCCTTTGTTGCTTATCCACTGACACGGTATAAGGTGGACACATTCAAAATGAAAATCACCAGACAGAGGAATAAGTCATTTCTACTGAGAGTATGCATTTACTCATTTACCATGTTATTTTTCTTTAAAAGATTGCATTTATTTATTCATGAGAGACCCAGAGAGAGAGAGAGAGAGAGAGAGAGAGAGGCAGAGACCCAGGCAGAGGGAGAAGCAAGCTCTCTGCAGGGAGCCCAATGTGGGACTCGATCCCGGGACCCCGGGGTCAGGCCCTGAGCTGAAGACAGATGCTCAACTGCTGAGTCCCCCGGGCACCCCTCATATACCATGGTCTTGATGCTGTGCTGAATATGAATTACAGTTTAGTTAAATGAGAACTGGTAACTCTGAAGGATGTTATGTAATATCTCAAAATAAAGCTGTGAGGTTATCACTTTCATCATCAATAATATCTTCTTTTACCAAATTCTCATCATTAAAAAGGCGGTGTGGTGCCATGAAATCATTGTAAGACTTAGCGGTGGGAGATGTGGGTTCATGTGCCTTTTATACCCCCTTTTACATGCATAAAATGAGGATAGCATCTTCCTTCATATGACTGATGTGAGAAATAAATCTGTGGATATAGGAGAAAGTACTGGATTTATGACAGGCAGTAAATGGTAACAAAATAATTCATATCGGCTTGATGATTGCCCTGGTACATTTACCAGCTTTTAATGACCTTGAAACAGTTTTCAACTAAATATAAGAATACTTTTTTAGGGACTCTTGGGTGGCTCAGTTGGTTAAGTGTCTGCCTTCAGCTCAGGTCATGCTCCCGGGGTCCTGGGATCAAGCTCCACATCCTGCTCCCTGCTCACTGGGGAGCCTGCTTCTGCCTTTGCCCCTCCTCCTGCTCATGAGTTCTCTCTCTCAAACAAGTAAAGCCTTTTTTTTAAAAAAGAGTGTATTTTACAGATTTGAATGAAACATTCTATTTGATCATTGAAACTCATCGAGGTAAGTTCTTCAAATGCAATTTTTATTTTTTATTTAGGCACAAACCAACACCTTGAGACAATCTCTCATTCACAAGGGTGAAAATTACAGAACAGCTATACATTTTGAAGGGGTTGGTAAAATGGACTCTACTGTCAAATTGTCATCCAGCTAATATTTTGCAATGAAGTTCTTGATTACTATGACATTTGCCTTATTATGAACTAATACTTTGATGGACTCATTACTACTTATGATTTGCTTCCTTACCAAAAAATGAAGAAATATCCTCTCTTTAGGGTTTCTTTATAAACGAAGAATTTAATCCATATACTTTTCATTTGCTATGAACATGCTTCATGTTTTGTTTTCGAGGCACCCTCTGAACTAGAGAGCAGGTTAATCTTGCAGTGTTTTTGTGTAGTTCTGAAGCAGAAAGTTTGAAAGAAGCAAGGGATCACCATGAGGTCATATAAAATATCTTGCTTGTGACCTTCCTGGTAATGAGAGATTTCTGCTACACTTGGGTGTTCATCCACTTATTCATTTTATCAAGCATTTGTTAGTATCATAAATGTCACTGGGTCACTTTCTCAACTATGGCAGAAGCCCAGTGTTTTTGCCCAGCAATGGGTAAAAGCATCAGCCTCAGAGTCAGGCTAATGTGGGCTACAGGGTTGGTCCCACGATACAAATGTGGTCTATTCAGATTATTGGTGTTTCTTCAAATGAATTCAAATCTACATACTAGAGGCAGCCAATCTTACCAAATTATATAATACATGGTAGCTTTATACAATTTTTATCATATTACATTTTATATTATCATCTTTGGATATTTTAGGAACATACAAGGTATAGTTTCCCTCAAGTCACTTTATTATAATTTTTCATCCACCTTTACAGTCCTTTGACTTCTTAATATTTCCAAATATTGAGATTTCCAAAGAGTCTGCCCCCTAAGTCAACCCCATGATCCAGGGCAGGAACCTGATGCTTTGCAGAAGGAAGGAAGCCCAATTCTTGTCCCTGGCCTCCTGTCAATTGACTTGATGAGGTTGCTATGCCCAGTCTTGCCATTTTTTTTATTCTATTTTTAAGCCCTCTTTCATGACTTTACTCCTATGCTTCCCTTTCTCTAGTTACTGTCACAGGTTTGGGACATGCCCTTTCTCTGACCGTCTCTTTTGCCTATTGGAGTGACTGTGCATGGGGACCTCTGAGATCATTCAACTGGCAGGTTTATAGGGAGGCGTGTTACTGAGAAACCTTGTCCTGATCCCAAAGGGCCACATTTGGTCTTGTTCCTCATGAGCACAGCACTTGACGGGCCCTCAATAACTGTCAGCTGCCTCTGAATGTGTTCTTCCTCCCGCTAGACAGAGGGTCATAGTAAGAAGTCTGAGAACAGGAGGGAAGGGGGGCTTGTCTAGTGGCAGGATCTCCAAAGACTTAAGATTCTAGGATAGAGGCAAATCCTCTCTTCAGCCGATGTAACCAGAAACTAAAATGACTAGACACTGAAACCGGCTTATGGTTCCACCTGGACAAGCTCTGAAGCCCGGCTGTGGGCCTGCAGGCTCATTTTGCTTTGGCCAGCAAGGTATTCTAAAAGAAGTTGTATTTGAATACCCTTAAGTAAGACAAGTACTGTCTGGTCCAATAGTTCCTACCATTCTGTTTGCCACTACTTTGTCAGTTTTCATTTTAACTCCTAAACCTGCTCCAACCTGGTTTTATTATCTTGATTTTCTCTATTCACATGCCAAAGGAGGAATTTCAGGTCTGTATGAGGAATCAGCAATATCTACGGGAAAAGGCTGTTTTGCTCTCCAGACTATGGTCGGCTAGGGGATCCAAGCTTGGTTTCATCCATTTAGCCCAAAATTGCTTTTTGTCAATGGAACAGATTTTGTTTTTCACATGCCTATCTTTAGAAAAGCTGATTCTGGCAAATGGTAATATGTGAAGTCAAAAAGAGTAGATCTTTAATAATGAAAGAATGCTTTGGACAAAATTTAACTCCTGCATTAATCTTTGGTTTAACAGCATGCAGTATTCCTATTTATTCTTTTTTTTTTTTCTGATCTAAAATAATAACAGAATTTTACCAGGTTAGTCAATGCAACTATATCATATTGATGAAAGGCAAAACCTTTCTGATAGGCTCGTCTGGACTGAATGCCTGAGTGTTTGGAGGATCATAGTATAGAAAAAAAGTATTGATTAATTTGATAAAAGATAATGTTTGGGATAATTCTGGTACTGTTCTTTGTGTTGGACTACACCACATGTCATACAATTCACCAAGTTGGTATTTTTGGGTTTGAGAATTGATCTTTTTATTTCATCTACGTTTCATCCAGGTTACAGAAATGTTATCTATTTGTTCCTAAGTGACTGGATGATTTCACTTATTTGGGCAAAGACAAAAATCAGAGATAAATTAAGAAGTAAATGGTATTGAGAATTTATCCTGTATAAGATAAAGCATATAACTGTAAAATCTTAGCATTCTTAGGCTGCTTCTATACCATCTTCTGTTTCATTCCATGCCTTGTACTCATTCCATGAGAACCTCAACAGGCTATTTGATTGACAAACTCTCTTGTCAATCTGCAAAGTAGCATTAATTCATCTGCTGGTATTAATTCATCTTTGAACTCTCCCGATCATCAATTTGTCCCAAGTTCCATATCCATCAAGGAAATGATTTTTTCCTCTGTAGACGTTCAATCAGTGCAGTGCAGACTAGTTTTAAATTTCATGTGTGTACAAGGGCAAATTGACTTTTAACAAATGTATATTCAAAAATTAAAAAGCAAAACAAATTGCTCCTGGCAAGTTCAGACTCCCTCAAGGCAAGGACAGCATAAAAATGGCAGAGAGCAGCACTAAGTCATTCGTGTCTAAAGCATGAACTCACCGGATTGTACTGAAATGAACCAAGTAACAAATTAGAAATATGGAGGGTAGACTGGCCTCACCATTTTTATTCCTTCTAACTCCAGGCTCCAGAGAAAGGGAAATGACTAAATCTCTATTTTAATAGCTGCTGTCAAGAGTTTTGCTCTGTAGGGCCTATTTCAGCAGTTCCTGGTGGTAATATATGGCATTTCCCTGATTAACAGCCATTTTATAACTTGTGTAATTGGCCACAAATCAGGGGAATGTCATAATGTAGCAAGAAAACATTCCCATCTCCGTCAGAGCCTTGGCTTGGATTTTTGGAGAAATTATTACTTGAGTAGTTTGTGGGTTTTCATTACTTTAAATAATGTACTACCTGAAGTACAAAAAAAGACATTGAAACTAATGAACATTTTTGTCTCCTAACCCTTTCCACCAGGCCTGTCTTCAGATTTCTATTTTTTCTTGGAAAAAAAAATCTCTGAAAATGGAATTCTTTCCTCATTTTTATAATGGCAGGATTTGGGGGAAATAGAGGCAAGGGAATGAGATGAGGCGACTCACACATTCACCATAGGTGTAAAATTTAAACAGGCACCAAAACAGTATTCAAAATATTTTAGTGCAGTATTTTAAAAAACTATTTTTTAGTTTAATCCAAAATGGATTTAAAAAAGAGCAATGATACACAAAATATTAAACTTTTAAATAAAATTGGATCTGACCCTACACCAGCTTGACTTAACCTCACTCACTCCACCTTAATCCCTGCTAGCTCTGGGCAAAGGTATTGGATGGGAAAGAGTGGCCATAAAGTAATGAGATCAACTCAACTTGCCCAAGAGGAAAATAAGTCTTGACTCTAGTTACTCTTCAGGTTAGAATAAGAGTAAGTTCCTGCACAGAATAATGTATACAGGGTTTTTTTTTTTTTTTTTTTTTTTTTTCCACCTGTGACACTTAGTCCAAAGCATTTTACTCTCAAAGTACCATCCATACTGAGGACAGCAGTTGTAATGTCCTATCCATGTCTATTGGAGACCATGGACAATTAGTTTAAAACATGACAAATATAAATGCTTAAAAAACTTTTCTAAGGTTAGGAAAGACCAATATCATTCTGTTATTTTCAAAAATATACTTATTTCCTGATTTGAGCTAGTCACTGTGATATTACACACTAGCGATACAAAGTTAAAAACAAGATCTCGTGTCTGTCCTCAAGACGATGGAATCTAAGTACATGGTTGCAGATTGACAAGTCTGTGAAAAAGGGAGGCAGTAAGAAGGGGCCTGGAGTTCAGATGCGGTGTCGAGTTTCCTGGAGAAGATGACATTTGAGCTTAATCTTGAAGGTCTGGTAAAAGGTAATTCTATGAAAAAGAATGAAAGATGGGGAGGCATTCCAAAGAGAAGGATTAACACTCTGAAATATGGAGGCTTGGAAGAGTAGTATGTTTTGGAAGGACCATGAATATTTCAGGAAGGTTGAGGAGATGGATGCAAGCCAGAAAATGGCAAGGAATGAGGCTGCAGAGAGAAACGGGAGATATTTGAATGAAATAATAAATATAATGGCTTACCTGGAGAGCAGCTATATTGAGCAATACATTTTTAATGCAAAACCCATAATGGATTGGAGTAGATATTTTATGGACTTTGATGGTTGAATTAGGAAGAAAATACAAGAAAAAATGTCTTTAAAAAGCATGAGAACTTTTCAGGAAATGTGACCACTAACAAATTGAAAATTTCATAAGGACATTTATACTACATCTGCTTAATTCATTCTTTTGTGACTGCCATTTCTGAAGCCAGAACAAGTGGGGTTTGGTACTCTTAAAAACTTGTTATACTTTAATCTAGAAGTCACTATAATTTAATACATGTGAAATGATGCTATATACATTAGGTTTAAAAATTATGAAATATTATCTAATGCAAAATGAGATGTGATGGCAAAACATCATAAAACTGCTCAGAGAGTTTACTTGCATTAAATCCAGATCATAAAAACCATCGTAAAAATCCTAGTGAAACAATGCCACGATAAAATATCCTACCAATCAGAACTATGATTAACCTGAAAATAATAACAAAGGGAGGTCACACTAACCTTTCACAGCATTTGCTAACTTCTTGGCTTCGTTAAGAATCCCAAAGCTTTTCTGAAGAGAGCCTTTGGCACCTTCCTTTAATGAACCCTGAGGACCTGTTGCCTGTGGACAGAGAAAGGAGTGTCACATATCTAAAACCAGAGAATTATGGAGTTGATGTATCCGGCGGGCAGCTGGCATACAGGGTTTACTTTCAGGAAAGCATTCTGGGCTGTGGATGTAGAATTAGAAATTATCAGCACATACCGGTGATGAAAGTCAAGAGACTGTTTATTGGGAGAGGAGAAGAAGAACTAGGACAGAACCTGGGACCTGGAAATCTTAACGTTTAAGGGGTAGATACAGAAAGAGGCAGTGGCAGGGAAACTGAGATTCTAGAGGGCACAGAGAAGCCAGGAGAGGGTGATACTATGGAAGCCAAGAGATGCAGAAGGTGCTCAAGGCAAGGCTATCACTGGTCAGTATTAAATGCTATGGAACAGTTGAACAAATTGAGAACGGGACACATCTACTGACGTATCCCTAAGCACATTTTACTTGAGTTGTGTAACAGGTGGAGGAGCAGTTCCTGTCCCCTTCAAATTAGGAAGATCAATGCTCTTCTTAAAAACACGCCTCCAAAGACTCCAGCAGAACAAACTCTTCTAAATAATAATCTCTGAGCTACAATCATCTCCTAGCAAAGATGTATTTGTTGAGGCCTGGATTCAAAAAGATGACACAAAGATAGCAGAATGATATGGGGAAGGGAACATTTAACTTAAAACACACACTTTAATAGTGTTTGCTTCTCTGTAATCATCACGTAATACATTTATACCAAGAGATAAATCAAAGGGGATTTTATATGTAAAACTTAACCTGGAAAAGTATTTCAGGTACAAGAAGAGCTAGATAATGCTAAATACTTCCTGTTGAAGTTATAAAGCTGAATTCAAGTTATTCCAGACGTAACACTCCAGAAGATCCCTGCAGTGCCTCTGTCACAATTTTTTTTTTTTATCAGTCACATTAATTGAGCATTAAACTGGGAGAGATCACAGAACTTGTGAGTGTTCTGATAAAATTTATTTTCAGGTGTTATGCTAACAGCTCTACTGTTCACAGAACAGATTGATTATAGAACTAAGATCTCTACAAAAGGACATGTGCATCCTACATAAATAAAAAAGGACATTGTGCATTTATAGCGAGCACTTGCAAAAAGAGCTGACAACCTCAGACAATTATTCCATGGAAAAGGGACAGTTTCTTCAACTGAGGATACAGAAATCCCTAGTCCTACAGTTTTCCTTGGGAACTAGGTACACTAACATCACAGAGTGTCATTTATCTAAAAAAAAAGTAAGAGCATCACTATATTGATGGCACAAATCCAGTGTAACTTACTTAAAAAAAAAAAAAAAAAGCTTTAGTTACCTACTCAGGTTCTATATCTGTTCCAGATTTAGGTGCCATTCTTATTCCTCTGGTTACAGGTTTTCTGGATCAAAAGAAGGAAATTACAAAGAAAGAAGGATGCAGATTCTCCAAACAGGCACATGACAACAGCAAAAGTGATAGCTGACAATCTATCTGACAATGAGGAAAGAGAAACTATCCAGTAGAGAAAAGATTTTGAAGCTCAGGAGTCCAAATCAATTTGGAAAGGGTAAAGTAGGTTTCAGTAGATGCCAGTATCACTGTAGTAAAATAACTAATGTTGGTATTGACAATCCTGAATCGCCCAGATGATGTGGGTCATTCAGAGTACTAGACGAAACTAGACACAGACGGGAAAGAAAGAAAGAAACAAAGAAAGAAAAAAGAAAGAAAGAAAAGGCAGGAAGAAAGAAAAATAGCTTTCTCCGCAGCCTTGAGATGTGAATGTCTTTCTACAAGAATATGTTCTGGCAAGCATTTAACAACCAAAATTTTAAAGCTAATCTTGGATATGCAAAGTGAGTCATGGGGGTAAAGGAGGGAGAGAAAGTTGATTTGCTGCAAGGAAGAAAATAATGAAATGAAGTGAGAGAAAAGAGGGAGAAGGGTCAGACACCATGGAAAGAGGTGGAAGTCTGAGCTGGGAAAACCAAGCGACTACAGACAGTGGTGACCACTCTTCACATTTTTTTGTCTGCCTTTTTACACATTTCAACAGTTTTAGTGAAGCTTAAAAAAACATATTTAAAATTTACAACTTGGTAAGTTTTGACATATAGACACCCGTGAAACCGTCGTGACAATCAAGGTAGAGGAACAATCCATTTCTTTTTAATTTCTCCCTTCCACCCCCCTTGACTTCCTCGCATCTCTATACAAACACTGCTCCTCTTTCCATCACTATTAATTTGCATTTCATAAAATCTTATATAAATGGACTCGTCTAGTTTGCTCTTTTTTTTTATCTGGCTTTTTTCACTCTGCATAATTATTTCAACATTTGTTCACGTTGTGCGTGAATCAATATGTGATCCTCTTTTAATTAAATGGCTATGCCCCACTCTATTCATTCACCTCTTGATTAAATGTCTTGATGGACATTTGGGTTATCTCCAGCGTTGGCCATTCTAAATTGGGTTGCTGGGAGCATTTGTGTATAAATCTTTATATAGATGTATCTTTCATTTCTCATGGAGTGAATAGATGTGGAGTGACTAGATGATATGTTTAAGTTTTCAAGAAACTACCAACTTGTCTTCCAAATTATTTGTGCTACTTCAAATTCCCACTAGCAGTGTATGAGAGTTCCATTTGCCTACATCCTTGCTGGTACTTGATGTAGTCAGTCTTTTTAAATTTAGACATGCTAATAGGTGTGTATATCATTTTGGTTTTAATTTGCATTTTCCTTGTGACAAATAATCTTGAGCACCTTTTCATGTGCTTCTTTTCCATCTGTTTAAATCTTTTGCCCAATTTTTATTGAGTTGTTTGTTGTTACTGAATTTTGAAAGATATTTGTGCATAGCTTGGATACGAATTCTTTATCAGACATGTAATTTGCAAATATATTCCCTTAGCTTGTAGTTTATCTTAATAAATGGTTGGATTTGATTTGTAATAACTTTGTCAAGAATTTTTACATCTATGTTTTATGAGGGATACTGATCTATAATTTTTTTTGGTAATGTCTATGGTTTGTATTGAGTGATACTGGCCTCATAGAATGAGGTGGGACATATTTTGTTCTCTTCAATTCTCTGAAGAATGTATTACTTCTTTAAATGTGAAATCATCTGGGGCTGAATTTGTGTGTGGGATGTGGAGTGTGAGGTGTGTGTGTGTTTGTGTGTACATGAAGGTTTTTAAGTACAAATTCAATTCTTTAATTGGACATTCAAATTATTTATTTGTGAGTTTTGGTAGTTGGTAATTTTCAAAGAATCTGTCCATTTCATTTAGATTGTTTAATTTCTGATATAAAGTCATTAATAATTTCCCCTTTTTTGACCTGTCTGACTTTACTCCTTTTGTTGTTTTTTAATTTTTTAAAATATTTTTATTTATTCAGAGAGAGAGAGAGAGAGAGAGAAAGAGAGAGAGGCAGAGACACAGGCAGAGGGAGAAGCAGGCTCCATACAGGAAGCCTGACGTGGGACTCAATCCCGGGTCTTCAGGATCATACCCCGGGCTGCAGGCGGTGCTAAACTGCTGCGCCACCCGGGCGGCCCCACTCCTTTTATTCTTGATATTGGATACTGGATATTGATTTTTTTTCTGACTCATCTGACTGATTATCAACTTCTTGATCTTCCATTGGACCTTGGCGCCTTTATCCAGCAACATGACCTAGGCATAGCTGAAGTCCATCTGCTGATAGACTTCCCTGCTCCTAATTTCCTGTCTTCCTGCATTTATGAATTGAGGATATCACCTCTCTCTTTTGCTCCCAAGCATCTTGTCTTTCCTATTTTTCAGGAAGCCAATAATTTCTTCCTGGATTTTTAGTCAACCATTCCTTGCTCAGGTAAGGAAAGGAAAGGCAAGGAGGCAGGAGATTTTATATAAAAAAAGATTTATTATTTATTTGAGAGAGAGACTGAGCGAGCATGAGTAGGGGGAGGGGCAGAAGGAGAGGGAGAGAATCCTCAAGCAGACTCCCTGCTGAGTGCAGAGCTCAACGAGGGACTCGATCTCAGGACCCTGAGATCATGACCTGAGCTAGCATCAAGAGTTGGACACTCAACTAACTGAGCCATGCAGCTGCTCAAAGGAGGCAGGAAATTTTGGTGTGTGGAGAGCAGAACAAGTATTTCAGTTGCAAAGGACTGTGGAGTTTAGAGTTTAGGGCAATATGAAGAACGAAGGCTATTGGGTAGACTAGAGTCAGTTTCTGGAAAGCTCGAGTGTCAGGCTGAAAACACTGGGCAATAAGGAACATGGAGCCATTGAAAGCTTCTGAACAAGAATGTATGGTCAGAGCCTTAGTCCAGGAAGATGAACCGGGCAGGTGTGTGGCAGGAAAAGGAGACGCCAGTCGGCGATTGTAATAGAAAAGGGAGCTGTCACTCAGGAAAGGGCAGTGGAGAGGAGAGGTCTGGGCCTCAAGGAACATGGAGGAGTAAGAGGTTTCAATGTTTCAAGAAGCCCTCCAAAATATTCAAGGGCTGACGGCACACGAGTGTCAGTCATAAACAGCGCAGCCACAACCCGGGTTTGGAAGACAAGCCTTTCATGTGATAACAGAATGAAAAACACTAACATGTAATGGATGAACGGAACTGTTTCAGCTCATTGGAATTTGGAGAGCTCCTTTTCCAACACTGCTTAGTAAGTCACCGAAGCACATCAACAATATCAGGACAGGTGATGAAGCAGCATTTTCCAAGCTAATTATGCTTCATACATATTCATAAGCATTGCATCTGAGTTTCTGAGCTGTGTCTACGGCATATGTGAAATATAAATGAGGTTCTCAGAGTTGCAAGATAGGTTGTTTCTTGCTTTTCAGAAACTGCATTTTTATAAGTAATAAGTTCTTTCTGTGTGTATATGTATATATATAAATTATATAAAAATGTTTATTAAAATATCTCATGCACAGTAAAATATTATATGTAGGCTGCTGTTTTTATTAGTTAATAATCAGTTGCAGAAAATATGAGATCATTAAAGACATTATTAGAGAAGGAAAGATACAGAAAAAAATGAAATGTTAAAGTCTGCGAAGATTTTGCAGAGGGCTTGGGATTTAATTGGTTTTTAATACATGTTAGTGTTCTTATTCCTACTATTGGTTATATAGTCATAGAAACTCTTGTTAAAGTATCATGTCATTTTCAAAGGAAGAATATAATCACTTCCTCTATTTAGAGACAATGTCTAAATACCTGTTTGAATATAGATGAGGGAATTGATTGATTTACAGAACAAGTTTTTAGCTGTCTCAAGCACCACAGTAAGCTCCAGAGATGGGGACAGTCTGCCTTTCCTACTAGAACTATAGTGGAGGACAAACAAAACAATCCCTTATAAAGAAATAATTACTACCATAACAGAGCATGGAAATATGGCAGTGTTTTGTTGTCAGACGAGGCCCTATTAGAGAAGAAGATGCGAATATGAGACCTGAAGTTCAGCTTAATTGGATGGTATACCCGTCTCCCGGTGATTTATTATTTTTTAAAAAAGCAAATTTAAAAGCTGTTGTTTATATTACCTTCTTTTTTTAAAAAAGATTTTATTTATTTATTTATTAGAGAGAGAGACATTTATATTACCTTCTATATTATACTTTTATTACTTTTCTAAGTGGTCCTCAAATAATTACTTTATTAGAGATAGAATTTCTGAATTCATTGAAAGAGTTGGCTCTAAGGATAGATGGAAGAGATTTCTTTTTGCTTTTGTTTTTATTTGTTAGAGAAGTGATTGAAAATTCATCAGCATGGTTTATGACTTATTCCATTGGTCCCTCTTTATGAAATAATTTATTTTAGAAGTCTTGCATATCTCCAAAGGGGATAATACGCAAAGATATTATGTAACTTAAATGATTTTAAGTTTAAAAATTTTTTAAAATAAAGAAGTGGTTCAGAATGTGCAGGGATATATGTAAAGGCGGGTGATTAGCTGCAATGTGTTTGTATGAAGTGTTAATCAGAAGAAATTTATATTCAGGTTTGTTAGACTGTTGTTAAAAATCAGGGAGAAATTTCTTACTAGAGTAAAATAAATTCTCAGAAGAAATGGTGGAATCTAATCCTATATACATTGTAAAAGATGCAATTTTTGAGAACATTGAAAAAATGTGCATGTGATGTTAATTAGATAATGATAATATATCAAGCTACAAAGCAGTTATGTAAAAATTACCCATTTGCAAAAAAACTGTTTCCATAGGAAAAGGTATGTGCAGATCAACAACATTATAAAAGTGATCATTTGTGTTCAGTGGGCTTATGAAAATTGCATATTGTCTCCCTTTGCTTGTCTGTGTTTTCTACTTTTCTGTAACAGATATGAACTGCTTTTGTAACATTTAAAAGAGATCACATGCAATTTTGAAATAAGGAAATCATTATACATTGGTTTTAAAGGTGTTTTAATATGACTGTATTTTTAAAAATACTACAGAATATGAAAATGAAAGCATAAATAAAAAGTGAGGAACAAACAACCCAGGGAGATGGCCTTGGCTGGAAATCTGTTGAAAGGCTATAGATCCGGGCCCTGAACACTATGCTCTAAAATGGGAGAGGTCTTAGAGGAGTCTCGTGGAAGACTGGAAGCTAGTGAGTGGATAAGATAGGAATCCTCAAAATTGCAAGTTTAGAATTTGTGACTGTGAACTTTCAGCTTGTTGAGAACACTGAGAAGGACAATCAAGAAGGGATTTAAAAATATATAACTAAATGAGAATAGATTTTCACTAATTACAGCATGGCAGCCCCTGTTCCAGCACCTATGGGTGCCTCTAGCTCACTGCAATGAGGCAGGAACTGAACAATCGGACGGGGGCTAGAATGGGCAGGTACTATGAGAAATCCTGGATTTATTCATGGAGCTGGAGAACACTCCCAGAGGCCATGATATATATATATTTTTTCCAGTTAACGTCCCAAGTCCAACGCGGCATGGGTGTCACCTACTGATGCCTGCACTTGGTAGAATTCCTAAATAGTGAGTCTGAGAGCACAGCTGCCTTTAATGAAATTGGGTCTTACCTATGCTGCATTATAGCATCACCCCAAAAAGTTGCTATGTTGCTGAGTGATGACACAAACTTATGCCCTGAATCTTTAAAAATGTTAATGCTGGATCATAAAATGGAAGGTTGCTTCTTTGTTTCCAATAGATTTTTAAGTATTATTGACTCCAGTGAACATATCATACACAGAGAAAATCACTAAAACCAGGGTGGCTTGGTGAATACTATTTTTACATATAGAGTCAATATTTTTTCTAGGTGACTTAAGAGTCTCACTTTTTTTTTTTTTGGTCCCTGACTTTTTCTATTTGCTATTGTGTGAATTGCTCAGTTGTTAGATAAGTTGCTGAACTGCTGATGGAGAAAAAATGCTCACCAATCTTATTGGCAGATTCAACTGGCAATATCAATTATGGCTTTATGTCATTTTCCCATTAATACTATACGGGTGTAAAATTTAAATTCTAATGATGGTAGATATTAATGAGAAGTCACAACTGCCGTTTGGATGACTTTTAAGCAGTGGTTGACAGAATAAAATACGAGGCATATGTGATTTAAAGTGTACAACTTGACCAACAGCATATTTTATTGAGCCTTTTGAATGCAATATGTACTCTGCTAATATTTGCACAGTCCTTTTTGTAGGAAATAAAAACTGAACAATGACTTGCAAGTATTCTTTATGTATTTTGGTTCATCCAATTACACAGAGCAAATACTAAATAAGACAGACTGAAGAGAAGATATGCCATATTTCTAAATAAACACTCATTAGAAATGCCTTAATGTTTAATCATACTACTGCAAGATTCACCTTGTTTACCCTTATGATTTATACACCAATAGCAATGATGTCAAAGAATCTTGCTATTATAAGGACTTGAAAACTAATAAATAAGAAGAAATTATTAGGAATAATATTATTAAAGGAACAAATAATAATAGGGAAGAAAGGAAAACTTATAATAAAGGAAAAGAATAAATTATCTGGGTAAAAGAATGTATTATTTTTATTAGTATGACAAATGAAAACACGCGATTATTATGGGTTTGTGGACAGGTTAGAATTCTAATGATCTCTGATTACCCTGTGTGTTGTGTTTTGTAATTCTATTTACACATTTAGTACATTAAACATATCATCCAAAATTTAAAAGATTTTAAAGAGAAAATTTTATTTTTATTTATATTTTTATTTTATTTTTTTTAAAAGAGAAAAATTTAAACGTGAACATGCTTAATACCTTGTACTTACCGATAAGTAGCTCCTGAGCACCTCTGGTAAGTACTGTAACCAGGCCAATGAAGACTAAGAAATGATCTTACATAGTTGTAGATTGAATGCTAAATCAGATAAAAATATTTGGGCTCTAGGAACTATATTTACCATAAGAATCAAGTGAAGTGAGAGGTCAGAAGAGATCACACAATTCACTCAGTTTGAAGGTAGATCTTCTAATTCCCAAATTCTATCCTGCTGCCTTCTTTTCCCAGCTTGATTTAGAAATTCCAGCGCAACACTAGACCCTGATTCTGACCAATTAAAAAAATTCCCACATGACATCTATATTCAAACAGGTATTTAGACATTGTCTCTAAATAGGGGAAGTGATTATATTCTTCCTTTGAAATTGTCTTCTCAAAAAAAAAAAAAAGAAATTGTCTTCTCTCTTCAACTTTCCTATATCTTGTGACAATATAAATATCTCGTCAATTCTGGAATTCTGATGCACCCTGGTCATTCTAGATTCCTGCCATCAGCGTTTGGGGACAGGAGGTGGTAATTTACATTTAGTGAGCAGCTACCGTGTATCAGGTGTTAGCTATATGGAAATCATGGAATACTGTGTGAGAAATAGTGAAAAAGTGAAATACTCAGAGGGTCAGTTGTGGTGATCTAGGTTTCTGCCCACGAGGGGTCTATTATAAGCTTACATTTTTTAATTCTGGAGACATCGTTTTCTGGAAAAAGCAAGTAGGAAGAACACAAAACATCACAGTCCCCAAGCAGTGAAATAGCACGGGAGCCCATTGTGCCCCACAGAGAGCCTGCAAGAAAGTGGGCATCTGCCAAAGCCTGGGGGTCCTGGCGCGGTACAGCCCGCATCTGACCCAAGGGTTTGTGCCAAGGGCCATCGCAACTGGCCAGCCAACTGCTCACCACGCTGTGTGCCCTGGTGCATCTCACTCTGTGGGGATGCTTTTTGACTCATCCAGCCACCACACGGGGTAGTGGAGACCCTCAAATGTGCCCTTCCCATGAGGAAGTAAAATATAGGAAGAAAGCAAAAGACGCCTCAGAAATATGGATTACTTAAAATCTGAATTTTCGCTAAATTCTACCCCTGAAACTAAGACTACACTCTATGTGAACTACCTTGAATTTAAATAAAATTTTAAAAAAGAGATTTTTTTTTTAAATCCAATGTTTGAGGAAAACACACTGTTTTCAGGAAACAGTATCAAGAGACTAGATAAAGTGGGGTAAGTGTGCAGGGGAGATGGTGGGAATTAAAAGTATGGTGGTGTAAGGAAAAGGGTCTGACTTCAGCAGAGGCATCTTCACTTCGGCAGGACAGACACCTTCTGTCACCACATCAACATGGGTCTTTAGGGCTGTACGCCCCCTCAATCCGCTGCAGCCCCTGTACCCTCACCTTGCTCAGTAGGGCCAGGAAGGAGGCACACACTGTCTGCAGGAGGCTAGGCCTCAGGAGCAACAGGTGAGATAGAGGATGAATCAGGAGAACAGAAACAGAAAATGCCCTGCAAGTCCTTTTATGGAGCAGAGCGCTCTTTCCCGTTCCCTGCAGCCCGGAGCACTGGCCACCGACCCCGAGTGCCCCGCACCTGCCCCTCTGGGAACAACCGAGGGGGGCTTCGAAGGAAGAGCTCCCAGTCACGCGGCCCTAGCCGGATACAAATGTTATGGAGATGACATTGTGGAAGTTAAGGGGTAGAAATTGGGAGGAGGAAGGCGAGAAAGGGAAACACAGGCAGGATGAGGACACAAAAGTCTGCATCTCACCCAGTGGGGAGTGCATCACTGACTGGACAGGAGATGAAGCTCCAAGCTCACGCACTCACGTTTAAAAAAGACAACAGTGAAGGATCGAAGCATGGTAACCCACCTACATGGGGAAATGGGCGAAAGGGAGAGTGACAGGATATGATTAAGGGAACTCCGTGTCATGCGTCACCGCAGTAATGAAACAGATGACACCCTGCAGTCGTCGATCGCAGGAGAGCATGATAGTGGGGTTATCAAGACAGAGAAGGACAAGAGATCGTTGGAAGGTTTGGTGATGAGTGGCCCAGGGGGTGTGAGTTTCCAGGTGAGACAAGCTAGGTCAGGGGATTGTCGCTAGAAATTTCCCACATCTCAAAAAAAAAAAAAAAAAAAAAAGAAATTTCCCACATCTCTTTTCAATTGAAAAGGAAATGAAATATGAGTGCATCATGAATCTTTAAATAAATGAATAAATAAATAAATAAATAATAAATAAATAAATAAATAAATAAATGTAGGGCCTCTTGTTGTGAAGGATGAGGGTTGCTCTTTCATTTCCAGGAGCCTTTCAGAACCACTTTCTTTATATTTTTTCAGGGCAGAGCTTCCTGCAGAACAGATTCTCAATTTCCTCTTACTTTCATTTTAGTTAAAACACTTAACTAGGAAATAATTTAAGTATAGCAATAAGAACAGAAATTAATATAGATACCTGTGTCCCCATCATCCGTATTTGACTTTTTACTACATTTGTCTAGATCTTTAAGAAAAAAAACATATTTGGATTTACTTTGATAATATTTTATTTAAAGTTTTAGATCTCTATTTATGACTGACCTATAGTTTTTCTTTCTTGATCCTGTCTTTTTTTAAAGATTTTATTTATTTATTCATGAGAGACAGAGACACAGGCAGAGGGAGAAGCAGGCTCCATGCAGGGAGCCTGACATGGGACTCGATCCTGGGTCTCCAGGACTTTTTTGATCCTGTCTTATACAGCGCTCCGGGATCAAGGTTATACCAGATTCATAAAATAAGCCAGGGAATATTTCTTTTTCTCCTCTTTAAGATGTTTTGGATATCAAGGCCTTGAAATTCTGGTAGATGTTATTATTTTGCAATGTGTAGACTATTCACTACCGACTCCACTCATTTACTGACTAGACTTCTACTCAGGTTTATTTTTCTTTATGAGTAAATTCAGATTTATTGTCCACTTCACCAAGCACTCAAATTTATTTGATGAAAGTTGCTCATGTACTCACATAGATCCATATTTATAAAACCTACATTATCTCGATAGTTCCCTTTCATCCCTAATCCCATCCATATGTGTCAGCTCTGCTTACTTAGTCTTATTTTGCCTGTTTATTGTAAGAATCAGCTTCCTAATATTTTTTCTAGGTCATTAATTTCTGCTTTTATTTGTATTCCTTCCTTTAAACATTATTTTTAACTTCTGGAGCAGAAACTTTAGATAATTAGGTTCAGTTCCCAGTTTTTCCTAATAACTGCACTTCAAATTTTACTTGCCATTTTGGTGCCACTTTATATGATATGTACAAGGTTTTTTTTCCATTTTGTTATTCAAAATTTTGTGGTTGTAATTTCGAATTATATTCTCCTTTGACCTATGAATTTCTTCGAAGTGTGATTTTTTTTTAATTTCAAACATTTTGGGGGGACACTGTTTGCATAGTTTTTAAATTTTATTGCACTGTGATCAGAGCATACAATGTAGATGGTATTGGAGCCCTGGGATTTACTTATATTTGCTTTTTGATCTAGTTCATGGTTAATCTCTCTCATTCTCTCTCTCTTTTTTTAAGTTTCACAAGTGCTTTATCTAATGGGGCATATAGAATTAACTATTGATACAGAGTTCTAAAGACCATGAAACCAAGCTTGTTTATTGTACTTTTCAAATCTGCATCCTTACATCTCTCTGCTTGACCTGTCAACTTTTGAGAGAAATGATAAAGTCTCCCTTTATTATTATCACAGATAAGTTGACTTCCTCATTCTGACATTTGCCTTTATTCATTCTTAGGCTTTGTAGTTGTTACGACTTTGTGGGTTCAAGATTTTGTAGTCTTCCTGCTAACCTGATCCTTTTGTCATATTGTGATGCTTTTCTTTATCTCTCATATCTCTCTTTTTTAAAAAATATAAAGCCTACTTTGATTATTAATGTTGGTACACCAGCTTTCTTCTGGTTAGCGTTATGCTGGTGAACCTTTGGTATCCCTTCTTTCTCAGTCCTGTGCTCTTACAGTTAGTGGTATTTTGTGTACACCCTGCACTGATGGCTGCATTTGTTAAACATTTTCAAACCAATGTAAATATTATTGTCATTTAACTAGTGATTTTAATCTGTTTGCATTTATGGTGAAAACAACTTGAAACTCAGACTGTTACTGCTCATCAAAAATTCTACGTGCGTGTTTTTCCCAGCCTCTCCTACAGTTAGATGGAGGTATGTGATGATTCCTGACCAATAGACCAGACGGGGCCCGGGCCAAGGCAGGGAAGGGTGGGCATGTCTCTCCCGTCTTTCTCTTGCCTTGCCAGGACAACCTCGGAGACTACACGGTGTGGCGCAGCTACAAGGTGGAGTAGGGTTGTCTGACACACATGGGGTGCGACATGAGACATAAATTTGGACTGTGGTAAGCAACTGATTTTTTAGGGGTTATTTCTTGAGGTAGCTAGTAATGATTACTCTGCTACCTAAAATCAAAAATACTCTGTATTTTGATTCTATCACATTTTGGGTTTTATATTTACCATATACTTTTTTGCTTCCATTTTTCTATTTTTTGCCTTTCAAAAAATTGATCAAAAATTCCACTCTCCACATTTTTCTTCTCTTCACTTATTTGGAAAGTATAGCTGTTTGTTATGGTTAAATTTATGTGTCAGTCTGGCTAGGCTATGGTAGCCAGGTTTTAATTTATTTATTTATTTATTTATTTATTTATTTATTTATTTATTTATATATATATATATTTTTTGGTAGCCAGGTTTTAGTCAGAGTCTATAACTTGCTGGGAACGTGTCTCTTCGATGTAATTCCCGTTTAAATCAGCAGACATTGAGTAAGTCGTAGAACTCTCCACGAGGTTTGGGAACCTCAGCTAAGCAGTTGATGACCTTAACAGAAAACACTGAGCTCCTCCCAAAAAGAAAGAATTCCGCCTCCAGACTGTCTCTGGACTTGAGGCTGTATCAACTCTTGCCTGGTTCTCCATCCTGCTGGCTTGTCCTGCTCAATTCAGACTTGACAGGCCCACAGGGGTGTGAATCAATTCTTTAAACCAAATTTCAGAAAATCTCTGTACCCATCCATCCATCGATCCATCCTATCAGTTATTTCTCTGCTGGAGCATGCTGGCTCACGTTGCTATTTTTATTCTTCTATAATGTTTAATATATATTTATTTATCCTCAATGTTAAGTTTAATCCTCAATGTTTAATATATATACTTAACAAAGTTTAAATCTAAACAGTTTTTTACTCTTTTCCCAGAATTTTAAGGACTTTAAAAATTTCTACCTCTGACTATCTGCACATTTTCATGTGGCTGTTCTCTTATTCTTTTTGTTCTACTTTTTAAAACAATTCTATACATTTAGTAATTATTTTCACTAGGATTTTCACAATGCTTAGATTGTATACATTTACTATTTTTCTGTTCACATTGTGTCTTTAATCCCCAGTTTCTGGATTCTGTTGACTTTCTTTTAGAAGTGCATTTTATGGTAGCTCAGTGAGAGTCTGTGATTGGTAGACCCTAGGTTCTTCTCTGAAGATGCCATTATTTTGTCCTCACCTCTGCATGAGGCATAACAGGACATGGAACCCTGAGTTGGCAGGAATATTATATAATTAAATAATATACCATGAGGATATTAGTACATGGTCTTTCTACTTCTATTGTGACTTCAATGGGAAGGATGTTAACTGGCAAATACCTTTGTAGATAATCTGCATTTTCTCTCTAGATTTTTTCTTAAGATTTATTTATTTATTCATGAGAGACACAGAGAGAGAGAGATTGAGGCAGAGACACAGGCAGAGGGAGAAGCAGGCTCCTTGCAGGGAGCCCGACGTGGGACTTGATCCCGGGACCCCAGTGTCACGCCCTGAGCCGAAGGCAGGCGCTCAACTGCTGAGCCACCCAGGCGTCTCTCTCTCTCTGGATTATTTTAAGATTTAGTTTTCTTTTTCACTTTGGCTTCTGTCAGTTTAACAGTGATCCTTCCAGGTGTGGACTTGTTTTTATTTATCATGATGGTTTTCCTTAATTTGAGAAATTGTATCTTTCACCAGTACTTGAAAATTTTCAGTATCTCTTTGACCATTACTGCTCCTCATTTTCACTCTTTCAGTTTCTGGAGCTCGTCATGGACTCACATTTTTACCATCTGCATTCCTTGCCTCCTAAACTCCTTTTATATTTTATATTTATATTCCTTGCCTGTGTTTGTTACATTCTGGACAATGTCTTCAACTCTTTCTTTCTAACTAATTCTCTTTTCATCTGTTACTACTATACTGTTTGGCCCTCCCATTCAATTTTTAATTTTAGTTACTATATTTTTCAGTTTTATTTTTTTTTCTTTTTAATTTTAGCTATTTTCTTTTTTTTTTCCTTTTTTTTAATTTATTTTTTATTGGTGTTCAATTTACTAACATACAGAATAACCCCCAGTGCCCGTCACCCATTCACTCCCACCCCCCGCCCTCCTCCCCTTCTACCACCCCTAGTTCATTTCCCAGAGTTAGCAGTCTTTACGTTCCGTCTCCCTTTCTGATATTTCCCACACATTTCTTCTACCTTCCCTTATATTCCCTTTCACTATTATTTATATTCCCCAAATGAATGAGAACATATAATGTTTGTCCTTCTCCGACTGGCTTACTTCACTCAGCATAATACCCCCTCCAGTTCCATCCACGTTGAAGCAAATAGTGGGTATTTGTCATTTCTAATAGCTGAGTAATATTCCATTGTATACATAAACCACATCTTCTTTATCCATTCATCTTTCGTTGGACACCGAGGCTCCTTCCACAGTTTAGCTATCGTGGCCATTGCTGCTATAAACATCGGGGTGCAGGTGTCCCGGCGTTTCATTGCATTTGTATCTTTGGGATAAATCCCCAACAGTGCAATTGCTCGGTCGTAGGGCAGGTATATTTTTAACTGTTTGTGGAACCTCCACACAGTTTTCCAGAGTGGCTGCACCAGTTCACATTCACCCAAAAGCATAAGATACCTAGGAATAAACCTAACCAAAGAGGTAAAGGATCTATACCCTCAAAACTATAGAACACTTCTGAAAGAAATTGAGGAAGACACAAAGAGATGGAAAAATATTCCATGCTCATGGATTGGCAGAATTAATATTGTGAAAATGTCAATGTTACCCAGGGCAATATACACGTTTAATGCAATCCCTATCAAAATACCATGGACTTTCTTCAGAGAGTTAGAACAAATTATTTTAAGATTTGTGTGGAATCAGAAAAGACCCCGAATAGCCAGGGGAATTTTAAAAAAGAAAACCATATCTGGGGGCATCACAATGCCAGATGTCAGGTTGTACTACAAAGCTGTGGTCATCAAGACAGTGTGGTACTGGCACAAAAACAGACACATAGATCAGTGGAACAGAATAGAGAATCCAGAAGTGGACCCTGAACTTTATGGGCAACTAATATTCGATAAAGGAGGAAAGACTATCCATTGGAAGAAAGACAGTCTCTTCAATAAATGGTGCTGGGAAAATTGGACATTCACATGCAGAAGAATGAAACTAGACCACTCTCTTGCACCATACACAAAGATAAACTCAAAATGGATGAAATATCTAAATGTGAGACAAGATTCCATCAAAATCCTAGAGAAGAACACAGGCAACACCCTTTTTGAACTCGGCCATAGTAACTTCTTGCAAGATACATCCACGAAGGCAAAAGAAACAAAAGCAAAAATGAACTATTGGGACTTCATCAAGATAAGAAGCTTTTGCACAGCAAAGGATACAGTCAACAAAACTCAAAGACAACCTACAGAATGGGAGAAGATATTTGCAAATGACATATCAGATAAAGGGCTAGTTTCCAAGATCAATAAAGAACTTATTAAACTCAACACCAAAGAAACAAACAATCCAATCATGAAATGGGCAAAAGACATGAACAGAAATCTCACAGAGGAAGACATAGACATGGCCAACATGCACATGAGAAAATGCTCTGCATCACTTGCCATCAGGGAAATACAAATCAAAACCACAGTGAGATACCACCTCACACCAGTGAGAATGGGGAAAATTAACAAGGCTGGAAACAACAAATGTTGGAGAGGATGCGGAGAAAAGGGAACCCTCATACACTATTTTTCAGTTTTAGAAATTATATTTGCTTCTTTTACAAATTTTCATAGTCTTTAGTTCCTTTTCCATCACTCTTTTCTATTCATTCTTTTAACATTTTAACAACTAAACAATTTTATATTCCCTTTCAGATTTTTCAATACTCTCAGAATCATGTCAGACACCTTGCCTGCTTATCCTCATTCCTACTTGGTTATTTACAGTATATCTGAGCAGATATTCTATAAGATAGTGTATCTTCCAACATGCTCGAGAGGTTTCAGTAGCTAAGCCTAGTACACCTGCCATTAATTTCTCAGCTTGTAAAGCCTTGTATCATATGAAAGGTATAAATTTGGACCTCAGTCCATAGGCTTGTGATTTTAGCATCTTATGAGACACATTTTTCACAACTGGGGGCATGAAAAGAAACAAGGCTTCTAGGAATGTCCCTGAGCTGGAAGGCATGAGTGTTCGTTAATGGACAATTGCTCCAGAGTCTCATGTTTTTGCATGCCTTCAATCTGAGACTCCTCCTCTTGTAGGTTCAAGGTGATGTCTGTGATGTCTTCTCTCCCTGCCTTGTCTTTATAATCCCAGCCCCTAGACATTATGATGCATAATTATGTGCCAAATTCACTGAGCCACCAAAGTTCCAGCTCTAGAGTGTGCCATTCTGTTTTAACCGCCCTCTGTATTTTTAGATCTCCTTTTGTTTCTTCTTTCTAAAGTGAAGTATGGATTAAATTGGGGGAGTTATAATTTATTTAACATTTCTATGAATTTCTAACATCAAGATGGATCTGAATTAACTCAGGCTGTATGTTGTCAGAAATCTCTGGCTTTCCTTTCAGTTGTCCTTGCTTCCTATCAGAGTTTTTCTCCCCACTCATCTGCCACATAGGAGTAAATTTACAAAACTCTAGTTTGTTCCTTAGACTCTTGATCCTAAAGCAAGAGAAAACTCCTTTTGAGGTTTCTATGGATTTCTACTCTCCTGTTAAGGAATAAACACTAGAAGATCCCTTACAACAGCGGTTCATGTATTTATTAGAATCAAGGCTTTAAACTTATTTTTAGGCATATTTCCTCCTATAAAATATATTTATTTTTAGACTTTCCCCTCATCGCTATAGTTTATCTAAAGCCTACATCTTGCTTATACAGCACTGTTCTTTACAATATCCCTATTCTGGTTTCTATGAAAAAAAAATACATTACTTACAAATTGCTTTCATTTTCTTCTGTATTTTATATTACTTTTTCTAGAAATGGCTGGAAAAGACCACGCTAAAGATTTTTAGAATGATGGCTCCCTCAAATGATGGGTAATTGTAGCAAGTAACAGAACTTGAATTTTGAGAATAAAGAGAAAGAACACAGTGTACTGGAGTCGAAGACCAGCACACATTTTTCTATTTCTAATGCTCATTCCAGTGAAGATCAGACTGAAGACTGACACTAATTGAGAAAGGGGAGCCTGGGCTAGACAGTATGAATGGATATCGTTGGTGTGTGTGTGTGTGTGTGTGTGAGAGAGAGAGAGAGACAGAGACAGAGACAGAGAGAAGAGAGAGACAGAGACAGAGAGAAGAGAGACAGAGAAGAGAAAAAAGAGGAGAGAGAGAGAGAGGTGGAGAGGAGAAAAGTGAGAGGAGGGGGTGGAGAGAGAGAGAGAGAGTTGGAGACAATAGCTCAAGGATGAATAAGAGGGGACCCCAAAGAGAGGAAACCTCCCTTTGCCAGGGGGAAGTGAAAGAATGATTTGTTTTTGTTTTGTTTTTGCTTTTAAATGCAAGATACCAACCGGAAGTGATGACTGCCTAAATTTCCTACATGGAAGTATATGTGAGATAGCACATTCCATTGACTTCGAGAGAGGGAGAGAGAGAGAGGAAAGGAAGGAAGATGACGCTGCAGAATAGGTGAGACTCTGTGATAACTGCCGTGTGATGCTTCCTCATGATCTTAAGGAACCAGAACTATGGAACTCATTCTACGTAGCCCTTCTTTTCATTGTTGTTGTTGCTGTTTGCTATTGGAAGGTACTAGATTCAAGTGCACAGCATCTGAGACATTTCCAGTGGAAAGGGCAGAGGGCCTCCTGTCCCAGGGCCGCTGGTGGTCATTCCAAGCGCCCAGCGGCTATGAAAGCTATTTGTCCACGTACTTCTAAAACTGGATCTAGCTGATAACATAGGTTCTAAGGTCACCTATCATCTGGAAATGTTTGAAAAAGGTTTAATTTTCTGTTGTTCTAGCATCGCAGGATTTTGTATAGCACCAAAGCAATTAAGATTAGAACAAAATAACCGGATCTTCATATTCTCTTTTCTAAAGAGTGACACATTTCCCTTCTCCTTTCCTCACACGAACCAATGAGAGGTACTAAATGAGATGTTATTGGAGATTGTGTGCCAGGAAAACAAATGCTTTATAGTATCTTCCCATCCTGACACTAACAGAAAAATAGTGTTTGTTTCTTCATAATGTCTACATTTTCAAAATATTTCATTTCGGTATTTAAATGAATGATGTATGCAGGACACATAGCTATTACTCTCTACATAGGAATGCTCCCCTATAATTGTTAATTGTATACAACCTCCACTGGCTTATTATTTAGTTGAATGATCAACTTTCTCTTACTCACATTTTCCTTGACTTCCTTCTTGATTGTGTTTGTGTTTACAAATAGGTAGACTTAAGTAGATTTTTAAAAAGTGAAGTTGGTAAAAATGCTGTCAGTTATGCTTTGAGGTCATTTCTACCATTCGTTTCTGTCCTTATGGTATTTTCAGTGCTTTTTATATTTCACATTATCTCACGTCCGTTTTCTTGACAGTAGTAATTGGTTGTTTCATTGCTTGTCTAACAGGTCTTTTTTCTCCTTATGTGAATTCCTGCTTTGTTTCTTTGTCCTTTCTTTCTGATTCACTGAAAACACTTTTCCTTCTCTTTTGGGTGAGACTCAAATAAGTAAAGGACTCTTCTGTATTTTTGTCCTTGAATTCCTCCATACATAAATAATAATCTCACTCTTCTCCATTTATCCAGCAATAATACCAGGTCTTATACATTTACAGAAAGCTAGCCCTATCTATGTAATTGCTTGACTTAACGGTCAGCAAATATATTTATTTTCTAGTAAAATAGAACTATATTATCATGACCTTAAAATTGAAACTCTATTTTTTTCTGTTCATAAAAATTTTTTTCTGGGACAAATCAATCTTCTTTGAGTTTGTGGATAGCCACTTGATAAATAAGTGATACACTTTAGCATTTATTTTGTCCTTTTTCAGACATTTAATTATTTTTATGTAGGATATGGAAAGAGAGAAGGAATGATGAGAACAAGAGGACATGTAGCAATGCATTACGACTCATTCCAGCTCTATGTTAGAGGCTGGCTGGATTGTCACATGTAAGCATCAGTGCTGAGAAACGAGAACATTTTGTGTCTGCATAAAAATGACAGCCTTCTACATATAAAGTCATAGTATTAAATTTGGGTGAATTAAACAGCTCTGTAATAAAAATTATTAGAAGTCTATAAAGATGAAGCAATGGCAATAGTAAGATTTTGATTGGTACAAATGATTATAGATGCACTTGAAAGATATTAGTTAGAATGACATTCATTCACTCCCTCATGAATGTCTATTATTTGCCAGGCACAGGGCTAGATGTTAAAAATGGTCCTACAATAAAGCACTGGTTAGATGAAAATAGTGAATTTGGAAATTTGGGTCTTTAAAATAGAAGATTTATGAGAAGATAGATAATTTAGATTTGAAAAACAGGTTCATTTTGAAAAAAATGACTAGGCATAGAGGAGTTTCTGCAATACTTGTATCACAATTTTGAGTATGAAATAAACAGAACATATGGTATTAGAGCTTAGTCCAGAAGGACTAAAACAGTAGTAACTGCTGATGGAATATGATGTTTTCAATACGACCATGAAATAAATAAACCTTCTAAGAATGTGGTAAATATCTTTATTATCCTTGGGATCCAAAAACACCTCTGTGCCCGATACCAAAGCAAAACAAGTATCGATCTGTTTCTCTAACACTAATTTTGTGTGTGTATTTCATTCACAGTCTAAGGTCCAATCAAAGTTTTTTCCTCCTGAAATTCTGATGCGAAGACCACAGGAGTTCAAACATTTTAACTCCTCCTATGTTTCTTATGAAATGTTTTTTTTTTAGCCTAAAATAGTATTATGAATGTGCATTGCATAACTTATTTACAAAGTGTTGCCCTACATGTAAAGAATGAAGATTTGTCAGTATTGAAGATACTCAGATAATGTGCTATACTTGGAGCCCTCAAATTCTGAAATATTATTTCCAAGTGTATTTTGAACAATAACAGCAGCCAAAGATTGCTTTGAAGGTAAAGGTTTTAATTGATAAAAATAGTATAAATAGTTGAGAAGCATATGATTTCATGTGTCTTATGAAATGTACACTTTCTAGGCAAACTTCACATATAACCAATTTGTGAGCGCATTTAAGCAGTGGTGTTAATTTTCGGGGCACTTTCCCATTGATGATATTTGGAATAATAGCGACAGACTTCCCTGTCCAGAGCCCTATGTTTAACTGTTTTTCTTCTGTGAGTTGGTGGCATAAACTGCTTGGCATCTGCAATAATTTCAAGACCCTTATCAGCAGTAGAAAGTAGTGAGAGATTGAGAAAGGAGTTCTATTATGATTATAGCACATTGAAAGTTTATTTTGGACACGATTTAAAAGGAGCCTTTGAAAGTAATTCAAAATAAATATTCTGGTTTACTGGGATTTTCCTGAGCTCATTTAAACTTGAGAAATTTCCTTTAGGTATTTGTTCCAAAAGACTGACCTGCATTCTTAGTACATAACACTATTTGGTCTTACCAGTTTTGTAGCTTCATGAGCAAGACCCTTGGCTTCTTGAGCAATTTTCTCAGCTTCATCAATAGAGTCCTTGATATGGCTGTAAGCATTGAAGGCTGCGGTGGCATTGAATGAGATGTTTTTAGCCTCATCAAGGATTCTGTTGGAATCACCCCCAAAAAGAACATCAGAACAGTTGGTACTCAAATGAAGAACATTCTACTTATAACAAATATGGCTTCCAAATGATCACAGCCAAGATCATTATGATTCCAAGTCATAATGAGGTACCTACTTATTGTATTATATTGTAGTTTTCAATTTAAATTCATATTCCTAAGTAATTCAGCTATGAAATACTACCAACATATTTTTAAATACCCATAGTATCTTTCAAAAATTTCTGCAGCCACAGACACCGTGCAACTGTGAGCAGCGAGATGATCCTTTATGTCATTTGTAAAGCACGCCATATGTCTCAGAACACTTGCACCATATTCCTGGAATGAATTTCACAAAGTCTCTTTAGGGGAGATGTACTGCCCAGACGAAGACAAGTGAATCCCAGAAGGTTAAATAGCTTGTTCCAGGTTACGTGACCGATACTCACTAATGAAGGACCTGGAGCCTGCATCTATGGACTTCTAGTTTACAGGCTAAGTGGGCAAAAGTTTACTATAACATGAATCATGCATGAATTGTGCCCAGGGTCTTCAAGCATTAATATTTTTCCTTTGTATCAATGATATCAAGCCCTAAAATAGAACTCACACATGTTATATATTAAATAACAGACTTGAGGCAATTATTCTTGGGGCTTATAGGACCGATATTTACTAGGATGATCCCAAAATTGTAGGGGAAACTTACCAGTTATACTTAGAAGGCTATTTCTAGGTCAAACACACCTTGCCACCCCTCCCTCTTTCCTCTGACCCATGTAAGAGTCCCAGCTATAGTGAGCTGTTATTTCACAGGGAACAATGTAGTGTCTCCCTGGAGTTTGAAATAGAAAAAAAAAAAAAAAAAAAGACTTGAAGGCTATATATGGGGGCCATATTTTCAAAAGCCACTCTTCTAACAATAAAGAGTTTCGATTTCATTAAAAACATAAAAGTAGAATTTGAAGCAGACTGTGTGTTTATATATTATTATTTAAAATGCTAATAAGGCAACTGCTGTGCTCACTAATAAAGAACAGAAAATATTTTTTTCTTAGTATAGCCTAAGGCTATGTTCACTCCCTACCAAGCCGTATTCGAATCCACTTTTAACTCAGACTTTTGATGCCGCTTCAGTGGAGCTTTGCCCAGACCCTCCTAATTAGGCTCTTCCACAGAAAGGCCATGTAGCTCGTATGTTCATAATTAGTGAAATCAAGATCTGAAAGAGATTTTCTACCATTTCCGCTCGTCACAACTCTTGGACAAGTGTCAAGATACATAGACGTTTCCAACAACAAATGACATACCCATCAAGGACAGCAGATGAGTCATTCAACTGAGCCGCGTGGCTCTCAGCCTGGGACACCTTCTCAGCAAGCTTCCTGTCCTTTATTTCCTGGGAGAGGTCATCAATTTTATCTTTAAGCTCCTCAGACATAGGCGGCAATTTAGTTTGAATGTCTTCAACGTACTGATACAGAGAGACGAGAGGGCATTTTAAGTAAGCGAATCCACACCTTCTCTCAGTCACTAATCTCTCTAGGAGATATAATTACACACACTTACCCTTTTTATGAAACCTCAACTTTACTAATAGAGCAAAAAGAGAATACAGAATAAAAGCTGTTATTTAATGACAAAGATTAGG
Organism: Canis aureus; assembly: GCF_053574225.1. Taxonomy (NCBI): domain Eukaryota; kingdom Metazoa; phylum Chordata; class Mammalia; order Carnivora; family Canidae; genus Canis; species Canis aureus. The sequence continues at coordinate 68,487,758 of NC_135611.1, read as the reverse complement.
AAATATATGGGGCAAATTTACACCGGGAGGAACCTAACTCGCTTTTTCTCAGAAAATGCTTCTTCGTAGGTATGAATGTATAAATGCTAGTCATCGGGATCTTTCAGGCTACATGTGCTCCTCTTGCTGTAGATCACAGGGTCGACTGCCTCACACACTACGTTGGAAGTCTGCTTACAGGTTTACATTTCTCTTTTAACTAATGTCATATAAATATTGAGGCAGGTTTTAAGAGCTATCCTGGGAACAAGAAATGCCCTTCATCACTGAGGAGGAAATGCAGGTGTATAGGGTGTTGTGTGTACTCTCCCGCAGGAGCTCGCGTCTATTGGGAGAACAGCGAGGTTCTAACTGGTGCCAAGAGCGTGGCACGGTCACAACGGAGTCATGCAGAAGCGATGTGACACCCACGAGAAAAAACATACAACTAATATTTGCTTATGTCACCGAGATTTTTCAGTGTTTCCCACTTACGACAGCCTATGCCATTATTATTTGCTTTTAACGTCAGCTTTCATGAAATACTCACCTCTATGACTGAGTTGATTGCCCCTGCAAGACGGTTGGCTTCGTCCAGTAGGTCGTTGCCTTCTTTCAGAGTGTTCTCCGCTTGTTGTTTGCCGCGCTCAATAGCCTCCTTCTTTCTCTGTGGTACAGGAGGAACAAAAGGTCAAGATGCCCTTGGGAGGAAACCCCGTCCAGCCCAGTTTCCTTCCTTCCTGACCTCCTTGAGCTGAGAACACAGGCTGTGCAAAGCCAGCGCGTGTCGTGCTGGATGAGAGGGGCTAGACTACGTGGCCAGTCCGTCCAGGGTCACTGTATTTAAATGCCTCTATGGGGACTTTCTTCCTCGCAGTGTGAGAAAGTCACCCAGGAGAAGAAAAGTTATGTGCTGTTAGCGGAGGAGTCGAGAACTATTTCTGAAGCAAGACGGACACCCGTGTTTAAACTCGGGTGTGAGTGCTGGAGATGGGTGGCTGCAACGTGCTGGCGCCCTGAATCACACGGGACCTAGACTGACATCCCAAGACAGAAGGCCAACGGGGAATTTCGGGAGCACACACCTGAGCAGACTTTGTTTACTGGAGTTCTGGAAAAATTGGAAAATGTGAGATTTTTAAGGGAACTTAGGGGAAGTGCTTTTCAAAAAAAAAAGAGAAACGAACACATAGAAGAAAAAACTTAATGGACGGTTCCATTAAAAACGAAGCAGGTTCTAATTTTTCCTTGGTGCTGACAGCTCGCTTCCGAACCCATGGAGCTCAGTCCTCGCCGAGGGGGGGAGAATCCAGGAGAGAAGGTATCGTTATTTTGATATTTGAAGGGTACCTTTGCCTAACATTTTTCCCCCTTAAATGTCTCACTCATTCTTCCAATCACTTGTGGTTGAACCGGGTCCACTTTACACCTCTGTCATTGATGGTTCCTTAGGGATGATAAAGCTGCTCTCACATGGCTTTCCACGTCCACCTGAGCCAGGGAGCGGCATGGGCTTTCCTCATTTAACTCTACACTAACTGGCACGCTCCGGTGTTTATCACCTTTTAAAAGACCAGCAAGCTGAACAAATGATTTGCGGTCACACTGACCCCACTGATTTCCCACCGACTGATGGCGCAGGCCACAGGGCAGCCGCACCGACCCCACTGATCCCCACCGACCAACAGCTGGGAGACTGGGCAGCCTCACCGACCCCATTGATCCCCACCGACTGATGGCCCAGATGACAGGGTGGCCACACCGACCCCACTGATCCCCACCGATTGACGGCCCGGGTGACGCGGTGGCCACACTGACCCCACTGACCCTCACCGACCAATGGCCAGGAGACGGGGCAGCCACAACGACCCCACTGACCCCCACCGACTGGTGGCCAGGTGACAGGGTGGGGCAGTGGCTCCGCCCGGTGTTCCTCTGCTCCCCCAGCGCTGGCGGCCACCTGGAGCCCTCGCCCAGGGCTGTGCTCGGGGCCTCGGTGATGCTCTGGGGCCAGCATCCCAGGCGCACATCTGCTCAGCGGCCGGAGGGAGCCTGGCTGCCCTGACGTCCTGGAAGATCACCTCGCCCTCCCGAGCCCTGTGCCTGGGCTCTCGCGACTGTCACTCCCCTCATCCCTGCTATCAGGCTGTCCTTTTGGGGTCTCTAGCTGACGCTCCCAGCCCACACTCACCCGCGACAGGTCAAACTGCCTCAACTGAGGCCTGCGAGGCCAGGAATCGTTCCTGTGGGGCCCAGACACGTGGGTGGCCCACTGCCCGGGGCTGTCACATTGAACACACCCCGCTGTCCCCTCCCCTCCCGGGCCCCTGTGCTCCGTCCTAACACAGAATGAGTCCTCGAGCTCCTGAGAGCCGCTCACAGACCGCCCACAATGTGACTGTGATTCATGACTCCACTATTTCAACTGTTAAGGGTGGTTTTCGGGATAAGGCCCAAAGTCCTCACCTGGATCTCAGGATGCACCAGGATGCACCACGCCTGTCTTCTCCCCCCACAATCCCTCGCCTTCCCTTCCTAGGAGCTCTGCACTCCAATCCTATCAAACCGCTGCATTTCCCCTCAAATGCCTGGCATTGGCTTTTTTTCCACCTCCGTGTCTCTGCATGTGGTTTTCCCTATTTCTGGGATATTCTTTCTTTTCTACTTTGAGTGACTGGTTCTCATCACGCAGGACTCAGCACACTTCTCATGTCCGCTGGGAAGCCCTCCTCAACCCGGGGGTGATTTGGATGCCTCTCCTTTGGAGCTCCATGATGATTACCCTAGGACACAGAGTGACTTAGTTCTGTGTCCCTCCCACTAAGTACAAGTCACTTGAAGTCATCAGAGACGCTGTTTTCTTCTTTATGCCAGTGGTTCTCAAACTGAAGGCCACATCTGAATCACCGGAGGGATTTTTAAAATACACGTTACTGGGCTCCACTTCCAGTTTCTGAGTTGATAGGTTTGGGGCAGGGCTCAAGAGTTTGCATTTTTTTTTTAAAAACAAGTTCCTAGTTGGTGCTTGCGTTGCTGTTCCAAGGACCGCACCATGAGGACCAGGGTCTGAGACAATCAATTTTTTGTGTTTGTGCACATTTCTTGAACTTAGTAGGGGCTCGGTAAGTGTTTTTAATCAAAAATATATCTTTGTCTCCCTAAAATAAACCAGTGACACTTGACTCGGTCTTCAGGGTAGCACCTTCCTTGTGAGCACAGGCCAGTGCAGTCACCTATTTAAAATCCATCGGATTAAATAAATAAATAAATAAATAAATAAATAAATAAAATCCATCGGATCCATCTGATTGAATAATGAGCTGTAGCCCTGGCTCTCCAACCAGTATGCACATGGGGGCACCCTCGGGGGAGCTTTAGAATGTGGCCCCTGGGCTGCAGCTGGGATCGGCAGCTTGACACTCCGGGGAGGAGCTCAGGGAACCAGCCTTTGGCTGGGTTGGTGGGTGTAGCAGGATCCTGGGATCAGCGTAGGAAGCCCTGGCCACCAGGTGAGCTGTGCCTTGCTCCTGTTAGTTGCCTCGGTGCATCGATTTCTTGCAGTGAGCGTTGAACAAGCCTGTAGTTAGCGTGACACATAAAGCAAAAATGCTGAAGGGACCGTGTAGAATGGCAATGTGACCACATGAGCTCCAGGCCTGTCCGGGCTGCCCAGAGGATGGCTCCTGGATTTAGACATCACTGGAAGGAAGGAGCCACGAAAGGGCCACTTCCTGCGCCCCTAGAACTCTTCCTTAAATACTTCCCGAATGCTTATTATGCTGTCCTTCCACGCAGGTGATTTTAATTTCTTAAACTGTTGCCATAAAACAGAGAGGCGCCCCCCAGGGAAGGCACACCATGAGTGTCGCCCAGAAGTTGAATCATATGTGGGCGCTGGGGAGGTGACGGGTGGCACTTGCTGCAATCCTGCCAGCACGTGCGTAGATGCCAAACTGGTTAAGATGAGATCCCTCAGTTGAGAGAAAAGGGGGCTCCTCAACCTCCCATCACAGCGACAAGGACAAATGCGGGGAGCCAGCGGTGGAGCCCAGCCGAGCCCCAGGTGCTCTGCGAAGCAAACGTGATCATCTCTGCTTCCCAAAGCCAACCCTGCCGTAGCCAACCTGATAGCTCTCAGGGTGCAAGCTGGAGAAGACGGAGCCTCGGGGTGGGGTCCCCAGATTACAATTCGGGGACATTCTGAGTCTTTCTTCATGTTGTTGCCTCTGATTATCCTGGATCTGTGGCAGATACATCTCAAGAGGGGGACCAGAAGAAAAATACTTAAAGAAATTAATTCCTTGGGGTGCCCGGTGGCTCCGTGTTGGAGCGTCTGCCTTTGGCTCTGGTCATGACCCCGGGGTGCTGGGATCGAGTCCACGTCGGGGGCCCCTGCTCAGCAGGTAGTCTTCTCACTCTCCCTCTGCCCACCTGCCCCCCCAAGCTTGTGCTCTCTCTCTCTTGCTCTATCACAAATGAATAAATAAAATCTTTAAAAAATTTAACCCCTCCTGTTATTTTTTAATCTAAGGAAAATGGAAAAAAATGAACAGAGGAAAAGAAATCCAGATTTGTTGTCTTCAGCTGCCATTCCACACACATTTCCGGAGGCACAATACAGGCCAGAGGCTGTTCATCTACAGCCAAAGGTGACATCATACAGCAGAAGCGACAGAGGGCCGCTTCCCTCTTCAGACCTGTTGGAGTCAAATACTCTGCAAACAGCAAAGGGAGGTGTGTTTCTGGGGAGAAACTGCTGCTGTTGTTTAAATACCAAATACAGGTAATACCGTCCTATGTGCTGAATTTACTCTTGGGGCAAGCACTCAGTTTGTCCCATTAAGTATTAAGGAAAGAAACGAAGGAAAGAAAGAAGAAAAAGGGAGGGATGGGGGAGGAGGGAAGGGAAAGAAGAATCCATGCTAGTGCTGGCTCGTCAGCTGTCTGCAAAAGGCAAAGGCTGCCCATCATTTCTGTAGGAGAGAATTATCTCTTGTCTGTGAGGAGAAAGAGGGAAAAATGACTGAGACTTGATCCGTTCACGACAGTCTCTTTAAAATACCATTTGCACAGAACACACTGCAGAGGAAAAGAGAACCCAAATCTCCTCAAGCCCTGGACTCTCAAGGTGCCAGATTCCATTAGGAAATGCTCGGCCCTCTCGTGACCTGTGGCAGCTACATGCCTAAACAACGGTGATGGGTTACAGGGTCGCAGGAGGTCAGGACTCAGAGGTGGCACAGAGGTGCTTGGCATAAAACTGCACTCATTCTGTAGTTTGAAGATTAAGGCTCAGAGACGTCTGTTGACTTGCTCAAGATGTCTTTCTAAAAGGTGACACAGTTGTCATTAAGATCAAGGTCCCTTGACTCCCATTGTGTCCCCTTAGAATCTTCGATATTGTGTAATCTAAATTTTATCTGATTCTATGGCAATGGTCATTGATTTTTTTTTTTTTAAGGACCAAACACCCTGTTCTACGTTTTAGAAGGCTCCTTTCAGAGTTGTTCTTGATTTGGACACACATCAACTCGACTCATGCAGCCATGTTCAACCCCCAACCCACCACCCTGTCCCTAGAGATTCAGACGAGAATCTCTACGACTCACTTCTAAAGCGGTCATGTTTTTCTGGTTTACTGCAGACAAGCGATTAGCCTCTCTGATTTTGTCCATGGCTTCTCTCAACAGGTCCCAAGCATCATCAACTTTGTCTTTGTAGTCGGCCAGCGTCGCTTGGAGATTCTTCTCCATTTCCTCGTTCTTTCCTCGGGACTCTCCAAATAGCTTCTTCACCTTCTTCAGAAGGCCTTCTGCGCCTCTGCAAGTGATAGTAATAAGTCCTTGTCACTGCCTCATGGTTTATTGGTATTAAAATGTGTTACAAAGAGATGCTAGCATTACAAGAGCGGGAAAATAAGACAATATTTAAAGCAGACTATGTACTAAATCGGGATGAAAACGGATACCCGAAAACTGGCAAGGCCACTTATAATTAATATATTGAAGCACAAAAAATACGCCCATTTATAATGCGTTAGTAATATAGCATTTTCAATTTGGAAAGAGTCATGTTGTTCTCATAACCTGACAGATGAAATAAATTTTACGATTCACTTCACATACCAAAAAAGAAAAGCCCCCCGATTCACCATAGTGATACGTTTTCTCTGTTACTCTGAATATAAGGTATAAACATTGCTATATTTGGTTAGAAATCGTGAAAAGCACTATGTTACTGGCGTGCTAATATAATATCATGATACTGATATATTTTTCTTTCTTCTTTCAGCTGAGTGATCTGGGAGTTTCCTGGGTTTAATTTAGGGTTTTCCTACAGTAATAGTATTCTAAGCCTTTAAGAAAGACAAAACACTTGGAAAATGGTAGTTTTCAAACTAACAGGCATCATGATCCCCCAGACTGCTCATAAAAACAAATCGCTGGGCCCCAACCCCACATCTCTTGAGTCAGGAGGTCTGGGGTGGGTTTTAGCAATTTGTATGTTTAACAAGTTCTCAGGTGGTGCTGATATTGTTGGTTTAGCATATATTATTTAAGTATTAATAGCACCATCACTTTGAAGTTAACTGACTATAAATATAAATATAAGCATCTTTTTTTTTCAATTGAGTGTCTAGTCACAGAGGTCATTTGCATTAGTAAAATCACAATTGCTCTTCCCAGCCTCAAATTTTCAGCCCTAATTTCAAAGTATGAGTGAGGCATTTATTATTTGATGACCTTCTATTCAGCATCTCCTAAAATGACAAAATGCGCAGAGTGGACTGCTGAATTCATAGCTTTATTCATCCAGAGATATTTTTATTAAAACAACAACAACAAAAAGCTATTGATGGTTTAGAGGTCCCTAACACAGGCAATTAATAAAGCAAGTCCATTAGCCCCATTATGGAAGGGACAGTACCGAAAAGATAATTTATCTGATTACTTAAATATAGGCAAAAATATGCTTTTAATCCACTTTAGAGCAGGATAAATCATAACCAAGTGAAAAATATGCAACAAAGTATCTTCTATTCATAAGGGTGATAAAAATTTTAGAAAACTACAAACAGCCATTTGGAAAGCTCATTTTATTAGATGAAAAAAATAATAAAGCACCGACTTACACCAGCTCATCTTCAGCAACTTCCTTCTGCTTATCTAGATTTCTCCTCCTCAGTTCTGTCATCATCTGGTCAATCTCTTTCTGAAGCGCTTGCAAATTTCTCTCAAAGGCCTTGTCTTGAGTTCCTAGAGTTTCATTTAGTCTTACAGCTTTTTCATTCACAGCTGCAGGGGGTAGAACAAATTTTGTAAGTCAGTAGACGCAAGTGCCACATGCAAAAATGGCACCAAGCATCTGCTCTTCCCCCACACCTGCCATGGGCGTTCCGCTGGGAACAGAGAGCCGGTCAATCCGTAACAAGAAGGGAAAGGTGACATATCCCTCCAACTATATTTCTTTCGGGGGTCACGGTAATTCAAGTATGACGTTTCTGCATCGCAAGGAAGAAAAATGCAAGTAAGGAAATGGCTCAGACCTTCTTCAGGTGAGAGGCAAACCGTGAGGCATGTCACGTAGCCCTCAGGAGATGAAAGCACAAGGTCAGCACTGCTGAGAGACACAATCACCTTCTGAGTCCAAAGCCCGTCGGTGATGAGATCTCTGCAAACAGACCTACCCTCCTACGTCCACACAGCCTGTATTCATTTGTTTGAGGGAATGAGGCAGGAAGCACTGGTCTTGGGATGCGGGTCATAGCTTAAGGCCCAAAGCCACCTTCTAGCAACAACACCCACTGGAAGGGCCTGTGTTTATTGTGCATTGAATAAAGTTTCGGACTGTGCCCTTCAGAATCTTAGGCCTTTCTAGGTGCTTCAGGCATTCACCAGTGATGTCAGTCCTATCAAGCATCTATTTCATAGGTTAGTGTTCTGGTTTCATTTGGTAAAAGAATCCCATGTCAGATAAAAGTCTGAAAAACTGGGGGGTTGAAACATTTATGCGGTTCTAGTTTTAGGCCGACTTGTCCCGGAGTGTGTTCTATGGCACATTAACATAACAGGTTGAAGGGAGATGTTTTCTCAGACTCTTGTGCACCAAACCCTGACTTCTGTACTATCACCTGGGAACATCCCCAGGATGAGGATTGGCTAAGAGGCATTTTCTACTATTCAACATTAGATTATTATTTTTTTAATTGGTGTTCAATTTGCCAACATATAGAATAACACCCAGTGCTCATCCCATTCAACGCTAGATTCTAAGACGTCTTTAGGATGTAAAGGATCCTGAAAATTCACTTCTATTCTCGGAAAAACTGTCCCGATTGGCACTGGCTGGAGCTATCCCAAGGGTAGTAGTCAGGGTCCCTGGAACAGGTGGACAGAGGCCAAACAGAGCAGCCACGACAGGTGTGACATGGCGAGTTTGCACAGCAGTTCTGAGATGTGGTCTCTAAGCAAGCGGCACTGGTTTCACCCCAGGAACTGACTAGAAACGGAGATTCTCAGGCCCTGACCCAGACCTACTGAGTTAAAAATTCTGGGCCCAAGGGGACCAGGAATCTGTGTTTTAACAGGCCCTTGGGGGCTTCATGCTGTATGCTAGAGTTTGAAAATCATGGTTTAGCAGAAGGAATCGGGTTTCAATCTTTAATTTTACCCTTTCCAAAATATATCTTTTGAATTCTCTTTTCGTGATTAAGGTGTTTAGTTAGAAAGCTGCTGCTGTCAACACCTTATTCTAACAGCCATAGTTTAACCTGCAGAACAATTTGAATCAACTCTTTTAAAGAACTAGTATGGCCATTCCTAGCCCTGTGGCAGAAATTATTGCTCAGGGGCCATATTCCTAGGAGTTAGTGAGGGTGGCTCTTTCTTGGCCAATACTTAGCCCTCCTACTTTGACATACACCAAAGAACCTTCTCAAGATTCCACCCCCACCGTTGCTAAGTTATCACCTAGGCTGCGGGGTGTTTGTCAAGGAACCACAGTGACCATGGCCTGATGAAGGAAAGCTCCTTGATCCAGCAGACTCTGCGAGAACTATGCCAGAACATGCCAACGATTAAATGTATGGTTTATACTTCTTAGATTTCAGGAAAGGCGGTAGATTTGGTTCCCCTTATGGCACCTCTCCTGCTTTGGCCTGTCTGTATGTTGACTTTGACTAACTGTATTATGTAACTAATCCCTGACCTTCTTTGCATTCATAAATCCCACTTCTCAACTCGTCAAAGGTGTATGCTTTTCTTTCATTAAGTGAATATATACTGAGCTTTGACGAGAGATATTTTTTGAAATTTGATGGACATTAGGTCCTGAGTCTAGGTGGTAAGGGGGTAATGCTGAGAGATGCAGCCTCACTTGTGGTCTCTTCTCAAAACCAAACTTCTGCAGAGAAGAGCTTGCTGGAAAAAGAATGATGTAAGAGAGAGGAAAGGAAAAGAAAGGGATGCCTGGACCTTTTGGAGCATATGTATCCTTTCTTTTAAATGAAAATAATTATGGAAACAACTAGAAGAAATTATTAAGGCACACACCAGCCGCTTTAGCAAAATGATACTGTGTTGAGAAAGCAAGGCATCATTTTAATAGAAGAGATGTGATTGCTCTTCTGCTTCTACATATGGAATTTGGAAATTCTCTGAATATTTTAAAACTAAAGATGAATGTGTTGTTAAGTCTCTTATTCAAAGATATCCACTGTGGGTTCAGTCCATCTTCAATAGGATTGAGGATAATTGTAACATTAATATATCTCTTAAATTTACTTATATATTTCTCCTTTATTTCAAAGAGAATTTTAAGTAGTTTTGAAATATCTTTAAAATAAGATAAAATTAACATAAAAGGAGATGGACTAAAGATAAAAAATAATGTAAATCAGAAGACATATTAATAGACGGTATCTCAGGAGCCAGAGCATAGCAGCAGATAAAAAAGGGATACCTAAGTACACAGTATCTGTAACATATAAATACATTAATTCCTCAGGAGAAACAAAGTTGTTTTTCCTACTGAGCCTAAAAAAAATATATCCTCTGATGGGTAAATTCATCATGAATGACAAATACTACTGTGACCTGAGAAATAGGAAAGAAGGTGTCTAGCATTTATTCAGTCCTAATATATGTTGGTACATATGCTAATACATCATATATATACACACACATGTATATCTATATATGGGTTGTTTTATATATATATATATACATGTTTATATATATTCAATCATTAATTCTAATAGTTCATGGAATAAAATATAGCATATTTGTGATCTAATCAGAAGTCACAGCAAAGTAGATTTTAAAACTTAATAGTGAGATAAGAATGCCTTGGATTAAGAGACCTTGATTATGCAGGAAGAGACCATGACTTAGGATGGAAGATGGGGAGTAAGGTGCTGCATCTCCCTAAAAATAAAACTGAAATAGACAAATGCTGGGCTAACACATGTACTTTTCCCACAGCAATTTATTGTCACTAATAAAACTAAAAGTACTGATATTATCCCCAATTGGTATAATTATAAGAGACAAAATGGGTGTGGATATATGACCTACTTAAGGCTTTTGGTGAATTTCCTTTATTTAAAAAAAAAAAAAATCTCCTGAACCGCCAAGACTTGCAGTACCATATAAACGCCTCAGTCAGGATTCGGTTTACCTCTTGCATATTCCAATTTAAACATTCAGGAAATTTCGATAGTTGGACTAGTTTTGTCAAAGTTCTTTTCTAAAGGGCTGTGCTTATCATACTTGTGGTCATTTACATTAGTACCTGCTGGAAGAAGGGAGGAGGGTGCACATTTCTCCCACGTACGGGATCACGGCTACCCCACGGGGTTCTTCATGTGAATCAGCAAAGCACTGTCCCATCTGGACAGACACAACCAGACTGCCTGCCTGATGCACAGCTTAGGGAATGGGCGACCCCTCAGATGGATGGACAGTGGGTGATGAGCAAACCTGGCCTAGATCTCATTTCCACCTGCCCCTGCTGGTGCCTTTGCACAGCCCGGGTGGTGGGCACAACGCAGAGGAAACAAATGAGCAGGGCTGATGTTGGAGCCTATTGAAACCATGCACAAGCATTTATTCTTATGCATGAATGTTTGATTGAAATGATTTCAAAATAAGCTTCCAGGATAGGCTGTAAGCATTGACAGGCCTTCATGGATCCAGGCAGAGGGAAACTGTCTCACTTGCAATGGGATTTTTTTTTGTTTTTTATATGTGTGGGGTAGAAGGACTGCGGGATGGAGAACACCTCAAGTTGCATTAATAAAATAAAACCAGGGAAAGCGCAAAAACTCCAGTGAGCAGAGGATAAACCATAATGAGTTAATCACGAATTTTCTGGTACGTGTAACTTCTGTTTCAGATCCTGACATGTTTTGCTTCAGATTAAAACTCTGTTGCTCCTTGCAGCGGGGAAATCTTTGGGAGTCTCTGTCTCTTCTTGGCCAGGGATTCCTAAGAATTCCCTGTTAGGATCTGCCTTGAACGTTATCTCATGTCCTGATTTATTTGGCTATATTTCCAAGTAAAATGTCTAAAATACATAGCACTGTACAGCAATAAAAATATTTTATTTTCTAAAGAAAAAAAGCTGAAGCATTTTTCTTACTTTCTAAACATGCGTGTATGTTTCTTGTATAATAATAGATACTTAAGATCTTGGGTTTTGTTGTTGTTGCTGTTTTCCGTGTTTCCTATAAGAGTTCTTAACCTGTGGTTTAGCCCCCAACTGGCTTCCACTTTGATTCTCAGTAGAGAATTGGTAGATGCCAAGAACTAATTCCTAGAGAATTAGGAACTAAATGCACTGAAGCCTCTGGTAAGATAGCAAATCCAAACCCCAAGCAACAGATGTTCATTAAAAACAGCACCAAGTATTTTAAAAGCCATTTTGAGAAATTAAAGTGCTGCTTTAATGTACTGAGCAGGATGATAACATTAGCTTTAAAAAATTTAACAATTTTTTGAATAATTTTGAATACAAACAATGGCAAAGCATAAGTTGCCCATTAGTTTAATCATAATAGCCATTCCTTAAAAATGAAAGCATTCCTAAGGAACTGTACTCAATTTACCATGACTCTGCCCCCATAATTACTAATTCACGGACTGTGGCCCCTAATTTAACACTGTAGACTGTAGATGCTCAGCAGAGAATGCCCTTGAATATCCCAACCAAAATACTTTTCAAAACCCGACCCTCAGGTTGAGAAATGTCATTTCTTACTAGAGAAATTCCAATCCTGTGTAATCCCTTTTTCTATTTTTCTGGTGGGAGACATAATGATTAAATTAAATGATTCTAATACCTTCTGCATCCTGGGCAAGCTCCTTAATGAATTCTCCTAAGGAGTCTGCTCTCCTGTTGGTCCTCTCAGCATCCTGTCCAGTTTGCTCGCCATCTGCTGTCACTTTGGTAGCCTAATGATCCAAATGCAGGAAAAGCATAATTAATTGAGATGATGAAGCTACAGCTAGATAAGCTCCCACTGGCTACATTTTCTTTCAAATATAACTCTGAGCCAAAGGCAATCGATGAATTATTGATCAGATATACTGGAAATGACACCCCGTGCTCAAGTATACAATTAAACTTTATTACTTCTTGCATTAAATGGAAATCAGAGAGCTGTATTTGGTCTTTTTAAAACCCCTGCTATATACAATGACATAGAAGAAGTGATAAAACACAATTATTTTTGAAGTAACTTTAAGGCACAGTTGCCAAAAGTCTTTAATGGATTCTTAGGCTTCCACATGTTACAGTTTTGTCCATATTTTATTTACTGAAAAAGTGTGGAGCAGAGCAATGATCTCCTGAGGAGGCTCAGGCCGTCTGTCTCAATAAGCTTGATCCTATAGATGCAGTCTAGATCAATACGTTAATTAAAGAAACAAAGAGAGAGAAATGCTTAGCTACTCAGTAGTAAATGCTTGTTTTATAACACTCTAAAGATGCCAGTAAAACATTAAAGAAGAAGAAATGCTAACTTTCCCCATATGTCATCACCAGAAAAGACGGCTGTTAATCATAGTACCATCCATCACCATCAGCAAAACAGAACGCCACAAATAGCCTCACCTCCCAAAGAATATCCCCGTACATGTGCACCTTCATTCGCAGTGAAGGTGCCACGCGACACAAAGGGATCCACTTAATGTGTCCGTAGGGAAGACATGTTGTATTTAGTCAAGTAAAAATGGCAGAGGCGACATTCAAAGTTTCCTAAAAGATACTCTAAGGTTTAGAAATAGGTTTATAGTTCATTTTTCTATGCATATGCATATGCTAATAAATATCACTTCTTTTTTTACTAAAAAGATAGGGCTAATCTAATTACAGATAATGAATCAAAGAATCGCAAACTGCCTTAAAATAATTTGAAAAGGTCCAAATTGGCAGAGTATTAATGCTCTATAATCTTGTACCAGAGTGTTTGCATTGTAGACATGCCCAGAGATTCTAATTTTTTTTATACATAAGTGGATTTTAAGTAGAAATTAAAATAGAACTAAATGGGCAATACAGAACATGGCAAGAGATGCTATAGAAATTATCCTGCATTTTGTGTTTCCCAGGGTGCAGTAGAAGAGTTAAGTCATGACCGTTTTCAAGGGTTTACCTAAAAGGTAAGAATATAAGGTCCAACTATCATCGACTTATGTCTCAACTTATGAGTGTTACCATCACAAACAGAAGGATGAAAGGATAAGATCCACTAGAAGTCAAAAAAATCCCTCTTTGCAGTGTGTGGTAAATAGACATAATTATCCGGAGGGTGCCAATCAATAGGTCACGTGACGTTTTACACATATGCACCACATGCATATACACATGCACGTAGCTTTTTTTTATTTTTTCACATAGCTTTTTAAATGTTACTTTGGCATCACTAAAGTCAGCTGCTTAAGATGTTGGCCTTCGACTCTGTCACAGATGTTTGTCTGGCCTGGACTTGACTGGACTCTATAATCTCACTCCTATTTTCACCATCACAGATGATACTAAGGGACTTCATCTACGTTACAGTTAGTTTTAATATCTTAATGAGTCATGAATTAGCAGCACTGCGTTATCACACAGAAGCTGCACGTTATGATTCAAACTTAAAATTTATTCTTTGCTTTATCAATCCTTATCTATATTACTAATTTATCAACACCTTATCGATTATATTCCTAAAAGATCGTATGTTACATATTCACACCATGAAGGCTACCAATTCTGGTTCACAGTTGAAAGCATCTAATTTTTTAAAATAAATGTGTATTGATACCCCGTCTCTTTTAAATTCTGGATGGTCACAATCCCACCGGCTGCCTTTCATTCTTCTTCCTTAATTAATTTATACAATAATGTGTAAAGTGTCATCATCAACAAACTGGGTATGGATTATATGAGCACTTCAACGGTTGGATGTCAGGAATTCTCCATGACCCATGGTAAGAACCAAGCTGAAAGAGTGATCACTAAGGCCCTACGCAGTCAGCCTCCCTGGAGTCCGTGTGGTGCATGAACTAGGCCAACCTCTTTCCTCCTTAGGCCCTTCTCGGATCCTGCTGCCTTTGCCTGGAATGAACTTCTCCTCTGTCCTTTCAGATCCTCATCGTCTGTCATCTTTCAGCATCAGTGTCCCCTCTGGGTGTGGCCATTTCTAGGCCACTTTCCATGGAACATGTTCATCATAGTTACCATGCGTTTTAGAATTACTTATGGCTCCCCTACTTATTGGCTACCTCCCTGGAGGAAGGGTAAGCTGTCAGAGAGCAGGAATTGGGCCTGTTTTGCTCATCACTTAATACACAGCTCCTGGTGTGATACTAACTGATAGCAAGTATTGGATGAACGATCAATAAATGATTAAGCAATTACCTACCAAATCTTGCCAACTTTTTTTTTTTTTTTACCATTCTAACTGTCTCTTTTTCTACAAACACTCCCCAAAAGAGCTTTTGTTTGTACTACTGCAACTCTTCTCCAATTATCCAAAATAAATGCAGCCTTAAAGAGTCAGTACCCACTTGACCTTCTCTGTGAAGTCCTCCCTGACTATTTTGGCTTAGGCTCTTTTTTTTTTTCTTCTCCTTTCCTTTTCTTTCTTTCTTATTCAAATTTTTCGTTTAATATACTGTGAGATACCTTGATTGTATCTTCTCCAAAGTACTCTCCCCCCTGCATCTTCCAACTCTTCCAAAAGAGTTCTCTAGTTTTCCTAACGCAACAAGAGATTCTGGACTATACTTCTGTCCTCTTTTTGAAAGTAATATCCTCCCACTGACACCAATGGTCACACATTCTCATCTAATAAGGAAATGTATTTATGAACATCAGAAACCCAGTTCTGAAACATTTGCATTAATTCTGAATGGATTCAGCATTTTCTGGCTTTAAAGAAAAGCAGCAGTTTGAACTTGTGACTTGTTGATAAACCCATTTCTGCTGAGGGGAGAGGAAGGGAAGGAGAGCAGATGCTGCATTTCCCTGCCACCCCCAAGTGCTACACTTCACAAAGGGATGCATCCAAAGCAGACGTGCAATGGTGACTTTAAAACTGTTACTGCAATACAACGATGAAGTAGACGGTAACTGGACACCGACCAGTTTCTTTTCCCCCCAAACAAACTAAAAAACATAACCAGAAAGATAACTGCCTGTTCTTGCGCAGTTCTTCCGATCATGTTGAAAGGATCTCACATTCAATGATCAAAACATTTTCAAATAGGATTTTCATTTTAAGATGTTCCCCTCCCCCTGCCCCTCCCCCACCTCCCAGGTATTTAGCTTGAAAGAATGGGCTTTCTTACCCATTTTATACATATTTCAATCAGCAATAGTAACTATCAATAATTTGGCATTTCTGTTTACGGTTGCTCCAGTTGTTTTTCCAATTCCACAAAGCCATTATTCTGTGTTGCCATAGAACAGAGACGGTGGATTCCAGGTAACAGAGTTTTTTTTTTTCCCCATTTTTTGATCTATTTTAGAAAGAGAAAGTACAAGAGACAGACAGCCCATGGGGTGCGGAGCGGGCAGAGGAAGAGGCTCTCAGGGGGGCCCTCCAAGGGCCTCGATCTCATGACCCATGAGATCATGATCTGAGCTGAAACCAAGACCTGGACCTTTAACTGAGCCACCCAGGCACCTCGCAAAGATTCCTTCTGAAATCAGTGTTGGGTTAGATGTGAAACACTAAATGTTTGGATTCAATAGGCTAAAAAGATGTGAAAGCTAGGAAACGTTATTCGTGTTTCATAGAAGAAATAATCTGAACAATCTGACTTTTGGTTGTATAATATTATACACACTGGGTGGACCCGATGCAGCATCGCCGCCCCGTCCAGGTGCATGCGTACCTGCACTTGTGCCCCATGCTGACCTGCTTGGTGTGTGCAGCCCAGCCGGGCGCTGTGGGATGTGAATGGGGGGCCTAACCATGGTGCCTGGGGGGAGGGGCTCTAACCTTGGTGCCATGGGGGGGTGCTAACCGTGGTGCCGGGGGTGGGGTGGGGTGGTGGTGTTGCTAACAGTGGTGCCATGGGAGGTGTTGCTAACCTTGGTGCTGTGTGGGGGGGCTAACTGTGGTGTGTGTGTAGGGGGTTGCTAACCTTGGTGCCATGGGGGGAGCTCTAACTGTGGTGCTGGGTGGGGGGCTAACCTTGGTGCTGTGGGGGGGCTCTAACCATGGTGCCGGGTTGGGGGCTAACCTTGGTGCCCTGGCAGGATTCTACTGCCGGGTGTATCAGCCGCTGTGCTGCGATGGCTTTAGGCTTTGCCACCACAACCACCATGAGGTTTGTCAACACTTACACACTGTTTTACAGCAAGGTGAACACTGAAGACTTTGCTAAATAAATTAACTTTTGATCCCCTACAGCAAGGACCTGTTTCCCCTTTCCTGATTCAACCTTGTCTTATGGAGCTTTCCCGGACCTGCAGGGTCCATGTCAATCTTGAGGTCCTGATGCTGGAGGGTATTTCAGGGTGACCTGCATACGTGTTGTGTTGGCATCTGGACGGGACCCTTTCTGGGATTTTCAAAACCAACTGTTGTTATTACCGCCATTTGTGACTATGTTGGGTAGTTACTTTGTGAGGTTTTTGCATATCTAATCTCTGTCCGTGGGGCTGAGGCTCTAACTCATTTCATTTCTGTTTTTACTCCTCAGGGTGCCAAGCATGGGAGACATTGAGTGATTAGCTAACATAATAATAAACCAACTACAAATCCCTTTGAAGTTCCAAAGCCCATTGGAAGAACCAAAAAGGATCTTTCTGTATGCCTTCCCAGCACCATTCAAGCTGGTCTCGTGCCAGGTGCTTTGCTTGCCAGTGAATGTGGATGGCTGGGCAGTTCTTGGGCATTTTTCAGAGGCTAACTGGAAGCCCGTGCTCAAGAGCTGCCTCTGATGCTTAGGAGGGGAGCCAGGCAGAGGACCCTGCTGTCCCAACCACCACCATCCCAACCATGCTGCATTCTTGTCACTGGCCTCATGGTCGTAGAAACCTGCCATTAGGGGGGCGGGGCAAGATGGTGGAGGAGTAGGGTCCCCAAGTCACCTGTCCCCACCAACTTACCTAGATAACTTTCAAATCATCCTGAAAACCTACGAATTTGACCTGAGATTTAAAGAGAGAACAACTGGAATGCTACAGAGAGGAGTCTGCGCTTCTAACAAGTACAACTCATTTTTAGCCATTCTGCACTGAGCAAAATGACTAGAAAGAAGAACTCACCACAAAGGAAAGAATCCGAAACAGTACTCTCTGCCACAGAGTTACAGAATTTGGATTACAATTCAATGTCTGAAAGCCAATTTAGAAGCACAACTATAAAGCTACTGGTGGCTCTGGAAAAGAGCATAAAGGACTCTAGAGACTTTGTTACTGCAGAATCTAGATCTAATAAGGCTGAAATTAAAAATCAATTAAATGAGATGCAATCCAAACTGGAGGTCCTAACGACGAGGGTTAATGAGGTGGAAGAAAATGTGAGTGACATAGATGACAAGTTGATGGCAAGGAAGGAAGCTGAGGAAAAAAGAGAGAAACAATGAAAAGACCTTGAGGAAAGGTTAAGGGAAATAGATTTCCTCAGGAGGAAAAATCTATGTTTAACTGGGGTTTCAGAGGGCGCCGAGAGGGACAGAGGACCAGAAAGTATATTTGAACAAATCATAACTGAGAACTTCCCTAATTTGGGGAGGCAAACAGGCATTCAGATCCAGGATATAGAGAGATTCCCCTCCTCCTAAAATCAATAAAAACCGTTCAACACCTCAACATTTAATAGTGAAACTTGCAAATTCCGAAGATAAAGAGAAAATCCCTAAAGCAACAAGAGAAAAGAGATCCATAACTTATATGGGGAGAAATATCAGATTAACAGCAGACCCGTCCACAGAGACCTGGCAGGCCAGAAAGGGCAGCAGGATATATTCAGGGTCCTAAATGAGAAGAACCTGCAGCCAAGAATACTCTATCCAGCAAGGCTCTCATTCAGAATAGAAGAAGAGATAAAGAGTTTCCAGGATAGGCAGAAACTGAAAGAATATGTGACCACCAAACCAGCTCTGCAAGAAATATTAAGGGGGACCCTGTAAAAGAAAGAGGAAGCCCAAAGAAACAATTCACAAAGACAGGGACTGAATAGGTATTACGATGACACTAAACTCATATCTTTCAATACTTACTCTGAACGTGAATGGGCTTAATGATCCCATCAAAAGGCGCAGGGTGTCAGACTGGATGAAAAAGCAAGACCCATCTATTTGCTGTCTACAAGAGACTCATTTGAGACCTAAGGACACCTACAGCCTGAAAATGAAAGGTTGGAGAACGATTTATCCTTCAAATGGTCCTCAAAAGAAAGCAGGGGTGGCAATCCTCATATCAGATAAATTAAAGTTTATCCCAAAGACTGTAGTAAGAGATGAAGAGGGACACTATATCATACTTAAAGGGTCTGTCCAATAAGAGGACCTAACAATCATGAATATTTATGCCCCGAATGTGGGAGCTGCCAAGTATATCAATCAATTAATAACCAAAGTAAAAAGATACTTGGATAATAATACACTAATACTGGGAGACTTCAACACAACATTTTCTGCAAATGACAGATTTTCTAAGCACAACATCTCCAAAGAGACAAGAACTTTAAATGATACACTGGACCAGATGGATTTCAGAGATATTTACAGAACTTTACATCGAAATGCAACTGAATATACATTATTCTCAAGTGCATATGGAACTTTCTCCAGAATAGACCACATACTGGGTCACAAATGAAGTCTCAACTGATACCAAAAGATTGGGATTGTCCCCTGCATATTTTCAGACCATAATGCTTTGAAACTTAAACTCAATCATAAGAAGAAATTTGGAAGAAACTCAAACATGTGGAGGTAAAAGAGCATCCTGCTAATTTCCTCAACCAGGAAATTAGAGAAGAATTATGAAGATTCATGGAAGCTAATGAGAATGGAGATAAAACCATTCAAAATCTTTGGGATACAGCAAAAGCAGTCCTAAGAGGGAAATACATCGCAATACAAGCATCCCTCAAAAAAATGGAAAAAGCTCAAATACACAAGTTAACCTTGCACCTAAAGGAACTGGAGAAAGAACAGCAAATAAAACCTATACCACGCAGAAGAAGAGAGTTAATAAAGATTCGAGCAGAACTCAATGAAATAGAGACTAGAACTGTAGAAGAGATCAACAAAACCAGGAGTTAGTTCTTTGAAAGAATTAATAAGATAGATAAACCATTAGCGAGCCTTATTAAAAACAAAAGAGAAAAGACTCCAATAAAATCATGAATGAAAAAGGACAGATCACAACTAATACCAAGAAAATACAAACACAATTTTAAAAACATAAGCAGCTATACACCAATAAATTAGGCAATCTAGAAGAAATTGATGCATTTCTGGAAAACCACAAACTACCAAAACTGGAGCAGGAAGAAATAGAAAACCTGAACAGGCCGATAACCAGGGAGGAAATTGAAGTAGTCATCAAAAACCTCCCAAGACACAAAAGTCCAGGGCCAGATGGCTTCCCAGGGAAATTATATCACACGTTTAAAGAAGAAACAATACCTATTCTACTAAAGCTGTTCCAAAAGATAGAAAGGGATGGAATGCTTCCAAACTCGTTCTATGAGGCCAGCATCACTTTAATTCCTAAAATGAGACAAAGACCACACCAAAAAGGAGAATTATAGACCAATATCCCTGATGAACACAGATGCAAAAATTCTCACCAAGATACTAGTCAACAGGATCCAACAGTACATTAAAAAGATCATTCACCATGACCAAGTGGGATTTATCCCCAGGATGCAAGGCTGGTTCAACACTTTTAAAACAATCAACATGATAGATCATATCAAGAGAAAAAACAAGAACCATATGATCCTCTCAATAGATGCAGAGAAAGCATTTCACAAAATACAGTATCCATTCTTGATCAAAACTCTTCAGAGTGTAGGGATAGAGGGAACATCCCTCAGCATCTTAAAAGCCATCTACGAAAAGCCCACAGCAAATATCATTCTCAATGGGGAAACACTGGGAGCCTTTCCCCTAAGATCAGGAACATGACAGGGATGTCCACTCTCACTACTGCTATTCAACATAGTACTAGAAGTCCTAGCCTCAGCAATCAGACGACAGAAAGAAATAAAAGGCATTCAAATTGGCAAAAAAGAAGTCAAACTCTCCCTCTTTGCAGATGACATGACACTGTACATAGAAAACCCAAAAGACTTCACCCCAAGATTGCTAGAACTCATACAGCATACGGCAGTGTGGCAGGATGCAAAATCAACACCCAGAAATCAGTGGCATTTCTCTACACTAACAATGAGACTGAAGAAAGAGAAATTAAGGAGTCAATCCCATTTACAATTGCACCCAAAGGCATAAGATACCTAGGAATAAGCCAGAGGTAAAGGATCTATACCCTAAAAACTACAGAACACTTCTGAAAGAGATTGAGGAAGACAAAGAGATGGAAAAATATTCCATGCTCATGGATTGGAAGAATTAATACTGTGAAAATGTCAATGCTACCCAGGGCCATTGACATGTTCAGTGCAATCCCTATCAAAATACCATGGACTTTCTTCAGAGAGTTGGAACAAATCATCTTAAGATTTGTGTGGAATCAGAAAAGACCCCGAATAGCCAGGGGAATATTGAAAAAGAAAACCATAGCTGGGGGCATCACAATGCCGGATTTCAAGCTGTACTACAGAGCTGTGCTCATCAAGACAGTGTGGTACTGGCACAAAAACAAACACATAGATCAATGGAACAGAATAGAGAACCCAGAAATGGGCTCTCAACTGTATGGTCAACTAACCTTTGACAAAGCAGGAAAGACTATCCAATGGAAAAAAGACAGTCTCTTCAATAAATGGTGCTGGGAAAATTGGACAGCCACATGCAGAAGAATGAAACTAGACCATTCTCTGACACCAGACACAAAGATAAACTCAAAATGGATGAAAGATCTAAATGTGAGACAAGAATTCATCAAAATCCTAGAGAAGAACACGGGCAACACCCTTCTTAAACTTGGCCACAGCAACGTCTTGCAAGATACATCCACGAAGGCAAGGGAAACAAAAGCAAAAACAAACTATTGGGACATAATCAAGATAAAAAGGTTCTGCACAGCAAAAGAAACATTCAACAAGACTAAAAGACAACCTTCAGAATGGGAGAAGGCATTTGCAAATGACCTATCAGATGAAGGGCTAGTAGCCAAGATCTATAAATAACTTATTAAACTTAACAGCAAAGAAACAAACAATCCAATCATGAAATGGGCAAAAGTCATGAGTAGAAATCTCACAGAGGAAGACACAGACGTGGCCAACAAGCATATGAGAAAATGCTCCACATCACTGGCCATCAGGGAAATACAAATCAAGACCACAATGAGATCCCATCTCACACCAGTGAGAATGGGGAACATTAACAAGATAGGAAATAACACATGTTGGAGAGGATGTGGAGAAAGGGGAACCCTCTGCACTGTGGGTGGGAATGTGAACTGGTGCAGCCACTCTGGAAAACTGTGTGGAGATTCCTCAAAGAGTTAAAAATAGATCTGCCCTACGAAATTGCACTGCTGGGGATTTACCCCAAAGATACAGATGCAGTGAAATGCTGGGACACCTGCACCCCGATGCTTAGCAGCAATGTCCACAATAGCCAATCTGTGGAAGGAGCCTCGGTGTCCACTGACAGATGATGGATAGAGAAGATGTGGTCTATATATACAGTGGGATATTACTCAGCCATTAGAAAGGACAAATACCCATTTGCTTCGACGTGGATGGAACTGGAGGGTATTATGCTGAGTGGAATAAGTCAGTTGGAGAAGGACAAACATTATATGGTCTCATTCATTTGGGGAATATAAAAAATAGTGAAAGTGAATAAAGAGGAAAGGAAAGAAAATGAGCGAAAATATCAGTGAAGATGACTGAACATGACAGACTCCTAACTCTGGGAAATGAACAAGGGCTGTGGAAGGGGAGGTGGGTAGGGGGATGGGGTGACTGGGTGATGGGCACTGAGGGGGGCACTTGATGGGATGAGTACTGGGTGATATGCTGTATGTTGGCAAATCAAACTCCAATAAAAAAATATACAAAAAAACCCACCTACCATTACACACCAAGTGGCATGCTGGCGCAGGAGGGCTGGGGCTGGGAGGAGGCAGTTGGCTTTGGGGCCAGCACAGTGCTTACTGAGGAAGACACCAGCCTTCCCCCATGGAGACGAGAAGAGCTGCTCCTCTGGACCATTTCCAGAAGAGGAGGAAATGTGAGGTTCCTGGCAAGGAAGGCACGGACTTGTGGTATTGGTGCTCTAAAAGATGGGCTAGAGAGTCAGGCTCAGCTCTACCCTGGGTTAATATGTGCGCTGAGAAGGGCTTCTAATACACCTGTGTCGCATTTACTCTTCCTGCCATAAAGATGCACAGAGGGCATAGTCCCTATTCTGACACTGATGAAAATGAAGGTGTGGGGGAGGTTAAGTGATTTATCTGAACTTACACACACAGGGTACTGGGGGAAAAACACAAATTTTCTGTCTCACAGCTTTATATTTTGTCCATATCAAGCACTAATTTAGCTAACATCCGGGAAGACTAGGAAAATACATGGAAAAGCTGAGCATTCTGGGTGGGAGGAGGGACACTGCTTGAGCTCAGGGAGTACTTTAAGTGTATAAACTTTAGGTTTCAGTAAATTAACATATTTAAGAATCCATATCAGAACATCATAGGAGCATATTTTTAGAAGTCATGTCTTATTGCACAATAATTAAGTTGAAGAGTCATCCTTGTCAAAACCACCCATGAGAGAGACTCATGAGGGAAGCCTATGACAAATGCTCTATGAGCTATGGGGAGGGGTGACAGATAGTGGTCTCATGGTAGAAGCGAAATTCATGACACTCCGTTTCACCCGGACAGGCTATCCATAATGTCACAGATGGACGCTAAATACTCCGTGATAGGAGCGAGCTGTCTGATTCAGTTTGGGTCTTCTTGCATTTTATTAAATTACCATTCCATCCCTTAGTCATCTTCCTTCTTATTCACTGTTATCTTGTCCTTTGGGTCTTTGACAAATGTCTTCTCATTTATCCTACTATGTCGTACAATCTTCCTTTCATTCTGTCTTTGATTTTCTTATTTTTACATCCTCTAACCTCAGTTCCACAATCTTTCCAGCTTGCCTTTCTAAATGATGCCTTAAGCAGTACCTTGTGTTTCTCTCCTACTTTTATTACCTTTTTTTTACATTCAAGTCCACAGAATGTGGTATTTTTTTCCCTCTATTTTTCTTCTTCTTTTCTTTTTTTTTTAGAGTATTTATATTAGGCAGCATGCATTAACATTAGGCATGCATTAATTTACCTCTGAACAATGTAGCTGTTACTTTCTTGCTTTAGCTCAAGCAGTTCTCACTGTGCCTCTTGAAATCTGCACATAATTTTCTTGGTGGGATATTACTAGTGTCTTTCATTTTGTGCCTTCTTTATGTTAAAACTAGAATCTAATGGGGCAAATCTAACTAGTGAATAGACAACATTGCTTAGATGCCATCCACTTTTGCATCTGCAGACTTACGTGTTTTTTTTCTAAAATTAAATTTTAGGTGGAATCATTTACATGATTTTCTCAAGGGTCATCTTCAAAAGCTACCAATTTTGTATAAGTATCAGTGAAATACTCCTCCGACAAACCATTAGACAACACACAAGGAAAGAGAGAGGGAGAAGCCAAGTGGCCCTCTGGTGATAGGTGAGTTCTATGCAATTTCTCCCTAAATATTTCAGGGGTCAGTTTTAAGAATTCCAAACAAAACAAGTATGATGTGTTATGCGTTCTCTCTCTCTTTTAAAATATAATAGCAGAAATAAAAAATATTGGCAACTTAAACCTTTTCAAATTATAAATAGGGTAGACATAATATTGTTGGCATGGAAATCATTTAGAAACTAGTTTCATAATTTTAGAAACAATTTTTGTTTATTTATTTTTAAGACCTTATTTGATTGAGAGAGAGAGAGAGAGAGAGAGAGAGAGAGAGAGAGAGAGAATGGGGGAGGGGCAGAGAGAGAGGGAGAAGCAGATGCTCCATTGAGCAGGGAGCCCAACAGGGCTCAATCCCAAGACCCTGGGATCATGACTTGAGCCGAATGAAGGCAGACACTTAACTAACTGAGCCACCCAGGTGCCCCAGAAACAAGTTTTATTTAAGTTTGATTTTTAAATAGGCAATAAAAGACAATGCAAATAAAGCTATATTTGATATTTTATGTAGTTCAGCTTATTATACAGCTTTCTCACCTTACAGATAAACATTTAAGAGATGCTTATCAAAGGAAGTAAAACATCCAACTGAATATAATTATAAATATATCCCTGATTTTAGTGTATTTTAGAGACATTAAATATCAATCCTTATTTTGAGTTTTTACACCTGTCATCTAGTTATTCAAATGCTATTATTTAAATTATTCATAGTTGATTAAACAAATATTACTGAAGTATTGTGTGCATGATATTGGTGATACTATGATGAGAAAAAAAAATTAAGGACATACCCCCTGCCCTTTTGGAGCCTATAGTCTGTTAGAGTAGAGAGGTATTTGTTGAATGATCATGAAAATAAATTTATAATTACAAACTGAAGAATAAACACAGTGGTATAAAATAGCTATAGGAGGAGTCTCATCACATCTAAAATATCTCTCATAAGGCAGGGTTCCATGAGCTGGGGTTTGAAAGGTGAACTGGGATTAATAGATGTTAACCAAATATAGGAAAAGGTGATTTACTTCAAAGGCTAATGGAAATACGTGGGCAAGCTCTGTGGTGGGGTGAGGTAACTGAAAGGCAGTATGGCCAGAAGCTGTGATGGCAGGAGATGCGGCCAACAAGAGGATGTGAACCTTTAAACCAAGAGCGATGAGAAGTTGGGAGGAAGAGCTTAAGCACTCGGGGGACATTGTCAAATTTGCAATAGCTAAAGTGCATTCTGGCTACACTGTAGAGGACAGAGTGGAAGGAAAATAAGAGTAAAAGCAGGGGGAGTAGCTAGAAAGCCAATGTGGTAATCTCAAACTAACGATTACGAAGATTGAATGAGAGCTGAGGAGTGGAGAGGAGATCTAGACAAGAAGCATCTGCTGATGGGTTGAATAAGTGGGAGTACAATGAGGAAGAAAATGGACCAAGGAAAATTTCTAGCTTTCTGGCTTATCTATTCAATGCATCAAGGTCCAGATAACCAGACCACGATGAGTTGAGGGAAAGATGAGACTGCATAGCTAAGCAAGAATCTGACCACAGTGGGAGAGCATCATATGCCATATTGAGTAAAATGGAGAGCTGTTGTAGAATTTGAAGGAGAGTGGCATGATCAGGTCTGTGATTTGGAGAGTTCACTCTGTCATATGCTTAATAATTGGCTGGAGTTGGATATGGTTTAGGAAGAGAGGTCATAGAAAGAAACGGAATTGGATTGGGTTGAAAAAGAAGGTAAAGGGTAACTCATTCATTTTGGGGAAGAAGATTGGCTAAATATTGGAGGACAAATCCCTGAGATCCTCTAAATAGGAAAAAGTATGTTTTTATTTTTATTTTTTTTATTTATGATAGTCACACAGAGAGAGAGAGAGGCAGAGACATAGGCAGAGGGAGAAGCAGGCTCCATGCACCGGGAGCCTGACGTGGGATTCGATCCCGGGTCTCCAGGATCACGCCCTGGGCCAGAGGCAGGCGCTAAACTGCTGCGCCACCCAGGGATCCCAAAAGTATGGGTTTTAAGAGGAAGACGATGAGTTTCGTTTGAGATGTCTAATTGGTAGTAGTTAGGTTTCTAGGACTGAAGCAGGAGGATAAAGTCTGTCTTAAAAATATAAGATTTTTGAATCATCAATATATGCATGGCAATTAAAGCCCAAAAAAGAACTCACAAGTGAGAAGAGATGTAGATTGATGACTGTACCCCAAGGAAACCAACTTTTAAGGGATGGGCAGAGTAAGAGGCTGAGAATCAAAGGACAGAGAATTAAGAGAAAAATAGAGGAGAATATATCAAGAAGGAAGGGAGGCTCAAAAATGGCAATTGCTGCTGGGGTTTCAAGTAAATTAAACTTTTCTTTGGATTTAATGACCAACTTGTCATTGGTTATCTTCTAGAAATAGCTTTAGTAGCAAGCTGGGAGAGGAAATCTAAATTGCAGTGGAGTGAGAAGTGAATACAGACCTGTCTCCCAGGCTTTCAAAAACTTTGGCTGTGAAACAGAAACAGAAGAGGGAGCTAAGAAGAGAGCAGCTATTGAGTAAATGGAGTTGTCATCTAAAAGCATCTCAGTCTTCACACATACTGTAGGACAGTTCAGACATTCTAAATATGATTCCTATGTTCAAGGCACTTATATTCCAAGAGGGAGATCAAACAGCAATAAATCAAAATACATTGAGAGAGATATATGATTATGTAATATTTTGCCTATGTAATATTTGCACACTAAGTTGCATAAAATACACGTTAAGTGTTAGTTTGGGGAGGAATTGGATTCTCTTTACAAGGGTTATTAGAGAACTAGATTGCTCCAGGAAAAAATGAGCATAAAATATATAAGCACCTGAAAGAAAAAGGGCAACACCTACCTCAGCACTGTAGGATGAGGCTCACCAAATGCTTTAAAAAATCTACAGAAGGTGTTAGAGAACAACTGGTCATCTAACAAACCAGGAAAAAAAAAAAAAAAAAAAGGAGGATCAAAAAGATTGGCTATACCAGAGGAAGAACTTTCCAGTAAAAAGGGAGCTGGAACTATCAGGCAACTACAACTCTGAATAGTTTCAACCATGGCTGACATCCGAATCATCCAAAGAGCTCTTGACAATGCCAGCGGGCTCACTGCACCTCAGGCCAATTACATCACAGCCTTTGGGAGTGAGACTTGGCCCCAAGTTTAAGGCATGTGGGCTTATGTGGGCTCCTAGTTTAAGGCACTGTCCCTGTAATGCAGCCGTGGAAGTCATGGCTACCGGACTTCTCAGTCTCTGGTGGATCGATACCGGATCTTTCGCGGTCCTCAGATAAAGGTGCTGGTGGTCTCAGACTGATGTTATCGGATATTTCAGCCATCTAGCCTTCTGGTGATGGCTCTTCTCTATATATCAATTCATCTTTTGATTATCATACAGCTTGGCCACAGAGGAAGAACTGATCATGTTGACTTGAGCATTGAAGGTCTCCATGGCAGTTATGTTTCTAATTATAAATGTGCTAGAGACAAGATTCATTTATATATGAGGATTTCCATTTCCTCCTCATCCTCACTTCAATGAGGATATCTTTGCTTTCAGCAGCCTTACTCTCTAAGCTTTTTGTGTTATAAGATCTTTAGAATGCCCAGATAAAAATGGTCTTGGAAAAGGAGTAACTTTACAGTGAAGAATCTGGCAAACATTACCTTAGCCAGGTTATCAAAATAATATGATGTATCGATTGCATGGGTTCTTAATTTGAGGTAATAAAAATGGTACTTTATCTCTTTGGTATTTCCCACAAAACCCCATAACTCCATATTGATCACAAAAACATGAGACAAACCCCAACTGAGGGATATTCCACAAAATATACGAGCTTGTCACAACTATCAACATCATCAAAAATAAGGAAAGTCTAAACCTCAGTCCCTAGCCTAAGAAGACATGATGACTAAGTGTAACTCAGTATCCTGGATTGGATTCTGGAATAATATAAAGACCTTACGTGAAAACTGAAGAAATCTGAATAAAGTACAGTTTTTGATTAATAATGATGAATCAATGCTGGTTCATTAGCTGTGACAGAAATACCATACCAAGAAATTAACAGTAGGGGAAACTAGATATGGAGTATAGAGGAAATCTCTATCATCTTTTAACTTTTCTATAAATCTAAAACTATTCTAAAATAACAAGTTTATTTAAAAAGAGTATTGGAATGAACTGAGATTGGATAATAGACCTACATATAAAATACAAAACTATAAAACACCTAGAAAATAACATAGGATAAGAAGCTTTTGCACAGCAAAGGATACAGTCAACAAAACTCAAAGACAACCTACAGAATGGGAGAAGATATTTGCAAATGACATATCAGATAAAGGGCTAGTTTCCAAGATCTATAAAGAACTTATTAAACTCAACACCAAAGAAACAAACAATCCAATCATGAAATGGGCAAAAGACATGAAGAGAAATCTCACAGAGGAAGACCTAGACATGGCCAACACGCACATGAGAAAATGCTCTGCATCACTTGCCATCAGGGAAATACAAATCAAAACCACAATGAGATACCACCTCACACCAGTGAGAATGGGGAAAATTAACAAGGCAGGAAACAACAAATGTTGGAGAGGATGCGGAGAAAAGGGAACCCTCATACACTGTTGGTGGGAATGTGAACTGGTGCAGCCACTCTGGAAAACTGTGTGGAGGTTCCTCAAACAGTTAAAAATAGACCTGCCCTACGACCCAGCAATTGCACTGTTGGGGATTTACCCCAAAGATACAAATGCAATGAAACGCCGGGACACCTGCACCCCGATGTTTATAGCAGCAATGGCCACGATAGCCAAACTGTGGAAGGAGCCTCGGTGTCCAACGAAAGATGAATGGATAAAGAAGATGTGGTTTATGTATACAATGGAATATTACTCAGCTATTAGAAATGACAAATACCCACCATTTGCTTCAACGTGGATGGAACTGGAGGGTATTATGCTGAGTGAAGTAAGTCAGTCGGAGAAGGACAAACATTTTATGTTCTCATTCATTTGGGGAATATAAATAATAGTGAAAGGGAATATAAGGGAAGGGAGAAGAAATGTGTGGGAAATATCAGAAAGGGAGACAGAACGTAAAGACTGCTAACTCTGGGAAACGAACTAGGGGTGGTAGAAGGGGAGGAGGGCGGGGGGTGGGAGTGAATGGGTGACGGGCACTGGGGGTTATTCTGTATGTTAGTAAATTGAACACCAATAAAAAATAAATTAAAAAAAAATAAACTCATTGATAAAATTTAAAAAAAAAAACATAGGAGAAAATCTAGATGACCTTGAATATGGGGACCACTTTTAGATACAACACCAAAGGCATAATCCATGAAAGAAATAATTGATAAGCTGGACTTAATTAAAATAAAAAACTTCTGCATTGTGAAAGACACTGGCAAGGGAAAGAGAAAGCAAGCTACAGATTGGGGAAAAATATTTGCAAAAGACTATCTGATAGAGAGCTATGATCCAAAACATACAAAGACCTCTTAAAGCTCAATAATAAGAAGAGTAACAACGCAAAAAAAAAAAATGAAAAGACTTGTTCTAGGCCATCCAGGCTACCATAACCAAATACTACATATTAGGTAGCTTATAGCAACTAAAGTTTATTTCTCATAGTTCTGGAGACTGGGACGTGCAAGATCAGGTCCCCAGCAGATTAGGTGCCTGGTGAGGACTCATTGCCTAGTACCATTTTCCACTGTGTCCTCATAAGGCAACGAAGGGGGAAAAGAATCTCTCTTCTATAGGGGTTCCTTTTAAAGCAGCACTAATTCCATTCCCGAGGGCTCCACAGTCATGACCTAATTACCGCTCAAAGTACTCACCTCCTATTATCACCACCCTGGTGGTTAGAATTTCAACATAGGAATTTTGGAGGAGACAAACACTTTGTCCACAGCAAGACCTGAACAGACAGCCCACTGAAGACGATACACGTACAGGTGGCAAATAAGCACAAGAAGACGCTCAGCATCACGTATCATTAGGGAACTATAAGTTAAAACAAGGAAATATAACTCCACACATATGAGGGGGGCCAGAATTCAAAACACTGACAACACCAAATGCTAGTGAGGAGCTGGACAACTGGAACTCTTATGCATTGCTGATGAGATGCAAAATGGTACCACTACTTTGGAAGACGGTTTGGTGATTCATCACAAAACCAAACATACTTTCCCCATATGATCCACCAGTTGAGCTCCTTGGTATTTACAAAAATGAACTGAAAACTTACATACTCAAATGTTTACAGTAGCTTTCTTCATGCTGCCCAAACTTGGAAGCAACCAGAATGTCCTTTAGTAGGTGAATGGATGAATAAACTGGTACAACCAGACACTGGAAAATATTAGTCAGTGCTAAAAAAGAAACGAGCAATCAAGCCATGAAAAGACATGGGGAAGCTCAAATGTGTATTACAGAATGCAAGAAGCCCATGCGAAAAGGCTACCTACTGTGTGATTCCAACTATATGATACTCTGGAAAAGGCAAAGCTATAGAGACAGTACAAGGATCTGTTTGCCAGGAATACGAGAGGAGATGAGAGGGGAGAGGGATTGAGTGGTGGAGCACAGAGGGTTTTTACGACAGTGAAACTACTCTCTGATATGGTCATGAGGAAGATGAGTCACTGAACATTTCTGAAAACACACAGAATGTACGACACCATGAGTGAACCACAAAGTACATGGCGAGCTCTGAATGATAGTCAATGCGGCCTCACTCACGGTAACAACTGTTCCACTCTGGGGGTGGGGGGTGTTAATAATGGGGAAGCTATGTATTATAGGGTTGGGGGTATATGGGAACCGTCTGTACAGTCCAACCTTTGCTTTTAGCCTTAAACTTCTCTAACATATTAAGTCTATTTTTAAAGATGTATTCAGTACGGGAGAGCCTGCTGAAGAGAGGAAAAGATGTAGGCTAAGACATCATAAAGGTCGGAGTGTCCTCATAAAACATTTTTTGTGTTTCTAGGTGTGGCTCATTAGGCTGTAATCAGATCAATGAGAGCAAAGCTTGTGTCACTTTTGCTTATTCCTCTGTTCCCCGTGTCTGTCATTCTGCCAAAGTACCTAGAACACGGTAGATGCTCAATGAGTATCAATAAAATGAATGAGTAAATGAAATGTCCCTGTTCCATGGAATCTTCTCTACTTACCCTTGTAGAGATTATTCCACTTGTGTTTCTCAGGTATGTTTCTTGTTCCTTTATTTTTCTTCATGCTTTACTATATGTGTGCACGCAGTCGTCCCATATCTCCCTCCACATGTCTAAACATATGTACACACACACACACACACACACACACAGAGAAACTAGACTGAAGTTCCTTGAAGGCAAAGAGTGGGCTTCATTTATATCTTTCATCTGCAAACACTCAGTGCGGGGGAACATTCGTAAGTGCTTGGTAAGTTCACTTTGCTATGGTAAGTCTAAAATTTTTTTTTAAGAGTTTATTTGAGAATGAGTGTGTGTGTGTGTGTGTGTGAGAGAGAGAGATAATGAGTGGGTGGAGCAGGAGAGACAGAGGGAGAAGCAGACGCCCTGCTGAGCAGCGCCCTGGGAGTGGGGCTCGATCCCAGGACCCTGAGAACATGACCTGAACCAAAGGGAGATGCTTAACCAGCTGAACCACCCAGGTGCCCCTAAAATGTCATATTTAGCTGTATTTACGTAACACATACAAAATGACCAACTATTAAATTAACATGAGGTAATGTACTTCCTCTAGTTGATGTCTAACTAGATCTGGCAAGGAATTCTGTATCTCGCTGGTGCAAGATTCTGAAAAAGTGCCCAGCGCGCTGTGTGTGAGCTCAGGGCCGCTGCTGAGCATGGCCGGGAGGCCGGCGGGATGCCCGGGGCAGTGTGGAAGGGCTCGGCCTGGCTCTAGTGGATTGTGTGGCCGCCGGTGGCTCTTCTTATCCTCACGGCCTGAGGCGCCCCTTCTGAAGCAAACAAGCAAGCAAAACCGCGCCAGATCCTAGTAGGAACTTTCCAGCTCCACTGGTTGGTGGTGGAAGGCTCGCCTAGGCCCCGAGCCTCCGCCGTGCCTGCCTGCGGCCACACGATGGCGGGCTCTCTGCTGTTTTCGGCGGCGGCCTCCTCGCAGGAAGAAGCTTCAGCCTCCGGCCGTTTGCAAAGCCTGAACCCCTGACAGGACGACGGGCCTGCAGGGTGTGATGCGGAGTGAAGTCAGTCAGTCGGAGGACGACAGACATTATATGGTCTCATTCATTTGGGGAATGTAGAAATTAGTGAAAAGGAATAAAGGGAAAGGAGAGAAAATGAGTGGGAAATATCAGAAAGGGAGACAGCACAAGGGACTCGTAACCCTGGGGAACAAACTACAGGGGTGGAAGGGGAGGTGGGCAGAGGGTGGGGGTGACTGGGTGACGGGCACTGAGGGGGCACTTGACGGGATGAGTACCGGGGGTTATGCTAGATGTTGGCAAATTGAACACCAATAAAAAAAAATAATAATAAATAATAATTAAATAAATAAAATAAATAAAACACCCTGACAAAGCCTAATAGATGGGCCACGGACCTTCCGTTCTGACTTTTCCAAGGGCCCTGAATGCCTCGGGTCCTGGCGCTGCCCAGGCCAGGGGCACCGCTCGGCCTGCGTCCCTGTCCCCACGCAGACACCGGGCCGAGTCGCCAGCGTCCGGTGGCTGCTTTTCCTTTACCAGGCCCCGCCAAAGGCAGGGCTCGGGCCTTCGAGACCCATGAACACTCACCTCGTGCCTGGACAGCATTTTCAAAACGTAGCGGTCACCCGGCTCTGGCCAGCCACCCCGCTGACAGCACCGGTGTCAAGGCCTCCTGTGACGCTGCGAGCCCCGGACTTTGTCCAGGGAGGGAGCAAGGCAAGGGCGTCTGCTCAGGCGTGAAGCGGGGCGCGAGAAGCAACACGGTTGCCACCTCAGGAATCTGAGGAAATTTCCTCAGTGGGCCCGATCTGTCGCGGGGAGAGGACCCACGACCCCCACCTACCCTGGTCAGAAGCTCACTCATCTCCGCCACGAGCGTGTCCAGGTCGCCCTCCGCCAGCTGGATGAGCCGCTCAGGAGCCCGCTGCGGGGAGAGCAGGTGCTGGAAGAGAACGCGGCCGACACAGATGAGCCAAGGGTTCTGCAGCCATCACGGGCCTGCGCGTCTAACACAGCGGCTTTCCTCGACCTACGGCGTGTTTCGCCTTCTCACCCTTCAAGGGAAACATGAGACCGCGGCGGCTGGGCACACGGGGACGAGGCCTCTGCGGGCCACCCCGGCCCACGGGCCGACAGCGGTCACTTACAGAGACACTGCTCTGGGCCGGGCTGGCCTTGCTGCGTTTCGCACTCAGCTCTCCCAACTGTGCTGTGAGGTAAATGTTATTTTGTTTTGTGTCTGAGGAGACTTCGGCTCAAAGGAAGGCAAGGCCTGCACAAGATCACGTGGCCAGTAGGGAGGCAGAGTCCAGAGGAACCCAGCCGGCTGCTCAAGGCCCGTCTCCACCGACAGAGATACAGCCTCCGGGAGAGAGTGAGTGCGGGAGCCTCTGACGGAGGGACCTGGCCAGGCGCTAACCAACCGGCCTGTCTCGACGCTGGAGGAGCCGGCCCGGCGCTCACAGGGAGGCAATTTCCCTCCGTTGAACACAGTCAATGTCACAGAACACTGACACTACACGGGGTGGCCCTCTGACAGTGATGAATGAAAAAAGAGGCTGCTCCATAATCTGGTCTACACGCACCCAAATCTGGACCAAATGTGGTCTCTGTGGAGACCACAAAGTTACCGGAAGTCCATCTGCTGTTGAATCTGGGTCATCACAGCTTTAGCTTCTCTGTTACTCCCCTCTCCTACATAATTTCTGTTAGAACAATCCAGTACCCCCACTTCCTAGTAGCACCCAATCCAGTCCACGTCCCTGCTTCCTTACATCTGCCCCAGAACACCTCACACGGACTCAAATATTCCAACTCATTTCTATTACCCTCTTTATGGAGACATGTCCAAAGGCTGTTCTGAGGACTCTCCAGCTGGAACCAGAGAGAGCAGTGACAATGGACAAGGAGGTAAAAATAACTTGCTTACCATTTTTAAGTGTCAAAATGGGGCCCCAAATATCTAGGTGTTAAATAAATTGTAGAAGAACAACACTAACACACAGTCAAGAAAGACTGGAACTTAAGGAAAATCAAGGTTGTTCTGACCAACACTCGGCCAGCCCTCAGGAGACAGAGGACTGTATCTCTTGGCTTCGGTGCTGGCCAGAGATTAAAATGCTCTTCCGCTAGGGCCTTTCACTACTTCAGCCAGTGTTTGTGTATAATTTTAAACACTGCTGTCCTGCTGGAGTATCTGCTTTTCCGGTTTAATCTCCTTTCTCTTCATTCTTTCCATGTATAGTAGGCCTCCCACGTGCACGGGGGATACCCCCGAGATGCCTGAAACTGCTGGTAGTATCAAAGCCTGTATATCTGTTTTTTTCCCCTATATATGAGCCTATTGTAAAGTTTAATTCATAAATTAGGTACATTAAGAGATTAATGACAATAATAAAACAGAACAGTTATAAAGACTACATTGCAATAAAAGTTATGGGAATGTAGTCTCTCCCTCTCACAAAATATCTCACTGGACGGTACTCACCCGTCTTGTGAGGAAGTGAGATGATAAAACGCCTCCGGTGCGAGGCCCTGTGACATAGCACTCGGCTACTACTGAGCTCCTGATGATAAGGAGGAGGAGGGTCCTCCGCTGGTGAACCACCGCTGACCCAGGGTAACTGAAACCGTGGACGAGTGGGGACTAAGGACAGTAACCGGTTAGCATCGTCCTTATTACAACTCACGTTTCTGAATATGAGGCCTACAAGGTACAGATTCCTCTGGCTAGCTTTTCAGGTTGTCGTCCACACTTGAGGTTCTAGCCTTGTCCTCCACTAGCATGCCTGCCCTTGAACCTGTGACGGGCCCTGGAATTCACAGCTCCGCCTCTGCTCACATGCTCTCTTAGACTCAGTGGCAAGGGTATGAGGCCAGGGCCAGGGAGGCCTCATCGCTGGCAGCCTGGGCCCTTCCAGGCAAGTTACTTTGTCTCTCTGAGCTTTACAAAGCTAGTTTCCTTCCCATTGGTCCCAAAGTCACAGAGCCTCTATTCAAATCCTGGCTCTGCCCTCTAGTAGCCAGGTGATCTTGAGTCTCACGTTTAACTTTTCTGTGTTTCATTTCCCTACCTGAAAACAAAACAAAACAAAACAAAACATGGATGATATGCTACTTCTTTCCCTCCTCTTGGAGTTTCTGTAAGATTTGTGTAAGATAATTCATGTTAGACGTTAGTCAGTTAATTGCTTTGCACAGAGATACTCATCAGTAAGTGTTTGTTATTTTTGCCATCATCATGACTGGTTTCCTCTTCTGGAAAATAGGAATAATAATACCTTCCTTCAAGGCCATGGCCCAGATTACAGAACATACTCCCTACAGGAGCGTCTGCCAGTGCCGACTGAATAAATCTTAGATTTTTTTCCTCCACTCCTTGCCAACATTTCTCTGCCTATGAGAATTGTATCTATCCTTTAAGTTCCAACACAAATTACACTCTCATTAATAATGTGTTCCCTGGTTACTCCAAATACCTGTTTCTCCAATCATCATACAACATTGTAAGTCAGATTTTGATAAAGCACATGGTGATTATTTTGATTGTTTAATTATTGCTTTAACCACATAGACTATAAGCTTCCCAGGGGTAGTGACCACAGTATAGGAGCCATGAAACTCCCAGGGAACCAAGTGCAATATTGAAGCGTCCTAGAATTTCTCAAAAAATTCCTGATCATTGACTGATAGCATACCGATAGTCACTTTCCATCTTTTTTTATCAGATGAGATCTCAATTTCCTTAACATTTCCTCCTTTCCCACCAACTACTGAAAGTTTTAACAATATCTTAGACTAGTGTTTTTCAAATTCGTTCTTGTTGGACTATCTTCAAAGGTCTGCTAGCTCTCTAGTACAAAATTTTAATCTTGTGTTTTCATTTTGACACAAAGCTTAAATGTTAATGTAAGCATTTCTGGAACTCAGGCTGGGCACTGGAGAGATGGATCTGGCCACCTGATCTCAGCACCTACCTCTGCACGCATGTCTGATCATGTGGCAGATTGCGCACATAAATCATGTGAACTTGTCAAGTGATGCCAAATGTCATTTTTGGACTCCTTGCAAGGGGCTCCATAGTTCATATTGTGGAAAGGTAGGAGTTACATGTAACAGACTGATGAATGAACCTGTGCGGAAGCAGTCAGGAGCAGATTCTTGCCACAAGTAGCAATTTGCTTTCAGCAAAAATCATCTGTTATTTTATATTAATGTTTTTAATTTTAATTTTATTGAGTTTTTTTGGCTTTTGTAAGGATTAAAGTGTTTTGATCTTATAGAGCTATAAGTATTAGGGAACTATACCTGATTTTATGTGTGTACATATTTTAGTAACATAATAAAGCTGATTTAGGCCAAGCACTGAGGGTATATAAGCCTCTTTCCCTTAATAGCAATCTGTATATTATGACATTAAATTTGAAAAACACTGGTTCAGAAAGTCTCTGAATTTCTCTACTGGCTGCTTGCCTTGATTTGGGGCAATGTGAAGCATATTTATTCACTCTGGCCACTGTCCCCTGGGAAGCTTCTGTACTCTTTTCCCTGGCTCTTGCTGTTACTGCTCCAACCTACCTTTAGTTCTTGAGTCACATTTTCGAGACCATACAGCATTTTATATGGGGCGGGCAGTGGGCCGGTGAGGTTGATACTCATGGCCATCTGCTCCAGGCGAGCCAAGTCATCAAGAAGGAGGCCCGTGCATTCATCTCCACAAACTGTAAGAGGGAAACGACATAGAATATTTACTTCTGTTAAGTATCCTGGGCAGATGTTCAAAGATTTCAGCTATGAAATATTTTATGGCCCAAGTATAATTCTGTGAGACACGATGCTACTCATCTTAGATAATTAATGCTTTCAAATGGATGATGGATGGAAAAAAGATGAAAAGAACAACAAAAGAGCAGACATGCCTGTTGGCCAGAAGCTGAAATATGGACAGGGACAGAAGCTGAGGAACCAATGAGGAGGAGCAAGTGGATTTTGAGGGAAACAAGCATATTGTAGGAAGTACGAGAGGTAAGACACAGAATATGACATTATAAATGTTCCAGAAATTCCCACATAAGCAATCTAGAGGACATCTATAACTGGGGAATAAAACATGCTCTTGTGTCCAAAAATGTATGCAAATATACTGTGCTCCCCTGGAGCGCACTGTAGAGTATCTATAGCAATTGGGTCTCCACATGTATGCTGCATATCCCCAAATTATACAACTTTTCAGCTTGACATTTATTGAAAATAAATGTTTTACAAAAAAGTCAAAGAAAATAACTTTTCTTTCTATAATTTGTGGGTTTTTTGCACATGATATGTATTTATTTACCTACGTATTTGCCAACTTTTCCTCTTTGGCCTTTCAACACATTATCACCTACCATTACATGCACTCCCACAAATTTCTACTTTGCTAATTAACCTCATCCGGTCTTGTGGATAAGTAATTGCTAAGGGCCAGGAAAATGTTATTCCTCAAGTAGCCAGAAGTGCTAATGTTCTATGTATAATTTTTTCAACAACTGGAAAGAGGGAGTATTCAAACTTGATGTGGTGGAAGGGGGCTGGTGGTAGAGTTAGTAGACAGGAAGAAATGGATGGCTTTTTCATTGTTAATTGCATAAACAGAATTTCTAAAATTAAAATACCTTAATTCTTTTGTAGGATTTTAAATATATGCATATTCAGTTTGA
The DNA here is from genome assembly GCF_053574225.1 of Canis aureus. Lineage (NCBI taxonomy): Eukaryota > Metazoa > Chordata > Mammalia > Carnivora > Canidae > Canis > Canis aureus. The sequence continues at coordinate 68,449,494 of NC_135611.1, read as the reverse complement.
AGTTTTTAGTTCCTTTTTTCCCCCTTTGCATCAGAGCAGTGAGGTGTAGCTTCTCCATGCCAAGAAGCACGTACTTCCATATTTATGATATGCACTCATGTATACAGTTATAATGTCTGGCATATATTCAGCAGAAGAGGTATCAAAACTATGCCTATTAGAAGACTGGTAAATACAGAAACATGGCAAATCCCAAGATTTGGAATAGCTTTGGACCATGCCTCAAATTGGCAAGAATTCAATTAGTTCTCTAAATAGCACTCCCCTGAGCTGCCTAATGGAGAGAAAACCACTAACTAAAGCTTGCCAACAAAGAGAAGTAGTACAGAGGGTGATTTTTTGATAGGACAGCAGTTCGAGGTGAGTTCCAGTATCTCTTCACAGGGTTTAAACTGCCCTATCAGGGTTTCAATAAATCAGCTCCTTACAAGTGATATCTGCAACCATAGAGCGTCACCGACAGGAGCTTCGCCAGTTTAGTGAACCAAGAGGCTTTGGAGGCAGGAGCTGAAGTGTGCACCTAGAGCTGTGTTCTCTTCCTCTTCTGCTAACTGGAATGAAAGGGAATTTGCTCTGCATGGAAACTCCGTGAAAAGAAGAGAGCATTGTGCCTTCCAGCTCAATGCAAGTGCTCGAGAAGCTTTAACACACCTGTCTACATGAAACAATTAGAGAAAACACAACCTGCCACATAATTAGGTGCCAAATTGACGATGTCTAAACATCAAGACACAGTCTGGTACTCAAATGTTAGTGGGTCTCAGGATCATCTGAAGAATTTCCTTAAATCACAGAAGACAGGCATACCCTCCCAGTGCTTCCCAGGGGCAACTCAATTACCTGGCTTCTGATTCTCTAAGAATGTGCTTTCCTCTCAGGAGAACACTGATACTTCTGGTTTGCACACCACATGTTGGTGGTGACTAGATCAGCAGCACTGTCATCACCTGGGAGTTTATTAGACATGCAGGGTCTTGGGCCCACTCCAGATCTAGTGGCTCAGAATTTTCATTTTAGAAAGATCCCCATGTGATCTATGCATATTAATACTGGAAAGCACTGCTGCAGGTTGGTTGGTCTCAATTCTGGCTGCCCATTAAAATGATATGGGGATTTATAAAATACAGGTATCTAAGTACTTCCCATCCCCACCTTCAGCACATCTGATTTCCTGGGTCTGTGGTAAGGCCTAGGCATCAGGATTTTTTTTTTTTTTTTTTTTTAATGATAGTCACAGAGAGAGAGAGAGAGAGAGGCAGAGACACAGGCAGAGGGAGAGCAGGCTCCATGCAGGGAGCCCGACGTGGGATTTGATCCCGGGTCTCCAGGATTGCGCCCTGGGCCAAAGGCAGGCGCTAAACTGCTGCACCACCCAGGGATCCCGGCATCAGGATTTTTTAAAGGCTACAGATGATCCTACCATACAGCTAGGGTTTAGAACCACTGTTCCAGATTATAAGCTTTAGGGATGCTCAGTCCTAAAAATAGAAGATGTCATTTTGCTTGTTTTCTCCTCTGCCAAGGGCATTTCTCCCTCCATTTTCCCCTATTGAGGTTCCTGGATGTTCCTTCCTCACAGGGAAGAGCTGTGGTGACTCAGAAATTAAAGTCTCCACCAATCACTACTACTCTCCCTTGGTCTTATGATGTTAACACTCCGGTGTGTATGAGCTGTCTTATTACTTCATTTATATATTGTCTCTTCCACGTCAGGGAAGAGACCGTAACCAGCTTTGGTCACAGTGTTTAGGAGGGTGTCTTGTACACAGTCAATGTAGTAAAAAAAATATGTGCTGACTACTATCGTTGTGAAAGAAGAATGAAAAATATTTTGGAGAAGATCAGAGTGTTAGAAGAGAGGGAGAGATGGAAAGGGAGGGAGGGATGGAGAGAACAGTGGTCAAACAGGAAGTGTCTAAATGGGGGAACACTGACCCCCATTAAGGAACTGGAGACCACAGATAAGTGCGGAGTTGAAACAACGGTAAGAGAAAATTGTCTTGTGATTGGAGAGGCAGAGACTGAGTAATGTCAGGATATGGCTATTATGACACCCGTGTAAAGTAATTCAGGTTTTTGTTTGTTCGTTGGTTTGTTTGGAGGTAATTCAGTTTTGACCCAGGGAAGAATTAAGGGAGTGGAGGAAGGGAGGGGAAGAAAAAAAAAGATACCAAATGTTATCAAGAAAGTAACAATACCCAAGGGTTACTGATCAGATAAAGGCAATGTTTAGTTCTGGGTGGATTAAAAGTGGTCACCACTTCCTGCTCTCCCATGAAGAGGTAAAGTCTAGAGTCTTTTTCCCACCGCTTAAATCTGGGTTAGATTTATGACACACTGTGAACCCAAGAGTGTGCCAGAGGAATACTGCATGGCTCTTGAGCCTCAGTGTCAAAGGGCTCAGTATTTTCTGCTTTCAGATTCTTGGAACCCCCTGCTGCCTTACGGATAATCCCACCAGAGTCTTCTTGAGGAAGAGAGGCAGCTGGGAGCAAGAGAAAGGCAGGCCCAACCATTGTAGTAGAGGCCCTACCCCATCATCTGAGACTCCCAGGCCTGACAACCAAGAACTATCCATCCCCGATCAGCCCAAACTGTCAACCTACAGAAACTTGAGGATATATCCAGTTGTTGTTTGAAGCTACTGAATTTTGGGGTGGCAGCAATACATAACCAACACATTTTCTCAAGTTTTGCAAGTGTGCTTTAGAGTGCAAATTCTTACAAGTTGTAATTCCCAGGCTAAGAACAAGTATTAGTAACATCTTAATTTTATTAAAAGTTATGAAGAATACAAAGGTTCGTTTCCCCCTCAGGCCAAGTTTATCATCATTATAAAGTTCCATTCAACTTCTAGTGAAGGTGGATTTGAGGCAGATGTTCCCAGGATGTGTCAGCAAACAATATGCTCTTTTTACTCTCAAGACCTTGACAGATACTTCATGATAGGACACCTGAGCATGGTTCGTAGGGCAGTGTGTTCTTCAGGAATCCTTTGCTAGCCTTTCTCTAATGTATAATTTAGTACCTACCCATTTCCAGGAAGAAATTGAGTCAGCTCACTGATAATAGTGTGGCTAGAGGTTGCTCACTGATGGTTCCAGAAATGTCCAGGGAAAAGTTTTCTCAGTTTTCCCTTCATACAAGAATAAATCAAGCCCTGGAATGCAGAACTGGAATCTGATTTACTGTAATACACTGCAGAGTAAATTGGTGAGCTAGAAAGCCAAGAGGCATGATGAATACTGATTTTCTCTCATTTATTCTACCCCCTGCCCATCTGTTTTGGTTTCTCATCTTCAGTTGTTGAAATAAAAATGTATTTAATTGCTCTTTCAAGGACTCATACATCCCACTTCATGTCTCTGTGTCCAAAGGTCTGTTATTACCCCACGTCTTATGGTCTCTGTATTTGCTTCTTGAGGAACAAAGTACAAGCACATTTCCATAAGTGAAAGGTAAGTTTTATGGGATGCTCCAAGTAATATACCAACACCTGTCCAAACGGGTCAGAAAGACTTATGGATATGACAGCCACGGGGATTTTTTCCAGAGCTTCTATATAAGTCTAGTTCATGCACTTATAAGATAAACACATGGGGAAATGTGCCTTTTACATAATGGTTTGCTGTTTTATTCTGACACAAAATATTTTACTTATACTACAAGCTACTTTTATTTGCCCTCAAAAAAGACTGAAATGCCTGGCAACAAACACAGGAAATGGGATGCAAATTAAAACCACATTTAATTCAGTAGGAGAGGGAAGATTTGAAGAGTGAATAGAGACATGGAATATTCACGCTATGTAAACAATTGTTCTTTGATAAGGGTGCAGTAACTGCTCAGTGTAAATTAACACCTATCTTGTAATCAGGACCCCAAAAGAACCTCTTCAAACCATTCTATTCAGCAAGAGATAAGGTTATAAAGTGAGATCCTGCCTAAACTGCATGGGAGCAAAAGCAAATACTTCAAGACTATGATTATATTTTACATGACTAAATGTTTCTGAGGCTTTGCCTATAAAAGTGTCAGGATAAATTTGTGCCTAATATTAACAAATGCAGTACTAAATTCAGATCGTTATAGCTGGGCACATGTAAGGGACAAATCATGCAGCTGATATTACAGATCTTTCTGTTAGCAATTAGTACAAAATACTGCATTTCTACCAGAGTCCCCCATGCATAATAACTACAGGCTTACTGTCACAAAAAATTCACACACTACATCCACACCAAAGAAGCTAAAGCTGAAACGAGTGCATTGAGTATTTTTGAAAAGGCCAAACCCATTAACCAATTTTAGGTAAAGATCCATAAATTGTCTGCTCTAATAAAATAGGGATAAATGAGTAAATACACATTTCTAGCAAAAGATAAAATCTGGGTACTTATATTCATGCTTTAATTTAACCCTTTTATATTAAGGCCAGTGAGAGTGCCTAAAATACGGATTTTATATTTTTCTCCATTCCCTTACCCCTTCAAGAGGAAAATTTTAGATGGGATTATATTTAGGGCTTATTCTTTTGTAGAAATAATATCTTCCAAAGTAAAAATTTGCTTTTAATTTCATTAAGTGGGCTTTTCCCCCCTATTATTTCTCTGAATAAAGGGAAAGGTATTCTGTGGGCTTAAGATGAGACTGATGAATTTGTTCTTGCACCAAATTGCTTTATATAAAATTTATATGTTTAACATATCATACAATATATGTTATATAATATACATATAATTATATATAACTATATAATTTGTAATAAACTAATAAATTTGTATGATTATGTTATATAATATAAATTTTATATTTTAATGTTCAAATATGTAATGTATGCTTTATTAAACATATATGTTAAACAAAAATCTGTATATAAGTATATATATACACATATACAAGTATGTATACATATATACATACATATATACATATGTATGTACATATATATGTAAATGTATGTATGTGTGTATATATATATAAATATATATATATTTACACACACATAACACAAGTTCATTATGGCTTAAGTACGGCATAACTGTTCCAAAAAAAAGAAACGTTATTTGTAAGCATTATAATAATAATGGGATGGTAACTTTTACCTACACAATATTCACTACATAGCAGGCAATACATTCTTTCTTGCCTTCATTATCTCATCTAATGTTCACAGCAATTCTATAAAGTGCTATTAATATCCTCATTTAAAGGATGAGAAAAGTAGTCACAATCATTGTATATATGAGTCTATAAATATTGCTGTGTGAACTTAAAGAGAGGAGAAAATACAAGGTGGTCATAAAGGGGATTTTCAGTGACTTGAAGAGCCTAGAATTAGAATTATAAAAAACCAGAAGTCAGCCTAACCTAAATATTTCATCAGAAACCAATGAGCTGTACAAAATATCATGTTTTTTTTAATAAAGTGGTCAAATAATAACCATGATGCTAATAATGCCTAGAATTTATTGAGCATCTATTATGCTTAGGTATGTTGCATTAGTATTTTGTTTCCATTTTACAGATGGAAGTGATGTAAAGTGATGATTGATGACCATCTCTTCAGATGATGAAGTGAAGCTTCGAAGAGTTAACTAAATGGTGTCTCACAACTTGTATGCAGCCAGTCAAGGATTTGAACCTTCTAGAGACACATCCTGACAGCATGTTCCTCACATCAGAAGATGGTCAGTTTCAGGGACACCACAGAAAAGACAGACTACCTTACTTATAAGACCTCCTCTGACTTGAAGATCATATGACTCTATTGTTCTTTGAGGTCAGTGAACTCCTTGGATCTAGCAGAGTGACAACTGTCATCAAATGGAGTTGACTCTTAAAGTAAAGCTTGACAGAAAATAAAGGAAATAGAGATCAGCCTCCTGTAGATGACAGTTCAACAGCACAACTCCTTCCATCAATGGAATGGCTCTCTCAATGTGATATATAAACCATGAGACTGAGTGCCAATAACTAGGAAAATTACCCAGAATCAGAGTGATAGTTGCTGTTCTACATTCTTGTAATCCTGGACCTATCCCAAGGAGGTTGACAAAGGACTCAAAACATCTTTGACCAACAAAACATGCAGATCAGGTACAAACAGGGTGAACAGAAGTTGCTTTTATAGATTCCATGATGTCCGGATTTGAATAACATGCCACAGCTTGGGGTTGTAAAAAACTGCAGTAGATACACTGGCCTTTGGCTAGGAAGTAGCACTTGGGGATTAAGTGGGAGCAGAAAGAGGATGGCATTTAAGGGGCAAGGATGGAGCGTGGTCACATGTCCCATAAGCAAAGCCACAACTCATTAAATAGCATCTGGAGGTCAACTGATACTCTCTCATTATCTTTTATTATGAAAGTCTCCTTTTCTTTACGGTGATCAGCCACATTGTACTGTTTTGTTCCTGCTCTCATTTACAAGGAGCAATAATTGCCATTAGCAATCATCGTTGATTTACAGGAGCACAGCAGCGTTCTAGTAATAATACAGAAGGGCCACTGTGTTATTGTGGTAAGATTCTTGCCAGCAATTGGATATTAAAAACAATAATCTTGGGACGCCTCGGTGGCTCAGTCTACCTTTGGCTCAGGGCGTGACCCCGGGGTCCTGGGATCGAGTCCCACATGTGGCTCCCTGCATGGAGCCTGCTGCTCCCTCTGCCTAGGTCTCTGCCTCTCTGTGTGTGTCTCTCATGAATAAATAAATAAAATCTTAAAAAAAAAAAAACAATAATCTTGACCATCTCTGCAGATCAGTGTCAAGGTAGGATAAAACCTCAGATCTTAGCTTTTACCAAGTGGCTGAAAAGTGTATATATATTTTATATAGTTAAGGGGCACTATCACATTTAGCTAGGTTTCAGGTAAAAAACACACTTCATGATTGCTTTTGCTACACCGGCAAGCAAAACCTCATCTTAAATGTTATATTTTAGATAAATTGTGACTATAAATAATAAAGCTCTTATATTCCTAATATCTCATATGCAATGAATAAAAATAGGAAGCATCAATTCGATATTTATAAAATGCTATTTCAGGCACTCTTTATGGAATAACATCTTGCCAACAGCTCCCAATTTTAATTTCTGTTCTATATAAGAGTAATATATTTTACTATGCCACTCATAATCTATTTTAAACATTACATGAGTTGTTTTGTGTTAACTACTGATCTGTAGAAAATAGGACATGAACAAATCCAAGTTTTGTGATTCACCATACAGAACCTTACTATTAAATAAATGTCTTTCTTGCTCATTCTCAAATTTCAAAAAGGCAGGTGGTTCTTCTCGTTTTATAAAATGGTATGTAAATTGTGAATGAGGGTTAGAAGAGGAGGTTGGCTTTGTATTAACCTAACATACTAAGGAGAAATCCATCCTGTTTTCTGAAAGTCCAACAAAATATCTCTTCAGAACTCACCAACATGTTAGAGTTATCCCAAATTATTCCTATCAGAAAAAAATGAAAATGTCTAGAAAGAAATCTGAGCACCCAGCTAGTGCTTTTTTCACTTCCATAGAAGGCAGGACTCTCTACCTCACAATCCCTGATGAATAAAAAATCTATCCTAACTAGCATATAACTATCATAACGTTTTAAATCTTAGAGGAGAGAGTCTCAGCAGTTAGTAGGAAAAAAAGTTTGTACCTATTAACATTATATATATCTAAAATTTTTCAAAAAAAATAAAATTTTTCATTTTTAGCCCATTTTATCTTTATTCTTTACTGAGGTAACATGGGCTTTAAGTCCAAGAAATAAAGAACTGAATTGATTAATGTTGAATATAGTGGGAAAACCACGTCTGCTTTCACTGTGTTGCATTGGCATTCAGTGTAAAAGAAAGTAAGATTTGTAAGGCAGACCCAGGTTCAAATCATAGCTCTGTTGAAAAGTCACTGTGAGCTTTGAAAAATAAATTACCTAAATTCAGTTTTGTTACCACACAGTAGAGATAATAATGTATAGAGATGTTGCAATCATGAAAAGCATATAAGGTGCTTACTATAGTGTCTGGCAAGTGGTAAGCTCTCAACACGGGTGAAATTTTAAAGAATTACTATTATGATGAACCACGTGCAGTGAAAGAGGTTTTGGAGAATGCCTGGGGTCTGAAGACAGGGCATTGGTTAGACATGCCCCGGCACTGGCTCCGATTGGTGAGGTTGGTAACTTTGGTAGGTTGAATTTGGCTCACTATGAGGGACTCTGCTCTAAATATAACCTACCAAGGGCACAGATTATTTGTGTAAATTCCTCTTGACAACAATGGAAATTCCATGTATAAAAGGCCTGTGTCCTACAAGAAATCCACCATTTTGGATTCCATAAAAACCTAGCTTGGTCATTGGCAATTGTTAGTGGCAGCTACAAGTCTCTAAGGTCAGCAGGGTCATGGTCAGTGGGCTCGAGGTCAGCGGGGGTCACAGTCAGCGGGGGTCGCGGTCAGTGGGCTCGAGGTCAGCGGGGGTCACAGTCAGCGGGGGTCGTGGTCACAGGTTCAAGGTCAGCGGGGGTCACAGTCAGTGAGGGTCGCAGTCAGTGGGCTTGAGGTCAGCGGGGGTCGCAGTCAGCAGGGGTCCTGGTCACTGGGCTCGAGGCCAGTGGGGGTCAAGGTCAGGAGGGGTCACGGTCACCGGGCTCGAATTCAGCGGGGGTCGTGGTCAGCGGGGGTCCCGGTCAGTGGGCTCGAGGTCAGTGGGGGTTGCGGTCAGAGGGGGTCACGGTCAGCGGGGTCATGGTCAGCGGGGGTCCCAGTCCCCGGGCCTGAGGTCAGCGTCCCCCTCCACTGCCCGCCCACTCCCTGTGCCCAGGTACGCACACACACACTCGGAGCCCTGGCGAGCGTGCCCGGGCTGGCAGCTGTCGCACTTCGGGCCGGTGGCCCCGGGCCGGCAGGTGCACAGCCCCGTGGCCGGGTCACAGGGCAGGGGCAGCGAGCCGTGCGGGTCACACTCACATTCCTGGCAGGTGCCGCCGGGGCTGCGGGGGCTGCCGGTGTAGCCGGGGCTGCACCTGGAGGAAAGTGGAGGAAGCAGAGGTCAGCGTAGGCCCCGTGGCCCTGGTGGGACAGGACCAGTGGGGAAACCCCTCCCAGAAAGGACCAGGGACTGCACACCTGAGGTCTGCACAGATCAAGATGCAAAACCAGAATCGTTCGGGGGACGAGGAAGACACGTGCAGAGGGCTTTTCTGGTTGATGGAATTCAAAACTTAATCATAAAAATGATGATTAATGATACGGAGTGCGGTAAGAATTTATTGATGATTCATTAATGGAAGATCAATCCACTAGTGAGAAGAAGGAAGTTCTTGCTAAGGTATCGAGCTTATTACTTCAATTTGGAGATATACATGTTTGAATATATATATTTTTTCATGTTTACTCGTGTGCTTTGGTATTCAGGGCTCCAACCTAGCACTTCCTCTCAGGACACTGACAGTAAACATTCGCCTGTAAGGACCATTCTTAGTTTCCAGTGCCCTACAGAATCAGGCAGTAGGCCGCATTTTGTGGGCCAACTTGCCCACCATTGCTCTAGATCATAAACATTGTTTTGAAGTCTTCTTTTTTAAAAAAATTATATATAAGTGGAATTAGAGACTGACACCTGGGCTTTCCTAGACTCACGCATCTTAAAGCTCAAAATGACCAAATAATTCAACCCACTAATTTTACTGACAAGGAAAAAGAAGTAATTAAGCGGCAATATACTACATTTTCTATTTAATTTTACTGGTCTTTTTAGCACATCTTACTGAAGATGGATTTTTTATTATATACCCAAAGAAGGGGGCTAATGTTATGCAAATAAAATACATAACATTAATCTGAGAGATTAGAAAGGAAATCCAACTAGATGAACCGCAAATGAAATCAATTCATGGACTCTTCCACCCGTTCGCATATCCATTTGCCTAAGGACAGACCACAGGGGTTATGTTACTGGAAGTCTGGTAACAACAAGATGCTACCAGGACTTTGAGTTACTCAGGATGGTCCCAAATTACCTGTTGTCCTGATTTAATTATTAAAACACTTCCTATCCTCACAGTATCCCAGTTTGGACAACAAATTATATGTTATATATATGGTCAATTAAATATAAACAAAACCCAGAATTTTTGTTCCAGAGACAAGTGTGGGAGGAAGTTGAGACACAATAGGAAGTCAAAGCCAAAAATCACTAACATTAGGCCTATACTCCTGAATGATTTTTGTGGCCTGGGGTTGTGGAAATTTGCACAACTTGTGAAAGTTCATTTATCTTGTGCTGTTTAGAAAAGGCAAACCAAAAAAAAAAAAAAATAAGTTATCCATTACTAGGTTTTTATACATTTGGAGTTTTAATTGTTACCTTATTTCAATGTAAGATTATAAATGCTCAATAAAACTACCATTTAAACAAGTCCACTTAAATTATTTCTTAACATTTACAGGTGAAAGAATTCTATTCTAAGCAGGTTCAGGTTGATTAAATGCTCATAGTTTACTACAAAAGTAACAAAGAGAAAGCATGGTGAGGGTTTCCTACATTACAGGGACACTCAAAACATGTAAGCAATTTTAGACCTGAGCTGATGAGCTTAGGCAGGTCATAAGATGATTTTAATGATTCAAGAAAGTCTCAGAAGGGGAACAAATTTATTTGGAAAGTCACAATAAAAATTTAACCAAAACCTTTGGTTTAATTTAGCGGAATAAAAGCAATTTTTCAGGGAAATATAACTTGATCATTTATATGTTAGAGATGATGAATGTAAAGCTGTAACAACATCTGAGAACTGCAAAAACTATTCAAGCCATTCACATTTGATAGTTGTATGACCCTGTTCATCTATATGCTATATGAACTGCCAACTCCTATTGATTAAACATTAATGGATATGAAAAAAAATAAATTTTCTATAATCACTTTGCCTTAAGACAGTAACTGTCAATTCGGTGCACCCTTCCAGTCTTTTCTATATACATGCTTTCATAGATAGTGGGAACTCCAATTTATAAATGTAGTATACTATCGAACATTTTTTTCATAAATTACTGCAGATAACACCCTTGGTGTCCAGGGACACTTTTAATCATCATTCTACTGGTATTTTCAAGGGCATGAAATGAATATTAGTCTAGCCATGAATACCAAAGCACACTGGTAGACATGAAAAATACTTATATTCAAATGTATATATCTCCAAAACAAATGGATTTTTTTTTGGATTTTTGTATTACTTTGAATTATTTAATTGCTGTTAATTTCTGTGGGCATAAAATTGTGAATGCACTGTTATATGCAAGTATTGGATATTCTGTTTAGAGTTTTCACACGCAGAATTGTTTGGAAATATAATTTGCAAACCTGTAGAAAATTCATTGGAATTCACAAAATTTAAGTTTAATTATTTAGTTATCTACTTACTTCCATTATTAACACAATCATTGCTGGCTATATCAAAAGAAGACTTTTAGATGGGTGAGTATACAATTAATATTGATTTATATTTGGAAAGAGATTGATAGTTTAAGGAGTTCTCCTAGAAGAACCCAGCAAAGGAGTGGGTAAAGCAGGGCATGGAAAGGAAAAAGTCCAAGCAATGTCCTGATTCCATGAAAAACTCTGCCTGATTCCATGAAAAACTCTGGAGCAAGCATAAGCATAAGCATCTGGATTTTGTACTTCCATGCTAGTCAGTCATTGGCTAAGGGCCCCTGGAAGAAGGTGGGGTAAATTTTCAGGCCTTAGGGAGAGGAAGCACTTAGGCAGGGCACCAATGTATCCTCTACACCTTCAATCTTCACAATGTTAGTGTAAAGTGAGTAGAGCATCAGCTATTGATACTCTAGGTAAAAAAAAAAAAAAAAAAAATTAGGACCTACCTAAATTAGTGGAGCTAGACTATGTCCATGGATAAACACTTAGAGAAAAAATTTTTATTACTGTATTTTTAGAATAGAAGACAATCACCTTTTTAAACATTTAGGCATGATTGACTAATTATATGCTAAATGTATTTGAAATATACATATGTATTTATTTTACTATAAATATAAATATTTGTATTTTTAAAAACTTGTTATCAATTAACACCAAAACTATCATGTATGTATACTATAAATAGTTACTTTAGAGGTAATACCTAAAACATACTAAAAATGGTGGTGATAAGCTTCAATATCCAGGATACTGATCTTACGGAAAATATGGACCCAGAAGATATTAATTACGGCCTTCATAGACAGTCTGGAATTGTGTTTCTTAATTTATCATTTGTATTACAGTTTATATTCAATTTAACAGCTACATAAACACATTATCAGATTTTGTAAAAAAAAATACGGTGAAAAAGAGGGGAGGTGGTAGAGGGACGGGTTAAATAGGTGATGGGGATTAAGGGTTCACTTGTGATGAGCACTGAGTGTTGTATGGAAGTGTTGAATCACTAAACTTTACACGGAATGTTAACTGGAATTTAAATAAAAACTTAAAAAGAAACTTTAAAAAATATGGTGAGCAGAAGCATTTAAGTAATATTGTTTGCTTATTGTTAAGGGAAACCCAATAACAAACACTTTATTGTTTCCATTGTTCTAAGAATGCTTAATATATTCACGCTCTGAATTACGTATACATTTGGTGCTATAGTGCCATAATGCTCAGAATAGTGACATGCACAGTGTTAGCCAATATTTTCCAGTGGATTAAGATGAGAATTATGTGTAGCCAGCTTTTTATCATTATTAACTATGATAATATACAGATATATAGATGTGTATACACTACACGTATGTGTGTACACTAAATATAGATGTATAGATATGTGCTATATATAGAGATACGTGTACCCTAAAACATAAATTAGATAACTGTAAAATAATTTGGAATCTTTGAGAAAGTCTACATACAAAATGGAAATAAACAACTGTCTTCAGAGAAAGTCTACCAAGATACAGAAATAAAAATAGTTTGGCAAGCCTATGAACTGCTAGAGAAGATGAAAATAAATTATGAAAATAATGAGTTCTTTTTTACTTTGGTCCTTTATGATATGATCTCTATGTTTCATGAGTATTCATACCGTTCACAGTACTGGCCTTCGTACCCCCGAGGGCAAGCGGTGCAGCGGTAATCATCGAGGCCTTCCAAGACACAGGAAGGGCTGAAACTGACAAAAAGAAAAAAGATTGTAAAAAATCTTTAGCTTATTTATTTTATATATTTAAGTATTTCTGTCATTATCCAGGTGATTGGGACTTATTTTGAGTTGGTTATAAATGACATATCCACAATTATTTATGTTTCTATTCAAAGGTAGGATATCACAACAAAATAATACCCATAATAATCCACAAATATATGGTTGTTTTTTAGTGAATTTACAATGCCTCACACTGACTATGTAAACATTTTGTAATTTTAATTATATGACAACCATAAAAGTATTAAACATCCAGCAAGTGTCCTGTTTTCCATGAATTGAAAGAAAAATATGGCTAGAATTCATGTGCATTTGCCTGAAAGCAGAATAAGTATGACTGAATGTTTTTCAAGTAAAAAAAAAAAAAAAAAGGTCCTAAAAGCTATATAACTTTTTTTCTGAAAATTCAGCCCAAATTGCCACTAGCACTTCAACACATGAAGTGTGAATAAATATTTCACTTAAAATAAGAATGCCTTTTCTAATTTACATACAGATTTCAAACTAAATTTATTTTAAACACAAAGTAATGTGATTTAGTGTGGGGAAAGGAGGGAAATTGCTCTACAAGAAAATGAATAAGATTTTCTGACAATTTTATGATCTTTTCTATTAAGCAGGTCTTCTAGAACTTGCCCTGTTCTTACTGCTGCACCGGTAGACCACAGCCAGTCAGGCTTTGCCGGGATTTCTGATCATCCTACCTTACAAAAGAAACACTTAGGAAGACTTGAAAACTAACCTGTACTAACACGCAGTTTTAGGTTGCTACAAACTTCTTTCAAGAGGATTCCCACTAGATAAAACCACAGGATGCACTGGGAACTTAGAAGGAAAAAATAATAATATATTTGTTGCAAAATGGTTATGCTGTAAATATCATTTATCTTTTTGTTGGTCTGCTAAAGAAGTTGATGCCGATAAGGATGTGTTGTGTATAGACCAGGGCCTCGACTCCTCTTGGGCAGGTGCCATGAGGAGCCTATTTTAACTGTCTTCTGGTGAGTTCAATCAATAGCACATGATTGAGTAATAAACTCTAACCTTTGCGAAATACATGAACAAATTGATCTACTACTCACACACTCATTATCCGACAAATTTATTTTTTGCCTTCTCAAAACAGATCCACAAATACATAATTGACACTTTCTGGCAAGCTTTTAGCTCTCTCAGTTAAAGCTTGATGCTGAGTGCATCTGCACACACACACACATACATGTGCATACACCACAAACTCATATATCACATTTCAAAGTCCTGTGTGTGTGTGTGTGTATGGCACTTGGAAACAAGTTTTTAGACTTTTCAAGTGAAACTCTAGAGAGCCAACATAATTAAACCATAATCCTCTACAGTAATATATCTGCCTCAATTACTATGCAAGAATGTTAGAATTCTCCTTGAATAGTTGATAGGAACGTTTTTGAGCTATGATATTATGGTGTTTTGAAACCTTTCCTTGAATCACATATAAGGGCTTACGAAGGAGGGTGTAGGGTTCACAGCTTACTTCAAGTTAGAGTAGATTCTTACTGCCTACAACTCCTTCATCCGCTCTTGGTTCTCATATGGTCTCCAGGGCCGCTCAGAAGTCCTTGTGCCATTCTCTCGGCAGCCGCCCTAGACGTTTCCTTATGTTTGCTAATTCCAAATTTGCCTCAAGAGAGTTTCTAAGATTTAGAGTTTGCTAGTCTGTCTTGTTCCCGTGGATACGATAGAGAGGAAATGGCTTCCTGGATCCCACCCCCTCCTCCTTTTTATCCTAATTCCCTGGTTGTCCTTTTTCAGTCTCCTTTGCTGACCACACATCGTGTCCTTGACCTCTTCATGTACCTCCCACTTCAGTCTCCAGATTTCTCCCAGCCTGTCCTGTCCTCTCCCCTAGATGGTCTCGTTCAGTCTTGAAACCTTTGCACCTACCCTAAAGGATCTAACACCGAGTTTCCACCTCCAAAACACCAGCGACCTTTCTATGATTTTCCCCTTCTCATCGCCGGTCACTCTGTGCTTCCATTTGTTCTGCCGTGAACCACCGAGTCAACTCTGTCTCCCTTCCTCTCCCGTTCCACCTGCGCTCTACCTGAAACTGCTGCTCCTGCTGCCATCACCGGCATCACTGCCTGATGCTGTTCCAAGTCGCCTCCTGCCATTGGGAGACTTGGCAGCTAGGACATTTCATTGACCACGGAAGCTTCTCAGAATCATATGTTGGTCACTCTTCCCGGACACCACTCACTCTTCTCAGCTGCCCTGGATTCACGCTGTCTGCTAAGCATGGGCCAGTCCCCTGGCCAGTGTACCCGCTGTCTCCTCTGGCGGGCCTCTCCCCCAGGTAGGCACGCGGCTCCCCGCCCCCCATCACTCCATTCATCTCTATCCAAGCCTTTGTTTATGAAGATCTTCACTGGGGCCCCTCTCTAAAAGGGCACCGGCCGCTCTCGATTCCCTGGTAGCACTTTTGCTGCCTGACGTTACATTATACATCTGCTGGTGTTGTGTTCGGCTTTACTGACGTCTGACCGGTAAATAAAACCATAACATAATTAAATTGTGCATGTGATGACTTGGTATACACATATGTACACATAAATGAACACATCTATCACCCCACATAGCTGCCTATATATATACATATATATATATATATATATATATATATATATATATATATGTATTTTTTTTTTTTTTTGGTGAGAACATAGGTCCTATTTGCTTAGCAAGTTCCAATTATGCAATAAAGCATTATCAGCTACAGTTCCCATGTTATATATTAGTAGATCCTCAGATCTCCTTCGTCTTACACCTGAAATTGTATCCTTTTACCAGCCTCTCCCGGTTTCCCCCACTCCCCACCCCCTGGCAACAGCCATTCCACATTTGGTTTCAGTGGGTTCCTGTTTGTAAAATTCCACACGTTAAGTGAAACCACACAGTTTTTGTCTTTCTCTGTCTCGCAGAGATTGCTAGCGTGTTTGGGAAAGAACAAGGGACTCAGATGCGGCATCACCGGGGAAGAGGAGAGGGCACTGATTGGGAAAGGCGGTGAGATTGCAGAGGGTCAGGGTTTCTTCTACTTTGATGAAAAACTATCTGACCTTTCCTGGAGTAGGTGGTGGAAAACCCTGAGCAATGCTGCACAGTCACGGTGGTTGACGGTGTGTCATATTTGCTTTGGTAAGAAATACTGAAAAACTAACGTGTGGAAATGAGCGAGCATCATTCCCCATGCCTCACTCCTTCATTTTCCCTGGCTGTGCAGATCAGAGTCACCGAAAGGAGGTATCTCAGCCTCCTCCATCTGTGGTTCAGAATCTATGTTTTCTTTTCTTTTCTTTTCTTTTCTTTTCTTTTCTTTTCTTTTCTTTTCTTTTCTTTTCTTTTCTTCTTTTCTTTTTTCTTTTCTTCTTTTTTCTTTTCTTTTCTTTTTTCTTTTCTTTTTTACTTTTCTTTCTCTTTCTTTCTTTCTTTCTTTCTTTCTTTCTTTCTTTCTTTCTTAGAATCTATCTTTCTATCTTGGGAAGAAGAGTCTCTCCTCTTTACTCTGGCTGGCTTCCTTGCTTTGTATTTTATTCATTCATTCATTCATTCATTCATTCATTCTTTATTTATTTATTTATTTATTTATTTATTTATTTATTTATTTTTCTTGCTTTGTATTTTAATTCTTCTCTTCTTACCACACACAGGTCTTTGGTTTGTTAATTAACATGTTAAACTTTAGGTGGTGGTGATAGGAGTGCATCCCAAAATCACTCTAGTAGGTTTGAACTAAAATTTCTTCTAATAATGCAGGGGAATAAAATCGAATAAAATTTTTAGAGGATATACGTATTTATAAAAATATGTATTATATGTATGTAAGTTTTTCACATACTGAGTTATGATATTTAAAAAAATGAATTCTTACAATGGTAGCAGTAAAGAAAGCTTGAAAGCCATTGAACTGGCCACCTTGATTTGGTATTTTGATTCTTACAGGGTTCTTTCCATAAAAATATACTTAAATTATAAAAATCACAGAAAACGAAAATGAAAACATACCCTTTTATCGATTCTGCTCACCGGTCACGGTAGCACTTTCTTTTCCTTGACGTTTCTTAAAGCGATAAACTGATATCCTGCTACCACGGTGCCTGTTTCCACTACTGACTGTCAAACTGCCCCACAACCCTCACCGGCAAGGGCATCCATGTGTATTTGGTCTCCTCTGGGAGCAGCTGCCCTCTCCCTGGGGGTGTCCTTAGCTGGGGGGGAGGGGTCTCAGTTCTCTTCCTGACAGCTCCCGTCTTGGCTCCTCTTTCTCTTCTGGTTTCTCTAGTGGAGGCCATTCCGTCTTTCCTTCTTTCCACGTGCTCCGCTTGGGTAACACGCCCCTGGGAAATCTTACCCAATTTCAATTCATTTATTAACATATCTCTTCCTTCATCTGCCCTTCCAATTCTATTTTCATTTTCTGCAGCTATTTGCATATTTCCATCTGGACAGATCTTTCATATTTAATTTTGAACCTATTTGGAGCATCGCTCTTCTGTCCTCTGCAGCAGCTCTCTCTTGAATTTCCGGTTCGGGTTAATCGATTTACTACCCTTCGTGAGGTCAACCCAGTTATCAACGCTTGTCTTCAACTCCTGCCTGGCCCCAACCCTTCAGACCAAATTTGTTAGCACTTCTGGAGAGCTGCATTCACCCATGTTCTTACAAACGTCCCCTTGTCTTCCTTCCTGTTCCTACGGCCTACCTTCAGGTTCTCATAAAAATTGCATAATTAGCACAACAGCTTAAATTAATCATGCTCTTCAATTTGTTCCTGGGCCTGTCTGAATTCAACATTTTACTTACCTCTCCCATAACAGTCTTCCTAAAGTGTGGCTCTGATCACATTAACCTTTTTTGCTTGTTTGTTTTAACTAAAAACTTGCAGTGTGTCCTCATTACGGAGAAAATTAAAGAACAATTTCTTAGATGGGTATGCAAGGATTTCTATAGCTTGGCCTCCATCCTCCTACTCCTCTTCACCTGCCGTTATGAGCTCTATCTGAACTCCATGCTGCAAGCTCTTGTTAGTTCGTAAACGTGAAGAACTGGTTCCTAAGCTTTTGTTCCTGTAATCTCCTGCTATCTCCACCAACAGAAACCTTCCCATCCACCGTTTATGATCTATTAGAAATGCTACTAATTCTTTCCATATGTTCTTAAAGCTTCCAAAATCGAGTGTGGTATTTTGTGCCTTTGAATTCCCTTGACATTTAAGTCGACTTCTCTTAAGACACGTTTTATTGTGAGCCTTTTCAACCGATGTTATGATTCATTGTTACCAAAGAAATGATCAGTTAATTGCTGAATCTTTCTAATCCAATGGCTCACATTTTAATAACAAAAAAAAATAGCATTCTCTTGTTTAAATCTGAGAGGGAGATTAGGGAGAGGAAAATAGACATAATATGACTTTTCATACACCTACCACTTGGTGGTTGGGTGAATAAATAGAAGAGTTTATCTAACAGTTTATATTTGACAAAAGATCTGTGATTCTCTTAAACAAAAAAAGACGAGCTTGCAGAAGAAAGGGAGACGATTTAGATGAAAATATTTTCAGGATGTAGATAAAGCCAATGATGAAGAAAAAAACCACAAAACAACTCAAGATAAGTTGTCCAGGATTCTAATTCTGACCAAACTGCTGTATAGTCTCCTCAAAAGCAAATTCTTAGAGAAAAAATTGCCCTACCAGGTAGAAATTGAAGTCTATAAATCACTTAGCTCGAAGTATAGACAGCCTTTGCAACAAGGGTTTTCATCAATATATAAACCAATGCAGAATGTGCAGACAGCACTGAAATAAAATATTCTGGCTTTTGTTTCCCCTTGTGGCTGTGTTTCCATGGTACCAAGCTCAGACCATCTTAACAGAAAAGGATTGTGATTCTGGAAAACATGGACTTATTTTGGAGCAGAAAAATAAGTCACCCTCCTTTAACTATTTTTTTTCAATTATTTTCTTGATAATTCTTTACAAATTGTGAATTAAACACACAAGATGAATGGAAAGAGTTGCAAAAGTCATATAATATGCACTCAAATAATTCTTCATAGCTGACTTTGTCAGAACTATATGCAAATACAAGATCCTTATAAAAGTGTATAAAATTATGCACATGTGTACATATATCATTTATTTCATAAACATAAATTATGTCAATATGAGAATTTACATTTTAATTAGTGAGTATTATTTATTTGGGACAGGCTTTGAATGGAAAAATAAACCATAGAGCGTTATGTGCTCACTTTTGTCATGTTTTTACATTGTTTAAAAAAATATCTTACATTGAGTTTTTGTCTACACGGAAAAAATAGTTAAATCATAGAAAGCCTTGTGCTACACAGATGGTGCTACTGATTGGGAAATATGGTAATATTTCTTAATCTTACTTGTTGCTGGAAGAAATTAGAGGGCAAGCACATTGCTGACAGTCATTTGGCAATCCCCTGACAATTCCATAATATCCCAGAGCACATCGTTCACAGAAGTCACCAGCAGTGTGATGTTGACAATTCTGTAAAAAAAAAAAAAAAAAAATGGGGGGGTAGAGAAGTTTGTTTTTCATTTACTGAGAGTTAGAATGTAATTTTTCATACAGCTCCTGTGAACAGACACAGACACACACACATATCATTGAAAAAGATCTTGATATATATATATATATATATATATACTTGATATATATATGTACACATATTATATATATATATGTATGTTTTGTTTTGTTTTGTTTTTAGAGAGAGAGAGAGAGGGTGGGTGGGGGGTGGGTTGGGGGAGAGGGAGAGGGAGAATCTTAAGCAGTCTCCATGCCCATCAGGGACATGACACCGCGAGGCTCCATCTCGTGACCCTGAGATCATGACCTGCACTGAAATCAAGAATTAGATGCTTAAGCAACTGAGCCACCTAGGCGCCCCTTGATATACATATTTTTAAAGAAATTCTTTCATAAGAGAAACTAATACTGGGCTGTTGTAGCTATACTGACAATAAGAATTTATTTTCTCTTTTTCCTGTATCAATCTCTGTATAAATTTTCTCTTATTCTAATCTGGGGAACATACTTCACAAATTTATATAATTTATTATATCATCTGGACATTTATGTTTCTTCTCCACAAGGTGCTAGAAAAGTACTAAGAATGCTGGGACCTTAGTCCTAGCCTGTCAGAGGACGCTCTGAAACCAAACCAAGGTGGAAAGCATAAATGTTTTAAGAGGCAACGAGAGCAAAGAAAAAGGTCACCCAAGTTCCTACACTAAGAATGCTATTTATCTAATTCTTGCCATATGTTGATAACTCTTTATAAATAGAGAGCACCCAATTTGAAACCAGGAATCCCAGGTCAATATTTTCTTTTTCATGTTTGCATAATAAGAAGCACTCAGGTAATATGCTTTAAGATATTTCCATAAGGAAATGAGAATAGTTTCAGAATAGTGGGTAGTTTTGTAATTAAAATTCTCATAAAGTTGAATTATATTTAAAACACCGCAGTAATTCATATAATAAGGACATAGGGAGAGCTACGTGCCAGGTACTGAAAGGAATCAAGTGAAGGGGAAAAGGTAAAATGACATCCAACCCTACACTAATTTATTTCTACTTTGGGAAAGTAATTTTAAAATGGCAAATAAGAGGCATGGCAGCAGGAATGCAATATTGACTGTTTTCCAATGGAAATCTGATACTTGACTTTGGGAGTTCAGAAAAAGGAGGAAACAGGAGGAACATGGGGTTGTATTTTAGCTTGATTTTACAACACAGGGTTTAGAGTGATCAGAAGGATGACTTCTTATCAATGATATCAAAAGGAAAGTTGAGAAGCCAAAAAGTCAATAATATCACATGGTCTACCTTCGTGGGCTGATCTGAACAACTCAGTTGGAGCCACAGAGACACCCGTGGGCTCCATACTGAACTGGGCCCACATCTCTCATGCTGGGCTTCTGGCTGAATTCAATCAATCAAGAAACACATACTTAGTTTTCTGTGTGTGTCCTAATGGCCAGACAACGTCTGGTATGGGGTGTGTGCTTATTCACAACACACAGTAATTGAAGTCACTTCTCCAGACATTGCCATGGGATTGTAAATTTTTAGAACTTCTTTTGACTCTTTTTTTTTTTTCCTCAGAGTTTCTGCTATTGCATAAGGTGAAATCATGACATTACCATGTTCTGTTTTCTCCATTTTGGAGGCTATATTTGAAAATATGCCACTTACAGATGCTTTTATAATAAAGTGGATCCAGTTTCCTATATAATAGGATACAAATTTCAAATACTCTCATTCTTCATCCCCCTATTTTCAGAGAAAAGGAAGCACTCATCTGAGTTCCCCCAGCTTCCTTTGAAAGACTCACCATCTGTTTTGCAGTACTTTCCATCCCTCAGCATTTATTTCTGTCCATAGGAAGTGGTGCTTGTGCTTTGTCTAAAGCTACTCTCTTCCTAAACTGGATTCCTTGCCTTTCTGCCTCCCCCTTTTCATCAGCAATTGCACTTTTCCCTTCTTTGCTCATTTTTCCCATTAGCATTTGAAGTTGGTCCAGACTTCCGTAGCTCAAAAAGCATCTCTGGGGCCTCAAGTTTCTGGAAATTTCCATCCTATCCCTGATAAGCATTTTATTTTTATTTTTATTTTTCTAAAATATTTTATTTATTTATTCATGAGACACACACGGGGGGGGGGGGGGAGAGGCAGAGACACAGGCAGAGGGAGAAGCAGGGTCCATGCAGGGAGCCTGATGTGGGACTCGATCCTGGGACTCCAGGATCACTCCCTTGGCAGAAGGCAGGCTCTAAACCGCTGAGCCACCCTGAGCCACCCAGGGATCCCCCTGATAAGCATTTTATTTTATTTTATTTTATTTTATTTTATTTTATTTTATTTTATTTTTTATTTCTTTTATTTCTTTATTATTTATTTATTTTTGTTTTCAAGAATTTTTTTTAATAATAAATTTATTTTTTATTGGTGTTCAATTTGGCAACATCAGAATAACACCCAGTGCTCATTTTAAAAGCATTGTTTACATTCCTGATTTCTGTATCTCCCTTCAGCTCTCTCCACTTTAAGAAAGCTTCTGATGTCACCATAACTCCAGGCTCACTAATAAGATCTTCATTGATAAACCAAAATTTACTGACAATAATAAGTCCTCATGATACATGAATTTTCTGCAGCAACTAATATTTCTGGCTACTCTTTGAAAATTTTCTTCCTATGGTTTCTTTAATGGTGGGGTCTGCTGATTTTTCTCCTAATTCTATGGCTACTCTTTCTTATGCTCCTTCGTGGACTCTTTCTTACCTTTCTGTGTAGGAAGATTGGTGTTGTTGATCCTAACTGTGGCTCTCACTTGTTCCTCCTACTTTTCTCACTCTACCTGGGTGATTTCACCCATTACTATGACTTTAGTTATCATCCATTTGCCAAAAACTCTAAATTTTATATAGTCAGGCCAGATAGCTCTAATGAGTTCTAGACTTACATTTCCAAATGTTTCCTGGACAGATCTTTTATATAACAAAAGTGCCTTGAATTTGAAATATCAAAACTTGAGCTCATCTCTCTTTAAACTTAATACTTCTATACTGTTCATTTCATCTGGAGTCACTCTCACCTGCTCAAATGCCAGGCCAGCAACCTAGAGGCCTCTCTCACCCCAGAGAGCCTGTTTGGTCAGTCCACTTAAGATGAAAAAAGGCCAAGTTTCAAGTCTAATGACTTTACAGAAATGTGGTTAACAGAGCAAGGTAATTTGTTGTATTTTATATTAGAATTTATTGTGTAAGTACCATGATCCTCTTTTATTCAGCTATCCAAGGCTTACCAGTATTTTAGCAATGAAATAGCCATCTCATATTTAAGAACAGCATAGCAAGAGATACTGGTTCCAAGATAAAATAATTACCTATGAACTCCAGTGTAAATCATTTGGAAAGGTGCCAAATGGTAAGAGTAAACTGGGGAGTGTTTTAAGAACATATTTTACATTTATGTAAATAAACATGTGCCAAAAAAAAAAAAGATCTTGAAAAATTACCAGCATTTTGCTTTGGTAAAAACAAACCCAGTGCATAATGAATTATTTTACATAACGTAATATAGCATTAATAATTGACTCAAACACTTGATGTTGATCATTACCAGAAATAGATTCAAAAATACGATTTGCTGCTTTTATACCTACCACTCTATGTAATTTCTTCATAGATCAAGCAAATATTTTAACCTTCTCTGGACAATCTTTCACAGGGTTGCTGACATACTAAACTTGGTTAACGAAACCAAATGTTCTGGTTAGGACCATAAACACAGCACATAAATCATGATGTTAATTTTGAAACTTTTTGACACAGACCCTTCATTCGACTTTCCTATTTTGAGACATACTTGTCTTGAATAGAAATTAATCTTTAGGAAAAATTCCTATGCTTTATATGTGTAACGAGAAGTTAAATTATATTCTCAAGAGTGATATTGTATGTTCTAGTACCTTTCCAATAACAGATTAGAATATATGATATGCATGGTTTTTTGCACATGGGAAAACTGGTGCTATATATTCCTTCCACTAAACCAAATAATATAACATTAGTACTATTTGGTTCCTTAGCTCTGAGGTGAAAAGTTGCTTAACTTAGCCTTCTTTCCTTAAAGGGATGCCTCCACACTTCCTCTTCAATATGTTACTGAATGAATGGATCCTCATAAGGCAGCCCTTTTCATCTTATACAATGATAAGCTATGAAGCTTTCCTTATGTTGAATGAAAACATGTCTCATTCTAATTTTTAGTCAATGATCCAAGTTCTGCCTTCTGATGCTGTGAAGAGTAAGTCTTATTTCCATTTCCCAAGGCAGTCCTCAAATGTCTACAAAATAGTATTATTTCTACATATTCTTCAAGTTAAACATTTGATAATCTTGACTACTCAGAATTTCTCTTAAAATACATATTAAAAGTCTCTACCTGAAATTTGCAAATAAAGTGACTGTACTCCCTTCCCTGATCTGAATCTTATAAACCTGACTCTGCAGTCAACTAAAAACTCCTATTTCACAGGAATTACTACCACATGCTATTTCCTCTGCTCTCTCCCTATAAACACTAGACTATAAGCTCCTAGAGGGCAAGGCCCCTGCATTCCTTACCTTGGTATCTTCTCATCACTTACCACAATACCTGCCCATTGGAAATATGTATTAAATGCCACAAGAATGAATAAAACAAATGAGCCTGCCTTACTTCAGAACCTTTTATATTAACTTCATCTTGTTAATTGTGGCTCATCTTTCCACCTGTCAGGCTCTTTTAGCTTCTTGACCACCATCTCATACATTAGGTAACACTTCGGCTCTACATCCTCTATTTGGTAGATCTCATCCAGATCACTGATGATTTTGAACAAGATGCGGTGAAACACAAAGCCTAGGTCTCATCACTGGAGATCTGAACATGCTTCAGGTGTAGAGCAACTTCTACAATCATCAGACTTGTTAATTGGTTACTAAGTTCAGTAACTTCTATACCTGTTAAACTTATTAACTGATTACTATCTGGCCCGATTCTTCAAACTTGTTTTTGAAAATATCATGAAACATTCTGTCAAATGCCTATTTAAACAAACCAGAGTTTGGATCATAGATCTGACCTGTACTGGCTTATGACATAAGCAAATTATTTCATTTCTGTCAGCATTCGTTCATCAACTGTAAAAGAAGGAACGATTTTAAACACCACAAGTTCACTGTAAGAATAAATGAGAAAATAAATCTGTCTGTAGTGATCAGCCTTGGTCCTGGCACACACGTGGACAGTGTTGGACATTTGGTAGCTGTTCCTATTTTTGCTGGATCTGAGATATGATGTGTTACACTTTCTGATGAATTTGATATTCTAATGGGATTCAAGAAGGGTCTCAGATATACATATAATAACCCTAGCAATTAGTCTGAAATGACTTATTTTGAGTGAACCTGTACTGATTTCTAATGAGCTGTATTTATTTTTCTACACTTGACAGATATTAGTTAAGTAAGCAATTCTCATGTTTTAGTGGAGATCAAAATCAATGTTTGCTACATTTTACTTTCGTTTGTAAATCCGGAGTGGCATTTCACTGCTTTCCATCCTATGGAAAATTTCATATTTTCATGATTTTTGCAAATATTTTTCATACATGACTCTTAATCATATTTGCAGATTCTATCAGTAGTCTCGGATAGAATTCACCTGGGCCTTCTAAATCAAATCATTTAATCAGATAACAGTGTGTGTGCTCTCTCACAGTCTGTAGGTAGCATTTTATAGTGGATTTGAAACCTGATTCTTAACATTTTAGCCAAGGATCTAATGGTTACTTAGATTTTCTAAGCATTAATGTTCAGAGTTGTAATGAAATGTCAACAATCTCTATTTGGTTAGGTTTTTAGATAAATTCAATAAGATAGGGTTTAACCTTAAACACGGTAGATTCTAGTTATACGTCTGTTTACCAAACATAGGAATAATTGCTTAATCATAGATGCTAGTGGTTTCAGATAACAGAGCAGATCATAATAATTTATTTTTTCATTTTAAAATAAGAATTGTGATAGAGTGAAAATAATATTTTCACAAATTATTTGGTCTTCAAAAGCTATTTGAGCTAGCTGAGAATTCAATTCAATATTCTCTTCAAAAAAAATGGAAAAAAATCGGAAAAATAATACTGACCATGGGGATGTAGTGATGGTATATACAGACAGTTGTAGATACAGATATATAGAGGTGTTTGTGTTATATCAACTTGGAAAAACTATCTATTTACCTACCTATCTACCTAAGAGGGTCTGCAGGTGTATGTTTCTTACTGATTAATGTTTATTCCCTAGCCTCTGCTTCCACTTGGCTTGGGGTTCAATGTCACATAGGTTTTGCTCTTCCATTTTGCAGAAAATTTTCCTTAAGGGACAATTGTCACTGAGCTATTGGTAGTAACACGTCTATGTGTAGGATATATTAATATCTAGAGTGAAGCAACAGTTCTCTGATAAGTATCATCAGGAATTTGAAGAGAATAGTTACAAAGAGATGTGGATTTTATTTAAAAATTGAAATGCTTAGACCATGAAGTTTTCTATAGTGTTTTCTTCCCCTCTCCATGTTTTTGAAGAAAGATCTAAAGAAAAAAAGGTGAGGATATTTGGCATGGTGCCAGAGATAATGATTTTTTCATGTTTTGATTAATTATTATCTGATTGATTCTTAGACTATAAATGGCAGATAACATGTACGGTAATTACTATCTTCATAATCATAATCATCATCATCATCATCATTGTTCTCTCTTCTCTGAAGCTTACCATGTACTAAGTAGTGTTCTGTGCCCTTTATATAGTATTTCATTAAATCCTTACAAAAACTATGGGTAGGTACTATTATTATCTTCATTTTATAAGTGAGGAAACTAAGACCCCATTGACTTGAGATAAACTGACTGGGCTCCCACAGCCCACAAGATATGAATCCAGGATTGGAACCAAGGCATCTGACCCCAGATTCATACTTATGACCACTCTGTCCAGAGTAGAGGGCATTGCTCTGTGTAATTGTGTTGATATTAAACTGGGATCCACACTACACATAGAAAAGAAGTAAGTATGCTTCAAGTTTCCTCAGTTACAGCATCAGAGTAATAATAGCTATTTCCTATTTGCCTCCTGGGGCTATTTCAAAGATGAATAAAGTTGCCTAAATTCAAAAGTTATATGTTCCCTGAAGGAAAATATAAAAATTCAGAGCACAGCTATTTATACTAGCTGTGCATGTTTGATGTGCACATGTATTTTTTTTTTTTCACTTCATTTGGGGATATTCCAAAACACAGACATGTAGCACAACAACAGCTACAATAGCCAATTGTTCTAAAGAGGACAATATAAAGACAATTTTTATTCTAAAAAATGAAATTAAACTTTACCCTTTATAAATGTCTTAAAATTAATCATATGGGGGTGTCTGGGTGTCTCAGTCAGCTGAGGATCCGACAGTTGATTACAGATTAGGTCACCATCTCAGGGTGTGAGGTCAAGCCCCGAGTAGGGCTTCATGCTCAGTGTGGAGTCTGCTTGAGATTCTTTTTCTCCCTCTCTTTCTGCCCCTCCCTCCACTCATGCTTTCTCTCTCTATATATAAAAGAAATAAATGTATCCTAAAAAAAATAAAATAATCTTATGAATTAAAAATAGCCCTGTTAAAAAATACCAGTAAAGATTACATAAGAAGGAAAAACGTACCTGATTCTCACTTAAGAATGTATAAATTAATCCCCTCTCTTGAAATTATTTATTGAATTTTACAAGCCAGCAGATTAGAGAGAGACTACCACACTGAACAAATAGTAATTATTTCAGGAATTCAAGAATGGTTAATATTATTCAGTTATTCATTCAGTTAATAATATCATTCATCACTCTGTTTAAGGTAAAAAGAAATATATGATCATATCTAAAATGTATATATTTAACACATCTTTACTTTTACTCTACTCCTCACAAATAAGCATATAATCAATTTCAATGTCCTAACCTGACTTGAAAGGAGATGTTTTTAAGAGACCAGGAATAAAAAGAAATTTCTCAACATGGTAAAGAATATTTATCTTAAGCTAAACACCAGCATCATACTTTGTGGTGAAAGACCTGAGGCATTAATATTAAAATTAGGCATAAGATAGGAGGCTATCTTCCTATATACAACCTTTTTAGAAGACTTAATGCAAAAACATAAAACTATTATAGTAGATACACCTTCTGGCAAGAAAAGTATTTGCAAATTATAACTATTTGCAAATAATATTATTATAAATATATAAATAACTGAAACAATCAACTGAGAAACACCTAGAACTAAAAACAAAGTGGTTGGCTATCAAACACATGTAAAAGAAAAAATCTATTCTATTAATGTTTATCAGTAGTGACAAGTTAGTAAATAAACTGAAGTGGAAAAGAATGCAATGTTCACCATTGAAGTAAAAATGTAAGATACATAGAAATAAGCTTAATGTAAGAAATGCATAACCTATATAGGTGATGATAAAAAACAGTTCACTGTGAGACACAAAAAGGTTTTGAATAGAAAAGAGTATTATACTCCTGGGTTGAGGGAGGATAACTAAATAGTGTAAAGACATTAATTCTTTACCCATAGGTTTAATGCCTTCCAATAAAAGTCCAGTAACATCTTTGGTGAAGAGATTGAAATTGTGAATCAGAATGTCCTCTAGAAGAATATATAATTACATCTAGTCAAGAAATTGGGAAAAGAAAAAGAAAGGGCCTTGGTTTGCCAGATTTTCATAAAATATTTATTTATTTATTTATTTATTTATTTATTTATTTATTTAAGATAGAAAAAGAGAAAGCATGAGCAAGGGGAGAGGCAGAGGGAGAAGCAGGCTCCCTACCGAGCAGGGAGCCTGATGTGAGGCTCGATTTCAGGACCCTGGGATCATGACCTGAGCTGAAGGCAGACACTTAACTGACTGAGAGCCACTCAGGGGCCCCTACATTGCCAGATATTATAATTTAGTATAAAATGAAGGTGGTCAGAATACTGTAACATGAACTAGAAGGTAAATAGCACAGAACAGATGACCTTTAACATATCTTAATATGGATAAACAAATTTGTATATATTCAGATACCATGATGTATCAAGGAGAAAAGGAAACGTTAGTAAATAAATATTTCTTTAAAGTAATATATACTTGAAGAACGATACCTCCTCATATCACAATAAATTCTAGAAGGATTAAAGATTTGGATCTAAGATTTAATCATAGAAACATTGGTAAATACCATGGTCTCTCAGTGTAGGTATTGAAAGGCATGTGCTTAGGCAAGATCACCATGGGAGTGAGCATAGTTAGAGAAGCCAACTGCTCCAAGGATTGAATCCTGCGAACCCCAGTATGTGGATTTGAGGCATGGAGGGAAACACAGCAAAGAAGATGCAAGGTGTAGTCACCTGGTTTAGCAATCCCTGGAACAGCATGTCCAGGGAACAAACCAAACAAAAACTTTCAAGAAGAATGGATGATTTAGAGTAGCAAATGCTGCTGATTGATTAAGAAAGATGAAGACTGGGGCACTTGGGTGGCTAGGTTAAACATCTGCCTTTGGCTCAAGTCATGGTCCCAGGGTCCTGGATCAAGCCCTGTGTCAGTCCCCTGCTCAGCAGGGATTGTGCTTCTTCCTCTCCTCCTCACCTATGCTCTCTCACTATCTTACTCTCTCTCTCTAAGATAAATAAATAAAATCTTAAAAAAAAAAAAAGAAAAAGAAAGAAGACTGATGGCTGAATATTAACCTCTGGCTTCAGGATAGTGGTAGAGGCAAAAGCTTGATTTCAATAATTGAAGAGAGAATGGAAGAGAGAAACTATATAGAAAAGGAAATGTTAATAAATAAATATTTCTTTATTTATTAATAATTTTTGCCTCTACCACTATCCTGAAAAACTATAGAGAGTATAAACAACTCTTCACTGTATATAGGGAGGGGAATGAAGTGAGAGAAGTCAAGAAGGAAGGTGAAGTCCAGAGAGTTCATTTTTATTTTTATTTAATTAATTTTTTTAAAAGATTCATCAATTTATGTGGTTCCTTGGGTGGCTCAGTCAGTTAAATGTCCAACTCCTGACTCTGGCTCAGCTCATGATCTCATATCCAACCCCATGTGGGGCTCCAGGCTCACTGTGGAGTCTGTTAAAGGTTCTCCCTCTTCCTCTGCACCCCCTCCTCCACGCACGCATGCATGTTCTCACTCTCTCTCTAAAATGAATAAATAAAATCTTTTTAAAAAGATTTTATTTATTTATTCATGACAAACAGAGAGAGAGAGAGAGAGAGAGAGAGAGAGGCAGAGACACAGGCAGAGGGAGAAGCAGGCTCCATGCAGGGAGTCCGATGTGGGACTTGATCCCGGGACTCTAGGATCATGCCCTGGGCCAAAGGCAGGTGCTAAACTGCTGAGTCACCCAGGGATTCCCCAAATAAGTAAAATCTTAAAAAAAGATTTATTCATTTGTTTCAGAATAGAGAGAGAGCACATGTACACATATACATGTGGGGGGAGGGGCAGAGGGAGAGAACCTTCGAGCAGACTCCCCACTGAGAATGGAGCCAGTTGCATGGCCCGATCCCATGACCCATGATATCATAATCCGAGCAGAAACCAAGAGCCTGTGGCTCAACCAACTGAGCCACTGAGGCGTCCCTGTTTTGTGTTTTGTTTTATTTTTTTTATTATTACTTTTTAAGATAGTAAAGGAACCAAAAAGTGATGATGCGAGAAAGAGGTAAATAGGGATGGGCAGAATGATGCCCTTGAGCAGGAGAAAGGGCTGGGATCTAGAGCATAAGTGCATAGAAAAGATCTTGATCTTTTCTAGAAGTAATAAAAGCTTATCCAAAATGATAGGAGTCAGTGATTGCACACAGACATAGAAAGGTGGGTACACGTGGTAATGGAAGGTCGTTTTAGTTCTCTTCTAACTCCTTCTAATCAATAAAATAAGAAGCATGACTATCAGTTGAGAGTAAAGCAGGCAAAGGGTTGGGGGTGGGGTGTGGGGGCTTGAAGAGGAAGGGGAAGGTGTGAAGTAATCATCCAGAAATGTGGGGGAGCAAGAGGCCTGAGGGACAGTGGTACATTGCAGAGCCCACAAAGGGGCCATTGTGGGGAGTGAGGATGGATGCACAGGGGGACACGGCACAGTTGTGTTCCTCAACAGTGACATGGGCTTGGAAGGCACAGGTGTGGGGCCGTAGGACCGAACGAGGGCTAACTGGGCGGAAGCACGTGAAGGGGTAGCAAGAGGAACGAACATTCCAAGGCAGCGATCCTAACGAAGGGTCGTGAATGTTAAGCGGGTGGAGAGAGTGCGGGCACCAAGGAGCTAAGGAACCATGAAAAGGTGTGAGCATCGATGGTGAGACTAAAAGAGGCTGGAGCTGATGCGCCAAGAAGTGAACTAGAGAGAAAAGGGATGGTTGTCGGAGTAGAGGAGAGCTGCCCCCGAGACTGTGGAGGCACTGCTGTTTCTCATAATGACAAGTTCTAGGACAGCACTTTGGGGTGAAGACAAGA
Source organism: Canis aureus (assembly GCF_053574225.1). Taxonomy (NCBI): domain Eukaryota; kingdom Metazoa; phylum Chordata; class Mammalia; order Carnivora; family Canidae; genus Canis; species Canis aureus. The sequence goes on along the minus strand of NC_135611.1, from coordinate 68,418,090 downwards.
AACAGAGACAAGGGTATGAAAGAAGTGATTTCATGAACATTAGAGTCCCCAAGAATTATGACAGGAAGAGCACTGGAGAGAATGGCGATGATACGGAGGAAAGATCTCCAAGCAACGAGGTGGGTGAGCTGGGGGTTGGTAGAGAGCGTCAACGAGCAGGTGTCAAGTCGATGGGGCACGAGACTCAGCGTATTGTCATGGGGGAGGAAGGAGGAGGAAGGAGGATGATACGAGAGAGGCAATGGGGGCAGGGCCACCTGCCTACCTTCGGGCGGGTAGAGTGTGAAAGCAAGAGCCACCCCTTGGGGGGTATGGGGGGCACTGGGTCGGGGACAGCGAAGCTCAGGGGACTTTAAACGAAGAGGGAGACTGGGTCTCCCCCTTGCTGAGTCTCCACCTTGAGTTCCAGAGGCCTCAGGGCAGGGGTTCAGGAGATGCGGGTTCAGGAGACGAGGTGGGGGGCTTAGCAACGTGGTGCCCGGAGCTGGCGAGGGTGAGCGTCTGGGATGGTCCAGCTGGTGGCACAGCAGACCTGGACTTCTCGGGGGGCCGGAGGGGGCCGAGGGCATAGCGGGCTCTTAGTGGGGGTGTACCACCACCACCACCGAGAGGGCCTGGAACTCCAGGGCGAAGGGTAAATAGGGGATACCCAGTCAAAGACTAAAGATTCCCAAGAACATCCGGCAACATAACACGCTTGTAATCGGCACATTTGAAAAGCAAATGCCAAGACATGGTTTTATACGTTATTTATACCCACATGCGCACAATTCCTAGGAAATACCTAAAATATTAAACGTTTATGTTGAATTTTGGATGACTTGTATTTTTTAAAAATATTTTTACATGATTTCCAAATTCTTTATAAGTTTCTTATGGTATGTAATCAGAAAAAAAAAAAAGCAGCCCTGTATGATTTTTAGATAACTAGTGGTGTCCTTGGGTGTTCTTCTAAAACGCTGTTAATATTTTATTTCTTGATATAGGCAGTGGTTTCTCTGAATGATCAATCTTCAATTACTTTTAAAAATGTATAATATGGTCAGTGCCCTTCCCCGCACGTGTCCTCTGGGACCCGCACATGTTCAGGGCCCTGCCATGGCCTTGCTGGCCTCTGTGCAAAGAGGAGGGAGCAGGTGGGCGGGGACGGGCAGGTACTTACCTGGCATTTGGAGGTCTCGGGGTCACACAGGCTGCTGTGTCCGTGGCACTGACAGGGGACGCAGGGGCCCAGGGCTGGCCTCGCCGCCGCGCTGCCCGGCTCCGACGGCAGCCGGTAGAACCCTGGCCTGCACGCCTGGAGGAAGAGGCAAGAGGTCAGGGGGGTCAGGGCCCAAGCTGCTTGGGCGCCCCTGGGTCCTGGTGGCACGAGGACACCCGCCCGCCCGCGCGGGAGGCAACGCACCTCCAGGCATGAGGGCCAGGTCCCCGACGGCCCGGCACGTGGGGCTGTTCCCGCACACACCCTCAGTCGGAGAAAGCTCCCAGTTGTCCTTCCCTCCACCAAAAGGTTTGTTTTAAGGCAAAATTGTCATTTGGACGAAGGAAAGAATTCCAGTGTCCCTGACAGCCTAAAATCTGCTCCCGCTACGCTGGCTGGACAACTTGCTAAGGTCCAATGAGACTCAGAGAAATATTAAATAAATAGAAAAGTGTCATGGTTGCATTTTTTCTTTATCGATATAATTTAAGGACGATAAAAGCAAGAAATTCAAAATTCTCATGTCTTGGGAATATTAGGCCACCAATAAAATTTATCCTGCCCTGATCTCTCTCTTTTTTTAATTTTTTTCATTTTGCAATAAAAATCTGAGAGCAAACAGAAAACCGCTAGCAAAGCTGACACACGCAGAATCAAGACTTCCATCTTCATTCGGGTTCATTATGCAAATGGATCAAAACACATCCCTGGCTTTCCGGAAGAGAGCCCACAGCCCTGAAGAGGGAATGAGAACGTCTTGGGTTCCAGGCTCAGGCCTCTTGGTGTGCAAAGCTAGTGCATTTATCAGGTGTCGTCTGATTTATGAGTGGGAGGTAAGAGTTGGCTGTTCAGGTCCCGGTGAAGATGACAAAGGGGCGGTCTTACCACTTGGGCTGTGTAGGATTTTTTCCCCACAGGATACCTTGCTTCTGATGAAGGGACGACTGCTGAATAAGCAGGACAAAAGCATATACATTAAGAACTTCCTAATACCTCTGCGTTCTTTTGGTTCTGGACTAGGTTATCCAGAGCGGTATATGCAAAAGGGTTCCTTGGGAAAAGAAAAAAGATCACTAGTCAGCACTCTCCTTGCTTATTTTGATCTGGATACTGTAACAGTATCTCCATTAAGCATTTAATTAGGAGTCTCTTTGCTTTTATCACAGCCTATAAGAAATTTTAATGAGATTAAGTAACGTCCCAAATTTGAGCAAGCTGATACAGAAAATCTGGGGCAGTAGTCACAATATTTTGAGTCTCATTTGTCTTATGGGGGACTTAATCATATATTTTAATAAGTCTATTCATGTTATTTAAAATCAAGGCTCATATTACCATTGTTATCAAATACGGTGTAGAAATTACGACTGAGGAATTAATTTAAGAAACCAAACAAATGATTCAAAGTGTATTCAAAAATATTTCACGGAGTTGTTCCCATTCTTTAGTATGCTGACTATTGAATAAAACTGATTTTCTTTACATGGATTTCATCCTTGGATACCTATGTAATTATTGTTATTTTACTGGTGTATTTGTTCGGTGTGTGTGGGTGTGTGTTTGTGAATGTGAAAATTGCACAAGTAGAGAGTTCTTAACTTCCTTTTATATCTCTAATAAAAGTTGAAAACTTTAAAAGGTTCAGAGGAAGAATCAAGTTTAGAAACAGGACTTTTCCCACAATAGCCACACTGTGGAAGGAGCCTCGGTGTCCATTGACAGATGATGGATAGAGAAGCTGTGGTCTATGTATACGTGGAATATTCCTCAGCCATTAGAAACGACAAATACCCACCATTTGCTTCGACGTGGATGGAACTGGAGGGTATGATGCTGAGTGAAGTAAGTCAATCGGAGAAGGACAAACATTATATGGTCTCATTCATTTGGGGAATATAAAAAATAGTGAAAGGGAATAAAGGGGAAAGGAGAAAAAATGAGTGGGAAATATCAGAAAGGGATACAGAACATGAGAGACTCCTAATTCTGGGAAACGAACAAGGGGTGGTAGAAAGGGAGGTGGTGGGGGGTTGGGGTGACTCAGTGACGGGCACTGAGTGGGGGCTCTTGGTGAGATGAGCACTGGGTGTTATGCTAGATGTTGGCAAATTGAACTCCAATAAAAAAATAAAAAATAAAAAATAAAAATTAGATTGTGTAACAACAATAACAACAAAAAAAAGCGTATTTTCCGGACTGCCTTTAGTACAGTTGGAGAAGGTGGCCCATGTGACATGCGAAGAGTCACCCAAGCCCCTTCCTGGCACTGTTAAAAAAGAAAGAAAGAAAGAAAGAAAGAAAGAAAGAAAGAAAGAAAGAAAGAAAGAAAGAATCAGGACTTTTCATCGTGGAAGTATGTGAAATTCATGGTTACAAACTGAAATCCAAAGGTGAGCAGGGCAGGTGAAGTTTACTCTGACACTCACCCACATCCCTTACTACCATGGCTCTTCCCGGGGAAGACAGCAGCACGAAGCCCAAAAACACTTGTAACGGGAACGTGAGCCTGAGCGCCAAGTGAGCTCTGTGTCGAACCTTCGAGGCCTAGCTCTGTCGTTCCCGATGTTGGCTGCACATGGAATCATCTGAGGAGTTTTATATATAACCCTGGCTCCACCTCCAGAAATTCTTTTTTAATTAAAAGAATTTTTTTTTAGATTTTATTTATTTCAGAGAGAGAGAGAGGGAGGGAGAGAGAGAGAGAGGAAGGAGAGGCAGAGGGAGAGAGAGAATCCTAAGCAGACTCTCTGTCCAGGGAGAAGCCTGTGTAGGGCTCCATCTCATGACCTTGAGATCATGACCTGAGCCAAAACCAAGAGTTGGACGCTCCACCAACTGAGCCACCCAATTGCCCCATCTCCAGAAATTCTTATCTAACTGGTGGAGAGCGGGGAGAGTGTTTGTTTTAAAACTCCTAGACGAGTCTAATAAGCAGCCAGAATTGAGAATCCCCGGGTATGCTGCTCATTCTCTTTTAAAAGGCATAGGGACTCTGATCCTGTGACACAAATGAATATGGAAGCCTTGATTTTACAAGCTAGTTTCTTCTAAGGGATACAGGCAAGTTGTGTGGCATCGAGACGTGGTTTCCCCATCCCACAAATTAGAAAACGTATTAACTCATATGATTTCTGAATCTTCTTTTCCTTCTAACATCCTGATTAATTATTATGTCCTGATTAAGTTACTATGAGTTAGCAAAACAAGATACAGTGCAGGAGTTAGAACCTTAAAACACTTTTTAAAGGAACTGGATGTATTTATTCCATTTTAATCCCCTCCTTTCTTGGAAGCTCTTTGTTTTTATTCTTTCCACTTTTTGACATTTTTGAGAGTTTTAGAGTTTTTCAGTATCAGATGTTCTCAGTGAACTGGGGCAAAATTCGTGAGAATGATTATGCTTGAGCCGGAATAAAAGAGGAAAGGTAATAGCTACTTTTTGTAGCCCTCTCTAATGCTTTCTGAGACAAAATGGAGAATTTTAAAAAAGCAAATAAACACTGTCCTAATTGTATCCCTTTTTTTCTAACTCAAACTTTCCCAAAGTTCTTTCTTTGTGCTAAAGTTATGCATAGCTCAGTTGTCTTCTGCTGTCCTTCTATCTTTATTTTCATTATATGGCATCTCATCAAAATGTTCACATCTCATTTGCACAAAAATGTGGGAGGAAGGAGACAAAGAGAATACAGAACCCACAGCTCCAGGTGCAGAGTTACACAACACCCCCCATCTCCCTCCTCAGACTTTAACAAGAAAAACACTTGTGCTGTTGCCAGTGGAAAGACTCATCTCTAGACATGGATTTTGCAACCAGGCAATCCTCAGTTTAATGCTGGTTCCCTGCTTACTGATACAATTTTACACAGGTTTCGAACACTGTGGGTTGCAGTTTCCTCACCTGGAACATGAGGATGTTGTTAAGTAGGTAAGTGTGCCTAGGTTTTCTGAAACAGAGTTACCCAGGCTCAGACTGCAGTCTTGCTGTTTTCTAGCTGGGTGATCGTGGGCAAGTTTCATAACTTGCCTGGGCTTCCATTTCCTCATCCCTAAAATGGGAATCATAATAGGTGCTCAGTGTTGGTGTAGGTACTTTAGGGAAGTGCGCTCGGTGTTGTGCAGGACATAGTGAGCGTTCAGCACATGGTCAGTTGTTTCTATTTTATAAGGTTGTTGGGAGGATTAAATAAGGTGAAGTATGTTTAGTGCTTCACATACGATAAATCAACACAGTTGCCTGCACCTCAGATAAGTTTTTTTAAATGTAGTCATTTAAGACTAAAAATAAAAATAAGAGTAATTGTCCTATAGTGCATTGGGTAACAGAATGTCGAGGTCTTCTTACTGAGCCATACCACATTCCTCCATATTTTTGTGCACATGAGAGCAGTCTTTGGGTCTTCCACATGGAAGAAAAGTGGTAAAGGGTATCCCGAGAGATGTGCGTTTGGAAGAAGAAAAGTCTGTTTTCACTAGTTTGTCTTTTGTGTTTTATGAGTTGATAATGGGTATCTATTTCAGGGGCATTAAAAATATTAGCTTTAGTAGCCAAAGTAACAGCTTCTGAATGGTGACTCAGTAGACAGCAGCCGCTCAGCTGTGAGCCAGCAGCCCTATTATAACATGAGGGTGAAGACACAGAGGCTGAACTGCAGAACATATGCTCTAGGGATCAACTGCAACTCTTTGACCACTATGATCTTACGGCAGAGAACCGCATACTCAGTCCTGACGATCTTCCGTTTCTGCATACAACCTAACCCGAGTTTAGGTCAGTTTAGGTCAGTCAGGCAATCATGTGAACTCAGACGATGGTGAGAAACAGCAGAAACAAAGGATGGTAAACTCAATGGCCCCCACACCAACAAATGTAGTAAGGAAACTGGGTCCTTTATTCAGCTTCCAAAGGTAATCTGATCTTTACTTCAAATCACAAATTGTAAGAAGTGGGTATTTCTAGAAACTAACATTTCCAATGACCAGGGCTGTAGCATCATGCGATGACAGGTAACAGGCCTAAGCGTCTTCACAATCAGCTCTATTTTCAGCAGTAACTAACACTTAATTCTATTTATTTGCAACCACATTTTGGGTAAAACCAGGAAATGAATAGCTTGTAAATGCAAATGTCTCTAGAATACCATACATTTGGCAAAAATATTGTAGAGGAATTGCTTTGTGTATTCGTGACCCAAAGCATATGTTACTGGAATAGGAGGCATTATTTCAACACTGTCCTTAGCTCTTGCTTTGATGATTAGATTTTATGCTTGGGTAATTACACTTTAGAATCAAGATGAATTATAAATAAGATGTATAATGGATTAGAGGCAATGGGTTGTGGAGAACACCTTAGGCACCGTATTATGAGAGACAGCCCTTTATCCCCATAATCTCAATGCTAGGATATTACTGTAATTATTGTCTGTAAATAGGAGCTTAAGTGAAATTCACAGGACATAGGTGAAGCCACCAATGCAGATGCTGGTCCATATGTGTTCCTAGTTTTCTTAATCTCCTTCATTTATCAGTTTATTTGTGCTAATATGTATTTTCATATAATGATGAAAAATTACTAACATTAATGGGAATGCATGTTTTAGAATATGCTGTTTAAAAAGCCTACCAATCACAGTAAAAAGAGGTTTTAACATTTAAAATCTGGAACAGAAGGTAGATTGCATTAAAATAATTTGCTTCTCTACCAACATTTTTATTTGTAAGTGAACAGGATTATTTTAAACACATGCAGACAAAATGTAGCCGTGGAAAGCTTTCTCTTCAAGACGGCTACCGGTCAGTCTTGACTACTTACTCAATACCTTTAATAGCAAAATAATGTTGCAGAATTAGAGAATTTCAAAACTTCAAAACCCAACCTGTTATTTTATAGATTGGATGATTGTAGAGCAACTCAGGCCTTATCACAATTAAAGAATTGGCCAAGGTCACACAGTGAGTCAACAGTATAGCCAAATACTTCTTGGGATAAAATTCCACTTGTCCAGAAAAATCTCAAGTTCTTTATGTATTTTGTTTCAAGTATTTTATGCTAATTGGAAAGATGGTAGCTTTTACGTGTGCCACATTCACGGTCTCATCGTTCACATCTACTCCATGTATTTTGGTTGGTTGTGTCTGTAAGTGTTACATATACACTTACTAGTATGTAGACGAGTGCACATATGTATATGCGGGAGTTAGGATTCAATAAAAAGGTGGATTTTTTTATTATTTATTAGATCAAAATAGACACATTCATGGGAATATCACCTTTCGGAGCAGCCACAAAGCTATAAAATTATTCCAAGGACGTTTCACAGATATTTGCAGTTATTCTTACCATATTGCTCTCTGAACAACATGGAATTTATTTCAGTTAAAAATAGGGCTTTCACACACCTGTTTTCATTTAAATCAATTCTCATGATGATTCTACAGGTAAAAATCCTAAGGGCCAGCCACAAATAGAGCCAGTGCCCTCTCTCTGAGTGGCGGAGCCAGGGAGGATTCAGTGAAACCAAGCTGCTTCTCTCTTCATCACAGCATGCTACATCTCAAGAGGGTTTTATTCATTATTTTTAAGTTACTTTCGTTTTGAGCTGGTGCCATCACCTGCCTTATGAGCCGTACTTAGTAAAACTTCTCAAATCCTGTCTACAAAAGTTTCATGCCATTTTCTATAAAGGAAGTCAATGCATGGATATAGAATTAATTATTCCATAATAATACTATGATATCAACCAACATTGACAACTGTCAGGCACTGTAATAGTGCTTTCGAGTCACAAGTCACTTCATCTTCATGTGATTCTTCAGGAGAGGTATTAAAAATGTCTAACCAGTGTGCTGTGGGCCCCAACCAGTCTGCCTACCAGGAAGGAATCTGCACTGTGGAGCTGGAGCAGATCCTGGGCACCCCTCTTGTGGGGAGGACTCTGGGTCTGCAGGACAGTGGCGAGTGTGGTGGCAGCGAGCAAGGGACTTGGAGGTTTACCAGCTGAAGCTTAACGAGGTTTAGCAAATGGTGCAAAGTCTCAATCCGAGTATACGATGAAGTGGAGATTCAAGCCCAGGTCAGTTTCTCATCCATTCCAATTTTTCCTTTATTACACTCTTCCTATTAATATTTAATATTCAATATTTGCAAAAACTAAATAGACTTCCAGAGGATAGAGATCTGGAAAATATGCCAGTTCTAGAGGTAATCAGAGGAAAATCCCAGAGAGCAAAATAAACAATTTTAAAAATATAACCACTGGATGGTGGTGGTACTGTAGGGACAATATGTGTCCTTCCAGGAAGCCTACGTGCATGGGAAGATTCTGCTATTTAGTGCCGAAGTCTTGTCATGGTCCATATAAAAACAATCTTTCAAAGCCCAACAGAACCCCGTCTTAGAACCACTGTGGCTTAAATGTCTTTAGCCATCCAGAAGAGGTGCCAAGAAAATAGATGGGCTATGATAAAGGCGCCTCATGGAAACATCCTTATTTCCTGACTGCTCCGTACTTTTAATTCTCATCAAATATTTCCCTTCGGGTGTGATTCCCACCAGTAGGTCACACCACCACCACCCTTGTCTTACTGTGTCTCATGCTGTGAGCAGAGGGTGGAAAAAAACAAACCCATAGGTTAGGATGGGCACGAGGAAAGGAAAGCGGAGTGCAGCAAAGATGGTTCTGGACGTATTTCCATCGGGCTGGTGAGAGGGGAGAGCTCGTGCAGGTTGGCGGTGGCGGCTTACCTCACAGGACAGGCCAGAGTGGCCGGCAGGACACTCGCATCGTTCTATCAGGCGAGCTGGAGGCGCGGCGGCAGTTCCGCGGCCGGGCTGGCCCACCGCCAGGGAGACCTCGGAAATCCTGCGGACAGCAGCGAGCACTGCGTTAGCGCCGGGGCAGCCCCGCACATGCCCCTCGGGCTTTGGGCCAAGCACCTCTGGCTGGTCCGGTGGCCCCACAGCTGCCTGCCCTCCGCGGACTCGGCGCCACATCCTGTGCCTGCATCTTTGTTTCCTCACAGGCTGAGCTCGCACATTAGCAAAAATATTCACACGAGTCATAAGGACTTTAGTAGATTAGATGTCTGATATCCTGTTGAGAAGTTATTATAAAGATTCCCCCCACACACACACATTTCAAAATGTGAGCGGCTTCAGGTAGACACGGCCAATTAATTAGACATTTATATTCCTTCAAACAGACAAAGCAAGGTCATTCCCCATTAGAATATCTCCCGTAGTCACTAGTGAAATTGCTTTTAATTTACAACTAGCCCGACTTCCTCCTCCTGAGTCTCTGAATGTCCTTTCAAGAACTTTAGAAAATCATCTAGAAAACAACGATTGAGCATAATCTAGTAATACCGGTCTTTTTCTGAGGATAAAGGACCTTTCAAATCAGTGGTTTTGTTAATTTTATGAAATAAATCCTTCAACTAACTTAACTCACCTTTCCTATTGGTAGAAAGGTCCTTATAATTGAAAAAAAAATATGGTCCTAGTGAAAATGTTGATACTTTTACATTAATTTGAAATTATGCATTAAAAAATATATGCAGTCCATAAACTCAGACTATTTCATGACTGACTAACCGGCAACATGAAATGTTCTGCAAGTAAACTTTTAAATGAGAAAATGGATAGTTTTGCTTCACCAAAAGTCACCTCCAATAGCTTGAGGAGCTTGAATCATAAACTTTATAACAAGCACAGGTAGGTTTTACTGACACTGGATTAGGAACGCACACCCTGACGTTGCTAGATTGTTGTCTGCACGTGCAAGACCAGCCAGCCTGTACGAAACACGTGGTCCATTAAAATTTCAGATTTCACTCTCCCCTCCTTATAGTGCACAGAGCGGTCTGACCTATCAACACACCACTCCCGTCCTGTAAGGACGGCTCTACCCTTATGTTCCCCTGGATTCTCTGTGGGAGTTAGTCGTTCCCAGGTCCTCTCTGTTGGCATCGTATTGTATTTTATACCATGAGGAGTCACTAGAATCATCTTCCCTTCTCTCCCACATGATGCGTGCACACAACAGGCTAGTGAATATTTAAAAGAACCAAGTAAAACTTGCATTGTGTGTCAACAACAGATATTTCTGCAATCCACCTGGTTTTTCTCAGGCGCTGAAAGAGCAACTGTTTTGCTTGAATCAGGGATTTGGCCAAACTCAAGCCTCTATTTAACTGAATACCGAAGTGCAAAGTTGTTACATCCTTCAAATCAATGCAACAGAAGACAAAAGCAAAGAAAAAAAAGGCAATGTCAGCACTGACATTATATACAAAGTCTACAAACTACATGTAAAATTTTTAAACTCTCTGCTTCTGAGCCATTTTCAATTTGTAAGTGAACAAAGATGCATGATGCCTCACTGTTTGGGGGGAAGATTCAAATGTATTTTTCAATGTTGTCAAGTCTACTGTATTAGAAAATTAAGTGCTAATCCATTGCTTTACTTATTATTATTGTAGATAGACAATGGCTTTAGCCTTTGATGAGTCTAGAATAAGTATTGTATTTATTTATTTATCCTTAAGTCTCACAAAGTGATCTAAACTAAAGAACTTTATTTAGGGAGATCTGTGAATAATACGAGAAGAGAAAGAGACTCACCAGGGAAAAAGACCAAAATAAAGGTAGTCTTTTCCTCCATATGGGGAATTGGTGTCAGGAAAGCAAAGAAAGTACAATGAAAAATGCAGGACATGGTTTCTATAGGTTCTGCTAACAATATGTTCTGTGTGCTACCAAACTCTGTGGTGTAGAACAGTTTGCAAAATAATCACTTATTTCCACACTCACAAAGTTACCTGCTGTCTTCCATGACATGCACACATGCTTTGGTTTCTGCCACTTAATTTACACTTTACAGTTAAAAATAATTAATGATAATGCCGACTGTATTTTTTTGGTACATGCGCTTTTATATTATTATTTCACATAAAGTAATCTTAGAAGTGAGAAAGAACACCAAAGGGATACAGATTTGAAAGTGAATTTTGGTCCTTGATTTATTGTTTTACCCAAAGTCCCTACCTATGGTATAATCAGAAGAACAATAGGGATGTTCTGCAACAAAGAAAAAAAAATCTTCTGCTATGTTTAGCATAAACATCTGAAGTACAGGATTTCTATATTCATTGCTTTGCCGATAAAAGACTTTATAAATTTTTTTCCTAAACTGATCTACTAATTTATTGCATAAGACTGTTTTCAAACATCTATAAATTCCACATTCTTGCATGAAATAACTGACATTCCAGAGAAATTGAGACTATGTGTATGAATTCAATTTTCTGCCTCCATGACAGGAAACCTTGCTACAGGTGTGCAATTCCTCCTTTTATCTCATTGGATAAATTGTCCTTTCCACTCTGGGAAATGATCATGGCTGCTCATGTTGAAATCTCCTGGCTTCTCCATTATTTATTTTCCATTATCCTATCATTTTTAATGTATATATTGCTCCAAACTCTTTTCCATCAGGATTTGTAAACATGTTTAGTTCTCTCTCAGAGTAAAGAGTCATCCTTTGATCTTTGACACTACCTCATTCCTTCCTTTTACACTATGTTCACGGAAAATAATAGTCTACGTCCATACTATTAGGGTCACTGTGTCCCATTCATAGCTTGAAACTTTGAGATTTGCCTCAGGATTCTAAAAAAAAAAATTGGTATAATGAATGGTACCAGTGCAATCCTAAGTGTCGAGTCTCAAAAGCCTCATTTTACTTGGCCTCTTTGGGTTATATGAAAACTCTATCCCCCCTTGTAGTATTCTCATTCTTTGGCTTTCATGACAAAATATTTATTACTATTATTCTTCTGTTTCTCTCTATTCTGTGTGATTCCCAATCTTTTCACATCATGATGCACAATGAAAGGGACAATATTGTAGAACACACTGGGACACACATGAGAATGCTCATGGTTGCAAGAGTTGAGACCAGCATGTCCCTGCCTGTTCCGTGAAGATTGAAGGAGGTCACCTTCTCAGCAATCTTGTAATCTATTTATAGCACAAGTTATCTATCTCTACCCAACAGGGCTTTTTCACCTAAATTTCTGACTGACATCTAAAACTCACCAGGTTGAAGGTCAATTTGACTTATCCTCTCCTCTTAAGCTTGCTTCTTGTCCTATTTTATCTTTGGAGGGAATGGTAGTATTTTCTTCTAGGTGACCTGGAAGGCATCCTTGACTTGTGTTGTATCCTCTCATTCCCAAACCAAACACTCCTAAATCTTTCTGGTCAAGTGTCTTACTCCTCTCATCTATAGACTCTAAAATCAGAATTTAACTTCTATTCCATTACAGTTTACCTGCTTTGTCTCATGATATTTCCGTAAGTTGCCTTGATAAGAATATAATGGATGTCATATAAAACATCCAAGAAGTCTTCACGGGTCACAGTTCTACTGATTCGAGGATCATCACCATAATATTTCCATTCTTTCTGTTAATAATAAAAAAAAAAAAGAAACCACATTTGATGAAACTACATGTAAAACCACTGGCATCCTTGCACCAAACTAATAAGCTTACCTCCGTCATTTCAATTTCATGCCTTGTCAGCTGGCCAATTAGAGGAGCAGCCATATGCCTGATGATAATTCTAGTGTGAGTAGGGGTCCCACCTCGAATGATAACTTGAGGATTGTAAGTAGAGAACCCTGTCTCTTCCCGAGCCTCAAAATAGATTGCATACTTGAGTTTGCCTCCATAGGCCATCAACTGACAAAATAAAACGATGAGTGACATGTTAGATAAAGCCCCAAATGGCGTGATTTCAAAAACACATTTTAGTTGTTCTCATACGGCTTTGAAGTTCTTGTCCTTACCTTCTTTCCTTCAAACTGTTCTGGAAGTTTCCAATAGAAAGGTTCCAAGCGGAGATCCTGTCTCACCAGGTCCATGTGCGCCACAATCTCTGGATGTTGAAAAACGATCCCTTTGGTGGTGGTGTGCTGCAGAGCCTCGTCCACCAGGGGCAGGATGGTCTGCTCAGGCTTCAGAGTCACCTACGTGGGAATCCAAACAGAGGGTGCTGACTTCAGATCTTTTGGTTGCACCTTTAAAACCGAGTCACGGGCCACATGTCTCTGTGCAGTCTAATTCTCCTTCTGAGGAGGTGTTCTCATGGGAAACAAGCCTTGTGCAGAGCGAACCAGCAGGGCAGGGGATGAATCTTTCTGCCTTGTTTGCATGGTGACAACTAGGACCTCTGTGAAAATTGGCCTTTTACACTCATAAACAGTAGAACTTAAAAGCGGGAAGGGTCACAGGAAAATGGAAGTAAAAATGAACACCCTGGAGCTCTAAAAGCTGGGGATTCTCTCTGGATGGCTAGCATGAATGGGCAGCAAGGCCTGGTTTCCACATTGGCTTCAGTGCAGGCCTGCATTCGGGCCCTGGCCCTCGGCCTCCAGAATGTAGCTCCTTCCCCCGCCCCACAGCACCTCCCTTCCACACTGGCATCTGTCTCCTTAGTGACAATAAATAAACTATTCCCCGGAAGAACAAAAGGCATTCACCCCAACCGTGTAGTGTCACATGGCCCCAGTTCTCAGTTTGCACAGGGGAAGAGAGGACTTCCCTGCTTCCCCTTGCCTCTTCTCCCTCGGTGCCTGGCCGACACTCACCAGTGGGACACACCACGGCCTGGCTCGGCTGTCCCTCACTCACCCACGTCCGGATCAGTCCTTTTGCTTCAGAGCACTGGGTAGTAGCACCGAAGCAATAGCATTGGCTGCAGCCAAGTGGGTTTTTGGCATCAAGTCCAAAATTGCCCGGCTGACACCTGTCACAGTGGACACCTTCTACGTTCACCTGAGGGAAGAGGAGAGTTCCTCAGAGTCCATGGTGAAGTCATGGGAGAAACAGAGGTGAGAATGAGTAATGTTTCTTCTTCATTAACAACAAAAGAATGTTCACTGGGTATTAGACTCACATCTCAATGGCATACTTAGTTCATTTCATTGTTAGGATTTCAGGAGTCTAGGAATAGCTTTCCGTATACATAAATATATTGCAGAGACTATTGTATGTTGATTTTAAAATCTAAATGGCAGATCTCCTAATATCCACTGTGAACAATAGGAAAGAATCACGAGAATTTCAAAAGCAAAACAGAAACAGTGATTCCCAGACAGTGGTGTGATACAAAGTTGTAAAAAACAGGCGGGATGCTAAGACACAGATTTATAGAATTATCATTATATGACATAGGCGCGCGCACACACATACATCCAATGGGTATTAAATACAGTATATATAATATGTATTAAATATGCATTATGTATTAAATGTGTAATATATATGTATTAAATATGTATTAAATACAATATATAGACTGTATTTATATGTATTATATAAATTAAATATAAATTGTATATAAAATAAATATAAATTGTATATGTACATATACAATTATATATGTGTATACACACACACACACACATACAGAGCTGCCATTTTCCTAAATTCTGAAGGCAACTGTAATAATCACTCCCTGGATTTCGTTTTCCTGTGTCCTCTGTCCCTCTTTGCATAGACTTTTTCTCGAAAGATATCCCTGACATAGTCTTAACTGCATTTATCCTGGGATTGACTTTTCAGAAATATCTAAGGGGGAAAAATCCCTCTTATCCTTTTTAATTGGCTGTTTTTCTACATCATTTAACAATATTAATGAGAGCTGAATTTTACACGTAGTCGCTGTTTGTTATGTCAGTGTTTATACGTGATGAGATTTTACTGAACTTCCACAGCAGTAAATATATTTTTCAGTGTACAGTGATTGTGGAGTAATGTGAAGAGAAATGGAATTTTAGAAGCCCTATTATCGAGCTGTGATTTCTTTCTGATGATGCTTAAGAGAAACGTCATTTTTTCCCTTCCCAAATTATTCCTGTTTAAGCAAATATGTAAAGAAAAATCTAACTTTACCACTAAAAATATATCATCTCTATCAACTAGAAATGAAGTTGGATTTTGGTTGGAAATAAGTTCTTAAAGAGCAGTGCTTATCTGTAGGCCAAAAAATAAAAACTGTGTCTGGCAATGAATTTTTGTGTATTTGTTTAACTTGGTGAAGCATGAATAACGACCACTGGATGAAGCCAGAAGTGAGCAACAGAGAGAGAATCCTTAGTGTATTTCAGCAGAACATACCTTACAGGTGCACTGCCCCGTCTGGTCAACGCAGGAGCACTTCTTAGTCTCTGGGTCACAGGTCCTGTCATCCGTCCCAGGCAGGAAGCACTCACAGGGGCTGCAGTGCGGGTAATTCCAGTGACCTTGGTTGCACTCTGTACATTTTGCACCAGAGAATTTGGGGTGACAGCTGCATTGGCCCGTGTTTATATTACACTGGAAATCCAAGGATCCCACCGTGCTGCAGTTACAAGCCTACGGAGGAGATAAAAACAGCAACCATTAAACACCATTTCGCGGGAAATCTCTTAAAATTTTAATTCGAATGTTTCTATGCTTCCATGAAACACATATTCATCACGTGTCTATTATATGCTTTGTACTGTTCTAGTTTAGCCGCCTGGGAAATATCAATGAACATAACATTAAAACTGCTTCCTGTATTTACTAAAATAGATGAGCGTCCAAATAGATGAGCATCCAGAAACCATAATCTTACTGAGAAAAGAAATGTGGGTTGTTTTTTTTTTTTTTTTGTCTGTCTTGTGGCAAGGAGGAGGTGGGTATGGGTTTTCTTCAACCACTTTTGGTTTCAAAATTTGAACTTGACACAATCATTTCACCTTATCATCTCATTTTTAGAGAATTTAATTTGTAAAGAGACTTCTCTCACAGTCTAACAGAGGAAGATGAATATATATATATATATATATATATACACACACACACACACACACACACACACATATGGATGAAATAAGAATTATAGGATAGGAGACGTGCAGACGTCTCTGTGAACATACAGAGATCCCCGAACCAGATTTGGGGAAGCCAAGAGAACTCGGCAAAGTACATCTAGGATGTTGTTTTCTGGCATTTCATGTTGCGGACAAGCCTGATTTGAGGTGCTTTGCTGGTAGCCTATTTTCTACTTCCTAGGCATGCATTGGATTGTTCTCTTACATAATTAAAACATTTGCTAGAATTTTTAGTTTGAGTCTTTTTTATTATTAACTTACTAGAATCTCATGAGTTCTTTCAGTTTGAGAATAAAATTATTCTTTTTACTTAAGTTTAAATTAAATTTATTTTTTATTTAAATTTATTTTTTATTGTTACTTCTGTCCATATTTGCCAATCTTCTTCTTCGGTATCACCTACAATTCTTAAAATACACCGCTTCTGTCTGTCTGCCCAATCTGTGATGTCCTAATGTTCTCTGCAGCCCTTTTCCTATTTGCCACTCAGATTTGTTGACCATTTTATAGTGCCCACTGAACACAGTGAAAATTCTATTGTATATACATGGCACTAATGCATTTTTAGTTACACTATTGCATTTTTGGCTGATTTTCAGTAATTTATGTTATCTGACTCATTTCCAATTTGTGCTCATCTCTGTGTCTTTCCTCTTATATTCTTTTAAGTCTTTCTGCTCTTGATTTACAGAGCTCGTATCTCATTGCAATTTAATGAACATGCGAAGCAGGTCTCTAAAATGTCATTTAGGATCTTGGAATAAGTCATTCTCAGGGTTCAGCAATGGCAATGATCATTCTATGGTCTCTGGGCTCTAAATTCCCTCTTCCTTGTCCAGCTTTACGATACTGTGGTTGGACCCTGTTGGCATTTCTCTGTGATTAGGGAGCAGGATGTTAGGCTTAGTCAACAGTGGGCCCTGGAGGGACCCGATAAGGCCCCGGGTGGGGGAAGACACTTCTGCCCTGGGTTCTGATTCTTCATTACTATTATCATGATTACTATTTTACTATTTAGCATAAGAGCCCAGGAGCCTGTAAAGAATTCCAGCTCGGCCTCAGGCTACTCTCGCTCCAAGACAGCTGAGTAGTTGTGGTCTACACACATGCTCTGATGTGACAAGCACCCCCATGTGCTCACAATGGTGGACAGCTTCTGCAGACTACGACTTGTCTGCAAACTCTGTTCACCCCCGCTCAACCTAGAAATTGTAGCTACTCTTTTGTGACCATTACTTCAGGTCTCCATATATCCTTTTTTTTGTGCTTTTTTAAAGTAACTAATCACCTTTTGCCAGTTAACAGTTCTTTATCTGCTACTTTCCCTGTTATGTAACTGTTACGATTTCTGTCTCCCAAATGAGTCCTGACTCGGTACCCCCATCGGTACCATCTTTCTTTGTGTCTGAGTTTCCTACCACACAATGTTTATATGTCATCAATGTCCAGATTCTTTTTGGTACTATTTTAGTATCTTTCTCACATTATTGCTCTATGGCAGACTTCTATGCATTACCACTTGCCAAATCCCTAGATCCACGTCTGGCTGGATACCCCTGTGCATTTCTCACACTTTTATTGCTCAGCTTAATTCTTATATCCACTACTACTGAGGATATTCCCGCCTCTGCTCTTGCCAACAGTAGTTTACTTATGAGACTACTCTCTGACAGAGATAGTCTCTCTCTGAGTCGTCAGAGATAGATAGACCTCTCTGAGTCTCATAGATAGTTTCCCTCTATCATCTCTTTCCTGTGCAAATGTTTGGTGAAATATTTTCCCAGATTCAGATATTAAAATAATCACCAGGTCTTATTATTTTTGGTGTCTATGATTAAGTGTTTCTATCTTCAATGTTACTCAGAAAAAAAAAATTGCTACTAGAAGCTGTTTTAAGCCCAAACATCCAAAATGTGATTACTGATTATATTATAAACATAGACATAGTTTCCTAAGCATAGAATAACCCACTGCTGTCATCCCAAGTAATTCATCCTTATAGAACATCAGATAGAGAATGAGATTTCAAAATAAGGATAATTAAGGGCACCCAGGTAGCTCAGTAAGGTAAGCATCTGACTCTTGATTTTGGCTCAGGTCATGATCTTGGAGGTCATGGGATCGAGACCCGAGTCAGGCTTTGTAGTTGGTGCAGTCTGTTTGTCCCTCTTTCTCCCCTTGCTTTTTATCTCTCATAAATAAATAAATAAATAAGTAAATTAATTAATTAATTCTTTTAAAAAATAAGAATAATTAATTCTTTCACTTATTTTTCCTTAACTCAGTTAAATAAAATATGCCATAATTGGAAACAGAAAATTATGATACATTATGGAAACTACAGTCATGTAATAAATTTTAAAATGTTTTACAAGACATTCTTATCCTTTAACTCAAATATGAAGTGTTTGCTACCCAATTTATCATATAATTCCAAAGTACTAATTCTTAAAGACTAGATGACAGTCCAAGTATACATTAGGACCTTTCTAAATCAGGAAGCTTATTCAAGAAGTTATAGTGGAGAATAAAAGGGACCATTAACCATATGTTTAGATAGCACTATAGCCAACATCAAACTTAAATCATAATTAGATGTAATGTTTGTTTAGCAATAGAGGATTTGTGCACTACTCCCCTGCTAGTGAAAGATGGCAGGCTTTGTATTCTACTTCAGTGAAAGCTCAAATGATATGTGTGCTCACGCTTCATCACTAAGAAATTATCCATGACACAAAGAAAAGGAAACTATAAATCTCAAATCACTGTTCATTTAGATTATAATCATCCACATTTTTTCAATAGTAGAATACATGTTCATAAATATTTGTGAGGACTCTATGAATTTTTTTGTAATTGTCATAATGATGAAATGTGTAGCTGTTCAGAAATTCAGATTTTTAAGTGGTTCAAGAGTAATCAAAAATTTTCAATCAACTTCAATCAACATAATGTTTATTCAACGATCAGTAAAAATAATGGTATCAAACACAGAACTACTTTTTTTTTTTTTAAGGAAACTTGGTCTATATTCCATTTTGATTTATATCCAGATTAGGCATCAGCTTTAATTTCAGGAGGTTATTAGAGTTTGGCCACATCACAGGATTTTGTGGATAGAATGGAATCCTCTTACCTTGGGACTTGTTCATGAGTCCATGGGATGGGGTAGATGCTTGGACTCAAAGTTGAAAATGCAAGAAGTCAGTCATAGAAACTTATAACACGGCTCCTACTCACAAAAAGCTTTGGAACTCTTGAGGAATTTTTGTTTCATTTCCAAAAATGTATTTCAAATTTAGTGCCATTGGCACTAGAAAAATGAGTGTCCCATCTAGTTTTTATTTAACCATGTGAACAATTGAAATCATGTATCTGAACTTCCTTGATCAATAACCAATGCTCTTGTTTTCCTCCAGATTATGTATTCTGGACCAGTGTATTCAAATGCTTTATCATATATGTAAGGATGATTAGAGATTGCATGTGCACTGAGTCAGCGGAAAAAATGGTTTACATCTCTATAGGCTGTGACCACGAGTCAAAGAGGCCACACTTAGTCATCATGTTCTAATATTCCTCAACACAATGTGACTGATTGGAATGACTCTCGTTAATGTCAAAAATGCCCTTAATTATTTCTCTTAATGGAGGGATACAGGTCAGCCCTAATCCTATTTGACCTCTGTGTTGCATTTACACTAAAGAATGTTCCTTTTTTTTAAACAGTCTTTCAGTTTTAAAAGCACTTACATGGTTTATCTCCCTCTTTTAAGCTGTTAAACTACAAAACCAAAAACTAAAAAATGAAAACTACGAAATGACTATTCTCAGATGGTGGATGTCAGGACGCACAGGACTGTGATTTCTGAGAGAAGGAAAGCAGATGAGGCAGTGCAAGAAGGAAGTTTCTAGGCTGCAACCCAAAAAGGGGGAGCCCAAATAAAGCCAGCACTGTAGCTGGATTGAAAAACAGAGTTTGGAGAAGCTGAGACAGAACTTATGGGGCCAATAGAATATGTATCTAAAAATGAGAAAGTCAAACACAGAAAGAATTCCAGAGATCTGCAGAAGGGCCCCCTTGAATCTTTGGCTGAGTACTGATCTGTGATTGCACGGGATACAATTCTATGTGGCTCAGAACTCAAAACAAAATAAAACATTGGAAAGCCATAGGCTGAAAAAATTCCTAGGGCTCACAGAAAGCTTGAGATAATTCATATTCCCAACAGCGAGAGTAGAAAGACACAGTAATGCACAATGCATAGTGTTCTCAATGCACTCAGCCCCTTAGCAATGGAGCTAAATGATCCCTGGATTAGAGCCTGCTCTAGACCCTCCCTGAAACAAAACAAAACAAAACAAAACAAAACTAAACTAAACTAAACTAAACTAAACTAAACTAAACCAACAACTTAAAAGCAAGGTTCAAAAACATCCAATTGATCAGTGAGTCACTAACCTGTTTGCCAAGATAAAGTTCAATACTTTTAAAGGAATATAGTGAAAGCCAATAGGCAACAATGAAAAATGTCCATCTGACATCTAAATCAAAACTATCAGGCATGGAGAGAAGCAACAAAACATGATTTGTAACCAACAGAAAAATCAACCATTAAGAATATATTGAAATAAAAGAAATGGTGAAATTCAAAGACAATCATATAGCAAAAGCTAGTATTTATATGTACTATAAATATTATTGAGAATAAATAGAAATTTGAATATAATGAGGAGAGAAATGAAAGCTATAAAAAGATCTAACTGGAGATTTTACAGATGAAAAATTTTAAATGAAAAATATATACTCTACTGGATTAAGAACAGATTAGACACTGCAGAAAAAAAATATTCAGTAGACTTGGACACAACAATAGAAACTATCAAAAATTAAGAATACAGAAGAAATGAGAATAAACATAATTTCAGTCAGGTATGGAAGAGTATCAAGTGGACCAACATACACATAATGAGTTCCAGAAGGAGAAATGGGAGTAAAGAACATAAAAGGATTTGAAGAAGTAGTGTATGGAAACCAAGTTTTTAATAAAAATCTGTGATCCCACATCACAAACTAGATCCAACAGGTCCAACTCACCACATGAGAAATAAATAAGAAAACCACAAAAAGACAGCATAATCAAATTGCTGAAAACCAGAATTTAGGATTTTATACCTAGAAAAAGTATCTTTGAAAACTTAAGGAAAAAACAGTTAAAACACTGTTTTTGAACATACAAAATTGAAAAATCATTGTCAGCAGACCTGAAATACTAAAAATAATAATATCAATAATTAGGGATGTAGCTAAAGGAAGAACAAACATGATATAGAACAGAAATTTGGCTATACTCAAAGGAATGAGAGCACTGGCACTGATGCATGTGTGAAAAAACAGAAAAGCAGCATTTTTGCCTTTTAAAAAGATAATTGACTATTTAAATCAAAATCATAAGATTATATTTAGCATATATAATATGTAGGAGTAAAATGTATGGTCACGATTACAGAAGGAAAGAAAGGGAGCAACATAAAGGATAAAAAGGGGAATTAGAGATTTATTCTTGTAGGGTTTCTATGCTAAATATAAAGTGTGTACTGCTATTTTAAGATACATATAAAAAGAGATACATATAAAAAGTTAAGATGCAAATCCCCAAAGACAAAAAAATAAAGTGTGTATAGTTAATAAGTCAAATGTGAAGATAAAATATAATTATAAAAATTACTCAATCCAAAATAAGACAAGAAAAGAAGAAAAAAGAAAGCAAGAGCAGAAGGCAAAGCAAGCAGCGAAATGTAGACTTAAGCCAGTCATATTAATAATAAATGGAAATAATCCAGTTAAGATCAGATCAACAATAAAGATCTAAATATATTCTATCTAAAAGAAACATATTTAAATATTTAAAAAGAGATGAGATAAATTACAGTGTGGAAAAATGTATATCAATCAAATACCAATCAAAAGAAGGATGGAACCATGGCTATATGATTATCAGAAAAAAATACTCTTCAGAAGAAGAAAAAACATTACCTGGGATAAAGAGAGACATTTCATATTAATAAAGGCATCAACTTTTCAAAAAGACATAATAACTCTAAATGAGTATACACCTAGTATTTTCACTCCAAAATACATGATTCAAAACCTGAGAGAACTAAATGAAAAAACAGATAAATCATAAATATAAATACCCTGTTATTGATAGAATTAGTACACATAAAAATCACTACGAATAATTGACTTTTATAGAAGATTTCATCCAATGATTCCAGAATACATGTTGTTTGCTAGTACATTAATCAAAATGGACACTAGTATGAGAAATAAATCTCTATAAATTCAAAAGAACTGAAAGATACAAAATATGTTATATGTGTTATAAAACAAATATAACAGAAAGATATCTTGAAAACCCTCAAATATTTGGAGATTATACAACATACTTCTACATAATCAATGAATCACAAATAAATAGTAAAATAAATAAGAAGAGTTTAACAATGAAAATTTAAACAACATATCAAAATGTGTGGGATGCAACTAAATTAGTGCCTGGAAGGAAATTTATAACATGAAATGCTTATGTTAGTAAAGAAGAGAGGTCTCAAGTCAATGATCTAAGGTTTCATCTTAAGAAACTTGGAACATAAGAGAAAATTAAACTCAAAGTAAACAAAGGGAAGGAACTTTTATTTTGTACAGTTATCAAATTTATTGATTTAAGTTGCTCATATTATTCTTTTAACATATGCAGGATCCTCATGATGCCTCTTGCTTTATTTTTTATTTATGTATTTTTAAAAAGATTTTATTTATTTATTCATTAGACACACAGAGACAGAGGTAGAGACACAGGCAGAGGGAGGAAAAGTAGGCTCCCTGCTGGGAGCCCACTGGGGGACTTGATCCCAGGACCCCAGGATCACGACCTGAGCCAAAGGCAGACCTTCAATCACTGAGCCACCCAGATGTCCGGATGCTTCTTCCTTTATTCCTGATTTTTATTATTTCCTTCTTCTCTTTTTATTTTCTTGATCAATCTTCTTAGAGTATTACCAACTTCATTAAAAATTTCAAAGAACCATTTTTTGGTCTCATTGACTTTTTTCTAAAGTATCTTTGTTTTCATTTATTTTTCATTGATTATGCAACTCCTTCAGAAACTATGAGAATGGAATACTTTCTAATCTATTTAATAAAACTAGCAGTACCCCAATAATGAAACTAAACAATAAAACTACAAAAAACAAAGACCCAATATTCCTTATGAACAGAGACCCAGAGATCATTAACAAAATGCTAGTGAAAAAATGTAAAATAATTTAAAGTAGATAATCCCTCATGATCAAGCAGGATTTATCTGAGGATTGTAAAGTTGGATCAATATTTGAAAATCAATTAATATGATTTATGATATTAATAGCTGAAAATGAAAAATCCTATGGCCATCTCAAAAGATGTAGAAAATGCATTTGACAAAACTGAACATATATTCTTTTTTTTTTTTTTTTTATGATAGTCACAGAGAGAGAGAGAGAGAGGCAGAGACATAGGCAGAGGGAGAAGCAGGCTCCATGCACTGGGAGCCCGACGTGGGACTCGATCCCGGATCTCCAGGATCGCACCCTGGGCCAAAGGCAGGCGCTAAACCGCTGCGCCACCCAGGGATCCCCTGAACATATATTCTTGATAAAAGTTCTTAATACACTAGGAACATGAGAAACATCCTCAAACTTTTAAATAGCATCTATAAAGAAAACACAGCTAACAACATTCTGAACTGTAAAAGACTGAATGCCTTCTAGTTAACATAAGGAATAAGGCAGGGGTATTTGCTCCCAGCCCTGCAAGTCAACATTTTACTGTAATAGGTCAAGAAAATGAAATAAAAGTTACATGGGTTGGAAGGGAAGAAGTAAACTCAATTTGCAGATGGTATGACTGTCTACATAAAAAATCCTAATCAATCTACCAAAAGGTAATTAGAATAAGCTTAGCAAGGTTGCAGTATAAAAAGTTAAATAAAAATAATTGTTTTTTTCTATTCTGGCAACAATTCGGAATTGAGATGAAACAAATAATAACATCTGCATAAAAAATATGAAATACAGTGATAAATCTAACAGAACATGTACAAGACTTGCACACCAAAAACTATAAAACATTGATGAGAAAAAAAGTATAGACAGCTAAATTAGAAATTAGGTCATATTCGTATATTGAAAGGTGCAATAGTCTTGATTTTTCCCAAAATGACCTGTAGACTCAATGTAATGCCAATCAAATCCTAGAAAGCTTTTGGTAAAGAAACTGACAAACTTTAAAAGTGGGAATGCAAAAGATCTAATGTACCCAAAAGGTATTGGAAATGAAAAGGAGTTGGAGAATCTACACCACCTGATTTCACACATTACTAAAAAGCTACAGTGATGAAGACAGTACTGTGTTAGCACAAGGACAGACACCGATCGACAAAACAGAATAGAGTTCAGAAATGCAAGAGCGGCACATGTAATTATTCTACTTTGACCAAAGTAATTCAATGGGGAAGAAGAATAATCTTTTCAAAAATGATGCTGGAAAAATTAGATATCCATTAAAAACTGAGCTTTGACCATTACCTCAGACTACACAGAAAAAATTAATATTGAAAATGGGATGTGGACCTAAATGTAAAAGCCAAAATTATAAAACTTCTTGAAGAAAACACAGGAGAGGGGTCTTTAGATCTTGATGTAAGCAACTGTACATTTCTTAGAAAAGAAAAAGCATGAGCCATGAAAGAAAAGGATAACAAAAAACTGGTCTTTATAAAAATTAGATGAAGCTACTACAGAGGAAATAAAATGCAAGCTGTATAGTGGGAGAAAAAATAGTTACTGACCATATATATGTTAAAGGACTTGCATCTAGAATATATAAAGAACTTTTACGACACATTACTGAAGAAACTAACAACCTAAAATAGAAAAGATTTGTACAGAACTTCACCCAAGAAGATATATAAATGGTAAATAAAATTATTCCCAATATTAGTGGACATTAAAGCAACAGAAAGATATACATAAACATCAACTGACTGCTTAAAATTCAAGAGTCAGAATCCTAAGTGTTGGGGGACACATAGGGGGCTCAGTGGTTGAGCATCTGCCCTCGGCTCAGGGCGTGACCCCGGCATCCTGGGATCAAGTCCCGCATTGGGCTTCCCACAGGGAGCCTGGTTATCCCTCTGTCTGTGTCTCTGTCTCTCTCTGTGTCTCTCATGAATAAATAAATAACCTTAAAAAAAAAAGCAATCCTAAGTGTTGAGAAGGATATGGAGTAGTCTTGTGATGGATGATAGGTGAAATCATACTTCTACACCAATGCTTTTGACTTATACATTGGTATTCATGGCAAAATAGTTCATAATAGCCCCACACTGGAAATGACCCAAATGCCCATTAAATGGTAATAAGCAAGTCATAGCATATCATCCAATACAAATTAGTAAATAATTAAAAATAACAAACTACTGCTATATGCAACAGTATGGATGAATCAAAAAGCATTATATTAAGTAAAGGAAGCCAGACCAAAACTATTGCCACCAAACAAGCAAACAAAACCCAAACAACATGGATGAGGGCTTGATTTACATGAATTTGGAGAGACAACGTAACTACAGTGATAGAAGGAGAAACAGTAAATTCCTGATGCTGGTTGAGGGGTGAGGGGAAGTAGACTACAAGGGAGCATATAACTGTAATCACTGGTCAAAGCTCACCCCTTCAAGAGAGTGAATTCCATTTTATTTAATTAATACCTCGCAAAACACTGACAAAAATTCTGAACTTATCACCTTTCCTACCTGACCTCGAATCTCCTATAATCCCTGTAGCCATGGCTGGCTCAGCAGCTGAGCGTCTGCCTTTGGCTCAGGGCATGACCTTGGGGTCCCGGGATCGAGTCCCACATCGGGTTCCCCGCAGGGAGCCTGCTTTGCCCTCTGCCCGTGTCTCTGCCTCTCTGTGTCAAATAAATAAATAAATAAATAAATAAATAAATAAATAAATAAATAATTTTTTTTAAGGAAAAAATCCTTGTAGCTATAAATAATACTCTCTTCTAATCTGAAAAGCAAATCCAGGACCTGTCTTAAGACTCCTGTTTCTTAGCCTCCAAATCGATAAGGTCACCAAGCCACAGCAGCAGTCACACAGCCTACTCCCCGTATCTCTGGGGAGGCACACTGACCAGGCCCCAGCGTCTGTCATCTCTCACTTATGTACCTGCAGTCGCTGTCAGGCACATAACGTGACACTATGGAATCTGGTCATGCCACTTTCTGTGGAATTCCCATGGAAAAGAAATGTGGAGTTTTTTAAGCTAGAGGTTGTTAATATGACTCCACAGAATCCTCTCAACTGCTTCTTGAAAAGTGAAGCCTAGTCATAATTTGGGGGCAATTACTATAGATTTTTGGCAAATTCCTTTAACGAGTCCTTCATTTCCTTGTACTTTGCAGTTAGTATCTCACTCTGCTTAGGTATGAAGTTGTTGCTGTTTCTGATTTTATTATAATTTTCCTCTTTTTTTTTTTTTTTTTTTTGGTAGGTCTCGTGAACGAAGATACATAAATATGGTGCTTGCTTCATCCTATTTCCCCAAAAGTAAAATGTTAAGATACTGATCAATATCTGCAATCGCTCTATACTGATAGTTCTCTATTGTTTAATAATATTAGCTTTTGAAATGCCCGACTATAAAACTTTAACAAGATAAAAACAAATTTCTTAAAACATGATCAGATAAAATAGAGCAATTAACTCACCTTACAACCAGTGATGATGCTGTGACCCCAGGTATTAGGTGAACATTTAGAACATTTCTCTCCAACGGTATTGGGAGGGCAAATGCACTGACCAGTCTTTGGGTCACAATTGTTTCCCAGATGAGAACAGTCACAAGCTTCACAGGTGAAAGGGAAAAAAAGAGTAAAACAGTAAAAATGTTATAGAAAGTATGGAGTTTGTATTTGGATTTGTGTTGTTTCATTTTCCATATTATTGTTATAAGTGAAAACTTACCTAGTTCGTCTTTTACATCACAGTGAAGTGTATTTCATAGAGGGGTTGATCAACAAAATTATATTGTAAAATTATATTGTATTTCTTTTAATAATTTCAAAAGGTAAAATATTTTTAGGTTTTCAACTAATTTTAAAGAAAGAAGTGGCACATCAGATTTGATGCTCAGTGTACTTAAATGCTATAAAGTTTAAAATTTTGATTCTATGTTTTTTTTAAGTTTTACTTACTTATTCTATGCTGTATAGATTAATATTTCCTTCTTATTGATGACTCTGTTTTGCAATAAAAAACTATAAGCTCAACAGGCTTCTTAAATTCAGTATATTGAGTATAATAGTTATAATTGGCATACATCAGGATATTTCCAGTTTCACAAAAAATAAAAACAGCTGAATTTTGTAACTCTGTGTGAGCGTGTTGATTTTTGAATTTTATTTACCATCTGCCTTATTTTTTTCAATAGATTTTTCATTTTCTTAGCTAAATATGTAAAAAGTGCAAATTCTCAAATACTGCATAAATCAGATTTGAATAAAAGTGATTTCAGGGGAGCGTCAAAGTCATCTAAGTGATGACTGAACAATGAACACTACTTATTAGCTATAGTTGACTCAGCTAGTAAGTTTCAAACTGAAGTGAAAGCAAAGGGAGAAATACCACCAAATACTCAGATTCAGACAGAAGATTAATATTATAAAAAGCCTTTAAATTGGTCATATGATGATTAAATCTTTAAATGAAATACATTTAAACTATTTGACTTTTTACATTTAGACTATTTGACTAAGTTCAATTTTTAAGGAGTCACAATTATCACTGCTCACAGCATCCCATACGAGCTGTGAAAAATGTTCCATATAATACTTGACATAAACACCAAAGAAATCTTAGCTGTTATTTTTGTTATTATTATTGTTATTGATAGTTTTAAGTCAAAGGGTTTGTTTTGTATGTACCATTTCTTAAGAAGAAAACCAGTTCACCTTATGTTCAAATTTATGTGCTAAAAAATGCCTTGGGACAGTTGGAATAGCGATTCGAGAAGTTACCTTGCAAATAGAAATTCTCTAAGCGGTTCTTCAAACGGAATCATAAAACTGAGTACGGAGAAGACTTGAATAATCAGCTGGCTTTTCCCCGCCCAAACACGATGTTTACCACAATTCAGAATACTAATAAACACTGATAATAATAACAATGATAAACACTGACCTGGTGCCTACATGCCAGGCATTATTCTAAATATTT
Organism: Canis aureus; assembly: GCF_053574225.1. NCBI lineage: Eukaryota > Metazoa > Chordata > Mammalia > Carnivora > Canidae > Canis > Canis aureus. Next base: position 68,389,638 of record NC_135611.1, on the reverse strand, counting down.
TATAGCTATTAACTCAACTAATTCTTACAAAAACCCAGTGAGATAGAAATAATCATTTTCTTGATTTAATAGATGAACTTTGTAGAGAGACAGCAAGACCCAAGCACTTAGGCAAGGTCACATAACTAGTCACCGGTGGAGCCATGAAACCCGTCCCAGCTATTTGGTGGAAATCTACTCTCAACCATCATGTTATCCTGCTTGTTTGGGGCTGTTTTCTGTCCTGTGTCTCTGGATCTGAATGCTACTAAGTTTGCATTTCTAATGTCATCACCATTTCATAATTTAAAATAATGTCTTACTAATAATTTCTAGTAGTAAAGATATTTGAATGCACAGTAGCATTTCATAATTCACACTAAATGAACATGTAAGGGTTGGGTTCAAAGGACTGTATATTTTAGGGGCGCCCGGGTGGCTCAGTTGGTTGGGCACCCAACTCTTGGCTTTGGCTGGGGTCATGGTCTCAGGTTCAACGCTCAGCTTGGAGGCTGCTTGAGATGATTTCCCCCTTCACTTTTCTAAGTTGAACTATATTAGCTTGAGAGTGAAGTTTAAACTATGAGAACACTGGCAAAAGAAAAATTGAACGTTTGACTTCCAGGCTACAGTAGCCGTTGAGTGAGCGACTCATGGTTACAGCCAGGAAGGGAAACAGCAGAATTGAGACCTGCTGATGTTTGTTTATTTATTTATTTATTTATTTATTTATTTATTTATTTATTTATTTTTATTGAGTACTTGCAAATAGTTATTTATTGAGCAATGTTTCACACTACAGTATATTTCATTTGCTAGTTTATTTAAAATAAATGTACATTATTTATTCAGTTAAATATTTTGGATCCTATAATTGTTGTGAAGGTGCCTTTGCTTTAATCTCTAGGGATGTTGAAGAATGAACTGCTACAGTTGCCAAAATGCCCAAACCAGAGAATGAATGTGTAGGGCTGAGTCTTATTTACAGACCTGTGCAGCCTCCTTCTTGGAAGTTGAAATAGCCATGGGCACAGCGGTCACATTTCTTTCCTGTCACTCCAGGCTGGCACCAACACTGACCACTCTCTTCACAGTCGAAAGATTTAGACCCAAAGGAATTGCAATTGCAGGGAACACACCCTCTTCCTGATTGTAGGCCGAAGGTTTCAGGCTGGCATAAAGAAGGACGAGAGAAATTAAATTTAAATCAATGAATTCATTACGAAATAAGACGCACCACCACCAAAAGGTGAGGCAGGAGAGAGGAACCTATGGATGATCAAAGTTCTTCACGGATGTTATGACAATGAGGTTGTAATGGGATCTAATGGCCCCTTTCCTAATGTAATGGGATCTAATGGCCCCAGAAAAAAGAGTACTGTAGCTTTAAAATTTTATCAAAGTTAACAGTAGAATTAGGTCACTATCCTTTATGTCTGCTTTATATTTTCACCAGTCTTTCCCTATACCTTCCAAGATTTTAACAACAATGTGGATCTAAGCTATGGGGTGTTTCTTACATTTTAATTTAAAAAATTTACTTGCTTCCTTCCTAATAATCTGAATTGATTGCTTTTAGATCTTATTAACGCCTTCTACTTGTTAAAAGTGTTTTCAATATTATTGAGCAGAAACCTACAGCTATAAAATAAATGTTTTTTCTCTAATATTTGATCTAATTTTTGTCATCTCTCTGTAGATACACCTAGTCATCATTCTAGGGCTCATGTTACAAATATAACTTACAGGTTTATGCCAATGCTGACAAAATAATTGGTTTACAAACATCTACTTTCTTGGGTTTCATTTTAACAAGTGAAATTGATTTGAGAGAATTCACATCAAAGCGCCGGATTAGGTAGATGAAAAGAACCTTTTACTCTCTGATGGGTAATTCCTAAGTATGTCTCTTATCTATGCATAGAAACTTTCTATGATTGGTTTTCATGACTAGCTTTGGCTTGAAATACATGCTATCTGACCTAGAGTGACTACATTAGGGAGTGTGGATGGATTAAAAATTACCTCTACTAAAAAAAAAATTACCTCTACTAGAAAAATGAAAAGTGCATATCCTACTTAAAGTTCATCAAGGTCGTATTTTAAAATATGAAGTGGGTCACACTATTACAATATTTTAATCTGAAAAATTAGTCTTGGTAATTACTTCTTTGTAAAAAATAATTCCCATTTTTTAATATTACACTCAATAGTTACTTCCTGGTAACAAAGACTCTTGCTATTTAATGGGAGCCACCCAAAGAGAAACAAATAACTGTCATTATATATTTTTGAAATTATTGTTAACAGTATGAAAACCAGTTCTAGAAAACAAAATTGCACTGAAAATTAGGCTCTTAAAATGACTATAGCTAACAATTTTGGTTTTTAAATATAAAATGGGTGTACTGAGTTTGTCATTTAATCTCTGTATTTATTGTTGGCTTTATTTTTATTTCCAGTCCAAATTCAGATGTCATCATATGATTAAAGAAGGTGAAATCACTATATTGTATGCCTAATACAACTAATACAGCACTGCACTGGTACTGAAATATATATTAAAGAATAAATAAATAAATAAGAAAGTATCAGTTCTAACAAATGACTTACCACATGATTTTGAAATTAAATTTCATTATGTAAGGGAAGATTAAGCATGTAAGATTTTTATTCATAAAAAGCAATTACCTACAAAATTCTAGATACCTGACCTAGAGAAATAATCAGAAGTTAGGAAAATGGTTAAAGTATGAGCATGCTCAATATCGCATTACTTATGAGAGGGACTTCCGAATGTTAGAGAGGAAGTTGCGTAAGTTACATTATGATACATTCATGCTATGAAATACTAGGCAATCATTAAAATCCTGTTTTGAAGCAATTTTAATGATAGGAACAAGCTTAGGATATAGCATTATGTAAAATTTCAAAAAGTAGGATACAAAATTATATATACACTTTGACTCTGATTATATACCTATGATGACACACACACCACTCAAGCACACAAATAGAAACATATATACATAGAAAAAAGACTAGAACATACGACATTAACATAGTTTTTAAAAAACCTGAATCATAGATGTGTTTGCATTCCTTATGCAAAGCATTTTGCATTTATCTCCTAAATTTTCCTAACTTAGAAATCTGAATTGCAGAGGAAATACTTTAATTCATCTTTATCCCCTAATTTTTTCTTCATTTGGCATACCTATATATCTTTAACAGATATATCTACGTAGGATTAAATGAACTTCCAAATCATAGTTATTAAGAAAATTTCAAAGTTTGTTATTTAAAAAATATGTAAGAAGAAATCTACCATCCATTTCAAATAATTAAATAATATAGTTTTAAAGAGTTAAGTTGCACCAAAATACATAGTAACGAATTCCAGTAACAAAATTTTAATAAAGTTGATGTACAAAAATTTAACTCTGAGACTCGGGAAAACATTCGTAGTAAAAGATTCAAAAAGTAGATGGTGAGCACTTACATACTGTGCCTGCTGCGTGCCAAGCACCGTCCTAAAGCCCTTTACAAAGATGAACTCATTTATTCCTCAAGACACTCCTGGGAGATAGTTATTACCATCACTTTTCTACAGAGGGAGGAAACTGAGGCACAGAAAGGTCAAGTGACTTGCCTAAGATCACCAGCAAGCCAAGCGCAGAGTCAGGCTTCCACCCCAGCCGGCCTGGCTTCAGAGTCGGTGCCCTGCACTCTCACACATACGGTCTCACTTGGGAAAGCTGGGAAACTTGGGAAAGCTGCTCTCTCTCTGCTAGATTTCCCTTCTTCACTTGTTCATTCATGGAAGGGGATTTGCTCCAAATGATGCCTGAAATTCCTTCCACTGCTAAAATCATAGGTTTGTACAAATAAACTTTAGTTTCTCCATATCCATGGTTAATGGAAACTTTCATGAACCTCTGAACTTGAACACATGCTTAACAATACACGGAAAGCTCTTTTCAAAAGGCAGGGCTTCAAGCAGGAGTTGTGCAGCTTTGACATTTGCAGTCTGCACGCTGAGCAACCGTTATTTGGTAAAAACGCCATCGGGAAGGTCCGCGGCCCGAGTGGCACACGGCATGCGGAGGCACGAGCCATGCAGTACCTCTGGGATTACCGGAGCGGGGGCGCGATGGGCTCCCCGGGGGCAGCCGCCCGAGCTGCTGCTGGCCCACCTCGGAGGAGGCCCCAGCACCCGCTGCGCTCTCTGCGGCTGCTCCTCCGGCCGCTGCACCTGCCTGCCGAGGCGACACTGTCTCCCTACGAAGCCAGAGTGACACGCACATCGTCCCGCCGCATCACACTGCGGTGTCACGGAGCCAACGGGGCTGCAGCCGCACAACACACAGAATTGCTTCTCTGGGTCCCACCACATATGGGGCTTTAAAAGCCAACAGAAAAATAAGACAAAACAAAGGGATGAAAGAGCAGATGATATTATTCAACAGACGGACGTGGATGATACCTTTGAGCTTACTACAAAAAGGCCAGTTTGTCATCTGAGAACTGCTGGTTCTATTCAACAGTCTTTACCACCAAGAATAAATACATATTTATAAAGAAGAGGTAATGCGGACCCATCACTCCCATGGAGGGATCCAAGGCGCTTGGCACACCGAAGGCAGGCCAACACTCAGGAACAGACAGCAATATATTTTGATTTTTTGTTTCATTTTAGAAAAGTGATGTTATCTAAAAAAATATGTTGAGGGATGCCTGGGTGGCTCAACGGTTGAGCATCTGCCTTCGGCCCAGGGCGTGATCCAGAAGTCCCAGGATCGAGTCCCACATCGGGCTCCCGGCATGGAGCCTGCCTCTCCCTCTGCCTGTGTCTCTGCCTCTCTCTCTCTCTCTGTGTCTCTCATGAATAAATAAATAAAATGTTTAAAAAATATATGTTGATTAGCTTCTCTGCTGACAACTCTGGAGAAGTAGCGTGCTCATGGAACTGACTCTTAAATGATAGAACTAGAGCAAAGCGCTTGCCCAAGACCAACGGTGTAGGGCATTCATGCTGCCAACATAAAAGCAAAGAGTATTTTACTCACGATAGACTGGGATTCAATTTATATACCATTTGTTTCAAAAACATCTGATTTTCAGTGAGTATTCCTGCCAGGGGTCACAGGCTGACGGGCAAGTGCTAGCGGACGGCACACTTCCTTCTATGTTGGAAAAATATTCCGACGATCACAGGGATTGTACGTGTAGATTTGGAGAATCCTGGGCTCCTCTCTTTACACTTAATACGTGTGTCACTGCAAGCTAATGAGCATTTTCCAGGAGAGAGGAGCCCTTGTCCAGCTCCTGCTGCTTACCTTACACTCGTCACACCGCCGCCCCTGCACGTTCGGCTTGCACTCGCACTGGCCCGTCCTAGCGTGGCAGCGCTCAGAGAGGGAGCTGTTGACATGACAGCCGCATGCTGCAAAGGAAGAGGGATCCGTGATTGGCAAAACACTGCCAGTAGTGTGAGTAGGCTGTTAAATAATAAAAATATCCCCCAAACGGGGACACAGGCAACTGAGTTTTATTTTTTATTATTTTTTTATTTTTATATTTTTATTTTATTTTTTTTTTGGCAACTGAGTTTTAGATTTGAATGCTTTTGGATCTGCTAAGGTGTCCTGTTGTGCGTCATTATCATTCGATTCCTACAAGGACTCTCCAAGCTGTAGAGGGGATTCCTGTAAAGCTCTATCACAGTGCCTGGTGCAGCATATGTTGTTAAAATATAACTGTGATCATTATTATTCCAATTTCGAGAGTGAATTATAAATAGTATATAATGAAAATATTATATACTATGTAAATACAATAAGTACAGATCTAATATAATGTGTAAATATTATGAGTATTATATATACACATACATGACCACATGCATCTTTCAGATTGGAAAAGTAAGACAGAACTAATTAGACATTTTTCCAAAGGGGACATCAAAATGGCCAACAGGCACGTGAAAAGATATATAACATCACTAATCATCGAAGAGATGCAAATTAACGCCACAATAAGACATCACCTTACACCTATTAGAATCTTATTTTCAAGAAGACAAGAGACAACAGATGTCGCCAAGAATGTGGTGTAAAGGGTGCTCTTATATCCTGTTGGTGGGAATGTAAATTGGTTCAAAACAAGGTGGAAGTTCCTCAAAAAATTAAAAATAGAACTACCATATACAATCTAGTAATTCTGCTACTGGGTACATACTTAAAAGAAATGAAATCAGTATGTATGTCTACTGCAGCCCTATTTCCAATAGCCAAGGTCTGGAAGTAACTTAATGTCCATCAAAGATGAATAGATTAAAGAAAAAGATACGGTATATATATACACAATGAAATATTCAGCTATGACAAACGACAATACCCTGCCATTTGCAACAACGTGGATGGACCTTGACCACGTTATCCTAAGTGAAATAAGTCAAAGAAAGCCAATTACTGCATGGCATCACCTGCATGTGGAATCTAAAAAAAACAATGTTATAAAATACAGATAGTAAAATGGTGGTGTCACAGGGGATGGATGGTGGGGGCGGGGGGATAAAATTGCTATTATTTAAGAGTATACACTTGCAAGTAGTAAATAACGGGCAGTAAATAAGCGATAGTGCTCTAATTCCCAGTATGAAGAATACAGACAGTATTGTACTATATTGTGTAATAGACTAAATATTGCAATGATGGTGACCATCTTGCAGTATATACGGATACCAGGAGTACCACGATGTACACCTTAGGGCCACTGTGTCATTAGACGTCAAATATATCCATTTAAAAAGTACACTGTGTCGAGTGTATTAGGAATAAAGGATGCTTTTTAAAAATCACTTTGTTTTATGACTTATATACTATTTCCTACATTTCGTTTAAGCAATCTTTTGTCATTTCTGTGTTATGAAGTCGTTTGATGCTATTCTGAGATATATAATAAATCCGTCTGAAAATTAAAGGGCCTTTTCACAAATAGAATATAATTAATATCTCACTCTATACTCTATATTTTTAATGATACATATAATTACATTGATACCAGAATAAAATAAAAACGTGAGGGGGAGGTGACATAGGAATTTAGAATATTCATAGATGGTTTTAGACATCTCGTGTCTCTGGATGCTTTGATGTGAGCACAACTTATCAATACATTATAAATAGTTACTCCATCAGCTTATGCTATTTTCCTGTTCATCTGACTCAAGGTTTGACTTAGTTTTACTGCTTTACTAAATAAAAAATGCTGGATTTTTCTCCCAGCAATTTGGCCTTTGGTGCCTGCTAACTTGATATGAGTTTGGTGGCCACTGAAGAATTGGTCTTAGCAGCAGCTGTGATTTTTCCCTGGGGAATAGCTGAAGCATACACAATACCGGGGTGTGAGAAAAGGCTAAAAAATATTTTCTGTAAATATCTATTTCACTTGACACTAGAATTTTTATGAATACTTTTAATATCTTTTTAAAATTAATTAGCTTCTATTAATTTTTTGAAATGAGAATGGTTGGCACACAATGTTACATTAGTTTCAGGTGGACACCATAATAGTTCAACAAGTATATACTATGTTCACCACAAGTGTAGCTGCCATCTGTCCCCTCATGTCCCTATTAAAATGTACTTTTAATTTCTTTATCATGTCTCATATACATTATACTTCTATTTTTAAGATCCCAAATAATTTATTATTTTTTTCCAAATAATTTAGAAGTCATTTTTTCTTAGAATGAAGAATATAGGATTAAATTCACCATAAATTAGCATCATTTTAAAATAAAAGCAGTTGCAAGATACAGAAATAACACACTGAGATCTGTTGGATTTCTGAACACCAATAATGAAATGGCAGAAAGAGAAATCAAGGAATCAATCCCATTTACAATTGTACCAACAATCAAGAGAAGTAGGAATAAATCTAACCAAAGATGTAAAAGATCTGTGCTCTGAAAATTATAGAACACTTAGGAAAGAAATTGAAGAGGACACAAAGAATGGGAAAACATTCCATGTTCATGGATTGGAAGAGCAAATAGTGTTAAGATGTTTATACTGCCTAAAGCAACTCATACATTTAATGCAATCCCAATCAAAATATTACCAGGATTTTTCACAGAACTGGAACAATCTTTAAATTTGTATGGAACACAAAAGACCTCAAATAGTTAAAGCAGTCTTGAAAAAGAGATGCAAAGCTGGAAGCATCACAACTCTGGACTTCAAGCTCTCTTACCAAGCTTTGATCATCAAGATAGTATGTTATTGACACAAAAACAGACACATAGATCAATGGAACAGCAACTCTATGGTCTACCCATCTTTGACAAAGCAGGAAAGAATATCTGATGGAAGAAAGACAGTCTCTTCAACAAATGGTGTTGGGAAAACTGGAGAGTCACATGCAAAAGAATGAAACTGGACCACTTTCTTACACCACACACAAAAATAAATTCAAAATGGATGAAAGACGTAAATGTGAGACAGGAAATGATCAAAATCCTAGAGGAGAACACAGGGGGCAACCTCTTTGAGCTCAGCTGCTGCAGCTTCTTACTAGACACATCTCCAAAGGCAAGGGAAACAAAAGCAAAAGTGAACTACTGGGACTTACTCAGGATAAAACACTTCTGCACAACAAAGGAAACAGTCAACAAAACTAAAAGACAACCAACAGAATGGGAGAAGATAGTTGCAAATGACATATCAGATAAAGGGCTAGTATCCAAGATCTACAAAGACCTTACCAAACTCAATACCCAAAAAACCAGTTAGAAATGGGCAGAAGACATGAATAGACACTTTTCCAAAGAAGACATCCAGATGGCCAACAGACACAGGAAAAGATGCTTAATATCACTCATCAGGGAAATACAAATCGAAACTACAATGAGATCCCACCGCACACTAATCAGAATTGTAAAAATCAACAACAGGAAATAACAGATGTTGGAGAGGCTGTTGAGAAAGGGGAACCATTCCTCTTACATGTTGGTCAGAACGCAAACTGGTGCAGCCCCTCTGGAAAATATATGGAGATTCCTTAAAAGGTAAAAAATAGAGCTACCCTATAACCCAGCAATTGCACTACTAGGGACTTACCCAAAGGACACCAAAATATTGATTCAAAGGGACACATGCACCCCAATATTTATAGAAGCATCATCACCAATAGCCAATTTATGGAAAGAGCCCAAATGCCCATCAACTGATGAACAAAGAAGAGGTACATATACAAGGGAACATTATGCAGATATAAAAAAATGAAAACTTGCCCTTTGCAATGACATGGATGGAGCTAAAGTGTTTTATGCAAAGTGAAATAAGTAAAAGACAAATACCATATGATTTCACTCACTTGTGGAATTTAAGAAACAAAATAGATGAACACAGGAGGAAAAACAGAGAGATGCAAACCGTAAAACAGACTTTTAGCCATAGAGAACGAACTGAGGGCTGCTGGAGGGGAGGTGAGCTGGGGGGGATGGGTTGAAGGCCCAATGAAGATTAATAGGAGGGCACTTGTTGTAATGGGCACTGGGTGTTACATGTAAGTGACAGATCACTAAATTCTACTTCTGTAAGTGATATTATACTAGACGTTAACTGACTGGAGTTAAAATAAAAACTTGAAAAAATAGCAAAAGCAATATAATTACATCTGAATCTGTTGAAAATTTTGCTTTAAAAAAACATCAGTTGGGATGCCTGGGTGGCTCAGTGGTTGAGCGTCTGCCTTCGGCTCAGGTCGTGACCCTGGGGTCCTGGGATCGAGTCGCGCATCGGGCTCCCTACATGGAGCCTGCTTCTCCTTCTCCCTGTGTCTCTGCTCTCTCTGTGTGTCTCATGAATAAATACATTAAAAATCATTAAAAAAATAAAATAAATCTAAAAATACCACTTTCCAGGTGGTATTAATAAGTGCTTTTTGTTCTAGAGAATGATTTGTGGGTTTTCTTTTTTTTTTTTTTCACATCTTAGTAAAAGGTCAAAGATTTATTCGATGTGAAGAGAAACCAGAGTATGAGAGTGATTGGTTTTTAATTTAACAAACTGTCATTTTTAAATGACAAAAATCTGGCACTCATCTTCCAAGCCCATGAGAAGAAAGACACATTTGCTATTGAAAGGGGGTGTCCTACCTGATGTTTGGTGTTTACAGCAGAAACAGTGACAAGACACTACATGTTCAGCAGTTTCTGTAATTTTGCAGGCCCTAGGTCCCAAGTCAATGACTCGAAGCATCCCTTCTTACTTAATGAAGTCGACAGAAGTGAACTGTGGGCATCATAACTTGTCCTACCTCGAGATTACAGCAGCAGGTGAAGTTGAGGATGGCACGTACCATACTCGGGGGCTTGGGCTCACATGTCCCTGGATTCCGCACAGTAAGATTCCTCCTGCCTGGTATGTTACTGCTAATATAAAGCATCAGCAAATTCGATGCAACCCCGAGTAACGCAGCTAAGGAGGCAGAGGCGACCCAAGAAGTGCACCGATGAGCCGGGGTGACGCCCCACGATAGCTAACTCTGTGCAAGGAAACACAGCTGCACCATTGCATGAACAGTCCTAAGGTAAAGAAGGCCAATCGTTCAACAATTACGAATGCCAGTGTGTAAAACACGGGCAGAACTTTACACCTACTATGAGATGCAGGAATATAAAGTTCTCATAGGAAAGCGTAACAGAGGTCGGTGCCAAAGAGGTCACACGGGCGGATCAGTTCATTTTAAGAAAGTGATCAGCAATGAGGCAAGCACTAGGATGAACCCGGCTCACCTCATCTCTAAGCGCTTCTCGCCTACCGGGAGCACGTTTATTTTCAAAACGCGTGCAACGTTTGAGAAGCAACATCCCTTGGGCCGTGCGGCAACTTGCACGGGCTTTAGTCTATTAGTGTAACGAGACACTTCAGGGCAAGCCCGGCGCACACCATGCCCTGCGCTCCAGGCCGCGCTCTGCAGCTCGGCAGCTGCTCCGAGGCGCAAGGCGTCACCTGGCAGGGGCGTCGGGGGCTCAGGACTTACGCTGACAGTTCTTCGCCTCAACCGCGTCTCCGAAATAGCCGTCAGCGCACAGCTCACAGCGCCGGCCGGCGGTCCCTGGCTTGCATATCCGACAGGAGCCAGACAGGCTGTCACAGCTGCCAGGGATGGAGAAGTCAAGGTTGTCATTGCACTGGCACGGCTGACACGATCCTCCAGGAACGGAAGGCTGTCCAAAATAGCCTTCTGCACACCTAGGGGGGAGAATGTCATCAGTGAGCATCTGGGAGCAACTCATGACACCCGTCGGGGCACCGTTTGTATGGTTTTCACGCTACCCTCTCCCAGGGTGATGTACGTTCTTTCCGAGCGCTCCTTTTCTCCAATGCAAGGTGATTAAAAAATGTTTTTCTAGAACTGCGGTGTAGATACAAGATGAAATCCTGCCAGCCCAACTAGTAATTAGATTTCAGCCAGGAAAAGAAAAAAAAAAAAGAAAAATCTTGTCACTGGCACCGAAGATGAGTCCAAAGCATAATAAGAAATCTGCTGCTGGCACTCTAGAGGCACGCGGGTCCGTGCTGGGAGGCCTTTGTAGTGCAACACATCACACGCATCTACTCCAATTGGTTGTTTTCTGTACAAATATGGAAGGTTCACATTTTTTGTTGTTGTTGTAACAAAAGCTTGTTATGAGGAAACAGACTCGCAAGGAAATTCAGCAATGAGGATTCGGAATTTATTAAACGGAAAATTGTGACTCCAAAGATTCTCATTATTATTCAGGTGGGGGCCGTGGGTATCTCCGCATGCATAATGGGTTTGTATATATTTGCATTTCCAGACAGAGGCAGATCCTCATCGAAGAGCCTTTACCAAGGAGCAGGTACGCCTGCCTCTTAGGGGAACACGCTGGAAGGTGAGGCTTAATTGTGCCCACAACTCACATCAGCGGACTCTAGGTATCTCTCTCTCTCCTTTTTTTTTTTTTTTTTAAAGGACGCACTACTAGTTTACATATTATTGGAAGAATGAGTTTGTTTATTTATGAGGCACAGTAGAGAAGATTTCTTAAATTATGGTATCAAATTTCCCTTTATCCATATGTTGTTTCAAAATGCTACTTAATGTCACAGATGCACAGACACAGGATTTTAAGAGGCAGCTATTTATACTCCGCTCCGACTTCTCTTCCAGTTCCGTTTGTTCATGCTTCGTGTGAAGCCGCACTTGCCAAAGGAGAAACGAAACAGCATCTCGTACAGTCGTACAGTCAGGCTAGTCTGTCATCTGTGCCATCTTAAGCGAAATAAAAAGTCTTTTGCAGCAAATATCAGAATCGGAGGGGAACAAAAGCGAGGCAGGAGACTATCATCGCAACAGTACGCTACGTGTGTGCTCATCTGCTCACGGGCCCGTGTCACCATGGACGGAGATGCTCTTTGCCCTTCCAAACAGAGAGGATTCGCGTCCACACAGCATGTGAGGATGCTTTAATGGCACCACAATCAGGGGGCAGAGTCATTAATTACTCTAACTTTTCTAGAACGTTCGTAAGTGCCATAATACTCAGTTTTTAAAGTGAATTAACCTTTTATCATAATTTTAAAAAATGAGGTGACTAGTTTTAGTCATGCACTCGCAAGATATGAAGGTCGTAGTATGCATATCGTTGGAGGGAAACCGTCACCCACAAATAGAACCGCTTATTGATGATCTACCGTAAAATAGGAATTAACATTTTGGTGCGTAAGGTTTGCCCGTCACCCCCTTCCGAGGTGGTGTTCCATAAAGATAACAGGAAGACTTTTTTGAATTTTAACCCAATTCTCCTCGCCTTACTTGACATTCAGAGCTTATGATCACATCCGCACACACTCGCATCTCAGTTTGTTTACCATTAAGACAGTGACTTTGCTCCACTGGAATAACGATATACAATGATCGTTATCACAGCCAACGAAAACCCATTATTTCCAGCTCGCTTTCCTCAAAATGACTTAGTGCCCTCAGGAGAGATGGCATTATATAACAAGATCGGGGAAATTTTCTTAACACAGATACCCAATTAATAAGGCCAATAGTCTTCCGCAATGAAAAGGAACCCTCAGCTCACGAGCAAATTATTACAGTTAAGTACAATAACCAAAGAGGCATCTTTTATTTTGTTGTGGTGGTCGAACGTGTAAGAAAGTATCCTGAGCATACGTGATAGGAGTGTGCATTCAGGCTGCGTGGCTGGTGTGTGTGCGCGGGGCTGTACACAGAGGCCTGTTTCACACACAGAAATGCGTCAGTACAGGTCTAACAGTAGCCCTGGGGTCAGTGAACGTAGCACCGCCAATCACATGACTGTTGCTGATGATCGTAGCGTCTCAGAGTCCGCTCAAGTTGAATTCACTTCACTAGCACCCGCGTGAACTGCGGGCCTCCCGCACGCTCAGCTGCGCAACGGGCTGGAATCTGAGATCTCAGCCTCTGCCGTTTGCACACACAGGAGGGCGAGCACACTCGCAGACCCGTTTGCTGGCTTCCTTGCGACAGACGGACATCGTGACAAGGTCACTGCTCCCTCCAACGCTTGCTCTGTTGTTGCTGTTTCTCATACACAAGTGCAATATTTTATTTAGCAAGAAGTCACTGAACGTGGATGAGATCCTAGACACCACATGCCATCAGGTGACAGGTTCTTTGTACTGACGACTTAGGGACAATGAGAGAGAGAGAGAGAGAGAGAGAGAGAGAGAGAGAGAGGAGGGCGGGGAGGGGAGCGAAGCTGAAGACCAAGGGCAGGAGCAGCTCAGAGCCATGGCCACCCTTCCCCTCACTGTTGTACGGGTGGTCGGTGACTCTTGGCTAAAACAGGGGGTGGGACTCCCATGATCTGCAGCCCGACCCGGGTTGCCACCTCCGTCCACCTGCTTGGCGAGCCACCTCCCCCCACCGCCCTTGACCACCCCGTGGGCGCCATGGTCCTGCTGGGAAGGATTCGGGCTCCGTGTCCTGGTGGGGCACAGAGCAGGGGGGAGGTGGGAGGGAAGTGGGAGGGCAGGTGGGGAGGCACAGAGCAGGCAGGGGACAGGGGGCAGGTGGGGGGACACAGAGCAGGGGGGAGGCGGGGGGGCAGTGGGAGGGCAGGTGGGAGCACAGAGCATGCAGGGAGCGGCAGAGGTCAGTGGGGGTGGGGGGCAGGTGGGGGCACAGAGCAGTCGGGGGGGGCAGGGAGCGGGGGAGGGCACAGAGCGGGGGGCAGTGGGAGGGCAGGTGCAGGGGCACAGAGCATGTGGGGGGCAGTGGGGGGAGGCCAGGGGGCAGGTGGGGGGCACAGAGCATGCGAGGGGCGGTGGGGGTCAGTGGGGATGGGGGAGCAGTGGGGGTGGAGGGGCAGGTGGGGGCACAGAGCAGGAGGGAGGTGGGGGGAAGGGGGCACAGAGCAGGCGGGGGGGAGCGGGGGCAGGGGTCAGCCTTCCCCCAGGGTCCTGGGGTCACCAAGTGGAGACTCTCTAAATAGGGTTTTGGAACTGAAACCTAAAAAAGCCAAGGGAAACGCCTCAGCCCTAGAACCTGAATCCTATGGATAAATGTGCAGGTGGATCTTCCACGTTCTGAGCCGTGGGTTCCAGTCGCGGTGGGCGGAGCGGCCTGAGGCTCGCCCCCACCTGGGGAGGCCCGGCCGCGGGCCCTGCGTTCCTGCTGCCCTCCCGACCCCGCAGGGTCAACTTGCCCAGGCTTCAAAAAAAAAGGTTCCTTTCTTTATTTTGGGGGGCACGGAGGAGCAGGGGGGGCACAGATGGCCTGCGGAGCACCCCCCCCGGCCCGGGGCCCCAGGGCCGCCTCGCTGCCCTGCGTCCGTCCAGGTGCCGTGCACCTGCCACACCTGCCGGGGCCCGAGGCTCGTGGTGAGTGCTGCCCGTGACCTGGGGTGGGTGTCGCACGGCCAGCCCACCTCCCATGTTCTCTCAGATTCCTCTGGAAGCCCGAGGCTCACCCCTTTCCGCCCTCCAAGATACTTTCCTTTCTGGGTTTTTTTCATGGTCTTCCTCCTTGACGAGGACAGAGGCCCAGAGTCTCAGCAAGGTGCCATCATGAGTAGCTCATTCCCTCGCTCCCTGGCTCTTGTTTTTCTTTTCTTTCAAACATTCCCCAGAGGAAAGCAGGGATACCCGAAAGTACGGGTGCTCTGGCCCCAAGCAGGAGCTGCTGAGAAGGGGAGCTAGGGCGCTGTGTGTTACAGAGGCTCTTTGTTTTATTTTAAATGAATAAACAAGAGAGCAGAAGCAGACCTATAAAGGCAGAGAACACACTGATGGTTGCCACGGGGTGGGGGGTGCTGCTGGGCAATGGGGGTGAAGGGGGGGTAGAGGTAGATGAACAAGTCCTGGGGAAGAAGGGCACAGCAGGGGGCATAGTCAGTGGTGCTGCGGAGGCAGAGACAGGGACAGGTGGGACCTAGGTCTGTGGTGAGCACGGCAGGACCTGCAGACTTACAGCCGGACAGACACACACACACACACACACACACACACACTCCTCACTCACTCCAGCATTCAGATCTCTTGGTACTAAGTAAGCCTCTTAGAAACTCTGGTTCAAGCCTGGGAGATGGGAGGAGATGAAAAAAAAAAAAAACCCAGATTTTAAAAATTAAGATACAACTGACATGTACCATGGAGGGAATTTAAAGTGTACTTGACTGAGATTATGCTTCCCAGCTCCCACAGCTCCCACAGCTCCCACTACGGAGCCCGGGTCTCAAAATAGAAGTTAAATCGAGATAAAGAATATACAGTTCCAATTCCTGTCCACCTGAGCTGTCATCTGAGATGCATTCTTGCTAAAATATCTACCGATCTATCTACCTGTCTACTTGTCTATCATCCACCTACCTACCTATCTACCTACCTGTCTATCATCTATCTACCTACCCACCTATCATATATCTATCATCTATCTGTCTACCTACCTGTCTATCTTCTGTCAGTATATCAATCATCTACCTATCTATATCTGTCTACTATCTATCTATCTATCTATCTATCTATCTATCATCTATCTATCATCTATCTATCTAATCTATCTACCTACCTACCTATCATCTATCTATCTACCTACCTGTCTATCTACCTACCTATCTATCATCTATCTCATCTATCTACCTACCTACCTGTCTATATCTCTATCTATCTATCTATCTATCTATCTATCTATCTATCTATCATCTATCTATCGAAAAGCAGGGCTTCATGGTCACCCAAGATTGGGAAGTGCTGAGTTACAGTGCAAAGCCTAGAGTTGCCCACTGTACACCTGGAACCACATACCTGAGTGTCAGCTACACATCAAGAACAGAAAAGAAAATGCCGAGTTAAACAAACGCAACCGGTCTCTTCCGTCCAGACATGTCAGAACTAACAAGCTACTAGACGCTTCTTAGGCGTATGCGGTCATGGAACTCAATCTCAAAAATGTGCGGTTTGGGAGAAGTGCTGCTCTGGTTTTCCAGCGCCAGTTTACATCGATGGTGTGCACACACTGATTTCACCAATCTCCTGCAGAACAGTCTTGATTACAAGATTGTCAGCACAGCCAGGATCTTCCTGTGATGCCCTTAGTCTCCCCAGCCGCCCCCCGCCCCCCCACAGCCTGCACCTCCCCTGAAATGCTTCCCCTAATGTTCTGGGATCCATCTAACAAGATGCTTTTGAAATCATGTAAATCCAGACGAATGATAAACCCTAAATACTCCTAGAAATCGCGAATCCAAGTTCTGGCTAGCAAAACACGACATTTGGTCCTCCGCAGAATAATAGTCGAAGATGACTTTTGACCGAAAAGCTGCGATCGGAGGGAAGATAGGCCATTGGAGAAGCTGCATCGGTCCACCTCTATTTTCTTTTTAAGCAGATTAATAAAGATTTTAAACCGAACATGGTGCTGTCAGGTAATTTTCCTCCCTCAGTCATTCTGATGGTCCACATTGGAGCTGTCTCCGGGACACACGGAGCCACTGTCACCCGCTTAGAGATGCGACCTGTTGAATGGGAGGACGGTGCATCGAGCTGCACCTGGCCTGGGTGGTGGCTGAACGGATGCTGGTTAAATCAAATGTGGGATTTTAAACAGTAGGTGGTTGGACAAGCGTTGTGTGCCTTGTGTAGAGACACAGAGCATGAGACAAGTTACGTGAGGACCTCAGAGTGCAGCTCAGCCGTGTGAGTGGGACTCAGTGGTCGTGAGGCGGAGCGACTGGCACGTCCGTCGCCCGTGGCAGGGTGGGGGCCCTGATGTGAGCAGGCCCGGGGGGCGTCCTGGCTGGTGATCATGGTGCAGAGCAGACACGTGCCCTCCTTTTTTTGGTTATTAACCCAAAGGCCTCCAGTTTCTTCTGAGTTGCCAGGGATCCAGTCTTTTGTCAGTTCTCCCCCTGTCGCTCATCCACAGGTGTCGCCATGCACGCAGGTGGCCCTCACTGTTGCACGGCTGCAGCTGCCTGCGACCTTACCTCCTGGTGCCTGGCCCGTGTCCTCCCCCAGCGTGCCCTGGCTGACAGGGGGGACAAGGGAACACGGGGGTGGGGGGGTGGGGGGGAGTGGGGTGGGGATGGAGAAGGCCCTCGGGGTGGAGAGCGGGTCCCCGCCTCTGTCCCCCCAGGCCCGGGTGGCGGCCGCGCTCATCAGTGATCCTCGGGGAGCTCTGGGCCATTTTTATCCTGAGACGGAAACACAGAAGGACCTTTGCTTCGCAGACATTTCAGGAGACAAATAATCCCATCGATTTCGTAAAATAGTACCTCTGGCTCCGCCGCAAAGCAGCCGCGTACAATCAGCGGGAATTCAAATGCTGGCCCAGGAGTAATTAGAAGAGGACAGAAATCACAGTAATAAATCACATTTCATTTCTATTTTCGGGTGTATTTAAGGTAAATCATGGACCACTCCCCGAACTATGAACTACACGCTGGAGTCACATTTTTAGGAACAAAAAACTAATTATGAAAAGCAAATGGTGCCCACGTAGGCAGTAAGATAAATCTTAAAGTGCATGACTTTCCACCTGAGCAACACCTTCTAGAAAGATTGTAGGTTAATGCTTAACCTTTAAGACTAAAACATTAATCAAACCCTCTCTGAGTGAATGGAGATTTATGGGGCAATTTTGAGAGAATAAATAAACTATGAAAATAAAATGCATTTGTTTGACACGTCCTGGGAGGACCTTCGGGCTCACTGAGCGTGGCAGCGGCTCGGAGACGTGCGGGGGACCAAGGCCCGTGGCTTGGGGCGCCCGGGCGCGTGGCTGTGCTTACCTGTCGCAGCGGGGTCCCGTGTAGCCGGCGGGGCACGCATCACACATCAGCCCGAGGCCTCGCTCTAAGTGGCATGTGGGGCTAAAGCTGCACGTGGGGCCACGGCAGGGACAAGAGGAGAAGCACATGACAAGGTCAGTAGCAGCTTGTTCTCGTGTGTCCCCGGGGCGGCAGCAGGTGCAGGCGGGCGGAGGCAGGGGCAAGGGACACGGCGGCTGCTGCGGTGTGAGCACGGCCCGTGGCCTGGTTCCCCGACTCGTGCCTGTTCGGGGCCTGAGCCCATCTCGCCGGGTGGCCCCACGCTGCTGCTTCCCAGGGGCTCCCTGGGCCTGGCCACACTGGGCATCATACTTCCCTGCCAGCCAAGTCCTTCTGAACCGTCTGAGATTCTGGAAGACTCGGTATGTGATCGTGGAGGAGGGGGGGGTACTGGGGGGGATGCTGGGAGGGATACTCTGTGTACTGGGACCATGTGCAGGGGGTGTGCACGCGAGTGCCACATGGCCCTGCTGTGTAGGCGGCTGACCCCCCCTGAGAGGCATTCAGGAGATACACAACCCGCACGTGCTGCTCAAACATACAATAAACCAAACCACCCCACAGCCCTTGCGATCGCACCCCTGGCGGCCGCCGTGGCCTCAGCTCTTTCTGTGCGGACTTCGGGTCAGAACCGAGTGCCAGGCTGGGGTCCCGCGGGGTCATCAGAGACTTCCAGGGGGGCTTCCGCAGGTGCACCCCATGGGACACCCGCGCGCTGGACCCCAACCCTGACACAGTCACCCCGCGGGCCGGCGGCCCCTCCGAGTTCTGGGAGCTCCGCTGCTCTAGCATCTTAGGATAAAACGCCCCCAAGGAACCTCTGTCTCATTCTCTGCTCCCTAACCGGATTTCTCCTGGGACAGGACAACTGAGCGAAGGCCCGCTCACGGCCCAGGGCCAGGCCGCCGGCCTGATCTGCTTCTGCTCCCGCCCCTGCGCCGCGCTGGAAGGCTCCCTGTGCTGCGGGCAGCTGACAGTTTGCCTCCTGCCACTGCCCTTTGGCTGACCTCCGAGCCGCTCTGCAGACACGGAATGATGGTTTTTATTTTTTTTAATTTTTTAATTTTTTTTTTAATATATAGCAGCAAGCAATTAGAACCAAGTATTTCTATCATTTAAAACATCTCAACTAGGGCAGCCCGGGTGGCTCAGCGGTTTAGCGCCTGCCTTCAGCCCAGGGCGTGATCCTGGGGTCCCCGGATCGAGTCCCATGTCAGGCTCCCTGCATGGGGCCTGCTTCTCCCTCTGCCTGGGTCTCTGCCTCTCTCTCATTCTGTGTCTCTCATGAATAAATAAATAAAATCTTTAAAAAAATAAAAAAACGAAAACAACTCAGTGGAAGGTCAAAATAAATCTGTTGAAGCCTGGCTTGTGGTACCTTGAGTCACAACTATTACCCAGATAAGCGACTCCAGGTTAAGGGGTTGTGGGGGCTGCATGGGCAGCGGAACCAAGCCACAGCCAGCCTGTGCTCTGTGACGAGAGCCATTCATGAGACAGCAGCCTGGTGCCGGCTCCCAAAAAGACCTCGCCAAAAATAAATTAAAAAAAAAAATTCTTTTGAAATTTTAAAAATCAAAAAACTAGGACCTCACCATGAGCGATTTTCTTGGAGAAAACAAGTGACCGCGTTGGAGAAAACAAGGCATGTGTAAAAATAGAAAGAAACTGAATTTTTCTTTTCCCTCACTCACCTCGCGATTTGCTATTGTTTTCAGACATAAGAGGGAGGACTGGATTTTGACATCTGCAGAATACACGGATGTCTTACTTTAAAATTGGCATTCTATAACTGTCTCATCATTTTGGGGCAAAATGACTCTAACTAGAAGCCCTGGGTCTCCCACTCATGTGAGACTACAGCGATGGAAAGAAGACCATACCAATTATTTTTTAAAATCCTAAATCAGTTTACTGTTAAGTCATGTCAAAGGTGCTTAACAGGGTTTTTGACACTTTAAAACTGTAAAACAAATTCTTAAATGTACTCATGTGTCAGTTAAAACCAACAGAAGTAAAGTAAAATGCACCCATGGACAAAAATCAATACTTTTCCCGGAAAAAAAAAATTAAAGAACAACAAGAGACTCAACTTGACTAGATCTTTACATTTTCAGAGGGCCTTTACAAATAATTTTATCATTTTTGCATAATATCTTATAAGCTGGTTGGGGCAGGCATCGTTTGTCTTGCCCAAGGTCATAGCTAATATCCAGGAGACTTTAGAGCATGGAATCGAGGACTTATCATTTCTAATTCAACGTTTTCTTTTTCATGTAACCAGCATTCATTGTACTGGTAAGAATTAAATAAGTTTAAATTTTTGGTTATATATATATATATATATATATATATATATATATATATAAAACCAAGTATATCTATATATCTATATCTATATCTATATAGATAGATATCTATATATTATTGAACAATAATTCAATGTGTGTGTGTATATATATATAAACTTTTGGATACACACACTTGACATTATGCATCTAAAGGAAACATCCTCATAAATTATATCTGTAGCTATGATTCAATATTCTTTAAACAATAAAAACTGAGGGTTTGCTCGCTTCCGGCTATGATTATAGTTACTGCCGTGGAGAAGAGGGCTTTCAACAACAAAAATAAAATGAGAACAGGAAATAAACACGTGCCACCGAAAACATCTACAGAATTTATTTTGGCAAACGCAGCAGAATGCGCAGCTCACTATTCTGTGCAGAGAAAGGGGACTGCCAGATGATCGCTTGGTTCCAGCGAGTCCCAGATCACGCCGGGAGACCCCGGCTGCCCAGCTCTCCTGCAGCAGGAGATGCGCTCTGCGTCCTGACTCATCCCCTTCCCGCCACAGAAGGCACAGGGGATCGGAGGGGGGATGAGAAGCAACTGGGAGACTGCCTCGTAAGGATGTGCACATGGAAATGCCCTTCTTGATGGCTGAGCCCAGACTCGGGTCTTTACCGTGATCTGTCCCTAAGCGTGTAACATCTGCGTGGCCTCTCGGGGCTGTGATGTGCTATGAAAGGCCCAGCGTCATAACATCAGGGCGCGTCCTAGGCCTGCGTATACAACTGGGGAGCAGAACCCCTGCGAGCTAACTACAACCTGGAACATTCGAGGGGCTGGGGGAGAGGCACCAGAGGGACCAGATGCTACAGGGTCTGCGAGGGAGCCCCAGGGAGGGTGGTGAGAAGGCCCAGTGGCAACTGCCCAGGGAGCAGAGGACCCGGAGGGGAGGGAGAAAAACCAAGGGGAAACTCAGTTACTTGGTGGCTGTGGTTTGGGCCACGTGAAGCTGTGAAGTGTCGCTGTAGGGTTTTCTCCTTACAGGTCAATGACCTCCGCCCGTAACCTCAGGAGAACCTTTAAGCAAACCCATATTTCCTTAATTACCTTCGGCTGATATAAAATCTGATTTAACGTCCGTCACTGGATTTTGTAATTAGAACCGGGCTGTTTTCTGTGTCTTTGGATGCTCTTTTTCCTCTAAATCTGAGTTCCTCATTGAGTGAGATGAGAGAATGTGTGCTGATAAAGCATGAAAGCAAGCACTGCACATGGTACCGCGATAAATTCTAGCTACCATTTAATAATGCTTCAGATTTTTTTTCCAAAATATGTTGATCTCTTTCGACTTTAAGGTATTTAATTACTTGTTACTTAGACCTGTACTTTCTCATCGTGCTCTAATCCCGTACATTAGCATCAGCAGAACTGTTGCCAAGCCCTGGGGTCATTGCTTATAACGAACATTTACAGTTTGTCTATCACGAAGCTTTGTTAATTTTCTTTCTTTTTTTTTTTTTTTTTTTGTTTCCTTGCTCTTCTTCAATGGTTCTGTAATGGTTTCTATTTCCATAGCCCCCTTGGAAGAAGCACAGGGAGGTGAATCAGAATATATGGATTCTAATATTGGTTCTGCCACAAGCAAGCCGTAATGGTCATGATCAAGGCATCTGATTTCTCTGGAGTTTAGTTCTCCCTTCTAATAAGAGGTTCTGGTGAAATACATTGTCATCACTCACGTAGACATAAAACACATGTGTATGAAAGTGTTCTGAAACATCTAACACACTCCAAGGTTTCTAAAGAATGTTGCTAGATATTTTCTTAAATTTACCTTCTGTCTGGGAATAGTTCTACTTCTCTATTAAAACTACTAATTATATCAGCAATAATTCAATGTAGCCCCTCTGAGTGAGGCCAAGTCAGCTCTAGGAGTGTTACAATCTTTCAAAAATTTAAATTCTAAAAATAAAATAAAATAAAAATAAAAATAAAAAATTCTAGCAGGCCTGATGCACACAAAGAAGTAGTATTCAAAATGATTGAGGGCCTACCCTCTGTCCAGTCTTGTACCAAGAATATCTTGAATTTTATTATACAAATGATTTCAATAATACTACCCTTTTTTAAAAAAAACTACCCTTTCAAACACGTTCTAAGTGTTCAAGGGTGAATATTCACATGTCTCTTGCATATTATATTTAATTTATAAGCTATGTGATGCCAGAAATTAATGAATATAAAACATTCAAAATATTTACATATTTATTTGCTTCTCTAGAGATAAATTTCACTACCTAGTTACAATCTATAGCTAGAATATATACATCACCACGATGAGAGGGCTAAGCAAACAGTGGACACTGTGAATAGTTGATGAAATTGATATATATGTATAATTTAAATATTATATGCTTGTCTGTATTCATATATCATAATAATTATACCAATCTATCTTTATCTCCCTGCATATTTGATTTATTTAGCAATATTATCTAAGAAATTTGGAGCCAAAATGCTTATGATCTAGAAGATTTATGATCAGGGATTAAACAGATAAATCACCAAAGCAGAACTATCACTAAGCTTTATACTTCTAGATGAAGGTTGCAGCAACCTTTAGCTGATTTTTTTTTTTTTTCCTGGATAACCTGTGAAAATTTGAATCCCATATTCTGGATTATTTGTAAATATTCAATTTATTCCTCAGAGTTTTCATCTCAGATTATAATAGTAATGACTTCTTGAAATTTTTATTTAAATGGGGAGTTTAAAAAAAATAAAAATAAATGGGGAGTTTCCCTAAACTGTCTCACTATTTAGTGATTTAAAAATAAAATATTTCAGGTCATAATCACAATCGCACCACTAAACAATGTGAGTGCTCCATGTTGTTTTAAATTTAAAAGTCTTTATAATTTAAAAAACAAAACTAGTATTTTTAAACCAACTGGATTATCATTGCCTCCTCTTTCTACTTAGAAAAATGCTATATTTGAACCTGGAATTAAATTTAGTTTAATTTAAGTAGTAGGAAAACAGCTGATCTCTGGGGAAGGGGAGCTACTGTACACTTTGCACACACACACATAGCCACACCATATATATATATATATATTATATTATACATATATAATATATATATTATATATATTATTTGCTTTGCAGGGAATTTTTCAGGGTTTACAAGAGAATATGTGACTGGTAGCAAGAGACACAGAATATTTATGAAGAAACTGCATTTTCTTTTTTCTTTACATTTGAACTTCTTTATAGGTTAAATATATAGTCTTGAGATGGCACATTCCTACAACTGAAGAAGGGGTCTTGAAACCTAAACTTGCATACTCAGTTTTTTGGATATTGTAATAAAAAAAAAAGTATTATGATAAAAAAAAAACAGGCTGCTACTCTAATCTTAGTTTTACTTCTAAAGATAAAATTATTATTTAATCATTCAATAATTATTTAATGTAAGTGAAACATCTCAAAAATTAAAAGATCTTTAAGTACTTGGTGTCACTGATGCTATAGAGTCATCTTAATTTACTTTTTTAAAATCAAGATCTGCATAATGATACAAACTGGAATACATATACTTAAGGGAATGCCATCCTTGGAACTGGGACCCAGTTCCTTTGTCACTGATAGATGGTGATGCTCATGTTCTCTTTTCTTTCTGGAACACAATTAGAACTTATTACTAAAATTAAAGTAGAAGCACAGTAAACAGAGAAGGATGGGCCATGAATGATTGTAATTACCCAAGCAGAGTTCTCTCCCTAATGGCCTCTCTGCATTTCTAGTAATGTTGGTCAGACTTGAGGATAGATCCCTAAGATCTACATATCCAATTAATCACATAATTCTCAGATGTATTTGGCTAAAATTCACATTATACAATCAATGGCAGCTCTGCTGGATTGATAGCTCTGCTAGTGCCTAGGATATTTTGCCTAAGAAGGAGCGCAACAGAAATGAGTGGACAGATGGAACCCTTCTGTTTTCCTCAGTGGAAAACACTGGGTTTTGAGTATATTGGATGGTCCTGGAGAATTTCATTCAGCCCTAGTGAATGAGCAGGTTCTCCATTGCATTGGTCTAACCCTTCACAAGTACACCGGTGAGCAAGGGTCCTATCATATTATGCCCAACATATGGCTGACTAACCATAGATTATGAAGGAATTCAACTTGCTCTCCTATATTTAATATTTTCCAGTAGATTTCCCTTTTGCCTTCTCTCTCATCTCTGACACCCTTGGTTGCCAAAGGATCTTCAGCTTTGCATCCAACCAACCTCATCCCCTAAACTCTGGAAATGTTTTGATCACTAACATATGTTAACCCAATTTCCCATTTAGTTGCTTTTAACATCCCTTAAAATTCAGTGTGCTTTTTAAAAAACGTCCTCAATGTAGATTGCAGAAGACTGGAAAGTACATTGATTTGAAACTTAAGATTCCCACCCTGATACTTTAATGACTCTGAGCAAGTTAATTAATAATAATCAGTCTTTCATTAGACTCATCATGTCCAATTATTTTTTTAAAATGCTTGGTATACTTTATTTTACATAATCCTCACAACGACCCTATAAGAAGGTCTTATTATCACAACTAATGATGAAAGAATTGAGACACAGAGAGTTTAAGTCAGTTTCTCAGAGTTACACAGCTAGAAAGTATAGAAGAACTCAACATTTAAATCAAGGATTTTTAGCTCTAGAATTGGTTCCGTAATGCTATTTTCCCACTGGAGCCTTTTATCTTACTCTATAAAATGGGGTAATAATATCCACCTTATTGAACTGTATAGTGTCATACCTAGAATATAGTAGTCTGTTTTAATCAAATATTAGTTCTCTTTCTCCCCACACCCCCAACCCAATGACTAAGGTGTAAAATTCCTAAGGAGGAGTTTTGTGGGTGAGGAAGATAAAGATTTCATGTGGGCTGAAAAGTAGAAACCATAATTTCCATGAGGACTTTTAAACTTAGTGACAATTATTCTCTAAATCTTTAGCTTAGAGTATTCATTGACTCTCACAAAAGACCATTTTCCATCATGGTGTCTTGGGGTAGACCTCACTCAGAACATGACCAATTTGAGAACACCTTTATATTAAAAGACTGTAGCTGATAGATTAAATTTTAAAAATCACTAAAAATGTAAGCTCTTCAAGCATTATCACAGCATTTAGAAAAAGCTGGAAGGTGCCTAATATAATACAGATATTATTAAGCACTGAGTTTGCTGATTTTTTAAAAAGATTTTTAAGATTTGCTTATTTGAGTGGGAGAGAGAGAGGGAGAGGGCAGGCATGCATGACTGGGAGGTGGGCCGGGGGAGAGAGTGAAGCAGACGCCCCATGGAGCAGGGAGCCTGAGGGGATCATGACCTCAGCGGAAGGCAGAGGAAGCACTAAAAACTTACCTTTAGAGAGTCTCCAAAAAGATCTCTTTCATTTAAATTACCATTATTTACAATTTTGTACTAATACAAAAAGGCTGGTTTTTGTTCAACATAGTATGCCCCATTAAAATAAGAACTCTTTATGATGCAGGGTTTTTGCTTAGGTATTGGCCCCTGCACTCAGAGGGAATGTGAATTAGAGCAGCTGGAAGGGAGTATTCCCTTAAAAGGTAAGGGGAAGAGGTAGACAAAATATATCTCTTAAAAGTCTTCTCAAAAAAAAAAAAAAAAAAAGTCTTCTCGAAGACTCCAAGGTTATTGTTCTATGAATAATTGGAATTTTTTTTAAATAAAGAATAAAAACAAGATAACTAAATTGTCTAAAGTTTCATTAAATGTTTTCAAAATTTAGTTTATGCAAAATAAGTGCTTATATCACCCATATTTCAATATTCATATAATTTAAATATAATTCTTATCAGTATAACTGCTTTAGTAGGATATATATATATATAATATATGTATGACATCATATGATAATGTGATAAACCATATGATAACCAAGGGATAGGATGGGTACCTAAAGGTCAGCTAGATTGGTCTCATACTTTAATTTCTCTAGGAGTTTGTGACTTGCCCAAGGTTCATAAATAAAGTGTGAGACTGGGACCCAAATGAGCAGTATTCGTATTAGTGATCTTTTTAAAAAATTATTTTTTATTTTAAGTAAACTCTACAACCAATGTAGGGCTCTAACTCACACGCCCAAAATCAAGAGTCACATGCTCTACCACTGAGTCAGCCTGGTGCGCCTGTGTCAGTGGTCTTTTTATTACTATACAAGGATACGTATGTATGTGTGCACATGTGGGGACTTACATTCATCTCTATAACATGTCTGCCCTTTATAGCTGCTTTAGAAATTCTATTTGAGTTCTGTTGCTTAGATATTAAATCACCAACTAGAACTAAAATATTAAAAATTCTGCAGAATAAATAGCCATAATTTTAAATATTTTATATTTAGAAAAACTCATATTACCTTCCAGAGAAATTCATGCATATATTTATTATTTATTTATGTGTGACAAGAGAAAGAAGCATTCTGTATCAAAAATGCGCTTGCAGAGTGGGATGCCCAAGTCATTACAGAGGCAAGTTTGTTACTCACTTATTGGATGGGATACTGAGTGGACAGGCACAGGGCAGACAGTCTTCAGAGGTTCCTTTACTAGGGTCGCCATAGAAACCAGGAAGACATTGATTGCAGTGTGGGCCACCTGTGTGATCCTTGCAGTTCTGAGGAAGAAATGCACATCAGAGTTTATTATTTTGGTCTCAAGCATCAACATTTACCAAAAACAGGTCTACAGGGTTATGAGTCTCTTCCCTGTTAGAAAGAATAATTTTCCCATTAAATTGTCAATTTTACAGCTGGGAAATAGCACTGAAAATTAATCTAATACGTAGCTTATAAACTACATGCCAGTTTCAGCATACGCATGCTTAAAAAGAAACAATTGAAATTCATTATAATTTTTTCCTTTCTTTCTTTTCTTCAAAGATTTTATTCATTCATTTGACACAGAGAGAGAGAAAAAGAGAGCGGGCGCACAAGCAGGGGGAGCAGGAGAGGGAGAAGCAGGCTCCCTGCTGAGCAGGGAGCCCGACTGGGACTCAGTCCCAGGACCCCTTGATCACGACCAGCCAAAGGCAGATGGCTCACCACCAAGCCACCTGGGCATCCTTATAATTTTTTTCATTATACAAGTCTTATTTCCTTTTTCTGTTAGTTTTCCATTTTTTTCAGTAAGGAAATACATCTAATTGTGCATGTGTGTACATGTGCATAGTCACAGAGTCCTAATAATGTATTTAGTGGAAATTGTAGCTTATTCTAGGTAAAAGTCAATTGTTCAGTTTAAAACTGCAGATTTAATGAGAACAGTAGCTACTCATACAAATCCTCTGGGACAGTGATGCTCTTACCTCAGAGATTAATTTGGACCTCAGTGGGCTCTGATGATTTGGACAATGCACTAGTGTATTATATCTGTGAGGGGCCTGCATGGCTCATAATTACACAGTGAGAATATGGAAAGATTTCTAAACATATACCAATATGTAATGAAACCACAAGGCACATAACAATTTTTCTCAAATACTTTTTCTTTACAATGAAACTGCATTTTTTTTGCAGTTTCTTTTCAAAAATAAAAAAATCAAAATAAAATAATTTATATCTAGATTTCTTCGTATTAGTTATAGTATACTTATCAACTCAGGCTGTGTTCACAAGAGACTGGTAGAAAGGTGAACACTCCAGTTAACCAAACACTGGAGTTGTCTATAAAGCTTTCAATAGCACAATTTGATAAATTTTAATATTTTGGCATCATATAGACCTAACTTCTGTCTCCAATAGTACAATAAAATGGATCTAATTCCTTTTAAGAATCACCCAATATGGATTCATTCTCACTGAAATACATTTTTATTTTTAAAACCATAGAAAAAATATAATATTTTTCTCATGTTCAAAAGTGTTCATCAGCGTTTAGGGGTACAGAATTTTTATTTTTACGATCAGTAATTAAATATGTAAAAGAAGCAGCTAAAACATAAATTCATTATAAGGATAAAGTAAATGTTTAATAATCTGGAT
The DNA here is from genome assembly GCF_053574225.1 of Canis aureus. Classification (NCBI taxonomy): domain Eukaryota; kingdom Metazoa; phylum Chordata; class Mammalia; order Carnivora; family Canidae; genus Canis; species Canis aureus. Next base: position 68,360,930 of record NC_135611.1, on the reverse strand, counting down.
GACCACGAGGGTGGCCAGCCTAATTCAATGAAAGGTCTGAAATATTATTACATCAGTATATTTTTAAAGAAGCTAATTTCAATTACATTTAGTAAATGGATTTAATTAAAAACACACAAATAAACACATGTGTTTTTTTTAAACAAAGCTTGTTAAATTCCTTGGGGAAAGGGACAGTTCTTTTATTGAGTAGAAGATACTAAATTAAAATCCAATCATTTAACGCTCTGAATCTCTCACATTCTATAAAATGAGAGAGTTAAAGCCTATGATTTATGAAATTTTCAAGCTCTGAAATCCCATGACAGTTTCATCAACTACAAGTGAATAGGTATTTCTTTAGTATCTGGTGATACTTGAAAATAGGTTTTTCTTTAAGGTACTTTACATTCTCTCTCAAATGCATTTAGCAAGCCTTTTTCAAAGAAAGCAGAGGCTAACTTCACTATCAACAGTTGTCTAAATAACAGCATATTAAGATGGAGTGTATAAAACATGGATCAACGTGAAAAAGGCTTTCCTCTTTGATTTCATCTTCATATTAATTCTTTTCGGTCTTCAAGCTTAACTAAGGTGGGCTATTACTAAAAAATAACGTATTTTCTGCAATATTCTTTGCATATTGACATGATCAAATTGTATCTTTCAAAGACTTAGGGGTTTAAAAAAATAAGATCATAAAATTGATGGTCTTAATCATGTTGCAAGTGGTATCTTTAAAATTCCACTGAAAATCTTGCATAACCCAGACACCCTACTTTTCTTTAACTACTGATCTAAAAGAAAAAGAACATGTAGAAGTCACTTATATTTACTGATGTCACATCTCATTTAGTGGAAATCATAAAATTAATCTTAACATTCGAGTGTTTTTGCAACTGTGCCTAAAACAGCACTAGGCAACAATACAGTGGAAATCAGAACTAAAAAGATGAGAAGTGTACTCTGATGGGCTGGTTATTTTCACAGGTGTCCTGCCATAAAGATGTTCATTCAAAGCACATGTGACAATTACAATAGGAAAGGACAAGTAAGCAATCTCCCCATGTGGCTTTGAATGTTTCCTGGGTCACTTCAAGTGTACTTTGAGTACTTTGAGTTAAAATGACCTTTTCTCTGTAGGTCCACACTGTAACAGAGGTCTGGTAGTTTGATCTGATATCAAAAATATATTTCAGTCAATTTCTGATCATATTTATTTATTTATTTTCTGATCATATTTCAAACCAAGCTGATTAAAAAGCAGTTTATCTGTAAATTTCATAAATTCTCTGTTTAATGGTAGTGGAAAAAACATACATACTTTTAAAAAGGAGATAAAATGCAGGTTAAGCAAACCCTAAAACTGTCTTTAATGTGCAACATTCAAATATTTTTCCCTGTGGATCATATCAGAACCAATATGCTCAAAATGGGATATTAGCACTTAGTTATCAATATCATTTCAGATTAAAGGCATTGGAAAGTCTCCAGAAAATATCTTACACAATCACATATTAACCAGCTATAATGGAAAACCCAGAAAACACCAGATTCTACTTCTATTGACAGGATTTCTATTGTTGCCCTAAGATTCCTGCTGTTATTTGATGGTGGCCTCCTATTTTTTTGTCCATGAAACAGAGTCAGTAAACAAGGTTCCATCAGTAGAAGATCTCAAATAATTGTTGCTCCCTCCCTTCTTCCTCCCCAAATTACGCTGAATGAAACTATTTTATTCAAAAAACACACTTCCATTCTTAGAAATACCACATAACCAAATGGACCAACAGCATGATTTGATTTAATCCTAATCAATCCGTCATGAAATATGACTATTGGAAACATCAGAAGTCTGGTATTGTTATCTATTTATTTTGTCTTTTTTTTTAGGTTTAAATGAAGCACATCCATATCAGCTTTGGGTTGATAGTTCCCCTAGCAGGTTAGCAACATATTTAAAAGTAACTCAATATTTTTCCCAGGGTACATTTTAAAAGACTTATGGTATAATTAAAATGAAAATCGCTGTGTCTTTCTATTCATAAAAAATGCCATTTGAAAAATCTACTGATTCACAAATTAAGGCTATCATGCTTTATAGTGCAAAGCAACTAAACAAAAGCTTCTAGAGAGAAAATAGAAAGAGCATCAATAAACCTAAATGCCCAACTGCATTGAAACAAGAGCCCTGAATTTTCATTTTGGGTTTTTCCCAGAAGCTTTTAAGTGGACAAAAAAAGTGGTGGGGAGGGGAATCGCGCAAGAGGAAGAGAGAGAACATTTAGAACCAGAGATAACAGAGTCTGCCTTAAATTCTACAGGGAAATGAGAATATGATAGACTCCTAAACTGGCACTGTTTCAGATTGTGTTTCTGGAAAACTAATGAAATGAGAAGTGTTGTTTCAAGCTTCTTGCCACGTCAGACAATACGAAACCAACACGCTCTTGAGGTTCATCAGGACTGTCTATGAAGGGACGTCTGGGTGGCTCAGTGGTTGAGCATCTGCTTTTGGCTCAGGGAGTGATCCTGGAGTCCCGGGATTGAGTCCCACATCGGTCTCCTGCAGGGAGCCTTCTTCTCCCTCTGCCTGTGTCTCTGCCTCTCCCTCTCTCCATGTCTCTCATGAATGAATAAATAAAATCTTAAAAAAAAAAAAAAAAAAAAGAACGGTCTATGCAGCGTATATCCTCCAATCCGGAGGCTTCTTAGCAGGATGGAAAGTGCTGGCCTTTGCAGAGCTTAGGCCAAACTTACCTGTAGAAGGGATAAGCAGCTCTGGGGAATATGTATTGCACATATGTATTATTTTTAAATCTACATATGATATTTTGTTTTTACTTAAGCGCTGAAATTTTAAAATAAAAAAATATGCAGCATGCCCTCTTTTTTTTCACTGTGGGAAAAAAACTGAATTATGTTTATTATAAAGATTATATTTTATGCTTTTCGCATTACGGGGATACAAATCACGTTCTGTTATAGAAATGTAATCTATTTCTGGTAGATTTATGGGAAGGATTGAGGCCATCTATATTCACAGTAGATATGTATCCCAGTCATTAGTTCTATTTTACTACTATGCTATATCTAATTCTAATTCAATTCTTGGGGTACTATGGGTAAACATGTCCTAATACTTGTTAGGAAGACCACATACGAAGGAGCGTTCTCAGCTTCCAACTCAGTTCAATATAAAGCTCCCCATCAAATCATTTCTTAACTCCAGTGTTTGTCCCAAAGGTAGTAACCGAATAGCAGGGCCAACCGAGCTGATTTCAGCCTCGTCCATCAGCTTCCGCAGAGGAGAAGGCACTTACCAGGCATTCTCCGGTGAGGTCATCGCAAGATTCCGCATGACCGAAGCACTGACAGGGTTCACAGATGCCGCCAAAGACGGTGCCGTTAACTCGCCTGTGCCGAGGCCAACAAGACTGAAAAAGATGAGGTTTCAAGTGTCAGGCATTTTTTTTTTTTGAGTATTTTTTGTTTGTTTTTTTTTTCAGATAAAGGAAAATGTTTAGGTAGCAAACTCAGCACACACGCCCATCAGGGTCGCCATTATGGAAACATGGCCACAGAGTTTTCCTCCTGACATTTGGGATTTGGTACTGACCTTAGTGTTACTGGCTGGTATGAGATTAGAGGAAGCATTAGCTTGCTGTCTCTTCTGAAATGGTAAAATAAAGAAGAGATATAAAGAATTGAAACGTGACAGTCTCAAAGTACAAAGCACAGACAGGAAAACAGAAGGAAAAGTACTGGAACAAGGCAGCAGACATAGAAGGACTTTCTGAGAACCTCAGCCTAGGAGGTCGCCTACTGGCATCCCAAGCAATGTCGATGTTCTGGAACAGGTTCCCTTACCCTTAACTCTGTCACTTTGCAATCATTTGGAAGAAAGGCGGTGCCTCACTCTTACACGTGGTCACAGACACAGCTGACTTCTACACGTAAAGAACTCACGTCTTTCATTCTCGGTTGCCCACTGTCTATCAAGGTGTCTCCAATTTGCACAAAACGGTTCATGATTTATTCACCCTATATTCCCTTGATATTGTATTGCATTATTCTGCTGGAACCTCTACTTATATTCATCCTTCCTTGGTAAGGTGTGGGACACTTTATTATACAAAAATGGAATTCTGATTTAAAAAATGTTCGGGTCTTAGAATAATGCTGTGTCGGTGCCAGCTCTGGGTCCACTGGTCCCCTTAAGGATGTTTCCCTTCCGCGGCGCTGACTACACCCTGTACGGGACACAAAATAAGGGGGGCTGCCCTCTAGGAGCTTGTGTTCCCTCTCAAGTTAGTACAGCCTCTTGTGGATGATTTATTATATTTCTGGATGGTTAACCATAACATGATATATCATGAAAATGCCCTTTTTTCTCTCTCTCTCTCCAGTTCGAAATGGAAACGACAGAAACCACTGAAGTAATAAAGTATATAGAATTGTGTTGTGTACTGTTGGAAACATTCTTTCTGCCGCAGGGTATGAAGACTCTTAGATTTGAACATCAATAACAAACACATAAAAAGGATCTGCTGATACTTCACATGTGAAAGGAAAGCAAAAATGACTTTCCTCTTCATTTGGGCAGCACAAAAAAGTTGTTGACTTTTTATCCCTTTCTTATAATTTCTCCTCATTGAATTTTTTGCCACCCCAGATTGGTCATGGAAGAAATTCCCTTCTATGATATGTATTCCTAAAAATTGGTGAAGCAGCAGACCCAGAAGAGGGCAGAAATGAAATGTGTTGATAACAGGGAGAGGGCTAATTTACTGTTTTCAGGTCAAATATTCATAGAATTGTCCTAAGTAAGCTTTTCTTTATACTCTGCAGATGCACTACTCATACCACATCTTCATCAAGTCCAAAAGCATCTGCAATATCTCCATTTGCCACACTCCCTGGAATAGTGGGGTGGGCGTGCAGAATCCTTCCTTAATCTGCACTCCACTATCTGTTGTCCTTCCACTACTCTCTCTGGCCTGCATCAGTAATAGCTCTCTTTTCTACTAGATCACTACTATCAGCTCAAAAATATGATCTAGAAACCTGACCAAAGATTAACAAAAGTGACAAAACTACATCCTTGATATCCCATAATTTTCCAGTTACCTACCTGTTTTTCTTTCTAGTACTAAAAAAAGTCTTTTCTTCCTCACTTCCCTCTCATGCTTCATTCTACCCTACTCTGTCTTGTGCTGTCACCATTCAATTAAAACTGACCTTGGCTATGTCACCACACTCCAGGTAGCCAAAGCCAGTAGACAATTCCATGACTGCACCTTACCTGACCTCTCATCAACACATGGCTTAGTTGACTCCTCTCTCCCTCCAATTTCTTCTTCTTCAATTTCCATGACGTCACAGTCCCCACATTTCTGCCCTAGGTCTTTGCTTTCTCCCCTGCTTTGACCCAGCTTCTTATTGTCAGGAGCTCCTAGGAGCTTGATCATTTTTCTCTTTCTCATCACACTGTCTCCTAGGCAATCTTATTCAGCCCTATAGTCGATGATGCCTTCCAAATACATATCTCTAGACCACACAAGTATTCTAAGTTCAAGACCTGCATATTCTGATTGTACATTGACACCTGTAATTTACACTTTCCAAACCCAGTATTTCTAAAATGTAATATTGATTCCATCCTCTCCCCACAGCCATTCCTCCCCAGTCTTCCCCAGCTCAATAACTGACATCTCTTCCAATTACTCAAGCTGGTAATCTATGACTCATTCTTAAACTTCTTAGTTCTTTAAACTGTCCCCTGGTAAGTAATCTATCAATAAATCCTATTGGTTCTACTACCAAAATACATAGAGAGTAAAGTCGTATCTTTCTACATCCCCTGCCATTAGCCTAAATCAAACCACAACAGCGTATCCTACCACTACCATAGCAGCATGCTCTACCGCAGTAACCCATTAACTAGTCTTCCTCTCATTCTTGCCTTCCTATATTATGTTCTTCAGACTGTAGCCATAAAGACTTTTTCCAATAATAAAACTCAGGTCATGGCACTACCCACCTTCAAGTATTCTCATGATTATCCATTGTACTTTGAATAAAATCCCAAATTATTATAATGTAGGCAAAGCTGTGAATGGCCTGGCTTTTCTAATCACGTCTCATGCCACCCTCTCTGTTGCTTGCTAAGCTCTAGGCATCCTTGCCCTCTTTCAGGTCCTTGCAGACTCCAGCTCCTTTCTACTCCTTCTTCATCCACTTCCAGCTTCTTCTATGTAGCTGACTCTTCCCATTCTTCAACACTCAGATTACATGTTATCACTTCAGAAAGCATCTCCAGACAACCTTTCATAAAGTAGCCCCTCTTATCTACTCTTCCAACACACATTCTTAGTAGCTCTATCAAGATACCTTGTTAATCTTCTTCACGGCATTTATTAAATTTATTTAAATTTGCTCTTTGGCATATTGTCTAGCCCACCACCAGATGTAATATCCTTGAGGGCAGGGACCATCTGTATTGTTCATTACCTTATCACCCATGTCAAGGGTCTCGATTGTGTCAATATACAGGATTATCTGTATCTATTAGCTAAAAACAAGTGTATGAACACTTCCAGAAGATAATGTTATTCTCATTCTCTAAGATTTGAATTAAAATACTTCTTTTTTCAGGACTCCACTCTGCTTTCACTTACTCACCTGACTCACCTGTGAAGTAAAATGAATTATAATGGTACTAGGAAAGTAAGAAAATATTTGAGAGATAAACAGTGGAGGGATTTATAAGAAGTTGAGTAGAAATGAGAAAAAAAAGATTTCAAATCAACATTATGGGCTAAATAAAGTAAAAAAGAATGATATTATAATGAGTGGTTTTACCTGTTTTTTGGCAACTGAGAATTAATATTCTGGTCTTTGTAGTTTACTCAGCTTTAAAGTGGTTTGTGGATATTGGTGATAGCAAAGCTAGAAGGACTGGCCATATGAACTCAGTAAAAAACAAATGAAATCAGGAAAGGATAGGGATGCATAATAACAAGTCTAAAGAAACGACATTTTGACAAGGAAAAGCAGGAATTGTTAGTCGAAAAAACTGAAGAAATCACTGAGAAGTCCTGGAATTCCAGAATTCTTTGTCTCTTATTCAACTAAATTCTTTTATGGGCTTCAGGACACCTTTATTTATCAAATAATTATTGTGTGAGAGTCACAGGACGCTTTTATTTTCCCTCCTGTTTCTTTGTTTTGACTCTCCCTTGCTCTTCTCTTCCTACCTACCTGTCACCATGGTTTAGCATCCAGTTTGGGGTTTCTCTACTCCAGGATACTTCCAGTGATACTGGGTTCTACCGGAAATGCTCACCTCTTTGAATGATCATTGCACTTATGCTCTGTACCACTTACCAGTTCCTTAATTATATAGTGTTGTGATCCATTTTTTCATAGATATTTGTTCTGTCTCCCTAAACAGACTGTTACCTCTTTAAGGATAGGGATTATGATGAAATCTTCTAGATAATCCCCTCAGCAGCTAGTGCAGAATTTACCAAAGATTCACAATAAATATTTTTGAAGAAAGGAAAGAAGAAACAAAAAATGTAGCCAACTGAACAATTCTAATATTCAATTTCATATCAATGGGCATTTGGAACTCATAAAGATTAAGAGAGTACAGGGAATAACGAACGGGGGGATAAGTATTAAAGCAAGAATAGAATCAAAGTATTTATTATTCCAATTGAAATAGGAACTGAAAGGTTCAAAGGGAGCTTTCTGGCTTGAATAAAATCTACTAGGCTCTTAATAAAAGAATATGTTTCACCAAATACAGCATGTATTATTTTATATGTAAAATCAAAGTTAGGTTGAGAGAACAAAATTATTTCCACAATTATTTTTCTCTTCTTTAGATGAATTTTGGAAAAGCAAGTATCTCAATGAATTTCATTTGGTTTTATTTCTACATAAGTGAATCTGCCTAGTTAAAGAAAACATATTTGTCATGAATATGACTCTAAATCCTGTGTATCCTCTAAAAGCATGCATTATTTTAAAGTACAAAATAACTGACAAAGCAATGCCTAGAGTATTTCTATAAATGGCATAATGGTATAGTGTGTTGAAGTGGAACGTCTCGGTACACTCAATGATTCCTTAAAGGCACCATTTTTAAAGAATTTAAGCTCCTATTTATCTGCAAGCTATGTCCTCTATCAGGAAAATGGTGTTTATATTTTGTGACCCGGTTTCAACTCAAACCAATTTCAAACTACCTAAAAAAAAAAATCTGTGAGTACATTAAAATTATTACCTTAAAATGACATGCTGCGGTATTAAGTAAGACATGTTAATCTCACTATGAATCTAGAATATTGGGGTAATAATAAATATCTCAAATCTTAGGTGCTAAGCAAATCAAAGACATAGGAAATATTTCAGATCAAGGTATTTCTTCTTCATATATTCTTGACATTTTGGAGATTGTAACCTTCAGATGCTTGCAGTTTGGTATTCTTGAAATGAAGTAGAGAAAGAGCATGATACACAAGATTAAAGACCAGAGGAAAGGGAGGAAAATATTGCTAGTTCCTCATAAGTACGGAGATAGAAATGAAAGGAAATTATTTTGAAATACTAAATATTATTCTCTATCATTCATCTCATTTTATCAACCAGCTACATAGGAAATAAACATGTAGGAAAACATCAGATTTTCAGCTGGAGTAAGGTAAAATATCCAAAGCAGAAACATAATTTCAAGATGACATAATGTTAGTACTCTATTTGAAGGCCGTGATTTTTGGCAGACACTCAACTTTCTTCTTTAAGGAAAACACTATTATTTATTCGTGCAATCATTGATGAAAGAGCTAAACTACTTTTTAAACAGTTTATTGAAAGCAATGTTGAAGGAACGTGGACTGCGCTGAGGATTAACTCTTGCAAACTTACTTCACAAGAGGAGCCAGAATATCCAGGTGGACACTGGCAAACCTCCACCGCTGCTGCAATGCTTCTGTCAGTAGGATAGGGGACCGCGGACTCCAGGCCAACAGAGCCTAACCTACAGTGGGAAGAAAAAGATGGTTAAGAGGCAAACTCTTCGGTATCACATAGCTTGAGGAATAGCAGAGTAATAAGGATGTAAATATAGGTAAACTGTGTATGTGGAGAAAGAGGGCCAACAAATATCCATAACTTGATGCTCTCATCATTCATTGTATTAGATAAAGTCTGTCCGTTAAAAGTGCTCACGACCACCATCATATCAAATGCTGCAAACATATGAGAATAATCTTGCTCGGCTCTTGGGTTTTAGCTATGTGTTTTGATTTTCTTTTTTTGGGGGAGATAGTTTAAAATAATGTAGTTGAAGGTATTTTTAAAAGAGAAAACATTCACATGACTGTTTGACTCACTTTAACATGTAAACTAGAAAATCAAAAGAAGACAATATTAATATCCAGCTCGAGCTTTTAAACTGGAAGGGAAGGGAAGATAAAAGAAAAAAAAAAGCTATTTTGATTTATTTTTTCTCAGAAACAAATGTGCACATTGGTAGGTAAAAGTGAAACTTTCAAATGCTCAGTTGAATTACTTAAAACTATTTTCTTAATTTGTTTTTGGCCTAAATTGAACGCATTGTTCTCTGTATCTCTGTTTTTTATTTTATCAGCATTTCTGTAAAATCTAGTGATTTTAACAGGGTGATTTGGTGTCATTCATTATTTTAGGGAAGAGCTGGCTTGGCCAAATTGAAAAATGCTGTTATATTTGCTTTCCATTTATATAAGAGGAGTATATGTACATTATATGTGTATTTCCCACATGTATTACCTTCCAAAAATATGCAAACTAATATGAATTAACAATTTAAATAAATGTTATTGGTATCTTATTGCTTTTTTACCATTTTTTCTAATAAGAGAAATTTTAAAAGCTTCATTGTTATGAACACAGACTCAGGAGTGCAGACAGATCAAGATTTATATTCTGTCTCTGACATTTACCAGTCCTATAGCCTAGGGAAAATTACTTAATTTCTCTTGGTTTCAATAGTCTCACCTATGTAATGAAGATAATATGAGTCCATACATCATAAGCTTGATTAAATAATTAAATGAAATAATGAATAGAAAGTTCTTGATATAATACATAACACATAGTAGGTGATTATTAAATACTAGGCATTTTATTAACATATTCTTTTTTTAAAGATTTTATTTATTTATTTATTCATGAGAGACACAGAGAGAGAGGAGAGACACAGGGGGAGGCAGAAGCAGGCTCCCTGCAGGGAGTGGGATGTGGGACTCGATCCCAGGACCCTAGGATCATGCCCGGAGTTGAAGGCAGACGCCCAACCACTGAACCATTCAGGTGAACCTTTATTAACATATTCTCACAGACTGTTGAGACAGGATGGAAAATGTCTACATGAGTACTACAAGAAATACTACTTCTATCTCCGAATCTAGCTTTTTGACATTTTAACATACTAAAAATAAAACAAATTTAAAATAAACTCTAAGGGCACAAATTGATTGCTATTGATTAGTGATATATATGTTTTTTGATTAGTGATATTTATTAAAATGATTGGTAACCTGCCATAACACACATTATGCACCATCCTTTAACCAAAAGAAAGATGTAACCAATTTTTGCATTTTTGCAAAAGTGGTGGTATATTTTCATTAATGGGTGATTCACATTTATCAAAGGGCACATTTATCAATTTCCCAAGATTTGGGAATCTGTGCTGTAATCAATCCAGAAAACAAAACTAATGGGCTCATTTAATGTATCTTCAAGTGTAACAACCTTTAACCAAATCGTTAAGCTTTTTAACTAATGAATTTCCAAAATATTTATTGTTTTGGAGCACCAATCTGACTCAGTTGGTAGAGCATGAGACTCTTAATCTCAGGGTTGTGAGTTTAAGCCCATGTTGGGCAGGGAGCCTCCTTAAAATTTTAAAAAGTAATTAAAATCCTCATTGTTTTTACCTTCACTTTATTAATCCTGGACACTTGACAGTAACTTGGAATGTGTATAACCTCAGACATACTCAAAAAAATGAAAAGAAGAACCAAAGCAATTGAATGCAATCATCTTAGGTTGTTGAATGCTAACTGGCATCTTCTAAAGACAAAGGATTTATCTTCAGGTACAGATTAATTCATTGAACACTATTTCTTGAATGCTTTCTTCTCTGGGGGTACAACCTGGACAACCTAGTAGAAGGTCCTAAACTGGTAAGTGTTAAAAAATCACTCATTCACAGTGTTCAGGTTACAAAGAAATTTTTAGGAAAATCTCTAATTTGTAATTTCTCCCCCACCAAATAAATTTGTACAAGAGGTATCATTGGCAACTTTTTTCCCCATTGGGGTGACATTCATTTAACATAACATTAACCATTTTAATGTGTTCATTTGGTACATCACAATGTTGTGCAACAACAACCTTTATTTGGTTGCAAGCATTTTCACCACCCCATGGGAAAAACCTGTATCTATTAAGCAGTCACTTCCTATTTTAGCCTTTCTCCCAGCTCCTGGTAAGCCAGGAGTCTGCTTTCTATCTCCATGGATTTATCATGGATAATTTTGGATATTTCACATAAATGGAATCATACAATACATGACCTTTTGTGTCTGGCTTCTCTCTGCTAGCATAATGTTTTCAAAGTTCATCCATGTTGTAGCATGTATTAGTGTTTATGGCTGAGTAATATTCCATTGTATGAATACACCACAACATAGGGTTTGAGTTACTAAAGTAAGGAGAGTACTTGCTTGTATCAACATGGGCTTATGAGCTCCTTCTCACAAACAAAGTTGGGTCATGTATATACCTAGCCAGATCATCTCAACACATGCTCAATATGCTTTTGTTGAATAAATGAATGGATCGATGGATAGCAGGTAGATGAACAGATGAACATATGGATACAAGACTATCCACAAACAAACATGCAAGAACAGATGAATGTATAGGTCAGTGAATGGGTGAACGGAATGTAGTTATCTAATAAACACTGACACACATACTCCCAGATAAATGATACACTAAAGCCTAGTATCCACATTCCAGATGAATAAAGTCAGATAAGTAGAAGACAAATTACTTGTTTGATCTGGCAAAAAATGAATAAATTGAAAAATGTTGGAGTTAGATCTTGGGGTCAGAGGTCAGAACTCATCTGAATGAACTGTGACATCTTATTGCCTGCAATTAATGGACTGTCACAAGATTCACTTAGATTTCGGATCACTTTAATTTCAGAATTAGATGACTTCATTATTGCTATACTAGTTTATTATCGCATAAAACATGGTCACAATTTAATAAACAGTAGACTGATCAATGGTGTATATAGTCCCAGGCTTTTCAATATAAAATTGAATATTGGAATGTTTCAAAATAGAAAAGTAAGTAATTGACTACTTTAAGGAACAATTTAAAATATAACAAAACAAAAACAAAAATATTTTCAATGAATTGTCAAATTTCATTTGTCTTTCAAACAACAGATGTGTTTCTCTTTAATCTATGTACCCATTCTGAGCTATGAGAAATTTCAACCAAACATCTTTCCCAGCAATATTCCACATTAGTATTCACCGGGCAGACCCAATGTTCATCAGGTTCTTCTGTTGGTAAATGGGATTTTAATGTGTTTAACAGTTTTAAGTGTTACTCATAAAGAAGGCTGCAGTGGTTTTTTTCTTTCCCCTTCAATATGGACACATTCTTTTCTTGATACCAGGCTGCATTCATTTAAATACATATTGCTGGGAGTAATAAAGTACTAAATTTTAGAAGTGCATGAACTATCAAAGATTTGTCAACTAAGTCTCCTGCTTTAGCTAGCTATTTCCCCTTATTCTTATGACTTGGAAATACAGGTAACATGATGAAGAGAAAAGACATAATTATGTAAGTTTTTACTGAAAATCTTAGAGTCACATCTGAAACATTGTCCTGGTACTGATTAAAGATTGTTCTCAATGTTTTTGTTTCACTCTATTTCCACTAGAGTTAGATAGGTTAAACTTTACTAAAATAATAATAATATATAAAATAAATTATTTTTTAAACAATAAGAACTCCGATTGTAAATCCTTTTAAATAATTTTATCTTCTATTCATCTTTTTTTTTTTTTAATTGAAGGTATCCATTTAATTCTACTAAAAGAAATGTTACTTTAAGGTTAACCACCAGAGATGAAAATTTTATTGCTGTTTCAGGTGCTTTGTACTATTTCATTTCTGTCAAAACATAAGATGATGACTCAGAACTTCCTGTAGTCTCTATCTTGAAGAAGTTCCATCAAGTATCACTCAGGGGGAACTGATAAATTTTACTCCACTCCTAAAGAGGTGAAGAATCATTTAGTAGCCCAGCAATGTCTGAGTGACCCATCTGAACATTATATTAAACATTATATAAACATTATATTCAAATGCATTGTATTCATAAACATACTTAATGCTAATATGATAATTCATCTCTTCCTTCGTAGTTCTACCAGTATGTACTGCGCACATTTCCAATGCACTATTTACTCTACTACCGTAAATGTACATGTCTGCCTTCCAACCTGGAGTATGCCTTTTTTCAACTCAGTGATCATTCATCCATCATTCATGTCCTTTTTGCCTAGCCTAACATGACCACATCATAATCATCACTGCTCACGAGCTTCTGCTATCTTCTGTGCACTATAATGGGGGGTGGACAGACATCTCATTTAACTATGAGTGAAGGTAATGTGTAATTGTTATTGTCCACACTGACAAATGAAGAACCTGAGACTCAAAGAAGTGCTGTGTCCAATATAATGCAGTTAGCAGACAATGCAGCACAGACTCAAACCCAAGCATGACTCCAAAACCAATAATCATCTTGTGACCCTACGTTTCCTCCCAATATATTGCTAGATAGCACAGCAGGTGTTGTTGGTACATCATTTTCTCATCGCCTTCAATCTTGAAAGTTAGGTTTTGTTTCTGCCATTTTACAGGAGAGGAAACTGAGACTTAGAAAGATATACGGAGAAGGCACACAGTAAATGTTGGCAGACTGAATGAATCCAGTATTTACATAATTGATTTGGCAAGTAGTCAAAGACAATGGGGAGGAAACACCAAGAGCCCAAGGCCTAGTGAGTTCCATGTTTTGTTTTGTTTTGTTTTTTAACTTTTAAGGGCCTAAAATGATAATTTCTTCAAAATATGATTACCTGTATCATTAATTTCAAATGGTAGATGCATACTTTGCATCTATCAACCCTATTACCTAATCATCAAGAGACTCTATTTACAAGGGTTTTTCTAGATTATTTGTTACATAAGTTCTGTGCAATACTTTTGGTGCAAAGGCCCCAACACACCTTTACTCTAAAAAGTCATATGAATATATCTTGCCTTGAAACAATTCTGAATTCATTTTCAAGCAATAAAGAAGTCACATGGGGTGTATCATGATAAAGTCATGATGGGAGTTCAGTTATGCTGTGGTAACAAACAACTCCAAATTCTTAGTGGCTTAAAAGAAAAGCTTACTCATAAAATCCCCCACAGGTCTGGGTGACTGTTTAGGGCAGCTGACCTTTACTGTATGCTGTCAGTATTTCAGGCAATCTTTATCTTCTCATAAGTTGGATAAGCTCCAGAATCTCATACTGGCAATTTAGTGCTTTTCTTGTGCACGTGTCGGGAGGGAGTAGGGTGGAGAATCACTCTTGCTCACATATCATTGGCCGAACTAAGTCATATGACCACATCTACCCTCAGAGGTTAGGGAAACCACAAAAGGAGGAGTTTGGATCTGGGTATTTACCCAAAGAGAACAAAACACTACTTTAAAAAGATATGTGCACCCCTATGTTTATCATAACATTATTTATAACAGCCAATATGTGCAAACAACCTACATGTCTGACAATACATGGCTGGATAAAAAAGATGTGATATATACACCCAATGGAATATTACTCAGCCTTAACAAAGAATGAGATCTTGTCACTTGTGATGATATGGAAAGACCTAGAAGGTATTACACTAAGCGAAATAAATCAGACAGAGAAGGATAATTACCATATAATTTCACTTATATGTGGAATCTGCAACACAAAGCAAAGGGACAAGCAGACAAATGCCAACCACAAAGACAGTAACCAGCTCATAAATGCAGAGAACAAAGAGGTGGTCGTCAGAGTGGAAGGAAGGTAGGGGATACGCAAAATAAGCTTCATTCATACGAATGAAGCGAGGGGAATGAAGAGGTACAGACTTTCTGTTATACAATAAATAAGTCACGGGGATGAAACGTATAGCACAGAGAATATAGTCAATAATATTCTAATAACTTTGTATGGTGATAGATGGTTAACCACACTTCTTAAGGTGAGAATTTTGAAATGTACATAATTGTTGAATCACTATGTTCTACACCTGACACTAACGATAATCTATGCCAACTGTACGTCAATGAAGATTTTTTTAAATAAATAAACAAATGAATGAATGAATGAATGAATGAATGAATGAAAAAATTAAATTTAGAAGGAGGAGACCGGAAATTTGATGAGTTGCACTAATGTCTGCCATACGGCAAAAGAAAAAAACCTGCAGAGTTAATACCTATTAGATATTAAGAAAAGCCGAACAGACTCCTTGCTTGAGTTAAATATCCAAGGTGCTACTAAATCCAAAGTTTAGAGAATTTAAAGGAGAAAGCTGAATGATTTGGTTAAGCTGATTTCTCTTACACTTCTAAAAGAAGGCTGCACTTTTTCTGTTTTTATCTTCATCTCACCAATGAGAGCAATGAGAAAGAAACCAATTACTCTTATTGCCTGAGCCTCTCAGCATTCTGGAAAAGAATGACAGCAAAGACTGTCACAATCTTGGAACTAGCCCTGCGTGCTCTATCCTAGATGCCTCCAAGGTCTTAATGGTACTTGGAGACAATGTTATTGCTTGCAGTGACTAAGGTCGGCTGGAAATGCTTCCGATCTGTGTTCCTGTTTGCCATTAGCAAAATGTTTTCGCAGCCCTCTAATTCTATTCTCGTGGTGACCTTTTGAAGTTGGCAAGGCAATTGTCCTCCTCTGTATTTCACAGCCGAGGTGATTGAAATTCAAGGAGGTCAAAGCTACACTTATGTTTACAACTATTAAATAGCTGAATTGAAAACAGAAGTCAAAATCCTGACCTGCAGGCTAGTTCTCCTTCCACTCTTCATCTCCCTCTAACCACACAGCTGGAGGAAGCCGAGTCCGAGGGCTGAGAACTACGGTGGAAGTAAATCTTCCTTAAATACACCCAAACACGAAGTTGTGTTGGATAGCTTCAATTCACTTGCACTTACATACAAACTGGATGCCAAGTCGGAAGGCAAGTCGAAATCAATTCAAGTGGTGTTTTACAAATATGACTCAATCCACTTGTAGATTGAGAAAAATAAAATATAACAAGTTCACGGAATCGGGATTTATGCTGATTTTCTGCTTACCTGAAATGGGTTAAGAATTTCATATCTGACATTGGCTCTTCCTTCTCGAAGGACAGTGCTTTTAGATGACGTGGGCTGCACAAAGCAGCCACCTAGCTCCCCTGCCCCCTGTCGCTTGCATACCCTTGCTCTGCGAACACGTCACTCATCTATGGGGACACTTCCAAAGGCTTCGAATGAAACCGATGATTTTGATGGGTAGACACGGAAATTATCTGACATAAATCAGGAGGAAATGCCTTTGGATTAACTAGTCTGAGAAGCGATGCTGACAAAAATAAATAAGCCCCCTAGCCACTTTTCGTCAATTTGGTTGTCATTCATATTGAAAGCCAGAGGACTCATCCCTCTGTGCCGTTTAAACATGATGACAATCTCTATTTACTAAATGGGAGAAAACATAATTAATTCCTAAGTGCTACTTCACATCTTCATGGCATTTTAACCCAGCTTCTAGCAGAATTGCCTATGCAAAGGAGGTACACTGTCTGACAATAGTTCTGTTTATGAATCTGCAGTCCCCTCCTTTGGGAGATGGTAATGATGATCACACGTAGTTGAGACGGTACAAGTGAAAGACAAAGGAGGCCGCCTGAGCGAATGATGCAGGTGAGGGAGCAGCAACATAAAACAAAAACAAAAACAAAACTAAAACCAAGTCTTCTGTAGGTAAGCCAGTATTGGAGACATTGCTTTGACTCTGATTATGTCATGTTGTCAGTTTTGGTTCATGGGTCATCATCTAATTTAATCTCATTTAGGGGGAAGTTGCCATTCTATCATGTATTCTTAGAGCAGAAAAGGAGAAGGGAAAAATCCTCATTCTGATGTACTGAAGTTTACATTTCACTGGATAAATACATCACTGTTTTTAAAATTTAAGCATAGGGGCACCTTGGTGGCTCAATCAGTGAGGCATCTGCCTTCGGCTTCAGGTCATGACCCTGGGGTCCTGGGATGGAGTCCACTGGGCCCCCCACTCACGGAAAGTCTCTCCCGTTCCCTCTGCCCCTCCCCAACTCATAAACTCTCTCTCTTAAATAAATCTGAAAAAAAAAAAAAGGAAAGCATAGCAGCCTATAGTCAGTTACAAGCATGTGTGGTTCCAGTCAAAAGTTCTCTCTTTAAAGAAAAAAAAAAAACTGAAAAAAAGGAAAACAACTAATTCTACATAATGAGCACTTTCCATAAGTGTCACATATAATTTTCCCAACAGACCCTGAAAGGTAGACACTATAATCTCCACTTTATACTTGAAGGAACTAAGTTTCCACAAGGACCAATCATTTGCCAAAGGTCACACATAAAATAAGCAATTGAATCCACTCACTTCCTAGTCAGGCTGGCTCCAAAGCTCACACTCTTTCCTTTACATCACTCGGCCAATAGAGTCTTTTATAAAGAGGCTTGTGATTACTTAGATGAAAGCCCTTAGGTTTCTTATTGTAAACTCTATACTATTAAGTTAGAAACTAGTTAATTAATTAATTAGAAGAAAACACTTTACAAACCACTTTCCAAATATGACTACTCCAGAGTTATATTTAGTTTCCCACAATCTGAGTCATCATAATGGAGACTTTATTTTCCAGTATAGAATTTCTCAGACTATGGATCATTTTTTTTTAATCACATGCTCTGGCTAAACTATGAAGCAATCATCAATACTAAAAAAGAGCTAAGCCACACTCCTTCTGGGCATTTAAATTTCAAAGCTTTAATAGAAACACTTTTCACAAAACTAGTGCTTGATTCTTAGCTACTATTTGAAGGAAACCTACAGATCTTCAAAGTCACTCTTCTACCAAATGCATGTTTGCTCCAAAGACGCGTGCCAACCCTGGGAGACGCAGTCTTGAGTTTACCTGAAGATGGCTTCCACCCCAGGGCCGTAGGTGATTTGTATGAGGACTCTCTTCAGACTCGCAAGCACCGTCATAAACTCTCTTCTACTGACAGGGAAGTTTGTGCCATGTGTGGTAAACAACTCTTCCTTAAGTGACAATACATGAATATGTTCTTCATATGGTTGTAGATACACCTCATCTTGGGCTGTGCTGATTCTCAAGTCATTTCCCTAAAGGGAAAAAAGAAAGTATAAAAAGGGTCAAACTGTGAAAAAGAAGGTAAAAAGGGGTAAAGAGTGTGTATATTTGGATTGGCCAGTTGGCGAATGATCCTCAGTAGATTTTTAATTTCAGGTTGGCTTTCCTTTCATTCAGTATATTTCCGGGATATATGAGAATAAGGGAAGGCAAATCAACTATTGGCCTTAACCAGATGCATGATAAAGTAGAAGCTTTGTAATGCATGACTCTGCTTCCACCATTAACTAAAAGAATAGATATTTGGCAATTCATACATGCATGTGATTACACATACCTTGATTTTATGCAAGTGCACAATAGCTGCATATTTCAAATACATTATTTCATGGTGAATGTGGATTGTATAGAGAAACAGGGAAGAAAACTTAGCACACTGTAGTGTGTTCAGCTTTTGTTTTAAAGGACTCTTCTCTATGGGAAAACAAACAAAAACAAACCAGAAAAGCTCTGCAGGTCTAGTGTTCCCAGTAAGATAATGAATCCCCACAGGGAATGCATGGACTGACCTATGACATTTAGGTTCTCCTTCTTCTGAGTCCATTTATACTAATAATATAGAACTTCACAACATTTTACATTCAGAGAACCCCTTTTATCTTGAAGGAATTCCAAGACACACTTGTAGTTTCACTGACACATCCGTATGCATACATACATACATACATACGTAATAATACATATAGCATCTAGATCACTTCACCTAACACTGGAAATACATATTTTAGGGCAAGAATTTTGTCATTGGTTCACATGCATGAAAGGTTCAAGGCAAAGAACAACAAAGCCCAGTGCTAAATCAACACCAACCCCTTTGGAATCACAAATGTGCATATGAAAGTGTGTGCTTTTGAGACTGTGTGCAGTTTGTGGGAAAAGTATGAGAAAAGGGGAAGAGAGCCTCTAAGATATCTTTAGGCTTCCAGCACTTTGGAATTGCCCACAGCCCCTCAAATCCTGAAAGCAGTTTCTCCTATAACTTTCTTACCTAAATGAAGAGTTTTGAAGTCAAGATTCAACTATATCTAAAATAAACAAGTTTCCTTTTTCATTTGCCTCTGCCTAAATACAAAGACGTAGCCAATAAAACCTACTTGGAAGCAGGTAAAGATGGAAAAATTAAACTATGTAAATCAGCATTTTCCTAAACACCTCATTATACTTATATTCTTGGGAACATGGTCAATATGTTTTTAATTTAAATTCCAAGTTTGGGGGGCCCCTGGGTGGCTCAATGGTTGAGCGTCTGCCTTCGGCTCAGGTCATGACCTCAGGGCCCTGGGATCGAGCTCCACATGGCACCTGCTTCTCCCCCTGCCTGTGTCTCTGCCTCTCTCTCTATGTCTCTCATGAATAAACAAAACGTTAAATAAAATCATAAACAAACAAACAAACAAACAAACTCCAAGTCTGGTCTAAAGGTCTCCTCTATCATTGGAACCTAATAAATATGCTCAGTCTTTTAGATATATCTCAGGGTGAAACAGAAGCCTGGCATAAAGATATTTCCCAAGATACAATATCCCCCCCAGTCATATGTTAGTTAACGTCAAGCCCATGAGGTAAGGTGTAGCCTCCGAGCGTGAAAGAGCTGCACAACACGGATCTGCTCCATACTCTACCTCTAAGATAACCGTAACCTGGAGTACACTTTCGGCATCTTCTCCCTCTGCCTCGAAGTCATACGATATGGTAAACGTCAACTGTCCTCCGGCTGCTGCAAGCTACAAGAGAGGAGATATGTAATCATTACAAGACAGGAAGATGGGCTATTAAATCAGATTTTACTTACTATTTTAAAATCATTTTATTGTTCTAGAGGGTAGGATTCGGAAGAAGCAGAAATCACAGGAGTGCAGGAGGAGAATGATAGACATTTCTTCAGCAGTAACCTTTATACGAACCTTCCCCATCAACTGCCAGCCTGACATAAATATAAATTCAGGTATTATTTTCCCCAGTATTGCAGCCTTGCTGAGATAGGTTAAGTTCTGTGAAACCAAACACGGCCCCTCCTGTCATTTTCCTCATCTATAGCTTGAGCTTTACAATTCCCAAGCAGAGAAGGATCTTTGTCAAAACTGGGAGATTTCTTCCCATCCCTGAGGGTCACTTACTTTCTGTTGGTCTGGACACTTGCAACTAAGACATCACTCTACCTGACAGTGACTTTACATAGACTGCAAGCTAAGCTGGGAAAGGTTGTTGGTCAGAGCAAAAGAAAAGAATGGCGGCAAATTTTATATTATGATACAATTCAATCAAAACTCCCAAAGAAGATACACTTTTCCCTGTGCAATCAAATATGCTTAGTTGGAATGAATGTCATTATCCCTTTTCATTAAATAAACTTCTTTTCTTCCAAGATGCACGTCAAGCCCTGTATAATGGATGCTTGAGGTTTACATCTTCTGACATTGACAGTAACCTTGTAGAATGGAAGAAAAAAAAAACAGAGAAGCAAGCAAGATCATTTATAGGACAGGAATCAACATCGGAGCTTGAGTGACAGATGCAATGCAAATACTGCCGGCCTTTTTAAAAAATTCCACTCCAGTGCTGTAAATAAAGACATTCCTAAAACAAAGCTGATGATCTGTATTCCGCCGTTTGCTCCGGGCTGACAGACAGAGCCCTAGCTTTGCGGCCCTGGGCTCTCTGTGGCCTCCTGCTGCAGACCCCGAGCACAGAGCGATTGGGGGCCTGCAGGGGATGGAGGAGGAGGAGGCACCGCTTTCCCCAGAGCTGTTCCGCGGGGATGCACGGAGTTTGCTCTGGCTGATTAGACAAGGCTTTCAAATTGCAGCTCTGCAATGTCTTCTAAGAGCTCATTACGTGGAGCTCTATGAGGAACTAGAATTCAGGAAACTTCTATTCCCCTGTTCCACTGAGAAATAGCCCTACTCTAATGTCTTTTCATATATAAAATAATAAATATCTGCCTGGACGATAGCACTTGGCATTATTGTAAGTAATGAAGGGTGAATCTGTGTAAAAGGTTTTCGGTTCTATTAAGATAAGCATCCTAAATATTACCTCGCGTACCCGTTCAAAAACAGCCAGACCATTTTCTCAATGAGAGGAGTCTAGACAGGCAGCAGGAAAAAAAAAAAAACAAAAACAAAAAACATGCTTTATATATATTTCAAAAAAGACTCAACTATTTAGAATTTTCCACATTAATAAAAATATTCAGTAGGATGTAGGGATGGAGCTTGGGAAAAACACTAGGATACAGATGTATAATGCTGCGAAGCTTTTGAGCTTCCAAATACATTTTGATCATATAAAATTTGGACTGCATGCTTTATTTATTTATTTATTTAGGGAATATGTTTCCCTAAATAAAAGTGGAAAAGGTCAATTTTAATTCATAATTTCTTAATTTAAAAATCACACAAATGTGAGGAACTCAGAATTAAAGGTAAAGTCTATTTTGCTAATAAGAGCCAAAGGGAATATGACTTGAGTATCTAGGTTTTGTTTTGTTTTGTTTTTCTTTTAAAGATCTATTTACTTATTTGAGGAGACACAGAGAGAGCCTGCCGGCATGTGTCCATGGGGAGGAGCAGAGGACGAGGGACAGGCTCTCAGGCCCACTTGGGGACTTGATACCCGGACCCGGAGATGATGCTCTAAGCCAAAATCAAGAGTCAGACACTCAACCGAGACACCCAGGTACCCCCAAATATCCAAGCTTTTTAGACTTTGCTTGAAAAAGAAAAACGCTTCATTTGTTACAACATTTCATTTGTTTGTGTTGTTGCCATACCTACTCATAATAAAGTCATATAAGCTGTAAAACGATATGAGAGGAATGAGGATGGAAGCAGGAAAAATAAACAAGAAACAAATCGGAGGAAGAGAGGCCCTTCTGCAGGTCAAGCATAACACAAAACATGAACTAAGGAGTGGAATTAATTCAGCTTCTTCTTCTGAGCGCTTATGGTAACGATAGTAACACAAATGAAAACTTGCCTTTTCACTCACATGTCGTACTGCAGTTTTCCCCCAACGCCCCCGTCCATCTTTGATACCTGTACTTCAGTATCAGAACCCGTTTTTGAATCATCTGTGTTCATGAATGAACTCATTTTCCTTCCACCTAAGTTATATGGAAACAGACCAATTTTACAAAGGCGTATAATGATGTCACCAGCTTTGTTTTTTTTCTTCCTACGTCACAAATATCCATTTCCATAATATTAGAATCATAGACCTTTTTCAGTCGCTCTGAAGGTATATTTAGGGCCATTTCTATATTGCAGCTTAGTCAAGTAGTTATTTAAGTCATTTTGAGGGATCCCTGGGTGGCGCAGCGGTTTGGCGCCTGCCTTTGGCCCAGGGCGCGATCCTGGAGACCCGGGATCGAATCCCACATCAGGCTCCCGGTGCATGGAGCCTGCTTTTCCCTCTGCCTATGTCTCTGCCTCTCTCTCTCTCTCTGTGACTATCATAAATAAATAAAAATTAAAAAAAATTTAAGTCATTTTGAGAAAGGATTGCTTACGATTCCGTCCCGCAGCTTACAGGGTGTCTTCCCAGCAAGGCACACCGTCCCAGGGATGTCTGCGTGGGGAGTCGGCTATAAGACAGCATCCCCTTGGGACATTGTTTTTGGGGAAAGGCCTTTGGGAATATCCAGAGCACAGACTGTCCTTTTCCGCAGTTGTGGGTGAGGAAGTCTGCCTCTTCTCATCGCCCCACTGCTCCATAGTCCTGCAGCAACAGTCACCTGCTTTTCCTCTGCATGTGCCCCCCTCTCCCATCACCCCTTCAGCACCCTGATCTTCAACGTCTCCGTCAATCCCGTGTGCACAGGGCTGCCAATCATGGGCCGGCCTCACTGTCTCCTGTAGCAATTATCTGTGGCTCCGGACTAGTTTCACTGTCAACTGAGACACAGGGTGCGACGCAGGGTCTCTTCAGTCCTACCATCCACCCTTGGCCATCTTCTCCCTGTCTTGTGCCTCCAGGGCCCCATTGAAAGCATCCTCTCGATGCGTCTCGTTGGCAGCTGTACCTCGCAACCACTCATGCACCTTGGGTCGGTTGTTATTCCTAGCTGCATGTGGCAAGGGACTGTTCCTACGGTTCTTGGCTCCTTTGTCGTCTGTCGCACAAAACTCCTGCGACCCCCTCCTCTACCATGGCCACACCACTGCCGCCCTCTTCCTTCCCATGCTGTGCTCAGTGCATGGATGCCTCCAAGACTCTTATTCCCCTTTGGTGGCCCTTTCTTATTGACCCTCGAGTCCTCTCTGGTGGATTTAATTATGATTATACCTGCTTCCTCAATCCGTATCCTCTCTCCAGCACTGTGTCCCTGTATTGGTTTGCTTGGGACGCCATAACAAAATACCACAGACCAGGTAGCTTAAACAACAGAAATCTGAGATCAAGGGGTCAGCAGAATTGGTTTCTTCCACAGCCTCTCCTCTTGGTCTGTAGATGTCCCCATCTGTGTCCTCACACGGTCTTCCTTCTGTGTTCACCCGTGTTCCGATGTCTTCTTCTTACAGGGACACCAGTCATATTAAATTGGACCCACCCTATCTCACTTCAAATTAATTACCTTTTTGGAAATCCTTTCTCCAAATAGTCACATCCCAAAATTCTGGGGGGTTAGGACTTCAACACATGAATTGTGGGGGCAGGGATACGGTTCAGCCTCTAACAGTCCCATCCTGAGTGATTGCTTAATAACGTCTCAAACACTCAACATACCCAGTTAATCTTGTTACCTGGATCTTCCCAGGAAACAAACTTGATTATTTTCCCAACTTCAATGATTGGGTCAAGCCAACTGCTTTATTTCTATTATTCAAATTAGAACCCGTAGGTGTAACATAATACTGTTTTCACTGCGTTATTTATATCAAATTAGTCTCAATCTTATTCTATTGAAATGCTTGTCTAACTTTCTATTTTCATTGCACATCACACTTCCTAGGTACTCACGGAGCATTTGAATTCAATTCTCTGACTTCAGTCATTTCAGGGGGAGAGAGGAATTTTATCAACTATTACTTCTGCGGGTGCCTCCCTAATGAAGGGCCTCTCGTGGCCCTGGGAATCTAGAATATTCAAGTTTCTAAGCAGTGGCAATACTCTCTAGGGTCTACCTAGGCCCTCTTTACCAACTGTGCAGGGGTGCCCAGGGCCCGGCAGTCAACTCACATGGGCACTGTGGGGTATGTCTGTGTCTAAAGGAGACTCGAGCCATATGGTGTCTGTTGGACACCACACAAACAACGAGCTTGAGGTACCTCATAGTTCTAACATGAGGAAGCTTTGTGTACCTTTCAGGGATATTCTCGAACCACTGAGCTCCGTTTTTGCACTCTCAGCCACGTCGTATCTTTGTTAAGGGAAGTCTTCAGTGAATGCTGTGATAAAAACCACAGATAGCACAGAACTCAATGTGAAACAGGAATTAAAGGTAGTGGTGTCCGATCCATTTCTAGATTTAAGAAGTTTTGTATTACCCAGCGGGCACACAAATTACCTTTAGTAAGCCACTGTGATCATGAAAAAAAAAAAAGAACTTATTAATTATTACATGCCTGGACTGATGTGCATTATCTTTTTAAATGGTTGCTAAGTTGGCAAAATGTAAATATTTTAGGTTGTTTAGTCCTCACTCCTGTGGCATATTTCAACTGGTCTAGGAGACCCTGTGGAAGAAAAAAAAATGCAGAGAACCTAAGACCTAGTACCACAAAATGAAGTAGTTTGGGAACTTCTGGCCTACCTCTTTTGATAGACTCTTCTACTTTGATTTGTTTCAACCCATTTTCCTGCTGACATCCTTATTCCCTCAGTTCTCTGATTATTCAAACTCTGCCTTTCTGTCTTTGTTCGGCTGGTGTCCCACTGGTCAGAAGACGGTGATGCAGAGGGGATTTCTCAGCGACAGAGAATCTGCACAGGCACAGCGTGAGCGCCAAGGGCCTCAAGGACAGGAAGTGCCGTGTAAGCCGTGTCACCCCTGGACGCTGTGGGAGGCACCCTGACAACACAGCCCAGACCGTTGGTAAGCCACGCGTATTGTGCGTGACTTTGGTGTTCCACGGTTTTGGACTTCATAGACTTCATTTACTAATTTTATCTTTGAGACGTTCAAATCCATCCACTTTGGGGACAACACTGATTGCTCTAATTTTGTGGAGCGCCACACGTACTGCCAATAGAACATTTCATCTTCCCCTGCTATTGAAGAGCAAAACGGTCACAATTCCATTGGCCAGAGAAATAGAGTTTTCCACAGGTAGAAGTAAGTGTCACTCCAGTTCACACTGAGGTGATTCTTACATTTACAGGATAGATGAGACTATATTTACCAGAGATGAAAGTTGTATTTATTTTCAATACAAAGAGAAAATGAATTTAATGAGGATAGTTCATTTCATAAGGGTCTCCAAAGACTCAGGTGTTCAGTTGTTTGGTTTTCTTCTTCTTGTTTAACTTTATATCTATTAAGCAAAATTCTCTTCAGGCAGATTCAGATATCAAATTGAGAGGCACTGCAAGGAAAGGGAGCACCCATTCATTCCTGGCCATGCTTCATCTCTAAGCCCTCCTCCACTCTCCTGATCCCCAAATCCACCCCATTAAGAAAAGAGCAACACAAGTAGCTGTTTCCCCACAAGTACCTGGTTTAATATTACCTTCAGGGGGAGAGAAATAGCTTGTTTGCAAGCAGCATCACAGTTACTATGCAACCTATAACCTGATGTCACACATAATAATGTAGCGTGCACGCGGCCCCTTGCATTAAAGACTTAATGAGGCAGGCAAGGTCTCCCTCATGAGTGGAAAAGGCTAAAGGTAATTCGTAAAACTAAGCCTTACACCAGTGCGTAGTCTTAGGTTCCCTGTGTTGTAGCCTTCCCCACCCCCAATCTCAAGAACTAGGAACTGAAGGGTAAAGGAAGCGTGCAGATCTACAGGGGACGACACACTTGGGGGGAAATTCTTTCATAAAATGACACTAGAATATTCAGTTGTCTGATATCAGAATATCGTCGCTTTTATCCCACCACCTGGGGTGTAAAACCTAATACTTACCTTTGCTCACCAGGGCAAGGATTTCAGGAGATACACTAAAATAAAATGAGGAAAAGTCTTCATAATATGGAGCAGGATTGATGATAGTATATGCTACCTTCAACGTAGTGCCCCAAACGTGGTCAGTGGTTCATCTTTCTACACTTGGAAGCTCCTGAGCCTGAAACTCTGAAAATGTGTCCCTCCCACCAAAGCGCTCACTGGCGCATCTATCCGCCGAGCCCTCCTTCAACATGGAAACAGCTTCACGTTTTGTTGTGCTTTTCTGTACATTTGTAACACTGAGATAAGAGCGTGTTTCTCTTCTTTCAAAGTTTGATAATTAGAATAGAACGGACATAAGGGGAAGTTGAAGAGAACAAGGATTTACATAGGAGACCTTTAAGTTAACATCAACTTAATGCACAGAAAAAGGAGTAGGTGTTGTGAGCCTCAAACGGAAACATTCTGGAAACTTTGGCTCAGAAGGCAAGAGACCACGTTATGTAGTATAGGAGGTACAAAGAGGAAGATCTTGAATATTTCCCCACCTGCCTCCATTCCTCCCTTCTTTCTTTTCTTCCTATCTGCCTGCTTTTCCTGCCTCTTTTCCTTCCCATCTCCTCTCTTTTCTCCTCCCCCTCTTCTCCTCCCCCTCCTCCTTCCCCCCTTCCCTGCCCCCACCAGCTCCATCTACTCCTTTTTCTGATTGCTTTTTTTTTCCTTTTAGATGTGGCCACATCCAATCTGATAATTTTGCATTCTTTTGTATTTTGTATCTGCTGAATTTCCTAAATATACAAAGTAGGGATGAAAATTACGAATGTGACTGCACCAACGACAGGGTTTTATGGCAATCCATCAGAGATCCTCTCTCAGTGTCACACCAACTGACCAGTGTCCTTGGAGCCCAGTCCTCTAACCGCTTCATTGAGATATCAGTATGAGCTTCTCATATGAATCTTTATAAAATTGATGATTTATTCACTTGAATAACACCAACCTACCTTTAACATAAGCTTTCTGTCTCCCACCTAACATAAAGGTCCAGTTATACTTTCTCTAAACTCAGTTATGATTCAGAGCAAATGGAATGATAAGGGTTTGATCAGGTAAGAATGTTTCTGGTTACAGCTGAAAGCCAGACAATTTAGTGGTTCCTATATAACAAGAGGTCCAGAACTAAACAGATCCAGTTTTTAAAAGACGACAAACATATTATTTTTCCTCATTTCACGTATTTTCTACACATACTTAGATCCATCTGAAGATACTTAAAAATATAAAAACTCCATAAAGAGATTTGCTAAACATCATGTAGAAGATGATGAAGTACTTAAAAGTACGGCATCCCATACATAAAATCAAGAGTGTTTCCCCTAAGTTCTCCAAATGAGAGAACTACTTGTTATTTGTGACACGCAGTAGTGACCAAGTACTGAGTTGAAATAATACTGTCTCAACAGATGTAAGTAAATGGTAGCAGCCAAATTCTCCAAACTGTTTTTGGTTATCAGGCCCAGACTCAAAAACAGGATTTTTGCAACAGCTGCTTGTCTTCTGTTTACTTACTTATGTTTAGATGGAATGTTCCATTAGTTCTCTAGCTATGGGTGGGATTAATTTATGTGTAAATATTCAGTACAAAAAAATACATGTAATACATAATTAAATACTGATCTAATCAAATAAACTGTAAATTATGGTTTTATATATCCATAACTTTCTTATTGACTAGGGCTTAATTTTTTTTTAAGTTCTCTGCCAAGAAAATAGAAAACTGCATGCTCATGATATACAACATGGATGTTGATTAAAATAACAACATACATTTTAATCCAAGTTCTATTAAGTTAAAGAGAAACAGACTATTTTCACATAAATGACAAATGAATATATATATTTTCATACATTTATTCATGCATAAATTATTGTGAAAAAATTTATGAGGACATTGTAAGGAGATATCAATAATGCTATTTTCTATTTGAATACAAATTTTAGCTAAATTTTCTCTTAGTCCTTAAGCATTTTGTCCTGTAAGGATATACAAGGATATTCTTTTTTTTTTTTTTTTTTTTATTCATGAGAGACACAGAGAGAGAGAGAGAGACAGAGAGAGAGGCAGAGACACAGGCAGAGGGAGAAGCAGGCTCCCCGCAGGAACCCAATGTGGGACTCGATCCCAGGGCCCCGGGGTCACGACCTGAGCCGAAGGCAGATGCTCAACAGTGGAGCCATCCAGGTGCCCTGAGGATATTCTCTATTCTAGATATATGGCTACTGTATAGTCTTTCCCCTCTTATTGCAAAAGCAGGAACAAAAGTGTAATAAACAAACAGAATTCTTATCATTCCCATAGGCAATTCTCAATGTTTATACCTTCAGCAACACTGACTATGGCTGGAAGGGCTGTATGCTTAAATGAGCTCAATTAATTCCAGGTTACACCGTTTAAGTAGAGGATGTTTTGAAATAATAGTCAACTTATTTCCCACAAAGGCAGATGCTAAAATACTGGTCCTGGAATACTATTTTGATCTGATTCGAAATTGACCTACCACTCTTCCTTTTTCTCTTTTCCCTTATTCATGAACTCGGCAGGTGATTCTTTATTCCAGCAGAAGCTGGTTATGAATTTTAGAAGAAAAGATTCCCAAAGATGCAATGGAAACTAACTCATACCCCAGAGGAGAATCAACAGGCTAATAAAATATATTCAAGTGTCTTCTTCTAGAATGAACAGATAAAGATTTGTGTTACTTTCTAATGTGTCTGTTAACATGGAAATCGGATATAAATCACACAAAAGATCAAGCTCATTCCTGGAGATTTTTCAGACCTGGTTTGGGTTCTGGTTCTGCCTCTAAATGTTGTATGGCCCCTGGGAAAGTTATTTATGCTTTCAGAGTCTCCATTAATTTTCACTGAAATGAGCTGAATTACACCTACCTCAGAGTTTGTTCTGAGGATGAAATGAGAAAATACACATAAAAGTCCTCACTTGGTACTGGATAGTATATATTCAATAAATCTTGTAAATCATAGTGTTTTAATAAGTACAATTCTCAGAATTAAAATATATACACACTTCACACTAAAAAACTGTAAATCATAGTGTTTTAATAAGTACAATTCTCAGAATTAAAATATATACACACTTCACACTAAAAAACTCATCATAATGCTATTTATTTCATGATTCTCAATGCACTTTGAAACCTCAGAGCTTCTGGAAGAGATCACAGTATTGGGAGGATTCAGATCTTATTCATGTTTTAATGTTTCCCTGTGGTACTCTGCATAAGCATCTTAGAGAAAGCAGATATTGCATAAATATCTGCTGAATTTTAATCAAATTCAACACCATATATCATTTCAATGTATTATAGACAGAGAAGGCATAAAAAACCAGGACAAATTTGTACTACCCCCATGAGATCGCTTGCAGTTATTAGAATAGGCCTTTACTGACTTCTCTACTCTTGTCTTTGTCAGTCCTAAAAACAGACCAAAGGAAATATGTCTATTTGAGTTTTTTGGTGATTTGAGTTTACCACAGGAACTTACTGTGCTGCCGACTGGCAAACTCTAAGTGCTCTTATTTTAAATAAGGCCCCTTAGCATTTGGGAAGTTTGATCTGCAGTTGAAAGGAAAATAAATATTTAAGTCATTTAGACATTTACACATATAAAGCAACTAACTATACGTTATTACTTTTCACCTGATTCTATATGCTAGGATAATAGTGTAAATTCCAGCCCCCACTAATACATATTTTATAAGTTACAAATACATTTTCAATATATTCTGATATATTGGCAAACAATGTACTCTCTGTATTAAAAAGACACCCAGCATACAGATTACAGGAAGCAATGAGTCAACTGCCAACATAACGAATCCGAGCACATTCTTGATGCCACCATTTAAGGGAGTAAGTTGACAAATTAGAGGTCAGCCAAAGAGGTGTGACCAGGATGCTGATGGCTCTAAAAGCAGAACAAAAGGTTTAGAAAGGTAATGGGGACATTTAACCTTAAAAACAGAAGACATAGGGAAAACACGATTGTTTTCTTTGAATATCTAAAGGCCTATCATGTATAATCAAAAGGACACTGGCTCTGTCACATAAAAATGGACTCTATACAAGGAAATGGGGGAGGGATATTTTTTGATCCTACTTAAAAATTAACTTCTAATATCCAGAACTGTTGAAAATGGAATGAGCTCTGTAGGGTGTTCATATCCTTGTAGATAAACGAATAGAGGTCCATCTGTCTCGGAAGATGGAGAAGGAATGCCTACATCTGCTAAAAGGTTGGACTAGATCTGATATCACTGGGAAATTTGCAAGTCTACCATGATAAATTTTGCAGCCAATTTACTAGTAGTTGGTTAATTATATATCAGAGTAACCCTTTTCAATTTCTATTATAGACTACCACCAGGATGGTAATCAGCTTCACATACACCTGCTCCTTGTTCTGTGGTTTTAGAGATAAAGCATTTAAAGGACAGGACAACACATTTCATTAAGAGAACACTACTTGTATCGACAGTATCAGAGATTGGGAATGGCCTAGTGGGGAAAGAGTACAGGTGTTAGAGCTAGTCTTCTTGGGGAGCAGGGAATAGTCAGCTCTGCCGCTGTGTGTAAAATTAAAAGGACGCAACAGTAAATACCTCATAAGGTTGTGGTGAGAACTCAGTTGAACAATCTAGAATAGGGCTCGACACTTTATCAAAGTTTTTTTTTTAATATTTTTTAAAATTTTTATTTATTTATTTATGATAGTCACAGAGAGAGAGAGAGAGAGAGAGAGGCAGAGACATAGGCAGAGGGAGAAGCAGGCTCCATGCACTGGGAGCCCGATGTGGGACTCGATCCTGGGTCTCCAGGATCGCGCCCTGGGCCAAAGGCAGGCGCCAAACCGCTGCGCCACC
Organism: Canis aureus; assembly: GCF_053574225.1. Taxonomy (NCBI): domain Eukaryota; kingdom Metazoa; phylum Chordata; class Mammalia; order Carnivora; family Canidae; genus Canis; species Canis aureus. The sequence continues at coordinate 68,329,336 of NC_135611.1, read as the reverse complement.
CAGGGATCCCTTTATCAAAGTTTAATAAAGTTAGCTGCTACCATTTTTTTTGTTGCCATTATGGAGAATAATCTCCAAAATTTTGTAACTATTTAGAGCAAGATTCTCTGATTACCACCGTATACCACTGCAACACATTAGTATGATCTGGACTTTTTAAGCTTGAAGATAAATACATCTGCAATTTTTTTTTTTTTTAGCAAGACATAGATAACATAAAATATGGTACATCTTAAAATTTAAGGGGACACAATTACTGAGTCATACATAATCAAGTTAATATTTATATGGAACTTTAGAATTTAAATAGCATTTTTTGCATCATTTTATTCAATCTCTAAAAATTTTATAGGGTGGGTTTGTGATTACATTATTATATTGTAGACATGAGGAAATTGAGGTTTTAAGAGGTTAAGTTGTACACAGTCACACTGTGACTTTAGCTATACTGAGATGCATCCCTGATTTATGTTTACTTTGTAAAATACTCCCCCTCAAGATTCTCTGTCTCTCAAACACACACACACATGCACACACTCACTTTCAATATGCAAGGTGTCTATAATGCAAAGATCATGTATTTCAGAATAAAACTGACCTATTAGAGAATCTGAGTCCATATAGTTACTGTGTGACTTTGGGCAAATTTAATTCTGAAGTTTACTTTGTGTTATGTCTAAAAGAGAATGAAAATACCATCTTGAAGGGTTTTTATAAGGAATTCATGAGAGGAACTATGTAAAGCTACTCTGTTCTATACCAGGCATACAGAATTTCTTGAAACATTATTTCTTTTTTTTTGAAACATTATTTCATTTTCCCTCCTATTTTGAGAATTCAGTAAATTCAAAGTAGGTTTGCTAATTCAAGTCTAAGCACTCGTGTAGAAAAAAAAAAAAACTATGGTTGCTGAAACATGAAATATCCTATCTTCATTAATAATAAGAAAAAAACAAAGTAAACTTTTCTAAAATACTGTATTTTCCTCATTGACTAGTAAAGATCTAAAAGTTTGATAGCATCGTCTATTAGTGAGGGGGTTAGGGAAACAAGCACTTTCATGCCTTTGCGGTAATACGTACAGGATCTATGGGGTCAATCGGGCAATGCTTATTTAAATTACAAATGCATATACACTTTGACATAACAATTTTGGTTCTAGTTAATTCAACAGCTATACTTTCACATAAAGGATATAGCTAGATGCAACATTATTCACTGCAACAAAGCTTGTAAAAAAAATATCAAAAATAGACTAATGTCAGGGATCCCTAGGTGGCTCAGCGGTGGAGCGCCTGCCTTCAGCTCAGGTTGTGACCCTGGGTCCCAGGATCGAGTCCCACGTCAGGCTCCCTGCATAGAGCCTGCTTCTCCCTCTCCTGTGTCTCTTCCTCTCTCTCTCTCTCTGTCTCTCATTAATAAATAAATAAAATCTTAAAAAAAGAAAATAGACTAATGTCCATCAATAGTGATTGCTAATAGATTAATAAGGGTAATGATGGAAATGCCACTCTGCAAAGTGGTTTTATATACATTAACTCTTTTAACCCTCAAACAGCATTAGGTAACAGGGTACATTCCTATCATTACATTCATTCTAAAGATGAGAAAACTGAAATGCTGGCTGTTTCCATACTTTGCTTAAGGTTGAAAGGTTGGCAGGTGGTGAAACCAGGATTTGAACCTCAAAGTCTAGCACCAGAGTCAATGTTTAATCTCTTTTATGACAGCTGAACAAACTTGGGTGCATCCATTCAGCAAGACAACCAACCAAATAAACACACCACATACACACAGACACACACAGGAAGAAAATCTTTATTCATTAATATGGAATTATCTTGATTATAGTAAGTAAAACAACTCTAGTGTGTTTTTATAATATGTGTGGCATACAACCATTTGTGTAGAATGAGGGGAAAATGATATATGTGTATGCAGTTACATGTGTATATATATTCTATTAAAAGATAAATGTAAAAATAGAGAAAATAAGATTTAACCCAAAATACATGATTAGTTACTATTCTGATATTATTCATTCTTTAATTAATTGTACCAGATGGAATGACTAATAGAATCAGCATTGCTATCTGGAATATATGAATGAAGTAAAATATTTGTGATTTAAGCACATGCAAGATGTATCTGGTAACCAATCAGAAAGTGTGTTTTATAAAGAATGATTAAAAATGTATTTATTGGGGTTTCTGGATGAGTGGTATTGAGAAAACACAGTGAAAAGGAGATCAGACCTGAGTGCTAGCCAGCCTTACACAAACCAGATGTGTAATTTCAAAAGTATTCGTCTCTTAAGAATGAAGCCAAAACCAAAGTATAAGGTATGGGAAGTAAAGAGAGCTGACATGATGTCTCGGTTCATGAGAATCTCATGGAGTATGACTTTGAGCAAATATTTATCTCGGTGAGCTTTAAAAATCATCGTCTCTACTGTGCAAATCTCAACAATTTTCCTGCTTATTTTACTGTGTTATTTTGAGATGTATATGACTTACTATTTATTAACACATTTTGGAGACTACATATATTCACATTTTCATTATTCAATACCTTTAGTTCTAAGATCCCCTGACTTAAGTGACAATAAAAATCTGGTGCCTATCAGATTATATGATTTCCATTAGATGTTCAAGCCTTCTTGCTTCAGTGGGGAAACCCTCTAATATGCAGAAATTACTGCACTCAAGTAAATGTATCACATGGCATTTTGGATTTTCTTCCCCTTCACTTTTTTTCAGTAGATAAATCATTAGAATAAAATACTGTCCCCAAATTCTACAAATTTCAGACATTTACTAAAAGTACGTCAGACTATGGCCTCCCTTACTAAAAACCAACAAAACAAAAAAGTCAAAAAAAAAAAAAAAGAAAAGAAAAAGAAAAGACAGAAAACTATAGTCAAGGAAAAACAATGACCAAAATTTCAAAATGAAGGTGAGCATTTCTCATAAGCTACATGAGAAAGTTTGCAATTTTTCTACTAAGTTCGTCAATTCCCATAAACTATAGGTATCCTTTTGTAACAAAGGGAATACAGTGTTCTTTACTATTTTTTAAGAAAACAGAGTTCCTGCCATATAAAGGCAGACAGACCCTCAGGACACTCCAAAGTTCCTGCTAAGAGTTCAAAGACGGCCATAAAAGCAGTCTTATCAATCACAACATGAAACACTTTCTCACACTCTCATGGGGGTGCAATATTTATGCAGCTTTGGAGACTTATTTTCTTACATCAACCCAATTGTATACTTCTTGGTGGGAGGGCAACATCTATGCATTCTGTGAACTTTAACATATCACATTGAATTTTGTAGTATGTACTTCATTTTATATACTATTTCTGAAGATTTTAAAATTTCTGTTGTTTCTTTTCCTCCTCAATCATAACCGAACATCCCTCCCACGCAGGCCAGCTGTTTCTCCATTTAAAAGAAGGCAAGTAATTTAACATCATAAATACCAAACTGCATCTCAAGGTCAGAGTCAAAAGCTTTTATGTTTCATTAATTTTCAAGTTCTTCATCAGTTTTTCTCATTGAGCTACCATTTATTTCTTGGTATGTGGAAAAGCATAAAACTTGTGTTATCAGTTAAAACAGAGGCTATCTCCAGCTATTAAACTAATATAAAATATTTTCAATTAAACGGGGAGTAGTTCGTATACTTTGTAAATGGCAACAGCAGAACTTCAGAAGCTTTCGGATCCATTTACCAGCAACTTCAAGCCCTCTCCCCCCCCAATGAGGGAGATGAAACCCTTCTCCTTGAGTCAATCCATGCTCTAGCTGCCGAGACATAAAAATATGGACCTTTATCTCCTAAATCAAATCATTTTTTAAAGAGATTTTATTTACTTATTCATGAGACACACACACACACATACACACACACACACAGGCAGAGACACGGGCAGAGGGAGAAGCAGGCTCCCTGCAAGGAGTCCGATGCAGGACTCGATCCTGGGATCCCCAGGTCATGCCCTGAGCCAAAGGCAGACAGTCAACTGCTGAGGCACCCGGGCATCCCTAAATCAAATAATTTAGGCTACTCCTGTAATGCTAAGAAATGATACATTTAAAAATATTAGCTATTTCTTAGAAGTACACTAAACGTGCACAATGAAAAAACTACATGCACGACCATTTGGTTTTTGGTAGTCGCTTATTTGATAATAAGCAGTAGTTGGATAATGTAAGCAACCTTGCATCACCTGAGATTCTAAGCAGTATTTCTGAAATGAATTATATATAAGGAAATTGAAAATCTTACTAATTTCATTTATTTCCTCACCAATTAGAAGACTTAATTTTTTTTTTTTTAGCCCCAAAGCACTTATTTTACCATTAAGAAAACATAGCCAGAGAATATATATGATTTTCCCAAGGCCAAATTGCAAAAAAAATAGCAGAGATTCTGGGTGTTGGCTTTCGCTTGCACATCTCCACATAGGACTGCAGGTACCATTGCTTAGAACAACATGTTTTCTGTTCTCTTTTATTTTGTTATAAAGGTTTAAAAAAAGGTCACAAATTATTTGGCCCTCATCCCACAGAGTATCATTGGGGTCTTTATCTCCTCTCCTGAATCTAGGGAGGTTTCTGACTGCTTTAACTGGTGAAATAATTGTGTGTAACTTCTGAGGTAAGGTCATTAAAGACCATTGAGCTTTTGCCTCGTTAGCGGGGCACATTTTCTACTGGAGCCGCATGCCGTCATACAGGAAGTACAACGACCCTGAGGCCATCATGCTTGGAGGAAGCCCCTCCATGTATTGTTCATGCTTGGGATGTCTGGTTGTCGTCTCAGGTGAGTCCAACCTTTGAGTTATTGTACTCCAAGCACTAGACCTGGAAGCCTCCAGCTTTGTCAACTCCCCCACAACCATTCGAGTCTCTGCTGGACCCCAAGATATCATTGAGCAAAGAGTACCTATCCCTGCAATGCCTTGTCCAAACTCCCTACTGCAACATTTGTAGGCCTGTTAAAATAGTTAACAGACATTATTAAGCTTGAGGTAGTCCGTCACTCAGAAAACTCTCAGATCTTAATTTTCTCCCATATAAGTTAAGTACATCGGCTAGTTTAATAAGTTCAGCCACCTGCAGTCAAAAGCTTACTGTGATGGGGGGAGGAGCAAGACGGCGGAAGAGTAGGGTCTCCAAATCACCTGTCTCCACCAAATTACCTAGAAAACCTTCCAATCATCCTGAAAATCTATGAATTCGGCCTGAGAATTAAAGAGAGAACACCTGGAATGCAACAGTGAGGAGAGTTCGCGCTTCTATCAAGGTAGGAAGACGGGGAAAAAGAAGTAAAGAAACAAAGGCCTCCAAGGGGGAGGGGCCCGCGAGGAGCCGGGCTGAGGCCGGGGCGAGTGTCCCCAGGACAGGAGAGACCCGTCCCGGAGGAGCAGGAGCTGCACCGACCTTCCGGGGGGAAAGGGGCTCGCGGGGAGTTGGAGCAGGACCCAGGAGGGCGAGGATCTCCTCGGGCTCCCTCGGACAGTAACAGAGCAACTGCGCGCCCAGGAGAGTGCGCCGAGCTCCCTAAGGGCTGCAGCGCGCACGGCGGGACCCGGAGCAGCTCGGAGGGGCTCGGGCGGCGGCTCCGCGGAGGGGGCTGCGCGGCCCCGGGAGCAGCTCGGAGGGGCTCGGGCAGAGGAAGAGGCTCCGTGCGGAGGGGGCTGCGCGGTTCCAGGAGCAGCTCGGAGGGGCTCGGGGGCGGCTCCGCGGAGGGGGCTGCGCGGCCCGGGAGCGCGAATCCACCAGCACAGGCTCCGGAGCACAGGGCGCCGGGACACAGACCAGGATCCGGCCTCCCCCGGGACAGGCAGAGGCCGGGAGGGCCCAGGACAGCGAGGACGCTCCTGCCCCGAGCTGAGCAGATCAGCGGCCCCGCCCGGAGCCTCCAGGCCCTGCAGACGGAGTTCCTGCCGGAGCTGAATCCAGGTTTCCAGAGCTGCCCCGCCACTGGGGCTGTTGCTCCTGGGGCCTCACCGGGTAAACAACCCCCACCGAGCCCTGCACCAGGCAGGGGCACAGCAGCTCCCCCAACTGCTAACACCTGAAAATCAGCACAACAGGCCCCTCCCCCAGAACACCAGCTAGACGGACAACTTCCAGGAGAAGCCAAGGGACTTAAAGTACACAGAATCAGAAGATACTCCCCGGTGGTTCTTTTTTTTGTTTGTTTTGTTTTGTTTTGTTTTGCTTTTTGATTTGTTTCCTTCCCCCACCCCCTTTTATTCTCCTTTCTTTTTCTTCCTTTTTCTTCTTTTTTTTTTCCGTTTTTTTTTCTTCCCTTTTTTTTTCTCTTTCTCTTTTCTTTCCTTCTTTCTCTCCTCTCTTTTTCTCTTTTTCCCAATACAACTTGCTTTTGGCCACTCTGCACTGAGCAAAATGACTAGAAGGAAAACCTCACCTCAAAAGAAAGAATCAGAAACAGTCCTCTCTCCCACAGAGTTACAAAATCTGGATTACAATACAATGTCAGAAAGCCAATTCAGAAGCACTATTATACAGCTACTGGTGGCTCTAGAAAAAAGCATAAAGGACTCAAGAGACTTCATGACTGCAGAATTTAGAGCTAATCAGGCAGAAATTAAAAATCAATTGAATGAGATGCAATCCAAACTAGAAGTCCTAACGACGAGGGTTAACGAGATGGAAGAACGAGTGAGTGACATAGAAGACAAGTTGATAGCAAAGAGGGAAACTGAGGAAAAAAGAGACAAACAATTAAAAGACCATGAAGATAGATTAAGGGAAATAAACGACAGCCTGAGAAAGAAAAACCTACGTTTAATTGGGGTTCCCGAGGGCGCCGAAAGGGACAGAGGGCCAGCATATGTATTTGAACAAATTCGAGCTGAAAACTTTCCGAATCGGGGAAGGGAAACAGGCATTCAGATCCAGGAAATAGAGAGATCCCCCCCTAAAGTCAATAAAAACCGTTCAACACCTCGACATTTAATAGTGAAGCTTGCAAATTCCAAAGATAAAGAGAAGATCCTTAAAGCAGCAAGAGACAAGAAATCCCTGACTTTTATGGGGAGGAGTATTAGGGTAACAGCAGACTTCCCCACAGAGACCTGGCAGGCCAGAAAGGGCTGGCAGGATATATTCAGGGTCCTAAAGGAGAAGAACATGCAACCAAGAATACTTTATCCAGCAAGGCTCTCATTCAAAATGGAAGGAGAGATAAAGAGCTTCCAAGACAGGCAGCAACTAAAAGAATATGTGACCTCCAAACCAGCTCTGCAAGAAATTTTAAGGGGGACTCTTAAAATTCCCCTTTAAGAAGAAGTTCAGTGGAACAGTCCACAAAAACAAGGACTGAATAGATATCATGATGACACTAAACTCATATCTCTCAATAGTAACTCTGAATGTGAACGGGCTTAATGACCCCATCAAAAGGCGCAGGGTTTCAGACTGGATAAAAAAGCAGGACCCAACTATTTGCTGTCTACAAGAGACTCATTTTAGACAGAAGGACACCTACAGCCTGAAAATAAAAGGTTGGAGAACCATTTACCATTCAAATGGTCCTCAAAAGAAAGCAGGGGTAGCCATCCTTATATCAGATAAACTAAAATTTACCCCGAAGACTGTAGTGAGAGATGAAGAGGGACACTATATCATACTTAAAGGATCTATTCAACAAGAGGACTTAACAATCCTCAATATATATGCCCCGAATGCGGGAGCTGCCAAAATATCAATAAATTATTAACCAAAGTGAAGAAATACTTAGATAATAATACACTTATGCTTGGTGACTTCAATCTAGCTCTTTCTATACTCGATAGGTCTTCTAAGCACAACAACTCCAAAGAAACGAGAGCTTTAAATGATACACTGGACCAGATAGATTTCACAGATATCTACAGAACTTTACATCCAAACTCAACTGAATACACATTCTTCTCAAGCGCACATGGAACTTTCTCCAGAATAGACCACATATTGGGTCACAAATCGGGTCTGAACCGATACCAAAAGATTGGGATCGTCCCCTGCATATTCTCAGACCATAATGCCTTGAAATTAGAACTAAATCACAACAAGAAGTTTGGAAGGACCTCAAACACGTGGAGGTTAAGGACCATCCTGCTAAAAGATAAAAGGGTCAACCAGGAAATTAAGGAAGAATTAAAAAGATTCATGGAAACTAATGAGAATGAAGATACAACCGTTCAAAATCTTTGGGATGCTGCAAAAGCAGTCCTAAGGGGGAAATACATCGCAATACAAGCATCCATTCAAAAACTGGAAAGAACTCAAATACAGAAGCTAACCTTACACATAAAGGAGCTAGAGAAAAAACAGCAAATAGATCCTACACCCAAGAGAAGAAGGGAGTTAATAAAGATTCGAGCAGAACTCAACGAAATCGAGACCAGAAGAACTGTGGAACAGATCAACAAAACCAGGAGTTGGTTCTTTGAAAGAATTAATAAGATAGATAAACCATTAGCCAGCCTTATTAAAAAGAAGAGAGAGAAGACTCAAATTAATAAAATCATGAATGAGAAAGGAGAGATCACTACCAACACCAAGGAAATACAAACGATTTTAAAAACATATTATGAACAGCTATACGCCAATAAATTCGGCAATCTAGAAGAAATGGATGCATTCCTGGAAAGCCACAAACTACCAAAACTGGAACAGGAAGAAATAGAAAAACTGAACAGGCCAATAACCAGGGAGGAAATTGAAGCAGTCATCAAAAACCTCCCAAGACACAAGAGTCCAGGGCCAGATGGCTTCCCAGGGGAATTGTATCAAACGTTTAAAGAAGGAACCATACCTATTCTCCTAAAGCTGTTTGGAAAGATAGAAAGAGATGGAGTACTTCCAAATTCGTTCTATGAGGCCAGCATCACCTTAATTCCAAAACCAGACAAAGACCCCACCAAAAAGGAGAATTACAGACCAATATCCCTGATGAACATGGATGCAAAATTCTCAACAAGATACTGGCCAATAGGATCCAACAGTACAGTAAAAAAATTATTCACCATGACCAAGTAGGATTTATCCCTGGGACACAAGGCTGGTTCAACTCCCGTAAAACAATCAATGTGATTCATCATATCAGCAAGAGAAAAACCAAGAACCATATGATCCTCTCATTGGATGCAGAGAAAGCATTTGACAAAATACAGCATCCATTCCTGATCAAAACTCTTCAGAGTGTAGGGATAGAGGGAACATTCCTCGACATCTTAAAAGCCATCTATGAAAAGCCCACAGCAAATATCATTCTCAATGGGGAAGCACTGGGAGCCTTTCCCCTAAGATCAGGAACAAGACAGGGATGTCCACTCTCACCACTGCTGTTCAACATAGTACTGGAAGTCCTAGCCTCAGCAATCAGACAACAAAAAGACATTAAAGGCATTCAAATTGGCAAAGAAGAAGTCAAACTCTCCCTCTTCGCCGATGACATGATACTCTACATAGAAAACCCAAAAGTCTCCACCCCAAGATTGCTAGAACTCATACAGCAATTCGGTAGCGTGGCAGGATACAAAATCAATGCCCAGAAGTCAGTGGCATTTCTATACACTAACAATGAGACTGAAGAAAGAGAAATTAAGGAGTCAATCCCATTTACAATTGCACCCAAAAGCATAAGATACCTAGGAATAAACCTAACCAAAGATGTAAAGGATCTATACCCTCAAAACTATAGAACACTTCTGAAAGAAATTGAGGAAGACACAAAGAGATGGAAAAATATTCCATGCTCATGGATTGGCAGAATTAATATTGTGAAAATGTCAATGTTACCCAGGGCAATATACACGTTTAATGCAATCCCTATCAAAATACCATGGACTTTCTTCAGAGAGTTAGAACAAATTATTTTAAGATTTGTGTGGAATCAGAAAAGACCCCGAATAGCCAGGGGAATTTTAAAAAAGAAAACCATATCTGGGGGCATCACAATGCCAGATTTCAGGTTGTACTACAAAGCTGTGGTCATCAAGACAGTGTGGTACTGGCACAAAAACAGACACATAGATCAGTGGAACAGAATAGAGAATCCAGAAGTGGACCCTGAACTTTATGGGCAACTAATATTCGATAAAGGAGGAAAGACTATCCATTGGAAGAAAGACAGTCTCTTCAATAAATGGTGCTGGGAAAATTGGACATCCACATGCAGAAGAATGAAACTAGACCACTCTCTTTCACCATACACAAAGATAAACTCAAAATGGATGAAAGATCTAAATGTGAGACAAGATTCCATCAAAATCCTAGAGAAGAACACAGGCAACACCCTTTTTGAACTCGGCCATAGTAACTTCTTGCAAGATACATCCACGAAGGCAAAAGAAACAAAAGCAAAAATGAACTATTGGGACTTCATCAAGATAAGAAGCTTTTGCACAGCAAAGGATACAGTCAGCAAAACTCAAAGACAACCTACAGAATGGGAGAAGATATTTGCAAATGACATATCAGATAAAGGGCTAGTTTCCAAGATCTATAAAGAACTTATCAAACTCAACACCAAAGAAACAAACAATCCAATCATGAAATGGGCAAAAGACATGAACAGAAATCTCACAGAGGAAGACATAGACATGGCCAACATGCACATGAGAAAATGCTCTGCATCACTTGCCATCAGGGAAATACAAATCAAAACCACAATGAGATACCACCTCACACCAGTGAGAATGGGAAAAATTAACAAGGCAGGAAACAACAAATGTTGGAGAGGATGCGGAGAAAAGGGAACCCTCATACACTGTTGGTGGGAATGTGAAATGGTGCAGCCACTCTGGAAAACTGTGTGGAGGTTCCTCAAACAGTTAAAAATAGACCTGCCCTACGACCCAGCAATTGCACTGTTGGGGATTTACCCCAAAGATACAAATGCAATGAAATGCCGGGACACCTGCACCCCGATGTTTATAGCAGCAATGGCCACGATAGCCAAACTGTGGAAGGAGCCTCGGTGTCCATCGAAAGATGAATGGATTAAGAAGATGTGGTTTATGTATACAATGGAATATTACTCAGCTATTAGAAATGACAAATACCCACCATTTGCTTCAACGTGGATGGAACTGGAGGGTATCATGCTGAGTGAAGTAAGCCAGTCGGAGAAGGACAAACATTATATGTTCTCATTCATTTGGGGAATATAAATAATAGTGAAAGGGAATATAAGGGAAGGGGGAAGAAATGTGTGGGAAATATCAGAAAGGGAGACAGAACGTAAAGACTGCTAACTCTGGGAAATGAACTAGGGGTGGTGGAAGGGGAGGAGGGTGGGGGGTGGGAGTGAATGGGTGACGGGCACAGGGGGTTATTCTGTATGTTAGTAAATTGAACACCAATAAAAAATAAATTAAAAAAAAAACAAAAAAAAAACAAAACAAAAGCTTACTGTTAAAAAAAAAAAAAGTTTACTGTTCTATAGCTTTGCTTTTCTTAAGGGACCTTTCTTTGGAGCTGTATTGTGTCATCCTTTTATACAGTATTTATACAAACACAGAATAGAGTGGCTTTGCAGTATTGCTTTTCTGAGTCAAATTTCTTTTTTAATTTCATTCATTCACTAAACATTTAATACATAATCTATGTTTTAAAAATTGATACATTTCAAAGATCTAGAGATGAATAAATATGAATAAAATAATTATTCTCGGGTGGGGACTGAGGGGAGAGAGAGAATTGCTACTTAATTATTTCTCCTTTTCTTCTTCCAACCCTTCTCATATAATGACAGCATGTAGGACATGAGATTTACTCCTGCATACTGCTTTTGCTTCACCTCAGAGTTTTTGCTTTATGATACTTTATTATCAGAATTATAGTTGTAACTTTAATTTCTTGTGGCCAGAATAGTTATTTTATAACATGTTCTTAAGATTTTAAGTGGTCTTTTATTATTTTTAATTTATACTTGATTGCACTGTGGTCACAAAATGAAAGCAAAACATTTTCTGTTTTTAGAATTTTTTAAAAATGCCTGAATGTATACATTTGGTCTCTCATGAGACTAATTTTAAAAAATATTCCTTTGGAATAGGTCTTGTTTATAAGATTAAGAAAGTATTATTTATTTATTTATTTATTTTCTATTTATTAGAAATAGAATTTTATCTTTTACTTTATAAAATAAATATATAGAATTTTATTTTTATTAGTTTTATTTATTATTTTTCTATTTATTTTTTTTCTATTATTTATTTTTAAATGTTGAATAAAATCTATTTGCTAAATGTTTACCTCCTCTTTTCTCATGTTTCAGAAACTGAGTAACGCATTAAAATCTATCACTACTACAGTTGTTTGCTTGCACAGCAATAAAAAAGTATCCAGTAATATGAATATTCAAATGCAATAAGAAATTTTCAATTATAACAAAGAACTGCTGAGGAACACTAATGGTATGAATAGTTTCATAGCTATAAGACAAAATTAGGAGCATTTCTAATTAGCAACCAATTCTAAGAAAATATACTAATAAGAAAAGACTACCTTCCTGTGTAATCATGCTATTCACTTATGTAAAATAATAAGAATCAAATAATCTTTTAAAAAAATAACCAAATAATTAAACAACTTAATACTGTCAAGGAATTTCACTATTTCTAAAAAAGTGATCAAAGCAGACAGTATATTTTAAACACATTAAAAAGTTTAAAAATGAGAAAGAACATCCAAGCAAAGTATTCTTATGCAAGATAATCTACATAATAAATTTTTAACAAATTAATGTCATAATAGACATTTTTAGAGTTACATTATATTTAGCTAATGAGAATTGAAGAAATGTTAATGTGTATCATAATCATCAGGCAAGCACATTCATCATTTTATTAACTTCTCCCAATATCTTACTTTTATACATCTGACATTCAAGAAAATGTGATAATTTTCTTGACCAAATAAAATTCTGTTATAATTTTATTATTATTGGGTAATTTAATAAGCATATTCTTACATATGGCTTGGTGTTAGGCTTGGCCCTATTAATCGCAAGTACAAACCTAAGGATATAGCAAAGAGAATTATGTATATCTATTTTGGTACAATTTACAAAAATATAAGCCTCTATTTTAAAATTAAAGATTAAACAAAAATGTCAGGAAGCCTTGGCATAGATGAAAAAGGTGAGGGGAAGCAAAGTTTACTCCTTTGGAGAGGTGCTTGCATACACAGCAAGTGAGGGAAGAAAGCAAGATGCCAAAGGATCTTTGACTCAACTTGTTGAAGCTCATTGGCTCCACATCATGGCTTGATGAAAGCAAAGCAACACAACCCAAAACTATGGATCCTCTAGTAGCATAATAATTCGAAAGAACCCATTCCTTTTGTCCACCAACTCAATACACTGCTGAAACACCTAATGTTTCTTTTATTCTAGTTCAGTTGGTCCTAAGCTTCTCAGTCTCCGGAATTCTCTTGAATTCACTAGTGAATGTAAAACATTCTCAGATGAGTCAATAAGTTCTTGCAAAGGCTGAGATTATGAAATTATCTTTTTAGCCTTTCAGAGTCATGTTTATGATTTTACTTCCAGTTCTTTTACATCATACATTTACATCTAAAATAAACTAGAATAAGACTAACTTAATTTACTACATTTCATTCAAATACATAGGCCAAAATTTGTAGTAGGCTACAAATGATCCTCAGATGAATTCAGTTGAGTCCATTGACAATTTTTCCCTATATATAGCTTCATGAAGACACAGAGTCAGTGATGAATTTTATGCTTCCTAATATATGATCTATGTGCTTTAACGCTTGAATATTTAAAATATATTCCATGTAACTGAGTTTTCTAAAAGCATTAAAGTACATAAACAATTAACAATGAGCATATGAATTTTGACTTATTCACATCAATATGGCTTAATTTTAAAAATGCAATTTTGATTTACCAACTACTCGTAAATGTACTCTCCTACACATAAACAATTTGTTGCTTTAATAAAGTCTACTGATCCAAATTAAACCCGGTCCATGTCAATGGCGTTCTTACTACAAAAAAATAGCTCCAGTACAGATGGTCCCTGACTTAACAATGCTTCGACCTAACAATTTTTGACTTTACGATAATGCAAAAGGGACATGTGTTCAGTAGGAACTGCACTTCACATTTTGAATTTTGATCTTTTTCTGGGCTAGTGTTATGTGGTACAATACTCTTTCATGATGCTGGGCAGTGACAGTGAGTCACAGATTCTAGTAAGCCACACGACTGTGATTAAACAACCGATACAACTATTCTGTACTCATACAGCCATTCTATTCTTCCCTTTCATTTTTATTCAATAAATCACATAAGATATTCAACATTTCATTATAACATAGGCTTTGTGTTGGATGATTGTGTCCAACCGTAGGCTAATGTAAGAGCTTTAAACAGGGTTAAGGTAGGGCAGGCTAACCTATGACATTCTATAGGTTAGGAGTATTTAATACATTTTTGACTGAATGATATTTTTAACTTATCAAGAGTTTAATGGGATATAACCCCATCCTAAGTTGAGCAAGATCTATATAACATGTGTATGGAGAAGAAGTACCACTACATATTCTTCTTTCAAGTCATCTCCCATTTTTTTTAAATTTTTATTTGTTTATGAAAGTCACAGAGAGAGAGAGGCAGAGACACAGGCAGAGGGAGAAGCAGGCTCCATGCACCGGGAGCCCGACGTGGGATTTGATCCCGGGTCTCCAGGACCGCGCCCTGGGCCAAAGGCAGGCGCCAAACCGCTGCGCCACCCAGGGATCCCATCTCCCATTTTTTGTTATAGTTTCAACAACCTGACTCTGTGATATAAGTGAAAAACTCACAAAAGTCAGCAAGACAGGTGTCCTCTGAGGGCCTTCTACATAATAACAAATAGCTAGACTGGTAAAATTATTAGGATGGATGATTCACTTTTTTGGGTTTCCATTTATATGTATAGCATTATGTATACATCATTTAAAATGGCTGAATATTTGGACATTAATTACTTGAGGCTGTTCTAATGATCAACAGTCATATTGCTATTAACATAACGCACATACTCCCAGGCCTCACACATCTATGGATAGAAATGAAATCTCCCTGACACTGATGTCCAGTAAGAATAGTTCTTAGGCCCCTTTACGCCTCCAAAGCAAATCCATTTTAGTTCCCCGTCAAAACATCTCATTACTTGGCTGCCAGTACCCAGAGTGGGAACCCAGCTTCATGCAAAGCTGCCTTTGGCCTGGAGTCAGATGGGGGGAGAGTGGGCTTTCCTCCACCCTGTACCACAATCTGTCTCACAACATCCTCCACAAAAATAACTCCCTCACTTCCAGTCCTCTGCCTTGATCTCTATTGAAGTGGGGCTTCAAACCAGTTTCTCAAGGCCCTACAAGGAAGAGATAGGAGAAAAGGGACAGACCCCATGACATCATCTCTACTGAATTTTTTTCATCCCATTATTGTCTCCTGGTCTTGTCAAAAATAACTCCCACTCTCTTCTATCCAAAGAGACAAGCATCCATCTACCCTGTATTAGTTTCTTACTGCTTTCACGACGAGCTTAGCAGCTAGCAGCAATCCAAAATTATCTCACAGTTCTGTGGGTGAGGATTCCAACCTGGGTCTCACTAGGGTACAATGGCTAGCATCGTGGTGTCAGCAGGGCCACATTTGTTTCTGGAGGCTCTAGAGGAGAATCCATTTTCTTGCTCATTCAGGGTTGGCAGTTTCAATTCCTATGGTTGTAGAACTGACATTCCCATTTCTTTACTGGATATTGGCCAATGCCCATTCCTAGCTCCTGAGCTCAACCATATTCCTTGGCTCATGGGGCCCTCTATCTTAAAAGACAATGATGATGGACAGAGTCCCTCTCAGGCTTTGAATCTCTCTCCTTCCTCTTCCCCCACTGTCACATCACTCTGACTCCCTTTTCTGCCTCATTCTTCCACTTTTCAGGTCTATGTGATTAGATCGGGCCCACCTGGAAAATCTCCCTATCTCCATGTCCTTAAACTTAATCACACTTGCAAAGTCCTTTTTTGCTATGGAAAGTAACATTTATAGGTTCAGGAGATCAGGAAGTGGACATATTTAGAGGGATCATTATGCAGCCTACCACATAGATCAACATAAGGAAATTCCCGAGGGGTCGCTACCCACCAGCTCCCCAAACAGACACGGATTTTTAATCTTTAATCAGTTGCTGTGATAATTTTGAAACGATAAAAGCAAAATATTTCAGGGAGGGGAAGTATGGAGAAAGAAAAAAGAAACTTGGCATATATAGATTTTGTTCTAAGATATAGCACGGCTGCACAGTTTTTAGGGAGTAATGGAAGTTAGTAGATTAAATCATAACACCCAGAAAAGGAAGGCTTACAAGGAAAACTTTGGCAGGTTTCTAACAAAAGGACTGTAGCCTTAGCAGACACAGCTATAATAAGAGCATAT
Organism: Canis aureus; assembly: GCF_053574225.1. Taxonomy (NCBI): domain Eukaryota; kingdom Metazoa; phylum Chordata; class Mammalia; order Carnivora; family Canidae; genus Canis; species Canis aureus. The sequence goes on along the minus strand of NC_135611.1, from coordinate 68,312,857 downwards.
ACTTGGTCTCTGTATCCAATGTCATTTTGCTGAATTTCAAGCAGGAAGAAGCTGAGATCTCTTTGGAATATAAATCATGTCAAAAGTAAGAGTTAAAGTCTAAAATAAATTAAGTAAAACTTAAAGTGACTTTTCTAAGCCGAGCACAGATAGACACAAATCAAGACCATATTGTACATACGCTGCACGATCATATTATTCTGCCAAATAAGAAAATGTCTTCTTTAAATAGACAGCTAGATTCCTCAGGTTATTGAGCGGAAGGAGGCGAACACTGTACGATGCAGTTTCAACCGAGGGGACCTTAGTGACCGCTGTTTCTTCCCTATTATTTTTGTGCAATGTGTTTGGAACTCCAGATACACTGTACCAACATAGCAATGGTAACTACCGAGAGGTAGATGGTATCTATTCCTGTATAAGTAAGTGTCGCTAATATTTAATACATGCCACTTCAGATCTGATACTCTTCTTGAAGCAACTGAGTCATTTTATGTATAAGATGCACTCAACAATATTCTGGAGGGCATATCTTCCACTGGCTTGCTTTTATTTTTTTTTTTAAAAAGTCTAACCTCTCAGTTTTAATCATCAGTGTAAAAGAAAAGAGGAAGAAAGTGAATGAGTAGTTTCAGGAACTATAGGACAAGGAAATAAAGTGTTTATGCCTGGAAAAAAAAAAGATGCATCCTATAGCTTTACCTTAGCAGCTCGAAACTACTCAGTGCCAACATATACAGATGAAGAGTGGACAGTCACACTGTGATACTGCAAAACACTCCTCTGTTCTCCCAGAACTGAGCACATGTTTGCATTGTTCGCTATAGGAGGAATAATAATAATACGTACTTCAGAGCCCTGTGTGAAGATTAAATCAGATAGTTCAGGTAAAGCAATCAGCACTGTGCCATGTATATACATGAATATCTAATGCGTTCCAGATATACATATTAACTCAATTAATACTCAATTTCAATTACTACTCTTATTTTACCACTTTATTAATTTTGTTTTTAAGTTCAATTAGCTAACATATAGTGCATTGTTAGTTTCAGTCATTTTATTTATTTTAGATTTTATTTAATTCCAGTAGAGTTAACATACAGTGTTCTATCAGTTTCAGGTATACAACATGGTAATTCAACAGTTCTATCCATTACTCGTTGCTCATCATGATAGATATACCCGTAACGCCCTTGGCCTATTTCATCCATTTCCCTACCTGCCTCCCCTATAGTTAAAAGTCCACTTTTTGGTTTCTCCTCTCTCTCTCTCTCTGTCTCTTCTTAAATTCCACATTTGAGTGAAGTAATATGATACTTGTTTTATCTGACACACTTCACTTAGCATTATACTCTCTAGCTCTGTGTTGTTGCAAAAGGCAAGATTTCATTCTTTTTTACACCTGAGTAATATTCCATTGTGTATATATCACATCTTCCTTATCCATTCATTTTTTGATGGACACGTGAGCTGTTTCCATATCTCAGCTATTGTAAATAATACTGCTATAAACATAGGGGTTCATATATTATTTTGAATTAGTATTTTATATTCTTTGGGTAAATAAATGCCCGTAGTAGAATTATTGTACCACATAATAATTTTATTTTTCATTTTTTGAGGAACCTCCACACTATTTTCCACAGTGGCTGCAATAGTTTACATTCCCACCAACAGTGCACAAGGATTCCTTTTTCTCCACATCCTTTCCAACACTTGTCTCTTGGGTTTTTTATCTTAGCCATTCTGACAGGGGTAAGGGGATTTCACTGTAGTTTTCACTTGCATTTCCCTGATGATGAGTGATGTTGAGCATCTTTTTACGTGTCTGTTGGCCATCTGGATGTCTTTTTGGAGAGATACCTGTTCATGTATTTTGCCCATTTTTTTAATAAATTTATTTTTTATTGGGGTTCAATTTACCAACATACACAATAGCACCCAGTGCTCATCCCATCAAGTGCCCTCCTCAGTGCCCATCACCCATTCCCCCCCACCCCCCACCCTCCTCCCCTTCCACCACCCCTAGTTCGTTTCCCAGAGTTAGGAGTCTTTATGTTCTGTCTCCCTTTCTGATATTTCCCACACATTTCTACTCCCTTCCCTTATATTCCCTTTCACTATTGTTTATATTCCCCAAATGAATGAGAACATACACTGTTTGTCCTTCTCCGATTGACTTACTTCACTCAGCATAATACCCTCCAGTTCCATCCACGTCCAAGCAAATGGTGGGTATTTGTCGTTTCGAATGGCTGAGTAATATTCCATTGTATACATAAACCACATCTTCTTAATCCATTCATCTTTCGATGGACACCGAGGCTCCTTCCACAGTTGGGCATGTGGATATTGCTGCTATAAACTTCAGGGTGCAGGTGTCCCGGCGTTTCATTGCATCTGTATCTTTGGGGTAAATCCCCAACAGTGCAATTGCTGGGTAATAGGGCAGGTTTATTTTTAACTCTTTGAGAAGCCCCCACACAGTTTTCCAGAGTGGCTGCACCATTTCACATTCCCACCAACAGTGTAAGAGGGTTCCCCTTTCTCCACATCCTCTCCAACATTTGTGGTTTCCTGCCTTGTTAATTTTCCCCATTCTCACTGGGGTGAGGTGGGATCTCATTGTGGTTTTGATTTGTATTTCCCTGATGGCAAATGATGCAGAGCATTTTCTCATGTGCATGTTGGCCATGTCTATGTCTTCCTCTGTGAGATTTCTCTTCATATCTTTTGCCCATTTCATGATTGGATTATTTGTTTCTTTGGTGTTGAGATTAATAAATTCTTTATAGATCTTGGAAACTAGCCCTTTATCTCATATGTCATTTGCAAATATCTTCTCCCATTCTGTAGGTTGTCTTTTAGTTTTGTTGACTGTATCCTTTGCTGTGCAAAAGCTTCTTATCTTGATGAAGTCCCAATAGTTCATTTTTGCTTTTGTTTCTTTTGCTTTCGTGGATGTATCTTGCAAGAAGTTACTGTGGCCGAGTTCAAAAAGGGTGTTGCCTGTGTTCTCCTCTAGGATTTTGATGGAATCTTGTCTCACATTTAGATCTTTCATCCATTTTGAGTTTATCTTTGTGTATGGTGAAAGAGAGTGGTCTAGTTTCATTCTTCTGCATGTGGATGTCCAATTTTCCCAGCACCATTTATTGAAGAGACTGTCTTTCTTCCAATGGATAGTCTTTCCTCCTTTATCGAATATTAGTTGACCATAAAGTTCAGGGTCCATTTCTGGGTCCTCTATTCTGTTCCATTGATCTATGTGTCTGTTTTTGTGCCAGTACCACACTGTCTTGATGACCACAGCTTTGTAGTACAACCTGAAATCTGGCATTGTGATACCCCCAGATATGGTTTTCTTTTTTAAAATTCCCCTGGCTTTTCAGGGTCTTTTCTGATTCCACACAAATCTTAAAATAATTTGTTCTAACTCTCTGAAGAAAGTCCATGGTATTTTGATAGGGATTGCATTAAACGTGTAAATTGCCCTGGGTAACATTGACATTTTCACAATATTAATTCTGCCAATCCATGAGCATGGAATATTTTTCCATCTCTTTGTGTCTTCCTCAATTTCTTTCAGAAGTGTTCTATAGTTTTTAGGGTATAAATCCTTTACCTCTTTGGTTAGATTTATTCCTAGGTATCTTATGCTTTTGGGTGCAATTGTAAATGGGATTGACTCCTTAATTTCTCTTTCTTCAGTCTCATTGTTAGTGTATAGAAATGCCACTGACTTCTGGGCATTGATTTTGTATCCTGCCACGCTACCGAATTGCTGTATGAGTTCTAGCAATCTTGGGGTGGAGGCTTTTGGGTTTTCTATGTCGAGTATCATGTCATCGGCAAAGAGGGAGAGTTTGACTTCTTCTTTGCCAATTTGAATGCCTTTAATGTCTTTTTGTTGTCTGATTGCTGAGACTAGGACTTCCAGTACTATGTTGAATAGCAGTGGTGAGAGTGGACATCCCTGTCTTGTTCCTGATCTTACTGGAAAGGCTCCCATCTATCATTTGAGAATGATATTTGCTGTGGGCTTTTTGTAGATGGCTTTTAAGATGTTGAGGAATGTTCCCTCTATCCCTACACTCTGAAGAGTTTTGATCAGGAATGGATGCTGTATTTTGTCAAATGCTTTCTCTGCATCTAATGAGAGGATCATATGGTTCTTGGTTTTTCTCTTGCTGATATGATGAATCACATTGATTGTTTTACGACTGTTGAACCAGCCTTTTGTCCCGGGGATAAATCCTACTTGGTCATGGTGAATAATTTTCTTAATGTACTCTTGGATCCTATTGGCTAGTATCTTGTTGAGAATTTTTGCATCCATGTTCATCAGGGATATTGGTCTGTAATTCTCCTTTTTGGTGGAGTCTTTGTCTGGTTTTGGAATTAAGGTGATGCTGGCCTCATAGAACGAATTTGGAAGTACTCCATCTCTTTCTATCTTTCCAAACAGCTTTAGGAGAATAGGTATGGTTCCTTCTTTAAACGTTTGATACAATTCCCCTGGGAAGCCATCTGGCCCTGGACTCTTGTGTCTTGGGAGGTTTTTGATGACTGCTTCAATTTCCTCCCTGGTTATTGGCCTGTTCAGTTTTTCTATTTCTTCCTGTTCCAGTTTTGGTAGTTTGTGGCTTTCCAGGAATGCATCCATTTCTTCTAGATTGCCTAATTTATTGGCGTATAGCTGTTCATAATATGTTTTTAAAATCGTTTGTATTTCCTTGGTGTTGGTAGTGATCTCTCCTTTCACATACATGATTTTGTTAATTTGAGTCTTCTCTCTCTTCTTTTTAATAAGGCTGGCTAATGGTTTATCTATCTTATTAATTCTTTCAAAGAACCAACTCCTGGTTCTGTTGATCTGTTCCACAGTTCTTCTGGTCTCGATTTCATTGAGTTCTGCTAGAATCTTAATTAACTCTCTTCTTCTGCTGAGTGTAGGATCCATTTGCTGTTTTTTCTCTAGCTCCTTTATGTGTAAGGTTAGCTTTTGTATTTGAGTTCTTTCCAGTTTTTGAATGGATGATTGTATTGCGATGTATTTCCCCCTTAGGACTGCTTTTGCAGCATCCCAAAGATTTTGAATGGTTGTATCTTCATTCTCATTAGTTTCCATGAATCTTAATTCTTCCTTAATTTCCTGGTTGACCTTTTCATCTTTTAGGAGGATGGTCCTTCACCTCCACGTGTTTGAGGTCCTTCCAAACTTCTTGTTGTAATTTAGTTCTAATTTCAAGGCATTATGGTCTGAGAATATGCAGGGGACAATCCCAATCTTTTGGTATCGGTTCAGACCTGATTTGTGACCCAGTATGTGGTCTATTCTGGAGAGAGTTCCATATGCACTTGAGAAGAATGTGTATTCAGTTGAGTTTGGATGTAAAGTTCTGTAGATATCTGTGAAATCCATCTGGTCCAGTGTATCATTTAAAGCTCTCGTTTCTTTGGAGATGTTGTGCTTAGAAGACCTATCTAGGGTAGAAAGAGCTAGATTGAAGTCACCAAGTATAAGTGTATTATTATCTAAGTATTTCTTCATTTTGGTTATTAATTGATTTAAATATTTGGCAGCTCCCACATTCGGGGCATATATATTGAGGATTGTTAAGTCCTCTTGTTGGATAGATCCTTTAAGTATGATATAGTGTCCCTCTTCATCTCTCACTACAGTCTTCGGGGTAAATTTTAGTTTATCTGATATAAGGATGGCTACCCCTGCTTTCTTTGAGGACCATTGGAATGGTAAATGGTTCTCCAACCTTTTATTTTCAGGTTGTAGGTGTCCTTCTGTCTAAAATGAGTCTCTTGTAGACAGCAAATAGATGGGTCCTGCTTTTTTATCCAGTCTGAAACCCTGCGCCTTTTGATGGGGTCATTAAGCCCGTTCACGTTCAGAGTTACTATCGAAAGATACGAGTTTAGGGTCATCATGATATCTATTCAGTCCTTGTTTTTGTGGATTGTTCCACTGAACTTCTTCTTAAAGGGGAATTTTAAGAGTCCCCCTTAAAATTTCTTGCAGAGCTGGTTTGGAGGTCACATATTCTTTCAGTTCCTGCCTGTCTTGGAAGCTCTTTATCTCTCCTTCCATTTTGAATGAGAGCCTTGCTGGATAAAGTATTCTTGGTTGCATGTTCTTCTCATTTAGGACCCTGAATATATCCTGCCAGCCCTTTCTGGCCTGCCAGGTCTCTGTGGGGAAGTCTGCTGTTACCCTAATACTCCTCCCCATAAAAGTCAGGGATTTCTTGTCTCTTGCTGCTTTAAGGATCTTCTCTTTATCTTTGGAATTTGCAAGCTTCACTATTAAATGTCAAGGTGTTGAACGGTTTTTATTGATTTTAGGGGGGGGATCTCTCTATTTCCTGGATCTGAATGCCTGTTTCCCTTCCCAGATTAGGAAAGTTTTCAGCTATGATTTGTTCAAATACATATGCTGGCCCTTTGTCCCTTTCGGCGCCCTCGGGAACACCAATTAAACGTAGGTTTTTCTTCTCAGGCTGTCGTTTATTTCCCTTAATCTGTCTTCATGGTCTTTTAATTGTTTGTCTCTTTTTTCCTCAGTTTCCCTCTTTGCCATCAACTTGTCTTCTATGTCACTCACTCGTTCTTCCATCTCGTTAACCCTCGTCGTTAGGACTTCTAGTTTGGATTGCATCTCATTCAATTGATTTTTAATTTCTGCCTGATTGGATCTAAATTCTGCAGTCATGAAGTCTCTTGAGTCCTTTATGCTTTTTTCTAGAGCCACCAGCAGCTGTATAATAGTGCTTCTGAATTGGCTTTCTGACATTGAATTGTAATCCAGATTTTGTAACTCTGTGGGAGAGAGGACTGTTTCTGATTCTTTCTTTTGAGGTGAGGTTTTCCTTCTAGTCATTTTGCTCAGTGCAGAGTGGCCAAAAACAAGTTGTATTGGGAAAAGGAGAAAAAAGAGAGGAGAGAAAGAATGAAAGAAAAGGAAAGAGAAAAATGAAAAAAGAAAAAAAGAGAAGAAAAAGAAAGAAAAAGAAAGAAAGGGAAAAAAAAGGATGGGGGAAGCAAACAGTAATCAAAAAGAAAGAAAAAAAAAAAAAAAACAACGGGGGAGTATCTTCTGATTCTGTGCACTTTAAGTCCCTTGACTTCCCCTGGAACTTGTCCTTCTAGGTGGTCTTCTGGGGGAGGGGCCTGTTGTGCCGATTTTCAGGTGTTAGCAGTTGGGGGAGCTGCTCTGCCCCTGCCTGTGCAGGGCTCAGTGGGGGCTGTTTACCCCGTGAGGCCCCAGGAGGAACAACCACAGTGGCAGGGCCAGCTCTGGAGCCCTGGATTCAGCCCCCGCAGTAACTCCGGAGCTCTCCGTCTGCAGGGCCTGGAGGCTCCGGGGCGGGGCCGCTGATCTGCTCAGCTCGGGGCAGGAGCGTCCTCGCTGTCCTGGGCCCTCCCGGCCTCTGCCTGTCCCGGGGGGAGGCCGGATCCTGGGCTGTGTCCCGGCGCCCTGTGCTCCGGGGCCTGCGCTGTTGGATTCGCTCCCGGCCGCGCAGCCCCCTCCGCGGAGCCGCCGCCCGAGCCCCCGGAGCTGCTCCGGTCCCGCCGTGCGCGCTGCAGCCCTCAGGGAGCTTGGCGCACTCTCCCGGGGCGCAGGTGTCTGTTAGTGTCCCAGGGAGCCTGAGGGCATCCTCGCCCTCCTGGGTCCTGCTCCAACTCCCTGCGAGCCCCTTTCCGCCCGGGAAGGTCGGTGCAGCTCCTGCTCCTCCGGGACGGGGCTCTCCTGTCCTGGGGACACTCGCCCCAGCCTCAGCCCGGCTCCTCTCGGGGCCCCTCCCCCTTGGAGGCCTTTTGTTTCTTTATTTCTTTTTCCCCGTCTCCCTACCTTGATAGAAGCGCGAACTCTTCTCACTCTATCATTCCAGCCATTCTCTCTTTAAATCTCAGGCCGAATTCATAGGTTTTCAGGATTATTTGAAGGTTATCTAGGTAATTTGATGGGGACAGGTGATTTGGGGACCCTACTCTTCCACCATCTTGCACCTCCCTCCTCTTTTGCCCATTTTTAAAGTGGATTATATTTAGGGTGTTTTCTGGTATTGAGTTGTATAAGCTCTTTATTTATTTTGGATACTAACCCTCTATTAGATGTGTCATTTTAAAGTATCTTTTGCATTCAGTAGGTTGACTTTCAGTTTTATTGATTGTTTCCTTTGTTGTGTAGAAGCTTTATGTTTTGATTTGGTTCCAATAAGTTTATTTTTGCTTTTGTTTCCCTTGCCTCAGGAGACCTATCTAGAAAAACGTTGCTATGGCCGATGTTAGAGAAATTACTCTTTGTGCTCTCTTCTAGAATTTTTATGGTTCCAGGTCTCACATTGAGGTTTTTAATCAATCTTCCGCTTATTTTTGTGCATAAGAAAGTGGTCCAGGTTCATTCTTTTCCACGTAGCTGTTCAGTTTCCCCAGCACTATTTATTGAAGACACTGTCTTTTTTCCATTGCACACTTCTGCCACCTTTGTCAAAGAATAATTGACCATATAAGCATGAATTTATTTCTGGGCTTTGTATTCTGTTCCATTGATCTATATGTCTATTTTGGTGTTAGTACCATCACTGTTTTGATTAATACAGTTTTGTAGTTTATCTTAAAATCTGGGATTGAGGTACTTCCAGTTTTGTTCTTTTTCAAGACTGTTTTGGCTATGTAGGGTCTTTTGTGGTTCTACACACATTTTAAGGTTATTTGTTCTATTTCTGTGAAAAATGCTGTTGCCATTTTGATAGGAATTGCATTAAGTTTGTGGATTGCTTTGGATGATATATACATTTTAACAATATCTGTTCTTCCAATCCATGAGCATGGAATGTCTTCCCATTCGTTTGTGTCATCTTCAATTTCTTTCATCAATGTTTATAGTTTTCAGTGTCCAGGTCTTTTACCTCCTTGGCTATGTTTATTCCTAGGTATTTTGTTATTTTTAGTGCAATTTTAAATGGGATTGTTTTCTTAATTTCTCTTTCTGCCACTTCATTATTACTGTATAGGAATGCGATGGATTTCTGTTTATTGATTTTGCATCCTGTGGCCTTACTGAATTCATTTATCATTTCTAATAGGGTTTTTTTGGTGGAGTCTTTAGGGTTTTCTATATATGATATCATATTATCTGCAAATGTAAAAGTTTTGCTTCTTCCTTACCCACTTGGATGCCTTTTATTTATTTTACTTGACTGACGGTCATGGCTAGCTAGGACTTTTAGTAGTACATTGAATAGAAGTGGTGAGAGTGGACATTCCTGTCTTGTTTCTGACCTTAGGGGAAAGCTCTTAGTTTTTCACCATTAAGTACATTGTTAGCTGTGGGTTTTCCATTTATGTTGTGGTATGTTCCTTCCAAAGCTACTTTGTAGAGATTTTTTATCATGAATGGATGTTGTACTTTGTCAAATGCTTTTTCTGCATCTATTGAAATGATCACATGGTTTTTATCCTTTCTCTTACTGGTGTGATGTATCACATTGGTTAGTTTGTGAATATTGAAGGAATAAATCCCATTTGAGCATGGTGAATGATTTTTTAAATGTATTGTTGGATTCAGTTTGCTAACATTTTGTTGAGGATTTTGCATCTATGTTTATCAGAGATACTGGCCTGTAGTTCTCTTTTTTTGTAGTCTTTACCTGGTTTTGGTATCAGGGTAATAATGGCCTCATAGAATGAAATTGAAAGGTTTCCTTCCTCTTCTATTCTTTGTAATAGTTTGAATAGAAGAGGTATTAACTCTTTTTTAAATGCTTCATAGAAATAACCTGTGAAGCTATCTGGTCTTGGACTTTCTGTGAAGTTCTTTGATTATTAATTCAATTTCATCCTGGTCAGTTATTACTATTACTAATATACATATAAAAGAAATAACACAACTATTTAAATGACCAATAAAAAAAGTCTTGTGTGTTCAATAAAGTACAATTTCAAAATGTCATCCTATATTTTCCTTGATGGAATATTTTGTGCTGAATATAGCAAATAATTAGATGATAGGTTTAGTTTTTATGTTCATATAAGCATTTTAAAATTATAAAAACTATCTTTGCTTTTTGGAGCATATAGAAAAAAGTCTACTATTTCATGGGGTTAAAAAACTGTAAGGATTATATACTGTTCTTTTAATTTTGGTGAAGTGCTACCAATATTTAGGGTCTGGAGCTGAAGGATAATAAATATTTTCTTTTTTTTCTCTTTTTTTAGATTCATCTAGAGTGAGAGTTGGAAGAGGGGCAGAGGGAGAAAGAGAATCTCAAGCAGATTCCCTGCTAAGCACAGAGCCCTACATAGGGTCACATCCCACGACCATGAGATCATGACCTGAAATCAAGAGTCAGATGCTCAACCAATTAAACCACCCAGACAGTCCCGATGCTAAATATTTTCTAACACTTTGTATAATCCCATAAAACAAATACTAAAATGTTAATAGCATTGGAAGGAGGGAAAAATGTGAAACTGTTATGGTCTGAGGTTTGTCCATCACCATACTGAAGTCCATGGTCAGTAATTTTAATCCCTCTTTTGTATAGTTTTGACTCTCTCACCCCTTTCTGGTTTCACCGACTCTCTTGGCTAATGGACACTAGAGTTAAATCCATTTCTCTATCTTTTCTGTCCCTGCAACTGTTGAGATAGACACATCTGAAGAAATTCTGCATGGTCCAATTTCTCTCCCATGTTCCTGGATGCTATTTCACATTTTCTTTTTTCCTCTCTCAACTCCAAAATCTCCTTCCATAGCCTGATGCTCAACTCTCTTCTGTTTTTTGTTTGTTTGTTTTTTAAGAATGTAAAGGCCAACAAAAAACCTGCAGCACTTTCCAACACCACTTCAAATCACATACCAGCCCACATATCTTTATTTTCTTCCTAGAAAGAGGTGTCTATGCTCGCTGTCTCTAAATCTTTCTTCTTATTCTTTCAGTAAGCCACACCAACCAACCTTTTGTCCCCACCGCTCTACAGAAACTATACTGTTCATGTTCACCAGCTGCACTCATTGCAAGACCCAATGGTCAGTTCTCATTCCTTATTTGACCTATTTATAATGTTTGACAAAGTTGAGGCCTCTTGATTAATTGGCTTTCAATACATCACTACCCTGGTTTTCCTTCTGTCTTTTGGCTACACCTTCTTAGTCTCCTTTCTGGTTCCTCCTCACTTCCCTAACCTCTAAATGTTGAAAAGCTGCAAGGCCTTAATACTCAGATCTGTCTTATCTTCCTTTACTCATTTTCTTCCTTTACCTAGTCTCCTAGCTTAAATGACATCTGTACTGATCATTTCTTTTTAATCTTCAGTTCTGATCCCTCCCACCAGCTATTGAACTTCAGACTTGTATGGCATTACCATCTTAACATCTCCCCTTGGATGACTAAAAGGTATTTTTAACATAATAAGCTAGCAAGGCTGAGCTCTTGATCCTCATCTACAATGTACTCTTCTCAGTTTTCTCCATCAAAGTAAACAGAAACTTTATTCTTTTAGTTGTTTAGAACTCTATTCTGTGACTTTGAAGCCATCATTTGCTCTCTTTTTTTTTAATCTCATATTCCACAACTAAATTATGAACACATCTTTTGACTTTATATATAAATGCATCCACAATCAAAGCATTCTTCATTACTTCCATTGCTACCACTCTAGGCTAAGTCATCTATCTGCTGACCCAATGACTGCAAAGTCTCTAGTCTCCCTATTTCTGCACCTGTCCCCTTCTGGCCTATTATGAATGTAACAGTCATATTGACCCTGTTAAAATACAAGTCAAATAATTACACTTTTGTGCTCAAAGCACTCCAATGGCTTCCTATTTCACTGTGAGAAAAATATAAAGAAATTACAAAGGCCTAAAGTTCTACAGTATCTTCCTCTTCCTCTTCTTCTATTATCCTCCTCACTTATCCCATCCTGAATGTTGTTTGACATACTAAGCATCTTCATGTCTTGAGACATTTATAGCTGCTTTCCTATTGCCATAAGATCTTGCTGAAGATAACTATAAGCCTTTTTATATCATCTTCAATTCTTTGGGTAAATATTTTACCTAAAGTTATAGTACAATCCACCTGCTGTCACTCTTTCTATTCCTTCCCATGCTTTTTTTCTCCTTAGCATTTATAATCATCTAAAATACTATATTTTACTTACTTTCCTAATCAATTTTTTTATCTTCTAACTAAAATGTAAGCTCCTGAAAGGCAGAATTTTTGTCTTTTGTAGTAACTGCTGACAGGCTAGAATGTTCCTGACAAATAGTAGATGTCAATGAACTCATAAATCAATCATCAAATGATAATTTGCAATGGTACTTCCCTTGTCTATTTTGAGCCCTTAAGACTACATAATAGTATAATTAAGAGCAATAGAAGAATCCTGGATAACCACCAGGAGAATAAGAGCCACAGTTGGAATGATGTTAATTATGCATGAAAAATAAACTTCATCTATTTTATAGATTTTTCTCAGGGCGGGATTACTACACTGCTCATTATCTAGAGCAGGGGTTACTAAACTGATCTTATAATTTAATCAATAAATTTGTGTATATGTGAGAGTGCACATATATAGTACATGTTGTATCTATACACTATGTATTTATATATTACATAATATGCTATGACAATATATATTTGTTAAAAGACAAAGATTTAAAAGTATGAGAAACAAATGAAGCACTATTTTAGGATACTTAATTATTTATATAAAAATCTTTACTCAGCATAATTAAATATGCCTTTCTATTTCTGAAAATGTTGGCTTACTACTTAGAAATATTACTAAGTATTGAAATTTCAAGATCTATTTCTAGGTTCCGTTTAATGCTTACTATTAATGGCTTTCAAAGCTTAAAAACTATATTATAGACACACAAAATACACAGTTCCCATTGCAAGATTTAAATGATTGGCTGAAAGAGCCTAAAAACTATATTATAGACACAAAAAATACACAGTTCCCATTGCAAGATTTACATGATTGGCTGAAAGATTATGATACTTATTTTCAATCCTCTCCACCAATTAACATAAATTCTTGTTAAAATGCAAATAATAACTTTTCTTATGATAATTGATTGTACTTGAAAATTATTTTGAATAATGTGGCATTTTAATATATTTAACAAAAAGTTTCAAAGCTTATGGACACCTTGGGTTCAGACTTTAAAAATAGGTTAGATAATTCTATTCTCTAATTCCAAAGTGCAGAGAAGAGTATTCCTACTTGATAAATTAACTTAAGCCATAAAATGATAGAAGCTTTCTGAATAATTGCTTTCAAAATTGTTTCTGTATAATACAAGCTGATTTTGCAAGACAATTTCCCACTCCTTGACCAACTTTTTGTCAGGTTTGATGTTGTTATTACTTGCTTTTCATTTTGTGAATGCAGGAACAGCTCTTACATAGAGTCATAGTAAGCCTGAGTATTTCCTTATTTTTTTGTTTTCACATGTATGGCAATACTATCTTTACTGTAGTTTTTTTTTTTTTTAAGTGATTCATATTAAATCTATGTGTTGGGGCACCTGGGTGGTAAGTTAACCATCCAACTCTTGATTTCAGCTCAGATTGTGACCTCAGGGTCATGACATGTAGCCCTATGTTGGGCTCCGTGCTGGACATGAAGCCTGCTTAAGATTTTCTCTCTCTCTCTCTCCCTCTCCTTCTGCCTCTTGTCCTCCAAAAAACAAAATGAAAATAAACAAACAAAAAACATGCATTTATTTGGTGAGTTTTCATCAGTTAAATGAAGGAAATATAGGAAATATAACTCATAAACTGGCTTAGCTAAGCAAAAATGTAGTAAAATACGTAATAACATCAGTTAATGAACAAGTGAGGTTACTACTATAAATCCTCTCACCTTATAAATGCTGATTTTTTCCCCAGAACATCTTCAGAAAGGTACGTCACCAAGTGAATGGGTTAGTGACAATCTATACTTTGAATATTTAAATGCTTTTATTCTTTCTTATTTTTTAGATTAAATAAAATATGTATATAGAAATTCTAATGTTCCTACTACATACACTTCCTTGGATTACATACTTCCTGGGTTCTTGAAGACTGCTAATTTATTTTTCCCCCATATACTTTGATACACATGATTGCAGACATTATTAGGGTTTCTTACTACAAACTCATGAAAATTAACAAATTACCAGAAATTCTTGAAGGAATATTTGGCAAATCACTACTCTACACAGGTGCTTTTATCACTTCCATTAAGATATATATATATAAATTTGTGGCTTTACATATAAATATTTAATAATAAATAATAAGTGTTTAACAAAGATGATTACGGTTTTACACATATATCTAAATTTAAGCATCTGCAAATGAAAATATTATCTTTTCATATTACATTAACATAAAATATAGAAAATAAACACTAAGATGTTTTAGAAGTATAAATGCATCTTTTTTTCCAATTTAAATGCTTTCTGTATTTGAATCACCATAATTCTCTAATTTATTTTACCTATGACTAGATGACAATTTTACAATGGCCAGGATCTCTTTATTATAATCGATTTTCAGAAAGTATAGAATTACAATAGGCGTTTAATAAATGTACTGAAAAATGCAAAAATCATTATTTTAACTTGGAGCCTAACACTCTTATATTGTGGGGGTAATTCACATCTAATCACATTTTTGCCCTAGAATTTTAACAGCTAAATATGCTTTAGCCAGTTTTCAAGGAAGGCTTTATAATTTACACCAGCATGTGGTACGTATATAGAACATATCAAACTCAGGTTTATACAATTCAATTGAATACGGTAATTATGGTTGAATAGCTATTATGTCAAAGGCAGGATTGAGAGGGAGGGTTACCAAAGATGAATGAAATACTGTCCCTCTCACCAAGAGGATTAAAGTTGGGAGGAGAAACACTGCACAAATAAATCTTTTTCATGATAAAATAAGACATTTCAAATGAATGTCATTGTTACATTACTTTTAAGAGTATAGTTGTGTTTTGATACATTGATTTAATTGCTATGCCATCTGTGGTAATAGCACGGCTGTTCTTAATGTCATCTGCAATAATGAATTTGGGGATATTATCCATCTTAATCTAGTTTACACTTTACATTTCAAAGCTTTAAGCCTTGATTCATTACTCATAGTTTTTTCACTTACATTAGAGTATGTCATGACTCCTTGACAATAAAAATTTGGTGTTTCTGACTTTAAAAATAACAAAGACTATAAATTCCGGTGATGTGAACCAAGAGCTTTTGGCTTTGGGATGGTATTGGTTAGCCTACAAGTGACAATTATCTCCATCTTTGTATACTTTTAAGAAGCAAAGCAAGAAGGATACTTCTTCCCTGTTTGTATGGCATCATCTAGATCTCAAACTGCTGGCTACTGGCCCGAGTTTATTTTTCTTAAGGGACATTGAGAAATATTTTGTGAAAATTCACAGGATGCATTTGCATCTGAGCTTCAGAACCACCTCTTCAAGTTACAGAGGCTGAACCACCTCAAGTTCATAAATAGGAAGCTGTCTCTATTCGTGAATGACAGTCTAGAATAGATTACATCCTGTAGTTTCTCAGAAATGACATTTATTTAAATTCGTCTTCATTTTTCTCTATGAAAAATATTCAAAAGTGTCCAGCTAGATCTGTTCACAATCTGGTTTCAAAGGAAACATCTCATGTTTTAATATGAACAGGGGATTTTAAAAGAAGAAAGGTTTGAATTTACTCACAACTTGGTAACAGATGATCTCCATGGAAAACACCATGGGCACATTTATAGAAGATTCTTGGGTAAAACGATGCAGAGCTTTCCGTATTACTGTGGTGAACTTACTGCAGATAGTTCCTTGACATTTATTTCTCTAATCTAAAGAAACACTGAGTTTAACCCCGAGGAGAGTAGATAATTGCCAAAAACACCCCGAAGATTGACCAAATGATTTGGTATTCATGTGCATTCACACAGCTGACATAATTATGAACCTAATAGATATGAACTGGTTATAGAAACCAGATGTTGGGACTTGGAAATGAAAAAAAGTAACCTGGATTTAAGATTCTAAAGATACACATTTTCTATCCAAATTACACTCTTTGTATTTGCCTGTATTTTAAGAACACGTATTTTCTTGCTTCAACATCTAATTTCAAAATAAAGGCCTTTGTTCAGGTTTAGGTGTATTAAGTGTTTCTGATAATTACAACCTCTTCTAAGTATTCTCAATATCTTTAAAGTATTTTCTAATTGTTCAACAAAAAATCACACACTATAAATAAAATATTAAGAATTGCATTTTATATTAGTATTATTCTATTATTAGGTTAATATTTATTGTATTAACAAAATAAAATAATAATTTCCATTAAGAATAAAAAATGGATCTCATATATCCTTCCATTATTCAACACTGACTAGCATTTATCATGATAAATACCTCTAGTTGTAATGTAGATTATTACAAAATCCCCCCTAAAATATATTTTGTATTTCAATCATTAATTAATACTTGTAACACAGCATTATTCATTACATATTCTAGAAAAGCAAAAATCTACTTATTGCAAAAGTAGCTCAAGGCTATTCAGGAACCATGTGTCTCCATCCTCATTCCAAGGAACATCATTTTAATTATAGGGATTACTTAACATTTATATAATGTGCCAGAATATGCTCTAGGCAACCCTGATGTATGAAAGGCATGTTTTGCCCTCAAGGAAATTCTTCTATCCTCAAACTGACATGAAAACAAAGAAGAAGAGTTTTCATAAAATATCAACAGTAAAATTGCCATCTCTACAATGTGCTTATTCCATAGAATGGAAGTGCAGATTATAGTAGTTGTCTAACTAGAGATCGTTTCCTAGTTGTTTTGTGGTTATTTATTATTTGTGAAACACACTTTGCTTTCTGATTCATGATTTGTCATATACTGAGCTCATTTTTGCCCTGCACAGCAGGGCATAGTCAACCATTATTATTCTTGTACAAACAAGATCGGGAGGCAGCAATTTGTTGCCTGAACCACAGTCAATGGTTCTATTTCTTCTATAGGTACTTTTGAAACCACAAAAAGGGAAGATAAAGTGATAAAACCTCTTTCTCCAGGTTTCGTCAGTTGGACTTCACTATATAATTTTGGATACTGAATCAAGTTATTTGTTTTTCTGAAAATAACAAAGGAAGAAAAGGGGGTAAATAATTTTCCAGCTCCTGTAACATACCAGATGTTTTATATTATTAAATAAAATCATCATGATAACTCTATGAAGTAGCATTTATAATTTTCATCTTATAGAAAAAGTGACAAAGAATATAAGGCAAAAGAATTTCTCTAAGATCTGTCAGCTAGCCAGTGTTAGGTTCTAAAATGTTAGGCTCTAAAAAGTTCATTTAGCATAATACTCTCTAGATCCATCCATGTCACTGCAAATGGCAAGAGTTCATTCTCTTTTATGGCTGGGTAATATTCCATTGGATCTATACACCACATCTTCTTTATCCATTCATCGGTTAGTAGACACTTGGGCTATTTCCATAATGTGGCTATTAGGACTTCATCAATATGAAAAGCTCTGGATGGCAAAGGAAACAATCAATAAAACTAAAAGATAATCTATGGAATAGGAGCAGATATTTGCAAGAAAGGGTTAGTATCCAAAATATATAAAGAACTTACTAAACCCAATACCCCAAAATGAATAATCCATATAAAAAATTGGCAGAAGACATGAATATGCATTTTTCCAAGGAGACATGCATATGGCCAATAGATACATGAAAAGATGCTCAACATCACTGATCATCAGAGTAATACAAATCAAAACTACAATGAGATATCACCTCCCACCTGTCAGAATGGCTAAAATCAACAATACAAGAAAAACAGGTGAGGGTACGGAGAAAGGGAAAGCCTCTCTAGCTGCTGGTGGGGATGCAAACTGGTGCAGCCATGGTGGCAAACAGTATGGAGGTTCCTCAAAAAGTTAAAAATAGAGCTACTCTATGATCCAACAATTGTACTACTAGGTATCTTCCCAAAAAATACAAAAATACTGATTCAAAGGGACATGTGCACCCCGATATTTATAGCAGCATTATCTACAAGGACTCCAACATATTTGTTATTACACTACACAGACTTCAGAAATATATTTGGGCTGGGCTGAAGATATACCCTTCAGCATCCTAGTCACCCCAGGAAAACATTCATGAGTCATGGAATGGATAAACAGTATCTTTAGTTTCTTCTTTTTGAGTTTAAAAACAAACAAACACACAAACATTTCTAGATGTAGGGGAGTGTCTAAGTCTGAAGGTTTGATAGTAGGTTAGATTTATAGCTAACACACTATATATAAATCGTTATTCATTCTCTGGGAATTAAAAACTCTGACTTAAATAATCTCTTGAAACTCTACTCAGTCTTTTAGATGATAAGCCTTGCAAGGATTTTTGTATGCAGCATGTTACCCATAACCTTGAGATGCACAGGTTTTGTTTCTCAGAAGGAAGTTGAGAATTTTCAAGGCACTCATTATAGCTAGAGCAACATATTCAATTTCTAAGTCATTTGATCCCATCTGTCTAAAGAAGAAAATGGTACAAAATTCAATTGTTTTCCTATATACTAGCAATGAAAATTTGAATTTGAAATTTAAAGCACCACATCATGTACATTAGCATCAAAAAATCCAAAATGCTTAGGGAGAAATGTAACAAAATATGTATAAGATTTATGAGGAAAACCACACAACCTGATGAAAGAAATTGAAGAACTAAGTAAAAAGATATTCCATGTTCATGCATAGAAATATCAATATTAAAAAAAAAAAGAAATATCAATATTGTCAAAATGTCAGTTTTCTGAGCCTGATATATTGATTCAATGCAATCTCAAGTAAAAATCCTGGCAAGTTATTTTATGCATATCAACCTATTAATTTTAAAGTTGATATGGAGGGTCAAAGACCCAGAATATGCCAAGACAATACTGAAGGAGAACAAACATGAGGGGCTGACATCACCTATCTTCAAGACTTTTTATGATGCTACAGTAATCTAGACAGTATAATGCTGACCAAAGAATAGACAAATAGATCAATGGAAGAGAATAGAGAGCTCAGAAATAGATATAGCCACACAAATATAATCTTCCACTTTTTAATGACAAATCAAAGGCAATTCAATGGGGAAAGGAAAGTCTTTTCAACAAATGGTGCTGCACCAACTGGACATCCACATGCAAAAAAAAAAAAAGAATCTAGTTATGTATAGATCTTACATCCTTCACAAAAATTAACTAAAAAAAATGACAGACTTCAAAATAAATCATGTGAATGCAAAATTATAAAAATCCTAGAAGATAGTTATCAGAAAAATATCAAGATGACTTTAGGTTTGGTAATGACTTTTTAGATATAATACCAAAGGCATAATCCATGAAAGTAATTTAATTTGTTAGATTTTATTAAAGTTCAACATAATGTTCTCTAGAAAAGACGCTGTCAAGAGAATGACAAGATGAGCCATGGTTTGGGAGAAAATATATGTAAAAAACACATCTGACAGAGAATTTGTAATCAAAATACACCGTGAACTCTTAAATCCCTACAATAAGAATGTTAACAACCTAGTTTTAAAAATATGAACAGACATTTCACCCAAGATTGTATACAGATGGCAAATAAGCATATGACTCTCAAAGTCATACATCATTAGAGAATCATAAATTAAAGCAAGGAGATACTGCCACACCCTTCTTAGAATTGTCAAAGTCCAAAACATTGACAACACCAAATACTGGTAAACTGTGGAGCATTAGGAACTCTCATTCATTGTTACTGAGAATGCAAAATGGTCCTACCACCGTGGAAAGGTACTTCAGCCTTCAGTTTCTTACATAATTAAATAGTCCCTTCCCAAATGACCCAAAGGAGTTGAGAATTTAAGTCCCCACAAAACTCATGTCCACATAAAAACCTGCCTGTGAATATTTACAGCAGCTTTATGCCTCACTGTCCAAACTTGGAAGCAACCAAGATGTTGGATTTTCACCTTTCGTAGATGAAAAGATAAACCATGGTACGTCCAGAAAATAAAATCGTACTCAATGCTAAAAAGAAGTGAGCTATCAAGTAATGAAAATCCATGACGGGACCTTCAATCCATCTTAACGCAGTGAAAGAAGCCAATCTGAAAAGGCTCCATACTACACGATCCCAACTATAGGACATTCTAGAAAAGGCAAAACTATGTTCACAGTAAAGGAGAAAGTGGACTATCCTGTATTTGTCATGTCTTCTAAAAATTTTCAGATCATGGAAGGAACAAGTCTGTCGGAAACGATGTGCTGCCAAAGCAGAGTCCTGTCTGCTTGGGGGACGTGGAGTGAGAGGCAGCCAGACCTAGGGCCCCATAAGAAACACTTGAAATGCTTTAAAATGTGTATACGCTTCCCTTGCAGAGAATATTTTGGAATCCAGCTGACTGAACTGTACTAAGTCAAACATTTAAATTGAAAGCCACAGCTGACCAAATATTATTGTAGGTGTTTATTTTACTATCTCAAAAGGCAGCTGCTTCCCTAGTGAAAGCAAATTAAACTTAGTTAACAAACTTCTTTAATTCGACGACATGAACTTTAAACTGATGTTTAAAACCAGAGTCAAGATTTTTAACGTACCCTGACCATAAAGCAAATAGCCTACTCTTTTTTTTCTTCTTCTTCTCCTGCCTTGCACAGAAAAAGTAGAAAGAGCTCTACTCCACGTTCAGTGGCAGTCAGGGGGTCCCAAACTCAAGGTCAGCCTGGCCTCTGGGAGCTCTAGGTCTTTTCTAAGTGACTTAATGTCTCAGGGTCTCAGTTTCCATATTCCATTCCAGGCACCCTCACCATGCCAGGAGGATAAAGGTGCCCTGGTTCAAGAGGAAAAGGGGCCCTTGACCTCTCTCCCATCTCTCGCCCCGGCACAGAAGGACCACACAGCACACGGTGTGAAAACCGCTTCACAGAATATTGCTTAAGTCCTTCCCAGTTTGGAAATTCTTTGTTTCTATGTAAATATTCCAAACATCTTCACTTCCGCTGACCCACAAAGAACAAGACTTCTACCCAAACAATGCTGCTCAGGCTCATAAAATTTGAGAGCTGCAAAAGAATTTGGCAAGACAGACTCTTTGGCCCTTAGCTTGGCTCTGAATGGACATGGCCTTACATGATCCCAGATTTTTTTTAATAGTGAAGAAAATCCAGACAGGAAATTCTGGGGAAAAAAAAAAAAATCCAACTCTAAGGTTTCCTTTTTTTTTTTTTTTTTAATTTGGGCGATTTCTACCTATGTTTCCTCTGGTTCATCTTATAGAAACAAAAATAATTTCTATTTGCCCAGAGCATTCGCTTATGAACCCAACAGGGAATTTCTCAGCTCCTACGCTGTCCAGAGCAATGTGCTGGGTCCTATGGGTACAAAAGGGAACCGAATCTCGTTGCACCCAGGGACTCATGATGTAGGGAGGGACAGTCCTCCTCTTGGGAGGTCAGAGGTCTCGGGGAGATTGAACTCAGCCAGTGCTAGGAGAAGCAGTGGTCAGAGAAGTTTCTTACAGAAGTCAATGCTTGGGCTGCATTATGGAGGATGAGCAGCAGCGAGTCACTCAGCAAAACGGTAGAAGGGAATCTCCGACAATGATAACAAAATGAAAACTATGAAATAGGAAAGTATGAGAGAGTATGGGATATATGTAGGCATTTTATTAGCTGGACCCCAGATTTCTTCCTGAGGGTCCAGACGAGTCACAGAGCTTTCTCTGTATCCTTCAGACAGCAGGATTTTTAAATGGGGGACTGAGGCAATCAAATTTGTGTTTTATAAAGATCTTCCCTCTATCAGGCATGTGAGTAAAGCATTAGTTAGATTGAGGAAGCTGGAGGTAGAATGAAAGTTCTATGGCTTTTTCTATAATCTAGGTAAGAAATGATGTGGGCTGAGCACCGACTGCTCAGTGTCTTGAATCATTTTAGTTGCTCTGCTCTGACACATCTCACATTTTCTACATCTGGGCTTATGTATCATCAATGCATCTGGGTATGGACAATAGCTCAGCCGAGAAACATTTGTTTCTTTTCAATTAATGTCATGCAGTCACTTTATTATGCTTTGTAGAGTTACTATGTCATGTTCGTAGTCAACTGATTACATGATTCCACTTGGTGTTGGAATCATAAACTTTTAAATCTGCAGGAAACCTTCTAATTCATCTGGTCTGTTTTCGTACTATGTTTCTTCAAATCCTAGGTTTCTCCAAGAGGAACTGCAGATGAGGTCATATGGATGTCGTTAACGTAGACGGAGCTCCTAGCTCTGTCACTCACTGTCACCAGAACCAGTCCTGCCAGCAGCACCACGGCCATGGGCACCATTCCCTTATCCTACTGCAGCCAGCACTGGCCTGTCACCGCCTCCCGTCCCCTGAACCATTTTTTTTCTTGTTTCTGCATATTCTAATTCAGATTTTGTTTGGAAAAGAGTCTCTGCCACTGAGGTACAATAACCCTCGCTCCCCACCAAGCTCCACCAATGAAGAATTGAGGCCCAGGGAAGGTAAGGTTCTTGCCTGTGTTTGTACTTGTCTAATGGGTTAGCAGAGCTCTAACGGCAAAGTTGTTAACCCATATTCAGGGAGAACCTCAATCTGAATCTGAAAGCATCCCCGACCCCTGCATTATAACCTCATTCCTTACATGAATGTCCTCGTTCCTTACATGAATGGTTGTGCATCTTAGACTTCTTATTAAAGAAGGAAACAGCTTCTTCCTAAGATTCACTTTTTCCTATGTGAATATGTATATTTGTGTGTTTCTGTAATGAGATTGGTAAACAGATTCCAGTTCACATATTTTGTGGTGGCTAATAAGGGATTCTTGTAGGGTTTCCTTGTACAGGCAAGTACAAGGTTGAGCAAGAAAGTCAACCTCTGAATTCAGAGTAAGGCCTGGTGCATGATTCTTTTTTGTTGGTGTTTTTGTTCTAAGTGTTGGGAATTTAAGTATCAGGAATCATCTAGAGATGCTTAATTGGTGATAAGTAATTTTTCAAAGGAATCATAAAAGAGTGGCCCTCAAAATATTATGGGTGAAGAATCACTTGGAGAGATTATTAAAGGGTAGATTTCCACACATTTCTTTAGGATCTTCTGACTGAGTGAATCCAGAATGGAGGCCAATAACCCACTTTCGATATAGACCCCAGGTGACTCTGATGCAGAGGGGCCTGCACACCACACCCTGGAGACTGCTGTAGCCATAACTAGATTTTGGAAGAGGTTAGCTTCACATGATGCATTTGCTTTAAGTCAAAAGACTGCACTACGCTAGTCAGGCTCAGGGACTCAAACCCATACCCGCTAAGTCTTAGGGGATCAGCCTGGTGTGGGGTTCCTTCACAGTATAGCTTCCACTTTCCTTGGCCTAGACATCTTTCACCAAGCGTAAAGTTCACGTATTCAGCGCAATGGAAAATGGCTTCTTCTTTCAAACACTTATTCCACCCATCATCCTCCAAATATCTGCTAGAGAGTGAGCTACAGTAAATTCCTCTCTTGTTTCCAATGTAAAATTTCAAGAGAGTTTGTGATGAAGAGCAGAATCACGATTGGATATTAACATAATCAAATTTTATTTCTATACTTGTTTTGACAAAACAAAATAAGGCATTTTAACTTTTATATAAAACTGCATCTTAATTTAAAACTATTTGATGTAAGAACAATGCCCTACTTTTTCTGTGATGACGAGTAAAAATAAGCTTAAAGCAGTAAATGGCCTTGGAGACCTTCAATGGCCTATAAAGCTTTTTGCTTGTGGGCTATTTCCAGCGCCATTTCATCATTAAGGACTCATTTCCAGAACACCAAGGCTGATGATCACTTCATGCCCAGCCCCAGATGAAAACTGGAGAAAAGGCATTTATCGAAAACCAGACCACTTCTTGATACATTTGGACTAAAAGAGAGAGGTCCCAATAGACAGTTTCTTTCTGAATTAAAATACACTAAAAATTAAATATATATGAACAGATTCTTTCTACCCTTTTCCCTTTCCTGCTTTCTTTTATTCTTTCTTTTTTCTTTCATTTCCCTTTCTTCCTTCTTTTTCTTTCTTTCTTTCTTTCTTTCTTTCTTTCTTTCTTTCTTTCTTTCTTTCTTTCTTTCTTTTCTTTCTTCTTCTTTCTTTCTTTCTTTCTTTCTTTCTTTCTTTCTTTCTTTCTTTTTCTTTCTTTCTTTCTTTCTTTCTTTCTTTCTTTCTTTCTTTCTTTCTTTCTTTCTTTCCTTCCTTCCTTCCTTCCTTCCTTCCTTCCTTCCTTCCTTCCTTCCTTCCTTCCTGTGTATTGTGTGTATAGCCTTCCTTAAATTTCAATGGAATAATATCTGACCTCAAATTAGACCCAGCTGGAGTTAAGAATAATCGCTAATACCGAGTGCTTATTATTTATCAGATACTTTAATAACTGACTTTAATAACTGATACTTTAATAACTCTCTAATAACTCTGTGAAGGGGGTATTACTATCTCCACTTTACACACAAGAAACAATGACACAGAGAAACTAATCAACTATGTTACGATCACACAGCTACTGTCTGTGAGAACCAAAGCCAACAAATTCCCTATTCTTGTGTTAGTGCTGGTGCCAAGCATAATTCCCAACCCCTATTCTAAACCATTCCCCTCACAAGCTCCAAGAAAACCTGATTCGTGGGCTGTGATCCATCTAAGCTGGTTCACTCTTAGACTAATCCAATGCTCTTCAACACTTGATTCAGGATTCTTATCTCACCCTCACTCACTTTGGACAAATCCAAGGCTATGGGATCATAAACTGCCCAATTGTCTTCAATGAAAAAACCACCTTGAAATTACCTAACCTTTCCCCTAAAACCAGTGACTGTCCTCCCCAGATTTTTATCCTCTGAGATACTAACACTCTATCAAGGTGGGTGGTGTTCCTCTTACTGCAGTATCTTCATAAACTTAATTTTGCTCAGTCAACAGATTTTTTTTTTCAAAAGAATATATTTGGGAAGTCGGCAATACTCATGAAGAATTAAAACACTGTATTTCGTTATAGATGCAATAAATAACACTTTCTCCTCTAATTCTTTGCAAACCAAAATTTCACTACAGCAGAATAAGAAAATTGCTATCAAGCTCCATGAACTACTTAAAGGACATTTGACATTTCCTGAAATTAAAAAAACAAAAATTAAAGTATTTACGGTTGTGTGATTCTTAAACCAACAACCTTTAAAAACGTTCTCTACAAATAAGAGAGTCTGAGTGATTCCTCTGGCCCACATGAAACATAATCTGTGGAATTTAAGAAGATTAAATTAATTAAAGATACATGCTGATAAGTTAAAAACATGGATGCTCATCTGTATATTACAAGCATCTACAAAGTAAGAAAATATTTTTGTTCAGAAATTTTCTTCAGTCAGGAGACCAACAAGAATAAGGAATCCAAACACTGAAAACAGCAAATAGAAACTGGGGATTGGGAGGGTGGGTGAGCAGGGGGAGCAAAACTTGATTATCTCAGAATGATGATGTAGCCAGGAAGTAGTTCTTCCTAATAAAGGAAACGTCCTATGGTAAATATTTCAGGTGTGAACACTCAACCTACAGGAGATCCCATTTCTCAGGAAATAGCTGTAAATATATTCATCTGAGTAAAACAATCATCTGTGTCCAGTCATGCATGCTCTCTGCTCCTGTGGCTGTCACTGCTGTCGATCTGAAGTTGAAAGGTAATGGCCTCATGATTCAAGGAAACTGCTGAAGTGTGTACTCAGGCTTCAGTTGGAGAGATGGGTTCATTTATCATCATAATAAGCTATTACCATCGGGAGGTCACAACTCATTGAAGAGACAGTCAGTCTAATTGGCTCAATCCCGTTAGCTTTCGACGTGCCTCAAGGAGATAAGCGCTCCTTCGCAGGTAATTTTCAATCACCCCACAAACTACTTGTTTAATAATTCATCACATTTCAGATTGGGGTCTTATCACATGGCTCCTTTCTCCATGTGGCAAATGTCAGATTTCAACTACTTGGGATCTCAGACCCAGGTAACACAAGAAGAGCTTAGGGAAAAGTGAAGTAAGACAGCACCTGCTTGCCTCAACTACCACTGCTGGAAGTGATGAGAAAACCTCAGCAATAAAAATGTGGACTTTATGCTTCTCTAGGAGGCACTGCTGACAATAACAGGATTCCCTGAAACTATCCGAAGAGATAAGGGTGCTATTCCACCCCTGTGATTAATTAAGCGTGCCAATCGATTTTTAGCCCATAGGACTGGGGCACTTAATACTTAGTTAAATGATCACACTCAAGCAGTAATTTTTACAACAAAGTCTAGAATAGAGAAGCAATAGTTTATAACAGATTAAATTAAAAATAACGGCTGTTCTAGTTAAAATATTTTATTTTACATCTTTGATGATATTCTGTTCACAGAGGGCACAATCTCTGGAGGCAAACTCACCCCAATTGAAATGCTAGTTGTGACTCAAAATAGCTGAGGAACCTTATAATTATCTTGTTCTCTACTATTTTTTACACAAATGGTGGTCATATATATACCATTCTGCTTCCAGGTTTAATTGCTTAACCATGTATTTTGGATTATTCCATATTAGCATACAAAGAATTTCTGTCCTTATTTAAAGTTTTATGGTGTTTGGTTACATGTATGTGCCCAAACTCATTTAATTTGTCTTTCAATGACAAACATTTTTATGGACATCACGGACATTCTTGAACGAATGACTTTGCATTTCTCATGTTTATATGTACCTGTAGGATAAATTTTCAGAAGAGAAATATATTAACACTCGTGTATTTGTAACTTTGGTGAAGATTGCTAAATTGGTTTTTGTGGATTGCATCAATGTATATCCTTACCACTGATATATAACGATCTCTGCCTTTTTAAAAAGATTTATTTATTTGAGAAAAAAAGAGAGAGAGCGCATGAGGGGGAGGGGCAGAGGGAGAGGGGAGAGAGAATTTCAAGCAGACTCTGTGCTGAGGGCAGAGGCCGAGCTGGGGCTCAACCTCAGGACCCTGAGATCATGACCTGAGCTGAAACAGAGGGTTGGACACTTAACTGACCAGGATCTCTGTCTTTTTAAAGTCTCGGTAATTCTGTGCTATGCATTTTATTCTCTTTCCTAAGATAAATGACAAATGATCCCCCAGGTATACTATAAGTCAGGTTGAACATTGTTTTATATTTTTTCCAGCTTCACTAAGAAATAATTGGCACATGTTACTGTATAAGTTTAAGGCATACAGTATGCATTTCCTTTTCTATGAACTGTTCTTATCTGTTGCCCATTTTGGACTAATTGGCCTTTTTCACCAATTTTGATACTCTCTTTAGTATTAGATTAGCCTTCTGTTTGCTGTATGTTATGGTAAGGAAATGTGGGATTTTAAGAAAGAATTGAGGGGCACCTGGGTGGCTCAGTAGGTTAAGCATCTGACTTCGGCTCGGGTCATGATCTCGCAGTTCTGGGATGGAGCCCCACATTGGGCTCCCTGCTCAGTAGAGGAGTCTGCTTCTCCCTCTCTATCCACTTTTCCTCCCACTTGTGCTCTTAAATAAATAAATATTTATTTACTTATAAATAAATATTTCTCTCTCTCTCTTAAATAAATAAAATCCTCAAAAAAATAAAATAAAAAAGAATTGATATCATTTGTATTAGTTTGCTAGGGCTGCCATATGAAAGTACAACAAACCGAGTGTCTTAAACAACAGAAATCCATCATCTCACAGTTCTGGAGGCCAGAAGTCCTAAATTATGGTGTTAGTCGGGTTGGTTCCTTCCGAGGCTATGGGAGAGGCTGTGTTTCAGGTGTCCCTCTCTAGTTTGTAGCTGGCTGTCGTCTTGTCCCCATCGGCATTCTCCCCATATGAGGGTCTGTCTCCAAATTTTCCCTTTTTATAAGGATACCAGTCTCATTGAATTGGGATCTATCTTAATGACCACCTTACTGACATAGCTGTAGGGTGTTGACTGTGTTTATCACACTTAGAAAATTTACTTCTTTAATCAGTTACTGGTGGGCAGAAATTGCAAATTCTTTTACCTACTAGGCCTTCAGTGAAGTGGGAAGAGGGAGATACTCATCAGGTCATTTGTTTGGAAGACAGGAAGTGATGATTGTTAGCTTTATTTTGGTACCTTCAAGATAAAGTACAAAACATTCTGCAGGTTTCTCAGAAAGCTAGCTAACTGATGTAATTTTTTCACATCTGCAAAGCTTCTACTTAAGTCAATGATCTACTGACTTGCTAAAATTAACTCTCTGTGATTGTCCATTTTTATCTTTAATTATATCTTGTCCCTTACCACCACCAGATGCTCTATCAGACAGCAGTAAATAGGGCACAAAGCATTCTTCAACAAATGTCTTTAACTGGTATAGGCTACCTCAATATAAATTCCTACAATGCACAACTCCAGAAAGTCATGCAGAAATTGGCATTTATTGAACAGCTTCTGAGCGCTCAGGGCGTTTTAGAGGGTTTTGCACAATTCTGAGGCTGGAACTCTCATTTTGCAGATAATGAGACTCAACTAAATTATGGGATGTGTCCAAGATCATAAAACTAATAAGGTAGATATATCTGGAATTTGAATCAGATCTGTGAAAGGCATAAGGACCAGAACACTAAAAATAACGGACTGTGACTTCTCCTTACTTAATTAGAACCTTTCAATCGATTCTCATGAAAATGAATAAAGAAAACAATGTAGGAGTTTGCTAGTCAATGATCAAGGTGTCAGCAGGACTGGTCTCTTCCAAGGGCTGTGAAGGAAGAAGCTGTTCCAGATTTCTGCCCTTGGTGTATAGATGGTCATCTTCTCTCTGTCTTTATGGCATCTTCCCCTCACACGTATCTGTCTTCCTACAAACTTGCCCTTTCCCTACAAATTTGTCCTTTCCACTATGAACCAGCAACAGTAAACAAAAAAACCCACTATATAAAGAACACTCTGGATAAGAAAGGTTCCAAAATGGCCTAACACTGCCCTACAAAGAATATTGGGAATTTGTCCCACCAGTATCCGAATCAGCAATGGATCGGGGTTCCCCAAGGTTTTCCACAGAGCAGCACAGACCACACAGCATAAAGTGTTAACAAAGAAATAGAAAAAAAATGTAGTTTTACATAAAGATTGGATTGAAACTCAAATTGGTGGTGATTTTGCTTTCTTTAGTTTTGAAATGAGGAATGGGGGGTTGAAGAAAGAAGAACTTTCCCGTTCTTATTATGGCATAGTCTTTCCTTTATAATTTCAAAGAAAATTGTATACAAAGAGTACTTGAAATTCTATTTCAAGTCTGTGCGTCTTGTTATTATTCAGTAGCCACTGTGTTAAGCCTACAGGTAAAGGGATGACTAGCCTGAGGTCCTGTGTTAGGTGGCAATCAAAACATTATTTTATACTGTTTTAGATACTCTTAATTTTGTTTTGTAGGGACAAATTCCCATCTGGCATCACATTCCTTTCACCAGAAGAACTTTCTACATTTCTCCCAGCGCAGATTTGTTTTTGAAAAAGTAGTTCAGCTTTTATTTCTCTGAAAAACTCTTTGTTTGCCTTCCTTTTTCAAGAATATTTTGGCCTGCTAAAGAATTTTGGACTAACTTTTTTTGTATGTTGTTGTTTCTTTACCCTCGGATATTTTAAAATATCTGTGTACTATATTCTAGTTCACATCATGTCTGACAAGAATCTTCTTTCTTATCTCTGTTCTTCTGTACATGTTGTACCTTTTTTCCTCTGGCTGCTTTTAAGATTTTCTCTTGGTCTCCCTCTTTTTTTCTTTTCTATTCTTTTCTTTTCTTTTCTTTTCTTTTCTTTTCTTTTCTTTTCTTTTCTTTTTCTTTCTTTGCTTCTTTTCTTTTCTTTCTTTTTCTTTCTTTCTTCTTTCTTTTTCAATTTAGATATACGTTGGCATGATTTTCTTACCATTTTTCAGTCCGTTTTCATGAACTGATTTTCCTCCTGGTTACGGTTCATATGCCCAGGCTTGTTTATAGACCCAGTAATTTTTTATCTGATGCCAGACATGCTGAATTTTACATTTTTGGGTGTTGGATTTTGTTGTAATTAATCAGTTTTGGACTTTGTTCTGGCATGCTGTTAATTCACTTGGAACAAGTTGATTTCTTTTAAAGTTTGCTTTTAAGATTCGTTAGGGTGAATTTAGAGCCTCCTGTGATCTCAGGCTAATTTAACCCCTCTACTGAGACAATACTCTCTGAGTACTTTATCTGACGTCCTCCCTTTTATGAAGATGTTCCATGTTAGGTGGTGGGAAAATGAACTTTTACCAGCTTTGTGTTAGTTCCAGGAATTGTTTCTCTTGCTACATATTGGTTTTTCTTTCACCAGCCTTAGGTAGTCTTCTCCCATCCAACTCAATACTCAGCCAGGCTGGAGGTCTCCCTTATACCTTTACAGATCTCTGTCTCTGTCTCTCTCTCTCTGTCTCGCTTTCTCTCTCCCTCTCTTGCCCCATATCCCTCTTCTCTGATATCCTGTCCCACAATTTCTAGCTTCCTTGACCTTCAATCTCCATCTTTCAGACCTGATGTTTATCCTCCATCCACTTGGAACTGAACCCAGGCAATAATCCGGGACAGTCGTAAGCTTCACTTTATTTTGTTTCTCTTTTCTCAGGGATCACAGACCCTATACTATTTGTTGTCTAGTGTCTAAAAATTGTTTCGTACTTTTTCCCAAGTTTTCTTATTTAAAGCAGTTGGGTAAAAAAAAAAAAAGCAGGTGGGTAAATAGAGATTCTATCATTCAATTATTATCAGAAGCAAAAATTCCAATGTATTAGTTTTTATAAGCTTTTCTAAGAATGGTTTTTGAAATTATAGTCTTTACTTCAACCAGAATTTATTTTTATGTATAATGTGAGATAGGGATGCAGAGATTTTTTTTTTCCTCTCTGTCTTTAGATAATCAATGTATGAGGAGCATTTACTACATGGTCTATCCTATTATTATTATCTGCAAAGTCTATTTTGTTAAAAATCAAGTATCCATAGGGTATTTCTGGGCTGTTTTCTCAGTTTGTTTTTTAAAAGATTTATTTATTTATTTGAGATAGAGAGAAAGAGAGAGAGGGTGCAAGCAAAGGGAGAGGCAAATGGAGAAAAGGAGGGAGATTCCTCAAGAAGACTCTCCACTAGGCGCCAAGCCAAACACAGGGCTCAATCCCTCAACCCTGAGATCATGATTTGAACCAAAATTAAGTCCCATGCTTAACGGACTGAGGCACTCAGGCATCTCTCTCAGTTCCACTTTTTGTATTTTGTATTTTTATCTTTTTTCACACCCATAGCCTTGTGTCTTAATTATTATATATTTTTAAAATAAGTTGTGTTTATATCAGAAAAGTTTTGATTAAAAACTCTCCAGTTTTTGTTTTAAATTTCCTCGGCTTATTCTTGGTCCTTTGCTTTTTCCATATAAATTTAATCACTGGTATTTTTAATATTTACTGCTATTGTAAAGGACTAATTTTAAAAGTATTCTGGGGCCCCTGGGAGTCTCAGTCGGTTAAGTGTCTGCCTTCCACTCAGGTCATGAAGCCAGGGTCCTGGGATTGAGTCTTGCATTGGGCTCCCTGATTGGTGAGAAGTCTGCTTCTCCCTCTCCCTCTGCCCCTTGGTTCGTGCTTTCTTTTACCCTCAGTCTACCTCAAATGAGTAAATGAAATATTTTTTTAAAAAGTATTTTTAACTGCTCTTTGCTGATATAAAGAAATATATAATTGATTTTCATAAATTAATTTTGTATACGGTTCCCCTTTTGATTTGCTTATTAATATTTCATCTTTTGAGTTTGTAAAGCAGATACTTCTACCATTTACAAGTGTGGGGGGTTTTCCTTACCTTCCAATCTCTCTATCTTTTATTTCCTATCATATTGCAGTGTCTAGATCTTCTAGTACAATATTACATAAAAGTGATCATAGTGAAAACTGTCTCATAACCTTAAAGTAGTCTTTCAATGTTTTATATTAAGTATTTGCTATTCCTCTTTGTGGAGACACTCTTCATCAGCTAAAGAGGTACCTTTCCTATCTTAGTTTGCAAATTTTTTAAAACATCATGAATCATTAATTTTGCCTATTTCTTTTTCTGCATCCATGGAGATCATTTTATTTTTCTCTCTTTTTTAGTCAGTCAATATGGCCAATTACTTAAGCTGATTTTATGAATTAAACCAACCTGAACTCTAATGATAGGAGCAAGTTGGCCCATTTTGTTTTGCCATTTTTATATATTACAAATTCAGATTGTTTATGCTTTGTTTAGAATCTATTTGCATGAGTGACTTTGGATAGGGATTTCCTTTTTATATCTCCCTCGAAGGTTTGATATCAAGCCCACCGAGTCACATAAAATTAATTATGGAGTAATCCCCATGATTCTGTTCTCTAGAAAAGATTCTTTAAGTTTGAATAGTGATTGAAATCACTTGTAAACAAAACAGACCTGGTGGCATCTTACTGGGAAGATTTTCTTGACTACTGATTCTATTGTTTTAATGTTCATATGACTTTCAGGGGTTTTCCCTTGGAATCAGGGTTATTAATTTTTATTATTCTAGAAATATACTTATTTTTATGAGTAATTAAATTTATTGTGTGCAAAGTTTTAATGATTTCTTTTTTTTTTCTATTCTTGCAGCTTCTTCAGGATTTTTTTTAAAGAACTTTATTTATTTACTCACGAGAGACATAGAGAGAGAGAGGCAGAGACACAGGCAGAGGGAGAAGAAGGCTCCTCGAGGCAGCCTGATGTGGTCCTGCTCTCCTGCGCTCCAGGACGGTGCCCTGAGCCAAAGCAGATGCTCAATCGCTGAGGCCCCAGGCGTCCCAGCCTCTTTCAGATCTGATCAGTTTCCTAAAGGTGCCCTGGCCCCCCTAATGGGACAAGTGGCCAAGCATGTGCATAGACCACTTCTAACCATATGACTACAGGAAAATGGCTTCATCCCCTGGGTCCTGACTTTCCTCACCTTCAGCATGATTTTCTTTTTATAAAATTTTCTGAAGTAATTTTAGTTATGTCCATATTTACATTTCTATCATTTATGTGTCTCTTTACCCACTTTTTTTTCTATTAGTCTTTCTAGAGCTTTGCAATTCTTTTAAAAGTGGGGCGCCTGGGTGACTCAGTGGGTGAGCATCTGCCCTCGGCTCAGGTCAGATCCCGAGGTCCTGGGATCAAGTCCCACATCGGGCTTCCTGCATGGAGCCTGCTTCTCCCTCTGCCTGTGTCTCTGCCTCTCTCTCTGGGACTCTCATGAATAAATAAATACAATCTTTTAAGTAAGTTTTTTTGGCTTGTGGCCTCTCTATTGATATTTGTTTTCTATTTCATTAATTTGCATTTCTTAAATTTCATATCTGTATTGTTTCCTTTCTTATGCTTTCCTTTGGATAAGCTGCTCAAGCATTTCTATTCCAAAGCCAAATGCCTTACAAGTACTAATGAACATAACTGAATGGAAAAATAACTAGTAGAAAAGGGCTAGACACATCTGGATTCCAGTCCTGGCTGTTTTACTAACTGGGATATCTTGGCTTATCAGCTGATAACCTTAGTCATGTATCTTAACATAATTGAAAACATATATTCATAAGTTGAGTATTTAGGGGATATGTTTTGTACAGAATCTATATAACTATTACGTCCCTGCACCTGATCAGTAAACTCCTACCAATGTAGCCATTGATTACTTCTGTTGGTAACCATAACCCAAAGTTAACTGAGATTGATATTACTGTTAAGTCAACTCCTTAATTGTTCCCACCAATTGCTATTAAACTGAATCCTCCCCTACTTGATTCGTGTTTAGTTGCTCAACTGTAAAAAACTGATCTTTGTCCCCATTGTACTTCATTATAAGGTGCTGCAAACAGAATGATGCATATGAATATTAAAATGCTTTTTTATGTAATAATTTGTAATGTTAGAATTAGTGCTCTATATATTTATTTAGGAAAAATATCATGATACTATTATGATAAGGCTAGATAAGTTTGAGAGATAAATACGTTTGATCTTGAGTCCTTGTAGGTGGGATAATTTTGCATAGTTGACTTTACCATCACCATAGGCAACAAGTAACTTCTCGACTTTTTTTGTTTTTGTTTTTTAATAAATATATTTTTTCATGTACCTCTAACAATGCATTTGGTTGGTTGTAGGCAGCAAGTCTTCTAGATACTACTCTATTACCAATTTATTCTTAATGAGATCTGATTTATGAAATAAAAATTCAATCACAGTCAATTTGTCCTATTTACCTTTTTGGCCATGCCATCTCTACTACACAATACCTTCTTAATTAATCCATTTAATCCAAGGCTTGAACTGGAGGAAGTTAAGGATGCAGGATCAGGTCTGACCTTTGCTTTTGAATAATTAGAAGTCATAAATACACATTACGCTTTTAAAGGAGATTGGATCCTGCTTATTCGTTTTTAATTTTTTTTAACCAGGTCTGAAGTCATTTCTCAACCTGACATAAGTCCTAAGTCAAGAGTCATTTCTGAACAAACTAAGCAAAACTACTTTTGTTGTTGTTAAGCATGTAGCATTAATCACAAAGTGTTCGTTGAGCTCCTTTTAAGTGACAAGAACGATCCTGTCCTCTGAATCTCAAGCATCAATCTCCTTCAAATCCACAGATTTGAGATCTGAGAGACAGAACTGGAAGTCAAGCAAGCACAACAAAGAAGTACCAGAGCTTACTTTTGGAAGCCAGATGCTATTTTGTCAGCAGACTCATAGTGTGCATCTTAAGCTAGGCTATAGGTATTCTTGGCACACACATGAAGCAATTTAAAAGCTTCTCTAAAAAAAAAAAAAAAAAAAAAAAAAAAAGCTTCTCTAAGCTGGAAACAAAAAGGCAACGTAGTGTTGTAGAAAATAAGCATTGTTCTGTAAAGAACAAATCACATAAGATTAATTTAATAATGCTCAGAGACAGGATTGTAAACCTTAATGGTAATGTGGGAAGAGCAGACAGGCCAAGCCAGATTCTCCGGGAACTTTACAGATGCGGAGAGAATTGTTTTTGGAAGCTGCACTAACTATTTCAGACCACTAGGGTAACTTTACGTAAATGACTATTTCCATGTTCCAATAGCACTTAGTTTACTAAAGCAGTAAATTATTCCAACTCTGAAATACCCAAACTGTTTCTGAATAGCTGTAGCCTGTAGCAAACCAGCAGGATGCAGTCCTTCTAGCTCTTTCTACCCCTGTCTAGTTCCAGGCTTAAACCAATGCCCTACAACCAAGCATTAACATTTGCCAAGCATTTTGAAAATGAAATGCTGCCTAGTACAACCCTGTGGGTGCCCGACTTAATCCTCTTTGACTCTCTAGAGCAAGGGGTGAGGGGGAATTAACACTTGATTGTGCCAATTGTGCTAAATATTCACTCACATGTGAGAAAAAATATTTTCAAGATTGTTATTGAGGAATTAACTCATAACTGAGATTCTGGAGATGTTTAGATGGGCCGTATAATAATGTGCTAAGTTTTTCCAGGCCTCATTGACTGCCTCCCATACCCTGCCCAATACACATTCAGTTACGTGTGCCTCATGACTCCAAAGGGGCTCTGCAGTCCATAAAAATGTTTCTTAGGATCAGAAATATTCAGCTAAATTGGCTAGTGTGCTTGAGTTTTATCATAATCGGGTGCACCTCTATGTCGGCAAAGTGCCTCCCGTGTGGAAGCAGTTTCATTATTTGGAGTCAGGTTCCTAAAAAAAGGAAGACTGGCATGTGGCATCTTCATTATCAAAGAATATGCACGGCACATCTTCCTTCTGTTGTAAGTAGCCTTACAACCAAGTGATTTGGAAAATGTTTGAAAATTGGTTATACAAATATTTAGCGAAGCTAATAGCATCCCATAAATATTTTTTTGACTTAGGAATTAACACTAAAAAAGCGGAGGAGGGATGATATACCCGCTGCCTCCTGGTCATGGATGTAAATGAAATTCAGTATCTAAGCAGATGCACTAGTTTCTTGATATACTATTTCTGTCAGATTCTGGCAATGGCTCTGATTTGAACAGCAATTACTGGTAAAGAATTTAGCCTCGACTATTTAGAAAAGTGGCTTTATTGAATTTACAAACAAGGCCCTACAATTTTCCATTTCCTTAGCAGGATATTAAATCAACCAAGCTAAGCATGTCATCATGACTATAATTTACGTGATGTGACATGGCAGTTAAGATGTACTGTGGTAATTTGTGAGAGCGTGCAGTATTATTGTAGTATCAAAAATTTATATGGTTCAGTTATTAAGGCAAATTGTTTCATTCATACTGAGATATCTGACAGTAAACCACCAAGGGCTTCCACATTACATTAAAAAATGTCTTCCATATTCAAACAATTTGCACACCCTGTTACCATTACTTTGTTCACGGAGTGGAAAGTGAAGCCCGGGCAAGCACAGCTTTTTGATGTGAAAATGATCTGTGGGGGAATATGAAGTGCTTCCTTGTGGGAGGTTATAAGAAACAGTTCAGCCAGGATAAAGGAAGTTATCTTTGGGCACCAACAACTATGAACAGGATGTCCAAATTCTTTGCTCTGGTGCTATTTAATATCCCATTTGCTTGCTTTCCTTATGTCAGTTTGATTTTCAGCCAACAGAAAGAAAAAGCATATGACCAAAGAAAAAATATGGAAAAGGCGGTAAAGAATATTCTATTCTAAGCTCTTCTTAAATAAATTTCGCCACTGTAAGAAAAGTCCAACCTCTGAAACTCATCCAATTTTGACCCAAGGCTCTTCTCTGAATTCCTCAGAGCAGAGGCAAACAATTTGAGAGTTTATATATTTATCTTTCGGGGGGCAATTTTAAGCCGTAGGTATTCAGGTCTTATGTGCTATTTTATTCTTGTTGGGAATACAAGAGGTTCCAAAATAGAACAGGATAGAATGACTTCTTGTTGTAAAAAGGCCTCACAAACACAAGTTTAATTGGATTTTTATTACAGCTGTAGAATTTTATGCAAAATACACTGTCTCTTTTAAAGTACATGTTCACTGAAAACCGTATTTTATTCATTAACACATTTTTCATAATAGATTTTAGAAGTCTGCTAAAAATAAGAAACTAGCCACTAGTTATATATATTTTTTCTTAATCAGCTAAAACCACCAGTTCCCATTCACTGAATAAGATGTGAACTACTAAGTTTTTCTTGATACTCACACGCCACATAAGAGAACTACTAACAATAAATATATTTTGTTTGTTTAATCAATGAAGATTTCTTCAAAAGCAATACTACATTCTTATAGGTGAAAACTTAGAGGCTTACATAGCATCAATTTGTAAGGGATTTTTCTGTGACCATTGCACTTTCTGGTGTGATTAGGTAATTTAAGTATCAGCTGATAAGGTACTAACTTTCGCAGGACGAGCAGACCATTTAGAATTACTATATCAAATTTCATTTCCAAATTTTTCCGAATTCTTTTGAAATTCCAAAATAAGTTTTCTAAATTCTTAGGCAAAATAAGATAAAATGATAAAAGCCATGGCCCTCATCTAGATAGAGTTAATCCACAAAATAAAACAACAAAAACCACTTGCATTTCTGAGGCTGCTACATTTGTTTATCTGTGTATGTTTTTCTATACGTATGAGTGGGCTTTAAAACAAATGTGCTTTCAATCTGGCATTTCTTCCAGGGTAAGTTTTCTTCTTGAGCTCCAGGAAGTATGTTGTTTACATAAGCTTCATGGCAAGAAGTAAGTTAGTTATATAATAAATCTCATTTCCAATTAACATTCATACAAGGTAGAAAAACTAGCTGTCTTAAAGATCAGCTTTGAAATGAAATAGAAAAGGATGAGGAAAAATTCAGTAAGTATCCTACCGCAGACAACTCTAGAAAAACAGCTATTTCAAGAACAAATATTCTTGCAATATTCATAATTTGTTTCACAAAACTATCTTTGAGGTTTGCAATAATATCCCAGAACCTTCATTAGTTCATTCATTCATAGAAAGAATTATCATAAAAATGACTTGGAAATTGCCAAAAAAAAAAAAAAAAAGTTAGCATAGAACACCAACTATATATGCAGGATGCTGGAGCTCATTACTTTTGGTATACATACTTCCCCCACAGGACCTAGGAGAAATATCCAACGTAAGCCGACTCAGTTGCATCTGGCAACTCACCGTGTCATGAATTTGTTCTGAGCTTTCTTTAAAAAAATACTTATCAAAACCCGTTCTCGTTATTGATCGGCTAAAGCAAAGTAGCAAGAAGCCAGCACCATATGGACTTACTTTGTTCCCCAGGTACGGGGCTGGGGCGCTCCAGTAGTAGCCCTGTGCCAGGGCACGGTGGGCCTCCAGACTGCTAACGCTGATCTGCTGAGGTGGGTCCACGTCATCCTGCTGCGGAGCCACTCGAATGCGGCCAGAGATGTCAGTCAGGTACCAGCCACGCATGTCTTGTATCTTCAAGAAAACACACAATCGTCTCACTTGGGAAAAACAAAACCAAAAACCACCTCGACTTCTT
The DNA here is from genome assembly GCF_053574225.1 of Canis aureus. NCBI lineage: Eukaryota > Metazoa > Chordata > Mammalia > Carnivora > Canidae > Canis > Canis aureus. Next base: position 68,274,129 of record NC_135611.1, on the reverse strand, counting down.
TCTCTTTCATAGGACATATGGTGTCCATTTTTTGGAAATTAAAAAAAAAAAAAAAACCCAAGACAATAAAAGTTTAGAAAAATAGGAGAGCTATGGAGAATGTGAAATAAATGTACATCGTGTGTACTCATTATAGATTCTCATTGTTTTCTTGCTGAATCTAGGAGCTTGGATTGTAAAATGTGATAATCTGTTTTAATTGATCTAATGCTTTTTCAGACCCCAAATACTTCTTTCTTAAAAACAGAAATTTGTTCCCAGTTACACAATGATTATGATGTTACATAAATTATCAGATAGTTGAGCTCTATATTATGTATTTTTCATTCCACTACTAATTTCCTGTTACTTATGGGAAAAATAATCTCAAAAGGTTTTCCATATATGTTTGTAAAACAGAGGAAGAAAAGAAATAAGATATGCAACTGCCTGAAAGGTAGCTTTTCATTCAGTATTTCCACCCTTCTCATATAATTAAATTTCAGGTTTGAGGCTTAGGGACATTTGAATCCACCAGACTGTTGCTATGGCCACAGCTCACAATGCTATACCTAGTCCTTCCCCTGGGGTCCGAAGTGCTGTCGGAATTCACAGCCTAGATCCTCTGCCCAGAAAAGGTAGGAGCCTTAAAGGAAACATTAGGAAACGTGATTTGCTCTTTCATCTTTACTCTCTGGCCAGGGGAAGGCAGACAGCTACAATTCTAATTCAGACTGTCCTACCTAGTTGGGACAAAACACAATGTACTGAGGTTTGTGGCTACGCGGGGCCCGCGTAGATGTGCGCGGGTGCCTTGGTGTTGTAGGTGATGGGGAGCAAAATAGTGACTGTGATAATATGTAGATGGCACACTTAAAAAAAATTCTTTTTCATGTGGAGGTCATTTGATTCTCCAAGTCCCAAAGCTGGGACTGCCTTGGTCAAAAGAGAAATACCCAATAAACATATCGGCTAGCGAGACCCTAAGATACATGTTACTTCCTTCTCTCCTCTTCAGGTATTCCAAGGCAGCGCAGAGAGATTCAGAAGACATTCTTTCCAGAAGGCTTACTGAAACGCAAACACCAAGGGACCGAACTGCTGAAAACCAAGGCTAAGTGCCCCTCTGGTTACCACGAAGCTCCCAGGGTGGGGTGAGACTCTACAGACAGAAGCTCCGGGTTCTTTGCAATCTGCTCCGGAAGCAATGCATTCGACAGCGTACAACTCAGACATGAGAGCATGGTCAGAAACTCCTCAGAGTATTTCAGACTTGACTTCAAAGCACTACAGGCAGGAGAGAATATCTGGTAGCTGTGGTAAGGGTTACTCACCTAATTAAAGTGGAAGGGGCATTTGGGAGGCAGTTTACTGAGGAAGTCATCTTTGCAAAGCACAACTCGGGTCACATCACTCCCCTGCTACCCCCCCTACCCCCGCCGTGGCTCTCCAGGTACAAGCATCCATCCAACTTGGCATTCCCGACCTCGCACGGGAGAGTTTCTCCTTCCCTTCTGAGCTTCTCTTTCTCCAGCTTGGATCCTGCCCCTCTGTAGTCTTAAGAGCTGCCATACAGGCTACTTGAAATTCCCCGAGGGGCCCATTTTCCTCTCACACATCCTCAAAAGGACACAAACCACCGTCTGTGCAGAGTTGAAAAGGCAACGGGGAGCAACTTTTCTTAATTTGTATACCAACAATATTGGCGAATGGAATACATAATTCTTCATATCACAATCTGACGCTTTCTTGATTGAATCGTCTGCCCCTGGGGCAGTAACTACATTAATTCCTTTACTGCCTCACGCAGCAATCATGGACCCTGAAGAGACCCATGTTACTATTTCTAAGGGATTCCAGGCTCCACACCGCTACAAGTAAAACCCGAAAGTCTTTGATCAGAGATACACAAATGGCACTTAAAGGAAAAATCTATCACTTCCTCATGACAACTGTGAAGTAAAAAATTACGACCAGAAAACAATTTTTTAAAAAAATTTCTTGCAAAAGGTACAACAGCAAGGAGGCCTGTGGAGCAGCACCCAGAATGAAAAGGCTATTGCTTACCTGGCCGTAGGTCCAGTAGGAGCTCTGACACCTGTCTGAAACCCCGGAACAGAAACACTCGTCACAACCTTTATGATTATCCTCTTGCAAATTGAAGAAGCCGGCTTTACAGCGACCGCAGTCCCCACCTTCCACATTCTCCTATAAATAGAAACACAGATGCCCTTCAAGATGAAGAACTGCCTCTGTCTAGTTCCGTTCAAGGAAAATGTAAACTGTCCATTCTTCAGTTACCCCCCAACCATATTGAAAGAATAGTGATATCTTGAAAAATCTGCTCAAAAGTTCCTTGTTAAGCTATATCCTTCCTAACCACCCTGATGGGAGAGGTTACTGGACACGAATCTCCCAAGAGCTAAGGTTTGATCTTCACGGATGTCACGAGCATAAGTGCCAGGGTCAGTACAGCAGGGAGTGACACGGGGGGAAACAGACACAGGTAGGGTCACCGTTCTCTGTTGTTGAACCACTTCCTCTCAGAACACATGATATATGATAAAATCAGAGACTGAACTCATGGAGGAATAGCAGCATGTTGATATTATACCGATGGCAAAACACTCTCCACATTACATATTAAAAATACATACACTTGAGGCAAGAGTGAGGCCTGACAGGGTGAGAAACCGGAACAAAGGCCCATAGATTTCCTCCGTGCAACTAAGCAGAAAAAGAGGAAAGTTTTTCTTGGTTAATTTTCACAGGGTTTTCTTTAGTACATCGGAGTAGCCAGTTAATCATACAGGAATAATATGGGAAAAATAAATCTCGTTCGGTGACGGCTCTCCAGATTGGTATCATTAATCCTGGCCCCAATACACTGAAAAATTATTTGTTTATAGATGGGCCTATATCGTGGACTCAGGCCAGAGAAAGCTGATTATCTGGTGAAAAACTGGGAAGGCCATAGTCTCTCAATTTAAAGAACAGTTCATCTTAACTATTCACTTCCAAATGAAGGCTCTTGGCTTTCTAGGAAACAGATTCTCAGTATTCCCTAGACCCGCATTTGCTCCACATTCTTTCTCTCCCTTGGATTCCTTCATCACCTTAATTCTGAAGCTTTCCTTCTCCTTAAGGAACTTCTCTTTCAGCTGCCTTCCCATAGGCTTTTGTACATTGTTTTATTAAAATCATCAAAAAGGCACAGCTATATCTTTTGAGATTGTTCTCTCCGGTTAAATACCATAATCCCTCCAGAGGTGGTAGAAGCCGTGTCTTATTTCTCTAGAACCAGAAGATGGCGGGGTTCCTGGTACAACATTGAGCACTAGTCAAATAAAATTGTATTATTTTAAACGAATCTCTTGGTGGCTGTGTTTTTCCTCCACTGCAAACTGCTGTGCACATAGTAGATAATAAAATAGTCAATAAAATAGTTACAAAATAGTTTAATAAAACTATTTTTTTAATAAAACAAGATTGGGCAGAAGATAGGATTGATAAGATCTGAGAATGGAGGAGAAAAAATAGAAAAAGAGTGTGACAAAAATCCCCATAATTGGTAAAAATAAACAAAGAGGTTCTGCTCTTGGTGAGAGAATAACTGATTTGAAATTAACTATTTTAGTCTTAATTTGTATGACCCACTTAGGATCCCAATCACTTCTCTATGGCTGGGAACCTAAACAAAGGGGTGTCTCTGGGCCCGTTTCACATGTCAAGTTTTAGCATTCTAATATATACACAAATTGAATTATTGCCACATACATTCTTGCCAAGTTTTATTTCTAAGGTAGATTTCAGATATTTTGAGATGATGACTGTCAACAAAACTAATCAAACTAATTTCAGACCTATGGCAACAAATAAGTCTCAAAGCCCTGAAGTTGAGAGGACCTTCAGAAGAGTATACAGGCCTGAAAGATGAAACATCTCCATGATTATAACTTAGCTTACCCTGCTGAGGACATAACAGAGCTGTTCTGCAGAATGTGCTCTTATGGTCTTGGTCTAATTCATCTACTTTTCATTTACTCTAATTTGAAAGGTTGTAATACCACTTTTCTGAGATTTAGACTGAGTATGATGATTTGCAATTTTTAGACATTAGTTACCTTCTCCTTATCTCTGTTTTAGCCTCGCAATATAACCTTGAGAAGATAGGATTAAATGATTTCAATAGTCAATTAATTAATAACCTGAACCAACACATTAGAGTAGGAATTCTAGGGACTCTCAAGATGGATAGGTCAAGGTCTCTGTCTTTAAAAGTCGACATCTAGAGCTGGATAAAATGATACATTTATAATCGACTCTAATGCAAGGTGGAGTTGGATCATGTGCATCTGAGAAATCAATCAAACTGTGGGAACACAGAGGAGGAGGGATCGATCCTGCTACGAAGGCTTGAGGAGACTTGGTGACAAAAGTGGGATTTGACCTAAGTTTTGAAGCATGGTGTAAAAATGCAACCTGTTGGAGGAGATAAAATGAGAGACCCATGCTAGCAGAGATACCGGAAAGAAGAAATAATCCAAAAAGTAGAAGATTCACTCATCATTTATTCTTTTACAACAGACATACTGAATATTTGCTGTATGCGAGGGCCCGCACTTGGTACTTGGCTTCCGGCGTCTCTGCTCTCACGTAATGAACTTTCGAGTCTACTCTGAGATAGGGATCATTTCTCTTAGGAGTCGGTAAATCATTGCCAATTGTTCTACAGGAGGTAAATCAAAAGAACTGTACTTAAGGCACTGAAGTTGGTGGGAACAGGTAAAATGTCTCAGAAATGGAAGACGCTGTTACAAAGAACTCTTTCATCACCATTCGGCGGAGGAAAGGGTTAATTCCAACACCACACATTCTAAACAGAAAGGACCACCCCATGACCAGCTCCTGGAAGATCACCCATAAGCCCTTGTGCTTGATAAGAATTTTTGGATACCTGGGGCCGGGGGTCACAGCAGACAGTTTATGTTAACAACACCATCGATGGTGGATGCCTGGTTTTGTTCACCTACGACCCTAGGCCATATTTATCAGCTTACAATGCAATTTATGGTGAATGCCTACTTTCGTCTAGCTGAGGTCCAGTCAGGATGTATCAGTTCGATCTCTGGGGGAAGAGGAGATAGGTCAGTCATAAAAATGCTTCATACCTGCATGACTGACTTCCCAGTAAAAATCCTCACTCGCAAGACCTGGGTGAGTTTTCTTGGTTGGCAATATTTCACAAGGTATTGTGACACATTGTTGCTGGTAGAAATAAATAGTTCTCTGTGTGATTCCACTGGGAGAGGGTAACTGGAAATCTGCACTTGGTCTCTTCTGGACTCGTTGGTCCCTATGCACCTTTGTCTTTGCTGATTTTAATCTATATTTTTTCACTGTGGTAAACCATTACTGTGAGTACAACAACTTTTCAGAATTCTGTGAGTCCTTTAAGTGAATCACTGAAAATGAGTGTGGTCTCGGGAGGCCCCCAACACACCGTGGGAAAGATAATAAGATGTTCATACCTATAAAAACAGGTTACCCAAAGTGATAGCTTTGCTTTGTTTGTTGTGATAAATCTTCAAGCCAAAATATCTTAGGCCTTTTTACAAGTCCTCAAGCTAATCCTATGCTCCATCTCTAGGCTCACTTCAGGCCCCTTGATAAGTAGTGATCAATTTCAGTAAGATTTGCATAGCATGTCAGCTTCAGGCCACAACTTTAAGTTTCTAGACTCCTACTTATTTAGACTTGAATTTGCACCATATTTTTTCCTTTAGTGAGTGGTAGCTAGGTTCATTTGACTGAAGAAGTTCTTGTTTCTGATTGTTCTCAGGTTCTATGGTGGACTAATACTAAGCCAAATCTAAATAGCAAATACGGTGGATATAGTGCCAACTCCTATATCTGTTGTCATGGCCTAAGTAAAGGGCCTTTCAAGGCTGACAGAAAGATGAATTGCGGAGAAAATCTTTTTAGGTCACCATAGCTCTACTTTCTGGGCATGTCTCAGCTTATATAGAATCAATTAGTTAGAACAGGTTTTACTCCCCTTTTTCCTTTTCCAATCTCCCCTGACAGAGTATATCTAAGTGATTTCTTCTTTAAGGATTGTGTTTCCAAAGTTTTCTTTCAAGTGAAAATAGCCTCAAAAACAGTGAAAACATCATGGTTGGATATTTAATATATTTTAGAGTGGCACAATTCAAACACAGAGGCATATAGTGTTCCAGGACTTAGACTGAACCTTCATAAAGACGAGTTCCCCACCTTCTAGCGGTTTGCTAATATATCCAATCATGACAGCTCGGTTCCCAATTCTTTTTATGGGTTCCAAGGTACATAACTGCTTTTTCAAAACTTCTTAGTGGTTCATCAACAAGGTCATCCATGAAGTGGCTGTGATTATAGTCCCAATTCATTTCTGGAAGATCCCTTTGATATGAATGGTTCAGGACTCAAATTTTTGATTCTCAGATTGAGATTAAATAATCTGCTTTACAGGTAAATTCCTTGAGCAATTTAATTTACTATGCTGTCACTATCAAATTATTAACAAAAGCTCTCTACATTATCTTTCACTATTCCCTTATTTGCTATTATTATTCACCCATTCATCAAATGATTGGTGGTCTACTACATATACAGCATTATACAAGATGCCAGAGGGAATATAAAAATGTTCTGGAGGATTATGGCAAAGGAGGTAAGAGTGGACAAATAAGTGTACCACAAGGCAGTCCTATGCTATGAGTCATGAGGCCATGCTAGGGGTCAGACACCAGATTCACCTCCAGAGTCCTCCATTCTTCTGAAGAAAAAATAAAACAGAAAAGTAAGACAGGTGTGAAAGGAACTGATCCTAAATACCTAATAATAATGGTGAGTTTGCAACATCCAGCCCGAATGGTATTTTAGTCATTAGGAGATTCCTCTCTCCTTTACCTATCATTCTATTACTTCTTTGTACTGATCAACTTCAGAAAGGGTTAACATATAATTCAGTATAATTTTTAAAAGTTGTTCTGTTTATTTAAACAAAACGGGATTCTAATCTGTTCTCTCTCAGCATTCAAATGAACAGCTCTTGTTAATCCAGTAATTTTAAGATTTTATTTATTTAGAACCTAATAGAGTTCAATTTTTTTTTGTAATTCACAAATTTATAGATCATTTTTACACCTAAGCCCATGATATGAGCAATTTCTGGAATGCTCCCGGCTTCTACTCTAGAGATTAATATTCCTTTATATCATCATATTTTCCAAAAACCAAATATTCCACTTTCTTGATTTCTGAACCATTATTCTAGTTGGTTATATTAAAATAACTAAATAGCAACTAATACTAGTCAATTATTTTTCTACTGGTAAATAATCCCTGTAATAAACATCTTTATTCTTACATATGCTGTTGATAAACTGTGCCTCTTCGCTTTGGACCAGCTCTTCTCAGACTAGTTTTTATTATCGAGCCCCTAAGGAGCCTACTTCATTATTTTTTTTCATAATCACCCCACCATGAAATCTTCATTCCACAAATATACTCTATGTATGGATGCACTGTGTGAATATATTTGCCATATACATAAAACGAAAATGGTATTTTCACCCCTCTTAGAACCAATTTTCATCCCCTTAGGGAGAAATGCATGCCTTAGACACATATTTCTATTGAACATATTTAGCTGAGTAGATAAGTAGATATGTTGTGGCCCAACCTGCAAAATATGTATAATAACTGCCCCTTTTCCTTGGGAGTCTTTTCCTCTAAAAACAAAACTGAATTAGAAAAGTCTTACTAGGCTATTTTTTCTTAAAGTCAGATACTGTTGGGTTGACACCAATTTTCTTTTTGCTAGAGTTTCCTGGGCACAGGCTCTCTCTAGAGAAATAGTCACAATCATTTCCCTGTATCCATTCTCAGGAAGCCGCCTTCTTATAAATTAGGTACAACTTCGGCAGTACATGTTTAACTGTGATTGTTAGTCAACTGGGAATTCTATTGACAAAGCTACCAGGAGAATCTCCTGTGACATTTAAGTTATTTTTCGTGATAATTGCTCCAGGAATGTTGCAGTCAGGCTTGTTTTTTGGGGCGTTTGTAGTCAATTACAGAGTTTCCTCTGTTATGGCCTTCATTCTAATGTATCCAAGTATTAAAAGAAGTTAACAAAAGAAGGATAATTAGCTAATTAGCAGTATTTGTTTAGCACTTACTCTTTAAATACACTGTTCCATGGCTAAGTAATAAGTAGTTGGTGGTTAGGAAGAGAGAGAGAAGAAAATTCGTTCTCACTTTGCACAGGTTTAGCTTTTAAGATGAAAAAATTGATTAATATAGTATTTTTCAACTGTAGCTATGGCAAGAGACAAATTCTGGTATGCGCTTTTCATGCTAAAAAAATTTACATCTGTAATTTAGATTCGGGATCAAATATATAAATTGAATGCCTTTTGTAGAAATGCCCAGGGTTTGAGCCTACCAAGTTAATGAGGTGATCGTTCCTGTATATAAATGGAAAAAAAAGGAAATACAAAACCAATAAAAATCTTAGCACACATCATGAAAATCCTATAGAGGAAAAGAATGGAAACTTACTTCTACTTGTAAAAAGGAATATAAATAAACAGAAAAGATAATTACAGGTATTTATGGTTATCCCTTATACTTATACAAGGCTTCAATGTTTTAATTATACCCATTGAGAGTTAAGCAAGAAAGATGTAATATCGTCATTCTATAGATTAAGAAATATGAATCAGCCAATTCAAGTGACTTTCCAATCTTCAAAATTGTTTCATTTTCTTTCTTCCTTCTTTTTTTATGTATGAGTCACTGTCAGTTTCTTATTGATCGATAAAGAAAATAAATAACAGAAGCGAGATGGACATTAGATTGCAAGTTGTGAAAAGATCATAAAGAAAAAGACAAAAATGTTACAAGTGATTACAGCCAGGGAATTATTTCTATCAGGGGATCTAGGATCCCAGCTTTGCTAAGAAAGTGGAGATAAGCCTTGAAAACTGCCTGGCTAAGCAAAGGACCAGGGCCGGGTGAGGTTTTCCCACCCATCTAAATAGACTCTGAAATTCCAGAAAGAGCTTGGTGCCCCCAAGGAATGTAAGCCAGGCTGGAAGATGGGGACTGAAGCTCCAGAACATTCTGGGAAGATAACTCAAGGTCAGATCACAGAAGCTTGTGGGCCAGTAAGGACTTAATGGGAAGTGCAGTAAAAAACCCAAAGCAAAGCATGATGAAAATATACACTTTGATTTCTAATCTTTTACTTCACTATTTATCTTTCTATTATAAGACTCTGATAAAATAAAAGCACATGTTCCAACCTAGATCAAGGTCAGTTTATATTATGTATCAGAGTCTGCAATCCAACGGACTTTGAATGGATAACATGACACCGAACTTCAAAAGAGCCAATGTCTAGCATGTGGTATTTAAAATAAATACCAAGAGTCCGAACAGCATTGACATTCAACTGACTTACATTCATCTGAGAATGCTTGCCTCTTGTAATTCACAAGAAGATAGAGGAACTTCAAAAATTTTAATAATGCATAAGAATTAGTAAGTATTTCCGTGTCTTGAGCTAGCCCTGTTTCCGTATATCAAAATATAATGAGGATGATGTGCATCAATATCATTGTCTAAACAAGGATATAACAGGAAATCTATGTGTAAAATTGATAGTTGTTGATACATATTAATTTCATTTACCTCTTTTCAAATCAGTAAATCTTTTTTCCCCCTTTGATTAAAGAAATTTTAAATTAGGAATTCTTTTAAAGCACCAGAAAAGTACATATGACAATTATTCATTATCCGTAACTTAGAGGTTAAAAAACATTAACATTTTTCCATGTGTGCGTCAGATATATTTTTAAAGGAATACTTAGGAACATTTGAATCTCATTTCACTTCTATGCTAGCCCCTTCTCCTTTTCTCTAGTTAACTACTCTTCTGAAATTAGTACATATCACATCAGTCCATGTATTTAAACATTTCTAATTTATATGCGTATCCACAAAATATAAAATTGTTTTATTATGTCTTACAACTTTACACAAATGATAGCATCGTGATGTTGGTTTTCCTCACCTCGCCTGAAGTCTCTGAAATTTATCAATGTTTAGACATGTGGATCTATTTCAGTCACTAAACTGTTTCTTGTATCAGATTTTATGAATATATTACACTTCATTTTTCTTACTTATGGATATTTCGATGTTTTCTAATTTTTATCATAACAAGTAGGTACATGTTGAACATCTTTTATTGGCTTCTTTCTACAAATTGTGGAAGTTCCTTCAGCGTGAATGTCTAGACGTACAGTTGCTGACTCACAGGACTCGGTTATCTTAATGATGCTGATGCACTGTTGCCTTCCGAAGGGCCTACTTCTAATTTACCCAAATGACAACAGTGGTAAGCATTGCCATTTCTCCAGATTTTCACCTGGATTTGATATTATGTGCTATCTTCCCATTTAAAATTTTATCTTATGTTCAATAAGCTTCTTAAAAAGCATCTCCATTTAAAAATATCTGTTTCTACATATTATACAGTTTTTGTTGCTATTCTGAATATTGTCCTTACATTTTCTAATTGGTGAGCACTGATATATAGGAATGCAATATATTGCTTTTTATAGGCTGATTCTTGCATTCTCTAAACCAGAGAACTCTCATCTGCTTTCAATATTCTTCTTGCTCAAGTTTTCAATGCAGTTGGACTGAGAGTGGTAAGCTCACACAGTGATCGGATATTTGTCTCTAGAACCTATGATACATATTTGTCTCTAGAACATTTGATATGATATATACAATAAAAATATATCTAATACATTTAACATTTTTTCTCTCAATCTGAACTAGCTCCAAGTTTTCTACTAGGAGCTTTGGTGGCAGGATTTCTTTTTTATCTTCTTCAAACTGAAAATATTTAATTTTCTTTAATTCTTGACAATTCTTCTCTCCATCATTTTTCGATATTCTTTCTCGCCTATTTCACTTAGTCTCTTCTTTGGTGACTACTGTTACTTATGTTGAATTTTATCCTTCTATTAGGCATGCCACTTAGCATCTCATGTTGTCATTTCTTTACCTCCCTATGTCAATTTATAGGTAATTGCCTCAGGTCTGCCTTTCTAATTCTCTATTAAGCAGTTTCTAAACTTTTGCTCAGCCCACTCCCTGAATTTTAAATTTCAACTACATACAATTTTTATTTCTAGAAGTAAATGGTATTGACTTCTTTCCCAAAGCTTCTTATTTTACTATAGTGCCCTATTTTGTACTGTTTTTTCCTATTTTTTTATCTTCAAATTAGATTTTTATGATTATACAGTTTTACATATTTTAATTATTAATATGATAAAATACACTTATGTGCTTTTATGTTTATACAAATTCTTTCAGACTATCTTATTCTTCTAGTTTTTAGTGAACAAACATCCTGACTTCTGTGGCTTCTGATTTTGTTTTGTAGGTATCATCCTTTTGTGCAGTGTACTGCTTTGCGGTGAGCTCATCATCAGGTGAGGATACACTTTCTTTCCTGTGGGAATGCCACTTGCCTGACTTGTTGAAGAATTCTCACATAAAGGGAGGATAAAACTGACCCTGTTCCCATGTGGACACAGGACTGGGTATGTGCTTCTTCGCTACACACTAATTTTTTCCCCACCAAGAGCCCAAAAGGAAAAAGAAAGTTACTGTTGCCACTGCCAGCTTATAGATGGAATCTTCTAGTGCCTGTTTCACTGTCAGAGGACAATTCTAGAGTCCAAGCATAAGGGAATTCGGTTTTAATTTCCTTCCATGAGTCCAAACCCTAATGTCAAGTCCTAGAGAGGCCATTAAATCTTCCAGCGTTTACCTACAGTTTTGGGTTAAGACCAGCCTCCCACTCCCCCCCACCCCATGAACTTTGTTGTTCAGCTTTGCTTGGGCTTATGATTAACTTAGATTTCCCTCTTGGGTCTGACATCTAAAAATTTCCCTCTCTTCCCTGATTCAACATATTACACATTTATTTACTTCATTTCATCCAGCACACTTGCATTTGAACGTGACAGAGGGGTGTCCATTTTTCTCAGTATATTTTACCAGAACGTCACCTATTTAAAATTTACGATAGAGATACATTTAGATCCAAGACTTCATAACCAAGTGATTTCTTCAAGTGTCTACATACTTCAGTAAGGATGGTATTTCTTCCCAATGACAATTATTTTAAAACATTAATAGTATAACCGAATAAATGTGCACGTGTTTACTGGTTAATATGCATTTTGGAAATGAGCACTTATATTATTTTATTTGAAATTAAGTCTCCAGTATCTCAGCCGCTCAATGAAGTATTGTTAAATACCATTTTGATAGATCCATATCGTTTCAAATAACCACCTGACACACCTATATCAAATTGTGCTCTTGTAAAATGGAACGACCGACCACATTTCTTCAACATTAATAAATGCCTGTTCAGTATTTAAATTGTATGCATATTTTGTTGGAACACTGGGTATTTATTATTCTTATAAACAAGCGGCTATTGGTACTTAATTATAGTACGTTACGTGCATGCATATTGTGATACAGTTCATTTGCTATATGCATATAATTAGTGATTTTTTAAAATTATGTAGATGTCTATTGAAATCTATTTTCTGCAAGTTTTTATCCACCACCACCAAACAAGTTTTAGTTTCTAAAGGCTTGTAGTCATCTATTTAAAACATCACACAATTGAAGGGGCAACTCTTTTAATGATGCTACTTAATTATTCTTTCACGATTTCTTAATTGCCGCTTATTGTGTTTTAATGGTCTGTGTAGAGCTTCAAGTGTCTTTATAGGAGGCAAGTTTCTTAACTAGGAGGGCAATCACTCCGTACTAGACGGAGGCAGGTGGAGAGCCTGCAGAGGGCAGGCACTAGCTCACGGAGCTTTCGCTCGCTCAGCGTTCTGCTAGTGGCTTAGCTCTCTCCTTCCAGCCTTTCTCTCTACATTTACCAAAGAAGGAAACAAAGTGAGGCCTGCATCCCTCACTCTCTTGTCACTCTTCCTTGCAAATACCAGACCTCTCCAGTGTATGAACGGTAGGTGTATATGAACACATTCCCTGTCTTTTTTCCAGTTTGCTTTCCTGTATTCTAGAGACTCGGAAGATTTCTCTTCCGTTTTAAGCTCAGCTTTTCCTGTCCTTTACCTGAACAAGTGATGAAAGCTAAAGATTTCTGTGGAGTTTTGTTAAAGAAATAAAATTCACACAAGCTACATTTTGGTAAATATTAGAGAAGATGAACAAAGCCTGTAGGATTGTCCAAAAAGACACACAGGATGGATGAAGAGCCGAGGTTTCCTTAAATAAGCAGTCACCCAGAGACTGTTGCACAGTCTTGGTCTACACTATGGCTATTTGTCATTTCAAATAATATTGGAATAAAGTGTACTACCACCTAGAAAGTTTACTATATTCCAGGACATGACAACTTTTACTGTAGATCATGGACTTTCTGCCACTTAACACAAACAGGAGTTGTATAGTTTCAGTAGTCAAAAAAAGCCCCTAAATTACCCATGATGTAACATACACCTATTTTGCAACTATTATGACATTTAACTCATTATTTCAGAGTTTCCTGTCCCAACAAATATATACATCACATCCGCACTAATACTTGTGTTATACTTTAATGTTTGTATGCACAGACACACATATAATAAATGTAAGCATGCAATTTATAGCTTTCTAGGTAAGACTAATGAATTAATAAAGGTTCTGAATAAGGTTCCAACCGTGACTGAGAACAAAGAAAAAAATAGGTAATATTCATTTTTATATCAGTATGGCATTCTAACTTTTCCAATGGATTGATCATTCTCTCAACTAATATAGATGAAACCCAATGTCAATATAGATGAATCCCAATGTCATGGAACTGATTAATATAGCTAAAGGAAATCAGTTCTATCATTTTAGACTTGTGCATGCCTCTGTTTCCTCTATGTGCATAAGCTGTAGGTGTAATGCATCCCCTGGTAGTAGCCGAGTAAACAAATAAAGTCGTATTTCTGAAAGTACTCTTAGGAGGAAATAGTGAGGCTTTAATCAATTCCACTAGGGCTTCTTATATTTTTTGGTAATAAAACAAAAGAATGTGAATACAGTATTTTCAGACAATCCGGGTCTAAACTTCAGAAGATTATTTAAAAATCCAGAATGTAACCCCGGGTAGAATTATTTTCAGAGTTAGATACAAAGCTATGGTAGATTTGAGTGTATAGTAGCCTTAAAGGGTTGCTATTTGTAATGCTGTATATTTTTAAATTAACAGACTAGACAGGTAATGGGAGAAGAGGGGTTTTCACTCTAAAATGACACATATTCTTGGGGTGACCTGTCCTTCTTGAGTTTGTAGACTTTCACACAGATGGGAGACATTTTATAGCAGTGAACCTGGTTGTAGGAGTTATAGGAGTGGTCAATGTAGAAGAGATGGTGGATATTCACAGGAGAAGTTGCTACAATTTGCTTAATGCCAACAGACAAACAGAACAGAAAAGCAAAGGAAAATGTCTTGACAGTGGGCTTTACCGGTATATACGACATACCTTGCAGTTACAAGGTCCGAAACAAGGGTCCTCATTTGTGCTCCCGGCACCACTGCAGTTACAGGGTTTGCAGTCTGGGTAGCCAGTGTAGCCCCTGGCACATCGGTCACAGCTCACGCCTCTGAAGCCAGGTTTGCAATGACAAGACCCAGGCGCCAATCCTAAGAGAAGACAAGCCACATATCAACAATTTGAAAACAAATATAAACTGTAGCTCCTAAGGTTCTCATTACAGCAACGTTTAAAAGTCTATTTTGACACAAAAATTGATTCACGTATGTCAACAAAGAAAAGTTAAAACCACAGGGTACAGGTTTCATTAGAAGCTGGCTACCAGTTGCTAAGAAGACAGCATCCTTTAGGTATCTCTAAAAATACTCGGAATGAAAAGAAGAAAGATAAAAATCTCGAAGCATCTACCAAAACTGAGGCTACAGAAAAACTGTTACAATGATCAAGGACTGATTTCCACAACTGACTGATGACACTCAAAGAATAAGCAGTGACCTGTGAAAACCTGTTGCTTCGTAACTCGGCCTATCACAAGATGGAAAAGTGCCTGGGGAGTAAAAATATACTCTTGACCCCAAAATTAAACAACAATCACTAAGTCTGACATCACTGATTACAACAACAGAAAGACTGAGAGTTCGTGAAAATAGACATTTTGGGGTAAGACATAGAGGAAAATGAAAGCAGTTTACATTTCTTTTTCTTCTTTAATAGAGAAATGCAAAAGACAATTTCTATTTGATTAGAAAAATGGAAACACAGATGAATAAATAAATACAGGTTATTGACTTTCAGAATCTGGAAAAATACAAGAGGAAATCAGTAAAATACAGTCCACTCAAAGAAAGAAAAGGAGGGGACAAACAAGCACAGAAACATTAGAAGGGGAAGGCCCACAGCAGAAGGAGAGGAAGGCTGTCAAACCCATATGCTAGTCACATGTAAATGAGCTCATGGTCTTACTGCTTCTGTTAAAACCATGGGCATGTAATGCTCAGAAGACAGACGCAAAATGATAAGAAATATTTAAAAAAAAAAAAAAAGATTGTAAATCTACATCAGGAGAACAGAGTTGTAGTATTAGGAATGGCCAAAGTAGAATCCAGTTAAAATAGATTCATGAGGGGGTGGCTTAGTCTGGGAAGCATTTGCCTTTGACTGGATCAAGATCCTGGGGTCTGGGGTTGAGCCCCCAGGGCAAGCTCCTTGCTGAGCAGGGAGTAGGCTTCTCTGCTCTCCCTCTTGTACCTCCCCCTAGCCATCCCTCCCCTTCTCTGTCTCTCAAATAATATATAAAATCTTAAAAAAAAAATTCACTAGGACAAGCCCTCATTTTATACTGATGACAATACAATAGAAAACATGATTTATTATGTCTGTACTCCACAAAAGCATTAATTTTAAGTACAAAAACATATAGACAACAAAAGAATTGGGAGCTCAAAGGGAAACTGGCCAAAAGTCAGTGGCTGAGAATGACATTAACATACCCACTTCAAATATTTGTAGACGAATTAGCAAAAAAAGATAGAGAAAGATGTGAATCATCAACTATTGCTGAATTACACATTATATAGAATAATACTATCTATGGTAGCTCATCATTAATCTATAAAAATGTTCAATTTCTCAAAGCAGAAATGATTTGTCTTGTTTTCTTAACATAAATTGCTACTTCTATATTTGTAACAAATGCCATACTAAATTAGGATTGAAGTAATTCTAAATATCAAACATGTTAATAGAATCATACAAAATTCCATCACCCTCAAAATTAATAAATAAGCAGTTCTTCTTATAACTCTTGGGTAAAAGAAAAAATCAAGATTTCAATTGTAATTAAATAGTTTTCTAAGTAGAACATAACAGCAGTGAGAAAGGAACTTAGCAATGTCTATGGGATGTAAAAAAAAACGTAGCCCAAAGTAGAATTTCAAGCTTAAATACATTTTTAAAAATGTAAATATATTTTGGGAGCCTCTGCCTGGGTGGCTCAGCGGTTGAGCATCTGCCTTCAGCTCAGGTTGTGACCCCGGGGTCCTGGGATCCAGTCCCACATCGGGCTCCCCACAGGGAGCCTGTGTCCCCCTCTGCCTGTGTCTCTGCCTCTCTCTGTGTGTCTCTCATGAATAAATAAAATCTTTAAAAAAAAAGAATAAATAAAATATTCACAAAATTTTAAAAAGATTTTTTAAGATTTTATTTATTTATCCATGACACACAGAGAGAGACAGAGAGAGAGAGAGAGAGAGGCAGAGACGCAGGCAGAGGGAGAAGCAGGCTCCGTGCAGAGAGCCCGATGTGGGACTCGATCCCAGGTCTCCAGGATCAAGCCCTGGGCTGAAGGCGTCACTAAACTGCTAAGCCACCCGGGCTGCCCTAAAAAATTTAAATTTTAATTCATGTAATTGTAAAAAAAAAAAAGAAAAACCAAAACAAATAACACAGGAAAGAAGGAAGATTTCAATAATAAACAAAAAGAAAATAAGGCAAAGAGAACCTTAAAGATAATCAAAGATATCAAAAATGCACATATGATCAAAGATTACCACAAAGATGTCATAGTGTCAGTAGTTTCACAGTGTGTTCAAAACTTGAAACTCTTCCGGAGTGTCTAAAACATGGAGAGCTATGTAGTTTAGTGTATGAAGCTAGTAAAAACTTGGTATCAAAATCTAAGAAATATAGCCCCTAATAAAAGTGATAACACGGATCCCTGGGTGGTTCAGTGGTTGAGCATCTGCCTTTGGCTCAGGGCATGATCCTGGAGTCCCGGGATCTGGATCGAGTCCCGCATTGGGCTCCCCGCATGCAGCCTGCTTCTTCTCCCTCTGCCTGTGTCTCTGTGTCTCTCATGAGTAAATAAATAAAATCTTTAAAGAAGCTGTGATAACAGCTAACAAATAGCACTTATATTATGCTAGGCATTATGCTTAGCACTATATATGACACATGGGTTAATTACGCTCAAAACCTCAACATGAAGTAGACACTAGTATGTTTCCCTTTTTACAGATGAGGAAACTAAGCACAGAGACATTAATTTACTTGCCAAGACAGCACAGCTGGCAGATGTCCTAGCCAAAACCAATTTAGCGTATGAATTTAGATAAGAAGATTCTAAATATAATACACACCAAACTGAATCTTAAAGTACATTAAAAGGATCTTCCATGATCACAAGATTTTATTCTGATAATTTATTTTATTCTGATAATTTAAATATTGTTTAATATTAAGAAATTCACTCTTTATCATATTATATTCATAAGTCAAATGGAAAATAAATCTGAAAATTTCACTAAAGGTTGAAAAAGCAGTCGAAGAAATTAACATTTACTTCTCATGTTAAAATCCCCAGACATGGAGACTAAGTGTAGATGTATTCCATACAACGGCCATGTCTGTCTTAACATTTATTAATGTTGTGTATAATGTTGTAATATTGTAAACTAGATGTCAAAAGACCCCTCTTGGTCAGAGCAATTGACAACACAGTATAAAGTTAGAGACAGATAGACAGACAGGATGGTTGTGCTGGTTTAAAATAAGGAAACTCCTTGAAGACCAGAAACCACAATTTAAAAAAAAGAGAAGAAGAGATTCTAAAGAAATAAGCTAGCCCTTAACCGGTATCTTTCCTGGAGGTGATTGACTAACTAGACTTGAACAAAGAGCACAGTTTTATGGATCAAAGACAAATTTTAGGTATTACTCAAGCTGGGAGATCATACCAGAGATTATATATATTTAAGGATCCTGAAAGGATAAGCTAGGAAATACACACGTACATGTACACACATACGCATGCACACATACACACATACACACACAATCATGGAACACACAAGCAAAGAAGAACCCAATGAGTTAGTTAGAAAAATCAAACCTCAAAATTAGGTTCATATTGGTAACAAAGGGTGCTACTAATAGATACAGAATATAAAATAAATATACTTAAGATCTTTAAAGAAAAAAATTGTATTAAATATAGACCTATTTATTTATTTATTTAAGATTTTATTTATTTATTCATGAGAGACCCACAGAGAGAGGCAGAGACACAGGCAGAGGGAGAAGCAGGCTCCCTGCGGGGAGCCCGATGAGGGACTCGATCCCAGGACCCTGGGTCACGTCCTGAGCCAAAGGCAGATGCTCCACCACTGAGCCACCCAGGTGTCCCAATATAGACCGACTTAAAAGAGACTAGTGGAAAAACACAATACAGCTAGAAACTCCTTTTATAAAATATACCAAATAAATTCCACACTGATTGAAGAATTAAGTATCAAAAAATGAAATAATAAAAATTAAGAAAATGAACACATTTGTCTGATCTTGGGAAAGATAAGAGTTTTAGAATTCTAAAGGCATATAAGACATTCAACTAAAATATTCGTATATAATAATCTTGGCATAATGTCTTTATTACAGCTAAAGAAGTTTTCTGAGTTGTATTGGTGATTACATAAAAATTTTTAAAGTTTCACATATAAAAACATCTGAACAATAGTGAGACACAAAATCTGGAAGGTTTATAACAAATATAAACATAGGGTTTTTGTTTTTGGTATTTAAAGAGCTCTTACAAATCTGTGAGGGGAAAACCCATCTTATGCCAAAAGTAATCAGTTTTCTGATAATCACATTAATAGTATAGAATACCATTTCCCACTATCTGGTCACCCATACTTAGAAGTCTAAAGCATCGGACCATAACTTAGACTCTTCCCTAAGAAATCATCAAGCTAAACATGAAGATAAAAATGTATCATGGGAATGTGTCTGATTTTGTAACTCAGGTCTATACTGAGTAATATATATCTAATTATAATATTACAAATTTTGATCACTGCATTTCAATTTTAAAATTAGAAGAATTGGATCTCAAACTAAATATAACTGTACATTCTTTGAAAAGATAAAGATATAATTGATAGATATTGCCGAGTGGGTTGGAAGATCAGTGGAGAGTATAGGGATGGTCTTTTTCCTAATTTGCATACATTAGGATCTCAAAAGATGAGTCTGAATTTAATGGTAATGAAATAATGACTTAAAGGTTTTATTTAACATGATAAAGACCCCACAGATGAGAAAAATGTCTGAATAGTGGAGAAGGAAGGAGGCGGTGTGAATGAAACATTTGTCTTTTAAGATGGAATCAGTTGGCAATATTTAATGGTGATGAAAGTACTAAAAATATTATTTAGATATTGTCTGGAAGATAAGTTTTTCCAGAACTTAACAGAAGAAATGGCTCAATGTGATTAAATTTAGAAATGAGATTGGGGGGAAGAATAAGTTGAAGAGGACACTATTGCTATTTATTGTATTCTCTTCGCTATTGTTAAAATTTTATTTTTATTATGTATGGTTTTCATAATGATTAAAAAACATTTATACATAAATGTCTTCACTAAAGCACTGCTTACAATAATCAAAATTAGAAACAATTTTAACAGCTATATAAAGTTGAGTGGGTAAGGAAATTATGGTATATCCACATAATGATGTAAAATTCAGGTTGCTAAAACCAGATTTCAGAGAAACTCTCAATGGTTAGGGGAAAAACTCATTACGTGACGTTAACACAAATATTTTAATAAGAGTATTTATGATGGATTACTGCTGCATTGTATGCTTCTTTTTCTACTTTTCAATATTTTATCACTTTTTCAAAAATAACATACTTCTTAAAAAAGTACAAAAAATAAAAAGTACAGAAAAACTTTAAACGACATCACTGAAAAATAACATGATTTAGCTGTTACTACAAAAAGATAACAGGCCATACAGTGAAAAACGACCTCAACAATTCACCATTTGAGATTTGAAATAATCGGAGTTTTAATCACTTAAGATTTAAGACTCTAGGGTTTGCGTTGATAATCTTAGAGTCTTATAAAGAAAGCAGGTAAGCTAAACCGTGCCAAAGAAACACTGCCAGTGTTTTAACTGGAAAGGGACTGGAGGAAAAACCCTATCTTGTAGCCATGATTTATTTTAGTCTTTCCTAAGAGAAGCAGCCTCTCTCAGCAATGTAAAGAAACGGTTTCAGATGTGTCCTAATGTTCTACTTAACTTTGGCAAGCAACTCTCCTGGAAGTCGCTCCTAACCATTTTACTTCAAGGAGTTATTTTGGCATTTGATTCTTCAATGTTTGGAGTTCATCGTGAATTTCCATCCTCAGAGAAAGTATTTGGCTCAAATAACTGTCAGCTTCTTTCCCTTCGTGAACTCATGACTAAGACCTATTTTTAGTCCTATATGTACACGTTTTGCTTTCTACACTATTGACTACATCTCCGTGTGTGTTATCTGTTCTCTCCTCCCACTGCAGCCCACACATCCCTCCGTGAATGCTGTCTTTTCATGCTAGAAACTATAGAAACTACAAAAAACAATTCAGAGACACCTGGGTGGTTGAGCGGTTGAGCATCTGCCTTTGGCTCAGGGCGTGACCCCAGGTCCCGGGATCAAGTCCCACATAGGGTTCCCCGCAGGGAGCCTGCTTCTCCCTCTGCCTGTGTCTCAGCCTCTCTCTGTGTGTCTCATGAATAAATACAATCTCAAAAAAATTTCAGTAGATAAGACATTAAAAAATTATGTACAGCACAGATTTCTGATTGACCAGAAGACGTATATGCATAGATACGTTAATATGCATATGTGAATATACATATATACGTATATGACGCACAATAAATTATTCAACTCTTTTTGCTTTTAAAGCATTACAATTAATTAATAGTAATTGATTTACAGGAAAATAACGATTGAGATGAATAAAACACTGTTTCCTGGAGGGAACATGGATAGATAAAAGAATAAAATTATTAAGTGAATGAAATTTACTGCAAAATGTCACCCTAAAGTAATCCTATCTGGCTTTTAGTTGTCCTTTCATCAAAACAACAGCTCCTTGCTATTGCTCTCACCTCGTCGAGCACGTTTTTCATCCTTCACACAGACTTCATTTAAGGAACCAACTGGATCACAATGGCATGGCTGGCATGGTCTTGGATAACTTGGAGATACCTAACAAGCATATTAAAAGACTTTTAGTCAAATGTAATAAGAACATCAATATTTTTCAATTTGGCAAACTTGTAAGGACAAAATAAATTTAACAATGCATAGTAATAAATTATATTGAGAAAATATGTAGGAAATTATCTTTAATACATATTCACAAATTCTAAAATCCTTTTCTTCTAAATAGATACGCAGATGTAAAGAAGGCCAACAAACTTCTATTTATTTGCTGCCTATATTCAGCAATTACCAGCATTTTGCCATAAAAGCTCCATCATTTTTCATTATTTGTTGAAGTTTAAAGAAAATTGCAAAGTATTTTAATTCTTACACATTTCAGTATGCATCTTTTACAATCACAGTATCATTATAATGAACAAAAATAATATTTACTCGATAGTCTCTAATATACATTCTCCAATAAAATCCTTTTTATTGTTTTTGTGTATTTGTGTCTTTCTTTACTTATAACATCATTCAAAATTAGTAATTTCCCTCAAATTTATTTTTAGGAGGTTTTTTTCTCATTGATCCTGATGTGACTAATTAATTAGAAATTTATATTTGGTGCTGGGAAAAAAAAGAATATATTAAGTATGTAAATTATTTTTTCTTTTTTTTGTATATTTTTTTATTGGAGTTTGATTTGCCAACATATAGTATAACACCCAATGCTCATCCTGTCAAGGGCCCCCCTCTGTGCCCCTAAGTATGTAAATTAAACATTTGGCTTCCAGGAGAGGCAGCAGCACCTGAGGGCAAAAAATGTGGTCTCCACGATTAGGGAAATTAGTGAGTGCACATCTCTGGTGTGGCTGCTGACTGGCCATGTGGCCTCATGGAACTTATTTACTTCCTCCTGATATGAGGATATCAATAACAACTATAGTGATGCTATTAAACTAGAATTAAAAGGAATAATACATAAGAGACCTGATAAAATTCCTCAGATATATTAAAAACAAACAACTAATTTTAATGTTAAAATATTTTAATTAACCAAACCTAGGTTGTGACAATATGCTGTGATCACAACAGTTGTTTTCCAGATGCAATAGGATAAGAAGAAAAAAAACCATTTGCTTAGGATATACCTAAATACTGTGCACAGGCTCTCCCTCTGGATATCTCTCTCCCTCTACATATAAATAAATCTATTCATATAAATTACATATATTTCCCCCATAAAATACAGCCATATATATGTATATATGCTTAATTTATAAATGGAATCTTGTTTACTAATATAAAAGTGTTATAACTAGAGAGTTATTTACATGTCTGATAGACTGTCAATCAACTATATTCACATGAGTTTTAAAATCATCGTTTAACATACATTTATTCATTCTCCGTTATGAAGGAAGTACTGTGCACAGTACAGATGGGTAATGCCTGGTGTCTGCCTTAAAAAAGCTTACAGAAATAACAGGCTTGAAAGACATTGATTAAATAGAATGTGCCAAGTGATAAAACAGACATAGAAACAGAGCATCAGGGCACAAAAGAGGAGGGAGTAATAACATAACACAAATAAAATCAAGATTTCACAGAAGAAGTGACATTTAGGCAGGAGCAGCAGCCTCTGAGCAGATATAGGGGCCGGGTTTGCCCTAGAAACAAACAGCAAGACATGAAAACAAAAAAAACAAAAAAACAAAACAAAACAAAAAAACAAAAACAACCTTCTGTGGACCAAAGACAAAAAATTTCTTCTAAATAAGATCTTGGCTGTAATAAATATGATTTGTGATTCCAACGATGAGCTTGAGTAAATCAAAGCCAACTGATTCATTATCTCTCTTTGCAGTAATCGGGGAAATCTGCCCAACTGCTGACCAGGAATCCTTCTAACATGAGATCCTACAAATATGTCAACTTTGCACAGGATTTTTAATTTTGTTAAAATAATTCAGATTCCTAATTAGTCCTCGGAATACACATTGCATTATATATATATTTATGGATTCAGTAAATAAATCTCAAGTCAGATTTTAGGACGATAATTTTTAAGATATTGTAGAGATGTTATTTAGCTGAAAACTGAGCAAAGAAAATTTTCTTTCTATATCTTTATAAAAATGAAGTGGACTTCTGGGGCTCTTGGGTGGCTCTGTCGGTCAAGTGTCCAACTCTTAATTTCAGCTCAGGTCATGATCTCAGGGTCCTGCATAGGCTCCATGCTCAGCGGGGAGTCTGCTTCTCTCCCTCTCCCTCTGCTCCTTCCTCTGCTCATGTGCTCCCTCTCTCTCTCAAATAATCTTAAAAAGAAATGAAATGGACTGCTACTCAAATATTAGGCACTTGAGAGATCTGTTTTTTTACAGTTAGCATAATTATGTTTATTAATATTAAAACACCATAATCTAGGCTCTGAATCACTTAATTGATTTGTAATAAAAACATGAAGCTTCCAGGTTTGATAATGGCAGTGCCTTCTGTGGTCCAATGTACTCTCAGATAGCAATTATTAACTCTGGACAAAATACGAAAGTGAAATATTTAAGGGCTTGGGAAATTAATCAAAAGCAGATAGAACTTGGAAGAATCTTAAGTTTGAAAGAAAAACTATACTAGCTGAGTTCTATGTTCAGAGGTGGGGAGCATCAAATTCTACATGGCAAGACCTTTCAAATGCTTAACTGATCCCTTAATCATACGTCCAATCAGGAGACTCCGAGGAATCCAGTGGAGAGTAACAGCTGGAAAGTTCGACGACGTTAGTAGAGTTTTCAGGTCTGCCTATCATAAATACACAGACACTGGAGTCGTCAATCAGCGAGATTAGACAACCACCTTGAGCTGTCTATTAATCTGCCCTAACATGGCGTAAAGCAAGCCTCTAAATAATCTAGTTTAACACTAATACAACTAATAAAGGAACTTAGGTGTGGGATATAACGTCAATATTTGAAAATTCTGATAATATTAAGCCATTTTAAATTATTATTTTACGATGATACATAAAATACTGAGAATTAGCAAAAGACATGCAAGATCTCTGTACAGAAAACACTCCTGTGAATAAATAAGGAACATATAAATAAGTGGAGAGACAAAGTATATTCATTGATCACAACTCTCAATATTAGTTCTTTCCACATCTATATTTAGATTCTATACAACAGTCCCAACTAATATTTCTGTCGTTGACAAGGTCATTCTAAAATTTGTATGGGGATATAAAGAAACTATTATGTCCAAAACAATCTTCAAGAGGAAGAATAAAGTTAGTACACTTATATTTTTGAATTCTAGGCTTATTAAATCTAAAGTGTGCTAAAGATAGTGTGCTCTTAATGCAAGGATGGACAAATAAATCCATGGGACAGATGGGGGCTCCAGAAATTCACCCACAGGAGTTGACTTACATGATCAAACCACATGATTTGCAACAAATGTCTCAAAGCAATTTAAAGGAGAAAAATAAGTACTTAAAAAAAAAAAAAGGTTCTGGAACAAGAAGTTAACCATGTAGATCTCAATCGTTATTTTATGCCACACTCAAAGGTTTGCTTGAGATGGGTCATAGATCTAAAATCTAAAATCATAATGTTCCTAGAATTAAAAAAAAAAATACATTGGCTTGAAGGGAAACTTCACAAGACAACATACAGGAATAGACAATGAGCAGTTAAAATGAAAATTAAATCCAAAATGGGATCTGCTATAAATTTATAATAGAGGATCTGCAGTAACACCAAGCATTGATGGGAATGACTTAGCGATTGCCAAATACCCACTTGCCACACCTGCTGCACCCACTAGAATAGCTAATTTGAAAAGACAGTCAAATACAAATATTAGAAATGATATTGAAGAACCGGAACTCACATATTACTTGGTGAACATGTAAAATATTGTCACGAATTTGGAAAAATGTCGGCAGTTGCTTATAAAGTCAGACATATAAATATCCCATAAAACAAGTACTCTATCCTTAGATATTTATGCAAGCAAGGTAAATAAAACATGGCCACACAAACACTTACATAAAATATAAGTCTTCCTGTGGTCATGTTTTATTTAATATAAGCAGTGTTTTGTAGGAGCTAACCACAAACTGAAAATGACACAAATATCCAGCAACAAAATGGATTAAAAACTGCAGTATGTTCATGTAAAGGAATAGTACTCAGTAATTTTTTATTTTATTTTATTTTATTTTATTTTATTTTATTTTATTTATTTGAGAGAGAGAAAGAGAGAGAGTGCACAAGCAGAGAGAGCAGCAGAGGGAGAGGGAGAGGGAGAAGCAGAGGCCCCGCTGAGCAGGGTGCCCGACACGGGGTTTGATCCCAGGACCCGGGATCATGACCTGAGCTGAAGGCAGACGCCTGACTGACTGAGCCTCCCAGACGTCCCCTCAGTAATTTTTTTATTTTAAAGAACTATGGATGCACACACCATGGATAACTCTTTAAACGTTACACTGAGTGAAAGAAGGAAAAATGCATTTTATGATTTCGTTTTCATGAAATACACTAAGCGACAAAATGAATTTGAGTTTGCCATGGGATGAGGACTGCCTGGAATGGGGCACAATGGAACTTTCTAGAGAGACAGGAATGTTTTACATCACATCCTCAAAGATTTATCCAGTTTCCATTTTGAAACATTCCTGGTCACCTCTTAGAATTCGCAGTCAAACTGTTTAGAGAATGTTTCAAAATTATTTTTCCATATCATACATCTCTGTAAGAAAAAGCCAAAAATAACGCTTCATGAAAGAAAAAGCATACTTTACCCCTTTGGGTCTGAAGAAACCATCAATGCATGTCTCACAGTTTATACCAGCAGTGTTTTGGGTGCAATTGATACACACACCCCCTCCAATGTACTTTCCATGTATATTTAAACTCAGATTTCTTCTGGCAACATTTTCATCATAATAGCATTCTTCAGCTTTCCCATGACAATTGCATGCTGCAGTAGGGAAAAATAAATTCACAAATATTAATTTTAGATTTCAGATATATTTAAAAATCATTTTCTGTTATATAACAGATTTCTTTATGAGAAATTATATTACATTAGTATATATACAAATAAAATCAGTACAAGAGTATCTAGTTGAAAAAATTAAAACCCATAAATTAAGCTATATCATATGAAATTGCCAATATTTGGCTGATTTTATCTTACAAAACTGAAATTTCCCATGGTTCAACCTATAATTTCCCATTATGACAAACAATAAATTAGTGAACTACGGCAATGAATGCTTACTATCCGGGGAATCTGCGGTGGATAATCATCATATATGGGAATCTCAATGTTAGATCCTATGGGTAAAAAAAGGACACTTAGGACATAGTTCCTTTTTTGTGCTTTTGTGATAATAACTAAGACTTGTTTTTTTTTTTTTAATTGGCTATGTTTTCTGAGTGGTTTATATTTACTGCCACTGATTTTAATTCTCAAAATAGCTTTATGAGTTAGGGGCTCAGATTAACCACTTTTCATCTCTCAGTGACCAAGACGAAGAGAAGTACAGTCATCACAGGAGGTAAGGGAATCAGTCTTGTCAACCCCACTCTGGGGTCAGGTCCTGAGACTCCAGGGCCAATCCCGGCCAGTCCCTCCAGGTTCCGTCCCATCAGAGACAGAAAGGCCATGAGAAGGGCCAAGGCTTCGGCCGGAATGAGAGCGGGTTGCTTAGAGGCTGAGCTCATAGCCTCGGCACCAGTGCTGGACACCCAGCAGCGGGCGGCGGGCAACATGGGGAACTTCTCAAATTCTCAAAGGCTCGGTTTCTGTAAACACGGAGAGGTCAATAGTACTCATCAGATGGGAACAGCTCAGAGCATTAAGTGAGAAAATGCAGGTGGAATCATTAGCATAATGCCTGGCAAAGGTGTTCTAACTGGGTTTTCCTCGCCCTCCTCCCTTGATCCTTCTGGTCCCCCTGCCCCCTTACCCACCCACCCCCGCCTCGACTCATGGCCCGTGGTGGGAGCTTGGAGCCGTGACAAAGTTGCTCCCCCAGTCAGGTAGGGCTTCGAAGAGATGGGTAGTCTTCTTCCAGGGGGGCTAGGGAGCAGGGTGCATGGCATGGCATCTCCGTCCAGAGATGCTGACTTTCCTAGATGTTGTCGCGTGGAGAGGCAGGTGTGCGTGGACAGGGGCTCCGGTGTGGGGGGTGCAGCTGAGGCTCCCCCCAAAGGGAAACACGTGCATGCTGTTCCGAACTCTCTCCAAGTTTTCCTAACAGTAGGCAGCACAGCTCTTCCCCCTCGGCATCTGTTTCCCTAAGGTACATGGGGACCTCTCCCATGGGGGTTCCTCAGCCCCCCAGTAACGGGCAGTTACGTGGTTTCCAGGTGTTTCTTGGGCTGATACCGAATGCGCAGAACCACAAGGTGGGCAGATGGCGGGTTCTAATGCCCAACTGCTTCCCATTTGCCACATGAGCGACTCTAGGGAGAACGTTTAAGTCTCGGTGTCACTTCTGTGCCTCCCTCATTGGGGGGGCATTGTGAGAATGCAAAACACGCAGGGCCATGAGACCAGTCGGCTGCATGCACGGTAGCCACGCGCTCGGTGGGGCTGCGCGACGGCCACTCCAGGCGCACCTGCCCCAAGGTTCTCCAGGCACCTGCTCCACCTCGAAGACTCTCCCTCTCAGGATGGCAGGTCCCTCTCGCTCCGGGACACCTGCCCAACCTGTGGCCACAGCTTCACCACCCTGGGGAGCATCAGCCTGGCTCGGGAGCACCAGGGGCTTGGTGGGCGAATGAACGATGAGCGTCGAGACACTGAAAAGAGTCCTTCCGTGGCTTTGAGTGGCTTTCCTTGATGAATGAAGCATGATGACCTCTTGATAGGATTGTAAGTCTTTTCTTGAGAAACGTGTACATTCCTCTTGCCTCATTTTTAACCAGTTTATGGAATTCTTTCTTTCTGCTATGGAAGATACCTTGATATAGTGAGAATATTATCTCCTGGTCACCTTTGTAGCCAATGCCCTCCCCAGACGGCTGACTTTGGTTGAGAATAGAGTATTCTCGCTATGCTGATGGAAAGTCTTCAAACTTTATCCCAGGGACCCTGCAGTCATAAATTTAAGTCACGGGGCCTTACAAACAGTTTTATATCTTTAGGACAATAGACAGGAATTCTTAAAAATCCTGTTGTAAAAATATATTGTGAGAAACAGGAGAGATTTCTGCTTCCAGGGTCAAGTAAAGGGAAAAAGGAATGCCAATTGATTCTCATGTTCTGCAGGTTTAGTATTAGAACCACGAGCTACTGTCGGTAAAACACCGCCGCCTGGGCAGACCCGCTTTCGCACTGTATGCAGCGAGGGCCCTCGGCCTATAGCTCCTGCTGCTGGGTAAAGCACCACCCCCCCACTCCAGCCTCAGAGGACACAGGCAGTCCCTACGCACAAGCAGAGGTTTTCACTCCACCATCAGCAGTTTGCTATTTCATGGAATGTCCCAGACATGAGATGGCAACGGTCTTTAGTACAAGCTTAGCAAGGGAAGAAATATTCTTTGCTTTTTAGAGTTAAATCCTGCCTCAAGTAAGTCAGATTGATGAAAATCCAAATTAAACTCAAATGAATTAGTAGGTAATTGTTCATTTTCTAGAAGGATTTTTGTCATGTTATGGAAGGAGTAACATATTAAGGTGACTGGAACACAATTCAACTTGGAAAAGAACATTTTCAGGTAAGCTTTTAGGAATGCATACATTGCCAAAAGCATGATATTTATGCAAGGTTTTATGGTTTACACTCCTATCTTTCATTGTAGGTAAAAAAGAAAACATTTTTTTTTCAATTTGGAAATAAACCCTCCCATCTGCCTCACGAGAAAAGATCATTGTTTCAGAATTCCACTATTTAAAAAATGTACGTAATAACAACGGCAACCTCCTTTGGTGTTGCTTTGTCCAGCCCCCTCGCTCACAAATCTGATCTAGCCTTTTGGTTTCCTTGTGTAAACACAAATACACACGTGGAGAGTGGCAAAGGATATTGCAGATCCAGTAACGATAACCAAGTGATAGAAAGCAGAGGCAATAGGAAGCATGCCTGCCCTCAAATGCTACTCCTCCTTGTGAGCAGATCTTCCACCAAGGGAAGAGAAAGATAATCAAACATTTAAGAAGTTTGAGAATGTAAGTAGCATTTCACTTAAAGTCACTCTTAGGAACGAATGTCTACTCTCACTGGGAGAAGCTGTGCAGAACCTGAGGGATTGTGGGGAGGAGAGGGATGTGGGGGCATGAAGAAAACCAAAGGTGGGCCTCCAGATGCTCCTTCTCCCACAGTAGATGGTGGTAGCCCCTTCTGCAGCTATTACTCGGTGACAATGGGTGACTTCTAACAAAATATCCTTACAACCAGGCAGACACAAATCAAAAGGCAGAAGAAGGGGGCGCCTGGGTGGCTCACAGGGTTAAGTATCCGACTCTTGGTTTCGGCTCAGGTCATGAGGTCGGGCCCTGCATCAGGCTCCACACTCAGCACAGAGTCTGCTTAGGATTCCCTCTCTCTCCCCCTCTCCCTGCTCCTTTCCTTTCTCTAAAATAAATAAGTAGATCTTTTCTTGAAAAAAAAAAAAAAAGGCAAAAGAGGTGAGTACAGAAAATGGAGAGACTCAAGACATTGATAGTATATTCAGATTCTTAAACTCAAAAGAAAATATTTTGTGGTTGGGAGATTTTATAATGAAAGTTTGCTATGATTCAATAGGTTTAAGGGCCTACTATGTCTGACATATGATACATAATCAAATCTTTTTAAATAAATATAGAAAGTTGATTTAGCTTAAAGTGTCTACTAAGCCTGCTTTGGGGGCCATCTATACCGATGGGACTTAAAAAATTTAGCTAGGACTCTCTAAAATAGTGGTATTTGAATTCAACTGATTTGGGCTTCACGGCTAGTTTGAATTTACAGCTCAGCACAAGGCTTTGTGTTTAGGTCTCGTATTGGCCTGAGCAGATCTCCAGAAACATAGGTTTCTCTAGCATCCTTGTCACCATGTTGGGCCAGTTGACAGTAGAGAGCTACAAAGTCATCTGCTACACTTGTTGGGTATTTCCTTCTGAAACAATTGGACATATGGGCTGTCTTCAACAGTGATAATATCCAAGTATTAAGAAGTGTTGGTTGACACATTTTTGCACAGCCAGTTGTTTTACTATTTCTCATTACTGGCTTTTTTCTTGGTTGTAACTGTCCTATAATTCCTACAGCATAGTTTATGCTAATGATTATCACTGGTGTCATCTCTTTTTATTTTTTAAAGATTTTTAAAAAATTTATTCATGAGAGACAGAGAGAGAGAGAGAGGCAGAGACACAGGCAGTGAGAGAAGCAGGCTCCATGCAGGGAGCCTGACGTGGGGCTCAATCCCGGGACTCCAGGATCACACCCTGGGCCGAAGGCAGGCGCTCAACCACTGAGCCACCCAGGGATCCCCACTGGTGTCATTTTTAATATTAGTATCTTATACCGTGATTAATGAGAAACCATACTTTAAAATATTTATTATTACTATTAAAATATTCTTTTTCTACAAATTTGATTTCTTGCCTTCTCTGCTACCTTTTACTCTCATACTCTTCCCAGCTACGATGACCAAACACCTCCCTTTAATAACTAATGAATCAGAGTGTTTTTGTTTTGATTTTTAGGTAACAATACAGCTCTAACTAGAAAGGTATAATCTCTCCTCTCTTTTTTTTTTCTTCATTTGCTAGATGTTTGAGATACAAAAGCTATTTACTGAGGGGATGGGGGAGCTACAAAGGGAGAAGGCAGAGGAATCTGGAGCTATACTGGTTTCAGAACCATTTTACAAACATATAAATGTATTTAGCACATTAGTCTCTCTACAGTGCAGGTTTTGCTGTGTATTTGCATTTCTAGTAGAGTGTGCGTGTGTGCGCACATAGTGGATGCTTAAACAACATGGGCTGGAACTGCGCGGGTCTACTTACACACAGACTTTTTTCAATAAACATACTGGAGAGTTTTTTGGAGAATTTTGACAATTTAAACAACTTCCGGGTGAGCCACGTAGCCGAGGAATACCATATACATTAAGAAAAAGTTAGATATTATAAGACTAGGGTCTATTATACATTATATTTACATATATATAATACATGTTAATTGTGTTATTGGTAAGGCTTCTGATCAATAGTAGACTACGAGTAATTAAATTTCTGGAGAATCAGAAGTTGCACATAGAGTTCTGACTGTGTGTGTGGGGGGGTCGGCATCCCCAAACCCCACACTATTCGAGGTCAGCCATGTGCATTTATATAATGCTACAAGCCTGAGATATACTCTGATGACAGTAAGTGTACTTTTGTGAAAAGTACGATATTGGTGTGTTTTTATCTGTTTCTCATAATGTCCACACAGTGGTAAAGTCTAGGTGTTTAGTAATATTTTCAAAGAATAATAATAAAAAAACCTGAGTAAAACAGCAGGGGTCCAAGAGCCTACCAGCTATTGCCTTGGATAAAATATACAAACTGGAACCTGCACATACCTAAAATCACCACATGTTTACATTACCTGCGTCCCAGAAAGGAAGAACCACACATGTTGCTGAATTCTAAGGAACATACCTTCACATTCTGTTTTAGTCAGAAAAGTCCCAGCTCGCCAAGGTTTCTGATGGAATCCTGGACAGCACTGATCACAGCTATCACCACAGGTATTATGCTCACACTCACAGCGGGATTTCTAGTAAAAAGTTGGGGGCAAAGTAGAATTTTAGTATTTTTGGAACCCAGAAGATAAAAGGAAGAGAAGAGAAAACTTTGAGACCATGTACCAAAATGGGACAGTCCTGTCAGTCTGGAAAGGAAGTACCAGCCTTGGGAGTGGGTATATTTGATCAGCACCAGCTGTAAGGAGCTCCAGACTACAGGACGCCTGGGGGGCTCAGCATCGAGCTATCTGCCTTCGGCCCAGGGAGTGACCCCGGGGTCCTGGGATCGAGTCCCGCATCGGGCTCCCTGCATGGGGCCTGCTTCTTCCTCTGCCTGGGTCTCTCCCTCTCTCTGTGTCTCTCATAAATAAATGAAAATTAAAAAAAAAAAAAAAACAAAGGAGGTACAGACTGGTTCTGGAATCACTGGGCTCAGGTCTGGAAGAGAACATAGGCCCAGCTGAGAACAATCTTGAAGACTAACTCTGCTCTCTGGTTCTTGAGATCTGCAGGTTTTCTGGTTTGGATGTGTCCATGTTAAGGCAAAGTACTGTTAAGATTTAGGGGTGTGGGAAGACGAAAATAGATTTGTAGACACCGAAGGCCAGAGGAAGAACAGGAATCTAATGTCCCAGGACTGACTCTCCTGTCTGGGTGAGCTCCAAGTGGAGTCCAATTTCACGGTGTGGAACTGGCCCTACAAGGCTGCCCCAGGGGCCCTCACAGCACGGGCACGCTGCCCATCAGTTCCCATGACAGACGACACCCACACCCTGCAGAGAGCTGCACCACAGCCTTGAAAATATGCCAGGAAAATTTGCCAGGGCTGCTGAACCTTCCATAGGAAGTAAAATTATGATGCATTCGTCAGAAAACCAGCTTTGAGAGAAATACCATTTGTACTGCAGTTTTAGAAGAAAAAACATCTACACGTAAGTCACTATGCTCGCTACTCAATGTTTCCTCCATATAATATACAACAGATGACTTCGTATTTCACCAGTTTGTTACTGAGAAAAATAGATATTCATTCATCCCCTTTTTAGGTTATGCTTATTTAATACATTGGCATTAATGAAAAATTCAAGCCAAAAGCATTCTAGCATTTTCTAAGCTGGTGGTTTCATCAGTCTCTAGAATGCTTTCTTCGGTCCCACTCTGCGTGGCCCCTGCCCTACCTCAGCGTTCTGTTCCATGGCCACTCATCTATCCCTCCACGGACAGTTTTCATTTGTTTGTATTAATTTTTTTGATGAAAACTTTTAAAAGAAATGGTCAGGTTGACTGATGGCAGGCATTCTCTGAAGCTAAATCATACAGCTGGCTGTCATCGCTAGAGAGGTTTCAAAATAGATAGACCAGTTTCGGAGCCTTTTTGGAAAAAAAAAAAACTAATCTGTTTTCTGATACTGTGATGGCTGACTTCAAAGTCTATCATCCTAACTGCCAGCTCTATTTCACCCTGGCACGGCTTCCTGTGACACCATCTAAGTGGGGACCTGACACCCATTCACAGCATCCCTATCGGCAAAGCGGCTCATGAGGCATTTGGCAGTTCAGAGTTTCATTTTGCTAAGCATCCTATAAATATACATACATTTGTCACTGGATCAAGTGGACAAGCCCTGGCATGACCATAGCAGATGCACATCCCTCCGACTGAAATATCCTTGACCGAGTAGTAATACTGCAAAAAGCAATCCAGAGAGAAATCCTGTTAAGATGACTGCAAGGTGTACGTAACAAAAGGAAATGTTCGCTTAAAAATGGTACTTTCTGCTTTTATCCTTAGTTTGAAGCACGAGGGAACAATTGAGGTCTCACGGAAGCTATCAAGTAGCTCCCTGCACTTTGATCATTGCCCAGAGAGAGAATGTGGGGTTTTGAGAAATTTCCTTCACACGGACATACGAAGTCTATGTTGGAGTATTTATTATCGAGAGCAAGTTGGTACGGCGGGGTGGGGGCGGTAGGGGAAATTAATTCTTCATAAAAGTTGTTTTGTATAGTTTTGTAAAAGACAACTTCCTTTATTGCCATTATAGGAAGCTCAGTGCTCATTAATCATATGCGGACTGTCTGACTTGATGGATTTGAAGAAGCTCAACATATTTAGAGGAAATCATGCTCATAGCAAAGCATTTCTTAACCATTTCAAGAGGAAATAAAAAATAATGAACTGCAAGACTGATTTAACTTAATGTAAGGCTGAAACTACTACATACGTGGAACACTTGTTATTTTTTCATTATGCTAAAATGTCCATGTGATTACTTTCCTATTTGTAATTAATACAGGGCTACGTTTTTAATTATTTTAATATACCCAGCTATTTTTAAAGATAACTTGTGATTATAGTACTGGACTATTTAAAAATGTTTAATTAATATGTATATAACATTTTGTAATTGTGAGAGTACATTATCTTATAGAATCCAAATAACCATCTCAGTGGTAGATCGTTCTATTATTGCAGTTATTCACATAAAAAAAAAACAGCAAGAGTAAGTAGATGAATACAAATTTGCGTTCCCTAACTACAAATTCCCCTTCTCTATTTACTTCTTTTTCTGTTTTTTTTGTTTACATAGAGTACTTTTTATAATATTTTTTGTTACTTATCTTACTTGATATACCCAGACCTTGAACATGAAAAGAAACTTGCTAGAAGTTTACGTGATGTAAAAGTTTGCTTTTCACTAACTTCATCACTTAATAATATAGATATGAATAGGGATATTTGTTCAGAAAGCTGATGCAGTGCTTTTGTAGGTGCTTTTAAAACTAGGAAATTTGTTTTAAATATAAACACATAATGCTTCACTTTTGAGTCATGAAGAGGAGCTGAAATTCAATATCCTATTTTTATATATTTAAATTTATATGTAATGCTTACCGAACTTGAGTACTTTCTAAAGGCTTATTTATATGTTGCATTTTACTCCACTATTTTAAAGGCTCATGTACAATGAAGTTATAAATAATAGATGTGTATCCCAACCCCCCTACTCTGCCTCCTGCAAAAGATGATAAAAGAAACATATTTATTTACATTGATTTTTTTTCTCCGTTATACTGTCGGAAAAGATTAAATTACACTTCAAAATTACTCAGCCTTCCTCAGAGTGTATTTTTAAGTCATGCCAAAGTCATAATTAAAAGTGATTTTTTAAACAAGTAACGAATCTAAACACTGCAGTAAAATAATGATTACTTCTGCATAAGATAACTTACAATATGCTGAAATGTAATGCAAGGTAAATTTATTTCAGGTTTGGAAAATGCAGGGCACTAAAACATCCAACATGTGTTGTATGAGGATAATCAAACTTTAAATGTTATTTTGGGGATGATGGAGTGCTTAGGTGCAGGTAAGTTAGGTAGTGAGAAGAAAATGCATCCAAGGGGTATTCATGAACTGTGAAAAATGCTGCCCTTTGATATTCAACCTTCTGGTTCAGTCATTCGTAACTGGTGGCAGTAGTCAGGCCTTTTAGAGCTAAGTGCATCATTCTGGAACGAAGTGCTGTGTCTCACAATCCCACTTTCTCTCTACAATCCTATTTCCACCTTCACCTCTAGTCATAGAGTAGATAATCTATTAGCATGGATTTGCTTTATGGATTTATAGCTGAATTGGCAACAGTGTCTTGGTTGGGTAGCAGCCTACAAGGAGTGTGACATAAACCAATGACCCTGGTGAGTAATAAGTAGGAGGACAGGCAATTATCACTCATAGAAACCTGGACTGATCACATATATCATAATCCAAAAATTCTAGTTTAACACTGAAAAACAGTCCTTCTGTTAGCTCCTGTTTTCAAAAATCTATTAAAAAGGATGCCATCACCCTTTCCCCCCATGATATTCTATTTATAAAGGACAATAAAACAGCATATACAGTTTTCCCCCACAGTAGCACTTTTTCAAACTATGCCTTGTGATTCATTAAATGAAACATACATTTATTTGAGTGGAAAAAATGGTCCACAGAACAGGAACCCTTACATCACCTAAAAACTTGCTAGAATTATTGTTTTTCAACTCTGCCCTAGACCTACTGAGTCAGAATGTGCCTTTCCCCAATATCGCCAGCTAATTTTATTCACATTAAAGTGTAAAATATATTATACTGTGTATGTGCATGTGTGTACTGATTTATGATAGAAAATATATTTCTTAGTGTGGATGGTGGCCAAAAATGTTTCAAAGCCACTCCATTTCCTGTGGCAACTCCCCAGTGCCAATTATGATAGTAGTACAGCTCACCGAAAGTGACAAAAAATAATTCAGTTGCCAAAAGTAAGATTATGAACGAGGCATTATAATCTTGGTTTTACAAA
The DNA here is from genome assembly GCF_053574225.1 of Canis aureus. NCBI lineage: Eukaryota > Metazoa > Chordata > Mammalia > Carnivora > Canidae > Canis > Canis aureus. The sequence continues at coordinate 68,237,432 of NC_135611.1, read as the reverse complement.
TGAGGAAATTAAAGTTTAGAAATGCTAAAAAGTTTGATCAATGTTCCCCAATAAATGGCAGAGCTTGGCTTGAACAATAGGTTCCAGGTTTTGTTGAATTTTAGTCTGGTAACAATCTCTCCTACAAATCACCAAAAGATATCTTTAAAGGTGATTTAACAATAAATTATTTAACAATTACGAGTATCATTTACAGACCGCAGCATGACTCAGCATGACTTACCCTTCGTGTGACAATAGGATCAATTTCCCTTGGGTCTTTGTGAGCAAACATCATCAAGTCAGCATTCAAGGTACGGATTCTTTGAAATCTCAGGCGAATATAGCGAGCAGAGGTAAATTCTAGCAGTTCAGGAGAAGGATCATCTGCACTTGGTCTCCCGTTGATCAAAGAGATGTGAATCTACACAATATGGGAAATAATTTAACAATAAAGGTTACCAAAAATAAAATATCTGGCCTTTTCTAAGTTTTCTTGAGAAAATAGTTAAGCTTCACTTCTCTCAATTAGGCAGATACAGGTTCATATTTACTCACTGGAAGATAGTGAAGTAATTGAGGAAGTTTACAGACCTTTATATAGATAGATAGATAGATAGATAGATAGATAGATAGATAGATAGATATAGATAGATAGATAGATAGATAGATAGCAATTCATTTGTTTATATTTTAGGCATTCTCTATATACCGCCATTCCCCATATTCTTTTGTTCCAAGGCATTGCACCTACTTGATTTTGCTAGGATCTTCATGAAATCTTAAGTCAATCATTCTTTTTCTGAAAATTGTTATGCCCTAAAGTTATTTAAGAATCTGGTATATGGTGGGGAACCAGAGAACTTGGTCTAAAAAGAAGTTACAAATTTCAGATAATACAGGTACTTAAAGTACTCCTAAGATTGAAAGTCTCTAATTATACAGCCTTAAAATATATATAAAGCAAAAAATGACATTTCAAGAAAACTAGACAAATCTACAATCACAGTGAGAGATTTCAATAGGTTGTTTTTTTGTAATTTGGTTTTCAGAAATTGATAGATCAAGAAGACAAATAACTACCAAAGATTTAACATAATTCTATGAAAAACACACTCTATGAAAATACATTGAAACCTAGATGGAATGGTGATTTTTTAAAGGAAATTAATTTAGCATAATTAATACCAGAAGAAATAAAATAAAATCATGTAAAAATAGAGAAATTAGCAAGAACTACCCTCTAAAGGTGCACAAAGCCACCATCCTCTCACAGAGACTCAAAGGAGCAGAGAATTTGAATGAGGGAAAACTGATAAAACCAAAAGTATTCCCATTACAGCTAAAAAAAAGTATTTCCCTAATACTTGAAGGGCTCCTATAAATCAATAAGAAAAAAAAGACCAACAAAACACAAAAAAATATAAAGGGACTATTTGAAGAAAAGGAAATATTAGGGGCCATTAAGCTTTTGATAAGGCAGGCAGTGGACCTCACTCATAATAGCAGGACTGCTCATTTAAAATACAATAATAAACTTTTTCCATGTTTTCATGCTGTCAACACCCCAAAATACTTCTAATACTCCCTGATGTCAAAACTAAGGAGATATAGGCATTCTCACAGGTGTGAGTGTAAAACGGCGCAAACCACCAGGAAGATGAATTCAGCAATAACTATCAACATTAAAAATGCCTAGAATTTCAACCTAGAAGTTCCATTTCTGGGGAAGATCCTACATTTCTATCATATGTATATATATATATGATATATGTACATTCCTATGGGAAATATCCTACATATATATCACATATATATTATATATAATATATGTATATTCCTATGGCATTTTTTTGGTAATAGCAAAATATTGGAATAAGTCTAATATCCATCAATAATCTGTGACTGGTTAAGTAAGTTAGACATCTCTACAATGAATTATGTGCACGATAAAAAGGAGTGAGGAAATTCTCAATACACTCAAAGGAAGGGGAAGAAATACAGTACTTTTACTTTTCCTTTACTTGATAGAGGCAGTATTCCCTATGTGATAAATTAAGCCAAAATTGTTAAAAACTTGAAACTGATAGGTTTTAGATGGAAAACACACACATGGAGCAGACAGGCAGACAGACACACAGTCAGACACACACGTGAACACTCACAGGAGGCTAAAGAGACAAGGATGCAAGGAGAGAAGAATGCGTTCTGGGCTGAGGACCGTCCCAGGACACGTCAGTGCATATATACGCCGAGAAACTGTCACTTGAGGTCACCCACAGGAATTCTCATCCACTCTTGCAAGATGGTAAATCATGTGTGTTAATTATGTTTCTTGACAGGGGAGGCAATGATATGTGTTTCCATTCCTAACATCCTGCATTTAGATAATCCCTGAGAGAGATTTTACAAACTGACTGCCAATAAACTACTGAATCACTAGAAAAATAAATATAGCAAACTCTGAGATGAGGAACTAATTCTGATGCTACAAAGAATAAACTCGAAATGGTTCAGGATAAAAATACAAAATGTCCCAGTTAATTGAGTCTACCTTGGATATTTCGTAGAGAATGAATTGACTTAACTAACACATTTGAGGATGTCAAATCTACAACACGGAATCTCAATTGCCTGAAACACCTTCCCTTTAATGTAGGAGAATCTAGAAGACTTAAACAGGTCTTGTCTATTCCACAGTTCTGATTCCTCACAGGTGAGCCAGAAATACGTTCAAGATTAAGTTGTCTCTGTGGCTTAAGAAGGTATCAATTAAACGTAAAGAATGAACAAATAGATGCACGAAGCGGTTAAAATTAGTTCCCCTTAGAGATTCTGGTGTCCAAGGAATCACCAGTGCCCTCGAGTTCATGCTTAGATGTGGGTCTCACCAGGCTCTCCCTTCATTGCTTCCAAAAGTGCTATTTGAAAGAAAGGAGGGCATCACCACGCATCCAGGATGAAGGTTTCTGAAAATTACGAAGGTTTATTTGGTGTAAATGCTCCGGGAACCACATCTGGACTGTACACGGCATCCGTAAGCTCCTCACACACGCAGGAACATTAAACAAAATGGCGCACACGCCCTCCTTTAGGTTAACAAACCCCATGATGGCGACAGAAAGGATTCGGCAAGAGGACGCTCCTCCTCACTGCTTTGGTATTTTCGTCAGGCCTCTCTGCCAAGACGTCTTGTGAGGAGGCCGGTCCCAAGCTGCTGCTGGGATGTAACAGCAGCAGCTGTTTGGCCAGGTTGTGCGGAGCCTCCTTCCATCAGTTCCCACCCTCCTTCAAAAGCCCTCCTTAAGGCCGCGCAAAGGCCATCGTTTCCTGACCGGGAGCAAATGTTGTATTTTCTCCCCTTGACTTGGGTGCGTCCGCACCTGCCCTGCAGATGCTCCAAGCATCGGTTGCGGGGCACTCTCTACAACTGCCTTTGAAAATCTAAGCCCGTTCACGTCATTCTTTTCCTCAGAACCTCCCAATGCCTTTCTATCTCACGACCAATAAAAGCCAATGTTTTTACCACAAACTACAAAATCCTCACTTACCTCCATGCCACTTTCGCCCTGCGACACTGTCACGGGGAGCATTCGTCCGACAGCTCTTTTCCTATTCTTTCCCCATCACCTTCTCCGGCCAGACGGGATTTGACCTCAGGGACTCTGCACTTGGGGGTCCCTTGCCTGGGATGTTCTCTCAGCAGATTCTCACTTTCTCATCTCTTTCCAGCCTTGCTCTCAGGAGGTCCTGCTGGGGAGTCCTGGGGTGACCATCTAACCACAGCGCAAGCTTTATTCTGGCGTTTACCATTCCTTGGACCTGCCTCGGGGTTCTCCACGCTTCTCTGCTCCTAACATACCATGAGCACACTGGCCTACTTGGGATAATGAGATTTCTCTCTACTCTTTGGATCCTAAGTCCCCAAAATTCAGGAATTTTTTTAACTGTTTTGTTAACGGATATAATCCCCAGCATAAAGGACGGGATGTAGCAAAAATTAAGTGCTATGTAAAAATTTCTGAATAAATGAGACTTATGTCAATCCTAAATATTTAGCAAATTCAACTAGTTTTCTACCTAAAAATTAATTTCATAAAATAATCAATCAGATTTTTCCTCATGTTAGGTAAGTAAATCTGAGTATGCTATTTCCACAAATTGAAATTAAAGCCAGTAATCCTTTGGATCATGTTCTACCCAAGCATTTTGAGTTAAGTTGATTTAGAGAAAATTAGGCAATTAACAGCTTTGATCCATGATTTCCTTATACCTAAGTCTACTACATTTTTTTAAAATATTAGTTTAACATTAATTAACTTTATTCTCTATTACACCAAAGTTTAATTTCGATAGGTCATTCTCAGCCGGGAAGACCACATCCGTGTGATTTCCAAGTCATGAGACAATGTATTTAAACTATGATCTACTTGACTTAATTCTCTTAGAGCAAGATGGATCTTACCCACCGGTTACTTCCTTCTTTGTGAAAATCATGTCTGGCTATATCAGTGCCCAGCCTATAAATATGATGTACTATAATTCATAAAGCAGTAGATGAGAAACAATAAACCATATTAAAATTATAGAGTAAATTCCTTAAACAGCATCAAGGGGCAATAACAATAAGAATTAAAAATTACACAGCACCTTGTTTCTAGAAGAAAAAAGTTTTTAAATGTTTTTTTAAATTTTTTAATTTAAAAAAATTTTAAAGTTAAAAAATTTTTTTGAGATTTTATTTATTTGAAAGAAAAAAAGAGAGAGCATGAGAAGAAGGAGGGGGAAAGAGAGAGAGACAGGGAGAAGCAGACTCTCCACTGAGCAAGGAACCTAAAGTGGGACTCGATCCCAGGACCCCAGGACCATGACCTGAGCTGAAGGCAGACCTTTAACTGACAGCCACCCAGGTGCCCCTAGAAGAACATCTCTTCCTAAGATGCATAATCATCTTTATGGATTGCTTAGTTTTATTATATGAAACCAAGTAGTTATTAAAAATAACCTTCCTTATATCTATTTTTTAATTTCAGGTTTTTATTTAGATTCTAGTTAGTCAACATATGGTAAAACTGGTTTCAGGTGTAGAATTTCATGATTCATCGCTTACACATAACCTTCCTTACCTTGTCAAAAAAGTTTCACTGCAAGTTTTTAAAGCCTTTTCAAGTCAACACATTATTATTAAAGTCTTAAAAATACGAAAATATGATAATTAAGCCCTGGTAATAAAAATACACTGGGTAATAATGTGGTATAATATATCATTTATAATACAAGTTAATTAAATATTTAAACATTTCAGACTAGAGATTTTCCTATCAAGAATCTTTAGGCCTTGATGAGGAAATGGGACATTATGAAATCAATGTTTTTCCAGTCCATTTTTTCTAGTTGTATCAGACACAGTTTATTGAAGTCCTCTTTCCAATTTCCTTTACCCCTTATTTTGTTATTTGCTCCAACTGAGAGCTGGCACTTTTATGATTATTTTTATTAACTTAAACACCGCTCATTTGTGCATCCAGAAAATGAAGTCCTTTGACGGCTTCTAACACATGCTTACAAAGCTTTATCTCTGGTCCATCCCTTTGCGCTTCAATATTTCTCATTCATTCACTTGTCATTTATTCAAAAATACTAGCTATTTACTATATTCCAAATCAGAGTCATTTTCACTTCCCCTTTTGTGCTGGGGTCTTTCTCATCTCTGGGCTCCTTTTTCAAACTTCTTTTCTGTCTCCCCGTTGCTCCCTGTTTGCATAGATGTAACTTTATACACCTTACAGGTCTCAGTTGAGATGCCAATTCTTTCCTTCCATGAACACCTCCATGTCCTGCCTAGGAGCTCCTGCTGTGATTTCTCCGAGCTCCCATGACTCTCCCCTATTATCCTTTTTTTCTTGTTTGTGTCTGTTACTAGACTGTAAGCTAAATGAGGATGGCAACTTGGGATGCCTGGGGGGCTCAGTGGTTGAGCATTTGCCTTTGGCTAAGGGGGTGATCCCGGGGTCCCAGGATCGAGTCCCACATCGGGCTCCCTACAGGGAGCCTGCTTCTCCCTCTGCCTGTGTCTCTGTCTCTCTCTCTCTGGGTCTCTCATGAATAAATAAATAAAATATTTTTTAAAAATGAGAATGATAACTTTTTCTTATTTCCAATATAGTCTCGGTGCTGAACGTAGTAGTATACAGCAGATTCTCGATAATTACTTATCAAATGAATAAATCAGTATCAGAGCCCCAATATTAGAGTCTGTGAAAGAACATCCAATGAGTTAACTCTTTCCTCAAACATTCACAAATTGTGTATTGTGTATGTCATTTAAAATTTGATTTTGAAATAAAACAAAAAAAAATAAAGAATAAAATTTGATTTTGTATCCATTTTACATATATTTTTAAATCCATTTACTGGATACCCATCCAGAACTACAGTGTGAATTTTTCTTACCATAATTGAATAAATCTCACAAGAGTAGCAATAGTTCAGGTACCTAAAAAGATATATGAGTATCTCTGTAGCCCTAATATTTGGATAAATCAACAAAAAATTATTTAAGATACTAGTCAAAGCCATTGCTAAGGAGACAAATAATAGAGTATAGTTTGTGTACATCCCTTCAGGTACCTCAATATTTTTTTAAGATTTTATTTCTTTATTCATGAGAGACAGAGAGAGGCAGAGGGAGAAGCAGGCTCCCTGCAGGACTTGATCCCAGGACCCCAGGGTCATGCCCTGAGCCCAAGGCAGATGCCCAACCACTGAGCCTCTCAGGTGTCCCAGTACTTCAATATTCTTACTTAGCAGAACTACAAAGACTTTTTCCATGCATAATACAATGTACTGCCTTAGCTTGGAAGGTCCTTAATAAGTACCCACTACGATTAGAAGTTTACAAGTTTTACAAACCTAAGCAAAACAACAACTCTTCCATGGTTGATGACCACTGAGCCATTTGAAAAATAGTATTCTAATATATAAAATGTCAAGGACTGTGTGTGACTTTAACTTCCATAACTAACCTATTTCAACACAGGAAAATGTTAGCTTAATGAACCGTTTAACCCATATGACTACTATCATTGACTACTCTATCCTTGACTTAGTCATAACAGGTCTTTCACTTTCCGGAAAAGACAATATTTTGCTTTTGACACCTACTGGGTTCCAAAAGCCCCTGAAACTTAGATTGCTTTTCTCCTGTTTGTTTTTTTTTCTTCTTCCTTCTTCTTTCTTCTCCTTCTCCACCTTCACCTTCTTGTTCTTCGAATTACATTTCTTACACCTGTCATTTCTGGATGCAAGTTTTACTTTCCATGAACTATTTAAATAAATTCTTCACTGTTAAAACCATAGTCATTAATAAATTGCAGAGTAATAATAAAATCAGCTCTCTTCAAAGAGTATTTTTCATGTTTTTATTTTTCTTCTCTCCTAGTGAAACTAGTTAAACTATTGTACTCCAAAGATTTGCATAGCTTCTCTACTGGCCAAAGAAGATCTCTCTCTCTTCCCTCTCTCTCTCACTTTGTATCAGAGTTACTTATTCTTTCTACCAACAGCGCATTTCCTGTGGCAGCACTATCTAACTCCTATGAAACCACTCAACACATAGAAGGGTGAAGTTTTTTTTTAGAAAAATCAAAAATAGAAGCAAAATCTCAGCTGCTTTAGGAGTTTTGATTTCCTCAAAGTCTCCAAACTCATATGGCCTTTTTTTCCCAAAAGTTTCTGGTGGTCTTTTTGCTTTGTACAGCTCAAAGCAATCCAGCAAAACATTTATTTCTAACCCACTTGTTCAAAAGAAGCTTAGGTTAGTTTCATCTGAAACATGCCCAGATGGGTGAGCTATAATCCATCATAACTGAAGGGAAGATCTTGGTATCATTCCACTGGTCATGATGTATAAAAGGAACAGTAACAACCAGTCCCTAAAATTTTCAAAAAGGTAAAACTATTACTAAACACAACATAAATGTTTGCTCTAAAAGAGCTTTTTATGATGTTTGCTCTAAAAGAACCTTGACATGTAGCTGCTCATCATACATCTATTTCAAAATTTATAATTATTTTCAGACAATAATTTTTAAAACTACCCCAAGTTAAATTTTTTGTATTACTTGTGTTTGTCATTTTCTGGTTAAAGTATTTAATATTTCAAGGATAAAAGGAGAGCTGTCAAAATTAGGTTTTCTCGATCTCTTTTGGGAGCTTCTCATTTAAATTTTATCAAATGCACATGCCATCACTAAATCTTGGTGCTGTCAAACTCAGACTATATAGGGGCACAGACATCATCGGAAAGTCACAGCGGGGAAGAATCTAAGAGGGGTCACTTCAGAACAGGCCATGAGCAAAAGTCACCGGAAGGAAAGTTCTCTCGCTTTTCACTTTGCTCCAAATTTTGTTTGGGGTGTGCCTCACCCAGAGAGAGACTAAGAGAATAGCTTCATTCGTCATGTATCCCAACTTCGTAGCTATTTCAGAAATTTCTTTGCAACACACACATAGTACCTTGCACATAAAAACAATAGTTATTAATGTGTCCTTACCGGATACCAGACACTCTTACATGATCTGCGTACACTAACTCATAGAGCAGTGAGTCCTTGAAAGCTTACCACAACCCTTTTTCAGGCTGTTGCTATTATCTCTTTAAGAAATGAGAGACTGACATTTTACCAAGTAGGGCTATGTTCATATAGCTGGGATCTGCTCCAGTTCTAGTCTGCCTCTGTTGGCTGAACTCCTCGGCTCAAACACAACACTACCTCACCAAGTAGAGGCTGGATAAGCATTTCGTTGAATAAATAAAAGCCAGTCATCTAGGCACTATCTGCACACTTCTAGCAACAAGAAGCTCACCACTGGGGAGAGGACTTTCCCCTGAACCCTCCTCCCTCCATTCTCTTATTTGCTTTACTTCCATTCCAGTCCTATCTGTGACTGACTCCACTCTTTAAATTCCATTTTCTCTATAGTGTCCTGCTCTCCGTCCCCTGGAATTTTCTATATTGTTTGACTTCCCCAGCTCTTGGCTTTTCTTCATAAATTCGAGTCAGATTTATCCTAGTAGGGTTATCCCGGCTGGACTTCCTGAGGTAGACTGCTTATTGAGCGCCAGGGCACCACTCAGGACCCACCGCCAGGTGGGTTGGTGCCCCGTCTCCTGAGTATATTAAAGGACAAAGGATCACTGAGGCAAGGACAGTCTTAGACCTGATTAACACCTCCTGGCATTGATCCACGTAAATAGAGATCCTCCTGGTGAACAGAGGCGAAGCTCCAAACTGGAACCAGAACATGGCCAAGACTCGGAAGTCTAAAGCGTCCGTTATCCAGGAAAGAACGAACAATCCCCGAGGTCTTACAAACATCATAATAAATTAAACCGGTTATGACAAGTTTGTACTGAAGCGTTTGATTAAAAAAAAAAAAAAAAACATTCACCGGCATGCAAAAGAATTAATTTACAGTTTAGAGTAAAATCTACTAAGTAGAAAGGACTAAAAACCTCACATTATAGGAAGAAGGGGAAAATAGTATGTTCGTACCCACAACAATTATCTGTGAAACGAACAGGCTTCTCCTCACTGTGGACAGCTGTTAGAGAAAGCCCCAGACAGAAGAAAAGCAACCGAGAGCACGGAGACCCACACTGTAGGACAGAACAGTCGGTACCCTTGAAAGATCTAATAAGAGCACAAAGGAAAACTTAAGCAACATTTTCCTGTTTTGTTCTCAGTCCTTGTGTGGGAACACTTGTTTAAAATTAAAATAAAATCTTGGAGCAGGAGGTCTAACTACTGTGCCAGATCCTGTGTCATTAGATTGGAACAAAACCTAGATGTGTGCTTGAAAAAGAAATCCAGTCTCTCTTCCATCCTTACTCTCCGACTCAAGAGTTCCTCAGAGAGCAATTGTGTGAGTGTGTGTGTTGTGTGCGGTGTGTCGCAAGGATATCAAGGAAAAGCTGTATAAATACATTAGTTGGATTTTTTCCCCTCTCATTTCTAAAAAAGCAGCATTTTGGTGTGGCTGTGGATGATCTCAACTAGTGTATTGTTCAGAAAGGTTCTACTGCAAACAACAAGATGTGAGAGACGTTAGGTTATGGAGTCACACGGCGACTTAGAGAAGAATTTGAGCACAGACACGCGGCGCTCGCAGTGGGCTTGTCCCCCAGGCTCCCTGTATCTCTACCATCCCCAACACCTGTGCCTGCCCATGTGCCCCCCCTTCCCCTGGTCACGTGCCCACGCACACAGGGACAGGCTCCCTCTCCGCAGGTTCCCACTCTGCCACCTTCCTCTCTCATCTTCCTTTTGCTTCCATGTTACTAATTTTGTGTTGTCTTCTTCCATCTTTACTTCTCTCTTGACTTCTCTCCCCCCTCCCTCTCTCCGTCCCCCAACCCCTTAAACTGTCATCCTGCTTCATTTCATCTTTACAGTGAAACTGTACATCCACAGTTGGTCAAGTTTCTATGCTTTCAAGTGAAATCGTGTGTCCTATTATTTAATTATGGTCTCTGGCCAAGCTTTGTAAGAGGAAACTACAGGTTCCTCCTCTCCAATCTTAAGACTACACAATGAACAAAAAAATTAAGATTTTTTTTCTTTTTTGCAAAACAAAATTTTATCTTTCCATAACCGGATGATTTTTATTTCAGTAGGATTATAAATCGTGTAACAATGAGTCTGTGTGTAACAATGAGGATGTTTGCACATGTACGATTCCCTAGATTGGCTAAGCCTGTGCCTGATGCTTTGTATAACTGGATGTGTTTGTGTGTGTTTTCAGGTAGTTAATGACAGTTTAAGACCTTATATGTTGGGGGCAGATGGCATGGGTTCAAATTCCGCTTCTGCCACTGACCACTTGTCTGAATTCAGGCACCTTAATCTCTGTGTCTCCGCCTCCTATGTAAAAGGCAATTACAAGCTTCTCGTGCTGTTTCCTGAATTAAAAGAGATAATTCATCCAACCTGAGCAGAGAATGCCTAGCACACAGGAAAAACCATTAAGTGCTAGTAGTTGTTACTCTTGAGAAAGTCAAACAGATAATATAAATGGTTACGTTTGTCTCTGCTTAGCAGGCTGTGCTGGGCCCTGTACAGAAGCTACCTGTTACCCCGCCCCCACCCCTGGGCTGCCTCGGACAACACAAGCAGCAAGTCCCTCCCGTAATAGAAAGGTGATTCTGGCAACGCTAAGAAGGCAGAGTATCCACGGGAGACCATGCATTGAGAAGAGGATATGGGCCTGCATCTTGCCTTCACAGAGGGACGAAGACAAAGAAAGATGGGAGGGCTTCCTGGCTCATCCCCTCCCCACCACAGCTCCGCGAGGGGCTGGGCTCGGGGGTCGGCCGGTATTGCCACCTGCTGACTCGGGGGTCGGCCGGTATTGCCACCTGCTGACCAGTGGTTGCTAGACCAGACGACAGAGCAGGTGACCGAGCGCCAGCATGAGGCCTGCAGGACGGGGAGGCTGCAGAACTGCTGATCTCTGGGCAGGAGTTGGTGAGAAGACAAAGATGAAGGAGGAAAGGACGTGGGAAGGGACTCTCTGCAAACCTGACCTCACGCTGGAGGTTTCGTTGGACTCTCCAGGTGTGCAGCTCGCACTGTGATGTGCACAGAACATTCAAAAAACTACCAAGGTTTTTAAAAAGGGCCGCAACGAGGAGGCTGGGTGCCAACGTTACAGGCTTTGCTGAGCCACAGCAACACAGGCACGACCCACGGCCACAGCATCCTCAGTTCAGGTTCCTCCCCTCTTCTGTACAGAGTTGGATCATAATCATTTATTTACTGGGTTTGTAGGATGCTGGCTCTGCACACCCCTGACATCTGCACGGCACCAACAGATCTCCAGTCCCTTCAAAGAAACAGAGTGCACCAAGGGACCTCTCCTCCCACGCACCAGAGGATGAAGCTTTCTGTAGATTTACTGAGTACACAGTGTTCCTGTTCCTTTGCTGGACTCACAGTAATAACTGACCACAGGAAGCTGCAGGGCCGTGCCCTCCAAGCAGCTCAGATACAGCTCGTGATGTGGGTTAGCTGGCGGGGGGTGGGGACACGCTGAACCTCAGGGCCTCCTCTTCTGCAGGAATTCACGCCAACTCGTGAATATTAGAAACACTAAAGCTTGAGAAAAATGAATAAACAGTGATACGGAGGTCATTGATCATTATTGTAAGTTATTTGTCTAAAGTGGCTTTTGCTTCACAACATTCCCTTTTCTCTTTCCTCTTGACAAACACAGTGTGAATGAAAGGTAAAGGGAATAAAACATTTCATCAATCATCCAGGGGCCAGGGCTGAATTGCTTTCTGTTATACATTTGCTGCCAAGTTCACAGAATCAGGTTTGTTTTCAATTATTTGTAATATGCTTTCCCAGAAGAATTTATAATAGGCTGTTTAGGCACTGTTCCCTCTGCTATTAATGACAAAAATACAACTGTTCCTCCTTAGCAAAAAGAAAAGAAGTTAAATTAGGAAAATTGTTATAAATGTTGCTGCTGGGCTTAAGGGTGTTTGGGTTTGTTTTCATTCTAAACTGGCTCCAATGAGAAATGGCAGGAAGACGGTTTCATTTCTTCTTCCCTCTCACTGTGTTTATTTCCACAATAAGAAGCGAGCTAACAATCTCTTTTGGAGACAGTCAGTAATGACGACACCTCCGCAATGTGGACAACGAGCATATGTCATGCCCGTCTGTGTTGCCTTCGTGGTCCCTTGGAAAAAAACGACGACAAAAAGCGTATAGTGTAATTCCAGCGAATATTCATGGGGAAGAATGCCGGGTTCCAACCTCTCCACTTCTAGAGTGACCTTCTCTCACCGCCCTCAGGCCATGGTCAGTATCTCTAAGTCTGATAATCTGTGAAATAAAGCCACAGACTCATTCATAGGAGATGTCATGCCTTACTCGAGGTCTAGGCAGGGCAGTCTTCCGAGAAACACAAGTAGGAAGCTCTGAAGTTTTACTTCTATGCACCCCCGAGGGGCTGATTACCTCGTGGACAGACGATGTACTGATTTTCCTAGCTCCAATCACCTCCCTCCACAGAGCAGGGCCGGAGACCACAACAGCCGTGTAGTGGAGTATATCCTTCGAAAGCTAGTTCCGAAAAATCTTGGACCTGTGACTCGTGTTAGTATGGAACGGGTTTTTTTGTAGGTTTCTCTGAAAATCTGGTCAATATTCTATCCCTTCTTTAGCTTCATTTCTGATAATTCACCTTCTTTCCTATTTCTCACCCTTTCTTCTTTATCATGATTATATATAATGTAATAGATCTCATGACCTCCCTATCCTCCGGCAATGTGCTTTAACTGAAATAATCCTTCCCCTTACTGCTACATCTCTATCGCTGTTTCTTCAAAATTCCTTTAGAAGAAGCCAGTGGTGACACTCCAAGCCCATGATGGGCCGGTCTACAGCATGGTCTCCACACGGATCGACATCTGCTCAGTGCTGGGGATGGGGAAGTAAAGGCCTGGCTTTGGACAGAGATCCTCAAGTAGGGTTGTAAGGAGCTGTGGCGGCATCAGCCCCTATATAGGACCAGCCTAGAAGTGCCTGAGATCAATGCTTTGCTTCTCGTCCCCAAGGAGAATTCTCTCATCCTGGCAGGGGGAGACTGTCAGTTGCATACGATGGACCTTGAGACCGGGACCTTCACACGGGCCCTCCGGGACCACACAGACTATGTCCACTGCCTGGCACTGCGGGGGCGGAGTCCTGAGGTGCTGTCAGGTGGAGAGGATGGAGCCGTGCGACTTTGGGACCTCCGCACAGCCAAGGAAGTCCAGACCATTGAGGTATGTAAGCATGAGGAGTGCTCGAGGCCACACAATGGGTGTTGGATCGGCTGTTTGGCCACTGACTCAGACTGGATGGTCTGTGGAGAAGGCCCAGCACTCACCCTCTGGCACCTCCGATCCTCCACACCCACGACTATTTTCCCCATACGGGCGCCACAGAAACACGTCACCTTCTACCAGGACCTGATTCTGTCAGCTGGCCAGGGCCTCTGTGTCAACCAGTGGCAGCTGAGTGGGGAGCTCAAGGCACAGGTGCCTGGCTCCTCCCTAGGGCTGCTTAGCCTCAGTCTCAACCAGCAGCCAGCAGCACCCGAGTGCAAGGTCCTGACAGACGCAGGTAACTTCACGAATCTCGGCTACTGCGCCTTCCCCTTGTCCTTCTGACCTCTGGCAACACCCCTTCCATCCATCCCAGGAATTTAGATTGCTTTTTTTTTTTAATAAAATAAGTGAATTAAAAAAAAAAAAGAGCCCTCCACTGGGCTCCTTCTACAATATGTTCTTTTAAAAAAAAAATAAGTAAATTTAACGTATTCTCCATTTTAACTCACCACGTTGTGTATACCTAGCTCTCTTCTCTCACATTTCTATATTCCTATGTCCTTCTAGCGGTATATTTAACAAACAACATGATGGTACCGCCAAGGAGAAAGGAAAACATTCTCTTAGGACATAAACATCATAACGAGATATACAATCTGTGGAGAAGCACACATATACCACTAACAATCTTGTCCCTTTTTCAGGTAAAAAATGCAAATGCAGATGGGATCAACAAGCTAGTGAGCAATTTAAAAATAAGCATCCCAGAATTTATACCTCTAAATGAGTGTTGTCCTTTTTCAGAGTAATAATTTTGAGGTGTGCTACTTAACAGCAATATTGCCTTTTCTCTAACCATTGTAATACTCCTTGTGCTTTTCATTATTCCCGAGCATGTCCTTGAAGCGGCAAGAGGAAGACCGCTTCAAAACCAAAGATCATTGCAGGAAAGGAAAAGAGGTAAAAAAAAAAAAATCAAAACTGAGAATAGAAATAGAAAACGTGAGCCGGGACTAGCATAGGGTGCAGCTAGCGGAGCCTGGCCGCTCCACCAGCCAGAGCCCCAGAGCTCCCGTGGGCCGCAGAACAGCCTGGGGACCACCCAGGGGAGTACTGGGAACACTAAAGAGCTGAGAAAGGAGCTGGGAGCCAGAGATTCTTGACTTGAGAAATCTCTCCACTCGTCGGAAAATCAGATCCCTGCAGGCCGCTGAAGACAAGTCCTCGTGCACAGTGGACAGGATTTTACTACGTCAATGTCACTCGTAAAAACAGATTTAGAGTCAAAACGCAAACAAACGAACCTGGTGAAAATAAACAAGACGCTTGAATCCTGAGTCTGATGGATAATCCTGCCTGGCGCTGCTTCCGGTCATTAGGAGCCTTAAAACACAACAGGTGAAATCAATTTCAGCACATTATCCTGTCGATGCAAAATCGCAAATTCATAAGGTGACACACCCCTTTACACACCATTGAAAGGATTATGATAACAGACTGTGTTTCTCTTTAACTTTGAGAAGCAGAAGAACAATTATGGGTCATCTAAAATGTCCTTCCAGCCGGTGGGATAGGTTGCGTCTGTATTTCAATGAACATCTGTTTGACAAATTGAAATGCTAATTATGATTTATCATTTCCATGACATCAAATATCCAGATAGTAATAAACATTGATGACCGTTTTTTTTTTTTTCAGTTTCACGCAGATGTTTGGCATCTCATAAGATACCACCTTGGTTTTACATAAAAGTGAAGGATTTCTGGTGTTCTGCACAGTACAGCAAAAGGAAGCGAATACGGATGAAGCGGTGAGCACTTCATTTTCTTCTCAACGTGTAAAATTCAACTGACAAGGCCTTTACAATACCATGCACGAACCTGTACTTGAAAATAAATGTCTTTCAATGTTTTATAAATACAACCAAAAGCCAGAATCAAAACCTAACTCTATAATCAATATTGTAAACGGTCTTCAGAGAAAGTCCCTAAATCCAGAGTTTGTCCTTCAGATCATACGTCCGGAATGATATATGCTTGAGTATATGATATTTAAGATCTGCTGTGACACTACGGAATACGGATCTCGTACACTCGTCTGTTTGTGTTGGCGTGACGCATGCCAGGGTTGGCCTTCTCTGCACCTGCCTGGAAAACCTATGGGTCTCAAGCCCCTTCTCCTGAAATCATTTGTTTTTTTCCTCCCTCTCAGGAAGCCAGTGGAATTAACAAATAGTTGCCTATTATATAAATCACACCAAGTCTGAGCGCACATCTCCCAAAGGATGATTTTCACATCCGGCAACAAAGAGAATATGTAACACTTGCAATGTTCTGGTAAGAAATCTCTGTCCAAAACTGTGTCTTGCTCTTTGATGTTACGGGTCTCACCTCCCCCTCTGACCTCACCGGGTGACGTGCCTCTGGGCTCAGTTCTAGGACTGTTCCTCCTCTTGGTCTCTTTGTACTTCCTGGGTGATCTCATGCAGTCTCCCAGCTCTAAATTCCCAAATTCCTATCTTCAAGCAGTCTTTCTCATCTGAACTCTGGAATGCTACATATTGCCTATTCCATTTCACCATAACATTGGACATTTTCAGCTTCACATAATTTAAGTGCAGCTCTTGGTCCTCAGAACTTGCTACATCCACAGTCATCCCCGATTCACTTAATGGCAACTGCATCCTTCCAGCTACTGAGGCCAGAAATGGCCAACTCACCCGTTGCTCATTCACTCGCACCTCACGGAAAATCCATCAGCAAATCCTTCTGGCAGATGCCATTGGTCAGGAAATCCTCTCGGCTCTACTTCTAAAATATATCTTCTCTTCAGACACCTCTCACCTTCACTAAGTGCTACAGAGGCCTCTTGACTGTGTTCCTGCTTCCACGCACCGCCCCCCCCCCCCCACCTGCTCTAACATCGGCTTAACAAGAGTTAAGAGAGGGAGGGAAGGACGGGGATGGGAAATGACTGTTGATGCATACGGGGCTCCTTTTGGGGGTGTTGAAAAAGTTCTAAAATTAGATCATGATGAAGGTTGCACAACTCCGTGAAGATACTAAATGCTGCTGAACCGTATACTTGAGATTTCTGAATTTTGTGGCATGTGAAATCTATCTTAATAATGGCCTTAAAAAAAAAAAAAGACTATGAAGGGTCTGATGTTACCTAATTTGCAAGATAACAAGTTAGCCTGATGTCACTTCATGGATTCTGGTAAAACATATGAGACTCTATGAGAGGGCCAAGTGACTGTATTACTCACAGCACAGGGGGCAACATGAGCCCGTTGGGTGCCAGTCTCTGAACCCCACTTCCTGCCGAGAGGCAAAACGAGAACCCGTGGATGTGTGCACTGCAGTGGGTCACGGTAAAGGTGAGGAACCCCCAGCGTTGGATTTCTGGTGTTCTGCACAGTACAAAAACCATATCTTTTTCTTGGGGCAATGGCATGCTTGCCCCCTGCTCTGGAGGGAGACACCATCGACATCTCCCAAGGCGATAAGCAACCCTGTGCTTTGATTCACAGGGAGACACTGACTTTACTTCCCAAGGCTGTTCCCTAACTAGCCTTGGACAGATGGTCTAGAACAAAGACGATCAGCGCCTCTCAAAATTCATAACCACTTCCTGACTGACGTTGGTCATCTGACAATCAGATTTGTCACCTGGCCCTTGAGGCCTAAGCTTCTGGAGCTTGACTACTGACCACAATATAACTAGTTCAAGAAACACCGCCTGACCCAGATGGCTCTCAGCTGTAGTAGTTTTTAAATAGGCACTAATGTGCTGATTTTACCATTGACGTTTATCTCATTTAATTGCACCACGAACGTATTGCTATTCTTCATGTTTGCAGATAGGAAACAGGCTCAGAGAGCTTAGTGAGCTTGCCCAGGAGCAACGAGTAGAAAGTGATAGAGCCCAGGATTCAAGTGCTATGGTAAGTGCGTGTGCTGGAGCTATGCTGACCCGGGCGGATGTACTTTGCCACAGATGACGGCCCTGCACAACCAGCAAACCCGGGGATCATTCAATCCCCGTAAAAATGCAAGTTACAAATGTTCTTTGGTGGTGGTAAACATTGTATAGATCCTATTTCCCAATGTTCTCTCTAGTACTATAGAGCCTCCCCCGGATTTCCAAAGGCGTGAAGCAAATAATAATACAAAGGCATTCTGGGTTCTATTTTCCTGAATTGACACTTTGGACCACAAGAGTTAATAAGGCTGTGTTTGTGATAATGAGCTTATTTATACACTGAAGCTCTCCAGGATGAAATCCAGAAACTCAGAAGTCTACATCGGTGTCATTTCAGGCAAGAACATTTGACAAATGGAATAAATTCTGATACAAGATTCTTTTCAAAAATCATATTTTGAATGTTGATTGCACAAATGGGATTAAAAAATTGATTTCCTTCAATATTCTATTAGTAATGTATAAAGTATCAGTTGGTATGATGCAAGATTTACATAGAGTTAAGCCTAAAGTTTCTGTAGGGCATTTACCTACATATTCAGGTAGAGCTTAATTGGTTTAGAGAACTTGTAAGTTTTGCTAATTATAAGTTTTAAGGAAAGACTAAAACAACATTTAGTGATCTTTTTTCATATAATTTTAAGGGCTAACCGTATTTTGCAATAAACATCCTCATAATGAGCAATAATCACAAATTTGGTTTTCTCGTGCTGGTTTAAGCATTGAAGCAGCAAATAAGATACCTTTCCTTTATGTCCACTGAAGCGATTACCTCAGGAAAGATTCGAGATTTTAGGCAACTCATAAATCTTTAATAGCTCAATGCCTCAGAAAATTGACTCTGGTTAATTTTAATTATAATTTCAAAATATATTATTTACAATTTGCTACCACCTTATAATTTCTTTGATCTGCAGCCTTTTCCAAACTTTGCGAGGCTCCAATATAATTTTCTTAAAACCCATTTATGATGGTATTAGAGTTTCTAATCTAATCTAGAGATTCACTAACAGGATGGTTTTATATTTTCTAAAGCATACAATTTCCAGATTTGGGGTTATTTGTTCACACCTCCTTCCAGAGCTTTCCGGTTTTAACTCCAGGATCAAGGGGCTCTGCTAGTTCTCCGGTGCAAGGTTCAGGGAAGTCTTTGGAACGGGAAGCATACTGTTGAAAACACAATGACTAGATATAACTAGAATAGAAAGTTGTTAACCCACAGGAGTGACTCATGCTAAATTAAACTATGCAAATTAAGTAAAAATGCATAATAAACAAGTGTTAAGGGCGATGGTAATAAAAATTGAAAGTGTATTTGCAAAAGATTCGGAGGTCTTCAAAGAAGTAGTAAATATTTTTCTTACTAAATTGGTAAATCTCTCAATTTAACAGCCTAGTAGACAAACTTCCCCAAACGGGAACAAACACGGTGAAGAGGATGATTCATGTGTTTTTATAAAGTGCTCTGTAAGTAATTATTTCTGAAAATACATCCCAGGCCCACCATCATGGGTGAGACACAATGGGGAAGGAGGTCTTTGTCTAGCACTCAGCGGGGGCCTCTACACTAATATGTATTCCCACCCACTATTGCCACACCACACACTTGGTGCAATTTTGCTCCAGATCTTGTTAATCATTTCAGCATTCAAGTCTCCCTGAAAAGTCCAGCTGAAGGAGCATACTGATTCATGTGGCTTAAAAAAATCCTTGCAATTTAGAAGCTATTTTTTATTGAAGGCAATAAGCGAGTGGCATGAGAAGACATCAGGCACCTTTGTATGCTAGAGTGCGCACTTCCACATGTTCCTATTTTGCCTTTGTTCTAAGTTGTGGCAAATGCAAGAGCAAAAGACGGGGTAGACTCAGGAGGATAATAGTTTCCTTAAAGATTTCCCAACCCAGTTGGAAGAGACACGCTGACAAGCTTTAGAAAGATAACGTGATGGGGATAATTCAGCCTTTAAACAAAATAGCTCTGAAGACAAAAGTGGAGTCATCTGTAAAGAAGGATCTGACTTCTAAGCCCGTAAAAATCATATCTAAAGTTCAGGTGCTTTAGGATACACTAATTATTATCTCTTAGTAAATATTGTAAAGCTATTTCACTTTCTATACTTTTTAATCTAGAATCCCATACACTTTTTATTTACAAAATAATTACACATTTTTACTCAGTTTGATATTCCTAAAATCTTGCAAGTTCAAAAATGTGTTAGTCCAATTGTGTCAATTTTTATGTCTGGCAACGTTCCATGGAGAAAAGCTTATCTATTTTATTTCATTTGAATTTGACTTTTCCTTTTTTTTTTTTTTTTGAGTAATAAACTTTTAGAACTTTACAAATGATTACATTATAGATCTTCACGGTGTTCAGAATTCCCCAAACATTTAAAAACTCAATTTTTCACCTAACCTTACTGTATCAATGATGACTCTTATAAGGAGACTCTTGAGGATAGAGAGATAGAATGGAATTGTGGATATTTATATAATTTCTTTTGATTTTCTTTTTCCTTGAATGTGCCAAAATACGTATCTGAGGGACTGTGGCTGGAACATCCTGAAATCTGCTCTGACAACTTTAAAAATGTTCTCAACATATTTGTTTTTCTTATGAATGTGACAGTTTCTGGTCATAAATAGAAGTTCTTTACGACATTAGCATATAGACACTGGGAATTATGTTTCAAATGTGTATATGTCCTTTGACCTACTGATTCATCTTACCAGACTTAGTTACAGAAATATTCACAGGAGAACATAAACATATTTATACAAGATGTCCGTGATAGAATTGCCTATAACCATGAAAAGCTAGAAATAGCTTAAGAGGCCATCGGTCAGGATGTGATTAAACAAATTATAAGATGCCTACATTTCAATGACGTGTCACATCACAATTAAAATAAAAATAATGTAAATCTACCAATACTGAAATGAGAAGAAAAGGCCATGACATCATAAGTCAAAAAGCAAATCATAAACACTATGTAGGATAAATTCTATCGGTGCAAAAAATAAGATTACATAATACACATTTTCCTACATGCATTAAAAATAGTTGTTAGCAGTGGAAAGAACGGAAGAAGAAAAGGGGCTCTGTCTTCCATCTTGGCCTATACATCACGGCGCAAGTCTCCTCGTGTAGTTATTTTACATAATTCTATACCATTTATTTCTTAAGTGGCATTTTAAAATATTAAAATAAAACCTTAAGTGTTCTATAAGAATTTCGTTCCCTTAAGGAACTTCACACTGGGTCATTTGCTCTTATGCATCATCCATAAGGAGCAATGATCCATCAGCATTACTACTGGTCCTGGCTTCACTTCCATTCTTGAGGGAAGTGGTTAAAAACAATAAGGCAGTTCCCATGGCTTTCAAAGGTTTCTCCTTAGCTTTTGATTCTTAGAGAGATTCTGGCCCTGTATACTCTTGAATATATTCCAGCCTATTAAAGTGTCCTCAAAGACTGAATGAAAGTAGTTAAGAACAGATTTATAACAGATAAAATGCCAACTTGAAATGCCATGAAATTGGCCTATAGATAAGCTACTTGTCTTTTTAATTGAACTAAAATAACTTGGTACAGCTTGTACATTAATTGGATGCATGTCTTTCACCCACAGCAAGTATGTGTGAACACTGGGCATCTGTAGATTGCTTTAAATCTACAAGGGTATGCACTTGCAGTATTTTAGTTGGTATCGTAACAAAGCTGCCGGTGGGGGAGAGAGCAAGCAAGGAATTTAAACCAAGCTACAGGTTCAAAACTGAGCTGCAAAGAAGGCACATTGAAAGTAGAACTGAGGAGGTTGCAGAGAAGATGGTAGTGTTGGGAATTAAGGCCTGATTTTACCTCAAATCCAAGGCACTTTCCTGTAGACCACAGCCACTTCCATAAGATAAATACTATTTTTCAGCCTGATACTATGCAAAAGGTTAATCCATTCATTCAGCTACTTCAGAGTATTTATTACCGTCCTCACTTTAGCCTACTGGTCACAATACAATTGCTCTATAATCAGATACTTGGCAGGAAATCACATTGGTTTCAGGCAAGCAGATTTCAGTTACTATTTGTGTTATTGTTGTTCAGTCTAAGGTATCCAATCTGCGGAGTCCACGTGCTGATACATCTACATAGGCAAGTTGAGGGTAAATTCATGACCGTGGCTAAGCACTTGGGTGTATCGGCCTGGGTTAAAATTTTGGCTCTGCCATTTATTACTGTAGATAGTGTTGGGCAAAGTAATATTGCTCATCAGTTTCCTCATTCATAAAACTGGAACACAAATAATGTCTCCTACATGTATTTATTGTGAATGTTTGATGGGTTAAGAGAATCAAAGTACTTAGAAACGTATCTGACAGGTGGTGAGTGATCAATAAATGTTAGCTATTATTATTTAAAATCCACTTTGGGGAAAATATATTGGTTCTAACCAGAGGCCACCCAACAAAGCACTTCTGCTTGGCGGCAAGCTAGCTCTTCATTTGGTTGGAAATACATTCTCCACGTTAATCACCCAGAAGACTACCCAGAAACAAGGAATATTGATGCCTAAGTCCCTGTAAGTAATTAAATCCTGTGGATTTGCCTGTGCACTTGACATTTGAGAGGGACAAGCTACCCATCCATCCTCTCGGCTTCTTCCTGGACTGAGCTATACTATCACAAAATTATGGAATCAAATCATATTATCTTAGTTCCTCAGGGACTCATATACCATCTCTGAGTGAAATTTTGTTTATATCCTTTGCTTTCTTACGTGGTAGAAATAAATGGGTGATACCGTCCCCTGTACTTGGTATGCTTCAAAATCTTGTACTTTTTGCTATCTGAAGCCTTTACATATGGACTGCGTTAAAATTTTCTCTGAGAATTCACTGCCAAGAAAATATTTGTCCTGCAAATTTGGATGCTCTCTTTTGTTAGACAGGAAACTACATTTTCCTTTTTTTGCCCTAATTGTCTAAAAATTCCAAATTAAATTAAGATTTCAATTGCAATAACTTAGTCCAGATGAGCAGTAAATATGCCTTTCTCTTTAATTTTTTGTTGTTTGGTTAAATTTTAATTTGTGTCAGTTGAGTGTGTTTTGTTATGTATGCCACCTTGATATTTTTCTTGGAACTAGGTGGAGGTAAAAGGGGATATCTCTTTAATAAATAATGGTAATAAATTCCTTTATCTTAACAACTCTTCATTCTTTCACTCATCTAGTATTATCTACTATTACTGAGTACCAACCCTGCTAAGTATTGGGGAAAGAACAAAAAATGAGACAATCTGCAAACCCTCAATTTCTTTAAGGTAACATAAGAACATACAAAAGTATATACTTAAGAAAATTATTGAATTTTCAGATCCAATATGTGAAATCCATGCTATTAGAATCATTTCTCTGAAACTGTTAACTCACATTCCCTTGAAAAATGCCTTTTAATCCTTGAAAGTAAAATGAAGCTAATTCTTAAACAAAGATATCAAGAGTTATAAAACCAAGTAAATGAAAAACCCTTTACATTAATTGCATTGGTTCTACATATATCCCAGCAACACTCAAGAGATTATAGAACTGTTCAGAGCTGTTTCAGAATCTTCCACACATTCCTCTAACTAAATATTACAAATTTTATCTTTGAAGGTGAATAATTGAGGGTGGGGGATAAAAACAAGACATTTAGCTCCCTTTGAGAGGAGTTTCACAACATTTGAAACAACATTTCACCGATGGTAATGAACCCTTTTATTCCTGCCACCACAAGAGCTGAAAGTCACAGATCTTATTTTAGTTCGTGAATTCCGGAGGATTGCTTCAACAGTCAAGTTTCTTCGCACACACACTTCACAGTTTTTGCTACAGAAGCTCAGAAAGGAAGCCTTCTCTGGCTTCCTCTACAGTCCTTGGCCAGCTCGAGCCCTTCATCTCCTTCCACTCAAAGAGCAAGTTTTTCAAAAGACAAAGTTCTGTTGCAGCTCTGGAAAACCTTGTACAAATCGCCCAACTGCCAGTCACCCACATAAAAGCCCGAGAAAGTCAGGAAAAGAAGGAATTCTAGGTTGCATTGTGTATGTAACACACAACGGCAAATGCTAATAATAGTTGTCATTTGCTGAGGCCCCACCTTGAGCCAGATATTTTATACAAATCGTCTCATTTAATACGACTTCCGTTGGAAGGCATGTGTTTATATTTCTCCATTTTGAGATCAAGAAACTGAATTTCAAAGATCGGTTCCATGGTTACACAGCCACAGTCTGACAGCCCAATGGTCCCGAAGCAGGCCTGGTTCCCAAGGTCCACGTGCTCGACACCACCACCTGGTACCATTCAAAGGCCTGCCTTCCGTACAGATCTCCACCGTGCCTGCCATGGGAAAAGCTGGTACGAGACAAAATAGACTGGCAGGACTTTGTATTAAACATGCTCTGTGTTTCCTTAGGAATTTCAGAGGCTGTTACACTCACTTAACCATGTCTCTTTGAAATGAATAAACAGCAGCTGGGGAAAATGCATGTCTTACAGAAGTATTCTATATGCATCAGACAAATTAAAAAAAAAAAACTCAATTCCAGATGTTAACATAAAAGTATCCAGCTGCTACCAAATGATCGGCTAGGACACCGGAGGCAAAAGAAAATCAAACTGGAAATTAATTTCAAAAGAGAAATCAACGTGGAGACACCAATTTGGTTCGGTGCGTTGTTCCAGGACACTGGATATCTCTCTGCTGTTTAGAAAGTACTCCCTTAAATGAGGGAAGAGGGCTGCAAAATTGGTTCCTGATGTGAGTAATTAATGCACGATCTTCAAGATAACAGTCTGTGGCCTCTGTAGCATTTTGCTGATGTGTTAGTTTTGAACTAAAGAAAAACAAAAAAAACCAAACAAACAAAAAAAAACACACATCTCTTAGGTAACCCCCAGAGACGAGGGGGGCAAAATAAGGATGACTGTTGTGTGTACGGAGTTTGCCCACTGATGTTCTTACGTGGATATTTAAATCTGAATCCAAACTAACTGATGGCCTTTCTGTCTTTGATTTTCCTGGGACTCCGGTGTAGCGCCCGCACAAACCTGAATGACGCGTGAAAATGCCTACCAGACCCAAGGTGGGAGCTTCCCGTCACCAACCTGAAAGCTAGCGGATTGGCTCATCGGGTCGGCCCGACGAGGGGAGTCAAGGCCCCGCTTTCCCCTCGCAGGCAAGAATGATCGGATTCGGCCGTGGGCACGGAAGGCTTTACACATCTGTTCACATGGGGACTGAGCAGCAGGGAAATGCAGGAAGGCAGTCACGGTCCCCTCCCTCAAGGGACTTGATGGTTAGCTTTACTACAGCAACGCCAAGTAAACACGCACGGCGATCTGCGGAAAGGCAGTGGGAAAGACTCTATGCTAAATGACTGCATATAGGATGCTTTTTATTTTGCTAAAAGATTGTATTTATTTGAGAGAGAGAGAGAGAGCATGAGCAGGGGGAGGGCCAGAGGGAGAAGCAGACTCCCCCCAACAGGGACCCCAATGCGGGGCTCAATCCCAGGACCCTGAGGTCATGACCCTAGCCAAAGGCAGCCGCTTAACCAACTGAGCCACCCAGAGGCCCCTCGAAATGCTTTTTATTTTATAATTTTTTAAATATTATTTATTTATTCATGAGAGACCTGGAGAGAGAGGCAGAGACTCAGGCAGAGGGAGAAGCAGGGGAGCCCAACGTGAGACTCAATCCCGGGACCCCGGGGTCACGGCCTGAGCTGAGGGCAGATGCTCACCGGCTGAGCCACCCAGGGGCCCCTCGAAATGCTTTTTAAAAGTAATTACTGAAAACCTCCCTTACCCAATCTTCATTCTTGGTATCTGATCTTAAAACACACAGGCAAAGGGTATTTGCATTCCGTTCTCTAGAAACATCCCTCTGTTGTTTCCCTTTAGGGAATTCTATGAGCTATAATCATGTCACTGGGCAGCAACAAGAATGTAACTGCGTTTTCCGTCTTTGCTGGTTCTTTAACCTTGCAGTCTTCCAACCGGGATGACTTGTTTACTTCTCTTTCTGCAGCTGGAAGTTCTGGACGGAGTCGTAGTGACGTGATTTTTCAAAATAACCCCAAATCCTTGTTCCAGAACAGAGTATCAAAGTATTGTTTGGTTTGGCTTAGATTTTACTGATTGCTCTTGACCTAATTATTTTCTATATTTTCAATCTGGATATATAGATAGATGATAGATGATAGATAGGTAGATAGATATGAATATCCCATTTGTCATTATTTGATCGGCTTCCAGTTTTGGAGACTTAACTACCTGGAGATCCTGCTTCCTTTATTATTGTAAAAGAAATTTTAGTCTCATCAGAGGCACAGACACCAGCTCCTCTCCACAGTCTACCTTTGTTTCCTCGTTTAATAAAAATTTCATTGGGCTGAAAAATTATCTGTGCTATTTTCAGAAATGAGAGTTAGCCACCAGCGGTGCTATTTCTCCGGCATTAGGGATAAGATGCCCTGAACCACCTCTCCCCTCTGTCCTCATATAGGGCCTTGCCCAGGGCTGGGCTGAGGGTGACTGCTTCCCCCCCCCCCCCCGGGTGCCCGCAGGACCCCCTGAGCTCGGGCAAATGTCAGCTGAGTGGCTCCGCGGGTGAGCTGAAGGGTGCACACCGTTATGTTGCCCGAGGACCTGGCTTCCAGGGAGCACCGTCCACCACACGTCCAAGGCCAGACGCACCTGCTATGGCCTCGGAGCGCTGCACTCACTTGGTGCTCGCCTAGTTTTAACAGCATCCCTGCAGGCAGTTTAGGCTCGCTGGCCAGCACCAGATCCGTACCGACCAGGGCAACGACATCAGGGCACCAGGTCTTGGGTGTAACGGAGGCTGGCAACCGGGCCACGTCGCTTCTGGCCTTCCTCCCTACAGCCCAGCCCCTCTCTGTAGCCTGTATTCCCAGGGAGACGCGTGGGACAGACCCCGTGCCCACCAGGTAGACCGGGGATGGCAGCCAAGAGGCAAATATCACCGCCCAAAGCTACGTCTCTGGAGAAAGACTGATCGAAGCACTGCGAACACACTGCACCTCGGCTGACGGGTCCCTTTCGCAGAAGGGCGACCCCGACGTGACGTGAGCTTTGTTGGAAAAGAATCACAAAGCAGGATACATCTTACAAACCAAAGACAAAAACAAATGAAAAAAAAAAAAAACTTAATGCTTTCATTCCTTATGCTGATAAATATTCTTATTTTATTTATTTTATTTTATTTTATTTTATTTTAACCAGCACTTAGCCATAATTATTGCACAGGGAAGGAATTCTGCTCCCCTGACAGCTGTTGCTACGACCGGTTTCTGCAAGGCAGGTGTTTGGGTCTCTTCCCACGTGTAGTTTAAACTGAATTTTCTCAGGACACATGGGTGGCTAAGTCGGTTCAGTGTTGGACTCTTGACTCCGGCTCAGGTCATGACCTCAAGGTCGTGAGACTGTGCTCTGCGCTGGGCGTGGGGACTGCTGAAGTTTCTCTCTCTCTCTTCCCTCTTTCTTTGCCTCTCCCCGCCAAAACACATAAAACAACACTGAATTTTCTCATTCTGAAACTGCTTTCTAGCTCAGAACAAACAGCCTCGCTACTCGATTTATTCAGAGATGCAGTAACTGAAACAATCGTGGCAAGTCAAGCAATTGTTGTGAACACAGGAGCCTCCCACCGCTTCCCTCCACACTTTCTCTGTGACAACCGTGCCGTTCCCCAGCCAGACTCCTGCCGTTCTCCTGCTCTCGGTCTCTCTCTGTGTCAGTCTCTTCCTCTCTCCCTCCCCCAACTCGACATCCAGTGGCCCAGGCTCTTCTGGGCTAGGCCGGCCTTTACAGGCCTGTCCAAGTCTTCAGGATGTTTCCCCTC
Organism: Canis aureus; assembly: GCF_053574225.1. Classification (NCBI taxonomy): domain Eukaryota; kingdom Metazoa; phylum Chordata; class Mammalia; order Carnivora; family Canidae; genus Canis; species Canis aureus. The sequence goes on along the minus strand of NC_135611.1, from coordinate 68,209,678 downwards.
ATTTATCAATCTATCTTACCTCCCCAAAATATAATGTCCTCTGTCCCCTGTACCTAAGACAGAGTTTGCTGCACAGGTGGTGCTCAGTACTTGTTAACGAAAAAAAGTAGCTAAATGCTGAGCTCTACTGACTGGCTATACAAACTCCTAACATTTCTTTGTAATACCAAATCATATAGTGGTTGAACCGAAACTGTATCCCAGCCATATTTTGGATGTCCTATCTTTTTAGTAATGCATTTGCCCAGTTGTGATTAATGTGTGAGCTGCTGTATCACAGCTAATTCAACACCAAAGTTTATCTTGTTTTAAGATAAATGGAACGAGCATAACAAATCATCAGAAGGAAGAACACAGTGTTTTTCATCCACTGATAAAAAGAACAAATGAAAAGATAAGAAATAGCAAAATTAAATCATTATTATGGGTTTTCCTCTTCAAAAAATAATAAGAGGAGTTTTTTCCCCCTTCACATAATTTTCAGAAAGTTTCACCAGTAGTCTGGCAATAAGGTAATTTGTCCTGAAGAAAACAGAGGATAACTGCTATAAATTGGACGTCAGGTTTAAAAATAGTTGAAATGCTTCTAAGAAAGTGGCAGCTGGCACTCCTGATAGAGCTAATATCTACCCATGTGATTATGCTGCACAAATAAGGGTACCGGAATGTGTTTATGTGAAAACACAGATGTATGCATACATGCTTTACATTCTGTGAGCCAAAACAACTCAGTTCCCAAACCGATTGCATGTAACTAATACACCTTCAACTTCCACGTGGTTCCCCATGACTCCTAAGGGATGCCTATTATTTATATGAAACATGCTATTTGCTATTCTCCACCCCCCCCCAAATTAAGAAACAAATGCAGTGTGACTCATTTTCAGTTTCCTATTCACCGTATCACTAACAAAACTAAAAACTAGTATCACAAAAAAACTAGTATAAATTATTATACTTAGCAACCATAGTTTCAGTGAAAAGACTTGATTTCCCTTTAATGCTTTTACTAAAATAACGCATACAGGTGAGGTTATGCTGAGGACAATTTAAATTTCTGCAAACATGTTTATTCATGCTTTGGCATATATTAGTTTAAAACATATGAAACTGCATATTTATTGACTACAAATAGTCAAATATTGGCAATTCCATATGGCTCGCCCTAATAGTAGGCTTGGTTTTAGAAGGCACTTATCTGTTGAATAAGAAAATAAATAATTCTTACGGAATGAAGCTGAAGAGCAAATTTACACAAGGGGAATATAATTTTCTAACTCGTCATCTTGCCAAGGTTGCCATTCTCCTTTGCAAAATGAGTATCATAGGACTCTTGCTACCCATGATGGGAATTTAAATTGTGCATCTTATGTGATTTCCAGGTAGCAGAATTCAACAAAGTTATTAATTTACCTATTTCCAAGGAAAATACATATTTGGCTGTAGTCAGTCTGCCATGGTACAAAACAGTACACATCCTCAGGCTAGCATGCTCTGCAGTGGAGCTTTCTACTGTTTTTATTTCATAGCAGGGGACCTGGTAAAGCAGCTGCTGATATCTTTTTAAGTTTGCTTGTAAAGTGCAATCACAACCATTCCACTCCTGGGTTACTTATCTCAAGGACTTTGGATGATGGCTCTAGTGTAGAAATAGTTTCCCCTAGGGATCAGAAGCTTATTCTATTAGCTTCAAGATCTTTTGTTGTATTTTCAAGTATACTTCTGCAATAAAGATAATAGTACATTATCTTTCCCATGTGAGACTGGTTTTCTGATATATCCTCAGGTTCTTCCCAGTAAAGATGGTGGACGGTACTTAATTATTCACAGTGTCACACAGCCCTTCTGACCAATGGCAAATACATATTTAGAAGATGGCTTATTGGACCTAAGGGTTCAGTTTAGGAAATGAAATGATTATGAGATTTGCCATCAGAAGATTGGAGCTGGACCTGGACCCAGAGATTAATGTTGAACATTTACCCCTATGTTACCGTGAACAAGTTATTTAACCTCCATCTGCAAAATGAGAATAAAAAAACGCTTTGGCTCCAAGTGTCCTCAAGACTTTGATGAAGGTGAGATGGCAAAGTGTATGACATGTGCTTTGTAATCAATGAACACCACATAGAAGATCAACTGCCAACATTGCTCATGACAATAACAATAGTTAACCCACGAATCCTTTTGTTCTCCATGTAGTTTTCGTTTTGACTGAAAGGCTTAGCTCCTACTTCAGTAATGTTAAAAAAAAAAAAAGTGATGAGGCATCATCAAATGGAGCATGACCTGCTATTCCATTAGAGAATGTTTGCTCAGGACTTCACTCTTGATTTTAAAAGCCACAGATGACTTTCAATAGTCTCAAATGCTTCCTATAAGGTCCAATATGCTTAAAGTTATTTTTCCCTCTTTCTGTGCACTGTAAATATTGTTCCTACTTCATAATTTTGTCATCTCAATATGCTTTAGAATTGACTCAAAAAACCAACAATTTATAATTCTCAGTTCAGAGAACTTTAACATGGGTGTTTTTTATGGCAAGTTGCAATTAATATAACAAGTGGAACTTGCTTTACCTAGCTTTTCTGAAATTCTTCCATACATGCTAGCATAATTAAATACTCATGCATTTATGTCTCTATAATATTTACACAGGAGAAAAGAATTAGTGGATATATAAACTAAAAATTCTATATAATATTAAATCTTATTCCATCCTTGCACAAATTTCCTTACTTGACAGTGATTTCAGCACTAACCAAAAGTGGAATGTATGAAAATACTGTTTTTCATACAAAAAATACCACTTGTCTATAAAATAAAGTCTGAAATTTATTCAGATCAAAACTGACAAAATTTTCAGATGTCCAAAAGACTAAGAGATTAGTAAATTTAGGGGTATAGGTAGCTGTTGTTTCTAACAATGAGATAGATAATGTCAATTCAGTCCAGACAGGATTTTACCTAATTGACAATAAAAGTAATAATTTTAAAGAATTAGCATGAGCCAATATAAAAGAAGAACACAAATTTTAAGTTTTGATGGCCCAAAAAAATCATTCACCTGGTCCTTTACTTAATATTCTTAATATAATTACCTATAAGATGGGGAATTGCTGTATCTCTGCCAAATGTAATATTTGATATAATTATCTATACTTTCGAGAAATGAATCTCTTCGAAGTTATTTAAAACCTTGTTTTCTATTATCTCTTTTATAATGTGGATGAAATGAGTAGCTACTTTCAAGACATATGATTTTATTATTGATGTTAATAGTCAATTTGAAAGGCTTCAGAAAAGGATTACTGTATTAGAATATTTGAGAATTTTATTTTAAGAAGTAATGATGTTATTATGATGGGCCTCAAGTCTGTCTAACATAGCATTATGTACTTTCTTATGGAAATGGAAAAAGAAGTAACAGTTTCTCATATTCAGAGGGTTTTTGATGGGACAATAAAGCATGCCATTGAAAGCAAGCACCTACATGATGCTTGAAAAGTTCTGGACTTCTAAGTCTACCTACACAACAGAAGCTCTGTTGGTGTTAATGAGAGTGACCCACTGTTATGGACTGTATGTTGGTGTCCCACCCAAGTTCATATTTTAAAATTCTAATCCTGATGCTATGGCATTGGAGATAGGGTCTTTGGAGGGTAGTTAGGCCATTAGAGGGGAGCTCTCATAATGGGAATAGGGACCTTATAACAAGAGATACTACCAAGCTTCTTTCTCTGCCTTCTCTGGCATGTGAAGAAATCAGAAGAGAGTCCTCGGCATGACTCAACCATCCTGGCACCTTGATCTTGAACTTCTTATCCCCAGAACAGTGAGAAAGGCACCTAGTCTATTGCATTTTTGTCACAGCAGTCTGAACTAACACACCCACATAGGATCTGTGAATTATTTCCCTAAGATGCTCTGGTGAGAAATCTTTTCTTACTTTATTTATCACTGACCTATTTAATATGGAATAGTCTCTGGGACACCCACAGACTAGAACACTCAGTCTATAAGGGTGCCCGGAAGCAAGCTATATATATGCACACACACTATATATATATAAGACAATATAGAAGAAACTTAAATCATTTACTGGAATAAAGTTTAAAAAAGAAAAACAACATATGATAAATGTAAATATACCAAGATAAAACTGTTAAAACTAGAAATTAAAAAACATTTAAAGGGTAAAAAATAACAAGATAAATAAAAAGGTTGCAAAAAAGAGAATGCAAATTTTTAAAAAATGCTACTCTATACTTTTAAAGTAAGTTGCTATCATAAAGAAAAAGAGGAGAGTGAAGAATTTTTCCACAACATAAAACATTAAAATATTAAACCCCTGTAAGCTAAAAACTAGGCAGCAGCCCAATCTTGGGTCTGTGCACACTCATGCGGAGAGAAGCAGGGTCTGCTGGGAGTGAGGCCTCTTGGGCTTGCAATGCCCAGCAAATTTTCCAAGAAAATCCCAGATGCAGGAGAAAATTTGTTCTTGTGCCTTTCTGGTGCCCAGAGGACACACTGGATTCAAATCATAGCTCCAAAAATTACTAGGTTGAAACTCTGGGCAAGTTATTTAACCTGTTTGCACCACATTTCCCTCGGCTATAAAATGAGGCAAGTGTGAGTACACATGAGTTTCTCCTTGTAAACCCGTGGAGTAGTACCTGCCATAAAACAAGCCTGAGGTAAATGCCAGTTATCATTACTGTGACCTGCCAGGCCCCAGACTAACCCATGTCAGCACCTGAGACCTTCATCGATCTCTTCTGTCTCTTTAAACTCCAGTAAGCTCTTGGGTTTTTTTTTTTTGTTTTTTGTTTTTTGTTTTTTGTTTTTGCTTTGCTTATTCTTCCATTCCTGTCTTGTCACCCCCGCCTCCCCTTGTGCTGACCACACACAGCAGCACAGCATGGCTCTGCCATGGTCGTGCACCCCACTCTCAATCCAGCCTACGCCAGCTCAGTCACCCCGCAAATAGCTGTTGAACTAGAAAATTGGGGATCATATAATATAGACAAGGAGGCAATACCATAAAGGACCTACTTTGGTCTTCATTACAGTGGGATGAACTGGCCCAGACACACAGCGGACGGTTCACTCACCTGCCCAAGCCCCACGTTTAATCAATGGCAAAGCTATACCTGAAAGGAAGTGTGCTTCTGTGCCTTCTACTCGGCCCTGTACTACCTTACCTCGCTTAATGGAAACGGAACTTTCTGTTTATTAATTTTAATAAATCCTGGTAAATCCTCTTCCATAACACTGAGATAACCAGCTCTTGAGGATCGGCGCTATCTCCTTGAGATTCCATTCTTGTTTGCTTTCTCTGGCCTTCATGACTTTTCAATAATACTGTATTATTTTGACAAGGATTTACTGATATTTTCTAAGCACAATATTGCTGGGGGGGGGATCTATAAAGTGATCAACAGAGAGGAAGAACACAATCCTCTTAATTTTATCTTAATCACAAAGGTCTATTTTTTAAATGAATTATTAATTTTATGTGTGTGTAATTCCAGAATATTTCAAGGGCTCTGTGTATTCCAACTAGAATGGAAACTTGCTTTTTAGAGGATGCCGGGTGACCCTCACTGTGACAACGTACTTTCATGCTGCTCCCCAGGGTACTAACTGGCACCATGTTGGTCAATACCACAGTTATTTTTCAGGAAAGGAAGTCTAAAACCCAAAATAAGCATTCCCCTAAGTCTCTATTCATAACTGATACAAATTAGTGATCCCTGGCTGCTGTTCCATAGAGGAACAACTCCAAGGAAAATTGTGAAAGTCTCGTTCCTCATTTCCACACAACTTCTGCGCCGTCATGCTATACCCTCAACAGTATTACATCAAAGAAAGATCTCCGAAACGATTTTAAATATAATGTTGGTTTCATTTCTTCATTCTCCAGTGTTTGCAGGTCTAAGAATCACCATAATGTCAGGTGATGAAAAGAGGAAGGAAAATATTCTGTCTGTGTATATAAAATTCTGTCACAGAGGAAATCAAAACTATATCAAAGCTCTACATATAGTTTACAGGGGGAAAAAAGAGTCTTCCAGAATTAATGACGGTTTCTCAGGGATTTTTATATAAGCCTGCCATGTTTCAAAAGCAGAATCAAAGTGAATCTAAGTTCCATTTGAGTTGCAGTCCAGAAGAGCAGTAAGAAGAAGAAATCATATGTAAATAACTCTTCCTCTGTATGAGGAAATTGAAGCAAAAATTACTATGGTAACCATGCATATTTAGTTAGCAGTCTAGTGACAACCCAAAGAAATTAAAAGGAATAATCCCAGCCAGGGAAAGGAGAGAGTCTCATAGAAAAGAAAAACATTGATGACTATTTTCATTCTAGGACCCCTAAAGTAGTCTCATCTCTACATCCCCATTCTTGTCAATAATATTAATGTGACCCCCCCCCCCTTTCAGCCACCTCTTCAACCATCCATAACCTAGTTATAGCTCAAATTCTATTTACTCAACCTAAACCTACCCAGGGATTTAGTCTGCCAAAGCCAATCATGTTTCCTGACAGAAAAACATGTCTCTTTAGGTAGAAGTAGCGTAGCTAGAATGACTGACGCTCTTGCCTTAAATAGCTGATGATCAGTTCTTCTCCAGAGTTTGAGAAGGCTGGAAAATCTGAACAGTAAGTTCAGAGGAGGGGCATCAAAATCATCAGGACTACTTGTTAAAATATATAGAGAGCTTCCTAAACCCTTCCCAAATCTACTGGATTATAAGCCCTGAACCAAGAAACAGCTCTTTCAAATGTCCTCGATGAGGATGTCCAAGTAAAGCCAAGTTCGGGAGGCACCAGTGCGGCAGGCACGGTTGTCAGTCGTGTCTCTAGGCGGCAGTTCTTGTTACCAGTTCTCAATAGCATCTTGGGGCAAATGCTTCCTGCAGGGGCAGCACTTGAGCCAATAGTAGCTCTTGATAGAGCTGGCGCCCTGTAGCGCCGCTGGAGAGGTATACCTACGCAGCTGTTCCCACCAAACCTTTTCTCTTTGGCCTCAAAGTAATGGAGGACCCCTGGAGTCTGTTGCTTCATACACTACAGCTCCTACTAGGGAGCTCAGGATCATTCTCTCAAAGCAAGGCAAGGCATGTTGCCTGCTAAGCCCTCTCTTGGCATTGATGATACATAATTTTTCTAAAATGAAAATCCTTGAAGGCTTTTGTTCAAAGCCTCCTTCTGTCTACAGCTTGGATAACAACATACTGGGTCATATTATTATACCTCCACTGTCCTCCATTTTCTCTCCTTTGCCAGGGCCTGAGACTTGATCATCTCATAGCTCAGAGTGAACTCTTCTCCCTCTGGGTGCAAGCCTAGGATGCTAGACTGCAGGACTAATCTCTTTCTTGGAAGTAGTTGAATCTAGTTGTCTAGGGGACTGGATGTGTGCCCCAAAGTACCCTTCTGGTGAATCCACATAATCAACATTTGTTGATCTCTTTTAGGAAATGTGAAGTGGAGGGCAGAGAAGAGGCCAAGCCAGAGGATGGAGGGAGAAAGAGTGGGGGTGGCTGGAGCAACAAATAAATAGAAGAAATAAGCAGAGATGATGTTGCTAAAATTCAAGAGAGCAGAAGAAAAAGCCACATGGCTTTTAATAATGACACAGGCAACAGGCAGTATTACAGTTTGGATACAGAAGAAGCTGAAGTTGAGGGCTGTAATATTGAAGGGTATTGTTAAAGGGTTTTAATAGAACAATGAGGAATTTACCTAAGGTAACTTTCAGGTCTAAAGTGAGGCACTTTTCATCTGAAGTATAATATTGTAAAATGTTCTAAACATTTTGACATGTCCCCAAAATTCTCCAGGCAAGTAACAATGCAATAAACCTTAGACTTGATAGATTTGATATTAGGCACAGAAGATTATTTTCTATTAATATTCTATGCCTATAACATAATCATTATTGCTTAATTACTGTGTTAAAATTGAGACTTTTTTTTATCATATCTTGTTTCATGGACGGGCCTTAAAAATACTTTGTTCTTATTTCTCTTATTCTCTGACTTAAATTTATATTTAAACGGTATTGTGAAAGACTGGAAGCAAATGATCATCAACGCTTAGTCAAAAATGTATATTTCAAATCATAGTGAATATTTAGGCACTGCTGTCCAAAATAAAAATCTGTCTAAAAACACACTGGGCAAGGAGCCTGCTTTGAGATTCTTTCTCTCTTTCTGCCTCTCCCCACCTTTCTTACTCTCTCTAAAAAGAAAAAAAAAAAAAAAAGCACAGTAAGATTTATAAACCAGTTAAAAGGAAATAGACAACAGATGTCCATATAAAAAGATAAAAAGAAATGGGAGTGATGCAGTGAGGAAGCTGTTTCACCTCCATGGTATCCTTCCCCAAAATTCAGAAGCCAAGTTTAATCATGAGAAAACATCAAAGAATGCAAAATGAATAAACTAATATGCCACAAAACACTTGACCAGTGCTTTGTGCTTTTAAAAGTGATGAAAACTAAAGTCACGAAAAATAAGAGAAGATTAGAAAATTTTCATAATTCGGAGGAGACTAAGAAGACACCTAATGACAATACAATTAGGTATCCCAAACTGAATCCCAGAAAACAAATAAGACACTGAAGAAAATGAATGAAATCATGTATCAATGTAATATAATGCAATCAATGTTGATTTCTTAGTTTTGACCTATGCATAGTGGCTTTGAAGGTATTAACAGTGGAGCTGGGTCAAGAAGACATGGATTCTCTATATTCTTCTTACATTTACGTAAGTTTACGATTATTCCAAAATAAATTTTCTTTTTTTTCTTTCTTTTTTTCAAAATCAATTTTAAAAATGCATATGAGACCACGCTCCTTTTTATGGTAGATTATATAATGAATGTTAATACAGTCAATGATTAACAACCAGACCAAGTGCAGAAAAATGTCAAAACATTTATTTTAAGCCAGTAGATAGTTATCAAAAGGGTAGAAAAATCACCTTCTCGATATCAAGGAGAAGAAAGATGTCAAAAGAGGTAAAGGGCATATTGTGACAGCTTTTGTCTGGTGGGCATTTCCCTGTCCAGAAGACATGGCTGAGACTAAGCAGTGCTTTGATGGCATTAATGTGCTAGGAAGCAATAAGACTTGTATGGGTGGGGCTTTGGTAAATCCCACATACTTCAGTCTAGACTCCAAAAACAGGAAGCCTAAAGTAAACTGGAATTAAAGCAGCTGTTACACCTTTGTGTTATCGAAGTCCCAGAAATTTTACTCCCTAAAACTGTATTTTTTTAATTTTTAAAATTTATTTCAATTCAATTTAATTAACATATAGTGTTTATTAGTTTCAGAAGTATAATTTAGTGATTCATCAGTTGCATATAACACCCAGTGCTCATTACATCACATGCCTTCCTTCATGCCCATCACCCGGTTCCCCATCTCCCCACCCACCTCCCCTCCAGCGACCCTCAGTTTGTTCCCTAGAATTAAGAGTGTCTTACAGTTTGTCTCCCTTTCGATTCTGTCTTATTTTGTTTTTCCTTCCCTTCCCCTATGTTCATCTGCTTTGTTTCTTAAATTTCATGTATGAGTGAAATCATTTCATACTCAGTAAGATCAGCCATATTGCCACTGCCTGGTAGAAGCATCAGAAAATCCTCACAATACCATATCTTAGGCCTCAAATGATTTCTACATGCACATTTAAAAATATAACTTCTGTTTTGTAAAAGTGAGAAACATGAGCACATAAGACATCAGAAAAAAGAATCAGCAGATCAGGTAATATACATCCACAGAAGCCAGATATTAGAATTATCAAACAAAAAGTATTAAATAATTGTTACTTTATGCTCAAGGAGATAAAGATAGAATATTAAAAATGTACATATAATCTTGTTAAACTTAGATATCTATAAATCCATGCAATTTCAATTTAAAATTAAATGCTAAACTATTCAAAAATGAAACAAAGATAAATTCTAGAACTGAAAAGTGTAATACATGAAATCAAGAAGCCTATGAATAGTTTCAATAGCAGATTTTTACGTAGGTAAAGAGAGAATCAGTAAACTGGAAGTGAACCAGAAACACATACCTAAAATCAAGAATAAAGGCCAAGAGGTTGGATGTATACAAAAGAGTATAAAATATACAGTGAGAAGTTCCAAATTATTTTTTTTTACATTTTTTTAAATTTTTATTTATTTATGATAGTCACACAGAGAGAGAGAGAGGCAGAGACATAGGCAGAAGGAGAAGCAGGCTCCATGCAGGCTCCATGCACCAGGAGTCTGATGTGGGACTCGATCCCGGGTCTCCAGGATGGCGCCCTGGGCCAAAGGCAGGCGCTAAACCACTGAGTCACCCAGGGATCCCCCCAAATTATTTTTAATTGTATTTATAGAGGAGACAAATAGGAAGGAAGGAGACAGTATTTGTAGAGTTAATGATTGAATTATTTCCTGAACTGATGAAAGATGTGACTCTGCAAACATACCAACCAAATAAATCTCAATCCAGAAATTAAGAAGGTATCATCCACCGCAGTGCTGCTCAGAACTCTGTGCAATGATGGAAAGGTTCTATTCTGAATAATTCAACATGGTAGCTGCTAGTCACATGTGGCTATTTAACACCTGATTGTGGCTATGCAACTGAGCACCTGAATTTTCATTCTATTTGAGTTAATAAAATCTAAATTAAATAATACCATATGGTTAGTGACTACTGTATTGGGGAGTGCCAATCTGGAGCATCATAGTAAAGATTTTTATCTTTAAAGAAATCAAAGAAAACAGGCAATAGGTAAATTATTCAATAACTAAACTTTTCTACATTAACAATGTAAACCAGAAGACAACAACATGTGCCAAAAGAAAGAAAAAAAGCTGCAACTCTGCAATTCTATACTTAATACAATTATCCATCAACATTGGAAGTAAATTCTGTTATATGCCTAGTTTAACTCATATTGGAGATAATTTTCCATATTGGTCTTGAAATTGTGCGATACCAAGAATTGTTTCTGGTTTCCCTCTATTCTGAGAAGAGATCTCAGTGTGACTCCTTTGGCTCAACTGAGGGAGTTGTTTACTCTCTAAACATTTCTTTTGTAGGGGGATGCCTGGGTGGCTCAGGGGTTGAACGTCTCCCTTCAGCTCAGGGTGTGACCCTGGGGTCCTGGGATCATGTCCCACATCAGGCTCCCTGCCTGGAGCCTGCTTCTCCCTCTGCCTGTGTCTCTGCTTCTCTCTGTGTCTCTCATGAATAAATAAATAAAATCTTCAAAAAAAGATTTCTGTTGTAGGATTTCCTTTTTTCCTTTTCTTTCTTCTTCTTCTTCTTATATTTTTCTGCATTTACTGGTTTATATGTTTATTTTTCTTACTTGAGTATTACTTCTCTGGGAAGTTTTGAACATAAGTACTAATAATTTTATTTTGGGTGGTATCCAAAAAGCATCATTTTATAACTAAAAGTTAGTAAGATTTGTTTTACAATCATTGGTCTGGGAAGTACTGGAGGTAAGCATCCAAAAATTTTAGAATATTCCCACATTATATGGCAGATGATACCCAAAATTGCATTATAAAGATATCCTAGGTCAATTTATACATTAAACTAAGTCATATATTCAAGAAATTCAATCTCTGAGCAATTAACTGACCAACCCAAGATCCCACAAAAACTAGAAGCAAGACGAGAACCCAGTCTTCCCATTTCTTATATGTTCTTCTATATTATGACACCTCAGAATTAGGACTCTTTCTTCCTGTACTGGATCCAGCATCTCTGTCTCCTCTAAATTCTTGAGTTTATCAACTACTAACTTTAAAAAGAGAGAAAAAAAATCAATTTCCAGTGTTGGTCAGGGTATCTGGTTACCTGGATTCTTATCTCAGTTTTGTTACCAATGAGGGGGATGTTTTGGAGAATATATATCACCTACCTTCCCTGGACCTGTTTATTCCAAAAAGTAAGATGTTTTACAAAAGTAAGATGTTTACAGTAAGATGTTTATAAGACAGGAATTTCAGGAGAGGTCTGAATTTAATTCTAACTCTTAAATACTACCACTTTATTTCAAATATTTTGAATTACTTTCTTTTTCTAACACCTAGTTCCCTATGAAAAAGAAATAGGCTTAATTAAACACATGTCACAGGGGAATCTGAGTAAGTAGCTCCTAAGAGCCACTATCGATGAGTAGTTGTTAGTAAGTGTCTAGGAATGCAAATAATATAGCCAGCTGGGCAAACAAACAACATTTCTGTTTGCTCCATGTCAGTAGGCTGACCTGGTCTAAAGGATGGAGAACCATCCTTTGGGTGGGCATGCATTGGGGATATGCCTGTAAACCTGTAGGTTACATATCTATCTAAGCACATTTTAATATTGTTCGATCAGTTTCTGAATTGGATCATTTTTTCAAGGTAAAAAATAGCTTTATAAATATTAGATAATTACGAGTTCTGGTAAATAAGAGATCCAGGGGTAAAAATAATAAAAATTCAACTCAAATATATTATCTCTGTGCTCCATCCCTACTCCCATATCCTCAGGCCAATCTGGCCGGGAATTGGATGCCTCTGGGCACAAAGCAAGTTGAACAGCTGTTTGACTCCCTGCATTTGACTCCTTGTCATTTGGCAGATTGAAATCTCTGCTGAGAGTACCATTTGGAATTTTTCTTCTCCAAAACTGATATTTTTGAACATGGAATCTGAGACACAGTGAGGCACTAGAATACATTCGTAGAATAATATGACAATAATTTGACAAAGGGAGAGTGATCGATTTATGTCAAGAATCTAACTTCTCTGAAAAATGTTTAAAAAGATAATCCTCGACTGGCTGAGGTGGACCTCACGGATTATGGATATGGGTTTACTGAAAATGTGAATATAAAAAATGATACTAGCTTCAGGTGTGTGGACAAGTGAGGAGCGACTGTCAGATTGGAGTATAAATTGAGATGTATATTAGCAGGTAGGACAAAAGTAGCCAGGCCACAGCTCCTGAAGGGAGACAGATTAGGGAAATATTGGAGCATCCGAGAGAATCACTAAGTCAAGGTTAGGGTATCTGAGAGGAGACGACTACTATGACTGATAATGATGGTTATTATTATTACTATTCAAATATAAAAAGAATTAATGCTTACAGAACACCTAGTACCTGTCTGTCAACACTGTTATACTGCGTCAAATGGAATAATTCATTTGATTTTCTTAATGATCATATGAAATAAGAGCTATTATTATTTTTCCCAATTTATGGGAGATGAAACTGAAGCAGAGAAAATTTCAGTCACTGGCTCAAGATCACACAGATGGTAACAGGGGAAGCCATGGTTTGAATAAATATAAAATCTTGACCAAAGGGTAGGAGATGCTACAGAGAAGCTGAGCACTTTTGAATTAAGCATATGATAGGAAGCCTGACCCCAAACAAAAAAAAACAAATTTAGCCCTATGTGGCGAGCACAGGAAAACACCCGAAATCCAACAGAATGCCCTTCATATCAACTATATTTTTCCCTAAATTTCACCTCCTTTGTCTCCATCTGGAGACCGGAGTACACACACCCTCCGTGAAGGTCTTAATCTTTGTCCGATTATTTGCAATCTTGATGTCAGAAAAGTCTCTCTACGTGTGAAACTAATCACTGACTTGCTGACTTAAATCCATTTCCGCTTTTCTGATCTTTATTGGATGAGGGAGACACAGAGTAGATGAAGGTAGTTAAAATTCTAATCACCTTGGGTTTTTCCTTTTTATTTAATAACTCATTTAAATGTACTTCTGCTAAATCCTATTTTAAAATCTCCCTGACATTAATTACTGATATATTCACATCTTTCTGACAGGCCGATTTCAATGTACTTATGGTGAGTTTCCTCCTCTTACCTCTCCGTTTTCTAAGGGATGTATCTTGGAATAAAAGGAAGTGCAGATGACCTCATCATCTTTGGCGTATGACGGGGGTCCGGTGCGGGGATAGATATTGTAGAGAGCTAGACACTCGGTGTCTGTCACTGCATGGTACTGCCAGGGCCTGTAGTCAACACCATCAAGCGAGCGTTCCAAAATCCAGTTTCCGGGCCGAGGGGAGTTTGCTGCTTTCACAATCACATAGGCGATCTGGAACACCTGGGAACAGTGGCGACAACAGCATGCAACTTTGAATTCCAAAGTATTCTCACCATTTTGTTCTTCACATATAAAGCTTAATGCTACAGTCAATTTTATTTCAGATTTTATTCCGTAACCCTATTACGTTCCCTGAAATGATTTTACTGTTGCCTGTTCATGCTTAATGCCGTTTGCTAAAACGAGATGTTTCATCTTGACAGCCATGGCTTTAAAGGAAAATGGGTTATGATGAGATTTTAGTTCTCTAACAAATCATCGACATCATCTCATCTGATTTTTAAAATCCCATTATAATCATGATCACCTAAAGCATTCATTACGCACCAATTTACTCACTGTACTGTGTTAGAAAGTACAAGGTATGAGTTAGAAATTCCATGTGTGGGTAAGTGCCTTAGAGTTTGGAAAATATACTCAAGAATATCACCGCATCCTCAGAGAAGTACACGAAGGTGGAATTAGTATGAAGAGCGAAAACAACAGAGCTTTAGAGGCACAGCCCTGTGTTCAAATTGTGGCCTTAGCATTTATGTGACCTTGGACAGACGATTTTACTTTTCTGAAATTAGTTTTCTTTTCTACAAATTAGGGTAAATAATAAGTACGGTACTGAGGGACAACTTGAATTAATGAGATAATACATACAAAGTATAGGACTTGTAAATAATAAATATCAATTACTTTCCAATTCTCAAATAAAAAATAATGGAGAAGAAATTCTAGGACCTGCAGAAAACTGACTGAAACTGATTGCAGACAACTGATTGAACATATTAAGTGAAGGGTGAGTACACTTTCTGTGTAAGAAGTAACCATGTATTTTTTTTAAAGGAAAATAAAGACACGAAGTTACTATATGTCAACAGAGTGACCAGTGAGTGGACTGTGGCAATCCTTTATTTTGAAATCTACATAAAATATGAAGGCATAAAAAGTAAACATTCTAGATGTTTTGTGATAGTGCATAACCAATGTTACCCGAAGGAATAATGCACAAACATTATTGAGTGACATTTATATGCAATGCCCCGGGTAGAAAGATAGATATAAACTAGTTTAAAATACAGTCCTACCATCCATGGGTTGATAATACATTGTAATAAGAGACACATCAAAAGTACTCTGATAATAAAGCAAATATGTTTTTTGTTTACTAAATGCTCTGAGATGGGGGGAGCCTGAAAACACTAAGCTCTGAATAATTAGAATCACTGGAATGGTAAAGTGGGAGGATGGACTCATTAAAATGTGACCAAAGGACCCACTGGACAACAGAGAGAACACAGAGGGGATTGTGAAAGGAATGTTCTGGAAATAAACTTCATCTGCTGCCCAGTTTTGACATGAGGCCTTCATAAGTGCATGTACAGTGTCCATGGTCAACTCCAAGGGATCAAACTTAAAAATATATAAAGTTAGTATAGAAGGGGCAACCTTAAGAGCTCTGATGCTGGGCTTTTGTGGCCTTTAGGAGAAAGAACATGAGCACAAGTGTGCCACCAGAGGAACCATGCGCCATCAAATGATTGAAAGTAGGGCTGGAACAGGCCTTTCAGGCACAGTTATAGAAAAACTATTAGAATTCTGAAATAGCCTTCTGTACTTGTTGGTAAATTGCTGCTGCCCAAGCCTCCCACATGCCTCCTGTCCCCTGAGACCACTTTTCACCTCAGCATAGCAAGGAACAGCTGAGACATCTGCTCTGATTGGTCTGGGCTATCGGTTCTGTTTTACTATCAGTCCAGGTGGGAAATACTATGAATCTATATTTACAAGGGTATACAGGTAAGTATCAGTGCAAGCAGACACACGTATCTACGTATGTGTGTACGTGCTTGGACATTCTGGGGAAGAACCTGCACGTATACGTTAAAGCTATTACCACTGACGTTTGAGAATAAGGAGTTGAGGAGGAGGAGAGATTTGACTTTTCATCCAATCTCCTGCTATGTTAATGTATTAACATAAATGTCTTAGTTTTTTTTAAAGATTTAATTTGTTTATTTGAGAGAAAGAGGCAGAGATAGTGACAGAGACAGTGAGCTAGAGCACAAGCGGGGAGGAGGAGTAGAAACAGCCTCCCTGCTGCAGAGGGAGCCCAACGTGGGGCTCGATCCCAGGACCCCAGGATCATGACCTGAGCTAAAGGCAGGCACTTAACCAGCTGAACCACCCAGATGCACCAATGTCATAGTTTTTAAAAAGTTTTTTTTAAAGTTTGTTTTTTAAATAAAGAACAATTAAAGCAAAACAAATACCAGAGAAAGAACAAGATTAGGAGTAAAATGGAACATGATCAATCCTTATCCAAAATATTTGTTGTTTCTGCAATTTTGGGGTGTTTTTATAAGTAATTATCTCTATTAGACAATCCACATTCAACAATTCATGCATGTGGAATTTTTTTTTTATAATAAACTCACTGAGGAACATACGAATTGGTTAATCTGATACAACACAGAGAGAGTTCTTTCTACTATAAACATAAAGCTCTAATCTCAATTTCTGGTAATCTTAAACTTTTCATGGCGGGGTTTATAAAATGACAAAAAATACAAGTGACTAAATTGTGAGCTCCTCAAGGTCAGAGACTAGAGCTTTTATATCTTTAAAGATGTTACAATCCTTATCATAACTCTTTTGAAATAGTGGGCATCCAATATTAATTACTTTTATTTGCATAACCAGAGTTATAATAATGTACTATGATGTTACTTCTATGAGTTTAACACCTTTTTTCCCTGTTATGTCTTGATTCCCAGTCAACAGCAGCATGCTTTTTCACTTGCAGGAACCAAGACAAGCATTGCTTAGGTGTTCATCATATTATGTGTCTATGTACCAAGAAAATTACTTAAACTCTTTTACCCTCTGTTTCACAATGTTTATTTTCCAAAGTCAAAATCATGGAAGAAGATATAAGGTGATGAAAACAAAACACTGCATGTTCTTTGGAAAAAGAATCTATGTATCTATATTTTTTTTACATTAACATGTTTCCATTCAGAAAAAAAATTGCACAAAAGTATTTTTAAATAGAAAACAAAAAGAGAAATAACAAAGCATAATTAGGGATCATAGGTACCCAACGTTAACAATAAAGGCACACTGAGGTAAGAGATAAAGAGCTTTGTTTAGAAAGCAGATCAGAAGGCAAATACAGGAAGAGGCCAAATTCTCTTAGAGCTACAATGTGGATTTATGACTTAGGAGCTTCTGTGTTGGCTCTGGAATAATAGATGAAATCCGTGAAACAAAGTTATACTAGAAACCCCACAGATTCTTTCTATAATTCAATATAGCAGCCAGCATTAAGTGACATGGAAAAGCAGTCATTGCCTTAGAGAATATTAGAAGAGCCCCATTTCAAAACAATATCCCTCTTTCATTTATTTTCTATGGATTCTTTCACATTTCATGCAAAATTAATTAAATTAGTTGGCATGTAGTATTTTGAATAAACTTTTAAGAATGTGGTAGACAGCATTATTGAAAAACACAATGAATAGAAGTATTCTTTGAAGGCATCAGAGAATGCTGTGTAAAATTTTTAACAGTGATGTTCTAAGTACAACAAAATTTTAATGACCCTCATAGAATAATTCCCTAATGTACCTATGCCCTTGTATTAATTATGTCTTGTGTTTTCACTATAAAGACTCGTCAAAAATCCGTAATTATTAAACCTTTTCTCCAGATGAACAAAACCCTAATCTGTGGTATGCAACAAGGAAAGCAAATTCCTCACTGTAAGAAGTATAAGAATGCTGTGACAGCTAGGCTTCAATGAACCTTAGATTGCAACACACAAGACCCCAACTTTTTTTTTTTCCTGTCGGGGCATTTTTTTTTACAAACTTCATACCTTAAAAAATTCCAAATAACTTTTGAAAAACATCAAATGTCTAACATTCTACTGTAACAGAGATAACTTCCCATTTCAAACTCCATTCAGATGTCATCTAGCAAAATATCATGTAATTACTTCACTAACGTAGCATTAAATTAGATGTTCCTTTTATTATGTGCATTGTATTAAGAACTTGATCTCATATAGGGTGGAACTGGTGGTCAAAATCTTTCTGAAGAATTCTTCAGTCCCACACTAACAAGTAACATATGACACTGTAGGCAGGGATGCTTTTTACCATCATGGCTGAGGTAAGATGATACTGGAATAGCACTAGGGTGAAAGAGGGGACCTCACGGCCTATAGCAAGCAACCTAGTAACTGGCTATTCTAGATGCTGCCCTGGGCTGAACAGCTCAGCTCACCTAAAACCCATGCAGATAAGTCTAACACCTACAATCACAATCGATTTATAACACATGAATTGTTCAGTCTGGATTTTTTTTTTTTTTAATATTCTCTGCAATGACTCTCAGAAATCCACTGTATCCCAGTTGCCTTATATTCAGAAGAATCACAGGTCTAGGAAAATGCTACCGAAGAGTACTGCATTCTGTGGATTTTACTGAGACTTTTGAGTATCACTGGTATGCAGTTCAGAGAGCTAGGTCAAAGTATGCATCCTTAATGATGTAACAAGGCCATAGAATCTCAGTTTCCTATAAGCCTGATCCCCATGAAAGCCATAGAAATATTAATAATGGACACTCTCTATGGAGGATGACATTTCACCTTTCTCATAGGACTTGATCTAAATTACTCTCTTTCATTTTTTCCTGCCTTAATCTCTCAAGGGAACCACATGTGGTCATCTAATATCTGTTCACTGCTGAGCTTTGCCTCCCCCGCCCCCGACAGTGCTGTTGGTGAACTTCCTAAAGCAAACAGTTGCTCACATAACAAAACTGCTTAATTTTGAGAAGACTCTGCTGTAGTCTAGCACCTGCTCTTGCGAGTTTAATGTTTCTATGTGCTGTGATGCCAAATCCACTATATTTAAAAAGTCATCTGTATTCTCAGTTCTACTAGCGAGTTTGTCAAGTTCTCTGATTTATCCATATAGGTTCACTGGCTTTCAGGAAACAATGGGAGCTACATATTTTCAGAACCACAAAGGGTTCCATGAATCAGGTGTTTCCAGGCATGGTATCCATTGGAATAAGCTGGGAAGCTTCCAGAATTAGAACGCATAATCCTAAAATTTTCATGGAACCACAAAAGACCCAGAGCCAAAACAATCTTGAGAAAGAACAAAACTGGAGGTATGTACACAGCTCTGTGTTTGGGTTGATAGACGCAGTAGGTGTAATTATCCACTTTGACCTGAGACCTCAAAAGAGGGGATAAAGAAATAAAATAGAAACCAATAAGAAAAAAATAAGAAGGTAAGAACCATCCAGCTTTTTTCTGGAACATGCATGATAGTTGGCTGATGAGGGATAATAGAGGTCATGGCCTCAAGCACTCGGGAGTTGCTGGAGCCCCCGAGAAGACCTACAGAACCTCACAGAGGCTGATCTGAAGAGAAATCAGGGGTAAAAGAGTGGGGCCAGATACAGGGATTTCACTGAAAGTCTGAGTCCAATATAGGATTCACTCAAAGACTCATTCTCATCACATCACAGGTTACCAAGTTCTTACTCCCCAGCAAAAATTTCTGTGCAATCACAGAGAAGTGGCTCATTACAATCTTAAAAATGCTCTGAAGAGATGAATCTACAGATTTCGAAAATACTATTACTAGACCCTGTTTAAATCAAATTCCAACAATAAAAGCTTTGAAAGATGCGCCAAACTTAAAAAATATTAACCTAGAGATACCAGCAATTATTACTTTCTGGGCGAGTTTTATGTCTCTTATAAATTTAAAACTTCACTAAACCTAGAATAATGTGGTGAAGTCCAGGACAGCCCTCTTGTCTGCTTATAATTCCTTTCAGACAAATTCATTTACAATAATTTTACATACTAAAATGATTTGTAAGGATCACCCAGTTGCCCTGTACAGCCTATTTATTCCACTCACCACCACCCCCTCCCTGCCAACTGTCGACTACAGTTGCTGAGCGTCAACTTAATGAGTTACAGGAAAGCAAATGTGTGATTTCAATTCGGAGTAAGTGCTTCCTGCATTATGAGAGACACAGAAACACTAGCCTCAACTGAAACAGGTTTTTTTTTATATTAAACTCACATGAAATGTATACATTTGAAAATGAACTACCCTACCACTCCACATTCCTAAGAAACAATAATCTAACTGAGTTTATCCTTTGAAGACAAAATGTTCAATTATATGTTGAAATTTATCTTTTACGGCGTTTTAATCAATGCTTAATAATTTATGGGAAAGTACTTGAAGGATTTCTCTTGCTCTTTCTGCAAAAAGGGAAATCTCAATTTATAGCTCTGGAAAATAACAAGACTTACTTTTTAGCTCTTATTAAGTGTGTATATATATATATATATATATATATATATATATATGTAAAGAAATTTCTTTCTTTCTTTTTTTTTTTTTCACTAAAAACAGTAGTTTTTCTTTTCTTCCCAGAACTGGACAAGTTGATTACAAAGAAGATTTGGAGGACTTGTCAAGCAAGAAAAGCCAGGAAAAACTGAGGTGCAAGAGCACTAAATGGAGGGATATATTGTTAAATTAAAGAGCAACATGGAGAAAATTGCAGTTATATAAGATACTGCTATTTACTATGAAGGGATGACATAAACAAACAGAAAGACATTCTATGCTCATGGACTAGAAGAACAAATATTGTTAAAATGCCCATACTACCCAAAGAAATCTACATATTTAATGCAATCTCTATCAAAATACCAACAGCATTTTTCACAGAATTAGAACGAATAATCCTAAAATTTTCACGGAACCACAAAAGACCCAGAGCCAAAACAATCTTGAGAAAGAATGAAACTGGAGGTATCATAATCCCAGATTTCAAGATATACTGCAAAGCTGTAGTAATTGAAACAGTATGGTAATGGCACAAAAATAGACACATAGATCAATAGAAAGAATAGAATAGATGAATAGAATAGAATAGAATAGAATAGAATAGAATAGAATAGAATAGAATAGAGAGCCCAACATAAACCCACACTTACATGGTCAGGACAAAGGAGGCAAGAATATACACTGGGGAAAAGTGTCTCTTCAGTAAATAGTGCTGGGAAAACCAGTCAGCTACACTCAAGAGAATAAAACTGGACTACTTTCTTATACTACACACAAAATAAACTCAAAATGGGTTAAGACCTACATCTGAGACCTGAAACCATAATACTCCTAGGAGAAAACACAGGTAGTAATTTCTGTGACATCAGCTGCAGAAACATTTCCCTAGCTATGTCTCTCCAACCAAGGAAAAGAAAAGCAAAATTAAACTTGTAATTAACAAAGCTTTAAATTAGCAGACTATGAACAAAACAAAAAAGCAATTACTGAATGGGAGAAGATATTTGTAAATGCCTTATCCATTAAGGGGTTATTATCCAAAATATATAAAGAACTTCTACAGCTCAACACCGATAATAATAATAATACAATTAAAAATGGGCTGAAGACCTGAATAGACATTTTTCCAAAAAAGACATATAGATGGTCAACAGACACTTGAAAAGATACTCAACATCACTAATAATCAGGGAAATGTAAATCAAAACAACAAAATATCCCCCTCACACCTGCCAGAATGGTTAAAGTCTGAAACATAGGAAATAATAAATGTTGGGAAGAATGTAGAGAAAAACAAACCCTCGTGAACTGGTAGCAAAAATGTCAATTAGTATAGTCACGGTGGAAAACAAGATGGAAGTTCCTCAAAAATTAAAAATAGAATTGTCATATGATCTAGTAATACCACTACTGGGTATTTACCCAAGGAAAATGAAATCACTGATACATAGAGATAATTTGAAAATGAAAACATTATATTTATGGAAGCTTTGTTTACAATAGCCAAGATATAGAAGCAACTCAAGTTTCCATCCACTGACGGATGAACGGATAAAGATCTCACACACACACGCACACACACACACACACACACACAGGAATAAAGTTCAAACATAAAAAGGAAGGAAATCTTGCCATTTCCAACAACTAGAGAGTATAATGCTAAGTGAAATAAGTCAGTTAAAGAGAAAGGAATGCCATATGATTTCACTCGTGTGGAAGTTAAGAAACAAAACAAAGAAAATGAGACCAACAAAAGAAACAGACTCTTAAATACAGAGAACAAACGGGTAGTCGCTAGAGGGGAGGGAAGAGGGGGATGGATGAATCAGAGAAAGGTGATCATGAGTACACTTATCTTGATGAGCACTGAGTACTGTGCAGAATTGCTGAATCACTATATTGTACACCTGGAACTAACATAACACTGAATGGTAATTATACTTCAATTTAAAAAAGAAGAAAGAAAGAAACTGCAAGGCGATAAAAACTAAGGGGGTATAGGTTAAGAGAGGCTTTAGAGATGTATCAAATGCATCATGTGACTTCAGGTGTGCCCCGATTCAACAAAACAGCTGCTAAAACAAAGTTGGACATAACTGTGATGAATCTGAATACTGACTGGATATTTGTCAGCGTTAAAGTCGTAGTAATAGTATTAATTTTTAGCTGTGATAATGGTTTTATTTACAGAAGAGCTGTATCCTTCAGAGATACATATTAAAATATTTATAGAGAGAGTGATATGGATGGAATTTGCTTCTAAATAATCTGGAAGGTGGGATAGGGTAGGATAAGTGGAGAGTTGACACAAGAAAGCCCGTGAGTCAATTCTTACAAGTGGGTGTCAGGTACACCTGGGTCTATGATCTTATTCCTTATATAATATTTTGGGGCTTTGTTGGGAAATTTTTATGATCTGGATTTAAAATGTCACTATCGCATCTTATTTTAATAAACAAATGATTGTCTTTTACACAGTGGTTTTATCACTACTGGTAATTTAGTGCTTGCTCTTACTGAGCAAATGTTTAATGCCCTTACTTTATTATCTTGATAAATGTTAACTCTGCTTCATACTGTGACTACACTGCATCCTGAGCTCGATAAATATATCTTAATTCTTCAAAATTAATTATCAACTCTAAAGGGCATTGGCAGACCCAGAAGGTATCAAAATTTTAGTTCAGTCCTAAGAAAAACTAGTAACACGAGTGAATGGAATCCAAATTGGAATGAATAAGGTCCTCTCCCAGCTTATTAATGCCGTTAGTACTTCATGCTTCATTAAGCTGCTATCATTTTTAACAATGTTAGCTGCAGGTAAAACTCAGACAAGCATTTTCTTTCTCTTTAGCACTGTCCTTGACATCTCTTCTCTCCTCACATATTTTTCTCTTATCTGAAACAATCTGTGGTTTCAAAGATTGACCTGCCTCCTGTGAACAAGCCATTGGCGCAGCATGGCTTTCACACCAGCTACTGGTAAAAGAGCAGGTTGGCTGAGTCCCCCATAGAACATGACAGTCCTCTCAATGAAGCCATCACAGAGCACAATATTGGTGTGAATCACAGACAATCAGAAATGTGACAGTTTAAAGCTTGCCTTCTAAAAATTATTCACCCTTGAGAAATACCCAGTATCGCCTTTGTTTTTGGGCCTCTCCAGTTACCAGGGTAAGAAGAACCAACACACTCTCCAATTTATGACATGAATGACTCACTCCAGTTCAAAGCATTTGGGGAATAATAGCAAAAGATTTGTGGTGATGAGAAGAGTTAGAAATATAACGTTAACAGTGTAGAATGACAAATCAAAGGCAGAGTAAAACTTTCTGATCTTGGTTCATGAATTCTTTCAACAGATCAGAGTCACTTAACACTTATTCAATTTTAGCTATTACAAATTAAATAGAAAAAAAACTATTTTCATGTTTATATAGTGTCCCACTTTCTTGTTTTTCTCAAGGGGTTTTCTTAAGAGTAGTCTGTACCCTCTTGTTTATGACTTTACCACCCATTCTCTATTTAATCCCTGGGAACCCATCTACTTTAATCACTTTCAGAAGAGTTACCAGAAACATGGTTAAAAATATTCATATTTTTTCCCCTCATCTTCATCTTCTTTGAAGTCTCTATAGCTTTGGACCACTGTTCTCCCCTTTTTGGGAACTCTCCTTATTTTGGGGGAGAAAAAGGTATTGACACTATTTATAATTTAAGGACTTAAAAAAACCACATGTTTTCCTAATACAGCTTTTCATGGACAAAGGAAAGTAAAAATAGGAAAGGAGGGAGTAAAGACAGAAATGTGTTCAGAAGACAGCACGTCCCAAATTTCTCTCCAAACTCTGTATGGGTAGACATGCTGTGGTTCTTTTTAATCCAAGTGTCCTTAACAAAGGGATGTCCCAATGTTCTACTGCTTAAAAATCTTTTCCTTCAGTAAAGTTACATATTACTTAAAGCCTAGTGTTTACCAGGCACTTCAACATACAGAAGTTTATTTCTGCAAACAAGAACCCTATGAGAAAAAAAAAAAAAAAAGAACCCTATGAGATAGGTAGGAACTGATCAGAAAACTAAAATGAGAGGGGGTAAGTATGGTAGAAAGAATAATAACCCCTCCAAGATGTCCATATCTTAATCCTTGGTATGGAAAAAAAAATACTGCAACTGTGATGTGAAGTCCTTGAAATGGCAATATAATCTAGATGATCCGAGTGGGCCAAATGCAATCACAAAGGTCCTTAAAAATAGAATGGGAAAGCTAAAGAAGAGGTCAGAGTGACCGAACATGAAAGGGACTCAACCCTTTCTGGCTCTGATGATGGAGGAAAGAACAAGAGCCAAGGAACATAGGTGGCCCGTGGAAGCTGGAAAAATCAAGGAGATGGAATCTTCTCTAAGCCTCCAGAAATGAACACAACCTGCCCACACCTAGATTCTAAGCCAGCACGGGTTATCTCAGACCCCTAACTATGAAACTGGAAAATAATACATTTGTGTTGTTTTGAGGCACTACGTCTGTGGTCACCTGTGATGGCAGCTTTGGAAAACCAGCACACTAAGTAACTTGCTCCACTTCACATGATTAGTAAGTTATAAAGCAAGAGTATAAATCCAGTTTGCCCAATTTTGCTTTTTGCATAATACTTTCTATGTCCGAGAATATTCCAACTAAACTCATTTATGCAGATCTTCCCCACAGCTCAACTTCTAATCTAGCCACATTCTCAAGTCCCATTTCAAAATGTTTCAGAATAACAATTCAATATTTCTCATGACAACTTAATCTTGCTTCGTAAAGAAGCAATCTTGCCCCTGCTTAAAAGCTAAGCTATAAGTTGTCAATAGTAGAAACTACAGAGCAGTTTGTAAATGTCTCTCAGCATATTACATGTAATAGACTCTCGATTATTTCTTTTCATCCAACTGAACAGGTGACCAAAAATAGAACACCTCCTCTGAAATGATCCCAGAGGACTCCGAGGTGATTTCTATAAGCACCTATAGGGTGAACCTACGTAACCATTATACAAAAGGAGTATGTACAGATGACACACCTCTCACCATTGACACAGACGTGTGACAGGACAATAGTGACAATACAATCCTAAATATGCCTGAATCACATATTCTCCCTCTGAAATGACAATTTACAAAAGAGCATTCTGCCAAAGTTTGTCAAGCTGGCCTTTACCCCAAATTTTAAAGAAGTGACCTCACTTACCAGTGAAGTGTGAAGAGTGTAAATGAAATGAAAAATGAGAAAGCTGCAAAGCCTGATGTCATTCTGGCTGCAATTGAAAACGAGGGGTAGGAGATGACACTTGTATAAGGATGTAGACATTTTCTAAAGACTGAGTGCCAAAAAGTTATGATAAATATGTCTGAAAGGCTACCATTCTAAGAGGACATATGATAAAATTCTTACAACAACCATCCTGCAAATTCTTCATTTTTTTCTATGCTGCCTAGATTTTTCCGGATTCTTTTTCAGTTAGAAATGTACCCAAATCATGATATAACTTTGGTGATGTCAAGTCAAAAATGATTTATGAAGTGCTGAGAGCTGGATTTCTGAAACACAGAAAGGATCCACAGCACACACAGACAGTGAGCCCATGGAGGATTTTACTGTCTTCTCGGTGCTGCCTTCACAAATAAGTGTTTTGCCCTGTAGTCAAGTTTGACTGCTTATGGACTTTCCAAAGCTCTCCATGTAGGACTAATTAATTGGTTGAACCAAAATAAAAAGCTCTTTTAAAAAGTAAACAAAACCCTTACCACCAGAGAAAATCAAGACTAATCAAATTAGGATTCATAGTACCAAAGGCGTGGGGGTGGGGCAAGCTTAAAAAGCAACATAGGATAATTTTCTGACACTGAAATCCTTCCAACTAAGCAGGTTATGAACATCACAAAAAGTCATGGTTATAGTTGTCCAGAAAAAAGGGCAAATAATTTTGGATAGCCTATACAACCAATGTCTTGCTGTGAGCCGTGTAATAGCTCTTAACATGATTAACTTATGCGAAATCATTCACTAGAAAAAACCCACACACATTTCCATTTAAACTATGACAAAGTGTTGTCATTTTATTCTGATTTCGAAATCACTATCCAATAGAACATTTAATCACAAGGTCTAGAAACAAGTCATAATAAAGAGCAATATGTCCGTGGGAAACATAGTATTTCACCAATATGGAATCAAGCTCTATCTCATGTGCAATACACAACATAATCCATAGAGCTTCTTGAGCAGTTTGACTGACTATCATTACTCAACATCAATCGGTAAAGCTGCAAGGTCATCAGTCGTAAAATCTGACACTATAAACTTAACCCACCTACACAGCAGAAGATGATGACGGCAAAGCACCCACACAATTCCACCATAAACATATATGGAGGAATAACTGTAAAAAGAGACACTATAAACAACAGTTTGATGAAGTGTTTCATTATGAAACCGAGATTCTGTTAAACCTAAACATGCTGTGGATTGTTGCAAAGTAACTGCAGTATGTTAGCAAAGTATTTCAAGAGGTATGAGGAATGAAGGCTTCTTCCTTATTGCAGCAACGCAAAGTGTGGTATTGCCATTAGTCGCCATCAGCAGCAGGTGGTAAATATAGTCACTTTTTGGAAGCAGACTTCACACACATTTTGCATGGAGGAGACCCTTCATCCATTGTTTGCCTCCGTCAGCACAAGACATTATCAAGTGTCATCACAGATGGAAGTGAAGAATAGTCCTATGACTATTAAAATTTCTTGAATCTAATTTTTTGTCTGTCCAGGTCACTTGAAAATCATAACTCAAACCAAAAGAAGGTCATAATTTGAATTGTAGATATTCTTGACGTGAACAACATTTTAGACACATCAGATGCCTAAGGTACACAACTATGGAAAAACTTCAGATCCATTTTTGCAGACTAAACATAATGCAATTATTTAAATATGAACAGAATACATTTAAATATCTATATTCTCAGTAATCTCTTTAGAAAGGTTGGAGAGAGAATATTCAAATGGGGATTGAGGTGGCTCCTTGATGAAGAGGGATGGGAAGGACAGTGATACCTGCAGTCAAATCTGCTTTGGCTAGCATTACTCTCACCTTTTCCTCCAAGATTCCTATTATAGATTCCACAACTCTGCACTTTCACACATATTTTAAAGGCCCACAAAGTGTTACATTAATTAGTTCACTGATTCATACATTCCACATATCTTACTGAGCAACATACTATTTATTGTGTCAGCCCTTTAAACCAAGTGTTGAAATATAGAGGTGAAGATAACAATGTTGCTCTCTCATGGGGATTATATTCTGAAAAACGGGCAATACACCAGTGATGTGCTGAAGCCAGCTTGCTCTAATTTTCAAAAGCCAGTTGTTGGTGAGGATGTGGAGCAAAGGGAACACCTGTATACTACTGGTGGGGATGTAAACTGGTTCAGCTACCACAAAAAATGGTATGGAGGTTCCTCATAAAATTAAAATAGATCCACCATATAACCCAACACTTCCACTTCTGAGACTATACCCAAAGGAACTGAAAACAGGATATTCCAGAGATATCCAGACTCCTGTGTTTATTGTAGCACTATTCACAATAACCAAGATGGGGAAGCAACGTAAGTGCCCACCAATGGATGAATGCATACGTGTATACATATACACAACTGTATATCTTTCAGCCATGAGAAATAAGGATGTCCTGTCATTTGCAACAATATGGAAGACACTTGAGCAGATGATGCTAAGTGAGATAAGTCATACAGAGAAAGATAACAAAAGTTATGATATCACTTATATGTGGAATCTTAAAAGGCCAACCTCCTAAAAACAGAGAATAAAATGATGGTTACCAGGGGTTGGGGGTGGGTGCATAGGACAGATGTGTTAAGGTACAAACCTGCAATGAGTCGTAAATAAACCCTAGAGATCTAATGAACAGTATGGTAAATTCAGACAATATATTGTATTATAATTATCAAACTTGCTAAGAGACTAGAATTTAATTATTCCAGCCACTAAAAAGAAATAATAATTATGTAATGTGATAGATGTGTTAATTATCACTACAGTGGCAATCATATTACAATATATAAATGTGTCAAATTAACACGTTGTATACCTTAAATTTCACAGTGTTATATGTCAACCATATTTCAAATTGGAAAAGCCAATTGTGTGGGTTTCTTCCCAATTCCTTGATCTATATGACATCA
Organism: Canis aureus; assembly: GCF_053574225.1. NCBI lineage: Eukaryota > Metazoa > Chordata > Mammalia > Carnivora > Canidae > Canis > Canis aureus. Next base: position 68,180,883 of record NC_135611.1, on the reverse strand, counting down.
TGTTGGTAGCCTGAAATTAGTCCTGATGGGTGTTTTATACCATGGAAATTGGCTGACACTATAAATCATGGCTTTTTACTTTTACCTTCTGGAGAGCCAGTTGTTAAATACTTGCCAGGACCCCATTGTACCAAACAAGGTAAGTGAATAAATAATATAATTTTAGGTAGTGGTTTCTACAATAGATGGCGATCCTTGAAAGGGTTTTCTGAGGAGGTGACCTTGCAGAGACCTTGATGACATGAGAGATGAAACTCTGTCAAGATACTGGAAAAAGGCATTTAAGGCAGAAGAAATACCAAGTATAGAAAGCCTGGAGCAAGGATGAACTTGGTTCATCTCAAGAAGGACAATGTGGCTAGGATAAAATAGGAGCAACAGATTGTGGTTAGCTACGATGCTGGAGCAGTACAAACGGGCCAGGTCAGGCAAGCTCAGCAGGGTGTGGCATGGAGTATGGACATTACTCTATGTGTGTCAGGAAGCCAGTGAAGGTATTTTGAGCAGAGGAATATAAAAATCCAATGTATATTTTTAAAAGATTACTGCGACTTCTGTTTGGTAACTAGGCTATGAAGACGGATGCGAAAACAATGAGACTCTTCAGGGGGCTAGTCTAGTCCTGGTAAGAGATGACGGTGGCTTAGAATAGTGTGAGAGAGGTCCAGATAATAAGCGGTCAGATTCAAGATAGATCTTGTAGGTCACGTTTGCAGAACCTGAATAAGGAGCATGAAGGGAAAATTATCAAAGATAATTCCCAGAGCTTTTGTTTATTTTTATTTATTATAACAACTGAATAAAGAATGGTGCTTTCCTGAGAAGGTGCATGTTTGACTGCTGTTCTGAGCTATACGATAGGGATGCCTCATTAGATGTTCAAGTGGAGTTGCTGGTTGAGAGACAGACTCAGTATAGTGATAAATGGGCTCTTGTCAGTTGGGAAAGTTTCATAACCTTTCCATGCCTCATTTTTTTCCATCTGAACAATGGAAATAATAATACACCCCATCACAAAGTTGTGAGGACTACAAAACACAGCATCTGTGAAGCACTAGAGCAGTGTCCAGCCAATGCTAATCACTCATTAGATACTATTGTTATCACTAGCAATACTTTTATTTATTTCCTAGCTGATGCATAAGATCTAAGTTGTTAGTTTTTATATAATCTTGAAAGGAAAAGAATATTGCATATCAAGTAGCAAGAGGATCTTTTTTGAAACTTTTAATTGAAAAGGAGAGAGAGACAGACCAAAAAATCAGACAGTAAATATCTTCTAATTAAGTTGGTAAAGTCTACCAAAGTCTAAAGATATGATTATATATATATATTAGGATATAAGTCACAAAAGAAGGAAATCTTGCCATTTATTTTTTTTAAGATTTTATTTATTTATTCATGAGAGACAGAGAGAGAGAGAGAGAGAGAGGCAGAGACACAGGCAGAAGGAAAAGCAGGCTCCATGCAGGGAACCTGACGTGGGACTCGATCCGGGGTCTCCAGGATCACACCCTGGGCTGAAGGCAGGCGCTAAGCCGCTGAGCCACCCAGGCTGCCCACATCTTGACATTTATAATAACATGGAAAGAGCTAGACAGGATTATGCTAAGTGAAATAAGTCAGTCAAAGAAAGACAAATACCATATGATTTTACCCATATGTGGAATTTAAGAAACAAAACAAATAAGCAAAAGGGGGAAAGAGAGAGACAGGTAGAGAGGCAAACCAAAAAACAGACCCTTAGCTATAGAGAAAAACTGATGGTCACCAGAGGGGACGTGGGTGGGGGATGGGTGAGATAGGTGACGGGGATTAAGGAGAGCCCTGGAGATGAGCACCGGGAGTTGTATGGAGGCGCTGAATCACCGTATTGTATGCCTGAAACTAATTTTACACTGTATGTTAAGTAACTGGAAAAGAAATAAAAACTTTCATAAATGCGTGTCTATTTGTACGTGTGCCTAGGTGTTGGTGGGTGTGTTTGTGTGTGTAGAGAAATGAAAGGAAATAAGCCCAAATACTAAGGCCATTAGCAAACTTTTATAAGACAATAAAGTATAACTTCTATCAAAAAGTTCATAAGAAAAGATTCAATAAATATAACTATACTTGTTATGAAATCCAGGTAAAAATCCCAATATATGTATAAAAAAAAACATTAATAGGAAAGTTCCAAAGAAAAAGCCAAATACTTCAACAATTAAGTTAAAAAGTACTCATTTTAAATCATACTGGAAATAGTAAAATGTAATGATTTTAAAGAGATAAAGAAAAAGATGCTTGATGAATTGTGCTTTTATAGCAGGATGTCATTCACCACTTATTTTGGAACTGGAACTTTTTTTTTTTAATTTTTTTTTCAATTTTTATTTATTTATGATAGTCACAGAGAGAGAGAGAGAGAGAGAGAGGCAGAGACACAGGCAGAGGGAGAAGCAGGCTCCATGCACCGGGAGCCCGATGTGGGATTCGATCCCGGGTCTCCAGGATCGCGCCCTGGGCCAAAGGCAGGCGCCAAACCGCTGCGCCACCCAGGGATCCCTGGAACTGGAAATTTTAACAAAAATCAAGGGAATTAAAGCTAGCCAACATAGTCAGTATTCCGACAGGTACAAAGATTATTCTCAGGAAACTGACAATATAGCCAAATTTAGGACTTTACATAAGAGTCTTATTTTTACAATTAACAGTATCATCTGCTGTAACTGCATGCTTAAAAAAGAATCCCCACATTATGTAATCAATAGATACAAGGTTTTCTTTTGCTTTCTTTTCTTTTTTTTAGTTCTAGTGGTATAATTTAGTGACTTATCGGTCGCATATAACACCCAGTGCTCATCACATCACGTACCCTCCTGAACACCCATCATTCAATTCCCTCCGCCACCCACCTCCCCTCTAATAACCCTCTGTGTGTTTTCTAGAGTTCAGCCTCTCATATGGCAAGAGAAACCAAAGCAAAACCAAACTATTGGGACTTCAACGGGATAAAAAGCTTCTGTGTGGCAAAGGAAATAGTCAACAAAACTAAAATGCAACCTATAGAATGGGCGAATATACTTGCAAATGTCTTATCTCCCCGTAGGGAGACTGTTCTCCCTCTGCCTCGCTCTCTGTGTGTCTCATGAATAAATATAATTTTTTTAAAAGAAGTCTTATCAGATAAAGGGCTAGTATCCAAAATCCATGAAGAACTTCTCAAACTCAACACCCAAGATGTACGTGTTGTTTGTTGAAACTGGACCTTTTTACAAAGTAGGCACCTACTGGAAAAGTAACATATTGCATTCTAATTTTATTGGATGTTTATAAAATTTAGATTACTGAAAAGTTAAGTCTAGGATTAGCCATTTATAGTATTCCTGAGTAATAATTGACATAATCCTATTATAGAGGAAGAAAATAATATAACTAGAAAGTAATGTCATAGCAACACAAAGATTCAACAAAGGCAGATTCAGCAAAGCTGTCCATCAATTCAAAAGTTCTTTATTGGGCACCTATTGTATGCCAGTTACCACACAAATGCTCAAAAGTAATAAAAATGTGTAATGCTCATGTGTACCAAGAACTCAGATATTTCTACACTTAAGTACTATGTAATATGATCATACAGTACAAATTTCATTTTAATTATAAAATATTATTTTGTTAAAGTTCTATGTTTTTAGGAACATTTTGATTGAAATATAAGACTTTGAAAAACCCCAGATATTTGACATATAAACACATTTATAATAAATCACTTTTTTTTCCTGGAAAGTTGTTGTAGCACCTTAACTTTCATTTTCTACACTTGAGGACAACATAAAAAACATGTAACTTCTTGTGTTTAAAATGTTATATTTAGTATGGCATTCTATTTAATATCTATAAGTAATAGCACTTTAAAAGCTGTGTTGATTTGGATACACTGAGGAAGGCTTTTACTGTGATTACGAAAGAAAAGCTTAAAAAGCCCTTCCTTAGGAAAATCTATGAATCATACTAAAATGGTGAAATTAGAACTTAAGCTTCTGGAAGTCACTTTGACCAAATTGGATCAATGATGATCTTTCTTAAATCTTCTAGTAGAATGCTTAGTCTATTGCAATTATAATTGGCCAAAGAATTTTCTTATCAAAGAGCCATATATTCTCCATGATTCATTAAAAGTACTTAAATTGACCAATAAATAGCATTTAATAACATAATAATTCTCTCCAAAAAATTCTGAAAAGACCAAAAACACAGACATTTAAATAGTCAACTCAATATTTCAAGTTATATCTACACATATACATCAGAGGTTAGTAGTATTCTTGGTAAGTCCTAAGTTTAATTTTAAGGTAGACTCTTTTCTATTAATCTGTTCTTGTTTTTAGTGAGATTATCACAATTATTGGCATGTACACATGCCATTATATGTGCCAGTGTATACTGTGTACAGAAAAGTCCTGATGCTCTTAATTACCCCAAGGTTCAGGTAAGGAGTTAAGTTGCATGAGTGTCTATTTGGAGTATAGACAGCACGCTCTGAAATCAGGAAGAACTGAATTTGGACTTTGGCTCTATTACTTGTGAGATCAAGTTATTAAATCTCCTTGATGCAAAATGTTCTCATTCTATCCAATGATTCATGTAAAACATTTTGCCCAGTGCTCAGGACAAAATAGATTCTCGAAAAGTGCCGGTAGTTAACTCCCTGGGAACAAGAGTGCCTGTGTTGTATCTCTAGACACAAGTGTTCTACATATTCTATTTATATTATATGATTTATATTATAAAAGCCATAATTTATACAAATAATGAATAAAACAGTCATTTTCTGACTCGTTATCACTGGCCTTTTGTTGATGAGACATTTTAGCAAGCTGAGCAAAATTGTTTAGAATTTTACTTCCTTTAATGTAATTCTTATGCCTATCATGTTTCTAGATTCTCATATTTTACATAGGTGCTCATTACCACTATTCTTTCCGACAGCGTATGGTCTAAGTCATTATAAAAGAAAATCTGAACCATTACCACTTCACACCCATTACGATGTCAACTATCCAAAAAACAAAACAAAACAAAAGGTAGACAATAACAAGTCTTAGTGATGGTGCGCAAAAATTGGAATCTTTATGCACTGCCAGTGGGAATGTAAAATGGTGTAGCTGCTATGGAAAACTTGAGCAGTTCTTCAAAATTTCACAAATTGAATTAGTACATGATCTAGGAATTCCATTTTTGGGTATATACCCCAAAAGAAACAAAAACAGAGACTCAAATAGATTTACATTTACCTATGTTCAAAGCAGCATTATTTGGAATACCCAGAATGCGGAGGCAACCCACGTGTCCATGGATGGATGGATGGATGGATGGATGGATAAAAAAAAATATGTGATATATACAAAGAAATATTATTCAGCCCTAAAAAGGAAGGGAAATTCTGACACATGCTACAAGATGAATGGACCTTGAGGATGTTACACTATGTGAAAAAGTCAGAGACAAAAAGACAAATATTATATGGTTCCACTTATATGATATATGTGGTCAAATTCATAGAGACAAAAGGTAGGATGGTGGTTGCCAAGGGCTGGGAGAGGGGTGAATCAAAAGTTATTGTTTAATGTCAGAATTTCAGTTATGTACAATGAAAATAGTCCAGGAGCCGTATAATCGTGCTGGTAGGCCACTAAGTTGAATGTACTTATTGCCACTGAACTATAAACATAAAATGGGCAAGATGATAAATTTCATGTTATGTGGATTTTATTGCAATTTAAAAAAGAAGGAACCATAGCATACTTTGAGAAGTTGACCATAAGTGAAAATATGGTCCAAAGTGTTAAATACTGCTGGAGTTTTGATTTTTTTTAAGGATAATCTTTAATGAAATGTAACTGAGGAACATAGACTCTTCTTAAAGAAAGTGAACAGCATTATGTTGATTAGCAGAGGGTACAATGATGTCAATGAAAACAACAGCTTTCAGAAAGAGAATCTTTCTGTCGTATCAAAAAACAATGTAAACACGTGGGAACTTTTTCAGGGATGAATTTGAAAGCTTTAGCAGGTTCCTTAAAAGAAGAATATACAGCATACCGTGTATTACGTAGGGTTTTCTAGATCGCATAACCCAATGGAGTAACACACTGTGGTCGTCTGTTTGTGTCCTACCCCGCCACTAAATCCACACACTGAAATCCTAATTCCCAAGGTGATGGCATTAGGAAGTGGAGCTTCTGGATGTCAGTAGGTCATGAAGTCAGAGCCCGCATGATTGGGATTAGTGCCCTTGTAAAAGAGACCCCAAAGAGCTCCCTAGTTCTTTCCTCCTCATGAGGCTACAATAAAAGTCTCAGACTTCTAGCCACCAGAATTGTGGGAAATAAATGTCTTTTATGAGCAACCCAGTCTGCATTATTTTGTTATAGCAGCCCAGATTGACTAAGATGCATACCTACTCAATATCTTCTCCTCTGTTTCTGGAATATACCCATATTTATCCGGTTACATATATAACATGGTGGCAGGGCCACTTGAAATCCCCTAATGACAGATGGAGGCACGCTAATCATGAGGTCAGGATGTTATACAATTAATTTATGAAAAAAATTCTGTGAAGCTACATACTACAATAAAGTACTACAATAAAGTAAATGGTCACCCTAGGTTACGACCTATTTTGTGGCTAGTTTAATTACCTCGAGTATATTCTAAAATCAGTGGAAAATGTCTTTTACTTCCTTTCTCCATTTCTTGATTTTTTTCCATTGCATTTTATAAACATTGCCATAGTTTCAGAAGCATTAATTAAATAAATGATTCTCAACACTGATGAATGGAAAAGTTTGTCCCTTGAAATGAATTCATTGAGGGTAGGTGGCAGTCAGGAGGAGGATGAAGCAAAACTGGAAACTGTATTTAAATAATATTACAGAGAAAAATCACATATTCCAGCCCACTACTACAAGATTTTGGGACAGAAAAAGTAATTCTATGAATGCAGACAGCTAAATTAAGTATTTACTCTGTATTTTGAAGATTTTTCATCTTTGCTTCCCAAACTGACTTATTAAATTAATATAATCATAATGACCCAATGCAGAGAGGCAACTTCTCATTAGTGTTTTGGACTGATTTCCTTGGTTGTAGTATATTATGAGGCCGATTTTTCTTTAGTTGAGTTTATTGTTTCAGCTAATTTGAGATTAATCTACCATAACCTTCTGACAGCACACTTGGCTGAAGAGCCACATTGAAATACTTGTAAAAACAAACAAAACTGAGGTATTTTGACAGGGAATATATTACTCTTAATATCTAGACACAACCTGGCTAATAAGTAAAGGATGCTACAATTTTTTTTTCTGTACAGTTTTATTAGGTGTTACCTTAATTCAAAAACTGCAATATCAATATTTGCATATTTAAATAAATAGACTGAACACTAATAGGTGTTGTTATGGTGGGAGTTTCCAAATTAAATCTGTGTTTGGAGCCATTCACCTTCTATTAAGGATCTCTTAAAAGACTCATTCAGGGATCCCTGGGTGGCGCAGCAGTTTGGCGCCTGCATTTGGCCCAGGGCGTGATCCCGGAGACCCGGGATTGAATCCCACGTCAGGATCCCGGTGCACGGAGCCTGCTTCTGTCTCTGCCTCTTTCTCTCTCTCTCTCTCTCTCTGTGACTATCATAAAAAAAAAAAAGACTGTCATTCACTGAAATTTAATGCTTTTTTTTCCTATATTCTGATATTTCCAATATCGAAGTTCTTTAGCTCATCCCTCTCAGTAGCTACACCACACAGCTGATCACTCCCTCTTTCTCGCCAGATTTTATCCTGGCCTTTCAGATTTACCTTTGCGTCTCTCTTCTAGTCACCTCTAAATCTCAAGTGCCCACAATTCAATTTTAGCACATCCTTTTTTTAACTCTACACTTTCTTTGTAGGTGATCTTAAATAAGGCCTTCGTGTTAAACATAATTTCTTCACCAGTGATATCCAAATTCATGTCACAACTTCTGGTCTCTCCAGACTTATAAATCTAACTGTCTCCCTAATGTTTCCACTTTGAGGGATAATGTACATTTCAAGCAAAGTATGTTAAACAGAGCCTTTATTTACTACATAGCACCCCCATCCTGCTTCTCCTTCCGTCCATACAGTCTTGGTAAAATATATTCCTTCAGGCCAAACCTCTAGGCATCACCTCTGCCCCACTCTCTACACCATCAACTCTGGCCCTATCAACCTTGACGATAAATTTTGACCTATGACTTCAGTCCATCTCTGCTACCACCACCATACTCCAAGTCACCTACATCATCTCTCAGCTAGAGTCCTCCAGTGCTTTCCTAACTGCCACCTAGGTTCCTCTTGTTTCACTGCAATCATTCTCTGTTTATTGGGCAGAATAATATTTTTTATCAAAATAAGTGAAATCATGCTGCTTCAGACTTAAATCCCACTGTAGGTCTCCAATTATACTCAGAATTAAATCTAACTCATTATCAGGACTGACTACTCTCTACAGGAACAAATCAGATCCGGATCCCTTGGGGACATTATCACATAACTTTCACTCTTGACCACTACGTTCCAGCCACACAGATCTTCTTTCCATTCTTCACCATACCAAAGTGCATTCCTGCCTGATACATACTTGGCTCAGCTTTTGTCATGACTGGCACAATTCTCAACTCAAATATCCTTTCTGAAAAATGCATAGACGGAACATACAAATAAAGTAGCTACTATTACCATTTTCTATTGTATTATCCTGTCCCGTTTTTTTCCATGACACTTTCACTATTGTATTTACCTAATTTTCCATGTCTCTCCTCTCACCTCAGAAAACCTCTATAGCCCCCCACAATTAGAACGTAAAATCCTGAAAAAAAGGCTATCTGTCTCCTGGCCAGACGTTGAGGCTAAAGATAGCGAGCATCAAGCAGTAGATGTTCAATCATATTTTTCAAATGCATCGTTAAATTATTATATATATATATATATATATATATATATATATATATATATGTTATTCAGGAAAGATACTACAAAGGGCATGGTGTTTCTTGCTTGAGATTGTACCTACTTTGTTTAGGACTACTTTAATTGACAAATGTATGCATCCCAGGTTTTCCAGGATGACTCCAATCTTAAATATTCTTTCTTTTTTTTATAATCCATCAAAATAGCCCAATAATTAATATATTTTAATGCTGAAGCAATAATTGAGACTACTCCTTAAATTTATACACAAAATAATTCTTATCAGATAATACACTGATCTTTGTTTTTAAAACCATAAACAAGACAGAGACAGAGACAAACAAATCTTCTATTTTCTCTCAGAGAGAAGCACTATAAATACTGAGTAAAATACCAAATACTGTTTTTTCAAGGCATCAGAGAGCAGCAAAGTCAGTCAGACTTGACTAAAAGGATACATATCAGAATGAGCTGACTTGTCCATCTTGCTCTTAGGGTATCCACTGATTTACTGAAAGGTGAAGAGTTCATACACAAAACTACATTCTAGGGTATTCATCAATCTCACAGGATGAGAAGATGAACACTGGAGTTCAGAGCTATGAAGTCATGAGCTACAGAAAAGTGTGAAATTAGGATGTGAAGGGTCATGAGCCATAGAAAAATGGTTCCTACTTTCTCCTCAGCTTTTGCCTTCAAGAAATCTACCAGGACACCTGGGTAGCTCAGCAGTTGAGCGTCTGCCTTGGGCTCAGGTAGTGATCCCGGGGTCCTGGGCTTGAGCCCTGCAACGGGCTCCATGCAGGGAGCCTGCTTCTTCCTCTGCCTGTGTCTCTGTCCCTCTCATGGATAAATAAATAAAATATTTTTTAAAAAGAGCGGGGAAAAAGAGAGATATACCAAATTAAGTGGTGAAAGAGCCATGCAAAAATGAACTCCTAAGAAGTGAATTGCAGAACAGATGGACAACTCATAGAGCTGAGAAGACCAACTTTGGAGTTCAGAGTCAGCCAAGAAGGGAAGAAAAGGCTGTCTATTGGGACCCCCTGAAGGTCTACATGCAGAAAAGGTCAAACCAGAAACAGCCATCGGAATACCTGATCAAAGCACAAAACGTTACTAGCTGATTGAATCAAGGCGAGACAGCTGTAGTCTAACTCTTGCCAGAACAAAAATAAATCCATTGAAGAGAATTTTTACGATTTTCAGACACAATGTGCATTATTTAATAATAAAAAACAACTAGCAAGGTTTTCATGAATCAATAAACCAAGAAGGAAGAAAAAGACAATAGCAATAGACTCACAGATGTTTCACATGCAGTTATCAGGCATATAATTAAAAATAACTGTGATTAATGTCTTCCTGATGAATAAATAAAGAAGTAGTTTGAAGTCTATTTTTAAAATGTATCAAATGGAAATTCCAGAACTGAAAAACAGAATTAGTGAAATTAAGAATTTAGCAAATTTAGGGTTTAGGGTTTAATAGAAGATTAGATTCAACAGAAGAAAGGACAACTATACTGAAAAACAGTTACCATAAAATGTATAAAGAAGCCTAAAGAGAGGAGAGGGGAAAAAGGGAAAAAAAATTGAAGCACAAAACACATAACGGACATGATGGAAAGCCTAACATATTTGTAATTAGAGTTTCAGAAACAGAAGAGGGAAAGTAGATAAGTATCAGCATTTGAAGAAATACTGGCTGGAATTTTCCCAAACCAGTGAAAGACATTAACCCATAGAATTCGAAAGTTTTAAAATCCCAACTAGTATTCATATTCCTAGACACTATATAGTAAATCCCTGAACACCAGAGTCAAAGAAATACAATTTTCAAAGGTGACAATGGAAAAAGACACCTTTCTTTGAAAGGAGAAGCAATAAGAATTTAACTGACTTCACAACAAAAATTATGAAAGCCAGGAAATAATGGAATGAAATCTTTAAAATCCTAAAAGAAAGGGGCACCTGGGTGGCTCAGTTGGTTAAAGCATTTGCCTTCAGCTCAGGTCATGATCCCAAGGTCCTGGGATAGAGCCTTGCATCAAGCTCTGCATTGGGTTCCCAGCTCAGCAGGGAGTCAGCCCCTCCCTCTTCATCTGCCTCTCCCTTGGCTCATGTTCTCTCTCACTCTCTCCCTCAAATAAAGTCCTTTTTAAAATGTCAAAAGAAAATAACTTTCAAATAAAAATTGTATTCGTAACAAAGACTAGGAATCAAAAATAAAGGCTTCAGGTAAAAAGAATTGAGAGAATTTGTCACCAGCAAATTCTTTCATGAAGAAGGCGCAGGGTGGGGGGATATCACTACAGACCATCTATACATTGAAAAGGTAATAACAGTATGTCATTCACAACTCCATGCCAATAGATTTGAAAATGTAGGGGAAATGGATGAACTTATTGAAAAGCCCAATTCAACTAATCAGCTAAAAGAAGAAAACTCTCAAGAGGCTTCGATGTATTGCAGCTATTGATCTGTAACTGACACTCTATCCACAGGGAAAACTCCTGGGGTCAAAGGGCGCCACTGTTGTATAGAAGTTAGAACACTCAATATCTTTAGAAGGAGAGGGCAAGAGAAGGAAAGCAGGAGGGTAGTTTCTGTGTTGCTGGTGCCCAAAAATGGAAGGTGGTGGTAAAGTTGAAATTAATGGGAAGATTTCTATTTTTTTTTAATAAAAAGACTTTTTTTAAATTCCATGAATGACAGACTGAAGTTGATATAACTAAAATAATACCAGACAGAAAAAAAACCTTCAAGTCAAGAACATACTAGTAATAAGATCCCTTCTTAATGATTTAAAGTCCAAGTAACCAAGAGGATATAATCACAACAATAAGTACAGAAAGTGTTGTATTTAAAAAAAGAGAGAGAGAGAGAAAGTGTTGTATAAGAGTTTCAACATCCACGTGACATTTTTAGGCTTTCTCTCTATATATATTAATTTCCATAAATTACTGTTTTTTAAATACAATGATTTTCTTAACTTACATGCAAGGGAAACATGTAGGTATCATGTAAATATCTCAGTAATTTAACTGTTTTTGAGCTTAAAGTAGCTTTTGTTTTGCTTTTTTACAACACTCCTATTGTAACTCCAGCCTTATTTGTTCTCCGCTCAGCATTACTTTCAGAAGATGGCCAGGAACTGATATCTACTGAGTAGCAGGTAACATGCAGCAGTGTGCTAGACTGTTTGCCTACATCACATCACTTTATCCTCATAACAACCTTCTTCAGAAAGAAGTGGTACTGTTAGCTCCACTCTACATGTGACCTAATCAAGGAGCAAAAATATGGGGCAATTTACCAAAGGCAAACAAACTGATAAATGATAAGTCAGGATAAGGAAGTTGAGCACAATTACATCGACTGCTTTCTCCTTAGCCTCATTCTCATCTTTCCTGCCATCTTTGTATTTTAGAGACTCGGGGTCATACTGAGAACTCAGTATTATCTACGAACTGAAACACACATGGTATCATGTAAGCTAAATATACGTATAGTCAATCTCTTTAAAAAAAAAACACAATATATGTGTATGTGATATATAAACATGTATAAGTATAATCATATATATATAATATATAACATATATATAAAGTAAAAACTTAGATCCCCAAAATAAAATAGAATACACAGCATGATGAAATGCAGTTGTGTTTTATGCGTGAAAGCCATCAGACAGCTGTGAAAAATTGCCCACATTTAGTCTATTTTAGGCAGTTCTATTCAGACTTTCCATAACAGAATTAGTATGATTTTAAAATTTTAGCACTTTGCATAAAGTGAAATAAGTCAATCGAAGAAAGACGATTATATGGTTACACTCTTATGTGGAATATAAGAAATAGCGAAAGGGACCATAAGGGAAGTAGGGAAAACTGAATGGGGAAAAAAATCAGAGAGGAAGACCAACCATGAGAGACCCCTAACTCTGGGAAACAAACTGAGGGCTGCTGAAAGGGAGGTGGGTGAGGGGATTCGGTGACTGGGTGACGGGCACTGAGTAGGGCACATGATGGGATGAGCACTGGGTGTTGTACTATGTGTTGTAAACAGAATTTAAATTAAAAAAATAATAAAATAATAAAATAAAATAAAATTTTAACAGTTTCCTACTGATTTTTAACAGATTTCTTCCTTATGTATTATTATTTATGTTTTTAAATAAATAATTTTCTTATTTCCTAGTTTCAAGAACCATTGTCCGGGGCAGCCATCTTCAGACTACTTGAAATAGGATCTGTATCTCCAAAATGTTCATGATGTTGCTAGAATTAATTTTATCAGCATTTTATATCAAAATACATATAGCCTACATCTGTACTTTTCTTTACAACATGGTAGGTTTTTTTCCTTTTTTACATCTACTTTTTCTTTTTCACTAACAAATAATAAAATATCAATTTAAGAAGTTACAGTTTTAGACCTCTCTGTTACAAAAGAACAGTTAAATTGGTTAAAATCTGTTTTTCCTACATAAAACTATAAACATGGTAAAGTCATACAGGGTGACAAATATGACTGGAGTTTATGTTTAGAAAAAGAATCAGTGAGAAAATTTACTTGGTGTTATTCAGGCCGACACTTAAAGAAAACTTCACAAATTAAAAAATATATAGCATATCTTAACATAACATCACAATGAGATTACTTCATCGTTTGTTTAATTCTCAGCTTTAATAAGATTATTACCTCGTGGATTAATGTTTTGCACTGTTCATTCATTTAATCATTTATTCATTTAACATAAATTTATTGAGTTCCTCATATATTGGGCATTATTCTAAGAGCTTACCACACAACAATTAAAAAAAAAAAAAAGACAAAGATATCCATTCCCATGAAAAATGTATTTAGAAAGGTGAGGTTAAACAACATTCAACATAAATAGTAAAATGGGGTGTCTGAGTGACTCAGTGGTTGAGCGTCTACCTTTGGCTCAGGACATTATCCTGGAGTCCCATGATCAAATCCCACATCGGGCTCCCTGCAGGGAGTCTGCTTCTCCCTCTGCCTATGTCTCTGCCTCTCTATGTCTTACTCATGAGTAAATAAATAAAAATCTTAAAAATAAAAAACCATAAAGTATACATAGTAACTTAGGCTGCAATATATTTTATGAAGAAAAATATAACAAAAAAGGTTAGGAAGATGAGTTTGCAGTTTTAAATGGTATTATCAGTGAGGTTCTTGCTGAGAAGATGGCAACTTGAAAAATAACCCAAAGGAAGTGAGGAAACAGGTGAAGTGTAAACTGGGGAAAATAATTTCAGACAGAGGAACAGTAAGTGCAAAGGCCCTGAAGCCGGGACAGCAAGGACAGAGACCTTTAAGACCTGATCAGGACACCAGCAGGGCAACTTAAGAGGGCAGATGAGTCTAGAGATGAAATGGGGTGAAGTAAAGATCCAGTAAATCCTCATGAGTCATTGTGATTTTCCCACTGGATAGGATGGAAAGCCATTAGGGAGCTTTAGTGGAAGGAGTACTATAATCTGATTTTGTACTAATAAGATCAATGTGACTACAGTGTTGAATGTAGACTGAAGGGGAGACAATCAGAACTAATGTTGTGCACCATGTAGACACTACCGCTGGTTCTCACCTTCATTAATGATTAAAAGGTCAAGCATAAATAAATTCATTTAGAGGAAGAATACATCTTCTAATTAGCCATAGATCCTGCTTGTGACATTGAATCAATGATCTTAAAAGAAAAAAAAAAAAAAAGAACAGTGATGTTAATTGTATTCTATTATACTAAATAAGATGCATCCATGTAGGGCATCCTGAATGTGCAGATTATAATCTACTCTATGGTTAACTTTGTATTTATCAGTTTAGCAGTGACCCAAGTACTACTAAGACAAAAAAAAAAAAAAAAAAAAAACCTCAGTGATTTGAAGAGCAGCTCGGACAATTCTTTCATCAAGTGTCCTGAGTTCTTGCTAAATGCCAAGCCCCCTGAGGGAATAAACTGAAACCACCACCTTCAAGGACTCCAACTGGAGCAGGACCAAAGGGAAACGAGCCTCTGGTCCCAACCCCCAGGCTGCTGCCTGTGCAGATGCGAGTCCAGGAGGAAACCTTTACATCAAATAGACCGTGGAACAGAAGCAAATTCAGCCAACACAGTTTGAACCTTCTATGGCTTTTTAAGACATTACGTGTGTAGGTCTCCTTCGCTTCTTCAGATTATGAGATATTAGATGCATATTTCCACTCCTTTCAACCTTCTGAATAACGAATTATAAAAGTTGTACCTTACCTCACTTTTTCTTTTTTGCACACTTTACTAAGCAGAGAGAACATACTCTAAGCCATAGAACAACAGATTCGTTTAACAGGAATGAGTAAGAGGAGGGTCAGGAAGGAACACGCGACGAAAGAATAACACTCTTCCTTTGAGACTAAAAATCGGATAACCTTTATTATGTTTCTTCTTTAAAAAAAGATTTATTTGTATTTGAGAGAAAGAGAGAGAGAGAGAAATACAGTGAGCAGGGGAAGGTCAGAATCCTTGAGCAGACTCCCTGCTGGGCGGGGAGCTGGATGAGGGGACTCAACCCCATGGCCCTGAGAGCACGACCCCAGCAAAGCCAAGAGCTGCCACTTAACCAGCTGAGCCACCCAGGTGCCCCCACCCTTATTATGTTTAAACAACGAATATTGAATCTATGAAAAAATTGAACTTGAAGAAACACTTCAATATATTTCATGCTTTATTACTACAGAGTGTTCAATTATTTCATTAAAAGTCTAAAAAGTATTTAGGGAAAAGGTTTCTATGCCACTCACATAGTTTCTAAAAGTATAGTATTTGCACAGAAATACTAACTCAACCTCCTTCCAAACCTCATTAAACACTGTTAACCTAACTTACTAAATATGTCTCTATAAGATAAATGAATAAAATATTTAGGTCAAGATCTCTGCAGCTGTAAGACAATCTTTCTTGACAATTGCATTTTTAGTTTTGGGGGACACACAGGAAGAGACGTGAACTGTTTATGCAAGTGAAGAAGATTCCTTCACATGGGGCCTAACTAATTTCATGCCATCCCTGGATTACCCACGATGAAGATGACCTTACTTTATATTAACAGTCTATCAAAAAGGCACCCCTCTGTGTCTGATCCCACTTGGTGCCAGTCAGCTTTCTTCCTAAATTAACCCAAGAGGGAGGAAATGGCCCATTTTTTTAAAGTCATAAATTGAGATCAGATATAACACATATCATGGTAAGAATCTGATTGGAAAGAAGCTAAAAGGAAATACTTATTTTAAATTGTTGTATATTTTTCTTTGCCATCATACTGGATTTTTGCTTACAAATCAGTGCAGTTAAGCTTCTCTTCAAGTTTATGCTGATACCAGGACCTTATAATACCCAAAACAGCTATTTTGCTATTATCATCACTTCAAATTTTTTGCCATGATATTGTATTATTTATTATGCTAATCTAGAAATTGGGGCACAGCATGATTAAATCATTTGCTCAAGATATGCTGTGAGTAAATAACAGAATTGGGAAAAATTACTAATCCCTCAGCAATAAAGATCCGAAAACAATCTGTAAAATAAGTAGCCACTCTCTTCTCAATAATATATTATTTTTTTCAGTTACTTATCTAGAATGCTAAAATGTAAAAGGAATTTCCCAGTGTAATCTATAAAGATTTAAACAAGGAAATTCAATATAGGCGGTTTATTTTTTTGAATAGTTTATTATTTATTCATGAGACACACACAGAGAGAGGCAAAGACATAGGCAGAAGGAGAAGCAGGTTCCCTGTGGGGAGCCCGATGGGGGACTTGATCCCGGGACCTTGGGATGATGACCTGAGCCAAAAGCAAATGCTCAATCACTGAGCCACCCAGGTGCCCAAGGCTGTTTATTTTTAAAATAGTAATTTTACTAGGAATTGTTTATGGCCAGGTTAAGATGGCAGAGTAGTAGGGGGACCCTGGGTTTTGCTCATCCCTCAAACATAGCCAGATCAACATCCAATCATTTTGAACAACTAGGAAATCTTAATCTTAAGGGTTAAGAACACAAGTTGGGGGAGAGAACCTGGCATATTCAAGGTTCAGGGATGTGAATTAGGGGAGAGAAAGTCTGTGGTGCGGCAGGGCTTCAGGAGGGAGCCATTTTCTTGGAGAGAAGTCAGGGATGGAGAAAGAAAGTGGGAGAGGGAGCAGCACATAGGGTTCCTGTAAGACCTCATGGTGGGGGGATCCCCTGGATTACACTGGGACAGAAGGCTCTCCTTCCCGAGTACATTTGGAAGAGGGTATCTTGGCCTCTCCAAGGATAAAAGACCTGCTGGGCAGCATTGAGCAGCAGCTCTTCAGCAGAGGACAGGGGCAGAGCAAAGGGCAGACAACGTAGTCGCAGCTTTTCACATGCTCCACCATAGATCAGGCACCTGGGTGACCGTGCAAATGCTCTTCTGGGACAGAGCAGTGCCTGGAGCAGGGCTGTGGGAGGGCAGCAGGTCCTCACTTTGCCAGGTCCTTTAAGATGTTGTTTTGAATCCCAGCCACAGCCCAGAGAGAAAACACAGGAGAACTCTGGTGTCGGGTGAATGGACAATCTGGGCACAATTTGAGGGCAGGAATTGGACAAAAGCCTGGGACACTGGTGGGAAGATTGTTCACCTTTCTGTGAGGGCCTCCTGAAAGCTGGCAGCTGCAAGTTCCCCTCACTGGACATGAGTTCCTCTTTCTGGGAGGAGAGTACAGGGTGATGCCATCGTCTGCCACCACCACCACTACCCCTCATCCTGCAGGCATGGCTGGAATTCAGAGAGAAGCACAGCACCTCCAAGGAAGGCTGGAGTCGCTTATACCAAACTCCACCCCCTGTGCCCACTGGGGGCATCTTTACCAGGGCAGTCTGACTACGGGCCAGTGCAGAGTCCTCTTCCACAGAAGACCAACACACGCACCCCTGCATGTACCATATCTATTGATCGCAGAGCGCCCCAAAGCTTCAGCTTCAGTTCTAGTGGAAATATGACCAGCTTTCTTCCCTTCTTTTTTAATTTATATTTTGTATTCTATTATTTTTTACAATTTATTTTACTTTTTTCTTTTTTCTTAGGAATGAGCTTAGAGTTTTTTGCTCACTAATTGGTTTGTTTGCTTCATTTTCTCATTTTTTGGATTAGGCTTTTTTTTTTTTTTCTTCTTTCTTTTTCTTTGGAATCAGAGTTTTTTTGTCTGTTTTTTCATTCCTTTTCCTTTTCTCAGATCAAGCTTCTTCTTTTTTTTAATTAGGCTTATCTTAAATAAATCAAAGTACACCTAGTTAAAGGTCTCTCAGCTCACTCATTGATTTAGCTAACAAAGAGTTATGCAATACTTTTTCCATGGGAGGCACTCTGCTAAGACCAGGGATGGATACAAAGACAAGTTGGCCACCATGCTTTCTTTCCAGAATTTTTCTTGTATAAGTGGTAAGTAGGTCACTATAATATACAAGGTCAGAGGAAATATTCTCCACTGCAAGCAAGGAGGAATTCTGCAGAGGACTGACCTGTGGGAAAGAGCAGCCAAAACACAACAGCAGAGTGCACACAGAATATACCAGAAACACTTTCCGAAGTGTCAGGCTCCGAACAATGTAGGACCCCTTCTTAATATAGTATTACTCTCAGAAGCAAGAAATGTAACAAGCTCTCATAACACACAAAAGGCAAAAACCTAGACATAATGATAAGATGGAGGAATTCTTTCCAAAAGAAAGATCAAGAAGAAATCACAGCCAGATATTTGCTCAAAACAGATATAAGCAGTATACCTGAACAAGAATTTATAATAAGTCATAAGAATACGAGCTGAGCTTGAAATAAGCATAGAAGACCCCAGAGAAACCTTGGCTGCAGAGATAAAAGACCTAAAAATGAGTCAGGCTGAAATAAAAAAGATGCTGTAACTGAGACAAAAATCAACTAGATGTTATTACAACAAGGATGAGAGAAGCAGATGAACAAATATATGATACAGAAAGTAAAATTGTGGAAAATAATGAAGCAGAAAAGAAGAAGAAAAGGAAACTATTAGATCACAGATATAGACTAGGGAACTCAGTGATTCCACAAAGTACCATAATATCCACATAATAAAGGTCCCAGAAGAAGAAGAGCAGGAAAAAAGGGACAGAAGTTTTACCTGAACAAATTACAGCTGAGAACACCCCTAATCTCAGGAAGGAAACAGGCATTCAAGTCCAAGAGGCACAAAGAACTCCCCTCAAAAATCAAGAAAAAGAGGTCAACACTAAGACATATCATAGTGAAACTTGCAAAATACAAAGATAGAATTCTGAAAGCAGCTAGTGACAAAAGGTCCTAAACATAAAAGGGTAATAAACACGAAAGGTCAGCAGCAGATCTGTCCACAGAAAATTAGCAGGTCAGAAGAGAGTGGCATGAAATATTCAACATACTAAGTGGGGAAAACATGGAGCCAAGAATACTTTATCCAGCAAGGCTGTCATTCAGAATAGAAGGAGAGATAAAGTTTCCAAGACAAGCAAAACTAAAGGAGTTCATGAAAACTTAACCAGCTCTGCAAGAAACATTAAAGGGGACCCTTTGAGCAGGAAAGAGAGGCAAAAAAACCCATGAAGATTAGAAAGGAACAGAGAGGGCATCCCGGGTGGCTCAGCAGTTTAGCACCACCTTCAGCCCAGGGAGTGATCCTAGAGACCTGGGATGGAGTCCCACGTCAGGCTCCCTGCATGGAGCCTGCTTCTCCCTCTCCCTCTGCCTGTATCTCTGCCTCTCTTTCTCTCTTCTCTGTGTATTCTCATGAATAAATAAATAAAATCTTTCTTTTTTAAAAAAAAGAAAGGAAAAGAGATAATCTACAGGAAAAGTGACTTTACAGGTAATACAATGGCACTAGCTTCATATCTATCAATAATTTCTCTGAATGTGAATGGACTCAATGCTCCAATCAAAAGACATACAGTATCAGAATGGATTAAAAAACAAGATTTATTGATAAGGTACTTACAAGAGACTCATTTAAACACGAAGATACTTCTAAATCGAAGTGAGGGGGTGGAGAACCATCAATCATACTAATGGACATCAAAAGAAAGCTGGAGTAGCCATATTTATATCAGATGAACTAGATTTTAAAACAAAGAGTGGGGATCCCTGGGTGGCGCAGCGGTTTGGCGCCTGCCTTTGGCCCAGGGCGCGATCCTGGAGACCCGGGATCGAATCCCACGTCGGGCTCCTGGTGCATGGAGCCTGCTTCTCCCTCTGCCTGTGTCTCTGCCTCTCTCTCTCTCTGTGTGACTATCATAAATAAATAAAAATTAAAAAAAATAAATAAATAAAATTTGATAATCTTATCCATTTGCTTTTAAAAAAAATAAAAAATAAATAATACAAAGAGTGTAATAAGAGATGAAGAAGGGCACTATATCATAATAAGGGGGTCCATTCAACAAGAAGACCTAACAATTATAAATATTTATGCCCCCACTTGAGAGCAAACTTGTAAATCAATTAATAACAAACTTAAAGAAACTCATTGATAATAATACAGTAATAGCAAAGGACTTTAACACACCATTCATAGCAATGGACAGATAATCAAAGCAAAAGATCAACAAAGAAATAATGGTATTGAATGTCACTCTGACCCAGATAGACTTAACAGATATATTCAGAGCATTTCATTCTAAAGCAGCAAAATACACATTTTTTCTAGTGCACATGGAACATTCTCTAGGATAGATTACATACTGGGTCACAAATCAGGTCTTGGCCAGTATGAAAAGAGAGATTATACCATGCATATTTTCAGGTCACAACTCTATGAAATTTGAAGTCAACCACAAGAAAAAATTTAGAAAGACCACAAATAAATGGAACTTAAAGAACATCCTACTAAAGAATGAATGGGTTAACCAAGTATTAAAGAAGAAATAAAAAAAAAATACATGGAAGCAAATGAAAGTGAAAAAGGATAGTCTAAAACCTTTGGGATACAGTAAAGGAGGTGATAAAAGGGATGTATATAGTAATACAGGCCTGCCTCAAGAAGCAAGAGAAGTCTCCAATATACAACCTAACCTTACACTTAAAGGAACTGGAAAAAGAACAGTAAATGAAGCCCAAAACCAATAGCAAAAGGGAAATAATTAAGAGTAGAGCAGAAATAAATGATATAAAAATAAAAACAGTAAAACAGATCAACAAAATTAGAAACTGGTTCTTTGAAAGGCTTGGGTAAATCCCAGATTTACCAAAAAGGAAAAAGTACCCAATAAATAAAATCACAAATGAAAGAGGAGAGAGCACAACCAACACCACAGAAACACAATTATAAGAGAATACCATGAACAATAATATGCTGACAAACTAGGCAATGTGGGAGAAACGGATAAATTCCTAGAAACATATAAACTAGTAAAGGTGAAACAGGAAGATATAGAAAATCTGAATAGACTCATAACCAGCAAAGAAACTGAATCAGTAACCAAAAATCTCCCAACCAACAAGAGTCCAGGGCCATATGGCTTCCCAGGAGAATTCTACCAAACATTGAAAGAAAAATTAATACCTATTCTTCTGAAGTTGTTTCAAAAAAAAGAAATGGAAGGAAAACTTCTAGACGCATTTTATGAGGCCAGCAATACCTTGATTACAAAACCAGACAAAGATCTCATCAAAAAGGACCAATATTCCTGATGAACATGGATGCAAAAATCATCAACAAGACATAGCTGATCAAAACTAACAGTACATTAAAAGGATTATTCACCATGATCAAGTGGGATTTCTTCTTGGCCTCCAGGTGTGGTTCAATATCCACAAATCAATCAATGTGATACATCACATCAATACAAAAAAAGAGATAAGAACCATATGATCCTCTCAATAGATGCCGAAAAATCATTTCACAAAATAAAGCATCCTTTCTTGATAAAAACCTTCATGAAAGCAGGGATAGAAGGAACATACCTCAACATCATAAAGACGATACTGAAAACACCTATAGAGAATATCTTCCTCAACGAGGAAAAATCGAGAGCTTTTCCCTTAAGGTCAGGAACACGACAGGGATGCCCACTCTCACCACTGTTATTCAACATAGTATGAAATGGGGCTGGGAAAACTGGGCAGCCACATGCAGAAGAATGAAACTGGACCACTTTCTTAGACCACACACAAAAATAAATTCAAACTGGATGAATGACCTAAATATGAGACAGGAAACCATCAAAATCCTAGAGGAGAACACAGCCAGCAAGCTCTTTGACCTCGGCTGCAGCAACCTCTCACTAGACACATGTCTGGGGGCAAGGGAAACAAAAGCAAAAATGAAATATTGGGACTTCATCAGGATAAAAATTTCTGCACAGTGAAGGAAGCTATCAACAGAAGTAAAAAGCAACCCATGGGAGAAGATATTTGCAAATAATGTATCAGATAAAGAGCTAGTAACCAGAATCTGTAAACAACTCATCAAAATTAATACCCCAAAGCTAAATAATCCAGTGAAGAAATGGGCAGATGACATGAACAGACATTTCCCCAAAGAAGACATACAAATGGCCAACAAACCCATGAGAAAATGCTCACCATCACTCATCATCGGGGAAATTCAAATCAAAACTGCAATGAGATACCATCTCACACCTGTCAGAATGGCTAAAATTAACAACTCAGAAAACAACAGATGTTGGCGAGGATGTGGAGAAAGAGGAACTGCTGGTGGGGATGCAAAGTGGTATAGCCATTCTAGAAAACAGCATGGAAGTTCCTCAGGAAGTTAAAAATAGAGCTACCCCACAACCCAGCAATTGTACTATGGGTATACAGCCAAAGGATACAAAAATGTTGATTTGAAAGGGCACGTGCACCCCAATGTTTATAGAAGCACTATCAACAATAGCTAAATTATGGGAAGAGCCCAAATGTCCATTGACTGATGAATGGATAAAGAAGATATGTTTTACACACACACAATGGAACGTGGTCATCGAAAAGAATGAACTCTTGCCATTTGCAACAACGTGGTCGGAACTAGAGTGCATTGTGCCAAAGGAAATAAGTCAGAGAAAGACAAATTCATGTCTTCACTCATATGTGGAATTTAAGAAACAAAAGAGATGAACATAGGGGAGGAGAAGGAAAACTAAATGAGATAAAAACATTGAGAGGGAGGCAAATCATAAGACACTCTTAACTACAGAGAACAAACTGAGGATTGTTGGAGGGAGGAGGGTGGGGGATGCCCTAAATGGATGACAGGCACTAAGGAGGGCGCTTGTGGGGATGAGCACTGGCTGTTCCACATGTGATGAATCACTATATTTTACTCCTGAAACCAATACTATATAGTATGTTAACTGATTTGAATTTAAACATAAATAGGTAAATAAACAAAAATAAAATAAAAGTATTTCACAGACAAGCCCAGAATGTATCAACAACAGCAAGTAAAACTGGCCCTGGCTGAAATTCAAAGAGCTCAAAACAAAAAAGAGAACAAAGGAATGGCCAAACCTCTCAATGGATCAACGACAAACAAAACACTTAGAGATATTTACCTATTCATTACAAAACTGCTGTCCTTGACTCCCAGTAGAGTAATTGCTCATTTTCTGCTGTATAACCTATTAATCCTTCATGCTGTAGTTGACAAAGGCAGAAGTTATGCCATTTTAGAGGCATATGAAAATGCACTAGAAAATGAGAGCTCTGGTCTCCTGTCTTACAACAAAACAGATACTGGTTGTACTCTCTCGTAGAAGCCAGGAGATCATAGTGTGGTATTTCTAGAATCCAAGCAACACATGGAGGCCTTAAAATTATTTACCAAAAATTCTCATGAGCTCCCTAAGCTGGTCTTCAGATCCCAGTTCAGGAAATACTGGTATAGCTCAGGGTCTGGATTCAGACTCCCTAGGTTGAAATCCCAACCCTATCCACAATAAGCTTTGTAAAGAAGGTCAAGTCACTTGACTTTTCTAAGTGTTCTTTAACTACTAAGTAAGGATGATAATTCCAGCTGCCCTTTTAAGATTTTTGTGAGAAGTAAGTAAATAATAAGGATGTCCACATTTTTTCTATTACCAATGCATTGAAATACGCCTGTCCTTCGCTAAATCAGTTCTAGGAACACATTCCACAGATTGTTACTCCAAAGCCTAAAGACCAAATGAGAGGCTCAAAGCCCCTTCCTGCCAGAGTTGTACCACAGAAACATCACGGAACCTACCTTTTTACATCATCAAAAAACTGACTAAATTAAAAATCCTGAGTCAAGTAGAAATAAGGATTTATTGCATTTTGCAAACTGTGCCACCTTTCTTTTGACCACACAATAGGTCCATCTGCCGGAAAGAAGCAAAAGGTAAAGTAAACAAGGACATAAGGGGGTGCCACCCTGGGATACAGGAGCAGATGTACCACTTTCACCGGGTGTGCTCCAGACTCAGAGTTAGGCAGTCTTGTCTTATAAAATAGAATCTTACAACTTGTTTATGAAGACTGAACTATAAAAGATGCCTGGAGTATTTCCTCCTCTTAAGGCCATTAAACTCAATAGGAAGAGGAGAGAACGGGAAAACAAACCCACATAACTCTTAAGATGTCATATGGGAATGGATGAGGGGGGATACAAAGCAAACCCAGGAACATATAAATGGCTTCCCAGAAAAATGGGCTTTCAAGTGGATTCTGACCTGCTGAATTAATAATGATAGAAGTGAATTAACAGAAACTTGTAATTGTACCATCTAGGTTTAAATTAGAAGGTAAAAAGCCGCTATGTTTAATACATATATATGACTGTGTTGGGATCAAAGAGTAATGTAAGAAATTTGAGTGAATTGTATGAATAGCTGACTCTTATTCCACGTGCAATTTAAAGAATAAGCAGAGAGGAAACCAGATAAATTAACCATCACTGTTGATTAATTCCCTGTCCCAGAAGATGATGCGAGGCCCCAGACAGCCAACTTACTTCTGTTTGGAAGGGCCCACTTTCCATGATCAAAGGAAGAGGGATAACCCCAGTGACTGATAAAGGACCAAGATGTCTTTATCAGAAGAGGGATGAAGTCCATTTTGAGGGTAGGATCCTCAGGGGAATCATGCCCAGGACTTCCCTGACCTAACGCATGATTGATCAGCGTTGTACTTTGCTCTGTCATCCCCTGATGGTGCTCTGAGACCTCCTGAGAAATATCATTAACTCAAGGCTGACATTCAGCTGCTACTACGGGTAGACAGAAATCCATGCCAGCTGGCAACTTAGCCACAGCCCCAAATCCTTGCTGCCACCCAGATGCTCAGGTCCTGAGTTGTCTGGATGGGTGAAAAGAGGATCTCCTATGAGACCCATCAGCCAGTAATTAGTAGTTCCTGAATGTGTACATCCTGGCAAAAAATGGGCCCAAACTCTGAAGGTGGGGTTGGGGGGAGAGGTTGACTCCTGTTGATGACAAATAGCGTCCACATGTGAAATGGCTGGTGCCTGTCTGGTCTCCTGAGAATGTGACTGACCCTCATGGGCTCGTGCTTCCGTCCACCATGACCACCTGTAGAAACATGCTGTCTACATCATATAGGCATCAGCCACCAGCTGTCTTGGCCATTGTGCCCTCACCAACCCCCACAATGCCCTGCTGCTCTGACCCCACTGGGCACGGAGGAGTGGCTGAGAGCCATTCCTGCATGATTCCAGGGAATGAGAGACAGACTGTTACAGAAGTCATCTAAGTTGACGCCCGCAGTCTCAGCCTTTGGTCCATTACATTAGCTTTTCTATTTGGAACAACAGCCAGATATGGGAACGTTTTACCAGATTCCATCCTACTTGCAAACCTAAAGAACTTGGGGGGAGGGGATGGTAATTCTTGATTAATAACTTGAGCCTGACCTAAATATTGTGAACGGAAAGGAGAAAGAAATTGAGTGTCGAAGGCACCCAGGCCTCTGCCACACAAACTCTAACAACTTCAACGTCAAATTTGTACAACTACAAGGCTTGTTACCTCGTTCAGTGCCCCAAGTTTAATTTAAGAATCAACTGTCACAGCTTGTTCGACTCTCAGTAATGAGAGGCAATTTACTCGAGAGCCCTGTTATCCAAGAACCCTTCAAGGCACACACCACGAGCAGAGCAGGAGCCCTGTCTTATTTTAAAAGTCAAAAATGAAAAAAAAAAAAGTCAAAAATGGCACCAATATATTTTCTTTATGTAAAATTTTGTTGATCTGTATTTTCGTCATTGACTCTCACTCGTCAAAACAGAATCAGCTCCTAGTTCAGTTCTCAACGCATCATGGGCAATTCATTTTCGTGGTGCTTTAGAAGTAAATGCCAAACATTCCTAAGTAATATCGTAAAGGAAGAGGCCCCTTTGTTCCTCGTATTAAGAAAGTAATGAGGGGAGATAAGAAAAGCATCCTCTCACCCAAGAACTACTAACTAAACAAATGGTAAATCCAAGATATAATTTTAAAAGTAAATCCAGGATATCACATTAATAGCAAAATGATTTAAAAAAAGAGGGGGGAGCACTATACCTGCTGCAAATCCAGTGTAATTGTCACATAATGGTATTCAATTCCATTCTTAATACTGGGACTCTGCCACCAAGTGTTCTTTCCATCAATGGCATTTGTAATTGGGTGTCTCTCTATCGAATCAGCAGCGACATGTGAAAAGACAAAAAAAAAAAAAAAAAGTCATATAATGAATTTATAGCTGTTCCTCTAAAGAAAAAAGTAAAAACTAAGGTGAAAGCCTCATCACATCAGTATCAAACATCCAAATAATATAAAGAGAGAGCAACTCATATCTGCAACAGTGGGAATTTAACGCCGACTCTGTCCCGGCGGCCGGGACCTCGCGGGAGATGCCCCGACGCCCGTGCTGCAGGTGCAGCAGGTGCAGCGAGCGAGCTGCATGGGGCCATGGGGCTGCCCTTGGGGGGGGGGTCAGTGGGGGGCAAGAATGCCAAGCCCAGGACCACGCCGCCCAGGCGCCTCTAGTGCGCATCCGTTTTGGGAACAAAACCTGCAGTCCTGCATGGTAGTTGAAAGGTACTGGAAGTGGGGCACCTGGGGGCTCGGGTGGGGCGCCTGCCTTCGGCCCGGGATGTGACCCCAGGTCACGGGATCAAGTCCCTGTCGGGCTCCCTGCAGGGAGCCTGCTTCTCCGCATCTCTCTCTGGGTCTCATGGATAACTACGTAACATCTTTTTAAAAAGGAAGAAAGGTAGGAAGGTAGGAAGGAAGGAAGGTAGGAAAGAATGGAGGAAGGGAGGGAGGGAGGGAGGGAGGAAGGTTGGAAGAGAGGCAGGTAGGTAAGTAGGTAGGTAGGTAGGAGGGTAGGAAACCCGGCCTGGTCCTCCGAGTAGAGTAAGGCGGCCCGGGCTTGCCTTCCCTTCTCCATCCACAGGCGCCCCAGGCCGGATGCAGAGGGACAGGGGTGGTGCTCCCGGTTCCAGGCCGAGGTCCCTCCCCTCCCACCCGGCCGCTGCTGGCCCCGATGCCCGGGAGCTCAGGGCGCCGGCTCCTCTGTGCTGTAGGTCCCGGGCTTCGCGGTAGCAGCCTTCACAGCTTGTTTGTTCCAAGATTTTATTTATTTATCCATGAGAGAGAGAGAGGGACCCAGAGAGACCCAGAGAGAGAGAGAGAGAGAGAGAGAGACCCAGAGAAACCCAGAGAGAGAGAGAGAGAGAGAGAGAGACCCAGAGAGAGAGAGAGAGAGAGGGACCCAGAGAGACCCAGAGACAGAGAGAGAGAGAGAGAGAGGGACCCAGAGACAGAGAGAGAGAGACCCAGAGAGAGACCCAGAGAGAGACCCAGAGAGAGAGACCCAGACAGAGACCCAGAGAGAGACCCAGAGAGACCCAGAGAGAGAGAGAGACCCAGAGAGACCCAGAGAGAGAGACCCAGAGAGAGACCCAGAGAGACCCAGAGAGAGAGAGAGAGACCCAGAGAGACCCAGAGAGAGAGACCCAGAGAGAGACCCAGAGAGAGAGAGAGACCCAGAGAGAGAGAGAGAGAGACCCAGAGACAGAGAGACCCAGAGACAGAGAGAGAGAGAGAGAGAGGGACCCAGAGAGACCCAGAGAGAGAGAGAGAGGGGGACTCAGAGAGAGTCCCAGAGAGAGAGAGGCAGGGACCCAGTCCGAGGGAGGAGCAGCCCCAGTGGGCGCTGGCCTTGGACTCGCCCCGCTCCGGGGTCACGGCCTGGGCCACAGGCAGGTGCTGGGCCGCTGAGCCCGGCACCCTCTGGGGACCTCCACCTGTCTGCAGGCACCCCATGAGCGGCCGGGCAAGGCCTGGGGATCCCCCCCTGCAGCGTGGACCATCCTCTGGCCCGGGGCAAAGGAGCCGGGTAACCACCGCCGCTCATCTAAACCGTGTGCGCAGTCCCTGGAATAGGGATACCGCAGTCCCACGTCACAGCAGGGCTTCCCAGATTAACTTCCAGGAAAAGTGAATTAAAAAAAAAAAAAAAAAAAGTGTTTCCGAGAGGCGTACGGGCCCGAGCCGAGCTCTGCACCCGGCACAGGTCCCCGGGCCCCACAGGCCCCTGGCTCCCAGTCACCAACCCTGCACTCTCATCCCATAATGAACATCCGAGACCAGCGAAAGGTGTAAAGAACCGTAATTTCAAAAGGAAGACCAGTCCTGTAAAGTGTGTTCATTTTGTTGTCATGAAAAACTCAGAAATTTCTCATTTTCTCCTTTTTCCGCCGGCCAGGATCTGTACCTTGGATGAGCACTCTAACATGCTTACTAGAGGAGCCTCACAGCTATTAATATTCCAGCCATCATTATGCATAGACATAAACTCTACATCTGTTCAAAATGTACACGGTTCTGAATCTTAATTGGAGCCAAATTGGATTTAATAAAAAATTTGAAAAGAACCAAAACCAAGCAAAATGAAGTCCTCAATGCAACAGGAATTTCATAATCAAGTGAAATCATTTTCAAAAGAAAAAAAATTTAAAGATTGTATTCATTTATTCCTGAGAGACCCAGAGAGAGGCAGAGACCCAGGCATAGGGAGACTCGATTCGGGACCCCCGGGGTCACGCCCTGAGCTGAAGGCAGAGGCTCAACTGCTGAGCCACCCAAGCATCCCCAAAAGAAAAAATTTTACTCAAAACTGAAAATACACTACATTTGCCATTTTTAAACTGTGAATACTTTCAGACTCTATTACTTCCGTGACAGCAGACCACTAGGAATTGTTCAATTAAAAACATACAGGCTTACGTCCTTGAGTTACTTATGGGAATACGACAGCACAGGACAGGGCAAAAATTTTCTATTTTTATTGACAAATTGTTTAATTCAGCTAAACAACTGGATGGATTTCATTTTGCATTTAGTCTCATCACCTTTGCAGTCCCCTGAGAGGAGTCATCCTATCTCATCAATGAAAAGAGAAACTGCTGAACGTGTTTAATAATTAGCACTTGTCCTGTTGAAGCTCAGAAAGGTGTCAGGTCCTTATAATGACAGCAAATACCATGGCAAAACCAAATATCAGATAAATGCCCTCGTGGTGTCAGTGGGTGCTGAAGTTGGCACATTAAGGCGTCAGAACCATAAAGGAAATATTTCTGGCATTGCTTCTGAAGAAAAATAAATATCACAGCAAACATTCCCCAAACATCCTCCAGAATCTTCTTTACAGGCCATGGGGTTTAATATGTGACAGAAAAACACACACACAGCCACATTTCCAAATCAGATCTGTGGCTCTCCGGTAATTCTGCGAGAAGCTATCTAATTGGAAATTTTGCTACCTGCCACCTCCGGTCAAATTGATACGAGAATTAGTCACGAAAATGAGGACTGGGAGATGAATCAACAATTAACCATAATCCCCATTATGAAAGTTTAATCATAATTAATTTGCGAATACTGATTAGTTGTTGGCATACATCCCTTACTTAGAATGAGATGGAAACTTACACCACCCTCACCAGGGAGAGCTGCGCAAGTCAACCCGAGGGCCAGCGGCCTCAGGAAATTGGTGGGGGATTCATGGATGAGGTCAATCTTTCAAGCTGCTAGTTTTTAATTGGGAAGCACGACCTATTAACAGGAAGCCCAAGGTTCCTTCCTTTTGTACCGTAATTGAGTACGGACCTGCCAGATTTATTCGAGCCGGTCAATGCATCTGTAGAGTCTTATCATCTGTTGCTCCAACTTTTCCTAAAATAAATTCCTGCAGTTTATTGCCAGATTTTTATTCTCCTGGGGTGTCGTGTGTTCTAAATTCCTAGTTCCAAAACAGGACTTCAAGATGTAATGAAGTTGGTAGCTTAACATCCAGCACACAGAGTAAATCCGGACGAAGTCTAAAAAATGCTTCAGGTAAATAAAAGGGAGGAGATCAGAAACAGACGTCCTCTGCATCTTGCCTGGTCACTAAAACAGTTCACTTCTGTCCCGATGTGAAGCGAAGGGGCGGGCCTGCCTCAGTGTGGCTGCGTCTTCCAGTGAGACACGGAGACTCTGCAGGGGGAAGTGACGGGTCCCTCCTGGACTCAGTTTGGCCAACGCATCTCATCCACGTTTCCAACCCAGAGCCTCCACTCAATCATCGTCCACCCCCGGCTTCGCATCTTCCTTCCATCCTGTCTCTGTGACTGTCCACAGTCCCTCGTGTTTCTCCTTTCCAGAACACCGTTCCCTCTACTTCAGGCAATGAGGCTTTTGGATGCCCAATGACATCCAACCACTTTCTCGGAAGCTTCTGTTGATACTTCAGTTCCCACTAAGGTTTTCCTTCTCAGAAGTCCTACGTCACTTATAATATGTACTACGGGGCATACGAGCCCTGAGTTTACAGTTTTGAATATTTGTTTGATTGTTCTCTACATCCAACCCTTGTTTATCCTAACACTGACCTTGTAGGCAGGAACCATAAAGATGTGTATTCATATCTATATACAAACATACACATATACACACGTGTACACACACACACTATTTTATATACTGTAACCCCCCGCCCTCTGCGAGCCCATCCTAAGCACATGTCCACAGCCTCCCGACCACCTGCCCCCATTCCCCACCCCATCCCCACCATGTCCATGCCTCCAGTCTTCCTCACATCCTCTATGAAATCATCCAGGCTCCAAGTCTAAACCAATGGCATTTCTCCCAATCAGGCTTCGCTTTCTTCCCTAATGCACCTAAAGCTCATAGTCCATCCATTCATTTCTCCTCTGACCTTTGCTTCAGTCCTCTTGCCCCCTTATCCTTCCATTCTACTTTCTCTGTACAACGCCATGAGGCCCAGTACAAACACTCGATTCTTCCATTTTACCCCACATGGAATTCTCACTTTGTTCCGATTGTGGCTCAGCAACTCTCCCAGTCCCCGAAAGGGGCTAGTCAAAATTGTATGTCTTTCCTTAGCAGATGACTCAGACACACATCTTAATGAGAAAAATCAAGAGCATTAAATAAGAATTCCCTCCCAAATACTTCCTTCCATCTGCCTCTACTCATTCTCTCTTCCTTAGAGAAGAGAGATTGATCAGATTTTGATTTAACTGATTTGATCAGTTAAAAGATAGGTGTGTCCCCATTTAAGGCTTTCCACCGGACTCATCCGGTTGTTACCTCTAGAGAACTACCACCCGCACCTTTACCCTCAACTATATCCTCAACTTTCCTGGCCTCACCTTTTGGCACTGAAATTTGCTCAAATGCCTCCGGTCTCTGTGAAAACCTTCAAAACACACATGTTCCTTTGTCTGCCGAAGTCCTCCGTTCTCTTTCACATTGAGGATATTTGAGGGAATATTCCCACGCTCCTTTCTTTCCTCTTTACGTCTCATTTGTCAACTCTGCACAGTGGCCTTTGCTACCATCAATCTACCGACTGCTTTAACATGATGGATCCCGTGTTGTCAAAGTTGACGAAACTCTATTGTAGGCTTCTCTTACTCCGTATCTTGGAAGCAGTTAATATTATGGATTAATCATTCTTCCTGAAAATTCTTTCCTTCCTCATGTGCATGGTATTCAAACCTTCTGGTTTCCTTCCTTGGATTCTGTTTCTCTTTACTGCCTTCTAAGATTTCACTTAACCTGCCTCCCTTAGCTTTTGATATTTCCACAGGGCTTTGATCTAGTCCTTTGCCCTTATTGTTCTATATAAAAATAAGCAAATAGATGTGTCCCATCACTCCCCACTCCTATGTCCCTATTGTAATAATCTACGTCATAGAAATAACCAGATTCATGAAAAGGCAAGGGACGTTTCTGATGGTCATCATATTTTTCTTAACTTTTTTTTTAATTCTGTGACACACAAGACCATCAATCTTAATAACAAAAGCCCCAATTCTCCAAATAAAATACTGTTTTCAGCATCTCTAAATTACACAATAGAGAGGTGACTGTGCATTCTTCCCTTTAAGGAGTTCCAATAAAGAATGAACAATGCCCTCGAACTTCCTTTTGAGATTTAAAAAAATGTAGATTGTGTAAATTTTCCAACCTAAAACGAAAAGGAAACTAAGCAAATTTTAAAATAATGTAATTATGTTTTATCCCCATTGTAACTCATCTCATTGCCATTATTTCCATTATTAACCACCCCAATATATGTTTGATAATTTCCCAGAGTGTATCTCTAAACCAACCTCCATCACTAGAATTCTTGCACCCCATCTTCCCCTTCTCCATATAAATTCTTTGCCTGTTAATACAAATCACTCATAATTAACTGAATGTATCATGCCATTCCATGCCTTTAAGACTATGTGCTTTTTCTTTTCTAATACTTTCCATCTTACTCTTATTTTTGCAGTCCATGGGCCACTTTCTCCCAAGGATAGTTAAATAACCTGTCTCATGTAAGTGTCCCTTGACACTCAATTTACTTTTCTGCTTCCCCTCTTTCCCCTCTAAGTCTCTGAAGTCAAGGGCTACGTGTGATTTGCCATTATGCTTCAGTCCAATGCATTGCTAGTAGTGGTGCTCAAATGCTTGCCGAATAAATACATAAGTGAATGAGAGATAGTGTCGTTCATAGAAGCCAGCAAGAGGGCGTTGTGTGACACCTGTCCTTGAAACACTCCTCTTGTGGTAATTAAGAACGTCCGTGATCAAGTTCCAGCTCCGGCATGAGACTTAGCTCTGCTTTCTTCGGCCTTCGGATGCTCTTAGTTCTAGCCATCCCTCCCTAACCAGTTCCCTGTTGAGCAAAGAAGTTTTTCTATCTCATTCTCCTCTCTCTTTCTGGCATTTCTTCTTCTCTTCTGACTCTCTTCTTTACCTGCTCAGCTAACACCAGTCCTTGGATCTCGGCTTAGATATCACTTCTTTGGACAAGCCTTCCCCGGCACCTACACGGATTCTTTATCTTGTACTTTTTGCCTGTTCCTTCATTGGTTGAAGTGAGGGACTGTCCCTTATTCCTGTTGGATCCTCATCGGAGTACCTGACACACACGTGACCCACAAATGACTAACACCTGTATTCACAACTGTATCTGCCGATACTATTCTGGATGTAGTAAACCTGGTGACTGACACAGGTCTTCAGCTGGAAAACTCCTCAAGCACTACACCTGGTACATATAAAGAACTCCAGTGAGGTTTGTCAGATGAGAGAGGAGGCCCCCGATGAAAGAGAAGTTCTAGGAGTCCGGGACACCACAAACTCTTGACTTCAATGCACATCAAGACCTCTCAATTACAGATCCTAGCCAGTGCCATGCGAATATGAATTAAATTACATACGGTATGGATTGCTGCTGTTTTGATTGCAGATTCGACACTGGGGGTTCCTCACCGGCTGCCCAGGGACATGCTCTACCAATTTGCAGTACATTTCGGGTCCTTTTTCTCCACATGTTGCATTCGTGGTGATAAGAGCATTAGAAGCAAGATTCAGGACAGCAGGGAATAAACCTGAAAAAGAAGGACAAAGGAAGATGTGTGGGCCAGAAACAACATGGTATGCTTTTGCTGCATTTTAAGATGAAATTAAGATATTTTTCAGAGCATTAACTTAATCGAAAATTAAATAATCAGCAATAATTGAATATCTGACTTAATTAAGTACTCTATATAAATAGCATGTGTTCTCGAACACTTCTATCTGGGTCTTAAACATAAAATCTAAACCTATCTTCTTAATTTTTAACCTCTAATACTTAATTATCAAGAAAGTCCCATCTCTAACACACACTTTAAAAAAAAATCTTCTGTTCATGTTCTGGGCAAAAGATCCATCTTCCATTTCAGCTATTTTATATATAGTAGGAAACTATAATCATAAAGATTTTGCACAAGTTTGCATTTATGTTTTTCATGGTCATCTTTATGGTCCAATTATTATTTAGCATTAAGTGGTTGTTATAATTACTTTATATCCAAATTGGAGAAAATAGCAAATGATGGAAGATTTTGGAAAACCATTCTTTACTGCCTTCTGTGCCATAAGGCCATATTATATAGCAATATATTATCAGAAATAAGTAATTGCAGTAGCCCATGATCATACCAGCGATTATTTCTTAGATACAATAGAAGTTTAAGTGTGCTCAGATAAACATCACAGAGACCTATCTCAGTGTATAGTTGAGAAGGCCCTTCATTCTAGATGAACCCGGGTCTTTACTTTCTACAACTTAATGTCAATATTGCTTCACATGTGGCTAGTATTTGCATTTTATGGACCTCCTTTCAACGACAATGCAGAAAGCCATTTTTCAGAAGCCACTCTCACTGAAAAAACTTGTCTTAGAGAAAGTATATTTGAGATTACAGATGACTTGACTCATTGTATATAAGGAACATGCTAACCCTCTAGGTGGTCTCTGCTCTAGTCATGTACCACGGAGGTCTACATTAACTCAACCTCTGGTAGAAAGTCCTTCATTAACTAAGTCTTATGTCCCAATGTTTTACTCAGATCCGCAGTTTTGAGTTCATAAGTGTTTTCTTATCTTCAAAACTTAGTACAGGCTAGGTACGGAGTAAGCACCTGACGTATCTGTAAAATGAACGAATTATAAATACCAGCCACATAAATGTTCTGTGCATTATCTGCATCTTCATTCCCATCCTCACCACCAGCACTACTGAATGTTTATAATGTTCCAGGCACTGTTCTAGCACTCCGTCTTCCTGGACTAACTTGCTGCAAAGGACACCCTTATGAGCTACACGCTACGATTGCCCTTATGTTACTGTGATGTTCAGTAACTCACCAGCATTGCAGATAGCAAATAGCAGAGCTGTGATTTGAGCCCAAGAAATCTCGCTCCAGAGTCTAACCTCTTAATCACTATCCTGTATGTTCTCTACGATGTCGTACGAAACCTACATAAATCTAGTGCTAATTTCTGGTCTTGGTTGATCTTAGAATTGCACTGAAAGAAATAACAGTACAGCAAATAAAAAAAGATTTTTAAGTAATTTTTATCTATTTTGTATTCACTCTCAACCATTTCAGAGAGGTAAGCGAGTTCATAAGACCAGGCAAGACCACAATTACCATCTCAGTCACTCTCGGGGTCTCCCAAAAAGCTGCCTCCAAACAATCTCTCTCTTCCCTCCCTCACCACACTTTACTGGTCTCTAAAATCCTCTGGCTCTGCTGCTCCAATCATTTATTATTATTAGTAGTAGTAGTAGTAGTAGTAGTAGTAGTTTTACTTCTATTTGAAGCTTCATTGGAAACTACCTCAATTTTGTGAGGTTTGCCACATTCCAAATTTTAAAATAATGTGATCCTTCCCAAAGCATTATCTCTTCACCTTCAGTATTGTATGCTCTAGACCGGTTAATGATATATGATTAAATACAGTCTGTCATTCATCACCATCTTGGATTTAACTGTGTAACTATTATTTCATCAAATATGCATCGAGCACACAAGAATGCCAGATAGCACAAAGATTTGAGGATAAAAAAAACAATTAAGATAGGCTTATTGGGAGAAATGATCTGATCTGAATGTCAAAGGAGAAATAGAAGTTTATCTGGTATTGAAAAGGAAGAAGGAAAAAGCCAACACAGCAGGCGGAGGGGAAGGCATAGGAGTATGGACTTTTTTCTGAAAGCTTATGTGGATGTTAAGTGACAAATGGAGTAGTTGGCTTTGCAATTGTCTCAACCTGTTAGATTAGGGGATTGTTTAGACGTGGATACAGATACAGAGACAGATATACAAACACAGGTACAGATACAGGTCTAGATGCGTACAAAGTACACAGAGTATACGTAATGGTTCACATATACATCAAAGCAAACCCTGCCTACTTGTCCCAGTGAGTAATTTGTTTTAGTGGAATTTTTTTTCCAGATCCTTATAATTTTAGTGTAAATAGGGTAGAAAAAAATAGATAATTAGAAGGGAGACATATGCTGAGCATCCTGTTTTCAGGAGGACAAGACTCTACTTCTCATCTTGCTGGTCCTGCGGAAGGAGTTCAGGTAGATACACCCCTTGTAATCCCTGCAAACAAAGCCAGTTTACTTACACCAAGGGCATCCCAAGCCATGGCCACCCATCTCTCAAACTGCCCCGGGACACTGTCCGTTTTGTTCTGTGATCTTTGTCTCCTCGCTGGACTTTGACTAGTTCTAACTTTGACGCTGACCTTGAGTCTGTTTTGCAGGGATGGGTGAGACTCCCCATGGCCTGCCCTGGTGCAGCCCTGGGTGGGATGGGATTTCACTTTCTCAGCTCTGAGTAATCACTGGAGGGGCCGGAAAGCAAAGATGGCTGGGGAAAACTATTCTACTGCATAGTGTAGGGTCTGAATATATAGAATTGCATTACATCCCAATTCCTCCACAGAATTAAATGAATTCCATGTGAGGGAAATGACATGGCTATAACAGAATCACAGGTAGAGAAGTGACACTGATCTCGAAGCTATTTCATTTTCATCAAGTGATAGGACTTAATTGCTCAGTCACCCCATTTGTAGATTGTATCAGTCTCATTTTATAAATGAAGAAAGTGCAGCTCAGAGAAGATAAACAATTCACACAAAATTATCAATTAGTAAGATTGATAACTATGATTTGAACTCAGCCCTTCAACCCCAAAGACTTATTCTTCTCAGGGCATGAAGAAGAGCCAAAAACTGGTCCTCAGCAAAGCTTATCAATTTACATATTTAACAGAATAAAGAACTTGCCTGGTCACCACCCCTTTGTTTCTTCATAGGGTTTTCTATTATAAACGAAGATATTAATAAAATTTACATTTATTATCTTTCAGTTCTTTCCATTGATTTGTTTCTGTTATACGTATTGATCATGTGCTCAAAATTAACCTTTTCAATTTAATTGCCTCGCTTTGTGGTCAAGAACAGTTGCCTTTTGAAATTTCATCAGCTATTTTGCTGTTTATTTTTTTAAAAATCAGTAAAGTGTATTGGTCAGGGAAGGTCTCCAATTAGTCGCTAACAACCAATTTGAAGAGCCAGTCAATATCCGAGCTTTTATTGAATCTTCAGCAGGTTGTATTATAGATTGCAGCCCGTTTTCATTATATGTTAAATCTATTAAGCTGTACCTATTTATCCCCATTCAAAAGCGGCAGAGCAATATTTATTGCCATATTCAATAAAGTGAAGATTGCTCTGTGAAGATTATGTAAACACCGTGAGTGTAAATGAACTACAAATAGCTGGCGAACCTTTATAGAGCATTGGCTTACAGCCTCCTAATTCAATTTGAGGTCATGTAATGTTAATGACATAAAAGCCAGTCATGAACACCCATACAATTATGATTGACATTTTTTTCTGAATAGCATGTAGAATAAGTAAATTTGATTGGATTTGTGGCATAACAAAGTCTGAACAAGAAACAAATAATATTTATCCTCCTTATATTCTATATTTTATATGAGATATTAGAAAATGATTATGATACAGAAATAATATATATTCTGTTAAATGATGTATACATTCAATAAACAGTAGACAAAGCTAAGTGACGGCATGTGAAAAATAGAAATTTTTTACAATATGGCAAACATTTAGAAAATTCACCAGATTTTCACTTGGATGCTTTTCTACTGTATTTGCTAGTCCAGATACTGTGATGTATTCATACACGTTTGCATGATTGTGGTGATTGGTCGCCTCAAAATCCCCCACTCCGTTTCAAAGCATTTTTAAAACCTGCATATAAAAGTTCTACTTTTAATAATTATGGAGTAGCTCCAAGGGAACCCCTCATAGACGACAGCTATGAACTCTGAACAAAATATATTTTTTTAAATGCCAAATACCTAAAAAAAAAATAAAAATAAGAATAAATGCCAAATACCTGAAAACAATGGGGAACAACCCAAAACAGGCAAGCTGGGAGGGATGTGTATGCTTAGAAAAAAGGCAGATAGGCGTGTGTTTCAGACTACACTGGGCACAGTGGCAAAAACTCAAATAGAATTCCACAGTTTCTTTCATCTGTCTTTTTCTAAACTATCTTGAAAAAATAAATAAATAAACTATCTTGAAAAACCAGATAACAGAACTAAGAACAACCATCGCAGCTATAAAGTGAAGAGAAAATGCTGGAGAAAAGAAAACCACATAAAAGGAGCCTCAAAATACGTGTATAATCTTTTCCCAAATCCTTCACCGATGCCAGACCTGAATATGGCCCAGCCTGTACTCCAACAGGGGCTAAAGGAACAAAATGGAAACCTACAGTAGCTGCATTCCACCAGGAAGACTGCAGTTTGGTGTCTGACTCCATACAAGTCAACCAACGGGTATCACACAAAAAGTAAAAAATGGAGGCTATTTTTCAGAAAAACAACAGAATCCTGGGTTTCTACCATATATCATTCGCAAGGCTCAGAATGCATTTTTTAAAAATATTAAATGTACAAAGAAACAATAAAATGCTACCCATACTTAAAGAAAAGCAATGAATAAAGTCCAACACTGCCATTAACCAGATGTTGGAGTTCACACACAAAGATTTTACAGCAGCTTTTATATCTACGACCAAGGACACACACACAAATGCTTAAATGAAAACACAAATAGGAAATCTCAGTGGAGGAATGGAAAGTACACACACACACACACACACACACACACACACAAATACCAAACATAATTCCAGAATTGAAAAATGCAGTGTCTTAGAATTAAAAAAAAAAAAAATCACATCATGGGATTTATAGAAAATGGGAGATGAGAGCAGAAAAAAAAGTGTAAGTAAACTTGAATATAAATCCATATAAGTCTCTAAGTACATTTTAAAGAAAAAATTGTAATGTTCCAGGGGGCAAGAGGGGTCACAATGTATGGTAATGTCATACATGTGACAATTACAAGAAGTGGCGGGTGGACAGGTCATAGTAATAGACCTGCGTATTTCCAAGGTTCTTAGGCTTTAGGAGTAAGATTAGAAAGATTGATAAATCATTAAAAGGACTGATAGCATCAATCGTTGGAAAGCTTGTGGAGCAACCAAAACTCTACCCTGTTGCTGTTGGGACTGTAAATTAGTACAACGACTTTAGAGAAGAGTTAGGCATTTTTTAATGAATTGAAACACAGACCTACTCCATGGCCCTACATTCAGCCCTTAGGTAAAATCCCAAGAGAAATAACAGCGCATGTCCATGAAGAGAGCTATACAGAAATGTTCATGGAAGCTCTTATAATAAACAAATCTGGAAACAGCTCAGGTTTTCACCAAAGGGAGAAGTGATACTACACAAACTCTGGTTTATTCACAGGATGGCACACTGTTCAGCACCACCATGGAACAGCAAGATGACTTCCAGAAGCATTATACCACAGAAAAGCAGCTTCACTAAAAACGGTACATATTATGTTATTCATTTATTTGACTCTTTAGAACAGACAAGCAAAATCTGTTTGGAAAATAAAACTGAAAAAAAAAAAAAAGGTTGATTGAGGGATAGAGACTGACTAGAAAGAGTCCTGAGACCATTTCTTCCCAACAGGAGTCTGTGTTAGACAAGCGTGCACATCTGTTCAAGCGTGTGGAGTGCCATGCTCCGAGCGCATGTTGCACCCAGCGAGGACTTGCGCATTTCACTGAAGGCAAATCTTACCTGAGGAAAGAAAGCACACCAATACTGAATTCTAGCTAATGATACCTGTGATGAAGAGTTTAGGTGTGAAGCGTGCAAGGGAGCAAAATACAAGATGGGCGGTTATGTACAGATGGGTAGATGTATAATAAAGTAAATGCAGCAAGATACTTATTTTAGAATCAGGATGCTGAGCATGTGAG
Source organism: Canis aureus (assembly GCF_053574225.1). Lineage (NCBI taxonomy): Eukaryota > Metazoa > Chordata > Mammalia > Carnivora > Canidae > Canis > Canis aureus. Next base: position 68,140,609 of record NC_135611.1, on the reverse strand, counting down.
TGTTTAGTATAGGATTCTTCCAACTTTTCTGAAGGTGAGGACATTTTTTATAAAATTTGGAAAGAACCTATAGAAATATTATACATGCTTGTGTATGTGTGTACATGTATCTACACAACCATCTACATATGCCCACAGATAGGTACATGCACATAAGGTATATGACTTATATTACTTTTTGGCCTTTTATAAATTGTCGATACCAGGAACAATAAAATTTTAAATTGACATTTCTTAAATCAAATGCGGAAAAGTGTGTTGGATACTACAGAGGGACAGTGTCTTCTCGACCCCCTGCAGAGTCCGTGGAAACCAGCAAAAGCGAGCACGCTATCAGCAAAACAGCTGAAATTCTCTCCAAGACCCCAGCAGGCCAGCAGTCAGCAGATGACTCTGTTTTCCTTGCACAAATTTCCCATCCTCCCAGCTTTTGTCTCATAAAATAAAAGAACTTTGACATCGAATCATATTTAATACATAAGTGTTGTCTTTTGAAGAACGACAAGTGAATCGGAGGGAAATGCATTCAACGTGCTAGTAAGTGATCTGCTGGGTGGCGTAGTTCAGACCTGTTTCTTAGGCTTCAGGTGATATCTCTCCAGGTGACAAACTAGAAGGTTGTTTCTGGTAGCAAAAAAGAATTCAGCTCAAAGAAGCCTCGTAAGAATTTAAATTTTACGCATGAAGAAAACAATTCCCAGAACCCAGATGGCACTGCTAAGTTTTCAAATCCAGTTATTGTAATCCCAAATGGATTAGAATTAATAAAACCCAGCAATCTCACTCCCCTCCTGGCTCTAAATGAAATTCCTTCCGCCTCCTACACCACTCCCCAGTTTTATGCCATCCAGTCATCCTCTCCCCTCCCACAGGCACACTCACAGGCCAACTTCCATCATGGTTCTATAAGGCCTGACATTTATTTCCAAGTTTCTCCATTTTAAGAAAACACTTCAACTTTCTTATTGTCACAGAAGCCCCGATTTCCTCTGATAGCGACAGTCTGCAGATCTCCCCAGTGGATCCCAAGAACCATGGGAGGAGGAAGAGGAGCCTCCCTCCAGCTTCTAACTGCTACTTACAAATCAGTTCTTCTGGTCCCTGATAACTTCTTTTTAAAAACTTTAACTCACCCACCCTTTCCCCCATGCTCTTTCCATTTCCACATGCTGAGGTCGTGAAGACCACCCTTAAAAATATGGCTGACTCCATTATCTCATCACCCAGCTTTCTGCCATTCACACTCAATAGGGGACCATAAACCAGCCCTAGTGTTACTCCACAGAAACCAGAAAATGTTAACAGGTACTTTGGGAACAAACACGTTTTACTCCTCACCGTGCTAAGATTTCTGCTTCCAATTTATTTGTGTCTCTAGCTTAACTTTCTCTTTCTCTCTCTTCATCTGTCTATACATCTATACAAGAATACCAACTGCAGTGGCCCCCTAATTAGTCTTTCTGCGTGACTCCGCTTCTGTTCATGTTCCATGGGGTCATGAAAATTATCTTCCTAAAAATTAAGTCTGATTGCATCACTTTTTTTTTCTTCCAAGACCTCGATGTTGCCTATAGCAGAGCAGCCATTCCTTGGACATTGATAACAGGCCCCTACCTACCTCTGAAACTCCTCTGTACACGCCAAGCATCTTACTCTTACAACAATACCAGGTGTTTTGAAGCTCTTCATCATGCGTCGCCTCAACCATGATCTCATCTCTTCTACAATATCTTTCTTCTTCCACGCCATGGTCACCGACTCACCTTTCATGACCCAGCTCAAAGATCCCTGCTCTGCGAAAGTGTTTCCTGACCTTGCCACACAGAATCTGTTGTTTCCTTCTCGGTGTCTACATAGCAGTCCGCTGATACTTCATTCTGACCCTCATCACACTGACACTCTAGCGTCCTTCACAGTGGACTTCCCCTGTATGACATCAGTGAGAACAGAGACAACACCAGCCTGTAATAACACTCAGATTTAAATTTACCGAGTGAGAAGAAAGAGATGCACTTGTGTCATCTTTCTAGAGAGACATCCGGCAAACCAAAGCCATCAAACTCATCACTGATGTGTCAGGAATGTCGGACTCTGTTTCGGCCCTCGAGCGATAGGAGAACAGGGCACATCTTTATCACCTGTTGCCCGTCCAACACCCGGCCTGCATTTCTATGCTGGGGTAAGTGCCATGGTCTTTAGTACAAAGGGCGCCCTCCTGCTAAGGAAGCGGAAGTGGAAGAGAGCTTTCTTCTTCCTTCAGTAGTTTGGGCGCGTGTGTGACCGTAGCCGAGGGCTGTGCATCTTGAGCCCTTGAAGAACAGGGTTGAGGAGTAAGGAAATAAGACATCGGCAACAGAGACAAAAGCACCCGTGGTGGGGGGAAGGAAGGGGCTACGGACAACGTCTCTAGAAACACCCTGACTCGGTCATACAGGCATTGAAACCTGGAAATGGCCTTGATGAACACCATCTCCCGAGTCTTGTGTTCAGAACTTTCTAACAACCCTAACAATCATCTCAGAACTTTCTAACCATCTCTGCTTAAGTTACACAGTATTGGTGATTTCTGTTGCTTCTGATCAAGAAGCCAGGTGGCCATAAGGAGCCTGTATTACACACACACACACACACACACACGCATACACACACATGTATGCACACACGTGCACCTATTCAAAGAGCTAGAGGGCAATTTTATCATAACAAAATAGATAAATAGATAGGCAGTTGCTTCATTTAAACATCTTTGGGACAAAACATGAAGGAACAAGAGGAGCGGCAACCGTGACCACCGTTTCCACACAGACCCGCTGCTTATACGATGATCACCATCTGAAGGGGCCACTTAAGAACTCTGTTTCACAGTGTAAGTTTCCTCTAGGTTTTATTTTTTTTTTCCTTCTTCTTCTTCCCCTTCCTCTTCTTCCTGTTTTTCTTCTTCACTGTGCTCTTTTTTGATCACATTGACCTGTGTGAAGTTTGGGAAGCTGTCATTATAAAATGATGATAACCTAACTCACGGCCCTTAAAGAAGATCTTTCTAACGTAGTCTGGCAAAAATCGTCTCTAAATACATATTTCTTGTTTTCATCAGCTTAAATATTAAACTAAGCGCATACCATTGAGTAGTTGTTTTCATTGTGCCTAGCAGTCACAGTTTGTCATTACGACTCAGGTGTGTGTGTGTATGTTTACATATTGGCACACACAATACATGTATTTTAATCTCACAAATCACACTTCTTGTTAAGTTCTATGGTCCAGCTTTGCTGACATAATTGATAACAGATGGTATGTAGACATTTGCTATGGAAAAGTCATCCAGTCAATGACTTCCCTTCAAAATAATGTAATAACTTTTAAAAGCCATCACATGTTGTTTACAACAATACATTACGTATTTCTCTCCCTCTCTCCGTTTTCATCATCCTAGTCTTGGTATGTGATATTTCCTCCTGCTTTTTCATGCCAGGCACCTATCACTTCTCAAAGAATAAGAGGAAACTGTTTGAATGTTTCTAACTTTGCATTTAAGTCCTTCAGTTCTGTGGAGCGTTTTAAAAAAAAAATTATTCATGCAAGCAAACAGAGCTGTTTGCAAGTGGTTCAGTATTTGAAAGACAAAAGGGAACCTGCCAATTTAAAATGTTCTAAGACGCATCAAGGAAGAAAAGGAGATACTTGGCTGTTGAAATCCTGAGCTACGTGGGAGTGTGGGAACACATTGGTATAAAACAAAAATGGGATAAAACAAAATGTTGCCAAAGAGAATGATTTCCAGCTGTGCACTGCAGGAAGTAACTCAATGCTCTTGATACATGATGCAGATGAAGAGTTTTATAGAACTAGAAAATCAGTCCAATTTGAACTAATAGTCATCCAGACACAACAATGCTTGTAAGCTGGGAAAAAATAATGCTGAATCCAGTTGGTCAGAGGAGGAAAAAAAGAAAAAGAAACAAGGAGAGCATGTATTCTGGCCCTGACTTGCATTTATAGGCCTTTCAAATTTGTCTCTCCCTGTTGCTTAGTTCTGCTCTTCCCAACCTCCAGAATAAAAGGATATATTGGCCTCCTTTCTTCTTTTTTTTTTTTTTTTAAATTTTTTTTATTGTTTATGATAGTCACAGAGAGAGAGAGAGAGGCAGAGACATAGGCAGAGGGAGAAGCAGGCTCCAAGCACCGGGAGCCCGACGTGGGATTCGATCCCGGGTCCCCAGGATCACGCCCTGGGCCAAAGGCAGGCGCCAAACCTCTGCGCCACCCAGGGATCCCCTTTCTTCTTTTTAAAATAAGAAAACATAGTGCATGTCCCTCTGTGGAATTAATTTTTAGAATTGTTTATTCCATTCCTTCTAAACAGATTAAGAAGAAAATGCATTTTCAGTATCATCAGAAAGAAAGTAGGGGATCCCTGGGTGGCGCAGCGGTTTAGCGCCTGCCTTTGGCCCAGGGCGCGATCCTGGGGACCCGGGATCGAATCCCATGTCGGGCTCCCGGTGCATGGAGCCTGCTTCTCCCTCTGCCTGTGTCTCTGCCTCTCTCTCTCTCTCTCTGTGTGACTATCATAAATAAAAAAAAATTAAAAAAAATTTTTTTAAATTTGAAAAAAAAGAAAGTAAACCAAAGGTGACCATATGTCCTCCAACACCTCGTAAGTGTGTTTTGCTCATAGAATATCAGTGTCCCTCTACGTAGCAAGTATTATCACTAAAATAAGGATTATGGGGGCCATTATGATGAACTCACATGCCATCTAGTTACCTGGCCCACACAAGCACTAGAGGATTTTATTAAATTCCTCACAAAGGGTATCACCAATCTTATTAAAACAGGATTAGGTCATGAATTGGCTGTAACTTAGAATTTATGCATACAGGAGATAACACCTGTAACACCTGCCCGGGGAGCCCAGCTCTCTGGGGAGAACAGCCACAGGCGCCAGAAGGGACATAACCATGCTTCTCCGTCTCTGGGGCGATGACTTCCTGTAGGGCATTTGCAAGCACACTTCTTCAAACTCCTCCAAATAGTTTTTTTTCAAAACCAACTCTGTCTTATGCCTGGTGAACTGAAGTTGAACACACTACCTCTGATCAATAAAGACTCCTTGAAATGTACAACCAAAAAAGAAAATCAAATTCAGCAAACCATCATCCTTGAGCTGGATTGAATAGATTCTTAATCTAACTTCAAATTCACCTCCCCAAAGTACAGGTCCCTGCTACTCCCACTCCCCTCAGTTCCTGACCATCCAGGGGAGCGCCCTGATGGCAAAATCTCCAGTCCTTTCCCTTTGCGTGGAAATTTTATCCACTATCCATTGAGAATTAGAACCTACGAACTACTTTTTTTTTTTTTTAATGTTCTCCTTGTAGAACGATCCTGATTCATCCTAAAGGTTTTCAAATCATATGATGGAAAATAATTATTATGGCTGGGATTCTTATTTAGAACGTTCCACCATAAGGGTACCCAAAATATTCCTTGAGGGGGTGGCAGTTGGGGAGAAAGAGACTGCTTCCAACTTCTTCCAACCTCGCTCCATCAATATCAGCGGAACATATGTTCAGTATCTGCTCTCTGCTGCCTGGCTTACAAAACCCAGCCTATAAACTAGATGTCTCTTTGGCAGGTCTGCCTGCAAACTCAAAACGAGAAGTAAAAAAAAGGCAAAGCAAGGAACACCACACACTTTTAAGGCACTGGGGATGAAACGGAGAGCCTTACATGGGCAATCACCCCGTAGTGGAGGGGTCTCTAATACAGAAAGCAAGTCGAAAACTTTGTGTCTGGCTGTGGTCAACAACCCAAAATCTAAAGATAAGAATATGATAAATCTCTAACCTACTTGCTAGGCAAGGAGCATGAGCTTGTATTTGCATCCCTCAAACAAAAATATCAGAAGGAGCTCGTGGAAGCTTTGATGCATCGGTGACAGCAGGAGAGATGCTGCTCCCCGTGGACCCTGCTCTTTAAGGACGGCTAGACAATTTCTCATTTCTAATGATGAAACAGATTTATTAAAAAACACTGTTCTACATTATGTTCCCCCTGGCGGAAAAGACTTAGGGGAAAAAAGAAAAGAGAAAAGAAAAGTTACATTCATTAGCTTTGGTTTTTTTGTTTTGTTTTGTTTTTTCATTTGTTTTTATTAGTAAGTATAAGAGTTCCTCGGGGCTCGATCCTGTACCATTTTCTTGTTTCATTCTCACTCTGCTTTGAAGCCATTTACATTCCGTCTCTATTAGCCAACAACTCCCAAGTTCCATCTCCAGATGGGATAGCTCTGCGAAGCTCCAGGACCCCTTACCCAAGTACTGGGTTGACACCTCCACATAGACGTCTCAGGAGCATCTCAAGCGTTGCCCAAAGCAGAGCTCATGGTTTCCTATGCTCCAGCACTGCCACCCCCCACCCCACACACACCCTGAGACGGCTTCTCCTAGATTCCCTCTAACTCAGCACACACTACTTTACCTACTCTGTGTCGCATGCAGAGAGCTAGGAGTCGCTGCTGCTGCCATGGCACCTCTGACTGCCACTGTAGCTCCAAAATGAATTTCCGATGCATCTGCTCTCTAGTGCTACTGATAACACCTGGGGCCAACTGACAGCATTGTTAACATCAGGACTCGTGCAAGAGCCTCTTAAACGGACTCCCATTTACACTCTGCCTCTTTTCCATCCATTTTTAACAAGCCACAAATGTGATAAAGTCACTCCTCTTCAAATCATTTTTTTTTTTTGAGATTTTGTTTATTTGAGAGCGAGAATAAGAGAGAGGCAGGGGGAGAAGGAGACAGAAGCAGACTCCCCGCTGAGCAGGGAGCCCAACATGGGGCTCGATCCCAGGACCCAAGGATCATGACCTGAGCCCAAAGGAGACAGATGCCTAATCGACTGAGGCATCCAGGAGGCCCCTCCTCTTAAAATCTTTTAATGGATTCTAATTTAGGTCAAAATTCAAAATTATTATCCTGGTTTACAATATCCTCTCGTTAACAATCAATATTGTCTTTAGTGAGTTTCTAGAATAAGGCTCTGCGTTTTCCTCCCTCGGGTCTTTCCCTACACATCCCTGCTCCTTAACTTCCCTCTGCTCTTAGTATCTCCTTATCTTTCATGAATGTTTCTTCCTGAAATCTTACTTCCTCTGAGATCTTTGCGAACTCTTTCCAAACAGTGCCCTATTACACTCCCTGATTATGCCTTAATGTTCCTCTGCAGCACTGATTACAATGTGTAATTTTATGTAATGCTTATTTATCCAAGGTCTGTCTCTCTTGCTGGAACAGAAGCTCCCTGATAGAAGCAGTTACGTTTGCTTTGTTTACTCTGTTGACCATCGTGTTCTCAGAGCCCAACCAGGCCTGGACACAGAAAGATGCTCAAAATACTCCCCAAGGAAAAATCCATCCTAGAATTTGGGGCAGGAATGATGTGCCTTTTCTGAGGAAGTGAAAAACTTCCTTTTGCCAAAATATGAAAAGAATAAATCATGAAAAAAGCAAACCGTAACAAACAACATGCAAACAAATCCACATGGACATAGTTACTTCATTGTTTTAGGGACGTGACAGCACAGAGATAATGTTAGCATCCAGGGCTAAAACTAGTATTCCTTTAAAGTTTACTTTGTTAATTGTTTCCCTAAACTCAAATATCTCTGGGTAGTTTCTCAGCTTCTGTCTTAAAAAATAAACCAAACTGTCTTTTGTGTTGTGTTGTAAGTCACTTTGAATTCTCGCTGCGATTGAGTTGGTTCAGTTGATAAGTTTTTTGGTTTATGTTAATTGATGGAGTTATATTAATTGGCTGATGTATTCCCAAAACCCCAGTCCATCTCTCCTCCCCACCAACACTTTCCTACTAACTCAACAACAACAACCACACAACAAAAACTCCAAATTTTGGAAGATATAAACGTACTGTTCTAATAAACACAATGTCAAAGTTATGCCCACTGCCGGATTGCTTCTGCAGGTTTTATAGTGCATTATCACTTTCAAATTGCATCAGGTCTGAGCCTAATCCACAGGGTGAAGAATTAGAATGAGAGTTGCATGAAAAAAATACTTCACAGCTGACTCAAGCATCTAATTCTGTTTTATGCTTTAAAAGCAAATTCTATGCAGCTTCAGTATATCTATGGAAATACTTGTTTTATAGACAAATTTTTTTGAAGTGAGATTTGACAGTGTTTATAGCAAAACACTTTGTTCTCTAGCAGCTGTTTGAACACACACATAAATATGCAGGAAAACTCACAAATATTCTGTTTGCTCTTGTAAATACTTGAAGTGAAAAATCAGCATTTTATAGTCATTTAGCATAGCCTTGCTAATAATACTTTTCATCTACCAAGCACATATAAACTCTTAAATATAATGAGATTTTTGTCAATTTTTTCTCTTTTGCTATTTTTATCAACATTCAATGACGGCTAAACTCTAAGTTCCTTGAAGGCAAAGACTTTATTAATCTTTTTATTCTCAAAGACAACTAGAATTATTGATATCAAATGGGTGCTCAGTTGAGATTCATAAAATTAATGCGTCTCACTAATGAATGAGATTCTGTGAATTGATTTAGTCATACCAATTCTAACTTCTTTTTAAAAATTCTGCATGGAATTAGTATATTTGTTCTAGTTCATCTGATGTAAAACAAACAAAAACCAAAGCCATGAGTCTGTCTTTGTCGCAGGGCATGTACCACTAATGCAATTCATCGATCATAATAAATGTGTAGCACTGACCATTACAAAATATATTCACTTACCTCTTCATTCTCACAAAATTATAAGGTATGGAATAGCCATGATTAGCTCAATTTTATGGATAAAATAATGGAAGATCAGTATTGATAGGTTATTACTTAGGTAGGGAACTTGTGTTTTTCAAACTCAATTCCAGTTCTTTTAACTATATGTAACACATATTCATCGAATGCCTCCAACTGCTGAGGCACCCAGTTATGCAGATAATTATATGAGAATAAACAACACAGGCATGACCCCTTTCTTCACAGAGCTTCAAATCGCTGCAAGAGATTTACAGGATAGAATTTCTGCACAAAGTTTATTAGAAACATTTCCATATTGGATATGGTAAATAAAAGAGGAGAAGCAGGGGGTGACAGCAGGCGGCAAGAAGAAAACTTCAAAGATATCCAAAGTAAGTCTGGCCAGAAGTCAAGTCAAGACAGTAAACTAAGCTAATGGTGGATGTAAATCCAGAGAAACCAGATTAAGATAATCTCTACCTTGCATACCTAGATAAGGACCTGGAATCTAGGTTTGGAGATGAAGAAATTAAAGATAAGGGTCTTAGAGAAATGATCTGATTCCCAGTCAACAGCTTACAGAAAGAAAAACTCTGTATTCCAGACTAGAGTCAGAGGCAGTCCTTAGCATGAAGAGGATCTGAGTGGATGGGTGGAGGCCAGAAGAATCTACAATTGGTGAGACTAAGAATTTACTATTGGTTAGACTGTGCCATTCCTAAAAATCAACTTAAGATTCTCAAATATTCAGAAATATCTGAAAAACTGCTTTCAACATGTGACCAAAAATAGCTTACTACTGCTCACTAAAAAGATTTCCATAAATTTCCCTTGTTTTTGGGGGGGTCTTCCCCCCAGTTTTTCTCATAACTCATGTATTTGGGAGCATATCTCTTTTCTCCAACTATTAATAGGCAGTAAGGAAACAGTTCGTCATCCTGAAATTTATGTTCTTTAATAACTTCAGTCACCTTTAAATTTTCTAATTTTCATTAGAGTTCCCCCAGAATAAATACCATTGCAACTATTTCCAGATCTCTAAAAAATGTTTTGTCTTCATTGGACTCCGTGAGCTAGGGACACAAATAGAGAAGAGAGGTATTAATATGATTTTTTATAACTTGCAGTGGTTATCGGCTGTCTACACCAAAACTTACTCAATTCCCAATCCTGATTGGCAGTCAAATTGACAGAGGGAAGCTGATGGACTCTGGGATATAGATTATTTGGGTTGAAGGAGAATATCCCTATAGCATTGGGATAGACTGGTCTTTGGAGCATCAATCTTACTACAAGTATAATATCCAAAATTAGACATTCTTGCTTAAAAGATGTTACAGAAGGTGGCTGTGTAACTGTTTTCTAATTAAATATGCCTAATCAGTTTTCTTTTTCAAGAGTATCACTCTACCAAAATTCCATCCACTTCTGAGTTTTTATATGCCACCACACATGATACACTCTTATTTATACTCTAGTATTTTAATTGCATGGTAGTTAGAACTCTTCATGCTGATGCATAATGAGCTCTCCGATCACTACAGTATCACAAGCTATTTTTTCTCCACACTTGCACACAGCGTAATTTTTTCGTCATCTCATTTTAGTGTCATGAGATTTTTGCTTTCAAAGTAAATTGCTCTTCAGTTTTATTGAAGAAACTTCTGATTTATGTCTGCTCGTTTCTCCAACTTATTGTTCTCTCCTTCAATCTAACAATATTTAATCTATTTTTTTTACTACTGGTAAATATAACAGTATACTGTATCATCTAAAACCATATCTAGGAATCCCTGGGTGGCGCAGCGGTTTGGCGCCTGCCTTTGGCCCAGGGCGCGATCCTGGAGACCCGGGATCGAATCCCACGTCGGGCTCCCGGTGCATGGAGCCTGCTTCTCCCTCTGCCTGTGTTTCTGCCTCTCTCTCTCTCTCTCTCTCACTGTGTGCCTATCATAAATAAATTAAAAAAAAAATTAAAAAAAAATTAAAAAAAATAAAACCATATCTAGATAATATACCCTGGATTATTTCAGAAGTAAAATATATATTTGGTGGATTCAGTCATGTCAAGACAGCCAAAGGTTGGTCATTCTTTGTTATTAATATTGAATCTCGAGATTGTTGCCAGATTGGGTGATGGCTAGAAGTGTCTAGGCAGAGTAGAATATTCCAAAAGATAATTTATTTATGCAAACTATGCCAGTAATAATAAAGAGTTAATACTAGGAGCATAAACTTAGATACACACAGAAGATTAAATCCAAGGACCATATTGTTTCCCTCAGGCTCCTAAATTTATTTAAAATTCAAGAAGATCAACTTATTGAATGAAATATTTTCAGTATATAGATTTATTCACTCACAGAACTGTAAACATTAACTCGTCCCAAGCATGTTGGAACAAGAAATTTAGACATTTTCAGAATGCTATATATTTGCTTCGTAACTGCAAGCATGCCCAGCAAAGTGTTATTCTTTAGAGATAGATATTTTCTCTATCCTGTCAGTAATGAAGCAGGCTTGTAAATCACGCTTATGAAACTGATAGATGGATTTGGGGCTTAGGATTTCTAGACACTCATAATAATATTTGTTTATCGTCTTTCTCTAAACTAAATTGAAAGCCTGTTTAATAATGTATCTGCTTAATGTAATGATGGACTTAAGATAGTGTTCAAGGAATATTTGACAAATAGATCAATTAATGCATGAGTACTACATAAAAGTCTGATTTTCAATATGAATCAGAAAAAATTACACTGCAAAGAGCAATAGAAATATTTGTCCTTAGGGATCCCTGGGTGGCACAGCGGTTTAGCGCCTGCCTTTGGCCCAGGGCGCGATCCTGGAGACCCGGGATCGAATCCCATGTCAGGCTCCCGGTGCATGGAGCCTGCTTCTCCCTCTGCCTATGTCTCTGTCTCTCTCTCTCTCTCTGTGACTATCATAAATAAATGAAAAAATAAAATAAAATAAATTAAAAAAAAAAAAGAAATATTTGTCCTTGAAAACTAGGAGTAAAATATGGTATTCTGTATATGTGTGTGCATTCCTATTGTTTTAGAGGTTGCTGAGATCAATCCTTCTCTTTTAACTTCTAATTATCAGGCTTAATCCTTGTTTTTCAAAACTATGCTCTAAATTCATATTAGCTTCAATTAGTACTGATGCAATTTAAAGCCTCATTTTTATTCAAAGCAGAAGTTACCATTATTTGTTAGATTTCTGTGCATTATTGTCAGATTAAGGCCCACAGAAGTCCATTTTCTTTATATTCTTGCCCCACTCTAGATCCTCTGATAACTCTCACCTGACTCATTGATTAAATATGAATGTTTCACCTAGGTATTCCAATTATTCCAGAATTTGACTCTAACCTCCTTCCCTGCCTAAATCTATTCTAAATTTATCTCTTATTATTCTCAGCTAAAATTCCATGCTGGAGTCAAATGATTTCATTATCTTAATCTGAAAGCACTACCCCTCTAAGATTAGATTAGTACTAAGGATGAGAACTATAGGTAAGATGGCTAGATGGTGTTTATGAAAGCTGTTTAAAGAGTAAATCCTCAGAGTTCTCATCATAAGAAAAAAAGCCATATTTTTTCTCTTTTTTTTTCTTATCTATTAAACTTATTGTGGTAATCATTTCACAATATGTGTACATCAAATCATCATGCCGTACACCAGAAACATGCAGTACCCTATGTCAACTACATCTTAATAAAACTGGGGGGAAAACACTATCGCATTACCCACCTCACCCAGGTTATGTTAATTTCCCTATCTGATTTATTATCCATAGTTCTCAATTTAATATTTCCTTCAAAATCAGTTAAAAATCCATCCTCTCAATAAAAAAAATCTCTGCACCTTTTCCTACTCCTTACCAGTTAATTTATACATACATCTATCATTTCAAAGAATATTCTTTATTTTCTTTGCTTGATGTCGATATACTCATAACATTAGAGCAAAATATTTCATATGAGTTTTGAATATCCAGAATGCCTAGCATGAGGGCTCAAAAGTACATAGTCAATGCACAGAAGTTCCCATCAAACACTTCCATTCACTTGCACTATATAAACATACATATCACAAGCACACATGTGTGTGTATGTACAACTCCACATAGTAAAACCTATCAGCTATTGGGCAAAACTTTCCACAAACCATCATATATGAATTCTAACATATTAATTTTTCTTTCATTCAGCAAATATTTACAGAGGCTTGTTATGCACAAGAGGAGGCCAGCCTTGGGCTAATCACTCTGGAGTTACTCATTTCTCTAACTTCGTCAGTGTCTAGCTACAGCCTTGTACAGAATTAAAATAAACACAGCTAATAAGAATTAGGGCATCTGTTTCCAAAGTGCTTATTTATTTTGCACAGCTACAAGATGTTCTCCTTCAATACAGGAGTTATTACTAAACAAAAGCATTGCTTCTCATTTTTAACACCAAGTTCTAGTTTTTCTGTTCTCTTATTATCCAAACTACCTGGAATTTTCCTTTTTGAAAAAATTTTCAGTTTTAGCTATGGCTGAATAGAGAAAGGAAGGCCTAGGCAGATGGCTGTCAAAACACCAATGACTAGATACTAGGGCTGAGAAGTTGAACACGAAAATATGCGACGTGGTACAGAGTAGACTTCTTCCATGTAAATGCCAAGGGACATCTGGCTTGAAAACTCTGAAAAATCAATTTGGTGCTATTCTATATTTGCTCTGTCTCCCACGAATATTAAATTATATCAGCATCTGCTAAAATCCCTGACAGGAAAGGCTGTGTCCCCAGAACCATTTCAAACCCTAGTGTTTCACTTTCCAACAACAGAAAACAGCTGGAAGCTAAAAACTGACTTAGAGTGTTGTCTACATGAATGGAGCTTTTTGGGAAATAGAATCCTTATGTCTGAAAGAGTTAATGCATCCCCACTCTTAATAAATTCTCCTTTCTCTAACAAAGCACACATATACTAATTGCTTGTAAACAGCTCTATTCTTGGAGTTGGTTGCTAAATATGTGGCTGCTACACTCATCCTTGCTGCTAGACTCAACTTTAGAGCACATTTATGCAACTGTCTTAATGCGAAATACTTTACCACTGTACTACTTGCAACTTGATAATGTATTTGTGTTAAATGTTATATGATTTAACAAGGAAATCAATATTCAACAAATTTAGTTAATATGACATGAATGCATTTAATTACCATAAATACGTCTTCTATCTGGTCAAGGTCCCTATTTCACTCTGCATCATTGAAAGATCACGGATATTGTGATTTCAAGTTCACATAACCTATCATTCTACTCCACAGCATAATAACATGAAATCCTGAACACATACATAGAAAGAATGAAGGGCATGTTGTTATTGAGGTAAATTAATATTCAAATTAAAGCACAGGTTCTAGTTGATGGGTAGCACACAAAGATGTACATAGGCGTCAGTAAAATTTTGCGTGTGTGTGTGTGTGTGTGTGTGCAGGTGTGTGCACAGCAAATACATTTCTATGACTGAATCTGCACTGCCTGTTAAGTGTAGCAAGACTGGAAAATGATTCTGAGCCGAAAAAGAGCAAGTACTTCGTTTCACTAAGAAGAAATCACTGTAAAGTTTCTTGTGGCTCTATAAGGTAGTCAGAATGTTTTAAATGTAATTTCCTTAAATGAGCAAAAGCTACCACAGGTATATTGTACCCTTCATCTACCCTGACCACAGAGCTCACATCACTGCTGTTCAGCGGCTATGAAATGTCCCATTTCCCATTTAAAATGCATGAATTTGCACATCATACCAAAAAGAAGAAAAAATGGCTTCCCTGATTTAAATTTTTTCAATTTAATTTCAATTCTGATATGGTTAGTCTCTCTTCTCCATGGACTCTTCTTGTTAGGTAGGATTTCTCCTTGACCTACTAACAAAGCTACTGATGGAAAAAGTAATCATAGCTATATTAGAGCAAATGTGGTATCTCCACCTTTATGAAAGAACAATAATGTTTTCAGGTCACTATTTAAAAAAATCCTTAACAAGAACAAAATTCGTGATTTAAGCTTCTATATTTACAAGTAGTAGTAAGTTTGAATACGTACTCTTTTAAATGTAAAACAATGTATGTGAATATTTGTACTTTTCTCAGAAATTTACTCAATGCAGATAAACAAGCAATCCAGGAGTAAGAAAAAGATGACTTTTGTAAATGGAAAGGAAAAACCTATTTTATATAAAAATAGCAGAGGTGCACATTTCATTTATTTTTCACATTTTATAATACCTCAAGACTCTCTTTTCCCAATGATTCAAACCAGACTCCTCAACAGAATCACTCAGATACAGACCCTTACTGTGTATAATGGGGAGCTGCTGTCATTGCAGTACTTATCTCTATATATTGTGAATTCCAAGATATTCAGCACTAAATTAATTTTTAACCTTTCAGGAGAAAGTATTCCCCATGGCCCTTGACTTTATTTTGATGGATTTTAAGCACGCTTCTCCTTAATTAAAAAACATAAAGATATTTGGATATATCATTTCTATCAAGACATAATATAATTTGAATTTATTTAGACAAGTCTATAGCTATGTAATAATTTAGTAGAATGCCTTTGGCATTCTATATTTTCTCTAGAAATTGAGAAATAACTTATCTTGCTTCCTAAATGTTTTTTTTATGCATCATTTAACATATTTATCTCATGTGCTCACTATATAATATAGTTTGTTAGTAGATCCAACACTGGGGTTATATTTAATTTCTATATTAAATTTCTGAATTACCTTGCTTTTCAAACAGATTGACTTTATAAATGCAAAGAAGAGATGGAGAACTTCTCCCAGACTGGTGCTACAGGATCTGCTAAAAGACCCTTCCAAACTCAATGTGTAGGTCTCATCCATGCCCCCACCACTCATTTGGTCATTATCATTTAGCTTTGGAGCAGTCAGACTGTATTTGTTCATGTACTTGTTCACCGTGTGTGTGTGTGTGTGTGTGTGTGTGTGTAAAGCATTTATATCAAGTACTATGATAAGAATGAATAATGATAAGAACAAAAATAATACTGATATGGAATGGGTATCTAATGAGCTAATAATAACATCGCCTTAACCACTCGGCCACGAGTACCTGCTCGCTAGAGCTAATAATAACAAAGTCCATGACTTGTAAGTGAACAAGTAAAATCGAATACGTAGTACAAACTGACACAAATACAACAATATGATAAATGTTAAAGGAGAAGGAGATTAAAGGAGTGACTAAATGAGGTTGGTAAAACTAGGGACAAGAGAGCAAACCTAGCAACGCGAGCAAGATAAAACCATGGCTGAAGAGTTCTGCCCATAGGTATGGAGAAAAGATGAACAAATTAAGAAATATGAGAAGGTAAAATCAATGAGATTTGGGATTCATTATATGTGGGAGTAAAAGAGAAAGAAGATCCAAGGATGATCTCGGGGGCTTTTTGCTGGCACTCAGGTATGGAATGTGGAAAGAGCAACAGATCAGATTGAAGGTCTAGACCCGGGAATCTCCAACGTACGCATGGAATGGATGCTAAGGAAGTGTTTGCAGGTGCACAGGGAAAGTCTACGAACTGAAAGGAAGCAAAAGTACAGAATTCAGAAGAACTTCAGTATGTAAGAACTACACAGGGGAACCTATGAAGGTTACCCACGAGGATCAACTGCAGAGGGCAGAAGAGAATTCAAAGTAAATGTCATCTCAGAAGCCAATGGGAAAGAGTCCTCAAAAAAAAAAAGAGGGAGTGCTCAGACACAGTAAATGCTACAAAGAATTCAGGGAAGACAGAAAAAAAATCTTCACTGGATTCAGAAAATCACTCAATGAGAAGAGCTTTACAGAGACATAGAAACTAAAAGCAAATTGTCACCAGTTGAGAGAATGGATACGAGGCAGCAGGAATGGTCATGGTTGTAAAAGACGGTAGGGTATATATTTTTAGTTGTTTTATCTTTAAAAAGGGAAAGAATTAAGCAAAGGGTAATTATGAAAGGAAAGCTGATTGGGTGATGTGTTAAAAGTATAACTAGGAGAGAAGAAAGTGGATGGAAAGGTATCTAATTATGGGAGACATTCAGATCCAAAGCGCCGATCTATACTGGCATGCAGATGCGGCGTTCCCACGTATCCAAACTAGAAGCACTAAATACTTTTAAGGACCCACATTACCTTTAAGTACAACAGAATTTTAAAGTTAGTGATCATATTTATTTTGTTATTATTTTGCCTCCCACAAAGAAATCTTCATTGAATAGAGAGTTGGGTTGGTGCTTTCTGGTTATCAAAACTGTTTTCTCTTATTAGTCAAAGGAAAAGACTACAGCTGTTATGTTAAGAAAAGCTTCTGAAGTATGATGATTTTACTCGGGCACTCCTCATGTATCTATCTATTGATTTTGCCTACATTTATCAAAATCTGAGAACATGCTGACAACGTATGTCAAAGTCCTATTTTTGCGCAACTCTGGCTAAGTGATTAAAGTTCAATTTTCTTAGGCACCAAGAAAATTTTGCAACTGAGAATGAATTTATAACATGCATATCATTGAACACTTAATTTTAGAGTAAATGAGGGTTTAGCGTGGTGATGAATACACAATGAGAGCTTGTCAATGGACAGAATTTCTTCTGAGTTTCTTGAATAGGCAAACCGTAGAATAAGCAAAAAATGTGCTACACTATAACATTCCTTTTAAGTAAAACAAAATAGAATCTCGACTTTAAAAACCTCAGAAATGTATGATGTTATCTTATAGCCTCCTGAAAGCTTACTTTATTTTCTTTTGTCAGCCTCGCAAAATTTCGCTTACATACTAAAAATCAAGAAGAAAATACCCGGAACAAAGCATCCAGCCAACAAAACAACAGCAGCACTACTTAGGCTCTACTACCCAGTGATATCTTGGAGGAAAGATTTCCACTAGTATGGTTAACTTTTACTGCTGTTTCCTTTCTAAAACTGTTTAAAGCAACCGAAGAACTCTACAATGGGTGAAATTTCCTAGAACCTTAAAGTTCATAAAGCTGCCTGGCATGCCTTATGGCCTATTTTTGGTCCATGGCCTACTTAAAACCACATTCTAGAAGAAAGTTTTTCTTTTGGAAACAGAGGTAAGAAGCATCCCAAATTAGTCCTCACCCCTTTGTAAAACCTGCAGTCCCTACAGAAATGACATATATTTAAGTGGAGGAACACAGCAAGCTTTTCTTTCTTCCCTTTGGCTATTTACTAGTCTCTTGTTTCCTTATCCACAAGTTCTTATCAGGGCAGGACACACTTCCAATTACAAAAAAGTCACTTACAGTTTGCTCCTGGGATAATAACACCTGTTCTTGCCTGAGCTATTCAAAGGGATGCTCAGGGCATTCTTCCTCTTACCTTTTTTCTCCAAAGCTGCTGCTAATTCTTCAGGGTACAGAACGGACTACACTATATATACCTATATGTGTATTTGTAGCAAGTGGAGGAAAAAATAACAGAAGAGAGCTTCTCGGCACTTACACATTTTTATTTCCAGAATTCCGTGTACTCTCTGTGTAATTTTAAGAAATAAGCTTTGTTACATAAAGCATATACCTAACTCTACCGGCCTATAATCTACTTGGAATCAATGACAATGTGATTTCAGCATGTGAATAATTTGCCTTTCCAAAATCATTTTAACTTTTTGTACAAAGAAGAGTTGACATAGAAGAGTAGTCAATTCAAAGATGAAACATTTTGGGGCTGCCTGGGTGGCTCAGCAGTTGAGCGTCTGCCTTCAGCTCAAGGTGTGATCCTGGGGACCTGATATCGAGTCCCCCATCGGGCTCCCTGCATGGAGCCTGCTTCTCCCTCTGCCTGTGTCTCTGCCTCTCTCTGTGTGTCTATCATGAATAAATAAATAAAATCTTTAAAAAAGGATGAAATATTTTGGAATAAATAAGTAATACAAAGTGCCAAACAATTCAACATTTTGCTCAGTACGTGAGATACTGCAGTTCAGCACCAGGCCTCTACATAATCAAATGGACTATGATTTTGAAAATGGATATTTCCCAAACCCTGGGATTTAAGTCTACTCTCCACTGAAATAAATACAAATCCAAAAATGCAAAACTTCATAAAATTACTGGGGAACTAAAAATTGTGATGTTTTCTTCAATGGATCACTGATGTGAAATAAAAGTTTTTTTCATAAAATGTGATTCCATTAAGAGACATAATTCAACAAAAAGAATGAAAAATTTTCTACACAGGTGAATACTACTTCTTCCATCTGTGGTCAAGAACATCTGTGGCCCCAAATACTTGTAGCCATCTCTCCCCAGGGAAAAGTATGGAGGTTACCTCTCTAAAGAAACAACATGACCCCAAAGGGGAAAAAAACTACGCATTCTTTCATTTGACACTGCCCTAGCAAAACCAGCTGGCTCTCTACCCAATTCACCTGTTGTCTTGCCTCACATTCCCCTCCATCATCTCTATCAGCTCCTCAATCATTTCAATCAGCTCCTCAATCAGGTCATTTTAGGTCCACAGTAAAATATTAATAGAGAATAAAGATATTCAGGGGCACCTGCATGGCCCAGTCAGTTAAGTGCCAGCCTTGGGCTCAGATCATGATCCCAGGGTCCTAGGATGAGCCCTGGGTCAGGCTGCGTGCTCAAGGGGAGCCTGCTTCTCCCCCTCTCTCTCTGGGCTCTCCCTGCTTGTGCTCTCTTGCTCGCTTTCTCCTCTCTCTCATATAAATAAAATATTTTTTAAAGGGAAAAAAGATATGCAGGTTTTTTTGTGAAAAATACCTCATAGAAAAGAAGAATCAAGATTAAAGAGAAAAATCTGGAAGACAACAGATTATACAAAGGACTGATGATAACATTTTTAAAAAAGAAAGAAACCTCTAATTACTATTCTTGGAGAAATTCAAAAAGAAGAATAGAGTAATGTAAAAAAAAGAATCTTATAAATATTTCTAAAATAAAGTTTTAATACAACTTTTGGAAGATATTCGTGAAGATATTGCCTCTAAAAAAGCAACAAAAGAAAAGTAGGTTAAAATTGGAAGAGGAAAGATGACATAAATCCATATAAGAAGGCCAAATTTAGTAAACAAGATTTTCAAAAAGATAGAATAGAGATAGAAGAATATATCAACAAACACACACAGAAAAATTATCCTAACTTGAAGGAATAAGCATATAGAGGAAAGGTGACTATCATTTTATATAATAATATAATTACTCAAACTTAAGAAAAAAGACTCAGAAAGTTTCTTGCCCATGAAACATTTCTTAAGAAACTACTTGAGGGTGTGCTCCAGTGACATGAAAAAATAAGCCAAAAAAAAAAAAAAAAAAAAAGGCAGGTGTGAATAAATGTAGGAAAACACTACAGTAAGCCTAGGGAACAATTACTCCAAATACAGGTAAAACACAGAGGACTTTGAGCAAAGAGATCTACAAAAGAAGTGTGGCTATTTAATAATATACTGAAATACATTGGAGGGGAGAAAACAATATGATGATGATAAATAGTACAAGGACAAGAAGAATCAGAAATTCAGGAAACATAAATGAAAAACAAGCTCTCAAGACATAGACAGCTCTCAAGACAAAAACAGGAGGTAATTTAACACTGAACATTACATGATAAGACATATATACTGATGATAGGGTGAGTGGGCGGCTCAGTCAGTTAAGGGTCTGACTCTTGGTTTCAGCTCAGGTCATGATCTCAGGTCCTGAAATCGAGCCCCATGTTATGGAGACTGTTTGGGATTTTCTCTCTCCCTCCCCCTCCACCCCTCACGTCAGCTGCACTTGCTCTCCCTGTCAAATAAATAAGTAAATAAAACCTTTAAAAAATAAATGCATAAAAAGAAGTCGTGATGTAACTATATTAGAAGGATGGTCAAGGAATATTGTTTGTAAGAAAACTAAATTGTAATTTAGAAAAGCAGAATTTCAATTGATGGAATCTAAAATTAACAAATGGAGAAATACGAATAGAAGCCTATCATTAAAATACCAGAAGAAGTAGTTAAAAAATACTAACGTTAGACACCCTAAAAGAACTTGACTGGGAGAGAATTAGGGATAGGTGGAAAATTTGTTTTGTTTTATTTCAAGCTTAATACTATTCAACTTTTTTGTTTAACTGTAATTTAAGATTCATTTCCTGACATTTTCAACCCCCCAAGTTACTGCATATGCTTCTTAAAGCAATGTAAAAAAGCTCATGTCCTTACTTTTAATAAGTCCTTTTCTACAATACTTCATTTTTGTTCCCTTAAAGAAAAATCTCTCGTTCAGACACTATTATTTCACAGTCAAATCTAATGTGAAGTAACAGAAACATCTTAAAAAGCCCAACACAGCTCCTCTCTTTCATTCTTGTTCCAAAGCAACTAGATTTGACAGAGAAATAGAAAGATTCTTGATCTTTGTTTTTCCATACTAAAGTAGACAGGAAAATCCCCTCAAAATTTTCAAATCGCATAATGGAAAGAGATGCCACCAGAAACAGAACTACTAGTTACAGAATATTAGGTATTTCTGTGGATTTATTTAGATCCAGGAGCCCTAAGGTAAGAACTGAATTTGCTTTTATCCTCCTCCCTGCCCCGATGCCAACTTTTTAAGAGAATCTTTAAATATCTCAGATGATAGCCATCAAAGGATTGAGCTTTTTAAATAGTTGATTCCCCCCCCCCCCGGTTTCATCAATTTTAAGGCGGAAAAAAAATTCTTGTTTATACAAACTCTTTCTAGAAATACAGGTAGCAAATGTATTATCAACCATGGCATATGTGCCTGGCATATGGCACACGTCTAGTAAATGGCAGCTCTTGAGCTCACCGTTATCATCCTCCTAGATGATGCATCCCAAGGGATTAGGAAAAATAGATTTTAAAAAGCAATATACATTTAAACATTAATATTTTGCTAGACTTTCTATTACCAAGTTCAGTGTCAGGTGCCAGACATGTTTTTACCAGTCTTCTATCTTTTTTAATGCACTTTTTGAGTAATGGGTAATCTATGGATTTGCACACGTACTCACTTGCTACAATCAATAGTACTCTTATGCGTGAAACTTTCTAAGTAGGAGGCCATGTTAGAAACATTTATTATATAAAAATCATAGTGCACCCCATAGAGCAAAATAAAATGGTCTAACTTAAAATTGAAATGAATTGTTGAACTTAATGAAAACCAAGAAAAATTCAACAGGCTTGAGTTATAGAATCCTTGAAATAATGTTAAACTAGCTTAGAGTTAATATACTTGAAGACTGTTCAGGAAAAGAAAATAAGTTTCCTTTCTAATTCCTAAAGTGACTAAATAAAATGTAATTAAGCTCTGTTTTATGATCCATAAGAAAGTCTAAATGGAGTGTAGTTTTATTTTTTTTTTTTTTTTTTTTTTTTTATTTATTTATGATAGTCACAGAGAGAGAGAGAGAGGCAGAGACACAGGCAGAGGGAGAAGCAGGCTCCATGCACCGGGAGCCTGACGTGGGATTCGATCCGGGGTCTCCAGGATCGCGCCCTGGGCCAAAGGCAGGCGCTAAACCGCTGCGCCACCCAGGGATCCCTGGAGTGTAGTTTTAACATATATATAAATTCTCCATACATGACTTGCACATAATTGATTTATTTATCTCTAGTAAAGAGAAAACAGAGCATTTTTTTATTTCCTGAGATTTTTCCTTCCTTTTAAAATATTTAAAAATGAGTATATGTTAAATACCAACATATTATATATATAATAGTTAAATTACATACATTAAATATGCCACATATTTTGTATATATTAAAGACAGAAAAATTAGAAAAAGGAAAAAAAAATAAAGACAGAAAAAAAGGCATCCATTTATCATTATATATTTTCACCTAGCATAAATAAAAGTATTAATATATTATCATACAATGTATTCTCATATCAACATACTATTATAAATAAAAACCATTATCCAGGTCTGGAGAGAGTATCTCCCATATCCAAAAATCCACCCTCTCAATTCCTATTTCTAAGCTCCCCAAAGGTAACTATTACCTTGACTTCTAACATGACGGTTAAATTGTATCTATTTTCGAGTTATATAAATAGAATCATACAGTATGTACTCTTTTATGTCAAGTTTCTTTAGCTTAATAATATTTTTGAGGATCCACTTATGCTGTCAGGCATCATAGCTGCTTGTTCATTTTCACTGCTTTCCGGTATTCCTTCCAGAACTATCCCACAAACTATCTTACCACGCCAATACTGATGTCACTGGTCAGGTCCATGCTTTAGCTTTAATTTCCACGAGCATTCTTGGGTGTGCACGTGGCGCACAGGTGTATACGCTTCTCTGGGGTACACGTCTATAGGCTGGACCGCAGCCTCAAAGCGTGTACGTGCACATTAACTTCGGGAGATAAGGCCAAAGTGTTTTCCAAAGCGCTTTACATCATATACCTGTTTTTAAAATGCTTTTATGTATGATCTGAATCATAGACTTTTTTTTTTGGCTGTATTTGGTAGTCAGATAATGGTTCTGCACCTGTTATGCATAATAATTTAAAATCTTATTTAGTTTTACGGTTACCATTGTCATAGATGATACTTTCAACAGTTCTTCAGCTAGACAGAAGGTTTGAGGCCTTCAGCATTTAAGCTACAAAGAGCAAAAGAAAATTTTTCTGTCAAATATTGTATGCCATGCAGATGACAGGATCTGGTTCTTCTAAACAAACTAAAAGAAAACCTCCTGCTGACTGAAGCACAGACAAGAGCGGTGGTTTTTTTTCTGTTGGGTGCAGGGTTGTATACCGTACATTACAGTTCCCATGGTCTCCCACCCAAATTTCCACTACCATCAAAAGCTAGAATACGAAACACAAATGGTGATTTTTAAAAGCACACGATCACAAAAATACGCAAGCCCAAGATGCATAAATCACCCTGCAAGTTAAAAAGCTGTATTTTTATGCATCATTTCCAATTCTTTGTGCGGACTACATAAAAAGAATTGTTTTATTTCGGGACCATAAAGAATACTACATTTATTAAAAGTAATAAAGTCCTTCGACAACCATACTAGCAAATTTTTTAAAAGAACATTTCAAGTTCTGGAGTGTAGGGGGTACTAAATTTCTGAATAAAATTAGAGTTGGCAAGAATATGGCGAATAAAAATAATTATCAAAGATGGTATATTTCACGTTACATATTTAAAATGTGTAATGCTGTTCCTGGTGAAATACTTATAGATACTATTACATTAAGCAATACATTTTTAAGAAGTACATTCACAGTCTGTAACACGGATAAACTATCGGAAGAAGCAAATACTGATTTAGGTGCTGTTTATTTCCTAATTCCTTTCCTTGAGGTGCATAAGTGAGATCCCTTCTCTGGCTCTCTTGCGATGCTCCCATCTGTCCCCAGTGATTCTTAGACTGGACATAGGACTTTGATGATCTCAGAGCAGAGACACTAATGATTCTGAGCAGCCCAGACTTCTGTGTATGCTTTTAAGAGGGGGGGAGTGGGAACTCTGGAGACTTGATATGAGCAAAATAACTTCTGCACATCCAAGTTCTTGATTTTTACTTTCAAATAATATCACCTAATTTTTAACCTCTGAATTGTATCCTTTAGGTAATATGTTTACATTTTTACGGACAAATGATCTATATTGAGAGCTCAATATAGCTGTTCTCAGTTATTTTACAAAGCGTGACTTGGTTACACTGGAGTAAATTCTATTTACTTTCTTCTTTGGATAGATTCCTGAGTTATATTTCAATTATGGCTTCACAATTCTCCCCAACAGAATATAATACCTGATATCTGCTTGCATAGGGTCTAATGACAATATTGAATGCTTATTATTTCACGAGCCTTTTATCCTTCCTTTTTCCTAATTGTGTGACCCACTCTGTCAGATTTTTGTAGTCCTTGTTTCAAAGATGGGAGGTCAAAGGACTCCTCCATGACCAGCCATCCAGTAAGTGAACAGGGCGAAGGGCACTTTTCTCTGCTTTACACTCAGGAAACAGGACTTCAGAGAATGCCCGCATCACTAATGGGCCGGCCGGCCGGCGTGGAGCACCGACACATGGACTTTTCCGACGTAACCGAAGGCCACACGATGCACAGGAGTGATGAGGTGCAGTGTCCGCTGCTCGCGGGGTGAGCCCACGGGCGTGACTACTGCAGCACGAAGGCGGCACCTGGGGGCGCACAGGGCCCCGCTGCTGCTCGGGCCCAGGCGGTGGGCGCAGCTCACGGCCAGCCCTGGGCGACCCGAGAGGGCGAGGACGCGTGGACGGGACGTGCCCTCTCCCTGTCCTGCAAATGCAGACGCTGCTCCTCCGTCTCCCTCACGCTCCGCTGCTGCCTTGCCTCATATCCTTGGGAAAAGGAGCAGCGAGGCGGAAACCATGTGGTGTTCGCAGCACCACAGACCCCACTGTGGGCACGTGTCCCCGACGCCACGTTCCCTCCGGGTGCCAGGCACGAAACCCGCGCTCCCGCTGCCAGAGAGCAATTCTCCGCCGTGCTGTCCAGGTCACGCCTACAGGAGGCCCCAAGGTCAATATGGCTAAAGCGGAATTCTTTACTCCCTGGCCTTTCCTCCCCCCAAATCTTACTCGCCTCCTGATCTATCCTAGCACAGTCAGTGATACCCCAGCTACATAACTGCTCAAGACCCAAATCTAGGATCTGTCCTTAATTCTCCTTCTCCTTAATTACCTTAACCTCTCCTCTCTCCCTCATCTCCTCCATTCAACTCACACTGTGATTTTACCTGCCAAGATACCCCACGCACACCTACTTTTTCCCATTTCCTTGAAACGCACCCTATGCAAGCCACCATCACACCCAGGGTCCCACAGCTTGTTCTCCCTACCTCAGACCTTGCATCCCAATAATACATGATCACACAGCAGCCAAAGAAGTTTTTCTGAAATAGAAGTCAGAAGCATGCCCCATCTCTACCGGAGCTCTATGTAGGACAGCATGCAAGTGTCCCTCCTGGCTTACAAGGCCTTCATGCTCTGGCGCCGGTCCACATTTCTGACAATTTGTTATCCAGAGTAAGGACATCCTGTTTCTCTAACCCATACCTACTATGTCCCACTCACACCAGCATTCTTCTGGCCCCTACAACATGCAATTCCAGATCCTTCATGGTGTCTTCCCCGACTACTTTCATAGTTACCTAGTCATCTGCTATCGCATTTTGCTATTTATTAATTATTGTCTTTAATTAAATATCAATCATAGAGAGAAGCAGAAAGACCAGCAACGTTTGGCCATATTTGCTTCATCTTTAAAAGCAAATGTCATACCATAGCCTGATGGCCATAAATAATACTTCAGGAAGAAATGGGAATTGGACGATCTTTAAAAAATGAGCGTGCTCTGCTTACATTGAAGAGGAAAGGGACATTACATCATTTTTCTATTTAAAGGAAGGATTTTATATTGTATCATATAAATAGTGTGTGCATCACTGATTTCAAATAAAGGCTCCAAAACCTATATTCCATAGGCAAAAACATAATTAGTGAGGGCCACGCACAGCAGATTTGAAAATGATTTTCTTTCACTGTCATTTAATTCATTTAATAAGCTAAAATACATTGTTAATGGAATATTTACTTATTCTTCATGAACCATCACCTTGATGAACCAAAAACAAACAAATCACAAAATAATAAAGTATATTCGTATCCTTCCGTGAGCAAACATTATTTACATTGTGTCTTTCTGCTCAGACAAAACTGCATTATCTCTCATGAAAGTGTAGTAACTTAGAGACAAGTAAAAATGATAACTGGCTATTTCCAGTAAATAGTCAGGAAATAGGGAGTATTACCCAATGTCTTCTTAAAGTCTAAAATAAATATGTATTTTATCCACAGGAGGGTCCTTTTTTCTTTCCACAAATAATCATATCAATTCTAATCATTTTAATTCCAAATTAAAGCAGTTCTGAAGAAAGAAATTAAGGGTGATAACAGTACAGGAGTTTGGGGTTATGTGCAGATAGAGGTAAGACATTCTAAATAAACTAACAGTGCGCAGCGTGATCACTGTCTTCCAATCAGAACCGTTATCGTGAATGAGTCACAAAGATAAGTAAATGCATTATATATACACATATATACTGTGTTTAAGAATGCAAGAAAGTGCAAAATATAGCTAAACAAATTTTAAGGCTTCTTGCTGAAAAGTAATAAAAACATACTCCCAAGGGCCGTGGAAGGCTGAATCTTGAACTACAGAATCATCTCAGCTCTGCAGAACGACAAGGTACAGTACAGAACAGCACAAAATGGCTACAATTAATGTTGAGCATTTACCAGCAGGTTTAGGGTAAGAGGGAGTAAAAGGGTAAAGAGTAGAAGCAATAGCAGAGACGTCTAGGGCCTCACGGGCCCCCTTTTAATAAATTTTCCATATTCAACCATGTTAAACCTATTCTTTTTTAAAACAAAAAAAAGTTTATCTATTTTAGAGACAGAGTGCACACACTAGGGGGCAGAGGGAGAGAGAATCTCAGCAAACCCCCACCCCCACGAGCACAGAGCTGACGAGGGTCTCGATGTCACGACCCCGATATCATGACCGGAGCCAGAATCAAGAGCTGGATACTCAACCGACTGAGCCGCCCACGTGCCCCAACCTAATTCTGGTTTTTACGAATTTTGTTAAGTTATCAAATAAAATTTATGAAAAAGAAAACAAGAATGGTAAAACAGCCTCAACACACTTCGAAGTCTGTCTTCTCATCATCTTCCTCCCTTTACCACTTAAAATAAATTACCAGGCGTGAGCAACAGATACATCAAAGGTGTTTGTTTTTTTTTTTAATTTTTTTTTATTTTATTTATTTATGATAGTCACAGAGAGAGAGAGAGAGAGAGAGAGGCAGAGACACAGGCAGAGGGAGAAGCAGGCTCCATGCACCGGGAGCCCGACGTGGGATTCGATCCCGGGTCTCCAGGATCGCGCCCTGGGCCAAAGGCAGGCGCCAAACCGCTGTGCCACCCAGGGATCCCCATCAAAGGTGTTTTTAAGGAGGAACCGGATTTGGTGGCTCAGGCAGTTAAGTGACTAACTCTTAATTTGGGCTCACGTGGCGATCTCAGGGCCAGGATGGAGGGGCCCACCTGGGGTGGAGGGTGGGGGTATCCTCGCTCAGCGAGGAGGCGGCTTCTCTCCCTCCGTGCCCTTCCCCTGCTCATGTTCTCGCTCTTTCAAATAAATAAATAAATCTTTAAAAAAAGGAAAAAAGGAGCCAGATTTGTTGAAAAGCAGTCCTATGGACCCTAAGAGTCTTGGAGTAAGCAGCTCTAGAATAAACAGGTGACCATATTTTTTTTTTTTTAAGATTTTATTTAAGACACAGGCAGAGGGAGAAGCAGGCTCCCTGCGGGGAGCCCAGTGTGGGACTCGATCCCAGGACCCCGGGGTCACACCCTGGGATGAAGGCAGATGCTCCACCGCTGAGTCCCCCGGGCATCCCAACAAATAATCTTAGAATAGGAGATTTTAAGAATAATCTCTGTGGGGATCCCTGGGTGGCTCAGTGGTTTAGCGCCTGCCTTTGGCCCAGGGCGGGATCCTGGAGTCCCGGAATCAAGTCCCGCGTCAGGCTCCCTGCATGGAGCCTGCTTCCCCCTCTTCCTGTGTCTCTGCCTCTCTCTCTATGTCTATCATAAATAAATAAATAAATAAATAAATAAATAAATAAATAAATAAATAAATAAATAAATAAACAAACAAACAAATAAATAAATCTTTAAAGAAAAAAAGAATAATCTTTGTGACTGCGCTCAGTCTGGAGGTCAAGCACCGTGGGGACACCCCCAATGCTCGGAGAGGCTCAACGATGGCCAAGCCCACGCGCGGCCCGCACCTCTTGGCCCAGGAGGGGAGGGGAAAGGCCGCACCACCCATGTGAACCCTCGAGCACGTACAGCACGACTCACACAAATTCCCTGAGCGTGCCAAGCGGATGGGAGTGTGGACCCAGGTAGAAATCCCTCTCCTCACATGCAGCTTGGGTGGCATTTCTCGTTCCTGTCCCCAGACAAGCAGGGACTTGAGGTTGTGCGTGAGCAGTGCCTACCATGCCACCTCCGAGATGCTGCACGTGGTTACTTCAGCGACTCTTCCAGAAGCCGCCCTCAGGCCTGAGTAGCTAAAGGCTCCCTCGGCGAGGCTGAAAGAGAGTAGGAGGGAGGCCGAGGAAGAGCAGGGAAGTTGGTGCAGTCAGTAAAGCAAGGTGGGCTACTCTCCAGGTAAACAGAGATGATTAAGAATAAATCTACTTTTCTCATATGTAAAATTTAAGTGGGGAAAATGAATGCTTGAATACAGAGGCCTGTGGATGGACACGTCTGGGGGATGGGATAGGGATACGAGAACTAAATATATTAAGTAAAAAGTCATGGAGCACTTGCTTGAACTCTAGATCGTTCACCTCTCCTGTGAACACAACCCCAAAACATCCTCAGAGTTTTTTACCTCAGGGAAGACACATATTTAGACAACCAGGAATGACGGATTGCATAAAGTATGTATTACCATGAAAAATCATAAAGAAAAAAACCCGACATTTCCCTCCTCCCTATTCACCCGTGAGTGTCTCCACCTCGCCTGCCTTAATGTGAAATATCATAATACGCTGGGAAGACAGGAATCAATCACACATTATGACCTCGGGGTCACTCGTCCCTATTCAAAACAGAAGAGAGACACGTTGAATATAAATGGATCATGAAAGTTTTTAAATCTCTTCTCTCTGGAGAAGAGAATTTTCTAGATTAGCGAAAATTGATTTCCTCAAATCCACTATGTATGTGAACACTGGCTCTATGAAATTCTAATTATCAGAGCTCTATTCCTCTGTTTTACCTGAACCAAAGAGGGGAAAAAGAAAAAAATAATGAAATCTTATTCCCTTCCTATCTTTTCAAGCCTGTTTGGTAGGGAGGCTTTCGACGTTTCTGGAAGAAAACTGTCCTGGCTTCGGCGCATGTGTGATCACTCTCCAGATTTAGAAACTATAAGAGGCTACCAAAGATGCACGCGGGTTCACTCTGGTTCACCGCTGACAATTAACATCTTGGGCTAGAAAAAGACTTTTAAATCTTTTAAACTGGCCCTTTGGGTAACCGGTTGAAATCTGATTTATTATTGTCACTACACCGTCTCTGACAAAGAAACCTGCCCCCGTCCCAGCAGGTGGCAGCCACCAGGTGCCACGGAACGGGTCCCAGACACCGAGCCAGGAGCCACAACCAATTTCATCTCCTCCCCTGTTCCAATCAGGTGCGGAACAACTGGAACGTGTTTAATCCTCCCTTTAACATCCCCCAAAAACCAGAGGTAGGAGACAGGCCCCCGCCGCCTAAGTAGGAAGGCACGCTCCCCGTCGGGTGACTGTTCCCCAGGGCCGCGCATTTTACGGGGCGCGTGTAACACTCCCGGGGAAGGCCGTGTTCCGCAGTCGGGGCACAGGGCGGGCACAGCTGGGGCGCGGGGGCTTGCCGTGCCCTGCGCCTGCCTATTATCAGTTTCAAGGCCTTGAATTTTAAGAAGTGCTCCCTTGCAAGCTATGAACAGCTACCAAAGCGACTTAAATTACTTTTCTCCCCCTTCCCTGAATCTACACTCAGATCTTTTCCTTCTCGCTGCTTCTCTCTTTTAGAGGACGGACATTCGAGAAGCCACAAAAGCTCAAATATTTAATTAATGATTTCACTCTTTAAAAAAAAAAATTTCTTCCTTTTTCTGAAGACTCATCCTAACATCTATTTTTGGCCCAGATTTTTGAATTGAGCACATTTCGCCTTTTTCCAGTAACTATTTTAATTAGAAGAAAATGTGGAATGTTTTGTCAAAATTCTGAGGTTTTCGAAAGACTAATCACGATACTCAGCTGTTAAAGAATCTGAGCCTTCATTCCAAAGTGGTTGGAAGAATAAAAAGAGAGAAAATCCCTAAATATTTGAGAGACTGTGGTCTGGGTGGGAAGACAGTTAAATTATTTCTAGGTGCCTTAAGCATCTTGTAAACATTCTTATGTTCTGAGTCTTTATTGGACTAAACAGTTAACACCTAACCTGTCCAAAGACCCTCAAGGGAGATCGCTTCTCCATCACCACCAGGGGAGGTCCCAGTGGCTTGTTGTGGGTTTTTGTGGGGTTTTTTTGCGTTTTCTTCTTTTTTTAATTGTAGTTGGTAGAGACGCTATCTGTTCAATATGAATGAAGATATTCCCTTATAGGAATAGTGAAAGTGCTAAAATCAGCCTTTTTTTAAAAAAAAAAACCTAGGTCTTTGGATTTTGCACGCTAAAAGTAAAATCACAGACCACGCTGCAATACGCACACTACATGCCGGGTACAATATGTGTTTGTGGTCCCTAAAATGTTTTCCAGAAGATTAAGTTGATTCTGTGTGAATCATCTGGAAAATTCCTACAAGTGATTCTATCCAAAAAGTAATCTCCCATCCTGACAAAGTTCCTGGCAAAACATAGATCCTGACTCTATCACCATTTCAGGGGTATTTAAAGAGGTAGGGAAAAAAAATGAAAGGATTTTATATCCCTCAACATATATTTTTGCCAACATTTCTTTCCTTGTGGAAACAGGGTGGGTTGTGTCTTTTTTTGTTTTGTTTTTGTTTTGTTTGTTTTGCACCTAGGTTTAATAATGGATAAAAATTTGGTAAAAGAAGTGCTTTGATAGCTCTTTAAAGTACTCACTGAGGATGTGTTTGGATTCTCGTAGACCTGGGCCAGGCGGAGCTCCCAGGCGCCGGGGCGTGAGAGCGCCGACCTTGGCTCCGCGGGGCCAGGGCCGCACCGGACTGTGCAGGAAGCCGCCCGGCAGTGAGGACTGAGGTCTCCCGTGGGCTCCACGCACCGCTTTCAGTGCAGAAAGAGGAGCACATCTCTTACCTTCGCTAACCTGATTTTTTTTTTTTTTTTACGTTCAGCAGCCTCCCGTCCCTTGTGTCCTAAGGTGTCATCCGAGGGCCCAACCGGCGGGCAGCAGCCCCCAGGGGTGACCCCGCGGGCCCGGGGCGCCGGCACAGGTGTCGGGGTGGCTGCGGGCGCGCAGGTGCACGTGGGCCTCGCTCTGTGACCATGCTCCCGCTCCCCCGCTCCCCCCGCAGGTGCTGAGCCGGCCAAGGAAGCTTCTCACGATGGACTTCACCTGGAGGCCGCCCACGGAGATCTGACCGCTCGGGACAGGGCGGCTCCCCACGGCCTTCGAAGGTCGTGCCACGGCAGGGGCTGGACACCGAGCGGCCTCGCCAGCTGGAGACCCACGCGCCCCAGATGCCCTGACCAGAGCACCTGCTGACCCACCGACAGGTGCAGAGATCCACGGGCCCCAACACGCGCTGACCTATGCACCTGCTGACCCCCGACAGGTGCGGAGACCCACGGGCCCCGACACGCCCTGACTAGTGCACCTGCTGACTCCCGACAGGTGCGGAGACCCATGCGCCCTGACACGCGCTGACCTGCATACCTGCTGACCCCTGACAGGTGCAGAGACCCATGGGCCCCGACACGCGCTGACCAGCCCAGGCCCCCCGCTGAGCACAGAGCCCCAGGTGGGGCTCCACCTCAGGACCCTGGGCCGTGACCTGAGCCAAAATCAAGTCGGTGCTTAACCGACTGAGCCACGCAGGCACACCACGATGTTATTTATTTAATTACAGATGTATTTGGTACTGATCTAACCCTTAGGATACATGCTTAACAGCAGGCTTTGCCATCAGAGACACCGATGGATGTTTTCCAACCTCAGAGTTTTTAATTTTTGATTACCAAAACCTAGGGATAATTACATCACACTTAACATATATTTTCTTTAAAAATACATGTCAAATAGTGATTTCTGAACAAGAAGTATAAAAGTAGGGAACATCTGAAAATATTACCGTCCCAAAGAAAAGATAATACTAGAATTCATAGGTAGTTAAGTAAATATACAAAAGGATAGAGATACAAAAATTAGATATATTCTTGCCCTGAGCTGAGACTTCTCTGGCTCAATCTCTAGACGTTTAGAGTAAATAATAAAACTTCTCCGGAATAAAAATATTGGAACTTATGCCTTCAAAAACAATTTGTAGGTCTCCATGTGTTTAGCATAGGAGCTAGCATTAGATTAAAATTGTGTAATTACTATTAAATTACTAAAAATATTTGAAAGTAAGGAGAGGTCAAACATTTACCAATATCTATTGGTCTGGTAAAATGTTAGTATTAAAATTCTACAAGATAAGCAAGTTTTCTTAATATCATCTTAATACACAAAATACAATAGACAATAAATCAGTTTTTTGAATTTAAGGTTTAGAGTAGTCTAATAATTGCCCACCCCTCCTCTTATGAAATGTGTGATTTGTGTATGGAAAGAAAGAGAGAGAGAGGAAGGAGGGAGGGGGTAGGGAAGGAGGGATGGAGAGAAGAAGAAAGAGAACCTAAAATCACTGCTTTACAGAAACCTAACCTCACGGACCAATATAAACATTGAGAATAAACTCTGGAGAAGAAACACCATTTTCACATCAAAAGAACAGTAAAATCATAACCCATAGAAATTTTATTCAAAATAATACAATTAAAGTAAAATTTTCTCTCCAGTATAGTTTATTCCTGTCCAAAAACAAACGTCTGAAAACTCAGCAGATGTTTTATGAAAATATTGAAAGTTTGTGAGGAATCTGATAATTCTATGAGGTTTTACTTGAAAATTTAGATAACATAAATTGAAACCATGATGCAATGGTGTCAGTAAGCACTGACTCTAAGTATTTCCTGAAATACATTTAGTGGGAAATGTGTTAAATGTCAATTAATAGAATATTATGAAGTGTCAACAGGGTATTAATTAATAGTATTTATAACTTGGCAGTATTAGAAAGTGTTCAAAATATGAGCATCTCCTATCATAGCATGTAACCGAAAGAATTAGAAATAAGGCCACAAAAGGGAAAATTATATTGTTCCTAATTTGCAAATTAAAATCAAAACAAGAAAAACCAGAAACTGAGATTACAGTTAAGTCAATTTATTTAAGTCAACCTGTAGCCACTGAGACCATGAGTCCCCGGCGAGTCCACAGAACAAGCATGATCCCCGCTCGCGCAGACACACATTCTTGCCACATTCTCCAGAAACACAGATGCTTGTGAGTCAGTGAGGCAGAGACATGTTTTTATTTGAAAGGACACGGCCACTGTCATCATACCTCTGGTTTGGAAACTTCATTTCCTAAAAGCCTTGCAGATCTTGCCGTCGGTCACGTCGGCCCTTGTGTGCTGCTGCTGCTGCCTGGTCATCTGTCATTTGCTTGGCTGCCACTCGCAGGCCAGTGTCCGAACCCCAGGAAGCCGACCCGACCTGCCGCGCCGCTGTGCCTCCCCGGGTCCCCGCGTCCCCGGCGTCCCCGGCCCAGGGCGGCCTTGCCCGGCCTCCCCTCGCAGACCAGGAGGCCTGGGCCCGGACGACCGCCCGCTCGGACTTCATCGCCTGTCTCAGCCTGTCCCTCAACCCCAGGCTCGCGGCCCCTCCCTCGAGCCCGCATCCCCGTCGCCCACCCTCTCCACTGGGGGCTGAGTCCAGGCCCTTGGGGTCATCATCCCCCGGGCCTCTGCCACCCGTCCTCCCTGCCTTACTGGCTCTGTGGTCCGTCACCGAAACCGCTACCCATGCACCCCCTCCCAGCCTTTCTCTACGAAAGCTGCCTCATCCACGTAGAACACACTGGACAATCTGAGCGTCCTGTCACAGGCCCGAACTGCTGAAGAGCCAGCTCGTGTCCTCAGTTCCAACCTTGAGCCCCACTCCTATCCCCGTCCCTCACCCTCCCCTGGCCACACCAGCCACTTCAGGAACTCCCCGGACCCGTTCGTACCGTCAGGCCCAGCCACCTGTCCACCATTCAGCCCGATGGGCTCACTTCCCCGACTCCTGACATGCCACTCTCTTTCTCACCCTTCTTATCTCAAGAGTGTCACCTCCACAAACAGCCTTCTCCCTTCTCTGGCCACTTCCTCTAAAGTGACCTGGCACAAGTCCTTCTAGCGCACTGCGCTGTTTACTTCCTTCAGAGCACTTACCATATAAGTTCTCTTAACTACTTACTGGCTCCCTACTTCATTAGGCTTACAAGCTACATAAAGATGAGGATCGTATCTGTTCTGTTCACTTTTATATTATTAGCTAAGAATGAATTCTTATACGAATTAATAGAATGAATAGATGGAAAGTAAGAGAAGAGTAAGATTTGGCTATATACCCGTCAAAAATCTAAAACCAGTAAAGAAAAAAGTTCAATATTTAGCCATCTATACAAAAAAAATTAGTATATACCAAGTTACTAATTATGCTTTTATTTTGTTTGATATAGAGAAATTAAACTGTGTTTTTTGATGTGAAAACTACTTATAATTGACATAAAGATTGACTAAAAAGAGAAGAATCAATAAAATAGGATGTTCGCATGTAACTTGGAAAATAGTATTTGAATTCAATTATAAAAGTAAACAAAGATAGAACCCAAAAACTCATCTGAGGAGAATCAGATTTAAATTATTAAATAACAAAAAATATGCTAAACCAGACTATTTACAATGAATCCTGGGATTCACAGATCATTAGGTAATTGCATATGTCACTGAAGATTCACAAATCTGAAGAATCAAGAGATTTGTCTCCTAAGTATCTAGCTCTTATTAACACCCCTCTCAACTTCATCCTACAGAAATCTTATGTACCCAAGTGTATAAAGTATTATGCTAAGTATAATAAAATTATGTTTAATAATATGTAATCTGACATATAATATCAATGAAAAGCTCCACCCACAAAATAACTTCTATTGACTATATATAATTTGATGTGATAAGTTTTTACATCTTCTTCATTCTCTCTGCTCAAAAAACTATACCCATGAAGATACTTTAAAATTATCCCTAAATTTCTAGAGTAGATTGTATTACATATTATGATTCCTATAATAATGCAATTTAAACAAATAATCTTAATATACAAACTTTACATTAAATTTAATCTTCAAAGATGAAACTATATTAAGTTCAATCAAATGAGAATAATAAAAACAAACAAAAAGCATGCAATTAAATATTGATCTAAAGTACTGTACGGAACCCAAAGTCTATCAGACTCTAAATGCATCAGATTCTATCTAACTAGCATTCCATTAGCATGGAGAATATAAGCTCTGGCCTACTGTCCAAGATCAGTTGTGTGTGTGGTGTGATATACTAAAAATATCTTCTTTCCCAAATTTGGACCAAATTTGGACCATTCAGCTAGTTGGAAACTAAGCTAATAAAATGGTTTATATCCTAAATCCTTGGAGTCCTGCTTGAAATAAAAGTCCCTGGGATTCTTTGCTCCTCTTACCTGTCCTTCCCACAAAATTACAGGTGTGCAATCCCCCCACAAATATTCCTAATCCATCCTTTTGCTTTAGACCACTGATTCTTGCCACTTTTCGGCCATCACAATGCATCATGCATTAGTCCTCAAGGCCCTCTTGTTACAGATACGTAATTCTTGGTTTGTGGCATCGATGTAACATTAACTCTTAAAAATGCGGTTCTCAAAACCACTCCAGTTTTCAAGTATAATACTCCCACATACTTGGAATTATGCCACCAGTTTCTTAAAACATCACACAGTATTTTTCAAAAAGCCCAAGCTGATGAGTCTTTGTTTCAAATATCCATAGTTTGGACCTTTAATAATTCACTGGATTTCAATATCCTATGAAGTTTTCTTCTGCACCTGTTAATTGTAGTTAATTAAACGAGAAGAATCAAGTGGAACTAAAAGACTATTCCTTTCTTTCACAGGTTTGTTTTAGAAACACTGCTTCTCTCATTCTTTCACACACACACACACACACACACACACGCTCTGTAAAGCTTATATTAAAAGAAAAACTGTTCCTCTGACATAAAAACTACATATTTTCTTCCAAGAAGACACAACAGTCAACTATAATAATGCATATATTGGGGTTATGTTAATTTTCAAAAAAGGGAGAGCAAGGTTCAGGTGGAGTGTCTTTCGTGCATTTACTGAGGAGCCCACACAGAGGACAGAACAGACATGTACAACTAGCCTGTAATGATTGTGTAATACATTCTCAATATAATATGTAGAAAATCTAACATATACAAGTAAATTCGACTGTAAATTCCCCATCCCCCTTTGAGTTGCCTAGCAACACCGAGGAACCAGGAACCACTGTCAAGACAATGTTACTGAAATTTGTGAGAAATAACTGTTCATTGTTAAGTCAGAACCTATCTACATTACATCTAAATTCTTGATGGAGATTTTTCCACTTTCTGCTGGTCAGTGCTGTCTCCATAGGGAAAAAAAGTGCTTTTTTTATTTTCTTTTCAGCTTTCCAGTCAGAATGTTTGTAGCATGATCAATATATGTGCATAGAAATGTGGCTGCTGTGATTTAAAATAAGTAATCTGTGGCGCTCACTGCTGGGGTTAAGTGATTTTATCCACAGAAAGATTTCGTGATGTATCTCAGGGATGGTTCGCATTGACAAGTAGAGAAATTAAATGGGACCCATGATATGTTTGGCAGATGATACTCAAAATATTTTTACTGAAAAAATTCAGCTATCCTAAATGAAATTTCCATTCTTCTTTTGGATGGCCCTGTACATAACTGAGAATTGGACCCAACTTCAGTTATAGTTTTTTCTCTTCATACTAGTATATTCAATGAGATGACATACGTGAAGTTTCCACAATAAAACCATCAATATGTGAAAACGGAAAGGACAAAGCCATATGGGAAAACTGAAATGTCATCCCACAAAATAAATACATAGTTGGTGCCTTCCTACTCTGACCTAGCTAATCAGGAATTCAAGTCTTCATTCTCTGCACTACACAGGAAGGTAATTGGATCCTACAGAACATGGACATTTTATCTAAAATTAAATATGAGAGCATGATGTGTGTGTGTGTGTGTATGTGTGTGTAGTTCTCTTTAAATGCCAATTCTTGAGTCCCATACCCACATACGCAGAATTGCTACACACAAAAAAGGTTTTTATTCAAAAATGATAATTATCTGAATTCCTTGCCAGTTGCAAGCTCTTTCTAATATGCAACACTGCCATGTTGGTACGAGGGAGTCAGCTGGGCTCAATTACTGGCTGCTGATGACTGAAGTCGAGCACAAATTTCTTCTCCTACAAATTCCGAACTGCATTACACACCTTTGAGATTTCTCACGGATGTCTGAAACTGAAAGAAGCGTAACTGTAAATGCTAATCTATAAATGCCAAAGCTCCATCACTGCATCAGAATTTTTTAACAGCCAATCTTATCGATTATACTGTATGCTATAATATTTTTAAAAAGCTAAGAAATGCACAAATAAATGTGCTCTGGCCATAAAACACAGTGGCAAATCTATGCTCTGATTTAAAATAATGCGGACATAAAAGAAAATTACTAGACTATGAATGTGTTTCCCAAGGTAATATTCAAAGGAGCCTAATTCCAGGATTTCGAGTTCACTGGAAATTAAACACATGTATAGACATCAAAAACCCAGAGGAAATACTTATGAAAATTAAAAATTGAATGGTCAGTTTGCCCAAGTAGCTCATCATTTAATTAGATATGTAATTCCAATATCAATTTATTTTGTCCTATAATAGATTCTGTGGCCAACCATAAGTTTTACCTAAAGAATTTTTTAAGGAAGTTAGCGACTATCACAGGCTCTTATATCCTAACAAAACAGGCAGAGTTTTTTTAAATCATGCTTTTCACTTGACTGTTTAATATAAGAAGCAGATTACTTTATCTTCTTCAATTTATTATGAGGAATTCTAAAATGAGCTCTTATGTGATGTTACAAACATGACTGGATTTTACTTTGAAAAATCTGTGAAGCAAATAGGAAAATGTTTTTGCTTCCATGATAGACTGTAGCAGTTTCATCCATTTACATTTTGGGGAGCACAAGTTTTACCCAAAAAATAGCAATAGCATTTCATATTTCAGGACTGCAGAACAGTTTTGAGATCAACAGTAGAAGGAAAAGGGAATGTGTTAGTTGATGCAAATTTCTATTTGTAAACCAGGCATCACTGTCAGGGGAAAAAAAAAAAAAAAAAAACAGAAGGAAGCAAATCTAGGAGAATAAAATAAGCTTCCCAGCAGGATGCTGTTCTCAGGGAAAAAACAATAAAAAAAAATCACAAGAAGGTGATTTTTTTTTCCTTGTATGGGACAGATTGTGCAATACCCAAAATCCCAGGAATTTACTCTTTGAATCAAAATCCAACCTAAATGATCACCTCTATGTTTATTCTTGTTTAAATTGATTGCATCACAATCTTCTGTCCAACGCTGAAGCAGTAACAATGGAATTGTTCCCTTTACAATGATAAAAAAAAAAAAAAAAAAAAAAAAAAAAAAACTAATACCTACATTCTTAGCTCTGGGTGGTTTTTGCTACTTTTAAATGTAGGGACGCATGGTGACTGAAATATCCTCTTCATATATATAAAAATATAACCCTGTGTGATTTATGGACGTACTGACAAGTTATCACTTGCAGCTCATTTTTAGCTCATTTGTTTTAGGTAATAAACATACACACAATGAAGGTCTTCAGCTTAAAGCTTTTCCACAAACAATGAACTCTCTGATTAAGGCGAGATAAATAAGAGTCGAAGCGGCCTCCTTGAAAATAAAACAAAAATACAAACTAGTCTTTGACTATGTGCTTGGGTTAAGGCAGACTGATAAATATTTAACCACTGCACCACAAAGAAATCCACTTCTTCCTAGACACGAAACTCTACGGGGTGCTATTACTTCTAGCTGTGGACCCAAAGCTTCCATTTGCAGGATCTACTATAATAGGAAGTTGAAGCACAGAACAACTTGCTAGGAGGTCTGGCAGCCAGCCAGGCTCTAAATGCATATTCATATCCGAAGATGTATGTTTTCTTTGTCAGACACATTTATGAGACGTTTCGCATGCGTCTCATTTGTTGTTGTTTTATTCCTATGAGTTAGAATAAAACGGTCCCCCATCAAACCATAAATAATCAATAATTAAAATAATTGCTGCCTTCAGGGAACCAATAGGAAATACCGAAGAGAATAATATTTTTTTCTAAAATAGCACAGGCCAAGGACCTGAAAAACAGGGGAAAAAAAAACAAAAAAACAAAAAAATACCTCATTGCATATTGTATGCTGCAGAAGCCTGATAAATATAACACTGAGACAAAGTTATGTAAGACATCCTGGCTGGTGCTGGAGCTTTGTGTTCAGTTTTAATGGTAGCCAAAACAAAGAGAAAACATGTTTAAATAATATATACTTATAACTATTCTTAGTTTGATGCATTACATTAGCTAGAAAACTGGCTTTTGTAAATACCAACAAACCCTAATATGAACTAAAAAACAGTAAGTCACAGTTTATAAGCACTTACTATGTGCCAGCAGCCCCTTAGTATACATCTCCAAAGCTTCGGAGAGCTCCGCGAGGCAGTCTTAATAGAGCACCTTAACAGAGGTGTAGGAAGAAAATGTCTTGCTTTCTAGTAGCCCGGCCAGAAAATGTACATCAAGAACTTCTGGCAAATTCAAAGGCCTATGCTTATACAGCCCAGGCAAGCTATTTGAATGCTATTTTGTAAATTGATCTTTTATAAACTGAGCATAAATGGGCACCATGCCTGATTTCACTTTAAAAAAGCAAACAAACAAACAAAAGCTTAAAGCTCACATGATTCTTCCCTACATTTCTCCATCCTCATACTTTATATTGATTTTTATGATTTTTAAAAGGTAAGAACAAATGCTTCGCATGTGTGTTCTTTTACCACCATTCAGTTGTTAGAACTTCGGAGGATGGAGCCCTATTTTCAGTCATTTGTTTTCATGTTTCAAATTGAAGAACCGATAAACCTGTTCAACTACATATTACAGAATTCGAGAAGCCAGACTCAAACATAATCCAAACTTCTGGATAATCATGATTTTTAAGCAACCCAAATCCAGATACCACCATCGTTGTCACACTTTATAGAATGTTTTCACGAAGACAGACAATCCTTTGCTGTTCTGGAACATATGCAACTTCATAAAATAAAAAATACTTCCTC
Source organism: Canis aureus (assembly GCF_053574225.1). NCBI lineage: Eukaryota > Metazoa > Chordata > Mammalia > Carnivora > Canidae > Canis > Canis aureus. The sequence continues at coordinate 68,099,561 of NC_135611.1, read as the reverse complement.
TTTATCATTTAATTGCCTAAGAAAAAGATAATTTCATTTTTATTCAGTACCCTATTAATTTACGTTGAATCTAATAGACTTGTTTAAATGAACAATTTTAACCTGAAGAAATTCCTGAGTTTTCTACATCAAATGGCTCAGTCTTAATTTATTTGGCTCATCTCAGATGAAATTTAGTCTCCATCAGCATAGAAAACAAATGTGAAGAACAAAATTCCTCCGTCTTATGATTTCAAAAAGAAAAACTAAAAAGCTCTTAATTAAGTCTAAGTTCTAAGAGAACCCCAACAACTGACTATTTAATTGTCCAGGTACTGCTAACATAGGACTGGGCTCCCTATCTTCTGAGCCCTTCTCCTGTCCATGGCAGCATTTGTGCTACACATTATTCCAATGCCTTAGACTCATACTGGTCTAGCAAGTTGTGCTTAAAAAGTAAAATTTCCTAGTGAAACATCCACCCAAACAAATGCTTTTTACATCTGTGGGCTTTTGTTTTGTTTTGTTTTGGTTTTTTTTATTGAAAATATATTTTATAGAGAAAATTAAGTGTTATTTACCCAAGATCACCTATCCATAGCCTCTGTGTTCATTTGGCATTGCTAAGGCTATTTTATTAACATCAAGTGGACACTTTTATCTTCTCCATTAAGTTTGCACGGTTATGTCCACTCTTAAAAGTCCTTCACTTGTGCTTCCATGGTACACTCTAAATAGACTAAGATCTCAGGGGTTGCTTATCAGGTCAAATGCTCATCAAAAGCTCAAAATAACTCACACAAATAAAACCAAGCAGTGACTTAAGTGGATAGACCCTTTACCCCAGGTCCCTGATTTAAACAAAATAACAAACAAATAAATAAAACAGATGGAAGGGGTGCCTGGGTGGCTCTGTAGTTAAGCAGCAACTCTTGATTTTGGCTCGGGTCAAGATCTCCAGGTTGTGGGATCAAGCCCGACATTAGACTCTGTGCTGGGTGTGGAGCCTGCTTAAGATTCTCTCTCTCCCTCTCCCTTTACTCCTTCCCTTTATCCTCTCTTTCTCTTAAAAAAAGAAAATGTAGGGATCCCTGGGTGGCTCAGCAGTTTGGCGCCTGCCTTTGGCTCAGACCGTGATCCTGGAGTCTCAGGATCGAGTCCCACAGCGGGGTCCCTGCAGAGAGCCTGCTTCTCCCTCTGCCTGTGCCTCTGCCTCTCTCTCTCCTCTCTGTGTATTCTCATGAATAAATAAATAAAATCTTAAAAAAAAAAGAAAAGAAAATGTAGTGATATAATTTGAAAAAGTAGCTTCCAGCTGTAGTCAGTGCCATTTTTCTTTCTCCGAAACAAGAGAGTGAAATAATATGAAAGTACACGTTTAGGTGAGCACTCAACCAAGATGAATATTCTGGTTAAGCTACCTTTATTTGTTTTACAATGGCAAGAGACCAATTAAGGGTTGTTGGTTCAATCAAAAACATTAAGTGATCAGTATGTGTCAGGCACAGATCTAAGCCTGGGAACACGTGGACTGTTAAAATGGAGGGAACCAGAGACCAGCATTGAGAGCAGCCTGTTCTTTCTCTTCTCTACAACCCACTAGGGACTGCAGCTCTAAGGGGATGGTTTACTACAACTGCAGGTTGGATCAATTCCTAGCTACTCTAACGAAGTCAGTAGACCACACACCAGGACGATGATGTTTTCAATGATCTTTCATTAACTTAGGAAGGAAGATGCTCCCACTAAACACTTTGAGCCCCTGTAACATTAAACCACTTTGTTACTCTAAAAAGACAGTTACAGCCTCTTTTTACCCAAGCCGGGTGACATCTGAGAGAGAAAGTTGGTGCTACTAGCAATTGCATCAGGGTATCAAGTATCAACTGGCATAGTCCCAGGCAAATGAGGACATATAGCCACACTACCTATAAGGCACTGAATTGGTCTTTATTTATAGGGCTGAACATTTTCTTCCCTTAAACCCAAACATCTAAAATACACAGACACACACACACACACACACACACGCAGACTGCCAATTTCCAATATTGACTAAACCATAATAGCTATGTGGTCTTGGGCAGGTACTTAAGTCTTTCTTACCTCAGTGTCCTTATCTGACAAAATGAGGATAATTATAAGCCCTATTTTACAGTTTTGTGACAATTATATAATTATTAATATAGGTAAAGCGCTTGGCATGAAGTTTTAAATGCAATACATATTTACAACTACCATAATTACTATTCACACATGAATTTGTGGCCTGTGGAGGTGGCACCAGAGGTCATCATTGTATCTAGGTGGTTGCTTTCTTAACATCACTGGCCAGTAACATCCTCTCATCTGTTCTCACCAAAGGACTTTTGGAAATTTTCAAAAACACTTGATAAATAATATTGATAATTCTATAAATATTTTTAGAAAGTTAAAAATGAAACTAATTTGTTTTGACTTTTTAAAAAAGAAAAATGTCCAAATACGTTAAAAATCTCTATTACTTTACATTTTTAAAACTACATGCTTAGTAACTAGTAACTAGGTCTTCGAAGTAACTAGGTCTTTGGTCACATATTCCATAAATGTCATCTTATTCAGTCCTCATCACAGATCTCTGGGGCAAATGAAAAAAAAGTTAATTAACTTGTCCAAGGTTAAATAAGTAGTCATTGACGGGCCAGGAATCGAACCTGGGTCTTTCATTTCAACCCAGGACTCTTCCCATCATACTAAGTTCCCCCTTTTCCTCTTTCCAACCAACTACCAGACATAACCCCAGAGAAGCCTTGGAATATAAAGGTCGGGCACATGATTTGCTGGAGAATCTAGAGGGGAGAAGCATTCTCATATAGTGAATTTATGACTAGAAACTACTCTTCCCCATAGAAGGGAATTGGACAATATTTAACTAATTTACATCCATGCTTACCCGTTTTCTGACTAATCACACTTTTAGGAATCTACCCTCAAGATACACTGACAAATATATGAAAGACACATGCATAGAACAATGACTGTAAGACTGCTTATAGTGGCAAAGGACTGGGGAAAAAATCCTTGAGTGGATTGTTTGAATATATTATTTTTATATATTCCTAAAAACTGAAAAGGTAATACAATTATATTTTTAAAAAGGGGTACACATCAGGGAGAAAAAAGAAATGATGGAAATGGAGTCTAATCCTCTCTGAATATGCCCTATTCTGGAGATTTGACTTTGGAACTATGTAAAGGTTTGATAGCATTCTCCAACAAAACAAAATCTAAAAGTTTCTTAAAGCAAAAATCATATGAAATGAAGTTGTAATTAGAGACTGTGATTTAACCACAGAATGACTTTTTCAAGTGAAATATTTTAAAGGTGATTTGACTGTACATGGGGTGCCTGGCTGGCTCAGTCAGAAGAGCATGGGACTCTTGATCTCAGGGTCATGGGTTCAAGCCCCATGCTGCCTGTGGAGCCTAAATAGATGATAGATAGATAAATAGATGGATAGATGATAGATAGATAGATAGATAGATAGATAGATAGATAGATAAAATTTTACAAAGGTCATTTCTGGGGCATCTGGGTAGCATTGTTGGTTAAGTGTTTGACTTTTGATTTGGGCTCAGATCATGGTCTCAGAGTTATGAGATCGAGTCATGAGCCAGACTCAGCACTGGGCATGGAGACTGCTTAAGATTCTCTCTCTCCCTCTCCCTTCCTTCTGCCCACTGCCCTCTGCCCTGCCCCCAGCTCACACACTCTAAAAAACAAAAAGAAAAGGTGAAAAAAAAAAAAGGTCATGTAACTGTATGTGCCTAGTGGGATATTTCAGAAACACAAAATAATAACTAGGAAATGTTAAAAAATCATTTCAGTAACTATTATGTTATGTAGGATAACACTGATATTCTTCTGAAACTATACATAGAGATAGCATGATAGCAAATAAGTTATTAGGAATAAAAACTTTCAGTGGATAAGAAAAGAGATACAAATACAAAATTCAAAGAGGCTGCATAGAGGCCCTATCATTATAATGTACATGTCAACATGAGCTCATTAGAGATTTTCTCTATTAAAAACATACATTTCTCATATGCTCCCCTGAAAGACCTAGAAACTACATCAAAGCCTGGAGGGCCGTTTGCTGTTAATGTGTTAGTAGTTTCTAGGTTAACAGCAAACGGCCCTCCAGGCCTTGATGTAGTTTCTAAGTATCATTTCCCGTTATAAGGAACCAGACTTCCTCGGTGAGACATGATTTCTAAGACCAGGGTAGGAAATAGGAAAGACAATCCAGCAACATCTTAATGTACCAAAAAGCACAGAGAATATCAAAGAATATTGATTTAAAAAGACTGAGAAACCAAACTGAAGACACTCTTACCAGAAAAAGATGGGATAATTTGAGCACTGAAAAGAAGAGTCACTGCAATTGATTGAAACATGGACACTAAAAACCCATGATGAGTTAGTTCATCAAGATACAAAAAGCAAATTGATCACCAATTAAAGAATAGTGGCGAACCCATTCATTGTTTCTAAAACCTGTGCAAGAAAGAATAAGTACCAAGTATTTGATCTGCTTTCCTTTGTGAATGCTACATGAAGGCAAATAATGATGATGAAGGAAAGCTCCTCTTAATATAAGTATTTCAGCTAATATATTAAAAAGGAATCACATCTTTACTATGTGGTGATATGAAATAATTGTTCTTCATTTCTCAGTGTACAAGCGTGTTGGAATTAGGTTCTTATAAAATATCCTCGTCTTTTAGAGATGCATACTCGCGTATTCGCAGATTAAAGATCACATGATATAATATTTGAGACTTGCTTCAAAGAATCCAATGGGGTTACAGAAGAAGAAAAAACAAACTATGTGATGAGTGTTAACTACTAATGTGAGTGATGCATACTTGAGGGATTCCTCATACTAAACTCTATTTAAAATTTTTACAAATAACATTTAGTTTTAAATATTTGAGGTTTCATTTCAGATCCTTATGTGCACTCTGAAGTTTTGTTTCTTTTTTGTTTGCCACTTTGTTGAGATTTTTAGATCTTAAAGAGTAAAAAAAAATTATTAAAGTCTATCCCCTCCAAAAAAAAAAATTCCAATGTGTTTTTCTCTATTTTTCCCTCACTTTCCAACAAAATGTCTATTCCTGTCCTGACATCAAAAGACCAGAATTTTGCCATAAGCACTGACTACTTGAAAATTGCATAGTGGTTTGAAGTGTTCAGGCTGGTAACAGCACTGTAAACCTTGACTAATCCGTATTTTAAAACAGCGTCCTTCAAAAGAGCCTAGGAAGCTATCAGTTTCTCCCCAATCTGCACAAGCAACCATCTGACCCACTTTTCTTCACAGGACCCATTCCACATTCAGGACCATGCACATCGTGGACATAAATCTAAAAAGAATGAGACAGGCTATGAACAAGAGTTTTTTTTTTAAAGTTATGCTTATAAGACACTGTATTATGATTTATATCAAAGGACTAAAAAGTAATACAGTCTCTGAATGCAGAATAAAAATCACATATCTTAGACCTACCAACTAATTAATTTGTCGATCTACCCAGAAGTGATAGTTTCAAAAAAAATAAATAAATAAAATAAAAATTAAAAAAAAGAAGTGATAGTTTCTAGTAAACTTTGAAATATTCATGAACATTTATTTTCTGTCCTAATTCAATGCAGTCAAGTGATTCCCAAGGTATATACAGGCAACTTACCTTGTTTTGCAACACAAACACAGCCACAGGTACTCTCCCTGGAAACCGGAGGGATGGGGTAAAATTTAACCAAACTAGATCTATTGCCATCAAACGTGACTATCAGGGGCACCTGGGTGGTTCGTGACTATCAGGGGCACCTGGGTGGTTCGGTGGTTAAGTGTCTCCCTTTGGCTTAGGTCATGATCCTGGATCCTAGTATCAAGTCCCACATCGGGTTCCCCATAGGGAGCCTGCTTCTCCCTCTGCCTCTCTCTGTGTGTCTCTCGTGAATAAATAATTTTTTTTAAAGTGACTATCAAAATTAAATTAGAGAAGTTCAGATGGAAACCAGTAAGACTAGTGAAAAATATCTCCCTCTCCCATTGCAAAAGATCCATTTAAATTCTCATCTCTACAAAAAAAATTTTGTGTCTTCCATAGAAAAATTGCCTTTTACTATGAGAAACTTGTAATTTGATCCCACAAAATTTCTAAGACATGGCTTTTTTTTTCTTCCTTTCGAAGTGTCCAGAAAGTTGACAGAGGACAATGTTTTAAAAAGAAAAAAAAAGAGAAATGTAGAGAAAAGGAGAGTAGCAGAAGGAGCTCACATCTGGATGTTTTAATGATCTTCATGTATAAATGTGAATGGGTCCGGGAGGGGAGAGGTAAGTTTTCGAGCACCTGCTATGCAAGAGGAGGCATTTGTCAGAGTAGTTACACACAGTGACAGCACCACAGCAGGAACACGACTGCCTGACGAACACGAAAAGATCTCCTCAAACTAAACGTGAAAATTTGCCAGTAGCTCTGAAGTGCACCAGCGTCACAGCAGGAAACACAACACAGAGACTGGTGGCTGAACCACACTGGGGCCTGGGGAAATGAGGATGACTGAACGATAAGAAGGGAAAGGGTAGGATTACAAGAATAACCACACTCCAGAAGATGCAGGTAGTTGTGTATAGGTGCCCATTATACTTATTTTGTCACTGTTTGCTTTTTATGTGCCTGTGCTGAGTATACAATAGCGAATACAGGACAATGTTTAAGGGGGTCTGATTAGCTTATTTTTTAGTTTAATGAAGGAAAATAGTATCAGTGGTATATCTTAAATACATACGATAATTAATATTCACACTATGTGCATGAAATACCTACCTTTTTACTTGATCCAACCCAAATCCCTGAAATTCAATTTCCCAAATAAATGGCAAGCACAGCCACTTCTCTCCACTCCGTCCGCTCATTGCAGACCACCATCATTTCCTGTCTGGTCAACTACAATCTTTTTCTCAGTTGTTTTCCTGCTCCAGATCTTCTCGTCCCTACTGCCCTGACCTCCAAAGCATCCTTCACAAGCTCAGTCTTTCAAACACAGCTCTGAAGCAATTGCTCCCCTAGGTATTGAAATACAATGGCAAGTAGTGGCTTAAAGAAGCTACTTTAAGCTTCTTTAGAGGAAATAAAATAAGAAAGATAAATAAAAATAGGAAAGATAAATAAAAGAGGGATAAAATAATTTTTAATTGGAAAAATACGCAGTATATACAATATTGGCTACCAGTACCTACTATGTATGTAAAAGCATTTTTAACGCAAAGGAAAATGGTAAGAAACCCAGGATACTGTCTGCCTGTGAGAGGGGCAGAAGAGGATTGGGATTTAGGATCGAGATAGAGGTTGGTTGTATTTTATTTCTTTAGTGAGAAACAAATGGCATGCCAAAAGTTGTTATTTCTAGGAGATAGGAATGTGGGTATTTATTTTATCATTTCTTTTTTTCTGCATTTAAAAATGTTCTCAGTATAGAAAAATGAATAAACAAAGAAGACACAGTTGGTATCCTCAAGAAGCAATGCAATGAAGAAATAAAAGAGTGATTTTGATAATATGGGATTAATGTCATGTTAGCAGACCAGTCTGTGCTGAGAGCAGAGGGTTCAGCAGCCAAACTGACTAGGAGCTATCGAATGGCTCCTGAAAGAGGAGCTAGCAATGAAGAGATGAGTCGAAGTTGATGAACTGAGAGCTAGGAGTCATGTTTCTGTGTTGGCGGCAGTGAAACAGTATTTCCAAAGTATTCAGAGCCAACAAGAGAGAATATGATATTTGGGAGGAAAATGGAAGTCATTTTTAATGTCTCGGGTTCAAATGGTGTGCAGACAAGCAGCGGGAGTTGAGGCAAGAATGTCAGGCTAGGGTGAGATCCTCAGAGGAATGAATGAGATCCAACTCTCAGGAGCCTCAACTATATCCTGACTGGTGGTGGGGCCACTTCAGACTTTAACTCGAGGGATATTACCAGCTGCAGGTTATAGAAAGATCACCATGGGGAGATCTTTCCACCATGGAGCTGGATCTCACAAGAGGCTCACCATAGGCTGAATTAGTGAAGAAACAATAGAGCATAGGGCAGGGGATCAGCAAGTATTTAGGGACCAAACACTACAGGACTAACTACGTGTGACTATGAGGGGCAAAAAGAACAAGAAGATGGCTCCACGTTTCTAACTTCACCATCTGGATGATGAGAACACCCTTCACCCAGTCAGGAAATACGGAAAAGGGTAGTATGGAGCTTGGTTTGGAGCAAGTGGCAATCACGACTATAATTGGAAAGATAAGTACCAAGTACTTTCTGAAGACTCTCTTGCACCGATTTAAATTAAAATTAAAATCCTACATTTGTCCAATGATTGGTTTCCCAGAGTGATGTTCATTTTATCAGTATTGGTTCAAAGATATCCTAAGACATACACGTTAAAATCCAATCTATCGTTGTTGTAAGTAGTTCTCAAGAAGACAATTAAAACACCTACCCCAATATCCTAAAACAGACACACAGTTGTTGAAGTATCTGTGGAGTATTAGAATACTCCGTGATATTTCAGCTGGTAGAAGTATTTTTATATGAATCTCATTATCTCTCTGGCACCATGGAAAAATAAGCTTATTTATTTATAGATGTGAAATTCCTTTAACAGATATGTGGACGGCTTAACAAACAAAACTTTCTTCAGTATAACCTAATATGACCCATTATTCCATGAGAAATGTCCCTCTTAAAAAAAACAAAAAAACAAAAAAGCACAGGACTTTCTTTGCCACAAAGAAAATTAAATCCCGAAGAGAACCCCTTTCAATCAGTATTAATGTGTAGAACCTGGCAAGTTATTATCAGGAACTGATTCATATGTATGGAATATTGTTATTTCAAGTGACATACAATACAGAAAGTCAAGCAAAATATTTTAAAATATACATCAAATGTTAGTGTCTAGGATACTAATCCAGAAAAGTAAAATAATTGTTTTCCCCTACACTAATACTTGATATCAGAAATTAATTTTTGACATCAATTCATTAAATATTTCTCCTAATAGCCAATAGTCCTTCATTGTTTTGTACCATAACAGAAGTGACAACCTATATTTATTGGGCCCAGACATGACCCTAAAACTGCAATCTGTTTGATCTTTGATAGTCTTTCTGTCATTTTGTCATCAAACCAGTCATACAGATAGTTTTTGAAAACCATGACTGAGCTACTCTATCCCTGATGATCTCAACATTCCTTTTTTCTGGTGAGTTCCATATTCAGGATTAACCTCCCACAGTTGTAAAGGGTCTCTCTACACATCTACATATAAATATTTAGGCCTTTCAACTACCTCTGCCCAGATTATCTGTGTGGTAGAAAAAGTGGACCCCTCCCAACATCCCATCTGCTCTCCTCCATCACTCAGATACCTTGCATCAGGTAAAGCCAGGTGAGAGGTTCTGGCCAGTGACCTTCACACATCACGTAGAAGTAGCATAGGCCATGTTAGCCAAAGCAGAGAAGAAATGCATGGGACCCTGCAGGTGTCCCTACCTCAGAAAAGGTGACCAGCAACTTTCCATACAGTGGAGCAGCCATTTATTTCCATCCTCATGTGGCCGAATGGAGCATAGCGCCTTTCTCTACCTCCCTAGTAATCCAAATTGGACAAGTGGTGTGAGAAATACATAACCCCCCAGCCCACCCCCATTGTATTAAGCCACCAAGATGTGAGTGGTGGTTTATTCCAGCAGAATTACTTGGATCAGCATGAGCCCACAGAGGAAACCGCCAAGGTAAATATGCAGCATGAGAAGAGTCTCTCCTATTTTAAAAGGAAAGAGCTGACGATTTAAAAAATTAGTCTTCGCTCCTTCCAAACTATATCTGCTTTATTTTTTTTAAAGATTTATTTATTTATTCGTGATAGACAGAGAGAGAGAAAGAGAGAGAGAGAGGCAGAGACCCAGGCAGAGGGAGAAGCAGGCTCCATGCAGGGAGCCCGACGCGGGACTCGACCCCAGGACTCCAGGATCGCACCCTGGGCCCAAGGCAGGCGCCAAACCACTGAGCCACCCAGGGATCCCCCTATATCTGCTTTAAAAAGAGATTTGGGGGCTATTATTTTCAATCGTGATTTGTCTCTCCTTGGAGGGTAACGTCACACAGAATTCACATTCCGGATGAGTTTGACAACAAGGAGGGGCACTTTGTCTTGCAAACTCTATCATCAAAGACCTAGACTAGATAGACTGCTTCATCCACGGAAATATTTTTTGAGCCCCTCATTGGCACTAGTCACTGGATAGAGGAAAATGAGCAAAAGCCATCATAGTCCCTACTCGTATGTAGTTCCCCCCCCCATTAAGTTGACAAAATAATCATCAATGAAATAACTAGACAGGCGATTATAAAAATCTTCATGATAGTCTTTAATGCAGTTGCCATATATTATTCTCAGCTCTCTACTTTCTGGCACATGGATGGAAGCATGAATATCCTGGCCCATCTGGGGGGATGGCGGCCACGTGGCTAGTTCTGACCAGTGCATTGTGAGAAAAACTAATATATAGCACTTCAGACCAAGCATTTAACTGCTCCACAGCTATCGCTTTCCTTCCACCGCTACCCCCCAGCACTGAGCTGGCTGCTCCATCAGTGACTGTGATGAGTGGAGCACCGGCCAGCTACATGAACATGTATCACGAGCGGGGAAAAATGTTCATGGACATAGAGATTTGGGGGTTGCTTGTTAATGCAGCATAACCTGCATTAAGATCCTGAGTGATCAATGCCTTCCCCAAATTGTGTCCAGCATAACTCCAAAATTTTTAAATACACTCTATGACTCGGATAACAATTTTATAAACTGGTCACCTCAGCATAAAAAGTTCCCTGAAATTACTCAAATAAGTCACTCTCATGATTATAAGTTGGAGCCAAATCCACTTTCTTCTTTTTTTTTTTTTTCCCAAATCCACTTTCTAAAAGTCTTTTTAGCTTTTCCAGATTCCATCTGAACACTTTTATGACGGTACATCATTCTCTACAGCATGAGCACCAAACTCTATCCTTTTCAAGTACAGAGCCTGTTGTCTACGGAGACCACGGGTGCTGTGTATCAGAGAAGCTGGAGCAGAGCCTTGTAATACAGTTTGTTCTTGCAAGAGGTGAGTTAATGCACGCTTTGAACAAGTTCACCTCCCAAGTGATCCTTGCTTTTCAAGAAACCTTTTTAACATTTTCTTAGCGCTCATTCCCTCCAGTAATCCAGTTTCTGGCATTTCATTTTGTCTTTTATGCTCTTTCTCTTGGCAGATGAACCAGCCTGCTGCTTTCTTCTTATGACATGACTTCAAAGGAAAATCAAAGGAGTCCAATTTTTTTTCTTAACCCAGTTTCCAATGTAGAAAGTACATTGATGCTTGCTGACTAGGCACTGTTAAAAGTCCCCAAAATATCCTTGCACCAGTTCAAATGGAGAAACTTGGAAATAAGGCAGGAACTTAAGGATCCATCTAATCAAGAAGAATGGAAGGTACTACTGCCCCATGCTTGTTTTTTGAATAAAGCTTTATTGAAGCACAGCCACTCCCACTCACAGCCATGCTGTCCATGGCTGCTCCTTCCTTCCCGCCACTGGGGTGAAGAGCTGCAGCACAGGTTTACGCTCTGGCCCTTCACAAACTACGTTGGTCAAACGCTGACCTAAATAGTCAGTACTACTCACTTTATATAATGCACCAGATCCTTAGTGTAATCCTTAAAGCCTTGCAGGATGTGACACCTTCCTCAATTCAAACTCTTTTCCTCACCTGTGCGTACCAGTCACGGTGCCATTTTTAGATGTTTAAGGGCTCCACGCCCGCGCTGAGTACTTGAGGAGCAGACCCTGGTGTATGTGGATCTCTCTCTCTCTCTAAACCTTTCCCCTAACCTCTACCCACCCCACTTTGCCTGCCAAGCTCTTACTCTTTCTTGGAGTCACTTTCTTGGAGAAGTGTGTTCGGACTGCCGTTTGTCCCCAAGACAATGTTCTTTGGTGACACACTATCAAGAACCTTGTTTCTTAACTTACTTCATGTTAAATTATGTTAGTTTGTTTGATTTCCCCCAGAGACTGAAAAGTGTCCTTAAAGAAAGGACAAGCATGGTGGTTTTTTTTGTTGTTGTTGTTCAGTATCTGGGATGAAGGCACAGAGTAGGTGGTCAGAAAAAAATTGCTGAAAGAATAACTGGATTATTGGCATACACAGACTTAATATGTGAAGTTTCAAATACTTGCAAGCAACCCCAACCATTCATTACAAATATTCACTGGTAATTCTCCTCAGGCCCTGCTTTGAGAAATTGGTTAATGTGTGAGTCAGTTAGCGAGTAAGTGAATCTGGTGGGCGCCTAGGATACTTATTTCATTGCTCGCTTGCTACTCCATGCTCATCCCCTTTTACAGAATAACTTAGGAAATCATTTTTTTAATGGTTTATTTTTGAAATAGAAGTTCCCTTTAAAGGAAAGTCAACTGATACTGCTGAGGGTATTTAACAAGAATATATACATTTGGATTCATTTAAAAGTAAAATGTTGATTTTGCAGTAGTTCCAATGTAGGCAGGGAATGAATCAACCATATTATCTGACAAACAAGAAAAAATTTTAAAAGTCTTGAAATTGTTTCAATACATTTTCCTCTGCTATAAAACTATCAAAACAGTGATAAAATTAGAGAGAGGCTGAAAATAAATTAATTTTGTGAAATGAGGACATATTCAGAAAATACTTGTCTCAACAAAAACCTAATTCAAATGAAATGTAAAGTATATATAATCACTTGCTGAAGCAACAGAGGCTGAGAACAGGGTTGAAGCTAATGAACCATGATTTATCATCTGTAAAATTTAGTTCATGTAGTTTAAAAATCTGGCTTTCAAAAAAAAAATTAAGGCTGAAAGCTGACCACGTAAAGTTCTTTCTAACCAAAGGTTATCATAAAGAAAAAAGGTTATAGGCCAGAAAGATATTTATCACAGATATTGCCAAAATAAAATGCATCTGTGAATATACTAAAGAACAGAAAACAGCCAATCATGGATTATGTCTTCGATTTGGTAGCTCTATTATATGGGAACCCGAGTTTGGAGAACAAGAATAATAATCTATGGCAAAAAGGTACCGTATGGACCAGTTTAATAAGTGCTGTCTTTGGAGACTATCTTGCAACACAAACCGTGAAGCCAAGCTTTTCAGAATTTCTTGGGATTCATAGGCACTAAAATGATATTTACAGATTTGAAGGCCTAAACACACATTCTCCATGGATGTCGAGAGTACTCACATGGTGCACCCGTCATTGGTTAAATACCACTGTAAGATTGCCTGCAACATGGGGAAACTGATCTCTCAAAGAGAAAAAACCACAGTGCTGAGCATACCCTCAAGGCAAGCAACTCTTCGTCTCCTGTTGATGTCTTTCACAGTGTTCCTACTCTACCTTCTTTTCACTCTACAAACTCGTCCTGGGCAGTATCACTCATTCCCTTGGGTTCCAATGACACTGAAGCAAAAATTTCCCAAATCATTATCACCAGCTAGAATTCTCCTTGAGCTTTGACTCCAAATATTCAATGGTGGCTTAGACACCTGAATGTGGGTATCTATCAGGCACTGGGAATGAAAAGAAAAAAAAAATCCAAGTAGAAACTCTTGTTTTTTTCTCAAAATCTGTTTTTCTGTGTTTCTTTTAACCACCTTGAAAATTGGAGTTTCGTGCCTATCTCTTTCTTCCTGACATTCTGCATCTAATCTATTACCCAACTCCTACCAAAAAAGTTCACAGTCCATTCCTGCCCATCCATCTCCACTGCCATCCTCGTTCAGATCATTTACGTCAACCCCTTCAGTTACCTCCATAGCCTTTTAATGAATTGTCGTGTCCCGACCCCTCTCATTCATTTTCCTCACTGTCTTCAGAGCCACGTCCTGATGCTCTGCAACACAGCTTACAAAGTGGTTCCTGGTCAGACTCATGCTCATCACCCAACCTTACCCCTTTCCATCCTTCACTCCTGATCCCTGCTTTCTCCTTCTCCTCCATCATCGTCTCCACATTTAAATTCCAAACATTCCAAACTTCTTTTAGCTCCTGGAATAGTTTATACACTTTCTCACCTAGAGCCCCCAATAACCTAAAGCGCTAAATTATTTGCCTGAAACACTGTCCCCTTGCTCCATTGCTAACCATAGTGCAAATTCTACTCTGCTTGTCCTTAAAAATCTCAAGAGTGGTTTGTGGCTTTCTCTGGAAAGTCTTCCCTAACTGTTCTAAGAATTTGTTGTTTTTCTGTCATATGCTCCTAAATCTTGTTTAATTCTTGTTGTATGTAGCTCTCCATATGTTAATTACTTTTAAAATTGTTTTCAGGGCAGCCCTGGTGGCTCAGCGGTTTGGCACCACCTTCAGCCCAGGGTGTGATCCTGGAGACCCGGGATCGAGTCCCACGTCGGGCTCCCTGCATGGAACCTGCTTCTCCCTCTGCCTGTGTCTCTGCCTCTCTCTCTGTCTCTTTCATGAATAAATAAATAAAATCTTTAAAAAATAGTAAGAATAAAATAAAATTGTTTTCAGTAGATTATAAGTATCACAAGGCAGTTATAATTCTTATTTGAGTAATTTTGACTTCCAAGTTAACAAAATATTTTAGTCCATAGGAGTGACTTGATAAACATTGCCTGGATGGATGGATGGATGGATGGATGGATCCGTGAATCTATGGGCTCATTTCACTGGATTTTCTAATTGATTTATTTTATAAATATTTCTCTCAAACTCAGTAACAGTCTAAAACAGCACTTCTCAAACTTTTCCCAGGCATCAATACTACTGACAAAAAAAAAAAAAAAATCAGTACCCTCTGCTCCAGGAAATATATTTACTTTTAGGGGTTCATCTGAAAACTGCATGTGAACTTTCAGTTCCATCTCATTATATGTTTGAATATGTTTTAGTACAAATCAGTGTTTTCTTACCGCAAGTCCCATCAAAAACTTTAAGTAGAATTTACATTCCACAAGATGGTGTCATGTTTACCTTGCAGTTTGGGCTATTTCATGCCCCCCTGATATATACCCCAGTAGGTATGGATACTGGAGTTTAAGATACTATCTACAAGCAGAATTGACTTTTTCACAAGTTATAGAGACACGTCTGGTAGAAACTGAATGTTAGTAACTAATAGCAAATACTCCATGATTTCAAGCAATCATTTTAATAGGATGCAGGAATAGTATTTGTCCATTTTGATCTGTTTGACCGTCAAGTCTATGTTTGATAAAGCAACTAGAAGGCCACCTGACTGACTGGGCATAAATGGAGTACCCTGTATTACAGGCCAGGCCAGCTGATGTACCGAGTACAGCATGCTGGTGTCTGACCACTTACCTTGATTGCGCTAGCCACTGCGGGATATATTTAGGCCTGTTAAATGGTACATGGGATCAGTGTTAACGTGCAAAGCTTTAAAGCAATGGAGGAGGAAAATGCACTTACTTTGAAATGTGAGTCTGCACCTGTGCTAGAAGGCACAAGGACTTCTGAGGACTTCTTATGGAAGGGGCCGCCAACTATATGGTCCCACAGAATTGCCACCACAAAGCAAGGACTCCATCCATTCCCATGGTTGCTGGCCATATGTAGTGATTACTCTTATTTATTTAGAGCGACAGGTAAACAATAGGGTTAATGCTATACTGAAACGGTCCCTTGTCCCTGTGAAGTCCCTTCAGTAGATTAAAAAATCAGTTTATCTTCTTTATCTACCTACCTATCTTTTCTGTCTCCTTCAACCTCAAGTTCCCGTGAAAAAATCCAGCAAACTCCTACAATGAACATTGTCTAAGGGCAATTATGAAGTCATTAAACATTAAGTCACAGAGCTAGAGAAGTACATAGTTACAAGAAGTAATTTTTTAAAGATTGTATTTCTTTTAGAAAAAGAGCAGGAGAGAGTGGGGAGGAGAAGGGGGGGAGGGAGAGGGAGGGAGAAAGATTCTCAAGCAGGCTCCAAGCTGAGCACAGAGCTGGATACAGGGCTTGATCTCACAACCCTGAGCTCATGACCTGAGCCAAAAATCAAGAGTCAGATGCTTAACCAACTGAGCCACCCAGTTGGCTAAATACTACAAGAAGTATTTAAAAATTATACCATAAATACTGTTACTGTTTCACTATTTTAATCATCTGTGGAGTTTTTGAAGGCCTTTTGAAGAAAATAATGTAAAGAAAAAGGCAGAAAGTAACATGTTTCTGATCAAGCTTCTATTTTTAAAATAGCTTCCTTGTTCTTTTTGATTCAAGGATTATAAAGTAATACTGGTAGAGAAAAAACTATAAAAAATGTCAAACTCTGTCATCAGTGTCCTTCTTTGTATGTGGCTCCATCTTTGAGCCAAAGCCAGAGATAGGAGTACTGAGCAGTAAAGGAATCATGAATCCTGCTCTCAAATGAGCTCTAATGTCCTGAACTCATTAGCACCTGAGCCAGACTATTAAGAGGTCTGGAGCATCCTATGATGACTTTGATTTAGGATCGCCACACATAAAAATGACTTCAGCTATTACGGCAGTAATTGCTGAATTACAAGCTTCAGAAATTACTTTTTCCATTGTATTATGGTAGTTTTTAGGAACTGCTTTAACACTAATAAACAAGTTGATTAATTTGTGATTCGTTATTTTTTACGTATTTTTAACAATCACAATAGTTGCCATTTAGTTGAAACTCCACATCTCAAGAATAGAAGGATAAGAACACTAAATTGAAATACCAATAGCATAACTAAGACAATTGCCAATGCTTTTCAGAGAGTATTGAAAAGCCATTATAAGAGGCATAGACACAGAGATCATTTAGGATTAGGGCTATTCCCGAGGTATTACCAAAATCATTTCATTATTAACATATCTTCCTTTGTAATGGGTTTTATGGATGCCCTAACGTATCTATACACCTTCATTTATGGTATCATTTTATTTTTCTATTAAAAGCAGAAAGATGTGCTTTTCAATGATGTTGCAGGGCAGGTACCCTGGGCCACAAAATTTAAGAACAGACTCACTCTCAGATCCTACAAACACAGGTGTGCCCTGAGCATACCACGTGCCTCACCCTGGTCCCATCCTTGCCAATCATCCCCCAAAAAGAATCAACATTAGCCTCAAATACTCTGCACTGAAAGAATAAAAATTTTACTCATTTGGAATGAAGTGGTAAATACCCCGCACTGAACCCTTCCTACGCACCCGGCGCCCGCCCGAAGCCTCACGTGCATCAGGGCCCCAAATACAACAGTCCTGCAGCGCGGGGTCAGTTTGCACACGCAACCAGAGATTCACCACGATCCCGGACTCACACCGCTTACACGCGGAGGGCAAAGCCAGGGCCTGAGGCGGATCCCTCTGAGTCACGCCCACCCCACACCAACCCCGCCCACCCCACGCCCCACCTTCCCTGGCCCTGCCCCCACGACCACCCCTGGCCCCGCCCCCCATGCCAACCCCACCAACCCCCAAGCCCTGCCCACTGTCCCACACCCACCCACCCACCCCCCGCCCACCGCCTATTCACCCCATCCCCCCTCCACCCACCCACCCCTCCACACCCACCCTACCCCCCAATGCCTACCCAGGCCCCACCCCCCAAGCCCTGCCCACTGCTCCACCCCACCCCCTTCCCCCCACCCCCCTACACTCACCCATCCCTCCTCCACCCACCCCCCATATCCACCCTGCCCCCCCACGCCTACCCAGGCCCCAACCCCCAAGACCTGCCCACTGCCCCACCCTCGCCCCATCCCCCTGCCCACCCCTACAGTAACCCCCATCCCCCCTACACCCACTCCCCCACACACCCACCCTGCCCCCACACACCAACCCCTGCCCCACCCTCCCACGCCCACCCATGCCCACGCCCCTGGCTCCCCTACACCAACCCCGCCCACCCACCCCACCCCCGCCCCTTCCTCCACACCCTCCCACATCCCTCCTCCCTCCCACACCCTCCTCCCGCCCCCCACCCCCCCTCCCCTGCTCCACCCCCTATGCCCTCCCACATCCCTCCCGCCCCGCCGCCACACCCTCCCCCCACCTGGCCCCCACGCCCACCCCTATCCCCACACCAATGCCCCTCACACGCCCCCACACCCCCACATCCCCCACGGCCCCGGCCCTCCCACGCCCTGCCCCCACCCCCCTCCCCCGCAGGTCCCTCCCGGCCTGCCCGGGCCCCCATCCCCGCCCCCGCCAGCGCCACTTCCAGCGCGGGCTCTGCCCCACCCGCGACAAGGATGCCCGCGCTCCATACTCCCGCATCACCTCTTTGCCGGAGGCCTCTGTATTCGTATTCAGTCATTTTCCGGGGGATCCCTGCGGGGGCTCAGCGGGGGAGCGCCTGCCTTCGGCCCAGGGGTGACCCCGGGGCTCCCCGCAGGGAGCCTGCCTCTCCCTCGGCCTGGGTCTCTGCCTCCCTCTGGGTCTCTCATGAATAAATAAATAAAATCTTTAAAAAAATAAATCATTTTTCTCCGTGACACCTTCATTCGTCATCTAGCCGGGTATCAAGGGCGTACCCTCCCCTAAGGGCTAGTGCCCCGCTGCAGTTACACCCAGGACAACACTATGCACGTGACACAATACTAATTTTACCTGCTAAAATGACATGTTCAGTATTAAGTTACCAATACAGCCTATGCTAAATTATAAATATCGGCAACATATTCTTGAAAGGCTTCCTCTGTGGAAGAAAATGACCCTTCTTCCTCCAGTCTTCACGGTGCCTTTTCAATGCCAGGCGTACAGGGCAGAGGAGACAAGCTCCCCCAAGTGCCAAGGCCACGGTCCCACACACCCTCTGAGGTCAACTCAGAGGAAAAGAGGGTACCACATGCCAGGAACAGAAAGCAGTAGAGCCTGGGCTCCCATCCTGACCTGCCCACCCAGCCGCCCATAAGGCCGGCCCTACTGGGGATCCCTGGGTGGCTCACTGGTTTAGTGCCTGCCTTCAGCCCAGGGCGTGACCCCAAGTCCCAGGATCAAGTCCCATGTCAGGCTCCCTGCATGGAGCCTGCTTCTCCCTCTGCCTGTGTCTCTGCCTCTCTCTGTGTGTCTCTCGTGAATAAATAAATAAAATCTTAAAAAAAAAAAAAAAAAAGACCAGCCCACTGCACATCTTGCTTCAGAAGACACCCCGAAGGAGGCTGGCCCCCTTCACCACGCACAGTTAGCCATCCACGCTCACGGCCGTGGGCTACAGTCAGTGCAGATTAGAACTTCTTAATTCATGTCACCAGAACACAGTTCGTGTAGACAAACCAGTGGGGAAGGACCAACTTAGTGATGACAGTTCTCTCACTAATCATAAAACATGTTTTAAGTAAAAACATCCTGACAAGAGAAACAAATGAACAGAATAAGAATAGGATTTCCAACAACCGAATTTTCTATTCTATAATGCAAGTTCATATGCTGGCATTTCAGGGATTAATTTTAGAGGGAGAAAAGCTGTTAGAGCAACTTTTAAAAATATATTATTTATTCTTAAACTGTTTCTACATCAGTTGAAACTTTGAACCCTATCCAATTTCAATTATAAAGACCCAAATCAGTCATCTTTTTAACTGTACCCACAAGGGGTTAGGAAAATGAAAGGCAGCTGAAAAAACTCTGATAGACTCTTAACATCGGTAGGTCAAGTAACAGAGAAGGGAGCTATTAAAAGTGACGGTATATTTGAAGGATCTTCAAAGATTTTAATTTCCACCTTTATGTCTTGGACTCCATAACATTTTACTCCAGGAGAAATTTTTAAAAATACCTTGTAGCAAAAAAAAAAAATAAATAAAAAATAAAAAAATAAAAATACCTTGTAGCATAATAAAAGTCACCCTAAGTTTGCATTCTTCCAATAATTGATTACTAAGCAAAACAAAACAAAAAAGCTTGTGGGTAAAATAGGACTAGAGTTCAGAAGATTATTTCAATTTTCATAAGAAACTTGATAATTTGTAATCCTAATATTGCTAGTGATATGAGGTTTAAAACTTACTTTAAAGAAAACAATATCCTATTTCTCCCACTAATAGCCAGGGAGATTCTTTAATTCAATAAATTTATTTAGTCCTTAAATAAAATAATTTCCACCAATATCTACACACAATCTGTTTTCTCATACAGATGCTTGTTATCTCTTCAGAGACTTCAAAATAACTATCAGCTACCATCGTATTTGGTGTTGCTCTTCCACCAGCAGAGATCTGAACCCACCTTCGTGGGAATCCCAAAGTTATCCCCAAAATATATGATGCCTTCCATGTGTAGAGCATTTTTAATTTTCCTTGTTCTATATAAATAGTAACGTCGTTATGGCTTCTGTATGTAGAATATTAATTTGCTTTAAAATAAAGAAGATATTAACCCAAGTCTAAAACTATACAGGAAGTTGTAATATAACAGCTGAAATACATTATCAAGGAACTGGGAATTCATGTGAATTGCCTTTAGAAACTGAAATGTCAGTGGTAATCTAAGATTTCGAAATTTCTGCTAAATTTCATAAATGTGAGTATTACCAAGTGGTATTGTCATCCTGTGGAGACTAAAGAAGTTAAGAAAAAAAAGAAAGGTTTCCCCTCTGTCATCTGCCCTATAGTTATATTAACCCTATTCAATTGGCCAAAGCGTCAACCAGAATTAACAGTAATTGACCCCAAATTGTATCTGCTGGGGAGTCCTGACCCATAACAGTAGAAGGAACTGAGGAAGAAGACCCAGTAGTCTCCCTCAGAGTTTAGGAACTATGGAAACTGAATTTGGCCAAGTCTCCTACGGAGTCTCTCACTAGAACAATCACCTGCTTCCAACCCTCCCTACAATCTGTTTTTCCAAGTAGCAGAGTAACAAAGTATTAGATTCAGAAAGTATTAGATTCAAAATCATCTAATAGTTTTCCCTGCACTTAGAACAAAATGCAAACAAAGTCCCACAATTTGCAAGATGCTGTAAAGTAGGGCCCCCGCATGTCTTCCAACTTTACCTCCTACCACCCTCACCCTGGCTCATAGTACCGGCCTTCGCGGCTTTGTGTCTGTCCTCAAACACTAGAAGTTTATCCCCACATGAGATATTCACTCGCATCTTAGGACTCCTGAATTACTCTGTCCATTTGTACCCCCTGCATCTCAGATCGCTCATCTCTGGAAAGTCTTCCAGTTGGGCTCCAGGTAACACATTACCTCTTTCAGCAAGGCCTTCCCTGACCCCAAGTGACTCCCACCCCACGAACGGTCAAAACACCTGCTTCATTTTCTCCCCCTCCGTATCACTATATGAAATGATTTTACTCATTTGTTTCCTTTTCAATGCTCCCCCACAACCCCCGCCAGTCCCCATCCCACCCAAGATGAAAACATCACAGGAACAAAGACTTGTCCACTCCCTTTTGTCCCTACTGGTTAGAACAGTGGCTAGCACATAAGAGAAGCTCAAAAATACTTGTTGCATGAATGAGCGAATGAATGAATGACATGAATATGCTTTCGACCCTCGTACATTTCCTGTGCCATATTTGCCCAGAACAATCGCATCCAGGACACTAGCGTTGGTGTAAGTTCATTTCAGTCCTTAGCGAGACCGGCCAGCACAGCAGCTGCTCCCACACCGGGTGGAAAGCCTCTCCCCTATTATGAGCTCTCCCCTATTGTGTTCTTTTTGTTTGATTGAATAAACCCATTTCACCTTTCGAATGAAACGAGAATGAATGGTAGCTGTAATGCAAATCCTTAGGGAGCAAAATCGGTCCTCGCAGTGTAGGCTAACATAAATAAATAAATAATGCGGGCCCCAGGTATGGGATCTCATCCCTGAGCCGTGATCAACCCGGGGCTACAACTATACGTCTTTAGAGACTGAGTAGCTTAGACGTTACCTGAGGTGCAAAGCTCAGGCCAAAATGTGCGTTGCCACCGAGCAGTGCTGCCCTAGGAAGAGAATGGGGTCTTCCTGGAAGCTCATGCCAACCTTGTGCTCATGATCGACAAGGATCCCCCTACACACTCTTGGGCAGGGATCAATTAAAAATGTCTTGCAAATACACTCCTCAAGCGTTGGTCCGGCCAGATTCTGGTGGTCGCCTCTGCAGCATCACACGGAATAAGTGGCAGGAAAAGTGGTCAGGAGTGTGTCTCAGAACCTGACATGTAGTGAGCGGGCACTCGTGCAAAGTCCCGGAGGTCCATCTAACAGGGCCTGGGCTGATCGTTTACTCAATGACTATTCAAAGCGATAACTGATACTGACCTTTACGCTTTTCTTCTGTACCTCTACAAAATTTTTGTTTTCTTTTTCTTTCAAAATTGATTTAATTAATATTCCTTTTTTATCAGTGTCTGATTTTGTTAAGTCTTTGGGAATGGCAGAGAGCTGGCGTCTGTGTGTTAATCAGCAGCCAGTTAGACAAACCCCTTTGGGCAGAGACGGTAACTAAACTTCCCTGAGGCTGTTTTGGGTCTCCCTGCACAGCCCGGGCCTGAAAGCTCGGAGCCGCAAAACACGGACCAGAATAAATCCCTGGGTACAGCTTTAGTCCGTATTCACAGCATCTTGTTATCTGCGCTTCTCTAACCATCTTTGCAAAGGCTGAGCGCGTTTCCTCACCCACACCTGAGTTAGTCACTGAGACCTGGGCCTTCGCTAGGGGTGTGATGAGAAGCAATGTTGCCCTTGAAGTGCGTTTTATGCAATACATCTACGATGAGGTTTAATTAATCAATTCTAGATTCAAAACAAAAGGGTGGGTTTTCCTGGGTGTAGTACTTTCCTAGCACAAGTACCTTATTTGCTGAGCTGATCTTTGCTCTTTTTAAAGAATACAGAATTAACCATTTGATAAAGAAAAGCTCATTTCTCAGCACGTTGACCTACTTTTCTCTCAATTTACCTCATTTTAAAATGTGAATGAATAGTTTTTTTATGAATATTTAGCCTTGATGGAACAATTGATTCATTAATCAAAATAATAAGGATTTTTCTCTCTCTTCAGCTAAGTGTGGCCTTTATATACAATGCTTTTCTTTTAAAAAGCTGGCACATTCTCTAAGACCTTGCTCAGGAAAATCCCTTGAGTTCAAATTATTTTTCTTTTGTTTCCAGCCTTTGTCCTTATGTATTGTTTTAGCTTACTTTTTTTTTTTTTTTTTAAGCGGAAGGGTCTCTTTCTGTTAACCAAGAACCACTGAGGAGACCTCATGAAGTTGTCCACACAAGACAAAAATTACAGAGGAAACGTGCATTTTCTAAAAATCATTTAACTTAGATATTCGATTGCTCTTAAACGAGTGTCTAACCTCTGAACTTCTACTAACACAGAACACAGTCACATTTTTAAATCTATGGCCAATTACTTAGACCATTGCTTAGCCAAAAAGTAAATCAAAACACTTGAATCCCAGATACCACGTAGCACCCGATGTGAAGCCTAGGAATTGAAAAGTCTTTTCTTTTTTTAATCTAGGTCTGACCTCTACCATTTAATATCAGAAATTTACTAAAATGAATTTTCTATTCATCAGAAGTTTATCTGTGGATCTCAATGATCCTTACTGATGATTAATACTACTAAGAAGTGTTTTAGATTAGTCAGATTGTTCTGAGCATTTTTTTAAAAGTTTGGATTACATATCTAATCTTCTAAACAGCTACTTGTATTTCAACAGAAAAGAGGAACGATTGGACTAGAAGTATAAGACTACTTACATTATTTTTAATTTGTTACCTATACTTGAAGGGAAAATTAGAATAAAGAATGACTTTAGAAGGATTCACATATTGCTATCTAAAGGTAAAATAAGAGTGGGAGACATTTCAATGATTCATTTTTAAATATTTAAAAATAAATGTAGGGACGCCTGGGTGGCTCAGGGGTTGGGTATCTGCCTTTGGCTCAGGTCATGACCCCAGGGTCCTGGGATCAAGTCCTGCATCGGGCTCCCTGCATGAAGCCTGCCTCTCCTTCTGCCTGTGTCTCTGCCTCTCTCTCTCAGTGTCTCTCATGAATAAATAAATAAATCTTTAACAAATAAAAATAAAATAAAAATGTAATTCACCAGGAGATATTTTTGCTTAAATAAACATTTTTAAATGCTATAATTAATTTAATGCCATTGATAGCTGCTTGTTTATTTACAGACACTCACACTCTGAACCCCATACACTCTAGATTTCCTCTCATTTCTCTAGCCCCTTAGAGCATAGCCTGCCTGAGCTGAGAGAAGAATAAAGTGAATGGATTCAAACAAACAAGAAACAAGATGGGAGCATAATAAAAATCGACAAATCTCAATTTTCTTGCACAGTGTTACCTATTTTGAATAATTAAACAGAGTCGTTCAGTTGATGACCATGTTACCCAATCTGATTCATAACCTCAGGCCAATTTTCTTCCAAACACAATATAATATAACAGAGTTTGTGTTTTCTAAAATGCAAATTAATATTTAAAGAGTTTTATCAAACTTGCACAAGAAAAAAATAAAATGATACCAGCACAGTCATCATTGCCCTCAAGCATCCAACAGCAAAATACTTCACTCAGAATGGAGATCACTCCCTCCTTTATCTGGTTTCCTAATATATGGTCAGCTCAGGACTGCTAAAAAATATAACCTCTTCCTTCCTTCCAATTGTTATTTACAAATATATATTTGGAGTACGATTAATAAATCTTTGAAAGTATATTTTTTCATGATTTGAAGGAACTTAACACACCATTCACTGCAGTTGCTTGTGCTACTGCTGAACTTCATTTTTTGATTCTCTGATATAGATTGTTCATGAGAGGACACCTCTTATAGACTCTCGAAACAAGAATGTATCCTGTATATTTATGTTACAGATTTATTATGATAGATTGTTCTTGCTACAGAACTAGGAACTACCAAGCCAGTTTATGAAATCTGTTAATAAAAACAGTACTCACTCTGATGGAGACTCATTTACTGAGCAACGCAAACCTACCCGACGTATATTCAATGTCCCAACAGAAACGTCTTGCTACATGAGAAGTTTAAGAGTACACGTTTCTGATGTTTATTTTTATGATTAAATTTAAATGAAGATGACTTTGAAGAAGTCGCATATTTTGGGGGTTTCAGGTGATACATCTGTGAAGCACTTAAGATATTAATATAATTGAAAGAGACAGAAGATTTAGCCTATAATGTGTTGTTTGAATGCCAATATTCATCTCCTTAGCTTCAAGCCTATTCTTTCATATTTACTTCGGTGTACTGACATTTGAAACTAGAGATTCAAAACATGGTAGAAATTCTGTCCATGATGAATGAAATTGGAGCCAAATCAAATGACAGCTGAGCACTCTGGAGTCCCCGTCCTATAAAATTATGCCAACATCCACTAGGGGAGAGGTGAATTATATTTGACAACATATTCCCAGGCACTGTGTAATGAACCTTCAAACTTCAATTAGAACCTATCAGAAAGAAAAACAAACATAATTTCACTGAAACGCTTCCTTAGTAGGAAAAACAAGTCAGTTGGAAAATGCAGCGAGTTCAACATCATTGGCTACTCATCAAGCATTCCCTTCCCATGTCAGGTATCATACAACCTGCAGACTCTTTCAGTAAGAATAGAGATCGCTCCCGTTTTAGAAACACAGGACTCTCTTGAATCCCTTTCAATCAACAATTCCAGACTCTCTAGTCTTTAATAGCTTCTCCTTCCCACTACCGACTCCAAAGAAAAGGGTTATTTATTTATTTTTTAAGTGCGTTGAGTGGCATTGCTTATTAAAGGTGATCAGCATATTCAAAGCTCAAAAGGAAAACTACAACCATGTGGAATACCATGCAAGAAGCATACATGGCAAATGCATGTTGGTTTAGATTAATCTAGAAAATGCTGAAGGTACAGCCCCCCAAGTGGGTTACGTTCTTCATGGATCTCAATTCAGACTATTCGGAGGATGAATTTCCCAGGGCTCCCCACAGATAGCATTTCAGTAAATGTTTTGTCAGCTAAAATGCAATGGCTTGCCTGTTTTTAACCTCTTTCTTCGCCAGTGTTCATCAGTGATTTGCAGAATTTGGACCATGGGAAAAGCATATGTAAAAGGGCCGCAATGATGAGTCTAGTTTGCTCATAAGCTGGGATAACCATGCTGCCTTTGCTGATGATTTAAACAGACCAGTGAAATGTTTGGTTGTTTTGAGGTTTTGCTGAGGTTCTTTTGATGAAAGTTTTCCTTTGATGTGACATTTTAAGATTTTATAACAGTAAACAAAGCCCTCAGTGGAAAATACTCAGTGAATTTTACACAAGCCAGGGTCTAAAGATAACCAGATGTGAAGGATCTGTCACATGACACACTACACTATTTCCATGATTTGAAGTGATAAGAGCCTACTAGGTAAGAAATTAAATTGTTTTTAAAACAGTCCACATTACCTCAGCGTTTTCTATAGACTTTTTTACAGCAGTAGCAATATGATCACATGATATTATTCATTTGTTTGTCAACAATGTGCAACCAACATTTTCACTCTAGAATGTGAGTCAGTTGAAAGCAACAGTTGATATCTTGATATCTTAGTGTCAGGAAGGGAAGGAAAGCAACAACACGGAAAGAGGGAGAGCAGGAAGACGGAGGCTTTACAAATTATCTAGTCCTACACTTAGCTGTGATCATACTCCAGAGACGAAAACACCAGTTGGTGAAAGAACTGAACCAGAACAAGACCCATCTATTTCTCAGGTTGGTAATCTTCCCCCAACACAACCATGTGCTTTTTGTTTTCAGGAAAGTAATAACAATCTAATGACAACAAAAAGATACAAGACACATAATCTCTCATTATTGTTTGTTTTATTCAGAAGCAGGAGAAATGGAGGTATTTATGTCTTGCCCTTTCATTAACAAGAGAGGTAGATGACAAGCTTTTTCTTTGCCATTTCAGAAGATTCCAGTTTCAAATAAAGGGAAATGGAGCCACTGACCTTGAAAAATTTTGAATTGGATTTTACCTCTGTCATCAGTTAAACAAATAGATAACGTTTTAGAAGTAATTCTGGGTATGATTTGGATATATAGGCCTCTTTAGGACCCAGAGGTCAATATCACATAACTCTGAAGGCTTGAGGCGCAGCAGGGGGCTCAAGACTTGAGCATCTGCCTTTGCCCCGGCTGCCTTCGCTACCCCGGGGTCATGCGATCAAGTCCCGCATCGGGCTCCCTGCATGGAGCCTGTTTTTCCCTCTGCCTGTGTCTCTGCCTCTCTCTCTCTCTCTCTCTCTCTCTCTCTGTGTGTCTCTCATGAATAAATAAAATATTTTTTTAAAAAACTTTGAAAGTTTGAACTAAATCACTCAAGACTCTTTGCCTTTATAAACATATGCTAAGGTGAAATTTTACTTTATTGTTTAATTATTTTAAAAAACATGACTCAACTTGCAGCAAAACTCTGAATGTACTTGGACCAATTTTCATCATCTTTATCTCTGTGGAGATGAACAATAACTCATAAGCATTCTCCTCACAACAGTCATGCCACTGAAAAATCTGTGAAGTCACCATATACTTCTCGGTATTAATGTAATACACGTAGAATTAAGCAGTTTAACACTGTTTGCATGTAATTTGATTGAAAAAAATCGGGCTCAGATTCATAACCTCTCGAAAGTAATGGGATGGAGCTAATACATTCTGTTTGTACTTCACATTAAAGCATGAATACCTGGGGCTTTGATGAAAGATGGCCACAGACACACACCTTTAAATGCTACTTACTTATGAAACCTTTTAAAGCAAAAGTTAAACTACGTACCCACTAGATAAGTAGCCAGAAGATGACAACAAAGACATGTGCCAATCCATTCATAGAGGATGGAAGCACCGTAGATGGAGTCAGTGGTACCACTCAGAGCAGAGAGACCTAAGGCAAGGATGTATTTGCAAGGGGGAGGAAGAAACCATAGCAAAAAGAATAGTTTGAGCTGCTGAGCCCCGAAAAGTATCTGAAATTGGAGGCATCAAATAATTTATAAGGCAAGAATAAGAATCAAAGCTGCAAAATCTGTTTAACAATGAGATAGATCGCCAGAAGCCCTCACCCACCCCATAAAATGTAGCTGCCACCCCACTGCTGACCTGGCAAGAGACAGGGGATTTATTCTTTAGAGAAACTGAACCAGAAAGTCTCCATTCTCCACTCAGTAAAAGACAAAGGTTAAAGCAGGGTTCCATATCGAAAACAGAGGAGCAAACACCTACACACTGAATAGTGTGGTTACGGTCATTCTCTTAATCCTTACTCTGTTCTGAATAGGAATGCTAGCAGACAAGAGATTACAAAATGCACATGCATAAAAACAGTCTCCAGATGAGCTGTCTGAAAGTCTCTCATTTAAATGACAACTTGATCATACTCGAGTGAGTGAACCAGAGTTTCCGACACCCACAGATCTAACAATTTGTGTCTCAAATAAATATAATTGGACAGCCAAGCTTCCCCCAGACGTTTTACATCTACCATGAAAGATAGAAAACAAATAAGTGGAATGGAGCTCAGAAGAAACAAAGAAAAAGATAAGATAAAAACTTTAATAACTCTTCCATACCATCAGAGAACTGGGAAAATACGTGGCGTGCATGAAACAAGAACAGGATAATATTTCCATGTTCAAAAGGCTATTCAAAGCACAGATGAGTTACCAAAAATAAAATCATAGTGACAAAAATATTGTCGTAAGATAAAGGTGAGGATGTCTCCTAGGTAGAAAAAATAGACTAAAAACAAAAAGGAAATCAAAACATTAGAGGAAAGATAGAAAGTTAGAGGATCAGTCCAATATCCAAATAAGAAAAGACCCACAGATTGATAATACTTTGTTAAATAATTAGCAATAAAAATTAAAATCCATGAGTAAAAGGTATGAGTTTCCAGAGTCAAAAAATTCATAGCACAAGGCGTATCATCCAATTGCAAAAGACTGTGGATCAGTATGAAATTGTAAGAGCTTACAGAGGCAAAATTATGATCACAAATACAGGATGTGAAAAATTGGCAAGACTTCTCAATTTCAACATGGGAAATCAGAAAAGCATTCATTATAAATATATATATATTTAATATAAATATTTATTTTATATATATAAATATATATATTTATATATATATTTTTAATTCCTGCCATGTGCCAGATACTTTTCCAGTGTTTGAGGAAACATCTGGTTGCTTTATATATGTCACTTTTTTGTTTTTAATGTAAGATAAAAATCTATACCCTCATGGTGTCTACGTTTTGCCAGAGGATGCGGAGCAGCAGGGAGCGTGTAGACGGAGACAGACAACCAAATAAGTGCACCCAATACCTCAGTAGTAAAATATTATATTTGGAGATTATAAGAAAAAGAGAAGAAATACAAGAACTTATTTAGGGAGATCAAGAATGCCAGGAGGGAGGAGCAGTGGTAAAATTAATTCAAAGGATAGAGGGAGGGGGCGCCTGGGTGGCTCAGGAGGTTAAGCCCCTGGACCCCCAACTTCTGCTCAGGTCATGATCTCAGGGTGGCAGGACTGAGCCCTGCATCGGGCCCACGCCGAGCTCCCTGTGCCTGTCCCTCTGCTCCTCGCGACGCCCCCAACTTATGTGCTCTCTAATACATACATAAAATCTTTAAAAATAAATAAATGAAGGGATATGGGAGGGTCACTGAAAAGGGTGCAGTTTTGCAGTTTTCAAAGAAGGGAAGGATGTTAGTCATGCAGATGAGCTGAGAAGAAGCACAGCACCCCTCAGCAACAAGGACCCACCCTGGAGATTCAGCAGAGATGCCAGGGCTCCAGGGAGCGGGGAGCCTAGAAGAGCACCTGCAAAATTCTGGCGAGATGCCTCCCAACCTACAACCATAGGGCCCCATGATATTTAAAAGAGGGGAGAATTATGACATCTTCGGACATACGATTCAGCAAATATTCACTTTTTATTTGCTTTTTCTAGGGAAGCTACTGGAGTGTGTGTTATCCACAAAAATGTGGGAGCAAAGAGCTCCAGGATGGTTTTTAAAAGAAAGGAAGGAAGGAAGGAAGGAAGGAAGGAAGGAAGGAAGGAAGGAAGGAATCAACTTATATATTGAGAGGAATGTGATTTAGTATATTGAGAGGAATTTTACAATTCTGTCAAAGATCATGGTTTAGAATTATATATATATATATATAATTATATATATTCTTTTATATATATTCTTTATATATATTCTTATACATATTTTATACATATTCTTTATTATTTTACATATATTCTTTATATATTATTTTACATATATACAATTTTATATATAAATATAGAATTATATAAAATTATATATAATTATATATATATATATATATATATATATATATATATATATATATATATACACAGCAGACTAAGAATTTTAAATGGCGTAAATACAAAAGCCAGAGTGTATTAAATACCAGCTGAGTACTTGAAATAACCCCTTAAAGCCTGGTGTGGTAAATTTAAGAACAAAAAGTAATTCCAGGTACGAACCTATAGGATGTAATGGTTTATCAGTGGACACAGAACAGAAACAAAGAATCTTACTCAAGAATGGAGTAGAGTCCAAATACCTTTTATATTCAACCAGTCGTTAGCCTCGTGCCTCGCATATAATAAATGCTTATAATAAACAGAATTTGAATGCATGTTTGGGAAAATATTCTAATTTATTAAGACTGACACCATAAAGGCGAATCATCTCTCTCCCTGGTCGGTGTCTTGGGGCCCCAATCAAAGAGAGGAGAGCAGTCTGAGGAATTGTGTGTCCATTGAAACATCACCCTTGGGCCACAGAGAGAATGGAAGTCTAATCTCTCCCCGTGGAAGCGCTGCCCTGCTCTTAGTCCTATTCGGTGTGTCTTACAGAGCATTTACTCTGTATGTCTCTTCCCCCCACATACGCACAGTCACACAAAATCCATCCCTGCCATTAGTGTTCCTTTATTTTTTTCATTTTATTTTTTATTTTTTTTATTTTTTTATAAATTTATTTTTTATTGGTGTTCAATTTGCCAACATATAGAATAACACCCAGTGCTCATCCCATCAAGTGTCCATCTCAGTGCCCATCACCCAGTCAGGCCCACCCCCCGCTCACCTAAAAAAAAAAAAAGTTGTCTTCAGGGCCTTCTGAAACATTACTTGGGAACTGCACGTGAATTTGGACAACATGACCAATAAAATGGAAACAAAAGGTGGTAATATTAGAATATGAAAAGACATAGCAGTTGTTTTAATGAGACAGAGAGCAATAAAAACCTATAAAGCAGTAATTGCCAAGATGAAAAACTTTAATAGATACTCATGTTTTTCAGTCCTATGCTGTGTACAACATCATGTAGCTTTAATTCGTGTTTATTATGTATTCACCTCTCTTTATTTTCTTTCATTAACCAGATTACTCGTCAATCTATCCCATTCGATTAACACAGACTAGTATATCAAAGGTACATAAAAATAACCAGCACTGTCACACGTGGGTTCAGATTAAGTGTCAAAAATTTACTACCAGTCTACAAATAGAATGACTACAGGAAGCTGCATTATCTCAGTGCTTCCCGAACTTTTTAAATTTTTTTTCCAAACTTCCTTAAATTAGGTAGAAAAGAATAAATTGAACACACCTGGGGGGTCTGGGTGGCGTAAGCCCCAATTTATCAGCCACAACTCTGAAATTTCTTAAGAGTCAGACTGTATCTTTTAAAAAATTCAAATGAATTTTATTCTACTGCATAATATGTTTATTTAATATAAATATAGTGTTTAAAATTGCCCTTGAGTACAATTGAGGTGCCACGTTCTCGTTGTGGCTTTATATACATCCCGCTATATCACCGTGCATCCCTGACACTTATTGTTCCCCTCATTCCAAATTGTGTGAGCTTTTTTTATAAGGCTGGTGGTAAAATTTATGATAATATATGATATATTGAATCATATGAATTCATATTTTGATCAGCTGAGACATTATTTTTACTTTCTGCCCAAAAAATTGTACTGAAACTTCTATACACTAGAATCTATTTAGATATACTCATCAAGCACCCTACCTACATCTACCTACATCGCATCCTCATTATGTTGCTCTCATCCAAGAAACAGAGGCATTTTAAATGTTTCTGTAACACCAAAACTTTTCAATTCTTTAGTCTTTGATAAGCCGCTCTATTTTTGTTCCTCAAATTTGACAAAATTGCCAGAGAGAAATATAAGAGATGATAAATGTTTTTATTTTAATAAAAATCATATTCAGAAACACAAACTGAATCCAAATGCCCGTGACTGGAGAGGTAAAAGTAGCGTAAGGATGAAACTATCAAATTTTATTTTCTATTAATTTTACTCTATTGAAAAAGTATTCCCAGGGCCCCTGGGTAGCTCAGGGGTTGAGCATCTACCCTCTGCTCAGGTTGTGACCCTGGAGTCCCGGGATCGAGTCCCACATCAGGCTCCCTGCATGGAGCCTGCTTCTCCCTCTGCCTGGGTCTCTCTCTTTCTCTCTCTGTGTGTGTCTTTCATGAATAAATAAATAAAATCTTTAAAAAAAAAAAAAGGAAAAAGTATTCCCAATTTTGAGAACTACAGATTTTGACCTTTGAGTCTTAATGAAACTAGGACTTGTCCTCTCTCTATAATTTTCTGTAACTCACTCGCCGCAGCCACATAGGCCTGTACTTAAGGACCCAGATTCTTTTTTTCTCTCTTTTTAAAATTGTATTTATTTATTCATGAGAGACTGAGAGAGACACACACACACAGGCAGAGGGAGAAGCAGGTTCCATGCTGGGAGCCCGAAGGGGGGCTCGATCCCGGGACCCTGGGGTCACGGCCTGAGCCAAAGGCAGACGCTCAACCGCTGAGCCCCCCGGGCGCCCCAAGGGCCGAGATTCTGAGGCCACCGTATGTACCCAAGTCCTGGGACTGCCACTTAGGAGCCGTGTGGGCTCAGGGTGTCCCGTAACCTCTGTCTCTGCCTCCTTGTGTGAACTGGGGATCACCCCAGTTCCTGTTCCCTAGCAGCCAGTGAGAAAATTAATTAATTATACGTAAGGAGTTCAGAATATTTCCTGGTACAGAGTAAATATTATGTAAGCCTCTGCTTTTAGGAGTCCTCAGTTCTTCTATAAAATGATACAAACAAGATTTATCACTACATTAAATAGAACGCTTCCAATAATTACTGCACTGAACCTCTTCTCTTTCAACACAGTTCTTATTACCGTGGGGGGAAAAAATGTGTGTGAAGCTTTTCAATAATAATTTTATAATTTAGTATTTCCTGGTGAAGTGATTCCTACTCTTAGTAATTTCCTGGCTCCCACTTGTGTCTTGTAGGTTTATCTAGCTCATAAATCATAATCTTCCTCTCCTGACACACTGAAGAATGTGCACTAACGCGGCTGAAATTTAAATTCACGTGGAGAGGACTTAGAATGATAAAGAAAATTAAGTCGGAACGCGCGCAGACTCCTCTCATGCAATCTAGTATTTGGTTTAAGGCAGAGATCTCTTCTACCACCAGAGGATTGTTTTAAAAGCTCTTAAATAAAAAAAAAAAAAAAAAAAAAAAAAAAAAAAAAAAAAAGAGTGGGAAATATCAGAAAGGGAGACAGAACATAAGGGACTCCTAACTCTGGGAAGTGAACTAGGGGTGGTGGAAGGGGAGGTGGGTGGGGGGTGGGGGTGACTGGGTGACGGGCACTGAGGGGGGCACTTGACGGGATGAGCACTGGGTGTTATGCTATACGCTGGCAAATTGAACACCAATAAAAAATAAATGTATGAATTAAAAAA
Source organism: Canis aureus (assembly GCF_053574225.1). Lineage (NCBI taxonomy): Eukaryota > Metazoa > Chordata > Mammalia > Carnivora > Canidae > Canis > Canis aureus. Next base: position 68,065,624 of record NC_135611.1, on the reverse strand, counting down.
AATAAAAAAAATAAAAGCTCTTAAATAGATCCCATTCTATGGTTTTGTTAGCTCTGTCATTCAAATACAAGGGCAAATGCAAGCTTTGCTCTAGTATAGACTGATCCCATATGACAGGTCAGCCCTGGGAGTAAAAATTAAATCACAGAATCGGTCATGTCGGTGCCAACAAACCCCTCCCTCATTAAAACAACTGCTATGTGTTTAAGAAATACCAAATAATCGCATATGATGACTGTTAGCAATCCTCTGCTGAGGCAGATATTCCTTTAAAGAGCTATAAAAACCAGAAACTTCTTCAACTGAGACACAAAGAATTTCCAGAGCTTGCAACTTCCTCCCGAAATAATAGAGTATAAAAACAAATCCTAATTTAAATATTCATGCCTTCATTTTATTTAATAGTATGCTGCTGTGACTATAGATATTATATTTTAATGCACCGTGATGTTTCTTCCTGTTGTATAACAGCTAAAATAAGAGCCACCTTTGAGAGTAATGTTGTAGGGCATTGTTACGAGGCTCATATTTTCTGTCTTTGAAAGATGTGTTCTCCTACTGATAACGACAAAACACACTGACACTCAGAATAAGTATCCTCCCCAATGCATATAACCACATTTTTTTTTTAAGTTAGGAAATAATCCACTGGTCAAGAAGACCAACATCAAGATTCAATCCTATCTTCAAGCAGTCTTGATTTCACACCCCTATAAAACTGAAGCAGAAGAGACGAAACATGAAATCTAGCACAACAATAACACAAAAATCTGCAGGATTTAATTTGGTCACTGAACTTTCTGAAGATCAAGAAAAAAAGCAGCTGAGATTCAACATTTAAAGGATACTGCCAATAAATATACCTAGGATAATGCCAACGTACTTCTCGGAGTTGTCATTTGGACTTCTCAGAAACCTCTGAGAAAGGAGGTCCTTCTATAATTGCCCTCAGAAAAGAAAAAAAAAGGTCATCTCCTTTAAATAGTACATCCAAAAGATGTACATTTTATAAAATTATCATAGTATGTTAATAAACTAACATCATCTTCTTTCCCTCTTCTCCTTGCCTCTCGCACCCACACACACTGACACACATAAAACACACACATCATATGTGCAAACATACACGCTACAGCCACAGGTTTATTGTGGGTCTTTTTTTTTTTTTTTTTTTTTTTTTTACAGGAGGCTATCTGAGACTGGGAAGTATTCTTGCACAGGCCGTCAATTTTGCTAGAATCCAGGAGGCATTAAATAATAAAGGATATCTTAATACTTTATACACAAAAAAATACTTTATACACATTATGTTTTTCTTCCTAAAGATTAGATTCTACTAATGAAATCCACTCCATGGAAAAGCTAATTTCTTTGTGAGATAAAATGTTATAGGACCTTTTTTTTTTTTTTTTTTTTTTTTACTGCTTTTTCTTTAAAATGATGATAATGGGTTTTCACACAAAAACTTTTTTTTTTTTTTTTGGATTTTTTTTTTCATGCAAAATTATAGAAACCAACCAGGAAGCAGTTTCAATTGAAAGGTACTTCAAGGAGAGGGATGAGCATTTGGAAGGAGCACAGATTCCAAACCCGGGTGTCAGGTACTAGCTACGGAACCCTTATCAGGCAATTTTACCTATCTGATACCAAGGGAAATGTGACCTATGCTACCCAAAGTACGTTGGTCCCTGTTGGACAGGGTTGGGCACATGACCCATGCAGGGCCTTCAGGGATTAATGGCAACCTTAGAGGTAAGAGGTCTTTCTCCTGAGATTTAAAGTCCTAAGAACCATCTACCCTGTACCTGTGAAAGACCCACTTAGGTACCTTGTGAAGAGATCCTCAATGGACCACCATTTATGACAAGGGAGGCAAGAATACACAAGGGGGAAAAGGACAATCTCTTCAATAAATAGTGCTGGGGGAACTGGACAGTCACACACAAAAGAAGGACACTGGGCCAGTTTCTTACATCACACACAAAAATAAACTCAAAATGGATTAAAGACCTAGATCTAAGGCCTGAAATCATAAAACTGCTTCAAGAGAACATAGGCAGTAATCTCCTGGACATCTGCCTTGGAAACATTTTTTGAATATGTCTTCTGAGGCAAGGGAAACAAAAGCAAACTGAGGCAACCTACTGAATGGAAGAAGGTATTTGCGAATGAAGCATCTGATAAGAGGTTAATATCTAAACTATACAAAGAACTTATACAACTCAACACCAAAAAAAATAACTCAAAAGAAAAAAAAATAATAACTCCATTTAAAAATGGGCAGAGCACTTGAATAGACATTTCTCCAAAGACTTACAGTTGGCAAAGAGATGCATGAAGAGACGCTCAACATTACTAATCATCAGGGAAATGCAAGTCAAAATCACAATGAGCTACCACTTTACATCCGTCATAACGGCTAGAATCAAAAAGACAAGAAATAACAAGCGTTGGTGTGAACATGGAGAAAAGGGAACACTCGTATACGGTTGGTAGGAAGGCGAACTGGTGCAGCCATCGTGGAAAGCAGCATGGCGCCTCCCCCCAAAATTAAAAATAGGAATACCACATTGGGTATTTACGCAAAGAAAAAAAAAAAGAAAAAACCACCACTTCAAGAAGATGTATGCACCCCTATGTTTACTGCAATATTATTTAAAATAGCCGAGCAACCCAAATGTGCATGTGGGGACAGCACATAGAAGGTATTCGACAAGGTTGATGATTATCACCAGTAATATCAAAGGGTGATGGTCTTTCTTCTACAAAGGGTATGAACTGTCTTCTGAATATTCAAAGTTTAATTTTGTTACATTCAGTAGCAGTTACTTTCAATGAAGCCTATTTATCTCGGTAAACTGAGATCCCAAGGGGCTGAAATGGTCTCTTCCCATACTTAGATCTTGAGCATCCAGGACAGGGCCACAGGGTCACAGTAGATGCTCAAAGATCACTTGCTGTTGATACCATGTGGAATTAATTCCTCTCTGTTCCTGTTAGCCCACAGCTCCATTACCGCCACCACTAGACCACTTGGGTGAAATGGTAAAACCCCACGCACTCTAAGGAAGGGATTTACTTTTCCATGTTATTTAAAGAACGTCTTTTATATTCCAATTCGGAGAATGATCATTGTTAGGAATTGAAGTGTTTTTTGTTTTCTTTTATAGTTTTGGGGTCCGGTATTGTCCCTAAGACATGGAAACATAAGACAGAAAAGGACAGAGGATTTTTAGAACAGGAAAGTCAGAATGGACAAACCCCTTCTGTAGCACGCTGGGGTAAATTCAGTATCCGCGGCTTTGGGGACCACAGGAAGCCCCCCCCCCGGGAGGGGAGCTGTGAGCACACGAGACTGCGGGTATGAGCAGAACCCGAGCTCCGCCTGGGCCTGGGCCTGGGCTCGGGCCGTCGCCGCGGGCTGGTCTGCAGCTGGACTCCCCGCTCGGGCTCGTCCCGACGCCTCAAGCAGGCCTCCCCCATGGGCCTGCACCTTGGCCTTGGGCCGCGAGCCGCCTCTCATCCTCCCTCCCGGGATGTCTTGCCCGGCTGCAGGGTCCCCTCTCCACCACGGCCACCTCCCGGGCGCTCAGCTGGCCACGTACCCCTGTCACCCCGCCCCAGGAAGACGCATTCAGCAAAAGGGGAGCTCTTGTAGGCCGGTGTCCCCCGGGAGGCCCGGACCCCTGAAAGCCCACCAGCCTGGACACCAGGTGGGCTGGTGAGCCACGCCACAGTCCGCGATCCCGCCCGGCTCGGGAAAGGGCTGGCGGCCAAGGGCTGTGGGCTGCGGGGCCCCCCTTCCCTTCCGGGCCACACCAACCCAGGCCCCACAAACGTGCGCAGCTGAGGCTTCCTGTCACCTGCCCTGGGCGCCAGGCCCTGCTCAGCGCCCCCCACCCCCGTGTCTCTTACCTGCGTGCAGGTGCGTGCAGGTGCATGCAGGTGTGTGCTGGCGGCTCTGGGCTCACCTGGTCACAGGCGGTGGCACCCCACAGGGCACGGACTGGAAAACCCAGCTTTCCACCTAGAGGCAAGTGAACACAGGTCCGCAGGCCTTCAGGGCTCCTCGGGGGGGCAGAGTCCGGCCGGAGAGGCGGAGGCCCCGCGGCCTCCAGGTCCTGCGGGCCTTGCTCCGCAGCATCTCCCATCCTGCTCCTTGATGAGCTGCTTCCGAAAGGACGGTCCTTTCCTAGAGCCTCGCTGCTCCAGGCCCACTGACACCTCTCCCCTCCTGCCTGCTGCTCCCTGACAGCCAGCCCCGAGCTGTCCCCTCGGCTGCACCCAGGGGCACCCCTTTCTCTGTGCACCCCATGGTCACTGCAGGAATAAGCTCATCTCGGGTCATAGTTTTATTCATTTCTCCATCTGTCTGAAAAACATGTTCCTTGGGGTCAGCACTCATTAGGCCTTGGAACTTCCAGCATCATGCACACGATTTAGTTCAAGCACATACAAAATTTTATTTTTTTTAATATTTTCTTTCTTTATTCATGAGAGACGCAGAGAGAAAGAGGCAGAGACACAGGCAGAAGGAGAAGCAGGCTCCCTGCGGGGAGCCCGATGCAGGACTCAATCCCAGACCCGGGGGTCACAACCTGAGCCGAAGGCAGACACTCAACCACTGAGCTACCCAGGTGCCCCTAAAAAAATTTTTTTGTTGTTAGAATTTTTAATTCCCTAAAAATTCTCCACATAGCATTCACATATAGTTGTTTGGGACCAAACTATTTCAGAAATAATCAGAAAAAAATAATAAAGACACACGTTTTATCGTTTTGGCACTCTAAAACCCTCAAATACATCGAAACAATTTTTAATTTTCTCCAAACTGGCTCATCTTTGACACCAGGTGGTAAATGTTAGGTTGTCACATAAAATATATGCCCTTAAGCTTAAACACAACTATTTTAGTGAAAACTGAGCATTTTACCTATAGCTACAAAAACTGTAGAACTCAAAGTTATAAGAGCATATAAAATGAAAGCAAAAATAACTGTCCTCCTTTTTTATTTAAATTCAATTTGCAAACAGGTAGTATAATACCCAGGACTCCTCTCATAGCTCATTGCCCTATTTTACATTACTGAAGGTGTCCGGTTGGATTTTGTGTGTTTTTTTTTTTTTTAAGTAAATGCATCTAAATATACACACATTTAGTGGGGAGTGGGATCTTCACAAGCTCACCTTTCTCTATTCCCTCTTTATCCGTCCTTCCTCCTTTCCCACCCTTCTTCAATTTTTTTTTTTCTGATTTTGATACTTGTGTGCTTGACCTCCCATGGGGTTAATTCATCAGGCAATTTCAAACACTCTTCCCTCTACTGCACTGTAGTTGAGAGAGCAACAGGTTTGCACTAAGACCATGAACAAGAGGAGAGAAGAGGCCTCGGTCATGTTTTGAGTCCCAGCTCTCACACTAGGAACTGTGTGACCTTGAGAAATTAAGTAATCCTCTCTTCATCTTTTTAATGATATTAAAATAAGACAGCCCTCCCTGGGGTTGTCATAAGAACTGAATAAGATTATTACCTCTTAAAAACATTCAGTTATTCCTACTATATTTATCCCAGATTTGGAGCATGCCCTGGGAAATAGTGTCCTGGGAAATACCAACTACCTAATTTCCCTAATTTTGTAATTTCACACTAATGTTCAGAGAAAGGCACGCGATTTGGGAAGACTGAAGCACAGTGTGCACTGTGGGCATGGAAAGGGGGGTTGGAAGCGGTGGCCATGGGCCTTGCAACGAGAGCGGCTGGCCTGGACCAGGCGAAGGAATACACCAAATAAATCTGTGTTCTAGAAGGATAACCTGGAAGTGTGTACACTGGCAAGTGACAAAGGCATTTTACAGGACCAGTGTGCTCTCCACAGGAAAGGCGAGTCGGTAGCCCTCGAGCGGCCAAGATGAGTTCACGCCGACCTCAGCGCCACTGCACCACCGAGACCCCAATCTCACCAGACTGACAGTAACCCCCTTCCTGTTCCGCACTTCGCACTTCACCAGCCTTCACCTCCCAAGACCATTCCCGTCTTGCTCTTCCCTACTTTAGCTAACGACCCAGCTCCCGAGTCCAAGGCAGGAATTTAGGCCACGTGCGTGGGCCCGTTTAACCTTCCCCCCCCCACCTCTGTTTTAGGGCTACGTCAACTCTCGTGTCCTCTCCGAGTCTCAAAGGAGGTTTCTCTCCCCTCCCCAAGGCCAATCCTGTCACCTGTTCCTCGAATCTGTGTCATTTTGGCTTCCGGGAAAGTCCTACTGTGCTATTTATTTTCTCCCTTGCATTTCAGCCTCTTCCTGCCCCCAGTCTCTTCGTTGTGCCCAACTGTAATGATACTCAAGCAGCCTGTACGGTGTTCCTCAGGTCAGCAGCTCCCTCCGCCTCCCAAAACCTCTCTCTGCTCCTTCACAACCAAGTGGCACACACACAAGGCCCGGGGTCCCTGCATGGCTCCGGCGGTTGACCAGTCGACTCCTGCTTTCAGCTCAGGTTGTCATCTCGGGGTCAAGAGATCCTGGAGTCGGCCTGACACTTTTCCTCCGCCCTCCCCTGCTTCCCCCCAACCCCCCAGCACAAGCTTGCTCTCTCACTCTCTCTCAATAAATCCTTTATTTTTTATTATTTTTTTAAAGGTTTTATTTACTTATTCATGAGAGACAGAGAGAGGGAGAGAGAGGGAGAGGGAGAAGCAGGCTCCATGAAGGGAGCCCGACGGGGGACTCGATCCTGGGTCCCCAGGATCACGCCCTGGATTGAAGGTAGCACTAAACCGCTGAGCCACCCGGGCTGTCCTCAATAAATCCTTTAAAGAATATGTAAGAATTATGATCTCGTTTTAAATTCACTCATCTTTTTTGAAAAAAAAATGGTTTTCTTATTACAACAGTAACACGTGCTTATTATATAGGAAAATAGGATTTTTTTAAATTACAACCTCATCAGGGAGAAAAGTCATTCACCGCATGAGTAACTTGCTTCCAACTTCTTTTTTGTATGCCACGTTCACATACATGGACAAAAGAAGTATAAAATAGAGGTTTTATTCTTCATCGAATACACAAGTTTAAAATACTGCTTTTTTTAACTCCACATTACATTGAAAGCACTATGTCATCAGATTCCATTGTTTATTTAATGCGTTTCTTACAGAAGGACACATAAGGAAGGAGCAATTAAATTTTTTTTTTAAAGGAGCAATTAATTTAAATGAAAGAGTTAACTCGAGCTTCCACTGGAAACCCAGAAAATCCCAATGAAGCACAAGGAAAAAAATACACAAACCCCGTAGCTAAAATACTTCGTCACATTATTTCTTTATGTTTTTGCCCCCAACACTACACTAAACCTTTCTATCGATCTGGAACCTTGTTCATCTTGTATTCCCACACCTAGCCTTCTATTTGGCACAGGATGAGACCTAATCAAAGTCGGTGAACAAAATGATAAACAAAACTCACGGGCTTGCATTTATGATATAACAGTTTACTTTCCAGCCAGATGCCAAACAATTTAGGAAGCCACAGAAGGTACAGACCATTAAATTAATATTTAACACCCACAAATTAAGGAGAAAATATAAATCCTCATTCTATTTTCCTTTTCTATCCTTAGTTTAAAAGTATGTCTCTTGGGACGCCTGGGTGGCTCAGCATGGAGCATCTGCCTTCGGCCCAGGATGTGATCCCAGGGTCCCAAGATCGAGTCCCGCCTCTGGTTCCCTGCATGGAGCCTGCTTCTCCTTCTGCCTGTGTCTCTGCCTCTCTCTCTTTCTCTGGGTCTCTCATGAATAAATAAATAAAATCTTTTTTTTTTTTTAAAGTATGTCTCTCAATTTTTTTAAATAGTTTACTCTTGGTATCAAGCATTAGCACAATCATCAAGAAAAATCTCAACTTTTAGCAAGTTACAACATGGGAATTAAAACTGGGCAATGTCTTAACTGGGGGCTGATTTGGAGGAAAAGTTTAAAAAAAAAAAAGAACTATAATCACCCAAACTTTTTAGCTCTGTTATCATCTGATCCTCTTTTAATTCAATAATTATAGGCCGTATACATAGAAGTTGCATGTATTTTGAGAGAAAACATCCAGTTTTTGAGGAATGTGTCTTTAATGTGTCATATTCACATACACCAAATGCGTACAGAAGTTTAAAACTGAGATCACACTGAATATACAAGTTCAAAAAAAATATCACCACCTACACGCGGTGACAGTTTTTAATCTTGATGTCTTTGGTTTCCACTGCTGCGTAACAAATTGCCACAAACTCGGCGACTTGAAAGAACAGCGCCCTTGTTATTGAATAGTTTCTGGGGGCTGCAAGGGTGACAGAGACGTCCCCCCGCTCGGGATGCCGATGGCGACGGCGACACGGGTCCAGCGCGGCCGCTCTCAGTCCCGGAGGCGCCCAGGTTCCTTGGCGTGGGTCCCGCGCAGCGTGATGCGCCCCTAACCTCCCGGAGCTCCTCAGAGCTTCCCTGATTAGGTCGGGCCCACTCAGGACACTCTCCCTTTGAATTCAACATAACCTAACTGGGGACCTGAACTCTGTCTGAAGCCTCCCTGCTGCTCGGTCAGGAGCGCGACCCAGCCAGGGCATGGCGTCAGCAGCACCCTCAAAGGCCCTCCTCCTCCTTGGGGCGAAGTGGTCACAGGGGCCCTTGAACTGGCAGGGTCCCTCACAGGCTTTCTTTCCTAAGAGCTGGCGGCAAAGGCCGTGAGGCCTGTACTCACAACTCCTGCCCAGTCCCCGTGGACCAGACCCAAGGCTCCTAGCTAGAGGTCAGGCCTCTCCCTGAGTCCTGGGCCCACCGGGCAGCCGCAGCCAACGGGATGGTCAGCCCAAGCCAGGGGTGAGGGCAGGAAACTGGGCTCAAGGAGAAGAAGGTGCCCGGAGGAACAGCACGGGCCAGCGAGCCCCCTGTGTGCATCCCCCCTCGGCCAGCTCCCGGCCACTGGCCCATGTGCCCAGCCCCAGGACTGGGCAAGGAGAGCCACGGCCTCGGGCCCGTCCGTGGCCAGGCCTGCATCCCCTCCATGCTGCTGTCCTGGCCCCACACTTCCCTCAGGCCAATGCACTCCCAGGTGGCCACAGCTGCCGACGGCCATAGGCCAGCTGCTCCCCTCCAGTAGACAGGGGCCGCTCTGCGCACCTCCATCAGACTGTCCCCACTCCCGGGCTCCCCAGAAGCCACCACTACTGAGCCAGGGCCACAAGGTTGCAGAGCATGGCTACCCCAGGGCCAGGCCCCCACCACCAAGGCTGCTGTCCTTCCAGCTGCAGCACCCCTGCCCTGGCCAGGGGCCCATACATGTCGTTCCATAAATACACATACAGTACTGTAAACGTATTTTCTCTTCCTTATGATGTTTTCTCCAGCTTACTTTATTAAAATATGTATCACATGTAATGCACAAAATATGTATTGACTGCTCATGTTATCCATAAGACTTCTGGTAAACGGCAGGCTATTAACGGTTAAAGATTTTTTAAAGATTTTACTTATTTATTCATGAGAGAGAGAGAGAGGGAGGCAGAAGCAGAGGGAAAGGCAGGCTCCCCATGGAGCAGGGAGCCCAGTGCAGGGCTTGATCTCAGGGTCCTGGGATCATGACCTGAACCGAAGGAGACGCTTAACCAACTGAGCCACCCAGGTGCCTCAATAATTAAATTTTTGAGGAACCAAAAGTTTTATGCAGATTTTTGACAGCATCAGGGGAGGCTTCACTAACACCCCTCCTGTCCCCTTGTTGCTCTGTTAACTGTATACAGGACACGTTCCTGGCATTGGAGTCTTTGGGGGCCATCTCAGAATCTCCCTACCATACAGATAACCTGCTTGTCCCACAAATGACTGTGTATACAGAAAGCCCTCAGTAATCCAGATAAGTCACTTAAAAAAACCACACACACACACAATTAAAAATTACCAACGCCAGAGGCACCTGGGTGGCTCAGTCAGTTAAGCATCCAACCCCTGGTTTTGGTGCAGGTCGTGATCATAAGGCTGTGAGGTTGGGCTCTGCACCTAGCAGGGAGTCTGCTTGAGGTTCTCTCCTCTTCTCTCTCCCTCCCTTTATGCCCCTCTCCCCATGCCAGCTCTCTAAAATAAATGAAATCTTTAATTAAAAAAAAAACCTTACCAACTCCCAACTTAATCCACGGGTCACTATTGAAATTGACACTCAATTTTAACTTCATTTCGTGGAAAATGAGTTGAGATCTAAGCTCAAGCTACTGTAACAACTGCTCCTGGTGAAATGCCTATGCCCAGTTATCAGGACCTGGCCGTCACGACAGGCGAAGGAGAACGAAGTAAGAACAGCAGCTGTTCTCCCACCAGCAGCTGCAGGAGTGTGACACGGATCAGATGGATTAGCAGGCGAGCTGGCTGGTCAGGCTAATAGCACTGATGCTCATTAAAAAGTCCAGAAGTGAGAAGCTTGCTGTAACAAATATATCTTACGGACATAAATTTTTCATAGGACTAGGCATTCAAAATTCTAACAGATGGGTCACTAGAGGAAAAGGCACAATTAAATCTACTAAAACGCATTTTTTAAATCAAATCTTTTAGGTAAGTGAGACACATTTATGAATATACGTCATGCTAATCTTCTCCCAGGTAGTTCGAGACCACCGCTAACATCTCTGTTCAGGCTGCCCGGATACGTGACAATACCTGCCGTCGTTCCAGCCGTCCCTCGGATGACAGGCTATGCACCTCCACCGCACATCCACTCTTAAAAAGGTAACCTGCTGCTTTCCCCTTCCCTCTGAAGTACGGTACATTAAGCTGATGTTTTCCATGTTTTAACTCAGCAAACAGAAGATGAATCAAGACCACGACTTTTCTTATTTTAGATCAATGGTTTGCAGACTTTGGGGGTGCATCAAGGATTTTGGTAAATATGCCCACTTCTGTACTCCAACCCACAGCCTGTGATTAATTCATTTAATTTGGGTAGAGGGGATCCCTGGGTGGCTCAGCGGTTTAGCTCCTGCCTTTGGTCCAGGGCGTGATCCTGGAGTCTCAGGATCGAGTCCCACATCAGGCTCCCTGCATGGAGCTTGCTTCTCCCTCTGCCTGTGGCTCTGCCTCTCTCTCTCTCTCTTTCTCTAGGTGTCTCATAAATAAGTAAATAAAATCTTAAAAAAAAAATAATCTGGGTAGAGTCCCTTGAACGTGCACGTTCAGAACCCTTGATGGTTTGGACTCAGGTGAGCCACAGACCACTGTTTGGGAAACCATGTCTATTAAAGTCATTTGAGATTCCATGAGCTGTTTTGTGATCCTACCACAAACTGACCCCTAGTGAACTTCCTGTTCACTGAGACCCCCAGATTATAGACACTGGTTCCTAGGAAGTATGGATGATCAATTTCTAGGGAACAAGTCACAAGAGCTTCAACCTAGCACTACTAAATTGCATCATAATAGATGTATCACGTTAACCTTTGAAGGGCTTTTGAGATATTGACTTCATCACACAAATATGCACCTCATAAGGTTGCTATCATATGTATATAAGCGGCCTCTCTACGTCTTTGTGATTGCCAATCGCTTTCTTCACCAGATGCCTCCTACCTGGGCAGCTTTTCTTCTCATTTGCACAGTAGGTGCTTTCACAAGGTAGGCATGCTTCTCCTTCTCTATCTCTTCCATATAGCTGCACACCTGGTTTTCTTCTACATTACTCATAAGTAGTATTTAGTGATTCCTTTTTAATATGATTTCCACTAGTAGTAGTTGTTGGTTTGTTTTTTGTTTTTTGTTTTTTGTTTTTTCTGATAAGCTAGTGACTACAAAAAACGTGTGAAACTCTGTCTCCTGGCCATTTGGAAAAAATGCATTGTATGCAAGCCCTCAAAGAAACTCATAATTACTTCCAAAAAGCAGAAGTTGCCAGAGACACATTCTCTGATCACACAGTAATAATAAAACCTACATGCCTTAAAAAGTAAAGTTTTTTAAAAAGAAAATATATATATATTAGAGTATGTAGAAATGCAGTGCAACGAGAGCCCTGTAGAGCGAATCTGAGGAAAGGTTCCACAAAAGGCAATTTTCCTCATCAAGGGCAGTCTAGCCTGCACATTGCCCACGGGTCTCCAGGACTTGCCCTCAGCTCCTACACCCTGCCACCCAAGTGACTTCCCCATTGGGCTCAACTACAACCAAGGCAGTGATAACAGAATCTTAAAAAACTGTAAGAGAACCAAAGAATTAGTGGAATAGAATTGCTCAATATGTTCTGTAATATACAGGTAAAAAATATAAGTGATTTTTAAATGTCATCTGAAATAAGACTAAATATTAACAACCCCATTAAAACACATCTTATTTAACTAAAGCTTTTTATTATCATTATTCAAAACCATCATCTAGAGGACTTATTTTACAGAATTTTGCAGAAAGTAAATTGTTCATTCCAGAAAAGCATCAACTAAAGAAATCTGTCACTCCCAATATATACAACTAGGGAAAAAAAAAAGTTTTAATCTCATGACAACTGTGTTCAGACACTCGCAAAAAAAATTTAGAATCAATTTAAATGAGTCAATTCATAATTTTAAAAACTCAATTAAAAGGATAATAATGTATTCAATGTTTTTAACTGCTATCTATCTTCTTTTTTACTTTTCCTTTGAAACTGAAGAAAAGGATTTCTCTAGTTCAATGAAGTTTCAGTAAAGCAGTAACTTAAATGACAACAGACTTTTAAACGCTCTTGGAGACATACGGTTATTTTAAAAGCACCTGAGTGAAAACCTTTGTTGATAAAGATTGTTTTTTAAGTTTCTCTAAAATAATTCAATAAAAATAGAAGGGGAAAAATAATAGATGGGATGGGTGAGTAACTACAAAAGTCATGGCTATGAACAAAGCTTAATGTGTAAAACAGATCTTGAATAAACAGAGCTGGGAAGGCCGAAGTCAAGAGAAGGTCATACTAATTGCGCTTCAGTTGTTTGGTTTGCTTTTAATCATATATCTTGGAATTGTTTGTTTTGATAAGATTGTTTTTGCTGCTCTTGTGTGGTGGAACCCATGCAACATAACTAAAGTTGGAGTTTTCTCTAGAGATGCTCTTTTCAAGCTAAAATGAACAGAGACCAACATTGCCCCCCTTCACCTTCTACCTCTGAACTTCTCAGTGACAGAGGTGTGTGTGGATAGGGTGAGGACCCCTGGCCGCCTGGTGTTTTTGAAAAATTACCATCAGGAGATGATAGCATGTCAGGCACACAGACGACAACTACCACCTACCACATAAGAATAAGTTTGCATTTAACGGTGTATCCTGTTAACGAAACATTATGTTTCTCACTTATATATTTACCATCTCCTTTTTTTTTTGTTATTCTAAACTCATCTATTTGTTCAGCATGTCATTTTTTTTGTTTCTGAATGTTGAAAACTATCTTTTAAAAATCACTTTAAAAAGCATAAGAGAACCAAAGAATTAGTGAAATATAAAGTCGAATTTTGCAGTCAAAAGAACCAAACAAAATAAGAGTGCACAGAATATTCACAAAAAAGCATAGCTACTCTTTCATTTCATTCATTCATTCATTTATTCATTCATTCAACAAATCTCCTACTTATTTTAGAACTATCTTTCAAAATCTTTCAGATTAATCTTCCTAACGCAAACTTTATGTATTGTGTATTTTGCTTTTCAAGAGCTTCCAGTAAATCTCTCCCACTTTATTAGCTCAATTTCCCTAGCCCCTAATATTATATGGTTGGTAACTAGAAGATATTAAGTCAGTATTTGTTGAAAGTTTGAGATAGATTCATTTTATTTGAATTGTTCTTTCTTATTCGGAAGGCTTTCTATTCCTTTGCTCCGTTCCTTGTTTTCCACTACTGCCCAAAGAAAACCAGGAAATTTATCATAAAAGCCTCTTGCTTATTCCATTCCATTGCTCTTGACTTCTTTCTTTATGGAATATGTGGTTCAGTACTCCTATAAATACGATACACATCTCATTAATACTTATAAATATGATATAAATATGCACATGTATATATTTACATATCTAACATACTCCCTATGATTCTACGGCAGCCAGGTAATATTTCAGGATATGGCAATCTTAGTTATAGCCATGAAGGTAAATAAAATATTTATCACAAAAATGTAATATTCTTTATTCATTCATTAATGCATTGTCCATTTATTCCCTCGTTCAACACTCATTCATCCCAACAAATATTCTTCGGTGTCTGCTAGTGCCATACAATGTGCTAAGGATTAGAAAGAGAGATGGTAAGGAAAACAGATATATGCTTGCCCTCTTAAAGCTTACAGTAGAGAGAGGGAACATTACTCAACTCATTCAAAAAGTAAACAGTTATAATATGTAAGTGCTAAAAAGGAAGAGCATAGGAAGCAATAGTACCCTAACAAGGGAATGTGATTTAGTGAGGGGGTAGGTGGCAGTCTAATGAGCCTTCTCTAAGAAGTTCAGTTTGAACTGAAGTTTGAAAAATGAGTAGGATTTTCTACTCATAGAAAATAGGTGGGTGATTTTCTAAAGCAGTAGGAAGCCTCACAGATAAGAGCTTTTTAAAGCAGTGGAGAGAACAGAACATACTCAAGAAATCAAACGAATCCAGTATGAACAAACCATCACTGGAACGATAACGGCACAACCCATCATGGGCCAGAATGATGGAGGCTGTTTTTGGTCTTTATTATAAGAACAATGGTAGACCATTATAAACTTTAAGATAAAGGAGTGACAACCGTCTCTGGCTGCTGTAAGGAGAACAGATTAGAGTGGGCAAGGAAGGAGAAGAGAAGTCTTAGAAGGCCATGATGGGGCTTGCCCAGAGCAGTCAGGGAGAACCAGGAAGGGCAACTCAATCCACACGGGAGAAACACGTGTTTCTCAGAGGAGGTGATGCTTGAGCTAATTATCTTGTGAGAAGTAGGTATTGGTCAGTCAGATAGTGGAGAGATGGGCATTTCAGTGTCTACTCAACCTGCTTGATCATTCCTATCTTATTGACCCTTCTGTTCCTCTCTGCTTGGGATTATGCCCCTACACTTTGGACTCTGCTTACTTACCTAAAACCACAATATCTATTTGCCTTCTCCTCAATGGGTGGACTTTCTGGATACTGAAATCTTTCTTTCTGCCTCCCTCTAGAATATTTATGCATTTCATCTTTTGTTTATTCATACGTTTTTTATACTGTGTATTAAATTCTCTGTTAATTTTCAAAAAAAAGTAGATGAATTAGGAGCAACTGCAACCCTTATAAAACTCAAAGACAATTGAAGAAGAGGATATTATAAAAAGATTCAAGTTTTCATTCAAGGCATATTCATTAAATAGCTATCATGGACTAAGCATAAGAATACAGCAGTGAAACAAAAAAAATTGGCTGCTCTCTTGGTATTCACCTCTAGTGAGGAAGATAAACTGTAACACACCATGATAAGGACAATTACAGAGACCAGAACAAAAAAAAAAAAGAAAGAAAGAAAACTGTTAATATCAGAGGATAGAAGAGTGTCCATTTTCATGAAAAAAGTGGCATTTTTGTCGAGTCTTAACAGACAAAAGAGAGCCTGTCCAGCAAAATCGTGGAGGAAAGCCTTTCTAGACTGTGTGATGAGTGTGTGGAGAATCTGAGTGAGAGTACAGAAATTAAAAGTTGCAGAACCTTTAGTTCTTTGAAAAATAATTCTGGACTTGGTATAGAGCAGAGTATTCCTAAAAAGAGGCTAAGCAGCAAGAAGACAAGTTAAAAGTCTGTAGTAAAAGTACGAATGGAAAATATTGACATCTGGACTTCTGAAGAGCTAACTAACAGTACAGATGGAAAGCAAAGGGTGGGATCGTTCGCAGGCTTCTGCATCAGGTACCAGGGGTCTTCAGAGTAAGACTACCAGGCATGGAATGCATTCGGGAGTCAAAATCACAGAATTCTCCTCTTTTAGCTTCTGTCTCTTACTCTTTTGCTCACCCTGCAGTGTTGGTACTCCCAGGATTTCCCTTGCTTTCTTTGGGATACACATAAAACCAAACGGTAATTTTTATAAACAAACAAAAACAAAACCCAAGTAGATAGGAAGAGGACTATCAAGGAGGACACACTCTGAGAAGCTGAGTTGTAAACTTCAACATCCACTGCCTTGATCTTTCCTTATTTCCATGGAACCCAGGTGCTGAATTTATGCACAGGTGGTGGGGGGGGAGGGAGCAGATGTAGTGGTGAGGTGCTAGGTACAAGAACCTCCACTTTGCATACCAACTGCTCCATGTACTGACTGGTGACAACTCAACTTCTATAACCTAAGTGTTTCTTTATTTGAAACATGAGACAACAAAACTTTCTTCGTAAGAGTGTGGTGAAGATTAAATAAAATATGCCATGGAAACCATTCCTAGCACTGTAAGGACCTCATAAAACATTAGTTTAAAATAATCATAGGGGCGCCTGGGCAGCCCAGTCGGTTAAGCATCGGACTCTTGATTTGGGCTCAGGTCATGATCTCAGGGTCATGAGACTGCACACTGCGCATGGATCCTGCTTAAGCTTCTCTCTCTCTTTCTCCCTCTGTCCCTCCCCCTTCCTAAAAAATTAAGAAGAAAGTAATTACTTTCTTCCTATAATTCCTATAATTTCATTTGATCCTATAATTCTTTCTTCCTACATGTTCATTTGATCCTCACAAAAACTCAACAGGACAGGTACGTGCATGATATTTATTATGACCATCATCCCCACCGTTACAGGTCAGGGAACTGAAGCACAGAGTTTTCGGGTCTTGCCTGGAGTCATGTAGTTTGCAAATGCTAAAGCTGTAATTAAGAATATAGGCAGCCTGGCTTTGAAGTTAGAAATCTTAACTCCCGCAGATCCTGGCATTCCCACAAGGATCCAGGAAATCCTTGCCTGATCCCGTAACTGGTCACCACGTCCTTGCCCCCTGGTTCCGGCCTTGCCTAAGGGCCACTCTCCTCTACCATTCATGTTCCACACTGCTTTCTCCTTTTTCTCAATCATCTCCACTCATTGGCTGTACAGTGAACCTTAGAGTTTAATCATTTGTTCTTACTTATTTCTGTAATGGATGTAAAGTCTTGTTTTGAGTGCAAACCCTTGAGGCAGGGATTATATCCCAGTCTTGGTATTCTCTTCAGTAATGGCTCAAGGGCCTGAGTATCAGTAAGCGCTCGGTAAATACTCGTTCAGTGACTGATTCTCAGACTTCAAGGCATCACTACTGGAAGGAACAACCAGTAGAGCTATTTGTATAAGGCCTGATCGCTCCTACTGAAGATTTCACAGTAGTAAAAAATGCAGAGAGCATCGATGACAGAGAGCTCCCACTTGTGAGAGTATCACTCAAGGGCCCACACAGAAGAGGCAAAGCTCTTATAATCTGTGATGAAGAATGATCTAATCTTGTTCTTTTAGCTACTGCTGTGAAGGTTACTTTTACAGTAAAAGACAGAGGCATATTTAAAGATAATTTTGTGAAATAAAAATGTTTAGTTTTTTTCCTCTTAATAATTACAATTAGGACAATTATTTTTTTTCAAGGTTTATTTATTTTAAAGAGAGAGAGTGCAAGAGAGAGCACAGTGTGGGGTGGGGGAGAGGCAGAGAGAGGGAGAAAGAAACCCAAGCAGACTCTGAGATC
Source organism: Canis aureus (assembly GCF_053574225.1). Classification (NCBI taxonomy): domain Eukaryota; kingdom Metazoa; phylum Chordata; class Mammalia; order Carnivora; family Canidae; genus Canis; species Canis aureus. Next base: position 68,047,947 of record NC_135611.1, on the reverse strand, counting down.
ATGACCTGAGCTGGAACCAAGAGTCTGACACTTAACCGACTGCACCACCCAAGCACTCCCAGTTAGGATACTTTAGAAGAATGAATATTCATTGACTTGAGTCCTTGTACAATCAGAAAAGAACCGTTGGTGCGTTTAAAGCAGTTTGAGGGCAGCCCCGGTGGTGCAGCGGTTTAGCGCCGCCTGCAGCCCAGGGCGTGATCCTGGATGCCTGGATCGAGTCCCATGTCAGGCTCTCTGCATGGTGCCTGCTTCTCTCTGCCTGTGTCTCTATGAATAAATAAAGTCTTAAAAAAAAAAAAATAAACAAAAGTAAAGCAGTTTGAGAAAAAAATATAATAAATAATTGCTATTTTTTAAAACAAAGTAATATATCTAGAATGACATGAATAAGGATAGAATTTGTAGTAACAGTCCAAGTGTACTATTTGGAAAGTAACAGTTTGAAAATAACAGTTCATTAAAGTAATTTATATTTGTTTGAAGTCCTTAAGAACTAGAGTCACAAAGACAGGCTTGAAAGTCAAATAAGTCAGATAAAAGAGTAAAAGTCAGAGTGGATTTTAGAAAAAAAAATTTAAGAAGATCATTTGAAAGAAAATGAGTACTATGACATTTACATTTTTTAACTTAAGAAATATTAATTGGTGTTATTTGTCTCATTTTTGTTGCCAATACCCACATGATTTCTAAAGAGCAGAGTGGCAATTTTAAAACCAAATGTAACCTTAATTTCATTCCTTTATTCAACTTGAAGATATCTATGAGGGTTTGTGCAATTGAATTTGCAACAATATGGAAGTGAAAGAAAACCATGTTCTTCCTGAAAAGAACTGGAAACTCCCTCAGAATGAGGAATGTTGGGGAGAATGCTTAATTGTTAAGTGTAGACTATGTTAACTTATAAATCCTGGCAGGAAGATATGATTAAGGATATCCAAAGGACAGCTGAAAATTAGGAGCTCAAGTTCACAGAAGAGCTCAAATACAGGAATAAGGATTTTAGAGTCACTGATGGAGAAGTAATGTCTAAATCTATGGGCTTAGATAAGACTACAAATTTTGCATCATTAGGTTGACTTTACCACATTCTTGGGTCAATAGGAGAGAATGTTGATCTTATTTTACTGGTTTCATATTCCTGGAAGTAAATAAATACTGACAATAATAATGCAGAAAAGAATTAGCAAAGCTGTTCAGGAAGCAGAAGCACCACTATTTGAATTATTAAAATTGGTGATAGTTGGGGCACCTGGGTAACTCAGTTGGTTAAGTGTCTGACTCTTGGTTCAGCTCAGGTCATGATCTCAGGGTCCTGAGATTGAGCCCCTCATCGGGCTCAGTGCACAGTGAGGGGTTGGCTTGAGATTCTTTCCCCTGCTCTTCGCCCCACACTCTGTCTCTCTCAAATAAATAAATCTTTTAAAAAAATAGTGATAGTCATGAATTTTCAATTCTTCTGGAGTCTTTTGTTAATATAGTCTTACAGCTTGTGTATCTTATTCCTAGAAGGTCATCATATAGATACAAATGAAGATGACTAACCCCCATGGGGATAATTAACAAGCACATACTTAAAAATGATCCTCTGCATGGCATTGTAACAATCCCGTGATTTTTAAAAAGACAGACTTTCTGGGCAGCCTGGGTGGCTCAGCGGTTTAGTGCCATCTTCAGCCCAGGGTGTGATCCTGGGGTCCTGGGATCGAGTCCCATATCAGGCTCCCTGCATGGAGCCTGATTCTCCCTCTGCCTGTGTCTCTGCCTCTCTCTCTCTCTGGGTCTCTCATGAATAAATAAATAAAATCTTTAAAAAAACTTTCTTTCCCTTTGCATTAACATGTATAGACATGAACTTTTAGCAAAGAAGTAATGAGGTGAATCTATTATGAAGGATTTCAAGCAAATCTCCTGAACAAAGATTTCAGTTCAAAGAAACATTTTACTTGTCTATGCGAGTAAATATGTAGTGATCCATTACTCAGTCAACACACATTCAATTATTCACATAATGAAGTCAAATATATGAAACGAAACACACTGGGGAGGATTTGTTAAATTGTTATGATCTGTGAGTGGATCTCAAAATCAATTTAGTAGGTTAAAAGCAGTATTAAAAATGAAGAACACATAGTAGAAATATTGGAATGCACTGAATGTAATACATCTAAGTATTGCTTGAAGACATTTTATGACATTTTCAGTGTGTGTGTGTGTGTGTGTGTGTGTGTTAGACAAAAAGAACTGGTCATAATTTAAATGCATTTCTTACAAAAAAAAAAAAGAGTTTAAAAGCTGCTACTTGTGAGAAGTCGAGGAGAGAGGAGGGACATTGGTGTGTTGACCAAGGAATAAATATTCCCAGTCTGCCTCAAACATTCTCAGGCTCTTACCCACCAGGTCTTTGCCTTCAACTTCACCATGTTAAGCTTGGTTGATGATACACCTAAAACTATACCTTAGAGAATGAATGTATTCAAACTGGATGTCATCCTTAATCAGATTCAACATGAACATATTTAATTCTCCATTTCATCTTTGTTAGCAGACCTAAAGTGTACTGGGATTTGTCTCATAGTCTTACCAATACTACTATGACATTATACCCGTTGAATACGAAAACACCTTATCAACTCTGAACTTTACTACTAAATATTTCTCATTGGCAAAGTGGTGTTTGTGAACTTCAAAAAAAAAAAAAAAAAACACCACCACCACCACCAACAACAACAAAAATGGAAGGACTCAGAAGAAAGTTCAGATTCCTGAAAGATTCCTGAATTTATCTCAGAAAAAGGTAAATGATTTTTAAAAGAAGAATAAACATTCAAAATATGGCCTATAATATCTTTTATTAATTGAGATACAATATTAGTATTAAATAATGGTTAGACATGAGCATCTCACTGTTATTCTGGATTTCCCTATGTGGATCAAAGAAACAAGATCTGAGCTGTCAAATCTTGTCAAATCAAATTTGGGAGCCTGTTAAAGCGTTTAAGTTTTGAGACTTTTCTTTCCAATTCCTCATCTTGGGTTTACTCTAAATACTGAGAACAAATCAGATTACTGTTAAAGTGTAACAAATATTTCAGTAACCTTTGGGGGTATAAATTTGGGGTATGATACATTCCGACCCTTGAAACTATAAACTGCTCATATCTACAGATAAGACCCCACTAAATAGAGCTAATATGTGTACTCTAATCCTACTCCCACCGCACCAAAAAGTTTTTTTGAAGAAACTCAGAACAGACTCAACGTTAAAGCTTCTGAAGAGATGTGAAAAGATTGGATTTTATCTTTGAAGCCCAACACTCCATCACAGCCATAGATGAGATAGATAGATAGATAGATAGATAGATAGATAGATAGATAGATAGATAGATGATAGATGATACATAGGTAGATGATAATAGAAGATAGATGATAGATGATGATAGAAGATAGATAGACAGAAGATAGATGATAGATGATAGATACATAGATGATGGGAGATAGATGATAGATAGAAGATATAGATAAAGATAGATAGAAGATAGATGATAGATAGATACATATGCATAACCTTCAGTATAAAAGGGAGTTGTAGGAGAAGTAATATGGAAATGGTACAATAGGTAGAAATTCTAGGTCTGTTGGACTCTGAACAAGTCCACCAGAATGGCTCTGTACTCAAGGATGGAGGCAGAGTCTCAGACCAAAAAAAAATTAAGACCATGAAGAGAGTAGAGAAGGAATGAGAGGCTTCTTCAGATTGGGCCTGGGGACATTTCCCTGCCCCGTCTCTCATAGTAGGAACTTGCCGGACATGTAGAACAAGATGCAAGACAGGATAGGAAGGTATGAAAAATAAAACTAATTTAAAAAAACTATATACTGTTAAATGAGACTATATGGTTTTGTAAAGACATTAAAAAAAAAACAAAACAAAAACAAAAAAAAAAACCTTATAACTGAAGAAGACCACTGCTTTTGTCTGGGTAGAACACTAGGGATAAGAATGTTATGCTTGGATTTTTTTAAAATTGTAAAATACATATGACATAAAATTCCCTATCCTAATAATTTTGATTTTGTTGTTGTTTTTGAGAGAGAAAAAGACAGAACGGGGGAGTGCAGGGAAGAGGGGCAGAGGGGGAGGGAGAGAAAGAGTCTGACACAGGCTCCACAACTAGGGCAGAGCTCAACGTGCGGCTCGGTCCCAGGACCTTGAGATCATGACCTGAGCCAAGGCCAAGGGTCGCATGCTTCCCTGATGGAGCCACCCAGGCACCCCCACTATCCTGACCCTCCCGAAATGCACGTGAGTGGCATCAAGGATCTTCATGCTGTGGTGCAACCACCGCCATAGTCCATCTCCACAATCTGTATCTCCAAAACCTGAAATTCTGTACCCGTCACCCGGTGTGGCCCCTCCCTCCTACCCCCCTCCCAGCAGCCCATTGTTTCCGGGCTCTACCTCAGGTACCACTGGCAGGTGGAATCCCACAGTGTCCGTCTTCTGTAACGATTTTATTCAGCATCATTTCAAGGTGCATGTGTGGTACAGCCTGTGTCGCAATGCCCTTCCTTTTTAAAATTCAGGAATATCCCATTGCATATATTAAGCCACACCTTGTTTATCCTTTCATCTGTCCTTGGACATTTGGGTTGATATTTTTATTTTTGTTTTTATTTTTATTTTTTTGGGGGGGTGAATTTTAAAAATCAAAATATATTCATATATTGCTTTTGCAAACACATATAAATACCTTAAGAATATGTGTGGGACAGAAGCACGTTTGTGCTGTGAAAGGCTTTGTGATGCTATTTCTGGTGAAATGATTTTCTTCTCTAAAAAGAGAAAAAAAAAGATGTGATAGAAGCAAATATAAAAATATATAAAGCAAATGAGCAAGTGAGGAGAGTCTTTCCCCACAAAGGCTAGTAGGCCACATATAAAGCAAATAAAATTCAATTTAGTTTTGTAGCATGAAAAAATAGTATAAGAGAAACTAAAATAAAAAATAAAATGACTTTTTAAATTGAGAACATAGAACAAATTCTTAAATATCTAAGAAAAATAAGGTAAAATAGGCTTATTTCCATGTAATAACAATTATTCAAATCACTCAATTTCTGGTGTAGAATGATGGAGATTTTTCTTTTTTTGCTTAAATAGAGTTTCTAATTGTACAAGTAAGTAATAAACGTGTATTATTCTATTACCAGATTTTTTTAAGGGGAGACTTCCATTTCATGTTTTATTTCTGGAAAGAAAAGGGCAAGGAGAAGAAATGAGATGCCATGGAATACAGGAAATGAAATCCAAAGCAGGGAGAATGAAATAAAAGAAAGAACAAGAATTAGGTGGGCTGAGGTAAAGAAGGGATAATAGTAAACACAAACATAAAGACAACTGGGTTGAGGAGTGGTCGATACTCCTCACCTATGTAAACTTAATGCATAAAAAATGATGAATCACTGACCTCTATCACTCAAAAAATAAAAATAAAACTAACATATGCATCAATGTATCAATCAATGCAAATCTTTAGAATTAAAAAAATTATATTTCCCAATACTCCATCCCATCAGATTTAATCTTGACATTTTTACTGTGGCTTACTGAAATCATTCTTATTAAAACCAAGAAAATATCCAGCTTGGGGACCAAGGGGTTTCCATTTTTTTGCATATTTTTTATTGGAGTTCAATATGCCAACATATAGTATAACACCATGACATGATACTGTACATAGAAAACCCAAAAGACTCCACCCTAAGATTGCTAGAACTCATACAGCAATTCAGCAGAGTGGTAGGATGCAAAATCAATGCTCAGAAATCAGTGGCATTTCTATACACTAACAGTGAGACTGAAGAAAGAGAAATTAGAGAGTCAATCCCATTTACAATTGCACCCAAAAGCATACGATACCTAGGAATAAACCTAACCAAAGAGGTAAAGGGTCTATACCCTAAAAACTACAGAACACTTCTGAAAGAAACCGAGAAAGACACAAGGAGATGGAAAAACGTTCCATGCTCATGGATTGGAAGAATTAACATTGTGAAAATGTCAATGCTACCCAGGACAATTTACATGTTCAATGCAATCCCTATCAAAATACCATGGACTTTCTTCAGAGAGTTGGAACAAACCATCTTAAGATTTGTGTGGAATCCGAAAAGACCCCGAATGGTAGGGGAATAATGAAAAAGAAAACCAGAGCCGGGGGCATCACAATGCCAGATTTCAGGTTGTACTACAAAGATGTTGTCATCAAGACAGTGTGGTACTGGCACAAAAACAGGCACACAGATCAATGGAACAGAACAGAGAATCCAGAAGTGGACCCTCAACTAATGGTCAACTAATATTCGACAAAGCAGGAACGACTATCCATTGGAAAAAAGGACAGTCTCTTCAATAAATGGTGCTGGGGAAATTGGACAGCCACGTGCAGAAGAATGAAGCTAGACCATTCTCTGACACCAAAGGTAAACTCAAAATGGATGAAAGATCTAAATGTGAGACAAGAACCCATCAAAATCCTAGAGGAGAACATGGGCAACACCCTTTTTGAACTTGGCACAGCAACTTCTTGCAAGATACATTGATGAAGGCAAGGGAAATAAAAGCAAAAATGAACTACTGGGACTTCATCAAGATAAAAAGCTTCTGCACAGCAAAGGAAACAGTAACAAAACTAAAAGACAACCTACAGAATGGGAGAAGATATTTGCAAATGGCACATCAGATAAAGGGCTAGTATCCCAAGATCTATAAAGAACTTATCAAACTCAACACCCAAGAAACAAACAATCCGATCATGAAATGGGCAGAAGACATAAACAGGAATTTCACCAAAGACATGCACATGGCCAACAAGCACAGGCAGAAATGCTCCACATCACTGGCCATCAGGAAAATACAAATTGTAACCATAATGGGTTTCCATTTTTACCTGACCATTCAGATGGAAAAGAAGGTGGGGGAGAAAGCTTCCAATCAGCTCTCTGCCTAAGCCAGGGGCTGGCCTTCCACCCCGTGGGCCGGACGCAGCAAGAAGCCTCCTAGACCGAATGACCAAACAACTGGGGTAAAAAAAAACCACCCTATAAAGAAAGGATCTTGGGGTTGTATGCAACAAGATTCTAACTTAAAGGCAATCTTTGTAAAGAAGAAGAAATCCCAAAGCTTTCCTGAAATACCAGGGCTTTTTTACTGAAGCATGATCAGAGTGGTGCGATTTTTCAGACTTCAGGACTCAATTGCCACAACCAGTTTCAAGAGCATTGCATATTCCATTTTACAAGCAGTCACATACCTAATGAAGCATTCACATATCAGAAACTCAATGATTCAAATACAAATTTTTTTAAGTTGCCAAAACTGCGATCTACCCTTAGTGTTCTCTCTGATTATGACATTTATTTTCAAGTGTCTAGAAACCAAATGAATGAGAATATGAATCAATAGAATTAAACTCTTTTGAAAATTTACCAAGGAGCCTGAAATAATTTGGCCTCCCTTCCCATATTCCCATTAGCCAAAAACGCTTTTGGTTTCCCGGCTATTATGCTGCCCAGCTAGGCCCGCAAGATCCCCCCCCGCCGCCCCCCAGAAATCTGCTGTGAGAAGTAGGACGATCTTCGCCAGGGGAGTCGGAGAGCGACAAACCAGCAGCAAAGAAGGAATGGCACGGCAATTAGATAATAAATAACAGAAGCCAAAGGCAGATAATCAGGCATTAGGTACATACACAATTTCGATGAAAATTATATTTAGACATTTGAAAACAACAGTGACTTACTAATTATTTTATGCCTTTCATTTCAGAAATAAAGGGCAAGGAAGTTATCTCTCATCATACATATTTGATAGACTATGGCCTAAGAATTGAGCTTACGTTATTCTCCCACAAGGAGCAATTACAGTTTTCACTACAAATATCCAAATAAAGACTTGGGGTTTATTATATTGTGGCCTCAGAGGTCCATTTTTTTTTTTAAACTCCAGATAACTGGAAGACTATCCACTTGCATAAACATCATTCCAAATTGTAATACAATTCTTGTCAGACAATGTATTTCACACTGTTTAAGTAATACTCCCATCGAGTAGAGTCATATAAGACACTGCCAAGTTTACCTGCAGAGAAACACACTTCAATAGTTCTCACACAGCGTGAAGGCATTTATCATTATTCAAATATAGAAGAAAAGAAAAGGTTCCGATGTTTCTGACATTATAACTGGCTTGTGGTAAACTGCTGTTAAGCAGTGTTCAGTGGGCTGTACTTATCCTACACAATTGGAGGAGATCGCTCATGCTGTTCCGCAAAATACTAAGAGAATCAGAAATTCGCTGGGTTAGAATTTCTTCCTTAGCTCTTACCCTGCACGCCTATAAACTCTAAAAAGTCAACCACAGACAAATCTAAAAAAAAAAAAAAAATGAGCAATTAAGAAAGGAGAAATATATATGTATGTATGTGTTTTTGTATGTTTTTTTTAAGAAAGGAGGTATTTTTTTTTCCATTATCTTTTCTGTCTTGTTCATGTGAGTCTGAGTGGAATGTTTACAAAATGTTTTGACAAAGGCAAATAGATGTTGATTTTCAGCAGTTGGCCAAATCCTGAATACATAGCAATGGCATTCAGGCAAAGTTCCATGTGAAGCAGAGCATTTCAAATTAGACCAACTCCTCTCCCATCTCAGCCATGTCCCTATCACAGGGTCTAGCCTATTCATAAATGGGACTAAGTAAGAACAATGACAGTTCGGACGGTCATTTTAAAATCGGTAATTTACACAAGGTACAGAAACATTTGGGGGAAATGTTTTTGTTGTTTGTAGTAAAAAAAAATTGTTTTCAATTTGAAAACCACATGTTAGGAGTTTCCTAGTGGATTTAGAAATTAGTAAAATCCTACACAATATGAATATCCTACTTAATTTATGAACACCTTTTAGACACTATAAATGAAAACATATTTAGATTCAATAGTAATGAACTCAAAAATGACTAACCCATGTTCAATTCTGTTTAAGAGAACTTGCTATCGTCACCTTAATGTTCAACTGAAAGAATTATCTTAAGATTCATCTAAATGAGTACTGGGTGTTATACAGAACTGATGAATTACTGAAAACTCTACCTGAAACTAATGATGTACTTTATGTTGCCTAATTGAATTTAAATTTTAAAAAAATTCACCTAAATGGAAGTATTCAGGAATGTTTTTTTGTCTACCTGGGTAGTACATCTTTGCAATTAAACAAACAAAAAAAAATTAGAAATAAAGCAGATTCTTCTTTGAGGTGAGCACAGCTATTTCAAAACTCGGCATCCTTGAGACGGCGGGGACTGGAGCCAGAAGCTATGCTGAACTGAAGCAAGTATTACGTACATACATTACGCAGGATTATATAGCTCCTATCATAAGTAGGATTTCTATTTTGCTCCCTTCACATTTTATTCGCTAATTTCAGCTTTCATTTATCTAACAAACATGTTATATTTTCTAAAACACAAAAACAAATGCACCTGAATACTATTTATGCACCACTTATCTCCCTATTTACACTAGGAAGCCAATGAGCACAAACCAGTGATTTGAAATGTCAAATTACCTTAGCATCTCCAAACGCTGCGGCTTTTAGTAGTCATGGCAGTTAAACAACACAGTCACACCCAGAGCCATACAGGGCTAAGTTTTTAAATACAAATAAACTCCCTTCCTATTTTTCCACAACCACGACTATTAAAATCAGAAATTATTTTGGCTAACAACCTTGAGAAAAAAAAGCATGAGGAAGTTAGCTTTCCTCTTCTAATTTTTTTCTCTTCATTTCCCCACAATCCTGCTTTTATTTCTCTAAACTTGGGGCTAGGTTTGCCACATATTGGCACTCACGGCAGAAGAGGACAGCTGCATTTACCGGCATCCACACTTACTCTCAGAAGATCTGTAAGACTTTGTGATATTAAAAACATAGATAGTCTGCATAACCGATCAATTTTCTCTTTTCTTACACGCGAACCTCAATTATAAAGTCATTTAATATAGATTAACAATGTGCTGAGGTAATTCCATTACATAAAAATATGTTTATGCCTAGAATATTCTGACTATATTTTATTGCTAATAAGTACCTCTAATCTGCTCTAAGAGCTTAGCTCTGATTGCTTTAACACTGCAGTTATAAAATATAGTGTAGACAATGCTCACAAATCAGATTCCAAAGGGAGTAGTAGCTTTAGTCACTATATTGCTATAAGCTACAAGTACACAATTATTTTTAAGATTTTATGTATTTATTCATGACAGACAGAGAGGCAGAGACACAGGCAGAGGGAGAAACAGGCTCCATGCAGGGAGCCCGACGTGGGACTCGATCCCGGGTCTCCAGGGTCAGGCCCTGGGCTGAAAGCGGAGCTAAACTGCTGAGCCACCCGGGCTGTCCCCACAAATACACAATTTTAAAAAGAATTTTGTATTAGAATATATCATTAATAATAAGTAAAGCCAAATTATTAGTGTCATTTAAATAACAAGTAAAGAGATAGCTCAAGTTTATATGGATGTACAACCAATATAAAAATCTTAGGAATCCCAGGGATTAAAAGTAACCTTTTTTATTTTTTCACAGAAATGTGCCCTATTTGGAGAAAAAGTATACCAGTGAAATAGATCATTTTATTTATTTTTTATTTTTTAAATTTTTAATTTAAATTTAATTTACCAACATATAATACCCAGTGCTCATCACATCAAGTGCACTCTGAAATAAATCATTTTAATAATTGGTTAAATCAATGATAGGGTAGCTTGTTCCTTGGCTGAAGTAATCAAACTAGAAAAGTTACTGAAAATATAAAATTTGAAAGTTAATAAAGTCCCCAGCTATAGGGGTACATGGGTGGCTCAGTTGGTTACGCATCTGATTGCAGCTCATGATCTCAGAGTTGTGAAATCTAGCCCCCTGATGGGTAAATCTAGCCCCATGATGGCCATGGGTAGTCTGCTTCAGATTCCCTCTCCCTCTCTCTCTAGCTTCCTCTGCCCATCCCCCCATTCACATGCATGAAATAAATAAATCTTTAAAAAAGAAAAAAAGAAAAAAGAAAGGTCTCCAGCTATTGAGAAATGCTAACATAGTAATGACCTTTCTCGCAGCCTCCAAACTTCATCAAAGCCAATGTCTACTCCCTGCATTTCCTTTCAATAACTCACTAGGAGACCCCACCTTAGTTTTCATAATCTCTCAGAAGAATAAATTTTCAAAATTTAATTTTGACCTTCCCTTCTCTCCTGATAAACTAACCTCTTGCCTTACTAATAGTAAGCATAAACTTAATCCTTTTCTTCTCCCAGTTCACCAACTCTGTTTTGACTTACCTGCTTCTTTAATCAGCCAAACCCACAGCCCACACTTTCCTCTCCTGAACTGCTCTTTTCCCATATCTGCCCATCAAAATTCTCTCTGACTCAACAAAGTGAGTTTATAGGAAATATACCTCAACATAATGAGGACCACGTATGACAAACCCGCAGCTAACATCTTACTTGATGGTGAAAAACAAAGCTTTTCCTCTATGATCGGAAACAAGATCAGAAATAAGTGATCTATTCTGGCCACTTATTCAACACAAGTACTCAAGGTCCCAGCTATAGTAATCAGACAGGAAAAAGAAATAGAAGGCATCCAAAGCGATTTTTTTAAAAAAGTAAAACTGACACTTTTTGCAGATGACATAATACTATATATAGAAAACCCTAACAACTTTACCAAAAAATTATTAGAACTAATAAATCAATTCAGTAAAGTTACAGGATACAAATATAAATAAATATGTTGTACTTCTATACATTAAAATGAAGTAACAGTAAAATTTTAAAAAGAATCCCATTTATAATTTTATCAAAAAAGAATTAAAAACCTACAGATAAATTTAACGAAGGTGAAAGACCTGTGCACTGAAAACTTCAAAAAAAAAATGATGAAATAAATTGAAAATGACACAAATGAAAACATATACCATGCTCATGGATTAGAGGATTTAATACTGTGGGGCACCTGGGTGGCTCAGGTAGTTACCCATCTGCCTTTGGCTCAGGTCATTATCCTGGTGTCTTGGGATGGAGTCCCACATCTGGTTCCCTGATGAGTAAGGAGTTCTCTTGCCCCTCTGCCCCACTCCCTGCTTGTGCACTCTCCCTCTCTCTCTCACTCGCTCACTCTCTCTCTCTCAAATAAATAAATAAAACCTTTTAAAGAAAGATTTGATATTTTTAGAACATCCATAATACCCAAAGCAATCTACAGACTCAATGCAATCTCTATTAAAATAACAACAGCACTTTTCACAGAAATAGAAAAAATAATCCAAAAATTTATATAAGCCACAAAAGACCCCAAATGGCCAAAGTAATCTTGAGAAAGAAGAACAAAGCTGGAGGTAGTAATACAATCCCAGATTTTAAGTATACTACAAAACTAAGTTATCAAAATGGTATGGAACTGGATCAAAACAGACACTCTGATCAATAGAACAGAATAGAGAGCCCAGAAAAAAAGTCATGCTTACATGGCCAATTAATGTAAGGAGACAAAGGAGACAATGATCTACAATGGGGAAAAGACAGTCTCTTCAATAAATGGTATTGGAAAAACTGGACATCTACATGCAATAGAATGGAACTGGACCACTTTCTCATATACAAAAATAAACTCAAATGGATTAAAGATTAAATATAAGACCTGAAACCACAAAAACCCTAAAAGAAAAGTAATCTCTTAATGTTGGCCTTAGTAACATTGTTTTGGCTATGTCTTTTCAGGCAAAAGAAACAAAAGCAAAAATAAACTATTGGAACCACATAAAAAGCTTTTGGCACAGCAAATGAAGCCATCAACGATAACAAACAGACAACCTACTAAACGGAAGAAGATATTCACAAATTATATATCCCATAAGGGGTTAATATCTAAAATACATAAAGAACTGGAAGGAACCTCGGTGTCCATCGAAAGATGAGTGGATAAAGAAGATGTGGTTAATGTATACAATGGAATATTACTCAGCTATTAGAAATGACAAATACCCACCATTTGCTTCAACGTGGATGGAACTGGAGGGTATGATGCTGAGTGAAGTAAGTCAATCGGAGAAGGACAAACATTATATGTTTTCATTCATTTGGGGAATAGAAATAATAGTGAAAGGGAATATAAGGGAAGGGAGAAGAAATGTGTGGGAAATATCAGAAAGGGAGACAGAACGTAAAGACTGCTAACTCTGGGAAACGAACTAGGGGTGGTAGAAGGGGAGGAGGGCGGGGGGTGGGAGTGAATGGGTGACGGGCACTGGGGGTTATTCTGTATGTTAGTAAATTGAACACCAATAAAAATAAATAAAAAAAAAAGAACTTATATGACTCAACACCAAAAAAAAACCCCAACAAATCCATTAAAAATGGGTAAAGAATATGAATAGACATTTTATCCAAAGCAGACATACCAATGACACCCACTGACACGTGAAAAGATGCACAACATAACTAATCATCAGGGAAATGCAAATCAAAACCACACTGAGATATTGCCTTAAATCAGTCCAAAAAGCTAGTATCAAAAAGACAAAAAAATAACAAGTGTTGGTGTGGATGTGGAGAAAAGGGTACCCTAGTGCATTGTTGGTAGAATGCAAATTGGTCCAGCTTCTATGGATAAGTATTGTAATTCTTAAAAAAAAATTTTTAAACACACAATTCAATAACTCCACTGATGGCTATTTGCCCAGAAAAAGCAGCCTAAGTGTCCACCGATAGATGAACGATAACGACAAGGTAGTGTGTGTATAGACACACACACACAAATATACATACAATGAACTATCACTCAGGCATACAATAGAAGACAATCTTGCCATTCTCAACAGTATGGATGGTGAAATAAGTCAGACAAAGCAAATACAATGATTTCAGATATCAATGAAACCTAAAAACAAATAAATAAGTAAGCAAATAAGCAAACAAAAACCCAGAAAACCCCATAAATACAGAGAATAAATTGATGGTTGCCAGAGGAACGGGATGGCAGGATGGCCAACATAGGTAAAGGGGGTTAAGAGGCACAAACTTCGAGGCATAAAATACATAAGTAATAGAGAGTAAAATAGAGCATAGAGAATATAGTCAGTAATAGTGTAATAACTATGCATGATGACAGATGGTAACTACACTTACCAGGGTGAGCACTGCACAATTTAGAGAATTGTTAAATCACTAATTTGTACACCTGAAATTAACATGTTGTATGTCAATTATGCTTTAATAAAAAATAAAATAAAATGAAATAAAATAAAAACATGATTAAAAAATATTCTTCCCTTCTGTTAGGCTCAGCCAAATTCACCACTTCTGTGAAATTGTCTCTACTTTTACAAAATGGAAACCTTTCCACTTCCTTGAGAATCTAAAAAGCATCTTAAATAATTTATTAAAGCCTTTTCACCTATATACTGCCTTTATTAACCCCTTGTACATAAAAATCTATTTTTTCTACTTACACAATTCTTATAGTAAAAATATTATGTCTTGCTCATCTCTGTATGTACAGTATAGAAATCCTTTTCTTACTCATAGTACACATTCAACACAGTCTTGTCTAATGAATAAATTGGGATTTTTCTTTTCACATTATTATTACTATTGCCTTACCCATGATCATAACACTGTAAAACAATTACCTAACAAGTAACTAAAACCCTGCTTTAAAAGTCAGACAAAGTATATTTGTTGTCTCCTATAGCTACATAAAATTTTTAGAGAAATCTTAAATCTGCCACAAAGCCCCTTAAAGAATAAAATCTTTTTTTACGGAGTAGAAAGAAAAAAATGATCAATTATAGTATCATTCCTCATCCCAGAGTTAGCTTGCCCAACATTTATGTCTGGTTTGTTATTGCTAGATCAAAATCATGACTTTGTTTTGAGAAAGTAAAATGATATGACCTCTTTGGAAAAAATTTTCCCATTCTTTATAAAATTAAATGTATATTTGCCATGCGACTCGGGAGTTCCACTCCTAGATAAATATAAGAAATGAAAACGTATGTTCATAGAAAGACATGGACATAACTTGCACATAGCAAATTCACTCACAATATCTAAGAACTGGAAACTGTCTGAATGCTATCAACATCCCAGTTAAAAATTGAGATACATTCATACATTGGAAACTCTTGGCAATTAAAAAGAACAATACATATGAACAAAAACATGGATGATTTTTGTAGACTTTAGGCTGAGAGAGAAAAAGCAGACACAACAAAGTACATAGCTGATGATTCACATGGAAGAATTTCTGGAACAGATGAAACTAATCCGATAACAGGTTGTAGGGTTAAGAGGAGACTGCCAAGGGAAAGGGGGGCCTTTCTGAGAAAGTGGAGATGTTCTATTTCTCGATCGGACTGGTAGATATGTGGGCATATACATTCGTCAAAGTTTGATCCCTATACTTACTTACATGGGGGTTTTATTGCACGTAACTCATACCTTGAAAAATGTGTTTAAAAAAAAAAAGACATGGTGACTTTATCATGTAAATACCCTACAATCCACACAGGCCTTATTTCCTCAGCTATAGACTGATATGTGCAATAATACCAGTGCTCAGGGATCTCGGAAATTGTGAAAACAAAGCAAATAAAATGCCTGACACAAAATTAGTACTACCTTGATAGAAGAGAAAAATGGTTAAAGCTGATGAAAGCTAAATGGAAATAAGAGGTTTAAACGGAAATGCAAACGATATTTTCCAATGTAATCTCACTAAGTACATCTACAGAAATGTCTGTAAACCAGGTAATTATCAAAACACACATTTCAGAACTCGACAGTGCTTTAACTGAAATTAGGCCAGGGCTTTAAATAATAGTTACCATGAAGGTGGATCTTGGCAATAGAGTTGCTTTCTCTGGCTTAGTACTTTATACTATAGGAAACTACGACCCAGAGTCTAAGGCATATGGCATAGAAGATTTTCAAAGTGGGACCCCCGGGTGGCTCAGCAGTTGAGCGTCTGCCTTCGGCTCAGGTCGTGACCCCGGGGTCCTGGGATCGAGTCCCACATCGGGGTCCCTGCATGGAGCCTGCTTCTCCCTCTGCCTGTGTTTCTGCCTCTCTCTCTGTGTCTCTCATGAACAAATTAAACCTTAAAAAAAGAAAAGAAGATTTTCAAAGTTATCTGGTTACTGGAACTTTATATTGCCATTCAGATGAGCACCGGTCAACTACTTTCCAACTAAAATTATAGTACGGTTTATTATTTCATTTGGCTCCTTAATTTCTTCATCAATTAAAATTTGCATATAAGCAAAAGAAAAACACATCTTGAGAAATAGACATTATTCTGTTAACTCCCACACATATACAAGAAGGCTAATCTTAAACAGCTGTCTTTTTCTTTAACTAAATTAACAATGCTTATTATATTCTGGCTTCCAGATGCAGAACAACATGTTTCATGTTAAAATGCCTAGTTTCTGACCCGGCAATAATGCTGAAGAACTCAGCAGGAAATTTGGCCTCCAGATACTCTTATCTTGGGAGATAGATATAAAGGAAAACAATTCTCTGAATTACTTTATTGCGGAATTAAAAATGCTCATTAAGACTGCTGTCAAGGGCATTTCTATTCCAAATCTGTTACTGTAAGTTACAAACAGGATGCCCCCAAACCAAGCTGAAAAATGAAAACTGTGGGTGGCATAATGCTGAAATACAAAGCTGTATCTGGAAGTAGTTACTAAGCCGTGACCCCTTTCTCCCCGAGCAGGAAAGGGGAGGTAGAGGGGAAGGATGGAAGGGTCAAGCACAGACCTCGTGGGTCATCTGGACCTGAATGAATTTAAAATGTTCCTCCTGCCAGAGTGGACAGTGTAGACGTGACCCAGGCATGGCTCATTCCTGGGCCTCAGACCCTCAAAATGCTTCTAGAACTGAAGGTTTTGACTACTGTAGGGCAAAATTGTTCCCCTTTGGGCTGGTACACCGAGGGCCCCTCTGAGCCACACAAGGGATCACCTGCAGCTGGCTGCCTGCTTGGAGCCCCAGGAGGAGAGGAGGAGACCCCAGCCTCACCCTCTGAGACCTGCAGTCCCTTGTCCTTGTCGCCTCCTTCAAGCAGACCCCTCCTTCCCCAGCAGCAGTTCTGCCATCAAATCCCCAAAACAAGTTTCGAGATAAAAGAGCTTATTCCCACTGGGCTTTTTCTCCCCCTTGAGCTTGAGACAAAAGAAATATTTTAACTTCACTCTTTAAAAGAGAAAGATATTCTAAGCACTATGGAAAACACTTAATTGTCTACAAGCGCTTTCGTAATAAAGTATGGATAGAGGAAAGTTGCTAGAGAGAGAAAGTTACAGCTGAACATCCACAAAGGCTTCATAAAGGCTTCCTGCGAGAGAGACAGAGAGAGAGAGAGAACAGAGACAACTGGCACAAGCACATTTATAATCCCTAAATTTCCTCTCATTTTTATCCAGTAGTTGCAAACACACGAAAAAAATATTTTCAAATGATTTCAGGAAACAACAACAACAACAAAAAGCCACCGTGAAATCAAGCGATGGGGTTTCAGAGGACTCGTCCACACAACAGCTATGTAAATCAATAGTAGTCTCTTTGAAACAGGATTGAAAGCGCACATAATGCATTTTAATGCAGAGTATAAAAAGACACTAAGATCTGTAATCCTACTAAATGTCAACGATACTGTAACCCACTTATTGTGGAGTCAGATATAATGAAATTCCATTTTTAGTGAAGTAGAATGGAAGTTTAAAATTACGTCAATGGAATATAATG
This sequence comes from Canis aureus, assembly GCF_053574225.1. Lineage (NCBI taxonomy): Eukaryota > Metazoa > Chordata > Mammalia > Carnivora > Canidae > Canis > Canis aureus. The sequence goes on along the minus strand of NC_135611.1, from coordinate 68,030,076 downwards.
CACAAAATACAATTCCAGTAATGGTGAATGTCTTATTAGAGAGAAATCTTGGTGCAATGATAATTTCACAGTAAACCTCCCATAGCCCTCAGAGCAATGTTCAAAATAACATTACATTTTAGCATCCATATTTTACTAAGCAAATTATAATAAATTCAATTTATAATCCCCTTATTCTAGAGAAACATACACAAAGCCACCATGAAAGACAGAAAATATGTGTGTGTTAATATAAAACAATACGATACGCATATTCTAATTTGTGTCTGGTCATATTTATGAATGGAATGTAAATTTGAATTAAACCAATTAAGTAGAGGAAGAAGTAAGTGTTATCCTAAACACATGAAATACATTCACGTTTTCCTCCAGAGAACATGAGAAAACATCATTTCTGGACTAAATATTTTTTTTAAAAAATGACATGGCATAGATTATTCATAGAGTCAATTTTCAAAAATCATAAACCCTACCATCTGTAAATGTTATCGCAAATCTGTAATTTTTATATGAGCTTTCTCCTTTTAAAAAGTTGCTATGTTGCCTATTAGAACAAGAATTTATATGGAACCGAAAGGCATGTCTGGGGTTTAGAAGACGTGGGAGTCTATGTCTCTCTCTTCTTACACTTATCAGGCCAAGTCACCCGTGTTAAGTATTGATTCTCCTTTCCTCCAACCCTGGGAGTATCTTCATTTATACACCACGATACTCAAAGGCTTTGTGTAGAGGCGCAGAAATGATGGTGAACAAGAAAACACCGTAGACGCCAGATGCTACAGAAATGTAAAGCATATGACAAGGCACGGAGCAAAGGAGGCTGTAATTAAGACCATCAGATAGGATTTGATTTTCTCTCTCCATGGAAATCATCATAACTGTGTTATCCAGTTATTTAAATTTAGACACTTATTTTGCAGGATCTGCTCTATCTAAAAGTTATATTAGCTGATCTCCGAACACAAAAAGTGTTTAATATTAATTACCAGGTTAGGTGGCATATTTAACTCGAAATAAATCTGCTGACATGCTATTAATTCTATAGTTGACTGTAGAGTTTCTTCATTAATTGATTCATATCATCTTTTCAATCACTTTACTGCTTCTTCATCCATGAGGAATACACACCAAGAGAACAAAAGTTAAAGAGCGGGGCCACGTTCCTCGGCTCTTAAGTTCCCAACTGAAAATGTCACCGTGGCCTAGTGAGGTCACACAGTTTTTAATCCCAAGATGATGCAATTGTATTAAGAAGAAGAAAAGAAGAAAAGACAGGATTTCAACACAAATTCTGCCTGTCCTGTACCCTCAGCACAGAAACACATAAATCAAGCAAGAGAAATAAGAACTCAAGTAAATGATACGATGACAACTTTTGGCACCGTACACATAATGGGAGGAGACAGCAACAGGAGTGATCAGAAGTTAAGTGAATCCATCAGCGAGGACTTGGAGGAAACGAACTGCCAAGTCCATTTTAAGAGGAGAAAGATAAAAGGTAGGGCATTCAAAAGTAGGATGTGCTGAGGAAAAAGGAAGGTTTCTTGATGGCTCAAACAGCTTAGGAGAAGGCACAATGGGGGAGAATTATATTTTCTCCAAAATTAGTCCAAAAATTGGTCTCCAAAATTAGTCTCCAAAAATTGGATTAGTCCAAAAGATGGACTAATCTAGAAAAAGTAAAGAGAGAATCCTTTCCAAGTAATGAGCTTGGAAAGCACAGAAGTGTTACCAAAGATACAGCTGGGGACCCCTGAATATTAGTTTTTATGATATATTCAAAATGGTAGCAGGTAAACTTCTAGAAGCATCACTTATATCTAAACATTTATTCAGAACATTTTGTTTTTGCATTCTATGATCCTACAACTTTCCTCCATGTCTCAGTAAGTTCTGTCTTTGGTTCCCTTTTCTGAACTTGAGTAGAAATTTTAACTTCCTACTTCTAATGGCATCATATCTTAACTATCTCCATTTTTTTTACCCACATATGTGGGAATGTGTTCCCTCCTAGAAGTTAGCTCCTTTTCTATCATTCCACCACTTGATTCTTATCGTGACCCCTCTGCATGCCAGGCTGCATCCTACGCAATAAGGATAAAGGACTAACACACAAAATCAGCCCTACCTTGCCTTGGAGTGCCATTCTTAAAATAAGAACACAGGTTACCAAGTTTCTTGAACTACAAATCTCTTTTATTGATTCTAAGTATGTCACCATTTTGATTGTTAATAACTCCAAGAAAGAAACCACATCTAGGGGCACAGGAATACATTATTTGACATATTGCGGGGGCCTGGGGAATAGTTTTTTAAAACCTCTTTTTTTCTCCCTAAAATATAAAAGACTTCTGTGTAATCTAAGAGGAAACAAAGGAAAATGGAAACAGATGCCAATCAAGTCTCCCTCTGTGAGTTATCTATATTCCCTCCCTAGAACTCACATCTTATTTTTAGGACATTATATTTTTTATTAAGTTTTTATTCTAATTCCAGTATTGTTAACATACAGCTCTATATTAGTTCCAGGTGTGCTACATGGGGATTTAACAATTCCATGTATCACCCGGTGCTCATCACAAGTCCTTAATCCCCATCACCTACTTCACCCACAGCCCACCCACCCACCTCCTTTCTGGTGACCGTAAGTTTTTTCTCTAGAGCTAAGGGTGTTTCTTGGTTTCTCTCTCTCTATCTCTCTCTCTCTTTTAAAGCTTTTATCCATTTATTCATGAGAGAGGCAGAGACACAGGCAGAGGGAGAAGCAGGCTCCATGCAGGGAGCCCGACACGAGACTCGATCCCGGTACTCCAGGATCATGCCCTGAGCCAAGGGCAGAGGCTCAACTACTGAGCCACCCAGGTTCCTCACTTGTTTTATTTGTTTTGCTTTTTAAATTCCACATATGAGTGAAATCATAAAGAATTTACCTTTCTCTGACTCATACACGTGTATGTGCTGCTTCCATAACTTGGCCATACATAATGCTGCTATAAACACACCTTTAAAATTAATGTTTTTATTTCCTGAGTAAATACTCAATAGTGTGATTACTGAATCATAGAGTAGTTCTATTTTAGACTCTCAGAGGAGCCCCCATACTGTTTTCCACAGTGGCTGCACCAGTTTGCATTCCCACCAGCCGTGTTGAGAGGGCTCCCCTTTCTCCACATCCTCCCCAACACTGTTTGTTTCTGTGTTTCTGATTTTAGCCATTCTGACAGGTGTGAGGTGATACCTCACTGTAGTTTTGATTTGCATTTCCCTGAGGCTAAGCGATGATGAGTATCTTTTCATGTGTCTGCTCACCATCTGGACGTCTTCTTTGGAAAAAATATCTGTTCCTGTCTTCTGCCCATTTTTACATTGAGTTGTTTTTCAGGCACTGAGTTGTATAAGTTCTTTATATATTTTGGATACTAACCCTTAACTAGATAAGTCATTTGCAAATATCTTCTCCCATTCAATAGGTTGCCTTTGAATTTTCTTGATTACTTCCTTCACTGTGCAGAAGCTTTTTATTTTGATGCAGCCCAATGGTTTATTTTTTGCTATTTTCCTTGCCTCAGGAGTCATATAGAGAAAAATTTTGCTACAGCTGATGTCAAAGAAGTTACTGCCTATATTCTCTTCTAGGATTTTCATGCTTTCAGGTCTCACATTTAGGTCTTTAACCCATTTTGAGTTTATTTCTGTGTATGGTATTAAGAAAGGCATCCAGTTTCATTCTTTTGCATGTCGCTGACCAGTTTTTCTAAGACCATTTGTAGAAGTAGAACTTACATCTTAATGGGCATCTTAATCTTATGCATTATAAGTCTTGTCCAAAAAGTCCTCACATCAGAAAAGTTCTGACTAAGCCAAGAAATAGTCATTCCTCATTCAAAGCTTAAAAATTGCTCAGCTCTTACTGGAATATCCTTAGGAAAAAAATAAATCTCAAAAGCAAGATTAAATATTCTAAAATACTCTAAAATAATTACATTTATCACTTAAAAGGCATTGATAACAATACTCTTTGTGCCACTGTGTTTCCATATTTAGGGAAATTTATAACTTATAAAAAATATATGACCAGGGATGCCTGGGTGGCTTAATGGTTGAGCGTCTGCCTTTTGCTCAGGGCATGACCCCAGGATCCTGGGATCGAGTCCCACATCAGGCTGTCTCAAGGAGCCTGCTTCTCCCTCTGCCTGTGTCTCTGCCTCTCTCTCTCTCTCTCTCTTTCTCTCATGAATAAATCTTTAAAAAAATTAACATCATAAAAGCATTAAGAAAAATAGTACATGTAAAATTTTTAAAAAGGCATCCTTTGGGTCTATCCAAAGAGTGACTTCATTTACTTTACAATTGTTCAGTTATATGCCTACCATACCTCAGACTAGAGACTAGAGATAAAGGAGTAAATAAGAATAAAAGACAAACAGTCCTATCAGTATACAACTTATTAATTTCTAATTATTAAATAGCTTAAAATATTAAAAAAGAAAACTATTTAAGTGCCCTTCTCACTATCTGCAATAGCAATAGCTCTTGAAGTTTGTCTGAATATGATTGGTCTTTCAACTTTAAAGATAATTGAAAATCATAAACATGATAGATTCATTATATACATGAACCCAATTTTAATCTATGGAATTATACTCAGAGTAGCCTAAATACAGTTATAGGTTAATTAAAAAAAAAATGGACCTCCTATGATAGAGAAAATGGCCTCAGAGGACAAGGTTTTGTCCAAAAAAAAATCTAAAGATTTTAAACCCTGGTGGATAATAAGTGATAGGATAGCATTGCTTTCTCAGCATATCTTAGGTAGCACCATGTCAGGAACCCTATGGATAAAATCAGTTCTTAAAAACTGTCAAAAAATATTTTGTACAAGGATGAAAAAATATTTTGAAGACTTTTTAAATGTATCATTGTCTAGATATAAAGTGTATCTATGGCTTTGTGCAAACTCAAAGAAGATAGAATATGCATTTAAAAATATTTCCTGGGGAACCCTGGGTGGCGCCTGCCTTTGACCCAGGGTGCGATCCTGGAGACCCGGGATCAAATCCCACGTCGGGCTCCCGGTGCATGGAGCCTGCTTCTCCTTCTGCCTATGTCTCTGCCTCTCTGTCTCTCTGTGTGACTATCATAAATAAATAAAAAATTTAAAAAAAAATAAAAATATTTCCCTCCTTCCTAACTCTGGGAAACGAACTAGGGGTGGTGGAAGGGGAGGTGAGCGGGGGTTGGGGGTGACTGGGTGACAGGCACTGAGGTGGGCACTTGACAGGATGAGCACTGGGTGTTATTCTATATGTTGGCAAATTAAACACCAATAAAAAATAAATTTATAAAAAATATTTCCTTTCCATACAAATTAACTTTTTCTGTTACTGGGAGGTATATAGCAAAAAAAAAAAAAAAAAAGTAAGGAAGGGAGATATGTAATGATTCTCAATACATAAGGGCTAAATACATAAAGAGCCATTGGAAGAAAAAAAAATCAAAGAAAGAGAGTGAAGCAGAACGTCATGAAACCTCAATGTCTTTGGCCAAACCTATCATTTATTATAATAATTAATAGTATTATTATTTGTATTACACATTTTAATTAACCCTTATGACACGCGCATGAGATATATCTGAATATCATATTTTCTTTCTTTTTTTTTTTTTTTGGATGGAGAATTGAACTTCAGAATCATTAAAAGACTTACTTGTCATTTAAGGTGACATCTCTTAGAAGAGCTGAAGGCAAAACTTGGATCCTACAGTTCTAATCATAAATCAAGTGATTTCTAATGTGCCAGAATGAGAAACTGAATGGCTGTATTACATACTAAGCATGATTGAAACTTTTTGAAGAGTAAAAGGGCCTATGGGAGATGTTTTTTTTTTTTTTTTTTTTTTTTTTGGGAGATGTTTTTGTTGAAACTTTTTCAAAATCTGATATTTCCAAGTCTAAAAAAAAAAAAAAAAGGTTTCTCTAGAGATCAGTTAAGGTTATGTGATTTCCTGAGGTAGTTTTTGGTTTCAATTTTGGTTTTTTAGAATTTCACCATTAGATTTAATATGCAGGAAGACACACTAAAAATGTTCCCAATCTAGGTTGGTAAATAATAACGTGTTCCAAAACAATTTTTTTTTTTACCTTAGTGGACAGAAAAAGTTCAAATAAGAAGGGTCTATACTGAAAGCTTTTCTACAATCCAATTAGACTTCTCCCTGAAGACCATCCTGAGATTAACTTCCACTGTGTGTCAAACATGCTGAATTGTCCTCTCTATTCAGGCAGATATGAGAGAGGACATGCGTTTCGTGGGCTGAAGATAGTAACTAATCTTTATAGAGCACTTACTACGTGCCACACATTTTTCTTAGCTATCACCTATTAAAACCCTTCTTGAAAAAAATTGTTTATCAATCCCTAGTAAATGCATTTCCAAAAATGAGATTCCTAGGAAGATAATGTTTTATATCGTATTTGAAATATAAATAGCCACAAAGTATTGCTAAAATGTCCGTCCTGCTACATGTCTAAATCACCTCTCACACTGAGCTACCAACGTAACTATTCGCTAATTATAGGACCTTGTGCTTCTTCCTATCTCGTTACTGACTTGCTGTGTGACCTTGGTTGACCTCCAACTCTCTTCAATGATGTAACTTGCCATCTATAGTCTTCTAGGCTCTCCTCCAAGAAACTTCTAGAACGCTTCACTCTTCTCAAGCGAAAGTGCTGTCATACGTACTGCAAATATCGTTTCTGAGCTTTATGATCAAGCAATAAAGAAAAAGAACATCTAATATCTACTGATTAGCTGCCAAGAATTTTCACAAGTATTATCTAATCTAATTCTACTTTAATTGGAAATTTAAACTCCATTGACTTGGGGTTTTGATCTTAATAAAAGAAGGGTAAACCAGCTCTGACTCCTATTCTTGTCATCTCCCAAAGACCCTTTTTCTACTGTTCAGAGTCCTCTCCAAAGCAGAGGAACGTATATAGAAACTGATGGTATAAAGAGGTGTATCTTGATAGGTATTTTTTGCAAGCTAAGCTATAAAGTTCAGAGTAGCAAAGCACTACAACACAAATTCCAATTAAAACTGAATTCATACATTTGTGTTTTCAAGTATATAAGCAAATTCCTTGATACACGGCCTCAGCTGAGTTTGGTATACCACGGTGTTGGGGAAAAAGTGCTGCTTTAAGCCAGAATTTCTTGATACCAAGACAGTTTTTAAACTTAATTCAGTTTCCTTGAAGCGTTTTGGAGACTCGCGTTTTTTTTTTGAAGCCCTAATAGATGCTCCATGTTTTATATTCATTGTTTTATATATTCCTCACAACAAATCAATGAGATAAAGTAGCTCCCTGAAATGACAACTGCTCTTCTTCATGTTCTGTTTCATACTTTCAGCCTTACTCAGTAATTGAAAAGAGCATAGCAGGCAGTAAGACAGAAAAGTGTGGTAGCTATACAGGCTTTAGCAAAAATACACCTGATGTGCCCAACTCTACTAGGCTTATTTCTTCTTTAGGACAGACCTTCATATGTTGCAAGCAACTTAAAAGGTGTCACACCTTAGAGTTTTAATGGTATAACTACTGAACTAAAAAATACAATGACCCCATTTACCATGTATTATGTGGTTCATAGTCACTTATCAAGGCAACTAGGTTTTTATGCAAATTTAATTCTTAGATGCCCTTATTCTAGATTTTTTTTTTTATAAAACTGAAAATCTGGGATCCCTGGGTGGCGCAGTGGTTTGGCGCCTGCCTTTGGCCCAGGGCGCGATCCTGGAGACCCGGGATCGAATCCCACGTCGGGCTCCCAGTGCATGGAGCCTGCTTCTCCCTCTGCCTATGTCTCTGCCTCTCTCTCTCTCTCTCTCTCTCTCTCTCTGTGTGTGTGTGACTAACATAAATAAATTTAAAAAAATTTTTAAAACTGAAAATCTGATTTAAGAAGACAGATCAAATAGCTAAGTATCTTGGTATATTAAATATACTAAATACATTAATTAGGTCCTGTGAGTTCTAAACTATAAATGGTACATACATACACACTTATTGGTACACACCCTCCCAAAACGTACGAGGTTTGCAAAATTTTCTAACAGAAAAGTTCAATTTCAAATTGTACTCTAGGTCTTTTTACAAAAATGCCAATGTTCTACATTTTTTCCAAAAGGAATTTTGAGATTAACTCTTCTTTGAGTCAGGTGTACATATTTGGTTCTTGGCCCTTTCATTCACTGATACATATACATCGCTCTCCATTTTTTTTTAAGAATTCATTATATAATAAATACCATTGTGTTTCTAGCCCACTGACGTTATTTATGTAAGCTGACTTCGGAAAAGCTAAAATCAATTAATACTTTCTTATAGTCCAGTGTCCAGTGATCCAAATTCTAAAAATTTAAAGACTAAAATTTGACAAATATTTTTACATTTATGCAAAGTTTTAAGTAGCATGTATTTCTGCATAGTTTTGTGCATTTTGTTTAAATGAAAAGACAAGATATTTTATTTCTTGTTCTTTCATGATACCTAGTAACTCTGTTTTCAGATTAGACTACTAACATAATTTTGAAGTGGAGACATGATTATTTCAAAGTATTTTACAAAAGATAAGGAAGGAGGCAAAAGTCTAAAAGAGATGACAATGTAGGATCCATAACATCAGGAGCAGGAATATAGCCTAATTTCTTTCTCTTTAATTTATTTAAGTAATCTCTACACCCAACATGGGGCTCGAGCCCACAACCTGAGGTCAAGCACTGTAAGCTTTTCCAACTAAGTGAGCCAGGCACCCCATGCTAACTCCTAAATTCTAAAGCTTGCACTGGAATTTGTGTTTGTCCTTGACAAGCATGCAAGGCATCTATTTCCTTCTATAAAATGAGGATAATTATATTACCTACTAAACAGCTCTGCTATGTAAATACATGTGTTAATGCCCACAATGCGGTAGATACTATTAAACCAATCTCAAAGCATCTGGAACTTGAGATGCAGGTATACAAAGAGCCTTGGAGAAGAGCACAGCGTGGTGGTCAACTCAGAAGACTTTACATGGGAAGGGTTTGTTAACATTGCACAAAGTGCCTTTCCTAAGTGCCAAGCACTAAATAGTTCCCCCGTCTCCATCATTCCTTATTTGCATAGATTAACTCTCTATTTGAACTACATTAAGGGATGCCTGGGTGGCTTAGCCATTTAGTTAAGCGCCTGCCTTCCGCCCAGGGCGTGATCCTGGAGTCCCGAGATCGAGTCCCACATTGGGCTCCTTGCATGGAGCCTGCTTCTCCCTCTGTGTCTCTCATGAATAAATAAAATCTTTTTTAAAAAAAAGTAGATTAAGACTGTCACAGAGAGCCAGTGGTATGAATAATAACCCCTAACAGACTAGCTCTATGATCGTCTCCTAAAGGTCACGTGTCCTAATAAAAAATAGCATCAGACATCCATGTTAAAACCCACATTCAAGAGGACTAGAAAAAAATTACTGTTTTTTACCCATATTACACATCTTTGACAATCAAATGTCTAGCTTTAACTCACCATATAAATTTAGATTATGCCTCAAACCTATATTTAGATTATAATTATCTGGCGTTTGGTAAGATTTAAGTGAAGTTTTGCCTTACATAGCTTCCTAAAAGTTGTATTTGTTGGAATTATCTCTTTGAAAACCACATTTTATTCACAAGCAGGATACTAAAGGAGGAAGGAAAAAAGAAACGAGGGAAGAAAGGAGAGAAAGAGAAAAGCTATAAAATTTTCTCCTTGCTCTAAATTATAGAATGTAGTAGGCCAAAATTGTATTACCTTACTCTGAAGGTTACTGCAAGGCTTATAGTGATCCTTAAAGAAGTTATAAAAATTGAAACAGAACATAGAATAAGTTTCTGATTGTAAAAATGGGTAACATTTCAAAGATCATTTTATAAAAGAAGTCATCAGACCAATACATCATTGTGTCATTTTTAACAACAGTATCTAAACTTTAGCTCTGATACTAAAATGAATAATTAAAAAAAAAAGAGAGAAGTCCAAGGTATACATATTTTATGTGGGACTGTGGACAACTTATTTTTGTTTTTAACATGCACATTAGTTAAAATTACTCTAAGAAGTCGATGGCATATTTCTAACACTGGGCAAATAAAAGGATATGTAGCAGTTCCCTGCACTTCCGTTGTTTTAAGGTACTGACATATTTTTTAACATTTATTTATTTATTTATTTATTTATTTATTTGAGAGAGTGCATGTAAGGGCGGGGGAGGGAAGGGGAAACAACCTCAAGCAGACTCTGAGGGGCTTGACTAGGTAGGACAGTGCTCAATCTCAGGACCCCAAGACCATGACCTCAGTCAAAACCAAGAATCAGATGCTTAACCCACTGAGCCACCCAGGCACCTGATAACTGAAATTCTTTTCATTCGTAATAGGATGGAGAGGCCTATTAAAAGAAAAAGAAAAAAAGTTTTACAAAAATGCATCTGAGTTTTCCAGTGATAAGACCACTGAGGTGTAATACTCTGGAATGGAGTCCCTTAATTCGTAGAGCTCTACGAATGGGAGGTGGCAGGGAGAGAAGGGATTTCAATTAATGCTGCATTTGGATTATTGGTCTAGTCCATTGGATTAAAGCCTGTTTGGGAAAATATTAACTTATTATTTCATGCATTCATTTACCTCTGCTCAAAACTCTACAATACCATCCATCTCACTCAGACTAAAAGCCAATTCTTTACAATGATCCAGCTCCCCAATACTTCCCTGACCCTTCTCACTGTGCTCCAGCTGAAGACCTTTATAAATCTGCTCTTTGTGTGAAGGGTATTATTAACTCTTCCACCTGATACCTGTATGAATCATTCCTACTTCACCTTCGTTTGCTCAGACGTGACCTTCTCAATGAGATCAACCTTCATCACTCTCTTTAAAATAACAACCAACCTCTCTCTTACTTCTAGACCTCCCAACTCCTCTTACCCTGGTGTATTTGTTTGTTCAGGAACCTCATCATTCACTGCATTTTAAAAATATAGGTATTTTTAGCATTTTATTAGTATATAATTATTATCTATAATTTATTATTATATAATATATATTCACTATTAATAAATATATAATGTATTAATTAAAGGTATATATTATTAATATATTACTTATTCACTGTATATTCATATTTCTGTCCCCTATCTCCACTCCGACTAGAATACAAACTCCAGAAGAGCAGGGATTTTTTTCTTCTGTTTTACTTACTGAACACATTCATCATTAACCACATTCCAATAGGCACAGTCCCATGCCCACCAATTTCCTGCACAAATTCTGGCCTTTGAGCTCAGTCTTAGCACTCGGTACAGTCCGGCATCCAACCTCTTCCTGTCTGACTGGTATACACTGAGCCCAGCATGAGTCTGGACAGGCATGTGCCCATCTAGTTTTGTCAATCGCTAACATCTGCTTTGTTTTCTCCATCACCACAACTGGACTTCTGCCTAAGTTCCTCCTGGCGACCCAGGTCAATGTCGTGACGCTACACAAATCCTAAACCCCCGCACTCTGGATTGGAAGCCTAAACAGTTTGTCTGATCATCAGCAATATTTTCTTCATGATCTTTTCCACCGTCTCCAACTGCTAAATAAGAAGAACCCACTACAACTTGCACAGGTGACCCAGAGTCACCATTTACTCTTGCTGTTGACCTGCCCAGAAACTTCCAGTCATGCTCCACTCGCACTGTAGAATTCTACTGACGAGCCATGCTGCCTGGCATCAAGTATGCATCTGGGCTCTCTCACCCAGGCAGTGAGCCACCCCACTAATCTTGCTCTGCGGAGGTTAGGCTGACGTTAGCTGGCCCTACTCTGCAAATTCCTCTTGCTTGTGGACCAGAATTCAGGCCCCTGCACTCTATAGCAGATTATGAAAGATGCGGAACAACAATAAAGTTTCAGTCCATTTTTGTTTATCGTTTAATGCTAAATCTGTCTGGATTACAGTAATTCGGTCTCCGAGGTCCAAGTTGAAAAGTCCAACACAACAGTCTTTGTCAGTGAATAATCAATATTTATTACGTTATGGGCAAAAAAAAAAAATAGTGACAATGGTCTGCTTTAAATAAATAGGGACCGAGAAAATATGGAGAGGTGAAATCAACCAAAGTAAACTTTTTTGAGTCATTGCTATCGCAATATCGTTGAATGGGGTAAAGACTCTAAGTCCTACTACTTCAGAAATTCTTCTAATTTAACTATATTGCTCCCAGAAAAATGCAGACTCCTGCTTTTCTTACGGAGTCATAGTCTATATAACTCTTTGGTTCTTCTTGGTAAGCCTCGATTAGCGTAGGGGACGGTTATCCCATATTTCAGAGTGAATTGAGAAACAATTGGCAGAGAAAGAGCCGTTCTTTTCATGATCGTTGGCAACACTTGATGGAGATCCAGTTCATTACTTTGCCTGAAATACTAGGATAGAAAACTTTTAGGAATAAGACTGAGGAGGTGTCTGTAAACGCTGATACGTGAGATAAAATGTATAATATAAAGTGTCTTTTAAGAAAATTATACCACATTTATAATGGTTAACATTGAATACGTTCTTACTCTCAGCCCTACAGTTTATGTTATGAAATATTTCTACTAAACCATGAGGCCAGTCTTTAGGGACCAAACCAACATATGTACCTAAGTTCCATAAGTAGCAAAAATAATACCAAAAAAAAAATAATGCCAGGTTTATGATTACAATCTCAGGTATTGTATAAAGCGTTCTCATTTTATATAGCACAGGATGTTTTAGAACCATCCCATTGATGTGATGTGAAAACTCCATATGAAAATTTTAAGTATTCTTGCCAAAAAAGAGTGAGGATCATCTCAAACGTGTTTTTACTTTAAATCCCAGAAGGCATCTAAAAATACCTTTATATACATGTAGTATTTCCTTGACATCTTTAAGAATTCAGAAGTTCAAATGCAAGTATGCGCTCCAAAAACAATAGACTGTACTACTAGAGTCTTGGGCTTAGGAAAGCACCGGAGACTTGATGAGTTTTAACTATGTCTCTAAAGGCATTTCATCCTAAATCATCCCTGACAGGTTGCACATCTAATCACGCATGGACGTTTCCAGAAGCTAAGTGTTCCACTACAACCCGGTAATTTCTGAACAGCTCAGAATGGGGAGGCGCAGGGACAAGGAGCAGGCTTCCTCTCGTTTTATCTAATTCAAAGTTTCCCCCTTGTCATTTACTTCTATGCATATGAGTTCAGGGTTTAGATAGGATGTTTTATGCTCTCAACCATGAAACAGCCATCCCCAAATTCAAGGATAGTTCTGATGATTTCCCAAGTCTTTCTTTCTCCAAATGAAGTCTTCACTTGAAATAGCCCTCCTCTGGACATCTTTCTAGACTCCCAACTACTCTCTTCTTCCTCCTCTGAATTGACCTCCATTTGTCAATCAAGCACCCCAGTATGTTCTAACCCAACAGTTTTCTCTGTTTCTAGGAGTTGTTTTTTTTTTTTTAAATAAGAGTTAACTTTTCTGTCACCATGTAACACTATATTTTCATATTGAACTTGCTGCAATTCAGACTTTCCCATCCTGTCTTTGTACTCATCCCCATATTAATAGAAACAAAATATTTCTAGAAGAGGGCAAATGAAATTATTTAATGTCTGCATACAAATAATAAAACCAGCTCTGCATAGGTTCTGTTCATGGTCCAGGCTATACAGACCTTCAAAATTCCTGTTAACAGCTTAGCCACCTTTAACAATTTGGGACCTGCATTTCTGATAAGCTTGGATTTTATGTTTTCCGTCAAGCCATCACCAAGACAAATGAACATAAGGAAACCTCTATCACATTACCAGAGATTTTCTTCCGAATTGACTTTAAACAACTATGCAAGATTCTCTGGAAACTACTTCCAATCAGTTGCAATTGCCCTACCATTAGATTTCCATTTCCACAAATTATTCACAAGAATATCAGAAAAAGATTTTATCTACTGCCTTGCCAAAACACAAACCCACTTTGACTACATCATTTTATTTTGTCAATCATATATAGTTAAAAAAATTTCCTTAGAATATTCTTACTGAATCAATACTATTCATACAACTCAGTGAGCTAGAGAATCTACACAAGATTTTAAGGAAAAAAATCAAAAACAAAAAATCTGATTAAACTTCTAACTCAATTACGACATTTAAGAATGATTGCTTCCTGTCAATATTCTTAATAAATTGTCACCATACTATAAGGGAAAAAAGGAACTCATTCTAAACAATCAGTCCTTGGCGAAGAAGGTCAATGTTAGTATAATTGAAAAGAGAAAAGTATGAAAGCCAAAAACTTCGTCAGTCACATTCCTAGCCAACGATCTTCACTAAGAGTGTAGCTGTAATAGAACAACATTAAACAGAAAACCTGGCCCCGCGATAAATGAAAAGAAATGTTGGTATCATTAAAAAAGGGAACTTTAGCACAAACAATACTAGAAGTGTTTTTAGTTGTTGAAAAATAAGTTATTATCAGTTGCATGAATTTAAGTCACAACTACTCCAAGTCTCCAGTTTTAAACTTTTCCAGTAAGAATAATAATAGCTGAGGGTGAAATAAGCTAATGTATACAAGGCATTTTTAAATTAGGAAACACTGTATAAATTTCAGGTATTATAATATATATATATATATATATATATATATATATATATATATATATATATACTTTTCATTTTAGCCATTTATCCCTGAACCAATCTTTAAATACACTGCAAATGATCTATAATAATAAACAGATTCTAGAAAGCAGACAAGAGCAGTCTATAGTAGATTCTATGTTATAGCTACTTTGCACAGAACCCCTCACTGTGTATGGCTTTCAAGGGATCTCTGAACACAATGGCAATATAAACGCTCCCATCTGCATTGACCTCATCTTGTGCCTGGACCATAAAAATGAGAGTTATTTTATCTCAGATAAAATAGAGACAGAAAGACTGAGAGACAGAGAAAGAAAGAGGAAAGGAAGGAGGGAGGAAGGGAGGGAGGAGGCAGGAGGAAGAGAAGGAAAGGAGGAGAAAGAGGAAGAGGGCTGGGGAAGGGAGGGGTGGGAGGAGAGAGAGAAGGAGGAGTGTGGGCAGCACCCCAGGAAATTTCTCAGGGACCCAGTGGCTCCCCCTTCTGCATGCTGTGAGCTTCTGTCCCCCTCCAAGGGTTCAGAAGGATGGGTGCTCCTGGCCTCTCTTTCCTCCCAGCTGCTTAACAGTATGAAAGCAACAGGTATTGTTAAAACATCATACAACCAGGTGCCGAGTGGATCAGTTGGTTAGGTGGTGGCCTTCTGCTCCGGTCACCATCCTGGGGTCCTGGGATGGACTCATGTGTTGGGCTACCTGTGCCCAAAGGGAGAAGCTGTCTGCTTCTCCCTTTGCCTCTGACCCTCCCTCCTGCTTGCTCTCCTCTCTCAAATAAAAAGTGAATATATAAATATTTTCAAAATATTTAATATATAAATATATACATATATAAATACAAAATATATAAATATTTTAAAATATATAAATATTTTAAATATATAAATATTATATAAAATAAATATATAAATATTTTTAAAATATGATTTAACCAAGCAAGACTAATATTTTAAAGTAGTATTTTTAAAAATCAGCTGCCAGAGAAGTTCTCAAACTCACTCTCATAAATTCTATTAATGAAGCCCTACTGACCCCGTTTTACTTCGCAGAGAAGGAAAAGCAAAAATAGAAGGAAAAAAGTCCTATGGCGACCTTAAGGTCATTTTTATTCTAGGAATTTTAATCAGGGAGTTATTATTGTAGCAAGATTAGAGCTTTCTTTTTTTTTTTTTTTTTTTTTACTCCTTTTAAGATAAAATAGGACTGTTACAAATGTTAGATCATAAGAAGAAAAACTCCCAGAACGGCTGGACACAGCTCTCTTCCGTTTAACTAAAAGAGGGATGGGCAGATCTCAAAACTTTGACAGATTCAGTCCCATCAGAACTTTCAAAAGCTGCCGACCTGCAGATCTGGTGCTTCCCGCATGACTATCTCGGTATCTGAAGCCAAACTTAATTTTTTTTTTTTTTACTTTAATGCATGTTTTTCGACTCCTAAACATGTGCGCTGAAATGATGTATCGTAAATTATGTCCTAAAACTGCGTCCACGTGCTTCTTTTGAAATTCACGATCCTAGATAAGTCTGCGAAGGCTCCCGGGGTGTCGGCGGCCCCAGGCGCACCCACACTGCGCGGCCCTGAAGAGCATCCCCGCGGCCGCCCCGCGCACACCTGGGGCCCAGGTCGCAAGGGCGCACCTGGCCGGGCCAGTGTCGTCTGCGCTCCAGCCAAGGGGCCCTCCCGGGGGTGGGATGTGGGCAGCAAAGGAGGGCTGCAGGTCCCGGGGCCCGGAGAGAAAAAGTCCATTCCCCGCACTTCACAAACTCCCTACAGAGACTCGGAAGCCAAGGCCTCAAGACAGAAAACCAACAGCCCAGGGGGTCAGGCGCCGTCCACGCGCTGGGAGACGCCGCCGCGCTCGCGCAAAGTTGCCGGCCGCGGAGAAGTCGGCCCGGGACGCGGCGGGCGCGGAGGTGCTGGCGGGACCCGCGGGCCACCCCCACGGCCCCGGGGACGCCCCACCCGCCCCGGCCCGCCCCGCCACCGTACCTCTCTGCGGCGGCTGCTGCGCCCCCGCGGCCCCCGCGCCCCCGCCGAGCAGCAGGAGCAGGAGCGGGAGCGGGAGCCGGAGCGCAAGGGCGGCCCCGGGCATCGCGGCACAGGCGCTCGCTGGGAGCTCCGGGAGCGGCCGCCGGCGCCCCGAGGACTAGGACTAGGAGGACGAGGGGGAGGAGGCGGAGGGCCCGGCCCCCGCCCCGGTAGGAGGAGGAGGAAGAGGTGGAGGAGGGCCCGCTCCCTGCGTCCCGCCCCGGCCGGCCCCGCCCCCCAGGGTCCCCTGCGCCTCCTCCTCTGAGGGTCCCGTCCCTGCGCCCCTCCCCGCGAGGGTCCCGTTCCCGTCCCCCCGCCCCCCAGGGTCCTGTCCCTGCGCCCCTCCCCGCGAGTGTCCCGTCCCTGCGCCCCTCCCCCCAGGGTCCCGTCCCTGCGCCCCCGCCCCCAAGGTCCTGTCCCTGCGCCCCTCCCCGCGAGGGTCCCGTCCCTGCGCCCCTCCCCCCAGGGTCCCGTTCCCGCCCCCCGCCCCCCGCCCCCCAGGGTCCTGTCCCTGCGCCCCTCCCCGCGAGTGTCCCGTCCCTGCGCCCCCGCCCCCAAGGTCCTGTCCCTGCGCCCCTCCCCGCGAGGGTCCCGTCCCTGCGCCCCTCCCCCCAGGGTCCCGTTCCCGCCCCCCGCCCCCCGCCCCCCAGGGTCCTGTCCCTGCGCCCCTCCCCGCGAGTGTCCCGTCCCTGCGCCCCTCCCCCCAGGGTCCCGTCCCTGCACCCCCGCCCCCAAGGTCCCGTCCCTGCGCCCCTCCCCGCGAGGGTCCCGTCCCTGCGCCCCTCCCCCCAGGGTCCCGTTCCCGCCCCCCGCCCCCCGCCCCCCAGGGTCCTGTCCCTGCGCCCCTCCCCGCGAGTGTCCCGTCCCTGCGCCCCCGCCCCCCAGGGTCCCGTCCCTGCGCCCCTCCCCGCGAGGGTCCCTGCGCGCCCGCCCCGACGGGGCTCCCTCCAAAGCCCGCCCCGCGCCCCGCGACTGCGAAGTGGGGGAGCCGGCGGGGCGAGGAGTCGGTGCACGAGGAGAGCGTCCGGGCCGCCTGGCTGGTGCTGGTGCGGGGCGCGGGGCGCGGGGCCGTCCCAGCCGCGGTGACCCCGGTGACCCCGGAGCCCCGATGGGCGGCCCCCCCGACCTCCGCCGGCCACCCCGGGGACCCGGGGGCCGCCCCACAGACGAAAGGACGGAAAACGCCCCTCGCCCCCCAGCGATGCGCGCGACAAGGTTAGGGCGCAGGGCCCCCCCCGCCCCCCCCAGCCCCTGCTGCTTCCCGCGGCCTCCGCCAGCTCCTCCAACAGCTCCTCGGGCGCAGCTCCCGGGTCGGGCTGCGGGGCGCAGGGTCCCCACGGCCTGGCTTCCCTCGCCGCGTGGGGGCCCCGGGTCACCGGCGCCGTCCCATCCCGGGTGGGGCGGGGCATCCACCAGCCAGTGCCTGCTGGGGCCGCGGCCTGCGCGCAGGGGAACCACCCCGGATCCACCTGACCCTAATCCGAGTCTACGCGGCCCTACAGCGGCTTTGTTCTCGGCAGGGTCTGCATGGACGTGAGCGGGTTGTGCCCACCATCCCGCGGATCCCACCCTGAGGACCACCCCGTGGGGCGGGCCGCCTTCTGCGTGGGGCGAACTCCTGAACCCCAGCCTCGCCCACGCGTTTACAACATGGGAACGCACCTTGTGTCCTATAAGTTACTGTTTCCCTTTTTTATTTCACACTTAAGCCATTATGTGGAGTTTTTAAAGACTGCATTGAAGGTAAATGATATTATCTATGAGTTTCCTTTCCATGAGATAAAGGAGGTGTTGTTCCCACCTGCACTGATGGGGAACAGCTGCTCAAGTGCTGCCCCGGTACACGGATATCCCTCAATATTTTCCATCTTCTGGAGTTCCGGTAATATTAGTACTAACAAACGCTAGAATTGGTTTTTGTTTTTATTTTGTTTTGTTTTTTCTTTGTTGTGAAAATTGCAAAATGCAGTCTGGCCCAAGGTTGAGAATAAGACTGATCTCGGCTGTCAACTCTACTTGTGATTCAACAGGAAAAAAAAAAAAATACATAGTTCCTTAGCCAAAATTAAGATACAGAAGAATCACTAGTGTCAGAGCAATGTTTTTTCAACCCAATTGAGGTGCAGTGTACACAAAATAAATGAACCCATTTGATATTTTTTAAAAATGTAAACTCCCAGGGCAGGTGGGGGGCTCAATGTGTTAAGCTTTGGACTCTTGGTTTCAGTTCAGGTCATGACCTCTGGGTTCAGAGATCCAAGTGGGTGTTTGGCTCCCAGCTCAGCTTCCAGTTTGCTTGGGGTTCTCTCCCTCCCCCTCCCTCTGCCTCTCTCCCCAACCCCATTCACGGTCTCTCTTTCTCAAATAAATAAATAAAATCATTAAAAAATAAAATCTTAATTTTTAAAAAAAAATTAATAATTTTTTAAGATTCTTTTTTAAGATTTTATTTAGTTATTCATGAGACACACAGAGAGAGTGAGAGAGGCAGAGACACAGGCAGAGGGAGAAGCAGGCTCCATGCAGGGAGCCCAAGGTGGGACTCTATCCTGGTTCTCCTGAATCAGGCCCTGGGCCGAAGGTCGGACTAAACTGCTGAGCCCCCCGGGGCTTCCCATTCTTTTTTATTATTATTATTTTTTTATTATTATTCATAAGAGACACGGAGAGGGAGGCAGAGACACAGGCAGAGGGAGAAGCAGGCTCCATGCAGGGAGCCCAATGCAGGACTCAGGACTCGATCTCAGGACCCCAGGGTCACAACCTGAGCCAAAGGCAGATGCTCAAACCCTGAGCCACCCAGGCATCCCCCCCAAATTTTTTTAATGTGAACTCAACATTTGACAGTTACCCAAATTAACATACAGTCTGTTACTTGCCCGAAGTTTCTGCCGTTCTGCAGTAATTTCGCCAACCTCCCCGCCTTGACAGGTAGCCCGCCCTGCTATGACTGTAGATTATTTTAGCTTTTCCCAAATTTCATGTAAGTGGAATAAGAAAATAATGGTCTTTTCCTCAGTCGGCGCAGTATTTTGCAGGTCAGTAGTGCCTTCCTTGCCATTGCCCCAAACTGTCTATTACACGGACCGTCACAATTTGTTTGTACCTTCACCTGAAGTACAGTAGGATTGTTCCAGTCGGAGCTATTAAGAGTAAAGCTGCCATGAATATTAAATACCGTGTTTAGAAGGACATGTGTTTACATTGCTTAATTCCTAAGAGTGACATTATTGGGCTGCTTGGTGGCTATGAAACTGATTACAATATGGTTCTACCGTTTTATTTCATCTCCTCAAGAGGTTGCACAGTGGTGTCTTACTGGCATTGCCATTTGCAGTTCTCTGATGACGCTGAAAATGCTTTGATGGCCTTATGGGGCATTTATATGATTTTTTGTGTGAAATGCCTGCTCAGCTCTTCTGCTCATTTGTCATGTTACTGTTAAGTGGTAAGATTTAAGTTTATATTCTGGAGAAAAGTTCTTTGGGGGATCCCCGGGTGGCTCAGCGACTTAGCGCCTACCTTCCACCCAGGGTGTGATCCTGGAGAACCGGGATCGAGTCCCACCTTGGGCTCCCTGCATGGAGCCTGCTTCTCCCTCTGCCTGTGTCTCTGCCTCTCTCTCTCTGTGTTTGTCATGAATAAATAAATAAAATCTTAAAAAAAAAAAAATTCTTTGTCCACTACACTTAATATGCTGTCTATTGTTCTCAGTCTGTGGTTTGAGTTTTCAATTTCTTGACTACTGTTGGAGGAGGTCATCAAGAGGACGTGACTGCCAGGGGAACCATGGGCTGGATTCAGGCAACCAGAGGCTCCTCACCTCCGGCCTTGTCCTTGGAATGTGGCTGCTCTCCCAGCACTAAGGCTGCCTCCAGGACACAGCCTTGAGATAGTGCTGTTGTTGAGAACACCTGGACAGTTTACCTGCCTGGACCTCAGAATGGCTGACCTCTAGACAAACTTTTATGATTCTGAGAGGTCGGTGTGGCGATCTGCGGAAGGCCACCCAAGACTGGCCTCATATGTACCTTCCCTTGCTCATTAAACTTGACCACCTACCAGTCTCGGAGTCCTCTGCCTTTCTTCTCCCTTGACCTCTTTGTATGGGCAGCAGTTTGCAAACCAACAATTGCTTTCAAAGAACAGAATTGTTTAATTCGATGAAGTCCAATTTATGAGGATTTTTTTGCATTTATGCTTAATACTTTTTGCGTCCCATTTCAGAAATCTTGGCCCACCCCCAAATTGTGAGCACTATTTTTTCTTTGAGATTCCATAATCTTAGTTACTACATTTGGGTTTACGATTTATTTCAGTAAATTTTGGTGTTTGCTATGAAGTAAAGCACTTTAGGTAAGGACTTTCTTTTTTTCATGCAGATACCCACCCATTCATTTCAGCACCACCTACGGAGAAAGACATTATTTCCCCATCTGATTACCTTGTCCCTTTTTTCAGAAGTTGACTATATGTGGGTCTATTTTAGACTCTAAATATACATATTTATCTCTTTAGTCTTTATTATTGTAGCTTCATAGTAGCCTCAAACTTAGGTAGTGTAAACCCCGCAATTTTGTTTTGCAAAACAAAACTCTTGATTAATCTAGGTCCTTTACATTTCCATATACTTTTTTTTTGATCAGCTGATTAATTTCTACCCCCAAAAAATAGTGTAGTGGGGAGTTTTGGTTGAATCTATAGATTAATTTTGGGAGGACTGATATTTTAGCAATAATCAATCTTCCAATCCATTAATACAGCCAGTCTTCATTTATTTACATCTTTAATATTCTAAGCAGTGCTCTGTAGTGTTCACTGTATGTGTCTTCAACATACTTCCTAAAACTTGCCTCTGAGCGTTTCGTGTTTTGCTATTATAAACAGTATTATCCAATTTAATTTTTCATGCTAATAGTAAAACAAGTGATTTGGGTTATATACCTTGGATTCTGCAAAATTGTTACTTCACATTGGGCAGCCCCAGTGGCGCAGCGGTTTGGCGCAGCCTGGGGTGTGATCCTGGAGACCCGGGATCGAGTCCCACATCGGACTCCCTGCATGGAGCCTGCTTCTCCCTCTGCCTGTATCTCTGCCTCTATTTATTCTCTATGAATAAATAAAATCTTCAAAAAATAAATAAAAAATAAAAATAAACTCTTTTTTAAAAAAAAAGTTACTTCACGTAGCTGATAGGTAGATTCCTTAGTATAGTTCATGTACAGGATCATATTATCTACAAATATAGTGTTACTTCCTCAATTTCAATCTGTATGCTTCTTATATTTTTTCTTGCCATATTGCATTGGATATGACTTCCAGGAAAAAGTTGAATAGCAGTGACAAAAACAGACATTTTTGCTTAGTGTCTGATCAGAGGGGAAATCAGTCATTCACTGACTATTATGATGATGTCTACATGTTTTCAATAGGTGCTTATTTTCAAGTTTCAGGAAGTTCCCTCCTGTTGCTGAGAGTTTTCATAACAAAAGCATATTAAATTTGGGCAATGCTTTTTGTATATCTATTTAGATAAACAATTTATTTCTTCAGTTAATATGGTGAATTATAGTGACTGATTTTTCAATGTTAATAAAACTAACAATCCTGGCATAAGCCCCAATTTGTCATGATATGGTATTCCTTTTATATATTTCTAGTTTATATTTGCTAATATTTAGTCAAGTGTCTTTACATCTATGAGGGATATTAGTCTACAGTAATTTTTCTCATCATATTTATATCTGGTTTTGGTATCAAGGTAATGCTGGCCTTATATAATTAGTTGGAATATGGTCCTTCTGAAAGAGTTCGTCTAGAATTTGTATAATTTGGGATCCCTGGGTGGCGCAGCGGTTTGGCGCCTGCCTTTGGCCCAGGGCGCGATCCTGGAGACCCAGGATCGAATCCCACATCAGGCTCCTGGTGCATGGAGCCTGCTTCTCCTTCTGCCTATGTCTCTGCCTCTCTCTCTCTCTCTCTTTCTCTCTCTCTGTGATTATCATAAATAAATAAAAAAAAATTTAGAATTTGTATAATTTTTCCCATAAATGTTTGACAGAACTCATTGTTGAAACCATCTGGGCCTATAGTTCTCTTGGGGGAAGATTTTTTTATTACAAAGTCAATGTTTTAAGTAGATATAGAATGATTCAGATTTTCTATCATATCGGCTTGGTAACTTGTAATTTTTAAGGAATTTATGTTATCTAAGTTGTCAAATTTGTTGGCGTAAAGTTATTCATAATATTTCTTTATTATCCTTTTAATGTCTATATAATTGGCAGTGATGACACCTTTTTCCTGATATTGGTAATTTGTGTCTCCTCTATCTTTTTATATCAGGCTTTTTTATACATTTTTTGTCAATTTGATTCCTTCTATTTTTTCTTCTATTCATTCCATTCTATTCTTGTATTTATCTTTCTATATTTATTCATTTCCATTTGTCTATTTTTTGTTTTTATTGATTTATCCTTGTATCTTTAAAATTTTCTTCCTTATTATTTTGAGTTTACTTCATTCTTATTTAAGTTTCTAATGGCAGAAGCTTAAATCATTGATTATAGATCTCTCTTTTCATACAATTTATGTAACTACTACAGCATCCCACAAATTTGGAGTTTAAAAAAACTAATGCAAAAATCCTTTTTTTGTGTCTGTCTGTCTTCTTATTTGACCTGTGTGTTATTTTGAAGTGTGCTGTTGCTATGGTCTCAATGATTGTGTCTACCCAAGGTTCATGTTGAAATTCTAATGCCCAAAGTGATAGTATTAGAGGGTGGGGCCTTTGGGAGGCAATTAGGTCATGAGGATGAAGCATTATGAATGGGATTAGTACTCTCGTAAGAGATTCCAGAGAGCTCCCTTGCCCTCTTTGCTATGTAAGGGTAAAGCAAAAATAAAACCCCTATGAACCAGGAAGTGGGTTTTCATCAGGTGCTAAAAGTGCCAGCACTTGGATCTTGAATTTCTCAGTCTCAATAACTCTGAAAAATAAATTTCTATTCTTTATAATTTTTATTCTTTATATGCCTAGTCTATGGCATTTTGTTATAGCAGTTAAAATGGATTAAGACAGTTATTAATATCCAAATTTCTCAGGTCTTACTAGGTGTCTTATTATTTCTAATTTAATTCTTTTTTGCATGATTTTGATTCTACTTTGCTTGATTTTAAGATTTTTACATGTATTGAGACTTGCTTTTTATTCTAGCATCTGATCTATCTTAATGAAAGTTCTATATTCAGTTGAAAATAATAGGGGATCCTTGGGTGGCTCAGCGGTTTAGCGCCTGCCTTTGGCCAAGGGCATGATCCTGGAGTCCTGGGATCGAGTTCCACGTCAGGCTCCCTACATGGAGCCTGTTTCTCCCTCTGCCTGTGTCTATTCTTCTCTCTCCCTCTCTCTGTGTATCTCATGAATAAATAAATAAAATCTTAAAAAAAAAGAAAATAATGATATTCTGCTATTCTTAGATGGAATAGTCTGTAAAGGTTAATTAAGTGAAACTGGTTGCTAACATTGTTCTTTATACTTATTCATTAGGTGTTTATTTGTTCTGTCATTTACTAAGAGGTAAGTGTTGGAATCTCCAACTATAATTTTTGATATTTCTATTTTACCTTTCAGGTCTTATATTAGTTATCTATTACTTCATAACAATGTATCCCAACACTTAGAAGCTTAAAATACATTTAGTATTTTAAAGTTACTCTGAATCAGGAAATCATAACAATTTATTTGGATGGTTCTCTTCACTTGAGTGGGTCTCTTTTGAGGTTGTCAGCCAGACATTAGTTAGGACTATTGTTACCCAAAGGGTATAAGGGGCTGGAAGACCCACTTCTAAAATGGCTGTCAGCTAGGACATCTGGGTGGCTCAGTGATTGAGCATCTGTCTTCAGCTCAGGGTGTGACCCCAGGGTCCTGGGATCAAGTCCCACAATCGGCTCCCCACAGGAAGCCTGCTTCTCCCTCGCCTGTGTCTCTGCCTTTCTGTGTGTGTCTCTCATGAATAAATAAATAAAATCTTTAAAAAAAAATGGTTGTCAACAAGATGCTTCAGCTCCTTGCCACATGTATTTCACCATAGGGCTGTTTACAATATGGCAGTTGGCTTACCCTAAAGCATGTTGTCTGAGAGAGACAGAGAGAGAGAGAGGAAGGAGGAATCTGTATTACCATTTATGACCTAGTTGCAGAAGTCACATACTATATCTTCTGACAAATTTTATTCATTAGAAGCTGGTTATTAAATATAGATCTTACCCAAGGGATGGACAATCACCTCTTCAAGGATGAAGTATCAAAAATGTGTGGGCATATTTTAAAACCGCCTCTTTTAGAGTTCCTAGATCCAATTCCAATGTGAGTAGGGGTTCCCCCACGTACAACACCATGCAAAAATTCAGCTCAATTCAATTCAGTTCTGACACTATCTAAATGGAGATAGCATGAGATTCCAGGTTAAGGGTTCAGTCCTACAAGACTTCCTCCCAACCCCACTATCCTCCTTCAGATACCAGGTGCAAATGCCATGCTGTTACCTGTGCTTCTGATCTACTAGCCACAGATTGGAGGTTACAATGATCTGTTTAGATTACCTTCCTAAAGCAGGTCACAGAACTCAGGGAAACACATTTACCAGCTCATTAAAAGATATGATAAAGTATGTGAATCAACAGCCTGATAAAGAGATACATAGAGCAAGGTCCCAAATAAAAGAGCTTTTGTCTTCATGGAACTTGAAGCCTGGTTTGATGATGGCCTGTGGCATGTGTGAGTGCTCAGGTTCCCCAAGCATGTAAACTCTTCAAAAAAGTACCAAAAAGTTCTGCTATCAGTATATATGTATTAGTATTGTTAATGTCTTCTTTGAAATCTTATCTTCCATATTAAATGTCTATATCTATTAATATTTTTTCTTCTAAAATCATATTCTTATTTTTCATATATCCATTCCATATTTCTGATAATTAAGATTTTCTTGGCATTTTTTTCCATTCTTTACATTTCAATCTGAGTCTTTATGTATAAAGGTTATATCTTATAGCCAACATATAACTGAATCTTGCTTCTTCATCCACACTGGTAGCTTCTGTCTTCTTTTTGAAATGTTTAGAAATACACTGTCCAGTGCAGTAATCACTAGCCACATATAGCTGTTTAAATTTAAATAAAATAAAGTCAAATAAAATAAAAAATTCAGGTCTTCAGTCACTACATTTCAAGTATTCAAAAGCCACTATGGACAACATAGACTATATGTGGACAGGGGACACTTCTCTTGTAATTGAAAATTCTATCATTCAGTCCTGGTTTAGTCACTTTATACTTAGTAGGATTATTCATATAATTGGGTCGAATCTAGTTCTTTTTATATATTTTCTATTTCTTCCGTCTGTTTTTTATTTTCTTCTTCTTTTTCGGCTTTATTTTTGAATAGTCACTTTTTAGTATTGTATTTTTATCTGCACTAATATATATATATATATTACATATAATATATATACATCTATGTACTGTATACATATACAATGTTATAAATAGCATTATTATAAATCATCACATGCATTATTATAAATAATATACACATATAAACATACATACATTGTACTCATATGCATATAATATTCAACTCTAATTTAGCATACCTTCACATTATATTACTTTATATGTAATGTTAGAATATTAAAATGGTATGGTTTCATTTTCTCCTTTTGCCCTTTTACTATTATTACATATTATTTTTCTATATGTTATAATCCCCACAGTAGTTATTTTCTATAATAATAAATTAACTTTTGGTGAGAAATTATCTTAGCTTTTGTTTGCTGAACAATTTTTTACTTAGCCTTTATTCTTCATATAGAAATATAGCTTGACAAGTTCTTTTCCTCTGTAGCATCTTAAAGACATTTCATTGTCTTCTGGATTGCATAATTCCGAACAAGAAGTCTGTAGTTATTCTTATCTTTCTCCATTTCTATTCTGGCTGACTTTAAGAATATTGCATACTGGGTAGCCCGGCGGCTCAGCAGTTTAGCGCCGCCTTCAGCCTGGGTTGTGATCCTGCAGACCCAGGATCGAGTCCCACATCAGGCTCCCTATGGGGAGCCTGCTTCTCCCTCTGCCTGTATCTCTGCCTCTCTCTCTCTTGCTCTGTGTCTCTCATGAATAAATAAATAAATAAATAAATAAATAAATAAATAAATATATAAAATTTTTTAAAAAAGAATATTGCATACTGCTTACCATAACAGAATATGCAGAACAGATTCTGATTTAAAAATCATTAAATGGTGGTGGCTGAAATCATTCCATAACCTACTGGATGGTCCACTGTAACATGAGACTTGCACACCTATATAGGTGATCATACTTCCCAAATGCAACCAAAGCATGTGGAGTTTCAAGGCCATATATTACAGGTTTCTATCTTAGAAGCATGTGTACTATATAAATGTATCCTTTTTAAAATAAAATCATCTATTTTTAGTCATGACTTCTTATTAAATTATTTAAAAGCTCCCCCAAAAAATGCCCTCCCTCCAAAAAATATTATTGGGTAATCCCTCATTTGCATAAATTTTATTATATGCCTTCATAAAGATTTATTGGATATTTATTTTGCTGAAGGATCATTGAGCTTCCTGCACCTGTGAAATTAGAGTTTTCTTAAAATTGGGGAAAATTTAATTAATTTCTTCAACAGTCTTATGTCTCTCCTCTACTTCTTGTCATATTTATTTTTAAAAAATTATTTTTTCTCTCTTTGCTTCAGTCTGTTTCTTTTTTAACTGTAACTGTGTGTCTTGTTCATTGGGCTACTTTAACAAATTACTATAGACTAGGTGACTTGTAAATAACAGAAATTTATTTCTCACAGTTCCGGAGTCTAGGAAGTCTAATACCAAGTTTCTGACAAGTTCAGTGTCTGGTGAGAGTCTAGTCTAATTCCTGGTTCACAGGCTACTTGGCAGACAGGCAAAAAAAAAAAAAAAAAAACACCTCTTTGGAGTCTCTTTTTTAAGGGCACTAATCTCATTGATGAGGACTTTACCCTTATGACCTAATCACCTCCCAAGGCACCACCTCCCAATACTACCACATTAAGGATCAGATTTCATCACACAAATTTGGGGGGAATATAAATTCAGCCTATAACACTGTAAGTATTTTTTCTTCTGTAGCATCTAATCTGTTTTCAAACCCATCCATCCATTTTTTATGTTTTATATTTAATTTTTTCAGGCTAGAAATTCTATTAGTTTTAATTTTATGGTTTCCTTTTCTCCTTGTGTCCAACTTTAACTCTTTGAAAATATTTACAATGGATGTTTTAAAGTTCATATCTGCTTATTCTGACATCTCTGTTGTTTCAATCTCTGTTGTATTTTTTTTCTGATTATGGGTCATATTTTTTCTGCTTGTGTGTGTACTTATTATTGATCAATTGTTAAAGTGATGAAGTCTTACAAATTTTATGCTGTTGAGTATCTGGACTTTGTTATCTTACTTTGAAGAATAGTGTCTTTTGTTTTGTGGATAAATCACTTCTTGACCTTTTGGCTAAGATCAAGTGTTTTGTGGATTAACATGATCTTTTCAGTGTTAGTTTTAAAGCTTTGCTAGGGTAACGCTGAAGTAGACTTTACTCTAGGTTTAGTTTAGCTTTCCTAGTAAGGCATGACTCCTCTTGGGTCTGTATTGAATTATAGAACTATTAAATAATATCTCTTCACTATGGCTCGTTAGAAATGATGTGTCTCCCAGTCTTGAAAGTTCAATTTCAACTCCTTCATAATTCTGTGCATGCTTTTCAACTTTTGCATGAGAAGTTTTCTAGTTAGTCAAAAAGATAGGGGGACCCCCACATAGATTCCTGGAGCTTTATCTCTCAAAATTACCCTCCTTCAGTATTCTGCTTCACAAATTTAGGTTGCCTCCCCAAACTCTGATCTCTATCTAGCAGTTCAGTAAAACTTCTGGGCTTAGCTTAGGTCTTCCTCTCCCTGTGCTGTAGTCTGAGAGACAGTCTCCAGAGAGAAAGCTGCATCAGTCACTGGAAACATCTAATGTGTTCTCTTTTCTCAGAGTGTATAGATATGTATCATCTATCATCTAATATCTTAAAACAACATTTTTATATGTTCTATATATAATCAACATTCTAGTTGCTTCCATATAGTAAACTTAGTACCTATTAGTCCCTCATGGCTATCAGTAAAAGTCTCAAAGTTATAATTTCAAATGGTAAAAAAAGACTAGATACATATATAATGATAATTTGTCCTGATGATTTAATAAATGTAATGAGCTAGAACAATTTTGAGCATCATAGCCTGAGACTATTCTATTACACTTCATATTAATCATATGGCCTTTAAAATACATCACAGTTTTTAAATTTTTTTAAATTATATTTTAATAGCTCCTCACAAGCTATACTTTAAGAAAATATGACAAGACCAAAAACAGAAAAAAAAAAATAGTGTGGTTAACCCAATTAATCTCTTTATTAAACTATAAAATTAGATCTGATTATTTATATTATTGACCTTATAAGTTAAGTAATGGGTAAACTTAGCACTATTTATGGACAAACTAGGGACTTATTTACCAAAATGCATCCTCTAAGTTATTAATCACAAAGTACTGGATTAGCAATAAATGTGGGAACATTTTATACTAGAAAGCAGCATTAAAGGTCACAAAATTAGAGTTGATTAGCAACGAAGGAAATTTTCTATTCCACCAAAGAAAGGGTATCTTGACTATCTGTTATAAAAAACTGACTTACAAAGAAAATATGTATCTTGATGAAGTCCCAATAGTTCATTTTTGCTTTTGTTTCCCTTGCCTTCATGGATGTATCTTGCAAGAAGTTACTATGGCCAAGTTCAAAAAGGGTGTTCCCTGTGTTCTCCCCTAGGATTTTGATGGAATCTTGTCTCACATTTAGATCTTTCATCCATTTTGAGTTTATCTTTGTGTCTGGTGTAAGAGAATGGTCCAGTTTCATTCTTCTGCATGTGGATGTCCAATTTTCCCAGCACCATTTATTGAAGAGGCTGTCTTTTTTCCAGTGGATGGTCTTCCCTCCTTTGTCGAATATTAGTTGACCATAAAGTTGAGGGTCCATTTTGGGTTCTCTATTCTGTTCCATTGATCTATGTGTCTGTTTTTGTGCCATACCACACTGTCTTGATGACCACAGCTTTGTAGTACAACCTGAAATCTGGCATTGTGATGCCCCCAGCTATGGTTTTCTTTTTTAATATTCCCCTGGCTATTCAGGGTCTTTTCTGATTCCACACAAATCTTAAGATGGTTTGTTCCAACTCTCTGAATAAAGTCCATGGTATTTTGATGGGACAAATGTGTAAATTGCCCTGGGTAGCATTGACATTTTCACAATATTAATTCTGCCAATCCATGAGCATGGAATATCTTTCCATCTCTTTGTGTCTTCCTCAATTTCTTTCAGAAGTGTTCTGTAGTTTTTAGGGTATAGATCCTTTACCTCTTTGGTTAGGTTTATTCCTAGGTATCTTATGCTTTTGGGTGCAATTGTAAATGGGATTGGCTCCTTAATGTCTCTTTCTTCAGTCTCATTGTTAGTGTAAGAAACAGTCAACAAAACTAAAAGACAACCTAGAGAATGGGAGAAGATATTTGCAAACGACGTATCAGATAAAGGACTAGTAGCCAAGATCTATAAAGAACTTATTAAACTCAACAGCAAAGAAACAAACAATCCAATCATGAAATGGGCAAAAGACATGAACAGAAATCTCACAGAGGAAGACATAGACATGGCCAACAAGCACATGAGAAAATGCTCCGCATCACTTGCCATCAGGGAATACAAATCAAAACCACAATGAGATCCCACCTCACCCCAGTGAGAATGGGGAAAATTAACAAGGCAGGAAACAACAAATGTTGGAGAGGATGTGGAGAAAAGGGAAGCCTCCTGCACTGTTGGTGGGAATGTGAACTGGTGCAGCCACTCTGGAAAACTCTGTGGAGGTTCCTCAAAGAGTTAAAAATAGATCTGCCCTATGACCCAGCAATTGCACTGCTGGGAATTTACCCCAAAGATACAGATGCAGTGAAACAGCAGGACACCTGCACCCCGATGTTTATAGCAGCAATGTCCACAGTAGCCAAACTGTGGAAGGAGCCTCGGTGTCCATCGAAAGATGAATGGATAAAGAAGATGTGGTCTCTGTATACAATGGAATATTCCTCAGCCATTAGAAACGACAAATACTCACCATTTGCTTCGACGTGGATGGAATTGGAGGGTATGATGCAGTGAAATAAGTCAATCGGAGAAGGACAAACATTATATGGTCTCATTCATTTGGGGAATATAAAAAATAGTGAAAGGGAATAAAGGGGAAAGGAGAGAAAATGAGTGGGAAATATCAGAAAGGGAGACAGAACATGAGGACTCTTAACTCTGGGAAACAAACAAGGGGTGGTGGAAAGGGAGGTGGGTGGGGATTGGGGGTGACTGGGTGACAGGCACTGAGGGGGGCACTTGATGGGATGAGCACTGGGTGTTATGCTATATGTTGACAAATTGAACTCCAATTAAAAAAATATGTAAAAAAATAAATAAAAAATAAAAAGAAAATATATAATTGAAAAGAGCATAGATCTATTAAGAACAAAGCATAATTCAAAATAACATCATTAAAACTTATTCTAAAAAAGAGGGCACCTGGGTGGTGCAGTCGGTTAAGCATGTGACTCCTGGTTTTGGAGTCAGCTTCACATATTCTCTCTCTCTCTCTCCCTCTGCCCCCAGCTCGTGCTCTCTCTCTCTATCAAATAAATAAATACATCTTTTTAAAAAAACTTATTCTAAAAAGAGAAAAACTTAGGAATATTATTTTATGATTCACCTTAGAAGGAATTAATTCATATCATTAAATGATATGGAAGTAAACTTCATAGTTTGTGTTTTTTTTTTTTTAATTTATTTTAGAGAGAGTGGGAGAGAGAGAGTGGAAGGGAGGGGCAGAGTGAGAGGGAAAGAAGGAATCTCAAACAGACATCCTGCTGACTGCTGAGAACTCCGAGATCATGACCTGAGCCAAAACCAAGAACTGGATGCTTAACCAACTGAGTCACCTAGGCACCCTAAACATTATAATTTTTTAAAAATTCCCAATATATTATACAGCTAAAACAATATAGAAAGCTATTAAAAATGAATTACCTGACCGATACATAAATTTAATGCAAACTATGTATGATTTTTAAATGATTTCTATTTAAAGATGAAAAGATATGAAAATTTAAGTTCCTGAATAACTGCCACACACAAGCATGTAGTCTGTAGAAGAGAGAAAAGCATGAGAGAAACCAATCGCACAAGCTGTATAGACTTTCTACAGTCCTACCTAGAAAAGGATATTGTTTAACTGTTAAGATTCTAAAATATAGAAAAAGAATAACAACTGAAATTTAAAAATAGAAACAAGAAATTAAAAAATGGAAGAAAAGGAATATGGAAATTGAAAAGATAGAATTTAACATGGGAAAGAATTAAGTCAAAAACATTTATGAAGAAAGGATAGTTATCTTCACAAATTTATGTTTTTTTAAAATTAAACCTCTACAGAGAATCGTATTTTTTAAATGATGAATGTGAGACCAAATATGAATTTTGAGACTTTGCCTTACTATTGGATATTCAGTTCTAGTCAAGATCTCATTTAAAATAGATTAAAAGTAAGTCTACCACTCTTTATAGGCTGAGAATTAATATCTATCTTGTACTTAAGAAGACACTGAAAATTTTCAAAATTTTTAAGTGGGGAAGTAACATGATCAGATCTCTGTTTTTAATAAAAAAAAAAAACTTTATCAGTGAAGATGGTTGATTGGCAAGATGAGTAAAGGAAGCAAATGAACCTTATAACAGGAGGGTATCATGTCATTCATTCATTCTTACAATAAATCATTATCTCTCGCCTGCTGCAAGCTGGAAACGAGACCCTCTGCTACTACCGAAAACAAGACCAGTTCCTGCCACCATGGCACTTACATTCCAGTGAAGAAATAGACAATAATTAAGTCAAAAGTTCTAAATGAGTCATTATAGATCTCTATAACACTTAGGAGGAAAGCAAACAAGATGATCTAATGGCAGCTGTGAGGTGGAGTGTTCTCTTTATAGGGTGTCAGGAAAGCCTCTCCGAGGAGCTGACACTCAACCTGAAAAGTGACAGAGCACAGGGCTGCGATGAATGCAGTGTCAGGAGGGAGGAGAGAAGATGTTTGGGAGATGTTTGAGAGGGTGAACTAGCAAAATTTGCAAACCAACCGGATGTGAGGATTTAAGGATTATTCTAGAGTTTCAGGTTGGAGCAGCTGGCTGTCTGGCCGTATTAATAACTGAGAGAGGAAATACAGGAGGGCCGCCAGGTGCCAGTCAGCCCTGCTGAGCTAACTCCCTTGGAAATAACCACGTGGTTATTTTTAGTTCTTCCGAAGGCACTCTGGCATCCCATGTAGAGACCACTCGGTCAAGGGCATAGACTTCTCTGAGCAGTTGAGGAGCCGGGACAAGGGAATGATAGGACATGACTAGCCTAAGGCAAGTGTGAGCATACGGAATAATTTAGGGAATGCTTGTTTGCCCCATAAGTTCAGAAGAAAAGGAATACCCAGTTATAAAGGTCCAGACGATGGGCTGAGCACTTGGAAAAAGTAACATTTAGTTAGATCTTCACTAAACCATAGAATCCCAAATACATTTAATGATTAACTGTAAAAACTGACAAAGGATTTTAAAATGTAAAAGATGACAAACGATGATGGTGGAGCAAGGCCGATGTATACACAAGGACGGTGGAAGTAAGCACAGTTGTGGTAAATACTGAAGACAATCGATCAGAAGGTGTGAACCTACTCAAACTATTTTTGAAAAATTCTATCTGGAAATAAATGAAAAGGAGAAATGGGTATGATGGACACATGAAACAATATTTCTAAAAATCAAAATAGCCTAAAAAGGAGACCAAAATAGAGGGTGTTGGCATGCTCTTGGCAGGGGAGACGTCCACCCTAGAACCACCCAGGCAGCTCACATACCCCTGGAGAAGAATATTCAACTTGTAGGGAATGACTCCAAATCAATGTATAAATGTAATGCAACTCTGTAATGAATGTTTGTCTTTTTTTTTTTTTTCTCTCGCTCTCTCTTTTTTGACTTGTCCTTTTGGGGACCCAGCCATTATTTGCTTCTTGGTAGGAAGGGCCTTGTTGCCCAACACAGAAGACAAAAGGTGTCTGGAAACTGATGATGACAAGAGTGTTAAGCATGGCCCCCCAGGTGCTCCCACTACATCAGGCCTTTAACCTGCAACTTCTACTATAAAGAAGCAGAGACCAGGTCAAGTGCATTGCAATGGTGATGATGGTTACACGTGGTCCACAGCATGGATGCCACCACTCATTCTTGTTCATTCAACTGCTTCTGCCTGGGGGCCTTACCATGTGTGCCCACCTGTGCGTGAGTGCTGGGGTTCAGCTGCCCACAAAGCACACTGCGATGTCATAGCCTTAGGATGTCATAGCCTCCAGGGGCGCCAGGGGCTCAGCCCTTGAGCGTCTGCCTTCAGCTCAGGGCGTGACCCCGGGGTCCTGGGATTGAGTCCTGCATTGGGCCCCCCCGCAGGGAGCCTGCTTCTCCCTCTATCTGGGTCTCTCATGAATAAATGAATAAAATCTTAAAAATAAATAAATAAATAAAATAATGCAGAAGCAGCTGGCACAGCCACCGCTGGGCTCAGGCCCATGGGCCAGCGAGCCTCTACTATCAGGAGAAAGCCCGTGGCCTGGGAGCAGAAGGCGGCACAGGTCACTGAAGCCAGTGTGCTCCTGAAGACAGGTAGGGCCTGAAGAGGAGGTGGGCAAGTGTTAGGAGATGCATTGGGAATGATAGAGCCAGAGCATTTTATCCATTTTAAAGACAACGGTCTTACTGTAAGTTATAGAAACAGCTATTGCTATATCACATTTTTATTTATTTATTTCTTAAGATTTTATTTATTTACTCATGAGAGACACAGAGAGAGAGAGGCAGAGACACAGGCAGAGGGAGACGCAGGCTCCATGCAGGGAGCCTGATGCAGGACTCGATCCCGGGACCCCAGGGTCACGCCCTGAGCCGAAGGCAGATGCTCAACTGCTGAGCCACCCAGGGGTCTCTGTATTGCATTTTAAAAAGATGACTCTGGTTGTTGTGCTGAAAACAGTGTCAAGAGCAAATGTAGGCACAAGGTGACCAAATAGCAGAAATCCAGAACTCATGATGCTGGCTTGAACCAGAGGAGTAACAGAGGAGGAAAGAAGGAACAGGTTCTAGATATGTTTCAAAGGTGAGGCGCCCAGGGTTTCCTTGCTCCACACTCTTTACAAAATCCAATTTCCAGGGCATTAAGAAGCCAACTGTTAAAACTGTTCAAAATAAAATCAGAAACTATAGAAGAGATAGGAAAGCCTTCCGAACATCCCCAAATTCAAAAGCCATGAACCATATCAACATTTAATAAATAAAACGAACAGGTGAGCAACAGAAAAGTAGAAAATATGTGTTAACGTCCAGATGAGAACAAAGTTTAGTACTTAGGATCTCAAAAATATTTATAAGTTAACAAGAGAGTATTGAACAATTCAACGGAAAAAAAGGGCAAAGAATATGCGGAGGATGTTACCGAAGGAGGAAATGCGAATAGCAATACACATACTAACAGGCCTGCAAACTTGCCAGCTTGTGGGGGGGCCCAAATTAAAAAGATAATGAAATGCCAGTTTTCGTCCATTGGGTTGGCAAAAAAAGAAGTTGGCACATTCAAGAGTCGGACTAAGCATGTTAGAGGGAGCTCATATACCATCCTCGAAAGTGTGTCATTGGCCAAGACATTGAAAAGTACAAACTGATGAAATATATTAAAGTGTAATATAGCTCTCCTCTCAACCCAGCAAATCCATTTGACACTTGTTTTAGAGAAATATTCTCATATCACAAAAAAAAAAGGCTATGTACGATTTCCACTGTACTGTTGAAAAATCAGAGGTTTCCTAAATTCCCACAAACAGAAGACTAGAGAGAGCTATGAAGCATTACACACCAGGTAAAAGAATAAAATATATCCATAGGTCCTGATGTCGAAAGAGACCTAATATATAACTTACCAAAAAAGGAAGTTGAAAATACATATGATAATAATATTTGCATGATAAAAGGTTATGCTGCGTATCTAAGTAGAAGGTTTCTGAGTCCCCACAGCTGTGAGATTAGGGAGAGAAAAATATAGTCATTATTAGGTAACTGTGACATGAAAATAGTCTATTTTAATAGCTCGATTTAAAATTAGCTCCTGGACTTAAGTGAAATATCTCTCCCTGCATGTCAAACTAATGTCAAATTATTTGTCAGTCAGTCTCCTCCTGATTATCAGGTATGACTTCAAATAACACAATAAAGATGCAATGTAAATCAACTGCAACATGAAAATGAAAATCATGCAAAATTTGTAACGCTGCATGAAGTCCATTAAAGTGATTTGGGGAGCAGCACAGTCACAGACCAGACTATTCAAAATTAGCAATTGAAAGAAGATAAAGAAACATAGTAACAACACAAAGGCTTTAAATAGGATGGTTTTTAAGATCAAAATGTTTGGCAAACGGAGTTCACATGCATTAGTTAAAGGGTTCTGCGTTAGGACTCTGCTGTAAAAGTCAAATGTGAAATAACTGATACCATATCATGCTTTTATACAATTTTGGCAGAAAAACTTATAGGAAAACACTCTCAATTCACTCTTTAGTAGGCCCAAAATAACAGCAGTTAAACTAATATTTCTATTTGCATAAAATTAAATTTTATCCAAATTTTTATATAAAAATAGAATTATATTAAAAAGCTGATACTTCCTTTTTGTATAAAATTAATTTTATCCAATTTTTATATAATTTTAAAAATTTTAGTCTTATATTCAAGATAAAATGACAATAAAAACTTTCCCATGTATCTACAATAACATGTTGTCCTTTTTGTAAGGAATTTACATTAAGTGACTTCTAGTATAAATTATACTAAATCCATAGACAAATGTTCAAATGTCTTAGTGCAGTTTTAAGCTTTGATAACTTCAGAAGTGTAGATTCTACAAATCTACCGCATTAATTTGAAAATATTTACTAATGTTTCCAGTATATGCATTTAACTTTATGAATCATAAATTTTTTTAAGGAAACTATAAAACTTTTATTCTTTTTTTTAAGGAACAACTATAAAACTTCTATTCTTTTTTTTAATAATAAATTTATTTCTTATTGGTGTTCAATTTGCCAACATACAGAATAACACCCAGTGCTCATCCCGTCAAGTGCCCCCCTCAGTGCCCGTCACCCATTCACCCCCACCCCCACCCTCCTCCCTTTCCACCACCCCTAGTTCCTTTCCCAGAGTTAGGAGTCTTTATGTTCTGTCTCCCTTTCTGATATTTCCTACCCATCTCTTCTCCCTTCCCTTCTATTCCCTTTCACTATTATTTATATTCCTCAAATGAATGAGAACATATAATGTTTGTCCTTCTCCGATTGACTCATTTCACTCAGCATAACACCCTCCAGTTCCATCCACGTCGAAGCAAATGGTGGGTATTTGTCATTTCTAATGGCTGAGGAATATCCCACTGTATACATAGACCACAGCTTCTTTATCCATCATCTGTCGGTGGACACCGAGGCTCCTTCCACAGTTTGGCTATTGTGGACATTGCTGCTAGAAACATTGGGGTGCAGGTGTCCTGGCGTTTCATTGCATCTGTATCTTTGGGGTAAATCCCCAGCGGTGCAATTGCTGGGTCTTAGGGCAGGTCTATTTTTAACTCTTTGAGGAACCTCCACAGAGTTTTCCAGAGTGGTTGCACCAGTTCACATTCCCACCAACAGTGCAGGAGGCTTCCCCTTTCTCCGCATCCTCTCCAACATTTGTGGTTTCCTGCCTTGTTAATTTTCCCCATTCTCACTGGGGTGAGGTGGGATCTCATTGTGGTTTTGATTTGTATTCCCTGATGGCAAGTGATGTGGAGCATTTTCTCATGTGCGTGTTGGCCATGTCTATGTCTTCCTCTGTGAGATTTCTATTCATAAAATTTTTGACTTTTAATTTTGTTCTAGTCTTTCTCTTTGAAGATGGGAAATGTTAACTAAAAGAATCTAAAAAGTATTATTCAAATTTTCAAAGTAATTATAAAGAAATTCAAGGGGCACCTGGGTGACTCAGTCAGTTAAGCATTAACTCTTGGTTTTGAATGGGATCATGATCTCTGGATCCTGAGATCAAACACTACGTGGGACTCCACACTCAGCCCAGGGTCTGCTTGTCCCTCTCTCTCATCCTCTACCCCCTTCCCCACTCTCAAATAGATAAATAAATACCTATATAAATAAATAAAATATTTTTAAAAAAAGAATTCAAATAATTAAACTTTTGAACTATATGTTTTGTAAATTTTTATACTTCTGAGGTTTCTAGAGCTTAAAACTACTTACTGTGTGTGTGTGTGTGTGTGTGTGTGTGTAGGCATATATCCTAGACCTATAAAAGATAAAGTAAAGGACCTCTTTTTTTGTTTAAAGATTTTATTTTTAAGTAATCTCCACACTCAGTGTGGGACTCGAACTCATGACCCTGAGATCAAGAGTCATATGCTCTACCAACTGAGCCACCCAGGTACCCCAAAATAACGGACTTCTAGCAGGTGTTGAAAAAAAGAAAAAGCAACTCCTCAGAATCTACTGAAGTAGACATATAGACCATGTTTCTTGCAGAAAAATATCAAGTATTATATATATCAATTCTCAAAATTAATACCAGCTAAAATCCAAGAATTATTTATGAAATCTGACACAGGTTAAAGATGGAAATTGTGACTTTATTCAAGGGATACCTGGTAGGCATAGTGGGCTAAACACCTGATTCTTGGTTTCAGCTCAGGTCATGATCTTGGGGTCACAAGATCAACCTGTGTCAGACTCAGCACTCGGTGCAGAGTCTGCTTAAGATTCATTCTGCCTCCAACCCTCTGCCTCCAACCCTCACCCTACTCCATGTGTGCGCACGTCCTCTCTCTCTCTTTCTAAAATAATTAAATAAATCATTTTTTAAATACTTTATTTAGGGATGCCTGGGTTCCTCATGGTTGAGCATCTGCCTTTGGCTCAGGGCATGATTCTGGGGTCCCAGGATCAAGTCCAACATCGGGCTCCCCTTAGGGAGTCTGTTTCTCCCTCTGCCTGTGTCTCCGCCTCTCTCTCTGTATCTCTCATGAATAAATAAATAAAATCTTAAAAAAAAAAAAGAGTATTTAAGAAGGATCACTGCAATGGGGGTTTTGCAACTAAGAGACTTCAGCCTCAACTCTGAATACCAGAACAAGTGGATTTACAGATGTGAGACGGTCAATGGATGGAAAATTATTAAGATGAGACATCAGGGGTTGGGTGATTCTGGCTAAACAGACTTAATAGGATTCTTGCTGAAGGCCAGGGTGATCAGATACTGAAGCTGGAGCATGGTGGGGTGTGAGGAATTTGATTAGATCCTAGGGAATCAGATATTAAGTGTAGGAGGTCTCTCTACACTGACTTAGCAGGAGTCTTGCTAAAGCCCAACTCGGCAGAGATGATGATGAGCACCTAAGGTCAAGGCCTGATCCATAAGGGGGCTCAGAAGAGCCTGACCAAAGGTTGGTCAAGGAAAGTGTCTCTGTCATTCTAACATTCTTTTAAGGAAAAACAAAGCTAACAAAGTAGCCAAAACAAAATTTGATTTGAGGGACACCTGGTGGCTCAGTGGTTGAGTGACTGCCTTTGGCCCAGGGTGTGATCCTGGGATCCAGGATCAATTCCCATGTCGGGCTCCTTGCAGGGAGCCTGCTTCTCCCTCTGCCTGTCTGTCTGTCTGTCTGTCTCTCTCTCTCTCTAATGAATAAATAAATAAATCTTTAAAAAAAATAAAGTTTTGATTTGAAATTTAAAAAAAGATTCCAGGGCTGCGCTCTGGCATAGCAGCACAGCTCTCATCCTGCTCCCACCAGCTTCTCACATCATAGCAAACACCCAATGCACCTTCATCACAATCAAGCCAGACAGGGGCACTAAGATCTGATAGGAAAGATCATTAAGGTCTTGATGCAAAAGGGATGGCATCTTGTGCCGTGATGTTCCTTTGGATCTCTGAGTAACACCTGAAGCAGTACTACATTTATTCCCTTCTTCCTGGAGCTGGCTGGAACTAGGGGCTGGTGTGGCCTGGTGTTAGACAGCCTGGATGTGATGAAGTTGGATAACTAATCTAGCAGATTCTAAGCCAGCCTCCATTCTGGGGGACTTCTATATTCAAGTTGACAGGGATATCATTTGTGATAATGATTCAATAAAAAGTCCTGAAGAAGAAATCAGCCTATGGCTTAAGTCTTAATATTTAGTTGACTACATGTCTTGTCTTTAATGCTGAATGCGTAAATAAGAAGTAGACAAAGCAGCTTTCTCCTTGGAGACATACAGCTTGATGTGTCCCGGGACACAGCTCTTCATTCCACTAATTTGGAAGCAACAGGATCAATGATCCTTTCCTAAAGCATATCAAGTGGGACACCTGGGCAGCTCAGTGGTTGAGCATCTGCCTTCGGCTCAGGTCATGATCCCAGGATCCTGGGATCGAGTTCCACATCGGGCTCCTCACAGGGAGCCTGCTTCTCCCTCTACCTATGTCTCTGCCTCTCTGTGTGTCTCTCATGAACAAATAAATAAAATCTTAAAAAAAAAATAAAGCATTTTTTACCAAAGAACTTTTGGAAACTGGGGGTGGCTACCTGGCTCAGTCAGTGGAGCATGTGATTCTTAATATCAGGGTTGGGAGTTCAAGGCCCCATGTTGGGTGTGGAGATTACTTAAAAAATAAAATAAAATCTTAAAAAAAAAAAAAACAACTTGGAAACTGGAGAAAAGAAGAAAAAGAAGGGAATGGAGAGGAGAAGAAGAACCACTATCACCACCACCACCACCACCACCACCACCACCACCACCATGACCATCACAAGAACAAAGATTCAAATTTTTAAAATGATGTAAAATTTGTTCGACTAGTTATCTAGAAATATAAATGAAAACAATAATGAAATCTGCTTCAATGTGGATGAGTAAAATAAGTTGATCAAGAAAATTTAAAGGTCAATCATACCTACTGCTTATGAAAATACCAAAAATACAAGAAGCACTGACCTACTCATACTCTGTGACAGTAAATCATTATCGTCCTTTTGGGGAACAATTTGACAGAATCTGCACAAAACATGCATTGCCTTTGACCCAATTAGTCCACTTGCAGAAGCGTATGGTTCATAAACACAGTCTGTCTTACCTCAGCTCGTGTTTCTCGAATATGAATTACTCATACTTGATTCATAAATAAGGGAATGGATGCGAATATCATGCAGAAGTTGCATAGGTTTATACTTTACTTTTTCCAGGCAAAGAAAGTAGGGAAAGCACGAGTAGAAATAACAACTTTTTTTTTTTTTTTTTTTTGAGAAATAACAGCTTTAAGGAGAAAAAGAAAAAATCCACAGCTGGGCTGATGTAGTAGTACCAAGACTCCTCCATTCAGCTTTTTTTATTTTTATTTTTTTAGAAATTCCAAATCAGTGCCTGTCCCAGGCTTCTCCTCTGATGGCTCAGCGCTGGTCCTATTTCACACCCTAGGGCAGGGCTGCTGCTCCCTGTGCTCACCGTCCTGGCCCTCACCCGGCTCACAGCACTGCTTCATCTCCACCTGTAACGCTCCTGTCAGCATCTCCCTGTAGTGATCCTGGACGTCTCTGGTACCCATTGTGCCAGCCTGCAGGCACACAGAGCTCCCTTGGCTGGGGAGTCCATGCAACCTCCCCAAGTACCAACTCGCTTTTGTCGGTCCTCTGCTTTCAAAGGTGCATACGTCTTAGGTGGTCTAGCCCAACCCTATTTTCTGTCCCCGTGAGATTAATTGCACCATCTTAAGGAACGTGAGGTTTTTCAGGAGTTCATAGACAGCATTAGGGAAGAAAGTCGGTACCTGCACAAGTTGGCAGCAGCGTAATAGGTATAAAGATGGTGGTTGCAGGAGTATCCGCAATGGTCCATAATGGGAAACCTCAAGTCTGTCCATTGGGAAATGGTTGGATGAAATGTAATCAGTCCTCTCCATAGAATCCTAAGCCATTATCCAAAAGAGATAGATCTATAGGCATGGAACTTGCACCAAGATATACAAAGCTTAAAAAGTTACTAAGCAATATGTATTTTTAAAATTAAAATGAGGAATATAGATGTCTATCTACCTGCACCAAATTGTCCCTGATCATTCCATATAGGAATGTAAAGGTAACAATGAAGACTTTTCATGTTTGAGTAAATATGTCTCTGTGCAATTTAAGGCTTTTTAACACAGTACACAAATAGTCATCAATCATGTTTGTAGCGATTTTTACCTAGCGTGCTTTAAAATTCAAACACTAAAATTCAACAAGATAATTTTCAGCCCTTAGGATAGACGAGGATAAAAACGGGAAAGGATAAAAAAGATGAATAGCTTTTATTCGTAAATTGCAAATGTTTAGCTCAAAAGTCATAAATAAAACTATAAATGCAAATTTGAAGGATATATGCAATCAGCGTCACTGATATGAGCTCATTTCTTCATTAACCTGGGATCACACCAAAAAAATACATGACATTTCTGAAAATACAGAGGCCCAGCCCCACCTCCAGAAACGCTGCTTCAATCCCAGGTGATGAGGAGCAGTTAGCCGGCAGCAGTGAGCAGCGTGGGGGTGGTTAGAAGGGGGACAGACGGTTAGGGTGTGAAGAAGAGCAGCGCTTCCTTTGCCTGAGTTCAGAATCCATTAAATGACAAAGAAGTCAGGCCGAGGAGATGCTGAAAATCAGTGTGCATGATAGCACCGCTGGGGGACCTTGCTTAACCATGTGACCATGAGAACCTAACACCAAACCCCAGAGTTAGCTGGTAATCCTATTGACCATCAACTCTTGGGAACTACAAGCACCTGCCCCCCAAATCCTACAGAGCCCACCCAAACAAGATTTATT
Organism: Canis aureus; assembly: GCF_053574225.1. Lineage (NCBI taxonomy): Eukaryota > Metazoa > Chordata > Mammalia > Carnivora > Canidae > Canis > Canis aureus. The sequence continues at coordinate 67,987,121 of NC_135611.1, read as the reverse complement.
TACAAGGTGAAGAACCTGAACAGGAAGGCAAATACCCAGAATAGAAAGGCCTCAGCTTCACAGGCCAGTTCCTCCTCACCAGTTTATCAACCAGATAATCCAGGCCTCCTCCCATGGAAGAGAGAGACTGAGCAGGAGTGTTAATCCATGTCCCTCACGTGGGAACCAGAAGGCCAGTGAAAGGGGGGCCCACCCCTTCGTACGGAGAGTCCAAGATAAGGTGGATGTTTAAATGTATAATTAAGGAAAGCTGACCACGGAAGAAATGGAAAATTTTCAAAGGATAATCAACTCACATTTATAAATATACCTATATGTATATACATATAATTAATATATAATATGAATTACAAAGCATACCTTAAATCCACATCTACCATTTTTTTTAAATGCGTCCCTTTCAAGATTTTTTTTTAATATTACTTCTGCAGCAGATAAACTGAAATCCCTTCTATAAAACATAAAATGCATCATTAACCTTGACTTCCATTTTAAGAATATAGGATGTTCCCTGACTCAGTACTCCTTGGAAGAAGGGAAACAGGGTTGAAATGTATATCTTCAGTGTCAAATAATATCCCTTAGAATGCACACTTCTCACCGACCCATTTTACTTTACATCCTATCATGATTTAATTGAGATCAAAATGTTTCCATGATCTACATGCAGGTGAAAGTCATAAAAGGGAATACATAAAGAACGGCCAAACACTCACAGATTCATTATAACTAGTGGAGTACTACAGAAATTGTCAGCCGAAAGATCATTTCCATCTAAAGAGGTAATGAGAAACAAAACGAGTTGAGGGACCCTCTTAACTTTAAGTCAGTAAGCGCAATCCCCTTACAAGGTCCAAGCACCCTGTTCCTAACAGGACATATGTCCTCAAAATACCTGAAGTAGAATTACTTAGGGGATGGCTAGAGATGGTTCTGAGGATAAGCAACATCAGTTTTAACTTATTTACTTCTTACTCGATCCCTTCTTCCTCTTCCCATACTAGAGAAAAGGCCAGCTTCACACGACTGAAAACCCTTGCCCCCAGCACATCTCAGGGCCAAGCCAGCAGGGATTTGACAAGGCTTCTGGTTACATCCATGGTAAGGACTGCAGAAGGCATTCGCTGGCCTGGCCAATGGGGTGGGTCTCCACCTCCTCACGATGTTAACTCAGGCTTGCCATGTGACACACTCTGGTGGGGGAAACAAGGAGGACAGCTCACACTGTGGCTCCACACTACTGCCCCCATCGTGAGGACTAGCCATGTTCCAAAGAAGCCAATCCCCCCACCTGGCTCTCAGGGTGCGATGCTAGTGGAAGTGAGGTATCAACATCTGCCGTGAGAAGGACCTCAAGAGTTTCAAGTTGTCACTGACTGTATTTAGAGCATCCCTATCCCTACAGACACCCAGAACCATCAAGGGAAAGGAAAGGAAATGCTTTTGATCTACTTCCCACTTCTGTATTAAAAGTAAGTAAAAATCACTCTTGTTAAAATTTCATCCCTAAGTGCTTGAATTGATTGATTAACAAAGAAAAGTGATCACCGGCTCTGGTAATATGTAGACTTTAACCCTTACCATCTTTATTTCTGTCTAAACTGGTCTAAACTACTCACTAAATAGGGAAACTTTATTTTAGTCCTGCCTTTAGTCTTAAAAAAAAAAAAATCATCTGACATCTGATCTGGATCTATGTGAATGGCCATTTATTAAAAGAAGACAATATAGTACCAACTTTTCTCCCATTAGGAGGAAAAAGAACCACATTATTTTTTAATTCGTGAATCAAATCATCTTCTGTTTATTTTTAGCGTGAACAAGCATACTTTAATAGGAGAATGAATACTGATAGCGCTTTTAGAAAAATATGTCATTTTCATATGAAAAATACTAATCTTGACACTTAGGCAAAGAAGGTTATGGCCTACCCCCAAAACAGGTTGATGCTTTTAATTAAAATAACATTGTTGGAAAGAATCTTACCACCTTTATTTGAATTGCACTTCTGTTGCTAGAGACAAGCTGCCAAATGTGTCTAGAATTGATTAATAGGGAGAATAATTGCCTCCTACTAATTTTAATCTTTTGTACAGCTTTGCCTCTCATGGGATAAACACGAGGACTATATGGCTTTATCATCAAATCTGAATCTAACCATCCCCTTGCCAGCAGCCAATGAGCTGCAAACATAAATTAAACTAGATTGAGGATTATATTGCTTGGCTGTTTGAAAATTTATATTACTGCAAAGCATGCAAGCAAAGAGTAGCAGATGGGCAATACTGAGCAAAATTTTCTTCCTGGATATTGCCCATCTGTTTTCCTTTTAGCGTTTCTACTTCAAACTATTCTGGATGTATTCATTTTTCCTTTTTTTCTCTTATGGTTTCATTAATTAGCTACTCAAACTTCCCATGGTCAAATAAATAATAGAGACTTGATAATTTCAATATAAGCAATGATAATAATTGCTGATTTAAACTGTGTGTTTATTAGATTCCAGTTACTCTCACAAAGCTCTGTGCAACAAAAGATGGCTTTTTTCTTATTTGTTTTAACATAGACAAAGAAATCTCTTAGTTACAGTCTTATTTACAGTGTCTTATTTACAGCCTTAAACCAAGAATTTGGAAATTTGAGCAAACCATCCCTTTTTAAAAAGTCCATGTATTTAGGGAAAAAAAAAAAAAAACAAATTCTCCTACTCATGGAACCTTCTCTTCATACTCTGCTGTAACAGTCTTTGGTCTCTCATGGCCTTGCTGTGAATTGTTATTTCATAGTAGATGACTCCAGGGGATGACTTAATTAGTGGCTCAGATACCACATGCCATTGGCCACCAAAGTTCTATCCTCTATTATTTGCTAGAATTCTTCTGCCTTTAGGCCAGTGAACCAATGTCTTCTTAACATGTATGTGTTCACGTGCTCCTCCCTGCCCTGACCATTCTCCTTGAGGCTCATTTATTGCAAATGTTTCTGATCCTAAATTTCTATTAGTCAGGGATCTTCATCGAAAGCAACAGAGAATGACACCGGTGGATTTAAGATAAAAGTGTTTCAGAAAATAGTCTAGCGTCTCCCACTGGAGAACCAGTTAGAGGCCACACAACCAGAGCAGCACCCAGATGGTACCCTACGAGCCACTTCCTTTGCTGCTCTTGCCACTACCAGGCAGCCAAAGGCATAGGAAGCGCCACTGACAATTCTGGGTGTCACAGTCAGGACTCCTGCTACTGCTGCCTCGAGAACATGGTTACGACCTCTGTGGTTATCTCTGCCTTCCAGCAAATGCATTCACTTCTATGTCTATTTGTTTCCCTCATTATCCCATAATTCAAAGTACAGGCTACATGCATTTGGTTTCGGAGCCTACGTGCATGGAAAGGAGGCTGGACATGCGAGCATCATAAATACTTGCCATTCAACTTCTATAGAGGAGAGTCAAATCCATCCTCCCGAGGGTTTAGGTAGGGAATTCCCTGTTTATGAGACAATGGTCTGTAAAATGGATTGCTTAAACAAACCAACAAACAGAAAGGCAAACATTTAATATAAATTCAATATAAACAACCCATTCTTGTCAATGCCAGGCAGTGTTTTATGAGCTTTCTATCTTTTAATTCATTGCATTCATACATTATTTCTCCCATTTTGGGAGAGGAAACTAAAATACAATGAGATTAAATAGATTCCCTGAGGTCACAGCTAATAAGTGACAGAAAAAAGATTATATTTCAGGCCTGTCAGATGCCAAATCCACCTTCTTACCTATTATGGGCATTGTTTATAATTGCATAATTAACTCTCTCACAAGGTCCAAAGTATATAGTAATTTTGACATATAATATTGCTTATCTTTTGGAGAAAACTGATAAAGTGCTAAGGAAATGTCATATGAAAGAAGAAGGTAACATTATGATTGAATTTTAAACCTGACTCATTAGATTAAGATTTTTGCCATAGGCCTAAAATTTCTTAGGGTTGTGAAATTGGGTCAGAAGACTCTAGTTATAAAATTACACTTTACTTTAGAATATATTGTAAAACTCAAGAGTAGAAATCAGCAGACATTTTTTTTTTTTTTCTGCTTTGGGACAATGACTCAATATCCTGCTTTCTGGATAGCAGAGGTAATAAAGAAAGTGATATTGCCAGAGGCACCTTTCTCTTCACTGGACAACAAAAGAGTAAAATAATAGTTTCTGACACTGATAGCAACTATATGGTATAAAGGGATGCTACTGTCAAGGCTTAAATAATTTATTTAACAAAAATTTTTAGTTGTTATGAGTATTTTCATATTTTAAGTTAATTAGTATTATTTCTATTCATTTTGAGTTCACTTGGTAAAAAAAAAAAAAAGGAGAATGAAAAGATCAATTTAAGTTAATAACATTGCATTATTTGCCAGATGTGATGGTCTCAGTCTGCTTAGTATGGGACATGATACATAATAGATGCTCTATAATCGTCTGTAGATTAAAGAAATGTCAATGCTTTGATTCATCACTGGTTATCCATCTACTGTTCTCATCCAGTTTTAAAGGCTTCTCCATTCTACTCAGATCTACAGTTTCATGTCTCTTGATCTCAGCAGTTAACTTTGTCTTCTGTCTTACTAAAAAGGGAAAGAGTATCTCACACAAATTTTAAACGCTCTTCTCCATTTCAATTTTTCCTGTCATTGTACTTCCTGCTACCGTCCTCCTCGGTCTTCTCTCTCTGTCTTTCCCCTGCCTCACCTCTTATTTTGCTCCGTGCTTTTCTCCCTTTCTTTTACTCTTTCTCTCTCACTTCCTTTCTCTTTTCCTTCTTAATTCCTTTCTTTTTCTTTTTTTCTTTGGGAAAAACAAGCCAGGAAAGCAGAAACAGAAAAAATAAAAAAACAAAACAGTGATCAATTAGAAGAAGGCCAAGCCATGAGTTTGGGTTTTAGGGGTAAGATTTCAGCCCCTGAAGGAGACACTTAAGATCAAGGCAGGGTCAAATCCTCCATAAGCCTAGAGGAGCCAGAGGATGAAAAGAGTGATTAAGGGACTTTGATGTCACCGAGGATAATTCTGGTTCATTTCGGTAGTGAACAATTTATGGAAGGTCCATCCAGGGCCAAGTTCAGCCCAAGATCATGGAAATGCAAACATAAATGTGATATGACCCTTTGCTAGAACATCTCACACAGTCCAGGGGAAGTGGTGGAACAGATAAAACTAAAAAATAATTGATAATAAAATCCTCCAAAGAACAGAAAGAGCAGGTATAAAGTGCTATGGAAAGTATAGGAAGGAGTGTGTTGCTGTGAGCTCCTCTAAGAATAGACCCTGAGCTAAGAATTAGAAGGCAGACAGCTTTTTATGCAGGAAGGAACACAGCCATTAAAGGTACATTATTAAGCTATCACTGTGAAAGAAACTCCAGGAAACACAGTAAAACACATACTTCAAGATGATTCCAGCAAAACACGTCCTCACGTCACATAGCGTTGTGTGATACTTAGTAATTAGGTGCTGCTCCCAAAGGATGTTAATTCCCAGGTACTCCCTTACCTCATCTCTTCCCCCAGCTCTCATTTCGTAAAGCAGATTGACTAGCGGGATGACAAAGTGAGTACAACAGCCCAAAGGCTTCCATTAGACAAAAATGACCATTGGAACTCAGGCCATTGTATATGGACAGTAATGGCAGAGCCAAGGAGATGGGATGTCCGTTACAAAACACAAGGGTCAGAAAAATCTAGAAGCAGGGGAGAATTTGACGCTGGCCTTGAAATACAAATGGGGTGTTTTGAGGCAATAAGTAATGCAAGATTGAAAAAAAAAGTAAATGTGAGATCATTCTAGGAAGAGAAAATGAAAAAAATATGTGGTTGGAACATACTGTGTACATCTATAAAGCAGCCTACATTTCAGAGCAGATAGAGTATGTTTGTGTGCATAGACACAAGCCTAGAAAGGTAACCTGGAATCACTGTGGAAAGTCCCATATGCCGTGGGGTAGATTCACTCAGCAGGTTAAAGGGTCATCACAGGGCGCAGATCAGAACCATGTCTTTAAGATCATCAGCATCATAGGATGCTGTCTTCTAAGTGCCTCATGTATATTTTCTCTCCTATTCCTCACGACTAGGTACTACTGTCTCCATATTGTAGACTAGGAAACCGAGGCACAGAGCAGCTAGGCAACTCACCCAAGGTCAGGCTGACAATGTAGAGCTAGAATGGTAACGCAGGTAGCCTGACAGCTGGGTCATGACTCTTTGCCACTGCATGTATTAACTCTGGTGCTTCTAGGGGTGCTTTGAAAGATAAATTATAGGGACGCCTGAGTGGCTCAGAGGTTGAACGCCTGCCTTTGGCTCAGAGCGTGATCCTGGATTCCCGGGTTCGAGTCCCACATCAGGCTCCCCACATGGAGCCTGCTTCTTCCTTTGCCTATGTCTCTGTCTCTGTGTCTCTCATGATAAATAAATAAATAAAATATTTTTTAAAAATGAAAGATAAATTATAAATGGAAACCAACAGCGATGGAAACCCATTGGTCACAATACCAAATGACCAGACAAAAGAAAATGGAATTCCCAGTTAGGAAAATAGTAGTTGGGTTAATCAGATGAGACCAGCTTTTGAGGTTAAAAGGATAGAATTTGATGAAAAGTTTTTACTACATGAAGAAGATGAAGTAAAGGGCAGAGTTGGGCAGCCCAGGTGGCTCAGTGGTTTAGTGCCGCGTTCAGTCCAGGGTGTGATCCTGAAGACCCGGGATCGACTCCCACATCGGGCTCCCTGGATGGAGCCTGCTTCTCCCTCTGCCTGTGTCTCTGCCTCTCTCTCTCTCTCTTTGTCTCTCATGAGTAAATAAATAAAATCTTTAAAAAAAAAGGGCAGAGTTAAGGACAATAACAAACTTTCTTAATTGGAATTCCTAATGTTAATGGTATCACAAAGTAGGGAATTTGAAAGAACATGTTTGTACCCATAAAAATAATGAATTCATTTAATTTCCCATACATCCTACCAACAGGAGCAAACTGGAATCCCAGTTTTCAGGAATAAGCAAGTGGGAGCTGGATTAGTGCTCATGGTGGTGATTCTGGGCCTCAAACTACTAAATAAGTGATCCTTGCTCTTCCTTCCCTTATGTTTAAATGAGTTTTAGAACAATGTTGATGGAGGGAATGATTGTGAGAGAAGAAAAACTGCAGAACCTGATGAACCAGTTCAACCCGGACACCTAGCTCAGTATTCTGAAATAATATTTCTAAGCCATATATATTTTTTAGCAATTCCATAGGAAACATGATCCATTTTCCTTCAATGTCCGTTGTTCCATGCAGGGCTCTTGGTTGAATGCCTGAAACTAACATTTCTATTATAAGCAGAACAAGAGATCTATGGAAGGCGACAGTACAGCTTACATGGTTGAAATTTACTTTATAAAAAATGTCTCTACTTAAAATCATCAAAAAACAATTAGGGCAATGGTAGAGAAGTCATTTGTGCCATCCATCAAAGGCATCCCATGTTTTTCTCATAAGTAAATATTTCTGAAACCTACTGACTCTAAGCAGTCTGAAGGATAACTCTCTAAAGGTTGCCGAATGTAATGCTAGCCTCCCACAATGTAAAAAGGGACCTCTGAGTCTTTATTCAATTAATTCTCCAAATCCCAGGTGATCAAACTAACCTCTAAACTTGAAGTAAGAGATCTACTATCATTTTACATAACTGCAGTTAGAAGTAACTAAAATGAAAACAATGTAGGGAAATAGCTCTGGAATTACATAGCATCAGTGGAATATACCACGCTTTGCCTTGAGATTCATGAATCATCTTTGCTTTGTTTTGGGGGTTTTTTGTTGTTGTTGTTGTTTGTTTAGTTTTTAAGATCATAAAGCTCAGAGATGGGCCTTTGTCTTCATCTCTTACCAATATGAAATAATCTTATTAACAGCAATACTTCAAATATCTCAGGATTATGATTCTATGGAAAATACTCCCCGCCTCCACCTAGCACCCCACTGTCTGTTGTCTCATAGATGCTCACAAGCAATTTCCTGGTCTTAGTTCAACATTTTCCTGAAGTCTGCCGTCTACCAAGGTACTCTGCGTGTGGCCCCTCACTCTGCTGCTGCTCTCTGTGCCCTCCATGAAAATATTATTTCAGGATAAGGATAGCTTCTCTTGTTGCTTACGAAGCTACAAACCCACCAGAGAACAAATGACACCGAATTTCCTTCAGTTTTCACTGTGTATGTGTCATGCTGTGTTGCACAGATAAAATAAACAAGTAGAATGTGTCTCTCTCTGTGTCACATTTTAAACCAGATATTGAATCAACATTGCTGGAGCCTCCTTCGGCTCATGGAGTCCTTTATAGAAAGAGTCCACGAGTCTGTCTTTGTGTCCTGTCAGTTTCCCACCCCAACCACGTATAAACCACATCTAAGTCTCTTCTTCTTTGTGCAAACAAACTCATGAATGGTCTGACTAAGCAGTAACTCCTTGAACATACAGTATACGGTATCTCAACTATCGGATTGTGGGTTGAGCCTGCCCTTCTGGAGGATTTTCTGGGGAATTTAAACATGGTTTGGCTTGAAGATACGTACACTGTAGAGATGTCCTTCCTGGAAATCTTTTCTAGGCTAAACAGTTTTTCCTCACCCCGAATCCTTATAATTCCTCCAAGACAGTCAGATACAAACCCGTCTTTATTTGCTCTGTGTAGTTGTTACATGTGGATAAAAATGTATTTTAAAAATGAAGAATTTGGGCTCTAAAACCTTAAAAGGTTTGGAGCAGGCTCTTGTATTTCATTTATTTGAACTGTAAACAAAATTGCCTTTTGCAGTCCCTAAAGAATTTAAAGGAACTCTCAACTTTTGTCACAAACCATCCTGAGCTTGTGTTGTAATACTGACTTAACGTTCTCAAGCTCCTTCTAATTGGAGTTTTGCCTCAGCTCATCCGGGGTGATTTGCTAAAACCAAAAAGACAGAAGAGAAAAGAGAATGTTAAATCTTCTTTGCTTCTTTACACACAGTTGTCAGTTCTGGAAATCTAACTGAAAGAAGGAGGTGCGGTTATTTGCTGACATCAGAGAAATGGGGGAGAGATAAAACCATGTACAATGTTGACAGATGTCAGGCATACTCAAATCGTTCATATGCAGCCAGATCTAGAAAAGCAATATCACTCCTGCTTCTGGATGAACAGTTGTCTGAACTGAGCATAATGGAACCACTTGACAAGTGTCCTCCACGTGTCACGAACAGCTAAGGTATCAGGAGCTGTATTTTCGAAACAAGTGTTCAATTCTCATTACTGAGGTTTGCCCTCATCAATACACACAATCACAGTTATTTAAGACTCTTAGATCTCGAGATCCATAAACTCTAAGAAAATCTTTAAGAAAAGTAGATAAAACCTCTGGGATTAGAGGTTCTAAGTGAGGAAAAATAGTCAAGTAATTACAGTAATATCTGTGGGTATGTTCCTCAGATGTGGTTTCCTTTATTTCTATATATAACTTAAGATGTACAGCTATATTTACAAAATCCTCAAGATTAGTTTCTGTGACTCTTTTTACTGATTTTGATAAAAGTGACTGTAGCGCATTTGTTAGTCATCTAGTCGGAACCTCTTGGCTCCTCTTTCCTAAAGACATTAATTTCAATTTGAGTATCTACTATTCCACGATGCAGCCCATGTGTTCTGTGGAAAGTTAAATTTGAGGACGTAGCATTCAGTTGACCTAAGCCAACAAGCATATTTCCATTCTCTTGCATAATGTCTGGTTCAAATGGATGTTGGATGTGACCTTAGCCAATCCAGCCAAAAATTAAATTTTTTAAAAAAGATTTTATTTATTTATTTGAGAGAAAGGAAGAGAGACACAGAGGGAAAGGGAGGATGAGAGGGAGAGGGAGAAGCAAACTTCCCTTCCAGTAGAGAGCCCAGTGTGGGGCTCAATCACAGGACCCTGAGATCATGACTTGAGCCTAAGGCAGATGCTTAACTAAGCCACCCAGGTGCACCCAGAAATTAAATTTTAAAAAGTAACTTTTAGGCCTTTTGCTTAAAACCTTGAGAGAAAAACACTTCCATTTCTGCATAATGTGTAGCTTCAAAGACTAGAACTGCTGCAGCTATTATATCAGTATGAGAAAAGCTCTAAAATGAACTTTTTACAATGGAAGGGAGAAATAAAAAAAAATGGGCCCTCAAGCCACTTTCACTGGAATCTTTTTGTTACATGTAGCATAAAGAATAAAAAATGCAGTATAGTGTGGTACACAAGCTGAGGCATATTACCTATAGTTGTGGATTTCTGATCTCTAGAAATGTCTTCCCCTAGAGGTTCCACTTTTAAAATGTAGCAGTAGGCACAAATGGCTTTAATCTTCTGCTGTTTTATGTGATAAAAAATAAAATACCAATTACCTTAATAATTTATCTTCCATTTTTGAAATATTTCTATAAATAGAAATAGTAATAATTTCTTTTAAATTCATATTAGAGTCATTGAAAGGTCACATGACTTTGCCTTATTTTGGAGATTATGTGTACATATACCACGTGTTTCACAAATGATGGAAAGAATAAATGGAGATATTAATATGTTGGATTTCTTAGAATTCTATTAGCGGCAACTCCTTTAATATTTAGGGTTTTTTTCTCTCCAAAAATTCACTCAAATTATTGTTATCATATGTTTTAATACAGAGATAGACCACTTCATATTAAAACTTGAGCCAAAGTCATCAATAATAAATTACTTTAAAAGATCAATAATTGCAAAGGATAAATAATAAGTCTTTAAGATATTTAATTTACTATTATTCTTAGGAATATTATGCACTGAGTTGTGTAACTATGTCACATTCTAAAGTATGAGAATGTTGTATATTGTGATGATAATATTAAGTTATATAACATCAAGAAGTTTGATACTTATAAACAACTAAATATTATCACTATTTTGCTATTTTCAATATCTATATTATGAGCTATATGTATTAATAAAAATAATTTAAATATTTAATTACTGACTAATCAGGAATCCATTTTCATGTATTCTTCATAGTAATTCTTGGAGGTGGATACCATTATTATTCCTCATTTTTCATATAAAGAAACTAAGGTTTATAGATATTCAATAACTTGGTCAAGGTAAACATCTAGCAGACAAGTGAGGCTCAAACCCATGAAATCTAACTTCAAGCCTTTGAGGTTAATCACTACATGATTTTTCCCAGAATATCAGACCTTCCCCAATTTAAAATTAGCAAAATAAAAATGTTTTAACTACTACAAATGTAAGAGACATATGATAAACAGTCAGTTAATGAATAGAATTAAATCCAGCAATTAAGCAAGCTAATTGTTTCCTGTAGTGATGGATATTTTGTGCCACTGATAACTAAAGAAATAATGAGTTACAGAGTGTATACGTTCAGATAGACTGAACTTGGAAATATTTGTCTGAGGAGATAAAGTTTTAGAAACTATTTAAAAGATGAATTTTCTTGTCAGTCATACTACATTGCCTTTTATAAAACCAAGAAACTACACAGAGATGGGGATAAGTTGATCGGATGGTAGATTTTTCTTATAATTATTCCAATTATTTTGATAAATGATATAAAAATATTTTATAAAACTTTATAGTTTTTGCAGTTTTATGCATATAAATACTTGGTAATTTCCTATCATTCTTCCAGGATTCATCACCTTATCATTTCATATATTTATGCTCACAAAATATCTTAAAAATACTATCCAATCACACTGAATCCAAGTACCACTCAGCTACATTAACAGTTTCAGAAATTGTACAACTCTTTCCAAAGATAGAAAGACTTTGTCTCCAAAGACTTTGTCATTTGGGAATACTGCCAAGACCTTGCTGTCAAAGCCTTCTCAAAGAAACAGATTCCAGGAGGTCATATCTGCTGTATGGATTGAAAAAAAATACTTCACATCAGCCATGGGCTTACCATGACCCTGAGCACAAGGTCAGAAAAACAAACAAACAAACAAGTCACCATTAAATAAACTGGTCAGTTGATTAAAATAGATTTTTTGATAAAATATATATTTGTGACAACCCCCCACCCTGTGATCTCTCTCTCTCTCTGCCTGAGTCTCTACTCTCGGTAAATTACCCAGTTCATATTTGTTTCCTATTCTTTAGGGCTCTGTTATTTTTTGCATGTCACTTAGTCTTCCCTGTGATTTCATATCAGAGGCACAATATAAACTTTATTTCATAATAACAGTGCTTAACATGTATTCTTGCCTGTAAATAATGTAACCGAAAGACTGTTGTAGCAACAATCTCAGCTCCACTGCAGCCTCTGTATTGATAATTGGTTATTATCAATTATTAACAACCCACACCCACCTTCACCATGTCTATTCTCCTTCTCTCCTAATCCCAGTGGATCACATACTGAAGTTCCCAAGATACCGTGTTTATACCTTGTTTATTTCCTCAGCATTGCTCATACCAGTACAACTAGTTCCTTCATAAAAGAACTTTCCTTTGAGTCATCTAGGGTGAATTGTTTCCTGACAAGACCATTTAGTCACCAAAACTGTTCTCCACATTATTGCTATGGATAGCTTGATTTCCTTCTGCTGTTGGGCCTTTGCTTCCCTAATACCTCCTACACCATTCAAGCATTATGCCCCATTAGAGCAAAGATTTTTCTTTCTTAAACAGTGCCGTATTGTAAGCCCTCGGATGGAACCCTGAACATAAAGCAAGCATCCAGGAAATGACTACTGATGAATGGATGGAAGTTACTGCTAAAGATGAAGAGTAAAATGTTCACTGCTATGATTAAAACTGTCCCCATTTTACTTACCACTTGCATCAGAAAGTCTGAAATATATTTAGTCCAATTAGAATTGCATTAGTTTTTTTTTAAGATTAATTTATTTATTCATGAGAGAGAGAGGCAGAGGGGAGAAGCAGGCTCCCCATGGGGAGCTGGATGTGGGACTCAATCCAGGACCCTGGGATCATGACCTGAGTCAAAGGCAGATGCTCAAACGCTGAGCCACACAGGCATCCTGGAAATGTAACCTCTTAATATATGGTTATAGAAAGACTGATTATGGGGAAAAGGAAAAGATGATGTTTTAGGTACAAGTCGGGGAACAATTTTAAAGTTATATCCCCAAAGGTATGTTTTCTCACATCTGTGAATATCTGTTATGGGGTGAAATGTGTTCACCCAAAATCCATATGTTGAAATCCCAAATCCCAGTACCTCAGAATGTAACCAATTTGGAGAGGGAGCCTTTAAAAAGATAATTAAGGGGGCACCTGGGTGGCTCAGTCAGTCAATTGTCCAGTTAATTGACTTTGACTTAGGTCAAAGTCAATTTGGATCATGAGATCTCAGGATCATGAGATTGAGCTCCATGTTGGGCTCTGCCCTCAGAACAAAGTCTGCTTGGGATTCTCTCTCTCCCTCTGCCTCTGCCCACCCCCCTGCTTTCTCTGTCTCTCTAAAATAAGTAAATAAATCTATCAAAAAATAAAATAAAAAGATAATTTGGGTTAAATGTGGTCAGATGGGTGGGCCTTAATCTGTAGGACTGTATTTGTAGATAGGGCCTTAAAAGAGGTGATTTAGTTAAAATAAGGCTGATAGCATGAAGCTTTAATCTAATATGACTGGTGTCCTTATAAGAGAAAGACACCAGGAATGTCCAGGCACTGAGAAAAGGCCATGTAAGGACACAGTGAGAAGATGGCCATCTACAAGCCAAGAAGAATAGCCTTATCAGAAACCAACACTGCCAGCACTTGGATCATCTATTTCCAACCTCCAGAACTGTGAGAAACATTTTTGTGTAAGCTACCCATCATGGTATTTTATTATGACAGCTTTAGAAAGCTAATATAATATCTCAATCTGTTTATAAATATAAGATCTTCAGACCTACTTGCTTTTCAAATTTCGTGAGGTACCTTTACACCGAGTCTGTTAAATTTTAAGTCTAATTGTCTTAATTTGATAAACAAAATACTGATTCGTTTCCTATGGGGAAAAAATGAGTGATGTAAAATTGATGTAGACACGTGAAATTGCAAGTAGAAGCTGAAAACTGTCAATTATTTTGTGATATAAAGTTAACTTAGACACTTATTTAGAATAATTCCCTCTAGTGAAGAAAATGTAGCTTCTCCAAACACAGAAATAAACCCATGCTTATATGGCCAATTAATCTATCATAAAGGAGGCAAGAATACACAATGGGGAAAAGATAATCTCTTCAATAAATGGTTCTGGGAAAACTGAATAGTTATATTCAATAGAATGAAACTGACGCACTTCTTACACCATACACAAAAAACACTCAAAATGGATTAAAGACCTAAATGTAGGGGAGTCTGGGTGGCCCAGTGGGTTAAAAATCAGCATTCTGCTCAAGTCACGATCCCAGGGTCTTGAGATCAAGTCCCATATTGGGCTCCCTGCTCAGTGGGGAGCCTGTGTCTCCCTCTCTCTCTGCCTATTGTCCCCTCTACTTGTGTGCATGCTCTCTCCCTCTCTGTCAAATAAATAAATAAAATTGTAAAAAAAAAAAAAAAAGACAAATGTAGAATCTGAAACCATGAAACTCCTAAAAGAAAACATAGACAATAATCCTCTGAACATCAATCTTGGCAATATTTTTTCAGGATAGGTCTCCCCAAGCAAGGGAAACAAAGCAAAAATAAATAATTGCGACTATATCAAACCAAAAAGCTTTTGCACAGTAAAGGAAACAATCAGTAGAACAAAAAGGCAACCAGATGAAGATATTTGCAAATTATATGTCTGATAAGTCATGGATATTATGAATGTCATGATATCCAAAGTATATAAAGAACTCAGACAACTCAATACCAAAAAAAAAAAAAAAACCCAAACAAACAAACAAAAAACCCCCAATAATCTGATTTTAAAAAATAAGCAGAAGACCTAAATAGACATTTTCCCAAAGAGGCAACCATGAGACACTTGAAAAGGTGCTTAACATCACTAATCAATAGGGAAATGCAAATCAAAACCACAATGAGATATCACCTAATTCAGTCAAGATGGTTAATATCAAGAAAGCAAGAAATAGTAAGTACTGGCAAGGACATGGAGAAAAAGGAACCCTCCTGCATGCACTGTTGGTGGAAATTTAAAGAAGTGCAGCTACTATGGAAAATAAAGGTTTTCCTCAAAATTTTTGAAAAACGAAGTTCCTCAAAAAAACTAAAAATAGTTTTAGTATGATTTTAGTCAAAATTGTACTGTACGAACCAGTAGTTCTCTGGGTAATTACCTGAAGAAAATGAAAACACTAATTCAAAAAGATATATGTGCCCCTATTTTTAATACAGTATTGTTTACAGTAGCCAACATATGGAAGCAATCTAAGTGTCCATCAATAGATGAGTGGATAAAGAAGATGGGGTATATACACACAAAGGAAAGTTACTCAGTTTCCAAAAAAGAATACGAAGGGGATATTATGCAAAGTAAAATCAATCGGGCAGAGAAAGACAAATACTATATGGTTTCACTTATATATGGAATCTAAAAAATGAAACAAATGAACAAACAAGCAATAAAGAAACAGACTCATAAATATGGAGAACAAACCAGGGGTCCTGAGAGTGGAAGAGGGGTGGAACACAGGTAAAATAGGCAAAGGGGATTAAGAGGTACAAACTTCCAGTAATAAAGTAAATAAGTCATGGAGATAGAAAGTACAGCATCAGGAGCACAGTCAATAATATCATAGTCAGTTTGCACAGTGACCGATGGTAGCTATGTTTATCGCGTGAGCATTTCATAATGTAATTGTTGAATCACTGTGTTGTACACCTGAAGCTAATCTAATGGTGTATGTTAATTATACTTTAATTAAAAGCCTCAAACAAAGGACAAGGTAGCTTCTCTACTTTTTTACCCCCAAATTTTGGAACACAGTAGAAACTCAAATTTGTGCTGAATGGCTGAATTAACGATCTCATAAATTCATGTATCTTATAGTAGTAGTTTTTAAAATGTGGTTCTTGGGATATTGGCATCAGCATCATCTATGAATTTCTTAATTTCTTAGAAAGGGTACATTTCTGAATCCAACTCCCGACTTACTGAATCAGAAGCTCTGGGGCCCTGGCAGTCTGAATTTTAAAGGTCTATCGGGTGATGCTGATATAGGCTAAAATTCAAGAACCAGTACTTTACAAGGCTACAAATCCTAGCACCTCAGCATGAAATGAATGACTCTGATAAAGTGTATGGGGAGAAAGAGTTCCTTATCTCATAAACAGATTAAACTATTTCCTCGGAAAGCCTGAGTGGCTCAGTGGTTAAGCATCTGCCTTAGGCTCAGGGCCTGATCCTAGCATCACAGGATCAAGTCCAACATCAGGCTCCCTGCCTGGAGCCTGCTTCTCCCTCTGCCTATGTCTCTGCCTCTCTCTCTCTATGTCTTTCATGAATAAATAAATAAATTCCTTTTGAAAAAATAAAAAACTATTTCCTCTAAACATTCTTGTAATAACAATTGATATGTTTTTAAATGGAAAATGTTTCATTAATTTTCTGGATTCTAAATTTTGTGATATTGCAAATAGGAACTCATTAACTTTCCGACATTAACATTGATAACATACTAATAAATTATAACTTTTTAAAAACCTAATTCTTAGTAACATTTAAAGCATTTAGGGTGATCTTTCAAGAAATATGTCAGGTAATATGATGTAATTATATGGTATACCATTAGTAGCATTTGTCAAAAATTAGCTGTAGTCCTATTTCATCCAACATTACTCACGTAGTAATTACACGAAAAGAAAAGACTTAACCACAATGTGAATCTCTAATGTTAACTTGCCATTTACAATTTGATGAATCATTCTCAACAGCTTAAGAACTTCAAATAAAGTAGTAAAAAAAGAATTAATCGCTAATGGACAATACTTTTCCATTGTCCTTTATTTTCTTCAACTTGTAGTAAAAAAGGAATTAATCTCTAAGGGACCATACTTTTCCATTGTCCTTTATTTTCATCAACTCCAGTGTCAGAGCCCAGAGCCATGATCTGCAACTGATTTAGACTCGTCAAAGACAGACATCAGGTTCACTTCAACACAAAAAACTTCTAAGAATTCTTTCACATAAGTAAACAGCCTCCCTGAAATCAAGTTCTAAGTACAATTTTTCAGTATGTGAATATCTTTATTTCGTAACATAGACGATGTTCAAAGGGAAGTAGAAAAAAACTTGTTACTTGTATAACTTAGAACCAATGAATAATCTACTATACAATCTACTTATACTCATTTTAAACTACATTAAATAGCAAATTCTGTATTTACCACAATGGTAAGATGTTTTCAACTTGCTTAGTCTACAATCATGGCATGTGCTTCCATTTGGTTATAAAAGGCTACACACTTCTTATAACACAAACTGAGAGTTTGGAACACACTTATGGCCTGTCCAGACCTCATGAAGTCACTGTGCAGCCCCTGAATAATTATGAGGTCTAGGTTTGTCCCTGAGTAGTCCAGCCAGATGTGTGGACAAGCCAATTGTGATTACTTGGAATCGAATGGAGTATCTCATAACCACAATAAAATTTTAAAATTACAATGAAGAAAAATAATATATCAAAGTCTCTGTAACAAGTGTAATATAATATAGACATAAAAACTTGTTTATGAAAAAAAAACTTGTTTATGACCATAGAAATAAAAATCTATAGGGTAGTGCTAAGACTTCTGTGGTTTGTGGCATACATTCAACATGAAGGGAAAGCTAAGTTTCTGTTAGAGGCATTAAGAAATATAAAGATATCTTCTCCCTACCTCTAGTCCATGTTCATAGACTTCCTGCATTCTAGGGATCTGGGACACCCAGTTAAGAACCCTAGAGTAGAAAAGTGTCATACAATACCATGAAATTATTATCAGTCAAAAGAGGAGTCTGGGAAATTCCACAGGCCCTATGATCTAGTTGCTTCAAAAAATATACAATATGTAACAAAATTTTTAAAAACTTAGGAGACATTCAACCAAATGCTATGTCAAGATCCCAATTCAAATAAAGCAACTATCAAACATATTTGGAAAATATGCCAAAAATGGGCATGGATGGGGTCTTAAGTTTATTTTGTTAAGTATAACAGTGATGACATGATGAGCTTAAAAATTCTTTTCTAGCAGAGATCTACTACTGAAGTTATTGTGGATGAGCCCTGATACGTTACCTTGGGTTTACTTTAAAATACCCCAGGATAAAAAGTGAGGGAAAGGATTGATGAAATAAGAGGAGCAGAATATTGGTGGGCTCTTAAAGCTGGGCGCATGGGGTTCTATTATATCATCCCTAATAATTGTATTAATTTCAGAACTTCCCCCAATAAATAGGTACTTAAGGATGAGAAATTGCCAGAAGGCTTTCAGATGGGAGAAATGTCACCTGACTTAGTTGGCAAGGAAGCTCCCAGAAGGGTGTGCTGGCATCTCTTTGCTACACCTCACAGCCACCCACCCCACCCTTTGCTGCAGTCACAACTGCAGTTGTGCACCCTTTTGCTGCAGTTGTGCACCCTTTTGCTGCAGTCACAACTGTAGTTACCAGCTGTGCAGAGGTGCGAATGGCCTCATCCAGCCTCAGGTGCTTCTCATGTCTCCCACTTCCTACAAGGGGGTGATTGTCTCCTACCCCAATCTCCCGTCTCCTACCCCAATGGATTGCCAGCAGGAATGCATTCAGCAATTCTGTTACACAGGCAAGCCTGGCCATAGGTTAACACCACCCAAGGGCAAACTCTGACCCATGGGGGTGGGGATGATGAAAATTATTCCTCTCTTCCCGTCCTCCAGGAGACAGTTCTGCAGGGTTCGAACAGCCTCACCAGGTTTTTAGTGGAATTTAGCCCGAGTAGCTTACGGTGATCATAGCAACGACCCTTAGATGATCTGTTTCACCGTGTCTGCTGCTCCACTGTTGGAATGACCTAGCAAAATAAGCTAGCTGGACAGAAACCCTTGTCTCAAGGTCTGCTTCTGGGGAACTAAGCAAGAAAGTAAAAGGAAAATTAGACTATGAACTATGGCATTTTTTTTTTTCAAGCATTAAACAAACCACTTAAAATACTATGTTAGTTGGATGCTCTGAAAAGCAGCCTCTGAGATGAAAAGTTGATTGAACAGCAATGCCTATAAAAGATAAAAGTTGAGTGAAGCAGAAGTTCACACAGGAAAACTTGAGATCACAATAAAAGGAAAAGAGAGGTAGGAGAAATATGAGGTGGGACACCTTCTAACAGTGACACAAAAGTGTTAGCCCATCAACAGAGAGCTCTGGAGCAAAGATGGGGAGATATGCCAGGACCAGGACCCATACCACACTCGGGCATAGCTCTAAGCTGGCTGAGAATGCTGTGGGGTGGGACCAAAGGCTGTGAGAGACTGACACTTAGATTATATACGTGGATATGCCAGTTATATAGCTTATCAGTCATATGGGTTATCAGCTATTTGGATTATCAGCCATAAGGATTTCAGCCATATGGATTATCAGCCATATGGATTATTAGCTATTTGGATTATCAACTATTTGGATTATCAGCCATATAGATTATCAGCCATATGGATTATCAACTATTTGGATTATCGGCCACATGGATTATCAGCCATTTGGATTATCAACTATTTGGATTATCAGCCATATGGATTATCAGCCACATGGATTGTCAGCCACATGGATTATCAGCTATTTGGATTATCAGCCATATGGATTATCAACTATTTGGATTATCAGCCATATGGATTATCAGCCACATGGATTGTCAGCCATATGGATTATCAACTATTTGGATTATCAGCTATATGGATTATCAGCCACATGGATTGTCAGCCACATGGATTATCAGCCATTTGGATTATCAGCTACTGTGCTAACTGTAGTTGAGTAAATTCTCTCTCTTTTAAGATGTACTATTTACTTGAGAGCATGTGCATGTGCGTGCAGAGGGAGGGGTAAAGGAGAGGGAGAAGGAAAGACTCCCGAGCAGCCTCTGCACTGAGCGTGGGCCGGATGCAGAGCCCCTCTCACGACCCTGAGATCCTGACCTGAGCTCAGACCGACTGAGCCACCCAGGGCCCTGAACGAGTCCTCTCTCGAAGAGAGATTCAAACGCCTGCCTCCATGACTGCCTAAGGTGCATGTTGGAGGAAAAAATTTTGTTGATTCATATATTTGATTACCCCTCTTCTTTGTAACCTCAGTGAAAAGGTCTATAAAGATGAAAACAAAATCAGTAATTGCTGACAACTACTGTTACACATGGTTGGTCACTCTTGCTGAGGAAACCTCTGGCAACTCTGTGAACCCCTGAAGCTCTCCATGGTAGTATTTGGAGATGAGGGAAAAAGTGAGTGCTGGTGATACAAATGAGTTACTGCCATCAAGGCCCATGTGGTGGTCGTGCACTCACAGGAGATTCGGAGGCCCAGCAAGGCCTGTAGGGCCTCCCGGAGAATGGTCATGAGACGGCCTGCCAACTGGGTGGGGGCTCAGAGACAGATGGCTCTGGAACTCTCCCTATGGGCCCCAGTTGGCCTCAGGGCTGGGGTGATCCAATTCCTGAGGACACACTAAGAAAGGCAAAGGAATTAATAAATTACCCGCATCGACATGTCTCTCACAGACTGTGCTCCTCACTCCCAGAAGACTCTTTCCTGGCTTTTCTTAAAATACAGCCACAAATGTGAGCCAGGAAGCCATTAGAGACCATGTGACTGTAGTTCTTCAAGAAAAAAAAAAAAAAAGGGATCAGGCTATAACTAATGGAACAGTTACAAAGCGTCTAAGTGCACCACACAGGACAGTCCCCGTCCAGGCCATATTTCATCACCTGTGCCACAGTAAGGATCCAACCATCAGAACCAGGAGCACTGGGGCCCCTGAGTGGGTCGGCTGGTTAAGGGTCAGATCTTGATTTCAGCTGAGGTCATGATCTCAGGGTCATGAGATCCATCGAGCCCCAGTCAGGCTCCATGCTCAGCTCAGAATCGGCTTGGGACTCGCTCACTCCCTCTTCCTTTGCCCCTCCCCCTGGTCTAAATAAATAAATAAATAACATTTTTTAAAAAAGCAGCATACATGTCTGTATATGTCACATGGAATCCTTTTCCTTTTACAATTCTTCCTTTCTTTATCATGTTTCACACAATTTAAATAGCATTCTGAAAGCATGTGGCTGCATGCACACTCGTCACTCTTAAGTTGATCTCATCAAGTGATTTCCAAGTAGTCTTTCTAGCATTATCAATTTTTGACTCTATTCACTTTCAAGACAAAAATCAGTTGAAAGGTATTGAGGGGGTGTAGACCCGGGGCACCCAGCCGAGCCCCAAGGGAAAGGCTTATTTGCTCACAGCTCTCTGTGGCTTTTGAGAGCCTGTCTTGTTGTTGTTGTTGCTGTTGTTGTTTTGTTTTGTTTTGTTTTGTCTTTGAGAAACCATGTAATAGAGAAGAGGGCCCTTAGGCAATTTCCCTGGGGAATAACAATACAGATATTCCTAAAGAAAAATGAGTGTCTTCCCTTTCTGTGTCACAGCTCAGAAAAAAATCTTTTGTTATAGTCATTAGAAGTAAAAACAGAGCTCTATCTGCAGAACAAATACAAAAAATACATCATCTTGCCTTTCTAATATTCTAAGTTACTCATTAGAAAGAAAGTTCCTACCATAATTCAGTTAATTACATTGCCAATTGTGTACATGATTCTTCTTTGCTGTTTAGAATAACTTACAGGGATCCCTGGGTGGTGCAGCGGTTTGGCGCCTGCCTTTGGCCCAGGGCACGATCCTGGAGACCTGGGATCGAATCCCACGTCGGGCTCCCGGTGCATGGAGCCTGCTTCTCCCTCTGCCTATGTCTCTGCCTCTCTCTCTCTCTCTGTGACTATCATAAATAAATAAAAAAAATAGAATAACTTAGAAAATCATGCATTCGGAAAGCTGTGTAATAAGGATGTTGAGACGGATAACAATTCTATAGAAAGAGTTCAATATATTATGTGGATTTTTGGTGTAACATTGATATCATTAATAAATGTTCGAGTGTTCGTTCTTATTTTTTCTACCTCTATAGAGCCTAAAAGGAAAGTTCAACTAAGCACTACTCCATTCTGTACTTATAAAACAACCAAGATCCTTAGATATCTGATAACCAGTTGACTGACCAAGACACTGGAGATAAGTCTATACTTAGTTAATATATTTATATATAACAGAGCAAAATACAAGCCACTATTTGTGGTTACTGCTTCACCGAATCTGGGGATAAATTTGTAAAGTCATGTGTGCATGGTGTAACCGTTCCATTTTTGTTGTGTTCAGTAATGTACCCAGAACATTCCCGTGATTAAGAGCTTGCCATATCACATTACCTAGTGATGAGCAACATCTCTTATTCAGTGATAAGCAACGAATTCTTTCCATGCTTACCTCATGTCACTTTCTAATCATAAAGACCCCGTAGATGCAGAACCAACAAATCCCTGATGGCAGGAGGAAAATAGTAAAATGACGTAAAGAAGGTCAAAAAGATGTATGATGGCAAACGAAGTGGAAGGGGCTCCATCCGGCACCGAACAATCAGCTTACCACTCCGTGTTCAGAAAGGCCCAGGTACGAGTATTATCCAGAGTCAAGAGTCCTCCACACATGTGGCCTTAAGTCACCAACCACAGGCTCTCAGTTAACAGCTATCATATGCTTGGTCTTGAATTTAGCGCTAGATGAGATACAAATAGACACAAAAGCCTAATGGTCAAGGAGTTTATAATCTATCCACAACACCACACCTACCACACTAGTACCAGGTGTTAGGATCTACTGAGTGGCACTGATCTAACGGTGACAGCAGCTTGACAGACTCGGTAGGGCTGAAGTGATCCCTGTGGCGACGTGGAACGTGTGGTGGGCCGTAAGGGCTGGCCATGAGTTTGTGAGATGAAAGGAAAAACAACTTCAGGCATAGGAAATAAACACACAAGGTTAGGTTGACATTAGGGATCTTGCTAGAGAGAATCCTCAGGTTTTTCATAAGATTGATAAATATGGCATAGTGGACAGAATGTGGATAAGCATTTCTGGATAGGGGAAGGGAGGAATAAACGTTTCCTACAGAGCAAAAGAAGAAGACAAACAGTAAGTGAGAGGCTCACTGATACAAACCAGTGAGAGAAAAATGGTTACTCAGCATAGGGCAGAAGAAATAAAGTCAACACACGCATGACTTGGGGGTGTGAGCAATGTGCTACATGGCTTATTTAGTCCAACTGCGTTGAGCACCAACGGCATTATTGCAGTGCCCTGCAAATATCCATGGTGGTAACCCACGGGATTGCCTTAAGGTTCCAGCCAACCAGGGCCAGACTATAACTTTGACATGGGTCTTTCTCAAGGTTGCATGATACTGGGAGGGAACTCGTGAGCAGTGCGTGACCTATCCTGGGACATAGAGTAGCCTGCACCGTAGGAGCTAGTTAGCCTGGGTTCTTCCTCATGTCCCCGGCAACCTAGACCCCACCCAGGAAACTCTCCTGGCATCTCCTGGTGTCAGAAATTTCTCTGCCCTGATTGGGAGGCCCTGAGGTTCCCAATCAAAGATTTTTTAGAGTTTTAGAAGGGTTGAAACTCACTTCCTCCAGGAAGCAAATTTCAGGCAAGTGATTCTCTTCCACCATCTCAGCAAACTTCCATATCAAATCTGCACATTTGTGATCCATCGGAAGCGATGACTCCTGCCCATCCCTCCAGGCTCTTGAGCCTTCAGAGAATTCATCTCTTCCAACAAGTCTGGCAGCCACTACTGGCCATCGACCAGGCAATCAAGCCGCGTCATCCTCCTGTGCCGTGGGGCACACTGGTGTGCTGTTTCCCTGTCTTTTCTAAAGAATCCATTTAGGCATCACCTCCACTTTCAAATTTAGCTTACCACTGCAAAGTAGACCTTTTTTTTCCATTCTTTTAAAAAGTTTTAATATTATTCTGTGCCAGTCTCTATCTAAGGTCTCTCTGCCCTCCAAATTGAACATCCATTCTGAGAATTTGAGACATAAGAGCTCTTTCATCAATAATTCATGCGTGTACCTTGCACACATCTCCAAAAACACATGGTTGCGTATTTTTTGTTTCTGTATCTTTTTCTCACTATATCATAAGCCCTTAAGAGCAAAGACTGCTGCTGGGGAATCTTGAGAGTCTCTAGCCCCCAGCAAACTGTTGGGACACATTTCTGCTCTCCAACACCCAAGGGCAGTGCTGTCATCAGTCGGTGATGGTGGAATTATGTTTAACAAATTGAGTTTTTCACATATCAAAGGGCTTTTAAACACTATTGTTCTTATTATTTACAATGGCATATTTTAGGACAACAGCTCTTGTTTTATAAACTCAACTGATAAGGAAGTTTGATTGATAAAACAATTGATCCCCAAAACCCAACACCTAAAGAGTCTATTATTTTTCTTCTCAGGACACAGTCCCTAAAAAAATACTTCATGGTATTTTTGTGTATATGTCATAAATCTTTTCCTAAATGATTTCTCAATTTGTATTTATTAGCTTCAATTCTTCTCTCCTTCTCAAGTATTTTTCTTCCTAAATATTCATCCTGAGATTTGAGGGGAAGGGTGCTGGCGGTGGGTTTTCACTTGTTGCTGTTGTTTTGCTTATTTTCTAACACAATCTGTGGTTCACCTCCGAAAACTGGGCAATGACCGAGAGAGAACAAAGAACATCAATAATCCTATGATGTGTTCCTTCTTTATCTTTTTATTTTATTTTATTTTTCACTCTAACTCAAGAGTTTGTGTTCACCTCTCCTCTACGGTTTGGATCTGCAGGCTTTGCAAACTTCTATTTCTTAGTTTATACACCCTAACTTCTGAAAGAAAGAAGGACTTTTATTTATCCGATTGTATCTCCACCAATTTTCTATAAGCTGTCACTTTCAGCTGCCGAGTTAAAAATGTTCTGTGGGGATGATGGCAGCTACTTCTGCTCATCCCCTTTTCTCTTGCACAGGTGGGAGCCAGAAGCACCGTGCAAAAAAATGGATAAAGACTTTCAGACGTTATTTTTCTGGGACAACATGACTGATGTCACTTTGTATTCTTTCCAGTCACCTTCAGTCTTTATATTACAATCTATGTTTATTATCTCTTTATATTCCAATATATGTATATGACATAAATCCTTAACTAAAAATAAGTACTTCTGTCTACCACTCCTTTTTAACTTTTAAAAATCTCAATAATGAGCCTGTATTTCCTTGTCAGATATCACCCCCTCATTGTCGAGACATTTCACTGCACCTTCTAGCTTCCCGGAATTTCTCCTCGTGTATTCAATCCAAACCACCATACATTTACTACTTGAGCCATCTTTTTCTCAGTCAAAATGCAATCAAAATGAAGCTGTCTTAGGTTTTTATTTTAAAATAATAAAGAGATGCCAATCCCCTCAACAACCATATTAAGGAATTATGGGGATAGTAATTGTCTCATACTTTAAATAGGAAGAAGCTGGGCTACAGATAAAAGTGTGCACTTTGTATACAAATAAGTCAGTGGCTGGTCTGGGAAGGAAGCCCAGGGAATTTGTGTGCTATGTTGGCATATCAGTCCGTAGACTAATTTTTATTTTCACTTAAGATAAAATCATAGTACTGGAAGGGCCTAGTTTCAGTTACGTCCTACACAATTCTATTAGCACTATGCCAAAGGAAAGGTTAATTTCACAAATGCTTATAGAAGAATTCTTTGTAATAGGATTCCAAGATTTTTTTTTTTTTTTAATGTGAGAGTCATCAAACCATAGCTTTATTTCACAAATTAGAATTTAGACTAACCAGGAGAAATGGCTTGGAGGTCTTCTGGTAGAGAACAATGATCAGTGGCATTGTGATAGTCATAAAAGCTTTCTTTGATTATGCCATCCAGGTCCAAAGCTATCTTTTATTTATTATATTATTATTTATTATTATATTATTATTATTTATTATTATTATTATAAACTATCATTTATTTATTAGTTCATTCAATAATTATTTACTCAGCAGATATTATGCACCTGTCCTCAATAAAAAATGTAGATGTAATTCCCTTCGGACAACTTACCATCTTTTAGAGGAGACAGAAGCAATTATTTACAATGTGTTAATTCCTCTGTTAGAAAATGTACAGAGCTCAAGAGGAGGATTTGGTTAGGGCAACTGTGTAAGATTTCAGAATTCAGTGAGCTTTTCTACAGGAAGCGGTATCTTAAAGTGGGGCTTGGAGGATGAAAAATAAAAAGAGATAAGCCGGCCAAACAGGAGGTATGGTAGTTAAAGAATATTGCAGGTACAATGTGTACAGGGCCACAAATGAAAGACAGTGTGGGACATTACATGGTCTGTAAGAAGTTCATCATGAGTGGAGTGCAAAAATGGAAAGTGACAGAGATGAGGCCAAAAATAAAATAAAATAAAATAAAATAAAAAAATAAATTAAAAAAAAAAACAGATCTAGGGCCATCTATTTTGGAAAAGAAAATAGAGCAGAGATCAACAATCTTTCTGTAAAGAGCCAGGGAGTAAATATTTTAGGCTTTTGGGGCATGCAGGCTCTTACCTTAACTATTGCAGAGCTAAAGGAACCTGAAACAATATATAAATGAATATAACTCATCGGATATACAGATCCATTTGTAGAGAACTGACACTTTAAAAATAGTTTCTGATCCATGAACACAAGTGTATCTCTTCATTTATTTTATTCTCTCATTTCACTCAATAGCGTCTTCTAGTTTCTCCCTTTTTTGGTCTTATTGTTTGCCAGATTTATCCCTATTTCACATTTTAGGTGCCACTGTAAATAATATTATTTCATTTAATATTCTTTTTTTTTTTTAATTTTTATTTATGATAGTCACAGAGAGAGAGAGAGAGAGAGAGAGGCAGAGACACAGGCAGAGGGAGAAGCAGGCTCCATGCACCGGGAGCCTGATGTGGGATTCGATCCCGGGTCTCCAGGATCGCGCCCTGGGCCAAAGGCAGGCGCCAAACTGCTGCACCACTCAGGGATCCCTCATTTAATATTCTTATTTTGCATCGTTTGTATATAGAAACATCATCTATTTTTGGATATGGATCTTGTATCTTGCAACATTGCTAAACTCACTTATTATAGTAACTTGATTATGGGCTCCATAAAATATTCTATGAAGATGATTATATTTTCTGTAAATAAAATTACTTTCTTTTTAATCTGAATTTATTTCTTTCACTTGCCATATTGTACTGGCTAAAACCTAAAATACAATGCTGATTAATAGTGATGGGATTGAATATCCTTATCATTTTTTTTTCCATTTTAGGAGGCTAGCATTTAGTCTTAAACCATCAAGTGTGAGAGGGTCACTGTAGGTTTTTGATAGAAGACTTTTATCAAGTTAAGGGTTTTCCCTTCTGTGCATTAATTTGACACGAGACTATGGTGCCAGTATTTTGGTCAAACACCAGCCTAGAAGTTATTATGAAGATATTTTGTAGACGTGAATCACATTTAAATCAGTAGCTATCAAAATAAATAAATAAATAAAAATAAATAAATCAGTAGCTGCCCTCTTTAATGTGGGTGGTTCTCATCCAGTCACTTAGAGGCCTTAAGAAAAAAGATGCAACTCCTCCAGAAAAGCAGGAATTCTGGCTCCAGACTGACTTCAGACTCAAGACTGAAACATCAACTCTTGTTTGATGTTTCAAACATCAAACTGATGTTTCTTGATCAGGTGTCTGGCCTGCCAAACTGCCTGAGGATTTCGAACTTGCCAGCCCCCATCAACACAGGAGTTAATTTTTAAAAAATAAGTGTCTTATTTTCTCCTCCCTGCCCCCTCCTTCTTTCCCTCCTCTTCATTTCTCTCTTCTTCTGTAGATAGATGATAGATAGATGATAGATAGATAGATAGATAGATAGATAAATAGATAGAGACAGATAGATGATATATACATAGATAAATGATAGATGATACATGATAGATATAGATAGATGATAGATATATAGGTAGATGATAGATAGATACATAGATGATAGATACAAAGATAGATGATAGATACATCATAGATGATAGATAGATAGATAGATAGTAGATAGATGATAGATACATCATAGATAGATAGATGATAGATACATAGATGAGAGATAGATGATAGATACATGATAGATAGATAATCTTTTTGGTTCTGTTTTTCTGGAGACTACTAATACATCTCCCATTCCTAGTTTGCTAAGTGTTTCTAAAAGGAATGGATTTTATCAAAAGTTTTATCAAACATTTTTTCTGCATGTATTGAGATGATTACATGGCTTTTCGACTTAGTTGGTTCATGTAGTGAGTCATATTTTTTATTTTTAAATGTTAAATCAGATTTGTATCACTGGAACAAACTCCATTTGGGCATAGAATTTTTCATTTCTATGTATTATATTTGGCTAAAATTTTGTCAATAATTTTTACATCTGTGTTCAGAAAGAGTATTAGTCTACAATTTTCTTTCTTTGTAGCGCATTTGTCTGGTTTTGGTGTCAGACAAAATGCTGGCTTCAAAGAATAAATTGGAAAATATTCCTTCCTCTTAAATATTCTGGAAGAGTTTGTGTAACCATGCTAAATTTACTCATTAGTTCTAGTAGGCTTTGCTTTTGTTTTCTTTTGTAAAATGCATAGAATTTTTGAAGTATACAATGTGTCATCCTCAAATCTAAGTTTTATTTCTTCCTTTCTAATCTTACTGCTTTTTTTTCCTTCTAGCTTTATTTTGCAGCTAGGACTCTCATTTCAATGATGGAAAAAAAAAAAAAAGAGCAGTGAGTGGCATCAGTCTCTCCTTCCCCATTTTAGACAGATTTTTCAGTCTTTTACCATTACATGTGATGTGAATCATAGGATTTTCATAGATTCCCTCAATCATGTTGGGGACATCTTTTGTATTCTTAGTTTTCTGAAAGTTTTGTTTGCTTGTTTGTTTAAATCATGAATTGGTGCTTAGGTTTGTTACATAATTTCACACATCTTGAGGTGATCCTATTTTTTTCTGATATTTTTTTCTGTTAAAATATGTTGAAATTACATTGATTTCAAAGTTGCTTTAAAATCTTTACAACCTTATATTATGAAATGATCTGCACTTGGTTGAGATTTAATATTTTGGTTATATATTGCCATGTATGAGTTGCTCATTGCTGGGACTTCCATAACAAAAGACACAAATGAGTGGCTTATACAACAGAAATGCATTGTCTCAGAGTTCTGGAAGCTAGAATTTAGCAATATTTAAATGGCAAATTCTATTTCCTGGGCAAGAGACAGCTGTCAAAATCTCTTCTCATTTCTTAGACCTCCAGCTTCTGCTTTCCTCTCCGTTCTTCGGTGACTTGCTTATCATATGCATATTTTAGGAAACATCTAAAGAGTCAAAAATAATACGTATGCAGAACTGTACATGCAGAATTTGGGGGTGGGCATCCCTTTTCTGAGGCTTCTTCCTAAGAATGTTCCCTTCAATACCTACCTACTCCCATCTTTTTCAACCTTTGTCTTTTCAGTCCATAAGATTGTACTTTGATATTGAATTCCACTACTCTGTATATCTCAGGTAACTGGGAAGCATCCTCTGGGGGGAAACCAATAAATAAGAGTATCATTTTGTTCACTTCTTTTAACAATTATGTCTTATGCAGTTTCTGATACTTGTAATGCTTTTAGTATCTTCAAAACTATTTTCAAAAGTCTGGATTTATAACAGTTATCAACAGGAGGATCACTTTGATAAGTTACTATTACTGGAACAGGAACTCTAATCAATGTTCTTTTAGTTAAAAAACTTTTCAAGTGTAATCTTCCATAATTCCTATGTATTAATTTATTTATTATAATGAATATAATATTTTTATTGTTTAATTTAAAGTTTGCTTTTATGAAACTCATAATTTTATAGATATAATAAATCAAAAGTTTTGTTTTGTTTTGTTTTCAGAGTTTTAAAATAATATTCAATACTAGTAAATAGCTAAAATACATATGCCTTATTTTTTAACATAATCCCATTATTTTAACATAACAGAATTTAATAAACTTTAACATAATGCTTTAACACAAATATTTCATTATTAATATAATTTAAAACCTAATTAGAGAAACAGGAACATAGGAACATAAGAAAAAATAAAATAAGA
The DNA here is from genome assembly GCF_053574225.1 of Canis aureus. Lineage (NCBI taxonomy): Eukaryota > Metazoa > Chordata > Mammalia > Carnivora > Canidae > Canis > Canis aureus. Next base: position 67,956,807 of record NC_135611.1, on the reverse strand, counting down.
CCAAGGGAGAGGGAGCAAGCAAACCATAAGAGACTCAACTACAAGAAACAAACTGAGGAGGGATCCCTGGATGGCTCAGTGGTTTGGCATCTGCCTTCGGCCCAGGGCATGGCCCTGGAGTCCCGGGATCGAGTCCCAAGTCGGGCTCCCTGCATGGAGCCTGCTTCTCCCTCTGCCTGTGTCTCTGCTTCTCTCTCTTTCTCTCTCTCTCTCTCGCTCTCGCTCTCTCTCTGTGTCTCTCATGAATAAATAAATAAAATCTTAAAAAAAAACTTTTCTCAGACACACAGTAAGTAGGAGATAACTGACCACTAACTTAAGAAAAATGGCTAAAAAAATAAGTTTCTCTTTAATATATAAGAAGATCAAGTCTACAGATAATTAATTACATATTATAACTTTTTTCACCATTTACTTTTACTCTAGTGAGGGGAGCACAACACTACAGAATGTTATGTTGACTGGCATAATAGTAGGATTAAGTTTCAGCTTTGCATTCCCATAGAATTTTTTTCCATCTCCTGTTTGGTTTTTTTAATTCTAGTTAGTTAACATATAGTGTATTATTGATTCAGGAGTAGAATTTAGTGATTTATCACTTACATACAATACCTAGTGCTCATCATGACTAGTGCCTTCCTTAATGCCTATCACCCACCTAACCCGGCCCCCACCCACCTCCCCTCCAACAACCCTTAGTTTGTTCTCTAACCACAGAGTCTCTTGCATTTGCCTCTCACTGTTTTTATCTTATTTTTCCTTCCCTTCACTGATGTTCATGTTTTATTTCTTAAATTCCACATGAGTAAAGTCGTATGATATTTCTTTCTCTGACTGACTTATTCCACTTAGCACAATATACTCTACTTCCATTCAAGTTATTGCAAATGGCAATACTTCGTTCTTTTTGACAGCTGAGTACTATTCCATTATGTCTATAATATCCATTATGTGTGCGCGTGTGTGTGTATATGTATATATATATATACACACACATATATACATATACACATATATATATTCCACATTTTATTTATTCATTCGTCTGTTGACTGACATCTGGGTTCCTTCCATAGTTTGGCTGTTGTGGATGTTGTTGCTATAAATACTGGGGTGCCCCTTTGAATCCACTATGTTTGTATCCCTTGGATAAATACTTAGTTGTGCAATTGTGGGTCCTAGGGCAGCTCTATTTTTAACTTCTTGAGGACCCTCCACACTGTTTTCCAGAGTGGCTGCACCAGCTTGCATTCCCACCAACAGGGCAAGAGGCTTCCCCTTTCTCTGAATCCTTGTCAACATCTGTTCTAATTTTAGCCATTCTGACATGTGTGAGGTGATATCTCATTATGGTTTTGATTTGTGTTTCCGTGATGATGAGTAATGTGTCTGTTGGCCATTTGTATGTCTTCTTTGGAGAAATGTCTGCTCATGTCTTCTGCTCTTTTCTCGACAAGATTATTTGTTTTTTGGGTGTAGATTTTGATGAGTTCTTTACAGATTAGGGATACTAGCCTTTTATCTGATATGTCATTGGCAAATATCTTCTCCCATTCTGTCAGTTGACTTTTAGTTTGTTCATTGTTTCCTTTGCTGTGCAGAAGCTTTTTATCTTGAAGAAATCCCAATAATTCATTTTTACTTTTGTTTCCCTTGCCTTCAGAGACATGTCTGTAAGAAGCTGTTGCAGCTGAGGTCAGAGGTTGCTGCCTGTGTTCTCCTCTAGGGTTTTGATAGTTTCCCATCTTACATTTTGATGGTTTCCTATATTTCATCCATTGAATTTATTTTTGTGTCTGGTGTAAGAAAGTTGTACAGTTTCATTCTTCTGCACATCACTGTCCAGTTTTCCCAACACCATTTGTTGAAGAGACTTTTTTCCATTGGATATTATTTCCTGCTTTGATGAAGATGAGTTGGCCATATAGTGGTGGGTCCATTTCTGGGTTCTCTGTTCTGTTCTATTCATCTATGTGTGTCTGCTTTTGTGCCAGTACCATATTGTCTTGATGACTACTGCTTTGTAATGCAGCTTGAAGTCTGGGAATGTGATGCCTCTCACTTTGCTTTTCTTTTTCAACATTACTTTGGCTATTCAGGGTCTTTTCTGGTTTCACACAAACTTTAGGATTGTTTGTTCTAGCTTTTTGTAAAATGCTGGTGCTTTTTTGATTGAGATTGTATGGAATGTGTAGATAGATTTGGGTAGTGTAGACATTTTAAGAATATTTGTTCTAATCCATGGAATATTCTTATTTCCTTGTATCTTCTTCAATTTCTTTCCTAGTGTTCTATAGTTCTCAGAGTACAGCACTTTCACCTCTTTGGTTAGGTTATTCCTAGGTATCTTATGGTTTTAAGTATAATTGTAGATGGGATCAATACTTTGATTTCTCTTTCTGATGCTTCATTACTGTTATATAGAAATAGAACAGACTTCTGTATGCTGATTTTTGATGAATTCATGAATTCATTCTAGCAATTTTTTGGTAGAGTCTTTCAGGTTTTCTACATAGGGGATTATCTGTACTATCTGTGAAGAGTGAAAATTCAACATCTGCCTTGCCGATTTGGATGCTTTTATTTCCTTTTGTTGTCTGATTACTGAGGCTAGGACCTAGTACTGTTGAACAATAGTGGTGGGAGTGGACATCCCTGTTGTGTTCCTTCAGGGAAATGCTCTTTTTCCCCATGGAGGATGATATTAGCTATGGGTCTTCCACATATGGCCTTTATAAAGTTGAGTTTATGTTCCTTCTATCCCTATTTTCTTGAGGGTTTTTATCAAGAAAGGATGCTGTATTTGGTGAAATGATTTTTCTGCACTTATTGAGAGGATCATATATATGGTTCTTATCCTTTCTTTTATTAATGTGATGTATCACATTGGTTGGTCTGTGGATATTGAACCACACCTGAAGCTCGAAAAGAAAACCCACTTCATCATGGTGAATAATCCTTCTAATGTACTGTTAGTTTTGATCAGCTATATCTTGTTGAGAATTTTTGCATCCATGTTCATCAGGGATATTGTCCTCTAATTCTCCTTTTTAGTGGGATCTTTGTCTGGTTTGGGGATCAAGGTACTACTGGCCTCATATGATGAGTTTTTAAGTTTTCCTTCCATGCCTATTTCTTGGAACAGTTTCAAAACAATAGGTGTTAATTCTTCTTTAAAATTTTGGTAGAAAAAAATGTTTGATAGAATTCCCCTGGGATGCCACCCAGCCCTGGACTCTATTTGTTGGGAGATTTTTGATTACTGATCCAATTTTGTTGTTGCAGGTTATGAGTTGGTTCAGATTTTCTGTGCCTTCTTGTTTCAGTTTTATATATTTATATGTATATGTTTCTAGGAATTTATCCATTTCTTTTAGGTTGACTAATTTACTGGTATATAATTGCTCATAATATTCTCTTAAAATTGTTTCTCTTTTTTTTTGCAGTGTTGTGATCTCTTTCTTTCACAATTTTATTTATTTAGGTCCTTTCTCTTTTCTTTTTGATGAGTCTGGCTCGAGATTTATCACTTTTGTTAATTTTTTCAAAAAAACCAACTCCTAGTTTTGTTGATCTGTTCTACTGGTTTGTATTTGTATGTCATTTATTTCTGCTCCAATCTTAATCATTTCCCTTCTTCTGTTGATTTTAGGCTTTGTGTGCTGTTCTTTTCCAGCTCCTTTAGGTATAAGGTTAAGTTTGTATTTTAATATTTTTCTTGCTTTTTGAGAAAGGCCTGTATTGCAATGTACATCCCTCTTAGGACTGCCTTTTATGCATCCCAAAAGTTTTGGACTGTACTGTTTTCTTTTTCATTTACTTCCATGTATTTTTAAAATTTCTTCTTTAATTTCCAGTTAATCCATTCTTTCTTTAGTAGGACGTTCTTTATCCTCTTGTATTAGTGGTCTTTCCAAATTTTTTCTTCTGGATGACTTCAGCTTTCATAGCATTGTGGTCTGAAAATATGCATGGTATGATCTCAATCTTTTTGTACTGATTGAGGCCTGATTTGTGACTCAGTGTGTGATTTATTCTGGAGAATGTTCCATGTGCACTAGAAAAGAATATGTATTCCACTGCTTTAGGGTGAAATACTCTGAATATATCTGTTAGGTCCATCTGATTCAGCAAGACATTTAAAGTCCTTAGTTCCTTGTTAATCTGCTTAGATGATCTGTCTGTTGCTGTGAGTCGGGTGTTAAAGCCCCCTACTGTATTATGACCAATTTTTTTTAAGTCTTTTAGTTGATTTATATATTTGGCTGCTCCCAAGTTGGGGACATAAATATTTATAATTGTTAAATCTTCTTGTTAGATATACCCCTTTATTATGATATAGTGCCTTTCTTCATCTCTTATTACAGTCTTTGTTTAAGATCTAGTTTCATATAAGTATGTCCAACTTTATTTAGATGTCCGTTAGCATAATTGATGTTCTCTGTCCCCTCACTTTCAATCTGGAGGTGTCTTTTGGTCTGAAATGAGTCTCATATAAGCAGCATATCAATGGATCTTTTTAAAAATCCATTCTGATACTCTATACCTTTTTATTGGAACATTTAGTCCATTTACATTCAGAGTGATTATTAATAGATATGAATTTAGTAAGCATACCCTTTTGGCCTGTCATTTTTCTGTGGACAAGTCTGCTGCTAACTTTACGTGTCTACCTTGGTATGTTTAGGACCTTTTATCTCCAGCTGCTTTCAGAATTCTCGCTTTATATCTGTATTCTGCAAATTTTACTACAATATGTCTTAGTGTTGAACTGTTTTTGTTGATTTTTGAGGGGATTTTTCAGTGCCTCCTGGACTTGAATGCCTGTTTCTCTCCCCAGATCAGGGATGTTCTCAGCTATAATTTGTGCAAATAGACCTTCTGTTCATTTTTCCTTCTCTTCTTCTGGAACTCCTATAATACAGGTATTATGCACTTTGTAGAATTGCTAAGTTCTCTAAGTCTATATTCATGATCTAATAGTTTTCTTTCCCTCTTCTTTTCAGCTTCATTATTTTCCATAATATCTTCTGTATCACTGATTTGTTTTTCTCCTCCTTCCATCCTCATTGTGATTACATGCAGTTGACTTTGCATCTCAATTATAGCATTTTTTATTTCAGGCTGACTCATTTTTAGGTCTTTATCTCTGCAGTCAGGGTTTTTCTGGGGTCTTCTATGCTTCTTTTAAGTCCAGCTCATATTCTTATGACTGTTCAGATTCTTGTTCAGATAAATTCTTGTTCAGATATATTGGTTATATCTGTTTTCAGCAAACTACTGGCTGTGATTTCTTCTTTTGGGGAGAATTCCTCCATCTTGTCATTAAATCTAGGTTTCTGTCTTTTATGTGTAATAAAACCTTGTTATCCTTCCTGCTCCTGTAGTAATACTATATTAAGAAGGGGTCCTACACTGTTCAGGGCCTGGAGCTTCAAGAGGTGTTTCTAGTGTATGCTGTGTGTACTCTGCTGCTGTGTTTTGCCTGCTGTTTCCTCTGCAGAGTTCTTCCTTGGTTGCAGTGGGGAGTGTTTGGACCTTTAACTAATTGTGCTTTGATTTGTTTGTTAAGATAAGCCTGACCTAAAAAAAAAGAAGGAAAGAAAGAAAGAAAGACAAAAAGAAAAAGGCCTGATCCAAGAAAAGAGAAAAGGAAAAAAGGAAAGGAACAAGAAAGTATAAGCCTAATTCCAAAGAAAAAGAAAGAAGGAAAATAAATAAAAGGGGGGAAAGAATCTGATCCAAAATATGAGAAAAGGAAACAAACAAGCAAGACAATAAATGAACAAAAGACTGTTAAGTCCTATGCCGAAAAAATAAAAAATGAATTTAAAATGTTTAAAAATAAATTAAATTAAAAAGGTTTTTTTTTTTTTTTTTTTTTTTTTTTTTTTTTTTTTTTTTTTTTTTTTAAGTTTGGTCCTATTTTCACCAGAATGAAGCTGATGACTTGGAGCACTCTAGAATCAACAGTCTTGATGCATGCAAAGGGTCTGTGGATTGAGGAAGAGCCCTACTGTATTGGCTGACAGTCATACCTGCCCTAATAAAGAAGCCCCTGCCCAGTGAAGAGATGCAGGATTTGGTGTGACTCCAGCCTCTGCTAGAGACATGTTTCTCTCTGAAGTCCTACCATGCTGATGGGCAAGGGGACAGGGGAGGAGGTGGGAGATGGCATCACTCCACCCTCTCCTCCCTGGAGGGGAACTTGTGGCTGTCACTGTTCAGGAGGACCTCACAGAAAAGTGAACAATGTCCTCTTCTGTGTCCCAGACTTCTCCCAGAGGAGACCCTCATACCACTGACTTCTCTGTGTGGAAAGTGCTCCATCCCTTCCATAGTACCTCGGCTTTTCACATCTCTCAACCTCGTGTCTGCCACATTCTCTCCCTCCAAATGTGCAGATTGTTTTCTTAATCCTCAGATCGATTTCCTAGTTGTTTGAAATGATTTGATGTTGATCTTGCTGTGTTCAAAGGATGAGACAAGCCAAGGGTCCCCCTACTACTCGGCCATTTTAACTTCTCCCATTGCATTCCCTTAGAAATTTAAAAAGAGGCCAATATGCTAATATACTGTGCTTAACACAGGAGATAGAAAAATGACCAGATGTAATCCTCAACCTCAAAAAGTATATGATTATTCCCTAACTCATCCCCCTTCCCCAGATTTTTCATGCTGATCCTTTCCTCTACCTTCTCATTGTCAAGTCTCTAATATATATCTTATTACACTTATAAAACATAGTGGCCTCTTGTGAGGCACAGCATGATAATGGAGAAAACATGAACTTTGAAGTCGGAGAGACCTGAAGTCACATCTTAACTTTAACATTTATGAAATATATGTTCTTAAGGAAATTACTTCAACTCTCTGGGCTTAATTTTTTTCATTTGTAATATATGAGCATTAGCAAATACATTAAAGTGTTTTTGCAGAGAGTAGATGAAGTAACATTTGTGCAAACCTCCTTCAAAATTATCAAAGCTAAATAAGTCTTCATTTTTTTCCTTCCATCAGCATTGAGAAAATGTAAAAATAGTTTACAAACTAAAAGTAATCTACAATTTTCACCTTATTTTGAATCCATCCAGCATATTGCAGATAGATTAATCTTAAATTTGCTGGAACACAAATATATCTTAAAAGTCTTAATCAGCTTTCACTTTCTTTTCTCAGGTGGTCTAGCACTTCCTCTGCCCAACTTTCAGGTTACCAAGAGTTGTTTACATCATCACTTTCCAATCATTTCTCAATTACTTCCCGAAGTCTACTATAATTTGTCAGTCTTCTCTGGGCAATTTGGACAGACATACACATTCTCTCACTTCTAACCCTCTGATTTTATTTCCAGGAGTTTCAGCCTCCAGAACTCTACCACTCAATCTGTGATACATTGTTATGGCAGCTTGGCAAACCAATACATGTAGTTTTTGAATCTTTGTTAATGTTCCCATAAAAACAGATGGGCACTCAGAGCAGCAAAATCAAAAACTATGGAAAGCCTCTACATCAGTACTGGGTGAAAATTATCCTCATGAACCTTAAAATTTTAACAGTAAAAATGCATACCTCAAGAACAAAACCCAAACAGCCCTGCTACATGACTGTGCAGGAAGAAGCAAAGGACAAGCACAGTGACTTCCAAGCACAGCTAGAGAACCCTCAAATCACCAAGCTCTGGAATGCTTGGAAAGCAAATATGGGAACAGTAACTAATTTGGCAAAGGATTTGACAGGGTCCAGTTTGTGAGTACAATGTAGGAAGAAATGGTAAGGTCATATGTATTGGAGTAGTCTAAGTCCTTGAACTCTATTTTAAAAACCAAACAGATAAAACAGTCAAAGCCCCTTCCAAAACTTCTAGGGGACAGAATCCAAATTGAGCAGGGCATGGGAAAGAAGAGGGAGGCATATAGAAAAAAAATGGTCATCTAATATTAGAGAGGGAAAAGCCATATCTCAGAGAGCATCAACACATTTTTTTTCAACACTTCACTAAACCAACAGAAGAGGGAGGTCTAGAACCATAATGCCAGGAAATATAATATTATCCATTCTTCTTTCCTAATAATACAAGAAAAGTAATCTCAAGCATGAGCAATGAAAATTATTGCAGTAAATTCACAAATTATTATAATAAAAATGAGATTAAAGGGAAAGTTTATGTATCTACAGACAATGGAGGTGCACTAGAAATACATTTCCACAAACACCCAACCATTAAAAATTAGTCCGAAGAAATTAAGAAATTGCTATAAGCTATGAATTAACAACTTAAATAATACTTACACAAAGTTATAAATGTGATTACTGGACAAAAATATTATTTGAAAGATTGCTGACAAAAATTAGCATTATAAACAAAAGAAAAAAATCACTTTGGAAATAAAGGCGAAACTAGAAGGGACACGTACACCAACATGAATAATGACTTAAGAAGATGTAGAGGAACTGATGTTTAAAAATCAAAATAGAATGAAGACAAAAAGTGATTCAAAATAAAATGAAAGCTATCACCAGAAGATACTAAAGATCCAACATATGAAAATCAACACTGTAAAACAGAACAAATACTAAAAACACAATTCAAAACAATTTAATGAAAAAAGAGAAGTTGAAAGTATATACTGTAAGGCACACTGTATATGTGGATACATGATCTAAAACAGGAAACTCACAGATACTTTCAGGTAAACTATTAAATTTTAAGAAAAATGAGGAAAAAGTGGTGGGGGAGAGAAGGGTTAAGCATTTAGATAAAAACATCAAAACACCTAAAGGAAAAGGAAATTAGTTTTTTGTCAGACTTTTGATAGTCAGCATTTTATGCCAGAAGACATTGAAGAACATTATTTCAGAAACAAAGTAAAAGAAAATATAAGCCAATGAGTTTTATATTCAGGCAAACTACCATATATATAGACATACAGCATATATAAGCCAAATAAAATTATCCAACTATCAGGAACATTAAAAACCCAGAGAATATTGCTTACAGAAGCACTTCTGAAAGAATCCATTAACGAAAATTTTCAGGCAACCTAAAAAACAATTGGAAGTCATCAGCATGATGTCTGGAAGATGACTTAAGTAAATATTTACCTATAGAACTAAAATTAACAGATGGTTAAAAAAGAAAAGAGTATAGTCACTATCTTGTAAGAGGATAGATACACTATAGTTATTTTATACTGTAAATGGAAAGGGAGAAGAGATACTAACTTGGGTAGTCCAAAAATGACACCTGAAAACAATTTGAACCTAATTATAAACTTCTATATTTAAATTCCAGTTGATAGAAAATACTGGAGAGAGAGAAAGAAGCTAAATGACACCACAGGAAGAAATGTACAAATTCTAGAACTCCTCAGGACACCTGACCTGGTTTCTTCAATAAGTTAATTGTGTAAAAAAACTAAAGGAGTAAAGACCATTTTACATCACAAATAATCTAAAAAGCATAATAACCAAATACAGTGAAAGTTCCTTTCTTGGATTCTATTTCAAAGAAACCACAAAAAGATACTTTTAGATGACTGATGAAATCTGAATACGTACTAGGGATTAGATCGTAATAAAATTATTTATAATTATACAAGACGTGATGATGACACTATGGTTATGTAAGAAAATGTCTCCACCTTTTTTGAGATACATATTGACACTTAGGAGTTGAAATGACATGACTGTGATTCACTTTAAAACACTTTAGTAAACATAGATAATGGTCAAGTAAGTCAGAATGTTGCAGGTTGTTAGATGATTGAATAATTTTTCATAATAAAAATTATAAAAGGGAAAAATGGCACCCAAAAGATCCATATCACATACCTGGATCCTGTAAATATTATATCTTATTTAGAAAAAAAAGGGCTATGCAGATGTAATTAAATTAAGGACCTTGGGATAAGATTGTCTTGAATTATCTAAACATGCACTAAATCCAATGACAAAAACTTTGTAAGAGACACATAAAGAGCAGACTGAAGAGTTGTAGGTAATTGGCCCTGGAGGCCAACATTGGTGCTACATAACAAAGGAATGCCAAATGCCATCAAAGGCTGGAGAAAGGAAGGAATGAGATCTTAGAGTTCTCTGGAGGGAGTGTGGCCCTTCTGAGTGTGGATATTTGGCTAATAAACTTTGACAGAATAGATTTCTGTTGTTTTAAATTAACAAATTTGTGATAGTTTGTTACAGTAGTCCTAGGAAAGAAATACACTAAATTCGTTAATATTCATATTAAAACCCAAAGGGCAATGATTTAAAAATAAATCAATTCAACGTGGATGGAACTGGAGGGTATTATGCTGAGTGAAGTAAGTCAGTCGGAGAAGGACAAACATTATATGTTCTCATTCATTTGGGGAATATAAATAATAGTGAAAGGGAATATAAGGGAAGGGAGAAGAAATGTGTGGGAAATATCAGAAAGGGAGACAGAACGTAAAGACTGCTAACTCTGGGAAATGAACTAGGGGTGGTAGAAGGGGAGGAGGGCGGGGGGTGGGAATGAATGGGTGACGGGCACTGGGGGTTATTCTGTATGTTAGTAAATTGAACACCAATAAAAAATAAATTAAAAAAAAAAAGGAGACAACAACAACAAAAAATAAATAAATAAAAATAAATGAAATAATAAAAACTAACATTGTAGAAATGAAGATAATCATATTAATTGCACTGATAAAAGTAAGTGGGTTTACTTTTCCTATTTAAAGAGTAAAATTCAAATTGCTAACAAAGCAAAATCTAACATTATGCTTCATTCTGAAGTCATATTTTGAAAAAAGAGTTTCAGGGGCACCTGGGCGGCTCAATGGTTGAGCATCTGCCTTTGGCTCAGGGCATGATCCCAGGGTCCTGGGATCGAGTCCTGCATCGGGTTGCTTGCAGGGTGCCTGCCTCTCCCTCTGCCTATGTCTCTGCTTCTGTGTGTCTCTCATGAATAAATAAATAGAATCTTAAAAAAAAAAATAAAACAAAATTAAATTAAAAATTTAAAAAAAGAGTTTCAGAGAGGTTAAAAAATGGGGTAAGACAATGCTACATCAGGAAAAAAAAATAAGAAAGTAATGGGAAAAAAGAAAGTAAGAAAGTAAGTGATCTCAATCTTTATTTTTACAAGGTAGAATTCAAACCCAAAATATTTAAGAAAACAAAGCAAAATACTTTATAAAGTTTACAATTCACAATGAAGATGTACAAATTATTAATATTTATGAAATCAATAACACAACAAAATCTTCCATGATGTAGTATCCACAGATTTAAGGAGAAACGGAAATAAACTACCAGTGAGAAATTTTAACATACCTCTAACAATTTAAGACAAATAATATGGAAAAAATAAGTAAGGACATAGAACAATATAGGCCACTAAAAACCTCAACAAATTTGAAAAAGTAGAAATAATACAATCACTATTATTTGATCATACTTCAAAAAATTAAACTAAATGAATTTTATTTTTTTTTTAAATGAATTTTGTAAACTGAGAGTTTTATCAACTGAAAATTCAAAACACACTATTAAGCAAAGAGACATGTAAAACAGGTTTTAAAATATAATAATAGTAAACACAGGAAATATCAGAATAAAAATATATGAAATATAGTTAAGACAAGTATCATAGGCTAATTAATAGTATTATCTACTTAAATCAATAAAAACTACCATTAAAAATAACTGAACTTTTAAAATCCAACTAAAAAAGTTAGAGAAAGAACCACAGAATAAACCAAAAGTAACCAGAAGAAAGGAATAAAAATAAAGAAAAAATAAACAGTAACACAGAAAAATAGAACTAGTACATTCAAAGCCCAGATCTTTGAAATTGTTAACAAAATAGATACAACATTAACTGAAATAGCCACAGAAAGAAAATAGAAGAAATGACATATAGGTAAGACAGGAAATATGTCAAAATGTCAAAGAATACTTTACACAACTCTATGCCAATGTTATTTGATCTAGATGAAAAGGATAATTTTATCCCAAAAGTTCAACTTAACAAAATTGACCCCGATGGAAATAGAAAGCTTAAACATACCATTCATCAAAAATAAAAAGAAAAAATGGTTAGAGTTCACCTGGGACCCATTAAAGAACAAACAAATTAAAAAACAAACAGAGAATTATACTAATTCTTTAAAATTAGATTCTTCCAACACAGCTTCTCCAGAGGACAGAAAAAGAAAGACATAATTACATTATAAAAAAAGTATAACATTGATTCCCAAACCAGGCAATGATACAAGCAAACAAAAAATACTACAATTCAAACTCACCCACAAATACTTAAAGCAAAAAACCATTCAAAATATTAACAAATTTTTTAAGAATTTGATGTGTGACATATTAAAAGATAATATAGCACAAGTAAATGAGGTTTATATCATTTTATATAATACCCATATCTTCTGAACTAAGAAGAAAAACAAAGGTCATTTCCATACATAAAGAAACAATATATTACAAATTTGACAGGTTCTCTTTTAAAAAAAATAGAATTAATTGGTACTTCCTTATCTTCATAAAATATATCCATCTCGGGGAGGGGCAAGATGGCGGAAGAGTAGGGTCCCCAAATCACCTGTCTCCACCAAACTACCTAGAAAACCTTCCAATCATCCTGAAAATCTATGAATTCGGCCTCAGAATTAAAGAGAGACCAGCTGGAATGCTACAGTGAGAAGAGTTCGCGCTTCTATCAAGGTAGGAAGACGGGGAAAAAGAAGTAAAGGAACAAAGGCCTCCAAGGGGGAGGGGCCCCGCGAGGAGCCGGGCTGAGGCCGGGGCGAGTGTCCCCAGGACAGGAGAGGCCCGTCCCGGAGACGCAGGAGCTGCACCGACCTTCCCGGGGGAAAGGGGCTCGCGGGGAGTTGGAGCAGGACCCAGGAGGGCGGGGATGCCCTCGGGCTCCCTGGGACACTAACAGACACCTGCGCCCCGGGAGAGTGCGCCGAGCTCCCTAAGGGCTGCAGCGCGCACGGCGGGACCCGGAGCAGCTCGGGGGGCTCGGGCGGAGGAAGAGGCTCCGGGCGGAGGGGGCTGCGCGGTTCCAGGAGCAGCTCGGAGGGGGCTCGGGCGGCGGCTCAGCGGAGGGGGTTGCGCGGCCCGGGAGCGCGAATCCACCAGCGCAGGCTCCGGAGCACAGGGCGCCGGGACACAGCCCAGGATCCGGCCTCCCCCCGGGACAGGCAGAGGCCGGGAGGGCCCAGGACAGCAAGGACGCTCCTGCCCCGAGCTGAGCAGATCAGCGGCCCCGCCCCGGAGCCTCCAGGCCCTGCAGACGGAGTTCCTGCCGGAGCTGAATCCAGGTTTCCAGAGCTGCCCCGCCACTGGGGCTGTTCCTCCTGCGGCCTCACGGGGTAAACAACCCCCACCGAGCCCTGCACCAGGCAGGGGCAGAGCAGCTCCCCCAACTGCTAACACCTGAAAATCAGCACAGCAGGCCCCTCCCCCAGAACACCAGCTAGACTGACAACTTCCAGGAGAAGCCAAGGGACTTAAAGTACACAGAATCAGAAGATACTCCCCGGTGGTTCTTTTTTTGTTTGTTTGTTTTTGTTTTTGTTTTTGTTTTTGTTTTGTTTTGCTTTTTGATTTGTTTCCTTCCCCCACCCCCTTTTTTTTCTCCTTTCTTTTTCTTTCTCTTTTTCTTCTTTTTTTTTTTTTTTCTTTTTTTTTCTTTTTCTTCCCCTTTTTTTTTCTCTTTCTCTTTTCTTTCCTTCTTTCTCTCCTCTCTTTTTCTCTTTTTCCCAATACAACTTGCTTTTGGCCACTCTGCACTGAGCAAAATGACTAGAAGGAAAACCTCACCTCAAAAGAAAGAATCAGAAACAGTCCTCTCTCCCACAGAGTTACAAAATCTGGATTACAATTCAATGTCAGAAAGCCAATTCAGAAGCACTATTATACACCTACTGGTGGCTCTAGAAAAAAGTATAAAGGACTCAAGAGACTTCATGACTGCAGAATTTAGAGCTAATCAGGCAGAAATTAAAAACCAATTGAATGAGATGCAATCCAAACTAGAAGTCCTAACGACGAGGGTTAACGAGGTGGAAGAACGAGTGAGTGACATAGAAGACAAGTTGATAGCAGAGAGGGAAACTGAGGAAAAAAGAGATAAACAATTAAAAGACCATGAGGATAGATTAAGGGAAATAAACGACAGCCTGAGAAAGAAAAACCTACGTTTAATTGGGGTTCCCGAGGGCGCCGAAAGGGACAGAGGGCCAGAATATGTATTTGAACAAATTCTAGCTGAAAACTTTCCTAACCTGGGAAGGGAAACAGGCATTCAGATCCAGGAAATAGAGAGATCCCCCCCTAAAATCAATAAAAACCGTTCAACACCTCGACATTTAATAGTGAAGCTTGCAAATTCCAAAGATAAAGAGAAGATCCTTAAAGCAGCAAGAGACAAGAAATCCCTGACTTTTATGGGGAGGAGTATTAGGGTAACAGCAGACCTCTCCACAGAGACCTGGCAGGCCAGAAAGGGCTGGCAGGATATATTCAGGGTCCTAAATGAAAAGAACATGCAACCAAGAATACTTTATCCAGCAAGGCTCTCATTCAAAATGGAAGGAGAGATAAAGAGCTTCCAAGACAGGCAGCAACTAAAAGAATATGTGACCTCCAAACCAGCTCTGCAAGAAATTTTAAGGGGGACTCTTAAAATTCCCCTTTAAGAAGAAGTTCAGTGGAACAGTCCACAAAAACAAGGACTGAATAGATATCATGATGACACTAAACTCATATCTCTCAATAGTAACTCTGAATGTGAACGGGCTTAATGACCCCATCAAAAGGCGCAGGGTTTCAGACTGGATAAAAAAGCAGGACCCATCTATTTGCTGTCTACAAGAGACTCATTTTAGACAGAAGGACACCTACAGCCTGAAAATAAAAGGTTGGAGAACCATTTACCATTCGAATGGTCCTCAAAAGAAAGCAGGGGTAGCCATCCTTATATCAGATAAACTAAAATTTACCCCAAAGACTGTAGTGAGAGATGAAGAGGGACACTATATCATACTTAAAGGATCTATTCAACAAGAGGACTTAACAATCCTCAATATATATGCCCCGAATGTGGGAGCTGCCAAATATATTAATCAATTATTAACCAAAGTGAAGAAATACTTAGATAATAATACACTTATACTTGGTGACTTCAATCTAGCTCTTTCTATACTCGATAGGTCTTCTAAGCACAACATCTCCAAAGAAACGAGAGCTTTAAATGATACACTGGACCAGATGGATTTCACAGATATCTACAGAACTTTACATCCAAACTCAACTGAATACACATTCTTCTCAAGCGCACATGGAACTTTCTCCAGAATAGACCACATATTGGGTCACAAATCGGGTCTGAACCGATACCAAAAGATTGGGATCGTCCCCTGCATATTCTCAGACCATAATGCCTTGAAATTAGAACTAAATCACAACAAGAAGTTTGGAAGGACCTCAAACACGTGGAGGTTAAGGACCATCCTGCTAAAAGATAAAAGGGTCAACCAGGAAATTAAGGAAGAATTAAAAAGATTCATGGAAACTAATGAGAATGAAGATACAACCGTTCAAAATCTTTGGGATGCAGCAAAAGCAGTCCTAAGGGGGTAATACATTGCAATACAAGCATCCATTCAAAAACTGGAAAGAACTCAAATACAAAAGCTAACCTTACACATAAAGGAGCTAGAGAAAAAACAGCAAATAGATCCTACACCGAAGAGAAGAAGGGAGTTAATAAAGATTCGAGCAGAACTCAACGAAATCGAGACCAGAAGAACTGTGGAACAGATCAACAAAACCAGGAGTTGGTTCTTTGAAAGGATTAACAAGATAGATAAACCATTAGCCAGCCTTATTAAAAAGAAGAGAGAGAAGACTCAAATTAATAAAATCATGAATGAGAAAGGAGAGATCACTACCAACACCAAGGAAATACAAACGATTTTAAAAACATATTATGAACAGCTATACGCCAATAAATTAGGCAATCTGGAAGAAATGGACGCATTCCTGGAAAGCCACAAACTACCAAAACTGGAACAGGAAGAAATAGAAAACCTGAACAGGCCAATAACCAGGGAGGAAATTGAAGCAGTCATCAAAAACCTCCCAAGACACAAGAGTCCAGGGCCAGATGACTTCCCAGGGGAATTTTATCAAACGTTTAAAGAAGAAACCATACCTATTCTCCTAAAGCTGTTTGGAAAGATAGAAAGAGATGGAGTACTTCCAAATTCGTTCTATGAAGCCAGCATCACCTTAATTCCAAAGCCAGACAAAGACCCCACCAAAAAGGAGAATTACAGACCAATATCCCTGATGAACATGGATGCAAAAATTCTCAACAAGATACTGGCCAATAGGATCCAACAGTACATTAAGAAAATTATTCACCATGACCAAGTAGGATTTATCCCTGGGACACAAGGCTGGTTCAACACCCGTAAAACAATCAATGTGATTCATCATATCAGCAAGAGAAAAACCAAGAACCATATGATCCTCTCATTGGATGCAGAGAAAGCATTTGACAAAATACAGCATCCATTCCTGATCAAAACTCTTCAGAGTGTAGGGATAGAGGGAACATTCCTCGACATCCTAAAAGCCATCTATGAAAAGCCCACAGCAAATATCATTCTCAATGGGGAAGCACTAGGAGCCTTTCCCCTAAGATCAGGAAGAAGACAGGGAT
Organism: Canis aureus; assembly: GCF_053574225.1. NCBI lineage: Eukaryota > Metazoa > Chordata > Mammalia > Carnivora > Canidae > Canis > Canis aureus. The sequence continues at coordinate 67,940,072 of NC_135611.1, read as the reverse complement.
GTCCACTCTCACCACTGCTGTTCAACATAGTACTGGAAGTCCTAGCCTCAGCAATCAGACAACAAAAAGACATTAAAGGCATTCAAATTGGCAAAGAAGAAGTCAAACTCTCCCTCTTCGCTGATGACATGATACTCTACATAGAAAACCCAAAAGTCTCCACCCCAAGATTGCTAGAACTCATACAGCAATTCGGTAGCGTGGCAGGATACAAAATCAATGCCCAGAAGTCAGTGGCATTTCTATACACTAACAATGAGACTGAAGAAAGAGAAATTAAGGAGTCAATCCCATTTACAATTGCACCCAAAAGCATAAGATACCTAGGAATAAACCTAACCAAAGATGTAAAGGATCTATACCCTCAAAACTACAGAACACTTCTGAAAGAAATTGAGGAAGACACAAAGAGATGGAAAAATATTCCATGCTCATGGATTGGCAGAATTAATATTGTGAAAATATCAATGTTACCCAGGGTAATATACACGTTTAATGCAATCCCTATCAAAATACCATGGACTTTCTTCAGAGAGTTAGAACAAATTATTTTAAGATTTGTGTGGAATCAGAAAAGACCCCGAATAGCCAGGGGAATTTTAAAAAAGAAAACCATATCTGGGGGCATCACAATGCCAGATTTCAGGTTGTACTACAAAGCTGTGGTCATCAAGACAGTGTGGTACTGGCACAAAAACAGACATATAGATCAGTGGAACAGAATAGAGAATCCAGAAGTGGACCCTGAACTTTATGGGCAACTAATATTCGATAAAGGAGGAAAGACTATCCATTGGAAGAAAGACAGTCTCTTCAATAAATGGTGCTGGGAAAATTGGACATCCACATGCAGAAGAATGAAACTAGACCACTCTCTTTCACCATACACAAAGATAAACTCAAAATGGATGAAAGATCTAAATGTGAGACAAGATTCCATCAAAATCCTAGAGGAGAACACAGGCAACACCCTTTTTGAACTCGGCCGTAGTAACTTCTTGCAAGATACATCCACGAAGGCAAAAGAAACAAAAGCAAAAATGAACTATTGGGACTTCATCAAGATAAGAAGCTTTTGCACAGCAAAGGATACAGTCAACAAAACTCAAAGACAACCTACAGAATGGGAGAAGATATTTGCAAATGACATATCAGATAAAGGGCTAGTTTCCAAGATCTATAAAGAACTTCTCAAACTCAACACCAAAGAAACAAACAATCCAATCATGAAATGGGCAAAAGACATGAACAGAAATCTCACAGAAGAAGACATAGACATGGCCAACATACACATGAGACAATGCTCTGCATCCCTTGCCATCAGGGAAATACAAATCAAAACCACAATGAGATACCACCTCACACCAGTGAGAATGGGGAAAATTAACAAGGCAGGAAACAACAAATGTTGGAGAGGATGTGGAGAAAAGGGAACCCTCTTACACTGTTGGTGGGAATGTGAACTGGTGCAGCCACTCTGGAAAACTGTGTGGAGGTTCCTCAAACAGTTAAAAATATACCTGCCCTACGACCCAGCAATTGCACTGTTGGGGATTTACCCCAAAGATACAAATGCAATGAAACGCCGGGACACCTGCACCCCGATGTTTATAGCAGCAATGGCCACGATAGCCAAACTGTGGAAGGAGCCTCAGTGTCCATCGAAAGATGAATGGATAAAGAAGATGTGGTTTATGTATACAATGGAATATTACTCAGCTATTAGAAATGACAAATACCCACCATTTGCTTCAACGTGGATGGAACTGGAGGGTATTATGCTGAGTGAAGTAAGCCAGTCGGAGAAGGACAAACAGTATATGTTCTCATTCATTTGGGGAATATAAATAATAGTGAAAGGGAATATAAGGGAAGGGGGAAGAAATGTGTGGGAAATATCAGAAAAGGAGACAGAACGTAAAGACTGCTAACTCTGGGAAACGAACTAGGGGTGGTGGAAGTGGAGGAGGGCGGGGGGTGGGAGTGAATGGGTGACGGGCACTGGGGGTTATTCTGTATGTTAGTAAATTGAACACCAATAAAAAATAAATTAATATATATATCCATCTCAGTCCAAAGCCAATCTTACCAAATGGAAAATATTAGAACTGTTCTGTACATTTAAAAATGTGACAAAACTACACATCACATCCATTACTATTTAACATTTTTATTGGAGATTTTAGCCAAATTAACTAAACACAAGGAAGCAATTAAAGTCATAATACTTGGAAGGATGGAGGTAAATTCTTTCTATTTACAAATCAAAAATTCTATCTTTGGGTATAACAAAAAAATAATAGAGAAACTATCAAACAATAGCCTTCATATGTACAAACAAACCTGGCTAAAGCCCATATATGACAGCAAGTATGCATATTTAGATTAACAAATTATATATGTAGATGAATTAATATACTATACAGTGCATATACATATAAATTTAGAAGTAAACTTACTAAGAAATATACAAAACCTACACACTGAAATCACCAAAGACACCAAAGTATTTGTGGACAAAAAGACTTAGTGCCATGAAGACATTAGTACTCTTTAAGTTAATTTATAAATTTAATGTAAGCTCAATAGAAATATCATCAAGGATTTTTTTTCTTGAACTAGATAACATTATTATAAAGTTCATATGGAAGAATAAATAAATAAGAATTGACATTAAATCCCTGAATAAAGATTAATGTCTAGAGGGGGTGACTAGCCCTCCTATACATTAATATAGAATATACAGTTTCTTTTTTTTTAAGATTTTATTTATTTATTCATGATAGACATAGAGAGAGAGAGAGAGAGAGGCAAAGACATAGGCAGAGGGAGAAGCAGGCTCCATGCCAGGAGCCTGACATGGGACTCGATCCTGGGACTCCAGGATGATGCCCTGGGCCAAAGTCAGGTGCTAAACTGAGGGATTTAGTTTAGCCACCCAGGGACCCCCAGTTTCTATAATTAAGGTGTTAATGTGCAAATAGGCAGACAGACCAATAGCCCAGAATTTTAACATATATACACATATATTCATTCATTCATATATTTTTAGTACATGTTTGTATATTTAATTACATACGGAAAACTATTGCTCAGTAAAACTTTTTAATAATCGGTATTAGGAGAACTGGATAGAGGAAAAATATCATTGTTTCCATTGCTCATACCATACATGGTGGCAAATTCCTAATGGATCAAATTCCAGTAGCAATCAATTAACGAAACCATGGGTGAGTTGTGATGTAACCTAGGTGTGAGGAGACTTTCCTGCTATGACTTAGATACTGAAAGCTACAAGGGCAAAATATTGATATTATTATTACATAAATATGCATGATCAAAAAAAGCCATAAGAAAAAAATCAAATGACAAAGTAGGAAAAATATCTCAAACATTTATCACAAAAATAGTTAATATCACAAATGTATAAAGTTCTTCTAAAATTGTGAAGGAAAAAAGTTCACAAACCCTATAAAAATTTCCTGGGATTAAGAACAGAGTTCATAGTAAAAGAACTGCAAATAGCACTTAACCATATGAAAGAATATTCAGTCTTCCTCATGATAAGAAAATGCAAACTAGAATCACACTGAAATATTTTTCACCTATCATATTAGCAAAACTCCCAAATTTAGCACATACTTCTGGTGAAACTATAGGGAAACAGGTGTTCTCAAATATTGCTGTGGGAAAGGAAAGTAATACAACCCTTACAGAAGGAAATTTGAAACTACCTAGCAAATCATATACTTACCATTCAACCCAGAAATTTGTGCTAGGAATCAATACCAACATATATGAAAAGACACAAGTGAATTCCCCAGGAGTTAGGGACCTGCAATACCATGGGAAATATATATGGTAATGACTCCTCAGTCATTGTTCAGAGGGATCTAAGACTATTTTCTCAAGCCTAAAATCTCTGCACGCTAAAGAATAACCAAACATGGTGAGGACTATTAGACACAGAATCTATTAGACATTGATCTCTAGAGACACACGGAATCATTATGGCCTCCTTTAGAGGCAGGGGCAAATGAGGTAATAAATGACATTCTGGCTAAATCTAGTTTAAATAGTAGGTTCACTAGACACACAGACCCAATGACCCCTGAATGTATAATTGGGATGGGTATTCTTGGCAGATGGAGTAACCCTTGCATTGGTTCCTTGGTTTGTGGGGCAAGAGCTATCATAGTCGGGCTATTCTCCACCCCTCTCCCCTCCCAGACAAAATAGAACATCAGAGAAAATATTACATCCTGGAGGTGAGATGTGGTAGAGGATGGTGGACGATGGAGTAGAGAGTGGCCTCTATTGTATTATATCCATTTATAATACTAGGTGGCTCCTACAAAAACCATGGATCCTGGAGAATGACTATATAGTGCTGCGAACTCAACCAATTAGTAGCCCAATTGCCAAACATGATATTTTTATTCAAGCACGTTAATAAAACCTCAAGGACATGGTACGTTGTAGATTGAGAGGATGAGTGAATAACAGTGCATGTGTGTTTCTATCCCAATCAGGAAAAATAAACAGAAAAGGTTTGCAGTCATATGGAATATCCAGCAAAATACAGTCACAGTTTGCCTCATATTTAAGTTTACTTTCTAGCTCCGTGTCACTATTCAGTCTGAAGAGACCTGAACCATATGTGCATGCCCCAGAGCATCACACTGGTCCATCACATCAATGATATCATGCAGTTAGGCAGAGTAAGCAAAAGGTGGTTGGCCTACTGGAAGCATTGGTAAGACACATGAGCTCCAGATGAAAGGAAGAAAATGCCTATGAAGATTTAGGAATCTGACATATCAGCAAAATTTTGAGATCCAGTGGTCAAGGGCACAGCAGGACATTTTCTGATTAAGTGACAAATGACTGTATTTTGTATGCCAAACTACAAAGTAGGAAACACAGTGCCTCTTCAACTTCTTAAGTTTCTGAAGTCAGGGGCTCAGCGGTTAAGCATCTGTCTTTGGCTCAGGGCATGATCCTGGGGTCCTAGGATTGAGTCCCGCATCAGGCTCCCCAAGGGAGCCTGCTTCTCCCTCTACCTGTGTCTCTGCCTCTCTCTCTGTGTCTCTCATGAATAAGTAAATAAAATCTTTAAAAGTCTCTGAAGGCAAATCATTCCTCACATAAGAACACTGATCTGGTCTGTATCCTGAATACCATAAAATCCTGCTATTTTTGACTAGAGCTGGAGCAGAGAAGGGATATGAAACAGGTTAAGCCTATGATATAATAAACCTGCTGCTTAGGTTATACAAGTTTATAGACCTATAATCAAATTAACGTCTCAGCGATAGAAACAGTTAGTAAGGAATATACAGAAAGCCCTAATGGTTGAATCACAAAACAACTGAACCACAGGCAGCTGGGGTGATGGAACAAGGTAGTGTCATTTTCAGTGAAGAATTATGAAGTTTTTGAAAAATAGCTCCTGGTGAGCTACCAGACTCCGGTAATGCCAAAACTTGATAATAGAAAACCAAGTGACCACACATATGGACCTGCCTACCCTGAGCTGTGTTTGATTAGGTCCCCTAAGTCATAAAGTCAGGCAGGCCAGCAACAATCCATGGAGATGGTACATCTGGGATCGATCTCAAACAAAACTAAAGCACACTGTATAATAAGACACATCAGGAGACATCCCAGAATCCCTTATCACCCACCATGCTTACACCATGCTCATAGCAATGGTCATAAGGGAGAAGGAAAGTCAAATACAAACAACTAAAGAAGTAGGAAAAAGCCTACACTTGATTTACAAATGGATTAGATAGCTTTATCGTTACATTTACAGATGACAGGATGCAATATTGGAATTACCTTGAAAATAATCAGCAGTGGATAGCACATGGCAATGAAGATTTGTCATGACAAATCTGTATGACAGCGACACCTGACTGGCTCAGTCAGTTAAGCCTCTGATTCTTGGTTTCAGCTCAGGTTGTGATCCCAGGGTATGGGATTGAGTCCTCGGTCAGACTTTGCACTCAGTGTGGAGCGTCTGCTCAAGATTCTCTCTCTCCATCTTCTTCTGCCCCTTCCCCATGCTCTCTCTTTCTCTCTCTCTAAAATAAATAAATCTTTTTAAAAACCTGTATGATAATGATAAAAACTTAGTGAAGTAGGTTTACAGGGAACATATCTCAACACAATAAAGGACATATATGAAAAACCCACAGCTAACATCATACTTAATGGTGAAAAACTGAGATTTCCCTCTAAGATCAGGAATAAGACAAGGATGTCCACTCTCACCACTTTTATTCAAAAAAGTCCTTGAAGACTCAACCACAGCTATCAAACAAGAAAAAGAAATAAAAGGCATCCACGTTGGAAAGAAAATAGTTAAATTGTAACTATTTGCAGGTGACATGATACTATGCATAGAAAACCCTAAAGACTCCACCAATACAGATAGATGATAGGTAGATAGATGATAAATAGATCTATATATTAGACAAACATATATGAAGTAATAAATGAATTCAGTAAACTTGCAGAATACAAAAATAATACCCAGAAATTGGCAATGTTTCTTTTTTTTAAGATTTTATTTGTTTATTCATGAGAGACACAGAGAGAGGCAGAGACACAGGCAGAGGAAGAAGCAGGCTCCATGCAGGGAGCCCGATGTGGGACTCGATCCCAGGACTCTAGGATCACAACTTCGGTGGAAGGCAGGCACTAAACCGCTGAGCCACCCAGGGATCCCAAGGTAGTGTTTCTATATACTAAAAATGAAGTAGCAGAAAGATATATTAAGAAAATAATTCCATTTAAAATTCTACCAAAAAATAAAATAAAATAAAATAAAATAAAATAAAATAAAATAAAATTCTACCAAAAATAATGAAATACTTAGCAATAAATTTAATGAAAGTGAAAGATGTGTACTCTGAAAACCATAAAACATGATGAAATAAATTGAAGATGACACAAAAAATGAAAAGATATCCCACACTCATGGAATGGAAGAATTAATATTGTTAAAATGCCTATACTACAGAGAATCTACAGATTCAATGTGATCCCTGTCAAAATATCAACAGCATTTTTCACAAAACTGAAACAAAGTATCCTATAATTTGTATGGAACCACAAAAGACATCAAATAGACAAAGCACTCAAGAAAGGACAAAAACTGGAGGTGTCACAATTCCAGATTTTAAGATCTACTTCAAAGCCATAGTCATCAAAACAGTATGGTACTGGTACAAAAACAAACACACTGATCAATAAAACAGAACAGAGAGCCTAGAAATAAACCCGATTTATATGGTCAGTTAATCTGTGGCAAAGGAGGCAAGACTATACAATGGGGAAAAGAGTCTTTTTAATAAATTGAACAACTATATGTGAAAGAGTGAAATTGGGGCAGCCCAGGTGGCTCAGCGGTTTAGTGCCACCTTCAGCTCAGGGCGTGATCCTGGAGACCTGGGATTGAGTCCCACGTTGGGCTCCCTGCATGGAGCCTGCTTCTCCCTCTGCCTGTGTCTCTGCCTCCATCTCTCTGTGTCTCTCATGAATAAATAAATTTTAAAAAAATCCTACAATGAAATGGAGCGCTTGTTTGTTTAAAAAAAAAAACAAAAAAGGAAAGAGTGAAACTGGATCACTTTCTTATATCATACATAAAAACAAACTCAGATTAAAGACCCAAATGTGAGACCTGAAAACATAAAAATCCTAAAAGAAAACACAGGTAGCAATTTCTTTGACATCAGCCATAGTAATATTTTCTTAGATATGTCTCCCAAGGCAAAGGAAACAAAAGCAAAAACAAATTACTAGGACTACATCACAATAAAAAGCTTTGCACAGTGAAGGAAACCATCAACAAAACACAAAGGGAAACCTACTGAATGGGAGAAGATATTTACAAAGTATATAACCAATAACAGGTTCATATTCAAAATATAGAATTTATAAAACCTTAATGTAAAAAAATGATATAATTGAAAAGTGGGCAGAGGAACTGAATAGACATTTTTCCAAAGAAGACATCCAGATGGCCAACAGACACATGGAAGATATTCAACATCACTCATCATCAGGGAAATATAAATTAAAACTACAATGAGGTATCACCTCACATCTGTTAGAATGGGTTGAATCAAAAACACAAGAAAAACAAGTGCTGGTGAGGATGTGGAGAAGCAGGAACCCTTGTGCACTGTTGGTGGGAATGCACATGGTGCAGCCACTGTGGAAAACAATATGGGGGCTCCTCGAAACGTAAAAACAGAAATACCGTATGATCCAGTAATTCCACCCTTGAGTATTTTACCCAAAGAAAGCAAAAACATCAATTCAAAAAGATACATGCACCTCTAGGTTTATTGCAGCATTATTTACTATAGCCAAGATTTGGGAGCAGCCCAACTCTCCCTTGACAGATGAATGGATAAAGAAGGTATGACACACACACACATACACACACACAATGGAGTATTACTCAGACTTAAAAATGACAAGATCTTGCCATTTGCAACAACATGGATGGGTCCAAAGGGAGATAAGTCACGAAAATACCATATGATTTCACTTATATGTGAAATCTAAAAAAAAATAAAACAAATAAACAAACAAAAAGCTGACCTATGAGTGGGAGTGGGACATACAGGTTTCAAGTTATAGAATGAATAAGCCACAGGGATAAAAGGTGTAGCCTAGAGAATATAATCAATGGTATTTTAATAGCAGTGTTTGGTGACAGATGGGAGCTCCACTTGTGGCAGGCACAGCACATGGTATAGAGTTGTCCAATCACTAAGCTGTAGACCTGAAACTAATGTAACATCGTACGTCAATTATACTAAAACAAACAAACAAAACACCAAACTGTGATGAATACATGAGACTGTATTATAGCATTCATCTTTTGTATGTCTGATAGTTTCCCTAAGAAACAAGCAATTTTATTTATTTTTTATTTTTATTTTTTGAAATAATTTTAAATGCAAATTAAAGGTGATGATACATATGGCAGGAAATAAGGAAGTCCTTAGTAAAATCTCACAATGTTAAATCTTCAATATAAAATATTTCTTGGAATGATTTTCCATATTTTCAATTATCAAGCCAATTAGCTTACTAAGAAACTTACAGTGATGAATGGCAGTAAACTGGAATGTTGTATTCAAAGGATTATTTTGTGTGTAGGGGTCGTTTTGTGCCTATCACACTGGCAAAGTCCCTACTGCTGAACTACACTGTAAAAATGAATAATGTCTTTATGTTCAAAATCAAAAGTCCACAATATATTTATTGTCTGGATACTATAAAACGTTCAGTTTGTAATCCAATTTCTTTTGCATTTTGGTAGGACAAATCTCTTAATTATACAGTCACACAAGTAGAATCACAGCATGTTAAAGTTCAGAGAAAATGGAAAGATCGTTTACTCTAACTCCTGTATTTTACAAACGAGGAAACTAGATCTTTTGCCAAAGTATTATTTATTGAGTGAGCAGAGACTAAAACCCAGAGTTGCCTCCCAAATCAGGGCTGCTTCTACTACCCACTCTAAAAACATGATCTTGGGACCCCTGGGTGGCTCAGCGGTTGAGCATCTGCCTTCAGCCCAGGTCATGACCCTGGGGTCCTGGGATCGGGTCCCGCATTGGGTTCCCCACATGGAGCCTGCTTCTCCCTCTGCCTGTGTCTCTGCCTCTCTCTCTCTCTGTGTCTCTCATGAATAAATAAATAAAACCTTAAATAAAAAAATAAATAAATAAAAGCATGATCTAAGACAGTGTTCCTTTCAAGTAAATTCTTTCCGATTGTTGTTAATGTAAACTCTCCAATGAATACTGAAAAAAAGATTTGACCCTTCGCATTGCTTTCTAATAAGTCCATCTCCACTGCTTTTCTAATAGACAATGAATGGCTTAAAGAAGCTTTTTAATCTGCTATTGTTATTAACCTCGATTCCCCAAGGAATTAGGCAGCTAATAAATGCTCACTGGAGATGAAAGGACGTGACGTGGTCGATCTATATGTTAACAGTGGCAACGATCTATATGTTAACAGTGGCAAAGCTGTATCTAAAAGCAAAATGATTGCATTTTTTGTCAATGAGATGACAAAGGTGATGTGATGTGCTTTTAATACATAGACATAATTAGGTGGGGGGCACTATTTTCCTTCTTTCCTTGCTTTTCTTGTGAAACGGAACAACCCACTCCAACAGTCCAGGTTGGTATATGCAGTATGCAAAGTGCCTTTTGGTTTGCGGAAGGCTCATAAAAACTCAATATATAATTTTATTTAATCTAAGTAATGAAGAAAAATTGGTACGATTCTAACATAATATATGAAACTTTTACAGTTCATAATTAGAATATATACTAAAATCCTATCACTATTTCTCCCAAGTAATTAAAACGTTTTTTAGAGAGGAAAACTATTTTTTAAGTGCCAAAGAAATAAAAAAAAAATCCCTGACTAAATTAATTTTCATGCCTCAATTTATGAAACAGTTTTTTTATGAAACAGTTTTAACGACAATAATAAATCATAATAAAGAAATTCTTTAAAAAAAAGAAATTCTTATCTATTGGTATTTTCTTTGTGAAGAGGATTCATCTTTTGCTCCTCCACACAGTATCTCTAACAACGTAGGAAAGTTCTCTGAGTCTGAACAGCTCCAAGTGAATCCAGTAGAAACATTTCACTGTTCTGGATAAATGAGTTATAGCAAATGAAAGAGCTGATTCTTGGGTTTATGAGGGCTGCTTAGTGCTCCCTTGTGGTAAAGTAATAAGTTACAAATGCAAACTTAAAAATCTCAGAGCATGAAGTCAGCCCTAAAAGGAACGACTGTGAGTCATCTGTTACTTTCAGGAAGCATTGGCCATTGTCCCACCTGGTTGTGGAAAAAAGTTTAGTGCAGTTTTGTTTTTGTAAAAAGGAGATACGAGATAAATGATTTGAGTAAGAAGGTTTAGGACAAAGAAATAACCTCATTTTTTCAGGCCATTGAGAGTGATGTTGAAGGATATCAGCATTGAACAGGTATTAGTGGGTGTGTTTATTCCAAATTGCTTGTGGAAACTTCTGTGCTCTAGCATAGGAGAAAATGATATTTGGTTAATGCTTCCTAGTTTTTCCCAGTTTGTCCAATCTAGTCACAACTCCTACCTTACTTTTTTGAGCTGAACATAAGAAATCTTGTGCCATGCAGAAATGGATGTTGTGTTCCCATGAACCAATATACAAGTGAGACACAAAAGAGTACTGAGCTCTTTTTTTTTTTTTAAACAGGAAAAGAGTATATATCTTTTAAATAAGACAACAAAGAAAAACGTTTGCAGGTTGAATTTCATCCTTGCACAGCAAATTTGAAATTCCCAACAAAATTAACTTTCAAAAAAAAGTTGATATTTTTAAATATGTATATATAAGACTTTCATTACATTTCTATACACATGTATATCACAATATACAGAATTTGGGATATGTAAGTTCACATAATAACACAATTCAATCTGAAAATGTCATATTTTTTTTCTCATGACTTCTAGGGAACTTACAGTTAACTCAGATAATTTTATATCAAAGAGAATCTCTTCCAAAAGTAAACCAGATTTATATGCAGAATGTTTATATCAGTAATGTTTGTAATAGCAAAAATTCTGCCGGTAAGTGGATGACTAAATTATATGTTTATAAAATGTAATAGGGTCAAATAATGAATAAATATTACATAAAGTAACACTAATGAAGGTAAGCAATCTAAATTCAAGTGGGAAAAGTAAGTCCAAAAGGTAAAAATACTGCATAATATACTTTTATAAAGCTAAAAATGTTAAAACAATGTAAATGTAAACAAATGTAAAACAAAACAATCTGCTTGGTAAAGATACGTCGCTATGACTAAGACATATTTTTAAGAGTGAGATAATACCCACATATGATCCAAAATAATAGTAACTAGATGGTGGTGACAGGTAGGGGGCAGGAATGACAAGAACCAAATGGTTAGATGCTCTAGTCTAGGTATTAGGTTGACTAGTATCTATTACATCAGTGTCCACAAAGGAAAAAAAAAAAAACTAAATAAGGTATGCCAGAGTCACTGATGAGATTGGTGATAAAGATAAATATTAATCCAGCTCTGTGCCTCTGGGATGCACACAAAGAAACAATAGGATAAAGAGAAAGCCACATCTTAATTTATATACCAGTTCTGCAAAGTACAAAAAAGCACAATAGTTATGTAATGCTGCCAGGCTTTGTAAATGCTCTAAAATTTTGTAGTTCAGCTACTGAACCAATAACTTGTCTTTTAGTGATCTATTCACACATAGGTACATGAAGGGAGAAACCACGTGTGCACTGTTGTTGATCCATACGTGTCCCCAAAACCAAACATTGTGCTTTGCACCACCTGTACTTAATATGATGCAAATATTAACCCAGTCTCTATTCAAGAAGTTCTCAAAAATTAAAAGCAGAGAAAAATAATCATTTTTCCAAAAAACACCATTCATGTCCATAGACTTTAAAGTAATTCAAATAAAAAAAATACATTTGAAACATGTTCCAAAGAACTGTTTGATATGTCAATAATTAGCAGTGTAGTTTTGTATGAGAATATTCTTTTGTGGATCTTTATCTAAAGTATAGAAAAAAGATTTTGTTCTTTATTTTCATCCTTTGATCATTTTTTTTTTTAAATTTAAATGCCATCTTTCCTTTCTAGTTAAATAATTTCTGCTTGGTGACTTGTAATAGGACTAGGAATCCTGCCCACCACCAGTCAAGACAAATAGCCTTTGCCTCATTAGAGAATCTGGTGTGTTATGAGGAAAAGCCAAGGCAAGAGGAACCTGGAACGTGAGATAGGCCACGAATATTGGAAAGGATTTTAAGAAGATGCCAGCTGGCCTGGGGAAGGAGTAGAAGGGCCTTTCCTGGAATAAAATTGAATGATTATGCCAACCTTGAATTGGGTAAAATCTGGCACTAAATAGAGAGCCCTGGAGAAAGGCCAAAGGACTCAGTAGGAGCGATGGGAAAAGGCAGCAGGTGGACAAACTCCATCGCAAACTTGCTGTTGAAAACAGTCATACTCATAACTATTCAGTAGAAATAGAAAGATGTTGAGAATATAAGCATTGGTGACATTATTTTATTTAGAATTCATTTAATTCTTTTTTAAAGACACAAGTATCCCAGATCAGTTTCTGTTTTCAACTCTGTCCTCCCCACACCAACCATAAATAACAATACGCTAAAGGGAGTTTTTGGTGTGCGCCTGGTACATGCCAGGTACTGAGTTAAAACCTAGAGACAGTATTTTGTAAATGAAAAAGGATGATCAGCCAGGAGCAAAGTGCAAGGATGTATGACTGACTATCTAAAGACCCAGGACTAAATAAAAAATTAAAAAATAAATAAAAAATAAAAAAATAAAGACCCAGGACTATTCACACATCTGAAGAGCTCCAAGCTGAGCGTGGCTGGAGTATAGGCTATGAAAGGAAGTACTAAAGATGTTGGATTAGAAGGCGTAAGGCCAGATTTGAACAGAAGCCCTGTAAACTTTATTGAGCTTTTATTAGATTTTATTCTTCATGTCAAATGCTGTGAGAAGCCATGAAGTTTTTCAGTATTTGACCAACTGTGCATTTTAAAAGAATGACTTTGGTTGTAGCAAAAGGAAGTTACTAGATTGGAAGAAGGGAGAGAAGTCAGGAGATTTAAATCATCGGAATACAATAGAACTAAAATAGAATGGTGGGAATTTTCACATCTGGTCAAGAAGGAGCAACAGCACTGAATTTACCCACCTGTTTGAAATAATTCAAAAAAGCAAATAAAATATATAAAACAATATTTTTCAATACATGAGATGAAGGATAATCATCCCTGCGATATGGGACACAAATGAGGTGAGTTCTGTAATGCCTCAGCTTACTGACTTGAAGGGATGTCCAGGCTTCTGTGCAAGAAAGGGTCACACAGAAAAAGCCTAGCAGACTTCCTGGGCAGAGGAACCAGGACTGGAAATCCAGAAAGACCAAGGTGACCAGAGTCAAAGGAAAGAGCACTAGTGAGAAGATAGCTTCCCAGAGAGTAAACCCCCTAAAACTGTTGAGGGTTTGCCTCCAGGGCACAGACAATTACTCATTGGTGCATGGATGTGAGGCGACCATCCATAGCTGAGGGAAACAACAGCAAGAACAAAAAAACACCTGAAATACATAGAGAAAGCAGTCCCTGGAGCTCACCCGGGACCAGCAACACGGACTGCTCCCACCAGCCAGAGTGGGAAACCTCATAGCTCAAGGCCCATTGGATAGAGTACTCAGAAGGGTCTTGACTTAGTAATGGAGTAAGATCAGTCCTAGATTAAGCACTGCTCTTGTTCTGAAAAACAGATTGTAAAAACAAGACCAGTGTGAATCAAATTTTTCTCAAGCAACTTAATTGCACTGAGAATAAAGGCCAAGAATAGTCCTAGAAATGCAAAAGTATATAGCTTCCAACCAAGTAAGATTTATATTTCCTGTCATTTAATTTAAAAAAAAATCAACAAACATCCAAAGAAGCAGGAGATTATGTTTGGAGAAAAAGCAATCAATTGTAACTGACCCAGAACCGAAACAGATGTTAGAATTAGCAGACAGAACATGAAAACACATTCATCATTATAATTGTTTTTTTATATATTCAAAAGCTAGAAAGATTGAGCATGTTAAGTAGAGCCAGAGGGAAAAAAATATATAAAACTGTATATTAAGATTGGGTAGTGTGATTCCTCTAGCTTTATTCTTTTTTTCCAAAATTCCTTGGACTATTCTATTCCTTTGCCATCTCATATTTATTTTAAGATATATTTGTCTACATTTACAAGAAAAAAATCTTGCTGAAAATTTGATAGGAATTGTGTTTCACCTATCGATCAGTTTCTGCAGAACTGACATCTTTATTATGTGGAGTGTTCCAATCCATGAACATAGTTTCCCTATCCATCTATTTAGATCTTTATTTCTTTCATCATGGTTTTGCAATTTTTAGCATATAGATACATTAATAAATTTCGAGGTGTTGAACTAGCCTTGCATAATTGGAATAAATCTCTTGGGTAATTTTGCATATTTTTTCCAATATAATGCTGGATTCAATTTACTAATAGTTTGTTGAAAATCTTTGTGTCTATGTTCATGAGAAATTAACTTTTTTTTTTTCTGCAATCTTCATCTGGTTTTGGTACTAGGGTAATGTTAGACCCCTAAAAATGTTGGGAAGTGTTGCTTCCTTTTCTGTTTTCTTGAAGAGACTGTGTAGGACTGATATTACTTCTTCTTTAAGTACTTAGTAAAATTCTCCAATAAAACCACTTATAAATTCATCTTCCAGAGCTTTCAACTTACACATCAATTTCTCTAATACAAGTATTCAAATTATTTATTTCATCTTGGGTAAGTTTTTATGGCTTATGGTAGTTGAAGTAATTGGTCTAGTTAATTATATTTTGCCACTATCAACATCCTGGTTTGGATAATATACTGTGTAAGATGCCACCATTGACAGAAGCTGGATGATGGATACATGGACCTTCTCTGTGCTATTTTTGCAACTTCTGCTGAGTCTATAATTCTTTTTAAGATTTTTTTTATTCTTAAGTGATCTCTACACACAACATTGTCAAACTCACAACCCTGAGATCAAGAGTCACACACTCCACCCACTGAGCCACCCAGGAATCTCCCAACTCTATCATGTTTTATTCCAAAATAAAAACTTGAATAAAAAGAACCATAGAGGTACCTGGGTGGCTCAGTGGGTTAAGTACCTGACTCTGGCTCAAGTCCTGATCTCCTGGTCATGGGATCAAGCCCCCCTATTGTGCTCTGTGCTCAGTGAGGGGGTTTGCTTCAGATTCTCTCTCTCTCTGGAACATACATACATACATAAATCTATCTATCTTTTAAAAAGGAAATACATACATTTTTAATAGTAATTGTTAATAATTTGTTAAGTTGTACTAAGTTCAACTATTTATTTCTAGGAGAGAATCTCTACCATGTGATTCTTTGTTGTTTACTTCTTTGATTTCAACCCTTTCTGGTTTGAATTAACAAAAAATAAAAATAACAAAATAACTGTCTTTTCCATCCTCAAATTAATAGAAAATAATTCTTGCTACTGCTGTCTGTAGTCACTTTTTGTAGGTAGTATACCATATAATTGTGTGTGTTAAGCTCTCTCAGATTGGAAGGGATCTTTTAGGATATGCTGATATTATCTCAGTTGATGGGGATTTATTTTAATTATAACCAGTATTCCCAAGTCTTAACAGACTGTGATTTTTAAAAATGGAGAGGTATTTAATTATGAGTCATCATCTTCTCTCCTTTCTGCTTAAGCATGAAATAAGCTCCCCTCAACCTGTTCTCCAACTTTTAAAATTTTTTTTCTGGAAGTACTCAAAGGATGTTTCAATTATACTTAGAAACCAGTCTGTCAGCTGCAGTCATCATGTCACATTTATACTCCTCTTCAGCTCTCCTTCAGCTCACAAAAGTTCTTCCTCTTTGACTGCAGAAGCCCTTGAAAAAGTCACTGCTTCTAGTCATGAAAACTCCAGTGCCCCAAGCTGGAGGTCTCTGAAGGACTAGAAGGATGCTGTGTTCCACGCAGATGTGGGAATAACCTTTTCACTAACTTTGGGCTATACTTTGTCTGTGGGCAAAGACCATACTCTGCAGAACCCCCGGACTCATGGCACCTACACAAACAACTCATCAAATTTGGTCACAATCTCTTGTCCTGGATAATACACAGTTCTTTTAAAGGGATGGAGGAAATCATATCTCTTTATAACCTCTTTTGCTGAGTTTAATTCCCTATTAAAGGGTAATGAGCTCAAAAGTAATAGAATCATTTTCTCTATCTTCTTTCAAAAAATTCCTATCCATAATGAAAATGCATTCCTCTTTCTCTAATTAGGAAAAAGGATACTTTGCATATGTGAATACTGACATTTGTGTTAGGTAGGAATGAGAAAGTGCCAACAGCATTTTTGTACCTTTTTGGCTAGTCAAAATTTTCCTGTTCGAGAAGGGATACAGGGAATAAAGAAAAATATGAATAGCCACAAGCCAGACCTCACAGACACTATAGTATAGCATCAGCTCTAGTAGAAAATCAGATGCATTGGACTCTTACTGTTCTACCAGCAAGGACTTAACCATTAGCAATGTTCCATCTCTCCATCCTGTATTAATAAGTTTTAAAACTCTCTCCTAGTGTGTCCGATATTCAAATGCCCTAAGAGAAAGTCTGGAATTGTCCATTTAATCACCATTATCCCTGTTTGGTAGAACTTATTATGCAACTGACCATCCATTCTTGGGTCAGGCACTACCCATGATGCAGTCAGTCGTGAAAAACCATCCCTAGGAGCATTCATATGTGCAAACTTTCAACATTATAGATTCTTCTGCAGTTGAGATTTTGCTAACAGACAGTCATATTCAATTTCTCCAGTGTCTTAAATAAATACAAGAGAGTCAAGTCCATTCATTGCTGGCACAAGCATCAGAGTCAGAACAAGGTTTCTAATCTATGTGTGCCTCTTATCTACAGATATAGGTCTGATACTTACATCTTGCTAAGTGAATATTTGATTGATTAAAATGATTATTGTCTCAGTCTATCTTTAAGATAAAAATAAATATTGGTAGTACTGCTGTTATAGACAATGTTTGGTCATCCCCCTCTAAAATTCACATGTTGAAATCCTAAACTTTAATGTGATGATATTATGAGATGGGAGCCTTTGGAGAATAGTTAGGCTCTTGTAAGAAGGGATACAGAAGTTTGTGTTCTCACTCTCTGCTCTCTTATATCATGAAGATATAAGCAGACAACAATCTATAAGCCATGAAATAGGCTCTCACCTCATTACATGGAATCTGCTAGTACCTTATCTTGGATTTTCTAGTATTCATAACTGTGCAAAATAAATGTTGGCCGTTTAAACCACTCTAGTATTTTGTGATAGTAGCCCAAGCTGACTGAGACAACACTTAATACATAACTAGTGTTTGGGAATTAGTCAATGAATGATAAATGCATTATTAGCCACAAGCTACTAGTAGGTACTGCATGAAAAAAGGATACCAATGTCAAATTAAAATCATTGATTTTTTTTTTAAGATTTCATTCATTTATTCATGCGAGACACAAAGAGAGAGAGAGAGAGGCAGAGACACAGGCAGAGGGAGAAGCAGGCTCCCTGTGGGGAGCCTGACATGGAACTCGATCCTGGGTCTCCAGGATCACACCCTGGGCCAAAGGCAGCACTAAACCACTGAGCCACCCAGGTTGCCCCATTGATCTTTTTAGAGCACTTATATCAAGTATTACTCAAAGCACCTAATATATACTAATTCATTCAATCCTCACAAGACACCTACAAGGCACTTATTATTAGTAACCCCACCTTGTACATGATGAAATTGAAGAAAAGAAAGATTAAATAACTGGTCCAAGGTCTCCAGCTGGCAAATGCAGTCAGGACATGATCTTGAGTCACTGGACTGTAGACCTTGAGTTCTTAACCAATGCACTAAGCCATCTTTCAAATAAACCTAGGAACTATTTTGCCAAGCAAATTTTTTCAATAGGAAATATAAGAGAGACTATTATGTTTAAGTGCATTAAGTCTACAACATAAGATATGATTTATATTTACTACACTGAATTTTTTAAGGCCATAAAACCCTTCATATTTTTGTGAATCATCTCACAGATTATTCTGGGGGCTTGCTTTGGAAAATGTTGCTCAAGATATGAAATTAATTCCATATAAATCAGTCTCCTTATTCCATTATAATCAGTTCCCATTTATTAAATCCCTAAAGTCTGAAAGTGGGGAAATTTTATGTATGAACCAGCACTGTGCCTTTAGCACGTCCTTCACATGAAGAATATATATGTGAGTTGACACAGAAACCAGTAAGAGGCAAAACTCTAGAAAGCTATCATTAGGAGTTTGCTTGTTTATTCATATATTTGTTTGTTTCAGAGACATAAAAGATTCTGTGGTTTGATACAAAGAGTATCCAATATCACTAGAACTGGAATGAGTTCCAACAGCATCAAAAAGAACACTGGAAACATGATAGCATGTGCCAGAAACTGGAGATAATAATGCTGGGGTTTGAGAGGTAGAAGGAAAGAGTCACTTCCTTCAGAGTGATACATTTAAATATGAGAGTAAGTTAGACATTCTCCAGGAAATAAATAGCCCATGTACTAGACCAGCAGTGACTGCCTAATCTAAAATAGTAGCATATCTACTTGGTTTTTTTCTGCTAATGCTTATGAGTTCATGAAAACAATACAAACCTACTGAAGATGATGATTTAGAATATATATATATATATATATATATATATATATATATATACATACACACACATATATATATATTTTATATTTGGTTCATTTAATCCTCAATTATAATTATAATTTTTTATATAGAATTAGTCAGAGTTTCTTCTAGCTACCTTCAAGGTGTGTACTAGAGAACCAGTGGGTTTAGTGTTACTGTGTTCTCAAACGCTCTGGAATGGAACACCTTAGTCCCATTTTCACTAGAGAGAGAACACATTATATGAGAGCACAGAAAGGCATCAATAATTAAGGAGGGCAAGATAAAGGAAACGGGGCCAGGAGGGTAATATGCAGGGGAAATCAATAGTATTGGTTGGAACTCACGAGTTACACAGAAGGCACAATTTCAGCACAAAAACTTTGCATCTGACTCTCTTTAGTCTCCTATTCATGATCTCTCTTGCTCCCCCAGGAACTGCTTTCTTTTAAGCTCTTAACTAGATAAAGTTTTGTTTTCTCAGGTTAAGGTGAAGCCCAAGAGAAAGGACAAATTCAGAGGGACAACCTATCTTCTGTTTTCTCACTGGTTGATACCATAGCAACCTTCATCACAGTCTTTTTCTGTTGTTAGAACTGCTAGGTTGTTTGCTTGATATAAAATATACAAATACAATAAATTATTTTTAAAGCTAGAAAATACTGAGATCAGGCTAATATAATTTATAATATTAGCATAGTTATTAGTAATGTAAAATTTATAGATCACATATATATCATTAAAAGTACATGTGTTATATATCTATATTATTACCTTTACCATTGTATCAAAATATGACCTTTATGAACATTTCAACTTCATTGAAATCAGGTCTTATATAATTTATATCATCAACACATAGCAATGAGTTATACTGTAGTTGCTAAGCTTGATAAATGTTTGTATTGAATAAATTAATGAGTGATCAAAATTAAACAAATTCTTCTAGAGTCAAATAACAATTTCTTTTTTCCAAGTGTGTCTCCTACACTTACTTACATAAGGTTTTTAATATTTATATTTCTTTTTACAAATAATTCAACTATAGCTTTAACACGTGAATTTTTCATATCTCTATGTAATATTACATTCAGTTTCAAAACTTTATACTTTTATTAGAATTTATTTACTTAGTTCAGCTCAATATTATACATAAGTTACTCAATCTTTAAAAATATATTTTTATTGCTATAACAGTGAATCAAGTCATGTTCCCAATTCTTTATATAAATTACTTTTCTTAAACCCTTAGATTATATCTAACATTTATAAGTTTAAAATTATTAATATTACTTTGAATTTGTACAAGTTTTCTTACTAATAGCTGAGATATATAGTCCATCCATTCACCTACAACATAGCATAGAGAAAACAGAACTGTTTTAATAAGGAATGATTTATTCAGACTAATGTTTTTTGTTAGTCATCAAATGTAAACACTACTAAACAACCTAATTCATAATAATACATAGTTTACCAAAGTAGAGTTAAATTACATTTTTAAGTGAAAGAGGAAAAACCTTGTGTGTTAATACCTATTAAAAACAAATATGTACAATTTTAAATTCTTATATTTTCATCATAACATATCAAACATAATCACAAGAAAAGAAAGATAATTAGAGGGTACTACACAAGATTCTTAAATATATTGTCAACTTGCTATTTTTAAATTATTAGGTAGTTTCTTTAGTATAAGCAAACATGAATGGAAGACGATAGCAAGTCCAGAAAGAGATATAAGTACACTTACGAATTAACTTTGTGATAAAGCTGTTATTTCAAATCAATCAATAGAGATTTTGGGGACTCGTGGGTGGCTTATTTGGTTAAGTGTTCAACTCTTGATTACAGCTCAGGTCATGATATCAGGATTCTGAGATAGAGCCCCCACATGGGGCTCTGCACTGAGTGTGGAGCCTGCTTAAGACTCTCTCCCTCTACCTCTTCCTCTGCCCTTCTCCTCTCTCTCTCTCTCTCAAATAAAGTATTTAAAAAAATAAAAAAATAAAGATTTTAAACAATACTTTGAGAATTTATTTATAACTTAGAAATTAAAGAAGTTAAATCTTTATTTTATACCATAATCTGATATGATTTTTTGAGTTCTGCTTCTGACCAAGGTAGAGTAACAAACATTCAAATAGCTTTTTCACCAGAAACATTAGAAAACTAGGGGGAAAAAACATATGAAACAACTGAAGGGAAAAAAAAAAAAGAACAGTGAACCTTATTTTGCCTTAGATTTCTGTCTTGAAGCACAGTCCAAACCTCAGTTCATGGAAAAAATCTCAAAGGGAACATAGTGAATGAAGGAGTAAAAGTTTGGATTCAGGGAGGTTTAGACGACTGGAAATTGCAGAGGAGTATTCTACAGACAAAAGATCTACAGAGGAAAAAAAGCTTCAGAAATATGTACAGTGATACTCTTGATTCTTTTACCAAATAGTAGGAAACTTATATATTAAAAACTTTAAAACATTGTTGTATAAAATTTTAAAACATCTAAAGGACTGGAAAGATATATCATGTTCATGAATTCATAGACTCCATATTGTTAAGATAATTGTCCATAATTGATTTACAACTTCGATACATTCCAATAAAACAAGTAGACTTTTTGTGATAATTACTAAGTGGATTCTAAAATTATATGAAGTGGCAAAAGACCAAGAATAACCAAATATATATATTTTTTGTATGTTTTTGTTTTGGGGGGATTTTTTTTTTTTTTGCCAAAATAGTTTTTAAAAAGAATAAAGTTGAGGAATATTTATTCCTTGATTTCAAAGGTTAGTATAAAGTGACAGAAATTAAGACAATTTGTCATTGGTCTAAGGATCAAGTTATAGAAAAAGAAACAAAATACAGAATGCTGAGCAGATCTACACATGTGCAACTCATTGATTTTTTGACAGAGAGGACAAGATAATTTAATGGGGGAAAAATAGTCTTTTGAATACACAGTACCAGAACAACTGGAAATAAATATGGAAAAACATAAACATAAACATAAACCCTTGCATTATAGCATACAAAACATTTAGTTCAGTGTGGACTATAGGCATAACCTTTTATAGAAATAAAGGTTATATTTTCTTTCTACTAAGAAAACAGAATAAAAATCTTTATGATTATGGAGTAGGCAAAGATAGAAGGAGAAAAGAAGGATCATCCATTTAAGTAAATATATTGGGAAATTGGACTTCATTAAAATTTAAAACTTCTGCTCTTCAAAAGGTATTATTAAGAAAATGGAAAGACAATATGCAGACTGAGAGAAAATGTTCTCAGTAAAAATAACTGGAAACTGACTTGTATCCACAAGATATAAAGAACTTTTACAATTCAATATTTAAAAGACAAAACACCTCTTCACCAAAACAGGCAAAAGACCTAATCAAGTGCCCTACAAAAGGATACATATTAATGACCAATAACTACATGGAAAAAGGCTCAATGTGATTAAGAATCAGCTAAATGAAAATGAAAACCATAATAAGTTACTACTATACTATAGACTGGATGTTCATATCCCTCAAACTTTGTATGCTAAAACCTAATCTCTAATCAGATGGTATTTGGAAGTGGGGACTTTGAGAGATGATTGGTTTGTGATGATGAAGCCCTTGTGAATGGGATTAATGCCCTTATAAGAGACCCAGAGAGTTCTCTTACCCTCACTCTGTCACGAGAGGGTACAATAAAAACACGGCCATCTATAAACCAGGTCCTAACCAGACACTAAATGTGCTAGCACTTTGATCTTGGACTTGCTATCCTCTAAAATTATGAGAAATACGTATTTGTTGTTTAACCCAAATGGCCCATGGTATTTGTCTTCCAGCAGCCTGAACTAAGACATACTATGTATCCATTATTATGGCTAAAATAAGATTGTCAACACCAAGTGTTGTAAGGACGGGGAGCCCCGGAAACTCTAATATAATACTGGTAGGAACGTAAAATGAGTTAACCACTTTGAATTTCTTTTGAAGTTTTTATAAAGTTGTGCACATACCACACAATTTATTGATTCCATTCAAAGTTACCTACCCAGTTGGAATAACAATGTATGTTCACATAAAGAATTGCATTTGAAAATCCTTAGTGGCCTCACTCAAAGTAGCTATAAACCGAAGAACACAAGAAGTCCCTCAGTAGATAAATGGATGAACAAATTTTGTTCAACAACAGAATACAAACAGAATACAACTCAACAACAACAAAAATTATGAACTTCTGACAAATACTGAGAAAATATTTAGCCCAACAATTTTATACTAAGCAAAATATCCAGACATAAAAAGTACATTGTATATGACTATATGACTCCATGCAGGAGAAATCTTTTTTTTTTTTTTTTTTTTTAATAGTGACAGAAAGCATCAGTCATTGACCGTGGCCTGGGGTGAGAGGAATTTGTGTACAAAAGGAAAAAAACTGTTAAGAAAACAAAAATCCAAAACTTGGAAATAAGCATTTTGATGAGTGCATGTCCTTTCAATGTCACACTAGAGCTTTATGTGTAGCAGGTTTATCTAACTAGGATTATCTAACCCCTACGGACATGTAGGTTTGATTATAGTATTTTACAATTCTGTAAGGGTACCAGTTGGTGAGGAAGAAGCTCATAGTGATACAGATGATTCTGTTTCTATAGCAATGAAGATTAATTTTTCCCTATAGAAATGCAAATGATTTTTATGCCATAGGAAGCCTTACATATCTGTAGGGCATTAAAATTTTTATGTAATTTGCAAATCTTAATCTAGCATTTTTTTCTTTCCACAGCTATATATAATTCTATCTACCCTATAATTTTTTTAAATCAGCTTTAGCATACTGTTGGTTGCATCAATAATGAGTTAAATACAACTTTGATAGATATCATTTTTAAAAAATAGCTTTCTCCAAAGATTCTTGTGGTCCAAAATATTCAGAATACCACCTCACCCCTACTGCCCATTGCTGTAAAAATACATACTTTGTCCCTAATCCTGTTTACGTTCAGATGCCTAGCTTCTGTCCCTCTGGGTACCATCATTTCTAATAAAATCAGGGAGCCTAACTCACTGGTAGCATCTCCAGTGGTCATCCCTAGCCTACAGGGACAGTCACCACAGGGCTTTTCAAGGACTAGGGATTATTATTATTATTATTATTATTATTATGCTTAATGCCTTAGTTAATCAATAATCCTTTGGTCTCTTTAGAATGTATAATGGATAGGCAATGAACTGTCATGCATGATCAATATCTCAACATTCCTATTTCCTTATACTTTTAGATTCCTTCTTTACATAATGCTAGGGAAGTTCTGGATATCAGCTTCTTTCAAAGTTTCCATCAACAACAAAACAAATTATTAAAGCTATTACCTGCTGCTCAAGTTAACATATAAAATCTAGAATATCTAGTAGGTTATCCATTTCAAAAAAATTGGTCTAATATATTGTTACATTTTGTCTTCCATGGCTTAATACTATAGTGCATTCCCAAATCTATTCCTTACATAGCTAATATATTAGAAAAATCTTGCAATTTCCTTTCTTTCCCTTCCTTCCTTCCATCCTCCCTCCCTCCCTCCCTCCCTCCCTCTCTCTCTTTCTTTCTTTCTTTCTTTCTTTCTTTCTTTCTTTCTTTCTTTCTTTCTTTTCTTTCTATTTTCTTTTTCTTTTCTGTTTTTCTTTTTCTTTCTTCTCTTTCCTTTTTTCTTTCTTTCTTTCTTTTTGCAAATGAGCTGTTTCCTCCCTGTTCTTTATATGTGCCACTCTGAAGCATGCTGATAAATGACCATAGTTATGGGTCCAGTGGCAATAAGCAGTTGAGTACTTGAGGTGTGTGGTAGTCAGGATAATGGCGACCAATGATGCCCATGCCCTAATCCCCAGAACTCTATGCATATGTTACTTTAAATGGCAACAGATTTTTCAGATACAATTAAGTAATGGATCTGGATATGATTATCTTCAATTATTCCAGTAAATCCAATGTAATCACAAGGTTCTTTAAAAGTGGAAGAGAGAGGAAGAAGAGGAGGTCAATATGGTGGGATGTGAGAAGGATTTGACCCCCATTGCTCATTTTAAAGTTGGAGGAAACAGACTGTGAACCAAGAAATGCAGGCAGCCTCTAGAAGCTTTGGCAAGGCAAAGAAACAGATGCTCTCCTAGGGCCTCCAGAAAGGAATACAGCCCTGCTAAAACTTTTATTTTAACTTAGTAAGACCAGGTTGAATTTCCAACCTAGAAAAATGTAAAGCAATACAAATATATTACCTTAAGCCTCTAAATTTGAAGTAATTTGTTATGATAGCAACAGAAAATCAATACAGGGTGAAGAATCTAGGTATTCCATTTCCAGCAACTGACTTAGATGAGAATATTATAAGGGATTCAAGAAAGAGGAGGCTGGTCTTCTCGGAAAAAGAAAAAAGGAGCTCTTCTGGCAAGGGAGTATCTGAAAGACTCCATCTGAGTCAACCAAGTCTCGGGTCCTATTCCTTCCTTATTAATAGCCAAGTCATATCAGGTTACTTGGGAAGTCTGTATATTTAGTTACCTTATAATTCTGCAAACTGTTCAATTCAATTTTTCATCTGATTCCAGCAAAATTGTTCCAGAAATAATACTTCACTAAGGGCAAAAGGCCTGACCCCTGGAACCTCTAAACCTACTTTAACATATAAAAATTCCTTTGGAAACTTCCTTTATCTCTAAACACTCCCCAAGATACATGTTGGCAATCATGCCCCAAGCATGTGACCCACCAATATACATCTGAAGGGTCTCATGACTCAGGTTTTATTAGACAGTAATAAATCACATTTTCACCACAATAACTAGCCCCCTCAAGGTCCTAGAAACCTTACTTCCAAAAATCCCTTAGAGACTTATCCTTAACGCCCTCCCAACTTGAAAATACATACTGAACCACTCTTCCTGACCCCAGTATAACTCTTCCTGCCCATGGGTCATGTCCCCGGGCTTTAATAAAGCCACCTTTTTGCATCAAAGACATCTCAGGAATTCTTTCTTGGTCATTGGTTTCGAACCCTGACATCTTTCCTACCTCACAGGGAGCCTTCACAAGAGACTGAAGATCTGAAGAAATTAACAGAGCGGGGGAAGCATTTACACCTTTTAAATACAAGAACAATACATTTGTGAAGAATTGACAGGACAAAAGGGATTGGCCTAAGGGTAATAAATGGCAAAGAAGTAACGAGGAAGGTAAGACTTAGTTTAACGAGGTTTGTTTATACAGATTTCTCAGCCCTAAATTCTCTCTGGTGATAAAAATGTCTCCCTTCTAGTACAGGGAGGGTACCTTTCCCATGTAAAATGTTATCTCCTGCTTTCAGGAAAGAAAGGCAAAGAGGGAAGTTTCAGAAGGAACTCCCTGCTTCTTAAAACTCCTTCAGCTTAAGGTATTCAATATGCCAACTTGCATATTTGGGGAGATAGCATATCCTGAACCCCATTAGCATCCTAACCAGATGTCCCTATAACCTGGCCTTGCTTGAGAGCTCATTTCAGAGCCTCCACCAATGCCTGCCCATCTTCTGTGCCCTGTTCTCCTATCTTCCCACCAATGTGTAAGCTGTTCCATATCCTTCCAATAAATTATTGTCTGTTATATTGACCCAGTGACCCAGAAGTTTCTGTTTCTTATAACCAGGATTCCTGACGCATACCTCTCATCAGTTTGCCCAGCAGAGAGGATGGAAGAAGAATCTGATATGATATTAAAGGTATTCAAAAGATCGTGAATAATATACGAAGATATCTGCACTAAGAATGCACTTGAAGGCAGAGAAGCAACATTAGAAGGTCCAAATGTTGAAGATTCCAGTGAAGGCAAAGAAAAGGTATGCTGGGAGGGACTCAATGAGAAGAGATTGTGGGCAGAAATTGGAATTTGAGATTGAATATTAAGAGTGGAATAAGTCCTGGGTGGTATAAATGTCTAAGATATTTGACTGAAGGAATGAAGGAAAGTAGAGATGAGACTATAAGAAACTGACATGTTAGAATGTTAAAAAAAATCACCTATATTCGCTGCAGTCACCAAGAATGATACAGGAATATGGCATAAAATGAAAAACTGTCATCCACTCAGTGAATGGGAGGGAAAGACTGAAAAGCCTGATCATGAAAGCAATGAGAAAGTGTCTAGGAGTCATGGTAAAGGTTTCAAAAGCAGCGGGGCATTCTACATGTAGCTAAAGGAATAATGGTTTGTAGCTGAAAGAGGACAGTTCTGCTTCCTATTAACAGTGTGAACAGAATAAATGATGAATTCCAGTGAAAAATGGCAAATTTCACAAATGAGTTTAAAATAATACCTTTAAAAATGTTTTGGAGATATTCCTACTTTTAGGAAACAGGAAATTTTTGGTTTGTGGCTTATTTTCTTAAATAAGTGGTAAATTTTCTTTTCCATATCTGATAACATAACACCATTCTTTCAGAGAAATAAAACAGATTGCTATTGGAGCCCCTCATGTAGGATATTCACATAGAACACAAAATGTTGTGTCAAAACTGGGAATATTTGCATTTTGGTACACTATTGTATTTTTTAAATTACTATAACCATTTGAAAACCATTGTTTCCCCTAGCAATAAAATATCCTGGATTTTATGAAATGCAGACATACAAATCAAAAAGCTTACATCCAGAGGGAAAAAAATCAGTCTATTTTACAAATCTGAAGAATGATTTTCATATGTTATTCTTAATTTTCTGTTAAGTATCTTTTTCTAGTTCTAGCTGTTTGCCTAACAGTTATTTTTCTGTCAGTCTGAGAATTATCAGGATACCTAATATTCCTAGATTTCTCCTTTCTGCTCTCAGGACTGAATGAACAGCAATAAATATTTTCCTGCTAATTAAAAAGGAAAAATTAAGTTGATTTAATTTTTAGCATTTAAATATTTAGTACTGATTTAAAATCCAACTAAGCCAGGATGAAACCTCCCCAATTTCTTTTATATTCGTAAATTGATAATGAAGTAAAGAATTCTGTGGTTAAGACTAACATTCCTTCCTCTTCTTCTTCTTTTTTTTTTTTTTTTAGGTCACTCCCATCCTCTAAAGCTAAGTAGTCTTTGTTTCTGCCTGTCAAGATAGTTGTTAGCCTCTGTGAATATTTCCCTAATAGCTCCACCAATCATTTTTATCTTGGCTGCCAACCTGAGCTTTCATTAGCAAGGGTGAAAAATGCTCAGGAAGTAACATAAAGAGGTACTGTACCAATTCAGTCTTTCGGAGGCATTTTTACTTACATCCAGCAGGAATTGTTACACTACTAGGAAAGGTTCTGGAAATCACTACTTATCTAATATTTTTTCACTTCTCAATAAAATGGCAATGGCCATTCTTCCAGATTTTCAGGCTAAAATCATGGAGTCATCTTAGCTTTTCTTTTCTTCCCCTTGGATTTCATATCCAAAATGTCGGCAAAGCCTGTCGGTTCTACCTTTGAAATATATTGAAAATCTGACTCCTTTACTGATCCCATAACAGTCCAAGTACCATCATTTTTTGCCTGTATTATTTTGACAGCCTCCCAACATGTCTGCCTGATTCTATACTAATTTCATTATAGGTCAATTCTTTATACCACATACATTATATTTTTTTAAACATAAATAGATTATGTCCTTCCTCAATTCAAAACCTGCTAGTATATGCCTACTGAATAAGAATGAAAGGCATTATTAAGGCCCACAAAGCTCCAAATGACCTGGCTTCTCACATCTCAGACTTCATCTCTTCTTACTCTACAATCACACTGTTCCAGCCACACCCCTTCTTTATAAACCTACATTCATACAAAGCAAGCTCCTCTCCTGGCCTGAAATACTCTTCCTTCAAATATTGCCCTTGCTCACTACTTCACTTAATCTGTATCTCTCTGAACTGTTACTTCATCAGAGAGGCTTCCTCTGACCAGCTAAAATAGTATCTCTATGAGTTTCTCTTTCCCTTTACTCACTTTATTTTTATTAGCATGTATCACCAAACACGCAGGCATATATATGTGTATGTAGACATATATGTGACACATATGTGCATGTGTGTGTATGTGTACCTATAATCTTTACCAACTACATCATGAAATTCTAAGCACCAACCAGACTATAAGTTCCATGAGAACAAAGATTTTGTCTTATTGACTGCTCTGTGCCCAGACCTAGGATAATGTTTGGCACATAGTAGGCACTCAGTGATTATTTATTTTAATAATTGAATGAATTTCTACTAAAAGAATGCAATCCTGATAAGCATTTATATGCATACACATTTAAGAGATAAAAATGAAGTTCAAGAATAACAAAAAATAAGAATATTGTTCTAAGCTCAGACATTAAATTGACAGATATGAAAGAATTCACAAGGTGAGTCTGTAAAGAAAGGAAGAATAGTTTTGATTCAACTCAATTGCCTCTGAATTGAAGGTCCTCAAGATTCACTCAAGAAGTATGTACCTGGAGCAGGGACTGACAGATTGCAGATGCATAACAATGCCTCTTGTCATCTCCCTGTGCCTAGCATCAGAAAAGGAATGTAATCTTCACTGTCTGCTGCCCCCTAAAATTATCCTTTTAGGTATAGTACTGTCTGAATTTTTGAAATTAGTGAAACCATAGTATGGAAACATAAACCGGACTGGTTGGATGAGTTAATCAAAATTAGTCATTAGGGCAAGAGCTCTGACATCTTTCACCCTTGATTAAACTTTCTAACAATATGTTCCAAAACTTAAAATGATAAAAGAAGGCAAAATCTGCTTAAAGACTGGTAAAACTGTATTGATATGCCCAAGTTTGTCAGGAAGCATCAAACTCAGAATAACTCAGGGAATTCCTATTTGAGTATCTCTGCCAGAGATCCTCTGTTTGACAGTAGTCAAGAGAAATCAGGGTTTTGTTTTGTTTTTTTTTAAGAGGTCAAAGAATCCATAGGCATTTATGAATTGAAGTGATAAATCATTACTGACACTAAAATAATTTTAAGAGGGGTATATTAAATCATGGTGCATTAGTAAGAGCACTACATCTGAAAATGGGAGACAAGAGTCCAATTCTAACTTCTTGCCTAATTTTCTGGACATTGGCCAATAATTCATTTGATATATATATATATATATCAATATATATATATATACACATATATATCAATATATATATATAAAACAAGATCCTTAAGGCAGGAAAAAGCTATCAGAATTTTTGGGAAGACTTTATCAGTTATCAGACTACCCATGCCTCTCTGTAGTCTCCTAGTCCCTCACCAAGATGTTGAACTTGCCCTCAACAAAGTAGAGATAGAACATATTGCAACATCATAAGGCCATTAAAAAAGACCCACAGCTAATGTCATTCTCAATGTGAAAAACTGAGAGCTTTTCCCCTATGATCGGGAATAAGACAAGGATCTTCACGCTTACCATTACTATTTAATATAGTACTGGAAGTCATAGTCTCAGACAACAAAAAGAAATAAAAGGCATCTAAACTGGCAAGGAAGAACTCAAATTTTCACTATTTGCAGATGACATGATACTCTATGTAGAAAATCTGAAAGACTCCATGAAAAAATTGCTAGAACTGATCCCTGAATTCAGCAGTCCCAGGATATAAAAAACAATGTGAAAAATTCTGTTGCATTTCTATACACCAATAGCAAAGCAGCAGAAAAAAAGAAATCAAGGATTCCATTTGCAATTGCACCAAAAACGGTGAGATAGCTAGAATAAATCTAACTAAACAAGTAAAAGATCTGTACTCTGTAAACTACAGAACACTTATGAAAGAAATTGAAGAGGATACCAAAAAATGGGAAAGAATTCCACACTCATGGATTGGAAGAACAAACATTGTTAAAATGTCCATACCACCCAAAGCAATCTACACATTCCATACTATCCCCATCAAAATACCACCAGCATTTTTCACAGAGCTAGAACCAACTACCCTAAAATTTGTATGGAACCACAAAAGACCCCAAATAGCCAAAGCAATTCTGAAAAAGAAAAACAAAACTGGAAACATCACCATCCACATCTCAAGCTATATTCAAAGCTATAGTTATCAAGGTGGTGTGGTACTGGCACAAAAACAGACAGACATAGATCAATGGAACAAATAGAGAACCCAGAAATGGACCCTCAACTATATGGTTAACTAATTTTTGGCAAAGCAGGAAAGAATATCCAATGGGAAAAAGTCTCTTCAACAAATGATGTTGGGAAAGGTAGACAGCCACATGCAGAAGAATGAAACTGGACAACTTTTTTACACCACACACAAAAGTAAATTCAAAATGGACAAAAGACCTTAATGTAAGATAGGAAACCATCAAAATCCTAGAGGAGAACACACCTTGCCCATAGCAACTTCTTACTAGACACATCTCCAAAGGCAAGGGAAACAAAAACAAAAATAAACTACTGGGACTTCATCATGACGAAAAGCTTCTAAAAAAAAAGGACAAAAAGCGTCTGCACAGCAAAGGAAACAACAAAACTAAAAGGCAGCCTAGAGAATGGGAGAAGATGGTTGCAGATGGCATATCTGATAAAGGGTTAGTATCTAAAATTCATAAAGAACTTATCTAACTCAATTCCCCAAAAACAAATAACCCAGTTAAGAAATGAACAGAAGATATGAATAGGCACTTTTTCCAAAAAAGATACCTAGATGGTTAAGAGACACATGAAAAGATGCTGACCATCACTCATCAGGGAAATACAAATCAAAACCACAATGAGATGCAATCTCACATCTGTCAGGGCGACTAAAATGAACAATACAAGAAACAAGAGCTGTTGGCGAGGATGCAGAGAGAGGGAAAACTCTTGCATTGTTGGTGGAAACGCAAACTGGTGCAGCTACTCTGCAGAACCGTATGGAGGTTCGTCAAAGAGTTATAAACAGAAGTACCCTAAGATCCAGCAATTGTATTACTAGGTATTTATCCAAAGGATACAAAAATACAGATTTGAAGGGGCACATGGTCCCTGATGTTTATAGTGCATTTCAACAATAGCCAAATTATGGAGAGAGACCAAATGCCCATCAACTGATGAATGGTTAAAGAAGATGTGGTCTCTACATGCAATGGAATATTACTCAACCATCAAAAAGAATAGAACCTTGCCATTTGCAACGACATGGGTGGAGCTAGAATGTATTATGCTAAGTGAAATAAGTCAGGGAAAGACAAATACCATATGATCTCACTCATATGTGGAATTTAAGAAAGAAAACAGATGAACATATGGGAGGGGAAAAAGAAAAAAAATGGAGAGAGGGATATGAGGTATAAAAGACTCTTAATGGTAGAGAACAAACTGAGGGTTGATGGAAGGGATGGGCTAGATGGATGATGGGTATTAAAGAGGACAATTGTTATGATGAGCAATGGGTGTTGTATGTAAATGATGAATCACTGAATTCTACTCCAGAAAAAAAAAATTGGCAGTTTCTAATAAACATATGCTTCCCCCCTCCCCCCCCCAAAAAAAAAGCCAAACTTGTAACCTTTGGCCACATTCAGTTTCTTTCAATTGTGTTGATAAGGAATGTGTGGTTGAGGACCACAAGAAAAATAGTCCCTTTGAACTCTAAAATTGGATTTGTTGCACAGAAATAAACCACTGATGAGTCTTTCAGAAGGTATAAAATCCTCAAAAACATATCCATCCCAGAGTGATGATTTTTAGTGTTCTTCTAAAAATGTGTCCATAGCTATCTTTTCTGGTTTTTACATTCCAAATATGAATATTTCCTTATATTCAATATAACAATAGTTTTTCCTATAATTTAAAATCTCTACTAGTCCATAAAAATAAAGTTTGTTCTTAAAACACCCACAAAATTCCTCTTATTTTACTTGGAAATATTTCATAATTTCGTTTTTCATCCCCTCTTGTAATAATAATAATACTCTCTGAGAGGATCAACCTAAATTTAAATTACTAAATGAAAGAGTTCTCATTAGGTCCAAATGCAAAATTTCATCTAGTTAGATGAATACATTAGATAGCAGTTTATTTCTTCTTGATTCCAATTATATCTTATTTTCTGATATTCTGCTTCATTTAATAATTGGGAAATTTTGGTATTCTGTAAGTAGATACGATCTGGAGAGAAAAAATGCTGGTCACATAAGTAATTTTGTAGGCTTAATAACTGGTTTCAATTAAGTTTTTATAATAATTTTTCACTAAATTTTTAAAACCTGGACTGCAAGGGATCATTTGAAATTTTAAGTATTCCAGGAAAATTCTTTAAAATATTTTTAAATAACAGCATTTTTAATTATAATTAGGATCAGGTAGCCAATAATCACAAAGTCTATATGCTACTGAACCCAACAAGGAGAAAGTGCTCCTTCTAACACAGATGTCATCAGAAGCCCTGTTACCAGGCTATTTTGAAGACAATGAATTCCTTTGCTTTTTGAAAATATCTGTCTCTGGTTTGAAATTTCCATTAACAGAGTCACGTATTTTGGATGACATTGACTGCAAAACACCACTATTACCTTGGGCAGGTGTGAGAGTTGAACATTCCAAAATTAACTCACAACTATTCACTTATAACACAGCTTAGTTCTGTCAATTTGCTATTTGTCATCTTGAGAAACAGGAAGAAGAATACAAAGGAAACTGTCCTCATAAAGGAAGTGGGATTTGAAGGGAGATCTTAGTTACAGTACAAGGAAGATAAACCTAGGAAGTGTTCAACAGTGGGGCTCTGGATATCTAGTTGTAATGTGAATAGGATTGCCAAATAAAATAGGGACACCTATTAAATCTGAGCAAATATTACAATTTGAGACATAGTTATATTAAAACATTATTCTTTGTTATTTGAAATTCAAATTTAACTGCATTATTATACTATTATTTAGTAAATTTGGCAAACATGGTATAAAAACATGATCTTGGAGTAAGTGGTTTGAGAAAAGGACCACCGTCCATTGTCTTCTTGCCTTGTGATTTATTCTTAGGAGCGGCTACAGCTGAAGGGGGAAAAAAAAACCTTCAGTATTTTAGCTTGCTGACAGAGATGTTTTTGCTTTCTCTTTGTGGAAATTATCCACATTATTACACTCTCCATATATCAGTTCCTCCATTGAGTGAGAGTTTGCAATGTATCGCACCGGGTCTGCACTCTGATATAAAGAATGTAAGCAAAACCTCTCCTTCATTGAACTTTCACTCTTATAGTACAGGTAGGACAAGCATGCAAACTAGCAGTGATATAGAATGATACAGCCCAGAATATGTTATGTGTCATAAAAGGAGAACTGAAAAGTCCTGGAGGGTTTCAGAGAGAGAAAAATAGTATTTCCAGATTGTGTGAGTTAAAGGTTAAAAGCTACCAAAGGCCTAAGAAGTGACTTATGTTTTCCATCGACATGGCATATTCAGTATTGTCCAACCAGAGAGCACCTGGATAACATATAGAAAACAAGCTTTTAGGGCAACCTGGGTGGCTCAGCAGTTTAGTGCTGCCTTCAGCGCAGTGCATGACCCTGGAGTCCCAGGATCTAGTCCCACATCGGGCTCCCTGCAGGGAGCCTGCTTCTCCCTCTGCCTGGGTCTCTGCCTCTCTCTCTCTCTGTCTCTCATGAATAAATAAATAAATAAGATCTTAAAAAAAAAAAGAAAAGAAAACAAGCTTTTAAGCTTTTATAAGCAGAGTTTAGCTCACTTGAGGATAAGGCAATTCCCAATAGTTCCTAAAAGAGTGAGTGAGAGAAGAAAGGAAAAGAGAAAGCTCCAACAACCTGCATTGTATGTTAAAAGCTAATGGTGATTCTTCATGAAATATTTCTTGATTTTTAATGAATGAAATGCTTGGATTTTAAGGCACAGATGAAAGTAAGAGACAAGATTTTGGATGTAACCATAAGCAGGACTGAACTTTTAGTAAAAAGGTTTGGTAGGAAAAAAAAACAAAAAAACACTGGTCAGCAAACACAGGCAAGAATAATTTATCTTTACAAACAGAAAGCACAATGTAAGATAGTTGAAATAATTTCTGCTTCTGAGTAGGCTGTAGAAGGATGTCAAACAATATATACTTTTCATGGTAGCCACAAGAAAACATGAAAGATAACAAACCTGTACCTAATATTTTATGAGACTATCAAAGGTTGATAGATTCATGGAAGATTTGAGAAGCAGAATCCCAGCAAGAAATGAACTGTACGTACATTGAGAAGTAGCAAGCCAAGACAGCTTCCATGCCTGAAGGCACATGTCTTGTTTGGGTACAAATGGGCATTAAGTGGGCCTGTCATAGATGGAAAGGCTGCAGAAATGAGGAGAAACCAGCTTAGCTTTTAAAAACAGTTTATTCTGGCAGAGAGGACTGAAATCTGGAAGTACCCGGGATGCAAAAAGTTAGTTCATGTGCCAGACAATTTCTCCCACAAATCCCTGAATTTTGTTGAAAAGTGGTAGTGAAAGAGGAGTGTGAAACAGAATTCATGCAGTCTTATGTCTTCTGGGGTGCAGGATTTCCAAAGCCCTGCTGGAACACGCACATTAAAAGCAAAGAAAATTATAGAACAATATCTTTCATAAAATATAGATGCAAAAATCCTTAAAAAAATACTAACAAACCTAATCCAGGAATATAGACAAAGATAATATATCCTGACTAACTGGAGTTTAGCATAAGAATGCAAAGTTGGTTTAATATTTTAACATTTATCAATGTAATTCCACATTAATAAATTAAGCCATACAATCATAGATACAGAAAATCATATAGATGAAGGAAAAAACATTTGACAGAATTTAACACCCCTTCATAATAAAAATCCACAGCAGGGGATCCCTGGGTGGCTCAGTGGTTTAGCGCCTGCCTTTGGCCCAGGGTGCGATCCTGGAGTCCCAGGATCGAGTCCCATGTTGGGCTCCCGGCATGGAGCCTGCTTCTCCCTCCTCCTGTGTCTCTGCCTCTCTCTCTCTCTCTTTCTCTCTCTGTATATCATAAATAAATAAATAAATCTTTAAAAAAAATCCACAGCAACTAGAAATAGAAGACAATACCTTCAATCTGATGAAGGATGCATACAATAAACCATAGCTGCTTTTTGTAAAATATCAAATGCTTTCCCTTAATATGTGAAATAAGGCAAAGATGCTCACTCTTGATATTTCTACCCAAACTTTTACCTGCACTCTTAGGAGGTGTAACAAGGCAAGAAAAAAATTAAAGAAAGATATAAAAGCAAGAGGCAAAACTGTGTTTATTCACAGATTACATCACAATATATAGAAATTTAAATAATCTAAGAAAATAAACTACTACAACGAATAAATGAATTTAACAAAGTCATAGAACACAAAGTCGATATAAAAAAATCAGTTCCATTTTTCTAAATTAACAACCCAAAAATTGTAAAAGGAAACTTTTAAAAATACATTTATGCACTGGGTGTTATACATAAGTGATGAATCACTAAATTCTACTCCTAAAACTGATACGACACTATAACTTAGCCAAGTAGAATTTAAATAAAAACTTGAAAAAGAAAGAAGATAGAAGAAAGAAAGAAAGAAAGAAAGAAAGAAAGAAAGAAAGAAAGAAAGAAAAAGAAAGAGGGAGGCATTTATATAGGCATTAAAGAACACAATTACTTGGGAAGAAATTCAAAATGAAATATGCCAGTCCTACAAACTGAAAAGTAATCTGAGAGAAATGAGGGTAAACAAACATAAAGATAGTCTATGTTCATGGAGGAGATTGATTTCGTGACAGGCTGCTACAAGGCCTCTCTCATTTGTCTCCCTCTTTCTGGTGATAAACGAGATTTCACTTCCCTCTCCCTGCTTTCTCCCTCATTTCCTTCAGTAAAGTTGGAGGCCATAGAACTAGTTAGCGGTAGTCTAGATATTAAAAAAATATCTAAGATATAGTCATCACCCTCAAGTAATGCATAGTTTTTACAGAAGACCAAACTTTTTTTTATTCTGGCAATGGAATGTATACATTATTTTTCATTATTGTCCCTGAGGACAAAATTAGTATCTCAAATAATATGTATATCCATATATATGTGTATACATGTGTGTGTGTGTATGGAAGAGCTAATTGTTATTGATCTTGGCAGTGATTTTTGAACTTGATGACAAAAGCACATATAAGCAAAAACCCAACAATGGGATTCGTCAAACTCAAAAGCTTTCACAAAGCAAAAGAAACAATTAACAAACACATACTTTGCTGTCTGCATCTCTTCCATCTAGCTGTTCCTGAATTATATCCTTTAATATTGAACCAGAGATCTAATTTTTAAAAAATTAACAAAATGAAAAGATGACCTACAGAATGAGAGAAAAGTTTTGCAAACCACTTATCAGATAAGGAGTTAACATCCAGAATTATTTAAAAACTCATTTAACATAGTAAACCAAAAAATCTGATGAAAAAAATGAGCAGAAGAACTAAACAGACATTTTAGGGTGAAACACTTTATTAACTGAATTCAGCAAGTCTTAAATTTTTCTGTACATTTTTTGAAAATTGTAGTATGGCCCTAGGCATTTTTAAAATTTTATTTAAATTCAAGTACCTAACATATAGTATATTATTAGTTTCAGAAGTAGAATTTAGTGATTTATCAATTGCATATAACACTCAGTGCTCATTACATCACATGCCCTCCTTAATGCCCATCTGCTCACCCACTTTCCCTCCAGCAATCTTAAGTTTGTTTCCTATAATTATGAGTCTCTTAAGGTTTATCTCCCTTTCTGATTTCATCTTATTTTATTTTTCCCTTCCTTCCCCTATGACCCTCTGTTTTGTTTCTTAAATTCCATACATGAGTGAAATAATATGGTTAAATAGACATTTTTCCAAAGAGGTCATTAAAATGACCAACAGGCACATGAAAAAGATGTTCAATTTCATTGATCATCAAGGAAATGTGAATCAAAACTAATGAGATACCACCTCACATCTGTTAAATGGCTATCATCAAAAAGACAAGAGACAACAGACACTAGCAAGGATGTGGGGAAAAGGCAACTGTTACGCACTGTTGGTGGGAAGGTTAGCTGGTCTAACAGCGATGGAAAACAATATGGTCTTTCCTCAAAAAATTAAAAATAGATCTACAGTAGGATCCAGCAATACACTTCTGGGTATGAACCCAAAGGAAATGAAAATAGGATTTTAACAAGGTATATGCACTCCCAAATGTATTGCATTATTCACAATAGTCAAAATATGAAAACAACCCAAACCATAAACAGACAAGTGGATAAAAAATATATAGTGTATATACACAATGGGATATTATTCAACCATAGGGAAGAAGGATATCCTGCTATGTATGACAACATGATGACCTTGAGCACATTATGCTGAGCAAGATAAGTCAGAGAAAACAAATACTATATGATATCACTTATAGGTAAAATCTTAAGAAAAAAAAAGCAAAACTTAAAAAACAAAGAGTAAAATGGTGGTTATAGGCAATGGCAGTTAAGGAGATAAGATTGATAGGGATTAAGGAAACAAACTTGTAATGGATAGTAAATAAGCCATAAACATCTAATGCACAGAATAATGAATAGAGACAATGATATTGTACTATAATTATGTAATGTGATAAATATTGCTATATTCATATTACAGTATATAAATGTGTCAATAGGCTATCCAACTTAAATTTATACAGTGTTGCATGTCAAATTTATTCATAAATAAATATACACATAAATACACAATTACATACCTCACAGGTAGGTCTTCATCCACTGTGTCCATTCAAAAAACTCCATTGTGAACTCCAAATTAAAACCCTGTGTCAAGCAAAAGAAAAATCAACAGGTAGATTTCAGTCTTAATGATTATTATAAAGTTTAGATCAATTCATTTGCTACCAAGTATAAAAAAATGCAACTACTATATTCAATAATAAATCAAGGACAAAATGAGCCACAATAAAAATCTAGTATGTATTTGATCAGATCTAATTAGCATTTAATATGATGTTTAAAACTTTTTAATGGTGTCTTTATTATGTCATGCTGGAAGGTGCCTTTTGAACAAGAACTCAACTTGAGTGAATGAACCCACTGCTTTATAGACACAATTTTTCAGCACTAATTTAATAAGGATATTGAAAACGGATAACTGGTGAGAGGTTTTCATTAAATCTAAATGGTTGAGCAAATTAATAGGAGGCATAAGCTCAGTATATAAGATTGAGCAGTTTCTAAACAGCCATCTCATCTGATTCTGAGCTGCAAATAAATATATCCATGGATGAATGTAATTGTTTTAAATGTTGCTATTTGTAAATTAAAATCTAAAAAGTAGTGCTTCCATATTAAATGGTTAGTATGAATAATGAAGAGTTGATATTTAATTTAGATTTAATACTATAAGACCACACTTTTATGTGCTATATTGTTATTGCATTTCACAAAATATGTTCTCCAATTAATTGGGCTTGATACTGCAGCATGTATCTAATATATGCAAATAGCCTATGAGTTTGAATTTATATTGTCAAAATAGTCATCTCTCTCTCCTCTGGAGATATGGGCTTAGGTCACAGATGAGGGGACCGTAAGTATCATTTGTTTCTTCCAGTGTTAAAGTATGAGTGATTCTGAGGAATCAAGCATTTCAGCACAATCTCCTTAATTATGTACATTTTTATTTGTTGTATACCCTTCCATGTTTAAGAGGAGCGAGCCTTGAAAGGCTAACTTAAATCTTAAAAAGTCAGTATAACCAGGATTCTTTTGCTATTGCAGCCAGAATTCAAGGAGGACTCACTCATACAAGAACCACATATAAAACACTCTCACCAGGACCTTCTTTTTATTTCTAGTGTCTTTAACTCATTAAATTGAACAAATTGTAGGTGGGTTAAAAGGCATAAATATCTCAGTAAAATGTATGCATTTTCAACAGATATGTAATAGATTGAATTATTGTGTTCAACATATGCTTATCATTTTAGTGATAGATACTCCTAGACAAGTGATTTAACTGGAAATGTTCCCATAATGGCACAAAATATATGGCACTTCCATCCCCATACTAAAGATACCTCATCAAGGCTATTTAATTATGAAGGTGGTATAAAGTTATTATCGCAGGTGAACTTTATTTATAAACTCATAAACGCTTTGTTTGTTATATTCAAAAGCCTTCTGTGATACAACTGGTTAAATGTCCAACAAAAATTTATCATCTGGGGCAGCCCGGGTGGCTCAGTGGTTGAGCGTCTGCCTTCAGCCCAGGGCGTGATCCTGGAGACTGGGATCGAGTCCCACATCGGCTCCTGGCGTGGAGCCTGCTTCTCCCTCTACCTGTGTCTCTGCCTCTCTCTCTCTGTGTCTCTCATGAATAAATATATAAAATCTTAAAAAAAAATTATCATCTGTCTTTATGTCACTATGGGAAACCTATTGTCTATCCAAAGTCCTCAATTCCATTTCTTTGCCACCTTTTAGACAATGACACCAATGTGTCAAAGTGATGTCACCTCCAGCTGAGAAACAGCTCTGTTTTATGCATACCCTTTTTTCCTATTTGCCAACTACATTCAGAGGATTTTGAGGTTCTAAAGGATGCTAGAAACATAAGATGAAAGGAGCCTGAGGTCCTGAATCACTTGATACAAGATGAATTATCAACTGAAAGTACTTGTATTAGATAGTACCTGAGCAAAAAAGAACTTTCAGTTACATAAATCAACAGTTTTATTTTACTTGTGTTTTATTAATTGTATAGTATCTGCAGCATATTTATATATGATGGAATACTACTCAGCCTTCAGAAAAGGAAATCTTGCCATTTGCAATGACATGGATGGAACTAGAAGGTATTATGCTGAGCAAAATAAGTCAATCAGAGAAAGAATTATCATGTGATCTCACTCATAGGTGGAATTTAAGAAACAAAACAGAGATTCATGAGGGAAGGGAGGAAAAAAATAAAATGAGACAAAATCAGAGAGAGAAACAAACCATAAGAAACTCAACTCTAGGAAACAAAATGGGGTTGCTAGTGGGGAGATGGGGTTAAGGAGGGCACACGATGTAATCAGCACTGGATATTATATAAGACTGATGAATCACTGACCTCTACTTCTGAAATTAATAATACATTGTATGTTAATTGAATTTAAATTTAAGACTTAATAAAATAGTTGTATAGTATCTCATGTTATCTTAATATAGACGTTAGTAATCTGAAGTGGGACTCTTCTTTTAAGAAGTACATTGTATGTGTAGTATAAGGCCCCAAAAAAGGCTGCCCCAACGTGGGTCACTTTGGCTTAACATTATTTTGAGTTAAAAGGAATCAAAGTCCAGCAGATGCAGGAAAAGCTCTTCAACAAACCTCAGTTGTTGCACCAGGAAAAGAGCTATTAATAGATTCCTCTTTACCTGAGAAACTTACCTGCGCAATAGGACAACCTTTGTTTTCCAAACATCTCCTTTCATCTTACTCTGATAGTCCTTCTCCCCTTTGCATCCTTAGGCCCCTCCACTCCCCTTAGCTTATAGAAGCACCATTTTGCTTCATTCCAAGTTTCTTCGGAATTTCCATGCCTGTGTGGGTTCCACATGTGTATGCTACTAAATTTTACCTTCTCCCATCAATCTGTCTCATGCCAATTTGATTCTTAGTCCAGCTAGAAGGTCCTTTGAGGAGACAGAGATTCTTGCTCCCCAACAGTGGAGTGGCTGTTGGCTTAGGGACCAGGCAGTAGATAGTGGGCAAGCTGATAAGAGACGAGAAAAAGATGGAGGGCTATTTACCCAATGGTAAAATATTTGTTAAAACTGTCAATATCAATTTGTTGGAAGTCATCTGGCTTGTAGCTCTAGAGAAAGAGATTAGAACAACTAGACTGCTAACTATGTAACTCAATTATTACCTCCTCTTACATTTTGTATTATTATATATTTTAATTCTTTACATTTTTCTAAGCATCATTCATTGATCATTACTGTTATTTTGTATGAACAGGATATGTTGAGATTTCCCCACCTATTTATCTCCTGAGTTTCCATATTTCTATCAGGAATTCTTTTACGTCTTCCCTAAATATTTCTGTTCATTAAGATCAGCTGGTGCTGACTTTCCACTATCTGTTGGTCTGAAAATGTTACTGACTTATCTACCTTTTTGGAGGATTATTTTGCCTGATATAAAATTCACATAGGCATTTTCCCTACTGTTTGGCATTTTTAAGATACCATTCTATTGATTCCTGGCTCCATCATTTCCACTGAACAATTAGCTGTAAGTCTTTGAAGATGAAGTGTCTTTTTTACTTTTGCTGCTTTTAAGATTCCTCATTTTTCTTTAGCTCTCAAAGTTTTGCTATGATATGCCTGGGCATGATATATATTTTTTTTTTTTTACACAGTCTGCTAGGGATTTTCAGTAGACTCTTTGAGTCTTTAAGTCTTTCATCAGTTTTAGAAAACTCATTATCTAGTCAAATATTGTCTCTGCCACATATTTCCTCCACTTCTAAAACTCCAGATTGTTTCCATGTATTCTATAAAGCTCCGTTGGTCTTTCTCTTTCAAGGATTCACACCAAATACTTTCCATTGAATCCTATCTTAATCTTAGCCCAAAATGCCATTTTTCCCGTTTCTAATTCTATAGAAATATTCTTTAAATTTTCATCTTTTCACACACATTATCCTCTATTTTATTGAACATATTATTTATAGTTACGTTAGTGTTCCTATCTGCTAACTTTAAAGCTAGATCAACTATGCATCTTCTTCTATTGACTATTTTTTCTCTTATGATCATATGATCCTATCTTATCACATGCCTCGTGCTAATGAAATGACACAAATTGTATGTAAAAAAAAAACAAAAACTGTAGTGACTTCAGATAACACAGAGTTCCTCCAAAGAGTTTTGTCTATTATCTCTGCCTACCAAATGGGATAGCTATCATCATAATTTTTTTAAAAGATTTTATTTATTTATTCATGAGAGACACAGAGAGAGAGAGAGGCAGAAACACAGGCAGAGGGAGAAGCAGGCTCCATGCAGGGAGCCTGATGTGGGACTCAATCCCGGGTCTCCAGGATCACGCCCTGGGCCAAAGGCAGCGCTAAACCACTGAGCCACGCGGGCTGCCCCTATCATCATAATCTAATCAGACACTGAGCTAAGTAGAGTCTAAATTACATTTTGTCAAGACTCCCCGATTTTTACTCACTCCTAGGGTGAGCCACTCAGGGTTTCCATCTGAGATCTAGATTTACCAGTGCTCCTTCTCCTGGTAGACCTTGAACACTATTGCTGTATAAGAGACATAAGAGTAGCCCAGATCATATAGGTATTTAGGGGCCATTGTAAGAAGTCTGGCTTTTAGTCCAAAGTGGTGAATCAATGGAGTTTTCCACAAAGAAATGATATGAAAATTATGTTTTAAATGGGTCACTTGGTTGTTGTAATAGGAATAAAATGTGAAAAAGCAAGACAAGAGGTAGGAAGTCTATTAAGAAGTCTGTTGACATCTAATCTATAGACAAGTCTAGCTGCAATCTAGTCTCAAGCAGAAAAGTGATTAGATACTTTGAAATTATTGCAAACAGAATTTCCTGGTAACTGGATGTGGAATAAAGGAGAGGAGAATGAGGGATAAATTCAAATTTGAGGGCAAGAGAAATGGGAAGGATTAAGTGCTATCAATTAAGACATATATGACTTTAATGGAGTTTAGGTAGAGTAAGGTTGGGGAAGGAGGCCAGATTGGGAGTTCAGTTTGAAATTCATTAATTGGAGGCAGATAGAAATACAGGCTGATATTCAGGGGAAGATCTGGCTGGAGAGAGAAATTTGTGAGTGGTGTCTGATAACAAAGT
Source organism: Canis aureus (assembly GCF_053574225.1). Taxonomy (NCBI): domain Eukaryota; kingdom Metazoa; phylum Chordata; class Mammalia; order Carnivora; family Canidae; genus Canis; species Canis aureus. Next base: position 67,895,743 of record NC_135611.1, on the reverse strand, counting down.
TGATCTAAATACAGCACCAAGAATATCTAAGTGCATGGAATCAAATTGAGAATATTTACTGAAAGACTTTTTTTTTCTTTGTTTCTGTCATCATTTTAAGGCTTTATTGTCCATGAAGAGCTAACTGCCTAAATTCCAATAAAGAGAATAATGGTTTTGCCAGAAGAAGCAAGGTCATCAGTACTCAAACTGAAGGAATTTTGAAATCCTGAACTCACATTTTTTAACTGTCGGTAAGACCCAGGCCGTCAAACTCAAGCTGATGTAAAAGATGTTCAGGACGGTCAGATTTCTACCTAGGAAGATGACTAGATTCTATCACTATGGTGCATTTGCTCCCTATTCTTATGTTCACTTTAATCATTTCCATTTCTGTTTTCCCATTATCACATCAACTTCTTACAACCTCAAAAAATTTTCAATATGTCTTTATGTCAGTAGAAGGCAATAAGCTAGTTACAACATAATTTTCAATTTTTTAGAAAGAAAGTAAGCTGCTAAAACAGATATTAGTGTAAAAAATGAAAAAGAAAACACTAGATACTTTCTCATAATTGGGAGTCAAAGATCTAGAGAGCAGCTATATGTGAAGCTGAATGATTTTGACAACAATGTTAAATAGGTTGGTGATACTTGATTTGTTTTTCAATATCTGACCAGAACTGGCACTTAGAGAAAAGGGGGAAAATGTAAGGTCATCTGCAGACACTTCAGAATGTCAGCCTCCTCATTTCAAATAAGTTGGTGATAAAAGAGAAAAAATAGAATTATTATTTGTTTCGGGAATTTTTTAAAGTAAATATAAGTGTGATATATGCATATGTATATCATTTTTATCTATGATGTTTATTTTGAAAATAAATATTAAGTTAAAGTTTGAAATGAATTATGGTATTTCTATAATTAGTAGATATGTTTATGCTTAGGATGCTGAGAAATGATACACCCTGAGAGAGCCCAGCTTGCCTTAAAAACTAATCTATGTGCAATCTGTGAAATATATCTCTGATCATTTATCACTCCCATTTACAAAACAACATTTCTGTGTGTGAGCATAAGCCAGATAAACTTTCAAGTTTTTCTCATGTTAAGAGTAATAAATTGTGTCTAGAAAGACTACTAAGCATTAATAGAATCTTTTCAATATATGATTTCCATCCTATGCAAAGAAAGAGAATATTTTTTTAATTGAAGTAAAATTGACATACACTATCTTATTAGTTTCACGTGTTGGTATTTTTACACAATACAAAATCGTCCCCATATTAGCCCAGTTACCGTCTGTCATCATATGAAGTTATTACAATATTATTGACTATATTCCCTATGCTGTACATTACATCCCCATGACTTAGTTATTTTATACCTGGAATTCAGTAGAGTTGCAGGATACAAAGTTAACAATCAGAAAACAAAACAGAATACTTCTAAAAAACAATGGTACCAATTTTACAGGCTCTGTCTTTAAAATACAATTAGAATCTTACCACGCAAAAACCTAGGGTCTGGATCACCCTCATTTCTCATCTGTTTTATTTCTCGCAGCCTCCCAACTGTTCTTTCCATGTCATTCTTTGGCCACACACACTTTATTCTCAGCACAGCAACAAGAGAGATCCTTTTGAAATGTTGAGATCATAGGACTCTACTGCTCTGACTTCTCTCTTTCTAATGCTCCAACTCTGCCTCCTGGTTCCTTTGTTATCCTCCATCATCCCAGGTGAACTTTTACTCAGAAACTCCAGCAGTTTCCTCTCTACACCATCCCTATAAACTTACCCCCTGCCCCTTTCAGAGTTTTGCCCAAACAGCACCTTGTGGATGGGACTTACCCTGACTCTAGCATTGCCCAAACTCCCTATCCTTCTTACTCTCCTCTTCTTCCTTCTCCATAGTGCCTGTCTTCTAATACACGATAGTTTACTCATTTCATATGTTTATTTTTTTTTTATCATTTATCTTTCCTCCTAGAAGGTAAACTTTGAGAGGGCAAGAAACTTGGTTGTGTTACTCACTGCGGTATCCTGAATGCTTAGACTCTTGTCTGTCTCTTAGTGTTTAGGACTTGAATAAAAAGTTTAGCTTCAACTTGAAAACATATCAAAACTATTTTCTGAAAACCGGGAAAATTAAAACCGCCCCAAATCAGTCTCCAACCCTTTCAAAAAAATCGATGACCTCACTCGGCATGTTATATCTGTTTCTTTTGGAATCTAAGCTCTCTCTATCACTTAATTCCCATACATACAATTGATTCTGCTTTGCCTAAAATTGCTCCATAACAAAACACAATAGCAACAAAAGGAAAAACTACAATTAGGCTGAGTTTGTTTTGGTAAAAAAACAAAAAAAACAGGAAGAGGCAAAGTTGAAAACAGTTTTATTTATTGACACAGGGGAAGTATTCTAATGGATACATTATCACATTATATATATGTTTAGCATTAGTGTTTACTTGAAAAGAGCCTTAGTTCTCCCATTTCTTTTTTTTACAAGGTAAAATAATCCAAACATATTTTTTTCTATATTTCTTTATAACTTATTTCTGAAGTACTATGACATAATATGTGATAAAAGGGAAGTACTGAAAAGATGTAACTTGAAACAAGTCATTGAAAATAAAGTTTGGGAAAGGTGGTTTGTGGCACTGACAAAAATAGTTATAAGTAAATATATTCTTTATTTTTAACATATTGCTTTTTGAGGGGCACCTGGGTGGCTCAGTTGGTTGAGCATCCAACTCTTGATTTCTGCTCAGATCATAATCTCAGGGTTGTAAGATCAAATTCCGCCTTGGGCTCTATGCTAAGCATGGAGCCTGCTTTGGATTTTGTCTCTGCCTTTCCCTCTGCCCCAACTCCCCACTTAAGAATATTTTTTGATACACTAAATATATAGCTTTTTGATAAAATAATACTGATATATCAAAAGAGGGTAAAGGCAGCATTTATATTTCCTGGAATAAAACAGTTTCAGTGTAGTAGTTAGAAAAAAATGATGGCCTACTTGACTGCATTCCTGGGCCCCTAAATCATGATGTAATAACAAGTACATGAGGAAGATTCAGTCTACTTGACAAGAGTAAAGTACTCTGTCCAGTCCTACTATGATAATACTGACTAATGCCCACCGCATCTTGAATACTATCAACTACTCTGTAAGCAGCCTTACACTTCTGCTCAAAGAGCTCGCGCTGGAGAAAAGCATCAGCCAAGTTCTACCTACCTTGCCCAAAGTTTGAAAAAAAAAAAAAAAAAAAAAGGAGGTCATGGTGGATGGAGAAGGTGAGTGAAAAGACTGGTCACATCTTCAGTCAGATCATCTTTTCCAACTTCGGAAAGTTAATACTGGAGAAGAGCCCTTTGACTACATTGACTGGGTGAAGGGCCACAGTAATAGCTTTCAACTTCCATGTCAGGGACACCAGGCAGGGAAAAGGATTATGGGCATGTGGTGAATATGGGGAGGTATTCAGGCAGAGAACTTGGTGGTTTGTCATGAAAGAGGCTATAGTTATTTACTAAACTGTGTATTTGTATACTTACTAATCTATCTCTTCATGCTGGCAGGGATTCTTATCCGTTTTATTCCCTCTTGTATCGCCAGGACAAAGCACAGAGCTTGGTACACCTAAGGGCTGAAGGGGTTCAGAACATGCCACCTCAGAACATGCCACTCTGGCATGTTGACTTTTTTGAGTTAAAGCCCTGGAGAAACAGCACGTGAAGGAAGGGCTCTCTAACCTCCTTCTTTCTATGTAAAAGCAGGTCATAATGTTTCCCATGAGAAAGGTAACCTCCCTACAACAGGAAGAGAAAAAACAGTCCTATCACCAGAGACTATGAGTTGACACCGAAAAAATGACCTGCATAGGAGCGCCTGGGTGGCACAGTGGGTTAAGCACCTGACTCTTGATTGTAGCTCAGGTCATAATCTCAGGGCGATGAGACCAAGCTCCGAGACCAGCTCCTAGTCCAACAGGGAGTCTGCTTGAGATTCTCTCCCTCTCCCTCTGTCCCTCCCCCTACTTGCTCTCTCTTATATAAATAAATAAACAAACAAACAAACAAATAAATAAATAACTCTTTTATAAAAATGGACCCACATAAGAACCTACTAGAAAATGTTTTTCTTCCATTAATTTCCCCCACATATTTCCTAGGTCATACCATTGTCCCACTTGCCCCTAGCCACAAGCCCCATTGTCTTGTCATGTCCCCCAAATTACTTTTCTTGTTTAAAAAGTTTTGTAAGTTTTTGGGCCTAACAGCTTGTTGAAGCCTTCATTTTTCTTTTGAAAACTTCCACGTACATGTAAAGGTATTAAATAAAATGTGTATGTTTTTCTACTGTTAATCTGTGTCAGTTTAATTCTTAGGTACAGGCTCAGAATATAAGAGGGTATAAAAGTTTTCCCCCTTGTAGTAATCGGTAAATTTCTGAAGTGCATATGCTCTCACCAGTAGAGTTGTGTGCTTACCAAGATTCACTTGAATTTCCTAAATTGTTTATGTCAGTTGTACTTGTTACTACAATTATGTAATTAAACTTTATGCAAATTGATGAAATATGATTGATGATGGGTTTGCCATGTAAACTAAGTTAAATACTTTGAAAGATTTCATAATTGTGAGTCACTAACACATATTCTGTGCTATATGAAGTATAGACAAGAAAACTGCAAAAAGTTGGCAGACTTGAAAAAAATCTAGAAGCCATTTATACTCAAATTTTTTGCAAGTACATGAGCTTTCATTCTAAGTGTAAGGAAACCAAAATTGGAAATTATAGAGTATATTATGGATATATTTATTTAAAAAAGAAAAAGTAAAACTTTTCTCAGCACACACATCAAAAGTGAAGGTTTTGGTCTCCATCAACAGATCTGTAAACAAATACAAATTCACTTTTCAAATTTATTTTATTTTTTAAAAGACATTTATTTATTTGAGAGATAACACAAGCAAGAATGGCAGAGAGAGGGATGCTTTTAAGCAAACTTTACACACAAAGTATGGAATCCAACATAGGGCTTGATCCCACAACCCTGAGATCGTAAACTGAGCCAAAACCAAGAGTCAGATACTTAGCCAACTATGGCACCTAGGTGCTTCACTTGTTTTTTTTTTTTTTTCCCACTTGTTTTAATTTAAAGTGAAATGTTAAAATATGTATCTATTTTTTTTCCCTATATCCATATTTAAACTAAAGAAAAATTTCAATTAACTTTCACTCACCAGTCCTGGAAAGAGTAGGAGGGTATCACTATATAATGTAGAGAACATGTAACCTAATATTCACTTTGGAAAGTTATTTTTTCTTAAACTATTTTATGTTGTTGATGAAGGCTACCAAGTTCTGCTCATCATAATGAACCTCAGCATAAAAATATTTTAATTTTAATTCATGCTTTAACTGGGACAAACTATTAATATTTCCCTTCCTTTGGAAACATTGACTTTGATGAAAACATTGTTTATGTAAATAACTGTTCCAGACAAGGAAGTTTCCAAGGAAACATGCTTCAAATTCTTCAACAGAATATGCAAATGAAAGCCTCTTTTCTGTAAAAATTGCCTCTGAGTGAGGGACAAAGCCTAAAACAATAAGCCAATTCAAAGAGATAAAAAGAAACAAGAACTGACAAAGTAACTACAGTCATTTTTTTTCAAAGGCCATGAAAATTATCTCCTGCCTTACAGATTTTAGTGGCCAGTATCAATATTTGCCTATTGCCAACTGGGGAAACATTAAAAGTCATTTGGGTTTAAATGCTTGTGAATTTGCATGGTGATGTCTTTGCCTTTGAAGAATATCCATTCAACTAGCTGATTATTGAGATTACATTGCCTTGCCCTGTAGTTTGTGACAGTATCTTGCCCTCTTTCTATAGCAGAAATCAATGTGACTTCCCTGACAAAAAAGATAGAAACAGCAGAGACCCCCCCCCCCAAAAAAAAAAGAGGAAACTAGACAGTTCCTACCACTTGTAGGCATTATAAAATTATATCTACAGAACACATTCACAAAGATTTATCATTTTACCCATTAAGCAATTATTTTATCACTCTATGAGAGGAGGAAGAGGAAAAGGAGAAAGAGAAATAGTAGTCCTGTAAGACATCACTGCCTCTGACCCCCATAAACCCAGCATTCAGTCATAGCATCCACCACTCTACTCTTAAATTCTCAAATCAAGCAGGTCTAGTCTTCTATCCCCTAAACATACCATGAAATTATACCTTTGCTGGTACAAAATGTACCAACTCATACAATCCATTTTGGAAGAGAATGTTATAGGCTTGGCTATACCTGCTCCAAACTGCAATATTGGTTGTAAAGACAAAGCTGTGAATTTAGTTTTTGTTGTTGTTGTTGTTGTTGTTGTTGTTTTAGGAGCTTTTTAATATTTTGAAGGAAAAATAAGGAAGACCAAAATGAAGACCCTTTCAAAGAATTTCAAAGAGAAACAGAGCTAGCCAGCAATTAAAGCAGTAGAAAAAGCCATTATTCAGGACTAACACAATAAAGAGAAAAAGACTACAGTATAGAACTGGGCTCAATTCTAAATACGACAAAGAAAAATAAAAATTTATAGCTAAGGAGTAAGGGTGGAGTGAGGGGAGGGAGATCCTCTGGATAGAAATTTACTAAGAGGGAACATGAGGCTTACATAAGGGGGGATTCTAGCTAAGCTGACCAAACAGAATTTTTATTGAAGGCAGGCCAGGGTGATCAAGACTTTACCTGGGGGGTGGTGAGTCTGAAGATCCTGATCAGAGAGCAAAGGTAGAGGATTTTGGCTAATTGAACTTAGTAAAGTTCTTGCTAACATTGGGCAAGGCAAAGAACACAGAAGTCCAAAGTGAAGGCCTATTTGGGAAAAGGATTCAAAGGAAACTGACTAAACTTTGATCAAAGAGTGACTCTTCCTCAGTGCCTTTTTGTGGCAGCGAGACTCACAAATAAAGGGGAGCACCAGGGCTGCGGCAGGGGGAGGAGTGTGGGGCCCAGGCTAGGGCGGTCTGGCAGCCTGGGCAGCCAGTGGGCAGTGGGCTCCATCTGGAAAGGATTCAAGATGACCAGGGAATGAAGAAGCTCTTCCCAAAAAGGTCTGACTCAGTCAAACAGACTTCAAAGTTATGGCACTAGGGGAGTTAATTCTAAGGTGGAAACAGTATGAAGCATATGTCCAAGCTTTGTAGGGCAAGTACTTAGATCTTAATTCTAATGATATAACTGGGTTAAGAGAGTCTGAAGGAAAACGAAAGCAACAACAAGGACCTGCTCCTAGAGAAGACATCCTTGTAACCCGACTAGCAACCAGGGAGCAAGAGATGCAATAGTGTACCGCTCAAATCCAGTTCCTCAAGTGAGTCCAGCAGGCTAGTGCTGCCCAGCTGAGATCAACAAGACTAGGCCCAGAGATCAACCTGTTTTTCCTAAAAGTGAAAGGTGAACTGGAAGAGACTAAAGACAAACTGGAACAACCCAAAACAAACTGAGTGCCTGTAAGTTGATGCCTGGTAGGTAGACAAATCATACTCCCCAGTCAACTTTCCTTAAAAAAAAAAAAAAAAAAGACTTTCCTGAGTGCCCCACTATGAGAAAGCTGTGGTGGGACAGCCAAGTACTCGTTCCACACCAAGACTCAGACTTTTTAAGCCAAAACCAGCTACATCCTTATACTATCCAGCTTGTAATGGTTCATGTAAAACTTACGAGATGAACCTTGTGTTTCAGCTTTCTTCTCCCCCCACCCCCCGCCTTGCTTCAGAGGTCTGGTGGCCTTGGACTCTTCCAAGGAAGTGGCCCGCTCCAAAATATTCCCCTTTTGGAACATGTAGACACTTGAGCAATGTTTCTGTTTGAATAAAATAGAGGGAGAAACAGAAGTCTTAAGTCTGTGGCACACAGTTTGGAGGAATGAAAATCTAGAGACTCAAAATCATGAATTGAACATGTAAAATTCCAGTAAAATGTAAAAATGGAATATGCATGGCTCTTAACCATGAGCATAGTGACTTAGAGACACTGTATTATCAGTTTTGCCAATAAGACTGTGAACTTGGGGATTATTGTTGAACTTCTGGGTCAAAACTCAAAAGTGATGAATTTTGCCTTTAAAGAGTTTATTAAAAAAAATTAAAGAGTTTATTTGCTAAAAACCAGCTTAATAGTCATGAGAGAATTAAATAATAGATGTCAGTACAAGTAGTTCATATATTTAACCATTTAGTTTGGGGCTCTGTATTACTTGATTGAGCCTTAAATCAATGTGGTTTTAATCAATGGTTATTCTTTGAATGGTTGCTAACGCTGTAGATAATCTTACTGAGGACTGTACAAACATAAAAGTGTGGTATCAAACTTCAGGTTGAAACTGTTTGAAGCATTATAAACATTCATTTCACTATTAGATTGTATAAGGATATTGGCTATGATGAGACTTACTGTGTTATTTTTTTCCGTAGTGAAATTAAATCCCCATTCCATTCAACAGGCGCATGTTGAAAGAGCATTATCATTAGTGTTAACAGGGGAATGTATTTCCTTCACTGTATTTGTGCCTTTTGTATTGCACTCTTGATATTAAATTAAATGTGCCTTGAAAAAAAAAAAAGAGAGAGAGAAACTCTTCATCAGGCCCTAGGGGTCAGTAGGGGTAATTTTACTAAATGTCACTGCTAGGATCTTGCACATTTTGCAAAAATAAGAGGATTTCTCTTAGGGAATGGGTAAACAGTTCAGTACACAGAGAAAGCAGACACTTGTATAAAGAGAAAACTAAAACATTCAGAAGAGATAGTCAAAATGTGTGCCAACATCTGCTATGAGATAAAAGAGGAATGGAGAAACACTAGGTAAATAGAGTATATAGACAAGATGGTTGATATCTGAGTTAGAATTATCCCTGAAGCAAACGCAGACAGAAGTGTTTGTAATAGTGTTTGTAAAGTGATTTGTCTGGGAAGTGATCCAGGTTAACACTTATAAGAAGAGTGGAGAGAAAAGAAAGCCAATAAAAGATGCAATATGAATAAATGACCACTGTGGGCAACTGAAACCAAATCCTACTAAGGAACTGTGGGAGAGGTAGAGAACATGCTTCAGGGTTATCCCAAACGAGAAGCAAGGAAACTGGGAAAGTTCCACATCACCTCATCCAGTATCTTTGAGAACTGTTTCTGGAGACATTAACATTCCAGCACTTTAGGTGTATACTGAATTGGAGCCAAGCAAACTACTCTGACACACAAAATGCCTGCAAGGAGAGAGTCATGTGTGTTTGCAAAGAGCAAGCCTCAGCATTTAGAATGAATACCACGAGGGTATGGATGAGCCAAAGTTAGAATAACTGACACATGATCCAGTCACACTTAATGTAACACATCCCATAAAATTGAGGACCCTATTGTCAGGTGGCTAAAACCGAGAGCCCTTAAACTAAGTTCTATATGGTGATTAATAGGAAAAGAAAGAAAATGCTACATTCAGAGAATATGCAGAACATAGCAAAAGAGCGCAGGAGAAGAATGGAACACAGTACCAACTAAAGTGCAGAGGGCCAAGAAGAGGCGCAGTAGCAGTTCCAACTCTAATAGAAGGACTCTGAAGAGAGTGGTAGTGGCGCATAATTCAAGAGCCAGTTGCTAAACAAATTTAAAAGAAGCTTGGGAAACCTGTAGCCACGTTCAAAAATTATCACAATATCAATAAGACAAAATATGGGTCAGGAAAATAAAGGATGATGAGAAAAATGAACATCAAGTTGAAAAAACAAATGCCCAGGTCAAAAAAAGTACAAAGGATCCACCTTTCATAAACTTCCCTGATACATCATAATGACAAATAAAATATAGAGAACCAAAATGGGATGGCCACTTTCAAACTCAAAATAAATATTTCCATTGACCAGAAATGGAATATGAATGCAAAAGAGTGTGAGAGGCTGAAGTTTTGGAACTAGAAAAATAAACAAAAAGATATACAACCTTGCTACAGGAGGCTGAACCAAACTAATCACAGGCTTTGTGAATAGATCTGATATTTTCAATATCTCTGTCTGCCATGAACTGCTAATTGTTATCATTTGACTTGGTTCTGAAATGGAGGATCACAGAACCGGCTAGAAGTAAATGAAAAATGCTTGGCAGGGTGTGTAACAAAGTGGAAAAAGAGGAGAGAGGGGCAGCCCGGGTGGCTCAGCGGTTTCGCACCACCTTTAGCCCAGGGTGTGATCCTGGAGTCTGGGGATCAAGTCCCACGTCGGGCTCACTGCATGGAGCCTGCTTCCCCCTCTGCCTGTGTCTCTGCCTCTCTCTCTCTCTGTGTCTCTCACGAATAAATAAATAAAATCTTAAAAAAAAAAAAAAGAGGAGAGAAGAAGTGAGGGATGGGGAGAGAGAGAGAGGGGAAGTTCTAAAATGCATGAAGAAATATAACATTAAAAGACAGCCAAGGACATCAATAATTAGAATGTAAATTCATTCCAATTAATTTCAGTCTGTATTTAAAAATTGGGGAAAGAGTCTAAAATAAACTTGTTGAATATTTGCAATGGAAAAAGCAAGCATTGTTCTCTTTAAACTTAACAAATTGCAAAACTTAGAAATCCTTAAGAAATTAAACTGTGAATATAAAAAGATCATTTAAATATACCAAAAATGAAAAATAATGTCATTAAAATAAAATGCAAGGATAGTCCGGGTGGCTCAGTGGTTTAGCACCGCTTTCAGCGGCTTGATCCTGGAGACCCAGGATCGAGTCCCACATCGAGCTCCCTGCATGGAGCCTGCTTCTCCCTCTGCCTGTGTCTCTGCCTCTCTCTCTCTCTCTCTCTCTCTCTCTCTCTTTGTGTCTCTCATGAATAAATAAAATCTTCAAAAATATATATAAAATAAAATGCAATATGTGTGATTAACATAGAAATGGAAACAACTACGAAGTGATCGGGAAAATAAACATAAAGGAAGGAACTCATCAAGAGTTCAGTACAGTTCAGAAAATAATAAAAATGACAAAGCAGTGAAGAATATAGGAGACTGAAAGGCTAAAACACTTGTCCAATTGGGGAAGCTGACAGACGTGTGATATTTGAAGAGATAAGTGCTTCAGAATTCTCCAGAACTGAAAAAAATGCATGTGCCTTCAGACTAAAAAGTGCCCTCTGATTTGTTGGCAACTTCCATACATAGACATGACATACTGATGCTGTAAAGCATCGGGGATAAAGTGACACTCGTGGAACCTACCAGAGCAAAAAGGACAAATTACTTACAAATGACACTCAGAAAGAAGACACACTTCTCATCTGCAACAATGCATTTCAAAATTCGGTGGAATAATTGTATCTGAGGACAGAAAGAAGAAAAAAAAATAGAAAACTGTCAACAAAATTTATACTTAACCAAACTATTATTCAAGAGTGAGGGCAAAATAAAGGTGTTTTCAAACACAGTAGGTTCATTTACCTACTAGCCATTCTTTAATTTTCTTAAGAAAATTAAACTATGTATTTTATCAGAAAAAAAGTGAACAAGGAGATAAAGTAGAGAAAATAGAAAAAATAGTCAGCATTAAAATTGATAAAATACTGTCTGAATTCAATTAACTACATTTGAAAAATACTAACTTTGTGTTTTAAAGTGGGGGATTAAAAGTCTTTGCTAAAGTAACAAGATAAGGAATTTCAGGGGTTGTTCGATGAGCAAATCATGCTAAGATCTTTTCTCCTTTTTAAAGATTTTATTTATTTATTCATGAGAGACACAGAGAGAGAGGCAGAGACACAGAGAGAGGGAGACACAGGCTCCCTATGGGGAGCCCGATGCAGGACTCGATGCCAGGACCCCAGGGTCACGCCCTGAGCCAAAGGTAGAAGCTCAACCACTAAGCCACCCAGGCGTCCCTAAGATCTTTATTATTGTGTGGTGGGAAAATAGAAATATTAAAAACAAGATAGGTTTGAATAAAAAATTGTACTTATTTTGATTTAGGATTAAACAAAAAAAATTAACTGCCAAATCCATATAAGAGAAACTTAAACAAATATACATATTTGAATATGTAGGTAATAATCTGTATTCTACATGTCTCAACAAAACAACACAGATAGTTGGAAATAAAGGAGTTAAAAAAGATACAGCATGCAAATACAAAGATATTGAAGCAATATTGATATTGATATCAGGAAAAACAGAATTTTAAGCAAAAAACATTCATTGGAATAAAAAAGGTTGGCATACAATCATAAAAAAAATAATCTTCCAAGAAGGAAAAATAATCATGAAATTGTATGCACATAACTATACAGGCCTGAAATATAAAATGCAAAATCTGCTTGAATTACCAATAGAAACCTTAAAAAGCCAGAAACATTATATAATTTTTAATGACAACTGATCAGAAATAAATAGAACAAGCATAAAACATATAAGAAGGGCTATAAAAGTTTTTGATATAATTGTTTAGAATATTTATTAAATATATGGAAGCATTCCCAACTTATTTTCCTCAATTTTTCTCTTTTCCCTTTAAAAGTCATCACTTTTATCTGAACACAGGTATTAATTGTTTTTGCTGCAATAACTCAATAAAGAGTAGAAAAATGGAAGAAACCAGTAACAGTTAAAGAACTTTATTTTGTAAATATATATATGTATATGTATATATGTAAATATATACACACATACATTATTTACTCATTTTCCACTCAAAAAGGTGATTTCCATTAATAATTCAAGGAACAAATCTGAATCTTATATAAAATATTTCTAAGATAGGATACCATCCAACTAACTTAAGAGTGTAGCCTTAATGCTAAGACTGGTTAGGACACTTAGAAAAAAGGAAAATTGATTATCAATATCTTTTATAAGCGTATTTGCAAAAATGCCTTTTTCCCCCCAAACTCTGACTTAAGTAAGTCATAGTCAGCAGTATCTTAAACACACATATACATTTTTGTCTAGTTTGGTTTTACCATAAGGAGAATTGAATATTAATGTAAGATACCATTGTCTCCAATCGAAGGAGTAAACATATATGACAATCACAATAGAGAAGTACCCTGACCAAATTCAACATTAATGGTTTAAAAAAAATAAAATAGAATTTAAAAAGAATTATTATATCCTGGAAAAGGCAGTCTTATAAAAATCAAATATTAATGAAGGATACCATAGACTCAAATTTAAAGAAAACCCATATGACAACCTCAATAGAGAAATACATTTGGCCAAATTCTACATTGATGGTTTTTAAAACATACACACACAAAAACAGAATTAGGAGAGAAGCACTACATCCAGGTAAAGGAAGCCTTACAAAAATTCTTAGGAAACATAATAAATATTGACATTGAAGTCAGGAGAACAAGGAAGCCTGCTATTACTATTCTATTGAACATCAGATTGGTGGTGTCAGCCATTTCAATAAGACAAAGAATCAGAAAGTTATAAGAATATTAACGAGAAGATAAAACTGACCATATTTTCAGAAAACATGCTTGTTTAATTAGAAAATCAAAAGCAATCTAGAGTCACATTGTTAGAAATAATAAAAGGCATTACAATAAAAAGCACCAGTAATCATCTACTACAACATATAATAGAAAATGAGATTTGATTTTCAGTAGCAATAAAAAAGTAATTTATAGTTTCAATACAATTCCAAACAAAATCCTCATCATGGAACATGATTTTTCTATTCCTATTTTTTCTGGTTTTTTTTTTTTTTTTCCTCTCATGAATTTCTAGCCTCTTTTAGATTAGAATCTTGGACTGTCATTACATTCTCCTGTTAGTTTGGAAATTATATGCTTAGAGTTTAACAAATTTATATTTATTGTGATTACTGCTATGTTTAGATTCATTTATACTAATTTTCTATGTGCTGCTATGGACTTGATTTTTTAAAATTTAAATTTAATGAATTAACATAGTTTATTATTAGTTTCAGAGATAGAGTTCAGTTATTCATCAGTCATAGAACACCCAGTGCCCATCACATCCTATGCCCTCCTTAATGCCCATCACCTAGTTAACCCATCCCCACCCTACTCCCCTCAGTTTGTTTCCTAGAGTAAAGAGTCTTATGGTTTCTCTCCCTCTCTGATTTCATCTTATTTTATTTTTCTCTCCCTTCCCCTATAATCCTGTTTTGTTTCTTAAATTCCACATATGAGTGAGATCATATGATAATTGTCTTTCTCTGATTGACTTATTTCACTTAACATTATACCCTGTAGTTCCATCCATATCATTGCAAATGGCAAGATTTCATTTTTTGGACGCCTGAGTAATATTGTTACACACACACACACACACACACACACACACACCCCACATCTTCCTTATCCATTCATCTGTTGATGGATATCTGGGCTCTCCCCATAGTTTGGTTACTGTGGACATTGCTGCTATAAACATCAGGGTGCGGGTGTCCCTTCGGATCACTACATCTGTACTTTTGGGGTAAATACCTAGTAATGCAATCCTGGGTCATAGGGTAGCTCTACTTTCAACTCTTGAGGAAGCTCCATACCGTTTTCCAGAGTGGCTGCACCAGCTTGCATTCCCACCAACAGTGTGAGAGAGCCTAGAATTTTTTTCCTGTTTTCTTTTTTTGCTTTCACTGATTTTTTATATTCTTTGAGATTAGAGTTTGTTTTTTTTTTTTCATCACATTTTTCCTTCTCCCGTCAGTATACATTTTCCAGTTACCCTTACTATTTTAAGATGTATATCTAGCAAAGTCTAAAGTGTTGAATCTGATGGTAAAGTCTATTGTTTCAGGGATCCCTGGTGGGTTCAGCGGTTGAGCGTCTGCCTTCCACTCAGGTCATGATCCCCAGCCAGGATCGAGTCCCACATCAGGCTCCCTGCAGGGAGCCTGCTTTTCCCTCTGCCTGTGTCTCTGCCTCTCTTTCTCTGTGTGTGTCTCTCATGAATAAATAAATAAAATCTTAAAAAAAAAAAAGTCTGTTGTTTCATCTGGCTCTCTCCTATGGTCTCTTGTGTGTGTGTGCGTGTGTGTGTGTGTGTGAGAGAGAGAGAGAGAGATTGAGATTTTTCAACTTTGCACTCATATTTCTGTACATTTGATATGAGAAAATTATTTGAGGACCTGCTTGAAGTTTTATTTCTCTAGAGAGAAATTGTATTTGTGTTTGGAAATTGCCTGGAGGCACCACCAATCCTAGACAATTTAAAATGATATTCTCCATTTAAATGTTTTAGACCAACACGATATGAATTGGCACGTTAAATCGGCTTGAGGGATAGTTTTTGGATATAAATTCTCATATTACTTTTTTTCCTTTTTCCCAGAACAAAGGTTGAGATGCCCTCATTGTTCCCTTCAGCATTGCAGGTTCCTTTCTCTTTACCCTAGACCCTTACACGGGGGTCTCGGCCATGTGCAAGTGTCTCTAAGGAGACTGTGCATCCTGATGGGTTCTAGGCTTTATAGTCTATTGCCTGCAATCTGTTTACCCTTCCAAGGGTATGCTTTGGATCCTTCAGTGTGAAAGCAAGTTTGGCTCTTCCGTACTTCCGGTGTTTCCACCTTCATTTTATTATTTGTCCTTTTTACTAAAATTTTAAAAGATTACTTATTTATTTATTCATGAGAGACAAAGAGAGAGAGAGAGAGAAGCAGAGACACAGGCAGAGGGAGAAGCAGGCTCCCTGTGGGGAGCCCATTGCAGGACTTGATCCCAGAACCTCAGGATCATGACCTGAGCCAGAGGCAGATGCTCAACCACTGAGCCACCCAGGCATCCCTATATTTGTTCTTTTAAAATTCCTTTCCTATTGCTATTTATTGCAGCTATGCAATGCATTTCAAGATAGCTAAATATTTATAAAAGCATAATAATTATTTTTTGGAGAATCTTTTAGGGTATCTCACCCACCATATTTTTAGAACTAGTAGCAAATCTGTATAATATGATTGAGATCAATTAGTTATTTATTTATTTTTTTTATCTTAGGTTCCCAGTAAAAGTTTGCTTTACATTTTGGAAATCAAAACCTGAAATAAGCTAGACCAAGTGAAATCTCTAGAGATAATTATATGAGTTCCAGTTCCAATTATATAAGTTTCAATAAGTATACATTAAAAAAAATCAGTAAACTAATGTTAATACACGTTTTCAGAATAAGGACTAGCTCTGCTTGGATAGTCCAGTAACCTTGAAGTTCACAAGCCAGCACTCTATTTCCTTGTGCTTTTTGATTTGTAAAAGTTGCTAGATCAGAAATCATGAAAGGCAAAGGTCCTGAGTTCTAAGTAAAACTGATTTAAATTGAGCTTGCTACTTTTTTTTGACACTTCAAATATTGTTTATTTTTAAAATTCTAGCCCCATAAACATAATAATAGGAAAAGGCCATTGGATGATTATTTCTTGTTGATAAATAATTCATAGGCTGAAAAGTTGTTCATTCTAATTCCCATGACAAACTATTCAAAATTAGTAATTTATTCCATTGAAATTAGGTGTTTCTACCTGTGGTTTAATAGGCTTGTAATTATATAGAGGTATGTGTTTTGCATTTGAATAAATGCATTTAACTTTGCACATCTGTACTATTGTAACAAGTCTGGCTTGCCCAGTCAAGAGTTTTCACTGACTGAGAAGAATGCAGAAAACAAGTACAAAGATCACCCTTCATTGTGAAGATTAAGCTCAATTCACTCATTCAAAAACAATACTAAGATAAAACAAAACAAAAAAACAAAAACTGAATGACTTTAAAGATCCTTTTTATTTTCTCCTAATTTCTGTTTAGTAAGATGTCATTAAAAAATAGGTAGGAGCTTTACCATTGTATTTATTTAGAAATATTGCAATGTTCAAATAATGTAGGATTATTAGCAGTTAAAACTCATCCTTTCTCCAAATTTCCTAGACATCTGTGTGGATATGAGGAACTTTTACTGTGAATATGAAGTACTCTGTGCCTTTTGCATTTGCTCACCTCTTCCTTAATTTATCTGTCCCCCCTGTTATGCGCTCTGTGAATCTGAGTAGAATATAGAGCCACTCAGAAGCGCTTTCTACTTTATTTACTCAATTGATGAATTTGAGGAAAGTTTTGTAGGTCAAGAAGCTCATTAAAGAACAAAAATCAACAGATCTTAGAATATTTTGCCAAAAAGATGCTACTTTCCTTCAACTACTGACTAAAATGAAGTCAACTGGAGAGCCAAACAGAACTTAATAGCATTTTATCCATATGGATTTGGGTAACAGTTTTGTTTTATCTGATGAGAAAAGAAAGATGGGGAATAATAATCATTAAATGATGGACACATTGTGCACCAGTACCTATCCAACTACTTCGAGGTATGCTAAGAATATAACTCTGCAAGTCTCTGCACACATGACCAGGGCTAAATGCTGAAACCAAAACAATAAAATAATAAAATAGAATAATTTAAGAAAAAGCTGAAACCAGCGGAAGAGACAATAATATAAAAGACACAATATTAGAATATCATGTAGAATATAGGACATCGTGTCTATTACATTACTGTTTCTTGCGGCTGATGACATGATAGGTAATAATTCCAAAGTATTTACTATGAGCTAGGCCTTTTCCATAAATCAATTCCATTTACTTCTCGAAGAACCAACAGGATACACAGGGGCATTAGTTCCATTTTATCGAGAAGAATACTTCCCCAACCTACACATGCCACTCTTCTTAGTTAAAAAAATAAAACTAAAAATTTTTAAAAATCATATGATGCATGTCATTTCATTCTTTCTGATTAAATAATAAGGAGATAATCTCAAAGACACATACCAGGCTCTAAAATCACTGACTCTTAAACTATACTGGTAAAAAACTATTAGGAAGACAACTGCATAAAAGAAAGAATATGAATCGTACCTACATCAATACTTCTCCGGATTCAGTATTTTCTAAGAATAAAGGTAATATATGTTTACTTTAACAATTTGGAAATGTGCAAAAGTATAAGGAAGAAATTATCAGGCATTTAAAAATCCCACCTGTCCAGGATAACCATTGTTAACATTTTGGTACATAGACAGTATCCTCTCAATTATAGGAATATACACATTTCATATTCTTTATGAAGCTGGTTGTATTACTTTGCAATATGATTATTTTACTTAATAAAAATATTTTAGTATTTTGCCTTGACAGTAAGTATTCTTTAAGGTGATTGTGAAGGCTACCCAATATCCAATCACATGATAAAGGCATAAATACAGTTCAGCAATCCCTAAGCATTGGACTTCAGACAGTTTCTGTTATCTGTTATAATCATGTGGGAATGCCAAGTACTTTTCGTTAGAATGAATTCCTGAAAGTAGAAGTTTTAGGTAAATAGATGGCTCTTTAGGCAAATCAAGGCTTTTTGGCTTTTGATGTGTGGCTCTTTCATACTGGCCTTTTGGTAAATATAAGTGTGTCTAATATGGTGTGATGACACAAATTAGGAGGGAGTTTTACTCTTTTAACTATTCCTCCTACCATTGCTGGGCTAGAGGAGTGGAGGGAGCTATGGCCGGGTACCCCAGTAGTCGCCCTCCAGTCTTCCAGTCCCCCTTCTCTTTCCCACAGCCCCTCTGCTGCCCACACCCTGCCCATTTCTGGATCTCTGAATACTGGTGCTTTTTTCCACTTAGCCAACAAGAAAACTCTCCCCTTTTGAAGACCTTGCTCTTTCACGTTGGGTGCCTGACACCATCGTTCCTCCTCTCATATCACTGGCCTTTTTCTCAGATAACAAAGGCAGGACGGGGAGCACAGCCTGGCGGCTTAGTGGATGGTCAAGCATGCCCCAGGCGTGGACTGTCCGCCTGGATTCCTAGATAAGCGTCTACTGCCCAGTGCCTTGGAGCTCAGGAGGCTTGCCCAAGCAGACAATGGTGACCGCTAGGGGACAGTGTTGCCTAAAGCCACAGCTGGCCTGACGGTCCTAAGTGACCGCGCCTAAGTACTGCTCCCTAGAAAACGTGGTGTCAATAGAACATCTGTGCACTAAGGTGTCTATTTCCTCACATCTTTGTCAACACCACGATTTCTTCTTTTCCTTTTTAAAACCGATTTGAAAGACAACAATGGTATTTCATGTTGCTTAAATTGAAGTTTTAAAATCACTAATAAGGTTGCATCTTTCTAAAACTCTGATGATACAAACAAAATATACCCTTTAGAAAACATATTGGCATGTCACGGAAGTACGCAAAGCAAGGACGGGCCATCATAATTCCACTTCCAGAGGAAACCATTTTTATGTGTATGCTGCTAGAATTTCTCCTATGCAGATGAGTCTATCCATTGATAAATCATCTTTTATGCCTAAACATACAGACTCAAACCTATATTGTTATTTTTAATAGCGACAGGAGCCTTTTGCACAAGGAATGCCATAACTTATACAACCAGTTCTACATTGATGAACTTTTAGCTTGTTTCTAATTTTTCACAGAACTAATACTACTACACGGAACATCATTTTACAGAAACCTTGGTGCACTTGTTCAAACTTTCCTATGGGATACATTTCTAGAAGTATAATTGTTGAGTCAAAGCATTTGCACAAGAAGTTTGATAGAATGAAATTCTGGGAGGTCACATGTTTCTGTCTCTCACACTCATTATGAGAGTGCCTACAACAGTATTGGCACTCAATAAATATTTTTGAATGAATGCAGATTTTGAATAGAACTTAAAAGTGAAATATTTATACAAGAAAATCCATTACACATAGAGGAGATGCTCGAGTATAAGAGAAGGATTGGGGAAAGAAGAAGAGGTATTTGAAGAGCCTCCTGAACCTCTCATGAAGCCTAAAGTGCCATAAACACAGAACAAAAATCTCCAAAGTCACAGAATATGCACACACCCTGGGAAAAGAAAGACCTTGATCTGAAGTATATTCAATGCCCAGCAATGTGAAAATACTTAATGCCACTGAATTTTACACTTAAAAATGGTTAGAATGATACATTTTATTTTATACATATTTTACCACAATAAAATAAGTAGATTGTTCTATTTGCTGGATAGTAACACTGGGCAAGCATTTCCATCATGTGGAGGTTTAGGTCCTTTTCAACATATTAGCACAAGCCTTAACTTGATTAACAGGATGTTAATTGAAATGTTTTAATCTCTATTTTTTGCCAAAGCCCTGAAACCACCTAACCAAGTCAGGTGCAAGACTACCTCCCCAAAGTGAGATTTGCAGAAAATGCTGAGAGGAACTGGTTCTAGGGGTCTTCAATTCCTCACTCGTACTGAGTGTATAAAAGGACTGGAGAAACTTAGTGGCGGATTTTTAGAGAGTTGGTTTGCTGAGCTGTTCCCCAACCCAAGAGAAAGAAAATTGGGGATTCTTTTGTCTTCATATCAAAAACAGAGGGTGCCTTTAAAGAAACCATTTACAGAGTGATGCCTGTCTGAATATAAAGGTGAGCAAGGAACTCTCCCTCACAAGGAAACTGTAAATGTGAGATCCTCACAAAAAGAAGGAGAAAGAGGGGCGTCTGTGAGGAACCCCAAAAAGTGCTTCATAAGAAAAAGGTAGTTTGAAACCACGTCAAGTCCCAGGGAGTTCAGTGGCAGCTCATGGAAGCATTTGCCAAGTAAGATCTTCCCAGTTCATTTTTTGTCTTAGCTCCATCTGCTGGTGCCAAGGCCATATTAGTGGAGACAGGGCTTTCGACAGAGAAAAGAGGAGAGAGGGGGAATGGGTTCGAGCCAATATAGAGAGGGTGCGTGACCGTTCTAGATGTCCTCATCAGTCTAAAGAGAGTTTCTAAACTGAAAAATACTGAGTGTGAAGGGAAATTTTGTGGCAAACATGGGAAACTAGCTGATTTCATGGGTAGATGGGCACAGAAGAACAGACGCAGCACGTGTGGATGCTGTGACCGAGATCCCTCAACTGGCATCAGATTGCAAAGCAATGCTTCCTCAGCCCCAAAGTGAGTTTCAGTCAACTCTGAAAATGAAGTGAGGAAAATTTAATCATTTATATCAGACTCAATTTGGCAAAAAATGATTCTAACCTTTCAAGTACAACATGGAGACGGCCATCTAGAAATTAACACAGGGCAGCTACCTTGGTCCAGGAGTAGAGCGAGCCTCACTGCTTCCCTCCCCTCTCTGAAATCTTAATTTGGCTTGTTCTCTCTCCTGTCTCTCTTCCAATTATGTTTAGCCTGCTGCACTTGTACCCTCCCAGGCACCCCAGCCCCAAGTCACCTCTCTAGTGCTCAGCAATGTTTTGGTCTCGTGTTGCAAAACATAGCAGAATCCTTGGAAAATGGAGTGTTCACATTGCTTCCCACCCATTGTTGTGAGTTTCTCATACTTCTGACGTGATGATACACATCAGGAATTTATAAAGAGCAAAGCATAGTCTCAGCTTCAGTGAACTAGACTAGATGCAGAACTAGGAAACTAAAAGCATAATTATGAAGCAATGAGAAAAATTATAATAAATATATATACACACAAATTGCTATAGAAGCACAGAGGAAGGAGAAATTTGTTCTTCTTCTAGATTTGGGAAAACCTACACAGAGGGGAAAAATAGCTAAAGAATCAACAAAATATCATTTAAATCTCCATTTAACCACTCCGTTCTTTCTGTGCAACGTACGGCACCATTGCTGCAAACCATCAGCAGAACGTTTTGCCCTGTTTTGCCATGGAGGCTATTGGCCTTGCCAACACCTGAACCACACTCTGTCTTCTAAGCTGATGGGGAAGAAACTTAGGGTATTGTGTGATCCCAACTGTTCTCAATGGCTAGCTGCCCCTCTCATCCCACCACTAAATCCAAAATGCCCGAAATAATTCCTTTGAAATGACATCACTATCTTCCGAGGGTCACGGGTTATCTTATATTTGCCTCCTAATGTGTCAACATGGGCTCTTTGGGTGTTTCTACATGTGTGACTGGTAACAGTTGTGTGGTCAGCTGGCAAACTTGGCATAGTCTAGAGCCCAGGGGTGTGCTCTGTGCCTTGGTGCAGAGCCCACCACCAGCACTCTTAAACCACGGAGCCTCCACTTCACCAACAACATCACCATGTGAAGACTTAATGCCTAGCACATAGTATGCATTTAATAATGGAGAGTATTGTCTTTGTTACTTAGCTGTCTTACATGAAAGATCACTGGGAGCTGCTCACAACCAGGGAGAAGCAGGCAGAGGTAACCATATATATTTTTTTCACTCAAAATCCATTCTTTATTAGATTTCAATACAGAAAAAAACTTCATGGGAGGGTTTAGCCTTTTTGGCTAATTGGATGAAATAATCCACACGTGTTAGGGAGGATGATCTGCTTTACCCAATCTATTTAAATGGTAATCACCTTCAAAAATACGTCATGGAAACACCGAGAATACTATTATGACCAAATATCTGGGCACCGCATAGCCCAGTTCAGTCGACACAAAATAAACCATCATTGATAAATGAAACCAATGGAGAGATTTAGGATCACATCTGCACATACAAAGATACTTGACTTATGACAAAGGTAGCACTATACATCAGTGAGGAAAGAACATTTCAGCAATGGTGCTGGGACAATGAGTGTCCATGTGGAAGCAAAGTGAAAGTGGATGCCTACTTAGATCACACACACACACACAAACAATAACACAGACCTTAAATGGGAAAGGCATATCAGTATACTTTTAGGTTTTCATGACCTTGCAGTGGGAAAAACAGTCGAAAAGAAAAGAAAAAAAGAATTTAAGGCTGTGAAATAAAATTCTTAGAAGCAGCAGCACTCTCCCTGATTCTAAGTCTTTCCTAGAGTCAATGTTATGTTTGAAATATTCCAACTGAGAAGACACAGGTATTGAGAGATACGAGCTTCCTAATAAAACTATGAGACTTCTATTCAAAACTGAACTGTGGAGCAAATCTACGATGGCAACTCTACACAATCTTTGCATCATTATAGATGGAAATATTCTTTCAGTTGGACACGCACAGGAACCGATCAAAGGAAGTGTGGACAAGCAACATGATATGGTTCAGCATATACTTCTATCTACAATGTCATTCTTTGGTAATCTTTAGAAATCTATAGTTGGGAGATGCATAATCATTACTTACCTAGTGTCTCCCATTTTCCATTAAGGTTTACAAAGATAATTTATTAAGCAAAATTATGGTCATAGTTTTAAGTAAATTATTAAATTCAGAACTCATGTTTAAATGTAATGGTTCCAAGTAAAACCTCATGTATATTAGACCTAAATTGCTTATCATCTATAGGGTCCTACTTCAAATCAACTGAGTTAATTCTTATTTTCAAAATATTTTTGGCCGAAGAACACCTCAACGGCACCCT
This sequence comes from Canis aureus, assembly GCF_053574225.1. NCBI lineage: Eukaryota > Metazoa > Chordata > Mammalia > Carnivora > Canidae > Canis > Canis aureus. The sequence goes on along the minus strand of NC_135611.1, from coordinate 67,872,373 downwards.
CCCGTTCATAAAACTCCATTCCAGGTCTGGACTCCATGCAGAGCAAGGACACAAAGCAAAATTCCTAAGCCTCTTCGAGCCAGAAGACCTTTGCTTTCCTTGAGGAAAGTGCTTCCTTTTTTCAGAGATACAGCCGTCGGCGGGTTCCAGGCAGTAACGAAAACCTTAAAATAAGGAAGGGCGGCCCCCTAGTGTTGGCCTGGAGGAACCAAATTCATATAAAACCAGAAAGCTCCAAAAATGTGGGGAAGAATGCAGCAGCAAACGTTAGAAAACAAGTCAAAATACCCAAGTCGCTTACCATCAGCGTCTTTAGACTCATCAAATTACTATTCTACTAACATCCTATAGGAAGATTTTTCCCATAGCCACACAGCACTCCCATCACTCAGGGTGGGCCTGGGGATCAGGAAGGGATACATAGGAAAGGCTGACCCTTTGCTTGAAGGAGCAAAAAGAGAACTGGCCACAGGGGAAGTAAAACACTTGCCTGGACACGGAGCCCGCACTGCCCTGAGGACGATGCACCCACGGAAGTGCCACCCCAGAGCCCAGAACCCAGGGTCCGGGAGGGAAAGCCCGAGACCCCTTCCGTCTGCCCTGGGGTGTGCTACAGAAGGTCACCTTCAGCAACCTCAAGGTCAGCAGGCCTGCAGAAGAGGGGGGACAGTCTGCCTCAGGCACCTGTCACTGGTGGCCAAGTGGAGTGAACTGAGAGGTCATAGGTGACCTGCCTCATGTGAAGCCGGGCCACCGGACCAGAGGAGCCCTTGGCGGATAGAAGGGCACCTGGTGGAAGGGGCACCTGGTGGCCAGGAGACCTTCTTGGTGAAGAGACATTGTGGGAGAAAAGATCCAGCCGGTGAGGAAGCCCTGCACTGCTCGGCCCACACATGGCTCTGCAAACTCCACACGTGCGCCCTCCACCCTGGGGCAGGGGCCACGGTGACACAGGGACTCAGGCGACCATGGGCACGAGGGCACGAGGACCGGGAAGAGGCTCAAAGTGGGGATGAGTTGGCCGGTTTGATTCAGGCGGCTGCACCTCGAAGGACAAGAGGAGTGCAGGTGGCACCAGGGACTGTGGCCCTGTCGCCATCACCGTTGCCGTCACTGTCACCGTCACCATCACCGTCACCATCACCATCATCGGCACCATCATCGGCACCATCAACACTGTCACCATCACCATCATAAGCACCATCATCGGCACCATCACCGTCACATCACTGTCACCATCACCATCACTGGCACTGTCACCACCACTGTAACCATCACCATCACCATCATCGGCACCATCATCATCACTGCCACCATTGCCATCACTGTCACCATTGCCATCACTGATACCGGCACCATCACCATCATTGGCACCATCATCGGCACCTTCATTGTCAGCATCACCATCATCAGCAAAATCATTGCCACCATCACCATCACCATCATCGGCACCATCATCGGCACTGTCACCATCATCACCATTATTGGCACCATCACCATCACCGGCACCATCCCTGTCACCATCACCATCACTGGCACCATCACTGTCACCATCACCAACCACAGTTACCATCACCATCATCAGCACCATCACCATCACCATCGCCATCATTGTCACCATTGCCATCACTGATACCAGCACCATCACCATCATTGGCCCATCATTGGCACCATCACTGTCACCTTCATCGTCACCATCATCAGCACCATCACCATTACTGGCACCATCACCATCACTGGCACCAGCGCTGGCACCATTACCATCACCATCACCATCATCGGCACCATCATCATCATCATTGGCACCATCATGGTCACCATCATGAATCAGCACCATCACTATCACCCTCATTGTCACCATCACCATCATCAGCACCATCACCGTCACTGTCACATCACATCATCATCATCATTACCGTCACCATCACTGCCACCATCACTATCATGGTCACCACCACCATCACATCACTGTCACCATCACCGTCACTGTCACCATCACCGCCATCAGCCGTCAGCCCAGCTGACGCCTTGGGGTGATGCCTATGGCCCCATCTCTTTCTTGCTTCGCCCTCATGTTTCCCTGAAAACTCAACCTCCTGCCCTGTGACACCTTCGTGGCCAGCACCACAAGCTCCCCATGCACCAGTTCAGCAGATAAATATTTCTGTTTGAGCCTCATCCAAGGCTCTCGGTTTTGTTCAAAGTGGATTTTCCTTCTGATTTCCTCTTACATCCTCTGACTTCGCCCCCGCGGTGGGGCCCGTCGCCTTTATCAAGAAAGCTATCCCTGTTGTGCGTCACACACACGGCTCCCCAGTAAACATCTGTTATCGAACTCGTACCTGTAAATTATTTAGGTCCGGCACACTGAATTATTTAAAAGAATGCTTTGAAAGAATTGTATTTATATTAACCAAAACACGACCGTCCTCTCTAAGATGATGTAGTGCTAAAAGATTTATCTTCTCCCTTTTATCTCTGTGACTTTCCACATTTGGAAGAGAGTAAAATACCCTTTCTTTACTCTGTGTGTTCAATGTTTTTATGGAAAGAATTCACTCAAACAGGTCTCCTCAAGTTTCTGCTGTCATTAAATGCCCCCGCAATCAAGGACTTTCAATTACAAGCAATATGTCTATCATAAAAATTTTCATTTATTTAGCAAGAAGGTGATCTTTAATAGGTGCAAACATAATTTCATTTTGTATGACTGATTTCCCTGCCTGCTGATGCTCATTCTAGCAGAGCATTAGCACTCTCTCGGAACTTCCATTTCTTTTAAAACCTGCATCAATTCCTTCCAGTGGCTAATTTCCTATGACACCAAAATGTCCTCTTTGAAATTCAGCTTTGAAAAGTGCACAGAATCCTAGGAAGGAGCTTATGCACACATTTTGCTTTTTTTACATATAACTGCTACACGCAAGCATTGCAGGCTCCTCAGAAACATTGGGAAGGTGATCTTTCCTTGCCAAATAATAATACAAAATAATATCCTCCTTACACACACACACACACACACACACACAAACATGAATGTGCATGAAAGTGAAGTGTAAATAGGGTGCTTTGGGGAGGCAGTGTGCAAGGAAGCATGAGAAGTGATGGCATTAACAGAACACATCTTGGAGATGGAGAATCAGCTTTATTAAAGATTCTGTGGAGTAAACGATTCATTTTATTTCATATTTGAAGCTATAATTTCATATTAAAATAAACATCTGATGAAGTAGAACTCAGCAATGCTTAAATTATTGAGATAAACCACCGGGCTTCAGAGAAATTTAGTATTTGCTGGCGTGCTTTCAGCTATTTTCCCAAGTCCTTTGGTTTACAGAGATCTTTTTTTTTTTTTTTTTTAAATTTGGATTATTTCTATGGAAAGGTTTGCAGTTAAATTCTCTGTTCAAAAAAAAAAAAATTCTCTGTTCCAATTTAGACCTCCTGGGAAAGATAATATGTAAAGCTGTTAAAAGAAATGTGTTTATCACATCCATGTGAAAACTGTATAGATAAAAAAAAGGTGCTAGATTGATGAGAGATGAGAGAGTGAGCCATTTGACAGAAGGTGAGTCCACATCTGCAGCCGTGTTGGGAAGCAGGAATAGTTAGGGGGAAAATTGGGGAACAACGGGGAGGACAATGCTTCTGGGTGGGAACGGAGCATTTCATGCTAGGACTGGAAGGCAGAGCAACAAAGGGAATGACGAAGGTGGGAATATCCCAAGGATAAATGGCTGACATCACAGTTTTGCACAAGTGTGACTTTAACAAATATTCTTGAAACAAGGAGACTGTTTTTCTTACTAGATGAGTATAGTTGACACACAATGTTACATTGACTTCAGGTGTGCAACACGGTGATTTGACAAGTGTATTCGTGACGCTGCGCTCACCACGAGTGTGGCCGCACCTGTCACCATACGAAGGCTGTCGGTGACTATATTCCTCATGTTGCACCTTTTATTTCCGTGACTGATTCATCCCATAACTGGAAGCCTGTACCTCCCACTCCCCTTCACCCATTTTCTCGCTCACCCACCACCCTCTCCGCTGGCAACAATCAGTGTGTTCTCTGTATTTATCTCTGATTCTGCTTTCTGCTTGTTTCTTTACTCATTTGGCTTTTTTAGATTCCACATGTGAGCGAAATTATACGCTATTTCTCTTTCTCCATCTGACTTATGGGTGGGAATGTTAATTGGTATAGCCGTTGTGGGAAACAGGCTGGGAATTCCTCAAAAAAATGGAAAATGCAATTACCATACAATCAATTCCACTACTAGGTATTTAACCAAAGAAACGAGGAGAATTTTAATACTTAAACTCAGAGTATACTCTGTCCTTAGTTCTACACGATGAAACCATTTCAGCAGTAAGTTAGATAGATATGTATTTTGTCATAAACCAGAAAGAGAAAAAAAAACAAAAATAGAGCTAATGTTACAGAATTGTATGCAATAAGTAGTAGAGAGTTCCCAACGCCTCATGAGTTAACTTTAGATATGTATTTTTTGAGATATTTTCCTTTGTACATCCAAATACTTCTAAATATATAAAATATGGATCTTTAGCAAAGTGAGATGACATTAAACATGGTTTTCAACTTGCTTGCTTCCCTTACTAATATGCACACCAATCAATTAATATCTACCTCACTGCTCAAAGACTAAGCATATTATTCATCTAGATACATAATCCCATGTTAGCCCCCTCAAAATATTGTAGCAAACGACATATCCAAGAGTGTCTGAATATGCTCATTTCTTTGCACACATTGATTCAGTTAATTCAGATAAAATTTGAAATCATGATTTTATTTAAATTTTATTTGAATTACACTCTATTTAGGATTAACTTAAGGAAAACAGATATCTGTACATATCGAGCTTTCCTATCCAGGAATATCCTATATATCACTATTTGTCACAACAGCAATTCTCAATATAAGTATTTGGGTTTTTTTTCCCTCAGTCCAATGAGAGCAATAGTTTCTCTAATATGTCAGTATGGTTGTATTCCTAGAGTAAACTTTGATTTTTAAATCATATTTTATAAGTGGGATTTGTTGTGTTTGTGTGCATGTGTACGTGAGTGCTTTGTGTGACAGGTTTTGCTGTCAGGATCATGCTGGTATCAATATGGTTATTTCCACTTTGTCCTGTTTTTATTTTTCTTTTTCTAGATCTTTTTAAATTTTATTTTTAAGTGATCTCCATTTCCAGGGTGGGGCTCAAATTCACAACCCCAAGATCAAGAGTTACCATTCCACCAAATGAACCACTAGCCCCTCTTTGTCCTGTTTTTAGAGCAAGTTTTTAAAAGCCTAGATATCTTATACAAGTTAGAAGAATTTGTTCATCAAATTATCAAATCCCAACATCTTCTTAGGTAGCCGTTTCTTGTATAATTGTTGATCTCTTCAGGCTTCCTACTTTTGCTAAGTAGACATTAGCAATTTATATTTTCTTAAAGACAAATCCAATTCAGTTTTTCACAATTACTTTGTCAATCACTTGTTTAAAATATTCTAATAGTCTTTTCTATATCTTTAATTAGAGCCCACTTCTTCATTATACTAACAACTGATATTTCAGATTCTTACTGTCTTAATTCCTACAACTTTTGAGACAGGCACCATATTTTTCTCACTTGTCAGTAAATAAATTGAGGAATAAATAAGTATATTACTTGTCCAATATCTTACAGGAAGTAGCCTCCTGAGGGTTCAAACTCAATGACTACTGGTCCTTACCTGCACAGTATAAAAACCTGGCATTTGTTAAGGCTCGTTTCATTCACATGTAACTCACTTTGTGAGAGTCAGAGGCTTTCCCCAAATCTCTGTAGCACAGCTTCCAGAAGCAGGTCTTCTCTCTGAAATAGAGGTCATCAAACAATTCGTTTGCATAGCTCTGTAGGAACTTTCTTATGAGATAGTGTTGACATATAACATTAGTTTCAGGTGTAAACATTGATTTTTGTGAGAAATTTTTAAATTGAAAATTAAGATTTTGCATTGTAAACTCAAGTCATTGCAAGAAGATAATTGTAGATATATAAATAAAGAACTTTAAAAATGAAATTGTTCTATCAATGTAAAATGTATCCAGTGGAATCTAAACACCATCATGATTTGACACTGCCACAATCCATTTTTTAAAGCTTTTATAAGTAAAAAATTTTACATTATTCCCTTTTTTGTTCTTTTGCTGTTTCACTAAACCCCATAAAACTTTATACCAAGGTGATATATATTTTTATGCTAGAGAGTCTTTTATTAGCCTTTAATATTTTTTACAAGAAAACTATGCTTATAAGTTTAATGTTTAATTTCCTTTGGCTATAAGTTTCTAAGTGTTTAATGTTTTTTTCTTTTGGACTTAATTGCAGAAATAGTTGCTCTCAATTGATTTAAATAACAAATTCACAAGTTTTTGACAATTATCAATCATAAAATGCAAATTTCAACTGAAAATGGATTTCTTAGAGAAATGGATGAGACTGAAGGTTTTCCGTTTTTTAAAATTTTTTATTAATTCATAAATTCAGTGATGTTATTATTACCCAAATGAGATAGGGCTCAACATTCATATAACCCCTTTTTCATTTTCATAGATAGAAGTACTGAGAAAGCTTATTCATATACATTAATAACTGGTCCTAGGAGGAGTTTTGTTTGATATATGAAGTTAATTCTTTGAACTCATTATTGGTTATATGACAAAAATTACTTAGTGATATTTCTTTAAATATTATTTTTAATGATTTATCAATGGACATTCTATTAGTTTCTCCTTAAATTTTGTTTAATTCAATAAAAAGTAATCCTCTGATTTGCAAGAGGATTTGTTACCCAATTATTAGGCATTCACTTTCTCAACACCAACAATAATATTGCTGACAACTCTTTGCTTGGCACCTTGATGGTTTTTACACATTGACACACTTCACTCTGAGGGTAGTGTATACCTTTTTTGTAAAAGAAAAGGGCTATGAAGACACCTGGGTAACTCAGTGGTTGACTGCCATTGGCTCAGAGTGTGATCCCGGGGTCATGGGATTGAGTCCCAAGTCAGGCTCCCCTCAGGGAACCTGCTTCTCCCTTGGCCTCTCTCTGGGTCTCTAGAAAAGAAAGATAAGAAAGATAAGAAAGATAAGGAAGGAAGGAAGGAAGGAAGGAAGGAAGGAAGGAAGGGGCTATTGTGAAAATAAAAAGGAGGAAAGCGTAATGTTCAGGCTCTCCCAAAATTTTATTTTTTTAAAGATTTTGTAATTTTTAAAAAAATAAACTCTACGCCCAATATGGGGCTCAAACTTACAACCCCAAGATGGAGAGTTCCATGCTCCGCAAACTGAGCCAGGTGCCCCCATCCTCTTGTATTTTTAAGTGCTAAATTTCCAGAGGGGAAAAACCATAATTGGCCCAGCTCAGGTGAGTTCTCTGGTCCTCGCTCAATGAAAGGCAGCCACTGGGAGAGGCCCATAAACCATTGGTGAGGCCACCAGGTATCAATCACTGTATGTCGGAGGCCAATCCTAGAAAAGGTAAAATTGTGAGTTGTCCAACACAAAAATTACCTGTAACAGGAATTAATGTGTCTTCTTCTTCTTCAAGCTTTCCAATTTTCTCCTCACTTGTCTTTTCGAAGAACCAGTTTTTAGTCTTCTTTATGCTTAATTCCTGCTTATTGCTTTCTCTGTCCTTCCCACCTACATTATTTTACCCAACTTTATCCAGCTCTTGCTTAGCTAAATGTTCAGCTCGCTCTCAACATTCTAAACAGATGCTTTTATTATTATGAATGTCTCCTCAAGTTCCACTTTGCCTGTATCTCTTAGGTTTCAATATATAGTAATGTCTATATATATCTTAATTTCTAAGTCTTCTGGAATTTCAGTTGATTTACCATATCAAAACCCATTTAATAAAGTGTTTTTACAGCTTCCTTTCAGCTGAAACCACTATCTTCCCTGGTTGTTCTGAACTTGTCTGTTGTCAAGTCTCCATAGACTACCCCATAACGGTCATTTGAATATTTCATAGCATGCTCTGTTCAAAATCCTGCAGTGCATTTTTCAATAAGTTGAGAATAAATTCTGAACTCCTTATCCTGGTTTAGATCACTCTTGACTTGGTTTAGCCCTATACCTCTCCTTCCCCATGCCCTGTGACCTCATCTGCACTCTCCTTAGCAGACCACCCTAGCCACCCTGTTGCTCCTGGAGCCGACAAGTTTGCTGTCATGTGAAGGACTTCACCTTTGTGCTTTGCTTTACCTGGGATATTTCTTCCCCAGATCTTCACCCGACGTGCTCAATCACTTCATTTCCATTTCTGGTGGAATATGACCTCTTTAGGGACAGCTTCAACACTCCCTGTTGTTTTTACTCAAAAGGGGGGTGGAGAAGAGATGAGGAAGGCCATATATAATCTTGGTTTATACATATAACATCTCTGGGAGCCAGGAAATGGGTAATCACTGAGGGAGGGAGACTTTATATGTCCCGTGGTACCTTCTGAATCACATACCATGTGACCAAATCATCCAGTTCAGACTATTTTAAAAGACTATGTAATGATATTAAGAAAGGGGGAAGATTAATAGAGGAGTAAAAAAAAACCATCTGTTGGCTCATAGAGTTTAGGTAGATTTATGTAAGTGATGGGAGAGAAGAAGGCATTCCAGGAGACTTAAATGGCATCCATAGAAGCATAGAAGGTAAGAGAAAAATAAGGAACATGCTACTGAATATTTTATGCAAATTTTTATCTTCAGGGCCTAGTTTACTAGAGACAAAAAAAATATACCTGTCTCGGTAGGGCAGTGGAAGCTTGTTAAGGAATAATGGAAAATAATATTGCCTAGGAAGAGCAGAAACAGATGGAGGATTTTAAAATTCAGGGGAGAAGTTTAGCTTTGTTCTGCTAGGAAAAAAACAAGCCATTGAAGGTTCTTCAACAAGGGAATGGTATGGCCAAATGAGTGTTTAAGGAGGATTTTTCTACATCCTTGTAATGAATGGATTAATAGAGCTAAAGCCTGGAGGCAAGGCAGCCAAGTAGGCGGTACTCACAGTTATTCTCAAAGGAGGCCCGAGCCTGATTAGGAAAGTGGCTTTGGGTTATAGGGGAAAATAATAAAGATAAGGGTTTTTTTTTTCCTTTATCAACAGAATCTGGAAAGTGTCTGTATTTGAGCAATAGAGAATTGATATCAAAGTTAATTCGATCAACAACCAAAGACTTTTTATATATAAGTCACCCCATTATTCATGTTTGTTTATGTAATTAATGTTTGCTCATCTAACGAACAAAATGCAAAGATGTACAAAACCTGATTCCTCTGTTCAAGTGATCATTTTAGTCATTATTTATATTTTACCAGTAATCTTCATTTATGAATATCTTAACAGAAATATTACTCATCTTATCCCACAAATATTTATTTGTACTATAATCCATCCCACTTTGTAGCCCAGGTAATAAAAGTACTACGAGTTTAGTTACCATGGCCAGGTCACAGCACTATAAAGTCAAAGGGCACAAAACTGGGAACTGGATTTTCAAATTCCACATTGGGCATACTTTCCCAATATTATGCTTTAGGGGGTGAGTTAGCTAGTAACGTTTTAAGCAATTACAATGTTCCAGCTCTGTGCATTATTTTATTTATTTATTTATTTATTTATTTATTTATTTATTTATTTAAAAGATTTTATTTTTTCACGAAAGACACACACACACAGAGAGGCAGAGACACAGGCAGAGGGAGAAGCAGGCTCCATGCAGGGAGCCCGACGTGCGACTCGATCCCAGGACTCCAGGATCACCCTGGTCCAAAGGCAGGCGCTAAACCGCTGAGCCACCCAGGGATCCCCCAGCATTATCTCATTTAATCCTGCTTAAGCATCACACAAATTGGGCATTATTGGCATTGTTTACCACTATGGAACAATGAAGGTTCAGAAAGTTAAGTGACTTGCACCAAGTCATCCAGCTTGTAAGCGGCACCACAAGGATTAGAGCACAGAGCTGGCTGACCCAAGGTCCTGAGCTCTGACAGCCACATTATTCAGCCATATCAGGAATGAGGGGTGACCAAGTGCCACAGAACAGAGTTACGAGCCCTTCCTGGGAATGTTGGGATCACGTGAAGGAATGAATGTTTGAATGGGCTTTTAAAGGATGAATTGATAGGTAATGGAGAAGGACACTGTGATAATGTGAGGCAGTGAGAAATATATCTTTAGTCTTCATCCCTGGTTCTTGACACAGAGCTTCTAAAAAAAAAACCCTTGGAATTTCCTGAATGCTAGGGTGAGAGCGGTATCTCGTTATTTATAATAAGCCATCCCCAGTGATATCTGTACTCATGTGAAGAAGGCCTCTTGGTGACTCCTGATGGACCCCTAAATAGCTTCAGAACAGGGGGCTGGTTTCCAGAGGAACCAAACCATATGATTAGAGGGTTGGAATCGTCAGCCCTACTCCCTGACCCTCCTCTTCAGAAAGATGAGGGACTGTAGGATGATTCAATCACCAAAGGCCAATGTTTTAATCAATAATACCTACGTAATGGAGTCTCCATAAAAACTCTAAGTGGAAGAGTTTGGAGAGCTTCCAGGTTAGTGCATGTATACACATGCCAGGACGGTGGTACACCCCAAACTCATGGAGACCCTACCCTGTGTGCCTCTTTATCTAGCTATTCATTTATATTCTTTAAAATATCCTTTATATTCCAGGAATATACAGCATTATATACTGGGATATCCATCTTCCTCCTTAATTGCACCTTACTGCTTTGGTTTTGGGAGTCTGAGAGTGACAGTGGAGGAGGAAGGGTAAACATCTTTTTACCTAACAACCAGCAGCTTGTGTCTTCTGCTGCTTTTCCTGCCAGTTGTGTGTGTACATCCTTCATAATAAACCGGTAATAGTGAGTAAAGTGTTTCCTTGAATTCTGTGACCATTATGACAACCTGAGGAGAGATTTGTGGGAACCTCTGATCTGTAGCCATGTTGGACAAAAGTGTGGTAACCTGGGGACCCATTACATATGCTTGCCGTCTGCAGTGGAGGGCACAGTCTTGTGGGGTCTGCGTGAACTCCAGGGAGTTAGCATTAGAATTGAATTAGATCATAAGGCACCCAGTTGAGTCCACAGAGAATGGGAGAACTGCTTGCTGTGGAAAACCCACACACTTAATTCAGGAGTCCTCTGGGCAGAAACAAATCATAGCTGTGACCAATAGATGATGATCCAGGTTAATCCCACTGGAAGCCCCTACTATTTGAAACCGAACTCAGGTCAAGATTTTGAATTAAATGGCTTGGCTAGTAGTTGTATTATTAACTCCAATAGGAATATCGGGGAGGAAGGACACTGGGCAGGAAAAAGCTTATAAATTTAATCCTGAATGTGTTACTGCTTTATATTGAATGCCTAAGTGCAATATCTAGCTAGTTAACTTTTGGAAAGTAGCCAGATAGTTGGAAGCTGAAAAAGATAAACTTTATAGTCTATAAAATAAGATCTACCCCATAGGTTTGTACAGGAGATTAAGTATAATTATGCAGGCAAAAACCCTTTGAAAGCAGAAAACAATTGTTATTTCAAGATTATTTCACACAGAAGGGAGAGTTGCAGTCCTGGGGGACGTGAGATCCCCAAGGTGTAGTATTCAATTGTGAGAACAGAGGAATGAATATTTGGAAAAGACGGCATTTAAAAGATAGGAAGAGAAGAAGAATTGGAGCACTGCAGAGCGGTGTAATATGCTTGCCCAGAAGTTGAGAAAGAGCCACTTTAAGAGGTGGAATGCAAAAGAAAAAAAAAAAAAAGGTGAAATGCGTTAAATAATTGAGTAGATTGAGGGGATCCCTGAGTGGCTAAGTGGTTTAGCGCCGCCTTCAGCCCAAGGTGTGATCTTGGAGTCCCGGGTTCGAGTCCCATGTAGGGCTCCCTGCATGGAGCCTGCTTCTCCCTCTGCCTGTGTCTCTGTCTCTCTCTGTCTCTGTCTCTCTCTCTCTCTGTGTGTCTCTCATGAATAAATAAATAAAATCTTAAAAAAAATTGAGTAGATCGAGAGTGAATAAACGCCAGTTAGAGTTGACAATGAATAGGTCTCCCAGTAGAATGGGGAGGAGAGAAAACAATTACATGAATTTAAGGTCACATGGATAGAGATGAAAGCGACATTGAAGATGTTTTTCACTAAAGGGAAAGAAGGAAAGAAGACAGCAGCCAGACAGGGACATGGGAATAAATATGTATGCTAAGCAGCGTGTGAGATTCTGGACTGGAAAAGAATATCTGTAAGAATAATATCCCCCATGAAACAGAAAGAGCTAGGTCAAGGACACAGAGCCAGGCTGGCTTTATAATAGAATCATCTCTTTCTCTAAAACTGAAGCAAATCACAAACTGACAAGCTGGGTGGTGGGGGTGGAGGAGGGAAGTGCCTTGAATCTCTGAATGTTTTCAAATAAGTCGGAAGAATAATCATTTGTTGAGGAATAGGATGAAACCTGAGGAAAAGGAGAATATGGAATTAGAATGATGGGAGGAAAGATAAAACACCCATGGCAGCTTCTCTTCTGAATATTTTGTTAGAGAACCAGTAAGGGATAAATTTAAAAGGAAGAGCAGTGTTATGGGCTTGGTTAAAATTAGCCTGAAATTGCGGTGAACCAGATCTGAGCAATTCCTGGTTTTCTCTGGATGGAGTTGTGCAGCCAGGGATAAGAATCAGATTACATAGAGCAGAACCCTGGTAAAGCAGAAAATCAAAAGTGTTCAACCCATTTTTTTCCCTTGCAAACAATACATGGAAGTTTGAGTCCAGGTTTCTACACTTAAGCTTCATTATGAGAAAGATCAACCAGTTTGAGGATCACTCTTGGACCAAGTCCCATTATTTTAATATTATTGCAGTGGGAAAATGATTTCCAAGATTTCTAAACAATGATCTTATAAGTGAAATTTTAAAAGTCTTATTCCCAAGGCAATAACTCCCTATGCTCAAGAAGATCTTTGAAGAATATGTTTAATAACTACTTGAAGAAATTAATTATGATATTTTCATATTGGCAGTTCCATGGATGGAACCTTCAAAAAAGTATTATAGGGAAGCCCACTTGTGACTATATTTCAAGTTAAAGTAAGTCAATAGAGGGATTTCTAGTACGAAATTTTAAGGAAAGATTATGATCACGAAGATTCTGAACTATTTACTGCAGCTTTGTCTTTAAAACTATGTATAGGGATCCCTGGGTGGTGCAGCGGTTTAGCGCCTGCCTTTGGCCCAGGGCGCGATCCTGGAGACCCGGGATCAAATCCCACATCGGGCTCCCGGTGCATGGAGCCTGCTTCTCCCTCTGCCTGTGTCTCTGCCTCTCTCTCTCTCTCTGTGACTATCATGAATAAATAAATAAAATCTTTAAAAAAAATAAATAAAATAAAATAAAACTATGTATAATTTATATAAAATGTTAGGCAAAGAGAAAGGTAATAAATTTAAATTTATATTTACAATTTTCTTAGAATAAAAACTTGTCCAATACACACACATACACACACACACGCACCTTGAGCCTGTAAAACCAAATGGATGATCACTGACATTCTAAAATCCTTCCCAAAGTGGAAACATGTCTTGTTTGTAGCAAAAAATAATTTTGGTAGGATAAAAAAAGAAAAGAAGCAAAGAAATGAGAAGAGGAAGAAGAATTTAAAAAGGAAAATAAAAGAAAAACCACATATTAAAAATTACAATCTAAAAACCTTATAACACTTGCCAAATACAAGTGTTGGTGATGGCATTTCTCTCATCTCTAACTATATTTTTTTTTATCAATTTTAATTTGCTAGAGAGTAGTTTGTGAATGTTCTCACATTTCCCTACACTATACCTATGTGCCCATTAGAGCCAGAAGGAAAAATGCTTAGAGTATAACAAATTATCTTTCAGAGATAGGTTTTGGCAATTTACTACCTGCTAGTAAAAACCAGTGAATTTATACAGCCCAAATATTAACCGTGAAATTCTTTAAATCAGACATAGTTCTAAAGTTTGAAGCCTTGTAAAACATCAGCTAAGAATATTATCCTACTTCAGTTGTCATACTTATTTTATTTTACCTACAAATAGAGAAACATTTCCTAAAGTAAAACAAACAAACAAACAAACCCTAAAAAACAGAAGAAACAAGCCATGACATTGGATTTTAAAAAGTCACAGAATGTAACGGGAGTTTTCTGTACAAAATATTATGAGTCCAATATTTCTTTTTAATCTCAGCAAAATCAAATATTCTAATTTAATAGCTTCCAGATAGCTAGCTTATTAGCAAATGATATAAAAGTAAAAAGCTCCAGGCGTACCCACAAGCCTTCTCAAATGATACTTTACTTTTAGAAGGCTATTAACTCTGACCCAGATGTAGTTTTCCATCCAAATAAATGAATCACCTCCTACCATTTTCGGCTTTAAAAAAAAATAAGAATAAATTAAATCTGCACCCAGAAACGACAATGAAGCTTGTTTTTATTATAACAAGCCTACTCCTTGATTATGAAGTCTGATAGCCTTTAAGCTGTTGATATATGTTTTTAATCACATCAGCATTAAATTTTAAATAGGAAATTTCTTTGTTTCATTTTATTTTTACATCTTTTCATGCATATAAGTTTTAGGGGATTGGCTGTCGGTATTTAATAACTTTACACTCGTGGTTAAATAGTCGTGATTTACTAAGACTACAAAATGCACACACACACTTGCAAAAGCCACAGCTAAAGGAAAGCATGTTTATAAATACAAAATTCTTGCCTTAAGTATGTTTGCTTTTTCTTACTCTTTCTTTCCCTCTTCCTTTTTTTTCTTTTTCTTCTTCTATATGGACAATTTGCATTTCTCCTGGCCTAACACATGCTCTTCTCCATATTCGCGTTACTAGATTGTTTCTCCCCGACATAGAACTTGGTTGTTAAATGGCAAAATTCCACTTGCATGTCTATCAGCGAAAGTAAAGAAGGGTGAGCAGAAGAAAGAGGACCTCAGAAGATGTTGTTGTTGGGCCCCCATGTATGCAGCAATTACTCACTGTGTCCAGATCTTCAAGTTATACATTTATACCCTGCTTTATTTCAAAGACCACTTCAAATAGGGATTATATTTATTTTTTGTTTAGAGAGCAAGAGAGAGTATGCACACACGAGTGGAAGTGGGGGGGGTGCAGAGGGAGACAGAGAGAGAGACTCTCAAGCAGAGTCCGTGCTGAGTGTGGAGCCCCACGTGGGTCTCCATCCCATGACCCTGAAACCATGACCCGAGCCAAATTCAAGACTCAGAGGCTTAACTGACTGGGCCCCCCAGGGCCCCCCAGGGATTATACTTTGAATGCTGGTTCCCTGTGTATATCCAAATTTTCAAATTTATAACTAAGTTTAGTTTGTTCACATTTTTCATCCAATTCATTTTTTGTTTTCATGGTGAAAACTTGTTATTTGATTGAAATATATTAGGAGTCCTAAAAGAAATTCATATTGTCCAGTGAGTTTGCAAATTGAGATAATTCTCATTTTTACCTCTCATAGTCTTCCTTTCATCAAAGGGAGGTCAAGTATGTGTTGAGCTACACATTCCTTTTGTCCAGCTACTTAACGTGACTTTCATACTACATCCATCCCCAAGCAAAGGCACCCAGAGGCAAGGAGCATTAGCACCTGTCACCCTTCTTTCAAATACCAGGGACCCTGGCCTCATCATGAGGACTCTGCTGTCTTGTCCATTTCCTTCAGTTACTCATGAGTGAATACTTAGTACTTTGACATTGTAGTGCCAGCTGGTTTCCTCTCCAAGCTTCATTTGTTCTTAAGTGCTCTTCCACGTAAGCTAGGGCTATACTACCTGTGCCACTCTCAGAATGGCGAATGGGCCAGATGGGCCAGAGCAGCAACATCAATGGGGAAACGTGAATTTTACTCTTTCCCTTATATGTTCAATTGAAGATAAGGAAGTGGGGAGTGGAGGTGGTTATTTTTGTTGAAGTGTAAAAATATTTATGTTCTTTTAATTTATAGCCTAAAAGAAATAATATATACAAGGAAAGAATTATGAAAAAATTGAAAGATGACTGCTCAAATGCTAAAATTTTTTGTTCTTCTTAAAAACACTTAAATGCATTAGAAAAATATATAAATCCATGAAAGTTTAATTTTTTCTTCATATTATATCTTTCTAAGAAACACAACAAATAATTTACTTCCTGAACTTAATTTCCAATCAATACATCCTATTATTTTATAAGCTGTGTTCTGGGTGAAATATTAAAAATATTTGTGGATTAAAATCTACAAAGTTTGATAGTCACAGACTCCAGAATAATAAAAGTCAAATGAGTTTTTCTATGTCATGTTCACCAAAAATTTGATTAACTAATGTTTCGCTAATAATAGAATTTATTATAGACACAAACACACACACACACTCTTAAGGTATTCATTTTAATAAACCACTGAAAGCAAAATTGATAATATATAAAAATTATTAAAATAATATAAATACTAATGATAATCACTTAAATAGGCAAAGGATCTGAACTGATGTTTTTCCTAGAAAATATACAAATATCGAATAAGCCCCTGAAAATTCATTCAACATCATCAGGGGATGCACATCAAAGCCACAATGAGATACCCTTTACCTCCACTAGGATGGCCACAACCAAAAAGACAGATAATATCAACTATTGACAAGGTGGCATAGAAATCAGAACTTCCACCCAGGAGCCACTGCTCTTCCTCTTCCCCTAAGCAGCCTGAGGTGACCCCTGAAAATGGTTCACTATTTACTTGGCCCAGAAAACCCTACAAAATCATGCAAATCAAGAGGTTTAAATCTTCATGTTCACTTGAAGAACACACATGAAACTGCCCGGGCCATCAAGGGTATGCCTATCCAAAAAGCCACCAAGTATCTGAAAGATGTCACTTTGCAGAAACAGTGTGTGCCATTCGGTGGAGTTTGTAGGTGTGCCCGGGCCAAACAGTGGGGCTGGACACAGCATCGGTGGCCCAAGGAGAGTGCTGAATTTTTACTACACGTGCTTAAAAATAAAGAGAATAATGCTGAATGTAAGGGTTTAGGTATAGATTCTCTGGTCATTGAGCACATCCAGGTGAACAAACCCCCCAAGATGTGACGTAGAACTTCCAGGGCTCACGATTGGATTAACCCATACTTGAACTCTCCCTGCCACACTGAGATGATCCTTACTGAAAAAGAGCAGATTGTCCTTAAACCAGAAGAGGCAGTTGCACAGAAGAAAAAGATATCCCAGAAGAAACTGAAGAAACAAAAACTTATGGCCCAAAGTAAATTCTGCACAGAATAAATCAAATAAAAATTAAAAAAATGTTGGTTGTCTTTTATTATTAAACATATTTCAAGTATCCTCACAAAAAGAAAGAAGGAAGGAAGGAAGGAAGGAAGGAAGGAAGGAAGGAAGGAAGGAAGGAAGGAAAGAAAGAAAGAAAGAAAGAAAGAAAGAAAGAAAGAAAGAAAGAAAGAAGAAACAAAGAAGTCAGAAATCCCATACACCATTAGTAGGAATGTAAAATGGCACAACCTCTTTGGAAAACAGCCTGGCAAATCTTCAAATGAGTATTCATATCAGGGAAATGGTTTTTCTCTGTCACTATGCTTCTGCCACCAGTAGGTTGGCTCAGTGCTAAATATGTGAGAACTTTATTTATTTTTTTTAAATTTTTTTTGTGAGAACTTTAATTTGAAAAAAAATTAAATAATTTTTAAAGATAGCAATACAGCACTGATAATACAACATAGATGACCTTGAATACAGTACGCTAAGAGAAAGAAACCAGTCACAAAGGGGTTGGTTTTGATCGTCTGTCATTCTGAAATGTCCAGAATAGACAAATTTTTAAAGATGGAATGGAAATTAGTGGCTGCCCAAAGTTGGGACAGTAGGAGGGGAACTGGGAAGAAATGGGGAGTGACTGTAAATGGGTTTGGGATTTCTTTTGGGGGTTGATGAAAATATTCTAAAATTGATTATGGCAATGGTTACATAACTCTGAATATATAAAAAACATTGAACTATACATTTTAAGTGGGTGAATTGTATGGTATGTGAATTATATCTCAATAAAGCTATTGCATATATATACATATATATTAGAATAATCACCGCTGAAAATAACACATCACTTTTAATATTTTCCAAAGGGACCTAGTACATTGTCTCACCACCTAGGTAACACTTTCACCCCAGCACTATTACCACCAATGCAGTGAACAATCCCTCTCCTTCTAAAAGAAAACCAAAAGCTGACTTTTAAAACAACTAAACCCAGTCTTAAGGTTGTTTTCTTGCTCTCCTTAATAAATATGAATTTTGGAAAATGCTTTAACCGGGTTTCCCTTGTTCCAATAAAATCTGATAGGCAAGTTAGGCTTTAACCCAGAGAGTATTTGCAGTAGCAGAAATCCAGAAATGATGGTGATATTTCTGCCCTCTGATTGTAAGTGTGCCTTCCAACCAGTGCTACCCAGCTCAGATGCAGCATTGTGGGGTATGGAGTAAGACCAGATGCAAGCACTTACTTAATGAACATATATTTAAAAATGTAAAATTTTAAAATCAATTGCTGCAAAATTCCTCCAGCCTATTTCCTGAGATTTATGTCTGTTTATTACTATTAAGGTTAATTTTTTATCTGAAATATTTAATATATGGTTCTTGCCTTTCTTGTACACTATATGCAATATATTATGATAGGTGTCAACTCATAAAGGACTCGATTAAATATATATTGTTTTACATTAAAGCTATGAGTTAAGTAAGACAACTTAAAAGAAAAAATTTAAATGCTCACCTTGAAGAGTGTCAACCTCATTGAATTATTTTGAATTCACTCATCCACATAAGCTTAAACATAGTATCTGTCCTTTAGTAGCATACGATTTATTTACCAATGATATTTTATGCAAGTCAGACTTTGAAACAGCTTAAGAAGAATTTGGCAAAAAAATAAAAAAATCCAATTCCTTATCATTGTGATCTAAGCAACTAAAACTCGTTTTAAGTCATATTTTTGAGATGTGAAATAGCAGAGATCTGAAGTATAATGCGAGAATTGAAAGAATATTTAAATTCTTGAAGAAAGTTACAAGTATCTATAGAAATTTTAGTACATATTAACAAGGAACTATAGTTTTCAGATGTCTGTGAATTTATTTAAATAACAATCTTTCTCCCTAAGAAATAATATAGCCTTTTTATTTTTATGCATTATGTACAATGAAAGAAAGAAGCACTGTGTGGTGATGTGGTTGAAAGGTTATTATTACTCCAATGATAGAAACAAAAGTATATTATCACTTGGATGATGTCAATGAAAGGGTATCATTACTTTTTCTGAGGAGAACATTCTGGTAAGTAAACACACAAGTGGAGTATTTATTACATTTCATTCCACGTGTGTCTCCAAGGAAATCAGAAAGAAATGCAATTAGTTTGTGATACTGGGGGAAAAAAATCTTTGGTTTCACTTGTTCGACAAAAAATCTCTGAATTGGTTATACTTTCATCAAATTTCTTTTCATGTCACAACATTCTATTTTGCTATCCACCCTTTAGTTTTCACACATATCTCAAGGTTAACTTGCTACAGAGAATGAAAATAAAAATCCCAATTCTGAAAGAAAGTACTTAAAACTTCCAATATTAACCCTATCCGGAGTTATATATATTAAACAGACTCGTGTAGATTGCATCCTTATAAACCTCTGAAAACAAGCATGTTTTCCTAAGAAATGTCATTGTGATATCCAAATAAGTGATTTTTCCCAAAATGTTAGATCATTGTAAACTAAAATTAAGCAAATTTGTTATTTAAATTACTTACTAGCTTCTTAGAAACCAATGCTCATTGTTCTCTGCATCAGTCCAAGTGAATGGTCAGGCTTAGAGACATTTAAATACCACCACGATGCTATAAGACACAACAGATCGCACTTGAAGGCATATAACTCAAAATTGAAGAATTATTTTTACATATAAAAGTTAGCAGCTGAATCTTAATATACGTCCACACTAATGTTTTTCCCACCAAACTTCTGCTCTCCAAATCTACAAAGTACCAACCATAGAAAAATTAGATCGGAAACTCCACACTCCAAAGAAGATGCGTGTCTTACCTTTATCACCAGTCTGGTAGTCTCTCCATGGACAAAGCTTTCATCATGAACATCAAGGAAGATCCAGCTGGGCATGCTGGCTAATTGGTATTTTCCAGTTGCTTATTGTTCTCGTTAAATAGAGAAACGTCTATGTAAAAATAATGGTCAGAAAAATATACATACTTCAATTTGCAGTCATAGATGTTATTCAATTAGCCTATTGGTGGGTGGATCAATTCAGAATAATCACCTTTTTATTTCTTTTATTCCTTTTTTGGAGGTTTGTTCTTTTGAGCTCCCTCTCCTACACACATAACTGATAATTTACTTCTTCTCTTTCTTTCCTTCTTCACAGAAATCTGTCCTTGATATTTTGATTTATCTTTGATGGCGTGTAGTTCCACTTATTTACAGTTCTCCAGGATAAAGATGATGACTGCTGCCTGTTTTTATTTTAGAATAAGTCTACCCTCAGCTTTCTTCACAAATGGACCATCATTCACTGTAATTATGGCAAGAATGAATTCCCAGATTTCCCAACTGATTCTTTATCTACTTAGCAAATAAGTGTGTGTAACAGGTGCTAAATTTTTGAGGATTATATGGCATTTACTACAGTAAGCACTGCACATGCCTTAGGCTCATTTAATCTTTCCAACTACTCTATAAGGTACACACTATTGCTATTCTTATTTTTACATATAAGGAAACTGAGATCTAGAGATTAAGTAAATTTAACCTGTTCTCACAGTTGCTGTAAGGCAGGGCTGGGACTTAAAATAAAGCTCTTATGCAACTGCTTCTAAAACCACCATATCGCTACCATTTATCAGTCTTTCAAGGCCTCACGAAGCTAAAAAATCATGTCATGCCTGTAGAATATGGACTTTAAAGTAAATTATGATATCTTTTATTACCTAGGGTTGTAAAGCATGAGGAGAAGAAAATCATGTCTGTTGAACGTGACTTAAGTTAGCATTGGACCAAAGGGCCTGAACTAAACAATTCTGTAGTCAAATTAAAATGCAAATAAACAGCACTATTCTGGGCTTCCATTGGCTGCTATCACACGTCCTTAAAGTACATCATGTCTACACATTACTAAGTGTTGGAGATTGTGGTGTGGGCACCAAGTCAAATTTTCTCTCTCTCTTCAATTGCTAACCAATTCAGAAAGAGAAGCAGGGATCAAAGAGATGGATATTAAACTACCAGCATTGTTGTTAACATTGCTGGATTGGAGGAGTCATTTTAAACCTACGACTCTATGGGCTCCCTGGTTCTCCCACCTAAGTGCCGACTTTGAGACACTCCTCCAAAGGGTGGTGTAAGTCTACGGTACAGACCACCCGACCCAAATAGCTGCAAGCACAATGCTTCAAACGCTTGGTGTGTTATGAAGATAGAACTCATGGGTAAGTGACTTTAACACCCAGCAGCATGGAGCAATGGTGTTCCACGCTCGCCATTCACCACCAGGTCGCTCTTCTTGCCAAAGGAAAGATAGAATAAGAAGTAGAGAGAGTTACTCAAGATAATGTGCATTATTTTTGTATGTCCTTGAAATTCTTGCAATGCATATTGAGTACAAAATGGCAAAGACTATTTTAACAAATTCAAGTATAATTTTCAGACCATGTTCTTTTATAATAATGTGATATATATTACATTAGTCTCTGAACAACTTCTTGCTTTATTGCACCACATGGTAATCTGTACTTGATTGTATTTTCCTGGCCGCAATCTATAATCAGCCATTTCTCCAAGGACCTTTGGTTCCCTCCAGAAGTCAGTGGTTTTCAGAAACCAAAATCTATGCTCTAAGTATCTGCTAGTGGGATACCACTACTTGCATGCTACTACTTTATTATTTAAGAAGAAATGCACAAATAAAGGAACTTAGTACCCACCTTCAAATATTAGAAAAGGATTTTAAAATATATTTTAAAAAACAAGTATTTTAAGAAGTTACATGCATCTAGAGATGAAGATATTCTTAAGACCCAGAATTATAAAACAAAAAAAATTTTATGCTAAGGAATACCAAAAGCAAAACCAATAGTCAAATATGGCTAGAAGAGATACTTGTAATTCAAATGGTAAAAGATAGTATGTGTAATATCCAAATACACTTATATTCTGAAAAGAAAATGACAAACAACCAATGGAAATATGTATGAAGGTTTAAATGGAAATTAATAGTGAGCAAATCCAGTCAAGCAGCAAACATGAAAAATGCTCAAATTTCATAGTCATCATATGAATTCAAATGTCCAGGCACATTTTACTTTTCTCACTGGAAAACATTTTTAAATGGACATCTTGGGACATCTGGGTGGCTCAGTGGTTGAGCATCTGCCTTCGGCTCAGGGCATGACCCCGGGGTCCTGGGATCGAGTCCCACATCAGGTTCCCCACAGGGAGCCTGCTTCTCCCTCTGCCTGGGTCTCTGCCTCTCATGAATAAATAAATAAAATCTTAAAAAAATAAATGGATATCTTGCTGATAACTTGTGTCACCAAGGGAGAAAGAATGCTCACACATTTAGTAGAAAAAATGAGTTATCATATCCATTTTAGAAATCAATCCAGCAGTATCTATCAAAATAAAAATTATCTATAGTCTTTGAGCCAAATTTCAAAGTCCTGCACTCCTAGCTATGGAAAGAAAGGTGCCAATTCTTAAAATATACATATATGGATATGGGTATGGTTGTTGTTTCACTGGCTATTGTGGTGGGGAAAAATAAACGTATTATGGAGAAAAAGATAAATTGAAAACTCATCAACAGAGGAATGCATATCATGGAATACTATGCAGTCATGAAAAACAATGAATTAGAAACAGCAGAAGAGTTTCTGTAAGGTAATGTTAACTGAGATAATCCAGATGCTAAAATGCATGTAGCCTCAGATTCTACTTTAATAAAACCAAAAAGATCAGATAATTCCTCTCTCAATATGCTTATGGATACATACATTTATATAACCATGGCTTAAAAAAGCATTCTAAAGAAAAGAAAAAAAAAAGTCACAGGCTGCCTGTTTTCTTCTAGGAGTTTTATGGCTTCAGGTCTCATTTTGAAGCTTTAATCCATTTTGAGTGTATTTTTGCGCAGGGTGTAAGAAAGAGGGCCAGTTTCATTCTTTAGCATAGAGGCACCCGGTTCTCCCAACAATCTTTTTCTCATCATATATTCTTGCCTCCTTTGCCATTCATCGACCATAAACACCTGGATTTATTTCTGGATTTTATTCTGTTCTATTGATGTGTGCATCTGTGTATTTGTGCCAGGATCACACTGTTTTGATTACTGCAGCTTTGTGGTATATCTTGAAATCTGAAACTGCAATACCATCAGCTTTGTTCTTGTTTTTCAAGATTGCTTTGGGTGTTTGGGGTCTTTTGTGGTTCCATACACATTTTAGGATTCTTTGTTCTACTTTTGTGAAAAATATTGGTATTTTGATGGTATTTGCATTAAATCTGTAGATTGCTATAGGCAATATGAACATTTTAATAATATTGACACGTCCTGTCCATTAGCAGAATTTCTTTTCATTTGTGGGGGTCATCTTTAATTTCTTTCACCAGAATTTTACAGTTTTGGAATAAAGGTCATTCACCTCCCTGGTTAGGTTTATTCCTAGGCATTTTATTCTTTTTGATGCAATTGTAAATGGGATCGCTTTCTTAATTTTTCTTTCTGCTATTTCATTATTAGTGTATATAAATACAACAGATTTCTGTATACTAATTTTGTGTTCTGCAACTCTATGGAATTCATTTACAGTTCTAGTAGTTTTTTGGTGGAATCTTTAGTGTTTTCCATGTATAATACCATGGCATCCGCATATAGTAAAAGTTCTGCTTTTTCCTTACAAATTTAGATGCCTTTTATTTCCTTTTCTTGTCTGACTGCTGCGACTAGGACATCCCATACCATATGATTAAAAATGGTGAGAGTGGACACCCTTATCTTGTTCTAGATCTTAAATGTTTTCAGTTTTTCACCACTGAGCATGATGTTAGCTGTGTGTTTTTCATATAGAGCCTTATTATATTGAGGTATGTTCCCTCTAATCCTATCTTGTTAAGAGTTGTTACCATAAATGGATGTTGTACTTTGTCAAATGCTTTTTCTGCATCAGTTGAGATGGTATCATCTTTATCATTTCTCTTATTAGTGTCATATATCACATGAATTGATTTGCATATATTAAACCACTCTTGTGTCCAATGAATAAATCCTACTTGATCGTGGTGAATGATTTTTTTAATGTACTGTTGGATTTTATTTGCTAATACTTTGTTGATGATTTCTGCATCTTTGTTCATCAGAAGTGTTAGCCTGTAGTTATATTTTTCTGTTCTATTTTTATCTGGTTTTGATATCAGGGTAATGCTGGCCTCATCTAAAGAATTTGGAAGGTTTTCCTCCTCTCTATTTTTTTTAATAGTTTGAGAAGACTATGTATTAACTCTTCCTCAGTAGAATTCACCTGTGAAGACCTCCTGGACTTTTTGTTTGTTGGGAGTTTTTTCATAACTAATTCAGTGTAATTGCTAGTAATTAGTTTGTTCAAATTTTCTATTTCTTCCTGCTTCCATTTCTTTTAAAAGATTTATTTATTTATTCATGAGAGACACAGACTGAGAGAGAGAGGCAGAGACATAAGCAGAGGGAGAAGCAGGCTCCTTGCAGGGAGCCTGATGCTGGACTCGATCCCAGGATCACAACCTGAGCCGAAGTCAGGGTCCCAACTGCTAAGCCACCCAGGCGTCCCTCTTCTTGCTTTAGTTTTGAAAAGTTATATGTTTCTAGAAATTTATCCATTTCTTCTAGGTTGTCCAATTTGTTGGCATATAGTTTATCATAATATTCTCTTATAATCTTTGTGTTTCTGTGGCATAAATTGTTATTTCTCCTCCAACATTTCTGATTTGAGTCCTCTTTTTTTGATGGGTCTGGTTAAAGACTTATCAATTTTGTTTATCTTTGAAAAAAATAGTTCCTGGTTTCATTGGTCTGTTCTATTTAGTTTCTATCCCATTTCTTTCTGTTCTAATTTTTATTATCTGCTTCCGTCTACTGGTTTTAAACTTTGTTTTTTTTTTCTAGCTCCTTTAAATATAAGGGTAGGTTATTTGAGGATTTTCTTCTTTTTTTAAGATTTTATTTACTTATTCATGAAAGACACAGAGAGAGAGGCAGAGACACAGGCAGAGGGAGAATCAGGCTCCTTGCTGGGAGCCCAATGTGGGACTTGATCCCAGGACCCCGGGATCATGACTGGAGCCAAAGGCAGACACTCAACCAGAGTCACCCAGGTGCCCCAAGAATTTTCTTCCTCATTGAGGTAGGCCTGCGTTACTATAATCTTCCCTGTCAGAACAGACTTTGCTGCATTCCAAAGATTTTGAACCATGGGTTTTCATTGCCATTTGTCTCCATATATTTTTTAAATTTCTTCTTTGATTTCTTAGTTGACTCATTCATTGTTTAATAGTATGCTATTTAGCCTCAGGAGTTTAGCTTAGCATGTGTTCATGCTCTATCCAAATTTTTTCTTGTGACTGATTTCTAGTTTCATACTATCATGGGCAGAGAAGATATATGATATGACTTCTGTGTTTTTTAATTTTTTGAGATTTGTTCTGTGGCCTAGCATGTGATCTATCTGGAGAATGTTTTATGTGCACTTGGAAAGAATTTGTATGCCACTGATTTTGGAATGTTCCAAATATATCTGTTAGATCTATCTAGTCCAATGTGTCACTTAAAGCCACTGGGGCAGCCCAGGTGGCTCAGCAGTTTAGCACCACCTTCGGCTCAGTGCATGATCCTGGAGTCCCAGGACTGAGTCCCACATCGGGCTCCCA
The DNA here is from genome assembly GCF_053574225.1 of Canis aureus. Lineage (NCBI taxonomy): Eukaryota > Metazoa > Chordata > Mammalia > Carnivora > Canidae > Canis > Canis aureus. The sequence continues at coordinate 67,846,276 of NC_135611.1, read as the reverse complement.
GCATGGAGCCTGCTTCTCCCTCTGTCTGTGTCTCTGCTTCTCTCTCTGTCTCTCATGAATAAATAAATAAAATCTTTAAAAATAAATAAATAAAGCCACTGTTTCAGGGCACCTGAGTGGCTCAGTCAGTTGGGCATCCAACTCTTGGTTTTAGCTCAGGTGATCTTGGGGTCATGGGATTGGGCCCTACGTTGGACTCGATGGCAGAGTCTGCTCTCTCTCTTTCACCCTCTCTCAAACAAATGAATGAACAAAATCTTAAAAAATAAATAAATAAAGCCACCATTTCCCTGTTAACTTTCTTTCTGGATTATCTATCCATTGTTGTAAGTGTTACGTTAAAGCCCTCTACTTTCATTATATTACTGTCAACTTTTCTTTATGTCTGTTAATATTTGCTTTATGTATTTAGGTGACCCATGTTGCATGCATATTTACAACTGTTGTATTCTCTTATTGGATTATTCCCTTTATCATTATGTAGTGCTCTTTTTCTCTTATTGCAGTCTTTGTTATAAAGTCTATTTTGTTCAATATAAGTATTTTTACTCCAACTTTCTTTTTGCTTCTATTTTTGTGTGTTTTTCCATTCCTTCACTTTCAATCTGCATGTGTCTTTAAGTCTGAAGCAAGTCTCTTATAGACAAAATACAGATGTGTCTTGCTATTTTATCCATTTAGTCACCCTATGTCTTCTGATTGGAACATTTAAACCATTTACATTCAAAGTAATTATTGACAGAGATGTACTTATTGCCATTTTCTTACTTGATTTATGGTTGTTTTTGCAGTTCTCTCTTTCTTCTTTTGCTCTCTTCCCTTGTGGCTTACTGGCTTTCGTTAGTGATGTTTTGGATTCCTTTTTATTTTTTTGCATATTTATTACTAGTTTTTCATTTATGGTTACCATTATGCTTACATATAATATCTTATGCATCTGGCAGTCTATATTAAATTGATGATCACTTATGTTTGGACCCATTCTAAAAGCACTAAAACTTTTCCCCACCCATTCACATTTTATGTATACACCATATTTCACATTCTTTGTGAATTCTTTGACTGATTTTTACAAATATATTTGGTTTTACTGCTTTTGTGCTTTAACCTCTCTACTGGTTTTATAAGTGATTAATCTAGTATTTTTATTACGTTTGTATTTACCCATGAAATTTTTTCCTTTCCTAATTTTCTTAATCCTGAAAATTTCCTTCCACTCAAAGAATTTCCCTTAATGTTTTTTTGTAAGGCTGGTTTAGTGGTGATGAACTCTTAATTTTTGTTAGTCTTGGAAACTATTCCTCCTTCTATTCTGAAAACACCCTTGCTGGGTAGAGCATTCTTGATTGCAGATTTTTCTTTTCCTTTCACCACTTTGAATATATCATGCCACTTTCTTCTGTCTAGCAAAGTTTCTGCTAAAAAATCAGCTGATAGCTCTGTAGGATTTTCCCTATTTGCAACTATTTTCTCTTGCTGATTTTAAAATTCTCAATTACTATCTTTTTTTTTTTTTTTGCCATTTTGATTATTATTTGTCTTAGTGTAGTACTCCAAGGTTGATTTTGTTGGGGATTCTCTGCGCCTCCTGGATCTGGATGTCTGTTTCCTTCCTCAGATTAGGAAAGTTTTCAGCCATGATTTCTTCAAATAAATTTTCTGTTCCCTTTTCTTTTTCTTCTCCTTCTAGAATTCCAATAATGCAAATGTTATTACTCTTGGCAATATTGCTGAGTTTCCTTAATCTGTTCTCATTTTTTATGATTCTTTTCTGGGTGTTTTTTGTTGTTGTTGTTGTTGTTGTTGTTGTTGTTGTTGTTTTTGCTTTTGTTTTGTTGCTCAGCTTGGTTACTTTCCAATACTCTGTCTTCTAGCCCGCTGACCAATTTTCCTGCCTCCTCTAGTCTAGTACTGATTCTTTCTAATGTATTTTTAATGTCAGTTATTTAATTCTTCATCTCAATCGGTTCTTTTTTCTATTTTCTATCTCTATCTCTTTGTTGAAGGTCCCTCTGAGATCCTCCACTCTTCTCTCAGGTCTGGTGAGTGTCTTTATGACTGTTACTTCAAATTCTTTGATTTGGGACATATTTCTCTGTGTCCCCATCTTGTCTAAGTCTCTGTGTTTGTATGTATTAGTAATATCAGTTACATCTTCTAATCTTGAAAGTAGTGGCCTTATGAAGAAGAGGTCCTATGGTATCCTTTAGTGGAATGTCCTCTGTTTATCAGAGCCAAGTAGCTCTTATGTGGGTTATGTGGGCCCTACTACCATGGCTAAGCCTTGTTTGCCTTCAGTCCATAGAGCTGCAATGGCCCACTATGCCTGTTTGCAGGGTTTGGTCCCCATGCTGTTAAGGGACCAGTTTGGCACCACTGAGGGATTTTAGTTGTGTGGTGTCTGCAGTCAGACCGAAAACCTGCCTTCAGCCCATTTGCCAGGGCTTCGGTCACACTGGACTGCAAAGCACTGCCCCTGTGTTATCCCCTGAAAGGCTGTTGGTGGTGGGTGGGGCCAGCACTCAGGCTAGATTCCTGGCAGAGACACTGATTGGCAGGGCGGTCTCTCTACTCTAAGAGTTATAATGTTCAACTGCTGGAACTACAAGTGTACTGGTGTGTGTGGTTATCTTTCCCTCTCCCCAGGGCAAGAGCCACTTTGGAGTAGCACAGTCCCTGCCAGGGATGTTTGCAGGATGCAAGGCATTGGAGGATCTCCTGCTCAGTATTATCCAGTTAGGTGGAGGGTGTTTGCAATGTTTCCTTCAGGTGTTCAGCTATCTAAGCTGGGGGTAGGGTGTATAGGGGAGAGAAATGGCACCTGTCAACTGTTCATTCTCGGAGAAGTCTCCTAACAATTCCAGCTCCTCCAGCATTCATTCTAAGTTTAACAAATAAATCTCCTTCAAGTGTATCCCAGATATTTTTCAAACTGCTGTTTCTAGGTGGTGGTTTTTTTGTTTGTTTGGTTTGTTTTTGTTACACTGTCTCTTCAAGGGCAAGGACTCCATCTCCTATTACCCTCTGGTTCTACCAGAGCTAAGCCCATCGATTTTTAAAGTACCTGGAGATAAGCTGGTTATAAATGTTTTTGCAGTTAAGCCCCATGGGTTTCAAAGCCAAATTTTATGGGGACCCATCTTCCTACTGCAGGTCCCCCATGTCTAGAGTGCCTGGTGTGGGATCTACTCCTCTTCCTTCTCCATGCCTGTGGTTATCTCCCATTTCTGGTTAATCTCTCCTGTTGTTTGGTTCATGGCCATATCTCCAGCCTTCTTATCTTTTTCCATGTATCCTCACTCTCTTATATTAACTATGGCAAGTCTCTTCTGCCAATCTTCTCATTGTTTTTTGAGTTCCATGTACTGACGTAGCTGTTATCTAGGTATATCCATGGCATAACGTCAGTATCCTCCCACTCTACCATCTTTTCAGAAGTTGAAAATAAATCATTTTAAAGATGAGCAAAAGATGTGTATGGATACGTACAAAAAAAAGATATACAAATGTCCAGTAAGCACATGAAAAAAAAGTTCAATATGAGTAGTCATTAGGAAAATACATGTTAAAATACAATGTGGGGGTGCCTGGGTTTCTAAGTCAGTTAAGCATCCAACTTTGGCTCATGTCATGATCTCAGGGTCCTGGAATTGCATCTTGCTGCCTTAGGTCCCCACTCAACAAAGAGTCTATTTCTCCCTCTCCCTCCCCCACTGCTCCTCCTTCCCGCTTGTCCTCTCTTTCTCTCATAAATAAATAAATAAATAAATAAATAAATAAATAAATAAATAAATAAAATCTTTTTAAAGATAAGATAAAATAAAATACAGTGTGAGGGGCACCTGAGTGGCCCAGTTGATTAAGCAACCAACTCTTCATTTTGGCTCAGGTCATGATATCAGGATTGTGAGATTAAGTGCTTAGTCAGGCTCACTCTGGGCATAGAGCCTACTTAAGATTCTCTATTCCTCACCCTCTGCCTCTCCCTCCTCTCTCTCTAGAAAATAATAATAAAATAAAACAAAATGGATAAAATATAATGTGATATAAAAGACAATGTGGTACTACTGCATATTCACTGGAGTAGTTAAAACAACTGTCAATATTGAGAATTGGTAAGCATATGGAGAAACATCGTTGGTGAGAATACACAATGGTACAGTTACTTTGAAAGAAATACTAGTTTGGTAGTTTTTCAAAAAGTTGAACACATATTTACCATATTGCCCAGAAATTCCAGTCCAGGTTATCTACCCAAGAAAATTAAAAACATCTATCTATAAAAATGCTTGTATATAAATAAGCATTATTCATAAACATTCATTTAGAATAATTCATAATGGGCAAAAACTAAACAATCTAAATATCCATCAACTAACTGGTCGATGGATAAGCAAAATATGGTATCTCCAGACATGGAATACTACTGAGCAATTAAAGGAACAAAATATTAATACATGCAGCAGTACGGAAGAGTCCCAAAAACACTGCCTGAAGAAACCAGACACCAAAGATTACACAATACATGATTCCATGTACACAAAATTTCTAGAAAGGCAAAATGACAGAGATAAAAAGATCAGTGTTTGTCAGGGGCTAGGTGGGAACAGAAGGTAACTGCAAAGGGACACGTGGATTTTTTTGGTAAGTGAAATCTTATTAAACTAGATTGTGGTGATGGTTGCATAGTGATATATATTCACTAAGCTTAATTGAATTATACACTTTAAATGGTGAATTTTGTGGTATGTAAATTAGACTCCAATGAGGTTGTTGACATATGATGGGATACATACATCACTGGGAAAGGGAGATGGTGTTTGGTGGTAGACTAAATGCATATCCTCAAAAATAAATTATAATTCCGATTTCTCAAATACAGTTGACACTTTGACAACACAGGTGTGAACTACACAGTTCCACTTACATACAGATCTTTTACGATAAATACAGTACTATAAATGCATTTTCTCTTATGACTTTTTAAAAAGATTTTATTTATTTATTCATGAGAGACATAGAGAGAGAGAGAGAGAGAGAGAGGCAGACACACAGGCAGAGGGAGAAGCAGGATCTATGCAGGGAGCCTGACGTGGGACTCGATCCCGGGTCTCCAGGATCACGCCCTGGGCTGAAGGCAGTGCTAAACCGCTGAGCCACCCAGGCTACCCTCTCTTATGATTTTTAATATTTTATTTACTCTAGTTTATTTTGTTGTATGAATATAATACATAATAATACAGCATACAAAATACATGTTAATTGTTATGTTATCAATTGGGCTTCTAGTCAACACTAAGCTATTAATAAAGAATTTGGGGAATCAAGTTATATGTGGATTCCTGACTGAGCTCCTAACACAGCATTGTTCAATGGTCAATTGTAATTTTTCATAAAAAATTTATTGTTTTCAATTTTTTTAAAAAAGTATGTGACTAACAGACATCTTAATCAGAAATATATCAGTCTAAAAATGTTAACATTTTTTAAAATTCTGTAACTAAAATAGACAGTGGCTTGATAGGAACTTTGTTATACAGCCATTATTATAATTCCTCAGGGAGGAAATTTCAGCATTAACTAAGAGGAAATAGCTCCCTCTTTAATAGTAAAAAAAAAAAAGGGGGGGGGGTTGGGGTGGGGGACACACTCCAAGATTGGCCCTCAGAGAGTACCCTCTGATGAGGAAGGATCATTATATGACACCAACCACCCTCACTTTGTTCTGAGGTTCGTACTGGTCTTTGGTGTGTGTTTTTTTTGTGTGTGTGTGTAAGATTTTATTTATTTATTCATGAGAGACAGAGACAGAGGAAGAAGCAGGCTCTCCACAGGAGCCTGATGTGGGACTTGATCCCAGGACCCCAAGATCACATTCTGAGTCAAATGCAGATGCTCAACCATTGAGCCATCCAGGCGTCCCTGGTCTTTGGTTTTCTTACAGCTTAGTGCTGCTACCACCATGCTAATCAAGGAGGATTCTTTCCTTTATCAAGTTGGATAGATAACCTATTTGGTTCCCCAGAGTACAGTTGACACATAGTTGGAAAGAAGATTATTAACAGCCCCTCGGAAGCAGAGACCATATTCTTATTCATTTCTGCATCCCTGGAATTGATGACAGTGATTCACAAGTATGTTGTCCAGTGAGTATAAATAAACTCAGCTGAGCGAAAAAGAAAATACAAAGAATACCTTTGTTTTAGCTAAACTGCATTGCAATAAATATATTTCCCCTACCCCTAGGGAGTCTATACTTATTTTATCCAAGTGGGACTCTTGGACAATGACGATACTTTACCTAAGTCTCTTTGTGGTCCTTCTCCATGTGATCCATACAAACTGCCATAGGTCCTTCTTGATGGATAATTTAAAGATCAAAAGAGGGAGACAGAGTCCCTGCTTCTGCTTCAAAAGCAGATCCTAAATAGACTCTTAGGACCTGCCTTTGAAGTTCCAGTTTCCCGTAAAAAAATAAAAAAAAATAAAAATCACTTTTTCTCCAGTTAATTCACACCAGAAATCACTTTCCCCATTAATTGAGTCTACTTACCTAAGCATTGTGAAGACCAGAGTTCTAACCTCATCTCACTAAAATTCTAACCTCAGGGCATGTGGGTGGCTTAGTTGATTAAGCTTCTGACTCTTGACTTCACCTCAGGCCATGATCTCAGGGTCTAGATCAAGCCCCACGTCAGGCTCCCCACTCAGAGGGGAATCTCCTTGTCTCCCTCTCCCTCTGCTCATTCTCTCTCTCTCTCTCTTTCTCTCTTTCAAATAAATAAATAAATCTTTTAAAAACGTTTTAAATAAAATTCTAACCTCAATATTCATATGAGATAGATACAATTGGTAGCTAAAAGGTAGGGGGTGGAGTTTGTTTCTTTGCATCACGTTCCACATTTTCATTACCGCCTTTTCATTCTTCTCCTACATCAGCATCCTGCACTATCCCATCCAACAAGCTTCCAGGCATTGCAAACTATACTAATATACTCATTTGTTCGTTCTTGCTTTTCCCTATTGATGCTAACATGGAGTCCCTATCTTGAGTTTTTAAAGTACTGTCTTTATTTCTTGAGAATTAAAAAAAAAGGAAAGGGGGGATCCCTGGGTGGCGCAGCGGTTTGGCGCCTGCCTTTGGCCCAGGGTGCGATCCTGGAGACCCGGGATCGAATCCCACGTCGGGCTCCCGGTGCATGGAGCCTGCTTCTCCCTCTGCCTGTGTCTCTGCCTCTCTCTCTCTCTCTCTGTGTGTGTGTGACTGTCATAAATAAATAAATAATTTAAAAAAAAAAAGGAAAGGAAACTGGAAGAATGAAATATTAATTTCTCAGTACTGACTATGTATCTTAGTTGCTCTCCTTGGTTCATCAACTCCTTCCCTCCTTGGCAATCCACCCACCAGAATAAAGCACGGCTTTTTGGAGCCCGCGTCACTTTTCAAAACCTTAAATTTGCTCTAAAACCAAATATACCAAAAATAGAATTACTTAGAGAATATCAAAATGGTTCTGTGGAACAGCCAAACTTCCAAGCTCTGCCACACTTAAAAAGTGAGCCAACAAATAAACCGAGAAATTCTTCAATAGCTTCTCATGGGTCATAATGTGACATTTAAATTTAGCTGGACTCCTCGCTATGCAGAACGTTTATCAGCGGCTACCACGTGAACATTTCCCAAATCATGTGTTCCATACATAACAATGAGGTCCTCGATGGATAATTTGAGGAGGGCTTAATTAAAGGCCTTTTATCAATATGTAGACAGATTCATAAAGAGGGATAGTATAGAATCGTAAGGCTTATAATTGGTGAGGAGTATTGCCAGCTCTAGGTCTGAAGGGGTAAGGAGAGGGAGCACTTACAGGAATCCAGAGACAGTGGCTCTATGAGTAGGGCCATCTGGTAAGAGTTAAAGGATGCAGCAAATCTATGGTGACCTGGTTTCTTGGAAGAGGAAGCCAAGAAAGACCATCCTCACTGCTCTTTCCTCTCACTCTCCTCTCCTGAGGTTGCAAATGTCCCAGTTGAATCAAACACGGGAGCCCCCAGGCATGAAATCCAGAGGGTTCAGCATCCTGAGCACAGAACAAAGTGAGGAAGAGTGGAGAGTGAATTCGGAAGGGCCAACAGCGGAAGCTGTCGGACACATCATAGGTTCCTAATAGTCATTATGGAAAAAGAAAGAAGATACGTTGGCCAAATAACTGCTGGCTGAAAGAGAGCCAAATGGATATAGAGAAAGAGAGAGAAATATACACGTTTTATGTCGTCCCAAGGTACGAGGGAGGATATAGAATGTACTATCTTCAAAACTTTCTTTTTAATGGAACTCTTTTAAAACCCACTTAGCAGAATAGGTGTTTCACAGAAATCACCAAAGATTCACTGAATGTGCAATGGCTGGTTTCCCTGAGTCTCTTCAGCTATGCTGCAAACTCCAGAGCAGGAACTCTGACACCTCCCCTTGTCCACATTGCCTGAGATATAAATATTTATTGAATGACTGAGTGAAAAGAATAAATTAATTAAAATTAGTTTTCCTTGTCAATACCAGTTACCTCTATTTCTCTAGTCCTGATATGTATCCCAGACTTCTCCATCTGGTACCTTCGATAGTTCTTTATTCTCTATCACAAACCAAAATTTTCAAGTTTGGCCCTATTGACATTAAGGTCACATTATTGTTTGTCACAGAGGGTTGTCCTCTGCATTGTAGGATGTTTAGCAGCATTCCATTACATTCAAGTCGCACTTCCCCAGCTGTGTCAACCACAAATGTCTCCAAACATTGCCAAATGTCCCAGGGGAGTTGGGAGAGGGGAGACAGGAGGAAACAGGTTCCTTGTTAAGAACCACTGTTCTAAAATACTCCTCCTCTTCCTCTGACTAAATATAAAGGCATCTCTAAGATGTTACCTTTACCGAAATTTTGTTTTCCTGAAACCATATATGGTGTCTTCCCTTTTCTCAGCCATTGTAATATTGACTTTTAACCTTCTATAAGAGCACCCATCACTTTCCATCTTAAATTTAATTGCTTGTATTCTTTCAGTAGATGAAAATGCCATGAAAATGAAAACATGTCTCTATTTCCCAATGTACCTGGTGATGTTTCTTTTGTAGGCTATAGTAAACGCTCAATAAATATTTTTAAATGAATGTTTTTTTCATATGCAAAACCGTGATCATATGGTCACTTTGCTTTTGCATTAAGTGAAGGGCTTTAGCAAAGATGAATCTTAGAAGCTCTCACATAACAAATCTCTTTGTGATAGGGAACTGGGAATAATAATACTTGCTCACTTGCTGGGATACGAGAGAGGCTTATGACCATGAGAAAAACAAAATTCATAAAAGCAAGTTACCCGTGATTTCACAGTCTAAACATCGAGATTCAAAGCAAGATTTCACATCCTTTTCTTAAGTGTTGTTTTTTAAGGTTCTAATTAACATAGAGTTCCAAATGAAGCATTAAAAAATAAATTGAGGAGACCAAATGCAGGACTTTGGTTGGTTAATACTTACCATAAAAATTTACCTTTAATAATGAGGCCTATAAAAATTTTTTTCATCTTCAAAGTACTCTAAAACATTAATTAATTATTGCAAGACTTCTGTGCAATAAATAATGAAGTATTATTATCACTCTCTTTATTGATGGGAAAATGGAACAAAATTGTTTAAGAACTTTCTCCAACTAGTTTAGGTCAGCTACGGTGTTAGACTTCTAATTTCTTTCAGTGAATCTTTTTTCTCCCCCTCTCTAAAACCTGATTTAGAAATCATTTTTATGAAATACATTTTATGAAGTCTGGTAACAGAAGCCTCAAATAATATCTATTGTCAGAGATATAAATAATAAACTCTCCTCTTTCCACTAAATATTAAATCGAACTTCAATCTTCAGTATCCCATTTTCATGAACTATAAAACTTTAAAAAGTGGTCATTTCTAGATATTACATTTCCATTCCTTCAGCATCATTATTAGCAACTGGATGAACATTTTCTTCAAGAAAATATGTAATCTTTTAAAATTCTAGCTCAAAAAGAAATGAAGTTCAAAACACGGTTTGATGATATTCTAGGATTTACAAACCTAGCACTTCCCTTAGTAAATAAAATGACATGAAATTTACTGTGTTCTGTCATATATTGTAATATATTCAGAAGTGAACTGCTGGAAAAGTTTTACATATCTCTGTCAATTTTGTGTTTGTAAATTTGCTATTTCTGATGAGTTATAGGGACTGTTCACAGATTTAAAAAAACGGATTGCTTGTCCTCTTAATTCCATACAGAGTGTGGATATGTTTTGTATTCACACCACTTCCTCATAATACAGATATTCAAAATGATGTCTGCAGCCACAGACTCAATATAAATGGTTCTACATTTCCTTGGGGTTGTCAATCACTCCTGTGCCTCTTTTCCAAAATGGTCAGTTAAAGAGAAACTTTTCACTAAACACCCAATTTCTATAATCATAACTTGCCTTCTTTGGAGGAATCTTTGTTTCTATATAACAGATCAACCTGTAACAGTTTTACTTCTTCAGAAAATATGAACTAATTCATCAGTTTTAAAATTAGATGCGTCAAGGGGTGCCTGGCCAGCTCAGTTGGTAGACAGCATGTGACCCTTGGTCTCAGGGCTGTGAGTTCAAGCTGCATGTTGGGTGTAGAGTTTACTTTAAAAAAGTGCTTTTAAAAAATTGTATTCAAGGATGCCTGGGTGGCTCAGCGGTTGAGCGTCTGCCTTTGGCTCAGGGCATGATCCTGGAGTTCCAGAATCGAGTCCCACATCAGGCTTACAGCAGGGAGCCTGCTTCTCCCTCTGCCTATGTCTCTGCCTCTCTCTGTGTGTCTCTCACGAATAAATAAATAAAATCTTTTTAAAAAATTGTATCCATCAGTTATATAATAGTTTAGTGTCCCAATGTGCTTCTTCAGAAAGGAAGGAAGCCAACAGACAGGATAGTGAGAGGGACACTGAATCACTGCTTAACATTTCAAATTAAAGTTGTCCACTCAGTGTAAAGGAAGGTGAGGGAAGGGAAAAGACACTATGGGGAAGGACTAGGAGTTTCTACAGTAGCAGGGAAGAGGGCTTTAGGAGTAATCACTGTCAACGATGTTATTTCTTCACTAGTGGGATGGCTCATGACTCTGACCTATCACGGAAGTCTTGAACTCTGTCCAGGAAGATATAGTTAACTCCCACAAAAAGAGCCACTTCAAGAGCCTGCCTTGAAACAACCTCTTTCTTACTATTTTTACAGTTTTAGGCATCTACATGCTTGCCACCACTGTGACGTTAATCAGGATGTGTAGGCGAGTGAAATCAAGAGTGGAATGAGAAAATTCTCCTGAGATGATACAGAAAGAGCAAATGCTAACATTTCCCCTAAGTTCACACTGAACATGCCAGTATAAAAATACCCATAGTCAGAAATATTTTGTTTGCTCCTTTGTTTTTGTACAGAAGTCATCTGAGTCTCCAGTGTGATTTGAATAAAAATTTGGCCAAGTGTGAATTAAAAGGAGTACTTATGTTAAATCTTAGATTAGGATACTGTTGTGTGTTAAAGTACAAATGTTATTTTCAAGAAATGAAGGGGAAGAGGGAGGCTGGAAGGGCAGGCAGATATAAGGAAGAAGCATGGAAAGAAAAACCATGTAGGGTCTATAAGATGTCTCCATTTTTTTTTTTTTTATAAGATGTCTCCATTGACCATTTTTTGTTTTGTTTTTACACTTTTAAAATGCTAATTGAAGTATAGTTAACATACAACATTAATATCAGTTTCAAGTGTAAACATAGTAATTCAACAATCGTGTACATCACAAAATGCTCACCACAATTGATGTAGCTACCATCTGTGTCACCATACAAAGTTATTACAGTATTATTGACTATATTCTCTATGTTGTACTTTACATCCCTAGGTCTTACTTATTTTAAAACTGGAAGTTTGTACCTTCACCTACTTTCATTAACTATTTTTATATATGTCATATCATGTCATTCCCACAGCATGCCTGTAACAGAGATATTTATATACCAATTTTTATTAAAAAAATGCTTGAAACTGTTAGATAAACCTCCCAAGATTACTAATTAATGAGTGATTTTTAAACCAGATCTAGTATAAAAATCTAGAACTTGAATCTAGAAAACCAAACTTTTGTACTTCACAATTCTAATATGTTATCACTCATTTATACTAATCAACACTTAAAAATCTAATATATTAGTGTTAGTATTAAAGCCAAAGAAAAAAGTATCAAAGGATAAACAGTGGGGTAGGTTAAAGAGACCATTCAAGAAAAAAGGGCAAGAAAGAAGTTCTTGAAGTAAGCTGTATCCTCTCTAAAAATTTTTTAAAATAAAGAAAATAGATCAGGAGTTTATAAAAGAACCTTGCAACCACCACATTTATGAAATGCAGCTTCATACAAAGGAAAGGCATTAAAATAAAACAAAACAACCAAATTATGATCAACTCATCAGTTAATAATAATTAACCAAAATTCTTGGTCACTACAACAGTCCAACACACAATATAGATTTAATAATTGGTTAGAACATGATATGATACTATCCTTTCAGAAGACTAATAAAAATACACTGAGAGAGAGGGACAGAGAGAAAATCATAGTCCTGCCTTGTTTCTAGCCAAAATTCAGTGCAATGCCTCTAATCTTACAGGCATTTATCATCCATGAGACAGTTTTCAATTCATTCAATGCCAATCATTTCTCAGCCAAAATGACAGTGGCAATTCAAATTAATTTTTCAAAATTTTCCTCAGGTACTTCTAATGTTTATTAAATTCCAGGAACTACATATTGAATCTACTGTCTTTCCTCTATTCTCAAAGTTTGTAATTCTACACAAACTATCAATTTCAGCATGATTTATCCTTTATAAAACCATGTTATTTACTGCCCATTGATTCCATTGCCCTCTAAATTTTCCAAGATGTTCTAGCGTATAGGAAGAACAGGTTTATCACAATTGATTAAGAGTTTTTATGGTCTCATACTCTTTTTATTTCACCTTTCATAGAACTTCTATATCTCATGTAGAGATAAAAACCCAAAAATAGAACCTAGGAAAAGTCTTCTTGGACAATGATTTTCCAAAGATATTGGTTCCTTAAACACCTAGAAAGTCAGAGACGTTGTTTCTCTTACAGAAAAAAAGATAACAGGAAGCTCTAGATGTTTTTTATTTTCTTGCTAAAATGGATTATAAATTTGAGCAGATTGAGAGTGACAAAAAAAAAACAAAACCCCACAACAGAAGCTACATCTTTTATGGTATTTTTGTGCTTTTGCTATCATGGAACTTTAATGTTAATCTAGAAAAATCAGAAATATGAAGTATCAAATCCAATTTCAGTATGCCATGGCATTTTTTTGTGTGTGTTAAATGCTGGTACCCCTTGACCGGCTGCATGAGACAGAAAACAAAAACTAATAGAGGCTTGAATAAAATAGTGGTATAATTTTCTCTTCTGTAAAAGGATTCTGAAAGAAGGCAGATCTTTCAGAGACTGAGTGAGACTTCTTTCTTCTTACTCCACCATCCCTGCATATGCTTCCCTTCCCAAAGGTCTGCTCATGATTCAAAAAAGAAGAAAGATGAAGAGCATAATTCCTTTTTTAAAGGAGACTTCGCAGAAATATCACGTAACATTTCCACGTATGTATCAATGGAAAAAAATTAGTCACATGATCATACCCAATTATAAGGAAAAGTACAAAATAGTCATTTACCTGGGCAATAAATCAATTTTGTTACAAAAAAGGAACAAATGGACGATAAGAGGCAATTAAAAGTCTATGCTGCAGGAGAGTTCCTTTTTTCCCATTTTTAAAAGCATTCTTTAAATCCTTTTATTTATTTTATTTATTTATTTATTTTTTATGATAGTCACACAGAGAGAGAGAGAGAGAGAGAGAGAGGCAGAGACACAGGCAGAGGGAGAAGCAGGCTCCATGCACCGGGAGCCCGACGTGGGACTCGATCCCAAGCCTCCAGGATCGTGCCCTGGGCCAAAGGCAGGCGCTAAACCACTGTGCCACCCAAGGATCCCTCCTTTTATTTTTTTTTAAGTAGGATCCTCACCCAATGTGGGCTCAAATTCATGAACCTGATGTCAAGAGTTGCATGCTCTATCAATTGAGCCAGCCAGGCACTCTTTAAGTCCCTTTTTAATCATTTGCTATGTTGATCTTTCTTTGGACAATGGCTTTCATTGACCAACATCAAATTAATCAACCTTATATCATTGTCACTATCTTCTGAAGCTGTATTGATCATTCTGTCCTCTCTCCTAAGTTCCTAATTTCCAAATGCCTATTGTCATTTTGTTAGATATTCTGCAGCGTCACAGAGACAATGCTATGGATTCACCAAATCCATTCTCTCCTTTGGAGGCCCCACAAGAAGACACTTCTTAGCCCCCCCTTACTCTAAAGTTGAGGCCACTCTACTAAATTCAGACCAATAGAACACAGACAGAAGTGACATATTCTTTAAAAAATCCCATCTGATAGTTCACTCTTTCTCCTTTACCTGAGGCAGGAAGTGATAGACTCCAAGACGGCGGAGCTACGTAATTAAAGGAAGCTACATCCCTAAGTCACTGCTTAGAGGTGTGATCCAGGAATGACCTCTACCCAAATCCCTATCAGACCTCACGTTAAAAATCCGAGATTTTCAGGTACATGGCTAGCTCAGTTAGTAGAGCATGCACGTCTCAATCGTAGAGTTCAAGCCCCATGCTGGGCATGGAGCCTACTTTAAAAAAAGAGAAGAAAAAGGAGAATGAGATTTGTAAGATTACTTGTTACAATGATAAGCATTAATTACATTCATTCATACAAACAGGTATCAATAATTTGAGGAATCACCATATTCTCTGGAGAGTCAAATATAGTTCATACCAGAGTAGTTTTGTAAAGAGAACAAATCATGTTTGGAATTACAAGTTAAAAAAAAAAAAGGAATTACAAGTTTTCTTCATATGAACCAGATTGATTAACATCCAATGTCAATCAACTTATGAAAGATAGATGAATTTTATATAATAGTGTAAAGGAGAAAATCACAATCAGAGCAAATTCTCAGCACTCTTCCAGAAAGTCTAATGATTTTGATTAGCATTTCTTCGTTGCTCTATATATGTACTGTCTCTACTCCGGGATCATTGCATTTTTGTGAGCAGAGTTGTTGTCTAACCTCTGGTCACAGCACAAACACAGCGCATCTTATTCCATATGAAGTGGGTTCTCAATGATAATGATAACAATGCTGATGAAAATGATAATATTGGTAGAGTTGGGGTAAAATATACATTGGCATCATTTTATCAAGATTAGTAAATACGTCACCAACAGTACTTTCAAATGAGGAACTCAGAGTTGGAATTATTTCCTTTTGATTCCCTTTTCCCATTTCCCATTCCCAGTATAGAATTCATAGTGCTAACTTCAACTTTCATTCTTTCTTTGCTCCCTACCTTTTTGGGGCAGAGGCTGCCTCACCTCTTACATAGATACCAAGTTTTATCATCTGATCACTCTAAAACCTTCATTTGGGTCTTTCCTCTAAATTCATATTTGTGAAATGAATCAAAACATGTAAAATCATATTTGGCACCATCATCTTTTCATAAAAATAAAGTGCCTTCTCCAGAATTCCAAATGTCAACAGTTGCTACCTCACTTTTTCCCAACTGACACCTAAATCATTAGTCTTCTAATGTCTCCACACCCTGAAAGAAGTCACAAGAAGGATTCCCTACTCAAATAAAGAAGAATTAGAATAAATAAGTGTTACTGCTAAGATAAGACTCGATGCACACTTTTTAGGCACTTACAGGTGAATTATAATATGGATAAGTGTTTTCAGATGGGAAATACAAGGACAGTCTTTTTCATGCTATGCAATGTGTGGAGAAATAATAGTGATATTTATTCTAGTCATTTGAGCAGAGGTCACATTAAAGTCTTATAGAAGATGGGACGATGGGGGGAATGAGAAGAAATTTGATACAAACATAATAAGACTCCTTTGAAAAATAGCTTTAGAAAAATTGAGAAGGCTTTTACTGTTGACTAAGATAAGGACAAAGGGGAATAAAGAAAAAGGACAAAAAAAGGTATTCAGAAGAGAAGGAAAGGCATGGACAAAGGATTTTTGTTTTAAGTAGTGTAGAAAAGAGACTAAAAAAATTATGAGATATTACAAAGAGCACAAAAGAATACAGGGTTATCCTGTTCTACTTTCTTCCAATTTTCCCTGAAAAGAAAAAATGGTCATGAACACAGAAAAGAGAGGGTTATCCCAGGCGTGAAACCACTAGGAAGCAGGCGTGCGAAGTGCAGTAACAATATCAACTACAGAAGGAGATTGTTGCAAGTACAAAAGAGAAAATAACCCACCCTATTTGGTGACAGACCACACCCCACAAAAGAAGATTTGAGAAAAAAAAAATTCTTCACAGTTCAATAGAAATACAGCCAACTGATACAGAATTTAGAGGGCTGAAAGCACCCTCTGTGTGTGGGCCGGCACCTGTGCTCCCTTTCACCTGCCACCCCGCGTCTCCTGCCTGACTGTCCTCTTACAGAGAGCACCGGGCATAAAGTACACTGTCGCTCAGTGCTTGAGGAAATGTTCATGAATTTGAAGTGCTGTTTTAGAAAGGGGTACACACAAAGCTTTCCTTACATCGAATGATGTTTTATATTTGGAAACTGCACTGATGTTACATTTATAAAATTGATTTTCATAACTCTGATGAAAATCCCTCTTTTTCTTATTAAAATGTCCAGGATTTTTAACCTGGTAATAAACAAAAATGGGACAGTAGAGGAGAAAAGGGATCATCAGAAAACAAACAAATTTGGATCATCAGCCAAACCTCCCTTAATGATTAGTGGCGTGAGAGATGTCAGGGCCTAATCACCCTTATATACAAGCAACAGACTGTTGCTTTTCAGAGATTGCTGCTGATATAAAAACATTAAAGAACCAAATTAGATGTTCATAATACAATCATTTTTGACCTGCTGAGTGTATGTATAAAATAAAAACCACAGTTGACAATTCTATCGAAAAAAAAAAAAAAACTCTATCAATGCTACGTGATACGTGCCTTATATAAACCTAGACTGTCAAAGCTTGCTTATCTGACATAAAGGAAGATAACAGGGAGCTTCATGAATTTTTTTTCTTCCTGAAATAGATCATGATTTTTAGTGGCTTGAGAATGACAGAAAGCCATAGGCTACGCCTTCTATTGATTTGTTATGCTTTTGATATTAGGCACTTGTAACGACTACCCAGAAGGTGTCAGAAATATGCAAAATCAAATCTGGTCACAGAGTGCCAGGGAGTTAAGTTAAAGGAAGCACAAGATCTACAGAATCTAATACTCTGTAAAAATTTATCTTTAGGAGAACAATGTGGGGATAGTATAAATCAGAAAAGTATGAAGAAAAACATGACGGAATAGGCACCAATGTAGAGTACTCTGTTTAAAAAAAAAAAAAAAAAGGAAGAAGGAGCAAAACCTAAACATACCAGGAGCCCAGACATAGGTATTTAGGGGCTCTTCCACCGAGTTAGCTCACAGAGAAGTCATAATTACCCACTGGAGACGCCATTGCCGGCCAAAAAGCAGGAAGGAATTGAGGAAGAGAGTTGAGAGGGAAAAATTTCTCCCCAAGGAAAAAGATCAGAACTCAAAAGAAGGCTCTTTCCACTGACTTAGGCCTCTACAAAAGGAATTGAATAAGGACTTGCATGTCTAGCCCCACATTGTATCTCTTCCCTACTGATTTTTTTTTCTGAAACCACTACACCTGTTCCTATCTCTAGTGTTCTATGACTGTTCTCAAAGGTCAACTACCTACTGTAAAACGTTTTGTGAAATACTTGCAACAACAACAAAAAGTTGCATCTGTCGACCCTGCATAATTCATTTGGTATAACAATCTTGTTCTGCAAAACATGCTCTTGGCCTTAGTTAGTACTTTTAACTATTATTCCGTAACAAGATACAACTTCAGTCTCTATGACATTTTTAATTTCTCAAGGCTGTTTCACTTATGTTCCTCTGCTCTGTGAGATAAGATAAATGTAACTTCTCCAGGTTTTGAAGAAGTTAAAGAGGGGCACTTGGGTGGCTCAGTGGTTGAGCGGCTGCCTTTGGCTCAGCGCATGATCCTGGGGCCCTGGGATCAAGTCCCACATGGGGCTCCCTGCATGGAGCCTGCTTCTCCCTCTGCCTGTGTCTCCGCCTCTCTCCTCTCTCTCATGAATAAATAAATAAAATTTTAAAAAAAGAAGGCGTTGAAGAAAATGAAGCACCAAAGGGTCACACTGCTAAATGTTAGAACGCATTTCATGGTTCCCAGCTCATTAAACAATATAGAAGTTAAATTCTCTGCCCTGTATATAACCCAACCTCTACCCAGCAGTACATTTCAACCATGATACTTAACCTAGTTTGTAATTAAATGTTAGTGGGATGTTTTAATTAATCTCTCACCAAAAATAATCTCTATATGTCTGTTTTGTTTACATCCTTACTCTTCACAAAGCCCTGTCCCAGGCATAATAGATACTTGTTACGTGAATGGATGATTTTACTTTCATCAAATGATATCTAATCTTTGCACCTTCATCTGGTTATACTTCAGCTGTATCACCTGCAGTTCTTTCTTACACTTAGATATGGCTGAATGTATACTTCTAGTTCTTTCTATTGTATGTTTTTAGTATCTGTAGCCATCAAGAACCTGGTACGAGCCTCTCTCCTGTGGTGGTAGCCAAAATCGTTGAGAAAGTGAAACTTTTCTTCATGGAGTCTAGGAAGCAGTTAGAACAATTTTTAAAGTGCTGTGATCACTTATTAGGCAGGCCAATCACACAGTAAACATTTGATGAACTTCAGGATATCAAATCCAATACTTAAAACATTTTCCAAGTGAGTGAATAATTTTCTCTTAATCTAGAGCCATGATACATATTATAGGAGCCATGACTGCTGGCTGTCAGTCCACATGAGGTCACAATCTTCCTTTAAAAAGGACCCTTCTTAAGCCAGTATCACAGAGCAAGTAAAGTAAAAAGTGAACAGAGTGGCCATTTGAACTCTGACATTTCTTGCCAATATGTTAAATATTGCCAGTAATTGCTCTCATTTGGGTACCGAATTCCCTAAAATAGGTGGAGATTTGTATGTGTGTGAGTTCTACTTCTTGCTTTCACATGGACATCAAGTCCTTACACTTGAATATGAAAAATACCAATAAATACAAAAGTTTAACCTAACATTCTCTATAAGTGGAAGCTGGACTTGGTGGAACTAGAAAACTGAACATTTCTAAAAGATTTCCTCCACACTTCATACCTCAAAGGGAGAAGTGACATTTTCAGTTCTTGCTTCTCAATCAGGAATAAAGTTCTCCCAATTTAAGAAGGGAAAACAGAAGTAATTCAGAGACATTTTAAAGGTCAGTAATATATGACATAGAACTGAAGTCTGTGAAGAAAATCACTACTTTGAAAGGATAAAACTCACCACTCAACCTTCAAATACACTAATTAAAATGATATCTTCCTAAAGAAAAAATGCTAAGTCAGATACTTCATAAAATAACAGCCTAGTTTCACTGAAATTCAATTTCATATAACCAAGAGGTTCTTAAATGTCACTCAAACTCCCACACAAATGTATCAATGGTGATATAAAAAGAGACATTTTATTGATCATATGATTCAAATCTGAATTTCTTTATATCTAGACTGTATTTATAAAGGGTCAAACTTTGTTTCGTGTATATATCTGTTTTAAGAGTCAGTCGGGGGTCATCGACTTCCTTTAATTTCTCTACAGACTACATTTATTTTCATACCCGAACAATTGCTGTCTTCCTCACCCATCTCTAGTTCTTGATCACTTTTCACTCTTAGTAGTCATAAAAATAAGAAAAATGCCTTTGTAGTAAACCATTGAAGACATACTTTAAAACCTGTCTATAAATTGTTTCAATTGTTTTATTTCTCATTTATCACCTCCAGCTTCACTATGACAATTAAAATTTGGTTTGAAAAAAATTAAAAAATAAAATTTGGTTTGACTACACACAGAAAAATTATTATGAATATGTCTAACATGAAAACTCACCCCCCTCGATTCTGCTTTAGCTCTGAAGGAAGTACAAAATGTACCTACCTACCAGCCTAAACAAGAGGGTCAAGCTCAACCTCTGGGAAAACAAGAGTGGATGTCTTACTTCAGGCTGCTATACCAAAATACCATAAGTTTATAAATCTATTTCTCACAATTCTGGACACTGGAAGTCCAAGAAGAGGGTGCGGACAGGGTTGGGTTCTGGTAAGAGCCCTCTCCTGGGTTACAGACTTGTTATTGTATCCTCACAAGGTGGAAAGTAGAGGGACAAATGGGCCCTCCTCTGACTATTTTAAGGGCACTAATCTCCACTTTCATGACCTCTTCTAATTCTAATGACCTCCCAAGTCCACACCCCCTAATACATCACTTTGAGGGGTAGGGTTTCAGCATATGAGATTTGGGGAGACACAATATTCAGTCATAACATGAAAAACTTACTGGATCAGATAGGACATTGAAAGGGACCAGAATATACCCCCCAACATAGTTCCTTGGCATAGGGATTATGCTGAGCCACAGGCAATTGAGAAGCAGCACAGACAAGGTCACTCTGTCCTCCCCTTTTTGCCTAAAGGCATAGCCTGATTTCCCTTTGGTAAGGGTGTCATAAATTCCTATTTGTAGATGTGCCCCCCTTTTCAGGAAGAGGAAAACATCTCTTACCTGCATATGAAACCATACTCAACAATCCTGATCTCCTAGACATTTCCTAGCCATCTTCCTACAATTTTTTGCTCCTGGTAGCCCCAAATCTCTTTTCCTTTGTCTAGTCACTTCTCCATAATTGACCATTCCTTGTTAAAATGGCCCAAATCTAACTGCCTCTTTGTGTTTTCACTATTTTTCTGTGGGGCTGCATATACAGAAAATATTACTATCCCGAAAGAAACATGTGCCTTTTCTCCTGTTACTCTGCTTTTTCTCATTTTAATTCACAGGCCCCACAAACTCTGATCCTAAAGGGACAGAAGAAAAGTTGTCCCATCCCAGGAATGCTTTCGGCTGCAAGGGGGTGGGGGGAAGCCACTAAAACAATTGACCTCAGTAAAGACATTTGTTATGTCATATAGGAGATCATAGTTGTGGGAGGGCAATGGTTAGTTAATTAACTCAAGAATCCATTACACCACAACAACCTTGGGTTCTATGTCCCCCACACGGCCACTGGAACGTAGACGTATGTCCTCACGCTTGTCCTTTCAGCATAGCAAGATGTCCGCAGTAGCTTCGAACATCACATCCTCACACAATAACCAAAAAGAAGGAGTGAAGAGGAGATACATTCTCTTCCTTATATCCTTCAATAAGAAGGGCTAAAGCAGTCCCAGAAGCTGTCCAACTGATTTCCTTTCACGTCTCACTTGCCAAAATTCTGTCGCATGCCCATGCCAGAATGAATC
Source organism: Canis aureus (assembly GCF_053574225.1). NCBI lineage: Eukaryota > Metazoa > Chordata > Mammalia > Carnivora > Canidae > Canis > Canis aureus. Next base: position 67,824,650 of record NC_135611.1, on the reverse strand, counting down.
ACTTGGCAGGGGTCTGGAATTACCATAATTGGCTTGGACTAATCAAGCTTTACCCCTGGAGTTGGGGTGGAAGCCAAATTCTCCTGATGCTCAACCTCCCTGGACAGAGCAAGAACAAAACCAGTGCGGGTCTGCATGTAGACCACCAACCAACACTGTCATGGTCATGGTTTCTAATATTTCTTTTTTTGTTCTGCTCATGCATTCTTTTCTCTCTTACTTTCATCATATACTTAAGCACGGACTTACTTATTTTTCACAACCCCAAGTTTATAGCACCAGCTTAAAGAGTTCCCACTAGACCACTTTGTGGCACGTCTTATAAATAGGCTAACATTCAGTTCACAAAAGAAGCACTTACCAGCACATTAAGAAATGCAATTGTCCATTAACCTTCCTAATCTTTGAAGATCAGCAACATAATTCACTCAAGGTACCCGGGGGGCAGGAAGTGGCCTACAACATCACTCAGTAGATTCTATTACTTTAGTTCTTCAGACTCAAAGCTCGTGATGTTTGTGGTACCTTATAAACTCCTCAAGAGGAAAACCCTCATCTCCCACAGTGATATTTCATGAACAGCTAATAAATATTTATTTAATAAATTAATAAATTAGTGTTATTTATTTTTTGTGCTCCTCTTTTATATTCTGACTAGGTGAAGATTGCCTTCTGGAAGCTCAGTAAATGTCCTTTATCTGTTTATGGTCTGACTCTCCTTCAACCTAATTCATCCTACAAGTACGACCACTGGCTGTACGTTCAACTACGCTGCCCTACTTCACAATTCTTCACAGATTTGTGTTATCACTTGACATATTATGTTTGCCAATTATGACGATAGCATTGTTTCTTCGAATATCGCAGGGTTCAAAGGACTCTGCTTCAGGACGCTCTCTAACAAGTGCTGGTGCGCAAGGTCTCTCGTGAGCTGGCCTTTGCCACACCCAGGGTCATGTCATAGCTGTTGACGGTTCGGCCAGCACTCTGTCATTTAGTGTGCAATTTCCTTAGCATTCTCTGTGTTACACCGCTTTGATTCATTGGTCTCTACAGTTTTCTCTACCTGAAATGGTCTTTTCTACTTTGGGACTTATCTGGAGATCCCGAGATGTTTAATATAAATACTCTTGAGTGAATCTATTCTTTAGTTCGAATGGAATATTAATGGCAAATAATATGTCTCTTTCAAACTTCAACAAATTTCCTGCCTACTGTTTTAGCAAACAAAATTTTGAAATTGCTCCCCTATTATGTAACAGTTTCCCCTTTCACAGCTAGTATTTTGTGCCAACACCATGTTTCATTCACCAAGGATCTCTTATCGTTCCCTAGGATGGAAACACCCCTTCCTCTGTCCACTGATGTATTTCAAGTTCCTAAAACAGTGTCTGGCTTATAACATAGGCACTCTACCATGTTGTTGCTGCTGTTGTTGTTGTTGTTAGGATGACTAAATGTATTTATAGCTTCTATATCCATGCACATCTAGTTGAAGAGTCCTTGTAGTAGTTCTTTTTTTATCACTTTCTCTCATCCTTATTTCTTATTTTTCTTCCTCATATTAAATCTTTTATGCATTGATATATGCTGTATTTTAAAAAATATGCCAACTTCATCTCTTTTCACTTCCCATTCTGCTTTATACCCCACAAGTTCTAGTTTCAAAAATATTTAAAGTTCCCATTCTACCAACATGATTTAATTGGAAACCAAAGCCTTCTATAATTTGGCCCAATTTAATGCAGCTCTAATTCAACTTGACTACCTACACATCATTTCTGAACAAATTTACTTTACCCTTTCCTGCCTTATATCGCCCATTCATACTCTTGACATCTCACAGAATGCTCCCCTTTTCCTCTGAATGTGGCCCTACCCATGAGCATCTTACACAACTTTTAAGTCCCACATTTATCTTACTTCCTCTAGGAGGCCATCCCTGATTATTTCAACACTCCCCTAAGCAATGAGAACAATTATGATTTTAAAGCTGAGGAGAAACGAAAGGAATGTAGGAATCCTTTCTACAGAGAACTATGCATATATACACCTGCCCAGTATCCTAAGGAATCAAAAATGCCTTTGGTCTTCTGTGCCATTCACAAACTAGCTCATGTCTTCATGGTATCAACTGTTTTTCTCCTCAACCAAATTATAAATCCTTAGAGGGAATAGATCATGTTGTGAACATGTGTACATTTCCATATAAGTGCCATAATGTCTTGGTTATAGCTTAAAATGTTTTGAAAAATCAAAAACCTGTAGCTTATTGAAGTCCTTCTTATAAAAAATTTTCAATTAGATTATTAACAAATAAGCTTGTACATATTTTCTACTCACGCTACTTACTGCAAAAGTACTTATATATGTGTTTATAAATACACTTTTAAGAATCTCCAAATGATATTTAATTCCATTTCAATTTGGGAAATTCCAAAAGCTTAAATATAATTTTTTATAACAGTTTGATTATAAAGGAAGGGGAAAAAATGAAGCAGTCCTCTGGAGAATTCTGTGCCAAGTTGTCCCAAATCTTCACTTTGCCTTATTCTTTTTTCTTCAAAATCAGCCATATGTGTGTGTCTGTGTGCATGTGTGTGTGCACATCTTCAGTATGAAAACAAATGGATACATCTCTGAAGTCAAAATTGTAGTCAAATGCTTACAGGCCAAAGTACAAAAATGTGATGGAGCTAGAGAAGGAAATCAGAAAGAGAAAGGATCACCAGAAAAGAGAAAAATAATTTCATGTCTTTAAAAGTTTTATAGTAACATGAAAAGAAAATATATTTTTAAATCCTTAAATGGATTTTTTTATGTTATGAAATACTCCTGTCTAAAAGAAACTAAAATCCTTACTCTATTATAACTTGTTTCTACAATCTTGTCTTTGCTATTAGAAATATGAAATACTGTAGCTTTTAATATACAGCATCCAACTTGTAGAGAATTCGTAGAATCAAAGATAAAGCGAATTTCAAAGGAATAGGTAACCATATTAGGTTTCTTCTGCAAGAATATACTTGTTTCACTCAGATTCTTCAGAGGAAATAAACACATTTAGAATATATAAAGAACCATTCATCATTTTGTTAAAAGTATAAATAATCCACTGGGGGAAATGCGTGGAGAAAAACCCAAGAGCAATATGTGACTCTGGAATACAAAATTAGTTTGGACAAATTATTTGAAAACTTACTGTAAAAAATAATCCTTTGCTCTCCATAGATTGAACAAAGTGACATAGAGAGAAATTCACATTTTTGTCATCCAATAGAACTCTCCCCCTAGAATTACAGAATATATGAACTAACCTTTCAATAGGTCAATTAATCATTTCTTAATCTGCATCAGTCTCCAGCTTCTCCAAAATATCTTCATATTTTTAGGACTCTCCAAATGGATATCTCATGGACTCAAAGATAGAATGAGACTTTCAAATGTCAAAAAGTCCCAGGTGCTACTCACAAAAACCATACAAATCACAAGAGTCAGCTATTCATTAATGAGCCAAACATGTGCACCAGCCACTGAAACAGCTTTAAACAGCGTTTAGCTGTTGTGTTTGGCCTGTTTGTCTAGTCTATGGACCCATGTGAACTGTGTGGTATGGTATTTTTATAGCCCTAAGTTTATATATATAAGTTTCTATGCCTGAAGATTAAGTGTCCTGGAAAGAGAAGTTCAGTCCAAATTTTGCTAACTCAAGAGTGGATTGGGGGTCACAAAAATTCCTATGCCTTTAAATAAGAATTTGAAATCTTAGATTCTTTTAATACTTATATGCCAGAGTTTAAAATATATCCAGGCCAATTCGGCATGCCTGGGCAAGAACTTGGTTAGCCTCATAAAACTAGAGGAAATAAACTCTAGATCCACTCCTTCTCTTACACACCAAACCACACTTATCCAAACCCCAGTGATGTAGCATTTGCTTTTGTTTATAATGGTAGTACTTAGTTTCTGCTATGAACTATTTATGCATATAGCATAATTTTTAAAATATATTTAACAACCATTTACTATTGTCTAGGCATTATTCTAAGCACTTTACAAATATTATTTCAGTTGATCCTTATAATTCTATGAGGTGTGTACCATTATTTTCTTCAGGCCAAAGATAAGAATACTGGGACACAAAGAAGTTGAATTTGCCCAAAGTCACATAATTTATAAGCAGTAAAGCTGGGGTTTGAATCCAGACAGTCTGACTTCAAAGTCCATCACAGCCAGTCAATTGATATTTTATGTCTGTCTGTCTGTCTGTCTGTCTGTCTACCTACCTACCTACCTACCTACCTACCTACCTACCTATCAAATAGAACACAAGCAGGAGGAGCAAAGGGAAAGGGAAAATCTCAAGCAGACATGCTCCCTGAGCATGGAGCCCCACACACGGCACCATCTCACAACCCTGAGATCATGACCTGAACCAAAACCAAAAGTAGGATGCTTAACCAACTATACCACTTAGTCACCTCTAGTCAATCAATTTAATGTTCTTGACAAGGGTCCCCCCTGTTTGGCCAACTCCACCATGGTCCAGCTAATGCACACTGATGAAGACAAAGAGTTTGTATTCTTATGAATTTGTCTTCTTTGAAGACCCAAATCACTAATTGTGCCTTCCTTCTTTTTACCATTCGTGCTCTTTTTTTGCGCCATGCACTTTCTCTCACAAAGATCTGCTAAAAAGCCCATGTAAAACTGATTTGTTTGTAATTTCCTCACCTGAGCCTTAGTCTAATAGATCCTCCCTCTGCTAGCTGGAACGTGACCTCTTGCCTTCTAGACCTACAGAGCCTGCAAGACTCCTTCTACCTAACTGGACTTTTGGATTTGGTCTTAAAGAATCAGTTTTGCTGATTCAATCACTGTGCACTTATGATACTGTCCTTCCAAAAGTATGGCTCTTTCCTTCTTCAAATATTGCTCAATACTAATCTTAACAGCGCTTTTTTTTTTTTTTTTTTTTTTACCCTTTCTTTTTTTTTTTATTTTTTATTTATTTATTTATTTTTTTTAAATTTATTTTTTATTATTGGTGTTCAATTTACTAACATACAGAATAACACCCAGTGCCCGTCACCCATTCACTCCCACCCCCCGCCCTCCTCCCCTTCTACCACCCCTAGTTCGTTTCCCAGAGTTAGCAGTCTTTATGTTCTGTCTCCCTTTCTGATATTTCCCACACATTTCTTCTCCCTTCCCTTATTTTCCCTTTCACTATTATTTATATTCCCCAAATGAATGAGAACATATAATGTTTGTCCTTCTCCGACTGACTTACTTCACTCAGCATAATACCCTCCAGTTCCATCCACGTTGAAGCAAATGGTGGGTATTTGTCATTTCTAATAGCTGAGTAATATTCCATTGTATACATAAACCACATCTTTTTTATCCACTCATCTTTCGTTGGACACCGAGGCTCCTTCCACAGTTTGGCTATCGTGGCCATTGCTGCTAGAAACATCGGGGTGCAGGTGTCCCGGCGTTTCATTGCATTTGTATCTTTGGGGTAAATCCCCAACAGTGCAATTGCTGGGTCGTAGGGCAGGTATATTTTTAACTGTTTGAGGAACCTCCACACAGTTTTCCAGAGTGGCTGCACCAGTTCACATTCCCACCAACAGTGTAAGAGGGTTCCCTTTTCTCCACATCCTCTCCAACATTTGTTGTTTCCTGCCTTGTTAATTTTTCCCATTCTCACTGGTGTGAGGTGGTATCTCATTGTGGTTTTGATTTGTATTTCCCTGATGGCAAGTGATGCAGAGCATTTTCTCATGTGCATGTTGGCCATGTCTATGTCTTCTTCTGTGAGATTTCTGTTCATGTCTTTTGCCCATTTCATGATTGGATTGTTTGTTTCTTTGGTGTTGAGTTTAATAAGTTCTTTATAGATCTTGGAAACTAGCCCTTTATCTGATATGTCATTTGCAAATATCTTCTCCCATTCTGTAGGTTGTCTTTGAGTTTTGTTGACTGTATCCTTTGCTGTGCAAAAGCTTCTTATCTTGATGAAGTCCCAATAGTTCATTTTTGCTTTTGTTTCTTTTGCCTTCGTGGATGTATCTTGCAAGAAGTTACTATGGCCGAGTTCAAAAAGGGTGTTGCCTGTGTTCTTCTCTAGGATTTTGATGGAATCTTGTCTCACATTTAGATCTTTCATCCATTTTGAGTTTATCTTGGTGTATGGTGAAAGAGAGTGGTCTAGTTTCATTCTTCTGCATGTGGATGTCCAATTTTCCCAGCACCATTTATTGAAGAGACTGTCTTTCTTCCAATGGATAGTCTTTCCTCCTTTATCGAATATTAGTTGCCCATAAAGTTCAGGGTCCACTTCTGGATTCTCTATTCTGTTCCACTGATCTATGTGTCTGTTTTTGTGCCAGTACCACACTGTCTTGATGACCACAGCTTTGTAGTACAACCTGAAATCTGGCATTGTGATGCCCCCAGATATGGTTTTCTTTTTTAAAATTCCCCTGGCTATTCGGGGTCTTTTCTGATTCCACACAAATCTTAAAATAATTTGTTCTAACTCTCTGAAGAAAGTCCATGGTATTTTGATAGGGATTGCATTAAACGTGTATATTGCCCTGGGTAACATTGACATTTTCACAATATTAATTCTGCCAATCCATGAGCATGGAATATTTTTCCATCTCTTTGTGTCTTCCTCAATTTCTTTCAGAAGTGTTCTATAGTTTTGAGGGTATAGATCCTTTACATCTTTGGTGAGGTTTATTCCTAGGTATCTTATGCTTTTGGGTGCAATTGTAAATGGGATTGACTCCTTAATTTCTCTTTCTTCAGTCTCATTGTTAGTGTATAGAAATGCCACTGACTTCTGGGCATTGATTTTGTATCCTGCCACGCTACCGAATTGCTGTATGAGTTCTAGCAATCTTGGGGTGGAGGCTTTCGGGTTTTCTATGTAGAGTATCATGTCATCGGCGAAGAGGGAGAGTTTGACTTCTTCTTTGCCAATTTGAATGCCTTTAATGTCTTTTTGTTGTCTGATTGCTGAGGCTAGGACTTCCAGTACTATGTTGAATAGCAGTGGTGAGAGTGGACATCCCTGTCTTGTTCCTGATCTTAGGGGAAAGGCTCCCAGTGCTTCCCCATTGAGAATGATATTTGCTGTGGGCTTTTCATAGATGGCTTTTAAGATGTCGAGGAATGTTCCCTCTATCCCTACACTCTGAAGAGTTTTGATCAGGAATGGATGCTGTATTTTGTCAAATGCTTTCTCTGCGTCCAATGAGAGGATCATATGGTTCTTGGTTTTTCTCTTGCTGATATGATGAATCACATTGATTGTTTTACGGGTGTTGAACCAGCCTTGTGTCCCAGGGATAAATCCTACTTGGTCATGGTGAATAATTTTCTTAATGTACTGTTGGATCCTATTGGCCAGTATCTTGTTGAGAATTTTTGCATCCATGTTCATCAGGGATATTGGTCTGTAATTCTCCTTTTTGGCGGGGTCTTTGTCTGGCTTTGGAATTAAGGTGATGCTGGCTTCATAGAACGAATTTGGAAGTACTCCATCTCTTTCTATCTTTCCAAACAGCTTTAGGAGAATAGGTATGATTTCTTCTTTAAACGTTTGATAAAATTCTCCTGGGAAGCCATCTGGCCCTGGACTCTTGTGTCTTGGGAGGTTTTTGATGACTGCTTCAATTTCCTCCCTGGTTATTGGCCTGTTCAGGTTTTCTATTTCTTCCTGTTCCAGTTTTGGTAGTTTGTGGCTTTCCAGGAATGCGTCCATTTCTTCTAGATTGCCTAATTTATTGGCGTATAGCTGTTCATAATAGGTTTTTAAAATCGTTTGTATTTCCTTGGTGTTGGTAGTGATCTCTCCTTTCTCATTCATGATTTTATTAATTTGAGTCTTCTCTCTCTTCTTTTTAATAAGGCTGGCTAATGGTTTATCTATCTTATTAATTCTTTCAAAGAACCAACTCCTGGTTCTGTTGATCTGTTCCACAGTTCTTCTGGTCTCGATTTCGTTGAGTTCTGCTCGAATCTTTATTAGTTCCCTTCTTCTCTTGGGTGTAGGATCTATTTGCTGTTTTTTCTCTAGCTCCTTTATGTGTAAGGTTAGCTTTTGTATTTGAGTTCTTTCCAGTTTTTGAATGGATGCTTGTATTGCTATGTATTTCCCCCTTAGGACTGCTTTTGCTGCATCCCAAAGATTTTGAACGGTTGTATCTTCATTCTCATTAGTTTCCATGAATCTTTTTAATTCTTCCTTAATTTCCTGGTTGACCCTTTTATCTTTTAGCAGGATGGTCCTTAACCTCCATGTGTTTGAGGTCCTTCCAAACTTCTTGTTGTGATTTAGTTCTAATTTCAAGGCATTATGGTCCGAGAATATGCAGGGGACAATCCCAATCTTTTGGTATCGGTTCAGACCCGATTTGTGACCCAATATGTGGTCTATTCTGGAGAAAGTTCCATGTGCGCTTGAGAAGAATGTGTATTCAGTTGAGTTTGGATGTAAAGTTCTGTAGATATCTGTGAAATCCATCTGGTCCAGTGTATCATTTAAAGCTCTCGTTTCTTTGGAGATGTTTTGCTTAGAAGACCTATCGAGTATAGAAAGAGCTAGATTGAAGTCACCAAGTATAAGTGTATTATTATCTAAGTATTTCTTCACTTTGGTTAATAATTGATTTATATATTTGGCAGCTCCCACATTTGGAGCATATATATTGAGGATTGTTAAGTCCTCTTGTTGAATAGATCCTTTAAGTATGATATAGTGTCCCTCTTCATCTCTCACTACAGTCTTTGGGGTAAATTTTAGTTTATCTGATATAAGGATGGCTACCCCTGCTTTCTTTTGAGGACCATTCGAATGGTAAATGGTTCTCCAACCTTTTATTTTCAGGCTGTAGGTGTCCTTCTGTCTAAAATGAGTCTCTTGTAGACAGCAAATAGATGGGTCCTGCTTTTTTATCCAGTCTGAAACCCTGCGCCTTTTGATGGGGTCATTAAGCCCGTTCACATTCAGAGTTACTATTGAGAGATATGAGTTTAGTGTCATCATGATATCTATTCAGTCTTTGTTTTTGTGGACTGTTCCACTGAACTTCTTCTTAAAGGGGAATTTTAAGAGGCCCCCTTAAAATTTCTTGCAGAGCTGGTTTGGAGGTCACATATTCTTTTAGTTGCTGCCTGTCTTGGAAGCTCTTTATCTCTCCTTCCATTTTGAATGAGAGCCTTGCTGGATAAAGTATTCTTGGTTGCATGTTCTTTTCATTTAGGACCCTGAATATATCCTGCCAGCCCTTTCTGGCCTGCCAGGTCTCTGTGGAGAGGTCTGCTGTTACCCTAATACTCCTCCCCATAAAAGTCAGGGATTTCTTGTCTCTTGCTGCTTTAAGGATCTTCTCCTTATCTTTGGAATTTGCAAGCTTCACAATTAAATGTCGAGGTGTTGAACGGTTTTTATTGATTTTAGGGGGGGATCTCTCTATTTCCTGGATCTGAATGCCTGTTTCCCTTCCCAGATTAGGAAAGTTTTCAGCTAGAATTTGTTCAAATACATATTCTGGCCCTCTGTCCCTTTCGGCGCCCTCGGGAACCCCAATTAAACGTAGGTTTTTCTTCCTCAGGCTGTCGTTTATTTCCCTTAATCTATCTCCTTGGTCTTTTAATTGTTTGTCTCTTTTTTCCTCAGTTTCCCTCTTTGCTGTCAACTTGTCTTCTAGGTCACTCACTCGTTCTTCCACCTCGTTAACCCTCGTCGTTAGGACTTCTAGTTTGGATTGCATCTCATTCAATTGGTTTTTAATTTCTGCCTGATTAGCTCTAAATTCTGCAGTCATGAAGTCTCTTGAGTCCTTTATACTTTTTTCTAGAGCCACCAGTAGGTGTATAATAGTGCTTCTGAATTGGCTTTCTGACATTGAATTGTAATCCAGATTTTGTAACTCTGTGGGAGAGAGGACTGTTTCTGATTCTTTCTTTTGAGGTGAGGTTTTCCTTCTAGTCATTTTGCTCAGTGCAGAGTGGCCAAAAGCAAGTTGTATTGGGAAAAAGAGAAAAAGAGAGGAGAGAAAGAAGGAAAGAAAAGAGAAAGAGAAAAAAAAAGGGAAGAAAAAGAAAAAAAAAACGAAAAAAAAAAAAAGAAGAAAAAGAGAAAGAAAAAGAAAGGAGAAAAAAAGGGGGGTGGGGGAAGGAAACAAATCAAAAAGCAAAACAAAACAAAAACAAAAACAAACAAACAAAAAAAGAACCACCGGGGAGTATCTTCTGATTCTGTGTTCTTTAAGTCCCTTGGCTTCTCCTGGAAGTTGTCCGTCTAGCTGGTCTTCTGGGGGAGGGGCCTGTTGTGCTGATTTTCAGGTGTTAGCAGTTGGGGGAGCTGCTGTGCCCCTGCCTGGTGCAGGGCTCGGTGGGGGTTGTTTACCCCGTGAGGCCGCAGGAGGAACAGCCCCAGTGGCGGGGCAGCTCTGGAAACCTGGATTCAGCTCCGGCAGGAACTCCGTCTGCAGGGCCTGGAGGCTCCGGGCGGGGCCGCTGATCTGCTCAGCTCGGGGCAGGAGCGTCCTCGCTGTCCTGGGCCCTCCCGGCCTCTGCCTGTCCCGGGGGAGGCGGGATCCTGGGCTGTGTCCCGGCGCCCTGTGCTCCGGAGCCTGCGCTGGTGGATTCGCGCTCCCGGGCCGCGCAGCCCCCTCCGCGGAGCCGCCGCCCGAGCCCCTCCGAGCTGCTCCTGGAACCGCGCAGCCCCCTCCGCACGGAGCCTCTTCTTCTGCCCGAGCCCCTCCGAGCTGCTCCCGGGGCCCCGCAGCCCCCTCCGCGGAGCCGCCCCCGAGCCCCTTCAGCTGCTCCGGGTCCCGCCGGGTCCCCCGTGCGCGCTGCAGCCCTTAGGGAGCTCGGCGCACTCTCCTGGGCGCGCAGTTGCTGTTACTGTCCCGGGGAGCCCGAGGGCATCCCCGCCCTCCTGGGTCCTGCTCCACCTCCCCGCGAGCCCCTTTCCCCCAGGAAGGTCGGTGCAGCTCCTGCTCCTCCGGGACGGGGCTCTCCTGTCCTGGGGACACTCGCCCCGGCCTCAGCCCGGCTCCTCGCGGGGCCCCTCCCCCTTGGAGGCCTTTTGTGTCTTTATTTCTTTTTCCCCGTCTTCCTACCTTGATAGATGCGCGAACTCTTCTCACTGTAGCATTCCAGCTGGTCTCTCTTTTAATCTCAGGCCGAATTCATAGATTTTCAGGATAATTTGAAGGTTTTCTAGGTAGTTTGGTGGAGACAGGTGATTTGGAGACCCTGCTCTTCCGCCATCTTGCTCCTCCCCCCCAACAGCGCTTTCAATCTAAGAAATATTTGCATTTGTTTGCATGGCAATATATTTGTCATGACATTAATACATTTTATACTCAGTAGCTCAATAAGTATGTGTGGGTGGAAAAGAAGGAAGGCAGAAGTGACAGATATGAGGAGAGGCAGAGGGTAAGAAAGGAAAAAAGACACAGAAAGAGTTACCCAGTTAAGGTATTATCTAACAGGATAATCTTACAGTGAATGTCTACTGCTTTTATATTTTTAACCTAAATTTTGACTCCCCCCAAAAGACAATTATAGCAATTAAGTCTTTAATTATATCTATGGCCTCACAGACAAAATAATATAAACTAGGATAATACATGCACCACCACTACCATCCATGAAAACTTTTATCTAATAACTTTGAGTTCCTTTTTAAAGCTCAATCTCTTAAGTAATGATTTATTTTTTATCATTTCTAGAAATGTTACTCCAGGGGGAAAATGAGACCCAAAAAGATAAATGTTAGCAATTAAACTAGAATCTTCTATCTTATGCTAGATGGTGCATTTATAAAGCCACATAGAAAAATATGAATCATCTTTATGACAATTGTTACAAGAATCATTAGTACTATTCTCGCATTAAGTAAGGAAATAAATTGCTTTGCTAAAAATTTAATCCAGCTATTCCTTTACATATTTGCTTAAAGTGAACAACACTTTACATGCTGGAAGGGCAGCTAAGGATTCTAAACTTCTTGCAGCAAACAATTAATATGCTTTACTATTACAAAACATCTATGTGTTGACAGTATAATTAGACTAGATATAGCATAGAGGCTTATTTCATTGTTTTGATTGATCTGACCTGTCAAATCAAGTCAAAACCATCAAATAATACTTGACATGGACAAACTTTCACAGGCTTGTGAATCCTGTTTCATAACCCATGATAGCAGCGATTTTGAACAGTGTAAATAAGAGAAGACTAAGAAATAAAGGCATTGTATATAGTAATAATACTAATTATAACAGGACTCCCTACATTCCAACCCCCATGACGTCTTGTCTTTTCAACTTTCAATTATAGAAGAATTAAATTATCTTTTGGTATGTTCCTTATTCATCTACTTTTTCCTTTTTTCTACATCCAGCTGCTTGCTGGATATTTATCTACCAACTTATATTATGTCTAACTTTTGAAGAACAGTCAAGTAAAAGGGACAAAACACAAACCAATTGGTTGTCCCCTTGGGTAGATACAAAATATTGATAAAGGAAACACATATTTACTTTAAAAAAATTGTTTTTTGGGTTATAATGGAGTTAATTCATCAACCTGATGGACCTCTCTAGCAACATGTAAAATAGTCACTTGGATGAAAAAGTTCCTAAAATTTGTATTAAAAAAAGTGTAAAGATGCACAAAAATTCACCATAGGATGATAAACTTTAAAAAATAAGGTGTATACAGTAATCTTTAATTTTCATATATTTTATTTAATCTATATAAAAACTAATGTTAGTATAGAGAACATATAAGAGAGAAATAGCAACTTTCTTCCTAGAAAAACCCATGGTTTTAGTTTCTGCTGGAAAAAATCTCACATCCCTACCATTTCTGTATAATTGGCTCTTCGACCATTCTGTTCCTGTTTAGCAGAACCTCTACATTATCACTTCATAATCTATTTACAAAAATCTATCAATTCATGTCAGTCTTCTGCTTTAAAATATTGGCTAGCTCTCCATACCTACAGAATAATTCCTTATCATGGCAATAATATCTTTAATTTGACCTCAGATGAAGTCTAAGCCCCTTATTCTACTTCTCTACTGTCTTGTTCCCTTATCCAATTCCATGGGCTTCAATTTCCCATCCTTCTCTCAATTTGCTATATTATTTCATACTATTTTTTTTTCTGTTGGAATGTTCTTCATTGCCTGGAAAGTCTTATGCATCCCACAAGACCCAGTGTAAATGTTACTTTCTCCGTGAAATCGTTAGCTACCATTCAAAGAAGAGTGAGCTGTTTCCTTCTCTGCTTTCAAAACAGACATTTATTCATAATCACCGTGCCATGCAAGTTGGGCCGTGGATGTTTGTTTACTGGAGAGGCCCTGTGGTATACTGACAACAGCCAGCTATGTAAAGTCACCCTCAGTTAGTTCTCATGCTTTTCACACCAGCTGATGCAGGTTAAGTACCCAGCCCATTGTATGTGTTTTGTTAAATGGATAAATGATTAAAAAAACCCTTTTCACCTCTATTTTTGAGGTGATAGCCTAAGGAGATACTTCAATATTAAAAATATTTTACTTTTAAATGAAATGGAAAAAGGAATGCTCAGGAGTAGTTATATGAGGCTTGGTTTATTTACATGTTCAAAGTTAATCTCTGTGAAGTAGTGACTCTATATCCCATATGTTGACTATAATGCCAGAACTTAAAAGTAAAATATGTCATTGCTAATGACCTTTAAATAGTTTTTTTTTTCAGCGCTAATCATGAGTCTTCCATTGGCAACCCCAAGTCATTTTTTAAAAATACTTTTGTTCAGATTTTACATTTTTAATTTTCTATCTCATCTTTTTCAAGGCCTATGATTTTGAATAAAAGGCAGGATAAGCCATAAAGCTAATAAAATATGTTCATAGCTGGAGGAAGACTAGTTATTTCAAGGAGAAACCCCCACAGGTGGCATGTTAAAATGAGTAATAAAAGGAGTATAAAAAGAGGGATAAAACAGAGGATATGAAAACCAATCCCCACCTTCCCTTCGACTAGTGATGAATATAAATCACTAAACCTAAAATAAGCCTAAGATAAGAAAATCTAAAAAAAAAAAAAGTCCCCAAAATAAGTGGATTGAGGGGTTACATGCAGACATTACTACTAATTTAAATATTCAATATCTTTGGTTTTACAGATCCAGACTGTAATATAATCTTTATGCAAATTCTTTGAATGTGTCTTTCTTAAATAATTTAGGAAGTTTCTACTATAGAGAAAGGGAGTTGAGGGTGCAAGTTTAACTTGCATATTCAGGACAAATACAATTTTTTTCCTGTAAACTATATTTGGATTGGGGCCACATTAGTAAAACAACATCACTTGAAATCAATACTAGAAAGCAGATTTTGTGTTTTGCAATAGTCTTACACCAACTGAAAAGCTACAGAGATTGGATCATAATCACTGAGACCCTGGTAGAGCAGATGGATTCATTATCTAAGCACACAAGCTAGACCAGCAGAACCCAAGAATCTTTCTGCCCATGGCTGTTTACAGGTCCTTGTTAAGTAGGTAAATTTTTTGTATTATTCCCAATAAGACAGCATTGTAGACAGGGACAAAGTAGATATATACTTCTTTGTATATATTCTCTATATACAACATTTCAAATTTATGCCTTGCAAATCATTTAGAAAAAAAAAAAACCTATATTGTAATTCCAGATGGCTGCTTAATTTTATCATGAAATTCATTTCAAAATCTTCAAACATTTTCTCACTGATAAACTATATTGGCAAAGATATATGTGATTGATTAAAATTGATGTTTATAGCAGGTGGCCAAATTACACAAATCTGCTTTGCTGTGAAGCTGTATTAAAAACACCACTAGTAAAACTAATCTGCCATTTTAAGGAAACCGTTCAAGGCAATCCAGTAGCAGTTGCTTTTTAAAAAATTTTGACCATGCCCTACCAATATGCTAATACCCATCTGGGACACAATCCATTAAAATAATCCAAAGATGCCAAATGCAATGATGATCAGATTCTTTCATTTGTTCCCCCCCTCCCCCCACCAAAAGGCTAAAAACATTCTGAAAGCTTTATTTTCCTTACCTATTTTTAGTTCTGTGTTACACTGGAAACTTGTGAGCAAAACGTCATGCCGATCTCAGAAATTTCCAAGTCCTCTTAATACTAGTATCTGTTATATACTTGCATAATTCTGGTGAATGTGCATATGCTATTTGCTACTCTAGTTTTCAGAACCCATCACTATTTACAAAGATTGTATCTAGAAGGTAACCCAATTAATTATGTAGATGATAATGGTCAGAAAATAATTGACTCACATCTCATGTTTACTAATAATGTTGATGGAGATAGGACCAGAGACCAAGATATATCATCTGTATCTGGCTAGTAATATGTTGACATCAGCTTTGTAGGAGCGCAAACAAGTGGACCATTTTATTAGAACCCATTACTGAAAATAAAATCATAATAAAACAAAGCAAACAAAACAAAATATATCAGTTTATATTTTAAAAGTCATAGATCTAACTTCAAGGAAATATTTATAAAATTTGAATTTCTATCAGAAACTCGAATGAACTAATATTTTTGAAGTTTTCAAAATTTCATCTCATGGAATTTTTAAAAACCTAATTAACAGGTATGTATACATGTATAACATTAAATGTATGTTAGTGTATATATATGTTAGTGTGTATATACATATATGTACATGTATATGGCATTTCGGTTTTATAATTCTAGCAGTACTTGATATTGTCACAACTCTTGCTGGGATAATTTAAAGGCTTTTAATGTCACAGGAAAAAAAGGTGCTGTTGGGCCTGAGAAAGATGGATTGGTTATAGTTCATAGGATACTGAACCACCAAATTTATATCCAAGTACAAGATATTTTGAAGTTTCTTTATCATTTATTTGACTAACTCCCTCCAAAGCCTGTGGACAAACTTCACATAAATTTAAATATGTACAAAGCTGAAAAGTTGTGCCAGTTCCCATCCATCTTACTCATAACTTTGCTCGGTCTATCAAAAGAACTCTAACATTTCTGGTCACAAAGAGGGAAATACTTTATAGTCATGAGATCTCCTCAGCATCTGCAGGATGAAGACTCAAATCCTCCAGTAGGTATTCAAGGCTCTTTTCATTCACTCATTCAACATCTATTGAGTATAATTGTGTCTGTCGCTATGCAAGACTATAATAGGTTCAGTTTTCTTACTCCAACTTTATTTTACACTCTGTTCATAAACACATATACACATAGCATTCAGATGGACTGACCTGTCCACTCCACTTTCAAATACACTCTATTCACTCTCATTACTGTTGTTTTCCACATGCTATTTCAGGCAACAAAGACACTGAGCCAAAGCACAGACTCAGAGTCCTCATCTTCAAGAAGACTACAAGCTTCTTAGGTTAGAGATGGTCTTTGTTAAATGCAAAATAATCCTCTCAACAGTTCTCATTATTTCTCAATGATTACTTCCTGCAGGAATATGGATAATATGCAGGATCATAAAAAATTAATACAATACATTGCATGTGTGTCTTTAAATGGGTCCTACATAATAAACCATGGCACTACGACATAAAAATGTTTTGATGGTCTTATATAGAATATCCCTTTTAAACCTAATTAAATTAACTGTTCTGAAAATTGCCAAATCCATAGATTCTCACTATCAATGTTATCAAAATTATTGTTCGATGAAAAGATAAAATATCATTGCAGGCATGCTCTTTTTTTAAGATTTTATTTATTTATTCATGAGAGACACAGAGACAGATACAGAGGCAGAGAGAGAAGCAGGCTCCATGCAGGGAGCCCGACGTGGGACTTGGTCCTGGGTCTCCAGGATCACGCCCTGGGCTGAAGGCGGCGCTAAACCGCTGAGCCACCCGGGCTGCCCAGGCACATTCTTTTAATTCTGAATTTGCTTAATGCTATGAGTAACTGTGTAATCCAGCATCTCTAGTTTTAAACCAAATCATGTTCTATGCTTCTAAAAGTCAAATTGCTCTGATATCCCAGTGTGATGAGTAACATCTAATAGTTTGGGGAGAGTAAACCTGCATTTGTACTAGTTCTGTTAAACATTCAGTAGTCTCATTGGCAAATGACCAAGAGATCAGTTTAGCTGAATATAGAATACCGCACTCTGAAATTCAGGACCGCCAGCAGGATGTTGGGATGACCATTATTCTTTCAAAGCAACTCACATTCTCATGTCACTTAGCCCAGCCTTACACGGCACACACTGGCCAGCACTCAGGGACTGTTTCTCCACCTGTTTTTTTTTTTTTTTTTAAAGATTTTATTTATTTATTCATGAAAGACACACAGAAAGAGGTAGAGACACAGGGAGAGGGAGAAGCAGGCTCTGTGCAGGAAGCCCGATGTAGGACTCGATCCTGAGACTCCAAGATCATGCCCTAGGCCAAAGGCAGACGCTCAACCACTGAGCCACCCAGGCGTCCCTCTCAACCTGTTAACTTGTGTCCAACCTTTTAAATTTGGAGAATCAGAGGAAAGCAGAATGAGCCAAGAGATTTGTACTCCTTAAAGTAGAAACCAGGAGAGATTAAGTGGATTGTAGGAATGAAGCAAAAGATTTAAGCTGAAAGTCTTTAAATGACACTTTGATTTCATTTCCTTTTTCTTAAAGACAAAGCCATGATAGTTACAGAGCAGGGCAAGAGAAAGGAAAAAAAGGACAGGGCTGTCTCTTCCTTGGCCCTTTCTCCCAACAAGTACAGGTACTTAAGGCAGAGAGGGCCCCTATGGCAATCGTATTCAATGTTATATAGCTCTTTATGACAAAGCCTCCTACATCAGTCAAAGACTTAAAATTTGATATCAAGTATGTCCCAGAGGAAATGTGGAGTAAGTACAACTAAGTTCCTATGTGGGCTGGAGGAAAATAGGTACTGTTGTAAAAAATATTCAGGGGCACCTGGGTGGCTCAGTGGTTCAGCGTCTGCCTTCGGCTCAGGTCGTGATCCCGGGGTCCTGGAATCGAGTCCTGCATCGGGCTCCCACAGGGAGGCTGCCTCTCTCTCTGTGTCTCTCATGAATTAATAAATAAAATCTTAAAAAATATACATTCATACAGTTTTAGGTTTAAACCATCAGTGTAACTTTCCTCACATTTCAGTAGGACATTCTGTCTTTCCAAATCTCTGCCAAAAACTAATTTACAGTGTTAGATGCCATGGTGATAGAGAAGGGGGTAGACAGCGACTGAAGAAGGGGTTATGGGGGGCTGGTCTTGTTGCTTATCTTGATTTGGGTATTTGTTACACTGGCATATTCACTTTGTGCAAATTCGTCAAGCTCTCCACTTAAAATACATGCAATTTTCTGTTTACATTTTATATACATACATACATATTTAAATAAATATATATATATAAAGTGTGTGTGTGTGTATGTGTGTGTGTATATATATATATATATATATATATATACACTTTCCCTACCATCAACACTGGTAGGAAAACTTTCCCTACCAATCACTTTCCCTACCATCACATGACTCCTCAGAACTGTCTTAACTTGTCATTTTATCTGCCAGTATGGAAATGGCCATCAATCTCAAGAAGAAGAAAAAAAAGATGATTCAACAACTTAAAGATTATATGGGTTTTCCTATCCTGGCATTACAAATGAAACTTATCGTCTAAATATAATTAATATGTAGTGTTTCAAATCTCTTTTTCTTTAAACCACCAGAAGAGAATTATTATATTCCAATATCTAACACTCTTCTTCAAGGAAAGCACAGATATTTTAGACCATCTCAATGGGAGCAATTCCATTCTCTCATCCATGTCCTTGAAAGTTAGCAAGAATGAGTGATTAGTGTCCGTGATCCCCGGTGACACTGGCCTTACTGGATAGGAAGAAGTGAATTAGATGGCAACAATTTCAAAAGCAGGATTCCAGATGAGCGGATTAGAGAATTGTCGTGTTGTTCACATATTCTTGCCGCCTCCTGGGCTCTACCAAAGGGTATTGATAGTGATCGCTCTTTAAAAATATCGGCTTTCACTGCTATTTACTACAGAAAAAAAAATTCTAGTTGAAGATAAATCTACCTTGTTTACCAGCAAGGGAGGAAAATATGTATTATTATGCTACCAGCATAAGAGAAATGACCCATGGCAGCTATTTGAAGAGCGCACCTGGCTGGCTGACTACTCCTGCTGCCTCCACTGTCCTCTCTTCATATGGTAAAGCAAGACAGTAGGGAAGCAGATTCTGTATAGAGTTCTCAGCATTTGAAGTATAGAGGCACACAAGGTGCTTTATGGATGTAGAAACAAAACACATTTTATTACCTAGGACTGTTCTAGCTATGAGCAACATAAACATGCAAGTCATGGTATCTTGTAAAGATAAAGAGTGGTAATCTACAGGCTCAAGAGACTGAACTTTCAGAAGATACCAGATCCAGTGGCTCAGGTTATATCAATAAGGACTTGGTCTCTCTTTTTCTCTCAGGTCTGCTTTTCTCTGTATGGGCTTTGTGCAATCAACACTATCCTAAGGAACAGCAAGAAGGCTGCTAGCAGCTCCAGCCTGTTTTCCACCTTTAGCAACCACAGTGGAAAGAGTGCCTCCTTTTCAAGAATTGACTAGCTCTGAAAAATGCAAAACCCTCTTTCCCTCCCCAACCATGGTTGGCCATGCTCTGTAGGCACAGGGATTGAAAAATCGTCTATGCCTGAATCACAGCCATATCTGCATTTGGGTTAGGGATCAAGCCTTTCAAAATATAAGCCCTAAAAGCAAGAGCACGATAGTTTTCCAAGGGGGGGGGGGAGGTAAAAACAATGTGATAGAGAAAAGGTAATGGGTTCTAGGTAAGCAAAGGAAGTAGATGTCCAGTAGCAGACATATTCATATAAGTATTTTTAAATATAATGTCAACTTTCAGGTCAGTGGAAAAAGCCCAGTTATGTCAATTTATAAATCAGGTAATCACAGCTATGTTCAGAGTCCTATACCAGTCTGAATTGATGCCCTCAGTTCACCTGGTCCAGAATTTTCTCTGACAAAGACACTAATCTGCCTTTCCAAGATAACTCCTCTGAAGACAAAATCCCATTCTTCCTCTTATTTGAGTAGCTACTTACTCAAGACCCTTCCACTCATCTCCAAATCTCATTCAACTTTAATTCTACTACCATTTTAAATATCCTTTTCCACTATTTTTTCTAAACCTTGTCTAAAGCCAAAGAGCATGCTGCATAGGCTAAAAAAGAAAAGACATGATCGGGGGTTATAAGTTTATACTCTAGATAAAACTAAGAAAAGGAATCTATGTATATAATTTCCAAGGGATAAATTCATTTTCCTCCTCCCAGAGGTTCTATTCGTTAAAGGGCTAGAATGACATGATACTAGCAATGGGCTGTTTGCGTCCTCCACTAGTACTATATTAAGAAAAGCCTTGGAAAAAGCATAATCTTTGAAAATGTGTCTTAAAATAGCCTACCAATTAGATGCTTTCCACAGAGCCTATAAAGGAGAGACTGCGGTCTCTCTTTCACAAAAGAGCCAAGGGTGATGTTTTTAGGTTAGAATGCTATTGGGCCTGGAGTCAGGAAAATAGACTCTACAAGCCATCCCAGCCTATGATTCAGGAACAGTGAAACGACTCAATGATGGGATAATCTACAAACCAATTGTTATATGAGACATTCAGGAACAGGCTAAGTAAAAAACTTAAAGACAAATTACAGGGTAAAGTCCTGGACTGCTAGAAGATGGAGTCTTTTATCCAATTTTACCTGTTGTTCTTGCTGTTTTACTAGTTGTTATATGGTAGACTCTCTTTGGGGAAAAAAAATAACATTCAGTACCAACTATTGTGAAAATAAAATGCCTCATAAAATCTGTATGATGGTATCCCTATTTCTTTAGAGATCTGAACATTCTAAGCTTTCAGGTTTTTGTGTGATTTTCTAACATTAACTTCTTTTTTCTCTTAAAGGTTACAATTTTTATATTTGTCTTTCTGCTAAACTTCTGCTGATTTCTACCTTTCTACTTCTACTTATCAATGTTAGAAGGTAATTTGTAGCCTTATTCTTCACTGATTTATTTCTTAGATTGCTGTTAGATTTCATTTCCCTTTTCTTAGAGAACAAAACCTAAATTACATTTATTTTTCTCTCCTTGCATTCAAAAAGCTGTGTCAAAATCTCCAGCCCAGAAAATGTCATTAGAAAATTTAAACTATTTAATTCTTTTACTATTAGCTTTTACTATTTTTTTAATTTCCTACCTTAGCAATGTGGGTCACTTTGGGCATTTTGTTTAAATTACATTATCCCTAAATTTTACAGTATAAAAACTACTATATTTATGCATCATTGCTCCCAAAAGACCCTATTACTTCCTGTGCTCTCTCCTACCAGCAGTATTAGGATTATTATTCACTTGATTTCTCAACAGTTCTGTAAACACTTTGAGGGTAGATACGGTGTTCAGCTTGTTCACTGTGGAATAGTAAGCTTTTAACATAATTCCCATTGCTATACATTTTAACATATATAGTAATACATGCTCAATAAACGCAGTATGTTTTAAGGGAATAAATTAGTGCATTAACAAATGACTTTAGTGCTTGGCATACAGTGAAATCGCAATCGTTTGTTTAGCAAATGAACGTAGAATGGTGTTTTCCATATATGGAACCCATATTCAGTTACCAGCATATATATAATTGTGGATGATATAATATATTGTGGGTGATACATAGGAATACTAATGATGTACTCCATCAAGATGTCAGAAATAAGAAGAAAAAACTCCACCTGAGAATAACTATAAACCAACACATAACTGATTAAAGCAAAGTGATGAAAGTTAACTAAAAGAAGAGAAACTCCAAAATTGACCAGCTTTGATAGTCACTTTTTTGAAGGTATTATTACAAAAATGAGGGGTGCATCTGAGGTGAGGATGGTGAGGACTATAATCCTAGAAAAGTAAGTGTCTCA
Source organism: Canis aureus (assembly GCF_053574225.1). Classification (NCBI taxonomy): domain Eukaryota; kingdom Metazoa; phylum Chordata; class Mammalia; order Carnivora; family Canidae; genus Canis; species Canis aureus. The sequence continues at coordinate 67,802,576 of NC_135611.1, read as the reverse complement.
GAGATAAATAATGGAAATGCTCATCTAGACATTGTTTAGGAAGGGATTTATAGCTCAAAGATGTGACATATCCAATTCCAGTAACAGGTGTACCTCTACTACCGTGCAGGCGGGTATATCAGGTTCTGTTTGCCTGATGCCATTAAACACCACATTACATAACTAACTCTCCTCTCCAGTCGAGTACGTTCCTTAGTCTCTGGTTGTGTACTAGGTTGTGGTATCCAAAGAGCCCAAGATAGGTACAGGGGTTGAACTGCAGTGTTTGAAAACAAAAATTAGTCACTTGAGGCAACATCCACAGGAAAAGTCGATGAGAATGCCCAATCAGCCATCTGACTGAAACATCGATACAAAGAGATTCACCAGAAAGGGGGACCTGGGAAGAGGCATAAGATGGGAAGAGTAGAATCAGATGGGAGCAAACAGGTTCAAAGAGGAATACAGGAAGCGAGTTGGAAGCAAGAGGTTCAAGAGGAAACAGGTTCAAGAGGAATCAAGTTCAAGAGGAATACAAGAAGAGAGTATCTGGAAGACCGTCCTTAGCTGGAGAGTATAGCAGCTTTCCAATATGCAGCCCATATATTGAGGTAGTAAAGCAGTTAGGAGGTAGCCCTTCCATGCTTTCCAGAGCCTTCAATAATGAATAATGAACACTCTGTAAAATGTGGCGTTAACGAATCTAATTTTATACACAGTTTCTGTGTGTTTGGTCAAAATGAGTTCACAGCTTGCGACTGAGCTGGTTTTGATGTGTGATGGGTCAGGAATCCCTGCCTGAAAGGCTGCAGGACAAACTTGATAATGGTGATGAACGTGCGAAGGGAAAAGCTGCCCTCTGGGTCAATAGTTGGCTGAACATCGTTCTCCATGCTCAAGTCTCAGGGACATCTTCTTTTTACCATAAAATTGTGGTCTCATTTTTGAAGCTGGTAATGAAGTTTGTATTAACATGCCAAATATTTATTGCACACAGACTGCAATCAACTTTCTCAATATTCTTTTTTCATCATCTCTACTTCTTTCTTCTCTCATCTACCTTAAAATTACCAGTGGTTTGCCTAAAACACAGAAAGTGTTGACTGAAGCAAATATAAATACAGTTTGAGGGACTGATGGCTGCATGTGCTATTGCTTTGTTCCTCTTCTGCACTAGTTTCTCCTCCCGTTAAAACTTCTGTTCCTGGGGCACCTGGGTGCCTCTGTTGGTTAAGCATCTCCCTTCAGCTCCAGTCATGATCCCAGGTTCCTGGGATCGAGCCCTGTATCCAGCTCCCTGCTCAGTGGGGAGTCTGCTTCTTCCTCTCCCTATCCCCTGCTTGTGCTCTCTCTCCCTCTCTGTCAAATAAATAACATCTTTTAAAAAAATGTTTTAAAGTAAAACTTCTTTCAGTGCAAGCTGCACATGTCACCATGCTTCCACGTAGAAGGCACTGTAAAAACCGTTGGATGTATTATAATGTCCCCACTTTAAATTTCTAACACAAAGGGCTGACATGAACACAGTGAGAGAACTGAGGTTTATATGACTAAAAAGAATTTGTTAAGAAGAAGAAGAAGAAGAAGAAGAAGAAGAAGAAGAAGAAGAAGAAGAAGAAAGAAGAAGAAGAAGAAGAAGAAGAAGAAGAAGAAGAAGAAGAAGAAGAAGAAGAAGAAGAAATAATTCAGTTGCTATACCTGTATGCCCGAGGAATACCCCACTGTGAAACAAAATCTAGATCAGGAGTATTTTCTGCCAGTGTAGAGAATATTTCTTAAACTTTGGTTACATGATACAGCCTTGAAGTTCCAGTTGATAAATGAGTTAGGCTACAAGGGGGAATTTTCCTCTTTGGTTTTTCTCACCTTGGAAAATAGAAGCTAAAAATACACTAAATTGCTGTATTCAAAGAGTAACTATGTTGTGGTTCTAAATTAGGATGATTGAAAGATAAATTTGATAAATAGAACTCAGCAGAATGTTCTGACTTCCTAATCTTGCTTCCCAAAGAAAGATAAAGTAGATAAACAAATAGAACATGGGACGGCTGGGTGGATCAGTGGTTTAGCGCCACCTTCAGCCCAGGGCGTGATCCTGGAGTCTCAGGATCGAGTCCCACTTCGGGCTCCCTGAGTGGAGCCTGCTTCTCCCTCTGCCTGTGTCTCTGCCTCTCTGTGTGTCTCTCATGAATAATTAAATAAAATCTTAAAAAAAATAGAACAATGCCACCATATATGGACTTGGACTAATTTGTGAGAAAATAAGACAAGAAGAATTATGACTGCACATTAACCTCACTCAAATTTCAAATTCCTCCATGCTCTTCTTTGATGTACAGTATTAGAGAAGCGGAGTCAGCAGGAGAGGCCACATCAAGAAGCTGTTTTGGAGGAAGTTCCTTTTAAAAGAGCTGAGCTCTAATCATATAACTGGACAACCAGAGGTGGTTGCGTATCTACATCTTCTCTTCCAAGACACATTGAAACCTACCCCCCTTCCTCCCCAGTCAGGAAATATGGTGACTTACAAGATTGAACATGGAGGCTTTATGCACCAAAATAAAGTAGTTTATCAAGAAGCCAATGTTTGTCTGAATCTGAACTAGGAGGGTATTTCTGAGAAAGATAAGAATGCGTAAATAAGCATTCAGTAGACACTCTTTTTCCATTTTTAATAATTTGTATAAGGAATATTTAATTGGGTTGATGCTTGCAATTGGGCCAGGAACATTCCATTAAGTTTTTACAAATAGCAGCCTAAGAAGTTGTTCTGCAAGAAAAAGTCATTCTGTCAATTATATTTCAATAACCTGCTCAGGTCCAATTCAACCAGGCCAAAGGAGAAAAACATCAAAGTGTTATTTCCTACACTTGAAGTATTTGTAAGTACTTTTGATGGAAAGAAAAAAAAATAAGATCAATATAAAATATTCAGTAACTAAGCTTCTTGCTTTAGAATCTTGAACTCTTCAAACAAAATATGCTAAAAAATAGTGTTTCAAATAATTAACAAAAGATAAATAGAAATTCATATTTGTACAAATGATATGCAAGAAAGAAGGCATAAAGCTAAGATAAAACAGGCAGCTTATCTTTCCTCCAGAAGAACACATTTTTTTTAATTCCCCTGTTTAATAAGAAAGATGCTTCAGAGGAGACATTGTGTTCATGTAGATGAATATTGTTTAAATGTTCTTCACGCAATACAGGTTTCTTATGTAAATATTTTTTTAGAAATGTGCTAAAAATTTTCTTATAATTTAGGTTGCATTTCTAAAAATACTATCTCAAAGTAGAATATAATCTTAGAATTCTAGAAAATTACTTGTTATTGATTTGATAGAGAAAAAAATCCTCAGTTTAATGCAACGATACACTCATAAACTCTTGAAACATGAGATTATAATATATAGGAATCTCAGTACAATCTTTTAATTTCAGGGGCACCTGGGTGGCTCAGAGGTTGAGCATCTGCTTTCGGCTCAGGGCGTGACCCTGGGGTCCTGGGGTGAAGTCCCGCATCAGGCTCCAGGTAGGGAGCCTGCTTCTCCCTCTGCCTGGGTCTCTGCCTGTGTGTCTCTCATGAATAAATAAAATCTTTAAAAACAAACAAACAAAAAACCAGCATTTACCTTCAGATTGTTTACACAATAGGGCAGCTTTAAAAAATTCCATCTCTTCCATCAATCTCCTTAGTTTATTTCTTCTGTTGTATTAATGCCTACTAACAGAGATATACATTTAATCAGAATTGTGGACTTCAGTCAAAACCTTTAAAATAATCGAAGCAAGTTAAAACACATGTGCCTTTCTGCTTGGTGATTTCAGTCCATTGTATTTACAGCTAGTCTTTTTTGTTACATTTACTGTTTATTTCAATCTACTTCAATATCAATATGAGTCTTGGTTGTTTCTATTATGTTTTAAAATATAAAATTTCATAGGCACTTTTCCAGTTTCTTTACTAGGTTAAAAGCCATTCAATTAACTCAGGTTAATATTTATCACCATTTTACAGATGATATAACTGAAACTAATAAAATTAAGTATTTTCCCCAACATAGAGCTCCATCTCTGATTTCAAAGTATCACGACTGTGCTTGAGATTCTCAGGCAAAAAGCTAAAAATTTGACTGCTTTTAAAATGTGAAAGGCATGATTAATCATTTTAAGGTAAAATGTTAAAGTTTCTCTTGTCTTAAAACTGTGTTCCCTTTTAGGTGTCATCTCAACTTGCTATGTATTTCTTTTTTACCACTCCTCCTCACTTTTCACATCTTTGTGTACCTTTCTTTTCATAATGATTTATACTTTACTTCACCTTCTGTAATGCTATATTTTTAACAACTCATCTTTATCTATTCCGATCTGTCCTTTTTACATGAACATCCTTCATCCCACATGCCAAATTTCTTCCCACTCTAATTTATAGACATCATCTCTTGGTTAGACTTGACCCTATCTGTCACACTGCTTTTAAATGCTTTTTTTTTTTTTTAAAGAGGGAACAGACAATATTCATGTTATAGTTCTCTGTCACCAAGATAAAACAGTTACAGTGCAGAACTTCTTTAAGTCTGGTGTTTGCAGCTTATGTTCGTGCAGCGCTGTGTACACATAACCGAAAATCAATAGGAAGTTAATGGAAAGCAAATACCATAGGGAGAATCAGGCACTACACATAACGTACTTATAGAGTGAGAGAGAAAACATTTCAAGCAAATGGTTGAAAACAAGTTTGGAAAGTCGAAGAAAAATGGATTGGTTGTTTTATATGATGATTACCTTTAGGGAATCTATAAACATGGCCTTAGGTTTGATATGCTTTCACTTTCTCATACTATAAAAAATGTCTGTTTGGAACACCTTGAGGGAAACACCCAGATTAAGATGATTCACCAGGGTGTGCTTAGGAGACTCATACATCTTCTTATTCTCAAAATTATAAGAAATGAGCTCTCAAAGGTTTGAGTATCTCTCAAATGATTGATGCAATGAATGGCTAAAATAGAAATAGCCAAGCTCAAAGTTGCTCCAGCCACCGACACCTCTGTCCAAGGTAGAATTTCAGCCTCCTGAATATTCTATTGACCAAAGTACTTCACTTTAGAACATTAAGGATTGGATTCTAATAGAAAATTCAATTTATAATTATAATATGAATTATTCACAAGCATTTTCTGAGCACTTCATATGTGCTCCGTATATACGCGAGGTGGCGTGCCATAGCTCAGTCATTCTTTTGGTGATTTATAAAAAGAAGATTATATAGCAAAGCAGTTAAGATCATAGTCGCTGAAGTCAGAGCTTGACACAAAACTTACTTTCGCCCTCTGCTGTAAAAGTCTAATATATAAGGTTGTGTGAGAACTTTAAAAAAAAGTATGTATTTAACCAATTATTCTATGCATAGTATATAGACAATAACATAATCTATTATTATCCCTACCAGATAGTGTGTATTAAGGTTCCTGTTCTTGCTGTAGCAAATTATCACCAATTTCATAGCTTAAAACCATGCAACTTTATTTACTATCTTAGAGTTCTGGAGGCTGAAGTTCAAAATGAGTTTCACCGGGCTAAAATCAAGGTGTCAGTAGGGCTGCATTCCATCTGGAGGCTCTAGGGAAGGGTCCATTTTCATGCCTTTGCCAACTTTTAGGGGCCACATGCATTTCTTGGCTCATGGCCCCCCTCCATCTTCATGGCCCACCATAGACTAGTGAGTTTCTCACATCTCGTCACTCTGACTCCTATCTTTCTCCTTTTGTGGCACATTTAAGGGCCTTTGTGATGACACTGCACCCACCTTAAAAATATTGAATAATTTCCTTTTTTTCCCTTCTTTTTAAGATTTCTTTATTTATTTTAGAGAAAGTGTGTGCAGGTGCGAGCAGGGGGAGGGGCAAAGGAAGAGGGGGAGAAGTAGACTCCCTGCGGAGCAGTGAGTCTAATGCCAGCTCCATTCCAGGACTCTGAGATCATGACCTGAGCTGAAATCAAGAGTGGGTCACTTAACCAACTGAGCCACCCAGGTGCCCCGAATAATTTCCTTATTCTAAAGTTACTTGATTATTAAGCTTAATCCTGTCTGCAATCTCTTTCTCCGTTGCTGTGAAACTAGTCCAACATAATTTATTCACAGATTTGAGGATTATCAGGTAAGTATAACTGGGATGCTACTATTCTTCTTTCCATATACTGAGTAAACAATATTACTTGATTTACTAACTATGCCATTTTTTAAAGTTAGGCATAAAAGGAAAAGATTGACATTTAAGAGATCTCTTTTCAAAATAACCCAATGATATTAGGTAGTAACAAAGTCAACTAGCTGTATGTGTATTTTTCATTAAGTCAAACATTAAATTAAATCATTAAATTAAACACATTTTTATCAATACTATTATAAATAAAAATATCCCTGCAAATGACCACTGAATCCAATTGTAAATTACAGAAATGTAGAAATATATGATGGTAGATAAATTATCTCTAAAGAGTTCAATATTTTCTATAGAGCAAGGATTTATGTTACCTGTTTAAAAGAATTTTTAATTACTCTTTAAGACTAAGTCCCTGTGCTAGAAGCTAAGGAAGTAATGAAATATATAAAAGAACTACATCTCTAGGAACTTTCCCTCTGATCTTGAGAAGACATTCATTTCTCAAGCCAGTAAGTGGCAAGAGCATCAGTTTATGTTTAAGCACATTACATCTTTCAGGACTGCTTCCAGAATGAGATCAATGTGGGATAGAGTTTTTAGAGAAGAGCAAGGATTTTTGGGCATGGTTGCCTAACAATTTCGACTCACTGCTTTCTCTTAAAACTGGTAATTATTATGGATCATTCTTCCTGCCCAATCCCCACTCCAAAAATACACTTGCAATTATGCATACAATTTCTAAGGTTTCACTGACTCCTTAAAGCCTAAAAACAAACTCCAAGGGTCCATGGCCTTGGCAAAAATAGTTCTGTTTTACTGGAGAATTAGATATGACTAGATATGATTCAATAGGACTAGATTGATAAATAAAAGAATGGATTTCTAAGGATAAGGAAACAACCAAAAATGGCCAAGCACTCCTCTACAATATTGCACATAATTCATACTTAAAATCTGGTGAGTTCTCCTACTTTCTCTTTCCAGCTTCTGATATTTTGGAGAGATGTCTGAGCAATGTCAGTTGTGTAGCAGAAAAAAATAAACCTTACTACCGTGTAAGGAAATATATATAACCAGCATTGTATTTATTTGATAGTCAAAGCCTTTCCACTCACAATGGTAGATTTCTAAGGCAAGATAAGTCTTTGCATTCGCTACTTGCTTCTGACAAAACTAGATAAAATGTATTATTCTCTGCATTTTAAGTCACAAGACTAACACTTATTTCAAGAAGAAAATTAATGTCAAAGGCATAAAAAAAGAATTCAGAAATTTATACTCATACACTTTTACATTTCCACCACGTTTTGTTACAAGTAATTATAAAGTGATTTTTTTTTTTTTTAAATCCACAGGCCTATTGGAACAAGTCTGACACTTTAGTATCTGGCTTAGAAAATATATACAAAACACTTTATTTTAGTTCCTCAAAAAATCATTTCACATCATGCAGACCTAGCCAAATTCCTTCTTTTCATGGTTCTCTGAATAGCACTCATCACAATAACAATGAAGTAAATCATTGAGTAATTAATTATTTAAGATTTTCCTTTTCCATCCCCATAAGAATATGAGCTCTGCAGGGAAAGAGTGGTATCTGCCTTGGTTTGTACTATACATCCAATTCCTTATGCATTCATAGCTGCTCAGTGAAAAAAGAAATTAGTGGTTAACTAAACTCTGTATCCTTGAGATTTATTCTAGATTGAGTTGCTTCTCGGCCTTTTGGCTAAGGTCAAGTGGAGATTCATTTTAGATTGAGACTGCATGGATTACTTCATTTTTCTAAATGCTACTTCCAACGTTCTCTTATTTCCCTTGCATTTTGCTTCTTCCCCTTCTCCAGCTCTAGGGTATTGGCACTTAAAGTACCCACACAGAAGTTTGGGGGCTTTTTGTATTTTTGCTTTTTTAACTTGGCTCAAGTATAATCTTCTTTTTCTTAGAAATTATAGAATCTGATAGATTTCTTCATAAACAGGCTCTGACTTGACCTTAGTTTCCTTCTTCTGCAAACTACCCTCATAGGCTACCCAGAGATGGAATATAGTTTACACAGCTTCTACTCTTAGGGTGTATGTTGGATAATACATCTGACAGCTTCTACCAATATTATCACTGAAAAAATGTTGAATACTTTATTAGCTGGAACTCCTGTGTTATCACTATCAACTCAGTTTAGCTAGACAAAACAAGAAAAAGAGAATTTATTAGCTACATTTCATTAATGCCAAGGACAGAAATGTAGGTTGGCTTTGGAGAAAAACTGAAATAAAAAAATGGAAGACATCAAGAAGCCAGAAAATTCCCTCTCTTATCTTTTCCCTTCTGCTTCTCACTAAGCACTAACTTCATCCATTAATTTTTCACTAAGGCCTCAGTGTTACACTGAAGAAAGATGTCCAATCTACAGCATCCTAGGAATGCATTATATTCATTCAGGTGGTTCCCTTTTTTTTCAATTTGAATTTTAGAACCCATATTTAAAATCCCAGGAAAATAATGCCAATTAGATTATCTTGAATCAGATGGCCACCATGTTGTAATAAACCATCATAAAAAAAAAATAGAATCATATTGTGCCAACATGGCTCTCATGGACCCTCCCAAAAATGTTACAGATTAGTCAAATGGTAGGGTGGGGGCAGCCAGGAAGGAACTGGCTTCATTATAAAAATGGAAATGTATGAGGTGAGACAGCACTCTAAAATGTCTGCAAACATAAATATTAATCAATCTAGCAGAAAATAGAGTCTAATTATTATCAGGTCTCTGGATTAGAGATTAATTGATTCATGTGCATTGAAGTGAGAGAAGAAAAAATAAATGTAAAGATTAATAACTTTTACTATACAAGAATTTAAGTTTTGTAAATCCATGAAATATAACTGAAATAAAAAGGGAAACAGCAAACCAGGAAATACTAATAAATAAATGATGCCCCCCCCAAAAAAATCTAGATCATGAAGGAATTCATACAAATTAGAAAGATTTAGATTAGAAAGATTTTTTTTTAAATCGGGAATAGGTCCCAAAATTCTTTTTTAAAAAAGATTTTATTTATTTATTTGATTGGGAGGTTGGAGACAGAGGGAGAGGGAGAAGCAGACTCCCAGCTGAGAAGGGAGCCTGATATGGAGCTTGATCCCAGGACCCTGAGATCAAGCCATGAGCCAAAGGCAGACACTTAACTCACTGAGCCACTCAGGTGCCCCAAGAATATGTTTCAAGATTCTTAATTTACAATAGAGTCACAGTTTTTATAATGGAATTGATCTTCGAAAGTAAAACTGTTAAAGATCAACACATAATTACTGAATTACTCATTCATGGGAAAGACTCATGTGACTATCAGCATATGTGAGTAAAGAGTTCTGGAAACTCCAAGTCAGATGACTCCTTAGCAAGATTGCAAATGTGACTAAGACAAAGAGAGCTATAAAATGATCCCTAAAGAAAGAGGGCTCATCAAGCAAAGTATGCCAGCATGCAGCAAAGACAAAGGAGACTGAGGATCTGAATCACAAGGAAGTCTCCAGTGTTGTCCAGGGGAGAAGATTTCTAGGAAGCTGTCATGAACATTCCCCCCTGCAGAAGAAATGGGGCCCTAAACCTGGCTCCATAGCCATGATAGCATTTCATCTCCCCAGCAGTTAACGTCATTTCAGAGCAGGTGTATGCTAATCCTGGACAAACTCCTCAGGTCTCTTTGGAGAAGGCTACATTTCTGTCAGAGTGTCAGAGTGGAGAGAGTTGCACCCAAAGAGACATTCTGTAAAGAGGTTCAGAGGATCTCCCTTCCCTCAAGTCCTCCGCAGAGTCCTGGGTAGTACGTATCTGTGAGGAAGAGGGTTTGAGGGGAAAAGTCACTAGGTTCTCTCTTCTGGCTTCTCTCACAAGCCAGAATGCAAAATAGGGCATTGCATTCTTACACATACACGTTTTCTTTAGTATTGTGGCAAAATCAGCTGTTCTGATCCCACCTACCAAAGATTACACTCAAGACCTAAAAGAACCGATTTGTTTCCATGTAACTTAATATGTCCTAGAACAAAGCTCAAAAAACATGGTAGGACAAAAATGTCCAGCACTCAACAGAGCAAAATTCACAAAATCTGTTCTCCAAAAATAAAAAGAACAGAAAAATAAGACTCATAATAGGAGAAAAAAATATCAAAATGAACTCAAAATTATAAAGATGACAGAATTTATAAACAAGGACATTAAGACAGTTATTACAACTATGTGTTGAATATGTCCCATATGTTCAAGAAACGATAAGATTGAGCATTTTAAACAGAGACATGGGTAATATGAAAAATACCTACACCAAACTGGAGATGAAGACTACAATGTACAAATAAGCCTCAACCCTTACCTCAAATCTTACATAAAAATTAACTTGAAATAGATCATAGCCCTAAATGTCAAAGCTAAGACTATAAACTCTAGGACAGTACATGAGGAAGTCTTTCAGGAAGTGAACTTGGAGTACTATTTTTACCACTTAAGCGTACTACTCTAAGGTAGTACATAAAAAACTAGAACATAAAAAAGTTGATATTTGTACTTTATCAAGATTAAAAATGGCTACCCTTTTGAAGACCTTTATAAAAATAAAAAGGAAAGCCACAGACTAGGAGAAAACATTCAGAAAACACATATCTGACAAATGACTTGCTTCCAGAATATATGAAGATGTCTTACAACTCAATAGGAAAAATAACATTATAAATGGGCAAAATGTGTGAATTGATGCTTAATAAAACAAGATATATAGGTTGTCAATAAGCATTTGAAAAATCACTAATCAGGGGCACCTGGGTGCTCAGGGAGTTAAGCATCCGGCTCTTGATTTCCGTGCAGGTCATGATCTCTGGGTTGTGGGATCGAGCCTCGTGTCAGGCTTCCTGTTCAGCATGGAGTCTGCTTCTCCATCTCCCTCTGCTCCTCCCCAAGCTCACACACTATCTCTAAATAAGTAAAAATATTTTTTAAAAAATCACTAATCAACAGAAAATGCAACTTAAAACCAATCAACACCCAATAGAAACTGCTAAAATTAAAAAGTCAGACAATGCATAGTATTGGCAAGAATACGTAGCAATAGTCACTCTTATATGCTGCTGGTAGGAATGGAAATTCTACAACCATTTGGAAAATATTTTGGGAATTTCTTATAAGGTGAAATATGCACTTAACATTTGAATCGTCAATTCCATTCATAAGTACTTACCCATGAGAATGAGTAACAAATGTTTATAAAACTCATCATGGTGATGGGTAAACAATTCAAAGTATATTCATAGAGTAGAATATTACTCAACAGTGAAACAGAACCAACTACTGATTCATGCAGCAACACACATGGATTTCAGAAATACTACAGAGTAAAATGAAATCAGACACTAAAGATTACATACTGCTTGATTCCACTGATATGAAATTCTAGAATAGTCAAAAGTAATATGTAGTGATGTAAAGCAAATCAGCGCTTGCTTGGGATAAGGGATAAGCGGAGTTATGGATTGTAAAGAGGCACAAGGTTACTTTAAGAATGAAAGAAATGTTCTGCGTCTTGGGTTTTGCGGAAGGTAGAGTATATGCATTTGCTGAAATTCATCAAACGATATGCCAAATTATCCCAAAGTGGATGCATTTGTATATATAAATTAGTGCATTCAATTTTTTACTTTGTCTTGAGATGACAGATCTATACTATGGGAAATGGACAACAATTTTCCCTGGTCTATACTTTGAAAGAAATGAAATAATGGATTGATAGCAAGATCAGAATAAAAAGTGATAAACTTCTGGAAATGGCTAAGAGTGAAATTATTTGTATCCCAAGGAAGTGTTCACAAAAGAGACAACAATTATGAAGAATTTTCTCGATAAAATTAAAGCAAAGAAGATAACACTTTCTGAAGATACTAGCCACCCTCTTTCCTCAGCCACTCTGGTTTGTCAGTGGGCTCATGAACAGAGGAGGAAGCGCCAGGTATTGAGGCTATGCATGAGTTTAAAAACATGACCTTACCCTCAACAAGACCATTCTGGCTATCATTATTGATAAACATCTAGCATGCCATAAGCCGAGTCTGATGCTGATTTTCTTTTGTGACACCATACCCAAAGAGATCAACTAGCCAGGATGACCACCCCACCTCCTCGTGGAAGAGGAAGCAAGATGTTTCATAGGAATACATGCAATAGCTATGAATATGCATTGTTGTCTGTGCAGCTCTCTAAGTACCACTACCCAAAAGCTAATGGAATTTATGATTCTCTATCATGAATCCACAAAACTTTGCTTCTGACCAGAGAATGCATTCACCAGCAAGGAATGGGAAAAGTTCAACCCATGGAATTTGTTGATCCTATTATATGCCACTTCACTTCAAGTTTCTTTGCCTGATACAGGCAAGTTTCTTTGCCTGATACAACAGTGGAATACTCCATTAAAGACCCAGTTAGGGTGCTAGCTAATAATACCTTGACCAGCTAAGTGCTGTCCTACAAGATTTTGTGTATGTTTTGAACCAGCAACCTATATCGTGCTATTTTTCTCATAACTAAGAGACATGGATTGAAGAACAAAGAAGTGGGAATGGGAGTGATTCCTCTCACTGTTATCTTTAGGGACCCAATCACAAAATCTTTTCTTCCCATTTACCATTATTGTCTCTAGGGGACCTAATGATTCTGCTGAACTTGAAGTTTAAACTATTCTCTGTCACTTTTAACTCTTCACGCCACTAAGTCACAATAGGCAAAGAAGGGTTTGCTAAGCCAACTGGCGTGACTTATCCTGATTATCAAGGATAAATAGAGTTGTTGCTATATACTGAAGACAAAAAGGATTCAAGGAATCCTTCGGGTTGCATCTTAGTACTCACAGATCCGATGGAAATGGCTAAGAATGGGGCGATTCAAATAAGCAGGGCCACTCATTACTCCAGCCCTTTGAAAATGAAATTTTGCATCCCTCTTTTTCTAATATAAAGTGCAGTAGTAGAGATTAACCTTACAGTTCAGAATGTAAGTTATAAGAGATCAAAGGAAAATTCAAACCAGGTTTGAAAAAGAATGGACATCACCCAGAAGTACAGTGATTCATGGAATTTTGGGTCTATCCTTTTGAGGAAAGAGTGAGTTGCATATGACCATATATATGTATATGTGGCTATGTAATGCAGACTTACTTCATATAATTTGGAAGCCTGAAGTTGGGTGGCTCTTGTTTTTGAAGGTAAAATATGGATGGAAGAGTGTAAGCAAATGCAGAGGTGACAAAGGATGAACTAAGCTAGATAATGTGTTCAACTTTGCATCACTCCTGGGCCTATTTGCTCTGGACTTGTATCCACCTGAAATGTATATGTTGAAATCCTAATCTGTAATATGATAGTATTTGAAGATACAACTTTTGGGAAAGAATTAGGACTGGATTAGGTTATGAGAGTGGGGCCCTTATAAAAAGAGTCAGACACATAGGGTCTGTCTCCTTGTCATGTAGGGACACAGTATGAAAACAACCATCTGCAAACCAGGAAAAGCTCACTCATCAAACACTGGCTCTGCCAGTACCTTATTCTTGGACCTCCCCGCCACCAAAACTGTGAGAAATCAATGTTTGCAGTTGGAGTCACCAAGTCTACGGTACTTTTGTTATAGCAGCACCATCTAAGACAGCGTTTCACCTTCCAGGCTGCTTCAAAGGAAGAGAACCTGAAACTCCATTTCCCAGACAGCCCTCCCCCCTTAGCTGGATGGTTCCAGGTTAGTCCACAAATGGAGAGTAAGCATTAAGATGCAGAAAGTAGCAGAGAAGGGGAATCCCTGGGTGGCTCAGGGTTTAGCAACTGCCTTCAGCCCAGGGCATGATCCTGGAGTCCCACATCGCGATCCCTGCATGGAGCCTGCTTCTCCTTCTGCCTCTCTCTCTCTCTTTCTGTCTTTCATGAATAAATAAATAAAATATTTTAAAAAAAGTAGCAGAGAAGAAAGCATCCTTTCCTGGCAGCAATTTAAAAAATAGGAGCAGATGACATGAGACATGGTGAGGATTCCAAATCATCCACTTTGGGTGCCTCAGGTAACAGAAACATTAATAACCACTTTTTGGAGAGTCTTAAGATTCACCGTAACATCCAGATGAACTCCTGAGAATCCACTCTAGGTCCACTGGCCACACAGACCAGCAGGTTGGCTTCCCTTACCTTCACTCCCCAGCCCTAACCATGGTTATGCCTCTAATTCCTGGTCAAACCCCTACCTGTTTGAATATCTAGAAAGCATTCTGATTCTCTGGCTGAAATCCACAGTACAGGAAAATACCACAAGTTTGATATGTCCAAAAATGACAGAGAATTAATCCTTCAGAAAATTAAAACACAAAAAAATAAACAAGAAAAATGACCCTTCTGATGAAGCATAGATCAGGGTTTTTGCTGTGTCATGATCTACTAAAAGGGCTACTTATATGGGAAATAGAAGGGCTATTTTTATCTTAATTTGCTATAAGAAATTATTAAAAAAAAATCATGTTCTGGTTATACATTTTTTGACAGGAACTGGAGGAAAAGTAATTCACCACATCTCCCACTCAGATTTCAATTAACCTCAGCAAGTTCATCACCAGTGGGCTCATGTTACTATACACAGCCTACCACACTCAATGTTATAACAATAGACTTGAAATATTTTGTAAATTATGAATCATTTTAGATTATTAAAAATATGACATTCAATATCAGAGGGCATTAAATGATGAATGAGTCAGTGCTAGAGGAAAACAAAATCCGGTTTCCTGCTCTAAGAAACATTTCATGCCAGTGATTACAATTTAAAGTTTTGTTTCAAAGTTAATTACAAAACTAATGCTGATTTAGAAAAAATCTTTATGCATGCAACAGCTAAGGAAAACACCTCCGTGAGCAACCTGAATAAAAGCTCACTTCCAAGCATCAAAAAGTTCAAAAGGAAGGTCTCTCTGTGATTTTACGTTCAGCTTTAAAAAGATTACTCTCACTTAATAGAAAATACTTGTTGTTGTCAAAAGAAACGTTATGGTCCATTAATGTTCCTGGTAAGAGCATTTAAATATTTCATTGTTACAGAGAACCCATCATTCAAATCACTGAATATTTATTCCCTTTTCATCTGTTAAAAACAAGGTTAAATTACAGAAGTTATTCATTAAAGGTCTATTTAGCCTATATGAAGTAAATGAAGCTTTTCCAACTAAAAATAATCCTGGCCTCTTGCTACATTTTTAGCATGCTGGCAAACGACATACTGATATGTGAAGAGCTAGACAGCTTTAGCGACCCCAGTGTGCCTTTGGCACAAAGTCAAACAACGTCCTATCAGGGCAACACTACCGCCTGCTACATGATGTGACACCCAACTCTATCAGTAACATCATATGCAGCTTCCAGATAAGTTTTACTATTGACATGTTCCTCTCAGCATCAAGTGACAAGAGACCATGTCCAGGAAAGAGTTCTGAACCTCAGACACACCAGAGGCACGACAAACTAATCTACGTTCAACTGAGCGTTTTGGTCAACTGATAACAGATGTTACAAGTCACAACCCATCGTGGGAGAGGTTGTTTCTAAGGCAATTGCAGAGGACAGACAACCTCCAATGGTTCTAGAGCGTGTTGCCACCCACCTGAGACAATGCATGAACGAGTAGAGGAGCCAGAAAATGGTGATAGCACAGCAGCTATCTTTGTTAGAGTGGAGCAGAGGAGAAAACATAAGTCTGAGAAGGACCGAATATGCTACAATCTGCAAATGATCTCTGAATCAACAGCATTTTCTAATTTTTTTTTTTTTTTTTTATGATAGTCACACAGAGAGGGAGAGGGAGGCAGAGACACAGGCAGAGGGAGAAGCAGGCTCCATGCACCGGGAGCCTGATGTGGGATTCGATCCCGGGTCTCCAGGATCGCGCCCTGGGCCAAAGGCAGGCGCCAAACCGCTGCGCCACCCAGGGATCCCTCAACAGCATTTTCTAAAGGACAGACATGGGTACAGGAATTTTGCCCAGAATTTTCAGGCAATATTGTTTAATTTCTTGAAAATGTGACTTGTGAGAAAATAATGCTAATCTCCGTTTGCTGACACCCACCAGATTCCGGACATTGTATCACACGCTTCATTTCTCTAACATATTTAATTCTGGTGACAACACCTCAAGATAGTCATTACTATCTTCATGTGTTAAATGAAGAAAGTAAGGTGCAGGAGCTAAGCAATTTGCTCAAGAGCGCACAGCAAGTGGAAGAGCCAACACTTGATCCCAAATTTATATGGCTCAAAGTCCAAGCTTCTTTCCTATTTAAAAATTTGTGAGTTCTATATTTATCATTGCTCATGTACATATATAAGCAAACATGCATACAGACTATGAATACATCTACTCTTATACAATTTCTTGGGCATTTTGATAACTGTAATAGGCACCAGAAGAGGGGAAAGCTTTGCAGACCATATTTCTGCCAATCTATTTGGAAAGACTGAAAAATCATAAAATCATGGGGGAAAAAGAAGGAAACTCATTTAAGAGAGAAAGCCTTGTTGATGCAGATTAGGACTATGTAAATTATTCTATTCAATTTTCTGGGATTGATTTTCATAGTACTGTAAGCAATCTCTCTAGGAAAGGGTAAGTATTAAATAGGGTTTTTATAAGACAGAGAAAGGAATGTTCACGAGGATTCTTTTTGAGGAAAAAGCATCAGCACTTAGTGAAATTTTGGATATCTCAGAGAAAAATTCAAAAAAACCTTCCTTATTATTTGCCATAAGAAAAGCGGCATAGGGGATAGTGCAGAAGACAGATTAGCAGGATGTAGAAATCAGCCAAAATGATGCAGAGACTGGAGGCTGATTTCCCAGAGAAAAAGCTAAAAATATACTTCTGCTTCAAACAAAGGAAGTTCTGGAGATTGGCAGATAGTCTATTATGTTTTTCCTCTAGTTTGAAAATAAGAATGGAACCCTCTGCAATTTACTGAGACTGATGATTCAATCACAAAATACCTCTTCATTTGATTGCCTCGGGAAGCTCTCTTCAGCTGTCCTGAGCTTTCCTTTTTTTTTTTTTTTTTTAATTTCCTTCCTTGCTTCATTTGAGTCAACCTAGTAGGAGGTTTAGGATATCTTGGATGTGCATCTTGGTAGCTCAAGAAAAAACATCAGCCGAATAAAAGCATTTGTATCTTCAGGTGACACGAGCACACCAAGATCTTTCTCTAACTAGCCGCGCAAACTCCAACAGCTCAGGAGCTTAGTTTGTGCCTCCTTTTCCTCCACGATGAAGCAAGGGGACAGGCTGGATGACATTCTCAAACTTATCAGCTCTAACTTCCCCAAGTTTGAGCACCAAGCTGCTAACTGTGGCTGGCTCCCAGGGGCCCATCCGGGCACGCCACCCTCCACATTCTGCGCCTCTACTGCAGCTCTCGCTGCCTCACTTCTCAAGAATGATATGTTTTGCTTCCGTTAACAAACGTCGATATTGATTTTGTAATCCATTATTTTGTGATAGTCGCAGAACCATTCTACTCCTTCCCTTCGGGCCATACCGCTAAGTGCACATCCCCACCGAGTGCCCTCTGGAAATAAACCTGAGTCCCCACACTTTAAATACCTCCCAGACTACCCTCCTTTTACACTGAGAGGGTATTGATTTCATTGATCCTTTCAGTAAATAAATACCCCATTCTTTCCAGTCCTGTCCTTTCTTTCCCAACTTATTTTACATACTTGGACAAGTGACTTCACTGGGCCCCTCACACTATCTGACCGAACTCAGTGGGACTTGAACCTCTGAAAACAAAACCGTTGCATTTTCCTTTTGATCGTTTTAAGAGAGTGTCAATCTCTGCATATCACTTTCTTGTCCCAGCAAGGGTAAGCCTGGTCACCCCTGCCAGGCCCTTATCAAATTTCTCTCACCTTTGTGATAAGCGGTTGGGATTTCAACTAACTGAGGGGGGCTCCCTGAGAGCGTGGCTGCAGGTGGATTCCCTGAGCTATCTGCATCTGCCCCACATCTCCCCGCATCGGTGGCGGGAAGGCCTGACAGCTAGATGATAATGTCGCCTTTGTGTAGCAAGGAAAACGTTTCTATTTGCCTGTCGAATGTAAATTTACTAGGCCTGGCACCCGCAAGGTGGTTTTGAGGAAAGAATGCTTTGGGGTGGATCAAGATCGAGTTTTGAAGCCACAGTTCTTTTTGTTGTGTTTTTTAGATAAGTAATTTGAACCATTTCCTTAAAAAAAGGATTGTTCTCCAAATCCAGAAAGATGAGGCGGGCAACTTTCCTGCCATTGGCCCCCTTGTTGATTGATGGTATAGCGTAGATCCTAGTTACCCAGCTATGAAATTTTGGAAAATAATTCAGGATTTGAGTAAATAACCCACAGAGGATCAGGCTCTGGTATTATTAAACTAGAGCAATCTCAGCTCACCGAGGGGGTTAGATTTAATGTTTCAACTGAAAGAGAGACTGGGACACTCTCAAGAAGGAGATACTTTCCTTCTTTTTTTTTTTTTTTTAAAGATTTTATTTATTCATGAGAGACCCAGAGAGAGAGGCAGAGACAGAGGCAGAGGGAGAAGCAGGCGCCATGCAGGGAGCCTCACGTGGGACTCGATCCCGGGACCGTGGGGTCATGGCCTGGACCGAAGGCAGACCCTCCACCCCTGAGCCACCTGGGTACCCAACCCTTTCCCTCTTATTCTCCCTTCCCTTCACTCTCCAATTCTCCTCCAAGAGCTGATGCTGTCGCTGCCGCTTCAGGGTACTCCGAGGTGCCCACCATCACTGCCTGCCTGCTCCTCAGAACTGATTTTCCTTCTCACTGTATCACAGCACAACGTTTAGAAATATGTTTCTCACCAACCAGTCATAATGAGGCTGTTCTCCAATGTAAGAATTATTTCATGTATTCATTTCCTGAGGATGCCACAAAAGACCTCCCATTCAGCGGCCTACAGCAACACGTTCCCGCCAAGTTCTGAAGGCCACAAGTCTGAAATCAAGGTGTCAGCAGGGCTGTGTTCTCTCCAAAGCCTCCAGGAGGATATCCTCCCTTGCCTCTCCCACTCTCTGGTTCTAAGCACTTTCTTGGATTGTGATGGCATCGCTCCAATCTTCACCTCCATGCCCACATTACTCCTCTTTGGTACGTCTTTTAGGTGTGTCTGCATGCAATCTCCTTCTGCCTCTGATAAAGTTATAAGGACTTTGGTGATGGTATTTAGGGCCCACTGGATAACCCAGGGAAATCTCTTCATCTCAAGATCCATCGTTTAGTCATATCCACAAAACTCCCTTTTTTTTTTTTTTTTTTCCAAATGAAGGAACATTTACCAATTCCAGAGATTAGGACTGATATCTTCCAGTGACCATTACTCAATCTGCAACACTCAGCCATAGAAGTTCTGGGTCATGAGTAATTGTACTTCTCTGGATATTTAGAAGAAACAAGTCATGATTTCTCTTAATGAAGAGTTGATATCAAACATCTATGTCCATTTATATAATATCAGGTACATGGTTCCTTATTAATCCTGAGTATTTATCCCAGGAAGGGCACTTTCCCTAAGTTTTCCCTACCTCAGAGTGATTTCCCTACCTTCTTATGTCGTCCCCACATCCTGTCCTCTGAACAATATTTTTTCATTAATAAAAATATTTATTATAGGTAAGGTTATCTTTATCTCCCCCTGTGTTCCTTCCTTCATCATGTATTTCTTGAGTCCCCCTGATGCTCCAAGATCTGCAACAGCCACTAACTTTTAATCTGAAAATCTCTTATCCTTAATTTACTCAGGAGTCCTAGGAACTTCTGTGAAAACATTCCTGTAGGGCTATTTTGCCAGTCAGGTCTTCAAAATAGATTGATAGGTGGGTAGAAGTATAACCAAGACTCTGAGAGCAGAGGACTACTAGACTTCCCCTACTGACATCCCAAAATTTCAAATACCTTTGGAGATACTCACTATATTCCCACAGGTCCTATCAGAGTACCATTAGTAAAACTTGAAGCTAGCCAGGGTGTTGGTGAGTAACTAAAGGTAGAAGGGGACAGTTTACCTGAAGGGGTCCTTCAGGCACCACAGCTGATGGTCTACCATGGGGAGTGGTTCCTTAAGAGGAAGGAAACCAAGTGCTCTAAGTCCAGAAGAAAATCAATCTAAACTGGAGATCCAAAAATTAGCTCAAAGAAATGATCAGATGAGCAGAAGTTTCCATTGACAAGGTAGTTGGGCAGGGAGACCGGGAAGGGAATCTTACTATAGAGAATCCAGAAATTATGTTGTCAGAAAACTTCCCAAGCTTATTTTACTGATTACAAACTTAAAACGTTCTAGTGAAAAATTTGGAAACTGCAGAAATGAGTATTAAAAGATTTACCAAAGTCATTCAGAACTCCTATCATCCAAATAAAACCATAATGAATGTTCTACTCTACTCATCTTTTTTTCTTATAAAAATGTGTTTATTGTAACATAGAAGATATTTTATACATCGTATGTTGCATCTTACTTTTTTTTGCTTAGTGCCACATAGAGACTATTTTCCAATTTCATTGGATATTCTCTGCAAACATGATTTCAATGAGTGCGTAATTAACCCATCACGTAACTTTACCTAAGAGTCTTTATTGTTGGACGTTTGCTTCAGATCCTTTGCTATATAAATAATGTTTAGCAAACATCTTAGTGCATGATGCTTTATATGGATCATTAATTATTACTATGAATTCCTGGATGTAAAAATACTAGGTCAAGAAAATTAACACTTTCAAGACTCCTGACACATAGTAATAAAAATTATATATAAGTGACTTAGTATAGTTTCTGGCCTGCAGAAAGCACTAATTAATACTAGCTAGGGTTTAATAATAACTTTTCATTCAAAAAGATTGTAGCCATTTACACTCCCGTTGCCATCCCCCATTAACTACAGTTTTGTTAGAAACACATCTCTGAATCTCCTTTGAAATTTAGAGGTGGACTCTAAGTTGTGGCCATCCACCAATACCAACTACCTACCCCCAAATTCTGACCTGGTCTCTGGTAGGACTCTTGCTATATTTCAATCTCTCCAAACAACTTACAGTATTGTTCCAATCCTCAGTAACTCCTCTCTAAATGTGATCCATTAGAGCCATGCTATACGTAGTATACACCCAGCCCTGAACACATGGCTCATATATCTACATCCAAATGAAAAGTGTCCCAAGTGGTTTGATATCCTCTAAGGAACAATTTTCTATTTTATCCACATCTTGTCCACCGAGAAACTACCAAGGCAAATTGTCTATTTTATGATGCACTCAGCGTATCGTCACAAGGAACATTCACTCCTCTCTCCACTATTTTGAAAAGCACTTTTAGTTTAATATATGGAGTTGTGTTAGAGGTGCCTTGCTCTTGAACATGGGGGTGATTTATAAGGGGTTCATATAAGTGTGTGCCGTGCAATCTGAAAGGCCTGACCTTTCATCAATCTTAAAATTGGGAAGGAATTATCTCATTAAAAGCAATATCATACACCTTATTCAGCTGTCATGAAGTTCAACTTGAAATTTAATATAATTTAAGGCTACGCATGTATTCTATCCAAGTATGGATTCGATACCATACTTCATACTATTACAAGGTACTTCAATATGTTTTGTGTAATTCTATAAAATTTCACCCTAATGTTTCTTATAGTAGCAAGGATTCAGCTACCCTGCAAGAAAATCATGTCCTCTTATTTAAAAGTTCATCATGATTTTTTCTCGTTTGATCACTGTCTGCCTGTGGCCATTACCCAAGACTCCCAGCTCCACTATTACATGTGAGTTCTGCTGTATACCATCATGAGCTACACACACTACATCAATTAGAAAAGTCATTTCAGTTTGAAGGTCAGGGGTGGGTTTCTGCCCATAAGCACATAACTCTTTATACCACAAGCCATGTGGTCAGTATTAGATTCAAGAACTAAGAACTCTGTTTAGGCAGGAAAAACATCTTATTCATTATTACAATAAGTGCTTAGCATGGTACACATAGTAAAGGTTCTTCTTTTTCTTTTTTCAAGATGCATTTATTTATTTGAGAGACAGAGAGTAAGAAGGCAGAGGAGCAGGGAAGAGAGTCTTCAAGCAGACTCCCCACTCAGTGCAGAGCCCAACTTGGGGCTTGACCTCATGACCCATGAGATCAATCTGAGCTGAAACCAAGAGTCAAATGCTTAACTGACTGAGCCGCCCAGATGCCTCTAAGTTTTTTTTTTGTTTTGTTTTTTTCTAAAAGGAAGTTAAAAAGGGAGGGAGGGTAGGAAGGGAGAGAGAGAGAAAGAGAGGAAGTCAGGGAGGAAAGGAGGGGGAGAAAAAGGAAAGAAGGAAGGAAGGAAGGAAGGAAGGAAGGAAGGAAGGAAGGAAGGAAGGAAGGAAGGAGATTGAAGTAACACACAACATGCAACAATTTACTTGAGCTTCCCACTTACCTGTTGCTGGCCACCTTTGGTGCTATGATTATTTATGCTGATCCATGACCATTATACTTGACCTTGATTTAGTCACTTGGTTTGTTTTTTCTTTTTCTCTTTTTTTTTTCTTAAGATTTATTTATTTATTTGAGAGAGAGAGAGAGCAAGCGAGCATAGGGTACTGCTGATTTTGCCTTTGTAATACAACCTTACAAGCCATTTGTTAGGCTGTAATTTCCAGATCCAATCACTATTCCTAGTCTGTGTTCAAATAGATTTCTTTCTTTGTTCCAGGATCAGAAGATCTGTGCACCATTGGTTTGGTTTGGAATCTCTTATGTGGATCTTGGTAAAATTCCCTTGAGCTGATTATTAATATCACAAAAATTCTGGCGGGTCTAGCTCTTCTAAGAAAATCTATAGCCAAATTTGCCTACAACTCTAAATTTTTAAATGCTCTGGGAGTAATTATAAATATCCTTGTGACTTTGCAGTAGCAGCCAACAGAACTCGGAAGTATCCTTATGCACAATTTGGGAAGGACTTTCAGATCCACCCAAAAAATAATTAGTGTGAAGGTAATCTAACACAGACAACCAAAAGTAAACTCAAGCTTCTTGGGATTTCTCTCCTCCTCCCCTTCCCCTACCCCCCGAACACATGCAGACACACAAACACACACCAACAAGGGTTTGAACATTTTTCCTTGGACTTCAGTAGTCCACCTTTGATGATGCTATATGACCTTATATTTCAAATCTGAGCTCTAGTATTTACAATTGTGTGCTATTCGGGTGTCATTTTTAAATAAGAGATTATAAAGAGGGATGCCTGGGTGACTCAGCAGTTGAGCCTCTGCCTTTGGCTCAAGTCGTGGTCCCAGGGTCCTGGGACTGAGTCCCGCATTGGGCTCCCCGCGGGAAGCCTGCTTCTCCCTTTGCCTATGCCTTTGCCTCTCTGTGTCTCTCATGAATAAATAAATAAAATATTTTTAAAGATTATAAAGAAATTTACTTTAGGGTATAATTAATTTTTTTAAGATTTTATTTAAATCTTTAAAGCATGAGCAAGGAGCAAGGGGGGAGGGCCAGAAGAAGAGGGAGAAGCAGACTCCCTGCTATGCAGGGAGCCCAACACAGGGCTGGATCCCAAGACCCTGGGATCATTACCTGAGCTAAAGGCAGATACTTAACCAACTGAGCCACCCAGGCACACCTAGGGTATAATTAATTTTGTAATTTGCTTTAGAAGTTATAAAAATAGAATTATTTCAAAATAAATTTATTCTGTTTATTTAAATAGAATGATGTTAAGGACATCATCATTTTTACCATGCATATTTAAGTTTTTTAAATACCTAATTTATCTCTTCTAATTTATTTTTACTCATTTGTCTTTATTTTCTAAAAGCTATGACATAGATCATCACAGAATATCCCAAGTTTCTATATACCTTTGAGAGCATATAAAACCAGAGGATTTTTGAGGGGCAAAATACTGGTTTCTGAAATTTTATCTCCTTGGATTTTGAAATTCCATGGAAATAAATTCTCATGTCCCTCAAATGGAATCAATTAATTGCGTATAACTTCACTGTGAATTTTTACTTATGAATATTAGAAGTTATAGTCAATTAGTAATCAAGAAAATAGAACCCCAAGCTTGAATGTTCTGAACTGTATTTGATATATGGAGATCATTACAAAAGAAGGGTCCCTAAGAAGATTTCAGGACCACTTGGCACAGCAACAACTATCAGGTAATATTAAGGGCAAAGATAGCATCAAGAGCGACATGATAATAAACACATAAATTTATTAAGATTTTATTTTTAAATAATCTCTACACCCAATGTGGGGCTGGAACTCACAACCCCAAGATCAAGAATCACATGCTCCATTGACTGAGCCAGTCAGGTGTCCCCCAAATCACATAAATTTAGTTAGTTTAAAGGCAGAGTCAAATTTATTTTCGTTTGTACTACTCTCCTACTTACATTTCTCTTTAATAAAAAAACTTAAGAGGCACCGGGGTGGCTCAGCTGGTTAAGTGTATGCCTTCAACTCAGGTCATGATCCTGGGGTCCCAGGATAGAGCCCCACATTGGGATCCTTGCTCAGTGGGCAATCTGCTTCTTTTTCTGCCCCTCACCTTACTCATTCTTTACCTCTCAAATAAATAAATAAAATCTTTAAAAAAATATATCTAAAAAGAACTTTACAAAGTTCTTTTCAAATGCCAGGGTTATGAGTTAATAAGAGAGCCAAGAGGGATTTGGGATCCAAAACTCTCAGAATTGAAGGCCCTAAAAGCAGATCCAAAGTGAGATGCAACATTACTGTTGGAAGTATACAAAGGTCAAAGATCAAGAGGAACTAAATAATTGATTTAAAGTTCGGGGGTAAGGTGATCTTGAAATTAAAATATGCTGGACTCCATAAATAAACCCTTAATCATTTCCTGCTCTGACCAGACTAACACATGAGCATTCTAGGACCTTGCAGTATGAGGCACATGAATCAAGATCAAAATATAATAAACAAGCTACTGTGACAAGAGTAAAAAAAAGCATGTGTTGACCAAAAATGACCTAGTTCCCACATAGACTGGCATAATGTTTTCAGTTATAGACCATTAGTATACTGATGATGAAAATCTTTTTGTCCAAAGTCTGTCTTCTGTCTTCCAAAATCCTTTTATGTCTCCCTGCTTCTCCTCTATATAATTGCAATTGAAAAGAAAATATTCTAACACCAAGTATCTATTATCTATTTGTTTGCCTATCTATCTATAAATCAATCAATCAATCAATCAATCAAATATTGGGCTAAGGAGCTAAAGAAGAAACTTTGTCCTTCAAGGAAATTTGCCACAAAATAGTGTGGCAAATGAACAGATTAAACAGTTGAACAAAGTGAAGAGTAAGGCAATTGGTAGAGTCAGAGGAAGGAGAGATTATACTCAGTGGAAGAGATTCAGAAAAGTCTTCATGAAGAGGGGACATTTCAGAAAGAACCTTAAAATGATTAAGATGTTTGTCAAATAAAACTGGGGGAAGGGTTATTTGCTTCCAAATATGCAATCGTTGAATATTTCTGAACAAGAATAGTAGACATTGGACATTAGAAAAATGTCACCCTCTATCCTAAGTTTGACAAATAAGAGATAAGGAGTTATCTCAACATTTTTAGTGGCAATTTTATTCATTCCAAAAGGAGATTTTAATTTTTATTTATTTGAGAGAGAGAGAGAGAGGGCATTAGTGGGAGGAGGGGAAGAGGGAGCAGGAGAGAGACAAGCAGACTCCCTGCTGAGCATGGAACTCCATGCAGGGCTCAATTCCAGGACCCTGAGATTAAGACTTGAGCTGAAGTCAGACAGTAAACCAGCTGAGCCACCCAGGTGCCCCATCCAACAGGAAATTTTGATACTCTTTCTAAGACTGTTTAATTCCAGCAACCCTCACATATTTAAAACTGGTAATAAATTATATGAAATAATTAGCTCTTCCTCTGACAATTCACAAGATCATGGAAATTTGAACAATTTCCTGTTCCATTTTGATAACCAATCTCTGGTTATCTTTTGGTTGATGATCTTTCTAAGGAAGCGTGTGTTTTTTTCTAAAGTGACTTTGGAGAATTCTTGTAAAATTTTTCTCCTCAAATCTAGCAAGATGGAAATTATGCTATAGGTTTAAACATCAGGAATTACAATTTTCCATCACAGAGTATAACTGTTTATTTCCTTGAGTCACACCCTGAAAATCTTATGTTCGTGTGTATGTGATCTATGTGCTTATGTGGACACATGAAGTGATTTTCAAGAGTTATCTTAAGTCAGATGCACAGTGCTGGCTCATTGAAATATTTAGGTAAAAATTCTCATTGGTTTCTACATGAACCATTTCTTAAATCAATTAAAATTAAAAAGGAGATTTCTGCTTCTAAATATAGCTCCATGAGAAATTTCTGGAAAGTTTTTGTGCATCTGTCACCTAAAGTCTAGATTGCCTCTCTGACCTTGGGGAGATAAGAGCTCTTCTGTTCCTCACAAGTTGGATTAGAAGCTATCAAAGCCCTGAGGACGTTCTAAAGACCAAGAGCTTCAACCACCTCCGCTAGATTTTTGAGAGAACGAAAATTATCTTCATTAGTCTTGTCTCCGCCCATTGCATGAACAAGAGATGATGGAAGTAAGAATGCACCCACTCATTCACCACAGAGACCCTGGCTTAGGAAGTGCTACCTCTTCTGGAACTGTCCTTTGTTAAATGTAGAGATGTTCTATTTATTGAGAAACATTTTCATTAGCCTGGAATGAAATAAGTAATCAACTCAACCTCTCCAAAATTCCTAACTATCTACATTGCAGGTGCTGTATATTTAGGAAGCAATTCACACAATCCTTGTTCAGGGAGTAGGTGGCCTCTTGGAAACATCCTAGCCATTCCGAGGCCCAAAATATTGTTCCTGCTACCACTTCCTCACCTATTCTCCTCATGAGATTTCATCTTTGGCATCCAGTTCAGTGCTTTCTCTGCTCTCCTGTACTGCCCAAAGCTATTTTGAACTTTTGTGATCATTTTACTTTGAAATAGAAATTAGCCTTTAGGTTAGAGCAATACTGTTAGGTAACACAGGTTGAGTCGTTATATTTCCTTCCCCTTCTTGTCCTTATTGTCACCAGATTCAAACTTGATGTATGGTTTTTCCCACATTTAAGAGTTAAACTGAAAAACCTAAATCATCTGGAGAGAAAACCAGTTCTGGGCATAAATTTTCCTTGACGCTTTTAATTTACTGATAAACTTAGGGAAGCTCTTCTTCCTGAGAGCTTCTAGGAGTTTGAAAAAAAAATTAAATTCTCTTCATTTAATCCAAAGTTAGTGTTAAATTTCACAGCATATATATCATCTCACTTCTGTTAGAAGGGCTATTATCTAAATGACAAGAGGTAACAAATGCTGGCAAGGATGTGGGGGAAAGTGAACCCTTCTACAGCGTTGGTGGAAATGTGAATAGTGCAACCACTATAGAAAATAGTAGAAAGCTTCCTCAAAAAATTAAAAATAGAACTACCACATAATCTAGCAATTCAACTTCCGAGAAATGAAATCACTATTTCAAAAAAATATCTGCACCTCGTGTTCATTGCAGCATTATTTAGAATAGTCAAGACATAGAAACAACCTAAGTGGGATGCCTGGAGGGCTTAGTGGTTGAGCGTCTGCCTTTGGCTCAGGGGGTGACTGGGGATCCTGGGATTGAGTCTCACATCCGGCTCCCCACAGGGAGCCTGTTTCTCCTTCTGCCTGTGTCTTTGCCTTTTTCTATGTGTCTCTCATGAGTTAATAAATAAAATCTTAAAAAAAAAAAAGGAAAGAAAGAAACCACCTAAGTGTCCTTGATAAACGAATGGATAAACAAGATGTGATATATATTCAATGGAATATTCAACCATAAAAAGGAAGGAAATCCTGCCATTTGTGACAACATGAATGGACCTTTAGAGAATCATGATAAGTAAAATGAGTCAGACAGAGAGAAATATTGTATAATTTCACCTATATGTGGAATATAAAAAACAAAAATGAATTCAAAGAAACAGAGGGAATTGGTGGTTGCCAGCAGACAAGTGGGACAAGGAAATGGGTGAAGGTAGTCAAAGGGTACAAACTTCTAGTTACAACATGAATAAATTCTGGGGATCTAATGTACAGCATGGTGACTATAGTTAACAATACTGTATAGTATACTTGAAAGTTGCTCAGAGAGATCTTAAAAGTTCTCACCACACACACACACACTCACACACACACACACATAAAGTAACTGTGTGAGGTGACAGATGTGTTAACTAAATTTATTGTGGTGCATATCATTTCACAATATATATGCATATCAAATCATCACAGCATACACCTTAAACTTAGTGTTTAATGTCAATTATATCTCAAAAAACTCACCTGATAATACCTACATTATAAATTTAGAACATTAATGCTATTCTAGAAAATGACATTCACAATTATTTAAATCAAAACAAGAAATAGAAATATCATGAAAAGAAATAGAACCTGAGAGGCCAATGTTGTCATTTGATTATATGAATTTACTAAAATCAACAATTAACTGAATGAGGATGTTGATGCAGCAATTATAACTCCTCCCCCTTTTTTTTCTCAACCAAATGACCAAAGGGTCTTAAAACTTTCAGAAAAATAAATACAAAGAAATTATTTACTGGTATCAGACTGTTTTTAGTTTGTTTTTTTTTTTTTTTTTGGCTTTATCCTTTCAAGAGCAATCCTTTTCCTCAAAAATTCGTAAAAGGTCACCTGAATTTCCACAAATGAGGCAATCTAGCCAACGACGACTTTGTAAAAAATTTTGAGTATAGTTGACACTTATGTTACAATATTTTCAGGTGTACAACATAATGGTTCAACAACTCTATACATTACGCTACGCTCACCACAAGTGTAGCTACCATCTATCACTGTAAAACACTATTACAATATCATTGATCATAGCATTTCCTCTGCTGTGCCTTTTATTCCCATGACATTCGTACCATAACTGAAGTCTGTATCTCCTACTCCCCTTCACCCACTCACTACCCCCATCCATGGCAACCATCAGTTTGTTCTCTGTATTTATAGGTCTGATTCTGCTTTTCCAATAATGACTTTTTAACTCCCAAATTGAAGGGACACTTGTAAACCCTCATTTTAGTTGACCTCACAGTCACTTTTGGCACTGTGATTATTTCTTTTGCTTTGAAATGATTTCCTCTATCGAGTTCCAAGATTCTGCATGTCTTGGTTTAATTCCTACTTCAATGATAACTCTTTCTCAGTCTCTTTTCAGTTTCACCTTCCTGTCCTCCCAGGAAATGTGTGTTTTTCCCAAAGTCCCTTCATCTGTACTCTTCTGCGTCCAGTTAACTCTCTGTCCTGGAACATCTTAGCCAAATCTGTGATTTCAACTACCATTTGTTCAGTGGTGAATCTCAAATCTATATTTGCATCTCAGGTCTCTCTCCTGAGCTCCAACCCCTATATCCATAAGCCTATTACACATCATCCATCTATAAATCAATAGATCCCCAATTGAACTCACCATTTTTCCTACTTTTTTCCATGCCCATTCCTTCAAAACACCATGATGGGGCTGACCATCTAACTATTCAGTCAGTAACTGAACAATCGACATCAACCACTTTATTTTTTCCATCCCCCATTCCCTCTCTATCCAGTCCTACTGGTCTTTATCTTCTTAAATCATCCTCATTCTCTCAGTTCCTACCACTGCTCCTTCAGCTCAAGTACTCATCACTTCTTCTCTGTAATAAGGAATAACATCCTAGCAGATCCCCCCAGTTTATTCCAAAACTTCTCTACCTACATTGCACACAGATGCTAGAGCTGTTATTCTTAATGGAGTGACTGGAAGGAAATCATATAATCCCATTCAAATGTTGCAGAAAAAGGATGAAAAAAGAAAGACTTCTTTAATTAAGTCATATTTCTGGTAAGTTGTAAAATCTCATTGGAGATTATAATTTCTTTCTTTGCAGTAATAATTTTTATTTTGAACTTCAAAATATTTCAAAGAAGACCATATGTTTATGTATATTGAAAAATGGCATGTGTTGTTTTTAAGAAAAAAAAGAACCTATACCATATAAACTTCTCTAGGGTCCACATTCACCTTAGAATAAAGAGCCATTTGTTTAGCATGTTTTATAAGATTCTCAACAATCTGGCTCCTATTTATCTCCCCCAGCTTCTCATCAATGATTACTAAACATAAACACTGTATAAAGCTACAAGTGATAAAGAGCTATTTGAAGTCTTTGCACATGCTATTTTCTCTATTTGAAATACCCAAACTACAGGCTGGTGTGTGTGTGAGTGCGCGCGCGCACACACACACACACACACACAATTTCCTCCTGGCTGGTATCTTCTTTTTCTTCAAGAAATTCATCAAGTATAACTGCCTTTAGAAAATCTTCTTTGACAATAAAATAAATTATTTTCAGGGTGAAAAAAAAAAACATGCCTCTAACTCTCTACTCTCATCTTTAAATATCATGTGAATTCCTCTATTATATTACCCATCACACTGGAATGAAATGCTTGGTTTCCTTATCTACATTCCCTACTAGACAGTGAGCTTCCTCAGAACAAAGATTACATTTTTTATCCCTATGTCCCCAATATCCAGCCTGGATTTAAATAAATGTTTTCTGAAACCACTTAGACATGTTTTAAATGTTTTAGTAAATAGTAAACAAATTCCTTAATATAGCTTTGTTTTGAGCATTTCATGACTGATATTCTCTAGCTTATAATACGATATCGCCATAAACAGAGAATAGCCACTAAATGACTCACCGCATTCTATGGACTATGTGTCAGAGGCACTGAAGTCTGAAGTATGATGAAAGCTTTAAGACAAAATAAGACACAAGTTTCATATTTTAAAAAAATTCTTTACAAGCAAAAGCTCGTCAGTTAGCTAAATAAATTAGGTTTAGTTCATTCAGTAATTTTCTCTTTAATTGGCTTTAAAACTCAAATTTATAAGCCTATTAACAAAAGAAGACAAATTGCTTCCCATAGACAATACATAAAGAAATTTGGTGAATGCAAAGTAGCCCAAATAAATTATATTGCAAATTGTTTTAGAAGAAAATAGTCCATTCAAGGAAGATAAACTTGCTATTAATAGCTAAGATGGTCCTTTAATGTCTTTGTTACGTGTATTTATTATTATATAACCAACTATTTACATCAGCATGGATTTGTTCCTATTGAACATACAATTAAATTCCACAAAATTTGAGGAATTACAATAATAATGTATTCATAACCACCCCGAATATGTGTTTAAGACATTTGACTGTCTGCCAAAATTTTTTATCATCTCTTATGCTAAAGGATTGCATAGGGAGTTTAAGAAATAAAAACAGCTTTTGTCTACTGCTCACCTGGCTAGTTGCACAATTACTGTATACACAGTGTGTAATCTGAGTCCGGGGTAAGATGACAGCTTTGCTGCCACCATCACAATCAGAGAGAAGAGCCACCTGCAGGTGTCACAGTGCTCCCTGGCCATGGTCAACACCTGGGCACTCAAGCCCCTGTTACCCAACAGGCTGTAACTCAGGGCACAGAGCACAGAACTCTGCTAAATCTGTGGTATCCTTGCAGTTAACTTCCTGCATTGTCTAAACCTCCACTTGGTTGTCTAAACCTCATTCTATGAGACTCCTTCATTCTTCCACACATTGATTTATTCTTTCACAAAAATGTATGGAGTACTCACCTTGCACAGGCTCTGTGCTTTGTGCACAATACACATGGGATTCAAGATGAGAAAAACAAGCAACGGTCCTGACCTTGTCGAGTTTATAATTTATTTGGGATTCATTATTCACTTAAATATACATCATTCTAAACTCACTAAGCATCATAAAGGAAAAATATATAGGATAACTAAGATACCTAATGATAAAGTGAGAGAAAGATCTCTCCTTCCCCATTTTATCACATTATCTTAACCCCTGATAGTCTTATTTCCCAGCTCAGAAATTGCCTAATAGCTATCCATTGACCAAACCTTATTTCTCAAACATCTTCATGGTCCAGATATAGAGGTTGGCTCTGCCCATTCAACTGTCATTAAGAGCTGTTACAAAAATAATAGTCTTCCAGGACACCGGGAGGGCTCAGGGGTTGAGCATCTGCCTTTGGCCCAGGGTATGACCTCAGGGTCCTGCAATTGAGTCCCACGTCAGGCTCCCCACAGGGATCCTGCTTCTCCCTCTGTGTCTCTCATGAATGAATAAATAAAATCCTTAAAAATAATAAAATAATAGTCTTCCATAATATTTTCAAATGATAGACATGTCTATCCTTAGACATGTCTAGGTGTTTTAAAAATATTTTTAAGTATATACCTTTTAATTCTGCACATATTTTTAGCTTGTGCAATTTCTTGGAGTAGGGATACCATGAGCTTATTGTCCATCTTGTAAATGTAGATAAGAGATATTTTGGTTAGTGAATGGCCCTAAAGGAAGCTTTTGGGCTTGTTCCAAATGCTGAAGGCTTGATAGAGTCGTACAAAAGTTATGGGGAAAATGAACATTTAGCTAAGGCTTCTTTCTAAGACAGTTTGTGACTGGAACTAGATGAGGGAGAAAAAGACTAGCTTAGAAAGTCTCGGAGTTGTCTTGAGGGATAATAATAAAGTTGTCTCGTGGGAGACACATAATTACTGAGTGCTGAGCGTGGCCCCGCACTCACTGGCACCACCACACTGCCATGCCACGTGAAGATTCGCTCATACGGAGATGATATTTAAAGCATCTCAAACTATAAAACCGGTGCCCACTGTTTAAAAACTTGAGCCTGACTCTTTTTGCATATGGAACAAATCCTGTATAAATATTAATTGGACAACTGTCAGCTCCCCGCATTTGGAGTTACTGTTACGTCAACTGTCAACCCACAGACAGGTTGAAGAGGGGGTAGGGACCCTCTGGGGACCCCTCTGATCTGTCTGCCCTGCATCCTTGGTTTAAGCAGGGAGCTGGCCCACGCCAGGGCAGAGTCAGAAGAGCTGCTGAGCTCCCGGCCTCTCCCAGGTGACACGCTCATAGCTCCGGCACAGGTGTGTCCCTGGCCATAAAACTCCCCCCCTGGGGCCCAAGGTCAGCAACAAGCTCTCACTGGGCCACAGAGACTCTTCCTGGGAATGAGGAGATGACGCTGGACAATAAGGCTTTTCCCCAGCATGCTGAAGCTTTCAGACTTGGGAATTCACCGCACAGAGGGCAGGGACAGCGGAGACCCAAGCAGCCCTCAAGCAAAACTGTCTTCAAGATCCAACTTGCCCTCTGAGCTTGCCTCCGCCCCACCTGTCTGACCTCCCTGACTTGGAAAGTTGGACTACCAAGTCTTCAAGTCAAATGGCCCCCGTGGTCCCTCCGGGGTCCCCAATCCCGGCTGCCAGCTGCCTCCCGCCGGCCAGGACCACGGCCAGCTCTGCACCTGACCCGCAGGGCTCAGGCTGCGGCTCTGCGACGGCCGCCTGCTGCTTCCCGGCCTGCCCGAGTCAGCAACACTGGGGCCAAACAAGCTCACTCTGGCTTTGAAGACCACCAACACAGACACAGATGGGACTTTCTGCAGAGCCTTTCCCTGGGCCTGCAGCTCTACCTTATACCCAGTTGGATCCGCTCTAAACTTTTCTAGAAAAGAGCTCCCAGTTTGTACTTTGTTCTTCATTCTGCTGAGGTTATTTTTGAGCTGCATCTTACTATACCACATCCTGCCTATTTGTTTATTCTTTCCCCAACGCCTGGCGAAGGTCTCCTACCTCCACCTCCTAAGACAGGTGTCTAGGTAGCCTAAAACTGTGACTTAGCCGTACACACCCTGCCTCCCGAAGTGGTGAGCAGCAGCATCGGCTCTCTGCTTGAAAAGTTTGGAGACCATCACCACTTGTCAGCTAACGTCCACTGTGGCTTGGAGAGGACGATGATCTAAAGTGGGTGGACTGAGCAGACACAGCTTGCTGGCCCATCTGCAAGATCAGAAGGTCCTCTCCCATCCAGCCTGAAGTGTCACTTCCCTGCAGGAGCAGCTCCTGGCAAAGCTCATTTCCAGGGTGGCAGATAAGAGAATGGGGTGCTGGGCAGCAGGGGAGGTGTGGTCAGAACTGCCAGGCAGGCTCCGTGCTCAAGTACCACCCTCCATAAATTCTCACAAGATGAAGTGTGTACCCGAGAAAGCAGTGAACCATTTCCATTGTACGTCTCCCATTTGGCGAGAACTTGAAAATTAAAATAGGAAAAAGTGAAAAAGAGCCTCTACTCTCAAATCAGAGTGGATGGCACCAGACAAAGAGCAGCTCTTTTCCTGGTTCCAACTCTTGTCTGAGTGTGTGTGACCTTGGGCAAGACTGAATCTTAATATTCTCAGCTGTTTGGGTTTTTTTGAGACGACAAATAGCCTCTCTGTTAAGGTGATGACCCCATGAGATGATAGAAAATTGTCCTTGTGTCGCTAAAAATGATATATACACATGTGTGGTAAAACTATGCAACTTGACATGTGGTATAAAAAGTACATGTATGGGGGCCCCTGGACAGCTCGGTCGGTTAGCTGACTCTTGATGTTGGCTGAGGTCATGAGGTCGAGCCCTGCATTGGCCTCCACGTTCCACATGGAGCCTGCTTAAGATTCTCTTCTCTCCCCCCACCCCTTCCCACTACGGCCACTCATCCTCACTCTCTCCCTAAAAAATAAATTATAAATTACATATGAAATAATATCATAGATGAAATACAGTGGTGCATAGATCTGGTTACTAGATACGCACAGGGAAAGTTTGACAGCACTCCTGATCCCAATACTATGAACTCCCCAATCATGGGTAAGTGAATGTATTATCTTTTCCATTTACTTGAAGAAGGGATATAATTTTTAGATTATATTTTCAATTGCCAATTTTAAGAGGGATTGAGAAGCCAGTAATTTGAAAATATGTCTGAAACCAATAAAAACATACAAAGAAATAGAAATGTGTACCGATCTGGTCTGTTGTCCCTCAGCTGTTGCTGACACATCCTTGAGATGATCTTGATAGAAGGGACAACCAAAAGGTATCTTCCTAATCCAAACTGATGAATTTACAGTACATAGAAGTTATTAATACTAACAGAATTGGACTTTGATGCTACACTTATATTCTAAATTTTTTATATAAAGATATTAATAATCCCAAATATTGGGTGGAATTTTGTTTCTTAAAACTCCCAGGCAATAATAAGATCAGTCATCATTCCTTTAGCAACACTTCAAACAAATCTCCCCAAAGTTGTTAGGATATTATGCAATTAAAAAATAGTGGATTGGACAATATGGTAAAAAGTACAATGAGATTAAAAATTACTTCAGGCTTTCTTCAAGTTCAGTGAAGCTTGGCATGTAAAAAGTAAATTTTAGGAGTAAATTATTTGGGAAAGTCCTATACTGCAATCATTTGACAAAATAAATGTCTGATATGTACTGGGCAAAAATGTTAAGTGTGGGAGATGCATTAGTTAAAAAGACAAAATTCTTACCTTCCTGGAGCTTATACCAGCAGGAAATACACAGATTAAACAGATAATTATAAGAGGTGACTAATTACAAGGGTTCAAAGTGCTGCAAACGGGGGGGTTGAAATACATATATGGTCACCACACAGCAAATGAAGTTTTAATTGAACGAAGGGAGTTAATAACAGGGACTAGGAGTCACTTGAGATTCTTGATTCCTAAGATGAGAATTATACCAGTAGGAGGAAAGCCCATCATCAGAGAGCGAGACCGGCCAGTGGGTGCAGATACCTTTCCAATTCAGGTAAGAGGTAAGAGTCTCTTTCAGCAAGACTTCTCAAAACACAGCGCCAAAGGATTGATGGCCGTGTGTATCCCCAGGTTTATGTTAGTATGAAATCCTGAAATTTAGTGATCACAAGACAGAGCACAACAGTTTCCTGGATACTGAAATCTATAGGTACAGTCAGTTATCTTTAGCACAGTTTTCTGAAATAAACTTGATGCAATTGTACCCATTAAAGCAGGACTATAAGATTAGTCTTTGTGTGTCAATTATACTAAAAAATTAATATTTTTCCTAATACTAAGCTAAATATGATTTTTATATTTTAATCAGCACATAGGGGATGAAATAAAAATTCAAATGAATGTTTAAGGTATATGAAGAGACTTCAAAGAAGTTACCTTCCCAGAAACCCCCCTCATACACACATAGACAAAAAAATTTCCAGTAGAGACATAATTTTACTCTTCTCTGACTTTAGAGATACTGTAATTGGAAGTTTTCTAAGAACTTTGCAGTTTATATTCTACCTTTGCAAATAGGTGGCTTTTTGACCTTGTATAAGTTACTTACGTTCTGAGTTTCCGTATCTTCATTTGTAAGACGGAGTTAATAACATCTCCACAGACTTGTGGGATTCCCACGGTGAGATGCTCCCCTTTGCCTAACGCAAAGCAAGTACCGATGGGAGTTTCCTAGTCTCTCTTCCATCTCTGTCTTGCTCACTTTGCTAATACCAAACACGAGAAAGGGGGGAAATAGAGAAACGGAGAGGAGAGTAGAAAACATGCTTCTCTTTCTAACAGGGCCAGAGTCAGAAAGAGAGACGCCTTCCAGGCGCAGGAAAAATGAGTGAAGACAGATTTGCATTCTGTTATCACGTGGTGATTGAGAATCTCTGCACTTAATTTAGGGCCAAACACAAAGTAGGTGTTTAGGGGCACCTGGGGGGCTCAGGTCATAATCCTGGGGTCCTAAGATTGAACCCCCCCCATTGAGCTCCCTGCTCAGCAGGGACTGCTTTTCCCTCTCCCTCTGCCACCTTCCCCCTCGCTCGTGCTCTCTCTCCCTGTTCTCAAACTCTCTCTTAAATAAATAAAACCTAAAACAAAACAAAACAAAACAAAAAACCTAGGTAGGCACTTAACACTGAATGAATTGAGTATAATGAAAAGAATGACTAAGTTGAATGCCTGCACTGCAGGAATGCATAAATAGATGCATGGTGTCCATCTCAAAGTGTCTTTACACCTCTACAGAGGTTTTTTTTTTCGGGGAGGGGGGGGTTGCTATTTTCTCTTAGATCAATGGTTTTCACCCTGGCTACGAAGGTTCCACTGGACAAACTTTAAAATTTCCCAGACCGGGGCACCCGGATGGTTCACTAGGTTAAGCATCTGACTCTGGATTTTGGCTCAGATCATGATCTCAGGGTGGTGACATCAAACCCCACATCAGGCTCCAAGCTCAGTGGGGAGTCTCTCTGTCTCTCTTTCTCTCCCCCTCGGCCCCTCCCCCTCTCCCATGTGTGCACTCTTTCTCTCTTTCAAATAAATAAATAAATCATTAAAAAAAATAAATAAAGCTGCCCGGAACAATTGCATCAGGATCCTGGGGGAAGTGCGGCATTAGTCGTTCACGTTCCCAGGTGATTCCAATGTGATGTCGGCGTTGACCACAGTAAAAGATTCAGCTCTTTATACTGGCCGGTGCCCCACCTCATTTATACTAACCTGATGGCAAACATCACCTTCCTATTAGCCTATCTTTAGCCCGTGCCTTTGAGTTAATAATTAATCACTCTGTTATGTCCTAGTTTACTGACCAGTGAGCATTAAATGATGAGTCCTTGTCGGATCTTGGTCCTTCTAGAAACCAACCTACATGTGGAATGGTGTGTAATAAAGGTGTGTAATAATGGTGTGTAATAAAGTCCATTAGATGGACTTGAAAATTGAGCACAAATCTACAATTCCCGCCGAGTGGTGGAATGACCAAGGGAGCAAACTCTCCCCCTATCTCTGTACTTCTCTATCACTGTATCTCAAAACCCCTGCCCCAATCCCCAGCCCAATTCAGTTAGAATCTCTGCATTTGGGACCCAGACATCAGAATGTCTTTTCAAACCTAGGGACACTTTCTGCAAAGCAGGAATGTTCTAGGCTCTTGTCCGTACATGGCCACCTGCCATAGCCTTCTGTATAGTTGGCTCCAGCTATAAGTGGAGAAAGAGAAGCAGAACGATGGGACCCTTGTGTAAATATACTCCTGCTGGCTCCTTTGGGTCTCTCCAAAGGGAGAAACCCAAGCCCTGAAGCCATCACTACTATTCCAGAAGCAAAGGTGAGAACACATGCTGCCTATTGCCCTCTCTGGTCTGCAGGATATAAATGTAGCCTGGACCTACCACACCCTTCTTACACCCGAATTTTCCATGTAATTCCACATTTTTTGGAGCCTGATATTTTGATAGAGTAAGGCTGCCCATTATTGGGGCTTCCACTGCATTTATAGGTAAGCCTAGTAATGGTTCAATGTCAATCTCTTCTTCTGGAAAGCATAAGAATAGCAGAATACTAATCTACATGGATGCATGAATGTGACCCTATCTTGGACATTTTGGTTTCTGATAGTCTGTTATTGCCTGTTTTTTCTCTTCTTTGTTCTTTTAAAAAATATTTTATTTATTTACTCATGAGAAACACAGAGAGAGAGAGAGGCAGAGACACAGACAGAGGGAGAAGCAGGCCTCTATGCAGGGAGCTCAACACGGGACTCGATTCCAGGACCCCAGGATCATGCCCTGGGCTGAAGGCGGTGCTAAACCTCTGAGCCACCTGGGCTGACCTTTTTTGTTCTTGATACCAGCTTTCTCACCCTCCCTCCTTCACAACATTACTCTACCTTTCTTTTCCAAGAAAATCATGTTGAAAATGCAGTAGTTTTTCCACCATATTTCTCAATATATACATGCATAAATATGGACAGGTTATTTTCATGATTCACTACAAATTTTCATGATTTTCATAATCTTATTATATCTACTTTTCTGGTTCTTTCCCTTTCAACTCAATAATATCTCATGGAAATTCTGCAAAGCATATAAATAAATATATATGTTTATTATATATAGTATATAAATAAATATAGCTCTAATTCATTTTTAATAGCTGCAAAATGATTCGTTATATGCAACTACAATAATTCAACCATCATAGTGGATATTCACTTTTTCCCCATTTTTTAAAAAATACTTACTTATATATTTTAGAAAGAGAGCATGAGCAGGAAGGGCAGAGGCAGAGGCAGAGAAAATCTCAAGCAGACTCTGTGCTCAGTGCAGAGCCTGATGTGGGCCTGGATCCCACCATCCTGAGATCAGGACCTGAGCTGAAACCAAGATCAGACCCTTAACAGACTCTACCAACCACGTGCCTCATTAATTTATTAATTTTTACGTAGGCCCCACGTCCAGCATGGAGCCCATTGAGGGGCTTGAGCTTGCAACCCCAAGATCAAGATCCAAACTGAGATCAAGAGTCGGGTGCTTAACCCACTGAGCCACTCAGGCACCTCTTTTTTTCCTGTTTTTTTTTTTTTTTTTTTTTTTGTGGTATTATGAACAATCTCTCATTAGTCATCCTTATATATTTATACTTCTATATTGGTGCTTTTATTTCTATGGCCTAAATACCCAAGATAGAATTGCTGGATAAAAGGGAATATTAGGGGGATCCCTGGGTGGCACAGCGGTTTGGCGCCTGCCTTTGGCCCAGGGCCTGATCCTGGAGACCCGGGATCGAATCCCACATCGGGCTCCCGGTGCATGGAGCCTGCTTCACCCTCTGCCTGTGTCTCTGCCTCTCTCTCTCTCTCTCTCTGTGACTATCATAAATAAATAAAAAATTAAAAAAAAAAAAAGGGAATATTAGGTTTTTTTTTTTTCTAATTACAATAGCTATTACTACATATCCTACCCCCTCCCCCCCAAAAATAAGAATTCACATTTCCACTAGCAATTTCTGAAAATACTCTTTTTCTACCACAAGTGGTAGGGAGATATCAGTGTTTCGCTTTGTTTTGTTTTTTTAATTTTGGCCAATCTAACCAGGTTATGATGCTATCTTGGTTCATTTAATTTGCATCCCCCTAACTCCTACTGAGTTTGGTCACCATTTCATCCATTGACATTTTGGATTTTCTGTCCTATGAATTGTCCATTCATATCCTAGGGTCCATTTTCATGATTTCTTAGGGATTTCAATGATTTCTTAGGATTTTTAACATTTTATTTGTTTTCTTTAAGTAAACTC
This sequence comes from Canis aureus, assembly GCF_053574225.1. Taxonomy (NCBI): domain Eukaryota; kingdom Metazoa; phylum Chordata; class Mammalia; order Carnivora; family Canidae; genus Canis; species Canis aureus. The sequence continues at coordinate 67,762,196 of NC_135611.1, read as the reverse complement.
TACACCTAATGTAGGGCTTAAACTCACGCCTCAGAGATCAAGAGTCACATGCTCTACTGACTGAGCAGGTCAGGCAACACTTTTACAGGATTTTTAGACTTTCACCATTTAGGGAGAAATAAGTTTCAGCTGCATTTTTAGTAAATGGTCTTTTAAACTATAATGTGTTTATTTTTTCTAAACATTTTACTGGAAATCCCTAATAAATTTTTAAATGCTATTTTCAACATTATTATTATGATGTTTATTCTCTTTGCTTTATATTAAGTCATGGATTAAATTCTGGTGGCAGTTTTCCTAATGATAAATCACGACCCGTTGCTAAAAATAAAACCTTTATCATGGTATATCAATTGATAAATTGTAACATTCTTTTTCCAATATTTGTTTTTTTTTACATATCTATTAAAACGTAAGATTGATCTATAATATTTTCTTTACTGAAGGGATTTAAAAATGTTATATTTCTGGTCACATACATATACAGGTGTGTGTATGTATGTATGTATATATATATATATATATATATATATATATATATATAAAATATTGTTTTATTCAAAACAATTTTTATTTTTTCCCTACCAGACCTATTCAAGATTAAAAATGGTATCCTAAAATTTTGTTATAAATTCTGCTGAATTTAATTTAGTTTCTAATGGATTTCAGTTTATCTATTCAGTTCCTATGTTCCTGGGTAATGAAAATTATCAGTATATCTCCTTTAAAAATAGTAATTTTATTATTGTAGAATATATTTTTAAATTATGATTAGTGGCATTATCCTTAAATTTCAGCTTCTCTGGTATTTCTGATACTACTCTTGCTTTATATTGTTTGAATTTACCTCATCTTTCTCTGCTCGTCCCTTTGTTATAATGTTTCCTGTAAAGTCAGTACATAGCTGTGCTTTTTTTTACCTCAATTTGATGGTCTCTTTCTTGTAAAAGGAGATTTCAGTCAATTAATATTTAATGTGGGTACCTGGGTGGCTCAGTGGTTGAGCATCTGCCTTCAGCCCAGGTCGTGACTCCAGGGTCCCCGGGATCGAGTCCCACATTGGGTTCCCCACAGGGAGCCTGCTTCTCCCTCTGCCTGTGTCTCTGCCTCTCTCTCTGTGTCTCTCATGAATAAATAAATAAAATCTTTAAAAAAATTAACATTTGATGTAATGACAGATAGAACATTTTATCCCTTATGTTACTTATTTATCATATACAGTCAGTTCTGCTATGGTGATTATTTTAAAATATGAATTTGTTCCAACATGATTGACATGTTATGGAAAAATTTGGAAATAAGTTTCATGTTTTCTTATGAATCATTTCATGAATATCCTTAAAGGCAGAAAACTACTGGCTGGCCTTAACCAAAAATAAGTGTTTGTGCCTGGGACGACTCCAAGTGCTGTGAAAGTCAATAAGGACAAGACCTAAAAAAAAAAAAAAAAAAAAAAGGAGAAATTGAAAGATAGATTGTTGAGCGTATGAATTAAAGATCAAAGAGTACAACAATGAGTTCTCACAATCAAAGACAAAGCATTACTATATACAAAGAGCTCACTCACCAAACCCTGCAGACTTGGCTCCTTTTAATGCTACGAGGCGACTGTTTTGGTGGTTCCGAACATCACTGCAATCCCCTGTGGGCAAAGCTGTGAGTGCACGTGAGAAACCCACAGATGGTGCCTGTCCAGCAGGAATACACAAGTCAGTCAAAAAGAAGGCCAGGCATCGGATGAAATTTTAAATCCTGATGAAACAAGGATCTCTCATGAACATGTGCCTTGAAGGACCCACATCTCAAAGGCAAACACGCTTCCAGATTTACTGCTGCCAAAGACTGCAAATGCTGATAACCCTCCCTCTATCCCTTCACAGAAGGTCACTCTGCAACCACTCCAGCTCCAGCTCCCACTTTCAACAGCAAACTGCAGTCTTTTTAAGATAATCTAACATATTTGCTAAAGTGTTTATGTGTTATTTTAACAATTTAGCATGTATAAAGCTGTCCCGCCCATTTTTAATTAGGTTCCAATCTTCTTATCACCAGTGATCAAGGTTTTAAGGACCAGAGTCATCACCCCATTTTTCCTATAAACCTTGTGGGTTTTCACTTCCATGATTTTGCCTAAGGCAGTCATTTTGGGAGTGAATATGTTGAGTCATACAATTGACTGCATTTTTTTTAATTGACTGCATTTTTATATTCTCTTTCCTTCTTTTTCCTTTTCCTTATTTTTGCTGGTTAGATTACGGATTGATTTCTGCTTTTATTCATGTTAATTGGTCTATGTTTTTCTACTTTTTAATGGTAATATTAATGAGACTCTTAACCAGACACATGTCTTTCCTATCTTTCTACTATTAGAAAGCGGATGGCTAGGGCACCAGGCTGACTCGAAGGGCAGAGCATGTAACTCCTGATCTCAGGGTTGTAAATTCAAGTGCCATGTTGGGTGTAGAGATAACTCAAAAATAAAATCTTAAAAAACCATAGATTTAGTCTTTGTGCCCTTGCCATACTTGTATCTCTTTATAATCTAAAATAAAGGATGAATATTTAATAATAAGATTTAAAAAAATCAGATGGCAAGTCTTTTTTCAACCAAGATGCTATAATTCCATCCTAGCTCCTGCTTTTCTACTCTTGCTCAGAAACACACGCACACACTCAAACCCACATCCCACACCAGTGAGCTGTACTTAGTTTCTCCCCTCTTCTGCATGCCCCAGATAAAGCTATTTAAATGCTTTTACTTTTCTCTTCTCCCACCCACTGCAAATTCGTAGGTTTTGCTCGAATAATGTAGTGCTTTGGGTTGTAGGCTAATATTCAGGCCCCATATTCCCTTCAGTTTCAAGACTCCATAGTTAACACTTACAAATCAGAAGGCGCCTATTATCCATACAGAGTTAGCTGTATGGCTACATATCCTCTCCTCTATCGCAGGCTATGTCTTCCATGTTACCTATGGTTTGAATACATTGTTTTCTCAATTATTTTCTTCTAATGCAGCATATACTCTATGGTTTGCATAATCATAAATATCTTTCTCACACCCTGAAATATGAATATCTTTTATGAGTACATTAGGATTCCTGGCTTGAAGCCTTTCTCCCTTCAAGATGTTATTCCATTTCTTCTATATTTACGTCTTACAGATGAGGAGTCCATTGATAGTCAGATCCTCTTTCCTATGTAAGAATCATTTTCCTTTTTTTGGAGAGAGGCTTAAAGGATCTTTCTTTAAACATTTTACCCTGAAATCTTTATGTGCATGTCTTTTCTCATCAATTCTACTTGAAAATCGCTATGTTCTCTTGGGTCTCTTCATCTCAGAGTTTTCTACTATTGGTTTAATCATTTCTCTCCTCTCTCTGTCCTTTTTTCTCCTTCTTGAACTCCACTTGTTTACATTTTTAAAAGATTTTGTTATTTATTTTAGAGAGAGTGCATATGAGCAGGTGGAGGGGCAAAGGGAGAGGAAGAAAATCCACAAGCAGACTCCCCACTGGGTACAGAGCCTGACATGGGCTCGATCCCAGGACCCAGAGATCATGACCTTAGCCAAAACCAAGAGGTGACTGAGCCACCCAGGCACTCCTGCTCTGCTCAGTCAACCTGGTCTGATGGAGATTTCTCACCTTCAACACCGGGCTTCCTAGGTCACCTCAGGCATCTACCTCCAGCTAAAACACAGGGAGAGTGGGGGATCACCATTAGAACTTGGCATGTCAGTTCTATAATTGGTGCACATCACTTCCACTCACTTTCCATTAGCAAGTACTCAACTGCAGGGCATTTGTAAGCGCAAAAGTGGCTGGGGAATAAAATCTACTGTGGGACCAAGGCCAGGCTGTCCCAACATGGGCTACTTTGGCATGGACATTATTTTGAGTTAAAGGCAAGCAAAATTTAGCAGATTCAGGAAAAGCTATTTACGTTCCCCTCAATTGCCTGCTCATCCCAGGAAGAAAGCTATAAACAAATTCCTATCTAGGTAAGTTATTTACAAAATAGGGCAACTTCTATTTTCCAGACCACTCCTCTCACCTTCCCACTAATGATCTGTCCTCCTTTGGTTCCCTAAGGCCCTTCCCCCTCTCATATAAGCATCCTGTTGTCTTACTGTCTTTAGAATAACCACGTCTGTGTGGATTCCCTATACATATGCTTTCAAACTAGATTTTTCTCTCGTTAATCTACCTCATTTCGATTTAATTCTTAGTCCAGTTAGAAGGAACTTGAAGGGTGGAGAATTCTTCCCTACTTTACAGGCCCAGGACAAAGAGAGGCCAGTTTCTGTGGAAGACATAGCCGTCTCTGTCACCTTCACCAAAGACTACCACTCCTCCAATTCTTCTGATAAATTCTTTGATTAGGAAATCTTTTTAGCGGAGGAACTGGATTTTATGTTTGTGTGTTTGTTCATTTTAGCCCCAAAAATAGACGTCTTGAGAAGTACTTCTATCTCCTTCAGTATTCTGTATTTCAGCCAAATTATTGCCTACCTCTTCGGGAGCTTACTTTCATTTGAAATGTTTTGTTTGTTCAGACTAATCTTCCTCTCTCTGGCTACCAGGACCTTTTCAATGTTTTGGCTCATTTCATTTTTTTCCTGCTTAGTAGAACTCAAAGCTGATTGGAGTGTACCAAAGTGAAAAAAGTGGCACAAATGTCAGAGACCTCTCTAGTGGCTCACCAGCCACCAAGAAGTCCTTGCTAAAGCACCTGAGGCACATGAAGAAGTCTGAGGCTAGTCCAAGTCTCTTTTATTTAAAAAACAAAACAAAACAAAACAAAACAAAAAAAACCAATGGTTTCCTCTTTAGAAACCAATGAACATTAGGCCCACAAACATGTTGATCGTCTACTGGATTTCCACTAATCTCTAAGGGCAAAGCTCTCTACAGATTCCAGAGATTTTAACAATTTAAATTTAGCTCAAGGTTGCTTCAATAGTCTCAGGCACCTGCCTCACCAGAAGGGGAGAGATGAAACCCTTTCCACCCACCTCTTCCATGGGTTCCAGCAGCCATTTGAATCAAGAGAGAGACAGATAATTTGGATGGAGTAGGTGGTGGAAGGGAGGAATACCAACTGAGGTCACTGTTTTCCTAGAACCTCCTGTTTTGAAACTCTGCATATTAACTTGTAGATATTTTCCCCAGGAGCAAAGATTTAATGTTAATCTTTTAAATACTGTTTGTCCCTTGTTGTTTAATGAAGAAATACTTGAACAAATTGCAGAAAAGACTCTGATATTTTTAAAGAAATGCAATTGCACCCACCCCAAGTATGTATAATAACAAGAACTCAATTATTGATGTATCAAATCCTACATTTAAATTGGCATATAGCCATGCATCCACTGTAATTGACATTAATTTCATAAAAAGGACTATGCATTTTTTTCTCTTTAAACACTAAGTAAATAAAGATTCTGAAATTTCGCCTTCCATGTTAAAATCTTAAAACAAACTTCAGATTAAAATGTTTAACTTATCATTAAGTCTAAATAATTATCAGTTTAAATTAATGAGATCTTACTCTAAAGATAAAATATAAAATAAGATTCTTTTTTAAATTTTTTTTTTTTTAATTTATGATAGTCACAGAGAGAGAGAGAGAGAGGCAGAGACACAGGCAGAGGGAGAAGCAGGCTCCATGCACAGGGAGCCCGATGTGGGATTCGATCCCGGGTCTCCAGGATCGCGCCCTGGGCCAAAGGCAGGCACCAAACCGCTGCGCCACCCAGGGATCCCTAAAATAAGATTCTATATAACAATAATATTCATATATCTTCATATTAAATTTTAGTAACTAGTACTTCCTAGTCTACTTGTACTAATTACTTTCTAGAGTAATCGTGAATAACAAAGGAAATTTCTGTTCTCTATTATTTTAACAATCATTTATTATAATTAAAATGGTTTGAAAATATATTATTTGCCCAGGAATGAAGGAAAAAGCTTAGAAAGAACTAAAAGAGCTATTATTTTGACTTGAACAACAATTACCCTTTTGCTCTCTTCACAACTCACTCTTACTTCCAATCCAGGGTTTGATAATTTGGACAAAAGAAGAAACAGGTAATGAAAAGAACTGCATGAAACTGCCTCTTTTTACCAACAATTTAAAACTCCACTTTTAAAGGCCAAATGACTACTGTATTTATTATTCAATAAACTTGTAATTTCTAACAATGACTCCAAATTTTATGAACGGTCAGGCCACTTGTTTTTCCCAGGAAGCTTGCCATAACAGAATTACCTTTCAAATTGCATACTGTTATTACTCAATAGCACTAAAACACTTCTACTGTGAGCGTTAATTCGCACAAACTACCATCACTTGCAACTAATGAAAATACAAATAACAAATTATACATTTTAAAACTACATTTGAGTCTGAAAATCTGTCACTTGTTATCCTGGAAAAAAAGGAACTGTCTGTAGTAACTGGGTAAAAATATGACTGCTTACATCTGGTATGTTTTCTATTCATTCATTCGGTCATTCATTCATTCATTTTTATGTGGACCTTGAGGGGACCAGCTATTGTCTGGAAAAGGTCACCTATTACCGTCTAATAAAATCTGAGTCATGAGACCCTCCAGATGTATATTGGTGAGTCATACACTTGGGGCATGATTGCCAACTTGTATCATAGGGAGTTAGAGATAAAGGAAATTTCTAAAGGAATTTGTATATGTTAAAGTAGACTCACAGGATCCTGGGGGTTGGGCTAAGGTTGCCTCAGCAAAGTATTAACATTGATGCAGTTGAGTCCCTAGAGGAAGGTCCCTCTGCCTGTTTCAAGCACTCGTCAATGGGCTATAAGTCATAAGGAAATTTAATAGTTTTTCTTCTATCTTTGTTTCCCACACCATTTAGTAAGGTATTTCTATGGCAGCAAAAGAAAATCAAAAGTTAATGATTGGAACTGACTCCAAATCCAGTGTGTGTCTTGAGGGGAGTCCGAGAGAAGACTTCTAGTTGGGACAGAGTAGGCAGTCAGCTAGATATGAGCAGGGAACAAATGCTTTCCAACCTGTGAAAAGATGTGGAGGCCAATTTCCAAACAGCCTGAACAGACCCCAGAGGATACGCCTGTATTCTTCCATAGGGCCATGGCCCTGCAGTAACCTATAGCCTCATTATAATACATTTATTTACATTGTGGTTTTAACCCCACCTTGCAGAAATGGTTGCCAGGATAGTTCTGAGAAAGACCATATAGGACCAAAAACTCCCCCTCCCAACTGGTAGGAGAAACCCTTAGATGATGGCCTGAAACTGCCCTAGTGGGCTGCCTGGGTGGCTCAGTGGTTGAGTGCCTGCCTTCAGCTCATCATGATCCTGGGGTCCCGGGATCGAGTCCCACATCGGGCTCCCTGCATGGAGCCTGCTTCTCCCTCTGCTGGTGTCTCTGCCTCTCTCTCTCTCTCTCTCTCTGTGTGTGTCTCATGAATAAATAAATAAAATCTTTAAATAAATAAACAAACAAACAAACCCTTGCTTACTTAAGAGTTTGTCTCTGAATCCTTCTTGGCTGAACTCAAGAACCAAGGCCAGGAACGAAAACACACCGTTGCAGCTGTAAGGGTCAAAGCATCTTCTGCAGTTTGAATGTTTCTGATGATGTCACTGGGTGTTCAGGTAAACTCTGAGTGGCCCACACAGGAACAAGCACTTAGATTGTCTAAAGATGAGCTTCTGTGATGATTTCTCTGGAGCTCATACCAAGTCATCTAGCTTCAGTTTGCAGAGCTTTAGGCAAAAGGGCAGGTTTACTTCTCAGTGATTCCAAATCAAGAGATTGAGAAAAAAATGGAGAGAGATAGAGAAATAAAGATTGAGAAATTGAGATTCCAAATCAAGAGATTGAGGGAAAAAAATGGAAATGTTAGTTCCATCCAAACTAACAAATTAGTTCTTTAGTTTGAAGAATCATAGCTATTTGCGGAAACCGGAAGAATTCAGGGTCTACTTTGGTTTATAGGCAAATAATAAATGCTTAAAGACAACTCATCAGAGCTAGAATATAGTATTTACAAAGGTGTGTTACCAAAATAACTTTTCTCTCTAAGATCATCCTCATTTCCTGATTCTTCAGGTGCATATAACACCCAGTGCTCATTACGTCAATGCCCTCCTTAATGCCCGTCACCCAATCACCCCATCTGCCCACTCACCTCCCCTCCAGCAACCCTCAGTTTGTATCCTATAGTTAAGAATGTCTTATGGTTTGCTTCCCTCTATGTTTCTATCTTATTTTATTTTTCCTCCCCTGTGTTCATCTGTTTTGTTTCTTAAATTCCACATATGAGTGAAACCATATGGTATTTGTCTTTTTCTGACTTATTTCACTTAGCATAATACCTTCTAGTTGCATCCTCGTCATTGCAAATGGCAAGATGGCATTCTTTTTGATGGCTTCACTTTTTGAGGAACCTCCCAACTGTTCTCTGGAGTGGAGTGACTGCACCAGTTTGCATTGCTACCGCGGAAACTAATAATACACTATATGTTAACTAAATTGAATTTAAATTTAAGAAATTTAAAGTTAAAAAGAATACACACACAAAGAATACACATACCTATATACATAAGAATGTTATTACATATATATTTCACGTTATGTGTGCATATGTTGCTTGTAATATATATATATATTACAACTTTCTCATAATTGTAATATTGGAATTTATTTCTTTACTATGTTGATATTTGCTGAGTACAGGTTATCACTCTCTCATTTTGATTTTCATGGTAAACCTGTGAACTATAAAAACACAAATAAAAATAAAAATAAAATCATTCTCATTTGCAACAAAAATAGGCAAATGAAGACTAATTTGTTTACCAAATACATTAAAGTTTCAATACACTTGACCTGATTATCTAAGTGTAGCAAGAACAGCAATTGTCTATATAGGTCCTTTATAAACCTGCTTTTCTGGAACTTTTCATAAGGTGTCTCAGATTGAACTTTTAAAAGCCTCTCGAGGCCAGGAAGCGAAGCCAAAGAACTGCTGTCAGACTCACATGCAGTGCATATAGATTGGGTGAATTCCAATCTTTTCGAAGTCCCCAAAATATCCTCAAGTTTCCTGCACCTGCCAGGAAGTGACTTTCCTCATCTGGTAAGGGAGCTAGAAACCCTGTAAACAAGGTACTAGGCTGTTTTTTCAAGGTGCTGTATTGGCTCCATAAAGTCAACCTTAATTCCTTAAAGTTGCCTCTCACTCCTTGAAGAGTCTATGCATGTCTCTCTCAAATACAAGACTCCATAAAGCCTCAGTAATATAACGGATGTTTCCGACTGTGTCCTATTACAAGGAGAGCAGATCATCACTGAACTTATGCAAATAAGTATATAACCATGAAAACATAAGAGTCCTCACTAAAAGTTATCAAATTCTGGAGGGATAAGGTAGGGAGAAAAACATAAATGTTTGATTGTTCATAAAGGTGTATTTTACCAAACATTATAGTTAGCTCAAGAGAAAAAAATCCTTAAATTGGGAAAAGCAAAACATTTTAAAAATCAGCAAAAGAGTCACAAAAATTACAATCACCTTCATCAGTTCATTCAGTCCCGTGTTAACTTTTGTTCTGCCTAGATCCAGCATTTCCATTGGTTCTGGAAATTCTTACCCAATTTAGTTCTATAATCTTACAGGTGTCAGAAACCTATGTTCTAGGAGACCTTTCATGTGTCTCCTTGAAGATAAGGCACTTGGCAAACACTTTTGAAAAAGCATCAGAGTGAAATAAGAACTCTCTGTAGATGATAAAAACTTAAACATTGCCATGGTTGAAGATCTAGTGAGAATTCACTACAATGCAGGTGACAAGGAAATGAGGTTATTTCCGTGATACACAAGATAACTAGAAATACACGTGATAACATTACACCAGAATATAGCAGATTTTTAGGAATTTCAAACAATTTCTAGAACACTTATTAGTTTATATCTATACAAATATAATCTAAGAAGGTTTAGTATCACTTATTTGACAATGGTTTCCATGTAGTTTAAAGTACCAGATAAGCCTAACAAGTTTAGTAAGGTTTTTTGTTTTTGTTTTTGTTTTTGAGATATTTCAGGTACCCTCTAGAATATCCCAAAGTTTTTTCTAGGTCAAAAGGACTTCATTTAGAATTTCTTTGGGAGGGGTGTCTAGGTAGCTCAATGGGTTGGGCGTCCAACTCTTGATTTCAGCTCAGGTCATGATCTCAGGGTCGTGGGATCAAACCTCAAGTCGGGCTCTGGACTTAGCATAGAGACCACTTGTCCCCCCCCCCGCTCCTCCCTCCTGCTCTTATGCTCTATTCTATCATCTATCTATCTATCATCTATCTATCCATCTATCTCAAATAAATAAAAATAATCTTTAAAAAATAGAATTTATTTAGGGAGGATTGTCAAAAATATGAAAAGATTTGGACACTTGAATAAATAAGATCACAGGCCACTGTGAAACAATACTTAGCTATTTAACCAAAGTGACAGAGACTTCACAGGTAAATATATAATAAAGTTATATTATTCTGAGCAAAGCTTAGCTCTTTTAATATCAAGAGAATTTGCTCTACATAATTAAAGCCCTGATGATAAAGGTAACATGAAGCAGAGGGAATTGTTTTGATAAAACATAAAATCTTTGATTTTTAAGCAGATTACCTTAAAAGATAAAAAAAAATTTAACAAAATTTTTAAATCCTTTTACAGTCTCTCATCAAAAGCGGACCAATAATATAAGGCATTGTGTCCTTTTAACAAAGAGAAAACCCAATTTTAATTTTGTACCAGTTTAGTTTTGATATTAAAATTATTTCACTCATTAAATTGATTCCAGTTTTAGCCAGTCCTGAGCATGCATAAAATTCCTAAGGATTCCTTTCCCCAAATCCACCACTTTCAGATTTTGTCCCGTAGTGCACTTTCCCATTTTGAAATAACCAGTTTTACTTTAGGACAAATTAATTTATTTTTTCCTTCAGTGAAAGTGTGTTTTTATTTATCATACTTTCTTTTACTCAAACACAAATCCTAATTTTCTTGTATATGGAGACATTTCCCTTATTATTTCTATTACTTTTAGTTACATATATTAATTGACATTCTTAACTCTTAGAGACCTTAATTTCTAGTAAAAACTAAGCAACTGTAAACTGCTTGTTATATCAGTATACTTTAGATTGGCAAATTTATTAATATATTTTCTAATTCCTAGAAACCTGTGCTATTCCATAGTATAATCTTCCAATAAAGCACAAAACATGTTTATCTTCGTTTTTCTGTATTAAGGAAGCCAAATGTAGATAAAGCTTTGTTTAGTAATTAATGTTTCCCTATTTAATTTAATTTAATTTAATTTAATTTAATTTAATTTAATTTAATTAATTTAATTTAATTTATTTGGAATGATCTAGATATTCAATGAATTTCTACTATTTAACTTAACTTAGCAAAATTCTAATGTTTCAAGTTACCAAAAAGATTTTGGAAGCATGGCAATTAATTAAGAGAAACCTCAGGAAAATTGAGTCAGGAGACTTGGCAGGGGGAGCCCTCCTGCCTCACCACTCATCCTCGATTGCAAATCCAGCTGGAACAGAGGGAGCTTATGCATGGATGCTACTTTAGAAACTACTTTACTATCCCAGCGGAAGGAAGAGGGCCTTTCCTCATCCCCCCAGGAGTAGCAGGGAGATGGTCAGGAAAAGCCACGATGCCTCCAGCTCTCAGTTTAGTTCAATGAACATTTTGTCAATAGCCTCCTTCCCAATTTCCTGCTTTCCTCTATAAAAGGAGCATTCCACTCCTGGTTTGCACCAATTGCCCATGGTGTTGCCACAGCTTGCTTGTCTGGATCACAATTCTCTGCTATTCCTGAATTTAAAAAATCTTTTGCTAGTAAAATAAGTGGCAGTATGATGTTTAAGGTTAACAGTGTTTGCTGGCCTGTCAGGATCCGGAAAGACCCCCAACAGCTCTGAGGCTGGTGCATAGACAGGTTACAGTACCCAAGAGCCAACTGGGCTTATTGCTTTCTCGCTGACACTAGGGTTTGAGGGTAAGTTTTCTTCCAGATTTTGAGCCCCGTGCTTTGTGTCTGAGCCATGCAGGCTTTATTTGGGATCTGTTTTAAGGCCTCGGTTTTGTTTTTATCTCTGGAAGTACTCATTTGGCTTTAAGTCCAACTCCTCTTTGGAATCAGACTGTTCCTGATGGAACTGCACTAGCTTTTGATCTGACTCCTTTTGGGAACTGGACTATTCCAGTTGGAATTGTGCCTGGTGGAAGTGTGCTAGTCCTCCATCCAACTTCTGCTTGGGATTGGATTGCCCTACTGGAACCGTGCTGGCCTTTTGTCTGATTCCTTCTAGAATCAGGTTGTTCCTAAAAAACCTCTAAGACATGGGATCCTGGTCATCAAAATGCCTTGATCATATCCCCCCAAACTGCCACCCCTTGCTGGGACTCTGGCCAGTTTTATGTTTAAGAACTATGGTCGCTCTGCATGCACATTTATAACTAAGTAGACTGACTTAATCAAAAATCATTTAAAACCTCAATAGCTATTATGGGGAATTTTGATCTCCTCTTGTTTGACTCAAAATTAAATCAGAAAGCCATGGTTCCTTAAAAGAAAGGAAAAGGAAAAAAAACTGAATAGTATGGCTGTTTTATTTACTTTTAAAAAATATTTTATTTATTTATTTTATTTGTTTGCAGGGAAGGGGCAAAGGGAGAGGGAGAGAGAGAATCCCAAGCAGGCTCTACGCCCAGCACAGAGCCCAACACATGGCTTGGTCTCACAACCCCAAGATGATAACCCAAGCTGAAACCAAGAATCCAGTGCTTACCTGATGGAGCCACCCAGGAACCCCAGGACGGCTACTTTCAATGGTACTTCAAGGCTTCCAGATGTTTTCAGAATTCTAAGTTTGCCTTATTGCCAATTTCTATTTCTAAGTTAACTGAGGCAAACAATCGAAAGAGGGGCAAAAATGGCTTCTGCGGCCCCTTTTCCCCCTTTTCCATCTTTTTTGTCTGCAGATGGGTGGTGGCCACCTTGCACTCAGGCCCCACCTCCAGGGCCATTCTGCTCTATTTTATCTGCTGAACTTCCTTTTCCCTCTGAATCTCTCCCCACTCACTCCTCTCCTGAGCTTAGTGAAACTGCCTTTTTAAAGTAAGCCTTCTGAGGACCTAAATAAATCTCACATCTCTTATGTTGCCTAGACTAAGGCCAAATTGTGGGCCAAAGTTAAGGAGTTTCCTAAAGTGACTGAGGACCCCCCATAAGTTTGCTGGAGAATTTAACACAGTTATTCAAACTAACCAGCCTGGTTTCTCAGGTTTAAATCAATTAGTCCACATGCTTGTGGGTAAGGATGACCAGGCCAGACATGGGATGACACGAGCCTAAAGGAAATATTCCACAGGGTGATTAGAGAAAGGGACCTCTAACTTTGGGCACACTCACAGTGGATCTCCACGGAACGACTACAGTGGCTCCTTCCACTTGCCGACTGGAACAAAATTCTGGCTTGCACACAAAAGCCTAATGAACCTGTTCATGACAACTTACAATCAGTTTTAAATTCTTTTCAGAAGGCTCTGGTCCTCCTTCCAGTGTTGAATCCACCCAGGTAGCATTTAACTCTGTTTATTAATGAGCTGAACTGGGATCTTGCTCTTTTAGTGAAAAGAACCGGGATGGTACGGGACATTGCCCACTCCAGATTGAGTGAAAGTGGCAAACCAGCTTGCTCACATGCTAGATGAGTCACCCAAAAGACCACTAAAACTCTCAGTTTTCAACTCTGGCAAATGAATGCCGCTACAGAAAACTAAAAACCTTCTAGTTTTTGCTCCTATTGCAAAGGGCCAGGGCACAAGAAGGGATTATAAGTGTAAGCACTTTGGTATACTCAGCCCTCTGGCCAGTCTTTCCAATGTCCTCTTAATTCCCAATGATGTGGCTCTGAGGAACTACGTGGGTTCTTTTTTATGTTTTTTAAGATTTATTTTATGTATGTATGTATGTATGTATGTATGTATGTATGTATGTATGTATTTCTCTGAGTGGGGGACGGGCAGAAGGAGGGGGAGATGAAGAATCTCAGGCAGGCTCCACACTCAGCATGGAGCCCCACACGGAGTGGGTCCTGCAACCCCAAGATCATGACCGGAACAAAATCAAGAGTGGGACATTCAACCCACTGAGGCACCCAAGGACCCCGACAGGGGTTCTTTCCAGCCCTTTCTCTTAATCAGCTTACAGAAACTATTCTCTGGATTGCAAATGATTCTGCTTGTATTGACACCGGAGCTAGCTCTCTGTGCACAACCCCACTGCTATAAAGCCTCCCCTGCCTCAGGGCACTAAAACAGTTCAAGAATGGAGGTCTCTAATAGACCTCAACAGGTTCCTGTTTCTGAACCTATTCCCTTTGGTTTAGGCTTTTGGAGAGATGCTCATCATTGTTCTCCTTAATTCTTCCATCCCGATGAACTAATTGGGCTGAGATTTCATAGAAAACCCCCATTCCAGTATTCTTCCAAAAGGGAGAAATAATTGCTAAATCTGGCAGTAGTAATCAAAATAACCAACCAGGAGAATGAAATGTCCCTTCAGCATCTCTTCTATGCTCCCCCTTTGATGGCGTTATAGAGGAGTCTGGGGACACTGATCATTTGTTCCTATTGGAACAACTATCATTCTCTTTATAGGCAAAATCTTCAACTGATATTGGTGGAATCCACGGTGCACCTCCCATCAAGATTCAAATAGATCCCTCAAAACCTCTTCCCATAATTAATCAAGGCCCTGTGATAAAGAAGCCCTTTAGTGCATCAAGCCCATAATAGAAGATTACAGGATGCAGGGCCTCATTATCCCCTGCCCTCCTCCCTATAATACTCTTATTTTACATGTGAGAAAACTCCATGTCTGACGATGGAGGTTCGTCCACAACCCTTGAACAACAGATAACACTGTTTCCTCTTGGCATTGTGTCGTTCCTAACCCCCATGTGCTACTAACATCCATTCCTACTGAAAGCAAATTTTTCACTGTAATTGATCCGTGCCATATGCATTTTTAGTATTCCAGTTGATAAGGATAGCCAACATCTTTTTTGCTTTCACCTGGAAGGACAGAAATACACCCGGACAGTAATGCCCGGGGGCTCCACGGGGTCCTTATTTTTCATAAAATGTAGTAGCTAATTTTCAGGACATAAAGTTTTCTGCAGGATCTACCTTTTTATAACACTTAGATGATTTGCTTCTCTGCTCCCCTTCTCAAACCTATTCACAGGAGGCAACATCCATCTGTTAAAACTTTTGGCCTTACAGGGACATAAAGTCCCTGAAAAAAAATTGCAGTTTGTTCAAGCTCAGATTAGATACTTAGAGCATCTGATCTCAGAACAGAGCTACATTTGCACCCAGATGAAATCCCTTACACGTGCTTAACACTGACAGATTACCTTTTGACTCTCCATGACAATTTATAAAAAATTTTCTAACCAATGCAGATTTTTCATGGTTTACTGAGGGTTCTTATTTAAAAGATAAAAATGGTAAGCATCATACTGGGGATGCTATTACAGCTTCCTTTGAAGTCATTGATGCAGCACCTATACCCTTGGCTACTGCAGCCCAACAGGCTGAGTTGTATGCCCTTACCCAGGCTGGTACTCTAGCCAAGGGGAAAAATGCTGACATTTATACTGATAGTGAGTATGCCTTTGGGTAGCGCATAATTTTGGAATGTTATGGAAATGAGATTTACTTATCTTCAGTGGGAATAAGATTTAAAATGGCTCCTATGTCCAAACTTTACCTTTGCCAGTGGCTCTAGCTATTATTAAGGTTTGGGCATTCCACACTCAACTTCCTAGAAGCCAGAGTAACCGAACTCGTTGATATTTCCACTAAAAAAATGCTACTCTCACAGAAACCAACAGCCAAGCCTCTGACACAGTACAAGAGGATGTTCTCTTCAATGACAATTTGGACAAATTGACAACAGCTGCCCAATAATTGGCCCCAGAAAGGAGAAACACCATTATAAAATCTAGCAACTGTTGGTTCAATAGAAATAAAGACCTATCCAAATAACAATCTAGCCTTACCAGAAATCCTAATATTCCCTCAATACTTACAACTGTACATGCATTAAGCCATTGGTCTGCTGACAAAATTATGACATTCATGAACCAGTGTTGGTTGGAAAAGTTAATAAGACCACAAAAACTATCTCCCTTTGCTTGTGCACCTGTCCAAAGTACACCTCCGGGAAACCTGTCCATAACACCAGTGGGTCTTTTATTTTATTTTATTTTATTTTATTTTATTTTATTTTATTTTATTTTATTTTATTTTATTTTATTTTATTTTATTTTATTTTCTGGTGGGTCTTTTAAATCGTCCAATGGACCATTTGAGGTTTAGCATATAGATTCCATGCAGCTCCCCCTCATCTCATGGATATAGATATGTTTTAGTCATGGGTTGTATGTTTTATCTGGACTGAACTGGACTGAAGATTTTTCTTTTAGACAAGCCAGTACTTCTTCTGTAGCTAAAATTCTGTTAGAAGAGATTATCCCCACCTGGGAACCCCTCTCAAACTACAGAGTGATCAGGGAACACATGCCCTGGTCAGGTGCTTTGGCAAGTATGCTACTTTGACACCACTTTCACTGCTCATACGATCCTCAATCCTCAGAGTTAGTCAAATGCACTAATGGCATTAGTAAGACTCAGCTGGCAAAATTCGCAGAAACCCTTCATACCTTGGACTACAGCATTGCTATTTGTCCTCTAAATGTCAAAATCGCCCCCTTTGGAACACAGAGATTCTCAGCCTTTGAGATGGTCACAGGACACCCAGTATGCCTGGCCCCTGCCTCCTTTTATCCATAGTTGATAAAAGGAGATGTACTTCACTAGCACGAAGGCCTAGTTGCATCTATTAAAAATAGCCGTGCTTTGGTAGCGCAATCTTTTTACAGGGCACTCTTGGGAGAGGATGACAAGCATCACACCTTGCAACCTGGAAGTATCGTGTGTTGGAAAAGACGTCTCCAGAAAGACACTTCAATGTCACTGGAAAGGTCCTAACCAAACTTTGTGCTGCCAAGCTCCAGGGAAGAGACCGGATTCACACGACACATGTAAAGAAAGCACTGAACCCTGATAGAACCTGCACACCATCTGGTGACCTGAAAGTAAAGACTTCCTGGAATTGAAGCAGATGACATCTGACGAGACAGCTTTCCCAAGATGTTCAGACCAGGCCTTCTTCTCACTGTTGCTTCTGCTTCTCCTTCATGGAAAGACAGGCTCTTCTCTGTGTTTCCCAAGCCCTTGTGAAAGGGAGAGCCTCTTCTTTTGTGTGTTTGTGTTTTATTTAAGTAAGCTCTGCACCCAATGTGGAGCTTAAAACCCCAAGATCAAGAGCTGTATTTCTACCAACCAAGCCAGCCAGGCGCCCCAAGAAACTTTGTGTTTTGATTATGAGCTTTGGAAATGGTCTCATCATGATCTCCAAACAAGTTAATTTTTTCACTTGCTTTTTTCTGAAAGCTTAGAAGGTTCTGAATTTACAAGAAAATCTTCTCTCATCCACACTCTAAACTGACTTTGGATTCTTATCCAAATTTATGGTCTCTGAATTTGCAAACTTACAGGCTCTATTATCAATAACACATTTTTTTCCAAATAGTTCTTTTGAAATAGCAATACTATTTTAAGCCGTCTTTCGAATTTTGCTGTCTTATCAGAAGTTCATCAGCTATTGCTTCATATTTATACCCACATTGTATCTTCCCCAAGACACTCAGTTAGTTCCTCCAGTGTGCTCTTGCTGTATTCACTACTCTGCTTTCACGGTTGCTCTGAGAGCCTTCGGGACCCCAGGTTTGCCCTTACAGGGAGAACCTTTCTTCCCTATGTTGGAATAAGTGCCAATAAATATTTCAGTTGGTTACTTTCTGAGCTAGAGACTTGGTTTAGGACCATCATTCAATTTTGAATTGTTATGTTATTCTTCTGTTTCGCAAAACCAGTTTAAGTTTTATATTTTGTTGCCTGTTGATTTTTTTTAAAGATGTACCCAGTAAGGTGATGCTAGCTCAGTGTTTCAAGATGACCCCCAATACTTACGACCTTGAGAAAAAGACTTTAGATAAGAAGTACCTGAGAGTTCTCCCTCCTACTCTTCCTTGTTACTCCAATGTGACCTTAAGTGATTTCCAACCGCTAAGAACTTTCCTTCTGACAGAGGACACAACCATCAAAAGTCCTTCCTGGCACTGAGGTACAAAACCACTAATATAAAGAATCTGACTACCAATCACCAGTACTTTCAAAAAGAGATCTCAATTAAAACAAAAAAATGTGAAAATTAATTAAGAGAAACCTCACTAAAATTGGGTTAGGAGGTTCGGCAGGGGGAGCTCTCTTGCCTCACCACGCATTCTCAACTGCAAACCCACCCAGACCTAGGACATGGACGCTGCTTTAGATACCACCTAACCATCCAGCAGGAGGGATGGTTCCACTCTTTCTTTACCCCCAGCAATAGCCCAGCCAATGAGAAATGGTCACAACCTGGCCAGTGAAAAGCCACTATACCTCCAGCCCCATTTACTCCAATGGACTTTTGGTGGATAACCTCCTTCCCAACTTCCCACTCTCCTCTAAAAAAGCATTCCTCTCCCTTTTTTGGCAGACTTGCCAATGGTTTCCTTCCAGCTTGCTTGGCCCAGATTGCAGTTCTCTGCTATTCCTGAATAAACTCATCTTTTGCTGGTAAAATAACTGGCACTTTAACTTTTAAGGTTAACAAAAGCTATTTTTAAGCATACCTACCATACAATATAATTATGGCTAACAAGTTCACCTAAAAACTCTTTTCCCACTTACATCTATCTAAATCACTTGCTCCAAAAAATTACATTTAGACTGCCCATGAAAACTTCAGGAGGCATTAGATGAAGTCCACCATCATCCCAAGCTTCCTGACAACCTTTGAAACAGAGATGTAACATAAACATATTAGACCAGTAAACCTGGGCCGAATAAAAGTTGTATGTCTGCACTACATTCAATGCTGATAACTCCAAGGACACGTCTACTTTAATTAAACCAACAAACTTAAGCTAGCTCTAATACCAAATATATTTCCAGATCACATAAACATGAAACACGTTTGGGTCAGTTTGTTAGATTTCTGAGAACTTTAGGAATATTTAATTTATAAGCACTTAATTTGAAGCCAATTAAATAGAGCTCTTTACAAATTAACTTTGGCAACTCAATCCAGAGGTAGAAAAATATAACACATCTAATTATACACACACATATATATATACACATGATGTATATATATGCACACTAGAGAGAGAGAGAGAGAGAGGGAGGGAGGGAGACATACTCATACAGACAGATGCAACAGTCATTACCTTAAAATTTTAGCCATGAGTTAGGCACAACACAAAACTCACTAGTTTACAAAAAACAGTTGAATCCAATTATTTTGTGTGTTTTGGCAGTTGGAATAGGTCCACTTGCTCAAATGGCTAAAGCTTTTTCTATGAATATTTGTGGAGAAGAAACCTGAGATTTTTCATTAGCCTCATTTCCAAATACCTTCCTGCTCCCTTGCCTTTTTTTTTTTTTTTTTAATAAGAAACATCTCCCTAATGTTTGCATTTCAAGGAATGGCTCTGAGGTCGTACAGCAAAGGGGGTAGAAAATAGATATATCACAAAGGCACAGAGGAAATATACTGGTTTTCTTCCAGGAGTTTTGGGGTATATTTGTCTATTATTAGAGGTCTAGGGTAATTACTCTTTAAATTTTTCCTTTCCTTAACTGAAAAACAATTCTGTTCCCAATATTCTGATATTATATAATACCTACTAGCATTTTGAGATAAATGGAGGGAGATTTGAAACTGGTAAAGATAGATGAGCTTCGAACTGCTTCTAGAACCACATGTTTGGTTTTGTAAAGATCTGCAAGACAAAACAATTGTTTTCTATTCCCCGAAGTACAGGATTATAGCCTGAACATCAAGGGACTGACCCCCGTTTCCAACTCAGTTTAAACTCTTTGTTATCAAGTTGATTTCCAACAAAAGGTCTTTATAATTTAGAACTGTTGAAATCCAAGGGACCTGAGTTCTTTGTGGTGGGGTCCAGAATACTTCCACAAAGTATGTATGGGAAGGCCTGAAGGAGGCAGAGCCTGGGTACAGAGCCCTGGACAGCAGGGCAGATTGGAAGTAACAGCAGAGCCAACTGCTACCAGTCTCAGGTGCTTCTGTTAAATTCACTTCCTGGCTCCTTTACAGGAGCAACCTGTGTACGTGGACCTGGCAATCAGGCTGGAGTGCTCTCTACACATCTTTTAGGGGAAGGGAAGTTAAAATAGGCAGTTGGAACCAAGACAAGGAAACTGAAGGGAACCCATTAAAAAAAAAAAAAAAAAAAAAAAAAAAGGGCTTTTCTTTTCCTTTGCTCTCTTTCCTGCTTCTCTTCTTGCTAGAACCTGCACTCCAACCTCACACAGGTCTTAATAATGTATGTCCTCCTGGTACAGGTCAAGTGAATGATTCCTTCGGAGTCTTCCGGCACAATAGATAACATCTAAGGAGTGACCAGGCCAGGTCCTAATGTATATTTTCCAAGACCACTGACTCACCAAGACCCATGGCTCCAGGGCATAAGTGACTTACAAAGGACACCTGAGCACCTGTCCTTGTGCAACCAGTTCTTGGATGCCAGAGAGGACATGTCCACCATATCACTGCTCTCAGTAAAAACCCTAGACCATAAGCAAAGATGAGACTCATTTCTTCTTTTCCTTTCTGAGTCTCCCCAATGCCTTGTCTGTACCTGCTCTCTTTATATCTTCAATAATCTCTGACCTCACTTCCTGCTGGCTTGTATTTCATTTCTATCCTGAGCACAGCCAAGGACTCTCTTGATTGGTTCTTGACGCCTCTGGGTCCTGGGACTTGGTCTGCCTGCATCAGAGCCAAATTTTGAGGAGAGGAGTTACACTGGATGGGAATGTTAATTTTTGTCCTAAAATTGTCTAATTTCTGTTCCTTCATGCTGTTAAAAGAGTCCTTCAGGTTAACCATTATATTTCTTTTTGATTTAGCCTTTCCATAAGCACCTATAAGACAATTGTTTAGGTGAGAGCACTCTAAAAAGTTTTGTGTGTGTGTCAAATCATTTCTGTTTAAAATATATTTTTTCAAAATTTTTTATTTAAATTCAATTTATTTAACATATAGTGGATTATTAGTTTCAGGGTTAGAATTTAGTGATTCATCAGGTGTACCCAGTGCCCAATACGTCAAATGCCCTTCCCAATACCTATAACTCTGTCACCCCATCCCTCCACCCACTTCCCCTCCAATACCCCTCAGTTTGTTTCCTAAGTTAAGAGTTTCTGATGGCTTGCCTAAAAAACTTTTTCAATCTAGAAGTTTCTCCAAAGATTCTATCATCCGGCCATTGATAACTAGGACCTATTCATCTTAATAGAGACCCAAACCAATAAGCCTTTTTATGAGTTAACCATGGATGCAAGAGGCATCCCAAAGGAGAATGCCAGAGATGCAGGCCTCACATGATCCAGAAAGGTCGCTTCCAGAGTCAGCCTAAGAAAGCACAGGCACTAATTATAAGAGGCCCAGTTTTAAACAGCTTTCTAAACAAAGAGAATCACATGTGTCTCCCTCCCCCCGACCTTGTTTTTATTTCCTAAGTTTGGATCCAAGTCTCTTCAGCTCCTCCTCAGATCAATATGCATCCTCCAACTGGCAAAGACCAGAGAGAATATTCTCAGAGGTCATAGAGGAGAAAACAGAAACTGGTGACCATTTCCAGGAAGAAAAACAACAATAGGAAACAAGAATACTTGTTACCAAATCTTTACCAGAGTCACTATACCCAAGGAGCCAATTCCACAAATATTTTCTCCTGTTTCGATTATCTACAGATAAGCTAGAAAAGAAAAAAAAAAAAAAACCTCTCACTTCCACTGGATTCTACAGGCCGAGATCCTGGAGACTGAGGTCCCAGGATCTCTTGGCTGCAGCAGCCCCATGGCCGGTCATGTTCAACCAGTGAAGATCCCATCCCAGTTGCCAAAGCTATAGGGACAGAAAAGATTTTTCTTCCTTTATAGTTCCTTGGCTAGTCTAATAATCACACTGATATCAACAGATTAACAGAAGAAAAACAAACAAAAGTTTAGTAACACATATACGTGGGAGAGACCCAGAAAAATGTAGTAAGTCTCTGAAGTGGCCAAAGCCATAACTTTAAAACCATCTTCAGCTAAAGACCAAACAAGACATTGGGGGCGAAGAGTGAGCTATGAGAGGTCACCCAGAAGAGCACAGTAAAACAAGGGTAAGGTTGCCTGCCATGCACATCGAAGTCCTTGCTTTCCCCATTGCTAAGAGTTCCTAAAGATTGCATCATCTCCCTTTTCCTGGTACAGCAAGGGAGACGCCCTTACAAATAGAGATTTTTCCTTAGCCATGTAAAAGTCTCTTATAAAAAGGTAACTTCTACTTGGTTTTCAGAGTTCCTAAGTTTGCAGTTTCTTAAAAAATAATCAGCATAGGGCACCTGGGTGGCTCCATCAGTTAAGCATCTGCCTTCAGCTCAGGTCCTGGGATCCAGCCCCACATCGGACTCCCTGCTTGGGGCGGGGGCGGGCGGGGGGGGTGGGAAGCCTACTTCTCCTTCTCCCTCTGCCTGCCACTCCCTCTGCTTGTGCTCTCTCTCTCTCTCTCTGTCAAATAAATAAATAAGATCTTAAAAAATAATGATGAGCAATCTAAAATATTCCTTACATCAAAGAGACATATTTTGGGGTAGCAAATGGTACTCCCCTATAGTGGCTGTACTGGATAAACTCTCAGTGGTTTAACACAATAAAAGTTTATTTTTCATTTTCACAATGGTCCCAGGCAGGAGAGGCTGGTTGGGCAGCTCTCCTCCAACCAACAACTCGGGAACCTGGGTTCCCTTTTTACAATAGCTCTACCATCTTCAATACACAGCTACTAAGATCCCCTTAATGGGTTTTTTTACCTAACTACCTGAAAGTAGAAAGTAGTATGGAGGATGACAATAGGCAGGAATTTATGGACTAAGGCTAAGAGTGTCCACAGTTTTTCCACTCACATTCTATGGCCCTGGCAAACCAGTGAGGTTGAGAAATACTTTGTCATGTGTTAGATAGAAAAAGAAATGCAATTAGCATTGTGCTCCAAGACCTGCACAAAAGTAGGGTACTACAGGGCAATTTCACAGAGGCACTAATTTTTCTACTAACTTTTCAGAAACTTGGTCCACTTTCCAGGCAGATAATGTACTGTGAAGAGCATCCTGGACAGAAGTAATACAAGGAAACATGGAATAGTTCAGGGAATTGGAGGAAGACTAGGCTGTGTGGTCTGACAGGAGTATAAGACTTAGGGGCAGCAGGACATGAAACTGGGAGATCATTTAGTTCATTTCCATAAAACTTAGCAAACATTTATAATATGTTTTATATATACTTTTAGGAGTTGAAATGAGGAAAAACATAAAGAACAGGTCTCATCCTCAAAGAACCTCCAGTTCAGTGGATATCACAAAACAGAGAACTGTGACTAAGAAAAAAGACGAACATAGAGAAGAATCAATAGAACTTGTATCTGATTGGGTAAGAGGTGGCAAGAAAGGTGAGCAGAATTGACTAGCGATGAAAAAGAAATGTAAACTAACTTCCAGACTTCTAATTTGGGACACTGAGTAATTAGGAGAGAGAATATAATAATAGAAATATGTTTGACAATGGGTAGGATCAATTAATGAAATTAATTTTAAACTTTTTTGAGCACCGTAGACTTATGGGACATTCACTTCAACACTGGCAAGTCTTCAAAATCACATATACAAGCACCATGCATCCTAAAATTAGAGCAGTAGAGAGAAGAATGGCCTGGTCTCTGAAATGTTCTTCTTTGGTCTCAGCTGGCTAGAACCAGGCTCCATCAGTTGTTTCTCCCTTTGCTCTATTTGCTGCATCTCCTACTTGAACTACTTTTCATTTGGTCAATAAACACTTTTTTATTTTATTGTATAATAATAGTTATAAACCTCCCATAAAACCTCATGTAGCTATCACTCCATTAGATGAAAGATTTTTAAAAAGAAAAGGAAGGCCTTCTTCACTTCCTCTGTCCATTGTAGATTTCTGCCCATTCGTAAGAATGCAACTACATCCTTCCGTGTATGGCATTAGTGGGCTAAGTGACGAAACTAGGAGATGCTTTTCAATCTGCCCACTAAACACTTCAGGGGATATGACACCGTCTGACCACCCCTCCTCTAATTAACACTATCTGCCATGTTGAGCGTGAGGACAACGCTCTCTTCCAGTGTCCTAACTGACTAGCTTCTTACTAACTGGTTAGACATTTTTACTAAGGGTTCAGTTTCTGGGATGACTCTCCCTACTCCCACAACGGGACCCTCTTCCTTCTTCATCCATGTGGCAATCTCACCCACACCTCTGTCCTCAACTGTCATTTTCAACAGGGTCTCACTCACCTGCCCCCAGAAAGTAGGGAGGTGGCCCAAATTAATGGGGAATATATGCACATGCCAACCTGAGTGAGGAGTTGGATTCATGACCAAAAAGAGCAGCTACTCCTTAGTTCCCTTTGAGATTTGCCATATGAAAATGCCAAGCCCTGTGCTCAGATCATCTGATGTATTAAGAAAAGCCACCCAGTCTACCCAGTCTCTTTTTTTAATGTAATATAATATTAAATAGTAACCCATTTATTTATTGAATGTAGGATGAGAATATAGGGCCCAGGGTAGGCTGACCCAAGAAAGGCAGTTTGGCATAAAGATTATTTTTATCCATTCGTTTATTTATTTATTTTAAGAGGAGTGGGGAGGGGCACAGAGAGAGGGAGAGAGAACTTTAAGCAGGCTCCAGGCCCAGAGCAGAGTCCTACATGGGGCTCCATCTCATGACCCTGAGATCATGACCTGAGCCAAAATCAAGAGTCAGATGCTTAACCAACTGAAACACACAGACACCTCACACATACACCTGTTAAACTTGATTTTTCTCCTGTTCATCTGCCTCACGTCAATCTGATTCTAAGTCCAGCTAGAAGGACCACAGGGCTGAAGTAGTTCTTCCTCCCTGACAATAATAAATGGTAGCTCATTTATTTGTTTAACCTACTTTGGAGGGAGAAAAAAATGCCTTCCTCAAGTTTGCTAAACCACCATCTCTGGCATAAACAAATGACTCCTGAATTAATATCAACTATCCCGACCTCTGTTCTTAGGCTCTAGCTGTAAACTGGATTATCTCCATTTTGTTATCACATGGGCACCTCAAATTCAAGATATTTAACACTGAGATGTGTGGAATGTGGCAAGTATGATTTCTATTATCTTCCCAAAAAATGCTTTAGAATGAGCTTCAGAGGTTTTATATCTATCACCTTCATTTGCATGTCAGTGGTAAGGTTAAGTTAAAATTCAGAACTCTGACTGACTTATATGCAATCAGGCCATTTTAGTGTGTGGAACAATCTATATGTAGCAACAGTAAGAGTAGGTATAATGCAAACAACAGTAGGCAGTATCTCCTATTTCTATTACCGTATTTGACATTGTGTTAAGAGTTTTACATGAATTAACTTAAATAACAATTCCTCACAACAACTGTAGGAGAAAAGTACTCTCTTTATCTCCATTTCATAAATGACAAAACATAGATTCAAAAAGTTCTGAGTAATCTTAGTAGTAAATAGATGGCTTCAGTATCCAAATTCAGACATGATTGATCCAAAAGCCTTGTAAGCACTATGCCCTCCTGCCGTTCCAACCTATACCAAATTGTGGTGGTTGAAGCAGAGATCCAAAAATTTTTAAACCATCTTGATGAAACATCTATCAGAAACAATAAACTCTTTTTTTCCAGAATGCTACTGTGAAATCATGACCTTTGGGTCAAGGCAGATTGGTTACCCTCCATCTGTGGGAACATCAGCAACCGTGGTGTGCCCAGCACCAGTCTCCGTTTTTGGGTCTTGGGACCTCTCCTTTCCTCCTGAGGACTGCCTGTCTCCTATTCTGGAGTTTTCAGTGGGTGGGCAATCAAAGAGCCCCATCTATCCTTTCACACCACAGGACTGGGAATGTGAATTAGACTGCTAGGGCTGCATGACCAAGTACCCAAGACTGAGTGGCTTAAATGATAGAAATTTATTTTCTCATACTTCTGAAGGCAGGAAGTCTGAGATCTATGTATCAGCAGGGTTAGTTTCTTTTTAGGCCTCACTCCTAGGGTTGCAGATGGCCTCTTCCCTGTGCCTTCACATGGTCTTCCCCTCTGGATGTGTCTAAATTTCCTCTTTTTATACGAATGTCAGTCAAATTGGATTAGAACCGACCCTAATGACTTTAACTTCCCTAAAAAAACTAGTCCAAGAAGTACAATCATATGCTGAGGTACTAGGAGTTAGAATGCCAATATACAAATTTTATTATAACCAATATTAGCCAATCAGTATACCCCAGGCCCCTAAAGAGAGAGGTTAGTCCTGTGGGTATATTCTTCAAGCAAGTTTAAGCTTTGTCTTTTTGAGAATTGATAAGAATGTGGAAAAAGGAAGGTCTTTTCCTACACTCTGCAATTCCTAGTTCCGAAGATGATACAGGTTTGGAAGCTTCTCTATAAGCTGAAGGTTTCTCTTTGGAGCCATGTGGAGAAAAACTATAAGAATCAACATGAGAAAAGCAAACATAGGAGATGGAAAGAAGAGAGAATTCTGATGATGTCATTTGACCACAAATATCCAGCCATGCCTAAACCTAGGAAACACCCTTAATTTTTACTTGAGGCCATACATTTTTGTTTTATTAAACCAGGTTGAATTAGAGTTCAGTCACTCTCAATTGAAAGAGGCCTAACAAACACAGCTTGGAAGAAACGGTATCTTTGGCAGAGTGAGTAACATAGAATGACTGATGTTATATTGATGTAAACATAAATCAGTCATAGGTTACCAAACACTGTCAGTAGTCAATGCACCTAGAGAAGCAATTTGAAGATGTGTTGCTTATAGTGTGTTGCAGATCAAGCCATCCCTATCCTTCAGGATATTTCCCTAGATGGAATTTCTTGGGCAAGGTGGGAGAATGGCAAATTCTTGATGTTGACTTGGGAACAACTTAAATTCCTCAGTCAACTTTTCTTACTGGACTGCGCCAACATACTCAGTTTAATATATAGAACAAAAGAGCGAACAAAAGTTTCACAGAGAAAAAGGTCTCAACCTCTTTCGTAATATGAATGTAAAACAAAGCAATTTGTCATTTCTCAGCTATGAAATCTGTGAAATTTGTAACAATTCTAATACTGATTATGAAGTATTTTCTAGCTCTCTTTCTTATAAGGAAGCCCATGGTAGATTTGCTTGTGATTGGCTTCACGCATTACTTATGACAAATGTGATCATAAACACTAAGTGGTATTTTTTACTTCTAGGCCAAGACATTTAATTGATCATGCAAAACTCTCTACATCCCCTGGGTAAGATTCCAGGAAGGATGACACACAGCAGAGTGCCCAGTCAGCCCACAAAAGGTATGTAGTTTGAGCAAGATAGAAACCTAAGTTGTAAGTGATTTTGTAGCTGTTTGTTACTTGGATGATGTAGCTTATCCTGAGTGAAAAGAAATGTAAAACAGTGATAACAGCCTATTTTGACCAGGCGTGTTAAAATCACGCACTTTATATACTGTTACTGGCAGGTAAAATCGGGTAAACTTTTTTGCATAAACTTAGGCAAGATGTCCTAAGAGATTATGAAATTATTCATTTTTCTCCTGGTACCCTATCCTAATATAAAAGGCCCCATAACAAAAGTTTTATTTTCCAGGGAGTTCAAAGCCCAATTTGTTTTAATAAAGTTCCAGTGTATTGTAAGTTAAAAGTACCACTCTGAGTTCAGATCATGTGTTAAGGTTCTCCAGAGAAACAGAATAGGCTACATATACATATTTGTTTAGGGATTTATTACAGGATATTTATTCTAGGAATTGGCTCATGTGATTTTGGAGATTGAGAAGTCCCATGATCTGCTGTCTGCAAAAACTAGGAAAGCTGGTGGTATAATTCAGTCCAAGTTCAAAGGCCTAACCCTAACAGCAACCATAGCTCATGTAGGCATTTTCCTGTGAACACTAAAGGGATAGCTAACTTTATATCCAAGAAGGGTCTACAATGGGTCAGATTCACTGAATAAAGTAGCTCCAAATCACACCATATCCTAATCACATCTTATGTCATCTCCTATTTCAAGTTCTTTCTAGCCCAAATGTTCAACATAGATCTTCTGCAGTAAAATTAAATGGCAACACAGAGATTCTCCAACACTAAGACCAAAGAAGAAATATACAAATTTAGGTCTACTTCTCTTATGAAGTACCCTGGAAGAAACTAAATTCAAAAAGTTAAATTTCTTTGCAAGTGGAGTCCAAAGAGTTAAAGTATAAAATCCAATTATCTTCCCCTTGTAAGTTAATTTTTTAAAGAAATTAGAGTCCATATTTATTTCTCTACAATTACTGCTATGTCTCAGCAGAAGCATCTTCCTCAGACACTAGGATGGGTTTTAAGTTCTTCAGCAGCTATAGCCTGGGGTTTCTTGGTACAGAAATACATGTGGTCTCTCATTCACCTTGATAAATCCAGAGTTAACAGATGATTGCACAGGTAATCAAGGCATGCACCCTTTAACAGTTTTACCTGTTTCTTAATTTGGTCTCTTTTATTTTCTATTTTATGTAAGGCTCTTATCATTTGCAGGATTTAGAAGACTAATTTCTTCTCTGTTTTCATGATCTCTCAATTTCACTCTCCAGGCCATGCCATTTGATTTTCCAACATCCTTTTGAGATCTCTAGGGTAAGCATAGGGAGTCATTAAGTTCTTAATGTTCAAAACCATCCACCAGGTGAAGTTTACCTTCGCCACCCTAGAACGGATAATCCCCCCAAAATAACAAAACCCACCCTGAATTTAATCTTCTGCTGCCTTACCTTTAATATGGTTCAATTAGTCTGTCTTCCCTTACAGTCCCAATTTTCTCATTTGTTGAGCATATTCCCTCTGGACACAGGATTCTTCATGCGGAATAATAGCTTCGTTCCTTCTAAATTCATTCAGCAATTCTTTGCGTTTATGCTGCTCATCCCCTCTCAAATCTATTCAGATTTTCTGTAACCACTTGGAATAGCTGCCCCATCTTCAAGGGTTGGTTCACCACTTGATCCTCCTACATGTATCATTATAGTGATTGATAAGTACATACATGGATCTCAAAACCATTCCTCCCTGTTGGCTGGGAATTGAGACAAAAGACACTAGTCATGCAGGCCAGTCTCAAATCTGCTGAAACTTCCAGTCATTCCCAATTTCTTCATCAGGGGTCTAATCCAAGTCAAGACGGGATCCTCAATCACATTTTGAAGAAAGTGAGAAGTTTTAGAGTTTACCAATTTAAGCCTTGGGACATTTAATCAGATTAACAAATGACATGCAACACGATGGAAACTACATTAGATATAGAAATGGAATCGGCAATTATGGGAGTTTTGTGTTGTGTTTTTTATTTGATTCAGCTAGGGGCACTCTTTGTTTGCAAGACCCAAAGCCTTTAGACTCCAAGCATAATAAAAGAAACTGTGATTTCCTAGAGTAGTTTAAATTAAAATGTCTTTCAGAGGTATACAGTAAATTGTCTCAATCTATTGAAAGCAGATGGTAGGTTCCTTATATCAGTATCTGGTTTTGATTGAAACATTTCATCATAAAAACAGTAAGGTATTCCTTCAAAACCCCAAACTTGGAATTTAAGCACCCATTATTGATGGAATTATACCCATCTAAGCACCAAGATGCTAGGTTTTAAGGCATTCAAGGAACCCTCTTCCCTCTCCAATTCAGAAACAGTTGAAGATACACAGAGAAATCAGATGAAGAGTATATCATCTTTATCATTTGTAAAACAGCTTAAAGAATGTTGCTTTAAATCTTGAGCCCAGTGCCTTGCTAACTCTGATCCCTGGAATCAACTCTTTCGCCCATGACAGAGGCCCACCCCATCCCAGAGGATAGACCTAAGCACACCCTCTCTGTAGGCAGGCAGCTCGGAAAACACGGGCACAAGCTACAGAAGTGAGTGGGAAGGAACATTAGCCTTTCCTTAGGTACTTAAAATAGTCTATTTCTTGATCTGCAGTGATTTCATGAGTAAAGAAATCTGTAAACATCTGTCAAGCCGTACAGTTAAGATTTGTGTTCTCTGTATGTAAAGGTCTGGTAGGGCTGCCATAACAAAATACCAGAATAGGATGGCTTAAGCAATTGGGAATTATTTTCTTGCAATTTGAGAGGCTGGAAGTCCAAAATCAGGGTACCAACAATATTCTCCAGAGGCCTGTCCCTTTGGCTTGTGGAGGGCTGACTTCTCCATGTGTCCTCACATGGCCTTTTCTCCGATCTCTTCATCTTCTTGTAAGGACACTAGTCCTATTGGAATAAGCCCTTGTGACCTTGTTTAACCTTAGTTACCTTTTTAAAAGGCCGTATCTCCAAACACTGTCACATTGGCGGTTAAGACCTCAACATAGGAATATGGGGGAAGGGTTACGCATTTCAGTCCATTGCACCATGTATGGTATATTTCAGAGTTTGAATTATAAGTAAATAGAAGAAGCAAATGTTCAAAAATGAGAACACTTTACTAAAAACAGATCGGGGCACCTGGGAGGCTCAGCGGTTGAGTGTCTGACTTTGGCTCAGGTCATATCCGGGGTCCTGGCATCGAGTCCCACATCAGGCTCCCTGCATCCTGCTTCTCCCTCTGCCTGTGTCTCTGCCTCTCTCTGTCTCTCATGAATAAATAAATAACATCTCAAAAAAAGAGAGATTGATTGAATTCGCTGTAAGATGTCTTACCCTTTTTCCTGCGGACTGGGGCTGCCGAGCGCGCGGTGCTGTCTGTCGTGCCCGGTGGGGTGGGCGAAGCGTGTGACCTCCAGGCGCAGACCTGATTTCCCCTCCAGGATACACTCCCTCCTGCCTCCTCGTGGGAGGCGAGGTGAGACGTTGCAGCCCCAGGTGGGATCCGGGGACACAGCCTCCCTTGCGTGCTTTTTCATTGCAACCGCCTGAGAACCCCCGGCGGAGACTGCGCCCCAGCCCTGTGTGCTGCAGGTGGACAGGTCACAGCAGCCCTGGGGGGGCCCTTTGTGGAAGGGGGCCGAGCAGGGGTTTTGCTTACGGCCCAGCGGGGACCTTTGCCCCCAGCCAGGGCACATCTCCAGCGGCCCCAGGATCCTGCGGTGACTGGGAGCTGAAAACCCACAGGTTGTGTTTCCCGTATGCATTTCCTCGACGGCGCTAAGGGCTAACTGCCTACATCAGCCACTCAACCCAGAGGTATTACCACCTTGAGTCCGAGGAATGTCTCCTTGGCAGGGACTTTTAATGGCTTTTGTGAAGCCCGTGGTCCTGTAGGAGATGCCAAGTTGGTGGCTTCCTCCAGGGCGACTCGGAGGGCAGACAGGAGGTGGCTGGGCAGCGGGGCACACAGCTTCGCTCTGGGGACAGATGTTTCCATGGTGACCTTCCTCATCCATTCAGTCCGAGGCCCGTCCACCTGTGAGGATTAGCGACACGGCCTTAACCCTGATAATCATAATGAAGAGAGCTGAGAGTGGGGCAACCCAACCCCGACCCTTGTGAGGAAGTAGGATAGAGGAATTCAGCCAATGTGTGGAGGAAGAAAATACTGAACTATAGGGAAAGGAAATCCATTCCTCTTCTCTTTTATAGATTAGTTTTCCTGCCAGAGTAGACCCTGCTGCTGACAGACTTCTGTAGTCTCCCCTCTGGGAATCCTCTTAATATTACACTAAAATGGGGGTGGAAATAAATAACCCAAGAAGTGACTCACTAAAGGTCAATAGAACCATGACGGGAGAAGACAGGAGGGGAACACTCTTAAACTCTCCCCAGTCACCATGCTCTATTTGTTTAGGTTGTTTATTTAAATACTTTAAATTGTTTCTTAGGAAGTCCTTTTAGGAGAAGTCTTTTCACTTAGGGACTTATCTTTTTCAGTCACTTCATGGCACCACGTTTGTTCCTTTCGCGGAAAAAAAAATAATATTCCTTTCACAGTGTGCTACTAGGGCAACATGTCATTTGGGTGCTCAGAGATGTAGTGCATTGTACCAGCGGATAACGTGGCCTGTTAGGAGCCTACATTCCAGCTCAGATGCCCGTCTGGGTAGAATCATAGGCACAGAGCTTATGCTTTCCCAGAGCAGGATACAGAGATTCACAAGCTCTCAGAGGACTAGGCTTTGTGATTTAGTTAGATGTTTGCATGGTTATCTCTGTTATTAAATTTCAAGATTCCATAGAGCAGAAGCTTCATCTCGTTCATGTTTGGCATTGCCAGCTCCACCCCCACAACACACACACAGATGAATACACACGGGCACACACACGCACACATCAGTCTAGCATCCTTCTTCACATACCACATGACCACATTTCTAGTAAATAAATGGATTCGATCAGCCATATAAAACCTCAGATGAAGCAATCAGACACCTTGTATATGAGGTTCTAGAAATCCATAAAGTCAAATTATAATGGTATTTAAAACTAGGTAGCACTGTTTTGCTTCCTTAAATGTTTAGACAAGTGGATGTGACACAAATACAATAATGCCTAAAAGGCTAAATGAAAAACATGTGTGAAAAAAATCAAGGGTCTCTCAAGGCAGCCCGAATTATTCAGTATGATTATAGGATGTCCACAGAATGCTGATGACTGGACCTACTGTGGCATTTATTAATCCATCAAATATTTATTGAGCACCTACTTTAATAGCTATTTGCTCTGTGCTGAGCACTATCTTAAGTGCTTTATGCATATTAACTTATTTAATCTTCCCTAAGAAGCAAGCACCATTATTAAAAGACCTATTGTTCAGGCAAGGAAGCTGAAGCACAAGTCCCTTAAGTAACTTGCCTACATTCACACAGATAGTAGAGGTGGAATTATAAATTGAACCAAGCAGCCCAGCTCTAGATCAAGCTCTTGCCCACTGCCCAAGACTGCTGACCCCTGGGCTAGAAATCAGGAATGTAAAAACAGTCCAGAGGGACATACGTTTTCTGTGTTTTTATAAAGCTTCACATCTTGAAGGAGAGACATGCTGAAAAGAAACAATTACAATGTCAATTGGCAAGTGCTCTAAGAGCCAAGGAAGAGCTGCACGCCAGGACAGCATGAGTCCCCCTATCCCAAGGAGCATGAGGCACATCAAAAGATGAAGATAGTAAAGGAAGCGAGTG
Source organism: Canis aureus (assembly GCF_053574225.1). Lineage (NCBI taxonomy): Eukaryota > Metazoa > Chordata > Mammalia > Carnivora > Canidae > Canis > Canis aureus. The sequence goes on along the minus strand of NC_135611.1, from coordinate 67,728,668 downwards.
CCATTTTCCTATTGAACTTGTTCCTGATGGTCTTTGGTGATGAGGAATGAATGGCTCAGCCAGAGCCTTGTCATGTTTAGGATGGAACCTTTTCAAGTGGTTCCTAAGACCAGCTGATGGACTGTGAGAGACCTGCTTCTAGTCCATGTGTCATAGAAAGCAAGCATCTGATGGGCAGGGACCTGATAGGACCTGATACCAGATAGGACCTGTCAGCAGGGACTGTTGGAAAGGATAGTATTTCTAGGAAGCCAGAAGTGTGGACACAGACATTCTAGAGAGCAGCACAGCCAACAGAGGATACGAATTCATTGCTCTGGGTTAGAGAGAATGCCGTAGACAGGAGAAAATGAGAAGCCCAGGCATCTGCTATGGAAGATCTTTCTAAAAGTCAGTCTAAATCTTGGCAATATTTGACACGTTTTCACTCATTGCTCTCATAGTAATACATGCTGAGCAGTTTGTATGTACCAAGCCCTGGGATAAGAGTAGGGAAGAGGTATTATTATTGTTATCTTGATCAAAATTACAGTAAAGCTAGGATATAAACCTAGTTTATTCCAAGGCTGCATCTCATAGTGATTATGGTTCATCTCCAAAATTCTTGCTGATACTGGCAAAAGAGGTAAAACTAACACCAGTTCACAAGTAGGAACCAGTGACTACCTGGATCTGAATGGAGGACTTGACTCATGATGATCAAACAACCCCCGGAACTTATTCATCATTTAGTGATGCCACTGATGTCCCTGTGTAAGGAAAGACAGTCAAATCTTTGGGAACATGTTGAAGAAAAAGAGCAAGATTTTTGTCACTTCAAAGTTTTTATGAATTTCAAGTATTAGTTGGTTAGCTTCTTTCATCCAACCACTAATTACAACAGGACATCCAGGGACAGGCCAACGTGGAGGTCAAGAGAAGCACTTGAACACATTATAAGACATCAAGGAGGGACACCTGGGGGGCTCAGTGGTGGAGCATCAGGTCATGACCCTGGGGTCCTGGGATCGAGTCCCACATCAGGCTCCCCATGAGGAGCCTGTTTCTCCCTCTGTCTGTGTCTCTGCCTCTCTCATGAATAAATAAATAAAATCTTTTTTAAAAATCAAGAAAATGGGTTAACAGAGAAGAATCAAAAGAACAGAAATAAATACAGGAAATCAGAGCAAGTCAGGAGGACCAGTGAACAGCTTTTGGACAATCAGCAGAAATGGAAGGGGAGAAAGCAAACTGTGGGCCCATGAGCAGGCCATCTGAAACTGTACCTAGTGTCAAAAACACATAGATGGCAGCGAAGAGACAAGGCAGGGCTTGTGGGAGTTGAGGCAGGGACTGGACCCTGGGGGTCCTTGTGACCCCACAGCTACTGCCCACGGGGAGCAGAGGCCAGTGCCAGGGTGAATGTGTGTGTGGGGGGCGGGAGGTACTGCTCTGAGTGAGCTGAAATGATGAAGAGAGGCACAAAGGTGGGCTTTCCACCTTTCTTGGGAATCACCCCAGATGGCTGGTGTCACTTAGACTAAAATACTGTTATTTTTAAGAAATGATGGAACAATCATTCTCCACCTCTCCCAGGATCAAGGGAGGCTCACTGGGGGCCGCAGCCGTGGAGGCCAGCTGGGACTTTGCCCACCCAGGTTTGCCCTGTCAGTGTAAGTTACTTTCTGCATCCTGTCCTGGCCCCGCTGCTCTCACGCCCCCTCCAGCAGGCCGCAAGGCGGCCTCTCTGGGACTGTGTCCTCACATCCCTAGGTCAAGGCCAGTTAACATGCCTTGACCTGCACCTTCCTGCGCCGCCCCAGTCGCTTTACAGCATATTGGCCCATCCAGCCTGCGTCACAGCCGGGATTGCTAAGTATCAGGAAAAGGGAATCTAACAACTTTCACAAAATATGGCAATACTTAGACAAATGCATCGAGGCACATTACCTGAGCCTACCATTCCTTTTTTTTAAAACATAGGTTCCATGTAAGATGGTTTCACTCAAAAACTGTACTTGCCCCTTTGAAGATCTATAACCTGAAAGAGTTTCAAGGAGAGTCCTCAAAATGAACCAGCTCACAAATACTGTGGACCAGAGAATAACTTCCTTGTTTTAACAATAGGAAGCACTTTTATGACCTGCAGTACCCTGGGTGGTACTTTTGGGAATTATGAAACAAGAATTTCCTTCCCTGTTTGCGAACCTCTAGCTCTGTTATTGCCCTTGGTCTTGATGCTTCTGGCTGGCTTATTAAGGATTTGATGTATTGTCTTTTGTCCTCTTGGCTCCTGTCACTGTCTTTACTTCCCTGTCCTTTTTCTGGTGTCTACTTGGTTCTGGAATCTCTTTTTGGTTGCTATTTCTCTTTTGTACAAAATGTTGTCTTGTCTTTTCGGCATTTCAAAAGGCCTCCCCAGTGACTTGAATTTGAAGAAAGCTGCAGGGTCGTAGCTCCACGGAAAGCTTAGAATGACAGCAAAATCCCTAAACAGGGACCACTCTTTCTGAATAGGGAAGCCTAAAAATAAAGGCTGTCTGCAGCTGGGACTGTGTGCCAAGACAACTATCACTGAAATGCAGAGGAAATCGAAAACGTAAATAAAAAATAACCTTGCTAGAAAGGACCAAGGTGTTAAATTAGTGCCAAGGTAGAAACCCAGGAAAGGCCAACTTCGTACTAAGTGGTTTATCTCCCGTGGATAGTTTAATGCGGTGGGAGCTTGATTCATCCCAGAAATGTCATCCCCAAGAACGCAAGGAACAGCAAAGAGGCCGTATGTCAGCCATATCTTCTCCAAAATTGGGGAGCTCCACTGTTCCCTATGCACCTCTTTCTGCTTTCCTTCCTTCCACACAAGCAACCCTGAGTATTTGTGGGTAAATCTCCTCCACCAGCCTGCTCACTTCCTTTGATGGCAATTCTTTTTTTTTTTTTTTAAGATTTTATCTATTTATCTGAGAGAGAGAGAGAGAGAGACCAGGAGGAGGGACAAAAGGAGGGGAGAAGCCAACTCCCCGCTGAGCAGGCCGCCCCCCCCCCATGTGGGGTTCGATCCCAGGACCCTGAGATCATGACCTGAGCCAAACGCAGCTGCTTAACAGGCTGAACCACCCAGGCGCCCCAGGAGTATTTAAAACATTGGAATTAATGCAATTATTGATAAGATTGCATTTAAGTCCAAACTTGCAATTAGTTTCTATCTGTTCCTTTTGTTCTTTGTGCTTTTTTTTTTTTTTTTTTTTTTTTCTGTTTTGCTTCTTCTGGATCATCTGAGTATTTTTTAGTATTCCATTTCATTTCTGCTGTTGGTTTATTAGCTGTATCTATTTGTTTTATATTTCGAGTAGTTCCATTACAGTTTACTATATGTATTTTTTCACAATATGCTTTTTTAAGTTACTAGTTTAAATGATTCATTCAACATTCAAATAATATGGTACTGTGTGCCATATTTATGTTGTAAAGACATGGCAACTGTAAACTTACATCTCCCTTCACCTGGTACTAGTGTTGTCATATATTTACTTCCACATGTATATTTAAATCACAAAATACACTGTCATTTTCTTGAGTTAAATAGTATATTTTTTAAAAGTGAAATATAAAAGCTAAACAAAAAAGTGAATTTCGTGGAAAATGAAAAGTTCTGGAGGTAGATGATGATAATGGTTGCACAAAAATGTGAATGCACTTAACATCAACCAGCTGCACACCTGAAGATTGTTATAAAGGTAAATTTTATGTTATGTATATTTTACCACAGGAAAAAAAATCTGTATTTCCTGCATATTTACCATTTCTGGCAGTCTTTATTCCTTTGCATACCTACAGGTTTTCATCTGGTATCATTTCCTTCAGCCTGAAAAATTTTGTTTAATATTTCTTCTGGTGAAAAATCTGCTGGCAACAAATTTCTTCCAGTTTTTGTTTGTTTAAAGAAGTTTTTATCTGCCTGCTTTTTTTGAAAATACTTTGCTAGTTTACAGGTTGTAAAATTCTTTAAGTGATTTAAAAATATTATTTAATTACTTTTGGATTTGCATTGTTTTTGAAGAGAAGTCTTTGATCATTGTGCCTTTTATTTCCTTCTAACTGATAGGATTTAACTCAATTATAAGGAAAGACAATCCTGTGCTATCTGTTGGCCAATGTTTAAAAACAATTGTTTCATATATTTGGTCCGGTTTTCAAATTGTTTACAGAAAAAGGGCAAGTGCTGTACCAGTTCCTCCCTCAAGGAAGAAAACAAAATTTGCCATCTTATCCCAGAAATGCTTATGTATTATACTTAAATTATTATGCATTTAAATATGTTTTCTAATAATCCCCATAGCTTCACCTTTGATCTACCTATTATTTAAAATCCATTAATTTCCAAATATTTCAGACTCTTTTAGACATCTTGTTATTTATTTCTAATTACATTCATTGTGGCCAGAGAATATACTCAGGAATATTTTGAAGTTTATTCAGACTCATTTTAGGGCCTAACATATCAACTATACTAGTGAATGTTCCATGTGCACTTAAGAAGAATGCATACTTTGCAGTTGCTGGGTGTATTCTATTGATGTTGACTAACTCAAGATGGCTGATATTATTCTGATCTTCTATAGACTTTCTGATTTTTTTTTGTCTAGTTGTTCTATCTTAAGGAGTGAAATGTAGAATGATAATTAGCTATGTCTATTTCTCTTGTTGGTTTTTTTTTTAATTTTATTTATTTATATGAGAGCGCGAACACACACAAGCATGAGTGGGAGGGCAGTGGGCAAAGCAAGAAGCAGACTCCCCACTGAGCAGGGAGCCCGACTGGGGCTCAATCTCAAGACCCTAGGATCATGACCTGAGCCAAAGGCAGAAGCCTAACTAACTGAGCCACCCAGGCATCCCTCTTGGTTCTGTCAGGTGCTTTTTCAAGAATTTTAAAGGTTTATATTAGGTACATACTTATATATGAGTGTTATATTTCCTTAGTGAATTAACAGTTTTTCATTATAAAATGTTCCACTTTATATCTGATAATACACTTTTGTCCCAGAATCTATTTTGTCTAGCATTAATATGGCCACTCCATATTTCCTATGCTTACTGATGACATGGTATACTTTTTTTTCCATTGTTTAGCTTCAATCAATGTGTATTTTTTAATGAAAAGTTGTTCTTTTGGGGAGGATATAATTGGGCCTTACATTTTTATCCAGGTTAAGAATTTCTGTTTTTTAATAAGGTTTTACCCTAACAAAATTGATGATCATATTAGATACAAATGAATTACTTATTAAAAGACAGATTCTTAGCCTAAAATAAAAAATATATAAATCAGATCAAAGTTTTTATTTGTTTTCTATTTGTCTCACTAGGTTTTTTTTGTTGTTGTTGTTCTTGTCTTCCTTCTTTCTTTTTTTTTTATAAATTTGTTTTTTATTGGTGTTCAATTTGCCAACTTATAGAATAACACCCAGTGCTCATCCCATCAAGTGCCCACCTCAGTGCCCGTCACCCAGTCACCCCCACCCCCCTCCCACCTCTCCTTCCACCACCCCTAGTTCGTTTCCCAGAGTTAGGAGTCTATCATCTTCCTTTTTTCATATCTTCTTTTAAGTTAACTGAATTTGTTTTTCTTTTTTTTTTTTTTTTAATTTTATTTATTTATGATAGTCACAGAGAGAGAGAGAGAGAGAGAGGCAGAGACATAGGCAGAGGGAGAAGCAGGCTCCACGCAGGGAACCCGACGTGGGACTCGATCCCGGGTCTCCAGGATCGCGCCCTGGGCCAAAGGCAGGCGCCAAACCGCTGCGCCACCCAGGGATCCCTGAATTTGTTTTTCATTTTGAATTCCTTGATTGAGTTTTTAAAAAAAAATATACATCTTTGCATTATTTTCAGGGGATGTTTATGGGATTATAACGTGCATCATTAACTTAACATGATCTACTTAGACTTCATTTTATAATGCTTCAAATAAAATGTAAGAATTTTACAAAATAAGAGCTCCATTTATCTACCCCTATCCTTTTTTGCAATTATTGTCATATATATTATTTCCTCAAAAATATAGTTTATAGTTTCAATTACCTAGTTAATTTTCTTACCTTAGGTTTATAGTTTTTGTTTTTGCCATATGACTTTTACAGAAAATAATTGGATATAAATTTTACATTCATTCACATATTTATCAAGTGCTGGTGAAAGAGGCGGAGTTAAGGACCCGCACTTGGGTCCTCACACTCTCAGAATTCTAGGGTCCACCTTTCTTGTCATCCCAGGAAGGAAAACAATATCTCTACCGGTCTTCCATACCTCTGGCTTTATTCCACGTCAGTGGAGACTTTGCTAACAAGAAGCAAAAGCTAGATTCCGAAATGTTTTATTTCCATATCTTCCAGTATCTGGTGTGTTCTCTTCAAAAGAAAAAAAAAGATATATATATCACGCCTTTTTTTTTCTTGCTTAACTTTGCTGTTTCTTCTCCTGACCTATATTTTGCTGTTTGAAATCTGCACTCTCAGTCTTGGTAGCATCCATTTAATTGGGCCTTGCCTCACTCTTGTGTCTTATTTCTCATTCTGCTTTATCCTGGCTGAGCTCCTGGTCTCCTGAATTCAGCCTGTAGTCTCACAACTGTTCTTCTCTGGCTCTCCTTCTGTAGGGAGAGCACTTTCATCCATTGACCACATGGCGAAAACACCTTGGGACACTCAGGTCAAGCATTCTCTACATCCACAGGTTTCTGTGTCACTCTCTCCCTCCCCATGGTAAAAACCATACCTTCCTTTGGGTCCCAAGCATGACCTGCACATTTTCACATTTATATGTGTGTACTTGCTCACCTGGCTTTTATAAGCACTTTTACATCGTTGAATGCATCCCTTGCCTCTTCTTACTGCATGTTGCTAGCACAGGGTCAGTACTGGATGCTGTTGAAGGAACAAATGACTAAGTGACCACATGAAGGAAGGAGTGGAAAAGTTCGTCTATTTTAAGTTGAGGTGAGCAATTTAAGGTGTCAAGTCTGTTCATAAGGAAGTAACATATTAAACCGAAAAAGTTAAACTGAGATGGAAATGTAAAGATTCTATTGTAAAGAAATATCTAAGAATTAACAAAGAAGACCGTACGGAGACTTCTAAATATAAACTGGATCCCTGTGTACAAATTTTCCCTTTTATCAGGGGAATGATAGATTGTCATGCAATCTATAGCTGATTGGCACAGAATGCTCACCCACATCTGACCAAGCAGAAGAGAGCAGCGTGAAAGGGTCTTCTCTGGACAAATAAAATGCAAATGCAAACATGCTTGATCATTTCAGAGTAATGGATTTAAAATTCTAAAAAAATGTAAGTCCAAGGCAGAAAAAAAAATAGTCTTTTAAAAATCAGTGGTTTAATGATGAACAATTTTGGTCAATTAAAGTTTAGACTAATTGCTATGGTGATTTTGGGGAAGAATGAAGTTAATGAGTTTCTGAATGTCAACTGCAATTTTTGAGTACTTTTAATTTGCAATCTCTTTATTTAATGGAGAAAGCATTGAAGACTCACTCTGAATGTATTCAAACTGCATTTTAGATTTTACAGCTGTACTTTAGCATAGGAATTATATTTTACTATAATATCCACTCATTTTTAGAAGCAAAGTCTTAGAAAATCTCTTTTAGGAGTGTCAAATCATTTACTCTATCAGATTCCAAAAATAACTTTGCTCCACGTTATACAGGATAAGAATCTGGCCTGATATACTAATCCTCTGATCTAGAGGAAAATAGTTGACAGATTGCTTGACCTAACATATCATTCAGGTAACTCTGCTAGGAGCAATGGCCTTGCCATTTTTTTTAATATTAATTTTTGATTCCTATCAATTTTCACTGAAGGAAACTTTGAGGAAAATGCCTAAGGATTTTTGAGTTCACTGTAGTTTAAATGTCTTATTTCAAGTAGATAGAAAGCAATCCCCTCTCTTTCCTGCTTTTGCAGAGGCAAATGGGGAAAGTAAGAAGAGTGACAATTTGTCTTTCCCTTCCTGCGTTAGATATTAATTACAATAAATATAAAACTACAACACAGCCACCTACACATTTAAATCTACTTCAGCCTAGACACCTACCTGCAGATCAATAGTTAGGAATCCTCACAAACTATGTGCATACATAAATAATTGGTGCTTTCCCCCCACACTTTAGAGTTTTGCTTTTCATTTCCTAGTATTGATGTCAGCAGAGAAAGGAGTGAAATGACAGTACAAAGTCCAACACACCAATCGTATAAGCCGAATCACACATGGGAAAGAAGTAATGAGCTGATTTTTCTCATTTTTCTGCCTGCATTTTCCTTCTTGATTTTTTAGCACCAAGGTAATATTTGAAATATCAGGGGGGGAAAATGCACCAAAATAAAAACATGAAAAGCCAAAAAAAAAAAAAAAGGCATCAAATCAAAGGTGACTTTCTGTGTCTGCATTTCAGATTCATGCTGCCAATTATTTCAGGCCCAGGAAACTCAGAGACACAAGGTTTATCTACTCCTACAGATGCATTATTTTCCCCTTAGTTGTCAAGGTGGCAGACAACCCAAAAAACAAGCACAAAAATATGTATTTGCAATGTTTTTATATTCAATTAATGGCTTACTAGTCTCACAATCACTAAATCGAACGACTATAGAAAAACACCTGCCCTGTGGTTCCTCTCTCCCTCTCTCTCTCTTTCTACCATGAATTGAAAGACTCTAACGAGAAATGCCACTAGCTCTGAGGCTTTTAGTTGATGTACATCAGACCGGTTAAGAGCTTTGACCTTTTCCTGACTAACTCAGGGGCACTGATCTTTGAAATAAACTTTACTCAAGATAAACAACATATACAAATGAGAGGTTCAATACAATTACTTGAGCGCTAGAGGGCATTAAATTTAACAAGTAATGTGTAGGTAATGGTCCATGTTATCTACAGATCTATTATGATAAATTATATCTAATTGTCTGTGTTTTAACAACAGACATTCCTGTACTATTTCCTCCATCAGTATGTGAGGCAAATATACCAGTTTTAAGAGAGAAATTGTACACCTCTCTGGCAGTGGTCGATTCACAGCAATAGCGCCTTAAGTGACACCTCTGAAACTGTCTTCAGTTCTTTCAACACAACAGCTCAGTATACAGTGTGCATTCAAAATATCTTCCTGTAAACATTTAAGTGATTTTAAAAAATAATATCATAGGTCTGATGATAATTTTATAACATCTTCGAAACAAAAGGACTTCACGATTTTGTAGACAACTCTCTTCTTTTGACATAAAGAGAGAGAAACGAGGACCTAAGAAATGAATGAAATGATCCATCCAAGGTCAAAGCTTGAGCTAGTAAACAAGTCAGAACCAGAAAACAAAGACTTCCACGACAGCACATATTCATCAACCCTACATCATGTTGAGATGTCAGAATGTTTTCCTTGTAAAAAAAAAAAAAAAAAAAAAGAATGTTTTCCTTGTCTTTTAAAATTCTTATTTTCTACCCAACAGTTTATATGTATGTATGTATGTATTTATTTATTTATTTATTTATTTTTAAAGTAAAAATATATTTAAGTAGCCACTACCCCCAATGTGGGGCTCAAACCTAGGGACCTAAGGTCAAGAGTTGCATGCTTTTCTGACTGAGCCAGCCAGACATCCCTCCAACAATTTATATTTACAAAAGCAGCCTTTCATGGGATATTTCCTCAGCAACTCTCTAAAATATAAGCTTTTGTTTTCAAACTTCAAGGTTTGGGTGTTTTTTTAATTTTTAACTTTTATTATTTTTTTAAATATTTTATTTATTTATTTAACAGAGAGAGCAAGCACAAGCAGAGGGAGCAACAGGCAGAGGGAGAGGGAGAAGTAGGTTCCTCACTGAGCAGGAAGCCCAAGGTGGAGCTCTATTCCAGGACCCCAGATCATGACCTGCGCCCATCACCGGTGCTTAACCAATTAACCACCCAGGCACCCCTTAGGGGTTCTTTTTAATTAAAATAAGGACTTCCTGTTGAAGACTTAAGGGTTTTGTACATTATGAAAGAATTACTTAGAATTTGGACACTCACTTTAGAACTTTATGGACATCACTGTATGTGTCCCCTGAAAATCCATTTGGCATTCAAGATGTCTATTCACCAAGAGGTTAAGGGAACTTCACTATAGAATGCCAAAAGTTTACATGCATGATTGACATTTGTGTCTGGGTGTTTTTCCTTTCCTTTTATAAAGTCCAGTTGGTATTTGGTGTCAAGTAGAAGATTACAAAGTCAGTGAGGAAAAAAAATCTTTCAAAAATAAGGAAGTTGGGGTGCTGGGGTGGCTCAGTCAGCTGCATGTCTGCCTTTGGCTCGGGTCATGATCTGGGAGTCCCAGGATGGAGCCTCATCACTCCCTGCTCAGCGGGGAGTCTGCTTCTCCTTCTACCCTTCACCCTGCTCTCATGCTCTCTCTCACTCTCTGTCTCTTTCAAATAAATAAATAAAACATTTTTTTAAAAAAAATGAAAACAAAATAAGGAAGTTAATGACCTGATGTTTCCTTGGAGGTTTTTATAGACCATTTAAAGAAGAAGCCACAAATTTATAATTTCGGAAACTAACTCTGGCCCATTGACCTGATTTACATAATTGTGCTCAATTTACTTTTTAATTGTGAACGTCTTTGTAAATACTGTTCGTTTTATTTTAGAGAAGAGTAGTTTGTTGATGATATTGGACCCTATGTCTAATGATATATTAGACTCTGAGCAAATATTAATGGAAGTTATTGAGACTACTGCAGGGAACTTTTTCATTGAACAAAATATAAAATCTGATATTTTAAAATATTTATTTATAGATGCAAATACCTCAATACTTAACTGTACATCACTAGTGAGAGTAAAGATTACAGATATAGGACACCTGGGTGACTCAGCAGTTGAGCACCTGCCTTCCACTCAGGGTGTGACCCTGGGGTCCAGGGATCGAGTCCCACATCGGGCTCCCTGCATGGAGCCTGCTTCTCCCTCTGCCTATGTCTCTGCCTCTCTCTTTGTGTCTCTCATGAATAAATAAATAAAGTCTTTAAAAAAAAACCCTACAGATTTAAGAGATCAAACCATAGCAGATCAACAAAGCCATCAAAATTTCCCCAATTAACAAATTCATTCATTGATCATCCTGTATAATGTAATTTAATTGTTATTTTCTTGTTATAAATTAAGAGGCAAATTACATACATAAACACACACAGGCCTGGTGTTCTGTAGTGAAGGATGTATATAAGTGATTGTTCTCTACTGAGTGACCGTCAGCGCTGCCCTTACACAGACTGTACCAGCCGTGGCGCAGTGATGGAAGCTGCTCTCCATTGGGTACAGCTTTGTTTGCAGACCTCTGTTCTAACAGTTATAATGATGCTTTTCATCATAATCACAAAGCATTTAATTGACAGAGCAATTTAGGCAACAGAGTCTAGATCAAGACAGATTGTAATCTGAGTTAATACTGATCTAGAAAAAAATAGAGGATATGCAAACAACAAAATAATAAGCAATGAATAATTACAAAGATAAAGCTTAGCAGTTTCACTGTATTTCTGTTCGGGGTAAGTACATTTTGGACAACCCACCTTTGATTGTTCAATGCTTTAAAGGGCCATCAGGTACTGTTATTTCCTCCTTGAACTCTAATTACTCCAAAAATCATGCTTCCCTGATACTGAATCACTGGATAGGGGGATCAGAGAGGGTGAGGCATATACTGAAAAATAAATAAATCCAAAGAGTCACTTTCAAACAATGACATTTAAGATAATTGTTTTAACAGCATGTAACATATACACAGCTAATTACCAAAGAACTTTCCTCCTTCATACAATAACAGATGACTACAATTGACAAGCATTTTTATTTTGCATTTCTTAAAGACTCATTTAAAAATAAAAGAATAAAAATCTTTTGGAAAAGGGTAAATCGCACAAAGAAATATAGCCAAGGAAATATTAATAGTAATAATGATAGTAATAGCAGTCTTTGCTATTAAATCATCCTAATGTTATGGTAAACTCCTAATATTATTTAAATACCTTCTGGCTCTTATCAACAAATGTTTATCCCAAAAAAATAAAATAATTGAGCATTTTCAGGTATTTGCATGTTGCAATGATAACTGATTATCAAAAAGAGGTGAAACTGAGGAGAAATGCAATGTTTTCAGAATGTTTTCTAATGTAGACTAATACAGTTTTAGTATCTAAAACTTGAAATTTTAGATTCAAACAAAATATATCAACATAAAAAAGTGGTATTTTTAAGGTTGTTATTCTCTAATGATGAAAACGTTAAATTCAGTGTTGTGAGCCTATTAATAAGGAAAAAAGATAATTATGATTATAAAACAAAAAGTTTGCCCTGAAATAAGGATTGCAACAGTTCTAAGTTGGTAAGTTTTGTTCAAATTACATTCAGTTCTGTTTTAATGCAACATCTGTGTTTCTAAAAATCTCCACACTATGGAAAAGAATGCAATTGGGGCATGATACTCAAAAAATTGGTCAAAAAAAAATCGTCAAGTAGAACATTTTTTAAAAAGGAAAGAAAAGAACCTAGTATAAATGGTAGCACAGTTTTATACTTGTTAAATAGATAAGAGATGCATATATACTACAATACATATGGCACTTTTCCAAGGAAACGCCCTCATGTTTGTTTGTGGAGGGGTTGCAGCTTATAGTTACTGTGAAGCATCGGAGGGAAGGGTTTCTGAATCAATGGAAGTTGCAACACCAGATGTGGATTAGGGTGAGCTGCTGAAGGTGTGTACATTTTGTGTGTCCTATGAGGTTCTTATGTTAACCTTAAAAACAAAATGGTCAATCCTTTTACAAGCAAAAATGGGTTTACTGGGGAATAGTAGTACTAATAGTACTAATAGTGGTACTGGGGATGAGCAAGCTACGGCCAAAACCACCGGCAGAAGAAGGCTCTTTTATAGAGGAAAGTGGGATGTGGGGGAGGCTGTTTTCAACAACAAGATCCTTGGAGTAAACTGGGTGTTGAGGTGTGATGGCTTCTCGTTGGCTGAATTGTGACGGTCTCTGTTGGCTGGGGTATTGCCAGGGCAGGAGGAAAGCATGCCTTCCTCCTTGGGGAGAGTAAAGCAGTATTGGCTGCAAGGTCTGCCTCTTCCTGGAGGGTTTACAACTGACTAGGAGTGTAGGGCATGGGAGCTGCCCCGGCCAGGCCTCCGCACGTTATTTTAGTGAGGTTTTACTTTATTAACTTTCACACCTGCATTCAACCTAACTTTTCTAAAAGATGAAATAATGTATCAGCAAATGCAAAACCTGTCTCATGCTAAACTTTTTTTCTTAAGATTTTATTTTTAAGTAATCTCTCCACCCAATGTGAGGCTAGAATTTACAATCCCAAGAGCCAGAGAACTGAGCCAGCCAGGTGCCCCTAAACTTGTTTCTTAGCATATCAATTGCATTGGAACAAATTCACATTTTAAAACATAATCATCATAGCAGAACTGGCTGTATAATGTTGGTTGAATCCAAAATCTTATTGGTGTGTACCAGAATCTTAAAAAAAAAAAAAAATTCATCTGAGACTCAGTTGTCTGATCCACCCCAATATCTCAAATAGGAATTAGATGAGAGTATATGATCCCATCAAGTACACGTGGAAACGACACAATAGTGACTGTTGACATATTGTTAGGTCAATAGTTCTCAAATTTTAACTTGATCAGAATCGACTGCAGCATTTGTTAAAATTCAGATTTGCCCCAATCTTGGAGTTTCTGTTTTAGTCTTTGCATTTCTAAAGATTCCCAGGAGATGCCTGCCATGACCGGGGAAGGGGGGTGTGCATATTTTGGAAATCACTCGGTTATACCATACCAACTTTTGCAGAAAGCATTTGACAACAAGGTGTCTCAGCACTTACAGAAAGGAGAAAGTCTGCTTTCATTATGGTTACCATTAAGAATGTAACTTTCTCATCCAGAAGATCCCAATAACCTTCCTCTAACTTTCTTTGCCCCAGTGTTAGTAGCAAAACAAAGGAGAGAATATAAACAAATTTACTGCTTAAGTTCATGCAGTATGTCGGGCATTTGGATTCCTTCCTAACAACCATCTGTCATTCTCCATGAGAGAGAAACCATGCATTTCTGGTGCAACTAACTTCCTCCAAGGATGAGCTTGATTAGAATAAATCAGTTAGGTTAAACTCATTCCCTCTGAGCATCCATGGTTTATTCAGAGGAAAATTTCAATGATTTGGAAAGCAATGGTTTCATTCTTTTCTATAAACCTGAATGGAGAAGCAGGTCATCCCAGAAGCTGCTGGCAGCCATTAATAATCATAAGACAAGCCAGACGGAGGGCAAGCCTAAAATTGCAGGAAACCAGAGCCAAGAAAATAACAGAAAAATAGAACTGGATTCTTCATGGGACAGAACCTGAAGCCCACACTACTACTAAAACTCTCATTTACCAGAATGGATTAATCACTTTCTTTTTAAGCCATTTGGAGTTGGGCTCCTTATAACTTTAACCAAACATAAAACAAAACAAAACAAAACAAAAAACACAAAAGCACAAATATATGAGTCAAAAGAAAAAAAAAGGAACAAAAAGCCTCCTACCTAAATATACACAGAGGCAAGAAAAGACAAGAAAAGTAAACCAAGTAGCAAGCACATTGGAGGTAAAGTCCCCATACAAACTGCTGATAAACATTCTATTTAAAGTGAGCTTTTTGGCTATTTTTGCATGCAAGCACCAAGCTCTTGTTCCTAAGCATTCCGAAGCAAAGTATCGATTTCAGGCAGTAGAACCTGGATAAATCACCAGAAGGGTGGAAGGATAGGAAGCATCAGAACAATTAAAGGTAGAAGTTATTTTCATGGTCCCCTAATTAGACTGAAGCTATCTGTAAAGAATATGAATATAGTCCCCAGTCTAGAGTGTAGTTACTATTCTCATTAATTCTTTGATCAACATCATAACACCTCCAGGAGAAGAATCATTCTAACATATTCTTACATCTGATATCTGGACTGAGTACAATTTACCTATTATAACAGAGTTTTGGGCAAAGAGTGAGTGAACCAATTAGGTGGTCATACTCTCGCCCCACTTAACAAAATTTTATCTTAACCAAACTGACTCCTATCTGGATCTGCTCTATGTTTACCAACAAAACAAACAACAATAAAGACATGAAGAGTAAAAGAAAAATGCATTCAAGAAAAGTATATTTGCTTTACCAGTTTGCCTATCGTAAGAGAAATTCACTTTCATTTAGTCTAAGGGCAAACCAAGGCCAGTAAACCAAAGGACGAGTGGGAGAGCATTATTTCAGGATTGACAAACATCTGAGTTTGAAATCCCACTTCTGTTATTCAACTTTACACAATCTATTTAACTTTCTTGAGTCCCAGATTTCTCATCTGGAAGATGGGGATCGTATGTAATTTATGGAGGATTTTGTGTGTGTGTGTGACAAATAGCACATGAAAAGCACCTCACGGTGCCCAATAGATATTAGGTGCCTAATACATGATGATTTCCTACCTTACCCTTACCCTCCCTACCTCAATAGCGTCTTAGAACAAAGAATAAGATAGTTGTATTCCATCAGACCGTTTAGGCTGTTCAGGAGGCCAGTCTGAGTCCTGCTGACCATACAGCCTCAAGGGCATTGCTATATTGCTATTTTGAGGTTAGTCCTAAACGGCATTGGGCCAGGGGCCCTCCCCTGGGGTATTTACTGGCAAAGGAAACCATAATAATATCCAGGGCAACCAGGGCAACATGCATATGTATATACAAGAAGAATAACAAATAGTTCCTTAGAAACAAAGTGTTTCTATTAACAAAAACGCAGAAGCTCTTTACGTGTTTCTCCACAAGCAGCTTTGGCATCTGGCAGAGTGAGGAGGAAGCTGAGGGCCGAGTGTGTCCGTGGAAAGTAAGCCATCAAACAATGAAGTTGCAGGAGAATCACATGGCATTTTAGAACTTGTTTAGGAGCCAGTCTCCTGAAATACTTCTACAAAGCAGTGAGATTGTGGTCCTGTTTACTCCAGCAGTAATCATGTCAAATCGCTGAGTGAAAGAAGAAAGAGGATACCGGGCCCTTGGGTGGCTCACTTGGCTAAGCCTAGGACCTTTGATTTTGGCTCAGGTCATGATCTCAGGGTCATGAGGTCTTGCTCCCAGTTGGGCTCTGTCCTGAGCGTGGAACCTGCGTAAGATCCTTCCTCTCACTTTCCCCCTGCTCCTCTCACCCCCACTCACATGACAACTCTCTAAAAAAAAAAAAAAGAAAGCAAGAAGATACCCAAAACACTTTTGCATATCTCAATCCTACTGTCTTTTATGTAATAAACACTATTAGAAATCCTACCCATTGAAAAGTAATATACATATGTACGTTTGGGATGAAAAGTGCACACAGGGAATATACTCAATAGCATTGTAGTAACTTTGCGTGGTGATAGACAGTAGCTACGTTTACCACGGTGAGCATCTCACAATGTGTATAATTGTTGAATCATGATGTTGTTCACCTGAAACTAATAATATATGTCAACTATATGTCAATTAAAAATTTTTTTAAATGTACATTTCTAGCTCTATAGTTACAGGTTTGTATTAATGGATACGTGGCTAGAGTAATGTTTGGATTTTTTTTGGTTGCTGTATTGTTGTTGTTTCTGGGTGTTTTAACCTTATTTTGGCGTCTGAAATGTACTCTTTGAAAAGCCTTGTCTGAATGATGGGTTCACCTAAGGAAATTATAGAATAGACTCTGAAAAACAGAATGTATTGCATAACATTTTTGGGATTTTGCTGCCTGCTGCTGTCACTTCATTATTCAAACTGTATACCTGAGTGTTATTAGAATATGAGAGGTTATTCAAAGACCGATTTAATGGGATATTAATCCATAAAGAATTCAAACATTTATATCATATCTATAAACTTTTAGGATGCCACTTGCCTAAAAGAATACAAAGAGATTAAGGAAAATATTTGTCTGGTGTTTAACATACAGAAATTACTTTCTTCAATGAACATGGCTGGATTCCTCGCTCTCCCATTACTAGCTAGATGACCCTGGACAAATAACCCAAATCCCCGCCATCAGGTGCGAAAATTAGAGAGGGATCAATTAGTACCACATAGATCCTTGTGAAGAACACATTAATAATGAATATGAAATATTTTCTAAATTAAAAAGTACTGAGGCAGCTTTATAATATTTAAATATTCTAGATTCAAGCAGCTCTGCTACTTATACCTATGTGACCTTGAGAAGTAATTTACTTTGTTAAAGCCCAAGTTCTGCAGTTGTACATTGCAAAAAAAGAAAAAAATAGTAATAACACCTATCCACCTATCTTATCTGTAAGATTCTAATTAAATTATATTCTCCAAAAAAGCATTGTCAACTGTAAAACATTATAATATCTTTAAATAATAGGTGTTCTTATCCCAATTACACTAATATAAATCCATAAATGAAGAGAGACTTTAATGATACACATTAGATTATGAACTCAATGAAATTAGGGATTCTGACTGTTTTGTTTCTTGATGTATCTTGAAGTCGTAGAACAAGGCCTGATACATAGTGGCTGTTCAATAAATATTAACGTCAATATATAGAAAAATATTTTAGTCTATGTGTTAGTCATGACAGGTTGAAAAAAAAAGACAATGATTTGTCTGCTACTGAGCAATCAGCTGGCAATGAGTGAAGAATTTTCTGGAGGGTAAGAAAATCATCAGGGAGAAAGCGATGTATTTTTATTCCATGATCCACATTGGAGGGGCATCTGGGTGGCTTCAACAGTTAAGTGTCCCCCTCTTGGTCTCACCTCAGGTCTTGACCTCAGGGTTGTGAGTTCAAGCTCCGTGTTGGGCTCCAGTCCAGGAGTGGAGCCTACTTAAAACAAAAACATTGGAAAAGAATAACCATATTATATTTCCCTTGGGGCCAAATGATACACCAGTTCTCTTCTACATACATGAGTAAGAAAAACAAATCCATGAAAAAAAAAAATTAGAAGCAATCATTCTGCAACCTAGGGATCTTTTCAAGAAAGAAAATTAGAGGGGATCCCTGGGTGGCGCAGCGGTTTGGCGCCTGCCTTTGGCCCAGGGCGTGATCCTGGAGACCTGGGATCGAATCCCACATCGGGTTCCCGGTGCATGGAGCCTGCTTCTTCCTCTGCCTATGTCTCTGCCTCTCTCTCTCTGTGACTATCATAAATTAAAAAAAAAAAAAAAAGAAAATTAGATTATTTTTTTAAAAAAAATTTAAAGCTTTTATTTATTTATTCATGACAGACAGAGAGAGAGAGAGGCAGAGACACAGGCAGAGGGAGAAGCAGGCTCCATGCAGGGAGCCCGACGCGGGACTCGATCCCGGGTCTCCAAGATCACACCCCGGGCCAAAGGCAGCGCCAAACCGCTGGGCCACCCAGACTGCCCTAGATTATTATTATGATTATATTATTACACATTTGCTCCTATATCTATCTGCATGTACACCTAAAGTTCAACCAAGTAATTATTACTTGTAATTGTGAGTCTCGATTCTCAAAGAAATGATGTTATATTCAGTGTTGTCCTTACTGATACAGAGAGGTATGTGATATGTTTCATAAATACTTTTTTCTTCATAAAAAGCATCACTGCTTTTTAAAGTTGTGGTATTTCCTTCCTCTAAACATTTTAATTAAGCATCCATCATGTGTCATAAAATATAGATTACTCCAAAAAAAAATGAATATGTCCCATATTATAATGGGGTTTATAATTCAATGAAAGATAAGGAGAGATTAAACTTCTTTTATCTAGTCAATCTATTTTCCTAGACCAACAATAATTATAAATCATGTTCTATAAAACTAAAAACAACTAAATCATATTATATGCATCTGGGTCGATACTCTGGATTTTCCTTTCTGGGAAGTTTTGCTATTTCCTCTTAGTTTTATTTGCTTGTTTTTGTTTGGTTTTGTGTATTTTCCCAATGCATGAGTGTCTTATTCAGAATACTATCCTGTTATCATGTATAGTTTTCTAGCAGCTTCTATCCAAATATTCATCCACAGTTTATCATAACTATTAATTTATTTACTTGTCTGTCTCCCCAACAACTGTAGTCTGAGTTGATTAAGATATGGATTATTGTTTGACTTTGTTTCTCTAGTATGTAACACAGTACCTGGAATATTATATATACTAAATAAATGTGGAAAAAAGAAAGGAAGGAAGAAGGGAAGAGGACGGAAAGCCACGTGAATACCTGTCACAGTTAACTACAAATGCTCCTGTGGTCTGAACCTTGAAAATTTTTAATAGAGCTAAATATATTGATGCCAGATTATGCTAGAGATTTAACAATATAAAAAAGCAGAAGAGACAAGGCTATAGGGGTAAGTTTTATACCAAGAATCAGCATGTCAATCTACATGCTTTCCTTAGGTCACATCATATATTCTTTTAGTCACAGGGGCACGTGGGTGGCTCAGTCAGTTAAATGTTGGACTCTTGATTTCAGCTCAGGTCATGATCTCAGGGTGATGAGATTGAGCCACACATCAGGTGTGGAGCCTACTTCAGGATCTCTCCTCTCTCTCTCTACCCTATTCCCCTTTCTAAAAAAACTTAAAATAAAAATACATATATATAAATAAAAACATTCTCAGAAATATTCTAATATATATTATTTTTGCCACATAAAAAGAAGTCACAGACTACTGAGCTGGACAAAGTCTATCTAGTCTCACAATACAAGTCACCTTGAACCATGAGAGGCTCAAGCTTCCACAACCAGACTAAAGCAGAGCACTGTGGCTGTTACCTCAAAGACAGGAGCAAGAGGTGGAGGAAGTACATCATCACCCTCTATTTATACCTTTCTGCCTAAACTACCTGGGTAATTGGCTTACCCACTCCACTTTTCCTAGAATGTGGAGAGTTGGCAGGCCTACAGATGGAAATTTGCCCAGTCTTAACCTAGGGTACTCATCTCTTCATTATTAATCACCCCCCACACTCTAAATAAACAATAAAACAACTAGAAACTCACTGAGAAGGGTTCTACCAAAATTACATGCCTGCTGCTTCCAGACTTGAGAAACAGAAACTGAAAAGTGATTTAAAGGAAAACAAAAGCACAAATAAAAAGCTAGCCTGGCACAGGCCTACCGAGCAGGTTTTACTAGTATAGCAGCAATCTCACCACCACTCAACCTGAGTGCTCTGGGATTTCACCCCAAGGGCCCAGCCCTGGGGCTCTGGGATGGCTTCCCACCACCAGTCGGTCCACAGCAGGCATTTCTCGCTGGTATCTGTTAGGACAGCTGCAAAGATATTATCTTACCAAAATAAACTTTTTTTTTTATTTTATTGAAAGTTATGATTGCACCTTCAATACAGCCCAGAATGTGGTGCGTCAGCTTTGCTGTACATTATTTTCCTATTACTATTCCAGGAAAGATCTCTATCAGTGATTGCCTGCAGAGTAGAGAAAAAAATCCAAAAGGGAGCATTATAACTTATAGCCCAGAGAAGAGAAAAAGAAAAGAAAAAACAGCAGCCACAACCTGGGATCCCATGTCCTCCTTACCCTTAAGAAATGAAAAGATTTATTTGATTTTGAAATAGCTTAGTTCACATATGAGAGAATATTTTTATAAGCCTACAAGAAAAGAAAGTACAACATCCAAGCAAATTTAAAATGTGTGTTAATGTATATTCAAATTATATTACCCCAAAGATGCTTTACCTCCATGACCTCTCCAGTATTGCAAGTCACATGGAATTCATCTGTCACATTGGCTTGTGTGAAGGCCTCGGAGGCCATGGGTGCCCCTAGTTTTTCCCCCTGCCCCACTCTTTGTCTTCCTAAAGACTTAGTTGAAGCGGCACCTACTCAGGTACACTTTCCCTGAACTTTCTCTGTTTCTTCTTTTTTTTTTTAAGATTTTATTTTTAAGATTTTATTATTTATTTATTTCGAGAGAGAGATACAGAGTATGTGCACACACACACACAAATGTGGAGAGGGGCAGAGAGAGGAGAGAGAAACTCAAGCAGGCTCTACGCTCAACTTGGGGCTGGATCTCCTGACCCACAAGATCATGACCTGAGCTGAAACCAAGAGTTGGAGGCTTAACTGATTGAGCAACCCTGGCACCCCTAAAGATTTCAGTTTTAAATAAAAATGTACCTCTAGGGATCCCTGGGTGGCGCAGCGGTTTGGCGCCTGCCTTTGGCCCAGGGCGCGATCCTGGAGACCCGGGATCGAATCCCACATCGGGCTCCCAGTGCATGGAGCCTGCTTCTCCCTCTGCCTGTGTCTCTGCGCCTCTCTCTCTCTCTCTGTGACTATCATAAATAAATAAAAAAAATTAAAAAAAAATGTACCTCTACACCCAACTGTAACTTACAATCCCCAAATCAAGAGTCACATGCTAATTGAGCCAGCGAGGTGTCCCTGTTTCCCTGAACTTTCTACTTAGAATACCTTTCTTCCCTACTGGGGTTCCTTGGGTTCTTTCATAAAAATTTTTATGAATTGTTAACTATTTTTGTTCTCTTTTTAAGTTTCTGTTTAAATGCTAGTTAGTTAACATACAATACAATATCGGCTTCAGGGGTAGAATCAGTGAATCATCACTTGGATCAGTGCTCATCGTCGGATTGTTGACTATTTACTGTATTTCCTTGCTTGCATCTATTCCCCTCAGTAGAATTTATGTTCCCAAAAGGCAAGTACCTTCTCTGTCTTATGGATTGTTGCATTCTCAACACTCAGCTGTCTGCTTCACATATATTAAGTACTCAGATATTTTGTTGACTGAATGAATGAATTGGGCAAACTAGTACTAAACAATCATAGTTCATTTACTGGATTTGAGATTTATGTACTGTGTCATCTTGAGAGTGATTTACTTCCTTAATGTCCTTTGATTTCCTTCCTTTGTACAATAATGATAGTTCTAACCACATAGAGATGTTGTGAGCATTTAACAGAATAATGGGGAAAAAGAGCATCATGTCTAAAAAAGAATTTACAAATTATCTGTTATTGCCTAAACCAGAAAGGGGAGCAGAGATAGGCAGTGAGTGAACCCAACCGGGCACACATTGGGCATTGTATAAACACTCATGGCAAAGGGAGGCAATCTGAGTTATTGGTTGACAGTTTCTTTGAGGCAGGAGACCACCATCTACTCAGCCACAGTTTGATTAGGAGGTGCACACATGTCTCTAGAAGCAGGAGATCATTGAAATTCCTTCTCCCTCAGGACATTCCAAGGATAGATTCCCAAGAAATACCTCTATTCAACCCCGTCTCCCACAGTGTTTGTTTGGGTTTTGTTTTTGTTTGGGTTTTTTTTTTTTTTTTTCCTGTAGTTCCCTTAAAGGAACCAACTGTGAAACCTTCATGACAGAGATCGGATCTTCAGGACTTTATGCTCAGCCCTATCCTACCATCAGCCCCATCACTACAGAGCCAGAGAAGGGAAACAGTTGGGAGAAAAAATCTTAAGCAGAATATCAAGTCTCTCTATTGTCTTTATGAAGTAAACTAAAGAAATCTGTGAAAGGCTCATACTTGGCTTATAACTTCAAAGATAAGATTTACTCCATTAGAAAATACAGAGAATTTAAAAACCTTTCTAGTTTAATTGTATATAAACCATCCCCATAAAATTAAGGAATCTTTTGGTAATGAGTTTTATTATAAAATCATAACAAGTGTTGCCAAGAATACAATATTTTAACTTTGAAAATGTATGCATATTATCCTCTGGTAGTCATACTATTAAGATATATTTTAAGTTTTCATCTAAACAATTTTTTTTAAACTAGCCCATTTTTAGCTTGAGCTATTCAGTTAATTTGCTTAGTCTTCTGCTATTGCTTTTTGAAGGCTTTAACAAACGTATTAGATCAGCTCTGTTTCTACTCTTAGTCACAGGTCTGCAAGCAGAGGTTCTTATAAAACTAAAATAAATAACAAACCAAGGTCAATATTTTGACTGACAGTAGCCCTAGATCTGCTTGACTATCTGTAGTGTTTGGAGGTGTGCGCTGGGGGTGGGTAATGTTTTTACGTTGGTTTTTTGTTTGTTTTTGTCTTTGTTTTGTTTTGGTTTGGGGGGTTTTTTGCTTTTTTTTCTGGATAGGGGCACTTCAGTTAGTCTTGGAGAGGTGTCAGTTTATTGTTTAGAGTCAGCTTCCTACTTCTAACACAATGGCTTCCAATCTTATGGTAACCAACCCTCCCTTCTTATTGTAATTATTTCGTTACAATCTATGGTTCTGAAATAAAATTCATGGAAATGTAACCTATTTCAAAAAAGTAAGGAAGGAGAGAGAGAAGGAAGGAGACAGAGAAGGAAGGAGACAGAGAAGGAAGGAAGGAAGGAAGGAAGGAAGGAAGGAAGGAAGGAAGGAAGGAAGGAAGGAAGGAAAGGAGAGAGGGAGGGAGGAAGGGAGGGAGGGAGGAAGGAGTCTGAACTATAAAATTTTAGAGTCATAATAGGAAAATAAAATCATTTCTATTTCTGCATGTAAGAACTCAGGTACAAATACACCAGAAGACATTAAAATTGCTAGATGCTTGCACATACATGAAATGAATAAGATATGATTTATGACAGGCAGGGTGAGGTGAACTCATTTTGTACAAATATAGGAAAATGAAAACAGGGCAATAAGTGTAGACAGTAGAACAAACACGAGTGTTATGAAAAAACACTGTTAGGCAGAATAATGCCCCCTTTGTCCCTCAGGATGTCCACATCCTAGTCCTTGGAACATGTGAATATATATATTAAGCTACACAACAAAGAAATACCAGGACAGAATTAAGATTGCTAATTGGCTAACCTTAAAATAGGGAGATTATCCTAGATGGTCTGGGTATCATGAGAGTCATTAGGGCGCCTGGGTGGCTCAGTCAGTTAAGCCTCTGCTTTTGGCTCAGGTCATGATCCCGGGGGCCTGGGTTCAAGTCCTCGTGTCAGGCGCTCTGCTCTCTGGGAAGCCTGCTTACCCCTGTCCCCTCTGTCTCTCTCTTAAGTAAATAAACAAAATCTTTTGAAATAAATCAAATAAGGATGATAAGTCAAGACAAATTACCAACTTTCACAGGAGAGAAAAAAAAGGAAATATGCTACCCTCACAAATGGCCTGAGCTTTATAAATAAGGAGTCAAAATAGGTCCTTTTTTATGGCATGGAATGAGACAGAGACATATTGTCACAGAAAATACCTCTCATTTCCTGGTAGTCTGCTACCTGCCAAGACATGTTTTAGGTCCAACTTGAAGTACATCCTTCTACTGGTTGTGTTAAATAAAGGGTGGATTGAGATGAAGTAAGCAAGCAAACAAGCTATAGAACAAGAGTCTATAGAGACATTGGACAATTATCTCCAGGGACAGTATCAAAATTTGAAAAACCTAAATGGACAACCTAAAATTATATAAATGATCTCGCTGTGCTTTTTCACAACAGATTTCTTATTGAAAGATCACAGAATCAATTAAAAATACCTAGGTTGGAAAGTGTTGTGGACTAAGTTGTGTTCTCCCCAAACACGATTTTTTTAGTTTGCAGATTCATAGCTTTCATCAAATTTGGAACGTT
This sequence comes from Canis aureus, assembly GCF_053574225.1. Lineage (NCBI taxonomy): Eukaryota > Metazoa > Chordata > Mammalia > Carnivora > Canidae > Canis > Canis aureus. The sequence goes on along the minus strand of NC_135611.1, from coordinate 67,703,983 downwards.
TTGACCATTATTTCTTCAAATATTTCTTCCTTTCCCCTTTGGAAACTCCGATTACCTAAACACTAGGTCACATGAAATTCTCCACCATTCCTTTTCTTTTAAAGTCTTTTTTCTACCTATTTCATTTGAATATTTTTTATGGCTTTATCTATAAATTCACTATTTTTTTTCTGCAGAACTTAGTATCCAGTTAATAATACCACTTAGTATATTTTTTTCATCCTTGACCTTGTATTTTTCATCGGCAGAGATTCTCTTTGGTTCTCTGTTGTATCTTCCAACTTTCTCAATATTCAATCTTCTAGCTACTTCAAAATATAGAATGGGGTTATAAGTGTTTTAATGTCCTTGTCTGCTAATTATGACATCTTTGGCAGCTCTCATTGATTGATGATTGATTTATGATCACCTGATTTTTCTTCTAACTATAGGTTGTGTTTTTTCCCACTCTTTTTTATATCTGGTAACTTTTTATTAGATATCAGGCAAAATGAATTTTACCTTGCAAAGTACAGGATATTTTGCATTCTAAAAATATTTTTGAGCTTCTTTTGAGATAAAATTAAGTCACTTAGAAAAAGTTTGATCCTTTGGTGTCCTGCTTTTAAGATCTGTTATGCAAGACTCGAGCCACGTGTGGTCTAAATATTCCCAGTACTAAGACTAGATCCGATACCCAAAGCTTTGTGAATTGTATAGTTCTGTGGTGTGACTGGTAGTAATACGTATTATTCCTCATCCTTCATGAATGTGGGGTCCTGCTCTCTTTATCATTTTGAGTGGTCCTCAATTACTATTGAGTGAGGTAGTTTTCTTAAATGCGTGACCTGATCAGTACTTTGATGAATATTAGAGAATGATTCTCTGTAGTTGTCCAGAGTTTTATCTTTGTGTGGCTGTCTCCTCTCTGGTACTCTAGCTACCATGTGGACTTCTGGTTTGTTTGTTTGTTTGTTTGTTTGTTTGTTTTTTAATAAACTCTATCCCCAAAGTGGGGCTCAAGCTCAATCCTAAGAGCAAGAGTCCTCCAAGGTCAAGAGTAGTATGCTCCACCAGGCACCCCTAGCTACCGTGTGAAATTTACCTGCATTCTTCTCCCTGAATTCTTAGCTCAATCTCTTCAAATCAGGGAGTCCATTGATCTCTTAGCCTCCTTATGATCTGGAAATTCTCTCAAGGTTGGAGCGATCATAGGACCCATCTCATTTGTTTCCTATCTGCCAGAAATCATTGTCCTTTGTTGTTTAAGGCCAATGTTTTAAAAACCATTCTTTTCTACATTTGTCATTTTTTTAGTTGTTTCAGATGGCAGACTAAATCTGGTTCTTGTTCTATCTTGGACACAAAGTCGATGTGTCTTATAAGTAATATATATGGGTTTTTCAATATTAGCATTTAAATTCATGAATCTGCCATCATTATTACTGATATACTTGGGCATGTTTCTCCAACTTTATTTTTGTTTTCCATTTCTGTTTCTTTTTAATCCTTCATCCTTTTATTTTTTTTAATTTATTTTAAAGATTTTATTTATTTATTTGACAGAGAGAGAGAGAGAGAGCACAAGCGGGGGGGAGCAACAGGCAGAGGGAGAAGGAGAACCAGACTCTTCAGTGAGCAGGGAGGCCAAAGCAGGGCTTGATCCCAGGACTCTGGGATCATGCCCTGAGCTGAAAGCAGATTCTTACCTGACTGAGCCACCCTGATTTATCTTTTTAAAAAGAAAAAAAATCCTCCTTAAAAGGACAAAAAATTAGCAAATTCTTTAATTTTCCTCCACAATAATGCCCATCATGTAATTTGTTTTCCTAGACTTTTAATTCTGGGGTGTTGTGGATATATTTCTTCTTTTTATTTTGTCTTAAATAAATGGCTACAATAAGAACAAACTTCAGAAAGCTATTTAATCACCTTTGACCAGATATCTTTTGCAGCATTTCTTGGATTTTTCTCTCCTCCTACCTTGCCTAAAACTCTTGTCTACATGAGTCTTTGCATAGCAATTCTCTTTAGGCTTTCCATGCTTGAGAATATTTTTTTTATTATGCTGACATATCTGAAAACAGTTTGGCTTGAACAGTCTATATTTTTAGTGATTTTCTTTTACTGCTTATGAAAACATACCTGTTATCTTCTTGCAGGTAGTGTTTTCTGTTGAAAAATCAGATATATAAATCTGATTTTAGATTCTTTGTTGGTGTTTTGCTCCAGAAATTTTTATATATGTATATAGTGTGAATTTGGCTTCTCTCTCTCTCTCTCTCTCTCCCCCCTTTTAAAAAAATATTTATTTATTTATTTATTTATTTATTTATTTATTTATTTATTTATTTATGGGGGAGAGAGAGAGAATGCATACGAATGGGGGAGGAGCAGAGGGTGAGAGGAAGAGAATCCCCAGCAGACTCCCGGATAAGTACAGAGCCTGACCTGGGGTTCCAGCCCATCACCCTGAGAACATGCCCTCAGTGGAAACCAAGAGTCAGACATTCAACTGACTAAGCCACCCAGATGCATCCCCTCTCTTTTTAAAATCTTCTCCATCTTTTAATAATTTCCCTAATTGTATTCCTTTTCCCTTTTTAAAAGTAATCTCTACACCCAACATGGGACTCAAACTAATGACCATGAGATCAAGAGTTGCATGTTCTACCAACTGAACCAGCCTGTTGCCCCTCTTCCCTAATTTTAAATTGACAATCTGTTTTTCTTAATATTTCTACCTTATGGACATCTACAATCCAGAAGTGGCTATGCTCCTTATATTGTGAACTCTTTTCACAAGGGTTAGTTCCCAAGGTTTCCTGCCCATTATAACTACCTGTGGAACTTTAAAAAATCCCAAACCCAGGTCTGACTCCAAAACAATTAAATCTGCATCGCTCATGGTGGGAGCCAGATGTCAGTGTTTTAAAAAATATATCTCCAGCTGATTGCAGTGGACCACAAAATTTGGGAACCAATGCTCTGAAAGTATCTGCAATGCTGCCAGGTAATCTTTATGTCCCAATGTGTCAGCTTGATGAATCAGGGAGTGCAAGGTGGGGGGGTAGTTAATGACTCTTAAAATGAAGAGCTCCAAATACCAGAATCACTCCTTACCCCCAAAATATCCTCAGGTCAGAGCTTCACTCTAGCATGAGGAGGAGATACTCCTTACACTATAATGCCCTAGTTCAAAACTGTACTACTTCAGAATTATCAAGCCACACCCTAAACCAATTAAGTCTAAAGCTGTTAAGGGTGAAAGTATTAGTATTTCTTAGAGTTCCATAGATATGGAACCACTTTATGGCTAAGATTAAGTACCACTGTCCCAAAAATTTGGAGAATGAGGGGTGGAGACACAACTGCCTAAAATCAGATTGTCTCCACCTGTTTTTTGTTTTGTTTTGTTTTTTAATTTCCTCAGAAGGAAAGAGCTGTTTTACTGCCCAAAATGTATTCTTAAGGATACTGGGACAAAAGTTCTAGGCAGGGATTTGGAGCAGGTGCTGTCTGTCCTAAGATAATAAGTGTGGGGAGCAGGGGAGGAAGAACAGTATTCCAATTCTTCTTTTTCTATTTTATTCTGTAACTGCTTTATTGGGATGCATCCTATGCCAGGCTAAAACCATCTGCATGTGCGCATGCACACACACACACTCACTCGCTCACTCACTCACTCAGTCCAACCAATTGCCAGGAAGGCAACAGAGGCAATAAATACCCCAGGGTTTTCTCATAGTGTTGTTCATTTTCTTGTTCTGGTTCCTGGAAGTTGAAACTAGGAGAGGCTTCTAGAATTTGAGCTCCTTTAATATCTTGGTGGGAATTACCATCAAAATGGTGCCTATTAAAACCATTCCCAAAAAACTAAACAAAATAAAAGCTTTGTTTGTAATGAGGAACAGAATTAGGCTCTGGGTTCAGATGGAGTTTTGAACACCTTGTGGGCATTTGAATGTCATGCAGGATTCTTTGTTCTATAAGTCCTTGGGTTTTTTATTATTATTATTATTTTTTAGAACAGCCCTGCATATTGCAGGACATCAATCAGCCCGGCTCCTGACTTTCTTTCTAAATTAAAATATATTGTGCTAAAAATGTGAAAGGTCTTGCAAGCCCTGATAAATTTGAACCTTATACTAAAAGTCACTGGAAGAGTTAAAGGTTTTCAATGAATAAAAATAGGAGGTTCAACTGGACAGTAATGAACTAGACTAGGCTGTCAGTTCCTTAAAGGAGGCACCACTTTGGTATCTCCGTAGTATCAACAGAGATTTGTCAAGAACATGGGAAATAGCAAACAATAAATATATGGATAGATGGGTGGATGGAGAGAAAGAAAAAGAGAGACAGAAAGAAAAGAACATAGAAAGCAGGAAGACGAGAAGGGGGGCTACCATGTAACTATCTAGTTAATTACTAAAGAAGGCTCAGAATGAAGTAATAACAGTGGAATAGTAAAAACAGTACAGATGAAAAATACTTAGAAAACATAATCAACAGGTCCTATGAGCAGTGTAATGTAGTAACCAGAACACGGACTCTGTAGCCCAGCTAATCCCTGATTTAGGCAATAAGAGAAAGCATAATAATATAAGAAGTCCAAAGATAAAGCTATTAAATTGTTCATTTCTATAAGATATGCATAGTTTCTCAAACACACATATATTTTTCATATCACATAGGAGTATATTCAGGTAGATAATAAAATTTCAGTAGAGGCACCTGGGTGCCTCAGTTGGTCGAGCATCCAATTTTTGATTTTGGCTCAGGCCATGATGGGATCAAGCCCCATGTTGGGCTCCATGCTCCGTACAGAGTCGGCTTGTCTCTCCTTGTGCTCCTTCCCACTGCTCGCTCTGTCTTTCTCAAATAAATGAATAAATAAAATCTTAAAAAGAAACTTCAATCAATACTTGTTAAATTTTTATAAATAAGCAGGGCTTTATCTTATTAATATATTCAAGCTTTTCAAATCCCAAGAAAAGCATGATGGATTATAGAGAGCTTGAAAAAGAGAGACAAGCAAGAATGAAGCAAAGGTCTGATCACTAATTAATTGACTTTGAACATCTAACAAAAGTTATGAAGAATAGAGATTTCATGAGGAAAAGAAAAATAATTAAACTCAGAAAATATTTATTGCAGCATTATTCACAATAGGCAAGATATGGAAACAACCTAATGCTGTCTATTGATATAACTTAGTGTCTCTCTACAAATGAATAGGGATGTGGTATGTGGTTTGTCTATATATATAAAGAGAGAAAGAGAGAGAGAGAGAATATTATTCAGCTATGAGAAAGAAGAGAATCCTGCATTTGCAACAACGTGGATAGGATTGAGGATGTTATGCTAAGTGGGATAAGTAAGAGAGAGAAAAATACTGTATTATATGACTTATACGTGGAATCAAAGTTCTAGAAACAGAGAGTAGAATAGTAGTTACCAGGGGTTAGGGAGTGGGGAATTTGAGGAGATACTGGTCAAAGGTGAAAAACGAAAAAACAAGCAAAAATAGTAAGAAACGGAGTCACTAAAAGACATAATTAGTAAAATTAAAGTCACTGTGCGAAGGTTATTGCAACAGAACTAAGGGTTGTGTATGGAAACTATCACTGAACCTAGAAAGAAAAAAATCTTTTAGAGAAGTCAAATTATGATAAAACCCAAAAGGAAGACACAGGTATTTAAGACAAATTTTTCATGTTTCCTTTTTTTTTTTTTTGAGAGTGAGTGATCAATACAGAGTTGGGCCATTGGGGGGTGGGGGTGGTTAGAGGGAGAGAATCTTAAACAGGAGCCCTATGCAGGGCTCAGTCTCACAACCCTGAGATCAGGACCTGAGCCGATATCAAGAGTCAGATGCTTGCCCAACTGAGCCACACAGGCGCCCATATCATAGCTCCAGTTAGCAAATCTGTCGAATACATCTGAGTACAGAACAAATACAGGCTTTCAATGGTATCAGAGAAAAAGTACCTGGGAGGATACTGAAGAGGGAAAAACCTATCTGTGCTCTCAAATCTAACGTACAGAAACTCTAAAACTCTAAACTCTAAACTCAAATCTAAAGCAACAGATGAGAATTAAATACGGAATGTTCAAGAAACTGTGGCAAAGTTTTGGACAATGGGGTGATTGTAGCACTTTTCAGTTTGCAAGGCTATCAAAATTACAAAGTAGTTTGCCCTTAGCTCCTTCCACTTACCTTTCTTCCCTTGGAATCCTTATCTTACAGGTTCTCTGCCTTCTCAGGGCCCTATCTCCTTCCTCCAGGGCCTGCCATTGGATAATAATGGATAATACCCACTAAAATGTTATTTGATAATAGATCAATGTGTTTTGCATTTAAACAGAAAACGCCTGTACAGATCCTTCTAGACAGCTAGACAAAGATGGCCAGCAGTGGGTGTTCAGAGAAAGGACTAGGTCAGAGTTAGAGATGCCAAAAATGCTGGTCTGCCCTGGGCCCTGAAAGGCAGGTCTTGGGTTTATTTGTTTTGCATATATTGTATATATATTACAATATATAATAATATAATATATATTATATACAATATATATACAATAATATATATTATATACAATTATACAATATATAATTATATATTGTTATATATATATTTATATATATATACTCTGTCCTCCCAAAGAAATATGTATATCCTCACAGTCTAAAGGAAATGTAGGAAATTTTAATTTCATCTAATATCCTAATATCCATCATCCCTCATCCCCATTCTTACCATTGTGGAATTATAAGTAGTAGAGAGAATTTTGACATCACGGACAGATCTCTAGGCAACAGAAAGAAGAAAACAGTGGCTCAAAGAGGGAGAGATGAGATTAGTGGCTTAATAGATTAATCTGGGTAGTGAGAATGTACATTTTTCAGGCTAATAGTACTTTGGAAACTTAATGATTTTAAAGACTAAGTTAACAAAGAGTAGAAGAGGGAAAAATTGGGAAAAGGGAAAAATAGCATAGACAGAGAGGAGCAAACAGGATGGAATAACCATATAGTGATAATATTTATGTTTTTAAATAATTTACAGCACATCTTGATAAATTATGAAATGTTTCTTCCACTGCATTCTCTTCTCACATCCTCTGGGCCTCTTATCTATTCACAGGAGTGGAGGACTTTGTTCTCATCATATGAGTAATCGAGTGTGAACGTTATTTGAGCAGATAAGGCTTTCTGAAAAAAAAAAGTTATATTGTTTATCCAGAGACAGTGTCACACACACAATGTATACACAAAACTCTGATAATATTCTATATCACATTTTGTGGAAATGATTGAAGTATTTTATAAATACTAATGAAATATCATAGAAGCTCCTATTAGCAATAGGACTTCTATTAATATAAAGACACCAATTATTAGTTATGACCTCTAAATATCTTCTCACAAATATATTATAAACCTAAATCATATATTTGATCAAGATATGTATTTACATAATTATTTAATAGTTGTTTTGAATCGGGTTATCATTTCATTTCATGAAGATACTTATGAAGTTATAGTCCTGTATATTATTCTTAAATATTGCTCTCAAATGCACTTTAGGGTTTTTTTTTTTTCTTCCTGCTTCTAATACTATTTCAACCTTCCTTATTTTTCCAGGGCACTACTTCTGTGCTTCCTCTCTCCTGCTTCCTTTCCAAGGGTTACTTCCTCTCCTTGATGGAATGTGCCATCTTTTAATTATTCTGTATCCAGTCAATCTGTAAAAATTTTGTTTCTATCTTTTTCTTCTATTCTCTTTATCTAATACATTATCCTCTCTGGATCATCTATGTTTTGCACTCTCAGTATTAGGGGATTCCTAGTATTTGCAAATAATATCAGAAGCTGATGCTTGGCTGTATCAAGCTAGGGCCAAAACACAGAAGAGCAAGAGCCAAGGAAAGAGACAAACAGACTAATAAGTTGTCGAGATTTGTGCTAAGACTTCCAGCCCTAAATTTATTTGAAACTCTCATTCATTATATTTGACAATTCTCTACTTTGCTAATTGCTCAAAAAATGGTTTCAAAAGAGAACATCACCTATGTGAAGTAGTTGATAAAGTGATGATACACATATTACCTTTTCCCTTCTTAGAAATTCAGTATTCCAAGAGCCTCAGGATGTGCCCCATTATTGTGGAATATCTGTGGCTTCACCAGTTGCCTGGAGGTAATTGTCCTCCTGGAATGGTGCACAAAAGCAGTTTCTATGTCTTCCCCTCCTACGAACTGTTCTTTCAGCATTGCCTATGTTTCCAGACAAATTGTGTGCTTTGTAGGGCTTTAAGGCTTTTCTCCAATAACAGAATCTCCTTGATTAGAAGCAATCTCACTTAGTCAAAGGAGACTGTGTTTGTTTCCTATGGCTACTGTAAGAAACTACCAAAAACTCTGGACTCAAAACAGCAGAAATGTATTGTCTCACAGTACCAATGACCAAAAATCTGAAATCAAGATGTCAGCAAGGCCATAATCTCTCTGAAGGCTATAAGGAAGGATCCTTCCTTGCTTCTTTCTAGATTCTGATGGTAGGTGGCAATCCTTGGCATTCCTTGATTTATGCAGAATAGCTCTGATTTTGACAAAACAGAAGAGACTCTTAACCATAGGGAGCAAACAGTGGGTTCTTGGAGGGAAGGGGGTTCAGGGGATGGAGTAACTAGGGGATGGATGTTAAGAGGGCACTGATGTGATGAGCACTGGGTGTTATATACAACTGATGAGTCACTGACCTCTACCTCTGAAACTACTAATACTCTCTATATTAATGAATCATATTTAATTAAAATAAAATTAAATTTTTTTTAAGATTTTTTAATTCATTTACTCATGAGAGAAACAGAGAGAGAGAGGCAGAGACACAGGCAGAGGGAGAAGCAGGCTCCCTGGAGGGAGCCCAATGCGGGACTTGATCCCAGGACTCTGGGATCAGGCCCTGGGCCAAAGGCAGATGCTCAACCGCTGAGCTACCCAGGCTTCCCAATAAAATGAAATCCTAAAAATAAATAAATAAATAACTCCAATTTCTATCTTCACATGGCCTTCTTCCTGTGTGTCTATTTCCCCTTCTTATAAAAACCTCAGCCATTGGATTTGTGTCCACTTTAATCCAGTATGATCTCATCTTAACTTGATTACATCTTTAAAGATCCTATTTCCAAGTAAGGTTACATTCATAGCTGCCAGGGTTAGGACTTTATTGACACAATTCAGCCCATAACAGATACCTTTGCAATTTTTTTCCCATTTGAAACCACAGTGATGAATTACCCAATATGATGTTATACTGTAAATGTTTAATTCACATTATTTGATTTTGATTTCTACACTTATAATGCTTTCTGCTATCAGTTCTTTTGAAAGTAGTAGTAAAAGCAAGAAAAGCATCAACAAGACAGGATTTTCTGTTTATATCTGTAAAAAAAACCAGGTTGAAATAAAAAATTTTAATAATGACACGTTACGCAATATTTTATATGTTGTTCAAATCACATTTTTGTGTTTTTATTTTGTAAAGGGTTTTTAGAAACACAAGAAAACCATTGAGGGCAAATTACACCAAAGCAAACTATCCAGGAATAAGTTGCCTTCCTATGAAATAAAACTAAGACTGTGTGTCTCTGCCTCTGTGTGTGTGTGTCTCATGAATAAATACATAAAATCTTTAAAAAGAGTTATAAATAAATAAATAAATAAATAAATAAATAAATAAATAAAAACTAGACTGTTTTAAAACAAAGTGATGCAACTCCAGCTTTGCTTGAATGGAAAGCAGATGTAGATCTGAATATTCAATAACTGCTGAGCAGAAAGAGTAAACCTCTAGGTTTTTTTCTTTTTCTTTTTTTCTTTTTTTTTTAGTTAATTATACTAATTAAAATTAGAACTTCCACCATTAAGAGTACCTGCAGCTGTATGGCTCTCGCTGCTATTGTTGGTATATACTGAAAACACTCCAACAGAGGGTACCAAGAAGTGCTTGTGATCTACCCACCCACACAGTCTTGTCACTTTGGAAAGATTGTAGACAGCATAACTAATAAAGTTATTGTGCTCTTGTGAAAGAATAATAGCATGTTTGAAGAGAGTGCATTAACCCTGTTGTAAAGTGTTGATTGCACTCGGTAGTAAAGGAAATGAAAGAACAAAGATAAAGTGCTTTTAATTCTTACCCTGTTTGCTCTTGCTTGTTTTATTCCATTTCAATTTACACCTATATCCAAGAACACTAAAATGTATCACCCGGCCTCAAAAGCGGTTTTATTTTTTCTACATACTTTTGTAACAATTTGATGCTTTAAAGAAGAGACGTGTAAGCTTAGAAAGGGATGAATAAGAAAGACCATCTAATCTCAAATAACTGTGAACTCAATTTGCTATGTTTACTATTTAAAAAAAGAAGAAGAAGGAGAAGAAAGATGGGAGAGAGTAAAAGGAAAGAGAGAGAATGGGAGAGAAAAAGAAAGAGGGAGAGAGAGAAAAACAAGTTATTTTATTTTACTTTTTTTGTAGTTACCTTGCAAGATTTCTATTTACCGGGGCCCTAACAATAACAAGTTGAAATGCTGGTTGCAAACTTGTGGAGAATATGGCAATAAGCAAACAGTCAATACTTTTGAAACCTCAAATTTGACACTAGAAATTTTTGATGTGCCAATCCTCATTAAAGAATATTAATGCAAATAATATGCACACACATATGAATATTCATCCACACTAACATCCCTATGCATAAAGAGCAAACTCTGGAAGGTGGAATCCAGTGTGAGAAATAGAAGTAAGAGAAATTATTTGGATATTGGTTTTTTTACATTGAAAACAGGAAAGGAAATTGATGAAATTTTAGTTGCAGATTCTAGAGTTCATTAAGTTTAGAACACTAATGCTACCTTTCTTACATTATTTACATAAAAACATGATGTACATGCAAATAAGTAATATTTACATATCGATTGCCTCTACAGACATTGTGGTACAACGAGTCTTCAAAGTATAACTCATGAGTATTGATGTATAAACATAAATTGGATTCCAGGTAAATGAAAACAATACTCAAAGTTTAAATTTAGAGATTTTTCTCAACAACAACAAAACTATGACAGGATGAAGCTCTGTAGTTTTGAGTAGCAATTGATGGATATTTCACACATTATTTATTGGATATAAATTGACATTTAAAAAGCAGATAAAATCATCTTTTATTGTTAATGAACATCATTTGTGTGGTGATCCAGTAAGTATGAAAACCACTTACCTTCTCTGAACTACTTCTTTTGAGAACAGCGTTCCTGTAATTGCATTCCCATCTCTCCCTCTCTCTCTCTCTCTCTTTTGAGATGTATCTGTAAAGACATTTGGCATCTCATCAGCAAAAACAGCAGCTGGAGAAAGGCCTTGCTACGTGCTCTGTCAAGGGAATTGCAAGTTTAGGTGAGGTTTTAAGAGACACCAAGGATTTACTGACATAACATAGATTGCATGCTCTCATTCTATCTATTATTGGTATCTTTCTCTTTTAATGGAAATGAAAACAATTACAGAGCAGAAAAGATAAAGCTCCCCTTTGAGAGGACTGTATTACAGTCCAGCAACAGGTAAAAACTGACGAATATGTGCCTAAGGTAGGTATTTACACATCACGTGACACTGGTTAACCTTAATTTCCATGTTCAAATCTTGTAGGAAACATCTGTGAAAGTCGACCGATGCCAACAAATCAGTAACATCCTATGTAAGTGAAGGACGTTTTTTATTATCTTTTTTTTATTCCAATTAACATTTTCCTGGACCTGCTAGTGATTATCTGGTGTTTTTGCATTTCTAATATTGTCACTAAATTGGTTCTCCCATAAATTCCATGCAATGTGGACTTTAAAGAAATATAAGTTATACAGATAGTCCCCAAGCCTGACCCTGAAGATTTCCTTCACAGTGTGCTGAGAGTTCTTCACTGTGGCAAATCCCCCTCTGCAGGCCGCGCTCCTACATCAAACAGAAGCAACGGGTGAGACAAATTGAGAAGCAAATCTCAATCAAAAAAGGAAAAGGGAGCTGTAAAAATATACTTGACAGAGCTCTGGTGGATATATGGGATGTGGACATTATAAAACAGTCAAATTACTCTGTGTCTGATTCACGCTTAACTGAAAAATCATAGAAATATAGAGATGGAGGTGGCCTCATCCACCAAATTCAACACTCATTTTATTTTAATTTTTTAAAAGATTTATTTATTTATTTATTTATTTATTTATTTATTTATTTATTTATTTATCTATCTGAGAGAGAGAGAGATAGCAAGAGAAAGCACAAGTAGGGGGCAGAGGAGGAGAAAGGGAGAAGCAGGCACCCGGCTGAGCAGGGAGGCCTCCTACCCTCCCTTCAATCCAAGGAGCCTGGGATCATGACCCCAGCGAAGGCACCCATTTTAAGTTTTCATCTTACTTTTCGATTTTTTTTAAAGATTGTATTTATTTGAGAGAGAGCGTGAGAGAGAGAGAGAGAGAATAAGCGTGGGAGTGTCAGAGGGAGCAGCAGACTCCCAGGGCTCCATCCCGGCACAGCCAAAGGCAGACCCTCAACTGGCTGAGCCACCCAGGCACCCCTCAGTTTTCAATTTAAAATTAAGTCACATTTCTTGTGGTAACTTTAGAAACGAGTAGCATTTGAGCTGCGGAGATTGAACTCTTGTGTTTATCTCCACTGCCTCTAGATATGAAAGTAATGCTAATAAAAGAATAAACCTGCAAGGACAAGGAGAGTTAGAGAGAAGGCAGCTGCAGGCAAGGGGCATGGATGCATTTTAGGGCAGGAAAGCAGAAGGAGAGCAATCCGGTTGGTGGAGCAAGACCAAGACGTCCTCCAAGACTCACAGGGCAGGATGTTAACGTGCTTGCCCTTTGCCCCTAGGATCCCAGCAGCCCTGGGCCACAGCCTCTCCCAGTCCCGGGCCAGGAAGACAGGTGCCCTGAGCCCCCGGCTCCGACCCTCTGTCCTGCCCCCGCAGGAGGTGCAGGTGCCCCCGGGGGCGTAGAGGTGAGGCGCTGGGCAGGGCTGGAGGACCCCAACGCTCAAGGCGGGGACGAAACCGAATTCGACCGTTTACCCCCTCATCAGCAGTATTTGTTTCTCATGCCCTCTTCAGTCTTGTATATTTATAATAGTTAAAATAAAATAATCTCCTGTTAACTGTCTTACCACAATAAGTTAAATGAATCAGTAAATAAGTAGGTAGATAGGTGACAGATACATAGATAGATACATAGATAAGATTGATAGATAATAGATATAGATAGATGATAGATAAATGATAGATGATAGAAAATATATGATAGATACATAGACAATAGATAGATACATAGATAGATAATAGATGATAGATACATAGATGATAGATAGATGATAGATGATAGAAAATAAAAAAATAAAAAAAAAAAAGAAAATAGGTGATACGGGCACCCTGGGTGGCTCAGCGGTTTAGCGCCTGCCTTTGGCCCAGGGCGCGATCCTGGAGTCCCAGGATTGAGTCCCACGTTGGGCTCCTTGCAGGGAACCTGCTTCTCCCTCTGCCTGTGTCTCTGCCTCTCTCTCTCTCTGTCTCTCATGAATAAATAAATAAAATCTTTAAAAAAAAAGAAAATAGATGATAGATACACAGATAATGGAAAAGATGGTGGATATATGGGATGTGGACACAGATGATAGATGATAGATAGATGATAGGTAAAGATAGATAATGGATGATAGATACATAGATAATAGATAGATGATAGATAGAGGCAGAGTGTTTGGATAAATCGCTTAAAGCCTAATAACGAATAAAGTAGGAGGCACAGGTGGGATCTGAACCTTGCTCATTAGCTTCCAGAGCTGATGCTTTTAGCAACTCATGTTCTTCAAAATTATGCATTTTACTCTCCATTTTTTGGTTTGTTCTCTGAACTCTGATATTGATAGATATGTTGGTTTATCGCTGTGTAGATGACTAATTCTAGATATTTAAATTTGTCCATCTTTTTTTTAATTGCTAACAGTTCATTGCATTCTTTTCAGCCCAGTCTTTTGAAAAAGCCCACTTTCCACATCAGGACTATGTCAAATACTCTCTCGTATTTCCTCCCGATACTGTTAAAACTTGATGCATTTAAATGTTACTTTTGTAAATATAGGTCATTTTCCCATTTAACAAAATCATCTTTTGCCAATATGATAAAAATTTATTAGCTTTAGCTTTTTTTCTTAAGATTTGTTTATTTACCTTAAGATTTTTCATTCACTTATTTGAGAGTCAGAAAAAGAGCAGGAGCAGAGGGAGGGACAGAGGGAGAGGAGAAGCTGGCTTCCGGCTGAGCCTGCTATAAATATTTGGGGTGCATGTGCCCTTTTAAGTCACTATTTTTGTATCCTTTGGATAAATACCCAATAGCGCAATTGCTGGGTCCTAGGGTAGCTCTATTTTTAACTTCTTGAGGACCCTCCACACTGTTTTCCAGAGTGGCTGCACCAGCTTGCATTCCCACCAACAGTGCAGGAGGGCTCCTCTTTCTCCACATCCTCTCCAACATCTGTTGTTTCCTGGCTTGTTCATCTTAGCCCTTCTGACAGGTGTGAGGTGGGATCTCATTGTGGTTTTGATTTGTATTTCCTCGATGATCAATGATGTTGAGCACTTTTTTCATGTGCCTGTTCACCATTTCTATGTCTTCTCTGGAGAAATGTCTGTTCATATCTTATCCCCATTTCTTGACTGGATTTTCTACTTTTTGGGTGTTGATTTTGATAAGTTCTTTATAGATTTTGGAAACCAGCCCTTTATCTGATATGTCATTTGCAACTACCTTCTCCCATTCCATAGGCTGCCTTTTAGTTTTATTGACTGTTTCCTTTGCTGTGCAGAAGCTTTTTATCTTGATCAAGTCCCAGTAGTTCATTTTTGCTTTTGTTTTCTGTGCCTCTGGAGACGTGTCTATCAAGAAGTTGCTGCAGCCGAGGTCAAAGAAGTTGCTGCCTCTGTTCTTCTCTAGGATTTGGATGGATTTTTGTCTTGCATTTGGGTCTTTCATCCATTTTGAGTTTATTTTTGTGTAATGTATAAAAAAGTGGTCCAGTTTCATTCTTCTGCATGTCACTGTCTAGTCTTCCCAACACCAACTCTTGTTGAAGACACTGTCCTTTTTCCACTGGATAGTCAGTCTTTCCTGCTTTGCCGAAGATGAGTTGACCATACAGCTGTGGGTCCATTTCTGGGTTCTCTGTCCTGTTCCATTGATCTATGTGTCTGCTGTTGTGCCAGTACCATGTCTTCACGATTACAGTTTTGTAATAGAGCTTGAAGTCTAGAATTGTGGTGCCTCCAGCTTTGGATTTCTTTTTCGCCATTATTTTGGCTATTTGGGGTCTTTTCTGGTTCCACACAAATTTTGGGATTATTTGTCATAGCTCTGTGAAGAATGCTAGTGTTAATTTGATAGAGATTGCATTAGATGCATAGATTACTTTGGGCAATTAGACATGTTAACAATATTTGTTCTTCCAATCCATGAGCATGGAAAGTTTTTCCATTTCTTTCTGTCTCTTCATTTTTTCCCATGAATGTTCTATAGTTTTCAGAGTACAGATCTTTTACCTCTTTGGTTAGGTTTATTCCTAGGTATCCTACAGTTTTGGGTGTGATTGTAAGTGGGATCGATTCCTTGGTTTCTCTTTCTCTTTCTAGTGCTCCATTATTGGTGGGTAGAAATACAACAGATTTCTGTGCATTAATTCAGTATCCTAAGACTGCTGAATTCATGGATCAGTTCTAGCAATTTTTTGGTGGAGTCTTTTGGGTTTTCTACATAGACTATCACGTCATCTGTTAAGAGTGAAAGTTTGACCTCTTCCTTGTGGATTTGGATTCCTTTTACTTTTTTGTTCTTGGCCGATGGCTAAGGCTAGGACTTCCAGTACTATGTTGAACCACAGTGGAGAGTGGGCATCCCTGTCATGTTTCTGACCTCAGGGGGAAAGCTCTCAGTTTTTCCCCATTGAGGATGATATTGCTGTGTGTCTTTCATACATGGCCTTTATGATGTTGAGGTATGTTCCTTCTATCCCTACTTTCCTAAAGGTTTTTATCAAGAAAGGATGCTGTAAGTTGTGAAATGCTTTTTCTGCATCTATTGAGAGGATCATATGGTTCTTATCCTTTCTTTTATTAATGTGATGTATCACACTGATTGATTTGTGGATGTTGAATCACCCTATAACCAAGGAATAAATCCCATTTGGTCATGGTGAATAATCCTTTTAATGTACTGTTGTATCCTATTAGCTAGTCTCTTGTTGAGACTAGCTAATTTTTGCATTATGGGTCACCTGAGGGGCTCAGTTGGTTAAGCATCAGCCTTTGGCTCCAGTCATGACCCCAGGATCCTTGGACTAGCTCCAAATCAGCTCCTTGCTCAGCGAGGAGCCTGCTTCTCCCTCTCTCTTTGCCTGCTGTGCACTTGCTCTCTCTCCCTCTCTCTGTCAAATAAATAAAATCTTTTAAAAAAAAAGAATTTTTGCCTTCATGTTTGTCAGGGATATTGGTCTGTTATTCTTTTTGGTGAGGTCTTTGGTTTGGGGTTCAAGGTACTACTGGCCTCATTGAATGGTTTGGAAGTTTTCCTTCCATTTCTATTTTTTGGAACAATTTCAGAAGAATAGGTGTTAATTCTTCTTTAAATATTTGGTAGAATTCCCCTGGGATGCCCCCCACCCCACCCCACCCCCAGCCATGGACTTTTTTTAGTTGGGAGATTTCTGATAACTGACTCAATTTCTTTGGTGGTTATGGGTCTGTTCATATTTTTTATTTCTTCCTGTTTCAGCTTTACTAGTTCATATGTTTCTAGGAATTTATCCATTTCTTTTAGATTGCCTAGTTTGTTGGCATATGATTGCTCATAATATTCTCTTATAATTATTTGTATCTCTGTGGTGTTGGTTGTCATCTCTCCTCTGACATTTCTGATTTTATTTATTGGGGTCCTTTCTCCTCTCTTTTTGATAAGTCTGGCTCAGGGTTTATCAATTTTGTTAATTCTTTCAGAGAACCAGCTTCTAGTTTCATTGACTTGTTCTACTGTTGTTTTTATTTCTAGATCATTAATTTCTGTTCTTATTATTTCCCTTCTCCTGTTGGATTGAGGCTTTATGTGCTGTTCTTTTTCCAGTACCTTTAGGTATAAGTTTAGGTTGTATATCTGAGACTTTTCTTGCTTCTTGAGGAAGGCCTGTATTGCTATATACATCCCTCTTAGGACTGCCTTTGCTGCGTCCCAAAGGTTTTGGACTGTCATGTTTTCATTTTCATTTGCTTCCATGTATTTTAAAAAAATTTTCTTTAATTTCCCGATGGACCCATTCATTCACCAGTAAGATGTTCTTTAACATCCATGTATTTGTGGTCCTTCCAAATTTTTCCTTGTGGTTGACTTCAAGTTTCATAGCTTTGTGGTCTGTAAACATGAATGGGATGATCTCAATCATTTTGTACAAGTTGATGCCTGATTTGTGACGCCATATGTGCTCTATTCTGGAGAGTGTTCTGTGTGAAGTTGAAAAAAAAGTGTATTCTTCTGCTTTAGGGTGAAATTCTCTGAATACATCTGCTAAGTCCGACTGGTGAGTCCTTTAAAGCCCTTGTTTCCTTGTTGATCTGCTTAAATAATCTGTCCACTGCTGTGAGTGGGGTGTTAAAGTCCCTTACTATTATTATGTTATTCTTATAAATGAATCTAGGTTTGTTATTAGTTGATTTAAGCATTTTGGCTGCTCCCAAGTTTAGGGGCATAAATATTTACAATTGTTAGATGATCTTGTTGGATAGACCCCTTTATTGTGACCGACTGTCCTTCCTCGTCTCTTATTACAGTCTTTGATTTAAATCTAGTTTGTTTAATATGAGCATGGCTACTCGAGCTTCCTTTTGATGTTCATTAGCATTATCGATGGTTCTCCATCCCCTCACTTTCAATCTAGAGGCATCTTTCTGCCTAAAATGAGTCTCTTCTGAGCAGCACATTGATGGGTCTTGTTTCTTAATCCATTCTGATACCCTATGTCTTTTGATTGGAGCATTTATCCCATTTACAGAGTAATTATTGAAAGATATTAATTTTGTACCATTGTATTACCTGCAAAGTCACTGTTCCTGTAGATTGTCTTTATTCCTTTCTAGTCTATGACTTTTGGCCTCTCTTTCCTGCTCAAAGGGTCCCCTTTAATATTTCTTACAGAGCTGGTTTATGGTTCACAAACTCTTTTAGTTTTGCTTGTCTTGGAAAACTCCTTATTTCTCCTTATATTCTGAATGACAGCCTTGCTGGATGAAGTATTTTTGGCTGCATATTTTTCCCATTTAGCACGTTGAATTACATGCCAGCCCTTTCTGGCCTGCCAGGTCTCTATGAACAGTCTACTGTAAGCCTTATGTGTCTACCCTGGTAGGTTAAGAAACTTTTGTCCTTAGCTGCTTTCAGAATTCTCTATTTATATTTGTATTTTATAAATATCATATAGCTATGCTATGTCACAGTGTTGATCTGTTTTTATTGATCTTGAGGGGAGTACTGGATGCCTCTTAGACTTGAATGTCTGTTTTCTTCCCCTGATTAGGGAAATTCTCAGCTATAATTTGTTCAAATAAGCCTTCTTCCCCTTTTTCCTGCTCTTATGGGACTCCTAGGATACAGATATATTTCACTTTATAGAATCAGTAAGTTCCCTATATCTATCTTTGTGATCTAATAGTTTTCTTTCCTTCTTCTTTTCAGCTTCATTATTTTCTATAACTTTATCTCCTATATCACCTATTCTCTCCTCTGCTTCTTCAGTGCTCATTGTGATTTTATCCAGTCTGTTTTGCATCCCAGTTACAGTATTTTTTATTTCAGCCTGACCAGTTTTTAGGTCTTTTATCTCTGCAGGGTCAAGGTTTATCTGTTGTCTTTTCTGCTTTTTTCAAATCCAACAAGTAGTCTTATGACTGTTGATCTAAATTCTTGTTCAGATATATTGCCCATCTGTATTTCTAGCAAATCCCTGGCTATGATATATTCCTGTCCTTTCTTTTGGAGACAATCCTCCATATTGTCATTTTGGCTAGGTTTCTATTTTTTTGCATTTTATGAAAGTGTGTTATGTTTCCTGCACCTAAGAGTAATGCCATATTAAAAAGAGGTCCTACACTCCCCAGGGCTTGGCATT
The DNA here is from genome assembly GCF_053574225.1 of Canis aureus. NCBI lineage: Eukaryota > Metazoa > Chordata > Mammalia > Carnivora > Canidae > Canis > Canis aureus. Next base: position 67,684,741 of record NC_135611.1, on the reverse strand, counting down.
TCAGGAAGTGTCTCTGGTATATGCTGTGTGTACTCTGCTGTTGTGTTTTGGCTGCTCTTTTATTATCTTTGACTTTAAGAAAGTTTGCATTTCCACATAATTATGGAGTCACATTAGTATTTTCCAGAGAGGCTATAACATTATACATTCCCAACAACAAACTTGAGAAATTGAGTTTCTCTACAACCTCATCAGCATTAGATACCTCACTATTTTTCTTTTTTTCAGCTGTTCTAATATATGTGAAGTGATATCTCATCATGGTCTTAATTTCTATTTCAGTAATAGCTAGTGATGCTGAACATCTTTTCTTGTGCTTATTTTCCATCTGTATATCTTCTCCAGTAATATGTTTCTTTATGTATTTTGTCCATTTTCTAATTGTATATTTTTTTATTTCTATCCTTTTTTTTTTCCTGGGGAGTTAGGAGAATTCTTTGTATATTCAAATATGAGTCATTTTCCCAGTGAGGCTTACACATATTTTCTCTCAGTCTGTAGCTTGTCCTTTTATCATTGTAATAGGATCTGTTGAAGAGAAAAGTTCCTAATATTGATGAAGACTAACTTATTGGATTTCCTTTTATCCAGGAATCATGTTTTTCAGAGTCACATCTAAGGCTCTTTACTAAGCCCTAGGTCCTAACGATCATATTCTATATAATCTTTAAAACATTTCATAGTTTTATGTTTTACATTTAAATTGATGATCCATTTTGAATGAATTTGTGAATAAATTGTGACATTTTGGTGGAGGATTTTTTTCCCATAGCTATCCAATTACTCCAACATCATTTGTTAAAAACACTTTCCTAAAAAAAAAAAAAAAAACACTTTCCTTCCTCCTTTGAAATGCTTTTGCATCTTTGTAAAAAACCAGTTGACCATACTTTAGAGGTATGTATGAGTTCCTTATTCTGTTCTATTGTTCTACGTGTCTATCTTTTGACCAATATCGCAGTCTTGATTACCGTAGTTATATGCCTTAAAATCAAGTAAAGTGATTTCTCCACTTTATCCTTCCTAAAAATTGTTTTAGCCTACTTAGTCTCTTTGCATTCCATACAAATTTATAAAAACCTCGTCCATATCTAAGCATAAATATTACTGATATTTTGATCACAATTGCACTGTACCATATATCAATTTGGGAAGAATTAACAGCTACTATATTGAAACTTCCAATCCATGAAAAAATACATTTCTCCATTTATTTAGAAATTTCAGTTTCTTTCCTCATCATTTTGTAGTTTTCACCTTACAAGATTTACGTATGTTTTGTTAAGGTTCACATGATTTTTTTCTGAGTGATTATAAATGGTATTATATTACTAATTTCAGTATCCGCATATTCATTGTTAGAATATGAAAATGCAGCTGATTTTGTCTTTTTGTCTTGTATCTTGTGTCCTTACTGAACTTACTTCTTGTTCTAAAAGTTTTGTTTTGCTTTTTGTATATTCCTTAGAAATGTGTATGTAGAACATCATGTAGAACATCTGCAAATAGAGACTTTATTTCTTCCTTTTCTATCTATATGCCTTTTATTTTCCTTAACTTAGTGTGCTAGCTAGAACTTCCTGTACCATGCTGAATAGCAATGCTAAGAGAGGATACATTTTTCTTGTTCTTGATTTTTCCGGGAAAGCATTCATTTTTAACCATTAAATATTAAGTATGATATTTATTGCAGAGTTTCTGTCAGTGTTCTTCATCAGTTTGAGAAGTGATCTTTTATTCTAAATTTTCTAAAAGTTTTTTTATCATGAATAGGTTTTGAATTTGTCAAATGTTTTTCTATATTAATTCATATATCGTGATATTTCTAGCTTATCTTGTTAATATGGTAAATCGTATTTTAACTTTTCAAATATTTATCTAGCCTCATGTTCTTAGAATAAATCCCTCTAGGTAATAGTGTATAATTCTAATTACTTTGCTAAATTCTATTCACTAATATTGTCTTAAGAATTTTGGCATCAGAAAAAAAAGAATTTGGCATCTATATTTGCAGGAGGTATTGGTTTATATTTTTCTTCTTTTATACCATCTTAGTTTGTTTTCGGTATCAGAGAAATACTAGCTTCATAAAATGGGTTAGGATGTATAACTCTCTCTCCTATTTTATGGAAGTGACTGTAGAGAATTAACGTTAACTCTTCTTTTAATGTCTGGTAAAATTCTGCAGTGAAGCCACTTGAGTCTAAATATTTGGGGGGAGGGTTTTTAATTGCAAATTTAATTTTCCTAATATTTACAAGTCTATTCAAATTATCTATTTCATATTGAGTTGAATTAGTTTGTGCTTCTTGAGGAAATGGTTCACTTCGGCAAAGCTGTCAAATTTATGAATACAAAGTTTTTTTGTAGTATTCCTTTACTGAACCTTTAATGGCTGCAGGATATGTAGTGATATTACATTCCATTATTAGTGTTGGTGGTTTGTACCTTTTTTTTGTTAGTCTTGCTAGAGTTGTGAAATGTATTGATCTTTTAAAGAACTATTTCCTCTTACTTTAGTTCTTCTATTGTTTTTGTGTTTTCAATTTCACTTATTTCTGCTCTTTACATTACTATTATTTGTTTCTTCTTATTTCTTTCCTTTTGCTTGCTTTGGGTTTATTTTTCTTATTTTTCTAGGTCCTTGAGGAGTTTTATTATTATTATTATTTTTTTTTAAGTAATATCTACACCCAACATGAGGCTCAATCTCATTACTCCAAGACCAAGAGTTGCTTTCTCCTCTGACTGAGCCAGACAGGCACCCCATGGTGGGAGTTTAGGTGATCAATTTGAGACTTTTCCTCTTTTCTAATAAGCATTTAGTGCATTAAATTTCTCTTTCAGCATTGCTTTATCTATGTCCCAAACATTTTGATTTTGTTTTTTAATTTTCATTCAGTTCAATGTATTTATTTTCCTTGAGATTCTGGTTCATGAATTATTTGGAAGTATGTTATTTAATTTCCAATGTTCAAAACTTTTCTGTTACCATTTTGTTTTTGATTTCTGCTTGTGATTCCATTGTCATTAGAAAACATACTTTATATTATTTCAATTATGAGCAAGGTGCTCCTACTACTTTCTTTTGATTAAGGTTTGTATAGTGAAGCTTTTTCTATCTTTTTTTCTATAAAGCCTATGTTGTTATACTTTAAGTGAGTTTCATGTGGACAATACAGTTGACCCTCAAACAATATAGAGATTTGGGTACTTATACAGGGTACTTATATATGGTACTCCTATACAGTTGATTTGGGTACTTATACAGGGTACTTATACAGGGTACTTATATAGGGTACTCCTATACAGTTGAAAATCTGTGTATAACTTTTGACTCCCCTGAAACTTAACTACTGTGCCTACTGTTGACTGAAAGTCCTATTAATAAGATAAACAGTTGGTTGACACATATTTTTTTATGTTTTAGGTATTGTGTACTGTATTCTTAAAATAAAGCAAACTAGAGGAAAGAAAATGTTATTAAGAAAATAATAAGAAAGAGAGAATACATTTATAATACTGTACAGTAAAAAATGGATCCACAGTTCAAACCTGTGTTGCTCAAAGATCAACTGCATATAATTAGGCCATGTATTTTTATCTTCTCTGCCAATATTTGTCTCTTAATTGCATATATATATGCAATTATATAAACATATAATTTACATTTAGGAAAAAAAAGAAAAAAAATAATTTACATTTAGGGCAATCATTAATGAGTTACAGTTTAAGTGTGACATTTTATTTTCTGTTCTCTCTTTGTTCTCTTTCTTTTTTATTTCTGTTTTTTCCCATTTTCCTGTAAGTTACATAGACATTTTTTAGAACTCTATTTTGATTTATCTATAGTGCTTTTAAGTATATCTCTTTGTACGTTTTTCTTGCTGGTTGTGCTAGTTATCACCTTATATATACATAACATCACAGCCTACTGGTGTTGATATATCACTAGATAAATGGCAGTGTAGAAACTTTAGATCTCTTATAGTCCTTTACACTTTTGTAAGATAATTATCTTAAATATATTCTCTATATAAATTTAGAATATTTCCTCTACATAAATTTTTATAGTTATTACTTGAATTATCAGACCCAATTCAAAAACTCAAGAAATGAAGAAAAAATTATTATAATTAAACATATTGTTACCCTTCCATTGTCTTTTCTTTCTTCCTAATATTTCAGCATTCATTTTTTTAATCATTTTCTTCCTGTTAGAAAAGTTTCTTTAGCCACTATTTGAAGTTTGATTTATGGACAACAAATTCTCTCAGTTTTTCTTCATTTGAATATTTCTTTTCTTTCTTTCTTTCTTTGGTCCTATTCCCAACGAGGGGCTCAAACTCACAACCCTGAGATCAATAGTCACATGCTCTACTGACTGAGCCAGCCAGGTGTCCCTGAAATTTCTTGATTTCTACTATATTCTTGAAGGATATATCCACTGGATGTAGACCTGTGAGTTAATAGTCCTTCTCCTTAGCCACTTGAAAAATATTGTGCCACATTCTTATGGTCTTTGTGGTTTTGATGAGAAAACCACTGTGAAAAATTATTTCTCTTTCTGCTTTCAAGAGGTTTTGTCTTTATTTTTCAGAATTTTGACACTGATATGACTTTGTACACTTGGTTTTCTTTGTGTTTGTCCTATTCAGATTTCACTTACCTCCTTGGATAACTCTATATGTACCTTAAAAATTGATTTTGTAGTTAACAACTTTCTCAGCAAGAAAATTTTAGTCCTAGATAGCTTCATTGGCGAATTCTATCAAACATTTATTGAAGACATAATACCAATACTCCACAAACTATTTCAGATAATTAAAGGGGAAGAAATACTTCCTATGTCATTCTATGATACTAGCACTATTATGCTAATACCAAAACGAGACAAATATTTATGATGGACATAGATGAAATAATTCTTAAATTTTTTGCAAAATTTTAAATTAAAAAAACGTGTAAGTCAATCATGCAATTCACCATATTGACAGACTAAAAAAGAAAAACTCTGTGAACATCTCAATACATTCAGAAAAAAATCATTTGGCAAAGTCCAACATTCATTACCAGTAAAAACTCTCAACTTACCAGGAATAGAAGGGAAATCTTCGACCTGATAAAGGCCACAATGTATAATTAACCTACAACTACTTTAAGTAAAATGTTGAATGCTTTCTGGTTAAGATACTGAATAGGTAACATTATATTAAGTGGAGAAAGACAATTTTTTTTCTCCTTAAGATTAGGAACAGGACCGGGATGACCACCTCGCCACTTGTATTTAATATAGACATGAAGTTTTAGGTCGTAATAAGACAAAATAAAATAAAAGGAATTCAGAGTGGAAAGGAAAAATACAGTTCTCTTCATTTTCAGATGACATGGTCATAGGAAGAAGATCTTTTAGAATTTACAAAACAGCCACTAGAATCAATAAATTAATTAAGCAATTTGAAGTATACAAGATCAAGATATAAAATCAATTGTGTGTCTATATGCTGGTAATGTATCATCAGAAATTGAATATTTAAAATAACTTTTACAATTGCATAGAATATATAAAATAATTAAGAATACATTTGACAGAGGTTGTGTGAGACATGGACACTAAAAACGTCAAAACAATGCTAAGAGAAATAAAAGATCTAAACGAATGGAGAGATCTATTAGGTTTATAGATCAGAAGTTCAATATTGTTAAGATGTCGGTTCCCCAGCTCTAGGTATAGAGTCAATGCAGTTCCAATTAAAAATTCTAGTTACCTTTGTTTTGTAGAAATTAAGAAACTTATTCTAAAATTTATCTGCATATTTAAGGAAACTAGAATAGTCAAAACAACTTTTGAGAAAGAGGAATAAAACTAGAAGAATTATATCACATTTTCTCCAGGCAGCATAGAGGTACAGTAATCAAGACAGTTTGCTAATGATGGAAAAATAGAAATATAGAGGGGCATCTGGGTGGCTCAGTCAGCTAAGCCTCTGCCTTTGGCTCAGGCCATGATCTCAGGGTCCTGGGTTCAAGTCCCACATCTGGATCCCTGCTCAGTGGGGAAACTGCTTCTCCCTCATCCTCAGTCTCTCCCCTTTGCTCATGCTTTCACTCTCTCTTCTCTCAAAACAAATAAATAAAATCTTTAAAAAAAAAGGGAAATACATGGGATCCCTTGGTGGTGCAGCGGTTTGGCGCCTGCCTTTGGCCCAGGGCGCGATCCTGGAGACCTGGGATCGAATCCCACATCAGGCTCCCGGTGCATGGAGCCTGCTTCTCCCTCTGCCTGAGTCTCTGCCTCTCTCTCTCTCTCTCTCTCTCTCTCTGTGACTATCATAAATAAATAAAAATTTAAAAAAAAAAGGGAAATACAGACCCAAAGAAGAAAACATTGTATAAAGATTGAAACATATATATATAGACGATTGTGTTTCAACTAATTTGAAAATGGTTATAAGGAGGGGCGGCTGGGTGGCTAAGTCAGTTAAGCATCTGCCTTCAGCTCACGGTGATCCTGGCATCCTGGGATTGAGCCCTTTGTTGGGCTCCTTGCTCAGCGGGGGGCCTGCTTCTGACCTCTCCTTCTTGCCTCCCCACCAACTTGTGTGCTCTCTCTCAAATAAATAAATAGTCTTTTAAAAAAATTTTATAAGGAAAATTAAGCTGGAGCATTTTTTAGGTATCACCAGAAAGTAAAGAGATGCTTAGAACATGGAAGCATGTCAAAGGGATGCAAAAACAAACTGAAAGAGCTCCCAAAGGCCAAAGCTAGAACATCTAGAGCAATCACAACAACAAAAAAGAAATATTGATTAATAACTCAGAGTGTAAAATAAATTTTCGTGAGTCGTTCCATGTTAATACAAATAAATAAATGAAAAAAGAAAAGAGACAAGTTGCCTGTGCAGAAGAATTTCAAATGATAAATATAAATACTTCACTTTCAAGGAGAGGGAGTATAACTTCCCACTTATTAAGAGTAGGCTGCATGTAGTACTGTCTTTGCAAAGAGCACAGTATAGAAAGAGTAACCCTACAGTGAAGAAATCTGTCAAACACTACCTTTGTCAGGTGATCAAGGTTAACATCAATAGTGATAAAGTTTATAGTACGTGTTGTTGATATGATATGATAAAAATGGTACTTTATCTTTGCGTTTCCTCCCAAGAAACTATAACCTAGTCTAACCATGAGAAAAATACCATGCAAATTCAATGAGAGGAGCATTCTATAAAATGCTCTTGTCCATTGAAAACAAGGAAAGTCAGAGAACTGCTACAGACAAGAGGAGCTTAAGAAGACATGACAAATAAACATCATTTGATATTCTAGATGGGATCCTAGAACAAATAGAGGACATGTATTAAAACATAAGGAAATCTAAACAGAGTCCAAGGTTTAGTTAATAATAATGAAGCAATATTCATCCATTGTAACAAAGGTACCATACTAATGAAAAATCTTACAAAAAGCTGTGCAGGGTATGAAGAAATTCACATTTTCTCTGTTTTTCTGTAAATCTAACGCTGTTCTGAAAAATATGGTCTATTTTTAAAGGTTGGATATAAATTTTGAGAAAACACTTCACTAAATAAGATATATGGATGGAAAATAGTCCCATGAAAAGATTCTTGACATCATAGTCAGTAGAAAAATGCAAACTAAAACCATAGCTGCATACCACTGCACACTTACTTGACTATCCCAGACTGAAAGGAAGACCATACCAAATGTTGATGAAGACACAAAATAACTAAAATTCTCCTAAGCTACCTAAGGAAATGTAAAATGGTACAACTGCTTTGAAAAGCAATGTGGCAATTTCTTGAAAAGTTAAATATACACCTACCATATGATCCATCTATTCTACTTCTAGATATTTACGAAAAAAAAAAGAAGAAAAAGAAAGAAAGCTTAGATCTTTACAAAGACTTACACAAATACGTTCACAGCAGTTTTAGTTGTAAAATCAAAAACTGCAATATAGCCAATTTGATTTGTGAACAAGTAAATTGATAAAGAAATCGTGGCACATCCATGCAATGTGATGCTACTCAATGTTAAAAGGAATAAACTATTAATCCACATAAAAGCGTGAATGGATTTCAAAATAATTATAATAGGTGAAATGTCAGTCAATAAAGGGGGTGCACATTGCATGATTCCGTTTTTGTAAAATCATAGAAAACACAAATGAATCTCTAGTGACAGGAAGTGGATCAGTGGCTGTCTGAGGACAAGAGCGGAGAGAAGGCCAAAAGGAGGGGGAGGAAGGAGTGACAAAGAAACTCCTAGGGGTGATGGAATTGTTCATTATCTTGATTGTGTTGGTATTTTCAAAGTGTATACATACGTCAAAATTCGTCAGATTGTGTACTTTAAATATATGCAGTTTATGTATATTTCCATCTATCTGAGATGATTTGGAAATTTTACCAAGTTAGAGAAGTTCACTATCCAATTTGCATTTTTCTATCCAGGCCAAATGTCATTAACAGAGGATCTATGTTTGTTTAATTGATATAATCATATTATCACTTGATCAAATGCTAATAGCATTATTATAATTGAAGATAAAAGCTCATTACAATTGTTTTCAACAGGGCAATACTTACGTGATTAACTTCCACCTGAGAAAAAAAAGCATGTATTACCAGAGAAGAGCTCCACATGCATAAGAGTCTCTTAAAAATAATATTCATCTGAAGGAAAGAGCAAATGAGAGAGAGGGAGGAAAGAATTAGGGGAGGGAGGAGAGAGGAGGGAAGAAAGAAGGAAAGGATCTAACATAGACCCCCCCATTATCTCTTTTGCATTTAATAACTTGACTTCTGAAATCCCATATATACAAAATACAAAATGTTTTCTTTTATCCGCCAAAGAAAGGAAATATAAATATTGTGGGTTTGTATGAGATATGGTGGTAAATGGGAGTTAAATGGACCAGTACAGTAAACAATTACATGATTCACAGAGCACGGTGCCGGAACACTGAGAGCCATCTATCAAAAACTTTGCAAACAGCTGGATTATGGTAGAAACTTAGAGGACTGGTGGCAGTGTACCGTGCCAGGCATCTGCTTTTTGAGATGAGTTGGAAAAAATGAAACTAAGGTTTATGTAGTTTCATTTAAATAAGATTACCTAGAATTTAATATTTTATTTTCCTCCGTAATAAGAAATCATATCCTTTTGTTTGTTTGTTTTCAAATGCGTAATCCTGTTTGACATCTAGTGTTCTTCCCTGCTCTCTCATAAAAATCACTCTAATTCTGCTTTTAATAGCTCACAGAGGAGGCCCTGACTTATTAGCCCTTGATCAATTTCTAAACATAACTGACCTTTCATATAATCCAGGTTTATTGGATTTTTAAAAATAGAAATAAGGTGGGGGATCCCTGGGTGGCGCAGCAGTTTGGCGCCTGCCTTTGGCCCAGGGCGCGATCCTGGAGACCCGGATCGAATCCCACGTTGGGCTCCCTGCATGGAGCCTGCTTCTCCCTCTGCCTGTGTCGCTGCCTCTCTCTCTCTCTCTCTCTCTGTGATTATCATGAATAAATAAATAAATGAAATCTTTAAAAAAAAAAAAAAAGAAATAAGGTGGGATCCCTGGGTGGCTCAGTGGTTTAGTGCCTACCTTCGGCCCAGGACGTGATCCTGGAGACCCGGGATCGAGTCCCATGTCGGGCTCCCTGCATGGGGCCTGCTTCTGCCTCTGCCTGTGTCTCTGCACCCCCCTCTCATGAATAAATAAATAAATAATCTAAAAAATAATAATAATAAATAAAATAAATAAATAAATAGAAATAAGGAAGAAAAGTTGAAAACCAATACAACAAAAGTAATCCTGGAGGAAGTCCAGGTCTACTATGTCTTTCCTGAAATCCGTGGAGCAAGGTGCATATCAAAGTCAAGAACTTTTAGGATTCCAGAACAGTGATGAGGTACGCATACCATATGTTACATACTTCCATAGCAGGGTCTGGGGAAGCACTGTAATGAAAGACACAGCTATTTTTGGAGTGAAATGTGTTAATATCCATAAATGTGTCCAACAGAGATAATCAATAACCTCATGTTTAATCAGGTTTTGCCTTCATTTGAGTCTCAAAACACCCTTGGTATTCACACTACTTTAGATTTCCAATGTGCAGGGAAGACATTATGGATTCAATTTTGAAATTTCAATATGTTGAAAAGAAGGAAATGGTGACGCAGTACTGGAGACGACGGGCTTCAGTATGGGAAAATATATGCATGCATTTGAACAGATCCCCACCAACTCTCCAAGTGTTGATAATATGGATAGATGGCTGTTAGGTTTCAACTATTGTACTTCGACTTCCTGTTTCTGGAGTTTTAACAGAATGGCCGCGTAGTTTTTGAAAAGCGTGGCTGTGAATCATGAAACTAATGTAATCTTTAGAGAAGAAAACTCAAGAATTATGAATACAGCAGTGCGTTGGGCAGTACTCTAAAAATTGTAATAGATGATATTTAAGGTAGGACACCTAAAACATGCTTTCATATGTACTTCTTCTAAGAGAGTAAGTTAAATGCCTATTACATTGGAACCTCACCACAATACTCTCATCAGGGTCTACGTAGAACAACCTTATAGGTCAGCATAGTGAGATCTTTTAGGGTTTAACGTGCATTGAAGCCTGAGGTCCAAGGGACTTGGGTTTCATCTGAAACTTCTGAATGAATCAATGAATGAATGAATGAAAGGAAGGAAAGAAAGAAGGAGGGAAAAACCTATGTGGATTTCCTTCTGGTGAGTAATGTGGTAGACATTTCATGCGTGTTTTTTTTTATTTTTTTATTTCATGCGTTATGGTAGGAATTGTCCATTGGACCTTCCCGCCTAAAGATGCCCTTACTTAATTTCGTCATGGTTCGCTTATGTAATAGTGTTTCTCAGAAAGTTTCATTTTCATTCAGCTCAGGTTGGATTTATTTGACAAACTGAAAAGAAATTCTGAGTATTTACTTAAGTCTGAGCTCTTAAAAAGGTGAAATACTATTAAACTGTCACGTCTGGGCAGCGCGGCAGGACGGTGGGAGAGCAGGGCCTGGAGCCCGCCACACCTGCGCACCTGCACACCTGCGCACCTGTGCACCTGCGGCACCTGCGCGCACATGGCGGACACCTGCCAGCCCGACCTGCGGGAGGCGGAGCACGGCCCAAGGCCAGCGAGGAGGGGTTTTGCTTCCAGCGCGGCAGGAAGGCATGAGAGGATAAATAAATAGAACAGACCCCGTGGGGGAGGCCCGCCAGGTGCTCATCTCCTTATGGGGCACAGCCCTCGGGCCTCGGGGACAGCGGGTGGGTCGGGCGGGGGCTCCGGGCTAAGGGGGTTGAGCCCCGGGAGCGATTCCAGGGGTGCAGGCCCGGACCCCGGGCACCGGGGGCACAGCCCGTGATCCTGCGGTCCCCCCGGGAGGGGCAGAGGCGGGGAGGGCACAGGACGCAGAGGAGGCTCCTGGGGAGGGAGGAGAGGGGGGAAGGCAGAGGGCACGAGTCGGGGAGGGCGCTCCTGGGGGGGGAGAGGGGAGGGCACAGGACGGGGAGGACGCTCCTGCAGGGGTTTAGGGGGGAGGGCACAGGACGGGGAGGATGCTCCTGGGGGGGAGGGGAGAGCACAGGTCGGGGAGGACGCTCCTGGAGGGGGAGAGGGGAGGGGGGAGGGGGAATGGCACAGGACGGGGAGGACGCTCCTGCGGGGGGGAAGGGGGAAGGGGGCAGAGGGAAGGGGGGAGGGCACAAAACGGGGAGGATGCTCCTGGGGGGGACGGGAAGGGGAGGAGGAAGGGCACAGGATGGGAAGGACACTCCTGCGGGGGGCAGTGGGGAGGGCACAGGACCGGGAGGACAATCCTGCGGGGGGGGAGGGGGAAGGGAGGAGGGGGAGGGCACAGGTCGGGGAGGATGCTCCTGTGGGGGGGAAGGGGCAGGGGGAGGGCACACGACGAGGAGGACCCTCCTGCTGGGGGGAGGGGAGAGGCGGGGAGAGGACAGGACGGCCAGGACTGTCCTGCCCCCAGTGCCCCGAGCTGTGCAGGTCAGCGCCCCCCCCCCCAACATCCAGGCCAGTGTGGACTGGGAGCTGCGGGTGGCTACCGAGGGAGCTGACCCCAGGGCTGGAGACCCAGTGGCCGCAGTGTTGTCCTCCTTCGTGTTCCACCACGTGCCTGGGGGCCGCCAGGGGACAGGGGCCTCAAGGGGTCAACAGCTCACCTGAGCCGGCATCCAGTGGGGGGCATCTCCCCAGGTGCACACACATCTGAGCGTCAGCACAGCAGCCCCTCCCCCAGAGACCAGCTGCAAGGACTGGGGAAGAGCGAGTTCTGGACCCAGCAGCGCTGGAAGCTCCAGGGGAGGCCGAGGGATTCACAATATATAGAACCAGAGGGTTCCCCTCCCTTTTTAATTTTTTTTTCCTTTTTCCATGACAACTCTTTTTTTATATCAGACTAAAAATTTCCAATATATTTTCTCTTTTCCCCACCTTAACTACAATATTTTACAAGCTCTTCATTTTTAAGTTTTTTTTTTTCCTTTCTGACTTTCATATTTCTACGATTACAGGTCCTAGATGTAGTTTCCACTTCTGGATTCCCTTCAACATATTCAATTTAATTTGGGGAGCTGTACGAGGTATGGGTTTTTGTTTTGTTTTTTGTTTTCTCTGCCTCATCCTGTTCAACAATGACGGAAGTTAGTACCTTCTAAAACATGACCAGCAGCACCCAGAACCAAGTGGAACAGCATGCTGGTTCACTCTGTGAGATTATATTCTCCCTGCATTTCCATTCTGCCCCCCTCTTTAATCTCCTTTATGTTTTGGTGGTCAATGTTGGCGCTTCCTACAAGTATTGCTGGTTTATATAAATTTGGAACTGAGCATCTAATATACGGCACTTAATGCACTCAGAACCAAGAGGATCACCCTCTAGACCCCTCAAGTAGACGGCACTCTCTCTCAACTACCACTTCTTCACTACCATCATCCTCCAGGATCCCCCCACTTTTTTCTTCCTTTTTTTTTTTTCCTCTTTACATTTTTTTTTCTGTTCTTCTTTTTCCTTTTTCTTCTTTGGGGTTTTTGTCCTTTTATTTTTACTATTAAAATTTGTTTCTCACTTTAGTGGTGCTTTTGTTTTATTTTGTTCTGATCTTCTTTTTCATTTTCTGGTCTCTGACCTCATCAGAATCATCTAGGGTGGAATTTACTTAGGTCGTGGTTGATATTTTTGACTCAGCCTGCTCATACAGCCACTCTCCACTGAAAAAAATGACTAGAAGGAAGAACTCACCACAAAAGAAAGAATCCGAAACAGTACTCTCTGCCACAGAGTTACAGAATTTGGATTACAATTCAATGTCTGAAAGTCAATTCAGAAGCACAAATATAAAGCTACTGGTGGCTCCGGAAAAGAGCATAATGTGCTCTAGAGACTTTGTTACTGCAGAATTTGGATGTAATCAAGCCAAAATTAAAAATCAATTAAATGAGATGCAATCCAAACTGGAGGTCCTAACGATGAGGGTTAATGAGGTGAAAGCAAGAGTGAGCAACATAGAAGACAAGTTGATGGTAAGGAAGGAAGCTGAGGCAAAAAGAGAAAAAACAATTAGGAGACCATGAGGAAAGGCTAAGGGAAATAAATGACAGCCTGAGAAAGAAGAATCCTATAAGTGAGGTTCCAGAAGATGCTGAGGGGAAGAGAGGGCCATGAAGTATATTTGAACAAATCATAGCTGAGAACTTCCCTAACTGGGGAGAGAACTAGGCATTCACATAAAGGACATAGAGGGGATCCCCCCCAATCAATAAAACCATTCAAAACCTCGACATTTAATAGTGAAACTTGCAAATTCCAAAGATAAAGAGAAATTCCTTAAAGCAGCGAGAGACAAGAGATCCCTAACTTATATGGGGAGAAATATCAGATTAACAGCAGACCCGTCCACAGAGACCTGGCAGGCCAGAAAAGGCTGGCAGGATATATTCAGGGTCCTAAATGAGAAGAACATGCAGCCAATAATACTCTATCCAGCAAGGCTCTCATTCAGAATAGGAGAGATAAAGAGCTTCCAAGATAGGCAGAAACTGAAAGAATATGTGACCTCCAAGCCAGCTCTGCAAGAAATATTAAGGGGGACCCTGTAAAAGAAAGAGGAAGTCCAAAGAAATAATCCACAAAGACAGGGAGTGAATAGGTATTACGATGACATTAAATTCATATCTTTCAATATTAACTCTGAACGTGAGTGGGCTTAATGACCCCATCAAAAGATGCAGGGTTTCAGACTGAATAAAAAAGCAAGATCCATCTATTTGCTGTCTACAAGAGACTCATTTTAGACCTAAGGACACCTACAGCCTGAAAATGAAAGATTGGAGAACCATTTACCATTCAGATCGTCCTCAAAAGAAAGCAGGGGTGGCAATCCTTATATCAGATAAACTAAAGTTTATCCCAAAGACTGTAGTAAGAGATGAAGAGGGACACTATATCATACTTAAAGGGTCTATCCAACAAGAGGACCTAACAATCATGAATATTTATGCCCCTAATGTGGGAGCTGCCAAGTATATCAATTAATAACCAAAGTAAAGAGATACTTAGATAATACACTTATACTGGGAGACTTCAACATGGCACTTTCTGCAAATGACAGATTTTCTAAGCACAACATCACCAAAGAAACAAGAGCTTTAAATGATACACTGGACCAGATGGATTTCACAGATATTTACAGAACTTTACATCCAAACACAACTGAATACACATTCTTCTCAAGTGCACGTGGAACTTTCTCCAGAATAGACCACATATACTTGGTCACAAATCATGTCTTAACCAATACCAAAAGATTGGGATAGTACCCTGCATATTTTCAGACCATAGTGCTTTCAAACCAGAACTAAATCACAAGAAGAAATTTGGAAGAAACTCAAACACGAGGTTAAAGACCATCCTGCTAAAAGATGAAAGGGTCAACCAGGAAATTAGAGAGGAATTAAAAACATTCATGGAGACTACTGAGAATGAAGATACAACCATTCAAAATCTTTGGGATACAGCAAAAGCAGTCCTAAGAGGGAAATACATCACAATACAAGCATCCATCAAAAATTTGAAAAAAAAAAAAAAAAACAAATAAACAAGCTAACCTTGCACCTAAAGGAATTGGATTAAGAATAGAAAGTAAGTGATCCCTGGGTGGCGCAGTGGTTTAGCACCTGCCTTTGGCCCAGGGCGCGATCCTGGAGACCCGGGATCAAATCCCACATCGGGCTCCCGGTGCATGGAGCCTGCTTCTCCCTCTGCCTATGTCTCTGCCTCTCTCTCTCTCTCTCTCTCTCTCTCTCTCTGTGACAATCATAAATAAATAAAAAAATTTAAAAAAAAGAACAGAAAGTAAAACCTACATCAGACAGAAGAAGAGAATTAATAAGGATTTGAGCAGAACTCAATGAAATAGAGACCAGAAGAACTGTGGAACAGATCAACAAAACCTGGAGTTGGTTCTTTGAAAGAATTAATAAGATATATAAGCCATTAGCCAGCTTTATTTAAAAGACAAAAGACTCAAATTAATAAAATCATGAATGAAAAAGGAAAGATCATAACCAATACTAAGGAAATACAAACGATTTTAAAAATGTATTATGAGCAGCCGTATGCCAACAAATTAAGCAATCTAGAAGAAATGGGTATATTTCTGGAGCAGGAAGAAATAGAAAACCTGAACAGGCCAATAGCTACGGAGGAAATTGAAGCAGTCATCAAAAACCTCCCAAGACACAAAAGTCCAGGGCCAGATGGCTTCTCAGGGGAATTCGATCAAATGCTTAAAGAAGAAATAATACCTATTTTACTAAAGCTGTTCCAAAGGATGGAAAGGGATGGAATACTTCCAAACTCGTTCTGTGAGGCCCGCATCACCCTGATTCCAAAACCAGACAAAGTCCCCACCAAAAGGAGAATTATAGACCAATATCCCTGATGAACACAGATGCAAAAATTCTCAACAAGCTACTAGCCAATAGGATCCAACAGTACATTAAGAAGATTATTCACCATGACCAAGTGGGATTTATCCCCGGGATGCAAGGCTGGTTCACACTCATAAAGCAATCAACATGATAGATCACATCAATAAGAGAAAAAACAAGAACTATATGATCCTCCCAATAGATGCAGAGAAAGCATTTCACAAAATACAGCATCTATTCCTGTTCAAAACTCTTCAGGGCGTAGGGATAGAGGGAACATTCCCCAGCATCTTAAAAGCCATCTACGAAAAGCCCACAGCAAATGTAATTCTCAATGGGGAAGCACTGGGAGCCTTTCCCCTAAGATCAGGAACATGACAGGGATGTCCACTCTCACTACTACTATTCAACGTAGTACTGGAAGTCCTAGCCTCAGCAATCAGACAGCAGAAAGAAATAAAAGGCATTCAAATTGGCAAAGAAGAAGTCAAACTCTCCCTCTTTGCAGATGACATGACACTGTACATAGAAAACCCAAAAGACTCCACCCCAAGATTGCTAGAGCTCATGCAGCAATTTGGCAGAGTGGTGGGATGCAAAATCAATGCCCAGAAATCAGTGGCATTTCTCTACACTAACAATGAGACTGAAGAAAGAGAAATTAGGGAGTCATTCCCATTTACAATTGCACCCAAAAGCAGAAGATACCTAGGAATAAACCTAACCAAAGAGGTAAAGGATCTATACCCTAAAAACTACAGGACACTTCTGAAAGAAATTGAGGAAGACACAAAGAGATGGAAAAACATTCCATGCTCGTGGATTGGAATTAATACTGTGAAAATGTCAATGCTACCCAGGGCCATTGACACATTCAGTGCAATCCCTTTCAAAATAGCATAGACTTTCTTCAGAGAGTTGGAACAAATCATCTTAAGATTTGTGTGGAATCAGAAAAGACCCTGAATAGCCAGGGGAGTATTGAAAAAGAAAACCAGAGCCGGGGGCATCACAATGCCGGATTCAGGTTGTACTACAGAGCTGTGCTCATCAAGACACCGTGGTACTGGCACAAAAACAGATACATAGGTCAATGGAACAGAATAGAGAACCCAGAAGTGGATCCTCAACTCTATGGTCAACTAATATTCAACCAAGCAGGAAAGACTGTCTACTGGAAAAGGACAGTGTCTTCAATACATGGTGCTGGGAAAATTGGACAGCCACGTGCAGAAGAATGAAACTGGACCATTGTCTTACACCAGACACAAAGATAAACCCAAAATGGTTGAAAGATCTAAATGTGAGACAAGAATCCATCAAAATCCTAGAGGAGAACATGGGCAACACCCATTTTGAACTCGGCCACAGCAACTTCTTGCAAGATACATCCATGAAGGCAAGAGAAACAAAAGCAAAAATGAACTATTGGGACTTCATCAAGATAAATAGCTTCTGCACAGCAAAGGAAACAGTCAACAAGACTAAAAGACAACCTACAGAATGGGAGAAGGTATTTGAAAATTACATTATCTAGGATGCCTGGGTGGTTCAGCGATTGAGCATATGCCTTTGGCTCGGGGCGTGGTCCCGGGGTCCTGGGATCAAGTCCCACATCAGGCCCCGCATGGAGCCTGCCTCTCTCTGTGTCTCTCATGAATAAATAAAGAAAATATTAAAAAAAAAAGAAAATGACATATCAGATAAAGGGGTAGTATCCAAGATCTATAAAGAAACTATTAAACTCAACAGCAAAGAAACAAACAATCCAATCATGAAATGGGCAAAAGACATGAACAGAAATCTCACAGAGGAAGACATAGACGTGGCCAACAAGCACCTGAGAAAATGCTCTGCATCACTTGCCATCAGGGAAATATAGATCAAAACCACAATGAGATCCCACCTCACACCAGTGAGAATGGGGAAAATTAACAAGTCAGGAAACCACAAATGTTAGAGAGGATGTGGAGAAAGGGGAACCCTCCTGCACTGTTGGTGGGAATGTGCCACTCTAGAAAACGGTGTGGAGGTTCCTCAAAGAGTTAAAAATAGACCTGCCCTATGACCCAGCAATTGCACTGCTGGGGATTTACCCCAAAGATACAGATGCAGTGAAATGCCGGGACATCTGCACCCCGATGTTCATAGCAGCAATGTCCACAACAGCCACACTGTGGAAGGAGCCTCGGTGTCCACTGACAGATGATGGATAGAGAAGATGTGGTCTATGTATACAATGGAATATTCCTCAGACATTAGAAACGACAAATATCCACCATTTATTTTGACGTGGATGGAACTGGAGGGTATGATGCTGAGTGAAGTAAGTCAGTCGAGAAGGACAAGCATCATATGGTCTTACTCCTAATGGGAATATAAGACAGTGAAAGGGATTATAGGGGAAAGGAGGGGCACTGAGTGGGGAAAATTAGAGAGGGAGACAAATGATGAGAGACTCCTAATTCTGAGAAACAAATGAAGGGTGGTGGAAGGGTAGGTGGGCGGGTTGGGGTACCTGGGTGATGGGCACTGAGGGGGGCACTTGAGGGGATGAACACTGAATGTTATACTATATGTTGGCAAATCGAACTTCAATTAAAAAAAACAAAGAATATTATATGAAAGGAAAAAAAAAATCACATCCCTCTTCCCACACCTTCACAAGTATGAATTCTGGTGTTATGCTGTGAGTCATCGATACGTAAGTCTTTTTCTTCATTTTGTTGACATGTTCTCCCTTGAATTTCAAAATGTTTACCTATATAAACAAAATGATTATTTCAAAATATAGTAGAAATGACTCTTAAACATAATCCCCTAAAGGAAGCTGAGGTTAAATAAGGGAAGAGGAGGAGTATCTGGCCAGCTCAGTGATAAGAACATGTGGCTCTTGATCTTGAGGTTGCGAGTTCACACCCCATGTTGGGTGAGAGATTACTTAAAGATAAAATCTTAAGAAAAAAAACTTTTTAAATAAAGGAAGAGAAGCATATAACTACTTTTTATTTAAAAATGTATGTATTTATTTGCCAGAGAGGGAGAGAGAGAGCACAAGTAGGCAGAGTGGCAGGGAGAGGGAGAGGGAGAAGCAGACTCTCCGCTGAACAGAGAGCCCATTGTGGGATCATGACCTGAGCTGAAGGCCAACGCCTAACCGACTGAGCCACCCAGGCGCCCCGAGAAGATGTAACTATTAAAACAAAAACAACAAGGGATCCCTGGGTGGCGCAGCGGTTTGGCGCCTGCCTTTGGCCCAGGGCACGATCCTGGAGACCCGGGATCGAATCCCACATCAGGCTCCCAGCATGGAGCCTGCTTCTCCCTCTGCCTGTGCCTCTGCCTCTCTCTCTCTCTCTCTGTGACTATTGTAAATAAATAAAAATTAAAAAAAAAACAAAAAAACAAAAACAAAAACAACAAAATCACTCTGTACTACTATGTGACAGATGAGGTGAAGAAACACACCCAGGTCACAGTGACGGACAGTTCTCGGGCTCTCGGTCGCTAGCCTTTCTTTGTATTGGACTACTTCCTTTTTTCCTGATTGTGCAAAAGATTAAGTCCACAGAGCCACATAGATTTTCTTCTTAATGCAGGGAGCTTGATAGAATTCTCGACCAAATTATCCTGCTACCGCATCAGAGCATACACATTCTGCTCCCAGAAGTTTCTGGCACCAAGCCTACCCGATCTCTCCAGAGCTACACCAAGTAGAGTATAAGAAGCTGCATCAGGAACTCACATGCTTGATGTGCCCTATTATTCCCACAGATCCAGCCAATGAATTAATTTTAGCTTCCCAGATTCCCTAATCCACAATATTGGGCTTTTTGTGTCCATCAGCTTTGCGTCTTCCCCTCAGACTCGGGCATTTTAAGAATGAATGAAATTAGAAATGTTTCCAAAAACAGCATCTCTGAAATACTATTATGGCCTGTTGCAACCTACATTTCTGTCTCTTCGGCCAGAATGTGCAAGAACTTCAAGTAGTGCCCAGATGTTTTGAGACATTTGATTAGCAGAAGTTATTCCTCTGCAAGTGTGAGAGATTTATTTTGAGATGTGTGCTGTTACCCCGACTGCTGCTATAAAGCTGTGGGTTGTTCTTTCCTTTTTGCCATAGGAGTACTTTATAATTTCAGTAAGATTCTCTCTGCATGAAATAATGTACTTTAATGTAGATTTCCTGCAGCAATCCACAAATACTTCTCTGTGGGATTTTACGTTTCAACCAATTCAATGTACTCATATCACTTTTAAATTCATTTTTACTTACATTTTTATAATGTTCACCCTGACTAGTAATTTTAGCCTCACCACAGATATTTTTTGTCACGTTCCCTATAAATCTTAAAGCCCTAGAACTCCGAGCCATAAGGCAAAAAAAAAAAAAAAAAAAAAAAAAAATCTTTTTTTTTTTCTCGGATCTCCATTCTAATATGGTATGACAAGTATTAGATCATAAAATATTAAATAAAAATGAAAATTTTCCTCAATGTTAACATGATTAGTTTGGATTAAAAAATAAAACAGGATAGCTTTTGCTGACTTGCATTACAGTCTGGCTGAAGGAAGAGCAACATTCTTATTTGGATATAGCCTACACATATATATTTTTCTGACCTCTGGAATGGTTCTTTTGGTTTAAGCTTTTTAATTCCAATTCCAATTTCAATAAACTTTATTGGCATGGCAAGGAATGCAAGCATGGCTAGAATCCATAAATTATGTTTGTGACTCTAGGGCAGCAGGTTTCACAGAGGAAATGGGATTTTTTTTCTTGCATCTTCATTTTCCATTAAGTAAAGGAAATGGAAGAGAATATTTCAGTCCTAGTAAGACAGAGCAGAAGAGGGAAAAAATGGACTTCTCAGTGGGGCTTTATGCAATGAGCCATGAGTAGGAAGCAAACACTGTCTTTAAAGAATTCAAAGAAATACCAATTCAGGATTTTATATCAAAATAAAGTGCGTATATAGGAGAATATCTAGGCTTTGCAGGGTCTGAAGTTTAACACAACTTTGTGAATAATTTTTTTAAGAAAATAAATTAAAATTAAAAATTAGATTCCAGTGAATATTGATGAAACAAATCATGACAAATTGTATATTTTTAAAAGCTGACAAGTAAAATAAACTTAAAAAAAATTCAAGGAAACCACGTTTTTATTAATTACTGTCTAATTTTAACTCACCCCATTCCCAGCACCTCTTTATATAGCAATTCCTGTATTTTATTTTTTTAAGGTTTTATTTATTCATGAGAGACACAGAGAGAGGCAGAGACACAGGCAGAGGGAGAAGCAGGCTCCATGTGGGGAGCCTGATGTGGGATTCGATCCCAGGACCCAGGGTCACGCCCTGGGCCAAAGGCAGATGCTCAACCGCTGAGCCCCAATTCCTCTATTTTCTATAAATGGAATGAAAAGATAACCTAATCTGTCTTCTAGTCTGGTGGATCCCATGAGTTTTAAATTAATGTTAATTTGGAAGACTGTATTTCCACCTTTTAAGTCATGGTTGGCAATGTCATGCCAAGATGCTCCTATGTTGTTCTGCATTAAAAATAGGTGACTTTAAAAACAGACATATACAATGTTGATAGTACTGCGTTAGGCATGTGCCCTTCCATCTGAGGAGTTCTATAAATTCCATCGTGCATAATTCTCATCAAAAAGAAAAAAATGTATGCTGCATTTATAATTGTACATGTTGCATTGGTGAGTCTATTCCTCCCAGAAAAGGACTTCCATTTTGAACAGGGGTCTACTTTTAACTTTTAAATGTTCAATATTTGAAAAAAATTATCCCAGACTAGCTTCTGGCTCCATACATTCCAAATTCTTTTTTCTCTTCCATCACTGATATCCTCTCGTGCCAATTACCGTAGAGTCGTCTCTGGTCTTCTCGCTCCCTAGCATGACCCTTGGTGAGTCAGCCCAGAATATTCATGAAAGGACAACCAGGAATAACTTAACTATATATGAATGTAATTGCAAACCAACCACAGAAATTTATTCCGCTGACCCAGGATTTCTCAATGTTGACACTATTGACATTTTGGGCCCAATCAATCTTTATTGGTGGGAGGCAGGGTCATTCTGTAAATTCCAGGTGTTTGGCAGCCCCCTGGGCCTCTCTGTGCCAGCAACATTCCCACCACTCCCCATCCCAGTTTTGATACCCAAAAATGTCTCCAGACATTGCAGAGTGTCCCTGACAGGCAAAGTTGTCTCCAATTCAGAATCAAGGCATTCTGAACTCATCTAGTTAACTGAATACCCAAAAAGTCTACCCCTATTCCAGTATTACTCAGCGGGGCAAAACATGGCACAGGGCAAGCTGAAGAGGAAAGAGACGAGGTCTCAAGCAATTGCAGGTATAATATCTTTTCTCTGCAAATGTTACAAAAAGCCCCTGATTACAGAAACTATTGTTAGGGCCCTCGCAGGGGTTCAGAAGGGGTCCGTGTAACGGGGTTTATACCTTATGAAGTTTGCAATAAATCACTTTCTGTTTATACTTGAGACTTGGAGGAAAATATGGACTTCTGGTCTTTGTATGCTCTGTTACGCAGGGTTCCCTGAACTGTCTGAAGTGCTCCTAGTGGGCAATAGTTGTGTACGTTGTACTGAATAGGAAAAACCTAGATCACTGAATGGCTCTCGAGTTCCCTCAGTCATTATCTCTGGCCTCGGTATCTAGCGTGATGTGCCAAACGTCCGACAGTGGAAAATATACGTGTAGCGGCCAAATAGGATTGACAAACTAAGACTTACGAGGTTGTGAGATCGAGCCCTGTGTCAGACTCCATGCCCAGTGTGGATTCTCTCTTCCTCTCCCCCTCCCCATCTTGCACGCTCTCTCTCTCAAAGAAATTAAACAATTAAAAAATTAAAATAGAAATAAATAAATGGTACACATGAATATTTACAAAGAATATATATATATAACTAAGAGTTAAGTTAAATAGGTTTCTTTCCTGTGTAGTGTTTTGCAAACATAGTTGACAATAAGGTCTTTTTCCATGGAACTCTCTTTATTATCTCGCTGGACACTAGTATTATTTAGGGAACAGCCTGGTGAATGTTGGTATTGTGGTAAGAAGATGACATTTGTACCAGGAAGTTTTGGGTCCAAATCTTGTGTCAGCTCTTTGCTAGCAATGCAGCCATAGTGAAGTTTATCCCCTTCAGGCCTTTGAAATCTTATCTATAAAAACTGGGATCAAAATACCTGCCCCAGTGTATTATTATGAGGCTTAGAGGTAGCATATAGAGAGTATTTTGTGCGGTACCTGACACATGGTACGTACACCATAGATCACACCTGTTAATGTCTGAGTGTGTTCCTTGAAAGGACTTTAAAGAAGCATCATTAGTCTGAAATCACAGGGAAGACATTTGTATTGAGTTGTAATTCTTCTAGCTTTTATTAATGTACGTTGAGTGACTTTTTAGGGAGAATGAAATCTGCTTGGATTTGTTGAGCCCCTTGAAGTGCTCAATTGTGTGTGTGTGTGTGTGTGTGTGTGTGTGTAAAAACCTCTTGGCTCTAGAAGAAGCAAACAGCTTTCTCTAGTAGAGAATAATCCACTATTGATTTGATATGGAAATAACAGTATTCTTAGTAGCCTATATACCAAGTATTAACCATGGTTGTGTCCAAGTGGGTAGGAGTTGTAAGTTTCACAAAGTTCTTCTTTTGAATTTTTCTGTGTTATTTTTGTAATGAGGAAAAAGTTATTTTTAAAATTTAAAATAATAAAACCCTGAGTTCCTTGGTGCCAAAGTTCTGGTAACGCTCATGCTCCTGGTAGGAGGAGATTGTGTCTATTTAGATAGTGCTATACACAGCACAATTCTTCCAAGACCTAAAAATAACCATCTCTTTTTTAGGATTAAAAAAGAGATCTTAGGGATCATCATTTCCCATGCTTTCCTGTGCAATCTGAAGAAGTGGATCCCTGGGAGTTTAGGGTACTTGCAAGCAGTGAGTTGATGATAGAACCAGGACGTGTGTGCTTTTCCACATATTTCTGTTTAACAAACAACACAGATCTTGGGTCACTAGGGGAAGGGTCCATTAAAAGGAATGTTGACAATTCACTACTGTCAGTTCCATTATTCATATTCGAATTCCTTCCAAATTATCCTACTAATGTAATCCCAGCTGCCTTGCTTCTTTGCCTCTTAAAACAAGCTCTCAATGGTAAATGTCTAAAATAGTCACAGACTGTCTTATAATCTTCCCCTATTCCCTTCTCCCTTCTGGCATTTTTTTCCCAGATTCTGAATCTATCTCTTCTCCCCTACCCACAGTGTCTTATGCTATTCCTGGCTGCTTCAAGTCTCTATCCTGGCCTTCACCCAAAACTTCCCCATTTTAAAGTTTTCATAATTCCAAAATTTCCCCCTCCTTCCCTAGCTCTGGCCAACTCCAACTTAAACTTCAAGATTTACCTCACATCTGTGGTCCTTTGTCTGAAACTTTTACCCAATTCCCAAGGCCACATTGGTGATTCCTCCTCCTAATAATTATCACTTACTAAAATCGGAGTTGTGTTTCTTTCCCCAACCAGCATATGAGACTGACAAGTCTTACTCATTTTTGTAAGAGGTTAACTTGCAAGAGGATGCTAAATAAATAGACGCTGAATGAGTGAATTCACCTCTGAAGGTAGCTCATCCCCACTAGATTTTTGAAATAATTCCAACGGATGTATAATCGACGCATAGACCTTCTACTCTACCCTCACAGGATATTTGAGTGTTTGGCAAGACACGTGAGATGATGGCATTTTTAGACCTAGGGACTCTAAAGAATGCCCCTAAATTCATAACATATAGGCAATGAAGGTCGCCCTGGTACATAGGCTGGTCTGTACTTGAAGTGTGCAGCAGCTGGAAGAGTCTGGTACCAGAAACTAGTGAGGCAGCAAAAGAAAAAACACTGGGAAATCCTAGGAAGGCATTGGGAAGTTAGAGGAGAGGGAGAGATGAGAAAACATGATGGAAAACAACTAGTATTGGGGGGGGGGGTCCCAAAGCAGAAACAGGCAACAGGGAACTTGGATCATTGTTGTTCATAGAGATTTGGCCACCAAACTGCTCTTTCACTGTATTAAGTTAAATACAGCTTCTTCTGTGACATCAGAATAAATTTCATCCTCCAGTTTCACATTTCAGTAGCAGAAACTGACAACTCAGATCCCAAATTGTCCCCATTAGAAGTGAGAGAAACAGATGGGAGGGGAGTACACAGAGTAAAGATATTTGTCACCCATCCTTGCTAGAAAATGACAGAAATTAATTGCTTCTTCATCTGGCTTTTTACAGCAGGTTGTTTGAACCTTAGTTGTGCCTCTCCTATTTGCCTTTATTTCTAATTGTTTTTTCCCCCACGTCATCCTCCCTGGCCCCATACTCAACATTAGATGGCAACTTAGGCTCTCAGATGTATGGAACCTTGTGCTCCATCTCTGTTCCCCTCAATGCCCAGCACAGAGCATTAAATGTAGGAAGGAAGGAGGAGGAAAGGAGAGAGGGAAAGATGCAGAGAGGAATGGCCATGTTAGGAGGGTATTGGTCAACAAGAAGCAGGCATGTGGGTAGGAGGATTGGAGGTCATGGGATGGCCTGGGGTGGGGGAAATGGAGGCCGAGGGTGAAGAAGCAGCAAAAGGAGATGGTGATGACAGAACAATTGCAAAACCTAGTTTCAAATCCACTTGCCTTTTCTGTGATTATTGCTGAGAGTTTTGCAGAGTCTGGTGTTTCAATTTGTATTGAAGTAGTTAGGGCCAACTTTTCAATTTATTCCACTGCTAAATAATTAATCTGCCCTTGGGCTCCTTAGTAAACTGATCAGCAGCTGTATCACTACCGGACAAAATAGCTCTGTGATGGGTCTTGTCACTTATCAACTCAGGTGTCGTTTTTCTTCTTGAGAAATCATATCTTTAGATCTGAATCACGTAATTATTTTTTTTTAATACAGGAGTAGGTTGCTATGATTTAAAGGCATTCCTAATGTCTTACCTATCCTCCTCAAACATGTCTATTTGCTAAGATTTATAGATTCTCTACCAAGATTTATTTTTCTTGACAGTTTTGCTAAGAATCTGGAGGACCCGGTGGGTCATCCTAATCTCTTTCTCTCTCCAAAATCCAAGGATAACTGGCAGCATGTCACATAGAGGAGATAGAAACTCAAAAACTAGTGGAATTATGTGATTTAGAGATGCATGACCATAGAGTACACCTTAACCAATAGCTTTTCATAACGCAGAAACCATCCCCATTCACATTTCGCCCCGAGAAGCGGTTAATTAGCACATGGCTTTAAGGACGCACTAGGAAATTGCAGATCCCTTTCTGTGACCTGGCATTTTTCATGTAGAAAGAATTAAGAAGCAAGACTTAAGACCCTTTCTATCTATTCTGTGAATCTACGAAACCTAAGTACTCATTCCCCTGGGGTAGATCAATTGATGGATCCATCAATTAATTGATTGATTGATTGCTTATTTAGTGGTAGATGTAGGTCTTAGTTTACAAAATTGAAACTAGTACATTAAAATATAAATGAGTAAAGAAATTAAAGCGAAAGGAAAATAGGGTAGACCAGTAAAATAAGGCCACCAGAAATTTAGTATATAACAAGGTAGGCCAACAAACTGCACAATTACTAAATATAACTGCAAATTCAGCTCTGTGTTTCCTAGCAGCCAAAGCAAAAAAGAAAACCCCTATTGTTACACAATTTTCCATGAAATATAAATACACATGGTTTAGAAAATTAAGTTTTTTTTTCTTATCCATTAACCATACTTTCTTTTCTTATACAGAGTCAAAATACTACTTTACATTGAACCTAGTCATGGTTTCAAAAGCAAAATGCAGTAAAAGTCTTTTTTTTTCTGACATTTTTCAGATATCGCAATAATAATTGTAATGATGTTTTATTTATTTATCGTCTGTCTCTCTCTGCTAGAGTATAAACATAGTACACAGATTTTTTTTTTTGCCTAGTTTGCACCTTCCTGTACAAGCAATACCTAGAATGGTACCCAGGACTGTGAGGTGCACAGTGAATATTTATTAAGTAATCGAAGAAAAAAAACTAGGTTGTGTGGGGCAGGCTGGCAGGAGAGATAACTTAATCCACGAAATTAAGGGTTTATAACCGGTAACTGGATCGTAGGCTGTAAGCCTGATCACTTTGTATTTCCTGAAGTATTTTATGATTAAAAGACAGAATTTTGAAGAAGCGTTGTGACCTTAGCTTTGCCTTCTTGAACCTACGTAGGAAGGGTAAAACTCCAAGCACTCAGATCTTAGATGACTGAAACAGCCCTAAACTGGGGACACCTGGCTGGCTCCACTGGTAGACCATGCAACTCTTGATCTCAGGCAGTGACTTCAAGCCCCATGTTGGGCATGGAGCCTACATAAACAAAAAGTTCCTCAACTGTTTCAGGGTGCAATCTAACTTTATCCAGGATGCCTTGGAATTTAGGTTTACAGATTTCCTTGTTGCATTAGGAACTGAGTTCTGAGTCTCAAACGAGGAGTTGTGATTATAAACTTTCAATATCTCTGGGTGTAAATAAATGATGTTGACAGTTATTTGTCATGCCTAAAAGAAAATATTTCATCAGCAGAAAGAACACAACAATATAAACTAATAAGTTGGCATTCTTGATCAATATTGCTGCTATAGGCAAAAAAAAAAAAAAAGGAAAGGAATAAGGGAAAGAATGGTCTTCAATATCTTGTGTCATAATGATGTTTTAAACATCAAATGGCAAGTTAAGCTTTATTACTCTGTTCTGTTGTTGTTTCTTAAAAAAAAAATTCTCTCAAGGGATTTGTTCTTTCATTGTCTCAGAATTCTACACCTTCTTCTGCTGGACTGTTAAACTGCTTGACCTTGAAGAGTCTTATCCATCCATCCATCCATCCATCCATCCATTCCCCAACTATCATAATTTGAACGCTTCTATGACAGTAACTATTTTATGGGCAGCGATACAATGACAAACAATAAAAACTGCTTAACTTCCAGGAAATTAGAGTGACGGCCTATGCACCAATTCAAGTTCAATTCCTAAGGAGGGAACGATCCCCAGAGTTAATGACCAATAGATTCACATATAAAAGATTTAAACAAGTGTGTGGGATGATATGGGTGTGGGCCTCGCAGAAAATAGCAACTATAGTTTCAGCCCTTCAATAGCTTACAATCTATAGGAGACAACAAAACGATGGTTATGGCAGGAAATATACCAAATGTAAATGATGCTTAAATCTTCCAAATAACTACTGACAAAGGCTATCTCCCAGTTTATGTGTTTCTCTGATTAAATATATGATTATATCAGGATAGAATGTGATTGTTAGCATTTACAGTAAAGGAACAGTAACAGGATGCTCAGAACTGTATTCATGGCAAATGCAGAAGAGAGGAGACTGGAGATACATTTTTAAATTTCTATAAATTTTCTATCACAATGTGCCTTTTTTTGTGGCAATTCAGTATATTTTTGCTATTGGACCTTAGTGTTTTGACACAGCATACTTAACCCTGCAGACTCTGGAGTCGGGGCCTGAATCTGCCCATTAGCTCCACCACTTAGTTCCTTAAGCAGGTCGCTTCATCTATTCGAGTATCCGTTTTCTCATTCTTCATGTGAGCCTGTAGGATGGGTATAACCGCTAGAAGGCCCAAGTGGGATAATCCATGTGCATCAGCTTCCTATTGCTGCTGTTACAAATTATTACATGGAGTGGCTTAAAACTACACACATCATGGATTACCGTACCGTTCTGGAGGTCAGAAGTCTGCGGTGTTTTTCACCAGACTAAAAACTGAGGCATCTCCTTCCATATGGAGGCTCGAGAGGAGAATCCATTCACTTGACGTCTTAGCTTCTAGAGGCCGTTTGTTCACGGTCCCCTCTTCTATCTCCAAAACTAGCAGCGTAGCATTTTCTCTCCTTCAGATTTCTGCTTCCATCCTTCCAGCTCCCTTACCCTGCTCTGTCTCTCTCTTAAATGGACCCTGTGGATTGCAAGGAGCCCACCAAGATGTTCCTTGGGTGTATTACCTTTTCAAAATCCTCACCTTAATCACACCAGCAAAGTCTCTTTAGCCATGCAAGGGGACATATTCACATATCCACCTGTTCTGGGGACATGGATATTTGGGGCGGCGGGGGGGGGGGAGTGTGGAATAGGGTGTTGTCATTATTCTTCCTACTGCCCCATGTAAAGTATTTTTAAAAATCACCTAACACTATTATTTCTTTTGTTTTTTATTTACTTGCGAGAGACAGACAGAGAGAGAATGAGAGCACACAGAAGGAAGAGGAGAAGCAGACTCCCCCGAGTAGGGAGCCTGATGTGGGGCTGGATCCCAGGCCCCTGGGATCATCACCTGAGCCGAAGGCAGATGCTTAGCCCACTGAGCCACCCAGGTGCCCCTAATACTATAGTTTCTTACATACGCTCCCCTTGGCCAACACATTTCTCTAAAGTTTATAAAAAATAGTTATGTGGTCACTTCACATGAAGAAACTGAAATAAAATGAGGTTTAGACCAACTCAGCCTCTGATTGTTTCCCCAGACTATTGTGGCTTATTGTTCTTTGACTTTTTGCTGAGATCAGTGGACCATTAGTTTATATCAGTGGTAGTTGTCAACAGGGAAAAGAGCTAATTGACTATTTCATTATGGCCCCAAAGAAAGTGCATGTGATTTTAATACTCCACTGGGCTTGCAAGGCTATTTCTTAACAAACTCTTTTTTGGGTTTATGTAGTTTAGGCAATTGTGAAGCTTTAAAAGCACACAAACCGATGTTATGAGAAATCTGTATTTTGGGCATCTTCCAACAGGGCTGCTTAGGTGATTTGAAAACATTCAACAACAAAATAAGAGCCAGGATAGACAGCTAAGGAAGTCAACGAGGGACACATACTGGTCAGTTATCAAGAGCAAACTACTTCACAGGAAGCCAGTTTGAGAAAGGAGTTCAAGCTCCAAAACATGGTTTAGGCATCAGGATCTTTTTTTTTTTTTTTTCTGCCAGTCATAACCATCACTCTCTTTTTGTTAGGTTTTTTGTTTTGTTTTGTTTTTGTTTTTGTTTTTCTTTTTAGTAACCTCTACCCACAATGTGGGGCTAGAACTGGCAACCCTGAGATCAAGAGTTTCATGCTCCACCGACTGAGCCAGCTGGGCGCCCCACAAACATCACTTTCTTCAAGATGTAGCTCAAAACTAGCCATCCCCCTGCAGCTTTTCCCTCCACCTGTCCCCCACCATGACCTAACCTCTTGTCTTCTATCCTCTCACACTTAGGAGACGTGTGTGTGTACGTGCGTGTGTGTTATTATGCACACAATTGTACATATGTATTACACACACACACACTAAAAATGCTGTGTTGTCTCTTATTTTTTTTGTCTGTTAAATTCATATGTAAACTACCAATTCTCCTGTATCCCCCATAGAGTAACTAGCACTGTAGCGTACGCTTAATAAACACTTGCACATGACAAAATGAATTCTTTGCTTTGGTTGAAAAGGACTTCAGCCCCGAAATGAGCCCCTGTGTTTGTGTGTAGGTTTTAATGGCTCATTTTCTTGTCAGACTTCCTCTGGTTAGGAACGCCGTGGCAGCACCAACAGTGTAAAGGGAAGATTTTATTGGAGAACATTTGGAGGATTAGAAAAATCTCCAGAGCCTTGGAAGCACCACATTGTGTGTTCAGAATTCTATTTTATTCTGTCTCAAGATCAGAATAAGCAGAGAAGAAAGATGGCAAGATCCACAGGGTTCCATATGTGAGGCTAGCCCCCAACCCCCTTCAGAAGTAAGTGGGAGGAAGGAAGGAGCATAATCATTAGAGGATTTCTCATTCAGCTGTGTTAATTCTCCTCCGGCGGCAACTTTGCATATGAGCTCTTAACCCTGCAAAATGTATTATTGAGTACATGATGAATTTAATTAGTTGTAAGAGTTATCCTCTTTCCTGGTTTTACTAAAATAACAAACAAACAAACAAAATACCTCGGGATAATTGGTCCATTCAGACCCAAAGAATTCAAACAGTATTCAATGGGATACTACAGTGCTCGTACCTTTTTATACTTTTGTTCCTCTAGTGAGCCAAGGAAAAAAAAAAAGTTTTTTTTTTTTTTTTTGCATGGAAATTACTTGCTAGTATAAAGAGTGAATAAGGCACCCTGTAGTGTTCCAGAAAAAGTAATTTATCAACCACATACTAGGGTTCTAGGAAAACCCTAATTTTTCCCCTCTCTAAGTTCAATTTTTTATTAACGTCATTAGACTAGGCTTTTTGAAAATGAGGAGAGACTCTGAAGTCAGAATTACACCAGTTGTGGAAGTGACTGTCACTGTCCCCATCCCTCCACCTCAATCCAATTCACACTTTTATGATTGGCTTCCTTTCTGACCCATGCTTGTTAATTATATCCAGCTGTAGGCAAATTGCTCTTCCAAATTGGCAACACCGAGCTCTCAAGCTGCTCAATTTTTTTTTTTTTCTCTCCTGGATAAAACCTTTGGAGCATGCATTTTCTTGACTAGTGTTTCTGAACTAATCCTCAGTTATGGATATTTTAAAGGGTTCAAGGGACTCACGAAATAACTTGGTTTTGAATACAGTGCATTTCTTTCCATTTGATCCCAAATGACCTAAGAACATATAGAGAGAAGGATTTCTGTAGAGACTTAGGCCCAGAGCCATCGCTGTTCGCTGTTCGATTTGTGTTCCTGGATGCTCCGATGTTAAGTTCTAAGTAGTGATTGGCCAGGTCCCAGCACTACTCCAGGGAGCAATTGGGCTTTGCCCTACAGTGGAAGACCCAACACCCACCCAGAACAACAGTTTTTAAAGACACAACAGGCACTTTCCCTCCCCTTTTTTTTTCTTTTCTGGAAGTCTCTGCTGCGTTCAAGGGCTTTGTTGTCAGAAATTCCCTGCCCCTCCCTTCCTGGATCCATACATACCCATGCAAGAATTTTACAATAAGGAAATGCTTTTAGTTGTTTTTCTTTTCTTTTTTCTTTTTCTCTTTCTTTTTCTTTTTTTGTTTTTGTTTTTGTAAAGAGAAAATGGAAGCTCATTTCCACCTGCCAGCCCAAGAGGCTCAGTCTGGCTAATTGGCATTAAGAATTTTGCACCTAACTCAAATGAACATTTTTAGAGATGAGAATTAAGCATATAGGCATTGGCAGGAAGGTGGGAAGGAGATTCGTAGTCAGAATGCCCAGGTCAAAGAGACAGCTCTGCTATTGACCTGTGTCAAACCTTGGCCAATCTTAATCCCTCTAAGCTTTGGTTTTCTTCCTCAGTTAAGTGAAATTAATACTACTACCTTCCCTGGCTTCAATTCTCCTAGGGTTTGATACATTGAGGAAAGATTGTGATCATGTGGGTGAATAGGCGTTCCACACTGAAAAGCATATGTAAGCAATTAGTTCTTATTAACAAGCTGAGGATATTATCTAATTGCTTATAAACACATGCTGTGGGTACTCATGGTCTGTCATCGGGTAAAAAACTTTGCTCCTGCTGGGTACAAATTTGTGCATAATCCTTCCACGGAAGGAGAAAAGAAAAATAACATTTACTCAGCGACCAGTACCATCCAGCCCCTTTCATATCTATACTATAATTGAATTTACATCTATATTAAAACTCTATACAGTTGACCCTTAAACCACACAGGTTTGAGCAGCATGGGCCCACTTGTATGCAGATTTTTTTTAATATAAATACAGTGTAGTTTACTGTAAATGTATTTTCTCTTATGCTCTTCTTAACATTGTCTTGGTTTATTGTATTAATACACTGTATAATACATACATGGAACATATGTGAATCAACTGTTTATGTTGTCCATGGGTTTCTGGTCAACAGTGGGAAATCTCCTAGTTAAGTTAGTTAAGTTTTGGGGGAATCAAAGTTATATGGCTGTGAAGGGGTCAGCGCCCCTACCCTGGTGTTGTTTGAGTCAACCATATCCCATTTAGTTACCTGAAAATCTGTTTAGTTTCATTCTCAGACGAAGGAAGTTGAGATACAGAGATATTAAATGTTACTTGGCAGTGCTTCCCCACCTCTGTTCCCTGAAATCCTAATCGTGAGCAATACCTCTTTATCAAAGTGTTCTATGGTCTAAAACTTTGAGAAGCTTTGTATCCTTTCCCCTCTTCCAGATTCAGGGTGTATAATACCATAATGGTAACTGTGGAAAAAGTGCTATGTAGTAAAGAAGACTGTTTTGGTAAAGGAACCTTTCACCTTTGCACAACTCAGGGTTCTCCAAGCTTACTTGATCTGTAGACTCTATTTTCCATCATACTTAATGAAATGTTGATAAAATTGGGATTCTACAGAAAACATTTTCCCAAACACGGATCCGAATTCATGACTGGAGGTAGTATGAGGTAAATCTGCAATCTAGAACACAAACCTGTCCTCTTTAAAAGATATACTCTCACCCTCTACCCAAATGGTAGGAAACTAGAGGAGGTCAATCATTAAATTTTATTATTCTGTATCTACTATTAAATTTACCAATATTATCATTTATGGTTTTTTTCATTTTTCATTACTTTTTAGTTGTAATCATAGTACATTTTGATTTATGTCTTCTATTTCTTTTATTGTAGTAAAACATATATTACCTAAACATTTAGCACTTTAACCGTTTTTAAATATACAGTTCAGTGGCATTAAGTACACCTTGTCGTGCAGCCACCCCTACAGTGCATCTCCAAAACGTTTTCATCTTCGCAAACCAAAACTTTGCACTGTCTTCTTTTTTTACCCATCATTTTATCATATGTATTTTCCCATGTTGCAACATGCTTCTTTTTTAATAACTATTATTTCTAGTGGCTGTGAGATACTCTATCTAGATAATGTTCATGAATCTGCCTGCTGTTGAATATTTACATGATTTCCACTGTTCTCTTTTGATAATGACAAATATCTTTGTGTATATAACATTTTCCATATTTTGGATTATTTCCTTAGAATAGCTAATAGATAGAAGAGTACGAACATTTTAGTGATCTTTAATGCATGTTGACTAATTTTTTTCTAAAAGTCATACCAAATTCATACTTCTCCTATGGATTTATTGATATATTCCTTCATTCTATCTTCTGTGAAATAGAGATCTAGTAAGTTCTAAATACCTGCCAAATAACTTAGTGGGAGACAAACATACTCTATTCAAAGGATTTCAACCCACTCTGGCCAGCATTAGTTATTATGGCCAGCATTCATGACAGCTAAGGACAAAAGGACTGATTTACTTGTCTAAAAGTTTTATTTTATTCCTTTGACTTTTAGAGAGTTGTTCTTGCTGGTTTGCTGATTCCTTTTGAGAATTTTCTTGCCTTTCTTTGTTTCCCTTCACCCACTTTCTACTCCTATATGTGCTGATAACCAAATTAACCTCTACTCTTGCTTCCTCACTTGTCAAAAGGGAGTAATAATTTTACCAATGTCAAAGGACTGTCCTCTGAACTCAGTGAGACACTATGTATCTTAGGTCAGTGCCAAGCACATTGTAAGCGCTCTGTAATATTACCTGTTATTACTTCCAGGATAGTTAAAATGAAATGAATCTTCTATCAGTTGACCCAAGGAATAGGCAAGGTAAGAACGGGGTGTGTGGACTTCCCCCTGGCACCATATGTCAATTTTTTCAAGCAGGCATTTTATGTGTTTAAACCAACAAATCTACCAGGTTATGAACTCCCTTCGTCTTTCTTTCAAGAATAGAAGAACAGGTGAATTAGTATATGGATGGTAGGTTTTTGTTTGTTTTTCCTGAGGCATATTCCTGCTAAAATTTTTTTACAAAGTTCTAACACCCCCCCAAAAAAAGTGTGCCTTTCAGTTTGTTTGTTTGTTTGTTTGTTTGTTTTTTGTGATTTAGGATTTAGGAATATTCCTCAAAGAAATAGGAACAGTGATGTCTGACCAGTTATAGGTCAGTGAGTCGAAAAAAAAATTTTACCCTGCACCCTAAGGAAAAATGACTTTTATTGTGCTGAATTGGATTGACAAGCGTTGGGCTAGTCAGTGCACTAATGAGCCAGCCAGAAGACTCCAAATTCTGTTTAATGAAGCTTCTACTGTTAGCAAAATTTTTAAAAAGTCTTTTTCTTCCTGATTTTATGTGTCTATCTATCTATCTATCATCTATCTATCATCTATCTCAAGTTCTATCATAAACTTGGTCATGAACAGTATATATTTAATTTGTCTATTTGTCTCAAGTTCTATCATAACTTGGTCATGAACAGCATATATTTAATTTGTACAAAGGAGGAATATATGGCTCGGTAAACACATTTATATGAATGTCCGATTGAATTTCACATGGTCTTGTTTACAAAGGCTAAATAAAGGCATCTGAGTACCTGACAGATGTCCATCCATAGATGGTTCTGTCGTTCCAGCCACTGCAAAGACGACGTTAATCCTCAATAAAAAGTATTTATTCAGTTGTGACCACGTCTATTTTATTGGGCAGTTTCCAAAAAAAAAAAAAATGAATATGATGCGCACCAACCCGTCTTTTTTTTTTTTTTTTTTTTTACGGAAGCGAGTGAATGTGGCATATGGTGGAACCACTTCAAGCTGCCGAGGAGCTAGCAAACTGTAACATACTTTCCTGTCATAATATAGCATCGTTTTTTCCTCCGGTTCAGATCCTCGGTTGCCGTTTTCAGCGTCGGCGCCAAGTCCTTGCGTTAGAGCCCTGGGTCTGAGGTCTCTAACCGGGTCTTAGCCGCGGGGCTCGGCCGCTTTCCCACGGGAGCCCACCTGTGCGCCGGCGAGCGAGGAGCCTAACGGGGGGGGGGGGGGAAGGGAGAGGGGGGAGGGGTCGCCCCTGCGGGAAGAGGCGGCGCGGGGGGGGGTCAGACCTCGGGCGGCGGGGGGTGGAGAGGGGAGGGGAGGGGAGCGGAGGGGGAGACGCGCCCGCGGCGCCCCCTGCAAAGTTGCGCGACGTTTATTCCGGCCCAAGTTTTATTTCTCCGGGATGGGGACCCACGGGCGGCCTCCGGGGTGGGTGTCCCGGCCCCGCGGGTGGCCGAGGAGCCGAGAGGCGCCCCCGGGGGCGCGGGGGCTGCGGCTGCGGCTGCGGCTGCGGGGCGCGGGGACCCGAGGCCAGG
This sequence comes from Canis aureus, assembly GCF_053574225.1. Lineage (NCBI taxonomy): Eukaryota > Metazoa > Chordata > Mammalia > Carnivora > Canidae > Canis > Canis aureus. The sequence continues at coordinate 67,648,501 of NC_135611.1, read as the reverse complement.
CCGCCGCGCGGGCGCCGGGCTTTGTCCGCGCTCGGCCTCGGAGGTCCGGCCCCTCGGCTCCCCGGGCCCCGCGTGCGGCGCCCGGATTCGCGGAGCGGGGCCGCCGCGAGCCGCGGGGAACAAAGGCGGCGGCGGGGGCGCGGGGGGGCGCGCGGGGGGGGGCGCGGGGGGCGCAGGGGCGAGGCGGGAGGGGGAGGCCGGCGCCGCGCCCGCCCGCATTCCTCCCGAGCTCCCGGGGCCCGCGGGCCGACGTCACCCCCGGCTCCGCCCCCGTCCCTCCCCGAGCAAAGTAACTCCTGGCTCCCGGGAGCCGCCTCCGCCGAGCATGGAGAGCTGCCGCCGCGGCCGGCCGGCGACGCGGGCGCCCCGGGGCTAGTCGGGCGGGCGGCGGGCTCCGGCATCGGCACCGGCACCGGCACCGGCACCGACGCGCGGCGGGCGGCGGGCGGAGGGCTCCCCGGGGCCCCGCCGCGCCTGGCCGAGCGGCTTCAAACTTCTCCCAAAGTCGACATGGATGCGGCGGCGGCGCTGCCCGTCCTCGCGGCGCTCTCGCTCGCGGCGCCCTGGTCCCCCCTGGGGTCGGCCCGCGGCCAGTTCTCGGCAGGTGAGGCGCGCGGGGGGCGCGGGGAGGGCGCGGGGAGGGCGCGGGGAGGGGCGCGCGCGGGGCACAGACGCGCCCCAGAGTTGGCGCGGGCGGGGCGGGTCGCGGGGCGCGGGGCGCTTCCACCTCCGCGACCCTTTGTCCGTCCGGGCGGCCGGGGCGGGGGGGGGGGGGACCCTGCGCTCCCGGGCATCGGGGGCCCCCGCGCGGCGCTGGGGGAGACGGAAGGGAAAGTACTTGGGACTGCGGGGACCGCCGCTCCGCTCGCCGCGCCGCTGCTGGCCGGCCGCCCCAGGAGCGTGCAGGGCGGGCGGGGGGGGGGGGGCGGGGATTTTTTCTTTTTTTCTTTTTTTTTTTTTTTCTTCTTTTCCCCGGGAAGCCATTGTCAGAAACGTGGAGACTGGAAGCGGCTGACCCCGGCGCGCTGTGCCAGGTGCTTTTTGGCCCGGGAATAACCTCCCGGGACCATTGTGTGCCTACTTCCCCGTCCCCCTCCTCCCCTCCCCCCGGCCCGGCCTCTCTCCTCCGCCCGCGCCGGCGGCGGCGCCGTCTGCCCCGCGTGCACCGCGTCGTGACCGAGGGCCGCGAGCGCCCACGCCGAGCCGCCCCGGGCAGCGGGTCCGGGCGACGGGGGCTGCGGGAGAGGCCACCCCGGGGCCGGCAGGTGGGCGCGTGGGCTTCTCGGCGGAGCCGCGGGCCGCGCACCTTGCGCCCCCCACCCCCCGGGGCGCTGAAGTTTCACCAGGTGGACGCGGGGCGGCGGGCTCCGGGCTCCCGGGCGCCCCCCGCGGGTCCCCACAACTTTCCCGGCCCAGCGCGGCCGGCGAGCGCGCCTGCTGCCCGGCGGGGGCGGTGCGGGGGGAGGCGCCGCGGGGCGCGGACGACCCCGGCAGGGCGGCGAGGTGGCGGCCGCCCGGGTGCCCGGAGCAAAGTCCGCTCGCGGTGATGGGATCGGGCTCGCTTTCCCGGCAGCCCGTCCCGCGCCGCGGCCCCGCACCCAGGGCTCGGGCGGCTGCAGGCGCGGTGCCCCGGCCGCCCGGAGTGCGCGTGCAGAGCCACAGCCGTGCGCCGTGGCGGGGGCGCGGGTTCCGATGCCCTGAGCTGCGGCGCCGCGTCCTCTCGGCCCTGCCGGCCACCCGGAGCTGCACCCGCGCTGCTCTAAGGCGGTAGATCCGTGGCTGCAAGTGCTTAGGTGCCGCGCTGCTCCAGGTCCTTAGATGCGGTGCTCTAAGTCCTTAGATGCTGTGCTGCTCTAAGTGCATAGGTGCCGTGCTGCTCCACGTCCTTAAATGCGGTGCTGCTCTAAGTTCTTAGATGTGGTGCTACTCTAAGAGCTTAGGTGCCCTGCTACTCTAAGTCCTTAAATGCGGTGCTGCTCCATGTCCCTAGATGCGGTGCTCCTCTAATTCCCTAGGTGCCATGCTGCTCTTAGTGCTTAGGTGCTGTGCTGCTCTAAGTCCTCAGAGGCAATGCTGCTCTAAGTGCATAGGTGCCGTGCTGCTCTAAGTCCTTAGATGTGGTGCTACTCTAAGAGCTTAGGTGCCCTGCTTCTCTAAGTCCTTAAATGTGGTGCTGCTCTAACTCCTTAGGTGCCATGCTGCTCTAAGTCCTTAGATGCGGTGCTGCTCTTAGTGCTTAGGTGCTGTGCTGCTCTAAGTCCTTAGATGCAATGCTCCAAGTGCATAGGTGCTGTGCTGCTCCACGTCCTTAAATGCGGTGCTGCTCTAAGTTCTTAGATGTGGTGCTACCCTAAGAGCTTAGGTGCCCTGCTTCTCTAAGTCCTTACATGCCGTGCTGCTCTAAGTGCTTAGATGTGGGCACGTTAGGGTGCTGTTGGTTTCCGGACAGTGTGTGTTGCCAGCGCTGCAAGCCTCCGCTCCACCCGGTGTGTAGTTTGCTGATTGAAACTTTGGCTTCTACCGGTTGCGAGCTGAGCCGTTCCTGTCTTCCAGGGTTGCCGCTCTCTGTGTCGCAGCAGCTGATGGCTGTATTTTCAGTAGTAGAGAAACTTTCGTATTTCTTGTTTCGAATGTTATTTACCCTTTAGTGAATCTTAGATTTCCTCCAACAGAATGTGCAGATGGGCTTTTCTGATCCCTGGAGTTTAGGTATCTCTAATGAACGGCCGGGTGCTTGGACACGCAGGTCTCTAAGTAATTTAAGCAAATGTGCCGGGCTTTGCTTTAGTGACAAAGCAAAACATTTCACATTATGCTATGTTAGAGGTAGGGGATGTGCAGTCCTCATAAATGCCATTCTTGCAGGACCATATCAGGTAAATTTTGCCATTCAGGATTTACATATATGCCCAGATAGAAAGGCTTTTTATTCCCCCCTCGTTTAAAGTCAAATTTGTGAATCTGCTTTTCTCCACACATTGAAAGTTTTGTGAACATTGTCACGTTCTGATTATCCTAAACCATTCAGTATCCTACTGTCATCAGATTTCAGGGCAGTCAGATTGATTGCAAATATATAGAGAGGTTGGAGTTGGATTCTTTCTTGCTCTTTTTTTTTTTTTTTTCCTGGATTCTACTTTAAATAATGAACTTTTGTTTTGAGAAATTTCAATATAATGGTCTCAAAGACCAAAACAAATATATGTTTGGAATTTTTAAATATCCTCTTAAATCATATCCATTAAGGCCAGTTTACCACTTTTAGATATTATCATGTGGTTTCTAATGTAGTACACTTCAAAAGCAAGTTTTGAAACACTAAAGATTCTTGGATGTGTCATATACTCATCAGTATGCTTTGTTTATTTTTTATTTTTATTGTTTTTTTTTAAGATTTTATTCATTTATTCATGAGAGATGCAGAGAAAGAGAGGCAGAGACACAGGCAGAGGGAGAAGCAGGCTCCCTGCGGGGAGCCCGATGTGGGACTCGATCCCGGGACTCCGGGGTCACGGCCTGGGCCGAAGGCAGGCACTTAACCACTGAGCCACCCGGGCCCCACCCGGGGTTTAAATGCTTTGTTTAAACCACAAATTTAAGAGTATTTTTATCATTGTGACTTTTTCCTTAGGTTTTGGAATTAAAGTGTAAAATGCTGCATGGTGAGCCTCCTTAAAACCAGAACAGCCTATAAATATCAGCCTGTGTTATTTCAGCTTCATCCTTCGCTTAAAACGATTCCAGTACTATCATATCTGGGGAAACTGAGGCACAGATGCACAAAGATGCACCGGCACTCACGGGGTTGTGCGGCTATTATCTTTTGATGCGACAGCGCAAGATGGTTTTCTGTGCGGGGACTCAGGTGACTGACAGACCAGTCACAGAGAAGGAACTTGGGACTCGGCTTTGTCATCTGTACAGTGGGAGCAATACTAATCCCCGTCTACACCTTTCCACCTGGTGTTATGAGGAGCGTGTGGGATGATCCACGTGAGGGGCCCTGGGCCCTGTGGGCGGTAAAGCCCCGCACTGTCCGGCTGCGGTCGCCCTGCATTAAGGCGGCCCGACTGTGGGCTCCCTCGCTCACCCCACGCCCGCCTGTCGCGGCAGCCGTTGGGCGTTTGGGGGTGTCTTTCCCCGACCGTCACCATCGTGGTGGTGAGCGGAGGCCTAGACTGGCCGTGCGGGGACGTGGGCAGCGCGGGGAGACAAGTGACCCCTGACGAGGTGTTTGGCTCTGCTCCGCTGGCCTCCTGCGGGTGGCTGCGGGGACGTGCGCGTGGCGGGGCTGGCACCCGCGACCTTGGTCCCGTGAGGGGAGAAGAGGCGCGTGGCCGGTCTGCCGGGCGGGGTGGCGTGGCGGGCCTCGCCAGCAGCCAGGGGAGGACACTGTCGTGTCGGGGCGGTGCCCTCAGTGCCCAGGGCGGGCCGCGGGGCGTGGGCATGACGACGGTGGGGACGGTGGCTCTGTGAGCCCGTGCTGCCCTGGGCCCGGGTCGGGCCGCGCCTGTGAACAAGGCCGCCCGGCGTCCCCGCGGTCCCTGCGGTCCAGTCCGTCCCCCTCGTGCTTCCTGCCTCCGGGGGAGGCCTCCGCTCCTTCTCCGGCCTCGGCTGACCTGCACCGCTCGGGCCCTCGGTCAGTGGAAACTATGGACTGTGGCGCCGGCCGGCCGGGGCCTGGACACTCCCAGGCCCGGTGTCCCCTCCCTGTCTCACCACCACCCCCCCCCCCGGCTCTGCTGGTTTTCCTGGACGCAAGGCGTCCCTTGGCCCGGGCCTCCCGGAGGAGGCAGGTTGGGCTGCTGCTGGGCGCTGGCCTGTGTGCTGCTCATACTCCCTGTGTCCACTAGTGCCAGCTGGACAGCGGGTCCCCCCTCGGCCCTCCCCCCCGCTGCACCCGGTGACCGCAGAGCCCCCAGCCCAGGGGGCAGCCCCTCTGTCCGCGCCCGTGTCCTCGGGGCTGGACGCGTCCTCAGGGGCTGGAAATGGGATTCGGCTGCGGCCCAGAGCGGGCGCCGGTTGCCCTGTCACAGCTCATCCTTCTACACATTTTTGTGGCCTTGAAAACGCATTTGATCCCTGGGAGGGGACCCCCCCACAGGCGATCCGTGCGTTGCCTCCTGGGCCCCCTGAAGCCCGACACTCGGTCCCTGGAGGCGGCGTCGGGGCCCGTGTCCAGTGTGCCTGGCGGCCAGAGGCTGGCGAGGCTGCCCCCGTGCGCCCCGCGCTGTCCCTGCCTCCGCTCGCTCCTCACCCCGCGGGCTGGGGAGAGCTGCAGACCAGGGCACGGAGCACCAGGAGAGTTTCCAGCTTGCTCTGAAGACAAAACAAAGAACCCTAGGATTCTGCGTGTGTGTGTGTGTGTGTGTGTGCGTGCGTGCTGTGCGTTTGATCTTTGATTTAATTTTCCAAAGAGGGGAGAAAAGCGCCTTATTTTTGAGTTGTTTATTGGAGCCAGCCTTTGCCTCCGTCCAGACGCATTCATTTCTCATTCTGTGGATGCAAGAATTTCCCTCCGTGGATGCCTCTCAGACTCTATCCTTTGATCAGCTGTATTTGTTTTGTGTTCTTTTATCAAATGGTGTTTCTCTTTGCCTAAAAAGGTTATAATTGCTATTGAACATGACTTGTTTCTTCACTCAAACTCATGCTTGTTTGTCATAGTGCCGAGCGGTGGGGTCTCCCCGGTTCGCTGTGTCTTAAACTGGTACTTGCTAACCTATTAAGTGAGTACGTCTGTCCGTCAGGCTAATGTTAATTTCAATGGAAGCCAGAGATAAAGTTGTAAATCCCTGAAATGGTATTTTAATGTCACGGGGTGTTTGTGCTTAGGTATCTCTGAATGGAAGCGAGACTTTAAGTTCCTTTTTTTGTAAATGGGGATGGAACACATTTGAGGACCATATTGCTTGTTATTTTGAAATAAGTGACATAAGTTGCATACAACTATGCTTGGGAAAATGGAAAAAATATGTTTGGATGTTTGATTTTGGTGAGAACTGTGGAGGTAGTTTATACACTCTAAACTCTATCTTCGGAGAAACGTGTTTTTATGAACAATGCGTTTAAAGAAGGTTCATCCCAGGTGCAAGTTTTCCTCAGTTCCGTGAAGATTCTGTTGAGAGAGGGATGTTGATTTTCGTGAAGTTTTCTTACGGTAATTGTTTTGTAGTTAATATTTTCGTAATGAAAACTGAAGGTACGTAATTCAGCCCAGTTTTGTGAGGTTTTGCAGGGTGTTGAGGTCCTGGGAACACGCCGGGTGGGTGGCGGGTGTGTAAGACCGCATCGATCCTGTGGAACGTTGCCATTTCATCACTTAACTCTGCGTGGAGTTTTTGGCTTTCTCGGTTGTGTGTTGATAATCCATAAAAATTACGAGTGGCCTATTTTGTCACTTACAATTGTTTTAGGAGCACATTAAGTAGTCTTGAATGAAGTAATCCACGTTCCCACCTTACGTGTTTGCAGAGTTCTGTTAATAAAAGTGATGAGCTGGGCGGTGTTGGCTGCATTTTTCTACAGGTCAGTCATTCTAGGAGTCATCTTCTTAAGAGGAGCGCAGATAGAAATAAAGCCGCATAAAAGGGTGTCTAGGTGAGTTCTTATCTATTTTGTTGGGAAAGCTGAAAGATCTAAGTGCGTATCTTGGAGACACACACCCACACACACATCCTAACCGTGATAGAGCTTCGTTGTCCACGGGTTTGGGTGAGAAGGAAGCTAAGGACACCCACAGACGGAATCAAACTCCTGTACTTACATTTTGGAAAGAGTATTGCAAATAATTACTTTGCCTGTTTCACAGATGAAATGGATAAATGAACGAAAGAGTGTATAATGTATTGTACCGTACTTCTAGTGTGAAGATACTAAATCTTCCTCCAGATTGCTGCCTATTTATATAAGCCCTTCCCAGTGCGGCCTGCCTCCCAAAGCAGCTGCTCGCAGGCCGGTTCTCCAAACCCTGTCCAGAGCGGCAGCTGACCAGCTCCAGAAATTCCCCTGATGCTCACTGGGTGGTGGGGTGGCCCAGCAGCTGCTTCCCATGGCCCATCTCCTGGATGTGATTCGCCTTAGGTCGTTCAGCAGACTCAAGCGGGAAGAGGAAGAGCCCTCCAGCCCACCCAGGCCTTGATGTCGGACTCTTCATGGTCATTGGGTTCATCGGCTCCAAGGCGCCCTAGGATTTTGCTGCTCGAATTGTGGTCTGTGGACCAGCAGCATCGGTCTTGGGACCTTGTGAAGATGTTGTGGTCACCTGTCAGAGCTCTTCTCAGAACTACTGGTGCAGAATCTGCATTTTAATAAAATCCCCAGGTGATTTGCTTGAGCGTGCAGTTTTGAGAAGCACCGCTTCAGGGCAAAGACGGCTCAGCTGGAAAAGATTGGTCACAGGCACTTTACTGTAGAATTGTGAGAGTATTGTGAAGGGATTAATTACAGGACGAAACAAATTTCCCCGGAATTATATTTCTGATCAGTCTTTACTTAATTATAATCTAACACCCCAGACAACAGTACTGGTGACTTCTTAAATAAAATACTTTGACGATTTTGAAAGAAGTATTTTCATAAGGGAGTAAAAATCAGGCTAAGTAGTTTTGGCTGTGAACGTGTTGTGTGAGCAGATTTAAAGGTAAATAGATTATCGAGGAGCCAAACCTGATATATGCCCGTAGTTTTTATCTAGCATACTGATATGTTGATACAGGAAACGATGCTCCCTCTGATAGTAATAGTAGGAGCAGTTTCTTGTTTTATATTTCTCTTTTTCTTCTAAGCGTACTATAAAGATCTGGGTAATAAGGAGCTCATTTATAGGACAGTCAAATTTAATGAATGGGAGTTAGCTAGACTGCGTTAAATATCATTGGTGTTCTTTTTACTATCTTTTGTGCTCATTTAAGAACAGATTCTTGTCAGTTTTCTCAAGAGAAAAATTATGATGTAATAGACAGTGTATGGTATTCATGTCAAAACACAATTTTACTCGCATTTTATAGCTTGCTTTAGCATTCTTTTAGAAAATGAATTTTCCCAGAAGACCTAATTGCCTTCTTATTAATGAGCCTGTAAGTGTGTTTTGTTATCCATTTACTATTCTAAACGTGTCTACTTTGGCTGGCTGTTTTAACAGTGAAGTCTCTGATTAAATCACGACTGCCGTATTTGTTTTTGCCATTCGCTGGTGATTCAGAAAATACTGGCATAACGACGTGGTTATGGCAGAGACTAATGGAAAACAAGAAATATAAATTAATGTTAACCCATAAGAGTTGGTCGTATTACGGTATCGGGAGCGGGAGTTTGGGGCAACACACAACAGAATTCTCTGCACGTTTGGCTGGAAATGAAACGTCTCTTAACCTGTGTTGTGTGAAATACAAAATACGTAGTTGCTGGACTTGTAAATAAACTACAAATCAGTGATTCTCACGTTTGCTTATACGAGGCACTGGTGTTTAAAGGAGGAGGTTTGGCCGTAGATGGATCAGTGCTGGCGGGGAGCTTAGTGACGGAGAGGAACTCTGGAAGGTACTTCCATCATCTTAAAGAGCTTTAGAGTCTGAAGAACTTGACTTGTTATGTTTTCTAACTTTACTACGAAATCTAGAGCTTTCCCTTTGTGCTACTTCTACTTTTGTTCCTGTCGGCAGTAATTAGGCTCACTCATTCTCTCGCGTGTTGGAGAAGAGCACTTGCAAAAACAATAGGAGCTGCCGTGATCTGAGGGCCGACGGCTTGCCAGGCCTTAGGCTCACTGCTCCACAGGAATTGAAATCCTCCCAGTAATCCCTGAAGATTGGAATCCTCTCTGCTTTGCCCATGGAGGACTCAAGAGGCTAAGTAGTAACTTGCCTCAGGTGACAGTGTGAGTCAGTAGTAGAGCCAAAATTCACTGTGGAATATATACATAGAGGTAGCAATGAGGCAATTTTTTGGTTGCATGTTGGCAGAGAATGCAACTCAGGCTGGTTACAACAAAAGAGGAATTTATTTTTTTCTCCTGACTAATGATTCAAGTGAAACTTAAAGTGTTCACGTCATTCCTTTGGAATATCATCTCTTTCTGCTTCCTCCACTTCCCCGCAGGGCACTCTGGGGCGCTTCATTCCATACAGAGGCATGATAGCTTTGGCAGCTCCCATACCACCAGCTTCTCGGTTCAAGTCTAGTATGAAAATATGTACTTTAGGTGGCGGTTGCACCTGCGAAGGCACTGAGGTTCACTCTGATTAGATTCAGTAAGTCAAAGGCTCCGCCTGAGGTGAAGGAAGGAAGGAAGTACACTGAGTGGTGTAGTTTGCTAGGATTCTGGGTTCGGCTCTAGATCCCCACTCAAGTCACGAGGACGGGGTGGGGCCCCTGGCATCAAACCATAGGTTATCAACAGACATGGGGATGGGTTCTGGAAAGACAACCAAGTACAATGTGCTTGCTCAAGATAGAATTAAATGAGGCAGGAGAAGCAAAAGCAAAGCAGGGTGCAGCCATATGTGTATTTACACTCCTTTGAGGGGGAAGAAAGTATATGGTGAGGAAAAGACAGTTGCATTAGATGGTTCCCAGCTCTGGACCGCTTAGCGGGAACAGTAGGAAGACATGGAGGCCTAAGCCTTTAGTCTCTAAGTGGAAGAGGGTAGGGGACGGAGTGGGGGGAGAGGTACTCTGCACCTGGCTGATTGGGTGCCTTGCAGATCAGTGGTTCATAATTTTTGAAATGAAGCTGCACTTTAAAACATGGATTTTATTATTTTCATTATTTTATTCTCTTTGCCTCAGTCCCGAATAAGTCCAACTTACTGGAGTTTCCTTTAATTATTTTGGTTTGCATTTTGAAGTTCTAAAACTGTGTTTCCACATTTAACAGTGCTAGCGAATAAATATGGATTCAACTTCTTTAAAAAAAAAAGAAAAAACTGTGTTTTCAAAAGCAAATCTGACTTAATGATTGGCTTTAATTAAAATTATCCAAATATGAGGTGATGATATGTTTGTGAATAAAAGAGACCATCTTAGTGCTTGGTTTTCATTGTCCTACGTATCCTACATATGTACGTGGATAGGTGTTGGCATGCATGCATTTGGTTATTTATAATAGAAGCCAAAGGGTAAGCTAAGCAGTGGTAAATGATGCTAATTGACCCAGAGAAATAGGATCTAGTAACTCTTCACTTTGGAAACTGATTTTGAAACACTCAAGACGCGAAGGTGAACTTACCGCTTTGATCTTCTCACCTCTGTTGCCTAACTTTATGATGCATATGTGAGCAGCATGCGGCATTCAAGAGGGGGACTGTACAAAATATGCTGGGGTACTCGATAACGAGCGATACGTAGGGACTAGCAGCTGTTTGCCCGGCCTCCCCCAGGTGTATATGGCCTGTGTTGTTGGACGCACATCTGGGCTGGTGGCCTAAAGCTGAGTGTGACTGAGGATCAGGGGCTTAGGTGTGGTTGTGCCACGTTAGACCAGGTGTCATCTCCAGGCATGTCTGTGGTTGGTAATGGCCCTACTCTGGCCAGAGCAGCTGGCCCGGCAACATAGGGTTGCAGGCGGTGGTTGGGGAGGAAGGTGTCTTGACCGGAGCGTGCGTCTTTCTGTCACTGGAGGCTTCTAGTCACACGGCTTTGAGTGTTCTAGTAAGTTACTGACTTATTATTTTCTTCCCCGCTATTTCCTGCTTTCTCTATGACTGTTTTTTAATTCCTTATTTATATTCTTATCAGGCGTGATTCCTGAATGATGAGGTTTGTAATAATTTGCTTAACAGCCTGGCCGGTTGAGGCAGGATGCTATCTAGGGTTGGCCCATTATTGCCCCTTTATCTGAACTGACATTTAAATACTTAGCTAATATATGAGGTCAAGGGGTTGGCAGCGACCTGTTTCAGAGAGAGCAGGAGTTTCCTTTAGAGATCTCCTTACGAGTCCCTTTAGTGCATGGAGCATGCTTGCTATGCCCGTGTGCCCGCCTTAGTTTTGTTACTTCCTGGTATTGAGATTTGGAGATAGTTCCTTTCTGCTGAATCCTTAATTTCCTTGTCATTAAGAAGGGACTGTTACAATGAAGAGTGATTGTAATATCTTCTCTAGTTACTCCACAGGACAATTTTGAAAGGTAAAATTAATAAATGCTTTTGAAAGCATTTTTTTAAATCGTAAACTACCATGAAAATATCAATTATTTTTGATAAATCGTTGCTGAGGGCAAAAATAATATGCCGAACAATGGCAATGAAACCAATAGATGCTTTGTATGTTTGCAGTTATACATTGCATATCTGTTTACATATCGAGGCTTTGGGGAAAGAGGTCGGTATGGTTCTTGTGAACAGTGAGTAAATTTGTTATCCTGTATCATAAAATGCAGCCCTTCAGGTTCATTTTCACTTACATAGTCGTCAACTTTACTACTTTTATAAGTCAATTACTACTTTTGGTAATGCTACCAAATAGTATTTGTATTTTCTCCAGATATGTCAGTCAAGATTACGTGATCATCAAATATTTTTATTGAAAATTTTTAAGCAAATGTCTTAATCATATAGCACATTTAATGTGCAGTATAGTTTTTCCTTTGAATATTTTCATGAAGAAATAGAAAACGCTCTTGATACCTGAACTGGGGTGCCTAGCTGCCAAGAGCGTGGTTCGAAAAAGATTCGTGTGCTTTATTTCTTCTACTGCGCGTATCTTTGACATTTGGTAAGTGTCTGTGCTGTGTCAGGCCGTGGGTACACAGGCAGGCAAGGCAGGCATTGTCCCTGCACTTTGGCAGTAGATCTATGTGACTTTTATGACCATTAAGGAGTGGTTATCTTTGCATAGCTTCATATCTAGCGATCCCTGGGTGAAGCCTGGGGCTGTTTTGTAACTGGCCATGTCCCTTGACCCATGCAGGTCTCTCAAGGGCAGGCCGTCCCTCACAATTTGCTGGTCCACTTTAGAAGTCGCCTGGGAGAGGCCAGCGTGTCAGCAATCTTTCCATCTCCTTGAGTCTACACACAGAAAGCTAGGAGCCTACCCAGAAAAGAATTATGCAGAGATTTGCTGCAATGATAATAAAATTCCATCAAGTGGAATTTCCCAAAAGTTGAGTAATCGGAAGTGTAAGCAAGTGTAAACAAGTTGGGCAGAGGAGAAAGCACGTTTGTTTTTACAGAGGCTCACAGTCCCTGTTCTCTCTCTGGGAAGGAGCTGGAAGGTTGGAGGGCAGCCCCATCCAGGTTGTACGTAAATGTGCCTTCGCAGCGTGAACCTTTGGATGCGGAGGCCCTGGTGGTTCGGCTGCAGATTCTTCTTTGTTGTCACCTAGGGCTGTTGGGGCTGTGTATCGGCTGCCTCTCCTCTCTGCTGCTGCTGCTGCCGCAGTGGACTTCGTGGTCCCAAGTAGCGGGCAGCCTCTAGGCAGGGAGGCCAGAGGCTTTCGGAGAGGCCGACAGTCTGGGATCTGTGGTCTGAGATAACCCGCAGGCTGGCCCTGCACCTGCATCCCTGAAGAGGCAAATTCAATTCCCGGTGCTTTAGTCATTCATTTTGGAGGAGGCAACAATATTGTCATTGAAATACACCTGTTGCTCCACCAGGAAATGGGGATTTTGAACCTCTGGATTAAAGGAGGCCCAGATGACCTGCAGTGTGTGACAGAAGGAGAGAAGTGATTCTGGATGTGCACATTTTTCTAAAGAAAAATAATCCCAAATTCTATAGACCCAAGCTTCAAAACTGAAAATTTAGAAAACTTGTTTTATTTTTTTTAAAGATTTTATTTTTTTAAGTAATCTCTACATTTAATGTAGAGATGATGTGGCTCAAACCCACAACCCCAAGACCCAAAGTCGCATGCTCCACCAACTGAGCTAGCCAGGAACCCCCAAATATCAAAAACTTATTTTAATTTGGTTGAGTCACTAACATTTTATCCCCATTTTGTATTTAAGCAAGGGACACTGGAATGCTGGACTCCACTTATCTATAGCATAATGTTTACAGTCCTAGATTTTGGAATCTGATTATGCATGAATTCCAACATTTTCTTGCTATGGGACCTGACCATGTTCCGTTAGCTTTGGCACCACATCCTATAACAAGATGAGACCAGTTATCTACCTGTCCTGGATGTTTTTTTTTTTTTTTTGAAGAATATTGAGTTAAGGCATTTGAAGAGTGCCTGACACATTAATAAAATTCATTCACTTTAGCTTTTGTTATCATCATCCTAATGAGTGGACTAAATTAACCCATATTTGCATAGTATTCTATCCCAGGCTGTTCTCTTTAAAAATCTCTACCTGGCACATCTTTTACTTTATTAATTAATTAATTAATTAATTAAATCTTTTACTTTAAAATAAAACCAGCAGTAGATAATAGGATGCCTTAAATAACTCAATATGCGGATTAACAAAGACCACAACAAACATTATGAGTAATATCATTCAATGTTTATGAAAACAAGTGGCAAATTTACACGGATTCCTAAAGAATCAGAATCTCAGGATGAATGACCAAAAAAAACCCAAAAACAAATGAACAAAACCCCAACTGTACATATATAGAGTGAGAGTACCAGAAGCTTTAATTTTTATGTATAAAATACCTTAGAAACCTTTGGAAGATACATTTAGCATTTCTTATCCAAGTTGGAGAAGGTAGGAGATTTTGGGGGCATTGGTGAAACAAGCGTGCTTACTGCCTGGACAGATTTAATCTCAGATAAAATACGAAAACTCAAGTATGGGAATAGGATTAAAATGGGCATCGTCCAGTCTGGAGCAGCACTTAGGTTGAGTAATCGGAAAGTGTAAGCAAAAAGTTGAGTAATCGGAAGTGTAAGCAAGAAATGAGATAATAAGCATTAGCAGAAGATGAAGAGATGCCTCCTTAGATCCTAAAAAATATTGTTTTCCCAAAGCTTGTAGGATGAGAAGAGGGTAACCTGTACTGTGCCATTTACATTGGACACATGCTGAGTAAATGAATTCCTGGCATTTGGAACATCTATTTCCCTGTGAATTCTAGATAACATTTTTTTTGTTTTCCTTTTTGCAGGTTGCTGTTGATATTTAATCTTCCCTAGCTCAGGTAGTTTCAAATCCATTTAAACCCCAAGACTTTTTCAAGCCATTGTCAACAGGGCAAAGCCATTTTAGAATCTTGGCATATGGTTGGAGGGTCTGGCTAAACTTTGACAATTGTTCTCTCAGTTATAGAGTTGCTCTTTGGCCACTCACAGAGGCCTGCAGAGGAAAGCCTCTCTAAACTTCAACAAGGATTTTATGTTCCACTCAAGCTTTAGATTTCTCATGTTCTCATTTCTTTCTGTACTTCTTTTAGCTTTAATTGAAATGAACCTCCCTTTTCCTTAAGTTATACTAATGAAAATGCTTGCTCTCCAGATAGAATTAAAAATTCCTGTCAACTTTCTTGTCAGAGAAGCTCTTTGCACTGTAGGTTTGAATCTTGTCGACATAAATACTTTTATAATATTCACTTTACCATAATAATGTGATTTTTGTATTCTGACTGGATGTTCCTCCTAACATAGGTCTTTGAGATAGTGGCGGCCGAGGGTGTTTTCCTAAGCTCCTCACCATTGAAAGACTTTAAGATGTTATCATTTTGATGCAACATTTGACCAAATTCAGCCTTAATAAAAAGGAGCATATTGGGATCCCTGGGTGGCGCAGCGGTTTAGCGCCTGCCTTTGGCCCAGGGTGCGATCCTGGAGACCCGGGATCGAATCCCACGTCGGGCTCCCGGTGCATGGAGCTTGCTTCTCCCTCTGCCTATGTCTCTGCCTCTCTCTCTCTCTCTCTCTCTCTTTCTCTATCATAAATAAATAATAAAAAAAATTAAAAAAGCATAAAGAAACAACAGAACAAACTTGTAGCATTTGTAAACTTAAATATGGAACCATTCAAAAAAAGGGGACGCACACTGGACTGCTTCTTTTGTGCTCTAGAATCATGACCCAGTTATTATTTGGAAAGCAGACTGGTTCTTAAATATGTCACAACAAATACCTAAAGGATACTGAATTGGAAAAAAATTGAGAATGGCAGACCTGTGTGTGGAATGGAGACACTATATAATAGACAGTGTACTTGAATATAATGTATATAGGAAGTGGGGTGCCTGACGGGCTCAGTCGGTAGGGCATGCAACTCTTGATCTCAGGGTCCTGAGTTCAGGCCCATGTTAGGCATAGAACCTGCTTAAAATATATACATATATATTGGTGTATATAAGAACTGTAAATTCTAACCAGTGTGGTTCAGACTGGCTTCTTGTCTTTGGCATGATGAAATTAGAGAAACCTGTAACCAAGGAATGTTGAAGCAGATAAATCCAGAAGGACCCATGTGCTCTGATTTCTTGCTTAGATTTTGCAAAGTAGATTTCTGGCTCATTCTTATCATGGATACAAATCCCAGGTGAGGACTGGGAATTCTTTTGAGGTCTGTTGTTCACTCCTTTAGCTTAGGTACAAAAATTCAGCTTAGGTACAGTAATTTATAGGACAGTGATTTCCCACAGTGACTGTGCTCTTCACTTACATAGCCATTTAAGATCTTTCCAGATCTCAGCAGTTTGCTCACAGTTTGGACTCGGGAGACCAGCAGAAAGAGGCACTTTGTTTACTCCCATCCCTCATTCATACTTGTACCACAGACTTCCTCAGTTGCAGCACGTTTTAGAAAAGCCTAGGGATGCCTGGCTGGTTCAGTCGGTGGAGCTTGTGACTCTTGCTGGATCTTGGGGTTGTGAGTTCGAGCCTGACGTTGGGCATAGAGATTCCTTAAAAAAATAAAAATAAAAACAATAGTTTTCAGGGTGCCTGGCTGGCTCAGTCAGAAGAGCGTGAGACTCTTGTCTTTTATGTGAACAGTGAGGAAAAGGATATATCTATTGTGTGCATTATGGCAGTAGACTTGAACTTTATAGGACAGCATGTTGAATATGACATTCTTAAGAGCTTGTTAAAATGGGTGATACCAGTTTAAATTATTAGCACATTTTTGGCACCATTTGTGGGACAGACAAGACTGATTTGTGCATTCATATGATTGATGGAGGATCCCTGTTAGGCTGGTAAACTAGTGGCTTCTTCACTCCATAAGATATGTATGACAGAGTTTATCTCATTTCTTGTTAATTGAGATAAGTTCACCAAATATTGAATGATTGTCCATTTTTGCACCAGGCAGTGTGTTTGCATAGAAGACAAAGAGGTGAAAAAAGTGACCAAGTCCTTGTACTCAGGGACCTCACAGACTATTTGGAAGATTTTTTTATTTTATTTTTTTATTTGGAAGATCTTTTTATTTTATTTTATTTTATTTTATTTTATTTTATTTTATTTTATTTTATTTTTTTATTTGGAATAGATAAGTTATAATTCAGAGTGGCAGGAACAACGAGAGCGTACCATCTGGATGTGGGAAAAGGACGGTCCCTCACTGTTGGTTAGTTGGGCTTTCCTGGATCAGAAGGTTATCCATGGCGAATCCTCAAGAATAATGGCCACAAAATGCTCATGGAAAACTGAGGAAGTAATGGTGATGATGACAAATGCTTAAAATGGGATTTAAAAGGAAAAAAAAAAAGACCCATGTTCAGGTTTAACCATTTGCCAATTTCCATAGTTGTAAATGCTACCTCTATGGCTGATACCAAATTACCAATGTGAATGACGTCACTGAACGCAGTTGGGAAGAGATGAGTAGTAGCACACCTTTATATAATGTTTTGCCACCATACAAATAAATACAAGAGGAGTAAATAACTTTAAGAACATTAATGTTGTAAAAGTAAAATATTTAGGATATTCTTTATTTTAATGCCTCTGTTTTAAATATAATTTATTCAACTGTAAGATTGTACAATTTAATTCTTGAAAATGACTGTTAAATAACTGGCTCACAAAATTGCTGGAAATTTTAACAGTTGTGGCTCAGGAGCTGTATGGGCTGGCTCTACTACTCGATGCATTATAATCTTGGTTATGGGGGTGATGGGTACAGCGAGTGCCTCCTCTTTAATTACGAGATTTTTTCTATAACACTCTCCCAATAAAGTAGAATTTAGTCTGAGAAAGTCGTTCCCACTGAAACTCATGAGCGAGGATTTAGTTTTCAACAAGGCTTAGGTTCATGGATAGGAAATGCTCAGCTCAGAAGGCTTTGGGAGCCATCTACCTCTGTGGAATCTACTCTCGGGAAAAGCCCTAAGAAGACTGTTTTCCTGCTGAGTTGGAGTTTTTCTCACTGCACAGGCTGAGTATCTTTGGTTGTAAGTGTTGGTGTGAGTAGTCACTCTCCTTAAGGGCTGTTAACTTAGAGCCGTGCTAAGTATGCTTAAGTAAGTTTTTCAGTGCTTTTGAATTATGTGCATTTTCATGCTAAGCACCATCTTTTCCAGAATATTTCACAGTAGGGGTGGGTTTCCAACCAAGATAGCTTTAAAATTATTATGTAATCCTTATAATAATATATCACTGTGGCCCAGAAGAACACCCAACATTTAACTTATTCAGAAATATTTGAAGACTAAACATGCCAGCGAAAGTGAATGGATTTGCATCCTTTACATTGTTGCTTTGATGGACTTTTTTGGATGTAATGAGATTAACATTTACAAAATCTATATTTTTTTATATAAGGCATATATTTTTAAAATTTATTTGACTTCTTGATTTAATGATCCTTTGTTATTATTTCTCACCATTGAATGATCAATTATCAATTGTTTGCCAAAGTTACTTCTGATTATTTTACTTGTCTGAAATTCTTTTTCATCTTCTGATCTCGACCAGTGCCACATACAGGTGGAATGTTGTTTTAACATGTGCTCGCTCTTACAGTACTGATTTCCATAAGCCCAAGAATATTTCATGTTCTGAAAAACACCATGTACATTAATCCTACAGTGTTAAATGAAAAATTTTTGTGCCCTATATGCTTTTGTTAAGCTCTGCCAATGAAGAGTTGGTGTCTAAAAGTTAGCTGTTCATACTTAGGAGTGTATTATAAGATAGTTTATGAAATTGGCAGATTGTATATATGTTTTTTTCCCCTTTAGTAGGAAGGTGTGTGTGTCTGTGTCTGTGTCTGTGTGACTTTAGTTTAGTAATATAATGACAAGGTGCTGACAAGGCTCCCAAGTGACTTCAGTTGGCAAAATGGGTTTTTCTCTCTATGACTTTTCTCTGTATATCTTCACATAAAACCTTTCATATCTGGGGGAAAAATTTTTTTTCTCTCTCACATATGAACCATTTCAAGAATTTGGAAGGATTCCAAACTTCACAACTTAAAACTGGATTGCATAACAATTTTTCCTCGTTTGTTCAAAAACAAAATACAGATTTTAATTCTTAATTAGGGGTCTGTCTCCTGGAAGAAACCAAGTGGGAGAAGAGATACAGACAAGTATTACTTAGTATTATTAATAAAGGTGTAGTACTAAATTGGCTCGAAGTTTTGTTTTTCTCCATTTAAACAAGGTTATAGGAAAGAGGCATATGTTCATATAAACTCTCAGGGATTTACTTTATAAATGAATTTCGAGTGTATGAGCGGGATCAGTAAATGTTAACCTCCGTCTTTACTTTTATGCCTATAATACTGTAGCAATTAATTGATATTCAGAATGATGGCTGAATTAGTTAAGCATAATAGAAGATTTAATTATGGGAGGTATACTGTAGTAATGCATAAGGCTGGAAGGCTCACCGATAGTGGTCACAGTGATTGAAATGAAAGTACCTCCCCTTCCCCCCATTTCTGAGGTAATCAAATGATTTTGTTATCCAGGACAAACCATTTTAGAGCATTTGTTTTTAGTAGACAACTTCTACTTAGTATTACTTTCTGTGGCAACACTGTTTGTTCATCAGGGCCTGATAAAGATCTGTAATTTCTCACTGTCTTAACCACTTTTTTTTTTTTAAAGATTTTATTTATTTATGCATGAGAGACACAGAGAGAGGCAGAGACACAGGCAGAGGGAGAAGCAGGCCCCTGCGGGGAGCAGGATGTGGGACTTGATTCCAAGACCCAGGGGTCATGACCTGAGCCAAAGCCAGATGCTCAACTACTGAGCCACCCAGGAGTCCCTTTTTTTTTTTTTTTTTTTTAAGAGCGGGAAGGGAGGGAGGGGCAGAGGGAGAGAGAGAATCTTAAGCAGGCTCCATGACCCACGTGGTGCCCCATGTAGGGATTGATGCAGGCTCAGTCTCACTGCACTGAGATCATGACCTGAGCCCAAGTCCAGAGTCCGATGCTTGACCGATTGAGGCCCCAGGTGAAGCCTGATGACATGACACAGCAGTGCGTGGGCGTTAGGCTTTTACCTGATACTGTGTCAGAAACTGAAGCCATTGGTGTATGTTTCTCTGGGCTGTTCACGTGTCATTTCAAAGGGGGAAAATCCTTCTTTAATGTTTTAGGCCCCTTAACCTAGAGTGACGTTAACTTTCAAAAACATTATTTTCAGTAGTTAAAATTTTAGTGTGTCCTGGGCCAAGTACTTTACAGGCATCAGGTCAGTATTTCCAACCTGCCTGTAACCACGCACTTTGGGGATAAGGGCTTCGGTTTGGCAGGGAGTGGCCAGTTTAAAAGCAAAGCTAACCTTGAGATCCCTGGGTGGCTCAGCGGTTTAGCGCCTGCCTTTAGCCCAGGGCGTGATCTTGGAGACCCGGGATCGAGTCCCACGTCGGGCTCCCTGCATGGAGACTGCTTCTTCCTCTGGCTGTGTCTCTGCCTCTCTCTCTTTGTGTGTCTCTCATAAATACATAAAAATCTTTAAAAATAAAAGCAAAGCAAACCAAACCACGGAATTGAGGAGAATACAACAACAGTAATGAAAATAGGCTTGTGTACCATGGAGGAAGTAGTATGTCACGAAACTTTGGTTTTAATTAAACAGATTTCTGTATCTTTTTCTCTGTGTCCTGAGTCACAGCATGAAATGAATTTCTCTCCATGGGGCTGACCAGAAAGCGGGGAAGCACCACACTTGCACGTTCAATGCTCACAGTGATCCCAAGGAGTGACTCAGGGTCGGTGGAGTGCGCGAGGTCACCCAGTCTATAAACTCCAAGGCTGGTGTTTGACTATGATGGGCGGCACTTTGGGTGTGAAGAACACAGGGTTTGCCTAATTTGGTGAATGAGTGACTTAATTAGCCGGGTCTGTTTCCTTGTCCTGGGTTTGGGGATAATGCCACTACCACACTCACTATGTAGGGTGTTGTAATGATCAAAGAAGGTAATTTATGTGGATGTGCTTTTCCACCTTCAAAGATCTAAACAAACGTAAGTTATTATTATAATGACTTGCTCTTTGGCTCTTCAAGTACTAACTGACTCCCGGGTTTGACTAGAGATGAGTGGATTAAGTGTCTTTTGAAGTATTTTTCAGGGGTTCCCAGCTAGCTCAGGCGGTGGAGCATGAGACTCTTGATCTTGGGGTTGTGAGTTCGAACCCCATGCGGGGCATAGAGATTACTTAAAAAAAAAAAAAAAAAAGGTATTTTTCAAACTCGTAAGTTTACAATTCAGCGTTTCAGGAGTCAAGATCATTCCTGTTCAGTACTTTTATAGCTTTTGCTTCCTGTTGATGACAGACTGTTGTAGTGAATGAAGAAGCTATGATTTTTATGTATATTTACTTTTCCTATTTTGGTGTTCCTCTTGACAAAACAACAGAAGGCAGATGTACTTTGGACATACCTGTACAAACTCATTATTCCCACATGTCTTCAAATAAACCTGCATCCTGATTTCAAAAGAAAACACTATGTAAATAAAATCTGATTGAAAAAAAAACCAATGGTGATACTCAATGGAGCATCTAAAGACTTTGGAATAAAAGCCTATCCAACACTTAATGAAAAACGACAGCAATGGAACAAAAAGCAAACATGAAACCTTCAATTGATTGTAAAACTTGTGAGTAGAGGTATTTTAACAAATAAAAGCTAGGAAACAGCTCGCTGTCTTTGGCCTGTCTTCGGTCTTTTGCTCAGTCATCTTTCTATGTACTCATCTAGCCGAACTTCTTAAGATATTATGTTTTTATTCCCTATTTATTCCACGGCCTGATTCCAGGATATAATGGTAAAAATAAACATTTTTGTGGTAAAAATATATATTCGCATTTTATGTGATATAATGGTAAAAATATGCGTATTTTGCATTTTGTATGTGAGTGTGGAGTGACCTTGTGATTCAGTATACGTCCTGAAGTCTTAGAGTTATGAACATGATCATAATCAGACGTTCAGAGAACAGGCAGTTATCGGGACAGAGGAGCATTGATGCCTCACCAGCAGCCCCCTGACATAGTCCTAGGAAAAGCAGAGGACTGTACCGGGATGCAAATTAGGTAGAGGAGTTGCTCTTTGCCAAGTGTTGTTTATTGAACAGAGTAAACGTCCCCCCAGTGGGTTGGGGGGAGCTGGGTAGTTTAAGTGGAAGAGCGGGAAGAGCAAGGATGCTCAAAGGAGTGCCCCAAATATAGATTCACTGGGCCCGCCCCATCCAGGAGCCCCAGGGTGGGAAGGTGACCTGTTTTGCATCAGGGAATTGCCCACAGCTGGGAGGTTAGGCTCCTTAGAATGGAAGCGAGGCTGTGATTTTTTTTTTTTTTTTTTAACAACCTGACAGAAACAGTGTTAAGGAAGTAAGATGACTACAGTTTCAGGGGATTTATTGATGGTTCCTAAGAGAACTAATCGTTTTACTTTTTCACACTTCGGGGATGAACAGTATGCTAAGAGCAAAGCATCCGTACCTATTCATGGGAAGAATTCTCTAAAGGAGTTCTGTTAGTCAACATATTAAAAAAAAAAGTATAAAAAATACTTCAAAGTATAAAAACATATTCTTTTAAAGTGTTCTGTGATTCAGATTTTAAGATAATTCACTGAATGACCTTACTCCACCTTCAGATAATGAGTTTTTACTTTGTGTGTTAGCTGCACGGGGCGGGGGGGGGTGTTCTGATAAGTGGTAGTAGGCCTGTACACTTTAGATGCAAACTAAGAGAACAGGGATCATTAAAATATGGGTGGATAAAAATTAGGAGAGAATATGTAAGGCTGTTGGAGTAAGAAAGAAAGGAGGAAAACAGAAGAATTCAGTCAAAACAAGAAAGTGGAGGTATTTAAATGCATAACTCCTGTTGATGTACATTTGATAAAGTGTGAAATTTTGCTTTTACTCATTTGAAGGCAAGATAAAAAATCTCAAGTATTTAGAGCAATTTTATTTCTTTCTGGTTGGAGTTAAAGAGTATTTTTTTTTTTTTTAACGAATAGCCAGGGATAATTAAACTGAAAATATTTAAAATGGAGCTTATTTTTTAATGTCACTTATTTCCATCATTCCCTAGAACCCTGAAACTATCAAGGTTAGTGTTCGGCTGCTCACTCTCCCTAGCCTGTTTTGTCCCTCTCAAGTGGAAAGTTACTTAACGGCTGGTGCAGAGCTCAGCCATCCCCAATTCTGACAATTGCTGTAAGGCAGTTTTATAAGTGATTAATCACATGCTATTACTGTGTAGGTGGGAGGCTTATGGCATAGATTTATTTTGTTCCCCTTTTTAGCTTACAAGTAACCTAATGTTTGTTCCCCATTAAGACTTATGGGGAACATAATGTTTCACCCATTCCAGAGCCACCTTGACCTTCCCTCGTTTACTGTGATGCCAAGTACTATAATCATATTTTGAGTACAATTTTCTGATGGAAGCCATGGTCTTCTTTGTTTATAATTTTATAAAATAAGAATGATTCCACCAAAGGGCGGTGGGGAGAGAAAGAGAAAAAGGCAGAGGAAGAGAGAGACAAACCAAGAAACTGACTCTAAGTATAGAGAACAAACTGATGGTTGCCAGAGGGGAGGGGTGGGTGATCATTCACCTTATCCTGATGAAAAAAAGGAACAGTTCCATAAGCCACACGTGAAAATGTCACTTGACATCATCATTAGTTCATTATCAAACCTTGTGTAACGTTTATGCTTCTTATAAATCTAGAAACAGTTAAGGTTGGTTTATACGATACTTATTTGTTTAGAAAATAATGAGTCTTAAAGGGCAGTAATAATTTGAAGGGCCGTGTATGTTACTACGAATGGTCAAGCCGGAGGAAATCCTATTATTTCAGAGATTGCTGTCCTTCTGATCCTCCAGGACAAGACCATCTAAACATTAAATCTCAACCTCCAGGCCTGGTCTTACATCCTAAGATCCTAAATGAGATTTAAGTTCTAGTACCTCATTCGGCCTGATATTTTACATTAAAAAAAAAAAAAAACCAGTCATTTATTAGATATTAACTATATGTACATTTAGCTAGAAACTGTCAGGATATAAAGTATATGATAAATTTTTTAAAAATTTATTTGGGGGGGATAGGGGTGAAAGGGGGCAGATGGGGGAGAGGAAGAGGGAGAGAGGATCTCAAGTAGACTCCTTGCTGAGCGTGGAGCTTGTCAGGGGATTGATCTCACTCCTCTGAGAATATGACCTGAGCTGAGACCAAGAGTTGGACACTTAACTGTGCCATCTGGGCGCCCCAAGCATATGATGAATTATTTAATAAATAACAAGCATAGGTAGAGTTTTATAATTAATACCCCTTGTTTTCCACCTTACACTGGGTAGGGTTTTAGGACTAGCCACTTTTCTGTCCTACATTCTACTCACAATTTAGGAAAAAGTGGTTTTTTTCCACAGACCCTAAGGGTCACATTGCTGAGCCTAAGATGAGATTTCCTTATTGGGTCTACTTCTTCCAAGATTTTGGAGGACATTTTCAGTGAATCTTTAAAGATACATCGTGCACCCCGATCACTCTGGCATGCTTTAGGGATGGAGGACGTGATCCTTCTCAGCATGAACCTTTTATTATGGTCCTTACAGTCTAGGGTAGACAGGTGTTAAACAGATACTCGTAAATAATGAAGTAATCCTAAGTGTATAAAGTACTTAAAGGAGCTAGGGGAATGTCTCTTAGGAAGATTGTCCTTGCCGTGGAGCAGCTAAGCATGAAAGAGTGAATAGGAATTCATTTTTTTTTAATTTTATCTATCATCTATCTATCTATCTATCTATCTATCTATCTATCTATCTGTCTATATCTATCATCATCATCTATCTATTTAGAGGGAGGGAGCGAGCACAACAGGGGGAAGGGACAGAGGGACCAGGAGAAGCAGACTCCCCGCTGAGCAGGGAACCTGACATAGGGCTTGATCCCAGGACCCTGAGGTCATGACCCAAGCTGAAGGCTTAACTGACTGAGCCACCCTGGCGCCCTATGAACAGGAATTCTTGGTGTGAAGGATCCTGGGCAGAAGATTCTAGGCAAAGAGCATGGCGACTGCAAAGAATATGGCGTATTTTAGCAACTGACAGAAATCCTCCATTCTTGGAGAGGGGCCCGGGAAGAGGAGCTTGACTTTAAGTAATGGGATTTTTTTTTTTTTTTTTTTTTTTTATGAGAAGAAGTTGGAACCAAAGCCTGAGAAAGGTCATGATCAGATTCTCGTTTTATAAGGATCACTCTGAGCACCGTAACAAAAAAAAAAAAAAAAAAAAAAAATGTGGTTTGGAGGGAGCCATCTGGATTTTGGTGAGAGCGTTTAGGAGGACGTCTTTTGAATCCGAAGGAGCAATGACACCTGTTGAGGGTAAGGTGGGAGAGGAGTGGACAGGCATGGTGGGGCTTGCTGAGAGGTAGTGAGAGGGAAGGAGGAGAGGTGCTGTCTGAAGCTCTGGGTTTGAATTCTGACATTTACCCATATGGGGAACGGTAAAGGTAGGTTTTGGGGGGCCTTTGCCCTGGGAATTTAAAAACAAGTCTGCATGTTACTTTTCCCCTGCATAATTCTGTTTTCGGCATCAGGATGAGATATTCTTATTTTTCAATTACCGCTGAAGGTATGTGTGTAAAGATTTCTGCGTGAGTATCTGTTGGAAACCCAGTCATTTTACAATGACCCATTTCAGTCCCAAACCCTCAGGTACCTTCCCGTATTGGTTCTCTCCTTCATGCTTTAACTTCCCTGAGTAATAAACTTCACTATTTTTGAGGTTCTTTTCCTGTTAATGTTCTCTTCTTTAGAATACAGAAAAGTATATATATATATATGTGTGTGTGTGTGTGTATGTGTATGTGCACTTCCGCCATTCACACATGTAGTTTCTTTTAGACTGCACTGAGTTGATGTGTAATAAAATATGGAGAAAAGAAGAAAATTAAAAAAAATAATGGATTGCATTAGAGAATGGACACATAGAAAGTTGAGAACTGAGAATAGTATTTTCCTTTTTTCTTTTCTCTTTCTTTCTTTTCCTTTTTTTTTTTTTTTTTTTTTTTTTGGAGAGAATAGCCAAGATTGTACCACTTGGCTGATTACTAAGGTCAGAAAAATAGGAACTCCACTCTTATTCCCCTCTCCCCCCACCACATACTTGCAGGGCATTATGACAGTTTTAATGTGAATTGTAAAATGTAGGAGGTATACTCTAATTCCCTTTCAGGCACATAAATCAAGTCTCAAGCTCTTTCGGAAATGTTTACTAGAAAACATCGTGGGCAGGTTTTAAAATGCTTTTGGATTGCATGACGGCATGGTGCCACTTCGATTGAAGGCTTGTAATATTTTATTTTCTTTCCCAAAGAGTCAGGATAAATTCTATAAACCTTTTTTTTCCCTCGTTTTGTTGTTTCTGTTGTACCATTCTGTTTGGCTCTCACCTTTTACCCCCCGGGAAACAAAAGTGTTTTCTTACTCGGGTGTTCCTGCTGAGTGCTCCAGCTGTTGGGCAGCCGGTTCAAAGTTGTTCCTTATTTACACACTGTAATTCCGGCTGATGGGAAAACTTCCTCAGTCTTATCTGAAGTATAATATACTGGTTTTAAGGGATGTATTTTGGCAGGAAATCTTTGTCAAAACTTACCAGAGTACAGCTTATTTATTTATTTATTTTTTTAGTATAGAATCTAATTTAATTAGACTATTACATCCTTTGAAAAAAGGGTTATAGTGAACGTCAGCAGAAAGCCTAGTCCAAGGAACCTCAAGCAGATCCATCAAGTAGCAGGTCCTGGTCCCTACTCGGTATTCATTCCCCAGCAGTAGTTACATTAACTACGGCAGTGCGGTACATCAACACACCTGTAGTAAGCTCAGTGTATGCTGGGCGCCGGGTAGGTTCTTTCTTTCTGTTTAGACTTTGCCTTCCAGTAGAGTCAGGTGTTATCTATCTATCTATCTATCTATCTATCTATCTATCTATCTATTGAAATGTGGACTTGAGAAATGTTACAGCTGGGGACACCTGAGTAGCTTAGCGGTTGAGCATCTGCCTTTGGCTCAGGTCATGACCCTGGGGTCCCAGGATCGAGTCTCACGTCAGGCTCCCTGCATGGAGCCTGCTTCTCTCTCTGCCTGTGTCTCTGCCTCTCTCTGTGTCTCCCATGAATAAATAAATAAAATCTTTAAAAAGAAATGTTACAGCTCATTTTGGCATAAAGTGCTGAACGAGACACATGGGGTCGGGGCGAGAGGTGGTGGGAACTGGCTGCACTCGGGAAAGGATGGGAAAAGCGTCCAGTTGGGGGAAGTCTTACCTCTGGAGAGTTCCCGGGGGGCGGGGGAGACGGTCGAGTGGCTTCAGTGTTTGCAGAGTGACCGTGTGATACGTTTGCTGGTACTTCTAGTTTTCAGCCATGTGGGAACGCACCTCGGAGGCCTGTGACTCATTGAGAGGCAGTGGCTGGAGTTTAAGGGGTGAACCAGGGAAGCGGGGAGATCTCAGGAGGCATAGAGGCCTGCGGATGATGGAAGATGGGCAGGCCCTGGGTGGGGGAGAGCGCGGGGGATTGGGAAGGGCGGGGCCAGAGCAGCCTGCGAGGCCCGGGGAGCCCCTGCACCCTCGCTCCCCCCACCCCCCGCCCCTGCACCCATCTTGTCGGTGTGCACGGCGCTCCGGCCAGCCTCGCTCGCGCAGGGCGAGTGAAAACCGCACAAGAGAACAAAAGCATTATTAGGAAGGGCTGCAAGCCCGAGGTCGGTCTCGGTGGCGGTCTCGGTGTCCCCGCGGGCCCGCACGGGGCCTGGAGTCTGTGCAAAGTAGCCTGACCGCCTCCGCGTGGTTTCCAGGCTCGGGCACTGACCGCAGGCAGAACAACTGGAGATGCTCGGCATCACCCACACCACACTGCAGCCACCAGGTGTGGTACCTGCGAGCCCGGCTGCTTTTGTCTGCTTCCTCGTAAACATTCTTTCCCCGTTCTTTATGGGCACATGATCCTGAGACACAGAAAGCCTTTGTGTCCCACTGGGAATGTGAGAAAATCAAGCCTCCGTATTGGTTGTGCTCCTGGTTAGGAACCACTAACGTTTCTGTGTTAACCACCCAGGCTTTGAATGGAGATAAAGGTTTCCAGCAAGATGTGCCCTACATTTTTTTTTTTTTTTCTCGAAGACATCACCATTCCGATACAAGATCTCTTAAAGACACACTAGAAATGTCTGTTTTTAATCCACCTGATGCTGCGATTTGTGGGTACTTGTTAAAATGGAAATGTAACGGAGCTTAGCCTAATAGGAAGCACACGGGTAGCACCTCGCAGGGGCCGGGCACCTTACGGAAGGGAACATGTTTAACTTCCACCGCCGTCCGAGGCAGGGGTCAGGGTTGCGCGCTCTTCCGAACTGAGTTATGGGGACCCCCCAGACCCTGTGCCCCAGCGCTGATCCCCAATGTGACTGTATTGGAGACAGAACCTCCAAAGGGGCAGCTGAGCTGAAAGGACATCTTCAGGGCGTGCCCGCGGCCGTAGGCCCAGTGGCCTCCGAGGGAGAGGAGGGGGCGGTCGGGGGAGTGCACGGGCAAGAGGCCATGGGGGGTCACCGGGGGGTAGCCCTCTGCCCGCCAGAGACGGGCCTCCCAAGAACCTTGCCAGCCCCGTGATCCTGGACTTGAAGGCTTCCCAAGGGCAAGGGAAGACATTTGTTCCCCGAGTTCCCCGGTCTGTAGTGTCTTGCGACGGCAGCCCTCACGCAAGATACGCCCAGATTTTGCCCCCAGGGAGACACAGACACATTGGGCCACAGGCTCAAGGTCATAAGACTAGAGGCCACCAGCTCAAGGTCGTAAGACGAGAGGCCACCGGCTCAAAGTCGTAAGACAAGAGGCTGCCAGCTCAAGGTCGTAAGACAAGAGGCCATCGGCTCAAGGTCATAAGACTAGAGGCCACTGGCACAAGGTCATAAGATGAGAGGCCGCCAGCTCAAGGTCGTAAGATGAGAGGCCACTGGCTCAAGGTCATAAGACTAGAGGCCACCGGCTCAAGGTCATAAGATGAAAGGCTGCCGGCTCAAGGTCGTAAGACGAGAGGCCGCGGGCTCAAGGTCATAAGACTAGAGGCCACCGGCTCAAGGTCATAAGACGAGAGGCTGCCAGCTCAAGGTCATACGACTAGAAAACTCGAGAGAGTCAAGACTCACCCTTGGGAGGAGTGATGACGTCACACGTGTGGTTAAGCACCACACCTATTGGTCTCCTGGGGATGGAGCCTCCCAGGCCTGGGGGTGGGGGCCCTGGGTGCCTGTGGCCCTGGCCTGCACCCACCCTCTGCCCTGGGGTGCAGCGTGCATGGCCTGTCCACTTCGGGCCCTGGTGCATCTGCACGGTCCCTTCCCCCCGGGGAACGACTGGGGATCTGCCGTGTGTGGCCTGGGCAATTTCATGGTTCAGAGTGAACGGGGTCGGCAAACACTGCGAGGACTTCTCCTGCATTAACTTTTCAAATAATAGCAAAACTTACCTTCTTCCGCCGCCCCCAGCATTATCAGTCTCATTATTTCTGTTAAAGGCTGCCTGTGTGGCATTTCCCTGCCTGCTGTCTTTTGGCAGAGGGTTTCTGGGGAAGGACAGGCACGAGAGACAGGGAGAGAAAAGAAAGGGTTTTGGAATTAAAATGACTGTTAATGCCCTGAACTGTTCTAACTGGTGAATTGAGCACTTTTTCACCACCTAAAAATATGTTTAAAATCTTACATGTTTTAAAATAGCCTTTAAAATATGGTAGCGGTTTTGGTAAATACGATCCTAGGCCTCAGTAAACCTAAAGAAATCATGCGGTTGTAAAAATGCAATACTGTGACTCTCGAATGTGAGTTGTGGGATCTTTCTTGAAAATATATGTATATTGGTATGGAGGATGATAAAGTTTACCTCTGAGCTCATTAAACATTTCTTATGAATTTTTTTAATGTTAATTTTACTCCAATTTATTATTTTTATTTATTTATTTATTTATTTATTTATTTATTTATTTATTTATTTATGATAGTCACAGAGAGAGAGAGAGAGAGAGAGAGGCAGAGACACAGGCAGAGGGAGAAGCAGGCTCCACGCAGGGAGCCTGACATGGGACTCGATCCCAGGACCCCGGGGTCGCACCCTGAGCCCAAGGCACATGCTCAACCCTTGAGCCACCCAGGTGTCTCTAAACTTATTCTTTTTTAAAGATTTATTTACATATACATATTCATCTGAAAGACAAATTGTAGGGAGGATGCCAGTGGGGGAGCAGCAGCAGAGGGAGAGGGAGAAGGAGGAAGCAGGACCGCCTCGCCCCCCCAGCTGGACTCTATCCCACAACCCGTAGACCATGACCTGGAGACCACCACCCTTGCCGAAACCAAGAGTAGTAGGCCCAACTGACCGAGCCACCCAGGGGCCCCAAGAAAATAGAACTTATAAAGAATACTTGGGCTCCTTTCCTGATCTTCCACGTATGATGTAATTGAATGAAGACCAGTTGGAGTGCATTGTCCAGTGCCGTGCCATTTATTTATTTATTTATTTATTTATTTATTTATTTATTTATTTATTTATTTATTTATTTATTTATTTTTAAAGATCTTATTTATTTATTCATGAGAGACACAGAGAGGGGCAGAGACACAGGCAGAGGGAGACGCAGGCTCCAGGCAGGGAGCCCGATGTGGGACTCGATCCTGGGACCCCGGGGTCATGCCCTGAGCTGAAGGCAGGCGCTCAACCACGGAACCACCCAGGCATCCCCCACCCCCCGCCGGTGCCTTTTATATCATAGTGCCATTCGGTACAAATACTGAGACACTTAAAAAATGATAAAGTTATACGTATTGGATAATTGTTTTATACTTTCCTTGACTTTATATGTCTTAGAGCCACAGGATAAGCATGGCTTAGTTTCTGAAACCATGGTAGTGTTATTCCACTTAGTGTTACGACACAGCCTTGAGAAGGCGTCCTTTTCTAGTGAAGTTTGCTCAGGGACCAGCTCCTCACCTGCTCTGTGTGCAGGACTCTTGCAGGATCAGAAGCAACAGGAGCGTATGCCTTCTTGCACTTGATGCACATTGTGTGTGAGACTCTAAACACGCTGCCTCCGGAATGACTTATGAAAATGTTTTTCCTATCATGGAACCTCTTTGTTATTTTTTGCATTTCTCTGTGTCCACTTGAGTAGGAAATACATTTTATTTTCAGAAAGAGACATTTGTCTTTATAAGTTACAATTGTCTTTATAAGTTCGTTTAATACCTGAATGTGTACTCTTCAATTTACGGCACCGAAATCGGTTGCTGTGGAAATATTTTCCGAACCTTATGCCTCTATGATTTGTGGAAAGTGTATCAGAGAATCACATGAATTGTTCTTTTTTTCCCTCTTTTTAAAGTGCGCTCTTTTCTCATGCCTACTCACAATAAAATAAGAGAATGTAATTTATGAGAAATATTTTTTTCATATAGAGTAGTTTTTCTCTCCCATTAAAGATCAATGGCTTTATGTCTTAGTGTAATTTTTTTTTATGTCCGTAAACTCGTTCCAGTTTTACAGGATCCTATTTGCCAGTGAAGAGTGAAAGTAGTTACTACATTTTTTATGATAGCTGACATTCACTTTTATTTCAAGAATTCTCATCAGATTTCAAATAATTGAATGACATTTACATTTATTTATTGAAAAACATCAATAGCACTAACACTAATATAAGCTACAATGATTTTCTTCTTGAACCTCATCCCCTCAGTGCCAACTCCCAGAAATGCTAAATCTGGATTACCTGTTGGCAAAGCTAACTGTAATAGGAGGTTTTCCTTTGCATTCCCTCCAGTTTTGCTTGGAATTATCTAGACTGCTTCTGATTGTGAGCTCAGTTCCCATGTATGTTTCTTTCAACAGCACCAAGCAATTCACTCAATTCTAACACTATCTACTTGGACTTAACATCAGATCCCACAGCTTAAGGCCTTGGTCCTCTACGACTGTCTCCACTTCCCCTTGAGATGCCAGTGCAAGTCCCAGTTGTCACTCTCACGTCTGAGCAACCACCTACAGATGGGAGGTTCCCTCAGCTTCCTCCTTAAACTTGTCAAATTTGCTAGAATGGCTCACAGAACTCAGAGAAACATTCTACTTACTGGATCGCCAATTTATTATGAAAGGATATAATTCAAGAAGAGCAAGATGGAAGAGAAGTATAGGGCAAGGTATGGAGAAAGGGCCAAAGATCTTCCGTGTTCTTTGGGCTTGCCATTCTCCCTGAACCTCCACATGCTCACCACCCTGGAACCTCTTTGAACATTATCCTTTTTGGGTTTTTGTGGAGCATCCATGACAGAGGGAGGCATGGTTGACTGGATCACTGACATTGGGTAATCAGTTCAACCTGCCGCCCTTCTCCCCTTCCTGGAGGTGGTGGGGGTGTGTGATTGAAAGCTTATCCCTCCAGACACGGGGTTGTTTCTCCTGGCAACCAGCCCCCATCTTGGGGAGTTTTCCCTGAAGGTGACCTCATTAACATCGGCTCAGGTGTGGTTGGAAGGGGATTTTGATGAATATCAAGATGCCTTTGTTACTCTTACAACCTAGGAAATTCCAAAGGTTTTAGAAGCTCTGTGTCAGAAACAGAGATGAAGATTATATATATATATTTTTTATAAATCACAATATCATAATGCTCAGCGTGGTTCAAAGATAATTATCTGCATTTGTTTAGGCTACAAATACCATATTATCTTGGATCCTAGAGTAGGCAACTGTGCTTGGTGGATGCCCAGCATCTACTCCTTATTCCGATAGCAGCATCCAGCTTTCACATTGGTAAACTGTCCTTCCTCGTTGTGTGTAGTCTTGGAGGAACTTTCAGCCACGGTATCCTGCCCTCCTTTAGGGTAGGTGGCTTAGCTATATTGGGAAAATAAAAGCCCTATTCTAGGATTTCTTTTTTTTTTTTAAGATATGAATGTTTTAATTTTTTAATCATTTTATTTTTTCATCATAAATGTACTCGTTAATGCCCATCCCCTGTTTCACCCATCCTCCCACCTGCCTCCACTCTGGTGACCATCAGTTTGTTCTCAAGAGTTAAGAGTCTATTTTGTAGTTTGTCTCTGTCTCTCTCTCCTTGCTTTTCTTTGCTCACCTGTTTTGTTTCTTAAATTCCACATGAGTGAAGTCCTATGGCATTTCTCTTTCTCTGACTGACTTCTTCCTCCCTGCCCCCCCCAAGTTTTTATTTAAATTCAAGTTAGTTAACATATATTGTAGTTTTGGTTTCAGGAGTAGAATTTAGTGATTCTTCACTTGTGTACAACACCCAGTGCTCATCCCAACAAGGGCCCTCCTTCATGCCCACCACCTGGTTAGCTCATTCCTTACCCACCTCCCATGTGGCAACCCTCAGTTTATTCTCTGTAGTTAAGTCTTTTCTGGTTTGTCTCACTTTTTTCATCTTATTTTATTTTCCTTCCCTTCCCCTATGTTCATCTCTTTTGCTCCTTAAATTACATGTGAGTGAAATCACATGGTATTTGTCTTTTCTCTGACTTATTTTGCTTAGCATAATACTTTCTAACTCTGCATTGTTGCAGATGGCAAGATTTCACTCTTTTTATGGCTAATTAATATTCCGTGTGTGTGTGTGTGTGTGTGTGTGTGTGTGTCTTTATCCGTTCATCTATCGATGGGCACTTGGGCTGTTTCCATAGTTTGGCTGTTGTAAATAGTGCTGTGATAGACATAGGAGTGTATGCATCCCTTTGCATTTGTGTTTTTGTATTTTGTATTTTTGTATTTTTTTGTTTTTTATTTTTTTGTATTTGGGTAAATACCCAGTAATGTGGTTCCTGGATCATAGGGTAGTTCTGTTTTTAGTTTTTTGAGGAACCCTCATATGGTTTTTCACAGTGGCTGCACCGATGTGCATTCCCGCTAATGGTGCAAGAGCGTTCCTTTTTCTCTACATCCTCCCCAACGCTGGTTGTTTCTTGTTACCCTAGGATTTGTTCGAGAGAACAAGAAAGTCGTTCGCTAATAGGTAGAAGAAATTTTAAGATTCGCTTGTGGCATTCATCTTTTTTGCCTTGTGGAGAAAGCAGGGAAAGGGTGTTAGAGAGAGGACCTGGAGATCCCCTGCCATGTTTAAGAATCCATGGTTCCAACAGTTAAAAACAAGACACCAGGCCTAAAACGGACTTGCTTATCGTAAGCTTTGTGTTACCAAACCAAAACCTAATTACAGTTCTGGCTCTCCCAGAAATGGATTCTTAAACCAGCCAACCAGGAAGCCTCTGATCAGCATTAGGTAATCTGCCTCATGGCCTTGGCATCCCTTAAAGAAAAGTAACCTTGCAATGACTGGCCCACTTCTTTGCCAAGTACAACTTCCTTGTTCTTGCTTCCTTCTGTCCGTACAAGTCTTTCATTTCATACGGCTCTTTGGAGTTCCTTTCTTTCTGCTAGATTGGGTGCTGCCGGTTTCATGAGTTGTTGAATAAAGCCAATAAGAGCTTTTAAATGTGCGCAGTTGAATTTTTAAAAAATAATTTATTTATTCATGAGAGAGAGAGAGAGAGAGAGAGAGAGAGAAACATGAACAGGAGGAGGGGTAAAGGAGAGGGAGAAGCAGGCCTCCCCCTGAGCAGGGAGCCTGGCACTGGGGCTCGACCCCAGGACCCGGGATCATGACCTGAGCTGAAGGCAGACGCTTAACTGACTGAGCCACCCAGGCAGCCCTGATTTTTGTTTTCTAGCTCAACCGCTTAGGAGAAACTACTGTCTTCCCTGCATATTCATGATTTAATTATTCATCACTTCCTTTGATTACTCAAGTCAATGCATTTTTCCTTTTGCCTAAGCCAGTTTGGGTTTAATTTCAGTCACTTACAACCAAACTGAAAATCATCTCATATTATTTGTGTGTGTGTGTGTGTGTGTGTGTGTGTGTGTGCATGTTCATATTTCTTCTCTCTGATCCATAAATTATTCCCAACAGTTATTATCATAGCACAGATATAATTTTTCTGTTTTTTCCCCAATTCATTCATCTAATGAGTGCATGCTTTTTTCCCTAATATTTTCTATTTGTTATTATGACCTGTATCACGGATGAATTTGTATTGTAGTTTAGTTTGCCATTTAACTTATGTTAAATATTTAGGTTTCCTTTCACATCTTTGAAGTTTTTTTTTTTTTTAAACAAAAATAATGAGGAACTTTGTGCATTTTGAGTAGTATTCC
This sequence comes from Canis aureus, assembly GCF_053574225.1. NCBI lineage: Eukaryota > Metazoa > Chordata > Mammalia > Carnivora > Canidae > Canis > Canis aureus. Next base: position 67,613,888 of record NC_135611.1, on the reverse strand, counting down.
CTGAGTTAATTTCTGAACGCTGTAGTATCAAGAAAAAGATGAATCTATTTTAATATTCTTTTAAAAAAAGATTTTATTTATTTTAGAGAGAGACAGTGTGGGCATGAGCGAGCATGAGCGAGTCGGGGAGAAGTAAAGGGAGAGGGAGAGAGAGAATCTCAAGCAGACTCCCTGCTGAGCATAGAGTCTGATGCAGGGCTCTATCACATGACCTGAGCTGAAATCAAGAGTCGGAGGCCTGACTGAGCCACCCCAGCGCCATGAGACTATTTTAATACTCTTTAATATAAATTCATATTTGTTCCCTAAATAGATATTCCACATTTGTATTGACCATACTACTGTGTTTCACCATTCAGAACTGCATCAGTTTTGTTTATTATAATTTAAAAAATTGATACATGTTACTTTTTTTTTTTTTTGAGAAAAGCAGGGGGCAGTGGGAGAGGGAGAGAATCCTAAGAAGGCTCCATGGCCAGCACAGAGCCTGAGGTGGCGCTTAACCTCATGACCCTGAGATCATGACGTGAGCCGAAATTGGATGCTTAACCAAGTGAGCCACCCAGGTGCCCCCCCCCAAATCAATACATTTTAATAATGTATTCTGTATTTAATTACTTAAGTTCTTTAACTTTTATCTATCAAGTTTTTGTGTAGATTCTACCACCTCCCCTTCTTTTAATTTTTACTACTTTTATCCTATTTCAGCCCATTATCAATTTACTCCTGTATTATTGGAATAAATTCCTAGCTAACATTTTGTGTATTTGGTCTTTCCCATGGCCAGTCATAATTCATCTCCATCACGTATTCAGTGTGCAACCTTGAAGAAGATAGAAAATCTTCAGTTGAGTGCTGAGGATGGAGCTGATGATGGTACTCACCTTAGAGTGGTGTAATGCATGTAGGATGCTTAGCAGGGTATCTAGCACAGAGATGTAAGATAATTATGAAAAATGTATGCACTGGGTATATCCTTCCCTTGAAACCAGTGTGATTTGCCTACTTTTGAGGATCTGTGTTTGTTGACTTTTAACTAGTTACCCTTGGGAATATCTTTTCTCTTTATAGGCAGGATTCTTACGTAATTCCCTTTCCTTTTTTTTGGGTAGACTGGGTCAGTTACTTGGAGGATAAAGATTCACTGACAAAGAGAATATAGATATGAGACAAGTGCTAAATTTGTAGAATACTTAAGAATTCTATTAGTTGGACAAAGTCCTCCTTCACATTAGGGATGTTCTGTCCCCAAACGAATACTGACTTTAGTGAGAAAAACAAATGTGTGGCACAGCATTGTTGGGGTTAGGGAGCGAGCGTTTGTTGATCTTGTCACAGAATTCAGAATAATGAACTAACTGTGGACTCTGAAGCCCAATTAAACTTAATGCAAATTCAAAATCTGCCAGTTGCAATCTAAGTTCTATTAGTTAAAGCCATTGTTTAACTTCTTTGTCCAAAACGAGGATAATACCGGTCTTCTGGCTTTTACAGAGATGAAATGAAAAAGAAAATGGTACATAGATTTTTTTTTAAAAAGTATGTTTAGTGCTCAAGAAAAACTGCTGATTATTTTTCATTCCTAGAGGGTATTTTGCATTATTGCTTATCTGGTTATTGTGATTATATTCTGTGATAGTATGTTTCCAGCAGGAGCAACATTCTGTTTCTTCTTGGATTTGGTCAGCTTCTCTTTTCTTTCTATAGTGATTACCTCCAGACTTGGTCCCCTTGCAGAGCTCCTCTACCTTGCTCTGTGGGCTCTCCCTTTGTTTACTAGCATCCTTACTGTAGCCCAAATAGTCCTTTTTTCTTTTCTCCTTTTGTTCTATTTCATTTTTGTTTTTTTATTTGTAGCAACATACATTGAGTTAGATCTGTGTCTCTTTTCCATGAATGGGAACTTGTCTTTGTAATAATAATGATTACCATAAAGGAGGAATTATTTGTGTGTGTGTGTGTGTGTGTGTGTATGTGCATTTTTTTTCTTTATCAATGTATTTTTAAATAAAATTGTATATATTTAAGGTTTGCAACAGGATTTCATATACCAATATATATAGCGATAATTCAGCTAAGATAATTATCATTTCCTTATGTAATTGTGTGTGTGATGAGTGCACCTGAAATCAACTATTTTTGCATATTTTCAGTGTTCAATACAATATTAAGTAGAGTCATCTGCAAATATTTCCAGTGAATGATTTGTTAGATATAACATTTTAATGATATGGATCTCTCTGATGCCAGGCAATTTTTTCTCTTTCCACTCTTATTTTTCCCTAAGTGAAGGGAATTGTTAGAAGTTTGATTGCCACAGAACTGAATGAAGACTAACTAGCCTGAGTGCTGGTGATTTGTTTAGAACCAGATGATAAATGTTGATCTGTGCCATTGTAAACAATGGTTTTGTATTTAGAATGTCATTACTTAAGTCATTAAAAAAGTCATTATGGATTGATTTCATCAAAACCATAGGTTAACGTTCTTATAGACTACCAGGTCTTTCTGATAATTTTCCTTATTGTATAGTAGTTGAATTGTAATTATGTAGCTTGTGTTTATTTGTGGGTAGCATTAAAACTTCACATAATTAACATTGTTATATGTAGATCATTCTTCCTTTTTATTGTGGGTTCAGAGATTCCACTCTAATGCTTTTGATCCTATGAGCATCCTGTTGAGATTGTCTGCTTGTTAAGATGGAAATTTAATTTTTATGAGGTTTGTATGTATTTTGAAGCAAATTAAAATTAGAGCAGTTAGGGTTGTGGATTTGATTTGTATTTTATGAAAGGAAGCAAAGTATTAAGTTTAAAAATATGATTTGATTTGAATGAACCATGCTAATTAAATTTGTTTTTGAGGACGGTATCAGAAAAAATATAAATGGAGATAAATTTTCATTGACTCTCTTTGCATTTAAGAAGCATAACTCAATATTTCCTTAACCCTTTGTTTTTAAAATAGGGCAGTAACAAAAAGTCATATACAAGTGCCTTATTACCTTGTAAAGGATCACTCAGGAAATATTTTCTTCCTCAGTTTATTTCTGATCATGGGAACATATAGGTGTTGCTATTATCATTTGATAACTGACTCAATAGCAATGAAATTAGCAGCACCGAGTCAGTCTTATTCAAATTTGTTATATCTAGTATTCGACTGTTAACTTGTTAAAACTTGGAGACAGTTGTTTATTGAAGGCTAACTATTCACTTCAAAATTTACCTATGGTTATAGACAGGATTGAGAATGAATGACCTATAGAAAAGCATTACTTCTCTAAAAAAATTAAATCTTAATTTTACTGTTAGGAGTTCAGAATGCTGCTAGGCATTTATTTGATAGGACTTCTCTGGAATAAAATAGTAAGAAAGGTTAGTGGAACTGAAACCCACTATTCTTGGGGGCAATATAGGTCTGTTAAAAGACTGAGAGTGATGGGTAAGCCCACTAATACCAAACGAGAAAAATAAAAATCTTTGGTTTTCTTTGATACACACGGCAATTGTAACGTGTATATCTTGAATTCACCAGCTACTGTATTCAAAGGACCCTTTGGTCAGTAGCTAAGATAGGTTCTGGGGAGTCAAGGGACACTGGGGATGTATAACAGAGCCATGAAGAGGGGAAATTAATTGAAAAGGAAATGACCGATTCTGGAAATTACCAGGACATCCTGCCCAGGATGTCATTACCAAATCTGTGCTCCATTATTTTTATGAAAAGATAAAATTCATACACATTTGAGGACAATGGCAAACTGAGACATAATTGGCCGGTGGTAATAAAGGACATTTCATATCACATTAGTCTAGTATTTTTAATTAGGGTTTCAGTTTAATTATGCTTTAATTCTAAACTAGTTGCAGGCGCTGTGTGAAGATAAGAGTACAGAGATGGAGGACCAACTCCTCAAGTGGTAGCCGTGATTGTACACAACATGACATGACTGCACAGCCTAGGCTCTGTGACCTGAGTGCTTAGGGAAAAGTGGGAGTTCCTTCAGTGCATTCGATTTCCATTACCTTTCTGTTTCCTCGTTACTCAGGAAGAGAATCCGGCTCAGTATTCCTACACTTACAGTGTACTAATTCATAATATCTAAGGAAGAGAGATGAGAAGGAAAAGGACGCTAAAAATCAGAATTATAATACTTTTGGATTATATTATTTTTATGTAAGTCATGCTGCTTTTTCCCACTTAAACACTCTGAGTGGCAGAAAATGCGACCTCAATGAGTCAATAGAATAAAATACTTTGGTAGAAAAAAAAATGCTGCTCTTGTAGGTCTTGATAACGTAATTATTGATAATATAATGTATGTCAAGCATTTAAAAATGAATAGAGACATGGCTGGACCCAGTGTTGATGGCATTACTACATCATTAAGGGCCTGTGTCTAAATACTTAGTAATTAGACTTCAGGTTAGTAAAATTTTATTTTGATCTGGAATCATTTATCTAAGGAAGTGAGCCCTGCCTTGGCTCAGCTCAGAGGAAAAGCACGGAGTGGACGCATTGGGGCGTGAATAGGATTCACTACCTGGTTCCTCCTTGCTCTGACTTCATTTGTTGTTGTCTGGGGGAACGAGAGCTGCTCATTGGCTCAATGCCTTTACTTGTAGGAGACAGATGCTATCTGGTCTCTCCTGTCAGAAGAATTCCCAGAATAAGCCGTTCAACGAAGAACAATCGGTGTCTTGTTGATCGCAAACACTGGGGATCCTCTGTATTCTCTTGCACCTTGTGTGGGTTTTTTGTTTTGTTTTGTTTTTTATCGTCCATGTGTGTCCATCAGTAGCAAAAACTTCACTGACTAACTCAAGTGGCACACTGGTGGCTTTGGAAGAGAGACCGCTTTTCTGTGATTTGGCTGTTAGCTTCGTCGTATCTGAAAGTGGCCCCACGGCTAGTTCATCCGCAGCAGCTCTGTTGGGCCTGTCTCCCAGGGTGTTCCTGTTTTTGTCTTCTGATGTACCCACTTTATTTCTTTTATTTTTAAGATTTTATTTATTTATTTATTTATTTATTTATTTATTTGAGAGAGACCTTGTACAAGTGAGCATGGTCGGGGAGGGGGAGGAGGAAAGGGAGAAGCAGGGAGGCCGATGCGAGACTCGATCCCAGGACCCTGGGGTCACGTGAGCCGAAGGCCGACGCTTAACCGACAGCCACCCGGGCGCCCCTGAATGTATACACTATATAAACCAGTCTTTGTTTCCAGTCTTCCTTCTCCATCACCTTCCCCTTGGTGACCAAACATTCACAGTCACAAGTTTCTTTAGCTCTGCACCCATTTCAGGGTACCTTAAGCAATCCATTGGTGCTGGAAACAAATCTACTATCGTGCGGTTTGATGTATGAAGAGAGAGAGAGAGAGAGAGCTGGGCCCCAGGGCCATTGAATAGATTTATTTTCAGTCTTACTTACAGGCTGAGGTTCGGCGTACGGCCCGGGCTATTTGACTCAGAGCTCCACCTCTTCTTCAGGCTGGAAAGTACAGCTGACGGTCGAACAACACAGGGGCTAAGGCCACTGACCCCCCAGTGCCATTGAAAATCCACATCTCACTCTTGACCCCCCAGAAACTTTGCTAGCAGTTGACCAGGAGCCTTCCCAGCAACCGAAAGTACCCATATTTTATCATAGGCATTACACACCGTGTTCTTACAGTTAGAGCAAAGAAGATGCTATTAAGACAATTACAAGAAGGAAGGAATGCCCTTCGGGTACTGTACTGTGTTTATTGAAAAAGAAAATCCAGGTAAAAGTGGACCATGCATAGTTAAAACCTGTGCTGTTCAAGGGCATTTGTACTGTTCCGCATGATCCAGCACAGGCCCTGTCCGGGCTCCGTCCGTCCGTCCATCTGTCTTCTTGTTTGAGGAAAGCAGGAACGTGCTTCCTGCCACTCGGGGTGAAGTGTTAAGAGCAAGCAAGCCACAACATTAAAGAAACCCTGTGAATTGCTGATTTGTGTTAATGCCTAAAATCCATATAAGCAGGATTTACGTATTCATTTATTTTTATTCATTTTATTTATTTATTTATTTATTTATTTATTTATTTATTTATTTATGAACGAATCGATGAGAACAAGTTAAAATCTGAGAAGAAAATACACAGCAGCCAGATGGTCCATTTTAGAACCCCTCTTGAGTGAGTTAACAAGCCTTTATTGAGTGCTTGACTTCTGGAAAATAGGATGCTGTATGTACTGGAAGAGAGAAAATACCCGTAAGACCCCCATTCCTTCAAGCACGTAAATCTCGTTGTTGGAGGCCCTTGAAATGCATATTTATAAAAAAATTCTTGGTAGAAATTGAGGACTACCTCTAAGTTAACAATATTGCAATTTATTAATTCATTTATTTTAAAAGGTTTTGTTTGAGGGATCCCTGGGTGGCGCAGCGGTTTGGTGCCTGCCTTTGGCCCAGGGCGCGATCCTGGAGACCCGGGATCGAATCCCACATCGGGCTCCCGGTGCATGGAGCCTGCTTCTCCTTCTGCCTACTATGTCTCTGCCTCTCTCTCTCTCTCTCTCTCTCTCTCTCTCTCTCTGTGACTATCATAAATATAAATAAATAAATAAATAAATAAATAAATAAATAAATAAAAGGTTTTGTTTGAGAGAGAGAGGGAGAGCACGAGTGGGGGAGGCCAAGGGAGAAGAACCTCATGCCAGCGTGAACTTCGAAGCCCAGGGCTGCCTCGTTGAACAGAAACACCCTGCAAGCATGGTCTTCTAATTTTGATGCGTAAAGTCCTAAGAGCAGTTTTAAGATAAATATGGGAGTCAAATAGACTTCCATTTCTAATTCCAGTTTCAGAAAGCAGAAGATTTATTTAAAAGGCCGATTAGGTGATCCCTGGGTGGCTCAGCAGTTTAGCACCTGCCTTTGGCCCAAGGCGTGATCCTGGAGTCCCAGGATCGAGTCCCATGTCGGGCTCCCAGCATGGAGCCTGCTTCTCTCTCTGCTTCTCTCTCTCTCGGTCATAAATAAATAAATAAATAAATAATAAATAAATAAATGGCCGAATTAACTATCCTATTTTTGAAGTAATTTTGAAGTGTATTTTCATCTCCTCCATGGTCTTTAACTTTGTTCTACCGTTAAGACTAAACATAGAGCCAGTTACTTAGCTCACCTGTTCACCGCCGTGGGCCTACACCTCCTTTACCAGGAGCTCTGCCCGGATTCAGGATGTGAGACCCGTTAACCTTTTTAAAAATTGGCAGTTTTGCCCACCAGATGCTTTGCCTCTCGGTCGCTTTATAGCGTTCGATGCGTCCAACATGCGGCCACCACCCAGACCGACCCGTACAGGTGGTAGGACATTGGGCCCGACGCGCCTTTTAAGCGGTGGCCTCATCCATGATCCCCCTGGTTCTCCAGCGCGTGGGCAGTACGTGTTGCGAGGGTGGGGTGTCAAGGCCCCCCACTATCAACAAAGCATTTCACACCTTTCTCCCTGCCCGCCTGTGCCCTCGCCCGTGCCCTCGCCCTTGACCTTATTCAGTAAGTCGCCCTCAGGTGCCTGACACATTCTGATCCCGTCACGGCTCTGCGGTTCACCTGCTGTAGACGGCGAGGTTGTTGGGGTGCCTGGGGAGCCCCGGCACGCAGAGTGTCTGCCTTTGCCCCGGGCTGGACCCCTGGGGCCTGGGATCGGGCCTCATGGCCAGCTCCGTGCTCGGCTCAGACTCCACTTGTCCCTCTCCCCACGGTGTGCTTGTGCTCTCTCCCCCTTCCCCCCTCTCTCTCCCCCCTCTCTCCCCCCTCCCCCTCCCTGTCTCTTGTCCCCCTCTCCCCCCTCTGTCCCTACTGTCTTCCCTTCTCTCTCCCCACCTTACCCCTCTCTCTGCCCCCTCTTCCCCCTCTCTCTCCTCCTCTCTTCCCCCTCTCTGCCCTCTCCCCTGTCTCTCCACCCTCCCCCCTCCTTTCTCCCCTTTGTCCCCCTTCTGTCCTCCCTCTGTCTCCTACCTCCCCCCTTTCTCCCCCTTCTCTATCCCTCCTCTGTCCCCCCTCTCTCCCCCCTCTCTCCTCTCTCTCCTCTCTCTCCCTCCAATAAGGAAATAAAAGCCTTAAGAAGAATGAAGGGGACAGGATGGACGGAGGAGGACAGGAGAGGTAGAAAGGGGCGGTCTGTAGGCCGGCTGACTGTCGGGGCGCAGGGGAAGACGTGGAGTAAGAGGCCTGAGCGTGGGCGGGAGGCCGGGGAGCGTGGCGGGCGGGGGACCCTGCAGAAGGCTGCCCTCACCTGCGGGAGGGGGGTGCGGCACCGAGGGAGACGCCCTGCAGAACTGGGGGTCCAGGGCGTGGGTGGACCCGGAGGTCAGGGGGGAGCCCGGCCACGGCTCCTGGGTGCCAGCCTTGGCCCATGGGTGGAGACCTGGGCAGAGTGAGGCCCGACGGCAGTGCCCCTGTGCCCCCCATGCCCCCTCCCCTGTGCCCCCCGTGTCCCCCTGTGTGCCCCCTCCCCCATGCCCTCTGTGCCCCCTGTGCCCCCCGTGCCCTCCTGTGCCCTCGTGCCCTCCTGTGGTTCCCCGTCCCCCCATGCCCTCCCATGCCCCCTGTGCCCCCTGAGTCCTCCTGTGACCCCTTGTGCCCTCCCATGCCCCCGTGCACCCCCCGTGCCTCCCCAGGAGGCCACGGGGAACTGACAGGTGCAGAGAGCCACTGATAGTGGTTGTGGTCCCAGGTGGCCTCCTGCGGCTTTCTCAGGCGGGGCCTTCTAGAATACTCCAGTGTAGGAACAAGTTTATGCGAGACTCTATTGAAACCTCAAGACAGAAAGCAGGAGCTCTAAGTAGGAAATAACCCCCGTGATGTGGAGGGTCGGGGAGCCCCGGACTGGGGGGGATGCCCCGGATGCCCCCCCAGCAGCTCCCTGCGCGGGGCACGTCAGGCTGAGGCTCCAGGGGAGGGCGCAGCGCCGAGTGGCCTGGGCAGCATCGGGGGTTGCAGTGAGCGGGCCGGGAGGCCGTGCGGGAGCTGCCCTCAGCAGATGGTGGGGGGGCAGGTAGGCTGAGGTGGGAGCCTCCGGGACCCTCCAGCCATGCATCTCGGACTCTTTTTTTTTTTGTTTAGATCTTGTGTATTTATTCACTGGAGACCGAGAGAGGCAGAGGCGCGGGGAGAGGGAGAAGCGAGGAGCCCGATGCAGGGCTCGATCCCGGGCCCCAGGTCACGGGGTCACGGCCTGGGCCGCCGCCCACCCTGGAGCCCCAGGCACCTGTAGGGAGCTGAAAGCAGGGCTCCATCCCGGGTCATGGGGTCATGGCCTGGGCCGCCGCCCACCCTGGAGCGGGGGGCACCTGCAGGGAGCCGCATGCGGGCTCGATCCCAGGCCCCAGGTCACGGCCCGACTCTGAGCCCCAGGCCTCGCCTCCTGCCGTGGCTGCCGACCCGGGCACCGTGTGCAAACACCAGCTGCATGCCCTCGTTCCCGGGTTCAAGCAGTGGCAGGCCCGCACCTCTCCCAGCTCGTGAACAGCGTGGGCACGAGGCTAGGAGCTGGATTCCGGGGTCGGGGTCCCACCTGGACACCCCCCGCCCCTGCCTCCAGGCCCTCTGGGCGGTGGCACCTGCGGTGACCTCCGGGGCAGGTGGCGCCCGGACACAAGCCAGGCCTGGTGTCGCAGGCCCATGAAGAGGCGGGAGCTTCAGTGTCCTCGCCTCCACTTGGTCTTCATGGGACAAGAATTGTCAGCGGCTCCCTGGGGTCCCTGACTACGTCCTGGTGTGTCAGGCTCACGTCACACGGGAGTTTTTCATTTCTGAGTGCTGTGTGAACGACTAGGGGACAGTAGCCTTGTCTTTGGTGCTTTCAAATAATATTAATTGATTGGTGGTGGTGACTTCTCTTGGAAGTTTCGCTTTGAGATTTTAATTTATAGCTTGTAGCAGAGAGATGGCAACTTTATGGTAAATGTTGAATACAACCGTGAAAATAACATTATTACCTTCTCTCCCTGGCTACATCTGCTAGAGACTCCTAAGTGTAACTGTGTGCATTTTCTTTAACAGAATTTGTTAGCTTCTTTTCTGAAATAAAATCGGCTTGCTTTATTAGTCATAAGTATGTTACTTTTCCTAAAACTTAAGTTGGGGTAGTTTCACACCAAAATGGGTAAACATTTTTATTCTTCTTGGCTTCGTTGCTCTGACTTCTTCATAAAATTTGGAAATCACATTTTAACTTTTCATTGCCTTTTTTATTAAGTGTTTGGAATGCTAAGCACATGGAAGCATCTTGATTTTTACTAGGTTGTGGTAACAGCCTAGTCAAATTTGATTTTTTTCAGTCTCCAGATTGATTTTTTAAAACCGTTTAGAAAGAACCCATACTTGTTGATGCCATTTATCATCTTGTAGGTTTTAATGTCATATTGTCCAAGTTCCTCAGTAATTATTTGCAGGTTTCCAGGACTTAAATAAATAGTAAGCCATAAACCTGAAAAATATACAGTAATTTGTGGAATCAAACCAAAATAAAATTATACCTTCTTACCCGTGAGTGAAAAGCTACATTATTTAAAGACCACCAAATTATAGGAGAAAGAGGGTTGAAAACCAAAACCTAAATCTACATATTTTAGACACTTATTCAACTAAACTTGCTTTATTAAAATCACTTTAAGATGCTCCAGTGAATTATTTATACATATTTTATCCAAAGATTCACCCCTAACTGCCAATACTGCTGACATAGGTTCAGTTGAGTTGACCTCAAGCTAAAAGGATGCTTCCCAGTGCACGGGACATGCTGAACAGATTCGTGACCATGATACTGTGTGACGTGTTTTTGAGGGTGTGTTTATATGATCCCAATAAAAACTACATCCCTTCTTGGTAGGAGAGGAGAAGGTGCTGGTGCACAGAAGGATTGCCGTGGGGAGGTGAGGTTCTGGAGCAGCAGAATGAGATCTGCACTATGACTGTCCTCTTTTGGGGATTACAGAACGAAATAACAAATGAGACGTAGCAGAAAACTTTGATTTTTGCATTTTTGCAAAATCATTTCTGCATTTTTGAAGAAAAGGACTTGGTCTATCAGAACCAGTGCTGATTTTTTTGAGGAATGAATGCGATGTTGATCGAATGACTTTGATGCCATCATGAGATACGGAACACCACTACCTGACGCCAGCCTTTATACTAGGATGCGGCTGCAAACTCTCTCTCGCATTAGGAAGTGCAATCCGCCTCCTCTCTAAAATAGGTTTAAACTGTTGTCCTCATCAGTAAAATATGATTGACTCTCAATCAAAGTGGTATTCCAGCTCGGTCCCCTCCGTTGATGCTTCAGATCTTTTAAAGACGGTATCCCGCAGGGGTGCCCCGAAGTGTACCTCAAGCTTACCGTGTTTAAAAGCAGTTGTATTATTTGCTCTCAAGCTCGCTTGATTATAATCCTCCCTGGTTGCACGTACCCAACTGATCCTTCTCCCTCTTTCCTTTCCTGCACCAGCTCCTGCACTGTCTCCTTAAAGTCCCGCTTGCCTGTCTCTGGCTCCCTCCTGTTCCAGTGATGCTTTGATTGAGACCCTCGGGCTAGGGTCAGTGGGCAGTGCAGGAGGCTCCCTACTGGGTCGCCTGCCTGGGCTGCAGGAGTGACCTCTAATCCATCCACCTCGCGCTGGGCTCTCAAAGTGGTTGATCTGAAACAAAAATCTGATCATGTGAGCCCTGCCTGACATGTTTGCTGCCTCCCGGCTGCCCACAGAACACAGCTTTCCTTCTTAAACAGTTTCCATGCACAAGACACTCTTCAAATATATTATCTCGTATAATCCTTGCAGCAAGTAAGTGAGGCGCTTACCACCTCTTATTATCTCCATTTTTCAAATGTGGAAATAGACACAGAGGGATTGTGTGCCTGGCCTGGGTCACGAGGCCGCAGGACGACAGTGGGGCCTGATGCTGGGTCCCCTTTGTAGACACTGTGCGCTGGTGCTTCTGACTCAGCTTCCCCTAAAGGCAAGGCTTGAAAGTCAAACCGACCAGAGAGGATGCGCTCGTTCTGTATCATCACCTGCCCACGTGTGGGGTCGCCTTGCCACGTTCTGGAAAGGAGTCCGTTTTAAGTTTTACAGCATAAGGTTAACGTGGAAAGGCGAGGAACCGATCTTGGCCTGGGCGCTGGACTGTCATAAGCACTAGTGGCTCTTAAGTTGTTAGTGCCTCGTGTGGCTTCAGTTTTAGTTGAGTCACTTTTAAATGTTTTTTGCAGCACTCAGACATGATCTTTTTCTTGAGCACGGTCTTTTCTTGCCGCTGTATCATGGACGGTTTGGGGCATACACTTCGCTACAGAGAAAAATATAATGACGCTGAGCCATTGGGATGAAGATATTTCACTTCTTGCTTCTGCCTGAGGCAATCCTGAGTTGTAAGCTGTTGCAGAAGTTGAGAAAACTTTAAAATTTTTATGGATGGAGCCATCGAAAGCTTTCTGTCCAAAAGTTAAGTTTCGTTTGAGAAAGGGAACATATAAATCCAAATGCGTAGCCTCATTTTGCTAACTCTCTACCCTTCTTTCAACCCATGGTTTATTCTGAGCATTTATTCTATTTTCTGAGGTCATTCATTTTCCTTCTAGTGTCAGATAGGTTGGAAAATAGTTTTATCCATTGAAACATGTATTGTTTCTTGATCATGGTTGAAACTTTGGTGAATAAATTAAAATGGGTAAATTTCTAAATGCATCTTCCATGTGAGAAGCCTTCATCTCTTTGATAATGGCCATCACGTCCCCCTACGTCACCGCTCCTTTAAATAAATATTCAGGTTCCACCCAGAACATGACTTTCACTTATTTCACCATTATGATCCCACTTGGAATTAGAAGACCCATGTATATAAGCAGGTATCGTTTTGTGTCCTAGAAAATCAGTGGCGGTTATCTTAAATAGAACCATCTTAGGGGCTGAATTGTGTCCCCTCAAAATTCATGTGTTTGGAGTCCTAACTCCCAGTATGTCAGAATGTGACCATATTGGGAGATGGGGCCTTTGAAGAGATACTTAAAGACAATGAGGTCATATGTTGGGTCCTCACCTCATATGACTGGTGTCCTTATTAGGAGAGATTAGGGCACAGAGATGGTGAGGAGGTTGCCATCTGCAAGTGAAGGAGAGAGGCCTCAGGAGGAACCAAACCTGCTGACACCTTGATCTTAGACTTCTGGCTTCCAGAATTGTGAGAAAATACATTTCAGTTGTTTCAGCCATCCAGTCTGTGGTATTTTGTTATGACAGCTGCAGCAAATTAAGATAGTCTGTAAACTTCATGCCTTAATTCCTCAAACCTGAGATAGTGATTATTTAACCTTGATTTATTTGTAGCCTTGGTAGATTAAGTAAAAGGGATGATTTATGGGCAGACTGAAAATTGATATTATCCAAAACCATGTTAGTTTTTTTTTTTTCTTTTAAGATTTTATTTTTAAGTAATGTCTACACCAAACGTGGGACTTGATGCCACAACCCTCAGATCAAGAGTCACCTGCTCCCCTGGCTGAGCTGGCCACATGCCTTCCTGTTAGCTGTTGTGGGTGTTTCTTCTCTACTTTTACTATAGAAGGGAATGTTCATTCTAAAGTAAAAGCAATGAAAGTTTAAAAACACAGCTTTTGAACAGAAGTGGTAGCTTTACAGGATAGGTTTTGTATACGGATGAGAAAGAAATTTTGATGATTTGAGTCTTGAGAACATTTGCCTGAGTAAATGGTCTGTAGCCTGAGAGACTTTAGGACCATGCCAGTTGAGGAGTTCTAAAAGTTCTAAAGTTCCCTAAAGAGTACTTGAAAGATAGGGAGTAATAGATGAGTCGTTTAGTATTTATGAACATCTGATTTCTAATCACGAACTGATGCCATCTTGGATTCTGTGATGCCACAAGTTAGGAAAAATTTTCATTTTGCATTAATAAGAGTAAACATTGATTTGGGAAAGAATCACCAATTGATGCCAAATTGGGGGCAGGAGAAGTTTGAGGGAGAGCAAAATATTTACATGCTCCTAAAGCATCTCCTTATAGGTTTTTTATTCATTGCAAAGACAAAAAATAGTGCCTATAGTGGAGAAATGGAACATCAAAATGACCACCATTAAAGAGGGGCAGATGTGTGATCTGGGTTTGCTGCCATGAGAGAAATGTAAAATCACTTTTGTAGCATTCTGACAAACACATTATCTGAATGGAATCATGAGGAAGTGTCAGGTAAAGCCCAATAGAGGAGTATTCTAAAAAAAAATACCTGGCTTTTCTCCTCGTATTTTGGCAATGTCATGAAAAGACAAAATGGCAATGTCATGAAAGAGAAAGGTTGAGGAGTTGTGCTGGATATAAGAAGACTCTGAGAAGTGCCAGTTAAATGCAATTCATGACTCTTGATCGAATCCTAGACTGGGAAATCCAGTTAAAAAGGACATACTTGAGCTAGTTGACAGTGGGATATGGGCTATGAATTCTGTTGTAACCGGCAAATTTTTTTTTTTCTGTAAAGGACCAAATAGTAAATTTTTTTAGGCTTTGTAGGCCATCTTGGCTCTCTTGTACCAACTCTCCAATTTTGTTATTGTTCACATTGTTGCCGTGGCAACACACAAAGAATGGGCATGGTTGTGTTCCAGCAAAATTGTCTTCACAGAATCAGTTGGCAAGCCAGGGGTTGACCCTTAGGGTTGCTGAACCCTGCACTATATAATCATATTGTGTCAATGTTAAAGTTTCCAAGTTTGCTAACAGCGTCAAGGTTATGTAAGAGAATGTTCTTGTAGTTTGGAAATACATACCACGGAAACACTGGAGGATTAAGGGCATGTTGTTGTATGCTACCTACTATCAAATTGTTTAGGAAACACACATAAGTTGGATAGGATTATAGAATAAATGTTAAAACATTTGGAAAGATAAAGAGAAAATAAATGTGATGGCGTGTTGAAAATTGGTTAGTAAAGGACTAACCAATTAATACAAAGAACAGGATACAAATAATTCTTTGTATTATTCTTGTGACTTCTCTGTAAGTTTGAGATATTTTCAAAATAAAAAAGATAAAAGCAAATTAAAAGAGTTCCCTCTGCTTAAAGTGGGTAGGGAAGCAAGAGACAAAACTAACGATCAACATACATGCGCACACACACACCTCTTCCCAGTGTTGCACCATCTGTGACATACTGAACCATGTGAATAAACAGAAGCTACAAAACTAGGCTTCTGGGGACTGACTATTCATTTAAAAGGCAGAATTCATGAGAGAGATGAAAACAAAGTACAGAATTAGGAACAAAGGCTCAGCAGAACCTCATTTAGCCTTTGAGCTCTCTTGAAGGACAAAGCTGTGGGGAGAAAGCAAAATGTGGATGTGTTGGTGATATTTTTGCTGTTTTCCTTACCTTCCTCTCAATCCTTTCCTCCCTCAATACCCCCCTTTCTCTTTTTCTTCCTCTTTCTCTCCTTTTGTTTCTCTCATTGGCCTTTTTAAAATCTTCTCTCTCTCTTCCTCTACTTTTTACTTCCCTCTCCTAAGATAGGTAGTAGTACGTGGATTTGCTTCTGGTATATTCTTACTAAACACCAACTGAGTTAAAATCATTGTAGAGAAACCATAATCAGCATAGCTATGTTCAAATCATTGAAAGCCTAGCTCTAAAACCTCAATAAGAAATATCCAGGGTTCATTCCACACATACTCACATATACCTGCTGAACCTTTAGCTTATGATTAAAAATAGGAAAGAATATGATTCACCTTCCATTAGCTTGGTCCATTTCTCAGATAGGCCATTTTCTACTTATTGATTGGCCTGATTTTTGGGGAGTGTGTGTGTGGTTCAGGAGGGCTTTTTTTTCCTATTCAATGCTTTTCTGATTTCTGTTTTCACTTATTTGTAATTGTTTCCCTTTAAGGCATCTCTTTGCTCCAATAATATAGCCCCTATTACAGCTGCTACTCCAATTGCACCTTAACCCAAACTTAACAGCTTTCTTTTTTTTTTTTTGCATGTAAAACAGTGTTATTTTATTTTTTAATGGTGTACAATGTGATGATGTTAATATACATTGTAAAATGGTTATCATGATCAAGTTAGTTGCCATATACATCATCTCACATAGTTATCATTGTTGTGTATGTATGATGGTAACATTTAAGATCTCTCTTAGCATGGATTTCAGGTGACCAGGCAGTATTATTAACTATAGTCACCATGTTGTACATTAGATCCATAGAACTTCTTTTTCATCTTGTAATTGAAAGTTTGTTGATAAACAGCAAAGAAATTGATCAGTAATCAAAAAACAAAACAAAAGAAAAAAACCAAAACCAAAACAAAAACAAAAAACCTCCCAACAAACACAAGTCCAGGATCAGATGGCTTCACAAGGCAAATTTTTACTAAACATTTAAAGAAGTTAACACCTATTCTTCTCAGACTATTCTAAAAAAATAGAAAAGGAAGGAAAACTTTCAAATTTATTCTTTGAGGCCAGCATTATCCTGATACCAAAACCAGATAAAGACACTACTAAAAAATTAGAGAACTACAGGTCAATGTCCCTGAAAAATATAGATGCAAAAAATCCTCAACAAAATATTAGCAAACTGAATCCAACAATCCATTTAAAAGAAACATTCACCACAATCAAGTGGGATTTATTCCTGGGTTGCAAGAGTGGTTCACTATTTGCAAATCAATCATCATGATACATCACATCAATAAGAAGGTAAGAACCATATGATCATTTCAGTAGATGCAGAAAAAGCATTTGACAAAGCACAACATCCATTCATTATAAAAACTCTCAACAAAGCAGGTTTAGAGGAAACATACCTCAACATAATAAAGGCCATATATGAAAATAACATAGCTAACATCATCCTCAGTGATGAAAAACAGTTTTTCCCCTCAGGACAGGTAAAGACAAGGATGTCCACTCTCACTACTTTTATTTAACATAGTACTGGAAATCCTCGCCACAGCAATCAGACAACAAAAAGAAATAAAAGGCATCCAAATCAGTAAGGAAGAAGTAAAACTTTCATTATTTCTGATGACATGATACTATGTAAGAAAACCTGAAAGACCACCAAATAACTGCTGGAACTGATAAATGAATTCAGTAAAGTTTCAGGATACAAAATCAAAGTATAGAAATCTGTTGCATTTCTATACATCAATAATGAAGTGGCAGTAAGAGAAATTAAGCAATCTATCCTATTTACAACTGTGCCAAAAATAATAAGACCCCTAGGAACAAACCTAATCAAATTGGTGAAAGGCCTATACTCTGAAAACTATAAAACATTGATGAAAGAGATCGAAGATAACAGAAAGAATTGGAAAAATATTCCATGCTTACGGGTTGGAAGAACAAATATTGTTAAAATGTTCATACTACCCAAAGCAATCTACACATTTAACACAATCCCTATCAAAATACCAACAGCATTTTTCTCAAAACTAAAACAATTCTAAAATTTGTATAGAACAAAGACCCTGAATAGCCAAAGCAATGGAGCAAAGCTAGAGGTTCTCACAATTCTGGGCTTCAAGTTATATTATAAAACCATAGTAATCAAAACAGTATGGAATCGGCCCAAAAATAGACACATAGATCGATGGAACAGAATAGAAAACCCAGAAATAAATCCACAACTATATATTCAATTAATCTTCGACAAAGCAAGAAAGAATATCCAGTGGGAAAATGATAATCTCTTAAACAAATGGTGTTGGGAAAACTGGACAGCAATATGCAAAAGAAAGAAGCTGGACCACTTTCTTATAGCATATATGAAAATAAATTTAAAATGGATTAAAGACCTAAATGTGAGATCTGAAACCATAAAAATCCTACAAGAGAATCCTACATAGGCAGTAATATTGGCTCTAGCTGGGAAGCCTGGGTGGCTCAGTGGTTGAGCATCTGCCTTTGGCCCAGGGCGTGATCCTGGAGTACCAGGATCGAGTCCCACGTCGGGCTCCCTGCATGGAGCCTGTTTCTCTCTCTGCTCGCCCCCCTCTCTCTCTGTGTCTCATGAGTAAATAAATAAGAATCTTAAAAAAAAAATATTGGTTCTAGCAATTTTTTTCTAGCTATGTATCCTGAGGAAAGGGAAACAAAAGCAAAAATAAACTATCGGGACCACATCAACATAAGAAAGCCCCTGTACAGTGAAGGAAACTAAAAGACAACATACAGAATGGGAGAAAACATTTGCAAATGACATGTCTGTTAAAGAGTTAGTGTCTAAAATATATAAAGAACTCAACACTCAAAAAAACAAATAATCCAATTAAATGGGTGGAAGACATGAATAGACATGTCTCCAGAGAAGACATCCAGATGGCCAACAGACACATGAAAAGATGCTCAATATCACTTACCAGGGAAATACAAATCAAACTTATCACCTCACGCCTGTCAGAATGGCTAAAGTCAACCACACAGGAAACAGGAGGCATTGGTTGGTGAGGATATGGAGAAAGGGGAATGCTCTTGCCCCGTTGGTGGGGATGCAAACTGGTGCAACCACTGTGGAAAACAGTGTGGAGGTTCTTCAAAAAAATTCCTGGTTTCAATCCAGGAATTACACTACTGGTGTGTACCCCCAAAATACCAAAGCACGAACTCAAAGGGATGCATGCACCGCTATGTTTACTGCAGCATTATTTACAACAGCTAAATTATGGAAGCAGCCCAAGTGTCCACGGATAGGTGAATGGATAAAGATGTGGTTGTATATACAATGGAATATTATTCAACCATAAAATAGAATGAAATCTTGGCATCTGCAAGAGAGTGCAAAGCTAAGCGAAATAAGTCAGAGAAAGACAAATACCATATGATCTCACTCATTTGTGGAATTAAAAAAAACAAAACAAACAAACAAAGGATAAAAAAGAGAGAGACAAACCAAGAAACAAACTCTTAATTATAGAGCAGAAAGCGATGGCTACCAGGGGGGAGGTGGGTGGGGGAATGGGTGAAGTAGGTGAGGGCGACTGAGGAGGGCACTGGTGATGAGCACCGGGTGATGTATGGAATTTTTGAATCACTATATTGTACACCTGAAACTAATATGACACTGTGTTAACGAACTGAAATTCAATAAAGAATTAAAGAGAGAGTTTTTATGTCTTGACCTACGTATCCCCATTTCCTCTACCCCTTTGCCTCTGGAAACCACCGTCTTAGTCTCTGGTTCTGTAAGCTTGATCTTTTACAAATCATCTTTGGTGCTCTTCTGCAAGAGGTCTGTCTCAACTTTTTCTGCTCATTTTCCATAATATCTAGAATCCTCTGCCCAACTGTTTTTTTGTGTGTGTGTTCATTTGCTGCTCTCAAATATATTGAGAATCAAGCATTTTATTTTGTTCAGTAAAATTTTACACAGCAAATGTGACAGTTATCAGAAAACTGGATATCCTGTAAAAACCTTTACTATTTGGTTATATTTATGACAGTGAATGAGAAAATGTTGCATATGTGTACTCTGAATTTTTTCAACTACTGGACTTAACAGTTACTTGCATTAAATTCATTTAACGCCAAGAGAATATTGCTGCATAAAATTTACTTTCAAATGATGTCCTTCAATAGTATTTATTGAAAGCACTCCCATGTATTCTAAGGATATTTTGACTGTCCAACTAAAAAGACACTTAAGTTAGCCCTTAAGGTAATGTGGCTTAACCCTCCTAGTTTGGTTTCTCTACAGTTGGGTGGCTTACTCTTTTTTTAAGAGAAAGAAATTCACTATGGTTAAATGTAGTGAAAATGAGTACTTTTTTTTTTTTTAAACTGTACATATTAAAGTGATATAATCAGGACTTATAAAGTTTACAGGGAAGGCTTTTTAGTCATTTAAAATGGAAACATGTTGTTTCGTCTCCGGATACTGCTTTATTGAATCCCTAAAAATCTGTGTGTTAAGAATTATTGATAAGCAAAAATCTGCCCTGTTCTGGTTTTATTTTTTCCTTGTCTTTTCTGAGATAACAACAAAAAAAGCTGCAAGCAATTCCTAGCTGAAGCATTCCTTCACTGGAACTGGTCTTTTTGAAAGATGAGAGAAGTGCCATAGTAAAGCAAAGAAATTGTTAGGGACCTAAAGTGAAAAGCAGTAGGTTATTATGAATAATTTTGTGAACTTACATGAGATTTATTTTAACATGACTACTTTTGTTCAAAAGCTCATTAGAGGTTAACAAAATGATTTCATAGAAAAAGCCAAAGCTCAGACAACTGTTCATAATTAGCATTTATGAGACAAGGACACAAAGAACTTTAGAGCTCAAAGGAACCTTACAACATTCTAACAAATTCCATTATATTAAAAAGAAGGAAACTATGACCTAAGTAGAAGTAAGTGTTTTCATGAGGTCTGAAGTAGACCGCGAGGTTTTTTTGTTGTTGTTTTTTGTTTTTGTTTAACTACAAGGTATATAAAGTAAAATGGTTAATTTATTATTGTGCTTAGATATGACAGGTTATAAAAATATATAAAAAAATTTTAAAAAGATATGACAGGATATATGAAATTTTTGTTCATTGCAATTTATTGTATTCGTTTTCTATGGCTGCTGCAGCAGATTGCAATAAAGGTGGTGGCTTTAAACATCAGAAATTTATTAACTTACGTTCCCTGAGGTCAGAGGTCAGATGGTTTCAGTGGGCTGACATCAAGGTTGGGCTTCTTCGGGAGGCTCTATTCATTGGTTTGTCTTTTGCAAGTTTAAGCCAAGCCAACCTTGCTTGGCTTAGGGCTCTTTTCTTGATCTTTTAAAGCCTTCAATGTCAGGCACTGCCCTCTCTCAGGTTCCCAGCTGCTTCCTCCTAACACGTGCGAGGACGCGGATGATTACATCGGATTTACCCAGGCTATGCAGGATCATCTCCCCATCTCCACGTTAGCCGATTAGCCACCTCATCGGCAACGTTAACTCCTCTTTGTCTTGTAATCTATCACAAGTAATAATCTGAATACTTATGTTAAAATAAAAATATGAGTGGATGCTTGGAGGCACAGGTATGAATTTATTTGATTGTTTAATGTTCCTGTGTCTTCCCCTACCCTCAGCCCTTGTGTTAGAACATCTCCTTAAAGCTACTGTAGCGCATTAATAAATAACAACATTATAAGAAATGGCTAGCATTTTAATTTACTGTATTGGAAGTGGCTTTCCTGGTCAGGATATAAATTATTTTGGAGGGATTTTTTCAAGTCATTAGAAGTTGGGCAAATCAGGTGTGCTCTCCTTGTGCACATTCTTATCGTATTAATGTGTAACGGCAACGTTTCCTGGCATACACGTCCAGCTAAATACACAAGATAACCTTTTGTTTCTTGATAGATGGCTTAATATGCATTCTAGCTAGATAAAATAAATGGAGGAACATGGTCATTTATAGTGGTCATTTCTGTTTTTTACAAGGTTAGATACTGGTCTGGTTGTGCTCATCTTGCCGTGGGTGTTGTGATCTTGTTTTTCTACAGATATGAAAAGTACATTTATCATTTCTAACCACAAACTACCTTGTTTCAAAGCTGTAAGATTTATTTATCAAAGGGAACTTGTGTGGGAAAGGAATTTGCACCGTATTGGTTGAATCAGATACATTAGTCTTTTTTGTTTTGTAAAGGTGTTTCATGTGTGTATTGAATTTCCCCAGCCTGAGGTAGTGTTTCTGTTTGGTCCAAAGATTCTAGAATTTTTTTTTTTTCTGATTGCAATAGAAACACTGCAAATTTTCAAAGGGCTGGAGGTATCTTTGATTAAAAGGAAGTTCCAAATAGTTGTTGGGTAAAAGGTAATTGAAAGAAAGTAGAACAGAACTGATAGCAGTCTGCTTCTTTCAGTCTGTCTTTCTTTCTTTCTTTCTTTCTTTCTTTCTTTCTTTCTTTCTTTCTTTCTTTCTTTCTTAGATTTTATGTATTTATTTGAGAGACAGAGAGTGCACGAGCATTTGTGGGGAAGGGCAGAGGCAGAGGGAGAAGCAGACTCCCCACTGAGCAGGGAGCCCAACGTGGGGCTCGATCCCAGGACCCCGAGATCATGACCTGAGCCGAAGGCAGATGCCCAACCAACTAAATCACCTAGACGCCCCTAGCAAGTCTGTTTCTTGGGGTGGGAATAAACAGACACATCTATAAACGAATGGCCAGCGGGGAGGTTTGGATGCTGTCCAGGGAAGTTTTGGAATTACTGATGAGTTTGTTGGGAGTCTATAAATCTGCTACAGAACGATTTCGTTTACATCAAAAGTTTACATCAAAGAGAATAGGTTCCACAATATTATAAACTTGAGCACTGAAAAGTGTATCAGTCCAAATAGAGGTAAATTATACTGCTTGAAAATAAACTTTCATGCTAGGAAGTGTCAAGGTGGGGTATTGACAGGCAGTTAAATGAAGGGCCCAATAAACTAATGCTGAAAACTATAGTTAATTAAAAGCTTAGAATTCAAGATTTGTGTGATGCTGCCAGACTGAAATTTTGTCCAAGGTGGTATGTGTGTTTTGCATATATATATATTTAGTAAATCTAGAAAGACTCATCTGTTAATATTCCCAGAAACTGAGTCCCAAAGGAGTTTGCCCTGATGACTCAACCACCAATAAAAAGTGTCATTCTCTTTATCGTCGAGTAAGAGTTTTCAAATTAGAATAGCCTTTCCTTACTTGACAAGAACCTGAGTGTCTGCTAATCGTCTGGCATTATGTTACATGGTAGATACAGAATCTAAGCAAATTCAGTCCCTGACTGCGTGTGTTTTATAGTCTAATGGGGAAGCTTCATTTTAGTTTTAGTATTTTAAATATTTTAGGTATGTATATATGTATGTATTCACTTATTTAGAGAGAGCCTGAGTGGAGGGAGGGGCAGAGGGAGAGGGAGAGAAAATCTTAAGCAGATGCCACACTGAGCGTGGAGCCTGACGTGGGGCTTGATCTCATGATCCCAAGATCACGACCTGAGCTGAAACCAAATCAGATGCTTCACCAACTGAACCACCCAGGCGCCCTGGGAAGGTGCATTTTAATTAGTTAATCAGACCACATTAAGGTACCTACAGCTGTGAGAATCTGGAAGACCTTCCCCCAAAAGGTGAGCTGTGATCAGAGGGGTAACTAGGATGCAATACCGTGGAGAGAGATGGGTTGGGGAGGGCAAAGCATTCAAGTTTGAGGAGACAACATTACAAAGACTATGTGGCTGGAGGGCGTGGGAGTTCACGGAGTGTAGAATGGGAGAAAGTGCTGAGGGAGATGAGGATGGAGAATAAGGTGGTGTCCCGGATGAGGACTGTATCATTAAAGGGTTTTAACAAGGTGGGTCATGGTGGTGATAAAAGTGGATTTCTGTTTCAAAAGATCATTTTGGTGACAACGTAGAGCAGGAGCAGGTAGGATTGACCATGGGGGATGAGTAGAGCCATCTGTGGTCATCTGAGTGAGAGAGAAATTCATCCCTGGGTTAGTATTGGAGGGTGCGGAGAGGAGGTGATGATGGATTTGAGGGCAAGTTACAAGATTAAAATCTCAAGATTGGGTGATGGGTTGAGGGTGAGAAGGCATTTTTGTTTCTTGGCTTTCATATCTGGATGAGAGGAGATATTTTACTGAGAGAGGGAGGTCTGGAAGAGGACCGTGTTTGAGGGTGAGGATGGGGGTGCAGCTCAGAGGCACAGATATGGATGGGTTTGAAATGCCTTTGCGACAGGCAGGTTGAGAGATCAATTAGGCAATTGGATACGTAGATCTAGAGTGTGGAGGAGATGTTTGGTCAAAGAATTTATGGCGTATCTGCATTGGCTTAAAATGGAAGCTGTTGACACCGATGGGAAATTCCAACACATAGTGGCCAGTAAGGGGCAGATAAATCTGCAGACCTAAGGGTGGCCAGAACGTTTGGAGGAAGTTTGTAGATTTACATCAAGGAAACCAAGAATGTGAAGAGGGAGTCATCATCAGTGTTGAATTCTGATGAAGCATGAAGAATAGTGAGGGCTGAAAAATGTCTGTGGCACGAGTGGTACGAAAGTCATCAGTGACTTTAGGCAAAACGGTTTCCGTGGTGTGAACCTGCAAGTTTTCTAATCGTAGGTATAATTCTTCATCGGTGGATACTTAGGCCATCCCTACGTTTGAATACTTAAACTTACCAGAAGTGGTCATTTGCTATTTTATGGAATTCTCATCTAAATGCAGGATTTATTGTCTTCTTACTCATTTGTTCACTCATTCATTCATTCGTTGTGATATTTATCCTACCCCTCTCAAAACCAAACAGAATGAGATTTGCAAAAAAGGATTTGCTGTTGTGAACAATACTTCTGTCCTGATATGGACATCCTTTTTTTCTTTTTTTTGGAACATGTTTGTTTCTCTTGTGTCAAATGCCATAGTAAAAAGCTTCTTTTGTTGCTTTTAGTATCTTTTTTGAGTCTTAGTCTAGTCTCAGCTGTAGTCTCCCTGACATTATTTGAGGGTGCATTTCATTTGTATTATTTTGTTCTTTTGTGTTATGCACGTTTTATGTATATTAAATACCGTAGGAAAGAACCACGCACATTGCTTTTAGGCAAGTTCTGCCTTTTTTGTTGATTCATCTTAGTTTGCATAGTCGGTCGTGTGTTCTGTTAGAATGAGCCATAGTCCCTTTCCCTTGAACTCATAAAATCATTATTTTCTCACCCCCAAATAAAAATAATTTATTTTTTAAACGTCCCCGTATCTGACCTTACATACTATTCTTCTCCCTACTTATTAGGAAAGAACCTACTTGCCTTCTGGTCTCTTTGCCTTTCAAGGATTCTCAATTTATGGTCGTTTTATGCTCTCCAAAGGCCTGAAGTGCACCTACCGTCAGCTGTTACCCCAGGGTCAGTAGGAGTCCCTTGTACATTCCGTACAGGAGGTACTTCAGCTAAAATTGTGTAATTATAGATAAATTGTTGATTTGTTTTCTAAATTAAGAAATGCAAAACTCTTTGTTGATATATTCATCGTCACTCTTCCTGCCTATATACTACGGTCTTCTATTCATTTATTTTATTTTATTTTATTTTTTATTTTATTTTTTATTTTTTATTTTTTTATTTTTTAATTTTTTATTGGTGTTCAATTTACTAACATACAGAATAACCCCCAGTGCCCGTCACCCATTCACTCCCACCCCCCGCCCTCCTCCCCTTCCAACACCCCTAGTTCGTTTCCCAGAGTTAGCAGTCTTTACGTTCTGTCTCCCTTTCTGATATTTCCCACACATTTCTTCCCCCTTCCCTTATATTCCCTTTCACTATTATTTATATTCCCCAAATGAATGAGAACATATAATGTTTGTCCTTCTCCGACTGGCTTACTTCACTCAGCATAATACCCTCCAGTTCCATCCACGTTGAAGCAAATGGTGGGTATTTGTCATTTCTAATAGCTGAGTAATATTCCATTGTATACATAAACCACATCTTCTTTATCCATTCATCTTTCGTTGGACACCGAGGTTCCTTCCACAGTTTGGCTATCGAGGCCATTGCTGCTATAAACATCGGGGTGCAGGTGTCCCGGCGTTTCACTGCATCTGTATCTTTGGGGTAAATCCCCAGCAGAGCAATTGCTGGGTCGTAGGGAAGGTATATTTTTAACTGTTTGAGGAACCTCCACATAGTTTTCCAGAGTGGCTGCACCAGTTCACATTCCCACCAACAGTGTATGAGGGTTCCCTTTTCTCCACATCCTCTCCAACATTTGTTGTTTCCTGCCTTGTTAATTTTCCCCATTCTCACTGGTGTGAGGTGGTATCTCATTGTGGTTTTGATTTGTATTTCCCTGATGGCAAGTGATGCAGAGCATTTTCTCATGTGCATGTTGGCCATGTCTATGTCTTCCTCTGTGAGATTTCTGTTCATGTCTTTTGCCCATTTCATGATTGGATTGTTTGTTTCTTTGGTGTTGAGTTTAAGAAGTTCTTTATAGATCTTGGAAACTAGCCCTTTATCTGATATGTCATTTGCAAATATCTTCTCCCATTCTGTAGGTTGTCTTTGAGTTTTGTTGACTGTATCCTTTGCTGTGCAAAAGCTTCTTATCTTGATGAAGTCCCAATAGTTCATTTTTGCTTTTGTTTCTTTTGCCTTCGTGGATGTATCTTGCAAGAAGTTACTATGGCCGAGTTCAAAAAGGGTGTTGCCTGTGTTCTTCTCTAGGATTTTGATGGAATCTTGTCTCACATTTAGATCTTTCATCCATTTTGAGTTTATCTTTGTGTATGGTGAAAGAGAGTGGTCTAGCTTCATTCTTCTGCATGTGGATGTCCAATTTTCCCAGCACCATTTATTGAAGAGACTGTCTTTCTTCCAATGGATAGTCTTTCCTCCTTTATCGAATATTAGCTGCCCATAAAGTTCAGGGTCCACTTCTGGATTCTCTATTCTGTTCCACTGATCTATGTGTCTGTTTTTGTGCCAGTACCACACTGTCTTGATGACCACAGCTTTGTAGTACAACCTGAAATCTGGCATTGTGATGCCCCCAGATATGGTTTTCTTTTTTAAAATTCCCCTGGCTATTCGGGGTCTTTTCTGATTCCACACAAATCTTAAAATAATTTGTTCTAACTCTCTGAAGAAAGTCCATGGTATTTTGATAGGGATTGCATTAAACGTGTATATTGCCCTGGGTAACATTGACATTTTCACAATATTAATTCTGCCAATCCATGAGCATGGAATATTTTTCCATCTCTTTGTGTCTTCCTCAATTTCTTTCAGAAGTGTTCTATAGTTTTGAGGGTATAGATCCTTTACATTTTTGGTTAGGTTTATTCATTTATTTTAGATAATGGGGGAAGGGGCAGAGGGAGAAGGAAATAACCTGTCTTAAGTAGGCTCCATGCCCAGTGTGGAACCCAACAGAAGGCTCGATCTCACAACCCTGAGATCATGACCTGAGCCGAATGCTTAACTGAGAGAGGCACTCAGGAGCCCCAGGATCTTCATGAAATTTTAGGACTACCTTGCTTTGTAGTTCATGGCTGGTCCGACACATGAAATGGTGGCTGGGATGTTGAACATGCAGTGTATCCTCATACACTCCTCAGATCACTCCTGCTTGTAATTGTGGCGTTGATGAAGACGGAGGGGGATACCAGGAAGGCAGATTTGACCAAGTAAACTGGCAGGAGCTGTTACAACAAAATAAAACATTTAGTCATTTTTTTCCCTTGGTTTGAGTAACCATTTCCAAGCCTTGTTTGATGGGCAAGTAATCAGAGTAGTCACACAGGATCTGAAATTGAGAAGAGGGCCCGCCCTCATGGGGAGTTAATGACCCATGATTGCTGTCCTGAAATTTTTACTATTTTTTTTTCTTTGATTTGGGTTTTGTGAATGGTATCCTCACCTGACATGTGGTCCACCTGCCAGTACCTCCCATCCTCTTTGGGATGGGGTTTTGACCCCTCGCTCTCCTGCCCTCCTCCAAGCCCAGTGATTCCTCTGACCCTGGAGGGAGTATAGATGTGCAATGGTTGACTCTAGCATGTGCCTCCTGCTTCTGGAGTGTATAGCACAGGACCTCCAACACCTGTGAGGGTCTGTAATCACTGTAATGAGTATTCGCACACCTGGGAGTTTGACTTAAATAGCAAATGAAAAATATGACAACAGGTTGAGACCTTCAGGAAAAAAGAAAGATAAAGGTAAAGATTTATTTATTTGTATAAAGAAGGGGCATTCATTTTCATCTTGCTTTGGTCACATTATGTAGTTGGCCCTGACTAGTAGTGAACTAGTGCTTAGAAACCAGCTTCACCTCTGCAATTTATTGATTGTATTAGAAAGCAGGTAAAAGTTCTCAGAATTTTTAGTTTCTTTGAAACATGGTATAGACATGGATTTGGTTGTAATTAGAACCAAATATTTAAAACTGTTTTTCCACAGATCGTGCTCTTAGTCGTTAAATTTATTTATTAAAAAAGATTTTTGAAATTGAGCTATTTATAAACCCTTATAGTAGTGACAAACGGAATTTGAATTTCAAATATGAATTTAGAAAATACCAAATATTGTACAATTATTTTTACTCTTTGTCAGAAAATAAGCTGTTGGATATCAATTGTTTACCCAAGATTCTTTCTCATGATCTTTTAAAAGTTCTGATTATATATTATTACTTTATATTTGGAGACTTGTTTTA
The DNA here is from genome assembly GCF_053574225.1 of Canis aureus. Lineage (NCBI taxonomy): Eukaryota > Metazoa > Chordata > Mammalia > Carnivora > Canidae > Canis > Canis aureus. The sequence goes on along the minus strand of NC_135611.1, from coordinate 67,585,667 downwards.
AGTTGAGCTTTTTCTGTACCATCACAACCTCTCCCTGCCCCCCGCTGCACATTTCAGCTGTTCTTTTACCCTCAATTGACTTAAGTTAGCAATTGGATTTGTTGGAAAATATAAGTTTTATTTGATTGTTTTACTGAGGGCCTTATTTGCTTTGCACAGGGCCTTTTAATACATAAAAGTAGTGTAGGCCTGCCTGGGGCAAATTCTAAAGCCCCCCCCCCTTTTTTTCAGCATAAAAATCAAACCCAAGAGATGGAGAGAACAAATTGGATTTAATCTTTCCATCCATAGCTTTTGTGACCTCTCTTATTCCCACACATGTGAACTGGCAATATTTTTGTTGTTGTTGTGGTCTTAAAAAAAAAAACAAACCTCAATGACCTTATTTTCTTCTAAATTAAAAAAAATATTGGTGTCACTGTTTGAGTTGTCTTCTTTGTCATGAGTTAGAAGAGTTGATTATTCTGGTGTTGCAGGTACTCACTGGGGAATGTGCTCGAACTAGCTCTTATATTTCTTTAAAATAAAGCTTCTTCTAAGGGGTTTTTTGTGAAATATGTAATGAGATGTTCAAAGATTGCTACTTTATTACTTTTGATTTCCAGCTCTATCTGTAGAGCATCTTTTAAAAATTTTTTTTTGAGATTTCAGAGATCTGCTTTGTTGGTTTTATCCAAACTTACTTTTAGCTTTCTTTAATGTCTGCTAAGGCAGATCCCACAATTTTCTATACTCCTTTCTTTCTCAGAAGTCCTAGGGATCTTAAGGAATTTGTTTTGGTTTCCATGTCAGTATTTACCTCATTTATGAGCTAGCATTTTCTTTCCATCTAGAGGTTAGACTGCGTCTCCAATGTAATAGTTGAATTTGTGACCTTTTAAATGATTCCACATCAAAACAACTGTTTATATAAAACTTTCATGTTTATTGTAATTTGACCTTTGGCCTAAAATATTATGTAGTAATGAAGAGGTGCTTGCATTCCAGGTGTACTTTAGTTTATCTCTAAGTTTGTCATGGAATTCAAGGACAAAGTCATTTATTTAAAGTAAACTTTGGGTGCCTCAATGGCTCAGTGGATTGTCTGCCTTCGGCTCAGGCCATGATCTCGGGGCCCTGAGATGGGGCCTGGTGTTGGGCTCCTTGCTCAGCCGGGAGTCTGCTTCTCCCTCTCCCCACCCCCTGGCTTGTGCTCTTTCTCTTTCTCTCTCTCTCTCTCTGTCTCTCAGGAATAAAGAAAATCTTTAAAAATAAATAACACATGTGTCAGGTGTAAAAGAGCATAGACTACAGGATGGCCTTGGAAGGGCCGTCGTAGGTCCTCCTGCTTGCAAATGAATTCCTCTACCTTGGGACTCTTTCCATATTACTTTGTCTGAAATTGCCATGTTGGAGGCACCCTTTTCTTACTTAGGGTTTTAAGGAACGCTTTCTCTTTCCTTCTCTATGATGTCTTGTTGAGGACCGGGTGTATATTGTACCTTCCAGTAGAGTCTTCTCGGTAACCCAGGTGGTGAGTTAATTCTACACAAGTCATGTGTGGACGTAGGGGCCATAGCTGTGCAGCTCAAAGTGTGTTGAACGCAAGAATTAAAATCTACTGCCTTTTTTCTGCCTTTGATATTTTTAAATTCTCCACTTTATTTTTGCTTTTTTGGTTCTCATTCTTCATCCTTTCTAACCATTGTGTTTTATCCCTGATGTCCGTCTCCTGTTACTCGACTTTGTAAGTCTAGCAGCTAGACACGTGTCCTCTGACCCTTTATAAGGTGGCTAGTGTCGAGTGAGACCTGTGACAAAGTTAAGTTATATATTAGTTATATATTTACTATTTATATATATTTATATTAATAAATATATGTTATATATTTACGTTACATTTTCTTCATCTCATACCTATTATATTATAATAGGTATATAATTATATACCTACTGAAGAAAATGAAGATAATGTAATGTAATGTAAAATGTCTCAATTTTTGTATTGATTACATATTGACATGATAATATTTTGTGGTATACTGGATTAAATAAAAGATTGAATTAAATGCCATCTGCTTTCTACTTTTAAAATGCTGCTAACCAGAAAATTTAGAATTCCATACATGGATCTAATTATGTTTCTATTGGAGAATGCTGCTCTAGATTGTTTTATTGATTGATTTTTTTTTTAAACTAATGCTCATAGGACACCTTTCTTCCTGTTCTGTCCTCGCATCTCTTGGCCCGCAATATTTTTACAGAGTCCAGAAATTAGAAAACCGACAGATCTCTTGAAACTGCCTTCACAAATCAGTGTTAGTTGGACTATTCAGCAACAGCAGCCATGAAGCACTGATCCATGTCAACACATGGATCAGCCTCAGAAACACCGTGTTAAATGAAAGAAGCCAGTCATAACAGAACACATACTATATGATTTTAGTTACGTGCAATGTCTAGAATAGGTAAGTCTGCAGAGACAGAGAAGAGATCAGTCGTTACGTAGGGGTGGGGACGGGGGTTGGGAAAAGAGATGAAATTGTAATATCTCGTAGTGGTGATTGTGGCACAACTCTGAATATACTAAAAACCACTGGATTGTACACTATATTAAAAAGGTGAATTTTATGGTTATGAGAATTATATGTCAGTAAAGTTGTTAATACATGCTAGATCATTTTGTCACATCACAGTCTTAGGGGTTGGTTTTGTTTTGTGTTTTGCTCCCCTTTTTCTGCTGATTGGGGCAAATTTGCCTTATCTTTATTAATCAGCCTCGCCTTCCTAGAAATTAAGTGTATTTTCTTGTTAATGTTGGTAGTAGTCAGGTGCTTTCATCATAAAAAAATGAAAAAAAAATCAGCGTGTTGAGACTGTTGTAAGCATTTACAGTCCTTTTTAAAATTGGTGTATGTGCAGAACAGATATTTTAATGCAGTTTTCCCCCTACGGGGACTTATTAGGCAAATGTATTTCAATGTCATTTTAATGAGTTTTTATAGTCTTTATTTGTTCCTTTCTACCTCTGTGATGTTCCAACATCTGATGAATTGTGGCTTTTCATTAGGACATCTGGGTTTCGTATGCATATATTTACAACAAAGGAGAAAAATGTCTTTTTTTTTTTCAGATGGTACACATATCTATTTATATTACCAGTGCATATAAGTATTTTTTTCCTAACACCTGGACAATACATGGATCTGGGTGTCGAAGAGAAACATTTTGATTAAATTGGTCCATTATAAGAAATGAAAAAGATTACTGGGAAAGTACTTTTTGAAAAACTTTTTTCAAGCTGTATTTTTCCTTTCACCATTTTCATTTAAAGATGGCTGCAAATGACAATATCTTAAAAAAATATTATTTTTATTTTATTTTATTTTATTTTATTTTTTATTTATATCTCTAAGTGTTCATTTTTAATATTTGTCCACCATTTTGAGATGTTTCCTTTTCTTATCTTGGAACTAAATATATAAATAAATAGTTATAAAATTAATATAAACTTTGACAAGTGCCATCTGCCCCTTTGATCCTTCTGATCTTATGCAAAAAAATGAAGAAATTAAGATTTGATAAGTTTTATCATTTATTACAGATGTTTAGCATTTTCAGTGAGGAGGCTTTTTTTGTACATGTTTTTCATCAGCTGCGATTGTGGCTCAATTAAATTAGGACTGACTTGTTTCTCCTAGAGAATCTTGTAATCTCTGTTTCTCCTAAAGAATTTTGTAATCTCCCAAATTGTACCCTGACTTAATGGGCAAGGAACCCCAAATTTGCAACTCTATTTATCCTTGATGATTACTTATCTTGGAAGGAAAAAAATCATTCTCCATGATTTTCAAGCCATGATTGGCTCATATAACAAATATATAATCAATTATATGTTATGAGTCTCTACTTCTTTGTATATTTCCCAACTAGTTATAGACTGTTTGCTGTAGATGGAATGTTGACATCACCACATCATCTGTATGCTAAAACCTAACCCTTGGTGTGACAGTATTTGGTGGTGGGGTCTTTGGGAGGTGATTAGGTCATGAGGGTAGAATTGTCATGATTGGGCTCAGTGTCCTCCTAAAGAGGACCCAGGTGGCTTCTTTGCCCCCTTTTGCCATGTGAGGACACCATGAAAAGAACAACCATCTGTGACCCCAGATGCAGGCTCTCACCAGACATAGAATCTGCTGGTGGCTTGTTCTTGGATTTCTTAGCCTCCAGAAATGTGAGAAATAAATAAATAAATTTCTGTTGTGTATAAGCCACTCAGCCTATGGTCTTTTGTTATAGCAGCTCAAATGGACTAAGACTCTACTACTGTCTTCAATGTGATGCTGTTCATTAGATAGATAAGCACCACCAATGACTTATTTGTTAGAAATGGCAACCCGTAAAAGATTATTACTTGCAGAATTTTAAAGAATAATAGTAGTTTCTTGTAGCCTGTAGAGGATGGAGCCAACCTGAGGACCTGTGCTTCTTTATTGGTCCAAATGACTTTATTTGTTGTATTTGTGGATGTCAGTTTGTTTTGTGATGGCAGCTCTGGGTAGAGTGGTTTCAAAGCCATGTTTCCGGAGTCCCTAAGAAAGGACTTGGAGAGTGGGAGGTTGGCCTGTATGTATCATTCGCCTCCAGGGTGGGTCTTGGTGAGGTGTGAGGTGGAACAAGGTGCACTGGTGGCTGTGGGTGTCCTGCCTTCATCCTTTGTTCTTTTGTCCCATTCTAGCAGTGGGCTTAAAAACTACAGGACATGTTGAACTCTGCCAAGTGTTGGTACCGTGTCCTGTCCCTTGTAGAAACTAGGTCTGTTACTTAGTATGGCACCATATCTATAAGGAGTTGTTTTGATTTTTTTGGATGTTCTAGTTTAAGTAACATAGAGTTAATGAAATCCATCCTCCTCATTTTTCAGATGAGGACTCTACCAAAGCTCTCTGCACATTTAGCATTAATACCCTTTCTTCCTTTGTAACACACTCCTGATCATTTTACCTCCTAGTACCCATCTTTAAATGTTCCAGTTTTTAAGCTATGAGGATAGCTTTCTGTGTGCATATAATTAAAACAATATATTTATTAAAACAATATTTATTAAAACAATGTATTTATTATTTTAGAGAGAGAGGGCATATGCAAGAAGGTGCAGGAGCTGGGAGAGGGGCTAAGAGAGAGGGAGAGAATCTCAGGCAGATTCCCTGTGAGCACAGAGCCAGATGAGGGGGGATGTGGTTGATGGGGGGATGTGGGGATGTGGGGCTTGGTCCCACAACCCTGAGATCATAGCCAGAGCCCAAAACCAAGAGTAGAATGCTTAACAGACTGAGCCATCCAGGCACCGCTGTGTGCATATAAATTTTAAGGTAAATGTGTATATTTCCAAAATTTGTGAGCTTTGTTAATCAAAAGAATGTATTTATTTTTAAACGGCCACGAGAAAAGTTATTCTGTGTGTGCCTTTTTATTGGTGTTAGAGATAGGTATAGAGCTCCAGAGAAGATGAGTATAATGGATTTCTTTCATAAATTTAACAAGGTTTTACATTTTAAAATGTGCTGGTTCTTTCAAATGGTATGCTTTCCTATTGTGAGCAATTTAAATAAGGTTGCCATTTACCTCTAGTCAACAATCAGATATCTAGTTTATGATCTTTTCTGAGGTTATATTTTTAATTTCTTAGTGTGGAATTATCTGATTTATCTATAGTAGGCATAGGGCTCCATACCTCTAATCTATGAGGGTATTTGTACCTTTTTATTTTTTTAATTTTTATTTTTTTTAAATTTTTATTTGTTTATGATAGTCAGAGAGAGAGAGAGAGAGAGAGAGAGAGGGGCAGAGACATAGGCAGAGGGAGAAGCAGGCTCCATGCACCAGGAGCCCGACGTGGGATTCGATCCCGGGTCTCCAGGATCGCGCCCTGGGCCAAAGGCAGGCGCTAAACCGCTGCGCCACCCAGGGATCCCTGTACCTTTTTATTAACTTTATTTTGTTTTTATTTTATAATATAAAAAATAAGCTGCTAGACTTAATTTCAAAGCTCAGCAGTGATTATCAGATGACTTACTCTTCATCTCCCTCCCTTTCCTGACTTTGATCCCAGTTTGTTTCCTAAAACATTTATGTCTTTTCCAGTTTTTCATTTTGGTGTAGAGAAGGGGATTGATGGTCGTTGTTGTTGTTATTGTTTATCTTTACATCTAGCACCATTAAACTAAGGTGGGATGGAGAGGAATTACCCAAATGCTCGGGTTCCTCATGGAGACCGTAGCGTCGCCCAGGCACAAAAAATTGAGAATACAAATGAGGACACTGATTTCCTTGCCTTGTCTACCACTTGCACGTTTGACAGTAGAAGGTGTCGGAGGGCAGTGTGTGTGGGAATGCTGAGGAGGTGACATTAATAGTGCTGTGGCTAAACAGATGGCATAATTAGCCCACAATGGGGAAGAACAACGTTTTTATGTTTGGATAAAAAGGGCTCACCGTGGGTGGCACAGTAAGAGGTTCCAAATGACAATACCTTGTGAAGATTAGGAGAGTGCCGGTGATGTCTGCATGCACTTATGCACGATGGCCCAGCCTATTTTACTTGGGTATGTTGCTACTTGTTACTTTTAAGGAAAAAATCCTCTATAAGGGAATGCACAAATGACTGTTCATTCACTTACCCCAGGAGACATGGCTAAGTACTGTGGAGGATCCAGAGGAGTTTGGTCTTTGTATTCAAATAGCTAATTTTCTGGAACAAATTCATCGGACATTCACAGATATAGAACCAGACATACATTTTTTTCTAGTAATATTATATTGTAAATGGTTGGCTCGATGAGTTACTTGGTTACGGGTATTTTTAGGCACCACAAAAGTGGTACAATAAGCAAGAAAACATAATCAACCGGATAAAAGAATATGCAAGCCCTTTCATTGGTATGATTTAAAAATCTCGTCCTTAGTAAAAATTCAGAAGTTGAAACTGGTTGTATTTTGTACTGTTCAACTTGATCTTTCTCAAGTTTTTATAATAACGTAAATTTAAAGTAATACCTGACACTTTGGTTAATTATTGGAGAGATATTTGCAAAGATTTTTTCCCCCTTGTCAGCCCATCTGCTCCTATAGTACAGTCATAATGCACAAACATTGACATCTCAATTATTTCCATGGCAACAAATTGATGTCAGGATCTCACATTTGACTTCACTGCAGGACCAGATAGAATTTGGATTACAGGGTGGTTGGGAGTTCTTACTGAAGGCACCGGTCCTTAAGAAAGGGACATGGAAATATCTTTGGGAAATCATTTCAAGCTTTTAAAAAGGAATTATTCATACTTCTAAAGTGAAAATATAAACTATACATAAAAGTATATGAATACCGCTCTTCTATTTTTATGCATATATACACGTACATGCACGAAGACACATATACACTGTGATAGTTGCAAGTAGGGGTTTGAATCTCATTTCACTCAGAAATTTATTTGTATTTTTATTTTTTTAAAGATTTTATTTATTCATGAGAGATGCAGAGAGAGGGGCAGAGACACAGGCAGAGGGAGAAGCAGGCTCCGAGCCTGATGTGGGACTCGATCCCAGGACGCTGGGGTCACAGCCTGAGCCAAAGGCAGATGCTCACCCGATGAGCCACCCAGGTGTCCCTATTTCACCCAAAAGTGTAGAAGAGCGAAGCCTCAGGCAGTCGTCAGTGGTCCAGAGGGGCAGAGTCAGAGGCGTCTCATTTGTGAAGTCCTGGGTACGACCGATCTACAGGCCATGCGGTGCTTTCCTGCGCGATGCCTCAGCGTTCGGCTCCCACGTCACTGACACGTGCTCCTCTTCACCACGTGGCCGGCAGTGTCACAGGTTTGCACCACGCTGCCTTCCTTCTTAGCTTATCTTGTGCTCTGGTGAAGAGCGCTTCGTGTGCTGTCGCCTGTTCCCAGCGTGGCCCTGCCCACTCTTCGTGGCTCATGCTCCGGGGAAGCGGGTCGATCTGATTGCCACTGACTTCCCTTGTGACTGACTTCCCTCGTGAGTGGAAGGGAGCTTCTGGTACTTCCCCGTGCCATAGGCCCTTGTTGCGACTTGTCATGCAGCCTGCGTCCCTGTGTGTGTGTTGGAGCTTCCGCCTGTCTGAGTGGATCATGAGGACGGGCCTGTCCCTCTCCTCCCAGGGTCCGCCCCATCCCGGGCACCCTAGGTCCTGATGGGTTGTCTAGGCGTTCTGGATTCTCAGAACAGATTTTGAGTTTCGTAGGTTTAGCATTTTGTTTTCATCTGTCTTCAGGAGAATGACTCATCATGAGCAAACAAACAAAGAGGATGACTTACGATGTATAAATTGGAACTACCTCCCTTGTTGTCTTCATTGACTTCTTTTGAGGCCCTGGGAGGTGTGCTGCTCCGCGTCAGGTGGCTCCCCGGTGAGGACGTTGTGCAGCTTGCGAGTTATGTATTCAAAGACATAGCGGTAGCTGTATGCGCTGTCCTGATGTCTATCTGAGAGCCATCTCCAGGGTGGAGAAGCCCTGTCACTCTGCGCTGTGGAGACAGATCCCACAGTGACGGCTGATTTGGTGTGGCCGCCTGACCGGGCCCAGGCTGTGGCCCGCCGGCTGCTGAGACGTTGCCCGCTGTGTCCGTGCGGCTGTTTGCAGAGGAGGTTCGCGTTTCACTCAGCGGCCCGAGTGGAGAAGACCACTGTCACCCAGTGCTTTGAGAGCCTGCCACTGGGGGGCGGGGCCGTGGAGGTCCCTGCTTGCCTGCTCGAGGGGAAGAATTCGGGGAGCGACCCGCCAGGGCGAAGGTGGCAAAGGGTTTCATCCAGCAAAGGAACATGTGGTCGGGACCCAGAGGATAGGCCAACTCGGGCCGGGCGCAGCCCGCTGACTTTCTCCCTGGCTCTGTCGCGGCGCTTTGTTGGGTGTCCTCCCTCCCACCTGTTGTGATCACCCCGCCTTTGGGTCTGCCTCGGTTTCGGCCCCCATCCCTTTGTGCCGGTCCGTCGGTCATCTTCCCGAGAGCGCTGAAGCACAGCCCGGGGAGGAGCCGGCTCGCAGCGCAAGTGGTGTTTTGATGATATGATTATTTTTTAGCCCCTAGGAATTTTAAGCTGTCCCGCTTTCAAGGAGTTCAGGAAAAAGGCTGCAGTTCTAGTAGCAGCTTAAGGAAGAAGACTCGAAGGGCATTTGTTCCCTGCTGGCCCGCCTGCACGCGCACGGACGCGCTCAACTCGCGCTCTCTCCCTCTCTCTCTCCCGGATTGCTTTCAAAACCCAGCATATGTTTTAAATGTAGACTTTGCATCATAGAGTGTCGACCCTCTGAGTCCAGCCTGGCAGGTGGGGGGGTCCGAGCCGCCCTGTGTGCCGTGGACGACAGCCCCTGGCCGCCCGCGGACCCGGCCCTGCCAGGAGCGCCCGCCGCGGCCTTGGCCCGGACCCCGTGGCCTGGGTCTTCCATGCGCCCGCGCCGAGCGGCACGGGAGGGGTGGTCCCTGGTTGTCCATCTGTTCTCCTAACGTGACAGGAGTCGAGAGGCGCGGAGGGGCCAGCTTACTCTCTGCCTGAGCCGAGACCTCCATCTTTCTCCTCCTCTTGGGCTTTCACCTCAGACCAGGGCTTACACTGTTGCTTCCCCAAGTCTCGGGCTCACATTGGGACCCAAATCGTTGGGCGCCCTGGTTCTCAGGCCTCCGACACTCAGACTCACTCCTACCGCCGGCTCTCCTGGTTCTCCAGCCTCCAGACAGCAGGTGGTGGGACTTCTCGGCCTCGGTGGTTGTGGAGGCCAATTCCTATAGTAAGTTCTTTTGTAAGTATGTACCTACGCACACCCATGGGGTCGTCCTGTCGTTATGTAAGTATATACATGGATATTACATTGTCCATCCCCAGTGGTTGTGTGTTGTTGGAGATCCCTGACTCACGTAACCACTGATAGTTGTGTTTTTCTCTTCTCCCAAGAGGGCTTACATACCTTTTCCCTACCTTAATTATTACTATAGACAATAGGGTGTGAGTCAACTTGTAAAAACTTGTTCTGACCTTCGTGAGAATCCACCGTGGGACTGTGTCATGATGGTTGCCGGCGTCAGTCGGAGGTTTGTTCTGTGCCTGACATTGTGCTAATAAGTGCTTTACGTGCATCGTCACAGCCAAATTCTTTTAATACCCTAGGAGGTAGCTACTCTCGATCTCCTCGTGGACTACAGAGGGAAGGAGAGGTAGAGAAATGGGCAGGAACTTGCCTCGGATTGCATCCTGAGACAAGTGGAGGAGCTGGGATTTGAATCTGATTCTGCTCATTCTGGAGTCAGGGCACTTACACAGAGTGATAGACCTTTATTTTAAAATTTTTATTTATTTATTTTTAAGGTGGGACCAGCCGCTTATATTTTAATTTTTTATTTTCATTTTTGGAAGGTGAGCTTGTTTTCAAATTCTGAGAATGTCTTACTGTAGCACCTAAGTGGGAACGGCAGTTTCCTGTCTGTAGTAGTCCTGCTCTCAAGGTCACAACAGCAGAGGATTGGCATAAGGCTAGAAGAAAATGAGTGTACTTAATGATAAGAATTTATAATGAGATTTGAAATGAGCAAATATACCCATTTTGGGTTCATTTATTTTTTTTTTCCCATTCACCTTAATAGCATTGCAGTAAAAACTTGCTAATTTAGATAAATTGTGGGCAACACCTGTTTTGAATTAACAAAGTCTGAATTGTAAAATAATTTTATAGAAATTACGTTTTGTTATTTTTCTGATGCATAGAATTAGCCTATCATTTAGGAGCTGAAAAAAAAAAACTAAGGTTCTGAGTTACTTACTGGAATAGTTTATTTTACATTAGTACTCTACCTTCAATCTTGTTTATGCTATTAATTGACTTTAAAAAAACTTTAATATTTTCTACATAAGGGATCAGTTCTTTGCAAAAGGCTTCAGGTATAGCAACACATTGAAGCTTCAGAAGAACCTTTGCTTTTCAGAGTGGTCAGTATGATGTGAAAGGAGAACAGTAAAATGATTTCTTCAGAATACTGTGGTTGGTGAGCCAGAGCCCGGTCTAGAACTTGTGTCTTTTGAAGCATTTTATTGTCATTACCCAAATTACCGCTAGACAATCCTTTTTGAATATCATTAAAGTTTGTTAAACAGCATCTGGACTTAAATGATTTCCCTACCTGCTCTCCCTCTCTTCTTCCCTCTTCCCTTCCTTCCTTCCTTTCCTTCCTCTTTCTTTCCATTGATCGATCCATTAATCCAGATTTATATTTCTGAAGTAGACAATATGTTTGTCTTAAGTAGATTTTTGGTTTCTTAATTCCTTTGATGGTTATTTTATTAAGTTCTTATTACAGTTCAAACTTAGACTCACTTGATTGAATCATTCCACAATGTGGTTAAATTGATTGCATTTGCTTTCTGTTTTGCCGTTTGGGATCTCTATCAATAATCAACCCGAAATAGGCCCTAGAATTGTCATATTTTAGGTTAGGAATGAAGTAGATCCCTCTTCTGGTCTCTAAATTTTACTTGTATTCAGAACTCTGAAGATTTTAAGTAATATAACTGGCATTGGCTATCTTTAGTGAACCAAAAAATTGAGTATAAGGCATTGGGATGCCTAGTTACCAAAGGACAAGAACACGGTGAGATTCAGGATCAACTTGCATCAGGAACTTAACTGTTTTGCTTCTTTGCCTTCTCTCCTTCAAGCATACCCTCTCATTTCTCCTCCCCACCCCAGTCTCCACTTACTCTTCCCATCCTGCATCCTTGCTGTTCTCCTGTGTTTTCCCCTTCCTCCTCTTTTTCATGACTCTTCATTTTCCTCTCTTCCCCTTTCTCTACCCCTTTCTCTCCTTTCTCTTTTCCTTCTTCTCTTTCTCTTGTCCCTCTCCTTTCCCCAAACCCCTCCTCCTATCCTGCCACCTCCCCTGCCCTCAACTACTTCTGTTGCATCATACCTCAAGGAATATTGGACTGAGGGTCTCACATGCAGTGGAGGGAAGGCGGACTAGTGGCTGCAAGTGGTAAAAGCCCAATTATTTTGTTATAAGATTCCTCATCAACCTTACACCTAATGGTTTTATCATTCATTGAGGACAGTTGCCTCATATTTTTAAAAGGGCAAAATAGAGATCTACTTATTATATTGTTCCTTCTCCATGTATTATCTAGAATTGTTTTATATAGAAGAACTCCTATCTAATAGAGCTGTTTGGTCACTTTGAAAAACAGTTTGTAATGGGACAGTAGGACAGTTTTTTTCTGTATTAATTTTTAGCACACCAAGTGAAGTCCTCAGTATGCTTCTTTTTTTTTTTTTAATATTTAGAAATCTTTCCAAGTGATTCTTAGATGCAGTGAGGGTAGAGAGAAGCAGCAAGCTAGAGCTTATAGACATCCCGAACCCCCAAGTTTTATTACATATTATAAAAGTAAGTTTACAACAAGATAGCTACATGATATGTTCTTCTGCCAAACTTTATCACAGTATTGGATTTCATTCAAAGCAACTTATGTAGGAGTGTTTTGGGAGGTGCCGGCTTATTTTTGTTAAATTATAAACTAAAGTAAATGAACTGTAGAACAAAGGCAATCTGAAAATAATAATATGACAGCTAACATTTATTCAGGGCTCCTTCTGTATTCAGTGTTGAGTTTAGCGCTTTGCAATCATTGGCTCATTTGACCCTATGAACTGGATAATCTAATTATGGGATTTAGCAAAGGGTGGGGCTGGGCCTGAGGGGTGCCGATGGTTGGGAGACCTAGAGCCTATGCGTGGATCCCAATACTCTTCTCTCAGAGTGGAACACTGGTGTGTGTTTAATTCTACCCTTTGTGTGGGTTTTTTCTACTTTCATTCCAGGGCAAAGAAATGAAATGATTACTTTTAGTCTTCAGATTCCGCCATAGGAAAAGGGACGTATGTAGAGTTGTACATAATGATTGAAATTTTGATGAGACCATTATAGCTAGCATTTTCCAAATGGTTAAAATGTGGTTGCTTACTTTTATGATATCATTCAGTCGCAAAATCTGCAGGTTAGTTATTAGCTCATTTCTTATGTCTGAGGAACTAGGCTTAAGGAAGATAAGTGCTCCTTGTCACATAGAGAACTTTGAACCAGGGCTATTCTTCACCACATTATGCTGACTAGATGGAGCAAAAGTTCATAGCAACGAAGAGTGGATTGGAGAGTAGCACATAACCTTCTCCAGAAGTCATTTAAGGTGGTTTCTTAGCCGATATAGGAGATCTACATAGCAACGAACAACATGCATTTTAGTGAGGATGGTCCAGTTAACCTTCCCAATGTTAGATCTTGGTCCTATCTCTGTAGTCGGTTCTCACTTTTTAGTTACTCCCTAGTATTGAACAGTGAAAGAATGATGGGTTGACTAATCATGATCAACTTAGAATTTTGCTGTGATTTTTCAGTAGGTGTTACTTATTATTTGGGAAGGATCTCAATAAGAGATCTTGCTCGATCTTATTCTTGTGTGGTTTGCCTCACTGTAGATGTAGAATTTGAACTTAAGACAAGCAAGTTTATATTATGTTCTCCAGCAATTAGAGCTCGGGTTTTATGGGTATAGAATTTCTCATCTAAAGCTCTTGAAAAAATCTAAAAGCTCATAAAATGAATCCCCACAACATTCTTTGGTAGTAAAGACATAATCAGTAGCCATCAACAAATTAACTCAGGATCTAAAAGGTGATCGGAAAGTTGTGTCAAACACACTTGTGTGTACTTTAAGTGAAAAGAGGGCGGAGTCTCAGATGGGTTGTGTTGCTTATTTAAAGGGCACCCTCTTTATAAAAGGACCTTTGACGTGAGATTTAGAAAGTCCAGAAAAAGAAAAGGAGGCCAAACAAAAGACACAGGAAATTATAATCAGCAGGGATTAATGGTGGTGCTGGAACTGGTAACAAACATTTTAAACTAGAAGAACAGTGGTGCAGACTTCGAGAGTGGTTTTAAGCTGTCACGTGGCCTGTCCTCAAATAGTCCTTAACTAAGACATCGCCTTGCGAGACTGTAAGTAACTTCTGGGCAAGGACTAAGCACTTGCATCATATATCATGAGGAATTCACCTGATGCTTGACATTTATTATAGTCGTTCTCAGTGTGCATAGGAAAAGCATATTTTAATTTTATTAGGGATTCGGTCAAAATGCTTTTGAAAATAATGCTATAAAGTAGATAACAAGCCTTTGCTTTAGTTTAGGTCAAAGGCTATCAAATATTTTTGGACCAAGGACCCATTTATGATCTGAAAAATTATTGAGGATGCAAAAAAACTTTTTATGTGGTGTATGTCTGTTGATACTTACCATTTAAAAAATTAAAACTAAGAAGTTTAAAAACCAGTAACTAAAACATCCATTACATGTTAACATAAAACATGTTTTTGTGAGAACCCTCTGCACCTGCTGCATTTCCAAAGCAAAATATTTAGTGAGAAGACTGGCATTTCTTTACATACTTCACAATTCCCTTTAATTTCTAGTTTAATAGAAGACAGTAGGTTTCTGGGTCTGCTTCTGAAATCAGTTTCTTGTGATCTATCATTTTGGTGTAGTAAATGAAAGAAAAAGGAGGTGTATTTTAATAGACTTTCCACATGACGTAGACATTCATCTTTGATACTACACTAAAAATCTATGGATTGTAATTTCCTAAAATTTAGTTTCAATGAGGAATTGATAACTTTATCAGTGAACATTTTGTACTTTGTTACATTAAAATATATTGTTTTTTTTTTTTTTTTTTTTTTTTTTTTTTTTTTTTTTTTTGTACTCTGTAGATCCTTTACCCACACACGATTTTTATAATATCATGCATTGGTCAGTTGGAAAATATTGGTCCACTAAGTTTTGCAGACCTTCCAGATGTTGACACATTTCATTATATAAAATCAAACAATCATGTTTGTTAATCTCAGAGAATGTTTTAAGTGCTGGAAAACTGTCAACCTCGAGATGGTGGAAAAAATTTTCAAGATACTAATTTTCATTTAAAAGCTCAATTTTTATCACTGGCAACAGATACTGTCAGTTATTTTCTATGAAGTGACAGGCTAACCTGCCCTTTTCCCCACAAATGTCAGTCATGCCCAATTCTGAATAGTTTGTCTTCAGTCATTCATTGAAATAAAAAGCGTTTCATGAAAAGAATGGCTAGTTCACCTCATACTTCAGTCACAGAAGTGCTGTTTCTTGAGACAGCTATCCCGTTGTATTTTGATTTGCAGTAGAAATGTTTTATGCATGCTTTCCCTCTCTATCACATAGAGTATTAGGATGGCATGTACTCAAGGATTGTGATTTTTAAAATTAGCTTGTACAGGTTTATCAAAGACATTTTAAAGTGAAACTGTATTTTATTTACTGTGGTTGCATGCCAATAAAGAGTAAAATGATTACTAGTAAAATTTTGTGCCTCTGCTTTGATTCATGCTAATGGCATCAACAGCTTGGCCCGCCATTGCCTCAGCATCATCAGTGAAAAAGCTAATACTGTCTTAGCATTATTATGAAAATAGTTTTGACCTTACGATTCCTAGAAGGGTCCCTGGAACTCATACTTTGAGTATCGATGGCTTAGGGGAGTGGTTGTCATACACACATAAAGCAATATGTAAAAAAGTTCTCTTGGTATATAATTCTAACAGTGGAATTTCTTCCATGCATTAGAATAAATGGTTTTGTTTAATTGGTTCATTAACAGCTTGAAAAAATTAAATTGCTTTTATAGAGAAGAGGATAATTTGTTTTTAATTTTCAAATAAATTAAGTACAATCATGCCTCACAGTGAATTTCTTAATAGTGATCTCAATCATTATTATTATAACTGTATCCTTAGAAGCAAGTACAATTTGAGCAGGTGACATACTTTTTTTTTTTTTTTTAAAGATTTTATTTATTTATTCATGAGAGACACAGAATGAGAGAGAGAGAGAGAGAGAGAGGCAGAGACACAGGCAGAGGGAGAAACAGGCTCCATGGAGGGAGCCTGACATGGGACTCGATCCCAGGTCTCCAGGATCAGGCCCTGGGCTGAAGGCGGCGCTAAACCGCTGAGCCACCCGGGCTGCCCGGTGACATACTTTTAATAATCAAAGTAATAATCATTTCTGTTTCCAGAGTTCTTTTTTTTTTTTTTTTATTACTAAGTATATGGGCAAAAATAACTTAAGGGTGAATGTATTGGACTCTTAAAGTGTTGAATTCAAATAGAGTCCATTCTGCATACAAGCATTAAATATTTATTCCTATTTTGGGTTAACAGTCCATTTAAAAAATTTCATGTTGGGGGAACCCTGGGTGGCGCAGAGGTTTAGCGCCTGCCTTTGGCCCGGGGTGCGATTCTGGAGACCCGGGATCGAATCCCACGTCGGGCTCCCGGTGCATGGAGCCTGCTTCTCCCTCTGCCTATGTCTCTGCCTCTCTCTCTCTCTCTCTCTCTCTCTGTGACTATCATAAATAAATAAAAATTAAAAAAATTAAAAAAAAATTTCATGTTGGGAAAAATACCATTTTTTTCACCTGGGAAACAGATTAGGTTAGGTAACTTTATTTATTTATTTGTTTGTTTGTTTGTTTAAACTTCTTCTAGTATTTCCTGGGTTTCCCATTTTCTTTCAGGTTCCCCTTGTGGGAAAAAAAAGCAACACAAAAATGTTATATGGAACCATTAGAGATGAGTCCTTCTGGTGATAATAACACCTTATAGTACATTTTCTTTTTAAGTGCTTTAGGTGTGTTGAGAACTTAAAACAATTGTATAGCTTGATACCAAGTACTGGGAGTGACTAAAATAGTAAATTGTAATTAATACAGTTTAGGTTTAGTTCTTGTTTTAAATGATGCAAAGTTCTGTAGACAAAGGAATACATTGTAAACGGGGTTTTAAAGGAGCCTGTTTTCAACCATGTACAGTGTAAGATTCTGTGAAGCCCCTTCCTGGTGCATGTGTGTGTTTATGTTTAAAAATTACTTGAGTGAAAACACTGAAACACATTTGGTGAAACTGGGATGGCATAAGAGACGTGCAAGAAACTGATGTGATCTTTGCTGCTTAGACAAGGTAAAAAATTTTGTTAGGGGCCACGTTTAAAGGTTGTGCTTGGTTAATGTTTTTTGCACTAGGTTAATGCGTACAGTTTAAGTTGTAAATGCTATTTGTAATTTCTTGCCTCTACCACACTCGCTCCAAACACACAAGGTAAAAAAAAAAGATAATAATAATAATATTGATTCCCAATGGCAAAGAGCTAGCATCATAAAGAGATGCTTACATAAATAATTATTCCTAATAATTATTTAGTGCCTCATATATGCCATGTACCGTGCTGGGAGCTAAAGATAAAGAAGGAATAATATAAGAACTCTGTAGTTTAACATAGACAGACAGTAGGGAATTTAAGTGAGAAAAAGCGTTAGGAGGTCTATACTAGGAATATGTACAGAGGACTCAGTAAGAATTTGATTTTATGCAGAAAGGAGTATGTGACATGAAAAGACCAGAGAAGTCTCTTCTAGAACAGGTGGCCAACTGGAATTATACTCAGATAACTTAATGACTATAAATAGCATTCATTTATTAATTCTCTAGACCTCTAGAACTAACATAAAAAATTTAATAGTTCTTCATTTAGCCCACAAATGTGTATAAAGCATGTGTAGCATCTATTATGTGGTGGGCGCTGTCATTAATGGCGAGGTCCTTTATTTATTTATTTATTTATTTATTTATTTATTTATTTATTTAAATAATTTATTTATTTTTAATGGCGAGGTCCTTATCATCGACTGGGCTGCAGTCTAGCGGAGAGTCACATAGTTTCAGTGTGATGTGGTACATGCCCCCAAGACATTTATGTTCGTCACAACGTAAAGATGGATGTTCACTGAGTCATGGAATAATTTTTTATGTACTTGGCACTGATACTTTTAAATAAAAAGAGGCCTTTGCTTTGTGCTGTATGTGTTTCTTATCATCAAGGAGCATGGTCTTGATTCTGCACATTGGAAAGTGGCCCGGATTTTCCCATTACCTTCAAGCACCCATAGTGGGTTAAGCTTGGTTCAAACCCTAGTCCCATCACTAATTAGCTATTTAGGTTCTTGAGTCGGTCACGTAATTCCTCTAAATGGTAACGACTATAATGAGAGATGCAAATAGTGGCTAATTTCTAGGGTTTTGGTGAACATTTAATGAGATAATCTATGTAAAGTGCTTAGCATGGTGCCTGGCACGTGATAGATGCCTGTTCTATGTTAGTTATTGGTATTTTTGTCTTAAACAAAGTGCTTTAATAAGCCACATAGCATTTAGTCCTCAAAAGAACTCTGAAATAGAATTCTTTCTTATTTCATAGGTCAGGTGGAAATCCTGGCATTCTTGCCGGGTCTTGTACTAGCAACCAGGAGAAGCATGCTTGCTCAAACCAGTGCTGGTAATGATTTCATGGAGAGTAATGCTATCCAACTCTTTCTCATTAAAGTGGGATAATAAATATTTTCTAATCCCTCACTGTGTACAAAGCACTGTGCTAAGTATTCTAGAGATAAGAAACTGGAAACTGAAAATATTTTTTGTCCTTAAGTAGCTTATAATTTATCATGATAAATAAGATAAATATTTAAATAACCATGCATAGAACATACAGAAAAAAAAAATAGTAAAGGATCAGTATTACTTAGATTTGACTCCATTAAGCTTTAGATTTTCCGAGGGGTAAAAACCATAAGATTGCAGTTGTTAGAAAGGCCTTTGTTAAAAAGAGGTTTTGAGCATTTTCCCCTACTGTTTTCCTTAGTTTTATTTGCAAGCTGGAGCAGGTATTAAAGATGAAGTGTTCTGGTGGGAGCGGTAGCCCGGAGCGCTTGAAGCATTGCTAATTTCAAACCTTGTAATTTAGTTAAATTGAAACATAACTGCATTTAGATGAATGGGCCGCTAGTTTTGCTTCCCAGAGCAAACATGCCAACCTTTCATTACTTCTTGTCTGTGCTATGGCTTCTGCGCTATTCAGGTCTGCATGTTTACACATAATGGACTTGTTAGGCTGGTGCAGGGTGTTTTTTTTTTTATTTATTATTTTGAAAGAAGAACTTCAAAAAAAAATGAGGGATGCTTTCCATAGCGAACTGCATCAATCATTTCACGTTTTGAGGTGAGAATGAGGGAGCAATTCCAGGGAACTCGGTGTTCTGGTGGAAGGTGGCTTGCACTTGGCTCACGCTTTTACAGACAGACCTGCAAGTTGAGTAAGTGACACAGTAGGTCTGATTACAAATACAGTTTATCTTCATTTGGAATCCATGACTTCTATTAAATTTAATTACTTCCCCCGTGGCTTCTATTAAATTTAATTAATTTCCCCTGCAGCTGGCATAGTAGAGGTGCTGTTGCTAAATGAAGGTGATTGCTAATTGAGGGAGTTTCTGGGAGAGGTTTTACCCTTTCTGTTGTTTATCTGGAAATCGCTTATCCAGCCAGACATCTCGAAACATCACGGAGAAGTTGTAGGTTACAGAGTCATACGTGAGTTCATCGCCTCTACTTAGAGAAATCTGCAGGGTTGGTTTTTTCTTTCTTCTTCTTTTTTTTTTTTTTTTTTTTTTTGATTTTTTGGTCTGATCTTTCAGTTTGCGTGTCTTTTTGGTGAGAGACCAGCCTTGGATTGTCAGTGAAGAAAACTGGCCCAGGCTTCACTGAGGCAAGATGGAACGTGCTAGGCCTATCTGTCCCGGGACGTTTCTGGCAGCGGCACCAAGGTTAATTGCTGCTCAGTTTCAAAAGCACAGAGAGAGAGAGAGGCAAAGACTTTGGCGTTGTGTGGAGTGCGTTACTCCACCAACAATCATTATTTGGGGGACCCTCTCAAGTTAGAATTAGCAATCTGACTGTTACTGCAATTTTCCCGACTGGGCCATACAACAGTAGTGGTAATATAAACGTCCGTATACATTCCTAAGGCAAAGCTAAAAATTTCAAAGCATTAAAAAAAAATCAAGGTATGGGAAACGTGTGTCTATTGCCATTGCTTTGTTTTCCAGCTCGGTCACACAGTGATGGAGGGGAGAGCGAAACTTTTCCTTTCTTCCCCTTCCAGGTTCTTCGGCTGGTCTACTGATTTGTGGGCATAATACAGATTAACGGGAGAAGAGCAATTTCATTAGTACGAATAGGAGTTTGTAGAAATAGGAGTCTCAAAGAAGTGACCAAAGCAGTCAACTTTTATATCTTTTTAGACAAAGAAACCATACATTTGCGAAGAATTGACAAGCAAAGGGGTTTCGACTTAGGGTAGTCGGTTCGTAAAGGAGTGATGGGGTTTGTTAGGCACCCTTGTTGGCCTTACAGCCCTGATCTCTGGCAGTAAGATGCCTTTTACCCTCCAGGTGCAGGGCTGGTGCCTTCACGTCGGGAAATTTATTTTCTGCTTTCAGGAGGACAGAGGAGGGTCCCATGTTCTTCCACTGGCTGTTTCTTTAGTAACCTTAATTCCAAATAATCAGTATTCCAAAGTGGCATATTTTGGTATGACCTTCCCATTGTTAGGAAGAAAAAAATGTATCCCAGAAATAGATGTACATTCATTTTAATGCATTTTTAATTTATAATTCAAAGGGATTCTCATTTTTGAGCCTCAGTGTGTGCCAGATATTATGTACACATTATGTACAACACATTGTATATATACATATATATATATACACATTTTCCTAGCAGTCCAATGACGTATTCTTTACACACAAATAACTGAGGCTCAAGGTTTTATCTTTATGCTCGGTAATTACCTGCCTATTTAAGTCATATGTGAAAATCCTTGGTTTTGGAGAAAATTATTATTTTTTTCCCCAAATGGAGAATACTCTCAACCTCAAACTCCTTAAAAAGCTACTTCCCATGCTTTTCCTAATATTGTTCTCTTGTTTTTCCTCCCACCTTTCTGACCACTATGCTTGGCTCAAACTGGAAATTTATTATCTCTGCAACTTGAAATTTTAGTTTGATGTTCTTGGTGCTACATTGTGGTCTTCTTCTCTTTTTTATTCTATGCTCTCTACTTGATTTTTTTATTTTTTTATTTTTTATTTTTATTTATTATTATTATTATTATTTTTTTAATCTAATCCCTGGGCAGCCTAGGTGGCTCAGCTGTTTAGCGCCTGCCTTCAGCCCAGGGCCTGATCCTGGGGATCTGGGATTGAGTCCCACATTGGGCTCCCTGCATGGAGCCTGTTTCTCCTGCTGCCTGTGTCTCTGCCTCTCTCTCTGTGTCTCTCATGAATAAATAAAAAATCTTAAAAAAAATAAATCTAATCCCATAGCTACCAGTACCATCTACGAACTGTTTAATGACTCTAAATTTATAACTCAAGTCCTGACCTCTCTTCTGAGCTGTTGAAGAAAACCAGAGCTGGACAGTATTTAAAGTGGTGGAAAGAGACTTTATGCAGGAACTCTGGTAAAGCTGCAGGGAGCTAGAGACCTCCATATAAAGCTGGTCTCAGTTCCTGAGTGCAGACAAGTAGGATTCCTCATGGTGGAGCAGGTGCGGGTCAGTGGAGGGAAGGTTACTAAGGGGGACATCACAGCATAAGGGGGATTCTGGTTGAAACTACCCGACAGGATTCCCATGGCGGGCCGGGCGTTGAGATGACCCCCAAGGAGGGTTGTGGGAGCTGAGGGATTTGATCAGATATTGAGGTTGATCTGATTTTGAGGGTTGGGATTCTGGATAAACTGACTCAGCAGAATTTTCGAGAAAACTGGACCTCGCAGGGTGATGAACGTGTAACCCGGTAGAGAGGCGGGCTTCGAGGAGCCTTCCTCGAGTTTGGTCTGGCCGTAGTCCTGGGTGAGCCCCGACCTTCCCCTCACTCCTTCCGTATCTCTCCTTGGTTATTTGTAGGCAAACCGAAGTAGCCAGAGTCCTGCAGAAACCTGTGTTTCATTTTTCCCTCCATCCCTCCCTGCTAGTCTGGCCTCGGTGGCTTCTCTCCGAAGCCCGAGAGCCCCTCTTGCCCTGTCCCTCTCCTTGTTAGGCTCCCTTTATTCTATTACCACATCTCTCTCCTTTTATTACATTTGCCCAACCTCACCGGTGTGGTCTGCGCCTCTTGGATTACTGGACTTGCTCCCTGATTCACAGAGAGATCCCCCAAATGCCCTCTTCACAGGGCCTGTGTCTCTGAATTGTAATTATGGTCAAGGCTGCTTCTCTCTTCCCTCCTGCCTCCCCCTGGCCTCCTGCCTCCCCGTCCTCATCCCTGCCCCCGCCCGCCCCTCCGCCACCCCTTCTCCAAGGGCCTGTCAGATGCAGTGAGGAAGACTTCGGGTTTAAGGACCCTGGTGCTCATCAATGATGTAGACGGGACTTACGTGAAGACAACATACAAATGTACCTGTTGTTCTTTTTTAAGAACGACCAGAATGTTTTCCACTGTCATCATTTTAAAGAAAATCTCTCTCTCTCTCTCTCTCTCTCTCTCTCTCTCTTTCCCTCTGGGAAATGAGCTTCTCTTATTGTTACTATGTTATCGTAACTTGATTTGCCAGCTTCCTTTTAAACTTGCAACTCCTGAAGTTCTGGGCTTTATAGTTCTGCTAAAAATACACATATGTGCGTTGTTCCCTAATGCTATCAGAATTTGAATTGCTTTTACAATAAATCTTGATTTTTCTTCTTAATTAGTCATTAAGTTTCCTGATCGTTACTTAACTGATACTGTATTAATGTACTGGCTATACTAATTAGAGCCATGAAAATGCAAGAGTCAATTAATGCATAAATTAGAGCTATTTCCTTAACCCTTTATGTGTCTGTGACCATCTTCAGTTATTTTACTCAGGACAGAGTGGAGACTGCCTCCCCATTTTTGTACAGTTTCAGTTTGAATTTTCTTTTCTTTTTTTCTTTTCTTTTCTTTTTTTTTTTTTTTTTTTTTTTGCCATCTGTAAAGACCTACTCTTATTCTTTAGACTGTCACCACTGCGTGGGAGAAATGAGTCAGTAATTGGTAGCATACACGCATCTGGATTTAAAACCAAGTAGGTGTACTTTATGGGCACTGGTGGCCCAGTTTTCTCAAAAGGAGAGGCTTATGGATGGCTGTGTGGTTGTGGGTGGGAGGCCAAGGGGCTTGTTCTGAAGCTGCATTTGATAGCAAGCAAATGTGTCATTTACTTGGAATGTAGTTTACCTGGGGTGATTTGGGGGACCTGAGTAAAGGGGGGGTGGGATGTGAGACCCTATGTCCCCAGTATTTTCTGGCTCCACCAATGCTGGAAGAAAGGGCGAGAATACAGACAGAAAATAGTGAAAGAGGTAACAACAAAGGGGCTATCGTACAGAAGGAAGTAGGCAGTGTAGACAGAAATGAGAGGACTCGTGGCAGGGCCAGGAGGATTTTTCTAGCAGAGTAGAAGAGCATCCAGCAAGGACCGCCCACCTGCTTAGTGTATTTATGGCTCCAGAACTAACTTTTGCATATTTAAACTTTCCAGAGCTGCGTTTCTATTCAGAATTGTTGATAGCCCAGTGAGGTGTCTGAAGGACACACCCACCAGTATTCGTCTTTGTCTGTTTTGATATTTGTTCAGATATCGATGGAGTACCGGTATTGGTTTTTAAGGACTTGTTGGTCAGTCTGGGCCTGGAAGTCTGAATGACACTGGAGGGTTAGTTATGCTTCTTCTTTAAAAGTGGGGCTTACTGTAGTTACTGGGCTGAGGTTTCTTCTGAGCTGCGTTCTTAGGGTCTCTGTTCTGAAGGCCTCTCTTTGGGGTGAGGGTGCAGACTATTGGTGCCTTCCTAACTGTTCTTATTACTGTGATGGTGAGTAACACCAGCTGCCTGGCTTTCCTGCATAACCACCTTGGACATACCTGCTTCAGTGACCAATTTTGTGATTACCTCTTAGGAGATCAGTTTTAGTGTGGATCTATCTTTTTAATCCTTTGTTTTTGGAAGCTGTGTTATACCTTTATTATTATGTCTTATTCGTGGAAGATAGATCTGTTTGATCCCTAAGCTTACACAAATGAATACTTTACTAGGTTGCTTAGAGGAGAAACATAAGGCCTTAATTTAAGGGAACAAGGGCTGGTCTTGGGGAGAGGAGCCTTGAGTGTGAGCTGTGGTCCTCACCAGCTTGAAAACGAATGCTCTTTTCCAATTGGGTTAATTTTCTAATCTTTGGCTTTCTTATTTATCAAAGAGCCCCTTCACACGCTTGGACCAGACTGACCTAGCTCATTGTTGATGATTTCTGCCCAATAGTATGTTTTCCCTGCATTGCTTAAAGTTTTCTTTAAAAAAATTTTTTTTAAAGATTTTATTTGTCAGAGAGGGGGAGAGAGAGAGAGAAGAAAGAGTGAGAGAGAGAGAGAGAGAGAGAGAGCCCACAAGCGTGGGCACACAAGCAGGGGGAGTGGCCGACAGAGGGAGAGCAAGGAGCCCAATGTGGGGCTCCATCCCAGGACCTGGGATCATGACCTGAGCCAAAGGCAGATGTGTAACCAACTGAGCCACCAAGGTGCCCCCACTGCCTAAGATTTTCATTTCACCTTTTCATATTCTCTGGAAATAGTACCACTTGAGGACTAATTTCAGTGATTAAGTCTCCTTAGAAAACATCAAATGCCTTTCAGGGACTTAAGTGGCTACCCCAAATTCATATATGAACAGATTCTTTATAGAAAAGGAATTACAAACCTTTAGATAGGTGAAGAGATGCTCAATTACCCTTCTAATATAGAAATGCAAATTAAAATTACAGAGAAATGCCATTTGTTCACCCTTCAAATTGGCAAATATCCAGAAATTTGATAACACTGTCTGTAAGCACAGGTTTTGGAAGTAGGCATTCTCTTACATGCTGTTGTTTGGTGTGAAAAATAGAACACACGCTGCAGAGGGTCATTTAGCAGTGTCCATCAAATAAATGTAGATGTGTCTGGCCAATAATACCTCTCCTGGGGATTTATTCAAAATATCTATATATAAGATGTTCATTACATTATTGTTTTCAATAGTAAAAGATTGAAGGCCATGAAATGTCCACCAATAGGGAACTACTTAACTCAATTTTAGTTCATTCATATGATGGAATACTCTCCAACAGTTAAAAAAAAAGGCAGTACCATATATATACTGATACAGAAAGATCTTCAAGAGGGATGCTGGGGATGCTCAGTGGTTGAGCGTCTGCCTTTGGCTCAGGGCGTGATCCCAGGGTCCTGGGATCGGGTCCCATGTCGGGCTCCTGCATGGAGCCTGCTTCTCCCTCTGCCTGTGTCTCTGCCTCTCTTTGTGTCTCTTGAGAATAAATAAATAAAATCTTTAAAAAAAAGATCTTCAAGAGATTTTATTAAAGATAGAAAAAAAGGGGGGGCACCTGGGTGGCTCATTTGGTTAAGTGACCAACTCCTGATTTCTGTTCAGATCGTGATCTCAGGGTCATGAGATCAAGCTCCACATTGGGCTTTGCGCTGGGCGTGGAGCCTGCTTAAGATTCTCTGTCTCTCTCTCCCACTCTGTACCCACCCCCCCCAAAAAAAAGAAGAGATGAAGAAAAGGGTGCTCAATAGTGTATACGGTGTGCTAGGTTTTCTAATAAATAAGAAAGTAAAGTGAATTCCTACTTGTTTGTATTCACACATATGTACATATAAAGAAGTTTAGGAAGGATCCACAAAACATAGCATCGAGGGAAGGGGGGATTTTCACTGTGTTCTTTTACTTTTTTTTACTTGTGAAACATGCAAATACATTATCTACTGAAAATTAAACCTGGAAACTATGTTAGTGCGCTTTAATGACATTGTTTCCCTCTTAGCACTCATCTGAAGTCAGTTCGGGTGGGGAGGGGTTGGGGTGTGGTTGATTGGAAAGGAAGGAGGACCTGAACCATGGCAGGGCCTTAAATCCTCAGGGGAGGCAGGATACCTCCACACCTTGGAACATGGACATCTTGATGCCCTTCAGAGATTTGAAAATTAGGTAGGAGGAGCTTTGCAAGAAATTGGAGGCCAAAGGATGCCAAAGGCTAATTTAAACTACTTGGACATTTTGCCTACGGCCAACAAACTCCAAACAAAGCCAATAGCTAGGATGCAGACATTCCTCTATTTTCATTTGCTTGCTTCTTGTTTGAATCAGAATTTAAATCAGATTCAGAAGCAGAATTTAAAGTAATGCTTTATATTAGCACGTGGTTGAGGTTTATTACAGGCCAAATATGTTTAATTATCTACTCTGGAAACCTTACTGATGTTTAGAAGTCTGTATCTGATTGCAACTGAGTTTTCGTTTTTAACAAACGAATTCTCAAACATTTGAAAGACTAATTAGGAACAGCGTGTAATCATTTGAAGGGTTATAGACCCTGCCATTCTTTGTGGACTTTACTCCGTGGTGTTTGGCCTATTTTCTCAGTGCTTTCTCTTTACCCTGAAGGATAGACATTAGAATTCTGAAATTAGAGCAGAAATCATGAAGATAGTATGTTAAAGGAGAGCCTATTACCATAAACCTACTGTGATTATTCCACAGTTGAATTAGCCATTGTGCTATCAGGGTGAGTAGTTTCCACTTTTCTTAATTCTTTTATTAAAGAAAATATATATTGGCCATTTGACGAGTGCCACGATTTATTTATGGCTCTGGGAATTCACTGGTGAATTAGACAAAATTTCTGTCTTCATTGAATTCGTGGTCTTATAGAAAAAGGTGTTGTTTACTTTGTTCATTCATAGCCTCCATGCCACCTTTTATAATTTCAGTTTCAAGAATATTTTAAAGAAGGAGGAGAGAAGAAAGATGGATAATTGTTCAACTGTTGTTTCTCTCCTAAACATTCAGTTCCCATTTAGTCAATAACTTTATTATCATTTATCGGAATCTTGATCTTTTAAGAATTTTTTTTTTCATTTCTTTTTTTTTTTTTTACATTTTTATTTATTTATGATAGTCACAGAGAGAGAGAGAGAGAGAGAGAGAGAGAGAGGCAGAGACACAGGCAGAGGGAGAAGCAGGCTCCATGTACCGGGAGCCTGATGTGGGATTCGATCCCGGATCTCCAGGATTGCGCCCGGGGCCAAAGGCAGGCGCCAAACCACTGCGCCACCCAGGGATCCCTTTTTTTTCATTTCTTAAAGTAATTCCTTGATTCCTTTGTGAGCAAGTCTCAGTGTACTCCTGGTATTAAAAATACATCATGGTATAATGGAAAGAACTAAGATTTGGAGATCTGACTGGAATACTGATCCATTATAATAATTAAACGATCACATTTGAGTTACTTTTTCTTTAAAGTTCAGTTTCAGCAGGAAAGCAGAAGTCACCTCCCAGAGTTGATGCAGAAGTTGGAGGCTTGTCTGCAGTGCATCTGGCATACAGTGGGAGCTCTGTAATGCTAGCTAGTGTCGGGTGGTATGTTCAACCTTCTGTCTTGGAGTATTGACTCCTAATTTTTAAGGCTTTTCTCAGCCTAACTTAGCACTTAGGATACTTTTTTAGGTTTTTCTCAGAACAACTTGGCACTTGGGGCAGCCTTAGTTAGTCCTTCTTAACCTCTCTGGAGGTCGATAAAGCATTGCATTTGAGGTGGGCAGCAGCTCTTTGATTTGACCCCTGAGTCAAAGGAGGTGTAAGATGAAGGCAGATGTCGGGAGCTAGAAGGAGTTGGCTGGACAGAAGTGGAGATAAACCCGGAGTGGCTCTTCCCCTGCCGCCCCCCGCCAGCCAGCTGTTTCCTTAATTCAAACTTCTCTGCACCCAGGCAGTGCTAAAACACATGCTTCTTAGAGAACTCCCCAGTGCCAAGTGCCATTTCAAAAAAAGAGGAAAGTTCCAGTCGAAGAATTACAATGGTTTAGAGGGTCCACGTGTGGGAGTAGGTGGGGTGAGGCCAGGCCTTGGCACCTCTCAGAAGCGGCCTGCCAGAAATCCGTTTCTTTCTTCAGTCCGAGCAGAGTGGGAAGTGGTAGTGTGGTCACCCAAGACACCGCTGTCCTGTGGAGTGCTCATGAAGTAGATTGGGGGACCCTAGCCGACCGGGACCCACGGACGCCTCTGCGCTCTGCGAGGGGCGTCACTTCTGGCCCCGGTCATCGTGGCCTGTGCAGGCCCCGCACCGCCTGTCTGAGTCCTTTTGGATGCGCCTTCGTTATTTCTGCACCTGCTGCTCATTACATTTTATCTCATTACTTTTCTCGCTAGTAAGAGGGTCTCTATCTCTAGCCTTTTCTGTCTCTGACCCCCGGCTGGCCAAGTTCTGGGAAGGCCTTTGGCAGAAGCAAGATAGCAGGCCGACAAGGGCTGTGGGGCCTGAGCGCGTGGCTGTAGGCCTCTTCCCGCCTGAGGATGCTGGGCAAGTCTGCTTGTACCTGTACTTTTGCCTCCTGCAGCCAGGGCAGCATAACACCTCCCTTACGGGGCTGTTGTGAGGCTAAAATAATGCATGTGAAGCGCTCAGTGAATCATTTTATGTGAAAAAGTTACTTGGTGACTGCTAGCTTTTATTGTTTAGCTGCCACTGTGCCCTTTCATTTATGTGCCATAAATAATCTCAATTGATGAAATTAGTGTCAGTATAGACTCAGAGCATGGAAAAGAGAGGTGTTTTAGAGAAAGTAGCTTTACATCAATTTCTCAAGTGAGCAAAAATGTCAAAAGTTGTCTTCAGAAACTCCATATATCTCTAAATATTCCTCCCCCACAAGTTTTCAATTTTGCTTTTCTTTAAGCTTGAGCAGGTGAGACATATTTTAAAAGATTCCTTCAGTTGGATCATTTTAGTGTTTTAATTGCTAAGGTTGCTACTTTGCCACTTTCCAATTTAAATATGGAATTTTAAAAACTTGTCTTTTAAAGAAACTACCTACCAATTTTTAGGGGGCTATCCTGAAAAATTAATTATTATTTTAAACACTATATGAGAAGAATGTTGGTTGAGACCCCAACCAACCAAGTTGATCGAACTCACAGATTATCTTTTCATTTACATCCTTTGCCCCTTTACCTGTTATTCTCCAAAACTCCTAAGAAGTATAAATCTTGCCTTTCGTATTGTTTTTTTTTTTTTTTTTTTTTTTGGCAAGCCAATTAATTGGCTTCTTTTCCTAGACTGCAGTCTTAATGCCAAGATGTTTGTTTCTAGTATGGTTTATTTGAGAGCTCAATTTTTACTAGAAGACTTTTGATGACCAGAAAAAACATAACAGCTTGTTTTCATTATAATTTCTGAGGACTGAGTCTTCTGAAAGTTTTTGTCCAGCTTTGCCTAGGGGCCAAGTTATTCTGATACGAGTGGGGTTTATCTCTTCACAAGCAGTCATGATTGCTGTCCTGCCCTTTATCCATCAACTCTTTGTGACTTGTCCCTTCACAGTAGGCCCTAATGATTGTTTGGGTCAGCATTTCTCTTTCAAGTAACAGTTAAGGAACTACTTTAAAGTGACCCACTAGCAAGATGGAAAACTATCACTTTCTTCTCCTTTCATCAGCTGACCCAGGCTGTTCTGTGTGACTGACTCTTGAGCTTTGCCCAGCTTCTCCCTAAATACCATCTAGTAAATTCAGATCTCAGGCACTGGCCAGTTATGTCGAGATCAATTTCACATCAAAATAAAAAAGGTTGTTAAAAAACTAAAAAAAAAAAAAAAAAGTCCCTTACTATTAGTTGTACAATGTACCTCCAGTCAAACTTTTCATACTCAGAAGACCAGCGAATTGAGGAGAAGCTAATTATGCATTTGCGGGGCTCATAATATTACCCTATCAGGATGACCATTGTAAACCAAGCTTTTGGAAATTCTAAGCTTTGAAATGGTTTTAAACAACTATAGAACCTTTTTGGGAGAATCTCATCCTTGGGCATCTTCTTGATTTTCATGATGAAACCAGAAGACTGGCGAGGTTTACACATGAGGAATACTTAAATTGCATTTTTTAAAAATTATTTACTTATTCATTAGAGACCCAGAGAGAAAGAGAGAGAGGCATAGACACAGGCAGAGGGAGAAGCAGGCTCCTTGCAGGAAGCCCCATGTGGGACTTGATCCCTGGACTGGGATCATGCCCTGAGCCCAAGGTGGACACACTGAGCCCCCCAGGCATCCTCTTACATTACATTCATGAAGTGAAATAAGCTATTTTTCCAAGTTAATTTTGGAATGGGGCAGCATAAGAAAGATTCCAGTACTTTGGACTTATTTTTTAAATTAGTTTACATTTATTGAGTTTTGAAATGCCACTCATGGCGCTTCATGATGTATGGTCTCGTGTACGATCTCATTTAACACTTTTATCTATATGTGTGCGTGTGTGCCGAATCTATGTGGCAGGTTCTGTGCAAGTAAATAAACTGAGATCAGGTGATGGATCTGCTCTGCTATTGCTCCCAGCTGTCTTCTGCTTCCCCTCTGTATTGTGTATCTCTCCAAAAAAGAAGGAAGGGTGTCAAGAAGTATTTGGTCATGCTCTAGGATGTGCCATATGCCTTCTCCCTCCGCAGCTGGTTTGCTCAGGAGGAAAAGCCACGATCGTGCTCAGAGACCGTGGTGTTTACTCCGTCCGCCAGCCCACTTGCAGAGGTGGTGAGTTGTCCCAAAGACAAGATAGTATCTTTGCTTCGATTCATCTGGGTTGTTCTCGAGGCTAGTGTGCCACCTTCTGCAAGGGAAGTTTTACCCATGTGGTTCCCAGGCTGTGGTCTAAATGGACTGAAAAGAGGTCTATTGGTAAAGACTGGCTGATGATGGTTGGGATCAAATAGCCTCTCCGAGAGTGCCTCGGAGATCTCGGACTTGGGACGTGGGCAGCTCTCTACAAAACCTCTTGAAAGAAAGCTGTCCTCCTGTTTTCTCCGTTACGGTTTATGCATTGTGTTTCTGTGACTGTTATCCGCTGTGCCCCGGTCACTTCTCTATACTTACTCAAAAGGGAATAAAAGTTACTTAGAAATGTCTAAAAACAGACATACAAAAACTATTAGAAAATGCTGCGGGAATAAAAAAGAAAAAAAAACATTTAAAATAATATTAAAGTCAGGGTTACAAAGTCAGAACACAATTAAATGAATATAGTTGGGTTAAGAAAGAAAATTTAAAATAACAAGATAAATACTAAATAAGAGTTTAGAGTTAGAATATGAAAGTGAAATTGGATACATCACGTTGAGTCACGTGTGCATATTTGTGAACTCAGCGTTGGTTTAGACTGATCTTATGCTTCATGCTTCTGGTCAAATGACTCAACTGAGCTCTTTGTCAAAGTATTAATTAGAGACTCTTGGGCAGCCCGGGTGGCTCAGCGGTTTAGCGCCGCCTTCAGCTCAGGATGTGGTCCTGGGGATCCGGGATCGAGTTCCCTGTCGGACTCCCTGCGTGGAGCCTGCTTCTCCCTCTGCCTGGGTCTCTGCCTCTCTCTCTCTGTGTCTCTCAAGAACAAACAAATAAAAAAAAATCTTTAATAAAATTAGAGAATCTTGAATTGATGGCCTACCTGAAATAGATTTGAGGAGTAACAGGGACGTAGTCATATTTTTGTATGGTTTGGGTGAGAGCTGATAATCTTAGTGATTTGTAAGGGATGTGGATGGTTCTACAGTGTCATATAAAGCATGTTAAATTGTCAAGGCCCATTGCTTGCAATAAATGCACAGAGTTCTAGAATAAGAGCTTGTATTTGTTTAGCTGTATCTCGAAGAACGGCTCTCGCTTACATTACTGCATTTGTAAATATACCAAAGGTGCACTTTGATTTTATATATTGCAGTAGTAATTCTTCAAAAGGTTTATTTATATCAGTTTATTTTTTAAAAAATCAAATCCTGTTTAAAATACCAGAGTATGCATACAATAACAAGTTATCACAATTTACCTATTTTGTAGAGGAAGGAATAACATTTATTTTCTGTGGGATCTTTGAATTTCTCTTTGAGCTCTTAAAAACAAAATCCTTTGAAAATGGTAGTGATATAAGTGTTGATCCATGGTGGTTTATGACAGTTCTGACAAACTGTATTTAGATAAAACTGTAAGGAGCTATGTTTTCAACAGAGTTTCCTCTCCCTCTCTCCTTCCTTGTCTCCCTCCCTCCCTCTTTTTCTTCCTTCTCCCTCCCTTCTCTCCCCTTCCTCCCTCCCTCCCTCCCTCCCTCCCTCCCTCCCTCCCTCCCTCCCTCCCTCCCTCCCTCCCTCCCTCCCTTCCTTCCTTCCTTCCTTCCTTCCTTCCTTCCTTCCTTCCTTCCTTCTTCCCTTCCTTCCTTTATCAGAGGTAAGAAAAGATACATCTTTCTACAAAGCCTGGGAATGGAGAACAGTACATTTTTTCATGAAAATGTCAGGATACCATGATGGCTACACCCCATCCTTAGGGCAGGTCGTATTCATTTTGGGTATTTCTCCTGGCTTTACAAGGAAACAGTTTTACTGTTAGATATCTGTAATTTAAAAGGAGATCTCATGTTAAGTTTTAGTTTGTTCTATGTACTTAAATGAGGCTTTATAAGAGACGGTTACTTCATTAAAAAGGAAAGAAAAACAAGCAATTAGATCCAGTAGCAAGCTAGACTGTTTTGATGGTTTAACATGAACATGTCTTGAGCTTCATAATGAGGCTGCCCTAACTGAAATGGCATTTCATTTTGGTTGATATACTCTTGGCATTATTTGTAGCATCTGATAAGTTTTAAAGCATATTTAAGAAACTGATTTCATTCTCACATCATCAGCTATGACCACTAGTTCAGTTGGAAAGATTGGAATCTGTTCTTTTAATTATCTATTAAAAAAAAACATTTTTTCAGACTGTTTTGGTTACCAAGGTAGTTTATATTCTTCTTCAAAATATATTTCAGATATGGTAGACACTTGTGTTTTAAGACTGTGCATTTATTTAGCATTTATAAAGAACTCTGGAGAACACTGCCCACAGTATAATATCTGAACATTTGCACAATAATTAAGAATATTTAAAAGATTGTGCTGATTAATATTTTTATGTGAGATTGTGGGATAAGCATTGGGGAGGGAGTTCATAGTATGTACTTGTTCTTTCTGGAAGATGCCATGTGTATTCACATCTCCAAACTTTTGCCTAGGCATACCTGCTGCTAGACCAGAGCTTAGCACACATGAGGCTGCTTACGCAATATTTACTGATTTTGTGTCTCCTTTTTCTTGATGTGGCCTTTCTTATCTTTTTGCCATGACAGATTCTTGCTTATATTTCAAGGTCAAATCCAAAAGCCACTTCTTTGTGGCTTTCCTTATTTTTTGTTTGTGTGTATATATATTTGTGTTTTATTTACATTCTCTTATTGTACATAGCATGTTGCATTAGTTATTTGGCCTTTCTATCTTTTCTGCTGTCATTAAAGGTCTGTGACTAGTTTTAGTCATCATTGCATCACCAGCACTTAATATACTCTCTGACCTATGATAGGCACTCAGCGAATGCTTGAGTAAATCAAATTTACTTATAAATAAATCAAATTCATTTATAAGCACTCAGTAAATGCTCAATAAAATCAAACAGAGCTCAAAAGAGGATGACTTGGAAAGAGAACTCGCATGTATCGATTACATATAGTCTATGTTCAGCTCTTGTCCAGTTACTTTTGAATTCAGAGCCCCTGTATTATTTCACATAATTTTGGGAGAGGGGAGGTACTATCACTGTTTTACCTATTTTACCTTAGATGAGACTAAAGAGAGCAGAACTAGGCGCTCTCTTCTTACATCTCCTACTAAACTGTATTACGCTGTCTCCTGAGAGATTTTCTTTTTGCAGATTTTTTTCCCTTTTTCTTTCTTAAATCATTGCTAAGCTGAGACAGTAGAGTCTACTATTTTCAAATCTAAGGTTTTTGCCTAAATTACAGTATAAAAATATACCCCAATTTTGCACTCATTTAACAAGGTGATTGCATTATTCCTACGAGTAACCTGTTTATCATCACAATTACTTGAAAAATCCTATGAACTATTGAGGTTTGAATTCTGATCCTTTATGAATTAAAAACATGAAAACTATACCTACCATGCAAAATAGACCTTCTATAGCTTTGGATGTCATGCAGACACGGCTCATCATGGTGGGTGTTCTCAGTTGTATTTGGTCTTTTTTTTTTTAAATTTTTTTTTGTATTTGGTCTTTATTCTTGTCTTTCAACAGAAATCATTTAATAATGCACACCTCACTGAGAAGAATAAGTTTGCTTTCTGAACATTAAGGTCCACTTCTAGAAAGGACTTTACAATTTTTTTTCTTTTATTAACAGATATCTTCTCTCTTTCAAACCCTTCTCTGCCCATGTCTTGCCCTGGAATGCATTATAAGGGGATATATTTCATAGATGAGATGGATGGGATAGGTTTCTGGTTGTCAAGTTTTATTTTGCTATTACTTTGGAATTGGTACTTTTACCTTTGTTTTATCATAGTCTAGCTCCTGCTGGTAAAAAAGTAAAGTGTATTACCTTATTTCCAGGTTATTGTTATTTTTTATTAGTAGGATAGGATCACAGAATATGAATTTTTTTTTTTTATCTATCAGGAATGCCTTGAAATTTTGATGGTGGCAATTCATTCAGTTTTTTGGAATAAGGCAGTCATCAGTTTGAAGTCCTAGGTTTATACCCGATAGACACCCTGTGGTTCCTGAAAGGTTGCTCCTAGGTCAGGTGCTCTGTCTTTGCTCTGCATGGAATGAGTCAACCACAGATCTCCACACTGTCATTCTTCTTGCAGTCATTCCAGCCCTTCCTTTGGGAGGTATCCCCTCTACTGCTTGGGATTACGTTCTCAGATCTACCTGCCTTGTTCTAGCTGAACATCGCCTTGTCTTGTTGATCTTGGTATACCTAGAATAGTGCCTAGAACTTAATAAATATTTCCAGAACAAACTGGAAGTTCCTACATCTAATGGTAGGCTTATAGTCTTTTCAGTAGTCTACTAATAGTCTGCATTTTTCGATTGCTGGAGTTGCTTTCCGCTGGGCCAAGGGTACAGTGCTTAGTGACGGGGCAGTCCTGCTTTAGAATCCTAAGCAGCTAATTCTTCAGTTGAATGGACTCAGTGTTATCCCTGAGCAAGTGAATGCATTAAATTCTTCTGAAAATGATTCGTCAGTCCGTGGTATCTATGAATTCTTTACAATTTATTTCTTTGTATATAGAAAAGGCAGCGCTAACCATGTTGTTGTTTAATGGCTCGTTAGCTGACCATGGCAGGTGGTATTGGTTGTGGGGAGGCTGGCGGATGGAGAAGTTCTGAGAAAGGACTAATACCGGTGTGGTGGTCATCCAGGAATTGACAAAGATTTCCAATTTTATTTTGAGGAACACAGAGGTAATTAATAAATTAATTCAATCTATCTAATTGACCTATACATCTGTTAATTAAATCACAAAGTTTTGAGGATCATATTCATAGTTGACCCTGTGTCTTCCTTCTAGCAGACGTACTTCTCTCGTCTAGGAAGGAACGCAGACGTTATTGCTTTCCAGTATCTTGACGTACCTTCAGGCTGTCAATAATAACAAGAGGAAGTGTGCTGGTGGGGAGGAGTAGCTCTCTAACCATGAATAGGATTGCCCAGTGCTTCTTGTAGGCCTTAAGAAGGCAAGCAGGAGAGGCTGGTGGGTGAGAGTGGCTCTGGAATCAGGCTCCTGGCATTAAAATCCTGGAGCTTTCATGACTAGCAGTGTGACTTGGATAAGTCAACATCTCCCTAAGTTTTCTTATTTGTGGAAGTAATAATAGTGCTTACTCCAGAGAGCTGTTGTGAGGGTTCAATAAGATAATGCATGGAAAGCGCACACACACTCTGGTACATGATAAGTGACCCTAAGTGTTCGCTCTCATTGCTGCGGTTATTAATACAATCAGTGCTAGCTCCTCCCACGTCACGCGGGCCTGTCCAGTACTAATGCACGTTAGGACACACGACACGGCATGTATGAGAGGAAAGTCATCGTCTTTCAACTTCCTGATATTTCATGTTTTGAAAGGAGAACTTGTGTCTCCCCTCGGCCGTGCTGGCTGGGTGGACAACTCCCTAATGGAAGAGTGAACCTGATGGATACCAGGAAAAGTAAAGGCTCTGAAATTTTCAGAGTATATCAGTTTATTTTAAAAAAAGGGGAAAAAAAAGTTTCCTTGACAGTTCTGCCTTGGAATGGGAACTGTGTGTATTAATTTCAGGTAAATTAAGAAAAAAAAATGACTTAATAAGGCTGTCTAACGCAGAAACAAATGATTTTCATTGTTTTCAGTGCCTCCCCTAAAACATGGGTTGTAAAGTCCTTTTCATTACAAATGACAAGATGAGGTGACAAAATGTTCAGCACAGTCTTTTCTTTTGAAAATGTTAGACTTTGTGCCTATATGATCTTAAAGATGTGAGTCCTGGAACTGCTGACTTTTTAATTCATTTTTCTCAAAGCAAAAAGCATTGGAAGGAGCACGGTGTGTGACAGGGGTCATAGGGAGTTATAAGAAGTTATAAGGATTAGGCTACATTTGAATTTTTTCACTTAAGAAATAATTAAAACCCACCGTTGGGTGCTGAGAAGAATAAAAAGATGAATGAGGCCTAGATGCTGCTTTCAAAGGGATTAAAGGGATTGAATAAAATACTAGAAAAATAGCTTTAATAGAATGTAGAAGGCGGTAGATACTGAAAGAAAAGTAGAATCTGCGATCTTTGGGAGGTGTTACTTCCGGCGAGGGATCTCAGGGGGGGTTGGACAACGAGCAGGTGTTTGTGCTGGACAGATGGATCAACACGCAGGCACACTAGAGGTCACGAGGGGGGAAGGCATCTTCGTCAGAGGGACTAAAATGTGCAAGGACCAGAGGTAGGAGTCAGAGGACTGATTATGGGAAGCAGTAAGTCATAGTTTGTTTCTCAGGGATGCTGATCTGAGGAAGGAATTGCGCAGAGAGGTTTCTATGGTGACATCTGTTTGGGAAACTTTGTATGCTGTCTACGCCTCCTACAGATGGTTCGGCATTCAAGATTCTGAGACGGCTTTATTAAAACAAACTTTTAATATCATGCATAGGGGCTTATTGAATCACGAAGCCCTCCTTTTCAGTGAATTGCACGCAAATGCTAGGGTTCCCAGGGACCCTTACTGGTAAATGTCGGTCCGTGAAGGTAGGTTGGGTGCAGGTGGTGGAAGGTTGAACATCAGAGCCACGACGTGGCTGAGCCATGAGCCCGTAGACTCTTCAGGGGAGTTCACTTGGGGCCTGCGTATGGAATGGGTGGGTTTGAGGCTGGGAAGGGAGTTGCGGGGTGGCCTTCAGGACTACGGCTGGCTCAGCAGGCCAGCTATGAGGTGCTGGAGGTCTCCTGGACGGTGTGAAAGAGGACAGTCCTTTGGAGGAAGAGCCAGCGGCTCTTTGGCGTCAATGGGCTGTGGCACCTATGAGAGAGTCTGTAGACCGGGTTTTGGATTCCAAAAGTTTCTCCCAGCCTCCATTTGACCATCCTTGAAATCAGGAAGTATTTTTAGCAGTTAGTGCCCTTCTGAGCGGCACATAAACCACGCAAAAACTGATGGTTAACGTACTATCGGTTGTCAAGGGTGCTTTATATTAAGATAAAGGAATACGTTGGCCCCAGAGGAGCTTGGGGGCTTAGTTTCTAACAGGATGATGGTGGCCACTGCTTTTTGGAGGAGAAGGGACAAGGAAGCATGTCCTTGTCATCACTGGGGCCAAAGGAAATGTGATGTGTGTCAGAGAAGGTGAGGGACCGAGGCATAGAACCAGGAGTCCCTTGTGACTTTTGCCATGGGCTCTGTAGAGCTGGCCCTACAAGGGAGGGAATCCCTCCGAACTCTCCCTTTTTGACCTAGGCTTGTTTTATCCAGCTGTGGATAGGGTGATGTCAAGCAACATGCTGCTTTGTTGAAAGATGCAGACCTTACCCTCAGTCTTCTAGGTATTAACTTGTCCAGGTGAGTGGGCCCAAACTAAAAAGAATTTCTCATTGGCTGCCATTCTTTCTCGTTAGTTGCTCTTCACACTCTAGCTGTAGAAATAAAACCTTTTGTATCACAGCATTTATTTGCTGTGGTTCTTTAGTCTGTAATTTTCTTTCTTAAACGTTCAAATAAATGAAAATATATGTGTTGCCTCCTGTGCGTTCTAGTCCTACAGTCTACAAAACTCAAGAAATATTTATTAGGAAACACCAGCTCCCTCCCATCCGGAAATATTGATCCAGCAGATTCTTATGAAAAGGTGAAAGGTTTATTCAATATACAATTCTTAAGTTGCTCTGAAATGTATTATTTGACTCTTTACACCTGCATGGAAGTTAATGTCATGAAACTCACGGTTGTATTTTTTTCTTTTCTTACTCTCCTGCCCCCTCTGCTTTGATGAAACAAAACTATTAAAAAAAAAAAAAGTCCCAGAGCCTGTCCATAATGTTTGAGACTCACCCCATAAAATGTTAAGCTCTGCTTTTTCCTTTTTTTTTTTTTTTTTTAAATTTTAGGTTGATGATGTTCCTAGGTCACAGGAAGAGTCTGAGAGTAGTTTTTGTTCATTGCTGGGTAGAGCTGTTATTACTAACCGACGACCAGATCCTGCCTTGAGAGAGACAGACAGACAGACTGACCGGTGGAGGGCTGGTGGGAAGGAGCGAGAAATAATTCACAAATAGTTTCCCCTTTTTAAAATCGGAAAAGCTGGGCTCCCCACGGCTTTCCAGCCAGACGTTTTAATTTGATCCTAGGTGCTCAGAAAGGACCGCACCCAACTTGACTCATCAGAGGGTTTGCATTTGGCCGAGAGAGCGGGGCCTGTTGTGGGGAGGCCATGTCCTCCTGTTGCGTTGGAACCACGTAGATTAGAGAACGAAAAGGGCAATTTTGGAAGTTTGGATTTTAGCTCCGTATGTACCATGGATTGCCTAGGTGGTCGGTGAGTCACTTTGACCTCCCGACCTCTTGCTTTTCAACATTTCTAAAGAGCAGCAACGCTCAGTTTGTTTTTTTAAAAGACATCTCTGATACCTTTTAGTTTGAGTTCCTTGGGAAAAAGCATTCTGGGCTCTTAATGAATGGGACTGACGTGTCAGTCAAGATCTTCTGGTTGTAGACCAAGGTGTGAGTGTTCAGAGGGGAGAGGAATAGGCAAGAGAGCTGCGGGGAGCTCTTTGGGGGTGAACTGAGTCAGCAACAGGCAGGTGGCCCGTGCCTGCTGGGCCCACCCTGGGACCTCGGTGCACAGCCCCCAGCGCAGCCCCTCCCGCTCCTGCTCCTTCGTGTGTTGCCTTCCTTGTCCTTCTCCGAGGGACACGCTGTGTCTCCTGACAGCATGACCGTCGCTAGTCCCCAGGGCTTGAGCGCAGGATTCCGGGCAGGGGCCCTGGAGGGCTGCAGTGGGGGCATGGGGTGGTGGGGCTCTCAGGTCAGTCTGGGTCAGCCAGGGTCAGCTGGGGTCAGCAGGGCCACCCGGGGTCAGCTGGAGTCAGCCTGGGCCACCCAGGGTCAGCCAGGGTCAGCCTGGGTCAGCCTGGGCCACCCGGGGTCAGCCTGGGTCAGCCAGGGTCAGCCGGGGTCAGCAGGGCCACCCAGGGTCAGCCTCGGTCAGCCAGGGTCAGCCTGGGCCACCTGGGGTCAGCCTGAGTCAGCCTGGGTCAGCCAGGGTCAGCCTGGACCACCTGGGGTCAGCCTGGGTCAGTCTGGGCCACCCGGGGTCAGCCAGGGTCAGCCGGGGTCAGCCGGGGTCAGCCTGGGTCAGCGGGGCCACCCGGGGTCAGCCTGGGCCGCCTGGGTCAGCAGGGTCGGCCAGGGTCAGCGGGGTCAGCAGGGTCGGCCGGGGTCAGCCGGGGTCAGCCTGGCCCGGGCCTAGGTGCGGGGGCCTCTCGGGGCTGCTCCACGTGGTGGCCCCGGCTGAGGCTGCACCGCCGAGTGCGCTGCAGGGGGCGGGGGGGGGGCGTCCACAGGCCCTGGGCGTGGGCGGTAGCGAGACCCTCGGTGCGCGTGCACACGGCGGGCTCGCGGAGGACACACGTGCGAGGGGAGGGTGACGGGGCGGGACGAGGCACACGCGCCGCTTCATGGGCGACGGAAACGGGCCGAGGCCCGAGGCTGTGGGTGTGGGTACCGAGCAGCTCCCGGCCTGGCCCTGAGCCGGTAAGCCCTGCAGCTTGCTTCGCGGTGCGTGTGTGCGTGTGCGTGTGCGTGCATGCTTGTGCATGTGCGTGTGCATGCGTGTGCATGTGTGGGTGTGTTTGAGTGCACCTAGCCTCCTGAATCGTGAATTGTTAGTTCACAAGAGCCAGGTGTTCTTACAGCCCGGACCGGGATCTGAGCCCTTATACCCCGGGGACTCTAAGAACAGGATTTTAGCTTCTGACGCTTATGGCGGAGCCCGGGGCAGCACCATGTGATGATCCTTCTGTCACCACCATCAGCCTCTCACTGGGCTGTCTGTACGCAGGCCCTGGGGTCCCAGCGACGGAGGACGGAGTCCCGAGTCCCGACTAATTCCACTACGTAGTGACTCCCTCTGGGTTTCTGGTGCGCGGGGCAGGAAGCCAGGGGTCCCCTGTAGAGGGACTGGGTCCTGCTGCGGGAAGGGGATTGTAACCCTGCATTTGTGACGCTTACCAGACGGTCTTGAATGCTTTGTAAAAAATCCTGTTCTGGGGCGCCCGGTGGCTCAGCGGTTGAGCACCTGCCCTCGGCCCAGGGCATGACCCCGGGGTCCCGGGTTCGAGTCCCACGTCGGGCTCCCTGCAAGGAACCTGCTTCTCCCTCTGCCTGGGTCTCTGCCCCTCTCTCTCTCTCTGTCTTTGTCTTTCATGAATACATAAATAAAATCTTAAAAAAAAATCCTGTTCTGATTCAACAGGTTTTGAATCTTTATCAGAATAGTATTCCTGTTAGGTTAAAAAAGAAGAAGGAAAGGAAAATACCCCACCACACAATAATTTCTCATTCTCCACTCTTTTTTTTTTTAATTTTTATTTATTTATTTATTTATGATAGTCACAGAGAAATGAAATGAAAGACCGTTCCCAGAACTTCGACCTCCCTGGAACAATCTATATCTTTTTCTTTGAATTTGTTCTAGTTGTTTGAGTTGACTCTTTTCTTTGTCCCGTGTGAACTTAATAGCCGATGGCCGTGTTCGCCTTCCTCCTTTCGGAGGAGCGGGCCGTCGTGCTGTAAGCCACGTGCAGGGTGGACTGAGTGCACATGCACGCAGGTTGGAAATGCGGTGGCGGAGAGTCGCGGCAAGTGAATGGGATACACATTCGGGGTTTGCATGGCTGTCCGTCAGCCGTGTACCTCCCTCAGACAACCTCCTGAGACTCCACCGGGGCGAGAGGAGGATGGTGGGAAGAAGGATGGAAACACAGGTTCTAGAGCTCCTGGGGCCTTCTTTGCTGGAGGGAAGGCTTTGGAGGAACAGATGTTTTATTCTCACCATTTTTGCTTAATAGATTTCTTTTTTGGGGGGAACACAAGCAGTGAGGGACCCTTCCCCACCCCAGAACTGGTCTTGCCCTGGCTCCTTGGGCACCCACGGCCTCAATCCTGCTGGAAATTGAGGTCTTCAGGAGGTTCTCAGGTCGGTTTCCCGTTGAATTTTAGTTCTTTCTTTCTTTCTTTCTTTCTTTCTTTCTTTCTTTCTTTCTTTCTTTCTTATTTATTTATTTATTTATTTATTTATTTATTTATTTATTTATCATTATTTGAAAGAGCCAACTACCCAAAGGTCACATCTAGTCCTCTCAGCCTCCATGTCCCTCCTTCATTCATCTGAATACACACATTGAATAGGATGCGTCTCATGTTTCAAGTAATGGCCCCCCCTCCCCCTGTCCCTAATTGTCTTTATCCCCCAAGTGTTTTCTGGACTTCATGTAGTAAGATCAGAAAGAACCCTGCTACTATGATTTATACTTTATTTGGGGTTATCGGACTCTAGTTATTCGTAGACATTTGGAGATCGTTTCACAAAGTTTTGATAAGAGTTTCAGGAGGGAATAAGGTTAAAGCTTTTGTGTAGTTAATTGGGTGGATTGAGGGCATAGTGTGGATTTGGTGACAGTGCCCTACAGAGAAGGAGGGAGTCGTTAGCGGGAGCAGGGGGAAGTGTGGAAAGCGGGCATCGGGAAGGGGAATGGAGTGGGCCGGAAGCCGGTTTTATTAAAAAGTCAGACACTGTGCAACGTTTGAACTTTGGCGGACTAATGGTATTCCCAGGTTAGTTCCACGTTGCTTCGTTTGCGCGGTGTTCTGGCACGGAGGGAGACACAGGCTCATCCCCGAGGACGTGTTGCAAGACGTAGCGGCCCAGGCATATGCTTGCCGTGCGTGCGTGCCCAGGACGGGCAAGAAAAACACTCTCATAAGGACTGTGGTCTCTGGTTCAAAGCACATTTTTTTCCTAAAGGAAAAAATTTTGTTTGGGGTGTTTGGAATTTTGAGGAGGGAGAGTTTGAAGGAACCATGACTCTGTTGAGAAAATGGCACCTAATGGATTCTAAATGGTCATGACTTTATGATCAATAGAGCTCATAGAATGTACTATTGACAAAATGCATGGAGTTTCTGGTTAGCAGATACAGTATCTAATGGAATGTTGGCATCT
This sequence comes from Canis aureus, assembly GCF_053574225.1. NCBI lineage: Eukaryota > Metazoa > Chordata > Mammalia > Carnivora > Canidae > Canis > Canis aureus. The sequence goes on along the minus strand of NC_135611.1, from coordinate 67,543,003 downwards.
ATCCTTTACATATATATGTATATTTTTAAAAAATCTTAATTAAAAAAAAACACACCCACTTGCACCTGAACTATTTTTACTTTCCCTTTCATCTCGTGGGTATGGGTAGGAAGTAGCACATTCCATTACCCCAGACTGTGAAGAGTGGGAGCGGAGTTGCCGAGAATGTCTCTGGGAATTAGAGATGAAAAGGACCATATCCGTTTTTTTTTTTTTTTTTTTCTCATCCACATCGCGTTGGTGTGATTCACTGTGAAATGCTGTTTGTTCCTCAGGGAGAAAAGGTGGACCCTGAATTCGTGGTGATATTATCAGGAGAGAAAATTAAGGAAGAAGGGCTGAGAGGCAAAAATATTGCTCTGATCATTGGAATTTTTCTTGTTATTAAGCAAATCAAGATGGAAGGCTCAGTCATTACTGCCTTAGTATTAAATATTTGCTGGTGAAGCTGGGGTGATTTATAATAGTGATAGATTCAGAAAGAACCTCTAATGATATGCCAACAAATTAGTTTTCTTGTATTAAAGTGAATTGTGCCTGTTAGTATTATCAAATGACTCCCATGCTTCCCACTGTAACATTATTGTTTTCTGAATTTGTATTATTAACCATTGTATTTTTTTCCCTGTGTATATAACAGTTTATAAACTTCTTGTTGGAGGTGCTGATATCTAATGGGCTACCGCGGTGTATGGTTCAAGAATTATGTTATCCACAGAGCAATTTTGAAGTTAGAGTTAACTTTCTTTCTTTCTTTTTTTTTTTTTTTTTTTAAGATTTTAGTGTTTTGTTGTTTTTTTTTTGAGACAGAGAACAGAAGCAGGGAGGAGGGCCAGAGGGAGAGGGAGAAGCCGACTCCCTGCTGAGCAGCGGGCCCAGTGTGGGGTTGATGCTAGGGCCCTGAGTTCAGGACCCGGGCCGAAAACAAACTCTTAACCTGCTGAGCCCGCAGGTCCCCTAAGAGTGAACTTTCTGCTGTTTTCCTCCGTACGACCATGATGGCTCGTCTTGTCTGACTATTGTAACTCCTACGCTCTTTTATCCCTTACATGTACCACCTAACCTTAATCCTGGGCCATTTGTTATAAACCTTACTAGTTTCACATTCTGCAGATGTCAACATTAACCGAAGGGGGGGAAAAGAGTATCTTTTCTTTGCCTGCTAGATACTATTAAAAAAAGAGGAAGATATGAATTTTAGATGTTTTTAGATGGGGGGAAAAAGAGTATTTTTTCTTTGCGTGCTAGAGTACTATTAAAAAAAGGGGAAGATATGAATTTTAGATATTTTAGATATCTAAAAATATCTAAATATTTCTAAAATATCAGAAATTTAGATATTTTCTACTTCTATATGATTTGTCTTTCCTTAGTGAATGAATGTTTGATGAATGACGGGGGAAATTCTCATCTGCTTTAAAATGTTTTCTCTCCTCCTTTAGAAAGTGGAAAGAATAAATAAGATCCATATTTTAAGAAAAATAATTCATATTAAGGAATTTGGAAAATATATACAAGCTCGTAGTCCCCTAGTTTGAAAGAGATACTGCTAAATTTTTGACCTGTCCCTTTTGCCTTTTTTCTGTGCACGTATGTGTGTGTGTATATGTATGTGTTTATGTATCCGTGCCTTCTCCTCTGATTTTAATTCCAAGGGAAAGCCAAGACATATTGAATATGTAAACTGATTTTAATTTTTTTAAAAAGTGATTCTTATCATTTTAGAGTTTTACATGATTTTCTTTCCTTTTTTTTTACACAGAGGGCGGGCCAGAGGGAAAGGGAGAGAGAATCTTAAGCAGGTTCTATACCCATCGCCGAGCCTGACACAGGCCCTGATCTCATAACCCTGAGATCATGACCTGAGCCAAAATCAAGACTAGGATGCTCTAACCGACTGAGCCACCCAGACGCCCCACTGTGATTTCCCCCAGCACTTGCATAAAAGGAAACACTTCTATACCACTGTTCTAGTAGTAGATCTGATTTTCAGCCTTGGTTACCATCACCAACTCTCACCCAGGCCATTGTATTCACTTCTTTAAATCTTGTCTTTCTCCTTTGTGTGGGGCCCTCTGCAATCTGTTCATTACACTACTGCCCATGTGATCTTTTTAAAACAAATTTCACTTGTCCCTTACTTATAAAGGTAGGTCCACGATACCCAGCATGACCTACAATGCCAGTTGTTACTGAGTATCGCGTATTCCTCCAGATTTCCTCTTAACATCCCTCTCTGTAGCCTAATACGGCTGTAAAATGAAGTTAATCCAGTTTGTGTCATCCTTGTTTTTGTACTAGGGTCTTCGTCCTTCCTTCAGAACTTAGTTCAGTACGTCAGTTTCTGTGAAGTCTTTGTTGACTACCTACCTGAATATAGTGTTTATGAATCATTTATCATCCTTTTGCTCTACACACGATGTGTAATTTTTATATTATAATCATTTACTTGTATTTTTCTAGCCCCTGTTATGTCAGGCACTCACTTGTCTGTGTATTCCCAATGTCCAGTATAGCACTGGTACTATTGATACTTCGATAAATGCTTATTGAATTGAATTCTTTACCGGTCACTGGATGGACTATTCATTGAGTTCTGATATTACCTGTAAAGATACGATTAGCCCCCAGTATTTAATCCTAACCATCACAAATTTAATACAACCAAGTTTTTTTTTTAATCATACATAGGAATGAAGTTTTTCATCTTATATTTTCAATTATTTGCAACAGTTTTCATTAACACTTCCTGTGTGCCATGGATCTTGCTGTATTCACACAGGCTACTGTGATTGAGCAAATACACAATAAGAGTCTTTTATAGATGGGGACTTAATGTAATTGTAATTATAACAATGATTGGATTAAGGTTCTTTTTTCATGGCATTCTCTTTTGCAAGGCTTATCTGTGGCCTCTTGGTTTCAGATACTGCTCCTTAGCTCAAGTCTGTCCTTTTCAGAAGAGAAGGGGACTTGACAAATGGAAATTATCCTCAAGAGTCATCTCTGCCAAAGTAGTTTGTGAGAGTGATATGTGAAAAAAAATTTTTTTTTTCTTTTACTTCTCAGTATATGTTTCAAACAGTACCTTTTTCACTACGGAAATATGAGCACAGTTCTTTTGTGCTTATTAAAATAGTAAACCACTGTTCTTTAAAAGGGAAAGTGTTCTTTAATTGTGGCAATTGTCTCGTGGCCTTGGACAAGTTTTTATACAGTGGCCTCATCCAGATCTTTCTTAAGAATAAATGCAATTATTTCTTAAAGAAAAGTCACTCTTCCTTTTATTTTTCACATGGAAGCCTTGGCATTGGAAAATTAGGAGGTGGCTGGGAAGGGGATTTGGACGGTGACATGCAGAGAATAGCTCTGGCAGGTTGTGTTGACCCTTGAATCATGTGAGCAAGTGAGCAGAAATTAAAGACATTTTATCAGAGAAAAACTGAGATTCCTGGATTTAGAACCACTTACCTAGTCTAGACTGGGTGCTTTTGAAGAGTCCCTGCTACTTCCTCATCCTGCTGTATGTTGTCAGGACCCTGGTTGCTTTCGTTTTTCAGATGGTTTGAAAAGTACACAAGCTTTGGAATCAGACAGTTATAGGTTTCAATTTATCAATTAATAACTATGTGTCCTGAGCCAAATCAATGAATTGTTCTGCCTCTCGAGTTTTCTGAACTGTGAAATGAGAACAGTTTCCCTTACTGTATTTGTAAATATTAAATGAAATTAAATATTCATATTAAATGAAAAATGATAGAAATTAACATTTGTAAATATTAAATTCAATACTATAAAATTAAATGAAATTATTGTAAATATTAAATGAAAATACCTACGTTGTCTGACCCATAATATGTGATTTACCAAAAATACTTAGGTTTCTTTTCTTTTAGAAAAACTTTGCTCTTTTCTTGAAGTGTTTGGTCTCTCATATTCTAAACCACACTTAGAAAAAACTTGGAATTGGCTTTATTGCATTCGATCATCTGGACAGAGCAACGAAAGAACTAATTTCTCTCAGAAAAATGAGGTTTTGAAAAGAAGTAGTAGCAAAGCCATCCAGTCGAGTCTTGGTGACTCGATTTATTATTATTTTTTAAAATTAGGAGACTAACATACAATATCTACTATTTTTTAAAAAAATCTTCCACTCCGAGGAAATTTCATTTGTGTAAACTAACAAAAAAAAAAAAAAAATCAAACATTACATTGGCTGATGGAGGCAAGCCGAACCCTAAACATTGTAAGGTAGTGAGTGTGCCATGGGGGAACCGAAAATGCACTAGTTGAGAGGGGCCCTAAGATAGAGTCTCTCTTTTCGGAGTCTGGGGAAAAAGTTAAGTAACCCTAGAAGAGCCCACAGTATAACTGGAAGCCACGATATCTTTTCTATCTGGAGATAAGGGAGCTGAATTCGGTAAAACCTTGCTGTTCCTTTTAGTCCCAACACTAGGTGTTGGAGAAAATGTGGCCTTTTTCTGCGAGCCTTTAGTTTATTTATTACTACAGCTGTGTTTAGTACAAAGAGGCTTGTGCTTTAGAGGGGGGTGCAGCACGGAGACCTTCTTTCTCCATGTGGTCCCTCTTAAAGGCTGATCCCCGTCGTGACCGTGCAACCCAAGCATCACCTCCTTTAGTGGCCGATTAAGTTTTATTAATCCTTTTGTGGGTTTTTTTTTGGGGGGGGGCGGTCAGGGTTTTTAAGGTTACTTAAATAGGATGGAAAGAGAAAAGTTACAAGTGGATATCAGTTTGAATAAGGCAGAGTCAGCAGAAATGGTGCTTTGTTTTGAGAGGTTGACTCCGAGTGGGAGGGTAGTCCTTGGGGGAGTCATTGGTACAGGCCAGCATCTTAGACGTGCACCTCTAGGCCTCCTGCGTTGCTCAGCGGAGACTGTGGTCTCGATTAAGCAAAAAGTGACCTGTGCTTCAGCGATCCCTAGAGTCTGCTCTCCAGTTCTGAGGTCCAAGGGTTGTGTTACACTCCATGGGCTGTGGCCTTTGGAAAGATGCCATTTTTCACGAGTGTCACACCATTGCAATCCCAGTGGCCAAGCGATTTCAAAGCCATCGTGGGGGAATGCCATTGATGCCACAGAGGTCCTGGCTTACCATGAAGGGTGTGAAGAGACCCAGGCAGATGCCGAGAGGCCATCTGTCCTGAGACGCTAGGGGACATTCCTAAAGTGGGTGGAGAATCGTACTCAACGGGCTTCAGGATCTTCTGCGACTCTTCACACTTTCAGATTCCTTCGTTTTTAAATAAATGAACGTTTAGAGCAAATGGAGCCTGGCATTTTGCTAAAAACAAAGAACAGGGCTCAGGTGGGCTTCCCTGAGCTAAGGGACAGGTGATGGTTCTTTTTATATGCCGGGTGAGTGTGCTCCACGCAGATGGACACTTGGCAGAGACCCGTGATCCTGGGCTGCCCTTTCTTGATGGGGTTGCTTTGAAGTCTATGGGGAGTCGGGTTAGAATGTCCCTGCTTGGCCTGCTCCAGCGCTACGTAGGCGGGCTTAAATATAGTCACCGGCCTCAAATAGCTAGTTCTAGTAAATTAGATGCTCCCTACTACCGAGGAAAGGAAGGGGTTGTAGATGCTCACGTAAACTGGGTTAAAAATATTTATCACGCAAAAGAGATGGGCTCCGAAAGAGGCATGTATCCTTGTTCTCCCAACAATTTCTTGCCTGTCAATGGCATCTCGGAAAGGATGTCCACATTCCTGCTGGAGGCATGGAGGGCAGTAGACAGCTGAGACACAGCTGCTGGAATGAGACGAGGCCTCCTCCTCCTCTCCAGGAGAAGGATCGGGACAAGGGGCTGACCCAGGGCCAGTGCCCATCGCTTATCTAAAATTCACCGGCTTGACCCAAGAAGAAGCCATTGCTCAACTCCTTGGGGTGTTTGGAGCATGAAATCTGCTTTTCCTAGGGAAACTCCTGGGATTTGCCACAGTTTGTGCATGCACTCGCATCTCGCGTCCATCTGGCACGTGGAGGATGCGGTGGTGTCCGGCCCTCAGTTGGTGGCTGCTTGTCCAGTCTGCACTTTTGATCTGGTCCTACCCAGCTTTGCTTGTTGCTCTGCTCCTCGAGCTCAGTGCTCCTCTTCCCTTTGAAGTGCTTGTTACTACCTCCATCCATTTGAAGGAAGTTCAGAAGCGTCCACTTTGCTTGGGTTTGGATCCTACGGTGGTGCCTTGCTAGCAGTGAGACTTGAACAGATCACATAGGCTCAGGTCAACTGTGAGCTTACCTTAGTTTCTTCATCTATAAAATGGGCGTAATAATAATGCCACCTTTTTAGGTCTTAGTTGAGGATCATGGGAATTACTTCGGATGAAGTTCTTGGAGCAGTGCCTGGTACGTGGTGGCCGCTCAGTCCTCATGAGCTGCTATGGTGTCTGTAGTTTCCTCCTGCTGCGGTGACAGCACCATCCCTCCCTACCTCTCACTTCTGCTAACAGCTTTTATCACTACTCATGCCTGGTGCCTAAAGAATATCCCCCTGACCAGAATAGCACTGAAGAGGAGTGGACAGAGGTAGTGACCCACTGAAAGGGTAATGCTCCAGCTCACTGGAGGAGCATTAATAAATTAGCATCTGTTCAATATCACCATTACCCATACTGTTTTAGAGATTCTTACGGATTTAGATAATAATACACACAAAGGAGAACGCACTTAGCATTATTTAGACATTATGAGTTTATACTTAGAAGCCCTTGTAACATCAAAATGATTGCGTACTTGCAAATTTTAAAAGAGTGAGTGGCTTTCCTAAATGTTATCAATACACAATAAGAGGATACGGCCTTGGGAAGCCTCATAAGAAATGCACCAAAATGTTGGCACTGCTCATCTCCCTCTGGTTGGGTGAGAATATATATGATTTTTTTTGTATTTTTTTTAATTAAAAAAAATACGAATGTTTGTTGAGTATGATATGCCGTGAACTGTGTTAAATATTTTTTTGTGTGTGTTAATAATAACTGTTTGTTGATATACTTTATATTCTGACCAGATGTTTTCATTAATCCCCTCCGAGGTTCACAAAGCCTTTCCGAGTCTTGTTTGTGAATTCCAGTGCATCTAAAGGTTGTAATTGCACAACCGCATACCAAATGACACATGCCGTGGTCTGCTGGTACTTATATCTACTTGAAGCCGCCCGTATGTAAAGAATAGATTGGATTCTACAACTGAAATAAAACTGCTTTCAATTTAAGAGTGGAGACTTTAAAAAAAATCTCCTTTTCCTTTCTCTGAATGAAAACACATATTTGTATGTTCCGGTGTGTACAATGCCTGCAGTAGTGTTGACTGGCTTAGATCTGACTTTTCTCCACGGCAACGTTGAGATTTGGAAAAGGCACGATGATACGCCTGGCACCCTGGGTCCTTGGAGAGATTTACTTTGTATCTTAAATGCTTAAGAAGAGGAGTGTGTTCCTTTGATTTTCTTTGGGGGCCGTGGTGGTTACTGTGATTATAAATTTAAGGCTGGGAAGAAAGTTTTACCACCGAAGGCTCAGCCAAGTTAGTGATTGGGCAGGAAGTCAACTCTCCTGCCTTCAATGACTTACCCTGCAGTTCCCTTCCCTTGAGACTTCCAGACCAGTGTTTTACAGTACTATAAAATTTTATTCCTTCACTCACACAATTCTCACTTCACCCTTGGAGGTGTAATTAATGCCACCAAATCAGACTTGATAGCCGTTCACTCATGGAGCTTCTGTGGTCTTAAAGAAATCACACATACCTTCCAGCTCAAGACTGTATTTTGTAGATGTCGCTGCAGTGTGGTGGGAGGGAGGCCCACATGACCAGTCACTAACTTTTAATGCCTTTTGATGTTTTGGTAGAAATGACTTTTCTTGAACACATGACCGTGTTATTTATTGCCAGTATTTCCGCAGCAAAAAGGAGTCCTTTTGTCTGGCTTTATAAGATGCCTCAAATATGTGAAAAACAAATCACCCCCCCCCCAAAAAAAAATAAGAAAAAAGCCCAACATGAAACGTAGCCAATTGCTTTTGTGGATTACTTAGGGGATGGGTGGAGGTGGGCCGTAGAGTCCTATAAATGGGTGATTCTCCTTTGGTGAGAGGCATACTTTCTAGTTCATCTGATCACAGCAGGAGGAAGGATCCTAACCTCACACATTGCCTTTTAGATATGGGCAGTCCTTAACAGGGTGGAGATTGAAACCTGTTGAGCAAGAATCTGAATGCCTCTCACTTATCTGAAAACCTGCTGTGTATATACGGGCAGTTCTTATAATCCTTGACTTTACACAATTCATGATATCATGGGTGGCCTGCCAGTTATACCTGGATTATGGCTTCGCCATTTAGATTGAGTAGGTCACAGACTCTATTCACTCTCCATTTAGGCCTCGCCTCAGTGATCTCTGACTCCCACCTTCCAAGCCCTTGGACTCTTAGTCTTTAACCCAGCCCCTGACCTCTCCCCTTCTCGTGCTTCCCCAAGAGATGCTTTCATTGCTCCAGGTCTCTATCGCCTATTTTTTCTTTTTCTTCCTTTCTTCCTTCTTTTCTTTTCTTTTTTTTCTTTTCTTTCTTTTCTTTTCTTTTCTTTTCTTTTCTTTTCTTTTCTTTTCTTTTCTTTTCTTTCTTTTCTCTTTTCTTTTCTTTTTTCTTTTCTTTTCCTTTTCTTTTCTCTTTTCTTTTCTTATCTTTTCTCCTTCCTTCCTTCCTTCCTTCCTTCCTTCCTTCCTTCCTTCCTTCCTTCCTTCCTTCCTTTCTTGAAGACTTTATTTATTGAGAGATAGAGAGAGAGAGAGAGAGCACAAACCGGGTGAGAGGCAGAGAGAGAAGGACTCCCCGCTGAGCAAGGAGCCCAATGTGGGGCTCGATCCCAGGACCCCAGGATCATGGCCTGAGCCAAAGGCGGATGCTTAACCAACTGAGCCACCCAGGTGCCCCTGTCACCTATTTTTTCTAATCCAGCAGCCCTTCTTCCTGTTACTACCTACTCTAAAGAGTATCTCCCAGAAGAATCTCAGTCAAATACAACTACCAAGAGTTTCAGTTGATTGTTGCTCTGTGCCATGATCCTCATGCCCTACTTCCTTTGTGCATCATATTGATCTAAGTAAAAATTCCCATAACATCCCAATTGTAGACTAAAAGTTAACATGAAATTGAGAGATAAGAGGACTTAGGAAAGTACTTGAAGTTGGAGGATGTTTTTCTATTCCCCTGATAAATGTGTCACGTGATTTCTCTGGCTGATTCTATTATGTTCCACAAATTGAAAGTGCTATTTCTAGGAATAGGTTTTATTTTATCCAATTACCCTGCTATTTATTGTATTAGATTTTATAGATTATTAGAAAAATTTTGATTTAAATAACATTATGAGTAGTAGCTAGATCATCCCAATCATGGTCCAAGCATTTCCTGTGGATACATGTCCATAAATGCATTCTCTGACGACGTCACAAACTTATCCTTTGCAGATAAAGTAGCATCAGAAATGCTTTTGACATGTTTAGCTCTCGATTATGCCCTAATCTGTTTTGCATCCTGGTTGTAGTTTCAGATGAGGCCTGAAGTTGCTGAAATGGTAAGTGAAAAGGAGCTAAGTGATGTTATTAGATGTCAGGGAAATACCAGGAAGTTATACTCAAAGCCATTCTTTTAGATGATTTTATTTTTGGCTGCCTTACAATGCTATTGCTGTAATCAATCTTATCTTGAATGGTTTATCATAAAATGTTACTTCTCATAAGTAATTACCCAGTGTTTGTTTTTCCCAATGTGCTTAAATAGCCAGGTGAAAACTGGTAGCTAGGGAGGGTTACTTTTATATCATTGATCTCCTATGACACCTCCCTTCTTTCCATTTGTGCACTTGATTCAACATTTCCTTGCCTCTGATATTTTTGGATAGTTTTATTGTCTTAACATTTGCTAGATGATTGCTAAATTCTGTATTGCTTGTTAAAGTTTGCTTTGTTTTTATCTTTACCAGTTGATAAGGTTGAACATTTTGGTTTCCTGTGTGAACGAATGATGATAATGCCTTACTTACTAGTGTTCATTCGTCCAAAGTTTGGGATTTTATTTGCAAGCACCATTTCTGGAAGTGCCCTTCAGGCTTGTAGGTAGTCTTGTTGTCTTTGGGGCTCATTGAGAAGCCCGCAGATCATTTGTTTTTGGTTTTAGGGGGAGTTGGTTTTATTTGTAGGCCTCAGGACTGAACATATGTGAACATTTATGTAGGGTAAATTTCTAGGAGTATAATTGTTGGTTTAAAGGGCAAGTGATAAAAAAAAAAATAAAGGGCAAGTGATGAACAACTTTGATAAATAAAACCAAATTTCCTCCCTTCCCAAAGAAAGTGCCATTTGCCTCCCTGTTGTTACCCCATGTACTATCAGTCCTAGATATTGTCAGTCCTTTGACATTTTGCAAATGCTATGGCCAAATAAATGCTCCCTTTTCTTGTAATTTGCCTTTAGTTGAATAGTGAGCGTGACAGGCTTTGCTTAAGTTTATCGGGAAGTTAATGTAGGGACAATTAGTTTTTACTAGTTATTTGCTAGGATGGCCATGTTGTAATAATGCCTTTTATTTTATCTATTTTTAGAGATTTGAAAATTCCAAAATATAAGCTATGGCTTGAGGTGAAAAGTGAGACAGGAAAGCTGTCCTACTGGACAGCAGATCCCGGACTTCAAATACTGTCGTCACAGTGCTTCTAATCTCTTATTCAAATCTTTATTGGCCAGTTTCTTACCCTCACCTATTTGAAATTAGAAATTTCCAGGTGTTTGTGTTTCATTTAGAAGAAATGTGTTTGCCTTTAATCAGTAAACTGTACAGTTAGATAGATTTAAAGTCAGTCATTTTGTTTCAGAGCAAGAACTGGAGGAAAAATTAAAATAAGAATGTTAAATAATAGGGTGTAAAGCTTCCGCTGATCTGAACATGGTGAGACAAGGCCACTGGCAGTCTGAGGGTATTGGATCTACTGTTCACGGGCACCAGGAGCCCCCGATATGCCTAGAGTTTGCAACAAAAGAAAGTTAACGTTTTATCTCTATTAGATTATTCTTGCAGGCCTAGCCCTCTTTTCTGCACCAAAACACTTTCTAATAGTTTTGAATTTCATAGGAAATTCTAATAGAGGCAGAGTCAACATCTTTAAAATATTTCTGTTATAGAAGAGTGGTTGGATCGTGGTAGTTTACATTTTGGGGGTTCTACTGGGGAGTAGAGCCAGTGGTAGCATGAATTTCTGACATCCAGCTGAATTACAATCACAGAGCAGCTCTATCTTTTCACAAAAGCCCATGAATGATGGGATACTGTTGTAAGCTCATCTTCCCCATCTAATCCTCCAAAGTATTGGTCATGTAACTCTAAAAATTTCATGTCAGTGTGAAACAAAGAATAAAGATCTCACCTAGATGTTTTGCTAACTAAGATTCCAACTTAATGATACCCTCGATGTGTAGAGCCCTTAGCTTTAATGCCACAGAATATTGTGGAGAGATTTTTCAGATTAATTGACACAGCATTCCTATGTAGTAAGTGGAAGTAGAGGTGGGGTAGTGAGGCCAAATTGGTTTTTTTGTTGGTATAGAGATGAGAAAATGAAGATACAGGCAGGCTTGGATCTTGGTGAGGCCTTATATAAAACCTTGCTCAATATTTTCCCAATTAAGGCTCTCTCCTTTGGGACACGTGAGTGGCTCAGTCTGTTTAAGCATCTGCCTGTGGCTCAGGTCATGATCTGGGGCCCCGGGGTCGAGCCTCACCTTGGGCTCCCTGCTCAGCAAGGAGGCTTCTTCTTCTTCTCCCTCTCAAATGAATAAGTGACTTTTTTTTTTTTTCTAAGATTTTGAGAGAGAGAAAGCACAAGCACGAGAGAGTGAGCCAGAGCAAGCAAGAGCAGGGACAAAGGAGAGGGAGAAGCAGACTCTCCGCTGAGCAGGGAACCTGACGTGGGGCTCCATCGCAGGACCCCGGGATCATCACCTGAGCCCAAGGCAGATGCTTTAACTGGCTGAGCACCACCCCCCCTCCACCAGGCGCCTTGATATGAGATCTTAAAACAAAACAAAACAAAACAAAACAAAATTCTCCATTTGGTCAGAGTGACCATTGACTTTCATTCCACTTAAATGTCTATGAGTAGCAGCATTATTTTGCTACTTGAGAAATCCATGTTTTATGTGGTGATGCCACTAAATGGTAACCACTTGCACTCTCCAGAGAAAGGAACCTGGAGAAGAGGAAGTCAGCGTGACTCAGGCTGCAGCGCTGGTTTGGTTAGAAGTTGATGCTTTTAAAGACTGTAGTAAAATTTGCAGCAGACTTTTGGTTAAAGCCTGGAATGCTTACTTTATGAGGAAGGGGGCTGAGATTCCTGGCCATATGGTTTCTGACATCATTCAACATTAAAGGAATGATTTGCTTGTGGTTTGTGTGAGTGGCTTGTTTGCTGCAGAATCTGGCAAGAGGCCCAGCCGACTGTATGAACGATGCTCAGACTGGGAGGAACTGGTTAATATATCCAGTATCAGTAGTTCATATACTGATTGAAATGATGACATGCAACTTCCCTTTTCTAAATAAAGGTAGTGGCAGAAAGAAACATAATTTTGACTTTTAAGAATGTGTTTTAGGAACTATGGAAAACGTGGGGTGCCTGGGTGGCTCCCTTGGTTAAACATGTGACTCTTGATTTTGGCTCGGGTCATGGTGTTGGGGTCATGATGTTGCGTTGTGAGATGGAGCTCCGTACGGGGCTCGCACTCAGAGTGGAGTCTGATGGTCCCTCTCCCTGTGCTCCTCCCCGCCCCTCACATAAATGAATGAATGAATGAATGAATGAATGAATGTTTGGGTTTGGGAAACCCAAACGTTGGCTTCTATGCCTTACACATTACACCAAGTCTAGAAACATTCTGGTAGGCAAGGGGCTTTGTATTGATGAAAAAAATACTTTTGAGATGCATTTTAATTACTTACCAAATTAGTTGATTATCAGTTTCTTGAAGTGTATCTCAAAGTCTTACAAAATGAATTGTTGACCTTCTTAGAACGCACTTGAGTATATATAAGGTCCCTTTGCCAATCTGATGTAAATCTTTAAATTCAAAGCCTCAAAGCAGATTTTTACCCTTCCTCTAGGAGGATGGGTCATGGAATTCCATTTTACATGGCTTCAGCATTTTACAGGACTCCCTTCAGAAATGAAAAGTGGTCTATTACCCACAATGCTTGAACTGAAAGTCAAGAGCAATGGCTGAAATATGAGCCAGATTGTGTCTGATTTGGGCAAAGTTGAGCCCACCAGGAAGCTCTTCATGAGAAACAAAACAAAACAAAGAAATGTTTAAGTGTGAGCTTGGGTAGTTTTCCAATTTTACCGAAATGTAAATATGGCTTCAGTTGGGAATTTTATTTTTCAGTACATTTACTCTCCATTACTTTGTTCAGTGGGTTTGTCTAGATTGTGTACCTAGCGCTAAGCAGAAAAGATGAAATTTTACTGGAATAGATAAAAGGACGAAAAAATAGGAAGAGAAACTTGTGTAAATACATTAATGATCTTGGGGAAAAAACACCTGGTTTTAAAACTAGGCTTAATGTGAAGACTACTTTAGAACTTGCCAGAACAAATTGCTTTTACGTTATTTTAATGTTTTCAAAGATTGAAAAGCTACTTATTTATGCATGTTTAGGGGGAGATGAGGTGAAAAGTAAAGGTTTTCAAACAAGGATGATAGGACAGTGTTAAAAACATACAAATTCTTAGCCTTCAGTCACCCTATTTGAATAAAATTCTTTGCCAGAGTTACTACCACTTAATCAGCGAGGCTGTTACAGCTCTGCCCGCTGAAGACCCTTTCCTACCTGTGGCATGACGTCTCAGAGACTTTGATGTGTCGTGTGGTTCAAAGTTCACTAATGTTTTATTCCCGAGGGATGGATGATGGAGACTGGCATGCCCTCTGCTCGGTGGGGTAGGCGGTGTGCTCTGTGTTGAGTAACTCCGTGAGGGAAAAAGACCTTTTGAGGGAGATATACCGGATGATTCTGATTTTGAGGAGCCACGTAGTGTAGGGGATACGGGTAAAGAACCCACAGTGCCCAGGTTCAGATCGTGGCAGTTTCTTGCTCTGTGACTGGGCAATTTAATTATTATTATTATTTTTTCCTACTGTGAGGTGCTTTTCGTTAATATATTCCTCGTATCTACCCCCCTGATTCATACAACTACTCTTCAGTTTATTTCATTTATGGAAAGAGCACTGGATTAGTGATCCATGGAATGAGATAACGAATGTGTTGAAGGAATGTGGGTTGTTCACACATACTGTGCGTGGACATGTGCGTGCATGCGTGCATGTATGTGCTGAGTCATGATGTCTAACATTTATTTCCCTTTGTGTTCCCAGATTAGAGGACCTGGAGGGTTTCTTTTGCATTTCCCCATTCTCACTTTTGGACTTGAATCTCTGCCCACCACGTCATCCGATTTGGTTCAGATGGTGGTCTGTAATTCAGACTGCCCAGTTCGCTTTCCTGGCTGGGGATGCTGCACCTTGTCTTAGTATATGGGGGAAGGAATTGAATCCTGTGGAGGTGATGCAGAAGTGAAAGGCCCTTGGTTGTCAGCTTTTAACCAGACCATATATACCTATAATTTTCAAGAATACTTAAGATGAGATTGATCTAAACCAGGGTTTGGTGAACTATGGCCCTCCGACCAAATCCAGTGTGCCTCCCGTTTTTGTAAATAGAAATTTAATTTGAATACAGCCATACCCATCTGTTGGGCATTCTCTGTGGCTGCTTTCTTGCCTCAATGACATATAGTTGTGACAGCAACGGTATGGCCTGCGGGTGCCCGGGTGACTCAGTTGGTCAAGTGTCTGGCTTTGGCTCAGGTCGTGATCGCAGGGTCCTGTGATTGAGCACCACGTTGGGCTCCCCACTGAGTGGGGAGTCTGCTTCTTCCTCTCCCCCTCCCTCTCCCCCTGCTTGTGCTCCCTCTGTCTCTCGCAAATAAATAAAATCTTAGAAGAAAAAGAAATGGTATGGCCTGCAAACCAAAAATATTTATTAACTTGTGTTTTACAGGTAAAATTTGTTGACCCCCTGATCTAAAGGAAGTATTTGCTAACTGAGGGTATATCTGCTGATGGTAATATAATATTGCCTTTATGGAAATGCTTTAGACTTTTTGGGTAAATTATAAGGAAACCTTAAGTTTCTCACTTAGGCTTTAGTGCTTGGATAGGTGCATAGGTTTGCATTGGTATAGTGTATATAGATAATGAACTGTCATGAATGGAACATGAGAGGGACGCCTGGGTGGCTCAGTGGTTGAGCATTTGCCTTCAGCTCAGGTTGTAATCCCAGGGTCCTGGGATCGAGTCCCACATCTGGGCTCCCCGTAGGGAGCCTGCTTCTCCCTCTGCCTGTGTCTCTGCCTCTCTCTCTCTCTCTCTCTCTGTGTGTCTCTCATGAATAAATAAATGAAATAAAAAAAAAAAGAATGGAACACGAGAAGATAAGGCTACTGTTAAGAAAACTTGAACGGTAGGGCTTTACATGCATATCATTAATACCCATACAACTAACTGCACTGTTGCTATTACCGTCTTGTTTTTACTGGGATGGAGATTGAAACTCAAAGAAGAAAAATAGCAAAGCTGTGTATGTGTTTAGCGCTTGCTTCTTGCTATGTCTAGAAACAGTCTCTCTTCTACTACCTACATGGTGGTTCCTTGAAATTCCTTAAGTTTTACCAGTTGAAGTTTAGGAGATTTTAATACTGTTTCTGCAAGGATGAAGGGGAGGGAATTTGGGTGTATTTTCTATTCTGGCTAATTCAGTCTTATTAAAGGAAGATTATTCAGTCAGATGGAGGATAGCATTTGCTTTGAATCATAGACAATTTGAATAGAAGTCTTAGGAGCTAAATAATGTTGGATTATATATATTAAACATATATTCTTGGCTAGAAATGGTACGTTAGGGATGAACAATTAGATAATTTATGGGTGTGTTTGAAATGAACTCTTCTCTCATCATTAAGAATCATTTGTATCTATCAATAAATGATGGGTTTGGATTTCCACAAATGTGTTTCAAGTTCTTTTCCTTTATGAAAGAGCTAGGCTCAAATAGTATTTTCACATACTAATTAGTTACTAGCAGGATAAAAGACTTTTTTTAATCTGAATTGATTATCTTTTTTTTTTTTTAAGATTTTATTTGCTTATTCATGAGAGACCCAGAGGGAGAGAGAGGCAGAGACACAGAGGGAGAAGCAGGCTCCCTGCGGGGAGCCTGATGTGGGACTCGATCCCCGGACTTGGGATCATGCCCTGAGCTGAAGGTAGATGCTCAACCCCTGAGCCACCCGGCGTCCCTGAATTGATTATCTTTGAAGCAACTCTAATTCATGACTTTCCTAATTTGTCTTCAGTAGATCCTCTGTAGTATTGGATCAGAGCAATGTATTATGACCAGTGACTCTAACTTATGCCCACAAAGGCATTTGAACTTTGCATCTATTTGGATTTTTTTTTCTTGCTTGAATTTCAGTACTTAAATTGAGAAAAAAACATTGCTTATTTTTAGAGCAGATATAAACTACCTGAACATTGATCATGGCATTGTTAATTCCTATTTTCTACCTTCAGTATTCCCAAAACTATAAAGTTGAAAAGGAAAGAAAACAGAACAAAAACATTAAGATGACCCAGTAGATTTCAGAGGAAATAAGAACTTTATATAAAAGTAATTTTTACCCTTTTTCCAATAACCTGTTCCTCTGGGAATAGACTATATTGACTCAGTATAGAGGTGGAATTGTATCTAAGATATTTAGTAATGAATTCCTTTTTTGTTCTTTTGAATTTTTTGGTGAAATGTATTGGCTTCCATATTATGAGTTTTGGGGATTATACCAGTAAACTTTTGTATTATGGTTTCTGATTAGCATAGATAAGGATAACCTGTTCAAAGTTAGTTTAATTCAGTATTGCCTGTGTCCTAATGTAACACGTGTTGATCTTTCTGTGCATTCTTAATAGAAGAAAGATCATCGCAAAGTTGATGATCACTTACATGAGCCAATTCGTATATCACAGCTTAATTCACAGTTGGAAAAGATTAATAATGTCCATTTTTCAAGATCATAAAACAGATGCACTAAGGATATTGTATTTGCCAACATATTTTGTCGAAGGTTTTCTCTTTTTAAAACCATGTTATTTCAAACTATTTAAGGAAACATAAAGAAAAATAATCCCTGTCTTCAACTAAATGAAGCTTGTTCTTTATATATAGTAAAGAGCCATGAAAGAGAATTCTATAGGTTTCTTGCTATTGTACTCAGTCAGGAAATTAAGACTGCACAAGTGCCCTGGACGGGGGAATGTGGAATATCCTAGTACAATATCTTTTAATTTATTTTATTTTTTAAGATTTATTTATTTATTTGGGAGAGAGCAAGAGGGAGATCGAGAGTGAATGAGGAGAGGCAGAGGAATTGGGAGAGAGAATCCTCACGCAGACTCCCCGCTGAGCAAGGAGCTCAACTCGGGGATTGGGCACAGGACCCTGAGATCATGACCTGAGCTGAAATAAGGACTTGGTCGCTAAAGTGACTGAACCATTCCACCGCCCCTTGTCCAGTATCTTTTAAAAGAACGTCCTCTACCGAATGTTCAGAGCTGCCCAGGGCCCAACTGACTTTCTGTTTTTCTCCAGTTTTTAAAATTGTATTTTCAAAATTTAATTTATTTATTTTTAATATTTTGAAATTTATTTTTTCTCCAACTTTTGTTCAAAATTGAGCCAACACTGATTATTGAAAATGACTTCAGACCATTAGAAATGACAAATACCCACCATTTGCTTCGAAGTGGATGGAACTGGAAGGTATTATGCTGAGTGAAATAAGTCAATCAGAGAAGGACAAACATTATATGGTCTCATTCATTTGGGGAATATAAAAAATAGTGAAAGGGAATAAAGGGGAAAGGAGAAAAATGAGTGGGAAATATTAGAAAGGGAGACAGAACATGAGAGACTCCTAACTCTGGGAAACGAACTAGGAGTGGTGGAAGGGGAGGTGGGCGAGGGGTGGGGGTGACTGGGTGACGGGCACTGAGGGGGGCACTTGACGGGATGAGCACTGGGTGTTATGCTAGATGTTGGCAAATTGAACACCAATAAAAAATAAATTTATTAAAAAAATAAAGAGAATGCCGAAAGGAAATGACATAAGATGGTGATTTGGACCAATAAGAGAGAAAAAAAAAAAAAAAGGCTTTGAGTTTAGTATTCTTTCTTTCATGATTGTGCAGAAAGGGTCTCTATTTCCATGCTCTCTCATAGAGTCTACCGCCATTTGTCCATTAGATAATGCTCAAGAGTCCAAATGCTGGAAGTTTAGGCAATACAGTTTTGGGGTTGGGCCACTAATGTTTCCTACACCACTCCTTGCAGTGAGTGGCTTAGGAATGGAAAGAAATTCAGGCAAATCCAAATTAATTTGATTTTTATCTTCAGATGCACAGTTTGCAAAGCCCCACAGGTGGATGGCCATAGTGGAAGCAGCCCGCTGCAATGATTGATCTGTCCCTTAGCTGGTGGGTTGGAATGAAGGAATTATCAATCTGTGAAATGGCTCTTCAGAAGTAATTTTCCAAAAAAAAAAAAAAAAAAAAAAAAAAAAAAAGAAGCAATTTTCCTGCAAGGGTCAAGGAACTAGTGATTGCTGTTTCTCTGACATGATTTGCGGATTCTCATTTGTAATCTTGCTGGTGGCAGATACAACAACTGAAATGTAAGTGGTTTCCTGGCTGATTTTTCATCCCCTCTACCTCACGAAAGTTCTTGAACATCTTGCCTCCTTTTATGCTGCCGTCTAGCTCTGGGAAACTTTGACTTCATGAGTTATGTTTTTATGAAGTAGAATCTTTCAAAGATACTTCTCCTTTAAGCAGATCTTAATGCTATGTATACGTGAAGATATATTGAACTTGGGAACATGTCTATAGAAGACTATGTGTTAGAAGAGTGAGCCGAAAACTGTAAACAGGGACTGTTTATAATGGGATTAGCTCAAGATGTATTACGTGTTATCTGTTGTAAGGTTGAACCAAACACCC
Source organism: Canis aureus (assembly GCF_053574225.1). NCBI lineage: Eukaryota > Metazoa > Chordata > Mammalia > Carnivora > Canidae > Canis > Canis aureus. The sequence continues at coordinate 67,523,823 of NC_135611.1, read as the reverse complement.
TACCTTCATTTTCCATCTTTAAACTCTTCATGACAGGGGTTCCCTGGGTGGCTCAGTGGTTTTATTGCCTGCCTTCAGCCCAGGGCATGATCCTGGAGACCTGGGATCGAGTCCCATGTCAGGCTCCCTGCATGGAGCCTGCTTCTTCCTCCTCCTGTGTCTCTGCCACTCTCTCTCTCTCTCTATCTCTATCATAAATAAATAAATAAATCTTTAAAAAAATAAACTCTACGTGACTACTAGAGTTCTTATTATTCTTATTATCTGTTATTTTTAGCATGGCTTGAATTTGTCCTACAACTGGATAAAATCCTTTAAAGGCGTCAGTACAACTGCAGAATAAAATCTAAGCATTTTATATCTAAAATACATTTAGTTTTGTTTCTGTCTTGTCCCCTACATACTTTTCATATTCATAACCCAGAAATTCTTTTTTTAAAGATTTATTTATTGACTTATTCATGATAGACACACACACACACACAGAGAGAGAGAGAGAGAGAGAGAGGCAGAGACACAGGCAGAGGGAGAAGCAGGCTCCATGCAGGGAGCACAACGCAGGACTCAATCCCGGGACTCCAGGATCGCGCCCCGGGCCAAAGGCAGGCACTAAACCCAGGGATCCCCCATAACCCAGAAATTCTTGAGGATATTTGAGATATCCCCCGCAATCTCATGTTTCTTTAAAGTTGCATGCCTTTGCTTTTGCTTTGTTTTTAGTTTTAGTGCCATCTCCATTCTAGCCCAGCATTATCTTTACTCATATAAGCCTAAATACATGGAGCCTTCTTTAACCAACCGTAGTGTAAGTAGCCAATTCATTTGTCATTTGTGTGCTTTATGACCTTGGTCTTAATGCTATATATATAGTGTGTTTTGTATATATATAAATATCTCCCCATGTCTGTCTATGCCCCTATGCTATTTATCAGGCCAGGAACAGTTATTTGTTTCCTGTCATCTAGTTCAGTATACAGTAATAATACTTACCCTTGAAATATAAAATACAAAAAGACTTAAAAAAATCATTTATCAGAGATTTATTGATATGCCCTATGTGCTGTGAATAGATATATGGTACCTCTTAGATTAAAATTAACTGTGAGCTGTAGTATAAAAAAACATCTTTTAAAAAATTTCTTATCAATCAAGTCAAATGGACCCAGTAACTATTTCCAAAACTCTTGAATGATAATGGCATTGATAGGCAACAACAGATAGAAGGGGTTGACCCACTTTTCTTGTGCAGATACTTCTAGTGGTTATTGCTAATCAGAATCCTGGAGTCTAAAATTAACAGTGGATATGAAGGGCAGCAATTAAGGTCATTTGTCTTCCAAATGAGTCAATGTAGGTTCCATTGGGAGTTTAAATTTATATACGGGGTCCACTAACACTGTCATAAAGGGCAGTGGGGGCCCTGAGCGCATGTGTTACAAAGCAATAAGTCACTTTGGGTTTGTGATAGGAAATTATATTTTGAGAAAAACTTTCCCCTTGCTATGTGAAGATGCATTTCCTTTTTTCATTGATTAAGATGTACATCATTTTCCATGAAAGCATTTATAAAGAGGCTATTTTAGGCATATTTAAGAGACATTATTAAGCTTTTAAGCTGCTGAAGTGTGATTATGCTACAGGATTGATGTAGTCATAAGAATGATTCAAGGATGTCCACATACATGTTCTGCTTTGGGAAATGGTTATTAGGGCCATAATGTCATCTGAACATTTCTGATCTTGCCTTCTTTGCCTGTGATTCAGGCTTATCTCGGTCATTGGTGAGGAATGCAATTTCTATTCATATATAAGCTGACAAATTTCTGTTTAAAAAAAATGAGTTTCTTGTTTACAGAGAAGAATTTATAGGCCAGAAGTTTACCATTCCATAGTCTGCTGTTTGGTCAGAGAAATCACTGAATTTCTTTTCAAAGATCCCCATGGAAACTAAACAAATAAGTTACTTGAAAGGAGACAGGTTATTGGTTTTTCTCATTAAACCTGCTGCTGAATTTTCATTAGTTCTAATCCATTTTCTTTCAAGATTAGACATACAGACCAGTTCTTATTTTCATGAGCTGAATAAACGAAGTATGTTGAGTTCTGTGTGCCTGTATATATGGGTTGAGAAGCAAAAGTGATCATTCTACTTCTGTCATAAAATTACCCCTCAGGGGGAAAAAAAACAAACAGGAAAAAGACTGATATAAAGGAGAGGCTACCTTCATTTATTAAAGAAAAAAGTTATTAAATAAAATGGAAGTGGTGAGAGTGATTATAGGCTAATCTGATCGGTTTTACATTTTAGTTTTTCCCCTCCTTTTAAGTCATAAGTATGTATGAAAGCAATCTAAATAAAGTATGAAAGACTGTATCACTGACCTCAAACACTTATAGACCCTATAAAGCTTTATATGTTTCATTTGCTATTTGAAATGTTCTTTCAAAGTGTGCTTTTCAAGCAAGGTATTTGGTAAGACTTAAATATTAACTTCACCTTTTTGAACTTATGTTCTGAAAAAAAAAAAGGATAATTTTTACTTTTTCCCTTCCCCCCCTTCTCCCCACTGAAGTTGTTAAAATCTCTTTAGATTTTAGACGGTTTGTATTTTTCAGGAATGCTTCACTATATAAGTATCTCCTACTGTATTTAATCTTTCAAAATCTGTGCCTCTGTCTTCCTTTTGAGGCTCAAACTGGTTTCTATTCAAACAGACACTAAGAGAAATTCATTTTATGTGAAAATTTAACAAGAATAGTAAAATACAGGAGTATCAATTATCATTGATTGCCGTATTATGGGGCACCTGGGTGGCTCAGTGGGTTAAGCTTTTGGGATGGAGCCCTGCATTGGGATCCCTGCTCAGCAGGGAACCTGCTTCTCCCTTTCCCTCTGCTGCTCCCCCTGCTTGTGCTTGTTCTCCCTCTCTCTCTTTCAAATAAATAGAATCTTAAAAAAACAAACAAACCAGAGTGACATATTGTATATTCAGTATAAATCTTTCCTTCTCCAGCACATTCTCAATTATTAGCAAACCTGTGTAGAATGCAACGGTAATCTTTCTTTTCTTCTTCTAGGTGGCTGTACCTTTGATGATGGTCCAGGGGCCTGTGATTACCACCAGGATCTATATGATGACTTTGAGTGGGTACATGTTAGTGCCCAGGAACCTCATTACCTGCCACCTGAGATGCCTCAAGGTGAGAATCGTTTGGTTGACCCAGTGATGGCGGAATGGCTGTGGAATTTGTAGCATTTTCTTACTTTAGGTGTAACAATCATTTGTTACAGTCAATGACTGTAGTCAAGCTACTTGACCACATCCAACAACCTTATTGTTGTCTTTGCCTTTCCCTCAAAAACTTTTCTATAATCCTGTATTCTTCAAGAATGCTCACTATGTTTTTGTTATCTCTGACTGGATAGATAAAAGTATTTGTGTGGTTTTTTTTCTTACTTAATAAAAAGGCAAAATGGAAACAAAACCAAGAAAAAAAAAAACGCATAAAAGCAGAACAAGCAAAATCCTTTTAAAATAATCTAAAATGTAGGATCAGCTTACTTGAAACCTATTCAGTTAAATTACACAGATTTAGTCCAAACAGACTGAAAGGAAGGATTTATATTCCATGATGGGGAGAATGCTTATCTCATTGTTGCTCTGCTCTCAAGCATGCAATTGGCTCTGAGGAAAGGCAGCCTGGAGACAAAATTGTCAAATGGAGAAGAAGGTCTTTTCTGGGAAAATTTTAGACAACTAGGGCTAAGCCCTGTTCATTCTTTACCTAGACCTTCATATATCCTTTGATTTCTGGTTTTGTGAAATAATACATCTTCTTACTGGTTAAGCCAGGTTGAGTTGTGTTTTCTTTTTTTTTTTTTTTTTTTTTTTTTTGAGTTGTGTTTTCTCTTGTGAAAAACACATTAATGTACAGTAGTAATATATACATATCATTTTATAATGCTATCATTTATTAGTAGTATCAGAATAATATATGTGCCTTCAAGTCTACATATTAATTTGGAACTAATTCCAAGCTCTGCATATGTATGTTTAGCAATAACTTACTAAATTAAATTTAATAAGTTAAATTAAAATTAAAAATGTTAACAGGAATATTAAAATACAATAGTAAAAAGCATGAACTATTTTCCTTTCAATATTTAGAAGTAAATGCAGCCTATAACTATACATTATATATAATCACGTATATATATAATATACAATGTAATGTGTTAATATGCTATGCAGTACTATATAATCATTATGTAATTATGTATAATCACATATAATTGATAAACTGATTACCTATTAGTAATAATCTGTTTTAACACGTTTTCAGTACTTTTATGATGACATTTTAAAAACACTTTATAATTAATTTTCTACAAATTCAGAAACACCTTCCTGTAATGAGTGAATTTTAGAAATGAAATTTTAGACTAGCCATTAGAGATGAAAATGTAAATTCAAGTGAATCAAGGAAACAAGTTTTATCAATAGCATTTCTGAATTTACTAATCTGATATAAAGAGCTAAACAGCTGAAAATATCAACAATAAACAACAACAGATCGCAAGTACACAAACCAAACCAAACCTAAAAAAATTACATTTCTGAATTATGATACAGTAACTATATCCTTTGAAAAATTTTTATTGGTGCACCCTGTAATGTGTATGTTGAGGGTAAGGTGAATTAAATCTGCTTTCCATTTAAAATTGTCAACTTCTATGGCTGAGTAGGCAAATGGTCATCTCCAAAGCTGAACTGAGCCATAATTTTCTCTCCAGAGGAATACCTTGGTACTAGGTGGTTGACAGCCTTTGCTTCTTATCTTTGCCCCCTGTGGTTCCAGCAGGCCCATTTAGTTTGGTGCATAAGTTTGTATTTCTCTTTCAAAGGTGCATAACCTTATTTTCTTCATACATTTTAATTGAACAAACTCCTGTAATATTTCACCTGAGCTTTCTCTGTGGTATATTTAGAATTTTTTTCATATAAAATTAAAAGGGGTGGGCTGGGATGCACACATTTTGACTGTTTATAATCAGAGAATAATCAGAAGGATGTTGATTTATGGAAATGTTACCATTGTTAATTGCCATTGAAGATGGATAATGAATCGCTGAAGAGACGCTGCTCAGGTGACCTTGTTGGCTCACCTTTGATGAACAGCTTAATCGGTAGTTACAGTACAGGGTGATGTGCACAGAAAATGAAAGTGTTTGAAATTCAGCTACATCTTCCAATTAATAGGACATTAAGTAATTAATCATGCAGAGGAGGGAAAAGGTCATGGCTACTTTAGTTTTGCCCAGTGTGACTTGCATTTGGTCTTTAAGGAAAGGAAACGAAGCACCCTTGTGCATCTGTCTCCTTTTATTGGTCTCTTTTTTGATTAGATGCCATTTTTTTTTCCATTTTGTTTCACAGATTTCTTTAAAATGCTTTGGATATTTCTTTAGCACATTGTTCATGAATTATAATAAAAGGAGACATTTACATTTATCCTCTTAAAATTTTATGACTGATTTATTTATTTTCAAATAAATAGGCATGCTTACTTGTTTCATTCATAAACAGACAAACACCATCAAGCATTTTGCAGCCCTCAAGTGAGAAGGCTAGGTCTCAGATGCAAAGTTGTTTTTGATCTATTGAACTCTCTAGACGGTTACTGGGACATTGACCTTTTTTTTTAAAAAAAAAAAAAGATTGTACTTATCTATTCATGAGAGACGGAGGGAGAGAGAGAGGCAGAGACACAGGCAGAGGGAGAAGCAGGCTCCATGCAGGGAGCCTGACGTGGGACTTGATCCCGGGTCTCCAGGATCACACCCTGGACTGAAGGCAGATGCTCAACCACTGAGCCACCGGGCGTCCCATGACATTGACCTTTTTGGACTGGAAACATAGAGGGTAAGAAGGAGGAGAGGGTGGACAAATAGGTTAGGATAACTGAAAAATGAAGATGGGTAGAAGACAAGGAAAGAGGAGAGAAGAAGATTATTTCTCAAAGATATATTGCTAAGTGCATTAAAAATAGTATGCCAAACAATTTAGGCCATTTAGTATTAGGATAATGGCCAGAAATCACAGGAAAATATGAGCACCTCCCCAACTTAGTCACCAAGGATATGTGAATCAACACACCAATGAGAAACTGCTACATGTTCAGCAGAAAGATGAAAATCAAAACTTCAGGTTTTTTAGAGTGTAGAGCAAATGAAACTCTCATAAACTACTGGTCAGAGTATAACTTTGTGCATGTACTTTGTACCTACTGACCTAGTAAATCCATTCTAGGGTACAAGCCCCACAGAATCAAGTACACATGTTCTCCAAACGACATACCAGTGCTCATAATAGGTACAAACTGAAAACCATCCAAAGGTATCTGTCAACACTGCAGTGGATAAGTATGCATTTGTAGTGATACATTCCTCGAAGGGAGTATTACACAACAATGTATGCCAACGAGCTGTTGCTATATATGATATGAGTGAATTTCACAAACATTACCTTGAAGGAAAGAAAGTGGACATAAAAGAATATGTGCTGTTTTCATTTATATAAATTTCAAAGACAGGTAAAACTATTGATGGTGTTAGAAGTCAGGCTAGTATGTACTTGCTGGAGGGGCCAGCAGGGGTGAGGGGTTATTAGTGCTTGGAAGGTGGCATGGGAGCTTCTGGTTGGGTAATACTGTATTTCTTGGTCTGGGTGGTGTTTTCACAGGTGTGCCCAAACTGAAGAATATCACTGGGCTGTATAAATGTGAGCTCGATACTTTTCTCTATATGTCTTACTTATTAGTAAAACTTGGCAGGGCTCCTGAGTGGCTCAGTTGGTTGAGCGTTTGCCTTCAGTTCAGGTCATGATCCCAGAGTCCTGGCATCAAGTTTTGCATCAGACTCCCTGCTCCGTGGGGAGCCTGCTTCTCCCTTGCCCTCTGCTTGTGCGGTCTTTCTCACTCTGTAAAATGAATGAATGAATGAATGAATAAATAAATAAATAAAATCTTTTTAAAAATTGGCAGAAAATCAGATTAAAGCCAGTGCTCCCAGGGATGCTATGGGAAAACTAAACTAATAACTAAAAATGTCATAGATTAAAATAAAATATATATCATAGGACATCTCAAATGGGCTCAAACCCTTTCCCACCATTCTGTATCCGCGCCCTGACATTCAAAGACACTGTGGTCTCTGAGCATCTTTGCACCTTCGTATGTTCTCTTCCCTCTGCTTAGACAGTTCTCTGCCCACTTGTCCACTCCTCAAACTCTTACCCATTCTTACTGTGTCTACTCAAGTACCATCTGCATTGGAAAGACTTTTCTAATTGGCTTAGAACTTTTATATTTCTTCTATCCTCATATCTGAATGTTTTACCCTGTACTTGGTACACATTTCATTTGTAGCTGTTATAGTATCATCCGTGATGTGTCATTCTCTCCTCTAAAGTATAAGTTCTTCATGAACATGAACTGTATTTTTATTCCTCCATGTCCCAAGACACTGTTTCATTTTACATAGGCAGAAATGTCAACTTGTAGAATGTACTTTTAAATACTTTCGTCAAGGATTAAACAAAAAAGTTTTTCTTTCTCCTGCTAAAAATTTAATTGAATGAAACAAATACTTCATTGCTGGAATATTACATTCAGTTCAGATTTTATTGTAACTTGAAGATCTTCACATAATTATTAATATTTGGCTTTTGCCTTTATAAATGATTTCACTTATTTATTTCAAAAATAATTGTAAATGTTTTTAATACAACCAAGATGGGCTCCCTTTAGGGTTTCTCTCCCTCTCTCCTTCTCTCCCTTTTGTCTTTTGCTTGTTGAATTAATCTCAATCTTTTATTCTGTAGAGGCCTGGAATGAAAATGAGAGATGTTGCATTGAACTAGAAATTATTCTTTGATCTCAAATATATCTGTATCTGTGACCTTGTCTGTCAGATACTCTTTTATGCTTATGACATAAAAGTCATGACCATTTTACTATACGTTCTGTCCTAGATCTGAGATTGGGGATCATGATTGACATCTCAATATACTTATCACCTACTATAATTATAACTGCTTTTTTTTAACAGCCTTTTGTAAAACGACTAATTGAATTTTAGTTTAGAGTCTCTAGAGTACCTATTTGATAGTATTTAAAATTATGACTATATCATATCCCACCTTCAGTCTGGTACTTTGCACTGATGATGATGTAAATCACTATACAGACTTCCTTCCATAAAATACACACATGCTATGTATACAGTAAAAAATAAAGCCCTCTGTCATTAAGTTAATCTGAAGATTGGAATAAGACACCATGCCTCCTTTGTTATAAAACCTAGTGAGGTATGATTTAATAGTTTAAGAACCTACTAGATCTCAGTTCTGTCCTCTTGTCCACTCTAGAATGTAGAGAACAAATAGCATTATACAGAGAAGGATGCAGAATGAATAATGCTGTTAAGAAATGTGTCTTTAAAAAAAAAAAGAAAAAAAGAGAAAAAAAAAAGAAATGTGTCTTTATGTCAACTTATTACATTTGGAACTGTGTATCCTTAAAAAATTTTTTTTAAATATCAGAGTTTAAACAGGAATTAGTAGCCAGGTTGTTAAAATAAAGGTATCTTCTTCAAATACTTATCTGGAGAGACTAAATGTGTTTGTGTATTCAGCAGGGAGTGTGCATGGGGCGCATGACTTTGTGCCTGGCTTTCTTCTGAGCGTGTGATGTTTATTTTATTTTTTCATTTTTTAAGATTTTATTTATTTTTTCATAAGAGACACACACACACACACAGAGGCAGAGACACAGGCAGAGGGAGAAGCAGGCTCCATGCAGGGAGCCCAACGTGGGACTTGATCCCGGGTCCCAAGATCACACCCTGGGCTGCAGGTGGCACTAAACCGCTGAGCCACCAGGCCTGCCCTGAGCGTGTGATGTTTAAAAGTCAAACAAAATGTTGGGTTCCACAATTTGATTCATATGAAAACATTTTATAGATTGTATAATAATTTCAGCTAAATTTTCTATGTTGATAGTGTCTTAGTTTTGTAAGAGAAGACTTACAGTCATAATTTACTAAACAGTGTTCTGTCTGCAGTATATCACATTTTGATATACCTCAGGAGAAATGTCATGGGAGTTTATGCACTGACTTACCATTTCTAACCTTAATCAGTCATTAAAATGAGTGGGTCACCTTGCCTAATCTTTTCGTCAGTCTGTTATACACAATGGGTAATAAGATACATGTCTCTACAAGGTCATAACTGCCAAAATCTCACACATTTGAATGAACAGAATTATGTGGCAGCGAATTTAGCAGAGTCAAAAGGTGGCAGAGATGGAAAAATGAAGCTACGTGTATAGAGTGATGGCAAATAGAGACATTAAGTTGCAGTATGATGGTTGGTTTTGTTGATGTTAGAGGATCTAGCAAATCATTTTTTTTTTTGATGATAGAATTCTTTTTTTGAAAATAATATTTCTCAGTACTCAGATCTGTAAAATCAGCCACAGGGGACTAGTAGCTAATAAATAGCCTTGGAACCTGTGTGCTTTGAACTGCCCACATCCCTTCCCCTGCCCCTTTCTTCTCCACCACCCCAGCTCTGTCAGGACGGCTTCTGTGAAAAACACTCAAGAGATAGAAGTCTCCCAGGGACACTTTGAAAACAATGGTTTGGTACACATTCAACACTTTCCCACAAGCATCTCTGAGATGAAGGTACTTGGTAGCGTGAGCTCTGCCTTAGGGTTGGCTTACTGGGTCTTACCATACCAGGGATATGATCTATTTTCTTGATCCTCACATGAACCCTACAAATTAGTGACATTTTTGAGATTAGAGTGAATATCTTTCTTAAAGCCACCTGGGGATGGGATTTCGAACGTAAGCTCGTCTAGTATCAGAGTCCTTCTTGCCACAGTACCATCCTGCTTCATAGTTGTAGCGTAGCTGATGCATTTCCTTGAGTTGCTCACAGATGTTGAAATCCACTGGATAATGAGTTTTCTATTTTGATTTTTTACTATTTCCTCTAAAATACTGTTTCCAAAGTTGAAAAGCTACAAGTGACTCTTAATTTTTGCATGAAATGGAATCTGAGGGACATCACGGTGGCTTAAGCAGTTGAGCGTCTGCCTTTGGCTCAGGTTGTGATCCTGGAGACCCGGGATCGAGTCCCCCATCGGGCTCCCTGCATGGACCCTGCTTCTCCCTCTGCCTGTGTCTCTGCCTCTCTCTGTGTGTCTCTCGTGAATAAATAAATAAAATATAAAAAAAAGAAAAGAAAAAAGAAATGGAACCTGAGACTTGTTTGGAATTGCTGCTGAGCTTCAGGGTTTCCTACAGGATACTCTCAACCCCTAGGGAGATACTTTGCCCTTTCTTTGATATACCTGTATGTTATTTTTAGTTATTTGATGAACACTTGCCACATGTCTATCTAAGCAGACCGTCAGAAACACATATATTATCTGCTGTCTCATTAGAGCATGTACGGCTGAAGAAAAATTCATGGACTACAGGAATCAGACTAAAGTTTAGTGTTTGAAAATAACTTTAAGACTTTGTTTGCAATGGGATATTTTAAGATTAGAATTATGGGCTTATTTCAGTGTGTTCTTCTGAACCATGCTATCACGTATCTGTCGGTGCTTTTGCCCTTAGCGCAGAGAAGATAGTTTACCACATTTGAGTTGCTTATTAAAAACAGTGGGAGTTGGAGGCAGCGCAGGGTCAGAGAGGGAAAGGCAGTAATGGACTACATGAAGGGTGAAACACTTCTTGAAGGCTGGTTTTTAATGTAAGGACTATTACCCTTGTGGACATAAATGCAGCATGAAGAATGTCTAAATTACTGTGGACAGAGATGGCATGCTGAGACTGGAATATTTTCCTGATATTTCAGGTACATAATGTATCTAAGTTAGATATGTCCCAATATATCTCAGTGGAAAAAAAACAGGTCAGTATTAAAAAAAAAAAGAAAGAAAGAAAAGAAAGGAAAAAAATTAATACTGGTGTCAGAGCTAGAGAACTTTCAACCTCTTAAATGAATTAGGATAAGAATACAGAATAATTTCAAAGACTGTACAGGTGCCTTACGTGTCCCTTAAAATCAATACATAGTCCAAAGAAACAAAATTACTTTCCTTGGGGTGGGGGGGAAGTGTGACCAAAGCGCCGTTATGACCTTATACTTTTCTTCTCCCAAAATAGACTTGCCTCATGGTGGCTGAGGAATTCTCTTAGTCTCAGTTGAAAGGCTTATTATCTTTCAAACACAAGAAGAATGCCAGGAAAAGAAAAATACATATACAAAAAAAAAATACAAAAGATAAGTGATTTAGTTGGAGATTATTTGAAGAATATGTGATGTTACTTAACTCATAGTTGATATTGTGCAAAATTTAGAGCTGTGTTTATGTGCTTCATCATCAGGACATTAAAAGGATACTTGTAAAATCTTGGAAGATGGTCAGTTTTTAAACCTAGTTTCTGCTGAGAGAACCGTGGTATGTTGTACAGACCTCTTCCCCCTTCCACAAAGAGGAGGTTTTATCCAAGCAGGATAGATGCTTTCCTGACCACTTTTCTTTAATCTCAGGCATTTTTGAAAAATATGGCATTTCACTTAATTTTTATTTGCTTTATTTTATTTATTATTTTAATTTTTTAAATTTATTTGAGAGAGAAAGAAGGAGCATGGGGGGGGGGGGTGCGTGGAGCTGAGGGAGAAGGAGAAGGAGATGCAGGGCTCGATCCCAGGACCTGAGATCATGACCTGAGCTGAAGGCAGACGCTCAACCGACTGAGCCACCCAGGGGCCTCATCACTTAATTTTTATAAAAGCCCTTTTTGAGGCACGTATTAACCTCACTCTATAGATGAGGGAGATGAGGTTCAGAGAGGTCAAGTAAGTCTGCAGAGGTTTCATGCCTTAGGAATGAATCCAGGTCTGTAGAGATGGAGGAGAAAAGGATCCCACTTGTGAAGTCTCTGTAAGCAAGTGTGAGTAGAGGCGCTTCTGCAGAGACTGCAGGGCTGACGTGGAAGCGTGGGCAAAGGTGTATCTCTTCCACGTTCTTCAGCTCCAGGTAATGAAGAGCCCAACCTAGAATGTCCTTAAGCAGTAAGGAAGCTGCTTTTACCTGCCACGAGGTCCAGCATTGTCTTGGTTGGATTGGTCTATCTGCTCCTGCATTTTGATAGGTCATCTTTTTGCTTTGGGCCAGCTCCCCTCCGGGGGTCCGGTCTGCAGGTGCTCTAGGTACTGACTTCAGAAATGAGGAAAAACAGGTTGTCTCTTCATTATGTCTTTTTTTTTTTTTTTTTGATCAGCATGAAGAATCTTCTGAGATGCCCATCCACACAATTATCTTTTTGTCTAATTGGCCAAAACTGTGTCACATAGCCATGCCTAAAGCAGTGAATGATGAGGACCAGCCTATCCTTTCAGAGACATCCTCCTCCCCCAGCCCCTGGAGGCACGTGGCTGCGGGGACTGGGGGGACTAAGGACGGGGTGGGTGTGGGGCAGTACTGTTGCATGTGGCTCTGTAGGTAGTAGAAGTTGGGAGCTGTGGAACGAGAAGAAGACTGGATGAATAAAGCCCTTACTGGAGCAGCGTGGCATTCTCACTGGGCATTGTCAGCCCAGTGTCAGGGGTTCCTGGATTTCAAAGCATTTGTTGGTTCTGTAACTTGAGAAGTGGGAAATCTTCATGCCCTCAGTAAATTTTTTTTTTTAGCTTTCTCATGTGCAGTTGTTACTATTGAGAATTTTTTTTATTCTCTCTTGTTTTGCCCTTGACTTTTATGACATAGAAGGAATAAGGCAAGGGACTTTATAAAAAACTGAAAACCTAAAAAGGAGTCAGGTGTTACATAAAAATTGGATGAATGCATGGTCAGGATATATTTACTTTATTAATGAGGGAACCAGCAGTATAGTATAACTGGTTCAAAACACCATAGGAACAAGGGGAGCATTTATAATTCACTGAAAGAAAGAATGCTGGGATAAGATTCCTAATTTTATACTAAACAAATTAACGCCCAACAGGGTAATAAATCTGAAACTCTTAAGGTTATCTTTATAAGAAACAAAAGTTTATAATAAACTTTTGCTTATAATAATAAACATTTATTATAATAAACATTTATTATAATAAACATTTGCTTCTCTACTAGATGAAATTTATTTGCAGGATGATTATTACAAGTATCGTTTGTACCACCACGAACTTCTACAAATTCACATCTCTTACAGATTTATTGACTATCTTAATCAATCCTGACTCAGACAAAGGTACATGCTCTTAAAGTGAAAGATAAAATTATTTTTTTCCCCTTTCTTTTTTTCCCCCCTACTTTCAAGGTTTATACCTTTTCTCCCTCTATATTCCTCTTATGATCATAGGTAATGTCCAGTGATACAGTCTTGTGAAAAACAACAAGAAAGATGATTTTTCTTTTTTTTCTCCTTCTTCCTGTTCTTTTCCTTTTTTGGCCTGATTCATTTACTCAGGTATAACAAGAAGTGTTTATTAATAAATATAAGCTTTGTAGAAAGATAAAAAATATCTAGTATCTAGCGCCAGGGAGTGTTAATTAGTAAAGGCAGAAAATTAACTTCTGTTTGGGGATGTTTTTAGAAATCTAGGATTGTATTCATAAAAACTTCTATCACTTGAAAGTTTTTTTTTTACTCTCCCTTGTTTATTCTTGTATCCAGAAACTAAGAAACCAAACTGAAATTTTTTATCTCCACTAGGTATCGCCTGAAATACCTGTAAATGTGGATGGATTTCTATCTGTGTCTCTCAGATTAGCTGAGATTCTTAGTCTGCTAGAAATTGATCATTCTTTCAAGCAGAGAACCTATAAACTTAGGTTGAGTAATGGGCCTGATTACTGGAAATTAGGTAATATCCACATATTATCACTTTGGAGGACTTATTGTGTATCTTTTAATAGACAATATTAAATATAACACTTCATAAAATTTAAACATTTTGGTTACAGAGTTGATTTGTCAAATTACATTTCAGTAAAAAAAGAAGAGCGTATTCTTCTTGTATCCACCACGTTAACTACTTTGCCTTGAAACAATAAAGAAACTTAGAAAAAGGGGCACTGGGGTGGCCCAGGGGTTGAGCATCTGCCTTTGGCCCAGATGGTGACCCCAGGGGCCTGGGATCAAGTCCCACATCAGGTTCCCTGCAGGGAGCCTGCTTCTCCCTCTGCCTATGTCTCTGCCTTTCTCTCTATGTTTCTCTTGAATAAATAAATAACACCTTTAAAAAAAAAAAAAAACTTAGATAAAGAATGTAGAGGTGTCTGAGTGGCTCATTCAGTTAAGCATCTGGCTTTGGTTCAGGTCATGATCCCAGGGTCCTGGGTTCGAGCCCTGCGTTGGACTCCCTGCTCAGTGGGGACCTCTGCTTCTCACCCTGCTCATGCGCTTTCTCTCTCTCTCTCTCTCTCTCTCTCTCTCACTCTTTCCCTCTCAAATAAATAAATAAAATATTTTTTTAAAAAAAAGAAAAAAATATATTCTTGAAAATCTTAGGGGTCAAGGAAACAAGATACCATTTCAGATTTTATGAAAATATGGATTAGCGATCAAGACCATTAAAAATATACCAATAATCTTCCAAACAAATAGTTCCAATTAGATTTCCCTCATCAGTTCTTTCAGTTATGCTTAACTAAATCCTTGTCTCTTGAATTTCAGGATTGCCGTCTGTTTCAGGGAGTCATTATTCTTAGAGATTCTGGCTCTGAGTCTGGGGGCGCTGAAGCCTAGACCCATGAGGCTAGTCCTTGGAGACATCATAGTCAGAAGATCTTCCTTAGTCCATTGGTTCCACTGAGGCCATTAGTTGACCCAATTTTTAGAGCCTATAGCTTTTAGCAAAGGCAAAGTATGGAAGGAAAGCAGAAACCACTTGCTAGTCAGACTGAATGGCTGTGATTTTTATAGTAATGGAGAAGAGATCAGTTCTCCATTGAGATACTGGACTTTCCTATTTCATAAGGATTTGGTTGTTGTCCTGCTTGAGGCTGAGGATATATGGACAGCGAGGAGAGTAACAGATCTCAGGTCCTTCCTATAAATTGTTTTATCTTGGGCACATATTTTAGTTTAGTAACATTTACCTGAAGAAAATGTACAGAATGTTGAACTTCTCTGATTTGAAGCTCTTTCTAGCAACGGTTAACAATGATGTTGAGCTAGTTAAAATACTTGGAGCGCCCATACCAAACACACTTAATGAGTTTTAGTTTCCCTGGTCTTACCAGGTAAAGGGCCGTATCTTTGTGGTTTTCCAAAGCCCTAGAGGAAGTTCCACAGTTTATAAGAGAAGACTTCTTGACATTTTAATTTTTCTGAATTTAGGGCCTTTAGCAGGCAAAATCTAAAGAGTAATTGCAGGAGATTGGTCACTGGACTAAGATAGTAGCATACATGCCCGAGAATGAGGAATACTATCAATATACTAATACATATACTAATATTAATATTTAGTATAATAGTAATGACATTAAAATAATAATTGTAATAATATTTAGTATTTAGAATAAAATAACAAGATAACACAATCATAAGAAAACTTAGCTCTTCTAGAAGTAATGAAGTTGTGTTTGTTCTTAATAATCAAAACCACAATAAGATCAACATAATGCACAGAAAGTTGTTCTAGACAGATATAGAACCTCTTAAACCTTAAACGGAAGGTCAGGAATGATTTTTATAGCCTCTTGTTCAGAGGATATTGAAATTCTAAGATCAATTCATTATTTTAACAGAAAGAAAACATAATGCCAGTCTGGCATTAATGTGATATTTGACATTAAAAGCTCTAAAAAATGTTGTAAAAAAGCCTATCAAAACTTTGTCAACTCTGACAAAAGTTTTAACACAGTTCACCGCTTCTTTTCAGTATTCATTATTTGTACATATTATACTCTAAGATAAATAAAGTTCTCTCTGAACACTTGCTACAATTTATTATAGCCATTGAAGGTTTGCTTTTGACTATTTTCTGTCACATTCTGAAATAATCATACATTTTTTTCCCTTTAAGACAAAGTAACTGTCTTTTTCCTGGTACATAATAGGTCATCATTAATTACAAGCTTCTCCCTCTTAATATCAAAGCCTTTTTCTAAAAATCAGATGTTCTCTGTGAAAGTGCTAACAAGGAGTCAATTTCTTATTATTTTAAATGGGAAAAATTGTCATGTGTGAGACTGCTAACCAAAATGCCTGACCAGTTAATTAAAACGTATCTAAAACACAGCATACAGAGTAGGTTTTTCAAAGTGGGTGCTAAAGTTAATGCTTAAAACATAGTTTTGTGGTCCCAACAATTAATATGATCCAGATAATTAAATTTATTATAGTTACTTCAAATGGAATACATTGCTTTGTATTCACTATATGTGCACACTTGCCACTTACAGTCACTCTGTCCTTTCCAAATACTTTTATATAATTTTGGTTTTACTAACTGTATTTGAATGTAATTCACAATTTGTTTACTATATTGAATTTTTGATTAATAAATAAAGATATTTTTTCATAAAAAATGTTGGTCAAAAATCTGTATATTGAGAGATATCTCTATTAAGTTGGGTATTAACCCCAAATCATTGCATTGATAAAGATACTAACAAGGGAAACATTTTGGAGGATATACCTGTGTATGGATTGCATCAATTAGAATTTCACTGGAAACTAGTTGCCAAGACAAAGTTATTCTTCAATGAGAAAGGAGTAAGTCTAAAAAAAAGGAAAAAGTTAATTTGAGATTCTTGATCTAATTGTTGGTAATGAACCAGCCTATTAGGATATGAATATGCTCCCTAAATTGGTAATTACTGCAACAAATAGATAATCCTTCCCTGAAATGTTTAACAAATAAATTCAGTATTAATTGTAGATTTCATTTGGGTATTTAATTTGTCTCAGGTTCTATTGTTTGCTCTATACAGGGCTAAAAAATAACTTAGAATTACATAGAAAATAAAAACTTGTTTAAACTGTAAAACACTTTTGAATGTAATCCTATTGATTTTGACTCAGTTTTGTGGCTTAAAACAATGATATCTGAAACAATGCTAAATGATATGCTACTGTTAATAAAATGAAATAGTTAAGAGATTGGTACTTAAAATTACAAATCAGGTGAAACAATACCACGTTCACTTTTGTGCAGCTTAACACTGTGTTTGGCACTTAGACTTACAATAAATAATTGAGCGAATGACTCATAATGTTTTCTTCCCCAAGAATGGTGGTTTTCACTCTGTTTTTATGTTTGAATTACTCAAAACTGAAACTCTGTAATGCTTCTCAATTTAGCTGAACTTACATGGTATTATAATATACGTAGATGAAAGTGATCTGTTTCTATGTGTTTATATAGTTCAAAAGAAATACAAAATGCTCCTAGGAAGTCCAGTTAGAGCAAAAATACAGTTGAGAATATAAAAGGCATATACTTTTCCTTGCTTTTTGACTCTACAAGAGAAGGAGCCCATCATGAATGAATATGTCATGTGACAAGGTATATTTATATTAAGAACATGGCCACCAACACAGAATGACTTAAAATCTCTTAAAAGTGTAAAGGAGATTTTTCTCAACTTGTTTTCTTGAGATCATCCATTAATTACCTTGCAATTCAAATTGTTTTTGAATGAAGAAATAGAAGGAATGATAGTATTGATGAAAAAGAAAAAAAGGGATATTTTATGAAATGATTTGAATTAACTCTGTTAACATGTTGTGCTGTTCTAAATTGGCCCTTTGAAGCATTTCCATGAGGAGAAATGGGATTGGTCTAGTTACCTTTTCTTATCGTCTTTCTTACTAAACATTTTCTAATGCTTAACAGTATAATAATATTTCATTGTTCCTGTGCATGCTTTTTTGACGTGCTATGTGGAATCTTTGGAATTTAAGTTTTTGCAGCAGTGGAAGGTGATATTTCATGTTATGCTTTATAGTTTAACTTGGCTATTGAGAGTATAATTGTGACCGTAAAATCTTGCTTTATGTGACAGACATTGATTTTGTTTTTGTTTTCTTTTTAAACTGGATTATTCAGGTAGATTCATTACCAGTGAAATCAAGAAGCTAGAGTCTCCTTAGCTTGGTAGAGGTGACTATTTCTTTTGTCCTCTTTTACTCAAAACTAAAATCAATGAGGACAATAAACTGGTTGGAAAAGCTGACTATTGCTATTATATGTCACATTTCTCACCCTAAATCCAGATTTCTCTGGTCACAATGTTTATGTAAACCCTTTGTACTGGACTCCCATTTTAAAAAAATAGGGCAGACTTTCATGTTAATTCTTGATTTATGCAGGCTGACCAATTTTTTACTGGACTAATTGCAATTGTCCAAAAGGAATTTGGAATTTTAAATGTTCTATATCTATGTTTAGAAAGTCGACACCTACAGGCCCAAGAAATCATTTGAGTAGAATGAATAAAGGTATATAGGTCATCAACAAAAGCAATTTATAGTTTTCATGTAGATTTCCTTCATGCTGCTTTTACTTTTTATTTTAAGATTTTATTTATTTATTCATGGCAGACACACCGAGAGAGGCAGAGACACAGGCAGAGCAGGCTTCAGTGCAGGGAGCCCGATGCAGAACTCGATCCCAGAACTCTGGGGTCATGATCTTGAGCTGAAGGCAGATACTCAACCACTGAGCCACCCAGGCATCCCATCCCCTTCATGGTGCTTTTAAGTATGTGCCACCTTTTGTGGACACTTGGCTATACAAGGTTATACTGTAATAATGGGACACCCTAATAGAAAACATGTTCCTTTGTATTAGTTTTCCTTGTATTTTGACACATGAAGTCCCCAAATTCAGCACGTTGTATAAACTGTTTGGGTGGTAGCACCAGAACAGTAGTACCCTTAACATCATCAAAATGAGTTTCCATTATGTCTAAAAGAGACCTTAGAGATTACCTCTAATTTAACCTTTCATTTTACAAATAAAATAGTGTAAAAGTAGGTAAAATGACCCAGGAATCAGAATAACCTGAATTCAAACCCAGGTTCTATTGCTTGATATCTGGTTATGACATAATAATTTTTCTGAGCTTCCATTTTCGCATCAGTAAATTAGGGATAATAAAATCTCTCTCTCAATTTTGTTGTACCAGGAAAAGAAATGTTTGTGCAGTGTCTGTTAGTATCTATGTGTAGTTGATACTGAATAAATATTATTGCTCTTCTTTCCCTTGGCCCAAGGTGACATGGCTGGTTAGTAATCTCATTAGTCTGTAAGAAATTGATTTGAATTCTTTCCACTTACTTTTTTTTTAAGCAAGAAATAAATTGCATTTCCCAATTATAATTTTTCAGCAGCTCATTAGGAATTATTTTATGTCCAATTCAGAAAATTACCTTTCCTACATAACTATTCATTGAATGTAGGTGCTTTGCACTATGACACATAATGATGTCTGAAAATGATTTCCATAGAACAGTATTGTAGGTCAACCTGAACTTTTCAAATATTATTCTTAACAAAGATAGGATATTTAGACATGGAGATAATTTGAAAAAAGGCTTATTTTTTCTTAGCTCTTTAAGCCTTTTTATACTTTTAAAGAAATTTGGCTTACTGAATTGCTTTGAGATCATTATTATTTCAACATTTAAAAAATTAAATGAAAAAAATAAAATAAAAAATAAAAAAATAAAAAAATGCATTATTTTAATTTGGATTTTATTTACTGTTGAGAGTAGCTGCAGCCTATAATGTCATAAATACATGAGAAGAAGACATGCAACAACATTTGACATTTGAAAAGTGGAGAAACTGGAAAAATTCTTAAATGTATCTAATGCTACAAAATCTGACTGTGTCTGTTACTGTATAAGTATCTTCAAACAAGTACCAGCAACTATCCAGATTTGAAAAATTGAATCTGAATCTAAATCTGTCTGATAAGGCCTGTTATTATTATTATTATTATTATTATTATTATTATTATTATTATTTTAAATCTGTATTTTCAATCATGCAAACTGAATGATTTCTTTTGGTTTCATAGGACTGGTATATAAGAAGTACTCATTTGATATCTACATATTTGGGAAACATTTTAACCTTTTATCCCTGAAGGTATATCCATGTTACTAGTTGTGACTTCTTGTTCTAATGAAAAAATAGATTATAGTGGTCCTTTTGCTTTCATTTCCTCCTTGAAGAACAAGGAAAGGGTAAGTTTAGTTTCCTCTGTCCTTGATATATCTCATCTCCATGTTATGTTAATGAGATTTTAGAGGTTTTTGAACCCTTGAAAATTGTAACCTTGTATATGTGTGTATTTCCATCCATCTGGGTGCAAGTATGTATATTATGTTCCAGGAACATATTAGGCACTGAATATGAGAGAAATCACACAGAATAGTACAGAATTCTTTAGAGTCCAGAATTGGAGAGTTCTGTAAGGCACAGTCCTCAGGGGAAGGTTGAATTAATCAATGGAGAGCAAAATTTATGCTTTGTTCACTCCTGTGGTCTGATGTCTTATACTGACTCAAAAATTATATGTTTCTACAGAGACCTCTCCTATATCCTTTTAATTTCATCCCCATTACTTCAAAGAGAATCATGTCCAGATTTTAAAGAATTTAAAATCCTTTATTTTCAAAGGATTTTTCTCTGAATATTTTCACTCCCAAGAATATAATATTTGTAAGTTATTTCTATTACTAGATTAACCCATTTTTTGATATTCATTTTGCCACACAGTTTTGGGATTGAAATCCTATTTGCAGAGATTCATATCCGGGATGAATTGGAGTAGGACATAGCTCTCCTATTTTTTCTTCCATGCATTTGTCCATTGTCCGTTGGAAAGCTTAGATAAATTCCTTTGAGTTTCATTGTATTCCCCATTTCCTATAACTCACTGTTGATTGTTTCAGTAAAAACCTCAAGTATAAACACACAAAATGAGCAAGCCCAAAAGACATCATTAGGCAACAAAATATTAGCAAATATTCCATGACAAAATAAGCAGCAGGGAATTTTCTCTCCACTCTCTGAAGTGAATACCCTGGAATCCCAAACCTTTTCCTCCCTAATCTGGCCAAATAGTGTCAGAGAACATACGACTTACTAAGCATTTTCCAGGAGTCGGAGAATATCTGCCACCTGTCAAGGATTTGATATTTTGGGGAGATACACCCAATGCCTTATGAAGAAAAGGAAGTGATTGAAGCACATTTTATCAGGAGATTATTTCAGAAGACTCAGGCTCTGGAGTCTGAGTAACACCTAGGCCTTGGATATACATCCATGTGATTTGAAGAAAGGTTCTCTTTTTGAGGATAAAAATCAAGAAGTTAATAATTGCCTTTCCTTATCCCAGAGGGTACGTGTGTAAAGACCAACATAATATATGGTTGCGAACATACTTTGAAAATTGCCAAAGTAGATCATCGGAGGCAACACATAACAAGGGTATTGTTGGTGATGTGAATGGATTGGACCTCATATCTTTAATTATTCCTCATCATGTTACTAGTCAATACTTCAAAGAATGAGAGTGAATTACATGGTCACAGCCGTGCATTGTGTATCATTTAATTGATTCACAGTATTTTGTCCCATGATAATAGGTAGAACGGCCTGGAGAGGGCCAGAGGCAAGCAAGGACACTGGAGTGTGTGGGGGGAAAGTGGCTGGAATAGGGAGCAGACCAAGTTCCAAAAAGAAGAGTCCAGGGCAGCCCCGGTGGTGCAGTAGGGCAGCCCCGGTGGCGCAGTGGTTTAGCGCCGCCTGCAGCCCAGGGCATGATCCTGGAGTCCTGGGATCGAGTCCCACGTCAGGCTCTCTGCATGGAGCCTGCTTCTCCCTCTGCCTGTGTCTCTGCCTCTCTCTCTCTCTCTCTCTGAATCTCTATGAATAAATAAATAAAATCTTTAAAAAAAATTAAAAAAAAAAGAAGAGTCCAGCTTTTAGTCTGACACGAGACAGACTAATAGAAGAATATCAGGGACAGGAAGAAAGTGGCCAATAATTAGCTACCATGTTTTTTTTTTTTTTTTTTTTTTAAGATAGATTTATTTATTTATTTATTTATTTATTTATTTATTTATTTATGATAGACACACAGATATATATATTTATATATATTATATATATAAAATTTCTAGTTATATAGCATAGTTCACATGAAATTCTTTGGGCTTCTTTGAAAAAAGAGAGATTCTCGTAAACATTAATACTAATTATGTTGGCGTCTAATCTCTGTTATCACGTTCCTGAAAGATTTTTTTCAAGATTTCTTTTTTATTTGTAGTTGTAGAAATTTGTCATCCTCCTTTTCCTTTAATTTTAAAGCCGGTATGTGTATAATGTACAAATATTTAAATAAATCAGAAGACCATTTAAAAATCACACATAAGCCTCAAAACCAAGAGAAAAACCACTATCAATATTGTGATGTTATTTTTATTCACCCCCCATGAGAGCTTATATTTGTGTGTATATGGTGTTTGTGTGTACATCTCTATGTATGTACAAGTATGTTTATGTAAGGAATTCATGACAATATAGCATATATATGATTCTTCCCCTTTTTTATTAGATAATGCATGATTATTATTTCCTCATCTTCCAAGGTAATTTGATATGGGTGACATAAACATTTCTTATCATATAAAAGTGGCATACATCTTAAAAATTATCATGATTGCTATAGGCACATGTATGTTCTTTTTTCTATCATAATTAATGCTGCAATAAATATCCAAAACTTCTATAGTTTTTAATTGTTATTTTTAAGGAGGTTGGTTCAGGGACACCTAGGTAGCTCAGTGGTTGAGCGTCTGCCTTCAGCTCAGGGCGTGACTCTGGGGTCCTGGGTTCGAGTCTCTCATTGGCCTTCCTGTGAGGAGCCTGCTTCTCCCTTTTCCTGTGTCTCTGCCTCTCTCTCTGTGTCTCTCCTTAATAAATAAATAAAATCTTTTAAAAAAGTGAAAATAACAAAAAGAAAGAAGTTTGGTTCAATACGAACTAGTTCGTTTTGTCCAGAGGCAAAGGATAACTTATATTTATTTATCTTATTTTACAATACTTACTCTCTATTATATAGGTGCAATAATTTTTTAATATGTATAAATGAAAGTAATTTATAATCCATATTTATTGAAATAACTTTCACTTTAATATGTGTAGTTAATTTGTTGTATTTCTACAAAGATTTTTGAAGCTGCAGATCCTAAAAGCAACACTGTATCTGCAGATTACATGATTCCCGACTGTGCTGGAGTTAAACAGAGCCAGAAACAAGAGTTCTTTTTCACATTAAGAACGGATGAGTTTTAATATGTTTAAAATACAACCTAATTTATATGCTTATAACAGTTCTGAAGTTGATTAAAGTCTGTAGAGTGAATGAAAATTGCATGTAGTTCTCATTTTAGTTGACCTTCCATGTTAATTAGGACATTTTTTTTTCCATTTATTTGGGAGCTAAGTACGTTTTCTTTGTCTAGTAAACTTTGATTCTCTTTCCTTGACTTCTTCCTTTAATGAAGTTGGCCACTTTGAGATTCCTCTTAACTTTCCTCAAGATTTTGAATAACAAACCAAAATACTATGATGAAGATAATTTAGTCAGTTTTACTAACCTATTACTTGCCAGTTCATTCATTCATTCATTCACTTAAATATCTATTTAATAGTATATGTGCCAGCCATTCTTGCAGGCATTTGGAAAATTCATGACCAAAACAGAGGAGATTCCTTGTCCTCAAAGAGATTTTATTTTGATGGGAAGAAAGATAATAAAAAGTTAGAGAAGTAAAATACACAGTATTTCTGAGTGCCCTGCAGAATACGAAAGACTTAACAAGATCCAGATGTCTAGGAGAAAAGCATTGCAGGCAGAGGGGTTAGCCAATGGGAAATCCCTGAAGGAGTAGTGTGCCAGTGTTTGAGACACAGTAACATGGCCAGTTTGGCTGAAGAACAGTGAGACTGAGGGTTGTGGTAGGAGATGGGGTCAGAATAGTGACATTGATTGAATGGGCTCTTCTGTAGGATTTTGCAAGGTTTTAAGTGGAGTGACGTGATTTGGCTTCTGCCTTAACAGAGTCAAAGTGGCTTTAGGATGTGACGAACAGACAATGGTGATGGAGCGAGTAGTAACAGGGAGACCAGTTAGGAAGCTGTTGTGATAACCCAGGTGAGAGGATTGTGACTTGGAACTAGGCTGTCATCAAAGGAGGTGGTTCAGCATTAGGGTTGATGGGATTGGAGTCATGGTATTGAGTATAAATAAGAAATTTTTGGCTGGAGCACTTGGATGGATTGGACATGAACTGAGATGGGCATGAAGGTGAGAAGAGTTGGGTCTTAGAGATATTACATTTAAAATACTTTTTTGATATAAAGTCTGGTATTCAAGGGAGAGGACCATTTGGGAGTCTTTCGTATATAGATAATATGTGAAACCATGAAACTAGATGAGAGCACAGTGGTACATATGAATAGTGCAGAAGAGTTCCTAGAACTTGAACCAAGCATATTCCTATGTCTAGAGTCAAAGATGAGAAATACACAGTGGAAACTAACCAGTAGTGGCCTGTGTCGTCGGAGGAATATGTACCATCCTGACAAATACAGCAATGGATATTGAAACATTGCAGATGAAATTAGTGTAGAATTAAAAAATCTACTTTTTTTCTTTTTTTCTCAGTAAAAGAAGGAAAGTAATATAAAATAAGGTATGAAAATAATTTTTAAGCCTAGACCAGAGAGGTCCTGGAAAATTGGAGGATGAGGACTACATATTTGTTTGAGTCTTTTTTTTTAATGTAGCAAGAGAGAAAAATGAAATATAATTAATTGCAACATATAAAAAATAAACCTACGATAGAAACACACTTATTACTTAAAAGAATGATAAGCACTTCAAATTCTGTGCAACAGGGATGCCTGGGTGGCTCAACGGTTGGGCGCCTGCCTTCAGCCCAGGGCATGATCCTGGAGTCCCAGGATTGAGTCCCACATTGGGCTCCCTGCATGGAGCCTGCTTCTCCCCCTGCCTGTGTCTCTGCCTCTCTCTGTGTCTCACATGAATGAATAAGTAAAATCTTAAAAAAAAAAAAAAAAGAAATACTGAGCAACTTAGAGGTACCTGTAGTTAGGCAAAATGTTTTTCTCAAAATAAATTTGGATTTACCATTAACATAAGGATGAGTGGATGGTGGAGAAACCCACATTCTAGACCACTCTACCTGTACATCTATGTATTGTTTAATTGCCTTTAATAATCTATAGTATTATATTCTTATTAGCATAAAGAAAAAAATAGGATACCAGGTCTAGAAGGGAAGATGATTTTAAGTAATGTTTAGGGAATGTTTTAAGACAATTATGGAATGTTGTTGGTTCTCAGAGATGACTGCATTTTAGAATCATGGGTTTTTTTAATAAAAAAAAAACATGCTCCAAAAACTTTTGTTTAATTGGTTTGAATTAGGGCCAGGTCATAGATATTTATTTAATCACCCCCAGGTGACCCTACTGGGCAACACCAAAGGAATAAACATCGAAGTGAGAGAAGCAAAGAAAGTGCTTATATATGTGTTTTGTGTAAACCATTTCTAGAACTTTGTCATACAGCTAATCATCCTGTTTGTGTTTATAGATGCATTGAATATGCATTAGTGCTTGATGGATGTATATGTACTGCACATCAAAATGCAAATCAACAGAACTCTGTAGAGATAAAGTCCAAAGCTTAAGTCTTGAAATTATATTTAAGGATATGATCATTTGGTGAAAAATTAAAAAAATATATGTGAAAACTAGGAATACATTAAATTGGTAAACTATCAGCCTTAGTACAAAAATTTTGGGAGGAAGTCATGGTGTACCCTCTTCACCTTACTTTGACTTGGAAATACTAACTAAAAATGTACTATCATATTTTGAGTCTTGGGTCAACATTTCCTGTCTTGAAATTATCTCTCTCTATCTCTCTATCTTGTTTTCCAACCCATATAGTGTATGGTACTTCCATATAGTGTTGTATACACACCCAAACTATATGTACATGTACTGTTCATTTTCCTATTCCATATTTCCATTCAGAATTTGGCACTCATACCAGTCATGCTCATCAGAATATCATGTGTGAGCACTTAAAACACAGCCTAAAATTGTTTGTCCTCATTATCATTATCTGTCCTCAATAACTTAAAATTCAGTAGGAAAAAAATCAACTGCCAATAGTCTTTTTTTGTCCTTATTTATTTCTGGCTAACTTTTCAACTCTGGAAATTCCCTTCAAGGTTTAAATGAACAATGTATACAGTGTGCCTGCTGTACCGCTGTCACTTTTCATTTGGTCTTTTTGGATCCATTGAGTGTTCAAATGTGCTGAAGCCTAATATTTGACTTGATTCTTTTGATCTTGTGGATGTGCATAATTGTAACCACCGCATACAAAGCTAACTGGATAGACCTGAGATAACAGGGACAAATCTAGGACAACTGGGCGAATGTTCATCCCATGCAGCTCTGAGTCCCCAGTTTTTAATCTCTAACCATTTTTCCTTGCAGTAAAGGCCATTGAACTCAGAGCTTAAACAGATTCATTAAACAGCTCAGAATTTGGGATGAAGAATGAAATCCGGAATGGCTGGTCTTTTAGGGGATTAAATACACATTTACTTCTTATTCAGGGAAGCAAAGGTTGGTGCTTGGTTGAGTGAGTTAGTGGTTAGGGTGCTCCCAGTATCCCATTTTGCCCTTTGGAATGGAGAAGGCTGCTTAGCCAAGAAATGAGCTAGGGTGGAAATACACTGATGAGTCATGAGAAGGACAGTGGTAGGTTGTAGTAGATTTTGAGGTGTTCCAAGTCACTATAAGTAACTACTAGTTCAGACCTGTAAGAGTCATGACAATGTTAAAGCTGTAGTCAAAATCTAAATAGATTCCCATTAAAATACTCTTCTTAAATGAGAATATATAAAATCAACATATGCTGACAAGCTATCCAGTTTGGGTTAGA
The DNA here is from genome assembly GCF_053574225.1 of Canis aureus. Classification (NCBI taxonomy): domain Eukaryota; kingdom Metazoa; phylum Chordata; class Mammalia; order Carnivora; family Canidae; genus Canis; species Canis aureus. Next base: position 67,496,712 of record NC_135611.1, on the reverse strand, counting down.
AATGCTTTGTAATAAAAGTTATTGTAATAAAAGTTATTTCATGTGACTGATGATGAAGTAGACATTTGTTTTCACTAACTTCACGGTATAGTACAGATAGAGTCCAAAATGATTAAACGGATCTAATTCATAAAACGTAGTGGCAGGATAATAATTGCAAGGGGGAAGAATCGAAGAAAAAGCAAGTGTTTTGTTTTGTTTTTTTTGCTGATGGGGGCGGTGGGAGTGCTAGAGTGTGCAAAAGTGTGATGCAATTCAGACAAATCCCAGTATTTCTGTTTATTCCGTTTCAATTCACTGAGTTGTCTGATTATAATTGAGTTGTTCATATTGTGCTCTTGAAATGTTTTGAGGCAAATGAAATCTTCTAAGAATTCAATTAAACTGAAACAATAGCCACAAGACATGGTGAAGTTATTGCCATGTTAACAAAGGGCAAAATGGGAAAACAGGATTTATATTTAAGTGTTGGTGCTATTTCTTGGAACTAAATGCTTAAAATTATTTCCAAGGCAAACAATTTCATTCGAATGGTGAATATTTTTGTTATGAATCATGAAGCTAATCTTTTTAAACTTAAAGTATAAGTTAAATGTTTTTAATGAGGCCAATCAATTCCTTTCTTAAAGAAATGTGGTAACAAATACCTAAGACTAACAACTTGCAAAATGATGATTTGGGGGGAGAGGGTGGGCTTTTATGCAACAATTTGGAATTTTAGATGAAAATTTAGAACTTAAAGCTTGGAGTTTTCATGAGTGGAAAATTTTCATCAAAAAATAATGTTCATTTAAGTCGATTTTAAAATAGAAAAATGCAAACCTGTTAAAATGAAGTACCTTGATGTTCAAAAGACTTTGCTTAATGAATAATACTACTATGAAAAACTACTTAAGACCCCTAAAGACCTGTAAAATAGAAATATTTTCTTTAGGAGATAAAAAAAAATCTGGAGCAATAGCTTAGGGAACTCTGAATTCTATTCCCTATTTTACCGTTAATTCTCGTAGCTATGAGCAACTAATTTAACCTCCCAAAACCTTTTCCTCATTTGGATAAAGAATGAATAATACTTTCCAGCTACATCAATAACAGGGATGCCCCAGTGGATGATGATGTTTATTTAGTGCATTAAGCTCCGCAGGTGGGAAGGCAAGTACTGTGATAGGAGCACAAGCTGTTACCATTCAACTGCTTGGGGTCCTTTAAAATGTTTATTTGGAAAGATGTTTATTTTGGGTTTGTTATGTGCAAGGGACCAAATGATATGTCCATCCTGATAGATTCTAAGCCCCTGAAATGCAGCTTCCATATCTTACTCATTATTGTATCCTGTGTATTCAAGACCTTACTTTGAATCTTCAACATGGGAATAATCAGCGAATGTTTATTTAGATCATAAATATGAGGGATGCAGTCTTATAAGGATGCCTTAAAACATAAAGTGTGTGTGTGTGCGCGTGTGTGCGGGTGGGGGGAAGACAGGCTGACATAGGAGGGATTCTTATTTTGAACAAGAGCTCTAAACTTTATTTGCCTTCACTGTTACTTCCTTTATGATTGAACTGTTTGTTTTCCCATCAAATTTTCAGTCTCCCATGTGCTTTTGTTTTATTGAGTTTTTTTTTTTTTCTTCTAATTTTGAATGGTTTGTTTCTCTATTAGGCTGCCATAGGAAAGGGACTCATGATTCCTACTTTCTGCTTATATCCCATCATCAGAACACAGTGCTCAGCCCCAGGATAGATTTGCTCACAGAAGTAGCCATAGAATAACCCTCAGAAACTTGGCGTCCACCTCTGTGCGGCATGTGCCAGTATATAAACTGAATAAATTCTTAAGAACTTCTAAAGGTTTTTTTTAAGCATTTATTTATTTATTTATTCATTCATTCATTCATTCGAGACCCAGAGAGAGAGAGGCAGAGACACAGGCAGAGGGAGAAGCAGGCTCCATGCAGGGAGCCCAAGGTGGGACTCGATCCCGGGACCCTGGGGTCACACCCTGAGCTGAAGGCAGACCCCTCAACTGCTGAGCCACCCAGGGGTCCCTAAAATTTAGTTTTTTAATTTATTAAATTTTCATAGTCCGTCCAACTTCTCAATAATTGTACTTTGAGTTTGAAAGGAAGTAGTTTCTACTAGTTTATCAAAATTTATTCTACTACATTTAGTTTTTTTGAATATGGAATACATGTAGATTTCTTTCAACTATCCTCCACGTCAAGCATTTCAGGATGAAGAATTGTCAGTTTTATTTCACCTGGTGGAAGACAGAATTAAATTTAGATTTATCAGACTGGGGACTGGTATATTTTGAATGTCTTACAAGGTATCTGTCTCTACGGTGTGTTTTTTTTTTTTTTTTTTTTTTTTTTACTAAGGTTTTACCGATCAAGCGCTCAGTCATTGAACCTTATTTCCATAAATAAAAATACCTTAAAAAAAAAAAAAAAAGGGATCCCTGGGTGGCGCAGCAGTTTAGCGCCTGCCTTTGGCTCAGGGCGCGATCCTGGAGACCCGGGATCGAATCCCACGTCGGGCTCCCGGTGCATGGAGCCTGCTTCTCCCTCTGCCTGTGTCTCTGCCTCTCTCTCTCTCTCTCTGACTATCATAAATAAATAAATAAAAATACCTTATTTCTATATGGCACCTTTTCATTTTCTACTTTGGAGAAGAGCCTACTTTCTAACATTATTATTGTGGCACTTTTGAAAACTTAATTTCTTCCCCAGGAATATGAAAGTAGGAAATGATTCCGTGAAACTTTGGTCTTTAAGGGTGATGGGACAGGGAGGAGGCAAAATCAGTATAGAAATATATTTTTAGGCTAACTTTTTTTTTTTTTTTCCTGTTGGCGAAATGCCTACTGTATCTTCAAGGCAGAAAGCTTGACTCCTGAAGGGCTGATGGGATTCAGATTGCACACAAAGCCAAGGCTCTTTAAAAGAAAGTGAGTTGAGTCACCTGAGCAGTTTAGTTCTGCGGTGATTTTTGTTCTTTTGGGAAGAAGTGAAGAGTTTTATTCTTATATATTCCCTGAATAATGGAACGATTTTCTGGTACCTGAATCCTAAAGGCCATTATTGTAGTCTCTAATCTTGCTTGCAGTACTTTGGAACTGGGCAGTGCTTCAGGAAACCGGTTCCACTTCCTTACTTTACAGATATGAAACCTCAGTCCCAGAGAATTAGCAGTAATTGCTTGGTGAAGATCATAGAATTACCTGGAGTTAGGTTATAATTGGGGTGGCTGGGCCCTCACTCCGGTCCTGTGAACCTCAAGAGTTAAGCAAAATGACTTCTGATTCATATACTCCTCATTCCAGTTAGTAGCAATCTTGGGTCAGTAGCACATAACTGTATGTTAAAAATAAATTGGAAGTAACTTGAAAAGAATGGGAAAGCTTTGTTGGGGAAAATTAGGATTACTCAAAGGAAGCTGCAGCTAGTCAGAGGAAGCAACCGGTGAAGACAGGATCTTGCTCATTGGCCTTGTCACAGATTTGCTGGCATTTTTTTTTTTTTTTAAACAGAATACTTAAGTGTTCAGGCACCTCTCCCTTTATTGGAATTCTCTTACATCAATTGATTTTGTTTTGTTTGTTTAAGTAGAGTAAGTATGGGTCATGGCCCTGTCCCTCCCCTCCCCCCTTTCTTTTTCATTCCAGATTCTTTTTCAATTTGTTTTTTCTGCTTTCTGTCATCCTGAACTTGGTTATTTTTCTCCTTCAGTCTCTGCTTTTTGTTTTCCTTGCCTACCCCCTACACCCTTCCTTTCCACATCTAAATTTCAGTGAAATAAATTTCATCATTTCCTGACCTCTGTAGATGTAAGCCCAGTGACTTACAATGTAAGCTCAGCAATTCTACTAGTGGTGACACCTATGCATTTTGCATTATTTTTGATTGCAGAAGTGGGGAAGGCTATGTATACACATTAGAGAATCAAGTCTCAAAAATTAGGTGCTGGATTTGTTTCACTTAATTGCTTTAAAAAATTGATCTAACATTGTAATCATTAAAGTGAGAATATATTTTTTTTCTGAAGGTTCTCTCAAAATCTCAAATAGGGCATTACTTTGTATTTTTTAAAAATAGTTATTGGTTTCCATTTTGGCACTGCTGTTATGTACTAAGAGATCCATGTTTGATTGTTGGGACCTGGTATTAATGGGGCCCAAGTTAAGGGTTTGATTTAGATATGAAACAACTTGGAAGGAGAGATATTCTCCATGGCTATCCTTAGTACTATCATCATTTATTTATTTATTTAAAAGTTTTAAAGATTTTTTTATACATTTGAGAGAGGGAGAGAGAGGGCACGAACAAGGGGAGGGTCAGTGGGAGAGGGAGAGAACCTCCAGGAGACTCCCTGCTCTTCATGGGGCCCAACGCAGGGCTCAGTCTCATGACCCTGAGCTGAAATCAAACGACAGATGCTTCTCCAGTTGAACCTCCGGGTGCCCCAGTATTATCATTTTTTTAAATATAGGCCTTGTGTCAGCATCACCCAGAGACTCAGCAAAGAGCAGAGGTGATCAAACCTAGTCAGTCTTAGGCTCTGTGGGGAGTTTTTTTTTTTTTTTTTTTTTTTTTTTTTTAATTATCACCTTTGGCTCCACCGTACACCAGTAAAAATCAAATCCCCAGGGATAGGACCAGAGTACTGGTAGTTTTCTTTCTTTTTTTTTTTAATTTTTATTTATTTATGACAGTCACACACAGAGAGAGAGAGAGAGAGAGAGAGAGGCAGAGACAGAAGCAGGCTCCATGCACCGGGAACCTGATGCAGGATTCGATCCCGGGTCTCCAGGATCACGCCCTGGGCCAAAGGCAGGCGCCAAACCGCTGTGCCACCCAGGGATCCCAGTACTGGTAGTTTTCAAAGTACTCCAAAGCATGTCAGGATGGAGATGATTGGATAGGGGAATCCCTGAATTCAACAAGATTGAGACTCAGGAACTCAACTGGGTATTTTGGACCCAACTGGGTATTTTAAGGAGTGATTTTACATATCATCTAAAATTCTAAGATCCTGTGATATTGGTAATATTTATGTAAATGCCATCGAACTGGACAAATTAATGGGGGGGGGATTGTGGGGAGTCCTGGAGAACTCAGCATCACCTGTTAGCACTGTTAGAAAACCCGCCCGGAGAGTACCCCGCAGGGTAGGATCGCATTTCCTTGCCCGCCTGCTGGGCACAGCGTCCACGAGGCCCTGGTGCTGCACAGCAGGTGGCTCAGAGACATGAACACCCAAGGGAAGCCGCCTTCCTACGGTGTCTAGAGCCCCGAGGCAGGTGCCACGCTGCACCCGGTGGGCGCACAGTGGGGCTGCCCGGCTGCTGTGGCCAGGCACCCGGCGGGCTCGGGAAGCCCTGTGCTTGCGAGGCGAGCCTGCGGCTGTGCAGACACGGCCTCCGAGGCTAGAGCCCGGGCCTCATGGGCCGGATCTGGGGACCCCAGGAGGGAGGACGCAGCTGGTTTGTCCCCTGCAGGGACACCGCTGCTGTGACTGTAACTCACCCCTTTCTGCTGCTTTAACCCACACAATCCATCTGCCCTAACTCGAGGGGGCCCCACATCCGCACCGATCTGGTTATTGCTGTATAGGTGCGAGGCATTGTGGACGCAGGGGCTCTGCTCTGGAGACCTTCATTTCCCAGCCAGGTCTCCTGTGGTGGAGAAGTTCACTGCCAACTACTTTTTTTTTTTTTTTAAGAGTTTATTTATTTATTCATGAGAGACACACAGAGAGGCAGAGGGAGAAGCAGGCTCCATGCAGGGAGCCCGACGTGGGACTTGATCCCGGGACTCCAGGATCAGGCCCTAGGCCGAAGGCAGGTGCTAAACCGCTGAGCCCCCCAGGCTGCCCACTGCCAACTTCTCTAAGCCTTTGCTTGCTCAGCCATAGTTGATAGAATGCTGTCCGCTCTGTAGGCACCTTGTGCCAGTTGACATCTGTCAAGCCCTGAGCCTAGTACTTGCTGTATTCAGGTGCCTTGTGCACAGAAATATTTTATTATGCAAAGGAGTGGCAGTTTTTCTTTAATACTTAAAATTGAGAAACAGAGAAATTATTAGGAACTTTAATGCATCACAAGAGAAGAGATGGGAGACATAATTTGTGGATGCGAATCTTTTAGTTCAAGACTTAAGCGTTTTTCTAAATCTGCTATGTTAGTTAGAATTGCCTTGGATGGCGATAGTGTTTTTGTGCTTAAGTGAGTCAAGTTTTCTTTCTTTTTTTCTTTTTTTTTCTTTCTTTCTTTTTTTTTTTTTTTTTTGCAGACTTTTCCAAATGTATGCCCTAACATCAACACTTTGCAGTGAGAGAGCTGTTCAGGGTGATAAACTCCTTCCAGAAGCATCTAGGGTCCATTTCATTTATGTGTTTACCTTGGGCTTTTCTGTTCGACCCCTTGTGCTGACAAGTTTTTCTCATAGGGTTAGTCCATCGGGTGCACTCTGTGGAAAGGCTTATCTGTCTTCTACTCAAAGAACTCATTTCTTTTGAGTGATTTGAACACAGAAGAAATCTCCTGTCTCAGTTTTTTCCACAGTGTTTGCAAAAAGATGGAGAGAGTAGGAAAGCACTACTCTCCGTGACTTGAGATGTGGGGATGATTACCCTGGTTATGGCCCTCCTGGTAGTTGCTTTGAGAGTCCTCAGGAATGGCTTAGCATTTAGATATCAAACCTGGTGAGGGTTTAAACCAGTCTTAACAGGTTTTCCTTGTTCTTGATTTAACTTAAACATTACATAAGTCCTTAGTCTTGGAAAACACCCAACCCTTGAACTAGAACAGGGACCTGTTCTCTCTGTGATAAAAGACTAATATTGACAGATTATATAAAAAACCCAAGCTTACAGTTCCAGAGTGTCCAAATGCTATTGGTAGCTGAAGATAGGGACACCATGGCTGGTGGGTATGAACCATGGAAGTGCTTGTGGCCTGGAGTGTGAATGGTCACTGGCTCCGTGAAGTGCCGGCTCCACCTCAGATTAGCTGTAAAAAGACTTTGGAAGAATGTCTATAATCTAATTTTCGATCCTCTGAAAGTACTTTCATTCTTTCCAATAAATCTGTTCATAGTTAAACGTGACCTCAATTTTCCTTTCACCTCTGCCCATATTCAAATGAAAGAAAGTCACAAATGACACATGAGGGCCCTTGAACTTTAAGCTCAGAAATGACTTGAAACTAAATATCTTTGATTGTTCCTGGCTATGGAGATGAAGATAAGATCGTGATGAGAAAGAAAACCGCGTGTGTGTATTATAACCCTAATTAGAACTTGAATTTGACCCGTGATGCCTGCTGGTTCTCATTCGTGTCTGTATCTGCTTCACGTGGCATATTGTGCTAGGTTTTCTAGAACACTTTGAGGAAATCAGCGATAGGCTAGAATCGCAGTGTTTATTAGACATTCTTTTGCCATTTTCCAAATATATGTAATGTAGGTACGTGTAAAGGTAGGTTAATAATGACCTGCTTCAGATTCACCAGTGGCGGTACCGAAGTATGGTTCGTCGCAATCATATGTGACTAGCTGAAGGGGAAGTCCGCGATTCCCCCTCAGTACTCCTGTTTAATAAACTCAGACTTGGATAGATGAGCTGGCACGAAGAGGGAAGGGCTCTCTCGCTTGCTCACTTGCTTGCTTGTTTGCCTTCTTTCTTTCTTTCTTTCTTTTTTTTTTTTTAATTTTTTTTTTTTATTTATTTATGATAGTCACAGAGAGAGAGAGAGAGAGGCAGAGACACAGGCAGAGGGAGAAGCAGGCTCCATGCACCGGGAGCCCGATGTGGGATTCGATCCCGGGTCTCCAGGATCGCGCCCTGGGCCAAAGGCAGGCGCCAAACCGCTGCGCCACCCAGGGATCCCTCTTTCTTTCTTTCTTTCTTTCTTTCTTTCTTTCTTTCTTTCTTTCTTTCTTTCTTTCTTTCTTTCTTTCCTTCTTTCTTTTCTTTCCTTCTTTCTTTCTTCTTTTCTTTTCTTTCTTTCTTTCTTTCTTTCTTTCTTTCTTTCTTTCTTTCTCTTCTTTCTTTCGTTTTCTTTCCTTCCTTCCTTCTTTCCTCTTTTTTCTTTCTTTCTTTCTTTCTTTCTTTCTTTCTTTCTTTCCTTTTTCTTTTCTTTCTTTCCTTCTTTTTTCTATTCTTTCTTTCCTTTCTCTTTCTTTCCTGCCTTCTTTCCTTTTTCTTTCTTTTTTCTTTTCTTTCTTTTTTCTTTTCTTTCTTTCTTTTTTCTATTCTTTCTTTCCTTCTTTCTTTCCTTCCTTCTTTCTTTCCTTTTTTCTTTCTTCTTCTTTCTTTCTTTCTTTCTTTCTTTCTTTTCTTTCTTTCTTCTCTTTTTCTTTTTTTCTTTTCTTTTCTTTTCTTTTCTTTTCTTTTCTTTTTTCTTTTCCTTTCCTTTCCTTTCCTTTTCTTTCTTTTCTTTTCTTCCTCTCCTCTCCTCTCCTCTCCTCTCCTCTCCTCTCCTCTCCTCTCCTCTCCTCTCCTCTCCTCTCCTCTCCTCTCCTCTCCTTTCCTTTCCTTTCTTTTCTTTTCATGGATTCAGAATATTAAAGACTTTGTAGGCCTGTGGGTCACCATATTAGGAAACTCCATATATAGTAGAAAGGCTGTGACTGTGCATTACTTAATTTAAACTAATATGTGTGCACTGAACTTGTGTTTACATAGGTGAAATGGACAAGTGAGATAACTGTAGGTGGCTCAGCTGTTGAGGGTCTGCCTCTGGCTCAGGGTGTGACCCCGGGGTCCCGGGATCGAGTCCCACGTCAGGCTTCCTGCATGGAGCCTGCTTCTTCCTCTGCCTGTGTCTCTGCCTCTCTCTCACTCTGTGTCTTGCATGAATAAATAAGTAAAATATTAAAAAAAGAAGTGAGATAACTGTTACCCATATACTTTAAGATAAAATCTGTAAGCATTGCTGCTTGGAGGAGGTAATTTATTTATATGCTGAATTTGTTTTGAAGTAGTCAGTGATTATTATTGACTCTTGATAAAGCTTACTTGTAATATCTTCACTTTCCTTTTCGATTTTTGTCAATATAGCTTATCAAGGTGTCAGAGATATTCATGACAGTAAACTGAACCCATTTTCATGCAGGTGACAAATCAGTGATGTGTTTCTGATGATATGTTTTTATACTTATTCGGTCTTAACACAAAATATGTAATGAATTCAGTAGAAGTAATGCAAACTTCTGTAATAATCTGGAGAGTTTATGCATAGATCATTTGCCCCTCATAATAGCACAAGAAATAAAATGCAATTGTTTGAATGCCATTTGCCTCTAAGAAATATATCAAAATTTGCAACTTAAAATTGAGAATGTTTGAGAATGTTTAAGCATGTTTAAAATCCTTGAACAAACCTGTCATGACTCAGAATCGCAATATGTTAGACTTCTATAACATAATATAAAAGAAGTTTTTACATTAGACTTCTATAATTATATAATAACCGAGGTAATACAATTTGAGTACAATCCTTTTATTGGATAAATCACTAGCTATCCAAATTGGAGCTTAAAATAACACCATAAAGTTCAGGTTTTTGTTCTGCTAATTATTACCTCTGGGGGCCTTGGTTTCCTCATCTATACAAGGGGAGGGGCTGGCTAAATAATCTACTCTTCATACTTCTGAAATGCTGTAACTTTGATAAGATAATTAACCATGAATGTGACTGGGGGATTGCCATTTGGAAAGGTCTTAACTTATTAAAAAGCAACATGCAAACAAACTGGGTTAGGAACTTTAATTCTAGGTCTGAAAGAAGCACACTGGGACTCCTCCAATAAGAGTTACAAAAGAGGGCCTTCCTCCGTGATGGGCATTTTTGGGACAGAGTTTTGTGACTATTTTTACTTTCCCATGGTTTGCTCAACCATTAGTGGTGGAAGTGATAGAAATAAATGATCAAGAAACTGGTTCCAGATAATGGAGAGGCTGATTTATACCTGTTTCTGATGAAACTATAATTTACGAGACAAAATATTAGGGACATGAAAGAGGCTTCCAGACATGCAGATGCGTTTGGAAGCAGATACAGTGTTTTACCAAATAGTTTAGAATAGACCATTGTTATGATCATCTCTTCGTTTTTGGAAGGTCTTTTAGTAGAGCTGGACTCGATTACGTTGTAGCTCCTAATTAGCTGTGACATGTGAGGTGATAGAAACTTATTTCTTATTGGTGTTAGTGTCCATAGCAGATCACTGAGGGCTTTGTGTCCTGCAGTCCTCAGAGACCCATGCTGACTGAGGATCTGCATCATTTGGAAGACAGAACTTTATCTCAGTGATAAGAGAAGACAGGGATTCGAGCATTTTCATGGGCATTCTGCTGCCTTTTGCAGGAAATGACACAAGTCCCAGCTCATTGGCCACAAAAAGTCATATTACACCGTTTTACTATAAACAGGATGGGATATGTGGGCAACAAATGGAATGCTTGATACTCATAACTGCCTGTGATACAAAGAAATGCTACAGAAGAAGGTTTTCTACCTTTTTAGAGGTTAGAGTTGTATTAGCTAAAACAAATTTGATTTTTATTATTAGTGTACTTGCAGTAATTCTTTTTCTTTCTATCTTGACTTTTCTTTTTTGGTACCAGTTTTCTCAGGTTTATGATGCCTATTTTGTGACAGCTAAATTTCAATTCATAGTATATCATTAGCACACTGCCTGACATCTCTTTAAGGAGAAAGTATATGCACATTTGAAACATATTTAAATGCATTGTCTCAACTTATATTTTGTGTTCTTGTAGAAAAATACCACATATGTTTGTATTTATACTTTGCAATTTTTCTCTTTGCAATTTTGGCATTAATTGTGCTTTTTACTTCCATTTGTAGATACTATTTTATTTGTTACTAGCCCTTTTAAAATTTTAATTCAACATTTAAAATTCATTTTAGTAAAATGAGAAATTTAGGGCTTCTCAGTCTGCCTTTTAAAATGTAGAAACCAGGATTTCTGTTTTGCTTTAGCAAAAATTACTCAGCCATTCTGTTTCTCTTCAATTTTTGGCTAACAGGGAATCAAAAGATTGATCTTGATAAGTCACCTTAAGAGTGTAATTTAGATCCCTGTTTATAAATCCTCTCTAGAATGAAACGTACTTAAAATTACCTGCTGATGTCTGTAGACTTACAGATTTGAAGACGAATCAAGTACATAAAAGTTCCCTTTTGTGCTCTAAGATATAAAAAGTAGATTTATTTCATTAGGCATCCGGTTTGTATCATATTCTGTTGGAATGTTAAGATAATGTGTGGGTATGTGGGAATGAACTGGAAACTATGAAATTTACTATTTGTGGGGCATTTATTTGAATGACAAAACTATCTTTATTTGGATGAACTAAACAACCTCTTTAATATATTACTTAAATAAAATATTTCCAATGTATTAATTGAAAATTATACATTTTATAACACAAAGAATCTTCCCCAGTGTCTTTAATGACCCACAGAGGTCACACCTTTAATTAATTGAAAATTATACATTTTATAACACAATCTTCCCCAGTGTCTTTAATGACCCACAGAGGTCACACCTTTGCAATAAAAGAATACAAACAAAATAACAAAAAGTAGTTAGATCCTAGCTTCATTTTTTTTTAAACATTTTATTTATTTATTCATGAGAAACAGAGAGAGAGAGGCAGAGACACAGACAGAGGGAGAAGCAGGCTCCATGCGGGGAGCCTGATGTGGGACTCGATCCCGGGTCTCCAGGATCATGCCCTGGGCTGAAGGTGGTGCTAAACTGCTGAGCCACCGGGGCTGCCCTTCAATTTGTTTTTAAAGATTTTATTTTTATTTCTTTGAGAGAGAGAGAGAGATCATGTGGCGGTGGAGGGTGGTGGGTGGGGAAGGAAGGACAGACTCCCCTGAGCGTGAGCTGGAGACAAGGGCTTGATCTCAGGACCCAGAGATCATGACTTGAGCTGAAGGTAGATGTTTAACTGACTGAGCCACTCAGGTGCCCTTGGCTTTAATTTTTTTAATGGAGAAACGAATTTAGTTGCACAGAGGAAAACAGGTAACCATTCATGAGCATAAAATGAGAGAGCAGATCTTCTTATAGATAAATGTATTTTTTTCCTGCGATAGTCATTTTATGTGTATGGTTTTGTTCAGGAACTACCTATATGTAGAATTTATAAATAGTTGAAATAAATTCTGGAATCCACCCAGCAATTGCACTGCTGGGGATGTACCCCAAAGATACAGATGCAGTGAAATGCTGGGACACCTGCACCCCAATGTTTATAGCAACAATGTCCACAATAGCCACACTGTGGAAGGAGTCTTGGTGTCTATCGAAAGATGACGGATAAAGAAGCTGTGGTCTATGTATACAATGGGATATTCGTCAGCCATTAGAAACGACAAATACCCACCATTTGCTTCGACGTGGATGGAACTGGAGGGTATGATGCAGTGAAATAGGTCAATCGGAGAAGGACAAACATTATATGGTCTCATTCATTTGGGGAATATAAAAAATAGTGAAAGGGAATAAAGGGGAAAGGAGAAAAAATGAGTGGGAAATATCAGAAAGGGAGACAGAACATGGAAGACTCCTAACTCTGGGAAATGAACTAGGGGTGGTGGAAGGGGAGGTGGGCGGGGGCTGGGGGTGACGGGGTGACGGGCACTGATGGGGGCACTTGATGGGATGAGTACTGGGTGTTATTCTATATGATGGCAAATTGAACAGCAATAAAAATAAATTTATAAAAAAATAATAAATTCTGGAATCCCTATAAACCGTGCTAATCATAAAACATTCTAAGTAACTGAAAAGCTAGTCTTTATAGATTTGGATACTTGGCACTTGGTGATATCTATTTCATGTACCTAATGATTTGCTATTTGCTCTGGATGCTTACATGTAAGCAGGCAATGATAGGGACAGTGGGTATCCAATGTCCCATTTTCAATATTTTTTAGAAACCTAAAAGCTATTATATATTTACATTGTGAATTTGACACCATAGTTCTCTGATTTTTATTAGAAGTATTTATTTCAAAATTTTGACATAAGTTTCCTGTTACTCAGAAGCTCAGGATTGGCTGTATTTATACATCTGAAACTAAAAAAAACACTTTAGGGCAACGATGTTATGTTGAAGACAAGCCTGGGCTAATTTTGGTCACGGGGTGTGTAATAACATCTCCATACAACCTAGCTTGGTTTCTTAGCTATTAGTTTCATCAGTGTTTATCTAAAAGCATATTAAAAGCACATTGAAGTTTTATCAATGCTCAGATCAATGTGAAAGGAGTCACTTGGGTCCTCTGGATGATGAACATTTTGGAGAATTAGTCTAGGATTTCTGCCAAGGGCAGTAGAAGACATAGAAGGATGTATTTCGAGGTGAATTGCCTTTATATTCACCGTATACATTAGGTTAATGCTCCGGATGTGTTTCTTAAAAGCTAATTAGTGATTCACCTTGACGTTAAGTAGTAGCAGCTGTCATCACATCTCAGCGCTGTCTCACTACCTCTGCGACACTACTTGATGAAATTTCATGAAGATGATCTTGAATAGAGCAAAGTTTTGGAATTCATTCTGTGCCACTTACAGGCCTGAGACTTAAAGACTATCATCACTTCCTCATGTCAAATATGAGATTAAGTGAGGACTAAATGAAATAATAATATGTCAAGGTTTAGTAGTCTTGCCTTACACGTATTAGGAGATCAAAAATCATTCCTTGTTTTTCTGATAGCAAAATGAACAAACTTTGGGAAATAGGAGTGTAAGTTTCTTAAACTTTCTTATATTTATGCTACAATGAATTTTTCTGAGCTATTCTCTTTGAGCTTCATCATTCTCAAAAGATTATGCATGGTCTCAGATGGCTTTTTCTATTGTAAAAATTTTGTAGGATGTAACTTTGAGCAGCAATGAATGCAAAAGTACTTATATTTGAGGAGAAACTTTTTAAAATTGTCTTTTATATATTTATATTAATATAAATCAACTAAATATATGATATAAATATTAACATTAATATTTAATCACATTATAAATTAGTTAATATTACTATTATATAATATAAATAAATATAAATTAAATATATATATTTATATTAATGAAGGTCTTCTCCTAACTTGCATTACTCAGGAAACAGTAACTAAAACTACAACAGTGGACAATATCTGTGAAAAAGACCAACTTTTCTTGGTTCTAGACTAAAGGATAATGCCAGCAAAGCAATCTCCTGACATGGTACTGTGTAGCCTGTGGCTAATTCCTCACTCACCAATTGAGATAACAGGCAGACACATACTGGCCGATGTGTTGTAAACTCTTTGTTGAATTGTAAACACAAAAGAAAAATATTTTTCACTTTGGAATTTTTTTTTTTTTAATTTTTAAAAAGGATTTTATTTATCCATTTGAGAGAGACAGAGTGAGAGATAGAGAGCACAGGCAGGGAGGGAGTGAGGGAGGGGAGAGGGAGAAGCAGACCTCCAGCTGAGCAGGAGCCTGACAGCTGGGCTCCATGCCAGGACCCCAGACCATGGCCTGGGTTGAAGGCAGCCACTCAACAGACTGAGCCACCCAGCCGCTCCACTTAGGGATTATTATTAAATGTTATAAAAATTTTATTCTTTAGGGAAAATTGAATTATATAGAGAGCAATATTAGATGTACTCAAAAGTAGAAAACACTTTTAAATTGAATAGAATGAAAATATTAGTAAATTTATAGACTGTGGGTACTGTTGCAAATTTATAACAAGAATTTTTGCAAGCAATTGAGATGCATGATTCTTAAATATTTAATCATGTCTATAAAATACAATAGAATATATTAATCCAGGAGGCACAAAATGCAAGCATAGAATAAATGAAAAACTGTCATGTGGCTATCAAACTGGAAGATGGAAATCATTTCTAAAATTAACTGTTTCTTCCTTGGTAAAACTCAGCAAGGTAGTGATTTTTCTAGTGTTACATAAACCAATTTTCCTAAGACTTCTTTAAACTGTACACCATTTGTTTTCTTAGGCTGCCAGTGATAAAGTACACAGTACTAGGAAATCATGTTACTGTTTCTCAAAGTGTGACCCAAGGACCTCACACATTAGGATTTCTTTGGGTGCTTATTTCAAAAGGGAGACACCTGGGCCCCCAAATTAGGATGGAGTATCTGAAAATTGTATTTCATGATAAGTACCCGTTGGGTTGTGCAGTTGCCTTCCAGTGGAATCCTGTGCCACCTAAGTGCCAGTACCCTGGAGAAGTTTGTATCTTAGTCAAAACAAAGCTAAATAGGATCGGTCTGCATTGCACATCCTTTCTAACTGGCTCACCTGGTGAAAGCCATGAGTATAAATATTACATAGGTAAAGACTCTCCTCCGTATGTATGTCAATCTTCTCCTTCTGCCTTCAAATCTGACCCGCCTATTATAATTTCAGAACTGTTTCCTCACCATGGAAATATATTGCTTTCCAGCTGCCGCCTGCAGATTTTTAAAAATGGAAATAAGCATCTCATTCTGTATTATCTTTCTGCCTAGCCGTGTGCTGAGATAATGCACTGGATATTTTGCCATTAGGCCGAACAAGAGTGCTGTTTGCATGACTTATCAGGATAATTATTTGCTTTGAAACAGATTTAGAAAGACGCCTTACTTGCAGGTAGTCTGCTCCGGATGACAGCACCGTGTCATTGAGTTGTCTCACCATCTAGTGACAAGTTTTGGCAGATTAAACCTCCTAGTTTGGGAGATGCTCCAGAGCTGTGCTGGAGGTTCCCTCTTTCATCTTTTTTTTTTTTTTTCTCGTTCTTCTACTCTGGCTGAAATTTAGGGACGTGTGACCCCCTTCTAATAAAGAGGTCTGTGTGGTTGGGACAGTTGCACACTGCTGGATTGTTCTGAATAGGTAGCAGGTATTGACCTCTTCGAGTTCTGTGGAAGTCTTGACCTGTGGTGCACGGAGAGGAAGGGTGAGCTTGCACACGTAGGTGTGAGAGAGCACCACCAGCCTCCTCCTCTGTGTCTGAAGAGGGTCGGAGGCTCCAGCCTGAGTATGCTCCGTCCTTCAGGGCTGGGGACAAGTATAGTAAATAATGGTTATTTTGAATCGAATAGAATCAGGTCTCTGCTCTATCACAACTGCTGAGAATTTCATTTGGCTGCACTCAGCTCTTACCTTTTGAACGGTAGACCCGTTTTGATGTATTTGAGGATTAACGGTTATTAAAGTGCATTGGATTTAACTTTGAGATAAATTGAGAAGTCTGAAATAAAATTATAGTTGGTATAGGCTCTTTGCATGGTCCTATTCTGTGTAATTATTCATGTATATCACGGAAGTTTTGATAAGCGTGTAGGCATAGCAGAGAGACTAGAATAATGGCTGTGGAACAACAGCATGAGTTACTATTAAAATATATTAGTACTTCAGCTGTTCGTAAATATGATGATGCTGTATCATACACTCCTAGGAAAGAACAGGCTCGTGAGAGAGGTGTTTCCAGTCCAGGTAAATAGACAGACATGAGCGATAGTTACAGTTTAATAAAACATAGTACCAGTATAATATGATCAGCAATAAGGTAATTGTAGTAAAGGGCTTGAAATGGAAATATTGTACCATTTTTTCTATCACTTTGAAAAATAAAGACAGTTGCTCTTGAATATTTATATTTCATCATAATTATGAATAATAAGTATGAATATTTATAATTATTTGGGTGGTGTTGGTCTTGTCTTCTGGCTACAGAGATCTGGCTCTTCTATAAATATAAATAGGCTGGGAACGAAGTGTGCTGTGACAATGGCCAGAAATGCTTAATTCTTTTTTTTTTTTAGATTTTATTTATTTATTCATGAGAGACACACAGAGAGAGAGAGGCAGAGACCCAGGCAGAGGGAGAAGCAGGCTCCATGCAGGGAGCCCGATGTGGGACTCGATCCCAGGTCTCCAGGGTCACGCCCTGGGCTGAAGGCGGCGCTAAACCGCTGAGCGCTCCGGGCTGCCCAGAAATGCTTAATTCTTAACGCTCATGATAGAACCAGATATCTGGGAGCTGGGGCTCCCCCCCACCCCCGGGCCCTGAGAGATAGATCTCTACATATTTGTTTCCCGCTCTTGCCTTTCCTGCCCTGTGGGGGCACACACTCCCCCGGGATCATGTCATGCAGCTTGTAGAAGGCAGCTAGGAATCGCAGGCTATGATCTCGAGCTTTGCCTCTTTGCTGCTGCTTAATATTGTGATATCAGATGAGACTATTAAAATGTGATCTCTGATCCATAGCTGATTAAATAGTTCCTAAGCTATAGAATGATCATGCTTAAAGCCCAGATTTAACAGCCTGATACGAGCTACCTTGCATTACTTTATTCTGTAATTGAAAATAGAGCGAAAAGAACAACGTGGAAGATGAGAAACTGTCGCAGTGTCTTGATTTATGAGAGAGGGACCCTTGTGCTCTGTCTTCCTTCCCAACGCCTCAGGGCTCCATCTCATTCTTGAATTGTGTCTGGAAAGTTTAAACCTTCCTAATTTCTAAGCCCCCCCCTCCGCACCACTTCACCAGAGGCACTACCCTTATGTAAAGTCTGAAGTTCAGATTTTTTTCTACCTCTTCTTTGGGATGTGGCCTTTCCTCCCTGTGAACTGGAGATGCTGTGCACCACGGTAGACAAAGCCTGACTAGAGTGGAGTCAGGGGGCACGGCTTTCAGTTTCAACTCTGATTCTAGTTACCTGTGTGATGTAGAACGAACTGAAGAATTTCCTGGCCTCCCTTTGGTGTACTAGTTTAGAAAGTGATCAGAAGTAGAAATATGGATTTATGTGTCATCAGCACCAATCGATGGCTGAGGCCGTGGGTGTGGGAGGTTGTGTGCAAAGCTTCTCAATTTTTGATGTGAAGGAAGAGACCCAGATAACATTTTTTTTTTTTTTTAATGGATGGGTCAGCAGAGAAAGAGGAGTCCATAAGAAACTCCAGGAGGCACTCGAGAGAGGTAGCAGGAGAAAACAGCAGTGGTCGTGAATGGAGGTGCATGGGGGTGAGAGTTTCAAGAAGGCAGAAGAATAGTAAATAGTTCTTGTTGTATGGGAAGATGTGGCTGAGATGAGAAATGAAAAATGTCTGATAGATTAATGGATTAAGGACTCACTCATTCGTGACCTTAATTGGGACTCGTTTCACCCACAGGAGGGGATGGATAGAAGCTAGGTTGCAGTGAAGCGAGTTTGCTGTGCAAGTGAGGAACCCCATTGATTATGCCTCCAATAATTTTGGGCGGAGGAGGGGAGAGAAGGTGGTAGAGAGAAAGAGAGAGGAATCTGGACCTAAATGGGGGGCGGGGGGGGGCTGTTGTTGCTGGTAATATGAAGAAGACTCTCTTCAGGGTCTAGTTTGGTCAAAAGAGTTACCCTCCCTAAGGTAACAGGAGAGAAGGGAGGTCACTGATGGGCAAGGGGACTCCAAAGGGATGAGATCCTACACTTGGAGAGAAGGCTTAGCCTTGAACAGGGCGAGTACGACCTGTGGCTTAGACATTTCTTTATTTGGCTAAGTTACATACATTGTGGGGACTGATTTTTCCTTTTACTTACTTATCCCAAAGCAATTTACCTTTTGGTTGGCTCACTGATTCGTTACGACTTCAGAGAGGATGGTTTGAGAATGACTAGAGAAACCTTGACTTCTGCATTCTCAAATTATGAAATTCTAGTAGATAAAAATGTTTACACGTAGAAGAATTGGGCACTTTGGTGAAAATATATTTTTTTAAAATTGCCTGCATCTTTTTCTTTGCCCTACAGATGCTAAAATTGTGCAATATGATACACACACGTACACCCCTTAGTAGTGTTGGTAAAGAGAGGCAACTCCACACATGCCAGGCCCTCTATAGAAATATTTGTGCTGTACCTTGTTAAAAGCATGAAAAGCCTTCTTCCTCTAGATAAGTAAGGAAAGGGAAAGTAAAGGACTGACTTAATATTAAACCTTAAGTCTTTCAGTTCTACTATTTTTAAATTTCAAATAATTGGAGCATCATGGCTAGAAATGTACTTTTGTATAATCTTTGTTAAACTGGTTTGCTAAGCAGCTTCAGCCTGCACCCTCCCGCCTTTGGACCTGGTGTAATTCACTGAACTCGGTTGTTCTGCACGTAGGTGGAGGGGAACACTTGCGTCCTCACAACGGAAGACTCAGGCTGTCTGTACCAATAAAGAGGGAAGGTTTCCATGCTGCACAACGGTGAAGTCATTATACCCTTAAGAGCTTCAGAGTTGGGGGCGCCCAGGGGGCTCAGTGGTTAGCGTCTGCCTTCAGCCCAGGCTGTGACCCTGGGGTCCTGGGATCGAGTCCCGCATTGGGCTCCCTGCAGGGAGCCTGCTTCTGCCTCTGCCTGTGTCTCTGCCTCTCTCTCTGTGTCTCTCATGAGTAAACACATAAAATCTTTAAAAATAAAAAAAGAACTTCAGAGTTAGCTCTTACCTTAAGGAAAAAACAGCTTTTTATTTCTGTAAAAATAATTCTCCAGTAAAGGGTTAAATTCATGAAAATGTCTATGTTTAGTTCCTTAATTTTCATTAAATGTTTACCAGGAAAAATGTATAATATATATTATATATGTATATTTTTTCTTTTTCTTTTCTTTTTTTTTTTTTTTTTTTACAACGTGCTATAGTTTGGGCCTAATTAATTCAGACTGATGTTGAAACAGTGGGGGCTGAGTATCGGAGACCAAGCGTGTGTGATTCCGGGGCAGTCTAGATGGAAGTGGCCCAGGCTTGATTTGCCCTCCCTCAGGTGTGAGCTCTGTGATCTTGAGCAAGTCAAACTCTCTAGGCCTCATATTCCATATAAAACAGGAATAATGGTATGTACCCTCACAGTGTCATAAGAATTGGATCAGTTAATACTTATAAGCCGCTTAGCACATTGCCCTACTCTTTCTAATGATGTTAGCCACTCTTATTGCCATTTATATTGATTCCTATGTTAGGTAGTAAAAGGAAATTGAATAAAAGATATAACACATTCAGAATATATTATGTAAAGAAATGCGATTTATAAGAATGAGTATCCTAGGAATCTAATTTGTTTGGGGGAAAAATTTTTTCCATGAACAAAGAAAAAAACAAAAAACAAATGTTAAAATGTAAACAGTGATTATCTATGGGTGGTATGAGTGTTTTTAATTTTCTTTTAGATTATTTTTGCATTTTTCATATTTTCTTTAAGGAATGTGCATTACTTATAAAAATATATAGCAAATGTTATGAGATCATATAGATCATTCTAAATATGAAATATTGGGAAATTAGATACAAAGTAAGAGGATAAAAGGAAGTTTTGGTTTGTTTTTTTTGGGGGGGATGCAGTTCTCTTCTAAGAAGTGGAAGCCCTTTCTGGATTTCATCAAGGAGCATAGTAATTAAGTGGACATTTTTAGCCAATTTTACATCCTGGGATAAGAGTCTTTCATCACACTGCGGCACACTTTTGAGACGGCTCATCCTAATGTTGGTGGGCGTCTGTTCAAGGGGTGAAAACCAGCATTTTAGCATGGAAATTGCTGGGTGAAGAGAAGTAAAGTGAAAATGACAGAAAACAAAACCAAAAATTCTCCAAACACATGTAAATTATTCCTGGAGAGTTTTTTTTTTTTTTTTGTTATTGTTGTTGTCTCTTACTTTATTAATGGTGGATAATCATGAGGTGATTTTAGACTCCAGAATATATATAGTGTTCTTTCACTAGAGTTTAGTGTTAACACAGTGATTAATACCAGTATGATTGTGTATCTTATTTTCAGGCATATGTGTTCATAATAGTTATGAGAGTTCACATTTATTTATTGGGAACACTCGTCAATCTAGAGAGTTGCTTCTAGATATTCTACATATTTACATAAATCTGGGTATTCACATGATGAGGAAATAAAGGATAGAATAAAGAATTTTTTGGTAAGAATGCTTGGAAAATAGGGGATTATATAGTAGTATGTAGACCAAATGCAAGCGTCCTCACTGGTACTTCTGTGTACAGTCCCCTACGGACGTGGCTCAGTTTCCATCACCGTGTCTATTAATTATGAGTAGTTGCGTAAAGGACGAAGCTTACTGCGAGGTCGTCGGCTCCCAAATCCCTACATGTAGAACACGTGTTCATCATGATGAGCGAGCACTCACGTCGCTTCTTTCTGAGTCTGTTGGCGAGTGGTCCCTGCTCATCTGTTGGGCGGTTCAAGCAGCCAGCAAACATGGGGTTGTATTGTCTCTTTGTCTCCCTACATGATGTTTTATGAAAATGGGTAATTTAAAGAGGAATTGGCTGACAAAGGTGAAAGTACAGCGAAGAAACTAAGTGATCACGCTGGAAGTACAATTTGAGCCAAACCTAAATGGGGCTGTAGGAGACGTTTTTGACCCTGGGGATATTGACCTTCCCACTATTTAGGAGACTCTAGATCTGAGGCCAGGGAAACTTAGGGAAGGTGGGCTTATCGGCATCTGTGAAGGAAGTGGTTGTGATCAAAAGGAAACGTTGTTCCAGAAAAAGTGACCCTGGCCAAATATTCACAGTAAAGGAATCCTTAAAGTTGTTTCATGATAATGAAGACTCCAAGGGAGGAAGGTTGGAGGCTAATCCAGATTTAGAAAGCAAAGTGACAATTTGCTAAGGCTTTGGAAAGATGCTAGTTCCAGATGGTAAGTCCTGTGAAGGAAGGAGGGCAGGCGCTATTCAGACTACTTTTGACAATTTCTTAATTCAGTTTTTGCTTTTTGCTTTTGAGATAACACAGGGTCTTTATCCTAGGACCAGGAGAGAGACCCAATTAAATCTGTAATTCATAGAGATCCCTCTGCCTGTAGTTTGGAGAGTGAATTGTTGGAAAATGTAAATAATGCGTTATTACTTTGCAGAAATGTTTTCTACTCAAAGATGTTGTGGTGTTTGTGTTTGTTTTGATGTTTATGGGTAGCAGATGATTTTTAGGTTTTATGTTTTTCTTGTTTTATTTTATGGTTTAAATGATTATTGACTAATCTGCAGGCCCCATATCAAACTGTAAGAACCCCGAGAGCTGAGAGACCCTGCTTCAAATACATGGAACAGATGCCAGAGCGCCACAGAATTCCCTTTTCCTACTTCCAACTCATTTTGACTCCATCTCTGTGCACCGTGGGTCTGCTGTAGGTTGGAGAGCGTGTGCAAGGAGACCCTTTACCATCTTAACCACGACAGTGTAGCTTTTATTTTGTGTAAGTTTCACTGCATGATTTCATTTTGACAAAAATTCTCAGTGGAAAAAAAAATGTTTGAAAGTCTTTATTACCCTCAGGGTTTGGGGAATTCAGGTTGGTAAATTCTAATTTAGAGAAGGGAAATTTTAAACTCTAGGGCACATTTTTAGTAAGAACTAGGTGAGAAAATGAACTATCAGGAATTTTCATTTAATCAGTTTGACTTGTGAAAATTATGTGAGAACCTGACGATCTATCCTCAGAGATACAGATATTTTTCTTTGATTTTGAAGTTTAAGTTCTCATGTCCTTAACAGTTATCTATCAAATGTTTCTTCAGATCTTTAAGGAATTAGAGTGATGATTTCACTCTATTGTACCTGTCTAAACATGTGTTTAAATTCACACTTCATTTTCTACCACATAAAACACACGAGTCCCCTTGCCTATATAAAATAGGACTGCTGCTGTTTTGCATTTTCAGATGCCTTTGTTTTATATTTATATCATGTCACTGCTAATTTTGACATAATGATGCTTTTATTTCCTTGAAGTGCTGAGATTCCTCACTCTTGATTAGATTCCTCTCTGTTGAGGTCCTTTGACTTCAAGAAGGACGTGGATACAAGTTACAACTCCAAGATGGAATGAGCAATTTTTTTTTTAAACATAAACTAGACGCCGTCTCTTACAGGCTCCTGGCTCCTTTCAAGACACACCTCACTGGTATGATTCGGCACCTCGCAAAGCATCACGCATATCCCTATATGGAGGGTGCTGAGAATTGAAGAAGTAAACAACTGAATCCATCTTTTCTGTCACCTTGTTTTTTACTTTTCTTTTCTTTAAAAAACAAAACAAACAAACAAACAAACAAACAAAACAACTTCTTCTGGGTTAGAGAGCCAGGGGCAGAAGAGTACCACATTAAACTGGAGATGAAAGAGTAACTTTCTGGCTCCAGAGGAGCTAACGGGGTTTACACATTCAAAGATCTACTAGGCCGGTAGGGAATAAAAACTGGCCTTGTGATACTTCCTTCGTTTGAAGGTTAAAGGTTAAGGAGTCCTCTGATCCCACACTTTTTTTGCTACGCAGAAATGTTTCTGTTACCTTCAGATATTCTAGAGAAGCTACAAATCTTGATTTTTATGTTAAATTTTCCATTTGAAAGTATTGGCTTCAATAAGTATAAAACATAGTTCAGGCCAAGCAAAACATTTCTGTGGGAGGTTTGCCCCCTGAGCCTACTGGATTGAAAACCTTGACCTCATATACACTTACTGGATTGAATCAAGGTTTGCTTTATTGATGCTACCTCTTTGGATGCTCATCCTTACCCTCTGTCCTCCTTTCCTTGAGGTGTTTTGATTGTGTTATGAGTCTGCATGTTCTCGAATTTTAATGAAGTTAGCTTCCTCTCCATCCTCTACCTCTGCACATCCAACATGTATAATATTGATGACTTGGTTTCTACAACACACTGAAGCATTTGAAGTTTCAGAACATTTAATATCTGACCCTGATTGGTCCCCTGGGTAGCTTCTACCTTGGCTGAGAATAAATCCATAAGTGCCCTATGAAAAATTGTCTTTTTTTTTAAGATTTAATTTTAAGTAATCTCCACACCCAACGTGGGGTTTGAACACACAACCCTGAGTTCAAGAGTCACATGGTCCACCGATTGAGCCAGCGAGGCGTGCCTGAAAATTAAGTGTCTTCAATCATCTACTGACTCCTTCTGGTCTGTTATTTCTGTCTCCCATATTGTTGCCTGAAGTTTTTATTTCTTCCTCTCTGCCATCCCCATCAAGCGGATGCATGGGTAGGTCCATCTACATGGATTTAGTACATGATTTTCTCTCAGTACTGGCCCTGGGGAAAAGGCTGCTTTATGTTTTGAAACCAGTGAGTAGATGGCTCATGTGTTGTGATTTTCCTGGGATAGTCCTGCTTTGTCCCTGTTACCTGGCATAGTTATTGATAGTGTCCTGGAAGAAGACATATATGGTCACCCCACCCATAGGCCTTTTCTCCTACAATTATCACTGTGTCTCCATTCTTGGAAACCTAACCCAAACCCCAATGCTTGAGCAGACTTCAAATGCATAAAATTTCCTTATTACTCAAGTAAAACAAAACAGACTGTAACACTTATTCAACAGCACTTCTTTTCATTCAAAAATTTACATGTATCTTCCCAATAAAGCCTGTGATGTACACTGATCTTCGCTGAGTAATGTAAATATAACTCGGTTACCTTTCTTTACCTCTTAGCAGTATCAGCTTCTGAAGATATGCATATTTGTTGTTAACCAAGGCAGTAAAACAGCAGAAGCACCTTACCTAAATTGTCCCAGTGGACAATTCACCACACGTTTCATTTATTCATTTATTTATATTTGATACAATAAAAAGAAGATAAGATGGCAGGGATCATGAAAGCATAAAGCTAGAATGAATTTCTGTGTTTTCCTGTTGATAAAATCTCTCATTCATCTGCAGTTGTACATTCAATTATAAACCACTGTGCAAGGAATTTAATTCTTGAAAATTCTTGAAAAAAAAAATACATCCACTGGGGAATATTTATGGGCAAATTGATTTCTGCATTTTGTTTCCTGCTTACATTTGATTAAGTGAATGAGCCTAAGGAGTGTGAGGAATAGTAACATCGCATATCTTTAGATTTGGTATAGTACTTCCCATTGTCCTTGGCTGGATATGGAATTTTTTTTTTTTTTTTTTTTCTGTATCTCACCCTAGAGTCCTTTGGTAGTCTCATGAGAATTTTTTCTTAAGCCTTATTCATACTTCTTTTCATGATTTCTCATTTACCTTCATTTCTTTCTTTATCCATAATTGCCTTCTTGTGTAGTATAAGGCAGGTTGGGTGTGGCATAGAAACCTCTGTTTGCAAAAGCTCATAGCAATTACTAGCATTCTTAGGTGGGTTTTCATTTACTTTCTTATTTAATAAGGACACAGTCATTCGTATGCTGTGGTGCCCACATATTTTTATTCATCAGTAGCCAAATTAGTGATTATTTTTCTTATCAGTGTTCAACAGGATGTTTGATTTGCTCCACCTCCAATTTCGAAGTTAAACAAATTGTTACAGAGCTTCCAAGTTTTCATACATGACTTATTAAAAGCATTGCTAAACATACTTAATAACTCACCGAAAAATAACTCTCTTCAATTTGGCTGTTAGGATTATATTTCTAGTAAAACGTTTCATATAATGAAAGTAGGAAAATAGGAATTGATTGCATATTTTGTTAAAATAAACTGAAATATTTCCATTTACAAAGGGATATTTGGATTGTAATTCCCATAGAATTTTTAAAATAAATTGTTATGGTTTTAGTATTCACTATGAATCAAATGCAATAAAGGCAGGTTTTAATTTCAGTCATGTTTTAAAGATCTTATCAATGTAAATAAGAGAAATTCTTTTAATATATCTAACAACCATTTTATTTGCAAGTGGAAGATATTTTTTTCATTGACCTAGATTTTGAAGCTATTGAATTAGAAACTTTATTTAGAAGTGTTATGTTAGTATTTGACAAAAATAACTCATTTTTGGCATAATTTTTATAATTTGCTATTAGTTTATATTAGACTTCTATTTTGTATATGAGTCAGTTAGAATTTTTTTTTTTTGTGAATTATATAAGCCAATACGTATTTGGAAATAATATAGCTTCATTTCATGTTTCCAATCTAATAATGCTATAGTGATTTTTGACCATTATTCTTCACAACTTTTTATCAAAACATCTGTGTTTGTGTGAAATCTATAATAGATGACCTATATATTGACAGCTATGTCTTAATATTTTCTGTCATAATCTTTGGGCTATTGACATAATCTAATTTCTGTGGCTACTATCTTTCTGACCAAGCAAGATTTTAAGAGTTTTAACTGTTAATTCATGGAATATTATATCTTGATGTTGGGTTGTGCTTATAACTACAATGTAAAGACTGAAGTGTTATAAATACATAAAATGTAGGAGACTTTTAAACTTCTTAAAGAGTTTATTTCCAAATAATGGGGTTCGCTAGCTGAATTTGTAATAGCTAAGTGTTAGTATACATATATTTTAACTGTATTTTACGTGAGAATAAGAACAGTAATTAAGCTAAAAACATATGGGATAAGAAATTGCTTTACCTTTGCATATACCCATTGTCCTCCACCCTCACACATACAGACTCCTATACAGACTTTCACAGATGAAATGGAAAACTTAAAGGCCTTTGATACACAGGGTTGACTTCTGTGTTTCTTAAAAACATAAATAATCTAAAATTACTGTTTTTCTTTCTTTGCTATAGATTTACTTCCACTTTCTACAAGTTTGGAGGTCCCTCAGAATGCTAGGTGTTGACTCAGTAATGAATTTAGTTCATATTTCCGTTGCCTGCCTCAGCAACATTTGCATGGTATCATTTTGGCAAGGCGCAATGATATCTCATTGTTTTGAGAGGATGAAATCAGACTTCCCTCTGGGTCAGGAGACAATGCCACCATGATTTCGATGATCCCTCTTCTCCCTTCTCTTCCCATTGCTCCCAGGGCCCCACCAAGCTTGCTGGGGTGTGACGAAGATTTCTTTCATGGATTAAAGATTAAAGTACTATTTATATTATTGTTGCTAGTGAGATAACATTGTAATAGTCATTTGTTAGCATCCTCATTTACTGTATTTAGTGTACTTGAGCGTTAAGGTATTAACACTTAAGGTCAGAGTTTTGATGCATGAAAATTAATATTTTATCATTCCTTTCCAATTGTTACAGGGATAGAAAGCATGGAATTATCATTTATTATAAGTTTACTATATGCCAAGCCTTATGCTGCATGCTTTGCTAATGCTCTCCAATATATTCTGTACTCTACTTGTTTGATAGGCAAAGGACCTGTGTTTTAGAAAGGAGAAGTGATGTACACAAATCACACCCTTAACATGGATTAAATTAGGTTGGTCTGATTCTCTGACCCCATCCATATTGTTGGGGACAATTATAAGCTTCATAAGTATTTTATCTTTCCCTATGATCTGTTTATTGAGAGAAATAGAATTTGTACTGGATTAATTTGTCAGGCAGCCGAAAAGGAAAACAATTCTATTTCACATGATGTATGAAATTTTGGATTGGGACTTTACAACAGACTATCTCTTAATAAGATCATTGTACTCAGGAAATTAATTAATTGAAGCTTTATTATACCGAGGGATGTATCAGAAGATTGGCTCAGAACCTCAACTCTTATGACACGATTACTCACCATTAGGCAGAAATAAAAGCCTGCTTCTCAATTTTCATCTTTCTGTTTTCCTTTGCTTCCTTAAATATTTAAAATATTTGTCATTTAGACACGTCACTTAAAGTCAGTGTTTTTCAGATTTTTAATGTATAAAACAAATGGCAAATGGAGTGATTTCTAAGGCCTCTCAAACCCACATAATTTTGTGGGGTTGCAGCCACTCAGAGCCTAACAGGGAAACACGGCAGTATAATATCCTTGCATTTCTCTTTTCTTTCCTGCTTCTGATTGTTATTCATTGGAACATTTTTGAGACAGTAGGCGTATACTAAGGTGAAAGCACATTCTTTTCCGCCTTTCACAAAGGTGAAAGTAGATAAATAAGGCATTTATTGCCTTTGATATATATTTGAAAATATAACTTTAAAAAATAGATACAGTGGGTATTAAAAGAAAAAAAACCTACCACTTCTTTTTGTAATTAAAATTGAATGCTTTTATCTGAGATATGTATTTCATATGTGTGTGTGTGTATATATATATATGTATATATATAACGTTTCTAATGGAAAAAGGCTTATACATTTATTTATTAATTTATTTTGTTTTATGTTTGTTTTTTTTTTTTTGGCTTATACATTTAGATTCATTATTTCACTGCCTCTTGGTGTAGAGGCAAGGTTGTATTAAACACCTTCATGGTAAAAAAAAAAAAAAAAAGAAACAAAAACACACAAAAAAACACCTTCATGGTAACAGGATGTATCAGTGAGATGGGATAGAAATGCAAGTAGTGTGTTCTCTTGCACGATGATTAGCACATATATAATCTCTCCAGTCTGACTCATGTACAGAAGAGGAAACCTAGACAGTGTTGGGGGATAAATAAATTGGAAAACATTCTTGTT
The DNA here is from genome assembly GCF_053574225.1 of Canis aureus. Taxonomy (NCBI): domain Eukaryota; kingdom Metazoa; phylum Chordata; class Mammalia; order Carnivora; family Canidae; genus Canis; species Canis aureus. The sequence continues at coordinate 67,468,246 of NC_135611.1, read as the reverse complement.
TCTCCTGAAGCTGAGCTTCACATCATAACATAATTATCTGTGTCTCAGATGTTGGATTTTCTCAAATGTCAGTGATTCAATTATCCAATACTTATTGATTCCTGACCCCTTCTGTAAGAGTGCTGGATGCTGTGGCTTGTAGCAACGTAGGGTATTGTCATCAGCAAGATAACCTGACTTATTGGGGATACTGGGAACACATAGAGGATAAATGAATAATAGACAATGGGATGAAAGCAGCCACCATTCCCTGGATACTCTGTGCCAATCTCAGACTTAAGTGTTGCCATTTTTATAATAGAGACACAAATGCATCTTCTTGCCCACACGTGAAAGCTTAGTTCCCTTTGGTGTCACTACAAGAGAAGCATATATTCAGTATCAAAAAGTGTTGAAAATAGCATGTATTCACTGAAGACTTCTGCGGATTTATGGGTATGTGTGTATTAATGTATTTGTATTTGTCTGTACATATGACATATATCCCAGTAACTGGAAAACTTGCTTAAGAAAACTTTTTATAGGACTCTTCCACATCACATAATGGTTGCCCTAATTTCCTTCAACTCTGCAAAAAAAAAAAAAAAAAAAAAAAGATCACTTGGCTGTATATTTAGAGACCTACTGCCCCCCTCCCAGCCCACCTCCACTCCTTCTTATACATTCAGGTTAATATTTTTCTGTTCTCCAGGTGCTCCCCAGGAGTACAAACAAAAGCTCCTCTTAGAAATAAGATTCGATTAGAGAGACTGGGAGAAAGACTGAACAATCTCCGTTTAATTTTGTTGTCAGGCTGTATGTGTGTTAGACGGTGGGGCATCACCTTATGTATTTGGGCAACACGTCTCCAGTTGTTAATGAATTCAGGTTATGGAACCTTATGTAACTTGAGTTGGTTTTTGAAAGATGAGTGTGATTTCTTTGGAGACCTTGTGATGGAGGGGTTTCTAAGAGGAGGAGCAGCATAGGTGGGTGTGGAGAGAATGGCATGAGGACCACATTCCCCTTGCTACTGTTGATCCAAATACAGTTGTTGACTTGTTTGCAGCAGAGGATCCATGCATGAGAGGAGTTGGGCTTCCTTTTGGTGAGAAGAGTGAGGTCTCCACATAAGAAATCAAACACAGAAATTTGTTGTTTTTCTATGCAATATTATGAAACATTTAACAGGATAAATGCAGTCCATGTGTGCCTCTCCAAAATTCTGTAGGGTAAGTGGTGTTAAGTCTCTTCTGCAAGTTAGGAGCCAGGTTCTATAAAAGGGGAACTGAGTTGGGAAAATCACTTGAAGTGCTAGAATTAGGATTTGAATGAACTGAGTTTGATGTGACTCCAGAGTTCATTTTCTTTAACTATATGCTTAGAAAAATAGACAAATTGCAGATGTTTCTTAGCTTAAGATCTGTCCTGTTTATTTCAGCTGAACTTGGAAGAAGTAAGAACTTTGCCCTGTGTATTTTATCAAGCAGCTAAAAATGCAAACAACTATGTTTCACATAATTTATAAAATGTTTTTGGACAAAGGATTAAACAGCTGAATTTCTATTTAGTTTTTTATTCTAAGGGAATTTTTTAATAGCTATTGCACTGTACTATAGAGTTAACCTTATGAATAACCTTTTTAAAAAATGTAAATCCAGTCATCTTCTGTTTTATTTTATTTTTGTTCTTTACATGTTAGAAAACAGAAAACCTTGTATTGCTTTTATTAATGATAACAAACTATCTACTGATATAAAAATATATAGACGCTTATGTCATCTATCTTACTGCACCATCCATGGTATCCAGAACATTCATTAGAGAGGTAGGGGACATGCTTCTTTGATTTCTGATTTTAAAAGGAGTATTTGTGAGGTTTCACCAATGAAAAGATGATCGATGTAGATTGGGGTACCATAGGAAGATTTCACAATTAAAAGATTTCTTCTAGTCAAAAGATCTCTTCTTTGAAAATTTGCTAGAATCAACTTGTTAAAATAAAAAGGTGATTTTTAAAGTGTCCTTTGAATTTATAACATTTTTTCCCCTGTGGTTCTACTATTTTCCTTTTCTTCATGATACGGATTTCCTGCTTTCTTCTAAAGTGGGGATCAATTTACATTTTTTAATACACTTTTTGATACAGTTTAATATACCCTATTCCACAGGCAGCACAAACTAGTCAGGGAAGATGATCTGATAGGGGAGCGGAGGTGTAACACCTAATGGGCAATTTTTCTTAAAGTAACTATGTTCGTAAGTGGGTTTCAATATTGAGATGAAGAGCCAGGAGATGGTTTTACTTACTTTAGATAGAGCTTAGCAGGCAATCACAATTGACTAACTTGTCTATTCACAGTTTTATATAGAATTGGCTTTTGGACTTTTGGCAAGGTGAGGTAGGCATTTAGGGAAATCTTGGTCTGAGTAGCAAGTGGGGGCTGTCTTCATTTACTGATCATGCATTGCTTAATTTATGTACTTTCTTTTACCTTGCATTGTTACACAAATAAGTGGAGGTGACTTACCTCAAAGATAGTTATCCAAATGGCAAAGAAAAAATAGGGAAAAAGATGCCTGGTAAGTAAGAATGCAAATATCATGAGGAAAGCCAGTTTGTGGCAAATAAACCTAAGTTTTTCTGCCACCAAGGCCCACGCTGTTATTCTAGTTGAACATCAGATTAGATGCTAAGCTTGAAAAGGAAACACATAAATTAGTTACTTGCCTTTACCCCATTGCTTTAAGTGGAAGCAAAGCCTTTCCTACTTAGTATTAAATTCTTAAGCTGGGGTCAAAGAGGAAGGCACAGGATATAAAGTGGTGGTTCTTATTTTAAGGGGATTAATCCAAGTACCTTTTTTAGAAAAATGTTTTTCTTCAGAAAAAGTAAGAGTTATGGATTTTCTCCCAAGAAAATGAATTGAGGATCGTGTCGACATAATTTTGTTCCAGTGTGCCTTTCGATACTTGCCTACAGTTATCTGTATTGTAAATGATAAATTTTCTTCGAGGCTGAATTTAGCATTAGGTGAGCCAAGGCCGTGCTGCTCAAGCTATAGTCTGTAGGCATATTCTGAGTTCTCTGAAAATTTAAAGAATTGGATGCTTTTATTTTGGTGAGTCCCAAATTCCTATATATTTAAGATGACCTGGATCATTGAGGAATAGTTCAGAGACATTATTTGCATTTGTGCTAACGGTATATCTTTGCTAAATGAACGTCTGAATTGCATCCTACTGAAGGGTCCTCATGAAGGCTTAAAAGTAGTTCATGTAGATAAAAGTGATGGGAGAATTTAGGTGCAATGTGGCAGCTAATACATATTATAAAGCGTAGGAGACTTACAGTGAGTAAACTGTGGTATTTATATTAGCTGATATCATACTTTTTTTTTTTTTACCATGAATGTTGTGCAGCTCCTGAATTTAGACGCATGAACTTGACAAACCTTGTTAACAATAAATATAAATAATCAGCCAAAAACTTTAGTAAGTGACCTTACATTTTCCTTATTATTGTAATTTGGAATGTGTTACTAAATTTTTGGGCCCATCAAAAGCATGGATCAGGGGCTAAAAATGACTATTGAAGAAGAGCAGCAAGGGTTACCGTAGCAGAGACTGAAATGATGTTCCATCGTGATCAAAATGAAAAGACTCCAACCCCAAAGTGAGATGTAAAATAGGAAACAACCAAGTAAATATTTTTCACTAGTACATGTAATATTTGCAACACTGCGCAAAACATAATTTATTATGCTAAATAGATGTTAATTGGATTTTATCGATCACTGTTCTTTGGATGAACAAACTCTTATCATAATCAGCTAATCCTCCGAGATGATCTGTCTACAAGTTAACAGTGAGAAAGTTTTCCTTTTTAAAGCTTAGTATTTTCCTCATGTTTGAGAAACACTGAATCAGGAGTTTTACTCTTAAACGGTTTTAGGCCCCTGGGGATTGAACAGAGCCTGCTTTCTTGCCCATTAAGGGGATCTTTTTTTTTTTTTTTTAATTTTTATTTATTTATGATAGTCACAGAGAGAGAGAGAGAGGGGCACAGAGACATAGGCAGAGGGAGAAGCAGGCTCCATGCACCGGGAGCCTGATGTGGGATTCGATCCCGGGTCTCCAGGATCGCGCCCTGGGCCAAAGGCAGGCGCCAAACCGCTGCGCCACCCAGGGATCCCCAGCGCCACCCAGGGATCCCCCCATTAAGGGGATCTTAAGGTAAGAGTCCTACTGCTCACCCAGGTGCTAGGGCTCCCCTAAGGGAGTGCTTGAAGCCTGGACACGCAGAGGGGGCCCCGTGATTGTGTCACGAGCCCTGTGGGGTTGCTCCGGCACCCGAGACCTGTGCTCTCAGCTAGTTTTACTGATCGGATAGAGAACGGAGACATAGTTCATGATGAAGCAAAATGACTTCTTTCAAGAGGGAACCCCAGCCACTGGAGAAGCCTTATCTTTCGGGTAGGCCCTCCCAACAAATCTATCCAGTTGCTTGAGTGCCATTGCTCAGGTTCCTGCCTTTCCCCTGGGGGAGCTCCTGTGCCCACCTCTCCCTGCCCCCACCTGCAGGCCTGGCTCTCCTCCCCCCCTGGGGGGGGGTCCCTTAGGCTGGTAACTCTGACCTTCGCCCTGCATCCCGGATACCATCCTGGGTTTCCATCACCACCCGGCGGAAATGACCATGAGGCCATCTCTACCTGTAAAAGGAGAGTCAGAGGCCTGGTGCTGTGACTGCCACCCACGTGGGACCTTTTCTTAACCTGAGGAACTCCTTAGCCCCACGTCCTCCCTGGAAGCCCAGTGTTGATAATCACTGTGCATTTCTTCAGGCAGCAGATGTCACTGCAGCTGTTTCATCACCATGGATGTGCGCGTTGGATCCTCATGGATTTATTTTCATTTCTCAGGTGTAGACGGGTATTTATGTGCTTTTCTGTGTTCCAGGAAGCAATTTGGGGCCAAAGCTACAGTGAAGAGGATAATCACAATGATGTTTCCGTCCTATTTCGTTCCAGTTTTGCCCCTCCGGATACATATGTCTGTTTTCTCATCTTGTCAATTTTTAAAAATTTTCCGGAACACATTGTCTTTTAAATTGAATGCTGATCAGAGTTCCATATACACATGCTTAACAGGGAATTTTGGTTTTGTGTTTGAAAAAAAAAAATCAGGAGCTAGCTGTTTAGATTTAGTGAGCGTTGAAGGGGTAAACACATTTGAGGTTCCCCAACTAGTTATGTGTACTTGTGGGTGGCAAGATTAAGTGGCTTTCATCCAGCGGCAGACCGAGTCTGTTATGGGGTCTTGGAAGTCATCCAAATGGTTAATTGCTATTGAAATAACATTTTGGTAAAAGTTGGTAGGAACATTCTTAGTTATCCGAGCCAGCCATATAAGTTAGAGGCTTAGAATGAATTTCTCCCTTGCCCCCCATAGTACTTCTGTCCCTATTACTGATGAAAAGATTTCCAACCAGATTGCTGTATTCTGTGTTGCATAGTAATGGACAGTGTGACATTAATTTGATTAATCGCATGTACTGTTATTATGTTTCTAAAGTATTTAAGATCCTGTTGAAATGTTTATAGAAAGCAAAAAACCCAAACCCAAACCCAAACAAATCCCAAACCACTCCTTGGTAGCGCTATGGAATATACATGCAGATGATTCATAAATGTGTTCATAGCCAAAATCTTTCCTCTGAGATCTAGAATCATATATCCAACTGCCTACTTGACATCTTCTCTGGTATGTATCAACAAAATTAATGCCCGTTCTTTTTCATATGCTATTTATTATTCTTTTTGGCAGCCTTCCCTATATGTGGTGAATTTCTTGCTTTTTGAGTTCTCATGGCCTCAGGAACGAGTGAAACGCTCACCTTTCCAACCATCCTTATAGCTGTGATACCAGCAGGTGACCAAATCTGCACCATTCAGACAACCCAAAGGAGCTTTGATTAGGAAACCGTTGACTGCAGAAGGGAGGCACCTTGGGGTTTTCCATCTGCAGAAAGTGGAAGCATAGACCTGAGAGGCAAAGTCTGGGTATTGGGAGCAATATTGTCTGGGCCCAGTAGTGGGTCCCCCCGCTAGAGAGATCCTAGAGGGTATCTTAGTCATCACTTGGGCTTCCTCATATCCTTTACTAATGTTCTTTTTTGCTGAAAGTGATACAGTAGATTTTACTGTTTACAATAGAGAATCCGAATTGATCTCCCCCTCCCCTTAAATTAATCTTATTTATCCAGTGTGCCAAGACTCAGGGAACACTACCATTGTCTAGCTGGGTATATGAGCAAGAAGTAGGGTTATACATTCTGAACACCTTCTCTTCTTCATGTCTACATCTCACGCAACACCAATTCTTGCTGATTTTTGCATCTTATGTAGGTTTCGGATGGTTGCTTCACATCATCTCCATCATCTGCTACCTGAATTAAATATATATATTTACCAGCATGCTGCAGCTGTGTCTTCACTCGCCCATCACCCATCTATTCTATGTAGATGTAGCCTGAGTGATTTTCCAAAATCTGATTTAGAACGGAACCCTCCGCCTCCCCCAGCTTGAATCTTTTTTTTTTTTTAAGATTTTGTTTATTTATTTATTCATGTGAGACACAGAGAGAGAGGCAGAGACATAGGCAGAGACAGAGAGGGGAGAAGCAGGCTCCCGGCAGGGGATGTGGGACTTGATCTCAGGACCCTGGGGTCATGACCTGAGCAGAAGGCAGATGCTCAACTGCTGAGCCACCCAGGCTGCCCTTGAATCTTTTTTTTTTTTTTTTTTTTTTATGTCTTCCTATAACATTTAAACTTCCTTGTCTTTGCCTATAAGTCCTTGTTGGTCTTTTTATTTTCTTCATCTCTATCCTTATCGCTCTCATTTTCTCCAGACCAACCAAATATTCAGTCCTTCTTATTTGTTCTAATCTTCCCTGCTCCAGGTCCTTTGCACTATTTGTTCCTACCACCTGCAATGATCTTTCTTCTCGTCAGCTAATAACTCTCCTTCTTCAGATCACAGCTCCAACTTCTCTTTGTTAGAAGGATCTTCAGGCCTTTTCAATGAGGTCGTATATTCTTCAGGCCTTTCCGATGAGGTCATATCTTCAGGTCTTTTTGGATGAGGTCATAGCTTGGCATTATATGATCCAATAACCAGCCTCTCTTTTATAAAGATTAGCACAGTTTTTGTTTTGCTATATATTTGTTGACGCTTGCCGATTTGTGTAATACCTCATCCATGTGGAAGAAGCCCCAGGAAGGAAAAGTACTAAAATGGTATCTGTTAGAGAACTTTAAATTTATGCTACTAGGTTTTCCATGCAGTTTGAAAATATTTGAGTTCTCTTATTTCTTTGTAAACTAAACTTCTTACTCACTTTTATAGTCCGTATAATACAGAAGCAAAGGGTTTCAGTATTAGATTTGGATTGAGTTTCGAGCAAGTTACTTAACTTTTCTAAACCTGACATTCCGTATAATGCTTAACAATTTATATATTCAGTATCTTTCTCTCTGGAGGGTTGGGTAGTATCTTATTAGATATTTTTACAGGAGTAAGCAGTTCTATTAATTAATATATTCCAGTTAGACTCCAACATCATTTCCATTAATGGAATATCTGCTGTGTATAGATCACTTTGCAAAAAAGCATAATAGGCAATAGGCTTTAAGAAGTTTACTACTGAGTTTGGGAAAACTCTACACATCATAGCACTATAAGGTAGGAAATGTAACATTTGTGAATCACCTACAAAGTTGTATGGTTAATCATAGGAATTCATGGATAAAGTGGAGATTGAGCTCACTAGGGAAGAAAAAGAGACTACAAGCCTTCGAAGCAAAAAGGAGGGGTAAAATAAGTAAAAAATGGATGTTTTATCATTATGAACTGTGAGCTCTGAGTTCATGCTGGTAATTCATGGCAAATAAGCATTGCAAGATTTCTGTGAATCAGATAGGAGGACACTGAGTACCAGATGGAATAGATTGCCTTTCCTCTGTCTGGGCATGTAGTTGATTCTTTAACCACTAGAACTGCGTTGCAGCTGGGAGCTATAGATCACCAGGGTTGGAGTGAGCACTGCCGTCCATGGTCCTTGCAGAGTTTATAGTCACTGTTTTGTAGGACTATTTTTAAAAACATTACTTGCTTTTTAAAAGTCATGTAGAGAGTTCTTAGAGAGATACATGGTAACACTATGGTTTGAAGAAAAAACTGTTGGAGACATGTTCTTCTGGTTAGTCTCAAAGGAGAAAAATTTGATCTTATTCTGTGTACTTGCAGTGTATCCATTTATTTTAACCTGCTGAAAATACATCTCAGTAGTAGAAAGATCTGAAAATCAAATTTTTGAGACCACTGAAAATTCCTTCTTTTCCATGAAAGAAAGATCCTCGTTCTTTGGGGGGAGTTGGGAAACACCTGTGCTTGATTGTTGGTCAGCGTTCCCACTGTTATTTGGGCTGAAACTATTTTCTATTTTAGTTTCTACAGTACACCCCAGAGGGAAGCTTTAAAAAGTTAGTGTGGGAACTGAAACTCCGCAGTTTCTCAATGTTTGTGTTCATCCATTGAGCCTTAAGTTAGCATTTATGAAAACATTAAAGTGCAGTCCTAAGTTGCTCTCGGGGCAAAGAGAGCACTGTTGGAATGGAGGTCACTTGCATGATGCAGCTTTTCTGCTTATGTTCAAAAGGAATATTTCATTGGAGGAATATCCTTGGGTGGTTGTATTTGCTAAGAGGAAGTCGAATTAATGGTTTGCCAACAGTCATAGAAAAATTTGTGTGCTGTTCTTTTCCTCACCCTTGGCCAACACGGCTTTTCACAACTGATCAGGTGGTGTTTGATTTTTTGTTTTTGTTTGTTTGGTTTCTTTTTGTTTGTTTTTAATAACAGCTGGATTGGCAGCACCAGAGATGGAATAGGTTAGGCTAGAATGGTCATATGATTCGGGATTTTACTTTGCTCTAGTATTGGGAGCCACTAATCCCACTAGAGCTACCTTAAAATAATGTAGACCCTGGAGAGCCAGTTATTCATTAATGGGTCTCTGGGATTATCTTATTTTATATTAAATCCTCAAATTATAGATAATTAATCATCTTGTGAACACAAACACCAATCTCAACATTGGAGCTAACGATACTGTTCTCTTTTGCCTTTTTAATCTCAGTTTCTTTTATCATATTTGAATTGTTTATGAAGCTACTTGGGGAAACAGAAAAGAAATATAACCCCATTCTCTGTAACAATGTTCTCCCTGTTGTCCTGTCTTTTTGCAGCTTAAAATGTAAGCAACGTACCTTTTTCTTCTCTCACTTGGACTCTTTTCTTCATTCTGTTTATGCAGTTTCTTATTTTTTTCTCATATTTTATGCTTTCATTCCCTTTTGGTTTTCTTTTTCTTTGTTTATCTTGAGCTTCTAAGACAGGCACCCTTTTCAAGAACAAGTAGACAGGGATCCCTGGGTGGCTCAGCGGTTTAGCACCTGCTTTCAGTCCAGGGCATGATCCTGGAGACCCCGGGGTCGAGTTCCTGTGTGGAGCCTGCTTCTCCCTCTGCCTGTGTCTCTGCCTCTCTGTTTCTCTCTGTGTCTCTCATGAATAAATAAATCTTAAAAAAAAAAAAACAAAAAAACAAGTAGACAGAGTTTTGGTTTAGATAATACTTTTTAAATAAAAAAAAAGGTAGAAACATGTTTTTACCTTGCTATTTCCTATTCTGTAATCCCCATAACAATCTTCTCAGATGGTATTTTTGTTATATCTAAAATACTTATCTCTTCTAGGCCTCAGATTTTCACCAGTAAAATGATAGAAGAGAAGGGGGATGGTCGGGATGGTTAATGTCAGAGACTGGCTGCAAAATCAGGTCTTTGACCTGAGAGCATGAATTGTTAACCATTTCATAGCGAGGAACATGCTTTTATTTGGATGACACTGGGGTATACACTATTCTTTCCTTTTGAACCTTTCGTGAAGCATCTTCTAATGTGGTTGGGAGCTTTTGTGGTCCTTGTAGTTTGATAAAGGACTTGATTTGCCAGTTGAGTTGCTCCTATAGTTTGATTCCCCTTGAACCTGAGAACCCAGTTGAGAAATTTTTCTCAACCTGAATTCTTCTCTAATTGATCATTTCTTGCCAATTGCTTATTCAGAAACAGTTGTCTCTTACTAATGTTGAATCAAAATAAAGCCAGTTCTTTTAATATATTAAAATAAATTTTTGCTACCTTCAGACATACTGTGATTATGGAGTATTTTGACTTTGGAAATATCTATTTATATGCAAATACAGAGCACTGTACACTCATTCTCTACTGACCCTGAGTTCTGGCCTTCTATTATTAACAGGGTTACGGTATATCCAGACAACAGGCTGGAATTGTTAGTAAGATATTTAGTCTTTAGACAGTTTCCAGAGACAGCAGGCTGTACTACCTTTTCTTACCTTTTACTGTTCTTTGCAATTTGGGTTCCTTTGAAAAGGCAGGTGATGATTACAAAATTGGCTATAGGACAAAGACTCCCTTACTTTTTGGGGTAATGTAACTCTGATTATTCTCTCTAAAGTTGCTTTTCATTTTAGCAACTGCTTCTCAAAACATTTCAGCATCACATAACATAAAAGCTATGTAGGTTGGAGAGCCATGGGAGGAGTGCCAGGATTTCAGAAATTGGACAAATCTTAGAACAGGAGGTCTTAAGCTTAGATCTGTGGTTCTTTACAGATGTCGGTAAAGGAGTGTGTGTGTGTTCCTGGGGAAAGTATTCTATATTTATGTGAGATTTCAAACAAAAAATAGAGAAAAAAGTGAGAAAAAAAAGAAGATCAGAGAGGAATAGAAGGAAAGAGCTGGGAGGGAAGAATTGACACACTGGGACAAAAGGGGTTAGGTAGGTTGTAAACAGAAGAGTTGAGAAAGTTTCAAGGGCCTGGGAATTGAAATATTTTAAATATACCACTCCTTAATATTGTTATCTCATTTTTTTTATCTTTGAAAATGTTCTTTTCCTACATTTTCCAGTTTGATTTTGTCTACTATTCGATGGAGAAAGGAATGAATATATCCAAAGGAATGAATATTGAGGACCTACCTAATCAATGTGCATGTAGACAATCTCGTTTCATCCTGAGATCAGACCTCGGGTTGAAGGATTTCAAGATAAGGAAACTAAGACTGAGAAAGACTAAACTATTTGCCCAATAGACAGTTAAAGAGATGGGTAGAAGGTAGGGAAAGCTGGAGTCCTGAAAGACCCTGGAGAGAAAAGCGCAGCAAATTGTAAAAGCAGCCTCTTCCAAAGAGAAGGCAATGAGCCCTTCTAATAAGCCTCCTGCACAGGTTTTCTGTGTCAATGGAGGAAAGGGAAAATTTTGGTGGTCAAAGTAAGTGCCAGGTAGGCTGATGCTTTTGCTTTCTAAGATTGTCGTAGAGGAAGGAGATTAAACTACGGCGCAATTTTCGGTCTGGTTCCTAAATCTTCCCATGTAGCAGGTAAGCTCCCTGAGGAGACTAGGCGTCAAAGAAGGCTAAATGTTGTGCTAATTTTACTCGAAGCCTTCTTTTTAGAGTTTTGTGTTGTCTGAAAGTTTTAGAAGCTGTTCTGTTTTCAAATGTCAGTTGGATACCTAGAACAAACACAAAGCTGTTCCTCTCAGGGATTACAAGAATTTTTATTCCTGCAGAATGTGAATTAAACAGTTTTATATTTTGCCAAGGCAACGGGAGGGACATTTTAGGGAGGGAAAAGTTGTTGGAGATTGAATTCTGCTAAGACGCAAGTTCAGTCCTTTTGTATTGGAGTTTGAGGGACAGGTTTACTTTTCCCGCCGTGACGTTTTTGTGTCACATTCTGTCTGTTTAGAAACAAACTATATGGTGTAGAGAGTGAAGTCCTTTAGAATAAAGACATAGTCTTGAGAAATAATAGAATGTAAAAGTTTGAAGAGTTAATAATAGACCCTGCAAAAAAAAAAAAAAAAAAGTGAGGGCAGTTGTCTCAACCTTACCAAAATGATGGAATCTTTTGGGGAGATTGTCAAGATTGAGAACATTGTTTAAAGTCATTTCAGGCTCTATGATTTTTTTCCTCTGTGTTTTATATTTGAAGTAAAACCAATACAGTTACCATTTTTGAGATTCTTCATCTTTTGCTTGCCTTCAATTCAGTTCACCCAGAATCTCTCTGTTAGGTACAGTAGGTGGAAAAAAAGGTTTCTGATCTTGAAAAGCTTACCCTGGGACTGGGAAGATGCACAGATAAATATTGTATATTTGGTATATAAGAGAGCGTTGTACAAGTGCTAAGGATATGCAGAACAGGAAACACCAGTAAACAGTTGTCAGATTTTTTTCATAAAAACATTCAGTTTCACACTGAATGTTTCAGACAACTGTTCGAGATTTTTAGATGTACAAGGTAACATGAATTCTGAATTTTTTGTGGAGTCTTTCAAGTAAACAAATTCAGTAAGAAGCAAGTGCTGTGAAGGAAATGACAAAGAGCGACATGTTAGAAAAAATCCTAGAAGGGGGTGCCGGGGTGGCTCAGGCGACTGAGCATCCAACTCCTGGTTTTGGCTCAGGTCATGATCTCAGGGTCCTGATATTGAGCTCTGTGTTGGGCTCCACACTGAGTGTGAATCCTGCTTAAGATTCTCTTTTCCTTTCCCTCTGCCCATCACGACCCTGCTCAAGTACACACACTCTATTTCTCTCTCTCTCTCTCTCTCTCTCTCAAAAAAAAAAAAAAAATCTTGGAAGGAACTACTTTAGTTAACAGGCCAAGGAACGCTTCACCAATAAATGGCCTCTGTGCCAAGACCTGAATGATGAAAATAATCTGGTGGAGGGGAGGGTACTCCAACCTGACACAGGCAGAAACTTGGATTTTTGAGGGGCAGAAAGAAGCTCAGTGTATGTGGAGCATGTTGAGTAAGGGCAGGAAGGGGAAGGAGATAATGTGAGAGAGGAAGGTAGGGGCCAGATTATACTGAAGTTGAGAAGCTAAAGTACAGAGTCTGGATTTAATTCTCATTGCACTGTGTAGATGAAAAAAAGATTATTTGTATGTCCAGAAAAAAACTTAATCTGGGTGTCTGTAGACAGCTCTCATAGGTCTGCTAGGACAGAAATCATGAAACCTGTAAGGAGTGGGTCTAGTCGTCCTGAGACATGGGAGGAGTTGGAAATTAGGGAAGATGAAGAGAAGTGTGGATGGACTGAGGACAGAGTCTGGAAATAGAGACAAAAGAAATTGCTAGTAGATGACAGGAAGAAAGTGAAGGATGTGGAAAAAATCAAACTGATCCCTAGGTTCTTGGTTTTAGTCACTTGGTATGTTATATTGCCACCTAATCAGATGAAAAATGGAGTGAGGAGAAGAAGCTTGAATAAAAGGAAATAAAAGCTGAAACACTTGAAAAGTAGGGTAAGGGCTTTGTCTTTAGCACAAAGGCAACAGCAACAGAAACACTTAAGAGACATAAATTTTACAACAACAACAACAAATATCGTCTCGGATGGGCTGAGACCCCAAAATACAAATTCAGTCATCACCATTCTCTCTGCCCAGAGATCCCGATTACCGCTTTGTAGGCTGGCGGGACATGAAACTTTATTACTGTACCGTGTCTCTGGTTTTTTCACATCAACGGTTTCTGGCATGTTCTTTGTTTCTACTAGGAAAATCTCACTCAATGCCAAAAAATAACTGTTTTGCGCAGTACGTTGGTGCTTTGGTAGCTATTCAAAATGGTCTTCAGAACACACAAAAATTATTTTCTTATTAGGATAGAATATTTCTTAAGCCTTTGGATGCTGGCTAGAACTATGTTGTTGGTTATCCTTGATCTGGAATTCTCAGCCTACATGATCATGTGAACCAATTCCCTACAATAAATCTCTTTCCTTGTGTGTCTGTCCTGTTGGTTGTGTTTCTCCGGCGAGGCCCAACCCACTCTTTATATTAATGTACAAAAATTCAGCACTTTTTGATTTTCAGTCTTCAACCATCCATCATCCCAGTGAAGACTTTCACTTCATTGAGTACACCTTTATACCCGAAGAGACTGAAGGAGTGAGGTAGACTCAATACAATCACTGATAATGTTCTCATCAGAGCCTAAAGATAAAAGGAATCATGTGTATGAATATTTAGTGGCTCTCTACACATAATCCTGGGTTTCTAAGACTCTATTTGGGATCAACATGGTCAAACTAGCACTAAGGTATTGTCTTCCCTTTTTTTCTTCTATTTTCTTATGAGTATATAGTACAATTTCCCAGATGCTGCACAGTACCTGATATTACAACAGATTGAACAAATAAACAAAAATGAGAACCTAGTTGTTTTCTTTTAACTCAGACGTGAAATAGATTTGCAAAAATGTAAAACAATGCTCTCTTCATATTGTTTTATTTCTTAGAAGATTATTTATTTATTTATTTATTTGAGAGAGAGACAGAGAGAGAGAGAGCGAGCGTGCACAAGTGAGGAGGGAGGGCGGAGGGAGAGGGAGAAGCAGACCCCACACCGAGCAGGGAACCCAACTTAGGGCATCATCCCAGGACCCTGAGGTCACGACCTGAGCTAAAGGCAGACGTTTAACCAGCTGTGCCACCCCAGCACCCCTCCTCATATAATTTTTTGTTTGCTTTAGAAAAGATTTTGCTAAAAGCAAAAAAGTGTGCTTTTTTTTTTTTTAATTTCTAAAATTCATTTTGTTTTCTTTCAAATGAGGCTTCATTCCTGGCCTAAAATGGCCAAGCTGAATACAAGTTCTGCCAAACAGAAGCGTTTCTGAGGGCAGTCTTTTAAGTACAACTTTAAAAGGAGCCTGCAAGGAAATGGGCAGGTAGGTGGCTCTGTGGACGAGGCTTCGACAGCCCAGCTCCACTCCGGCCTTCCCAGCTAGGAGAATTACAGGGGGAGAGGGAGCAAGGGCAGGGTAACTGCAAGATGTTTATAGGGGAGGAACAAAAAAAAAAAGAAAAAAGAAAAAAAAAACTTCTTTTAAAAGAAAACAAAAAGACAACCAAACCAGCACCCATATCTGTAATTTTTATAAAAACATGCTATTTAGATTAACATATGATGGATTGATGGTTGTTAATCCTTAGATAACGAATAAGCTTTTTGGGAGCGTCTCAGGTTGAACGGCTAATGTGGTCAATATTGGTCCAACTCACAGAAGCAAAAGCTCTTTGAAGGCCTCGGTAATTTTTAAGAGTGGGAAAGGGATCCTGAGACTAGGACATTTGCTCTAACAAGGCTTTCCCATACCCAAGCGTGCCTCTCGGAAGGCTGTTCAGCGCGCACCTCCAGGCGTTACTGCCTTTCATCAAATGATCGCGTGTGGAAGCGCCACAAACCAGTCGCTATTGTTGGTTTTGCTTCTGCCGGCCCTTGGCCATCAGGTGGTTTCTCTCCCACAAAGGTGCGTTTGGCGCCGCCCGGGCAGCCGCGCCTTGCTGTGTTGGGGGCTGGCGTCGGGGCCCTGGCCCGTCCCCCGGTGCTGAGCACCCACAGGTCCTCGCTGGCTTTCAGTCCCTGCTCTTGCTCTGGGCCCGCGGCCCGCCTCTCCTCCCTGCTCGGAGATGCAGGTGGGCCGCTGAGGCCTTCTCTGGGCGGCCGGCGGTGTCCCGCTGCGCGGGTGTCCGTCGTGTCTGGTAGTTCGTCCGTCCGGCTGCTGAGGGCCCTGAGCACGAAGGTGCTTCTACTCCTGTGGCAATTGTGCTTCTATTTTAGCTTTTTCATGCGCATCCCGAATAGCTGGCAGCTGCCCGTCCCTGGGCAGGCACAAGCGCGTGCGGCCCGTCGGTGGCTTCTGGCCCAGCCCTGGCCCGGCCACCTGGTCGCGGCCCCTCCTGGCCTCGTGGTGCTTCCTCAGGGCCCTCCCCGCTGCGGCCGGCCGTGTCTCAGAGTTCGCAGCCCCAGTGTGACACCTCCCGAGCGGCCCCTCCCTTCCGATGGGACGCTGAGAGACTGGGTGCTTTCTGTCCCTCTCCTCACAAGGGGGTAAACAGCACCTGCGTGGATTATTTAAAACGTGTACAAAGGCTGTGGCACAACTACGGTGCAGAGCCAGCACGCGGGCCTGTACCAGCTTCCAGCCGGGAGAAGCCCAACACCGGTGGGGGCTGAGGAAGATCAACGGGCGAGCATTGGCGAGGGACTAAGATGAGGGAGGCCTTCTGACCTGACCAAGCCGGGAGTCTGTTCTGGAAGGTGCGCGGGCAAAGTCGCCAGGGCCCCGTTGGCCTGGAGAGGGTGGCTCGAGGAGTCCTAGTAGGTGCACTGGCAAAGGTCACAGAGGGCCATCGGTACCAAGCAGAGGAGTGGAACTTTCTTCCAGTTTGGTTAACAGGAGACCTTCAGTGTATTTTATTTTATTTATTTTTTATTTTTAAAGATTTATTTATTTATTTATGATAGAGACAGAGAGACACACACAGAGAGAGGCAGAGACACAGGAGGAGGGAGAAGCAGGCCCCATGCAGGGAACCCAACGTGGGACTCAATCCCGGGACTCCAGGATCACGCCCCCGGCCAAAGGCAGGCGCTAAACCACTGGGCCACCCAGGGATCCCCCCGTTAGTGTATTTTAAATAAGAATTAATAAAAATATTATGTTAGTGTACTAAGGATACATAAAAATAAAGGCGTTTTAAAATGATGGAAACCTAAAAAAAATAAAATTAAAATAAAATAAAATAAAATAAAATAAAATAAAATAAAATAAAATAAAATAAAATATAAAATAAAATGATGGAAACCTATTTATCGTTCATTGTTTTCCGTGCAGTTAATCCTATTTCCTGTGTTATTATGTTGTTCCTAGAAGTATATCTTAAAGATAAAATTTCCATTAATCCATAAAATCCATAGGACATTATTTACTCATCTAGATATTACATTATGGCATTTATGAATATGGGACTTGTTTCTTTGGTTATTCTTTTTTAAATAAAAAACTGCTATTTAGTCTAAGTACTCAGTGCCCCCCCCCTTTTCGTGAATTGAAATAAGAAGTTTCTGATGTTTGTATTGTGTGTTTTTGAAAGCCGATGCTGTTAATCTGTAGGATGCAAATAGGATTTAGTTTTAAAAGGCAAATACCTATGTTTGTTTCTGAAGTATTTATCATTTTTTATTTGATGTTACTTATATAAGATGGTCTTCATGCAGTCTTGCTCTTTTTTTAAAGTATAAATCTAATGCATGTTTATTATGGAACATTCAGTGAATGTACATAAAAATAAGAAAAGACAATTATAGCTTCCCTTTGAAAACAGTTAACTATTTGTTATATATTCTTTTTTTCCAGTCATACGTGCATGTCTATGTGTAGCTATATGAATACACACATCTGCGTGATTGTATTTATTTTACGTATATATTTTTTTAAAAAATGAGTATGGTATTTTATAACTTGCTTATTTTACTTAACATTGTGAATATCTTCCATCAAGTGGTTTTAGTAATTCATTTTTAATGACTTTAATTATTCATCAAACTGATTTACCATAATTTTACAAGTTACCTATTATTGGACCTTTGAAATACTTTTCTCTTTCTTTTTCATTTTATTTTATTGGTTTTAAGAGATTCTACTTAAAGTAATCTCTATACCCAACACAGACTCAGACCCAGAACCCTAAGATCAAGAGTTGCATGCTCTGCTAACTGAACCAGCCAGGCCTCCCTGTTTTTCTCTGTTTTGAATAATGTATTGATGAGATGGGCATCTTTTTTCCTTTTTTTTTAAAGCTTTGTACGTATAGAAATTGCTTATCTAGTTTACATACTTTGGAGTGTAATTTGGAAGGTATCTATCTCTTTAAAGGTTTTTGGTTTTTTTCAAGGTTTTGATTCTCATTGTCAGAATCCTCAGAAAAGTTATATCCTAAAAAATTCATATCATAAGCCTCATAACTTTTTCTTTTATTTCTTAAATGATGTATTTGAGACCTCTTGCTCAAGAGACTGTAAGGAATACTTGTAAGGCCACATTAAAGAAATTACATTAATTACAAGTTACTACACAGATGTTTCATTATTAAGTTTTGTGATGGGTAAATCACAACTAAATAGAACTAACCTCTTATTAGGAATCTGAGTTCTTAGCTGGTGACAGAACTATAGTAAATACGCTTAACTCATAAAGAATGAGGGAAACGCATAGCGTAGAATTTCCTGACTCTAAGCATTACAGCCAGTTATTCTGGAAGACTGTAGAAGTAATTTTTAGAAGTTGTTAGGAATAGCACAGTGTTCTGTGTTTGGGGTGATGAAAGTAAATATCATGTCAGATAGGTAGCTACTCCATGGTGTCTACTGGGTGAATTGCCACTATATGGAACCAGTTGTTGGCAGATGTACTCGGTTGGCCCTTTGGTGCGAGTGCTTGCTTCTTCCTTTCTGGAGCCATGCAATAAATGCATATTATTTCATTGTACTCAGAAACTAGCATTAACTAGGCCGCATTGATTAGCCCATTTAGCAAAAACATTCTATAGAGATGAAATATCAGCACTTTTTTTTTTTTTCAAATTAACTTGTATTGAAATGCTGGAATAGTTTGAGCAAGCTTTTATTTTGTGACTTTTGTCCTTTCTAATGATCTGATTGGTAATCCCTACAAATTAATATACTTTGCTCATCCCATTTCCTTAATAAGAAAATTATCATAGCTTAAAAGTGCAACTGGATGAAAATTGCTAAATGGTCTTAATGGCAAATATCACCGTATGTAATTAAGATGTATGACAGCGCATAGTTTATGCCAAAGTTTATTTTATAATGGAAGAAAATAACCATTTGAAAGCCTATAAGTCATTTAGAGAGCACTACTTTGAAATTGACAATCAGAAGCCATAATTGATGAAGACTTGTAAAAAATAATTTAAATTCACTACTGCCATAATATATCACTGAAAAAAACAAACAAACAAACAAACAAACAAAAAACAACCCTCTTTTGGCAGTGGAGAAATAGGCCACAGGTTTGTGAAGAAGCTGAGGCCCAGTTACAGTCCGTAACCCGTCTAAGATCTCAGGCCTGTTCTTAGTTAAAAGCAACCATTAGTCTGCTCTCCTTTGGTGAATCTGAAAGACATCTTGGCAAATCAGCCATGGACCTCAGAACGTGAGTATATAACCAAGAATAGAAACATCCTGCTTGTATAAATAGGGTTGGGATCCAGGATATCCTGTTTAAAAAAAAAAAAAAAAAGACATAATTTCTCCACAAATACACATGACCGATTTATCCTATTAATGTGCATGCAATCTGTGAGAATCAGGGAGAAAAAAAGAAAGAGAATTTGAGGTTACAAGAGGAGATGAATACTGAGAAAAAATGAAGTGGAAGAAATAACAAGAACCATCGGTATAGTAAGCATAGTCTGTACTTTGCCTGATAACTGATCGTTTTGTCATGTGAAATTTTTACATACGTTCTGAACTCTAGAGCAGAATTCATCAGATTTGAAATTTCAGTTTCTTAGGTAGTCAGAGTCCCCTTACCTGCTGTGACTTGAGCTTGCTTTGGGGGTTAATTGCACTAGTTAGACTAGTGGTCCATGAATACTGAGTGTGTTACGCAAACATTCTTAGGTTTTAGGGAGGAAGCAGAGTCGTCGGTCAGGAAGAGATGTCCCGGTGCAACCCTTGCAACACTGGATTCTGTAGTAATGCCCTTCATACGTGTTCTGGATAAATTACATTCTAGGGGGGGAAATTACAATCAAACGTGTTCCACCTTCAGTGCGACAAATAGGTGTACTGACATTTTAGTGATGTGGATCTTCGTTCAAGTCCACGCTGACGTGAGGAAACCTGCTGGTCTTTCTGCCGAGGTCCCTAGGCTGGTAGCAGCAGCCGGTGTACAAGTCCCACGTTTGTACTCAGCACTGAGACTATGTCGGAGGGTGGAAGCTCGAGCTGCTCTGGCATTGGGACTTCCTAGGTCCTATGACAGACAACCAGGAAATGTTCATGAAATGAAAGGTAATGAGGTTAGACTAGTGTTTTCGGACCAGTTGTCTCGCAGCTCCAGGGGAGCAGGACTGCAGCAGCCGAGGTGATGAGCTGGTAGCTTAGTGGGCAGGGCTCCAAGGAGGCAAATCCACTCTGTGTCAGAGTCTCAGGCCTAACAAAATGGACATTTTCAACTCCCGTCCTTATGTTTACACTGCCAAATACCCTTATTCCCTGAGCTTAAGTTCAGAGTGGTTAGGAGAGAGTGGTCCGGCAGCCCAGCTTGTGCAAATGAGGATCTTGGGATCTGAAATCAGAACGGATGGTGCCTGAACTTAGTTAACCCATCTCCCTGCAAGGGAAGGATGATAGGGAAAAGGGAAGATGCTCCCTCCCCGTAAACGAGGCCAATCAAGTCTTGGGCCTGTTTGTTTCCTTGTTTGATAATAAAAGACCTTTGCTTAGTAAGACTAGAGGATTGGGATCTGGATTTGAACCAGGCCTTACCTACTCTGTTTGACTTCGAATAAGTTACTAATTATACTTCAGTTGACTGATTATGTAAAGCAGATTGTTTCAGAGAGGAAATGAATCGATGCATCTTACGTACTTTGAACAATATCTGCAGCTTACTAAAAATGGAGTTCCCCTACTTACCAGTTTGCTCTCTTTCTGTGGATCTGTTCTGGAAGACAGTCAGTCCTTTCCAGGTACATTTAATGCTCAAAATGCATTGGCATTATTTTTAGTGTTTTTTTTCCTATTATTAGGTACTCCCTTTTGTTTATATGTCTACTTAGCTCTGTTACACGTAATGTCATTTCAGGTTCCTATATGATAGTGGACTCCTCAGATCATGACCCTGGAGAAAAAGCCAGACTTCAGCTGCCTACAATGAAGGAGAACGACACTCACTGTATTGATTTCAGTTACCTGTTATACAGCCAGAAAGGGTTAAATCCTGGCACTTTGAACATCCTGGTTAGGGTGAATAAGGGACCTCTTGCCAATCCAATTTGGAATGTGACTGGATTCACGGGCAGAGATTGGCTTCGGGCTGAGCTAGCAGTGAGCACCTTCTGGCCCAATGAATATCAGGTAAGCATCTGCGCTTTTTTGGTTTATGCTTTAGTGTCATTGGACCTCGTTGTGCGTCATACTTAGAGGTGAGACCTAGCCCTTTGGAACCGAGGTGGTCACTTTTGCCCCTTCCTCTCGCCCCGTTCTTGAGGACATGTTTAAATACATTGGCACACAACCTTTAAAGTAGTGAGAATATTTACACGAACTGAAAAAAACCACTAGTCTTAGGTACAAAGTCTGTTGGTTATTTGACGAAGAGCTACTTATTGACAGATCTATTTCCATGTTTCTGTTTGGGAAGAAAATGTCCTTTTTGATTTGAGTGCATTATTCAAACTGGATGGGTTTGCTGACTTCCTGACAATAACATTTGGAAAATAAACATGAAATAGTGTTTCATGAATTATATCATCTAAGGGGGAGGTATTTTGAATAGTTATTTACATTTTTTGTCAGTTACATGGAGTTTCAAAATAAGCAAACAGAGAAGGAAAAGCTATCCATGTCTCCCCCACCCCAGGAATCCTTAATATAATTATGACTAAACCAGACAATGAATAGTATCAGTATCTCCTTTATGTTTCATAAGACTTACTTTATATAGTTTAACAAAAAAAAAAAAAAAAAAAAAAAAAAGGATCATTTGCCAGTTTGGAGAGTTGCTCAGAATCCTCCCCGTAAGGTGCAGTACCACTATCCCCTGCTTTTTGAAACATCACCTTACACCACTTTGCTTTTACTGAAGTGAAGTTTTAGTAAACCGTATGCTAACCGAAAGAAATCTAAAGAGGATTTCCGCTTTTCTGAAAAAAAAAAAAAAAAAAAAAAAAAAAAAAGGTGGAAAGCTAAAATTGCCTGCAGACTCTGTTTTGCAGCGAGCCATTATGGAAGCAGCACTCAGCCCAGCTGCAAGAGGCATCCCACCAAGCTCCTTCTCCAGGAACTACATTCAACATGTTAGCATCAGGCTACAGTAGCTTTGAACCGTGTGAGCATCTGTGCTTTATCTGGATTTATTTTTGTGCATCTGTTAACAAGATGTGTTACCTAAGGTATCAGAAGAGGCAAAAAGCTTATTATTGGGGGTCAGGGGATGTTCAAAAATTTTTCCATACAAATTAATATAATTGCTTCTTCATTTTCCCCTGTTTATGTTTATGAAAAGTTTCCTAAGAACCCTGTGCTTGCGATAGCTGGGGAAACCTGTCCCTGGGCATGTTCCAAAATTCATTTTTGTGTCAGGTCTTGAAATTCGAACTTTTAAAAGACTTGTCTGTTTGTAGTTCGTTTACAGAACCTAATGAGAATGCATATGTAAAAGTGATGTTTTAAGTTGGTCAGTGGGTGATTTATAAGCTAAAAGCAGTTCATTTCTGCTTCTTAAAAATGAACAATTTCTTCAGGTGAAACTTGTCTTTAGGTCCTGGGTTAGGAGACAGAATGCATTGTTCTAATTGCTTTGTCATGAGTTGGTTTTCTGTTTTATTAAAAAGCCTCTCACTTCATAGGTACAGTTCCACTGGGAAGGTTCTTTGTTCAGGGCTGTGTGTCTGTGGAGGTTTCAGGGGGTGTTGATTCCATTATCCCGGAGCTGCAGGATGTCGTTCCTCAGTGTCTGTCCTCCCAGGGCCCTCCCAGGAGGCGCATGTGGCTGGCGGGTGGCTGGAAGGGTAGGAAACTAATGCTAAGGGCCTGGACGCTCATCTCTGGATATGGTGGGTCCTCGTGTGCTGGGTCACCCTCACAACGCGTTGTCATCACACTGACTTCTCTAGAACCTGTCATTGGAGCTTAACCCTGAAAAGAAAAAAGCTCTGATTTAACAAAAGAAAACTGCCAACGGATTCAGCCTCCTTACGATAAATGTAATCCCAAATAACAAATCAGCAAAATTGTTAGAAATTTGGTGTCTAGAGTCAGATTGCCCGTGTCCAACACTTTGCTATCTGCTATCTGTTCGTTAAGGAGTCAAATTGTTAGTTCTATCTTTTAGGAAAAACACAGATGTGGATTTTGATGAATCCAACAAATAATATATCTGGGTATCACTCTAATATGCCTTCACAACTAAGAAGTAGCATCTGTATAATTAATTACCTTTTCTTGTTTTTCGCAAGATCTGTCTTTGAGTCATTGATATTAATACCATTTTCTTAGGGCACACATTGCTGCGATGCTAATTTTCATGTTGAGTTACACCTCCATGGACTGGATGATTCTTTATTCAGTCTCATTTTGCCTGACAAAGCTCCCTAGGGTTACGTAGACCTTTGGTGTTTTAAGCAAGATGCGCAAAGGTGCGTGTGCAAGTTTCAACCTGGCCAGTAAAATCTTTTTGGGGATCTTCTGACAGAGAAGAAGATTACTACGTAACTTGGAACCTGTGGGTAAACATTTCTTTCTTGCAGATTGAAATTTGAGCAATAGATCATTACTTAAGTGATTAATTACTTTTCTTTTCACATCGTTTTTCCTTAACCTGCAGAACTTAACAATCAATGAGAGCAAAACACAGATAGAATAATTTTTATTCATGTGCTTAGTGCCCAATAAATTACTTGATTAATGATTTTATTGATTCAGTCATTTAGATACCCGCTTGTACCTTATATCAGTTATTAGAAACACCAGCATGACGTAAACTATATTTATGTAGCATTTTTGCTATTAGGAAATAACATGAAAAACTTTTGACTGTTGCTTAATGCAGAGTCTTTATGGATTTTTAATATTAAAAGGTAGCCATTGCATTATGCTATGTAGGAAGCCTACGTACTTTTTAATTCTTAAAGAAACTGCATATTTTTAAAAATTTTCCTAGATTCTAGATTAAATAGACGTGTGATATGCACAGAAACTATTCTTCCTCATTCCAGTTTCTTCAATTCTCCAGAGACTTTACACTCTCCAAAACTTCTTTAAGTTTTTGTTTAACCTTCTCACTTTTTAAAATTCCTTTTTCTTTTGTATTTTTAGTGGAAATTCCTATCTTTATTTGCCTGAGCCATTCCTTACCCAACCATCGCTCCAGTACACTCCTTATCACCAGCTTCAACAACAACGACAATCAAAAAGAAAATTATCCCAGGGTGCTACTACCTTTAATTAGTATAGGATAATTTTTATGTAAAAATCATATTCCCAGAAGTAGGGTAAAAAAAAAATCCAAACCTCTACCATAAGCTAGCTCTTCTCTTCTTCCCTTTTCTGTAGAACTAAGAATCTAAAACAGATGTAGTATATCTTTGGTGTGATTTGCCCTTCCTAGAAATGTCATCCAGCCAGATGCTAAACAGAAGATGTCCCCACAGGAAATTGATCATGCTGTGGACTGTTCAATAACGAGGAGATAGCAGTTTTTGACCCCAAGAAACTTGAACTCTTACTCGAAAAAGGAAAAAAAATACATGAAATTATGAAACAAAGGCAAAATTATGAATTTTGGTGACCTGCCAAATCAATATACGGCTCATGGACTTTGGAGCCAGCTCTTCCTTGGTGAACCTCGACTCTACTATGTAGCAGTTGTCCAGCCTGGAGTATATTCCTTAATTTTTTGAGTACAGTTTCCTTATTTGATACATCAGTACCTAACTGATTGGGTTGTTGTATTGAGTTACCTTTACACACACACACACACACACACACACACACACACACACACGTGTTTAGAAGGGTGTCTGACACATACTATGTGTTGACCATAAAGTCAAATCAACGTGATGGGTAAATACAAAATTTGCAAACTCTTGGATTTAGTGCATGTTCAGCATTTTCTTCTGTTTTGAAAGCGTGCTGGTCTTTTTTACGGTCACTTTTTTCTCAAGGCTTCATTTTTGTAGAGCAGTTTTAGGTTCACAACAAAATGGAGAGGAAGGTGCCGAGATTCCCCATATACCCCACGTGGCCACACACAGGGGCCGCTCCCTCATTATCCCCATCCTCCACCACGGGGACACTGGTTGCACTGGATGAGCCTGCCCTGACACGCGCTCATCCCTCGCAGTTCACAGGGTTCACCTTTGGGGACGCACATGTGTCTAATGGCAGACAGCCATCACTAGCATCACAGGGGATTGTCACTGTCCTTGAAATCTTCTTTCCTCTGCCTATCCATCCCTCCTCCTCCATGGTGTACTTTTCAGGTTTTGTGCTTATTCCTTTATTTCTTTTTTTAAAGATCTTGTTTATTTGGGAGAGAGAGCAAGCATGAGTAGGGGCAGGGGCAGAGGGAGAGGGATGAGGGCCTGTTGCAGGGCTCCATCTCCGGACCCTACGATTTGTGTTTGTTAAAATGTCTACTGGGGGCGCCTGAGTGGCTCATTTGGTTAAGAGTCTGACTTCGGCTCAGGTCATGGTCTCAAGGTTGCAGGATGGAGCTCAGCCTTGGGCTCTGGGCTCAGCAGGGAGTCTGTCCACTGGCCGCCCCCCCCAACACCCTTCTCTCTCGTGCTCTAGCTCTCTCTCAAATAAATAAAATAAATAAAGTAAATAAAATAAATAAAATGTCTGCTTCCTTGACAGCTTATTATCATGAAGTTACCCCCCTCTAACCTCTAAGGGGCAAACAGGCGATGTCCCTTTTCTCCGGACGCTTACATTCTAGCTGGACACTGGTGGAGATAAAAATGTAAATCAGCTGTGGAGTCTGCCTTTAGGGAACCTAGTCCAGATGGGAAATGTGAGATACACATAGATAAAACTTGAGACAGTATAGCATTTGTTAAATGACTTAAGGGAAATAAATGTGAAATATGGTGGGGAAAATGAAAACAAAAGATAGATTTGTTTCCAAAGTAATTTGACGCATAAATGGGACTATCATTCTTGCCTCTTGATTCCTGTATTTCTAGATTAGTATGCTTTTCACCACACCACATTGTTTTTCCTAAACCACAGTTCTTGAAAGCCAACACTTTCTATGGTGAAAGAGAACAAGCAAATGTAAATTTCGCTTAAGACATAAGCATTGCATTGATATATTAATATATAAGGAACCCTTTCTCACCTGTGTCTTGAGAGCAACAGATGTCTTTTTGGCTCAGTATACTGATTATAGAAAGTATCCTTATATATTTTTTATATTTGCCATGGTTGCAAGTTGCTAATTCTACCTATTTTTTTAGGCCTCAAGTGAGTACTGTAAAATTTCGAATGGATCACCAAGTAGAAGTAAAAAGAAAAAAAAATAAAACCACCCAAAACATTATGAGACATTATCTCAGTATTAAATTTCAACGGAAGATCAACACACCTCTAAAAGTATAATTTTCTCCAGTCTGGAAATCTGACCTGTGTTGTATGCATAAAACTCAGTCCTGCTTTGGGATTAAATCCATTAGTTTCTTATGAACAGTGAGGTTGTTACCAAATGAGGCAGGCAGACATAACTTCCAGAACTATTAGTGGAAACCTAATCTGCTGTTTTCCATTAACTGGGTGCACATCATTAATCACAAAAATGATGCATGTTGAAAACTACAGGGGTTTGGCCAGAGACTAGAAAGTGATAATGTAGCACAATGTGTCTTTTTGTTTTTTTGTTTTTTGTTTTTTTTTTTTCCTGATTCACTGAGTAACAAACACTGAACTTTTGCAACTCATTTTCTTCACATTTTCTGTTGGCCTGAAAAAATGGAAGAACTGGACAGGCAGGCATGAGATTTTCTGTTTTTGTCTCCTTTTTAAAGCTTTATGTTAACGTGCATTGCTCTGATGTTTTGGCAATGGGGTGATTGTTACACTCCAGAGATACTGCTGGCTTTGGATCTAAGAAGATTAGGACTTAAAGCAAGTGACTGTTTACTTAAATAAAAAGTCTCTCAAAGATTGATCTTTGGGGATGGGGCTCAAGTAGGAGCATGCTTAGGAACCAGCCATGCAAAGAGTGAGGAAAAGAGCTCTTGGAACATTTCCAATTCATACTCATCCTCATTCAACCATGTAGAGTCCCCCCGAAGGAAGGAGAGAGGCAAGGTCTTTCTTTCCTCGAGTATTAGTTTGCTTGGCTGCCATAACCAAGCACTACAGACCTGGGGTGGCGCAAGCAACAGAAATTTTCTTCTCTCCTGCTGGGAAGTGTAAAGAGCAGGATGCTGGGCTCTCTGGCTCCGGGTGAGAGCTCCCCTCCGGGCTCGTAGATGGCCACCGTCTCACTGTGTCCTCACCTGTTGGAGAGAGACAGCTTTTCCTCCTCTTCCTCTAAGGGCACCGGGCCTATCAGCTTAGGGTCCCTTATCACTTCATGTCACCGTAATTAGCTCCCAAAGGCCCCATCTCCAAATACAGTGACAGGATTTGGGCTTCAACATGAATTTGGGGTTGTGGGGGCGAGAATTCAGTCCATGGAACTAGATGTATATTGCACCTATGACTTTTTTATGTAGAAGCATTACAAACGACCCGGCTCATCATCTGGTATGACAGTGTTGCAGATGTTATCTGTCCAGTATTCATTCCCCTCTCCTTTTTGTACATTGCAGGAATCTCTTCCACCCTCCTTACTGCCCTGTCTTCCTTTGCAGGTAGGGGTGGCCCTAGGACACGCTCCAGCCATGAGTTAGGAGGGCAGATCTGCCGGGGGTACTTCTGGGAAAGATGTTTGTCCCTGATTTTTTTTAAATTTATTTTTATTTTATTTATTTATTAATGAGAGACAGAGAGAGACAGAGAGGCAGAGACACAGGCAGAGGGAGAAGCAGGCTCCATGTAGGGAGCCTGATGTGGGGCTTGATCCCGGACTCCAGGATCACACCCTGGGCCGAAGGTGGTGCTAAATCACTGAGCCACCTGGGCTGCCCTGTCCCTGATTTAAAAAAAAAAAAAAAAAAAAAAAGACTTGTTTTTTCATGAGAGCGTGATAGTTGGCACTATTGCAGTTATCCTGTAACCGTGAGGAAGGAGATGAACTGAGGGTAAGAGCACAGGGAATGGAAGGAGCCAGGGCCCTACCTCTGGCAAATTAATAACGACAATAATATTTAAAATAAAAACTATTTTTTTTCAAGATTTTATTTGTTCATTCATGAGAGACCGAGAGAGAGAGAGGCAGAGACCCAGGCAGAGGGAGAAGCAGGCCCCACACAGGGAGCCCGACGTGGGACTCGATCCCGGGTCTTCAGGATCATGCCCTGGGCTGCAGGCGGTGCTGAACCCCTGAGCCACCCGGGCTGCCCAAATAAAAACTATTTTGAAACAACTTTTAGATGAGTATTCTCCTGTGCAGACAGAGGCATCCTAATGGCCTGTGTCACATCTTTGAGCTGCCAAGGAGGGTGCTGCCGCTATCCTTTGGGGATAGCACCCGTGAGGCCTGCGGCTGGATTAAAAGCACACACCTCTGCCGATGGAGGAGACCGTTTTCCAGTCCCGTTGTACAGAGAAGACAGCCCTGTACACCTGAAAGTGTAAACCGGGCTATAAGGCAGCGAGTCCGTGGCCGGAGGGAGGAGGCCGCGCTGGGTGACCGCGAGGCCCGTCGGGTCCGTTGCTTGTCCAGGACAGCAGGCTGCGTGCGGACTCGGGTGTCCGCCGCCTTCAGCTGGATTTGGTATTGGATCAGGAGCTAAGGGAACGTTCCTTGTCTTCACGCAAGGGCTACGTTGCAGAACCGTTCCCACCTTTTCCTCTTCAGCATCCAGCCTTGCTCCCGGGCGCGGACTCTGGCCCGTCCTCCACACATTCTCTACACACCCTCTGTGTGACGGGCTCTTAAGGAAGCAGCCTTTTGCTGCTAATGTGTAATCCTAATGACTTCCTAGTCGTTTCATTTGAAGTGCTCCAAGTGGGTTTGGACAAACTCCCGTGTCATTATAGTCCTTGTTTTCGTGAAACTTGCAAGCCTGTGAGGACGCCCCCTCCCTGGGCCCCGCGGCGATCTGCTCTACTTATAAAAGCATCTGCTTCCCGCCGCCTTTAGGTTCTGGCCGACTCCTTGATGAAACCCACAGTTTGCAAATAAATGCAGACAAATGAGGGAGGGGGTCCTGCCCGAGAGTACACTGACCCCCCCGCCCCCAGCCCCGGCATGCAGCACGGAGGCCCCGGGTCCCGCGCGCACCTGCCTTGGTGGGCGGGAGGCCACGGCCCGTCACTGATGCTCCCGAGAACCATTCCCAGGAATGAACTCACTTCTCCTTTAATAGCGGGTTGGCGAGTAACGAGCAGTAAGGAGAGTGGCCTAGTGTGTGTTCAGCATGTGACTTTTTTTTTTTTTTGTCTTCAGGAGATGGTGTTATCCGGGAGGCCTGGGGACACAGGTGCCCCAAAGGGGGTGGAAGGGATGTGCTTGCTCCCCTGCACCCAGCCCGGCTCGTTGAGTGTGCACGGACACCCCCTGCTCCCTTGTTCTCCACACCTCCTTATTGATTATTTAGCATACGTTTACAGGGCTCATCTCTGTGTACTCAGATTAAAAAGTGTATCTACTGGGGCAGGATTCCTAACCAAACACCAACCCCTCTCCCCCCCCCAAAAAAAAACTGAGTTTTTCCTTCTCATCAGTTTAATGATGCCTCTGACAATGCTGTGCCACATATCCATGCAGCATCACCATATCATGGAAGAAAGCAGAGACAACAATTTAAGATGAATTCTTCATTCAGTTATTTTTGTCTGCAGACTTTGATAGTTAATTGGAATTGTTCTCCTTTTTTTTTTTAGGCTTTCAAGTTTCTGTACAACTTGAATTTTTGTGTGCCCTCTGTCCATTTCCACTTCAAAGAGTGCTTTTTTATTTATTTATTTTTCTTATTTTAGGCTACTTGCAGTATGTGAACAAAATTACTGGCTCTTCACAGGAAGAACAAAACTGAGTGACATTATGTTTTTATTTAAAATTTAACTTGTATGCTGTGGGGATTTCAGTTTCTTAGACCATGATGGAAAAATTAAAGGATATAATTATCTATTTTACTGTGAGTTTTTCAATGGAGAAAATATTGTAGGAAGGAAATCTAAAGGAAATGCCAGGCCTGGTTATAGTTTGTATCTGTTTTACTATTTCTTTAGACGATATTAAAGACAATCTATTCTGTTGCCAGTAATAGAAGTTGGGATATGAAGGGAAACAAAACTTTGGATGCTGTAAATTAAAACATCCACTTTTGTAATCTAGTGGAAAATTTATGATTAATTTTAGTTGTTATCATTTTCAAAAGGTGTTTTTAAAACTATCATTATAAAACTAGCTGCTACATGTTATTTCTGCATTTAGTTTTATAAATAACCGTTGCACACACCACTGGAATTCCCTGATGAGATTTAGATTCTTAATATTCTTTGAATGATCTTTTAAAAAATCATTCTTCTCAGCAGTAAATTCTTCTGGAAGCAGTAAATCAATTCTCATTTTATGTTCAAAAATAAGGTCTGTAGTCATAAATTTATACCAAGTGATAATTCAATACAGTAATAAAGAATGGAAAATTTCTAGCACCTGGAGATCAAAGTTTAGTTCAAACCTCAACATCTTTAGATCTGAGTATTTTGCAACAACAGCACAAATATCATACTTGGAAATAGATACAGTGATTCTCCAGGTTAATATTTATTTAAAAAAAAACACACTTTTGGTTTGGTTGTGAGCTTCGTAATATAAGGCTTTCAAAGGGGATGAAGTCCGCTTAGCACCATAAATACCAGGGTGGGTTTCTTTGTTGTGGTTGTTGTTATTTATTTATTTTTTGGTTGCTCTTCATCTTTTTTCTGCTGTGTTTTCACCTCTTCCTGGTTTTCTCCCCTCTTGGCAGTGGAGGGGAATTGTAAGCAGAACAATAAACACATTACCAAATAATTTTATTTATTGAATATATATATATTATTGAATATATATGATATTGAATTATTGAATGTTATATACTCTCTATATATGTATATATATTACATTAGTATTGTGACATGCTACATGCGAATTAAGTCTTATTTTGTGTGTGTGTCAGTATAATATAGAATGGAGGCCACTTTGTATACCGGGTAAAGGTTTGAGCTGCATGTCACTGGCCTGTGTTTGATTCCATGCCCAGTGGTCGATACCTCCTTGACCATTGAGTGACTATTTTGGGGATCTTTTGAGTTTCAGTCCCTGAAGTATGGGGTGTTAGCTGGTCTTACATGCGTTTGATGAGGTTCAAAGGAGGTAATGAAAGCTGCGAAGTCATCTATGTAAAGCTTGTATTTACAAATGGGAGACTCGCACTAAAGCTAGCAAAGTAACACAAGGAACATATTTGAAAGGATTTGAGATTCGGTCACAGCATAAGGAAAGTGGAAGATCCAAGAAGCCTGAAGAAGACCTGGAACCCAGAGTAGCCCTGAGGACAACAGCAACTTTGACTTCCTCTGTGAAGGTCAACTGTGAACAACTCACTTCTTTATCAGTTTGACAGATATTTATCAAGCAACCTACTCTATGCCAGGCACTCTTCTGGCCGCTGGGATGCACTGTGCTGAGGTCTCAAAGTTCCCTTTCTCCCTGAATTCCAGTCTTGGGCGGGGGATAAGTAATTAAATGAGAAAAAGATTAGAATCTAAGAAGTGCTATGCAGATAACTAAGATAGAATAATGACAGTTAGGCCTTGGAAAGCACCTTAGACCAGGTGGTTTAGGGAGAGCTGGTTGTTTGAGATGACTTTCAACCTGGAGATCGGAATGGCAAAAAGGACGTAAGCACACTAAGATCATAAAGAATGCATTAGAGTCAGAGAAAACAGCTAAATGAAGGCTCTTAAATCTGGAAGGAGATTGGCATGGTGGAGGGACAGAGACAGGCCTAGGGGTCAACGATGAGATGGGGAGATTCTCCCCATCTGTGGAACTCTGTAATCCAAGGGAAAGTCTGAAGTCCTTTTTTGAAGATTGTCATCAAGAGCTTCTATTTACTCACTTTGGGTCT
The DNA here is from genome assembly GCF_053574225.1 of Canis aureus. Lineage (NCBI taxonomy): Eukaryota > Metazoa > Chordata > Mammalia > Carnivora > Canidae > Canis > Canis aureus. The sequence continues at coordinate 67,436,276 of NC_135611.1, read as the reverse complement.
CTTCTTATCCACGATTCCACATGTATGCTCTTTGGTCTTTCCGGTGCTTACTCTCCAGTCACAGCTCTGGTGGTTTTCCATCTTGATAATGGTAACATTCTCCTGACTCTTATAAATCAGTTACTTTTCTTGGGATGCTAATTTGCTGATAATTGCATTGCTCAGATTTTGCCAGTGTTTCCTTGAACTTCGAATGATTAGCCATCATTTGAGGCCCTTCATAATTTAGCTTCAGTCAACTGCTTCAAATCTCTCTACCATCATTATTTTTTTCTTGGCACCATCTGCTTAATAAATTGCAAACTGCTCTAGCTGTGCTTTGGACAATTTAGGTACTTTGTGTGTGTGTGTGCGTGTGTGTGTGCGTGTGTGTGAATTTGCACACAGTATATCTATCTTCTCAAGTGCCTTTGTGTCTTTCTTTCCCTTGTCACTACGAAGCCTTTGCTAGGCACTTCAGTTCTCATATCTGTGTTGCTTACATGGCTAGACATTTAGCTTTTAGTATTTCATATAGTTTTGTGTCTTGTGCCTCCAAGTAGACTGTGGGGTATGCCCTGAGGACAGTGTAATACTTACGTGGTGCTTTGTATTTTATAAAGCAGTTTGACAAATTAAAAAAATCAGCCTTACAATGATACGAGGTCACAAGGAAGAGTATGATGATTTGTATTTTAGTGGTAAGGACTGACAGATGATATAAGTGACTTGTGTAGGGTCATCTTACTAGCTAGAATTGAGTTAGGTTCCCTAAAGATAAATTCTAGTATCTCTCTACCGTGCCGGGCTGTTTGTTTATTGATAATGACTTTCCAGTCTTGGTGTCAAAAGCAAATTGTACTTGCTGATGAAATATTAAGCGATGGGATGAGAGTAAGGTTATAATTTTTTCATTTTCATGCAGTTTTTCAGGAGACATTTTCTTTTTTTTTTTTTTTTTGTCTTTCTTCCTTTTTCAGAGAGAGAAAGGGAGAGCAGGAGAGGGACAGAGCAAGAACCTCTCCTTGTGGGGCTCAGTCTCACGACCCTGAGATCATGACCCCGGCTAAAACCAAGAGTCAGGTGCTCAACTGACTAAGGTACCCAGACACCCCAGGAGACATTTTCTTAATATTACTTGGTAGTATTTCTTTAAAAAAATAAGTACTTTTATGGCCTAAGAATTGATTGGATGAAGTAAGCTTAATGCTTAAGGGACAACTCAGAACTTTGGTGGATTGGATTTCAATTCATTTTCACAACCAACCAAGTATTTATTGAGTTGTTACTACATGCTAAATTTGGGGAGAAACCAAACAAGTACGAAAATAGTTTTAGGGATGCCTGGGTAGCTCAGTGATTGAGCCTCTGCCTTTGGCTCAGGTCGTGACCCCGGGGTCCTGGGATCGAGTCCCACATGGAGCTCCCTACAGGGAGCCTGCTTCTCCTTCTGCCTGTGTCTCTGCCTTTTTTCTCTGTGTCTCTCGGGAATAAATAAATAAAATCTTAAATAATTTTATACTTTTGTTTAGGGAATATAAAATTCACCAAGGAGATTGGCCATGTGTTTATATAAGTTTTTGTGGTAAGTGATGATTAAATGGGATTTTGTTACATAATTATGTCAAAATGTATACATGTTTGGAAATACTGTGATAAGATAATAGGAAAAAAACAAGACTTTTGAGGGAGATGGAACATCCATATCGGCTGTCTTGTATTGTTATTTAATTAAATGTCCAATGGAGTGAAGAAAACCATACTATCAATGGAACTCTGAGAAGGAAGCAACACCTGGGTTCTTTGGTCAGACAAAAATGGAGCTGTATCTGGGAATATAAGGGGCGGAGTTGAAGGGGGTTTAGGTTTCCCAGTTATAAGGCACAGATAGTGCCTTCAGGTACTCAGAGGGGACAGCCACACTGGTCTGGCTGAAGTCAGGGTCTTGAAATTGGGAGCGGTGATAGATTCCATGGAATGGCTTAGATCCCAATACTGAGAAGTATCCGAATTCAGGTTATGGGGTTTGTTTTATTTTGATTCCTAACTGCTGGTGGCTCACTCAGAAGAAGAGTCTATTTAGCAGAGCAGCGTGATGACAGTAATGATTTTTAACACTCATTTTTTCAAGACTGAGCTCAGCAGATCAAAGGTGGGCCCTGACTTAGCATTTGCTGGCCATGCGCACCTCTATTATCCAAGCTCCATCTGTTCACACCAGACTCTTGATGTTGTGACATTGGACAGTTTGGAGGATGGCCTGTTGGGGGGTGGGGGGCAAGGCCTACTTTTGTTACTTAGTTCCCTTTTCCCTTTCTGCTAGGTCGAGATTTATTTGTTATGAAAGGTAATCAGGTTTTGGCAGACAGACTCTCATTAGGAAAAAAGAAAAAAAAAAAGGATTCAAGGATTCTTCCTTTGTCAACAGAATTGCTAAATTTTGTTCCTTTAAAGCCTTTTCTTTCTGCTGGGATCGCTGGGGAACGTTCCCTTATTATAAAGGATGAAGGATGTCCAGATGATGCTCTTCTCTTCCATCTGCCCGTTAAATCCTTAATCTCCTACACCTGGGTGGCTTCTAATCCTTTATGCGCTCTGGGTACCAGTGGTTCCAAGTCCTGTGTCACGCGTGCCCTGTAAGTTTCCTCGTGCCAGAGAAGGGCATCCTGTGCCCCAAGTTGTCCCGGACAGTAGAGCGACTTGCCATTCGCAGATGACCTTGGCAGTTTTAATGCGACTCAGTTGGTGAATGGCACGCCCTGCCTGCACGGTGGCCGGCGGCCGGAGGGCCCCTGCCCCCTCGAGGTTCCCTTGGGCCCGAGGTCCTCGCTCTTTTCCTCGCGGCCACTTACTCCACTTGCTCCTTGGTTTGGGGCCAGGTGGGTTACTTAGTCATGGGCCTGACTTGTGAGGCACAGAAGTCTGAGGTCAGTGTGGTTTGGGGTCTTTGGGTTGTTTGGGAGGAGAGTCCGGCAGAGGGTGCAGGAGGCAGAGGCGGGCTGCCCTGCGTGGTGACCGCGGCACCCGCGCCCCCATGGGCTGCCTTGTCGGGCGGGGGGGGGGTGGGGGGCTCAGGCCCTGAGGCCGGGTCAGCCTGGAGCCTCAGCCGTGGAGGTCCCCCAGCAGGTGGGGTCTGCGCTCATAGGGTCCTGCGTCCCAGCCACTCGCCAAGGGGGAAGGGAGGTGCAGCCTGGCCCGTGTTCTCCGAGGAAAGCCCGGGAGGGTCACCGGGAGCTGCTTCCCACGCGGGTGGCCGAGCAGGGGCCAGCTCACCAGCCTGGGGGTGGGGGTGGGGGGCCCTGCCATCCAGGACCCTTGCACCTCGCATCAGCCGTCGTGCGAATGCACCACGATGGCTTGGAGAAGCCGCGGCTGGAGCCGCCTCCCTAGTGTCCGTCTTCGCACCGCTAAGACCTGAGGACGGCGAGCCTCACCTTTGCCCTGGGATTACCTGCAGAGGGCAGGCCGGGTGCCCGGGGAGGGAGGCGCTCCCCGGGAGAATCATGTTTGTCAGGTTTGAGGGGAAGGAGAAGGAATGATAATAATAGCAAAAATATAGAGGACTCTTAATTTGGAGGGAGTCCTTTGGATAAGACGCCTTGGAGAGAGGCTGTGCGTCCGGGTTTCCTCCGCAGCAACACGAGGCGGTGACACCTGTAGACGGGCCACCCCGCCTCCCGCTGCCACAGAGCTGGGAGGCAGGAAGTCCGACTGGTCGTGGCCTTGCGGGGGTGCGGGGGGGCGGCCGCGCTCGCACCTACACCTGCTGCGCTCGCATCTGCACCTGCCGCGTTCGCACATGCACCTGTACCTGCACCTGCCGCGCTCGCACCTGTACCTGCTGCGCTCTCACCTGCACCTGCCGTGCTCTCGCCTGCTGCGCTCACCTGCACGTGCCGTGCTCGCACCTGCCGCGTGCTCGTACCTGCACCTGCCGCGCTCTCACCTGCACCTGCCAGAGCTCTCAGCTGCACCTGCCGCACGCTTGCACTGCACCTGCCGGGCTCCCACCTGTACCTGCCGGGCTCGCACCTGCACCTGCTGCGCCCCGCCTGGGCCGCTGTGCGCCGTGGATGGACGGACGGACGGACGGAAGGCCCAACGGCCCGAGGGGCCCTGTCGAAGGCCGATTCCTCCGCGCGTCCCCTCCCACTTCCGCCCCGGGAGCCGCGCTCCTGAGGAAGAACCTTGCCTTCGGCCCGGGATGGGGGCGGGGGGTGGGGGCGCCCCCGCGGGACCCTTGACCCGGGCCCTGGAGAGAAGTCCGCCAGGTGCGCAGGTGGGTCCCGTGGAACGAGCGATTGACCCTTTGGCCTAAGGAGCACGTTCCGGGGCAGGCTTGTCTGTCGCTGGCGGCGGTGTGCCGGCGGCGGAGGGGACAGGGCGGAGCTGTGGGGTCTGCTGTGGGCCCGCACCACGACCGGGATCGCACCATCCGCCGAGGGCGCGGCATCCCGAGGTGCTCTCCTTCCTTGGGCGTCCCCGTGCGTTTCGCCCGGCCCGGCCTGTGCCGCCTGCCCGCCGGCGCCCCCGACCGCCTCCGACGCCCCTGACGCCCCCCTACCGCCCCCGACCCCCCCGACCCCGACACCCCTGACGCCCCCCAACCGCCTCGACGCCCCCAATCCCCCCACACTCCCCGACGCCCCGACCTCCAGATCCACCGACGCCCCCCGACGCCCCTTGACGCCCCCGACGCCCCCCTACCGCCCCCGACCCCCTCGACACCCCTGACGCCCCCCAACCGCCTCGACGCCCCCAATCCCCCCACGCTCCCCGACGCCCCCGACCTCCAGATCCACCGACGCCCCCCGACGCCCCCCTACCGCCCCCGACCCCCCGACGCCCCCTTGCCTGCGGATCTGAAGGCCGGGGGCGGGGTGACCTGGGGGCTATGCGGGGCCTTCCCGCGGCCGCCGGGTTCTCTGGAGCCTCCCTCCCCCGAGCCCGCCCCAACCCCTTCCGTGCGCTGAGAGCTTCCGTCTCCAAGCGACCGACCCGACCGGAGGCTCCTCGCTTTTATCGACTCTTTGTGCTCTTGACTTCTCTGCAGCAGTGACGTGACCACACCTTCTTCTCCCTCCTGAGATCTAAGCACCTGTATCTACTTGTATTTAGAAACAAAAAACCCAACTCTGACCATTTATCCCTCCTCTCTTTTTCTGGTCTTTCTCATCCAGAGTATTAGTTTTATAAATAATGTATTTTTAATATGAAACAAATATTTAATGAATATATAAATATATAGAGAGTTTTATATAATATATACAAAGTAGTATTTTTATGAATGTATGACTGTGTACAAGATATAAAGAACAATAAATAAATGTACATGTACCAAGACACTAAAATAACATCACTGGAATCGACTGAGAGCTCCTTTTTTTTTAAATTTTTATTTATTTATGATAGTCACACAGAAAGAGAGAGGCAGAGACATAGGCAGAGGGAGAAGCAGGCTCCATGCACCGGGAGCCCAATGTGGGATTCCATCCCGGGTCTCCAGGATCGCGCCCTGGGCCAAAGGCAGGCACTAAACCGCTGCGCCACCCAGGGATCCCTGAGAGCTCCTTTCTATTAAAACCTTTCTTCTATCCCAAAGAAAACAGTATTCTGAATTTGATGTTCATCATTTTCTTCCTAGTTCCTTACCTTATTTAAATATTTTGTCAATGTTCGTATGTTTTTGAGATATTCTGTAAATTATATCACATTTTGTACATTTTTGGCCACTTGATCCATCTCCACCCACACCCATTCCCATATTTTTTGTGGAACTGTAACTCTTTTTCATTGCTGTATTACATTTTTGAATACACTAAAATTAATTATCCAGTCTTCTGCCTATGGACATTTGTGTTGTTCCTGGATTTCCTAACTGCTATATTTAAAAACAGTATTGTGGGAAACGATTCTGGGAAACGAACTAGGGGTGGTGGAAGGGGAGGTGGGCGGGGGGTGGGGGTGACTGGGTGACGGGCACTGAGGTGGGCACTTGATGGGATGAGCACTGGGTGTTATTCTATATGTTGGCAAATTGAACACCAATAAAAAATAAATTTATAAAAAAACAAAAACCACAACTTTGGCTATCAGTGTGTGTGGGTTTTTTTTTTTGTTTGTTTGTTTGTTTTTTAAGATTTTAAAAAATTTGTTGACCTGAGAGAGAGTGCACACAGAGGCTGGGGGAAAAAACAGTATTGTTCCTTTGTGTACATTCTTGTACATGTGTCTTCTTGCACATGTCTAGGGTCTTCTCCAGTAGTGAAATGGCAAAATTATGGAGGATATACATATTTTACTTGATGCCACTAAGTTATTTGCTAAAATGATTGAACAGTTAGTACTTCAATCAGCACTATGTAATTTCTTTTATTACATATTCTTGTCAGATGCAACATTATTTGGTATTGTTATATTTTCAGATTTTTCAGATTGGTAGTTTTAGCTTTTTCAGATTTTTTTCCCCATTGGGTGGTGTAAAATTGTGGCAAAAATTTGCATTCCTTCGACTATCTGAATTTCTCTGACTGCTCTTGAGTTTGAGTATATTTTCAAATGTTTGACATTTTTATTTCTACTTTTTTCAAGTGTCTGTTTGTGTCTTTAGTCCATTTTTCTATCGGTTTCTCTACTGCTTATCAGTTGGTAGTTTGTGTGTGTGTGTTTAAATCTAGTCTAGATATTAATCATTTGACAAAATGTGTCTTTTTCGGGTTTGGATCTATATCTTGGCTTTTATTGCAGTTCCTTGGACAAAATTCTAGTTTTACTGTTGATGATTTTATTGATTTTTTTTAAATCACAGATTTAAAAAATATTTTAAGAAACCTTTCCAACTCTGAGGTTATTTTGTTCTATATTTTTCTTTAAAAAAAAAAGATTTTATTTATTTATTCGTGAGAGAGGCAGAGACATAGGCAGAGGGAGAAGCAGGCTCCCTGCAGGGAGCACGATATGGGACTCGATCCCGGGACCCTGGGATCACAAACTGAGCCAAAGGCAGATACTCAACCACTGAGGCACCCAGATGACCCTGTTCTATGTTTCTTTAAAAAGATAATGACTTGCCTTTCAAATTTAAGTATTTAATAGCTTTGGAATTGATTTTATACATGGTGTGAGGTAGGGCTTCTTATAATAGTCTTCTTAGTGCTGGGCTTATGCATGTGCATTGTTCTCCCTCCCTCCTTCTCCATTCCTTCTGTGTGTGCTTGTGTGTGCGTGTGTGTGCACTTAACATATATTTGCATTTTGTGTACATATATGTATTTTTTTTCTCCTGAGCTCTGAGCCCTCTAGTTTCTGACTGCCTGCTAGAAACTGTCTTGTTGATGTCTATCATCTTAACCTTATAAAATAGAACTTTACCCAAACTCAATCCCAGTGTTCACCCCCACGTCTAACGAGTTCCTGAGTCCTTTAAATATTTCTTTTGAATGGAGTCTTTGACTTTATTTCTACTATAAACTGTTTCATACCATGTCACCTAATCCTCAGAGCTTTGTTACATCTCACAACTTTCTGAATCTATTTTTTTTTTTAAGATCTTTTTTTTTTTTTTATTCATGAGAGACAACTCTGAGAGAGGCAGAGACACAGGCAGAGGGAGAAGCAGGCTCCATGTAGGGAGCCCGATGTGGGACTCGATCCCGGGACTCTGGGATCACACCCTGAGCTGAAGGCAAACACTCAACCACTGAACCACCCAGGAGTCCCTTGAATATATTTTTTCCACACTGATACCATGTCACTATTAATTTTTCTAAAGAAGGACTTTGATTCTCTCAAATTAAAATATTAAAATACCTTTGTTAACTCCCCATTGTCCTTATGTGAAAGTGTCTGGTCTCTGTTGCTGTCCAGTGTCTTTTTTTTTTTTTTTTTTAAGATTTTATTTATTTGCTGTCCAGTGTCTTATATCTACTTTCAACTCTACTTTCCTTTATCTTCCACTGGGAAATCTCTCTTCTAAATTAGTTTCTTTTTAAATTGACTTGTCCTTTCTGTGTCAATTACTTCATTCCATTGAACTTATTGTTCTACTTTCTGGAAAATCTAAAGCAAACCCTTGCTGTCATTCTTTTGGCATTCATCATCAACTGAATTATAATTTCCTGACTATTTTTTGTTGAACTGAGGTACCAATTCTTATATATTTTTTTTATTCCCTGTAGTATCTATCACAATACCTAGCATATAATAGGTAATTAATATCAGTAGGTTGATTAGGAGAAGAATACTAATATTATGCAATACAGGTCTGTTTGGATTAACCTGGGTGAATTTTTAAAATTTTATTTAAATTGGGGAGTTGGATTTTAAACATTCCTATGTCAAAAGTTATATTTAGGATAATTGGCAGATTCTGTATTTTTCTGAGAGATCCTAATTTCCAATCTCCATGGAGAGTCTTTTCATCCTAAACTGCATGTATCTTTTTATGCTCACTGTATGTAAGTAGTTAATTCTCTTTTTCTTTCTCAACTTTTCTTTCTCCTTTTGTTTCCATATCTTCGTTGATTTCTCACTTTCTCTATAGAAATAATTCTTCCAGATTCTAGCAGACTTATTTTCTTCCCTTTCCATTTTATAAACAGGCCAAGTAATAGTGAAGCTGCCTAGACTAACTGTTCAAGTCAGAAACTTTAAATCCTCTAAGCTACTAATGATGTAGAGGGTGAATCCAGTGTTCTTTGGTGATTCATGTGAAGTTGGGGGAAAAAAAAGTAAAGGGAAAATGTGATTCAAGCCTTTCCATTAGTCAACTTTATTTCAGCTGCTAATTTGTCTACACTAAAACGACAGTGATAAATCAATGAAATGCTGGCTTTGAGAAGGAAGTTCTTTACAAATCTACTAAAAGGCATATCAACCTCTTTTTTCTTCTTTTTCGAACTTAGTGTTTAAGTCTCCTCTATAACAATCAAGAAGACAATACTTAGAAGACGAGTAGAATAAAGAGCTATTTTTACATTTGGAAACAATTTATATAAGAAAAGAAATACAGACATAGTGAAATAGGCATAGAGGTGTGCTATCTAATCCATTCCTTACACTCCTTCGGTGAATTAGAAAGACGTGTTTCTCATAAGTTTTACTTTATAAAACCTGCATTTCTTGTCTTCTCCCCTCTAGATTATTGTCCCTAGTATCCTTCCAGTGGGACTTGGGGTCATGTACTGATTTTATGTTAAGATTATTTCTGTGGGAATTTAACATTCTTTTTAATTCTCTTGAATAAGTAAATCTTGAAATGCTTTTCTTTGTGCAGAGTTGCTTCTCGGTAGAAATAAAGATGGCTTTTAACCTTATCAGTTGGTAGTGCTATGTATGCTGTAAACTGAAAGGCTTGGGTGATTATTTTATTCAACCCTCTGGTTTTGGAGACTCACAGAGGCCACACAATCTGTGGAGGGGTGTGTGTCAGGATTTCCTTTCTGTTCAGCTACTTTTAAAATAACAAATTTTATGCATTTCACAATGAAATAATTTTGTTTTCCCTTCAAGTCAGACAACACTGTGTTTTATATAATTTTATCATCTGTATCCTTTGAAATTACTTGTTCTATAAATATAACGAGTCAGGAGTAGCTTTAGAAGTTAAAATATATTTGGTAAAGTTTTGCCTCCCTGATGATAAATGCTGTTCTCTTCAGTAGTTATATTAACTAAAGAAAACTTGCTGTTTTGAGGATTATCCTAAGATATTTTTTTTTCTCATAGAGCAGTTATGTTCTTCCTTCTTAGTGTCATACTTTGGTTTTGCTTGACAGGATTATGTGGAAAGAGCTCTTACATCACTCCTGTTTACCACTGAAGAGCAGAAGGCGCAGTGCTGCTCTCTTAGTCTTTTTAAGTAAGCCACAGGCAAAATATGCAATACATTCATAGAGAATTTAATGCTTGCATAAGTCATGGGCTGGGATAGGACCGTCCATGACTGTGTTGTATTCTGACTACAGTGCAGTTTTTGTTTTCAGACGATAAACTCCTCTGTTGTTTCAACAGGTACCTAGGCTTCAAATAATTGTTCCGTGAGTGTTGTAATGGAGATAATCAGCTCTTGGAACTGCAGTGACAGTGGAAATCCTATGCTCTTTAAATTCTGTGTAAAAATATTCCAAGTGTTTTAAGGGAAGCTGTTTCCATTTTAGAAAGAAATTTGTTTGAACACTTTATTTTAATGGAATAAAATTAAGCAAGGACTCTGCATGCCACAGCTTTAACTTAAGTCTTCCAGCTTAAGAAAATCACTCTTAGAAGAGATTAGGTTAACCTCTCATGGTAGAAAAGAGTCATTTCTACTTAGAGAATCCACGATTTATAACAGAGGAAGACAAGTGAACACTGAATGGTATCCAATCCATATTAAATCACTTTGTTACAAAAATAACCCAGGCAGTGGCATGCATATGGGAAATGTAAAAGGACAGAGATGCTAATGGCTGTGATCTCTAAGTACTTATTTTCTATCCCACTCTTTAGCCATCGGGACACCTTCACACATACCCCCCTCTGCCCAGCTGGGCATCTTCTGTAGACTGACAAGAGACCTCTACTCCTTAAAGGAATGCCAAGAATAGGGAGCAATAGTAGTAAGAGCCAATATAGCTAGAGGTGAGTTCAATGGACAAAAAGGGGGTAACTTTGGAAGATTTAGTTGGGAATGCAGAGCTGGAATCAGCCTGCCAACTTAGGAGATTCTTTTAGTAGTTCAGGGCAGAGAGTGGGATGGATGAATTAGGCCATCAGTAGGACAGACTTGAAATCAACTGATTTCAGATACGGTGTGGAGATGGAATTGATAGGAATTGAGGGTTGGTTTGGCATGTGGAGTCAGAGAAAGAAGGCAGAGGGGATGCCCTCTTTTCTAATTGTGCAGGTGTAGTGGATTGCGATGGCATTTACTGCGATATGAGTTATTTGAGAGGAGGCAAATTGTATGTGTGTGTAAAGGGGTGTGGATGATGCTGATTTAGGGGAGTGTGGATCATCCATGTGGAGTTGACCCATAGTTTGAATATCCTAAAGGTCAGGAAAAGGATCTTAACTACAAAAACAGATTTGAAAGTCATCAGTGTGAAGATGTTGATAGAAGTCAGAGGAAGCTAGTATTGCCCAGAGGCAATAAAGAGAGTAAAGAGAGGGTCTCGTGAACTCCTGCACTTATGATAGTCCATAGAAGAGTCCAGCAAGTCAGGCCTGTACAGGAGACGGAAGGGAGGAACACAGAATCTAGAGAAAAACTCTGAAATTGAGTGATAGGAAATTTAAGGGGAGAGAACACTGCAAGAAGGGCAATTAGAAAAATATCAGATCCTGAAGAAATTTCAAAGAAGCTCAAGTAAAAGGGTTTGTTGGCATTTGCATGGAAGACTTTAGTTTTAACTTCTTCCAAATACATGTTTCAAGTAACTGGAATAGAGCAAAAGGAGGGTAAATAGTTCTCGGGCGGAGGGTATTCAGGTTTTTTCTCCCCCCTTTAGCATATTTAAAAATGGGGGGGGGGGTTGGTGTGTTTCTGTTTGCTTTTTAGTTTAGTAGTAGGGACTTAGCATGATTGGAACTAGCTGCATTGCCCACTATTCTTAAAAGACATTTTTTAATTTGCTAGAAAATAGCCTACCTGTGTCAGGCAAGACAATACAAGTAAACCACTTTATTTTAGCTTAGGTAGATCTAGAACATAAATCATTGAGATAATATCCTTATCCTAAAAGAAGAATATAATAATATACTTTCCTAGCAGCAAAAACAAGGCAGTCTAGTGATCAAAGAATATATCAGCAATGATAACTCCAAAGTATATGCATATTAATACAAAATTGTATAAATGATATTTATAATAGTTAGATGTACATTTATAGAAATTGTGGTTTCAGGACCTGGATGACTCAGCAGTTGAATGTCAGCTTTCTACTCAGGTCGTGATCCCGGGGTCCTGGGATCGAATCCTGCATTGGGCCCCCCGCAGGGAGCCTGCTTCTCCCTCTGCCTATGTCTCTGCCTCTCTGTGTCTCTCATGAATAAATAGATAAAATCTTTAAAAAAATTGTGGTTTCTCCTAAAAAGAAGAAAAAAGACATTTTTGCTTTTGCAATTTAAAGAAATATTTTTAAAATACAGAGATTACAATACTTAGAATCATAATGTGCTTAACATTTTTTTGACTTCTTATGTTTTATATTTTAAAGCAAGTAGCAATTAAGATTTTCCTGCACTTGAATGTGATACATACTTTTACTTAACATTTTAAAAATATTGAGGATGATGAAAAATACTATTTTAGTTTCTGTACTTAGCACCAAGCATCAGGATATTTGAGAAAATTGACAAGAAAATTTCTCATTTTTATATTTAAAAAATACACTGTGAGTAAAAACATTGTTATTTTGGGAAAGAGAATTGTATTAAAAGTGATACTAAATTTTTTTTTATGATGGGGCAGTTATATTTTTATGCCTATAGTTTAAAAAGTAGTCATATTTGCCTTCCACAAGAGCAAAAATTAATTCGTGTGTTTGCTAAGTATTTTTCAAGTACCCTTTTCATGCCAGGCACTGTTCTGGATACTTAACGATGTACCAGTGAATGAAAGGAACAGGTTAATTAGTACTGTGAAGAAGCTTTTGTAGGGGGTCACGGGAGACAATCCACAGCCCACATTCAAAATAAGACCAGAAAGTAGTAACGGCTGGGGAAAGAGAGCCGAGCAGGATGGTGATGGCCGTGGAGAGGTGAGGGGCAGGGGCAGGTTGTGGTTTGACATTGAATGGTCGGGGTGGGTTGGGCTCACTGGGCTCCTGGGCAAGGGCACAAGGAAGGGGAGGGGACCAGCAGGTAGACATCTGCCGGAAGAGCGGTTCAGGTAAGGGAGGAGGCTGGGCGCAGGCCATGTGGTGCGGACCTACCCGGTGTGTCCAGGAGTAGCCACTGTGGAGGCCCCTGGGCTGGAGGGCAACGAGCAGAAAGGAGGTCAAGGAGGCAGTTGGGTCAAGTTACCTGAAAATCCATAGTGCCTGGGAATTCGACTCGTACTCAGGGGACATAGGGGTTGATTGGAGCTTCTGGGTAGAAGAGACGCTTGATGTTGGTGGATTTAATTGTTTCCACGTTCTTTAGCACACACTGTAGAAGGACGCAAAGTTAAGCTTGACATTACCTTCGTATTATTAATGTCTAGAATAGCATGCTGCAAAGAATTGCTTCCTTGAAAAAAAAAAAAAAGAATTGCTTCCATGGAGTCTACTGTCCATGGATGGAATTACCATGTGATGCTATAGGGTCCTGAAGTTTCAGGTATTTTGGCTTCGCATATGCCTTGCTTTCAGAATTCTAAAAAAGTTTCATTTTGGTGAATTAAGAGTGGTTTGAAACAGTCACCTTTATGTGTAGAGTGAAAACGAATTTGCCTAAGATATTATAATCACTTGGTTTGTTTCTTCTTTTTTTTCTTTTTTTCCTCCTCAGGACCAATTTTTAAATCTTCTTGTCCTCTGTACACACTGATGTCTGCCCTATGGTTTTGCCATATTCTACAGAGAGGTTGGCAAATGATGATCAAACCTGGCCTATGGCCTGTTTTTGCACCTCGTGATCCCGTAATGGTTTTTGTAATAGAAAGGAAGATTTCATGACATAGGAAAATGACGGGAATTAAATTTCAGTTTCCACGAATAACGCTTTACTGGCACATGGCCATGCTCATTCCTTTACCTGTTGTCTTCAGTGCCCTTGTGCCACAGTGGCAGACTTGAGAAGTGACAGAGAGCATGTGGCTCTTGAAGCCTTAAATATTTTCTGTCAGATGCTCTCAAGAACAAGTTTGGTGACCCCTGTCCTAGAGCAGTGCTTTTCAATCTTTGCTGTGCGTGTAGAATTGCATGGAGGTGGAGGGGCTTCTTCATCCTAGACCTCGCTCCCAGGGAGTCCGTCATTAAGAGGAGGGTCCCAAGACTGCATTCCGCTCTCAATGGTCCAGGGCCAGCTGGACCACACACCGACAGCACTTCAGCAGCATTGCCCTAAAAGTGGTCCTTCTTGGACTTACGGTCTGGCTTAGCTTATCTTTCCCAGTCTCAGAATAATTAACCTATTTTAGAAGAAGGAGGTAGAGGGAGTTGTCTTTGAATGAACCTGGAAGCAGTCTCCTCCAAGCTGCAGACCTACCCCAAGCATGTGGGATCTCAGAAAATTATGCAGGTGTATATTGTACTCTTAACATATATCTGAGTATATTTTAATATAAAAATATCCATTTCCCCTCTTCCACTCTGTCCTTCCTACATAAAGTATTCTATGTGCTCTTGTATATAAATGAGTGCTAAACAGAATGGTGAGTCACATTAATGGCACTTTACTTATTCATTCATTTCATTTTTCTGAATTATCTTATTATTCTTGGACCAGTCAAGGGTTTGTTTTTGTTTTTTTTTTTTCTTTTTGTCTTTTTAAGCAGCAAATGCAATCTGGTTGCTGTAAAGTTGTTAATAGTTATTTTAAATTTGAAGAATAGTAGTTGAAAATACTCATATGGTGACATACACATAGTTTATTATATAGTCTGTGCCTTAAATGCAGATTAATCATATGGTTACTTGTGGAAGAAAATTTTGTGTTAATAACTTAAGGATTTCTGTACGGTGTAATGAAATCACATATGTGATTTCATACCTGTTTATGTCGGATATTATATATATATATTCCTGTTTCTTACTGTTTTTCTGCACAAAAATATTTTTTAATGACTTTGGCTTTGTTCCAAAAGGCCTATGATTTCTTTTTTGAGTTGATCAGCCCTCTGTCATTTATACATATTTGCAAAATTATAATAATTTTTATAGTCATGAATTATTTAAGAGAGCTTAATTGAATTTAGGATAAAGCAGAGGCAAAAATATATTATACGAATATTATGTAAACTCTACACTTAGTGTGTCTTAAGCCATCATAATGGATAAACTAAAATTTGGGCTCCTAGCCAATGTATTACTTAGCTAACTCTTAAAATTTTATTGGCTGTCGTAGGTATATTTACGGTTATTTTCACTTATCCTCTCTGTCTACCAAAATGAGAGAGATGAAAAGCAACAGGCTTTATCTCTTGCTCTAAAACTTTAATTTAGTGAGTTGACTTATTAATAAAATCGACTATGCAAAATGCAGGCAAGTATTCACAAAATTCACTAATTATGGACAGAATCAAGAAGCTAGAGTTTCTGAGACCCATGGGGTCCCCAAAGAAGACTAGTTTGGTAATTCAAGCGACAGAAGAGAAATAGACATCAAACAGCATTTTAACTTCAGGGTGCACTGGGTAAGAAAAAAAAAAAAAGAGAAAGATTTTTTTTAACGACTTTATTTATTTATTCATGAAACCCAGAGAGAGAGAGGCAGAGACACAGGCAGAGGGAGAAGCAGGCTCCCTGCAGGGAGCCGGATGCAGGACTCGATCCCGGGACCCTGGGGTCATGCCCTGAGCCCAAGGCAGATGCTCCACCGCTGAGCCCCCCGGGGCCCCGAAAGATTTCTTTATACATCATCTATCAAGAGATGTGGGGAGAAAACTGCGTCTTGAGGAAAAGATTATTTAATCAGCCTTGGACCCCCTAGAAAGATGATTAGTAGCAGGGTTAGGAATAATGAAATGCTCTGCTCATGAGCGTGGCATGCACAGCATTTAGTGGTTGCCCTTTCAAAAGAATATTTGTTTACTTATACTTCAATTTAGTAAAATAAAATCACAAATTAAATTTCAGGAATGTACTTTGTATACTGCTGAGTCCAATAGAAATATCTTTAATTGTCCTTGTGAAAACATGTTAATAGGATGGAGACTGAGAAATCAGGTAAAGCAAGGGTTAAAAGAGCGCCATCCACACCTGTAAGCACCTGTAAGCTCTATCACTGGCACACCCAGTAGGCACCATCGCCCACCTGAGTCCATCTACCCACAGGGTGTGTGTAGGGAACGGAGTCGGCCTTCTCTGTGCATCCCCCCTGCGCCCTGTGTACAGGAGCTCCCCGTGCCAAGCCGTCCCAGAAAGATTGCTGAAATGGATTGAATTCGACTTCAGTCAATGAGGTATCTCCTCTTTCCTCAGGCAGTTTAATCATTATTGTCATTTAATTTTAGCAGACCCAACAACTTGTAAAAGTCAGGAAGTTTCTGGAAAAATGCTGTGGCCTGTTACATTTTCATGGGGAAGCCTGAGTTTTGCTTTCCCTAAAATTTTATAAGGCACTTTCCTTCTGTAGTGAGATAGTCTGGCAAATGATGTTTGGTACTTCTGGTAAGGTTTCAGAAGTCT
This sequence comes from Canis aureus, assembly GCF_053574225.1. NCBI lineage: Eukaryota > Metazoa > Chordata > Mammalia > Carnivora > Canidae > Canis > Canis aureus. The sequence goes on along the minus strand of NC_135611.1, from coordinate 67,419,984 downwards.
CAGCCAAATGAAACAAAGTAAAAATCTATAAAAGCCTGGAATACAGAGTCATTTACTATTATTATTATTTTATTTAAATTTTAGTTGACATACAGTGCCGTATTGGCTTCTGGAGTCGAATCAGTGATTCATCACTTAGAGACCACACCCGGTGCTCGTCCCAACAAGCGCCCTCCTCAGCATCCATCACCCACCTGGCCCGTCCCTGACCCACCCCTCTCCATCAGCCCTCAGTTTGTTCTCTGTCCTTACAGAGTCATTATCATAACAGCAACTATCTCTACTTTATATCGGTATCTTTACTTGCGTTACCTGCTTTGACCTTCACAAGAATGGATGAAGTGAAATATCATGTCCAATTTATGAAGAAGGAAACTGAAGACTTGGTGCAATTTAGTTAACCAGGTCACCAAACCAGTGAAAGTTAGTCATGCATTGAACCCCAAACCGTCTCCTTCCAGGGCCTATTTCTTTGACTGCCTCCCCCGCCCAAAGCATTTTTTTGTTTCTTTAACAGATGTTTTTGGACTTCTTTATGCCAGACAGGCATTCTTTTAGATGGGATAGAAATATAGATCACCCACGGATGTTGTCCCGGAGTAGCTTCTTGTCTCGTGGAGGGATGCAAAAGAGTCAGCAAATAATTATACCAAAATTCAAGAGTTAAAGTTAGATGTATGTCATGTACTAGGGAACCCAGAGGAGCATGGCCTGTGGCCTGAGATGGGCATAAGAAGAATTGATAGGGCAGGTGCACTTTATCCTGAAAGGAATATTGCATTCTCTTTTGGGGAAAAGGAGGAAGCTCATGACAGATATATAGACAGAATATAACAGAAAAATCTAGAGTTACGAAAGAGATATTTTGGTAATTGTATTTCTTTGTGTTTGGAGCCTGGAAAAAATAAAGGCAAAAGACTGTTAGACAAAGAAGTCAGTGTTTTAAAGAGAAAAGATAAATTAAGTCCTCAATTATACACATGCCAAATTTTAGTTTTGATAAAACTTCAATTAGAATATCAATAGGAATGGCATTTAATATTTTTAAAAAGTATTCTGGTTTTCATCTAAGCCAGTATATTTCAAAGTCTTTTAAAAAAAGTGTATTTGGATTTTTTTTCACATATCATATTAAAAAATTTATGTTTAAAGAACATGGCATATTAATAAAATAAAAAACATGGCATAATTTCCATGAGAAATGTGTGGATTACAATCATGAAGTCAACAGTACAATTATCTTAAATTTATTTGTATACGCATAACTAATGTTTGTATTAGTGTATTTTGGTGTAAATACCAGTGTATTTAGGTATGAAGTACATGGAGTATATATTTATTTCTTTGTGGATTCTTAATTGCTTTCTGCAAGTTCATAAAATATAAATTGACTTTTCTTTTTTTTTTTTTAAATTGACTTTTCTTATGGATCAATTCACTTATTCCAAAAAATGTTTAAGGTACTTTGTTGGGAGCCAGAGATATCTCTGCAGGGAAATGCCATATAGATCTTTTCCTTTCTAACAGTAGCATATTTTATTTTTCTCTCCTGCCATAGTACATTGGCATGAGCCTCTAAAACCATAGGCTTTTCCCAAGTAGTAAAAGGGGCTGAAAGTTGTGCTGAGAGAACTTCACCCTTTTAACAAGAACGGTAAAAACAAATGCATCCCATGCCAAGCTGGTAGCATAAACGTGGAACGGGCCAACTGTGAGGAAGTGTAAAGGGCAGAACTGGGAGAACGAGGGAGTGCAGTCAGTCCTCTGAAACACCGTGTCAGTCAGTCACAAACATCTGCAAGGCTGATCCAGGTGAAGGACTGCGACAGGTGAGCCCCACTGGGAGGGAGTCTGTCCAGTCATCCCGAGGACCCCGCGCGTTGCACCCCGGGCAGCATTGGCAATAGCACCTAGGCTGTAGGAGCTGACATCAGTGGGTCTTGTCGGGAAAGCAACAAGATCCCGTGGAAAGAATCTGAGTTCAAATTATACAGGTCAGCCCCTTCCTAATGCTGTGGCTTTGCACACATTGCTTACTCTGCTAGTTTTCTATTGCTTCCATAGCAAATCAGCCACAAATTTAATGGCTTAAAACTACCAAGTGCATGACCTTATTACTGTTCCTGTAGGTCAAGTCTGACGTGTCTCGCGGTGCTGAAATCAAGTTCTGTTTAGGAGTGTGTTCCTTTCCAGAGGCTCTAGGAAGGAATGTTTTCTTGCCTTTTCCAACTTTAAGAGGCTGCTCATGTGCATTCTTAGCTCATCGTCCTTTCCATCTTCAGAACCAGAAATAGCAGGTTGAACTCTTCCCACATTGCATCCCTCTGGTCCCTTCTATAGTTCCGTGCCTCTGATTCTCATCTCCCTTTTCCATTTTTAAGGACTCTTTATGATTCCACTGGGTCCTCCTGAGTAATCCAGTGTGCCTGCCCCATCTCAAAGCCAGGTGATAGCAACTTCAGCTCCTTTTACAACCTTGATTCCTTATGCAGTCTTAATTTCCCTTTGCCAGGTAACAGCATCTTCGCAGGTACTGGGGTTAGTAGGCAGATGTTCTCTGGGGGCCGTTATTCTGCATACTTATCTTTTATTTTCGGTTCTCTTGTTTGTAAAATGGGACTGTTGTGAAGATTGACAACAGAAGAGATAAAGTGTATTACGTGCCGTGTCTAGGGCCTGGTGTACGGTAGGAACTCAGTCAGTGGTATCTGCTCTTATTTCTTGTTTCCTGAATCTCCTTTACTGTTTATTACACTCCCCCTTCTTCCTGCAAATAAGCAAAAGCTCTTCATTTCTAAAATCGATCTTTAGAGGTTTTTCTGGTGATGAACAGTTTCAGATATGTTGCTTTTATACTAAGAAGCATACAGAGGGGCTTAAATAATTTAGAAACTTTGAGAGATTAAAAATTAAATTGGTTATAGGTGGAATCCTTTTCAAGCATCCTCTAATTCTCTGTCCTTCACCCTACAGCTCCGGTTCTACTAAACTCCATACTAGTGTTCTCAAACTTGAGCAGGAATTAGAATACTTGGAGGTTTCAGTTAGCTTAGATTGCTGGGCCAGAGTTTCTGACTCATTAGGACTAGGGAAGAACCCGAAAATTCACATTTCTAACAGAGTCCCGGGGCACGTTGAACGCTTTGATCCGTACCCACACTTTGGAAACCAAGGCTCTAGAAATAACCATGAAGAAAATGGGGTTAAATTGGCTTCGTGCCCATGTGCACTAAAATGCAACTCTGTGTTTCTTATTTTTGTTATTTTTTTAATTGCAACCTCCCTCACTACTGAAAAGATCTGGGTAGTGATCGAAAATGTTAATTTTAATGGAAATGCAGAACATTTTTCTCTATCCTAAAATGAAAATCCACCACCTAAAACATTGTTATTTGAAATAAAGCAAATTTTAACCATAGATATCAAAAATCTATTTCTTTCTAGCCAAGGAAGAGTGTCTGATGAGGGTTCATATGGATATTTTGGTTATTCTCCATCTTTTTGTTCTAGTCAGCATGGCAGGCTGTTTTTCAATGTGAAAATCATGAAACTGAATGGTTCTCTATCTGGTTATGTCACCACTTCACAAATCAAGTGTCTTTTAATAACACTGTCTTGAGGTTACTAAACATTGTGCTAGTAGTTTGCAACATGATGTTTATGCATGAAAAAATAAAATGTTAAATTAATAATGTTGTTTGACACATCCTTGATATTGTCCTCGGGATATAGCACTATAAAATACCTAACAATTTGTGCCATTTTTAAACTCGGATTTACTTTGATATAGAACCCTACAATAAGTTTCCAAAAGTTATTTCATCTCTATATAGTATATTAAGGTGATATAGGTCAAATTTTCTGTATTTATCTATGTGGTAAGAGGCTGATATTTTAAAGGGAGGAAAAGGATCTCGGAGAAGTCTCATTAAAACTTTCAAGTATGTTGTTAAAAATGTATAGCCCTACAGAATCAATTGCTCTTTAAAAATATATCTAACTTTTTAAAGAAGTTTAATGTCATAGCCCTGATTGAACAATAGAGAATCAAATGCATTGTTGAAGTACTTTGAGCTTTTGGGTGATTTATTAAGTCAGACATTCTATTTCAATACTTTTGAACTTAGACTGAGCTTAGATTTTATAAATTCGATTTGTGGCTCATTTCCTAGAAGGGTATCACTTAGACAGTGAATTAATGAGCTATAGCCAGTCTGATGTTAGTGTTGATTGAAATATCCTGGTGAGACAATATGTAATTGTACATTTCTATACCATGAAGTCGACCCAGCTCCTAGAACTCTGATAGGAACAGGAAACTTTAGAATTTAGGGCCTACCCCAGTGGTTTGTAAGCATCAGAGTGCCTAAGAATCACTTGGTTTGCTCCTTAAACATACAAGCCTGAGAGGCCCTAACCCTCAGAGATAACTCAGGAGATCTTCAGTAGAACCTGAAAATATTCACTTATTTATTTTATTTTTTTTTATAAATTCATTTTTTGTTGGTGTTCAATTTGCCAACATGTAGAATAACACCCAGTGCTCATCCCGTCAAGTGCCCCCCCACCCCCCGCCCACCTCCCCTTCTACCACCCCTAGTTTGTTTCCCAGAGTTACGAGTCTCTCATGTTCTGTCTCTCTCTCTGATATTTCCCACTCATTTTTTTCCCTTTGCCCTGTATTCCCTTTCACTATTTTTTATATTCCCCAAATGAATGAGACCATATAATGTTTGTCCTTCTCCGATTGACTTCTTTTACTCAGCACAATACCTTTCAGTTCCATCCATGTCAAAGCAAATGGTGGGTATTTGTCGTTTCTAATGGCTGAGTAATATCCCATTGTATACATAGACCACAGCTTCTTTATCCATTCATCTTTCGATGGACACCGATCACTTATTTATTTTAGATGGCTCTGATGCAAATGATGCAGAGACCCCACTTTGAGAAGCACTGGTCTGGGTTATAGTGATGCTGGGGCATACGTTTGGTGGCAGAAAGGATGGATCACTGCAGATGGGGTTCAGAAGGAAAATGGACAAAAGTCAACATATTAGTGATAAGAAAGAAAGGTCAGGGGCTTGACTTAAAAGGTGCCTCTGTGAGGGGAGGGTGGGAGGGCACAGAAACGAGTCTTGAGTGACATCCGTATTTAGCAAGCTACAAGAGAATATGAGGTGATCCATCCAATTGCTCCAGTTTACAGCCCGGAGCTAGCATCCATGCGAGCCTAGCACAGGGAGGGGAGAACCAAAACAGAATCCAGCACTTTGAGTAGCGGATCCAAGGTTAGAGCTGGGAAAGTTAAGGCGGTGAGAATTTGTAGGGCAGAAAGTGCAGAAAAACATGCACAGAAAGAGCGAGCGCCGGAGGTTTGCAGAGTGTAGGTCCTTTCGAATGAGCAGCTGCACAGGTGCAACTTGAAGAGGCAGGATGAGGATCCCCTGGAAAGCTGCAGGACAAAGAATTCTCAGAATTCACAGGTGGGACGAATTTGCCTTCTCCACAGCCAGGATGGAGAGCCTTCACAGGCAACGTTGGGTAGAGTCCTCAGGATGATACTGCTTTATTAAAGGGGGGTAAATGGCCTTATTTAGAGGCTGCTCTGGAGCCACCGTGACGAGGTTTGAGAGCAGCCCGCCAGAGGATCATGCTGATCTACCCAGAAGAGTATGCTGGACGCAGCTCGGGACTCTTCAACGGGATTCAACAAAACCCAGCACCAAACAGGGTAAAATCCACGGCCGTTAGCATCCCATTAAAAAGTTACCTTGCACACAAAGCAGCAGGAAAATCCGAAGTGTAACGAGTAGTTGGAAGCACTAACCAACGGAAACATAGGCAGAGAGGACGGGCCTCGCAAGCAAAGGTGCTGAGCAGCCGGCGTGTGCACGCGTGAGCGGGGGCCCGTGAAGGACGGCGCTGGAGGCTGCAGCAGGGGCCCGGCACCTGCGGGTTGTTGCCCCTGCCTGGAGCCACAGCAGGAGAAGCCCCCGAGGGAGGCGGGGAACAGTGTGGAAGAGGAAGCTGAACGGCGTGTCCGTGAGCTGAGCGGGCCGCTGGCGAGGAGTGTGATGTGTATGTGGGATTCCAGTGGGCTGGAGAAAGAGAACAGGAAGGGATTAGGGAAAATAACGTCCAAATATTTCCCAAATTTGGTGGACGCTCTGAGCCTCCAGCCCCAAGAGCACCGTGAACTCCAAGCAGGTTGAGTGTAACTGAAGCCGATGCACTAAGCCCATGTACTAAGCCAATGCATTAAGCCGATGCACTAAGCCTGTGCACTAAACCCATGTACTAAGCCTGTGCACTAAACTGATGCACTAAGCCGGTGCACTAAGCTCATGCACTAAGCCCATGCACTAAGGTGCATCACAGTGAAGCGGCTGGGTGCCCGGGGTAAAGGGAGAGCCGTAAGGGGGGGCAGTAGTGGCTGGACCGCAGTCTCCCCTGGGTGTGTTTGGGGGAGGCCTGGCCCCACACTGAAGGGGAGGCAGGATGGCAGGGACTTCAGGGCCCCGTGGACCGGGTCGCGGGCCAGGCCGGCAGGGCTGCGGGGTGGGTCACACCTGGTGCTGCAGGTTTCCCACGTGGGTGTGAACAGTGTCCACATTCTTAGCTTCACTCTATGACCTTTTGACCTTAGAAGCAGCTGAGATGCTCGGACAGTGACCTGCGTGTCCTCAGGACACTGGGTGTGGTTTGCTCTGGTTGCCCAGGGAAGGCGAAAACCAGTTCTTAGCTGTTCTTGTAAGATTCTGGTGGGAGAACTATCCTCCTCTTACTATTGTGTGTGTCGATATGCAGACTTAGGATAAAAGACTGTATTTGTTTTTAATTCAAGTCTATTTCCACTGCGTAGCACAATGCCTGGCCCATAAGTTAGGTCTTAATAAGATACTTAACCAATATCTTATTTAACAGACTTTTCCATCCTCTCTCTTAATTGGTGACAATCTTTAATACCAGAAATCAATTGAAATTTCAAAAAAAAAATGTAAAACAGATCCCACATACTTATGTCAGCCAAACACGATAGCAATGCCACGAAGTTCCGTCAAGTAGTTGTATAGTAGGGCGCGTGGAAATGTTCTTTGCAGCCTGTTTTCCTTCGTTTTTTTAAAGGGGAGATGATGCTTTTGACCTACTTTGTAAGTATTATGGACAATTCTAAAACGCCATGTGCTTTATAAAATGTCCGGTAAGTGTGCCTTTCCTATAAATATCATGCAGATTTTTAAAAACTAGGACGTTGTGGTTTTGTCCTTCCAAACTCCAGCAGAATTGAGAATGACCTTTAGAAGTCTCGGTGCAAAGTAAAAGCGTCCTTTGTGGCATCTGGCGCCATGCATGGAGTCACCACCATAAGCAGGCCCCGCGTGAGGCCCTGCGTCGTGGAAGGCCTCCCTCCATCCGGTCCAAACCCATACAGGGATGACAACCTACCGCCACTTCGGCACGTGAAATAACACGTGCGGAGTGCAGGACACGGGCTCTGGCCAGAGGGGAGGGAGGCCAGGCCACAGGTGGACATGTCATCACATCACCGCTGTGCAAGACTCAAGGTGAGGAGGCCTTTGGGTTGTCAGGATTTACTCCTAGGACAGAGAGGGGCATTTAAAAAAGATGTTTTGGGAGTTGAGAGATGGGCTTTTGCAGTGGATTATAGAAGCCCACACAAAATACCATCTAGGATTAGTTTTGGAACAGAGGGCAGGCAACCTAGCAGGTGGAATGGGGTCAGATTGTGCAGACATGTGAACGTCAGGCTAACAAGTTGGAGCTGAAGCAGTCAAAAAAAAAAAAAAAAGAATACCACTCCGAAGGTTTCCTTGTAATGAGGATCTTCAGAGCCTTGCTTTAGGGAAATCTAATTTTTGCCATATCTAGGCCACAGGGAGTCATGTGGCCTGGTTAGTAGGCCGTTGTAGTAGGCGAGGTATAACGTGCTGCTGGCCTAAAAACTGAAATGCAGGGCGAAGGACAAGCTGCTATTAGGAGCTCCCCTACTCTGCGGCAAACGGCGTGGGGCCCTGGGTGCCTCCTTGGAGGCACTGCTGTGGTGCTTCCTTGAAGGGCCATTCAATTATTTCTGTAACTGTGTAGTCTATTTACCTAGGACAGACTATTGATTTTAATTTAATTTTAATTTTTTTTAAAGATTTTATGTATTTATTAATGACAGAGAGGCAGAGACACAGGCAGAGGGAGAAGCAGGCTCCATGCAGGGAGCCCAACATGGGACTTGATCCCGGGACCCCGGGATCACAACCTAGGGCAAAGGAAGATGCTCAACCTCTGAGCCCCCCAGGGACCCCTGATTTTAATTTCAGTGTAAATATGCCAGTTGCTTCGATTTATATTGTCTTTCAGTCCATTCTTCTGTATCTGAAAATGATCATTTAGGAATGATTGATTTATGGAGTAAAATGTTAGAGATTATTTAACCTAGCAATATATTGTGAATTTATAGTAATAATAATGATTTGTACTAAAGCATGCTCTTAAATCGCCCCCCCTCCCCGACCCAAGCTGTATTACTGATATGAGAAGAAGGAACAGTGTTGCACACGGCTTTATGTGCCTGGGAAGCTCTTCTCATAAATCAAAAATGTACCGATTGGATTTTTAGCTCTCCCACGGAGCTTTTACTCCCAGATCAACACACGTTTCTGGCTCGTGTTTGTGGACTAGACTGGGCCCTCGGGCAGAGCTTCTTTACTCTTGGTTCCCTGTCACCGTCGTCGTTTCCTGGACTGGTTGTGGCGCCGTGCAGGACGCGATGTGTGAGGGTGTTTGCACACGTGGGCTCTGGCCACCAGGGCAGGTGGGGGTGGGTCTAGGGGTGCACGCAGGTCAAAGCCACATGGGGTGCCCACCCTTGCCCTCTGCCTTCCAGAGGAATCTGGACACTTTGCTGAGCGAAGGTCAGGCCTGTTTTAATCCCCGGGCGGGGGGGGGCGGGGGGTCTGTTGTAGCACCTTTTTGGGAAGCCCCAGCCTTTGTTACATCTGTGGGATGAATATACCTGCATTTCTTCTATTTAGGGTCCCCTCTAATCTTGTTAAACAGTTATCTCACTCATTTCTTTTTTAAAGATTGTATTTATTTATTCATGAGAGACCCAGAGAGAGAGGCAGAGACCCAGGCAGAGGGAGAAGCAGGCCTCATGCAGGGAGCCCGACGCGGGACTTGATCCCGGGACCCCGTGGTCACGACCTGGGCCAAAGGCAGGTGCTCAACCGCGGAACCTCCCGGGCTGCCCATATCTCACTCATTTTTGATCCCAACTGCCATTTCTTTTTTACTCTCATAGCTGTATTATTGCCGCTTTTTTTTTCCTTTCCATCATGATGAATACACCGTGTTCGTCAGGTGTTGAGGGAAGCGTCCTAGTGCTCCCTGGAGGCACCTACTGGTCAGTGGCCACTGCGTTGCGTGGCCTGGGCAGGCCGGGGTGGATGGCGTGCTCAGCACACGGTGCACTAGGCCGCGCGGCCTCTGTTACGGTAGATGACTGTTATTATGCTAAAATGTCTATACACTGAGAACAGAAACCTGTAGACATTGACGTCCGCCAGATCCCTCGGCAGGAGCACAAACACGCCCGCAGCACAGGATAGCGGTCCTAGAGCGTGGACTCTACCAACTTCTGGTGTTTAAAGTCCAGATCCGCATGCTGGACCTGGGCTGGGAAGGTTGTTTCCTTTATTTTACCCCTTGGGGGGCAGGTGGTGGGGGCAGCGAGCTACTGAAGCGGGATTTCAGCCAGTGACGAGCTCAGCTTCCCGAGGCATTATTTAAAACTTACAGCGAGCTCCCGCCAGCACGTGTGTGACTCAGATCCGTGTCTATAATAGCGTAATTGCCGTATGTAATTAGTATTTTTATGTTGCTATACTGATAATATTTATTGAAACAGAGGCAGCTGCTTTTTACAGACTTTGATGTGGCTCATCTACATTACCCTTCCTTCAAAACAAAACACCCCGAAGACTTTTCCCCTTAAGGGGGGAGCTCCACTCTATTTCTAAAACGGAGGCAAGATCTGGTCCCAAGGCGCCCCTGTGTTTCCCGTGCTCTGTCACCCACGTTCACAGGCAAAATAATCCGAAAGCCACGGGGGGTGTGGCGGGGGGAAGGACGGCTGGGGAGGGAGATCGTTCCTCTTGCTTCTCTTCTCTTTTTGCTCGCTTTATGCATGTCACCTTTCTCTCCCCACTTCACCGAACCCTTTCCATTTCTTGAAGGAACCTACCCTTTTTAGGTTCCCATTCGGTCTAAACACAAAAAGACAGCAAGTCCATTGTGGTAGGAATTGTTTCGTGCATCAGTGAAGCTTGGGGGTTCTAAGAAAATTAAGTTTGCACCTAAGGGTCTGATTGCTGGGTACCTTTCTGTTTTCTAATGGGATTACAATAGAGAGAGATGTGTGATGGGATGATAAGGGCAGAGATAAGGAGTTGTAATTCTTAAGCACCTGGGCTTTGGGGAGGGAGGTGTTATTTTATCACCAGGTAAAGTGGAGGAACCTGGGGAACATCGGAGTCCAGTGTTCCAGAACCCTTGATTCGGGAGACCTTAGTCCCGGGATGTTCTTAAGGGTGATAATAGTGTGGTGATGAAATTGAAATGAAGGGAAAACTGATTTATCATCAGTTTACCTTCAAAGGACCATCTTGTTGGTCTTTTAAACTCCTTTCCAGGGTCCATTTGGAGTGAATATTTGGGCAGAGGGGGGAAAAGGGTTATGTTGGTTACTAAGTATGCTTAAGATCCTGATTATTTTTGGACAAAAGACCAAAGATTGTTTTCTTTGCTATTAGACCCTAAAGCTCAGTCCTTGCTTCCTGCCTTTTCGTGTTTGGAGAAGTCCCATCTGGGCTGCCCTGTTATCTGTCCACCCCCTTAGTGGTAGAGGCCGAGCCCCACCCCCAGCTCGGCAGGGTGCCGCAGCGGGGAGCATGCTAGTGGGGTCAGCGCGATGTCACACGGTCTTCCTGTATTGATGTTAGTGATGTAGAGAAAGAATTGCTGCTTTGTGATGTAACGTGTCTGAATGTTTGCAAATATAGATTTATTTTACCACCTCTAATCCTCTTAAAGGATCAAATAGGAAATTGCTATTACCTAGATATTTTCCCAAAAGTTTCTAGTACAAAGTATGTTTCTGAAAAGAATCATTCAAGTAATTTGCTACAAAAAGGATGGAAAACAGATTGTAAGACTATTTTAAGTTCCAAACATCTCATAATGCAACTATAATTAATAGCATCCTCTGGATTTTTCTAAGTATGTTTTTTATATAGTTGTGATCATAGTATACGATCATATCCTGTTTAAAAATTTAAAAGTTTGAGTATGATAAAGTTTTACTCCCTCATTTTGACATTTTTGCCTGTGTGTGTGTGTGATCATAATTTTCAGAAAACATACTTAAGATAATTACATAGTTGACTTAGCTAATCTGTTGATTCCATGTGGCTTTATTTTCCTCTTAAATTTTACACGTGTATTTATTTTATCATATACTGTATTATTTCCTTAGACCTTAATACCCCAAGGATGCACTGGGACTTAGAGAATGCCTGATAAACTAACCGTATTGTTAAATTTCTTTCTCAAAATGTCCACTGCCAAGTTGCTTCTGAAACCTCTGGTTTATTAGATAGTAGTATTTTCTTCTCCTTTTCTTTTTCTTTTTTAAAGATTTTATTTATTTATTCATGAGAGACACAGAGAGGCAGAGACACAGACGGAGGGAGAAGCAGGCTCCCGATGCGGGACTCGATCCCAGGACCCCGGGATCACACCCTGAGCCAAAGGAAGACACTCAACCACTGAGCCACCCGGGTGTCCCAGTATTATTTTCTTCTTTGATGAAATTTCCCGCTGGGATATTCATAAAGAGAAGGATGGTGAGAGAGAAGCAGGGCAGAGACAAGCAGTTGGTATAAAATGTCGTCACAGATGCTGGAAAGCTGAAATGTCCTGGATGCCAGGTGCCCAGGGATGAGTCTGCAGAGCCGGCCCCTCCCCCTGCAAGCCCAGAGGAGATGAGGTTGAGGTTTTAAAATCCTTAATATTAAAAAATAACAATAAAAAATAAATTTATTTAAAAAAACAAAAGAAACTGTAATCCTCCTTCAGTGACTTTAGAAATAAAATATTAGGAAGAACAAAAAAAAATTAAAAAGAAATCTTAAAAAAAAAAAGGAAGGAAGGAAGGAAGAAGTATTATGGTGAGCCTGGGTGGCTCAGTGGGTCAAGCATCTCCCTCTGGTTATGGTCATGATCCCACTCTTGACATCAAGCCCTGTGCATCAGGCTACCTGGCTCAGTGGGAAGGCCTCTCCTTCCCCTACCTCTGCCTTTCCTCCCTACTCATGTTTGCTCTCTCTCATGCTCTTTTTTCTCTCAAATAAATGAAATCTTCAAAAATAAAAAGTATTGTTATTTAAAAATAATAATAATAATAATAATAATATCCTTGATATTTGACATGATCTCTAAAAGTTATTGCTACTAATAGAGGAAAATATCAAGTGCTTTTTCTCTCCCCTTTCCCTCCCTCCTTCTCATCGTCTTTGTCTCTGTCCCTGTCTCTCTCTCTCTTTTTCTCTCTCTCTCTGGGTCTTTGATAAGTCAGTAATAATACAGCCTTTACAGCCTGGCCATGGGCTTTTCAGGCTGCTAGTCACTACTATTTTTTATATAAATTTATTTTTTATTGGTGTTCAGTTTGCCAACATATAGAATAACACCCAGTGCTCATCCCATCAAGTGCCCGCCTCAGTGCCCATCACCCAGGCACCCCCACCCCCCGCCCACCTCCCCTTCCACCCCCCCTAGTTCGTTTCCCAGAGTTAGGAGTCTCTCATGTTCTGTCTCCCTTTCTGATATTTCCCACTCATTTTTTCTCCTTTCCCCTTTATTCCCTTTCACCATTTTTTATATTCCCCAAATGAATGAGTCACTATTATTTACAAATACGCTGGCAGCGAGATGCTTGGCTATGGCGTGGATGGAATGTGAGAAGTGATTGTAATAGACCTCAGCTTTTGTCCATGAATTCTTTCCTCTGGCCACCAACCAAAATTTGGTAGGGAGACATGTAGCAGGGATCGCGCATAACTATTCTTGAAAAAATTATGATGAATGATTATTTTAATAGTTGCTTTGGGGATGCATCTTAGCATTTTTCTCTTTATGCCCAATGACCTCAAAGTTTTCAAAAGAAACTTGGGGCGAGTACTTTCTTCCAATGGTTTCAATTAAAAAAGGGGGAAAAAAAAACAACAGCAGCAAAAAAAAAAAAAAAAAAAAAAAAAAAAAACTGGTTTACCACTGGAGTGTGTATCTACTTGGCTTTCAACTGCATTGATCCCTATCAAAATGGCTGTTGCTGTAACAGATTTAACTGATAAGCAATTCTGTAGTCGGCTAAGGAAAGCCATTCACTGGGGAATGAGCCCATTTACTTTGTGTTTTTAATTAAAGGTGTCTAATGCTAGAGAGCCTATTGCTTTCCTGTTTTCTCAAACATCACAAATCAATTACTTTTTTATTTTTCTTAATCTAGGGTCTGATTTATATTAATTTTTTGTTGTTAATTAGATTCAGGTTGTTACGCATTCAGAAAACAGACTTAAGCACTAAGCCGTTTTCTAGGCGTCTTTTAAAAATCTGCCCTTGGTAGAAATTTGGGAGAATTGTTCCTCCAGGGACTGGTATGATCTCCAGCTCTGAATTCTATTATGTTCAACTTGTAATGGCTCACAGTGTGAGCTACTTCTCCTTCTCTAAATAAGTGCCTGGGCCATATCTCGGGGTGATTAATGACTGAGTGAGAAAGGTAAACACAGCACTTTGTGGCCTGAAGACCAGAGCCAGCCCCCCTGACTCTACCCCCATCCCTGGCCTCTTGGCACAGGTCCCCATCCTGGCTTCTTCTTAGGACCGAGTAGAATTCTCCACTTTTTTTTTTTTTTTTTAAGGTCTGGATGTATTAGAGTGTAAAAAGAGCACTGATCTGCGAAATAAGGAGGTTTCTGTTTAAACCAAGGATCGTGCATTGTCCCCAGGACCTTTTGTCTCGTTGGAGGTATCTGGTCATTACAGCTTGTTAAGAACTCCTTGTCCTGCTCTTCTTGGCCAAACCCGTTAGATATGCGTCCTGGTCTTGTGTGTGTGTGACGGGCATTAGCTGGTTGTGTTCTCTTTCAAGTGTTTGATGATAATAATAAATAGGCTACTGCTAAAAACTGAGCTCCGTGCCCTGGTGGAGGTTGGCTTCCTCCTGTTGATAACAATGTATTAATAAACTCTTTTTCCAGTTTGGAGGATAGATGAGTCAGAAAGTGACATCACTCTGTTATTTAAAACAAAACAAAACAAAAACAAAACAAAACAAAAAACAACTCTGGTTTACCACTGGAGTACGTATCTACTTGGCTTTCACCTGCATTGATCCCTATCGAAATGGCTGTTGCTGAGATGTTACCCATCTCTCATTTCTGCATCTTGCCCCTAAGGGGAGTGCCAGAGATTTTGCCAAATGCTTTATTGAAATGTGGACAGATTAAGAACTGCAGCATTTCCTTTTTCTAACATTCTGGTACTTGTGACTTTTCTTGGGAAATACTCAGAAAACATCCATTTAAAATATTAATAGAATTTCACTGGGAACTTGGAAACACTAGTTGGTAGGATTTTTTAAAATTTTTTTTAAGATTTTATTTATTCATTCATGAGAGACACAGAGAGAGAGAGAAAGAGGCAGAGACACAGGCAGAGGGAGAAGCAGGCTCCATGCAGGGAGCCTGATGTGGGACTCGAACCCGAGACTCCAGGATCACGCCCTGGGCCAAAGGCGGTGCTAAACTGCTGAGCCACCCGGGTTGCCCGGATTTTTTTGTTTTTTAACTCAGTTTATTCAGTTTTTGAAACAATGGGGCTGTATTTGTCCCCATGTTCACATACCATGCTCATTTTTGTGATTCTCAATATTAGGGAAGAGCACACGGGTCATGCAGCCATTCGTTTAAATAGCTTTTAAGTCCAAGAAAGGGGATCAAGTTCTTCTGCGAGTTTTCTCTAGAACTTAGGATATGATTTGTTTGGACGAGGAGGCTGGCACTAATTCATGATAGCTATTAACTTTAAGCCCTAGCGATTGGCTGCAGCCGTCTCATGAATCATGCAGGAACGTTATTCCAACCACACAGACGGTGTCTGTCCTTTCCCCAACCTTTACTTCTTTGGTCGGGACTCCGTTGTGAGCTAGGCCTGTGAGCTAGGCCGCCAAGCTCCGCGTAGACTCCCCACCCCCGTTACTGATCTCACTTCAGTCTGTCTCTCTATTACTGTTTCTAGAATCACGGTCAGTGGGAATATTGCTTTGAGAGAGGAGGTCGCCTGTTTCATTAGGGGTAAAATAGGATTGCATTCCCACCTCCCTTGTCTGTAAGTGGAATCCGGGTCTCGGCAGGGCTCGTGCATGCCTCTTCTCTCAGGGAGGACAAGGGGTAAAAGCATTTTTTTTTTTTTTTTGATAGACAGGTTCATAGTTCCATGATCTCAACCCGACTGTGGCGTCCAGGGACAGCTGTCCTGCCCTCCTGGGTCATCTTCTGTTCTCAGTGTGTCCTCGCTGACTCCTACTTCAAGGACCCTCCTGGGCCTTGCTTTCTGCCTCGCAGGTAGCATTTCCTAAGCTTAACTCAAAGTGAAACTTTTAGTTTATCGAATTACCTTTTTTTTTTTTTTTTTTTAATAATCAACTGAGTCAGTGGGTTGGTTTTTCCATGAGTGGAACTTTTCTTCAGGTTCCCACTGTGCCAGACTACACCGACTAGGCTTTCCGGGTGGTGGCTCCTGCGTGGTCTTTCTTTCATTTGGAGAAGATGTAGAACAACTTTGCTGAGCAAATCAGTTCCTTTGCTGTAGCACCCCACAAAAAAGGGATACCCTTTTGAACACGGTGAGGTATTTTTAAGGCTACATTCCTTGATTCTCCTAAGAACATTTGAACTCTGAGTACAAGGTCTCTTACAATTTAGAGTTATGGAAACATGCGTCTGGATTTAAATGGCATGATTAAATAGTTTGATGCCACAGAGCTTTCTGGAGAGGGAGCACTCTTGAACTCATTGGAGCCCATAGTTCAAAGAAATACTCTTTGGAGAAGACTGAAAGGTATGCAGTCCTTTCTTCCTCTAGCTTTCCCATATTCTCTAAAATGCATCCCCAAATCAGACCATCTCTGTGGAGACCAGCTCAAAGAATGCATCCGTTTGCCTCCCAAGGGAATTGTTTTACTGAATCTGATGACCCCAGGAGCTGCATGCGGCATTTATCGCTGGAAAGCTTCAAACCAATGTAGGGCTCTCTACTGTGAAGAATATAAATGTCTATAGCAAACATATCTGAGCCTTGTTCCCGGCTTTAACTGATGTTTTCATTTTTTCCCCTCCTTCTCTCCCTCTGATTTTACACTCATGTATTCTTTCCATTGCCTTTAGTCTTTTCTAGAAAGGGGGTGGGATCTAAACAAATGAATGCAGAACATCTGTAAGCAGAAAAGAATAATTAGGAAAGAAGTAAATTTGTTTTCTTTTTTTGAACTTCTTTTGAACTTCAGTGGTTAAAGACAATGTTTTTGGGATCCCTGGGTGGCGCAGCGGTTTGGCGCCTGCCTTTGGCCCAGGGCGCGATTCTGGAGACCCAGGATCGAATCCCACATCGGGCTCCCGGTGCATGGAGCCTGCTTCTCCCTCTGCCTGTGTCTCTGCCTCTCTCTCTCTCTCTCTCTCTGTGACTATCATAAATAAATAAATAATTAAAAAAAAAAAAAAAAAGACAATGTTTTTGCTGTCTTAAGTGAGATGTCCTGGTAGATGCTATTAATAGACATAAATACAGAAATTTGTGTTTAAACTACTTAGAGATATCATAAAACTTTACATATGTTGCCTTGAGCTAATCTTAATGCTCTTGTTTATTCAATAATTTAATACATTGACATTTCTAATTAAGACATACTATTTTATATTAACAAATTATTTTAACATTTAACCATTTAGTATTTAATTAAATACTTGCCTTATGTACGTATTTAAAATTTTAAAAAGGTTTACATATACCATCATGCGGATTAAAATCTACAAAGTAGACACTATATATAAATGGTATATAGAGCCTGCCCCCTCTCTTTCTCTTTCCCTCCCTCCCTGCCTCCCTCTCTCTCTCTCTCTCTCTCTCTATATATATATATATATGGATAAATATAAATATATATAATATATATATTATATATAATATCATCCCATTTCAGGGCCTTTCAGGGTTGCATGTTGCATTTTAATTTGCCAAAAAAAGAAAGGAAAATATATCATGTGACTAAGAAAAATAAGATCCTTAATCTTAAGAGTTACTTATAATTCATCACCTGGAACAAGTTGTCTTAACTTGATTAAATATTCATACCGAAAGGAGCCTTGGAAAGCAATTTGGCCAACCTTCTCACTTTATGGGTGAAAATAGTTATGGTCCTGAATTAGCCACTTACGTGATTTTATGCAATTAGTTACTGATAGGGAGATTCAAAGTCCTATCTCTGGAGAACCAGTTTAGTTCTCTTTGTATTGCCATATCTCCTGTCGTCATAGTCCATTCTTATTGCAGAACACTCAAGTAAATATGAAATCTCTATGTAAAGTCTACTCATTGGGACCATGCGCACCCCCTGCAAAACTTCAAATAGAATTGAGTAGTCTAATCCTTATTCCCAATGATTAACATCGGGGACTTCAACTCCTGGTGCGTGGTTTCCTTCTTTCAGTCCCTCATTCTTGTAAACATTCCTAAAATTAAATGGCGTTGTCCTCGCTTATCAATATATTGGCCCTTTCCTCTTTGCAGACAAATAGGCCCAGAGGAGGCCCTAGGTCCTTGAACTCTTTGTTTACTCTTTCCAGGTAATGTTATAGAATTTGTTTTTTGGTTGTAAATAAATGAACAATAAAAAACTTTTGTAAGCAAACAAATAAATAGAGTGTTAACCATCTCAAGGCTCTGAACACTCCTGAAAAATGTAAACAAATATGTATAGAAATAATACCTGCAGCATTGCACGCCGACCAGGAGCCCAGGCTTTGGCATCATTTGAGTTCATTTACTGTGAGTTAGGTCAAGTTAGTCAACATGAAGCTTCGTTGTCTTATCTTTAAAATAGAGATAATACCGACATCCTGAGTGTGTTGTGGTGAATACAATGGAGTAGTGGTGTGTGTCGGGCATGCTATTGAAGCACAAGGTGTAATATGCATGGCATCTGAGATACTGCAATCACACAGAGCTACTTACTCCTCACTTTGGAAAATAGGAGCGTAACTTGGTTTACAGTATAATTGAATTGATAGTACTGCAAGATGCTTTCGAATTTGATTCTATTGAACAATTTTAGTTATCAGACCTCACCAGCAACAAAAAGGCCATGTTCATTCGTATTGCTTTTGTTGGTCAGCGCAAACCAGAGGTTTGCCTTTTGACTTTTTCCATGGTAATCTAAAATGGTAGAGAGAGACATTCATTTTCGCTCAATCAGGCTATTTTACTTTATATTCATCCATGAGCTGGCCTACAAATTTAATAGTGAGACAACCTATTTGTAACTCTTAGGAGGTATTTCTGAATTATTTGTCTGGACCCAGAATAAAAATGCTTTCAGGTTCATTTCTGTGGTGACCAGTGGAGCAACCTGAGCTTTTTATATGGGTGTGAATGTCAGTAATTGCCTCTGCAGATTTATCTGCCCATGGGACTGAGATATAATTTTAAATTTATTTAGGAGAATTGTAAATCATAGGAAATAGTTTGTTATAACACAGATAGTAAATTTTAAAATACTTTCAAAAGTATTCTCCAATCATGCTTTTAGTGATTACTAAGTTATCTTTATAGGCCCATAGTGTAAACATACTTAGCCCAATACTTGATTAGAATTGTAGTTTTCTGATTTTTACAGAATGTGGATTTCTTTAACAGCTGGAAGATGTGATCTCGTTTATTGGAGACAGTCTAGGCAAGAGGAATGAGCCCTATGTCCTGTGTCCTAGGAATGCAGTTCTTTCACATTT
The DNA here is from genome assembly GCF_053574225.1 of Canis aureus. NCBI lineage: Eukaryota > Metazoa > Chordata > Mammalia > Carnivora > Canidae > Canis > Canis aureus. The sequence goes on along the minus strand of NC_135611.1, from coordinate 67,400,842 downwards.
TGGTGTTGTGATTTATTTGAAATAGTGGGTCATTATCTAGCCTTGTCATTCTGTTGGCTAACTTTTAAGGTTATAATTTTATTGTGAAGGTGGAATTTAAATATGTTGAAGAGGGGAAATTTGCATCTGACATAATGGGATCTTGATCTTTTAGTGATGGTAGTTGAGTAGTTTCTGTTGTTTTTATTCTTAGCATAATGAATTTAATAAACTACATTCACTAATAATAATAAAACAGAATCCTAACTTATCTATGGATGCATTTGTTAAAGAGGGGGTGTAAACTTCATAATAGTAGTTTTTGTGTTATGTGCTGAACCAATGTTTGATTTTTATAATCAGAAGAGTGCTTGTAAGCATCATACTATTATGAGGTTTTTGAGCCATTAGAGTAATAAATTGCTGCTTTGGCATTGACCAATATTCACATGTCCTCTACTAGAAAGCTTTTTAATTGGAAATTCTATAAGTATCTTCAAGGCCCATGACCCTAGACATTCCTGTATCCAAAATAGAAGGATCTTTGGCTCATGACCCTCAGACATGCTTTGGTCTACAGTTCAGTCTTAAAGAGATTACAGCAGAAGACACTGTGTGTTAGACTGAAAATTCGAAGGAATTTTGGAGATTTAGGTTCATAATCTGGGGTCTGTGGCTCATTAGGCTGTCCAGTTTTGAACTTCAAAGACTTGTAAATTCAGTTTTACATACTCTATTAGGGTGGAGGATCTTTGGTTTTCATAGACTGGGTTCTGGGACTTAACAAAGATTAAATGCTACCGCTTTCTGTAAGCATTTGATATTTTCTTTAACTTTGTACTAAAAAAAATCCATTGTCTGTTTTTTTTTTAATAATTTTATTTATTCATTCATGAGAGACACACAGAGAGAGAGAGAGAGGCAGAGGGGGAAGCAGGCTCCATGCAGGGAGCCTGACGCGGGACTCGATCCCGGCTCTCCAGGATCACACCCCGGGCTTCAGGCGGCGCTATACCGCTGCGCCACCGGGGCTGCCCTGTCTGTTGTTTTTGACTCATATTTTAATGGCTAACTCATATGTGAATAAATCCATTATAATCAACCCATGCCCAAACATTATAATTGATATCGAGTTCTTACTTTAGGAAATGGAACTATGAATATCATGAGTGCTATTAGTATGATAACACTTATTTTTCTGATAAACTCCACATTAGACCTTTCAGTTTGGTTTCAGTTTTAAGTACATACATTTGTCCCAGCTCTTCCAAATAAAGTGAATAATCTAGTCAAATTGGCTACGGACACATAGCATTGGCCAGAGATTATGCATCAACGTCTTGGAAGAGAACCAGAGGGATTATTATCACAGTTTGCAGAATCTGAGTAATGATTTCTTCAAAGTTGAGAACACCAGTGTGCTAGTGTTTTGTGAATGCTTTAAACTTTGATCGGGGGTGGGGGGGTGGGGGGAGCGCTTCTGAACTTCAGCTAGGGTGCCACTAGAGATTTGCACCTGATCAGACCTTTCTTTTTTTGAGTAGATAATAGCTGCTTCTGCCAGAAAACCAGATCAAAGCCTAGCAGGAGAGATTACTACATTGGTTTTATCAGCCATTTTCTGGCTACACTCTTATAAAGCTGATAACAGGGTGGGGGTGAATAAAATCATCTGCTTTCAACCTCCCTGTGGTGCTTTCATCTTGATTTGTTTAAGAACCAGGGAGGACCATGTCTACAGTGTGGACACCTGGTCAGTCCCCTCTCTATCCCTGTCAAAGTGTAAAGCACTTAACTAGTAATCACTGCTCTGACTCTGGGCCAGTAGGGTACCATGTTTCCTTTGCTTTTAACTTGGCCATGGCTGTGGTTTCTTCTGCACCTGGTCTCCTGCCAGCCGTCTCAGTTCCCCTGGATTGACTACAGAAGACTTTTTTAGTTTTTTATTTTTATTTTTTTAAGGTTTGTGTTTCTCCCACTACTAGCAAGGCAAAGGGTTGCAGCTTCTATTCCCTTCTTCCATGGACAACAGTATTCAGACAGCCTTTTGTCTGTCCCTTTTTATTGCTTCAAGGCTGCTCTTGATGTTAAAGACCTGAACAAAGCAAATCTTACTTGCCAAAAGTTGACAATTGAAGTTAGAATCATAGCTCTTTCAGATTAAAAAAAAAAAAAAAAAAGGCCTTGGCTATTCAGTCCTGTCCTCTTTGTCTTATATAGCGTATATGCAATGAAAAACAAAGCATATATCAACGATATTTCTGAGATTCCCAGCATCTGTACCGTGTGTGGAAATTGCTCAAGTTGAATATGGTGGTGTTGCCATTAGCTCTCCTCTTAGAGTCAGTGCTAATTACTACTTATGGTCATTGTATGTGACTTGGTAAAGTTGGGGGGTAAACTGTCATAGAATGTACTGAAGCCTTTTATAAAGATTCCTATTTAAGGTATGTGTGTCTCTTTATTTGTCTGAAAAAAATGCAGTATTTCAATTTAGAATTTCTTTTTTTAGGTTTTATTTATTTATTCATGAGACACACAGAGAGAGAGGCAGAGACACAGGCAGAGGGAGAAGCAGGCTCCCTACAGGGGAGCCCGATGTGGGACTCGATCCCAGGACCCCTGGATCTGACCTGAGCAGAAGGCAGACGCTCAACCACTGAGCCACCCAGGTGCCTTTCAGTTTAGAAGTTTTCTAAGGCTTCTTCATACTGAAATTCCAGGAGATGACCTAGAACATAATTTTATTATTTAAAATGATTACATTTGTGCATGAATGTAATTTGCATGATTCTTGTTTTAATAATACATGATTGACATCATCATAATTTATTGATATCAAAAAACCGACTCGGATTATGTCATCTCTATGGGGAAGCATAACCCCCTTTACGGTTATCTGTAAGATGTTTCCAGGAAACTGTCTTGGACCGAAAGTAAAGACTGTCTTCTATGGGTTGAGGATAATCGACTAGCAAGTACAATCAGCAGAAGGGAAAGTTAATTTAATTGGTTTAAAGACTTTCTTGCAGCCACAGAGCATGCTAAATTGATTTTGCCTTCTTACATAGAAAAAGTGCAGCACATTCATTATACAGGAGGAGTTGCTTTGGGAGACTATTTCGCCTTCTACATATTACACTGATGATGTTGAGAAACTTGAAAACAACTCTTTCACATTTAACGCCTGTCGGTTTGTCCCCTTAGAGCTTAGGCAGGTAGTCAAAGGAATGCTGTGAGTAAAGGAAGATTCTGCAGAAATAAAGCTGGCACAGAAATGTGTTTAGCTACCAGAAGCTTAGGCATGAATTGTTGATATTTACTCTCTGTATTCCAACTCTGCACCAGGCTCCCTTGGTGAGGTGACCCGCATTCTGAGAATGCCTCTGCCTGGAGACTCTGTAGTTGCGACTCAACTTTCATGCAGGCCACATCCTCTCCCCATTTTTCCATATCAAAGCCCGTCACTGAATTCATTGTCTCTGCAGTATGGTTCACGTATGGGTAAAGTTCGCCTTCCCACCGTTTCAGTAGATCCCTATGTGCCATTCTCTTGATAACCTGGCCTCGTTGGCCTCATTATCCAGAGTTGGAGCATCCTGCAAATATTGCGGGGAATTGAAATGTTTTGCCTGATTTTGGGGCCTGTAATCATACCCTTTTTTGCTTTCATGTGAGTTAAAATGTAACCTTCTTTTGAGCCTCTCCAGCCAGCTGCACCTGACATTTAGTGTTTCCTCTGCATTTCAGACGATTTATGCAGCTACATCAGTCGTAGCCCATCTAATGTCCTTTGGTAACTACCCTCATTTTACCTGGGCCCTGCCTTTTCTGACTGTTGGGCTCGTCCTTCTTTTAGCTTTGTAGCCCAATGCCCTGATGCACTGGGTGGCATATTGTAGAAAGAGGCTTTTTGAAATAATTTTCTGCCCCTGAGAACGGGCTCTCTGTATTTTACTTTAACCCCGCTTCTCTGTACTGGCTTGCACAGTGATGGACACAAAATTAGGTGCTAAAATTAAAAATTGCCCCTTGAGTTCTTATCTCATTTTAAGTATTTATGTATCCTTGATTTATACTAGGTAAGGATTTTCGTTTCACAGATATTTACCAGTTCAGAGCGTTGTTAACTTTATTTCTGAAAATATCACATCATACTTTTTATACGTAAAATTGGGGGAATTTAGCTTTTCATCATGTATTTTCAATGACAGATTCATAGCATTTACTTATAGTTAGTTGCAGGCTTACAACCAGGCAATTTAGTTCTTACCCTAATGGAGAAATTAATAAATTTAATGAATGAGGCAGTTACATCTTTTGCAGGACGATTTGATTCCAGTTTCATTTTCTTAGAAGATTGATAAACTCTGGAATTTTAGAGCTGAATTTTAGAGGGTATTTCATTAAGCTGTCTATTTCATTGACGGAAATAAATCCCTGCCCTCTGGGACCTTTCTTGAACTAATTATAATTAGCCCTTAGCGTGTCAGGTATGAGCCACTTATAACCACGTCGTTCTCTTGTTGGATTCTCACTTGACAAGGATATTAGTGATTGTTGGGGTCTCTCTTTCTGGGTGTGACATCAGAGTGAGAGCTTTCTGCTTATGATTTCACCTGGGTGGTTTCTTGTGATGAGGGTGCTAGAGCCGGGAATGACCGAAGAGGATCACAGAACGGAGGAACAGTCCTAGTCCTCTTCATTAAGAATTTGTATATACCTTTTATCGGTGGAAAGCAAATGGTAAGACTTATAATTATCCCCTTCAGGAGTGTTAAAAATATAGTTCTCGCTTTCCTACCAAGATAAGGAAGGAAACTTGAAAAGGCTCTCTCAAGGCAATATGTTAAATCTTTTGCTTTTGTTAATAGACTCCTTGCTGAACGCTTTAATTATCTTATTTTGTCTTAAGAGAATATGTGGCCGACAAAGAATAAAATAGTAAGGATGCGTTCAATATATTGAAAATATATTACTTTAGATAACATTTGTATCGAAAGAGGACTTAGTACGATGGATAAAATACTGATTTAAAATGAAACGATCAGGTTATTGTACAGTAATTTAACCGGGGCCATTGTGTTTTAGAGATTGTAAAACAAATGAAATGTTAAAAATAATTTTACTGCTCACTGAGGCACAGCGATTATTGTAGAATAATGATTTTCTGTTGGTAATGCGGTCAGCAAATCTAAGTAAACCACCTTACTTTTTTGACTGCCATTGATGCTTTTGTCTTTCCGAGTATGGACCCCGTTCCCCCCCAAAGGCTGAAATCACAGGTATTTCTAATAGTTCTCTGTTTGCTTTTATATAAAGTTTAATTAATGGTTCTTTCTCTTTCTTTGCATTTTATGTTTCCCCTCATGTAGGAAATATGACTTTTTGTACTCAATAATGGATGACCGTTGAAATTTAGTGACAAATGTAGGTTAATTTAAGTCATCATCATCAATTTTAAAAGCACCTCTGGTAGTCTGTTTTTCACTTTTAAAAAATTGTATCATGAAGCAAAATGTGTTTCTCTGGGAAACAGAAATGATTATAAGATAATCACACACCTCTAGGGCATAAGCACGGGGAAGGTACCGGCAAATGTATCTATTCCTTTGACATAATGATTATTTCATAATAACCGAGTACTTCCATTCCAGTCTTCTCTGCCAACACTGTCCCATTTTTCCCCTATTCCATTAGGCTGAAAGAGGAATAATAGAATTTTTCTCATGCGCTAAAATATGATGCTGGAAGTTTTGTGATGGTTCAGTATATATTTGAGCTGAACTGTACATTTCCTTATAATCACGAGGAAATCAGAATGGTCCATTAGCCCCAGTAGTTGATATAATAGAGAAAATAGATGTCCCATAAGCTCTTTTTGTTCATGCCTTTACCAATAAGACTCGCCGAATCTTTTTTCAGGAATCTTCAATTAGAATTCGTATTCTGCTGCAACCGACAGTTTTGAAATACGTTCTCATGTGTGTGTGTGGACTTGGATTATTCTTGGAATATTTAAACTGGAACTGAATCCGTACTCAGTGTTTCAAGGGCTGTGCACGGCCGTAGTCCCAGGGCCGCAGACCAGGGAGTGGTACGTGTGCAGTTTTGTGTCTTGGTCGGTCAATTAGTATACACTTCTCTGGGGAGCTGTTTTGTGCATTATTGGTAGGAGGTAAATATTGGAGGAAGAGTTGGACGATCTTAGGGACTCTGGGCTTTAGGATCAGATCCGGTCATACCTAAATCCCAGCTGAATCCCTCGCTGTCTCTTTCCTCGTACAACTTACTTACTGGGTCCAGGCTGCAGATCTGTTCAGAAGGGTCTGGGTGCTGTCTGGCAGAAGGATGCTCGGTGAGGAGCAGTTGTCTTTCCTGACACTTGCCATTGTGCCCATAAGTCTGGTTGGAGTATGTGTGTGGTGGGCAGGGGTGGGGGGGAGGGTGGTTCAGGGTGGTGTGGATGGTTCGTCCGGCAAGCAAGAAGGACACCCAGTCATCTTTGTGTTTCTGAGGATGACATGAGGAACCCACGGATTCCCGAACGGGGTCACTGGGACCCTCTCTTGTCAGTAGGCCTGGGTTTCACAGAATGAAGGAGGGGGTGGGAGGCATCTGTGACCTTTTCAGAATCAAACAGTAAGCGATGACCTGGGATCCCAGCCTAGGAGGGTCAGGGGCGGGTTGATTGTAAACTTGGTAGGAAAGCCCGGATCCATTTTCAAGGCCAATGTTACAGGATTGGTTACAATACTCTCATCCCTTTACAGGACAACATCTCATGTTTACCGAGTTAGCTAACGGTGGCTATTTTTGATTTATATGCTACCTATGCATATGCCCATGTGTCTTTCTTCCGATTTCATTACAGATATGAAGAACAAATATAAATAAGAGAGAGAGAGAGACTCCTTCCTCCCACCTCCCCCATAGAATGCGTGAGTTTTAAATAATAGAACAGTTAATAGGTTTTGGTGAAATCATAAATGAGAGAGAAGTATGGGAGAGAACATAAAATAATTCATATTTTATTGATTCACCTAGCAATTTCTATTCTTGGTAAATTGGTTGAAGAAATGCATTACATTTTGGCCTGTTCAAAGATGCATTTATGGCATGCGGATAAATCAAAGACTTTCTTCCTTTTTCTATTTACTTTGTACTGACTCATCACTGATACCGATTTGTTATTTTCTGGGTGAGCATTAGTGTGTGGATATTTTGTTTCTGCCTGTTTCTGAAAACCTAAATATCAAAATGCATGTATAATTAGCCATACTTTTATAACATTAATAACATCAGAGTGAATATCACAATAAATAATGAAATGTTTCATTAGAATACGTATTGGCAGTTTCTGGAACAGAGTGAGGTCATTTTCCCATGAATTGCTTAGCAGTTTTTTTTTTTTCCCCCTTCAGAAATTACCCTTTTCTATATTCCTTCACTTTCAATTTCAATTTTGTGTGTCCACTTCCACACGTAAGTCCTGCGGGTTTGGCAAACTCAGCAATGCTCGGAACCTTCGTTTGGAGGAAGCACATCAGAGCCTGACCTGAGAGCTGGTCTAGCATGAGTCGGTTTGACTTGCGCCGCCCCCCCCCCCCCAAGCCTGGCCTCAGGTCTTCCCTTTGGCATCGCTGTGTGCTTAGTTGTGTCACCTACCCCGGCCCTCCAGTCACATGACCTTTCCTGTTGATGAAATAGTACCCCAATTCTAGGGGAGACCCTACGGATGTTGTGGTCCAGTGATTTAATTTCGTAGAAGGAACCATGCCTGGAGAGAACGTCTGACCCAGATCCCAGAACTCTAAGTGGCATAAGCAGGATTAGAACCTGGGCCTGGGGACACCTGGATGGCTCAGCAGTTAAAGCATCTGCCTTTGGTTCAGGGCCTGATCCTGGAGACCCGGGATCGAGTCCCACATTGGGCTCCCTGCATGGAGCCTGCTTCTCCCTCTGCCTCTGCCTCTCTCTCTCTCTCTCTCTCTCTCTCTCTCTCTCTCGAATAAGTAAAATCTTAAAAAAAAAAAAAAAAAAAAAGAAGGACCTGGGCCTGACGTGGAGAGCCCCACCGCTCCTTAGCTGACACCTGATTCTCTAGGTCTTCGAGTGCATTTAAGGTTTGGCTTTTAGGGGAGCAGGTCATTTCATCTCTCTCAGCTTTCTTTCTACTATCTACGGGACGTGAGCACCTACTACTAACTGTCCTACCTACGTCGCCGCTCCTTTGCGCAGATCACCCAAGAGAAGGCGCCTTCAGATACTCCACTGCGACTTTCCTTGGTTGTGACGACTTGCGTTTTTAGAGCACTTCTCACATCTTTGCATTTGGTGTTGGTCTGTAATGGAACCACATGTATCACACTGTTCGAATAAAGCGCCTGTGATCAGTTGTCATTTGTACACATGGAGACTCTTCTCGGGCTGAGTTCCTACTGGCATTGGGTTCTAGGTTTAGCCATGACACTCTTGCTTGTTGGGGCCATTTGATAGTTAGTCTACCATGTAAGTGCCCAACTCAAAGCTTTCCTCAAGAGTAGAACATACTTTTATGATTTCTAGTAAATTCATATTACTCTTCATAAAAATTTCCAGTGATGCTCCAGTTGCTTCTTTTTAATTTTAATTTTTTTCTTATCCTTTTTTTTTGGTTGGGGGAGAGTGTATGTGCACATATGATAACAAGGGAGGGGCAGAGAGAGAGGAGAAAGATAATCTTCTGTAGGGGCCATGCTTAGTGCAGGGCTAGAGGTGGAGTTCTGTCTTGGGACCCTGAGGTCATGACCTGAGCCAAAATCAAGAGTCTGGAGCTCAACTCACTGAGTCACCCAGGTGCCCTTCCGGCTGCTTTTCATTACTTTTGATTTCACTATAATTAATAGACCTCCTAAATGCTTTTATCCAAATTTGTTGAAATTCATATTTCAGACCTGCAATGTCCAATGAGGTGTAGCCTCTATTGAGATATAATCATCTAAATTTAATAGAAATTAAAGAAAATTAGAAAATTTTTTTCATCAGTCATACTAGCCACATGTCAAGAGCTCAAGGCCTGCATGCTGCTGGGTCACCCTCTAGAATGGATAAGGAAAACTTGCTTTGTGGCGCATAGTGGTGTTGACAGTTTTGATCAAGATTTTGAAGGACCCCATATAGCATCTGCCCTTCAATAACTGTAGACATGTGGCCAGATTATGTTGTATTGTAAGCATTTTGCTAATCCAAGTACAAGTAGAGTGTTTCAGCCATATTATGGACTGAAACATTTTAAGGGCTAACTTGGGAAATTAACTGTCACTTGTTATTTGTAACATTTTTCCCCTCTCTAGAAAATTTCAAATCCATATAACATATTGAAAAATCCATATGGATATTGATGTCTGCTTTTACATCTTTAATCATAGGATCCAAAGAAATCAAACAGTGAATCATCTAATATGTTGAAACAAAACTTGAAGTGATTTTTTGGAGATTTTTATTTTATTTATTTATTTATTTTTTTAGAGATTTTTATTTTAAGCATTGGGTTTGATATGTAGAAAAAGTAATGACAAGGTGGGGTTTATAATTGTGCAGGTGAAATAGAAAATGAAGTTCAGAGCTGGACAGAGTGACAGATCAAGTGATATAAAGTAGAAATTACTGCTAACCCAGCTCAGGGTAAAAAATTGATTAGAGATCTCAGCCTATAACTTTACAAAGAAAGAGAGAGAAGCTAAGAGAATGCAATTCAGTTTTGTAATTTAGGTTAATTTTGTTTCAGATTTCAGAGAGGAACTGTACCATTAAATGTTAAACTTTTAAAGTACTGTTTCTTAGGTGTCTTTAGAGTAACTCATTATGACCTCATATTTTTGTAATATCTTCCAACATATTTGAATCTTCAGTGACAGCGTATTTTAATACTGGAATTGAACTGAGAAAGAGGTTTGTTTTAAAATACTTTCCACCTTACTTGCTTCCAAACACTGATTTGTTAGAATAGTGGTTATATAAATCTTTAATTACCTAGGAGATTGGTGAGCTGCTTTCAGAAATGGACACTATGTAAGTGTCCCCAAGAAGAATGCTTCACCTCTTCACCTCAAATTAGAAAAGCAGTACACTCCAGCCCTGCGATTGGCTAGCCATCCTTTTGCCCTCTCTCCTTCTTTCTTACCCGAAGACCTGTGTGTGGAAGGCGTGCTGCAGACCACTTGCTATGCTAGATGTTAGGGGTGACAAAGATAAGGTTGTCTTCTCCATTTCCTAGGTCATCCCCATAGGAGAGGCATCCTGTTTCCCGTGAACACCTGTTGAGGTCTCCTTACTATTGTCTTTGCTTCTGGCTCTTGTCACCCCCCACACCCCTCCTCCCCCTCCTCTCCTTAGTCATCACAATAAGCTGCCGTAGATCATGATTCAGATTATGTGGCTCCTCTCCTGTAAGCCTGCCCCGTTACACTTAGGATAAAAGCCAATCTTTTTTTTTTCTTTTTAATGGAATTTCAAATACACTTTTGAGGAAGCCGTGTCATCAAAAGTATAGCTCAAAGAATAGTAATATAATATGGAGGGCTAAAAAAAAGATTTTCTCCATTAGACAGCTAATGCCTTGATAAATATTTATAAAAATTAAAATACATTAAGTTAATGGAGTAAAAAGTGAAACTCCTCCATCGTATTATCTCACCCCCTTCTATCCAATCCCTCCCTCAAGGTAACTACTTTTACTTGGGTCTTATTACTTGGGTCATATTATATTTTAGTTATATATATGTGTGTATATGTCTTATATATACACACATATATTTATGTGCAATATACACATGTGTTTACCTCTCTATCGAGTGTGTTACTGGCACAGCTTAGCCTACAGTCTGGAAACTCGAGTATGAACAGCTTTGCCCATTTATTCCAAGATGCCTTACAGATAATTATATATTTTTTCCCATATAATGTGAAAATGTTAGGGCAGTACTACTAAAGTCTAGGTTTTCCTCCCCCCTCACCTCAACATCTCCTCCCAATGGTTCTCCCAGTTTTGTCCCTGGCAGGCTGTTCTCACAGCACATTGGTCTTTTGAAACACATGTCAGATATTAAGGATTCTACCCCAAATCCTCCCATGGCTTTTCAACGCACTTAGAATAAAACCCAAATCTCTACCATGGATCCAACTCCTGATGAACTCCAAGTGAATTTGGCTGCTCCTCTGTGGGCTCCTTCACTTTGCCCTGTGTTTCTGGAATGTTTCGAGATCGTTCTTGTCTCAAAGTCTGTGTGCCTGTTATTCCCTCGGTTTGGAAAGGTATTCTTTCCTTATTTACATCCAGGCCTCTGCTCATATTTTACCTTCTGAGAGGTGTCCCTGATTCTGGGGTCCCTCCTGTTTTGTCTTTTAGCTCTTTGCCTCCAAAAAACTTTGTTACCATCCTGTGTTTGCTTATTTATCGTCTTTCCTCCTGTTTGGGATGTTGTTTATCTCTCGTTACATATCAGCTGTTCAGTAAATAGTGATATAACGAAGAAATGCATATGGTGTGTTAACAGGGTCCGTAGACAATGGAACTGATCTTTGCATTCCATATTGGATTCATTCACTTTCTTTTCCCCATGGCCTTGGATTTCTCTAGCATTATCATGGGTACTTCAGGGAGAGGTAAAGGAAAATATAAACTCAAGACTTAGTTAATCTGTTAGCCAAGTAATTCATGCATGATTAACTCTTGGTATCACTGAGTGTGTAAAATATTTTGATCTTTTTAACATAATCAAATGGAAGTTTTAATTATTACTTCGCTCAATTTAACATTATGTAGCGATCTTACTATAGAAATTTTACGGGATTTCTCATGGCCTCAGTTTTTTTACAGAAGAAGATAGGTGTAAAGAGTACAGATATAGCTAAACTAGGATTATTTTAGAAATAATTGGAACTGTAAATAAAAAGGAAATGATTCTTATTTTCTCTAACATTCCTCCCTGTGTCTCTCCTTAAAATCATATTTTAATAGTTTTCAGTGGTCCTAATTGATTTCTAAACAAACTGTAATCTGGCTAATATTCTTTCGGCCAAGATTTGTTATGAGTTTATCAACAGTAAAGTTTAGATCTGTTAACACATCAGAGACCTTTCTGAGTTTTTGACACTTGAAAGTTCGAATTAGGTGAGTGCGGCAAATCATTGTGGGTTTTAGTGACATGTAGAGAAAATGAAAGATGAATTTTTACCACTCTCCTACGGAAACAGAATTTAACATGGGATGAAAGGAATACAGAGTTTTATTTAATAACCCAATTTCACTTACTATCAATATTAACAATGTTTGTGACATTATTTTGGGTCTCACATTAAAGTCTCTAACACTTGGGTGTTAAGGTTAAGTGATCAACCACTAAATTCTACTCCCAAAACCAATATCACACTACGTATTAACTAACTAGAATTTAAATAAAAACTGAAAAAAATGGTAAATCTCTAAGATTATTTACATTAAGCACAGTAACTTTGCGAAATTTTGGATTTAAGAGAAGAATAGACTGTATACACACACACACACACACATGCACACGTGTGCGGCACACACAGACCTGTGTTTTCCTAGAGACCTGTGTTGTTCCCTCCATAAATATGTATATGAATGTAGGGATAAACTCTCACATCATCCTACATAAGCAGTGTGCAATAAATATTTCTTGACTGGCTGGCTGTTGAACACTCAAGCATGTTAAGGTGCAATGTGAGATGTTTAGGTCCTTCAGTGAGATTCCAGTCCATCCGTCTACTTGTTGCTTCCACAGTGTCTTTTTTGGGAGGAGGGCACAAACCCGTCACATCCTCTCATTTGTAAAACTCTTCAAAGGCATAATAGGAGCTTCAGGAGAGAGGGCTGACTCCTGATTCTGGCATGAAAGTCCCTGCAACATAAATTCCCCGCCTCCTACTTCCCAGGCCTTATCTCTACTGTTCTAAGTGTCCCTAAATGTTCTATAAATTGCTGTGCCAATAGGTCAAGAAGTTTCCTACTGTCATGCTCTTTGCAAATGCACCTCATTTGCTCTGTGATCTCCCCCCCCCACCCTTTTTTCCCTGTTAGCCTTATGCTTTCAAACTCTACTCTGGAGTCATTTCCTCTTTGAATCACCGTTTCCTCTCTCAGGTGGAACATAATTCATGTGCCCTTTCCCTTGTTGTATGTTAGTGCCCTACCTTAGTTATAGATCTTCCCCTCCTAGCTGTTGTGGCTCCGTCTTTTTTCAGTCTTGATATCCCTAGTGGCTAGGGTGTTGAGAGTGTGCTCACCAAGTGGTTGGGGTTGAGGATGAATCCTTTGTCCACACAACCACTCAGAGTGATTTTCTGTGCAAATGGAAAGATATTGAAGCAAGAAGCCTGGTTTTTAGAGCCAATAGTTCTATCACTAACTATAGGATGAGGGTAAAGACTTCTGGCCCGGTTTATCTCTAAATTAAGGTAGATCAACTTAAGTGAGTGTTTCCTAGATGTCAGCTTGCATCAGAATCACCTAGAGACACTGTGGATCACTGGCCCCCATTTACAGAAACTGTGGGTAAGGCCCAAGTATTTGCATCCCCAACAAGTGCCTTGATGTTGCTGATGCTACTGTTGCCAGGACCACATGTTGAGAACCATGGCCTGGTCTCTCTAATTGGTTGATTCTTTCATGTCAATATGTAGAAGCAATGCTAAGCTGAAGTAGGTTAAGTACCTTCTGAAGTCTCTGGAAAAAACTTTGATTTTCCTAAGGTACTTCTAGATCATTTGAATGACTCTTTCAGGTCACCTAAGTCACTTGAAGTTGGTTTCTATGCTTTAGGGTCTTTATTTAAAGAAGGCACTTGGTCAGGGCAGTTTCTTTCACTTTTTCTCACTTTTAACTAAATCTTGCCAATTAAATTCAGGCTTTTCCATCTCCTGTTCTCAAGGATGATAGAGTTTATCTCTCTCCTATCTATTTTTAAAGTCCATTTTTATTTTATTTTATTTTTTAAAGATTGTATTTATTTACTCATGAGAGACACAGTGAGAGGCAGAGACACAGGCGGAGGGAGAAACAGGCTCCCTGCAGGGTGCCTGACGTGGGACTCGATCTCAGGACCCTGGTATCACGCCCTGAGCTGAAGGCAGACACTCAACCGCTGAACCACCCAGGTGCCCCAAGTCCATTTCTATCCCATTCTTTTTGTCTTTTATGGGTAACAAAAATGGTTTGTGAATCAGTCACTTTTTAAAAATATGGTGTCAGGCTTTTGTAATTGTGCAGAGTTCCTAGGATTTCTTTTCATCAGTATTGTGATTTCTAAAATTCTCTGCCTCAGATAAACCATTCTTATTGATTGCCAGACACCCAGAGGGGTTATAGGTATTCTTCAGAAATGATGTTGACTTTGTGATATGGGATGTCATTTTCCTTTTTTGACTGAAATTTGAGGCTCTCATACCAGATAACTGCAGTCTCTGAATATCCTACATAACAATTTTTTTGTCTTAAGATTTTAGCACAAGAAGATTCTTGAAGGAAGATCATTTCCTTTGCTGATTTATAACATATGATTCTTAATATATTAAGAATTAATATATTAATAACATATTAATATATTATAATATATTATATAATATATAATATATAATAATATATTAATATATTAATATATTAATAACATATATTCTTTAATATCACTAAATATTTAAGTTAATATTTTGCAAAGCATTCAATGAAATGTGTACTTTTAGTTAAATATCTCAAATAAGAATTTTTTTTAAAAGTTGAGGTAAATGTGTAAATTCATTTTTAGGTGTATGCACCCATTTTTTTTTTTTTTTTTTTAAGCAAAGCTAGGATGCCTGGCCCTATTGCAGTGCTAGACTATCTTCTAAATTCCCCATTGTTGTCTTCTATAGAAGCTGGCTGTGAAATGTTTTGTTGAGTACTTCCCCTAGTAAATATTTTTGAGTGCTCACTAGGCTTTTTACTAGCTTAAAAGCACTGACATCTTAAGTTATGTACTAATAGCTAGTTATTTTTGCTATATAGTGCTTATAGTCAAAGATGTCACTGTACTTAGCCATTTACTTGTAAAATAAAATAGGACAAAAAAAAAAACATGATTTTTTTTTTTTTGAAACATCCCTAAATTCACAAACTGGTTACTCTAATTAACTTTGTTTCATAATCTCTCTCCACCCTAACCCTAACCTATTTTTCCAGGAGGGAAAGTATACAGTACTTTTTTTTTTTTTTTTTTTTTTTTTTACAGTACTTTTTGAAATTACCTAATTCTTTGACCCATATAACGAAGGCAAAGAGTTCTTTTTTGGCACGTGGTCTTAGCAAAAACAATTATTTATTAATATGTTTGCTTGTGTGATGTGAGAACTCAACTTTAGCCTCCAGTTGAACTTTGCCTTGAGGTAGTCGGATCTGGTTATACTATCAGCTGAGTGGCATGTAATCACCTGGTTCCTTTAAAGATTGCTTTCCTCTGGGATATAGTATGTGCTGCCAACAGATTTCCTGTGTAATAGATACGCAGTGTGACAGTATGTGTGGGTTTCACTACTAATTTTTTTTTTTTAATTGAGCTCCACAATTATCAATCGAAGCCCTTGAGTCACAAGTTTGGCGAGGAACAGACTTACAATGTAGTTTGAGAGCATTTTTTTCCCCAATATCGCTGTGCAAGTGAAGTGATGTACTTCTGCTTCGTGTAAGATTGGACTGTTGGTGCTAAAATGTAAAAGGTTCTGCTTGTGGATTGTAGGAAGACAAATGGCACATCTCTAGAAGTAAGGAAAAATAGTACTGTAACTCAGTGTCATGTTGATAGAAATAGCAACCTTAACCAGTCATCTTTTATTTTTGGCTCAGACAACTAGCTATAAAATATAACCCAGATGGTAGAGCTATGATAGTAAAGATACAGAAATGACATTTTGCTGATGAATTTTTTGAAGCCCTTTGCTTCTCTACGTTCAGTTTTATACCAGATCTTTTATGGTGTAGGGTGCTTGCTTATGTATCTCAGGACAGACCCACAGGATGAAGAATGAGTTTCATGGCATTTTTAGATCTTGAGTTATTTCGCTTAACTTTTGTTCACTTCCCTCTTCTAATTGCCTTTTTGATTTTTCCTCTTTTGCTAAACTTATTCCCTAACATAAAATAGGCTGTGCCATGAACAGGCGGCCCTGTTTCAATTTATTTTTGAACACATCACAGGCGTTTAGGATATAGCGCTGTGCTCCGTCCACCTGTCTGCGGCGGAGCTGGGGATGCCTGCAGAGAGAGTGGTGGGCTCTGTAGTCTTGTAGTCTCAGCCTTCTTACCATGCTGGGCCTTGAATTGGAATGAAGGAGGAGTCAGGTAAAGGTGGGCTAGTGAGCTGGGTGTAGGGCTGTTCTAGGTGTGTTGTGGGAGACATTAGGAGGGTGGTGTGCGTGCTGAGTTTGCTGCAATACCGAAGAGCTAGCAGGGGTTTCTCCTGATCTCCAGCATCAGTGCCACCTGGAACTGCCTTCTTGCCTCTTTATTACCTGTGACAGTCAGTCCCTGCACCAGGAAAGGGAAGAAGGGATTAACCTTTATGGAGAAACTTCTAGATTGTGCATAATCTCTTAATCCTCACAATGGCCCCAGGAGGTGCTCACAGGGCTTTGAGTTGCCCTCTGTCATGTAGAATTGAGGCTCTGTTCCCCATTGGTGTGCTCTGGTGTGTATGTGTAGGACTCCATTATGACCAAGCACTTAGACCGAAATCTTTTCGGGGAGGCAATATATGCCTCTTCCCCCTAAAGGCATCTTAATGATACGGGAACCATGCAGAGAGCACAGAAACTCCTCTGTTTTTAAATTGTGAGTATTATGTATTTTGGGTTCAAGTTTGGAGTTTGTTTTTGGAGATGAAAAGTTTGTCTGGGTTTCTCTTAGCCACATTCTGGAGTCATGTGTTTTTGATACATATTTACCCTACATCAATAGCTATTCAAATTAAAGAGACCATTGACAGTTCTTTTGCAAGTGTTAGATGTTAGGAGTGAAAATCAATTTAAGTAAGTAATAGACTTACTATCAACTTAAATATTCTAGCGTAAGTTCTAAAAATGATTATTGTTAGTTCCTTATTTAGATCTTCTAGATACTGTGGTGATTACATCAGGGGTAGCCAACTCCCTGGGGTAATTTGAAGTATAGGAATGTACTAGGTTCCCATATCCATTTCACTGTGGAGCTTTCTGAAAATTGGTTTCTTTGGGCTTTTCTCCTATATGGTCTATTTTGGTGTAAATTCTCTTCGGTTTTATTTTCTCCCTTTGAGCTCCGGTCCTACATTTTTACCACTTCCTGGACACTGGTATGTGCTCGGACTGATATCTATTGTGGATCACACAGTATGTATGATATTGTGATGCAGTTTCATTCTGCAAAGGGTTCCAGATGGATGGATGGTGTAGTTGCCTTTCATGCAAGTATGGTCTTGGTACACCCAATATTTTCCTCCACGTTAGGTAGTGTAGCAGGCCCTCTCATCACGTAGACGTTGGTACTGCTAAACCTCAGGATATTTTTTGTAATACTGACATTTTATTCAAGAATACTTGGCTACACTATACATAGAATCTGCTTCCTAAAATCAACTCAAGTCTTTACTATATTATGATCATGGTGTGTGGATAGACAGGAGTGTGTGATGTAGTGTGTGTGTGTGCGCGCGTGCGTACGCGTACAAGAAAGAGAAGATCTGAACCCAAACAACAGCTTCTGTAGAGTGGAAGACCGTGTAACTATACAAAAAGCCTCTATGTATTCAGGTAACTGCATATAGGTTTTGGAATCTCTGGAACCCTTATGAGTCTTGGCAAACAGTTAAGTCCTAATGTAAAGTCTTGACAGAACCAGTCCTCCTAAGACACTGGCCATATTTAATGTCAGGACATTTTAAGGAAAAGAGCTGATTTTTAATTCTTATGCACTCCGTAATTCATGGAGTCACTAACGGTCTCTAAAACCTGAAATATGAAAGTTTCATATGAAAAATCAATTAGGGCTTGATTATATGTCTTAGTTTTCTCCCACATTTAGTTGACACATAATGAGAATCCCAGTTGTTCTAGGAAGCAGCTTTAAAAACCAAAGAAGCAGTTCCCTTGTTCCCATGTTCTATCGACGTACCTGTTGCAATGGAAGAGATTTCTCTTCTGCAAGGAACTAAATAAGCGAGTAAGCAAACCAGTAGAGAAGGACTGTTAAGAATTCGTTACTTCGAAAAAGAAAAAAAAAGAATTTTTTTTTTAGTTTCAGAGAGCCCCAAAGACTTTTCTATTTTTTTTTTTTTCCCCAAAGACTTTTCTAAATGCATTTGTTCATGTTAGGCTCCTAGACGATTGCCTGACTCGATAGGAGAAGCTGCCTGCCAGGCACAGGGCTGCTGGAAGAAGCGCCTTTGCTCCAGCGATCTCCGTGAACCTGGAGTTTCGAAAGCTGAATTCCAGATTGACGGTGCCTGTGAAAGGAGCTGCGGCGGGTGACAGCAAGTGATAAAGGTTCCAGAGATTCTGAAACCCACACTGTGCTGCGTGAATGCACACGGTCTTTTTGCACGGTCACAGGGTCTTCCACTCAGCAGAAGCCGCTCTATGGGTTTAGATTCTCTCTCTCTCTCTCTCTCTCTCTCTCTCCCCCTGTCTCCCTCTCCCAGGCCTATCTACCCACTATCTATCCACACCTCATTTTAATGTGCATTGGACTTTTGCTACCACCTGCCAGTTATGTGCATATTAATCTTTAAGTATGAGCAGAAATAGAATATCCCTACCTTTGAAAAGCAACTAAATTCTAGATTTTGAAGCTTCCACACAGACATTTGACTTATGCAATATAAGATCTTCTGGGGCCTATCACCAGAAATTTATTCCTTACAGCATTATTTAACTATTCAAAGGAAGTAATTATGTTTTCATGATTTACAAATTAGCTTGGGAAAATTATTTGGAACTTTCTCAAGGGAGAGTCATTTTATTATGCCAACAAAATTTTATGAGTTAAGTAAAAGTGAACTAAATACCTTATCTCGTATTTCCCTGGGAGGCAAAACTATTAACTAAAATCCACTTATATTACTTAGTTGTTTTGTAACACATTAGAACTCTTTCCAGCCTCAGTTCTCAATAGGATTCTGATGTTTGGTTCACTGAGGCTATGGGGGAACAAGAAAAGTCACTGCCTTCAATGGGTTTATATTTCATAGGGGAGATGTATCTCAGAAATTTATTTGTACACTGAATTATGTGTTTATGATTGTGCTCTGTTTGTAGCTCTAGTCTGGGGATACTTCTCCCCAAATAGTCTCTGATTGCGCAGATATTAATCCCCATGTAATTTAAGATTAAGTCAAAGGGTAGGAAACATTCCTACCCTTTGAGTTTTTTTTTTTCTTCTTTCAAACATGCCATCATCTTCATTATTACCTTCCAATAGATCCTAAGTCATTTTCTTCCATTCATCATAAACTTTAGTACTGGCATCGTTTAGAGTTGCTTTCCCCACTGCCACAGCCACCTTCATCCTCATGACTTCGTTGTCTTTATGGAAAGTCCAGTGACAGTTTCTTCACCTCTTCATCTCCAAAATCATCTACCTGATTTTAACCTGCTGCTCTGGTTGAATGGATCTCGTAATATGTCACAAATGTGTTAGCATCTCACGCTCTGACCATAACACAAACTCATCTTTTTCTCATTCATTCATTTTACTGAGCTCTTCCATCAACCTCATGGGGAGCTCCGGATCATCAAACCGTCTGTCTTTGGCCAGCTCATCAACTTGCTTATCTTATGAAAATTTAATTTCATCATAATCATTTTTGACATTTGCCATTTCCATAAACTCCTTACTTGCTTTTCTTTTGAACTATTTCTTTTATAAGCTTAAAACAAGCAAATTCTGTTAAAACACACACACAACCACACACACACACACACACCCTCCATGTTCGATTGGGAGCACTAGAAAATCATGGTTCACCAACTGCCAGTGGACCCACAACACTCCTGGAAATCCTACTATGTTTTTCTGTTCAATTCCCTTTCTTTTTTTTTTTTTTAAAGATTTTTATTTTTATTTATTAGACAGAGAGAGAGAGAGGGAGAGAGAGGCAGAGACAGAGACACAGGCAGAGGGAGAAGCAGGCTCCATGCAGGGAGCCCAATGCGGGACTCGATCCCGGGTCCCCAGGATCATGCCCCGGGGCCAAAAGCAGGCGCTAAACTGCTGAGCCACCCAGGGATCCCTCAATTCCCTTTCTGATTCTCCTCTCCATTCTCCTCCATTCAATTTCTCCAATTTCTAACCAGTCTTCTTTTTACCAGCCCATCCCTCATAGCTGAGAGGATTAAGGCCAAGTAGTAGAAACTCCCTTTACCAATCCTACACATTTACTCATATCTTCATTCATCTTTGCCTGTCCTTGTATTACAAAAAACTAGGGCCCTTTCGTGAGATCTATTATTTGGATCCTGTCCTTTCCTATGTCACGCTAAGAGTTATCATTTCTTTCTTACACACAAAGATACCATTTTAAATTGAATCATCCTCATCAGTCTCTAAACATTTGTTTCCCATTTAAATAAGTATTAACAGTAATAAAAATCAAAACACTTCTCTTGATCCCATATCTTCTATTTTTATTTTTTTAATTTAATTTTTAATTTTTTTTTTTTTTTTTTTTTTTTTTTTTTAGAATAAGTCCTATAGCCATTGGGGGGCTTGAACTCACAATCCTGAGATCAAGAGTTGTGTTTGGGCAGCCCGGGTGGCTCAGCAGTTTAGCGCCGCCTTCAGCCCAGGGCGTGATCCTGAGGTCCCGGGATCGAGTCCCCCATCGGGCTCCCTGCATGGAGCCTGCTTCTCCCTTGCCTGGGTCTCTGCCTCTCTCTCTCTCTCTCTCTTTCTCTCTCTCTCTCTGTCTCTCATGAATAAATAAAGTCTTAAAAAAAAAAAAGAGTGTGTGCTCTACAGAGCAGCCAGGTACTCCTCTTCTTCCATTTTTAGTTAAATTTCTCTCTACCAATTCAGGCACACTTCCTGTGGGAGTCTTTATATTCATTTCCCCTCCTCTGCTGTCTTCATCATTGTCCAGTATGGTTTCCATTTCTATTACTTCATACAGGTGGCTCTTTCTTTGATCATCCCTAATCTGAACGGCACATATAAGGGGTATTTTCTCCAGCTTTATTGGGACATAATTATCATATAACACTGTGTAAGTTTAAGGCAGTGTGTTAATTTGATATATGATGCCAGATGATTTCCACCATGGCCTTCGCTAACACCTCCATTATGTCATGTAATACCGTTTCATTTTGAGAGGAAAACATTTAAGACCTACTCTCCTGGGAACTTTCAAGTATATGATACAACATTGCTAAGTACAATCACCATGCCGTAAATTAGATCTCTTATCCATGTAATAACTGGAAGTTTGAACTCTTTGGTGTGATATCATTGACATTGTGGGGTCTAAAAAAGCCAAACTCCTAGAAACAGAGACTAGAATGGTGGTTACCAGGGTTTGGGAAGTTGGGGAGATATTGGTCAAAGAGTACAAGCTTCCAGTTATAAGATGTATAAGAGGGTATTTTTAATCTCCATTTTACTTAATGTTTTACTGGGATTTGGTCCTGACATCTCTTGCACTTCCAACTTTTTTCATTGGATTTTGTGACACTGTATACTTTCATTTCTCTTTAATATCTCTACACACTTTTTTTTTTCTTCAATCCCCTCGTCCTTTTGCAGGCTTGTCATTCTCAATCCTATCATGGCAGAAAATATGGCAAAAGGAGAGAAGGCAGCCTATGATGTATCCTTGAGAAACTGCAGTTTTAAAGCTCACATGAGAGAGAGAAGTCAATTATACTTAATGTTGCTGACATACTTTTGTTTATAAAAATACAATACATCCACTTTTAAAAAATATTTTATTTTTAAATCATCTTTACACCCAACATGGGGCTTGAACTCACAACCCAGGATCAGAAGTCATATGCCCTACCAACTGAGCCAGCCAGGGGCCCCCTTTCATCCCACCCCCCAAATTGGGGCAGAGGATGCAGTTTTCGACAAGAAAGAGAAGACGTTTCACTTTAGTACCTATGTTCTTTAATAGATGCTTTCTTCTATGGTGGTGCTCCGTAACATAGCGTGCTTACTGGGTGCCAGGGCTGTGCTGATGTTTCCTGAGCATATCTCATTTAATCCTCCCTCAAGCCCTTCCTGAGTGGACACTAACAAGTTTCTTTTCCTTAGAAAAGGAAACCGGCTTAGATTTTCTATAAGTCACAAAAGTAACTTGATATACAGAGTTGCAAAAGTACAACTTTACATACATTTTTCCATAAGTTAAAGTTACCCTTAAAAAAAATTTAAAAAAAAGTTACCCTTAAAAAATAGTTGGGGATCCCTGGGTGGCTCAGCGGTTTAGCGCTGCCTTCAGCCCAGGACATGGCCCTGGAGCCCTGGATCGAATCTCACAACAGGCTCCCTGCATGGAGCCTGCTTCCCCCTCTGCCTGTGTCTCTGCCTCTCTCTCTCTCTCTCATGAATGAATAAATAAAATCTTTAAAATAATTTAAAAAAAAAGTTAAAGTTACCCTTAAAAAGAGTAAACTGAATGTGTCTCTGAGTTTGGAGCCTACACTCAATACTGACTATACTCAAAGAAAATTAAGAACAAAGGTTTTTTGTTTTTTTTTCCAGATTTTTCTCCTATCCACAATATCTTGTATTACGTGTAGTTCGTGTATCATTAAATCATTGTGTACAGGGCAGCCCAGACAGCTCAGCGGTTTAGCACCTGCTTTCAGCCCAGGGCGTGATCCTGGAGTCCTGGGACCAAGTCCCATGTCGGGCTTCCTGCATGGAGCCTGCTTCTCCCTCTGCCTGTGTCTCTGCCTCTCTCTCTCTGTCTCTCATGAATAAATAAATAAAATCTTTAAAAAAAATCATTGTGTACATATTATACAACATTCACAACAAAAATGTGATGTAGGCAAGGCCAGTATTTCCCAGATGAGGCTATAGGAAAATGCAGCTGAATCAGTCGCTGTGGTTGCAGGTGATAGCAGCAGTTAGATCCCAGGCTGCAGCAATTAGATCCCAGGCCGCAGGAGTTAGATCCCAGGCCACAGCTGTTAGATCCCAGGCTGCAGCAGTTAGATCCAAGGCTTCCTGACCACGAGTCCCGCTTTCCCTCATTACACAAGGTACATTCTCTGCAGTTATTGCGAAAGGATGAGATCCTGGTTTTTTATGGGTTGCCTTTCCCCCCCTCTATTTCATTCAACCATACTTCACTTGTTTAGCTAATAATCCAAGAATGTTGCTAGAGTAGCAAAAAGTTGATTGGACTCATTACCTTGGGTATTTCAGGTAATGGAGTGGAGGGCACCCAGCCTGTGGAGCAGGGCCCGTCCACCCTGTCTGTCCCCAGGCTGGCCTCCCAGGGGGTGGGAGGTGACATCTGACCTGGCCTCCGTTGCCCTGTCCTTGTGGGAAGCCCTGGCTGACTACCTGACACCAGGCATTAAATCTGACCTGAGCTTCTGCTCAAGCAAACTTGGCATAATTAAGCTGTTGAGAGTCGCTTCCCCCGACAGGGCCGAGGAGCCTTACGAGGCGAGGGCTCTGCTGAGGTGATAAAGCTGATTAGATCCTTAGTCGCGAAGGAATCTGATCTTAGAAATTTCCTCCGGCTCCTGTTAATGAGGCAAAGACAACATTTAGCAGAGAACACGGGGTCAATGAAAAGAGAAACATTTCTTTTTTTTTTTTTTTCCTTTAATAAAGAACAGATTCTTTTGCTCCCCTTTTAAATCCAGGGCTGCATTTACTGTCCAGAATAAGAGCACAATTGAGATGAACAAATAAGAAGTGTTTTCTCAGGGGGCGCAGTAGACCTGTATAAGCTTATCCCGGTGTGAAACACAAGAAGCAAAATAACTGGAGAAAGGGAAACTAAGATAAACCTAAGAGATGAAAATAATTGAATTAGTGTTGGCTACAGCGGAAGTGGAATAACCAACAGTGATTAACTACAACGATATATGGTCTGTTCACAAAAATGTAGGTTTTTTTTTTTCTTCAAAAATGGTTTTCTCACTTTTTCTTTCTGTACCTTCCCTTTTCTTGAACTATCATTCAAGCAAATAAAACGTGTTTTCCTGGGATACTCTTGCACGAGTCTCTCATACTAACAATGCTGATGAGCTTACCTTTTGGGTTATATATAGCATTTTTACATCTGCTACCGTTTAATCCTCATAAAACTTTATAATGAAAGCTGCATTATACCCATGTTAAGGATTTGGGATTTGGCTCTACAAGGTTATAGGATTTGCTCAAGCATTTGTAAGCAGGAGAGGCGGGAGTCAAGTCCGAGTTTTCTTACCTCCAGGAGAGGGGCCTCCTCCACAGCTACTCCAAGTCATACTTTATTTAATGTCTCTGATTCTCAAAAAAAAAAAAAAAAAAAAAGTCTCATTCTCGCCTCTATTTCTTGCTAAGCCTCTGTTCCAGTATTTGGAAAATGACATGACCATTGTTTTCCTATCAGATGCACTTACATGGGATGTAAATCGTGTGACGCACACACATGCACACACACATCTCTGCGCTCATAGATCGGCTGTCCTTTCCACTGGGAAGTCTTTATCTTCCCACAAAGACCCTGTCCTACTTCTCAGCTTCAGCTTGTTCCAGTGAGATCAGTGGTCATAAAGGACAGAGTAGGAAAGAAGTAGCCCCGGAGACGGTCTGTGACAGGATGGGGTCCGGGGGGGCGGACTGGCACCCGGTATGCTGCACCCCCTCGTCGTCGCTTTCGGGGCGGCTGGAGGAGGACCGCCTGGACGTGGGAAGGGGTGATGCTGGGGACAGTGCTACCGGGTTTCTCCTCTTTATCTTCCTGCAACATCTTACCCACCCGTCGTGTTAACTTTTAACTCTGACTGACTCTCTTCCATGAAGATGATATGGCTTTATAGTGGGCCTGTCTCTTATTTTTGAGATCGGTTTGTCCACTCGTGCTCTAGTAGGTCTCCCCCGGGTGTACCGTAGGCAAATCAGGTTTGAAAGGTACGTAGTCTTCTCCTTCAGATTTGTACCTTTTTCTTTATCACTAGTCCCGGCTCGGGATCCCCATAGCACAGCCACCCAGTGGTGCAGGCCTGGAGCCAGAATGGCCCTGTGTTTCACCACATCTAAAAAGTCAATAAATTTTAATTTGTCTGTTTCGTAGGCGTTCTTTTTATCTTCCCTTTTTCTTCGTACCTCTCTATTTTCACTACGACTAGCTTTTCACCTGTTTCTAGTCTGGATTTCTTTTAGTCCACCCTCTACCTTATTGGCATGTGTGTTTCTTTCTTTCTTTTTATTTATTTATTTATCTATTTATTTATTTATTTATTTATTTTTATTTTTTATTTTATTATTTTTTGGCATGTGTGTTTCTAATAGATCACTTTGAATATACTATATCCCTAATTCAGACATCCATTTCCATCACATTTCCTAAAATGTCATGCAGAAAACTCCCAAAATAATCTGTGTATCTCCATGAATAAAGGAGCCCATAGTCAAATAGAATATTGAGATGTGCACGCTAAATATGGTTTCTCTTGGAAAGTCACACTACACATTATTTAAAAAAAAAAAAGGCTATATGAAGTCTTTCTATTGATTATACAACAAAACTCTATAACATGAGCTGATACTTGAACATAGAAAGTTTTTTTTAATATTTATTAATGTGTAATTATTGGCAGGCTTCCTCCTGATTTTGGTCCTGTGGTATTCAAGGTCCTCTCATGCCTAGCCCTGAAATCTTACCTTCCTTTTTGAACCTTTGTAGCCATACAGATTACACGCATTTGGTTCCCCAAACACACAGCTCTGTTCTATTCCATTGTGTTGTTCCTTTTCCCGGGAATACTGCTAATCTTGCCAATGGCCTTTGTGAAAATTTAGCTATTTTTAGAAGTTTAGATCATTTGGTATTTTCACTAGTTAGCCCACTGCTTGGTACATTGTCAATGCTTAATGTATTTTAAATAACGAAAACAGAGAAAATCAACAAGAGAAAATTTAGAGATAGGCGATTAGCTGTATTTGCCTCTTCATTCTGCTTAGTGGGTGCCCATTCGGGAACTCTAACACACAGTAGCAGTTGCTGAAATGATTTTTTCAGCTGCTTGACCTCAGTAATTTTTGTTTGTTTGTTTACCTAGACAAAATTTAAGAAATTACAGTAAAGGCTAAATTTTTAATTCTTGGAAGGTAAAAATCAAATTTAATTTTCATAAGTGTGCGATAGCTGTTCTCTGTGACCTGCGAAAACTCCTTAAAAATGACTGTTGTAAATGTTTTCTGTTTCTTCCTGACAGGTAATATTTGAAGCTGAAGTCTCAGGAGGGAGGAGTGGTTATATTGCCATTGATGACATCCAAGTGCTGAGTTATCCTTGTGGTAGGTTGTCATTAAGAATTGTATTTTTCTGTGTCCTTTCAACACTTGTCGTACATTGGCAAGGACTGTTGACTGTTTATCACTTGGTTGTGGCTGTCTCTTTTGTTGTTACTGCTAGCCTTCTGTTCAGTTTTAAAAGAACACTGAAATCTTTCTAGAAGTTTTGAGTCAAATATTTCTCAGGATTGTACCTAGTGGTACACCTGTAAGGAGTTCTTTTAATTCTTTAACTACGGAGGACAAAATGTGAATATAAATGAAATTCTGGATAGGACATGCTCCGTCTTTTGGTTTTATTAAATAGTCTAGGAAAGCAAAAAAGAATAACAATTCAGAGCTCCACTGAAAGGAAACCTAAAGAAACCTCACTAACTTATGTGATCTGCTTAGTTGAAAGTTGGCGTGAAGGAAAGAGAATGAATAAGTCACCGTATTCCAAACTTCAGACTAAATTTTTTTTAATAATATCTGGTTAATCCATGTGAAACAACAAAATAATAGAAATCAGACAAAACAAGGACTCCGTTTATTAACACATAATTTTATTATGTCTTTAGATGCACATTGGTTGGTCTTCAGATGGTGTAACTAATTTTGTGTGTACATCGCATTTCCTGAAAGACATTCATTACATGCACTCAGTAGAGCCAGATGCAAAACAGCTGGCATAAATTCAGACTTTACCTAGATCTCCCAACAGCGGCATTTTACAGGGCCCATGAACTCTAGATGGTCTGTTCAGTAATCCTCCTGGTGGAAATTTTCCCACCCGTTGTAAGCACCGTGCGCGTGGAGGGGAGCACTGTACGGGGGGCAAGGCCGCGCTCCCGGTGAGCGCTGGTATTAAGCCCCGCGGTGCATCAGCGTCACCTACCAGGGGTGGCAAATCACAGATGTGTGGCCCCTCCTCGGTTCTCATTCTGGAGGCCTGGGGTGGGGCCTGAAAATGTGCATTTCTCATAATACGTTCCCAGGTGATGCCCCTGCTGCTGGCCAGGAGCTCACAGAGGGAGGACCACTGTGCTGGTTCATGTTCTAGCTCAAGCATCTCTCTTTTTAAAGCCGATGCTAAGACGAGGTGCGAAGAAAGAGGTCGCAGGCCATGGTCAGACCATTTATCCCAGGCAGTCCATTCTAAGAAAAAGGGGAACAAAACCGTCTCCCTCAAAGTTCACGTTGGTTTGCTAATAAGTTCTTTCAGTCCACCAGTACATGAGCATGATGTTTCCATCTACTGTTCATTTACACTTGGTGGAAGAGAAATGTGAAAGAAAGGCTCTCAGGAGTAAAGAAAATAAAAATATGAATAAAGCCCAAGAGCGGTTTCACTGTGATACGGCCCTCTATGTGCTTGCTTTTACTTACCGAGGCTTAACTTTTCCTGCATGTATTTACTTTTAGTTGAAAACATGAATAAGCTCCAGTTTTACAAGGTGATCATAGAGAACACTGATTTGACAGTTACGTAAGTCGTGTAGGTTTTGACCGCAGTCATCTCTTTTCGTCGGGTCCAGTATTGCTTTTGGGTAACTTTTCTTCCAACGATGAAAGAGTCCGAGGTGGATTTTGCAGCGATTAAACTGATACTCTCCTTGAGAGAAACAAATACATTCCCTTGTTCTTTGAAGCACTAGAGAATTATACCTATTGAAATCTTTTTTTTTTTTTTAAAGAAAGACCAAAAAAAAAAGAAAGAAAAAAGAAAAAAAGAAGAAAAGAAAGACCTGTTTACATTGTAAATTAATAGCTCAGCGGCTATGTCTATGTTGGTAGGTTAGATACCACTATATGTTTTTGTCACATTTCTCTGTTGTGCTCTGATTTCTGCTTATTTGGTCTCTCTTTTATTATTATTATTATTATTATTATTATTATTATTATTATTAGGTCTCTTTTGCTTTCTTTGACTTGTAACTGTTTTGTTATCACCCATATGCAACATGCTGTGGCCAACTTTCAGCAATAATTGTTGAGTGCCCTCTCTGTATACAAGAATGTTCTAGTAATTATGGGGCAATGAGTAATAGTGCTATTGAGAGGGAAAAAAAAAAAAAAAAACTGTGAGAGGGAGTAGGGTTTTCAGCACAAAGAAAACTCCCATTTTCTTCCATACGGTATTAGTCTTGGCCAAAGGTAAAAGTGTTAACAACATTATTCTCTTGGGAAAAAGTCACATGGCACATTTTCTTCGTGTGAAAAGATTAATTTTTTTTTTCTGCCTTCACAGATAAATCTCCTCATTTTCTCCGTCTGGGGGACGTGGAGGTCAACGCAGGACAGAATGCTACGTTCCAGTGTATCGCCACGGGGAGAGATGCTGTGCACAACAAGTTGTGGCTGCAGGTAAGGCCAAGTGGGCCGCTGGGTGAACAGATACACCTGATTTTTAAAAAATCACAAGGTACTGCTTCTGCTGTTATTCTAGTATGTGTGTGTGTGAGGGAGCGAGAAACCAGTTCTCTTGTGTAGGTTTGTCTTCATTGACTGCAGCTTCGTTTCAGGTATTTCCATTTGGGGAATATGAATAAACACATGACAGTATATAGTTAATAAATACTCAGGTCAGTTTCTAGTGAGCGCTGATGTTTCTCTAAGGTTATGCAAAACTAAGAATTTTTTTCGAGATCCATTCAAAGTAGGAAAAAATGGCAAATATCCTCGTTAAATATTTTGAAAACCCAAATTTACAAGAGCACAGTACTTAAGTAGGAACTGTCATACCCTGACCAATTTTTTAAAACTCATTTTAAGAAAGTTTTGGAAGTACTTCTGGAAATGTGAATGGGAGGAGAGCCAATTAAATTTATTTTCAGAGTGTTTATGCATAAGGGTTAATGACAGTTCTGAGGTCAAGACATTTGCTTTGCGCATATTAAATCCTCAGTAAATATGCATTTAATGAATGACATTGGCAAAATATTGAGGAAATGCAAACAGTACATACCAAGACCTTTGAAAACGCCAGAGAATTAAACAAGAAACTAAAGAAAGTACCGTGTCTTTAGAAAATATCTCCCAATCCTGGGACAGTGGGGGGGGAGGGAGGGACTTAGATCAGCTCTAAAGTCAGGAGGGCGGGCCCAAGGAAGGTGATGGCTATTGAGCAAAATATTTGAAGCTAGAACCTAAGTAATAATGCTCTCTGAGCACTTGTATTATTATTTTGTGTTCTATTTGTATCAGAATGAAGGAAGGGATTTAATTAGTTAGAATTTTAAATTTCTGAAAATATCAGTGGAGACCAAAAGAGAAAAATCACTGAGATTAGCATAGTTTTTGAACATAGACCTCAGCATTTATTTTTACCATATTTTTCTTTTTTAAATTTTTTAAAGATTTGTTTAAAAAAAAAGATTTGTTTATTTATTTATTCATGATAGACACAGAGAGAGAGAGAGAGAGAGAGGCAGAGACACAGGCAGAGGGAGAAGCAGGCTCCATGCCAGGAGCCCGATGCGAGACTTGATCTGGGGCCTCCAGGATCGCCCCCTGGGCCAAAGGCAGGTGCTAAACCACGGAGCCACCCAGGGACCCCTATTTTTACCATATTTTTAAAGAGGTAAAATTAGTGTTGAGGATAATCATTAGGTTGTGGGAGGTTGGGGTCATGATTAGAATAAGTGATTTTTGAAATCATGCCTAGTATAATGCCTAATATTGTCCTAGATGTTATCAATTTCTTATTTCATTAAATTCTCACATCCACATGGATGTTACAACACATGTACTCATAGAAACTTTATTATCACTGCTTCTGTAATTTATTTGATTTGTAATTATTGGGATATCATTCTGAATATGTGAAAAGGAAATGAAGCCCCTACTTTTTTTTTCTGTGATTATGCGAATTTCCCCTATAGATATTATAATATAAGATAATTCTTTCTAGAGAGGGTGCTGTATAATAAGCAGCCTGTTTTATCAGTAAACATCAAGTCAGAATCAGTCTTTTTCTTCTCAGTCTAAATAAACAATTAATTTTTTAGACATTTTTAAATTAAAATTGTTTTTCCCATTTAGGTGAGAATATTAGTTGGCATTTGACTTTAGTTGTGATCTGTACAGTCTTGTCTTGGAGAACCAGAGACTCTGCAGTCTGCCTCTGGTTTTATGCCCTAGGATTTAATGTGACATTGAAATAAAAGGGTTTTGTAGACTCAGACACCAGCTGCCTTGTGGCAACAAAGACTTTCTGGCCCTGCTGGTCTGAGTGGGTTGCAGTCAAAATACTGCTCGTTTATTGTTTGTTTCCTATTTTGTAGATTGGCCCATTTCATTATAGTTTTAAAAAGTAATTCCTTCTGCCATTTGCCATTTTTTAAAGAAAGATGAGAGATAAAAATATTCTGTTAAACATCTATTCTGCTTTCCTTTTTGTCCTCTTTTCTCTACACATCCCAGGGTGGATCTATCTGTGTATTTCTCTTCTGTTTTGACAGTGAGGCTACCCAATTCCTTAGCAGTTTACCTATTTACCATATTCTTTGAAAAAGCTTTTCTACTTTTTCAGTAATACCACCTAAGTTACCTTAAGTTATTCTTTTAAATCATCCTTCTTCGTGCTTAAGAAATATTGAAAACTATCCATTACTTAGTTGAGGGATGTTTTCAAATGAATAAGACTGGTTATTTTATATAAATATATATTGAATCAGACTGTGCCCAGTGATTTTTTAAAAATCTATCTTTAAAAGTAGTAGAAGTATAATAGAGCAGAACGAATCTTGATTCCATATGAATCTTCAAGCCAACCCATAAATATGGATGTCACGTCCTGTTTACTTGGTGCAGAATGACTTCGAAAAATCAGGAGGCCCAAATGTTAATTCTTTTTTTTTTTTAATTTATTTTTTTTTCCAACTGTTAATTCTAACCGTAATTTGAACCCTATAACCCTTCCAACCCAGTTAAGTGTGTGGGCTTAGAGAATTCATGAACTATTGACTCTATTCTATAGAGAAGTTCTTTATCTAGAAAAGGAGATGGGGCTAGAAGCTAAGATCCCTTCCAGCTGTAGATGCTAAGCTAGGTCTTTGCATTATTTTTGATGGCTGAGACATGGCTTTCATTACCTTTTTTGTTTGACGGAAGAATGTGAATATTACTGGTCTTGTATGGGTAAAAATGATCCCTTAAATGAACTATCTTTATGCGAACAACTGCTTAAACTATCTGCTCACAGTACTGAGAATGTATTGGAAGCAACTCAAAATGGTAGGTCACTGCATCCTGTCACAGAAGTAGTGGGATAATGGAGTAGCTGTTATCCTTGCCATGGTAGGTGTCATTAAGAAATGGGGATTGAGGGGATCCCTGGGTGGCTCAGTGGTTTAGCACCTGCCTTTGGCCCAGGGCGTGATCCTGGGGTCCTGGGATCGAGTCCCACATCGGGCTCCCTGCATGGAGCCTGCTTCTCCCTCTGCCTGTGTCTCTGCATCTCTCTCTCTCTCTCTCTCTGTGTCTCTCATGAATAAATAAATAAAATCTTAAAAAAAAAAAGAAATGGTGATTAACTTTTTATGTTTTCTAAATCACTGACATTATACAGTATTAAGTGTCAATTGATAAATGTTTAAATATGGGGTACAAAACCAAAAAAAAAAAATAGAAGAACAGCCAACTTTATGTTTTAAAGGAAAAAAATGATATAGTACAACCGCTTTAACCTTAATACCTGATAGCATCGGACGTTTAAAATAATTATGTATGGAGGGATATCTGGGTGGCTCAGTTGGTTGGGTGTCCGACTTGGTGTTGCCTCAGGGTACCTACCATCTCAGGGCCCTGAGGTAGAGCCTGTGTCTGGCTCCGCGCTGAGCAGGGAGCCTGCTTGAGGATTCTCTCCCTCTGCTCCTCCCCTGATCTCTCTCTCTCTCTAAAACAAACAAATTAATTAATTTAATTAATTAGTGTATGGGAATACATTTAAAAACTAAATTTTTCCACTTGTTTATTGTGTCTAGCTTACAATTGATAATGCCCATATTTTTTATTGTTTAAAATGACATACGAATTTTTGGGTAAATTAAACAACAGACCTCACAAAAACTAACGCTTGAGGTACCTGAGCTAATCTAGAATAATTCGTAAGGTACACATCATAGGGGGGTCTGGATGTATCTTTAAGGAGAGTTCTTTCCTGTAGATCTCAGATTATGTGATTACCAAGTCTCAGAATTAGGTCATTGGTTCTAGACATTTAGAAAACAATGACAAAATACATTCCCCAAATTAACCTCCTTGTACATGCTCAGGGAACTACTGATGCATAGAACAACATGGGTGACTGTCTTTAGAACTCTATTTAGTGGCAACAGGCTAGCTATATGGTAAAATTATGAGGTTGGCTGGACCATAGCTTAAAATGGTGTGTTATGAGGTTCATGCATGTTGGAAGAGGCACTTAGAATAAAGACTTTAGTTGCTTGTAGAGAATTTCCAAATTTCTTTTCGATCATAAAACCCAATGAAGTAGCGTGTTTTCCAGATATAAGCACAACATTTGTTGTCAGGTTGCGATTTGCAGGTTTTTTTTTTTTTCCCCACATGAACAGATGTTTTTCAGTGCTTCCAACAAGTTTTAGAACTATACTATTTAGTGTTTCTGAGAAACCCTCAGTGGTAGGGAATTTGTGGATCATAACTTAAAGCTATGGTAAAACACAGCATATAGGATATAAGATCACGAATGAAATTTTAATGTACAATTTATATTGAAAGAAAATGATAAAAACAACTGGTTATATTTTTGAGAAGGGTCAGGTAATTTTCCCACAGGAGAAGAAAAATTAGGTTATACATTTTTGTAGGTTAAAAGTGTTACTCATGCCCTTTTCTCGCAGTGCTTGCTGATAGGAAGACTAAAGGGATGGTGGCAAAAAGAGTGAGTATCTAAGGAAATAACTAACGTGACGCGACAGTTCCACTCCTAAATGTTTACACAAGAGAGATGAAGGCACGTGTGCACAAAGTACTTGTGTAAGGAATGTTTATAACAGCTTCGTTCATAATAACCAATGCCTGTAAAGAACCCCGGGGTCCATCCGCAGGAGGATGGGTACCCAGGGCATGGCTCATTCAAGCAGTGGAGTGGAACTGAGCAGGAGCAAAGAGTGCGCTACTGATCCACACACCGATACGGAGAAATCCCGGCAATTTTAATGTTTTCAGAAGGGGGGACAGATAGAGAAGAGCGTGCATCCTGAGAGGTTAGCTTCGCAGTAAGAAGCAGAAGGAGCAAGGCTAACTCCTGGCGATAGACACCAG
This sequence comes from Canis aureus, assembly GCF_053574225.1. NCBI lineage: Eukaryota > Metazoa > Chordata > Mammalia > Carnivora > Canidae > Canis > Canis aureus. The sequence goes on along the minus strand of NC_135611.1, from coordinate 67,367,070 downwards.
AACAGTATGTGCCTGTGGGTGATGAGGCCGGGCCGGCAGCGGGCGGAGGTCATCTTTCTGCGGGACGGTCCGTGTCATATACGTCTATCGGGGCGTTGGATGTGTGGGCACCTAGACACCTACTAGAAGTTAAGCTGCATCCAGTTCACTGTATACTCAGTTTCCCTCAATAACGAATGAGGAAAAGTGAGCGTGTGGGACCGGCGGTGCCGCTAAGCCTTAGACGGCGGTAGCCTGGAGGCATCGCCTTGCATTTTGTCCATCGTGTCCATTTGAGGTTATTTGATGGGGCTCGGGGTGATTTTGAGTCACTGGTCTGTGCTGGAAGATGCAGGGAAGCAGGCTCTGAGTGTTGCGTTGCCGGATCAGGGGTAAGTCCTGCGGTTCCATAAAGGAACTGAACGGGGTGGGCTGTACCCGAGGGCTGCACCCCCGGCGAAGGCCCCACGGAAGCCAGCACCTGCAGGGAAGGCAGAGGGAGCCCCCCCGGGGGGGGGCAGCTGTCCGGCGTAGGCTGTGGCCTTGGGTCCAGGGTAGGGCCTGACCTGCTAACCATCCCATCCGTCTTCGCCGGCGTGGCCAGCACAGGTCATCGGCCGGCCGGAGAACGCAACAGTGGGGTCACTGCAAGGGGGGAGTCATGTGGGTAGATCGGTGACACCGTTGGTCTCAGTGAACCAAAATGAGGCTGTGGGATGAGTGGCTGGCAGCCCCGTGCAGTCGTCCTCCAGCCCCGGCAGCCGGGCCAGGCTGCGCAGGTGCGGCCCGTGCCCCTCGGTGGCGGGCATCGGGGGGGAGAGGGGGGTGGCCCTCCCGACCTGTGTGCTGGTGGCCTTCTCAGCCACGGGCAACGTCGCTCCACGTGGAGCAATGGATCATTCAAGCGATGGATTGAGAGTCATAACTGGAGAGTAAAATTAGTAAACTGCGATGCAGATTGCTCTTGAAAAACAACCCGAGAGAGGCTGACCTGTTAGGGTACCAGCTGTTGTCAGCTGAGGGCCAGTGAAGATGGGTGGCCCGAAGCTTCTGGGCTTCTCGTGTTGTGTGTAGCCAGGGAATGTCACGGCCTTGTTCCTGTCCCGCACGCGGATATCATCGTGCGAGCGGTAGAAACCAGAAGCATGAGTTTTTTTTTAAAAAGATGAGTTAATTTGAAAGTATAAAAATTTTAGCGGCTGAAACATGTCCCTACACAATTTCAAATGCCACCCAGTCCTTGCTCACGGAGCTCCCTCTGACGCATCCATGCCTGCGGTATTTTTCCAGGCCTAATTATACTGTCACATGAAGTGCCTTGATGCTCGCGGCATATTTCATTTCCACGAGACACTCTACTATCCCTGACACGATGCCCGTTTGAGAAAGAAAAAAAAAATCTGGTCACTTTGCATTTATGATAATGAAGGAAAATTCTTGGAAATTGATCAAGGCCTAAAATGATGCAGTTTATGGTGGGTAATTTATTGGAAACTAATATGAGAGGAATAGCTTCAAACCTAATTGGCTAAACACATAATATGTGATTAGCTTACATTGGGTACCATGAAAAGAAAAGAAAAAAAGAAAGAAGAGAAGAGAAGAGAAGAGAAGAGAAGAGAAGAGAAGAGAAGAGAAAGAAGAGAAGAGAAAAGGAATGAGAGATATTGAAAATTGTCCTTCTGTCTGGACTTCGTGAAAGTCCTGACATTTTCTAGCTCATTGGCCTTAAGAGCAGCTGACACGTATCCAAAATAGTACAATAATAACAAAAGGCGGCATGTAATTACTTGGCCAGTGAATAAAGTTGAAGATGTGATGTCAGAATGGCTCAAGTGACACCATGTGAATCTACCTTGAGATTTGTGGGAGGCTTGATGAGCTTCTTATAATCTTAGACGGTTGGGAATATTCAAGAGAGATTTAATTTGTTCTGTATAGGTTCTAAAGTACAATACTAACTAGTGGTTGGAAGCTATATGGTGAGAGATAGAAGCTGATTATTAAGGGAGAACGTTGTAATTGTAGGGCTGTTCAGACCTAGTATGAGCTATTCCAGGAGGTGGTAAAACTACAATTAGTGGAAGTATCCAAGCATAATCTGGATAAGCACTCGCTGGAGCTCTGGGGGATGTTTAGCATGAGGCTGAATGCTTTTTAAGATCCTTTTGGCCCCAAGAAGTGCCCCTGTAACTGAGTAAGAAAAAACCATATAGAATCTAAGCACTATACTGTTTCCGAGTCGAGAGAGCGCTGCATAGACTGGGATGTTTGGTGAAATCCTTAAGGAAGATTTGATTGGGTCTTCAAAGGCCGTAGAGGACTTGAATAGCAAAGACCGGGTGAGCGTGGTTATCACTGGAGGTCAGTGCACGTGTGGGGGGTAAGGGCGGAACATCAGGAGGAGGATCCTGCTGAAGTGGAAGGTTTGCAATACGAAGTCGGGGTAAACGGGGTTTGGGGCAGGGTTGAGAGTAGGCCATGATGAAGACGCAAGATGGATAGGACCTACTGGTAGCTGTGGAGATACCCAGTGGGGAGGGCCTGGGACTGGACAGTGCTGGAGGAATTGAAAAATACATGAGTCGGGGATCCCTGGGTGGCTCAGCGATTTAGTGCCTGCCTTTGGCCCAGGGCATGACCCCGGGGTCCTGGGATTGAGTCCTGCATCGAGCTCCCTGCATGGAGCCCGTTTCTCCCTCTGCCTGGGTCGCTGCCTCTCTCTCTCTCTGTGTGTGTCTCTCATGAATAAATAAATAAAATCTTTAAAAAAAAATACATGAGTAGTGAAGGACAGGGGCAGAGGAAAGAAGAAAGTAGCTTTTGGTGGCACCAGTTGACGGAATTGGGGAGGATGTGAGTGAAATGATCAAGACCGCTTTCTAAATTTGCTCAAAAGGTTATTTTTTTATTTTTTATTATTTTATTTATTTATTTTTTTAAAGGTCATTTTCTTAGAGCCAGTCCATGAGTTTGTTTTCTCATTGTCTGTCTTGGGACTGACTGGTCTGTGAGACCCACCTGTTTCCATTTTTCTTTCTTACTTTCATTATTTCATATAAGTCATCCTACATAGAAATCAATGGTAGGAGATATTGGCTCTTTTGAGCTCTTTTGAGCTTTAGCAAAAGTTTGCCAGGACAGTTCGACGTTTATGGCCAAATTCAACCTCTGGGTGGTCCTGGTATCTGTGCGAAGACCATTGGTGCCTCAGCCTCGGGTCTCCCTCCAGCCTGCGCTCAGGGAGTTCTGTCCAAGAGGGGTGGTAAGCACGCTGCGCTTCCCTGATCTCTTGTGAGCTGATGCACACTAGCCTGCTGTTGAATTCTAACTGTCTCCGTTTATTCTTAGTTTAAGCAGTGGTGATCTCTTTTTCCCTGTCTGTATGCTGATGTACAGTTACTTCTGTTCTCCTCGAGAGCCCATGGGCCGTTCGGTGGCTAAGCTACTCGTCGGTCCTCGTCAGGCTGCTGCTTTTCCTCAGGACGTTGGTTTATTTGAGTTCAGGGCATCATATCCTCCCTTCGTGGCTTCATTCCAAGAACCATGGCTTGGGGTCTCGAAGCAAAATCATTAACCGCGTATCATGGATTGTGATGTTTGCCTGTTACCTGTGGCATTTGGGGCGGGTATGTGTATAAATGGTGAGCATCAGAACATTTAATCATAGTTAATGTTTAGGATTGTTAAATACCCCCAGGGTCGTTTTGGATGGCTTTCTGTGGCTCTCCACCACAAGGCGTTCGATGCCTTGAAGATAGTGTGAATTCTTTTCCTTCTTCAATAATTTATAAACTCTTGAGTTTGTTGTCTGCAGATTACATAATTGATTATAAATGAATAATGTGTGGGAAATACTTTAGCTTTGTCATCCATCCCTGGAGCGGGACTGTAAAAGCCCGGCAGTCATAGAAGCTCAAGGATTTCTTCCTATTGACATCTATAAATAACAATCTACAGCTTTTTTCTGTGCAAGAATAACTCACTCTTCTGCTGTGCCCCCAGCTGCCCTCCGGTGCCCTCTGAGTGTGTCACATGGAGCACTTCCCAGCTTCCCACTGGCTTCCTGCCACCCGTGCTGATAGCGCGGGGCTCCGCTAGCAGGCGGGGTTTCTTCTTTAGGAAAAGCAATCTGCCAGAAAGATCTAATATTCATAAAGCCCATTTTATCATAAAACAAAACATAGAAAACCACCCCCAAATAAGAACTGAAGCTGAATGAATTTTTATAATGGAGTTTACCCCACCCAGGACAGGCAGGGCCTTCGCCCGTCACCCCTGGGGTCCCCGAGGGATCGTCCCCGCACATCTGGGCCAGCTCGCTTCCTCTACAAGTAATGGTCTTCTTAACTTTTAGCCCTTGTATGTTTTGGTCATAGTTTTTTTTTTTTTTTCTCCACTTATATGAGCGTTCCTAGATGCTCTAAATTAGTCTTGCCTAATGCTTAAAAGTGTCTTAAAGTCTCTTTTCAACTGTGGGTTTGTCCTCTGCCCCTTTCTTTTCTTCACAGCTTGTCTATTGAGGAGGAACCCGGACCCCTGACTTGTTGTTTTGCTCTCGTCTGCATTTTAGGGTTGGTGTACTAGGGTCCTCTTCACCTAAACACGCTCTTCCGATTTTGTTTGTAAACTGGCAGCCACACCCAGAGTCCAGTTTGATCCTTTGGCAGTATTGGAGGGGGTGCCTGGTATGGTTACAGGAGGCACACCATGTCTCTCTCTTTCTTACCTTTTTTTTTTTTTTTTTTTTTTTTTTTTTTTAAGGAAGAAAGATGTGAAAGATGTGTAAGAAAACACATCCTTAAAAAAAAAAAAAAATCTGTCTTCCAGAAGCATTTCTGGTAACAAAGCCATCTGTATCAGTCAGTGTTCAGACATTAAACGTGTATGCCTATGTGTGTCTACACACACACATGTTTTTCTTTTTTTTTAATCCGAAAAGGATTCATAGCCATCGATGCTTCGTGCCTCTATCAATTGCTGCAGGCTGCAAGTTGTAATATGCTAATTCTGTTATTTATTTGTATTAGTTTAGTTAAGGAAGAGATACTTTTCATCTACCTGTCACTACCCGGTGACGTACTTCATTAAGGAAAGGGAGGATAAATGGTCTCATCTTTGCTTTAGTTATTGGCTTTCAATATAATGAGTTGATTGATTATCATTCTCTGAAGGTGATGGATTCTTCTTTTATTATTATTATTATTATTATTATTATTATTATTTTATGAACTCATGGACTTAAACCTATTTAATTGACTTCAATATTTTGTAATTTTTACTATTATTACTACTATTAAAACTCAGACAGCCCCATCTTTAGGCAGTGAGAACCTCTTCAAGCTGGCTCCAGAGTTCTCCTGGTGTGACGTCAGTCGTTTTTGGTAATTTCCTGCTGTCTGATGTTGTGAGATGCTGCATTGTCATTTTGTACGCTTTCCTCACCAGACCCAGTGCCCTGGTCTGGTTTTAGTAAAGACATTTTATTCCGTGATGTGGATTCTCATTTTGTTAGACCTTTTCTGTGAACAGAACTAAGGTAGAATGTGTCTTTAAAGATAAAATAGGAATGAGTTCTTATTGATATTTCAAGTTCAAGCCTAAAGATTTTCACTTAATGTTTTCTCTATTACGATTTGTCAGCTTTGGCTTCTTTTTCCCTGCTACTATTCTCGGTTCTCAGTGACACAGGGGAAGGGAGAATTAGAATACTCTGTAATTCCTCGTTTTTAGACTCTGATGTCATTTTGGATCCTCGTACCATCTAACTCCTAGCGTAGAGCCATTGCCACTATACTGTCTCTTATACAGCCCCTGTTTATTTAGTTCCACAGGCAACTGTGTTTTTAATGATCACCATCAGCCTGTACCTCATGTCTTCCCAGTAACATTAGTTGGTTCAAGGTCATTTTCTAGTAGGATTAGCCTACTTTCTAGTAGGTTCAGGATTAGCCCATGGAACTAATATTCCCTGAGTTCTGGGACGTTGATAACAGTTTATATGTGCCTTTGATTAGTTTTTTGTGTGCCCTCGATTCTTTTCATTTTTAAGATTTTATTTAATTATTTGAGAAAGAGAGAGAGTGCATGTGTGCGACCGTGAGCAGGGGGAGGGGTGGAGGGAGAGGGCCAGAACCCCAAGCCGACTCCGTGCTGAGTGTGAGCTGGATACGGGGCTCGATCTCACGACCCTGAGATCATGACCTGAGTTGAAATCAAGAGTTAGATGGTTAACCGACTGAGCCACCCAGGGGTCCCTGTGCCCTTGATTCTTAAGTCAGTTTTGCAGGATATAAAATCCTTTGTTCACATTTTCTTTCCTTGAGTAACTTTAGTATGTTACTTCATTTCATTCTGGCATAAAGCCTTGCTATCAAAGCCTGATAATATTTGTTTCCTTTAATTCATTTATCTGCTTTTTCTAGATATTCAAAGGATTTTTTCCTGTTTTTTTTTTTTTTTTTAAAGATTCTAATTTTACCAGAATATGTATTACTGTATCATTCTAGGCTACTGTTCTCAGGTATGGGGTATGTTCTTCCAATATGTATTTACAAAACCTTCTTTTTCAATTTTTAGAAAATGCTCTTAATTATGACTTTCGTACTTTGTTTTGTTTTGTTTCCTTACTTCTGTATGGACTTGTGTTATCTCTGTATCTGAGCTTCTTTGCATTCCATCATTAATAGTCGCTTTCTCTGAAATCCTTTTTATTCTCATTTTAAATAAAGCCCCTTTTTCCCCCACATTCTATTTTGCTTAAGACATCACCTGTTGATTTTATTTCCTCTGATCAATCAGATTTCTAATATTACTTTTTTTCTTTCATTTCTAATTTTTTGAGTTCTGTCATTTATGAGTTTAATAATATTAGTTTATATTATTCTTTCATGTCATGAGTCATTTTCTTAACGTGTTGTAACATGGCTTGAAATATTAGGTTTCAGTTTTGATGTTTTGTGGACATATTTTCCTGACTTTCAGGGACTCTGGGATTTGTACTCTGCTCCTTTTCTATTTTAGACTTACAATAATTTTATGTTGGATTTGACCTTGATACTTTTAAGTTGTTCATTTTTATGTGAGTTGTGTTGTCTTGAAACTTAAAAATGAGATGTGGAGTTAAGGAAAACTTCCCCGATTTCAAGAATCACCTCTTGTGTTTCTGTGAGTTATGTCTTGCTTTTCTGGGATTTCTTGATTTTGTTCTCATCTCTACTTTGTCTGGACCTTTTCCCCCCCTTACCTTCCCTTGTTGTTTCTTCTGTTTTTTATGTGGCAGATTCAGGAAGAGTGAAAAGTCATCCCACTGCCACCAAGTTGCTGGAATCCCTCAAATGTAATAGTTTAATTGTTTTGGTCTCTTTGCTCTACTCGACTTCCCTCTTAATATGAATGGTATAGTTTTATAATTATAAACTCACAAGCTTTATATTCTCCATTTTCTCTGGTGTAGTTTGAGGCAACCAGCTAATTCCATTCTTTATATTCTTTAGTTTGTCTAAAATATTTTAAGGTCACAAATACCTGGTCACCCAGAACTTTACCTTATATACATATTTGATTAGGGATATCTCACAGTAATATTTTGCATCTCTTTATTACATCATGCCCTGGATTATTATTGCCTCTAAATCTAATCAGGTCTAGAGAGCCAGTTCTAGGAAATCCAGAACCAAACCAGATCAGAAAACACATCCTTAAAAAACAAAATCTGTCTTCCAGAAGCATTTCTGGTAACAAAGCCATCTGTATCAGTCAGTGTTCAGACATTAAACGCGTATGCCTATGTGTGTCTACACACACACATATGTTTTTCTTTTTTTTTTTTTTCTTAATCCGAAAAGGATTCATTACAAGGAATTGGTTCATGTGACTGTGGGGCTGGTGAGGCAAGTCTGAAGTTAGCAGGTCAAACCCTTGGGAGGGATATTCAGGCACAAACTCAAGTTGCTGCTTACTGGTGGAATTTCTTCAACTTTAGGGAAGCCTCAGCTCTGCTTTTAAAACATTTCAACAAATTGAATCAAGTCCACCCAGATTATCTAGGATAATCTCCTTGACTTAGTGTCAGTTCGGTTATAGACTTCAATTCTATCTCCAAAATCCCTTTGCCGGGACACCTAGTTTGAATAACTTGGGACTGTGTGTAGCCTAGACAAGTTGAATGATCAAAAGACCATCACAGTTATTAAATGTGTTATGTACCTATATATTGTTTTGATTATTTTCTTTATCATATTGCTATTATTAGGATTTGCAAAGAGAACTTTTGTACAATTATCTCATTAATATTTTCACCATGTGTGTTGCATAGCAGGTACAAATAAATACCCGCTCCCCCCCCCCTCCCAATTTTAGATTAAAAGTGGAGATGTGAGATATAATGAGAATTGTGAAGATAATAAATGATTGTTTCAGGACTGGAACCTAGGGGTCATCTTCCATCAGGCATGGTTCAGTCCATTTACTCATGCTCCCTGTATGTTGCTCCTCATACCACAAGGCTGCAAAGACACCTGTGCTTCGTAGATTAAAATGTTTTTTTCTTATTTAGTAGCTGAATTTACATTTTGTTACACTTGGTTAATGATTGAGTCTAGTAGTTTGTTATTCCCAGTACATTTTTACCCTGCATTTTAAAGTTAGAATTATATTTGCCACCTTTTTTTCCTGTGTCAAGTACCATTCACCTTCTTCAGTCCTTTCATTGCCAAATGGCAAATATGTTGGCCAACTTAGTATTGTCATTTTAGTGTAATTTTCCTAGAACACTATGTTTCTATTAAATGCTTAATCTGTTGAAATAAATATAATAATTTCTAATGGACATAAATAAGTTTATCTCAAAGCAGTAATGTTTCTAATTTTAGAAATGTCTAAATTTCTAAGCCTTTAATTTTGTCATTAAAATCTTTTGTGTTTCTAAAATTCTTGGTTTAACTGTTTAATAATAATAATAATAACAACAATAATAATTCATGAGAAAGAAAAAAGCATTCATATAGTAGACAAGTCCTGGTAAGGAACCCTCAGTTCCTTGGGATTAATTTGACTGGATTGTTGTATGATTCACTTCAACCTTAGTTAATTATATCGTGCAAATTTACTTTGAGTTTAGTTCTGGACAAAAGGGCAAGTACTGACAAATCATATGCCATCCTCTTAGTCCTCTTAATGTATTCAACAGGAACCTAAATACCAAATGTAGGGAAACAGTTTCCCTCTTAACAGTTTCTCTGGCTCTAAGAGGATGGAGGGATCATATATCATCATGTGCCCACTAAAGGCAGTGAAAAATAAATAAAATGATAAATTTAATTTAATTTTTTCTTCAAGTCAACAGAGTGAAATAATCCCTGCAAGTATTCGAAGAGCTACATTATTTAATTTTAAATTAAATTGGATTAATTCTGTTTCTCAAGCTTTGAAAAGAAAAGCTGAGAGAAACTGTGTCATATTTTTAACTTTAGGATTTCAAGCCGAAAGTGGTATAAAACCAAGTGTATTGTGTCCCTTAACAGGAAGTCCAGAAAGAGCAAAGGGGGTCTAGCAGTGGTTGATACCATTTCAGACACTTGATCAAGAACTTGATTCTGTCTTTCTCCTCAATGTGCCATCCTCAGTGTGTCACCTTTTCTCTCACATTGACCAGTCCGCTCTTGTAGTTTTAGTCATAACATGGAGAAAAAGGAAAGAGGACCCACTGTGTCTTCTCTTGAGACGTGATAACCTTTCTAGAAGTGAATTGGCCTGTTTCTGTCGAATCTCATTGGCCAGAATCAGGGTACATACCCATTTTTAACACTTTCACTATTATTAGGAATAGAATCTCCATGATTGCTTTCTACCAGTGTGTCTCAAGCTGTAATGTCTTGACCCATTAACCTAGGGATCTTGTGAAAATGTGGATTTTGATTCAGTAGGTTGAGAGTGATCTCTAGACTTAGTATTTGTAACAGTTTGACAGGTAATTCTGATGCTGCTGGTCTGTAGAGCATACTTTGAGTATAAGAGGTTTGACTAATAACCTGGCTATTATAGATGTTGAGAATTAACCAATATTATCACTACACTACTTTAAGCCAGGAACTGAACTTGTCAGATAAACACTGCCTATGGCCTGCATGAGGAAGCTTACTTAAAGAGAGAGGTAATAATACTAGGGAATGTCATAACTTGCCCAGGCTTATTTGGTAAGTGACAAGTCTCAGCAACCTGTACTGGAGACCTAGCAAATAGGAAAGCATTATGAGGATATGGGAAGTCGGGGAGAGAAAAAGGCAACGTGTTAGGTCATAATCCTTGGATCATATAATTTTGTGGTTCATTTCTCAGAGTTGGGGATACTTAAAATGGAGAAATCATATAAAAAAACTTTAAAGCAAGCTAAAGAGCCTGGAACTGAATAACATAAAAGCAGAAAACTATATGCAAACACGGCTGCATAAGGGAGAAATTTGACATTCTTTTTTTCTTCCTTCATAGCACTGCCCATTCTGCTAAATTGATAGTTTGTAGTCAGGCAAAGGTCTATTATTTTGGATTATAAAAGAAAAGTTATCATTATTTTTGACTTCTCAAACGTACATGTCATCATTTGCTACTTTTAACTGTAATGCATTACTGGAAGCTGAGTAAATAATGCAATGCCTAGTATAGTAGATTATATTTCTCATTGGTACAATGCATTAATCAAGGCTTTACAATAAACAATCAATTCATTGGACTAGGCCTATAATATAAGTGAATAAAAGCAGCTTTGGTTTAGGTTAAAGGAAATACTGCTGGATTTTGTGTCATTAAGCCTGGTTTTGAGTTTTAATCCTACTACTAACAGGCTACATATCACATTTCTAATCTTTCTGAATCCTGATTTTATGATTTTTAAATGGGAATAATTATCATATAGGTTTTTTTTGAGATAGCAGCAATAGAACCAAGATAATAGCCTATATACCATCTGGCACATGGAGGCACTTATTAAATGTTATTGAAGATAAGCCTAAGTATTATGAAGGTATAACGGTATGATGAGTGGTTGTTGTTATTTCAAAAAATGAATACCATGTATAGCTACTGTGCCCTTTAATTATATAAATAATGTATATCCTATATAAGCTCATATATTTTACAGTTATATTAACATATTAATAAACACAAATATAAACATAATGTAACATAATCGGCTTTGTGTACTCCTGAATCATCTTAAGCAGGCCCCTAAATGTCTCGAAGTTAAGGTATTGTTCAGAAATAGCTTGGCATAAATGATCTCCAGATGCTTTTGAGGTTCTATATTTATGTAGTTTCTCTTTATTATTATTTTAATTAATGGTTAGTATATTTTTGTTAGAATAATTTATAAAAGCCTAAGGAAGGCTTACGTGATCCCTGTCTCTGAAAACATCAGTGAATTTAATTCATTTTAACCAAGAACTTGAGCACTTATTAAAAAAGGATAATATATGTGATGGCATGGAAGAAAAAATATATATGTATATACATACAAATAAGACTAGAAAACCTATCTTTAGGGTGATTTCAGTATACAAAGAGGAGAAAAAAAAGTATGTATCTATATCTATCTAGATCTAGGCCTAGACATATATAGAGAAAAATAATATATTAGAAGAAATTCAAGATAGAAAAGCCAGTCATTGAGGCTTTGATGTCTGGTTGCAAAGTAAAGGATCAAGTAAGGTCTCATTGAAAATGCAGAGGATTGAAGGAATGGGAGAACCACATGGTCCGTTGTCGTTCTAGAGGGAACTGTCGTAGCAGGGGAACTTGGTTGTTCTATGATAGTAAAAGAGGCTGTTGGGCATCACTGAGGCCAGCGTGAGTTTTGGGATCATGATAATATTCACAGGACTATGGTGGAGAGGACATTTTTGCCCGGTAGATAACTGTGATGAGAATGATACTTGGGCATGCTCAGAATTCCGAAGATGAGATGTAGGTGAGTGGGATTGTGGTGGAGTGGTCCCCAAGGGATGGACTGGTTAATGGTGGCCTTCCCTGAAGGAGAGTAAGGCCATAGAAGAAAAGTTTGGAGGAAAATAGTATCGTGAGATGAATGGCAATTAAGGTGGAAAGATGAAATAATGATGATTGAGATGGAAACACTGAGGGTACTTAGAATCTCTTCCCAGAAGAAGATGGGCTTTTGAAAGGCACGGCATTAAAAGACATGGGTGTGTGTGTGCATGCACAAGGTAATTCAGAAGGTAGGGTGGCCACCGGACTTGGCTGGTCTTGAAGAGCTGAGAAATATAAATGGCAGAGAGGAAGGTGGCCAAAGGTTGAGGGCACCACTGGAGGGATAAGTTAGAGGTAGAGGAAGTGAGAGTACTTGCAGGTATAAAGAGTGCCTTCTGGTTAGAAAGACCTTATCAAAGGATGTAGTAATTGAAAAAAGGGCAGCCAGAAAGGTGCATATGTAAAGGGCTTTGTTTGTGTGGTTTGAAAGAGAGGGAAAGAGAATCTAGACTTGATTTTATGGATTTATATCTTAGGGCTTCTGAATATAAGCTGTGTTTTCTCTTCACTATTATCCAGGAGAATGATCAGAGATCTTAGTGCAGAAATCATGGGATAGGTGGGTAAGGAAAGAATTAACAATAAGCTGAATGAATAAACTACGGTAAAATTGTAGTTGGAACTTTGGGTCCTTAGGTAAATGTGTGTGTGTATGCATAGGCATACGCACATATATACCACATAGTATGCACAAATGCATCGTTTCAGATGTGGAGAGGTGGGTTTTAGGATTTAAAACTTTATTACGAAAGTAATAGAATGATCCTTTTATTATTTACTCTTCTAAAAAATGTATTTCAGCCATGAAAAAGTTATGGAAAACAGTAAGATGACCACTAATGTACCCACCACTCAAATTTAAAAGAAGTTGACATTTTGCATTTTTATTTCATGTATTAATTTTTGTTAAGGAATTTTATCTGGGGTTTAAACATGTATATGTGTATTTCACACCAGAGGAATAGTGGAGCTGGTTGGGATTGCTATTGCTGATTTTCAGTAATTTTAGGAGTCAAATGATATTACACAGGTAATTTGAAAGTGGCCACAGTGGGAGTATTTACACCACAGAAAATGAGCCATGATACAAATCAACAGTTTATTATTTTTGGTTAAGAGCTAGCTCTTCAGCATTTTGCCAGCACACTGCGGTTTTAGTTTGCATAAACTTCTACGTTGTATTTTATTGAATGGATAAATCTCAGGTGACTTATCCACTATTCAGGGATCCCTGGGTGGCGCAGCGGTTTGGCGCCTGCCTTTGGCCTAGGGTGTGATCCTGGAGACCCGGGATCAAATCCCACATCAGGCTCCTGGTACATGGAGCCTTCTTTTCCCTCTGCCTATGTCTCTGCCTCTCTCTCTCTCTCTCTCTGTGACTATCATAAAAAAAAAATTAAAAAAAAAAAGAAGACTTATCCACTATTCAGGAAAATTTGGATCTTTCCCATATTGAACTGTTCCCATATTGCAGTGGTTCTGAGTTCAACATTCTTGTGCGTATCTCCTTGATCACATGTGCAAAAGTGATTCAAATGTCGAAATGCAGAAGTGGGACCGCTGGGTGCTAAGGAATTTCCGTCTTCAAATTTACTAGATAGTAGCAAATTATCTTCTAAAATGAGTCTAATATTTTGAACATCCATTAATAATTTTAGGGGTTTTGTTTTCCACATCTAATAATAGGAATTCATGTTTTAAGTCGTATGAAAGGACACCAGGGATATTTAGCATTTCACCAACAAGAGATGAGGTTGAGGCTCGTGACCCGTTCTTTCTCATCATTACAACTTTTCTTTGCCCTTTGTTCTGTCTTTGACATATGGACATTTTAAAATTTAGGTTGAGGATCTCTTTTCTTGGTTATTAGACAAACACATTTTCTCTTTTTATAGCCTGTCCACTTTTTGATAGGGTTGTTTGTCTTTTTTCTTATTGAACTGTAGAAGATCTTTACATAACCTGGCTATTTATCTTTTGATGGATTATTTCCATGACAAATATCTTATCACAGTTCGTGGGGTTTTTTTTCCCCACTTTATTTATGATGTCTTTCAACGTACAGAAGTTATAAATTTTATTATAGTTGACTTTTTCAACCATCTCCTTTATAGCTTACACTTACTGTCTTGTGTGAGGTACCCTGATATCATAAATATGCTTTTCAGTATTTCATTTTGTAAGTTGACAGATATGCTATTAGCATTTAGGTTCTTTTGATTACTTTTCTTAAATGGTATAAATTGGCTGTCATTAGTGCCAAAGAGATAAAGTTTGCAGAGTACAGATTTTGGTTTGACTCTAAATTATTCATCAGTATTTTATTGTCATTCTGTGGCAGATCATATGCTACACATTTCGAATACTAAGTTGCATTGGGCATCCTCTTGGTCTTCCCATGGGGACAAACCTATTACATAGCACGTGCAGTATAGAATAAGGGCTAAAAGAAGTCCCCCTGCATATACTCAAGGAGGAGGGGGGCAGTGAATCATATGCCAAGGGGCCATTAACTGTTCTGTTAATTTATATATTCTGATCTAATAACAATTTCGTGGAAAATAGTAGTAAGCTATAATGCCAGTGCTATGCCCCTAACGGATACCAAAGTTTATTTCCATGCTTTTGGGGGGTTGAATGATAGTGGTAAAAATTTGTGGGGCTACCTAGACGTTTTCCTCCTAATTTAGGAACAAGAATAGTTTATCACAGAAATCGGTTGCTAAGATGCTTTAGATTTATGGAAATGTTAAGAACCTGTTTCTTAAAGATTGGTTTCTGCTTGCAGAGACGAAATGGAGAAGATATCCCAGTAGCCCAGACTAAGAACATCAATCACAGAAGATTTGCTGCTTCCTTTAGATTGCAGGAAGTGACAAAAACTGACCAGGATCTGTATCGCTGTGTAACTCAGTCAGAACGAGGTTCCGGGGTGTCCAATTTCGCTCAACTTATTGTAAGAGGTAAGGTTGGTTGCTTTGCTTTCACTTCATGAAATTGCTTGGCTTCGTTAGAACAAAAGCAGCCTTGTAGATATTTTGACTGATTTTTGAACCTGTTGCTCTTCATCTCAAGTCACTAAAAAAATTATATAAAAGTTCTGCTGATGTCTTCAGGTAAAGTAAGACCGTTGTATTATCTGTCGAACAAGGTTTTAACAAGTGTTTCCCATAGAATGGAATCTATTTTAAAAAGCTCTAATAAGGTGAACCATGCAAAACACCTTTATTCCTTGGGACACCTGGGTGGCTCAGTGGTTGAGCGTCTGCCTTTGGCTCACGGCGTGACCCCGGGGTCCCAGGATCAAGTCCCACATCGGGCTCCCTGCAGGGAGCCTGCATCTCCCTCTGCCTGTGTCTCTGCCTCTCTCTCTCTGTGTCTCTCATGAATAAATAAATAAAAATATTTTTAAAAAACACCCTTATTCCATATTGCTACCGTCTAGTTTTCATGTTAATTTAGGCTTGCTTTTCTTGTTTAAAATAGTTCCACAGGTACAGTGTTTTTCTTCAAAGCACTGTAGCCATGACAAGGTCAGAGTTTCTATCCCCATGTAGATCCGTAAATTTTAACAGAATCAAAACCCGGTGGTGGTGGATGTGAAGTTCACCAACTATGACCCCCTCGAGGATCTTAGAAAGTTAGACTTGCTAAGTGGTCCTCATTAATATTCTTTTTTTTTTAATATTTTATTTATTTGAGAGAGAGATAGAGATAGCGAGCGAGCGAGAGCACACAAGCAGAGGGGGCGGGGGAAGCAGACTCTTTGTGGAGCAGGGAGCCTGATGTGGGACTCGATCCCAGGACCTTGAGGTCATGACCTGAGCCAAAGGCAGACGCCTGACTGACTGAGCTGCCCAGGCACCCGCCTCATTGACATTTCTGCACACTAGAGTTGCCGGAGGAATTATGAGGGGTTATCACGTATCAGTATATATCTGCGATGAATATTGGGAAACAAGCCTGAGTGCACAATGTGTATTAACTTCATTCAGAAGTTACTGGGTTCCTGATATTATGGAATATACACACTGTTCCAGATTGTGGAGATAAAATTGTAAATAAAATGCAGAGCCCCCGACCATGTAGAGCTCAGCCCTGAGGGATGTTAGGCACACCATGTGGAAGACTACTGAAAATGTAGCAGCAAATTATGGTATGTGTTACGAAGAAAAATAAACACTCAAAAAAGATGACGATTAAAATCTTAGTGACGGTGGTCCGGTGGCTGTGGAACGGAACCCTCAGACGTGAGGGATCGCTTATCTGTGTGAAAATCTAGAGGAATACAGCTCTGTTAAGTAGACTCAACAAGTCAGCAGCAAGCAATGGTGACACAGATGTAAATAAGTATAAACTACCAAGGTCTCCTTAAGTTGTTTAGGAGATCCTGGGGCGCCTGAGGGGCTCAGTCACTCAAGTGTCTGCCTTTAGCTCAGGTCATGACCCCGGGGTCCTGACATCAAGCCCCACATCCGGCTCCCTGCTCAGTGGGGATCTGCTTCTCCGCCTGCCTGTCCCCGTGCTTGTGCTCATTTTCTCTCTCTCTATCTCTCTCTCTCAAATAGGTAGATAGATAGATAGATAGACAGACAGACAGGTAGATAGATGATAGATAGGTAGATAGGTAGGTAGGTAGATAGGTAGGTAGATAGATGATAGATAGGTAGATAGATAGGTAGCTAGGTAGGTAGGTAGATAGATAGATAGATAGATAGATAGATAGATAGATAGATAGATGATAGGGAGGTAGATAGATAGGTAGGTAGGAGTTTAGGAGATCCTAACAAGAAGGTCTAACCTGAACTGAGATTTATCCGACATATCCAGGAAGGTCTTCACGAGTGAGTTTTCTTTGAGAGAGGATCTGAAGGTTGAGAAAGGTTGTCCAGGTGAGGGATGTGGATGTGGGGGCAGGAACGAGTGGTCCGGGTGCCAGCAGACGTGCCGCGCAGAGACCAAGGCACGTGTCAGGGCCCGGAGGTTGGAAGGAGAACATACGATCTATCCATCTTCAAGTTAATCTATTTTAAATGCTTGACATCCAGTGTCTTTTACACACATTATTTCATTTTAAGATTTACTTGATTTTTAATACTTTAACCTTTAATGCTTTAGAGAGAGGAAAATTGAAATTCAGACTATTTGGTAATTGCCCAGAGCCACAAAAATCTCATAATTGACTGAGCCAGAACTTAACCCTGTGTTGCTTGAGTCCTGATGCTGGGCTCCTCCTTGTCCACCCCAGCTTTATCTCACGTTCTCGAGATTAAACAATGCTACCAGCCTTTGTCAGGCTTCTGTCTTGAGAGATCATTTTTTTTTTTTTTTAGAAGTCAATCTTTGTAGATTGGGTCTGACTCTGTATTAAATAAGACTTCTCTTGTGTCTCTAGAGTCTGCTCCTCTCATCTGCTCAACTTCATGAAATCACAGTCGCAGATAATTGAGTAATAGGAAAACAGGATAGTATCTTGGTGATCAGCGATGAGGCAAGGGACACGGGAGACAATTGTTACGTGTGAGATGCTGGTCTACCTGTCTCTCTTGAGCCTGCTGTAGCCTCTTTCTCACCTGAGCCCACGGTGGAAGGCCTGAGGGTCCCGGGGCGGTGCTCCCAGTGGTTACTAGGCTATGGGGGCAGGATGTTGGGGGTGCTCTTGAGTTTTGGGGCTCGCCAATCCCGAAGGGTGCTCTTCTGTGCATTTGATGGCAGCCCTGCAGGGGCTGGTGGCCTTTAATGGTGCAGAGCGCACTTGACCACCTCGCGGTTACTCGTATGTGCGCGCATGTATGCAGACAGGTGTGTATACGTGTGCGTCTCTATACACCTGCACACCCCTTTCTGAGGCAGTGGTCTTGTAGTGTATTCAGCACTTTATAGGAAGCACAGTTGAACTTTTTATCCGGGTGCTCCCTTTTAAAGTTCCATTTCCTTTTCTTGGATAGTTGTCTTATGTGTGTGTGTTTTAAAAGAAGAGATTTATTTTGGTGTTACAAGATCTCTCTTGTTTATCTGAATCAAAAAGTAGATTTTATCACTTTATCAACGCGTGGTTTACTTTTCCTGGAGACAAATGCGTGAAGGCTGCTCTAGGAGCATTACTTGTGCAATGCATAGTTCAGGAAGATTGACAAGTGGGAATCTTTGGGTTTCATAGAAAAGTTTGACTTTTTTTCTTTTCCAAAGTTTGGCCGTTTAACCTACATTTTATTTCGGGTTTTCTGTGATACCTGTGGGTTTGAAATACAGTGGTGCTTTCAGTTTTGCTATCCGGAGTCCAGTAACCTTTTAGAAACATACTTTGATAATTTTGGGGGCTTTCTTTTCTTTTCAACATATTTTAGGTAGGTGGTTACATCTCTAATACTTAGAGGTGATATTTTGCTCGTTGTTTTATTTGAAAGCGAATATGAAGCAATGCATTTTCTTGTTTGTCTAGATAAACCACCAAAGAAATATTGTTAACCAAAAAAACCCGCCCTTTGAGATCAGCGATCCCGGTGCTAAAATAGTGCTGAGAATCAACCGTGGTGACAGGTCCTGTCTCTCATTGGCACTTTTAAAGCTGACATCCTGTTACTTTGATACAAAAGATGGTAATTTTAAAGGAAATTTTTGGGGCAGTGACATGAATAGTCTTTAATAAGAGCTGGCATAGTATTGCCTGTTGTCAAAAATGACCCAAGGGGAAGAGTTTATTAGTGCATTTTCTCCTAAACTGAAAGTGACAGGGCAGGCTTAAGGGCCTTTCGCTTCTGTTTGTTACAAATGAAAATTTCACTGCAAAATTCTTGTGTTGGAGAGTATTGATCTCTGCGTTCCCACAGCCAGAAGACAAAAAATAAAAAAAATAAAAAATAAAAAGTATGCCGGAACAGACTTTACTTTGTCATGACGTTAGCATCGCTTCCAGACCATTTTGAGTAATGATAATGTCTTCAGCCTGTGGAAGCCCATCTTCATTGACAAAAAGTTTTTACAGAGATGAGATGAAGAGCAGATGTTTCTGCTCCATGTTTCTACAAAACTGAAGGGTAGAAAATGTGAAATACAGGTTGAAATGGTGTTTACAAGCTCTCAATGGAAAGCGCTGACTTTGTGTCCTAAATTGTGTTACAGAGTCTCATCCTTTACCCCATTTGCCATCTTCTGCATTTCTTTCCGCGTCTCTAAATTAAAGGTCCCGTCCATCCTGACTGACTGACCCACACCAAACCTGTGAAGTCCTGTCTGCTGCCATTGATACTCCATTTCTATTCTTATTTGTTACTTAGGCTTTTCTTTTTTTTTTTTTTTTTGGTGAAACTCCAATCACATTTTAAGTTATTTAATGTGAAAAAACACAGTTTTTTTTTTTTTTGTTCTTTGTCTCTGTTGTTGGTTTATTTTTTGAATTTTAATACCAACCACCAGCCATCATCAAAATGCTGTGGGTGTAAAGAGTATTCAGTTTATATTTTTATCTATTCTTGATGAGTCCCGGCTACCTCTAGCCATAGAGTCGGTAGGGTGGATGTCCATCTACTTCCTCTGCGTAGTAGGTGGAGCTCTAAAACGAATTTTGGTGTTTAAAATGACTAGGGGTTTGGATTGTTGTTGCTACTTCCCTTTGTAAAACAATGACTGACACCTAGCTTAAAAATAATGGTATTTACTGACTTTTGTACCTGGAAGGTACAGAGATAGGCTTTAGGGGGTTGGTTCATTTAGTTATGAAAGATCCAGGTTCTTTCCAGTTCTCTCCACAGTGCATAGTTTTGTCTTCTGTCCTAAACTAGGGTCTCCCCATGGTCATAGGACAGCAGTGAACTTACATACGCCTTTGGTCTCATCTACCTGGGGATAGAGAGGTTAGCACCTCCCACAAGTATCAGAAATAGGATGGTCGCAAGTGGAAAGACAACTGGAATATCCAGTAGAGAACATTTGTACGTGGGATTCCAGGGCACAGTGTTATTCAGAGAGAGTTATTCTCTTAAGATAGGAACTTAGAAGAATGGACAAGTGAATTTTGATTTGGACCAATACATTCTATTCTAGCCTTTTTTGTATATGATGTCAATCAGGTCTGAATCTTTCATTTTTAATGTTTTTATATTAGAAGCAAGGACATTTGGGAAGTGGAAAACATCACGTACTAATACTTCTGTTCTTTGGTGGTTAAAGGCCATGGAGCGTCTAGCTTGAGTCTGGCAGCATGCTGCTCAATACCACACACTAGTGATTTTTTTAAAAAAGATTTTATTTATTCATGAGAGAGAGAGAGAGAGAGAGAGGCAGAGGGAGAAGCAGGCTCCATGCAGGGAGCCCGATGCGGGACTCGATCCCAGGACCCCAGGATCACGCCCTGGGCCGAAGGCAGGCGCTAACCATTGAGCAACCTGGGCTGCCTGAGGATCCCTTTTCTTAACGGTGGCTTGAAGATCCCTTTTCTTTGCTTCTGTTGTGAAAACTAGTCACCTGGACAGGAAACTTGGAGTTATCTAGGAGAATTCAGTTTAAATATCTCTATCTTATAAATTCTGACCTATAATGAAAATCTAAGAATACGTGAACTGACAACACACTAATTTCCCCCGACTATCCCTGTATAGTTAGGAAAGCACATGCCGTCAGTGGGGGGAGGTGGGTGGGGGGGGGCGGGTAACCAAATGTCTCAAATTTGGAGGAGAGTCCAAATGTTGTATGTTTTAAAATTTTACTTTGCTACCCTTGAGTATGATAAAAGAAACATTTGGAGTCTCCTCTCATTCATTGTAGCTACTTGTAATGCAGGTGATTCAATGTACAAGGTGTCTGGTACATTTTTAAACTCTAAATGAGCAAAAGGATCCTCGATGTCCTCATTTCAGGTACTGTGTTATTACAGAGACTCTGTTCTGTCTCCTTTTGTACGCCATTATCTCAAATACTTTTTCCTATTAATACCCTCCTCTTGAGTTTTCTTAGGCAACTTCATGAAAATGGCAAAGTGCCGTGCTTGTTTTGCCCATGTGGTTATTTTCCTGTTATTTATTTTGTTTGTTTTAAAAATAAAAATGCAGTCGGAGTTCTTTCCCAAAGGATTTTTTAGTGTATTTTCATAGGTGATTCATGTGTCAAGCTCCACGTAATGTTTAGCAGTTGAGGTGCTGGTCACTGTTTGTTGTAGTGAATTTTTGTAGTTTGCTTTTGTTGGAGCTCACTTCTTAAGAATTTGAGAAGGATCAAAGAGGAAGCAGGATGATTTGCATGCCAAATAATTCTTTCTGTGAGCTCTGGGAATTTGATTTCAGAGCCCTGTTCCTAGGCCTGTACTTTGCTTCTGATTCTCTCAGTTCTGTTCTCTTGGAGTTTGTGATAAATGTAATTTGGACCCATTTCTTCCAGAGGAGTTATGTTAACTTCAAGAGCTAACAGTGTCTTTGTAATTTATATCCCCTCCCTGCTGACTATTTTTCTTTCTCTTACCCCAAACCAAAAAGGAAGCAATGAAGTCAATTTGCAACTTCATTGGAAAATCAGCTAGCAGCCTTTACCGACTCATGAAAATGGTTAAGAAACAGGCACCAGGAAATTGTGAAGAAACAGCAGACATCGTTCCAGCTCTCAAGCAATTTATAATTAAATTAATTTTATAGGGGAATGTAGCATTGCCAAATATTTTAGCACAGATTTTTGACTTTGATTTTGGTTGCATTTCTAATTCCATAGGAAAAAATAAGATCTTGTAACAAATAGAAAATATCATACCTAAGTTGCTGTTCCATTCAAGCCCGTTATTAAGGACAATTTTAGTAAATAATGTTGGACTGGGGGAGTCTTCTAGAATGTCAATTAAACAGAAGCTCTTTGGCTGACAGATTGAAATCAGTCGGTAAGGCAGGGAGTTAACTCCTAGTATTTTTAGGATGACAATGTAAGTGCTGCAGAGGGACTTGGGACATTACTTCAGTAGGTTGGGTTCTGGTCTGTTCTCCTCTCCCACGACTTCACCGTCTGGAGAGTCAGTAGTTATAGGCCTCCCTGACCGGCGTATGACTGACGGGTGGGCTTTGGAGCTTAGCTTTTTAGAATAAACTGTTTACCACTGAAGCCAGGTAATACACATCCTGACCGGTACAATGTCATCAGGAACCTGACTTACTAAGAAACCCAACTAAGAAATATGCAGCAAACAGAAAACACAGAATGTTCGGTAGAAGTCAGATGCCTGGTGAAGCAGTGAAAACCAACTCGTTCAACCAAGTGGATCATTGTACTGCAGAAAGCACTTTTCTTTCCATCTGGGTTAATATAAATTATGTTATTTCCTTTTCTAAGAGACATTTAGTCTAGAAAGAATGAAAAACAATCATAAAGTCAACACAAAATAAGAACAGGTAAACATTTCTGTTTTGTTAGTCCTCAGCATGGACAGTGTTTCCTTTATAGTTACTAGCTTTTATTTTAAAAAAAAGGAAAAGTCGTACCATTTTGGTGCTAAAAGTCGGGTTTGAGGACTAAGAGCTGGACAGAGACTAAATAATTGTGACAAAATGTGGGCAGTTTTTATTAACACATAAGTCTGCGACAACCTCTCATATATATATATATATATATATATATAAGCTTTTATCTTAGCTCTGATGTTTGTTTTTGGAGAAATCGTGGCTTTACAGATGTGTTCTCATCTCTTATCAGGTATAACGAAAGGTTTACTTCTAAATTTAGGATATAATTTGGAAGTTAACTGTTTTGCTTGCCATTTTCTGCTTTCTGAGCCTTAAAATAAAAATATTCTGTTGTCTCTCTGCAGCATTACATAATTTGGAATCGGATGTAGTGATTTCGGCACAGGATCTGTCATTGTGTTAAAACAAACACACAAACAACAAATGAATAGTTACCTGCTCCCTTGTTAGGGAGGAATTTTACTGACGTGGTTGTTTACATTTTCCTAATTGCCATTGGCAGGTTCATTCATCTTCAAATACATATGGAGGAACCATCGCTACTCTCATGGCACTGTGTTAGTCCTCTCACAGTTTCCCTTCACATTAAGGGAGAAAAGAAATCAAATCTCTTTCCTGGTACAAAAAGCCTTAAATGAACTATCCCCTGAGTATCACTCAAAATCTATTTCTATCACTCGCCTCCTGCCTCAATGTGCAGCAGACAAACCGACTTTCCACGCACACTCCTGCCGTAGGGCCTTTGTATTTGCTTTTCCTCCACTTGCACTTCTTTTTTTTTTTCCTCAAAGATATGCATGCATTCATATTCTTACTTCATTCTAGTTTCTTCTCAGTTTTTTTTTTTCCCCAAAATACCCGAAGGCCAAATGATACTTATTTTCTAGCATGGGAGAGAATTACCAACTTTGTTTTACAATTTTTTTTTCTCCAAAACTATTTAGCTCTAAGTTTTCAGAAGATCTTTGCATAAGGCCTTCCATTAGTATATGCAGAATGAGTATTTGTACAGGGTGGTAGTGTCAAGCATCTCTGCCTTTCGAGTGAGCTACAGTACACAGAACTATGTATATTGATGGCCTAGTTTATTCATCGGTCTCAATTTTATTACATATTCCTCTGGGTGCCCAGCACCTGCTTGGCCTTCACCGCCCTCACTTTCATCGTGTCACCTCCTTCTTTAAAAGACCTCCTCACAGCTCTGCCCACATCAGCATCGCCCCCTTCAAGTCACTATTCCCTTGGCAGGCAGACTGCTCATTCTACACAAAGTAAGACCATGCTCCCCAGGTTTGGATGGCTTTTGGTTGGCATGGCATAAATTCCAGCTGTCTCTTCCCAGCTCCAAGGCCTGCCTTCTTCTGGTTCTGCCCTCCTCTGCGGATCTTCACGAGACTCTCCTTTGCTCACCAGACTCTAGCAGCACTGGGTTGCCTTACTTGCTTATACAGCATGCTGTCTTCTATCTTACGACCTCTGCTTTTTCCGCCTGTAGTGTTTCTTCGTCAGTATTGAAGCTATATCTATGTTCTTTACATCTGCCTCCATCACTACATTGGCAGAGTCCAGCACTATTTATTCCCTTTGCTTGTTCACTATTGTGTCTCTGTAGCCAGCGCCATGGCCAACACCCAGCAGATGTAATCATTTAATTGTCAGACAACAGAAAGAACATGGGTTGCAGAATATCTTACAAAAGGCGTGGAATTACTGTGTAGAGCAGAGGAGGACAGCCTCATTATTGCCTTGCTGGGGCGGCAGGAATGCACTGGAGGAGGACATGATGTTGCATCATAGTGGAAGGGCGGGATCTTGATAGTTGAAGATAAGGAAAGGAAATTTTAAGCAGAGGACATGGGAACACATATGTTCTTGTGGACTGTCAAATACGGGCTATAGCATCGTGTTCTCCAGGGGGAAAGTCTGAGATGAGCCCAGAGGTGCACTGTGAGACTCCTTGTGGAAGAATGTGAATCTAGACTATTCATTACTATTACATTTTGTAATCCGATTTGGGGACTTTTGGGGGGTTTCAAAGTAGGTTACTCGTGTCTTGGTATCTGTTTCAGAAAACCAGGATGGGAGGTGATTTGGAGAATGGTAAAATCGCAGTGAGTCAGTTTAGGGGGCTCTGAGGGTCAGAAGAGCTTGAGATGCTGAGATGACCTTGAGGGAGTGTTTGGGGGCAAAGAGCAAGTCACAGGTGAGAGATCATGACAGTGGGAAGGGTCAGCCTGAGGTACTAGGGAAATACACAGCGGAATGGAAAGAAATCAGGACTTGTAGAAAAACTTACTTAACAGTACAGATCAATTTCAGTTGTAAACTTTTGGTTGTGTTACTAGAGACCCAGTTTTAAAATCTTTAGGGATTCGAGGAAAGGCTTTGACTAATTGTAGGATGTTACTTGAATAGGGATTCGACACAAGATCAATTAAACAATAAGTGCTTAGTGCATAGAAACACTTGTGCATTTTGCAAGCTCCCATTTCGTAGCCTTTAGCCAGTATTTTTATAGTTTTTCATGTTGTTAAACTTATGGATAAAGGCAGATGTATTCAATCAAATGGAAAATTTAGAAAGAGAACCCTGTTAAAGATAGCTTTTTTTCTTTATTCCTGACATTATCCGTGTATAAAAAAACACATGTAAAACGTAGTATGTGTAAATATTCTTTTTTCGCTGCTGGTTCAGTGTAGATTTCTGATTGGATCCGAAGCTAAGTGAAACTCTTTTCCTGTTGCATGTAAACACTTTGCACTTCATAGAAACGAGGCAAGCTCTCTAAAGACTTCACTTTCTCTGCTCTTCAGGATTTGATTGCCCCTGCTAATAATGTTCCTCGACACACCTTTTCCTTGCATCAATTTTTTAAAAACATTGGGAGGAGGAAGATTTTTTTTCTAAGACTTTTGGCCAGCAGCATTTCTCAATCCTCAAAGAATGTCATTCACTGCAGCAGGTGGTTTAAAAATATTTACTTTCAAGTAGATAAAGAGTTCTCATCTGCTACAATTTTCCTATCTTGAAACCCCCACCAGGTATGACATTTCTTTGTATTGTGCAGCAGTGTTAAAAAGTAGTTACCATGACCAGACTGGTTGATGCATGGTAATGATGAAAAGCAGGGTGTTTGGGATTCAACGTAGATGGCAGAAATGCAAGGTGTCAGAGAAGCCATATATTACAGAGAATTTGAATTGGAAACCGAATCCCAATCTGCCACTGGGAACATTTTGATCATTTTGATTTATTAAACTTTTATAACAGCATTCAGATGGAGCGGAATTAAAACCCTTTAGTCTTGGATAGTTTATGGCATGCCAAGCACCAAGTAACTGGTATCATTTTTTGAAGGTTCTCTTAGCAATTGGTGAAGAAGGAAAAAAAATGTGAGAGATTTATTTTAAATGGCAGTTTTCACAAATACTATTGTATCTAACTTTAGGCCCTTCTCTTTTGTTTATATTGTGTTAAAGATAAACACCTGTTTTGCAATTTCAACATATTAAGTACCTTAAAGTTCTGTTGCTGACTATCCAACATATTTGAAACCGTGTAATAGATTTCAGTTTGAAATCTTGCATTTGTACACATGTTCGAGCTATCTTTTCAGTGTTTGTACCTTTGCAGGCATAGGCATCTGTGTCTATCTTTACATAAGTTTGTATTTCTGAGTTTTATGGGTAAATATTAATAAATATCAATAACATTAAAATTCTAATGCAATTTTGAGGGCTAACTTACAAAACAAAATGAAACCAAACAATACCATTTCCCTACAACTGTGGAATTGTGTAACTCGGGTTATTTCAAAAAGCACCTTTTGAAAAAAAAAAAAAAAAAAAGCACCTTTTGGCATCAGCAAGAAAGCATGAGTAGTCTTTTCTGAACAGTGGCTCCATAATAAGGAGAAATCAGTTACTGTTAGGGAAACATGGTAGGTTTAAGGTATTACGAGTTCATACTTGGTTTTGCAGCCAGGAGAGGGTACTTAGTTGTGAGTCAGGAAGGATGCAAAAGATGGATGAGGGGGAGTTCAAGGAGCAGTAACGTGAAGGTCCAGGACCATCGTTCCAACCTGTCTCTGCAGGGATGATGGATAGTGTGGTGGTAAGTAATAATACCAGGTGATGAAAGCTGCATCTCAGCATCTTGAGCCACTGCATACTGGCTACCTGTTGGAGTTCCAAGGCATAATGATTCCTGATTTGCAACCAAACGGGCTTGCTGCATTTAGCAACCCAGATTTTTGGCAGCTGCGAAGGAAGCAAGTAGCATATCAAACACTCCTGCACATTGTAAATTTAATTACCTCATATTTATGCATAGTAGTTGTTGACAGGATCTTGTAAGCTATGCTAATACGGTAGGTAATTTGTTACCTCCAGAAATCACTTTCCATGTGTCTCCTGATCATTATCATGAAACATGATAAATGATCTAGCCCATGAGGTATAAATGAAAATGAAATGGATAATTGGATTCTATGTCTAAATTGTGGATGGAATTGTTGCAACAGTTGTAATTGAATTGATCTCATAAAAATGCGTTTGGCAATATTCTAGTGACCTTTCACCATCCTGAACGTAAGGTGTTAAATGAAATTACTCTTAAATTGATTATAAAATGTTTATAACAATTATTTTAAAACATATCCAACACTGTCCATTTTCTCTTTTCTTGCCTCACTTGCCTGTATTTTGAAAGTATCTTGTTTATCTACCATGGGCTTAACCGCTTGATACTGATAATCTTCTTTGGATACTGAAAATAAAACATTTCGTTGTTGCCCATGCCTCGAATATAACTGAACTTGTTTTTATGAATATCTTTTGTTATTAGGAGCACATGTCTCCCTGGTGGGTTCTGAAAATTTGCCCTCTTGCTCAATGTGTGTGTTTTCTTTGATTCTTATAAGGGAATGTATCTGAAATACCAAAACAAAACAGAATTTGTTTTGAATATCACCAGTTTTACACCTTCCCTCTTGCTCCTCTTCAATTCACTTTAAATAACTAAAATCGTTTTATTATAAAAATAAAAGCAGTCTTAATTTATTCACTGATTCGAGTAACACTTTTGAGCAGTTGTAGGTTAATTGTTGTGCTTGTTTCTAATAAAAATAAGTAAGACGCATGATCTTTAGGGTCTTATGAGTCCATATGTAGCCATGGAACTATAGAGACTTGAAATTATAACCTTCTACAATGTCTTCTTTATATCTGTTATTAATTCCTTCCTCTCTTCTACTTTCTTTCCATGAGGAGTAAGAAAACTTCTGTTTATGCCTCTTCCTTCCATTCTCAACTAAATGGAACTTCTTCAGATGTAGTTAATAGGAAGACAAATTAAAAAGTTATCTGGAAAGATGGCCTTTATGTGAAATATGTCAGTAAGCGGGCATGTCCCTAGAGGTTTGGTTTTCCTCTCAAATTTTACACATAAAATTTCTCTGCCCTTTCCATATATATTGGTGAGGAAGGTAGCTGAGCACCAACTCATAAGCTTGTTTTGGTAACTGATTGCTGTAATGGGGCATAGTAAACATGATTAAGACATTTATTATTTCTAGTAAATATAAATTAAGTAAAACAGGATATAAATGTTTAATATAAGTTGTAATTAAAAAAAAGGCACTCATTATAGTACCTCTACAGTGTGCTAGGTGCTGTTAGAGAAGGTTACATACATTACTTCTCTAGTTCCCTGACGACTCTTCATATCCCCATTGTACCCCCAGGAGACCTGAGGCTGGTAGGCAAGGCTGCTCAGACCATGTGGCTCTAAGGGCCTGTAACCCAAGTCTGACTCTAGAGCTCATGCTCTTTCCTTCACCACGTAACTGCATTTACATAGTAGCATTCAGAAAAATACTACTTGAAGCAAGATTTGGGTAGATTGGTGGGTTTTCTTAAGTGTCAGTCATTCTAACTGCTACGTGACTGCGATTACTCAGTTGTCATTTTAGCAATAGTGCGTTTGCTTTAAGTTGCGTGGCTTTTTAAAAAAATGATTTTCTATATTTATTCATGAGAGACACACAGAGAGAGGCAGAGACCCAGGCAGAGGGAGAAGCAGGCTCCCTGCAGGGAGCCTGATGTGGGACTCGATCCCGGGACCCTGGGGTCACAACCTCAGCTGAAGGCAGATGCTCATCTGATGAGCCCCCCAGGTGCCTCAGCTTGCCTACTGTTTTTAACTACATCCTCCCCTGACAAAACGTAGTGTAGCTATAACCCACCACTTTATTTGTATGTATGTATGTATGTATGTATGTATGTATTTTTATAGAACCTACCTTTTTTTTTTTTTTAAGCTGGGGCTCTCAATAGAGGAGCAGGAGAGGTATAACCCTCTTTAAATCAAATATGGGATCTTTCAAAAACTGTGATACCCACAGGTCCCTTTCCCAGATTCTGACCTACTAACAGAAATGTGCACACACAAACCAGTGTACGTGCCCACTCGACTTAGATTCCAGCAAGCCTACCAAGGTTTTGTTAGAATCTAGACGGCTGGCACCTGAGTGGTTTTGAAAAGCCAAGAAACTATTCCAATATTCCTGCTGCCTTCTTCCTCCCCTTTTCACTGGGCATTCTTCTTGGATTTTTTTTTTCTTCTTGGATTTTATACCAAGAATAATGCATTGCTTCTGTATCTGCACAAAAACTTTGGAAATATTTAACATGTCTTTAATAATACATGGTGATTTGGATTTCAAAGCCTCCCTGATTTGGGGGGATGGGAATCGTTCAGGGTTCAGTAACCTATCCTCTTGCTCGTCTCACAGTGTTTGGTAATCAAAGAAAGTCCATCTGTACTTAATATTAATTTCATCTGAATATTAAACAGCTTCAGACCGTCTCCCGGATGGCACTTAGCACGATAGGCTTTGCTGTGGTCCAGCCATCTCTGATCAAGTCTCATGAAAATCTCAGACTCTCTGGCTTATTTTTTATTTTCATTTTCCTTTCTTTGCAGGTTACCTTTATTATTTTCAGCTTGGTTGTAATAGGATTAGAAAACTTTCAGTGTCTGCTCTGGAGGAAGTTCTCTCCTCCACTTAGTCTATTTTTATATCCAAGGTAGGGATGTGCTCAAACTCTATGTGGAAAGTCAAATCATGGGCCAAGTTCCCCTTTTCACACAACTTGCTTGCAGAGTGGCTCCGTTTCTGTGCTTGCCACCTGAGTTAAAATCTAGAGAAATGGTATTGGATGAACTCACAGAGTGTTTTCTGTGAACGGACAGTGGCAATGCCATCCAGGTTTAAATACTGTCAAGACACTAATGATGACCTAAAACTGGTGTGATTCCAGAATAATGTTAAGTTACAGGAGATGATAATGGAGAGATGCTGTGGAAAATGTATGAACTGTGCAAAAATAATATTCATATATAAATGAGTTCAAATCATTCTCAAGAACTTATAGCTACAAAGCAGAAAGTAAATTTACTGGATGCCTTATATGATGGAGTGATATACTTAACATATTCATTAAATATACTTAATATGCAAAGGTGACTGTTAACTCAGTTACTCCCTTCATGATGTGTTTGACCCATCTTAAAGGCTGGAATATTTTAATGCCCAAACTTTTGCAGATGGACATTCCTCTTTTTCTTTGGAAGACAGATATTCTAAAATTTTAGAAGTCAAAAGAGCTGATGCACTAAAGTGTAGAAGGAAAAACATGTATTTTTTTTTCCCAGTGATTACGTATTTTCAAGAGAAACTTGGACTAAATTGAATTTTACCATAAATACTGACTTAAAATTTTAAATCTCAGGATGAGATTCACATTGTGTTAATGATCTCTGAGTTGTGTGCTGGGGGTGTGTTTGCAAATAGGAGATTTGGACCAGTTAGATACGCAGTTATCTTTCTCCTTATCTGTGTTTTAATTTCTTATTTAAGTATAATAAGACATACAGAACACTGTACACTAAACAATATAGTTTGATAAATGTATAGCTTGATGAATTTTCACAAACTACGTATACTCGCATCCATATCAAGAAGTAGAATGTTGGGACACCGGGGTGGCTCAGTCAGTTGAGCTTCTGACTCTTGGCTTCCGCTCAGGTCATGATCTCGGGGTCCTAGGATTGAGCCCTGCACCTGGCTCTGTGCTCAGTGGGAATCTGCTTCTGGATTTCTCTCTGCTCCTCCCCCTGCTCATGTGCAGAAGCGTGAATGTCCCCCTGCCCCCAACCAATAAACAGCCAAATCTTAAAAAAAAAAAAAAAAATGCCACCAGCCCCGCAGAAGCCAGCCTCACCCCCAACCCCCCAGGGTAACCGCTGTCCCTGGCATCTCTAAAGAGAGAGAATAAAGTAGAAATAAATCTCTTTCAAGAAAAGTTGCTAGGACCATGGCTTAGGGAATGCAGGCTTCACCGTTGTCCTTTTCCTCACCACATAGTTGCCACTTAAATTTATAAAGAGCATTTAAAATCACAATCCGTAGAGTAGGTATTTAATATGATGTACATTTATATATTGAAATAAACTAACTTTTGAAACAATATTAAAAATATCCAGGCCTGGGAACCTGGTGGCTCAGTTGGTTAAGTGTTGGACTTTTGATTTTTAGCTCAGGTCACAGTCCAGTATGGTCAGATCAAGCCCCACATTGAGCCCCACCTTGTGCTCTGCTCTGGGCATGGAGCCTGCTGACGATTGTCTCTCTGTGCAGTGCCTGAGTGGCTCAGTAGGGTGAGCGTTCCACTCTTGATTTCTCCTGGGTTCGTGACTTCAGTGTCGTGGGATCTAGCCCTGGGATCCCATGCTCAGCACAGAGTCTATTTAAGATCCTTTCCCTCTGCCTCTCTCCCAAAAATAAATAATAAAATAAATCTTAAAAAGAAAAAAGATTCTCTCTCCCTCAGTCCCCAACCCCCACCACCCTGTTAATGCTCTGTCTCTTAAAACATAAAAAAAAAAAAAATCATTAAAAAAAAAAGGGATGCCCAGGTGGCTCAGTGGTTGAGCGTCTGCCTTTGGCTTAGGTCATGATCCCAGGATCCTGGGACTGAATCCTGCATCAGGCTCCCTGTAGGGGGTCTGCTTCTCCCTCTACCTATGTCTCTGCCTCTCTCTCTCTCTCTCTTTCTCTCTCTCTCTCATGAATAAATTAAAAAATAAAAAATCTAGACCCAAATTAGTGTTTCTACATTTACAACACACCATTATGCCTTATAGCAGTGATACATCTGGTATACCTCTATGGTTACTTTCTAAACTAATCTTCTTGATGTTTGCCCAATGTCAAACTCTTAAACTCTTGAATGTAGGCAAAACATACATATTTGAAAATAAAAGTATATGGCTTTGGAACAAGAAATGATGCCCTTCAGGTACAATATGGAGATGTCTCAGTTACCAACTTCTATAAGTGTGTTATTTTATAAAAATGGATGCCAAAGAAGCATGGTACTTTTTTCTCCTCTTTATAATACTTAAAGATTTCCTTAGCCAATTCTTAGTTATCTTTAGTCCACTGATGAAAGTACTGTTTACAAGATTCTTCAATGTCCATGAAAATGCACATTTTACGCATTATTTTTTTCCCCTAGCAAGTTTTCAGTTGATCTGGCTAATGTTGCAGAAGGATGGAAAATTTGAAGTTCACAGAAAGAATATATGAACAGTCTAGGTCAGTAGCCATTTCGTGTCCTTCTTTTTAAAAGGCATGATATTTAGTCAGAGTAGAATAGTGAGATTTCTTGCCATTTAGCAGCAGTAGCTGCTAAAGAAGAGCCCAGTCCCTTAGCTGTATAATTGTGTTACTTATGGTCTTGACACACTTCATTTTACTATTCTGGAAACTTTCTCTCTCTGTGCATTGGTGGTTCATGACTTGGGCTGCCTTCCAGTGCTTTATGTTTTATATAGTATAATTTATTTTGATATTCTCAACATCTAGGTACCCTCATTATAGTGTGGACATAGGGGTGGTCTAAGGGAATGAAAATCAAAGGTCTCTTTCCGGTTGAGCTGTTGCAGCAGTGTAAAATGTCTTTTGGCTGGTAACCATTTACATGGTTAAATGTCTTGTTATTTTATCAGACAGGTCTATAATTATTCTTGTCTACCTATTTCCATTTGATTATAAAACTAGGTGTGGTGATTTTATTTTTGATGGCACTTTAACTATGGGAGACAGGCATTTTGTCCCCTCAAGGAAGGCTAATAGAGCTCTATGATTAAAATAGGTGTTCACAAGTCCTTGTAATTACAGTGACCACATTGATGGCTCTATTTTTACAGCATTGCCTTTTTTTCATCATTATACCTGTTGACTCTCAAGTTACCCATGGAAACCTGCTTTTCTTAGTTCAAAGACTTAAGTAGAAATGCACAGAAATCTGTCCTCTAAACCCTGGTTGGGATTGCCTGACTCTTACCTAGTCACCATCAGGGACGATTGATCTGGTCCCACTGACTGCGTCTTCTGAACTCTGTTCACATTAAAAGTTCTTGACCTCTAACTCAATAGGACATAGAATTGTTTTTTTGTATTGTTTTATCTCAAAGTGGAGGAAATGCTCTATAATTGCTAAGTTACATCATTTGTCCTTTGAAATAAGTCTATATTGCAAATCTTTACATTATAAAACTGAGTAGCATCTGTTTAAGCTGATGGCACACTTTCTTTGCTTGGAAGATCTTGAAAGTCTCCAAAGATTTATGCTTTTTGAACAGAAAAGCATCCAAAATTATGACTGTTCTGCAGTTAGTAGTGTGTATATGAAGCCTATTATCTAGAGGCGGTATCTATGTGACTGAAGTCTTACTCATTTGTTTATACTATGTCATCACAAATTATTTTTCATAAAAAAAATAAATCTATCACTTGTGTACATAGAGAGATATGCCTAGCTAAAAGATGGCCGTTCTGTACCCTGAAGAGTTGTGTAGAAATAACAGGTAAATAATAGTTTTCCTGATTAACTCGGGGTCAGTAAAATCTTGGATTTTACATGCCTGGGAACCAGGATCCTTGAATTATGTCTCCTGATACCATTACTGTGCTACATCATTAGTTGCATGGCCATCTGTTGCTGGCTACATGCACATAAAAACTCCATGCATTGTTTTGAATTGACTTGGAATAATTACAAAGTACATATTCATAGTGAACATGTGCTTATTATGTATTATAAGAGTCAATGCAACAGAGTATTTAGACCTAGGGATCACACTGGCAAACATAGATTGTGTTTGGTTACAATTAAATGTTGGAAAATTGCATAGTGTTAAAATACCTTAAAATTTAGAATTTAGGCTCAAGAGATTTTCCAGTGTTTTATATTCTAGTTGTGGAAGAGTCAGGATATTTTTAATTAGTACTGTTTTTTGCCTTGATTACATTAAGCAGATTGCATGTACATGTACATATACATAGATACATGTGTGTACCTTTGTGTGTAGATAGAAATATCATCATCTCCACATGGAGATGATGCAATGGAGTTTTTTTTTTTTCTTTTAATTGCTACCTCTTGGCTTACGGAGTCAGCCATTGTGTCTTAGTGCTTATTAATGTGAAATGAATATAAATGGTATTACTCTAAATCCTTTGGCCTATCACCTGGAGTGGAATAACAGCTTGTATGACCTAAGCATATTTACCATGTTATTGTCATTGACAGATGCAATTCCCCTCCTGTCTCTTAAAAATATGTATGTATGTATATTATTCTTCTACCTCATAAAGGGGACTGATGAACTGGTGATATGATTACCATCTATTTATGGCCCTAGACTTGAGGGAACCAAACAGAGTTGAACACTTTTCCAGTTTTACTACTTACCTGATCGTTATTCTTGGAATCAAAGAGTGGATGTTCTTTCCTCTAAATGCGTGAACAGTTT
Organism: Canis aureus; assembly: GCF_053574225.1. Taxonomy (NCBI): domain Eukaryota; kingdom Metazoa; phylum Chordata; class Mammalia; order Carnivora; family Canidae; genus Canis; species Canis aureus. Next base: position 67,332,730 of record NC_135611.1, on the reverse strand, counting down.
TAACTCTGACCAAGCTGAAATAAGGGATTCAGTGGCCGTAAGAAATCTTTTGTATCGGCTACTGACTCAATCAAGGGGATCCCTAATATTTATCATACCATAGGTGGTTTGCTGCCATGTGTATTACGGGACTGAAGGAGGCTTTTGTAAAGTTGTTAAATCATTGCAATAATTCATGATTCTAAACCAGTTCATTGCATAGATATTAACGAGGCAGAGTCTGGTTTTTGGACAATAAGAGAAAAATTCAGTTATCTTGCAGTTAGATTACGTGGGTTTAAAGGCAGATAAACTTCACTTTTCAAAATCCCTCTGCCTTTTCATATCCGTTAAATATGAACTTAACCTTATTTTTACTTTCTGCTGGCAGATCTTAAATAGTGTGCTGCTGCTGTGCCTTTTGATTTTAAGCAGGTAATAAAGTTATTGCAGCAGTGTTTTCAAATCAAGATGAATAAAATGCCGTGGGAATGCATAGGAGATAAAATTCAGTATGCAAAACTTGCAGTTTCGTTGCTGAAATGATTCTTCTTATTTCAGCACTTAGGCAGCAGGAAAGAGCCATGTCATTGAGATTAAATACTGTAATTCTACAGATCTTGCAGTTTAAAACAAAAAAAAAAGAATACATATCACACAGGAATTGAAAGACAAAATAGCTGTTTAATATTAAGAGTGACACATTTAGTTTCAGAATTTTCCTACCCCGAATTAAATTTTGTTCAAGAAATTCAACTTATTGGTGTATTCTGATATTAGTGCAATTGCATATTTTGATAGCATTTCTAAATGGGATTATGTATTCAGATGTTTAATATATAGAAGTACTTTTTCTTCACAAGAAAAATCCTTTAAAAATTTATTGATTAATTTGACTGAAAGGCTAAGAATTATTACATGTTTGTAGCTGAGCATATCCCCCCCCACCCCTTTTTACAAGCTGGATAAATCATTTGATGCCACTTGGTTACTAAGCAATTGCTTAGAAAATGTTCTTTTGTTCCAGTCAACTAACTCCTTTAATTAAATAGTAACATTTTGTAGGTGCTGTGTATCAATGTCAGAGTAATCTGCCACCTACATGGTTCAGAGCTCAAGGTGGTAAATCGTATATTTTTGAGGACTTAATTTCATCATCTGAAAACAAATTAGTAAACAAATACCCAAAGTTTTACTCTTGTCACCCCAGATGATGGCTCACACACGGAAGTCATAGTCTGCATTTTCTTGTATGGGGTAGATAGAATTTATGTAGGTTTACTTTTTCTTACAGTGACAGCTTTTTCTTTTCCTCAAGGTGTAATTTAGCCAGCCATTCATTCTCCTATAATATTATTGAACTTTGTTAGATACTGATAAATACTGAGAATGTAATGATGTGAAAGTTTTGTGAGCACATTACAAATTTTATTTGAAAGCAGAGATAAAAGAAAAGGTAAAATCATTCATGGTCTCAAAGTTCCCCAGTCACTGCTAGTAGCTTTTTGGTGTATTTCCTTCTGGTGGCGATGGTTGCTGGTTTTCTTTTTTCTTTTTCTTTTTTACCTTAGAGATATATTTTTTTTTACTTTTTAAAATGTAAGCTCTAATAGACTTAAATATTTAAATATCCCCCAACAATTGTTCTATGAATTTAACAACTTGAGTCCTTGAAGTTGTGTGAAGTTCTATTGAACAGATAATTATTGAACCATAATTTGTGTCTCTATTTTCCTATTGTTGAATATTTTGATTGTTTGCTTTTTTGCTCGTCTAAACAGAGATGTAAATTATCCTCTTACACTAAATTCCCAGAAGTGGGATTACTTCACTCTTTAAACACATCTTTATTTCGTGATATTGTATTGGTAGATTGTTTTCCAAAAACATTATCAGTTCACTTGCCTGTAAGCCTGCTGTGTAGTCAAATGCCATCTAACTGTTCCTCGCCAACCGTGGTCAAGCCTATGTGAATACATGGTCACCTGTTCAGGGTTTTCAACCTCTTCTTCAAAATTCTGCTCCATTGTTCTTTTGAGAAATGGAAATGTGATAGAATTTTAGGTAAGCATAAGCCATGGACATTGCTTACGGTGTGATGTTTCTCTAGAGGAGGCTGTTGGACTAGAAAATTCATTTTATAGGACTATCCTGTGCATTTCGTAATCTTAAGTAATCCTTTCTCAGCCCACTCAAAGCCATTACCACTCTTTAATCATTGAGCAACTGCCTTTAAGGAAGAGCCATTGGGAGGGAATGAAGAAACTCTTGTTTAGCTCTACATAATTATTTGTGATTAAAAATACATACTGGAAAAAAAAATACATACTGGGCGTGTGGGTGGCTCAGACAGTTAAGCGTCTGCCTTGGGCTCAAGTCATGATCTCAGGGTCCTGGGATGGAGCCCCAGCATGGGGCTCTCTGCTCAATGGGGAGTCTGCTTGAGACTCGCTTCCTCTCCCTCTGCCCCCTATTCATACTCTCTCTCACACTCTACTTCAAATAAATAAAATCTTTAAAGAAAGTTTTTAACTTAAGCAATTAAAAATGCATAACATAGGGGCACCTGCATGGCACAGTTGGTTGGGCCACTGACTCTTGGTTTCAGCTCCTGTCGTGCTCTTGGGGTGATGGGATCAAGCCCTGAGTGGGGCTTTTCCCTTGGTGTAGAGTCTGCTTGAGTTTCCCTCTCCCTCTGGCCCTCCCCACTGGGCTCTTCCCTTGCCCAATAAATAAATAAATCTTTAAAATATACCTAGCATAAACAAACATATACATCACTGAGAGCTTTGCTATCCAGTTGAAATGTTTTCTCACTTTAAAGTATTTCTATATACTTAACAGAAATCATGTGTATTTATTACTTCATGGTTCCCAGAAGTTTTTTTGTATGTGAAATATTGTACGTATGGGCAGTGGGTCACAGTACACACTCTTTCCATAATCTACGGCAACTACATGCTAGCACTCATCTGATTTTCGTGGAGATGATAATAGATGACAGTCGCTCCTTTTCACTGATGTTTGGTCCAGGTGCTGGCATCGGAACCTAAGGTGTAACAACATCCAAACTGTGTGATGTCCCAGTATTAGCTTTATTTGACCAGGTCAAGCTTAGGAGCTTCCTGAATGATATGATTTGGAAAAAAAGTGTCTTAACAATCAGATTGTTGGATTTAAAAAAGTTCTTCAATATATTACATTTTAAGATTATTTTGCTTAAAAAAATCCATCAGTGCACAAATTGTAAACATAAAGTAGTAATTAATCTGAAAGGTAATATATAGAACTTACTAATTGCATCATTGATACGAGCAAAAAATATGAGATAATAGCCAGAAGAGTGAATGGAGAGGTATTTGGCTCATTAAGGAATTTATTAGGACTGGAAATCTGAAGTATCTGAGAAATCATGGAGTGGAAAAACCATGAAAGAACTATTACTCCTCTTGTAAATAGGTCTGCATTACAGTTCATGAAATGGGGGTCCAGGAGAAACCTTGTTCCCTGAATCTGAAAATTTTCAAATGTGTACTTCATGTTTCAACATCTAAGGAAAAGTGAAACAAAGTATGTTGTCATCCATATGATATTAGACGCCCAAAGAAAACGCTGCTAATTGTCCATACCTTGCTCTCCATTTCTTATGGGAAGAAAGGTCATCTTCTTATTCATCCATGTTAACTATTTTGAGTTTCTTGAAGCACTCCAGTACCTTTCAATTATATTGTTATCCTTTTAGGGCATAATTTGAAACAATTGATAATTATTATAAGGTAGCTGATAAATAAGTGCTTGAGGTATCTGGTGCCCTGATGTCATTCTTCATGTTCACAGTCTCTATGGTCTTTACTTCAGCATTTAATAGCTGATGAGGAAGAAAATGAAACAATGTGAAGCATCAACTACTGAATTTTCTTTTTTAACTGGAACTGGTCCAGAATTTTAAAGAGAGGAAAGATAAAGAAATAGAATAACATAGATTTTGAAGTGATCCATTCATTTAAGGAAATATGTGATAGTAAATAAAATCTCTATCTCCAAGGCAAACAGTCTAATATTGATTTTTACAGGAATTTGGAGATGGTAGGGCAACATTGACTCCCACAGCCATTCGAAGTAATAATATTCATCTTTATTTTTATTCCCTTAGAAATATGAATAGCAAAAAAAGTGTAGATAAACTATTTGCTCTGTAGAACTCCCACTGCTCTGAACCTCACTATGAAACTCTCGCAGGAGAAGTATTTTCTGCTCATGAGCTTCTTAACAACTGGAGAAAAGGTAGAGGTGAGCTGTTTCTGAGAAAGGAGGCTGAGATCCTAGTACGTGTCTGGGACGGGCTGAGAAATGGCCCCGAAGATCGCGGGTCCTCATCCTTGGAACCCATGGCAATTGTCTTACCTGGAGAAATGGTCTTTGAGGATGTGATTAAGTCAGGGGTCTTGATATGGGAAGACATGGTTATCAGTGTGGACCCTAAATGCAACCACAAGTGGTCTGAAATGGGAGGTTGAGGGAGATTTGACAACAGGGCAAAGAGGAGAAGGCAGGATGAGCAAAGAGATTGGAGTGATGTGGCCCCAAGCCATGAAATGAGTACCCAAAGCCAGCAAGTGTTGGAAAAGGAAAGGAACTGATTCTTCCCTGGTCACCTGGAGGAGGTGTGGCCTGGTGCCACCTGGATTTTGACCCAATGTTACTGATTTTGAATACCTGGCCTCCAGAACTATGAGAGAATAAATTTCTGTTGTTTTAAGCTGTCTGGGTGTTGGTATTTGTTACAGTGGCCGAAAGGGACAAGTGCAGTGCCGCCACTTGCTTTTATGGTGAGGGTGCTAATCTCTGGATACTTTTGGTCAAGCCTTCTTTGACAAGTAAATAAAACAGTTTGGAAAGTGATAGGATTGAGAGGTTTTTGATTTATTTATTTGGGAATGAATGTAGAAGTGCCATTTGCCTTGATGTTTACTTCGTTAACTGACATTTTTCAAGCTTTATGGCTTCTATTTCTGATTCTGCATTTTATTAATTAACCAAATGTTAATAAGTGACACATATGTTTGCAAAAGAGCATTGTAATAGGAATAATTGGATGAGGATATAGTTTCATAATGACTTATCTTGATTTCAAGGCACTTTTTGAAATTATCGGAAATAAAATAAATAAAGCAATTTGAATGTACAATTACGATTGTATAATAGGTTTAGATCTAGAATAATGAATTTAAGTCATTAATTGAAAGTTAATTGGTAACATTGGCAAAGTTTATCCTGTATTTTGGGGATTGCATGCTTTAGCTGATACCTAGTGTACAGCTGGGATTTATTTGCACCACACCTCTGGGTCTGATAGTGTATTAAGTTATGAAGAATATTAATATTGCTGCAGAACAATTACTTGTTCATTTGCTGGCTGATTAAAATTCATGCATAATTTATTGAAATGAATAGAGATTTTATAAATAAGTCTCCTTGTTCTCAAGGGCCTAGAAACAAAATACATATGCTAATATGAGGCTACTTTTTACTTCCAACATAAAAAATTTAGTATGTAGTGGTATACTAGTCTCCTTAATGCTAGATTTCACGTCTAGTCGTGCTGTTAATCAAGCTATATGCTTCCGAGCCTCTCTGAACATTGTCACGGTCCCAAGTTTGAGCGACTGCTTTGACAACTGGACTTGCCCTTTTGTTTATTTGACCATAGCAAGTGAGATGTAAAACTAATCAGAGTGAATTATTACCCTTCTTCAGGCTAAGCACCTGATTACATCAAACTCATTTCTTCATGTACACAAAACACTAGTGATGAATATTAATTTTGGGTTTTAAAATTTATATGCTCTCTGGAAAAACAAAGCAGAATAACAGCAAATATGGGGCTTGTTGACACGTTTAGAAATGTAAAGTCTTTAGCACTTCTTAGAGTAATACCCGGTTTACCAATGAAGAAACTGTAATGTCAGGGAGTTAAATAACACATTCGTATTTACCCAGCTATTCATGTGTGCATTTCGTGAAATTAGAATCTCCTGACTTCAAATTTCATTTTCTCTTAGGTGTCATTTCCTTAATGGACAGAAATGGCAGAAGAAATACTACACTTCACTTTTTCATTTGTTTCTATCAATATGTTTTGTTGTAGCTTTTTCCCTCTCCTTCTCTTCCTTCTGCTCTCCTTCCTCGTTCGCTTCTTATTTTCCACAGCAACGGCGGGCAGAGTTTTGGTGGCTGAGATTAATCCTTCAGCATACAGCTATTAGTTCAGGTTTCCGAATACTCGTAAATTTATAGAGTAACCAAGGTTTGCTATTCATAATTCGTTTGACAAATCACTCCATCATGTTAAATACGAGACCTCTTCTGGTTGTGGTTCTGCTGTGATGTGTGTGAGGCCTTGCGGCTCTGGGTTAGAACCCCACTAGGCTGTGGATTTAACTTCATTTACTACTTAAATTAGTCAGTATATGAGCCATCTGGAATGAAAACAAACATTGCACATATGAGGCAACTCAGTTTATTCGCAAAATACAGACTGCTTCTTAAAATATGTGCAACATTTAGATAGTCTGGGAAGATATTTGCATTTCTTCTATTATGCTCATTTCTTTATTCAGTTTCCTTTGAGTATAAGGTTTGGAAAAATACATCAACTTTCTCTTTCTGTCTACTAAGACTTTTGTAAACTTGAAATATAAAAGTGGTTAGTTGGTAAAATTCCACGATAGGAAATGTCTAGTTTTGTCATTCTTTAGCAGATAAAGGAAAATTCTAACTATTTTGTTTTTTTTTTAATTTTATCTATTTATTCATAAGAGACAGAGAGAGAGAAAGAGAGAGGCAGAGACACAGGTAGAGGGAGAAGCAGGCTCCATGCAGGGAGCCCGACAGGGGACTAGATCCAGGTCTCCAGGATCACACCGTGAGCCGAAGGCGGGCGCTCAACCGCTGAGCCACTCAGGGATCCCTACTATTTTGGTTTTGTTTAAACTTTTCATGTTATAACTTCTCAATTGAAATCAGTTGTGAAGATCAGAATGCTTCACCCTCTACACAATTTTGACCCTGTATTGTTGAAGTAATCTTTAGACCATCAAGAACAGATTATTTTGTAAAGTTTGTAAACTGGGTGTTAAAAACTACTTTTTCATAGAAAGAGAAATCATTCTACGTGTAGATTTTCCATAGTACATACATTATCTTATATAATCTTAGTTTTATTTTCATTTTAAACATGAGCATAGTGAAGTACAAGCTCTTATGGTTTTACTGATAACTAGTTTGAAAGCTATTGCCATAATGAGCTATAATTACTGATGGGACTAACAATATGCTTCAAATGATTTTGGATAGAAAAAAATTGATGTTACTCAATTATTATAATGTTATTATTATTTTTTAATTTTAATTTTTATCTGAGTATCGTTGCCACACGATGTTTTATTAGTTTCAGGTGCACAAAAGAGCAATTCCACAAGTCTACACTACACTTTATCCTGTGCTCACCACAAGAGTAGCTACCATCTCTCACCATAAAATGCTGTTTTCTACATAATTCTCACTTCCAAAAAATGAATTTGTTGATATGTTGCTACGATGTCTCCCTTGCCATAGTATATGAATAACCAGTATATAGAGAACAGACTAGCAATTAGTGGTCACTCAGTAAATATTTGTCATATGAATTTTGGAGGAACACTATTGAAATTGACTTTAGTATGCAGAGATCTCGTCCAGCTGGTCTTATTCCTTATGTTAGAGATATTTGTAATTCAGAGGTTCATAAAATGGAAACTACACTTGTTTTACTCTTAGGGTTTGAAAGGAAATCCTGGTCTACAGCTGAAAACCCTTGCTTCCTTTAAACCTGTGCCAGAGGGGATCCCTGGGTGGCGCAGCAGTTTAGCACCTGCCTTTGGCCCAGGGCGTGATCCTGAGGACCCGGGATCGGGCTCCCAGTGCATGGAGCCTGCTTCTCCCTCTGCCTGTGTCTCTGGCTCTCTCTCTGTGTGTGACTATCATTAAAAAAAAAAAAAAAAAAAAAAAAAAAAAAAACCTGTACCAGAAGGTAAAACCTGTCTATGAGGGTTGTTTTTTTTTTTTTTTTTTTTGGAATGTATATTAGTCGAAGCATGTGTTGCCATTAAAATAAAAAATCCAGTTTGAATGATATTGGCTGTCCTTTTATAAATAACTTCCTTCTCTCTGTATCTTCTCCAGTCCATCCCTACTGAAGGAAAGGAGGAAGCAGTGTGTGCTTGTGTTTAATAGCCCTCCTTTGGGGCACCTGGCTGGCTCATGTTAGTGGAGTGACTCTTGATCTTGGGCTTGTGAGTTTGAGCCCCACGTTGGGTGTAGAGATTACTTAAAATAAAATTTAGGGACACTTGGGTGGCTCAGCAGTTGGGTGTCTGCCTTCAGCTCAGTCATGACCTCGGGGTCTTGGGATCAAGTCCCGCATGGGGCTCCCTGTGGGGAGCCTGCTTCTCCCTCTGTCTGTGTCTCTGCCTCTCGCTCTCTCTCTCTCTCTGTGTCTCTCATGAATAAATAAATAAAATCTTAAAAAAAAAAAGCTAAAGCAAATTATAGGAAGGAATTTTTTTAAATATATATATATATATTTAATTCATGAGAGACAGAGAGAGAGAGAGAGAGGCAGAGACACAGGCAGAGGGGGAAGCAGGCTCCATGCAGGGAGCCCGATGTGGGACTCGATCCCAGGACCCCGGGATCACATCCTGGGCCAAAGGCAGATGCTAAACCGCTGAGCCTCCCAGGGGCCCCCGGCTTTAGTTCTTAAAACACACACATGCACAATATTTTTTTTTTTAAAAATCGACTTTATTTCTTAGATTTTTGGGTTTATATGAAAATTGAACAGAAAATATAGAAAGTAACTATATATTTCTCGCCTTGCCAACAGTTACCCCTATTTTTTTTGTTTCACATTTTTATTTAAATTCTAGTTCGTTAACATATGGTGTAATGTTGGTTTCAGGGGTAGAATTTAGCGATTCATCACTTACGTATAACACCCAGGGGCCCACAACAAGCGCCCTCCTTAGTGCCCATCACCCGTTAGCCCGTCCCCTGCCCACCTCCCTCCATCAACCCTCAGTTTGTTCTCTATAGTTAGGAGACTCTTATGGTTTTCTCCCCTCTCTTTTGTCCCCCTTTTCCTATATGTTCATCTGTTTGTTTCTCAAATTCTACATATGAGCACACAAACCTTTAAAGCAATAGTTGGGCAGTTACCGCTTTGTTAACATTAACAAAGTTTCTTTTAAAGTCATTTGAGATTCAAGGAAGGATCTGACCCCAGTGTAGTGATGGGAGCATCTTCCTGACATGGGGTTCCCCGTGGACAGGCCACACGGACAGAGCTAGAGCGGCGCAGTCCTCCATAAAGTCCAGTATCGAGTTCAGCTCCATCCTTGTTAAATTCAACAAAAAAGGCTGAGGGCCCTCATTCATCTTTCCTTGTTTCTATAAGTTCAAACATTAATGTTTGCCAAAGCTTCTTTCAAGCAAATATCTAAGGTCTACGAAATTAAGTTGTAGTACATCTTTGACATTGGGGTTTAAGGTCTGATTCATTTGCCTTATCACCTGCTGCTCCCAAAGGCTGGTGATCCGCAGTGCCTGTGGTTTCGCCTCGGTGTAAATTTCGATTTCTTACATTCTGTGGTGGGTGTGTAGAGACAAGTCACCGCTTGGCATCGGCTTCTAAGTTCAGCTTTGCTGTTCCTTCCTCTTTATCTCATCTGCAGAGCTCTGCAGAAGGGAAACACAAAGTAAAGCCAAAAACACTCCTTTGCCATATTTCATGAATGAAATAAAGAGTTACAACAGTATTCATTAATATGGAGATTTGTAAGAGGTCTTAAGACCTCCAGAATGTGAGGGATCAGCTATCTCTATTAGTAGCTAATCAGAGCTATCCATCTTTAAACATTTCCCCTTTATTCCCCTTGGTTTCTGTGCCTGTACAAGTTTATCTCCTGGAGAAACATGTTTTTAATAAAAGAAAACTTGTGGTAAAAAGGGTCATAGCCCATCAGTGAAAGTATCTGCTCTTTAAAAGTAGTTTCCAGATCACTCATGTTCTGGTTTTCCTTAAGTACTTATTATGTGCTCCTAAGTAAATTATTCATGAAACCCTTCAGCTTTGAGAGACATTAATATATCTAGGTATTTTAGTATTTTGGATTTTTAACTAATTCGATTGCGCATTCATCTCTTGTAGAACCACCCAGACCTATTGCTCCTCCTCAGCTGCTAGGTGTGGGGCCCACATATTTGCTGATTCAGCTGAATGCCAACTCCATCATTGGCGATGGTCCCATTATTCTGAAAGAAGTGGAGTACCGGATGACATCGGGATCCTGGACAGAAACGCACGCGGTCAATGCCCCAACTTACAAGTTGTGGCATTTGGATCCAGATACGGAATACGAGATCCGCGTGCTGCTTACGAGACCTGGAGAAGGTGGGACAGGGCTCCCAGGACCTCCACTAATCACCAGAACCAAATGTGCAGGTAAGACTGGCTAGCAGGCCACTCTGCCTAGGGGCGGAGTCAAGCATTAGACGTCCAAAATACACGCTATATCCAATGTTCTTATTATGTGGCACATGATGTAGTCCCACGAAGAGTCCCATTGAACTTGGTAAATTGTAGCTTTGTGTCATAATTGGACTTATTTAAGAGCAGTGTTTCTCTGTTATTATTCAGTATTATTATGAATCCATGATCCTTCCTCGTGCACCAGTTTTGCTCAGCTTGCGTGTCCAAAATCTCTGATGGATGCTGGTGAAGGTACTATCACTGTTGAGAGAGAAAACTTCTGCAGTTCAGGCATATGCTCCATACCTTTTGGCTACATGGGAATTGTCTCCCTTGGTCATTTTGTGATGGTTAGTGCAGAGGCCAAAGCTGATAATAGAGATTAAAAAGTTACCATGAGCAAGGCCTTGATGGGATAACTGTTCACAAAACCTATCGTCGAAGATGAACTCAGCAGCTTGAACCCAGCTGTAGGACGTACCGAGGCTTGTTAACTGCCCTCTCCGTGCTGACACTAAGTGATGTAAATAATAGCATGTGGACCAAGCACAAAGAAAGGATGAAAAGTGAAATAAAAACTATCACATAAATATATATCGTAGTTCCTAATTATGCCATATTGTTACAGTGGGAGAAATTGTTAGCTATTTATTAAAAGCCACTGATGAATTTAATTGTTTCAGTTATTCGAGTGCGTTTTTTAGTGTATTTTTTATTTTGCTATTGAAGGTAGTTTGATTTTTAGTTTAGTCGAGAGAGCCATTTTTTTTTTTTAAATCCATCGAGCATTATGTCAAAACACCTGCAGAGCTAGTGCATGGGTCTGTGTGTCTTGAACATTTAATGATTTAGGCTCTGAAAATCGAAAACTAATACTGTAGGGAACTATGAACATGTAAATGCCTATAAAATGTCTTTTGTTCCTTGAACATGTGTTTGACATTCATAGTATTTTTGTTTTTACAGTATTCCAGGGCTACTCACCAAGAGAACTGATCTAAAATCAAAGCAAAACCCATGAAATTACCTGATATCCGGCCATCTTTAAATATTTTAAAATCCAGCTTAATTTTAATATATTAATGTTTACCTGCATGCATTTTTATATGTTTATATTGAAAGATGCTCACTGGGAGTTTAACTGCTCAACTGTTAGTCTGAGATTTCGACAGCAGAGAGTTTACTAATTTGCTGCTTGGTATCGTACATCGATTGTGTGGTTGATAGGCAGCTTGACCTAGAAGACATTGTTTACATCTCCATGGCTCAACCTAATTCACACAATTTGCTTTTGACAGTTTCTGTACAACTCAGTCTTTTCACTCTGGGTTATGTGGCAGGTTGTTCTGGTTGTAGTAGGTGACTTTTCTGAGGGAGGGACACGTGGCCTCCACAACCTCAGCTTGTCAGAGAACTAATCTGAAAATTAGGAGACCTTGTGGAAACTGGAGGATAGCTCACTCTGTCTTCTAAAATTAAATACCCCATGTTAACATAAAAAGATGAACAGTGGAGTTCATTTTACTGAGGATATTGCCCACACATGTTTTCCAATAAAATGACCTTTCTTTCTACATTTGATCTCTATAAGGTATATACCGACTAAAATAATGAACGGTGATTTACTGTTCGAGTATCTTCTTTTTTCCTTCCCCACGTTTTTGTTTGGTTTGGTTTTGTGTTTTTGTTTTTGTTGTTGTTGTTGTTGTTGTTGTTCTTATTATAGCAAGTAAATACACAGTGCAATATAAGGCTCAGGTGTAGAATTTAGTGATTTATCGCTTACGTAAAACCCCCGGCACTCATCACCAGGGCCCCTTTAATCCCCATCACCTATCTCACCCATCCTCCCATCCACCTCCCCTCTGGCCATCTGCAGCCTGTTTTCTATTGTTAAAAGTCTGTTTCTTGGTCTGCCTCTCTTTTTTTCTTTCCCCTATGTTCATTTGTTTTGTTTTTTAAATTCCACATATGATTGAAATCATGTGGTATTTGTCTTTCTCTGACTGACTTATTTCACTTAGCAAAATACTCCATAGCTACATCCACATCAGTACAAGGGGCAAGATTTCGGGGATCCTTGGGTGGCTGAGCAGTGTGACACCTGCCTTCAGCTCAGGGCGTGACCCCAAGGTCCCACGATCGAGTCCCGTTATCGGGCTCCCTGCATGGAGCCTGCTTCTCCCTCTGCCTGTGTCTCTGTCTCTCTCTCTCTGTGTCTCTCATGAATAAATAATTAAAATCTTTTAAAAAATGTAAGATTTCATTCTGTTTATGGCTGAGTAATATTCCATTATATACACTACATCTTCTTTATCTATCAGTCGATGGACATTTGGGCTCTTTGTATCATTTAGCTCTTGCTGATGACTTACTGTTGACTTCTGTGCCCAAACTTCTCTCTTTTAAATATCTCATCTGTTTTCTTATCTTTTAAAGGTTTTCGTTAAAATAGACCTTTGAAATTTAGCAGAACCACACAATATGTTGTTAATATAATGTGATTTTTGTTTAACCAGGAATTACTCGATATCGGTCATTGGTGTGCAAGCCAATGGAGATTGCAAGTATATGAGATTGTGTTTTAAAGCTAGTTATTCTGCATTAACTGGATGAAAACAGCATGTTAATGAGCATTGATTTATCCCTATTGAATGCTTATGTTGAGAATGCATATTGACTGCAATAAGTAAAAATATGACTATAAAGTGCTTTGAGGTATTTTGAGAATAACCATATCTGTGGGAGGGGATAGAGTAAAAATAACTTACACTCGTAGTTGCTTTCAAATTTATAAATGTCTTGACATTTGGAATTATAGTGTTCTTTTTTTTCTAATTCTTTATTTGAGAAACATTTAATTTGTGAGCCTTGTGACATAAAATGGTGTCAGGCTCACTGACACCTGTAGTTTTACTTCCAACTGTAGAAAGTCTATTTGTTTTTAAAACTTTCTTTCACATGTTTTGAGTCTTTGTCACCTATGTTTATTCATTTATAAATGTCCACAGGAGATGCCTTTGGTGCATAGTTTGATGGCTTAAGAAAAGTGCTTTGACTTTCAAGTGGATTGTGGATTTGAGAGAATCTGGTTACTGTTTTATTAGGAATATCTACTAATCTTGTTCTATTATTAGAAATGGAGGGAAAGTTTATGGAAATATATATTGTGTTCATTTTAAGCAATCTCTGAAAAGCAGAAGTTGGATATAATTGATAAACATTGTATATCTAAATACAGGGTCAGTATTGATTGAGAAAGTATGATGTCCATCTTCTTCCCTTCTTCAAGTTCCATACTCCTTTCCCCAAGTTTAAGATCTCTCGGCCTTAACCAGCACCTCCCTGGCCTCAGCCTGCTGTCCTGTAACACAGAATAGAACACAACTTACGCTGACTGTGTTGTTAGCTAGTATCCAGTGGTGAATTCAGAAGCCTAAAATTTTGTCACCATCTGGGGAAACGATTCCTTTGAGACCCCAAAAATAACCTGTGGAAAAGTTCTCACTTTATTAATTTGTGGAAGCTCTGAGTACTGGTTCCACATTCCATTTTAATCAAGACTGAGAGAATGCTACACTCTAGTTGTAGTGTTCATATCATAGGGTTGAATAAATGCTGATTGCTATGACATAGCTATTTTAATAGCTGCATGGTGACAATCAGGAAGCCTTAAAAATAAGTATAAAAACTTCTCAGCTATGTATTTGTGTCTGATATAAATTTTTTGTAAAATAACAAAGGAATGATGATTATTTTCTGCCTCTTAGAAATTCTTATTTTGTTTTGGTGTATCACAGAGGAACAATCTTTGACTACTAAGTACCAATCAAAGAGTGTATTTATTACTATTTTCTAAGTCAAATATTATTCCATTTTAATGTGCTTATTAAGTCATTGAAATTTTATTTCTGGCAGTAGTAAATTTCATTTTCTTGGCAGAAATCTGTCAATAAATAATTTTACAGCAAATTAATCCAAATGGTTTCATTTTTGTATATTAATGAGTAAATGTTATATTTTAAAATGGAAATGTAGATTTTCATAGTGAAGTATTGGTTATTATATTGCTTTATAATCAGCATATGAGGTGACTCTATCATGATACTTTATTTTCACACCTGTGAGTTAGATATATTATTTTCCCAATTTTGTAGCTGGTGAATTTAAGACTCAGGAAAAACAAAGCAAAAACGACTTCTCTAATGTCAGACAACTGAGCAGCTAGGACTCAAAACACATCTTCTGGTACTTGGAAAGCCTGGATTCTTTTCCCTCTTTCTCCTAGTGTGGGTGATTTCTTTTCCCCTTTCAGAAGATTATGGCATGTTAAATGAAAGTGTAACAGGTAAAATCTGGGAGGAATGTATGTTTTTAAAAATAGTATCAGCATGGCTAACTCAACTCCCCGAGAAACACTGCTTAATGTTTGCCACTTCTCTTTATTGAAAGTGCAATTGATTAGTGTGCCTACACTCAAATATATGCTGTGTTTTAAGTGTTTTAAACAGTTAAAGAAGCATAAAATATTGCCTTATTTTATCCTCTTCTGAAAATGTCCTGCCTAGTTGCCAAAGCTATTTTTTTTGTTTTGTTTTCTTTCTAGAGTACATTTAAATCATTTGGTAAGTGCAATTACCTGCTTCAGGGTCTCTCAAGTTAGAAGAGGTGGTAATTACAGCCTCTCGTGGCTGTGGCCACCTACGCTTGCCTCACGCTTTTCTGTGCACCTGAGGGGTATGATTATTGCAGTGTTAGCTTACAGCCTGACCCATGTTATTGTTCACATAATGCTTCTTCAGGCATTTTATGAATTTAAAAAAAAAAGTATAAATGTGAAGTTGTTTTAAATGGGAAGTAATTCAAGAACTCCATTGAACAATCAAAGAAAGTATGCCTGTGCGTGTTTTGTTTTGTTTTTTTTTTCTTCTGTGTGTCAATTTCCTCTGGGTATACCATCTGGTATAGAAGCTCAGAAAATACAGTTTCTTTCTCTCTTATTAAATGGAAATAAAATATACCATCATAAGAAATTGTCTTCATTGCATGCTTTGGCAATTGCACGTTAAAATTGCTCTTTTAAATTGCCTACTGCTTCTGGGTAACCCATTGTGGCACTGTTTTATGATTAACTGACATTTTAGCAGTGTCTCCCTCATAGGGAAGGTCAAGAGTTCAGGGTGTCCAGAGCATAATATATTTACACAGTTGGGAAAACTATTCTTTACTCTTACATTGAAGTTCAGCGCTCTTGGCAAGTTTTAGTGAAACATGGAGATCTATGAAGCATTGACAAGGAGAGTTATTTTAAACATAAGCATTTACTAAAAATGCATTTTTTTCTCTTATAAATCCACACTGGAAAACAAAACAATACAAACAAAACAATACTCAGGCTTATTCAGGAATCCACAAGGTGAGGAATTAAATTTTGGCCTTTTGGCTACAGCCTCATCAGCAAAATGGAACCATATATTGATTTTTACTGTGGCATAAGATAGTTATCAATCACAGAGACTAGTTATCATTGAAACTCAGCCTTGAGGTTAAAACAAAATAAACAACTCTTTAAGAATTTGTATGGTTTAACAGTGTAAGGGTGACATACTGTTTGATTTAAATTAAAGGCTTGTGTTAATGCCTGTTTTAAATTTTTTAAAAGTGCACCTATTAGTTTCTTTATTTTTAAGATTTTATTTATTTATTCATGAGAGACACAGAGAGAGAGAGAGGCAGAGACACAGGCAGAGGGAGAAGCAGGCTCCATGCACGGAGCCCAACGTGGGACTCGATCCCGGGTCTCTAGGACCAGGCCCTGGGCTGCAGGCAGCGCTAAACCGCTGGGCCACCCAGGCTACCCACACCTATTAATTTCTTATGTGATATTTATGCAGCTTATTTGTTTTCAGTAAGAATTTTAAGAGGCAATGCTATTAATATTGAAGTGGAAAAAAAAACAAACCTAAGGATAAAAAGCCATAAAAAAAAGTAATGGAAAATTTTGACATAAAAAAAGCTAAAGATAAAAAACCCATAAGAAAAGTAATGGAAAATAATTCAATTTTCTTAAAAATCTAAAAGAGTAAAAATTTTTAAAGATTGAAGTATAATTGATATTTAATTTCAGATGTACAACATAATGATATTTGTATGTAATTGTGAGATGTACCCCCAAGAAGTCTAGTTACCATCCGTCAACATACAGAGTTACAGATTTTTCTTATGATGAGAACTTTCAAGGTCTGCTCTCTGAGCAACTTTCAAATATGCAATAAAATATTATTTACTATCGTCACCAGCCTCTACATTACATACTCATGACTTATTTATTGCATGACTATGAGTTTGTATTTTTTGATCCCCTTCACCCATGGTGCCCACCCTCCTATCCACCTCCTCTCTGGCAACCATCAGTCTGTTCTCTGTATTTATGAGTTTTGCTTTGTTTGTTCATTTGACTTGTTTTTTTTAGATTCCACATATAAGTGAAATCATGTGGTATTTGTTTTTCTCTGACTTGTTTCACTTAGCATAATACCCTCGAGTTCTGTCTATGTTGTTGTTAATGGCAACATTTCATTCTTCTCATGGCTGAGTGGTACCCATGTGAGTGTGTATGTGTGTGTATATGTGTACCCACCACAATTCCTTTATCCATTCATCCATCAGTGGACACCTGGCTTGTTTCCATATCCTGGCTACTGTAAATAATAGTGTAGTGAACATAAGGGTGCCCATATATTTTTGAATTAGTGGTTTTTGTTTTCTTTGGATGAATACCCAGAAGTGGAATTGCCAGATCATATAGTAGTTCCATTTTTAACTTTTTGAGGAACTTCCATACTGTTTTCTACAGTGGCTGCACCCGTTTACATTCTCACCAATGGTACACAAGGTCCCTTTTCTCCATAACTTCACCAACATTTGTTATTTCTTGCCTAAAATCCTTTTTTAGATGTCTTTTTAGTGAATGATAATTTTTTTTTTTTTTTTGCTTTTCAGATTTTGTAGAGGGTATTTCAGTTGGAACGACATCCATTTATTCAGAAAAACTTTTAGTGGCTTCTTTGTTAACAGCACTGGGTTAAGTACTAGGTCTTCAGTTACAAAAGCAATGTCTTGCACTTAAGCCCCTTGTAGTCTCCAGGGACAGACCTATAAACAAAGAGTAAAATGCAAAGTGATAGGAATCTAGGAGAAGAAGCTGTTCTTTTTCAAGGGAGTGTTTAAGAGAAGCTGTCACCAAGAAAGGATGGCTTTAAAACATTAAAAAACTTAAAAGTTGACTTTGTGTTTTTAAGGCAGAAAAAAAATCAGAAAATAGCTTTAAAAACAGAGGAAACCTATGTCTAACCTAATTGTAAACACTGTTGATGCTTTTTGGGTTCTGAAAACAAGTTAGCGTTTTGGGTAACTCTGGGCTACGGTAGATCCAAGCCTGCAGATGGCATGTGGCCAGGTCTAAGCTAAACCAGACTGAGCTCCTGTTGTTTTTAAGAGGCAAACTAACATTCCTAGGTTTGCTTTCAGAAAGACTATTCCATCTCTGTGGAGGATGGGTGAGAGCTAAGGAAAGACTGGAGGCAGAGACAGCATGAAAACATGCTTATAATAATAATAATAAAATAATAATACTGGCTATAGTTTTCTCTATAGCATGTCTCTCTCATCTTAGGTCAGAAGCAGGGTATCTGTAAATTCCTGGGTAATATTGTCATTCTTAATAATGAAGAGGTTCCTTTTTATTAAAGGAATATTACAGATATTTCATAGGTGATCTAACTTACTTTATTGTTTGACTTTCCTTTTTCAGATAAGTTGGCTGTGCAATGTTTTTAATATGCATGCAATTTCCATAGCATAACACACTATTTTAGAGGAGAAATTATGAAAGATTATGCAGATATTCCAGAGCTACTGTGTATTTGGTGGAGTATTGATTTATTTCATAAACTTTTATGAGGGCCAGAGCTGTATGCATTGCCACACTTAAGACTGCAGAAGGTATATTAATAAGACAGGATTCCTATTCTTGGGGAACTGACAATCTAGTGTTAGAACCATAGTGATAATAAGAATGTACTAAGTGATAGAATAGAAATATAAAGTACTTTGGAAATCCAGGGTTGAGAGGGATAGCTTCTGATCAGAAAAATTTTTTTTCAAGCAATGTCTTTGAAAACAGTATCAATCTTTCTTTTCTGAACAACGCTGGATTAACACTTGTGATAATGAGACTGTAACCTTATCCCTAATTCCTTTAGTGGAATAATGCATAAAACAGTGCACGGCCAGTAGTCCCCGTATGGATGATTTGCCTTCTCTCTTTCCTTTCTATCAATGCATAGGGAAAGTATATGCACAGATGGAGATATTAAATGGGAAATATAAGTCACACCCTGATTTAAATCATCAAAGTAATTTGGTTGTTTTGAATTGTCAGGGGCCTGTGGATTATAGAAATGTTATTGAATATTTCCATGGGGCATATATATTCAAAATTTCCATAGAGGGTGGAAGAGAAAAAGAGAAATTTATAATATAATAAATTTATAATATAAGTTTTATAATATATTTTTTGTAAATAATAAATTTATAATATAATTTTTGTTGACTCTTCCAATGGTCTATAATGTAGGAACTCCCAACATAAGGGTCATGAAAGTTGAACAAACATGAAATCCTCTTTCTACTATGTCTTTTGTTGTTCACCTCACATATGGGATGTACTGTTAACCATACATACAGGTCATGGCACATTTCCTTATAGGGAACATGATTAGTAGCTGTATAATTAACTAAATAGAGTTGCATTGCTTTTGGCTTAAAATTGTCTTCTTCTGACTTACTTTGTGGCTAGAAAGCATTTGGTAACCAGTGGAAATGACACTTTTTATTTATCCATAGTCCTTTACCACCTGCTGAGTCTGTAAACGGTATCATTAAGTACTCTTTTATTGGCTTCATTTGTTTTTATTGAATTTTGCATACTACAATAAAGCTGACAGGTGGAAATGATTTAAATAACAGCATCAGTCCCATCAAATGTCCTGGCTTTCTCCTCCAGCCCTAGGTCTTTTATTTGATATCAGGAAATAGAAATAAAAATAAAATGATATATTAATAATGTCTTGAATGATAACACTAGAGTGTCTGGAGAAGAATATGACCTAGGTTAAAAAAAAAAAAAAGCTATGGATGCAGATAAACAGTAAGGGATGTGTTAATTATGAACATGGGTTCCAGAGACGGCCTGTAAGCTTCAGACCTCTCTTAGATGGTCGCACTAGAGCATAGGCTTGTCCTTGATAATCTTCATTTTTACCCAGAGAATCTACCTCCGCCTTTGATTATCACTCCCTGTTTACTTCTTTATTTGAGTCATAATTTATTTTCTCTGTTTTGGAATAAGAAAGAAAACTCTTAAATCAAGTTCTGGCCAAAAGGAAAACAAAACCCAAGAAACCACCCCAAACAAACAAACAGGCAGTCACATTTTCCTGGACAGGGTGGGGAGGAGAATGCACTTTATAATCATTTTGGAAATCACTTATCTAGACTCATGCTAGTTATAATTAGTGCTTTTGGAGAGTGTAGGTCTGTACAATTTCTTGTATAGAAAAAATGACTTTATTAAGATATATCTCGTTATTTTCATCATTTAACTTGACTCTTAACTAAATGTGAAGATGGGGTCATCATAGAATCTCACTTCTTGGTCTTCACTGTCTTCCTGTAAGATATGGCCTTATTATAGCTAATAATTGCCGTAGCGATGTTCTCCTGTGCTCTTTCCTCTCCACCAGCCTGCATATAAACTGCAGAGGGGAAAAAGCACATTCAAAGGAGAGAGATAATGAGTGAATTCTAATCTCGGGTGTTGTAAGTTATATTACACTTTGTGAACCCAATAAAAAGTGAACTTCAAAGGGCAGAAATTCATGCCTTTCATGTCACCCTAAGCAAGATCTGTGCAAATTCAGCTGTCACTACGTATGATATGGCCTAGAAATCACTGAGTGATGTCCACTTTAATTGTCTTAGCCAAATCATATGGGTGAAGTTTGGGTTTAAATAACTCATGTGTCATTTTTCTAGCTTTGTTGCTATTTCCCACCTCTACATAGTCCTTCACAATAAAGAATAATAATCATTCAGAAAGAAAGTTTATATTTTACCTGTTATTTTATTTCTTTTTTTTTGTTATTTTATTTCTAAGTAGGTCCTATATTGAGTTATATTATATCCGCCCCCCAAAATTTACAGGCATCATACATTTTGCACTGATACTGCATGTACATCTGTGATAATTTATTATCAAAAAGATAGGTTATAGTAGGTGCCCCTTTGAACAGTAATTAATTTCTGTACCGATTATTAGGTATTTCTTGAAGTCAGGAGCACTTAAAGTACTTGCTTAACCAGGGTAACATTTATTGGAAATCACAATATACAGGTTTCCTAGAAGTTTTCCTACTCTATGGTAGACCTTATAGGTGAATAAAGGAATGGATAGCTAGTATTGAAATATAAATGGCACTAGTCTTTAAAAAGTTTTCATCAGATACTTCATTGATTTTTTTATTTATTTTTTAAAGATTTTATTTATTTATTTGAGAGAGAGAGAGACTGAGAGGGAAGAGAGAATCTGAAGCAGATTCCATGCTGAGCACAGAGCCCAACACGAGGCTGGATCCTATGACAGTGAGATCATGACCTTAGCTGAAACCAAGAGTCACATGCATAAGGGACAGCCACCCACATGCCCCTGGATACGTTATTGACTTTTAACTTTTTTTTTTTTTTTTTTTTGCCATTCAGCACATTATAACAATATAGGGAATTTAAGAAAATGTTCTAAATTTTTAATTTCTCCAATAACAATATTATCTTAAGTTGTCATTCATCCTACACCTTTATTTGATGGCATTTTAAAGCACTGTGCTTTGGGGAAAGAGCTAATGTAACTGAAAAACAAATTGGTATATCGATGAATTTGTGAATTTCGACAAGTGAATTGCAACTTGCTCTGTAATTTAACAACTGCACAATGAAGACAACAGTAGCTGTTCTCTCGCCAGGGAGAGGAGCCCTCCAGGTGCCATCGTGAGACACAATACTCTGTAGCGTATGAAGCCTTGTCCTTTTAAACCAGAGCAATCGATCTATATCAGATTATTAACAGACTTTCTGACGGGTTGGGCCAGGGGTTTAGTTTTCCTTGATGGTTTTAATCAGTGAATTTGAGCCCCTACCAGACACCATGGGAGAGCTAGACATGAACTTGGGAAGAGAAGACAACATTTCTCATTTATCTCATTTTCAAAGGTGGTTTTAACAGGTAACTTGGTTAATATGTAGATCTCCTTCTAACAGGTGACAGGTTATGGGAACCAACTCATTCAATGCAGTTTCACTTCAGTGGGGTTGTTTATTTTTCCCCTATGTTCCACCTCACGTTAAATCTGTCTGAATACAGAACTCTGCTCATTTTTGGAAGCAACTGGGAACAGATGTTCTCTGAATGCTCCTTCCAGCTAGCTCAGGTAGTCCTTTAACTTCTCTCTCCTCTTTCCTTCTCCACTGGGGGAAAAACTCATTTTTCAAAAAGATTTTATTTATTTATTCATGACAGAGAGAGAGAGAGACAGAGAGAGGCAGAGACACAGGAGAGGGAGAAGCAGGCTCCACGCAGGGAGCCCCACCCAGGACTCGATCCCGGGACTCCAGGATCACACCCTGGGCTAAAGGCGGCGCTAAATCGCTGGGCCACCCGGGCTGCCCAAGAAAAACTCATTTTTAAGTCTTAGTTCTATAAAAAAATAAATAAATAAAAATTAAAAAATAAAAAATAAAAAAAGACTCAGTTCTATCAGGGAACTGGTTACTTTTGGAAAAGATGGGTTCATTGAATTCAATTAATATTTGGTTCTTAAGTTTAGTTGAACTGATTCAGATTTTCTTTTAAAATTTTGCAGTCAATTTTAGCAGTTTCCAAACTGCTACCTTAAAAATCACATTTCTGAGGCATGCTAAAAAGTGCAATCATTGTTCCAGAGTTCTCTTTCTCTCCTTTGGTGGATTCTGCAGCATATGCATGTGTGCATCTTAAGACTGTGTCTGCTCTCTAAAACAACTAATTCTACTCTACTTAGGAGAAAAAAATGTGCCAGGGGTGCACTTACTATCCCTAGGCTTGTTTTTTTAGAGTTGCCCTGCTGGAAGTCCCAGATTTGGTAAAGACTTCATTAGAATCCATACACCCCAATTTTTTAAATAAAGTGTACGTAACAAAGTATTACACAAAATTTTGCACACAGAATTTTTTCAAAGAGCACTTAAAGTGCCACAGTGTTGATACAACTATTGTCATTTTTGTAGATGCAGTATTATTTTTTTCTCTATGCCTGTGTTTTTTCTTGAAGTTGTAGGTACAGGATGTATACAATTTTACATTCTGCTTACTTTATTTGCCACCATAGTCACTCATTTCTAATCCTTCTATAGGACGTTCTAACCATCATTTTTAACGATCGCCAATATTCTATTGGATCTATGTACTCAAACGGATTTAACCACTCTTTTATGACTGAAATTTTGTACTCCCGGGATTGGCTATTGTAAATGCTGCCCTAAGAAGTTTGCACATATCTTTCTTCTACGTGGCTCAAAATTTTTTGACACACATTGCTCAATTACTCTGTAGGTAGTATATCCACGAGGTTTCCCAGCAGCTGCAAGGGCATACATGCAGCCACGAAGTTTTTGTGCAAGACGGCAATTGAGAATAATCAAGTCCAGTTTCCCCATTAATTACCATTCTGCGCACTTGCACACAGTAGTGAAGCGATTTGATCAGTATCGAAATGCTATTTGATGAGAAAAGCGAGGCTGTCATCCCTGCTGTACTCTCTGGTTTTCTTTTATGTGACTGTCCTCCTATATCCTAGACACTGCAGTCCATTGGGGGTGTTCGAAGACACAGACTGATCTGTAACCTCTTGGAGCATGAGGAATCCTGGTTCTCATAGTTCTCATGTAGTGAGTACTTACTGGAATGAACTCGTGGGTGCACAATCAGGCTGCCTGAGTGAATCTCTACACAGAACTGCCTGGAGAGGTTAGAAGATGGGCATGTAGGCACCTAATTAGACTGATAAGTGGAATAATCGAGGTGCTTTTAGCTCTCTGGGAACACAAAGGGGCCTTGAAGTATGAGTAGAATTTCATCAGTCAGAAGTCTGTAAGAATAGGGTTTTGTGAGTCAGCAAATTCTAGATTGAAAGCTAGCTCTAATAATTACTTCTGGGCAAGTAGCTTAAATCTTTTTTAATGTTTCATGCTGTCATCTGTAAAATAATGATCGATAATTGAACCTTCCCAATTTGATATTTGTGAGATAATCAATGATGTGCTAAAGCAGAGATTTGATTGTTAGATTTTAAGGAATTTTGCCAGCCAGTTGTTAAATTATTATTCAATATTAAAATCTACAAACTTAATACTATGCCAGTTATATTTCGAACAAAAGTAATGTGTTCTCAGAACGTTCCACTTATTTTCATATATTGTACCATTATCTGTGCTCTTCCAGCTATTTATGCCTGTTCTATCTGCTTGTTGGAGATAATATAGGATGATACGTTCATGTTTATCTCCTGCAGTTTGGTCTTGGGAAGCTTAAAACTGTAGCCAGAGTGTTACTACATGGATGTTGGCAAATGCAACAAAACAGAGCTTTTTTCCCCTCATCGCCTCCTCTATTTTTTTGGAGAGCCAAAAACATGCCAAAATGTTAAATATTATTGTGCACCGCCAGAGACCATGCATGGAAAATGCTTACTTAGCACGTGGGAGGCTCACAATAAATATTAGCCATTGCTACATTACAAGCCATATCACTAAAAACAGTTCTTCTCTGGTATTTCAAGAATCATAATTTGCAGAAAATCTGAAAGAATTATGTGGTGAATACCCACACATCTACCACTACAATTCACCTTTTGCTCTATTCACTGTATCATGTATCAATCCACCAGTCTATTTTTTGTCCATCTTAATTTTTTCAACTAATACATTAAAATATTTTGTTGTAGGGAGTGATTTTTAAAAGAATAATTAATTTGGATTTTTTTAAAATTTTAAAATGTTTAGTAGAGTGGTGTGAGGTTTCCTAGAAATATTTCTCTTGTGGGGGTGCCTGGATGGTTCAGTCGGTTAAGTGGCTGGCCCTTGATTTTGGCTCAGGTCATGATTTCAGGGTCCTGGGATGCAGCCCCATGTCCAGCTCCATGCTCAGCAGGGAGTCTGTTTCAGGATTTTCTTTCCCTTGCCACCTCCACCCCAAATAAATAAATAAATCTAAAAAAAAAAAAAAAAAAGAAAGAAAAATATTTCTCTAGTGGTGGTTTAGGAAAAAGATTGAAAGGAGATTTCAGGGAGATTAGAAGGCTGTTACCTCAGTCTAAGGAAGAATTGATCAGTGCCTGAACTGAAGCTGTGGAGATAAGAATTCCAATGAGGCAACAGAGTCGAGAGAGATTTGAGAGGTGCCATCAGTCAATTTTTGTGACACACTGGAAGTGAATCGTGCCTTGGGAAATAAGGTGTAGCGACAGGTCTTAACTTGAAGGGGTTAAACCTTGGGGAAAATGTTAGAAGAAAAGTCACCCGTGTTTAGCGTTCTCAGGGAGATGTTGAGTAGGCTGTTACGTTCGTGGCTCTACAGTAAGTAGAGAAGGTAGAGAGCGGGATACATGGATTTGGGTGTCATCACATGGTCATTCGTGTTGTCGGGAGTCATGGGTATGCTTTTCTTGAATTAGAAAGTCAACCCTGTTTTATTCAACTACATGAAAAAATTATATTCTCTTGGGGGGGGATTATACTGTTATGCTATTTCATACTATTTCCATTAGTATCTAATTGCATGAACTGTCCAGGTCACTCAAACTATTAATGTTTTTGCAAAGAACTGACTTTGAAATATACAGCATTTTATATTTACAAATTAAGCTTGTTCCTGTTTTATAGACACTGATGAGTTTGTCTAATTGTGACATCCTTAGATGCAATAGAAGTGTCCCCCATGATGGGTAGCCCAGAGCACTATGCTAAGGGCTGAATCAAAATGTGGTCTAGTGTGGGTTTCCACCAGCTGATTCCAGGCAGACTAGCAAATAGGCTAATGTCTGTTGAGTTCGCTTCTATCTTCTTTCCTGTGTCACTTGCTGACCTCTCCTGATGCCTCACCTCAGCGATCCACGGGGCCCTTCTACAGCATGTGCATCCTTCCAGGACCGCACACCATGACAGGAGAGGGTCCTGTGCACAAGGGAATAACAGCAGGGCTGGCGTGCTCATGCGTTGCAAGGCTAGTAGGACAAGCAGTGTTGGACAGCCAGCTTACTAGAACTTCAAGTCATAACAACTAATTTTTTCCAGTATTGTCTCAAATTCTACACTGGAGTTTGAAAATGAGCTACAAATAATTAGTCTGGTTGTGTAAACCTTTAAATCAGAAGATTCTGAGGGATAGACTTAACTATCTAGACCATCCCAGGATGTTCATCAGAGGTGGGGAGCACACACCTATGTCAGTGAAGAGCAGAAAATAAGTGTTCCTACTCTGTCAGATTTTAGTGGAATATTCTTAAAAACTAAAAAGTAGGTCAGCAAGATTGAGACTGGACTATAAAACAGCAGTACAAATATCATTTTAAGGAAATGACTCCACAATTTCCCAGTATTAAAACGAAAATGGGGAATCTTTAGTGATTCATTTCTTAAATGATCATGAGTCTTTGACTATAATGTTAATCATATGGGCTAGTTAAGTTGGATTTCTACTTTTTTAGCTGACTACTTTTTCTTTTGGTTATAATACTTTTATAATTATAGTTTTGTAAGTAATCAGTAGGCCTTTTTGAAAGCCATGTTAGTCTAATCAGTTATTTACTTGTGTGCAATTTTAGTAAAAAGGCTCAAAGTACATTCTAAAATTGGTCGATCAGTTCCATTATTAGTTTTTTTTTTAAGATTTTTTTTATTTATTCATGAAAGTCAGAGAGAGAGAAGACACCAGAGAGAGAAGCAGGCACCATGCAGGGAGCCCGACGCGGGACTCGATCCCAAGACCCAAGGATCACGCCCTGGGCCAAAGGCAGGCGCTAAACCGCTGAGCCACCCAGGGATCCCCTATTAGATTTTTAATGAGATAGGTTAATATCACCTCTAATGTGAAATTGGCTATATGAGAGAAAGTGTCAGATTTGGAAATCCGCTGAATTCCTGGAAATATGTTTTGACAGAAACGTGTACAAATCTAATAAAGTTAAGATGGGATAATATTACTGTTACCTTAAATTTAAAATCAAGAACTGACCTGATGAAGAAATTATTTCAGAGTTAGAAATAACTCTTTCAAAAAGTAAAAGGGTATTATTACAGCCCTTTAATACACCAGTCCTCAAAATTCTGAAAAATAGAGAAATAAATGTGTTCCTACGTTAGCAGAACAGTGAAACAGAGCTGCTCCTAGATTACAGATAGTACATGATATTTTAATTTTCCTGGGGCAATAAAGCATTTGTTACATTGTGGTTTTTAGCAAGGAATAGTGCATTTGTCTTCAGTTAAAAAATATATTTTCGGCTTGGACAGGTGGTATTTAAGGAGTTTGGAGTGAGAAACGGTTTGGCAGTGTAACAAGGCACATTACAAGTGCCTACCTTGAAAGGAAAGAAAAAGA
Organism: Canis aureus; assembly: GCF_053574225.1. NCBI lineage: Eukaryota > Metazoa > Chordata > Mammalia > Carnivora > Canidae > Canis > Canis aureus. The sequence goes on along the minus strand of NC_135611.1, from coordinate 67,305,431 downwards.
GATAGACGTTTTCCATTACTACCTACTGTTAAGGCGCTCGAATTATCCCCTAAACAACCTCATACTTGTGGCAATCATCATGCACTGCCGCTTTTTGTACTAATATGAAAGTGCAATTCAATCTTCTTGACAAATACTGCATCACTTTTGGCTTGGCGAATTTTTGTCACTCAAACCCAGTTGATGTAGAAGTAGGTTGTGACATGCTGGCTGAAATGACTTTGGATTAACTGTATTGAGGAAAAGTAAAGTCTTACTTAAGGTGTTATTTTGCTATTCCCCTCTCCTTCCCTCCTGACCTCACTCTGCCCTCACTCTTGCCCTGAGTTTAGATCCGACCTTCTTCCTTGTTCTTTCGTGAGCTGTATCATACTACCAAGAAAATACCTTATAGTGAGACCGAAGGAAGTTTCTCTTACAAGTGTGTAGCTTGCTTCTTTGTTTTATTATTTTTCTCAATTAGTGTGTGTGTATGTGTCCATGCGTACCAGTGCACAGTCTAAGGGATTCACACAATTTTTGCTTTCTTTTGAAGGCTCTTTTTGTAAAAAGACCTAACCTACAGTTGTAACCCTAGCCTCACTAAAGTCATTCATGATCTGTCAGTTGGTGTCAAACATGAACATTTTGCCCTTTTTTGCTTTTGTAATCGTATGATTACAAGTTTTGTTCCCCAAAAATGTCCTTTGTAGTCATGGATGTTTCCAAAGTAGTTGTTGAATGACTTCTTCTTTAATTGAGACATCTGTATCATCTCCTGGAGTGAAGGTTTATTACATTGAAATGAACCTCTCAGGAAAGGCCTCTTATTTCTTTAAAAGATGGCACATGAATTCTCAGCGTTGGCTCCCAAAATAGCACTCCTGAGAAGGAGGTCATTTCTCTGGCAACTTAATAATGGCACGTAAGGTCTGTTTGTATTTTAAGTAAGGTCATCGAATTAGGATACATTTTCTTTAGAAAATGCCCACAGAAGTTCAGAGTTTTCCTAACTGCCCAGAGAAGGCGGCTGGGAAGCACCCAGGCCTTCAGTCTTTGCCACTCTCTGCCCGCAGAGGAGGTGATGCTCAGGAAAGCAGACACTGGGGATGGACATGGAGATGATGGAGATGGACATGGAGATGAGTGGGTGGACCTTGAACGTGGCCAGTGGGGCATTTCCCACTGGCCTGCTGGTGGCCGTTAGGGCCCTTGCACCCTTCCCCGCACTGGGCCCCTACAGGCAGCCTTGGGGGGCAGCCCTGGCCTGGACCTCCCAACGATGTGCAGGACTTTGTGTTGGGGGCGCCCAGGGGCTGGGTGGCTTGGGGTGGAGCACCTGCCCTTGGCCCAGGACGTGACCAAGTCCTGCGTCGGGCGCCCCCTGCTTCTCCCTTGGCCTGTGTCTCTGCCTCCTTCTCTGGGTCTCTCATCAATCAATAAATAAAATCTTTAAAAAAATAAAAAAGAAATAAATCTTTGTGTCATTTAAAATTAGAATTTTAATTATGACATCTGAGCTAATACCTCCAGAAATCCATCTGCCATTTAAAAAGTTTGTTCACAGTCTAATTCAAATGATTTTGACTAACAAAGCAATAGGAAACAGAAGAAACCTTAGATCACCTGAAAAGATTCATCCAGTAGGATTTCGGCGTTTTGTCACTGCTAATTTATTGTGTTTCGAAACACACGTGAATCATTTCCTCCCATGTTGTTCCGAACAGTGTGTAACATTTGTTATAAAAAATGTTTAGATCAGTCATCTCAGTTGTGATAATTTACCTTAAAACACCCCCCCCACACACACACACACACGCGTATTTTAAATTAACACATTATAGAGTAGCGGAAATTGGAAAGAAACTAAATGCTCAACAGTAGGGAATGACTTTATAAGTTATGCCCTCTCTGTAGCAAATATTGCATGCTCAGTGAAATTATAAAGTCTTAATTTGAATGTAATATGGTGAGAAAATCAAAGTATGATGAAATAAGAAAAATCAGATAATAATTGTACAGCAAGTTTTATCATTTCTCGACATTATTTAAAGTCATTTATTTGCAAAAATAAATACTACAAAATAAATTTACCAAAAACAGAGTAGAAAGAAGAGATTGGTGTTTAACGATGCACATGGACTGAATTAATTCACGGTTCAGTTAGACTTTCTTACCTTGCTTTCCGTATCTTTAAAATTGGGACAATTATATTAAAAGAAAGGATCCATGTAAGAACTAAAAGTGCTAATGATGTTGCAAGTGAATATTGAAAATTCAGTTCGGGATACACACACACACGCGCACACACACACATATTTCTGTGAATAGGTATAGTTGAGGGTTTTATAAAAGCATGTACTTTGAACTATACAATTAATTTAGGTTTGGGAAGTTTGATTTCAAGCAAAAACCTTTTTTCCTTTTCAATCAAAATGGATGAGAGAATGAAATTAACTGCTCCATTTTGGGATGTATCACTAGATTTCCATCTAAGATTGCGCCTGTGTGAGAACATATTTTCTGGCACTCATGGATCATTCAGCAGCTTTTTTCTTCCAGCAATTTAGTTTGGAGGGGATTTCTACTTGTGAGTGTCATTTTCTTTTTACAGGCTTAAAAAAAAATCACTTTGCTCTGCTCCTTTAGAATGTTGTTTTAAATTAGATTTCTTAAAAATTTCAAAACTGAAAATATTTGGCCTTGGACTAGTATTCAGTTAAGTTGTCATTTAAAGATAGGTGGTTTTTGACAATAACTGCACTGGCAAATTTTATTTAGTACTAATTGAGTCAGTTGCTAGGTCAGGTGCAGGAAGTAAAATCAGTCCTTAAATTATATTTAGGGAAGGCATATAAGTAGAAATAATATACAAATAGTAAATGTTTCACCCACGTAATGATGATATTATTAATAACTGCAGCATGTGATTATAGCAAGAATCAAGCTTATGAAATGTCCGTTCCGCTTTTAAATTTTGCCCTAATAGAATTCTTACTAGTTCTGAATCTTACTATATAGTTGGATTGCTTGGTGATATATAATCTCTTTGAAAATTACCTAGGAGAAATTTCTTTCAGGAAATTTTGCCATAATCCACCTAGTTGTATGACCCATTTACCTTTCGATAGTAACCAAGGACTGTAAAATGTAACTTACCCCTGCTGGGGACAGGTAAAAATATTATGGAAAACAAGATGAATGCCAAAATATCTCAGATGAAAAAGACACTAGAATAACAAGTTGAAAAATACTTTTATATTGTTCAATATAGAATGAATCACCAGTCTTTTTCAGTGGCAAATAATAATGTCAGGAACCTTTTTTTTTTCCTAAACTTCTGGTGTAGTTTGTTTTTTTTATTTTAAATTTGTATGTTTAAAGTTTATTCCATTTGTTAGAGTTCTTACCAGCAATTAATATGTCAATGCAATCTTTACTATTAAATAGAATTCTTTTCTGCTGGCTGTATTTCCGTGCCATTTTGCATTTTTCACCAACCAAGTTGTAATAGTATTTTGTGTTGTGTTGATTTTTTCATCCATATTTATGTATAAGGCACAGCACAGGCTATGTCTCAGGTGAAAACACTGGACTGATGCCAAAGAAATTTTGTGTTACCAATGTCGATTAATTTGGGGCAAGTTGAATATTTATTCTGAAGCGATAGTACTTTATTTCTAGTTGTTTCTTGATATTATTGACAACCCAAGTCAACTTTGGTAACAGAAAACCTAATACCAATGTTAATTTTACAGGATATAAAACATTATCCAAATAGTCTTTATGGGTTGCCTACGTGGTAGAGCACGCAAATCTTGATCATGGTGGGGTTGTGAGTTTAAGCCCCATGTTGGGGATAGGGCTTACTTACAAATGAAAAAAACACACACACACAGTCTTCATTTTATTATTTATATATTTATAAAAGAATATGTGTATTTGCTACTTAATTTCAAGAATAATTACTAGAATATACAAGATTGAACAGAATGTTAAACTGATAAATAACATGAGAGAAAAGGGACCCGAGGGGACAAAAACATAGATAAATTCAGAGGGTAATAGGTAAAATTATTTATGCCATAGAATCCGTTATTAATAAAGGAGATCATAGACTGTGTTCTCAGTTGATAAGTAGTACAAGCAAAATCTGTATCAATCAGTAGCTATGATATTATTTATAATAAGAGAATTAATGTTTATCAATCACATAGTATTCTAAGAATTATGCTCAGTATTTACAATATGATTATGTTATTTAATTATTGCAGTGAACCTGCAAAGTGGTGGTGGTGTTCTATTTTATAATTGTAGAGAAGGAATCTCAGATAAGTCAGATGTTTTGTCTGAATTTATGTGATTATTAACTGGTTGAGGTGGGATGTGAATCCAGACACTTCTGGTCCAAAATCTATAATCTTACCCAGCTTTCAAAAGATAAATAAGTTGCTTCAGAAAAATATACTTTGATAAGAGAAAAAAAATCTTCTTTGGGGCTCAGCTTGTTTCAGGGCTAGAGTGGTGCCGGTCCAGGGGAATGTCTGTACTGCGTATCCTTCAGGCAATCCTGGTGAATATCTCTCTGTTCTTTGTTGTTACTAAATTATTTTGTCTTCAGGATGTAAGCAAATTGATTTTCTAAAAGCTATGTCTCCTATGAACAGTTAATATTAAAGCCAGAAGGAAGACCTGTTGGTCAGAATTTTAGTAGCTTTGTCCTTATCTTACCAAGATCTAGAAGAAGTACTCTTACAACTGAGAACTAAATCTAGAAATTCATTTATCTTGCCAAAAATTTTGATAAATATACAGTGATATTTTACATAGTTTAAAGTTTTTACATATCTATTTTACTTTTTATCATCTTATATCTAACCATTACCTGCACTTGTTTTATGATATAAACTTTTTCAAAGAGGTTAGGTTTGGTTTTAGTTCATTAATTTTCAGTAAATACTTGAATATTCATTCGTCGTACCATATGAATCTGTAATAAATTTTATTATGAATTTTATTAAGGCAGAGATACTTTTGAACACTTGTCTTGATAGAGGAAACAGAAAAAACACTAATCATTTTATTATTTGTTATGAAAATCTTGCTTATTTTACCTTCTTAGCCATGTATAACGTTTTGGGTCTGCTTCGTATTACTTTATGTATGCAAATGGTTTTTTAAAAAAGTTTATATCTACTAATTGTTTTCAGAACCCAAAGTTAATTTGACTTTTTTTTCTTACATTTCTGTCATAGTTTTAAAGGTGGAAAGCAAACATACAAAGAAAAAACCAAAATCATCTAAAAGTCCTATCATGCAGAAAAAATGCTTTTGGTGAACTTCATTTTATACATCTTTTTCTATGTGCATGTGTGTGCATGTTATGTATGTGTATGTGTGTACAGAGGAAAAAGGAGAAAGGTGAGTGGTCAGATAAAATAATTTCCAAAATGTATTCTGTGTGTACTAGTTCCTCACAACAAATATCTGTTTCGTCTAACGATAAAATGTGAAACTAAGGTAAAACTGAAGTGATGACGGTCAGCTAGGTAAAATTTTCCCATCATGAGTGTTTCTTTCATTCCCTCTTTTGGTTTCTTTGTTTATTTAAATTTTATTAATGCAATGTGCCAACAAGTCCTAGGTGATTTCATGGCAATGCTAAACCTTGCGTGCATAGAATTTGCAGGATATATACACCTCCACGCAAACCTATGTAGAATTGCATCTGTGAGATTTGTATGAAAGAACATTATTTGTTGTCATGTGGGAAAACTGATCTAGCAGTGAGGTCAAGTATATTTTAAGGTTTACATGCGTTATAAAAATGGATTATGAAAAATAATAAGTGGTTAGAATGGTAATTTTTTGAAATTCAGTTTTTATTTTGGATGATAACTTTTTGCTATAAACATGAACACTCTAATTCACTACTACATGACTAGTAATCAATAATGTATTTTGGAAACATTGTTATTTTATATTGTGAGATTATATAACATTTGTCATCCATTTTATAGCCAATATTCTCAGCTGTCTCAACCTACTTCCAGATTTAAGTGTTTTTAATTAGTCCTTTTACCATGACTTATTGGCCCATGTCTTTTATTTCATATTTCTCTTATGGGTTTTTTCCAGTATGTTGTTTTGGAGAATGCAGTGTTTCGAAGGCATTTTAGAAAAATGCATTAAAGGATACCTGGGTGGCGCAGCGGTTTGGCGCCTGCCTTTGGCCCAGGGTGCAATCCTGGAGACCTGGGATCAAGTCCCACATCGGGCTCCCGGTGCATGGAGCCTGCTTCTCCCTCTGCCTGTGTCTCTGCCTCTCTCTCTCACTGTGTGCCTATCATAAATAAAAAAAAAAAAAATGCATTAAATACATAAACAAACAGAACAAATAACATTTTCTCTTGGTTTAGGGTTTTATCCTATTCATAATATTTATTTAGTTTTTATCCTATTCATATCCTATTTATAACATTTATTCATGTAGAAACATATTAATCTAGTGTGTTAGTTTTATGGCTGAAAAATTGAAAAATCTGACTTGTTCAGTATCATTCTGCTATAGATGGTCATTTAAATTATTTCCATTATTATTTCAATTATAAACAATGCTGTTATGAACATTGTTCATACCATCTATGTCTTCTTGGAAACATATACAAGTATTTCTGTGGTTATAGAACTAAAATTGAAATGGCAGTGCTATATGATATATCCATATTCACCTTTACTAGAAATTATCAAATTGCATTCCAAAGTCTCTTAAATATAAAATTCACTAATACTCACCATCAAAATTGTTTAAGTCCCAGTTTCTATACTTCTTCACTAATATTCAATATTGCTAGATGTCCACTTCTGGCAGCCTGAGTATAAAACTATTTCTATATCTGTTTATTTTAATTATATATCTAATTATCCCAAGTTCAAACATCTTATCTGGTTGTCGGCTATTTGGATTTTCTTTTTAATGAATTGTGGCAACTTAAGTTTCATCTCCTTTTGTTTTATATTCCCTTCTTTGAACTGTCATTATTTATAATTGGAACATTTTTATTATCTGAGATATATTTGAAAATATGCAGAACACTTGACTGTTTCTCTATTTTTCTTTAGCAAATTTCACTCATATATATTGTCTGTCTTTTTTACACACGTTCCTTTCTTTTGGCCTTCCTCCCACCTTTAGTGATTTTTAAGTTTCTTTTTTTTTTAATCCTCTGCAATCCCCAACTGTATCTTTATTCCATGCTTTTTTGAGACAATTTTTATTAAATGCACATCAGCAAAACCAGTTCATCTCAGCTAATTATTAAGATGCTGAAGTTAATTTAAATGAATATATTAATTCTGTATTAATGGTGTCAAAACAGATTCATATTTTTTACCATAAGTTAGAGAGGTTGGAGAGTTGTAGTTTTACCTGAATAAACCATAATATATTGGACAACCAATTTCATAGTAATGTCATACACAAAACCCAATTAAAGTATAATACAATTAGTAATTCAGTGGATGAAGATCTTCTTCTATGGAGGAAACAGCTGAGAGATAAACATAGGGTCACACAAACTTATGATAACTTGAGAATAGGATCATGTTTCATTCAAAAATAGTAGCCATGTCTCCATGATAAGAGTTATACCCCTGGATTTCAACTATTGTCTTGGACTATTGGCTCTATCTCTGGTTCATCATTAATGTTTCCTTTCAAACATCTTTATTTATATGTGGATGTTTATATATATAATATATATAATATATAATAATATATATAATATATATATTTCCATGTAATAACTTCAGCATTGGCTATTACTGGAAAAAGATAACTAGAGTTGGTGACAGGTGTGCTCCAGAAGATGATGGGCAGTAAGGTACTGGTGTGTGTGATGGGAGTGAGCTATACAAGAGAAGATGATGGAGGAGATTGGAACATATTCCTCTCAAACATGTTCTTAACCCAGGTGTTCTTGAATTGAACTCAGACCACTAGAAAATCTGCACATGAAAAAAAATTACATCTTCTTTTCATTAATCTCCAGTTTTAATTCAGTGCTTCCTTTCATTGGGAATAAAGGCCATAGCCTACGACAGTATTAGTTAACATTGATAACTTGGTTTCCAACACACATCACAAGTATTTTCATACTGTATTACAGGTGTTGCAGACAGCATGAGATATCATTTACTCTTATCACCATTTTGGGATTACAGTGGTTATTAGACCTGCCTGTCTGCAATGCATTACTAAATTAATACATTTATTACTGTATCACATCTGTAAGATAATTTGGTAGCTGTTGTTCATTATAACTGGCTTACGGTGTAACACTGCATTTTATGCATTTGTAAACCTCATTCTAATAAGAAGACTTCAGGAGATTGTCAGAGGGAGTCACAGCATAACAGACTTGTAAGAATCTTTTTCTTTTTCTGTAATTGTTAAGCTAACTCAGCTTGCTTTTAACCTTTTTCAAATATGACACTTCTTCATTTTCTCTGCCATCAAGTATATAAAGTTTTAAGGGAAGTTGAGTAGTATTTTTTTTTTTTACTGAGCTACTTAATCACATTGTCTCATTTTATGGGATAAATGTACCCCCCACAATGGGGGAAAGAAAAATTGTTAAGTCATTCACGTTTGCTCCAGCCCAAAGACATTCAAAACACCACAGTGAAGGAAAAGCAGAATGTAGTCGCATTGATAAAAGTTTCTCATGAGAAAAATAAAGATTTGTTTTAATAAATGATGGCAGAGATACACCACAAGTACCTTAATTAAGTTTCATGGTGATGGTCTGAAGTAATTTTAAGAAGAAAAGTGATAACAGTGATAAAGTATCGAGGACACCTGAAATTGTACTAGTCACATAGAAGAGAAAAGAGAAGAGCCTGTCAGTGTTGATGTCCATGTTCTATTTTTCTCTGAGGTCTTGATCATCACCTTTGAGAAGGCTACTGTGCAGATCTTTTCAATATTTGCAGATTCCTTAACGTCTCACTGCTCAATTTTCAACATTAATGGACTTCACCCGGGTAGAGTTCACCGGAAAGCATCTACTCTTTCTTTTATTAATTGAACACAGAATGAGATATTTGACTCATTCTTGAATTGACATGCAGCCTTCACCCCAGATTTGACAATTAATTATTTCTAAATATAATTGGATCTGTTGCTTTTACCTCGGGCTCTTTCTCTATACGTGAAAAGCATAAAACAATTTCAGTGAATGGATCAGCTGTGCCTACATTCTGGCTTTCCCACCACATACAGACTTGGCAAAGCCTGGAAATAGCTGCCCCAATGCCTTTTCTCTCTTAAGTGCAAACTTACCAACATGGAGGAGAAAACGAGATAGGATATAGCAAAAGTAGGAGGGGAGAAAGGGTGAGACTCAGTTCACTGGGAGTCGCATTATATGTTGTACATTTGTATTCGCACATGTAAGACTGATGCCTTGAATCATACCAAAAATTAGTGAATCCACTTGTCAAACATCAGAGCCCTGCAGTGCTACATAATAGATAAACATCAAAACTAATATCTCCATTAGGTTGTGTAATAGTATATTGGCACTTACCGTTATTTAAATGTCACCCCATTTCGTTTTGTAGGGCTGATGTTAACCTTGTGAGCTCTGAATTGTCTGCAAGTTAATGGTCTGTTATATGAGCATAATAGTTCTTAGTGATAGAATATTAGATTATATTATGCAGTTTGGAATGTAACTTGATCTCTATCTCATAACCATAAATAACGGCATAGTCTTTGTTGAAATTAAGGATATTTGTTTTTTTTCTTCCTGCTGCTGCTGTACTTAGTATAAGTGAAGGATTTTTCTTTTTTTCAGTTTATCTTGGTAAACATATTTATCACCCATCATCACACGCTGACTTGGGGGCAAAAAATAAGAGAATAAAATTGAGCATATGTTCAAATGGGTAGATGGTTGTTTGTGAGAATCAAAATTTGAAAATTGTTATGTTAAAGTCGGTAAATTCAGAGGCATTACATTTTGTCAGGACCCATATCTGCCCCTGTCAGGCTTTGCTCAAAGTTTTATTTTATTTTATTTTTTTAATTTTATAAGACCTAATTTGAATTGAAGCTATTGTAACTGACAAGAGGGAAATAGAAGCAATTGGCTTGCACTAAACAAGTTTGAATGGTTGTTAATGTGAACGACTTTCAGGCAGTGAATGTCAGAGAACAGTAGATTACTTTCTTTACCTCGGGCATTTTAAGCCATCTCCTGTGGTAGACGGACATAATTTCTCTCTCTCTCTCTCCCTCTCTCTCGAAACTGGGAAGCAAAGTAATTGGAGTCTGGTAATTTTGGCCTATGGCTGATGAAGATAAATCATAACGAGCCACGGAACACACACTGACAATTCACATAGGGCTACGAGAACATGAACTTTCAGTAATGCATTCATCAAATATTGTTTCTCTCTGATTTATATTCCAGATAGCCCTGGAACTGTTAATTATGAATGCAGTCATCATTTGTTATTTCTGACAAAATTTCACACGCTAAACAAATGGTTTCAAAATGTAAGTTATGGTGTTCTTTGGAACGTGGGCTAGCATCCTATCTTTTCCATTAGATCCATGATAGATGATTTTAAGCTGGTGTGTTTAACACAAACTATTTGAGGTCTGAAGATAATAGAGAGGGAAGAGAATTCCAGACCATCTGGTCGAGCTCCTCTCCTTAAGGCTCATGAATGTATAAATCGTTTTGAACAGATGGAGGTGTAGTCACCTAAAATTTTATAGAAATAGAGGTTCCAAAGCTTCCTTCGCTAACTTGAGTCTGATCACTCTGATTGCTAAGGAACTCCTTTTTATTCAAACTATTTTAATTTGAATCTGTCTTCTAATGTCATCTTGTAAACTTTTGAGGACTAAACATTGCCTTGTGTTTCTTTTCTTCTTCTTTTTTTTTTTTTTTAAGATTTTATTCATTTACTTATGAGAGACCCAGGCAGAGGGAGAAGCAGACTCCCTGTGGGGAGCCCGATGCGGGACTCGATCCTGGGACCCCGGAGTCACGACCTGAGCCAAAGGCAGATGCCCATCTGTTGAGCCACCCAGGGGCCCCTGCCTTGGTTTCACCTGGTCAATGTAAATTTTTAATTTATAAGTACTATGTACTTAATATTTATTTAATACCATTAATTATTGTCAATGTATTAGATGCTGCACTAAGTATTTATTTACTTATTTATTTAGTTCAAAAATCTTTAAATAGGCTTTAAAAAATCAAATAAGCTTGGGTAGTATCTTCATTACAGATTTAGGAAAATGAGGTTCAGGAGAGATAATTGGACAAAGACACGTCTGATGTGAAGTTGAACTGTAACTTAAATCCCAATTTTTCTAACTCGACTCTTTTCCACTGACCTGTCTCCACAGTGTTAAGAGTTCAGACTTCTTTCATCTTTGAGTTAAATTTCTGTCGTTTCATGGTTCCTCCACTTATATTCTGTTACTGACTTCTTTCTGTAGTTGATGGGGATATATTCAATGTTTCTCAACCTTTTTCATTATCACCCATTTTCCCCAGGGACATTACATAATTTCTTTTTAATCTCTTTGTGTAAAATTTGAATTCCACAAATACACTGGATATGTTTCTGTACTATATATAAAAAAGGAGTAATATTTTTGTCCCCTCCAAGTACCAGGTTTCTGTGCTTGAGAATGAATGCAGTGTATCCCTATTTCTACCTTTTTGATTGCTTAATTAAGTACATTGCCTTTACTTAATATGAATGATAATGTTTAATTGTTAGAATATGAGGTATATTTAAACATCAGTGAGCTTTTCAGTGTTGTGAAATATGAAGAATAATTTTAAAGAGTCATATCATATTGCGGCACAAGTGAAGTTTAATGCTTCTATAAAAATATATAATTTGTGCTATTGAAAAAAAGAGAAACTCAGGTTATAAATGAATGTGATCTGGCCTGTTTTGTCCATTTTGTAGACATTATGTCAAATTTTGTGTTTACTTACAGGCATCCCATTCTTTGTAGAAATCCACATTCTCCTGTGTTTTGACATCACAATGTATTGACATAGAAATGATTGACACCTTACATTTATCTTGCTGTCTTCACAGCAGGTTGGGAAGGATCTTGACAGGAAGAAAATAGACTTTTTGGGCACCGTTGGACTTTTAAGATATTGTGCCTCTTTTTATTTTATTTTCATTTTCTTTTAAAATACAAAAGTTCTAGATTGGTTTTTCAGAAAGTGCATAAACTTTGCTTTTCATTCTGTGATTTCTTTCAAAAATCATATTGGATTATGATATTTTATAAAAATAACTCAGGAAAAGTGTTTTATGCAATTTTTATTTTATATCTTAAATATAAAATTAGCTTGCACCACTGGCTAAGAAACTGTACTAACTGGATTGATCCAGCTTTATCGTGTTCTACAAAAAAACAGCAGTTAAGAGTAAACCTCATTGGTATGTTGTTACACTTACACCAGGAAAATAACCAGGTAACAGAAGTTATTTGGAGCTTCTATAGGTAGTCTGTGGAAAGTTTGTAGTCTGGGACTTTGATCTACTTCATTGGATCAAAAACATGAAAAATTATACCTTGAAATATCTTCATACCTTTTGGGAAGTACACTCAATATTCAGTTACTCAGTAAGATGAAACTGACAACCTTTAGGTTTCAGAGTCTCTTCTTCCTATCATGGTCTCTCCTTTTTTCATGAAAGTTATTTTTGTTCTCCACTGAATTTTACAACTCTTCAAATCTAAGAGGCATTTCAGTAGCATCTTTTGTCACCCAAAACTAATTTTGACCTTGTTGACAGCTCCATATACATTCAGAAATTAAGAGGAATGCTGTATAGTAAATCAAGAGCAGGACCTTTGGCCCAAAAATGGTTTTTCATGTATATGAGTCCTGAGGAATTCAGAAGAACTTCAGAAACGATCACCTGAGAGGTGAGACTTCTGCCAATTATTACATTTTCCAGGTGCATATGGAAAAGAACGATAATATACATCTAAGTGAAAGAAATTGAAGAAAAACAGGTTTCCATTTCAAATGGCAGGGAAGAAAGAAACTATAATAAATGACTGATTGATAAAGGTCTATGAAGAGGAAAGGAGAAATCTGAAGTGGCCACTGGGTGAATATGTTTTGAGTTACTTAAAGAGTCAAGTATTTGAGAGCACTGGTGTTTCATGTGGGTTTAGATGCAGAAAAAGAATGAGAAATGGGAACTAGAAACTGGGGCATTTATGTAGACCTCTGCAATTTAACTTCTGGTGACTTATTTTAAAATGTCTGTGTGTTGTAGATAAAGCATTCAGGCTTCCCTCAGTGGCCTTGTTCCTCCGCTGTTAAATGTGTGCCTTGTTCACTTTCCAGGATGAACGCAGCTCAGCTTCTGTCTAGGGTGAACTAGACAGAGAGGCCATTCATTTAAAAAGTTGACATTTTGTCATGGATGCCTCAAAATTTTTTTCTTGAGTATTTATATTTAATGTCTTTGGATGAGATTTAAAAAAATCAGATACTCAAATATGTGTATAATGTTTTGACAAACATGTATATGCATGTTTTTGCAAATATGCATTCACGAACTGCATAATCATCCAGAACAGATAATCAGGTTATTGATCTTACAGGAACGTCATTCTTGGTTCTGCTTGTGCTTTAGTCAAATATGATGTACTTCATATGCTTACATGTACATACCAATAAAATATAATAGATACCAATAAATGATAATAAAGAAAGTAATATATATGTTTTAAGAAATGAGATCATCCTCATCCTGACCTGTCTTGAAGTACCTATTTATTTATTTATTTATTTATTTATTTATTTATTTATTTATTTTAGAGATTTTTATTTATTTGAGAGAGAGAGCATGTGCATGAGTGAGGAGCAGAGGGAGAAGAAGATTCCCTGCTGAGCAGGGAGCCAGGACAACTGGGCTGGATCCCAGGACCCTTGGAATCATGACCTGAGTGAAAGCAGAGGCTTAACCAACTGAGCCACCCAGGAGCCTCACCTTTTCCATTTAAAAAGAGAAAGTGACAGGTGTCGCATGGATGCAGTCCTAATGAAGAAGATGAAGGAGAATGTGAAAAATCAAGAGCCTGTGCTCAGACACGAAAGCGTAATAATTCTCCAGGGTATCTCTAGCAACATACTGTGTTCAGACACATGAATACCCTGGCAGGAACACCAGGGAGGATATTGAAATACTATACACAGTGTCATCATATTTCAGAATTAGGATAAGCAATTATAGACCTGTATTCATTTAATTTCTCACAATAATGGCATGAGCTGTTATTCTCCCCATTTTCAAGGCAAAGAAACTGAAACAGAGAGAAGTTAGGTGACTTGAGTCACACAGTTACTAAAAGAAGAGGCCCTGATTTAAAGTAAGGCTGCCTGGCTCCATGACCCATATTCTCAACCATGATGCTCTACAGCCCCTCTGATGTACATACAGGTGTGCACATGTGTATACAGGCCGAGACACACATAATAAGCAAGCAGTTAATTAAGAATCATCTAAAAATTAGTCCTGAAAATTCTATACACTTAAGGAATTATCTTAAGTTTATAATCTTATAACAACTATCTTATATTGCATTTAATTTTGTTGCTAATGGACCTTAAGTAAATTTTCTGTTGTCCATATTAATAAATATTATTGAGACTTCTATATATCTTATATTTAGGTTGGGCTTCTGGAAATTACACGTCTGTTTTTTTCTTTTTTTTTAATTTCAGGTACAATTGGTATAGTGTTAGCTTGTATTAGGAATTACAACTTTAAAAAAAAAAAAAAAAAAAAAGGAATTACAACTTTGTGTCAGACTACAGAAAAATACTCAAGATGAGCAAGCACAATACACTCATAGTAAATCATGAGAAAAAATAATAAAACTATAAAATTTAAGGCTTTATAATAATTGCTGCATGGGCATAGAACTTGTAGTTCTTAAACCTGGTGTTCACACCCAAAAATAATAAGACTAATTCTACTGACAACTGTATTGTGCTTACTCATGTCCATCTCAGCACTGAGGACTGCTTTGTAATAATCATATCGTTTGTAGCAATATATTACTGGAATTACACTTTTTAATTTATCCAAACTTTTGTGGTCCTTTGGAGGAATGACTGGATAACACATCTGGAGGAGGAAATATACAGATTGAGGCAGAAACATCTTGTAACACCAGAAATTAAGGAAGCTGTAAAAGGTTGCTAGGGTTGTAGCACAGTGACAGAGCTTGAAGTTGCTTCCATTGGACAAAATTAGGATATTTTAAGGGAAAAAAAAAATGAAGGAAGGAAAGAATAATACAAAAACGGAAGGGGATAAAAAGCAGAGAGGGCAAGAACTATAGTAGATTGAAACATATGAAATATGTTAAAAATTTTAAGTTCATAATAATACTTAAAAATTGACATTGATAATCTTTGGATGATATTAGGAAACCAACATAATACTCTCCAAACTGGTAAATATAGGGAACACATCAAACATTTAACATGTCTTTCCTGTATTAACTATAATTCAGGGTAACCAGCTGAAGAGAGATGGCTCTCTTTATAGGATTACTCCAACTACTGAATAAAGAAGAAATAGAATTATGATATTTCCACTTTGCAAAACTCAAAGAGAGAATGGATTTAGTTGATGGTCATTCATAACTATTAACATCACACAAGGAGAGGCCATTAAACGTTCTTTGCCTCTGATAGGTATACATGATACCTATGAAAAATTCTTGCCAAAAAATATAAGCCTGAATCTGAATGAGCTGCTATAGCTAACCACCAGTTTATAGGAAATTCTGGGTACTGAGAGATGTGTAAATAATACTAAGCATATGCGAGCAGAAAAATCTAGAATGTAAGAAACTCTATAGGATAAATGATCTAGTTTCTTTAATTACTAAGGTTTGATATGAAAGAGAGGACATATATTAAAGTGGTCTTAAACCATGTATTAACAAACGGAATGTGTAGACATTATATAGATCCAGATATGAACACATCAACTAATAATTACTTAAAACTAGGTATATGAGGGTTTGTTACATTTTTCTCTCTACTTTTCCATGTGCTTATCATTTCCATGATAATTATAAAAATGAAATATAATTTATACATCTAATTGTATTTTCCTCTTGTACCACCACCCAAGTAGCACATTTTGAGAATTTATAATAGCTGGAAATTGGGTTATCATTTTCATTATTTTAAAATGATCTCTAGTTGCATGTTTATTTGCTCTTTGATGAAGTAATTCCTTAGGTGAATCATTTATTTTTTTCAAATCTCCAGTTGGTTTTAATTACTTGTATTTCATTCTGGTTGAAATGAGATAGTGCAACTTATGCCTTTTCAGAATTTATCAAACCTATTCATTAACCAAGTAAATGATATTTCTTTTTTTTTGGCATGGATATGTGCACTCCTCTCTTGTAAAAGATGGTATCTTGTCATTATTCAATCTTCTTTGTCATATTATTCAGGTCATCTATGTCATTTTTTAATACAGTGATCTTTTAGAGATCCTAATGATCAATTATCAATAAAAATGAATTTTAATTAATTTCTTCCTTTTTTCACTAATTTTTTGCTGTTGATATTGATACTGTAATCTCCATTACACAAATACTCATGATTTAACACTAATTTATTATTATTGAATAGTCTCTTTTCAAAATATGTTATTAATCATTAACAAATGCCTGTAAGAGATGTGATGTGCTAGTGAGATCACTAAATCATACAAACTATGACCTATATGTTAAATCTTAGCCAACAACCCTGACTCAACTTTCTCTTTTCTTACAGAATTTTTCATCATACTCATAGCCTGCTCCGGTCATAAATCAGTTCTTAGCTAAAGAATACATGCCTCTGAATCCCTAATCTTCCATCATCATTATTGATAGTATTTATGGAGTCTCACTTTTTTCTTGGGACCATGGAGAGTGAAGCTTATTTTGATAAATGGAGGCCCTAACTACACCTTTATACTGGTTGTCATAAACCCTTTTTTAGCTCTTTTAATATTTCAGAGGAAAAAGGGCCATTTTTCCATGGGAATATTGAATGAATAAATTTCCATCAAATGAAATGATTAACAAGGCCTTGCTGAATTTTATATTTTTCATTTAGTAGGCATTGTATCTAAAGCATCATTGTCTGACAAAACGACAATGTAATAATGCCTTTACCATAAATTCTTTCTAAGCCTACCGATTCTTAAAAGGGGCAGGGGGCAGCATATTTATTTATATTCATTGTAACCTGAAAGATGGATTTCAATCTGTAGAACTGTGGTGGAAAAAATGTCATGCTAACTGTAGTTTGGATGGTCCAGTCACCTTCTGGTAGTACCTTTTTATACCCAAGTAATTTAAATCAAATACTGGAAAGAACATTTTCTTTCTTCTGATAGCAAATACATAATATGCTCTAACTCATAATAGGAAAACCCACAAGCTAGAGAAAGATGAACATGATTAAACAGATTTACTTATTTTTTCTTATACTATATATTAATAGCTTTCTCAACTGTGTCCCAGTAGCTGCTGCACATTGTTCTGTGTACCTTACTGAGAAAATTCTTTTAATCATAGAGTCTTCAGCTTCTTGCCATTTTTTCACCTTTGCCATGGTAACTTACTTTGTTTCTCTCATGTCTTTGATCTTCTTTTGATTTTGATTTCACATATAATACATACTATTTATTTATATGTATATATATATATTTTTTATTATCAACTCATGTTAATCAACTTCGAGTGTTGGAAGGCATGTGACAGATTCTAGTTTAGTTGGATTATTTGATTTTACAGAAAAGCAGCTGGTGTACTGGTGTTGGGGGGTCAGTTCTCACCCCGTCCCAGGCAGGTCACCAGTGCACATTCCCTCAGACTGGAGCTAGGCGTATGGAGAATTCTGTCACCTTTCTGTCTGAGTCTCTCCGGCTTTGCCAGTCACAACATAGAAAGGCTGCTGTCTTTATCATCCTGCCAACTTTGCGCAAACTCATTCGTGACCATTTGCCACGAAGGTCATGCTTTTTCTTTTTCCTCTACCACTGTCATAGGGGATCTAACGAAGTCAGCCAAAGAGAAAACTCATTTCTTAGAGTAGTTGTTTTTTAATGCATCCATCCATGCATTCCTAGACCCCATGCATTCCTAGACCCTTTGGTATCTAAACTTCTTGCCTCAAGGTCTTTCTCTACTCAGATTCCGTTTTTTTTTTTTTTTCCTAGTCCCATTTATAAACTCCAATTCCTCAGTTTCTCTCAGCTTGCACACCTCCCCCCAGTCAGATTCTGTTACTTGACTATTTTCCGCTGAACTCACTCTGGCTAGCTAGCTTGCTGCCACCTCTCTCCAGGCCTCATCCTTCCATCAGGCCCCTTTCCTGATACCTTGTGACTGGAAGTCCCTGCACTGTATGGACTGGCTTTGGTAAAAGACCAGTTTACCATCAGCACTTTCATTCATCTGTATTTGATTTCTTTTTAAACATCTAAGCTCTCTCTTAAATCTTACTTGAAAATCTCACCTTTGATTCTAGTGGGAAAAATCAAAGCCATCTGCTCTCATCTCTGATTATTCCTACCTCCCTTTCTTCAGTAAAACATTTTTCAGGAATTGCTTCCTTCTCCCTTTCTCTTGACCCTGTGGCTTGTGCATCCTATATGATTTCCAGGTGTAATAACCCCTTCCCAAGTCCACTTAATCTTAGCTGCTTATATCTTTCCAGAGACCGTTTCCTTCAAATAATTTGTCTTAGCTATTTTTCCTCCATCCATTGCACCAGTTCTTCCAAACAGCCTACAAATATTCATGTTCCTAATCTCTTTATCAATGAAAAAAATCTTTTGACCCCAATTTTTCCTCACTGTGCTCTGTCCTTTTCTTTCCACTAATAAAAGTCTCAAAGGAATTTCCTTTTATATTATACAGTTTGTCTCTTTTTGTCTCTTATAGCTTTTACATGCTCATTCATCATCTATTACTGTTTCTCTGACCATTCCATTAAAAGGTAAACCTTAAGCCATTCCTCTTAGATACCATTCTCCCTACAGTAAAAGTTTTTGCGTAACATACAATAAGCATAGCTTTGTAGAATATGCATGTCCCACTTGTCACAGGGTCAACCCATACATATATGGATTTTTGAAGATTTGATCTAAGATTTCATCTGCCAAGAATGTATTGTCTTTCCTGCTACTTGATGAGGATCACCTCATTAGGTGTGTGTTGATCTCTGTCTGGGTTCTTTTATCATTTGTGTTTCCTTCATGTATCTAATAGTACAAAATAATGTGCTAAAATTATTATATATGTGTGTCTTTCTCTGATTGACTTATTTCACTGAGCATAATATCCTCCAGTTCCATCCACATCGTTGCAAATGTCAACATTTCATTTCCTGATGACTAATATTCCATTGTATACATATACACCCCATCTTCTCTATCCTATCATCTGTCAGTGGACATCTGGGCTCTACCCATAGTTTGGCTACTGTGGACATTGCTGCTATAAAGACTGGGGTGCAGGTGCCCCTTCAGATCACTACATTTGTATCTTTGGGGTAAATACCCTGTAGTGCAATTGCTGAATCATCAGGTAGCTCTATTTTCAACTTTTTTGAGGACCCTCCATACTGTTTTCCAGAGTGGCTGCACCAGCTTGCATTCCCACCAACAGTGTAAGAGGGTTCCCCTTTCTCCTCATTCTCACCAACATCTGTTGTTTCCTGACTTGTGTTTTTTTTGTTTGTTTGTTTGTTTGTTTGTTTTTTTAATGATAGTCACAGAGAGAGAGAGAGAGAGAGAGGGGCAGAGACACAGGCAGAGGGAGAAGCAGGCTCCATGCACTGGGAGCCCGATGTGGGATTCAATCCCAGGTCTCCAGGATCGCGCCCTGGGCCAAAGGCAGGCGCCAAACCGCTGCGCCACCCAGGGATCCCTGTTTCCTGACTTGTTAATTTTAGCCATTCTGATCTGTGTGAGGTGGTTTCTCATTGTGGTTTTGATCAGTATTTCCCTGATGCTGAGTGATGTGGAGCATTTTTCATGTGTCTGTTGGTCATTTGTATTTCTTTTTGGAGAAATGTCTGTTCATGTCTTCTACTCATTTCTTGACTGGATTATTTGTTCTTTGGGTGTTGAGTTTGATAAGTTCCTTATAGATTTTGGATACTAGCCAAAATCAGAGAGAAAGACAAACCATAAGAGACTCTTAATCAATAAGAAACACTGGAGGAGGGGATGGGGGATAGGGTAACTTAATAGATATTAAGGAAGGCTAATGATGTAATAAGCAGTGGGTGTTATATAAGACCTCTACCTCTGAAACCAATAATACATTATATGTTAATTAAGTGAATTTAAATAAAATTAAAAAATTAAAATACAATAAAATAAAATTTGGCCAAAAGGTTAAAAAAATAAAATAAAATAAAGTTTAAGGTAAGGTTAAAAAAAAGAATACCTTGGGATCCCTGGGTGGCGCAGCAGTTTGGCGCCTGCCTTTGGCCCAGGGCGCGATCCTGGAGACCCAGGATCTAATCCCACGTCGGGCTCCCGGTGCATGGAGCCTGCTTCTCCCTCTGCCTGTGTCTCTGCCTCTCTCTCTCTCTCTCTCTCTCTCTCTGTGACTATCATAAATAAAAATAAAAATAAAAATAAAAAAAAGAATACCTTAATTTGTCCTCTCTCTACTTTTCCCCACTTTATTTTTTATGTGGCTATATAAATCTATTAAATGATACAGTATAGCAAGCATATAGGACTTTCTTGAGTTCTGACTGTTGAGAATACCCGACAAATGGATTGGAATAAAGCTGAAATCCATAAAATTGGGGAAAATATCTTCCTCTCTATTTGGGCTTCTCAAAATTCTGTCTATCCATTAACTTCCCATTCAGCTTTCAAGAGATCTGGAAATTCAAGTAACTTTAACAAACATTTATCAAATTCCCAAATGACAGCCTTCACACTTCTGGTATCTCAATCAAAATTATTTTAACCTTGCATTCCTTTAGTATTTTGTCTTGCTCCAACCAAAGTACTATTACACGATAGTCCACATTTGAGTTATTGACTGATTATAATAATGACTGACATTTAAAAACATAATTCTCCTTCCCAAATATTGTGCTAATCACCTGACATACATCACGTCTAATCCTTAGTACAGACCTGAATGGTTGATGTTGTTTTGTCCTCCCAGAGTGATTCAGAGTAAACACAGGAAGTTTAACTAAATTCCCCTAGATCACCAAGGCACAGTCACTGTGTGACCTTGAATTTGTCTGTTTTCCAGCTTAGCACTTCCTTCCTCTTATGTTTATATATTTATAAACTTGTGACTCCTCAATAAAAAAATATGAGATCAAGGAAGGAAGGGACAGATCAACAGATGTTTATGTAATGTGATGACAGGGCACATTTTCAGAGCATTGATAGCAGTCAACTGTTTGAAAGTTGCAGGGAAGGCTGAACAGAAGGAGTGGCATTTGGGATGCCTCTGGAAAGATGAGCAAGACAGGCAGGAGAGGGAAGGGGTGACATATTCTCCCTGGAAAGAATTATGAGTGCAAAGTACAGATTCTTCAGAGTCCAGTGAACCTAGAATATAGGACATATACCAATTCAGTTGTTTTGGTTATTTGCTTCACCAACAATGGAAGAATTATGTCACTCCTCTCTCACATCTAGTTGTTTGAGTTTTTTTGTTTTTGTTTTTTAACACTCAATGTTTTGGGCCTATTGCATTGTTTTTATTTGTGAAAATCAAAGGGAATAAAAATCAGAAATGATTTTATATGATATTATAAAGCTTAAAAAAGCAGGACTCAGCCGCATGTAGTAATTATAGACCAGTTACCTCATCCTGACCCCAGCCCCTGGGGGTTTTACTTGTTGGCTTGCTGCTATATTGATTGTAGCAAAAAATCACAGCCAACTCCACTGACCTTCTTGGCATTCCCTGTAACCCAAATTGGTGCTAATGAAAGTCTTAAGACTACATCCTGCTTCTAGCCCCAGAGCAGGCATTCTGTTTCTTTCACCCAGGGGGATGATAAGAATCACTTAGCATTACTGAGGAAGATCTCAGAATTCTTATGAAATCCTGGCATGTGATGATGCTCGGAACACCATTCCACATAGTCAACGCCTACGAGTAGCTCAAAGTGATCTGTTTTTAAAGACATTCAGTGATGAGTATTTCTTCTCTTACCTATCATTTATTTGCACACGAGTCCAAAGCTGATTTACTTTGGGCAGAAATGAGGAGGAGGGAGAAGCGATGAGAGTAATGGGCTTCAGTGTCTCAAAAGAGAAAATTATACTACCGGTATTATATAAAGCTTCCATGTATTGAGACTTTGCCCCCATTTATTGAGACTTTACCCAAGTGCCTTATCTATTTTAATTTTCATAACTGCCCTATGATGTATGTATTATTAACCTCATTTAAAGTAAATGAAGATATAACCTTCAAGAGATTAGAGAAATATCACACAGAGAGTAGTAGATTGAGATTGGACCCTGTGCTCGTCATATTCTAAAGTGCCCGCTGCATGTGAGCAACACCGTATTGCTACTGCAACGTAATATCCATTCAAAAACTAAAATATTGTACCTAAGCCAGATAAATCTAAAACACCACTGTGGGATATTTCACATTTAATATATTTATTTTAGTGTGATTACTATTATTATAATCAATGGTATTATTTCATAAAGATTTTAAATGATATTCAGTGACTGCCTATGCCATGATACCAGGCAGGCTGATTCGGTTCATGGTTCCCTTTGATTAAAATGCATCAGTCATTTATGTAAGATATGGTAGATGAATTCCCCTTGAAATCATGGAGACAGGTAATTAAATTCTGTCATTTTCCCAAACTTTGGCTTTGTTCTTTTTCTGGAAAGCCATTATATAATCTTAGAGTAAACCAGATCTTATTCCCCCAAAGTTAATTAACATGCAAATAAATTTCCTACACACTAGTGATTGTTCTCAGTAAGTAAATCAGTGTAGCTAGAAACATATTAAGCAGAACTTTAAAACATTTTTTTCCTAATATTAAAATGTTTTGGAAAATTGGCAAAGATAGAAATGGAAGGCCGATGTATTCCTGTTGCATGATTTGCCAGTTCTTGGTTTCTGCCCTAATTGGTACACTGAAGAAATGCTAATAATATGTCAGGAACCCATTAAGAATATCATGTCTCCTCAAGAAATGAATAATCAGTACTGATGATCATCATTAACCATTTGATTTGGAATGGATTACAGAGGAACATTTGTGTCTCTCCTTACAAAGGGAGAATTACCTGTGAAAGTTACCCAGCACAGGAATCACTGGTACCTCCCACATCATTCCTGGAGTAGAAATTCTTAAAAATAAATAAATAAATAAATAAATAAATAAATAAAATAAATAAAAGAAATTCTTTACAAGAAGAACTTTTTTATTGTTACTACTTACTGTAATTCCAATCTGGCTTTGCCTCCTAGCCTGTATGTAATATATGCTAGTGAAAATTTTGAAAGCATATTTTAAATTCCAATAATCTTGATTTTCTACCTTATAAAACCACCTTTTTTTTTAATTTTTAGACATCTACCTACTTAAGGAAAATGTGTTCTCTTTCTCCTTCATTCTTCTGGCACTAAATAACAACTCTAATTCTTCCAAGATGGCCTTGCAGGTGTTCATCATTCAAGCAAGTTCATCAGCAATCTTCTTAAACTACATACAGAGAACTGCAGTCCTCTTGCAGTGGTTCAACCCATACTGGATGTAATGGGTTTTTCTCCTCCCTTTTTCTTGTCACTAAGGTTACATTGTAATTGGCGACAGCCATTTTATGGCTCAGTTTACCCATCAGCTTAAATTCTTGCATGTCCTTTGTTATTTCTCTCCATCCTGTTATTATTATGTAAATTTTCGTTTTAACATTCTCTACAATAACGAAAATTCCATACATTTTAAGAGCAGTGAAATGAGAGGAAACCCAGAAGGAAGAAATGCCTTTGCTTTAGTGGATGGAGGAAGGAGAGATGACTATAAACTATAAATGCTAGTGATTTGGGGTCTATTAAATAATTTCCTATGCATGACACTTTGTGACTTCTCAGGTTTTATTGATTGTGTTTATCTTACGTAGTTTCCATATGAACTTTTGTTAAGCCAGGGCTTCCACACATTTATGTGTTTGAGAGAATTTTAAAAACACAACTGTAGTGCTCTGCCCTCTGTGAAGAGCCGATGAAGATTTCTCTGTATGAGTGTTGAAAACTATTGACATAAAAAAAAATATATATATATATTGACATTTACTTATGACATCCATTTTCTTTTCAAAGCTTAGTGTTTATTCCTAATAATATTATGTTTTTCTCAATAGTATAGTCTTAGGACTCTGCCAAATTCATAGGTATTTAGATAAAACTCCTCTGCTGGAAGAAAGGCACTAATGAACTTGTTTGAGTGATGAATGTCTGAAGGACCATCCTGGAAAAAGATTACGGTTTTGCTTTTTTGTTGCCAGAAGGATGGCTTCTCTGAAACCATAAAAGACCCCTGGTTTCTTATAATTTTAAACATAAGAACTACAGGAAAAAAATCTAGCTGCTTAGCCTTAAGCAGATTATTACTTCACTAGAATGTTTAAGCATTTCTAAGTATTATTTTTATTCATAAATGTTTCCTGTATCAGTTTGGATGAGCTGCGTATATATTCTATGTTCTATACCGTATATGTTTTTATATATTGTAAGTAACAATATATTTACTACTTTAAGCAAATAGTTAAAAATGGAAGTAATAAACTTTTTATACAAAGCAATACCTCAGAAGATAACAGGAAAGCAAACTGAAGTAGAAGAATGAGCTAATTAGATTGGAATAGGAAAAATGTTCCCATTTTAGTTCTCTAGTGCCTGTTTTCTCAAGCTATTCATTTGTATTAAAACATGTTTCTAATTGAAACAATTATATGATGCTTATAGATTATTGCAAATGAGATATGAAATTATTGAGTACTACATACTGCTCCACAGAATGATATTAAAGTATTAATTTTAATACCTTGTCATTGCCTCATATATTTGCATATTAGAATGTAGGAAAATATGGTTTTATCAAATGGGCGTATATATATAGATATAGATATATAGATATAGATATATACATATATATATCAATATATATAGATAGATATAGATATATATTTTGATATATATATATCAAGACAACAACAAAAAGAGATTTCCGTAAAAGGAAGTACATTGGATTTTTACATTTTTAAATCAGCTTAATTGAGGTATAATTTATATAGAGTAAAATTTGTCTTTTTCAGTATATAGCTATATGACTTACACAAACCACTACATAATCAACATATAGAACATTTCCATCCCTCCAGAAAGGTACCTCTTGCCTTTTTTGTAGTCAGACTTGAACCTCGGTAGCTTGCTGTCTCCCATCTTGCAAAAAAAGGAGTCTCTAACTCCAGATCCAGTGGAAGGGCCCTGATTTGCCTGACCCAGATCAGGGACCACAGTTCCCCCAGCAACCATATGTGGAGGGTCCGGGTACCATACCGGACCCAGTGGTGAGCACCCATCAAATCAAAAAGAAGTGAGGAGGAGAATTTCCCAAAAGATGGTTGCCGTTCCTGAGGCCACAAGCTTGGAGTTCTGGAAATATAAAATAATGAATGTCAATTATTATGCTAATTTGGTAAAAGTTAGCTTTTAACAGACTAGTTACAATTATTTTTTTAATAGGAAAGGTTTTTTAGTATGTTAACTATAAAATATCTATGTCATAAAGTAATAGAATACACATTATATCTAATGTAAAAGAAGATTTATTTATAATGCAAATATAATCTGAAAGAATTAATGTTTATTAAAAATAAGGTACTCTTTTTATTATTTTTACTCCTCCAAATATAATATTTTTTTATTACTTGCTTACCTCAAGAATAAGAAATACGATTTTCCCTTTTAATTTGTTTTCCTAATATTCTGAATTTCACATCAGTATATTTGTTGTTTAATGTAGTGAACACACCTTCCAATCAGATTTGAATTGAAGTCAAATACTCAGGTTCCTTCCTAAGGAGCAGTGACCTTATGAATTCACTTCTACTTTTCTTACAAAACAGTGTGTTTTAATTGTTCATGCCTTCAATTTCAGTAGGTGCTTCTTTGGCATAAAAACTCACTACCATTGATTTCTTCCCCCAGGCATCCTAAAGTTGTAGGTCCTTGTTCTTGTGTGGCTTTTGTGAAGTAAAATTTATTTTTTGTTTTTTTTTTTGGTTTGTTTTGTTTTGTTTTTTAGTAAAATTTATTCTAAGCAACACATCTAAGAGCTAAAACTTAACCCCTGCCACCGTCGCATTGCCTTTCTTGAGAGAGAGCTGATGTCTGCTTCCCCCACCCCCGCCCCAATTTCAGGGCCTGGTATAAAAAAGCAGTAAGAGTGTATTATTATCAAAGAAGCTGCACAGGAGTATTTACAAAACCGTAGAACCTTTCACCATGATCCAGACTCCTGTGATGAGACCATACAGCTTATCTTCGGTTATATGTTTGGTGAAATCCATGTGTTCATTCAACACCATTGAAGACCTACTATGTGCCACGTAGAATTTAAATGCTGCGAACTCAGCACAAAGAGTAGCTACTGACTTCATGGTATTGAACTTACATGGGGAGAGCAAACAATACAAAATAATTGTGTAAGAATGGCAACTTGAAGTCATAAAGGCTTGGAGGAAAAGTAATGCAAGGGGATGGGATGTGATGGTGAGCTTTTATTTTCCTGGGTGACACCCGATGGCCTGGGTAGCCCTCCCCAGGTGGTGGTATTAGGAGCTGAGGAGAATAAGGTAGCGAGCAAGCCGTGGGGCTCTCTGAGGAAGGGCTGTCCCAGCAAAGGAAGCATCCAGAGCCGGGTTTGAAATGGGAAGCGTTACTCCAAGTGTGACACTGGCCTCGTGCCTGTGCGAGGTATTTATTGCTGATGCGCAATAAGATAAGACAGACTTGAGAGTTAAGAGTTCATAGCAATTAGATGTAGTGATTGTGTATGTTAAATCTAGTATTTGATACATGGTGAATGCTTGAATGTCTTTACTATTTATTTCATTATTAATAGTTCATTTTTATTGTATTTCATGAGAATGTAGGCTCACAGGAGCCTGGGATACTGGGGCTGGTCCTGGTCCTTCAGCACAGGGAATCTGGGAAGCGCTGTGACAGGAAGACAAGGAGCCAGTGGTGTGAGTTGGGGGAAGGAGGACTTTGGATCACTTAGTGGACGGTGAAGAAAGAGGTCCTCCCCTGAGTGAAAAAGAGCTAAGCTAAGAGTGAGTGTGAGGATAGGGAAAATGTGAAGTGGTCCTCTAGGAGCGTGAATAGATCAAGGAATGGTGTAGTTGCCTGGGTGTGCTGACGGCCCGCCTCAGGTTTGGGATCAAAAATCAAATGTGAAACCAGTTGTCATGGCTATGCTTTTTTTTTTTTCCTTCAACTTTTAGCTACTTCATTGCAGTGCCGAATAGGCCAAGGATAGGATTTATCTGCGAGTTGAGACTGCTCCAGAAGAGTATTAAGAGGAACAAAGGAGTTGAGAGCTCATGAAAGGATGTGATTATAATAATGCTCTTGGAATCTAAGTTGGGTAAGGAGGGAAAAGAGGGCATAAGAGGATGTGGCCAATGAAAAGATGGTTGGATCAGTGGACTAGAAGTTCCAGGGAGGTCAGAGAAATCCTGGGACGGGAGCACTGGAGACCATGATCTGAAAGGTGAGGAGAGTAAGTCAATAAGAAGGACACCCAAACTGGTGTTTTGAAAACAGTGCAATAACTAGTAATGACCAAGGGAGGAAAGAGGTCACCATAATCGTGGTTCTGTGCTGAAATGCTCATGGACAGCCTCATTTTCAGACGTGTGTTGAAGAGCATAGCATTACACCATCATGTTTTAAGTGAAGTCGGTCACCATTAAAAACATTATGCGTACTAATGACATTTAGGGTTTCCCATCCAATAATTAATAAGGTTGTCATCAAATGATTTTATTAAGTCAACGTATAGTTCCTTTCCTTTTCTGTGAGAGGCGAGCTGCGTTCTGTGTTTGGTGAGAAGTCAGAGTTTTGGAAGGAAGGAAAGAGAGCAAGGAGCAGAGTTACACGTGTGTGTGCTCTCATGTAGCTCAATGCCAACCCCTTGCTGTTTCCTTTAGCTCCTTTATATCTGGGAGATGGAGGGGAAGGATCTGCATTATGGGAGAAAGAAGGGACAGAGTAATGAATTTCAGGACCAATGAGCTTTGGGAAAAAATGCTGAATTTTCTGATTCCTTTCACGTGGAGAAATTTTGAAAAGCATTTGAGAAGTCAATATTTTAGTGCAGTGACCATAAGTCACTTGAATAGTTATGCTGCGATAATATAAAATTATATTAAGAAGCGATGTACCAAATTGTCTCTCTTTTGCTGTGGCTTAAAGTATAGCCTATCCTATATATGATCATGCCAAAACCCTCCTGTGTGTGAAAAACGCATGTACGGTATCAGGACACTTAGATTGTCCTGTTGTCGAATAGAAGAGCGTTCACACCTTTTTAAATTTAAGTTTTATTTTTGTTGAAAAGTAAGACTCATTGGTATTTTCTTTTTATTTACACATTCTGATTTTCTTGAGTCCACTTCTCTATGAAAAAAAAAAGTTCAGAATTTTCCTCTGTATTATGATCTCTTTAAGAAGTCTATTTGCATATGGAAGACACATATCTGTGAAAGGAGTATATATCCTCTGTGGTATTTATATTTGTAACTTTCAGTGGAATGTTATATTCATAATTTCCAATATACTTCCAGTGTTTGACTTGCCTGGGTAGGACTTGTGATGGATTTGTTCACCTTAGATGACATTTATTCCTTTTACTTCATTACACATAATCCACCTGTGTAAGATCTTAAGGCCTGTGGTCGGCTTTATACTCTACTAGACAGCTTATCAGCCTCTCTGCAGGCTTCTCAATTTGAATTTTAAAGTAAAATTGAATGAATTTGTGTTGCTTGTTGAGCCCCTGTCCTGAGCTCTCCCTGCTCTCTGGTTCTGGGGTGATAACTAAAGAATAGAAAGCGAGTTCATGGATTGTCGTTTACAGTGGTTGTATTATATCTCTATGGTCTTTATACGCATACCACATACGCGTCTGTGTATGCAAGTACTTATATGTATAAATACACACATTAATAATATATAACTATGTGCACACACTTAGGTTAATGAACTATTGAGGTATCTAAGGAATAAGGGAGAAGAGCTGATTATTGATTATAGAATTTGATGCTTAGAAGAAAAAAATGTCTCTTCATTTGCATGGGCCGATGTGCTGTATACCATACAATGTGTCCAAAAAATGAACAGACATAAAATTGAAGTTAAGATTGGAAGGTCACGTGAATGTTTTTCTTCTGGCATCTACGTGAAAGTAGGAAGTAAACAGATGATTAAAACTCATGCCAGTGCATTAAAAAAAGGGCAACTTATCAGAGAGCCAAGGCCAAGATGATATACAAGGGTTTTATAATCAAAACAAATAAATGCAAAATGCTTTTGGAGCCAAATGGAATTAATATATCTCTGTCCACTCAAAACTGTGCTTTAGCTCATGGAAAAGCTTTTTAGAAGGTAGTCAGAGCCCATACCTCAACTTGACACTCAGACCTGTATCTGTACCGCTTTAGCTGTTTGACTTCTCATGGGTTTTAGTTGAAAGTTGTTTTGTTCTGTGTATGCTTTTATTTTTCTTTCTAAGGTAATATTTAGTG
Source organism: Canis aureus (assembly GCF_053574225.1). Taxonomy (NCBI): domain Eukaryota; kingdom Metazoa; phylum Chordata; class Mammalia; order Carnivora; family Canidae; genus Canis; species Canis aureus. The sequence goes on along the minus strand of NC_135611.1, from coordinate 67,275,512 downwards.
ACGAAAAGTTTTCTAAAATCACCCTTTTATATTCCTTTTTTTCAGAAAAGCTTATTATTCAGTATGTTTTTTGTGACTTTTATGGTAGTAGTCAAAGATATAAAAAAGGACTTTTCTCATTTTTTTAATATGTATCTCTTCCTCAATATATGTAGAAGGATATTATTTTATCTTGGGAGATATGATATTAGTCAATAATTTGTACTGAACTTTTAATTTGCTTTGTCAAAATTGTTCCCTTGAGCTATAAGTAAATCTGAATTACTAGAACTAATAGGATAAAATGTTAGTTACACATTTTCAAAGTTTGGCTTATGATACAACAATTTTAAATGTGATTTAGTAAAATACCACACAAAATAAAATAATCTAGATCTTCCTTTTTGTACTTTGATTTTATCAAGCATCAAGCCTTCGTGAGCTTAATTTTTTCTGACCAATCAAGAAACCAAGATGCATTTAATAGATGGCCAAAATGCATTGAGTGTAAAAGTGCGGGTCGTTAGACTTTTCTAGAAGAAAAGAAACAGACACAGAGACGGGCTGAAAGCCTTAGAAACAGTTCTCCTTAATACCCGCTTCTGAATAGTCCTCTGCTGCTTAGAGCAAAACGCCGTGGTCCTCTTGAGGTAACTACCCTTCATATTTGAGGGATATAGATCACTTCCACCGACGTAGGACTGTTTCACTAAAATGAAAACTAGGATTTTGTATGAATTTAAAAGTGTATTAAATTGTGGAAGCCAAGGAAGAAATTAAACCCGAAAGGCCAGCTGCATTTATCAACTTACATCATTTGGATCTGTTCTATTCCCCTGAAAATGTTTGCCTGTAAAATGGACATCCTAAATTCTAGCCATAATGATTCTGGGAGTGTATTTAGTAGCTCAGATAATCACTTTACACCTTAAAAAAAACTCATTTTTTCCCACAAATTGTAGCGAAAGCACATGTATATGACTCAGTGTATCTAAAACGGTTTGTTGGGTTTTTAAAAAAATTTTTTTAAATTTTTTATTTTTTAAATCCAAAATGGTTTTGTTGCACTTACAGAACCAAAGGACGTGCCACAGCAGTAATTCAGGCTGAATATGGGACTGATGAAGGAGAGATGTCTTAGGCAAACTCTTGACCTTTTTTGTGAGGTATTTGACTAGCGTTAAGTGTACTGAGTTATTTATTTCAAATATAATATTTGAAATTAACGGAAAAGAGCAGTACTTAGACATTTCTTAATTTAACAATTTCAAAGGTCCCCTTTTCAAATCCTGTCTGACTCCTATAGGATTATAATACAGTCCCCTCGTTGCGACCATCCAACTCTAAACAATATGTTTAGGTTTTACTTAAAAGTGTGTGAGCGCTGCATTTAGCGTCATGAGTGTCACTCGTCTGCTTCTAGATTGCCAGGAATACAATGAGGCCTACATCCTGCCAGTGTTGAAGAGGCAGGAAGCAGGGGCGTCTGCACGAAAGCCCCAAGGGTGCAGCAGCCCTTACACAGGAAGTGAGGAAATGTCTTCCTCGACTGCAGAGAAGGGGATGATGAGATGACAGCGGCTGAGGAGCCCCTGACTGTTGACAGCATCTGTGGGCAGCCTACTTTCTGTCCTCCCAATTTTATTTTTAATTACTCAATGCCAGTTTATTTGGGTTAAAAAATTGTTGCTTGGGAAACAGAAGCAAACCCACTGTGTCCTGAAGTACGAAATGCAAACCAAACTACTGGTATGTGACATCCGTTGAATTTGGAAACCTGGGGCGTCTCCTCTGTCAGCTCTTTTGTACCCCCACCGTTTACCCAGAGCCCCTGGATGTTGATTCCAGAGTCCAGACGCTGATCGGGAACTCTCGGTCAAGGGCGACCTGGATTGAGATACGTTTGTATTTTAGGGTTAGAGTTAGAAAGAGGGAGAGAACAGAAGAGAGGAGAGAGATTTATGGACTGCATTCACTGTATGATCCAAAGGAACCCTAATTATTCAAAAAGGCCTTCCTCAAAGTTGTGTATTTCTCTGTTAGCCTAAAAAGCTTCTTTTTTAAGCTATGATGATATAAAGAGGGGGACATTTGAGAGCAGAAAGCACATAGGAGCTCTTTATTTATACTTTCTTGAAATTCCACATTTCAGATGTTAGGCCCATGTCTTTTTTGTGACATTTTAGTCTTAAGATGTCTGAGATGACTATTTGGGTTCTCATTGTTTCACACACAGACCACTGCAGCTGCTTCCAAGGCAACCTTTTTCTTCAAAAATAAAATTTATTCTAGACACCAACAGGTTTACCATTTCCTTACTGCTTTTAACATACAGGCGTACACCTCACAGAAACTGTGCGTTTGGTTCCAGACCACCACGGTAAAGCAAATATTACGATAAAGTGAGTCTAATGAATTTTCTGATTCCCCAGTGCATATAAAAGTTATGTTTACACTCTTTTATAGTCTATTAAGTGTGTAAGAGCATTATGTCTAAAAAAAGAGTACATACATTAATTAAAAAGTACTGTATTGGTAAAAAAAAAAATATATATATATATATATGTGAACCAACCCCTGACCTTGCTGTTGCAGGTTTTGCTTTGATGGCCGCTTGATGATTGGTGGTTGCTAAATTTGGGGTAGCTGTGGCAGTTTCTTAAAATAAGACTACTGTGAAGCTTGCCATGTCAGTGGACTGTTCTTTTCACGAATGATTTCTCGTTAGCATGCAAGGCTGTTTGGTGGAGGATTTTACCTGCAGCGGAACTTCTTTCAAAATTGGAGTCAATCCTCTCAGACCCTGCCTCTGCTTAATCAACTGTGTTTGTGTGATATTCTAAATCCTTTGTTGTCATTTCATCTTTTACAGCCTCTTCACCAGGAGTAGATTCCATCTCAGAAACCATTTTCTTAAAAAAAAAAAAAAAAAAAAAAAGAAACCATTTTCTTTGCTCATCCATAAGAATCAGCTCCTCGTCTGTTCAGGTTTTTTCATGAGACTGCAGCATTTCGTTCGCATTTTAGGGCTCAACTTCTAATTCTGGTTCTCTTGCTAATCCCACCACACCTGCAGGTCCTTGCTCCACTGAAGTCCTGAACCCCTCAGAGTCATCCATGAAGGTTGGAATCAACTTTTTCAAAATTCCTGTAGGGTTGGCGTTTTGACCTCTTCCCATGAATCGTGAATGTTCCTGATGGTATTTAGTATGGTGAATGCTTTCCAGAAGGTTTTTAGTGTACTTTTCTAGATCCACCAGAGGAAGCACTACCTCTGGTAGCTGTAGCCCTACAAAATGTATTTTTTTTAAATAATAAGACTTGTAAGGTGAAATGACTCCTTTATATGTAGGCTACGGAATGGATGTTGTGTTAGTAGGCATCTAAACATCATTATTCTGGTCTGTGTCCACCAGAGCCCTTGGGTGACCAGGTGCATGGCCAGTGAGCAGTAATATTTTGAAAACAATCTTTTTTTCTAAATAGTAAGTCTCAACAATGGGCTTGAAATATTCACATATTCAGCAAGTCATGTTCTAAACAGATGTCCTGTCATCCAGCCTTTCATTTTCCCTTCATAGAGTGCAGAGTAGATTTAGCATAACTCCTTAAGGGCCCTGCGAGTTTTGAAATGGTAGCTGAGCATTGTCTTCAAGCTGAAGTCACCGGCTGCATTAGCCCCCAGCAGGAGTCCGCCTGTCCTGTGAAGCTTTGAAGCCAGGCACGGACACATGAAACTCTTAAACGGCATCTTCTTCCCATATAAGCCTATGTCATCCACACTGGAAATCTGTTGTTTGGCGTCGCCACTTTCATTAATGGTCTGAGCTAGGTCTTCTGAAATAACTTGCTGCTTCACCTTACACTCTTATGTCATGGAGACAACTTCTTTCCTTAAACCCCATGAACCAATCTCTGCTAGTTTTCAACTTTTTCCTGCGGCTTTTCTCATCCCTCTCAGCCTTCATAGAATTGAAGAAAATTACAGCCTTGCTCTGGACCAGGCTTTGGCTTAAGGGAATGTTGTGGCTCCTCTGCGCAGCCCACTCAGACTCTTTCCATATCTGCTTCTCAGGAGGCCTTTCAGCCTGCCTCAGCTTTCAGTGTGCCTTTCTCACTACTGTTAATCCTTTCTAGCTTTTGATTTAAAGTGAGAGACGTGTGACTCTTCTTTTCACCCAAACTCATAACAGCTGTGTAGGCCTATTGGCTTAATTTCAACACTGCTGTGTTTCAAGGACTAGGCAGGCCAGAAGGAGAGGAAGGGAGATGGGGAACCGCTGGCCAGTGCATGGAGCAGTCAAAGCACACAACATTTATTAAGTCTTCTGTCTTATGTGGGTGCAGTTCAAGATGCCCCAAGACAATTACAGTAGGAACAGCCAAGATTGCTGATCACAGATCCCCATAACCACTATAATAAGGAAAAAGTCTGAAATTTGTTTAGAAAGACCTGAATGTGACACAGGCATGAAGTGGATAAATGCTGTTGGAAAGATGACGCCAGTAGAATTGCTCAATACAGGGTTGCCACAGACTTCCAATTTGTAAAACAAACAAACAACAAAACAACAACAAAAACGCACTATCTGTGAATCCCAATAAAGTGAAGCACAATGAAATGAGGGATGCCCTCATTTCAGGCATCAACCCTCAATCAGGATTGATTCCCATGCTCACAATCTACAAAGGCTTATCCCTTTGTGCAGCAAGTCCAGATTCTTCATCTAGTGTTGAAGATGCTCGATAATGTGACGGCTCACTTTCTACTCTTACATCCCATTGGTGTCTGACCAGAGTCTAAACTCTCACTAGATCCATTCTCTTCACTCTGCACTCTGCCCACGAGGCTTGCCCGCACTGTGTCCTCAGGATACCCCCACTCAGGCTGTTCTCTTCTCTTCTCTTCTCTCTCTCTCTCTCTCTCTCTCTCTCTCTGAATTTTCACTGATAGATGCCCCTGAATATGTTGCTCAGTTGCCTACCACTCACCCGCTTTGGTTGTAGACTCTTGGAGGAGGAGAAGCCTTGTCACTTCTTGTGTGTCTCACATCACGGCTGCAGTGAGGAGAGCTGCCTGCAGAGAAGGCACCCTAATGATCAATGATCGTAGAAGGTCTCCATTAAGTTTCCCCAGCACAAGACTTTTGTCTCCCATTAGACTGCTGCTCTGAAAACTACACCGAAGGTCTGAAAGGCTTAGGATTGCTGATGCTCCAAAGACAGGGCAGGCAGTTCCCTGAAGTCTTCAGTAACAGTGGAAAAATAATTGTTTCTGTATAAAAATGAGATTGATTAACAAATAGAAAGTAATAAAGAAAAATGAGGATGAGTTTACTTAATTGAAGGAGGAGCAGTGAGAAGAATCCAACTAGTGTTTACTAAATAAATAAATAAATAAATAAATAAATAAATAAATAAAACAAGGCGGTGAAAAGAGAATTTAGGAAGTTTTGGATAAGTCAGTTGTACATTAATTTCGTGGATGTAACAGAAGCGTCAGACTGTTTTAAATAAGAAAGGAAATTATGGAAATGATATAAAATTAGTGAAATTTCATGAGGTTTCCCATATTTGTTGATCACTGTTCAGAAATCCGTACCGTTTATGTAGCTCTTCTTCCCAATTGAAAGGCAGGTAGGAATCAAGAAAAGAAGTGAGACATGGAAGTTAATTATATGGTTTCTGTAACTACTTTATGTTCATCTGGGATTAGCCCAAAAACAATCTCTACTAGGCAAGATAAAATTATTGTTGAGTCTTTGGTACTTACAGTGACAGGACATAGTCAACAGGTACTTTCTGTGTCTTACTATGTAAACAAGAGAACATGTAGAGGATTACCATTTTTATCTTGCACTGAGTTATATATTAGCTATTATATTTTATTTTATTTTAAATATTTTATTTATTTATTCATGAGAGACACAGAAAGAAGCAGAGACACAGGCAGAGGAAGAAGCAGGCTCCATGCAGGGAGCCCGGTGTGGGACTCCATCCCAGGACTCCAGGATCACGCGGAAGGCAGACCCCAAACTGCTGAGCCACCCAGGGATCCCCATATTAGCTCTTTTAAAGAAAAATAACGTGGCACAGATCCAGATACATATCTGCCATTGATAATAATAAGCCCTTAATTTTACAGTTATTATGAAAATGAAATACCAGTTTCTTAACGACTGTGTGGCAGGTGTTTACATTTTAAATGTACAAGAAAATACCTGAAGTGGGAGACACCAGTTTTGTGGGATAACTCTCATTTACTTTTCTTGATTAATACTTCATATTTTTTTCTGAAATGATTCATAAGAGATATATAATCTTTGCATTCAGGGCTTGGAAAGCTTCATATGATCTACTAAATTCTGTGTCACTGTATCATTTAGCTTGTGGGAACATTTAGTATAATTGCTTTGGCTCCTCTTCCTTAGATTGTGAACCTCTCTTTGCTTCAAAAAGAGTATCTCGGATGCTATTTGGATTCGGTAAATAGGTATTTGTTACCGTTAAGAGGTTTTCTATTTTAAACGGTACTTGGCTAGTGCCCTAGACATCATATCCCTAAACTTGCCACCACATTGATTATGAAGACCCCATGAAAAAGAAAGAAAAGAAAAGAAAAGAAAAGAGAAAAGAAAGAGAAGGAGAGAGAGAGAAAAGGAAGGAAGGAAGGAAGGAAGGAAGGAAAAGAAAAAGAAAGAAAGAAAGAAAGAAAGAAAGAAAGAAAGAAAGAAAGAAAGAAAGAAAGAAAGAAAGAAAGAAAGAAAGAAAAAGAAAGAGAAAGAAAGAAAGAAAGAAAGAAAGAAAGAAAGAAAGAAAGAAAGAAAGAAGAAAGAAAGAAGAAACAGTTCATGATATGGAAAACAGACTGGTTTGAATTTACTGCCAGAATTTGGAAGGAATTCTGGATTCTTTTTCCTATATTCAGCTACATAAAATTCAAAGCATACAGCCATTGAAGTAACTTTGTTGTGAGTGACTACATACCCACCACCTAGATTTTATTTATCATTTTATTCTACTTGTTTGGTGACACATATATAACTATCTCTATTGTTGAAACTGCATTTTAAAAGGCAGTTGGTAGATTTTACTTATATGTGCAATCTACAAAACAAAGCAAATAAATAACAAAATAAAAAAAGAAACAGACTCATACATGTAGAGAACAAACTGGTGGTTGTTAGTGGGGAGTTGGGTGGTGGGGACATAAAGTAGGTGAAGGAAACGAAGAGGTACAAACGTCCAGTTGTAAAAGAAGTCTTGGGGATGAAACGTACAGTACAGGGAACATATTCAATATTCTGTGCGCTTTGTATGGTGACGGATGGTGGCCCTACTTATCATGTGAACAATGAATAAGATACAGAACTGTGGGGGGGGGGGGTCCCTGGAGGGCTCAGTGGTTGAACATCTGCCTTTGGCTCAGGGAGTGATCCCCGGGGCCCTGGGATTGAGTCCCACATCGGGCTCCCTGCATGGGACCTGCTTCTCCCTCTGCCTGTGTCTCTGCCTCTCTGTTTCTCTCTGTGTCTCTCATGAATAAATAAAGTCCTAAAAAAAAAGAAAAGAAAAAAATTTAAAAAACCAAAGCCCAGCTGTTGGGCCAACCTGTGTTGTGTGTCTGGAACCCGCTACGTGAGCTCGCCTGAAGCAAGAGGTAAAAGGGCCTCTGAAACCAGCTTAAGGTGAAAGGCTTCTTTCGAGCGAGGCCAGCACTGCTCCCCTGAGCAGTTCTGCTCCCCAAGCACACGCGCCTCCTGAGCGGCTTTGCTTGTTTTGGGGTCCACCTAGGAGAGGAGCGGAGTCCGGGAGGACGGCCTGCGCCCTGCGGCTCGGGGGCCCTGTGCGGGGCACAGGCCAGCGCCGTCCTCGGGCCCCAGCCAATGTGGCCCCTCCAGGCGCCCTTTTATTTATTTATTTATTTTTAAAGATTTTATGTATTTATTCCTGAGAGACACACAGAGAGGCTGAGGGAGACAAGGGCGCTTGACCCTGTGACCCGGGTCACACCTGGGCCGTGGCCTTGCTCCACCCCAGCCCCATGGGCTGCCCCTCTGGGCGTCTCCTTTAAAAAAAAAAAAAAAAGATTTTATGTATTTATTCCTGAGAGACCCAGAGAGGCAGGGAGCCAGACAGAGGCAAATAAGGGCGCTCGACCCTGTCATGGCCTGGGCCATGGCCTTGCTCCACCCCAGCCCCCTGGGCTGCCACTCCGGGTGCCTCCTTTTTTTTTTTTTTTTTTTTAATATTTTATGTATTTAATCCTGAGAGACCCACAGAGAGAGGCAGGGAGCCAGGCAGAGGGAGACAAGGGTGCTCAACCCTGTGACCCGGGTCACACCTGGGCCGCGGCCTTGCTCCACCGGAACCCCGCGGCCGCCCGGGGAAGGAGCTGGGTGTCAGGCCTCCTGGCGGGCGCCCAACCTTCCCCGCGGCCCAGGCCTTGTGCGAGCAGCACGCGGCCCTGCCAGCGGCGGGGAGTGTCCTGCGGGAGGGTCCCCATGTCCCCGCCACCCCCGGACGAAAGCGTGGGCGGCTGTGCCTGCACAGGGCTCCCTGGGGTCGCTACACTGCTCGCGGCCTTACACGGCACGCCTGGAAAGCGTCAGGTTTGTATTATAGCACAGTTATTTAAAAAAAAAAAAAAAAAGGCCCCCAAGGGCAGCCCCGGAGGGCCCAGCGGTTTAGCACAGCCTGCAGTCCAGGCTGTGACCCGGGATCGAGTCCCGCCTCGGGCTCCCTGCATGGAGCCTGCTTCTCCCTCTGCCTGGGTCTCTGCCTCTCTCTCTGTGTCTCTCATGAATAAATAAATAAAATCATAAATAAATAAATAAAATCATAAATAAATAAATAAATAAATAAATAAATAAATAAATAAATAAATAAATAAGATAAAGCCTCCAAGACTTGGAGGAGTTAGAGCTCAGGAGTCGTTTCTCAGGTCACTCATGCCAAAGAGCTGTAAGCAGGCACGTGTGCTTGTTTTGGCGTCGTGTGGATGCATTTAAGCGTGGAAATAGAAATATATGCATTACCACATGTGCAGTTCTGTTAGTCACTGGTGAACGATTCTGTTAGTGGGCATGGCAATCATACTGTTATTGGAACCGTTTTATGTAAAAATATTAGAGCCTGTTGTTTGCCAAAATTGTTCTGCTAATTTGGTTGCAAAGGGCAGTGCTTGAATCTTAAAATGTTTGGAATTTTATACAATTCCAATGACTTATAGGCCCAAAAAGCTAGAATGTTTGGCACTGGGACCATTCTGGGAAATAAAAGGCATAGAGTTGCTGTAACTGTTTGAGATCCAAAACAGCAAATATATTATTGTTTTACCTTGAAAATTTTTCTATATTTTTCTATATGAATAGCTTTGAAAGTAGTAGGGTTTTATACTTGCTTGTGGCTGTGCTATTTAACAGCCATGCTAATTAAGATATCCAGTGTGAATTTTTACATTGTGAAATACATTTCCTCAAAATAGAAACTCTTACCTTTTTTTCCCCTTCCAAGAAAGTTTAACAATGTCGTCTCAGATATAATTTTGCCCCTCAATTATGGGTAGATGCCCATAAGTCAAATGTGATCACTTTGTATGGATGTTTCAAAAAAATGTATCTGCATGTTTTGTTTTGAAAATTTGGTCTATAAAAATGAGAAATATCAAGGTTCCTAATATTCTCGTTTAGCTTATGATCTGTGTGTGTCACGTACAAAAAAGTTTTGTTTCTGATGTTTACATTAGCTATCAGAACAATACATATTTTGAAGTGGAAGTGACCTTAGGTTTGCTGTCAGTATCGTTTCTTGTAAATCACATCATTCTACTTGTGTTTTCCAAAGTAAATGTATTACATAGAGCAAAGAAAATCCCACTGATTCATAAATTATCTGCCTGGACCCTAAATGTTAATTTTTCAATATTTGACTTTAAATAGCTTTTTTTTTTTTTCAGATTTTATCAATTTATTTATTTGAGAGAGAGAGCACAAAAGGGGGAGGGCCAGAGGGTGAAGCAGACTCCCCTTAGACCAGGGAATTTGACTCAGGGCAGGACCCGGGGATCATGACCAGAGCCGAGGGCAGACACTTAACCGACCGAGCCACCCAGGTGCCCCTAAATAGCTGTTTTTAATCTCTTTCTATATAAATACCCTTAGATAAGATTTTCAATATGTTTCTCTTTCCCTTTAGATTGAATTTCTGACTCGTGACACTTTGCTAGAAATGTATCAGTTCCACTTAATTTTCTCACTGATGTGATAATGTGAGTAAATGTGAAAGTCTTAGTGGCTTTTGAGTGTCTCTCTGTGGAGAGTTGGCTCTCTTGCTGGAATGGGAGAGGCCGACACCCAGGGGCTCAAGTCTGGCCAATGGGAAAGTCATGGCCATTTCCTGGTGTACGTGGCATCAAGCTTTACATCATGACACGAAGAATGGCTGTTGGATCAAGTAGGCTGGTAGGAACATAGGTAGATCTCAGACTGTGTGTGGCGGGAAGGTTTTTGTGGAAGACAGAATGAATATGATGTTCATATACGAAATGAGAATCCTGTGTGCCATACACGTAACTAATGACTCTTCTCTTGTGTCCCTGTCCTGGGGGTACCATCTGTGTGATTCAGGAAAGGTCCGTGATAAAACGGTATCAGTCAGTACTCCAGGGTGGGCCTTCCTTGGGAAAAGAGAGAATCAGAGGAAGCAACTATAACTGATGACACTAGTTCTAGGTCTAAAAATGCACTCCTGTCATTATTTCCATACTTGACCTTTCATATAATATGTTTAGTATGCATTTCATTCTGTTACTTTGATTACAGATAGAGTTGTTTGTTTGTGTTTTTAAATACGCTGCTTTATAATTATTTGCCTGGAAAATGTTTTTGGCCTTTGAAGACCTAATTTGTGTACGTCAGTGGCAATAATCATTTAAATATTTTATATGCAAAATATTAACCAGTGTAATAGTTTTCCTTAGGGCAGTAATCAGAGCTCAAATAAAAACACTAATGACTCAGTTTGCAACTTTTGAATTATAGTATCACAGCATTAGCTGCCTCTAACTTAATATTATATAAATATAGTAAAAAAAAAAATACTAATCCTTGAAGAGTTAATCATGTTTTCTCCTCAACTAGGAGATGGTGGTTTGGGGATATCCCTTTTAAAACTCAGTCTTATTAAGGGGAAATAAAAGCACTATTATACAACTCCACTTGACTTGAAGGAGGGCATTTTATTCTGCAGGTGTCCTAATTTCACTTCTGGCTTGTGGGGCACTCGATGATTTTTCAGCCAAAACTGCAGTGAGACTTGGATATCTATTCTATACTGAGATGCTGAGATGCCTGAGACCAGAAAGAGCTAATTTTACTATTGAACAGCAGTTAATAGACTACCTGTGTCCAAATGCACACCTGTCGTCCCGCTACAAGCAGATGCAGACTAGAGCTTTCTTAGTGGTGCTCTCGCATCCAACATGACTCCCCACAGATTTTTATTAGGTCGGGTGTCCTCTGCTCAGCTCCCACCTGACCACCCATGTTTTGTCACCACGGAAGTAGTTTTTCAAGTGCACACAGCTGAGATTTGGAAGATTGCCAGGGTCACAATTGCTGCTTTATCTTCCAGTGACTTTGAAAGGAAGCCACGGCATGAATTGAATGCTCAAAGCTCCATCCCTGCCACAATTTGTAGTGTATTATTTCAGTTATGCTTTTTATTGCTTCTTAGGGAATTGATTTTTTTCTTTTCAATGTACCACCTTCCCTTCAATTCTCTTGTCTTAAAATGGAAAAAAGAAAGAAAGAAAAAATTAGGGCACAGGGTGTTTGGGAAGAGGAGCAGAGAGTAGGCATTTATAATCCCATGAGGATGTGAAATGGATGGAAATTATAAGACAGAAAACAACAATTGCTCTTTCATGCAACAGCAAATTATATAATTCTGGAGTGGAGGAGCTGACCTTCCAACCTTGTTGCTTTCAAACCAAGTTCTTTAAAATATAATTCAATTATCCATTTGTTTGAATGTGTTTCAGATCAAGTGTCTCCGTATTCATTAATGTGTCTGTGTCCAGAGTTTTAGGGATCTTAAAGTCGAGGTGAAATGACTCCTTTTTTTTATATAGTTTCCAAACCACAGTTATCCTTTTGTTTTTGACGTAATAATGCATTGTTTGTTCAAATAGCTCCCAGTTATTTAATGTAATCAGCCAAATGAATTTTCATAATGTGGCACGGAGTGTTAAATAGACCATAAACACTTTCAGTGCTCAATAAGTCTTATGTTAAATAGCCTTGATTTGCTTAACCCAGCATTTCCTAAATAAAAACGCTTTTACCCCATAATACCTATTTTTACCTCACTGTCTTAGATCAATATTTGTGTAAGAGACTTGCTTAGATTTAAAAGACACAGAAGGAAAAATTTATAGGCCTTGCGGGAAGAATATGGAGGTGTAAAGGGAGCTATGCTCTTAGGTTTCCAACTTACAACTCAGTAGTCGATGGCACCACTCCCCGAGAGTGGACACCGGGTGTGAATTATGACATTCATCTATGTCCTGGCAACAAAGTGGGACCGAACTCGCTTTGAAGAAAGGCACATCAAACAGTACATTTCAAGATTTGTTATTGAGAGCCCATCTTTAGAAGAAACGTGATGTTTGCAGTAATAGATTTGGTATTCTAGCTAAGTGAGAAAATTGAATCAAAAATATGAGATAGAAAGACTATAAAAGTAATTAAATCACATTTTATTCCACATGAAGATGCCTTAATCTTTCGACTTAAGCAATTGCTTAATTCCTGCATTATTGTCCTCTAAAAAGGTTCTTTGATTTAGACCATGTTATAACCAGTTATATGCCACATTATAACTCTTACTCAAAACCTCTTGCCCAGCAATAGGAGCAGAGTTGTATATTCAGAACTGGCAAGATGATTGTCTGAATGTGACATTATCTGATGACACTCAGAAAGCCATTAAACATAAAAGATACGGGGAGATACTTCATTGCTTTACTTGGATGGCACCTTTTTTTTCCCCCTTTGAGCCTAAGCAAGATTAATGTTCTCAACTGACATGATGACACATCCAGTCATGAGATGACAATGAAGTGTGTACATAATGGGAGTACGGACCTGCCTAATAAAGTGCACTACCTTAATTATTTTCTAAATACTATTAGTTTGAGATTGTGTTGAAGGTAATGGTGTTCAACTTGTAAATGGGTTGAATATGCCATTATGTTTTTACATTTATGTGCATACACCGTTTTTGTTAGCAGTGACAGATCGCCTCACTTTTGCCTTGACTCCTGTATCTCAGAAAAGTGACGGCATTTCTTATTCCCTTCGGTTCATTTTAGCAAACATTTACTGAGTAATTTCTCTAGTAAGGTACTGTGAAATTGCCTCTTGCATGAATGTAGCAAGAAAGAAGAGAAGAATCCGAGAGCACGAAATTAATTAGGCAAATATGTAATTTGGGCAAATATTTAATTTCTGGCAATCAAAGTTTATCAATGATCAAAAGAAAACAAATTAACTAGCAATGTTGCATGGAAGCAATAGATTCAGTGCAATAAGGCAAGAAATATATATTTTTAAATTTATCTGATAAGCCAATTCATTACTGAAAATGTGCCACACATGACCACTACTGGTGGCTGTTTTATCTTAATGAAGAGATGGCTTACTTTGAGAGATAGGAAACATCACTGCGGAGACATTGGACTTAAGTGTGGAATAATCAGAACTAAAAGAAATAAATAGGTGTAGGCAAAGTCATGGTCCAAATTAAACAGATAAAGGATGAATCAAGACAAATTATGTGAAAAAAAAAAAAAGACAAATTATGTGATTTTCATAGCAAGAGAAAAGACCCATACTAAGCCAAGATCTCTGGCTCTACAAATCATGAGTCAAATAAGCAGTAAATGCAATTAGTAAAAATGTTTCCTGATGAAATCAATAAGCCCCCTTTCACCTCACTTTTCAAAATTGGGCACCAGTAGGAGCTTTAATAGAACTCCTGCTGCAGTACATTGCAGTAGTGGTTTATGGCAGTGGCTTATTTAGCTCTCATTTATCACTCATTCCACAAACATGGTGCTTTATATTAGCTTGTGAATATATAAAAGCATAACTTCACGGTCCCACTTTCCCATCAAAAGGTCTCTAGCATTAGAGGAGGGACTACCTCTGGGAGTTGCTGTGAGTATAGCCTGACTTTTTCATCTCCAACAGGACAATTCCTTTGGAATTTTCTGCTATATCTTAAAAATTCATTTTTTTAAATTTCAAATTCAATTCTACATTTTTTCTTTTTTTTTCAATTCTACATTTTTTCATTTTGCATTTTAAAATAAAGTCTTACGTCTTTAGAATCCAGGGAAAGGTGGCCACAATTAACTTGAGGTTTCTTCTGTCTCCTGGGGACGCACGCAGACCCTTGTTTGAGAAACACAATATTGTACAGATACTACTTTTAAGGAGTTTGCCCTGAGGTTTTGAAATGATGTTTGCTTACTATGGGAGCCCCAGAAAGGCAGTGATGGCTGGCCCTGCATCCATTGAGAAAGAGATTTTTCAGCTGAACTTGAAAGATGGGAGTGCTTTTGGTAGCCTGAGAAAAAAAGAAAGGAGGACCTTCCAACCCAAAGGAAGGTACCTATAGGTGCTCAAGCAGTATAGTGGAGGAGGTTGGGGTGAGAGTATCTAAAGATGAAGTTGAAAAGATGAATAACCATCACCTTTTTGGCTAGCTACAGAAACCAGGGATTCGGGTCCGCATGTAGTATGTAAGTGATGCAGCGCTGAGAGCCATTTTTAATACAATCAATATGATAGCCCAACCAAATTTCTATAAATATATATTTATTTCAAAAATTTATGAACTTTCCTTATAAGCCAAGAGTATTTTGATTTCAAAAAAAAAAAAAAAAGCTAAACTGTATTGGTTTTAAATGGCAGCTGCTGTCTTGTTAGCCTCAACATCCAGCTGATTGTCATGTGTTGTTTTGGTTTCATGGTGTCAGGAAAAATCTTGATTCCTGTAGATAATTCATGTAATTGGAAAAAAAAAAATCTTTTAATGGTTTATTTTATAATCCCAGGATGATCTGTTATAAAGCCGATCTAGAAGCTTAAAAGAATCATTGGAAATTGTTTTAGTGCTGAAATACTAAGAGACCTTATCTGCTGCTCTCGGTGCTTACCAGAAGAGTTCATTTTGGGTGAAGTAAGGCAAAGTGTTGTAAGGTACCATTTAAAAATAAAATATCAATCATGTCAATGTTCAGCTCAGTCTGATATTTAGTATGAGTTAGCAACATCATTTTTACCTTACTTTGTGTGTTGACTCTAAACTAAGGTACATCGAAGACACGTTCCCTTCAGGTAACATTTTGGCCTCGAGTCAAGGAGATGACCTTGTTCAACTGGATAAAATCCTCAGCCAAAAACAAGCCAAAATATCACATCTGTGTTCTCGTTGAGATGTTTATGTCTCTTCAGCAAAAAATAAGAAAGGAATTATTTCTTTTGTTCCCAGTAGTCCACTACCAGCTTGCCTCGTAGCCAACAGTGAGCCAACAGTAGCATGACGTTGTAAAAGTCACGTCTTTTTTTAAAGAAAAAAATTCTTTTTTTTTAATATAATTTATTTTTATTGGTGTTCAATTTGCCAACATACAGAATAACACCCAGTGCTCATCCCTCAGTGGGGGTGAAAAGTCACTGTTCTATTGCAAAGACTGTATGTGAATATGAAATACGAGTCGTAGGCCATCATCTCCGGGTGTTGGGGGAGATGCTACGCTCACGTAACAGTGCATGCTTAGTGCAGCTGGTCACAGCCGCCTGAGCACAGTGAGGCCTCCTTCATACCAGCTGCCCAGCTGCCACTGTGGTTTCTCCTGCCACCACCATTGCATTCTCTTAAGAGGCTTCCCTGTGTGGTCGTGGGCGACTTAGTAGACCTCTCCATATCTCAGGTCCCTAATGGGATAGTATGATAATCCTAGTCCTATTCATAATCTTAGTACTATTTCACAATCATAGTTGTGAGGATGAAAAGAACTAACACCTGTTAAAACACTAGCCTAGTTCGTGGCAGATAGTAGGTATAAAGGATTGAATTGTATCCCCCCCAAGACAGAGGTTCAAATCCTAACCCCCCGTGCCAGTGATTTTAGGTAGAAATAAGGCCTTTGCAAGTGTAATAAGGATATAAATTAAGATGACATCGTAGTGAATGAGCGTGAATCCTCAACGTAGTCACTGAGATCCGCAGAAGAAGAGGACAGACAGGAAAGACGGCCGTGTGAAGACAGAGCTAGAGGTTGGAGTTCTGCTGACACAGCCAGGGAAAGAACACCGGGGATTGCTTGCAACCTTCACAGCATTTTGGGGGCTCCCACTCCCTGGGCATCTTGCTTTCAGACTTGTAACCATAGCTGTGAAAGTGTAAATTTCTGTTCTTTTAAACCATCACTTTGTAGTGATTTGTTAGAGCACCCCTAGAAATGAATTCAGTAAGTAATCAACAAATTGTAGCTATTATTATCGGCCTTGTTATTGAAACCCAGTGCATATTTAATGTCAGACATAAATTTTGTTTTTAATAACATCACATGGTAGCAGATATGCTAAAGCAAACTTAGAGCTTTGTTCTGTTTCATGGTCACACGGCAGTTTTATTCCTCCGTGAAATAATTTTGCAGATTTTCATTGCGTTCTACACACTGAGGTCTCAGACACATTATTGTCATAAATAGTGAACACAGATGACAAGAAGCTATCATAAAAATTTTTCATATTATAGATGAGCCTTTGGCTATGAGTGATTATTTTGGGTATGTTCCTTTTGTGCCGTTGTCAATATTGTCCTCACAGGTTGAAAAATCACATTGTCCATATACGATTTGTTACTTCTTGATCTTTACGACCTTGACTCTTCCTATCCTCAAATTTACTTAGAAATTCTCGAGTAGTATTTATTTATTTCAACTCACGTGAAATGTTTCAATACTAAAATTTAAAATAAGTGATACCCAAAACAACCCAAGAGGTTCCATTCATTCTACAAGTATTTATTGCACCCTGATATGTGCCAGGAAGATGTTCAAGGTGATTGGGACACATCAGTGCACAAAACAAAGATCCCTGCCCTATGGGGGCAATACCCCAGTAAATAAGGCAATCGTAGAATATGTGGGAAGGTAACGGGGAATGAATTCACCATGGGAAGACCATAAGCCAAAGATACATACCTCAGCTTAGTTTGAAGTCTAACCGAAAGCACAGAACATATATGGAAGTAGTATCTTTGCCTTAAGACTGGGAACAGGGAAAGAGGTCCTTTCTCACCACTCCTATTCAACATTACACTAGAAGTCCTAGATAGTGCTGTAAGATGAAGGAAGAAGAAAGAAAAAAAGAAGAAAAAAGGAAGGAAGAAAAGAAGGAAGGAAGAGGTGTCTGGGTGGCTCAGTTGGTTAAACATTGGATCTTGATTTGGGCACAGGTCATGATCTCAGGGTCCTGAGACCAAGCCTGAATCTGGCTCTGTGCTCATTGAGGAGTCTGCTGGAGAATCTCTCTGCCTCTCCGTCTGCCCCTCCCTGTGCTTGCTCATTCTATCTATATGCATATAAAATAAATCTTTTAAAAAATAATACTATTTATTTATTTTTTTTAAGGTTTTTTATTTATTTATTCATGATAGTCACAGAGAGAGAGAGAGGCAGAGACACAGGCAGAGGAAGAAGCAGGCTCCATGCAGGGAGCCTGACGTGGGATTCGATCCAGGGTCTCCAGGATCGCGCCCTGGGCCAAAGGCAGGCGCCAAACCGCTGCGCCACCCAGGGATCCCAATAATACTATTTAAAAAAGAAAAAAAAAGAAATAGCCTTTATACAGGTTGTCAGTTGAGAGGGCATCAGAGTAATAGCACCCCAGTAGTCATGAGCATCCCTACTACGACTCAATGCCAATTTTCAGTAACAAGAAACAGAGCTTCTTGAAGAAATGGCTGATTTTAGGCATGATGCAGGAAAAATAACAGATGAGCCTGGAGCATCTTACAGTGTCAGTAGGTAAGGAAATACTTTTAAAAAAAAAGAAGAAAAAAAAAAAAAGAACAAGAGAACCCACAAGAGGGGAAGGAGAGGAGAGTGTGTCAAAGGGACAGGATGCAACTGAGAAAGCTCCCAATAGCCAAAGCAGGAATAATTTGAGTAAAACGAAGTAGCTTTGGATTATAACCTGAGAATAACGGAGAATTCATGAGTCCATAATGCTATGAGAAAGAATAAAGCTCCCATGGAGAATAATTCCAACTAATTTGTGTAGGTAATTCTTCTACCTTCACAGAGGTGGAACATAATTTCCCTTGTCCTGGAGGCTGAGCTGTACATAGTGACTTTCTTCCAGAGCTGATAGTTTGCAAAGTGGAGAGAAAAAGAGTAGCCCCGCCGAGGAGCACCCCGACGAACACGACTTCAGCCAGATGAGTGCCGTCCGCACCAGTAGCAACAAGCCACATCTGTACTCTGTACCCTTGATATGATGTGATGAGAATGGCACTTCGCCTCTCCGGTCTCCTGTCCCAAAACCACAGACCCAGTCTAATCCTGAGAAAAACTTCGGACAAGCTCCAGTAAAGGGACATCCTTCAAAATACCCGACGTGTACTTCTGAAAACCGTCAAGGTCATCAAAAACTAGGAAAGGCTGAGGAACAGTCAGCCTTGAGGAGCTGAAGGGGACGTGATGAGTCCGTATAGCCTGGTATCGTGGTTGGGAACCGGGGCCAGAAAGATGACATTGGATCAAAATTAAGTGAATCGAATTAAGTCTGAATAAAGTAAAGAGCTTAGTTGTTAAATGTATAAATATTAGTTCATTAATTGGCAAAGGTTCCATATCAGTGTAAGACGTAAATCATAGCAGAGATTTGGGCAGGGGGTACACGGCAACCCTGGGCTGTATGTGCACTCCTCCTTCGTGTCCATAACCAGTCAAGTAAAATACACCGTCTGTTAAGAAAAAAAGAACAGTGATCTTGCTTGTGCAGTGTCACTGGGGTGAACGTTTGGGGCTGACTTGGGAAAAGCCTGCTGCAAACAAACTGCCTCTCAGTCATGCGTGCTAATGTCCTGGGGCCTTAACAAATTACCCCAACCGAGTGGCTTACAATGGCAGAAGGTTTCTCCCTCCCAGTTCTGGAGGCCAGAAGCCTAAACTCAAGGTGTCAGCAGGGCCATGCTCATGTCTGAAGGTTCCGGGGGGGAATCCTTCCTCGCCTCTTCCAGTGTCTGGTGACTTCCGCTGTGCGTGGAGCGCTCTGACAGATGCTTAGCTGCAGTCTCTGCAGGTGTCTCCACAGGCCCTCTCCCCTGTGCCTCTCTGTTTTCTCCTAGTGTGTCTCCTGACGATGCTCACCATTGAATTTAGGGCCCACCCTAATCCAAGGTGATCTCATGTTGAAATTCTTCCCTTAATGACCTCTTCAAGGAGCTTAATTGCAAATTAGGCTCCATTGGGGTGCTCCAGAGAATGATATCTGGCTTGGGGATCACTGTTCAGCCCACTTAGCCATGCCATCGGCCTAAGGTATCCAAATCCTTGGATGGCTAAAGAAGCCCGTCGAAAAATTAATCTGCAGTAAAAATGAACATACTAGTGGTCCACCAAGTGTTAGAGTTGTCTTAATGATGATTATAATAATAGGTAATCATTATTTTTGTAAAGATGTATTTATTTGAGAGAGAGAGCGTGAAGGGGAGGAGCAGATGGAGATGGAAGGAGAGAATGTCAAGCAGACTCTCTGCTGAGCACGAGGCCCTGACTCGGGGCTCGATACCATGACTGGTAAGATCATGACCTGAGCCAGACGCCACCCGAGCACCCCTATACGAGGCGATCTTACTGAGCTCTCCCTATATGCCGGGTACCCATATGACCGTTTTTCCTATATCATCTCTCTTATGCTTCATATTTCACTTTTCCTTGAATTTATAGATGATGGAATTGAGGCATTGAGACGTGGAGAAACTTGCCTAAAGTCACACAGCTAGTAATTTTCAGCCTTCTGTTAATAATATTTATTGTAGTTAAAATCCTGCAAGATAAAAATGTGTATCAAACATCTGTAGAAATTCTGAATCCCTCTCTGCAACCTCAGGATTCCACTTCAAGGCTTCCTAGATTCCTGGGGGGCATTGAATGTTTTTTCAGCTGCTTGATGTGAAGAAAATTTATCAGTCCCCTTAGCTGGGGGCTCCTTGTGACTGAGAGTGGTAGTGCTTTTTTTAATTTATAGGATGTCAGGTAGGATTGCATCTCCGTTATCTAGCTATCATCCCATCGACTCTTACCTTCTCTTTTCAATTTCTATTACCCTCTGCAAAGGATTTACTTGCCTTTGGGTTTCCCTTTCATTAGGATCATTTCCACCCCTCTCGACCACTCCCCATATGCACGCACACATATGCTTTTTCATCCATTTAATTTGTGTCTTCCCCCCCAAGAGTTAAAAATCCTATCTGAATGATGTAAAGACTTATAAACTCTGCTACAAGCAAATGTAGTATTTCTAAAGGCTGGTGAAAGCATGGAGATGCCAAGTAAATGTATAAGATGAAATAAGTGATTCAAATAGAACAATTAACAGATGGCAGGAACAATTATATATTCATATTTCTGGCCAACAGCATTTGGTACATATAATTACCTTACAGGTGTTAACTGCCCTTCTATCATGGAATGAGACATCTCTGAACACTAGAGAGGCGCAGTTAAATGACTGATGGCCACAGATTAGTAAAAATCCTATTGGCTCATTTTTTTTAAAAAGGCATGAATCAGAAAGCTAAATTCAGTTCTTAGAGTCTAGTGCTAAGTTCAGAAAAAAGTGGAACTTGAACAGGAGAGCAGGTGTGGTGTAATCTTAATGTTGATTGCTGGGGTGGGGGAAAAAAAGCCCTGAACATTAAGAGATATTTAAAATTCACTCAACATTTGGAAGGTACAAAGTCCAAACGGCAATAGTTTAGGGAGAAGGAAGCAGCTGTTACAAAAGGATTCCTTTGAGTTTTAAAAAATTACCTGAGTTTTTATGCAAAATGGCATTCTAATACTGTTTTCAAAAAACAAAAAGCTTCTGTATAGATTAGTTTGTATATGTTTCTTTATAACCTGAAGAGTATTATCCTAGAATGCATAAATAATTCTTAATGTTAGCATTTCTAATGTTTTAATCATTTTGACCAGAGATACTTGAAAACAGAGATAAACAGACACGTGCACAGATTAGGTCATTCAAGAATCATCACTTTTATTTTTGTATTGTGAAGAATAAATATTTGATTCTTCCACTTAACATTTCTGTCATCTGCAGCTGTCAGCCTCAGGAAGGATCAAATGAATCTCAGTCCCCACTGGCACGGAAATTGTCTGATTAAAACTGGGAAATTGCAGGATGCCCGGGTGGCTCCGTGGTTGAGCGTCTGCCTTCAGCTCAGGGCGTGACCCCGGGGTCCTGGGATCGAGTCCTGCATCGGGCTCCCCGCAGGGACCTGGCTTCTCCCTCTGCCTGTGTCTCTGCCTCTCTCTGTGTCTCGCATGAATAAATAAACACAATCTTTAAAAAATAAGAAAATAAAAAATAAATAAAACTGAGAAATTGCCTCACTTCCCTTCTAGCCAACTCTTAATCTCTGCATGTGTGCTATATTCAGCACCATAATTTCATGCTTATTGGTATTACTTTCATTTATTTTTTGAAGCTGTATTTTCTAGATTATTGTTTTGTTTTACAAAGTAATAATTTTATAATGATTTTGTAAAGTCGAACTTTGTGACTCTTCTCAGGTATTTTATTCGTTGTTGGACAGTAGTTATTACTCGATAAATATTTTTGAATGATTGAGAAAAACCTATTCTAAATAACTAGTTTTTTATTATACTTCTTAGCTTCTAATTCTGAAGAAAAAAAAGAGAATGGAGTTTTTCCCCTACAGATTAGGGGGAAAATATTCCTTCAGTGAGTTTAGTTTACTATGAGTTTAGTTAGTTTACTCTAAGATATATTTTTGGTAGCATTAATTTGTCCAACTAATAGACTGTTATGGGGGCACGTATTTATTGTGATAAATGAAAAAAAAAATATATATATATATATATACACTGTGATAATGATATCTTTATCATTTTTTCCTTTGTAATTAAAATCTTGATTTTTGGTAATGTAAATATTTTTATTAAATATGTCATAATTTCCTTTTAGCATTATATTGCCTCTGATAATAGTTGCAATCAAGTATGAATTTTTTTTTTTTTTAATTTAAGGTGAAAAGCGGGTTTGGCTCCTGTTGTCTAAAATATTCATCAACAAACAGGATGCTTTTAATTTTCCTTTTTTCTTGTGCAGTTCTGCCCTGATCACGGTGAATTGTCAGTCAAGAAGCAAACTTTTCCACAAGCACTTACATACATAAAATACAATCATTAGCACGGATCTTCCCTTTTACCTGGTTTCCAGGTTGTAGTAGTGCATTAGCATTAAACAGTAGTCACGCTACCCACGTGGCAATGTGTATTCAGTGTGTTTTTGATAGATTTCTAATAGCAGAATCACTGTATTCAAAACAATCCAAAATTGACAGAAAGATATATGTGTGATGACACCCTTGTTTAAGGGTGGAAACAGCTTACAAGTTTCTGATTTGGGGCTCATTGAAAAAGAAGAAAGTTGCATTTCCGCATAGGAGACCTAAGAATAATATCTTCAAATATTTCTTAAGAACTGGTATTTATTATGAATGGTATTTATTAAGAACAAAATACCATTATTGGGAATATAATCTCAATTTTTAACCCTGTCTATGAAAAGAGATTTGCATAGCAAAAAAACTAGAATTGGTTTGAAAAAAAAAAAAACAAATAGCATCATCCTTAAAAATGGGATGAAGGCTATAATTGTATAATCAGAGTTGTGTAGTCTCTAGTAAATTAATTAGGAATATTTATTTCAGATAACATTTTTTCAGATTTCATTGGACTACGATATAGTCTTCTTTCTGCAATACTATAATCTTGGACAACAGATTTTACCTTATTTCTAAAATAGAGATAGCAATAAGAACAATCTTATCTTCCTGTTATTGTTGGAATTAAAGAGTATGACATATAAAGCACTTAAATAAGTGCCCGGCTCAGAACTGTTGCTTAATATGTGCTCTCATTCATTAATTTTTAAAATATGTCCATGGGGAATATCTAACAAATATATTAAGGCTTTTCTCATAATCATTGTAGTGACTCATTTTCCATTACACTTACACTCATTCTAGTGTTGTGAAAATAATATGGAAATAGGAAAGAAAAAAAAAAAAAAAACCATGATTGAGAAACCGATGTAGAACTGAAGTCTTTCTCTTTAGGGATGAAGTCAATTTGGTCCTTGAGTAAATTTACTTTTCTAGCTATTATTTTCTTACAGTCAGCTTTAGCCTATTCCTGGAAATAATTGCCAAAGCCAGCAGCACTATTAGAAATAAATCCTTTGAGAAAATATTTTCAAGCCACTATCATATAGTTCCAAAATTTCTCAATATACCTAAAGAAGTTTATGAAATGTTTTTTAGCAACAAGTTAAAAACACAAAACCTTTTATATTCTAAGAGACTTTGTATTCTTCATTTGGAGAATATAGTTGATACTTAACAATCATCTAAAACAGAATGTCTCTTTGAGCTTTGAAAATCAACATACAAAATAACAATCAAAAAGTCTAACTTTTTAAACAGATCCCTGGCATGTCAGTTTATTTTTTATTTAGTTATATGTTCATGCTAAATATTTTTAAAAATACATTTTTATTACTGGAGAGAATCAAGCCCATAAAAGTATGTTTTACTCATAGTAGATTTCATTTAATTAATGGATTATGCATTAGTCTAGCAGATGGGTGAAATTTAAATTTACTCATGTCACTTTAATTTGTTCGCCTGGCTTTTTCAAAGCAGCTGATTTGTTCTATTAGAGTATTTAAATAATGTTTCTGACTGTTCTGTTCAAGACTAAATAGACCTTTACCTGAGTGAAATCCAATAAGTGAAGTGGATTAACAAAAGTTATGTATGGGGAAGGGAAATGCTATTGTGGCTCAGAACTTCTGTTAAAGTTTGAACTTTTACAAAACAAAGCTAAGGAAAGCTGATGACCAAGGATTAACAGGTAATTTCCTTCTCAGATTTAAAAATATAATCGGTAGAAAACTAGCCCAGAAAGAAAGGGCTGGCTTCTCAATGGAAAGAGGTTAATAGGGGGTGCCCTCAAGATCAATTTTAGTACTGATGGTATTAAATCTATTAAAGATTTAGGAGACGAGATGGAGTTTTGCTAATGTCATCATTTCATTTTTCGTAGTAAAAACAGGGAAAGATTAAGAGCACAGCTAAAAGAAAAACGTACATTTTTAAAAATCTATTTGCCATTATAAAAAATCAAGAGTCAATCCCAAACTTTTGACTATCTTGTACTTACGTGTTAATGGCTCAAAGAAAATCAGCTGGGGAAAACATTTCAAGCTTTATTATTAACATCAGAGAAGAAATGATGTGTAATTCAGCTTTCTTCATCAAAAGAAGTATCCATATCAAAGGAAAATAATATAAACACCAAAATTGTATATAGGGCAGGACTACTTATTTCTTTTACTTCCAGATTTGGGACTGGACAGCTGACACTGGTTTATGGTATTTGCTCAACACACATGCCATGATGCAAGTCCATGGTTACCTAGATGTATTGCCATTGGGTGCATGTTGAGTCAAAGATCCCTTTACTGGAAAATGTGATGGATTGAAGAATAAGTGGAATAAGGTCCCTATGACTATTATATATTATCATCGTTGTTGTTTGCCTGTGAATATTGTTGTAATAAGAAAACCTTTAGATAATTCCTGGATTTCTTCTTTCTGCACTAAGGCAGGCCCTTGTGGAATTTGTACATTTTCCTGCACTTGGATCGTATTTACTCAATCACAAATAAATAGCTAAATTATGAAAATACAAGAATCTCTAGAACACTGTAAATACTTATATCCTGAAAACTAGACTACATTTAAAAAAAAAAAAAAGCTATGTCAATCTTAATGGATAAAAATAAATTTGCCTGGAGATTTAAAATACAGAATGCTGCAGAATGCACACGTAGCAGATTATACAATGCCGTCTTTGGGAAATACCTATTTCTGTGGCCAATATAGTCGAACGTATTAATTTGAGGTTCTTCCTTCTAAAGTTTGAAAGTCTGCACAACTAAAAATGTTACATTCTTTTCAACAGTGTTATCTGATCAATTCGTTTTGCTTGGTTGTTATTGAATGTATTTTCATGATTACTGTAAGTTACAATCACACAAAGCTTAGTATAGAAGATTGGTTTCCCAGCTGCATTTTACAAAACTCTGTTTTCCTGGAAGAACTTGAGGGGATCGTGAAAACTGCCATCCATGATTCTGAAATCCAGATAAAATTGTTCATCAAAACAGCTTTGCTATTTCTGTTAATTATTTGATACTTAAGAATTTAGTGTTATAAATTTGAGATTTAAAACTAGATTTTAGTAACAGCTTTATTTCTTCTTCTGTTTTTCAACACAAGATCCTCTGTCTACCAGCATTTAAGAGCCACACGAACAGAGCCTTGGAAGGGCTTGTAACTTTTCCATGATCACACAGCTAGTCGTGGGTCTGGATTGGAGCCATGCAGTCCAGCTCCAGAGACCCGGCTCTTATCTCCTGCAACATATTGCTGCTTGCTAGTTTAGGTATAGGATCATGGACTTCCTTTTCAGTCTTAATTGAATAATTTAATTATTTTTATTTTTTATGTTTTTTTAAAAGATTTTATTTATTTGAGAGACAGAGACAGCGACAGAGATAGCACCAGCGGGGAGGAGAGGGAGAAGCAGGCCCCCCATGGAGCAGGGAGCCCAATGCGGGGCTAGATCCCGGGAACCCGGGTCATGACCTGAGCCGAAGGCAGACCCTTAACTGACTAAGCCACCCAGGCACCCCTAAAGCCCACTTTTAGACTTGTGTTTCAAATCTGTCTCCTATATATCATTTCATTTCATAGTCCCATCAAGCCTGAGAGCTGTTGTAAGGTAGATATTAATATTCCCATTTTTTTAATAGCAAAATGGTCCCATAAAACCGTAGCATGAAAGTTCTCCCTTTACTCTTTTAATTAATCTTAAACGATCTCTAGTCTATACCAGATGCTTCCAAAGTTCAGTTTTATAATCCATGTTCCTTGTGGCTGTTTGCACTTCTGTTTGCCATGTGTGCGAGCAGAGGCTGGGAGGAGAGCCCTGACTCGGGCACAAGTGTGTCCCCGAAGGACCTCAGTGCTGACTGTCCTACCTGTGGGCCGGGGGCCCCGGGGTCGGGGCGGATGTCACCCAAAGGCCCCACGGATGAGGGATGGTGTCGGGTCAGGGCCCCAGGAGCCCAGAGCCCCCGTGATCTCGGGGTGGGGGTTGGCCAGGCTTGGGCCCCCTGAAGGGCACCTGCCGGGCCCGGAGCTGGAGCTGCCTGCGTCGGGCCAGGGGCACAGGCAGGGCATGGGAGGGCCGTGTTGGAGGACTGTCGCCCCGGAGGATGGCATTTCTGTTTAAGTTTTTTCAACCATGGGGATTCCTGGATGGCTCAGTGGTTTAGCACCTGCCTTTGGCCCAGGGCCTGATCCTGGAGTCCCAGGATCGAGTCCCATGTCGGGATCCCTGCATGGAGCCTGCTTCTCCCTCCTCCTGTGTCTCTCTCCTCTCTCTCTCTATCATGAATAAATAAATAAAATCTTAAAAAAAAAAAAAAAGTTTTTCAACCATGAACTTACGCTGCGCTCATGACCAGCTTGGTGGATGCGACCAACGTGAAGCCTGCAACCTGTTCACACGAGGGCCCCGCTGGGGACACCGGCCGCCCCAGACCCCCTGCCCGGCCCACACTCGCAGCCCCTCCTTCCCACCGCCTTTATGCCCGGGGCCTGTGGGCTGCCTCGGGCCCCCTGATGCCTCCTGCCCCCCACATCTCCCCTGCGCGGTCCTGGCTCCTGGCGGCTCCTGACCACACTTCCCACAGCTTGAATTCAGCACCGTGTTACGGCCTTAGGCTGTGGACGGTCGGCTCTTAAGGCCTCTGTGTGTGTGTTTACATGTGTGTGGCTGTGACCTCTTGTGTGTACACAAAAACAGTTACCAGCACCTCCTAGCTCTGCATGTTTTCCTGCTTGCTGGGGGTGCGTGTGTCCTGCGCCTGGTATGTAATTGGTGGAATCAACTGGGGAAGCGCCACGTGTGGGCTTGGGCCCCTTCCAGCATGACTGCTGCAGCAGGAGCTTTTGCCCGGGGACCTGGAAACGAGCATATAGCATTGGGAATGAGGAGGTTATTGAGGAGGCTACTGCCTTGTTCTGGGCGAGCCCCCAGTACCGAGGACAGGATAAATTTTGGAGCAGGAGATAGCAAGATTTGGGACTTGATTGATAGGAGTGTATGGAAGGAGGGGAAAACCGGCATCTGTTGGGTTTGAGCAAATGAGCAGGTGACTACAGAAAGAGGCGCCAGTGGGGAAGGGAGGTAGGAACAGTGATGATCTCAGCTACCCACACGATTCTCAGTTGCCTGTCAGAAATCAGAGTGCACTCACCCAGTGAAACGGGCTCTTCTAATCCATCACTAAACTGAACGCAGAAGAATATGGCCTCTGAACTGTATGTGCCAAACTATATTTAGGCGCCAAGTTTAGAAGAGGCTTACTGAATTATTAAGGGAGATTAGGACTCCTCTTCCCCTAGAGGCATTTTTTTTTTTTTTTAAGTACACAGATGCATTTGTCTGCTGTGTTTTGAAAATGATCTTGCCCAGGCAAGGGAATTGCCAGCCCTGCTCACCTGTGCAGGACTCCCCCAGAGCTCTGAAACCACCATCCGCTTATCCTTATGTTGCATCTGTCACATGCTTCTGGTGTACCACGACTTTGAGAAGCAAATGGTTTCCCTTCACTAAGTCAAAAAGCCATTGTGATTCACTAAAGTGTGTTCTCTCCGTCATAAAATCCAAGGCCAAATCACATGTTAACTTTAAAAAGGTACTGATTTTTCAATGACTTCCTTTTCCAAGTACTGTGTTTTCATCCAAAAAAGTCCTAATATATACGTTAGAAAGCCGTATCATATATACAGTCGTGAATGCGATTATTTTTGCAAGTTTTTACCCCATTTTCTTCATGAAATTTCTGTGTAATCCAAACTAAGTGCAGAAAGCAAGAGCATGGTGTCATTCAAATAAAATACAAATGAAGCATGCTATATTAAAAATTTTGCATATTAAGCTAGAGTCCATTTCCAAAAGTAATTTCTTTGTCAAGCAAATCTGTAACTATCCTCATAACCAGCTGTCTGGCTCTTCAAGATTTACTTCACCATGTTCCAACATGGATAGTGAGAGTAGACACTAGGAGAAGAAATGCGTTACAGCTATGAAGCCTTTACCAAGGGGGCCCCTGGGTGGCTCAGTGGTTGGGGTTCTGCTTTGGGCTCAGGTCATGATCCCGGGGTCCTGGGATCGAATCCCACGGCAGACTCCCCACATGGAGCCTGATTCTCCCTCTGCCAGTGTCTCTTCCTCTCTCTCTCCCTGTGTCTCTCATAAATAAGTAAGTAAAATATTAAACAACAAAGAAAGAAACCTTTCATCAATACCCTCTCCTCCAACCTCACAGGTAGAATTGAGCATTCATTTCATCCTAAGTCATTTATAGATACACCTGCTCTGTGTTAGATATTGTGCTGGATTCTGGGAATTAAAAAAAAAATTAGCTCTTTGAGGAACCTCCACACAGTTTTCCAGAGTGGCTGCACCAGTTCACATTCCCACCAACAGTGCAGGAGGGTTCCCCTTTCTCCACATCCTCTCCAACATTTGTGAGCAGTGGGTGTTATTCTATATGTTGGCAAATTGAACACCAATAAAAAATAAATTTATAAAAATAAATAAATAAATAAAATAGCAAAACCATTAGCAGTGCTCACATTCCAGTAGTAGAGACAAGCATCTACAATAGTAATTTAGAAGTATAAATTCTATGGTAACAGTAATCAAAAGGCACTATAAGAGCATTTGTGCTTTTGTATGCGGCATAAGGGAAGGATTCTTGGAGAATATCCGAGCTAATGGGGCCTGCCTTTGGCCCGGGCTGTGATCCTGGAGTCCTGGGATCGAGTCCCACGGCGGGCTCCCTGCATGGAGCCTGCTTCTGTGTGTGTGTGTGTCTCATGAATAAATAAATAAAATCTTTCAAAAAAAACCTGAAAGTGGTATTTGTTTCATATTTGAAAAAAAAAGTCACCAATTGAAATTTTATTACTTGTATATAGATTTAAAGATAAATATCAAAAATGTCTTAAGTTCTAGATATATTCTGTATTTTCTTTTTTCCTTATTTCCTATAACTTAGTCATACTTATAGGTCAACGGGAATGACCACTGGCAAGTATTTGGTGACTGTATAGTCTGAATGTTTGGATCTAATGTGGAACCAGAAATGACAAATACCAATGTTTTATTGGAAAGTACTCTTACCGAACTATCAGATTCTCAATTGGCAAGCATATCCTACTCAGAAGCTAGAGTTAAATATTTTAACTTAGGATTTAATAATACATTGATTTTAATGTTTTTTTTCCTGTTTTCAGCACTAGAAATTATGTTTTTATATTTTGTTGCAGTAGTGGGTGTGTTTTTAAATAATCTGCTGATAGGATACCAATCTCTTCCTCTACAAATACAGAAAACCATTACGTAAACTTGCTTGTGATTGTATCATTTGGACTCCTGTTCCATCGTCCTAAGAAGTCTTTCTGATCCTTTTGATGAAGTATGGTGATATTTTAGCCTTGATGTAGTAGTTTTAGACTATTGAATAAATTAAATATATTGCTGAAATCAGATTATTTGGGCATGCCACTCAAAATCATTGAAATGCTCTTTAATAGCATGGTTAGTGTCAGGGGAAAAATGTGTTTATTGTGTTTATTGGATTCTTCATTTGGAAAACCTACGTGAGCTTCATTCACCTCCGTAATCAACAGACCTGAATATGGCAAAGGCAGTCTTCTATTCACTGCCCATTTTTTTCACTCAACACATGGAAAAGAGAAGGCAATTATAGTCATCATTTTATGATTTCCCTCAATAGTGAGTCAGGCTCAGGTAGCATTATGCTTGACTCTTGACTGTTCCCAATGAAGCAAACATCTATGTTGACATTCGAGTTTTATTTAACTCTCATTTCCAAGTGCCAGCCTTCCCCTCTGCATTAATAGCTGTGTTTTCTCAGTGTTGAATTCACTGTCTTGTTGCTGCATCTGTATGTAGTCTTGGTTTTGGGGAATGACTGGTACCAAAATTTATGGAGCATCGTGCCCTCAAGTTTCTCCCACTCATTCATCAAGAGCACATCCTCTGTACATCAGTGATTTATTCAACTGTTAAATGGAGCGTCTGGTACTACTTACAAGAGACGACCGTTCCTGCTCTACATCATACATGCGTCCGTGATGGCATTATGTCATGTCTAACAGTGTTCACTGATGCAGACATTTTGCCAATAGCTTTCCTGATTTTTTTGAGGGCATAATATTTATCATTAATTTTCTCAGTGCCTTTCTAGGCCTCTCAGAATATCATGAATTTGAAATCTACCTTTGGTCTTTCCTTCTCTGGGTTAACTAAAGTTATTAATTTTATCATGGAAAATATTACTTGCTCTCCTTCTGTAAAGTAAAAACTTGCTTGGCTTACTAAAAAGGTGAATGAGCTTGTTTTGAAAATGGTGAGAGGCTATCAATAGATGTAAGCCACTATTTAACAATAATTTATTATGGACAGTACGATGAGACCTAGAGATGGATGGATCCCCAGTATAAGAAAATTAAGTACTACTCAAGTTGTGCTTCACTTTTTGTGCTCGGGTCCTTTTTTTATTACTGCTCGTCCTAGAACAAAGAGATTCACATCATATTTTGGCATTTGATTCTTGTTCATTCTTTATGTTAAAGACCTGGATATGTTCATCACTGGTTTTAGGCTTTGATGAACCAGTTCTGCGACACTGATACATTTTTAATTGTTGCTACTTAGCAACAGAAATGTACAGATTAAGAAAGCAAATTTAACATGTGTGAATAGTAACACAGCTTGAAAATAAGTTAGTTGAGAGAACTGGACCAGCACAGTCCTTATGGAAGCTGTGTGCTATTAATAATGTAACAATTATTAAGAATGTAAGTGGGTTCATTGAAAATCATAATTAAACTTACATTTTAAACTTCTGAAACATGTAGAAAAGGGCAAAGATGGGAGGGGTGAGGCTCATTTAGAAGGTTGATGTGGCTGTTCATTTGCATTTAGCTACTCTGATGGGTTTTTTAAAAGATTTTATTTATTTATTTGAGAGAGAAAGAGGATGAGCAGTGAAGGAGGGCAGAGGGAGAGGGAGAGGCAGGCTCCCTGCTGATCAGGGAGTAGGATATGGGGCTGGATCCCAGGACCCTGAGATCATGACCTGGGCTGAAGGCAGACACTGAACCAAGTGAGCCACCCAGGCGCCCCTACTCTGACATTATTTAAAGAGCTATAATAACAATAATATAAATTAAATGTAATTATGGGAACTTAGTGGATATTTTACATTTAAAATGTCCCACTAAATTTTATTTATTTATTTATTTATTTATTTATTTATTTATTTATTTATTTATTTATTTATTTTGTTCTAGTAAATTTT
This sequence comes from Canis aureus, assembly GCF_053574225.1. Lineage (NCBI taxonomy): Eukaryota > Metazoa > Chordata > Mammalia > Carnivora > Canidae > Canis > Canis aureus. Next base: position 67,243,665 of record NC_135611.1, on the reverse strand, counting down.
AATCTCCAGTGGAAAATTTTACACACACACACACACACACACACACACTTTATTACTTCTGTTCTCTAGGTTTCTTAATACAAATTCTGTATACTGTTAGAAACTTGAGTATTGTTTCCAGGTTGCCAAAATTAGGTTTTAATTCTGGCCAAACCATCCATAAGTTACTCAAGCCCTTCCTATTCCAGTTTCATATTTTATAAAATTGTGGGGGGAGATACCAGTCTTTTAGAGTTGTTCTGAGCATTAAAGCAAATATTATACTTAATACTTTTTCCATAGCACAGACACTCTGGATTTAATACTTAAATGCCTGTACGTTTTCTCTGCACTATGTAATCACATCAATAAGTTAAAATTTTGGTTTGCTTCTTCTGTTGTTTTATAGTGGGATTTTACTGACAATACTTAATTGTTTAGGCTAATTTTTCTTCACTAAAATGATCAGATGAGCTTGTTATGTTAGCATCCTATAGAGGAAGCAATAAAGTTAGTATAATTTTTAAACAGTCTGGTATTGGCACTGAAACAATACAGGCTCTTAAAATGGTTCCTGGAACAACTAATTCTGAGTGAAGTATATTTCCTCTGATATTAAGGGTTTTGGTTTGATTTTGGCATGACCTGGTGACATGATGAAGCAGTTGAGATCATTTTCAGATCTATGTGAAATGAAAAGAAAATTGCAATGATGAGATGGTTGACAAATGAAAAGAAATGCACTTGTGTCAAAGAGAAAAATAGAGGCCTCTGGCTGCGGGTCCTTGGCACACGTCCACGAAGGGGGCTGCTCTCTCGCTCAGCACGCAGTGTCATCTCAATTATGTCTCTCTATGTGAGTCTTCACCCCGTGATGTGGAGCTGCAGTGAGGGAATCGGGCTTCCCATTGGAGAAGTTTGACAATCCTGCTTTTCCAAAATGTGATAGTATTATTATTTAACAGAGATATTTTCATTATATTTTGAAAAGAGCGGTGATGTGTATAACTTAAATAGGCAACACTTAAATTTAAGAACACTTTTTTGTTTCAGGTTTTGGTAAGATAACTGATGACTTGTAATTTATTTGTAATTATTTATAGTTACAAATTTATAATTGTTTGGGGTTTTTTTGTTTGTTTTTTTTACTGGAACATGACTAGTACTTAAAGACATTGGATAAATACCATTTATTTCCCCATCACTTTGTGCATTGTACTCCTTTGGGCTGGAGAACCTAAGCTCATCCAAGGAACATCAAAAAGATGAGATTATTATCTTTATTTATTTTTTTTTATTTTGTGGATTGTTTATTGCAAAAGCAGAGGAAAAGAGATGATTATCTTTAAAAGAAACAGATTTAATGTGTTCATTTAGTGAAAACTAATGAAGTTATTCTTCATTCAATAGGTTAATTTTAAGTGAGCATCTACAAATGTGTCATTGTGCCTAAATCCATGATCAATGCAAAGAAATATGGCATAATTTGTGTCTTTGCAAAATGCACAGTCCCGTTGGAAGAAAATGGCATTCTAAAAGCCTAAGAAACACTCAAATTAGACCGTGTTACCTTTACCGGGAGAGTAAGATAAAAAGCCACAGTCACGATGATGAGCTTGAATAATTGTTTTAGTTAATATTTTCAATATGCAATTTTTAATATGTCAGAAGGCGTGAATGATATTTTTGAAAAAGGATTCCCTAAATAATTATAATCACACTGTGAATGTTTTAAGAAAAATGTTACAAAATGTCTTTAAAATATATATTTCTGATGTTCTTCATTCCTTGATGAACCAGACAAATGAGTTATACTTTACTTCAGAAAATGCATACAAAATTGCACCCTCAAAGCATGTAGAAGAAAAAGAAATGGGATGGAACTGCCATACCTTAGTTGCTGAGCACTACATTTTAATGATTTTTTAAGGCCTTCCACTTAACTATGTTTTTTTTTTTTTTAATAAAACAAGCAAGCAAAAATCCTATGTGCTAGTGAAGTATAAGTAACCTTAATTGTTGAAGTGTAATTATTTAAGTTTTTAAAATGAGTTTACCTATGAGAATTAGTAGATGACTGGATAGACAGTACTAATTCAAGAAAAATCATTATGATTTCAGAAGAATCAAAAATTAGCCACTTGGATATTTCTTTAAATGAAACCCAGTTTTGAAGAATTCATAGGAAGGTACTTTTTCTTAGGTGCTCAAATGGTTTGTACTTACCAGATTCTCTTTTTACATTTTAAAATTCATACTGAAATGCTCCAAGAAAGCATTAGAGTATATTAGAATATTATAAATAGCTACAGCTTGATCATGACATTTGGTTGCTGGCAATGTCCTTGAGCAACCATTCATGTGGAAGATAAATAAACAACAAAACCCTTTAAACAGCTTTCCCCTTAGCTTTACAATTCAAAACCAGAATTCTCGAAATTTTCAGCACTGGCGTTTAATGATACATCGAAACTTCACTTGCAGAGAAAGAGTTTGCATTCATGTACAAAGATGAATGGGAAGGCTCAAGGGATTCAGTTTAGCAGAAAAGCTTTATGTTTAACAGCATTATCTATTCTTTTTAGTTTTTTATTTGTTAGATTCCTGTTAGATTGGGAGGCTGTTTTTATTTCTACTTGGCTGTTTTCCCTAGTATCTTACACACATATTCTTCAAGGACCTGAAAACGGACAAAGTAATTCAGAAACGTACTTTTTTTTTATCCAAAAAGTATTTGATTTACATTTTGAAAATTATAGATGAATGCTTTTATTTTCTATACAGAGGTAGACGATGGATTACATAGCCATAGATAACAGGTAATCCAATTTGGGGGAAAAAACAAAAGCAAAAAATAACTTCTTCCCAACTATCTTCAGTTTTTTTTTTTTTTAAGATTTTATTTATTTATTAATGAGAGACACACACAGAGAGAGAGAGAGAGAGAGAGAGGCAGAGACACAGGCAGAGGGAGAAGCAGGCTCCATGCAGGGAGCCCGACATGGGACTCGATCCTGGGTCTCCAGGATGCGCTCTGGGCTGAAGGTGGCGCTAAACCACTGAGCCACCCAGGCTGCCCGATTTATTTTTTTTTTTAAGAAAAAGACTTATTTATTTATTCCTTGAGAGAGTGGGGAGGGAGAGGGGGCTGATGAAGGGAGAGAGAGAAACTCCAGCAGACTTCACGCTGAGCATGGAGCTGGACAGGAGGGCTTCATGTCACAACCGTGAGATCCTGACCTGAGCTGAAACCAAGAGTTGGTCACTTAACCGACTGTACCACTTCGGTTTCCCCATCTTCAGGATTTTATTCTTGAAGGTGATAATGTTATTACACCCCTACTCCAGAATTACAATAGAATTAACAGCCACATTTCATTCATATAATGTGCCACGTAGTTTTCTAAGTACTTCACGTGTAGTATCTTATTTAATCCTTACTATGGCTCTTTGAAGTAGATATTATTTTTCCCCCTTTTCTTGGATTCAGGAATTGGTGCATGTGGATGTTTAGTCATTTGCACTTAAGTACCCAGCAGGCCCGTTCCACAACTCACTCTGTTTACCTTATTTCATGCACATACATGGTCTCACAAATGGAAGTCTCTACTCTCCTATTGGCTACCTTCAATAATCTAGGTAATGCACCAGGTATAGAACAAAGAGGCTAGGCAATATGCTTGTGAAACTTGTTATAGGCCCATGAAACGGGCTACTGTAAAATAAAAGCAGTGCTCAAAGGTTCTTGGCCACAGCAATCACAGAACATGATTGACAGCAAAACCCACATAGGCAGTATGGATGCAGGTTCTAATTAAAAAACGCATTCTTTGGGTCTCCATGGAATGAAAAAGATGTTTAATAGGCGTTTGATGACACCATCTCTTCTACAGGGTAACCTAAAATAAAATAAATTCTTTACAAATTAAACTCATATAGAACATCTAAATTTTAAGTTGGAATATCAAATAATCTAAGATACCAAAAGTTTATTCTTTCTATACTTTGAAAATAACATCCATTGACTTCAAGGATTTTTTTTTCTCTGCCTTGATGAGGGTTATTTTGATATTTAATGTTCAAAGTCCTTAGATTTCATAACAACTCCTTTAGGGTAAAATTGCTTAAAGTTAATATATTCATCGCTTTCTTACTCTGTGCTTAGCACTGAATAAGAAATAAGTGAAGTAGTAAATATGTTCCTTGCCCTGGAGAAACTTGCTCTCTAGTTGGGAAAATAAGAAAAATACTTGAAAGATCAAAAAATAATAAAAGGCAGTTCAAAATGAATATCATTATGCTAGCCTGATATTCATAATTGATGAACTTTTAAAGCATTTTTCAAATTTCCAACATTATACGTACACTTTCTTTCGTCAAAGATTTTCCACCTTCCTGTTTCAAAGGTTCTCCAATAACCTTTTCCCCTCCTGTCACTTGATTTCTCCCAGTAACTTGACATTTTTGTTATTCAAATTGAAATTGTTACTCCGCTTCTAAAGCATTAAATATGTTAATGCTATCTCCAGAGGATACATATGGTCAGTAGTTTAAATTTCATTTTATAACTAAATCCAGACATAGAATTTTAATGGTGGCTTTTCTGCTATTAAAGTAACCTTCAATCAGCAAAAAAATTGTAGCTCATTTATTATATTCCAGGAACTTACTGACTGCATTAAGATCCATTTAATTTATATGTTCATCCATTCATTCACTTATCAACCCAAATATTTATTGAATAATAATTTCGTACCAAGCATTTTAGTATGGGGAGACAGTAAATAAAAAATGTAAGTAAGTAAAATATGGCTGATATTAGATGGCAATAAGTGCTAGGGAGAAAAAGGAAGCATCGGTGGTTCCTGGATTTTAAAAAAGATGGTTAAGGAAAAGTTGACGAAGAAGGTGACATTTGAGCAAAACCGTATAGCAAGAGAGAGAGAGTGAGACAACTGGATATCCGGGAAGAACATTTTAGAAAGAAGAGGAAGTGCAAAGCTCCTGCCAGAGGCAACAACGTGCCTGGCTTGTTTGAGTAGAACCTAAAGAGTAGATTAGACTGAGGCTAGTGGGTCCGAGGCAAGAAGACCCAAGATTGGGAGTGGGGCTGTTAGCAGCGAGTCCTGCTCCCCCACCTCAGTTCTTGAGTTGGGCCAAGAAAGAATTGAGAGCCAAGCTCTTATAAGCAAGCATTTACTAGTGAACGTGCGCTCTCAAGGAGGGAGGGCAGGCAGGCCCAGAGGTGCCTGGAGCCAGGGCTGTCTTGTCTTTCTACTTGCATAGGTTCTAGGTGATAACTAGGGTGGTCTGTGACTCAGTTTGCCTCCAGTCATCTAAGGGACTCTTCCTACCTGTGGGTAGGGGGCAGTTTCTGATCCAGGGTGGTTCTTGTTAGAAGGCTCCTGGCAGCTACCTCCCCCAAGGTGGGGGTCAAAACCACCATGTAAATGATTTATGACGAGCCACAGGTTGCTGTAGGGCAGCAGTTCTTAGGGAAGAGCGCATGCTTGTGCTTTGGGCCCCCTCCCCCCCAACTGCTCGGGTTCTGGAGGTGATTGGCCTTCTGTGTTTTTCAGCAGCTGGACAGTCCCATTCCCTGCTCACATCAGGCTGGCGGCCTACTGTGTCACAGGGGGTAGTACCATGTGCAGGACCTAGAAGCCCGTTGTGATGATTGACTCGTTCCTCCAGCTTCTAGGTGGGTACTCGCAGGAGGGGCTCTTCAGGGTCCCTCTGACAACTGTGTGGAAGAGGGAAAAAGAAAAAAGGGAAGGCAGGGGTTCATTTGAGTTTAGTTAGGAGACCTTTGCACTGATTACAGCTGCGGGTGATAGTGGCTGAGATTAAAGAAATAGTGGCAGAGGTAGTGACAAGCGGTCAGATTTCGAACATAGGTTGCAGAGGGAAAGGGGAGAATTGATGAGGGAATGGATGCGAAGCGTCAGATGAAGGGTGGCCTTCGGATGACTCCGGGGCTTTGGCCTGGAGAACTGGAATGCGGAGCTATTTATGGAGATGGGAAGGGAGGGGAGGAACAGCTGTGGAATAGCGTGAGCTCAGTCTTGCGGATTTTGTTTGAGATGCCCATTGGGCATCCCAGCTGAGATGTCTGACAGGCAATGGGATGGATATGGGAATCCAGAGCTCAGGGAGAGATCCAGCTGGAGATGAATACCCAGAAGCGCTTACCTTCGCGGTGCATGCTTTGCTGCTCCGGGCAGGCGTGACTACAGTGATGGAGAAACAGGCCTTAGCACGAGTGGAGGTTTCCCTTTGCTGCCCGGAATGCATGAGGGGGTCCCTGCAGCCTTACTTTTTCTGGAGGTTCTTCATATTGACCCCCTTCACAATGAAAACACCTCATCATCCTTTGGAAAAGAGCTTGATCGTTTTTACTGTGGTGAAACAACTTCTTGTTCCTCATCAGTAAAACTTCGCGGGCCTTTTTGGTCCGATAGTGCTTTGATCTTAACCACATTAAAGTGCAGCTTCCCTGTGTTTGGACCTGTTCTTTCACCACACTGTGAGTTTTGCAAGGAAAGGGGTCATGTCTTATTTATTTTTATATCCTACAGAATTAATCTGGCCCCTTTGTATTTACTAGCTAAATTTTTGTTAAAGTTGCTTTTTCTAGTAAAAACGTATGTTGTCGTTTATTCTGTGTTTTAAAAATTGCCTATATGCTTCAAACATATTTGCTGATTCATTATCCTAACATTTATTTATTTAGCACTATTTCAACCTCAAGGCCCATTTTACATGTCTGCTTATCTCCACGTAGGGCATAGTTTCCAATTTCAGGTTTGCATGTTAATATGGGAGACCTGAACACACAGACATACAAGGTGAATGGAAGATATTATGCATTAAATGCCTTCAGAGAAGTGCAGATAAAAGCCTTTGAGAATTAAAGATCACTTATTACTTTGTAAGGCGTCCTGGGGCAGGCTTTAACTGGGAAAATAGTATATTTTTAACTGGGCATCCGGGTACTTCCATGTGGACATCTACAGGAGGAAGATATTCTAAATATATGGAATGAAATGAAAAATAATACATATATTGGGCAATTCACATTAGCTTTCGCATCAGACAGGTAGACTGGCTTGTACTCTCCAAGGAATACAAGTCCTTGGGAGAAGTATACGAGATAAAGGTGTATTAGGAGACCCTTGGGTTCTAGGGAAAGAGTGTTTGTTTGTTTAACTTAGTTGTTTAGCCTGGGAAACCTTCCACAGTGTTTTGAATAAACAAGTTATGTAATTAGAACTGCTCTTTGGAAGGTCTGGGTGAAGAAGGCACTGGAAAGTATTGGTAATAACCAGAATTTCCAGGAGTTTAGGTGAGAGAAGATTAGGCCCTGGATTAAAGAAAGGGACCAAGAAATGCCATAGATCTTCTGAAATGATACAGTAAATAGATTGCAGTAAAGAGATGATAGTAAATAGTAAATAATTGTAAATAGATGCAGTAAGTAGATTCGGGACTAACTGAAGAACAGAGAAGCCAACGATATTGTCAAGATTTTTGTAGAAGAACTAAGGCCTTTAGGACCACTAAGAACAAATATAAAATAATTCCTTAGTGCTTTTGCACTTTTACATACTTTCTTCTTCTTTTACTGTTCTTCTGTGAAATTAGGAGCTTCTGCATAATACTTCAAAATGTAGCCTTACTAGTACTGGCTAATAGAAACAAAGAAAGGCAATGTCCTTTGTCATCATTATCATATAGTGTCACCATGTCGTGTTGTCCTGTGGAAACATTTGAAAATATTAGTAACTTTTAATAGAAAACCGCTTCATAAAATCTTTTACAATAAAGTGTGTAATGATAAATTGGAAACTTTTTTACTTACAGGATTTAAGGGGATTTCATTTGCTTTCAAGGTCAGTATAAAACACACTAGAACATTTTTCTGACCCTATAGATTGGCTCAAGGCTCAGTCCATACTCTAAGCCTAATTGTTCCAAAGATAAGGCAATGAATGCTTCAGAATGCTTCAGAATAATTTCTGCCTTACATGTGTCTTCATATATGGGACTTATGCAGATTTGGGGACAAAATCAATTAGGATAATAAAAGATATTTCACAGAAGAACAAGGACTATGATAGAACATAATAGAAAAGCCATAACCGAACATTTAAAGACTAAAGTTTTGAATTTGGAAAATATTAGTGCCCCCTCCCTACATTTGTTGAGTGTAAAGATGTTTATTAGTTAGATTTTTTTTCCTGGACATTTTCAGACCTTAAAATAATGTACATAAAATGTATAGCGGTGCTTTAAAAGTTTTTAAGGGGCAAATATTCATAAAGCTGATCTGAGTACGAATATTGTAGTCATTAGATCATTCACTAACTTTAAAATGACCGTATCTAATTTTTGCCCTTGTTCCTTTATCTTAGGAGATCATGAATCTTCAGTTTTAATATAGGTTCCCATTTTCCAGGTAGAAGTTAAGGAATTCATTCTTCTTATCTCTGTCAATTTTCTGATTTACAAATGAGCTGCAGCAATTAATCCTTGCAAGTCTCCTGTATTAATTATAGTCTTGGGCAGTTTTCCTTGCAGTTTTGTAATTCTTTTTGTCACATTTGCACTGTGCTTAGTATCTCAGCTTGATGCTTGTTGACATGCTGATTCATGTTTTAGTGCACTGGATAGGTTTTATTCATCTAGAGGAATGAGTATAAAGAGGTCACACCTTATAATCGCACTGGCATTTCTGGTGTGTGTAGGCCATATATCTCCTTTTAATTTAATCTCTGAAAAATGTACAGGGATTTCTACAGCTAAGCTGTACAAATCGATGAAATTTATAATCAAGGCTGTCTAATCTCTAAACCTAATATAAAACTTCACAACTATTGATTACAAGCAAAGGATCTGCAAGCTGTTAATCATGCATGAAAGCAGAGAATAAATGGCGGCTTCAGAAAAGGAAATGGACAAATAATCATCAGCCCTGCTGTCGTAATCTGTCTTTCTCTTCGCCTGAAGCAAGCATGTTACCAGACACTTGAATTTTAAAATCAAATATGTTAAAGTGTATCAATAGCCATTATCATTTTTGAAATTTGTGTACTATAGCTCTTTTTTTTAGTATAATTTAGAAGGTTTCTCTTCTTCAGAAATGGGATCAAAAGCAAATTAGTCTATTGAATATGTTCACAGAAAGAATAAAAGGAGGACCTAAGTTGACATAGTAAAATCATAACCTTTGTAAAGAGCAAAATGGCCCGTATATACTTGGAATATCACTATAGTGTGATTGTTGTTCAGGGGTTGGGGGGATGGAGGCTTTGGTGTCATGAGACAGCTTCGCTTAAAATGGTCCCTAAGCATTCCATTAACTATATGAATTATAGACTTTGTAATAATGTTTCTAGTTTGAATTGACTGGTTCAAGGACAGGTGTGAGACGCTTCCAAGGGAGTTACGTCATTGAGGAAAGCACTAGTTGGGCATCAAAGCATCGTTAGCACTGTTGGGATGAAAATATGCGTGTAAATGCGTTTTTTGTCAGACCTATCCATTCAGAAGGAAAATAATTAAACTGCATTACAGATTCACTTTTCTATGTACCTACAAAGCCATGTTGATATGTAAGACTAAGCAGTCTTAATAAATGTCACGTCGTGACGACGGAGTAGGTACCAGAAACCAACCAGCTGGGTCACTACAGCTTAGGACAAGGGACTGACGTGTCCTGTGCAGAATTATTAGTTCCATATTCAATGTGTTAGGATCTGTGAGAGCACAGTGGGCAAATGACCCTATGCTCAGAGGGCATGCAGGAAATGAAGACAAAACCCCTCGTTTAAGATCATGTTTCGAGCCTGTGTCAAGCACCGAGTCGGCACGTGGCAAGCACAGAAGGAACACTCCATAAGCACGTGGTGGCTCGTGCAGCCCATCGTGAAGCAGGAAGGTTTGTCAAGTGCTGTTCAATGGAGAGATCACTGAGCTGACCTCCCCAAGATTATCCGGGAGTTGACCGGGCCCTAGTGGGGTAATGGCCTCCCAGAGAGGCCGCTGGGCGCCCTATGGCCTCGGCTGCCTCACGGGCCTGCTGTGGGGCTGCCTGCTGGCCGGGCTGCACTGACCTCTGGACCCCGAGGGCAACGGGCTCCGCTCCATGCGTGTCTCATTCTAGAAGAGATGGTGGGGGTGTAAGAACAAGCAGCAGCTCCCGGGACCTTGGAGAGGCTGACCACCAGCCCGACATCACCCTGGGCCCAATTCTGTGCCCAAAGCGAGTGGCAAGGCAAGCCCCCAACCGAAGGATGCACAGAGAGGCCCCACCTCTCCAGGTTGCAAAGTCACGGGGCCAACGGTGTGAGTACAAGAGGGATCGGAATCGGCATTGCAACTACTGTACAGAACTGGTTCTTAGGTTCTATCTTCATTAGGCTTTTAACTTCAAATATAAAAATTTATCAGCACTATTTGCCTTACTGTTCAGAAAATAAAATTTTGAAGCATATGCTACGGGCCAAACAGTGTGCTGGGCGTACAAAATATTTCCCTCATTTTTTTCGGACAACCTAAGAAGTGTGTTGTTTATCTTCTTTTGAGGGATAAGGAAAGGCATTGAAAATCGCTTCTGGAGTTCTATAGACAAGACCTCTCAAACCATCTTATGTTTTATACTACCTACTATGTTTTCGTTTTATGTTTTTTTTTTTTTTAGGATTATATACCAATCACTCCCCCTTTTATGCCTGATTAACACTGTTGCTAAATATTTTTATGAAAGATAAAGCTTGTTTTTAAAGGAAGAGTCGATTTTTTTCTTCCATAAATTAAGAAAATGCCTTTTCCCCTTTTTTTTTCTATTTTTTTGCTCTATTCAAGTATAGGCAGGTATCTATAGAGACTGCTTTATTTTTTAAGTTCTATTTAAATTATGACACATAAGTGGAATATGCAATATCAGAGATGACTTGAAGTGGATTCATTGGTGGTAATCACGTTTCTTCCAACACAGTCTAATGTTGTCACATAAACATGTAAGAGGAAAAAAAAAAACATTTAAAGAGTCCCCAGATTTTCAACTACTCCTGTTTTGGAAATGAGGATTCATGACAAGACATTGAGGAAAATGTATCTATTGGGAAAAGAATGATCTTTGTATTTTTCCCTTGTCACTTTGGTTTTCTGGTTCTCTAAAAGTCAAATGCTTTCCTGAGTGTTATTTTAGAGAAGATGCAAATGGTAAGGCTATTAGAATTATCTGATAAACTTCAGACTTCTGAAAGCAGTGGAAATGACATGTTTTGGGTTAATTTGATGATGTGCTTAGTATCCTTCTGATGGCGCTGGGTAAATATTACTGTGACTCTGTGGGAGGGCTGAGTGAGCCATACACCCTGTCATTCTCCATCCCCTGAGTGCACGCTTGTCATTTTCACAACACAGCCAGGAAGCCAGAAGAGCTGACAGTTGGTTTGTGATTATTCCTGGACCTGAGGCTCCCTCATGTTACCGTACTAATCAAGTCATCTTGCCAACTTATCATTAACTCAATTTGACCCATGGGAGCAGAGATGAAATCTTTTTGGCAAGACTAATGATGCTGTGAGATTGAAAAGATGTGCAGTGTAAAACCTTGATCCTCCTCCATCCTTAGCGCACGGAAAAGAAGAAAAACACCAAGCATCGGGAGGGAGAAGTAATGGCAGTGTCTCCCAAAGACCTTAAGTTTTTCCTCCCCCAAGGCCTGCCAGGGTTTTCTTCCTATTTATATTTTATTTATTTATTTATTTACTTACTTACTTACTTACTTACTTACTTTATTTATTTTTAATTCCCCTTTGTTCAGAAATTTCATCTCCATTATTTTTTACTTTATGCTAACAAGTATCTTCCCTGGCAGTCAGGAAATTCACTTTTCCTGTATTTGTTTTGATGATTGGAATGAAAATTATGCTCTGCAGTCCGCTTCGAGGAGTTCTGATGAGAAGGCAGCCCGGAGCACGGGAGCTCCTTGTTACGCTTCAGTGTTCTTAGTTTGTGTACATTTTTGACAAGATCTTCTTCCTCTTCTTCTTTTTTTTTTTTTCTTGGCATGAGCTTTGGGACATCTTCTGTTTTTCTCTGACTGACAGCTGGATAATAAGTTTTATCATTAAAAACTGATTCTCAGGAAATATGATCTTTGCTCTTGATTCTCTTGTAGCTGCTAAAGCTTTTGTTTTTACAACTCTTTCAGAATAACTGGAGATTATCACTGCAAAAGGACATGGATATTGACCTGTCATGTCACGTGTTGTTTAGCAAGTACCAAAAACATTGAATTCCCTTTTATCCATTATCTAGAACCGTTTATTAAACCATCTTGCCATTGAGAGGGGACTCAAAGTCAACATGTTCTATCTCTTCATGTCGCCTTTATTTTTCTTAACCTTCAGAGAATTATTAAGTAATTCTTCATTTTCTCCTATCAGGTTGGGTTAAGTATTTGACACAAAAATTATTACAGGCGTAAATCCCAGGCTTGATCTGTTTAGAATTTATGTGAAGGCAGTGATACATTAACTTCTTTATTTACCTGCTAATTGTTTGGTGTTGGCAATAAGTGTGTATGTACATTTTCTACCATTTCTTTTCTTATTTTTTTTTCTTGATTTTATATGGCCATTTTCACTGGCTCAGTGAGGAAATGGAAGAGCAATACATGGAAAAGGGGAATGGGAAAAGTTAGTAAAATCGACTGATCAACATTTTGCAGGGAAAACAAAGAAAACCAGATAATACTGACATTTCTAATCACATATTTCTTTTTCGATTTACAAATTAGTATTTTCCTAGGATTTATTAGAAATGAATAAATGGAGGAGGGCTTTATCCCAGTTTGGTTGCACATTTGTCCATAGCGCAGTTAATTAAGAGAGTTGAGATTCATCAGCTGAAGAGTAGAATGGGAAAAGACCAGATTTTGCTTATAGTTGCAGTTTCTTCACCTGCTTTTTTTTTTTTTTTTTTTTTTAGTATTTTCTTTATTTATTCATGAGAGACACTGAGAGAGAGAGAGAGAGAGAGAGAAAGAGAGAGGCAGAGACACAGGCCGGGGGAGAAGCAGGCTCCACGCAGACAGCCTGATGTGGGACTCGATCCCAGGTCTCCAGGATCACACCCTGGGCTGAAGGCAGCACTAAACCACTGAGCCACCTGGGCTGCCCTCTTCACCTGCTTCTTAATGTAAACCCCCAACCCTGTTTTCCAGGTATATCACAAATGGCCTCAAACTTTTTTAATTCCAGGGGTGCCTGGGTGGCTCAGTCCATTAGCATCTGATTCTTGATTTAGGCTCAGACCATGATCTCAGAGTCCTGAGAGGTGGAGCCTTGTGTTGGGCTCCATGCTGGATGTGGAGCCTGCTTAAGGTTCTCTCTCCTCCTCTCTCTCTCTCCCCCCACTTGCTCATGCACTCACTCTCTCATAAATAATAAATAAATAAATCTTTTTAATTTCCTCTGAATCCCCCTCTGACTGATGACTTAGGAGAAAGAGTTGGAACAGGGTATATATGGAACACAGAGTTCAAAACATAGAATGATTTAGAAAGTTTGACTTCTTTTTTTTTTTTTTTTTTTTTTAACCAACTTAACTTTGAACTGTTCGTGGATCACCAATTTCCAACCCAAAGTTACCTCTATCTCTATTGAAGTCACTCTACTTCTTGGTCCCTTTATCTCCCTAACATATTGCAATCTTTAGATTTCTCTGCCTCTAGTCCTGCACACTGGATACAACCTCCAAATTAACATAAACAATTCATTATATCAATTTTCTGCCCATTCAGTGACTCTGTAGCCTTTGGTATCAAGTGCAATCTCTTACCATGCCATCCAACATTTTCCCAATCTTTTCCAATCAGTTTTTCCTACCTAATCTCCTACTGGATAACTTGTTCAGCAACCAGATGGGATTAGCATTTTCTCCTCTCTTTTTGTATTATTTACCAAACTACATCTATAGATCTTCTTGCCTTATCCATTGAGATCTAATGCAAATGTCTCCTCCATTTGACAAATGGAAGTTCTTTCTCCCTTTTGAATTCCCACAGTATTGTATTCTATTCACATACTGCTTATATCATCCTATTTTAATTATTTATCTTCTTTTCTTAACTACCATCTTTACTTAACATGTTAAGCTCCCTGAGGCCTATTATTGTTTCTTTCATGTTAGCCTTCTCCATGGTATCTGGTGTTGTGCACTTTATGTGATAGGCAATCTGTTTTTGTTTTATAACAGGTAAATGACTTATATAAAATATTTTAATGTGATCCTTTGCTGCCTGAAGGTTGCTCTCTTGCTATGCCTCTTCCTAAGTTTCTGCCAAAATTTTGCCCTACAAAATTCAATCTCTTCAATTTCTTGTTTCTTTCCCAAATGTCCTTTTACTAGAAAAGCAAAAATAAGAGAGAAAGAAAGAGTTTTAGAAAATCACATGTGTGGGAGTACCTAATAAAGATTTGAAAACAGAAAGTAAAAAATTGGAAAGAAAGAACATTTACTAAATTTCAGAACACTTGGCAGCGCATCAATGAATACGATCTCCGTTGTTTTATCATCGTTATGGTTATTTATGTTGTTCGCTATTGATGCTATTTACTATGATGCCTCTATGTGCCATTCCCTGTGCTAGGCCATTTCTTTAAATTATTTAGTCCTCAAAACAGCACTTATACCCAGTTTGTATATAACATAATGAGTTTTTGGAAATATTTTTCTACCCAAGATTATTCTAGAACTATTACTTTGATTTAAAAAATTAATTTTTTATATATATTTATATCTTAGAAATACAACGAAGTTACTGGTAAGGCACAAGAATAATTGATCATTGTGAGGATGTTAGGTCATTTTATCATTGAATTTGTTGATAGAATTTTCTCTCATTTAATGTCATAGTAGTAGAACAGACTTGAGTCTTGCTCTTTATACTCTAATATATAAATCCCTGTGTATGTATGTAGTTGCCTACCCACATCAGACCTCAGAGAATTCAGAGGAGTGGCATAACAGAGTGCCTATCATGTGGGAAGTACGTGTATATAAACGTACATGCGTGAATATGTATGTGTGTGTTGTAGTTGAAAAGGTCCCACCTCAATAAAAACTGGAAAAAAAAAAAAGAAGGGCACATGCCAATTCAGAAAGAATGTAATTAGACAGTGACTTCGTCTGAGTTATTGCAGATGCCAGAGAGCTCAAAATAATTGAGTTTTGTGCTGCATGTGTATGTGTTTACTTTGTTGAATGTGTGTTTCTGAGTATTACACTAGGTGAAAGTAAAATTATGTTGTAAGTCACTATTTTAGTAATAACTGCATTTATTTAGACAACTGTAAAAAAATACAAATTTTGAAATGCTATATTGACCTTGTAGAATGAATCTTTCCCTCTCAGAAAACTATTTTTTTCACAACTCTTTGTTGTTATATACCAGTTAATAAAGTACTGGTTACTGAAATTATGGTAGTGGTTTATATACAGATATGTAGAATTTATAAAGCTACCCTTCCCTAATTTTAAATGTGAATTTTTAAAATATGACTTATATGAGGGTCAAAGTAAGCAGCACTTAAATACACCAAAACAAAATTCTCACTCTCAAAGTTGAACCCTAGGTATTTTTTTACATACTACATAATAAATATAACTTTTTAAATTGAGGATGTAGAGGTACTTTTTTTTTTTCCCACAAGCTGTGTAGCATTTATCTATGTACCTATTTATTGAATATGAGATTAAGAAGGTAAAAAGTAGTGAATTACTTCTGCTTTTTTCTTTTTTCAAATTTTTATTTAAATTCTAGTTAGTTAACATATAGTGTAATATTGATGTCAGGAGTAGTATTCAGTGGTTCATCCCTTACATACAACACTCAGTGCTCATCATAACCAGAGCCCTCCTTAATCCCCATCACCCATTAGCCCATCCCTCACCCCCTCCCTCCATCAACCCTCAGTTTGTTGTCTGTCTTTAAGAGTCTCTTACGGTTTGTTTCCTTCTCTCTTTCTCCCCCTTCCTATATGTTCAACTGTTTTGTTTCTTAAATCCCACATATGAGTAGAATCATATGGTCTTTGTCTTTCTCTGCTTGGCTTTGTTTAGCGTGATATACTCTAGTGCCATCCCTAGATGTTGTTGCAAATGGCAAGATTTCATTCTTTTTTGATAGCCAAGTAATATTCCATTACTTTTTGATAGCCAGGTAATATTTAATTTCATTCTTTTTGATAGCCAAGTAATAGTCTAATATATATTCCATTATATTTATATATATAAAATATATACACATATGTAATGTGTATGTTTATTCATTCACCAGTCGATGCATATTTGGCTACTGTTGATAATGCTGCTATTAACATCCAGGTGCTATGTCCCTTTGAATCAGTATTTTTGTGTCCTTTGGGTAAATGCCTAGTAATGCAGTTACTGGATTGTAAGGTAGTCCTTTTTTAACTTTCTGAGGACCCTGCACACTTTTCCAGAGTGGCTGCACCAGTTTGCATTCTCACCAACAGTGTAAGAAGGTTCCCCTTTCTCCACATCTGTGGTTTCCTGTGTTGTTAATTGTAGCCATTCAGACAGGTGTGGGGTGATATCTCATCGTGGTTTTGATTTGTCTTTGCCTGATAATCAGTGATATTGAGTACCTTTTCTTGTGTCTGTTGGCCATCTGGATGTCTTCTTTGGAAAAATATCTATTCATGTCTTCTGGCATTTCTTAACTGGATTATTTGGTTTTTGGGTGTTGAATTTGTTAAATTCTTTATAGATTTTGGATGCTAACCCTCTATCAGATATGTAGCTTGCAACTATCTTCTCCCATTCCATAGGCTGCCTTTTAGTTTTGTTGGTGATTTCCTTCACTGTGCAGAAGCTTTTTATCTTCATGAGGTCCTAATCATTCATTTTTGCTTTTCTTTCTCTTGCCTCCAAGTTGCTTCTGCTTTTGACATTGGGTCCCTCTGTGTGGCTACACTTGCATCTGGTCTTGTCCTTCCAAGCCTAGAGAAACACCACGTTCGTGCATACTTTGTCTTAGCTCTAGGGCTATTCAGAACTTCTTCAAGCAGTTCCAATAGCTATTCAACTAGAGCAGAATTAAATAGCATGTACATTCCCTGTTTTCAGTGCTCCACAGAAGGGTTTTATAGAGGAAGCCAGAAGGCAAAAAGAAATTGGATATAATAAGATTAGTTAGAAGAACATTTCTATTTATTTCTATAATTATTTAAATTTGTAAATAGCATAATTAATTTTCTATTTTATGATTAGCTTGGGAGAAAATGTAGAAATATATAGTTGATAATATAACAAGAAGATGTAGGATTTGCTTAAGACTCTTAGTCTATAAAGTGTTGAATAGCTTCCTTTTGTCCTTACTACTTCTCATTTCCACTTTTTTTCACATTCATATGTCTATTTTATTTTTTAATTCATTATTTTTCTATTATTTCTTTGTTTTATCATAGGTATACTCTTTAATCCCTATCCCCCTACTTATCCTATTCACCTACCCACCTCCCCTCTGCTAATCATCAGTTTGTTCTCTGTGTTTAAGAGTCTGTTTCCTGGTTTGCCTCTCTCTCTCTCTCTCTCTTTCTCCCTTTTTTCACTTTTGTTCATTTGTTTTATTTCTTAAATTCCACATATGAATGAGATCATATAATATTTGTCTTTCTCTGATTTGTTGCACTTAGCATTATACTACCGACCTCTATCTTTCTTGTTGCAAATGGCAGGATTTCATTATTTTTTATGCTGAATAGTAATTCATTTCATCATATCTTCTTTATCCATTTATCAACTGATGGACAGTGAGCTGTTTCCATAACTTGGTTTTTAGAGATAATGGTGCTATAAACATCAGGGTGCATGTATCCCTTTGAATTAGTATTTTTGTGTTCTTTGGGTAAACACTTAGTAGTACAATTGCTGCATTATAGGGTAGCTCTATTTTTAATTTTTTGAGGAGATTCCATACAGTTTTCCAGAGTGGCTCATCAGTTTGCATCTCTACCCACAATACAAGAGGGTTCCTTTTTGCCCACATACTCACCAACATGTGTTGTTTCTTCTGTTTTTGATTTTAACCATTCTGACAGGTGTGACAGGTTTTCTGACAGGTTTTTTTTTTTTTTTCTTTGAACAGGCCTCTGCATTTGCTGTTCAGAAACATCATGTCTCTATGACTGCACCCCAAAGTCATCTGTAAACTTTAGATCATTACTAGGAATATCTGCTGTTTTTGTTTTTGTTTATTGTCTCATTGTCTCTACTCATCTCCTAAGTTACTTAGGTAACTTTTCCCCACTCCCTTAAATGAAGTTATGTCACACATCTCTAACACAATTACATTTTTAATTTAATTTTTAATAAATGTATAACCCCTTTACAATTTATGCATCCCTATGCTCCCACTTATGGCAACCATCAGTCTATTGTCTGTACCTATGAACTTCATTCACTTTTTTTCTTTTCTATTTTTTTTTAATTTTTTTTAGATTCCTCATGTAAGAGAAATCATATGGTATTTGTCTTTATCTGCCTGACATTTCACTGAGCATGTTAACTCTCGAGGTCCAGTCATGCTGCCACAAATGGCAAGATTTCATTATTTTTATGGCTGAATAATATTCCACTGTTTATATGTATATACACATGCACATTTCAGTTGTTTCCATATCTTGGCTTTATGAATAATGCTTCAATAAATATGGGAGTGTATGTGTCTTCCAGGTTAGTGTTTTGTTTTATTTGTGTAAATACCCAAAAGTGGAATTACAGGGTCATATGGTAGTTCTATTTTTCATTTTTTGAGGAACCTCCATTCTGTTTTCCATAGTGATTGCACCAGTTTACATTCCCAGCAGCAGTGCCCAAGGGCTCCTTTTTCTTTGACAACACTTGTTATTTTTCCTCTTTTTGATAGTAGTTATTCTGATTGGTATGAGCTGACATCTTATTGTGTCTTTCATTTGCATTTCCTTACTGATGAATGATGTTTAGCATCTTTTCATATACCCTTTGGCCATCTATATGTCATCTTGGGGCAAATGTCTATTCAGATCTGCTGCCCATTTTTTAATTAGATTTTTTTTTTTTTTTGCTATTGAGTAGTATGAGTTCTTTACGTATTTTGGTTATTAGCCCCTTATTAGTTATACGAGGTGTAAATTATCTTCTTCCATTGAGTAGGTTTCCTTATCATCTTGTCGATGATTTTCTTTGCTCTATAGAAGCTTTTTATTTAGTATGATGCAGTCCCACTTATCTGATTTTGCTTTTCTTGCTTTCACTTTTTTGTGTCATTCAAAAAAATCATCACAAAGACCTGTTTCAAGGGGTTTCCTGCCTATGTCTTCTTCTAGGAGTTTCATGGTTTCAGGTCTTATATCAAAGTCTAATATATTTTTAGTTTTTGTATATGGTGCAAACTAGTAGTCTACTTTCATTCTTTTTGTGCAGCTGTCCAGCTTTCCCAACACTTTTATTAAAGAGACTGTTCTCTCCCCATTGTATATTCCTGGCTCCTTTGCCATAAATAATTTTCTCTATTCTGTTCCACTGATCTCTGTGTCTGTTTTTGTGTCAATACAATACTGTTTTAATTAGTGTAGCTTTGTAATGTAATCTGAAAACAGGGAGTGTTCAGCTAGGTGCCTCTAGCTTCTTCATTCTTAACATTGCTTTGACTTGTCAGAGTCTTTAATGGCTCCATACAAATATTAGGATTGTTTGTTCCATTTCTTTTTGAAATGCCATTGTAATTTTTTCAAAGATGTATTTATTTATTTGAGAGAGAGAAAAAGAGCATGAGAGAGATGGGGAAGGGCAGAGAGAGAAGGAGAGACAAAATCTCAAGCAGATGAGGGGATTGATCTAATGACCCCGAGATCATGACCTGAGCCACAACCAGGAATCAGGTGCTTAACCAATTGAGCCACTCAGGTGTCCCACCACTGGAATTTTGATAGGTATTGCATGGAATCTGTAGATTGCTTTGAGTAGTATGGATGTTTCAATAATACTTATTCTTCCAATTCATGAGCACAAAATATCCATTTATTTGCATCTTTTTCAATTTTTTTAATGCCTTTCTTATGCTTTTAAAATTGTTTTAAATTTAAAACAAACCACTGTGGCTCAGTGGTTTAGCACCACCTTTGGCCTGGGGCGTGATCCTGGAGCCCCGGAATCAAGTCCCACGTCAGGCTACCCGCATGGAGCCTGCTTCTCCCTCTGCCTATGTCTCTGCCTCTCTCTGTGTGTGTGTGTGTGTGTGTGTGTGTGTGTGTCTAATGAATAAATAAATAAAATCTTTAAAAAAAGAAATACAGAAATTTATAAAGGGGGAAATTTCAGATTCAAAATAAAAGGTTTCTCAAGTATAGAAATACTAGATCTAAAAATAAATACTAAAACAGAGGAATAAGTATTTATTGGTGTTTGTCATCATTTTATGGAAGATTTTCATTCATATACTGCAAGTATTTTAGGGAGAAATCTTACTTTCTTATTCTAGATACTTCTGTCACAAAGTATGGCCTAACCTGAACGTTACCTCTAAATTTTATCAGTTTGCTACCTAGCAGACAGTAAAATCACGGTTTATCTAGACATTGTGGGATGATACTAACTACAACTGCCTGGTCATCTTGGTGGTCAGTGGTGCCAAAGAACGTATTTTCACTGAACTGTGTAGACTGAACTTAAGTGTCATCACTTCCCTTCTGTGCCTGGTGGGAAAATGTGAGCAGAGAGCTGCACATATAAAGAGGTTTTTTTTTTTTTAATGATTAGGAAGCCACATCTTTCTTCCAACCTACTTACAGTGCTTAATGTAAAACACATAAAACAAAAGTGATGAAAGAAGGAGACTGGATACTGTGAGTAGTCAGAAGACTGGCGCACAACATTTAAAATCTAAGCTTTGGATTCTACGATGGATTAATTTGCATGTATATGTATGTATTTTTGTAGTTGTGAGGTTTTAAATGGCCACCAGAGTGTATTTCAGATGGCACACATAATACATTGAACTGGAATCCCAATTTGGGCTTGCCATCTGTGTACCATGCTGACTATTTTTACAGGACTGAGATTTTGATCTCAAAAATGAAAATTTATAAAAACACCCAAACTGGGCTTTTTGTATTATTTATTTTCCTTCTTTTTTGTCTACTGACTCCCACTTAGCAAGAGCACGGACTATTCTTACTGAGTTAAGGGAGGTACCAAGATGGCACTGACCTTGGCCTTGATCGTCAAATCACTGTATTAAAGCTTAGCTGTGTATTGGTTTGTTTACTATGTAGATTTTGCCATGGCCATGACTTTCATAGAGTAATTATTTTGATTAAGTTCAACGATGAGAGTTAGTCTTGCATGAGAAAGAATACACTTGGGAAGCGATGATGGATGGACTCCAGTCTTCAGAGTGTTTAGTCCTGCCAGCATTTTCCAGTTGAATGGACATTCACCTCCCAGTTTGGTTTGGGTGACAGTGAATGGATTGTCAGACCTGACTGTTTCCTAGAAAAAGATAGAGATCAAGAAGGATAGATGACAGTGTGAATATCCACATGTGTTCTTGCAGTTTTTCCCAGATATTTTTCTGCTTTGATGAACAACATCATTATTGAAATAATAAATGTTAATTAATATCTGCGTCACTTTTTGGTAAATGGTAGTTTAGTATTACAATTAGACTAATTAGTATACACCATAGCTTGGTGACATGACAAATCATGGAGCAGAACGTGTTGACTCTTATCCATTATGATATATTAGCTAATTCACTTGCTCAGTAACGACAAAAGAAAAGAGAGACAGGGAATTGGGCAGTAACAACAGCAACGACTCTAAGGGCATTGTGGGCACATTTTCAGGGTTTTGTCTTTCTGCCATGTTCCTGAGTCCTATGGATCATTAACATTTTCCATTGATACATCATAGTCTCTGACTGAATCCTTCAGGAATAAGATCATGAGTAAATAAAGAAAATGAGAATAAAAGATGACTTTCAGATTTTCCTAGGTTTACACAGGCTGTGTCATGCTCAGTGTTTGAATTTACCAGGACTATTTGTTATAAAGGTGACAGCTATCTGCATCTCTGATGTATTTTTCAGAACCTATGCGAACCCCGAAGACGTTAAAGATTGCTGAGATACAGGCAAGACGCATTGCCGTGGACTGGGAATCCTTGGGTTATAACATCACTCGTTGCCACACTTTTAATGTCACTATCTGCTACCATTACTTCCGTGGTCACAACGAGAGCAAGGCAGACTGTTTGGACATGGACCCCAAAGCCCCTCAGCATGTTGTGAACCATCTGCCACCTTATACAAATGTCAGCCTCAAGATGATCCTAACCAATCCAGAAGGCAGGAAGGAGAGTGAAGAGACGATTATTCAAACTGATGAAGATGGTATGTTCATACTTCATTATTTTAAAAAGGGGGAATTATATAACGGGATTATGTAATTGGTTACAGTTTTCTATAGAGTCGCCAAAATTACTCTTAACAAGGTTAACTTTGAAAAGAGTTTGCCTTAAACAAAGAAGCTTATTAATATCCTTCGGAGTAGCATCTAATATTGGATGAAATGTACCCCTACTGTTTTCTGTTTTTATATGTTAAAGTAACAACTACACTAAATTTTAAATACTAAGTTTTTCCTATCAAATGTGCAAAAGTAATTTTCACTATTCATGGCATTACATCATTTACCTATTGGTGAAATGCACTTGACTAAAATTCAGGTTTTTGCATTTTACAAACCAATAATAGCAGCTTTCATTTTCCTTAATATTTGAAAAGAGCACTGTTTGCCTATTCCACTCATTTTTAGATGGTCTTATGTAAGTTTAAATACAAAAGAAGGTTTGAAGTTCACGCTTTTAAGTCTAAATAAAGGCCCTTATCAAATATCAGCAAGCTGTCATCTTTTATCCCTTTAATTACCACCCAAGGAATTTAACTATATTATGTCCAATTTCTATGTGTATCACTTCAGAATTATTAAGTCATAGGAACATTTATATTAATATCATAATTTGCACACACCTGCTATAGCACGATAGTTCATCATTAATGTGAATGAGTACCTTTCTTGATTAAAAGTACAAATGATGATATTCTGATAATAAAAGTAAGACATGTAAGATATTTCATTTTTTAAAGATTTTTATTTATTTATTCATGAGAGACACACAGAGAGAGGAAGAGACACAGGCAGAGGGAGAAGCAGGCTCCCTGCATTGAGCCCAATGTTGGACTCAATCCCAGGACCCCAGGATCATGACCTGAGCCAAAGGCAGATGCTCAACCGCTGAGCCACCCAGCCATCTCTAAGATGATTCATTTTCAAAATTTACCACTATGAATGAAAGTGTTTGGGGAAAAAAACATGGCCTATTTAGTGAATGGAGGCAAAGCTGGACTGTGAGTCAGGACTCCTGAGTTTTCAGTCCTGGCCCTGGTAACTCTATCACCTTCCCCAATCTATTTACTCGGCTAGGTTTCCATTTTTCATCTCTATATGAAAGTTTAAATAAGATGTTCTCTCAGGTTCCATCCCCTTCTAAAATTCTCCTTGAATCACCTGTCAGTAGGGCCATATTTTTGTTTGGATTTCAGAAAACAGGATGTATTTCATACTCAAGTGTTTCCAGTTTGCCTCAAGTTCTCAACTTCAGGCTCAGCTGTATATTTTGATGACTATCAAGTATAAAATTGCCTTAAGATAGGTCAGTATACCACTGTTTCTAGAAGTTTCTCTGTATCACTTCAAGCTCTCTCACTCTGGAAAGTAGAAATCACCCAGATTTGTTCTATTATTTTTGTTGTCATAAAGAGAAGTGAGTGCTTTTCAACCTCATTTAGCTCAGATTTTGAAGGTAATAATATTGTCCTAAAATTTGCATGGAGTTATTCTCATGTTTCTAAAATTTTCAAAGAACAAACCTAAGACTTATTTATGGTAAATGTACTTTGTCCATGTGTAAGGTAACCAAACATGATTACCTCAACTATCATACTTGAACTTGCACCTAATATTTCAAACAGTAAAACTTGCTCTAAGACATAAACACACACTCATCCACCCCCCCCCAAACACACACATAAACACACCCCAACACATGATTGTATAAAAAAGAATAATTAGCATAGTTGCTTCTTAGATGGGTGATAGAAACGGAAAGTCTAAGCACAGATGCAAAAGAGCTGAAAAATATCTCATTTCATAACGTGAGATAAATATTAAAACATTTGCATTACACTACACATGTGTAAGCCATGTCTTTAGTAATAAGAATGTACTCACACACTTTATTGCCTACACTTAAAATTTTAAAAACTTGGATTCTTAATTGGTTGTTTTAGACTCAACTACATTTGTGCTTCTTTGGCAGTCACTCTCTAATAATATAATTCATTTTGGCGGTGTACTTTGATATGGCTTTTAGTTTGCCTTTCTTCCCCATAAAGCAAAGAATATAGTCAGGCTCATATAACTTGTTCATATTTCATTAAATTTTTCAATGTATTTTTGGGTGCACATACAACCAAATTAATAATCGGGAGGTGAATTGCTATGCAATCTTAAATTATATCCTAAATTCATCAACTTCATGACTGTGCTATTTTATAGAGATACAGTTTTATAAACATAAAATGAAATTAACTATATAGTATGCAATTTCAATATCATTTCTTTTTTTAGTTTTATTTTCATCTATGCTTTGAAGAACCTTTTTTTATCGGCTATAATTATATTGAGTTGCAAGGTCACAGAATAATTCCACCGTGAGAGTTTTTTCTTTTTTGTTTTATATGTAAAACTAAATGACTGAAGGACAAACTTCATATAAAGTATTTTCGAGTAACGCAGTCTTCAGATCTGCCCACATGAACTCCATTTTCTACATAGAATACTTGATATGACTCAGTGTTCCTAAGAGGGGGACAAAATATCTAAATCATAATCTATGGTTGCAAAGATCGATGGGTTATGATGATCTAATTAAGTCAGTCTTACTAAATTATTGCTGCCCTATATACATAGAAAAAGAATAAATTATCAACCATCTAATAAAAGAATATAATTTCATGAAAAGAATTCTAGAGACATCCATAAATCATGAGAGCAAAGCTAAAATGATTTCCCACCAGAACCCTAAGGTAGAATTTATATTTAATTTATCGCATATATTTTTTAATGCATGGGTAGAATTTTTTGTATGAGATTTTGTTTTCATTTTTTATCCTCGCATTTATAACAATCAATATTATGAAGTTAGCTCAGCAGAAAAGTCGGATTTGGGGACATTTTTTGCTAATACAGAGTTATTTTTAAATGTACATTTATTATATTTTAAAGTCTGCAGTGCTTATTTAATATAATCTTGCCCCACCCACATTTCCTTTTTCCTCTCTCTTCTATTTTGAAAGTTATATTTTAAAGGACTTTCTTATATGCAAAAAAATAAAAAAATAAAAAGCTGAAACAGCTCTCAAATAAATCACAAGCAGGGGAATGAAAGTCAGCATTCTGTCTCCATTAAAAATTGTTGATGTGGAAATGTAGAGTGACATTCCCTGCAGTACAAAGATGCCACGATGATGGGCTTAGTAACTTTGTGTTGTATTCACACAAATCAAAAGTACATATAGACATTATATGTAAGCATCGTCTTTCTTCAAAGGTGAAGAGTTCCTGAATATAATTTGCCTGCGGCCGCTCCCCACCCCAGCCCACCTGTGTCCATGTGTGCTCTGTAGGGCACCGACGTGTAATTCTCTCGTCCACTAGCCCTGGTGCAAGATCTGTAGCATGCTACTGTCCGGGCCAGGAGTTTTCCACAAACTTATCCCTCTTACAAATATGGCCTGCAGGTCCTCTTAAATGCATTTTATGGACAAAGTAGGGTATGTGAAGGAGAGCGGACAGAGAGCAGCAGCTGGTGGTTCAGTCGGTGTAGGGTCCCAACTCTTACTCTCAGCTCGGGTCTCTTTTTTTTTTTTTTTTTAATTTATTTTTTATTGGTGTTCAATTTACTAACATACAGAATAACCCCCAGTGCCCGTCACCCATTCACTCCCACCCCCCGCCCTCCTCCCCTTCTATCACCCCTAGTTCGTTTCCCAGAGTTAGCAGTCTTTACGTTCTGTCTCCCTTTCTGATATTTCCCACACATTTCTTCTCCCTTCCATTATATTCCCTTTCACTACTATTTATATTCCCCAAATGAATGAGAACATATAATGTTTGTCCTTCAGCTCGGGTCTTGATTTCAGGGTCTTGAGGACAGGATCATGAGTTCGGGCCCCATGGGCTCCATGCTGGGTGTGGAGCCCACTTATAAAAGGAGGGGGAGACGGGTGAGATGGGAAGAAAAGCAGAGAAATACACAAATTCTAGCAAGGCTACTCTTCAATTCTACTCCTCTTCTGATGCAGAATTATGCAGACGTTTCTAACTAACTTTATTTGTGAACCATTTGAAATACGTCCACATCGTGTTATATAGTATTTGTTGGCCATATTGTGGTTGGTGACACAGGTAGTAATTATAATGCCATCAAATAAACAGTTTCTCCCTAATTGGGGTCCTGCCTCCGCAGCCACCATCTATGAAAAAGGTGAAGAAATGCTTTTCCTTAATTACAATCATAAGCTTGTTTTTACTCTCCTCAAATGACACAACACGTATCACCCTTGTTGGTTAACTAACACCCATGGCAGCCTCCAGAAGTGCCCCCGAGGGCCCCCAGGGCCGTGAGGACCCATCTGCCCTGGCCAGCTGTGCAGTCTCTGCCCTAATGGGGCCTGGGACGTGTGGGCAGTGGAGGCTTTGCTTAGCCTCTCCCCGCGCCCGCAGCTGACCGCTGCACGTGCAAGCTTCTGAAGTTTAGTGCCAGCATCTTCTCTGCTTATGGGTTTCTTTCCTTTTTGGTTTTTTTCTTTATGAATTTATTATTAATGTGCCAAATTAGATTAGCTGTCCCAGAGGTCATAACATCATTCGTCGTCTCCTTCTGGTGTGAAATAAATCTTCCTCTTTTGACGTATCATTCAGAATTTCTTGATGTTGCTAGCGACGAGGCAACGCATTCCCTTTGATCCGGTGATTTCTAATTTATTTCAGTCCTCACAAAATTGCTGTATACTCCACAACTACATTTGCAGATAATGCCATGTGTGAAGTTCACTGAGACGTTAGATTAAGGAAGAATATTAATTAAAAACCATACTTGCCCAATATTGGGTCAGTATTTCAAAAGAAAACACATTTTTAAAGCAAAGTAGGATGGATAGGGTACATATTTAAACATTATCTGAACGAGAAACTAGATATTTGTGTGACTGAATAGCAACTGTATATTTAGATAAAACACACAAAAGCAAATAGCAAAAGCATCTGATTTTTATATTTTGTCAATAGAAACTGACACATTGTTCACCGCTGTCACTGGGCATTGTCAGTTCTATGACATTTGCAAATAAGGAGCTGGTTCCTCAACTGTTGTCATACCTGGGGACACTTCAGCACTGGTTATGCTGATTGTTGAGTTCGAAACAAGTCTGATGTTATAAAACGGCTTGATGCTTAGCATTGCAAAAGGGAATTTCATTTAAAAAGACTGAAGCAATGATATTAGAACCTATTCATCTTCGTGTTTTTTAAAATTATAATCATCAATGCTGTCCTTTCTAAGTTATAGAAATTTAATGAGGATAGCACAAAGAGTCAGATTGATTATTAATGGGCATTTCAAGTCAGTATTATATGACTTGGCTTTTGAGTCCAAGGAATGTTAATTATTATTATAATTAATTATTTAATGACATTTGTTTATGGAGACACTTGGGCTTATCATAATCTTCAGAATATCTTTCAGGGAAATAGAGCTCTGTTCTTGACACAAATTACAAATGAGATCTTCATGTTATTAGAGATATACAACAGAGAAAACTAGACTACACAATTTATTCAACTCTCTAAGGGGATAGAATATTCTTTTGAATAAAAATAACTTTAGAGTTGTACATTTTCTCCATTGGAAGCTTATAGATTACTTGAAATTCCCATTTGTTAAAATCAGAAAACTGGTGACATAGCTTATTTTCTTTTTAAGAACACATTTTTTTTTTTTTAGTTTTTAATTTAGCTTGTATAACTTACAGTATTTACTTTTTCTGTTTCTGATGTAATGATCTTTCTAACCAAAAATGTACATTCTTGTAGTGCCTGGCCCTGTACCAGTCAATTCTCTTCAGGGAACATCCTTTGAAAATAAGATCTTCTTGAACTGGAAAGAACCTTTGGATCCAAATGGAGTCATCACTCAATATGAGGTATTGGGACAATAAGGAAGTTCACTGAAATGTGGGTTGAAGGGAGAGTAAAAGGAAAAAGTTATGGAGAAATAATGGAAAATAAGTAAGTGAGGATTAGGGGATCACAATCATTTTTATTACTCTTCTGTTTTAGTTTACAAATTCCTTGATCCCGAAATTGAATTCGAAAACAAATATTGGATGGCACCTAGAATTTTCTAATTCTTAAAGTAAATGTATGTTTCTGTTGTTGTTTTAGGGAAGCAGGATGGAGCTTTTCAAACAGACTTACTGATGATTGTAAAGAATGAATTTTTATAAAATTAAGATACTCATGCTTTATACTGTATTTAGGGGAGGCCACTGAATGTTATTTCAGAATAAATTCAGAATTACTATCTAAACGGCAAAATATATTACAAACCTGACTATTCCAGAGCTTTATCTCAATTTTGATTACAAATCATTATCTTATTTTTAAATAGGAG
Organism: Canis aureus; assembly: GCF_053574225.1. Classification (NCBI taxonomy): domain Eukaryota; kingdom Metazoa; phylum Chordata; class Mammalia; order Carnivora; family Canidae; genus Canis; species Canis aureus. The sequence goes on along the minus strand of NC_135611.1, from coordinate 67,214,811 downwards.
AAGCTGAAAAGAAGAAAAGATCATCTTAATTGCACAAATGTGTAGTTCTGTTCCTGCATAGTCAGTGTTGATGAGAGCACAAAACATTGAAATTTCTCGTGGCTATGAAGTGCATCATGGGAATGGGAATCACTAGGGCAGTCTTACAAAATGTGACTGTATGAGCACTCGAGTGCCATTTACATGAACTCTGTTATGTAACTCGGACAAAGTAGGATGATGTGACTTGTAACAAGCATTTGTTGAACACTCTGTATTTCATGTACATTAAAATATATAACCATAAGATTGTGTATTTTTGTGTACCCATATTTAAGTAAATTAATTTATCTTTTGATGAAAGAAAACACGTATACAGGTCCAGTCAGATATGATACCTCTGGGTATATCTATGGATGGCTGAGTGGCTGGCCAGTTGGCTGGCTGGATGGATAGACAGACAGACATCAGATATAGACTGACTATGAAATAACATATCCAAATGAGAAAGAGAAGAAATTTAAGAAAAATGTGATTCACTCCACAGAGATACCCTTGAATGCTACCTTATTTAAAAGAGGTTTATTTAGATTATAGCATGACTTATATTGGAAGTGTAATAGTGAATCTGTTTCTTAAAACAGGTCAGCTACAGCAGCATAAGATCATTTGATCCTGCAGTTCCAGTGGCTGGACCTCCCCAGACTGTATCAAACTTATGGAACAGCACACACCATGTCTTTATGCATCTGCATCCTGGAACTACCTACCAGTTCTTCATAAGAGCCAGCACCGTCAAAGGCTTTGGGCCAGCCACGGCCATCAATGTGACCACCAATATCTCAGGTATGCAAAGGAATAAAATGCAAACAGGATTGGTTTGTAATGGCATGTTCTAGAGAATCATATACTCAGGGTAGTCATCTCACTTACTAAATCTTTAATATAGTTATCTATTCCTGATTGAAGGTTTGTTAAAGAATTATGTGGATACTACTCCTGAAACTGGTATTACACTATCTGTTCACTAACTAGAACTTAAATAAAAATGTCAAACAATGATATGTGAATATGGATTACAATTGGTTACATGTCCAAACCCCAAAATATCTCAAATAGTCACTTTTAATTGACAACAGTCTTTTTAAAAATGTCATTTTATCTTAATTAGAATTACGTAAAAATTTATTATGAATGTTAACAGACTTATTATACCTTTGAGGAGTTGGTAGTTATTATGGTATCAGATATTTACTGTAAGTATATTTTATCAAAAGAATGATAGAGATCTTTGATCTGCTGTTATAATGACACATACCTTGTCTCTTTTCCATTTTCCCTGACATTCTGATATTTTTAAGCAAATATAAGCCATTCTTTCTCTTAAAAAAAGAAAATCACACGTATATTCATCTAAATTTTAGAATGGGTTTAGGGTACTGGAGAATTTAAGTTGATAGACAAGTAGAGCTAAATTTCACATTATTTTATGTTCACAATATCAGTTTGTAATTGCCTAGATTATTTACAGATACGATTTCTCCTTCAGTCAAGTCATCAGTTAAAACCTGATTAAATTTGGCCAGCAATTAGCATGGTAATATGCCCTAATGCTCTTCTAGCTTATGTAATGTTTTATTTTAGTAATTTAAAATGATTAAAATAAATACATATTATATATGTAACATTTCCATTTGTTAACATTTTGAATATAAAACCTTGAAAGTTTATATCTTGAAAAATATTAGCTATTCCAATATGAGCTATTTATCTTTTTCTAACAAAAAAGAATTTTAAAATATCATCCATTATGTCAGAAAAATAACAATATATTGAGGTTGCCAGTTGACTTCCTAATGAAACCATTTTAAATCATCCATTTAAAATATTTATTGAATCACTAGAAAACATGATCTAATGATATCATTGTACAGTGAAACATGTCTCCCGCCCTCTAGAATGAGGCAGAGTGCTGTATTTGAGTAAGATCCTTCAATAGAGATAGTTACAAAATTACATGAACCTGTAAAACTGAGAACATTAAACAAATAGGCACTGTCAAGAACCAAACTTTATTATGGTTTAGACATGTTTTCTTATTGAATAAAAAATGTATGGGATCCCTGGGTGGCGCAGCGGTTTGGCGCCTGCCTTTGGCCCAGGGCACGATCCTGGAGACCCGGGATCGAATCCCATGTCAGGCTCCCGGTGCATGGAGCCTGCTTCTCCCTCTGCCTGTGTCTCTGCCTCTCTCTCTCTCTGTGACTATCATAAAATAAATTAAAAAAAAAAAGTATAATTAAAGACCAGAATACCCATCTAGCATCTTCTTTGAATTATTTAACTGCATTTTTACTTGAATCAGCCTATGTACATGGGTACTTGATTTGGACTTTAAAAACTTGATTGCAATCACTGTGTCTTCAGGACATGTAGTAATCAAGCTGAGGCTAATAAAATTTATGGGTAGCGTGATTCTCAATATCAATTGAAATTTTAAGGTAATTTATTGTTATTTATTCCTTGAGTGCAGAAATTATATCCCTTGCCATTTTAAAAACATTTTTTTAAGATTTTATTTACTTATTCATGAGAGACACAGAGAGAGGCAGAGACACAGGCAGAGGGAGAAGCAGGCTCCATGCGGGGAGCCCGATGCAGGACTCGATCCCAGGACCCCAGGATCACACCCTGAGCCAAAGGCAGACACTCAACCACTGAGACACCCAGGGATCCCTTAAAAACAATTTAAATAAAATTAAAATCAAATTATTGGAGGCATGGTATATGTGTGTTTAGTACGCATATATACAATCACATGTGTATACACATTGTATATATTTAATATCTGTTGATTCTACTTCCTAAATAACTCTTCAGATAATTTGTCTCTTTCTTATGTCCTTTCCATCTAGATCATATTTTAGACAGACCATTGAAATATCTTTCCAGGCACTATCCTTACCTTCAGACTTACCTTGCTTTAATGTGTTTTTCTATGGATATTTACACAACATATATTTCTTCCCTAAATTTTTTCAAAATCTAATAAACTGTGTTTGGTAGGACAAAGTCCAAACATCCATGCATGATTAGTGTTTGTGCCCATTAAATGGGCTCCTCCCATCCACCACTCCCACCCAGGAACCCAAAGCTCCAGGCCTAGTAGCCTGCTTCTAGCTGTCAGAACACGTCTCCTTTCACGTGGATGAGGTCTACAAGTATCTGCTTCCCATCTCTGGCATCTCACTGGATGCTTTCTTGTCCTGACGAGTTTTTTACTGCCCTTTTAACATTCAGCTCAGACATCGTCTAAATCCTGAAGTTGACTCTGTTTCATTTTTCTAATTCCCAACCCTGGTTTAGACAAGTGGTTCTTCTTCCAGGTGTGGTCCACAGACCAACAGCATCAGCCTCACCTGAAAATTTTCTAGAAAAGCACATTATCAAGCTCCTCCCTGGGCCTATCGAATTAGAAACTCAAGGAGAAAGGGGCAGCAGTCTGAGTTATAAGAAACCCTTCATGGGCTTCTGATCTCACTAGTTTAAGAACCCGTTTTAGCGAATGAACTGATTTCTCTTTTCATCACTTAAAATTTGGCTATATTTTTTTTCTTTTTTTTTGTATAAGATTCTCACTCTTGGGGTACCTGGGTGGCTCAGTCGGTTGGGCATCTGCCCTTGGCTTGGGTTGTGGTCTCCGGGTCCTGGGATCCAGGCCACTCCCTGCTTCTTTTTCTCCCTCTCCCTTGGCTAGCTCCTCCCCACTGCTCGTTCTCTCTCTCTGTCTCTCTCTCAAGAAAATAAATAAATCTTTAAAAAGAAAAAAAAAAAAGATTCTCACTCTTGATAAAATGTGAATCTCTACTTTTAATTCTGTAACTGTCAGAGACCATGTTTTGTCTTTATACTCATAGCATGTATAACATTTGACATGTTGTATATATTCAGTAAATGTTCAGTGAATGAAATACTTTGACATTTGTATTAGATACCATTTGTTCTCAGTGTCTCTGATAACTAGTTTCCTAGTTATGTCCTCCCTAAAATATCTTTCTACGTAGAAATAATTGAAAGACATTTGAGGTCACTTTTTTGCCCAGGTCAAGATTGGGAAGGCCTCTCCTGTACCCCCAACTATTATCAAATATTTTGAAAATTTAGGAGTTACTTCTTTTCAGGAATCTGGCAGCTAATGCACTAGTTCATGCTAATTAAAAACTGCAGTTCCAAAAAACAAAAAAAAAACTGCAGTTCCCATTCCCATTCACCACACTTCCTTGATATGTTTCTGTTCAGGCCGCAGTCCAGATACGAACACTGGGCCGTTCCACAACCTTTATATCACACACAGGAGCACTCAGCAGGCAGCCTCGGGCTCACTTGCTACCCTCTCTGTCTCCACATCTCCACGTGCGGATCCATAACCAGGACTCTCCAGGGTTGACGCTATTCACCTCCCATCCCATCAGTGCAGGTTTCAAGGTCTCAGGAAACTAAAAGCCAAAGCACCTTCACAGAATGTCTGGCATGTATGTCCAGGTCACCAGGTGATGATTTAAATTTCAACAACAAATTGTGGCTTCATATCTTCTGCTGCTTTAGATTCCCAAGGTTAACATTCAGTAGTATATGTTATTCTACAAAATAAGATATATTTTAGAAAATCAAGATTTTTTATTTGTTTATTCACGAGACACACACAGAGAGAGGCAGAGACACGAGACAGAGGCAGAGACAGGCTCTCTGTGGGGAACCCGATGCGCAACTCGATCCCAGGACCCTGGGATCACTCCCTGAGCCACAGGCAGATGGTCAACCATGAGCTACCCAGGTGTCCCTAGAAAGTTAAATATGAGATTGGTTTCACACCATTTATTCATCCTGAACTATCATTCTGTTGACAGAAACTTATTTCTTCTCTCATTAATCCCTTCCAGCTCCAACTTTACCTGACTATGAAGGAGTCGATGCCTCTCTCAATGAAACAGCCACCACAATAACCGTGTTGTTGAGACCAGCACAGGCTAAAGGGGCACCAATCAGGTAAGAGGGGGAAAATAATAATAACAGGGGAAAACAGCAGCAGGAGAGATGTTTTCTCATATTTGCTTGGTGGTCGATACAGTGATTCATTTCTAAGAGATGTTCATTTGGCGATGACTGTCAGAAAGGTTTTATTTTTGTGTTGTTTTGGTTTTGTCTGTTTTTCATTTGGACAAAGCCTACGGATAGACTTTTAAGAGTAAAATTCTAAGGGGGCTTTTGAGATATTCATGAACTGAACCATTCTCTGTACTGTTTAAGAGCCTTGCTCTTTGATTTTTATTTTCCTCTAGTTCCATTTCATTCCACCTCCTCTGTTTGTGTCTATGGGATATGAGCTTTGAAGGTATTTGTCAGAAATAGAATGGGAAAATAACTCCTGTCCAATGTATTAAATCTGTTCTGAATAATTTCATATGAGTGATTGAAAAATAGGAAGCTTTGAGGAAATAAAAGGAGATTAGTTATAATGAATGCAGCTTATGTGACCTTTTAATTCCTAAATTGTTGCTTATCAGGAATTCCTAGTAAATATTAAAATTCAATTTGCCATTTCCTTTTTCTGTCCTATATTAAAATCTCCCATATTACCCTCATCTTGCAGATTATGAGCCATGCTGTTATCAATAATTGATTTGAATTATCCCAATGATTTTAATTCTTCACATTTGTAATTAGATAAATGTCCAAAGCCTAAGCAAATTTCCTTATGGAACGTGTAGAGTTTGTGAATACTTTTATTTTTATACTTACCTCCAGAAGTAAATCAAGGCACAGAAACCAGTGAAAGTATTTCATAATTAACTCAGGTTGTTTACATAATCACTAAGAAAATAAAATTAATCTTTGTTCTGTGTGGAAAGCAAATACATTTAGCCTGCAAGCACAAATGAACCATTGGACCAGTCCCTACATGATAGGGAAGGAAGTTTTTTTTTTTTTTAATTTAAAAAAAATGAACAGAAGAAATTGAATTCATAAAGAAAACTCCTTTCTGTTCTGGCTAAAAGTCACAGGAAAACCATGCTGGAGAGCTAGAGGGATGACTAAATAGACTTGTGATATAAACACTTAGGAAGCACGAGCTACTTGAAAATGGAAAGTACGTGTATAGCGCTATTCAGGAATCCGTGATCTGTGAGTGAGTCTGATTGCTGATCCAGGGGAGAAGGAGGAAATGCCTGCATTCAACATCTTTTTCTATTGACAAGTAATCAGGGTCATTCACATGTTCCTACCTGTGATAAAATTTACTTTCTAGGTGCTCAGTTCTGCTATGGCTGCTTAAATGAGCTACCAGGTACTTGCATTCATCTTGTAAGAGTTAGATATTTGAGTGAATTCAGCTTTACTTAATGTAAGCTGCACCCAGAAGTGTATGATTATTATTGTACCCTCGTGCTAATTACTGTCACTTATACCAGCTCTTTATTCATGTAATCAATTTATTACACAAACAGTAACTGACTATGTATTATGTGCCTGGCACTGTGCTCAGCTGTGTAAATCAAAGACAAAATGATCACAACTGAACACACAGCCTGTGCCCAGATCTGTCACGGACCATCAGAGGGGTCTGCAGCCTTGGAAACCCTTTGCTCATAATCAGTGTTAAGGAACTTTATTGAATCAGTGAGTATGTTATCAATAACATGTTTTGAAATCAAAGGCCTTTCTAGTACTTTGTTGACATTTACTTATTACAAAATTTCTGATTTCCAAAAATTCATACAGTCTGAACTAGTGGTTATACAGAAATCATCCTTGATAATCTTGTATCCTCTTTTCTCTAACACAGAAATGTACTTTGTATTTGTTGGGAAGACCTTTTGCCTTTTCTGGAATTGATTTCAGTGGCCGAGAACTCCAAATTTTACATTGTAAGAGATTAGTGCCCCCCAAAGACTTAATTTACAGCCAGGAATGCTATAAGAAAAAAATAATTAAATGATATATAAACAAATAACTATTTAAAAAGAATGTTACTAAAAGGGAAAAAAAATAGGTTTCCAAATAATATTCTAATCCATCCTGCCCATCATTATTTTTTTTACAATGACTTGCCCAGCTATGTGGGACTACCCATAGGTGGGGACCAGGTGGCAGGACCAGACTGGTCTAGTTGGGCAACTGGGCTTCTTATGAGCTCTACTTCCTTTGCTGTTTTTGTTGTTGTTGTTGTTGTTGTTGTTTAATATTTTATTGATTTATTTGAGAGAAAGAGAGAGAAAGAGTGGGAGCAGGGGGAGAGGCAAAGGGAGAGGGAGAAGCAGACTCTCCCCCTGGCTCCACCCTAGGACCCTGGGATCATGACGTGAGCTGAAGGCAGACACTCAACTGACTGGGCTACCCAGGTACCCAGCTTCTTTTGCTTTTTGAATCTTCCCAGGAGATAATCCTGTCTTCTTTCCTCTGACCACAACCCTACCTTTGATAATGCTACCAATAACCAGAGCCTAATCCTAAGGCTTATCTTGTTCAATGCTCTAATTTCTTTGAAAATGAGGACCCAAATTGATATAATCCATTTTCATAGATCTGTGCTTCAAATCTTTGCCTGGATGCCCATCACTTCTTTAGACTCCTGAAACAATTTGACTTTTGACATTTCAGGCAGATTCTTATTTATGTTGGCCCATTCAGATCTCTTACCTGCTAATGCTTGGGCTGTGGCCATCTTCTCCCCTCCCAGTGAAAGCCGGGCCTATTTACCACCCAGCTAAACCTCCTGAGAGCATCTTGTCTGTTAGTTTTGTCTGCTATGATAGGCCCTCACTACTAGGAGCTGTCTTGCCCTACTTTACCACATTAGTACCCTCTGCCAGATTGCATTTTACCATCCATTTGTCCCAAGTCCAGTCGAAATATCTAAGTTGTTCTACTCCAGTTTTCCTTATGTCAGACGAACTCCAATTCGTAAAGCCTCTAGCACCTCATCGTATAGAGTCTGTACATTGAGGTCAGGTTAGTGTTATCGAGAAAGCTAAAGTTACCAACGGTTCCTAGAAATTCATTGATTCCAATTACATTCAATATGCACCAGGGGCTGGACTGGATACTTGGACTAGAAATCCGTGGAAGGTGATCGCAGAGGTGCCATCAGTTGGGAATGGCAGACGCATAAATCAGGGAATAACAATGCAGCATAAGAAGTGAAAAGACAGCAGTTAGGAGCTGTGGTACTAGAGCTGAGTTTTGAAGGCGATGTAAGCCTGAGCTCAGCCAGGGTTGCTTTGGAAGGGGAGAGGTTGCCAAGAAGAGAAGGCACGGTGGTCCTCCCTGACAATTGTGAAGCAAGCGATTGGATGCGTGACTGTGGTCCATTCCAGAACTGCCCGTAGTTCAGATCATTGAGGGGGAAGGGCCTGTGGGAGAAGAGGGGCTAGAGAAATAAGTGGGGGCCAGAGGAGGAGGCTCTTTAGCGCCCATCCAGCAACTGAACGTGGCCACAGAATGACTGTAAGCGGAAACTGTCATGAGCAATTTTATGTTCTTGGAAAGATCACCCTGATAGAGAGGATGAGCTGGGAATAAACCAGGCTGAATGCAGCGTGGTCCCCGTGGGGACCATGAGAAGGGACCTCATGGGGACCATGAGAAAGCTCCGTGAGAAGAGGAAGGAGACGAAGACTTTAGATGAGAAGTGACGACAGTTTTTATTTTACAAGTGGTAGCAAAGCCAAAGGCCATCTAAGAATCCAAGATAAATTTTTGAGGTTATTAAGTAATCACAAAGGTTGTTATATGTTGTATTTTATTGCTATCCCGAATCAAAAAGAAGGCAGGCTCTCTCTTTGTGAGTTCTTTTGTATATGAGAAGTTATAATGTGCGTTACCTAGTTCTTGTTTTGCTTGCTAAGCTATCGTGATGTACATGGAGCAAATAATGTAGACTCCAGCAAAAACATCCTGTTCTAAATAAGGCAGCGCTCAGGGTCACCGACCACTTTGTTCTTCTGTTATCCTCTAGGACCGGCCTTAAAGTGTCCACATGCTAATGTGAACGTGTTCAGTGCAATTCTGGCAAGTGTGGGTTTTTTGAGATAATTAATTTTTGAATATGTGATTATTCTAATGGCCAAAAGCTGCTGTCTGACTCACCTAGACCTTTGAGTCTCCTTACCAACTATTTAAGATCTATCCCTAAAACTGGCATCACTTGACAATTATTATTAGTATGATTCAGAAGGACTATTACCCACATTTGGAACCAATTCCCTAGAATGCATAATTTATTTCCCCCCCTTTTTTTTTCTAAAACATTTTCTGTTTTTCATAGTCGGATTCCAATTCTAACCTGAGTAGATATAAATTATAATGCATAGAATGTCCCACTTATTAAAAGATTGACCCGATGTAGCTGTGTTTTCAAATAATGAACATAGCAGCAGCAGCATATTGCAGAAACGGGGAAGAGTCCCTCAGTGGTGAACTCGGTTTATTTTATTGTAAGACGTAACAAGTGAATGCATATGTAACTGCAGCATTTTCCAAATAAAAACCTTACCTATTTTAAGCTGGCAGAAAGCTACCTATTTATTCTAGGGTAACCAAATGTTTATTTTGTGGGTAAAACTTAATTTTTCACTTTAAAACATTAACTGCCTTGTATTCTTAGGTAATTAGGAGATAGTCATGAAATGCAGTCACAACCACCCTTTCCTTGCAGCCACTCTGGAAAACAGGATGGAGGTTCCTCGAAGATGTTAAAAATAGAGATACCCTACAATCCAGTAATTGCACTACTGGGTATTTACACAGAGGATACAAAAATACTAATTCAAAGAGATTCATGCTCCCTAATGTTTATAGCAGCATCTTCTACAATAGCAAAGCTATGGAAACAGCCTAACTGTCCCTCGACTGATGATGACTGTTTTGTTTCCTAATTCTTGTTCTTATTCATAAATACATATGTATAGATCTCACATCTTTATCCATTCATCTGTCGATGGACATCTGGGCTCTTTCCATAGTTTGGCTGCTGTGGACACTGATGCTATAAACATTGGGGTGCAGGTGCCCCTTTGAATCACTATGTTTGTATCCTTTGGATAAATACCTAGTAGTGTAATTGTCTCCAGCCCTTTAGATGACTGCAGCCCCAGCCAGTAACTTGATTGTGACCTTATGAGAAATCTTGAGCCAGAACCATTTGGCTAAGCCACTCCTAAATTTCCAACCTACAAAAACTGTGCGGTATTAAACGTGTATGGTTTTGAGCCACAGTTCTAGGGTCATTTATTTTGCAGGAGGAGGCAACCAGTAGAAGCACCCCACATAGCTGAAACCTTCTCTTCAGGTTTCTCCTTAAAAGGCATTTTATCAAATAGGTCTTTCTTAACCCCTGCATATAAAATAGAAGTCTTCAATCTTATTATCCCTTTTTTCCCTTGTTCTGCTTTATTTCTCTTTAGAGCACTTACTTCACCTTGACATATTATGTATTTGTTTAAATTTATTTGCATTTCCCACTAGAATGTAAACTTCATGAGAGCAGAGACTTTTACTACTGTGTTCATTACTGTTAACTCAGCACTTAAAATAGTGCAGCACATGTCATAGGCCCTCAACAGATAGTTGATGAATGAATGAATGAATGAATGAATGGCCCTAGAGTTAAAAATACGATAGCCACCCTCTTTAGTTGCATACCAGATAATATTTGTAATGTAGCATGTTAGTGATAAGCACAATAAATATTAAAAGACAGTAGTTTGGGGCTTTTTCTCAAGCCCAGAATCCCTGAGCCATACACTTGATGGTTTTCCTCAATGAATCTGTCATTTTAATTTGGACTGAATGGAAAAAAGCATGCCACTTGACTCTGATTCCTTCGCGCCATTTCATCCCTCCGTTGTCTAGCTCCACCTGTAGAATTACCTCCGTTGGCTTTAGAAGACCGAATAACACTAAGATGTGAACTAGTCCGAGAAGGTTTTCTAGCAGAAGTAGAAAAGCTAGAAACTCACCGTATGTTTGGTATGTTTAGTAACAGTGGTCATTCAAGTTTGCGGTGGAGTCTATACGTCAGGAGGTAGAGAGAGCAAGAGTGGAGGTATAAGGTAAAAGTTGTGGTAAGATACTGACCCTAGTGTAAAAAGTACGGATTTTGACCATGGGAGAGCTGCACATAATTTTGACAAAGTAAAAAGTTGGAGGAGAGTAATTAATGCTCAAAGCGCTGTCTTAGCAAAGTATCAGCAGTTTGAAAAGTGGTTGTGTTTTGTGTTCTCCATGAACGGCTCGCAGCATATAAAGAATACTCAAAAAACACTAAATGGATAGAGTGATGGGTGGATGGGTAGCTGGATGGATAGAAGGATGGATGGATGGATGGATGGATGGGTAGGTGTCTGGAGTATATGAAGAAAAAAAATGGGAGCAAGAAAACTAAATCAGTAATAGGAACCTAAAGATATAAATACCCCCTAAAGAGGGCAGCGGTGGGAGCGAAAAGAAATGGTATATTACAAGGGAGGTAGAATGTGGCTAAAAATAGAAGTTATTAAAGTTAATGCCAGAATTTGAGCTCTGTTGATTCAGAAACTGATCATTCCTCTTACAGAAATAAGGAAGTCCTGAGGGACGTGGCTTGTGTGTTTAAGGAATGAAGAGATGAAGCGCAGGGAATATCATGGTCACCAAAACGATATTTAAACCTCCACTCTGGATCACGAAAATGTTTGCATTAGGACCACAGGAGCAGCAGAGGCTGTGAGATCTTGGGAAGTCTGTTCATAAGAAAAAGAGCAAAACACTGGGGCTGGGAATTTCTCCTGAAGCTTTAAGGAGACATTTTAGGTACAAAATGAGAAGTGTACAATTGTGTAATTGTTATTTGCTGTCACTAAAAAGTCACACAGCCTAAAACTAAGACCAGATTCTCAGAGGTCTTACTTACTAATGGGTTAAAAAAACAAAAACAAAACAACAACAACAACAAAAACAACAACAACAACAACAACAAACACAGCAGGCTGTTGTAGGTAATTTTGGTTTCAGCTTCAACAATTTTAAGCATGAAACCAAGCAGACCATCTACTATATGTACCATATAATCACTTTTCGAGCTAATGGTAAAATCCCCTTGTACATTTTTTTTAGTTTTGTAACTGAAGGAAAATCGTATGATAAGAAGTCATCATTTGGCGTCCCAAAAAACTAAAAATGACTACATACCAATGTCTAATCAAATTAAAGTGAAATCAATTTTAGTTTAACATAAGGAAACCATATTTTCAGCATCAAGCGAAGATTCATGGTGCCAGTATATTGATTTTAACTTAATTATAGAAATATTTTAAAATTTTAATTAAAAGGAATGGGGAAATATGAAATATGGGCAGAGTGAAGTACAGCTATCTAAGTGGCTTTGGAATATTTTAAATTGCTAGAGTACTAAGCTCAAATAATATTTAGATCCAGCTAGAGTTAAGTACCGTTAGGTAATTAGACAATCACAAGGATGGAAAAGCACAGGCCTGTTTCATGTAATCAGTCAAATCACTTCTAATTTGATTTCTGATTCCTTAATTTCTGTCCTTTAGTTAATTTGTATTGATAAATAAGAAAGTAGCAGGGGAAAAAACAGACTTTAAAAAAGTGGAAGTGTGTGGCTGGACAGCAGCCTGCTCACACAGATTAATCAGTGAGGGGAGGCTAATTCCTTTTAAAAACTGAATTTTATGAGTTTTAGTTTGAGGTTTCATCTCAAATTCAGTGAGATCTTTCCCCGAGACCAGATTGTTCCTTTTCTTCTTTTACTCCTCTCCAGTGTCGTCAGTTTGTTTTGCTCCGAGTATATGTGGAGAGACAAGCTGTCTTGCACCGAGTTCCTTAATTTGGAATGTACAACCTATGTCAGTTCGACAGAATTAATTAAGACTGTTTACTAGATTTTCTGGACTTTTCTAGAGGTATGGGATAATGGGTGAGGAATTTATTTTTAAGGATTAGAGTAAATGATTAACGAGTATGAGTAATTATCATTATTGCCCAGGAGGGCAAGAATGTGAGCTCTGACTTGTTGGGGGAGCGTGCATGTGTATGCTTGTCCACCTAAAAGTGCGCATCCACAGGATATGCGGGTGTGTAACATAACATATGGATTCTGAGTTGAAAAGAAAAAGAAAAAGAGATGAGGTTTGCTTAACATAGCCTATGTCAGCTATGATTCCCCTTTCTCTCCAAGGGTTGTGCTTATGTATTTCCTGTATTTAATTTTTTGGAATATTTATCTATTTTTAGAAAGATAGAAAAAGAGGGAGAGAGGGCACATGAGCAGGAGGGCAGGGATCAGAGGGGGAGAATCGTTCAGGCTGACTCCCCGTCCAGCCCGGAGCCTGCCTCGGGGCTCAGTCCCACATCCCGTGAGATCATGAGCTGATTGAAACCAAGGGTTGGAGGCCCAACGGACTGAGCCACCAGGCGCCCCTCTGTCTCATATTTTAAAATTGCCAAGCACCTGCTCCATGGACCCCTCAGAGAGATGTATCCATCTGTAGCTTTCCTGGGAGCTCAGAGGCCCAGGTTGGCAGCTGTAGAGAGAATGATGGACTAGGTGTGATTTCAGGGAACACATTCCTCTGCCTTAGCGGCTTGCCCACATCTAGAGTTCTGACAGTAATACAATTTCTGTCCTATTTCTAAAGGAAAGGAGATAGCAAGCTACTAAGTTCTTAGCACTATTTTAATGGAAAATGGGAACTTGAAATATTAGGAAGAAAAGAAAACCTTTGTAAAGCTTCTTTCTTTTAATCTATGAAGGTCTTCTGTTTGTAGGTATAAAAGAGTTTATATTAAGTTAGAATCTTATTGTCTTTAATTTTTTTAAAGATTTATTTATTAATTCAGAGAGAGAGAGAGAGAGAGAGAGAGAGAGAGGCAGAGACACAGGCAGAGGGAGAAGCAGGCTCCTTGCAGGAAGCCTGACATGGGACTTGATCCCGAGTCTCCAGGATCACACCCCGGGCTGCAGGCGGCACTAAACTGCTGCGCCACCGGGGATGCCCTGTTTTTATTTGTTTGTATTTATTTATTTATTTATTTATTTATTTATTTATTTATTTGCTGCCCTGTTCTTAATTTGTTTTAAGATTTTATTTATTTGAGAAAGAGAGAGAGAGAGAGGGAGCACGAGCAGAGGGGAGGGACAGAGGCAGAGGAAGAACCAGACTCCCCGCTAAGCAGGGAGCCCCACGTGAGGCTCTATCCCAAGACCCCAGGGATCATGACCTGAGCTGAATGCAGATGCTTAACTGACTGAGCCACCCCACCCGGGTGCCCTAAGTTAGAATTTTATACCAGATTCTAAACCGATATAAAATTTAACTTTTAATTATCATAGATGTAAATTCAGTTTTTCTCCCTCTGTCTCTCTCTTGGTGTGCCTCTCTCTCTTCTCTGTCTCTCCCTCCTCTTTCTTTTTATAGAAGTTCATTAAAGAAAAGATTCTATTCCTGCTGGAGAGTCACTCAGTGACGGCTGTCCCTATATAGAGTGAGCATATTTGCCTAGACACTCAAGATTCCAACAGCCCTACATACAGTTTATTTCTGTTCAATTTATTTAAGTGCCCACAGTGCGTTCTTTCTTAATTTTCAGGGTCATTAAATTCACCAGAAACATTTACAATTTATTAATAATGCCAGCCTTCTCAGGTGCACCACATCACCTAAGAAACGTTCGCCCGAAGAATATACTACAACAAACGAATATGATGAATATGCCCGTTTTAGCAATTGATCAAAAACAAAGTTACTAGTGATTAGGCAGGCGTTGCACAGTTGTTAGGTATCCTCGCACAGTTGTTAGGTATCCTCGGCTTTGCTCCGTAAGATCATAGCTATTGCAGGAAAGTTTTAAGACTTTCAAGAAGGTCTTAGAAGGCTGAGGTTCCAGCTTTAACAGGGAAAATGCCATCTGTTTCTACAATTTGTAACATTTTATTAGGAACACGTCTGGAAAGAGGAAGCCGCCTATCTCAGGGGCAAGGACAGATTTCCATCCATCTGTGCCCGTCGCCAGCGCCCCTTGGGCTTCGGCAGAGCCCCGGGCCACAGTGCAGGCGCCGAGGGCAGCAGGTGCAGGAGCCCCAGCCTGACGGCCACCCCACCCCAGGGCACCCCGGTGCTGGCCTCAGGCAGCCCTCCCCTCTTGTCCTTTCAGAGGGAAACCTTAACTGTAAACATTTAAAAGTACCAGAACCAAAAAAATAAAATAAAATAAAAATTAAAAAATAAAAAATAAATAAAAGTACCAGAACCAAGACCCCCATCTGTTACGTGCCTCTAGGTATTGCCACCTCCCTTAGTAAGGGGGCCGGCCCCTTTCTCGGCCTTCAAAGCCTGCCCAGAGTTTGGGGGTGCTTTTCCTTACTTTTGTTCTTTTTCCAGCTCCTTAGTGACTCCTGTTGAGTTTGGGGGAAGGAGCAGCCATGCGAAATTGTATTTTATTGCAAAGTAGCTGGAAAAAAAAAAAAAGAGAATGCAATGGGTTAGGACTGATTTTAAAAGCTTTTAAATGTGGGTTGATGTTAATACGTCTTTTTTTTTTTTTTTTTTTGAGACATCATAGTATGTAGACTCTCTAAATGTGTGTTTTTGTTTGTGGTTTTTTGTTTTTGTTTTTGTTTGGTCTTTTTCCAAACAGTGCCTATCAGATTGTGGTGGAGGAGCTGCACCCGCACCGGACCAAGAGAGAAGCGGGCGCCATGGAGTGTTACCAGGTGCCTGTCACCTACCAAAGCGCCCTGAGCGGGGGCGCGCCCTACTACTTCGCGGCGGAACTGCCCCCGGGGAACCTCCCGGAACCTGCCCCGTTCACGGTGGGCGACAACCGGACCTACCAGGGCTTCTGGAACCCTCCCTTGGCGCCGCGCAAGGGCTACAACATCTACTTCCAGGCCATGAGCAGCGTGGAGAAGGTGAGCTTCCTGCACCATGTGCCTCTGCACTGCCCCGAGCAAAGCTGCGGGGGGGTCCTCTGCTTGCTCCGCAACATTTGTCAGGAGCAAGGGGGTGCAGGAGCAAGGGGGGGGGGGCGGGGGGCAGAAGGAGGAGGGAGGGGGAGCAGCCCCAGCACAGCGGGCGGGTGTGGCCCAGGAGCCCAGCGTCCCTTGCGCACTTCGGGCCGGAGAGCTGCGAGCCAGGGGATTGGCGGAGGTGGCGGTGCAGACCCCGCAGAGCAGCGCAGTCACCGGGTCCCGAGCTCACCCCTGCAGCAGGCGGTCACCTCCCAGACCCTGCAGAGGCTCGAGCTCGGTGCAGACCCCGTGGAGCAGCGCAGTCACCGCGTCCTGAGCTCACCCCTGCAGGCCGCCACCTCCCAGACCCTGCAGAGGCCCAAGCTCCGTGCAGACCCCACGGAGCAGCGCAGTCACCAGGTCCCGAGCTCACCCCTGCAGCAGCCGTCACCTCCCAGACCCTGCAGAGGCCCGAGGCCTGGTGAAAGCCTCCATGTGAACGGCCTTGCTTGCTCACTGTTGATGTGTCTGCGTGCGGTTTTGTCAAAGCCCAGAGCCGCTACAACATGCCTCACGGTTCTCTAGGCGGATACTTTCAAAATTGGTGTGGTTCCTGCCGGGGGAGGCCAGAGATCCTGATGGAAGCAACAGCAGTTGCTTTTAGGAGCTCAGAATGCCTCTGGGCCTTTGTGGGAAGGCCAGAGGGTCCCCTGGGACTTGAAAGGCCTCAGGTCATGAGTAAGTGTAGGATGCACAGTTTGATTTTTAGCTACTAACCACCCCCTCCGAGCTGTGTTTTGTGTGATTAAGAGACAGTGATAAACTCTTGGCCTGTCAATACGTGGAGCCACTCAAGATGAGTCACAAATACATCCTAGAAACAAACAGCCTTCGTTTTGTACCCTGGCTTCCCCATCTTTTCCAACCTCTCCTGTGTTCAAAGATGCAGACTGAGTCCTGGAACTGTGTGGGGTGGGCCTACAGGTGCATTTCATTGAGTAGTGCCACAGCACAACATTAAAAAGAAAGAAGAAGAAGAAAGAAGAAAGAAGAAGAAGAAAGAAGAAGAAGAAGAAGAAGAAGAAGAAGAAGAAGAGGAGGAGGAGGAGGAGAAAGGAAAGAAAGAAATAAAGAAGAAAGGAAAGAAAGAAAGAAAGAAAGAAAGAAAGAAAGAAAGAAAGAAAGAAAGAAAGAGAAAGAAAAAACATGAAATAATCTTCATCTTTTCCCATTTCAGCTTCTCCTTCCTTGACTCCATCTGTCTAGCAGGGGTAGGAAAATAGTCCCAATGAGAAATATTTAACCCCTAACAGCTAAAAACAAAACAAAACAGATAAATCCTACTGCAACCGTGATACAACTTTCGGGTGATCTTTCTTTCTAACTGCTGTCATTTAGCTCTATAGTAGAGCTGGGCTCCAGGTGAGAGTATGTGGCGTTGGGTGTTGCTCTGAGTCTACCTTGTGTGGTGAAAACGGAGTTTGTGTCCAGCTCCGATGTGTATGAGGCATGCAAACACATTGTTCTTTCTGTTTAAAAAGTACGGTAAGTACAAAAATACAGTGCTCTGCTGCTGGCCCAGGCAAGATAGCCCGTCTCATTGCAAGAGGAAAACAGACACCTGAGCTTTTAGAAAATAGGGAAACATTTTTAAAAGTTCTTACTTCAGATTTTTTAAAGCTCTCCCTGAGGATATGTTTTTAAAAAGTAAAAAAAAAAAAAAAAAAAAAGTTTCCTTAATACTGCAGTTCTGCTCTTCATAAACCTACTGTATAACCCGGGATTACGAAATGGGAAACCCTGCCTGTACACTGACTGTTCTCTCTCATGTTTCACTCCATCAGGAAACTAAAACCCAGTGTGTACGAATCGCTACAAAAGGTAAGAGGTTTTGCCTTTTTTTTTTTTTTTTTTTCTTGAGGTTCCATTCACCGGCTTTCTAAAATGAGGGAGCTTTGTTTCCTGCCTCCTGGCTAATGAAATGCGGCACTTCTATTACAGAGTATGTGTAGTAGGGCCCAGCCAAACTGCCAGCCAAGTTCTCTGGCTCCCTCGGGTGTCTTTAACCTAACGGGTGCTCCTGACCATCCTCCAGCACTTGACTGGACGATTGCTGTTAGGAGGACTGGAAGGATTTAGAAAACCTTTGAAGGGCTTATGTCTGCCATCGGGTGTCTGAAAGGTCTTACGCTGCTGATCAACCAACATTTTAGGAAAGGCTCAGTCATATCCATTCAGAATAGCAAGCTGCTTGTTTAAAGACCTGTTACCCCCTGGGTAGACCATCAGACGTAAAGAGGAAGAGAGCTAGTCCATCTAGTCCATGCATGTGTCAGAGTACCGGCAGGAGTTGTGCAACTCAGTTGAAGCTATTTTATCTTAACCTCAAAGATATGAACTGAGTCCCGGAGGTGCGTGGTGTGGGCCTAGGGGTGCATTTCACCCCGTAGTGCCACACCACAACATTTTTTTAAAAAAAGAAAAGAGAACGTGAAATAATCTTTGTCCTTTCCCATTTCAGCATCTTTTTCTTTTTTTTGAACTTAAAAAAAAATTTGTTTTAATCCAGTGGATGCCAAGAAATTAGATCCCTGGTGGCTGATGACCAGGGTAATTCCTGCTGACGTTGCATATTATAGCTTAGTTGCCTAGTGTCTTTAAGGAAAAACATTTCATCTTGGAATGAGTGTTTGGAGTTCAGGTGTGAGAAAGTCCCCTGCATTCACTATGTTTATAATCCTTCATTTAAGAGTTATTTGATTATGCCAACGAGAGAGAGAGACAGAGCCACTTGGTGTATTCTAGCAAAAGAAACAGGAAAAAGCTGTCCCCGTGCAGACGTGGGACTCCACGGAGGGTTGCTGCTCTGGGTAGTTTCTGCCAAAATCGGTATTAAACCCACATTCATGAGCAGTGGTTGATTCATTTGGGGTAGAAATGAATGGCCATATTCTGTTTGTGCTGGCATCTTTCCTTTCATCATTTTTCTCCATTTAATCATCAATCTGCTCAATTAAGCATTTGTGTTTTACTCATGATTTGTAAAGGCAATAAAGAAAGACTTTTCCCTTGACTCATGAGAAGTAATAAAAAAGCTTTACAGAAGAGAAGAAAAAAAAAACCTTTTTTCAATTCAAATACTAAGATTCCTCATAATATTTTTAAAAATTAGCCAATCCTTAATGAAGAGGGAGAGAAAACATATACAGATACATATACTGTATGGGCATTTATTTTATTTTAAAGGCTTAGCTTATATGTCAAAAAATTAGAGCTGAAATTTTTAGAAGATAATGTCAGAAGGCATTTAGATATATATCACCTATGCTTATGCAGATTTAAAATAGAGCCAGAAATACAGAAGGGCCTTGCATCATCCTCTGAGAGGTTCTTTAGATATTGTCATTCTGCATTTCTATAGCTGAGAAGAGAAGGCTATAAGTGATTCTAAAATTTTAAATTTTCTTATTTGGTTATTGATTTATTTGCACTTACACAAGCTGTTTAAACGTCATTTTGTCCCTCTCTCAATACATATAAAATTATAATGACAAATATCACATGACACTTGGATGGTAGGAGAGGCAAGATTATGGAAATTGAACTTACCACGTGGCATACAATATTTGCCAGAAACTGCGAGGCAGTGAGAAAGAGCTCATTGGTCGGTAGTAATCTATCTCTGCTATACTCTGAGCCTCCGGTTGATAGTGTGGCTTCATGAGTAAAAGAAAAAGACTCTGGCCCTGGACTGTCTGGGTGCATGAGAGACATACAGAGAGAGAGAGGCAGAGACACAGGCAGAGGGAGAAGCAGGCTCCATGCAGGGAGCCCGATGTGGGACTCAATCCCGGGTCTCCAGGATCAGGCCCTGAGCCAAAGGCGGTGCTAAACTGCTGAGCCACCCGGGCTGCCTGGCTATCTGGGTTCAAGTCCTGACTTTGCCCCTTACTATTCTTTAGTATTGGGCAAATTATTTGCACATCATTCCCAAAATAGAAATATTAGAGTACCCTTCCCTTACTATTATTGTGAGGATTAAAATAGTTTCTGTGTGTGTGTGTATATAATATATATTATGTAATTATATATATAATATATATTTATATATGAAATGCTTCAATAATGCCTAGTATATTGTGACTATTACATGAAACTTAATTGCAGTTTTAACATCATCATAATCATTACAATCATTGTGTATCTTATTTCAGAAGAACAAACTGTAGTCCCCCTCTTGTCTGTGGAGTATTAGATTCCAAGACCCCCAGTGGATGCTTGAAATCACAGATAGTACCAAACCCTCTATATACACTATGGTTTTTCCTATCTGTGCATACTTAGGATAACGTTTAATTTATAAAGAAGGCACAGTAAGAGATTACCAACAATATCACAACAAAATAGAATAATTGTGAAAATGTACTATAAAAAAGTTATGTGACTGTGATTCCTCTCTTTTTTTCTCAAAATATCTTAATTTACTGTACTCACCCTTCTTATTCTTGTGATGATGTGGGTTGACAAAGACTACTTGATGAGATGAAGTGAGGTGAATGATAGTGAGCTCCTGCTGGCCTCTGATGACAAGTCAGAAAGTGTATCATGTGTCTGGACCACAGTTGACCAAGGGTAACTGAAACCATGGAAATCAAAACTGGATAAGGGGGAACTACTATAGTTTGTGTTATGCAGTTATGAAAGATATATGCATAGAAACAAAACTGAATTTTTGTGATAGAGCTTACTTGGGAAAAAGTAGATTTTTAAATTTTAATTCCTTCTTTGAACATTTAGCATTTTTCTACTTACAAAAAAAAACCCACACTTTTTACTTTAAAATCAATTTATTGCCTGACTACATTTTGAACTAACACCATATAAGTATTAGTCAGCTTTGAAATAAATTTTTTGGTGTGAAAATAAGTAAGTTTCTCACACGACATGTTGAAGACAGACTTAATGATCAGAATGGCATAAGCATGTTGACAGGGGAAGAGGCACGAAGGAAGGAACCTTCTGGGCAAGGAATGGGTCAATATGTCATAAAAATATACACAGGTAAAAACCCATTAAATATATAATTAAAATGTGTGTAGGTGCGCCTGGCTGGCTCAGTCGGTAGAACATGTGACTCTTGATCTCAGGGCTGTGTGTTCAAGCCCCACATTGGGTGTGGAGTCCACTTTAAAAATAAAAAATGTGTGCACTGTGCTTATTTGGGCACTGAAAATTCTTGTGGGAATGAGAGACAATATAAAAGCCAAGAAAAATTAGCATATGTATTACAATAGAATGATGATTTTGAAAATTTTTTGACATGCAAGAATTGTCCTAAAAAAATTCCAGGGTAATAGATTGGTTCCTGTCTTATTGGAACGCAATACTCATGACAGCCAAGACATAAAGAGGATATGGACATTGGCTTGATTATTAAAAGAAAACAAACATATGAAGTCAATAATCAAGGTTATAATGTCTTTAAAAATGAAGAATGATGTGAACACATGTTACAAGACAAGAGGTGTCCAGGAAGTTGTGTTCATTGCAGTCGAGGTCAGTGGTGCTGCCCTCTGATTCATGTGTAGATAAGAAGTCATTGGCAAGATGTGTGGCAGGAATGAAATGGAAGGGTTGATCTAAATCATGAAAAACATGAAAGTCAGTCAATTTACACAATATTTCGTCTCAAACTAGAATTGCTGTAAACCTATGAAAAGGACTTTAACCTGCTGTATCTTCGAAAAGCAGGACAGTAAGTTTCAGGAAAGGTTTTGGTGGTACATCGAGGAAGCAGGACAACCCTGCTGGAAAGTCCCTTGTGCAGTGAGGTAGGAGTACTGTGCCGCTTGCATGCTCAGCGTGCTTAGAGGCGAGTCTCTCCAACCTCCACTAAAAAGAAAATGTTTTCGGTTGTTGAATGCTGATTTGCTCCCTGCCTTTTTAAAATTTATACCAGTGCTCTAAGTATGTATATACACACATATACACAGGCACACACAATTATTTGCAAATTAGTAGCTAAGATCTTGTGCTTTGTTGCCATAGATAATTTATCTTGCAAGCACTATTCTTTTCTTAAGGAAATTATCTTAATGAGTAACGCCTCTATGGTTAGATTTAAACATACCAATTTATGCAAATACTATATAAATTATAAGAAAATTTACTCAAAGAATTTTCAAAAAGTACTTCAGGAAATATGCTTTATCCATGTTAAATAACAAGAGATGCATTTCAATTGAATTTTTATTTTCTCTTGTTCAATAATATTTAGCATATTATAACATTTAAAATTTTCTTTGCATATAAATAATAGAACCATGTATTTATTCATTTATATAAAGTTATTCTTAATGTAAATCAAGAATTGATAAGAAATCCAAATATTAAGTAATTTCATTAAAATTAGCCTAAAACAAAATCTTTAGTTTGAGAAATTGGAAGTGTTTTAATCTGTTTGTATAAGTAGCTTAAATTTTGAAACTATTTTGGTTGTGTTAAATTTCTCCCTCATCTGAATTGCTGGATTTTTTGAAAGAAAGCTGTTTATTTAAAATTTAATTTTAATGGAAGTTCCTGTGTTGTTCAAATTTGTTTATTTTCTCAGAAAAGTGACATTTCCACTGATAAAAGCTATCACATTTGGTAGAACAGAAACATGTGTAATATATGTAAATTTATTTTAACATAGCATTTAAGCTAAAAAGGAGGGGTTTATTTTAAGTTAACAAAATAAAGCTGTATTTTATATCATGACAAACATTTAAATTCCCGAATAGATTGTATCCCAAATCTCCATTTGTATATAGTTTGCTTTGGCAGACTGTTGTTTGTCTACCCGTTAGCCATTCTTTGACTTCTTCCGATCTCATTTGGATATCAGTATTCAAATCATTCATTTAGCAAATATTTATTTTATGCCTATAATTTGCAGTGTTCTAGGCCCTGGGGATAAAGCAGTGAAATAAAGAGAACAAAGGCCTTACTTCCGTAGAACTTAAATTCCAGTAGAAGAAACAGACCAGACACAAATAAAAATAAAAATAAAAATATGTCAGAGGGTGATACCTTCTTTGGCGAGAAATAAAGCAGTAAGGGGGGATGGGAAATGCTGGGGTACGTGTCTAGGCCATAACTATTCACACACAGTTATCAGAAAAAAGACTCTCTGGTAAGGTAAAGGACCGGAGGCAATAACCCGTGTAGGGAAGGATCACACAAAGCAGAGGGAGTAAGTGCAAAGGTCTTGAAGATGATGTGTCCTTAGCTGCTCAAGAAAGTTGGGCTCAGACCAAGGGGACGAATCAGATTTGTCTAAATCAGCAGTCTTCAAACTTCAGCTTCTGAAGGGCTTGTTAAGGAGATTGCTGGGTCTTAACTCCAGAGCTTCAATGTCCGTAGGCCTGGGGAGGGGCCCAAGAATGTGCATTTCTAACAAGTTCCCTGATGAGGCTGTTGCTTCAGGGACCACACTTTGAGAACCACTGATCCAAACAAATCCCATGCACCTGGCCAGGGATTCCTTGGGGTTGTGTATGTAAGCTGGTTTTGGTCAGGGAGCGCTAAGGATATGTCTTCTGTTGGGTCTTCTAAGAAATTGAGTTCTAAAAAGAGAGATGGCAAGAACAATCTTCAACTCATCTTTATTGTTTCAGGGCATTGTTCTGTAAAGGGGTGATATTTAGAAAATCGGGAGGCAAATTGGCTAAAAACGTAAAGTCAAGGAAGATTAATAAGCCGACTCTAAGCCCAAACAGCTCTGAGCTTTTGGATGACCCATCGATAGAACTCCTTAATCCCAGATACTTAGATACTTACTTAGATTCGTATTTTACCTTGGGAATAGTATGTTTGAAACTAGTGGTTTGGATCCAAGGGGATACATCAAGGGCCAATTATTTCAAACAGTGATTGCAAGAAAGCACTTAAAATCCATATAACCTAATCATTGCTAGTGGTATTTTAAAAATAGGGAGTTCCCTGGAGCAACTGCCGGGTGGCTCAGTCCGTTAAGCATCCAACTTTTGATTTGACTCAGGTTCTGATCTCAGGGTTGGGAGATCAAGCCCTGGTTGGGTTCCGCACTGGTATAGAGTCTGCTTGAGAGTCTCTCTCTTTCTCTCCCTCTTCATCTGCCCCTCCCCCTGTGCTCTCTCTCTCTCTTTTCCCCCCTCCCTCTTTCACACTCTCTCTCAAATAAATAAATAAAATATTTTAAAAAGAAATAGGGAATCCCTTTTAGGTGTCAGTCTAGAACACTAGGAATACATCCTTACGGGCCTTCAGAGAGAGCTAGAAATGAAGAACCCAGACAGTTCACCAGAAGCTATGGAAAGAGGGGAATCCCGAAAGCTAAGGCATACATATTTCCATTCCTCCATTTACTTATTACCAGCTTATTCATCCTTTTGATAAACCTGCAGTTGACGTGTGGTTGTGAGGGATGACTGTCACCAGGGTTTAATTCATTTTATGTATCCCTGTCCAGGGAATGGTCTGAGTCAGATGATCTTTAACTCAGCATATTACTTATTTTAAACAATGATAATATGCCTTCTTCCCTGATCTCTCAGAAATAGCTTTGTTTCATTGCTAGCGTGCATTTTAAACATGCATTCCAATCTTAAGAAAAATTCAGTTGTCATGAAAGAGTAGGTATGTTTGGAAGATTTTACTCAAAATACGTAATAGAATATACAGACATTGGTAATATTTTAATTTACTTTGTTCTTTCCTCTTTTGCTGTCTATTGCCTAATTACTGGATAAGAAGTAGGATTTTTTAAAGCATATTCATAACTTTAATTCAGTCTCATGCTGCTTTTGTCAAATTTTTCTTTGTGCCCTTTTCTCTCTGAGTGTGCAGATGGATAAAAGTGCCTTTTTAAGTGATCAGACATTCAAAAATAACAAACATGAGAAGAAAAAGAACACTTAGTCTGTCAAGAAGTTGCAGTAAAGCCATAGAAGCTCCAGTTGGTTGGGCCATGTGCGTAGAAGCTACTTGACTGAATTTGTTCCCACCATATTTCCCACAGATGAATTTGAACTTACGTAGAGCAATCTCGGCTCTTAAAACGCACTTCTGTGCTGTATCTCTTAGCTCACAACCGAGGCAGAGGGTGGAGTGAAAGCACGGGTAAGATCTAAAGAAAAAATATATATTTAATTGGGCTCCTGGGTCCAAAATCCTAACCTTAATTTTTAAAATTGTACTAAGATGCTTTATGTTTCACCAGCTACACGTCGAAGGAAGTGATAAAGCATCAGAAAGAAATGTCAGAATCTTTTATGCCACTTTTTTAAGCTGATGGAAACCGAGGTCAACTATGGTAGTTAAGTCTGGCCTTTAAGAAACTCTGGGTAGGGGTGTGGCTTTTCTTGGTCTCAAGCAAGGATGGAAGAGGCTTTCAGAAAACTCTCCTGAAAAATTGCAATCCGTGAGAATGACTTTGTTTCTCATCTGAATGCCTGAGTGCTCTTGCTGGCACTCAAACCCTGTTCTCCTGCAACGGAACAAGTGTCCATCATTCTTCCCACCTATTCGATCTGTGTACTAGCTTTCGAAAATTAATCTGATTTGGGGTTTCATTTTTCTTGAACTCAGAAGGGAAGAAATTACAGAAAAATATGTTAGTAATAGACTACAGCCTGAGAGACATGAAAGCATATCTAAGTGAAACCAAGCTGGGAACAAGTCTAATTTTAATAAAGCTTAAATCAGTGATTCATGGCTTGGAACTCACCTCTGCTAGGCACCAGTATTTCCTGGTGCTTTGTCAAAGGCCTATTGTAAATTATTTTTTTCTTTTTTTAATATAGAGAAAGTTACTAGAAAATTGATAGCTAATAGATTTTTCAACATGTTTGAGAAACGAAGACATCCTTTTGTTTTTGCAAAACCAGAGTTGAATAAAAATTTAATATTTCTATGATGGACTCAAAGTCTAATGACATTGTCCACATTGTTTATTATTCAGATATCTTGTAAAATGAGGACTCATCTGAAGGGGCTATAAGGTTTACAAGGCTAGAGGTGATAATCTGTTTATATTTGTTTTATCTGTGCCTGATGCTTAATATAAATCTCTTTGGAATGCATAGATGGGTGGATGAATAATGGATGAATACTGTTGTCCAGAATTGTTTACTTTTTAATGTCCTAAAGATACATTAATTTCTTTTTTCTGCTACATTTATTTTATTGGCAATAATTTAGAAATAGTTTTGAGTGCTTATTTTCTTTTTAAGCTTCTACAGAAAAAGAAAAAATTAATAGGAATAAAATTCTTGCCCTGTTAGTATCCCAGTCAGCTCTTGCTTCCCCTCCATCTAAACTAGACTATACTCTTAGAATGAACAAAATGTTGAAAGTTTTGCCTGAGTTATAAATTTCATTATTTCTTATATCAATTTTTGCTTTTTTTTTTCATAAGGAGAACAAGTTTAAAAAGTAAAATTTTAACCCTCCTCCACCAACTGGGTAGAAAGTATTTTCATTACTATAAACAGAGGAAGCATGTGATATAGAAGTCCTGGCTTGGAAAAACTTATGGTACAATTCACGACACATATAACGGCCTGAGAAAAGTTTAAAGACTAGAAAAAAATACAATATGAATTGTATGCGTAATATGCGTATTATGCAAGTATTCTACTAAAGCAGTGGAGAATTTTCAAAAACAGCAAAGGTTATAAATAGGAAATTTCTGGCAAGTGATAAATTCTAGTCTCGGTCTTAAGGCAATTAAAATTTATTTATCTAATTATTATATTCATTTATTATTATTTTTAGCAATTATATATTCCCAAGATATTCCTAGTTTATTTTGCAACCATTTTAGGGACTTCCAGAGCATGTATTCTATGTTTGTAATAAACTACTTTTAAAGCTGAAAAAAATCCTTATATACACCAATCTGCTGTATGCAGAATATTATCTAATATCTTTCCTTAAGGTTTACTGTTCAGTTTCTTTATTTCTGAAAGAAATTAAGTTTCTTTATTTTTATATTATATTGTATAATATATGTATGTAATGTATATTATATGTATAATATACATGTACTATACATGTAATGTACATATAATATACATGTGGTGTGTATTATATACATATAATGTACATTATGTTTACATTGCATGTATAGTACATGTATATTATATACATTACATGTATATTATATACATATAATGTATATATGTACATTATATTGTACATATATTTATTTTACATATAATGTAAAAATAAAACTTCTCCTCTGCCTCTGTTTTTAAGTATATCTGGAAGTTGCAAAATGAGTATCTAAAGTGATAGTGTCGGGATCCCTGAGTGGCGCAGCGGTTTGGCGCCTGCCTTTGGCCCAGGGCACGGTCCTGGAGACCCGGGATCGAATCCCACGTCGGGCTCCCGGTGCATGGAGCCTGCTTCTCCCTCTGCCTTTGTCTCTGCCTCTCTCTCTCTCTCTGTGACTATCATAAATAAATAAAAATTAAAAAAAAAAAAAATTTAAAGTGATAGTGTCATTTGCAAATGCAGATATTGATTACATGCAATGAAAAGAATATGAAAATAAATACGTCCCAAACATACTGCAGCTACCACTCATAACCCCTGATTTCAAATTTAACAGTGAATGGTTCTTCTCTTTTTACCGAATGGTTTTATAAATAATGCAAATGGTATTGGTAAATAAATGTGAACTTATAAACTTACATTAGTGAAACATATTCCATTAGTATGTTTTGTAAAATGATTTTACACTAAAATGTTTGGAATCCCTGATCTGAGTCATGCCCTCACGTTTTGGATGAGAAAACTGATTTCGTTTAGGATTTGATTTTCCAAAGTAGAATAGATTGTTGAAAGGAACAGGAACCAACCCCCTGTCCTTTTTTTTTTTTCAAATACAGCGCTCTTACTCCACACAGCCTGTCTACAATCACCAGTTTAAATACCAGTATATGTTCAGCCCCCATCTTCGTGTCAGCCAAGGCAATATGATTACCAGAAGTCCATGATAGTAATCATTTCTGTAATGTAATTAAGAATAATTCAGAGATGTTTATTTGGCAATGTATACTGATGGCATCAAAGTGAAGACGTTAAGTTGTTTATAGGGGAGAATTTTATAATTTAGAGTTTCACTCAAATATTATCAACAGCAAAGTCTTAATTTTTGCCTTTAATTCTAGAATATTGCTTCGGTCACTAAAGAGAATGAAGTAACCTTACTACTCATGTAACATTCCCGAGACACTGGTGGGGAAGGATGGGAAACAACATTATCTGTTAGAGCAAAGAGGGCAAAACATCTGGTGATAGGATTATCTCTCCCCACGATCCCTCTTTGCAAGCTGTCTGTCAAAACTGAACCTGTTATCATTTCTAGAGAATTATGTCGTATTAAGTAAGAGAGTGGTTTGTAATCACAGTAATCCTTGGTTGGCGGCTCTATGGTGGAACACGGCACGGTCATGGCCTCCCAAGGATGGCCATACTCTAATCTCCAGATTACCTTACATGGCAAAAGAAATTTTGCAGATGTGTCCAGTTAAGGATCTTGAGATAGGGAAATTAGTCTGGATGGTCCAGGTAGACGCCACGTAATGGTAAGAGTTCTAGGTGGGAGGTGGGCAGGTCAGACGTGGAGAAGGCAGGTGAGGACAGAAGCAGGTTGGAGGGATGTGCCCTGTGGAAACGGAAAGGGGCTCTGAGCTAAGGAACACAAGTGGCCTCAGGAAGTTGGAAAAGGCAAACCATTTTCCCCCTTGAGCCTCCGGGAGGAACACAGGCCTGCCAACACCTTAATTTTAGTCCCTCAAGACTCATGTAGGCCTTGGGACCTCTAGAACTGTAAAATAATGAATTCGTGTTGTTTTAACCCACAGCTCTGTGGTAATTTGTTCCAGCGTAAAAAGTAACTACTGCAGATTTTGGCACTCGGAAGTGCTGTGAGACTTCAGAATTGGGCAGTGGGCAGAGGCTTGGAAGAATTTTGGAGGGCATAAGAGAAAAAGCCTAGATTGCCTTTAACAGACTTAGTAGAAATATGAATGTTTAAAGTGTCTGCCAGCAAGGGCTCAGAGGAAAATAAGGACCATGTTATTGGAAACCGAAGCAAAGGGGGGTCTTTGTTATGTGGCAGAAATGTAGCTGAATGATGTCCTACTGTGGTGGGGGAAGCAAAATGTATAAACAATGAACTTGGATATGTAGGTGAGGAGTTTTCCAAGCAGTGTTGAAATGTGGCCTTTCTAGAAACACACATGTATGTATACATATATGTGGAGAGACAGAGACACAGGCAGATAGATGATAGATACATAGATGATAGATAATTGATAGATAGATAATAGATGATAGATTGATAGATGACAGATGATAGATTGATAGATGATAGATAGATAGATAGATAGATAGATAGATAGATAGATAGATAATTATTAGTATCTTTATATTGTGGCGGTAAGATTCCCTGTTTTAATCTTTTGATTTTGAAGAAAGGAAATGCTAAATTACAGAAAACCTAAAATATTTTTCTTCTTAGCAATTAAAAACAGGTCTTTTTTAGAGACCTGTTTAATAATCCCCACATGGGAAGGATTATTGCAATATTATGGTAACAAGAGCTCTGCCTCTCTCTTTTTTTTTTTTCTATATTTTATCCTATTGTAGGGGAAAAGAAAGATTAAAATCCAGTTTGGCCTTATTATAACACTCAGCAAATGTGTTTCAGAGCATTGGTTTATGATTTTTGTTCCTTAGTAGACAAAGTATGCTCTGTCCTCTACCACTTTAGTGTCTGATATTATGCATTCTATTCAATTTTTAATGAAATGTGGATTACTTTAAAGATTATCTCTCTGATTGAATAAATGGCATTAGAGTGGAAAGTTAATTGGATCTTTCTTGAATAAGCAGTGACCACTATGTGTGATTGATAGGAGGAAAAGATACTGAATGACATATTTTTTAATTTATGTTAAGTCAAACTTTTAGATTAACATTTTTGGTGATCAGTTTTCTCAAGGAAACGTGTAGCCTCTATGACTCTTACGGAAACCAAGGAGAAATCCTCATTTCTTCCAAAAACAAAAAGTTCTCAGGGCTTGTGAAAATGAGATATAAAAAAAAAAGTCACATAGTGGAGCATATAACATAGTTTAGCGTGTTGTCCGTTTTGAAAACAGAAAGTGGATGCTGTCGCCCGAACACCTAAATGGTTCTAGATTTGCCACCTCCCGTTTCGACCAGGATCGAGCTCCCCCCCCCTCTTTCTCTCCCCCTCTCTCTTTCCCTCTCTCGATGGAGCCTCAACATTTGGGACCTTGTTCACTTCTGAGATTTTTGTCGCCCTTTATCCGAGCATCGTGCTGACCCGGTGGCACCGAGTGGCACCCCCCAGCCTGTACGGACACGAAGAAGCCCACTCGTCTGTGAAGATGCCGGTTCGGGGCCAGGCCGGGGCCGGGCGGTGGCCCTGGTGGCCCTGGTGGCCCTGGTGGCCGTTAGTATCGCGGCCGAGGCCTTGCCCGCCGCCCGACGATGCCCCCCGGCCGTGCCCCTGTGTCCCCAGGAGCCCGGGGCTCGTGGCAGCCACTCCTGCCCCAGGGGCCAGTCCAGCAGGCCGGGCCCTCGGGGCCGGTGTCCCCTGTCCCCTGCCGGCCGTGAGCAGCGTCGGCCCATGGCCAAGGGCCCGCTGCCCGGTGCTGCTGGGCCAGCCGGGCGCCCAGGGGTCTCTGTGCCGAGCTGAGAAAGGGAGAAAGCAAAGGTCCTGAGGGTCGTGTGGCCAAGACGTCCCCTCCCGGGACGCAGGCCGTGCCCCAGGCTTCCCTGGCTCATCAGTTTTTCCAACGTGATCATGGTAACAGCTGCTTTATTGCTTGTGGTCGAGGTGTTTGTTTTCTCTTTTTTTCATTTAAATTTCACGTCATCATCGTGGTGACCCGCAGTCACCCCTCAGATGCATCCCGGGCCGTCGCTGGCCGCCCTGGCCCAGCCGTGTCTCCAGCTGCCAGCGCTGCACAGTCGGCAAGGTGGGCCTCACCGGCCAGCGTCCGGGCGCACTCAGTCCCCGCCGGCTCCAAGCCGCGCGTCCCAGTCCAGGAAGGCACTCGAGGGGCGGAGGGCGTGACCCTGTGTGCACTGACTGCACGGGATGAATGGTGATTTGGGGGACAAAAGTCATCGGTGGCCGCATCTGTCCTCAATCATGAAATATCCTCTTCCTCATGCAGATTCCTCGGCCTTGCCGAGATGTATTCTTGCAAATAGGATGCTTCCCTTTTCATTTTGTTGGAATGTTTACAGCCTGTGTACAGATCGGCTATTATCTAGAATGTCCGAATGACATCCCTTAAGTAAATATGTTCTCATATGAAAATTATGTAGGCTTTTTGGTCCAGATTTTTTAAAACAAATCCCTAGTCCGATGTTGTATTGTAAAAAATTCTTACCTTTACCTAATGTGGGATCTTTTCCAGACTTATTTATGATCATCAAGGTATATCTATATACTTCTATTTCTACCTATAGAGTAAAAATATAGAGATTTTTGAAATTGCTGACATCCTAAGAGAGTTTAAGGCTTTTATTTATTTATTTATTTATTTTTGACTTAACAGGTCTTGAAAATATTTTCATGTTAGAGAATACAGATATGCTGTTGTATAAACGTGTCTTTAATCCTTCCTCTTCTGGTAGACATTTAAGGTTGTTTATGTTTCTTGCGATTACATGCAGTAATGGAAAAAACATCCTTGGTGATGATCATTACATTCTTTGTTATAGGATAAATTTCTAAAAGCAATGTTTCTTTTTTTTAAAGCTTTTATTTATGTATTTATTCATGAGAGACACACAGAGAGAGGCAGAGACACAGGCAGAGGGAGAAGCAGGCTCCCTGTGGAGAGCCTGATGGGGGACTCGATCCCAGGACCCTGGGGTCAGGCCCTGAGCCCAAGGCAGACGCTCCACCACTGAGCCACCCAGGTGACCCTAGAAGCAATGTTTCTAAGTCTTATGATGTGTATATCTTTTAAAATAATTACAGCCAAATTAGAATCAAAAAGAATTATACAGATTTATGTTTCAAGCAATATAGAAGAATGCTTGTTTCTCCAACCCTTATCACTACTAACTGATACCAGTCTCCTAAGATTTTGGTTATGTACTGGGTAAATAAATGTGGTTAACACTTTATTACGTTTTATTTTAAAGTGATTTACATAATGACACAACCATGTGTTTTAAAACTGTCCCGTAAAGAATGAGGAGACGATCGCTTGAATGTAGTTAACTCTTCAATTTATAGGTAGCATTTTGTTCCAAGTTGGTGAATGAAAAAAACTAACAAATCCCAAGCTCTTGCTTCTACTGGAGTCCGATGCTTAGGGAAAGCCTAGAAGTACTTTAGTTTGGTCTGGAATATCTTGGAATGCAAAGTGGTTCTGTAACAATTCCTGAGCTCTTACGGATTCTGAATTGTTTTGGTTTGTGATAAGCTCTTATTAATCACTGGCAGTCTCTGATTTCAGAGTTCTTTAGACTTTCTTACGTTGAGTAGTGCAGCATCCCTAGAGGTTATAAAACTGTACTCTTTATGCTTTTTAACAACAAACAAGGTGTATCAAAATTATCAAAATGGAGGGAAGCATGAGTAGCCAGGGGAATAAGTTGGAATTCATCAAGAAAGCCACAGGCAAATGTGGAAAGTATTTTTAGACTCACTGCTAAGATAACTTTTTTTTAAGTAATTAATTGAAAAATTCACACACTTTGCAGAATGACAACAAGATGAATGCTGCAGCAATCATGAAAAAAATACATAAAGTGCATCAGTATTTTAAATTTATCCTGGAAAAAAAAAAAAAACAATTACCTCTCTTTTAAGATGCATAACCAAGTGGGAACCAAAAAGTCAGGAAAATATGCACGTTGGCACTCAAGTTCACTTTGACTTCTGTTTACCAGATGTTTTGATAGAAGTCCTTTTTCGGTGTCTGATATAATGCTGTCTGGGAAACATCTAAGCTATATATCCTGTTCGTTGATAAAGAACATATGGTTTCAGAAACCAGTGTTAAAGCCACATGGAGATTTTTTGTGAAGCAAAATTTTTAGTTTACTCTCAATTGTAGAAATCTTAAGGAAGAAGAGTTCCCCACAATATACACGGCCATCTAAAGTATTTCATCACAGAGAAAACAGAAGCTTATTGCACATTGCTAACCTATTAATCATTTCTGTTTTAGTTTCAGAAGAATTCAGGTTTAGAACTGACCAGGGAACCAGTGATGTGCTCATCTCCCTGGCACAACCTGTTGTCAGGATCAAGAGACACGTATTGACCGAAATGATGCTAAACTGGTTTTTGTAGATGATTAAAATATAACTGTCTTCTCTTTATTTTTCCTCTTCTAAATAAAGACTCCACTGAAAGAAATAGGGAGTAAAATCCTAATTACGCTAGACCTTCTAAAGTTTAAGTATCGTATGAATAAGAAACGCTCAGTTTGATTTTCTAAGCATTATTTGAAGATACAGGTTCCTAAACGTCGATAGGGAGGTGTTCCAGGAGGCGCCGAGAGCTCTGGAGCCGCGGCCGGGTCACCCTCTCAGGGGACTGATTTGCCCCACATTTGCATCATGCTTTTCTTTGGGTCCATTCACAGGAACAGTCGCTCGTCATGCAGGGTATCGGAAAATGACCTAAATTAACTTTTCTGCAGGAAGTAGAGGGACCTCAGTATGGGAGACTCCAGTTTCAAATTTCCCCTGAGATGTAAATTAGTTCAGTCTTTATCTGGAGGGACTTAAATGACTTAGTATATAATGTCTCTTGTTCCTCTCAAAGAGGATCTATCAGGGATGGAGACACAGCCCTAGTGATCAGATATGCAGGACTGCTGCTCACTGCGAGGAGGTAGGGGGATCTGATTAGTCCAGAATGAAAGGGTGGGGGAGGTGGTGGCAGTGGGAACAAGACTCCCTTCCAAGCACAAATGAAAGAGTGAGTAAGGAAGGAGACAGAGAGAAATGGGGTAATTTACTTTTACTTTCCAAAAAAAAAAACAAAAACAAAAACAAAAAACAAATCAAATCAGGGATGATTGGTAGTCCTTTTCAAGGATCCCCCTATAATTTGGGGATGGATATGGTTTGGCTCCATCTTGTTGACTCTTTATTTCCCATATTTATTTGACAATCTTATTCCATCCTTGTCACGCGGTGCATGAAGCATCAACAGTCTTGAGAGACTCGCCCCCTTATTACCTTTCCACAGTCTCTCTGTGGCCATTTTCTTGATGAAACTTTTCTCCTTTGTGTATAGATAACAGCATCACTTCTCTTAAATCGTTTTTGAATTTTATTTGAGTAATCATTGCTCACCCGCAAAGTCCGTGCTCCCTATGTGATGATGTTGCAAACAGCCATCCCACACTCGGGTGATGCAAAAGGCTCAGGTGTTTGTCTCCAAAGATTTCCCAGACGTAGCTGCTCCCAGGACGAGGATGAGCCCCCCGCAGAATATCAATCTTGTAAAGCTCAGTGGTTTTCTTGGCTTCTGTCTCCCATGTTCACGTTTTGAGGCATGTTTGAGGGCAGAGGTTCTGCAGCCCTGCCCGTCCCCACATACAACTCTTGTAAGACCTTCACTCTCGTGAAACAGAACCCACTCCGTGTGCCGACATACGTAAAGCAATAAAGTTCCTTACCTTAATATGAGGAGAAGAGCTAAAGGAAATCACTTCAAATAAGGTGAACCTCATTACATAAATGGTTGGACACAACTGCATGGAAGACAAAGGAACACTCTGCTGTTGTTCTCAGACTCTGAAAATGCAGCAACTGGTAATGCAGACTGTCTGGACTCCCTCTCCCACCCTGAGATATCATAGAGCCTCGACTCTAATCATTGGGAGGCCAAAATCTCCCCATACATTCTTCTGGATGCCTCCCGAGGTCACCATCTGCCCTTCCGAGAACCCCCGTCGTGGAGCTGGATCTGCGGCACCACTGCTTATTTTGGACATCCATCTGTATTGGGTTCTTCCAAGAAAAATCTTGCCAAGGAGCTTTTAGGAGCACAGAAAGGTCAGAATATACATATTTAAGTCCCTAAAACAGAACCTCTGACATGCCACACTTGGGCATGACATACGTTAATAAGTATATCTTCAAGTGGCAAATTATAAAGTGGAAATCCGGATTTCCTTATGCTCTAGCAAGACCCTGCTGCCATCCTGTGTCTAGGCGGACAGTGGCAAAAGCCACTCGCCAAAGGATTTGGTAATGTTTCATAAAAAGAACGTAATTGTTTGTTAATCGATAATGTCCTTGGAGTGGGAGGACAGCTTTTTAAGCAGCGGGCAATAAGCCCTGACTTTTCTTCAACACAGACAACACGCAGTCATTTCAAAATCTTCTTGTCTTTCCCACTCGCATCCTTCTCTTCACGGTGAGTCTTTCTCCCGTGGCCCCCATGGCTCAGCAGCACAGTCTTCCTTCAGACAGGGCTTCCTTAGTGCGTGTGCCCACGTATGATGTTTCGATGTAGACGGTTGACTCCGTTGATGCCCAAGTATTCATTCAAGGCCTGACTAAATACTTAACTCCAAGTCTCTGCCAGCACATCTTGCTTATCTTCTGATGTCCCTGCCTTTTTTGTTCAAATTAAAGACAAAACGAGGGATCCCTGGGTGGCTCAGTGGTTTAGCGCCTGCCTTTGGCCCAGGGCATGACCCTGGAGTCCCGGGATTGAGTCCCGCGTCGGGCTCCCTGAATGGGGCCTGCTTCTCCCTCTGCCTGTGTCTCTCATGAATAAATAAATAAAAATATAAAAAATAAATAAATAAATAAATAAATAAATAAATAAATAAAATCTTAAAAAAAATAAAAACAAAACGGAAATAGCATCTGACACAACTGTTCCATCCTCTAAAGAGGAATCCTAAAATATAAGACTTTAACCGTCTTCAGTATTCAAAGCGGTGAAACATCACTGACGGCCTGTTTTAAAATCTCTGGGGCCTGGAGGTTTCACAGAACTCAGAACCGGTTTCTTCTTTTGTGTCCGTCTCTACACCAACTGGCTGACTTCACAGTGCTCTAGATATTTAATATTTTTGCACCGACTGCGTGAACAGTGAATGTGTAAGTGAATGCAACCTGTTAAGTATGAAAATATAAGAACGTGGGATCCCTGGGTGGCGCAGCGGTTTGGCGCCTGCCTTTGGCCCAGGGCACGATCCTGGAGACCTAGGATCGAATCCCACATCGGGCTCCCGGTGCATGGAGCCTGCTTCTCCCTCTGCCTGTGTCTCTGCCTCTCTCTCTCTCTCTCTCTGTGTATGACTATCACAAATAAATAAAAATTTTTAAAAAAAGAAAAAAAAAAAAAGAAAATATAAGAACGCAACCATGCAGATACATTTTGTTGATGAAGATCTTGATTCTCTCCTTTTGTTCAAGGGAAGCTCATACCGAGCACTTTGGTTGAACTGCTGCTGATCAGAAATCGGTTATCAATTGGAATGGAGGTTATCGCTTCCTATCATGTTGTTAGGTTATTTCTGAAAGTGGACTGAGCTGCCTTGCCTGCCTTTCTCTATAAGAAGGTGTGTTTAGGGATGCCTGGGTGGCTCAGTGGTTGAGCATCCGCCTTGGGTTCAGGTCATGATCCCGGGGTCCTGGGATCGAGTCCCGCATCGGGCTCCCTGCTCAGTGGGGTGTCTGCTTCTCCCTCTGCCTCTCCCCCAGCTCATGCTCTCTCTTGCTCGCTCACTCTCTCACAAATAAATAAATAAAAATTTTTAAGGTGCATTTAGACTCTAATTGCTTCAGCTGTGCATATAGTTCTTTCTGCTGATTTTTTTTTTTTTAATGCACTGCTCTTGGTATCAAAAACATTATATGGATGACATATTTTGAGGACAATCGAGTTACCCTGTCTACATGGTTGTGGACCGGGGCAGAGCTAGTACTGGAGGACTGGTCTTCATTCGGAGAGCTGGTCCCAAGGGTAAAGGAGCGTTCCTTTCTACATGAAGGTGTGTGATCCGTGAGACATTGAGATCCTCGTGGACCCTGGTAGGACCCTGGTCAGACCCAATACTGTCAACAAAACCTTTCTTGATTTGTGAAATTGACCCTTACTCACCACGTTTTCCTTAATAATACATAATGTTCTATTCAACATAAAAACCACCATTTCACTGAACTTCTACATCTGTGTGTCAGTAAAACGAAAATTCATCTTCATGCAATAATTGCAGACACGTGCTGTTGAAAAATCCTCAGAGAATCTGGCAAGGTGAACACGGCGAGGAGAGCCGTGATCTCATGAAGTCTGAACAGAGCATACACTCCTCAGAAAGAGATTTGTCAGCTAGATTCCCATACTCTCAATCTGACTTCAACCACTGCTACCTCCTACCACAATTTATCTAACCCCCATACCTCAGCATCTCCAGACATGCCCCCAACAAAATCCACTTCGAAATTAAAAGCGTAGTTGTGGCGTCTGTGCCAGGCCCCAGGTGTTACCCTGATGTACCAGGATCGGTAGTGCTTTCCAGGCTTCTCCTCGGGAAATATGAACGACTGGAAACAATTCAGAAGTACTAACAATGTGCTCATTCTTTCTCTGAGATCTCCCCATATACTGCCCCCTTCACTTCCCAAGAGCCCATGCTGTCTTCACCCAACTTCCCATCAGCGATTCTGATGTAAAACCTTCACTGCTTTTTCCCTGGGAAGATCACGTAGCTTAGAACCAATTGAGGGTACACTCAGGGGGAGTCAAAATTAAACTTTGAAAAAGTATGTATCCTCCAGGGGAATAAGATCTCGTACCAGGTCCAGGCAATGCTGTCCTGTGCTTTGGCTTTTCACATGATGGGTGTCCCTGTGCCTCATGTTTTTCTGGTAACCAGACTGCCGTCCGACCCCTTTCTTCATGGGATTGATACTTTAAAAACAAAAGCAAATTGTAGACCCCCAGAACCTTTCGGCGCTTGGAAACCTGAATTACTGCATCTAAACATCCTCTTAAAGAGGTGAATATTCTCACCCTGAGCATTTAATCTGACTGTTCATGTTTGATGTTTATTTGATTTAAAAAAAAAAAAATAGCTGGTTACCATCAGCTTATGGGCAAGTCAGACCCTGTGAATGCCCCATATGTTTGGTTGGGAATTTCTTGGGTTATAATCAGAGTTTAGAATTGCTCTCCTCGTCCCCCAGAAGTATGACTTGCTGAAGCTATCAGAACGGTGGCCTTTACAGACCTTTAGCAAAAACAGCGGATCTCCTACTAACTGAGCTGAATTAGATGATTGGGGAAGCTGGTAGGAAGCAGCGTGACCCCTCACACAGAGCCAGGAGCCAGAAGGAAGAAAACCACGCGGAGGCTCCCAAATACAGCCCAGAATCCAGAAGCAGGGGTAAGCTGGGACAGAAGCCAAGCAGACTTGCCTTGGGAGGAAGACTCAGCCGAAGGCAGAGCTCAAAAGCCATCTGGGGGCAAGAGGCAGCAGCCAGAAGAAGCCTCTGCAGTTGCGTGGTGCAGGAGCTGGGAGTCAGGGACGGGGCAGAGGTCCGAAGCAGGCAGGATGCTGAGAGAGCACAGGGGGTGCAAGGACCAGACACACTGAACTGTTGAGACCACACCTGCCCGCCCCAGGAAGGCCTTGTTCCGGGGACGGCTGCTCGCCCGTGGTCCGGCGGGGCCTAGGACGGTGCAGTTAGTACCTGGCCACACCCAGTCAGAACCTGGGACACCGCGGGGGCACGCGAGGGTGAGGACGGACGTGGACTCGGGCGAGTGACTAGACCAACCGGCCGGATCCTTTTCTTACCGGGAAAGAGAGTAGAGAGAAACACCATCTGTCTTTGCCATCCTTAAATTCTTATGTTTCTTACGCTGCCTTAGTTCAAAATTTCAAACTGAAATTCATCAGAAAAGATGAAGGAAGAGAAAAGAAGGCAAAGCTCACTTTGACCTTGGGGTGGGTGGCTGGGGGGGACAGGAGCACGGGTGATTTTAAAAATGGAACTCAAGTCTTGGTTACCTGGCTTTTTCTCATGAGCTGCCCTCTGCCCACCCCACCCCCCAGCTACCCTGCCACCCCCCAAGGAAAAGGAAACTGCCATGATCTGTCCTTACAGAGGACATCCCGAAATTTTACATTGAGATCACTTCACCAACTTCTCTTGAGAACGGTTCTCTCCTGAACCCTTCCTTCCCTCCTGAATTGGCAGCAGTCACTCTGTAGCCTTTACATGGCATTAAGGTCACACATCGCGTATCATTTTGTACATTTATTTCCTTTACAGACGAAGTGCAAAGTTTAAGGGGGCAGGAGCCATCTTTTCGCTGTGGCGTCAGAGGAGACCTCCCAGGTGTGCGGTCAGATGACCTGGGTTCTCTGAACTGGTAGCGGGACCACAGCCAGAGCGTCGGTCCGCCTCTGGGTTGCCTGAATGTAGCTCCAGGGGGACCAGGCGTCTTGCGGACGTGGGGCAAGCCGAAGTCAGAGGCTTGGGTCTCTTACCCCTGCTTCGGCCACTGGATCTGCCCTCTCATTGATCTCCGATCTTGGGCTTCTGCATCAAGTTTTAAAATATATTCTTTTTCTCAATTTCTCTTGTTGTTAAAAGTTTCACTAGGGCCCCTGCTGGCTCAGTCAGTAGAGCACGGGACTCTTGATCTCAGGGTTGTGAGTTCAAGCCCCACGTTGGGTGTGGAGCCCATCTTCAAAAAAAAAAAAAAAAAAGTTTCACTGATGTGATACTGTCTAAATCTCTTCCAAACTTGAAGTTTCACTTTATTTCATCACTTTCTCTGCCATATCTCTTATTGTATTTCTTTGGACTGAGTGTCTAATAAATACTTGTTTGGGGAAAAAAATATTCGATAAGGTGGGGTAGGGGGGAGGATACTGTGACCCAGTCATGCAATGTTCAGACGTTCACAATAGTTGCCATGTGAAAAGTTTAGCAAATACGTTTTTGACTTGTGAGGATTCTTTTCATGGCAGCTTGAAATTCTTCTTGAACTTGGTTTCTGACCTACGGAAGTAAAAAGCAAACCCGACGTGCACATGCTTTGTGCAGAGAATAATGAGCTACTTTTTAGAGAATAATCCAGCAGCTGTCTGATTGGTCATGTGGGACTGTTCTGTAGAAATGAAGAAACAGACTTTTTTCAGTTTGAGACATTTTGATAAGATTAAAATAATCCAAGGAAGCCATGTCAAGACGCACAGCTGAAACCAGGAACTAAGAAACATCCATGCGTCACATGACACAGTCGGCTAATGGAAGAATCAGACATAAAGGCAGGATGTTATATGTTCTCATTCATTTGGGGAATATAAATAATAGTGAAAGGGAATAGAAGGGAAGAGAGAAGAAATGGGTAGGAAATATCAGAAAGGGAGACAGAACATGAAAGACTCCTCTAATTCTGGAAAACGAACTAGGGGTGGGGGAAGGGGAGGAGGGCGGGGGGTGGGGGTGACTGGGTGATGGGCACTGAGGGGGTGCACTTGATGGGATGAGCACTGGCTGTTATTCTGTATGTTGCCAAATTGAACACCAATAAAAAATAAATTTATTATTAAGAAAAAAAGGCAGGATGTACAGATAAATACGAACAACTTCTGGTTGAGCTGGAAACACTGCTCATTACGGTAGAAATCTTACGATGTGTGTCTTTCAAAGTGTCTCTTTTCTTGCTGCTTTTCTGTTCTTTTTAAAGAGCCCGTTAGGCTGTCACTCGGAGGTTGTGCTCTTGTGTGACTTTAATTATTTCCAGTGCTTTGGCCAGATGTCTCTGACCAAGCCTACAGACCCATTCCCCGGTTTCTGTGGGTGTCAGCTGCTAAAGATTCACAGCTCCTCCCTGTTCTTCAGAATCACTTAGAACTAAAATAAATAAAATTGCTTTGCTCCAGGTCACTTGTGCACCTGCCACCAGTCAGCCTACAGCTAATGACATGGGGGTGCAGAGCCCTCATTCAGGATGAGGTCCAGTCCAGAGCAGTTCATGCTCCAGAGCTCCCCCATGGGATGAGGCTGAGGTCACACCCCAGCTGAGACCATATGCTCACTTCACTGCTTTTCCAGTCCTGCGCTCCTTCCCTGTCTCCTTCCCTCAGAGAGCATTCCCTTAAATCATGAGCACCTGAACCCATGTCTCAGGCTCTGCTTCTAGGGAAGCTAAGCTAAGGCAGTGACCTTACTGAGAGTATAAATCCTGTCATCTTTTATCTTTCGTCCTCCATCTCCAGCACATCTGGAACATGATACTCACAGGTATTTTGAAGTGTGGGAAAGGTAAGAAGTCTGACTTTCTATTGGCTAACTGCT
Source organism: Canis aureus (assembly GCF_053574225.1). NCBI lineage: Eukaryota > Metazoa > Chordata > Mammalia > Carnivora > Canidae > Canis > Canis aureus. The sequence continues at coordinate 67,173,440 of NC_135611.1, read as the reverse complement.
CCCAAGTGGTCCAGCACAATGCCAGCCTTACTTTGAATCTGAATTCTCAGCTCACCGGAGAATTAGGATGGTGACAAGATTAGGGAACAGACTTATGATGGTATTAGACGGGATCCATCTATTATCCTAACCCGAAATCAGAAACCATCCAAACATCATATAAAAGAAAAAAAGAAACTGTGTTTACTTAGCAAAATGTCATACACATGGCTTAGGTCATTGAGCTCGCTGTAAGCTGTCATGAAGCATCTTTCTGATTGTTCATTTTGTGAGAGCAGCTTATCAAGATAATCTGAAGTTTCAGATCGACTTCTGGGCCAGACTCAGAGTGGTGGATGGTTGAAGGAAAATGTCTAATTTGTTTACTCCACATTTCTGGCTTTGAAATTAATAAAAGTAATTATGGCTTTTGGGGAAAAAATAATCATGTGAAATGAAAATGTTCTCACTTTTGAAACGTACAAGAATAATTAGCCAAATTTGGTGGCACACCTGCTCTCTGCCATATTGAGAGAATAAAAAGGAATAAGATGTAGCTCATGTTTTAAAGGGGTTGAGTAGTGAGAACCCTGCCAGGTGTGCTACGGAGACCCAGACACAGAACAGAACTCTACAAAATGACATGTGAGACCAGCTCGTGGGACGGATCGGAGATGTTGGGAACGACATGAGCAAAAGTATGTAGACATGAAAGTTCATGAGATATTCAGAGAAGAATATGTAGAAAAATTGATGAGACATTAGACTACAAGGTAAACCGCTGCAGGGTGATAGACGATAGACGGACAGTAAGACTCGGAGGTAAACTTTATCTGCAAAACGGACCAACTCTCAACAGAAGTTTACAGTTTCATTTTCTCTCTTCTGCTTTAAAAACTGTTAAAACAATATGGTAACATTAAAAAGTGTTTTTAAAACAATATCCGAGGAACAACTATTGCCTTTTTCCTTTCTCATATCAAATGCCTACAGAAATAGTTTCCATAATTGTGTTTGGAATTTGTAATTATCTATAGTTACTGTTATATCGTGAGTTTTTTCCATATTATTATGTGTGTTTGTTTTAAGTGACTGAACACTGATAGAAATATTTTATTCGATTCAGATTCTCATTTTTATTTTCCCTGGAAAATAAGTTTTGTAGGCTATCCGACAGGGCAGTAGTAGGCTTGTATTTGTGGGTTAGAAGAACCACACATGTAATTGCAGGTAGATCCAGATGAGTGGGACTTGCAGTCAGACGTTTCAGGAGAGAAGGAGGTAAGACCAACCTCTGTGTCCTCACCTTTATCTTGAAGAAAAGGTACAAATACCTGCCTCACAAGCCTCATAGGTGCTTGCAAAAGTTAATTGAAAACTTAGTGTATTAGAAGAACTTGGCATTTATGAGGCTCTTAACTACTCATTCAAGAGAGGAAGTTGTGGGGAAAATTTTTTTAAAGGTCACTTTGACTTTTAAGCAGTTTCCTGAAAGCCTTCTTGAACTCTTTCAAGGTAGGCGCTATCTTACTTGTCTCCATGTGCCAACTACACCGCCTGGCTTCCATGATTGCCCGACGTGCGTATTTCTTCAGTGAATAAACTAATGAACAGCCAGGCAGTAATTACCCGTCTGCCCGATGGACAAACCGTTCTGTCTAATGGGACACCAGCTAGGAAAGTCTGCTTTTAAAGGAAATAGTAGACCCATCATTCCAAGAAATGATGGGAAAGTCAGAATACTTCAGTCATCACACGGCGATAGGGATTTTCTTCTCCTGTCAGTGGGTCTGTGTTAGCCACTTAGGTTCATGGGACCAGGCAAGTAACTGGTGTGAATGATGAGATGAAGCAGTGAGGTCCATCGAGAAGAGTCCACAAGCTCTCCGGGCACTCTGAAATATAAGTCTAGAAGAGGAATAATTTTTTTTCTTTGTGGCATTGAGCTCAATCTTGATTATTTGCTTCTGTCTTTGTCTACTTGCAGGCTCCCTAAGAGCAGGCCTTGGGTCAGATGGGACTCTGCCTTCAGCAGCTAGCATAGCAGATGCTCAAAAACATTTCTTAAATGAATTAGCAAATACAAACGGAGTAAATGCCATGGGACCTGGTGCCAGTGTTGGGTCAGCCACGATTTCAGTGTGAGGATATGTTCTACTTGTTGCAACGGAAATAAGCTACATGAAATGAATAGTAACTTTCTCACCTGCTGCTGAATCCTTTTTCTGTCCTAAAAACAACAAAAAGATTTGCATGGGACGTACTATGCAAAGAGGGTGCCAATAATATTTTTTCAAAATTATGTGTTCTGACCAAGTATATGACATGTCGCATGCCAGCAATTTTTTACTCCCTAATAGTGATGCTAATAACTCTGTATGAAGTTGTCTTTTCTGCCAAGCATTCCCAGACCCTTTAAATCTATATTCAATAATCTGCAAAAGAAACCTAGAGAGCAAGAATTATCCCACTTAAAGATGAGAAAAGTAGGCCTCAAAAAAGCAGAGTAACTTTCCAGAGTACACGGCAATTTTTCTTGACTCGGGTTTTTTCTGCTGCCTCTCTGTTCTGGAAACAATGTCAGACCGGATCCATTGGCAAGTGTAACAATAGAAAAACCCATATACTTATAAGAGATTTAGGAGAGGTCTTGGAAAAATCCAAGCTAGATGTAATGTGTTTCATCTTTATGATACAAAAGTACATAGGTAGATGAAATTCTCACAGGCCATAAACTTTTGTTGGAGAATTTTGATAATTTATCACTGTGTTTTCAACTTGGTCCCCCAAAATACTCCATGTCGGTTCCTAGTTGGAATCTGTAAGTGGATTATACACTTGAGATACATGGTGCTTAGTGACTTGTCCAGTGCATGAGATTTAAAACAACATCTATATTTTTACTTAACAAAGAACTTTAGTCTTTTGTGCAATTTGACAATGTCCAGATAAACATGTTCTTTGCCCTCTAGTTCTCAGACTTAAAAATAACAATTAAAAATAGCCCTTTGGGTAAACACTTCCCCTGTTTATCCAGACCTAGAATAGGACAAAACCAAGAGTTTTGCTTTCCTTGGCTTCTTTGGTAGTAACCTACTATCATGGGTTTTTCTGTTTTCCACCCACAATTTCTTAGCATGTTTTGCTAGCTCTTGCTCCTCTTTCAGAATTGCTTAGGGCTTGAATATGGGCCCTCTTCTTGTCTTATTTGGATTCCCTCTAAAATTTCACCACAGCTGCCATTGTGTTCTGTACTAGGATGGCTTGCAGACTTGTTTCTCTAATCTCAGACATCTTTTCTGAGTTAAAGCCCTGTTTCTGCAGTATTTCCTTATCACTGCACATTAGACTTAAGAACTTCAAACCTGATCTGATGTTTCTCCCCTAAAATCTGTTCCTATTTCGCTGTTCTCATCTCAATTTCTATCACTGCCACCCACTGAGTAGCTCAACTACTCGGGAATGATAGCTGATTTTTCTCTTCTCTTAACCTCTCCTAGCCAACTAGTCATCAAGCACTATTGAGTCCCCTGCCTACACTTCTTAAATCTGTCTACTTTTCCCCCTCAATTTCACTGCTGCTAGTTAAGAGTGAGCCACCTTCATCTCTCACCTGGTCACTGCAACCCGTCCTTCCACATCCACCATTGCCCTCTTCCTCTTCTTTTTAAATTCTCCATAATGAGAGCCAGAGAGAGCATTTAAAAATCCAAATCTGATTATATGCCTTGCCTAAAATGTCAGTACTCTTTTCCAGTTGTTATACTGAGTTCCAAATTCTCTTAAAGTAAAGGTTAAAGTCTTCAGTCTGGCCTACAAAGTCCTGCATTATCTGGTTGTACCCTGGATTTTAAGTGTAGCCTCACTAGTTAGCCACACTAAGCTGTCTTTAACTGCTTCTTGCAAAAAGACCTTAGAACCTGTCTGAAATGCTTACTCACCCGCTTGCCTTCATTTGTAACTTCCCCTCAGAACTTGGATCTGACCCTCCTCTCTTGTACTCTTGCTACAGGATTCACTAAGGTTGCAATCACATTATTGTACGCTTAGAATGGCTTGCAATCCTGTTTCTCTTATCTCAGACCTCTCTTCAGAGTTACAGCCCTCTGACTGCAATATCTATATATTCAACAACTTTGTCTCACTGGCACACATCCTTGAGGCCTCAATAGAATTATCTTTTCTTATTCCCAAACTCAATTAGAGTCTTCTCTTATGTGTTCTCATAGTACCCTCTCTTTCATGTCAGAGGACTTATCACAATTCATTATAATTTCTTTTTGTCTCTTTCCATCTCTAAGTTAAAAGGATAGGTTCTCTATCTTATTGGGTGATACATCCCCAGCATCTACCCGGCGCTTGGCATGTCAAAACACTCAAGTATTTGCTTAACAAATAACGATTCTATATTTCATGGCTTGGATAAAATATATTTATCTGTGATCTCCCATATTTTGAAATGTTAAAATAAAAGTAAGGCTTGCTATGTGAATACCACATATTATTTGAATATACATTTTAAAATAGTTTTTTTTTTTAAATAGTTTTATGTTTCCACAGAAATGCTGTCATGTGAAAGACTAAAGCATACGCTATAATGCACTTCTTTAGCAGTTATTTCTCTTGCTTTGAAAAGGTAATTTTCATTCTGGGTAGCTATCTAAAATACCAATTTCAAGTTTAAAGCTTGCCCCTCTTCAGGAATTCAAACTCCTAAGAAATAAATATGTATCACTCAAAACCTCTTTTTTAACCAGGAATTAGAAGAGATCATCTCTCTGCTTTATAATTTTACTAGGTAAGCAAAGTCGTTTAGTCAGAAATACTTTGCCCAAAGTCCATAACAAGCTTAATTAATTGTTAGTCTCGGTCAGATGGAAGTCTCTTTCACAAGAGGTGGACAGGTAGGGTTGGGCACCAGGGCAGAGAACATCAGTTCAAGTGAGACCGTTCATGCCTTGAAGGAGCTTATAATGTCATGGAGACAATATATGCATATTTAAGCATAACACGAGGAATAATCAAGACTGTGTTTGAAAAGACCATGAGATTCTGCTATATGAAGGGATAATGTGTCACTAGGGCAAGTGGTGAAATCTTTATGGAAGAAATAGACCTGAGGTGGACGTTGAAGGAACCAAAGAGCTTAACTGGAGTTGGAGAAGAGAGAGAGATAGGGCCACAGAGCAGATCCATTAAGGTCTGGACATCCAGAAGAGCTTGGATCAGATGAAGAAGCCCATGAACCTGGAGTATTGGGATACTGTGAGCCCAGTAAGGGCTTTGTGAGCGTAAGGTTGGAGTCCACGAGGGATTGTCATCCCTTAGCCAGTGGGACTCCTTCAGCTGCTGAGCAACAGCTATTATGACAGTTATATCGTGTAATCTTACCTGATTTAAAGGAAAGATGACTTAAATACATCCACACAATACACATAGGAGAGTAAAGTTTTGAAGCATGTCACAGGGCCTTCTGTAGCTACCATGCTTATAAGGATGTGGAGCATCCTGAGGGAGCATTATCAATAGAAACAATGTGAGAATAAAGAGAAGCAGACCTGCCTGCAAGATCTGTCAAATGTGGCAAACAATAATCTTTGTCTTTCCTTGTTCCTGTCTCTCAGTACCATCACTTGATTCTCTCTCCCCTGAGATTCTCTTGATTACGTAACGTATGTACCTTGAAAATTACTGATGAAGACACATTTGAAAGCAAGTAGATTTCATGAGTAAAGGGCCACCCAATCAGATTGGCAGTTCCTAATCCTTGGAACCTGTAAATGTCACCTCATAAGGAAAGTGTATTTGCAGATGCGAGGATGAAGTTAAAGATCTTGACATGGGGAGATTTCCTAGATTAACTGGATAGGCCCTAAATCCAATCATGTCCGTTGTAAGTGAGAGAGGCAGAGGAAGGGACTCAGCGTCTGGAGAGAGTGTAGCCCTGTCGATGCCTTGATTTTGGCTCCGTGAGCCTGCTTTTGGACTTCCAGTGCCTGGAACTCTTAAGAGAATAGATGCATGTTGCTGTAAGCCACCAAGTTTGTGTAGATTTGTTCGGTGGCAGTTGGAAACAAATATGTAGATAGAAAATTATTTTATGACCTTTTTTTCCGAGGTGTAGCAGTTTAGTCAGCTTTTTATCTTATTTGAGCTAGAATAGAACCAGGATTTTCTCATCAACAAACCTTTGATTTCCGTCTTCTTTTAAATGAGTTTACTTATTCTTCCTCTATAAGGTAGAAAACTTAGCAAAAGATTTATAAGAATGCCTTGCCTCCTTTGAGGTTCAGCTTAAATAACTTTGATATAACAAAAGTTGGAGAAAACAATCTGTCTGAATCAGAGACTTTGGAATGTGAATTCATAGAAACTAATGAAGAAAAACGGAACTTGGCCTCACAGGGAAAGAATGTCTTATGCAAATCTCTGTTGTCAGCCAAGTTCATACATGCAGAATGCAAAACTCTGTGTCACTGTTTGTTGGGGATTTGGAAATAGCTGGAGATAATCTAATTTAAAAAGACTGGCAAATTCCTTTAGCTTTACAGAATTTATTCCACATATGTCAAAGATATACTTATTGTATTGCAAAATAAACTAGCACTGCATGTGACCTTAATTGAAAGGGTAAATATTGCAGTTCACATATTATTCTCTCATATTCATTTTGTCCGTGTATGTTTTTTTTTTTTAGTCTTCTTTTTTTTTTTAATTTTTATTTATTTATGATAGTAACAGAGAGACAGAGAGAGAGAGAGAGAGGCAGAGACACAGGCAGAGGGAGAAGCAGGCTCCATGCACCGGGAGCCCGATGTGGGATTCGATCCCGGGTCTCCAGGATCGCGCCCTGAGCCAAAGGCAGGCGCCAAACCGCTGTGCCACCCAGGGTTCCCTTGTCCGTGTATGTTAATGAACTGCAAAAATAATAGTGATAATGCTGCAGAGTCTACTGGTAAATTCTGGGAATGATCAGATTAGCTAAAATGTACTTTTGGTGTCATACACTGAGAAAACAGTAAATGAATGTCCATAGTTGATACTAAATTTACATTTATTGTAAATGCAAAGGCATAATAGAGAACCATTAATTTTTTTCCATTATTAATGTTCCTGGTAAACAAAAGAATTCATAAGATCATGGTTTGCTGATACCATAGCAACATAATCTTATATTGAGAACATCATCTGTTACAATGCAAGTAGTTGTGGTCATGTGCTTAGAATAGACTTCCCATTGCTGAAGTATGTGGTGATGGGATAGGATAAGATTTGTCCAGATGTTTACACACTGCTTTCAAGGAATTATTTTAGTATGTTCTTGTGGGTTGAAATGTTTTCATGCTTAAAGAATCGAGTTACTGTTAGGACTTCGAATATTTAAGTAGCTTTGAACTTCAGGAGTAGGTTAAATGCCTATTTTGCAAATAAAAATATGGATGGACAGAGACTAAAATCTGTGGATTATCTGATTGCCCTAGGGATGTTTTCTATTTGTAAAACTAAGAGATCAAATAGTTCTGTTTTAAAATAGACTAGATGAAAAGTGATTGTTTCTTTGTTTTTATCTTATCTGTGAAAAGAATATTTTCCAGCAGAATTCTAATGGGAAACCATAGCAAAATGTAGAACATATAAACATGATGGCGGGCCAATCCAGTGGTGAAGTTAATACGAAGCAGCATAGGGGCAGTCCAGGTGGCTCAGCAGTTTAGCGCCGCCTTCAGCCCAGACCGTGACCCCGGGGTCCCGGGATCGAGTCCCACATCCAGCTCCCTGCAGGGAGCCTGTTTCTCCCTCTGCCTGTGTCTCTGCCTCTCTCTCTCTTTCTCTCTCTCTCTGTGCCTCTCGTGAGTAAATAAATAAAACCTTAAAAAAAAAAATACAAAGCGTATTATGTTAGGATTCTCCAGAGAAACAGAACCAAAAGGGGATTTATCATTATTCATTATGAAAAATGAGTTCACATGGTTATGGAGGCCAAGAAGTTCCACATCTATTATCTGTAAACTGAAGACTCAAGAGAGACAGTTGGTACAGTTCTAGGTCTGAGTCCAAAGGCCTAAAAACCACAAGAGTTGGTGCCCAGTCCAAGGACAGAAGACCTTTCTATATTTCTCAGCTCAACAGAGAGAGCTAGTTCTCCTTTCCTCTGCATTTTTGTTCTCATCAGGCCCTCAGTGGATGGTTGGAAGTCCACCTACATTGAGGAAGACCAATCTTCTCTAGAAACATCCTCACAGATCCACCCAAAATAATGTTTAAGCATAAATTGGGGGACCTTTGGCCCAGTCATAATTGACACAAAATAACTACCACAGATAGGAAGAGAACTGGGAAACACCAAGGCTATAGCTGAAGCAAAACAGAGAAAATGTATTGCGGTTAAGAATGGAAGATGGAATGAATCCATCTTCTAGATAGACTTGACAGATAAAATTTGACTTTAGGAAAGTGTGAGTTCAAAGTCAGAAGTTAGTAGATGCAGGTGGACTATAGATCTGAGGTTGTCGGTGCTCCCTAAAGAGGGAATTGCTTTCCACATCCATGTGTAGGTCTCACAAATAAGAGTGGTGACCACTGATCTCAGATAAAGGTTCCCCACCGTCCTCTCCGATCTTAGTTGGCACACAAATATAGCCGGGCACCCTCTCTGTTCCTGTCCAAGAGTGGTTATCTTCACTTAGCTAAGCTGAAAAATCAAAAATGTTTGTCCTTACTATGGGGGGCTGCCTAGAATGCTCTGTAAATTCTTTAGTTATCCTGTAGTTTGTAGAGATTAGTAGTTTTGCACACTATGAAAATATTATCACTTTTTAAAACTTAATACTAAAGTTATATATTTATTGTATTGCAAACATATATTAGGGAACCACTTATCTTTTTCCTTAAAAAAAATGTTTCTGGGAAACAAGAGGATTCCTAAGATCATAATTTGCTGATCTACTTTGAGAGCCAGATGGTTTTCCAAATCTAAGAAAATGAAGCACATCAGGCCCATCCTTTTCTGGCCTCCTATCCAGCTCCATTTTGTTCCACAAGACCAAATGATTCAAAAAATAACATAGTTATCTGAGGTTTTGTCCTGAAGGAAGGTTGTAGAAGTATGTGAAAAAGGAACATGCATTAAGGAATTTCGCTGATTCAAATAGCTCACAGTTCCTTACCAACACTATCTTTCTCTTCTTAGACCTCAAGAAAAGAGGTTTTTCTATAAGGACATCACTTCCTCCTTCCTTCCCCATTCCTTCTTTCTCAGAGCTACCTGAGAATCTTCAGACTCTCACTCCTTCTCGAAACCATCAAATGTCCCCTCAGAAGAATGTGTTACACTTTGGATCCTTTCATGTTTCAAACTGGAGCCCCCGGTCATCGGCCAGCTGTTCCATTTCTTTAGGTCTGTGGGGTAGGTTAGAGGAGATTAAGGAGTGAAACTGAGGTGGGTTATAATATCATGACTAGAGGGACCACATCCAGCATGGTTTCCTTTCCAGGGAGAGTTATGTTGTGACTGGCTCCCTTTATTAAATCCCCCTGTGGTATAAGGATACCTTGCAAAGGTAAGAGTATTTTTTCTTTGAATACGATAAAATTGAAACCCAGGATAGAATATGTCTCCAATTAGCATGGGCTTGGCATCACTATTTAGTAAGACCTGCTCATTCCTACTGTCCATTAGTAGTTAAACATGTCCACCATTGAGAAAAAAAAAGAAAAAAAGAAAAAAACAGTGGGCTCTGTTCGCATCACCTGACACCTGCCTGTTCACAGGAGAATTCACACCCTTTGTCAAAGCCCATTCATTTCGCTATCAGAGAGAGATGGGGCCAGCCTTCATGTGCCAATTTGGATTGAGTTTCTCTGACTCTGGGTCCACTCTTGATGGGGGGGGGGGGGTGGAATTTTGCCCGTTCATCCCCCAGACCCCCTTAAATGCAGCTTGAAACCACAGATGCAACGTGGATGTGCAAGTGAATGTGGAGAGCCTGGTGGGGCCCCCTCCACACTACCGTCCTTGTTTCCTGCAGACACAAATAGATTGTTTGGAGACGTCTCGTAGATATACGATGCGGAAAGGAGTTGGAACAAACACAGTGAACATAATCTAGAAGAGGAAATGAAAAAAAAAAAGTTAAGAAAAGGAAAGAATTAGAAGAAAGGCTAATCTTTATCCATGCAAAATTGAAGGAATTATTTTGTTGCAGAAGTAAAGGAATTATCTTGTTGCTAAAAAGGAGGGGAGGTTGGTGGGGGGTGATGGGTTAAATAGATGGGGATTCAGGGGTGAACTTGCTGGGATGAGCACCGAGTGTTGTATGGAAGTGCTGAATCACCATATTGTACACCTGAACCTAATATTGCTCTGTACGTTAAGTGACTGGAATTTAAATTAAATCTTCAAAAAAAGAGTAGATGCTATGATTTCACCTGATTCTTCTATTTGTAACTTCAGCTCATTTTTTGTCAAAGTAGTTAGACATCAGTCTTCAGCTAGGAATTTTGGAGTAATTGTCAATATGCACATATGGCATTTTTTAAAAAAAGATTTATTTATTTGAGAGAGAGAGAGCAAGAGAGAGATCAGAGGAGGAGCAGAGGGAGAGAATCCCCAAGTGGACTCCCCGCTGAGCACAGAGCCCAACACTAGACCCATGAGATCATGACCTGAACGAAAGCCAAGAGTTGGATGCTCAACCAACTGAGCCATCCAGGCACGTGACATTGTTATTAATAATTACTGAATATCTTTACAGATCTTTTTCTCAAATTATCCTTGATTTTCCAGATTTCAGTCTTTGCCTTGCTCTTTTTCTTTTTCCTTGCTTCTGCAGATCCCACTACTCCATTCATTACAGAGAGGAGAAGTTCAGTATTTTTAAAGCAGAAAATTGTGTAGAGGATAGGATTTTGTAATACAAGTTTTTAATCTCTGTGTCAGAGCGCATTAGTTGATGCAGTGACGTCAAGTATTAAGATGAGGCAGGATTCAGCACCTAGTCTACCAAGTGTGTGTCAGCTTTGTAAAAGCAAACAATTTTCTTTGAAAAAGCTTGGCTTTCTATATTCCCCAAATACGAAGACCTATGAGGTAGTGGTGGGGGGAGAGTTAAGAAAAGAAATATACTCATAAAATATAAGGCTTAGTCAAGTCCATAAGAAAGAACAAGTTCACACAGAAGCTAGTGGAAAGGGATTAATCCATATCATCCAAGAAAGGTTAGATCTCTCAGGGAACAGTGAGGACTGGAAGCCAAGGCTGTGTGATCAGATAGGACAGATCGAGGACAGTATCTCAGAGATCCTCAGAGATCTCTTCAGAATGTATATGAGTCTGTCTCTCTGTCCATCAACTAGAGGGCCTTGAGCATAGCAGGACTCGTTTGAAGTGAGACACTTAGAAACCAGCCGTAAGGAACTCAAGGCAGTAAGTGGAAGAAGTGAGTGAACAGTACATTCTGTTGAATTTGAAGGTAATTGAAAAAGTAAATACGCCAAAGGTCAAAGAAAAATGAAGCCACTTGTTTGAAGGCTGCTGAGATTTAGGTTTTAAGGGAAGAAACGTTGGGAGGGCAAAAAGGCAAAAACCCCCCAACTTAAACTTTGGGTGCAGTAGGTGAAGCAGGGATGGAGGAGGAAAAGATCTCGTTCAGAGTTTGGGAGAGCTGAAGGCACCCCTGATGGGCATTCTTCTTGTGTGAGTGAATTTATACCAGTGACTTAGCTTTTGGAACCATGGGCAAAAGATTAAGTAGCATATTTGCATTTATACTGTGAAACTATTTCCCAAGGAGCAGCATGCAGATTATTGGTGGTTAAATCGCTACCATAAGGGAAGAATCCAGGCACAGGATTCAGAAGGTCAGATATTTCCCGAATCCCTAGCTGTGCTGGAGAGGGCAGGTGCTGGTGTGTGCTCACAAAGAAGAAAAACAGAGAAAATACAGGAAACAAACCTTCAGGAGCTTTCCTTATCTCACTTAATACTTAGAGGGGGTATAGAAGAATATTACTGCCCATTTTATAGATAAAGAAATAGATCCAAAAATGTCATGTAACTGCCCCCAAGTCCATATACTCGGTGAATGGTGACCTCAGAAGGCTTGTTCCTCTGAAAACAGCAGCCTACCTTTTTTAGGCCAGGATTTAAAGCACAGATAAGAAATAGGACCAGTAAGTACATAGGAATCTAAGAAGAGGCAAGTAAGAGTGAAAGGATCGGGAAAGGCTTCACTGAACAGATTGAAATCTCTTACTGAAAGGGTCCTATTTAGACAAGGGAAGGGCTTTGACTGTTTAAAAAAAGGGGGAAAAAAGTTCATTACCTAAAAGTAGGCGAAATGTGGTCAATTAAAGTGGCTTGGATATATTTGCTAGATGTTTTGATTAATGGAAATCGTGAAATAGAGTCCATGCATAGATCATTTTAGATTCAAAAGAACCATTTAGAAATGTGACTCCTATCTCTTCACTCAAGGCCAAAAGATATTTTAGGATTAAAAACCCAGTCTCAAATTCTAAAACGTTTATTAATAATTTACACTTTAAACTATCCTGGAAAAGCTGGAACTGAGATAAAATCATTTTTTCATCTGGCTCCTCTGTACAATATTAAGGCAGTCTTTAATTTAGTAAATAAACACCTGTGAAAATTGCAGTGCAACCTCTATTAATATGATTTAAACCATGTGTGTGTTCTCCTGAGATATGCCAGATTAATGAATTATCCAAGCCTTAGTGGAAAATGACCTGCTGAAAATGAAAGTGGAATTCATAACGAAAAGCAGCCCCAAAAGCAGCTGATCTTAACCCCTCATTTTGCAAATAAGGAAAGTAGAGATAGGTTAAAAGTTAAGTCATACTTATTATTTTAGATCACACCACATCCTTCTAACTTGAGCACTATTAAAGGTTTTGTTTGGTTTCTATTTCTTTTCTCTAATATTTCAAATTATATTACATTCAAATGTGTGGTGTTTTCTTTTTTCCTGTTTGTGCTTTGAATGGCATGTTTGGTCCTGGCCTAGGTCTGGCATTCTGAGTTCTGTGCCAACAAAAATGTCAAGTGCATTTATTTGCCTTTTAATTACAGGCATTGCCTGGATTTTAATATTCCAGATTTTTCCCTGAAGAAGAGACTCTTCCGATCCCATAGTTTATGGGAGAAAAGAAAATCACTGACATTATCATGAAGCTTTTTTTCACCTAACATCTCCAGACATCCGTATTTATCATTTCATAAACATTTTAAGATTCAAATGTTGTTGTTCCATAGACCCCTTTGCTATAAACACGATATGTGCATATGTGATTCAGCATCATTGGGTTGAACTTACTCCTTCGACTTCTCAGTAAGCCTCAGCTCAACCTATTTTACTTTTAATAGGCCATTACTACTTGGATGTCCCACATGAACTAATCGCTACGTGGAAGATGTAGTTCCTAATCATTTACTGTTTCCCTTTCCTGTATCTTTGGTATAAATGTGGGCCAGGGTTATAGCTTTATGTTATTTGTCTTATTTTTATTTTTACTTCTCCAAGTTAATTTTTACTGCTCTAGTGTGTCTTTTATTTAAAGTAATCTTTACACCCAACATGGGGCTCAAACTCACGACCCTAAAATCACGATGCTCTACCAAGTGAGCCAGCCAGCGGCCCCTTACTACTCTACTGTTATTCTCTGATCTCTTTTATTACTTTCAAAAAGCTTTTTTTATTTTATCAGCTAGACATCTTCATAATCTCTGGACTCACTTTAATGCCCTAGTACATAGGCACTCAAAGCATTTGCAGTTGATATGCTACAGTCTTTGTTATCTCAGTAAAAAGCCACAGCGTCCACCTCCATGTTTTCTTCAGAGGGGTCTTCCCTCACCTTCAAACCTGAAGATGTCACTGTGGTGCTTTATCTCATTCCCTACTTTTATTCTTGGCAAGGAACTTGTCACTGACAGGTGCATGTTTGCTTATGTATCATCTGCTTTACAACACAAGGATGTAAACTGCATGAGAGCAGAGATACCCTTGGTCTTGTTCAGTGACAATTATTCAGAGCCTAGAAATGGATGGGGAACTGCCAGGGACAACAGATAATTTATTTATTGGTGAAAGGAAGGAAACCCACGCCTTCCTGGATTTGAGGTGGGTCATGGAGTTTCTATTTTCTTTTTTTTCAAAAAGCCCTTATAACTTCCTCAAAGAACCCTCCCAGATTCCATCCATCCATCCATCCATCCAATCCTTTTATAGGAAAGATTTGACCAAAATACCAATTTATTTGTATTTCTATCTCCCCAACTTTGTTTCTTTTTGTTAGGTAGTGATCGAGGCTGATACCTCTCTGGCATCTTTCTCTCTGAGAAGACAGTGATAAAAAATATTCCTAAATAGCTAGCTAGACACATTTCTCCCAAGTGAAAGCACCAGATGGGAGCCAGGAAGCATGGGCTATATTTTTATCATGTCAATAACTAATACCATGACCATGAAAAAGGTATATACTTCCTCTGAGTTTTTTATCTAAAAATCAGAGCTGGACTTTGATGTTGAATGGTTCTGAGAGACATTTGAGGATGTCGACAAGCTAGATACAATTGCATCTCCCTGTGTCAGAGTCCCACTTGCGCCTCTTTTTAGTTCTTGCCATGTTCTGCTACTGAGTACGATTATATAAGTACTTGGCTGTGCTTCTAGATTATACATGCTCTGGAGGAGGAGCATTTGTTCCTCTTTCTGGTGTTTAGCCTAGTACAGGTTTTTTTTTTACTATTCAACAAATATGAGATAAATGACGAATGGTAACATTAATATCTCTGGATTTTCAGAAATCAGACTTCTCTCCATTTGCTGTTTATCTGAGCTCATATTAGTTACGGTTCAGAAATTTAGATTGGGAAAAATAATTTTATCTGGATTTGATTATATTTATCCTAACACAGAGGTCTTCTTGGGCACCAGGTATTATCCTGAGTATTTTACATATTTTAACATGTTTAGTCTTTCAGTCAGCTTGGAAGGTATATAGGAACCTTCTATAATACGTAAGAGGTATATAGGAACCAAGGAACAAAGTAGTTAAGTAGCTTACTGAAGGGCCCTGAACTGCAAGTGGCAGACCTAGAACTCACACCCAGATCGGTTGTTTTGTTATAACAAAAATATTTAATGCCTCCTGATTTTGAGTGTTCCTTGTCAGTGTCTCTTCCAGATGTTGAAGCTCCTTAGCAGTTTCCACCCTGTTGGACAATTTTTTTTTGAAACACGATAATAGATTTCATAAACTAACTCACTTAACCTAGTGTTAATGTATCTATATCAAAAATGTTAACATTTTAAATATGCTTTTATGCTACATTATATAGGCTTTTATGTATGCAGTATACTTTGACAAATTCTGAACGTTTTTGTTAACTCATTCCTTAAACCAAACTGTTGGTCGCTGTAAATCATTGGATATAAGAGATGAATGAGATTATGTCTCCCCTCAACTAGTTTCTAATCTAGCGTATATTGAGATTTATTGAAAAAATATTTGCAATACAATCTTACATGTGGGTCATGGGCAAATAATTAATAATTAATTGGATCTTATATCCAATGATTTACCAACAGTTTGGTTTAACGAATGAGTTAACTCATTCCTAACTGTTAGGAAGAAAACGCACAATTGTTTGAATTTTAAAGACTCTTGGGATGAAATGGCTTTGACAGAAGTGAAAAGATAATTTATCGGCTGAATTTTAATCCAAAGAAGTTACAGCAAAGTGTAAAGACAAGCCAATGTGCTCAAGACAGGGACGAGGCATGGGAACATGCCCATCGTGTAACATGCTGTAAAGCTGTGGTAATTAAAACCACCTCATATCAGCACAGACTGAATATATTGCCTCTTTCAAAATAATGGAAAATCTGGAAACTGATTTCATGCATTTATGTAATTTGAATATAGGACAGGAGTGGTTCTGTAGGCCATTGGATCAATTAAAAAAATTGTCCAGATTTAACTGGATATTTGGGAGGGGTTGGGGGGGAACACCTGAAATGTCTTCCTAGTGTATATCATATTCAGAAAGCAATTTCAGGTGAATCTGGGAGTAAGGATGAAATGCAGAGTTTTAAAACTTTTAGAGAAAGAGACTTTTTATGAATTCAAGTAAATGATTGATTTATTTGCCTTCATTAAAATTAAGAACTGCTGTTCGTCAGGCTGTCATAAATAAAGAGAAAGGAACACCACCCAATAGGAGTTATATAACACATAGCTGACAAAAGATTAGTATCCATACACAAAATATTTTCTATAAGTCAATAAGAAAAAGATGAAAACTAAATACAAAAAAAAAAAATAGGCCAAAGTTTTGTACCATGCCTTTCAGAGAAGAAATAGGTATAAATATTTCAAATAAATATCTCAAAAGATAATTTTTTTTTCAAAAAATAATTTCAGTAATCAAATGCACATTAGATGTCATTCTCTACCACTAAATTGGCAAAAAAAAAAAAAAAAAAAATCACAAAGCCTGGTAATACAAGATGAAATTCAAATGGAGTTTACGTACACTGCTGGTGGGTATATAAATTGGTCATGATTTAGCATTATCTTGTAAAGCTGAATATTTGCAAGCGTGTAGTAGTTGCAGATACAGCCCATGGGGCCACAGTTTGCCAAACCCTGAAATAAATGGAGGAGTATTTGGGGAAGTACTGATGCTCTGTATGATTAGCATATGTGATTGCCTAAAGGAATTGTCAGTAGGTGAGATCCAAAAGGTTGAGTAGAGCCTAGTTTTTAGAGGCTTTATATGTCATACCAAGAACTTGTGACTTTCCTCTTCTGTGGAAAGCAATAAAAAAAAAGTCATTTAATCACATTTGCATTTTAGAAAACTCATTCTTGTGGCAATATAGAGGAGAAATCAGAGGAAACCAGGATGGGAAGCAGAAAGGCTTCCCAAGAAAGCAAGACGACAGGGTCTTGTGTAAGGCCCTAGCTCAGCAGATAGACTTAACTGTGTTTAAGAAATAAGAGAACACACTAAGGCTCTATTTTGCCCAACTGAATAAATTTAACTGAATGGAAGGCTTAATGAAAAATTCGTAAGTAAAATATTTGACCTTCATTAAGTCACTGTGAAGCAAAAAATATTGAACATGTTTTTTTCACCTTCAAGTACCTTCCTAAAACGTGATGCTTATTTTATTGTTTTTTAAAAAAGCATTTCTGTCATTTCTTCAGGATTTTAGGTAAAACTTAAACTGCGGTTTTAAAATCAAAGAAAATCAGAGAATCACAGACTACAAGAAGATGTAGTGTGTAAGCCGTGTGAAATGAATTTTAAATCTTTGTAATGTTAATCTATACTCTATACTCTTATTTCATAGTTGTTTAAGGGCTTCATAGACTTCTGAGCTATTATTTTCCATATCAGAAATTGTCAGGTAATACCCATGTCTTTATTAAACAAGCATAAACCGTATTTTAGTTAACCTTTTAAACAAAAGGCATGCTATATAGCTGCTCTCACTTTTTTGCCAATATAAAACTCCGATAGGCCCTGTTTTTTACTGCCAGCCATCTGAGACTGGACGAGTTCCATAAGATCAGATGATATGATGAAGCCACAGGACTTCAAAGAATCATGGAGTTAAATAATGCACATTTCAAGATGCCCGTAAGGCTAAGAAGTCTACTGTGGCAGACTGTTTAATTAATAACATGTACTTTACAAAACTCACCATTATATATTCATACAATAGACTTAAGATTTCTAACAAACTGTTTTCTAGTACTTCCAGTTCCCCTATTCATAATTCGTGGTTTTTGTGCGATGGATCCAAAGGGCTGACGTCCAGGGCAATGGCACCTCTACTATTTCTTTTAGTACCGGTGCTCCACATCTTATAGGAACTCTTCCCATCATTGTATCGCTTGATATTCCTAAAAGCTATATAATATAGCCACTGTTATTTTATAAATGAAGTCTTAACTCAGAGATGCCAACTTGCTCATTGTTGCACAAGTAAGAGCAGGAGCTGAGAGTTAAAATAGAGCCTTACTGATACCAAGTTTCTTGTACTTTCCATGACTCTGGAATTTTCCTACACTTTGATTGGGTGGTAGATGGTGGTGGATGGTAGAAACAGTTAACTTTGTGAAGAGTGGCTAACACAGGGCTACAAATGTCTAGAGACAATTCAGGAACATATGCCCACATCCAAAATAGAATATGCATATCTGATCAAGTCTATTTATTGGGGAGATAAAATAGGTGACAGCTTTGTAAACTGGGTGAGATATGATGTTGACCTGACTCAAGGTGGTAGCAGTGGAGATGGGAAAAGAAGGCACAAGAGATATTTAGGAAGTACTAGTACTCTGTAACTGATTGTATGAGGAAAACAAGTATAGTAATCAGCATCTGACGTGTGTGCCCAGACAATTCCAGTTTTTGCCTCCTATCCTCTGATGACTATCGAGAGTATCACCTTTTACTTTCAAAAGCTTCCAAGTTTGGTTGACAAATAAGTGCTGATCCTGGAAATGAGAGGAAGATTCAAGAATGTTGCCCAGGTTTTTGGCTTGAACACCTGTGTGGATAGTTGTGCCATATACTGAAAGAGAGTTCACTGGAGGAGAAAGCGGTATGAGGATACTGGGTTATGGTGTGTCTAAGGTAGCTGCCTTAGCTGAAGTGAAGGCATATAACAAGAACCAGATGACGACCTGGTCAGGAGTTCAGCTCGGAGCCCCGACCCAGGGTTAGAGATCTGTTGACTTGGGAGCGATCAGCATGGATGGCACCCGAAGTGATGGAAGTGGATGTAATCACCGAGCCAGAAAGTGTCAAGAGGTCCACTTCCCCGAGGAACTCTAAAGCAACACCTATTTTTATGGGAAGCAAAGCAAGGAGGGGCTCACATGGGAGATCTGGAAAGGAGAGGCCAGGGTCATAAGAAAACTGGGAGATGAGCAAGTACTTGGAAGCCCCTGGGAAGGAGCGAGAGCAGCAGCAAATGCTATCAAGAGGTCACGTACGGTGAGGAAAGTGTGCATGGAGCTCAGTGACTTGTGAGTCATTAACATCGGCGATGGTGGTTTGGGGACCTTGAGAGACGTAAGCTTGTATTTTTTATAGCTTTAGTATTTTATTTTTTAGTATTTATAGCATAGTATTTTTTTTATTTAAATACAATTACTTACCATATAGTGTGTTGTTAGTTTCAGAGGTAGAGGTCAGTGATCCATCAGTTGTACATAACTCCCAGTGTTTATCACGTCACGTGCCCCCCTTAATGCCTGCCACCCAGTTACCTCCCCTCCCCTCCAGCAACCCTGTTTGTTTCCTGTAGTTAAGAGCCTCTTATGGTTTGTCTCCATCTCTGATTTCATCATTTTATTTTTCCCTCCCTTCCCTATGATCCTCTATTTTGTTTCTTAAATTCCACATGTGAGTGAGATCATATGATAATCGTCTTTCTCTGATTGAATTATTTTGCTCAGCATAATACCATCTAGCTCCTCTACGTCGTTGCAAAAGGCAAGATTCCATTTTTTTATATCTGATAATATATCATTGTATATATACACGACATGTTTATCCATTCATCTGCCGATGGACATCGGGACTCCTTCCTATTTTGGACATTGTTGCTATAAACACCGGGGTGCAGATGCCCCTTCAGATCATTACATTTGTATTTTGGGGGTAAATACCTACTAGTGTAATTGCTGGGTCCTAGGGTAGCTCTATTTTTAACTTCTTGAGGACCCTCCACCCTGTTTTCCAGAGTGGCCGCACCAGCTTTTGCATTCCCACCAACAGTGTAAAAGGGCTCCCCTTTCTCCTCATTCTCACCAACATCTAACATTTCCAGACTCATTCATTTTAGCCCTTCTGACAGGTGTGAGGTGGTATCTCATTGTGGTTTTGATTTGCATTTCCCTAATGTCAAGCAATGTGGAGCATTTTCTCAAGTATCTGTGGGCCACTTGTATGTCTTCTTTGGAGAAATGTCTATTCATGTCTTTTGCCCATTATTTATTCTTTGGGTGTTGAGTTTGACAAATTCTTTATAGATTTTGGATAATAACCCTTTATCTGATAAGACATTTGCAAATATCTTCTCCCATTAATGTAGGTTGTCTTTTGGTTTTGTCAAGTGTTTCCCTTGCTGTCCAAAAACTTTGTATCTTGGTGAAGTTCCAATAGTTCATTTTTGTTTTTGTTTCCCCTGCCTTTGGAGATGGGTCTAGCAAGAAGTTGCTGTGGCCAACGTCACAGAGGTTGCTGTGTGTGGTCAGCTCTAGGATTTTGATGTATTCCTGTCTCACATTTAGATCTTTCATCCATTTTGAGTCTATTTTTGTGTCTGGTGTAAGAGAATGGTCCAGTGTCATTCTTCTGCCCGTGGCTGTTCAATGTTCCGAGCACCATTTGTTGAAGAGACTTTTTTCCATTGGATGTTCTTTCCTGCTTTGTCAAAAATTAGTTGACCATTAGTTGAGGGCCCATTTCTGGGTTCTCTATCCTGTTCCATTGACCTCTGTATCTGTTTTTGTGCCCATACCAGGCTGTCTTGATGATCACAGCTTTGTCATAGGGCTTACAGTCTGGAATTGTGGTATCACCCACTTTGGTTTTGCTTTTCAACATTCCTTTGGCTGTTCAAGGTCTTTTCTGGTTCCATACAAAATGTAGGATCATTAATTCCAGCTCTGTGAAAAAAGTTGATGGTAATTTGATAGGGATTGTTTTGAATGTATATATTGCTCTAGGTAGAATAGACATTTTAGTGATATTTATTCTTCTAATGCGTGAGCGTGGAACATTTTTCCATCTCTTTGTGTCTTCCTCACTTGCTTTCTTAAGTGTTCTATAGTTTTCAAAGTACAGATCCTTTACCTCTTTGGTTAGGTTTATTCTTGGGTATCTTATGGTTTGGGGTACAATTGTAAATAGGATTGATTCTTTAATTGCTCTTTCTTCTGTCTCCTTGTCAGTGTAGAAAAATGCAACTGATTTTTGTGCTTTGATTTTATATCTTGACATGCTGCTGAATCCTTTGTGAGTTCTAGCAATCTTGGGGTGGAGTGTTTTGGGTTTTCTCTATACAGTATCATGTCATCTGCGACGAGTGAGGGTTTGACAGATTCAGATGCCTTTTATTCCTTTTTGTTGTCTGATTGCTGAGGCTGGGACCTCCAGTACTGTGTTGAACAAAGGTGGTAAAAGTGGGCATCTCTGTCATGTTCCCGACTTTAGGGGAAAAGCTGTCAGTTTTTCCCCGTTGAGAATGATATTCATTGTGGACTTTTCATATATGACTTTTATGATATTGAGAACTGTTCCCTCTATCCCTACACTGTAAAAAGTTTTAATCAAGAAAGAATGCTATAGTTTGTCAAATGCTTTCTCTGCATCTATTGAGAGGATCCTATGGTTCTTGTTCTTTTTTTTTATTAATGTAGTGTAGCATATTGATTGACTTGTGGATGTTGAACCACCTTTGCATCCCGGGGATACATCCCACTTGGTTGTGGTGAATAATCCTTTTAATGTACTGTTGGATCCTATTGGCTGGTATCTTGGTGAGAATTTTGGCATCTACGTTCATCTGGGATATTGATCTGTAATTCTCCTTTTTAGTGGGGTCTGTGGCTTGGGAATCAAGGTGATGCTGGCCTCATAGAACGAGTTTGGAAGTTTTCCTTCCATGTCTATTTTTTGGAAGAGCTTCAGAATAATAGGTATTAATTCTTCTTTAAATGTTTGGTAGAATTCTCCTGGGAAGCCATTCGGCCCCGGGTTCTTGCCGGTTGGAAGATTTTTGATTACAGATTCAATTTCATTGCTGGTTATAGATTGCTCATATTATATTGTTATGATTGTTTGTATTTCTTTGGTGTTGGTTGTGATTTCTCCTCTTTCATTCATGATTTTATTTGTTTTGGTCCTTTCGCTTTTCTTTTTGATAAGTCTGGCCGGGGGTTATCAGTATTCTTACTTCTTTCAAAGAACCAGCTCCTAGTTTTGTTGATCTGTTCTACTCTTCTTTTGGTTTGTATGTCATTGATTTCTGCTCTTATTAATTCTCTTCTCCTGCTGGGTTTAGGCTTTGTTTGCTGTTCTTTCTCCAGCTCCTTTAGGTGTAAGGTTAGGTTGTGTATTTGAGACCTTTCTTGTTTCTTGAGAAAGGATTGTATTGACGTATACTTCCCTCTTGTGATTGAATTCCGGTTTAAAAGCATCGTGGTCTGAAAATATGCAAGGGATGATCCCAGTCTTTTGGTATTGGTTGAGACCTGATTTGTGACCCAGTATGGGGTCTGTTATGGAGAATGTTCCATGTGCACTTGAGAAGAATAGATATTCTGTTGCTTTAGGATGGAATGCTCTGAATATATCTGTGAAGTCCCTCTGGTCCAGTGTGTCATTCAAAGCCCTTGTTTCCAAGTTGATCTTCTGTTTAGATGATCTGTCCATTGCAGAGTAGGGTGTTAAAGTCCCCTACTATTACTGTATTATCAATGTGTTTCTTTGATTTTGTTATTAAATGACATATATAATTGGCTGCTTCTGTTATAGGGGCATAAATATTTACAAATCTTAGATCTTTTTGTTGGATAGACCCTTTAATTATGATATAGTGCCCTTTCTCATTTCGTATTACAGACTTTGGTTTAAAATCTAACTTGTCTTATATAAGGATCGCTGCCTCAGCTTTCTTTTGATGTCCATTAGCATGATAAATGGTTTTCCACCCCCTCACTTTAAATTTGGCAGTATCTTTAGGTCTAAAAGGAGTCTTGTAGACAGCATATCGATGTGTCTTGCTTTTTTAATCCAATCTGATACCCTGTGTCTTTTGATTGGGGGACTTAGCCCATTTACACTCCGAGAAACTATTGAAAGATATAAATTTAGTGCCATTCTATTACCTTTAAAGTCACTGTTTCCATATGTTGTCTTTGTTCCTTTCTGTTTTATATTGCTTTTGGGCTCTCTCTTCACTTAAAGGATCCTCTTTAATGTTTCTTGCAGGACTAGTTAGTGATCACAAATTATTTTAGTTTCTATCTGTCCTGGAAGCCCCTTATCTCTTCTTTTGTTCTGAATGACCGCCTTGCTGGATAAAGTATTCTCGGCTGCATTTTTTCTCATTTAGCATATTGAATATATCACGTATCACGCCAGTCCTTTCTGGCCTACCAGGTCTCTAAGGATAGGTCTGCTGCCAGTTTAATGTTTCTACCCTTGTAGCTTAAGGGCCTCATTTCCCCCGCCCCAAGCTGCTTTCAGGATTTTCTTTTTGTCTCTAAAATTTACAAGCTTCACTATTATATGTCCTGGTGTTGACCTATTTTTATTGATCTTGAGGGGGTTTCTCTGTGCCTCCTGGACTTGTATGCCTAGTTTTTTTCCCCCAGATTAGGGAATTTCTCAGCTATAATTTGCTCCAGTATACCTTCTGTGCTCTCTCTCTCTCAATCTCTCTATCTCTATCTCTATCTCTCTCTTTCCTCTTCTTCTGGGATCCTGATCATTCTAATATTGTTTCAGTTTATGGTATCACTTATCTCTCAAATTCTCCCCTTGTGATCTAGTAGTTGTTTATCTCTTTCTCAGCGTCTTTATTCTAATTCATTTTCTCCTCTATGCCACTAAGTCTCTCTTCTGCTTCATTTATCCTAGCAGTTAAAACTTTCATTTTTTTATTGTATCTCGTTAATAGCCTTTTTGATTTTGACCTGATTGGATTCTAGTTCTTTTATTTCTCCACAAAGGGATTCTCTGGTGTCGTCTATGCTTTTTTCAAGCCCAGCTAGTATCTTTATAAATCATTATTTGAACTCTAGTTCTGACATCTTATAGCTGTACTGATTAGGTCCCTGGCAATGAAAGAATAGAATGTAACTGTAAAAATGAAAATTAAAGACTTTAGAAAAAGAGTTGACAAAATAAGAAATTGATTGAAAAGGAGAAAAAATTAAACTGGAAACTAAAGAATCATGAGGAGAAAAACTATGAATTCTATATACTAATTCCCCCTTAGCACTGGAGTTTTACAGTTCTCAGTGTTCTGTAAACTTGGTCTTAGCAGGATATTCCTGCTAATCTTCTGGGGGAGAGGCCTGTTGCACTGGTTCTCAGGTGTCTGCCCCTTGTGGACCTGCACCGCCCTGCCAGGGGGCCAGGCTAAGTAATCTCTGGATTGCGCTCTGCAGCTTTTGTTCCCTAAAGGCTTTCCGCGCAGCTTCAGAGGATAAGTATAATGAAAATAGTGGCCTCCCAGCCTCCAGCCCTGGAGCCGAAAATGTGCTCCCCCCACTCTTCAGTGCACCCTTGGGGAAAAACAGTCAATCACTTCTGTCTCCCTGTCTCCCACTGCACTCCATGCCCACCCAGCCTGTAACCAGGTGTTTTTATCTCAGGCAAGCGACCCCCATTTAGAGTCTCCAAACTTTGCAGGCTCCAGCGGCATGTACCTGTACCCCTCCTCCCAGGGGAGGGAGGGTCATTGCTCCAGGGTTCTGCCTCTTGCTGGACCCCTGCTCAGAGAGCGGTTGCCTGATGGGGCAGCAGGTCCTGGTTTATGGCAACCCCACACTGAGTCCTCTCCTGGGCCCCGTGATTCAGCCAGCTTCCCAACTGGATGCCTGGAAACTCTGCCACATTCAAGTACCTGCCGTCTTCCTGTGACCCCCAGGGATCCTGAAGCCACACTGCCCCACCTAGGATTCCACCCCACTTCACCACCTGAGTGCCTTCCAGGCAGGGACATCCCACACCAGAGCAGGCTTCTAAAAGCTCTGATTTGGCATTCCACTGTGCTATCACCTTCTAGTAGCTGGCTTTTGGAGACCACCCCCCTCCTTTTATCTTCTCATATAGCACTTCTCCGTACCTCCCACCTTACGAAAAGTGGTCGCTTTTCCATTTGGAGAATTGCAGCAATTCTTTTCTTAAATTTCCAGTTGAGTTCATGAGTGTTCAGAATGATTTGACAGCTGTCTTGCTGAATTTCTGGGACCAGATGAAACTTAGGTCCCCTAGACCTCCACCATCTTCTTCCCTCTGATTATAGCATTTAATGATTGGGAAGTGAGCGTAAACAATTTTCAGAAATACAACTGAAAAGGAAAGAAAGCACTAGTGAAATACCTGGAAATTTGTGGAATTTACAGGATGATGGTGTCTCTAAAGCTGCTCTAAGATCACCTAATACATTATAGAGACTTCCATCTCTAACATCCATCATGAAAATGGGAGAGTATTTTTGTGTGGTCACAGCTTTTAAATTTAAGTAAATTTGTGTATTTGGGGGGTATTTGTATATTTTTAATCTAAATCTTTTACATACATTTTTAGGTAAATTATTTTTATATTGTGGGAGGAAGGACACAATTTATAAGGTTATATAAACTGTTTATATAACTGAACTGTTTTGCAAAAAAAAATGCAACATATAAATTTGCTCAATAAAAAGGAAATACTGCCTTAGTTTTTCCTCACTGTCTGAAGAATTCTGCTGCCTTTGGCTTCAGAGCAATGGGGACTCCTCAAATATTCTTTGACAGATAAAAAAGGTAAAGATTTATGGCAAAGGAAAGCATTTCTGAAAGAGGTGTTCCACATTGCCTTTGTGTATGTGCATAAATTATAAACAGGGCTCAAGGGTGCAGTCACTATAATAGCTTTCTGCTCTCTTTGAAGAAAATAGAAAATGCTCACTTAGGGGTTACTCTGTGTTTCCATTAATGAATCTTCTAAGCTTGAATGATTTTAAATAGGATATTTATGTTCCTTGGTTCTAGTAGGCCAAGAACTTAGAAAACTTTGTGTGATTAAAAGTATCTAAAGTAATAAATTTACACAGACATTCAATAAAAAAATATTAGTAATAATAATAATAGTAAATGACACAGCTGAAGACTCTAAGGGAAGGATTCACAGTCAAGGGAAAACAGCCACCAAATCATATGTTCCTGGAGAATTTGATTAACCTTTTATACTCAAGTTTAATAATGATGTTGCATCTTTGATGAACAACTCTGCACAAGAGCTGTAATCATGACAGAAGTACCCTTACTTAACCCAAATAGATGAATTTGGTGTTTTTTTCTTTAACTGTTTGGGAAAAATTAATTGAAGTCTAGTATTTAATACAGACATACAGAGTATGACTTTAAAGTATTAACATTGTTGAACATAATGTTATGGAAGTCTTATTACCTTACACCCTGGATACACTTACTTGCAAGGTTATCGATGTCTTTGGTCAGAAATTTATTCTTATATTTGGCTTTCTGTTTCTGAAAATATGTTTAGATTAATATAGATTTTCTGATGAATTATTTAATAAGACCTAAAAAATATTCCTCAATCTCTGAATTTGCAATTATTACCCACCACCTTTATGTCAGTTTTGTTACTTAATTACTAACCTCAGCTAGTATTTTTTTTATCTTATTTAAATTCAGTTAATTAATGTATAGTATATTATTAGTTTCAGAGGTAGAATTCAATGATTCATCAGTTATATACAACACCCAATGTTCATTATATCACGTGCCCTCCTTAAAGCCCATCACCCAGTCACTCCATCCCCACCCTCACCTTCCCACCAGCAGCCCTCAGTTTGTTTCCTATATCTAAGAGTATCTTATGGTTTGTCTCCCTCTCTGATTTTGCCTTATTTTATTTTTCCCTCTCTTCCTCTGTGATCCTCTGGTTTGTTTCTTAAATTCTGCATATGAGTGAGATCATATAATTGTCTTTCTCTGACTGACTTATTTCACTTAGCATAATACCCTCTAGTTCCATCCACATTGTTGCGAATGGCAAGATTTTTTTTGATGGCTGAGTAATATTCCATTCTATATAATACTACATCTTCTTTATCCATTCATCTGTCAATGGACATCTGGGATCTTTTCACAGTTTGGCTACTGTGGATTTTGCTGATATAAACTTTTGGGTGCAGGTGCCACTTCAGATCACTACATCTGTATCTTTGGG
Source organism: Canis aureus (assembly GCF_053574225.1). NCBI lineage: Eukaryota > Metazoa > Chordata > Mammalia > Carnivora > Canidae > Canis > Canis aureus. Next base: position 67,146,442 of record NC_135611.1, on the reverse strand, counting down.
GTAAATCCCCAGCAGTGCAATTGCTGGGTTGTAGGGTAGCTCTATTTTCAACTTTTTGAGGAACCTCCTCACTTTTCCAGAGTGGCTGCATCAGCTTGCACTCCCACCAGCAACGTAAGAGGGTTCCCCTTTCTCGGCATCCTCACCAACATCTAACGTTTCCCGACTTGTTAAGGTTAGCCATTCTGACTGTAAACGCAGCTAGTATTAAGACTGGCTGTGCACACCTTGTGATCAGAGTTTATATTTGCATCTGTGTTTGCTCTGAATGTTGTCTGGTGGGCTTAGCAGTTCTGAAGATTTAGGGGAAATATATGCTACTCATGGCATGATATCTTTAGAAAAGTATCCCATAATAATCTGTGCTTTATTGAATTAAAATGGTATATTAAAGATATACTTACCTCATTGAATAAGAACTGATCTTTCAAAGAGTTTCAGAAACATTTAATTCTGTGAGATATGTCAGATCACAAAGAATCATCATGACCTTCTGAAAGCCAAGCATAACCTAGAACCTGTTGAGAATCAGCATTAATTAATGAATAATGATGATTTGTTGCATGCACTAAAGTTTTTTCTTAGGATTTCTACGTTAAACATTCTGTCTTCCTATTTGAAGCAGGAACTGTTTAAATCAATTCAATTGAGAATTACAAATAGCATGGATTCTCTTTAGCTTTATATCTAACATTGAAATCTATTCCACCTGTTTTCATACACTCTGATAGGTTTGTGTTTCTAAAGTTGTTCTTGAGAAAGAGGAGATCGCCAGTATATTAATACATGCCTTGATGAATTGAACTATAATGTATGGTTTGAAATGTGGTAAACATTGAACTACCTCTATTCACAATTAATGAAATTAGAAATTTCCTGAAGCCTGGATATGGAAAGTGTCATATCAGTAAGGAAAACTCCCTTGCTTACCAGAAGAAACAAGCTGAAGGCTTGCTTTTTCCTACTTGAGAGTAACAGGTATCAAATACTCACCCATGGGGAAGTTTTATCCTATCTAACTGAAATTAAGACTGTTCTAGCAAATTGTTTCACAAAGTAAACTGCGTCTCTAACACTTTTCTTCAGACTATGTTTTCTATTGGTTTTCCTTTAGATGACTGTGTTTATGAAATGATACTGATATTAGATATGTCAGTTACTTTTGATTTCCTATTTGGAAAAATTAAAAATTGGTAACCTTGCCTCTCTTTTGGGGAGAGACTGGAGCAGATACTTAGATATGCAGATGTGCAGAACTTGGAGTGCAAGCAAGAGGAGGGGGGTTCGGAAGCCAAGACAGAGACGCTAAAGAAGAAAGAATTGAAATATAGAAAAATAGGTGATTTCTAAAATGAATTTGTAAATCATACATTAGAGAGATAGGAGGTTAAATTCAGGGCTTCATTTATTCATTCAGCCACCATCTCCTCACGCTGGGGTGGATGCTTTAAGGCAGTTTCCCAAATACACCTCATCCTAGGAGTCCTGTCACACAGATTCTTAGCAGGAAGGACCATGGATCTGAAAACATTGAGAAATGATGTTTTAAAAGACAGAAGATGTGTTGGATTTTGTCACTATCCTTGAGCAATTTATAATCTATCCTTATCTCTGTAAGCCTCGGTTTTTATATCTGCAAAATGTAAAACAATACTTTTCTTGTTTGTTTTCAACATTAATAAGACAAAAGGAAAATATCTTCAGAGGATTAGTGGAACTTGTAAATTGACTAATAAGGTTCATGCTTTTGATTGTGTGATATGTGGGGGATGATGGTAGCTTTGAGAAAGGAAAAGTTAGAGTATATAATGAGTAGATAAAGAAGATGTGAGACACACACACACACACACACACACACACACTGGAATATTACTCAGCCACCAAAAAGAATGAAATTTTGCAATGACACTGGATGGAGCTAAGGTGTATAATGTAAGCAAAACAAATCAGAAAAAGACAAATACCATATGACTTCACTCATATGTGGAATTTAAGAAACAAAACAGATAAACATAAGAAAAGGGGAAAAAAGAGAGGGAAACAAACCATAAAAGACTCTTCACTATAAAGAATAAATTGAGGGTTGCTAGAGGAAGGTGGGCAGGGGATGGGCTACCTGGTGATGGGTACCAAGGAGGGCACTTGTTGTGGGCCCCTGGGTGGCTCAGTCAGGTAAGCAAGCATCCTTCTCTTGGTCTCAGCGCAGGTCATCATCTCAGGATTGTGATTTCAAGGCCTGTGTTGGGCTCCATGCTGGGCGTGGAACCTACTTTAGGGAAAAAAAAAAAAAAAGAAGAGGGCACTTGTTGTGATGAACCACTAAATTCTACTCCTAAAACCAATATTGCACTATATGGTAATTAACTAGAATTCAAATAAAAACTTGAGGGGGAGGGAAGGAATTTTTTGAAAAAGAAAATAATTTTTATAATAATAAAACAACTTTATCTTTACAATGTCCTGTTCCACAAGTTTATAATCTGGGTTTTATTTTTAAAGAGAATGTGAAATATTCCTTAATGTATTTGAGGGTTTTTTGTTGTTGTTGTTCCTCCAAAACAACTCTTCCTTTCAAACCTTCCCTATCACATCACAAGTTGGCACCTCCTCCAGTTAGACTGGGTGTTACTTAACCTAACCTCTCAGGTCCCAGACAAGTGCCATTGATGACCACTGCGAGGTGCCAAGCACAGCACCGTGTGCTTGAGTTCAGAAGTGTTTGCTGAACGAGCCAGCAAACAAATGCATCCCTAAATCTGACACCGTCTCTTTCCATGTACTCTGCTAAAAACCTTGCATCTGACTTTTAAGGACATTTGGAGAAAAATAGTTCAGCATTCCCTTTAATAGTCTTTACTAGGTTTTTAGTTTGGGGGATTAACAAAAAAACCTGCTCAGAAGGCTTTCCCATTATCTCTACCCTGAATCTCTTAGGCTGTAGTGTAGAATGCTTTTGCATTTATATATCCAGGTTATTTTTATTCAAATAAAATAAACACATTGTCTTTTTGTAGCAATTTTTGGCTGGGACTAATTTTCATTTCTGTGATAATCAGCTCCTTTCAGTAACTTATTTTTTAAATTCATTTAGCAGCAGCAACAGAAGAACCAGAAGTGATTCCAGACCCAGCCAAACAGACAGACAGAGTGGTGAAAATAGCAGGAATTAGTGCTGGAATTTTGGTGTTCATCCTCCTTCTCCTAGTTGTCATACTAATTGTTAAAAAAAGGTAAGACCTGGTTTTGTTCTGTCCCAATCACCTACCATTTATGTCACTAGTTTTCAAATACTGTTTTGTTTCCTTGAGCTCTTTTAAAATAGAACAAACAAGAATAATTGAACTTTGACAGTGTTGCCAGCATCTGAGTCTATTTCTCGTGGTTTTTAAATCAATTCCTATCTGTTCTTTGCAGTTTAATTTTGGATATAAACGTGTATTTTTTTGTCCAGTTAGCTTTGAAATTAATGTATGAATTTAAATTTCTCAAATGCAGAGATACTTGAGATACTCCTTTATCTTATATTTTGAAATATTATTTACTAATAATGGCAAAAATATTTATTATGATACTTGGACTATGGTCTGTGAATTCTTTTGTACTTACTCTATTTTTCTAAATGTTGGCTACTAGTAAGATATGAGAAGAATCTAAATATTATTTTATGAAATTGTATATTAAATATTCACTGACTAAATATTTCAGCACATTAACATGAAGAGTCTTTTTTTTTTTTAATTGAGCGCTAGTCTTTTATCCAATATCAACCAATATCGCCATCTTCTGGAATTCTATGAAGATATTAAGACGTACTGGGATTTAAACTGAACAGGAGATTAAAGTATACGCTTGCTGAAAAACATTTCGAAGTATACAGCCTTTATAACTTGAGCTTCTATCTGTTCTATAAAATGTCATTATATGCAAGGCATTGTCTTAGTAACTGATAAAACTCTTCTGTCCTTCCAATCATATATTTTAGATGATACTGCAGTTTAGAAGGACTTTTTAAACAAGTCTTTACCTGCAGAGGACAGTCCTAAAATAGTTTTGTGTACAGAAGTGTTTGAAATTTATGAATTATATCGCATACTAAATGATGTTGCTTACATAACATTTAATCATCTACTATTAGGATTGTTTTATACGCAAAATAAATCATTGACAATATAGTTAAGACTCATAGTACATGTTTAATCATTCCATCAGAGTTTATTTTAATGTATTGCCTCTTTACAATTATCCCCTGGAGATATATATGTTGGAGAAGACACATCTGCATTAGAAACATTAGGTATGCATTATAGTGTTTTGTGTTAAATTAGCTACATACGTGCTTTCCCTAATAGTGCTTCCTCTTTTTGCTGTTGTCTACCTCTGTGGTTGGAGAATACATCATAATCGAGACAGGAAGATTTAAGTATCTTATTAACACGAATTTGCCAATCGAGATCAATAAAATGGCTGATTGTAACCTTCAGATTTTATGTCTCTATTTAGTTTAAATTTATACTTGCAGAGTTGACTAAACTGTTCAGAGAGTTAACTAAGCTTTGCTTCACCATTAAAACTATTCTAGTACCTTCAGATTGGAAATGAGAGCATGAAATTGGCTTCTGATTATGTCCTCACTCTGTTAGAATTGGGTTAAACTTATTGGTTTTCTTTGTTATTTATTCAACACTTATTTGTTATTTTAACCTTCCTTATCCATGGCCCTCTGTTTCAGAAATAACCACCACAACAAAACATTGAAACAAATTTCTAAAAGTAAACCAAAACAAGCTCTAAGCACGATTATTTTTGTGTGGGTAAAATGCTCTGACAACTGTCTAAAATTGCATAATGTAACAAATTCTTTTTCTGGTTCATAATTTAAATGGTTGGCCTCTCTATTAAAATGCTTAATGTTTGACTTTTCATAATTATAATTTAAGTGATTGTCTTTTGATAGAAAGTATTCCAGGGCTTTCCTTTCTCTTCCTCACCACTACCTCTAGGACTAGGAAAAGTTGCAATTTTATAGACAGAAAGTTACATATTTAGATATATTTCCTTCCGACATATAATATTATAACTAAATTACTTGAATCCCTTATATAAGCAGCTTTGTAATGACTTTGACTCATATGTAGTATGTCTCAAATGTATCGTGTATGATTTAGTAACAAATATATTTATTATACATACACAAAGGGATAGGTTTTATAACAGTATTGCATAGTATCAAGCTTAATCAATTTTAGTATATACTGTTTCCCTTTTAAACACAAATTTATAATAAAAATAATGTAAAATCAAACTATTTTAGTCTTATGATCTTTACTTTTATGGGAAATTAAGTTTCTCAAGACTTTATCCCTCACTGGGAATAATATACATAGGTATATTTCTCACGTAAGAAAGTTCTATGTATTTTTTGAGTTTTGTGTAAAGATATGGTTTGGAATTCAATTTAGTAAAATTCTACAGCTGAGGGTATATGTAAAGTAAGTTTTTAGGCTAAGAAAAGGGATAGTGCATCTTTCAAAGCGCAATGTCATTTTTTTTTAATTTAAACGCTGTTGAATTATTTCCAAATGTATGCCATTTTTCATTGGTTATGTATTATATTTTAAATGTGCAGCATGAATACATTATTAGTTCCCAACATAAATTTGAAAGTATGTTTCAATACAGTAAATGTTTGTGTATGATATCATGATCACATACATCTACTGTGGAAATATCTCCATGTATATATAGTGCATGGGGCATATGTATATTCACATAATATATGTATGTACCTCTGTACCATTAGGATATAACAACTTGTTTAGAAATTTAGATGTCGTTCTGCATATATTCTATATTAACTTAATAGATATTTATGTTTTGTATTGAGAGAAAAATAGTCAATTTAGTGAACAGGTTCTATACACAGCAGTTCCATCTGTCATGGCTTTTCGATGGTAATAGATAATATTATGTTTAACTGCATGTTGAAATACACAATCCATTTAATTTTTAAATTTTTTGGCAGCAAGAGAAATATCAGCATGCTATTTTTTCCAAATTATGTATTTAAAATTTTATTTTTCTATTGCATATCTGTCTGTTTAATTGCATGGCAAAAAAAAAAAATCTAACCAGATGCATGAGCAAATTGAAATGCAAACCAAAAAAAAAAAAAAACATGACTTTTATTTTGTTTTATTTTATTTTTTAACGCACATTTTTCTGCTTTATTGAATGTGACAGAGTCACGCTTTTCATTCACCATTGCTTCTCTTTTTCCACTGTCTGTGATTTGCTTGCCAGGAGGAGCTACTATTCTTACTCCTACTACCTGTAAGTAGAAAACGGGTGATATACAACTTTACATGTGTTAAAGATGCAGTATCCCTTTTCAAAAAAAACAAGAACAAAAACTTTAAAGATGTTTGTGATTTTGGTGATATTTTCTGGACTCTAAAACTATAAAGTTTAACCATTAACTTATTTTGTTAATCTTTTTAAAAAGGGATATTGTATTTCTGTATGTTCAGCTACTTTTAATTTTATTTATAATTTTCCATTAATAGCTTTAGACTACAGCCCAAAACATCATTTATTTACTTAAGTCAAATCTGTATATTATAAACATGGTACCTCTTATTACAAATCAGGTCAGGTCTAACTGTGATAACATCTTTCTCCACATTTCCAGGAATCCAGGATGAGTTATAACTTCAGAACACCTTTGGTCTGGCCATCTAGGCAAGGAGTATGCTCTTATAAAAGAAAAAAAAATGGATAAAATGATAATGTTGCAATGACAAAGAAACAAAGAATCTTTTTAGAAAAGAAAAATTGAATCAATTTATTATAACTTAAACAGAACAATAATTTTATAAAACCAAGACCAAAAAGAACCCTGTGATCCTATACAGAACACACCTAAGTCTCATCTATTTCCTTTTCTCTTCCAAGCTCTTAGCTCACCCTGCACTTAGGTATGGAATATTAGTTTGAATAAGGACAGAGAATATTGTTTCTCTATTTCTCTAGTCATCTTCAGTTTATTACCTTAGATGCCAGGGCATTCATCCAATCCAAAGAAATGATGGTATCCTTGGACATTGCTTGGTCAATTTTGATTTGCCAGCTTTTAAAGCTTAAGGACTGTGATTAAGTATGTTTGGGGGGCATTTATCCCACAGTATTTATTTTACTAGGTAAATTTAAGCTAGCTTTACAATAAAATTTGATAAGAGTCTCAATGACTATAGCAGAGGTCTGCCAATATTTTAAATATTGCAAACGCTTGGCTTCCTGTAATCTGCTAAAACAAGCCCGTGTAAACTAACAGTGCTCATGGCTTATTGTGATGAATCATAATATCCTTGTTAAATCACATTTGATGAAGGCAAAGGTAATTAACTGTACCATTTCATACAATTATGGAGCACTTTTCCTCTTTATAGCCCACCCATATATCCACCTGCAGAAGTTTATGCTGTTGGCTGCTTTGATAATGAAAGTCATTTGCACATCTGTCAAACTCAAATAGTTGCAAAATGAATTGCTTAACTGCCCTGAAGTTCACCACATATACATACATATTACATGTATATATATATACTATATATTTTTTCTCTCTCTATAGATAGATATATATAGATATATACAGAGCATAGATACATATGTGTATATATATGTAGTTTGCTCAAAGAGAGAAAAATCATCAAACACATAGGAATTAAAAAGTATTTATGAGAATGTCAGAAAGCTTACCATAAACCATTGCAATATTATAATGGGATTGCCTTCTTAGTGGATGGATAACATTTCTTTATTCTAGGCTATATGGTAGGTTATGGTGCTGTTACTGAATTCTTAGGGCTATTAGCATTATCAAACATAATTTGAAAGAATGTCACAAATAAATGATTTTAAAAGCTGCTTAAACATACCTAATCTAAATCTAAACAATACCTAGCCTGAATTGGGGATTTTTTAATAAAAGTAAATAAATACAATTTAAAAGAAAACCATTTGTGATCTTTGAGCTAACATCCATTCACATTGTCATAGTGACTGTCACTCATGATCAAAACACTTAACTCTAATGTTAATTTTTATTTCATAATAACCTGAATTAAAGCCTACCTCACAGGGTTGTTGTGAGGGTTCAAATATAAAAACCAAGTTGAAAACACATGGCTGGCAAATAGTAACAAAGGTTATATATATCCCCCAATAATTTGTCATCTAACAAAGGTTTGTGAATCTGAAAAGTCTTTCATTGCCATGAAAACTTTTATCTGTGGAACATTTGACAAACTAATTGCTTCTTAACTTTCCTAACCCACAAAATATACATATAAATTATGTACATTTTAAAGTAAATCCTCAAAGTTTAAACCTGTCTTTTCTAAATGCTTTGAACTGCCCATCCTCAAAATTTTAACATTATTTTTAATCCACATTTCAACTGTGCTATTTTTATCCTGAGTTCAATCTCAAATTTTTTGAAAGATGAATCCAGTCTTCTTGTCCAAGAAACAAAGATTGGAAATTATTCCTTAAGTTTTTTTTTTCTGTTTTAACACTTTAAAGGGGCAAAACATTTGTGCTTATATTCACATTCTTCTTCTCAAATTTATAACAACTGATGTTTAATTCCTAGAGCCAAGTAGATGCTTCATATTATGGTACACTTTTTAATGTGTCATTAAAAAAAACAAAAGGCAGCAACTGCATATAGTGGAACAGCTTAGGCTCAGAACTAGGCCATTCTTCCCTACTTATTAGACAGATAACCTTGGACAAGTTATTTAACTTGTCTGAGCCTCAGTGAACTCATTTATACAACTAGAATCCTCATGCCTTTTTCAGTGGTTTGATCTAAGAATTCATTAAATTAACAAATGAAAAGTGTAAAGCATATAATAGGCCTAAATCATCCATTCAGTGAGTATTTATTGAGTGCCTGCTATGTGCCAGAGATGGTCTAAGTACTAGGAGTAATGGTCCTTCCTACCATGGAACACACAGCGGGGAAACAAAAGGTTACTTGCACTGATGTAGGATGAGTGTTGTTAAAGGCACAAAACATGGCACCATCAAAATATCTAGCAGAGGAGCAGCTGGGTGACTCAGTTGGTTAAGCATCTGACTCTTGATCTCAGCTCAAGTCTTGATCTCAAGGTCATGCATTTAAGCCCTGTGTTGGGCTCCATGCCAAGCTTAAAGCACACACACACACACACACACACACACACACACATCCCACACAAACCCACAACACCTATCAAAGAAACCTAACCTGAGGAAGGTTGTATTGGGATCAGGGACGCCTCCCCGATGCAGTGAGACAGAATGGAAGATAACCTGATATTAGAGGGAAAGGAACATTGTAGGTCAAAGAACAAACACCTTCTATGATGGTGTAGAGGTAAGTTTGGAAAGTGAAGTCTATAGACTAAAATATGACCTGCGGATGTTTAATTTGCCCCATGCAGGGTCTCCAAAAAAATAAAACTACTTGAAAAAAAAAGTCAGGAAGTTTAACATAAATATTCAGATTCATGACTTGTCTTTAAAAAGTTTTAAGATCAGAAGCTCAATCCTGGGATCAAATGCCAATAGTCACTTAGGCAAGTTGCCCCCTCAATGGCTTTGCAGTTCTCCAAGGTCCCCACCTTTCCATACAGTGTCTTTCCACTGGCAGCAGCACTTGTTTTACTCCCTATCTGAAATTTGTAAGCTTTGTGCAGGGTTTTTACCCACCTAGAAAAAAGAGGTAACGCTTTCAATGAATACAGCAAATATTACTAATAAATGATGGTGGTGGTGGTCGTGGTAGTGATGGTGGTGGTGGTAGTTCTTGTTATACTTTTGCAACTGTTGTCTTATTAATAGTAGTGTCATTACCATTATTATTATTTCTTTAAAAAATTAATGCTGTTTGCATCCTAAAGCCTAGTTTATGACAATCTTATTTAAGTGTCAAATCCGTTGTATCAGTATATTGGGTGTGTTGAGTTTGTACCCCTGGAGACCGAGTAATATAATTCTCAGAAAAGGAAAATCCAGAGTAGCTCTCAAATTGCCACATTAATTTTATAAAGGAAAAGCCCTTGGACAGAAACACAAGCATTAAATGAGCCTTTAAAAAATATTTGTAGCACATTTACTCTAGTACAGATATTAATGAGAATCAGAAGAATATGTCCTAGTTAATAATCTAGCTGAGAAATGGCATTCTCCAGACAACTAAGGAGTAATTCCAAGGCAACATAAACCGCTGCCATAAACATAATCTGGCTACTCCAGGCTTTTTAGAATGCCTTTATTTATATTATGTATAAATCGCCTTGTTAATGTGATGTAAATGTTTTATATACCTTTAATAGTTTTTCATTGCTTGTTTTATGTGTAACATCCACAAAGACCCAGAATGTGTTTCACGTCCTTGATATATAAGATAAAGATGTCAATATTTGAGTAGCTCAGAAGTCCTCTACTAATTTCTAAATCCCCTAAGCCATTTGCCCTGCTGTGTTTATAAGGCATTTCTTCAGTAAATACTCTGCCTTTTGGTTCTAGAACACATTTTTACGATTTGACCATGACTATAACTCAGGATTATGATCATTTGTAGCGTATGTCAACACCGTATTTTCCAAACTCTTCTCAGGGTGCTTTTCTTACACAGTATATAATTTTTTCATATACATATATATGTGTGTGTATTTGCATTAAATCCAGCAGTGGTAAGTTCTATAACTCTCCAGATTAAGTTTGGATTAATGTTATAAATTTGCTGCTAAATATGCTAATGCTACATATGTTGCATTTTTACTGAATAATAAAACAGAGAATGAAGAATGGGATTTCTTTGTGCATTTTATTTGGGTGACTCTAGTAAAATAAACCTTAAAAACTAGTCATGTTATTCCCTAGAAGAACTTCTCAAAGGTGATCAAAAGAATTAATTGCCCAAGAGGAAAGCCAAAACGTAGCTTTAGCTTAAATTTTCCTTGAACAGTTGTACTAAGGAAGTATTTATTTATGGCTTTAATAAAGCATAGTGATAATTTATGACGGTTTTAATGATACAAGACGTGAAAGGCTTCAGTTGACTGCCTAAATGTTGAAATATCCATACGACAAATAGTTTTATAGCTACCAGCAGATGTTGTTTGAATATCAAACCTGATTCCTGAAATGATGAAAGTTAGAGATACCAAACCACATCTATATGTATTCTTATCCTTGGGCTTTCCTGCTGCTTACTGCTGGTGTTATCTCTCTCCAAGCCTCGCACTAAGTCTCCCTTTTGTATTTGCCTTGGCAGCAAGCTTGCTAAAAAACGCAAAGATGCCATGGGGAACACCCGGCAGGAGATGACTCACATGGTGAATGCTATGGACCGAAGTTACGCTGATCAGAGCACTCTGCACGCAGAAGATCCTCTTTCCATCACCTTCATGGACCAGCATAATTTCAGTCCAAGATGTAAGTTCTTCATTAAAATTTTAATAGGTGGTTTTGAAGCCCTTTAAATCACTTTGAATTCAACACACTACCTTTGAATAGTGAGAAAAAAGTAAAACAGAAATGGAAGAAGCAACCAGAAAGAGAAAAAGTGATAGAGGATATTATGGAATTTTTAGGGAGACTTGTTTTCAGTCTCGATACTGGATTTAGGCTAATTGCAAACTGTGTGACTTATATTACTGTATCATAAAAGATATTCATATGCTATTTAAGGCCAAATCACACATCATTGCTCTAAGTTGAAATACTTGATTACCCACATAAAATGGTTTCACTTCAGAATTTATTTATAATTATTTTGCCATTTGAGTCTTCTTTTGTGTAAGATAAAGTCCCTTTAGAACTTTAACATCGTAATTCTTTCTAGGAATTATCGGCATGGGTAAAATTATTCAATTATTCTACTAAAGACTCCTACTAGAGAATCTCAGTAATAAAACATTAACAGGGGGAAAGAAGAGACTACATGCTCTTAGCATCTGATGTGAAATCCCAAAGTTTACTTGCATTGGGGAATTGGCAGGGAATCGTACGATCCATCCATCCATCCATCTGTTCATCCACATTAAAAATTCCTAATGTTGATCTATAAAGGCAGGGCTTTGGAGACGTTTACGCTGAAGTACTCCTTAATGGCAGATGATTTGAATAATTGCCCCACAATCAATATTACTGTTTATCTTCAAATTTCCTGTGAACTTCATATCCTTTGTTCTATAGCACAGTGTTTATTTTGGAACTTAAATTTTAAGTTAAATTCCCTGCCTGTTTCTTCAAACCCTCACGTAAAATTGAGGCATGAGGGAGGCAAACCAAGTTTATCCTTGGCCGTGCATATGCAAAGGCATTCCACCACAGATTCCAGAGGTTTGCTTCCTCTGGTTTGAAACATGTATATAAGGAAAAAAGCAAACAAAAGACGTATTATTTCCTATACAGGTTAAACATGTATGCCTTGGTGAAGAGAAAATAAAGTATTTGCGGGTTGTGTGCATTTATGGCATTTTATAGAAAGGGAAAGTGTTTTTTTTTTTTTCCTGAAATGTTCAGCTTGGTGAAAATTTTCAATAATTACTGGCCCTAAAAGCATCCCATAATTTCCCTTGATCTATATCTACAGCAAATTAATAGCTCTAATGCTGTATGAGTCATTTTGAAATTTAATTTTAATCATTAAAAGGGCCTTTTTGCTCTACTTTACTTGTACTCCACTATAAGATAAATGATAGAGAAAAACATAAAATATTATTTTCGTTGAAAGTAATTTTGCTGAAAATATAGATATACCATCTCTCTAACCATCTGATTTAATACTTAGCCAAAAATGATATGAAAGCATTGTTGTTCCCCAAACTTTTTGCCTATTGCCGATGTTAGTACCTTATTAAGAAGCTTGAATTCAGCAGTGTAACTATTGATATCCACTTATGAATTTGGAAAGAGGATTAAATCTCTTCGAGTTAACTGAAAAAAAAATTATTTGGAATGAAAATGAGATAATTACTTCTCTAAGTACTTTGCACTTGATAGATCTAAATGGGTCTCCACCACCACCACCACCTCACCACTGATTTTATAATCTTTATCATGTCAAGTTGAATCTTCCTGGCTGTTAAAATTGAACAGAATGCTGAACTTTAATTATAGATGCACCTTTCCTGGTGTTTTGAGATAACCCAAGCTGAAAAAGAGAATTTTACCTTTGCAGGTTATAATAATCAAAGAAAGTTTAATATAGTTCTTGAGAAAGCATAAATCTATTTTAAAGGAAAAATGTAAAATATAACTTTAGGGCAATATATTCCTTCATGAGCTCTGTTTTCCTGCAGTGCCCAATGATCCACTTGTGCCGACTGCTGTGTTAGGTGAGGCCCTAATTCTTTACCGTTCTTTCTTGCATGGATCACACATCCTTGCATGAGTTATATAGCTTTGTCTATACAGTAATGATTTACAGTGTAGGAAGCAGCTTGATTTTGAAAATTAAGCCATGATCTTTATCAAAGAGAGCAACTGTCATGAAACCAGTCAGATCTAATGGATTTCAAATTAGTAAAATGCTTTTTCAAAGCAACATATCTTTAAAGTCTTGGTTCTGTTAGATTTGGAACAAAAGTACAGTGGCCCTTAGTATATCACTAACATTTATATATGCAGGTTAGCAGAATGAACCCAAATACACACATCTCAGGGGCCAGTGCTACCTGAATAATTAGTTTATATATAAAAATCTACTTGATGGAAATATTTTTACAATTCCCCTAAGTTTATAGCAACTAAAGAACACATTTCCAAGTAAATATTTAAGGATGTGTACATTTGCTTGCATTTTGTCTTTATAAAGAATTTAATAAATGCAGGTAAAGTTGCTACAATATTGATGTGGGGTTTTGCATTCTACATGCATCTTGTGTGATGTGTTACCCTTCAAGAAATCTAGAATAAGCCAAGGTTTGCCACTGTACAACATCTAAGACAAATGGTGTTGCTAGTGATAAATAAGACCTTTTCAAATGTAAAATTAATGTTTGATCTAACTGTATATTAAAGAATGGAATGAGTTTCATTTCAATTTGTACTCTATTCCTTGACTAATTACATACCAATGACTCATGACCCGCTTGCTTATATGTTAACAAGTTCTATTATCAGTTTTACCTTCATGTTTCTAGTATTTAAGATGTAACCAAAGATATATGGAAATTGCCATACAAACGTATCTTAAACGTTCCCAATTCTCTTATGAAATAAAGATATTCAAATTCCCTGTGAACATAAAACTTTATCTTATATTTTGTGCATGTTTTTATTATCCATGAGTTCAATATTTAAAATACATTTTTTAAATATTAGGGAACAATACAACTAATTCAGTTAAGTGAAATATACCTCTTTTTTACTAAAATAATTATTAAACTTATAATTTTATAATATAAAGAATATACATCCTGAAAAAATCTGGAATTCATCCCAATGGGTAGCTCAGTCATGTAAGGGAGGAACCAGGAATCATGATCATTGGGATGGCACCAAATGCCTCAGAAAATGTCATTTTCTTTTAAGCAGAATACTATACAATGCTATCACCACCAAATTAATAAGTAAAATTCAATTAAAATATTAAAAACTCACCGAGGAAAAGTTAGTTACCTAAGTGTTCAAGTTTCATTACAGTAATATTCTAAGAAAATGTTGAATTGGGTCCAACTCTTAGTTCTCCTGAGGACTCATGATATGAACCCATGAAAGTACCTTTTATAAGTCTTTGCTTTCCCAGTTTTATAAAAAGAAAATGAAATAATAAGGATGAGTTTTATAAACTATAAAGTTTAAAAGATTATTGCAATAGTTTGCCTTGAGAAAAGGGGTATTTATGTTTAAGGAAGCCTACAGTTAACACAATAGTTGTGAAATCTATTCATATAAGCAATTGTTATGTATTTTATTTCATTTTGAAAGTCAAGCTGGCTTTTTTAAATTATTCTTTAAAAACTAAATCCCATCAGTCATATCAGATGCAGAAATAATTTGTTGCATTTTTCATCATTCTTGGAATCATAGTGTTTACAGTTATTGTACATCCATTTGATTTTGTATTTGTAAAGCAATTTTTGAAGTCGCTTCAAATATTGCTTGATATTAATACCTACGTACTGATCTTAAAAGCGCTTAGAAACTTTTCATATTGATTCATATTTTTGTTTTTTTGTGTTTTACTGCTTCATTGGGTTAAAGTCCCTATAACTGGTAAGTGCATTGCAAAGAATTCTAGAAAACTTTTCCATCAAGGAAATATTCGAAGTTATTATTCTTAAATGTGTAATAAGGACAATGATTAGAACATGTACTCTCACTGCTAGTGACATTATTAGGTGGTGTAATGAGGTGGAAATGTACTGAGATTAATAATTCATCTGTGATTACTCTAATGAATAATGCTTATTGTATTAATGTGTTAAAGCTTAATGCAAAACAGAAAGCATTGTTTATTTCATATTGGACAATACCATGTAAGATTTGGAATATGAGTGAATTCTCTGTTTCTCACTGAGCCTTTTACAATTGTAAATATTCTGCTGCTCCAGCAGGTATGATATGAGCTCTGGGGCTGCCCCACAAAGCCCGGGCTACCGTATTCCAGCTTGGGTGATTGCGTTTTGCCTCTCCAACATTATCCGTCCTCTTTGCTTCTCATCCTAAACTGTATATTCTGTGCTAGTGCCCAAGCCAGTGGCTTCTCAGTTTAACTTATATGTTAACCTTTATGTCAATCTATTGATTGTAATATTTTAGCAAAGATAGATCAGTTGAGAGTGGTCTCATAGGAAGTAAAGGGTATTCATGAATCGTGTTTGCTAGCAAATGTTTGTGTGTAGAGGCGTGGGCAACACCCAACGAAAGGACATTAGTTCAGTTGGGTGGTTAGGTCACAACAGAATCCACCAGGGGTTTTTTGGATTCAGTGTCATATTTTTAGAAATAAGTGCCAAGAGAAAAGAAAAGAAAAGAGAAGAAAAGGAAAAAAAAAAAAAAAAACATTCAGCCTATAGTAAGAGAAAGTAAAATAATGCAATCAAACTAAATTATAGACGCACACAAATCTGATTGTGGGGTTCTTTTTTTTTCCCTTCTCCAGGAAGAAAGAATGTTTATCATGGGGACAACAATTCATTTTTTGCCATTTCCTATTTGTAGAGTTGGTGATAGAACAGGCAAATGTATCAGCACTTGAAATATGTTTGACTGTTAATTAAATATCGTTCTCTACAATATGCATTATCATTAAAAACAAAAGTTCTCCCTAAGAGTGTACTTTCTCTCTGTTAATGAATATGGCAGTATAATGCTTTCCAAAGTAACACCCCTTAAAACATTTGTTTTTTTTTTTTAAGTGGTAAGTTTAAATGTGGTAAATATAAGCATGCTTTTTCTCGTTGTAACGATTAGTGCTGTGGTCATTAAAATAATATTTATTCTTCATAGGTATAATGTTCTTGTTCATTTCTTCCTTGTGACATAAAGAGACTTAAAAGTTTCATTTTCAGCTCATAATACAATTGGGGTGGGGCCTACACTGTAATGTGGGTGGTGGGGGCTTCCGTTTGTCTTAACTGATTCATTCACTGAAATATTTATTGAATGACAGCTTTGCACCGGTCGCTAGGAATAAAAAGACAACTATGACCCTGTCTCTGCCCTGAGTGTTCAGAGTTTAGTGAAAAGAAATCGATTACTAAAGAAATGACTGAAATACAGAGTAAAGTGAAAGGACATGGTGTAGAACAGGAGGTCACGGGAACGTAAAGAAGGAGCCGGGTAGCTCAGCCTGGATGGATCAGATCCAGAGGAACTGCCTACACTACCTGCTCATTCTGTCCCAGAGACATACCCTACTTGCTTTCACGCAGTGACCACAAAAGTCAGAACATATTTATGGTAAAATCAACAGGCATCATAATAAACCCGAGGGCATACAGACGGAGTCTAAACGCGTGTGTAACCCAGCCAGCAGACTTAGTGGGGCCAGGGCACGACTCTGCAGGATGCCCGCGTTTCCCAGTCTGGGATGTACCATGCTCAGAAGCCCCAGGTGGCAGCCCTGTGGGTATGGGTTGCCTAGACTGGGTCTGAGCGAGGGTGGGGTATGGTGGGGAAGGAGGCTGTTCAGGTCACTCGACAGTGAAAAAAAAAAAAAAAAAACCTCTCCAATTGACAACCAGATCTTCTGGTCCTACTCTGTGCTGCTGTGACTGCAAGTGCAAGAAACAGGAGAACCCCACAAAATCTCCCACTAACACCTTCTGAAAGTGGATCAGATGTCTACATCTCACGGCACCCAGTATCCTGCTGACCTAGATGTAGTAAACTCTGACCTCAGATCTTGAGCTGCTGTCAGAGGCTTTGTCCTCACAGGGAAGCCCCCCTAGACCTGTGCTAGATTTTTTTTTTCATCTCCTGTGATCAGAAAAATCTGAAGTTCTTATAATCTTCTTTGCATAGATATGTATTAAACAAGGTAACTCTGTCTTTCTTTTAATCTTCTGGAATCCGAAAAATGCCAGATGAGAACCATAGTGCGACAGCGGAATCCAGTCGTCTACTGGACGTACCTCGCTACCTCTGTGAGGGAACGGAATCCCCTTACCAGACGGGACAGCTGCACCCAGCCATCAGGGTCGCCGACCTACTGCAGCACATTAATCTCATGAAGACATCAGACAGCTACGGGTTCAAAGAGGAGTATGAGGTGAAAGTTATTAAACCATGTTACATTTTATTTCTAATCAAATAGTGGGATTTAATGTCTTTTCCTCCCTTCAGCATAATAAGGAGTGACGTCTACTCCGTAGACGCATATATAAACTTGTGTCTATGAGAATATCCTCAAATGTGTATGTGGGAAGAAGGGAGGGGCAGATGAAATTGAAAGAAAGGGACACTTTCTGGGTCAAAATTCACTTGAAGAATTCTTAAAACTTGGATTCCAGAATTTTACTGTGCTATTTAAAAACTGCTCTGTTAGACCTCATATCTCCCCCACTGAAAAAATCCATTAACAGGATCCTTTGAGTCCCACTGTTACTGTTACGGATTCGACCATTTGAATGACTTAAGCAGTAGGGCTACCTCTCTGCCTCCTTGCGTGTGGATCCCCTGGTGAGAAGTGGGGTCCATCTCTGTGTTCTACATGTCCTACTTGTCATGCTCGGTTTTCTCTGTGGCTTACTGGTTCGAAGTGGCTGAGAACAAAAACAGATCACTGCAAATCCAGACAACACTAAGAAGCCAAAAGAAGGATGTGGGAAAGTTTTCTTCCAACCTTACTTCCCCTTCCTACTAAATCCAAAATACAAGTAGAAGTCACACTGCACAGGGAGTGATTTAAACTTGTCATCTCAATAAAAACAATATAGCAGAAAGGAAAAAGGAAAAAGTTCCTTCGCCACTTTGCACACTTCCTGAGAGGTGTCCGCCTCGGGCACAGAAGGAAGTTTCTCCACCGCCAAGTAGGTACCACCCTGTACACGCACTGAAAGTGAAAGGATCCAAGCAGTACTTGACTTTGAAAGACCATCTGAAATGCATTCAACCTCTCGAGGAATCTTCTGAACTCTATTTTATTTCCAGATTGCCTGTATACCTGAGTTTGGGAGCAAATAAAATTAGCTGGGAGTTTTGAGAGTCGGTGTAGACAAGTACCGGAAACACTACGCTGTGGCAACAAAATAGTGCAAGGAATTATAATATCCTGCCAAAGATGGTTTTTTTGTTGTTGTTGTTCATTTCATGTGTATTCCTGTGTACCTCACTTCAAAGACATTGATTCTTTGAAGACCCCATTTCCTGTGTTGAGCAAAGTTTAAGTTTTACTGCAAAAAGAAATCTATACGCATATTTTAAATTGCTGCATATGGTAATTAAACCAATCAGCAAATTCATCTGTTCCAAGATTCTTGGATATGGTGGCTCTTTTTGATTTTCATATGGTCCCTTGTAGAGACTCAGTCCTTTTCATGATCTTCAAAGAAACTGCCATGTGATGTATTGCACACGATTTAATGAATAATTATGGGGGAAAACAGGTTTTTTTTTTTCCTGTTATAAATGCTAGAGTAAAAACATTGGAAAGATACTCATTAAAAATAGTTTTGAAGTTGTGATGCTTTCCCTACTTCCATCTCTCAAAGTTGTAGCAATCTTAGATTTGAAATCGTTTCAAGCTCCTTTTTTTCCCCCTGAAGTTGTTTCTTATCCTTATTTTGAACTCAGTCCAGTCCTAGATGAACAAGAGTCCAGCAAACTTTGAGATCTGAAAAGAGAACTTGTTTACTACTCTAGGACTCCCTTCCGCCATGAGAAAAGTGGCTTTTATTATTTTGGTCTTCAGAACAGATAAAACCTGAATCAAGAAAAGGAGTTAAATTCAGTCTTCTTGTTACTTTTTTTTTTCCAGAGCTTCTTTGAAGGACAGTCCGCATCTTGGGATGTAGCTAAAAAAGATCAAAATAGAGCAAAAAATCGATATGGAAACATTATCGCATGTAAGTTCTCCTACAGTTCTTGGTGAATGTAAATATTGTGTGTAGCAGCTAAGTAGTAAGCGACAAGGCCTCCTTATATGGTTTTAAACTTTAAGAGAGTTTATAAAGCGCAGCTGTTTATAAAGTAATCTGTATAATATCAAAACAGCATTGGCCCTTGGCAGTGACTCTGAAGTTGTCGTCATTTTTGTTAATTAAATTGACTCAGACTCTTCACCCTGTGGAGATAACGTGCTCTTTGATTTTATGTTTGCACATAAATGCGTGGAGGTGTTACTGACAGCTGAGAGGACCAGGATAATGAAAAAGAAAGGTCTTTTCAGTGATAAATTGCTACAACGCTTCTACCAAGCATATTCAAGGTGGGAGTGTTATTCTTTCCATAGAACCTTTATTTCTTGCTCGGAGCCAGTGCCTGACTCCCGTTGCTCCTTGTTATTTGTCATTAGGGACATCATTAAGGCTTCAGGGTGTCTACATGGGATAAACCAATTGGTTATCCTATGAAACCGCAGGAACGGTAAGGAAAGGAACACGTTTAGTTTGTAACCAGTGATGTACCTGCCACACTCAGCCCCCATTTTAAATTATTTTAAAACGTCTTCTGAGTACGTCAGAATTCAACCTCACCTCTAGAGAAATGAGACGTCAGGAGCAGAGATTGAAACTTCCTCTCAGTTCTGTGGCTCGTGTGCTGTAACATGCAGCAGGGAAAGATCCCCCCCATTTAGAGCCACGTCTAAGAGGCGGGACTAGAATGACTCAAATGATGACTCATCATCTGATTACCACGCTCCCGAAAAGCTTCCTCACTATGATGATGGGATAGTGTAATAAGTCATGAGCTCATTAAAGTTCTTGTGTTTCCTTAAGGAGATTTGAATAATAGTGTATTATGGATAAGCTCTCAGCCACCACTGAATTCCTTTCGGTGTCTGCCGAGGTCATTGTCTCAGAACGGAGGGGAAATTTTTAATAAGCTCATCTTATTGTTCAAAACCTTTAGATGACCACTCCAGAGTAATTCTGCAACCTGTTGAGGATGATCCTTCTTCCGATTACATTAATGCCAACTATATAGATGTAAGTATTTTTATAGTTCGGTGTGCCCAATTTGTTGGCTTATACATGTGAATCTTTTTGCTTGTTATTACCTATAAAGTGATTGCTAGCTTTTTAAAATAAAGAACAAACTGTACACTTTTCCTTGTTCTACGTCCTAGTACTTACTGACGTTGTTGTGCTTTCTTTCACACCTGACTTTGGTTTGGGCTGTAGATTTGGCTGTACAGGGATGTAAGTACCACTATATGTAAATAACAGCACCCTATTATAAATATTTAATAAAACTACTCTTAATTACAGTTATTACTAATGCTTACTACTAGTTACCTCTGCATGCTTCACCTAATTAGCCTCATACGGTATATCTATGTTCATTTTTTCGTAACTCCTTTACATGTGTGAAGATCTATTTTACCTCCTTCCCTTTGCTATGTTTAGAAACACAGGACCATTTTTAGCTTTTGACAAGTTATTCTGTACTCGAGTTTTATTTGTTGATGATTTCTGTTTCTGGCTTTTATTCTTCCCTTTCCCCAAACATGTGAGAAGCTGGATAGTATGATGTGTATTAGCGTTTCTGAAATTTTACTTTTTACATTTGACTTCTGATGTTAAAAATGGGTAGGAAGACTATTTTGTGGTGTGTGGTATTGGCTTGTTAAAGTATTAAAATTACTTAGGCAAAAGCATTACTAAATTGCATTTGTAAAAGACACATATCACACATATATATCGAACCGTGCAAACGAAAAAAAAAAAAGTCTGTTTTGATCACATGCTCCACTGTTACATTTTGGTTACAAACGTTATCTACGTGCAAATTGTTGATTTAATGGAAAGTGATTAGCAATTCAAAGATAAAATATTGTCGAGGAAACAATAATACTGCATTACATGGAAGAAGGACAGGCTCTTTATTCATGTTCCCTGGTCAAAATTATGCCGGGAACCTTGGGACTGTCTCTTCACCTCTGTGCCTCCGTTTCCTTACGTGTACAGTGGGGATAATAATAATAGTTCTAACCTCATCGTTCTGAGAATTAAATAAAGCAATGCATGTTGAACATTCAGCACAATACCTAGCACATCTAAAGCACTCATGAAACTTCAGCTATTTTCAAATAATTCAATCCTAAGTGTGCTGAGATTCATCAGTTCAAAACATGTGTTAATTGTGAGGCAAAAGGTAGAAGGATCAAATACTGCAGCATCTATGTCGTATGCATTTATAGTTGCATAAAACATAGGAAAATCAGGCCCCAACTTTGTCTAATTCCCATAAATAGGAAATTAGCTCTGTCACATTTATTAAGTTCATGTTTTATAGTTATTTTGTGAACTGTCATCATTGATATCTTTGAATTAATTTTATTACGTATAGTCTCTGAGTATATTGGTGAAAATTCTGGTCATCATTTGACTCGAGTTTACTCAATATTTTAAATTTATCAGACATCTCAAAAGAGAAGGCTAAGCTAATGTCCACTCTTTAAAAAATGCAACAGTTTTCTGACAAATATGTACTCGTTCTTTGCCTATTCAGTTTAACCTTGATTCTCTGCCAAGACATATACACTGGAGCCTTGTCATACTACTACTCTGTGCTTCATATGGTAAACCCGTGTTCCAAGTGAGACTGTGTTGTTGCCCAGTCGTGCTGTTAAGACCCCAGTGTATTTTGGCCGATGACTATACAATTCTATAATGTTCCCTTTCCCGTTAGTTTATTATACGTAAGACTCTTCTGCAATTGGTAAATTTTTTCATGAAAATCGGGAGATGAAATGTTTATAAAGCTTGGAAGAAAAATCTTTCCATGAAAAATTGTACTATCTGGTATAAGAAGAAGTAGGAAACTTCCAAACTGGCAGCAGTATGATGCTCAGCCACTTAAATATTAGATTGGGGATTTCAGCTTACATGCGTTTGTATGCGCATCGCGTTACCCACAGCAAATGTGGACAAATTGTCCCACAGGCTTTTGCCAAAGCCCTTTGATAAAGACAAAACAAATTCGAAGCTTAACCCTATGATACCGTTAACGCTCGTGCGATATATTCATGATGTCCTGGAATTCAAATCAATTGAGAGCAACTAACAACTTATTTCTTATCAGAAATAATTTCTTTGTTGACCTAGCATTAAATGCTTGACCACCTAAAGCTCTTGGCACACTCAAAAGGAAAAAGCGCTAAATTTTTTGTTCAGGATAAGATGCATTTTATTTAAAACTCTTCCTTCCCTATATATATGTGTGTACCTGTAATTATGTGTGTGTAAACTAATATTATCGGCACACACAAAATAGTTTTGGCAGATTCCTGAACATATTGCAGTACGGGAATATTCTCTAAAATATCTCAGCAGGACTCTGACTTAATGCACTCATGCATTGTCCAGCTCTAACATTGGAATGTTCTGTTATTATTTTATGGTTCTAATATGTCGTTGTCCATTTGTAATGCAGTGTGTTGTACTTTTGGATGATACGATGAGATTTAATATTTTTGAACACAATTTGCCAGGAATGAATGACTAAAGATTAACATGAAGGCATAAACATTTTAGTAAAACCAAACAATATCTACGCGGTTATTCTCTAGCAAACAAAACTCAATTACGCAATACATATTCTAATCTGAGCCCTTAAAACATTTAATTTTTGTTTTATGTTTACCTTTCAGATAACCTAGGTTTGAGAAGTGAACTATGAGTTCACTACTCATTTCTGGACTTTTTACTATAACTTAATCTTAACAGGTGGTTGTCTTCATCTTTTTATGCCTTCATTCATTTATTTCTAATACTGATGTAAAATGATAACCAATTTGTTCTCCTATTTTAGGGGTACCAGAGACCAAGCCACTACATTGCAACTCAAGGTAAAACATTGCCTTTTTAAATGTTTTAGAGCAACCAAACTTGCAGCCATTTTATCTGACTTAACTGGGAAAAAAAAAATCACATCTTCTGAGAGAGATTTGTATAATAGGATTATTTATTCTCTTTATTCATTTGTATAATAGGATTCATTTTATCTGTGTAAAACATATACAAATTGAAACTTGATATATTTTTTAATTAAAATAAAAGAGGAGCTGCTGATTTGTGCTTTGGGTTTTGGTATTCTGATGTCCCAGAATCAATAGTGCTGAACACAGTAATTACTTTTGAGGGAAGCCAGAAATGTCTCACTTGGTATAAGTTGTCTTTTTTTTTTTTTTTTTTTTGTGGTCCTGGAATGGAGTATTGTCCAAGGCCAATAATGTTATAATGAAATGTTAGACCTTCTTCCAAAATATTTTTTACAAAAAATTTTGTCTCAAGGGCTAAGGGGGACTTCATCAAGTTCATTCTGTGTAGAAAATAAGAAAAAGGCAGAGAAGTCTTGTTACAGTAGCACACTGGGGAATAAGAACATCCTAAAACACTTCCAGATATCTCTCCAGATTGACCACTGACCATCAGAAAAGAAACCTAGCCCATGCATTTATTTCTTAAAAGAGGGAAGTAAAGCAAGAGTGCTGCTGTTTTGAAAGAGATAATTTTCTGAGTATTTTCACATATCTGTGGATTACCTGAGTTGAATTGTAAGCTCTTTAAAGTCAGAAAGATCATTCATGGTGAACAATATTCTAGGTTGGTTTATTTGTTTCTTGTCCTGAATAGAGTGTAGCCCAGTAGACACTTCTGTGGTCTGGAGATGACAATATAAGGGTGGGATGTGTGCTTATATATATGAATGTTTCTTCATTAACCCCTGAATGTGCCCTGTTTTATAAATGATGTGGGTAGATTTAATTGGTAATATATGCTGTTTGGTTGGTAGTGGTATAAGACTTCCTATTTTTAACATGTATTTGAGGTTGTATCAAACTAACTTAGTGACAGATATAAATATCCTAGAATCTAGTGATATCTGCTTCTGAATGGGAAGTATATAAGGTGAATTGAAAAAAAAGTTGTATTTGCCTATGTTTTGGTAGGGTGAATTTAGATACAAACTGAATTTAAGTTATTTCAGTGACATTTCTGTGTTAGACCTTCAATATTATTTTTTATTGTATTTACCGTGATTTTTACCTTATGCATATTCTTACCACTTAGTTCTTCTAATCACAAAATTTCTCTGATAACAAAATATTCAAATTAATTTCTTCAAAGGCCCAGTTCATGAAACAGTATATGATTTCTGGAGAATGATCTGGCAAGAACAGTCTGCCTGCATTGTGATGGTTACAAATTTAGTTGAGGTTGGCCGGGTAAGAGAAAAAAAGATTTTTTTCTTGTTCACTAAACATAAGTTGAGTAGCCAAACATAACACACTTAGAATAGAATCTCATTCCATAGTTTTAAAAATTCATAGACATAGCATTTCAAATGAGTGCTCCTCAGTGGACCTTTGATAGCTAAGAAATTATTTGATGTCTTACTGAGTAATAAAAGAAACTTTGAGTTTATATAGGTTCTAATTGCATCATCGGGCTTCTATGTTATAATGAGACTACACAAAGCTTTTCTATTTATTGTGTAATAGATGCTTTTATCTCATTTATAGTTTTTTTATGATATTTTTACTGTAACCTAAAGAGCTACCACTGGAATTAAACCATCTTGGTTAAAATGTATGCAGGCCCACCTACATACCCTTTTTGTCATTTAGGTTAAATGCTACAAGTATTGGCCTGATGATACTGAAGTTTATGGTGACTTCAAAGTAACCTGTGTGGAAATGGAACCACTTGCTGAATATGTAGTGAGGACATTCACCCTGGAAAGGGTAAGCTATTGAAAATTTTCTCCTAAAATATGTTTATTGAAATTGTTTTTCTCTTAGAGTCCCCATCAAGATTTGTTTTGATGCTGTTATAAAAGCCATCCATTCATGCATTCATTCATTCATTCAATTTCACAAATATTTTTTCGAGAGCATGCCATGTGCCAGGCATCTTTGTAAACCTTAGGACACATATTAAACACATAAATGATTTCTGTTTTGAAAGATGGTCTAGAATCATGTGAAAAATCACAAAACTAGAAAACCAGAGAAAATCAATAGAACAAAAGAAAAATTAAACATAAGCCAAAAACCAACAGAAAATAATAAATGAAATCAAAAAGCTAGCTCTTGAAAAAAAAAAAAAAGCTAGCTCTTGGAAAAGATCAATAAAAGATTAAACCACTATCAATTCTAAATGAGGGACAATCAAAAGTGTGCAATATTAGTAAACACAAGAAAGATGTAGCTACACTTATACTGGCTGTTGGGAAAGCTATAAGAAATAATACATGTAAACTTGGAGATGGAGATTTTAGTCTAGATACATTTATATCTAGTAAAGACTAATTCTCAAAATTTGACTGAGAAGACTTAAAAACCTGAACAGATGACAGAAGAAAATGGAATCTTAAATTTTACCATTGAAATTGCACTATGGTTTTATAGTTGAGGTTTCTTTAACTTCTAACAAATAGTTAATGCCTATGTTTATAAAACTATTTAAACCATGGAAGGCCATTAAAACCAACTAACTATATTCTGAAAGCTAGAATAATTGTGATAACAAAACCAGGTAAAGATGGGACTCTCTAAAGCTCTTCTCTGTCCTCTCTGCCTTTTTTAAAATCTCTCTCTCTATCTGTGTGTGTGTGTGTGTGCACACACTTTGCAGACCAATTTCATTCAAGAATATACTCAAAAAAAGTTCAAAATAAAATATCAAAAATTTGAAACCCAGCTATGAATTAAGAAAACGTCACAACATGACCTATAATGATTGTGTTCTAGGAATGCAAGGATATTACACTGGTGGTGGGAAATTTAGCTGAATATTTCATCACATCTTCTTTAAAGGAACAAAAACATAGGATTTTATTAATAGATAGTGTAAAGTACTTACTTTTTCTTTAAAGACATAATCTATATTAGGAAAATAAGGAGGCTGCTTCAACATGATAAAGATGATTCAACAATAACTATAGTATGCATATTAAGGGGTAAAAACCCTACAGGGGTCGCTATGTAATCAGAAGTGTAATGTGGATAATAAGTCTCATTAGCATTCAAAATTTTGGGAAGTTCTAGTAAATGAAATAAGACAACAAAAGGAATAAATTGCCTAACTATTAGAAAAACTAAAATTATTTTTACATGAGATTATTTTATACCAAGAAAACTAGAGATACTTTAGAATGGAACTAATAATCATTGAAGTGGCTGATTCAAGATAAATACTCAGAAATGATAGCTTTTCTGTATATTAGCAGTAAACAGAAGTAGACGTTAAAAAAAATCTCTTCAATAGTAAAAAATTCTAAAGTGTTTAGGAATAGATTCAGCAGAGACATGGGTCCTAAGTGACTAAATCCTCAAAGTGTAATGAAGGACGTAGAGTATGATGTGAATCAGTAAGTGGAGACATGCACCTGGCCCTAATGGGAATATTTTGGATTACTAACACTTTATGTCGTTAATGGCATACATCTTGGAACATCATTGAATTTTTTTTTTTTTTAATTTGTTTTCTTGTTAGAACTGGAGAAGAGTACTTTGGTTTTTTTTGTTTTTTGTTTTTTGTTTTTGTTTTGAAAAGCACATATTTGAAAATTCCTTGGGAAAATTTTAATAGAGAGAGGCCTGGGTGGCTTAGTGGTTGAGCGTCTGCCTTCAGCTCAGGGCACAATCTCAGGGTCCTGGGATCGAGTCCCACATCGGACTCCCCTCAGAGAGCCTGCTTCTCCCTCTGCCTCTGTCTCTGCCTCTCTGTGTGTGTGTGTGTGTCTCGTGAATAAATAAATTAAATCTTTAAGAAAAAAAAAAAGAACATTTTAGTACAGAGAGCAGTGAGTGAACATGCCTTGCGAGATATTAAAAAGAACTTTTTTTTTTTTTTTGCTGAGGTTTACTAAAAAGAACAAGGCCCTTACGGCAAACACCTCCAGTAAAAGGATTGATATGGAGGAGGTGACCTGGCTGAAATCAGGTCTTAGAACAACTTAGGATCTTCCCCAGTGGAGTGGACTTGAAAAGTCATAAAGGAAAAAATTAATTAATTAATTAATTAATTAATTAATTAATTAATTAAAAAGTCATAAAGGAAGTGATTTTTTTCCATCTGCATGATTCCAGGAGGGTGTTTATCATTTTCACCATTATATCAGCTGTCGAGCCCCACTCTGTGTGCAGGGTTTTGTGTAGGAACCAGAAAGAATAATGAGACCCGATCCCTGGCTTCCAAAGCTTCAGTACATTTGGTCTGTCTATATAGGACTGAATCTAAACTTTCCCAGTTTGGTTCATGTATTTCATGGCATTTGTCTCCCTTTTCTGAATGAACGAGTGAGGTGGAGATAGCCCAGATAGCTCAGGGCACCATTGGAATTGCATAGAGTCGGCGGGATCGGGGGCTGCAAATGTGGGTTCCTATACATAAAATCTGTAGCATTCTATCTGTGTTTGCGAAGCTTTGCTACTACCACAAGCCACAGGCTTCTCTGACCAAAAAGAAGCAGCTTCAAAGTGTGCATTTAAAGGTTCTCTTAAGGGGATCCCTGGGTGGCGCAGCGGTTTAGCACCTGCCTTTGGCCCAGGGCGTGATCCTGGAGACCCGGGATCAAATCCCACATCGGGCTCCTGGTGCATGGAGCCTGCTTCTCCCTCTGCCTGTGTCTCTGCCTCTCTCTCTCTCTCTCTCTCTCTGTGACTATCATAAATAAATAAATAAATAAAAATTAAAAAAAAAAAAAAGGTTCTCTTAAATTAACCCACTGGGACAGAGGTGCAGCAATTCCGCTCCCCTTTCATGTTGTATTTTGGTTACTTTAAATAATACTCTGTGCTGAATTATTTCACAGAATTAGGACAAAATTGCCCCAAGAAGAGTTGAGCTGTCTGTATATTTTTACAAAACAATCTCAAGTAGCAGTGTCCTGGAAAATCCCTCCATGCTGTGCTTCAAAACCATTTTCAACATGGATAAGCAAGGCATTAAAATCTTTTTTGAGGTTGGAAGCCAGAAGGTTGCTTTTATTCACCACTCGAAAACTCAGTGCCTTGGGTCAATAGGGCAGCATTTTAGCTTTCCGGTTTTTTTTCCTGTTCTCCTCATAATTTTACGTGTTGTCATTTCAAGTGAGGAAGATACTGTCAAGGCAAATAAAACTTACACAGAGTTATAGAACTGAGCAAGACCTCTGATTCCAGTTACTTGACCATACAGGTAAGCTCCTGGACCACGTCAGGCCAACGTCCTTTGCCAGAGAAAGTGTGATCTTTGATAGAGTCTTTTTATTGTCTTTGATAGAGTCTTTTTAGAGTCATTTATTGTTCACTGTCACCTGGGCCTCATGCCTGGGGTTGTGTTTAATGGCCTGATTTGGGTTCTTTGGAAAACACTTCTTTACGTGTTTGCACAGAGGGGATACAATGAGATCCGGGAAGTTAAGCAGTTCCACTTCACTGGCTGGCCCGACCACGGGGTACCGTACCACGCTACCGGCCTTCTCTCCTTTATCCGTCGGGTCAAGTTCTCCAACCCCCCCAGTGCTGGCCCTATCGTGGTGCATTGCAGGTGAGTGCTGGCCCAAATGGTCTTGACTATCTCCAGCCCTCTTTTTTTAAACTAGGAGACAAAATTAGTGCGTGCTCCCAAGGTTCCAGCGCACGTCTACTATGGGTAACATAAAATAGCAGGGAAATAAAAGCTATAAGGCGGGTATAGAATAGAGACTTAAAAAAATAAATCCATTCATCCTGATGTGTGTAGTGTCGTTCACAAATGGGAGTGTGGAAACTGTCTTTTAGTGGTAACATCTGTGTTTAGGGTTTTGTGGGTTGTTTTTTTTTTTTTATTGCTTTTGCAAATCCCATATTGTATGGGATGGGAGGTTAAAATAGAGATTTCTTGCCAATCTAGTAAATTCCCAATAGAATGCCAGCTTTTAAAACTAAATTTGAGACATACAGAGTTACTAAATGGCCTAAATTGCAAGAATTTGTGCTATAAAACAGCTATTTAAGAATTTAGGGAGGGAAAAAAGCCATCCATCAGAGGACCTTGAAAACTACATCAGTGAGATCCAGCAAATATAAGCCAGAAAAATGTGAACATTATATCCATGCTTCCTTCTGATTAGACACTTCTCTTAAAACAAGCATTCAGAGACACTAAAAGCAAATTACATGGCCTCGTTTTGAGATGTGAACAGAAAAATATGTACTGAATCTGAAACGCTTTTCCTAAATGCTGCGCACCATTCTCAAATACTATCCCCTCCAAGCTACATAATAGGTTATACTTAGGTTTTGTTTTTCCTGAAAATACAACCTATTCGGAATTTAAATGACACATACGAGAGAGGGGAAACACAGAGAATGAAATAAAAGTAAGGCATCCGTAAGGATCAGATACTGTGTCCCCTGAAAAATAAATCTTCAGTTCAAGCCTTCTCAAGAAATCTGACGTACTCTTCAATTACTTTCCTGTCTCAAACCCTGGGAACAGTGATTGAGAAGATGGTAGGCAAAGGGGGGGAAAAAAAAGGAAAGAAAGAGCAAGAGATACCCACAATACCTTTTAGTTAAATTTATTAACAGTGAGTTTAAGAGAAGTGACCAAATCTGGACAACAAAGAAATAATATTAATAGCCCATCTATGCATTTAGAAAATGAGATAAATAGTTTTTTTTAATTCAGGAGTGACTTATAGAGGACGTTTGCTCTCCAAAGACTTGCTTGCTTTAGAACTGGAGGGTATGATGCTGAGTGAAATAAGTCAGTCGGAGAAGGACAAACATTATATGGTCTCATTCATTTGGGGAATATAAAAAATAGTGAAAGGCAATAAGGGGGAAAGGAGAAAAAATGAGTAGAAAATATCAGAAAGGGAGACAGAACATGAGAGACTCCTAATTCTGGGAAACGAACAAGGGGTGGTAGAAAGGGAGGTGGGTGGGAGGTTGGGGTGACTGGGTGACGGGCACTGAGGGGGGCACTTGATGGGATGAGCACTGGGGGTTATGCTGTATGTTGGCAAATAGAACTCCAATTAAAAAAAAAAATAGAAGTGCTCCAAGATTGCAGATACTCTCTTGAAACAACTTTCATTTTTCACTAACACTTGGGTATCTGTGAATTTATACAAAAGGGGAAGCTGACTCCCCCTTGGGAAGTGAACCTGCCCCCAAGAATCCCAACTATATCTTGTTTGTGCTATTGATTTTTACAT
This sequence comes from Canis aureus, assembly GCF_053574225.1. Lineage (NCBI taxonomy): Eukaryota > Metazoa > Chordata > Mammalia > Carnivora > Canidae > Canis > Canis aureus. The sequence goes on along the minus strand of NC_135611.1, from coordinate 67,115,581 downwards.
ATAGAATTGAAGAGAGGCGCCTGGGGGACTCAGTCGGTGAAGTGACCAACTCCTGATTTCCTCTCAGGTCATGGTCTCAGGATTGTAAGCCTGAGCCCCACATTGGGCTCCACCCTCAGCGGGGCATCAGCTTGCAATTCTCTCTCCTTCCTCCTCCACCTCTCCCCCAGTCTGCTCTGTCTCTAAAATAAATGAAGAAATCTTTTTTTAAAAAATTGAGGAAACATGCCCAAGAGGTCAGGTAATCCACAGTATATAAAGATTGAATTGCTGAATAAATACAGCAAGATAGTGGCGGTCTTTGGGACCTGTTAAGCAGTATATTCTATATCCAACTTTCCATTTTCATTTTTCCTTCAGACCACCATTCAAATATCCTTTCTACTGTTGGCCCCCTCCTTGTTGGTAATCACCATTTTCCTCACCCCTAGCACTTTCTCTGAAATGTGACTCCTCAGACTTCCCAGTCAATGTTTTGGAGTTGATTTTCTTTGCCTTGGCATTTACAAGAATCTGTCAGATGGGAACAGTGAGCCAGCATTCTCACATTTGGCCAGAGGACCCACAAGTATATGAGTAAGAGTATTTTTGAGGTTGAATTTTAAAGCACGAATCCACCCCTCGGTCAGTTCTGTGAGCTTGAAGTTCTATGCAGTAGATTTCCAAAGAATTGAAGACTGTATAAGAGAGCCATGGAACTTGAACAACATACGTACAGTAATTTTAAAACACAGTTTGATTTACAAACTGTATCGTTTTAATTTTAAACTCTTGTTCCAATCTCATTTTGCACCAAAGCAAATACTCTGCATTAAATAAGTGTTTATATAACACCTATAAATCACACCTTGCAGTTTGCTAAATCAGTTTGATCCCACCTATCTGACAGTTGAATGGATCTTTATATAAGTTTGCATGAACACGCTTTTTGCAATCCCTTAGATTTAATTTTTTTTTCAGTGCTGGTGCTGGACGGACTGGCTGTTACATCGTGATCGACATCATGCTGGACATGGCTGAAAGAGAGGGTGTTGTCGACATCTACAACTGTGTCAAAGCCTTAAGATCTCGTCGTATCAATATGGTCCAGACAGAGGTAAGTGGCTTGTTGATATATCTCTAATAGCTTTTTACTTTTTTTTCTTTGATTTCTAACATTCATCAAAGGCAATAAATGTTTTTTGTGTAGAATCAATAACCTCACCAAGTCATATAGGAAAATATTGATATCTTTATTGATGTCTCTATATAGAGAAAATTCTTTGTACTATCTAGCTTTGATGACAGAAAGTTTTTATTAAAATAGTTTGATTTTTTCTTTCTTAGGAACAGTACATTTTTATTCATGATGCCATTTTAGAAGCCTGCTTATGTGGAGAAACTGCCATACCTGTCTGTGAATTTAAAGCTGCATATTTTGATATGATTAGAATAGACTCTCAGACTAACTCTTCACATCTCAAAGATGAATTCCAGGTATTTACTTATTTCTGGGGCTTTTTTTTTTAATGAACAACTTATTACAGTGCACTCTGGGCATCATTGATTCTTCTAAGGAAGGTTTTTCACATCAAATTTACCACCTTTGACCCTATTTTAGGTATAATATAATACCTGTCTCTTTCATTATACATATTATGGAGTCACTTTTGTATTAATGAGCTCCTATCTGCTGTATCTGGAAGGGCAAATGAGTTCAGACTCGGGGAAGAGCGTGGGGAAAGGTATCATAAACGTCAAGCTTGGTGGTGATTTGTGTGTATTTACAACCTTTTTTTATGCAGTCTTACTGATGTTAACCTTCTGTGTCACTCACAATGTGAGATCAAGCACATTAATAATAATAGCTGAAGTTCGTGCTAAACATTGTCTCTAAATAACCTCAAATGTTTTCACTGCCCTTAAAACATCCCTGAAGGTGTATGAATGTGAAGTTAAGAGTCTCTCTGGACACCAACTACTTTGATCCCTTGTGCAGTGCTCTTTCTAGCATGTTGCAGCCTATCTTCAAATACAGCATTGCCAACACCTTATTGCAGGTGATGGTTTCCAACTTTGATGATGGGTCATCATCATGGGCCACTCTATTTCTGTTTTCTTTGGTCAAGCGATGCATTTTGCAGGTAGCTACGGCTTTTAGCTTCCCTTTCCCTTTTAGGAAACACAGCGAACACTGTGTACATTGTTTCTTTGTCACTTCTCAGGCTTCATTAGCTTTAACTACAAAGTCTATCGGCCTGTCATCATGGCAAATGCCGGTGCCTTGGACAAATCCTTCACTTTGTACTTGGCCTCCCACATACTTGATGGATCTGCCTTATGCTATTAAATGGGTCACTTGCTTTTAACCTAGGTTCCCTTTTCTTTTTAGACTTTGAATTCGGTCACCCCTCGACTACAAGCCGAAGACTGCAGTATAGCCTGCCTGCCAAGGAATCATGACAAGAATCGTTTTATGGACATGCTGCCACCCGACAGATGTCTACCTTTTTTAATTACAATTGATGGGGAGAGTAGTAACTACATCAATGCTGCTCTTATGGACGTAAGAGACTGCTGCCTTTGTCAGCGTAAAGTGTCATGAAAAGCTATGTAATGTGATGAACACTGGCTGGTTTTCTTTTCAAGAAAGTTAAAATGGCCTAGAAAGGAAAAATGGAAATGTTCATTGAAATATGTATATATTTTATACATATATATATATATATATTTATATATATATATATGTATATATATATATATTTGAGAATGATCTTGAATTTCCCCTACAGAGATTCTTGGGAACTATGTTTTAGGCTCCATTGTAGATTTGGAGCTTGGTTGTCCATTATTATATCCTGTAGAGGAAATACCTGCAGGTCATATTTTTCATCTTAATTATTTTCAGAAAAGAAAATCATGCTTATGTATTTTGAATGTTAAGTGAGGGATGAATTTTAAAGACTACATAATGCCTTATCTTCCGAAACTCGTGTTAATTTGGGAAATCTTTATCTCTGACATTCAGTGTTCCAGTAATTTATAGCTAACCTGCTTTATCGGCCATTAATTAATAGAGACCCTTTAAAAATAACTAGGAGAAGGCGCCGAAGATACATGTTAATACATCCATCATAATGAAAGAACTGTCTCGCCTCACTCCAGCCATCGTAAAGTGTAAATGGTAGAGCACGTCCTCAGCAGGTTAGCATCCCATAGATAGAACAACATGGAAAGAAGCTTTTAAGTCAGTCTTTGGCTCCCTTGCATGGTTAGCATGGAGAGAAGCAAGAAGGCTGTCCAGGTTCAAAATCGTTTTAAACAGTTCATCATCTTCATGTATAAACATTTCTAGGTTTTGCCTTTTCATTGTGGAACCACAGCGAGGAGAACTTAGAAGTCAGGTCCATTCCTCTGTGACTACTAATGAAGTTTTCTGGGTTATTGTTCTTATTGTGTTTTCCAAAATTAGCTTCTGATGGTAGAGACTCGGAAAGCCCACCGTCTACTCTTGAGACTAGTGTCTTAGCCAGTTACTTTGCTCTCCTTATGACGCAGAGCAGAATAGTGTGAGACAAGCTCAAGTAAAAAGTTCTCATTCTTGCCATGAGCAGTTTTGCCTAGTCATTAATCATAACCACTGAAATCACACTGGATCCTCATTGTACCTTTTCTTCCATTCTAATTGTCTGGAAAGACAAATATCGAAAACACAGAGAAAACACACAAAACCTTTGTTTCTGAGTCGGGACTTGGAATTTTTAAAGGCTGTGTGAAAAAGAGAAGGAGAAAATACTTTTAGAGAAGAGATTGATGAAGCTTATGTCTGAGGCATTTTTTTTCTCTTGGGCATCTATCACTGTCAAGTTTTTCTTCACTTCCAGGTTGTTTTCTAGTCAATAAGACCGAACCTTGTTCTCTATCTGTTTCCGCTCTCTGCTTTATACCCTATGATTCCACTTAGATATATTTTATAATTGAGACTGTCCAGTGGATTCAGTAGTGTAGTTGGGGCCTCGGAAAAGTTAGGCTTGGTTTGTCTTATGAGAACAGGGCTCACTGGTAAGCACTCCGCAAGCCCCCTGCCCTCTAGCAACATCCTCACAAGGTTACATACCCTTGTGCCATGATTGTGAAGAATTAGGAGGGAAGACCAAGAATTCTGTGATTTCGGAGCCTTAGATGTACTCCTGTACTTACAGAAGAAGGATACAGGAAAGCATCTGTCCTCTCTCCCATCATCTCATCCATCTCCCTTCTGCTGTGCCTCAGAACTGAGTGAATAGCTCACTTTCCCATGGAGCAGACATGTAATTAGAAGGAAAGTTTACTTATTTCTTCTGATCCTTTTCATAAGCCTTCACACCTTTCTCAGGAAACACTCACTTCAGATGCGCGTGTAACTTTGTGAGGCTCGAGGCCATTTGGAAGCAGCCAGATGAACTGTCAGCACTCAGATTTATCCCACAATCTTCCATGGAGCAGATTGCCATGATTAGCAGCGTTTCCCAGATCAATGTTCAAGAACCAGTTTCTACACTGATGTTAAAACACTTGAGGGATGCCTGGGGGGCTCCGCCACTTGTGTCTGCCTTCAGCTCGGGTCATGGTCCCAGGGTCCTGGGATTGAACCCCCATGTCAGGCTCCCCACTCAGTGGGGAGTCTGCTGCTCCCTCTCCCTCTGCTACACCTTGCTTGTGTGCTCTCTCTCTATATATATTTAAAAAAAAGACACTTGAAAGCCTTAAAAAGTCATATGATACAAGTGAGTTAGGGGATCACTGACAATTTTTATCAGCATTAAGGAAATCTGTCTCAGGCAACTGTCTAGTTATTTTTTTTTTTTACAAACTATCTGAGTTAATACGTAGAAATATAGATCATTCATCGGCAGAATGACAGATGGCCCAGGTCTGATGAGCATAGCCTCTCCTTCTGGATAGAGATAATGTGTCACATCCCAGTCAAGGAGCACTTAATAAAGAAGGAGTCATTCCCTTAGAGATGGGGCCAAGGAGTACATTTGACTTTTTGGCACTTAAAAAATCTTAAGTGATTGGAACTATCATTTGGATCATTCATATACATTAGAAATGCCCACAAGATGAGCAGAATGTGCTGATAATATCCATATAATGTAAAAGCACATGAGTTTGAGGCATATGTGATTTTTCTTATTTGAAATGTAAGAGAACCCATGCATGTATATAATATATAAATACGCTGATAGATGTTGATAAATGATTGATAGACAGACAGAAGGTAGATACAGATATATAGACATCCATATATACATACAAACACACCAGGGGATCCTGTGCCTTCAGTTTCTCAGATTGATTACCTTTGAAAACCTGAAAAAGCCTGCAGGTGGGTCATGGAGGATCTTAACCTTGAGAAGTTCTTTAGTATCTTCTCTTGTTTCTGTCCTATATTTACTTTTCTCAACAAAATAAAACTTAAATTCTTGACTTAAATTGCTGCTGAGACTTTGAAGTCTCACCATCAGTATGACAAATTACCAGCGCCAGTCCATTCCAGTGGCCCAAAGCTATTTTTCCATGGCTTGCACAGCATCTGGCTCCATGTCCATGTGGAGCTGTTACACCTTGCTTGGTCCTACGTTGAAATGTATCGAATGTGCTTGTACAACCGATCATTCATTTTAAGTTCTTATGTTTTTCCATCTACCTTGTTTCTTCACAGAGTTACAGGCAACCAGCTGCTTTCATCGTCACACAATACCCTCTGCCAAACACTGTGAAAGATTTCTGGAGATTAGTGTATGATTATGGCTGTACCTCCATCGTGATGTTAAATGAAGTCGACTTGTCCCAGGTTAATGGCTATGAGTTGCTTCTGTGTACTCATACACAACTTAGTAAAGTAGTAATAAATTTTTAAAAATCTGCTTCGTACTACCTTAATTAGAGAAAAATAATGCTCGTTGTATTTTTTTTTTTCCCAAAACATTCATCATTCTAGGGCTGCCCTCAGTACTGGCCAGAAGAAGGAATGTTACGATATGGCCCTATCCAAGTGGAGTGTATGTCTTGTTCAATGGATTGTGATGTGATAAACCGGATTTTTAGGATATGCAACCTAACAAGAGTAAGTCATTAATGTTTTAAATGAGCAGATCGAGAGCAACTCACCATAACCATGTTGGGGTATATAATTCCAATCAGCCAACAGGGAGAGTGGAATTTAATACGTGTTATATAATCAGACCCAAAGCTAGTAATCATCTTATACCTTAGTATTAGAAGAAAAAGGTATTCCAAAAACAGGAAGGCAGAAATTCAGAAAGCTGGGTGTCCTAGTCAGTTATTTAATGTATCATATCTGGAAACAAAATTCAGATGCACCGGCAACTGAGTTTGGTTGTCTGAGCCTGGTCTCTGCGCACATGTAGACTTTCATCAAAGTTGACTACACATTTTATTAGTATTGATATCCAGCCCAGAAGAGGTATATAATTGAAAAATATGAATAAAATAATTAATAACAATGACTATAAAAAGCTTTGGCTCAGGAGGAAGGGATGTGTTGGATCAGCCATTATAGAAAGGCTCCAGTCACTATTCCACATAAGGGAGAACTCCACGCATGAGCAGGAAAGGTAAATCACAGCCATCATTGATTCTCCTTCCACTTATGATTTCATCTTTGTAAATGTCCCAGTTCCTGGCTCTGCCCAGATCTGTAGAACTAGCACTGGTACCGCTTTTCCCAGGAGCAAAGCAGCAGAAGTAATTCTCAGAAATCTTTTCTTCCATGAGTCTTCATATGTTTTACACTAAATGACAAATTAAGTCTAGGGTCTCTCCCCCAACCCCTCCCCCAAAAAAAGCTAATAAAAACTGTTTAGATTGTGTAACCAAATAGTAAGCAGAATTTGAAAAAGAAATCATTAGTGATGTCCATGGAATTACTCTCTCTTTTTTTTTTAAGATTTTATTTATTTATTTGGGAGAGAAAGAGTGGTGGGGGGAAGCAAAGGGAAGGGAGAAGCAGACTCCTCCGCTGAGCAGGGCACCCGATGAGGGGCTGGATCCCAGGACCCTGGGATCATGACCTGGGCTGAAGGCAGACGCTTAACCAGCTGAGCCACCCAGGTGCCCAGAATCACTGTTTTTAAAGAGCATTCCTCTGTTTTTTAGCGCAGCAGCTCTGTGTATGTGTATTATTTTAAGTGCATGATTCAGATTGTCATGTTTCAGTGTTTTCACATCGAAATGGCTATATGTGTTTCTGGCTAATAAGTCTGTATGTATAACCATAAGCAGAGGATAAAATCATATCCAATTCTGTCGCTCATTTCAGTGGAGAAAAAAAGGATAACTCCAAATCATGTCATAATATCCATGCATATCTTAGATGTTAATTTAAATGGAATCTCATTATGTCTGCACATCTGTTCCATTATGGTTCTAGTAATATTTTAGCTGAGAAACCATAGCTGCTAAACTAAGAAAGTAAGAATTGTCTTTTTATTGAACTGCTTATATGAAAAATATTCTAAGGATGGGAACTGAAATCTGTGGGGTTTTTTTTTATCATCATATTTGTTTACTTATCTTCCTCTATATTTGGTGTTCTGGCTCTTATTAGTGCACGATTGTCTTTCTATTCCCAATCTTATTTACTATCAGGCACTCCATCAGATATTTAATATGCACCCATGAGAAGAAGTTGGGTGTTGTACTAGTAGCTCCTAGTGATGCGTGAGCCCTTACCATATGGAAATTCAGATCGGATGTCTAATGATACAGCTCACTCCTGTATTACAAATTCTTTCTTACATTTATCTGAGGGCTTAGTGTCTTGATTCATTCATTCAACGGTACTATTCTTTGGATACTATTTTGCTAGGTTCTAGTGATACAGAGTTTAGGGAAGAAAGAGAAACTTCCTCATCTTTAAAGTACTTACATTTTATCAGGGAAGACAAGCATTGAACATCTCATTGTATAATCATTTATTTACAAAAAAGAGAAATTTTAGAGAAGTACAAAATCCAGAGTGTTTGAGTAACCTGACATAGCTGGGTGACTAGAGAAGACTTCATTGGGGTAGTGATCTTTGAGGCAAAATTTGAAGGATCGGTAGGAGCTATTTGGGTTGGGAGAACCAACTATGCTGGTGTTCGCAGGACAGAGAAGGTTCCCAGGATACATGAGTTTCAGTTCAAAGACCAGAAGAGTCCCAGACAAAGCCAAGACAACTTGATTACTGTGTTTGGGATTGAGAGGCACAAACAAGAAGGAGACCTTGGAGGACAAATGGAAAGTTTGTACAAAGTTCCCCAGGCAATAAATGACCTGATAGATGGATTGAAAGAAGGCCAATGGGGGCACCCTGGGTGGCTCAGGGGTTTAGCATCTCCTTCAGCCCAGGGCCTGATCCTGGAGTCCCGGGATCGAGTCCCACGTCGGGCTCCCTGCATGGAGCCTGCTTCTCCCTCTGCCTGTGTCTCTGTCTCTCTGTGTGTCTCTCATGGATAAAAAAATAAAATCTTAAAAAAAAAAAAAAGAGGCCAATGTGTTAGAATGCATTATAATAAAGAGAAGAAGGTCGGGAAAGGAAGTGGAGCCATACCCTATAGGAATTTTTCAGCCACTGCAGCAATTTGGATTTTATGTAAGATTATTTGGAAGCCATTAAAGCGGGGAATGACAAGATCATATTTGCATTTCAAAATAATCAGGATACTGCAGTAAGAATGGTTTGGAAGGAGATCAAAGTTTCTTCAAGGAGATCAACTAGGAAGTAATTATCATAATTGGTGATTGGGCATATGCAGTGATGTCAGCGGTGATAAAGAGGAGAAGAATTTGAAAGTTATTTAAGAAATGTGACCCATTATTGGATATGGGGTGTGAGGGAGAAGCTTGTATAAAGGTAATTCTCATGTTTCTTGCCTCTGTGACCTGGACTGGTTCTGTGCTAGGCTCAATCCAGGGTAAAGGGCATGTATATCACGGTGTACATTTGTACGCACCTCCACTTTTTAGTAAAAATTCTAGTCCCAACTTATTTACAGAAACATACTTTTCCCTCTGCAGCCACAGGAAGGTTACCTGATGGTACAGCAGTTTCAGTATCTGGGGTGGGCCTCTCACCGAGAAGTGCCTGGCTCCAAACGGTCATTTTTGAAACTGATACTCCAGGTGGAGAAATGGCAGGAGGAGTGCGAGGAAGGGGAAGGCCGAACCATCATCCACTGCCTGTGAGTATGGTGCCTCAGCCCGCCCAGCGGGGGCTCGGTGCTCAGATCCTCAGTAGCCTTCGTGTTTCCTCTGTGAAGGAGTCTGCTCACATCTTAGGGATCTCCGTGGATACCATCTTAACAGAATCTTCCCGTCTCATGAGTCTCTAATTAACTCCCCATCTTCATTTCCACAATTTTTGAAACACTGATTATGATATGGCTGTTCTATGACCTAAGCTCTTCCGAACACCCCTCGGAACCACTTTTCTGATGTACACAGTTTACAAATGTACCACAATGTCAAGGTAGCTAAGTTGCGGCCTCCAGCGCCTACAGCATATTCCTAAGTATAAGCTATGGAGCGAATGTCACCCCCACGTGTCCTTGCTCTGTGCCCTCTGCACACACATGCGTACAAAGCAAAATTAATACAAAATGGGGGGAAGAAAGGGATCCTGCTTTCATTTTCTAAACTTAGAAGATATGTGGCCTCCGGTGAATAAAAGCTGCCATCTCAACAGGACTTTGCTTTCTTTGCTTCCAGAAATGGTGGTGGGCGAAGTGGTATGTTCTGCGCCATAGGCATTGTGGTCGAAATGGTGAAGCGGCAAAATGTGGTGGACGTGTTCCACGCAGTCAAGACACTGAGGAACAGCAAGCCCAACATGGTGGAAGCCCCGGTGAGTCACAGAGCCTTAGACATGGAAGGGAGCAGAGAGATCCTTAGACACGGAAGGGAGCAGAGAGATCAGACAACCATGACCTGCTCATTGGCTTGACTTCATACACCCAAGGGAATAGGACGTGCCAATGAGTCTTTGCGGGGACTTTCCCGCCTAACTGATGGATTGCTGAGTATCTCTCTCTACCCCCGTAAACTTACTCACATAGCACAGGAACTGCTAGCGATGAAAACTATTTTCACGTAATTTGGGAAATGTGGAGGGTTGCTTCTTTCCCCTGTGAGAGGCCATAAATATTTGCTGCAATAAACGTCAGTAAATAGTTCCATAATAAGAATAAATTCCACTATCTCGTCTTGATTCTCGGTTATTTTTATTTATTAAAACCTCTGGCTTAACTAGTAAAGCATCGATCCAACGGATATGTTCCTAAGTTGTATCATCAGCACTTTAGACACCGAATGTCCCTAACCGCCAAATGGAATTTATTTCGGTCATGACCTATCATTCTTCATTTCTGGTCAAATTATAAATTTTAAGCCCTCATCATTGATGGTTTCCAACTTTTACCGATTATCGTGTGTGGTTCGGATGACGCCACCTGAATTTGCCAGGGTTCATAAAATCAGAACACAGCTCACGACATGAGAGCTGGTAGGAATGTGTCTGTGGGAGTTCACCTGGGTGGAGCTGTATGAACAGTGAGAAAGAAAAGTTAAACTCCTCGAGCACATTTTACTTCTGAAGGCAGAGATCTGTGGGTTACACGTATGTGCAAGATGGGATAAGGTCAGGAGCAGCTGTGTAGTTGGTGTTCACACAAAGGTAAACCAGAAAAAACCAAGGCAAAATTGTTGCTTGCCCTACATTTATCAAGATGATCAGATAACTAAAATGAGCAATTCAATAAACCTTTAAAATATTCTCACCACTTCCTGCCCATGGATTGTTCACACAAAACGTACATTGCTTCCTGAGACAAAATCTGAAGAGCTACGTTTATACCGTTTCACTTTTCAAAGTGACAACGAACGTTTGCCCTCCTGCAGGTCCCCTCGCACCACCCCCACTCCAGCTCTTCCCTTAGGTCACTCTGTTGTCTGGACAAGGTGATGTTGATTTTGATGGAGTATTGGCAATGGAGATAGAGAATGGGGGATGGATTTGAAGGATTTTTGAGGTGGAACTCTCAGGGTTTTTTTTTTACAACATGTAGTGGTTATGTCTTTTGACTCTTTGCTGGCTGAAGATTTCCTAGCGTGAGCGCTGCCTCTGTCTCTTAGACCACGTCTTCCTAAATTCATCAGTGGGGTCACTTCTACCATCAGAATTCGAATTTTAACTCTGATTTCCTACAATAATGTAGAGGGGAGGAAAAAAAATCTATGGGTGAACTCAGCCTTCTAGAACCTTCCAGAAAGTTCCTATTTATGTTTACATTTCATGTCCCATTAACCCTGACTGAACACCTACCCTCTGATTTGTGTTTAATCAGTGTTAATGATGAATTCAGTGTGCTGTTGAATTGAACTGACAAGCTTGGTAAGAAAATGTAGAGGGTAAACAAAATTGCTAGTGACAGATTAAAGACACATAACTGTTTTCAAGCTCTTTTTGGCCCTCCAGATGCACTTGCCACAGCGGTTGGCTAATTTAAATCACACCTACTTGACAATTAAAGGTAGGATTGATAAAGACCTCTTAGGGAATGTTTTTATTACCCTCATGTATTGGTGGAGACATCTGGAAGTTCTCTTTAGAAATAATATGCATTTTAGATTGTTCTCCATTCCAGCCTGAATTTTACCCACTTGGACTGAGTTGAGAAGTTTTTAATGAGTTACGTAGTATATGTCATAACTTGTAATAACTCTTGATAATGGGGAAGTGCATAGATGGACTTAGAGGAGACACAGTTTTAACTCAGACTTTGTCAACTGACTTGTCTTAAAATGTATAAAGACGGCAGAAACAAATTTTCAGATATATATAAGCTCAAAAAAATTTAAGAACCACTAACCGTTTTTGAAAAATTTACCTAGATACTCTGATAAATGAAAAGCTGTGTCAAAAATTAAAAACTTGGAAAAAAAATTAAAAACTTGGAATTGTGAGTGACTGGATTTTTTCCTCCTGCTACAGAAAAATATCTGAAGTTTGGAGAAGAATATTTGTGTATGTTTACTGTAGCACTTATTTATATTAAAGAAAAAATAAAAGCGATCTAATAGTCAAATCCATATGTTAGACTTCTAAGTAGTGTGAAAAGAAATGTTAAATAATAATTCAAAGGAAAATAAAATATGAACTTATATTCTCAAATATCTGTATGTAATTATATTTATTCTGAAATAATTATTCCTTCAACCATGCCTTAAAAAGGACTAGAGCAAAACCCAGGCAGGATTTTACCAAGAATTGTTGCTTTTTTTATTTTTTTAAGGTTTTATTTATTTATTCCTGAGAGACAGAGAGGCAGAGACACAGGCAGAAAGAGAAGCAGACTCCCTGTGGGGAGCCCGATGCGTGACTTGATCCCAGGACCCCAGGGTCACACCCTGAGCCCAAGGCAGATGCTCAACGGCTGAGCCACCCGGGCGTCCCAGCCAAGAATTGTTTCTAGTAGAAACAGAATCATGGAACCCTTTTCTGACTCCTTGTATTTTTCAAGCCTGGGCAATTTTTCTGTCATGATCAGGTTTTACTCTTATAATTAGATTAGAAAATATTGAAGATTTTCAAAAAAATTGATAGAAAATAGGCAAAGACGACATCTCTTTGTACATCAAGTGTCTTTTTTGTAAACATCAATCATCGGACTCAAATGTGAAATACAGGTGCCCAGAAACTAAACTCCTGTGTGGAAGGACTAATGGGTAACTCTGGAATTATTATGTAGGGGGGCAAGTGCTGCTGGAGGTGGTTGGCCATTAGCCCCCCTTTTCTTAACATCTCTCAACCCTTGTGCTTTAACGTCTTTCAGGAGCAGTACCGTTTCTGCTATGATGTCGCGTTGGAGTACCTGGAATCTTCTTAGTTGGTGAGAGCTCAGAGTGCATCCACACGGAGGCCTGTGCGTCTGTTGAGCCAGCAGCTACCTACCGTACCTGTGACACCCGTGCAGGAAGATTTTAATGTGGGGGGTGGGAGGCTTTTACATTCGAGAAGTAAAAGTATTTTTCTTATGAAGTTGTGTATCTTAATAAAAAGGACTCAATTAGTTTCTATTACCGTATGAAAGCATTGACATTTCGTGCCACATAAATTATATTTAATAAGAACAGATTCAGATGAGAACTTATTGGTGTTTGTACAGTGAATATGCAGCTTTTTCTCGCCACCTCATGTTGCATGAATGAATACTTTCTATGTGGCATTTTTCTCCTCCTTTTTTTTTTTTTTTAGATAAAAGATGTTAAATCTTTAAGGAAGAAGTAAGAAAAGCTGTGCAAATTCATAGTAAAGTTCATTTTTTATATGTTTCCAGTGTAGCAGATCTCTATATAAATATATAAATATATATAACTGGCTTATTTTCTTTTAATGTGCAATGATGGCTGGATCATTTAAAGTTCTTTTTAGAAAAAAAAAACATAAGCCAAAGACTCAAGTGTAAATATGTCTATATGGAGAAAGCACATTATATTTATTGGTTACTTACATTCCTTTTTTGATGGCTAAAATACTACCACCACACAATCATTTCTTTTCTGAAGAAAGCTTTTTCTTTCACTAAAATCAATTGTAAACAATTTTTGTAGATTGTAGATTATTTTTTGTATGTTTTAGTGTAAGTAGAGGATAAACTTTTTATTCATAAACCAGGAAGCAATGTTCTTTATAGTGATTCTCTTGTGTACATGCTTGTGAATTAAATTTATGTAAAACACCTTGGCATTTGGGTCTTTTAATATAGGACCAAATTAAAACATTTTGCTGAAAATGTGTAATTTTTCACAATTTCATTAGGTAAATAATGGCTTGGTGATCATACAGGAGAATTGCACACATTCAAAGGCCTTGCTGATGACTTGCACAATGCTGAACGTACCTTTAAGCATCATTTAAATTTTAGAGGAATTGATTCTTGTCAACAAATGGCAGCATCTAGGCTTTCAGAGTCAAGTTTTAGCAAACTGTGATCTGTCAAGGTGATAAAGTGTCTCTTTTGATGTTTACACGCACAAGCTTTGGGTTCTGACCAGAGGAGGTGAGAACAGATCGATGCCAGATTCCTGTTTGTGCATTGTCATGGGATCTGCAAGTGAACCTTTCTTGTTCATATGCCCCATGTAGCCATGACAGCACATCATCAGCTTGCAGTTTGTTGTTGACTAAAGCATTCCAGTATCCTCGTTCTAGATTGCCAGTCCATGACATGGTGCTTATAAAGATTCAACTAAAGTAAGAGTGAAATAAAGTTTTTATGATTACAAGTGTTGGCACATATTTTCTCTTAATTTTCATGGCTTCATTCCCAAATTAATAGCTTCTTCTCACTGATACTGGTACACTTCAGAAATTCTATTAAAAGTAAAACGAATGTCCAAGCACTAATATCACTCTCTCTCTTTTTTTTAATTGAATGTCAGCAAGTCCGGATGAATGGAGGGGGAAAGGCCGGAGAATTTATTGACATTTTTTTAAATTGCTATCTTATGTGCATCACTGTCTTTTTTTGTAATATACATTTTCATACTTCTTCCTTATAGCAAATTTGACAAAGAAGTGTCATTTCTGTTTTATGAGTGTTGCAATTGAAGCTAAGGAGAAAGTAAATGATTTGTCAACAGATTCAAATCTGACTCTGATTTAGCGCTTCATTCTTATTGTTCCTCATTAATTGATTTTCTCATAAAGTCTCATTACAGGTATCTTCAAACTTCTATTTGCTGTGTATGTTATTAGAACATTGGTGACTTTCATTAGTAAGAATTTAGATAGAGAGACTTCATCTTTTCCTAGAAAGACTAATTTCCATTTAAACGTGGATGCATTTATCAAAAAAAAATCCACGAGCTCACCCCAGATTTCTTACCCAGTTACAGTCAGGATGTTAATCCTATGGAGGATTCAGCTGCGTGACCCTGACTCCACTTCTACTCACATGATTGTGTCCACATGCCACTGAAATCACCATAAATACTACTTTTTGCAAAGCTCAAAGGTCCTTGTGGCCTCCAGAATTTAGGCAAAGAACAAAAGGAGACCTGTCTCCAACAGGAAACGGTGTCGTGCTTGCTCTGTCTGGACACCACAGAGGCCAGTTCCTCAGGAGACGGTAGGGAGAGGTATAAATGTGTTTTCTGCAGAACTCACAGGGAGAGAGTCCCAGGTAATCACACCCGGCGGCCCTCCCTGAGTTGTCCTGTGCCTGGGCAAGGACTTGGCTGTGTCCCTCCGGGCAGGCGGTGTCTGGGCACCACTTTTCAAAGTGGTCACGCTCTTCACAGCCAAAGGCCTCATCTCTCCACCGGTCACTCCTTGGAAGGCTGTCATGAAGTTGAATCTTCTACATGCCCTTCCGGGATATTTTCACTAAGGACATGCTGGAAGCGTGTGCACCAGACTCTTGAAAACACGTGTTAGGCTTCTGGTCTGACCGGTGCAACCTTTTTCTACTGTGTGGTCTTTGGAGAAAGGTTTTCACGTGAACATCTTGCTGTGTCACAACCAAGTGATCTGACCCCCAAGAGATCAAAAGAAAGATCTTTCTGCAGGGAGGGGGAAGGGCATGCTTACGTCTATGCCCATGTGCTGAGGTGCCCACTCAGTGCCCCCTTACGGAGAACCTCCAGGGCTCCAGGTCCGCCCGTGGTGAGCTCGGAAGTCAGACGTCAACAGACTCTCCCTCTCAGATCCGCTCTGTTGCACCCAGAGAACGTAGGAGACAACAAGAGATACCAGAATGCAGGAGAGAAATTACTGTAGCTCCACTAGAAATATGAGATAATCTGTTAGCTTCGGAAGCAGGCCTTTGAGACTTGCCTAACTCACATAGCGGAGTGACAAGTCTACATTTTTTAATTCAATTTCTATGCAATTCAGCCAGCAGTCTTTCCCATAACAAAATAACCAAAAGTCAAAATTCTACCTCATGCCCCAGGGTAATATGTAGAATATTCAGAAAATCTTTCCGCAGGCAGAGACGCCACAGCCTACCGAGACTTACGTCAGTGTCCTAGCAGACCCCCGACTCCGTGTAGGGGCCAGATGCTATTTTACCCAACATTTTCCCGAGTGAAGGCAAAAGGAGGCCAGCTGTGCCCCCTAGAATGATTTCTACTTACATATCATTTCATAAAGCTTGCCCACAGCTTCAGGAGGCTTGGAATGGGAGCAATAGCATCTGAATGTGTTCATAACTCTGGTCTATTCAAGAGGCCTGCAGAGTATTAGACTATTATCTCTCTGAAACTAAAAGGAAGAGCTCTGTCTTGGGATCTACTTTAAGTAAGCTCTCAGTGGCTTCTGGAATACAAATTGTCCAAAAATCAATGGCAGTAGATACATAACACTTCTGAACTTCAGCTTCCTCCAAAGTGAATTGAAATGCTGACCTGGAAAAGAACAAACACCAGGCTATCCTGTTGTTATCAAATCCTGCAAGAGATAAGTAGAAGGTCTTTAAACCATTGAAGCAAACATAAAGTCCCTGTTGAATATCAGAAAGCCCCCCATTTTTTTTAAATGTTAAAGTCTGCTTGGGGGAGAGGGCGGAGGAGAGAGATTTGGCGACAGACAACCATGTCATGATGCACTTGCCAGTTGTAGAAAACCTACAATACCTGAAATCTAACACAACACTGAGCGCTGATTCTGATGTGTAGTTGTCTTGTCTTCCAGTCTTATTAGTCTTATAAGTTTATTAATTTGATTCAAATAGAAGATATGTAGCATGGAGGCCAAAAAAAATTTGTAAGCCTCTCAGTACTTAAATGCAATCTCAGTAGATAATACGAAGAACAAGACTATTTAAGTTGAGTGGCCAAAGAGCTCCTCTCTTAAATAGATGTTAGAATGTGCAAACACAGGCCATATATTCCCACTACTTACCTGGTCTAAGGCAAAAGCAAACTGGGAAAGCAGGAAAAAAATAAGATCACCATGGCATCCCCTTGTAATTTGTGGAGAAAAAGGAGAGGCAAACTATGATGCCCGCAGGGCCAGTGGACACCGTGGGTGGGGAAAGGAGGACAGGTATTTCAGAATGGTCATTCATGTATTATTACAACAGACATCCTTAATCTGTGCATTTCCTAATAGGAATATTTCTCGTCTCTACAAAAATATATCTCCCATTTTTATTAAAACAACACCCCGGGGCACCTGGCTGGCTCTGTTGCTGGAGCATGCACCTCTAGATCTCAGGGTCATAAGTTGGAACCCCACAATGGGTGTAGTGATTACTTAAAAAAATAAAGTCTTAAAAAAAATTTCCTCAATTTTCCATTTTCTCAATTGTTTTTTAAACATTTTATTTATTTATTCATGAGAGACACAGAGAGAGAGAGAGAGACAGAGACGCAGGCAGAGGGAGGAGCAGGCTCCACGCAGGGAACCCCATGTGGGACTCAATCCCGGGTCTCCAGGATCACGCCCTGGACTGAAGGCAGCGCTAAACCGTTGAGCCACCGGGGCTTCCCAACCTTTTCCCAATTTTGATTGAAAAATGGATACTAGATACTGTGCCATCTTCAGTTTTACTGTTAAAAAACACAATAGCAGGATTGATGATAAGTGACAACTGCTGTTTGGCCAGGAACCAGAGGGAACAGTGCGGGGAGACCAACCCCCACTTGGACTCCAGAGCATATGTGATGCCCAAGGAGACTGGTATGTACCTCCTAGCAGAGTTTGCTGCATGGGCACATGGACCCAACAGTGTCTCGGCTCTCAAGAGTGTGGAACCCTACGTTTTTATGTAGGCTCGTAAAGACTGTTGAATCTTAACAACCAATTACATTCAAAAGCAAGCAAGCAAATAAAACCTCTGGCCCAACCCTGTGCAAAAAAAAAAGAAAAAAAAACTGTCAGAAGGCTGCGTCTCATGTGGTCTGTAAGAGCCACAGTCTCTCAGTTCGTGACTTCCATTGGAGAATAACTAACTGTTATTTTACCATTTGATCTTCTAAAAATTATTCTTAAAGAAATGTGAACTTTAGTTCTCTTAAAACAGTTTTTTTCATATTCTTTTCCAATTTACCTTCTCTTCTTACATATTTTTCTTTTTTTAAGATTTTATTTATTTATTCATGAGAGACACACAGCGAAGGAGGCAGAGACACAGGCAGAGGGAGAAGCAGGCTCCATGCAGGGAACCTGATGTGAGACTCGATCCTGGGTCTCCAGGATCACATCCTGGGCTGAAGGCAGGGCTAAACTGCTGAGCCACCAGGGCTGCCCTTCTTACGTATTTTTCTGTTTTAAAAATATGTGTGGATGAATCTTGACTCCTAAGATGAAAAAAAAAAAAAAGAAAAAAACCAAGGTCAATGTCTCTTTCTGCTCCCTCCTACCTGGACTAAATTCAAAAAAATGTATTCCAGAAGGTAAATCACACATTTCACCGAATAAGCACCCCAAAAATGATGACTAGAAATAAGTCTTCTGGAAATAATAGTGTTGAGAACTCAAAAGGGAAGTGCTTGTTCTGTGAGCCATAGGATGGCCTGAACCGTTTGAGTCACAAGTGCAGAAAAGCATCTGTGGAAACACCACACTTCCAGATTGTGATGGTGCATGCTGATTTCCATGGCAGGTGCAAAACAGTATGGGTTCTTGCTGGCCCACTGTGGGAACTTGAACTCCAGTTCCATAAATCTAATTACCTGAAACACAGCAGATTGAAATTGATTTCTTTTCACCTTCATGTTAGTTCTTAGCATGGTAAAGTGAATATGTATTCCTTAATTATTTACTTTTCGATGTCAACTTCAGTATTCTCTGAGCTCAAATGTGGTCATTGAGGGAGAAAATATACTTTCATCTGGGAAATCAGGATTGATTTTCCTCATAAATGAAAGACATTAGAGGTATATTTAAGATTATCAAATCCAAGGCCCTTCTTGTTAAATTTAAGAAATTAAAACCAAGAGATGTCATGTGTCTATCAGTAAAGGTTTGATAGTGAATATTGTAAGTTTTCCAGATCATTGGCTTCTGTTATCTTTGTTGCTAGGACCTACCTTTTGCAACTTCTTCAAACAAGCAGAAATGATGGAAGGAATTTTCAAGCATCAGAAAGGAAGAAAGAACCATGGAAAGAACAGAATTATGGGTACATGCAATAGAAAATGCTTTCCCTCATATATCTGTTTTATAAATCCTATTTGGTGATTGAAGCAAAAAATATAACACCATATGATATTTAAGAAAATGCTACTTCAAAGGAAGGAAAAGGGGATCTAAATAGAAATAAGATTTCCATGCTTTACTCAAAGTGATAATATAATTATACCACTAGATTATAAGTCATATATATATTATAATGCATTCTATTAAGATATATGCTCAAAAACTCTATAAATGAATCAATATGAATTTTAAAACATGTTAACATAACACCGAAAATTAAGGAAAGAGAAATAGGTGTGAGAACCAGATAAAGATTGAATGACTTAAATGCTAGCATGTTGATAATTACTTTTAATGGTCTAAGATGCCAATAAAAAAATACATTGTCATATTGGATTAAGAAAATGGAAGCTAACTATACACGAGAAACTCAGCATATATTCAATGAAATAAGTAGGCTGAAAGTGACAGAATTGAAACAGATAAGTCATGCAAGCTTTCAATTTAGTAAATAAGTAAGTAGCTATTATTAACATCCAATAGACTTCTGAGCAATTAAAATTACTACATAAAGGAATATTACAAAATAATAAAAAATATCAGTTCACAAAGAAGACATAATGATGCTAAATCTGTACACGCTGAAACACAGAGCCTCAAAATGCATGCAGTAAGGAGAAATAGACAAATTCACAATATGTATGGAAACTTCATGCCCCACACTCCCTACCACCAGCAACCTATAGAGCTAGTAGATAGAAAATCAACAAAGACATACAAGGTCTGAAAAATACAATCAACAGACAGGGTCCAATTGAAAGATTTAGAATACTCTACCCAAGGGCAGCAGAACACATGTTGTTCAAGCAGCCACGGGACACCACCAAGAGAGATTATATCCTGAGTCATAAAACAAACCTCAACAAACTGAAAAGGATTCTATAAAGTTTGTTCCTTGACCATGAAAGTATCAAACCAAAATTCAATAACAAAGGCAATAGGAAAATCTCTAAACATATGAAATTAAGCTTCACACTCCTAAATATTTAGATAGGCCTGAAAAAAAGCGAAGTACAGCATATCAAAATCTCCAAGATGCAGCTAGAGCAGGACTAAGAGGGAAATTTGCAGAATTAAATGCTTATATTAATTAAGTGAGATGAGGTCTCAAATCAATTATATAAGTTACTACCTCAAGAAAATAGAAAAAGAAGAATAAAATAAGACATAAGCAGAAAAAAGCAATAGGAAAATAGAGAATATAAATTAAATACAAATCTAGTTTTAAAAAGTCAATATAATTGATAAATCTCTAGCAAGACAGACAAAAACAAAAAGAATACATAAATCACCAATATCAGTATTGTAATGGGACATCATTACAGATCCTGCAGCCATTGAAAAGAAAAAGAAATACTATTAAAAAATTCACAGATTGAACAGTTTAGGAAAAATGGACCAATTCCTGAAAAGACACAAACCAATAAAACTCATCCAAGATGAGATACTCTGAATAATCTTATAACCATTGAAAACATGAATGCATAATTAAAAGTTCCCCACAAAAATCTCTAGGCCCAGGTGGCTTATTTGAACATTTTATCAAACATTTAAAGAAATAACACCAATATCACACAATCTCCTTCCGACAATAGAAGAGGAGAGAGCACTTCTGAACTTATTTTATGAGGCCAACTTAAACCTGTTATGAAAAACCCAACAAAGATAGCTCAAAAATAATAAAAGCACAAATATATCTCATGAATTTTATATAAAATTCTTCAATGAAATAGTAGCCAACTGAATCTAACAAAGTAAAATGGAATTATGCACGTAACAGTGGAATTATTTCCATGTATGCAAACTGGTTTAACATTCAGAAATCAATTAATGTTATATACCATGTATCAACAAGCTAAAGAAAAAAGATCATAATTAATTGACTTAGAAGCAGCATTTGATAAAAGCATTTATTCATGAGGAAAATTGTCTAGGGAAACTTCCTCAAGTTGATAACATCTAAAAAAAACCTACAGCTAACTTCATAATAAATGGTGGACTGGGTGCTTTCCCTCTACTACTAGGAGCAAGGCAAGTATGTTTACTTTATTCAGCATAGCACGGGAATTTCTAGCATTGCAATAAGACACACAAAAAAAAAAAGAAAAGAAAGAAGAAAAGAAGAAAAGAAAAGAAAAGAAAAAAGAAAAGAAAAGAAAAGAAAAGAAAAGAAAAGAAAAGAAAAGAAAAGAAAAGAAAAAAGAAAAGAAAAGACATACAGACTTGAAGGTTAAAATGCCCCTATTTGTATATGACGTGATTGCCTGTGTAGAAAGTCCCAAAGAATCTACCAAAAAAGCCCTAATACTAATAAATGAGTTCAGTAAGTTCACAGGATATAAAACCAATATGAAAATATCAATTGCATTTCTATATATTAACAATAAACCTGATGAAACTGAAAAATGTAATACCTTTTACAATCGCTCTACTGAAAATGAAATGCTTAGATATATACTCACTAAAATATGTGTAGGATTTACATGCTGCAAATTATAAAAAGCTGATAAAAGAAATCAAGTATACCTAAATAAATTGAGAGATATATTCATTTGAGAGTTGGAAGATTTAAAGAGTAAAAACGATTTTTTTCTCAAATTGATCTATAAGTTTAATGTGATTCCTATAAATATCCCAACAAGAATTTTTATAGGTGTAGACAAGTTTATTCTAAAATTTATATAGAAAGGCAATATTGACAAAGAAATAAAAAGGAGAAATTACCCAACATTTACTATTTTGTCATACTATTCAAAGAAGTGCACTATTGATTTTAGGCCCCCCAAAAAATCACATTTAGGACAGAGCAGAATTCTTAAAATTGTCCCCAAAGTATAATCCCTAAAGCTGAAAATTGATCATTGGCCTCATCACAATTAAAATCTTTTGCCCTAGGAAAATCTGTATGAAGACAATGAAGGGCAAATTAGATGAAATTATTTGCAAACTACGTCTGGTAAAAGGGCCAGCATCTAGTATATATACAGACCTCTCAGAATTCAGCAAAAGCAAAACAAACAAAACAAAACAAACAAAAAAACCGACATAATTAGAAAATATGTAAAAGACGCGAATGAACAGATAGCTCACTGAGGAAGGTATGCAGATGACAAATGAACATATGAAATATGTTCAACAGGGGCGTCTAGGTGGCTTAGTCCATTAAGCAACCGATTCACGATTGGCTCAGGTCATGATCCCGTGGGCCGTCAGATGGAGTCCCCACATCTGGCTCCACACTTGGGGGGTATCTGCTTGAAGTTTCTGTTCCTCTGCCTCTCCCCACCCCTCTGTCTCTAAAATAAATAAATCAATCTTTAAAAAGAAAAGAAGTTCAACACTGTTAGCCATTAGGAAAATGTAAAGTGAGATATCACTACCTATCAGAAGAAGACAAAAAAAAGAAAAATGACACCACCAAACACTGGCAAGGATACAGAGGGACTGGATCATGCACACATTGTTGGCAGACAGGTAAGATGGTACGGCCCCTCTGGAAAGGACGATGGCAGATGGTTATAAAATTAAACATGCAACACATATGACTCAGCAGTTCTACTCCTGGGCATTTACCCCAGAACAATGAAAACTTACGTTCGCACAAACCCTGTATCAGAATAGTGAATGCAGCTTTATCTCTGCTAGTCTCAAACTACAAACAGCCCAGAGACCCTAAAATAGGTGATCAGTTAAATCGCTATACATCTGTAAGATGGAATACCACCCGGCAATAAAAAGGAAAAAACTACTGATACAGGCAACAACCTGAAAGAATCTCTGGGAAATTGCTGGGCTCACCCTAGTGCTAGTGGCCCCCCAGCCCTATCCCATCTCCATCTCGGAGGACCTGCCTTGGCACAGCTGGGCTCTGTCTGGCATTGCACTGGAGAAAAATGACAGCAATCAAGCGTGTGTTACAAAGACACATTTCTCTCCAAATGATGTATGGCTGCTGACTATTGTCAATATCTGCAAAGCAGGAAGAAAGAAGAAAGAATTGTTTCTTGTGTGCCTCAGTGACAACTGAATGCCCTGCGCGGGTGAAGATGGTCAAAGTTAAGAAGTCTGATCAAGGAGGTTTCTACAAGAGGCAGATTGCTTGGGCCCTTCAAGACCTTGCTGTGGGACATGCCAAGGATGCTATTAAAGTACGTTTTTCTTAGTTATTTAAAAAAAGAAAGAGGAAAGAAAGAAAAGAGAAAGAGAGAGAGAAAAAGAAGAAAGAGAAAGAAAGAAGAAGAAGAAGAAGAAGAAGAAGAAGAAGAAGAAGAAAAAGAAAGAAAGAAGAAAGAAAGAAAGAAGAAAGAGAAAGAAAGAAGAAAGAAAGAAAGAAAGAAAGAAAGAAAGAAAGAAAGAAAGAAAGAAAGAAAGAAAGAAGAAAGAAAGAAAGAGAAGGAAGGAAGGAAGGAAGGAAGGAAGGAAGGAAGGAAGGAAGGAAGGAAGGAAGGAAGGAGAAAGAAAAAGTGGAGGGGAGGAGGGAGAGAAGATGGAAGGAAGGAAAGAAGAAAAGAAACCCAGGGAATTAAACAAAGTGAAAAAAGCCAATCCCAAGAGTATATGCTGTAGGATTTTTTTAATGTAACATTTTGAAATGACAAAATCTTAAACATGGAGAACAGATTAGTTATTGCCGGGGTTAGGAATATGGTTGGGTGGGGGGAGTAAATGGGAGGTGGGTGTGGTTATAAAGGGATTCTTATGAGGATGGAACCATCCTGTATCTTGTCTGTGGTGGTGATGCAAGAACCCACACATGTGACAAAATTGCATAGAACTAAATACACACACACACACACACACACACACACACAATTGAGCAAAAGCAAAACTGGGTAATTCTGAGTAAGATTGGTGGATCGTTTCAATGTCTATATCCAGGTTGTGATGCTGTACTTTAGTTTTGAAAAGCTTCCCTGAAGGGGCACCTGGGTGGCTCAGTCAGCTCAGCATCCACCTCTTGGTTTCGCCTCAGGGTCATGATTTCAGGTCTTGAGGTTGAGCTCTGCAGTGAGCCTTGCCTCGGGCTCCATGCTCAGTGGGGAACCTGCCTCAGATTCTCTCTCTACTTCTCCCTCTGCCCCTCCCCCTGCTCACATGCGCCCTCTCTAAAATAATCAAATGCATCTTTTTCTTATAAGAAGAAAAGCTTCCTTGAGGATGAATCTTGAAGGGAGAGATTCTTCTATTGACCAAAGGATATGCCGCAGCACACGTAAGACCTACCGTGTGGTCCAGCCACACCCAACAACTGTACCTACAAAATGTCTCAACCACTCCCCGGTGGCAGTTTATCCAAGGCCATCTCCCCATTTCTTGAATCCAGAGGAAAACATTAGACAGTCATTAACCCCTGAGTCTGTAATCTCCTTTTCAAGTGGAGAAAGTACCCCTTTGCAGGGTATTCCCCTTCTTCTTGGGGTAACAGCAATAGCACCAAAAGGAAGGAAATAGGAGGTGGAATTTTAATCCAAATCTTGTTTTTCCAAGACCTTGCCCAAGAGAGTGAAACCAGGTAGAGAAGACAGAAAAACAAAATACACAAATAATCAGGACGAATGGGTGTCACTACGCACTATGCAGAGGATTAGAATGGAGGATGCTACGAGTGCCCTGGGGACTGCAGAGAACACAGGAGGGGGGGGCCTTTCCATCCGAGGCCCCCAGATGTAAGAAGGTGGGTGTTTGCAGTGATGGGAAAATGGCCAGTGCGGCGGAGGCCCAGTGAGGAAGGTGCGCCACGCGAGCTCATCCAGAGTCCAGCCTGTGGGTTTGCATATTACTCATATTATTCATCTAGAAACCTCCATTCTTTTACCTTCACGTCACAAAATCCAGGGCTGAATGCGCCACAGTGCACATGGCGGATTTCAACAAATGTGTGTTAGGCGTGCTTTCAGCCAGAGCCAGCCTGCAGTGCTCTTCTTTCTTCTCCTGTGTTTTCCCCACAACATGAGACAGTGTCTTTGATTCTAAAAGAGCAGACAAACGAGTGGGACGGGCAGGCGTCCGGCCCTGGGCCCTTGCCAGGACCATCCTGGGGGGTCCCGGGCGGCTCCCCCTCCTGAGCTCCCTGGCACCTCACCTCTACGCGCAGGGATTCAGGGGACTCTTGAGTAACCAGGAGGACTCGGGACCATCAGCAGCCAAAGTAAACCTGGGTCCGAGCCGACCATGCGGTTCCCCCAGTTCAGTAGCGGGGACTGAATGTGCACAAGATCTTCTGGGCCCCAGTCCAAACAGATGGGCGAAAGCAGCGTACACACCTGTTGCATGAACACCGAGCCTTCTATGGACGCAGACCTGGGGTTCCCATCAGTCAGAAACAGAGGGGGGCCCGGAAGCCTACAGAAGCCCAGGGCTGAGCTGGGCCTTGGCTCGCACCAGGCCCGGTGTGTGGGGCGGGAGGGAAGCAGGCCGCCCCGGCCCAGAGGCGCAGGGGCCACCTCCCCGCGCTGGGCCTCGGAGCCCAGAAGCCCGTCGCCGACTCAGGGGAAGAATCCTGAGCTCAGGTTCTAGAATGAGAGGCCCAGGGCTGCTGGTAAGGACCACAGCCTGGGTGACAAACAACAGAAAACCACGCCTGGACGCCGGAGGCTAGGAGTGCGCGGTCCGGGGTCAGCAGGGCCCCCGGAGCCTCCCCTGACACCTGCAGGCGAGGCGCCCCCCTAGCTTCGTGGAGCTCCTGGGGACTTGCTGCTGCCCTCCCAGGCTTGGCCCCCACTCTCTCGTGGCGCCCCTGCCGCTCCTCCTCTGGTGCTGCTAGTCCTGCCGGGCCCAGGCCTCACTCTCCCACACGTGCCTGCTTTTTAACTGAATTAACTCAACTACAATGATCCTATTTCCAAGCAAGTTCTCATTCCGAAGTGCCAGGAGTTAGGATTTGAACACAGCTCCTGAGGGATACAGCTGGACCCTACCACACGCAAGGTGACGAGTATACCTGCCCACGTGTTCGGGTGTGACGGGGCAGAGGGCATTTTCAGGCACGTTTAACCCACAGCAGCGATGTCCCCAGTGCATCCCCGGTGGTTACTGCCAGAACATCGTTTTCTACATAGTTGTGATTCCATAAAATATGATTTTATTGGATTTCAAATGTCATATAAATGCTAAAGTGTGGGTATCCTGCTGTGCTTTCTGTTTTTCCCGCATTATGTTTTTGGGATGTATTTGTGTTGGAAAGCGAGTTCACTTTTTTAATTGCTGCACCCGATTGTAGGGGTATGACCTATTTTATCATCAAAACTTCCTCTTGTGAATAAGTTATTCTCTATTTGCTGCTCATGAGTGCCCATCTTTCTCTCCTGGCTTCTTCTCTGCCTGGTTGTGTGCAATGGGGAGGCTAACCTCCCGGGGCTGCATCCCCAGGACCTGTCCCTTGCTTTCTGATTCAAGAGTGGAGTTTTGCAAGGCTCCCGTAGCGGATCACCTGGCAGAAAGATGGAGCAATGGCGCTTCCTCCTTGCTGGTCCACATTTTATATGGTGGCTACACTCCTCTACCAGCCTCCAGGAGGGTAGCGCCTCACCCCATGGTTTTGCTCTCTTGATTCCAGTAACACTGCTCCCTCCTCTTATCCCTTCAGGTCTGTGAATGATAATGACTCTCTTCGCCCTTGCTACCTTCGGGGTGCTTCGGGGTGCTTCACCAACCTTTGTTGTTCTCCTAAAGTTCTGGCACCACTGCAAATAATGTTTTTTTTTTTAATCTTTCAATTTACTGTTCAAGTATACCATCCATTCCTTGTTAAAATCTTGACTAATATAGTAATTGGTTCCACAAGTGTCTCTAAGACATAGTCCATTAAGTAGATTATGGAATTGAGTCATGCAGACATTGACATTTCCCCACCGGGAAATGGGACCCTGGTAATCTGGGGCAAGCAATAGCTGGTATCTTTACTAAAGCAAATCTTCCCCCGACGTGTGATAGGAACCTATTGCCTTAACAAATGCTTTCCCTTTAGTTTCCACCAGTAAATGCAACTGGCCACATCTCACCTTTGCCCAGTGGTTCAGTACTACACAGGGCTGTCTCTTCTCAAAGCTCTAATTTCTATCATGTTATAATCTATAGGGGTTGTGGTCTCAGGTGTCATCTGTGAACTGGTTCCTGGTCCATGTCTTGCTTGTCCCCAGTGAATTAAGAAGTTTGTACCAGAATGTGAACTATGTATGCACCAGAATGTGGCCTATTTAGGTCAAGTGACAATTTTTTTCTGAGCAAGTCTTTCTGGTGAGGGCATCATACACTGAGTTCCATTGGGTGCAAACTCTTTAACTCACTGCTGCAGGCAGGTACTTTGAATGGCTGTTATTCTGGTCTAGACAGACCTTGATCATCTTGATGTGCAACAGAATCTCATGTCGGGGCGTACTGATCGGGCCATGTCATTAGGAAGAAGCTAACAACCAGATAGATGCCTTAGAAAGAAAAAGCGTGTTGAGGAAGGGAGAGAAAGAAAAAAACATGTGAAAGCTCACAGACCTGTGATATTTATGAAATTTCTAATAGGACAACAGTGTGAAAAATGTCAGGATACTCTCTCTTCAATGAGAGATAAGCTGCCTCACTTTGTACAACCGACAGCAAAAATAGCCCTAGCACTTAGTGTACCGAAGAGGTTGTATTTGGGTTTACTGCTCTGGCGCATCTACCAGATGACCTGTAAGGCTTCTTTTCCAAGAAATATGTGCAGCGAGAAGGTGTCTGCATCGGGTCTCTGCTTCCACATAGAATAACTTGCCACTAGGCCTCTGATCCAGCAGACTGAGCGGTATTTAGAGACTCTGTGGCAAAAAGGGATGAAGCATGTAGCCAGCAGTGGTAACATCATAATGGAAATCCCCGAGATTTTGAAAAAAGGCTGTTTCGTCATTTGTCAACTACTATTTTCCCATTGGTAGAGATGCTTTGAGTTTGCAACTGTAGAAAAAGAGCAGCCCACCATGGTGTGGAAGACCAACTGGCTTGGAAAATGGGGTGTAAGAATGGTTACCATCAAAAAAGCGAGTGTCCTCCGACCCAAGGAATGACAAATTTGGGTGTGTGCAGCAGCAGCCCATTATGAAATGTGACTGGTATGTGCAAGACGGAGCCTGAGCAGGTCAAGAAGCCTTGAGTACATCTCAGAAGTGATGGCTCTGATTCTCCCGACATCTGCTTCTACTCTTCACTTCCCCTCTAAACTCATGCCTGTGGCCTCACTGAGATTTTAAAGTCATCATAGTTTTAGGAGTTCGCGATTAGGTTGTCTGTTGGCATGTCACCACATCCACCCTTCTTGTTTTGCAGGATCTAGAAAAAGGGTTGGCAAACAAGCGCCTGTGGACCAAATTCAGGCTACTTTCTATTTCCTACTGCTTCCAAACTGAGAATGGTTTTTACATTTGTAAATGGTTGGGGAGAAATCTAAAGAAAAATTTAAGAGTTCATGACATGTAGATATTATCTGAGATTCAAACTTCAGCATCTCTGTGTACTTTCTGTGCTACCATGACAAAGTCTAAAATATTTGCCCATCTGGTCCTTTATAGAAAAAAAATATGTCAACCCTGATCTAGAAGCCTGGGAACTGGATTGCCCCCAAGTTCCTAGTAGATTAGATTCCACTAATGAGGGGTGCTCACAAGAGATTTAGAAGGAAGAAAGAAGCAGAAGGTAGTTTTTTTCTAAGGGATATAAGAAACTTCAGAGCTTTGGCAGACAGCTGGTAGTAGGTTTTGCCAACAGCTTCTGGGCATCCCCTTGTGATTTAGTCAGGAAGCCTAGTGGAGATCATAAGTAACTATTACATGTTATGATTTCCTGAATTCTGATGATAGTCTCCCCCACAGACACCCAGGCTTCACTCTTTCCACTTTTCCAAAGACTTGTATAAACCTTCCATTCCTATATTTCATCCCTTCCTCCTAGAAACACCTCAAGTGGGAATATCTGATCTACCAAGAACTTGGCTGAGTCAATTAGAAAAGCACTGAATCGGTAAGGTAAACGAGCTTAACTCTTGCCTAGCTAGAGCCATGACTGGGATGACGTGTTCTCTGAGAATATACAATAAAGGAATTCTTGTATATTCTGGAAAACCAGGTAAAATTTCCCTGAGGAAAGGAAAGCTGATCTTAGATCCGAAGAATTAGCTAGGCAAAGGACTAGAGTTTTCAGGCCAGAGAAAGTGTTATTGGAATGAGGGCCGGTATGCAAATAACCCTTTAGGAGGAAGAACATGGTGGTATGAAGAGAAAAATGCTGGGAGAGCTAAACCTTGGCAAAGTTCAAGAGAAAGCTGGAATTTGGGGGAGGCCGTGCTATACAGGACCTTGTGGGATGGGTTAAGGATTAGGGTTTTCTCCCATGAGCAATGAGAAACACTTTCATGAGCTCCTTATAGAAGAGAAGATTCAAGAGCCAGGCTTGACTAATGGGTGAGAGAGTTGTGATAGAGAAGAGCAACCCAAGGGCATCCCTTTTTTGGACAAGACCTATCAGTGAACGGTTTATCAGTCAGCTTAGCCGGAGAGCATTAGGGGAGATTAATTTAAAGAAAGGTATGGAGGACCTAACACAACAGGAATCTGGACTTTATTTTGTTGTCAATGAAAAGTTATCCAGGCAAACTTAACAACACTCTTCTGAAGATGTTTTTTGTAGTAAATTTAAACTGAAATATCAAATGTGAATTTAGGTTGAGAAATGCTGTTGGCTTTTGTTAATGATAGTGTTTTGTGGTTCTTGAAATGAGATGAAGAGGCTTAAAGGTACAGGAAATTGGTGGCTTTGGTAAAGATTTTGCATGGTTTCATATTAAAAGGAGCTGTTGCAGGGGTTTTCTTTACACCAAGGCTAGAGAAATAGAGAAAACAGATGATGGCACAGTTGAATATCAGATGAATAAATGTCAGATCTCCTAGGCTGCACCTTCGGATACCCAGCTCTGGCCACCTTCGCCTATGGAGAAGGCAAAGAAAAGGATGCTAGATGAAATCGGACACACAGGCCTCCAAGAGACATGAAAGCATCATTTAAGTATATGTGTAAAAGTACCCTTTCTTGTCTTAGAAAGAAAATCCTCAACAAAATAATTTAGTATGCATTCACAACAGCTCAGTAGGGGAAAGGAGCATCATTTTAACAGTCAATGCTCCAGCTCAGTTTCACCAAAAAGAGAGCCTGAAGTGGAGATAAGCATGCAGGCAATCTATTGGGGGTAGGGGGGAGAACAACATACTCAAGGGGTGAGGAAAGCAGGGCTGGGCAAAGGGAAGAGTTCAACCATGCTACAGTTGCAACGGAGTTGAGACAGCCCTTCGGAGTTGCAGAGTTGCTCCAGTTGAGCCAAAGAGGCCCTGCACACCTGCTTTGACCAGTCATTGGCTGCAGATTACCCGGAAGGAAGGGATATAACCCTCAGGGAGGCAGCTTGCATGGACCAAGGGTAATTCCAAAAGAAGGGCTCGAATAAGAGCTGCCAATAGTCAATATTTCTGACAACTGGGGAACAGACGCCGAGGCTCCGAGAAGGGATGTGGGTGGTATACACAGCGTTCATTGGTCTATCCCCAACCTGTCTCTTGGATCCGTTTACTCCATACAGTGAATCTATCCAGTCTGGAATCAGCTCTTCCAAGATTCTGGTTGGTTTCTAATAGCAGGAAAACTAGCAAGAGGAAGGTGGACGATGCAAATGGCAGGCACCACCGTCTGGGACATACATCTTCCTCCTCTGCTACTCACTCTAGATTCGCCTCACTCTTGACTAGCTCCTCTGCTGGCCGTGACGGCCGACGTGGTTGAGTGGTGCCCAAAACTTTGCTAGCATGTCGTCTTGCCACTGCCTTTAGAAACCACCACTAAGGGCTATGACCCAGGGGCAGAAAGGGCCAGGCTAAGTGCAGGGTGCCGCCACCTACTGAATCAAGCAACTTATGAACTTAGCTTGGCCTTTCCCCCCGTTTTACTGGTCCTTTCTCATTTAGCGACAGCCGCTCAATGAGAGGAGTCCTGGCGAGAGAGCCCTGCATGGCTTGGAGGTCTGCACTATGTCTTCTGCAGCTTACTTGTCTTCTGTTGTTTGTTCCAAGTGATACCACTTCCATCTTCTAACAGATTGGTCATGGCGAGGCCTGCTTGATCTTGGGACTGGTGGGTCTGGGGGAACCCAACTCAAGGTGTGTAAGTCTGCCTCTTTGCCACTTCATGTCCATGGTCACAAGTTCCATTTCTATTAGGGCCTGGTAGTGTACCAACAGCTATACAGAGAACGATTAATTCTTTGCTGCGGATACTATGGCATTGTTCTGGAACCCAGAGTGTGATTCTCCTACTAGGAGGTACCCCAGGGTACCTGGGTGGCTCCACTGGTTAAGCATTGACTCCTGATATCGACTCCAGTCTTAATATCAGGCTTGTGAGTTCAAGCCCCAAGTTGGACGCCCTGCTAGATGTGGAACCTACTTTTTAAAAAAGGAGGTACCCCAACGTCACATGAAATCTTTCTCAGATAACTTTCATATAATGAGTCTGCAGGTCCTAAGTCTAAGCAGCAGGGACGTGTGTACTATAATTTGTACCTGCTGGTGTGCCCCTTCTTGCTCTGGACCTCCTCAAAGCCAGTAGGCTTCTTTGTTTCTCAGTAAATGGGTTGATATAGTTTCCCAAGCATGGGGTATGCTGTCTCTAGAATTTATATGGGAGGGGGTGAAAGGTGAAATCTTTGTTCTTTACTTTTGAATGTCTCAGCCCACCCTAGGCCACTGGGCTTCTAACAACTTTCTTGATGTGCTATGTCATCGAATCTGTGGAGTTCATCTTCCACCCGCAGGAGTGTGTATTTCTTACCAAGACCTACAATGTGTTTGCCACTTGGGCTCACAAGGTCTGGATAGCATCTTATCATTGAACCAATTTGATCTTTTGCAAAATATCCAAATGGCCAGGTCCTCCCTTAGACAGTGTTATGATGCACAGTAGAAGTACTGCAGCCCTAGGACCAGACCATAAATATATGCTGCTGTTCATCCCAGATAAATGTGAACAAGCTGAGGTCCTCTTTCCTGACAGGGATGGAAAGAACTAATCTTCTAGATCAGTGGCTATCTGCCACGTTCCCAAGGCCATGTTAATTTGCTCCAGTAAAGATAATCTACCTGGAGTGACAAGTATAATCGGAGCTACTCCTTACTTGAGTTGGTGGAAACCACTGTTACCCAAAAGATCCACTTGGTTTCCCTAGATGCCAGGTCGGTGAATGAAGGAAGGATATGACAAGGATAACCTTAACGTCCACTCTTTCCCAATGTTGCCATTTTTAAACTGTTTTATTGAGATATGATTAATATACAATGTGATTCACTCATTTAAACTTCACACTTCAATATTTTTTATTATATTCACAGACGTAGGCAATATTGTTTTGGACTTACCATCCTGTGAGGAAGTTTCAGAAGATTTCTGTTTGTTCTCACTGCTGTGGTAGCTCTTACATCACAGATCAAGGAATCCAGGTAGAGACTCTGCCGAGCCACCAGATATCCCTTTGAGCCAGGAGGTTAAAAAGGAAGGAGGTTAGCCAAGTGAGAGCCCTGGACGTATCCACAGAATCACAGACACACTGGGAGCTGGATTTAGGCCAGGACTCTTCAATAATCCGACCCTCCTTAGAAGCCTTGTGTTTGAATATTTCTTTATTTTTCCAATATACAGCCACAGTGTCAGGGTTCTTTTGGAGAAGGACTGAGGGACTTATCTAGATACCTGTCATGGTGCTATAGGTTCCTTTCTCATGGTTAATGAGCCTCTCCTGCGGTCAGTGAGTTACCAGCTCTAAGAAGCAGCTCTGAGAAACTGGGTGGTGAGTCACGACTTAGGACTGGGGAGGCCTTCTGCAAGTGCTCAGCATTGATTTATTTTAGTTGCGTGGTTCGAACGCCTTTGTGGACTATTTATCTTACTCTGGAAATACCTGTTCTATTAACTCCCTCCGTAGCTCTCCATGTGTCAGGCTTCCTTCCTCCCCCAGCGTACCCTACCATTAGCTATGGTCTGCAGAGGACAGTCTCCAATAAACTCCTAAAATGTCATTGCCCTCCTCCCCAGCACATTCTTTATCACTTCAGTAAATGGAGTGCTCTCTGGGACCTCCAATAGAATATGGTTCTCCTCTAGTTTTCTCAGAGTTAGGTAGACTATCAACTTCAGCCTCCCCATTTTTAAACTCATTTTTTGCTTTATTACTTGTTCTGATAGTTTTAATATTTCCACTTCACTTCGTATGGGACCATCATCTCCAAACATCTTAATTGTCTTTCAGGTCAGAAACCTATGCTTTGATTTCCAACAAGGAGAGAATGAGCATCATTAAAAAGGAGGAATGAGATGTTTTTGTAGCCTAGTGGTTTCGAGGACTCTGGAGAGTCAGGATCCTTTAGTACATTTTCCCAGAAGTGCCCATTGCATGTCTCAGAGTCCCACTCTTTCTTCATCAGTGCCCTGACGTTGGCATATTGTACCTGCTGGGGTTAAGGAGTCAACCTACTCTGGAGCAAATCCTTTTATAATTAAGCCCGGGTCTGATCTTCAGCTTTTTCTCTATAGCTAAAGGAAAGAGAGTCTCTGTGTGGTGGTGACAAGGAGACTCACTGATTTTGCCACACTCTCATGTTGGTGATTCGTCATCATTAGCTTTTCATGATCCTCCCCAATATGTCCATTAGCCCAGCAACAACCATCTGATTCCATCATTCTTATAATTATTATTTTTCCCAAGTCTCAAAATCCTAAGATACTGCACCTGCCAGCACATCCCATTTCACCAGTATCTCATTCTAGTTCACCTGATTGGTAAAAATTGTATGAGTTATGGTGCAAGTGCATGTCGGGGGCTATGAGTACACTACCTACCTCCAGGGATGGGCTCCTTATGGTCACGTGGCTAGTGGCGGATCTAGCTCCAAAATCAATTTTTTTGTTTGCTGCCTGTACCAACCCTTTTAGGCTGGATTCCCTGGGAAACAGACTCTGGGATTTGCATGCAGGTTTACTGGGGAGTGCATTTACTGAAGAACAACACACATGAGGGATGAGGGAGGCAAAATAGGGCAGAGGATAAAACTGAATTGTGGTAAGTTGCAGCAGAGGCCTCACCTGATTTTACCTGTTTCTTGGGTTTCTGAAGCTGAGATGGTCCTTCAGAACTGTCTCAACTGAGTCAAGGATATCAAGAGCTTTGTGCCATAACTTTGACTACTTATTAAATTGCAGCAGTCCTCAAGGAAGTGTCTTAATATTGACTGAGCCTACTTCTTTCAGCCAAGGATAATTGCTAGAGATGAATTCAATTGGGAACCATTGCTAGCAACACTGCTAGTAGCTGAGGGAGTGAATACATTATTTCTGAGCACTTCACATTTCTTTCAACTAGAGAGTTGCTAAAATAATAATACAAAGTATGAAACCAATATATATTTAGGCTTTTAAAAAAGGAAAAAAAGAAAATATATAATCTTGTACTATTTGTATTACAGGAAGTAAGTGTAAAGATAAAAGAACAGAAACACTAAGCCTTTGGGGCCAGTGCACCTTTAATGATTAATATTTACCCTCCAGCTAAATTTGACTTTAAAGAAATCCCTGTCCACCATACTGAGTTTGAAGCTCCAAAAGAGACAAGCACTGAGAATTTTATAATAATGCTATAATCAACTTTGGGCAGAGGAAATTTTTCAAAACTGACACCTCTGGCATTAGGAGTTCTGGGCTCTCAAGGAAACACAGAGGAACAACTCGCTTACAATTTTATAACGACTTTTACAGAATTTTGACCAGTTCTGTTTTGCCACTAGAGGTCTTCTTTTTACATAAATATTAAAGGAAGCATCCATTGAATTCAGGTTGCTTGGGTTCAGGTCCTGTCTGCTACCTACTAGATGGGTGACAAGTTTCTTAATTTTTCCATGCCTCAGTTTCCTCATATGTGAAATATATGGGAATGATAATAAACCCACCTCATGGGTCAATTGTGAAGATTAAATGAGTCAAGTATTTTGTACAGGGTCTGGCATCACTCAGTCAATGATCATGGTAAATAAAATATATAAAATTCCTACATAGACAGTAATTTCTTTGACATCCACCATAGAACCATATTTCTAACTATCAGGCAAGGGAAACAAAAGCAAAATTAAACTATTGGGACTACACCAATAGTTTCGCACAATGAAGGAAACTATCAACAAAACAAAAAGGCAACCTACTGAATGGGAGAAGGTATTTGTAAATGATACATCTGATAAAAGGTTTAATATCTAAAATATATTAAAAAAAATGTATACAATGCAACATTGAAAAAAATTCCAATTAAAAATGGGTGGAGGGGGGCACCTGTGTGGCTCAGTCATGAGATGGAGTCCCCAGTGGGGCTCCGTGCTCAGCAGGGAGTCTGCTTGAGATTCTCATTCTCCCTCTCCTTCTCCCCTGCCCCCTTGTGCTCTCTCTCTAAAATAAATACATAAATATTTTAAAAATGGGTGGAGGACTTGAAAAGACCTTTTTTCCAAAGAAGATATACAGATGGTAAACGAACCCATGAAAAGATGCACAATATCACCGATCATCAGGGAAATGCCAATTAAAACCACAATAAGTATCATGTCACACCTGTCAGAATGGCTGAAATAAAAAACAAATGAAATAACAAGTGCTGGTGAGGATATGCAGCAAAGGAACCCTTGTGTGCTGTTGGTGGGAATGTGTATTGGTGCAGCCACTATGGAAAACAGTATGGAGGTTCTTCAAAAAATTAAAAATAGAATTATTATATGATCAAGTAATTCTACTACTGGGTGTTGAGAATACGAAAATAAAAACACTAATTAGAAAAAATATATGCTCCTCTATGTTTATGCAGTGTTATTTATGATAAGCTTGATATGAAAGCAACCAAATGAAGTGTCCATTGACAAGAATGGATAAAAAAGACGAGGGTTATAATATATATAATA
Source organism: Canis aureus (assembly GCF_053574225.1). NCBI lineage: Eukaryota > Metazoa > Chordata > Mammalia > Carnivora > Canidae > Canis > Canis aureus. Next base: position 67,079,350 of record NC_135611.1, on the reverse strand, counting down.
TATAATACATAATATAATATTATATATAATATGTAATTATATATGATTATATTAATATATTAATATATAATATATTGTATTATTAATACTAATATATTACTATATATTGCTATATTATACTTATTATACATATTAAAAAGGGAATCTAGCCATTTGCAACAAACATGGATGGAACTAGAGATAGAATGCTAAGTAAAATAATTCAGTCAGAGAAAGACAAATACCACATGATTTCGCCCATATATGGAATTTAAGAAACAAAACAAATGAATGAAGAAAAAAAAGATGAGTAAAAAAAACCCAGACTTTTATTATTTATTTATTTATTTTTAAAATATTTTATTTATTTATTCATGAAAGACACAGAGAGAGGCAGAGACCCAGGCAGAGGGAGAAGCAGGCTCCATGCAGCTAGCCCAAGGTGGGACTCGATCCCAAGACCCCGGAGTCATACCCTGGGCCGAAGGCAGACACTCAACCACTGAGCACCCCCAGGCATCCCCAAAAAACAAGACTTTTAAATGCAGAGAATTAACTCCTAGTTGCTAGGGGAAGATGGATGACCGGTTGGGTGGGATAGAGAAAAGGAATTAGGGACACTTACTCTTGATGAGCACCGAGAAACGCATAGAACTGTTGAATCATGACACTGTAAATGTGAAACTACTATAACATTGTGTGTTAATCATACCTGAATTTAAAAAAATGATCATGGTTGTTATATTCTCAACTAAGTCGATCCTTTGCTATCCCTTCACACATAAGTTTGGTAATCTTACAGTCTCTTAGAGATTGGATATGCCACTGTGTCTACTGTATCAGTCTTTACTACGAATTGAAATCCCACACACGGCTATTGGAGCAAACGCAAAATTGTTGACTGAGATTAAGTGCGGAATCCATGTCAAAAATAACCTGTTTATGACAGGACTGATGCTACAAGCCTAGACCCTTCGTACCAAAATAGAAAGTTGATTCCACCCCTGATTTTGCCATATTTTAGTGTTTTTGGATTATTTTATACCCCTTTTAAATTATTTTCTGATATATTAAGAATATATATAGTACGAGCACTATCACTGTAATTTATTTATGAATCATCTAATCTCAGTCGAGGACAACAGGAAACTTTCATTTTTCTCCACTATTGTTTTCGACACGTCTAATTTGACCTTGCCCTCTTGTTTCTTGATGAAATCCAAGACACACAGATCCCATAGCTTCTTGAGAACTTTTAGTTAAAAGAAGTTCATGAGTTATAAACTCCAGAGCAGACCACAACTGACTTAAATCTTAATCTAGTTAAAAGCCACTCCCTTTCCTATTCCAGCTCTTGCTGACCTGGGCTTGTGGTCTTGCATGAGTGTAGAGTCTGTTCACTTACTCTTCTTCCCTCTTGCCTGACATAGAAGAAATCTGAAGCAACACAGGGAAAGAGAAAAGAAATTAGAACTAGGTATAAACTTCTTATACATTTATTTTTTACTTCTTTGGTCTTACAATTTTATATTCTCTTGGCCACTGCTGAAAAGCCCACAACAGTTGCTCTGGAGCAGACATCCAAAACTTAGTATGTAGTGCATTTCATTCTTTAGGGAACTTGTGGGGACTTCGTCTTGGTTTTGTGATGCCTGTGATGTCCTCTCTCACTAACACCTGGTCATCCTCAACTCAGGTCCTTCATCTGGTGGGTTTCGGTTTATTCCACAGTCTCTGACAGCCGAGCTTCTGCCCTAGAAGCCCCCCAGCAGAAATGGGGACCTTCAACATGGATTGATCCCTAACCCCTGCTCTATCCTCGCAAATGGCCGGGAGTGAGGGCTACAAGTGGCTCCCTGTGTTTGGGCCCTGCCAACAGAAGCCACTCCAGGTATTTTTCAGTCGAGCTTCAGTATTATCCCAGTGAGAGTTAGAGACATGCTGCTATGGCCATGCACGCCTCCAAACTCCAGAGGACCCACGTAAAGCTACTGCAGATCCTCTCGCTACACCTCACCTTGGTACGTGAGCTAAGGAGGGTCTGTGAGGTTCTGAAGTCCAGCAAGTGTGGAAGTGAGAGATCCTCTTCAGATTGTTCCCTTGGGCAGCAGAGCCCTTGAGGGAGTAGAGATGAGGGAGAGAGGGAGGAAGGCAGATGGAATAAAGCCGTAACCCTTTCTACCGATCTAATAATGGCCACCTAAAAAGACAACTATGTTACTTCTGAGAAACCCCTTCCAATTCCTAGCTTTCCCTTTATTTATACTGGACATGCGTAGTGGCCTGATGATGGCAGAATTGTTTGACATACCTTCTTTTATCTTTGAAGATTTATTTATTTTAAAGAGAGAGAGAGAGAGAGAGAAATCAGGCAGGGACAGAGGGAGAGCGAAACTTACAGATGTGGGCCTAAGCAAGGAGCCCCAATCTTACAACCCTGAGGTCACTACTGAGCTAGAGCCAAGCGTCAGATGCTTAACCAGCTGCTCCACCCAGGTGGCCCATGTTTTATACACCTTCTCAAAAATCTTGCAGAGAAGAGCACCTGGATGACTCGGTTGGTTGAGCACTGGGTTCTTGATTTGGGCTCAGGTCCTGATCCCAGGGACTTGGAACTGAGCCCTCCATAGGTTCCGCGTACTCAGCAGGGAGTCTGCCTGAGATTCTCTCTCTCTCCCTCTCCCTCGTCCCCTCCCCTGCTCACATGCTCTTTCTAGAATAAATAAATCTTAAAAGAAGAAATCTTACAGAGATGTGTATATTGGTTCTTCTTTAGAGTGAGAGGGTTCCTATCATTTATGGCTTATAATTTCGCTAATTTAACTAAAGTTCGAAGAGGTTTTCTTAACGTCCAATTTTTCTGTGGGGGATGTTGGATAATTTACTCCATCTCTTTGTTTTCAGTTTTCTCATTTGCGAAAGGGAAAAGATAATAGCACTGACATACAGTGTTGTGGTAGAGCTTAACTAAGGTGATCCACGTAAAATCCAGAGTTGTCTAGCACAGTTCTCGGTGCAGAGCAAGAATTCAATAGAGGTTAACTACGATCATGGAATCTGCTATACTTACGTGACTGTAGATAAATATTGATGGAGTGCGTCTTTATCCATTCTTGAGCACACATTTACCAAACACTTAACCGTTGTAGGTACTTTACAAAGGGTAATGAGTAAAGCAGAGAGCACTCAGGAAGCTGACCTTCGAGTGGAGGGAAGCCAGATAATGAGCAATTGAGCGAGCTCTACAGTGTGTTGGACAAAGGTGAATACTCTGATGAAAAGGAAAGCCGGGAGAACAGATCGGGAGCGTGTGGAGGTGCTGCTGCTTTAAGTGATGGAAAGACTCACTGACGACCTGCCATTTGAGCCCAGAGCCAAGGTAGAGAGTATTATTCAGCAGGTTACATGTGTTAATTAAACTCAGTATTACAGTCTTTAAAAGTTTAGCACAATTTATAAGTCAAACAGGTGATCTGGTCACCAAGCCGTATGTGCAATGAAGAAAAATCACCTCAATTCAGGCAGATTAATTCAGTTGTTCTGGAGACAATTTCTACCACATATAAGAAAAAGCTACCGCATATTTCTGCCTGGAGACTTTTGTCTTCCTTGTCCGTTAACATGTCTTGTGATTTTTTTTTTCTTGTTGAAGGCTAGGTATGAGGTAATCGGACCTGAGGTAAGCAGGCTTTAGTCCATAGGCCATTTAACAGTAGCCAGAGCCATAGGCGCCGTTGGCTTCCGATTTTTCTAGGGTCCTCCCTCCGGTTGTCTGGGGTTTCTGTAAGAAGTCCTCGGATGCCGTCTGCACGTTGCAACTCTTACCTGTGATCTCCTGTTCCTGTCACAGCCCTGCTGCTGTGGTGGCAGGTGTAGGGGAGGAAAAGTCAGCCATAATCTTAAAATTAAATCGCAGCCATTTCCTCGGCCCGTATTCCTGAGTTTTGACTTTCACAAGTGCTTCTCCAAGTGTTGTCTCTTCAGCATCTTGACTTTTCGAAAGTTCTCTGCGTTCTCAGCCTCCTTGCAATGTGAGGATTGAACCCTGCAGCCAGATTCTTGGTCTCTCCCTATGCTCCAAAAATCAGCAAACACCCGGGGGTGACAGCTGTGTTCCGTGTTCTGTGCACACACATGTGTGTGTGTGTGTGTGTGTGTGTGAGTGTGTGTGTGGCTTAAAACCACATTGCTAATTGTGTTCCTTATCCCAGCTCAGGGTATTCCAGGCAATTGCCGTCAGTGATGTGAAGCTGGCATCGCTGGATACTGGCTTGTCATGTGATCTGAGGGTGTCCCCCTTCATGCAGTCTGGAGGCTTCCATCCCCATGGAGAGCCGCTCTAGCTGGGCTCTACTTGGGGCCTTCTCACGGCCTGCTGGCCTAAGGCTGCTCGGACTGCGGATGTGGTGGCTGAGGAGCTTGGAGCCTCACGTTCTGGGCGCTTTGGCAAGTTCCCCGGAGCCTTCAGAATTATGCATATATTCACAGGCCATAGACAGAAGTGGAAAGTCTTACGTGACGGGCTCCTACTCATTGGTTCCTAGGAACACTGGCAAGGGCTTCTCTATAAGGGAAAGGACTTTTACTGTTCTGTTTGTTTGCTTCGTGTCTTTGGAGAGAAAATTCTAGCCAACATAGTCTCCACAGACGATATCTCTTCCACAGAAGAAGCAATATAGAATAAGCTATTTTGATATTTGTAGTTTTCCAATTCCAAATAAAATATTGCGGATTCATGTTTATAGCTTTTGGTCTAACTCATTTTCAGAAGTGGTGAGGACAGCACTTATAATCCACGGTAGACATCAACTACCCTGTGTTGATCTCCAATTTAGTAAAAAGGCAGATGGATAAATGCATCGACATCATGTTGCCATCCACAAACACACCACTAAATGTATTTCTGAAAGTGTTGAAAAGAGCATTGCATGCTGTCATTTTATGAATTGTAAGTACCGTATTTGTGTTGAGTACTGATGGGGGAAAAGAAATAAATAAATCCCTGTAAATGCGCTTTAGCCAGGAGACTGTGGTTTGTTCATTTTTTGGATTTTTTGTTTTGTTTTGTCTTAAGCAAAGAAGCACTAAAGTAGCTCGTTGCTGTAGGGTCCCAAACCCCCCAAAGAAATTGTGAGTCAGCAAAACCAAAATAAGATGAATCATCAGGAGGAAATAATGTTGAGAAACATATATAGGATTATTTTTTGTTCTTTTCGTTTTTCATTTTTCCAAATAAATTCTCTGGAATTTAAACAAATAAGGTCTACTGAGAGGGTAAAGGAACATTCTGAAATTTCTTCAAAAAAAAAAAAAAATCCAATGTCACACCCTGCTATCATCAAACTCCTGACGCCAGCCACACCAGGAATTGCTAATGATTAAACATGGGCTATACCGCATGAATGAAAGAAAAAAATCATGTAGGTTTAACTTCCAGAATCCAGGAAAAAATGGCTCAGGTCCTGAAAAAGGAGACGTGAGGGTTGTGTCCCTTTTCTCCTTGATGGAAATGCAAAACAAGGGAAGCTTTCCTATCAGTGATCTATGGAATATATTTTGTTCTTCCCTCTTTACCCCAGCAATGTGTATCTTTTCACCCTTTTCCACCGTACCTCTTTTTCTTACAGAAAAATACAGATTTGCTAGTATTAGTTTCTTTTCTGTGCCTGTGTATTTGGGGGAGCAGTATCATACTTTGGGATGGCGGACTAGAGGGTAAAGGCCAGATAGAGGCCCTCATGAGGGACACAGGCATTCCTGTGTGTGTAGCATTGGCCAGGTTGCCCACCCTCTTCACTCCCGGATCCCAGAGCTGGTCCCGGCCCCACAGTGCATGCCCTGAGCTTGGAGAATGCTCTCACCCACTGTCCAGTTGGTTCTTTGGAGGAGCTCTGGCGTTCTGCTAGACTGCGAGGCCGGAGAACTGGTGTCGGGATTCCAGGGTAGGCTGAGGAGATTGGGTGTTTCCTCTACTGCCTGGGATAGATGGGCCCACAAAAGGGAAATTCTCTCTCAACCCCTCAGTGTCAGAGAAACTCAAGGTCCAAACTATTTTGGGCTCCCAAGGCAATAGCTGTAAGAAAGCATTATCACTACCTGCTACAGCAGTACAGGAAAAGAGTAATAGTAACAGTAAGCATTGATTATATTGTTACTTGACCCTAGCACATATGACAGACATGACACAGGTCTTATTTTTAACCCTACTTTACAGAGGAGAGAATAGAGACACAGAGATGTTAAGTAAATTATACAAAGTCATATACGGCAGAGAACTGTCCACAGTAAATAATTATATTTGACCCTTGAACTGCATGGGTTTGGACTATGTGGGTCCATTTCCAAGTGGATTTTTTTTTTTTATAAATACGGTGCAGTGATGTAAATGTATTTTCTGTTCTTTGTGATTTTCTTAATAACGTTTTCTCTTCTCTAGCTTACATTATTGTAAGAATATGTCCAGATATGTTAACTGAATGCTTATTTTATTGGCCAGGCTTCTGGTTGACAGCAGACTGTCAGTCATTTTGCTTTTGGGGAGTCAGAAGTTTATACACGGATTTCCGACTGCACTGGGGGTGGGCACCCCTAACCTCCGTGTTGTTCAAGGGTCAACTGTACCACTGCTCAAGCTCACAGCGATGGGTTGGATTACTCCATTTCTCTTCCATTCTGATGGCTGCTACTTCTTATTCCTGGCCTGCACAGGGTGGATCACTCCACCCCTCCAGGGAGACTGTGTCACCAGATCCCCACGCAGAAGCTACCCAAAGCTGACAGGGTTACTGCTTTTTAGATGCATGTACTTCCCCGGAGTGCTGGTCTGTTCTGAGTCAGATCTCCCATATTTTCCAGTTCACGGATCAATAACTTTATTTTTTTTTCCTTTTCCTCCATTCCAAACACACTGCTTTTGGTTCTTGTGGTAATTTTATTTCAGGGGCTCCATTGTCCTCTCCTGTGACTGAAACTTAATCAGTACTTCCCTTGCTTGCTCCAAAGGGTTTTCTTAGTTTATGATTTTTTTCTCACTGAATGGAATCTTGAAGATACACAGTGTGCAAGTAGCTGTAGCGTCATGATGATGATAATGATGATGATGAGACTTTCCCGGTATAATACTACTTAGAATCAGACTTTGGTCCAAAGTATTTAGCATTTTAGATATGCTAGTATTGGTCCATTTCATCTGTTTAGAGCTTCAACATGAATAAGCAAGTCATCAAAGCATCTACCCAGGGTTTGGATGAGTGGGTTTGGAGTTTCTTCTGGTTGTGGAAGAAAAAAAAAGAGTGTTAGTTTCTAAATTGCCCAACACCTATAGAAAGTTCTTGCGATTTCATATTTGCTGTGCACACCATTTGCTAAACATTTTCTGACAGTTCAAATCTTCCCTCTGAAGGACTCCTAAAAACCTTGACTGCTGTTTTCATTCCACAGCATTGTTTGAGTGTCCAGAGGTGTTATATGTAGTGTTCGGAGACACAAACATGAGAGAGAGAGAGAGACAAAGTCTTTTTCTCCAAGGAGCACCTTCAATCTGTTTGGGTAATAACCCATGAGTTTAAGCATAGAAGATATGCACTATAAGAATGTGATCCTTCCCTCAACCAAATTTCATCTGAAATGAAAATGAAAATATAAGTGGCAAAAGGCAAAATATCTGGTTTTCAATGGCCATCAACAAAGCAAAAATGCTCTTAGGCTTACCAGCCAGAAAGACAGAAAAACACCAGGTTGCCAGATAAGACACACAGCTAAATTTGAATTTCAGATAAAAATGAATATTTTTTTAAAGTTTTTACTTGATAAATCTAGCAACCCACATAAAGTAAGAATGTAATTAATTCCCACTTATGGTAAATATTAATGTTTTTTTTCAAGAGGGAATCACAAAGCAGCAAAGGTATGAGGCTTGAAATCAGACAGATGTGGATTCAAGTTTGACTTTCTAAGGTTGTTGCAAGGGGCAGTGGGAAAGCAACTTATCTCTGCATCTCAGTTTTTTTTATAGAAATGGTAATAATTATGATCAAAGGCTATAGATTGGCTCATTGCTAATATAGAAATGGCTCATTGGTAATATAGAAAAATGAGTAGCATGCAGTGGGGACTATATTAGTAGTCCTTGCCAGTGTTAATAATAGGAATAATAATCACAATCACAACATTTATTCCATATTATGTGCCAAGGGCTCTACACATATTATCCCATTGCATCGTCTCCACAACTGCTTGAGGTAGATAAAAAATTATATTTTGCTTTGAAGATGAGACTGTTGAAGCACAGAGAGTCACACAGCCAGTGTATTTTCAAAACAGGATTTGAACTCCCTCTTAAACATTATGCCATAATGTCTCCCCCTAGATGCTACTGAGAAATGATGATTTGAGACAGACTGGTGTGACGTATGACAATACAACTCTTTGGTGGCTGTTGAAGACCAAAGATGCTCAAAAGAACATTAGTATGGGAGGCAGAAGCGTAGCTGTGGACTTGTCCCCCACCAAGGCTGGCAGAACTAAAGTGAGAGAATTATTGTCTTTTCAGTTCATCTTGGGATGGAGGTGTTTGCCGCTGCTACTGGTGATAAAAACAGGAATAGTAATAATAATAGCAGGTAACACACATTGATCGTTTACTATGGGGCCAGACCATCGTTTAAGCATTTTACGTGGTCAACCTATTTAATCTTTACAAGATTTACAGATAAAGAAGCCAAGGCTCAGATAATTTTTTAAATGCACATAATGAAATTCACCTCTCTTTTACTTCAGTAGTGATCCTGCTATGAAACCTTATGTTAGCCCTCGTTAACCGCAGTAAGGGTAACTGGGGTGCATGAGTGGCTCAGTTGGTTAAGGTCTGACCCTTGATCTCAGCTCAGGGCATGATCTCAGGGTTAGGAAATGGAGCTGTGGGCTCCAATTGGGTGTGGAGCCTCTTCAGATTCTCTCCCTCTTCCTCTCCCCTGCCCTGCATGTCTGCACACACACACACACTCTCTCTCTCTAAAGAGAAGAAGAAGAAGAAGAAGAAGAAGAAGAAGAAGAAGAAGAAGAAGAAGAACTCTTCTTATAATGTGAATTAAATTTTTTTTCTATTGTTCCCTTGAGGGAGGGGTTCTTATTTCCTTTCTCTTTGCAGCCTCCCAATACTCAGCATGGTGTATGGTTGTTCTGGTCATCTACTGCTATGTAATAATCCATTCCAAAACTTGGTTCCTTCAAGTAACAATATATTATTTTTATCTTTCCTGGGTGTTGATGGACTCAGTGGTAGGTTGTTTTTTAGGGTCACTCATGTTTGCAATCAGATGACCTGTGGCTGGAGTCAAGAAGCTTCCTCACTCACATGACTATCACTAGAGCTAGCTGGTCATTTCTCTCCATGGGGCCTCCACATGTGGCTAGCCTCGGCCACCTCATACGACAGTAGACTCAGGGGCATTGAACTTGTCTTGAGGTGACCGACTCACCCCAGGACAAGTATTTCAAGAAATAGGAAGTAGAAGTTTCCAATCTTTTAAGTCTTGGCTCAAAAAAAAAAAAAATGGAGAAACCTTAATTCAGCTTGATCTATCATTCTAATTGGTTGCAGTAGTTGCAAAACCCAACTGGATTCAAAAAGACGGGATATAGATCCTAGCTCTCAACTGGAAAGGGTCAAAAAAATGTGTGACCATCTTGAATCTACCACACCGGCATTTCTCGTTAGTGTAAGATGGATGGGTGGATGGTTGGATAGATAAATGGAAAAGATGTAGGCCAAAAAAAAGCAGATTAATGAGAAGAAATGATTGGTAAAGATTAAAAATGAAAATATTTATAAAGTTTAACCGTTCCTGGAATTGTGCATCATAGTCTAGACATTACGATATAAATTACATAAGGAAAATATATAATACATAGACATAGTAATCACTTGATCTGAGACAAGATCTTCTTTTTCATGCCAATACATTGGAAGGGAGGTGTTTGGAAATTTTTGAAAGATACAATGGTTCTTGGCATTGCTTTTTGATCAGATGAGCTTATTCTTCTCCCCTGTTTTCCTTCAAGTTTTTCTTCTCCACTCAACAGAGTTTACCTTTGAAAGGTGAGAGACCTGGTATACCTTGTCCATTTTACCCCATGATTTTCTCATTTTTTTGCCTAAGAAATTGCGAATAATATAGTGGTTTAACAAATTCATTGTTTGTTTCCCTAAATGTAGGGAAAGTGACCATAGTCTTCAGTTTCCATCTTATTTTGATGACTTCTACATCGTCAGTAGACGAATTCAATCATGTTATCCTCCTAGCCCTCATAACCAGAGCAAGCTGCCTTTACTCCTGGTATCTTCATCAGTGCTCCTGTCTCAAACCCTCATCCGTCCCCATCTCAGAGAAATTGCTTTTTAAACTCACACAAATTATTTCAACTCTCTCACTGCTCTCTAGAGAGGAGTAGAGGGAAATATGGGACATGAACAGGGACATAATGAGAGAGTAAAAACCACCAGGACTTTAAATGTTAAAATCAACAAAATATGCAAAATGCCTTGAGGCAATGTAATATCACTGTCTCACAGAAGGCAGAAAATTACTAGGAGAAATTTAAATGATGTGCTGGAGAATGTCAACTGCATTCAGAATGGAGCTTTGGATTTTTATAGGAATTGAATACACATTTCAATCATTAAAATGAAATGCTCTGAAATTGTTTCAGATTGAACTTTACCTAGGCCGGGGAAGAAATTACAATTAAATGTATCATGCTAAGTTTTGCATTTATGAAATCAGACATGGGGGTTTCTGAGAAAAAAAGAAAAATGCTAAGTTTGTACCTAAAGCCCTCTCCATGCCTAGAGCCTCAAGGTTAGGGATCAAAATTATACCTCCATATCCACTTCATTAAAACCCTGTGGGGAAAGAGGTGGATATGACCTGCGGGGGCTGCTAGGGTGAGTTATAACCAGAAGGTAACACATATTGCATCCTCCCCACAGCGATCTGTTTTTAGGTATTTCTTCTTAACATCCCAGGACCCCCTGCTTCACGATACCTTCACTGTTGGGCTTATGAGCTTTATTTGGTGGTCACATTCTGCTTTTCTATTTCTAATCTCAGTATGTTTCTATTTTGTTGTTTTTGGTCCCCCTCAGATTCAGGTATCTGGGCCTCCAAACTGAATCCAATTCCTCATTGTGTCTTTTTAATTAAGGATGTGGATGAGACGTCCTTGACCTTGGACAGTGACCAGTTGCATGACCCGGTCAACAAGGGGGGCCCAGATCCTTTTGGGGGCATCTCCTGACACATTTACTCATAAGCTGGACCTTTCTGTGGCTCTTGCTCACAGACACACAAAATCTCAAAGACAAAAGGCTGTACCAGGTGGATCACCTCCAAAGGTTTTTTTTTCACATTCAGTTTTCGCAAATACTATTTTTTTTTTAAATGTTGGAGAGGCTTCCTGGCTATTCATTTCTAGTTTACCTCATGCTCACAGATTTCTTCAGGATAAGCCCCTTTCCACCGAGAGTTTACCTGGAAAGCTATTGAGGGACAATGCTCTTAAGACTCTTAGGAATCCCTTTGTCTGACTGGAAGCCATGACCCTAAGGTCCTCTGAGGCCCTTCTGCCTGTTGGAAAGGTGCCAGGAGGCACTGCCTTAGGTCTTTCTGATAATCCTCTAGTCACATTTTGGATTTAATCTATGACCTGAGATCCTTTCCTATTTTGAGAAGCTGTTGCTAGCCGAAAAGCCTATTTTGGGACCCTGGGGGGCTCAGGGGTTGAGTGTCTGCCTTTGGCTCAGGTCGTGATCCTGGATTCCCGGGATCGAGTCCTGCATCGGGCTCCCTGCAGGGAGCCTGCTTCTCCCTCTGCCTGTGTCTCTGTCTCTCTCTCTCTGTGGGTCTCTCATGAATAAATAAATACAATCTTAAAAAAAAAAAAGAAGTCTATTTTCGGGGTCTTTTCTCAGTCCAACTCCAAACTTGGAGAATTTGCTTTTTAGTTCATCTCTTCTCTCATTTTTGGATAGGCAGCTTGGAGAAACCAGGCACTACTCTCAACATTCTGCCTAGAAGTTTCCTTAGCTGGATCATCAAGTTCATTAGGTACATCTGCTATTTTCCATGTTACCTCAGATGACAGCTTTGCTCAACTTTCTGTCGCTACATGGAATATAGTATTCCATATTACGTTCCTTACTTTTCTTCACGATTCCACAGACAGCCTTCATGAGATCTTTAAGGTTCTACTAAACTTTTCTTCAGGCCCTTTAAGCTTTTCTTAAAAGGCTCATCAAGACTCTCCTGATGTCTGTTTGGTCTTAAACCCATTGTCACCTGTTTTTTTTAATGGCACCCACCTTCGGGTACCAAATTCTGTTCCGGTTCTCTATTCGCTGCATAACAATTTCTGGATCAAAGTGGACAGCAGTAATTTCACTACCTCTTGCAGGTCGGTGAGTGTGGGGTCTGGGAAGGGCTGGCCCATAGCACTGGCTCGGGGCCTCCCACAAGGCCGTCGGAGCGTGGCTGGAGCTGGAGCAGCTGAGGGCTGCGCCCCCCTCGGTTTTCATGTAGCATTTGGGCTTTTCCATTGGTCTTTCTGTGTCAGTGTGAGCTTCCTTACAGCCTGGTAGCCTCAGGGTAGCGGGACTGCCCACCTGGTGGCTGAGGGGGCCGCTGCGAGGGCTTGAGCAAGCAAGAAAGATGAATTGCCTTTAGTCAACTATCCTCAAAATTGTACACAGCATCTCCTACATTCAATTGGTTTCAAGAGAGTCATGAACCCACAGAGATTCAAGGGGCAAATTGTATCCCAACTCTTGAAGGAGAAGGGGAGGGGTATGCACACGTGGTTGTATTCTGTGTTCCTATGGTTAGCCCACAAAGCTTTTGCCTTTGGCCTGCAAAGATAGAGACGGTGGGGCAGCCTGGGTGGCTCTGTGGCTTAGCGCCGCCTTCAGCCCAGGGCCTGATCCTGGGGTCCCGGGATCGAGTCCCACGTCGGGCTCCCAACATGGAGCCTGCTTCTCCCTCTGCCTCTCTCTCTCTCTCTCTCTCATTTATAAAAAAAATAAAGTCTTAAAGAAAAGAAAATATTAAAAAAAAAAGATAGAGATGGTGGATCTATTGGGAACAGGCCAGGGTCCTCCAGGATGCAAGGCCCTCTGCTACCTAAGAGTAAAGTTAGAGGCTATTAGTCTTTGTGTGTATGGTAAAAGGGACACAGTGTAACATTGACCACTTTTCAACCATTTTTAAGCGAACAAATCACAATGGTGCACATTGGGTATATTCACAATGTTATATAACCACCACTACTCTTCAGCAGAGATGGTGGCTTTTGAGGGGAGGATGGGGCTCAGGAAGCTATGACCCAATGACAAGAATGAAACCGCAGCTCCTAAGGAAGACGTGTATGCTAAAATAGGAGATCTGGGGTTGGTGACCTAGGCTAAGCAAAGGGTTGGGGAGGGCTGAATGGGTTGCTTATGCATTGCTGAGAAACCCTGCTGTTAGCAGCCACCTAGGCAGAGGCTGGGCTAGAGAAGCTTAAAAGTAAATAAAGTAGGGCAGCCCCGGTGGCCCAGCTGTTTAGAGCTGCCTTCAGCCCAGGGTGAGATCCTGGAGACCCGGGATCGAGTTCCACGTCGGGCTCCCTGCGTGGAGCCTGCTTCTCCCTCTGCCTGTGTCTCTGCCCCTCTCTCTCTCTGCACCTCTCATGAATAAATAAATAAAATCTTTTTTAAAAAGGTAAATAAGACCATATTTTACTCCAATTTTGTATAGCTTACCCTACCGTTGCTTAGAGTTAAAAGTGAGCATCCTAAGCTTCAGAAACTAGAGAAAGTTGACTTTGAATTTAACTTTCAGTTTAATATATTCTTAGCAATTGTGTTCACTAGAGTGGGGGTTATTTCATTTCTGACTCCCAGAACTCCGACATTAGAACCGATAAGGAAAGTGACAAACCCATTTTCATTCTAGTATTATTATAGCTCTTTGCTGTCAGGAAAGCCAGGCTGTGTTGCTTCCCTTCTGTAGGAAATTGTCAGTTGATAGGCAAAACTTCAAGAATAATTAAAGAAATAGACTATGTACACTCTCTGGGGAAAATCAATCTTTTGCAAATGTATTTAAATGAATTCAGTATCCTTTCCTTTTAATAGTGCTTATCTGGGTGAAAACATTTATTTTAGATTTTATTATGGCACCCTGAAAACTATGATGCCTCTTTAAAAATAAATTCTACTGTAAAAGTCACAGAGGAAGCTGATTGAAAAGAAAAAAAAAATCTCAGGAACATTCCCTGTGTATCTCCTGGTATCTTATGTGCACTTAACGCTTGCCAAATAAATCTCAAAACACGTCCTGTTACCTGAGACCCTCTTGAAGTGTCTCAGTTAAATGTTTAATGCACTCCTATCTCTTATTCAACATGCCAGGAGGAAAGAGATTTGTTTTTGGCAGAGATTGGCTTTGACTCGTGCCACAGGTTAACTCAGCAGGTGCTGATGCAGCTGGGGAAATAGGGGAGGATACGCCAGCTGCCCAGAAACACTGGCCATTCTCTTGGGGAAACCAGACTTTGACGCTTGGATGTGGTCGCAGATGAATGTCAGTTCATCTCTCCCTCACTTCCTCCTCCACAAAAGCACTGAAAGATTGTTTTTATCAATATAAATGTCTTGCTCTTGGAATGCTCAAGACCATGTGTTCATGTTTAGAACCGGAGACGAGACAGCAGAGCTCTCTGGAGGGCTGACCTGGGAATCGGTAGCTCTGGTACCATCGACAGGTTTACCATGTGCTGGGCGCTAGTGGATGTAACGCATGTGCAATATTTTACTTCACAGCAGTGCTCTGTGGGTGATACAATTAAGATCTCGCTTTAAAGACAAGAAAGCCAGGATTTGGAGAGTTGAAACGACTTGCCTGTGGTCTGTCTATTGAGGTGCAAAGCCTGGAGGGACCATGTGACTTCTTGGTCAATGACTCCACCTACTACACAATGTGGGAAAAGCAGCAGATGGGTGGCAGGAGGGAGATAGAGGGGCCTTCATGCTACTCTTCATCAAATTCAGTTAATACCTAGTCACTTGGTGCCAACTGGTAAAACACGGAAGGAGTTAGATTTGCGTGGCTGATCTTAGTTGCTCTCAAGGCAGAGTAAAGTGAAGTAGAAATTGCTCAAAACCAGAAGTCAGAAGGTTCGAACTGCAGTTCCACCTCTATAGCAAACCAGCTAAGTGAACGTGGGAGGGTAACTTAGCTCTTCTATGACATGCAGAGAAAATAAAAATGAAAGATGGAGAGAGAACACTTTAAGGTCCAGATGGCTTTTGATTTGTGGTTCTAGTTTTCACTACATCCCCAGCTGCAAGCTTGCCTTTAAACAATTCTGAAAACTTGTAATGATTTTGCTCTTCAGATTAATCTAGCTGGAATCGGTGGCTGTTACTTTCAGCTAACACAGCAGGAAATACCAAGTCTGGTCCAATCTGGGTTTAACCACATCAAGATTTAAGAGCTCCACCCCCTTTGTAGACAGACCGGGTTCATAAATGGAGCGTTCTGAAGACTCAAAATTTATATTGCATTTACAGGATTTATATTTAATTGGTCTCCTTTGCTGCTGGTGGGGGTGAGGGGTCCTTCCTGGCTCCCTTCTTTCCTGCAGGACAGAGAAAGACTTCGGCTACTCCCATGCCCTTATGCAGATAATGATCCTTAACAGCAGTCTCTGATGAAACATATACCTTTTTTGTGGAATACTCCTTCTCTTCTGAGGATTTCTGAGGGCCACAGTTATCACTGATCTCTCAGTTTTCTTCTTGGCCATAGTCAATTAAGGAGATTTAGTCTAGAAAAAAAAGTTTTTTTCTCTAAAAAAACTTACTGTTACCTGCAGAATCAGATTGATAATCCTCTTCCTTTAGGATTAAAATGCCAATTTCAGGAAATGTGCTATACACAGGTTTGTTTGTTTATTCATTTATTTTTTAATGGCAGGAGTCCATCCTTCAGAGCGCCAGTATGGAATTAATGATGAGGCACTCTCTCTACTGGGATTAGGGCTTATCCCAGAAGCTGACTTCAAAGGTTAGTCCAGCCATTTATGCTGCTTAAAAATCAGTACCCAATCTTGCAGTAAGGACCTTAAGTAGTCAGTGGGGTGGTGAGGTTTCTCCAGATATCAGTGAGATACACTGACTCATGCTAACTTACGTAGACAGGGAAATTTTTTTTTTGAAATAATTATGACATCTCATGAAGTCCATGAAAATGTTGAACCATTAAACCTTTTGAATGTGGGAACCAGGAAAGACAAACCTGGAAGCAGAGATTTGTGGCCAGTTCTTTAAAAATTCTCATTTTAATGACAACTCCTAATTTCCAGCACGTCTTTTAGTTTAAATTCTGAATTTCTCATGAATGGAATCTCACTAGCACAGCTTGTCTAGGTGTGGACCCCTCTTCAATCAGCTGTGGTCCACAAAGTGATCATAACAATATGGCTGAGAGGGGGTGTCCCCTGATGATGATTCCAAGAGAAAGGAAATTAGGGGCTGGGCAAATCAAAAATATGTGGAACAATGGTCATCCTGAGGAACTGATTTAGGGAAACACTTAAAACTGCTGATTTGAGGATTAGTGTGGAAGACTAGTTACAGTGCTCATACACTCCGGATTCTGATTCCCTGGTTCCTGTGCTGCGGTGGTATTTTATCAACTTCATATACATTATCTTTCTAATAAATCCCACCTTTTTATTTTCATTAGTATTCTTACCAGTTGCTTGCAACTGAAGGACTCTGAGTAACACAGAGGTTGGTACCAGGAATGGCTGCTGTGTGTTATGGTCCCAGAATATAAATGGAGGACTGACTCCATTCTGCTCTCTTGACTGTGACTTCTAGCCCATTTCTGAGATAGCTGTGGGGCCTATTCCACTTCGGTAACCCTACAGCTTGTGAGATTTGGGGTTATTTTAGAGTTTGAATAATCTAATGCGTTGCCAGGCTTTGTTTTCACCAGAAATACAATTCTTTAAGAAATTTTCCATTGTTTGCATTCTATTTCTATTTCTTGGACCTGTGGACTAGATTTCAAAATGAGTGATATTGTAGAAACAAATCCTTTGATTCTAGTCCTGGGAGTCTATTTCTTATCAGTGGCTTTGAGATCAGGTGTTCTGACCTGTCCGTCAATTGAATGGCCTCCATCTTGGCCTGTGCCATGTCACAATCTGCAACAATTGCCTGGTGGTATATTATTTAAGGACCTTGGCTACAAGCAACAGAAATATAGTCTGGTTTGGGCAAAAAGAAACTTTATTTTAAGCAGATTGAAGAGTTAGTGGATTCTACCGGAAGCTGAAAGTATAAGATTTAGAATCTAACAGTGCAGCAGGAAGTAATTAACTATCTTGTCTGAACCACTGAAATGAAGGCCATCCATTGTATTTCTCTTACTCCCTTTGTCTTATTGTTCTCAACATTTACGTTTTCCACAGAGAGGATATGGTTCTAACTTTGGTCATCCTTCTCTTTCCCTAGGTTTGTTTTTTTTCAGTAAAGGAATTTAATTGCAATGTGAAACAATATAGATATTCTTTCTAACACTTTCTCATTGTTTCAAAATATAAAATAATTTTTAAATTAAGCAAATGTAGGGCTGATTTTCTGACTTTCCAGATTTCCATTTCATGTAGAGTAGGAACTTCTGCACTCTATTTTATTTATTTATTTATTTATTTATTTATTTATTTATTTATTTATTTATGATTTATTTATTTATGATAGACCGAGAGAGAGAGAGAGAGAGAGAGAGGCAGAGACACAGGAGGAAAGAGAAGCAGGCTCCATGCCAGGAGCCCGACGTGGGATTCGATCCCGGGACTCGAGGATTGCACCCTGGGCCAATGGCAGGCGCCAAACCGCTGAGCCACCCAGGGATCCCCTGCACTCTATTTTAAATGCTGGGAGAAAAGTTTGCCCATTCTTCTCCCCTACTTGCTTGCTCCTCCCATAAAAGCAGCTTCATTTTTGGTTAGATTGGGATAAAGGTTCATGTGTGGTTTTTACCTCTCTCTCTCCCCCTCTGTCTGTCTCTCTGTCCTTCCCCCAGTCAGATCACTGTCTCTCTGCCTTGCCTTTAATTGGTAAGCATAATCAAGTCAAGGCCTAAGGCCTGTTTTATAGAGATAGTCCTGAAAGCCTGACTTGTAAAGGGGGCTGTGAATTTTCCTAAATTTAGAATCTGAAACTTCAACTCTTGTCTGTCAATTCCAAACTCTAGATTTAGAGGAAGGTAACTGGAGGCTCCGCTTGTAGCTAATAGTCACACATATGTTCTCAAGCCCAGCTATACCAAAAGAAACAAACAACAACAAATAAATACTAGCATCATCATGTTGCATCTAATGTCTGTTTTTAATTTTGTTTGTTCCCAAAGGGAAAGTACGATAAGCTCCATTCAAAATTCCAAAGAAAGCTTTACAAGGTTTTTC
The DNA here is from genome assembly GCF_053574225.1 of Canis aureus. Taxonomy (NCBI): domain Eukaryota; kingdom Metazoa; phylum Chordata; class Mammalia; order Carnivora; family Canidae; genus Canis; species Canis aureus. The sequence continues at coordinate 67,060,858 of NC_135611.1, read as the reverse complement.
TGTGGTTCTTCTAAAAATAGATTTCCTATAAAAAGGACAAAAAAAAAAATGGATCCATCAGTAAGGTACTATCATACTGGGACTTCAATATATGTAAAATTAAAGTAACATGAGGTTGAAAATAAAATGCTGAGGAATAAACCTAACCAAGCAGGTGAAAGATTCGTATACTGAAAACTATAACACAAAGAAATCAAAGAAGACACACATAAATGGAAAGATACCCCATGTTCATGGATTGGAAGAATTAATATTGTTAAAATGCCCATTCTACCCAAAGAAATCCACAAATTCAATGAAATCCCTATGAAGACCCTAATGGCATTTTTCACAGATATAGAAAAACAATCTTGCATTTTAATGGAACCACCTAACACTCCAAATAGCAAAAGCAATCTTGAACAAGAAGAACAAAGCTAGAGGCATTACACTTCCTGATTTAAAATTATATTACAAAGCTATAGTAAGCAAAGGAGAATGGTATTGGTATAAAAAGGTATATATATATATATATATATATACTGATGGAACAAGATAGAGAGCTCAGAAATTAACCCAGACATATCCAGTCAACTAATTTTTGACAAAGGGGCCAAAATTACACAATAGGAACAGAATAGTCTCTTCAATAAATGGTGTAGGCAAAATAGGATATCCACATGCAAAAGAATTAAACTGGATCCTTCTCTTACACAGAAGCCAACTCACAACGAATTAGAGACTTAAACATAAGACTGAAACTATCAAAAAAAAAAAAAAGAGGAAAAAGAAAAAAAAAAGATCTGAGATTATCACACTCCTAGAAGGGAACCTTGGGGAAAAGCTACTCGCTATTGGTCTTGGCAATGATATTGTGGATCTGACACCAAAAACACAAGTAACAAATGCAAAAATAAATAAGTGAGACTGCTTAAAACTAAAAAGATTCTGCATAGCAAAGGATTCATAACAAAATGAAAAGGGAAGCTACAAAAAGGGAGAAAATATTTGCATATCATAAATTGGACAAGAGGTAATAATGCCAAATATATTAGGAACACAGACAACTCAATAGCAAAAAAAAACCAAAAAAAGCTCAAATTAAAAATGGGCAAATGAGGGGGACCTGGGTGGCTCAGTTGATTACTGTCTGACTCTTGATTTTGGCTCAGGTCATGATCTCAGGGTCATGAGATCAAGCCCCACGTCCAGTTCTGTGCTGGGCATGCAGTCTGCTTGAGAGTCTTTCTCCCTCTCCCTCTGCCCCTCCTCACTCTCTAAAATTAAATAAATAAATCTTTCAGGGAAAAAAAGAAGGGGCAAATGAGGGGCACCTGCTGGCTCAGTTGGTAGAGCATTCAACTCATGATCTTAGGGTTGTGAGGTCAAGCCTCACAGTGGGTATAGAGCTTACTTGATAGAAGAAGAATAAAGAAGAAGAAGAAGAAGAAGAAGAAGAAGAAGAAGAAGAAGAAGAAGAAGAAGAAGAAGAAGAAGAAGGAGAAAATAAACATAAAAATGGGTAAATGAACCAGTAGTCATTTCCCCAAAGAAAACACACAAATGCACAAGCATATGAAAAGAGGCTCAACATCATTAGTTATCAGAAAATGCAAATGGAGACCACAATGAGATATCACCTTAAACTTGTTAGAATGAGTATTACCAGAAAGTCAAAAGGTCACAAGTGCCGGTGAGGATGTGGAGAAAAGGGACTCTGTGCACTGTTGGTGGGAATGTAAATTGGCAAAAGAATTAAAGAATACTATAGAAGTTCCTTTAAAAAAATTATACATAGAATTACCACATGATCTAGCAATCCCAATTCTGGCTATATATTCAAAGGAAATAAAAATAGGATCTTGAAGACATATCTGTGCTCTCATGTTCACTGCAGCATTATTCACAACCGTCAAGATATGGCAACAACCTAAGTGTCCAGTGATGGATGAATGGATTAAAATATATGATGTGAAGGATCCCTGGGTGGCGCAGCGGTTTGGTGCCTGCCTTTGGCCCAGGGCGCGATCCTGGAGACCCGGGATCGAATCCCACGTCAGGCTCCCGGTGCATGGAGCCTGCTTCTCCCTCTGCCTGTGTCTCTGCCTCTCTCTCTCTCTCTCTGTGACTATCATAAATAAATAAAAAAATAAAAAATAAAAAAAAATAAAATATATGATGTGAGATATTCCACATATATTCATTCCATTTGAATGTTCCATTTGAATCAGCCTCAAAAAAGAAGAAAATTTCTGCCATTTATGCCAGTAGGGATGAATCTAGTATAGACTATGCTAAGTGAGATAGGCCAGAAACAGAAAGATAAATACCACATAATCTCACTTATATGTGGAATCTAAAGGAAAAAAAAAAAAGGCAAAGCGATTATATAAAAGAGTAGAATGATGGTTATCAGGGGCTGGGGGTGGGGGGGTAAAGGAAAAAGAGGAAATATTGATCAAAAGGTGCAAATTTTCAGTTATGAGTAAGTTCTAAAGACCTACTGGATAGCATGGTGACTCTGGTTAATAACAATGTGCTGTATACTTGATATTTACTAAGAAAGTAGATTTCCAGTGTCCTCACCACACACATACAAAGGTAATTATTTGAGGTGATGTATATTGTGTGATTGCATTAATGACTGCCTTAGTCATTTCATAATGTATTCATTTATCAAAACATCACATTGCCCATCTTCAAGTTTCATATCTCAATCATCCCTCAATAAAGCTGGAAAAAATAGTACATAGCTAATTCTCAAAATAATCCAATGCCAAAATGTAGCAATTCTTTAGGTTCACTAATACATAAAGAAGGTCAAATCATGTTTCGAGTCAGTTGCTCTTCTAACCAAACTACGTGCATTTATAAAATATTGTACTTGGGATTTTTTATACTTTATTTCAAGCAAAATACGACTTTGTAGAGGTCATACAGTTATGTTTTGAGGTTCTACTTATTCCTTAAACTCTGTCGTTATGTGAAATAATTCACAGCATAAGGGATTCATGTTGTAGAGATTTAAAAAGTGACGAGAAAAAGGAATATACATTTTCCCTAGTATCTTCACAGATATGCCCTTAGAGGAATCGCAGCATAAGACTTACCATCTACCATTTCTCTGTACTGTTCAGTAAGGAATTTGAGAGCAATATTTCCTCTAGACTAAGTCCAAGGAAATAACATAGTCCTTGATTGTCATTACCAATTCAATAGCAGTAGTCTAGGAATATACAGTACATGTGGCTGAATTCTCAGGAATGAGCTATAAAATCTTGCTCAGGACAAAAATATTTAGCCTCTTTACGTGGTCAATATTTACTTCAAATACAGAGTAAATAATGCTCCACGGATTAAGATTCTGAATTTCCAGTCCTGCTTCAACAGAGAAGACTCTTGATGAGACAAATGCCCTGCATTGACCTGTGGCCAGATGTGGCTACAACTTCACTCTGTTTTCTCCTATTGAGGAAAAGAGAGGCGGGTGGAGGCACAACCTCATCTAGATCAGTTTCAAATTATTCAATTAGCTACAACAAATACATGAAGGCCATTTATTTGGGTTGTTTTTTAGAAAATATCCTTAGTACAGTACTTGGAGCTGTGAAGTGCTTGCAGCTGAACTGGACGTGGACCTTTCCCTTCAGAATTTTAAATCCAGAAACTGAGAAAAGGATACAAGAGGCCACATAATAAGAGATGGTCAGTTACTGAGACTTCTATGAAAGAAGAGATTTTTGAAAATAGTTTAAAGGTCAAAAAAGACTTCATGGAGGTAAAAGAATCCTAGTTGGAACTTAAATGATGAACATAGGAGACATTATTTATTCCCACCCAGGATCTCTTTGCCTTTCTCTAAGGAATCCATTCTTCCCTCCCCGTCTCTCCAGCTGTTTCATACCCAGGGTGGGAATGGGGCTGGGGCCCGACCTGGCCAGAGGGCTGCGGTCACGTGGCCACCGAGGTTGTTCCGGGGGGAATGCCTAACTTGGTCAGGTTGCTGAGAAATGCAGACGATTGCAATCTTTCCCACCCCATAAGGGACACATGCTCCGAAAGAGTGAGGGTGACTTTGCCAAAATGACGGGATTCATGGCAGGAGCCCTGGAGTTGTGAGCTGGGTTCTGGAGGCCTTAACTTCCATACTAAACAGGTTGGACTTAGTGAGACAAACAAAGATTTTGTAGGAAAGTTCTAGAATACCAAAAGGCATATGGCACTTGTCATATTTTCAGGAAGATCATAGCTTTTCTTTTTACATTGGCTTAATGCTTTTCAATGTTTTCCAGTCATATATTGTGTCTGTTCATAATTCAACTTAGACCACAGAAGCAAGTCATAGTCTAGATGTCTAAGTTTTCTCAAAGGAGGGCTCAGATTTCCAGACTAGTCCTGGACATAAGGGATTCTGGGATGATATGGAAGCTTGGAAACAGCAAGGTGACTTCCATAGTTCTTCCATCCTTTTAAGCTAAGTACATCCTTCAGGTTGGATTGGAGTAGGGCTTCCAAAGGAAGGTGAGACAGGGGGGATAAGCTTTGTCCATGGTTGCTCATGACATTTTTTTTGCGAGCATATCTGACTGTCCACTGCTGGCAAATAAACAAATATTAGTCTGTTAGCTCCGTGAGTGAAGAGATCATGGCCTGTTTGGGGTTAGTAGAATCTCTAACAACTAGCTCAGGGCCTGGCATATGGTACAAGTGCAGCAAACATCTGTCAAATAAATGAATAAATGAGTATATTGCTTTGGTTATTTCAACTTTATAATTTTATTTAGACAACTAAGGCCATAAGCTTATGAACTTATTTAATAAATTTAATGAATTACAATAATAATTATATTTATCATAATGAACACCTGGTTAGCTTAAGGACTAGACCATTACCACTAACTTTGAGGTCCTTGAACACAACACATCTCTTTCCTGCTCCTCTACAATTTTTGTAGTATTCTGATTCGTGTATTTCTTATTTCTTCGCTTATAACACTATATATTAATTGAAATATACATTTGCATTAGATGTTATTATATTTGTATTTTTTCGTGACCTCTTTTATTCTCATCTCTGAAATTCACTCCTGTTGGTGTGTACATTTGTATGTAATTTGTTTTTCACTCTGCATGGTATTTGAATGCAGGAATAGACCCTGATGCACTTATTCATTCTACCATTGTTTAAAATTCTTTTTCCAGTTCTTGTACATATTCATATGTTAGCATGTATTTGAATACTTCCACAACAGCAGAACATAATTATTAACTTGGAATTTAATGCTCATATGTATTCTTCAGTCTCTCTTTTGTATCTCAGAAAAGATAATGAGGCATCTCACTGCTAGGTGATAAAGAGCTTATAAAAGTGATAATTGCCCAAGAATTCCAGGATAGAACTCACACTTTGACAAAAGAATCTAACTCTATTATTATGAATAATATGTATGTTATGGACACAGTGATTATATAACTGTATCACATATTTATGTATGAATGAATAGTATAGCCATACTGAGGGAGATGAAGATAAGCCTTTTACTTCATTTGTTCTTAAGGATTTCATGTGTAGAAAAGAGAAAAAAAGAAAGAAAAAACAGAATGAATGAAAGAAAGAGAAAGAAGGAAAGAGAAAGAAGAGAAAGAAAGAAAGAAAGAAAGAAAGAAAGAAAGAAAGAAAAAGGAAGAAAAGAAAGAGGGAAAGAAAGAAAGAGAAAGAAAGGGAAAGAAATTGGATGTGCTAAAAAGTAAAAAAATCTAAAGTCATTCTTTTTATATAAAGTGAATCTGTAAATGTCTCACACTGCTATCCTTTTAATCCCTTTCTTTGAGACTTTTACTTGGGGTAGGGGGAGGTATGGTTTCTCAACAAATTGGTTTCTTTCCGTAAGTAGTTCCTGACTCAGGTTATCATGTCACTAGATATATAACTTTTGTAACTTCGGAAATTATCTCAGCTCGTCTATTATGTGCCTAGTTTGTAGACTAGGGGAACTTTGAGAAATATAATAACCTCATCCATATATATTGCTTATTTGCCAAGTGAGCAAAATACTGTCTTCAGTTATTAAAATACTTTAGGAAGTAGGAATCCTGACCAACCTACAATACTCACCATATTTTATATATATATAAGTATGATATTTATATATCATATGTAATATGATATATAATATGATATATTTATATATCATATATATATATGAGAGAGAGAGGCATTGGTCATTATGTTACATTTAGATATTTGCTTATCTTTGTTGGTGTCTCTATCACTCTCCCTATAATCAATCTGCTATTGATACTCCAGAGTTTTAGTCACCTGGTCCCTTTCTCAGTCTGGTGGTACCAGCTGAAAAAAAGTTTAGAATGAACAATATATGTTATCTGGCAGGTTAAGCAGAGGGTCTATTGCTCACAAAATTGGCTTGGATTAAAGAAATACACAGCCTCAGTTAAATTTACCAAACTAAATAATTCACATTTAACATGCATTTAGTATTTCATTTTCTAATAGATTTTATTTTATAATTTATATTTAATATAATTTAACATTTTTAAGTCTGAAATGAAAAACTTGATCTTTTAAAGAGACTAGAACTTAATATTTAATTTGTAATGCAAAATTATTTTAAATCTATTAAAATGAATTTTCCTGATGCTTCAGACTGAGTTGTTTCTCAGAGACTCTGCTCTCCCACTGATATGTAAACGACATCCCTGCTTATCTTTCCCATAGAACAAGTACGTGAGAAAGAGAAAAGAAGTGGTAAAGCGTGACTGTCTTTTCTACAGGCATCCTGCAGTTGCTGAATAATGCCATGTAAATGTCAGGAGAAAACCGTAGAGTTCTATCCCAGAAACTTCAGCATTTGGAGAGAGAAAATGGAATATAGCTTTTATGAGGAAGGAGTTTTCATGCTGATCCGTCATTACAGTTCTGAAGGAAGGGGCTGAGCTCTGCAGCCAAGGAAATGTCAGTGCAGGGTTCGCGGGCTGCCCCCATCCACACGGTCCCTCTTTGCAGCATCCACGTGTCAGCCTGGGCCCTGGCTCTGCACGACCTGGCGATGGGCCGAAGTCCATGGAAAAGTAGCCATCCTTTGAGGAAACCCTCCACAGGGTGAGTGGGGCTGGCTACCCAACCACCACTTACATCTCAAAATTAGCCTCAGGAACACTGTCCCTGGAGAACCCCATACCGTACTCCAGCCCCCGGGCTGGGTGTCCCTCCTGTGTGTTCCCATAGAGTAGCCTGTTCACCCCCACGGAGAGCTGTATACACTAGACTCGGATTCTCAAGCTCTGTGCATGCTCTGCTAAAATGCAACTTCACCTGAGGGCTGTTTATGCCCTTAGTGCCTTTTATGATGACAGATGCAGAGGAAGGTTCAACAAATGTTTGCAGGAAAAGACAATTAAGCCTTAGGGTAGAGAAAAGGATAACCACAAGGAGAAAGCTACCTGGGAAGAAATGTGAGCCCTGCATTGAGCTTCACTCAAAAGATGAATTAGCAGGCTGGGAGCCGGGGCTTTGACACCGGGACCCTGGACCCTGCGGAAGGGGCACACCCACCGGCTGGGAGATGCTTATGCAGAGAAACCAGAGGAGGGAGGGAGAGGTTTTGATTGAGCAAGCCTTTTAATGACGTGCCATGTGGATTTGGACAATATGAAGAGGTAGTTTTGCAGCAGGCTTTAATTTTCTTTCTTAATTATTAACATACTTTCTAGATTATTAAAATAATTCATACTTGCTATAAATTTAAAATGTGCATAATCCTCTCTCCAGCTGGAGATGGGAGAAGGAGGTGCTTCGAGCACTGCAGGTTGGGAGCCAGGTATCGCTCCGGGGGCCCCGACGGTGGGCACCCCAGGAGCTTGCCCCTCAAGCACCTCTGTCTCCTTTTGTTGGTGACAGCACACCGATTTTCCTTTGAGACCTCTCTTCTCCCAAGTCTATTGTTGTGACTTACCTGGGACAACAGCCTAATAAAAATCCATGAACGTGACTTGGGCAACCAGCGCATTTCCCATGCCTGAGCCACAATGTCCTGTTGAGAGGTGGACATGCAGCCCAGCTGGAATCGGTCAGAGCTTCTCCTGGTACTTCCGCTGGCACAACTAGGAGAAAGGAGTGCTCCTTCCATCGCCCTTGGGTCTGTGGAGATAGAGGGCTTGAGTTGTCAGGTGTTGCCCCTACAGCACCAACTCACTGAAATGCACCCCCAGCACCAGAAGGAGCTCGGAGGAGGTACCAGGAGCCAGAAGCAGTTCATCCTGTAGCTACAACTGCTTCCTAACTCACCAATGACTTGAAGCAATAAATTCCACATTTTAGCTAAGCCGAAATTAGGGAGCGATTCCTATTTTCTAGGAAAGGCCTCATTTCTTGCCACTTCAGAAATAAACAACGAGGAGAATGTTTTAGAAAATCAAGGGATTTCGATGCCAGTCAGGACGATCCATCTCCAAGTTTAGTCTCGGGAGGTTTTATTTGCTTATCTGTTGGTCTTTATGTTCAGCTAGTTCTGCTCACTTTTTAGCGAAGTAGCTGCTGAGTGTTTAACAAAGGAATGGACACCTTGAGCAAAGCTTGTTTTTAGCTTTTTTTTTCTTTTTTCTCCAACGCTACTTCTCTTAGGGCAGATATGATTAGCAACCATAGCATTAGCTGTAACTCTATCTTTTCTTTCCTTTTAGGTGGGCTAATGGGCAAGGCCATCTCTGGTCTTTGGTAGAAACATCGAGAGGCAAGCTCAGGGTTTGAACAGAGATTTCTTCTCTGCAGGAAACTTTCCAAGCATGTTGCAGTTATTGGAATAACGTGAAATGCATCTTTTTGAGAGAGATGCCCTCAACCACTGGCGATGCTTACAAAAGCTTTCAGTCACAAGTCTTTATTCCTACTTTTCCTAAAAGAAAGGAGCAAATGTCGCTTACAGGATGTGGCCACAAGTCCTGTGGAGCACACTGCTTGAGTTGAGCTCCTGTCACGTACAACCTATTTCTTGCAACAGAGAGTCCCCAAATAATAACCGCTGAAGAGTAAACTGCTAAAGTTTTGTTGTTTGAGGTATGGTTGACAAAAAAAAAAAAATGTTATGTTCATTTCAGAGAAGTGTTTTAATGAAGGGAGGAATTTGGTCAGATTAATACTTTAGAAAGGTCAAGTGGACTTCACAGTGAGGAAGGCTGTTTTAGGAACTAAGAGCTTTTACCCTCATGTAGGCAAGAGATGGTGGTGGCCTTCATCACGTAGGTGCTAAATAGCCTTGGGGAGAAGTAGAAGGTGGGAGAAATATCCCAGCAATACACCTGGATGTCGTCACTGATTGTTTGATAAGAGGGTATGATGGAGAGGAAAATGTCACTGAGAAGACCCAGGATTCTGGCTTGAAAATTGTATGGAGGTTGTTGCTATTTTGAGAGAGAGAGTATAGGAGGACAGAACAGATATTGGAGGTGGAGGGTGGGGAGCAGAGGAAACAAAACATTCAATTTGGGGCATGTTGAATATAAAATTTGAAAAATATCCAAAAAGTCTTGTATAGGTCTGGATCTCAGTAAAGAATTAGGGCCAGAGACACATATTTAGAAGCCATTGCTGTTCTGGTACAGGTCAGAGGTCATAATGGAGAGCCCTTTAATTGATTTACTTTTGGTCAATACTTCCTTTTCTGAGAGTAAGTCACAAACTTTTGGTAAAAACATCAGGTAATTTCACATAAAAGTATTAATTTGGCCATCACTTTTAAAAATGCAAATTAACTGCGAGCATGTGAAGGTGATTTCACAAGAAAACATCATTCTTTTTATTATTATTATTTTTAAAAGCCAGGACCACAGGGTTTATCATTTTTCCTGACAACAATTGGCCAGAGATGGGACAGCCTGCTCTCCATTGGGCCCTTTGTCCAAGAAACCTTGTTTTCTTAAACTTGGCCCTTTTGGTGCTTCATCTTACATCATACATTGATTGCATTTAAGGTAAAAATTGCATTTAATACCCCAAATAAATGTGAGCAAGAAGACAATATTTAAAAGGAAGGGAAAAAGGAAGCTATGTATCTGACCTAGAAAGAGCAAGTAGAAAAATAGAATGAAAACTGAGGCGAGCCAAGTAAAGAGAGTATTTCAAGGAAAAGAGCGTAGCCATGAGTATAAAGGTAAGATAAGGACAATAAAAATGTCCACCAGATAATAAAGAGGGATAGAGTAATAGGCAGCTTAGGTGAAAGCAGTGAAATGAAAGTGTTAGAAATGACAGAATTAAAAAAGTAATCTTTCTTTATGCAAAAGAAAACAGTATTTCATTGGCTTTGAATCTTTTTAATTTTTCTAATAAAACCACTCAAGCATATTAAACATATAACATTTGGTACCTATTCTAGACTTTGTTTCCTCTGCTGTTTCTCCTTTCTACTTAATTTTTAACATTATGTTGTTGGCATTTTTCTCATGTCAACACTTTTCTTTGAAAACACGCTTTCTAGTGGCAGCGCAGCCTACAATCATGGGGATAACTTATGTAGATAACCTCCATTCTTGCACTTTAGATCCCCCCCACCCCTTTTCTTTTGCCAAAGTAATAAATGCCTCAATCAATGGTATAAATAACTCTGTGTGTGTATCTGATTAGGTTTAGATGTAAAATCACTCGATCAAACTGATTTCAGGATAGATTCACTTCGCAGTGCCTGTGATGACCTACTCCACCCTGAGCCATCCATGGGTTTGATGAATTAAATGTATGGTCGTTCTCTTACTTATTGGGTAAATTGACCTTTGGACGACGCACGTTCGAACTGCACTGGTCCACTTGTACGCTTTTATTGTATTTTATGTTTTTGGCTACAAAAAGCTTCACTGTGTGTATTTGGTCCCTGGCTAAGGAGTGGGCTCCAGGGTCATTAGAAAGCTGCCCGGTGGTTGCAGGAGCCCCGACCTTAGAGGGCTGGTGGGCTCTGTCCCTCGGGTGACAGTGGGCCTTGGGACACAGAAGGCCCTGGCAGCCTGCGGGGGACTCCGGGGTGGGTGGCCCCCATCTCTTCCCAGAGCCTCTCCCCTGTTATCCCGGAATGGGGTGCTGACCTCTCTGCATCTCTCTGTCAATATAGGCTGTTTTCTTCTTCCCCGTGGCCAGTCAAGCACCCTCTTTCACTATGCGTCCCATCTGCTGTGAAAGCCAACGGTTGAGTTCTTCATTTCAGTTATTGTTACTTTTCAACTCTAGAATTTCGTTTGATACCTTTATATTTTATTTTTTATAAGAGATGTTATTTATTTATTCATGAGAGACCCAGAGAGAGAGGCAGAGACACAGGCCCAGGGAGAAGCAGGCTCCCTTCAGGGGAGCCCAGTGTGGGACTTGATCCTGGGACCCTGGGGTCATGACCTGAGCCAAAGGCAGACGCTCAACCCCTGAGCCCCCCAGGGGTCCCTCAATTGGTACTTTTTAAAAAATAATTGGCAGTTCTCCACTGAAATTCTCCTTCTTGTCTTCTAGTTTCCCACATGTTAATTTAAATGATTTTAAACGGCATGTCTCATGACTCCGTATCTGAGCTTTTTGAATTATTAGATCTTGGACATTGTGTTTAAAAATACTATAGGGTTCTGGTGGCTTTCCCCACTGACAGGATTGACTTTTACTTTTGTCCCGCAGCTCAAATGGGGCAGATCACCTTCCTGCAATGGGGGCTGAGCTAACTGATCTGGGCCGGGGTGTTCGCAAGGCCTGTCTATTAATAGTCACCCCTGCCTTTTAGCGAGTAGCCCTCAGGGGCCCCAGCTGAACACCCAGGGCACTTACCGGAATCCTTCCTCCCCCTTAGCAGGCCCTTTTTTCCCACCAGAGAGACCGCTAGAAAGTGCTGCTTGGTTTTTGTCAGCTTTTTAGCGATAACTTTCTAACTGGTCTCATACAACCAACCCTGTACTGGTTTTGAATGGGCAAGCCAAACCCTGAAGGGGAAAAGTGGTGCTGAACCACTCATTTCTCTGTTTCCCTGGATGCCTTGTTAGCCCCACTTTCCAATTTTTCTCTCCCTGGCTGTGTGAAACTGCTTAACATTCAACTTCCCTCCCCCTCAGCCATCACTTAGGCTCTGCTCCTGGGCTCCTCTCTTGATGCCAATTATTAATCTACAAATGCAAAGAGATACAGAAGGTTGGGTTCCCCTCCTTGTGTTTCCCTGCCTTTCTGGTCTTGGCCTCTCCAGTCCCACCTGCTCTGATAGCTCTGCGGTGCCTTCAAACAGTGTCAAAAAATCATTCCTTTTCTAGTTGCCCTTTGTTGGAGAGTTGGTCAGATACAAGCTGGTAGTCGGGAGCAGAAGTCCTTGAATATTTTTATTTTGTATATTGATTAATAAGTGCTCTTTATACATCCAGGATGCCAACTCTTAATTTGAAGTATGTGCTTTTCTCCTATTTTGTTAAGGCTTCTTTTTGATTCAGAGACCTATTTCCTAGGTCTATCATCAAATCTATTAGTCTTCTCCTTTAAGACGTCCATTAATACTTAGAAAAGCTTCTTGCCTTGCTCTCTCCAGACATTTTTCTATTTTTTCCTTTTTAAAATTTTTATTTAAATTTAATTTTGTTGCATAGGATTTTAGGGAACTACCTTGTATTCAAAAATTTATTTGACAACTGTTTGTTGCATAGGACATTCTTTTCTACTGCTTTGGAATTTCACCTTTTTCATTTAGTACATTCTTGTTTGCATTCTGCTTTGTTTCTAAGCTCTCATTAAACTAGTTATTATTGCACTTGTAATTTACTGTTTCAGTTGTTCAATTTTATTTTTTTGTGATTTATATTTTTTAAGATTTTATTTATTTGGGAGACAGAGATTGAGCAGGGGAGAGGAGCAGAAGGAGAGGGACAAACAGACTCCCTGCTGAGCAGGAAGCCTGACGAAGTGGGGCTGGATCCCAGGACCTCAGGATCATGACCTGAGCTGAAGGCAGGCATTTAACCAACTGAGCCACCCAGGTGCCCCTCAGTTGTTCAGCTTTATTTATTTTTATTTTATTTTATTTTATTTTATTATTTTATTTTATTTTATTAAGATTTTATTTATTTATTCATGAGAGACATAGAGAGAGGCAGAGACACAGGCAGAGGGAGAAGCAGGCTCCATGCAGGGAGCCCGATTTGGGACTCGATCCCGGGACTCCAGGATCACGCCCTGGGCTGAAGGCAGGCGCTAAACTGCTGAGCCACCCAGGGATCCCAACTGAGTCAATTACTAATGATAAGCCATCCAATGTGACCTTGCTAAAGATTCCTCTGTCTAAACCAGATTTTTTTTTTTTTTAAAGATTTTATTTAAGTTCAGCTTTAGCCATCTATTTTACTACCTGGTGAATCAAGTACCTTTTCATACTTTGTCAGTTTTGTCTTGGCTGTTCTGGTCAGGATTTCCTTGCTTACCAGGTTAGAAGTGATTTCCATCTAGACTAAAGTAGTAACAGCAGAAAAAATAAATAAATAAATAAAAAATAAAGTAGTAACAGTGGAGATACTGAACAAGAGCAGAATGAGTGAGACCAAGTATAGGGCTTGAGGGATTTGGAGGCCAGAAATGGCCTCTCCCATGATGTAGCCTTCAGGTTTGGGAAACTGAGAGAATGTTAGCATAATTAACTAAGATTTATAATTTAAGAGAATCGGGATGTAACAGAAACCAAGGGTCATGTGTTGAAAGACCAGAAGCAGGGGTAGCATAGATAATGGTAAGATATTGGTGATGTTTAAAAAAAAAAAAAAGCTTTACTGGCTGGTAGAAAAGAATGTTGACTTGGGAAAATTAAAAAAAAAAAAAAAGCAAGTGAGGTCAGGTGAAGCAAGTGGAGTAGGTGTGAAATGAAATTTCTCATAGCACCAGTTCCAAAGGATGTATGATTTTTAAGGACCAGACCACACCCAGCAGCCTTTCTTAAACCTGTTCTATGGTGTGAGATGTGCTGTTAGGCTGTAAACAGTATTTGCAGCCAATTTGAAGAGCCTGAGCTCGGGAGGCACACTGATCGAGTTTGAGGAGTTCTGGGGGACAAAATAGTTGCAAGTGAGGGATTAGGAAGCTACTAGTGAAAAACCATTAACATGACCCTGTAAGTAAATTCTCATTTCGCCAAGAAAGAAATGAAGCCACGCAGGTTACTGCAAATGTCAAATATGATCATAAGAGCTGAAAGCGTTTTGCAAGCTCTATACCAACATAGGGCTGTGTTTTTATCTCTTGGTCATTTGTGTGAAGGATACGGTGGAGCTTGGGGAGCCCTGACCCCGTCTGTCTGGGTATCCTCCCTGCAGCCTGAGGCTGCGACAGCTGCTCAACCGAGAGCCAGGAGTCCAATTTATAGGAGAATGTGCAGCTTCTTAGCATCTTTCACTTGTATCCCTACCAACTAGTCTTCCTTTAGTCATCCCTAAAGAGGCTTGGAAAATAGCAGCTTGAGTTGTCTACACTAGGTCTCACCCATTGTTTCAGCTAAAGGCAAGGGGCCGAGAGGGAGGAGATCTTTGAGATCTGTTTCAACGAGGCTCTATTGCTTCCTTTGACTTTGGGCATTTCCCTCTCCCAAAAATTTGGGCCACAGAATCAGACGTGCAGAATTTCAGCCTGGGAACAAATCGTTGGATTCATTGGATTCCTTCTCCTTTTGTTTTTCTTTTCATTTAATCATCGAGCCAAATGAAGAACAGAGAAGACAAGGCTGAAATCACCTTGGTGTGTACACCAAAAGCGGAGCTAGATCCAGGAAACCCAGTTTCCTTACAACAGATTCAGACACTTTCACTATACTGCGGTGATCACTAAATTCATGTTAATTTGCCGGATTAATTTACTGCATCACTTTGCATATTGTGCCCTTCCCCCACCTCCTTTAAGATTCAGCAATATTTCTAATGCAGAAGAATAAAAAGTGGTTTCGATCCTCTCTCCTCAGAGCATCAGATTTCTCAAAAGAGCTGACACAAGGCACTTTTGTAACCAAATTTAATATGAAAGCACTGAGAGTATGCAAATAAGGCATAAAGCCAGACTTTGGAAATGAGCTAAAGACATCAGGAATGAACATGGTGCCATTTTGGAGATGAGCCTCCAGGCCTGTTCTCCTGTTCTTTCCTGGTTCAACAGCCACAAGCAGCCCTACCTCCAAACAGTGTGGCCCGTGCTGTGCATGCACACCTGGCCTCGCCACACACAGAGGGAGCTTTGTATCAACTCTCGTTTTGGTTTTTTTTTTTTTTTGGCATTGTCTGTTCAGACGTGCTTACCACGTTCCCCGCCCCCCCCCATCCTGTTCTGCTTCAGTGTCAGAAGGAAATGAAGCCACAATGAGAACAAAAAGAGCTATCACACCTTTTGTCCCCTGCCTCCTCCTCCCTCCTCACAGTCCTCCCCACATCGAACTACTCCACCCCAGTTGGACTCAAGCGTGACATCCTCACCTGCCTGAAGGAGGAATGATAAGCCAGGACACCTGCCAACAAGTGACCCCCCGACGCCAGAAGCTTCTGTAAGTGCCAGGTCTGCACATGACCCAAGCCAGAGCAATGGCATTGTCCTTGGAAGAGTTCGTACACTCCCTCGACCTCAGGACCCTGCCAAGAGTCCTAGAAGTCCAGTCAGGCATCTATTTTGAAGGTAAGCACCCTCCCATCTCTTGGCTGGCGAGAAAGTGCTTAGAAGACTTGCACTCTTGGGATCTGGAGGGGGGGAAATTTTAATAGAAAATATATGAGTTCCATGGGAAGAAAGGTCATCATCACCCAAGAGAGGAAGTAATTAACTGACGAAGGGCTACGATCCAAGAGTGCTCCAGAGAAGAAGCGAGATAGGATTCTGGGGTAGGTAGGGAAAAGGAATTGAGTGAAGGTTTTTGAGGGTTTTTTTGTAGGCCTTCAAACAGTCTATCATGAATGGTGGATTATTTATCTCTTCTTTGAAATGAGTGATTATTCCAGGAGTGGAAAGTTACTATTCATGTTTATGTTTCCAAAATATAAAAAAATAAAATTTAGTGATCTTTTTAAAGCAATTATTAAAAACACAATGCTAAAAAAATAAAAAAAATAAAAAAAAATAAAAACACAATGCTTAGGACGAAAAACTAAGCAGCCTCTTAATCACTTCACAATATTGCTTATACCATTGTTTCTCTCACTTTTTCTGTAGTGGCCTAAATCCTAATTCCTTAAATAATGATGTTCTTATTTGAAGGTATAAAAATTAGTGTCTACCAATCACAAGATAATTTTTAAGAATCTATGTTGTAAAGTCAGAGTTCAATTAAGATTCTCGAATAATGAGTTAGTGTGTTTTGATGTGACTTACTATGTAAATTCAGTAAGTAAAAGAATGGTAAAGCCTACAAAATATACCCTCGCATCTTTAAGGAGTGAGTTTGAATACACGCAAGACAAAGAGTTATTTTCTAGGAAAATACATTTCTGGTCACAATAGTGGTAGAATTAGATCCAGAAGAACTACTGGGAAATTAAGTCAAAGAGCTGTTGGTAGGCAAATCTTTCCCATTCATAGACAAAGTAATGTTTTAGATATTATATTATGAAATAAAGATTGACAACTGTCACATTTAGTTCAGACACACACACACACACTCACCTGCTGTCATCATCAGCTTAATGCAGAGTTTTGTTTAATTCATTTGTAAATTATGTGAAGTATTTTGAAATCTATACAATATTATGAAATCTGTCTTTGTTCCTAAGCCAGCCCCAAATCATTTTTTATCTCATGGTTTGTGCTTTTGAAGCTTTGCATATGAAATTACAAAGATATTTTTTATTACTGTATATAAACATTACAGTTTTTTATTTCTCACTTAGTCTTTAACCCACTTGGAGGATGCTTCATGATGCAAGGTAGAGGTATCCAATTTTAGATTTTTCCATATAAAAAAACCTGATTTCCCAGGACCATTTACTAAGCTAGTCATCCTTTCCCAATTGTTTTGTGTTGTTACTTTAAATCCTATTTTGTATTCACATCTGGACTAGTCTGTCTCTGAAATATTTCTCCTATTCCACTGCTCTATTTTTTTTTTAGTTGTGCCCAAATCACCCTGTGAGTATAATGCTGGTTCTGGGCTAAATGTTAAAATATATTTCATGTATAGACCAGCCCCTTGTTTTTTACTCCTTTTTTCTAAATCGACTTAGCTATTCATAGACCTTTTAATCAGTTTTCAAAGAAATTAATTAGTTACTTAAGAAATCCTAAAAGAGGGATGCCTGGGTAGCTCAGCAGTTGAAGGTCTGCCTTAGGCTCAGGGCATAACCCCAGGGTCCTAGGATCGAGTCCCACATTGGGCTCCTGGCATGGAACCTGCTTCTCCCTCTACCTGTGTCTCTGCCTCTTGCTCTCTGTGTATCTCATGAATAAATAAATAAAGTATTTTAAAAAAAGAAGAAATCCTACTAGATTTTGCATCAGATTGTAATGAGTTTATAGATTAACTTGAGAAGATTCGGCATTTTTATGTTGCCTTACAAAAGAACATAACATGTCTTTCCACGTGTTCTGATCATCTTCATTCTTTAATACTTTACTACTATGTTATACTTCAAATAAGAGACAGGAGTGTACATCTTGATGAATTTTCACAAAATAAACACATTTATATGTCACAAGTCACAAAATAGAAAATTACAAATATTATTCTGAAAGCCCTAGTTTGTGCCCTTTCTCAATTATTATCCACCAGCTTCCCCAAAAGTAACCATTATCCTGACTTTTGTCCATTTATGAACTTTATATAAATGAAAAATGGGGCAGCCCAGGTGGCTCAGCGGTTTAGTGCTGCCTTCGGCCCAGGGTGTGATCCTGGAGACCCCGGATCGAGTCCCGTGTCGGGCTCCCTGCATGGAGCCTGCTTCTCCCTCTGCCTGTGTCTCTGCCTCTCTCTCTCTCATGAATAAATAAATAAAATCTTTTAAAAAAATGAAAAATGATAGTATGTATTCTTTTCGGGTTGGCATATATGTTCAACATTACCTTTGTAAAATTAATCCACGATGTTCTATATAGCTTATTCCTTTCAGTGTGTATGATAGTCTCTTGGTTAACCATATCACAATTTATTTATCCATCCTATTGCTAATGGGCATTTGGATTATTTCCAGTTTGGAGCTGTTCCTAGTAACGTTGTCAGGAACATTCTTGTACGAGTATGTTCACACGTATATACATGTATGTTCACATTTCTGTGCATTTAGTTGGGTATATAAATAAGTGGAATTGCCATGTCATGTGGTACATGTATGTTCAGCCTTGATAGATAATGTTAAACAAGTTTTCAAAGTAGTTATACGAATTTGCATTCCCACCAGCAGTGTATGTATGGGAATCCCAATTGATCCATGTCTTTGGCAGTACTTGATGTTATTGGTCTTCATAATTGCAGTTATTCTGGTTGGAGTATAATGGTTTGCTCATGGTTTTAGTTTGCATCTCCCTAGTGACTAATGGGGTTGGGCACCTTTTCTGTGTTTATTGGCCTTTTGGAAATGCTACTTTATTTATTTTTTAAGGATTTTATTTTTATGTAATCTCTAAACACAGCATGGGACTCAGACTCACAAATTCAATATCAGGAGTCACATGCTCTACTGACTGAGCCAGGTGCCCCAGAAATGCTATTTTATGAAGAGATTGTTCGTGTCTCTTGCTAATTTCTTTATTGGGTTTTATAAATTCTTATTATTGATTAGACTATATATATGTGTGTGTGTGTGTGTGTGTGTGTGTGTATAGTACTGATCTTTTGTCAGTTACTTATATTGCACATATCCTCTCTTCTAGACTCACATTTCATTTTTTAAATGGCAACTTTTGATGATGGAAGTTTTAAATTTTAGTGTTAGTGTAGTTAATTTATAACTATTTTCCTTTTTGTGGGTTGTCAAAGAGATTTTCTTTATCCTAAATTCATGAAGATATTCTTTTAGCATCTACTCCATTGGTAGAGATCTGCAGTCTACCAGAATTGATTTGTTGTTGTTGTTGTTGTTGTTGTTGTTGTTGTTGAGATCAGGGTTTATTTTTTTCTTCTATGGAACCAATTGGTGAAGTAACTTTGACTGAAAAACTACCTTTTTCCTACTGCCTTACTGCATTACATTAGTAATAGACAGTGTCCATACATGTGTGGGTCTCTTTCCATTCTATTCTGTCCATTCAACTAATTACTATCCTTACATTAATTTTACCTTCTTAATTAATACAGGTTTGGAACAATATACAATTTATATTATATATGATAATGATATGATAATGATGATGCTGCAAAAGCTGTGGTTCTAAAACTTGGTTGCACATGAAACACCTGGGAAATATAAAAAATATTGATGCTGGGTCTCTCCTCAAAGATAAGGATTTAATTATGTAAGAGATAAGTTATCACCATCAGGTTTTGAAAAATCTCCCTGATGATTATAACATGCAGCCAAATTTGAGAATTATACTGTAGAATAAGTTCTTCCAATTTACTATTCTCCCTCAAGTTGGGCAGTTTGAATTTTCATATACATTTTATAATTAACTTATGAACTTCCATAAAAGTTCTTTTGGCATTTTGCTCTTGGTTTAGAGAGAATTAGCATCACTTTACATCAAGTGTTCTGATCCATAAATCTGAGATAGCTACCTAGTTATTATATAGATCTCTTCATTTTATGGCTTTTCTTGTGTGGCTTTCTTGTACTTCCTTTTTTCTTAATTTAATTTTTTTCATTCCATTATAAATAGTACCTTTTGAAACTTTCATTTTTTTGTTGTTTTTGTTGAATTCTAAAAATAATATCTTTAGATTATTTTGTATTTGCTTTGTATGCATTCATGTGCTCTATGAATATTGATGGATCTCATTTCTTCTTTCCAATTATTGTATTTTTTTCTTCAGTAAAAAAACTGACTAGTGCTTCTACTATAGTACTGAATAGGAGTAATGATAAAAGGCCTCCCTATCTCATTCACAACCAGAGAGAAGATTTCAATAATTCATTTTGAAGTATGTTTGTTTTAAGTTAAAGAAATTTCTAACTTTCTAATAATAGCTTTTTTAAAATCATGAATGTATGTTTATCACTTATTCTTTCTGTGACTTTTGTGATGATTATATTTTTTCATATTGATTGATTTTTAAAATGCTGAATAAGCCTTTTCCCTATGGAATAGAACCAATTTGGGATCACTAAATATGGTTTACTAATTCTTATTCTTTTAAGATTTTGTATCTCTCTTAGGGAATGAAATTGGCATATAATTTTTATTTCTTCTAATGTCCTAGCCATATTTTTGTACTGAGTTATGTTAAACTTAATATAACTTTATGGCTAGAGTCTTTTTCTTCTAAAGTCATATTCTTATAAAAATATGCGAATTTAGAGTTACTTCTCATTTAAATATTTAGTAGACTTCCAAATGAAACCATTTCAAGCTGGTATTTCTAACATAGAGATCTTTTTAATTTGACTTCAGATTTTTAAACAGTAAGGTCTTATCTATGAGCATAGTTTTTCTCTCATTAAAACAAAAACAGAAAACCTATCTTCTAGACTAGATATTAGAGTTCAATAAAATGTCTCCTAGACTAGTTCCTAGAATGCACACACATACATGTGTATATATATATATAGTTACAATTGTATTTCTTCTGTTTTCTCATTGGGGGTCACTGAGGTAGAGGAATGCAAGTAAATATCAACAATGCTGATGAACTCATACTAATTCTAATAGCTTACATTTTTTATTTCATTA
Organism: Canis aureus; assembly: GCF_053574225.1. Classification (NCBI taxonomy): domain Eukaryota; kingdom Metazoa; phylum Chordata; class Mammalia; order Carnivora; family Canidae; genus Canis; species Canis aureus. Next base: position 67,040,082 of record NC_135611.1, on the reverse strand, counting down.
GTTTCCTATAACCAATAGATATTGATATTATTAGAAAGTTTCAAGAGTTGGATCTCTTTCCTACTATGTTTACAACTTTTTCTTCCCTATCTTTATAATGTAGGCCTGGCCTCCAGTGCTATATAAGCAGTAATGGAAATCCTTGTCGAATTCCTAATCATAAAGGAAATGCATCAAAAATTCCTTTCAGCTCAGGGCGTGATTCCAGAGTTCTGGGATCCAGTCCCACATCAGGCTCCCTGCATGGAGCCCGCTTCTCCCTCTGCCTATGTCTCTGCCTCTCTTTCTCTGTGTCTCTCATGAATAAATAAATCTTTTAAAAAAATTCTTTAAGTGTGATATTCTAAAATCGGTATTTAACCTCCACTAAATTAAGAAGGTTTTCATTCATTCCTTACTTTCTAGGTGTTTTCATAATAAATAGGTATTGAACTCAATTTTTCCCTCATTGATTAAGATAATACTGTACTTTGATTTTTTTTAGTCTGTTAATGTACATTACCTTTAAAGAATTTTTGAGTTGAGGGGAGCTTAAGTGGCTCAGTCAATTAAGTGTCCGACTCTTGGTTTTGACTCAGGTCATGAGCTCAGAGTTCTCGAAACGAGTCAGTCAGGGGTCTACTGGAAGATATTCTCTCTCTGCCCCTGCCCTGTCACTTACACACTCCTACATCTGCACTCTCTCTCTCTCTCAAAACTAAATACATAAATCTTTTTTAAAAAAGAATTTTTGAGTTGAAGAATCCTTTCATGTTATATATACATTTTCAAAATACAGTGTAGAAGTTTGATAATGTATTTAAGATTTTTGCATTTAATAATATTTGGTGGGGTTTTTTTTTAAAGATTTGATTTATTTATTCATGAGAGACAGAGAGGCAGAGACACAGACAGAGGGAGAAGCAGGATCCCTGCAGGGAGCCTGATGCGGGAGTCAATTCCAGGACCCCAGGATCATGACCTGAGCCAAAGGCAGACATCCAACCACTGAGCCACCCAGGAGCCCTTCATATTTGACATGAGCCAATAAATTCATCTGTTTTCGATTTGAGGCAACACTAGCTTCCTAAAACTAGCTATAGAGATTTTTGTTGTTTTCTATTTTCTGGGTAATTTGCAAAAAAAAAAAAAAAAAAAAAAAAAGAGGTTTAAATTCTTCCTTAAAATTTAGACGAATTCTCTTATAAGAACTACTGACTGACCACAGAATTTTTTGGGAGGAAAATCAGAATTTGATTTTGTTAATATGCCCTCCTTTTTTGCTTTTTTCATTGATTCCTGACTTGATTTTCATTATTTTCTTTCATTTTTCTGTTTGTTCCCTTGCTTATTATGTCTAGTATCCTAGGTTGAATCAGTAGTCATTTTAGAACATTTCTTGATTCTCTTGATTATACTTTAAAACTGTAATTTTTCTTCTAAGTACTTCTTTAAATGTTTCTAGTGATTTTTGTCAGGTAGTGTTCTATTATGAGGTTCACAGTACAGTTTATTCCTTTTCAATCTAATGACTATTTTATCTATTTACTGATACTATGGGATTTTCTTTATGTATTCCTTTGCTTTTAATTAGTAATTTTATTGTATGTTGTTAGAAAGCAATAGTCTGTATTATGTTGGGGGTTTTTTGGAATTGATGAAGGCTTCCGTTACTTTATTGTATGAAATATATCCTACTTTGGAAATATTTCACATGTGCTCAACGAAAGCATATGTTTTGTTGTTTGGTATAACATTGCTCCATATATACCAAGTAGCTTGAGTTTTTAATTGTTTTGTCCCAATCTCGCTCTCACTGCTTATTTTTCATCTGCTTTACCTATCATTTGCTGAGAGGATTATATAAAAGAAATCCTTCAGGGATCCCTGGGTGGCGCAGCGGTTTGGCGCCTGCCTTTGGCCCAGGGCGCGATCCTGGAGACCCGGGATCGAATCCCACATCGGGCTCCCGGTGCATGGAGCCTGCTTCTCCCTCTGCCTGTGTCTCTGCCTCTCTCTCTCTCTCTCTCTGTGACTATCATAAATAAATAAAAATTTAAAAAATAAATAAATAAATAAAAGAAATCCTTCAACAGTTGTTCACTTATCTAGTTTATTCCTCATTTCTGTCTTTTGTTTTTGAAGTTGTTTCATGTTAATGAGGGTTATATATTCTTACCCTATTTTTATCATCTTTTTTCTTATATTTTTTATTAAGTTCTATTTTGTTGGATAATATTATTACTTCTCTAGTTTTCTTGTGAACTATCTTTTTCTAAGCATCTACTTTGAATATTTTAGTGTCTTTTGTTTTTAGTGCAAGGAAATACATTCTTTTTTTTTTTTTTTTGAAACATATTCTTTATCTTCTTTTTGCTTCTGCTAATAGTATAGAAAGTAGAACCAGATTTTGCCCATCTTATGGTCATGACTCCATGAGAGGAGATTTGGGGGGAAGGAAGGTTTGAGGGAAATTGAGAAAGGCTGACATGAAGTTCACTCTTACTGGTTTGAATGCTCCCAACTTAACACAGGAATAATAGGCAGGATGATACTCTAATAACATGTTGCTCAAGAACTTATAAATAGCCTTACTGATATGAAACATAAAACTGTGGATTAAAGCTCAAGATTGTGCCTCCTAGCTGTTAAAAATGAGAGATGATTTCATGGTCAACTTACAGCATTTGACATTTGCTATGTCCCTCTCTTAAGAAAAATAGGCTTCATCATAACCCTGGAGATTGATATGTAGATTAATTAAGCTGTTGTATGTAAAATATTTAGCAAAATGACTGGCCTGTAGAAATCTTATAGGAAATCCTAACCATTATTATTATTACCATAATGTTGGTATATAATGAGGAACACTGATCAACAATTTCTAAAAAAATAAAATAAAACTAATTTGAATTCCACTGCTGTTACATGTACATACATAAATTAAATATGGAGAAAAAAACATTAAAAGTTAAAACATTAGCAATAAAAACACTCAGAGAAACCGTAGAAGAATATATTTAACTAGGGGTTTTAAAAAAATGAAAAAATGAACTTGTAGAGTAGAAAACTTTCTTATTGAAAAATACATAAATGTGCATAAAATCATTAATAACAATAAATATAAAAGAATAAAAATTTTAAAATGGGAGAAATATATAAAAGACAATTCACATGCTAGAAATCATATAAACATTTTGAATTTATTAATTTATTATTATAAATTATATAATAATATAAATATATTATTATTTATTAATTTATTAATTTATTTATAAATGCAATTAAGTAATAAATCATTCTTAATCCTCCTGGATCACAGATATTAAAAAGATTCACAAAACCTGTAGTCATGAATGTACAGAAATAAGAGAAGGCATGATCAGTGGGTATGTAAACCATTATAGACTTTCTAGGAATCAGTTGAGCAATATGCATCAACATATAATGTGAATTATAGTGGGGAAAAACACAAAGCCCCTATCCTATTGGAGCCTCTATTTGGGACAAATGACAAACAAATGCAAGATTTAAAATATATACAAGGGCCATAAAAGACTAAGTAGATAGAAAGTAAACTGAGGCGGATAGGAAGGGATGATTTTTTTTTTTTTTTTTTTTGGTAGAGTGATTAAGGCAGGTATCTCTGATGAGATGAAATTTGAGCAGGGACCAGAGTAAACTGAGGAAATGAGCCCTTGCACATATCTGGGAGAACATTTCTGCAGAGACTGAGCACATGTAAACCACATAACGGCTTTCTTCATCTAATTGAGAAACTCCGAGGAAGCCAGTGAAAATGAAGCAGAGCAACGAGGGGAGGATGCTGGGAGATGCGGCTGAGGACGTGGGGAGGCACCAGTTCTGCAGGCTCTGAAGGCCCTGCTATCCTTAACCTTCTTCAGGGTGAGGAAGCGGAGGGCGGGGGGGCTGTATATAAGGTGGTCAGGGAAGGCCACTCTACACAGCTGATTTAGGAGCAGAGGCTCGGTGTTGAGAAGCAATTAGCCAAGAACAGATCTGGGAGATGAGGGTTCCAGACAGAGTGAAAAGCTCGTGTAAACATCTAGAGACCAAAAAGAGCTTGATCTGTCTGAGGAAGAGAAAATTATTCCTGTCACCCCCAACATATAGAAGAAAGCAGAAAGGAAAGTGATAAGAGAAGATAGATGTGCATTCGACAGAGTGGTTGTGGAGACCAGGGGAAGGGACCTTCCATGCCGGATACAGCAGGTCTGTATTGGTCACGTGAAATAGAAATATCTGGTATTTATCCAAGCAGCAATTTCAAGTAGAGAATTGAAAAACCAGTTTTGGCTGCAGAGGGAGCTCACGGCTGGAATGCCCCATCTGTGACCTAATTGATCAGGACTTTATTTGATCATAAACTTCATCAGTTAAAAAAAAAATGAGCACGTATCCTTATGATATGTATTTCTTTATTGCTATTGATGGCCATTCCAAAACACACACAGAAATAAAAATTGTAAGAGAATAAAGTGAGGATCAAATTGACAATATGCAGTATATATCATACATACTTAGAGCAGATTTTCCTTCAGGTTGGTGGCTATCAATCTATATGTGAAATAATCTTCATAAATCTGATTTTGGCAGTTTCTTTAGATAGCAACTGTATGAAGCTGATGACAGGTTTGTACTAGGAATAGATGTGTCACTCTGCCATTTTCTTCTTCGTAGGCTCTTCAGTCTTCAATTCTCAAGTGTCTTTGTGAGCATCTTGCAAAGTTATTGTCTATTTCGTGAGAGCATCGTTAAAATCAGATTATAACAATTCTTAAATCAACTTAACTTGATGCATATAAAATTCATTGTATGGAAGTAATGCAAGTAAATGAATGATTAGGACAATTTTTTTAAAATTTTAATTCCAGTATAGTTAACATACAATGTTATATTAGTTTCAGGTGTACCATATAGTGATTCAACAGTTTCCTATATTACTCAGTGTTCATCAAGATAAGTGTGCTCTTAATCTCCATCACCTATTTCACCCATCCCCCCACCCACCACCCTTCTGATAACCATCAGTTTTGTTCTCTAGAGTTAAGAGTCTGTTTTTTGGTTTGTCTCTCTGTCTCTCTTTTTTTCCCCTTTGTTCATTTGTTCTGTTTCTTAAATTCCACATGTGAGTGAAATCATACGGTATTTGCCTTTCTCTGATTGACTTATTTCACTTAGTGTTATACTCTCTAGATCCATCCACGTTGTTGCAATAGTATCCCATTGTATATATACCACATCTTGTTTAAAAGTTATCTAGGGATCCATGGGTGGCGCAGCGGTTTGGCGCCTGCCTTTGGCCCAGGGCGCGATCCTGGAGACCCGGGATCGAATCCCACGTCGGGCTCCCGGTGCATGGAGCCTGCTTCTCCCTCTGCCTGTGTCTCTGCCTCTCTCTTTCTCTCTGTGACTATCATAAATGAATAAAAATTTTAAAAAAATAAATAAAAAAATAAATAAAAGTTATCTAGCTAAATTTGGGGGATCAGATGAAAGGAGGAACCCTGCTCTTCCACCATTTTGCCTCTCTCTACCATATTCATCTATTGATGGACACTTGGGCTGTTTCCATAGCTTGGCCATTGTAAATAATGCTGCTTTAAACATAGGGCTGCATATATAACCCTTCAAGTAAGTGTTTTTGTATTCTTTAGCTTAATACCCAGTAGTGCAATTACTGGATCATAGGGTAGTTCTATTTTTAACTTTTTGAGGACCCTCCACACTGTTTTCCACCGTGGCTGCACCAGTTTTCATTCTCACCAAAGGTGAACAAAGATTCTTTTTTCTTGATTAGGACAATTCTTTTAGCGCTCATTTTTTTGAATTCCCAATCTGATTCAGTATAATGTAGACTATATATGCCATGTGACCCTCTGATGTAGGAATAAATTAGGATTTCTTAATAGTAATTATTAGTAAGTTTGAAATTAAATATTACAGGGATGTCTGGCTGGCTCAAGTGGAAAAGCATGCAACCCATGGTCTCAAGTTGCAAGTTCGAGCTCCATGTTGGCTATAGAGATTACTTAAATAAATAAAACTTGAAAAAAACTAAAATTAAATTTCAGAAAACATTTACATTAACTAATAGTAGAGCTTAATTTTCTTTTTTTTAATTTTTATTTATTTATTTATTTATTTTAATTTATTTTTTATTGGTGTTCAATTTACTAACATACAGAATAGCCCCCAGTGCCCGTCACCCATTCACTCCCACCCCCCGCCCTCCTCCCCTTCCACCACCCCTAGTTCGTTTCCCAGAGTTAGCAGTCTTTACGTTCTGTCTCCCTTTCTGATATTTCCCACACATTTCTTCCCCCTTCCCTTATATTCCCTTTCACTATTATTTATATTCCCCAAATGAATGAGAACATATAATGTTTGTCCTTCTCCGACTGGCTTACTTCACTCAGCATAATACCCTCCAGTTCCATCCACGTTGAAGCAAATGGTGGGTATTTGTCATTTCTAATAGCTGAGTAATATTCCATTGTATACATAAACCACATCTTCTTTATCCATTCATCTTTCGATGGACACCGAGGCTCCTTCCACAGTTTGGCTATCATGGCCATTGCTGCTATAAACATCGGGGTGCAGGTGTCCCGGCGTTTCATTGCATTTGTCTCTTTGGGGTAAATCCCCAACATTTTTATTTATTTATGATAGTCACAGAGAGAGAGAGAGAGGCAGAGACATAGGCAGAGGGAGAAGCAGGCTCCATGCACCGGGAGCCCGATGTGGGATTTGATCCCGGGTCTCCAGGATCGCGCCCTGGGCCAAAGGCAGGTGCCAAACCACTGCGCCACCCAGGGATCCCTTAATTTTCTTATTTTATGTAGAAATGAACATGAATTGAAGCTCATATTTTCTTCTCTTATCTCACATCTGATAATACCTTATGGAACATGTAGCCGACTTTAGAGATCTGTGTTAGGAGATAACATAATTACCATCACAAATCCCAGATTAAAGCAGTAGGTAAGCCAGTTCGTGAATAATTATAATTGTAGATAACTTGACCTGTGTCATCATATCATGTTCAATTCTTTGAAAGAATAGTTTATCACCAAGGAACAAATTTGAAGAATAAAAAAAAAAAACACTAGTGTTCATTTATTCTCATTTTCCCTTTGGAGTACCTCATAGGATTGCAATTCCTGATTTTTGTAGCCACAGGCCTTTCGTTAGCCAATGGAATGAGAATAGAAGTAATGTGTACCATTTGGAGGGAAGCGTTTTATGAACCAGTTCATGATTTAACACATTTTATCATGGTAGATCATGTCAACATGGAGCCTTGGACATTTTAGGTTCCTAAATGACTGCAATTATTAGATAATTTGCCTTCCTCTAACTGTAGTGGACAAGTAGTGTAATAAGAAATATACCTTTATTGTTGAAATCTCTAAGACTTTGAGACTATTTGTCTTATGAGCATAACCTTGACTTTCCTGATCGATACAGGTTATGTTTATTATGATTAGAACTGTACTTATTATCAGTTAAAATAATTAGACATAGAGACATACACTGGAGAGTCCTGTAATGCCAGGAAGGTTACTTGGTAATAATGCTACTGCATGTTCATGGGAAAGTGAATTCACTGCTCTGTGGTCAGGAAACACTACCTGTTGCTTCTTTAACTACTCTCCATATTGCTAACATTACCGTTTATCACCGTTCACTTCACATATGTAACCATTTTGACTTAAAAGTTTGGCAAAACAGAAAGTTTGTTTGCATTATGATCATGTTCTAGTGAACTGGATTTTGAAACACTTCTTTTTCTGCTTTACAGAAATAGTGCACACATGTGGCTAGCGAATTGGAAAATGCAGAAACGCAAAATTATCAATGACTTCATCAAACAGAAAAATACTATTAATATTTTGATGTATTCTCTTCTAATTTTTATGAAATTCTGAGTTAACTTTTTAAAAAGAGAAAAATTGATGCCAAAATTCCTTTCCCCATATTTTGTTCCCCACCACCCCCCTCAACCTCCTACCCCCTTGGTTCAAGCCACCATAGCTTATTGACAGGATTATCAAAATATACACCTAATTGGCCTCCATGTTTCTACTCTTTCATACCTAAAATTTATTGTCAGCATAACATCCAGAGTCACCCTGTGAAGTCGTACATCTGATTATGCCACTCTGTTGAAAAGCTTCCGGTGGCTCTCCATTTTTCCTTAAAATAAAAACTTTACAGTGGGTAACAAGGCCCTGTATTTGTTTATCCTTGCTCCCATTATTTAACTGAGTTCTTTGTTTACCAGTCTTCTCCTTCCAGCCACATCAGCTTCTTCACTATTCCTCAAACTTGAGGGTATGCTCCTGACATAGAGCTTTGCTCATGCTTTTCCCGTGGGCTGGCAAGTTCTTCTACCAGAGGTCATCTCGGCTAACTCCTTTATCTGTGAGACTTACCCTGCTCACCCTATATGATACTGCAAATTTTCTACCTTGCTCCCCTATACTCCCTTCTTATGTTTTTCGTTTTATTTGTAGCAAAACACCTATCTCTTTCTTACGTTCCTATGTAAGTTATTTGTTGTTTGTTTTTCTGTCTTTTTCTACGAGGTTTTTCTCACAGTTTATTTGAGGTATAATATTCTAAACTGTAAAATTCACCCATTGTAAGTGTACAATTAAATGATTTTTGGTAACATAGAGTTGTGCAGCCACCACCGATGGTAGGACATTTCCATCTCCTCAAAGAAGTCTCTTGGCCAGTAACTGTAACTTGCATTTCCAGCCCCAGGCAACCATTGATCTGCTTTGTGTCTATAAATTTGCCCTTCCTTGACATTTCGTATAAAATAAATCATATAATATACAGTCTTTTGCATCTGGCTCTTTTTACTTAGCATAATGTGTTTTTGAGGTTCATCCATGTTGTAGCATGTGTAGGTATTTTGCTCCTTTTTATTGCTAAATAGTATTTTATTGTGTGGATATACTAACTTTGTTGATCCAACACCAGTTAAAGGACACTTGTATTATTCCCTTCTGGGGATATTATAAATAATGTATCATTTTACATTTACATTTAGAATGTGTTATGATTTTAGTTTCTCCAAATCCTTACTGAAACTTGGTATAGTCTTTTACATTATGCTCAATAGTATCTCATTGCATTTTTAATTTGAGTTTTCTTATGACAAATGGTGTTGAACATTTTTTTCCTGCGCTTAATAGCAACTTGTCCTTCTCTAAAAATGAAATATCTCTTTAAATTGTTTGCCCATCTTTGTTTGTCTTCTTGTTACTGAGTTATAAAAATTATTTCTGTATTCTGATATACAATTGCAAATATTTTCTTTCCTTCTGTGGTTTGTCTTTCCATTTTCTTAATGTTATCTTTTGAAGCAAAAAGATTTTAAATGTTTACGGAGTCTAATTTATCAATTTTTTTTCTTTAAGGCTCCTGCTTTTATTCTCATGTTACTAACCTAAGATCACAAAAGTTTCTTCCTGTGCTTTGTGTTGGGGGAGTTCCCCAGATAACCCCTGGCTCTGATGATTTTTTAGAAATACAGAGCGCGGTAAAGCTGTTATACTCAGAGTTGTGGCAGATTGCAGGGAAGGGATACAGATTAAAGTCAGCAAAGGAAAAGGCTTGTAGGGCACCAGTTGTCCTCTCCTAGTGGAGATAATATGGAGTATGCTTAATTCTCTTAGCACTAATATGTCACAACGCAAAGTACTTGTAATTTAGGGAAATTCATCTGTGCCTTCGTGTCTTGGGTTCTTACTGGAGCTGTAACACAGGCATGGAGTATTTGTGTAACAGACTTTTAGTGACTGAGTCTCCAGCCTCTCCAGAGGTCAAGTGATACAGTCCAATCCAGGACTCATGTGAATAAAAACAGGCATTCACCATAAAATCACATTGTTATCATACACTATCTGGTCTAGTCCAAGAACCCAGATATACAGAAATACTGTTTTCTAGCAAGGCATTCCAAGGAGTTAGGTGTTAGCTCTTAGAAGTCTGTCAAAGAGCTAGTCCTTTCTTCAGAATGTGAGGGTTTGATCATTCCAACACTTTACTGCATAGTTTTAGAAGAATTTTATCTCTTATCTTTACATCTAAAATCTAGTTGAGTTAGCCAGAATTTTTTAAGGCCTTAAATTCAAGTTACAGAAGAACCATCTCACTTTCTTCACAGTTACAAAGCATGCTGTGAACAACTCAGGTCAAAGGCTCTCTAGTTGAGAGAGGTGAGGAGTTATTCAAACGGATATCTGGATGAATGGCTTTCCAATTTGAGGGAACATTTTTAGCCAAATGTTATGGCAAGGATACGTATTTCAGGAAAAGTGAGAAACCAGTGAGACTGGAAGGAAGGGGGGAGTGATCAGAAATTATATCAGAGAGGAAATTGTGGAGAACCATATAAGGACCTTTTGGACATTGCAAAAGTTTTACTCTTGAAAGGACTGGGAACGTGGAGATACCGATCTAAATTAGCAAAAAAAAAAAAAAAAAAAAAAACAACTAAAACAATGCTAGGATTCTCCTCTTTACAATGAATTTAGACACCATCACTCATTTTTTTCACTGTTTATCAAGAAGGAAAATGCTGATGAAACCACGCATTTGCAGAAGCCAGAGCATAGTTTTGCTTCAATGAGTCCATAAATATAATGCTCAAAAGTGTTTTTTAGACCAAATCTAAAATACTGTGAAGATGTTTTTCCCCTTTGGGAGGTAAAAATTTTAAGTACCATGTTTTGAGTATATTAAATATTATATTCTTTCTCCTTCCAAAATGTGTTGAAATCATGGAAATTATTCCTTAAAAGTACGTATTTATCTCCCTTCATTTCTTCCTGTGTTCTTCTTTCTTTTCTTCCTTTATAAATGAATAAAGTCTGGTTCTTGTCCTTGAGAATGCCATAGGTCAGTAAAAGGATATTGATTTTTTAAAATCAGTATTTATGAAGCAATGCAAAAGGTGCTCTACTAGACAAGAACTATTTTGAAAACACTGGGGAGAGCAGAGCTTACTACCCAAGAAGTCAGAGAAAGCTTGACAAGAGGTTGTGGTATTTTTTGCTGGGGCCTGCAGCCTGTATGGAAGATAATCAGATAAATAAGAAGTTCTCAAAATCAGAGAAAAGTGCTTAGAATGTGTACAAGTCTGAACATTCAAAATATGGTCCAAGAACAGCTCAGGGAAAAAAATGAGTGGGAAATATCAGAAAGGGAGATAGCACATGAGAGACTCCTAACTCTGGGAAACGAAATAAGGGTGGTGGAAAGGGAGGTGGGCGGGGGGAGGGGGTGACTGGGTGACAGGCACTGAGGGGGGCACTTGATGGGAATGAGCACTGGGTGTTATTCTATATGTTGGCAAATTGAACACCATTAAAAAATAAATTTATATATATATAAAAAAGAACAGCTCAAGGAACAGTAGATAATCAGGTGATTTGTGGACATATTGCAAATGGCTTCTGAACTGTAATAAGGATATTGGATTTTTCTGTAATCAATAGGGATCTATAAAAAGGTGTTATTTTTATAGTGTGTTTTCTGATTACAAAAGTAGAACATACGCATTATAAATAATCTGAAAATTGCAGAAAAAGCTGAAGAATTTCTGAGATGTTTAAGGCAAAAGAATCTTCTCACATCCATGCTAGTTTGTCCAGATGTGAGACAAACACCAGAAGTTAAAAGCAGCTATAGATCTAGGAAACAGAATCCATGGTCTTTTTGGGTAGAATCTTCTGAACGTGACAATTTATGAAAAGCAGTGAGCAAGAGGGAGAAGGTGACAACAAACCTGAAGTTTCTGTATTAAGTAAATGTAGTAGATGATTAAAAAAATACTAATTTAAAGAGCTATTACAAGAGCAGCAGTAGTTTTGGAGATGGAGGCACGAATCAGTTATAGTCCAATTTGTTTGAAGCCTTTGATAGAAGATTCAGATGCAAATGAACATTGAGCCACCAAAACTGTCTTAAGAGGAGTAGTAAACTTGTCAGGCTTATTATTACAAATTTGTAAATGGATGAAAGAAGACTTGTTATTTCAGGGATTACCCTATAGTCCATACGTCAGGTCCAAAGAAATATGTTGGTCTCAATGAACATCAACATTGGAGGTACGGACAGAGGAGGAACCTGTCAAGTCAAATGACAACAACAACAACAACAACAACCTCCTCCCCCGACCCCCCGCAGGACCCCCAAACCTTCTTGTTTGTTGGAGGAGAAGCAGGAGCAAGTAGGGTAGTTCGGTGGTGAAAAGAAATGACATAGAGCCCTAGATTAAGAGATGTCAGGGATAAATGTTTGCTTTCGGTACATAGTATACAGTAGGTTATTAATTATAATTATAGCCCTATATACTGAGGGCTTATTATGGGCCAGGAACTGTACTATGCCCTTTGTATATAGGTTTGGGTGTGTAAGCATATAATAAACAATATTTTATGCATGTGATTGTCTCTACTTAAATATATCTAGCACAACATATATAAATAAATGAAACTTTATATATGCTCATCTGTACACAAATTTAGTGTTCATATGTATACATGTACACATGTAACCCTATTTAAATTATTTAATTCATTATAGTTACAAAGATACTTAATCCTTGGAGGTATCTTGTGATATTATTATTATTATTTCCATTTTCAAGGTCACCTGTTTGTCGTATCACCTACCTCCGGCCCAAGGATAAAACTTAGAGTAAAATTTTTCTTGCTCTGCTCACCTGAAGAGTTTATGAAATTCTGTAGTGAATCCTATCATTATAGATCATCAATGTTTTTAATAACTTATTACTGATTAATGGCCATGATTATAATTTGAGCAGTATGACATTAAATAATTTACTCTAAAAATGGTTGAATAAGTACCCTGAATAATGATACTTAGTGAATTGTGCATTATATGAACATGACTTTTATGGATTTGATGCATATACAAGAGTTCATATGGCAAAAAATTACACCTGTTTTAATGTCAACATAATTATTTTATGGCTAATTGAACTTAATTTTCTTCAGGCTTACTCAGCTAAGGACACAGTAGTAAAATCAGGGCAAATTTGAAAATTATAGCGTAGCCTTTAACTTGCATTTATTCATATTTCATAGGCTTTAGATAGTCAGATAAGAAAAACCGCTTTTTCTCTTTTTCGTATGTATTCACAACATCGATACTGGTTCATGTGAACTTTAGAGGAATTACATTATGTAAAAATCTAATGAAATATGGCCTGCCACATTTTTAGAAACAAATTTTAGCTAAATGAAAACAGGATACCAGTATTTATCTGCATGAACTTATATATTTATATTTTTAGGGATCCCTGGGTGGCGCAGCGGTTTAGTGCCTACCTTTGGCCCAGGGTGCGATCCTGGAGACCCGGGATCGAATCCTACGTCGGGCTCCTGGTGCATGGAGCCTGCTTCTCCCTCTGCCTATGTCTCTGCCTCTCTCTCTCTCTGTGACTATCATAAATAATAAATTAAAAAATTATTTATATTTTTATTTATTTACATATTTTTTAAAAATTTATTGATTTACTTTAGAGAGAGAGCACATATGAAAGCATGGTGAGGGGGTGGGGAAGAGGGGCAGTAAAAAAATCCCAAGTGGATTACCCGCTGACTGGGAGCCCAATGCAGGGCTAGATCTCATGACCCAGAGACCATGACCTGAGCCGAAACCAAGAGTCCGATGCTTAACTAACCGAGGCCCCGAGACACCCCAGTACATTTATAAATATGTATTAAAGACAGGGATTGCATTTCTGAAGTAGAATTTTTCTGCATGTTTGTAACATGTTCTGTTGAGCTTCACAGGTATGAAACTGCTGTTGAGATTCAGGACAGCCTAGGTTCACAGATGTTGAAAATTGAAAACTTTTTATATCTGAGCTTTAAAATGAAGTAAAGCTTGTTACATCTCAAATTTAAAATTGATAATGATTTATTAAATAAATATAAATTTGCTCTGTTGTGTCAGTGGCATCTGGTTGGAAACTAAAATTATTACCAGAACAGAATTCGGAAAACTTAAATATTCAGGTTAATTGAAAAATATATATTGAGGGGCAGCTGGGTGGCTCAGCAGTTGAGGGTCTGCCTTGGACTCAGGTTGTGATCTGGGGGTTCTGGGTCGAGTCTTGCATGGGGCTCCCCGCAAGGAGCCTGCTTCTTCCTCTGCCTGTGTCTCTGCCTCTCTCTCTCTGTGTCTCTCATAAATAAATAAATAAAATCTTTTAAAAATCAAAATCAAAATATATATTGAAATTACATTTGATAATATGCAAAAATTCCATTTGTAGTTACATTCTTTTAGGGCATAATAGTGTTTAAAATGATGTTGAATTTTTTTCTGTAAAAACTTTGGAACCATATTTTGTTATCTCAGACCTGACATTCCAGTTACTGTATAATATGGCTCCTAGAATGCCTTCAGGCCCTACACTACCAATCAATTAGAAGTTCCCCTTTCAGAATAATTAAACATTACATTAAAAAAATAAAAATTTTTGAGGTTTAAAAAATGAAAAGAATTTTACAAGTTCAATGCTTTTTTGTTTGTGTGCTTGAATGGAATACTTTTTCCCCCCTAAACTTTAGCTCAAACAGGCTATATTTTAGGAAAAAGTCCTAAAATAGGTACATTAACAACAAGCAAAGCAGCTCAGAAAAGAGTAATTTCAGTTGTATTATATACAAAAGGTGCAGAGCAAGATGACTGCCAGAAAATGTTTTGTGGTGTTTACTAAGTGGAGACGTTCCAAAGCATGGACATTTTTGTACAATGGAGTACATTATTCACATCTGTAGTGGAGTGCTCACACTTAAACACTTCTAACCTATTTATTGTGAAGTACCAACCTGGACTGTGCAATACAAAGTTAAAAAAAATGGAAAGCTGGCATATGTTTTGCATATAATCATATAAATATAGATTATTCATATACTTACTTTGTTTTGTAAGAATAAAGAAATGACTGAGCAAGAAGCTAAGTAAAAATTGTATGTCTGCTAGATTTTCAAATCTGTGAAATGGACATTTTGGTTTGGGATATTAATTACACAAATTCATTTTAATAGGTACCAATTATGGGTCAGTTATTTCACACTGAACGGGATTTGCAAAAGGAAAAGAATATAGAAATTTTTGGCTGAAGTGCAGTAGTTTGTTTCTGTGTATTATGAGACTGATACTGAGACTCCTAACTCTGGAAAATGAACTAGGGGTGGTGGAAGGGGAGGTGGGCGGGGGGTGGGGGTGACTGGGTGACGGGCGCTGAGGGGACACCTGATGGGATGAGCACTGGGTGTTATTCTATATGTTGGCAAATTGAACACCAATAAAAAATAAATTAAAAAAAAGAAGTATGAGACTGATAGATTTTGTAAGACACTGCTCAATGACCCCTAGGCAGTATTGAGGATGGAAGAGAAGGTAACTTCAAGTAATGTGTAAAAAAAAAATCAGAAAAATTATATTTAGAAATGCCTTTGATGCAACATCCAAATTCTTGAATTTTAAAACTTTTCATTTTAATTGGGACATCTATTTTTACTCCTAAAAATATTTGGAATCACTGCACCATTTTAAAACTAAGATTTTAGCAAAAACCATGAGATGAAATTTACTTAAATGAGATGAAATTCACTTAAATTTCATGTATTTATTTTACATGAAATAATGCTTTTTAAATGGTAATGAACAGCCATTATTTAGCAAGATTTTATTTTAAAGAAAAATAGCTTATTGGAAAATGGATTAAGTTTTCTGCCAATCTGTGTGATGAAACTGGGTATCCAATTTTCTGATTGTTATAAACAGTAATTAGGTTTCGGGAGTTTTACTCTAGGTTAGAAGTGTTGGTTTTAGTGATTCAGCATTTGTGTCGGTTAGGGAACGAACACCTGACCCATAAACAATGTGTGAATTCTAACCACAAACTCAAGAACCCTTTTTTTTTTTTTACTTCTCAATTGACATCAGAAAAAGCTCGAAACATATTTAAATAATTTTTTCCAGAACTCCTGAAATCAAATCATGTGAGTTTTGAATTAACTGTGCGTCGTCGGAGACACCACTCTGCCCTTGAACATTGATACCGTAGTAATCTAAACATGTTTCTATTTAAATATGGTGTGTGCATTTATTTCAGAAGTCAAAAAATCTGCTACCATTTAGCAGGATAAAAGAACTGATAGAATCTTGACAATAGCGGAAATTTGAACCTGACCGAGGTCAGAAGCAGGCCGGCTCTTACCCTTCCCGTCCTCCCTTCCATTCCCTTTTGTAGGTTAGTTGAATCACATCGGGTACATTTACAGGCGCTCTTTTTTTTTTTTTTTTTTAAGATTTTATTTATTTATTCATGAGAGAGAGAGAGAGAGAGAGAGAGAGAGAGAGAGGCAGAGGCCCAGGCAGAGGGAGAAGCAGGCTCCATGCAGGGAGCCCGACACGGGGCTCGATCCCGGGACCTGGGTCACGCCCTGCCCCCCTCCGGCCCCAGATGCTCTCCCCGTGTACCGTAGTAAAACACGAGGTGGGGGTGCAGGATACTGGAGAGGACTTGTACGTGTGTGTGCGCGTGTAGCCCCATCCGCTAGAGGCTTGCGCTCTTTGAAACATCAGGGAACAAGGCGCCTGTGACCCTAGTGACCGCATCAGACCCGGGTGGAGCCGGGGCAGCGGCGGGGCGGGCTGATGCAGGGGCGCCTCCGTGGCCCGGGGGTCGGGGGTCCGGGGGTCGGGGGGTCCCGCGGGGGGTGGCCTATGAGCCGCAGGCCCGGCATCTGCGGACGCGGCTTCTAGACCCTGGAAGCCCTGCTCGGGGACCCGCGGCAGGTGATGGCGGAGCACCCCGCGGCCCCGGCCCCTCCCGCCGCACCCTGCGCCCCCGCACCCCTCCTGGGGCAGCGAGCCCAGCAGCTGCCGGGTGCACACGGCCGCCCCCCCCCCCTGGTCTCCGGCCCCAGCCCCTCCTGCACCCCCGCCCCCCCGCCCGCCCCCCAACCCCCTCCCCCGCCCCCTCCCGCCGCAAGCCCAGCCGCGGCAGCAGGCAGAAGCGGCACCCCCAATAATGAGTCCACTTTAATGAGAAAAAGTAATCTTCTGCATTTCCAGTAAGTCTGCCCCCTACGGGCTGCGGCGGCACTCGGAGGGGCGATGCTGCCCTGGCCCCCCCAGCTGTCCCCGTGTCCCCCCAGCTGTCCCCATGTCCCCCCAGCTGTCCCCCGTGTCCCCCCAGCTGTCCCCCATGTCCCCCCAGCTGTCCCCCATGTCCCCCCAGCTGTCCCCGTGTCCCCCCAGCTGTCCCCATGTCCCCCCAGCTGTCCCCCGTGTCCCCCCAGCTGTCCCCCATGTCCCCCCAGCTGTCCCCCATGTCCCCCCAGCTGTCCCCCGTGTCCCCCCGGCTGTCCTCCATGTCCCCCCAGCTGTCCCCCATGTCCCCCCAGCTGTCCCCCGTGTCCCCCCAGCTGTCCCCCATGTCCCCCCAGCTGTTCCCGCCCCCCCCCCCCGCGGTGGCTCTGGGGCGGCAGGACCCACAGCTCGGCCACCCGGCCAGCGGAGCCCACCTTGGGCCGCCTGAGCTTCAGATGCTCTACCTACGACAAGTTCCTGTTTCCGTGTGGACGGGCTCACCTTGAAGCCGACGTGTCTTCCAGAGGACGTGGCATCAGGATTGTAGGCGCGGGCTTGCGGCTTGAATGAGCGCTCGGGGTAACCCCAAGGAGAGAGGTCTCGGGGGCAGTTTCCGCCTCTGCTCCTAGGCCCCCCCTAGAAAATGTCCTAGGGGACATTTTCTTCTTACTTGGATGACTAAGCCGGTCGCTTGGAAATTCTCATTAAAAATCTGCCGGCGAAACTAACTACTGATAGATTCATCTAGCAAGTGACCTGTGGCCTAGTATTCTTACTGCTGGGCTTCGTGCTGGTTGCTTTTCTGATGTATATTCCTTTCAATAAAAAAAAAGAATTATTAAGAAAACACCATGATTAAAAAAAACAACAACAATATAGGCTCACTGCTCAGTTAAAATTCAGCAACTCCTATTTATTAGAGTAACCCATTGATGAATATTAATTTCATGCTATGTAGTAAGAATAAAAAAAAAATCATGCCAAACTTGCTGGAGAATATGACTTCTGTTGCAAACTGACCAGAATTGCTTTGGCCACACACCATTATTAGGTTATTTTTGACAGATGTGGTTTGCCTTCGACCCTTGGAAACACATGGTCACGTGCAGTAAAAGACACCCTTAGGTCAAATTTTGCCAAATGTAAAACACATCTTTGCAGCCAGGCATAAAAACGGTTATCCAGGGATCCCTGGGTGGCTCAGCGGTTTGGGGCCTGCCTTCCGCCTGGGACATGATCCTGGGGTCCCGGGATCGAGTCCCACGTCGGGGTCCCTGCAGGAAGCCTGCTTCTCCCTCTGCCTGTGTCTCTGCTTCTCTCTCTCTCTCTCTCTCTCTCTCTCATGAATAAATAAATAAAAATCTTTAAAAAAAAAAAAAAAGCAGTTATCCAAGCTGGGTGTCAGCGTGATGTCATCCCTGTTGTCCGTCTTGTTAGGAGCTCTGATAGCACCTTGCAGGAATGGTTCATTAAAGGCATTAGCAAAAAAAAAAGTAGAAGTAGAATCCAGCTACCTTTCCGATTAATGTCAAAACTGCTTTGAATCAGACGCTGAATCAGGGCCGTGAAAGAGGGCCTATGTAGAACTTACTAGATTCTTAGGCCCCTTTGCAAGGCAGACATGCCCGTGTCACCGTTAGAATTAATCAACATAGTTTCAACATCACTCATTTCACCGCTGACATGGTCTTACCAATATTCACTATTCTAATGAAGAAACTTCCGTGTTAATAGGAGATAAATGTAGGTGAGACCTGCGGTAGTTGTTTAAAGCATGTGAGCTTCTGATCACCCTGTTGAGTATTAACTAGTCGCCTTGGGTTTATGTTTCTGATTATTGATTATATATTATATTTCTGATTATTGTACTTCAGATGGTAGCGTGTTCCCCATCTCTTCTCTAGAGTTGCTATGGGCAGGAATATGAAACATTCATCTTCACACATGCTCCAGCTGCTTTGTTGTTCTACTTCTCAGTGGGGATTTACCCTTAGAGTTGCTTTTGTTTTGTGTTTGCTCTTCCAGTCTTCCCTAAGTCCCAAATTGGTGTGATTTCTCAGGCTGACTTAGGGACTTAGGTAGTCCTCATTTCCCTACCTCATTAACTGATGTGTAACAGTATTTCTCAAACCGAAGTCAAAGCTGGGATCTACTACGGACCTTAAAAAAAAGAAATTGCATATTCCTGGGCTCCACCCTGGAGGATCAGATTTAGAATTTCTAAAGTATAGCGCAAGAGTATGGCCTTTTACATTTTTCCCAATTAATTTTTGTGCAGCCTCTCGGCAAAGAGTGGTCTGAGAGGAACTGGAGGGGACGGTCTTTGCTTGAGGATGAGCATCTGGCAACAGAAACGACATATCAAGAACTGAGCTCCTTGTCCCCTCTGGGGTTTCGTGTTGTTAGTAGGTCAGCATCCACGGAGCCTCGCAGCCTGCAGCTCCCGTGGCCCATTTGCCTCCCCGGCCCGGCGGCGGAGGGCCTGGCAGGCTCAGCTGCCCTCCTGCCCAGGCTCTGGTGCAGTGGCCCTGGTCACGTCTCCCCGGCCCAGCCCTGGGGTCTGCAAGCACCTCTGCCCAGGGCCTGGGCGCGTGGGGCCCGCAGTCCCAAATCACTGTCCAGGTTTCTCCCGCCACCGACTTCTTATATTGCGGTCGCACCGCCTTAAAAAGAAACTTGCTGTCCCATGATCCCTAGCACACGTCCACTGCAATCTGGAGAGCGACCTGTTCTCTTCCCACGGTGTCCTTTCCTCACTGTCACTAAGCAGCCGCCCAGATCCTTTGGGCCGCAATCGCGGGGGGACTGCTGCACACTTGTGGGATTGGGATTGCACTTGAAGGTGTCTTTCCCCCCCGTGAGAGGGCAATCGAGGTGCTGCAAGGGCGCCCGAGCTAGCAGAGCTCGGGAGCACTTTCCCCCTGACAAAATCTAGGCCCTCATTTAAGACATCGGCCCCCCTTCTCCCCCATTTTTCAGTAGAAAAAGACAATTCTGTAGCATCTAGTAGCCAGCCGTGTGTGGCTATTTGCACAGAAAATACAGTAAGTAAATTTAAAATTTAAGTTCACTGTGGAACAGTCTGCTGGTCGCAGCTCCTGAAGGCCTCAGGGGGACCCAGAGGTGCGTGAGGCTTAGGTCTTCTGCGGTGCAAGGGGACCCCCGCCCCGGGCTCGGCGTGCTCCCCAAGGCCGCCTGCAGTTCTGCGGCCCCACATTTGCTTCAGGCTGCCTCTGCTCCTCCACCTTGTCTGGATGTGTTTCTGGGTTTGACTCAGGCTTTCTCTGTCATTAATGTGCAAAGGTGCACTGCAGGGCCTGCGTGGTATACACACACACACACACACACACACACACACACACACACATACTCGGTTGAACTCCTTTGAGATGATGGCAGGTAAACACACACTTGAGTTAAATTCTTGGTTTTGAGATCATGGTGGATTCACCTGCAGCCATAAGCAGTGAGACAGAGATCCCAGGTGTGCTTCACCGTTTCCCTCAGTTGTAACATCTCGTACAACGGTTGTACACTCCCGCCGTGAGGGGGTTGATATGGATCTGTGCCATATACAGAGCCTTTCTATCATCTCATCACTCATGGTGCCCTTTTGTGGCCACACCTAGTTTCTTCCCACTTCCCCCATCCCCTCCTTAAGCCCTTTCAACTATTAATCCGTTAAGCATTTTTATGATTTTCTCATTTCAAAAATTGTTTCCTGGTTTTGTTTTTCTTTTCTTTTTTTTTTTTTTTAAGATTCTAATTAGTTGACATACAGGGCAGTATTGGTGTCGGGAGCAGAATTCAGTGGTTCATCACTTACATACAGCTCCCAATGCTCATCCCAGCAAGTGCCCTCCTTAATCCCCATCAACTAGCATCCCCCGCCCCCGCCTACTTCCTCTCCATCAACCCTCAGTTTATTCTCTATCATCAAGAGTTCCTTATGGTTCATTTCCCCCTCTATTCCCCCCCCATATGTACATGTTTTGGTTCTTAAAGTCCACATATGAGTGAAATCATAGGGGATTTGTTTTCCTCTGACTGACTTATTTCACTTACCCTAATACACTCTAGCTCCAACCACGTTGTTGCAAATGGCAAGATTTCATCCTTTTTGATGGCTGAGTAATATTCCTGTGTATGTAAGTGTGTGCGTGTGTGTATGTAAGTGTGTATCCCACATCTTCTTTATCGCTATCATCAGTAGACGTTTGGGCTCTCTCCACAGTTTGGCCATTGTTGATAATGCTGCTATAAACATTGGGGAGCATGTACCCCTTCAAATCTGTATTTTTGTGTCCTTTGAGTAAATACCCAATAGTGCAATTGCTGGATCACAAGGTAGCTCTATTTTTAACTTTTTGAGGACCCTCCACAGTTTTCCAGGGTGGCTGCCCCAGTTTGCATTCCCACCAACAGTGTAAGAAGGTTCCCCTCTCTCCACATCCTCATCAACATCTGTTGTTTCCTGAGTTGTTCATTTTAGCCCTTCTGACAGGTGTGAGGTGGGATCTCATTGTGGTTTTGATTTGTATTTCCTTGATGATGAGTGATATTGAGCATCTTTTCATGTGTCTGTTGGCCATCTGGATGTCTCTTTGGAAAAAAGTCTATTCACATCTTCTGCCCATTTCTTAACTGGATTATTTGTTTTTCGGGTAATGCGTTTAGGTTCTTTATAGATTTTGGATACTAACCGTTTATCAGATATGTTGTTTGCAAATATCTTCTCCCATTCCACAGGCTTCCTTTTAGTGTTGTTGAGCTTTTCCTTCATTGTGCAGAAGCTTTTTATTTTGATGAAGCCCCAATAGTTCATTTTTGCTTTTGTTTCCCTTGCCTCTGATGACGTGCCTAGTAAGACGTGCTATGGCTGAGGTCAAAGAGATTGCTGCCTGTTTTCTCCCCTAGGATTTTGATGGATTTTTGTCTCACATTTGGGTCTTTCATCCATTTTGAGTCTATTTTTGTGTAATGTGTAAGAAAGTGGTCCAGGTTCATTCTTCTGCATGTCATTGTCTAGTTTTCCCAACACCATATATTGAAGAGACTGTCCTATTTTCCATTGGATGTTATTTCCTGCTTTGTCAAAGATGAGTTGACCATACAGTTGTGGGTCCATTTCTGGGATCTCTATTCTGTTCTATTGACCTGCTTGACTGTTTTAGTGCCAGTACCATACTGTCTTGATGATTATGGCTTTGTAAGACAGCTTAAAATATGGAATCGTGATGGTTCCAGTTTTGTTTTTCTTTTTTAGAATTGCTTTGACTATTAGGAGTTCTTTTGTGATTCCATTCAAATTTTAGGATTGTTTGTTCTGACTCTGAAAAATGCTGGTGATATTTTGATAGGGATTGCATTAAATATGTAGATTTCTCTCGATAATATAAACATTTTAACAGTGCTTGTGCTTCCAATCCATGAATATGGAATGCTCTTCCATTTCTTTGTGTCCTCTTCAGTTTCTTTCAGAAGTGTTCTATAGTTTTCAGAGTACAACAAGCCTTTTATATCTTTAGTTAGGTTTATTCGTAGGTATATTATTGTTTTTGGTGAAATTGTAAGTGGGATCAATTTCTTGAATTCTTTTTCTGCTGCTTTGTTATTGGTGTATAGGAATGGAATGGATTTCTGCACATTGATGGAGGGTATGTAGCTATCTCCTCTGTTTTAGTGTTCTTATTGGTAATTTGTATCTTCTTTTTCAGAATTGCTAATGACTTGTCAATTTTATTGACTTTTTTCAAATAATCTTCTCTTTGAATCATTGATTTGATTTTTTTAAAATTGTTTTTGTTCCACGTTCTTCAAGAGCTTATATTATTATTATTTTTTTTGATAGTCACACAGAGAGAGAGAGAGAGAGAGAGGCAGAGACATAGGCAGAGGGAGAAGCAGGCTCCATGCACCGGGAGCCTGATGTGGGACTCGATCCCGGGTCTCCAGGATCGCGCCCTGGGCCAAAGGCAGGTGCCAAACTGCTGCGCCACCCAGGGATCCCCAAGAGCTTATATTATTGATTTAAGACTTGTTGCCCTTTTTAATTTTTATTTATTTTATTTCTTCTTTCGTTTATTTAAAGTCTGTTTATTTTTTAGTATCTCTCTATCCAACATGTGGCTTGAATGCACAACCCTGAGATCAAGAGTCTCATGCTCTTCTGACTCAGTTAGCCAGATGCCCCTTCCCTTTTTAATATATAAGCATTTGGCACTATATATATTTCCCACTCAGCACTTCCTTATCTGAATTCCACAAACTTTGATATATTGAATTTTACATTTTCATTCAGAACTGAATAATTCTGAATGAAAACATATAATTTTCAAAATTTAATATATATAAAGTTAAAAAAACTTCCCTTGAAAAAAATTTTTTGGTCTACAGTTTATTTGGAGGTATGGAATTCAGTTTTCAAATGCTTGGAGAATTTCCTGTTACTGATTTTTAATTCATTGTGGTTGGAGAATACTATAATTTAATTCTTTAACTTTGTTGGGATTTGATTTATGGCACAGAATATCTCTGTATATGTCCTGGCGAGCACTTGAAAACCATGTGTAAGGGTATCTCAGTGACTTAGTAGGTTTGGCATCTGATTCTTGATTTTGGCTCAGGTCATGATCTCAGGATCCTGGGATCAAGCCCTGCATCAGGCTCCATGCTCAGTGAGGAGTCTGCTTGAGGATTCTCCTCTCCCTCTCTTCCACTCTCTGTCTCTTTCAAATAAATAAATAAATCTTAAACAAAGAAAATCATGAAAACAATATGTATTTGCTGTTGTTAGGTATAGTGTTTTTGTAAATGTAGATTAAATCCTGTTTGATGGTATTGTTGTTCTTCTCTATCCTTCTGATAATCTAATATGTTGATCAACTATTGAGAGACGGATATTGAAGTCTCCAAGTTATAAATGTGGGTTTGTCTATTTCTGCTTTCAGTTATATTTGTTTTTGCTTTACGTATTTACAACTCTGTTATTTGGTTTATACACATTTAGGATTGCTGTGTCTTCCTGTTAGATTGATCCTTTTATTATTATCTAATGTCTTTTTCTATTCCTAGTAATTGTTTTTTGTTCTGAAGTTTACCATAACTTTTGTTAATATAGCTACTTCTGCTTTTCTTTGATAAATGTTTGCATGATCTATCTTTTCTCATCCTGTTTTCTTTAAACCTGCCTATATTGTTACGTTTGAAGTGAATCTCTTGTAGGTAGCATATAATCAAGTCATGTTCTAAATCTACTGTGTCAACCTCTTTTTATTGATATATTTAGACTATTTACATTATATAACTATTGCTATATCAAGACTCAAATCTATCATTATATCTCTAGTTCTCCATTTAGTTACTAATTTTTGTTTCTCCAGCAGTGGATGGGGTGCACTGCTTCATTATTATCAGATGGGCTTACAAGTTCAGGCTCCCCCTTTGTCCTCTACTGACACATGAAGAGGAAGGGGTCTTCATTACTGCTGCTCAGAGTGGAAGTACTGGCTCCTCAGTAGGGCTTCATTGACACCGCTCTTGATGGGAGGGATGGTAGTGACTCATCACTATTACTCATATGACTTTATGCTAGGGAAGTGCCTCTTTCATTACACAGTAGTGAAAGTCCTGATTTTTCAGTAGACGTCTTGTGACATCACCCAAGTGGTGAGGGGGTAAGGCGCCTCAGTACTCCTGGACTGAGAAAGTCCAGACTCTCTCTACAAAGTTTCCCTTACAGGAGGTGGGGGATTATTACTAGCTTACAAAGATGTAAGTCCTGTCTCAACTCTGCCTTTTTTGATACCATCCCAGCAATGGGTGGGTGAGTATCTAATTATACTCATTAAGGGTGGGATTCTAAGGTCTCCACTCATCCTTTCCTGGAACCAAATTATTTTCTGTGGTGTAATGGTAATCATCAAAAAGTTTTCTTTCTTACTGGGCTGTTCCTCTCCTGATTATCTAGCTAGAGAGAACAAGATTTATTGAGGTTTTGTTTTGCTTTATTTTTGTCTGTACCCATTGGCATTCTAGGTTGCCAGCTTCTTTACCTTCTAGACTGGGATATATGAGGTTAGGAAAATTTATGACTGCTTCATTTTCCCAGAAATAGAAGTCCCAGCTAAAATCTTTTAATAAACCTTTACTGTAACCTTGAGATTAGTATGCCTGACACTCAATAAATATTTGTTGAATGGTTTAATAAATAAATATAATACATATGTACTATTCATGGAGCCCAGAAGCCCAGGCCCTATATCCTAGTATTATGAATTTTTCTTTCATAGTAGTTATTATTTTATAATCATGTATTTGTATGATGTTTTTATTAATATCTTACATTCTAGTATATTAAAAATTTCATGAAGATTGAGTCCACATGTCATTTACTCATCTTTATATTAGTAGCATTTACCGTAATTATTTTGTCTGGCATATAGCATGTATTCAGTTAGGTTTTTGAATAGATTAAAAAATGAATAATTTGATAAATATACAAATAAAGTGCCTTTCAGGGTGCTTTTTTGAATGTTTGAGCTGTAATAGTTACTTCTCAGCCAACTTCCATAAAAAGAAAGCACTTATCTTTTCCATTAGGAGTGACCATTCCTCCCAACTCTTTAAATTATGTCAGACATGTATACATAATAGGAATATTTATTTGGCACGTGGGTAAATAGATAAGGCGACTTACAGCCAGAGGTTACCAGCCAAAGTCATTAGTCATCCCAGACCCACCTCAGTTGGTCACTTCAAGGAATAAGGAGTTTAGTGTGTTGGTACCCTCATAACCCATCTGTGGCATACTAAGTTTTATTGGTACAGTTGGAAATAAAGTTCATTGCCATTCTCAATTCTCAAAATTTCTATCTTTTCTTCCACAATCTTCTATTTCTTAGAATGACTGACAAAGAAGTATCAATCTTTTATTCAGGGAAAATCCTACCCTCATCCATAAGAGCATACTTTTATCTTGGTCAAGAAAATCACACCAGTTTATAATAATATAACATTATACTGATTTGTTTGATTTTAACATCACATGGAATAATAACAATGATATCCATGATGGCTAATATTTGTTTATCCCTATATAGATGCCAGGTGCCTGATCCATATGCCTTTAAAAATTATCTTATTTGATCCTCAGAGTAACTATTTAAAGTAATATTGCAATTCTCATATTAAAGATAGGAAATTGAGGTACTATCTCCATTTTACAGATGAAGATATTGCCTGAGATCATACATCTATTAAATGTAGATCCTGGATTTGAATCTGACTCTAGAGAGGCATTCTTATCTGTGATATTTACCTAGTTAAATGCCTAGGAATGAATGGAGAGAGGAATTTTATGCATGCATTGGTGTCTGTATGTGTGTAGGTTTGATAGCTGTATCTCTTCAGCAGAGATCAAGATCAGCCCTGAAATCTCAATCTGCACTCTTACCTCTGCAACAGACTTCCTGGCTTTGGTGTTTCAAAGAAAAATATACGTCCTTCCACCCCTGAAATGTAAGATTTACAGGCACAGTGCAGCTTAATTTAAATAATGAAATATAAGTACCTTTCCCTCACCTTTTGGATGAGAGTCTGTTAACTGTCCCCCTAACTATATCTAGTCTCTCCTTTGTTTGTAGTAACAAAGGTCTTGGCTCTGAACACAATTGTCCATTTAAAGGACATTGCACATGTCTTCTGAAGTTTATTTTTGGCCATTTGATTAGTTTTGGACAGTGGGTTGTTAAGTATTCAATGTGTAGAATTTCTATTGCAAGCCACTAAAACAAAGGAAATGTCTATTGCAAGCCATCTCTCTTTCTCGTTTTTCTTTCTCACTAATTGAAATTTAGACATGGTAGTAGGAGCAGGAGCAGCCAACTTAGAACCTATGAGGGAAGTCTCATGTTGAAGAGGTAAGAACAGCAACATACAGAAAAGCTGGAACCAATAAAGACTGTAAATGTGAATCCTGATAAGTTAACACTGAATTACTATTTGAGAGAGAAGTATACATATTGTTTGTTTGTTTAAGCAGCTGTTTTGCAGTTAGTGTCAGCAGCTGAATTGAGCTTCTTGGGGTGGGTTCACAACCATTCATTATCTTGTTTCTCAGTGTAGAGAAAGATTTTTGGCTCAAACATAATCAATTAATATTACAGAGAAATCATTCGGCTAAGCTGAGCTGAATGGAAGTCAGTGGTTGCCTCAGAGTTTTTTCAACAATAATGGTTTATATAATAACAGGAGCTCTTCATGTTTTTATTTCCATCCAGAAGGAAGGAATAGTCTTCAGAAAGAGCGTAGTCACATTTCCTTTTTTATAGCACAGAAACTCATTTTTTTCTTACCTAAAATCTGTTCTATTAAATATCAAAAAAATTTTGGAGGCTTAGCCACAATTCTTCATGCCTAGCACTAGTGTCTACTAGCTTACTAGTTTTCCTTCTTTACCATTTGTATGTGCCTTCAATTTCTAGTTACCTAGAAAGTAAACTTCTCAAAGAAAATGAATCTTTTGTTTTTGTCTATTTAGTTAGTTGGTTGGCTCTTTGTATCTTATTTTTTGGTATTGTTCTCTGAATTGTACGGGATCTCAGTGGATGATAGTTACTAATTAATAAGATTGAATACTGGAAATTCTTCAATACTATGCCTGTTAGCTCAATTAAGTATGAAACTTTCCTCATTGTTCTCAATACTTTATAAAATTATGAGGACAGTGAACTCTTTAACATAGTGATTTAATATTTAGAATAGACTTTAGAATTCTATTGCGTTTTATAATTTCTCAGTCTGACTCTTTTGAACATAAAATTTAAAAACATCATTCTTTTTTTTAATTGAATTCAATTAGCCAACATATAGTATATCAACTTCAGCTATAGTTTTCAACAATTCATCAGTTGCATGTAACACTCCGTAAAAAATGCCATTCTTAAAAAATGATACTGAAATTTTATCTGTTGCAGATTTATTTTAATGACAAAAGAAAAATAACTTGATCTCCAAAAATAAATTATATTAAGTCACATAACTATATAATGATGTTAATCAGTGTTTATTTTTAAAATTTTACAAAAAAGCAAAGGGGGAAAATAGAGAAAGAGAGAGAGACAAATCAAGAAACAGGCTCTTAATTATTCAGAACAAACTGATGGCTATCAGAGGGGAGGAGAGTCAGGTGGGGGTGGGGTGTAAGTCAAATGGGTGATGGGGATTAAGGAGGGCACTTATTGTGATGAGCCAGGGTCATATATGGATGGAAGTGTTGAACTACTATATTGTACATATGAAATGAATACAACACTGCATGTTAATTAACTGGAATTAAAATAAAAACTTAAAAAAATAAAATCTTTACTCATTGAATAAAACTATAGACATTTTGAGTAGGGACTTTATAATGCATATTGTACTTTACAGAAGGACTTGAATAAGTTTAATATATTTTGAAGACAATATAGATCTTTAATCTTCTCTCTTCACCTATCAGTTATTTTTTTTAATTCTTCAGTAAATCAGAAAACAGGGGAAGGGAAAGCAGGGCAAACAAAAAGAAAGAAAGAAAGAAAGAAAGAAAGAAAGAAAGAAAGAAAGAAAGAAAGAAGAGAAGAGAAGAAATCTGCAGTGTAAGTCATATACACCACTTTACAAATATAAGTGGCATGAGTTTCAACACTGCATTTCCACCAAATAGAGACATTGAATACTCTCCATATCTGATTATCAATGTACTTCTGGGAATCCAGGATCCCACTCTCTGTTACAAATGACTAGACATATTAAAAAGAGAATGCAAACACTGTGCAACTAATGCGAGATTGATGCGGTACAAATTTTTCACAAAGATAAAAGCATCACTCCCATATAAACATAAGATGAACACATGAAAGATTTTATTAAAATCACTAAATGAGAGAACCACATGTGCAAAAATACAATCAGAAATACTGAAATGAATTTTCCAATATTCAGACCTGATTATCATCCTTAAATATGTAGTGTTTAGGGCTATCTTTTCTATAAGGCATAGGTCAATTTTATGTATGGTGGAAAAATTTATTTTTATTTCAATGGAAAATAATCACTCATTATGATAGCTAAATATCACTTAAATTTCTGTCAATTTTCTCTAAGTCAATTAAATGTCATTCAAATCTGCATATCTCTATAGACTCAGACCATTTCTAAAAGGTCTACTAGATGATATTCAGCTCTCCACTAAAAGGACAACTATTATTCTTTTTTGCTCTTTACAAGTCTTGGACAAATTTTTTATTTCTCTTCTTTTAAGATTTTATTTATTTATTTGACAGAGAGAGAGAGAGCACACAAGCAAGGGGAGAGGCAGGCAGAGGGAGAAGGAGAAGCAGCCCCCACCCCCCATGGAGCAGGGAGCCTGATGTGGGGCTCAATCCTGGAACCCTGGGATTGTGACCTGAGCCAAAGGCAGACCTTAACCGACTGAGCCACCCAGGTGCCCCTTGGACAACTTTTTTTCTGACAAGCTTTAACAGAGTCTTGACATAATGGTGTATAGTAAAGGGTTAACTCTGCAGTCTTCAGATGTTCAAACTCTGCACAATCTAAAGAAAGGAAGGGTTGGCCTTTGGCTCCTTTGGAATATCCTGCCTGATAAGAGTTTATACTTTGGAACTTGGGCTATTATAGATAGCTTATGTTAATGATGTGACTTAGGGTAAACGCCAGTCACTGTTTTGCTGGGGTCCTGAGCCATGCCGTATTACTTTGACCTCTGAGGGGAGTCCTGAACATTGAGCAGTTAGGGTCAGTCACATGGAGACTCCATGCCTATTTGATTGACCTCTAATAAAATCCCTGGACACTGAGGCTCACATGAACTTCCTTCGCTGGCAATAATTTGTATATGCTGCCATCCACTAGTAGAATTAAATTTTGTTCATGTGATTCCATTGGGAGGAGACAACTGGAAACTTGTCTCCTGGACTCTGCCCTCTGTGCTTTTTTCCTTTGCTGATCTTAATCCGTATCATTGGTCTCTAATAAACTTTAGCTGTAAGTACAACAGCTTTGCTGAATTCCATGAGTCCTTCTAGTAAGTTGTCAAACCTGAAGGTGGACGTAAAGACCTCTGATATAGGGACGCCTGGGTGGCTCAGTGGTTGAGCGCCTGCCTTTGGCCCAGGGTGTGATCCTGGAGTCCTGGGATCGAGTCCCACATCAGGCTCCCTGCATGGAGCCTGCTTCTCCCTCTGCCTGTGTCTCTGCCTCTCTCTCAGTGTCTTTCATGAATAAATAAATAAAATCTTAAAAAAAAAGACCTCTGATATAAATGGATAGACTTCATTTTTGCTGGACATTCAGGCAGCTATTGAAGGAGGCTCTTAGAAGTGAGAAGCTGAGAAACTGAGCTTATTTTTTTCATGTTAATGTAGTGTTTATAGGAATGGCCGAATGTCCCAGACTTCAGTCACAGATTTCTGGAGTTGATCATGGAGGATGTTGTGTAGACTATTTAGGCAGTCTCTGTACATCTCCCCAACTGATATTCTCCAAGATGACTCTCCATTGAACTCACTCTCCCCTTCCCAGCTGGCCTCCCAAAAGATAGCTTGAAATTCTTCTATTCTATACTTTGAAGCATAAATTCTGTGACTTTCTTCTTTAGGACCTGGCTTTTACTTCTCTCAGTAAGAAACAGCTCTTATAAATCTAAAGATTTGACTTACAAAACTAATTTTTTTCCTGGTATGGCACAAAGTGTACATTTTGGAAATAAAAAATAGGACATTGGATTTTTTTTCATCTTTGCAATTTAAAAAAAAATCCTATTTTTTTGCAACCAGACCGGCCATTCCTTTATGTCATGTGGTGAGTCTTCCTTGTCTACAATCTACTATATGATCATCTCCCATTATTTGATTCTTATATTCACATAAAAGGATTTTGGCAGTTGTGAAATACAGAAAAAACAACAACAAACCATTGTCCCCATCCAAGAAAATCTGTCTTTTCAGGACTATGATCTCCCCAATACTGCAATAGTCTTTGGATCTCAGAACTAAATAATGACTAAATCTCTTTCCTTGACTGGGGAAATAAACTTCATGTCTTGGCTTTCATGGTGGAAGAAATGCCGAGAAGAATCCAGTTACTGATGAGGTATTATTTCCTTAAGTTTACTACTCAGCTTTAGAACATTTTTACTTTTGCTTTTATAGAAATCACTGGTTGGCAAAGTCAAATGTTACTAGTGTGAAATGGCTGCCTTATTGTTCCTACAAAGATTTTTAGTTTCATGGCAAGTTTCATCCTAAATAGGCTCTATTGACTTTCCCCTGGAACACTCAAGGGAACACTTTTTGAGAGTCATGTTCCCATGTCACACAACTCTGAGGATGCCATTTACCTCCATGTAAGTTGAGCTATAAGTAGTTTTATCATGGGGAAAACCTATGCTGCAAGGAGTGGCCCAGAACGTATGTCAGTTGTTTGACAGATTGATTTGTTAGAAAGGACAACTGTGACAGGTGTTTTGAAACATTTTAAGACTGTTTAAGACTTGATGTAGAAAATTAAGTTGGGGGGTGGGGTACCTGCCTGGCTCTGTTGGAAGAGCATGTGACTCTTGATCTCAGAGTTGTGAGTTTGAGCCCATGTTGGGTGTAGAGATTACTTAAGTAAATAAAATATAAGGGGAAAAAAAGGAATTGTTTACTGTATTATTCCAGTGGCTAAAAATAGTTCTAATGTGCATATCCTCCAGGACTGCATATTGAACTTACTAACATGCAGAGGTTTATAACAGTGAGAATTGCTCAAAAGTAGAGTAGTTTACCTTGAAATAATTGGAATTCAATCAGTGAAAGTGTTCAGATATGGTCCGGACAACTACTTGGTAGAGATACTCTACAGACTTAGTCATTGTAATAACGTCAAGAGGATAAGATGGCATGAAAGCTCCTGTCTGACAGTGAAACTCAGTGAGGCAAGAGATCACTAGAACTAGCTGCACTGTGCTTAGGGATGCAAATGAAACTGAAACTCATCCTATGGCTGTCATCCAGCTACACGAAGTTGTGATTGTTATCAAGTTAAGGGTTTTATGCCTCAATTCAGACAGATGCTCTCGGGGGAAAAAAAAAGATGGGTTCAGGGAGTCTGTATTCTTCTTTATAACTAAGCCTTTGCAGCAAATTATCTTGATCTGAGGATTAAAAATCTTTAGAAATATTAAATAAATAAATAAATAAATAAATAAATAAATAAATAAATATCAACCAAGGAGGCTTAAAACAAGTTAAGTCATAGTGTGGGACTGGGCTGGAAGTGATTCATACCTGGCATGCCATCTTCAACTAATGCACAGTCACCTGGAACTTCATGTTGAGGAGGGTTATTAGACCTCACGTGGATACAGCTGGAAATGTGCCATGGGTGATTAATGCTCAGAAGGGAAAATTCTATATCTAGAATATAGTCTAGATATCTGCCATCTCTCTCATGCAGAATACTTGGCACTCTAGTTAGATAGAACTCTTGGCATTCATCTCCTAGGGCACTTCACCTGCTCACGGCTTTGGACCTTTGCTATGTAGGTTCAAAAACTCAAAGCATCCAGGGTCAATTTGGTTCAAGCACTGCCTCATACAATAAAAGATTATAATGTACAAATTAGAATGCCAATGTAATAATTTTCAATTAGGACAATTACTGTCAAGTTGATTAAAATTCCTGTGTTTTTTAGTCAGGGCATTCAGGCTGCTGGTGACATTGAGATAGATGAGTTAATAATACTGCATAAGACTTAGTGGATTAGTTTATAACTTTCTTTTTCCAGTGTGTTCAAATTTCATCCTAACTTTCTAACTTCCTAGGTCTACATCCTGGCTCCTTGCACTGACTATGGATATGTACTTACATATGTACTCAATGGTTTAGGACAAACTATCTTGGTGAAGGTCCAATTTCTTTTGTTTTCCCAATCCATTATGGACTGGTACTTTAATAAAATGCAATATAAATGAATTATTGTAAAAATGATATTAAAAAATGAAAGACATACAAAATACAAGCATATTCTTTACTATTTAATTCTGTTGACATAAAATGACTTCAAAATTCTTTAAAAAGTTTCTAAAACTTTATTATCTAAATCATATTTCATAAGCAGAATACTTAATGAGGTACTCAATGCTAATGAACTTAAGGAGAATTTATAATACATTGGAGCTTAATTTTTATGCATTTGATGAACACATTATAGTGCATTGGAGCCCATGTATAATCAATTCAATCAGTATATTTATATTCATTAAATGAGATGAAGAGAACAGGTTTATTATTTTAAATGGCTACAGAGGTCTGTCATAGCTATATTTAATATCTAGGATATAAAGCAAAGGTAATTAAATTAAAATATATACAACATACTTGAAACCAAGTTCTTTGTAAATTATAAGCCAGTTCTCAATGCAACATTGTTTATGTAAAAAAAATTACAATACTATTTATGATATCATTTTGAGGGTTAAAAATGGGTAAAATGTGGGGATAATTGGTCAATAGCAGTGTCAGGAGATGTAGAACCACTGATTTGTTTCATCATCATAGGGAAATATTTCATCGATGTGTAGGAGGGATATTCATTTCATATATACACATCCCAAATCCCTTTGCTCTGATAATTGTTAGAGTCACAATGATGACTTCTATCCTAATACCCAACTTGCAAACTCTCATTACAGTTTTATTGAATCTCTTAAATTGCTCTGCCATTAAACAAGCATCAAGTTTTTCGCTAGCATAGGAAACTATGCATTTTTGTTCCTCAGCCACTAAAACTTATTTAGTGTTCATTTAAATGCCACACACACTCACACAGAGTGGTTGAAAAATGGACATTTTCTGGTTTCTGGCCTCACTATTATTTTAATCTGCTATATTGGCTCTCAGGTTTCAGCCTTTCCAACCTATTGTGGTTTTCATTGCTTTTCCACGTATATACTTATTTTTTAAAAAAGATTTATTTATTTACTTTTAGAGAGAGAGAGAGAGCACAAATGGAGCAGTGGCAGAGGGAGAGGAAGAGAGAGAATCTCAAGCAAACTCTTCCCCCAACACACACACTGAGTGTGGACCCCGATGCAGGACTTGATCTCACAACCCTAAGATCATGACCTTAGCCAAAACCAAGAGTTGGATGCTTGACCACTGCACCACCCAGGCATCCCTCCATGTTTATTCTTTTTAAGACTCACCAACATTTACTAGCGTATTCCTGCTTTTAAGCTTGACTTCCTGCATAGCACTTAAATTCCCTCTTCATAAGAAGAACCCTATATTTTTATAGGTGAGAGGGAGTACACCTTAATTTTTCTTAGTGTGGCTATCATTTTCCTTATTACCTGATGCCCATGTTTTGCCCTCTTTATATTGATATTTTGGCAATGGCTTAAGAGAATTTGTATGACCTTGCAATATCATTTCCTGTCAACGTTCAGATTTCTCTGTGGCATATGCAATGTAAACTGGTAGGATCCAACCCTAGTAAAATTATGTTTGTTTTTTCATGCCTATTTATTTCCACACTGCTATTCTACTATCATGCTCATCTATTTTTAGACATATTCTTCATATAGTGGGAATAACTTTGCTCTGCAGGGGATAGAGACAGTCTTTTTATGGAATACAAGGCATGAAAATGTCTCTTACAGCCATAGGTCACTTCAAGTTTTAATGCCTATGGTAAACTACCTAGAGATTCATTTGGAAAATTGAACTTATCACCTAATGGTCTCTGAATGCCTTATCAAGCACCAAGCCTAGGGACAGCATTGCTAGTAAGATTATTTCACACTTACCTGTTTCCTTTGTGGGAATGCGTCTTGGTAGTTTACACAATCCTAAAGCAAAGAAAGAGTAATCACACCTGTGTATGAGGAGCAAAGACACATCTTCACTGGCAATCCCAACCTGACATGGCTCTACATACATTATCATACAATATCAATCAAATTTGTACATGTGATTTCTTAGCTCTTCTACACCTAGCTCAGATTATCTCAAGAGTGCTACCCTTAAGCTCGGCAATATAAAAATGGTAAACTTAATGGTAAAGTGGGAAACTCAACAAGTAAGGGATTCAGATTATAGAATTACCCATTCTAATATGCCCTGTCTAGCTAATCTTGTATATGCTTGTACATTTGCTATTAAACATACCAAATGAGGGCAGCTCCAATGGTGCAGTGGTTTAGCGCTGCCTGCAGCCCAGGGTGTGATCCTGGGGATCCGGGATCGAGTCCCCCTTCAGGCTCCCTGCGTGGTGTCTGCTTCTCCTTTTGCCTGAGTCTCTGCCTCTCTCTCTCTGTGTCTCTCATAAAAAAATAAAATCTTTAATAAAAAAATAAAAAATCTTTTAAAAAAACATACCAAATGAAAACATAACTCATGCAAAAGCTTTGGTTGACTAAGCCTTCTACTACATTCACAATAATTTATTGTCATTTTACAGTAAAACTAATTCAACATATAATATTTCATATATTCATATAGTTCATATATCAACATAAAAAATTCAACACTTTATATATTTCATATATTCAACATATAATAATTCAACATAGAATTCAACATTCACTAAGGCTCTATCTACTAAGTGGCAAAAACTGTATTGCTGGTTGTGTGTAATGTGAGGATGGGTATAAATATAGTTAAGAGATACCTCTAGAAATTCATGATAAATTTTAAAATAGACATAATATTAATGGGTAGAAAATGATATCCCGATAACAGACTGTGTTAATAATCACACAAGGGCTATTATGGAGATACATGCAAACTGCTTTAGAGAACAGAGGGGAGAATTAATTCTCACATAGGTGTAGGAATCAAGAAAGACTTCAGGGCAGCCTGGGTGGCTCAGCGGTTTAGTGCCTCTTTCAGCCCAGGGCCTGATCTTGGAGACCGGGGATCGAGTCCCACATCGGGCTCCCTGCATGGAGCCTGCTTCTCCCTCTGCCTGTGTCTCTGCCTCTCTCTCTCTCTCTCTCTCTCTCTGTGTCTCTCATGAATAAATAAATAAAGTTAAAAAAAAAAAGACTTCGAAGAAGATGATGGATATGAGCTGAATCTTTAGGATTGGCTGAACTTTGAGTGGTGTGGGGGTAAGGGGGGAAGTGAGTGGCCTGGTAGGGCAGGGGAAGGAAGTGGGGGAATGGAGGGAATGGGTACATCTTGAGTAAAGAGAAAAACAGCCTCTAAACAACATAATTTTTTAACTTTTTATAGGAAATGGAAGAAAATCAATTGTTTTGACTGTTCCAATGTGATCATAGCATTGCTCGTATGGATTGTCAAATAAGGGATGAGCTCATAAAAGGATATTAATGTGTCATTTTTATTGAGCAAAGTAGCATTACAGAAAAGGTGATTTCAAAGGCACATGGCTCTTTCATTACAGCCTTCAGGGGCAATGTTTGATCACTGAAAACAGGCTGCTTTGTTCCAGCTTTCTCTGATGTTTGGCATTATCCCGAATACATATGCTCTGACTTGGAAAGAATCGGTCTATAAAGATTTAATAGATTCAAGATTTGCATATTCAAAATACATGTCATGGTTAAAATGAAATGAAAACGATATTAAAATCTACATCTGTATTATACATAAACATGGTGTTCGGGCATATCTCAGCAAATTTTTAAAAGGCAATTACATATGTTATATTTGCTTATTCTGAGATCATGAAAGTTGGCTATTTTAAAAATTAACCATTTTATATTTTCACTGAGGAAAAAATATATTGTAGGAGACATTATGTTGGTGATAGCGAAGGAAACCCTTCAAGTTTCAAGGATTTGAGATTTACTGTATGTTCTTGTCACCTTTCATGGACCTAGTGTTTGAGTCAGTGACCACTTTGTTCATTAAAAATGAATTAACAGCATTGGGGCGCCTGGGTGGCTCAGTGGTTGAGCATCTGCCTTCGGCTCAGGGCGTGATCCCAGGGTCCTGGGATCGAGTCCCACATGGGCTCCCTGCAGGGAGCCTACTTCTCCCTCTGCCTGTGTCTCTGCTTCTCTCTGTGTCTCTCATGAATAAATAAATAAAACCTTTAAAAAATGAATTAACAGCATTCTTGGTTTAGAAAAAATAAAAAGTCACAAATAATTAAGGATAAATGTAAAAGATTAGTATTTGCATGAGGTTCTTTTCCTTATATGGCTGAAAGAAGTGACTTCTTCTTCTTCTTTTTTTTTTTTTTCAAAAGGAGGAATTCTTGGAAGGAGACCTAAGAGTCAAAAGCTTTTCATGTGGTGACTAAAACTCACAGAATTATCTCTTCATAGAATCCTCTGACTTCTACTCCTGTAAACTGACATGTAATCTCACATACATTCATCTTTTAATTTTGAATTCCAATGGAACCTTTGAGGGAAAGGCAGGAATCCAAGACAGTCAGTTTGATGTATGTTGCTCTCATTGCGTTGAAATTAAGCCTGATGGGCTTCAGCTAATAATATTCTACTTCATGTGACAAAGAAATAGCTTACCATGTCACTTCCCTACTTAAAATCTTACCTTTTCCCCATCCCTACTTATAACATCTTCCGCCTCAATGACACTAAATGCTTTTGTATGGCATGTCCTTCCCTTTCTGGGTAGTTTTGCAACAGTCTCAGGACAAAGACATTTTCAGTTATACATTTGTGGCCCAGATCACTGCTTCGCAAATGCTACTGTATTTATGTGTCGTCTGGAGATTTTGTTAAAAATGTGGATTCTCATTCAGCAGATCTGGGGTCTGGCCAAGATTCTAACATGCTCCCAGGTGAAACAGTAGACCACACTTTGGATAGCAAGCACCCATACGTCCTCTCGTTAAATTGGTATTAGTTCCTGGATCACGATGACTGAAAATTTAGATTCTGACTTTGAGGTTGCATCAGACTTTGACCTTTTTATTTATTGGTAATCTCGTAAAGATGCAGTGTGATCTGGACTTCCTTTCCTTTTCTAGTCTCCTTTTTTATCCCATTCCTACTTTACATTCGAGGTATAACAAACGACTTGAAATTTCCAGGATGTATCAGGCTCTTTCACATCTTGGTACCTTTTCAAATACTATTTCCTCTGCCTGTCTCAACATCTTGTGTTGCTTCCTTTAAAACTAAGCTCAGCTAGGGGTACCTGGGTGGTGCAGTCGGTTAAGCATCTGACTCTTGGTTTCAGCTCAGGTAGTGATCTAAGGGTCATGGGATCGCCCATGCACCCAGCCCACAGCGGGCTCCACTCTGGGTACAGAGTCTGCTTGAGAGTTTCTCTCCCTCTCCTTCTGCACCCACCTCCACCTCGCATGCTCTCTCTCTTTCTCAAATAAATAAATAAATCTTAAAAAAAAAAAAAACTCAGCTCAGCTGTAGTCTCCTCCAGTAATCCTTCCCTAGTCTCTTTACCCTGTAATTAAATACTTCCCATAGTCTCCTACAATGCCCTGTATTTCCTAGGTTATAACTTTTTTATAATCTATTGTAGTGTATGCGTACTTATGTGCTTGCTTCAAGACAGGGCTCCTTGGGAGGAAGAGATTATGCACTTTATCTCTGTTACCTACTGCCAGTAACAATGCCTGAAACATAGTAGGTTTCCATTAAAGTTTGCTGACTGAATGAGGAAGGACAGTTGATGTGTTGTAGTTATGCAATAACACAATGCAGTATTTTCTTTCATGAAGTTTGAATTGTGGGTAATAAAAACTAGAGTCATAAAAAGTTAAATACAGGATGAAATAATACTGAAGATATAAAACGTTAGTACATGATTAATTGCCAAATGAGGATCATAGAAAATAACTCTTCTAAGTTCATTGGAAGAAAATGGCACTACAGATTTATTACTACGTCTTTAATATCCCGGTTGTTCCACAAAAGGTTTGAGATAGCTGACAGCACTATGTATGGGAGCTCATAAAAGACATAAACACATATAGAGTTGAGGGAATAGTATTAGAAAAGAAGGGAGCTATGGAAGTACATACCCAGAACTGGAGGAGTGGATATACTAGCATATTTACAAAAATGGTCCTCATTAAATAGTGGGCAGTAAGGATGGTGTGCTGGACTTCCATTCCCACTCTCCATCTTAGAGGCTGACTTCTGTGGTGGCATCCGCAGCTCCCTCGTCCTCTGGCTTCTGGCTGAATTTGGCCAAAGGAGGATACCCTGGCAGAGGATCAAGCGGAGGGAGAGGGGTGAGGTCAGGATACTTATTTTCTTGTGCTACCTAGAACTGACTGTGCCTCTGTGTAAATTGCCCCTTTGTTAAAATCTCCTTAAATTATTCTAATTTGAGTGTGGCCCCTGCTCCCTGTTGACACTCTGATATAATCATGGAGTTGTTTAATGCTAGATTGGATGCCAGGCTTAATAACTTTTATGATATAACCATTAATGCTACAAAAATCTTTTATGTATCAGGTAAGAGTCTATGAGGAAGGGGTTCAATAGAGAAGAATTCGGAAAGCAAACTTACCTGAAATCTCATATTTCTATTGTTCACATCTTAGTGTGGTAAAGAGGATATATATCATATTTGAGGTAGGGAAAAATGGATATGTTTAAATCTCCAGTTTTGTAATTATTTTTTTACATCAGCCTTTCATTTACTGTTCAGTTGTAAAGTAATAATATCTTAGAAGTGTAGTTTTGGGGTTGTTCCGTTTTTACTTGGGGGTAGAGCATCCAGAGTTTTGGCCTCTCTTCTTTACTGTTGCTCATTTTCTGGTTATTTCACTGCTCACTCTTCTTCCATCAGGAGATACATAAGGAAAATAAAGGGATGAAGCTTAGCTTTCGTGTCTATGATAAGAGGTTTATTAGGAAAGAGATTGAAATTCTGAACTAAAATGAAGATTTTCAGTTTATCTGGGCTGGTCTGCCCCCTATTGCCATAAAGATACCAAGAGATGTTTCCAACTTGTCAAAAATCAAGAGATAAAATGGACAGAAAGTCTTATATTTATGATGATGAAGAGAAAGAGGTTTAATAAATAGATGTGATGCTCTTAATATAAGGCCCTGGTGTATGGACTCTGATTTTGGATCTTGGATTGTATTACAACCTTGTTTGCAATACATACTTAGATTATTGTTGACTCATATGGGCCTAATTCTGTGACCCAGCAAAAATAGATCATAAATCCCAGCCATGGAAGACATGTTTGTAGTCTGACCTTGGAATGATGAGCTAAAGGTGCTGAGGAAACCATAAATCTAATTTACAATAATAACAAAAATAAGGTTGTTTATACTTTGCCCAGTGGATGGAGTGAAAATCTAATATTTTTCTTGGTACATGCTGTACCTTTTGCCAAGTTTGATTAAATTTCTGTTTAGTAGGTAGCTAGAAGAGGAACTGAATAAAAACACTTTATATGAGGCTTCAGACTCCTACTTTGTTCTTTCTTATTAACTTCTCTTTTAAAAAGCTGTTTTAACTCTTTCTTTTTTTTTAAGGTTCCATTTATGAAATGTTTGGAAATGAATGCTGTTTGTCAACAGGAGAAGTGATTAAAATTACTGGTCTCAAAATTAAGAAGATCATAGCTGAAATTTGTGAGCACATTGAGGGTTGTGAGTCTCTACAACCATTTGAGCTGCCTATGAATTTTCCAGGTACTGTATATTGCAACCATTTCACATTTGTAAAACTATTGTTAATATACATCTATACAATTGAAAATAATAAAAAAAGTGGTAGCTTTTTTTCACTCTAGGGTAATGGGTGAAAAAAATTAGAATTCTTTATATATATTTTTTACATCTACAGTATTATATGAGTTTCAGATGTGCAATATAGTGATTTAACAGTTCCATACATTACTCAGTGCTCCTCTTGACAGGTGTCCTCTTAATCCCCTTCACCTATTTCATCCATCCCCCCACCTCTACCTCCCCTCTGGTAACTATCAGTCTTATTCTCTATAGTTAAGAGTCTGTTTTTTGCTTTTTCTCTTATTTCTTTGTTTCACTTGTTTTATTTTTTAAATTCCACATATGAGTGAAATCATATAGTATTTGCCTTTCTTTGACTTATTTCACTTAGCATAATAATTTCTATATCCATCCATGCTGTTGCAAATGGTAAAATATCATCCTTTTTATGGCTGAATAATATTCAAATACAAATATATATATATATATATATATATATATATATATATATATATATATCCCAGTATATGTACACTACATCTTATTTATCCATTTATCAATCAATAGACACTGGGGCTGATTCCATAGTTCCATAGTTTGGTTATTGTAAATAATACTTCAGTAAACATAAGGGGTGCATGCATTTTTTGGAATTGGTATTTTTGTATTCTTTAGATAAATACAGTAGTGGAATTCCTGGATCACGTGGAAGTTCTATTTTTAATTTTTTGAGGGAACTCCATACTGTTTTCCACAGTGGCTGCATTAATTCACATTCCCACCAATATTGCAGGAGGGTTCGTTTTTCTCCACATTAGTGATTTTAATGACCAATAGAAGACAAATATTTTCTCTCCTTTTAATAAATATCCCTTACTTAGAACTTACTGGCAAATACTGTTAGCGAATACTTAATGAGTTCTAACAGTATGCATTACTTGTTATTCTAGTGAAAATGGAGAAATCAAAGATATTTTCTAAAATTATGTAGGACTAATAGCTCTTAAAAATATATAAGCTCTTTGTTTCTATTGCAAATATTTTAGCTCCCTGGATAATTGCTAAACTTCACAGTCTAATCTTATTGACATGTCTTGTTGTTCTTCTTTGTCTAGTTAATTCTACTCACCCTTCCAAAAATAGCTCAAATATCATAGCTTAATATCTTCTGGAATACTTTTGCTGATGCCCTAACCTACTCTAGATATCTCTTTTTTATGTTCCCATAATAACTTGATCACCAATAGCACGTACCTTATTGGGTAGTCATTTTCTTATTTGTCTTATTCTCTAGACCAGGGGTTGGCAAATGTTTTTTTTAAAAGACACAGATAGTAAATATTTTAGACTTTGTCACCAGATGATTGCTGTCACAGCCGTTTCACTCTGATGCTATAACATGAAGGATGCTATAGATGGTACATAAACCGATGAACATGGCTGTGGTTCAATAAACATGTATCTACAAAAATAGGTGGCCAGCAGAATTTGGCCTGTGAACTATAGTTTGGTGACTTCTCCTAAGATTAAATTTTTTGACATGTGAAGTATAACATATATGACTTTGTATATCTAGTATCAAGCACTTATTCAGTAGTCATTTATTTGAATGGATGATTGAGTGAATAAATGGTTAGTGGAGGAGAAAAGTCTAGTAAACACTTACAGTATGATGTGATTCATGGTGTGACTGTAATATGCATGGGTTCCTGAAGAAGAAGCAGGGGGAGGAGGAGCAGCAGGAGGAGGAGGAGAAACATGCATGGGTTCCATGAGAGTCTTGATAAGGAATATCTAACTCTAGTTGGTCATGTTTCAGAACATGGCTTGGGAGTCATTATTTATATTTGAATTCCAACTCTGCCACTTGTTACTTGCATAACCTTGCCAAGTGTCCTACTCTCCTCTCATGTAAAATGGGAATAATAATACTTTCTATCTTCTAGTGTTTCGGGGAGGATTGAATATTGAAATATATTTAAAGTGCTCAGAATGGTACTTGTCTTATAGAAAAGGCTATAAAAAGTGTCAGGTTTTGTTACCTTTATTATCATTGGTGGATTCAAGGTTTTCAAAGCTTTTGAAAGGATGTTATACTCGAGCTCAGGTTTGGAGAATGAAAATAAATTAGAGAACATTCTTCCAGATTCTCCAATATCTTCTTCCTTTCAACTGGAATCTTACCCATTGTTCAATTCTGTTTAACTCCTTCCTTACCTGCCATCTTTTACAGAAATAGTTCTCAAACTTGACTGTATACTGGAATCACCTAAGGAGATTTAAAGTATCCTGATGCTCAGACCACTTGCCTACGATATTCTGATTTATTTAGTCTGGAATGAAGTCTGGTTACCAAAGTTTCTTAAGGATACTAGCGTGATATTAATGAGCAGTCAAGGTTGCAAACCATTGCTTTATGAGAAGCTTTCCCTAAGTATTCCAGTTGGATGTAACAATTCCTTTTTTGAATAACTACAGTCTTTCACGTCATAATGATTGCATTTATCACATTTTGAATATAATTGAAGTTATTTGTATGCTTGTCTTTTGAAGACCAACTGCTTAACAGATTACAACGTTGCTGACAACAAAATCTGAATCTCATTTACTGGAATAATCGCCACAGTGTTTAGGAGAAGATGTACATAATAAATAATTAGTAAGTTAAAATAATCAGAATCTTCTAGTAGAAGGAGTATCTCTTGTGAGAGTAGTGAAAACACTTAGCTTTTTTTGGGGAATATATATTATATATTTATTATAGGGAGTTAGATTACATGATTATGGAGATTGGTAAATCCAAAATCTGCAGAGCCAAATTTCCCTCTAAAACATTTAGCTTTTGACTAACAGTTTAATTTAGGGAGTTGCTATTTAGAATAAGTTTTGAGTTTTCAGTTGACATGATAAGTTTGTATCAACTGAGCACAATTAGAAAAATTTATTTACAAAACTAGTTTTAATGTAAGAATCAGGGATTACATGTAATGGAGTGGAGGAATAAAATGATGGTGATGATTACAATATACTTTCTTTCAAGGAAGACTCAGCACCAGGGAGAAAGAGAAATTAAGGCCAGTAACTTTTTTTTTTATATTGATTTCAACAGAAACATCTCTTTATTTATACTCTAAAGCTGTCACTTTAAACTCTCAGAAATTAAAATCAAAAAGTACTTTAATATATATTTTAAACATCCTTTCTTATTTGGGAATTTCCCAAATTTTCCCTTGTTATTGACTTCTAATTACATTCTCTTGTAGTCAGAAGACATAATTTGTATGGCTTCAATCCTCTGAAATTTTTTGAGACTTGTTTTATGGCTTAGTGCATGGCCTATCATGGAGAATGTTCTGTGTGCACTTGAGAAGACTGGGTATTCTGCTGTTTGGTGGAGTGCCCTACAGATGTCTGTGGGTTTATAGTGTTGATCAAGTCTTCTAGTTCCTTGAGAATCTTTTGTCTAGGTGTATCCATTATTTTTCTTTAATTTTTATTTTTTTATTTATGATAGTCACACACACACACACACACACACACACACAGAGGCAGAGACATAGGCAGAGGGAGAAGCAGGCTCCATGCACCGGGAGCCCGACGTGGGATTCGATCCCGGGTCTCCAGGATCGCGCCCTGGGCCAAAGGCAGGCGCTATACCGCTGCACCACCCAGGGATCCCGGTGTATCCATTATTGAAAGTAATTTCCAACTATTACTGTCAACTTTTGTTTTATGTATTCTGGAGCTATGATGTTAGGTGTATATGTGCTCATAATTGTAATCTCTTCTTGATGAAGTGACCCTTTTATTGTTACTTAGTATTCCTTGTCTCTAGTAAAATTTTTGTTTTAAAATTGTACTGCTTTTACTCCTTTGTCAAGGATCATTTGATTGTACTTACATGGGTCTATTTCTGGGTTCTGTATTCTGTTCTGT
This sequence comes from Canis aureus, assembly GCF_053574225.1. NCBI lineage: Eukaryota > Metazoa > Chordata > Mammalia > Carnivora > Canidae > Canis > Canis aureus. The sequence continues at coordinate 66,995,278 of NC_135611.1, read as the reverse complement.
TGATGTGCTTGTTTATTCTTTCCTCAATACCACACTATCTTGATTAGTGTAGCTTTATATTAAATTTTGATGCTGAGTAGTTCAGTTATCTGATTTTGTTCTTCTTCAACATTGTGTTGGCTATTCTGGACCTTTTCTGTCTTCATATAAAATACAGTTTCAATTTCAATATCCACAAAATTACTTGCTGTGATTTTGATTGCCATTGCATTTAATCTGTAGATTCAATTAGGAGAAACTGACATCTTAATAATATTAAGTCTTCCTTTTTATGAACATGTAACATCCATCTGTTCTTTGATTTCTTTCATCGTAATTTCGTAAGCTTCTTCACATAGACCTTGTACATATTTTGTTACATTTATTTTGGGGCACTAATGTAGATAGTATTCTGTTTTTAATTTTAAAACCACTTGTTCATTGTTTGTATATGGGAAAGTGATTGACTTTTGCATATCAACCTTTTATCCTACAATTTTGCTATACTCAGTTATTAACTTGAGGAGGGTTTTTTTTTTTTTGTCAATTCCTTAGATCTTATATATATACAACCATAGTATTCATGAACATAGTGGGAAACTAGTTTCTTGACACTAAGTATGATGTTATCTGTAGGGTTTTTAAAAAATATTTTCTTTATTGTGCTGAAGCAGTTTTTCTCATTCCTAATTTACTGAAAGATTTTTTGTTAATGTTGTTTTTATCTTGAATGAATATTGGTTTTTGTCACTTTTTATCTGCATCTACTGATATAATCATATATTCTACTTAGCCTAATACTGTGATGTATTACATTGTCTCTCATATGCTAAACCATCCTTGCATAATGGGGTGAATATCACTTGGTTGTAGTGTATAATTCTTTTTATACATTGTTGGGTTGGCTTTATTAATATTTTGTTGAAGATATTGCATATACATTTATGAGAAATATTGGTATGTAGTTTTTTCTTGTAATCTCTTTGGTTTTGGTATCAGAGTAATGCTGGCTTATAGAATGAGTTAGGAAGTATTCCCTTTGCTTCTATCTTCTGAAAAATATTGTGAAGAATTGGTATGACTTCTTTTTTAAGTGTTTGGTAGAATTCACAGTTGAACTCACCCGGGCCTGGCACTTTCTGATTAGGAAGATTATTAATTATTGATTCAATTCCACTGGTAGATTTAGGCCAGATTGCTCTTTCTTCTTCTGTGAGTTTTGGTGCATTGTGTCTTTCAAGGAACTGGTCCATATTGTGTAGGTTATCAAATTTGAGTCATGGAGTTGTTCATAATATTCTTTTGTTATCCTCTTAATGTCCATGGGGTGGATAATGCAGCCTTCTCTTTCATTTCTGATTTTAGTAATTTATGTCTTGTCTTTCTTTTCCTACTTAGCCTGGCTAGAGGCTTATCTATTTTATTGATATTTCCAAAGAAAAAGCTTGGGTTTTCAATGATTTTTTTGTCTATTGATTTCTTCTTTTCCATCTTAATTGATTTTTTCCTGTAATTTTTGTTATATCTTTCTTCTGCTTACTTGGATTTAATTTGTTTTTCTTTTTTTTTTCATTTTTTAACCCTTTTTTTATTATTTTTTAATAATAAATTTATTTTGTATTGGTGTTCAATTTACCAACATACAGAATAACACCCAGTGCTCATCCCGTCAAGTGCCCCCCTCAGTGCCCGTCACCCATTCACCTCCACCCCCTGCCCTCCTCCCCTTCCATCACCCCTCGTTCATTTCCCAGAGTTAGGAGTCTTTATGTTCTGTCTCCCTTTCTGATTTGTTTTTCTTTTTTTTCTAGTTTTCTAAGGTGGAAGCTTAGAGACTGATTTTAGATCTTTTCTCTTTTTAAATATATACATTTAATTCAATCTCCCTCTAAGCACTACATTCACTCCATCTGACAGCTGGTAAGTTGTATTTTCATTTTTATTTAGTTAAAAGTGTTTTAAAATTTCTGTTGAGATTTTTTTCTTTGACCCCAAGTGTTATTTAATCTCCACATACTTGGAGGCTTTCCCAGTTATCTTTCTGCTATTGATTCTAGTTTAATTCCACTCTGGTCTGAGAGCAGATATTGTATGATTCTATTTCTAAAAATTTGTCAGTCTGTTTTGTTGCCCTGCATGTGGTGAATGTTTCATGTGAGATGGAAAGGAATGTGTACTTTGCTGTTGGATAAGTGTCGATAGATGTCAATTATATCTACTGATTGATGGTGCTGTTAAGTTCAACTATGTCCTTACTGTTCTCCACCTGTTGGATTTATCCATTGTTAATATAGAGTTGCCAACTATGATATTAGATTCCTCTATTTTGGCCTGCAGTTTTTCCAGTTTCTGCTTCACATATTTTGACACTCTTTGGGTAGGCCTATACACATTAAGGATTACTATGTCTTCCTGGAGTAGTGGCCTTTTATCAAGATGTAATGCCCCTTTTTATTACTAATAACATTCCTTGTTCTGAAGTCTGCCCTGTCTGAAATTAATATAGGTACTTCGGCTTTCTTGGTATTAGAGTTACCATGGTATATCGTTATCCATCTTTTTACTTTAATCTATATGTGTCCTTATATTGATTTATTTATTTTCAGATTTGTTTACTTATTTGAGAGAGAGAGAGAGAGAGAGCAAGCAGAGGGGGAGGGGCATAAGGAGAGGGAGAGAGAATCTCAAGCAGGTTCCATTTTCTATTTGTTGCCTTTGTTCTTTGTTCCTATTTTTGTCTTCTATACATTTTCTGCCTTTTGTGGGTTTATATTTTTTATTTTATGTTTTTAAAGCTTTTATTTATTTTTTCATGAGAGACACAAAGAGAGAGGCAGAGACACAGGCAGAGGGAGAAGCAGGCTCCCTGTGGGGGGCACATTGAGGGACTCGATCCCAGGACTCTGGGATCACGACCCAAGCCAAAGCAGCCACTGAACCACTGAGCCACCCAGGTGTCCCATCTTCAATTGTCTTTTTTTGTCTTTTAGTGTGCCTGATAATTTTTTCTTAATAGCCAGACGTGATGTACTGTGTAGGAAGACAGTGTGGTTAATAGGACTTTAGTAATCTAACAGTAAGTTGTGGTAGGAAAGGAAACATTCTGATTAGGTATCAGTATTTTTCTAGATCTGTGTGCCTGAACTGTGAACTTCACAAGAACTTTTCAGTCTTGTTTCCCACCCCTTAGTTGGGAAAAGGTGGCTACGGTAGGTTGAGTATTTCCCTTCTCATATGTGGAAGACTAGAGCAGGACATACCTGCATGTTTCCATTTCCTTAAATGGAAAGACTAGAGTGGGCTTTAGTTGTACATTTCCTCTGAGTGGAAGGCTAGAGTGGGTGTTAATTGTATATTTTCCTTTCCTCAGGTCAGTTAGTCCTAATAAAACACCAATGATGTCTCTTAAGGGCAGGACTTATTAAGAAGAATAGAATGTTCTGACCTATTTTGAAATGTTTGGGTTTTTTTCCCTCCCCATGCCAGAAACATAAGATTTTTCTCTGATATTTACTGTGAGAGCCTTGTCAAGTCTTTTTTTTTTTTTTTTTTTATTTTTTTTTTTATTGGTGTTCAATTTACTAACATACAGAATAACACCCAGTGCCCGTCACCCATTTAGCCTTGTCAAGTCTTAAGTGTAAAACTTACAAAATTATGGGAGCTCCCTTATGATTAGGACCCTGGAGTTTTTACTCTTGGAGTTGTCCATTCTGAGCTTCTAGCAATTCAGCAATTATAGTTCAGATTTCTCTAGTCTGGTATTGGTTCTTGTAGAGGTTTCTTTGGTAAATTGTGGTTCTCTGTACTTGCCTATCTGTCTCTCCAATTTTGGAGGTATCAGTTTATCTTCTGACCTCATTTCTTTAATGGATTTACGAATAGTTCTTGATTTTTCAGTTTGTTTGGCTTTTTACTTTTTGTCAAGACAGAGTAACAACTTCTAAACATTTTATGTACCAGACTAGAAACCAGAAGTCCAATGCTTTTTTCTTTTTCAAATATAATTTTAGCTATTTTTTTAGTAGTTGCCTGGGATTATAATTAGTGTCTTAATTTATAACAACCTAGTTGGAATTAACTAATTTAATTTCAAGAGTATGTAAAATTTGGCTCATTTATAGCTCTACTCCCTACCCTATTTTTCTAGTTGTTATTATCATAAAAATTACATGTTTGTACATTATGTGTGCATCAACATTGGATTTATGATTATTCTTTATGCAATCATCTTTTAAATTAGGAAAAAATATTTGAAAATAAAAAAGTATATGCAAGCTTTCTTTTATATTTACCTCTATAGTGCTTTTTGCTGTTACTTTTTATTTCTTGACACAGGATAAATTTACTGTCTTATGTCCTTCAGCTTGAAGGATTCTCTTTAAGATTTATTGTGTGGCAGGTTTGATAATAATACATTCTCTCAGTTTTCATTCTCTGGAAATATTTTAATTTCTCCATTATTTTGTTATTTATTTACTTATCTGAATGTAGTTAACTCACAATGCTACATTAGTTTCAGGTGTACAATGTAGTGACTCCACAATTTCACATGTTATGCTGTGCTCACAACAACTATAGCTACCAATATTATTGACTATATTTTTTATGCTGTGCCCTTTATTTCTGTGGCTTATTCATTCCATAACTGGAAGCCTGCATTTCCCACTCTCCTTCACTCATTTTACCCATCCCTCTCTACTCCTCCCCTCTGGCAACCATTAGTTTGTTTTCTATATTTACAAGTATCATTCTGCTCTTTGTTTGTTTGTTTTATAGATTTCACATATGAGCAATATCATATGGTATGTGTTTTTCTCAATCTGATTTATTTCACTTAGCAAAATACCCTCTAGGTCCATACATGTTGTTGCAAATGGCACAATCCCATATGGCTGCATAATATATGCATAATATGGCTGCATAATATATATATCAGATATATATGAACATATATATTTTCATCCTACATCTTTCTTATCCATTCATCTGTTGATGAACTCTTAGTTTACTTCCATATCTTGGCTATTTTAAATAATGCTTCAATAAACATAGGGATGCACATATCTTTTTAAATTAGTGTTTTCATTTTCTTTGGGTAAATAGTGGAATTATTGGATCATGTGGTATTTTCATTCTTAATTTTTTAAGAAACTTTCATTTTTAAAGGATAAATTTTCTGGATAGAGAATTGGTTCACAATTCTTTTATTTCAACACTTTAAACATGTCATCCCTGTGAGTTCTGGCTTTCATAGTTTCAGGGTAGAAAGTAGCTTTTAATCTTATTGAGAAATGCTTGTACTTGATGAGTCTCTTCTCTTTTGCTATTTTCAAAGTTCCCTATTTTGTCTTTGGTTTTCAATAGTTTGATCAGAATGGCATGATTTTCCAAGTTTATCCAGTTGGAATGTGCTGAGCTTTTTGAATGTATAAATTAATGTTTTTCATCAGATTTTGGAAGTTTTGGTCATTATCTCTTTTTCTTTTTTTTAAGATAAAAAAAAAAAAAAACACTATTTGAGAGAATGAGAACACAAGTGGGAGGAGGGTAGAGGGAGAAGCTTAGCAGGGAGTCTGATGCAGGCCTCAATCCCAGAACCCTGGGATCCTGACCTGAGCTGAAGGCAAATGCTTAACCAACTGAGTCACACTGGTGGCTTAGTTATTATTTCTTTAAATATTCTTTCTATGCTTTTCTCTCTCTTCTCCTTCTGGAACACCCATTATTCACATATTGATATGCTTGATGGTGTCACATATATCTTTGGGACTGTTCAATTCTCTTTATACTTTCTTATTTCTATTTCTCAGATTGGATAATCTCGACTGACCTATCTTTAAATTTGATTTATATTCTCTATTTAGTAAGACTTCATTTTCATACTTCCTTTTAGTTCTCTAGACAAAGTCTTCTTTGGTTCCTTGAACACATTTAAAATAGCATATTTAAATTCTTTTCTCGAGGCACCTGGGTGGCTCAGTGGTTGACCATCTGCCTTTGGCTCCCTGTGATCCCAGTATCCCGGGATTGAGTCCTGGAGGGGGTTTTCTGTAGGGAGCCTGCTACTCCTTCTGCCTGTGTCTCTGCCTGTCTCTCTGTGTCTCCCATGAATAAATGAATGAAATCTTAAAAATAAATACATAAATTCCTGTCTCCAGGAAATCTAATGTCTGTTAGAACATTCCTCAGGAACAGTTTTTATTAATTGCTCCCCCCTGCATCCCACGGTGGATGGGTCCAACTTCCTTGTTCCTTTGCCTGTTTCATAATCTGTTGTTCAAAGCTGGATATTTTAAACAAGATAATGTGGTAAATCTAGAAATTTGATTTTCTCTCCTCCTCAGGATTTGTTGTTATTGCTGGTTATTGCGTAACTTTTCTGAACTGTATCTGTAAAATCTGTATTCTTTGTTTGTCATGTGGGGCCTTTGAAGTCTGCTCAGGTGGGTTGGTGGGCAATTAATGCCTCGACAAAGATTTCCTTAAACAACTGGAACCAGAAAATCTCCCAGTCTTTGTCGAGGGGCTCAGTGTTCATTTGGGGGCTGCCTTCAACACTCAATCAGGCAGGTAAAAACTGTTGTTCGTTCATGTGGAGCCTCAAACTCAGCCAGAATTGAGAACATTTTCAGTTCTTTCCTGAGCATACACACAATCTGAAGCATGTGCACAGTCCTACACATGTGGTCTTCTAGATCCAGGAATATATTAGAACTTTTCAAAATTCTTATGGATATCTCATTTCTCAGCTTTTCTTTTAAACTGTTTAGGTTAACCTATTTCCCCCCCAACTGTTACACATAACTGCAGGCAGCCTCAGAAATTAAATAATTATCTCTTCCTGTTTTTGACAAATATTCCCTAGGAAAAGTCTTTTCCTACTGAGTGAGCTCAAAATGAGACAAAATAAAGACAATGTTGCAAGTAGAATCTTCCAGGAAGTCATCAGAAATGTCAAAAAATAACAGTTCCCTGAGAATGAACTTTCAAGGAATTCCATTCCACCTCCTTTCTGCCCCCTCTTGTGACAGCAGCAGTGTTGGTTTTGCCATGACTGCAAGCTATTAGTTTTCAATTTGAAGTTGAATGGGGTGGGAGGAGTGAGATACCACAAGTTAAAATGTCAAAAAGTTTGCTGATCTTACCAAGACTCAGTCATTTTCTTGGTCAATAAAGGCCCCCCAGATTACTGCAATCCTTTGGCTAATTTCCAGAGTTCTGAAAAAATTAATTCTGACCATTTATTTTTAACCAGTTTCTCCACTGCTCTTATAAAAGAGGAGAGGATTTTCAGAGGTCCTTATTCAACCTTATTTGCTAACAACACCTACCCTACTATATTAAAGGGTATTAACAGAGATCCTAATTTCTCATTGTAATTTAAAAGTTTTGAGAAAGATGGTCAAAACCTTGATAAGGGTTCCCATAATAATTTTTGTAAATAACAATGTTCTACTGGAAAAAGATACCTAGGCTTTGATCAGTAAATATAGCTTCATAGGTGCAGCTCTAGCAAGTGGAAGCTCAAGTAACCATCAAGAAAGGAAAGCTTTGTAGAGATTTGGTGAGGATACTTTTAGGGGACAAATTGGAAGTTGATTTTTGCCAAAAAAGAGGAACTAAACTTGCAATATATGTCACTGGTTGTATTTTATGTTAATGATATATTTCCATATATCTCTGTTTTGTCACTTCAGAGACTGTTGAGTATATTTTTAAAAAATAAAAAGCAATTATTTAAGTTCTTTATGGACATAGACATACTACTTTAGAAGTACAATATGCCCTTTTAGAAGATAGCCCTTTTGACTAAGCCTTTTTCTGAGCCAGAAAATGTGCCATTTTTGCCAAGTACAACAAAAATGTATTCTGATTTTTGGTAGTGAATTACATTATAGATTGGTAACTTGTGTAATGTTTGAGTTGCAGTGAAGTTCCAACTTTCTGGATTACTTCCTGGAAAGACCATTATGAAGCATGAATACTAAATGCCTTCTCTTTAGACATAAGAAATTTCCTGGAAAGAAGTGTTACAAAGAAGAAATACATTTTTCTGATAATCAGAGTCCCCTCAACCCACCCCACCCAACAGCAAATTTACATAAGTGTCTCTAAACCGTGTCCAGGAAAAGTTGTGGTTACATCTGTAAAACCACTGTTAAAATTACATAGCCAGACTGAAATTTTAGGCATGAATTTTAATTCTGTGAACTTTATTACTAAATAGGAATAATATTGCTGCAGGGAGGAGGCATGTAAGAAATGTGATAGTAAAGCTTAGAGATTGAACATTCTCTACTACTCTACATACACTCAAATTAGAACCCTGATAACTTGCTGAACGTTGTTCTAAGTACTTTTACATATAAAACTGTTCTAAAAACTTTTATGTACATGTATATATTATTCATAGGTGTGTATGTGTATATATGTGTATATATAATGAATTGAATTCACATTTACATATGAGAAAATGAGGAACTTTGCCCAAGGCCAAACAGTGGGTAAGTGGTTTCATTGAATCCATGCTAGCATTATCTAATATAATATAAAATATAATGTGAAGCCACATTCATGTTCATTCACTTAAGTTCATTTACACGGCTGTTCTAAGAGGCTCAGTTCTTGGGCACATGCCCATTTCATAAAGTTCCTCCTGAGTGGACATCCTGAGAGTGAGAGAACGCCCAGGATGGAAATTCCAGTCTTCTATAACCTAATCTCAGAAATGACATAGACCATCACCTCCGCTGTATTCTTTTGATCTCCCAGACAAATGCTGGCATGCTCTAGGAGGGGACTGCACAAGGGTGTGACTGACAGGAGGCAGGAATTCTTGGCGGCTATCTTGGAGGCTACCTGACACAGACATTTAAATAAATAAATGAATCTATAAAAAGCAAAACAAGACAACACAGAGAGAGTGAGAGAGATGTGAAATTAATTTTAATAACACATTTTATTATAAATATATATCTCAAATATTATCCTTTTAATGTGTAATCGTGAAAAAAAAAGAGATATTTTGCATTCTTCTCATACCAAGTCTTTTAAATCCAGATATGCTTTCCACTCCTAGGTCCATCTCGATTGGGGCTATGCTAACTTCAAGTAGCCACATCTCAAATGCTCAGTCCAGCGCCTCCAGCAATGGTGTTGCGTGGGAGAGCACCAATACAGATGGGAACAGTACGGCTGCAGAGCCTGTGCTCCGAAGCACTTCATGCTTAATCATAGAAAAGGAGTGAAATGATCTTTTTGTCAACCAACATCAGTGTTAGGATGAAGATCCACAGATTTCTTGGATATGTGGCATCCTTCCTAATTTTCCTGTTATATGCAGTAACCATTGTAATATTAAAATGATCTAAGTCGATCCTTCTAAAATAACATGAAATAGAAATTTATAGATGACTGTTAGTAAATATAAAATTTCCTTCGTATGTTTAATGGATTTCAGTCATGGTTTAAAGATAAGCTTCAGGTGGTGCTTCCTACTTAAAAGAATCTCTATCAGATAAACGGATAAATGGATTTTACCTGTCCAGGCTGCATTCCTAAGCAGCCACAAAGCTGCCACGTTGAGTTCCCACACCTCCAGAAACGTGGTCAGGGACGAGTACAGCAGGTTGATTGCCATGGCCCAGCAGACAGCATCATCTTCGTGTCTTACTGTCCCCTAAGCCCCATGTCTCACGGGGCGATGATAGAGTAGGGCAGGTGGGTGCTAAATGCACAGCAGAGAAATGCTACGTGTGGGAAGTCCCAAATGTGTGAGGGGCTGCTGGCCAACCTGCCCATCTTGCCTTCTAGAAAACATCATTTTTATTATCCTGGAATGTAAGAAACTCTCCTTTAGGGAGAAGGAAGAAGACTTTGCTATCCTCGAATGTCTCTCAGGAGACAGATATTCTCTACCATTTTTATACTGGTCAGGAAACCAAAGAAGCTTCTGAAGATGTTGACATGCCATGGAGAATTAGCTCCCAAAGGATCTCTGTCTTTTCTGAACAGTAAGATTCTTTTCAGAATCATTTTAAATATAAATGTGAAAAATACGGAAAAGTGCTTAGAATAATCAGTGGCAAAACTTGGATTAATAATATAATTATTTCTTCAAGAAATCAATTAAGATCAAATGCCTGGAATTTATAAAACTTGCTCCTTTATGCCTTATGAAAAATACTTAATACATTCACTTTTTTAAAATGGATTTTCCCATTGTTTCATTTGGGAAACTACATACTTAATTGGTAGACAACATATAATATCACATTCACTGGTCATTCATTTTGTGTTTTATGTACCATTGAAATGACTAAATCTTTCAGGTTTGGCCATTTTATGACTGTAGGTATTTTTTATCTGACTAAAATATCAGTTTCTAAAAGGACCTGATAGGAAAAATTGTCATGCGAAAAATCTTTAAAATGTATTTAATAGACTTATGGCTGAATAACTTTTTTAATCTTTTTTGTTTGTTTATTTGAAGGACTTTTGTTAAAAGAAGCACGATATAGGGCATAAATTGCTCCTATTTTTCCATCTGGATGTTATAATGGCATATGATTCAGAGAAGCCCTAGATAGGGCTTCTTGCCTTTTGGATAATTTGCTATTCCGAGAATCATGGGGTATTCTTCCAAATTTTCTGGGTCAACTTCTCTTAAGGCATCTCTTCCCACTGTGCTCACTTAAGCAAAATAAATTGAACTATGTCTATTATACAAAATATTTTTGTAACAAAAAGGAATATTCTGGATAAACTGTGCAAGAAGACTTGAAGTAATCTAAGTGCACAAGAAATTCAGACTTTCACATTAATTTCCAATTCCTGGAGGAGGAGGCGTTATTTTTCTTCTGTTCTTTAGCATGGGGTCAAATTATTTCTCTAAGACCTTGTGCTCTTTGGATTAACTAAAATGTATATTATCTGGAAGAAGACAAATAGAGAGTTTGAGGTTAATATGTTCTTTTCACTCACCTATGGACATTTTAGCATCACACCTGAATTCTATCAGGAAGATGATTTTAAAATAGGCTTTTCTACAACTGGCACTGTTCTATAAGTTTTCATTGTATTACTATTTTATGTACATCTTCTAAAAATCTGTCTCCTCACATTTCGCTCTTACCACCCACTTGTCTATGTGCGTAATTCCTCCCTCGGTCTTTGCAGTGCCATCTCAGCTATATTGCCAGACAGGTACTCTCACCAGAAGAATCTGGTGGTCCTTAAACTGTTTACCCAGGTCTTCAGTTCCTTGACTCTTAACTGAACAGTGATAAAGCACAGGACCAGGTTTATACAAATACTACATGTTAGCGATTTAGAGGTTCTGCCCTTGGAACGAAAACTTTTTTAAAAAATAGACTTTATTTGGAAAAACAGCTTTAGGTTCACAGCAAAGTTGAAGAGAAAGCACACAGATTTCCCATGTGCCCGCTTCCCTCACAGAGACGTAGCATCCCCATTATCAACACCCCAAACCAGGGCCGCACACTCGTTACAATCGACACACCTAACCTGACACATCACGAACACCCAGAGTTCATGGTTGACATTATGGTTCACTCTTGGGGTTGCACATCCTATGGGTTTAGACACTTGTATGATGATATATACCCATTATATCCATCATTACAGAAGTAGCTCAGAGTATTGTCACTGCCCTGGTTACTCTCTGTGCTTCTCATGTTCATCCTTCCTCCCTGACAACCCCTGGCAACCACTCATCAAAAGATCAGTTTCCATAGTTTTGTTTTTTTCCAAAATGTCAGACAGTCGGGATCCTGGAGTATGTAGACGTTTACAGATTGGCTTCTTAAACTCAGTATTACGCGTTCAAGTTTCCCCCATGTCTTCTCATGGCTTACTAGCCCGTTTCTTTGTCAAGCTGAATGACATCCCCTTGTCCAGATGTACCACAGTTTATTCATCCATTCACCTACTGCAGGGCTCCCTGATTCCTTTTAAGTTTTGACAATTGAACAAAACCACTGTAAACATCCATGTGCAAGTTTTTTGTGTGGACATAAGGAACACAACTTTTTAAAGTTACAAAATGCATTGATTTTTCTTTTCAATTTTACAAACACCACATATATCTTGAAGAACGTTAGAAAGTGGAAGGAAATGCAGGGAAGTGAATTAAAGCTCCCTATCATGTCATCATCAGAGCTCTCTAGCATTACTATTTGGTACACTTCCTTCCTTTGTTTTCCAGTACATTGTGCACGAGCATGCATATAGACATATGTTCCAACGTAATGGGAAACGGGCCTGTTTCAGGGGACTTGTCCGTGTCATTCAGTATTCTTTAGAATGTAGTTTTTATTTTCTGTGTAATAGTTTTTCATATGTACATACTGTAATTAGTAAATCCAACCCAAACATGTTCACTTATGCAATTTATGCTATTATGAGCAGCCTTTTAACTGAAGTTTTGTCTGTAGGTCTGCTTATTATAATAATTTCATATACATGAAATTATGACTTCAGAAATAAAAATGTTTTTAAAGGGTTTGATGTGTATTGCCAAATCACATTCCATAAGCACTCTGCCAATTTACATTCTGCCAGGACCTAATGAAAGGATCAATCTTACTGCTTATTTGAATCTACTACTTGACTATCCCTTCCCCCTTCAAGTTTTAAAAATTAATGGCTTTACTGAGCTATAATTTATATAGCATAAGATTCGGCTGTGTAAAGCATGCAATTCAGTAGTTTTTAGTATCCCTATCTCAGCTTCATTTTTTATTTTTGTTTTTTAGCAACATGAGTTTAAAAACTTTTAAAATCCTAGAAAATGGAGGGCTTGACACAGGGTGTCAGAAGGTCACACTGTCAGCAGTACAAGTGAGTTTAGCAGAATGACAGTAAAAAATGTCTAGAAAACAAATATATATAAAATATGCACATAAATAAATACATATTGATATATAGAAGAATATGTAACATAGTAATAATGTCCCTATTATAACCATTTAGAATTCTTAAGGACAATCTATTTAAAATATCAAGGTAAAAGCATAGAACAACTAGGCTTAATATCTTTATAACCTAGTATAAGAAATAATATAAGACTAACTTATGATTTACTTATTTACTTAAAAATATTATAAATCCTTATTTATTAAAAATAAAGACATTTAAGTGCTTGAATCAGAAAACTGATTTTTTTGTATGTATATTTCAATCACACATGAATTAATTTGTGAGATTAACACATGGAAACAGAATTCCCATATTATAATCATATTATTGTTTTGTTTTTTAAAATAGTTTCTTGAATATTTTCACTTGTTTATTCTCCCCAAATAAACCTTAGAATTACTTTCTTAAGAGCCAACATAATTGTGGTTATAATAATTATGATTATAATATGGGAAGCCATAGTAAATTATACTAAATGTCACTTATAGAAAATCAAAAGCTGAATTGATAGCAGTAGTACTAGTTGTAGAAGCGCCAAAGCAATGCTTTGAATTCACTTCTAGTGACTCTGCACTTAAGCATTCATTTATAGCTGTGAAAGAGACCTTGGTATAGAATATTACTTTGTATTTAATGAAGTTGGTACTACACGTCTGGGGTTATTTAGTGAATATTTAGTAGTATGGTTATCAATTTAGAAAACAATAAGTGAAATTGATCATCATCTTAATACCATATAGCAAAGGAAAGTTGAAGTAGATGAAAAAGTTACCTTTTAAGTAAAACTATTTTATTTGAAAAAAGTTTCAGATCATAAATATAATGAAAAACCATAAAGGAACAGTGTATTTTATTGCATAAAATGGAACTTTATGCATATCAGAAAAGTAAAAACAGTAAAAAAAAAAAAGGTTAATAACAAACTGACACAATTTCCAAAAGAGTAGATATCCCTGAACGTAAAACAAAAAAATCAATTAAATAGTCTAGTATAACGCTAATTGGAAAACACGAATTGAACAAAGGATAGAAGAAACCCAGATGGCTTATAACCACATAGAAATTAGTTCGGACTTGGTGTAAATTAAAACAATAATGACAATTTTCCATGTATTTATTAACTAAGCTTTATAATTATGATAACAAAATGGAGAAAGATACTGTCAAATGATTACTCTCAAACCCAACTGAAGGGTGTATAGAATGTTACAACCTTTCTGAACCTAAATTTGATATTCTATTTGGAGAGCCATCTGCCACTCACTTGGCAAATGTTTCTTTTGTGCATGTACAGAGATAGTGATTGATGACAGAGATACACTTTTGTCTTGATCCCTGGTCTCCTGGAGCTTGTAGTCTAGCTGCAAAAGGGCCTTTTCTTCAGTGGCTCCACATATTAAAATGAACTCTAAGGGAATAATCATCTTAGAATTATTTGTAATAGCAAAATAATGGAATCAATTTAAATGCCCAATAGTGCAGAAAAAGATAAGTATGATACATTCTTTACTACATATTATTACAGTCATTAGAAATTGTATTTACAAAAAATATTTTAAAATGTGAGGTTTAATCATGGTTCAATGTTTAACGAAACAAGTGGAATCCAAATGAATGTGTATGATATAGTTTCAATGTTGTTAAAACATTTCTGTCTCTATTGATATGTATGTCAAGAACGAAAAAAAGTACGAAGGTTTTAAAAGATTGGATGATCTCCTTAATGTGTTTTAGTGCATTCGTTTATTAATTTCCTTATTTGTAAAGTCAGGAAATATTCGTGCTCTTCATGTCTTAAAATTCTTCCAAGAATTAAATAAATGAAGTGCTCATTAAGTACATACTATAGACATTGGTCTATAGAAACTACTCTATGATTTTAATTCTCTTTATTGTTAATCTTCTTGTTACCTTTAAAAAATTTAGGGCAGCCTGGGTGACTCAGCAGTTTAGAGCCTTCTTTCAGCCCAGGGCATGATCCTGGAGACCCGGGATCGAGTCCCACGTCGGGCTCCCTGCCTGGAGCCTGCTTCTCCCTCTGCCTGTGTCTCTGCCTCTCCCTCTCTCTCTCTCTGTGTCTCTCATGAATAAATAAATAAAATCTTTTAAAAAAAATAAAAAAATAAAAATTTAGAGGGGCTCCTCTGTTTCAGGAGACCGAGTATGGGGTTCTTATTTCAGCTCTGTCTTCCTTATTATGAGAGTAACTCTTCTGCCTTTTGGGGCAGTTAGTGTATTATTCTCAGTTTTTGATGGCAAGATAAGTTTTCATCTTTTTCTATCACACTCTGCGTCTCTTTGCAAAAGAAAGAGAAGTTAGGGACTTTCATGTCTAGGCTGCTAGACAGTTGATATTTAAATCCCTCTTGATCATATATAAACCATATAAAACTCTAATTCATTTATTTTCAGTGTCTAAAGTAATCAACAATAGCAAGTCCAGTCCCTCTGGTCTTTCCCCATAAGCTTCTGTCTGGGCCAATCTCTGAATAGCCTGAGGCAGTTCCACAGGCATTTCCTGCACCAGATCTCACAGTAAGGAAATTTCTCTCAGGATGTCTCAGGAACTCTTGCTGACAGGTACCAGGTCACATCTTCTGCACGGGGTTCAGCAAGCTCCCCTCCAGAGCAAGTCCAGTGGGCACAGCGCTGGACCATCCATCTCAAGAACCCATTGACAGTTTTCACATTCACGTTATTCAAGTTAATTTTCTGTTGCTTCGTAATAAGGAGTCCAAAGGATGTGCCTAGGAAGAAAATGTTGCTTTTTTTTACACTGGGGGATTTAGAAGAAAAAAAAAATTCAGTTTTCTTTATCGTGCAAATCAAAATCTATTTAAATCCTAAGCTCTGAAATCCATTTAGAACTTATGGTTACATCAGGAAATTATATCTCTTCCTAATTTGAATTTAATGTAAACTGATTTTTAATTGTTTTGTATAACCACAAGTCACAGATATTTTTGAACACCGCGTGGTAAAAATCAGCAAATATGTCAGACAAAGCACAACATTAAAGGAAATACCACAGCATATGTTGACAGTTATAGAAGAATTGCTGCTGTTTTCACCCTTCACACCAGAATAATTTTTTCAATATTTACCTCCCATGTGCAGAGAGGGAAACATATGGGGCTTTACATAATCGTAAGCATAAACAGGTGGCTACTTAGGTACATTTAATTTGCAGGCAAGAGCAATACTGAAAAACGCAATCAGCGCCACATGGCTCCCCAACTCCTTCCACTAACATTCCATTAGCGGGATTAAGATCATTAAAATAGAGGGAGGGGATACTCCTCAGTCAGTTGGCTTCGACTACCTTTCAGGGCCATGAATAAAACACATTTTCAAAAATGCTTTGGCATTTTGCTGTTTCCTTTGTTCAAGGGAACTTCAGCAACTGTGTTTAATGCATACCTTGTGAGTAAACTACAAGCGGCACAATATTTGCATTTAGAATGTGCTTACGTCTCCCTATAATCTGCTCATTATGGGCATGAAATTATGGTGGTTAAATTCTCAGCAATTTGTCAAAGCACGGGGTCAGACAGCTCTTCAAAGCAGAGGCAGTCCACCTTCAGAGGTCACCTAGGGCTCATTTCCATGTTCCAACACACTGGCAAAATCTGGAGAAATGATTGTCGCTAGGGTTTTGTTGCTCGGTCTGTGTCAGATACTCAATTATAGATTCTATATATCTTGTCTCAGCTAATTTGATCCAGATGGGAATATTTGTCCTCTTTGGCACTGGAGATACTAATCTCTCTGACCTTATAAGCATCGCACAAAGGTTTAGAATTCCAGAGTAAAAAGAAAAGAAGGAGGGAGAATAATGTTATTCGAAATATTATTATTTTGCTTTTTTGGCGCTTGCTCTGGGTACGTGTGAAGTATTGTCTAAGCAAGTTACACGTATTAACTCATTTAATCATCACAATGATTTTATGAGGTAGATGATAGAGTTTTTTCCATTATGCAGAAAAGGCAATTAATTGTGGCCCTGAGGGTGTAAGTTCTTGAGTTTACACAGTGATGAAAGGGACTGAAGCCAGAATTAAACCCAGGCTATTGAAATGAACAATTAACATTTTTAAGACCATTCCATCTTACTCTTGGGGCAGTTGGGCATTGCTCGCCTTGAAGTTCTATTGCCTTGAGTCCCCGAGGCCAGAAAGAGTAGATGTGCAGCGTTCTTGTAGAACTTCCTAAAAAATCCCAGTGAGAGATGGTGCAGCACGTGCAGCCCTTGGGGGTGCTTCGCAGGCCTGAGCCCCTGAGCCTTCTGAGAGCTCAGGGTGCAGTGCCCTGCAGTCCAGGGGCCAGGCTCTGGCCAGGCTCCCCCGACGCTCTCACGTCCTCTCATCTCCTCCCACCTGCCCCTGGTCCTCACTACCTAGGCCTGAGCCAGCTCGGACCCAGCAACAGGCACAACCCATTTGTTGGGAACCTGAGAGTATTCCAGCGCCGTAGACAGGACACCAAGTTCTATTATTTGATTTCAAGACCTAACAGTATTCGTGTAAATTATTTGTTAAACAACCCAAATGTGTTAAACATTATGTGGCCACTCCTCTCAAGGAGTTTAAATGTCATTGGGAAAATATTTTGCTTGTTTGCTTTTCTGTTTTGGTTTTGTTTGTTTGTTTTTTTGTTTTGTTTTGTTCTTTAATACAAAGTTTGATGAATCAAAAGGCTTTAGGAGTTATTCTTTGTTATCTCCAGATAAAAGGACTATTAAAACACTGCTAGAAGCTTCGACAAGCTATTTGGAGCCCGTTGTGAATGTAAAGGCGTGTGGACACAGGAAGCCCGCAGTCTCACTTGATATCATCCAACATTGAACAAACGTGGTCACGATCTTTAACATGGCTCCTGCTCCCCCAAATACTCGGAAAATCACTATGCAAAATGTTCTTATCGTGAACTTTGACTTCACTTAACATTTCTTGTTTCTGCTGTTCTGGCAAGACTCTTCTGTGTTCTTCTAACAAGATGTTTGGAGTCATTCATTTGTTGATGATGTTTAATAATAATCCTATTATTGAGAAATCTGGAGGATTTTCTCATGGTTTGGACATTATCATTATATATCTCAATACTTTGCTCAAGAATTTTGAGTTTTTGCTTTGATAAGGTATTTCATGGACCCCATTTCAATCTGAATCTGAAATTGGATTGAGATGCTTGAGCTGGAATTTCTCATGGAAATACTGGATTTAAGGTATTTAAGAAAGTAGTTTTTGTAGGGTATGCTGACCTCAAAAAGTGTCTTGGACGTGTAACAAAAATGATAGAAAAGCCACAAGAAGCATGTGAAATGGGAAGTCTATTTGGACAGGTATAAAACACCAAGGCTCTTTAGGAATTTGATTGCAGAACAGAGCGCAGTTAAAATTTTTAAAGAGCCAGAAGCACACACCCACAGAAATAAGTGAGACACACTTGGCATCATTGGCAGAGAGACAAGACACAAAATCAAATTATGCAGTGGTCTCATTCATCTCCAAGTCTTCTTCTTCACGTAGCACAGTTCATTAGAAATTTTTGAACTCGCATCCCAAATATCTATGCGTTTATTTAAGATTGTATGTGTGTCTTTGACATATCTTCACCTGCATTTTAAAGGCAAATTTCTTTGTAATAATAGTGGACGTGAATCCACATTGTTGGTAACTTTGAGAGGTTAAAGAAGTTTCAGGCACTTTTTATATATCATCAGACTAGAGTATCATTGTTTTACCTCCAAATCTGGCTGAAGCAAAGCTGGAGTGGGAGTAGAAATGTCCACTCCTTCATTTCTTTCTTGCTCACCCGTGTTTCTATTAGTTTTATTTTCATACATGGTTTCTTTGTAGGAAATGTTTAAAGGCATTTATCCATTTTGTGAGAATTGCTTTCTTTAAAAACGACTATAATGAATCCTGAAAACCCACTTATCTATGGCCAGGTGACCCGCAGCATGAGCTTGTGCGGGCAGGTCTGTCCACCCACTTACTGGGTGTCGCCTTGTCGCCTGCAGGCCCCCCTCAGAGGCCTCGCTTACGCCTACAGGCATCTGGCCCTCTGACACATGGGCAGATGAGACTGGTGCCAGTCAACACCTCAAATACCAGTGAAGTTGACTTTTTTATGTTGCTTGATATAAAAGGTCTGCACCCACAAGGAGGGAACCTTCTCCACCAGCTAATGAAAGTCTAGACAGTTTATGATTTACACCAATGAAAGGTTGAATGGGTCACTCTGTGATGAAGCCCTTGAACTTTAAAGACACAAGAACCTACTATGTATTTTGCGAGCTATGGCATGATAGAAGATTTATGGCATCTCTTCAAACTTTCATTTCCTTTTATCTGTGAAATGTTCATATTTTATTTTAGCTATACCTCATCCTGTAATTATGAAAATTAAATATCATACATGTACATTTCTAGCACATTCTAAGCTGCATATTTTAATTTTATTTTTTGTCCGTTTTTTCATTTTTCTTGTCATAAGTGTATTCTTCAATCCCCATCACCTGTTTCCCCCACGCTCCCCCCCCCACCTCCCCTCTGGTAACCATCAGTTTGTTCTCCATAGTTAAGAGTCTGTTTTATGATTTCTCTCTTTTTTTCCTTTGCCCATTTGTTTTGTTTCTTAAATTCTGCATATGAATGAAATAGTATGGTATCGTCTTTCTCTGACTGGCTTATTTTGCTGAGGATTATACTCTAGCTTTATCCATGTTGTTGCAAATGGCAAGATTTCACTCTTTTTAATGGCTGAATGATATTACATGATATATGTATGTATTATATATATTCCGACATATGTATATACACCACACCTTCTTTATCTATTCATCTATCAATGAATGCTCAGGCTGTTTCCATAATTTGGCTATTATAAATAAGGCTGCTATAAAGATAGGGATGCATGTATCCTTTTGAATGAATATCTTTATATTTTTGAGGTAAATACCCAGTACAAGTCCTGGCTTGTAAGGAGGTAGTTCCATTTTTAACTTTTTGAGGAACCTCCATGTGGTCTTCCCCAGTGGCTGCACCAGTTTTCATTCCCACCAACAATGGGTTCCTTGCTCCACATCCTCCCAACACTTTTGCTTCTTGTGTTTTTAGTTTAGCCATTCTGACAGTGGTAAGGTGACAGCCCATTGTAGTTTTGACTTGCATTTCCCAGATGATGAGTAATATTGAGCATATTTTTATGTGTGTTTGGAACATCTGTATGTCTTCTTTGGAGAAGCATCTATTCATGCCTTCTGCCCATTTTCAATTGGATTATTTGTTCTTAGGGTGTTGAGTTGTATACATTTTTAAATATATTTTAGGTACTAACCCTTTATCAGATATATCATTTGCAGATATCTTTTCCCTGCCTTTTAGTTATGTTGATTATTTCCTCTGGTGTGCAGGAACTTTTTATTTTGATGTAGTCCCAATAGTTTATTTTGGCTTTTATTTCCCTTGCCTCAGGATATGTAGCTAGGAACACATTGGTACAGCTGATGTCAGAGACAGTACTGTGCCTGTGTAGTTGTCAAGTCTCACTTTTAGGTCTTTAATCCATTTTGAGTTTATTTTTGTGTCTGGTGAAAGAAAGTGGTCTAGTTCCATTCTTTTGCATGTGGCTGCCCAGTTCTCCCAACACCATTTGTTGAAGAGACTCTTTTCCCTGTTGTATTAATGAATGAATATTCTTCTTTTGTTGAAGATTAATTGACCATATAACTGTGGGTTTATTTCTAGATTTTCTATTCTGTTCTATTGATTTCTGCATCTGTTTTTAAGCCAGCATCCTATTGTTTTAATTGTTACTGCTTTGTAATATAACTTGAAGTCTCAAATTGTAATGCCTCCAGTTTTGTTTTTCTTTTTTTTCGAGATTGCTTTGGCTATTCAAGGTCTTTTGTGGTTCCATACAAATATTGGGATTGGTTCCAGCCCTGTGAAAACTGCTGTTGGTACTTTGATAGGGATTGCATTAAATGTGTAGATTGCTTTGGGTAGTATAGACATTTTAACAATATTTGTTCTTCCAATCCATGAGCATGGCATGAGTTTCCATTTCTTTGCATCATCTTGAATTTCTTTCATTAGTGTTTTATAGTTTTTGGACTGTAGGTCTTTCACCTCTTTGGGTACCTGCTTTTCCCCTCAAATACAGTTTTGTGATCATTTTGATAATATATCTGTAAAATTTAAATAGTAAAATTTACGTATCTGTATGCAATCTTTTGAAGACTTTCTCATCCCTTAGCAAAATATAGTGCTCTTTAGCCTTTCAGCAAAGCACATATCCTCACCACTGTTCGGTGCATTCCCCTTTTTGCCTCGTAAATGTCTGGTTAGTGGGGACCCAAAGATTACAGTTAGTCAGTGTACATAACATAGCTATATTACTGCATACAACAACAATCAGGTGTTAATGTTTTACCCTTGGCATTCTTAAGTGGTGGCTGATTCCTCCCCGTACATCATAACTCTGCCGTGTTATGCTCTGTACAGCGAGATTTCAGTCAGGGGTACTGCCTGTGACTTTTATGCTGCCATCCACTGTGGAAAATGTGTACATATTTCATGCTTGACATTTATCACTTACCTCTCAACAGATCATTCAGCTTGACTTTAACAAAATAAATAGTGTGTTTGAATGAATAGGAGAAAAAAAACTTATGACTGTTACCGAATGTTAATTTTTAATTTATTGGATATTTCAGAGAAGAGGGAACCATAGGATTTGGAATTAGGGATGTAGCGATTAACAACGGGACAAATCCAAGCTTTTATAGAACAGAATATCTGATCATTTACACTGTGTTAGGCCATTACTTTCAGAGAATTAGTAGGCAAAGTTCACTCTAAGATTCCTTATCTCAGAGAGGGAGGGAATATCTTTGATTAGAACTGGGAAAGCAAGTTAGAGATTAGTCTATGAAAAAGACTGTGAAGATTTTCATGATGATCTTATGTCATACACATTAAAGAATACTATAGAGGTGCTAAGCTGGCTCAGTTGCTAGAACATGGAACTCTTGACCTCTGGGTCATGAGTTCAAGCCCCACATTAGGCATGGAGCCTACTTGAAAAAAAAAAAAAAACCTTAAAAAATAAAAAGAATGGAAAGAATATTGTAATTTTAAATTGAAAAATTTAATTCTTAAAATTACTCCCTATTTGAGTGGGAACTGATAAGATAAAACAAGTAGAAAAAATGTCTGATGAGCATAAAATATGCACAGTGAACCAGGAAATTGCTCTTGTTCTTCTTACACTGGAGGCTCTGGAAAGGCTGATTCATGCAAAGGGAGAACTGGCTAATGAGACTCATGTACATAATTTGTGAACTGGAATAAACATGTTTCCCTGAGCAATCCTTGTAAGTTATATGCAGGACAGGAAGGCACCCAAGTGGGGTGGCAAGAGCATAAGGCTTGGTTGTCAAAGACCTGATTTGAGATTCTAGAGCCAAGACAATGAAAATCATGACCATTTTTATATCTTCTAGTAATAACATTGATTTTATTGTCCTTAAAAGATTATTGTCAAGATAAATGATGCATGAAAAAAATCTTTCAAACTTGTAAATTTCCAAACAAATTTCAATCGTTATTACTACTGTTAATTGAAGATCATTAAGAATTGGTTAAAATTATAAACTCTCCAAAAACTTAAGATTCAGAGACAGGATCTTAAAGACTAAATTCACTCATCAGTTAATTTTCAATAGATCTATTAATTGCATTTCCTAATAATTTTTGTTTCTCAAGTGCATGCTTTTTATGAATAATTTCTCCTAATTTAAAAGTAATAATATCCTTCTTAATAGGTGACAGTCGAATCTGGACATTGAAATATATTTTATTTCTACTTCTTAGCTTACTTTATGAAAGTTACTTATTGCCTTATTTTCCAGTCACCATTATGATCACTCAGCTCCTGAAATGTGTGGCTTTCTTTTTGATAGAGCAGCAAATTATATTTTCTCCAGTGTAAAACTATTGTACTCTTTGTGAAAAGATATAGGAAAACTTGATAAAATTTAAAGCTGATCAGGCCTATGGTGCTTTAGTTTATTATGAAATTGAAGTTTCAGTATGATATCATATATATATGTGCATATATATATATATATATATATATATGATATAAACTTGCCCTAGTTTATATAGTATCAACTGGCTGCTTATAAGGAGGGGCTCTTTGGATCAGCTGCAGTAGTAGATGAAGAAATAAGTTCATCAAAGATATTTTCCTGTATCTTCCACTTAGTATGCTAAACTGTGTACTTAATCATCTTCTAAGGGAAAATACACAGATTCATAGATTTTTCTTGCAATAGAGACATCCAACAAGACAGCTCTGAAGTGTGTGATTAACTTGAAATAACGGTGGCCCTTAGGGTTTCAGGATTTTTCTACTTCATAGCATTTTAGGTCTGTTATTACCTTAGGTGAATCCAATTCCCCAAGAAAGAAGATACTGAATTAATTCTTCTGTGACTATGTCATCAATATATCTAGAATAGAAATAAAACTATGTACCATTTATGAGATTCTAGGTAGCTAACTATTTTTGTTAACTTTCCACAAACATTGGTGAATTTTTTATGCCCTGATAATGATTGGCAAAAAATCTTCATGAACAAATGAGATAAAACATATGTATGCACATGCACAAGCACACGTACACACAGATTCATTTACTGTGCAGAGTTCCAGAATATTCTTTTATTGGATTTTCCCTGATGCAAGATCTAATAAAACAAGAAATTCCTTCAAAGTCAATGTTTCTTTGCCTTACACTGGCTTCAGGCACACCACACAGTGAGTGAACACTAGTCAATTTCTGAAGCTTTTCAGGACAGGTTGCACATGCTACCTTACTTCTTGCCAGGATTGCATGACACGTACTTTCTCAGGATGTTTCTGTCAAAAAATAACTCAAATCCTTTTTTGTTTGAACAAAGATCAGCTACAATAGTAATGGATCATAAACCTTTGTGCAGCGACCCAGAATAGACAGGAGACATTATAATCTGGTTAATAATGATTTGATATATAGATGAATTTAATTGGAATATATTTGTTGAGTAAAGTAATAAATTATTTCTCAAGCTATATCCAATTGTAGTAAGATTGTCTCATTGTCTAATGAGTATCTAGCAAGATTATCTTCTTAGTTTATGCTAGTATATAATATAATCAGTCATTTACTTTTGTGTTAAAAAAGCAATTACCTAATTTTTTCTTTGTTCTTATTTTCTCTGGAATTTATTAAAAACTTTTCAACAAATTCATTTCTGAAAATGCTACAAGGCAGATGTGCCCATAAAATAAAAGTAATTTAAAGAGAATTAAACACAGAAGCCTCAAAAGCTATATCTTAAATAGTAAAAAATTGGGGATCCCTGGGTGGCGCGGCGGTTTGGCGCCTGCCTTTGGCCCAGGGCGCGATCCTGGAGACCCGGGATCGAGTCCCACGTCGGGCTCCCGGTGCATGGAGCCTGCTTCTCCCTCTGCCTGTGTCTCTGCCTCTCTCTCTCTCACTGTGTGCCTATCATAAATTAAAAAAAAATTAAAAAAAATTAATTGTATTAGTGATTATCCAATAGTATTAGAGGAAAAATTTTCCAATAGTGAAAATTGGCAAAATTAGAGAAGCAATGAGAAGAATGATATATAACCAAAAATATTCAATCCAGAACAACTACCTAACCTGGCCTTTTCCTAGGAGAGTTATATGGAGCACCAATATATTATGGTACGGCATGCTGTAATTTATCAATGGATGTTTTCCCAAGAATTTTATTATAATCAAATTTGCAAAATCCTGCACATTATATTCTCTTCTTGTGAGCAGTGCTGCATCTAAATTTTCTGAGAAGTATTTAATTGGAAATATGTAGGTATTTCTTATTATGGTAAAATACACATAGCATAAAATTTACCATTTAAAAATGTACAATTTGGCATCATTAATTATATTCACAATGTTGTATAACCATCACTACCGTCTCCTTCAAGGTAGATAACTTTGTGCTTGCCAATTTGACCATGAAACAGTTTTCTTCCAGAATATCTTCCAGAATATGTCCAGAAAATATAGTTATAGAAATACTGATCTAATCCAATCCTCTTAATTTAAAAATTAAAGATAGAAAGTGTGATTTTGAGAGATTAAATGCCCTCCTCAAGATGACACAGCTAGTCGGGATACAGCAGGTCAGGATCTCGTTCTTATTTCCCACTTCAAGAACAGGGGCTTTTCTATTTCTAGGTATTTTCCCCTTGTTTCCATCTGATGATCCAGTAATTTACAAATGATACATTACCATGGTAACCAGAGGAATTCAGGATTAAAACAAATATATTTCTTTTTAAAAGCTACATTGTACTGGTTTTGTAACTCACAACTCTTTAATTTACATAATTCTTCTGTTCTTAGGTCTTTTTAAGATTGTGGCTGATAAAACTCCATACCTCACTATGGAAGAAATAACACGGACCATTCATATTGGATCAAGTAGACTAGGGCATCCTTGTTTCTATCATCAGAAGGACCTAAAGCTAGAGAATCTCACTATAAAGCAGGGTGAGCAAATCATGCTCAACTCGATTGAAGAGATCAGTGGAGAAATCATGGTGAACTGTGGAGTGGTAAGGAGTCACCAAAATCACTCGTTTACTTTGCCTTTGTCACAAGAAGGAGAATTTTATGAGTGTGAAGATGAACATATTTATACCCTAAAGGAGATTGTTGAATGGAAGATACCCAAGAACAGAACACGGACTGTGAAGCTTACAGGTTTTTCAAATAAGTGGGACTTAACAAATCCATTCCCTAAAGGCTTTTATGGTGCTCTGATTCTCAAGCCTGTTTATGAAATTCAAGGTGTGATGAAATGTAAGTATCCACTGAGAATGTTGTTCTACGAGGGTGAGCACTGTGGGATTTGGGAAAGAGGAAGGCTTTAGAGTTTGAAGAATGCGACCCTGTCCCTGACTTGTCCTTTAAGCCCACTGAGAGTAAGATTCTGATCTATAAATAAGTAAACCATGTATTTGGCACAAGGATCAAATTGAATAATGCGTATAAATACGTACTGTAAATTGTGAGGTGCTATCCAAATGCAAGTTGCGGTAATTGGCAGGTGCAGACAGGTTAACCTACCAAGTCATTTCTATCACTGCTGGTTAAACATGGTCAGAAAAGAGCTACTTTTAAAGATAGAGCCTATTTGGTTAGAAAGAGTCTTTCTTGTATGGAGGTGGTCAACAAAGTGATAAAGATACATAGTTTCCTAATATGTCCCTTACTGCTATTTTTGTGATAGCTTCCCACCCCCACCCCCCCGCCGGCTACTCATCATTGGTCATAGATCTTATTAGCTGGAAGTCCCTCTGACTTACAGGAAATGATGTGACAAATTAATTGACACATAAGTGTGTTTTAATATGTAACCTATATAGGATTGTGTGCATTTAAAAATAGGAATAGCCAGAGAGAGCACTGTTACCCTAAAGGAATTAATATTTTGAATTTTCAAGATTATGGCACATCAATGGGCAACCATGGAGCAAAGAGTTCTGCATTTGCAGTCAAAAGTCCTGGATTCTAACTCTCAGTCAATAACTTAATGGGTGGTGACTTTGAGCCATTTAAACTGTGTCTTTGCAAAAGGGATGATGACAGCTCTTTACCTACCTTTTAGGGTTGTTTTGAGAATGAAATAAGATTGTATTAAGGTACTAAATATAATACACTGGAGGAAAAAAAGCAGTATGCAAAAATGTTTGGTCAGAGGGTATCTCTTGGCTCTCTCAAAAAAAAATTTATTTTGGCTCTCTCAAATTCTATTTATCTCTGCTCCCATAGATACTGTTGGTCACTTACATAAATATGAAAAAAAGTCTGATGTGAACCTTTGTGTAGGTTTTAGAACTACATGTTAAATTTTGTTACATGTAAGTAATTTAACCAGAAATTAATTAATTTATCTGAATTAAAGTTACAGGTAAGGAATTCCTCAGTGATTATATTTTAATACTTACTGCAAAAAATTGAGGCCACGGCAGGATCATTTTTTAATATGGCAAAAAAACAGAAGTTGCAGCAAATTTTAGACCTCACGTTAGTGTTTTGTTAGCTATCCCAAAATGTGTAATTGAAATTGATAATTGAATTTTCCTCAATTTTCGTAAATAATGGATATCGCATTTTCTCATCTTAAAATTTGTTAATTTTTAAAAATCATTGTCATCTCCTATTATGTAGCTGCAAATGTAGAGCAACCCAGAACCTAAGCATGCGAACAAGGTGGTTGCTGCATTTAAGGAGTTTAGATTAGGGATCAACAAGGCTTCTCTGAAGAAATGACATTTAAACTAAGACCTGGAGGATGAACAGAAGATTATCAGGTAAAGAAAGAGAGCACAACATTGCAGGAAGTGATAGCAGTTTTCAGGAAGGCAAGTAAGCAAGATATTGGAGCTCCAGCGTAGCTGGTATGAGAAAAGAGAGGACAGGTTGAGACAAATATCAAAACATGCAACGGGGTAGTGGAATCAGTCATGGAGAGACTGAAATATATGTTAAGGGGTTAATACTTGTCAAAAGAGGAAATTAATACAGGATTTCAGTTGAAGGGACAGGGTCAAAGGAGTGTAAGGAGGCCATTGGGTTTATGGCAGGTTATCGGGGATTAATACAACAGTGATATCAGCAGGACACTTGCTCCTAATGGGTATTTAAGAAGTACAACCAGCAAGATTTGGAAGTCTATGGGAAGGAAGAAAAAAGCCAACCTGATCCCAGGCTTCTGGCTTGATCTAGTTGGATGATGATACGGTTTACTAAATATAAACATTGCCAGATGAACACGACATACTAACACAGTTGCTTAGAGGAATTTATATGTGATTTCATGCTAACCAAGGTCCCAGAAGAAAGTCTTTGGTTGAAATAAAGTCCTTTCCAAAATTCTTTAGTTCAATTTCCATTCTTTAATGCTATTAACATTGAATTTATTTTGGATCTTTAATTTCTTAGGGATTATTTTAAACATTAGTTCTTTTTGTACAGCAACTTCAGGACAGACGCTGTATAGCATTGCTTTGCATGTGTACTGACTGAACAATATTCCCTGGAAATAGAGGATGGGTGTCCAACACAAACAGTCCAATTTTAAAAATTATGGTTGTAGGCGGTTTTCTTCTAAATATAAATGTAGGCTGTTTTTTTTTTTTTAAATCAATTGTGGTCTTGTTTTAGTTTTTTCTTTCTTATAGTAAAGATTCAAACTTGCCTTGAAGTCACATATTGTTTGCTAAGTTACTTTCCAATGGCCTTGAGTGTCAGGCATAGTTGAGAACCCTCTTGTCTCAAGACCTTCCTTTCTAAAGGGACAAGAAAAAGAATAGGTCTGAGCCAGGGATAGACTATTTTAGAGAAACCTTAGGGGTGGATGCAAGATGAAAAGGATTGAGAACTATAAAAAGCTTTGAAAAATTGATTTGCTGAAAAGAGAACATAGTAAGTAAATAGAGAAAAGAAGGAATATACCATATTCTAGTCCTGGTGTTAGTTTTTTAGTATGTTATTGATGTGAAAATTTAGGCATCATAAAAAAGTAGCAAGACATGTTTAAATGAAGTGTTAGTTCCTGGAAACTCTTGGTCATAATCCCCATTACAGGCCTGAAGCCCTTCTGACTCTCACTGTATGTTTCACGATGTGTAAAACATTCTATCTCTTTGGAAAATAGATATAAATAACTGCGCAAGACCTTTAACTACTAGTCTCATCTAAGTCATAGCAGGATCTGTTGGTGCCTTTCATGGGAAGATACCATTCATATTAGTGTGGCAAATGGAATGCATAATATTTACAAATGAAAAACTGAGTCAGCTATTTAAAGCTGCTTCTGAAAATCAGAAGTCTAGCTGGTTGAAACTTAATAATCGTATTATGTTTTGATGCACAGATTGATAATCATTTCTCCCCTGATGAAAATGTTAAGACTTGAAAATCTGCATTTCATTTCAAGTAAAACCCTCAATGCCTTCCAAAATTTAAGGGTCCCATTTTTGCTTAGATACATGACGTATCTTACCCAAGCAGAACGGTGGTATCAGAAGAGCAGTTTCTGAATATTGTACGATAAGTGATAAATCAATAGCAAACCCCCCCCCAAACACTGATCTTTCAGTATTCTGATACTTCTTCTTTCTTTCATTTTATTTAAAAAAGTAATCTCTATTTTTATCAAAGTCAAAAAGTCAAATAGTGGTAATAAGATTTATAGAAAAGTGATTAGCACATCTTATGTCCCTGGCCATTCCCAAATTTTCCCACATTCTGCTACTTTGAAGTAACTGCTTTAAATATTTTGTCCCTGCTTTTTGTATTGGCATTTAAATTTCCAAGTAATATAAAGATATTGCTATTTTTCAAGACATTGACTTTTTACAGGATTAGGAGGACGTTAATCCCCTACATGGAGGTACCACTCTCCTGACCACATCAAATTCTAATCACTCCCCAAAGGCCCCACCTCTTAATACCATTAAACTGGGGAGTAAGGTTTCACTATGTGAATACTTGGGGGATGAAAGCATTTAATCTATATTAGTGTTTTCTTGGGACTTCCATTCAAAACCATCTGGGTGGGTCTGCTCTTTCACCGTGATGGCATTTTTTAGTATGGAAACTCAGATATTTCACTTCTGAGATAATTTCTTTGATAATTTCAACTATTTTTTCCCTCTTTTCTCTTTCTGTAACTTCTAATCTTGTGTTGGAGCTCCCATACTGATCTAGGACTATTTTCTTTCCTATTTTACATCTTTCTTGTCTTTGGTTTACCTTCAGGGAAAATTCCTCAACTGCATTTCCAACCGTTTTAATGAATTTTTAATTTCAGCTATCATATTTTTAATTTCCAAGAGTTATATCTTACATCATGTTTTAAATGTTACTCAGTTCTTGTTTTCAGAATGCAATATCTTATCTCCCTGAGAATCTTGTACAATTTCTTAAAGTTTTCTGTATTCCTTGCATTTTATCTGCCTCTTTTTGGGCTTTCGAAAAAAAAGTTTGGGGTGTCTGGGTGGCTCAGGCGGTTAAGTGTTCCACTCTTGATTTCTGCTTAGGTCATGACCTCCGAGTCATGACATTGAACCCTGAGTCAGGTTCCATCCTGGCTCCATAGAACCTGCTTAAGATTCTCTCTCTCTCTCTCTCTCTCTCTCTTTCAAAGAAAAAAAAATATTTTTTTGGTCTGTTACTGTCATTAACTGTTTTCCTAAAATGCCTGATGATTTTTTACCAGTTGTTCATATTTATAGGTGACACACTTTTTTTTTTTTAATTTAAAAGTGAGGTGCTATTTACATACAAGCTCTTTGTTTCTGAAATTTCGGCTTCCCTGTGCCAGCTCTGACACAGAGCATCCCCCCACTCAGGATCCTGAGCCTCTCTTCTAGGACTTGTTCAGTTTCAGTGGAGAAGAGTCTCTCTGAGAGCTTGTGGGGTAGTAGCTTAGGGTTTCACCATTCCCCCACAGGGTTAGACTTCCTGGTTTTCAGTCCCTTGTTTCTCCTCTGCCCACCCCCTCCTAGATTCCAGATTCCGGGACTCTGTATCTACAGTTTCCTTCAAAGAGGGGTGGGGGGCGGGGTGACCACTTGTCTTCCCCAGAAGAGAGTTGGAGGCATGTGGTTAAGCCCTCTCCAGAATCCGGGCAACTCCTAGCTTCTCATCCACAGTCAGAGGGGCCTTAGGCCTTCAATTTATGGGTCTTTTGGAGGTCCCATGGGGCAAAAAAGGCTGACTTTTCACTGAACTGTGGCTCCATAGGCACAAAAGCTTTCCTTTTTCTCTTCTGCCAAATTTCTGACCATCCTTTCATCTGAACTCTATCTTCATTCAGTGTGAGAATTACAGATGTCCATTATAGATTCATTGAATCTCATTCTCTTTCTTCTTTCTCTGTCTCTCTCTTTTTTTTTTAATTTTTAATTTTTTATTTTTTTTGCCTTCATGGTAAATTTGAGGGAACAAAGTGTTGGAAAGCCACATACTTCAACTATAAACCTCACTACTTACTTAAACTAATCCCAGCCTAGAGCTTTTCCTGGACCTAATCTTCAAAGAACTGGTTGCTAATATTGCTAAAAGGTAAGTATAATTTAAGGACCCCTAGGTGGCTCAGTGGTTGAGTGCCTGCCTTTGGCTCAGGCCGTGACCCCGGGGTCCTGGGATCGAGTCCCACCTCGGGCTCCCTACAGGGAGCCTGCTTCTCTCTCTGCCTGTGTCTCTGCCCCCTCTCTGTGTCTTTCATGAATAAATAAATAAAGTCTTTTTAAAAAACCCAAATATAATTTATAAACAATATTTTTAACAAAACATGATCTTCAATAATTTATATGAGAGTCAGTCTCTGATGCATTTATTTTTATCTTCTCAATGCATGAGATAAAGTAAGTGTTCAATATTGAACAAATCAAATACATGAATTAATGAATGAAGCAACTAAAATACTTGTTTCTGTGTATATATACTACATAGTACAAAGTTCCTTTTTCACTCACCATATCGAGATTTGATTTATTATGATAACATATTTACAAATTTAATAGCTAAGGAGAATGAATATTCACTTCATTGAAGTGAATGAATATATGAATGAATATATCACTTCAAAGTTGATATCATTTATGTTTGTATAATAGGTTCAATTTTTATTAGTGATGCTTCTCCTAATGTGCCTAGGAAAATATTGTGACTTAATATGATATTTAGAACCAGTGAACACTTTAACCTGCTTCCATTTCATTTTCTTCCTTTAGGCAAGTAATTCTATTGCTAATAGAAATATCAAACAGCAAACAGTATAAGGTACAGTTTAGATATGTATTTATTTATTCTTATACTACCGACTATACATATTTATTTTTATACTACCAGCTGTAAATATTTTACCAGTCAAGTTTCTCCAGGGAAACGGAAGATATTTATAATATCATATATAATTATATTGTATATTAAAGAAAAAAATATGTACTACTTATTTACTTACTTAATTAATTAATTTTAGGGACTTGGCTCATGTAATTATGGGGGCTAATAAGTTCAACATCCATAGGACAGATTGACAGGCTATATATAAGGCTATACAGAAGCTGATGCTGTAGTTTGAGGCAGCATTTTTTCTTCTCTGGGAAACGCCAGTTTTTGCTTTTAAAGCCTTCCACTGATTAGATGAATCTTACCTACACTATGGAGGATAACATCCTTTACCCAAAGTCAACTGATTTAGAAGTTAACCACATATGCAAAATACTTTCACAGAAACACCTAGAATTGTGTTTGATTAAATAACTGGGTATTAGAGCCCAGTGAAGTTGATACATAAAAATAACCATCATGAAAATCAATGAAGAACACTCGGTAACATGCATCATCCAGTATAAGAAAACGGCTAGTCATTTTTTATAAATTATATAAAAATATAAGAAAAAGTATTACAAATAGACCCATATTAAATGTAAGTATATCTATTTTAAATGACTCTTGATTTCTCAGTGAAGGTCATGATGACATTTTTTTTCTGCTACAGATGTTAGAGAGCAACCCAAAAGGCACTTTCTCTATTCATAAATACAAACAACAGTAGGACCAGGGAAGAACTAGCTAACAAAAATGGAAATTTACAGTACAGTTTCTCTTAAGTTGAAATGAAGTTGAATAAATGGGGGGGAAGATAATTCACAGAATATTTGTAAAGAAAACTGAGACCAAATGGATGAATTATAAAGAAAATTTTAATTTAAAAGCCTAGAATAAGGCAAAGCTTGGAAATTATTAGTGCATCTAATAATCACTATATAGTAAAGAGTATAATGTGATACAAAAATATAAACAAAACAATTGCCTGAGCAATCAGATGTGAAAACACTTTTGAGGAAAAAATAAGTATAATCTTGGAAAGTAAATGACAGAGAAATCAAACGTAGAAAGTGACAATTTCCAAAAGATATATGAATTATTATTATTATTAGATAATAATGTAGGAGGAACTAGCAATTGAGAAACTGCAAGCCTAGAATTGACAAAACTCGTTTTCAAGAAAATATGTAGAGACAATCATCTCTTAGGGCTTTTTGGCTGGGCCCGAGAATTAGACTGACATTAGTTAGACGATGTAGAGAAAAGTAGAAGGATTTATATGTTTATGTGAAAGGGGAGCCCCCAAAAGGGCAAAACCTACATCCTTCTATATTGGTTTGAACAAAAGAGGCAACCGTGAAGTAACTGAACTAACTACGTGAGGAGGCTTACGGAAGGTAAGAGTTATTTTAACCAGGTCTGTTTGGACGGAATTCGCTGGGCTCTAACTCCCTGTAGAAGGAGATTTCTTCTCTCCTGGAATGGGGAAGGCATCTCTCACATGGGAGTTTTATCTGTTTTCAGGAAGCAAAAGAGAAATTAGAATACCCTTCTTGCACCTGCTTTTTTCAGGTGATTTTAGCTTAAAATAATCTCTGTGCCAAAGTGATTTACTTGGGGCTGGCATATTCAGTCACCCTTGACTTTTGAAGGATAATTTTGGTGGAGACAGAATATTAGATTACTGGGGGGTTTTTTCCTGGAAACACTGTAAATATGCCTCTTACTCTCTTCTTGCTTGAATGGTTTCTGAAAAGAAGTACAATCCAATTTTTATCCTTCTTCCTCTAGAGGTAAGATTTTTTTTTCTTCTGTCTCCTTCGGGTTTTCTCTTTTTTCTTTGATTTCCTGCAGTTTGAATATGATATGCCTCAGTGTAGGTTTTTTTGGTATTTATCAAGCTTACTGTTTTCTAAGCTTCCTCAATTTTGGAAAAATTCTCCACCAGTATTAGTTCAAATATCACCTCTGTTCCTTTCTCTCTTGTGTTCCTTTTGGTATGCATTCCTATGGTATGCATGTTACACCTTTCATAGTTATCCCACAATGCTTAGGTATCCTCCATTTTTTTCATTCTTTTTTTTTTTTTTTTTGGTTTTGTACATTTTTTTTCCATTCTTTTTCTTTTGCTTTTTCAGTTAAGCTATTGATATATCTTGGTATATCTCCGAGCTCACTGATTCTTTCCTTAGCCATGTCCACTCTAGTGACGCACCCATCAAAGTCATTCTTCACCACATCTGCTGCGTTTTGAATACCTAGCATTTCCTTTTAATTCTTTACAAAATTTCCATGTCTCTGCTTATGCTACCCGTCTTTTCTGCCATGACTTCCATTAGAGCTCTTAACATATTAATAGTATTCTAAATTCCCAATCTGAAAATTCCAAAATCTCTGCATATCTGAGTTTGGTTTTGTCTCTTCAGACTACCCTGTTTGTTTGCCTTTTAATATAGTTCGTCATTTTTTGTTGAAACCTAGACATGATGTATCAGATAAAAGAAACCGAGACAAATAGGCCTTTAATGTGAGGCTTTATGTTAATCTTGCTGTGAGTTAGTCTGTATTTACTGCTTTCTGTAGCTTTAGATGTCAGAGGCTAAAATTTTATGCAGTGTCCTTGTTTTTTGTCTCCCTTGTTGTCTTTCCCTAGAGATCTCTTCTTAAACAGAAGTGTAAATGCTTCAGTTGTAATCCCCTGTTACTATACAGAGGTCTTGTTGATAGGATTAGGAAGGTGTAGGGGAGGAGATGCATTCTATAATCCTGTAATTAGGTCTGCTCTTTTAGTGGCCCTGTGCCCTGTGCCCTGTGCCCTTCACAAGTGCTTCTCCGCTTTCTTCCCCATGCCTCCTTAGATGAGACAGGATATGGCAAGTGGGGGCTGGAGGTGGGTATTTCCCTTCCCCCATGTGGAAAGATAGAAATTATAATTGGGTATTTCCCTTCCTCTACATCAGTTAAACTCTGGTAAAACCCAAGTTGGTTAGGCTGTGGTAAAAAAGTTTTCCTTGAGGGTAGACCTTTCTTAAGGAAAACTGAATGCTATGGCTTTTTCCATTACTCTGCCAGAAGCATGAGGGGATTTTTCTCTGATCTTCACACTGAGAACCTGGTGGGTCTCTTGGGAATAAACTCAAGAAAGTGTGGGAGGACCCCCTTAAACCTGGACCCCAGAAGCTTTATCTCTCAAGCTTGTCTAGGCTTTGTCTCTGGCAAGTAGCTAATTACCCTTAACGTGTTCTTAGTAGTTGTTGGATCCAGTGGTACTTTCTGCTCCCAATAAGCTGTAAGTCCATATTCACCTATTTCTCTCATTTTGGGGGTGACAGTTTGCCCTGTAACCTCAGTTCTTTAGTGGATCTAAGAAGAATCGTTTATTTTTACTGCATGTACTATTTTTTCCTTATTGAATCTTCTACTAAGGCATATTTATGGTGATTATTTTCATACCTTAAAATGTCTAGATTGTTGTTTTGTAGAAATTAAATAGTAAAAATATTTGTTGCACCGAATAAGCCATTGAGTAAAATAAAGTACAACCTAACGGAGCATAGGCTTTAAATGAAATATACAATACTTTCTATGATGTATTAGCCGTAGAAATTCATTTTTTACCAATGAAATGTTATGTAGAAGCCTACTTATTTAACAGGTCATATCCTTTAATACTCAATCAAGGACATTGATCTGGTAATGGTTTTTAATTTATTCAATTCATTTATTGAATACCTACTATGTACCAGGCACCATTCGCGATGTTGGGATATATTGGTCAACAAAATAATCAAAGACTCTTGTACC
The DNA here is from genome assembly GCF_053574225.1 of Canis aureus. NCBI lineage: Eukaryota > Metazoa > Chordata > Mammalia > Carnivora > Canidae > Canis > Canis aureus. Next base: position 66,959,599 of record NC_135611.1, on the reverse strand, counting down.
TACAATACCTATAGTGCTCAAATATAGATTGGGGTCTAGGTTACACTAGGGTCCCTGTGTTTTGATAGATCTATTTAGAGCCCGCAGAAAGTCCTTAATGATATCTGTTCTGCCAATGTTTTGCTGTTTCCTCAACTTGAGAAACGGCATGAGGCTATGATCCTTACCTAGTGCTAGTTCTACAATTCTTAAATCTCATTCATGTCTATCCAACTTGCTGAGAGTTTAGAGTTGTTTAATTACCTTGGGGGGTAAGGTAGTCTGTGGCAATCAATGATCTTAATAGTTTGGGTATGCTAGACTATCTACAATGAATTGACCAAGGTAAGAAGTGTTCTTTTAGCCTTCTTTTTATCTTTGTACTTTTATTTTATTATTATTTTTATTTATGTATTCATGAGAGACACAGATAGAGGCAGAGACATAGGCAGAGGGAGAAGCAGGCTCCCCGCAGGGAACCCAATGCAGGACTAAATCCTCTGTACTGGGATCACACCCTGAGCCAAAGGCAGATGCTCAACCACTGAGCCACCCAGGCGTTTCTCTCTTTATTATTTTTTTTCTTTTTATCTGTTTAAATGAAGAATTTTTACAGACCTTCAATCATTGATTTTTTTTTCTTTTTTCTGTTCTCTATTCAAGAAAATAAAATAATGTTTTTTCGTGTTATGCCCTCAGGAACTCTGTTACACAGCATCTGCAAGTAATATGACAAATTATAAAGTTATAGTTTCCAAATGGTGCATAAAGTTAATAATATAAAAAATAATAACATAGGTAATGCTTTTTAAGAGAAAATTCTGTCTTCAAAATCTCAAATTATTTGTTTACAAAAGCATGCAAGGCAGAAAGTGTGCTGACAGAAGGGTGGCTGGAGATACTAGGAAAAGACAATGGATCATGAAAATGCTGGTGGTAGGAAATGTCAAGAAAATATAAACTGTTATACAATCCTCTTAATAGTAACTTTATTTCTAATTCAAGACTACCATAACCATCCATGTGGGATAGTGCATAGACAGCAGATGACTAATTTTAGGACAGTCTTTTAAGTGTCTCTGTAGTCTCAAACAAAGACTTTTAGGATAGTGGGTGCTTAGAAAGAATTCGAGATTTATTAGTCCCCTGTGCCACATTAGGCAAAGAATACATTTGGTAAGCTCCCCACCAGCTTATCTAAATGGCTGAATGGCTCCTCTGACTGTGACCCATCTTGTGACATTCCTTTTTTATCCAGGTATTAATGGAACATTAGCAGAGAAAGAATAACTATCACGTTGCAAAAGGATTTCATCTTGTTCACTTCCATATATTAATCATAAGTACCTTATATCCCCTGATCTTGCAGTGTCGTTCTGCAAGAGGTTACAGTTTGTGTAAAGAATGCATGTCTTTGGCCTTATGCAGGAAGGGGCTTATTCGAAGTACTGAAACCGTCCTCTAAGAAACTTTCATGGGTTATGGCTGGACCTCAAGAGCATGACTTCAAATGATATTATAAACCTTCTGAAAGAGATATATACACACAAAGATATGCATTTGTACACATGCACATATATTTATCTATGTCATGCATGCTAAAGCTATTTTTTAAATGGGAATGATCAACTCTAGAATCAGGAGAATGGTTACCCTCAGGTTGTAGTGAGGAGGTTGAGATTTTGATAAGCTTCACAGGGCTCCAAGGGACCAGTTAATACCTCTTTTTTAAGCTCACCCACAAGTGAGCTTATGGGTGTTGATTTTACATATGACCTTCATTTTAAAATGTGAAATAAAGAGAGTCATACATAAGAAATGTTATATCATGAACATCTGACTTTTTTTTTAATGGAATTTATCTATGGCACCAGGAGAGGTTCTAATACTATCTCAGAGCAACATTTTGATGGACAAAATATCATAGTCTTTTTTTTTTTTTCAGTCCGAAAGGATATAGTCCGCATCCTCCCCAGTTTAGATGTTGAAGTCAAGGACATTACTGACAGTTATGATGCCAACTGGTTTCTTCAGCTATTATCTACACAAGATGTCTATGAAATGACCAGTAAAGAGTTCCCCATAGTGGCTGAAGTCATAGAGGCACCTCAAGGAAACCAGCTGCCCAGAAGCATTTTAAAGCCTGGGAAAACCATTGTGATCCATAAAAAGTACCAGGCATCAAGGATCTTAGCTTCAGAAATTCGAAGCAATTTTCCTAAAAGGCACTTCTTGATCCCCACTAGCTATAAAGGCAAATTCAAGCGGCGACCTCGGGAGTTCCCAACTGCCTATGACCTTGAGATAGCAAAGAGTGAAAAGGAGCCTCTCCACGTGGTGGCCACCAAAGCCTTTCATCCCCCTCATGACGAGCTGTCATGCGTATCTGTTGGGGACCAGTTCCTAGTGCATCACTCAGAGACGACTGAAGTCCTTTGTGAGGGAATCAAAAAAGTGGTGAATGTGCTGGCCTGTGAAAAAATCCTCAAAAAATCCTATGAGGCAACACTGCTCCCTTTGTACATGGAAGGAGGTTTCGTAGAGGTGATTCATGATAAGAAACAGTACCAGATCTCTGAGCTCTGTGCACAGTTCTGCTTGCCCTTCAACGTGAAGGTATCTGTGAGAGACCTTTCCATTGAAGAAGACATTTTGGCGGCTACCCCGGGACTGCGGTTGGAGGAAGCTATCACAGACTCTTACCTACTCATCAGTGGCTTTGCCAACCCCAGGGAGTGCTGGGAAATTCCTGTCAGCCGCTTAAATATGACAGTTCAGTTAGTCAATAGTTTTTCTAGGGACACAGGATCATTTCTCGTCAGGACTCTGGTGGAAGAGATCACCGAAGAACAATATTACATGATGCGAAGATATGAAAGCTCTTTCTCTCACCCCCCGCCTCGCCCTCCCAAACATCCCTCAGTGGAGGAGACAAAGTTAACCCCATTCACCTTCCCCGAAGACAGGGCTGTGGGACTGCCTAAGTCTCCCAAGGTAAGGCTTTGGTTTTGTGCTTTTTCCTTTTTTAGCATTTTTCTTGAGGCAATTTATTCCAAGTCTCCTTCAAGTTTGTGTTTTTTTGCTTACTTCTCTCTTTCATGCCATATTTGAAATGAGCCTTTCTGATGCCCAGTAGATGAATGAACATCAACAGAGCATAAGCTGTTGCAGCATTTTGTATCTTGATGCTTAACCAGTAGATGTGACAAGAAGTTTACATTGAATTAGAAATAGCAGGGATGACATTTGGATATGATGACCCAAATTGCCGTCTCGATGGGTTTTTAGTAATTAGGGATGTTTTATAAGGTGCCTCCGAAGCTAATCTGTCTTATTTTGGAAGTGCTCTTCTTTTTTCTAGGTGGAGTTGTTTTAGTACTTCCTCCAGGAAATGAGCATACAACAAACTCCCATCTTCGAGGGGGTTACCAATAGCATGCATCTCTAACACATGTCTTCATTTTGTTTTATGTGCAGAAAGATGTAAAAATATCTTGGCAGAACTGTGTGTGAGCATATGAGCATCTGCCCACAGTCTGCCTATCTGAGGATTGTAATCTTTAACAGTTCTATTGAAAAACAAAATCAATAAAATCACAGACAGTGTGAGATCCTAACAGAATCAACAGCTCCATAACCATTGTAAAGATCTGGGGAGGGGTGGGGGTGTCAGCTTTATTTCTACTTGATAGCTCTCTTCTTTTGCCTCTTGATAGCCGCCTGCTGAGTGCCTGGAAAGCACTTGCCCTCACACCGTGGAGCGTAGGTCGTTTATCTAGCGGGCAGTGGTTCTCTGGTGTGTGCAAGGAGTGCATTCTGGCCCGGCAGATGTTGTGCTAGCAGCTTGGGGAAACAAAGCAATTAGTAAAACAAAGAGAGATGCTGTGTTTACTCTCTATACTCAGGAATGATAGCAGCCGCAGGCTTCAAGTCTGTGGGTATGAAAATACTTTTAATTTTACATCTCCAAGATTGCATTCTGAGTGTAGGCCGGATACATCCAGTAAGAACCTTCCAGCTCATCTTCAGAAAAAAAGATAAAAGCAGCAGAAACTGCCTTTCCAGAAAAATGATCTTGAAGGAGTCATTTTAAATTGAACAGTTGGTCCCAAATAATGTTGGTTAACAGGCTGCTATTAATGTGGAGAGTGTCTGGCTTCTCCTGTTTAATATATTTGCATTGCTGAATGACTGGTGTGAGAGATGGAATACTGGCTTCACCTTTAGCAGTCAGCAGAATAATCCTCCCCCACACCCTCCCAAGATGTCCATGCTCAGCTTCCAGAACCTGCAAGGATGTTACAGGAGATGGCAAAAGGGACTCTGCAAGTGTGCTTACAATTAAGGACTCTGAGGTGAGGAGATTATTCTGGATTAACCGGATAGGTCCCACTGAATCACAAATCCTTAAAAGAAACTTTCCCAGTTGAGGTCAGGGCCAGCGAGAGATGTCACTCAGAGGAATGGTCACAGAGAGGCAGGGTTACTGCCTTTGAAGATGAAGGCAGGGAGAGTTGAGTCAAGGGGTACAGATGGTCCCCAGATGCCAGACAAGGTAAGAAAACATTCTCCCCTAAGGCTTCCAGAGAGGAACATGGTCCTGCCAACACCTTCACTTTAGCCAGAGAGGCTTGGGTAGGATTTCTGACTTGGACAACTGTAAGATAATGAGTGTGTGTTGTTACAGGCACCATGTCTGTGTCATAGCAGCAGCAGAAAGCTCATATAGGACATCAGTTGAGTGGGGGTGGATAAGTAAAACCTTAACATAGAAAAATCTATATATAAGTTAGGACTTGTGGGTTGTTGTTGTTGTTGTTGTTGTTGTTTTTGGCAAAGTGGCTTTTCTTTTTCTTTTTAATGAATTTCCGAGTTCATGCACCCTTGGAGAACATGAGGGTGCAGCTAAACCTCAGGGACACTTGGACACAGGATGTTGAACATGGCTGAAGTGGGTCTTGCTTCTCATCACAGACTGGTTTTATTCATACGAGGCGCACTACAATGATGGGTCCAGCATCTTATAGTTTCACCACTTGATGAGAATAGCACCTCTTAAAAAAAAAACAAAAAAAAAAAAACCTGGGACTTCGGAGCATATGCCCATCTCCTGGTTCAATCAATTCATTGGCTGCCACAACTACAGCCAAGATTGATGGGGAAGGGAACGAGGACTGGTTCTCTCAAGCAGTAGACATAATGGAACAGTACGTGAAGATCTGGAGCTGTCCATTATAATCAGAAAGGAAGGAGTCGAAAATTCTAAACTACTAAGAACACAGTCATAGAAAAAATAGGTTAAAAGTTTTTAAAATGTCATTTCACAGAGCATCAAATGAAAACGATCAAAGTGTTTTATTAGGAGAGAAATTCACAGAACAACCAGTTATGCCTAGGTTACTGACTTGGAAAGCCCTCCAGACGCCCCTCCTGAGTTTCTCCTTTACTCTCACACAACTGCCACACTCATAATACTCCTGGCACCAGATGTGTGGGGTTTCTGACACCAAGCAATTTGTTGACACAGTGGATGTCCTAAAACTTAAATCGATTCTGACACTACCTACCTGGAGCTAGCAACCGATTGCACATGTTGAGGGCTGAGTCCCTCAAGACTGCCTTCCACTTCAGATGCTAATTGCAGGTAGTAGGTCTTCCAGTTGCCTAGAACTTCTGTCCAAGAAGGCTACAGATTGGACAAGCCCCTTCTCAGGTGCAATGAGTTCCCTAAGCGGGGCTCAGAGAACTCAGGGATTACGTTTACTCGTTTATTAAAGGATATGGTAAAGGATACAGATGAAGAGTCAGAAGAAGAGATAAGCAGAGCAAGGTCTGGTAGGGTCCTGAACACAAGAGTGTGTGTCCTGTACAGTTGGACATTCTACCTTCCTGGTGTATCTCTCCAAACCCCATACTTTTGGGATTCTTATGGAGGCTTCCTCACAGAGGGATGATCAATTATTAACTCCATTTCCTGTCCCTCTTCCCTCTCTGGAGAGTTCCAGAGTGGACAGTGGGGGAGAAGTTGAAAATTCCAAGCTTCTGGTTGTGGGGTGGTTTTTCTGGTGACCAGCTCCCATCCAGAAGCCCACTCAGAGTCACCTCAGTAGAACAAAAGTATATTCCTGTCACCTAGGTAATTCCAAGGAACTTAGGAACCCATGTCAGGAACCAAGAGTATATATATATATATATATAGATTATATATTATAATATATATATAATATATATATTATATATATATATATTTTCTAGGATCTCACAGTTACAAAAATGAAACTAATGCAACCTTTGACTGAATTCATACGTGTAGGATTCCAGATCGACTTGATAATTCCTAATTGCTTTTTCACTGGTTAGACCCCACCTGGTTTCGTCTAAGTCTCATTTCTGTTTTTCTTATTAAAGATTTATTTCAGAGAGAGAGAGCACAAGTGAGAGGGTCAGAGGGAGAAAGAGAATCACAAGCAGACCGTGTCCAGCACAGAGCCTGACACGGGGCTCAACCTCGTGACCCTGAGAACATGATCTGAGCCGAAACCAAAAGTCGGACACTTAACTGACTGAGCCACCCGGGAGCCCCTCTGAGCCCCATTTTAAAAAATATTGATTAGTAGCAGTTTGTTAAATGTTGAGTCATTTGTTAAAATGCTTAAAAGTCTAGGAGCTACTTTCACCTGAGAAACAGCTGAGGGATCTGGGTGACAGTCTAAACTGAAATGACTCGGTGCTGGCCGGTACTATTGTACACATTTAAGGAGCCACTGTGTGGCAAAGAGCGCATTCTTATTTTCCATTACAACTTTGACTGAGAGTCAATGGGAGGACAATTTTGAAATAATATGTTGGAACAGATTTCTTGTCCCTGAAAAGGTGAAAAAAGAAGCTAGGAAACCCTAAGTCAGTGATGTTATCAGGACGCTTCTGCTTGGTTGAAAGTTTATCAGTCAGTTGAGAAGGGTCTATAATTCTTTGTTTATAATTGGTTTCATCAATGCTGCTGTGGTAGATAAAGAACTGTATTTTCTCTGAAATCACTTTAAAATGTCAGAGAATGCTATAATTTACCTGTGCTCGGACCTACTGACCTCATTTTCAACACTTTTTTTTTTTACCATGAAGATAGAAATCTGCTTAGTGGATCATTTTTGGAATATAAACAGAAGCTCCGCCAGCTTCTGCATAATCTACTTGAAAAGTCTTGCAACCAACTATTTCTTATCATCACAGTGTCATCCTTTCATATATTTCTTTTATGTTTCTTCTGATATCTACATTAAAGCCCTTCTATCTATGTGTGCTTTTAGAAGTGATTGGTTCGAACACTTTTTATACTCCACAGGCAGGAAGCAGCCATTGAAAACAAGCCTCTAAGATTTTGAATTGCATATGGAATATTGCTTTAAATTCAGGGAACAATTTGCAAGGCCTATTCAGAGTTTAAGTATTCAAACCCACTTCACTCATTAAAATAACTTATTATATATGTAGAGAAGAGTATTAGATTCCTCATGATGCAAGTTTACCTGCCCCTTCCCAGTGGGCCATTAGTTTTACGAGATCATTTCTTGCAGTGTTAAACCACAGGATGGATGCATGTGCCACCGAAGAGCACAGGTATCCATCATCAGTTATAAACCCTACTGGTTCATCTAAGAAGTTCAGAAATTGAGAATATATGGGGACAGGTTATAGAAACGAGGCTACATAGAAAGAACTGTTTTCCTGGGTAGGATCCCAACTGCTCTCTACCTTTAGCAATGCCTAAAACGAAGAATCGATTGTAGTAGCACTTTGAGAATCGCAATATGGATATGAGCAGGGGCAGGTGAGGGGGGTGTGGGGTAGATGCCAGGAGATGACAGTACAGTGCAGGGCTTAGGAAGCTTTATGTGGAAGGACTTTTTTTGTCGTTTTGAAAATGTGGTAGCTGTGAGGGGGGATAATTTATGGGGACTGAACAAAGGGATGAGAACATCCTGAGTGACCTGTCCAAGTTCCTTCTGGGCTTATGACAATGTAGACATCGTATCTGTAAGATCTTTGCATTCTGTTTCTTAATCAGATGAAAACAATTTATAAAGTGACTCAATAAATGGGCTGAAAGTTGTTTCCTAAATGGGAATGTTCTGGGGCTAACTCTCCTTTCCTGAGGGTTAGTTCCTATGTCAGAAGTAGTTTCAGAGACTTTGAAAGAACATGGACTCACTGGGGGTTTCGCCTGTCATAGATAATATATGGCTATGACTTCCGAGTGCCACACAGGAGAAATGTAACTTCTGCATTCGGATGAAAGGGCCTATAACCAGATAGAAAAACAAACCTTTGGTTGAAAGATGAGATATTCCACGGCTTCAGAGACTGCACCTGGGACCAGAAATCTTGCATTTCACTAACTCTGTTTGGCTATTTAATGCCCAAGTGCCCACTTTGCCGCCAGAATTTCTAGATTTCTGTCCGACAAGAACACCCACAGGAGACATTAAGGCAAAGAGCAAGGGAGGCAGTATGGCAGGGTAGTGTGAATTGAGCAGAAAACAAACCTGGTACCAGAATGAGAGTGAGGGCTGAGAAAGGCAGAGGGAGGCAGTAGTTCCTGGGAGGTGCAGGGAGCACGCTTACCAGCTGCTGCCGGTGCCAGGACTCGCTTCTGACCTGCTGGGACCATTAGTGGCTGAAAAGGAAAGACTCTACGCTCCCAGGGTGAACCTAGATCGTTAGAGAATAGTGCTATATCCTCTGCTTTTGTTTTTGTTGACCTGATGTAGTTTGGATTTGTAAGCAACTCTGCACTTCCCAGGAATGCTGTCTCCTCACGATGCATTCTCTCCCTCTGACGTACAAGCTGCAAGGCTGTTTCCCTGAGAACAGGGAAAAGTAATGTGTTGGCAGCCTTCGGAGGCCAAAGGCAAAGATGGCGGAACATGGACACACCTGAAAAATTGGGATTTTAAATCTGAGAAATAAGAAAGATAGAGGGAACGTATGATCATCCTTTAAAAAGCTGACAAATTTAGCATAGTTTTAGCAGACATTGAGCTGTCCTCAAGGTTAAGGCACATACAGATTAAGATGCCATGGGTGTTGAGTTGCCCAAGATCTGTAGCCTAGTAGAGGCCTGAGCCCGTAAACAGCCAACTGTAGTAGGAGCAAGTGAAAAAGGGGAGAGGTGAGGGGACTGGATGAATAAAGGAAGTGCTAAGTTGAAAATCAGCCAAAGTCAAGTTCCAGCTGAAACCTTGCAGACAGAACTCTGTACCCAAAGGAAAGTGTGGAATAGTTACACGTTCCCTGTGTGCTTCTGGAAGTAGGAGGGTAAACAGAACTTTTAAAGTGTTCCTCTGGCATAATATGTCCTACTAATACTTGTAGCTGGATAGTCAAAGAATGGCTTAAATGACTTTTAACTGAAAAAAAAAAAAAAAAGGTTAGAATCAAGTATTAGGAGACATGGCCTGATTTTCAGGAAATGTCAACCAAAAAAAAAATAAATGCTACCAAATGTTATCCAACTAATAATAAAATAATAATAATAAAATACTCATTTTCTCTGGAGAGTTTATGTCCAAAGAACCCTGTTTTCCTTCTGGGAAGCTGAAGTGTACTCCTACTCGGAAATACTTGAATTAACCAAAATTTTGACCCTCTCTGAGTTTTCAACTGACAATGTTCTCAGCAGGGGAGTGAGGAAAGACTGATGAAAAACATTAGTGAATACTCCTCCCTGCCGCCCTCTCCCGTCTGTGGAGTCAAGAACTAAAATAGACCACCAAATATGTGATTTGGGACACATATATTGTGTCCCATGTGATAACATGTCCCAAATCCGTGATAGTGATTGTTAGTTTTTAGCTGCAAAAAAAGTCATTTAAAAATTTTGTTTATTTTCCCAGTGGATTGGCAATTGACTGAATGATATTTGTGGGAAATTGTTTAGCATTAGATTTCTGGCTTGTATGAAGATTAGGATATTTTTCATTTTTTTAAACATTCATAACCTGGAAATCTCTGTTTAGAAATGGCCAGCTATCACTGAATAATCAGTAATTTGGAATGTTCAGCATACACTATGTATAAAGTAAGGGCATTTGAATTGCCGACTTCCTATAATCCCTACAGGGATTCATTGATTCACTGAGGTGAGTGTGGGCTCACTAGGTATTTAAGTTCTGTTCTTTGAACTCACTACCTTCAGTTTTGTTTTTTAAATTTTCCAAAAAAAAAAAAAAAATCTAAAAGAGTAGTTGGAGAAATGTAGAGGAGGTAAATTCCAGCTGGCTTTGCAGTTTCAGAAACTGATTTATCTGAGTTTTCCATTACTATATCAGTTCTGAATTTATTTTAGAATAAAAACCTTACCTAGAATAAATTGATAAGACATAAGCTATATATTTGAGCAAATAAGTTTTGCTACAACTCAGTTTCTTGCAAGTGAACCATTACTTTTAATCTTTGGTGGTGTTTCCAGACCTATATAAATGAAAGCATTTATGTTTTGCTTCCCAAACCAAATTTCCTGGGTAAATGTTAAGACAGAAAATAAGCACAAGAGCGCTATGAAAGAATGCATAAGGATAGGCTTCCTAAAATCAGGACTTTTTTAAAAAAAATTGGAAAAGTAGAAAACTTAAGAGATTTATCTCAATAATAGAAGAGAGTAGTAAGCAAAAGTGAACATAGAATTTAGACTAGAGAGTCCATAAAACTCTAAAAATTCAAAGAGAAGGAAATGATTCACACTAATGAATTATTTAAGGACAAACTCAGCTTATTACAGCACTGAATTCTTTTTTTTATCATACTTTACCCAGAATCTAACTTAAATATGATCATGATGTCTTGTAAAATCTCTACCCAGTACTTTATTATCAATACGCACTTCTAATAGAACAAATTGCTTTGAGCTATTTTGTAAGATATGCCATTGGTTAAGGCATTTACCGTGGACCAATCACATAGCTCATTGAAAATCTGGTGAGGCGAGAAAAAAAAATAGAGGAAATCCTAAGATCATAAGGCCATTGGCTACAAAATTAGCCAAGTGGAATAAATCTATGTATATCACAGACCACAAGAACTATATAATAAATCTATCATTATTTATGCAAAGAATTGAAAAGGGCAGATCATAAAATTGTGGAGTTACACAACGTATCAGAAGCAAGAAATATCTGTTCTGCTAGTGTAAGATATCAGAATGTAATTTTAATCTGTGATGTTAAGCTTATTTAGAAAAATAAACTTCATATACCATTTGTTCTTCATGGAAATTTGTTGTTGTTTTCAAATGCTTTCCAAACCTTAATGTTTAAATAGTGCATGCTTACTAGTTGTGAAATAGGATATAATACAAAGTCATACAAATTGTATAATCCAAGGATGGGACTTACCCTACCCAAGATATTTTTCTCTTCATTGTCTCTGGTTCTAGCGTCTCCCCTGCACTATAATCACTTCTTTTTTTTTTCCCCTTCGCACTAGACTCTTCTCAAGCCCAATTTGCTCTCATGGGGTTGACAGGCATCCTGCGTTCAATAAAATATTATAAGGTCTATGATCCAAGCTACTCAGTGTTCTGTACTTGCCCATGACTGGCATGATGCTAGGTGCTTTCAAGTATTATTATCTTATTGAATCCTTCACACCGCTTCATGAAAGAGGTTCTGTTATTATCCCTATTTGGCAGATGAAGCGATTGAGGCCGAAAGTTATGTAATGGGTCTTGTCTGGCAAATTTTGTGGTCAATGCTCAGTCCACATGTTATTTTTTTTTTCAATTTCAGTGCAGTTGACATACAGTGTAATATTAGTTTCAGGTGTACAATATAGTGATTCACCACTTCCCACATCACCGAGGGCTCATTACGACAAGTGCACTCCTGAATCTCTAGCACCGGTTTTACCCATCCCCCCACCTACTTCCTCTCTGGTGACCTTCAGTTTGTTTTCTATGGTTAAGAGTCTGTTTCTTGGTTGTCTCTCTCTCTCTCTCTCTTTTTTTTTCTTTTGCTCATTTGGTTTATTTCTTAAATTCCACATATGGGTAAAATCATGTGGTTTTTGTCTTTCTCTAACTTGTTTCACTTAGCTATACTCTCTAGCTCCATCCATATTGCAAATGACAAGATTTCATTCTTTTACCCTGGCTGAATGATAGTCCTTTGTGTATATATACCACATCTTCTTTATCCATTTGTCTATCAATGGACGCTTGGGCTGCTTCCATAGTTTGGCTATTTTAAATAGTGCTAAAATAAACATCGGGGTGCATTTATCCCTTTGAATTGGTATTTTTGAATTTTTGGGTAAATACCCAGTAGTGTGGTTGCTGGATCACAGGATAGTTATATTATGAAGCTTTAGTAATCAAAACCGTTTGGCACTGACACAAATATAGACACGTAGATCAATAAAGCAGAATAGAAAACCCAGAAATAAACCCACAATTAAATAGGTAATTGATCTTCAACAAAGGTGGAATGGATAGACAAGCAGAAAAAGTCTCTTCAATGAATGGTGTTGGGGAAACTGGTCAGCTGCCGCAGAAGAATGAAACTAGACCACTTTCTTACACTATGCACAAAAATAAATGTAATAAAGATTAAAGACCTGAAAGTGAGACCTGAAACCATAAAAATCTTAGAAGTGAGTCAGCCAGTAATGCCTCTGACATTAGCTGTAGCAACATTTTTCTAGAATGTCTCCTGAGACAAGGGAAATAGAAGAAAAATAAACTATTGGGACCACATAAAAATAAAAAAGTTTCTGCACAGTGAAGGAAATAATCAACAAAACTAAAAGGCAACCTCTTGAACAGAAGATTTCCAAATGACCTATCCAACAGAGGGTTGGTATCCAAAGTCTTATTTCTTTCTTTCTTTTTTCTTTTTTTTTTCTTTCAAAGTCCTATTACTTGAATACTAAGCAGTAAAGGGTATAGTTGAACACTCCCTCATTTTTGAAACCCTTTCTTTGTTTTCTGGGACATCATGCCCTTCTGGTTTTCTTGTACTGTAGTGGTTGATCCTCCTTGAATTTTTTGACTGACTTTCTCCCTGGTGGTTTCCCTTAACTGTAAGTATCTGAGTGCTTTAGAGCTTAATCCTTAGTATCTTCTCCATCCAGGCCCACTTTGTAAGTCCCCGTCCCTACTCACAGATTCCTTGTTTTATACCTGTAAAACAGCTCTCAGAATTAGTCACATGATGTACGGATTGATTAAGAAAAGCAACCGGAAATGAACTCATCCGTTCCCTTTAAAATCGACTTTAATGTACTTAGATGTCATCTTCTAAAGAAAGTTGAGTCTTTGAGAGATGGGAGCCTGCGACATTGTGTCTGGTCTGTTGCAGATATCAGAGGTCAGAGAAGTGATCAGTTGAGGACAGACACTTCCTTCTGATGTAATTCTTGCAAATGTAGGTTTAACATGCTTAGGATTTTTTTTAAACTGCTCCAGTGATGGCAAAAGCTGGAGAGTACCACAAACTATGTAAGAGATGCTAGAATTTTAGGGAAGGCCTAAGGCCTTTCCTGGCATGAGCAGAAAGAAGCTTGTTAGTAACAATTCAAGTTTCACTGAAATCAACTTAAGGAACTGGACCTCAAACAAGGACTAGGAGGACCAATAATTTTGGAATTCCACTTCAAGTAGGTGATAACACAAGATCGAGAAAGGCTGTCAAGACTTTTCTTCATCAAGGGAGCTATGACCCTATCAAAGAAAGGAGTGATAAAGATCAATATGTTAAAGAGCTCAGAATAAGGACAATAAGCTAAGGACAATTTGGAGTATATTACTGCTACATCGAGGAAAACTAGAATTATATGGTTGCAATAAAGATTGAGGAGAAAGATTTAAAAATCTATTGTTTGCATTTCTTTAGATATTAAAATTGCATATTGTATGTAAAATGCCTTTTTTTAAAAAAGATTTTATTTATTTTTTCATGAGAGACACAGATAGAGGCAGAGACATAGGCAGAGGGAGAAGCAGGCTCCATGTAGGGAGCCCAACACGGGACTCGATCCTGGGTCTCCAGGATCACGCCCTGGGCTGAAGGCAATGCTAAACTGCTGAGCCACCAGGACTTCCCCTGTAAAATTCTTTTAAATTATTTATACCTATAATTATTTTTTTAAATGTTAAAATAATGGTTATTATTATAATTATTTACACTTCTTTCAGTTCCATAGAGGTAAAGCCTTAATTGCATGCCATTTGCTGTGATAAGCACTGGAGACCCATTAAGAGAATGAAACACAATATCTAAACTCAGGAGACTTTCTGTCTAATGGATTAGACACAGGAAAATAATCTCGGTATGAAAACCAGAGAGAAGAGTGCTATTAGATGGAAAGTGCATGGATTTGGGGGACAATTTACTGTGATTTATCAAAAATTGAGATTGAGCTCAGAAAAAGGATATTTAGATGTCCCAGTTGAAGTGAGTGAGTTTAGACAATTAGGGTTAGATGCAGAGCGATGTTTAGTGTGATGTAGCCAGAAGGAGCACTAGGGGCTGGTGATAGGGTCTAGAGGTAACTCTATCAGGATCCTGGGGAGGTTTATAATGGCTGCAGTGCATAGCAATATTGTGAGGGTGGAAGAGCAAAGAGGGCCAGATCAGGAAAAGCATGGAAATTACCAAATTTCTTAGCTCAGGCTCCATAGTAGTTTGGTTTACTTCTTAGTCATACTGTCCCAAATGAGGAATGCGACTCCCTCCATATCAGCTTGCTAGGTTCCCTGCCACACTATGCTCTCCCGGTGCTCAGGCCTCAGTCTTCACGTTACTGCATCTCTTCTTTGCCTGGTTCAGCCACCAGGTGATTGCATGACTGTGGACCTGTCGTCTCTCCTTGGCTAATTTCCTAAAGATTGCAACTATGTTCTTGATACCATCCCTTATCTTTATTCTTTTTAGTTATTACTTCCTTTCTTTTTATTTTGCCAAGAGGTACTGGTTTTCATTTTACTTTATTTATTTTATTTTCTGTACTTCCATTCCTTTTTTAACAATAGACCCAGGTGCCCCATTAAGTCCACAGCTAAAGCATTAGTTCCTGAAACAAGCTAGTTCCCATTTTCACCTCACCATCCTACAGGAAATATTGGATTTCATTCTTCTAGCACAGAAAAGAATGAAGACTAACAAAATCAGTTGTACTCCTTTAAGAAAAAAAAAAAAAAAAGACTAGTCCTTCTTTAAGCTGGTCTATTTTTTAAGGGATTTGTACTTTCTACAGAGGGTAGAGGAAAAATTGAGGGTACTTTAGAGTTTCCAGCAAGGAAATAATAACAAAACTTCTATTTTAGATATAAAACATCTAGAAAAGGCAAATTTATAGAGACAGAAAACAGATAAGTGGTTGCCTAGAGTGGTGGTTGTCTAGAGTGGTGGGTAGGAGCAGAGATGAACTGCAAACAGGCATGAAAGAACTTTCTGGATGATGAAAAAGTTCTAAATCTGGATGCTTGCCCATCCCTTTAAATTTATTAAATTCACTGAAGTGTACACTTACAATGGTGAAAACATCAATTATACCTTAATAAATCTATTAAAATGTCCATTTTGGAAAATCTAATTATAGAGCAGATAATGAATTCGAATAGAAGCAGAGAGAACAGTTAGAAAGCTAATGTACTAATTTCAGCGAGAGCGCTGACGGCCTCTGTTCAGGTTTTTAGGAGGTGGTATTTGTATGATACATGGTGGATGAAGTGTAGGGAATAGGAAAGTCACAAAATAAGGAAAATATCCAGATTTCTGACATAACCATCATCATGGATGGTGGTGAAATTCATTAAATCAGGAGCTCAAGAAACAGACAGAAGGGTGGTTTTGCAGAAGATAAGAGTTTAAAGTGCCATCAGTTTAAAATGTCTGTGAGATGTGTGAGCTGAGACGTCTAGTATGAAGTTAATGATGGTCTACAGTTGAGGAAAGAATTCCAGGCTGAATTTGGAGTTTCAAGTGTCAGCAAATATAAATGGTAAATGACGTCCTGTGACAGGATGAGATGAAGCTGGAGAGTGTATCGCTTATGAGGGGGGAAAAAAGAGGTACTTCTGTGGGGAAATCCGAAATATAGGGGACAAAAGAAATACATAAAAAGCGTAAAAATAAGCAGCTGGAGAGCTTTATTAACTAGGTGCTTACAGTGAATCAGGTGCTATTTTAAGCTTTTTACGTGTGTAGACTCATTCAATCCTCAGGAAAACCCAAAAGTAATTTTCAAGATTAAAACCCAGTTCTACAGGTGATTAAGGCTTTATCAACATTGGGTAACTTTCCAAGGCCAAATGTCTGTATTATTGGCCTTCAGTAGAAATAATGAGGAATAATTTATTTTATTTATTTTTTATTTTTTATTTTTTATTTTTTTGGAGGAGGGACAACAAGAGAGGGAGAAAGAGAGAATCAAGCAGGTTCCATCCCCAGTGACAGCCCAATGTGGGGCTTGATATCACAACCCTGAGATCATGATCTGAGCTGAAATCAAGAGTTGGATGCTTAACAGACTGAATCACCCAGACACCCCTAATGAGCAATATTTTAAGAGACTCAGTGCCATGGAGAATATTTGTGATTAGCATCAAAATTCAAGTTACAGCTGATTGGTGCTTATTTTTCTCCTCATGAAAAAAAAATTGTGGAAATCATCAATATTCTTATTTGGGGTGGAATTAAAATTTCATTGAACTATATACTGTCAAAGGAAAATTTTCTGAAACATAGCATCCTCTATTAGGGACCCATATGGAGGGAGTCTCTTTCTTCTGGAACTTGGCCAGTTTTCATTGCATAAGAGAAGGTAGAGAACCGTGAACTCAATGCACTGATGAAGATCTCTCTCTTTACCTATATCCACTGTATTTATATATGATGTAAAATTATAGTGTCTATGTCAATCTTGGGATGAGTGTAGCCTTCCCCTTTTCCTCAAAGTAGAGGGAAATCAAACAATAGTGAACCATAAAGGGGCAGCTATACCATCTTTAAAAGATAATCATATTCATGCTCCTTCTGTGGTTCTTATCTTTGCGTAGACCACCAGCATGTACTGAGTAGCCTAAAGCAGACATCAAAGACCAGTTCTTCCAATTTTTCCCCCCTCTTCCCATATATCCGTCATTAAATCCTATGGATTCTACTTCTTTAACATTTTTGAATGTATACCTTTCTACTTCAGGTCTTCATCATTTCTCTTCTGGATTTTTTAGATCATCTCCCAACTAGTCTTTTTATGTCTGGTCCTACTATATTCAAATTCATTATTCACATCACTGACATTATAAAAGAAAAATCTTACTGTGTGAGTCTCTTGCTAAAAATTCTTTGTGGCTTTCCTTTACATTTTTTAAAAATCATCTGTCCCTTATTTGTTTCTCAAACCTTACTTCTCTCCATACCAGACCTCACATTTATATTTTCACTGTACTGAATTTGCAGTTTGCGAAGACTTTATTCTCTCCTGAGTTCCCAACTTTCCAAATGGAATTTTGTTATTTTTGTTTATAGTTAACAACCGTTTATTGGGGACTCACTAAATTCTAAATAAACAGTTCTCATTTAATCCTTTCAGTGTCCGTGTAAATGTTATCATCATTCCCAACTTATAGACCAGGAAACTGAGGCTCAGGGAATAATTATCCGTGGAAAGAGAGCCTCGGTAACTGGTAGAGCAAGAATTCAACACTTATCCTTTATCCTTCATCTAAGTTACACTCTGTCATTACCTATTCTAAGGAAATTTCCTTGGCTCTCTGCCTCCATCCTCTAGTTCACAGGTTTGTGTTTAGTGCTCCTAATTTGGGTTTCCATTTACCATAAAGTGTTACACTGGCTCTCTTACTTATCTGTCATACTAATGAGCTACTGCACTTCTTTAGGCTTGGGGATATGGAGATGTATCTACACACACACACACACACACACACACACACACACACATTTGTACTTGTTTATTTGGTGGTTTTAAATTTTATTTATTTATTTGAGAGAGATAGAGAGAGAGAGCATGTGTGTACATGTGAGCTCTCCCACTGACTGAGCAGGGAGCCTGATGTGGGGCTTGATCCCAGGACCCCAGGATTGTGACCTGAGCCGAAGGCAGACATCTACCTGACTAAGCCGCCCAAGGCGCCCCTTTCCCTGGTGTTTTATTAAAGTTCTTGGTTCAGAGCACTCACTCAATAAATATTTCTGGATGGGAGGAAGGAAAGAGAGGAGGGAAGAGGGAAGAAACTTTATTTTTCTCCAAGTAAACTTTTTAGTCCATATATGAAAAAGAGTCTGCAAATCTGTCACATTTTGGGGTATTTTCAAATTTCTTAATACTTCTAGGTGAAAGTCTGAAATTCTCATGAAGCCAAACTGATTAACTTTTCACTTGTGCTTATTTTTATTGCCTTTAAACTTACTTTTATTGATTTTAAATTGATCCTGTAAAATTCTATTTAGTTCTAATATATTTTTAAAGATTTTATTTATTTATTTATTTATTTATTTATTTATTTATTTACTTATTTACTTACTTACTTACTTATTTACTTATTTACTTATTTATTTATCTATTTAGAGTGCATGTGTGGGAGGGAGGGGCAAGGAGAGAGAGAGAATGTTAAGCAGACTCCAAGGTGAGCTTAGAGCCCAACGTGGAGCTTGATCTCTGAACTCTGAGATCAGGACCTGAGCTGAAATCAAGAATCAGAGGCTTAACTGACTAAGCCACCCAGGAGCCTCTACTTCTAATATTTTTAAAATTTGATTTCTTGTGTATACTTACTATGCATGTGTACATGTGTGTATATCTTACAATATGTATTATACACTACTGAGCTCCCATCTGACTTTTATTAAGAAAGTAATTCCAAAATATCTCTTTACCATTTGTTAAGTAGTTCTTCCCAATTTTTGGATGTTTTCTTTAGCATGAAATAACTTTGTTAATATAAAAACCTGTTTCAGTGATCTTTTATTTTACTTTTGAATCAAGATTACATTTTTAAAATAGGATACATTATTATGTGTTTGTCTATAGATACACTTTTTAAATGGTTTTACGAGTAAGGCATGTTATTTTAGGAAATAGAGAAAAACAAAAGAAGAAAGAATCACCAGTAATCTTACCACTTTAATATTTTTCCTATAAACATTATATTTACGTTATTCATTAGCCTCAGGCACACATACATGTATCTTCTGTGTTTTTGTCTGTGATAAAGTGATATATGGGCATACACGCCTATGTAATCACGTGTGTAGCGTAATAGATCATTACATTTGACTCCTTGTCCAGAGGCCCCAAACCCCAGACCTGAGGGTGAGCCCATGAACCTCCAGAGTTTAAAGTGAGTTGCTAAACTATTGATGCAGGGCTTGAAAGACGAAGGTCCTACGTTTGGTGCCAACAGTCTTAGCCAGTCTTACATCTTGGAAGCCAGGAGCAAATGTTCTCTAAGTGCTAGGGAATTTTTCTCCTCATCGTAAGTCAAGAAAGAGAAAGGTTGAGAAGTTTAGCAAGTCAAGGAAATATTTTTTTTTTCAGAGTTAATCATACCCTGTGAAGATTTTATCCCCGACAATATGGATAAAGAAAGTTGAATTTTTCTTTCTAATCGCCAGTTATGTAATGGGGTCTTCAAAGGACCATTTGAGGGCCTTGTCATTGAGCTGTGGGAATTTGAGGATAATGAGAACTGACATTTGACCCATAATGAGAACTGACATTTGACCCATATCTACAAAGTCTAAAGGTAAGAGGCTACTACTGGAGATTTCCCCTTCCGGGTTAAGCGATATTGAGAGTAAACTACACTTCTATCAATGGCAGAGCAAGTGTGTGTTTCCTTGGGATAGGAAGGGATCTTAAACAAAAGACATATTTCCCGAAGTCCAGGACCTGACCATGATGGCTGTACGTGGCTAGCCTTGGGCAAAGATGTTACAGTGTGGTTCCCAACTGGGATGATTTCCAAGTGATATGCTAAAGTATCCCAGGAATGGGTAGGGTCAGTTTGTCACATCTGCCACGCCCAAGTTACAGAACTAAGAGCAACCCAAGGCTGTGTACCCTTTCTCCCGATTGTCTTTTCTCCTTAGACCCTGTGCTGGAGAAGTAATAAAAGAATTAGTGAGTAGAGGGAGGAAATGGAAGGAGATAATAATTAAGAAGTCAGCCATACTTTCTTCTCTATTTGTAGATTTGGAAGCCTCGAGGGAGATTAAGCTGTATGTCTTGGAGAAGCTCTCTGAGCTGGTTATTATACTAAACTGGACTGGATCTAAGTGGCTAATACACAAACGTGGATTTTTATGAACTACTTGTTCCTTAAAAGCTATGGGATTGCCTTAAGATTCTATGCCGAGTTAGAACAAAAACCACCAGGTTACAGAACCTTGAAGGGATTTAAGAAGGAAGTTGGTTCGTTCTTATATCCTATCAAGTCCAACTTGTTCAATAAATTGTTTATATAACTATGTGTGTTTGTCCACCCATGTGTGTATTGTCTCTGGATATGAATAGGTAAATGGGGGTACGTGCAATGTGGTTATTTCCAGTCATTCTTTGGGATATCAAGTTTTTTTTAATGTCCAAATAAAATTAAACAAGCGCTCAGTTTCATATAATTTTTGACATTCCAGTGCCCTCCTCCTTTATTTTCAAAAATTTATGTGGGAGATTTATATATTCCCCTTTGGTCTCCTTTGTTCTATTGCTCTTCATTCTTTTTCTGGATTTTATTATTTTATTTTATATTTTTGATCTACAAAAAGCTATACATGATAAATGTACATAACTTGGTGAATTTAGTAATTAGTATACACCCATGAAACCATCAACACAGTCTATGCCGTTAAACTGTCCATCACCTCCAAAAGTTTCCTGCCGTCCCCTTTATTATTGCTTTTCAATTTTACTTCATGTTTATTTTTTGTCTCAGTCCTGGTGCTGCAACTTGCATCAGATTGCTCTGGTTTTTAGTGCCCCAAACCATGAATTCAATTTACTCTCTTTGGTTTTTCAGGGAGCTACTAACAATGCACTTGTGTGTAAAATGAATTTGCTGAAGATCTGGTGATAACAGCTAGGAACAGAAAGCAAAAGTTCCAGGGCGCCTGGGTGGCTCGGTTGGTTAAGCGTCTGCCTTCAGCTCAGGTCATGATCTCAGGCTCCTGGGATATTTAATTAAAAATAAAAAGTTAAAAAAATGAAAATAGAAGTTCTAAACCCTAATAATAATAATTAATCCTTGACCCTTAACCCTCTCCAGGCTTTCATCTCACAGAATTAATGCCTTTGCTTCTAGGACCATCTCATATTGTTGGTTGTTTGCTTTTTAGTAACAGCAATAACAACATTAGTATTATTAATGCATTAAAAATGCTCATCTTATAATTTAGTTATGTAATCTTAATTTGGAGAGCTTGATTTGCCTTCCAATCAGACCCACTTATAATTTTTCTAAATCTGTATTTATTTTCATATTTAACTGCTTAATCCATGAGAATTTATTTTGCATGCTGTATATTGTATTAAAAAAATTAAGTAGATGCTTAAAACATTTTCCCAGTTCCATATATTTACTAAAGTATTCCTTATCTGTTCTGAAGGCAGTTTCTCAATTTTTTATTCTATTTTTTTTTAATTTATCTGGCTTTTCTTAAACGAGTAGCTCACAAGTAGTATTTTCTAATATGTTATAATATTGGTATACTTTTTTTCTTCTTGGCATTAATTATTTAGGTTCTCAGCTCCTTATTTTTTCAAATGAACTTTTAAGCCATTTCATTAATTTCTCTAAAGACATCTAGGGGGGATTTCGGTTGGAATTCTATTAAACTTAAATATTAATTTAGAGGAATATGAATTTTTATTTTACCATCTTGGCAAATGGTTTGATATTCCATTTAGTTAAATCTTGTAATTAAATTCTTCTATATCTTTATAACAATTTTTAAAAATATGGAATGCTTCACAAATTTGTCAACCTTGTGCAGGGGCCATTCTGATCTCTATATTGTTCCAATTCTAGTATATGTGCTGCTGAAGTGAGCACTGTCTTTATAATAATTTCTGATGTACTTCTGACATTTCTTCAAGTTGCCATTTCTTCATATTAGACTCCTTCCTTCAGAGATAGGAACACTCGGTTGTGTGGTACTCTCTCCAATGTAGAACTTCTGTATTTCCATTTGAATAAAACCAGGGATTATGACTTTTGCTTTTAGACAAGTCTGTCACTCAGCGGCTTTTTCCTGATGATTATATATTAGATACTGTTTTAGATGCGGCACATGCATCAATAACAAAACAGCTTGGTATGTGGCTTGAAACTCTGTCTTCGTGATCCTACAGCTAGTGAGAACTGGGTTCCCATTTTTTTCTCTACTCTTTTTTTACCTTCTGTGCAAGGATTTTCCCAGGAACTGCATCTTTTCAGGATTCTAATGGAAGTACATACAATGTAGTGCATGGTAAGTACTATTTAAAAAAGAAGAGGGCAAGATAAGTAGGATCAAGGGTGTAAGAAGAGGGATGCCTGGGTGGCTCAGTGGTTGAGCATCTGCCTTCAGCTCAGGGCATGATCCCGGAGTCCTGGGATTGAATCCTGCATCAGGCTCCCCCTAGGGAGTCTGCTTCTCCCTCTGCCTGTGTCTCTGCCTCTCTCTCTGTGTCTCTCATGAATAAATAAATAAAATCCTTTTTAAAAAGTGTAAGATGAATAGAACAATTTTAAATAGGGTGGTCATCGTGTGCTTTGCTGGGAACAGAACACTTGTTCAAAGACTTGAATGGATAAGATGAGCTATGCAGACAGAGGATGGGGTAAGTGTTCCATGCAGAAGAAAGAGATGGTACAAACCCCAAGGCAGGGGTGTGACTAATGTACCCAAAATTTGGCTGGAAGGCCACGAGGACTGGGATATAGTGAAGAAAGAGACAAAAGGGGATGATTTCAGAGATGAAATGGGGGAGAAAAATTGTGTATGTCTTTGTAGGTTATTGTAAGAAGTTTGGCTTAATCTTTTATGAGACAAGAAGCCCCTGGAGGAACAGGTGGGAGAATGACAGTTACACTTTACAGGACTCACTCTGACTTCTGTGCTGCTGCTAGAGAGGGAGCAAGGATGGAAACAGAGAAACCAGTAGGGGGACATTGCTATATATGATGCTGCCCTGGGCCAACAGGATAACAATGGGGGTAACAAAAAAATGGTCAGTTGTAGAGGGCAAAGCAAAGGTACTTCTATCTGGGGTGCATTTTTCTCCTTCTACTTCCTTTAAAGAATCTTCATCTTATAACTCTCTGCTGCTGAACTTTTAAGTTTAGCTTATTCCGATCTGATTCTCTTATTCACAGAATTTTCTTCTCTTGGACTTTATATAGGTGCAATTCTCTTTTGAAAATACTGAAAATTTAATTTTAGAGAGCTGTGGTGGGAAAAAATACTGTTTGGAAATCAGGAGAATGTGATTCTCATCCTGGCTGTGTTGTTAGTTTGCCACGTGGTATGAGGCAATCTTGGCATTCTTCATTCTTGACTATAAAACAAGGTTAGAGTATAATGAGTGATGTTAATTTTTTTTTAGCGTAAATAGTCTACCAATCTGTGATTCTGTCTCTGTAGTCTGGTCAGTAAAGAGTTAAAAGTAACTGACAAATATTCCTTGGAGATCCTTGAAATATCAACAGAATGCTTTGCTATAACTGAAGAATTTTTAAGAAATGGGAAGTATCCAACTTACAGTATTTTGAAGGGATGGTGGTTGCCCTTGATGTTTGCTGCAAGATTCTCTCTCTGGCAGCTGAAGACAGGTCCTTGTTTGTAATGCTTGATTTAACGGGGCCTACTCTGTCTTTGTGATCTCACAGCTAGAGAGAACTGGGTTCCCATTTTTTTCTCTCTCTCTTTTTTAACCTTCTGTGCAAGGATTTTCCCAGGAACTGCGTCTTTTCAGGATTACCCTTTCCTGTTTCAGTCCTGTGCTTCTAAAACCTGATCTGTGGTGGTTGGATCACTGCATTATGCATGCACAAGGCAATATTTCCATCCACTTGTTTATCTGTTTCATCTTAACATTTCCCTGTATCTGATCTTCTCCTTGAGAAGAGCTTTCTAGGGTTTCCAGGTCTGTCCTCCTGTTGCCTCCCCTGGGGCATATATTCTTCATGTGTACCTTGTCTCTGTTCTATTTTATATCACACACTACATCTGGTTCTGTGCCCTGGTGCAACTTCTTCCTCCCTGAAGCTCGTTCAGTCTGTTTTGAAACGCGTAAACAATATTGTTTCTCTCCCATCTCAAGGGCGTTGCATGTGCAACCCTATCTGACATCGAGAGACCAAAATTAAGATACTAAGAAACTACCAAATGGAAGGCCGAAATAGGTTGTTCTTGCAAATGGAAAGATATTCACCCCCATTTTGCTAAAAGCACAAGATCTTTCTAATCAAACATTTGACATCATGACCAGGCTGGGGAAAAAGTGTACCTGTTCAGTTATAATTGGTTCGGCTCACAGAAGTGGATTTCTCATTGTCTGTGGAGCTACAGGAAATATGGTTAATAAAAGCACATGTCAGCCTGACTGAAGCTGTTCTATAAAGCCCTGCCAGGCCACTCTGCAAAACTGTTATTTCCTATTATGAAAACTAAATCTCAAATCATAGTTAAAAGGTAATCAGTCTTCAAGAGAGTGGTCTGCAGGGGTCAGCAGTAATTCAGATTTGATTGGCAACATAGGCTTTTCAGGGAATAGTTCAAAATGGGAAGCATTTTGAGAAAGCCAGAAACACAATCCAAAATGATGATTCTCAGAATTTTCTAACATTGGGTTATTGATAGATATATAACAATTTTTTTTTAAGTTGTACTTTCCTAGGAACTGTGATAACAGCACACGGTGGCTTTGTGTACTTCATCCCATTTAGCTCCTGGAACACAACCTTGTGGTGGAGGTCTCCTTGTCTCCACACTATAGCTGAAGAGACTTGCCCAAAGTTCCTAGACTGTAGTCAATGTCAGGGTGGGCCTTTCTGGTGGGCTCTTCATGGTCTCATGTCACCTCCCAGAAAGGTGGTGTAAGATTGTCTCTAGCAACTCTTCTGCTCTGTTGCTCCTTGCTTTATATCCATGCTTATTGTTTCTGTCACTGTCAAAACAGAGCAATAGCACTTTCATCATAGGATGGTTGGAAAAACAAAATCCAAAGGAATAAAACACGTATCTTAAAAAAAAAAAAAAAAAAAAAAAAAAAACAAGCCCTATCTAAAGGGGATTAACGTGACCTCACCTAGAAGCTCAATTTTGTATGCAACATTCATGATCTGAAATAAAGTCATTTGCTTTCATTGAAAGGCATTGTGATTAGGTAAATTAGTAGCATACGTTTAGAAGCAAGCCTGTTTCTTTTTTTGTACAAAAGTGGCGTTGCTGACATGTTGTTGGAGGGACGGGTATTGCAACCATCTTCCTGGTTGGGTCTGCACTCAATCTGTAGTTCTCTGTGCTAACCAGGTAAGCAAAGATGCTAAGTCAATATACCTCTATTGTGCACAGGCATCCGTACCCACTTTTTGCTTAAATTTTATAAAATTAATGTCACCCTACATCTGCTTTGTCTTCCTCTGAGATCAAGCAGAATTAAATCTCTAGATACTCCTCATTTCACTCAGAAGAATCTTTCAGTTTGGCAAGTAATAGAGCGATCTTGACTAGTTTCCTTGGAATTCCTTAGGATTTCCTCATTTTTTTTCTTTTGCTACATTGCCAATATTGATATTGGTGTACACAGATTATCTCCTTTGTGAGACCTGGGATAGTCTGTTCTGCAGATACCGTGTCTTGCATGAGTGTATGATTGTCCTCAAAAGAAGTTTAATAAGTCTTTGTCTGGGGCTGAACAAGAGAGCACATTTCCATGACACTTAAAAAATCTCCCAGGGAAAACCCTTTAGATTACATACAGAATTTATCCAATTTCAATACAAAGCTAAATTACTCTAGGACTTATTTCTAGGCCACATGCCAATCACACTGAATTTATCAAATCATCCATCAGTTAGTTCGAATATGTAGATATAACAAGACAAAACAAAGGAAGCAAAAAAGCAGCTGTTACTCAAGATGGGTAGACCATGAAAGTCATTATAGGCCACTAAAAGGACTCTGATTTTTTTCTATGACCGAGATAAGGAGCCATCAAAAGGAAGAGCAGAGATGTGGCATGACATGATTTATACTTCAAAAGAATCACTAGGGGTGCCTGGGTGGCTCAGTTGGTTAGCACCTGCCTTCAGTTCAGGTCATGGTCCCAGGGTCCTAGAATTGAGCCCTGAGTAGGACTCCCCGCCCAGCAGGAAGCCTGTTTCTCTCTCTCTCTTTCTCTGCCTGCTGCTTCCCCTGTGTGTGCTCTCTCTCTGATAAATAAATTAAATAAATAAATAAATAAATAAATAAATAAATAAATAAAATCTTACAAAAGAAAAGAAAAGAATCATCATGGGGGCACCTTGGTGTCTGTGTTGGATGCAGGTCATGATATCAGGGTCCTGGGGTCAAGCCCCCAGTCAGGCTCCCTGCTCAATGGGGAGCATTGCTTCTTCTCTCCCTTTTCTTCCCCTCAACTTGTGCTCAAATAAATCTCTCTCTCTCAAATAAATAAATAAATAAAACCTTTTAAAAAAAATCACAATGGCTGTGAGAGGGTCCTAAATGATTAACATTAGTAATGCTCAGGACACTGAAGTTTTGTTTCTAAAGTGTGATCTAGATACTAGGATCATTTTGTTTTGATTTTGAAATTTATTTGGAAATATCTTTGCTATATCAAGGTAAATGAAGTCAGCTTTATTTCCCTAATCTTTTGCTGTATTCTGAGCAAGTGGACAGAAAGTAATGGGGATTAAGTAAAGTAACCTGGTCCGAACAGAATTTGTAAGATATAAAAATTTATTGCTTATTCAGTGATATCAAGGGAGACTCTCTGAAGCACGATTGTTTTAGTCGTACATTTTCAAGAAAAGATTTAGGGATAAAAATGTAAAAACAAAACAAAACACCCTTCCTTTCAGAGAACTACAATCTGAAAATATATTTTAGTGCCATGTTACTGTCAGTAAGTGATTACTCTAAAAGTTCGGGTGGTGTAGAGCAAGACAATAATTATGAATGTCATTGATTTCTTTAATCAAGATGCCAATAATGGTGAAGAAGACATTTTGCTTTCTTTTTCCCCATTAACATCAGTCTACCCATCTTTTCATTATTCAGGATTAGAAAGCTGTAAAATAAATCAGTGAAAGTCACTAGACTGTTAAGCTTCAATCCCTAGGTCTGACTGTTAGAAGGCGATTCTCTCTGAATGCGTTCATGTTCCCTCATGGTCTCAATGTTCTGGGGAATGACCACTGGCAAATTTGGTTAAAGGATGACTGAAGAGGAAGCATGTTCTGCAAGATAGGGATAGTTTATTACTTCAGAGAGATTCAGAGACGTCCTTCTCCTGTAGTATTTGCTTCTATCCCAGAATAAAAGCCTCTCCCTCTCCAGATGGGAAGAGGGGACAGTGTGCTGGTCAACCTCTGATTGTCATACTTTTGTGAGTCTGTGGTACAATCCTATTTGTGCAAAATCCTCATTTCCCCCCAAATAATTAGCCAATTATATCAACGCCACTTATTCAGAATTTTAGTAGTGATGCCTCTTATAGCCTCACCAGTGCTGAGATGCTCTGTGATAATAAACTGTGCTCTGACCTAGAAATGTCATGTTTCCTGTCAGGATATCTGTCTATCAATCAATCAATTATCAATCATCTTCTATCCTCCATCTACCTAGCTACCAGAGAGTGTGACAGGCCGACTTCTTATCTTACAAGCATTGTCTCAGACCCTTAAACTTCAGACTGAACACTGATGTCTTCCCTTTATGAGGCTCACGCATTTTGATATTCATACTAATGGGGAATGAAACTCATTTTGTGTTAGTTGTCAAGATATTCAGTATGTCATCGGTTCTCCATGATACATTTAACAAAGATCCCAGAAGTAGCACATGTATAAGTATGGAGTCCTTCACACACACATGTTGGCAGGGCTGTTGAGATGGATAGGCAAAAGCATTTCCTTGGCAGCAGTAATAAGTCTGAATTTCATTGAAACATGCTATGAAGGATGATGTCATACAAAGGACATGGCAACTATAGCCAAGTGTCATGTTGGCACATGCCATGATTTGGTGATTTCTGGGGCTTTTTATCTGCATGAGTAGATAGATAGATGTAAGGTTTTTGCTTTCTGGTTAAAGAAAGAATATAGGGTGTGTGTGGTGGAGGGGAGGGCTGTATACATGCAAGAGTGCTGGAGAGAGTCAGAGTTAAAAAAAAAAACAAGTAAGTTGGGGGGATTTATAATATGGAGAGTTAACCTAATATTTTACATTTTGATTGCTACAACTAGCATCACAGCCTTAGGAAGATGCAATATTAAATAATTGCTGCTGATTGTTTTCTATAAATGCCTCATGTTAGGGCTGTTCCCAGACTGGCTGGAGTCAGGCTATGAAAGGAGCTTTTCCAGGGAGCTGAGAGATTGGTGTAAGAGTGATAATAATCTGAGAATGAGGCTTTGAAAAAATCTTTTTTATTGTGGTAGGAACATTTAACAAAGGATCTACTCTCTTAACAAATTAAGTGTATAATGCAGTATTGTTGAATACAGGTATGATGTTGTATAGGTATGATTGCTTACTCATCTTCCTTAACTGAAACTTTATATCCATTGATTAATAAGTCCATTTTCCCCTCCTTCTAGGCTCTGGCAACCATGATTCCCCTCTTTGATTCTATGAATCTATTTTAGATACTGCACATAAGTAGAATCATGCAGTATTTGTCTTTTTATGGTAGCTTATTTCATTTAGTATCATGTACTCAAAATTCAACAATATTTTTCGCATATTGCAGGATTTTCTTCTCTTTTAAGGCTGAATAGTTTTCCATTAAACTCATATTCCACGTTTTCTTTATCCATTCATCTGCTAATGGATATTCAGCTTGTTTTCACATCTTGGCTATTGTGAATCATGCTGCAATGGATATAAGAATGCATCTTTCTCTTTCAGATCCTGATTTCAATTCTTTTGGCTAAATATCTAGATTTGGGATTGCTGGATCATATGGTAGTTATGTCTTTAATTGCTTGAGGAATTTTCTGTCCTGTTCTCTAAGGAGTTCCAAACTCAGTGTGCCAGTGGGTGATTGCAAGTTGGCTGAGTTTTGAGGCTACGACAGAGCTGGGGGAAGGAATGGGACGAAAGCAAGTCAAGACAGCACAAAGCTTGCAGTTCTCATCAAGATTAAGTCATTTTTTGAATAAAATATTCTTGGGTTGGTGAAGATATTTAGTTAATTCTAGACTTCTGAAAAAAATTAAGCCTATTGATTTTTGCCAATGTCCATTGCTTCTATAGATGAGTGGAGTTTCGGAGGCCCTTAGTCCATCATTCCTAATTGTTGACCTTGGGCAAATTATTTAACCTCCTTTTTTCTCTATTTTCACATTTGTAAAACAGGGATCATATCTTGCCTCAGAAAGTTGTGGTGAGGATTAAGCAAGTTTATTTTAGGAAAATCACCGAGAATAGTACCTGGCACATAACAAACACCCAATAAACACCTGCCATTAAAATCAAAGAGATTCATTTAAAATACATCAGTTAAGATGTTAACAAATCTACTTTTTATTATTACTTTTTTAAAATTTTGGTCTAATATTCACAGGATAAGTCACACTTTATTTTTTAGTTGGTTTATCTGGGTAGGTAGACTTCTAGATTATATTCCACAAAGTATCAGACCACAGCTGCGGTTTTCCATTCTATTATATTGAATATTCCCAGAACTGTTCAGATTGAAAACCATACTAAAACAGGGTAATCTTGCCTTTTGTTATCTCAGAAAAATAAACTTGTTTATGCGTGTACTTCTTTAAAAAGGGATTTTATTTATTTGAGATTTATTTGAGAGAGAGAGAGAGAGAGCAGAAGAATGGAGCAGGGGTGCCGAGAAGGAGAAGCAGACTCCCCACTGGGTGGAAAGCCTGACTTGGGCTCCATCTCAGGACCCTGAGATCATGATCTGAGCTAAAGGCAGACACTTAACTGACTGAGCCATCCAGGTGCCTCTGTGCTTTTTTTGAAACATGGTTTATAAAATAGGCTTTTTGAGAGGATTGCCTTAGGATTGAATATAAAATTTATGATATTTTATGAAATACCTAGAATTTTCCAAGTTATTGATGTTTTTATAAAATATTTTAAATTTTGATGATAAAGATGTTTCCTTAAGACATCCCCTACTAGGGGAGAATGGATATTAGAAGTGCTCTTTCGGTGCCTTAAATGTCAGCAACCTCCAGCCTGTCAGAGAAAGTACATGGGAATTCCATGAATAAGTTTAATGTAAAGCCAAAATGGCTAGTTCAGAATATTTAGCAGTAGTAATTAATTATGAAATGTAACTAGTTATTTGGTCAGTATTCTATGAATATATTAAGCATAATAGGGGTTCCTGGGAGGCTCAGTCAGTTAATCATCTGATTCTTGATCTCAACTCAGGTCTTAGTCTCAGGATCATGGGTTCAACCCCTGCATTAGGCTCTATGCTGGGCATGCAGCCTAAATTAAAAAATAATATGTATATATAAAATATAATGTTAAAAAATACATATGTTAAGCACAATACTCCTAGTGATCCCTTTCATTAAAGATATTCTTTTGTTTGGGGCTGTGTGTATTAGTATTCTAAACCCTCTGATTTTTTAATAAGCAATAAAAAATGCCTATATTGGTTCAGCAATTTTTCTTCATCTCTAATGTTCAAATGAGATATTTTAATTTTTGCATTTTAATAATCTTTCATATAGTAAAGATCATACCAGTTCAGATCTAAAGGAGAGACATACTAGATACAAAACTTTCAAAGATTTATCATTCTGAAAAGATAATTTATAATATATAATATATATTGATGTATACATTTAACCCAATTCCAATAAAAATTCAGCTAATTTCATAAAAATAGAAATTCACAAGCTAATACTAAAATTTATATGCAAATGCAAAGGACCTAAGATAGCCAAGGCAACTTTCTTTTTAAAAAGCAAAAGGTTATAGAACAAATGTTATTTCATTTCAAAACTACTAATAAATCCACAGCAATCAAAACATTGTAGGACTAGAATAAAAATAAACCTAAGATCAAAGCAGCATGAAGGAGCAGAGAAATAAATGCACATACAAATAGTCAACCAATTTTCAACAAAGGTGTCAATGTAATTCAATGGAAATAGATAATCTTTTTATCAAAGGTTTTGAAACAACTAGTATTTACAGAACAACTGGATATCAATTGGGAAAAAAAGAATGTACCTTGACCTTAAATTCACACCATACACACAAAAAATAGCTTAAGATGAATCATAGACCCAAATCAAAAAGCTAAATTCATATAATTTTTAGAAGCAAAGATAAAATATTTACAATTTGGGAAGGCAAAGATTTTTTAAAAATAAGACACAACAAGAATGAATCATTTTTAAAAAGTAAAATTGAATGAGATCAGATTCAAAAACTTCTTTTTCAGGATACTGTATCAAAGCTGAAAAGAAATGCCCCCGTCTAAAAAATAAAAATAAAAAATAAAATAAAATAAATAAAAACAATTAAAAAAAAGAAATGCCCCAGTCTGAAAGAAAATATTATATACATGTAACTAACAAAACATTTATATCTGTTGTATGTTTAAAAACAAAAGACTTACAACTCAACCATGAGAAGACAACACAACTGAAAAAAAAGAAAAGAAAAAAATGTTTGAGCATTTCACAAAGGAAGTCATTCAAAATGCTCAATAAATATTTGAAAAAAACTGCTCTACGTTAAAATCATCTTTACTAGTAATTAAATCACAAGTTACCAAATAGCTTAAGTTTAAAAGATGAACAGGATCAGCTTTTGGTATGCTTGTGGAGGAACTTGAACTCTCTTATACGGTTTATGGGAATTAAATGATACAACTTTCAAAAAGAAACTGTATGACAGATTTTTTTTAAAGATTTATGTTTATTTTAGAGAGAAGAGAGAGAAAGAGATGGGAGGTGCCTGGGGGAGGGAGAAGAGAGAAAGAGAATCTCAAACAGACAACCCCCCCCTCCATGGGCGAGCTTGGAGCCCCATGTGGAGTTTGAGCTCACAACCCTGAGATCATGGCCTGAGCCAAAACTAAGAGTTGGATGCTCAACCAACTGAACCACCCAGGCACCCCTATATGACAGATTTGTAAAAGAAATTCTTTATAAATCTTTTGTAAGACTTTGCCATTCCACTGGAAGAAACTTAGCAAGGAGGAATGAAAGTATATATCCACACAAAGACATGTACAGGACTATGTATATAGTCTTTATTTATTGTAACTCCAAACAAGAAACAACCAAATATTCTTTCCCACATGAATAGATAAACATACTGTTGTAGAGCCATCGAATGGAATATTACTCAGCAATGGAAAGGAATGCAAAGGCCTGAATCAATCTCAAAGGCAGGAAGCTGAGCCAGAGCAATTGGAGGGTAAACGGTAAATGATTCTATTTTTATAAAATCTAGAAAGGCAAAACGGATCTATAGTAACAGAGGGCAGATCATTTGTTGCCAGGGGTGGGAGACATTGACTGTAACGGAGCAAGAAATTATTTGAGGTGGGGGTGAGGGGGTAATAGAACTTTTTTTTTTTTTTTAATTTAGGAAAAAAAAATCAAAGCCACAGTGTTACCAGTAAAGCATTGTGTAGTTCAAGATGAGACCAAAAGGGTGGCTGGAAGTTTCTTGAGGCTTCAGGAAATCGTAAAAGACTGTCTCATTTTTTCTCTCGGTAGAAATCACATCTAACTAAGGCTTTTAAAATCTCTCTGTTGTGAGCCTGTGGCTCCTCCCATGACCCAAAGTAAAAACCCCACTCAGAAAATATGTGACTATCACTGTTGTCTAGTGATAATTTCATTATAATTTATATATAACAAACCCTCAGGTTTTAAAGGAATTATAAAACTTGGGACAGAAAGGAACAGAGCATTTAAAACAAAAAGGCTAAATAAATAAATAAATAAATAAATAAATAAATAAGGCTTTTGAACCCCAAACTTCCTCCTGGTAGAATATAGGCTGAGAACACTCCTCAGCTGCAAATATGACCTAGTTCATAAGGAAGGAAGATGAGTGAGAGGGTAGTGTCCAGACTCCAGGGCAGGCCAACGGCCACGGAGAACCACCCAGGGAGCATCATCTGATCCTAAGCAACATGCCCCTGCCTTCTGAGCAAAGTGAAATGGCAACTGTGCTTTGCTACATCTCAGTAATTTTTCAGGCCAGTGACTTTATGTTGCTCCTATTTTTCCTCCTCTTTTTGAGTGGAAGCATCTATTGAGGTTCTCCTGATCCTGTCTCCCCATTGTAGGTCAGGTATGTGGGCGCCACATAGCTTGTTTCTTTACTTCACTGTCTTCTGATCAAGAGGTAGCCCCCCACAAGTAACCTCAACTGCACCTGAACCTGATTTACATCATGGGATCCCAGAGTTCACGTGTGATCCTGAGGTTGAAATGGGATGAAACCTTGAGAGTTTAGGGAGTCTAGTAAGTGTCAGTTGGAAATGGGAGAGATGTGTATCATCTTTGACCAGAAGACTAGCTGTGGTAGTTAGTCTTCAAAGATTGCCCTAATTTTTTTAGATTAACATTTGTTAAGTTAAACACTGGGGTGTTAGATGGTGAGCTGTGGTGCAACAAAAGACCACAGTCCTAATTTTTTTAGATTAACATTTGTTAAGTTAAACACTGGGGTGTTAGATGGTGAGCTGTGGTGCAACAAAAGACCACAAGAGAATGGAAATAGAGATGCTTTCTTGGAGAAAATACGGGGCAAGTCTGGAGAGACAACACGGAGACATCAAGGCAAGGTGCAGCAAAGGGGGGAGGACCGGGTGCACCTGCCTCAATTAGGGCCCTAGGGTGGAGTGCTTTGGGGTTTCCAGACTAAGATTAAATCAGTCAATTTAAGCGGGGGGGAAAAAAGTGAGTTTTTGGTGAGCTTCGCAGGAATTTTATCTAAGGAGTGTATGAGGGAAAGGCCTTGGGAGACAGAGGAGACTGTTTGTCATGAAGACCATTGGGGAAGTCATACCAGGAACTTAATGCTCTCTTGTTGGAGAGACCCCTGGGATGTCCATCATCAGAGCATCCCAGCGGAGTCTAGCTTTTTCCACCAAAGTGTGGACACTGCAGACCCAGACAACAGCACAGGAAACGAGGCCTAGTCGATTCACGAAACGGAGAGATCCTAAAATACTGTTTTAAACCACTACCTCTTGAGATGACTTGTTATGCAGCGGTAGATAGCTAGGACATGCACACAAGCCACCATGTATAAACATGAAAGATTTTACAGAATAAAATCCATAAATTGGCTACTGTAGTATTCTTATTTTGAACTTGAGCTCATCTTAAGCCTTTTACTCTGGCATGTGATCGCATAACCACTAATATTAGAGGCTTTTACAGTTGTTGCTGTATTGATTATTATTCTTTAGGTTGTTTGGCTTCAAAAAAAAGTTTGCTTTTTACGAAGTTAAGTGACAGTTTAAGCCATTTATAGATCTTGGCAAGGAAGAAGACACCAGATGTCATGTGTGTGATGGAACTATCCATAATCTTCTCGTTGTCACTAAAAAATCTCTTAAAATCCTTTAGTGGAAGTTTAAATTTGTAGCTGCTTATCAGTCATAGGAAAGCAGGTTGGCTTTTTTAAAAATAATACATAAAGATCTTTTAAGATATCTCTGAGTATTTTTAACTGTTCTCTTTTTAATGGTGGAAAATGGGATAAAGAGGCTCAAATGCATTCTAAAAATGTAAATTCTTCTTTTGGAAATTTCTAGTGTACAACTTGGCATACTTGTCATGCTGAAATATATCCAGAGTATGTGTGATGATCAGAAACAGTGATCCTTGACAGAAACATTCTAAGTCTTGAGGCTTCCACATTAGCTTAATTATGTGAGGCCGTTTTAACAAGCTACATTTTTTTTTTTTTTTTTGCCTTTCCCCCAAGGAAGTGCATTTTAGGTCAAAGTTCTATTCTCTTATCAGCAGAATCTTAAAATTACTTAAAGCTTCTTAATTATTTTTCTATCCTCAAAATCAGGCTACAAGTAACTCCAAGGCTTTAGGTGTATCATTTGAATCAGCATATCGTTATACACAGACAGACTGAATTCTGGAACTTATCCAGTGGTATCGACTTGATTTAGTATAACTTCGTTTGTCTGTTAAGTACATGATGGCTGGCAGGGCCAAGAGGAGTCTAATAAACACATTGTACTTCTTATAGAATTCCTTGAAGACTGAGTTTTCCTCCTCTTTTAGTGAACCACCCAAGCAAAAAGATTGGACCTGTAAATCATTCACTAGAACTGCTTACATTTTTAGACTTCTCTGGGAGTAGAAACATCAAAATCACATTAGAATTCAAAGATATTGGTATTGTTTCCAGAAAAAAAAAGGCCATAGGAATTAGAATCCATTGGCACAAATACTTATTAAAAGGAGAGTATAATCTATGGAATGGAAGATATTTGAATGATTTTGGATATACAGAAATGAACCATCACATCCAAGTGTTTTTTTTTTCCCAGAAAATGACCCCAAGAACCTAATCTTCAACCAATTAAATTTTTAATAAAATACTTATTAGCTCAAATATAAGGACTCTTCCTTAAGAATCCTCCATGAAGAGATGAACACTGTCTTTGAAAAATGGACAAATTATAGCAATAGAACATTTACAGAAATAAAAATGACCAATAAGTACATAAAGCAGTCATTAATCCCACTATAGATAATTTTTTTCAAATTTTAAAATAAGCTATTTTAATTCATCAAGGGCAAAATTAAAAAAAAGAAAGAAAAAAAGTTAATCAGATTGTATGAGGAAATAGCTTCTCTTATACTCTCTATGAACACTTTTTTGACCTAGCAACTCCGCTTCTCATTATATGTCTTAGAAAATCCCTCCTTGTATGCATTCATAAGAGTAATCATTGTTGCATTGTTTCAAATAATGAACATATGGAAGCAATATAGATGTCTATTAATAAAATAATGATTATATACTCTAAAAATATCCATATTATGCATTTTTTAAAAATGAGATGTAGATGCAGTGAAAAGTAAGTGTCCAAGATGTATTATGAAGTGAAGAAAGAAAATTGTAGAACAAAATGCACAGTATTTTTCCATTTATTGAAAAAACCGGGCAGCTCAGCGGTTTAGCAACCACCTCCAGCCCAGGGTGTGATCCTGGAGACCCGGGATCAAGGCGTGCATTGGGCTCCCTGCATGGAGCCTGCTTCTCCCTCTGCCTGTGTCTCTGCCTCTGTGTGTGTGTGTGTGTGTGTGTCTCATGAATAAATAAATAAATAATTTTTTAAAAAGGAAAAAAGAAAAAATCACAAAACTACTCATTTGTTTATGATCTTTCTTGTATCCTGATACATATACGTGACATTGTACATGCATGCCATTCTGATATAGTGACCGTGGGGAGGGAGGAGGGAGAAATAGTGAAGTAAGGGCTATTCATATATTCATTTTGTAATTATGCAGATATAAAAAGAATGGGGAAAAATCCAAAGTGCGACTTAAAAGAATCGCATCTTTGGTGTTAAACTATGCTTAGGTGAATCGTAATTAAACTATGTTTAGGTGAACCATAAAAAATTAAACACTTTTTCAGTTCCAAATTTCAATGTGATGTTAGTAATTGCTATGGAATATAAAGGTAGTTTGTAAGGTTCTTTATCTAATGGAGCAGAAATAAAATCTTCTTAAGCCAGGGAAATAAGCATGATTGGCAGTGGAAACCAAAGCCTGAGTGTATGGGCTTAGTGACATTGAACATACTGCTTCACCTCTAATTCCACTCTTTTTTCACTTATAAAATGAGGACATGATATATACCTTATAAGTGCCCAGGGGAGATCAAAGAAGATATTGTAAGAAAACATTTCACACACTACCAAGCACATAAGTCCTCAGATACTGGTGCATGTTTTCATTTATTCACAATAAATACAACTAACTTAGAAATTTAAATCACTGATTAGAACAAAGTGAAGAAAGCCAAGGAGCACGAACTCTAATGATTTACCCAACTTAATGGGATGCTTAAAAATATTAGTTTTATTTCAGTCTATTTCCTTATTAAACCTTTCATTTGAAGCGTAGCTTTAAGAAATTGAACGATTCTTCTGAATATAATTAATGTTTCCGTCTCCTTCCAGAGCCACGAGTTGACTAAAATTCAGCGAGAGAGCCACTTAGGAAAGTCAGGAGAGTGAATTGGAAATGAGTTGTCTTCTGATGTTGTATTTGAAACACTAATATTTGCATTTTAGACTGAGCTCAACTTTATGTTGTTATTTAGGGAGAAAAGACTCTTCAGGGTTGGCTATGTGATAGGCAAGCAAGATTGATTATGTGCCATAGGCAGGTAAGACCAGGACTGCCAACGGGATTAGAAGCTGCTAGAAGAAAGCAGAGCAAAGAGGATGAATACAACGTGATACGCTTGCATTCAGCATTGAGCTACATTCAGGTAAATTTGTAGAAATGATGAACAACTCAGGAACTTTTGTTTAGAAACATTTTAATATTTTTGAAACTCTTCAATTTCTGGTCGGAATAATTGTCTGAAAACATAAATAATTCAGCTCATCATTGTATTGTGATTTTAATATCTTGAATTTAAAAAATATAATTAAGACTGTTTGGAGATCTCTTTTACACTTTGCTTTTATTCTTCTACAAGAGAGAGCTCCCTTGTCTTTTTCTTTTTGGAGGAAAAGGCATACGTATTTTAAAAGGAAGTGGTAATTAGCGTCCCTAGTCTATTGTTTTCATTGGAAAGTATGGTTTCTTTTTAGGTAAGCCAACTCTCCCTTCAGACTACAAAACTGATGATGAAGCAAAAACTATCACACTTTGAAGTCAGAAGGAACAGCTTGCTGGGTTGACAGAGGCAAGTGGAGGGAAATGTGCCTGGAGTTGTTAACGAATCCAGAAACACAGCATGGCATTTAAGTTAGAAGGGATGGGAAATGAATCCCTGGAATACAAATAATGTTCGTTAACATTTATTTTGCTCTGCAAGTGTAATTCTCTAATTAAATGAAAGAAACATCATATTCTACCAATTTATAATCTGCATGAATGGAAAAATCATTAAATACCTAGGCTTAGAACTAAACAGAGTGAATTGTGTGTTTGTGTGCAGTTGTGTGCTACAGGGCAGAGAGATGGTAGGAGGACAGGGGAAGATGTACTTTTGAATATTTGGAGGCTCTATCATAAGCCATTAATAAAGAACTCATCAGTTGTGATATTGGAGCTGTTGAACATATTTTTTTGCATTTTTACTTACCTGAGGGAGGGAATTCTCTTATTTCTAGAAGTAGAATAGAAAAGAGGCTAAATATGGGTCTAATAACCAACTATTTTACCAAGAATATCAGTAAACATTTTTTAAAACAAAGATTTCCAAAAATTGATTCACAGTTCATGCTGCATTCAATAAATCTGTTGTTTGTTGCTTCAAACAAACAGAAAAGCTACATGGGATGTGTGAAATTCACTTAGGGGATTCCTGGTGGGCATCACAAAGACAGAAGCAATCATTACAAGGGCTAAATTAGAAATGTAATGAGCTCATTGGATGATGATCAAGACTTTATTGGAATTCTCATATGAAGTTGCCATGGACCGAGAAAATTAAACCGTGATTTCAGATATGTCCCACAAATTGAAAGTCACGTGGGCAGGTGCTCCAAATTTTGGGTGCTAAATTTTGGTCTGTGTGCTTCTACATTAGCCCCTCAATAAAACCTTGCTCTAGACTGCATACGTAAGGATGCTTAAATAAGGATTTAAGAATAACGACAGATGTTTTCCAAGGAATGCTGCAGTGGTCAACTAGCATCCAAATACACCCCAATACAATCCAGTTTCAATTAAATCACTTGAGCAATCCTTTACATTTGCGTTACAAAATTCTTTTCATTATTTTGCAATCTTCGTGCACAATAACATGGAATAATTTGTAATTCACCACAACTGAAATTGAATCTCATGTTCTAAAGGGAGGTGCTAAAGTTAACTTCCCCATCCATTTTTTTTTTTTTCTAGCTGGCAATCTATGTGAACTTGGGCTTTATTGTTCTCTCTTCATCATCTTCTAAACACTTACACTTGTGACATACTGGAAACTTTGCTGCTTTGTGAAATATTTCCCAGAAAGTAACTGGATGATAATGTTGCCGAGCAGTATAGAGAGCTAAGAAAGTAATCATTATCTCTCAAATAGCTTTCTCCATGATTTTGGCCTTGTTTGTAGAACTGTTATGAGTCTGAAGGGATCCACTTATATATATATTTTTTCATTCTGCGTTATTGCATTGTTAAGGAAGAAATTATGTGCTATAATAGCACTCTTGACTTTGAGAGTTCTTGAACGTCTCAGGGGGTATCCCTTGAGAGTGCACAGGTCTCCTCTAACAGGATTAGAATTCTGAGATACTTGTAGTTTATACGAAGCTTTAAAATTCACAGGTAATGAGGTTTCGCTGGTGGTGGCCTGTACAGAGGAGATGTCAGGACAAAACGAAGAATGAAGTCCGACTGCAGTTGGGGGGGTCTGATCTTGTGATACTGTAGAAGAGAGAGAGCAAAACAAACAGTAACATTTATATGAACCTCTTCAGGAAAAGCAGGATTGGAACTTCCGGAAATTTTAAATAAGAAGTGAGAACATAAAGGTCCTCAAAATGGAATGGGAGAATGCCAAGAGTAAGACAAATGTGCAGTCTGTTGCTGAATGCACAATGACCCACGGGTCTTAAAAAGTCGAGGTGCAGATCAGGGAAGGTGTCCATGGACTAGCCCCCCCAGTCCCGCGATGAGGCTATGATCTCTCTATATATATACCTACCAATTAGTTTCCTTTGTATTTTAATCTCATTAAAAACAGGGTCCTTCTGCATACACGCATGTCATAACCACCTTTACTTTTTAATGTTTTAACATTTCTTTACTATTAATTCTACCAGAAAACAAAAGGAAAACTACTGAAATATAAGAGCCCCAAGTTTGCAGACTGTAATGAAACACAAAAGAAAGACAAACTGATTTTTGACAGATGACCATGGAAAAATACACAGCAAATGCCTTTGGTCCTGATTTCATCTCTACCTCATTCATAGTAGTTTTATGAATATTAAATGGGACAAATTACGTACTATGTCAGGTACTTAGTAAGTACTCAGTAAACGTTGTCAATAATTAAGGCCTCTATCAACCAATCTTGGGATACAGATTATGGTGCACACGTGTTCCTGTGTCTTTCTAGACTGGTGATAGATAACTTTGTGCTCTCTTTTATCTCTTTTTTAATTAAATTTAAGTTGAGCCAGCCTTTAGGAATGTATAAGATTGCTCTAGCATGTCTCCTCTGAGAATTATCTATCCAATAGCGCTATAATGTACACCACAAATGTTAATCATACATGCAATTTTAAGTTTCCTAGTAACCATATCAAAAAAAGGACAAAAAAAGAACAGATGAAATTAATTTGGTTTATATACTTTAGTCTGTTACTTACAAAATATTAATGATTTCATTGTTTTATATGTAGTTAGTATAAAATTACTAATGTGATCATTTATATTTTTAAGTTAAATTTTTTTTAATTTAAAAAAATGTAGCATGTGTCTTACACTTACACACATCTCTGTTCAGACTGGCATTCAAGCATTCAATAGCCACATGCAACTAGTAGTTACATATTGGATAATGCAGATCTATAGAAAGAGAGAAATAACTAAGCTAAAGGAAGAAATCTCTAATTCTGTAACCCTCATCCTAACCCTTACCCTAGTCCTTTAGTATGCATTTAGCTTCCCTATATAAATTCATACTTTAATATATAAATTTATTATTTATAATTTATTATGAATAAATATAATATAATGTAAATAAGCATAATATCATAATTTATTGCTTATAAGCATTTATAATTTAACATGTAAATTTATTATTTATATGTTAAACTCCTTTTTTAGATTAGGAAATTTCTAAATTCTGAAAATATAACCAATTTCTGTATGTGACACATAGATATTTTAAAAGGGAATATCTAATATGATTTCAATCCTTCAGTATATTTCTTTTGAGACTTCCTGGCATCCCTAGCATTGAATTCTTTTATTAGGTATTTTATAAGTCCTTAAAACATGCATAGAACTGCACCAACTACCTAAGTATCCACTTTAAAGTACACAATTTAGTTTAAAAGTTCTTGTAAACTTTTATTATAATTCTGATGTTACTTAATAAAAGAACCAGTTTCTTTTTCCATGAAATGATCTAATAATTCTTTCTTTCTTACATAAATGATCTTGTCCATTCTTTCTTCTTTATACTCTAAGCTTCTTGTATCAAGTCACAT
The DNA here is from genome assembly GCF_053574225.1 of Canis aureus. NCBI lineage: Eukaryota > Metazoa > Chordata > Mammalia > Carnivora > Canidae > Canis > Canis aureus. The sequence goes on along the minus strand of NC_135611.1, from coordinate 66,917,998 downwards.
AATTATTTATATATTTGCCTTCTTATAGAAGATATTTATTTTGTTGAGTTTTAACATTACACATTAAGTGACTTTTTATCATGCTGTCTTAGGAAACATAACATCCTTTTTTTTTTTTCATTCAGTATCTACTAAATGCCTACTAGGCATCTGGGCTATTTATTTATTGGACTGGTATATATTTATAATATACCTTTATTCTGAGGTAGTTTCTTTCATTATCACATAGTGCTTTTGTAAATTCTTTTACCAATAAAAGCTATGTTTCTCTAGGAAATTAATTTATTTTTATTTTATGATTAATATGAATGTAAGGATTTATTATATATCCCTTTTGGTATACTAGAAACTTTAGAATCCATTTTACAATCCAACTCTATCAATTATAAAGGATCTATGATTCCCTATTTATATACTCTTTCTTTTTTGACTATACCTTATGTTTCTTGTATTCTCAAGTCTTCATTTTTTTGTATTCCAGTGGTTTTATATATAATTGTTGTATATATGTATATATATATGATTTAAATATCTTTTGTAATGAAGCTGTATAAAGATATATGTATAGATACATATATGTGTATGTATATACATATACTTATTGTGGTGTATCTATATCTGTATCTATATGAATATACATACACATATATATTATTTTGACAATAATATATTTCCTGCCCTTCTCTATCAGATCCTTCTCTGCTAGGTTATTTCTGAAGGAAGATAATATTCTCAGCACCACTCATATCAGACTTGTCCAAATGTCTTGACTTGGCTGATGAAACGTGACATAGGTGACAAACGCCGCTTCCTAGCAAAAGCTTTAAGAGCCTGTTCTTGGTTCCACCATTGTTTTCTTCTCTCTGACAAGAAATTGATAATTTCTTGATAGTAGCCACTCCTTTAGCTTGGTTCTAGAGCCTAGTTATAGCTGAATCCTGAGAAGCAGTAGTAAGAAACAAGTCTTATTGTTGTAAACTCCTAAGAATTGGTGGTTGTTGATATCACAGCTAACTAATTTGAGCAAATACAGTTGATACTAATATATATACATACATGCATTTAAGTGTGTATATATGTGTATGTATGTATATATGTGTAAATCTATGTGATGAGTACATTGATGTCCCTTTAAATATAAAGTACCTAAACACTGGTGCTTTTAGAGATTGTCACATTTTTAGTACATTTTTGTCTTTTCAAGAATAAATGTATATATATTATCAAAGGCTTAGATATATCAGTAACTCTGACAATAATAGTAGAACCTAATAACATATCACACCATATATCATGGTGATACTAAAGTTCAATTACATTAAACTAGTTCAATTACATTAAAGCTAGTCTCACACTAGCCATGTGAGACTATTTAAATTTAAATTAGCTAAAACTAAAAATACAGTCCCTTAGTTCAAACAGTCACCTTTTAAGAACTCAATAGCCACATGGAGCCAGTGGCTAATGTAGTAAATAGCACAGATATATAGCATTTCTATCATCCCAGAAAGTTCCATTAGAAAGCTCTAACATTTAATAGAAGAATTTTTTTTTTACTTGCAGTACAGATTATTTTGATTTGCTGCTTTTCCTTTCTAATATCAGGTGGTAATTACTTTTTAAATTATAGAACTATTTCATTATTATTATTGCAGAACAATCACAAGTTGGCAGGAACATTCTAATAAGGAAATGTCTGAGTTGAAAAGTCATTGTAACTACTCAGCCATCAGGAAAGATGAATACCCATCATTTGCTTCAACGTGGATGGGACTGGAGGATATGATGCTGAGTGAAATAAGTCAATCGGAGAAGGACAATCATCATATGGTCTCACTCATATAGGGAGTATAAGAAATAGTGAAAGGAAAAAAAAAAGAAATAGTGAAAGGAATTATAGGGTAAAGGAGGGGAACTGAGTGGGAAAAATTAGAGAGCGAGACAAACCATGAGAGACTCCTAACTCTGGGAAACAAACACAGGGTTGCAGAAGGGGAGGTGGGCGAGGGGATGGGGTGACTGGGTGACAGGCACTGAGGAGGGTATGTGATGGGATGAGCACTGGGTGTTATACTGTATGTTGGCAAATTGAATTTAAATTTAAAAAAATAAAAATTTTAAACATGACCAAAAAAAAAAAAAAAGAGAAAAGTCACTATATATTGTCCACTTAACAGAAAAAAAAAGTCCCAAGACTAATTGTGGCAGCATTTCCTGCTGGGATATAAATAATTGGACGGCAGAGCACACACATTTTGGGTTCAAAGTGACGTCACTGCTCCCTCATAAAGGCTAAACAATGAACCACTCTGATGAAACTCACTTTTGGAATAAATTCGACTAGCATATTAAAACACTAGAAAATACACTAATTCTAGGCCTTATTTCTTCAGCTAAATAAAGTAGCTATAATATTAGTAAATAACTAATAATTAGTGAAAAATACTAGAGGATGCATTTGAGTGACAGAGTCAGAGGAAAAAGCCAAAAGCTTCATTTAAAAAATGCCTGAATGCTTTCTGAAATGTTTTGTATGTTGATCATTTTGGCCTCTTTATTTTTATCATCTTGTAAAAAGTAGTCATTAGAAGCAGTGGGCATACAACCATCTTGAATAACATTGAACTTGGTCATGGAAACATTCTGTTAGAGAATGTCATAAAGGGTTTTCATCTTTTGTGCTTTTGCAAAAGTGAAATTGATTGTAATAACCTTAGGTATAGTAAAAGTTGTCCATGATAGTATAGTTGCCTTTGTGACATTGATCTACGAGTTAATGAGATGTGTACGTGCTACCTTTATAACCTGGCAGCTGCTCTGTACAATTGTTCTGGTAGAAATCATACAAATGTCTACCTTTTGCATATTGATTGTTTTACATTTAGATATTGCGAAAGCTAACTTAAACAGCTTTTTTTTTTTAATTTTTATTTATTTATGATAGTCACACACAGAGAGAGAGAGAGAGGCAGAGACATAGGCAGAAGGAGAAGCAGGCTCCATGCACCGGGAGCCCGACGTGGAATTCGGTCCCGGGTCTCCAGGATCAAGCCCTGGGCCAAAGACAGGTGCTAAACCGCTGTGCCACCCAGGGATCCCAACAGTTAGCTTTTTTAAAAAAGAAAATGATGATGGAACTTTCTCTTTTTTTAAAAAAAGGGGATGATTTAAGGACACACCTTTGTTACCTACCATGAGTCCTTTTTTGTACTTGGATGAGGTAGTGTTGAAATTTGATTGCTAAAGCATCACATGTAAGATGAGAATATTGCTTATTTCCTGCTATTACTTTGTGAATGTTTGCCCAACCCACAATTTAAAGTTATAGTACATTGACACTAAAGGTAAAAACCAAAACAAAACAAACAAAACAACAACAACAAAAAAAAGCCTTTAAAAATGGTATCTTGTTATGCTCTATGGTTTCTTCCAACATTCTGTAGGATGATGGAAAAAATGTATATTTTGAATCAAAACATGAATGTTAAACATTGTATTGGAAACCTCATAATTCTTGCTCATTGACATCTCCATTGGTTTCTCAGTATAAATCCAAAATTTGCTTAGACTGAGAAGCCAAATGAATCAGTTCCTTATAACATTTAATTTGCAAAGTATGTAGGTCTTTTTTTACTTAGGGAGCGATTGCCCATCATGTGCTATGGCTCAAATTGTGTTGTCTGAGTCTAATTGGTAATGATAATGCTAATGCCAGATATAATTTTGGAGTATTATGTGTTCCTGGAAGCAATGTTCTATAGATGTTGGCAGTTTTCAAGGAAAGATGCCTTCCGTACCAGAAACTAGAATTTTTTTTAAGGAGATCTTTTGAAAAGAACAGATGTAATAGAGTTTTAAGATAATCATTAGCCTGATTTCTTAGGAAGATTCTCCAATGGGTTGCAATAATTTCTGGAAACATGACCCTACATACATATTCAATTATGAAAATATGAATATTCCCTAAATTGTCAATAGATAACTTATAAAGAATTCACTAATTTGAACAGTTTTTACCATTCACCATTCTTTCCTCGTCTGTTCTCATAGTCTCTAGTGCCGTTCTCCCCAGACCCCTAAACCTGCACCCCAAATACCAAAGCCCAGAATACATTGCTGTTTTTCTTCTTCTTCATACAACCTCAACCTGCTCTTTTTTCATACCTTTGTCTCAAGTTCCAGGGTTATTTCATGATTAAGTTAAGGCAATTTCCCTAACAATGATTATTGGTCTGGAGTTGGGCAGGCACCTGATCCAAGGTTGCCCAGTGAGACTGAAGGGAGGACATTATATGCCTTAGTTGAGGGAGAGGTTTCTCCATCTTCTGTGGATGTGAACTAAGAAGCATCTCGTTGAGTTTCTGCTGGTAGCTATCTTCTAGCCATGGAGGAGATGGCTGATGGACACAGTTGACATGCTAAAAATGACAGAGTGGGGAGACTGTTATAATCTGGATTCATGACAGCGTCATTGAACCACAGCATCGTGCCTCATCTTTATACACATTTCATCATAAGAATGACATATTAAATATAAGTTTAAAAAATATTATTGATACTAAAGTTCAATTACATTAAAGCAACTGTTGTGAAGAAGTCCTAAAGCCTAAGCATAGGCTTGAGAATGCTTTTAAGGAAAAATTCTCCGAATCACTTTACTCAAATGTGGAAATACAATCCCTTCACAGGTTGGGGACTGCTTGTTTTATAAAGCATTTAATTTGTAAAGCATTTAAGTAATCAAAAATTTGTAAAGCATTTAAATAATGTGAAATAAATATTAAGCAGCTTCTTTATATTTTAACTTTTGCATAAATTTTAACCATTAACTTAAGTTCTTATGAGTAATTATCCAGTCAGTCTTAGAATGAACAAACTTTTCCCTCCTTCAATCAGATAAAAAGTCTAGTTTGGCCATGTCTTGTGCCACCGTTTGGAAATCCACATCCAGACAGGGTGTTGGAAGAACAGCTCTTATATTAATAATGCTTTGGCGTCCTGGTTTAGAATTTGTGATCAGGCATCCACGAAATTATGTCTATAATTAGTCAGTTGTTTCATGTTTTCCTTTTCACGTTAACAGTACAAAATACTGTATGCGGTGTATATAAACATCGATGAACAGAATTAGTGCTTGAAATGCATATATGAAGGGATACTGTTCATGTAGGCCAAGGATTTGACAAAAATTGTATTCCTGACTCAAAATAATGATATATAAACTATAACATGTCCTTGTTTTCTCCCACTTAAGGGGGAAAAAATCAACTGCAGGTGATAAGAATACGCTATTAGTTGGGAAAAGACATCTGTAATTTTTCCTCTTCCTTGTGAGGACAGCTTTCTTATCACAACCCAGGTCCAATAAAGTTTGTTGGGTGAGACCTAGACAGACCTATGGTAACACCCTTTAATAACAAGGATTATAATGAGGACACTGACGCTTTGTTTATGCAGAACATTTCTGATCAGTGTTTTCAAGTGCCCTAGGCAACAGTGTCCTCATTTTATAAAGAAACGAACACAGGTTAGAAATGGCTTTTTATTAGTGGCCCAGAACATATCAAGCAAAGTGCTTTTTTATTAATACCTTGATCTACTCAAAATTCCAAATTCATCTCTATATTCTGTAAAACTCATGACATGGTATTACTGTGGTCAGTGGAGCTGGCTGCAATTCTCCATGATGTATGATGCTCTAATAAACTTCCAGTTCAGCTACATGTGCAAGGGAGGAGGCCTATTTTATGGCTTAAACCTCATCTTCAATCTAGTAAGGTCCAGGAACATTTAACCCTGTGGCCTGGTAATGCTTTGTCTGGGCCTTACAAAATACGACTACTTAATTGGAGTCTTAACCTCTTTTCACAAATTCTCTAAAAAGTCTCTGGTCCTATCACAGCATCTATCACAGACTCACCTGTAGGTTTCCTGCTACATTAGAGACGCCACTTCCCAGGAAGGCAAATGGAACATGTGGCAAAAATCCTAAGAGAGAAATGAAAATATGATAAAGCCATTTTGTGAATATGAATCATTCTTTTCTGTTTCAGATCTTCTTTCAAAATAAGCTGCTGAGACACAATGCTTCATATCTAGTTTGGTGAAGACTTTTCTTCCCCCATTAACTTAACACAGAGAACATCAATCCTGGGGTTTGAATAAATATCAAACTCAGTTGCTTGGTTTACAATCACCATATATTTTTAGGCTCTTGTCACATTTGAACAAGAGAGACTAGAGAAGTTACCCACCCTGTGCGGGGCATAGACTGAATAATTATATGCTTTTCCAGATAAAGGAAGAATAGGTTTCACACTGTAGTGAGCTCTAGAGTCAATGCATAATATCCTCAGAGCTGGATCAGGTTTTACACATGAGGAAATTTTTGCCAATGGCAGTATTCTGACACATGCAATATTTATAGAGGCCATGCTCAACGAATCATGGGATTTTAAACTCAGTGAAACTTTGGAGTCCATCATATCCTACACCTGCATATACAGATATGCTCTTAGCTCCTGATACCTTGTCTAGCCTGGAATCAATAAGAAATTAGAACCGGAACTGAGAATGGACTTTTAATTTCCTGGCTTTCAGTCCAAGGCTGCTTTTCACTATGAAATAATTCAAGTGCGAATCTCAAATTTTAACCTAAGTACCATATATCATAATTGGTTAACATGAAAACTAAGTATCTGAGAAATTGTGACTTTCCCAAGGTTATGTAGTCGTAGTAACAGAATTGAGATTGAGATCCTTGTTTCCTTTTTATATTCAGGTATAACTGACAGAAACATTATATTATTTTCAGATGCACAGTACAATGATTTGATATTTGTGTGTATTGTCACCCGATCATGACAGTAAGTCTAGTTAACATCCATCACTATACATAGTCACACATTTTTTTTTCTTGTGATGAAGACCTACTGTCCTAGCAACTTTCTTTTTTTTTAATTGAAGTTCGATTTGCCAAAATATAGTATAACACCCAGTGTTCATCCTGTCAAGTGCCCCCCTCAGTATGCCCAGTCACCCCATCCCCCCACCCACCTCCCCCTCCGCAACCCTTTGTTCATTTCCCAGAGTCAGGAGTCTCTCATGGTCTCCCTCTCTAATCTTTCCCACTCAGTTCCCCTCCTTTCCCTTATAATTTCTTTCACTATTTCTTATATTCCCTGTATGAGTGAGACCATATGATGATTGTCCTTCTCTGATTGACTTACTTCACTCAGCATAATATCCTAGCAACTTTCAAATAAGCAACACAGAACTATCATAGTCATGGATTTTATTGCTGGAAGTTTGCACCCTTTGACTCCCTTCACCCATTGCACCACTCCCAACCCCCCTGCTGGCAACCACCAGTTTGTTCTCTGTATCTATGAGCTTAGTACTGATTTTTTTTTTTTTTGGATTCCACATATATGAGAAAAATATTTTTAAAGAGGGATAAGCCAACCTGAACATAAGCTTGCCTATCAATCACTACTTAGTTAATCACCTTAATAATTTTGATAAATCTTCTTTCAGCTTCTTTCTTCCCTGCTCAGTCTGATTTGTAATCAGCTCTTTTCAATTAATTTAATATCAAGCCAACATTTTCCATGTATAGTATTATGTTTTAGGGATCTATAGTAATTTACATAATCAGCCTTGTATTGTTGGTCATTAATTATTTACCATTTTTTTTAGTCTTGAAGACAATATTTTAATAAGCAGTGTATTTTGTTAAATCCTTAAAAAAATAAATAAATAAATCCTTAAGCACATCTTTGCTTTATTACCTAGTATCAATGACTAGAAGTGGCATTTCTAGATCGTATTCCCAAATTTGTGGCTGAATAATCTCTATCAGTTGAATTAAATTTTAAAGATGCTATTAATGAAATACTCGTTGTACATCTGTTTTGTGCAAAGCACTGTTATAGAAGCCTTCAGAATATAATGGAGAGTAAGGCTATGTGGCCAATGGCTAATTGTTTTCTAGTTGTTCTTCTGTACGTCTTCCTCAGTAATCTAGAATCCCTGGTTTTTAGGATATGGCTGCCAGTTTAAACACTATATTTCCCAGCTTTTCCTAGCATCTACATTGGTTATGTGACAAAGGTATGACCAGCCAGATATAAGCACGAAATGATACCATAAACGCCAAGAAGTGTCCCTACAATGGAGGATGGAGGGCTGGTTACTGGGATGACGGTGACATCTGAGAGCTTCAGCAGTGATCATGGCCTTGAGGAGGAAGCAAGAGTTTGAGCGTGTTAGATGTGGGAGAAGAAGAGGGAGGAGGAAAGAGAGAGATGCCTGCGAGCCTGATCCTGGTCAGTTCACACCAACCCTGGACAGTGTACCTCTGTTATATTTTGCTGTGGAAAAGAAATACAATCTCTCCATTGAGCTACTAATATTTTCGGTTTTCTCACACATGTAGCCCAACCTAGTAGCTTTTGATAGAATATTACCTGCTGGAAATAAAAGAGGGTAAAAGGATAACTTGGGAAGAAATAGCTGGATAGAAATAGCTGGATGGAGACCGAGAGAGCTTGGAGAAATAGCTGGATAGAGACCGAATTTGAAACAAACAGCTTCAATGTTCTATGTTTGGGTGTTACCTTTAGGGATTTTATACTTTCAGATCTTATTCTAGTAGTATGAACAATCTTTGACCATTCTACCCATATACAATGTATGCCCATATACATTCCACCCATATTCTTCTATATACAAATACAGAAGAATTGATGTACACAATCAGTTAAGCACTTTTAACTTTAAGAAACATAGTTAAATGTGTTGAATCAGAATTGGGACCCAAATCCAAATAATAAGGTAAATGACTAATCTATTATGTTCACATCAATGGGTCGGCACATATAATTTGATACTGTAATGCAAATGCATTCTGTAATATACCTGTACTGTTATTTGCTTTTTTCCATATGAATTATATAGCACGAAGATATTTATAAGTATTATAGATCATCTTGTTAAATGGCTTTGAATATCTACCTTATAGATTCACTACAGTTTCCCTAGTTATTTCTGCATTACTTGGGATTTTAATTGCCTTTTGAAAGATTATTTTTGATTTTTCTGTATAAAACATTTTATGTTTAAGGTTAGTTACTGAGGCATATTTCCCACAAGTAGAATTATCAGTCAAGGGGCATAGTAATATTTAAAGGCCTTAATACATATTTACAAATTGCTTTTCATAAAGGTTTGGGAATAACTTAAGTTCTCCCAAGCTAGAATGTGTAAGAGTGTTGTTTTGGTCACTTTGGCTGATTTCTTTGTGAAGTTAAAGAGAGGTTTCTGTTTGAATATCTCTACAGCTCAGGAGCCATCGTGATGTAAGCACCACTATGTTTTATTTCTTTGCGTTAGTCTTTCCCTCCATGCTTTTAAATTATATGTTTGATACAATATGAAGGGTCTGGGATAACATGAAGATAATAAGGGGATTTGGGGAATTGAAAGAGGGAAAATAAGCAAGAAGAGAGACTACTAAAGACAAATTTTGTTTCCACTGAAATTTCCGAAAGATCAACCCCTCTTTAACTTCCTGAGCTAAGTCCAGATGATCCCGGCAAACCCAATAAAGACATTTGCAGCTTCTGTAACTTATTGGAGGATAATTGCCTGGAGCAGACAATGAAAAATCTATTGTTGTAGAGGCAACTCTGGTCAATGTACCTGTGTCAGATATTGGAAGGTTGGCCAATTTCAATGATGTAATAAAAGTTTTATTTTGAAATCTCAGTTACTTGCCTTTACTGTCTAGCTTTATTTTTTTCTGGGCCAAAAGCAATCTTCAAAGGGTAACATATTAGATTCTTGGAAGTAAAACTAGTGAGCTGTGGTTCTTTTACCTGAGGGTACACCTGTAGGCATAATACAGAAATGACTAAAATAATATTGAAAAACATAGACTTGCTTTTCACTCTTTATACGTTGTTTTCAATAGAATTTATTCTAAATATGAGATTTGCTTTTGTGATATATTATGTACTTGGGAAATTTGAGCTAAGATTTATGAAAGGAATTCATTGAATCATCATCTTCATCACCATGTATGTCAAGTAGCCTGGGGCACAATAAGGTAGATAGATGTCTGTAGTTTTGTTTGAATTCCACATCTGCCCACAAAGCCAATACCATAGCAACTAAGAAGCACGAGCACATCTTTCTTTAAGAGATTCTATCTTATGAAACCTTTTATACTCCATCCCCATTACATTTAAGGACTGAATAGCTGATCCTCCGAACAATTCAATCCTGCTCTACTCTTTTTCCATACATCTCATCCTTTAACTTCTCTTAAACACCAAGCACATTTCTAACATGAACTTTCTTCATTTCATTCACATCCACAAATTTATAAATGCCAAGCCGGCTTTTTCATTTAAGTAGGCTTTGGGTGGGAGAAAAATTGAGGGTGATGACATTTTCTCAGGCTTAGAGTTCATATCTGGAGTGTTTGGTGCTCTGAAGATTAGCAGCCAAGTGATAAACGTGAAATTAAGAGGCTGTAATGTAAAACTATCTTCAGAACTGAGATATCATTGTTTTAATCTGGAGAAGACAGTCACCTGGGGGTGACTGTACCCCTCTCTGGACCGTTTATTAGCTTGCTGAACTTCCTCAAGAGAATGGCCCGCTTTCTTTTCTTTTATGAATCACCTTTCTTATCTTGCATATTATTTTTAAAATAATTTGTTCTTTTACATGGTGGCCCTTTTTCATAAATCAGCTTTGCAAAACTCAGGAAGAAATATCCCTCGTTGTGATAAAATATACATAATATGAATTTACCGTTTTCATCTAATTTAGGTGTAAAGTTCAATGGCAGTGAGTGGATTCACGTTGTAGTACAACCATCACCACCGTCCATCTCCGGAACTTTTTTCTCTTCCCAAACTGAAACTCTGCATCCATTCAACAGTAGCTCCCTATCCCCCCATCCCCCCAGACCTGGCCACCTCCTTTCTGTCTCCATAAATCTGATGACTCCAGGTACTCCACATGAGTGAAATCACACAGTATTTCTGTGTCCCTTACTGTCTGGCTTCTTGCACTTAGCAGTCTTTAAGGTTCATCCACGCTGTAACATGGGTCATCAATTTATTTCTTTTTAAAGTTGAACAATAGTCCACTGTGTGGATATTCCACATTTTGTTTTTGTTTTTCCATTCATCTGTCGATGGACGCTTGAGGTGCTTCCACTTTTGGCTGTTGTGAATAGCGCGACTATGGACGCTGGTGTACAAGTGGCTGTTTGAGTCCCTGCTTTCAATTCTTTTGGATTCGAATATCCAGAGGTCGCATTGCTGGTTCGTATGGTAATTCTATGTCCGAGTTCTTCAGGAACCATTGTGTTTTCCACAATGATCCATATCCCTTCCCCCTTCCCTCCCATGTGTAATGTGTCTGTCCTGGTTGTCTTGCAAAGATCTTCTTTAAATTGTTTTTCTGCAGCAGTCATTTCTTTTGTCATTTTTCACTGGTGTTATTATTATTTGCTTGGGGATTAAGTGTCACCTGACAGAAAGTGTCTGAGCTCCAGTGATTTCTTTGTTTCCTCTCGAGCCTGAGCAGCCTCATGTCACCCGGACCTGTTATCGGGGCCAGTCGGTAGCTGTGATTCCCATTTTGCAGATTAAGAAATAGATTAGATGAGCAGGTCTATTACGAGAATTGGTATAGTAAAGGATTAACTGGAGAGCAGAGTAAACACACATGACGTCCACAAGTCACCTAGGAAAGTGGAGAAGCTGGTTGTAATAGTTTCTAAATTCCTAGTGGAACACTTTCTGCTGTGTCTCTAGACTTTTTTATGCTTCAAGCCCTGAGAAATCATTCCTTACTGGGGCGCCTGGGGAGCTCAGCGGTTGAGCGTTGGCCTTCAGCTCAGGTCATGACCCGGGGGTCCTGGGATCGAGTCCCACGTCGGGCTCCCTGCAGGGAGTCTGCTTCTCCCTCTGCCTGTGTCTCTGCCTCTCTCTCTGGGTCTCTCATGAATCAATAAATAATATCTTAAAAAAAAGAAAGAAAGAAGAAGAAAGAAAGAAAGAAAGAAAGAAAGAAAGAAAGAAAGAAAGAAGAAAGAAAGAGAAAAAAGAAGAAAGAAAGAAAGAAAGAAAGAAAGAAAGAAAGAAGAAGAAAGAAAGAAAGAAAGAAAGAAAGAAAGAAAGAAAGAAAGAGAAAGAGAAATCATTCTTACATGGCTTATCCTCCTCACTTCATTTTGCATCTTTATTTCATTATGGAATAAAACACTTATCCTATCTGGGAGGTTCTGTCTCAATGATTATAAGTCTATAATATTGCAAATGAAATTTGATAAGCAACAGCAATGTGATTCATTCAAGGAGCTCTTTTCAAGATCAGAAGAAACGCAAAAGGAAATAAAAATGATATTTTCATATTTAAATGAGGTGAAGGTCATTATTTGACCCTTAAAAGTTCAGATAACACAACAGAAAACTTAATGGCAAAGTTTAAAGAAAATGGTAATCTTTCCTATAGGTTTAGAATTTACGTGCTGTACACTATTATCTTTTGCTTCTCCTGTGTCTATTAACTACATGTTTGTTGAGAAATAGTGAAGCTGGGTAGTAGTTTACAGATTTAAAACTGAATTTTCTACAGAGCTACAGTATTTGTAGGATTTTATTGGTTTCTCATTGATGGTATATATAAAATTTAAGTACGTTTCAGGTATGGGCAAACAAACGTGCATGTCTATGTATGTTTGATGAGAGGAAGAAAAGGGTGGAAATATTTTCAAACATGATTACAAGAGCAGAAAATTTAAAAAGGGTTTTGATTTTTAGTTTGAACACTTGCTGCCAAAATAAAACATATATATATGCCCTATATATATATATATATATGCCCCATATATATATATATATATATATGCCCCCAAAATTCCTATTTCTTTTCTCTTAAAAAATATTGTAGTAAATGGTTTATAATTTGTATATTGGAGTCCTAGTAACTCATAAATGCTCTCTGGAGGAATAATGCTACGTCCATCACAGGTTGCTTCCATAAATAAGTCATCTCCTTCTCCACAGCCATTTGTAACCATATACTAGCTTTATTTTCTGATAGCAACAGAAAAAAAAAATGGTCAAGTTGTTTATGATCCCATGTCTGTTTGCAGCAACTTAGCAAAATGGGGCTGCCCTTACATATGGCCACCATTTTTTAATGACTTTGGGAGGTTTTAGCCCAATTAAGAGACTTTTAAAAGAATCAATTGGATTGGCTAGGAAGCTGAGTTTGACTAAAATCACCTAATTAATCACTTCTGTTCTAATTTTTTTTAATCACTGGGCTATGACTATGAACATTTATTTTGAACTTTATCCAATAAAGATTTTAGTACTGTTCAAATCCACTAGAGCCTTCCAAACTAGTAGGTTTGTCTGACAAGATACTCTCATTAATCAAGGGTGACAAACTGGTAACTTCAATCCTGGATTCAGTCACAAATACAGTCCTTACTTTTTTTTTCTGTTTTGAGCCCTGCTTCATATTTGAGTTTCCAGCACCTAATTTGACAAGCATTTGTAATGATTTTAGATGTCCATTGTGATAAAATATTCCTACCTGCCCAGAAAAAATAAAAATTGAGTTTCCTATTGCCAATACTCTGATTATTTTTGTATTTCTGTCCCTGGAGGAGTCAGGGGTGAATCTCTTCCTTGAGATCCAGGGATCCCTTGTCCAGTGGTTCTTTCTGCAACCCTACCCTACACGCCCATGCATACAATCAGAGACAATACCAGAAAACAATCAATACGGGAGCTAACTGTTCAGAACATGCCTTGAGCCAGTGCTGGTCTGCTCAGTACTGGTGCACACCAGCTGAATGTGAGCCCTGCAGTTAATCATGGCAAAAACCCTTTGTGTTTTTAACGATCAGTATCATGGAATCTCAGAGTAGAAGAGTATTGGTAAAGTGGCAGGCAGACTGCAGGTTCATATAAAAACCTTATTTTAGTTTACGTATTTGGAACAGTTTGTGAGGTTTACAGCATTGAGGAGACTGCCCATGCCCTCCCCGTTTCACGTGGCCCCTCGTCCTTCCCACTGACTGGTGCTTCCTTTATTCTGAGCCCTTGGAGGTAGTTGGAAGTAATTTTTATTATTTGCTCACTGTTGCTCTCTCAATTCCTTTATTACTGGGAAATGAAAATTAAGTCTTCTGCTTGGGCTTCTGATCCACCTTTTGGATCTAGCTTCCAAATTATTCTTCCTGGACTCTATGCATTTGAGGTCTCCATTCCCACCCCCACCCCCACCCCCCCACCCCACCCCCCCAACCCCCCACCCCCCATCCCCAATGTTCACAGCATGGGCCTGCCTCCCAGGTCTGTCTCCCAATTTACCTTTTTATCACCAGAGTCATCTTCACTGTTGTCTCCTGCTGCATCCCTTTGTTCCTTAGAAAATGTCTGTTTATTTAAAGCTCACTTAGGATTAGCAATCCACCTGAGTACTAGCTGTAAAGGTTCCATCTCAGAGGTATACAAACATCTGGGTGTAGGTCTCGCCAAGAAAATACTGTGTTGGTGATAGATACCCTGGACCCAATTTTGACCTTGTATTCTTATGGCCTCAACTATTTGCTCCCAGGTTGTGGTGGGCTACATGTGGCCCCTAAAAAGCAGCTTAATCACCTGAAAATTTGACTATCACTTTATAAGGCAGAAGAATGACTATTTCCTTACCCGGCAATGAGGTGATTAAGTTAAGGATCTTGAGAGGAGGATTTTATCCTGGATTAACTTGTGGACCCTAATTGCCATTATGCAATCTTTTTAATGATTTTATTTATATATTCATGAGAGACACAGAAAGAGAGGCAGAGACACAGGTAGTTTAGACAAACAAAAGCATAGAGGAGAAGACAATATGAAGACGGAGGCGGAGATTGGAGTAGTGCAGCCAGGAGCCAAGGAAAGCCACAGAATGTCAACAACCAGAAGAAGCTGGAAGAGGCAAAAAAAGGTTTTTCCCCTAGAGCCTCTGAAGAGCACCTGGAATGACACTGTGATTTTAAACTTCGGACTTCCAGAACTTTTAGAGGACAGATGTCTGCTGCTTTAAGCCACTCGGCTTGTGGTAGTTTGCTTCAACAGCCCTAGGGAACTAATATAATCCACAGGTAGTCCAGGGTTTTCCAGGGGAAAATGAACAATGCATATATTTCCCAGGCATTTTGGAATTTTACAGAGATAGCATAGTCAAAAAACTAACCATGAGTTGCTTAATCGATTGATTACATCATCACCTATATATCAAGGACTAACTGGAAATGTCAAAGGTAAGCAAGCAGAAAAATGGCCAGGAGCATATTATCTAGCAGGATGGACTTGAAAATAAGAAACCCACAGCCCACTCAGGAAACGACTGAGCCAAAGCAGAGAAGGGGAGCCTTGAAATGGAGCTGTGGACTAATCTTAAAGGTCACAGAAAGTGGTCTGGATTAATCCTTTGGGCCACAGAACAGAAGTTACAGAAGAATTTTAAATAAAGAGTTTAGGGATTTACCCCAAAGATACAGATGCAGTGAAACGCCGGGACACTTGCACCCCGATGTTCACAGCAGCAATGTCCACAATAGCCACACTGTGGAAGGAGCCTCGGTGTCCATCGACAGAACAATGGAGATAGAAGCTGTGGTCTATGTATGCAATGGGATATGCCTCAGCCATTAGAAATGACAAATACACACCATTTGCTTCCACGTGGATGGAACTGGAGGGTATGATGCTGAGTGAAATAAGTCAATTGGAGAAGGACAAACATTATATGGTCTCATTCATTTGGGGAATATAAAAAATAGTGAAAGGGAATAAAGGGGAAAGGAGAAAAAATGAGTGGGAAATATCAGGGAGGGAGACAGAACATGAAAGACTCCTAACTCTGGGAAACAAACTAGGGGTGGTGGAAGGGGAGGTGGGCGGGGGGTGGAGGTGACGGGGTGACAGGCATGGAGGGGGGCACTTGATGGGATGAGCACTGGGGGTTATGCTATATGTTGGCAAGTTGAACACCAATAAAAAATAAATTTATAAAAATAAAAAAAGAGTTTAAATTGAAAACTCTAATTTTATTTTTATTTTTTTGAAAAGTCTAATTTTATATGAAAAACCAAGGACTTTTCACTTTTGAAATAGAACTCTTTGTTTTCAACTAGCACAAATAATACTTGCAGCTTCCCCCTGTTGGATTGTTTACTTAAATAATTTTGTCCCCAATTCCCCATCCATAGAAAATTTCCCTTTTCTATGCATAATCGTATCCACATATGCTACATTACTTGGCAACTGGATTCCAGACCTATTCTCTGTGAATGGCTGTGAATTTAGTTCCAGATAATGAGGGGTTTTTTTTTAAATCAAAAGTTATAGTCAATTCTAATTCTTGCTATGCGTATGAAATATGCAAAGTAGTTTAGATTCTCTAGGTCTGCAGCAGACTGCGTTGTGTGGAGTAGGGTTGAGAGGAGAGAATGAGAGAATGAGGATTTAGGGCAGGGTACAACTCACCCACAGTTTTGCTCACTAGCTCGCGCCTGTCTCTGTTAGGTACAAGCGTAGCTGAGGGAAAGCGATTTCTCCTTTCCTCTTCTGAGTTCCTAGTTGAGGCTCACTCATATCCTAAAAGACAAATTAACAAGAGAAAGACAGAAGTTTACTGACACGTAGACCTCATGTATACAAGGGAGACACCCAGGGGAACTGACTAACACAAAGAGGCAGCTTTACACTTAGTCCTAAATACCATCCTAATGGCCAAAGGGGTTGGGGGAAGCAGGCTTATTCAGGAAGAATGATTTCTAAAAACAATTTTTTGGGAAAACGGATGAGCCTTTAGAAAAGTAGATGGGAGGTGTGGCAATATGTGACAAAGTTTGTCTGGGTGTGATGTCACCTTCTAGACTGTTCTATGCGAAGAGTCTGTTTTCTGATTGATGGAGGGTCTGTCTCTAGGTAGATAAAGGGGGTGCAGGGACAGTCTTTCCTTGCAGTTTGCTTTTTTTTTTCAATGCCTACAGCTCAAAGTAATCAGTATCCCAAAGCGGCCTCTTTGGGGGTGGCATATCCTGGACTCCTACAGTTGTCATGCTCGGGGAAGGCATCTTCTGTTGCCCACCAGTAGGAAAAAGCCAAGGTGACTGATGAAGGACAAGAGTCCCACCTCAGACGTGCCTCCCTGGGTCACCCCCATGCTCTCCCCTCCTGGGAAGTCTCCCCAAAGCCAGACCCTTTGCCTTATGCAGGCCCCCCGCGAGAATGTCCCTACCTGCTCCCTATGGAAGGTGCAGATGGCATCTAGGGTTGTGTATTGAAAAAGTAGTCCACTAATATTGATCTGTGTCAGGGATGTGAATTTCTTAGAAACACAAATTAAAAATACATACGTCGAAAATGCATCAAGTGTCTCTCTAGCAAGACAGGGAGTAGATGAATTCTCAATTGCTTATAATTCCTGAATGCAAATGTCACTGATCATTGAGATAAGCCTTTTATTCTGGAATTAGTTTGTGATATATTTGTGCACATGTAGTTAGAGAGTAAAACTCTCCAACCTAACACATTAGTCAAAATGTCTCAAGGACATATGTGTGTATATATATTTTTAAAAAAAAAAAAAAAGGTAAAAAATTGAATGTATTTACATAGCTCCTTGCCAGGAAAATGAAAATGTTTTAAGTAAATACTCCAGGAGCTGAGATTAGATGAGAATGCTTGAGATATGGGTGGCATTTGAATACTTCTTACTTGGCTCTGCTTTAAGAAATACAATACTCTGAAGCACTCGCTAGTGCATTTACCAGCCTCTTGGGGTGCTGAACATCAAGGAAGAAGTGCCAGCTGAGATCCTGGGAAGCTCAGCTTAAGCCGGGAGTTTATGTAAATAGCCTTTGTCCTGAAGATATATGTATGACTTAAAAAATAAATAAATAAAAAACCTCTGCCCATGGAAGTCTCTTTTCAAATAAGAGACATTTAATCCTGGAGCCACGGAGTCCTGGCAGATTTCCCGAATTCAAACCGAGTCCATAGATATAATCTCACTGCTTTGTCAGCAACGAAATAGCTAGATTCTGGAAGCAGCTCCAAAGATCCGGGGAAGACCTGCCATCTGGTGGGAAAATGAAATCACTGCTAAAATCCGGTTCCATGCTCCCTGTTGCTTTGTCGCCAATTTGTTTACAGCCTACACTTTAGAGCAAAATGAAATGATATTTTAACTCAAACACCACCTGAGTCATGATTGCATCAAAAGCTATGTGATTATCCCTGCTATCGTGCTTCTTGTTCTGTCTTACCTTTTCTCTGGCAGGTGAAAAAAAAAAAAAAAGAAGAAGAAGAAGAAGAAAATGACAAATGACAGATATTTTGCTTTCATTCTATCTGGTCACTCAGTTTTCCCTACTCATCACTTCCTAGTTTTCAGAAACGGGCATAAACTCTGTAATTACAAGAAGGGCAACGTCACACACAGCTCTGATGACTTTGGGAGGTCAGGGATTTAGAGAAATGAATAAAATGGCAAGGGAAAAAAAGAATCTGGACACAGGTCTGAAAAGAGTGAGCCTTCAGCCTGGACTCTAGCCCGGTTTGCATTTGAGGATATTGTCAGCTGCTTCAGGCCTTGAGTCTCATTTCTCAGCTCTGACGCTTTCAGTTTCTCTGTCAGCTGAGTTTTCATTTGGAGACAATACTGGCAGATGCGCACGTGCTTAGGTAGAGATGTCAACGCAGTTGAGGTGCTTATATGATCCTGAGGCTAGATTTCAGTGTTATAAAGATATCAATAAATGCTCAGCTCCTACATACCCCTTATTATCAATTTACTGTCCACCAGATTTCTCTCTTTTCAAAGTAACGTGGGAGTGAGTTGAGGCATTTTCTGTAGGATTTTAAATGTGATGTATATATGCATTCTTGTGTGTGTGTGTGAACGATATTCATATTCAGTATTTTCTAAGTATGAATTCAAAATCTCTCTGCTCAATCTACAAGTTATAGAGAATAAAACTAATTTCCTCTCAATGCAATACCTTAGACGTGCATTACTACTAAACCATCAAGAGATACATCTAAATTCTCAGTTCTTTATCAAGTGAAAATTTCACATAAGGAAGGACAAGACACCTGGACTCAAACCTTCTTCTTTTCTCTCTTTATTCCCTATAGTTAACCAAAAGCAAGTGCCATGTTGAATGGTGAGTTTGGCCACATGGGAGGATCTGGTCTGTGTTGTTTTCCATCAAATGCTTCCAGGCCTTTCAGCCTTGCTGTTAGCTTGCATCCCCACTCCTGACCCCCCTCCTCAACTCCCTGCAACATTGTCCAGACTGCCTGGAGAGGTAGGGTTCAAGTCTCTGGGATCCAGCTATGTATGTCATCCCAGCCAAGTAAGTGCTAACCACCAACTCCAATTTTAGGCAGATGAGATGATTTAAGAAACTCTAGCCTATTCTCTGAAATACACTATACTTTTTGTGTGTTCTCAGATGTACATAAGTCTATTATTGTCTTGATCTCAAGTCAGACCGAGCTATTTTTTTTAACTCTTTATTCTCAAAAATTTCAAGTACATACAAAGGTAGAGAGAATAGCGTAACGAACCTCCAGACACGCATCACCCAGCCTCATCGACTATCAACTCAAGACTTAATTTTGTTCTGCCTAGATCCCTCACTATTCAGCCCGACTGGATATTTTGGGGAGAAAACAAGAGCAGACATCATTTCATTTAATTTTATCAGCAAATACTTCATTGAATCTCTCTGCAAGGTAGAGATTCTTAAAACAATATAGTCATCATCCTTAAAAACAAAATTCCTTAAGGATATCAAATATCATGTTAGGATTTGGGTTTGCCTGCTTGTCTCATAAACGTCTTCTTACAGTTTGAGTCAGGATCTAAGGTGCACACATTGCATCTGAATGATATATTTTAAGTGTCTTTTAATGTATAAGGTTCTTCCAAAGAAAATAATAATGTAAAAGGTTCTTCCTGTTTTGTTTTGTTTTTTTCAAATTTGTTGGAGAAACTGACTTACTTCCATAGAATTAAGAATTCTATAGAATTTCCCAAAACATAAATCATGTTGGTTTGTGATTGCCAATGAGGAGGACTGGAAATGGTTTCTTTTTGTTAGTTATTTGGAGCAACTTGTGCAGAAACTGGACTGTTGTGATTTTTGTATATCAGTTTCTTTCCTGGTCTATCACATGCCATATATTCTAGAAAATATATATTCTTTATGTCATATATTCTAGAATTGTTTTGCCTGTGAATTGCTTCCTATCGAGATGTCCTTTGGACTTGTTTTTCTGTGAATTGATAGTTAAATCTTGAAGCTTCAAAGATTCAGATCTGAACTTCTGGGAAAACTACTCCATCATGAGTACTATGTATTTTCTATCAGGAGACACATAGCATATGGTTGTTTTTTGTTATTGTTTGTTTGTTTTTATAAAGTTAGCAGCTACCGGGGCAGCCCCAGGGGGCTCAGCGGTTTAGCGCTGCCTTCAGCCCAGGGCCTTCCAGAGAGTGAATATTTCTGAGAATGGGACCTGAATAGGCACCCTTCATTGGATAGCATTGCACTGTGCTGTAGATTCAATGAGCCTGGTCTAGTTGTTTGAAAATTGTATTTTTTACTTTAAGCAAAATCTAATCTGACAAAATGGACGAATATTTTTTTAATTAAAAAAAATCAATGAAAGATTATACTACTAAAGACACCATTAAGGGAGAGAAAAGGCAAGCTACAGAGTGGGGAAGCTTATTTGCGAAACAGAGAAAGGATACTAAAAAGGACTTGTATTCAGATATGTAAAGAACTTTACCAATAAATGACAAAAATACAGACAGCACAATAGAGAAAATGGGCAAAATCCTTGAATAGTTACTTCACAAAATAGATGTTTCACAAAGATCAATAAAACACTAAAATACTATTTAATTTTGTCATCTGGGAAATATAAATGGAAACCACAATGAGATAATACTACAGAATCATAGAATGATTAAGTAAAAAGACGGACAGTACGAAATCATAACAAGATTGTGGAGAAACTGGAAGTTTGTGTACTCCTTCTGAGAATATATTCCAGAAAACCATTTTGTGCAATCTAATGTGCATCCATACCCATTATGACCCAACAATTAAATGCCTACAGAAGCATACGCACATGTGGGGGGAAAAGGGAGATATATGTGTGCACAAAAATACATGTATAGAAATATTCATAGCAGCATTTTTTATAATAGTTAAAAAAATAGAAGCAACTCAAATGTTCTTCAGTAGTAGAGCAGATAAATAAATTTTAGTATATTCATACAATAGGATGCTCTGAAGTAAGGGATAAAAAGAAAGAAGCCAGACACAAAGGAAGACATAACCTATGATTTAAAGTATTTAAAACTTCCAAACAAGAGAGAAAACTAGTCTATGATTTTAGGAGTCAGGATACTGGTTAGCTTTGGGAAGAAGGGTTGGAAATGTGATGGGTTAGGCAGGGTAGAGCTGCTGGGGGCCTATTAATATTCTACTTCTCAATCAGGGTAGTAGTTTCATAGATGCATTCAATGTATATCATGTCATTGAGCTGTCCTTATAATTTGTGCCTTTTTCTAAAACTATTACATACTTCAGAAGATAAATTTATCAAAATATTGTATTTATAATATGAGCAAAAGACAATAGAGATTAAAAAGAAAAGTAGAACTGACAGTTTTCACATTTCTCATGCTTCTCTATCAGCCACATTAGGAGGGGAAAAATGAGAAGATGAACTAATCATACCCATCAAAATGTCAGCCAAAAATTTGAAATTTTCAAGACAATTGAAATGAAGATTTAAGTGACAGTGAATTTCACCATAGTTTATACTGTGTTATGTGATGTTAGCAACTGAGAAAATGAAGCCTTCATGATTAACAATGTATTTTGAAAACTAAGCAAAAAAGAATGTGAAGACAATCGTCTACAGTTTTTCAGTGCTATTTATTCTTATGCTATAAGCAACAGTACATCATTACCTTTAGACCTCACTAAAGGGACATCTGGGGGGCTCAGTGGTTGAGCGTCTGCCTTCAGCCCAGGGTGTGATCCTGGATACCCAGGATCAAGTCCCACATCGGGCTCCCTGCATGGAGCCTGCTTCTCCCTCTGCCTCTGTCTCTGCCTCTCTCTGTGTCTCTCATGAGAAAATAAATAAAATCTTTTAAAAAAATAAACCTCCTTAAAATTAATGTTCAACATTTTTGAGGGTTTTTTTTGTAACAGAGATAAAGAAAAAGAAACCCTACATATTATTAGGTATACCAGTCTTCCCTAAAAATGGCTAAAATAATATAAAGAAGCAATATGGTGAAAAACAAAAACCATTTCTTTTCCTGAAAATACTCTTGGAAGGTGGTTAGGAAAAAAATGCTGAAGAATTCAGTAAGCTAACACATGTAACAGGCATAAAGTAGTACCTGGCACTTGCTAAGCACAAAATAAATCTTAGCTGTTATCATTATTTGTATGGACAAATGACTCAGTAAGGGAGATTTTCTGCAAAGTTGCACTAGAGCTTGCTTTTTTCCCAACATACGTGCCTATTGTATTTGTTAGACTGCGCTCGATAATAAAATCCATGAAGTATTTTTTATTAATGCATGGGAGAAACCACTCTTCTATCCCTTACCGACCTCTTTAGCACAAGCATTGCCTCATGGAGGAACTGAGTAAGTACAACTACTCATGGGGCAACTGCATTGTCTAGACTTTTCTAAGTGATTCTAAAGGAATATTAAAGATAGGACTCCACCTGTGAAATAGATTCCCACTGTCACTGTAGGCAGGTTAGGCAGCCAAGAACCCCTAGCCAGAAGTTTACAAAGTTCTGAATGGTGTTTTAAATATGAGATTAATTCATAGAAACACAAGTATAAAATATAGTAGGATCTTCATGATACCTTGCGACATGAGGAATGACTGGGGTACTCTTTTGTATCATTTAAAGATTTTCTGATTGTCTTAGGACAAGTCATTTTTCTCCAAGTTAAAGATGTGCTAATATTAAGATTCATTTTACAAAAAAATTAAAGTTCAGTGTTACTAAGATGTCATTGATTGAGAGTTGAGAGTTCAAATTTGTCAATCTACGCCCTAAGTGCCCATCAGTAGTCGGCCACCAGAGGAATGCCCACGTGCGTCCTTGAGCTGGTCCTTCGATCAAAAAGGACCAAAAATAGCTATAACAAAAGAATCATCCTATATAGAATATTTTGAAAATGGATTGTTTAAAAATATTTCTGATGTTATATGCTTCCATTGCTGGAAACAATGCAACTTCTCATCTTGCAAACTTTAAAAACTTACAAACAAAATTTCTAACCATTTATAAAAGCTTCCACAGAATATCAGTGTGTTTAAATCCAATAGGGAGGGGTGCCCGGGTGGCTCAGTCCATTAAGCAGCTGACTCTTGACTTCAGCTCGGATCATGATCTTGGGGTCCCGTGATAGAGGCCCTCATTGGGCTTTGCACTCAGCTGGGGAGTCGGCTTGTAGATTCTCTCCTCCCTCTACCCACCTCTCCTGCATGAGCATTTTCACTCCCTCTCTCTCTCAAATAAACTAATTAATTAATGAAAAAAATCCAATATTGAAATATTAACTATCACTTTGACATCAGGGAAGATAGGAATTTACTAGCCAATTTCAACAATATCTTTGCAAAATTAGTAGGCATCATTGAAAATATGTATCATGACTTGGAGCAACTGACAATGTACTTTTTCATTTGGATCCATGTAGCTTTGTGAAGTATATCATTTTTAGCAGTGAGAGCCACTAAAACTTAGTGTATCATCCGGCTGAATTATGAAACAACTGAATTGCTGTATCACATTAATCAAGATTTAAAAAGTAATGAAAATGATTCAACCATTTTTCTCAATATTATTAACAAATAATTTTGCTTAAAATATTTTTACCTCAACTTTAATCAACTTCATCATTTTAAAATGTCTACTTTTTTAATGCACAGGATATATTATTAGTAGAGTAAATGTACATAGTTACATATGTGGTAGTAGAGCACATACATAGTTTTATAAAACTATCTCATGTGAGATATTTCTGTTTAATGTTTCAAGTTTTCATCAAGAACATGCAATCAGAATGGCTCGGAGGTCACCAATGTAGAGGTTGGCAGGAAAGAGAAAAGATGGCAAAACGGATGAGTGAATAAGGATCCAAGAAATAAAAAGGAAGATGAGAGAACAATGTTACTGGATATTGAGAGGAAAATCATTTTTTTCAGATGATGAGATGGTTATCAGAGTTACATTCAGCAGAATGCTTAGGAACTGTGAGGTCTGAGAAAAAGCCATGGGATTTATGACTGATGGCTAAAAAGTTATTGGTGGAAATATTTTCAGTCAAGTGGTAAGAACAGAAACCAGATTGCATTCTGTAAATACCCATATAATAAGTGAGTGGGAGGGAAAGAAAAAGAGCAATAAGAATAGATCACTCTTACTAAAGCTTGGCAGAAAATGAATGAGGCAATGGAGAGCAGGGTCAGAGAATACAGTGCAAGTGGGTAGAATAATGGATGAAGTCAAAAGGGGGAGGCACTGGCTTTAGAAAGAGGACAGGACCCTTCCTAAGAAGGATGAGAGCTCGAGTGCATTTCTAAGACAAAACAGGGAAAGCTGTGGGAATTGATTTCAGATGTCCACAATCTCCATCAATGACATGATTACATGACCTCCTAAGATTGAGGAATGCCAGGCTGTGACTGCGAGCTTGCTAAAAAGAGGAAAAAATTTGAAATATCATCTCTGGATCCCCCACAAGGAACCGAAACAGAGATCTTCAGATAACTGAGCAAACTTGAGGACCTAGATATCACCAGGGAACATAAATTTTTTAGAGACAAATGGGAAAATTATCAGCCTTTAAAAAAAATAATCAGCAATAAGCACCGTTGGAGGACTGGCAACGAGAATAGAATGGGAAGTGAGGATCTTACGAC
Organism: Canis aureus; assembly: GCF_053574225.1. Classification (NCBI taxonomy): domain Eukaryota; kingdom Metazoa; phylum Chordata; class Mammalia; order Carnivora; family Canidae; genus Canis; species Canis aureus. The sequence continues at coordinate 66,892,914 of NC_135611.1, read as the reverse complement.
CACAGTGAGAAAAAGATATTTGGAGCAACTTGTGTAGTTTTTTTTTTTTAACTTTTTATTCTCAAAAATTTCAAGTACATACAAAGGTAGAGAGATCCTTTGGGTAGGGAGACAAAGTGAGGCAAGGAAGCTGGGAGACAGAAATGGATTGCAAATTGAGAGGGATGACTGGTATTAAGAAAGTAGGAGCACAGAGGAGCATGCTAAAATCCACAATCTTGATGACGGAGCAATTCTGAGGGACCATGAGATCCAAGTTCTGATTGTTTTTACAAGAGGCTTAAAAAAAAAAAAAAAAGAGGAGGAAAACAGTTCTGCAGAGATGTAAACGTTAAGGCCTTCTGATGTCATGTCGGGAGAGGAATGACCAAGGGGAGGACGTGAGCCGAAGAGCGCATTATGAGCAAAGTGGGATCCTGGAGATGACTATAGGGTCATGTCAGGATACTGTAGAAATTTAGAGAAGGTGTGGAATGGTAGACCCAGATGGTGCTTTACAAAGGGCACGGGGCACAGGGTGTAAGAACAGCCTTCATGGAAAGGGTTTGCAGGAATTGTTGCCAGGCTTGAGTTGAGGTGAAGAGGTGGGAAGCAGCCTTCAAGGACTGCACCCTGTGTTAGAGGCTGGTTCACAATAGCATGAGATTTTTACATTTTAGCAACACCTCAGTGGCAAACATGCCATTTAACATTTTATATAATGGGAATACTTAAAGAAACAGTGAGATGAATCATATTCATCAAAATCACTTCTAGCTCAAATAATAATATGGCAGTGTTTTATATCAGGTTGCCAGGATGGATACCTTTTCAAAGACTTATACAGAAGGCTGTGCTTTAATACCCACAAGGTTAAAATGATTTCAAATGTAATTTTTAAGAAATGAATTTAGAGTAGTTTTCCTCGATACAGAACTATTATATGGTACACTGCAGTTCCCATCTGCCATCTGCAGCAAGCGTTGCTCTGCTGGACACTTTTCAAATGCTATTCATATGTCTACTGATTAAAAACTAATTTCACGAAAAACTAAACAAAAAAATAAGTCACGTGCTTTATTCTACTGTAATTTCTGTTTCTACAATTCAAACTAAGATTAATTTTCCTGTACTTTGGTCACAGACTGCCCACACGGAGTCGAAGAGTTATGATTTTCCAATTAAAGCAGGAGCTATGGAAGTCATAACAATAGTCATATGAATTAATAATCTTAAAATTGGCAGGAAGGCAAAATAAAGAGAAAGAAGAAAATTTATTTCTCTACAGAATTATTCCAGCAGCCATGCATCAACATTATAAGTGAGCTGACCTTGGTGTTGTGTAGGGGATGCCCTTGCCGGAGCAGCTCTAAAACAGCAAACCCTTGTGCGTGCTTGTCCGTTATCTGGAGTGACACCGCTAACATCTTTGAGGGCTGGAGGGCAGCCGGACTTCTCATTTATCTCCTTACGATTAACAAATGTACAGATTAGCTGTCGCTTCTGGCCTCATTTTACAATAAAGATATATTGGCTAAGCCTTGCTTCAAGTGTCCATTTCATTTTGGGCTAAATTTATGGAAGATTCGAATAGCAAGAAGCAGATTGGATTGAGCTTGACAAAAGGGTGTGAAGAGGTTCTTCACCCTGAGTACTCTGAAGGAAAATTCTTAAACTTGTTTAAATCAAAGTGTGTGATTGTATTGAGTTCTGCTGCTCTCGTGAGCTAGGATTTGATTTTTCCCAAGAGGGTGGTCAAATCAACATCAAATCAGGATGGTAGCACTTGCAGATGTCAAATTGTCAAGTTCCCTGTTTTCAGCAGCGAAGAAGTAGGAAGAAGCCACTGAAATACATGCATACTTATGATGTCTTTCTTTAATACATAATATGTTCTGGAAAGATGTCTTTGAAAATGAAAGCTTAACGTCATCTTAATAGTAAATGATTTCTTTACCAGAGAACAAGGAACAATCTTTGATATATGATGCATGATAAGATCTCTAATAGTTCCAGCAGGGATTTGTCTTCTTGGATCTGGTCCCAGTAAGTTCAGCATTGGAGGGCTGAGATAGAAAGCTGTCTTTTTTTTTTTTTTTTTTTTTTTTTTATCAGAACAACTAGAGAAGCAGAGTAGGCATATTCCTTTTCCATGGGCCTATTGCCTGGTCTCTGTCCAAGGGAAAGGGCAGGAAAGATAGAAAACCCCCAACTCTGAGATGTCCTGAACTTCTGGTGTACTTGCAGCAGGCGAGAGAAGGATCTGCCCCCGTGTTAGCCATAATTGGGCCAAGACTGTCTAAGTGTCAAGCCATATGCAAGCACCTGGTTTTGCTCCTCAGGTCCCAGTTAGCTGACCGCTCAGAGCCCACCCAGAATGGTCCCGTATGAAGAAGGTGTGCATGGTTGAGGGAGGGAGAGTGCTTGCTGCAGAGGGTAAGGGGCGCCAGCAAAGAGTCTCACCTGGGAAGGCCATGTTCTGGAACCCTGGGGCGAGCGGAAGAGAAGGCAGTGGGCTTCTGATGGGGCCTGCCAACCATGGCTCTGGGCAAAACCCCTGCAAACCACACACGAAGACCGCAAGGGACAGGCAAGGGGTCAAAGATGGTTTGTTGGGATTGGATAGAACAAGCTCAAAGGGCCTCTCGTGCAGTTGGTATAAAGAACGTATTCTGTGTAGAAAGGCAGGTTATTAGTACAGATGAATGATTACGTGAAACCTCAGATTATTGTCTGAAAGAGAGGACTGTTTCTATGGATGATCAACTTCAAATTATTTTTCAGTTTATATTCTCGCTTATTTAAATATTCTTCTCAGTAAAACCAAACATTTGCCTCCATTTAATTGAGACTTTATAATGCACAATAAGAAATGTATTAGTTTTTTCAAAACCACTTAATAACCTTCTAAATTATTTATGGTGATTCAACCATATAACAAACAAAAAGAGAAAACACACACACATTAAAAGACAGATGGCATAGAGGATTACATGTTCTCTTGGAACGATAATTTGAATATGCAAACCTGTGTTTCTTATGATTGGATTTGGAACCTCATTTCTTTATTTTAATGTATAGCTTCTGAATTGCTATTACTACTGTTCCTGTTTTAAGCGTAATTTAATGCTGAGGAGGAAAGTTACTTAATAGGAAATTTCTTCCCAAATATCACTTGAAATGTCTTCCCACGTATCCCTTGGATTCACTTTTCTGAAGTGAAAAAGTACAGGCAGTGGAAAGAAGCAGTTGTTTATAAAAGCTGAGAAGAGGATGCTTTTTTTAGTCTGTTAGGAGAGTGATTGATTTTTTTCTTTCTTTTTTATATTTTTTTTACCAAGTAAAAAAGTAAAGGACGTTATCTGGGATACTTCATGTTGTTTAAAATGTGAGTGATGTTTAGTCCCTGGGCCAAGACAGGTCCTATGTGACTTTCTAAAGAAAAGCGAGCCTCGCCCTTGGGAGAAGGAACACAAATAAATGTAATCACAAACCAGGAATCTCAGTGGATTGTTTGGAAAAGGATTATTTTTCCCCCCAACCACATGGCCTTAGGTATGAGATGAAAGACGGATTTGAAGAAAGAAAAATACTTTTTTTGGGTAATATTTATTTGTTCTTTTCTTTGTTCATAAGAAAAATTTTCAGCGTCTTGTAATTGGATCATGGCTTTCAGCGGGAACTAAAAGCAATACGCACACTACAAGCTAAGAATAACATGAAAAATGATTTAATAATCATTTTATATTAGCAGACAGGATTATAATGACTCATTTTCAATGACAAGTGAAGTGGAAATTATACAAAATAAACAGGGTTTATTTTTGAACTGCAACTGTAGAGTGGTCAGAAAGGCCTGATGCATGCCAGTTCAAATTTATCCGTGTGCTTCTCTATTCTTTACACGCATTTTATTTTTCTCATTTTCCTCTGGGTCTGATCTCCAGGTTGAAAGCTTGATATCATTGAAGCAGTACCTGACAGAGTTTTATTTCTTCCATTAATATCAGGTCACAATCTCGTGCCTGGGGAATATGGGGCCATTGTGTATACACACTAAGTTCTCAATTTCCCTAGCATAACCATTCTTGGATTTATAATTTTCATAGATAGGAACCAATCTAACTTGAGCCACAGAAATATATGGGATACCATATAACTAAAGTGTTTGTAGTGATTGCAACAGTTAATTTATTTAAAAGCATAAAATTTGCAATGCAATGTGTGTTTTTTTATGGATAAAACAAGTTAAAATAGGTGTTCCTTTCAAATATATACTAAGTATTATGTCAAAAGTGACTGGATACCACTTCTAACATATGAAAATGTAACTATGTAGTAGTCATTGATAAGCTAGCCAAAGAAAAAGTCTTAAAAATTAAGTCTGTATTTACTCCTTCATTTCTCCATTAATTTAGTAAGTAGTTATTTAATACAAACTATATTTAAAACACTGAGATAAGGATGGAGAACAATGAATAGGACACGCATAGTCCTTATCCTCAGTAGGTTTTTATTTTAAACAGAGAGACAGGGATCCCTGGGTGGCGCAGCGGTTTAGCGCCTGCCTTTGGCCCAGGGCGCGATCCTGGAGACCCGGGATCGAATCCCATATCGGGCTCCTGGTGCATGGAGCCTGCTTCTCCCTCTGCCTATGTCTCCGCCTCTCTCTCTCTCTCTCTCTCTATGTGACTATCATAAATAAATAAAAATTAAAAAAAAATAAAAAAATAAAATAAAATAAACAGAGAGACATTAAACACTAAAACCAGGTATTATTTAATTATATTGTAAAAACTGCATCCCAATAAAACTTCAAGGTCATCAAAGACTAGAGAATAAGAGTGCTGGCAAAACTGTTACGTGGCGAGGGAAAACTTGCAGGAAACTGAGACTTAGTAAAATTAAGGAAGAAGAGTTTGTGAAGAATGTTCTAGTCAAACAGAAAACCTAAGCCTTGAGATAGGAAGAAAGAGTGGTGGAACTGTAGAGCTAAAGGACATAAAAATGGGAGTCTAGAGCGCTGATCATGGCACACAAGCCTATAGTCATCACATTTAATAAATCTCCCCTCACTTCTGAAGATGTAAACACATAAACAGTAAATTAAGCCACGTGACTGTTGGAATTATCCAGGATAGTATGAAGAAAACTGTGTCAATGACAAAACTTTGAGAATGTCCTAAAAGTCAATGTTTAGGTAAATAAGGTTGAACCCAACAAAGGGGGCTGAGCAAGAAATGAGTAGTCAGAGTGGTAGTAGGGATGCTGGGCCAAGGAAAAGGAGTGGCTAGATACATCACATGCTGCTGAGGGGTAAAGCAGGGTAAATAAAGTCTGACATGCTACTGGCCAGATTGAAGTTTTCAAATCAGGATGGATGTTGTGTAGAGAACAAAGGGAAATGAGCCTAGAAAGCTGGTGGGTACAGAGAAAGCAAGGGGTCAGTGGAGCTCAGATTCCGGTGAGGTCCAAAAACTGTCCTGGTGGCAAAAGCAGTGTTGGAGATGGGAGCTTGGCTGGGCTACAGATAATAAAGGATAGGAGATGAGGTGAGAGAGAAAGACACTTGGTGATTTTGGAGGTGGAAAAGGTTGTCATGACAGGTTTCAGGTGTGATTCTTGGAGTGAAAGTCTAAGGTAGAGAAATGAAAAGTTCATTTATAATGAGATCCAGTCAAGGTGCTGAAAAGAATGTCTGTGAAGATGTGAACACCAACCAGGGCAACATGGCTGGCAGGGCAAATAATAACCCAGTCTTTTTGTGAAAGATGGATTGTGACTAGAGATTAATAGATGGATGATTCCAACAAGAGAGGAGATGGAGCATAGCTAGCGGGCAAGGATATCAAAGCCGCAGGGATTAGCAAGGAGGTAAAGATGCAACAGACAGTACTATGGGCCAGAATAGCACCAACCTGAGGGTATCTAGGGTGTGGGAGACTAAGCAGCCATTTCTGTTTGCAGGAGAAGTGCTGTCCTCAATAGAGAATGGGATTTTAGTCAAGGTAGGGAGGTAGAGACAATGTTCTAAGAGGAAGCTGAATATGTAGTGAAAAATGCACACTATGGAGCAGAGTTCTAAGCAAGGTGGAGGACTCTGAGAGCCAAGGAAGAGAGAGAGGAAGAGGAAGGGATTGATGCTTAATGGATGGCAGTTGAGCACTGAAGCATGGAGTACTGTGGGGAAGGTCAATACCTGTCAATGGTTTGGAGAGCCAGGGTGCTGGAGGGAGGGACTGATGATAAGTAAACAAGATTGAGAGACTATGGCAGGATCAGTAGCTTAAGAAACATCTACCTTCCTGATCCCTAGTCCTAATGTGAAGGACTAGGGAACAGGAGCCTGGCTATAAAAAGTAAAGTGAAGGAGAGGTTGGAAAACTTGGCATGGCTTGACTAGATAGAGGAGAGCCCAGTGTGAGGAGTGCCTCTAGCAAAATGTGGTTCTTAGTGAAACCCTAATGTGTTTATAAAATGCCCAATCTTCCAGGGGTTTGCCAAGATGCACCGGGGATGTTACTTGACCCATTATGATCAAACCATCAGCCTAGATCTGCTCAGCCTTTCACGTTATAGATTTCAGGTTTAAGAGCTTTGTTCAAATTCTGTGTTTCTTCTTTGAAATCTGGGATATATTATCCTACACATAATTTTCATGACCTTATATTTCCCCTCAATGTTTTAATATTATCAATTGAATTTGATATGAAAAAGCAAGAAGCTACATTTCTTCTGTAATCCAGTTTATTGCTCAGTCCTGAAAAACTATGATTTAGTAGTCATCTAATAATTTGAAATAATAATACATTTTCCAAAGGCATCTAATATCAAAATCAGGGAAGTACTTAAATGCTGGTTGAATCTGCTTTTTTTTTTCAAAGATATGTGTTAAGACAAACTATGTGTCAGGCCTGATAATAAATTTAAAAATTCATACTGAGTGATGGACTTACATTTTTGTGGGCTGTGGATGAGTCACATGTAAACAGGAGTCGTGGTTTGTTTTGTTTAATATTAACATTCTAACTCTGATCTTTTCAGTTGCCCTCTGTAGTATCTATCACCTGGATCCCATCTTTTGATATTAAAGAAGGAATTTGAGAATTATCTACAAATGACTTACCACACTCTATATTAATTCTACACTTAAACAATTTAAGAAATTATGTTTGGAAAGGGAGGTAGGCGGTGGTTGGGGTGACTGGGTGATGGACTTGGCGGGATGAGCACTGTGTGTTATGCTATATGTTGGCAAATTGAACTCCAATAAAAAAAATTACAAAAAAAAAAGAAATTACATTTGAACAATTTGAAATCTGAGACTATGTTATATTTAGATTTGCATTCTCACACATACCCAGTATCTGGGATTCTATAGATAAATGGCTGTTGGAGGTATCATTTATCTAGTCACACAATGCTGCATACTTGCCAGAAAAACTTAATGCATATAGCTAAAAACACATTTACTTAGTTCATGAAGGCTGTGGGGTTCAGCTGACTTGACTTAGTTTCAACTGATGTACTCTGGGTTCACCCAGATGTCTGGGTTTCTATTGACTCTTGGTTATCTCAGCCCTGATGACTAGGGTAACCTGACTTTACTCTCTGTCATTCTCAACCTCCAGGAGGCTGGTCTAGGCATGTCTACGTGGTGTAGTGAAAGGACAGAAATGACCAAAGTCAATTGTACAATTATCTTTCAAGTCTCTGTGTCGCATATGCCAATATCCTGTTGATCCCAAAGAAGTCACATGGATGAGTCAAAAGTCAGAGTAGGAGGGCATGGCAAGATTACATGGGAAGGACATAGATACAGAGAGAGGTGAAGAATGGGAGCCATCAGGTCAACTATTGCACCACATTGAATGGATAAATGAACAAATGGATTGTAGAGTGGCGTGAAGAGCACTGGGCTAAGAGTCAGGAGATAAATCCCTGAGGCTCGGCACCATTCATTGGGTTTATTTGGGCCAATTATTTAATTATCATAGACCACAATTTCCTTACTGGCCCTTTATAAGCTTTAAAAGCCTTTGATTCAAGCTTTCAGTGAAGCTTTTAATAAATTTAATGCTATACACAGTCTGTAGGAGGAACTTAAGGAAAACTGTTAATCATCCTATCCTTTAGTGAACCAAAATGGTTGACTGGGTAACTTTGACTCTATGAACCTTTGAATTTTATGCATCCATATTAAACTAAAAACAACAACAACGACAACAACAACAACAACAACAACAACAACAAAACCTACTCTGAATTTGGATAGAAGCAAAGTGTTGAAAGTTCCACTTTTTATTTAGGTCTTTAGTTTTTGCTCCTATCTGATGATTCTTTTGAAGCATACAATGTTAGTCTAACATCAAATACTGTGACATCTCTTATATGGGAGACGTGTTTTAGGGTCCATTGATGTTGTGCCTTAATAATTCATTGTTAGGATGAATTATTATTATTAATAATAATTGACTAGAAGAGCTTTGTCAAGTTTGCATAATGCTGATAAAAATGTAGGTTAATTTCAAGTAGATGTTATGATTTGTTTCATATAAAAGCTACAAAGAATGCAGAAATGAAACCTGCTCTTCATTATATGATATGTAATTATGTGATATATAATGAAATGCTGGGTCATTCAACTGTAATAATAAATCTGAGTGAAAATGTTTTAAATGAAAAATATGTTTCACAAGAATAAAATGATATGCACAAACGGAATTTGAAGCAGATTTTCTGAGACTGAGATGACTTATTCTAGTCACTTGGGTGAATTTCTCAAAAATCCCACCCCTAGATTACCAAAATGTATTGATGAAAATGTAATCATTAACTCCCCTTGACATAGAGAATATTCGGATTCAGATACACAAACATAACTTGCCATATGATAAATGTTTATCCTTGTCCTATCTCTGGGAAGCATTTGTTTTCGACTGATAATTTACTCGTGAAATCATTCACTCTGGCCTGTATCATTTCAGAGTCTCCATGTAGACATATCCAAGAAACTGCACTCAAATCAAGCTGGCCTGGATTCAAAAGCACCAGGTGGTTGTCAAAGTGATTTGGCCAATCTGGAGAAAGAGAGAAGCAAGAGTGGGGCAACTCAACTAGCAGCCACCAATGTACCCAGAGGTTGGTGAAGCCACATAATACTGGTTTTAACTGCCTATGTGCCACAGGCCTAATTTACAGATTCTTACTTCCGCTTTGCTTGGAACATAAGGCTCTGTCAAAGTGATTGCCTCAGCTGCAAATCTCATTGGAATGTAGTTCCGGGGGCTCCTGGATGGCTCAGTCAGTTAAGCAGCTGACTCTTGATTTTGGATCAGGTCATGATCTTGGGGTGCTAGGATCGAGCCCTCTGTGGGGCTCCACACTCAGTGGGGAGTCTGCTTCAGGATTCTTTCTCCTTCTCTACCACCTCCCTGCTCTGCTACTCTCTCTCTCTCTCTCTCTCTCTCCTTCTCTCGAATAAATAAAAATAAATAAAAATAAATAAAAATAAATCTAAAAAAAAAAGAAATGTAACTACAGTGAAATGATAAACACAATAATGATAGGTCCATTCACTTTTCCTTCTTATTAGAGTTTTCTCTTCATTTATGGTTTTCATGGCCAGGAAGTATTTACTATTGCTTGTATTATCAAGAGAATAATATTTTTTAAATTTTTGCTAGAATTAACAAGAAGGATTAATGTCTTGAGAAGAGGTTACAGTAACTGAGATGTCTTTAATTTAAAGATGTGTCAGATAAGTAACCTAATGTACCTTTGAATTATGAGAGTTTTGTTTCTAGAGATGATCTGATAATTTTTCATCTCTACTAAAAGCAAAACAAGAACAAATGGGCTTGTGGAGAGGTTGATAGACTAACTTCCATATTGTAGAAATCTGGGATGAGTTAGCAAGGGAAATGAGAATTTTCTTTCTTGGCAATATTTTAGACACACCAAAGCAGCACAATTTCTATTACACTTTATCTTTGAAACTTCACATTTCATTTGTAGGAAAATGGAAACTGTAATTATTCTTAAGCATATGGTTTGTTCCTTTCCCCTCCTTATTTGGTTTTGTAGCTAGCACTCTTTTTTTTTTCCTCCAAGGGCATGTAAAAGTCAAAATACTAGATATAAAGCCTCTGAAGTGTTTCTGCTCAAACTCTGTCTGTACAATCTGGGTTCTTTCATGTAGTTAGCTTACTGGCTTTTGACACTCCTATAAAAATATCCCATAGAGCTTTTCTTATTGCCTTTTCATTGACTCTTGCTGAGTGATAAAAATGAAATTCTGCAAAGGGCTTTGAAAACCATGCATATTGCAATTCCTGCAAATTTCAAATACTAATCAAGCGTGACTATAAAGAAACAACTACTGCACTAAATATTGCTACAGTGAGTTGAATTTCAAGCCATTATTAATTCATGGAAAACTTTTTGTTCCTCCTTAAGATTATGGGATCCGAAAAAGTACCAGATAACAAAATTCCTGAGATCAAAGTTTTTGTTTCGATCATAGGAAAAACAACAACAACAACCTTATCTGATCTACTCCTGCATGTGCATCTTCCTGGGATGGTAGGGGACATCCCCAGCTCTGTACCCTGAATGAATAGTGCAGAGTATGTTACCGACCAGGGCAGCACCTGCTTGGATGTGTTGCCTGTAAGTGAAAGCTTAAGAAAAAGGAGACTTGGAATTACAGTAGTGTGTTTTTTTTTTTTTAAGATTTTATTTATTTATTTATTTATTTATTTATTTATTTATTTATTATTTGAAAGAACAAGAGAGAAAAAAAGAACACAAGCAGGGCATGCAGCCAAAGGAGATGGAGAAGCAGGCTCCCTGCCGAGCGGGGAAGCCGGGCTCCAGGCCGGGGCTGGATCCCAGGACTCTGGGATCGTGACCTGAGCCAAAGGCGGATGCTTAAGTGACTGAGCCACTCAGGCGCCCCTAGAAGTAGTTGCCTTAAGCAAGTGAGACTCCTAAATTTATTAAAGAAGAGTAAAATTCAGGTGAATTTCAACATGCATTTTTTGAGAAATTGTTTAGTATGCTCATCTGGGAAATACCTTCATTAGCTTCCCATTTGTAATTACAATCAATCACAGAATCTGTCTTCCCTATGAATTAGAGTGTGTAACAATTCCATATGTAAAAATGCAAAAGTTAGGTGTCACAAGAATATAATTCTTCAGACTTCATTTTTATCTTGTGTAATAGATGCCTCTTTATTTGAAAAAAAAAAAAAAAAACTCGTTGGATCTCTAGTTAACATTTACCATGTAGCGTAGCTAGCTCACCTCTGAATAGCCCAAGCCCCCATGGAGCTCAGGAGGGGCAACTTTCTGAACTTTCCTGTCTGTGAGTGCTTAGACATAAGTCAGTCATTTCCTACATTCTCTTTGGGTAAGAATGATAGTTTTAGAGTCTGTGTAGTAAGTCACAGACGAAAACAAAAACAAAAAAATTATTAAGACAGGGGTGCTCGGGATCCCTGGGTGGCGCAGCGGTTTGGCGCCGGCCTTTGGCCCAGGGCGCGGTCCTGGAGACCCGGGATCGAATCCCACATCAGGCTTCCCATGCATGGAGCCTGCTTCTCCCTCTGCCTGTGTCTCTGCCCCCCCCCCCGTGACTATCATAAATAAATAAAAATTAAAAAAAAAAAAAAAGACAGGGGTGCTCCACTGCATCTTTTTTATCCAGTCTGAGACTCCTAACTCTGGGAAATGAACAAGGGATGGTGGAAGGGGAGGTGGGCGGGGGGTGGGGTGACTGGGTGACGGGCACTGAGGGGGGCACTTGGTGGGATGATATGTTATATGTTGGCAAATTGAACTCCAATAAAAAAAAAAGACTGGGGTGCTGCTTCTCCAGGTTTGCTCCTTCTGGGCACCCAGATCTTATTCTTCTGGTTAGATGAAGTAGAACCAATTCAAACATGTGTCTAATAATCACACCAAGGGAATTCTTTATTTTGGAATTGAACGTAAATAACTAGAAGATTCGCCGTGAACGGCTGAATGCACCCCGTGTGATGAGAGTTTGCTCTCCTGCGGCAGGAGCCGTAACCTGTACCCCTGGGTCGGGGCTTCAGGCCCGGCTCCTCTTCTCTGAGCAGCTCATGAAAATGCTTCACCCAGTCTCCTGCTCGACCTTCTTCTGCGGGTCCTCGATCTCGTTCTGGTCACTTGGCAGCTTGGCAAAGCCCACGTCTTATTTTAGGAGCTTTGTTATTAGGTCTGTACATTGTTTTGTCCATAAATTACTAAAAGAACAGTCCCCTGAAAGCAGGATGATTAAGTGGTTAACCTTTGGAGTCTGAACTCCAACCACTGGGTTTAAATCGTGACTCCCACCTGCTTCACGAGCCATTTGCTAATGTCTCCGTCTCTTTCTTTCTGAGATTGGCTCGATCATAGTGCCAGACCATAGGCTATTTTGAGGACTACATTAGATGAAATAGGTTAAAGTTGGTACAGGACATAATAAACTCCAATTGAACCATAGCCATTTTAACTAACTTCTGCATCTCCAGGGGTTGATTGCCAAGAAAAACTTTGCTTCCAGATAGCACCTTCTGCAAAGTGCTGACCATGACCACCTGCTGTGCTCCTACAGTTTCTGGGTTTCTACTTGCTTCCACTTGTTTTCCCTTTGAAAACTGTATCTTCCTGGGAACTTCATGGCCCCTGCAAATGCCATGGTCGTGGAAGTCAATTGGCAACCTTCTTTGGAGATGAGTCACTGACTCCTCTGAGTCCAAGAAATAGTGCAATTTTGCAGAGGCCTGGAAGCCCTGGCCTCCCCTAGATGGACACCTTCCCCATCTTACCTCAGCTGCGGCAGCTCAAGGAAGAGCACAGGCCTTCACTGTTTATTCAGTTTAAGCTCTATTTTTAGTAGACAACACGTGTTAAGTGCAAATGTTTGTTTTCAGTTGTTTCATGTCTAGTACCCTGGGTGGACTTCCATGTGGAACATTTACTGGGAAGTGACCTCAGGAACAGCACAGACTTCGCTGATGCCACCGGAAGCCCTGGAGCTGGTGTGGCTCTTGAGAGCTGTCCTATGCTGGGGGCCAGGGGCCAGGGGCCAGGCCTTTATAGCACTGCATGGGTCAGGCATTGGGTACTGTGGCTCCTGAGGAAGCAGAACCAGGGGTGAGGTGGCTTCCTTCAACTGAGAGCAAAGCCATTTGGGATCTGGAGATGGTCGGTCAGTTTTGAAGAGGCTCCGGCTATTGCATAGGGCACTCATTAATTGCAGAGATTGCTTCTGGTGACCTGACTGGCTAAACTGGGATTTCCTCATCATGTGTCTCTTCTCAGCCAGAAAGGACAATCTTGTAAATATGCCTATTTGGTTTTGCCCTACATGACTGTTGTCTACCGAGCAAATTTTATAGCCTCCTGAAGAAAGTTATCTAATGGGATTTCCTTTCTTTGGACATTTCAGCTATGTCCTTCTAAGTCTTCCTCCATCTTTTTTTTTTTTTTAATTTCTAATTTCCCTTTTTATTTTTTTTTTATTTTTATTTATTTATGATAGTCACACAGAGAGAGAGAGAGAGGCAGAGACACAGGCAGAGGGAGAAGCAGGCTCCATGCACGGGGAGCCCGACATGGGATTCGACCCCAGGTCTCCAGGATCCCGCCCTGGGCCAAAGGCAGGCGCCAAACCGCTGCGCCACCCAGGGATCCCTTCCTCCATCTTTAGATTAAATTCATACCGTGACTCATCCTCCATAAATTCAACCTGTCGAGTAGTGAGAAGAGCCCGAGGCCAGAAAACAAAAAACAGGTACCCTAAGGTCTAGACCCAGCTCACCACACTGAGAGGTCTCGCCCTTCACAGGCCACTTCATTTTCCTGAGTTATTATGCTTTCCTCACCAAAATAGGAAGTCTACCAAGTAATCTTTGTGCCCTGTCAGTTCTGAAAGCATGAGAGTCTGGCCTCTTCTGATAACATCAAGCAATGCAACTGCTGATCATCTTTAAGCAAAACTCACATAGAAGTGATTCACCGCATGTAGGAACCTACATATTGCACTAAATTCAACAAGGGAGAGAAAACAAGCTCCATGGAAAAACTCATCACCGAGGTCAAAGTAGGAGCTACAAATGAAGAACGGATCTATAGGGAAATCAAGAAATTTTTAAGATTTTATTTATTTATTTGAAAGAGAAAGTGTGAGCAGGGAGAGGGGCCGAGGGAGAGGAAGAGGAAGGTAATCTCAGGCAGATTCAGTGCTCAGAGCAGAGCCCCACTTGGGGCTCCATCCCATGACCCTGAGATCACGACCTGAGCCAAAGTCATGAGTCGGATGCTTAACCGACTGAGCCACTCAGATGCCCCAAGGAATTTTTATACTGAGTTTTCTTTTAAGCTTAATATTTAATCTAAACTTCAGATTTTCCTTATATTATTATTACGAGAAATAGAACATGAGGTGGTTCTCTATCAGAACTACTTAGAGAATTAGACAACATTGGTGCTCTGTCTTAAAGACCTTGACTGGCGACTGACTGGATGCACGCCATCAAGAGACACGTTCTTCACGTATCATAGAACATGTTCCTGTTTCTCAATTTTAATAAAGGAACACTCCAATAATTCAGCATTCTTGTAAGTTGTGTGTAATTCCAGGCACGACAATGACTTTTACTCCGAAGCCTGGAGAACAGGTTGTATATAAAATATTGGGTCACTCCAACCTGGTCATCAGAAAATCTGGACTATCATTCATCCTCCCATTTAACACCAGGGAGGTTTTTCATTAAAACAAACAAAACAACGACTCTGGTAGAAGTTCTTTCCCATTTCCAGGGAATACTATCTCAGTTTGGAAGTACTGACAGCCTAAAGTGAAATGTTCTAAGATCGCTCTTCATTTTATAGCAACCTATTTCCCTCTTCTTGGAAGGTTTAAATGTTTAAGAACATGCTGGAAGGAGAACCCACAGTCCTTTCATTCTTTCAACAGTTTCGAAATACCAGGCAGTTGTGTGAGGGCTGACAGCCTTGCCCCTCTTCTTCCCTGTAGATTAATTTATTTCCTGCAGTGCTTGCTCTTCACGGAAAATCTGACTCGTCAGCCTTCGCCAATGGGAGATCTCATCAGCAGAATGTTAATTATAAAAGCAAAATCATCTACCATGTTGAAAGGGAAAAGCAGTTCTCCAGGCAAAGCAACCTGTTTCTTTTCTTGTCTCCTCACTCCTTCTCCCCTCAGCCTGTGGCTGGACGGGGGCACCAAGGCCCGGGGAAGCCTCCTGCAGGACGGGGAGGCACAGAGGGAAGCAGGCAGGCTTTGCACCCAGGCAGACCCAGGCCTGAACTCTTATTTCAAAGAGTGTCACATTTTCCTGTGATTTTGTTTCTTTATCTGTAAAATGAGAATTAAAATACCTGCCTCACATGAAATTGTGTAATGAGACTGGCACAGAGCAGACACTAAAAACGTTATTATTACAGAGTCAATCAACAGCTTTTGTTCAGCACCGTATTGATGGCGGTGGCATCATATTAACCGCGTCTCATGTGGGCTTACTGAGGAATCAGTTAGAAATTTGAAGAAATATGTTTTCCAGCAGTTAGGAGTCAGGAGTGTTAAACCAAGATGGATTATTGAAGTAGCCTGTTTGAAGTCCTAGCTTCCTCTCCATTTCCTTTTCCTGCTCCCTCCACTCATATAGTTTTCATAATGTTCACTAAACACTTGGAAACTTATCATTTTTTTCACCAAAAAATTCTTTTTTTAAGGTTTTATTTATTTATTCATGAGAGACGCAGAGAGAGAGGCAGAGACACAGGCAGCAGGAGAAGCGGGTTCCCTGCAGGGAGCCTGATGCGGGTCTCGATCCCGGGACCCCGGGGTCACGACCTGAGCAGAGGGTAGATGCTCAACCACTGGGCCCCCAGGTGTCCCTCCCCAATAAATTCTTTAGATAACCCAAAGGCTGTTTGCTAGTAGTTTTAGTTCTATCTACTAGAACTTGACACTGCATTTGGGTTCTATTTTCAAAAAATATTTTCTCTGAAATAAAAACTATCAATTTCTATTTGATTCAGTCTCAGAAATAAAATTTGGATGAATCAAACCTTGAGACAAAGAAGAGGGATGCCTGGGTGGTTCAGGCATTGAGCACCTGCCTTTGGCTCAGGGCGTGACCCCGGAGTCCCAGGATTGAGTCCCTCATTGCACTCCCTGCAGGGAGCCTGCTTCTCCCTCTGCCTGTGTCTCTGCCCCTCTCTCTTTCTGCATCTCTCATGAATAAATAAATAAATAAAATCCTTTAAAAATATATAAAAGACAAAGAAGATAATAGAGTGCCAGTAAGTAGCGATGAAGTTGAGAAATACTAAGTGAAAAATCAAAGTCAAATTTTTAAGCCCAGAATGATCACGATTTTTGTACTATGATTATGATTAAGAGATCTGTTCAAGTAAATTAATTTTTTTCTTGTTTCCCCCATGTTTTTTATGATTTGAGTGTGAGACAA
Source organism: Canis aureus (assembly GCF_053574225.1). Classification (NCBI taxonomy): domain Eukaryota; kingdom Metazoa; phylum Chordata; class Mammalia; order Carnivora; family Canidae; genus Canis; species Canis aureus. The sequence goes on along the minus strand of NC_135611.1, from coordinate 66,876,422 downwards.
CAGAGAGAGAGAGCAATCAAAGCATCAGATGATCAAATTTAGAAAAGATATGTTATGGTGCAAACTCATATAATAACTGAGACCTAAACCACAGGGTTGCTTACAAGCAGAAGTGAGCTGCGTGTGTGGTGTGCAGCTTACAATAGATGGTTTGCTTTCTTTCTTTCTTTCTTTCTTTCTTTCTTTCTTTCTTTCTTCTTCTTTCTCCTTTTTTTGAGCTTTTTTTTATTGGTGTTCAGTTTGCCAACATATAGCATAACCCCCAGTGCTCATCCCGTCAAGTGCCCCCCTCAGTGCCCGTCACCCAGTCACCCCCATCCCCCCCACCTCCCCTTCCACCACCCCTTGTTCGTTTCCCAAAGTCAGGAGTCTCTCATGTTCTGTCTCCCTCTCTGATATTTCCCACTCATTTTCTCTCCTTTCCCCTTTATTCCCTTTCACTATTTTTTATATTCCCCAAATGAATGAGACCATATGATGTTTATCCTTCTCCGATTGACTTATTTCACTCAGCATCATACCCTCCAGTTCCATCCACGTCGAAGCAAATGGTGGGTGGTTTTCTTTCATAGGACAAAATAATACTGTTCTCCTGACTGAGGACAGTATGTTAACTTGTGTAGAACAGAGAACTGCATCTGTACGGTAACCTCCGCCTCTGACTGTTACGGAATCGTGCACAGATCATGGATTGATCCCTTTTAATGGTAAACGCAATTTTAAACTCAAGTTTACTTCTAAATAATAAGCTTTGGAGTCTCTCCCTAATTCCCTATTTACCCTCATAAATAACCTTCAATCTTATCATTTTAAGCTTCCTTTCTCCTTTCTCCTAATCTTTTTTCTGGTTGTCAGGTGAGAATCTTGCTTGTATCCGTTATTCCAAACCAATTCTGGTTCTCATTTTTTTAAAGAAACCTGTCTTTATTCTGACCAATGAACAAAGCAAAGGAAAAAGGAACAGATGACAATAACTTTCAAAACTTATTGCAGTGATTCTCTAACTTCTTGTATATAAAAAAAAGTCACTTCATGAGCGTGTTAAAAATACATTTTCTTGGAATCTGCTCTCTAGAGCAAAATGGGCAAACTGGCAACAAGAGAGTCTGTCCCCATTGCCTGTTTTTCACGTCCACGAGCTAAGAATATTTTTTTCATTTTTTAAAACTTGAAAAAGATAAAGAAAACAATCTTTTCTGACACATGAAAATTACATGAAATTCAAACTTCAGGGTCCTATAAAGTTGACTTGCAACAAAAGCCACACTCATTCATTTAATGTTACCTATGATGGCTCTCATATTGTCTAAGCAGAGTGGAGTGGTTTCGACAGAGACTATATGCAAAGCCTAAAATAGGGCTCTTTCAAATAGGGCTCTTATCATCGGGCTCTTTAGAATAAAAGTCTTCTAACCTCTGCTCTAAACAGTCTGATTTGGTAGCTCTCAGATAGAAACTAGGAATCAACTTTGACATGTTTTTTTGCAAGACTATGAGGCAGTTTGCAGGAACTATGAACAACTTTCTCTTCCCACTCATCACACTGTCACACCCCCTCTATCAGCAAATCTTGTTGGTTTTATCCTCAAGCAATGTATAGAACATGACTTTTTTTTTTTTTTTAACATGTTTACTGTTGTCAACTTAATCCAAGTCATCATCGTTTCTTGTTTGGATTCTTGTACTGGCTTCCTATCCGGTCAGTCTGCTCCTGCCCTTGCTTCATACCATTCATTCTCAACACAACAGCCAAGGAGAATGTGTGAAAACCTTAGTTCATGTAACTCCTTTCCTCCAAACCCTCCAATGATCTCTCTACTCCTCATCCTTTCTCACCACTCAGCTACGTTGGCTTCCAGCTGTTTCTCCTACACTCCCCACGCACTCTATCCTCAACACCTACACAGACTGTGTTCTCCAAGTGGTGTATCTTCCCCTAGAGAATGACGTGACTTCCAGCTTCGTCTTCCATAGGTCTTTCCTTAGCCACCACCTTCTTAGTGATACCTTCTGTTGAGACTTCATTTAAAATTTTAACCTTCCTGTTTGGGGCTACCTGTCTCCCTTATGTCTTCCAACATGCTGTACACTTTGCTTCTTTACTTTGATTAGGGATCACCTTTCCCACCTGAAGGCACCATGGAGGCAGGGATTTCTATCAGGTTGCTCTATCCTTAGATTCTAGAAGAGTGCCTGGCTGGTGGTAGGTTCTCGATAAATATTTCTTTACCAAAGAAATGAGCACCAGGCTCCCAGTTTGTACTTGACAGATAGTACATGACAACTATCAAGCATTTCTTGTGTGTAGAAACAGTTGCCAGGAGTAGGAATATAAGACCCGCCTCTGGAAAGGGGTGCAATGTGATGAGAGGAAGAATAAAGCAGCTATTTCAATCTCTCCAATGACTTAATTACAAAAGGCCTTAAGGGAAGGAGAGGAGAGGATGGGTACAGATGTGAGAGTGGGTACATGGATGAAAATCCAGTTGAAAATGTACAGAAGAGATTCCAGGAAACCGCATTTCACAATCGAGCTGTTCCCTGCCAGAGGTGGATATGCTCACTGCAGGTTCTACTGTTCATCAACCGGTTGGGGAGTTTGAAGAGACTGGATCCCCAAGTTCAGGAAAGGGAAAGTGAGCGGGGTATGACTAGTGGTGGTTCAAATTCACTCTTTAGGAAGCATCAGTATTAGAAGGGAATGTAAAGCAATTTTAGATAGACTTGAACTGGATTCCTATAAAGTAAGAGGAAATGGAGGTTTTCCTCTCACCTTAATCTTCTCATTCAAAAAACTCATCCGATTTTACGTATGTAAAGCTTTATTTTGTGGATTGAATAGTAAGCTATTTTTACAAGGATGTCGATTTTAACCACTAAAGGATACTTTTTAGAGAGAAAAACAAAACCAAACTGCATTGTTTATCTGTTCTCCTGCAGATGGAGTGTTTGACTAGGTCTCCAAGGGGTGTGTGAGATGCTACGCCCCTCAGTTAATTTGATCGTTTGAGTAAATGTGAATTCAGAAGCAATCAGTGAATATTCAGTTCAATGTAAGAAACATCACCTCCATATTAAGTTTGTGACATTTCCGAAAGGAATGGTTAATGAATGCCAAAAGAGTTGAAGCTTTTAAAGCATTTTCAATTTTAAAATCTAAATTATTGTCAGAAAAATCAGTTCCTACACATTTTGAGATTCTTAAAAGGTAACACCACAAAGAACTCAATTCCTATTCTATGTGAAATCCATTCTGTCAACTCCAACCGGCCACAAGAACACAGGTGTTATTTGGGGACTTCTTACACTGGCTGGAAAATTGGGCCAGATCAGGCAAGGAAAGGCAACTTCTAAGGTCCCTTCCAAAACTACGATTATTTAAATCCTATTATTTTATAGTGAGATAATCTGATTATTCTAATGCCCTCACCTCCCATTTTCCTGCTTAACTATGTCCTACCTTAAATCAGTTTATTGACAAGGGAGAGTGAGACTAATAACTGTCAAGATGACAGATTGAACTTTCAGACTACAGGCTTATAATAGTTTTATGTGAACATGAGATGACAGTAACAGGTAATATTTCTGTAGCAGTTTCCATTGTACAAAGCACTTGCAGGGCCATTATTTCGTTTGATATTTCCTCAACTCTGTGATTCAGTTATTACTATCACAACTCATTTCATGATAGAGAAGTGGAACTGAGATGTTCCTCCAGACATACGGCCTGGAAGTCTTAGAATCAAGAATCAGACCCAGTTCTTCAGAGTCCCTTTCTCTCTACTACAATATCTCGATGTCATTTGCCCTCACCCCCTTCTCCCCCCATGGAAAACGATCCTGTGAGGGAGAAATAATGTTGTTAGCCCTTTCTACAGATAAAGTCACAAAGATGGTAGGTGATAGAAGTGGGAATTAAATCTGGGCGTACTGCCTAAAAAGCCTGTGTTCTTTCATCTATAATGTATATTCAACAGTGGGTGGTCTTTTTGTTGTTTGTGATGTGAGGAAGACCTAAAAATATAAAGGCAGCAGTTGGGGCTAAACGGATAATGAGAGAGGATGAAATCAAGAAAAGCACGGAATCCAGGCTTTCTATCATTAGGCCACTGACTAGCCCACCCCACCCCACCCCACCCCGCACCCCCAACCCCCAGCCCCACTTAGCTCTAAGAGATGTTGATACAGGAATGAAAATTGAGACCTCCAGGGAAATTAACGCAATGTATGGGGAAACCCCACGTCTTTCTGCTTCGACATCTCTTGTCTTCCTTCCCAGTTAGTCTGCAAGTTCCTCAGAGGTCACAACACTCTCTTTTGTCTTTGTATCTCACACATATAATAAAAATAGCTAACAGTTGGTAAGACAGTAAAGCTCTTTAGTGTTAAATGTAAAACTCTTTATATCTATTGGCTCATGTAATCCTCATCATAAGCCTGTAAAATAGGAAGTATTACCCCTTACCTTCTCTTCTTTTTAAAGATAAGGAAATGGGGTGCATAAAGGTTAGGTAACTTCCTTAAGGTTACAGAGCGAGTATGTAGCAGAGAAGGAAGGAAAGGAGGGAGGGGAGGCTGTGTGGGAGAGGAAAAAGAGGAGAAAGGAGGGGAGTGGGAGGGATAGAAAGAAGAAAAAACAAAAGGAAAAAGAGAGAAAGGGAAGGAGGAAAAAAGGAAGGAAGAAAAGAAGGGGGAAAAGGAAGGAAGGAAGGAAGGAAGGAAGGAAGGAAGGAAGGAAGGAAGGAAAGGAAAGGAAGGAAGGAAGGAAGGAAGGAAGGAAGGAAGGAAGGAAGTCATAGGCTAGTGAGAACTCAATGTCAAGAGCCTCCAAGTGTTCCTCTTCAGGCCACGTGGTAGCCATTCAGAGACCACGTATGGGGGAGCAAGAGAGGACGGCTTTTCTACACCTCTTGACCCTTATAGTGCGTGCTGTCAGGAATTTTTCAGCAACCCCCCCTCCACCCACCATGCTTCCACAAAGCCAAATGGAAAGGAATGAGGTGTCCTGCTTGAACACAGACTGAAGTCCTACTTGCAGTGCAGCTCGCTTTATTTGAGGCTTTGACATGAGGCTATTCTATATTCAGGTCAAATCTGCACATGCTCATTAGAAGCTGTAGGTCATTCTGCTTAGGCTCAAAACCTGTTGCTTTTCCTTCGGTTTAATTTATAGATATTCTTTTCCTCCTCTGCAGTCTTTACAACGCCAGCAGGTTTGGGCTCCTTTTTGCAGGCATAGGGTCACAGCTGAGGTGTTGGGTCTGCGATCAGACACTTTGAGGGCACAATCAAGCTTCAGTCTCTTACTCGCTGTGTGATTGCTGGGCAAGTCTCTTCACTGCGAATTCAGTTGTTTACCTTTCACTGCCTGTGTTCTAGAGTTTTTAGAAAGAGATACTAAAATGCAAAGAAAAACATTTTGTAAATTGAGAAACACTTTACAGATTTAAGACAGGTATTTCTTAAATACCTGTCTTGAACATGAGAGACTCTTAACCCTAGGAAACGAACAAGGGGTGGTGGAAGGGGAGGTGGGTGGGGAGACGGGGTGACTAGGTGATGGCCCTGAGGGGGGCACTGGACGGGATGAGCACTGGGGGCTACACTATATGTTGGCAAATCAAACTCCAGTAAAAAAATATACAAAAAAAAAGAAGAAATACCTGTCTTATTCCTAAAGAATTTATATTTCTTCCTTGTTTTGTTTTGTTTTGTTTTTTTTGTGTGTGTTTGCCTCCTCTTGTTGTGCCCCCAATTATTTTTCAAAAAACATACACGCATGCGAGTGTACTATAAACGGTATTTGAAAGCACATGGTTTTCTTTCCTGCTATTTCCAATACACATTTCTGATGAACTCCTCTGTTTTTTCTTTACTTATAGAAATCTCTAAAAGCAAAAAACATCAAAAATAATGAGATGCGACTGAAGCCAGCTGGGCAGTGAACATAAATGTTGCAATGGAAAAGTAAGCTTCGTCTTCAAGCTGAAAACAATTCCCCAACAGACCTCAGTAGAAACTGGCCACTGCAGAGGAGGGGAAAAACCAACCTTGAAAGTTTTAACAGATAATACTTAACGGAAAACTATGATATGGAATTCACATGGTCTGTTCCTTTGTGCCCAAATTTGTATATATATTTTTTTGTTACTTAGGACATATTTATTTAATGTGCATACTTCTTGTGGTTCTTGTTTCCTCTTCCAACCATGAAGCAATTGAACAGTAATTTTATATTTCAGTTCCTGAGTAATAACCAGTTGGAAATAGGATGAAAGCTCACCAAATATTTTCAGTTTTTCAGAATTTGTTTTGCCGTTTTGCTAGAATTGTCATCATGCCTGCTAAAAATAACTTTAAAAAATAATTATATCTGAGAGTGATTTAAAATACCCCACTTTCTTATCGGATTGCCTTGGGGCTGTGAAAACGAGTTTGACTTCACATTTTCAGTTTGTCTGTAAATAAGTGTTCGAGGCTTAACAGCCAAAGGGACCCTGAGTCACAGGGATTTTCTAGAACTTTCTCCCCTGCACCCTAACAACCAGAGTTCATGAGGGAAATATCACCAAAGATCTGACAATATGCTGTAGTATTTTATGTACTGTATACCAGATAACCCTTTAGACCAATGCTTGTCAGGATTATGGGAAAATCATCTCATTTATGTATCACTATGTATTAAGTATGCAGGGACAATATTATTTTGCCTCTAGCAAAATGAAGAGAGAGAGGAGTTACCTTGTTAGTTACACAGGAATTTAATGGCAAGCTTTGGGCTTTGATCATAGGTCATATCTGTACAAAACACTGTTGGCTAATCTTCCATTTCATAATTATATTAGATATAAAAATTATTCATTGGTCTGGTACCAAAGAATTTCTAAAGACAACAAATCATGAAACATCTTTTCAACAGAAACTAAAAAGCCTACAGTAAGAGATCTTTCTCAAAATGTTTATATTCTGACAGTTTACATCCTCTTACCTTTTTTTCTTTTTAGGCAGAAATGAATCCTGATTTCCAAAACCCTAAAGAGTGTTTAGTGACTTGATGCGATGCTATAGTTTGTTATTTACAACTTCAGAAATTTTCTGAGATGGTTTCACCTTTACTTCTCTTGCTGGCTTGTGTCTATAACAAGAACTTTTCAAAGCTTATGTCCTCACATTTAATTATTGAATTCCATAGAGAATCCTCTCCTGATTCAGCAATGTTGGCAAACTCCTGAAACTCACAGGCCAGTTTTCTATTTTTCAAACAACTGTGAATAATTAGTGGTTTTTATTTGTTACTTTTAGTAAGCCCAGTTCTTTGATTGGAAAATCAAGAGAATGCATGTCTTAGTTTGGTTGGAAACCCTCGGGGTCTTTCTCGTGGACGTCATATATAAACACCCCAAACTTAATACAAATCCTTTTAGGTACTTTGCTTTCCAGCTCTCTTGCTATTGAAAGGTGTTCATCAACTTCACTCATCTGTGGAAGATTTTTAGAAGGTTCAAAATAAATTTTCTAATTTTCACTTGTTTGTGTGTGTGTGTGTGTGTTCTTTATTAATGTCCAACTATGGAATAATTCTCTTCTCATAAAAAACTAAGTTAAAATTCTTGAACTGCAATTGAAATCAGTTCTTCACTATCAAGAAGAAGGCCACACGTGCTAAAGAAGCCAAGAGAAGAGAGATACTGTCCTCCTGCCCTTCTGCCACAAGCAGGGACCTGTAATGCTGGACACAATGACCAAAGTTCACAGAATGGTGAGGCTGTAGAGATAGCTGCCAAGATTCCCAATTATTAATGTTGCCTTCCTCCTAACTGAATCAGGCAAGTAGTTTTGGAAGGGGATGGAAAGGAGTGAGAAATGGACAAAGGAAAATGTTCTTTTTTTGGAGATGTGTTCAGCTCTTATAATCAGGACTTTAATATACAAAGTGTGTGTTTTAAGATCAAAGTCCACAATAATGACACTTCCGGATGTCTATCCAAAGGCTTAAGACACATGTACTTCTAAAAGGAAGGGGATATATAAAATTCATGGGAATATATCCTGATAGGCTGGAATACTAAAAACTGAATCTAATAGAATGAAAGTGTAAAAATATTTCCACAATTTTACCACTTGTACTGCTTCGATTTGTACTAACCCTTCCCCTATTCTCCCTGCCAATCAATCTACTCTTAATGAAGTAGCCATCACGATCTCATTAAAACATGTATTATTTCACGCCACATTGCTTCCCACTTCACTCAAGAGTAAAAGCCAAAATTCCTAAAATGATCTACAAAGTCCTACATTATTTATTGCTGTCACCTCTCTGGCCTCTTCTCTTCTCACTCATTGAGCTCGAGTCATGCTGGCCTCCCCACTGCTCATCAAACACGCCAGGGTGGTCTTGCTTCAAGGCCTTTGCATTTTCTTTCTCTGGGAATGTTTTTTGCTCAGATATCCACACAGGTCACTCCCTCAGGTTCTGGGAGAATGCTCAACCAGAACACACTACCTCAAATCATAACCTCAACTCTACCTGGTTCTTCCTAACTCCTTCCACATTTTATTTTATTTTTCTCCTTAATAATTGATTCTACCTAACATACTATAAATCTTCAAATCCTGGAGGGGGGGCACTGGTTTATGCCAATACAGCTGGGATATGATTTGTTTTATGTGCTCTATATTGGTCAGAAGAAAGAGAAGAAGGGACTCAAGGGATTCATCTCAGCTCTTTCGACTAGACTAGCTCTTTCTCCACAGGCCAAGGGACCACTGCTATGCTTCCAAGGGCCACTATATATGTCTGTTTTGATTATAAATTGAGAAATGAGGTAACGGCCACTGGTACTGTCTATGGAACCAGTAGACTTACCGTGAGATAAACTTGGCCCAAAGGCTCTGTGTATTACTTGACCTATTTTATGAGAGGATCAATTTAAGCACTCTGTGCATGACTGTTATGGTTGTTTATTACATATTCTATCATTAGGGTTCTGAAGCCTCAAAAAGAATGGGAGTTAGCTACATACCCCATGGGTGACTGGAAACATACTTGTACTGAGGGGCAGTCAAGCCTCTTTGTCTTCTCTATTCTGATGTGACTGACACTCTTATCACCTTTTTGTCATTTTTTAGAGCAATGCAATGATTGGGCACATGAGATGCTGCACTTGGATGTCTGAAGCTTCCAGGGTTATCTTCCCTGCATAGTGCTCCAATCTGCTTTCTTCCCTTTATTAAAGCTAAATGAGCTTAATGCTGGGTGAGCTTATTGTGTCTGGCGTATTTGATTGACAACCTGAACGTGAAACTCATTTTAGGGGTCTTTTCCTTGCAAGAGGACAAAGGAAACAAAAATATTTTTTAAAAAAATAATAATTAAAAAAAAGTTAGGCACAACAGAAGAGATTGTTGATGAGATGGTAAACCTTAAGTTCTCATTTAGCATCAAAGAAAGACAATAAAATATATAAATGAGATGTTAAAAGAGGTTGAGATGAATTTAAGAAGACCTAGCATTTATCTAATTAAATCAGGAGAAATGAAGAGAGTTGTGCAAGGCTGAGCTGAGGCAATATTCGGAGATGATATGTGAGAATTTTCTAGAATTGATAAATGATTCTAATTTTCAGATTTTAAAAGTATAGCTTATCTCAAGAAAGATTAAAAAAAAAGTAATTTCCCAATACATCATATGATAGTGAAATTTGAGAAGATGAATACAAAGATAAGGCTAGGGCAATAATTGGGAAAACACTAGACTTTTCTAAGGTCAAAACAGAAGCTAGAAGCTGGGGTTCTGGGGGGGAAATTTTCAAGAACTTTGAACCAAATGAAATAATTTTAAAAAAGAAGAATAAAGGCTTTCACAGATAACCAAAAACAGGATTTGCAGTAACTTGGGCCGCCTGGGTGGCTCCATGGTTGGGCGTCTGCATTTGGTTCAGGGCTTGATCCCTGCCTGGGGATGATCCCCTGCATCCGGCTCCCCACAGGGAGTCTGCTTCTCCCTCCATCTGTGAATCTGCCTCTCTCCCTCTGTGTCTCTCGTGAATACATAAAATAAAATAAAATAAAATAAAATAAAATAAAATAAAATAAAATAAAATAAAATAAAATAAAATAAAAATAAAACAAAATAAAATCTTAAAAAAAAAGGATTTGCCGTAACTTGAATTCTCAGTACAAAACTGCATAAAGGATGTACTCCAAAAAAGAAAATACATCCAGAAATAAAGATCTAAGAATCAAGAAGGAATGGTATATTAAAAGAGAATTTACAGAATGGGAGAAGATTTTTGCCATATATACATCCAACACAAGAATTATATCCAGAACATATAAATAGCTCCTACAAACCATTAAGTAAAATGCAGACAACCTAATTTTAAGAGAAGAAAAGGACTTAAGCAGGCATTTCATATACAAGGATATCCAAACGGATAATGAGCATATGTAAATGTGCTCAAAATCACAGCAGTCTTTAGGGAAATGCAAATTAAAGCCACAATGACATATACCATTACAAATCCACCAGATGGCTAAAATGCAAAAACAACAACAACAAAAAAAAAAATAATAAGTTTTGAAAAAAGTGTGGAGCAATCAGATCTCACACTTATTGCTGATGGGAGTTTAATCTGATACATTTATTTTGGCAAATCACAGAACCTCCTCAAACAAAGCCTAGCCTGACCTGTGACCCAGAATTTCCACTCTTAGGTGTAAACCCAGCAATACTGACACATTCGCTCACCAATGAGACCTGCACAGAGATGTTCGTACCAGCCTGGCTCATAATAGCTCCAAACTGGAAACGATCCATGCCCACGAGCTGTAGAGCAGACAAATTGTGGAAATTGAGGCAGCAACGATGATACCGCAACAGCATGAAGATATTGGAAAGCCATGATGCTGAATGGTAGAAGTCAGACACCAAAATGGCATAAGCTGGGGGCGCCTGGGGGGCTCAGTGGGTGAAGCATCTGACTCTTGATCTCGGCTCAGGTCGTGACTTGAAGTTGGTTAGACCAGGCCCCGCACTGGGCTCTGCGCTGGGCACGGAACCTGCTTTAGACTCTCCCTCCTGTACCTCTGAGAAAAATACTATATGCTGTATGATTCCATTTATGTTCATTTTAAGAACAGGCAATACCATTTTGTTAAATAGGAGGAAGTACGCAGCATTGGAGTTGGGAGTGACTGCGAGGGGTACAGGAGAACTTCCCAGGGGCACCAGAAAGGTTACAAATCTTCATCTATGGTCTGGGTACTTGGGCATACACATAGGCACAAGGTCATCCAGCTTTACATGGAGCAGTGGTGCATTTCACTCATGTGTGTGATCAAACAAGAACATGATGAGAATAAGTTTCAGAATAGTACTTACCCCCGGGGTAAAAGTTGAGGAGGGATTGGGATGGGAATCTAAGGGCCTTCAAATAACTTACAACATATTGTGTCAATAATCAATTAATTCTTGTCTTATAATACAAAAGCTCAGAATAAATTTCGAAAAATAATATTAAAATAAATTTATTTTAATATTTATCACCATTGAACAAGTACAAAGCAATACAATTTTAAAGTATATGCAAAGTAAATAACAGTAAAAAAACAAAGAAAAATGGAATATATTTTTGTATTTACTTACTTTTACAACAGCTTCGTAGAGATTTAAGTGACATACAATAAACTGCACATATTTACAATGGAAATTTTGATTAATTTGGACATATCTTTAAGCTCTAAAACCCTCACCTCAATAAACACAATTAACATACCCATAGTGCCAAAAAATTTCCTTGCATACCTTTACATTTGCTGCCCCTACTTTTCTCTGTCCCTCCTTTCTGTCTTCTATCACTATAAGTCAATTTGTATATTCCAGTGAAAAAAATGGAGTCATAGAGTCTATACTTTTTTCTTTTACTTTTTTATTAGCATAATTATTTTGAGAGTCATACATGCTGTATTGCATATATTAATTGTTTAACCTTTATTTTACTGAGTAGCATTCCACTGTGTGGCTATACCACAAGTTGTTTATTCATTCACCTCCTAATGAATATTTAGATTAGTTCCAGTTTTTTTGCCATTAAAAATAAAGCTACTAGGAACAATTGTCTACGAACCCTTTTGTGGATATGTGCTCCTATTTCTAATGCATAAATATCTAGGAATAAGATGTCTGGGTCATATGGTAGGTATATATTTAACTTTTTATGAAACTCTCAAAATAATTTTTCCAAAATTATTCTATGTTCATTTCAGTCAGCTGCATATGGGATTTCCAGTTGCTCCATATCATGATGTATGTTCAATCCTCTGTATGTGTGTGTCTTGCATGCTGCCACTATACACAATTTTCAGTTACCATGATTTAGTTAAATACACCAAATAATAACAGTCCCCTAACAACATGGTTAAAATTTTAGAATCACAGTAAGTGAGCTAAGTGTACAAAGTGCAAACAGGGCTGCCAGCTCTTCATTCCGCAAATCTCTACGTAAAGAACACACATGTACATATTGATCAGTGACTAATCACGTTACTTCTTTGAAAGTATGCTGGTGGCCGCTCACACACTGCACATCTGTTATTCCTTGTGTTCACACAGGACAGGACAGCAAAGCATGTAATCGTGCTGCTTCCTGGTCCCCCAGTGATAAACTCATCTGACACTTTAGAAAATTAGATAGTTCAAAATAGGTGTCAAAGGGGCCAACAAAAATGCATGTTCAGCAAAGAAATGAAAGACAGTAACACTGGCAGTGAAATTTGAGTGGGACATGAATGTAGTTGGGAACAGTAGGTTAGGGTGGGTGCCATCAGAGACTCTAAGCACGCAGCCAGGCAACCTGGTGAAGGCCACCCCAACAGCATGAAGGAGAACGAAGCGGAGGAGGTGGTGACTGCACAAGTCTGCATGTTAGAGGAACTCTCTGAGATATTTCACAACATTGAAAGGATGCGACACTGGAAGCCATCCAAACTTAGAAAGGAAAATGACAATTCACCAAGGTTTGCTCACTCTGTATTGTAAGAGACACCGGGAGAAGGAGGCAAGGACCGACCACATGATTCTTTTACAAAGAAATACGACACCTTAATTCCCCACGTTCCCAATGCTTTCACTTACGGTGTATTAGACAAATATTAGTTTTGCTATTTTCATTTCCTTATACATTTATGACAGATAGTAAGTTGTTTGCATGCTTAGTCAAAATTTGCAAAGGTTATGGGACCATTTTAAAGGTTCTCATTGACTGTCAAGATCATTGCACAATCCCAGCTTACACAATCATTTTTATGGTTCCTTGCCACCATGCAAAGCAAGGACTGAGGATCTAAATTATGGAGGCATATAGTTCAACTTCGGCAATAAATACCTCACAGTGTCAAAAATAACTATGGGAGAGTGGTACAACTATATTAAATAGAAAGTGTTACCAAAATAAGAGATGAACGATTAATAACTCTTTGAGAATGATACCGTGGAAGGGAACATGTAAGGCTGGACCGACTAATGTCCAGGAGTCCACAGCTCCTTCTCGCTGCACCAAAATCTCCTGCTTCCCAGTGACGATGTCTATTTCCCATTATTCTAAGGCCATAAAGAGTCATTACCCATGATGCATTACTACCTTCTAAGTGTGCCTGAAGTCCATGTACTTCTCTCCATCTCTTTCTTGCCTTTACACCCACTCCTCTCATCCCATCTTAGTTGGGCTAGTGCACCGCAGAGGTCAAACCTCTCCTCGGTCAGTTCTGCAAGACTCATTCAAGCAGACACCATCGTTCCTACCTCTTCCCTTCCACCAAATATAGTACATATGGTGCAATAACGTGTCTTCAGTGTTGTGAATACTTGTGAATATTTTCACTGGGTTCCTGGTAGTTAGGTCTTTGAATCTGCAGTGACACATTGTAAAATACACAATACATGTTTTTTTAAATAGATGAAACTCTAATGCTGTATAAATTCAATGTAGTATGTTGCTTTTAACTTAGATTTGTACCTTGAGCTTTCTCTTGTCTCGAGGGCCTAACATAATAGTTGAACAAAAGTGTGAAATGAAGAACTTTGTTCCCTGATGAATAAAAGTCAAACTCGACCAGTGGGGCATTGTTCAAGACAATGTGTGATCCTGGATTCATTTTTACAAGACATGTGAAAAAATGAGAGAACTAAAAAATTGTTGATATATTTAGAACATATTGCCCAGGGTATAAATTTAGTGTGTATATATGAAAATTTGATAAACACTGAGAGCATTGGTTTTGTTTGATTTTTTTTTTTTAGTTTGAAAGCTAGTATGGCTTTATTGGAATCAGATTTTTAAAAAAGATTTAAGGCCAAATGAGTGCCAAAAATAAAATGGTTATATGTTATAATAGAAATATTAAACTATAAATTTAACACACTGACTGATATTTAACAACTGTAAGTTTTTTACCTTCTGTATCTTAGATTTAAATAGATAAAGCAAGAGATTTTGCAGAAATGGTAATAGGAAATTCTACAATTATAATGGGAGATTTTTAATATACCAATCTCTATAGTAGAAGAAGCTGATTTTTTAAGAAACGTTTTTAAAAAATATTTCTTTTATTTATTTGACAAAGAGAGAGAACACAAGCAAGGGGAGAAGGAGACGGAGAAGCAGGCTCCCCACTGAGCAGGGAGCTCAAAGTGGGGTTGGACCCCAGGACTCTAGGATCATGACGTGAGCAGAAGGCAGACACTTAATGGACTGAACCACCCAGGTGTCCCTAAAAAAAGTTTTCATTAACTTGATGAAATGGACTTATTGAGAACATGTTCTTTGTGCAATTGTCTACATACTGGGTCATAAGGCAAATCTTTTAAAGGATTGAAATAATACAGAATGTGTTCATTGTACTAAGATTGAATAGAACTACCCTATGATCCAGCAATTGCACTAAGATTTTACCCAAAGAATACAAAAATACTAATTCAAAGGGTTTACATGCACCTCGATGTTTATGGCAGCACTGTCTACAACAGCATTGATTTTGAAGTCAGATTGAGCTGAATTCAAATCCACCTTTGTCACTTACTAGTTGCATGATCACAGGAGTGGGAGTCCATTTCTTTACCCAAAAAATGGGGTGGGTGGCAAGAGCTATTGACATCTATCCCCAGAGTTGTCATGGAGATGAGGACTGACAGCAGATGCAGATAGGCACCACCCAGTGACTGGCACTTGAAATGTACACGGTCAACATTCGCCTCTTTTCTTCACTTCCGCTCTGTCTTTAGCTCGCAATTCTGCTTATGTTTTCAGTATCAATAACATATATATCAGCAATATTGGAAATAATCTTTTAGAGCATGAATTATGTTAGTAGCAATAATTTGTTTCCTGACACTTTTTAATTGCTATCCAACTTCTGATTTTTAATTGTAGATTGACCATGAAAAACACAAAAATATACTTTGGTGCCAAGTGATTATTAGCTATTATTATTTCTTTGTATGTGTATGAGCCCTCATTGGCGGATTATGTGTTATCCAGGATCGAAACCTGTTATTCCTATTACCTGATTTCCAACAGTTGAATAGAATAAACAATGATTTGAAATCTATGACATTTTTATCAGTTAAAATAATGGAGCATTATCTGCAGCAGGAATCTTAAAATATCAGTTTAATTTTTAGGGCTAACGTTAGCAAAATTAAGTCCAGTCTCCTGTGTTTAGCAAAGTTACCACCCTTCTAATGACAGGTAAAGCAGCTGAACACTCTTTAGCATTTCAATATTTTAAATTCTATAGCTCATATACCCAAAGTTATAAATAATGGTGTCTGTAGTGTATGTGTATACTATATATACATATGTATTAAAACTAATGCTTAGATTGAGGTTTACATTGTTTCCCATTTTTATTTTGTTATTTTTTTTTTTTAAAGATTTATCTACTTATTTATTTTAGAGAGGTGGGGAGGGGCAGAAGGAGAGAGACAGAGAATCTCAAGCAGATTCCCTGCCCAGCGAGGAGGAGCACAACTCCTGAGGCTCAATCTCATGACCCCAAAATCATGACCTGAGCTGAAACCAAGAGCCAGATGCTTAACTGAGTGAGCTACTCAGGTGCCCCTATTTAATTTTTTCTTATTTTAAAATATGATGCAAAAATTTATAATTTTATCTATAAATAAAATATCTTAGGAATTAACTAACTTTCTTTTTTTTTTCGAGGCAGTGTGTAATATTTCATTGAGCCTGGAGAGCTTTCGATACGGAAGAGGGAGTCCTGGTAAAGGGGCAGATGGCAGCCATGCAGGCCCTTGAGAACCATCATCAACAGCTGGACAGATAGCTGAGAGGAAGGGCAATTTACAGAGCTTGTGAAAACTGTTTCATTATTTTATTTTATTTTTATTTAATTCAAAATCCCTGCCCAAACTTCTGTCATGTGACTGGATGCTAAGCAACAATGGAAATGAAGAAGGGGTTGATTATAGAAATGACCACTAGATGTTGCTAGTCATCTAGTTTATAAATCTAAGCAGCTCTATTTTTCCAAAGCTTGCGTCTCCCTTTTCTGCACCAATATTTTTCTTTCTTTTTCTTTCTTTCTTTCTTTCTTTCTTTCTTTCTTTCTTTCTTTCTTTCTTTCTTTCTTTCTTTTCTTTCTTTCTTTCTTTCTTTCTTTCTTTCTTTCTTTCTTTCTTTCTTTCTTTCTTTCTTTCTTTCTTTCTTTCTTCTTTCTTTCTTTCTTTCTTTCTTTCTTTCTTTCTTTCTTTCTTTCTTTCTTTCTTTCTTTCTTTCTTTCTTTCTTTCCTCCTTCCTTCCTTTCTTTCTTTTTTCTTTCTTTCTTTCTTTCTTTCTTTCTTTCTTTCTTTCTTTCTTTCTTTCTTTTTCTTTCTTCCTTCCTTCCTTTCTTCTTTCTTTCTTTCTTTCTTTCTTTCTTTCTTTCTTTCTTTCCTTTTTATTGAAGTATAGTTGGCATACAATGTTATTTGAGCTTCGAGTGTGCAGCATAGTGATTCGATAATCCTATACCTTATGCTTCTTCACAAATGTGTTCCAGACACAATATCTAATCCAATGCTAACTTTCAGTAAAATCGGAGCTTATAAAAAGCTAAAACTTGTACCATCTCCAAGTTAAAAAATAATACTTTGCACTCGCCACTCAATCTCTTTTAATTATATCTTAAAAGGTAATAACTAGTTTATACAACCTCAATCTGGAATATAGTGATGATTTCTATGAAGTTAGTCTTAGCATAATTTTTAATTAATGGGTATAACCTGCCTCCTTCCATACCCATATTAATTTGGATACTTTTGCCTTGAGGATTACAAATGATTCAATAATAATGTTTTAAGTTGGTCCAACAGGAACTATTTATTCTGGAACTAGGCTAAATGAGTAACTTTCAAACTTTCAATTGCAGCGTGCTTCTGTATAACCCGGGAGCTGAGGAAGGCCTGGTATAGAACGTTAGGATTTGGGAAAAGGATTTGCGGCTATGTCTGAAATCCACAGACCTTGACGGGCAAAATTCTGGTAAAACTATTGTAATTATTGCTTCCACTGTCAGGCAAGGATTTGCGCTTGACTTCTTTCTATTCAACAGAAACAGAGGCAGCAAAAGTCATGAGCCCCAGGAAAGGAATAGAGAGGCTTCCTATTACCTCCAGGTCAGTGAAAGTCCAAGGGGTCTGCTGCCTGAAAACCCCACGGAAAGAGCAGGATGGGTGTAGGAAGGCCATGAAGATGCCCAGTACCATTGTTGCAGAAACACTAGATGACATCTCTAGAGCAAGTCACACTTCCTTTTATTAAATTATGTATCACAGTGATTTATATCTGTGATTGAACTCTTAATTCATTACCAGTCCAGGCTGTACAATGTAAAATGTATCAAAGAATCTGGAGAACCTGTAAAATCAGGAGCTTTGTGGGGAAAACATAAATCAGACAACGCTGTCCTGTAGGGTAGCAAAGCCACTAAGAAGGGGTCTTTATCTCCAGTAATAAGAACCCACCGTGAGAGGTCTTTTAGGAGAATTTTTTTTTTTTTTATCAACGTTACAGGAATGAGTGTTGCAGTTCACAAAGAGGGACCAGCGTTTTGCTTGTTCAGCTTCATAATATTAAAATATTAAAGATAAGGTGGAAATAAATGTAGAGTGATTGACTTTTGTCTTACCTTCCCTAATTTTCGAGTTAGGATAATGAGATAGCATCTGCCATCAAATCAAGTACATGAGTTCACTCTGTAGAATAAATACTTTGGGAGACATTGGTGACTTAAGCTTCACTCTTTGAAAATATGAAATGAAATTGTCAGAATTTTAAATTTCTAAAGATTTTCTCATCGAATGTTTAATTTTTACTTATTTTTCCCCCACGTAATAATGCTCACTATAACACAATACCAGGTAAAAGCAACGTTTAGAGCCATGACTAAACAATGCTGGAAACAGAGTCAAAAAGCAAAGAAGCTGAGGCAAAATTTCTGCTAGAATCCGGCAACCTTTCAAGGAGAAGTGTTTTACTAAAATCAAGGAGCATGTAGAATGTGAAGCATCCTTGAGAAAGAACTTGAATTCCTTCTTAAAAGTGTGACAGTTTTCAAGTGGCAATCCACCCAAAAGCTAACTTTTTCGATCCAAAGGACAGGATTCTTCAAGGGAGACTTTAAGTTAAAAAAATAAATAAGTAACTATTAAGGTGAGTGAATAGTGTTGCAACTGGGTAAATCCTTATGCCTGTGCTGTCGGCTGTCCAGCATGCACCAGGAGCTTTCCCTGCCCTTGTTTTTGCGTCCTATTATTTCTGACACTAATTTCCATGAGATGAAATCTTTTTTTTTTAATTTTTTTTTCCATGAGATTAAATCCTATCCATCCTTTAAGACTGGGGATCTATGTCATCTTAAGGAGGCTTCCTTGTGCCCCCAGAGCTGAGTTAATCATCTCCTTTTCCTCCATACTCCTCACTCCCTAAGGACTATTTATTTACCTGTTTATTTTTCCCATAGAAGGTTAAAAAAAAAAAAATCTTTTTCCTCCCACTCTTTCAAATTCTCGACTGCAACCCCTGTAACAAAAGACAGGAAAACAAAGGAAAAGCATGTGAATTTATTTTTTTTATTAATTTATTTGAGAGAGACAGAGACAAAGAGAGAGAAAGAGAGTGAGCAAGGGGAGGGGCAGAGGCAGGGGAGAGAGAGAGAGACTCTCCACCAGCCTCCCTGATGGAGGCTCAAACCTAAGAGCCTGAGATCATGATCTGAGCTGAAACTAAGAGTCCAAAGCTCAACTGACTGAGCCACCCAGAGGCCTCAGCGAATTTATTTAATATAAGTTTTATGTGACATGAGAACCTTCATCAGGAGATGGAAATCCAGCTGGCTAAACCTAAGTGGTTTTACGCTGGGTTTGAGGAAGAATGGAAAGATTTAATAAGACAAAAGATAAGAGGTAAATATACTAAACTGAGGGAAATTTCTTAATAGGATTGTTCATATTCCCCTTGTCTGGGAGATCAAGATGTTCCTTTCCTCTTGGTGTAGAAAGGGCACCTCTCATGTGAGGGTTGGGTGACCTGCTTCGGGAAGCATCAGAAAGTCCTTCCTGCCACAGCCACTTTTCAGATTCCTTCCGCCTGAAATATTCAACATTTGCATTCAGCAACAAATGTGGCAAAGGTGCCACATTTGGGGGGTAGTGTGTCCTGATGCTCACCATTCCATGCAGTGAACCAGGACTCGATTCTCATTGCTCTCCGCATCTCCGAGTCCCTAACCAGCCAGACTGACTCCCTTACACAGTAGCTGCTTCATTCCTGCTTCTTAATGGTGAACAAACAGTAACATAAGATGTTACTGATGGCAGATGGCAGTGCCTGCTTTCCCTTTGGAAATTGATGCTAATAGCACACATTCTCTGCCTCCCCCCAGGAGGCCCTTGGGGAGCATTCAGTGCTCCCCCTTTGCTCATTTAATAGGCTTTATCTTTAGAATAGTTCTAAGTTCACAGCAAAATTGTTTGGAAAGTGCAGAGTTCCCATCTATCTCCGAATCCCATAGGTGCACAGCCTCCCCTGTGATCTACACCCTGTGCCCGTTTGCTACAGTTGATGAACCATCAACATTTGCTACAGTTGATGAACCTACACTGATAGATCATCATCACTCAAAATCCAGTTGTTTCCCAAAGTGATGAACCTACATGGACACACAATTAGCACTCAGAATTCATAGTTTACATTAGGGTTAACTCTTGGCGTTGTACATTCTATGGATTATGACAAATGTGTAATGACATACATCTGCCAATACAGTATCGTATAGAGTAGTTTAATTGCCCTAAACGTTCCCTGTGCTCCAACTGTTCATCCTGCCTTCTACCCTAACCCCTGGTGTGTTACATTTAGATCCATTCTGAGTTACTAGATTCATTTTTGTGGATGTGAATGTCCAGTTATTTCAGTGCTATTTGTTTAAAAAAGTCAATCTTTTTTTTCTCCCATTGTGTTTTCTTTGTTCCTTCGTCAAAGATCAGTTGACTTTATTCGTATGGTTCTTTCTGGGCTCTCTAGTCTGTTCCATTGATTTGTCTATTCTTTGAGCAATTCCACACCGTCTTAGAGTAGGTCTTGAAGTCAGGCCGTGTCAGTCCTCCAACTTTGTTCTTCCCCAATATGGTGTCGGCCAATGCTTTTTTCAATATACCACAGCTACTGATCAAACACAGGGGAATAGAATAGTGAGTCTACAAGTGAATTTAGTAAGGACTGCGGAGTCTGCATAAAAGGATTTTGAGACATGAAGTAAGTTGCAGGGTTGCTGGCAACACAAGAAAGAGGAAGAGAGGAAGGATGACACAGATTAAGACGCAGAGCACAGAAAAGCAAAAGTGAAATTCAGTCTTCCTACAGCCACAATTGGATGAATAAGGAGTTGATCTGTGATTTGAAGAAATTGGAGAGAGAACCATAAAACACATAGATAGAAATATGACTTAACTATTTCATTCTAACTTAAAATTGTCTATGTATGAGCCAGCGTTCAGCTCCTAGCCACAGCCTTCCCTCAGCTTGGTTGGTTAGACTTCAGCTTTGTCTTTGTCTTAACCACACAACGCCTATAATTTCCTGTATACATTTCTGCAAATGAGCTAAAGTTTGAGGATCCTTCGAAAGTAATCTGAGTGCAAGATCCTTCTAGAATCCCCCTCCCTAAACTTTTGTAGTTTATTTTTAATATGACAGAATTTTTTTTTAATTCTCTTCTATTGACTTTCCAGAGTTTGGGGAAAAGAACACATTGCATCATCCATGTATAAAATATTTGAATATTTTATTAAATATTAAATATTAAATTAAATAAATTATACCTATAATAAATAAAATTGGCATTAAAAAATAGGTTCGAAGGGGTGCCTGGGTGGCTCCCCCAGTTGAGTGTCTGACTCTTGGGTTTGGCTCCTGTCAGGATCTCAGGGTCATGGGATAGCACCCCGCCACCTGCTGTGCGCTCAGAGGGGAGTCACCTTGGGCTTCTCTCTCTCTCTCCCTCTCCTTCTCCTTGCTCCCTCAAAAATAAATAAATAAATCCTTTTTAAAAAATAGGTTCAGAAAGCCACCTGAAATGTAAGACTGCAGAAAG
The DNA here is from genome assembly GCF_053574225.1 of Canis aureus. Taxonomy (NCBI): domain Eukaryota; kingdom Metazoa; phylum Chordata; class Mammalia; order Carnivora; family Canidae; genus Canis; species Canis aureus. The sequence goes on along the minus strand of NC_135611.1, from coordinate 66,854,774 downwards.
AGACTTCTGTTTGTTTGTTTTTTGTTTTGCACAATATCCTTCCCTGGCAACTTCCACAGTAACTCGATGTAAGTACATTTTTTTTTGCTAGATTTAATGAGCGAGGACAAACTGATGACTGATGGTTATGATTAAGTTTTGCACCCTAACTTTTGCTCTATATTTCGGGGACAGCTGAACTTGGATTTCAGCCCCCATGACCCCGGTGCGATAAATCTCATCCTCAAAAGGCATCCAGGTCAGAGATCCCTTAGCCTCGAAGCTGTATATCTATCTATATAGTGTCTTTTACTCAAGTAAGTTCATCCTTAACTTTGTGTTGGTGCCTATATTTGTCATTCCTTTATTCCTTTTGGTAAATATTTCCACTTCAACTGTTATTGCTTTGGTTTTCTTTATGTTAATTGAATTTATGAATGGTATGTTTTTCAATTAACATTTTTATCATTTTGTGTTTTAGTATTATAAATGATTAATTTCTTTCATGGTTTTAATCTTGTTTTCTATGAATTGATTTTATCATTTAAACATGTTATATAATCACTCAGCTTGTTTATAAACAACAGCATGTATCGACATTCCTCAAACATCCATGCCTGGATTTATATATTCATACAAACAGTAATACCTTCTTACTTTGTTTCTTGTACTTCCATCCAGGTTATGGTCTAGAATGATGTAATTTCTCCTCCAAACCTGGATACTTTGTAAGTGAAAATTTGCCAGGCAAACTCCCTGTCAAGCAAACTACTATCTATGGATACCCTATTCCTAATGCATGTCTATCTCACTCTGGAGAGTTGATGGCCTGCTCCAGGTTAGGTCATGTATCAATACCTTTGTATTGTGTTTATATGTTGTATGTTAGGGGGTGATTTTCTTTCTCTTCTTTTTTTAACAAAATCAATTTGCCAACATATAGTATAACACCCAGCTGGGGAGTGATTGCCCAGGTAACCCTGTTTGGCTCTTGTGCATTGCCTCATTTGTCATATCATAATGCTAATTTTGATTCGAGAGTGGTCCGATCATATTTCAGTTCTGTGATTTAAAATATTCAGATGTATAGACATTTATTTTCCATTCCATCTTCAAGAGTTATATGCAGAAATTGGTGATAAATGAACTTCTAATTTTTTGCGTTTGGAGGGAGAGTATATGACTGGTTTTTTTTTACACATAGGTTTCTGCCTATTTTAATTTTTGAATGCTATATAATATTTTCTGCTTTTTGCCTCCTCAACAATTATTATATAGGTAAATTGGAAAATTTAATATTTCTACAGGAAAATTTAGGAATGAAAGTATGTTTTTGTATCAAGTAGAAAAGATGATCTAGAGTAATATAAAAATCCAATATTACCCATCACTAAAAATATTGCCAGCAACTTCCAGGGACAAACTATATGCAGTCCATTAGTTCCTAATAGGTCATCAAATTCCTAGAAGATGCTTGTAAATGTTAAACCACGGGGAAGAATCTGATTAATATTTATGCATCAGTAAAATCCCTCTCACTGAAAATTTTACACATATAATTTTACAATGTTATAAATGAGGGAAGAACACCATTTGTGGTTGTCACATGTATATATAAAATCTTTCATGTGTAAAGCACAGGAAAGAGTTTCAGTAGTATTAGATATATATCTGGAAGAATGAGCAGAAATGCTTTCAAAGCGGATCAGTATTCATAAAGGATAGAACCAGATTTGGGGGATGTGCTTAAGCTTTTTTTCCTGCTAGAATGAGAGCACTTGTGAGAACTGAGGAAAAAATATAGCATTTAATCTAATAATATTCCCTCAAAACTGAGTTACATAAAAGTGCAGTAGACTTGTGTTTTCCATAATGAAACTTAGACCATGTCTGCTTTCTACTTTTGACCAACAAATGTTCAGGTTTAAATACCACAAATTGTTTCTGATCAACCAATTTCACAATCATATCTATACAAAGAGGGTTAGCCTTGGCGGTCTTGAAATTTCAATTAACCTAAGCACCTCTTTCTCCATCCTTCAAGATGTGTGGCTGTAGGTTTAATTTGTGGAGAAAAGAATGGATGAGTATGTGTTAATATTTTGCAGAAAGTAATTAATAATGATACATCACTCTATACTAACGATATTACAATAATAACCTACATTTTCTTTATGGGAATCTCAATTCTTAGAAATGTGAAGTGCAATACACCAAATGCCTTACTTATTTTTAAATACAAACAGTTGCTCTCTTAAATATAAAAGAAATTACAATGCATTTGGGTTTTTTTGTTGTTGTTGTTCCTGTTGGGAAAAATGAATGGCAGCTAATTTTTGTTACAGTTTTGTTGTATATACATACAGTTGACCCTTGAACAACATATGGACCAGAGGCGCCAATCCCTTGCATGGTTAAACATCCATGTACAACTTGACTCCTTTTTAAAAATTTTACTATTTGTGGTTAGAGAGACAAAGAAAGGGGAGAGAGCGTGAGTGGGGTGGGGCAGAGGGAGAAGGATAATCTTAAGCAAGCTCCATGCCCTGTGCTGAGCCCCACATGGTGGGGGCGGGGCTCCATCTCACAACCAGGAGATCATAATCTGAAATCAAGAGTTGGACGCTTAACCATCTGAGCCTTCCAGGCACCCCTATAACTTGACTCCTTAAAAACTTAATTATTAATTGTCCACTGTGGACCAGAAGCCTTGTTGATAACATCAACAGTAAATTAACAAACACGTATTTTGCATATTGGATGTAATAAATACTGTATTCTTACAATAAAGTAAGCTAGAGAAAAGAAAAGGTTATTAAGAAAGTCATAAGGGAGAAAAAAATACATTTACATCTACCGTTCTCTATTTATCCATTCGTAAGTTTACCTCTTCTGTTGGCACGATGAATCGTCTGTCAGTGCCTACATCAGTATTGTCTAGGAACAAAACACCGTCAGTGGAAAGATAGTATGAAAAAGAAATTTAAATTTATTTACAGATAAATGATTCATGCATTGAAAATGAAGAAGAGGCAATGTCATTGCCTAATGGTAGCCTAGTGTAATTTGCACAATTTCTTCCTGGTAGCCTTGCCTGTGAACTAACGAACAGATCATTATGGCGTGCACTATTATAGTCATATTCCTGATACAATATTGGAAACATTGTTACACTTTTTTAAAAAACCACTTAACTGCTCTGATAGGCTGATACCCAGTTTCTCCAATGATGAGAGAGGGGCGTGCTGCACAGTACTGTCATTCTTTGAAAGCAAAGTTGTAAAACAGTATGAAAATGAATATATTATCAGTTTTGTATTAAATGTGCATAGGAAAGGGCAGGCTGTCCACTCCACACCAGCCTTATGCATGAGGCTCTACATGGTGAATTCTCAGGTGACAAAATGATGATAACACAAAAATGTCCCATAGAGTTCTTGCCCTACCGTGATTAGATTTTCATGCAAAGAGAATAAAACACACACAACAGATAAATTTACGAATAGATACATTTACTCATGAGCCCAGCAAGATGGTCACTGACTCTTCATGAAGCAGAAGTGGCTCATCATAAAGATCTTCATCCTCTTCATCTTCACAGCAAGTGGGTTGATGAGAAGGACCATGTGGAAGAGCAGGGAGGGCTGGGTGCTGCTCTCTCCGGGATGGCCGGGCAAGAAGAGGTAGGAGGGGAAGCAGGAGGGGCAGGCACATTCACTGTAACTTTCCAAAACCCAATCATAATCTTTGACTTTTTTGCTTTTTGGTTTCTCTAAAAATGTTCCTAGATGCTACCAATCCTTTCATCACCTGCTTTACTTTCAGTGTCCACCTCATAGAAGGGTCCATGCCATAGAAGAAACCAAAAGCTGTCTCAAATAATCAGAACCTTTCTGCCAGAAAGTCTAATGCCAATTTGTTTTCTGGCACTGTCTGTCCTATGTCTCCTTCCTCACCTCCTGGCCCTGGGTTGGAAGTGCTCATCTCTATCAAATCGTCTCCTGGTAATTCCTCTGATGTGGTGTCTGTTAGCTCCTGAATTTCTCCAAGATCCATATTGTGAAACTCTTTACCAACCCAACTTTTTTCTTTCCATATCCATGACCTCTTTCATGATATTCTTGATTGGCTCCATCATAAATACTGGGAAAGCATGCACAGCATCTAGCCATGGTTCCTTCCAGTAGTGATTTGTTGTTTGGGGGTTGCTGGTTTTCATGACTTTTTCTATGAGAATCTTGGCATCTTCAGTAGTATAATCCTTCCAGACTTTCATGATATTCTCTCCACTGGGTTCTGTTCCATAACATTGACAATCCTTTCCATAGAGTATAGTGTAGAATGAGGTCCTCATGACCTCCTGATCTAGAGGCCCAACTGGAGATATTATATTTGGAGGGAAGTAGACCACTTTGACACCCTTGGTGTTGAATTCATAAGGTTCTGAGTGGTCAGAGACATTGTTCAACATCCAAAGAGCTTTAAAAGACAGTCCCTTCCTGGCAAGGTACTTCTTGACTTCAGGGCAAAGTATGAGTAGAACCAATCCAGAAACGGTGTTCTTGTTGTCCAGGCCCTTTTGTTGTACAACCACAAGATAGGCAGTTGGGGTTTATCTTTTCTGTTCACGGCTCAGGGGTTGGCAGCTTTATAGATAAGGAAAATCCTGATCACGAACCCAAGCACATCTCCACAAAACAGTAGAGGTAGCCTATCCTAAATCCTGGTGCTCACTTCTTTTCCTTACTAACAAATATCCTTTGTAGCATTTTTTCCAGTATAGGGCTTTTTTTTTTCTGTATTAAAAACCTCTTCAGGCAGATATCCCTTCTCCTCAATGATTTATTTTTCCCCACCCCTCCCTCAGTGGTTTTCTTAGTAGCACTTGGGAATTGCCTGCTGCCTCTTGGTAGGCAGAAGCTGCTTCTCTTGTCATATTGACATTTTTTAAGCCAAACCTCTTTCTAAAATTATCAAACAATCTTTGCTGGCATTAAATTCTCCAGTTTTAGATACTTCACCTTCCTTTTGTTTAAGTGTCATGTAATAACTTTGCTTTTATTCCAAATCAAATTAGATTCCATAGACATTCCTTTCTTATAGCAATCCTGCACCTATATAACTTCATTTTCAATACGAAAATGAAAGTTGAAATGAAAATGAAAAACTTCATTTTCAATACGAGATAGAAAAGATATTTCACCAAAAGTGCAAGGTTTTCACTCCTGCTGGTGTAGCTTTATAGCTGCAGTTATGATTTAATACTGCATTTTAACATTTGTTTACATTTCTCTCTTCTGGGAAGGGCACCATGAACAGTGGATAAGTGTGTAAATTTTACTATATTTTAACTTTTTATAATAGATCTGTGTATTTTTATGGGAGTAAATGATAAAATAGACTAGTATCTACATATGTTTTATACATCATGACATATTTAACTTTTTCCTAATTTTTGTCAATATTTCTAGACTGTGTAGTTCATCTGTGAAGATTTTTAAATTGATGCAGATCTCCAAAATTTTTTCCAACGTGTTTTTTGAAAAAACATTCACGTATAAGTGGCCTGCACAATTCAAACCATGTTGTTCAAAGGTCAAGTACGATTTCTTTTTATTACTGTGTAATATTCTATGGCAGAGATGTACAGATTGTTTTTCCATTCAGCCACTGAAGCTATTTGGGTTTTTAGCTATTATAGCTTGAGGCTATTACAAATAAAATTTCTGTGAATATCTGTGTCCAATTTTCTGTGTTAAAATAAATGATCATTTCCCTAAAAGTTTAGTTGTACCTAAGAGTCATATGTCTATAGTAAGTCCATCTTTCCCTTTAATAGGAGCTGCCAAACTATTTTCCAAAGGGGTTGCACCATTTTACACTTCTAGCAACAGCATATGAATGATCCGATTTCCTATAACCTTACTAGCATTTGTGTTATTGCTATTTATTACATCAGCTATTATAATGGGCTTTTAGCGATACCTCGTTGTAGTTTTAATTTTCAATGTCTTCAGTGGCTAATGATGTTAAACATCTCTTCATGTGCTTATTTGACATCTGTATCTCTTTTTCAAAAGTCTGTTCATGTCTTTTGGCCATTTTTAATGAGATTGTTGTTGAGCTTTGAGAATTTTTTTGTATATATTCTCAATACAAGCCCTTTGTTGGATATGTGATTTGCAAATGTTTTCTCAGTCTGTAGCTTATCTTTTCATCCTCATAACAGAATCTTTTTAAATTTAGTTGAATCCAATTAATCATTTTTCTTTTTATGGCTTATCTTTTTATCTTTTTTTCTTTTTATCTTTTTAATTGAATCACAATCCTTCTTATTTTTGGTAAATCCGATTTCTCAACTTCCTTTTATGGATTTTCACCTTTAAATGATTTTGGAGTCAAGTCTAAGAGCTCTTTGCCTAGTTCTAGGTCTCAAATATTTTTTTCTGTTTGTTCTAGAAGTTTTATAGTTTTATATTTATGTCCTAGATCTACTTTAATTTTTGTATAAGGTATGTGGATCAGATGGAGGTTCACTTGTTTGCCTATAGACGTCCAAATATTTCAGTATTATTTATCCAAAAAGCTATCCCTATTAAATTCCTTTTGCAATTTTCTGAAAATTATTTGCACATATTTGTGCTGATTTATTTCTAGTTTTCCTGTTCTGTTCCACTGATCCCTATGTCTATTACTCCAATAGAACCACACTGACTTGATTACTGTGGCTATGTGGTAAGCCAGAAAGAACTATTTCTCCCACTTACTCTTCTAGTTCAAAATAGTTTTTAGCTATTTTAGGCCCTTTTCCTTTCCATCTAAGTTTTAGAATAAGATTGTTTATACTTAGAAAAAAACTCACTGAGATATTAAAAGAAATTTGTGTTAAACCCATAGATAAATTTAGGGACAACTAACATCTTTACTATATTGGATTTTCCAAACAATGAATATGGTATATCTTTACGGGTATTGATGTCTTTTTTTAAGAATTCCTTTGTTTATGAATAGTTTTTTTTTAAGATGTAAACCTAAGTATTTCATCTTCTTTAGAGCAATTGTAAATGGTACTTTACAGAAATTTTACTTTACATTTCTCAGTATATAGAAATGCAGTTGATTTTTGCTTGTTCATCTTCTATCCTGGGTGATTTTCCCATTATCCTTTTGTTATTGATTCCTGCCTTAATTTCACTGTGGTCAGAGAACATACTCTGTTTTAAAAATTCTTTTAAGTTTGTTAAGGTTAATTTTATTGTCCAGGCAGTGATCTATTTTTGTGACTTTCTCACTGGCACTTGAAAGGAATTTTTATTCTACTGCCATTGAGCGGAGTGTCTATAAATGTCCCTTAAGTCCTGAAGGATTTTTATGATAGCTGTTTTAAAATCCTTGGCAGATAATTACAACATCTGATTCATCTCAATTTTGGCATCTGTTAAGTGTAATTTCTCATTAAAATGGTGCTTTTTCTGGTTCTTAGTATGTGCAATGATTTTGATTGTATAGTAGACATTTTGATTATCATGTTAGGATACTCTTAATCCTATATAAATCATTTTAGCAGGGAATCACTCTGTGTAGGCTTGGCTTATGGATTCCAGTCAACTTTTGTGGGCTTGGTTCCAATGACAGTTTAGCTTTCTCAAGTCTTACAAAGTTATTTTGGTCTGTTGTGTTCTTCTGGTGCTATTGGGCTTCCATTCAATCTCTGCTGGTCCCATCTACAGGAGCAGAAGTCACTTTCTTGAGGCACCTAATGTCACCAAGGGACCATCTAGGTGGGGGCAAATGCTGCAGGTGTGAAGGTCATAGAGACACAGGGGGTCTTCATGTCAGTGGCCTGTTGGAGGATGGGACCACCCACTCATGCCTTAATTGTGGAATGGGAGCTGGAACGGCCTGAGGTTTTCTCCTGCCACTGCTCCTGCCTGTGTATTAGACTGCCTGCAGGTGTTCAGTATATAAAGAGTATATATGGTATTCTATCTTTCATAGAAGAAATGAAGGGGAAGTAGAGATAGATACATAAATACAGAGATAGGTAAATAGGTTGATTTTTTTACAAAAAGATAAAACCTCCTCAGAATGTATAAACCAGAAATTATGCAGTTGGTTCATCTTCTTGCAATTGGTTCATCCATCTTGTATGGAAATGGGCTGGGAAGGGGTAGGAAAAGGAATGAAATTTTAAGTCTATCTTTTTTATTGTTTTGGTGTTTAAAATGTTAGCAATTACATTAAAATAAATTAAATCAGAGAAGGAGACAAACCATGAGAGACTCCTAAGTATGGGAAATAAACTGAGGTTTGCTGGGTGGGGGATTGGGGTACCTGGGTGATGGACATTAAAGAGAGCACATGGTGCGGCAAACACTGGGTGTTATATACAACTGATAGATCGCTGAACTCTACATCTGGAACTAATGATGTACAATATGTTGATTAATTGAAATTAAATTAAAAAATAAAATTCAATGAATATAGGTTAAAATCAAAATTGAATCTTAAGATATACAAATGAACCTAGAAGCATATCAAAATGATAACACACATAAACACACTTGTACACACCTCTGATGGAAGGCCACACCACGCTACAAGCAGGCTAATTAGTTTATATTATTTCTATTGAATTTTACAACAAATTATAGCAAAAGTGAAGGAATCCTAGTTTTGTGCCTGGTGTCTGTGATGGAGTAAACCACCTCATGTCCTGGAAAATTGCATAATTTTATTTATTTTTATTTTATTTTTTATATTTATTTATATTTATATTTATTTATATTTATATTATATATAATATATTTATATTATATTTATATTTATATTATATTTATATATATTATATTTATATATATTTATATTTATTTTATTTATTAATAAAATTAAATAATTCTTTGGCTACTTCTGTTTCAGTGTCAGCAAGAATCTATATCACTATATCATCCCCTTTATATAAAGCATCAACTTCAGGTAAACCTGAAGATGTTTCAACAAAATGAGTGATAGGAGACCTATTGGATTTGACAAAGAACAAGTAGCTGAAAATATTTATTAGCTGCTTATTGATAGTCAACCAAGAAAAAATTATTGGCAATTAAACAAACTTTCAACTGATTTCACTACCAAGTTATATTAAAATTCTGCATAAGTAAGAAGGAGGTAACAATTAGTAGCCAAACTTTTCTGGGCCTCTCTCTTTACCCAATGCAAGGAGCACTGACAGACATCAAGTTTCATTTCAAGAATTGTGAAACTGGCATATACTCAAGAGAACTAATAACCATGAAGGGCAATAAAAAAGTTTAGATGTAGCCTTTAGTCATACTACCAACTTATGCCTAAAATTCAACTGAGTACTTCTAAATCAGTTCTCCCTCATGCTGTGTGTATCACTTTATTCTTCTCACCACAATCTATTTTCAACTGCTTCTGGAACATGTCTTACTAGAGTTGAAAAACTTGCATGGAAAGAGAAGCTATGTGTATAAAATAAAGCTACGTGTGTAAATAAAGATAAAGCTATGTGTGTCCCCAAGAATTATTTCATGTATATATGTGTATAATTGTGTGTTCCATTATTTCGTGTATGTACAGTTTTTGACAGGAATCAAGATGCTTCTGAATCAGAAGACAGACCATTCATTGCTCATAGAACTCAGTATATGAGCTCCAACTCATACACCACCTCCTCTTTAAAATCTTCTCTTATCTGATGATTCCATAGCTATGTGAAGCCTACAGATATTACTCCCTTTTCTGAACTTCTGTAACTTTGTTCATAATTTTTGAGACTTTTTTCTTGAAAAAAATGAAATGTTTCCTTTAAAATTTTCATTCTCCATAATATATTGGACTTACTTGATGTTCAGTAAATGGATAGTTAGTCAAAGAATCTATGAAAAAATGGATAAACCAGAAGATATATAATGTGATGTACATGTGGTCCCTCTTCCAGAAGAAATAAAATGTTAAACTTTCCACTACATCTAGATTCATGAGGTCAAAAACAGTTTAAAAATACCATCCTGAGTTCTTAGGATAAGTAATGCCAACATTGCCTAAAAGACTAAAGTAATATTATTAAATATATCATAATTGAAAAAAATATTTTTCTGACCTCATAAATTATGCATAACCCTTCTTACTCCACTGTCAGAATTCTCAGACATTAAGATATTTCATCCCCTTCTTCAGTCTTCTAGCCTTGCATATGCATCTAGTTCTCTTCTATGTATAAAATATAAATTGTAAGAACTTATCAATGGAATTTTACCTGGCTGCATAAAGGAAAGGAATCTGCCATTTGTGACAACCTAGATAAACCTGGAAGACATTATGTTAAGTGAAATAAACTGGACACATGAAAGGCAAATATATGATCTCACTTAAAGGTGAGTTCTAAAAAAGTTGAACTCACATAAGCTGAGTAGGATGATGGTTGCCAAGGACTGGAGAGTGGAAAAAATGGGAAGATGTTGGTCAAAGGATGCACATTTTCAGTTATAAGATGAATAAGTTCTGGGGATCTAATGTACAATACGGCAAGTATAGCCAATGGTACATTTTATATTCGAAATCTGCTAAGAAAGTAGATCTTAAGTATTCTCACCACATACACACAAACACAAACACACACGAAACAGTAACTATGGGAAGTGCTGGAAGGGCTATCAGCTGGATTGTAGTAATCATTTTATAATATATATGTGTATCAAGGCATCACATATCTTAAATATATACAAATGTTGTCAATTATACTTCAATAGAACTTGAAAAAAATCAAATTGAAGGTAAAATTCATCTATCACAAAGAGAATTACCTTCTTTTTTCTATAATGATCCTTTGTTAAACATCTGTTGAGGCAAAACATCAAAAAGACATGGGAGAAAAACAGACATGACCACCAGTTGACCCATGAGCTGGATTCTGGCCCCCAGAGGCTCCTCACCCCCACCTCTGTCCCTCTGTCCTTGAAATATGGATTCCACTTGCCTTTCCCACTCCCAGCTACTACTCCAAGGATGTTGCCTTGAGATAGGGATGTGGCATTGAAAATACCTCCATGATATATGTGACTAAATACAGTTAAGGCCTCTTTATCAATTTTGAGATTTGGTAGGTGAGCACAGGGATACATTCATCTTGCTGCTGTTCAAAACAAGCCTCCCAGGCAAGTTTCTGGTGCTTAGGAAAGCTGCCATTTGCCAACCTGGAGTGGCTTGTCTCTTTATTCCATCTCTCCCTGCCTTCCTTGTATGTTTTAGAAGACCACCAGGGAAGCTCCTGAAAGGGTTGTGACCCAACAACATCTCAAAGACCATCATCTCTGATACCTTGCTCACCATGGCGAGCCAGTGCTGATATAGCACCAAGAATAAAAGTCACTGCTCAATAAATCCCTGTCAAATTAGGCGTGAGGCTTAAGAATGATGTTCTGATAAAAGAAAGTTTCTTACAGACTGATCTGTTATCAGTTCAATTCAACATTTCAAGGGATCCAATCGCTCTTTCAGGACATTGTGTGACCTCCTACTTCGGAGTTAGGGAAGCAGGAAGTGGCAGGTGGGTTAGACTATAGGTGATGGCTGGAGCTGTTGGAAAAGCATTTTGTCCTCATTGATTCTTCACTGTGTCTTTCTCAGTGTTTAGAAAGTGCTCTGGCTCAGAAGCTCTTTATTTCTGCCCCCCTCACATGCTACTGTGGTTTCTACTCTAGAATTCATGGCTTTGGCCACCTCTGCTCAGCGTCACTTTTTCATATGGAACTGAGCGAGATAGTGACTTGGGCCCCAGTATTCAAAAGAGCTACAAAGAGTTCCATATCTCCCTGCCTTTGGAGTTCCTCAGCATATGTAGGGCCCTCGGTTTTATTAAGGAGAAGGAGACTTAGGCCGCACCTGGAACCCTTGGAGCAGCTGAGGTCTGTGCAGAGAGGAAGCAGAGGATTGCAGGGCTGCAGGGTATGTGTCTCCAAATCAGAAAGAAGTCATATTTGTTTTCAAGGTGGTAGGACACTCATAGTTTTCAGGCCACTTAAAGCTCTCCATTAGCTTTTGAATTACTTGACCTGTTTCCCTACCTGGAAAAAAAAGTATAACCAAAAAACGACAAAAACAAAAGCAAACAACTCCATTGGCTTTTAATGTTGTGGTCGATATAAATCCTCATACCAGCTCTTGGGACTCCCTGACCCGTTCTCCAGCCTGGGGAAGAACACAAAGAATGAACTTCTAATATTTTCTTTCTGCACAAAACCAACACTAACTTGAGTATCTGTAGACATGTTATTGCTCCACTTGGAAACAAAACCAAAAGTCTCACTTAGGCTACTTGTTTCAACCACCTCCAACCACTTTCTTAAAAGGAAAAAAAAAGTAGTCTTGTATACTTCCCGGTTGACCATATGGTTTGGCCACTATGTCCACTATGCCCATCAACTCTCTGTCCCGTACAGAATATCTTCCTTAGATCCAAAAATCATTTCATATGTATATGTGTAGTTGTGTACTTTAGTACCTCATGTATTTACAATTTTTGGCAGGAAGCAAGGTGCTTCTGGATCAGAAAACAGACATTAGTTACTCATAGAACATCTTGGTGCCAGAGCCTCATGCCCTAATTTCCACAGGCTGTTGCAATGAGGGCCAGGTGTTCACCTCAGCGTGCAGTGAGGTTGCACCACAGGAGAGGAATGTTGAAATTCTCAGACTTGGAACTGAGAGAGAGCAGCTGGCCCATCAGCCCGACGTTCTCTATGCTCACGCATGCAACTGGGAGAAAGAGAAGCCCCGCCTTTACATTGAAGGGAAGGCAGAGGGTGAGGTGAAATAAGGTAAAAGTCTTCTACTACATATTCAAATTCCTTGCATTCATTAAAGACTAATTTTTTACAGTAATCCTTTGTTCAGCATCTCAAGGACAAGCATCTCTCCTGTTTTGCTCACCGTGGCAGAGCAGGGGTGATGCAGCACCAGCAATGGGGACACTACTCAATCAATATCTGTTGAATGAAGTCTGAGGTTTGGGGTTAATTATCTGATAAAGAGTTCCCTGTCAACTCACTGTGGTTATAATAAACACGCAGCACATGAGCGAAGAGAAGGGCTAGGCCTGCATGAGGCCCTGGCCGGCATCTTCCCAATCATGGCCCATGATTCAGGTCACAGTGCAGGGGCTCTGAAAGGACGTCTCCTGTGCCTCACTCCTGAATCCTCTTGGTCTCCCATCTGACTGTGGCCGCTGCTGCAAGGACAGTTCCACGTGGAGCTCTGACCTGCTTCATGCAGGTGCAATGTACAGCTTAGCTTCAGTATCTGCTTTTCCTTTGTATCTACCGCCCTGGGCTTCTGTACACTGCTGCGACCTGAGGCACTTGCAAGAGTTCACTTGGCACACAGGTCTGTGTAACCTGAATTGCAAGAGAATTCCCAACCATTGAGTCACCTTTGACAAGTGAATGATAAGCACAGATGTTTCTCTGGGGTGCCTGGGTGGCTCAGTTGGTTAAGCATCTGACCCTGACTTAGGTCATGATCGCAGGGCCCTGGAATCCAGCTTAGTGGGAATCTGCACTTAGTGGGGAGTCCATTTGTCCCTATCCCTTTGCTCTGTCCCCCCCACTTGTACTCTTTCTCCTTTTCTCAAATAAATAAATAAAATATTTTTTTAAAAAGAAAAAATGCTTCACAATTCCATCCCCTAAAGCCAGTGGTTCTTTCAGGATAGTGTTCCTGGTTAGTTCCTAGACAACATAAAATGCCCCGTAAACTTAGTGGAGGTAAACTGATAGTCTCTCCTTATATTCACTTTTATTCCTTTCTTTCTTTTTTTCTCCCTCTTTTACTTTACTCTATAACCACAAATCAAATGTCTGCACACAAGCCTTTGGCTCAGATCTTGCTTATGTGGAATTCGAATTGACATGTCTGACATACAAGTCTAGACTAACACATGGACTAAAATTTCAAAGAGATCTGGTAAAGTCCCATATAACACTAAAATTTCTTACAAATTCTATCTAAAATTGCTTGTTTAACCATTTATATGGCTGAAATCTCACTAATTAGATATTAAATTGGATAAATAGCTGACCTTTAAAATTCAAGTAACTCCAGGAAATACATACAATTTATTATTATAATTAATATGAGAGACAGATCAGTAGATAGAGACAAAAATAAGTTTAGGAAGAAATCCAGTCTTACTAAAAGTTCTAGAGGCTGATACATTATCAACTATTTTAATTTGGGAGTTGATTAACAAGGGAGGTGCCCTAATCTCTTTGGTAAAGCATTTGTTTATCTCCACCTTCCTACTGCCAAGGAAGGGAATTTAAAGAGTTGATTAGTCAAGGTGCAAAAAAACAAAACAGCTTCCTCCTCCACTTCCCAATAGACATTTTGCCATAATCTCAATCTCCAGGCTAAACACCATGGCTTTCAATATTTTCTGGGCCTGTGTAATAATTGGTTGTATTTTTGCTTCCATAGCAAAAGCATCTAATATCTCAGATGTGTATCCCCCTCTGTGGAAGGAGAGTCCTGGTCAGTTCAGTGACTACAAGATAGAAAATGGAAAGTATATCATCAACTTCTGGCATTACCCTGAGAGACTGGGGACGTATAAAATCCTACTGAACAAGACAGCCAAGTATTTCACAAAATTTTCACCAGAAAATGAACAAAATATTTTATGGGGACTGCCTGTACATCATGGATGGCAATATCATACAGGTAAGAATGTCTCTTTTTCATTACAATGATCCTTTGATTTAAGTGTGAACTTATTAGGAAGTCGTATCTGCACATTTAGCATCATCTTTTTGAAAATTGATTCTTTCTCTCTTTCCTACTGCTTTTCCACTGTTTGCATTCTTGCCAAATCCTTATCAAGTATTTATGGAATACCCCCTGCATGCATGGTTTTGTTACACAGAAATGTCCAAAAGAACTGTGTGCAATGATGAACTTGTTCTATACTCAGTACGATAGTAACAGCCATACTGTGCTCTCATATTCTTACATATTGTTAGTGAGCAGTTGAAATGGCTAATGCTGGATGCCTGGATGGCTCAGCGATTGAGAGTCTGTCTTTGGCTCAGGGCATGATCCCAGAGTCCTAGGAGCAAGTCCCACATTGGGCTCCCTGCATGGAGCCTGCTTCTCCCTCTGCCTGTGTCTCTGCCTCTCTCTCTCTCTCTCTCTGTCTCATGAATAAATAAATAAAGTCTTTAAAAGAAAAAAAGAAATGGCTAATGCTTTTGCAGAACTGAATTCTTAATTTTAATTTCAACTAACTTACATTTTAATAGCCACAAATGGCTAGTGATTACCACATTTACCGAGACACAGCATATTAGACCTAGTTCATTCACTATCGATAACTATTAACTGATGTGCTATTGGTACCAAACCTAGTTCTAAGCAAGGAAGTGTACATCCAGGAACAAAACAGTTAAGGTGATATACATTAAATACACATGGGTGTATAAAATTAATTTGCATTATCTATAGTTCTAAACATGATTGGACTGCAGTCATAGATTGGAGCGACAAAGGAGAAGAAAAACCTCTGTTTTCCCTACCAAAAATAGCATCTACACTGAGGAATGAAAGCAAATATGCTTTGGAACAAAAATATTGAAAGTGCCAAGGTATCTTTTTTAATGGGTTTCAAGAAATAAGGGACCTTCACTATCAATGTCTAGAAAACAGTATTGGAAGAAAGGAATCTGAGAAAATTGGTAGCATTATAGAAAAGACAGAAGAAGAGACTGAAGCTCTGGACTGTGATGACATTCCAAGCAGATGTTACAACCAAGCTTGTCAGGGAATTTCCCAGCATCCAGTATAATTTCCATTCTTAGACTGTCCGTGGCATGGAAAAGAATATTTGAACCCCTGAGATATGGTTATGGAGGACCCCAAACATAAATTCCCTGGAAACAATAACCAGCTTCCCCAAGGGGTCACACACCTACTTCTAGGAACATTTTCAGCCTTGGGTCCTGTCATAAATGAACAGCAAAGTAGAATATTGGACAAGGTACTTTCAAAATTTCATTTCCATTCTAGAATACAATAAATGGGATTCTATTGTTTCTTAAGTGGCTGGTTTTATTTAGTATTTCATTGAGTTGAACTCCATAATATAACTAGAGAAAATCAATACAGAATTACAAATTATGAAAGTAACCCATAAAAGTATTTCACCAATAGTATGCTAAGTCTCTCAAAGATGAGGTAAGGACTATAAGTACAAGAGTAGTTCAGGAAAGAGAGTGACAACCATGGGCTGAGCGTATCATGGGAAGAAAGTAGGGCCAAAGAACTTGATGGAGTCGTTGCTAGAATGTAATTGCTGGAATACAAATTTAAAAAATGGCAATGATAGCAAGTTGTACCAGACGAAGACTACCATATTGGCAGGAGAACCCGGATGTGAAAGAGCAGTGGGTGGTAATTTTAAGATCAACTAGGATCTGTTGAAGAGATGTCTTTAAAGTTGGGCTAGGGAGTTTTAATTGGGCCCTTAAGCAACATGGTTTAGTTTAGGAACAAGTGTCTAATGCTCACAAAATACTTAAACACTAAATGTTTGCTACTAGATTGCCTAGCAGAGGTTTTTTTTTAATCATTTTATTTGTATATAATAAACATACAATAAACAGCACATTTAAAAATATTTTTGGTAAGTTTGGTATATGTACATAACCTTGAACTCATCACCACAGATAATGGACATAAATGTCATTCTACAAATTCTCTTTTCTCCTTTGTATTCTCATCTTCATGAACTTCCCTGTGTCTGGTCACTCCCAGTCCTCCCCACTCCCCTAACTTCTCATGCCCTTCACTCCCCAACTTTACCAGTAACCACTGATCCACTTTCTATCACTGCAGATTAGACTGCATTATCTAGAATTTCCATATTGGGTGCTCTCTTTTTAGTCTGGTTTATCTCAGTTGTCATGATTATTTTGAGATTCATCTATCTAGTTGCAGATGCTAATATTCATTCATTTTTATTGGCTAGCCAAAATTTTAATTAGAATAATGTTTGAGGGCACCTGGGTGGCTTAGTCAGTTAAGTGTTTGCCTTTATCTCAAGTCATGATCCAGGGGTCCTGAGATCGAGCCCCTTGTCAGGCTCCCTGCTCGATGGGGCATCTGCTTCTCCTTCTCCCTCTGCCCCTCCCCACCCCTGCTCTCTTGCTCTGCTCTCTCTCTAAATATAAATAATATATATATATATATATATATATATATTTTTTTTTTTTTAAGGAATAATGTTTGAACTGAATGAAAATACTGGGAGTCTGAAGCAGGATAAGGAAGCAACACCAAAGAGAAATATAGATTAAAAAAAGGGAAGATTGTGGCAAGCGTACAAGAAATTGATAGTACATGTCATTGCCTTCCCTTGAAGGGTTTGCAACATGGTTAAGAAGGAGAATTAGAGGGACACCCGGGTGGCTCAGCGATTAAGCACCTACCTTCAGCCCAGGGTGCGATCCTGGAGGCCTGGAATCGAGTCCCACGTCAGGCTCCCTGCAGGGAGCGTGCTTCTCCCTCTGCCTGTGTCTCTGCCTCTCTCTGTGTGTCTCTCATGATTAAATAAATAAAATCTTTTTTAAAAAGGAGAATTAGAAATGATACAACCATAAGACAAAAAAAGAGCTGAATCCTAAGACACTAGAATAAAGTGAATGTTGTAAACTGGAATAATCTGGGAATAGAGTAACATTTGGAGTTAATCTTGAAAGAAAAGGCAGAGTGTTGATGGGCTTTTTCAAAAAGTAATCCAAGAAGAAAGATAGAGAGTGAACTAAAGGACAGAGTTTAACATTAGTTTGGTATTTGAGAGAGAAAAAGACAAAAAGAGAGAGAAATGTTGGGAGGACAGGATATATACATTGTATGCTGCAGAAATAATATAATTGGAAAATATGGTAAATTCTCAGGAAAAAAAATTTTGATTTTAATAGTGACAAACATAACATTATTTTTTTCTGGAAAAACAAGTGTGACAGAAAACAATTTTGGTCAAGGTTATTGAGGGTGAGGTATTTCTTGCTATGGGAAGACAAGGAAAAACATTTCCTTAGAACATAAAACAGCAGTAAGCAGGTACAGCTTGGCTGTAAAGAAGGAGAAAGTTCTGAAGATGTCCGGAACAGTAGTGAAACTCCTCTGACAAATAACAGAAAGTTCGTGATGCAATGTTCCTTGACTGTCAAGATCAAGGGCTTGGTCCCAAGCACACACACTTGGGGGTGACGTGGAGTCACTAATAAAGGAGTTCTGTGAGAATTTGACAAGAATGAATATTCACATCAGAATATTTGGAGTGGAAGACAAGAAAATTGGCAACATAAAGAAATCCTTAGATTAGCATCATGGGCGAATGTTCTCAGAGACTGAGTGGTTTTAAAAGGACAGAGAGTCTTAGAAACAGATGTAAAACAACTTCCAACTGAGGCAAAAACCTAAGAACCAAGAGAGAGGCATGTTTCACATACTTGAGTATTATTCCAGTTCAGACAAGGAGTAACAATCTTGAGAAATTTCCATGCATTAGCACAACTACCCAGGTCTTTCCTCTTGCCCCCCAAAGGGTAAGCAGGCCAAGAAAAGCTGAATGAGAGACTAGAATGAGGATGTAAGAGGGAAACAGAAGAGGTTCATGGCAAACACAGAACTGGTGAAAATAAATAACACAGCGAATGTAGGGGAAGGGAACGAGAAAGAAGAAAATATGAATGTTGCAGGAAAAGAGCATTGGAAGAAAAGAAAGAGAGGCACCTGATAGGTGAGCAAGGACTGGGCAAGAGAGAAGCTGGAGTGGCAAGTGAAGAACCTAAACAGTGTGAGGGGGAAGCCAGAGAAAAGAAAGTTAGCAGGAGTAAAGAGAATAAGCCAGTGTGAAAATGGTGGAAATGGGGCACAAGATGGGCATAGAGCCAGAGACAGCTGAAGGGATATGCGGGGAGTATATGAAGATGGTACAGAAAAATCAAAAAGAAAGAAACAGAAAGGGTTGTTTTAAAAGTAGGAGATAAGAGGGGATGACCAAAAATATATAAAAATAGAATAATGGCTAGTATTTACAGAAGCACATGTTCTCTGAGCTGAACACTTTTTGCACCCTTCTTCACTGAGCAACCCAGAGCCTCTCTGAAGTGATTATTACTAGTCTCTCCAGTGTGTATATGATAAAATTGAGGCAGGCCTATGTTATTTATCCAGGGTCAAGCAGTAAGTAGGTAAGCAATGAAAAAGGATTTGCTTTTAAGCAAATAGAGCCTGGATCTTGTTTACTATGCATGAATATTCACTCCTTGATATTGAAGACAAGGAGTAGTTAGTAATAGAAGACGCGCATACTACAGAGGTTGAAAACACAGGACCTACGAAAGAGAATAGATCATTGTAGGGATATGAAGGAAAAGGAAAAAATATGAATGGGAGATGGGAAGCAGAAAGTCATGAAGTGAAGGAAAGACAATGATGGGAAGGCTGACAAAATTCTTTATGCCTATACACATAATGTACCGAGTTCCATTTTGTACCTACAGCTTAGAAAGGGGCTTAGTGAACCCGACTCTGGATTTCCTCTCTTTTAGGCAGATTAGCTGATCCTACCCAACATACAGACTGTGGCCATAAGTCTGGAGATCGCCTCTGTATCTCTGTGGACAGTTGGTGGGCTGGTGAGTTCACTGTGACCATCAAACCTCAAATTGATGAACTTTCCACAAAAAAAAATCAATTTAACCTGGGATCCCAATTAGGAAAATCCAGGATCATTGCTTTTACAAAAACCATCTGTTTGCCCCAAATCTGGATGTTTTGAAATGGGTTTTGAGATAGATATTTTTTAAATTTACTGATTAGTTTATCCGATTACAAAAGTATCAATTAGGGAAAGTTAGTCACCTCAAAACTTAATTTAAATACATAAGACCGAAATAAGAATTTGTGTTATATTATCAGATGAAAACCTTGTTAACAAGAGAAATACTTAGATTAAATATTACAATATTTTAAAGCTGCATCAGATTTTCAGACTTAGAATAAAAACTTAGGAAAGTACAGAATTCTGTTACTATTTTTTGGTTTCAAGTTTTTAAACTTTAGTTAGTTAATTCTATTACTAATTTCTAAACTTTTCACTTACTACGCCTTAGAATTTAATTAACATTTTGGAATTCCAGTGCAATGATTATCTGCCCTGGAATAAATAAATAATAAGTCTACAAGATAATTCCATTTTGCTTTATGAGAGTAGAATTTTTAAGAGAAGCATATTCAAGTTGCATATAAAATTTCCAAAGCTCCCTAAATTGCTAAAGTTTTACCACATTTCTAGATCTTTAGGTTTACTTTTATGATAGATATCTTTATTTTGAAAACAACATCATTTATATGTTAACACTATTAATAACTTTTTATTTATACAGACCTTAATTATTATCTCTCTGCATTGCCCTTCCTTGCTGCGGTTGATTCTGGCATAATGGGGATATCATCAGACAATGTCACTTTTCTGCCACCATCCAAGGATCAGATGAATTTTTGTTACAATGTTTCTAGCTGTCATTCATCATTTCCAG
This sequence comes from Canis aureus, assembly GCF_053574225.1. NCBI lineage: Eukaryota > Metazoa > Chordata > Mammalia > Carnivora > Canidae > Canis > Canis aureus. The sequence continues at coordinate 66,834,174 of NC_135611.1, read as the reverse complement.
AAGCAATGAAGAAGTGGAATGAATTTTACCAGGTTTTTTTTTTTTTTTTTACTATTTTAATTAATACTCTTCAAGGGTAACCAGATAATTTTTGAAGAGCACTTAACATAGATATTTTTTTAGCGTTGAGCAATGTGTTCCTAAGGAACAAAGTTCCCAATTGAAAATATTGTGGCGACAACAGTATTAGTATGAGTGGATTGCTGTATGACATCATACCTTATTGGCATCCTCTTTACTAATAGTGTATCGAGGCCACACTCTCTACTATCCTCATTCCAAATAAATTATATACACACACATGAGCCCAGAGAAACTATGACTTCACAGTGCATGAAGTATCTTAGTTCATCATAATTTCAGGCCACCTGAGCAATAATTGATATAGAAATACAATTGTGTAATAGGTTGTAGTCAATTTGATCAGTTTATTTCAACTGTCTTGATAAATCACATGAGTTGACTGAAGGAGCACTTGACAATCGGAATCAAATACTGATGTCCACAGTAAGGAGTCATGGGTGAAGAGTACATGACCAAAGACTGGGTTTCCCTTTAGAGAACATTTCTCATCATATTTGCATATTATTAGATAAAACACTCTTAACCTTAACACTTGGTGGAAAGTTCATTACATGGCAAGAGAAAAAAACATACATAAAATACTAAAGGCCTGGTTCTGAACAGTGCAAAATCCTGAACATTTCTAAAACACTTGGTTTATTTCTTTCATATGAACTCAGTATCACTAGTAATTAAAATACCTGAAATCAAGCTCTGTAGAGAGTGTTAAGCACTAAATATTTCATAAAGTCTTAGAAAAAAAAAGTTCTCCCCTCAATTAGAATGTTGAAAAATTGTTTGTAAATAGAATTGATTTTCAAGGAGATTGTTATAATTGCCTAAATATCAGTAACATTGTTTGTCTTGGACAGCATGTAAAGTCACATTCTAGTAGCTTTGATGAACTGTTGGAGTACTTATGGGCTGCACATGTCTCATCTTTGAAGGTTGCTCGTAAAATTTTTCAGAATAGGTAAGAATGGATCTAAAGTTGTTTTGTTTGGGGGCACTTGGTGGTTCAGTTGGTTAAGCACCTGACTCTTGATTTTGACTCAGGTCAGGATTTCAGGGTCATGAGATTAAGCCCTGTGTTGGGCCCCATGGTGAGCACGGAGCTTACTTGAGACTCTCTCTCTCTCTCTCTCTCCCTCTGCCCCTCCTCCCGCTCACAGTCTCTCTCTCTCTAAAAATAAAATAAAATAATTAAGTTGAAATGTGGTGAGCGATCTTTCCATCTTATACTATATTTTTCATTGAAATCTTTTTTTAACTTACCTATTCACCAATATGTCAAACATGGGGAAGTATTATGACAAAGAGAAAACTGACAGGAAATGTTTTACTAGATAAAGCTCAAAACTATGTCACAAGTAGCAGAGGAAAATATGAAGAAAAGTACATTTGTACCACAAAACAGCAATAAAACAAAATGAATTCTGAAGTAAAAGAGGACTTTTTAAAGCTTTTTAAACACAAAATGGTGTCTGTAAACAAAATGGATGTGATGGCAAACCCAATTATAGAACCTCTGCATTACTTCAATCAGAAAAAAATAGCATGGTTGACACCTATCTGGAGGCAAGCATCCAAGAAGCATCTTGGTTACCATGCCATATAGCCAAAATGTCAGAACTCTGCCCATTTTACAGCAAACGAGATTGAATGAGTATGGCTTGGTATGGAAGCGAATGACACTGCATTGGGGGTGGTACCTGCCACCCAGAGTGAGACGTGGTGTAGAAAGAACTAAAGAATGGGTGACTGATTTGAAGTACACATAAAAATACAAGCACTCATGTTGGAGGACTTCTTGTTGACCACGTATTGTTATCCTTCCCACTGAAGGGTGTCCAGTGAAGATAAATCAGTCAGGAAACTTACATTGCTTGGCATATTTTATTTCTTAATATTACCTCAAAGGCTGATTTTTACTGGTCAAAGGAAGAGTTCATCCTCTTAGCATGTCTATGAGAAGAATTAAGTTTGTACCCATCATAATATCTTTTTGTTGTGACTCAGCTGCTTGATTCTGATCTCTCCCAAGGGGAAGAGAGATTATTAATCAACAAAGTAAACAGGAGTTGTCAACATCAAAACTGAAATTGAAATTAAGTCATTATAGTTCATAGAAAGTAGTTTATAAAATATTATTTTGTAGACTTTCCCAAATACATGCAAAACTAAATTCTTCTAGAAAAATAGCATTTTTCATAGCAACCCTCAAAGGATGATGAGATCAGCCCTCAATATTGGAAATTGAACAACAAAGCTGAATTTATTACAATTCTAGGAAGGGACAGCTACACTGTCATGCACAGTATCACTGAGCAGAGCATTCTTCTCATCTTGAGATGGGTTATTAGGAGATGCTGAGTTCTTAGGGATTTAAGTGGGTTGAGTAATCAGTATAAGAGGGTTACACAGGTGAGATAGCCATCAATTGGCATTAGAGGCATGTTTATGGAGGAGTCCATTCCTGACTGGCTGACTTTCAGAAATGAGGGCATGTCACTTACTGGATGCTTGCAAAAACTTGGTCACTGAAGCAAGTTTTTGTTGATGGATTGAAGTCAATCTGAAAACAGTTTGGTGGCTACTTGTTACTATGTCTACAGGTATTTGTCTTTTTCTAAGACCCACCAACATGAATGGAACTGAGGGTATACCCAGGCAAGAACTGAAGAACCGAGAGGACTGCAATGTCTCACCTCTGGTTACCCCAAGGTCCTGAATAAATAGGAAGTAAGGGCTTAGGCAGGGTTGTAAAAGGCCTCAGCAGGGTTGTAAAAGGTATACTGCTATACCTACACAGAGCCCCTTAGCAAAAGGTGGAAGACTTACTGGTTGAAGGAACTTAAGAAAATCATTAATAAAAATTAAAAAAAGAAAATCATTCATCATTAGCTAACCATTAAACTTCTGAGCAGAGACTTCAGTGATGCCTCACTGCGGAGAACACAGAATGAATAACTGAATTGGTCCAGGCAAAGCAATAAACAAATAATGACAAGAAAACCAAAGAGCAACAAACCTTGGTATGGATGGGAATCTGATTTTAATACTTTCTACTTTATAGTGTCTGAACTGTCCAACTGTCCAAAAAGAGAGAGAGAGACATGCAAAGAACCAGGAACGTAGTGCATGCATGCCTCTCCACCACACACACACACACTTAGAGATAATTAGTCAATAGGAATTGTTCCTCTGAGCTCAGATGATGGACAAAATTTTTTAATCACTTCTTATGAGCATGTTTAAAAAAGTAAAGAAACCATATCTAAAGAGTTAAGAGAAGTATGACAACAATGTTTTACTAAGTAAAGATTATGAATAGGGCAGCCCAGGTGGCTCAGCGGTTTAGCTCCGCCTTGGGCCCAAGGCCTGATCCTGGAGACCTGGGATTGAGTCCCACGTCGGGCTCCCTGCAGGAGCCTGCTTCTCCCTCTGCCTGTGTCTCTGCCTCTCCCTCCCTCTCTCTGTGTCTCTCATGAATGAATAAATAAAATCTTTTTTAAAAACTTAAAAAAGATTATGAATAGAGTTAGAATGTATAGAAAAAATAGAAATTCTGCAGTTGAAAATTATAATAGCAAAAATGAGTAATTTGCTTGATGGATTCAAAAGCAGATTTAAGCTGGCAGAAAAAAAAATCAGTAAACTTTAATATAGGTAAATTGAGATTACCCAGTGTGAGAAACAAAAAGAAAAAAGGATGAAGAAAGATTACTAGAGCTTGGCAGACCTGCAGGAGAGTAGGAATGGAACTATATTGTGGCAAACTTTTATGTAAATGGTTAGAATAAATTACTGTCAATATGAACTACATTGTTTTAAGAGACATAGTAATTGTAATCTTATCAGTGAAGAGGAAGAGCTAAGAAATTAATATTTAGATAGATTAAAGAGAGAGATGATAGAAAAAAAAGCACAGGGAATAAATCTTTACACTAGAAAATATCCATTTAGCACAAAAGAAGGCAGTAATGAAGAAAAAGAGAACAAATACATAAGACATAAAAATAGATAGCAAATTGGCAATATTACTCCGACAGAAAAACCAAAGGCATTACACAAAAACTACATGCCAACATTTCTTATGGATACAACACAAAAATCCTTAATTTAATGCCAGTAAACAGAATCCAGCAACATATAAAAAGGGATCATAAACTGTGATGATACAGGATTTATTCTAAGAATGCAAAGTTGGTTTAGTATCAGATAATCAGTGAATATAATACAACATATTTTAGTAGAATAAGGGACAAAAATCACAAAATTATCAGAATAGACAGGAAAACATTTGATAAAACTCTTTTTTGATAAAAAAAAGCATTTTAAAAAACTAGGAACAGAAGAAAAGTTTCTCATCTTGATAAAAGGCATCTAGGAAAACCTAGAGTCAACATCAAACGGTGAAAGACTCAGTACTTTCCCCTTAAAATGAAAAACAAGACAAGGTTTTTCCTTCTTACCACATCTATTCAAGATTGCACTGGAGGTTCCAGCCAGGGTAATTAGGCAGTAAATAGAAATGAAAGTAATCTAGATAGAGAAGAAATAATACTTTTTCCCTAAGAAATCCAAAAAAGAATTATTATAATTAATATGAGTTGATCAACCTAAGAGGATGAAAGATCAACATGCAAAAATTGTCTTTCTGTGTCCTAGAAATTAAAAAAAAATCTTAAAATGAAACTAAGAAAACAAACACATTTACAACAGTATCAGAAAGAATAAAATATATAGGGATAAACGTAGCTAAAGAACTGTAAAACTTGGTTACACTGAAAAATACAAGATATTTTGGAAGAAGTGAAAGAATTATTTCAAGGATAATCCTCGGTGTTTGTGGATTGGAAGACACTATTGTTTAAATGGCAACACTCCCTAAATTCATTTACAGATTCCAGGTAATCTCTGTTAATCTCTTACTACAGAAGTACAGTAATCAAGAACAGACTGTTACTACATGATGATAGACTTACGGATCAGTAGAAAAGAATTGGGGTCCAGAAACAAAAGTTGATATTCAACAAATGTGTAAGATAACTTGGTGGGTAAAGAATAGTTTTTTCAACAAATGGTGCTGGGGGAACTGGCAATCCACATGCAATGAATAAAGTTTATCTCCTCCAAAACAACAAAATTAACTCGAAATGCATTATAGACCTAAATGTAAGAGCGAAAACTATAGAATTCAAACTAAAGCTTTTGGCCTTTGGGTTAGGCCTTTTCTTCTAAGATGAGATGCTAAAAGCACATGAGACAAAAGAAAAAAATAGATAAAATGAATTTCATAAAAGCTAAATGGCTTTGGTGCTGTGAATGATATCATCAAGAAAGTGGAAGGCAAGGTACAGCATGGGAAAAATATTTGCAAATCATATATCTGTAAGAGATTTACATCTGAAACATTTTAATTTTATATTTTCAAGCTTTCACAAGTCAATCTTAAAAGACAACTCAATTTTTAAAAAATGGAAAATTGATTTGAGTAGGTATTTCTCCAAAGAAAATATATAAATGGCCAATAAGTACATAAAGAGATGCTAAAATGAGTAGCCATTAGGGAAATAGAAACCAACAATATAAGATACAACTTTACAAGCACTAGAATGGCTAAAATCTAGAAGATAAACAATAACAAGTGTTGAAGAAGGTATAGAGTATTTGGAACTCTCACATATTGCCTGTGAAGATGGAAAATGGTGCATCCACTTTTTAAAAATTTGATTTAAATTCAATTTACTATATAATATATAGTATAACACCCAGTGCTCATCTCATCGTGTGTGCTCCTCAGTGCCCGTCCCCCAGTCACCCCATCCCCCACCCACTACCCCTCTGCAACAGTTTGGGGTTTTTCCCAGAGTCAGGAGTCTCTCATGGTTTGTCTTCCTCTCTAATCTTTCCCCACTCAGTTTCCCTCCCCCCTCCTCCTTTATGGTCTTTTTCACTATTTCTTATATTCCCCATATGAGTGAAACCATATGATAGTTGTCCTTCTCTGATTGACCTATTTCATTCAGCATAATACCCTCCAGTTCCATCCACGTCGATGTAAATGGTGGGTATTCATCCTTTCTGATGGCTCAGTAATATCCCATTGCATATATAAGCCACATCTTCTTTATCCATTCATCTGTTGAAGGTCATCTTGGTTTCTTGCACAGTTTGGCTATTGCGGACATTGCTGCTCTGAACATGGGGATGCAGGTGTCCCATTGTTTCCATCCCTCTGCATCTTTGGGGTACATCCACTTTGGAAAAAGTTTAACAGTTCCTCAAAATGTTAACTGAATGTTATTATGTGACTCAGCAATTGCCCTCCTAGGCAACTATCAGAGAGAACTGAAAACTTATGTCTGTATCTCTTTTCTCTTTTACGTGCTATTAGCTCTCCTACAATCTGTGCAATGTCTAGTTGTGCTGTTATTAAAATTGTGTGACCCTTACTGAATATCCTTATATATTCATGTTTTCTCCTCTTAAACTTGAGAGTTGGCTGTGACTTGATAAGACCACGGAGGGCCAACAAATTTTTCTATAATCAAGGACAGGTTAGTTATTTCATCCTCTGTATTCCCATAGCTCTATATGAACCATGTATATACAGGCATGTTTCACAGATGCTAACCAGGGGACATGTTCCAACTACTTTCTGAATCCATAATACCTAGACCCTGATGTCTGTATTACTTAGAGTAATTCCAGGGGGAATATAACAAACCATATAACTTCCATAATAAGCCTTGAAGGACATAGGGTGTGATAAGCAAGAAATAGAGAGTAAAGTGTTTCAGAATAGCAAGTTGCTTATATGGTGAGAAGATTGTTAAAACAAGTGATACAGATTTTGTGTGTGTGTATATATATAATTATACAAACACAATATGTGAATATTGTACATATAATGTAGTTATATGTACAATTATATATGTATGAATATGTGTGTATATATATACAATTATATATATATATATATATATAAATTATTCTCTACAAGGGTGCCTGGTGGCTCAGTTGGTTCAACATCTAACTTTTGATTTGAGCTCAGACCATGATCTCAGTGTGGTGAGATCAAGCCCCACATTGGGCTCTCTGCTGGATGAGAATCCTGCTTAAGATTCTCTCCCTCTTCCTTTGTCCCCTCCAACCCTGTAGGTGTGCTATAAATAAATAAATAAATAAATAAATAAATAAATAATAACATTATTCACTAAAAATTCAAAATTAAAATTTCTTTCTTAGTGAGAAAGCAGGAATATAAATTGCTGCAACTACCATGGGATAAACAGTGTAGAGATTCCTCAAAAAATTAAAAATAGAACCACCATATAATCCAGCAATTCCATAACTAGGTATTTTTCTGAAGAAAATGAAAACACTAATTTCAAAAGGTATGCATGTTCACTCTGGTATTATTTACAATGGCCAGAATATGGAAACAATCTAAGTATCCATCAACACATGAATGGATAAAAAATATGTAATATCATCATATATATTTTACTGGTATCATATAGTATAATGGCATATATATGTGTGTGTGTGTGTGTGTGTGTGTGTGTGTTGGGTGAAGTGGTCAAAGGCAGTCAAAATGTATAAATTTGCAGTTATTCATAGTTCATGGGGTTGTAATGTACAGCATAGTCATTATAGTTGGTACACTGTACTGAGTATTTGAAAGTTGCTAGGAGAGTGGATCTTGATCCCTTCACAAGAAAAAAAAATGTAACTATGTTTGGTAACAAATGCTAACTAGGCCTATTCTGGTGAACATTTCAAAAAATACACAAATATCATATCATTACCTTATACACCTGAAAAAACAAACAAAGACAAGTTAGCCTTCGAGTATATATCACCCAAAAATAAGTACCAAGCTACCTAAAAAGCAAGAAAAATTGTTACTTCATTTTTAGTGGTTGCCTGAAATGAAAGTTATGTGTTCTTTAAGAACAAAATTCAGCAGAAATTTTGCTAATATTCTTTGACTTTTGTCTTTACTTTCATTATTATTTATTTATTCATTCATTCATTTGTTCGTTCATTTGTTTTAGAGAGAATGAGAGAGAGAGAGAAGGAGGAGGAGCAGAGAGAGAGGGAGAGAGAGAATCCCAACCAGATTGTCCGCTGAGTGTGGAGCCTGATGCAGGGCTCAATCCCACCACCCTGAGATCATGACCTGAGCTGAAATCAAGAGTTGGAGGCCCAACCAACTGAACCACCCAGGTGCCCCATCTTTACATTTTAAAATAATGAGACTTGGTCACATTTCAGAGTTTATGTAAGTAATGTAAATAAATGTTTTATGAAAAGGGGGAAAATGTGATATAAAAAACATGTTCTGAGATGAAAATTTTCAAGTTGAACATTTTAATGACAGGGGACCCCTGGGTAGCTCAGCAGTTTGGTGGCTGCATTCGGCCCAGGGCCTGATTCTGGAGACACGCAATTGGGTCCCACGTCGGGCTCCCTGCATGGGGCCTTCTTCTCCCTCTGCCTGTGTCTCTGCCTCTCTCTCTCTCTTTCCCTCTCTCTGTCTCATGAATAAATAAATAAAATCTTTTTTAAAAATTTAAAAATAAAAATTTAATGACATCTCTTCAAATTTTCAAATCTCAACTGCGACACCTGGGTGGCTCAGCAGTTGAGCATCTACTTTCAGCTCAGGGCATGACCCCAGGATCAAGTCCCACGTCGGGCTCCTTGTGAGGAGCCTGCTTCTCCCTCTGCTTGTGTCTCTGCCTCTCTCTCTGTGTCTCTCATGAATAAATAAATAAAATCTTTTAAAAAATTCAAATCTCTGGGCTAAAATCAAAGCAAGTTTCTATAATCTATATTCTAAAAAGTAGAATAATGCCATTTTGAACAAATTATCTGGTTTGAAAATTGAGTTGGCAAAATTCTGAGTAGACCAATTCAAAATGTATACTTTTCTCCCCACTTGTTTATTAGATTAAAATACTATTCTAAACAAGAAGCTGACTTTGAAAGAAGCTGGGCTTTATTTGTGGATTATTTAGCTCCACCAAACTTTCCTACGACCTTAATTAGAACATATGAATTCCAGAAGGAGCTGCCAACACGCATGCTGGTTAGTGGAGATCGAGCCCCCTTCATCAGTGATTTTAGTGGCTTTCAGAACACAGTCCTGTTTGCTTTGAATCTTCTCCACAAAGTGCATAAATATACAGGTAAGAGACGCAGGGGCCTTTTTTCTTTCTTTAAATTCTGTATATTGTGTTGATTTCAGACCTAATTAAATACCATTAGAATCATAAATCATTACAACAGACTGTCTAAAGAAGAAAATGTTGACTTCCTAAGATATCTGTTTCAACGTTTTAACAATAATCCTTGTGGATTTATGACTGGCTTCAGTTAATGAGCACATATTACAGGCTCTTCCTTGTTTAGCATGTCATCTCCTCGGCGACCCTTTCACAAAGCAGATCAATGCCACCATATGTTAATTTCACAAGGAGACGATGGAAATCTCTATTTCTTTCTTGGACACATTTTGCTATTTTATTTTGTTTTGTTTTTAAATGCAACAGATAATAAACATAATAATGACACTTCCCATGGCTAGCAGAACCATGAAATAAATTGTTATATGAACTCTCCTCATCCTCATCATCCATAATTATAGACACAAAGACAAAAAATTTGACTCCCCCCTCCAATTTCTAGTTTTGAAGAAGATATATTTCTCCAAAATTTCAAAATCCTAGGTTTACTAATAGTGGAAAACATTGAAGAAATTACATAATGGTAAATTTGAAAATTACTATATCATTCAATTTCCCAAATACCATTTATCCTTGTTCTACTGAGGGAAAAAAAATATGTGTGTGCGTACATATGTGTGTTTTAATTTAGATTCCTTAAAACAGAATTCAGAAATAAAATATGAGTCAAAATAAAGATGAATGCATTATATTTTAAATATACTTGAATGTATATTACTTAGGGTAACACTCACTGTTTTAACAAGTAAATCTTCAACATTTGAATAATTTCTTCAAACTGTAATGGCAAGACTCAAATTCTGGCCCCTGTAATGATGTAGGATATTTATTCAATTGGTAAATGGCTTTCCTCGTGGTAATTCAGAAACCTAGGATATCTCCGTGTTCGGCTCCAAGCTTCACTACTGTATCCTCCCTCTAAAGTAATTCACAGGAATGAAAGAGCTGAAGGGGACCCTCTTTGGAACGCCTAGACTAGAAGTGACAAACTTAACTATATCTCACATACCTTTGGTAAGAAAAGTCCTCCAGCCTAACTAGATGGGGCATAGGAGGGAATTGGGAAAGTTCATTCCTGCTTGAGCCCCACTGTTAGGAGAATCATAAATTACGTTGTTTGGCAGTCATCGCTGCCACAATGTCAGACCCAGAAAGTCCAATCCAGGCTCAGATGATACAAACAAACTCTACTGGCCTAGAATGTAGAGTGAGGCGCTGAATGGCTGGTTAGAATTAAGTACATTTTGAAGATTGTACACAACAGATCTCTAGATTTCTGTAAGTGCCAGTGTTACTAAAATAGGCTTTGGATTTGTAAAGGAGTTTTGAATTGACTCTATACGCTACAATAAAAAGGGAAAAAAAGAAAACTTAGAATGTAGTTAAACTAGCTACCTTGCTTCCTAGCTTTCTCTACTAACTGCATGCACTCACTGGTACTCAGAATTCAGGAACTGCTCAAAGACTTGGCAGATATTTTTAATTAATTTGAGTATAGAAAAAATAGCACACCGTTAATAAAAATAGTTTCACAGTTGAGCACGTTTGATTTATAGTCAGTAAACATAGGTTTGCACAAACTTTTTAGTGTGACATTTGGTTACTTTTTTGACATCAGAAAATGTCAGCTTTTGCTTTACACTGCAAACTGGACTGCGTTTCTGTATATTTTAGCCATTGTGCTCTGCGAGTGATTCCTGACTCTTGAAACTATTGACGTGTAAGCTCCAACCAATTGTCAGCCACCAATTAGGGACCTCCCTGGAGAGGAATTAACAGTGGGGCAAGAGTCTAGGAATTTTAATAGAAATAGTTGTACTTCAAATAAAGCAATGGAAAATAAACATGCTTTTCCTAACAGGGAATCAATAGAGGAAAAGGGGCAGTAGCTTCAGACTCAGGACTTCTGTGTATTTCTTTTTTGCTCATTGGCTTATCAACCCCTTCTGATACACTAGTCCTATTGAAAATTCATACCAGTACTACTTTTTCTCCATTTCTTTTTTTTTAATTTTTTTATTGGAGTTCAATTTGCCAACATATAGCATAACACCCCGTGCTCATCCCGCCAAGTGCCCCCCTCATTGGCCATAACCCAGTCACCACAACTCCCTGCCCCCCTCCCCTTCCACTGCCCCTTGTTCATTTCCGAGGGTTAGGAGTCTCTCATGTCCTGTCACCCTCACTGATATTTTCACTCATTTCCTCTCCTTTCCCTTTATTCCCTTTCACTAACTTTTATATTCCTCAAATGAATGAGACCATATAATGTTTGTCCTTTTCCGATTGACTTATTTCACTCAGCATAACACCCTCCAGGTCTATCCATATCGAAGCAAATGGTGGGTATTTGTCGTTTCACTTTTTCTCCATTTCTTAATAGTATTTCACTTTGTGGCTATAATTTCGCTTACACTTATTTTAACAATATGTTCAATATATGCCTCTTGGTAAAAATTAAAACACTACAGAGAGTTATTAAGTACATGTAAAACTTCCCCTCTCTCCATCATCTTTTAACTTCCACACCTTAATTCCTTGCCTGATATATGTATATATATATAGTTATTTATTATACAAATATATTAAAATATATATTAAGTTAGTTATTGTATATATATATTAAAATATATTAAGTTTTAGGCCTATTCCTACAAAAAATTTTATATGAACAAGTGAGTAAATATAAAATAAATAAATAATTCGATTAAAAACTGTGCTACTTGCATAAAAGATTATATGTATGGCACTGCTCAGTGCTACAAATTGTTCATTAGTCATTTATACTTGAGATATTCACAAGTCAGCAAATATTGACACACATTATTTCTAAATAATATATAACTTTCCATTGAATGGATTGATATTCTTATCAATTTTAGGTAATGTAAAAGTGGCATTCATTGTGTGATTTTTAGTCTAATTTGTTGGGATAGTGACAGATTATATTACTAGGAGTGAATTCATGGATCTGATATTGCCAAGCAGCAATTCACAGTGTGCTATTACATTCTTGTCAAAACAAGAATAAAAGAAACACAAATTATTTATTAAAGTTCATATTTCTGCATAGACACCAAAAATGAATATTAGCAAACTTTCTAATTTTCAAGAGTCGGATATGTGAAAAATAGCACTTCATTTTGGGGCTTTCATTGCTTCAGTCACTACTGTATTCATTATTTTCTTTAGTTACTTCTGTATGCATGTTTGAATAAGAAGGAAAAATTTAAGACATAATTTTAAAGAGCAAAATATTGTTTTATTAAAGGATGTATATGAAAACAGTCTAATTTCATTGAATTATATTGAATTTTGTTTTATATAATTTTAATACTTAGGATAATAATTAAAATTTTACCTAAAACTCTTACATATCTTTACTATTTTTCTAGGGACACTATCTTTAACTTTATGGAAAACTTTAATGAAGTCAACAGTTGCAAGGAAACTGTTTCTAGAGATTTTGGAATTCATCCTTCACTCTTTTAATTAAATGCTTCTGGAAATCTGTATAAAATAAAAATCCACAATGATAATTTATGAAGAACAATAATCTCAAAAATTAGTCCTTGCATGTGTGCGTAATTTTGTCATTGTCTATGTCCATATTTAAAAGTTTGAATTTATATATTGCTATTAATTTACTTAATTAATAATTAGTGAATAAGTATCAATAATTGTGTACTTTTTAATGTAGATTCAGTTGAATAACAAACAAATGTTGATAATTTAATAAAGGTCATAAAACCTGATTGAAATTTTGGATGTTCTTCTATCTAAATAAATTTTATGAATTTGGAGGAATAGATTTTCATGGTCCATAGACAGGAGGCAAAAGATTTTAAATAAAATTTGGATAATGAATTTGGATTTCTAAAGCATTTAAAAATGAACTATTGTTTTAGAATGCATTACCTGATCCATCAATATCTTGGAGGTTTGTTAGTTTTTTCAAAGTTAGAAAAATTATTTTCTGAACATCTCTCTCTCTCTCTCTCTTTTTTTTTTTTTAGTCCACACCTATCATGAAGGACTTTAGGGTCACAGAGGGCAAAATTTCTCTCTCTCTCTCTTTTTTTTTTAATTTTTTTTCAAATTTCTCTCCTTTCAGAGGATACAATGTGCACTGACAGGAAGGTGTCACACCTTCCCGCTTATCCTCTTGGTGACTTCCCTTCTATAGCTTTTATGCAACTTGATAGCAGGTTTTACATAGGGCCTCAACCACAAGCAAAACATATCCACTAACAAACTATTTGGAAAAATAAAATGAATAAATTGGGCCAAAAGGTAGATAGTATGGTAAAATAACACGGCACTGATATTAGAAAGACTTGAGTATACATCTAAGCTCTGTTATTTTCCAGCCAATGTCAACTGGTTAATCCTAAGCAATTTATAAAATTCTCCTGTACCTCAATATACTTATCGAAAAAAAATGAAAATTATGGGGAAAAAAATTAAGGTCCTGCTTTGCTGGGTTTCCAAGCTAGCACTTTAGCAATGACTGCAATCCCACCTAAAGGTAGGGATTTCTAATGATATAAATACAGGTTGATTACCTGCCTCTCCCACAGGGTTAGGAATTTTTTTCCTGTACTTTCTCCCAGCTAAATATGGGAGTCAGACTTGCTGTCTCTCTACCAGCAGATTAAGGATTTTGTACCATCGCGTAGATATGGGGAGAAAGCTCTGAGTAGGGTGTGCCTTTCTTGCTGCTCTCCTGTCCTCCAGGCACACACCAAGATGGAGCTTTTTCAGTTCCTGCCCTGTCCCCAAAGTTTAGCAAATACCCAGGAAGATCCATGAAGAAGAACATTCTGTTGCATAGGAAGTGCCTTTAAATCTGAGGCTTCATGGATTCTATCCTCTCCGCAATATTCCCTCCCAAGATCCCTGTTGGATTGGCTGTGGCTTTGTAGGACCTGCACCACAGCTTGACTTGTATCTCTGTCCAATTCTACTTACTTCCCTTCTTCCTTCCAGATTGTTGATCTCTATAACTATGTTATGCCCCCAAACTCCACCTCGGCATACAAATCCAGAAGACTCAACTCAAAATACTCTTAGAATTAAAAAAAAATTTAAATTAGATTTCCATTTTTCAGTACTGTTGAATGCAAATATCTTTGCCTCCTCTATACCCTAGCAAAACTGAACCCTTCTAGGAATTTGGTTTAATGGAAAATTTTCTGATTCTTCTGACACTAGGATCTACTGAAAATCATACAACTTAGAATAAGAAAGTAATCTGACGAAGGGCGTGAAAGTAAACAAAGGAGAAGATACTTAAGGAAGAAAACAAAATAATGAGTCTTTCTTGCATCAGCAAAACTATTATTAATTAGCAGTTATGGGAAAATCCCTGGACCCTCACTGACACCACAGTGTGTCAGAGAAACAAGGACTTTAAGAAAACACAGCCATGAAATCTTAGCAAATGCGACAGAATTTAGGAGACACTGTTTTGATACGTCACTAGTTCAAGATTGACTGACAAATAAAAAGAACAATAAATGCTGTTGAACAGCAAAGTGTAGTTCTAATTATGGCAACTTTGGGGGGGAAAGGAATGAATAATATGTTTTCCCTTATCTGGAATGATTTATGATTTAATGAAGAAGGAAGATTAGTTAGACTACAGTTTGTATTTTTTAAAAACTTTATGCATCAAAAATTTTATTTCATTTAATACACACAAAAACTATTCATTCCAAAAAATACTTATTTGTGCCTGCTACACGAGAGTCACTATCCTTAACCATACTTATATAGGAACAGAAAAAGTAGAAATTTGTGACCCCATGGAGGTTGTATTCTCAGTTGTGAATTGGATGATAAGCAAACCTCATAGCCTTAGTAAATATTAGTGCAAAGAAAAAATAATAGCTTAGGGAAAGTGATAAGGAGTGCTAAAATGCATCAAGCATCTTAAATTTAAAAAGATTCATCAGTGAGCTCCTGCTAAGGAGGAGGTAGTTCAACAAAGATGAAGGCAAAGGGGAATGAGCCTTGAGGATATCTGTTGTAAGACCATCCCAGACCAAAAGGAAGAGCAAGCACAAAGGTTGGAAGTTGGAAACAGGACTGGTATTTTTGGAAGAGCAGAAAAAGGCCATTAAACAAGGTGAAAAGAAGTAGAAGGTATAGTTAGGGCAATATTGCATTTGGGAGTCCAAGGGCTAGGACTCAGATATAAAGGCAAATAATATAGCTTCTTGTAGTTCATTGTAAGGATTATTATTTAAAAAACAAACAAACAAACAAACAAAAACCTTGCAATGGAATAGAGAACAAAAAGAAGGCTTTTGAGTAGATGAATGACCAAACTAGCTTCTCTGGTTAAAACTAGACTACAGAAGTAATGAGAAAACAGTAAGGAGGCTAGTGAGATCATCCAGAGGAAATATGCTGTAATCTTGGATCATACAGCAAAGGTAATAAGTGATCATATTCTGAATATACTATGAATACAGAGCCAACATGATATGTTATTAATAGATTAGGTGTGGAGTATAAAAGGAAAAAAGATGTTATAAATGATCCCCTTCCCTTATCTTTTTTTCCTGAACAATTATTCAGTGAAAAATTAACTAGAGAAGCAAGGCAAGATGGGAACTGGGCACAGAAGAAGAGGAGTCATTACCTGAGCCTGAAGGTCAAAAGCCCAAGCGAAGTGACGAAAGTGTGCTCACAAAGAGGAGTCTTAATGTGCAAAGAGTCTAAGCCTGGATAGAATGGTGTTCCCAGAGATGAGAGGCCCAGCATCAACAGCCTGAGTTCAAATTGTGTGAGGAGGGAATTCACTGATAGAGGCCACCTGGCATGGGATATTGAAGCCCATATAGGGTGAAGAGTGCATCCATCCATATAAAGTATAACGTTGCGGCATTGATGACAGATTGACTCCTGCACAGAAAAATTAAGTACACACATATTTAAGGCTAATGGAAGTGAGTTTTTCACTATTAGAGAAGGACATTACAAATATGAAAAGTATGACAACTAAAATAACCCCTATGCTGTTGGATTAGAATTAGAGGTATTGGAGTGAACTCATGATTTTCTATATAGGTGGATTAGATGAAACACACGAGATTGTGAGTAGAGGCATCACCAAAATGATGAACACATCTACCACTCAGATCTTGACTTCAAAATCACATTTTCCAATAAATGGAAGAGGATGCCTTAGAAAAATGGCTGGTTATGTATGAGACAGGAAAGGGAAGAGATAAGCTTAGAATGTCTTGTTATTCCAGAAAACAAAAGTGTTCTAAAATAGATGGATATACTGTCAACAGAGGCTTCTACTGGCCAATACTAAGACAATGGAACATTAAAATCAATCATACAGTATTAAAACCCATTGAATAAAATAACAAAACAAGAATATATAGGGATATAAATAAATGAATGAATACATTTAAACAAGATATTTATGTAGGTTCAAAACACCTTCCAAATACATATCTATAAAATCAAATGTGTACCTACAACGTAAACTTACACAATCTTATATATATATATATAAAATACATGTGTATAACATACAGCATATAAAAATATTCATATATACTATATTCACATATTAAGTGAAAGAAGTGTAACAATATGAAACATACACAATAACAAATAATAAAATAAAACATTAATAAGCATATAAATATATGATAAATAGAAAGAGTGTGATTTCATTGGAGAAACCTGGTAGACACAACCTTAAACAAGTGAACATCATCAGTAATGAGACAAATTAAAACTGTATTCTCTTACCTGATGCATTGAAAGAACACAGTACAAATTAGGTGATATTTCTGCCAAAGATGCATAACCTAAATCTAATTATGAGCAAACATCAGATATTCCAAGTTGTGGAACATTTTACCAAATAGCTGGCCTATAGTTTGGTGAAATGGTCTTGGAAATGGAGAAAAAGCAGAGAATTTAAGTGGGAGAAAAAGCTAATTTTCTCAATTGACTATAATGGGCACAGGAAAGTGACATTTCATAGACATTTGCTTTAGAGAAGTGTAAAGTGTTGGGTTCAATGAGGAAGAAATTGGCAAGTTAGAGCTTATTTAGGACACTGTTGAGTATGGAGGTAGGACAGGAGCTGTGGTTTATAGACAATTTTTATTTTTATTTTTTATTCTTTTTAAGATTTTATTTATGTATTCATGAGAGATACAGAGAGAGAGGCAGAGACACAGGCAGAGGGAGAAGCAGGCTCCATGTGGGGAGCCTGATGTGAGACCCGATCCCAGCACTCCGGGATCACGCCGTGAGCCAAAGGCAAACGCTCAACTGCTGAGCACCCCAATATAGACAATTTTTAAAAATTATTTTGGAACCACAGTTATTTATTGCAATGATTTAGAGAAGGATGAATGAACACAAAAATTTTATAGTTACACAAAATTCACAATCTCTTTGTAGCTGTGATTGCATTATTTGATACGCCAAATTTAACCAATAGATTTAAGCAAACTTTGCAGAAAAAAGAAGAAAGAAGAAAGAAAAGAAAGAAAGAAAGAAAGAAAGAAAGAAAGAAAGAAAGAAAAGAAAGAAAGAAAGAAAGAAAGAAAGACCATATGAGTGTGTCCCGTAGGCCTAATCTCGTGTACTTTTTGTTTGTTTGTTTCCTATGAATTGATCGGTTATCAGTTCAATTCAGGACATCAAGAGATTCAAAACCCTTCAGAGAGACTGTGTTCCTCATACCTGGAAGTCAGTTAAGTAGGAAGTGGCATGTGGGTCATGATCCCTGTCAATTCTCTGTGTCGTGCAGAATATCTTCCTTATATCCAAAAATTATTTCATATAGATGTGTGTAGTTGTGTATTTTAGTGCCTCGTGTATTTACATTTTTGGCAGGAAGCAAGGTGCCTCTGGATCAGAAAACAGACATTAGTTACTCATAGAACATCTTGGTGCCTCATGCCTTAATTTCCATGGGGTGTTGCAATGAGGGCCAGGTGTTCACCTCAGTGTGCAGTGAGGTTGCACCACAGGAGAGGAATGTTGAAATTCTCAGATTTGGAACTGAGAGAGAGCAGCTGGCCCATCAGCCTGATGTTCTCTATGCTCATGCATGCAACTGGGAGAAAGAGAAGCCCCGCCTTTACATTGAAGGGAAGGCAGAGGGTGAAGTGAAAGAAGAAAGAAGGTAAAAGTCTTCTATTACATATTCAAATTCCTTGCATTCATTAAAGATTAATTTTTTTACAGTAATCCTTTGTTCAGCATCTCGATGTGCCTCCGTTGCTACCTTGAACATTTGGAAGAGCCTGTTGGGTCCTCAGACTTGTACAACCAGAATGGCAGGAGAGTTATTACCCATCGCACCACCCCCATGTTAAAAAGATCTTAATGTGAGACAAGAATCCATCAAAATCCTAGAGAAGAACACAGACTACACCCTTTTTAAACTTGGCCACAACTTCTTACAACATACATCTACGAAGGCAAGGGGAAAATGAACTATTGGGACTTAATCAAGATAAAAAGGGGGGGATCCCTGGGTGGCTCAGCGGTTTGGCGCCTGCCTTTGGCCCAGGGCGAGATCCTGGAGACCCAGGATCGAATCCCACATCGGGCTCCTGGTGCATGGAGCCTGCTTCTCCCTCTGCCTGTGTCTCTGCCTCTCTCTCTCTGTGTGTGTGTGTGTGTATGTGTGTGACTATCATAAATAAATAAAAATTTAAAAAAAAAAGATAAAAAGGAGTGGTACCTGTCATGCTGGTAGGAGAACCATGGGGCAGAAGGACAAAGAAAGGAGAAAAGATACTCATCTTAACATGTGTAAAGGGTAATATTCACGTTTGGAGACTTCTGGTTAATATCTATCGTCTTTCCCACTGACATCATTTCCTATAAGTCACAGGGTTAGAAGATTCATAACGCTTTGCATTTGCTGTCTCTTGGAAGACAGCTTTCAGATCAGACAATGGAAGAGTTCATTTTCTTGTCATGCCTGTGAGCTGCATTTGGCTTGAAGCCATTATAGCCGTCTATAGCAGAGACTCAACTGTTCATCCTGTTTCTGATGGCTGTCAAGGATGGGCGAGATTATTAGGCCAAGAAGTTGTCAGCATCAAGCTCTTGACTATAGAAAAAAAAGGAGGGTATAAAATATTGTCTTCATTTATGGCCTTTCTCACCAATATGCAAAACCAAATCTCAAAATAAAATAGCTTTGCTAATAGCAACTCTCAAAGTCTGGTGAGATCAGCATTCAATTTTTGAATAAGAAGTCGGTAATGAATTCAGCACTTTCTCCAAGAAGGGTGAGTCATGTCGGTCAGGAAGTCTCTGAGCATCGTAGGTCTGCTGATCCTATAGAAGGTCTTGAAAGGGCAGAAGTAGGCCTACGTCTTGTATCCTGCAGAACTATTATTTCTTGCAATTAACTGTCCTGACATGTCTCTTCTGCTCAAAATCACTTTATACACCACACACTTTTTTAAAAAATTTCTCCAAAGTACCTAATTTACAAGAGTGGTAATTCTTTACTATTTATTTTAGAGTATATTGAATGCTTTTTATTTTTAAAATTAAAAGTCTAGAGAAAGTTATTAAATGAAATGAAACTTACCCTTTCTAACACCACCTTTTGACCTACATGGCTTGGTTCTTCACATAATACCTTTCAACAAAATTTGGCACTCCCTTTTGCAAAAAAATTAAATACACACAAGTGAGTACACAATGAATTTAAACCAATAAAGCCTTTTATGTTTGCAAAAATGGGATTATGTTCTTCATATTGCTCTGTATTGACATACATCATTCTCTTAAAAGAACATATAGCTTCTCATCAAATGGATTTCCATTATTTCCAGTTCCATACTCTTGCAGACAATGCAGAAGTGACTTTCAATGTAATTGAAATGTAAATTTTATCAGCTTTATTTGAGGAACTATTAAAGAGTCAATTAGTGAGAAAAAGATTGATGGCTTGGGTTTTGACAAATAGAAATTGAAATAGAAATTGAAATAGGAGGGGTTTTTTTTCCTGCTACAAATGAAATGTTTATTAAGATTGTTGTTTCCCCATAGCCATTGACAAGAAGTATCAGTAAATTTTTTTTTAATTTATTTATTTATGATAGTCACACAGAGAGAGAGAGAGAGAGGCAGAGACACAGGCAGAGGGAGAAGCAGGCTCCATGCACCGGGAGCCCGACATGGGACTCGATCCCGGGTCTCCAGGATCGCGCCCTGGGCCAACGGCAGGCGCTAAACCGCTGCGCCACCCAGGGATCCCCGTATCAGTAAATTTCTAAATTTTTATTGGTTTGCTACGTGAGAGATGGCATCTCAATGTTTTATGGATTTTCATTTCTTTAATTGTGATTGTATATATATACACAGCATTATTCATGTTACCTATTTATGTTTCTTATAAGTTGAGTATTGAAGCAGAAAACTTAATTTTAAACATCAATATTTAGTTTTTATTTTTAAAAGTGCATGAACTTATAATAATTTTGCACTAATTAAATTAGTACAACTGAATTTTGTTTTCAAACTTTTAACATTTGAAGAGGAAAATTAAATTTGACTTGTAACTTTTTAACA
The DNA here is from genome assembly GCF_053574225.1 of Canis aureus. Lineage (NCBI taxonomy): Eukaryota > Metazoa > Chordata > Mammalia > Carnivora > Canidae > Canis > Canis aureus. The sequence goes on along the minus strand of NC_135611.1, from coordinate 66,813,265 downwards.
TCTTTACTATCTTTTTTGGAGCATTGTCTTTGGCTATATAGAAACTTTAATGAGCTTCCATGTTTTGCAAGAAAACTTTTTATAAACATTTTGAAATTTATTTGTCCTCCCTTTAATTAAGTGTTTCTGATAATGTGTAATAAAATAAAAATCTAGAACTCATACAGCAATTCGGTAGCGTGGCAGGATACAAAATCAATGCCCAGAAGTCAGTGGCATTTCTATACACTAACAATGAGACTGAAGAAAGAGAAATTAAGGAGTCAATCCCATTTACAATTGCACCCAAAAGCATAAGATACCTAGGAATAAACCTAACCAAAGATGTAAAGGATCTATACCCTCAAAACTACAGAACACTTCTGAAAGAAATTGAGGAAGACACAAAGAGATGGAAAAATATTCCATGCTCATGGATTGGCAGAATTAATATTGTGAAAATGTCAATGTTACCCAGGGCAATTTGCACGTTTAATGCAATCCCTATCAAAATACCATGGACTTTCTTCAGAGAGTTAGAACAAATAATTTTAAGATTTGTGTGGAATCAGAAAAGACCCCAAATAGCCAGGGGAATTTAAAAAAAAAAAACCATATCTGGGGGCATCACAATGCCAGATTTCAGGTTGTACTACAAAGCTGTGGTCATCAAGACAGTGTGGTACTGGCACAAAAACAGACACATAGATCAGTGGAACAGAATAGAGAACCCAGAAGTGGACCCTGAACTTTATGGTCAACTAATATTCGATAAAGGAGGAAAGACTATCCATTGGAAGAAAGACAGTCTCTTCAATAAATGGTGCTGGGAAAATTGGACATCCACATGCAGAAGAATGAAACTAGACCACTCTCTTGCACCATACACAAAGATAAACTCAAAATGGATGAAAGATCTAAATGTGAGACAAGATTCCATCAAAATCCTAGAGAAGAACACAGGCAACACCCTTCTTGAACTCGGCCACAGTAACTTCTTGCAAGATACATCCACGAAGGTAAAATAAAAATCTGTGAAAAATAAAATAAAAATCCAAAGTGACTTTGAGCAATACTTTTATAAATTAGTCTTTGATTTTTTAAAATTTTATTATTGTCTGAATATTTCAATTTGAAAAATGGTCAGTGTCACTAATCATCAGGGAAATGGAAATTAAAACCATAATGAGATATCTTACTCCTGTCAAGATGGCTATTAACCAAACCAACCAACAAACAAACAAAAAATATAACAAGTACAGGCAAGGATTTGGAGAAATTGGAACCCTCATACACGTAGTGGGAATGCAACCTGGGAGGTCACTATGGAAAACAGTATGGACATTCCTCAAAATATTAAAAATAGAACTGTCATGTTTGGGGCACGTGGGTGGCTCAGTCTGTTAAGCATCTGCCTTCAGCTCAGGTCATGGCCCATGGTCCTGAGATCAAGCCCCACATCAGGCTCCCTGCTTAGTGGAAATTTTGCTTCTCCCTCTCCTTCTGCCCCTCCCTGCCATCATGCTCTCTCTCTCTCACTTGCTCTCTCTCAAATAAATAAAATCTTAAAAAAAAAAAAAACTGCTCTTTTACCCAGAAATCCCACTTCTAGGCATGAAATTTATAGAAAAGAATTGAAATCAGAATTTCAAGAGATATTAGCACTTTCATAGTCATTACAGCACCATTCACAGTAGCCAAGATATGAAAAGAAGCTAAGTACCCATCGAAAAATGAATGGATAAATAAAATGTCGCACTTGTGGACATTATGCTAAGTGAAATAAGCTAGTCACAGAAAGACAAACACTGAATGACTTCACTTTTACAAGGTATCTAAAATTGTCAAATCCATAGAATCAAAGAGTGAAGTGATGGCTGTCAGTAGCTGAGTGGAAGGAGGAATGCGGAGTTGCTAATTACAGTAGAGTTCTAGAACTAGAACTAATGATAATGATACTGTATTGTATATTTGAAAGTTGCTAAGGGAGTAAATCTTAAAAGTTCTCATGATAAGAAAAGAAAATATTTGGTAATTCTATGTCTGGTGATGGATGTTAGCTAGACGTATTGTGATCATTTCATAATAAATACAAACATTGAATCATTATGTTGTACGCATGAAACTAGTATATTATTGGAAAATATACCTCGATTTATTAGGAAAGAATTTTGAGTCAGCTGAAGAAGAAGTTCTTTCTATTGTCTTTCAGAACATAGATTTTTTTCACTTCCTCTCTGATTTTCTGGCCAAATAGGTAAGCCCCAGTCCCTGTCATTTCCACAAGGATCAGTAGAGGAGGCTCATTCTATAGTCCAACCATGACAATCAGTATCTGAAACTGGCTGTTATGAAACATGGCCTAGACTGTGTATCATTTCCCCCAAGGAATTTTATCATTTGGGTTTGACATAATAAAATTCTTTTCCTCAAATTGGACATCCATATGCAGAAAAATGAAACTAGACCACTCTCTTGCACCTTACACAAAGATAAACTTAAAATGGATGAAAGATCTAAATGTGAGACAAGATTCCATCAAAATCCTAGAGAAGAACACAGGCAACACCCTTTTTGAACTTGGCCACAGCAACTTCTTGCAAGATACATCCACAAATGCAAAAGAAACAAAAGCAAAAATGAACTATTGGGACTTCATCAAAATAAGAAGCTTTCGCACAGCGAAAGAAACAGTCAACAAAACTAAAAGACAACCTACAGAATGGGAGAAGATATTTGCGAATGACGTATCAGATAAAGGGTTAGTTTCCAAGATCTATAAAGAACTTATTAAACTCAACAGCAAAGAAACAAACAATCCAGTCATGAAATGGGCAAAAGACATGAACAGAAATCTCACAGAGGAAGACCTAGACATGGCCAACACGCATATGAGAAAATGCTCTGCATCACTTGCCATCAGGGAAATACAAATCAAAACCACGATGAGATACCACCTCACACCAGTGAGAATGGGGAAAATTAACAGGAAAGGAAACAACAAATGTTGAGAGGATGTGGAGAAAGGGGAGCCCTCCTGCACTGTTGGTGGGAATGTGAACTGGTGCAGCCACTCTGGAAAACTGTGTGGAGGTTCCTCAAAGAGTTAAAAATAGATCTGCCCTATGACCCAGCAATTGCACTGCTGGGGATTTACCCCAAAGATACAGATGCAGTGAAATTCTGGGACACCTGCACCCCAATGTTCATAGCGGGAATGTCCACAATAGCCAAACTGTGAAAGGAGACTTGGTGTCCATTGAAAGATGAATGGATAAAGAAGATGTGGTCTATGTGTACAATGGAAGATTCCTCAGCCATTAGAAACGACAAATACCAACCATTTGCTTTGACATGGATGGAACTGGAGGGTATTATGCTGAGTGAAATAAGTCAATCGGAGAAGGACAAACATTTTATGGTCTCGTTCATTTGGGGAATATAAAAAAATAGTGAAAGGGAATAAAGGGGAAAGGAGAAAAAATGAGTGGGAAATATCAGAAAGGGAGACAGAACATGGAAGATTCCTGACTCTGGGAAACGAACTAGGGGTGGAAGGAGAGGTGGACGGGGGGTGGGGGTGACTGGGTGACAGGAACTGAGGGGGGCACTTGATGGGATGAACACTGGATGTTATTTTATATGTTGGCAAATTGAACACCAATAAAAAATAAATTTATAAAAAACAATTCCCTTCCTCTGCACGTATGGGTTTCTATTTCAACTTTTAATCGCTGGGTGGAGATTTTCTCTTCTTTCATCTAGAAGAGAAAAATAAAACACATATATAGGTCTGGGATTAAATTTCCCAACAATCTAGGAAACTTTGAATTGAAAGCTACCCTGGCTGCCTTACTGCCTCTCCCAACAGCAAATGGACCATGATAATAAGTCATAAAGGAATAAAGTAGTCACCTTGAGATGTGTGAGAATTTTAAACTTTAAAGCAGCAAATGATATGAAATAAAGTCCTAAGCACTCACTTCATATCCTAAGAAACTGAGGTTGAGTCCAGAGACATATTTGATTTGTCCAAAGTCACATATCGAGTCAGGCCTAGAACCCAGATATTCCGTTCCTTTCATCTGGCACTTTTGTTTGCAAAACTACATGCCCTACATATAAAAAGCTATATGGCAATGGATGAATGAGAAGAGCCATCTAGAGAAGGTTCTGGCCATATGGACCAAGAAATAGTTCTAGGGAAGAGATGAGCCTACCAGCAATGTCCAGATCAGAGAGGCAACCTGCCATCAGGGGGCACACAGCTGCCCACTTGGAAAAAAGTCTCTGTCAGCCTGACAAGTTACCAAAACGGTAAATCTCAAGCACAGTCTGTGTCACTAAAGACTATTTGTTTGAAGACCTTTTAGAATTTTAAGATGTTAAGCTACTTCCATTTGGAGCTGGTCAAGAAGGAGATAACCTTTGAAGACTCTCTCTCTCTCTTAAATAGCACAATAGTTATACATCATCCTCAATAGGATGGTAAGTGTGGCAGTCAGTATAAATGCCCAAGCTAGTTAGAGCAGAGTCCTATCAAAATAAGTATTTAGGCCCTGAAAATTAACACAAACCCCTCACACTATCATATTTTTAACAAAGAGTCACAATAATGTGACAATATAGCATAAAGAAAAAGAAGACTATGGCTAGATTTAAAGGCAGTTTGACAGACCAGCCGACTTTTACTTTGGAAATCAGGGACCTGGGCCGTAGAAATCTGAGAACTGGTCGAGTGAAATAAGGAAAATTCGGGAGAGTAGGTTGTACACCCAAAACTGACATAATATTGCTTGTCAAATATATTTCAATTAAAAAAGAAAAGAAAAAGAAAAACCAGAAGAGATTTAGAGCGTAAAATCCAATCTGTGTGTCACCAAAAGCAATTCTAACAATAGACGACTTTCTTTTTCTTTTATCCAAATCATATAGTTGTCCCCTTTCCTCTTTTTTCATAAAAACTCGTTGTTTTCACCCCACAACGCAGATACTCTTCTGCGGGAATCCGTACTCCCCAAATGGCAACTCTTTAATCCCAAATAACTGCTCTTTTGCCTCTCATTGCAGCTCTTCATTTTCAGATTGATAGCTTCATAGGTAAACATAGGTAAAAAGAGCCATCTCTCTTCTCTCAAAGCCTCTGTCAATTCCTAGAGAATGTAACAGCACCACCCTGCCCAGAATGTGACCCGAACAATGATGACGTTTCACTGTGAAAGAATGAGACCTAGTGCGGCAAAACATTGATCATAGTTTAAAACCTTTTGAGAAATCAGGACCACTGCACAAACCTGCAGTGGTCCTGTGGGATAAATATTTGTTTTTTGCAAAGAATACGAGTTTTGGGTGTGTTTTTTTTTTCTAAATAGTGTACAGTGTTGATCTAAAACCCAACAGTGTTTCTTTGGAAGTTTCTTTGCCAACGTAAGAAAAAAAGAAAAAGAATTTGTAGAATAAATGGAATGAAAAGCACTCTTTCAACGTAAGTGCTTAGTTTTCACATTTTTGGAGGAAGAGACGACCTATTCATATCCATATTCTCACTCTGGAACCAATTAACTAGTGTTAACTAAGCCAAACAGGATAACAATTACAAAAGAGTTATCATCACTGACCTGTGGTAGAAGCTGAGTTTTAATACATCGTTTCCATCCGTCTGTTATTACTTAAGAGTAGACTCATTTGTGCTTTGACACAGAGAATTGAATACATTTTATTTTTAAAAGAACTGTTAACTGTTCCAAGTGGTTGGTTGAACTGACTTTTTCACTATCTTCCCATTGAATTCCTAAAGGGAAAGAAATTCGAGAAGTCAGAGCAAGAGGACTCCAAGCAATCTAGAAGCCATGCTATTGATGAATTTCATTTGGCGAGTGGTAAACTGCCCACTTGGAGAGTCAATGGACAGTTTTTAGAGAGATTTGAAACACAATTAAGCTCCAAGGTACAAGGAATGCAGACAAGTTGAGCCTGAAGCCGGGCAGGTGATGAGAGAAGGGCAAGGGTGTTACCCTTGCCCTACACGCATGGAGTGGAAGTGCGTAGATGCTGATACAAGGCTCACAAGCTATCACTCCTGTCTTGCATCTGGCCCAGAAGTAAATGAGTAAATGAAACCAATAGCAGATATTTACTTAAAGGAAAAAACAAAAGCAAAACCAAACCTAGTGATACACATTTAAGCTGTGAAGAATATAATATAAGCGAGATAAGATTATATCACAGCCTGCCCTTGTTCAGCATCATTTAGGGAGTTTTAGCCAGGGAAGGAAGAACGAAGAAAGGAAGAAGGAGAAGGAAGGAGGGAAGGAGGAAGAGAGACAGAGGGAGGGGAGAAGGGAACCAATAGCATATAAATATGAAAAAGAAAGAATTAAGTTTGTGATGATTTACAAGTGATAAGATGGTTTGCCTAGGAAGTCAAAGATAATAAAAGAACCATTAGCACAGATGAAAGAGTTTAAATAGCCAGTTTCCTAGAATCAAAATAGAAAAATTAAGACTTTCCTGTATTTGAGAGGGAAAAAAGATGAACCTAAAGAAAGAAATCAGAAGATTGACAAAATATGTGGCAATGGTGAAAGAACAGATAAATGAAGCATAGATAGATCAAAAATGACCCAAATATGTGAAATGATTGGGCGTAGGATAAAAGTAGTGCTTCAAAGCAGTTTGATCTTTCAATAAAGTGTTGGACTAAGTGACTAAAAATCAGAGTGGATCACTATCTCAGCAAAATTAATCACATACCAGTGCAAAAAAAAATGTTTTTTATGATTCCGAGAGTTTAAAGATATGTAATCACAGAAATACTAGAACAAATCCTAGTGAATAATCCCAACTTTAGAGACCCTTGAAGTTAATGTCACCAAAGGTAGAAAAACAATTATGATCTGGTCAAGATTATTTTTTCATTAAAAAAAATTAAATAAACATGAAACATGGAAGTAAAGTTGGAAAATGATGTGGAAAGCTATTGAAATCCAGGATTTATGGGCCGTTCTTAGTATGTTGGGGCTCTTTTCATTCCAAGTGAATTGAGACTCTGTCTGGTGCTCTCCACATGATTCAGAGGGAGCAGTCCCAGAAAATTCAGGTACAGTCTTTCAGGTCTATATTTCTCAGCATTGGCCCAAATATGGTGCTGCTATAATCTTCCCAAAACACTTGGTCCAGGGGTCATGTAAGGAAGCCGCGTAAAATGTATTGTTTAGATAAACAATGATTTCGGGATTGTTATGAAGATCATTCCAGATCTAGTACGTCAGCTGTCAGGAGAAACCAGAGCATCAAAGGCACCTCTAGGCACCTGTGGTATTCACAAATTTCTAGGAGTATGTTTCTCTTTCTTTATGGTTTGGTTATTAATCATATAGTTAGGTGTACCCCAGAGGTCTGGCTTCATAAAGGTCAAGGTGTCCAAGAGCTGGTTCAGAAGAGAATTGGTGAAAGTTACTGGTAGCCTTTCATGGCACAGCAGTAAGGCTGAGAAAATCCTGTCAGAAGCCTGGTTATCGAGTTTCCTTCTTCACAGAATGTATTGGAAGAGCCCAAGAGGAGATGGATGGTGCACGACTGATAGAGTTGTATACGGATAACCTGGTTCCATGGACTAACTGTGGAAAAGAGGGGAGATAGACTCCCATATTTTTTAAGATTTTATTTATTTATTCATTTATTTATTTAGAGAGCACTCGTGAGCCCAAGATCAGCGGGATGGGCAGAGCAAAAGGGAGAACAGGGAGCCCAACAACAATGACGCAGACCAACCGATCCCAGGACCCCAAGATCATGACCTGAGCTGGAAGGCAGCTGCTTAGCTGACTGAGTCACCCAGGTGCCCCCAAACTCCCATATTGAAAAATCTGTTTCTTTTTTATTAAGATTTTTTATTCATGAGAGACAGAGAGAGAGGCAGAGACACAGGCAGAGGGAGAAGCAGACTCCCTGCGGGGAGCCCGATGTGGGACTCGATCTCAGGACCCTGGATCATGTCCTGAGCCAAAGGCAGCTGCTCAACCACTGAGCCACTCAGGTGTCCCGAACAATCTGTTTCTTTATCACACACTTAGAGTCTAGAGGAATGTGTAAAACAATCCTTGGATTCAGGTTTGAATCACATCTTCGACATCGATATATGCTTTTCTACTCTGTACAAACCCTGTGCCATCCCAAAGAGCTTGATACTTTGGGTTTGAAGACTACTCAACATAGATGCTACCCCTGTAATTATTAGAGAATAAGAAAACTTCCTCTCTGGATCCACTGACCATAATTCCATATGTCCCTCCATTCCTCTGCTTCCTCCCAAGTTCATGCCTCTTCTCCTGCCCTGGTACAAGTTGTCAAGTGTTCCATTTCACCAATTTCCAAGGACCTAGCATTATGGGTTTAGCTACAGGGGAGCAAGTAGGGACCAAAAGGTATAATTCCTAAGGGTTTTTATGTGAAAATTATCTCTGCCTCTTCCTCTGATTTACATTGCATTTTCTAAGGCTAACTTTCTATCCTAGATTTGCCTTACACTTGTTCCCAGAAAAAAAAAAAAAAGTTAGGTATGGGAAAAATGGACCGTAGCCTATTGCAAAAGCCCTAATCTCAGGCTCTGGGAGCAAGAACAACACTTCAGTAGGTAGACTGGTCTTTCCATTGTTCAATCTTCCACATCTTGGTAGAGGACAGTTAGAAAGGGCTCCAGGCACTTAATATGGAAGAAGAGATCAAGGGGGAGAATAAGGGGGGTTAGAAATGTCCATGCCTGCAAGAAGCATGGCGGATGTTCACAAAAGTATAGGTTGCAAGTTTTCCTGAATCTGGGGGTCCTGTGGTTTCCAACAGGAAGCAGTATAGCAGAAAATATGGGAAGTGGATGTGACAAACAAGGCAACTTTGTGAGGTCTCTGATGCAAAGATCCACAGGGAAGTTCTTATCAGTATCAGGGCCCTCATCTAAAGACGCTCACCAGTAGAGTCTACTCACTTGGGACGGTCCTACACAGAGGGGACATCAAGGCCACATTGTATCAGACACTTGGTTCATAAAATGGATTAGGACACAGCCTTTCCCTACCCTATCTGCCCGTTTCAAATTACCCTACAGAGGTTCTGAGGAAAGAGCCCAATGTGGTTCCCATCATAAACCTAACTCAGCTAAAGCCTGGGGTCCTGTCAGGATTGTCAGTGAGCCCAATAAATCTTTCCTTTTAAATATCGGCTTTCTTGAGAGGGGTCAGAGGCAGTTGAGTTTCTAAATCTTCAGCTCAGCTAAGAGAAAGAACCAGGCACAGGTGACCTGGGCAAGGACAATGCCATTGCCCCGGGGCTTGGAGGAAGACCCCGATCCCGTGGTGAGGATGAGCACATACTCCCGGGCTCTTCAGTACACCTGCTTAGGTCCTATTATGTGCCAGACACTCTACCAGACATTTTGATATAAAATATTTGAGTGTGTGTATGTTTTCCGAATTTTAACTTTCCCAAGATCAGAACTGAGACTTGAATCAACATCCACATGACTCCCAACTACACGGCCTTGATCCCCAGGCTCGTGGCCTCTCGGTGTGCAGTGCTGGGGCTCCTTAGGCAGCTGGTCTCCATTAACCACTCAATTCTTCAACATTTGCTAGCTGCCTACCATGAACTAACCAAAAAAGGCGGTCGGTTCAGGGGACTCTCCAGCTTCTATGAAGAAAGGCAGGTTCTATCCCCAAGGAAAATGAATGGAATAAGATAACTCTTGGGCAGGCCACTCTGCGAGGCTGCACATTCCTCCAAGACTAGTTCTGGTGTTTGGGTTTGTTTGGGTTTTTTTCTGGTTTTTGTTTTGTTTTGTTTTTTGTTTTGTTTGTTTGTTTGTTTGTTTTTTAAGATTTATTTATTTTAGAGAGGCGAGAGAGAGACCAAGATAAAGAGGACAGAGAATCCTAAACAGGCTCACAGCTGAGCACGGAGCCCGATGGGGGGCATCATCCTACCACTCGGAAATCATGACCCGAAGGGAAACCAGGATTTGGACGCTCCACCAACTGCACCACCAGGAGCCCCTATTTGTTTTTTAATGTGGATGCTACCTCGAATCGAAGAAATGTATGGATCACTAGTACGGAATTTTAAAACCTCAAGCACCTGAGACCCCAATTTTAGAGAAGCAGAAAGGCCTCCTCCCTCTCCTTGGAATCTCCCCATAGAGGTGTAGGGGCCTGGTTCACTTGGCAGCACTTCTACGTCAAGGTTCTCCTTCCTCGTGGAGCTGCCTCCCCTTGCAGTTAGGCCGCAGGGTTTGAAGGGGAGCAGAGACGTTGTTCCAGATCTGATCTCCAAGCCCCCCCACCTCCTGTATATTAACTAGGCCAGGATTGAGCCCCAGACTAAGGCTGGGGCGCTCCGGCACTGTGGCCTCTTTGCCTCGGCTGAATCCATCAAGGGTAGAGCTATGACCTAAGAAGAGTAGCTCGGTATCCTTCCTGGGGCTTTTATCCAATTAGAATTAGGAAAAGCCAGCCAGTGCCTTTGGTAGAAGGAGCAGCAACATGTGGGAGACAGGGCAAAAAAACAAAAACAAAACAAAGCTTCTAATAGGGAAGAAAATGAAGCCGGAAAACAGAGAAGCAGAGACAAGAGGCTGGCACAGAGAGCCCTGGCTGTGCTCACGGCCCCAGGGCTGGCGAACAACTCTCCTTTCATCGCGTTGGACAAGGCGTCCTTCCACTAGCTCCCCCTTTTTGCTCCAGCTAGTTGGATTTGGATTATCATCACTTTAGCCAAAGGAACTCTTTGCTAATCTAGGCTGTTGCTCATTCCACCAAAAGTGTAGCTGAGGTCGTTACCCCATTGTTTGGGTACCCCACATAGACTCACACTATGTGGGTGTAATGCCAAAAGGAGCCCAAACGGTAAAACAAGGAGTGAATGGTTCATTAGAACTAATTAGAATGCTGAAGGGATGCACACCCCTAGAAATGCCAGGCACGTTGCAGATGGGTGCGTGGCTTCAGGTCCCAGCATGCAAGGCTAAGCACCCCAAACATTCTGCTCCTTGGAATTCCATAAGTTTTAGAGATTAGGTGGGTGGTGTGACTTTATTTCATTAATTTGTAAAGGTTCTGATTTCAGTCTCTGTTCACCAATTAATTAAATACATATTTCTCAGATCCACTCACTCAGAAACTCAGGACTAAAAGGATTTCAGGAGATGAGGTTCTGGTGCGAAATCCTAAAACAATAAACCAATTCAGAATCACTCCTCCTGTGATTCTCTCTCTCTCTCTCCTTCCTTTGTTTTGACTGAAATCATACAGGATCTTGAGATTCCATCAGACCAACGTGCGGCCTATGGAAGCGGAGTCCGAACGTAAGGACATGACTGGGGCGTAGGAGCAGAGAGGAACGGGGGGCTCACTTATTAGTTCTATGCCTCCTTTAAATGCAGAAAGAACATACTCTACACTAATTAGGAGCAGTACAGAATCATTCCTGTACTAATGAGTCTACAGATCAAATTGCAGCCAGCTGATACGTGTAGGAATAATATAGGACATACAAAATAAAAGCACGGTTTGAAAAACACAGTTTTATTACTGAAAAACTTTCTATTCATTCACCTTTCTCTGCATCTTTGCAATGAAGTGTATTATGGGTCCAAAATGATTTTTTTTTTTTTGAATTCTCAGTTGGGCAGAGCTGGCCCCCATCCTGCACGCATCAGTGTCACTTCTCACAGACAAGTGTGACTTCCTAACTGCTTCCTAACTGCTCCCTCTGTGGCCGTGGCCCCAGTACTTTCCACTTTTCCAAAGATCACCATATTAGAGGCGTCTAAGGGATGCTACTCCCTCCACCCACTATAGTTAATTAATTTACTTTTTGTCCTATTCCATTTTATTACTTTTGCTTTATTTGCGTAAGTATTTTCCTGAACTATGTACTGGTGATCAGATGGGACAGCGACAATGCCTTGCTTACTCTGATTTTGTCTTCTGAAATGTGTTATGCACTTTGTCAGGCGATTTCCACTCTTTTTTTCCAGTATCCATAGCATATGCCTATAGTTGTCCTATTAAAACAAATCTCTATGTAGCATTTGAAACCTCCATCGATTCTTTTTTTATTTATTGAAACTTTCAGGGTTTTTTTTTTTTTTTTTCATTTAGCCAATCAAATAAGACGATATTTGAGTGCTTACTAAAACTTCTGGCCTGGGTCCTGGGGATGCAGCTATGATAGAAAATAAAGCTGTGCCATCATAGAGCTCCCACACTGGTTCAGGAAGGCAGATAAGAAACAAAGAAAGTAACACAGCGTGTGATGGGTGGAGATAAGTGATGATGAAGGGAAAAAAAATACCGCAGCATAAAAAGGATAGAGAGTGTTGAGTGGGCGCAAAAATATACAAAAAGTCCAAGAATATCCCGACAAGTCAGAGAAGGTGACATTGGAAAAGGACCAGTAGGAGGTGGAGAGGTGACACAGGCAGTGACTCGGGGGAAGAGCATTTTATTTTTTTTTTCACACAAAGGAAACAATGCTCCAAAAATCTTGCATCCCGGGTGTGCTTTAGTGTTTGAGGAAGAGCAAAGGAGGCCAGTGTGGAAGGGGGGAGCCGGAGGAGAGCCGGGCGGAGGCAGTGAGGGACCCAGATCTTGTCAGTGGTGTGAGCACACACATGTGTGGAAATGCTGTGGGTTTTGCCCTGGGAGAGGTAGCAAGCCACTTTAGGTTTGAGCAGAGCAGAAACATGATCTGACTTATAATTGGAAGGATCCCTCGGGCCATGATGTGGACACCACTTACATCAGAAAGAGAGCAAGGGATGAGCCCTGGGTGTTATGCTATATGTTGGCAAATTGAACTTCAATAAATTAAAAAGAGAGAGAGAGAGAGAGAGGGTAGGAGCATTTCTTTTCCAACAGTTAGAGGGTAGATGTGGCTGCGGGTGAGGCCCTAAGGACAACCTGCCCATGAAACTTTGATTTCAGGCCTGGAAGTCACCCCCTCCTGAAAGCCAGCACCAGGACAAGCTGGAGCCCCCAAGTCTACATTACCAAGTCTGCAGCAGAGTGGGGATCTGCATGTGAGCGCTTCAAACTGCAGTCGGTGGCAGCACACGCGCACCAAGACACAAAGCAGGTGGGTGTCCTACTCTATGTGCCAGTTCTGCTGTAGGAGCTTTAAAGATTTTAGTCGACCATCAGTATTTCATTTTAAAATGTTCTGGGTTGAACAACTGCACCCCGATGTTCATAGCAGCAATGTCCACAATAGCCACACTGTGGAAGGAGCCTCGGTGTCCATCGAAAGATGAATGGATAGAGAAGCTGTGGTCTGTGTATACGTGGAATATTCCTCAGCCATTAGAAACGACAAATACCCACCATTTGCTTCGACCTGGGTGGAACTGGAGGGTATGATGCTGAGTGAAATAAGTCAATTGGAGAAGGACAAACATTACATGGTCTCATTCATTTGGGGAATATAAAAAATAGTGAAAGGGAATAAAGTGGAAAGGAGCAAAAATGAGTGGGAAATATCAGAAAGGGAGACAGAACATGAGAGACTCCTAACTCTGGGAAACAAACAAGGGGTGGTGGAAAGGGAGGTGGGTGGGGGGTGGGGGTGACTGGGTGATGGGCAATGAGGGGGGGCACTTGAGGAGATGAGCACTGGGTGTTATGCTATATGTTGGCAAATTGAACACCAATAAAAAATAAACTAAAAATAAATAAATAAATAAATAAATAAATAAATAAATAAATAAATAAATAAATAAAATGTTCTGGGTTTTGGTTATAAATCAGCAAGACATATTGCTCTAAGTTGCACAAAATTAAGCTACGTAAAAGAACAACAAACGAGCCGAATACATTTAATTTCTGCTTATTGATTTCACGGGGATTTATAATAGCCTGGTGTCATTTTCTTTAGATCCTAAACATATTAAGTATTGATAAGCCTAAAAATCAAGAATTATTAATCGAGCAAGATAATCATAGCATTAATTTGAGTTTAAAGTTAGAATGCAAGGATAAAAATCCGCACTAATGAGTATAAATCGAAAATATCAGAAGCGAGGAAACTGTATGATCATGCTCAGATTACAATTTTGAAATTACCATTGCTCAACAAATTAGAATTGTTCATTTTTAGTTAATTAAATGGGAACACCCCGAAATGCTGGATTAAAGATTTCAAGGATTATTTGAGAAAGCGCTAGAACTTGCTTCCTTACAAAATGTGTCTTCATTAAAGTTTCCTATATGGTCTGTGAAAATGAACCTGGAAAAGATAAAATTATTACATGTAAATTCAAATTAATACACAGTTGTTAAAATGTTTATTTTTCAACCAAATTCTATGTATTTTGCATATAAAATTATATGTTCATTACATGATACTTATACATAAGAAGTTTTTACATTTAAATTTTATTGACCAATTCCTCACATAAAAATCAGTAACAGGGATCCCTGGGTGGCTCAGCCTGCCTTTGGCTCAGGTCTTGACCCTGGGGTCCTGGGATTGAGGCCCGCATGGGGCTCCCTGCTCGGAGCCTGCTTCTCCCCCTGCCTGTGTCTCTGCCTCCCTCTCTCTCTGTGTCTCTCATGAATAAATAAATAAAATCTTTAAAAAAAAATCAGTAACAAATATAAGTAATCAGAAAACTAGGAAAAGTGCATAAACACACTGAAAGAATCATAAATTCATACAACAGTGAAGTAGCATTTTCTACATAAGGAGCTAACATAAGTTATAGAGTTTGCTGTGACAGTGGTTTAGAGAAAACAGAAACCTTAATTCAGTTTTATGACAAAAATATAAACCCCTGAAAACTATTTTAAGTATCATTTGGCAATATATGACTCGTTGACTTTAATTCATTTCCTCTCTACAAATTTATTTGTAAAATCATAAATTTTGCCCGAAAAACATTCCTAAGATGCCATTGTTGCCTTATTGCCAATAGCTTATAACAGAAAATAATGCTTACAGTTATAGTAAATTTATTAAATGACATACTACATATCCTTTAAGCAGAATGCTTCAGATCAATATATCCTAACATCAAAGAATTTCAAGAAAATTTTCCAGTAAAAAAATAAAACAGTGAGGAGCAGTCAGCATGATCTCATTTGTGCAAAGAACACGGGTTTTATTTATTCATTTATTTACACTGTTTTATGTACAAATTCCGGAAATTTGCACCACTTGAAAAAAATTGAATGAGGGGCCAAGAGATATAAATGAAGAGAGGTGGGGAAGAAGGCTTTAATTTTAATTTACTATGTTGTGGGCAGCCCTGGTGGCTCAGAGGTTTAGCGCCGCCTTTGGCCCGGGGTGTGATCTTGGAGACCCTGGGATCGAGTCCCACGTTGGGCTCCCTGCATGGAATCTGCTTTTTCCTCTGCCTGTGTGTGTGTGTGTGTGTATGTGTGTGTGTGTCTAATAAGTAAATAAAATAAAATCTTAAAAAAAAAATTTACTATGTTGATACACTGAGGCTTTTTAAGGTTGAATATATTAAATATGCTTTAAGATAAATCAGTAGAAGTCACAGCAATTAAAATGCCTTTAAAATAAAGGGGAAAATGAGTTTTTAAGATGATTTTTCATGAGAAATATTTCAGGTTAGATCTGTTAATGTACAGGAGGTGAGGGTTTGAAAGTGTCCAGAATGCTTGGCCCCAGGTCTACTTCTGTTTTCTTCCCACACTCTTTGGGGATGGGAAGATAATGCTTAATTTCCATATTGAGCCATCCCTCTCACCAGTGTTCACTCCTTTCCACGGAGACAGAGTATGTTTCCTGATCTGTGGGCGAGAGCCTTGGGTGCATGTTTTTCCTCTGGCTACAGCTAATCTGTTATAAAGTCCCGAGACCCAAGCTATCTTCTATTTAATATTTTTCTCTTCTATTTAAACTAGTG
The DNA here is from genome assembly GCF_053574225.1 of Canis aureus. Taxonomy (NCBI): domain Eukaryota; kingdom Metazoa; phylum Chordata; class Mammalia; order Carnivora; family Canidae; genus Canis; species Canis aureus. The sequence goes on along the minus strand of NC_135611.1, from coordinate 66,797,364 downwards.
AGCAAGTTACGCTAGTTTGCAATCTTCAGATTTGATTAATGCTGAGTCAGTCAACACATTCCAAGAGAAAGCAAAGGGCTGACACTAGATTTCAGACTTTTCTAGAAAATACATTTCAGTATGTAAGAGGATGGTGTGTTCAGGAGAAGGGCATGGGCTTTAAAATAATACACCAGGGTGCAAATTTCTTATTTACCAGCTGGTGAATTATTTAAACTTGTAAAACCCGCTTCTTTATTAGTAAGAGATTGGCAATAACTCTTTTTTTTTTACACCAAAGAAAAATTTTTATTAAAGTATTGATTACTGGTTATTTAAAAATGCATGGAAAGAGACAAACGTATCAAGGCATTATCATACAACTGCTTTCTAAACCCAATACTTTTGAAATAGAAAACAATGATCATGACTCCCCAAACATCAGTTTACTGAAACACGTTGATTTTTAAGTTGGTCTAAAACTCTAGTCACTGTTTTTGCTAAAATGTCACTAGGTTTTTCAGTTTCATCTATCATTAAAACTTTGTTTTTTAACAGGTTTACTTCTCAAAGTAGTAGGTAGTTATTTCTTGGGAGTTAATGTCAGCAACTACGAGACGCTTCTCTAAGTCAAGAAGTCACTAACTATTTCCAAAGTTGCTGCTTTGGAAATAGTTACCACTTGGGCTTGCCTACACGGAGACTCATGCATTGAAAGGCAAATGTTAATAGGCAAACTATGGGGATTGGGAACACGAGGACTCTCAAAGAAAAGATGTGTTCTTTTACAGTGGACCTGCTAAAAAAGACTATTACTTACTTTGGTACTGTTGCTGGAGAAGCCGTTTCCGCCAGACCACAGAGTGGCTGTATAATTGTTCATTTTATTTCCTTTTCTAAAAATGTCAGACTTTAACAATTCGGTTGATCAACCTAATAAGCAGAGGCTTTTAAATTACCATATATTTTAACTGCCTGAAATAAATTATTTTCCTAACTAGTTTAGCAGCCTTGTACCTGGAAAGGCAGCAAAATCCACTTTGTTCTAGAATTAGAAGGTGGACTCTTAGCATAAAGCCCTCAAGGTTCATCCATGAACCATGGCAACTGATAGGATTTTATTTTTTTATGGCTGATAAGATTCCATTTTATACATATTGATACCTATGTATGTATATATATGTATATATCACATTTTCCTCACCCATTCATCCACTGATGGATGCTCACATCGCTTCCATTCCTTAGCTATCGTAAATACTGCTGCATTGAACATGGGGCTGCAAATATCTTTCTGAGATAGTGACCTAATTCCCTTCAGAAAAAATACTCAGAAGTGGAATTATGGGATCATATGGTAGTTTTATTTTTAATTTTTTGAGAAAATTTTATACTATTTTTCATACTTGCAACACCAATCTACTTCCCCACCAGCAGTGCCTAAGGGTTCTTTTTTCTCCACATTCTTATTAACACTTGTTACTGCTTGTCTTTTTTAATAATTGCCATTCTAACAGGTAGGAGATGGTCTCTCATTGTGGTTTTCCCTGATCTGTGCATTTTTCTGATGACTAATGATGTTGAGCGCATTTTCAGGCACCAGTTGGCCATCTGTTGTCTTCTTTGGAAAAATATCTGTTCAGATCTGCCCATTTTTAAATCAGATTGTTACTATTTTCTTTGGCTATTAATCCCCCATCATATACATGACTTGCAAACAACTTCTACCATTTCCTTTTTTTTGATAATTTCCTTTGCTTCTTTCTTATTTGATATAGTCCCACTTGTATTTTGTTGCTGTTGTTGCCCTTGCTTTTCTTTTTTTTTTTTTTTTTTTTTTTTTTAATTTATTTATGATAGTCACACAGGGAGAGAGAGAGAGAGGCAGAGACATAGGCAAAGGGAGAAGCAGGCTCCATGCACCGGGAGCCTGACGTGGGATTCGATCCTGGGTCTCCAGGATCGCACCCTGGACCAAAGGCAGGCACCAAACCGCTGCACCACCCAGGGATCCCTGCCCTTGCTTTTCGTGTTGAATCCAGAAACTCATTAAGACCAATGTCAAGGACCTTACCCTCTGTTTTCTCCTGGGGGATTATGGTTCCAGGTTTCACTGTCAAGTCTTTAATTAATTTGCATTTGGGTTAAGATAATGGTCCATTTTCATTCTCTTGCAGGTGGCTATCCAGTTCCCTTAGCACCATTTGAATGTCCTTTCCCCCATGTGTATTCCTGATACCTTTGTTGTAAAGTATCTGACTATACACGTGTGGGTTTATTTCTGGCTCTCCATTCTGTTCTATTGATCTCTGTGTCTGTTTTTATGCCAGTACCTTACTGTTTTGTTAACTATAGCTTTGCAGTGTAGCTTGAAATTTATAAGTGAGGGGCTCCTGGGTGGCTCAGTGGTTGAGTGTCTGCCTTTGGCTCAGGTCGTGATCCTGAGGTCCTAGGATGGAGTACTGCTTTGGGCTCCCTTCAGGGAGCCTGCTTCTCCCTCTCCCTGTGTCTCGGCCTCTCTCTCTGTGTCTCTCATGAATAAATAAAACCTTTAAAAAAAAGAAATTTATAAGTGAGATGCCTTCAGCTTTGTTCTTCTTTTTCAAGATTGCTTTGGCTATACAGGGTCTTTTGCGGTTGCATCCAGGTTTTAGGATTGTTTATTTCTGGGATCCCTGGGTGGCGCAGCGGTTTGGCGCCTGCCTTTGGCCCAGGGCGCGATCCTGGAGACCCGGGATCGAATCCCACATCGGGCTCCCGGTGCATGGAGCCTGCTTCTCCCTCTGCCTATGTCTCTGCCTCTCTCTCTCTCTCTGTGACTGTCATAAATTTAAAAAAAAAAAAAAAAAAAAAAAGGATTGTTTATTTCTGTGAAAAATGACAGTGGAATTTTAATAGGAAATGCATTGTCTGCAGATTGCTTTGGGGAGTATGGAAGTTTCAACAATATCAATGCTTCCAATTCATGAACATGGAATTTCTTTCATTTATTTCTGTCTTTTTAAATTTCGTTCATTAGTGTCTTACAGTTTTCAGTGTACAAGTCTTTCACCTCCTTGCTTAAATTAATTTTTGGTATTGTATTCCTTTTGATGTAATTGTAAATGGAATTATTTTTTAATTTATGAATTTAGAGGCTATGAATCTACCACCATTACGTTAGATTATCTTACATTAACTATATTTTACCTTAGAAGTAGGCTTTATGCTTTCATATGTTTTCTTGTTACTAATTAGGAACACTTTTGTTTCAGTTTAAAGAAGTGCCTTAAACATTTCTTATAAAGCCAGTCTAGTAGAGAGCTAAACCCTTTTAGCTTTTGCTTATCTGGAGAACTTTGTTTTTTCTTTAATTCTGAAGGAAGATTTTGCCAGGGAGAGTACTCTTTCTTGGTTGGGAGTTTTTTCTTTCAGCATTCAATTATATCATGCCACCCTTCTGGCTGATAAAACTTCTCCTGAAAAACCTGCTGAGTCTTATGCGGGGAGAGGGTGGTTCTCTTGTACATAATGAATTGTTTTTCTCTTACTGCTTTTAAGATTCTTTGTCTTTAACTTTTGACAATTTGATTATAATGTGTTTTGGTGTAGGTCTTTTGGCGTCCATCTTATTTGGAACTCTCTAGGTTTCCTGAATCTGTATGTCTGTGTCCTTCTCCAAGTTACAAATTTTCACTCATCATTTCTTTCAATACATTTTATGCCTCTTTCTCTCTCTCCCTTCTATTTTTGGGATGCTTAGAACACAAATATTGGCCCACTTGATGTTGTGCTAGAAATACCTTTAAGCTATCTTCTTCCTTTCTTATCCTTCTTTTTGCTCCTCTTATTGGATGAGATCTGTTGCCTTGTGCTGAAGTTCCTGATCCTGTTTTCTGCTTCACTAGACTGCAGTTGAACCTTTCTATTGAATTCTTCTGCTCTATTTTTACATTTTTTCAGGTCGGTGATTTCAGTTTGGTACTTTCTTATATTTTATATTTCCCTATTGAAATTTTTACTTGTTCATTAATTATTTTCCTGACCACAGAGAGCATCTTTAAGACCATTATTTTGAACTCTTTATAAAGGAAACCACTTATCTTCATTTCATTAAAGTCTTTTTCTGGGGCTTTATGCTGGTCTATTGTTTGGAACACATTCCTCTGGGTCTTCATTTTCCTTGCCTTTCTCTGCTAGTTTCTATGGATTAGACAAAACAGCCACCTCTTCCAGTTTTGAAGAAGAGGCCTCTGTATAACAGATAAATCTTATTCAACGTTGCCCTTGCTCTTGATTGTCTTTCAATCCTTTGTGAAACTGTTTAGTGTGCTCTTAATGGCCCCAGTCATTGAAAGTGGGCCAAAACCTGTCAGTGTCCCAAAGAGGTAGAGCTCAGTCAACACCTGGATGCCAGATGATTTTAAGGTGCATACTTGGGTAGCAACTTTTGTTTATTACAGTCCTATGGAACACATGAATTTAATTAAGCCCTGTTGGCCATTGGAGCCATGCAATCAAGAAGTATCATCTGGGTGACAACTGAAAAAAAAAAAAATGAAACATGGCACCAGATGTATGTATAAGTTCCTTTACAGGAGATGCCTCCATCCTGAAGCAAGACAAAGGGAGAGTGCAAAGATGGCACCTATCAAGTTCGTGGTTTCTGAAGAGTATTACAGTATTAAGACTGCTCCCTCAGTCCGTAGCTATTGAAATGAACAAACAGGCCTCTAATGAAAAGATTGGGTGTGTTTCAATTTGCAGCCTCTGATCTAGATCCTTGGGAATTTGCCACAGTGAGTCTGCACAAGCCTTTTAAGAACTGTCTCTTCATTTGCTGTAGCCTTCTGGGTCTTGTTGATGCAAGCCCCATTGGCTTTCAAAGCTAGATGTTTTGGAAGCCCATCTTCACATGGAAGCCTTAGAAGTTGGAGTGCCATATGTGGGGTCCAGAACCACCACTCCCCCCAAAAAAAAAAAAACAAAAAAACAAAACCACCACTCCCTAAGGAGAAGCTGGGAATTGTGAGATTCCTCTCTATAGTGTGTCACTTCGTCAAGGCTGGGACTTATGACAAGATTGTGTCTCAGCCTCTCTTTCCTGCCACAATGTGGATTTTTCTCTCATTTTCCAGAAATGTTCAGTCACTCAGTTTCTGGATTTGTATCAGAGTGAATTGTTCTGTCTGCGGCTGTAGATTTTGTGTGTTCATGAAAGGAAGTAAGTTCAGGAGCTTCCTATGTCACCAATGTTTTCTTAAGCATTTTAAATTACATTAACATGAAGCATCAGCTTCTGATAGTTTTGAATCTTCACTCAGTCTTCATTGTTTACTTTAAATGTCACTCATGGAAAAAAATGATAAAACTAGGCAAGCTTTGTTTTCTCACTAATTTATACCTAATATTATATTATTATAAAATAAAATCTAATACCTAAAATTATCTTTCAACTTTAATATGAGCTTTACTCTTAGAATATATAGAGTTAAGGATTAAAACTTGATGCCATTATAGGCAAAGAGATGGTTGAGAATATAATGTAATTAAAAATGAAAAACCCCATTCCAATTCTTACAATTGGCAAATGTTAAAGAGCTAATTTGAAGCCAGAAAAGGTTAATTTTATTTTGTAGATTACATCTAGTGAATTTAGCTTAAGTGTCTTGTGGAAAACACTTCTGGAAACTAAAAAGTAGCTAAATGACACCTTGAAACCTTATTGTAAATGTATACATATGTTACCAAAGATTAATTGAAAATGCTCATTTTTAAATATCAATATTTGGTTTTCACTCATGCTTTGTTTTCAATATATTTGTTTTCTCTATTCTTTGCTTATCTGAAAACTCCAAGGCCTTTGATACTGTGACTGAACTCTGAGTGTCAATGGGAGCATGGAGAGTGGTTGCCAAGAGAATGACAACTAGATGATAGTAAATGCCTTATTATGCAACGTCTACACAATTATACTATCAAGGCTGATCATTTTTTCACCAGTAGTTTTCAACATTTAATCTTCCATTTTTTTGCTGTGAAAGCTATTCAAAACTAAGTGATATAAAGCCAGATTTCAGTAAAACTTAATCTTGTAAAAATCTTGTGGTACGGTACTTTCAAACTTTAAAGTTATTTCAACTTCCATTATCTACTCAGTTCTTCACCTTATATATCTTAAGAGGAAAGATCCAGTTTATGCAACCCAGACATACAATGCAATTACACCATCTGATCATTTGCAGAGTTAAGCAGGTGATTACCAAAAATCATTCTTCTCCTTTCATGGTATAGATTTGTCACACAAAATAGTTCTTAGACAATAATTTAATTCCCTAGCCCACTCGCTTCTCCAAACATGACAGCATCTTTGTACTGGTGAGATGTAGATAATATAGAAGCCAGAGGCTGGGAGGAGACTTAGTTCTCTCCTCATTGTGTAAAGGGAAGCTGCCACTGACTGAGAATACTGCACTGGAACCACTACTACAGCAAGAAGAAACTGCAATTGCATGAAGGCCTTAAATGTTTGGGCTTATTTTTGACTCTAACTCAAATAAGATTTCAAAAACATGTATTTAATGTATTTATGTTTACTTGGCTTGTTTATCTATCAGATTATTTGGGGGAGCCTAAAAAAAGTAATATTTTAATTGTTTTCAGCTTGGTTCACTGCATAAGAGCATACCTGGAAAATTGAGATGATGTGGTAATTCAAATGTACAACTAAAGATTCCTTCTGTTTCTCATTCTGATAGGAAGCCCTATAGTTGAGGAGCTCCAGCAGAATATATCATCCACAGCTAGTAAGGCTGGATGAAGGGAGCGCCTATAAGTCAATTTGCTTGTTTTCCCATTAATCATGCTGGGTTTTCTTTTGAGATTTCTTTATTTCATTCTAAATTAAGAGCAATGTATAAGTTGTTTTTTTTAAAAAAAAAAAAAAAAAGGACTACTATAACAGCATCAAAGGATTATATATGGGTTTACAGATGAAAAGTGGACTTGGAGTAGTCTGGTGGCTTCATGGATCAATAAAGATGCATAAGAAGGGACAGACCAGGATTAGAAGGGCCAAAAACTGTGGAATGGATACCAATGGAGAACCATGACTTTCTTTAACAGTATGCATTATAACAATCTTTGTATCTGATAAAATCATTTTTTCTTCCCTTATTCAATGAAATATTAATTTTCATTAAAATATATTGCTTATAAGGCCCTTACCTGGAAAGTTATCCACTTGGGAAAGAAAACTTAGAAGGAGCAAGACAGTGTTTTGAAATTCAGTAAAGTCGCTGATAAAGGGGGCTCTATCCCCATTAACAAGCATTCGTGGTGGCAGGCCCTCCTGGAATTCATGTGTTCTGACCAAAGTTGTAGGAAACAGGGAAGCAGCTAAATAATCCACAGCCACACACCAATTTCTTCCAAAATTTGCTTCCGCTTTAGAATAATACTCCAACCTAAGAGACAAGTAGAAACAGGTACAATTGCAACTAATCCACTCCAAATTTCAGCCTCATTATTTTCTTTCTTTTGTTTTTGATTTTTGAATTTCAAGTCTTTATTTAAATTCTAATTGGTTAACATACAGTGTAATATTGTTCTCAAGAGCAGAATTTAGTGACTCATCACTTACATAGAACACCCAGTGCTCATCACAAGTGAGGAACAATGGCTTAAATAACCTGTAATGGCTTAAATAAACTTCAAGCCCTAAGAACAATGGCTTAAATAAACACTAGGAAAGAAGTGAGGGCAGTGGTTGAAGGCACAGAGGTGTTTAGCAAAGTCAGATCCAATGGAAGCCTTTTAAATGATTTAAGTGAATATATTATTGGACAGTTCACCTAATAAGTCAGTTAAGAGAGAGTCAAGTAAAAATAAATAAATAAATAAATAAATAAAAACACACCTTTAAAAGCTCATTTTAATTTAAAATACAGTTATAGGTGCACCAGCCAATCTTAGGATCCAGGACCACAGAGCTTTAAGTAGACGTAGACTGTAAAGAGTTCAAGACTGTCTCAAGTAAATAAAAGACTCTAATATATTCTCTTTTTTTTTCTAATATATTATTTTACCTAAAAAAAGGTAACACATGAGATTTGAAGGAAGTGCCCCAGTATATAGTAGATTGCAAACATGGCCTCAATTTCTCAAAAGTCTTTATATCTCTGGTTTTTGGTCTCTTCAATGTCCCTTCCCTATTACATAGAAAGGAGACGGCAAGGAGAGAGGCTTTCTACCCTGGCTCAGCCATATAAGTTGATTTAGCCAATAGAACATTAGCCAACTTGACACCGCATAAGCTTGAACTGTGTTTTCACAATTTGGTTTCTCTCCCTTGCCATTCTTCCATCACTATGGCAAACATTCAGGCTTGCGAATGGGAGACAAATGGAGCAGAGCTGAGCTTCTCCATTCATGCCTGTGTTGCCAATCAAATCAACAAACATGAGGTGAGCACGGGGAAGATCAGCAGACCTGCCCGACTGGATCTTAAACATGTGAGGAATAAACACTGCTGTATAGACGCTGAGATTCTGTAGTTATCAACCGTGCTACATTCTCGTGGAAAAAAAAAATGAATGAAATACAGGGCAACACACCTAATAAATTGGAACTTCTCAACAGTGAAAGTGAAGCTAAAAACTAATGGAGATACGCCTTCAAAAAATCTTAAGTATTGCTAGCCTAGGTTTCTGTATTCACTCAACCTCAGTCAAAAATCATGAAAGAATAATGATATTTTAAGAATGCAAATTACCTGCAATTTTTTCTTCTTATACAACTGTTCTGAATCGACTCATATGTAAGTCTTAACCAACAAAGTAATCCAGGAAATAAAACAATACAGGATACTGGAAATGGGTGAGTCAACATAAAGAAGAGACAAAGGCAATCTAGTACAAAGATCCTAGAGACCTAAGAATCGCATCTGACCACCTGGGCAGAACAGAGCAAGTCCACAGTTCTGAACGAAACCTCTACGAGAAGAAGAAATTGATATAATTCCGGATGCTTCTAAACACCTTAAGAAGAAACTTGTTTGGTTTGCCAATTTGAAGTAATTAGCGTTGTGTATGATAGAAAGTAAACAAAAATTCACACAAAAAAATGATCAACTCTAAAGGGAATGAGATAATGAGAAAAATAATTATAATCAGTTTAGTACGTGTGATGTGAATAGTGATTGATAGTTAAAATAATGTAGCCACTGAACATTGACTCAATCCACATCATTAAACAATTATACAGAGAGAGTGGTAAGTGGGAAGAATTTGTGTGGAGTAGGGGTGAGGGGAACTGAGTGGTAATTTCCTATGGTCGTGATAAAAAGGATACTTAAATCTGCAATCAGGAAATGTTATAGGATTTTTTTATTTTTAGAAATATAGTACTAAATATCACAGTAACCAGTGGTTATAGTGGCATTCTCCCTGGATACTGCTGTGTCATTTTTTTATGTATTTTTGGTGGGAGGGATGGCAAAACCTCATAGAACCATTTGACTCTTTGTCTTTTTTTTTCAAGATTTTGTTTATTTGACGCAGAGAGAGACATTATAAGCAGGGGGAGGGGGCAGAGGGCAGAGGGGGAGGGAGAAGGCTCCTGAGTGAGCAAAGAGCCCCAAATGGGTGGGACTCCATCCCAGAGCCTGGGATCAAGACCTGAGCTGAAGGCAGTAGCTTAACCCTTAACGGACTGAGCCACTCAAGTGCTTCCATTTGACTCTTTAAATCATTGACATATAAGAAATGGATCATAGACAAACTAAAAATAATCCAAAACAAAAATAAGGAGGCACACCTGAGTTCAATATATAAAATAAAGAAATAGGAAGGAAGGAGGGACAGGGAGAGTGAGGGAGGGAAAGAAAGGAGGGAGGAAATAAAGGAGGAAGGAAGGAGGGAAAGAATCTTCTGAAGAAGAATCTTAGATTCTTCTAAGATTCTAAGATTCTAAGGACCATCCATCCACTACCCTAACTCCTAGGACAGGGAGACCCTGGTCACACTCACTTGCCTGCTAACCTACCTGAGAGGGAGAGAGGAGAGGTATGAATGATATTTTGTTCAGCTCAATTATATTTTGTTAAGCCCCAGGATTAAAAGATTCTTCATCAAGGAAGTGAATATTATATTTTATTCCCGCTTCCTTATATATTGAAAAGGTGAAAGCCTTCTTTAATTAAAACCTTTTAATGTCTTTTACTATCTTTTAGTAATTACTGACCTTGTAAAACTAGTCTGTAGGCCGTGTACACTGCAGGCAGCACAGCTTACAAGTAAGAGGATGAGCTATGGAGTCATGAGAAATTTAAATATTAGCCCTGCCATTCACTAGCTGTAAGATTTTCAGCAAGTTACTAAACAGCTCGACCACATACTCAGTCTAGAAAAATTGAGGTATTTCAAAGTGAGATATTACATGAAGATACTTCGTGAAATTTCTTTTACTTGTACTTGAGAAACAGAAGCTACTTAAAAAATTCATTCGAGAGAGTCACCTGTTGCTACCTAAATAGAAGGTCAAGTAAGAAGGTCAAATTTCAGAGAATAAAAAAAGTTAATAAAAACTCTTTTTTTGTTGTTATAATTAGTGAGGAAAGTGCTTCTAATAGTATCAGAAAAAAAATTTGGGTCATATGCTTGTGATCAAACTAATCATGTAATTATTCAAGATTTTTCATGAAAAAATTCATACGCTCTGTGATTTTAGAGTTTTTAAATAAACTTGGCCTGCTAAAAATATATTTCTTTCAAAACTGTTCCATGACATAAATAGGAATAAATACAAAAAGATTAAAAATCTAAACCCATAAGACACAAGAAATGTACCTGTAAGAAAAAAAATTTCTGCAATCTCCTTGAACTTTAGCTAAAGGACTCTCATATTTCCAAGGGACAAAGTTGCATTTCCTAGTGAATTATCTTTGGATATGAACCTGAAACATCTGTAAATGAAAAAAGTAGTCTAGAGAGATGACTTCTTATCTGTCAAATCTTGAGGTTGGCAATCTGAGACCGAAATCGTTATCTAATAATCTCATTCCTATTTCCTGTCATCAGAATGGAAAGAACAGTTGAATTGCAACTGCTGTGCTGGCTTCAGCCCCAAATCCAATTACAAATGCTCCAATGGGAGAAAATTCCTCCATCCTCCAATTAATATCTAGTTTTTGAAGCCATATCAATAGGTAAAGGAGGAAATGTGTTTTGAATCTGCTACTGTAGCTGATTTATTTACTATACTGAAGGACGGAGTCGGTGGGAGAGACAATCAGTGAAATAAGTAAGAAACACTCCCACGTTCCTGCCTGGATTCACCTGTCTACTCAGACAGTACCAAGGACCCTGATTTTTGGTTCCTGTTTTGCACCGTACCCAGATTTCCATCCCAAATCTCTCTCCAATTGGTTGACCCCACCCCCAGATAGTGTCGATGATGGCTGATTTTATACATCAACATGACTGGGCCTCAGGGTGCCCGGATATTTAGTCAACATTATTTGGGGGGTATTTCTATGAGGGTTTTTCGGAAATCTCACTTTTCAAACCAGTTGACTGAGTAAAACATATTGCCCCCCCCCCCCCCAGTGCGAATCGGCCTCCATTCAATCTGTTGGTAGTGTGAATAGAACAAAAAGATGACCTTCCCTAAATTAGGGGGAAATCTGATGAAGGCTGATGGCCTTCAAACTGGAACATAGGCTCTTCCTGGTTCTATATCTATCTATCTATCTATCTATCTATCTATCTATCTATCTATCCATCTACCTATCATCTATTTATCTATCATCTATCACCTATTTATCCATCTATCATCTATCTATTTATCTATCTATCTATCTATCTATCATCTTCTATCATTTATCTATCTATCATCTATCTATCATCTCTTTACCTTCCTACCTATCTTCTATTGGGGCTGTTTCTCTGGAGAACCCTGACTAATATAGTATCATTCACAGCTAAGCACAAATCATTCTTGCACCTTCTTATCTAAGTCTATAATAACCTCTAGATATACACCTAGAGTGCTTGATAATCTTCTGAGCTACCCTGCATGCTCACCTTGATGCTAGTTGATCTTTTTCCAGTATATACTCTCCACAGTATAAGTACCTACCAGTACTGTGCCCATGATCAAAATATTGAAGACAGGGATCCCTGGGTGGCTGAGTGGTTTAGTGCCTGCCTTCAGCCAGGGTGTGATCCTGGACTCCAGGATCGAGTCCCACATCGAGCTCCCCGCAGGGAGTCTGCCTCTCCCTCTGCCTGTATCTCTGCCTCTCTCTCAGTCTGTGTCGCTAATGAATAAATAAGTAAAATCTTTAAAAAAATATATTGAAGACAGTTTCTTTTCTTTTTTTATATAGAGAAATTGGTCATATGTTTTATTTGTTTGTTGGTTGGCTAGCTATTTCATTAGCTGAAATAATTGGTTAGCACCAGATGTTTTTTTTTTCTCAAAATTTGCTTCTTCTTCATAAAATATTTTCTAAGTCTAATCATTCTAAAATACTTATACTTCATCATTAAAAATACCCAATGGTTAATATTATTTAATAGGAACATTGACTACCACTTTAGAAGAGGAATAAAAAGGCATAAGTGAGGCCCAAAATCATTTACCATATTAAATAGAAATGATTTGGGATCCATTCTTACCTATCTTCAAATATTTTGCCAACAGTATCTATGGTTGCAACATGTGCAGCCCATAAGTACTTCAACAGGTCTTCAAAGGTACTGGAAGGATACTGTAAATGCTGCAGCGAGGAGAAATTTATTCATATTTGAGAAAATACAACAATTTCTCTCCTTAAAATTTAATCTTACTCCCATACATAATTTAGCAATATCCTGCATGAGAGGAGAATTTTGTTTCTAAGAACTGTATAAGCTCTCAGTGACTAACACTTTGTAAAAGAATATAATAAATATCTATTATAAATAATATTATTGAACACATCTATAAGAAATGAGCTGCAACAATTTTCCCAGGAGTCAGTATTTTATACTGGATTTTGTTTTTGATTTGTCATTTGTTTTTCTGCTACCATAGCAAAAGTTACCACTAAAGTTTAAGAAAAGGAGGACATTTTTATTAGAATCTTTAATCCAATCATATCTAAAGTAGTGAACTAATAATCTATGGAACTAGTAAATCCATCTTTTCATTGTGCATCTTAGCCCACATCTATGTTTAACCAATGTTCACATTTTGCTCATTGAATATTTGGTTTTGATTGCCACATAATTGTTTAGTTTACCTATATGATCATTTATTAATTCAGTTGGAATAAGTTATTTGACTCTTCTAATAACCAACTCCATAATTGTATTTCTCCTAAAAGTTAATTCTTCGTTGCCATGCAGATTCAATTAAACAGAATAATCTTTGCATTTAGTCAGATATCTTATGCAAGCTCACATTTATGTATTATTTATTTGGAATGAGAGGATCGAGTTTGTGTTAATGCCATATTGGCTCAGAGGGAACGAACGCCCCACCTACTACCCCGCTTCAAATGTAATAATATAATTCGCCTGACAGTTTACGTTTTTACACTTAGGAAATATACGATGCACACAAAAACCTAGGCAAAAAGCACTATACAAAACAGAAAATTCTCTTACCACCTCCTAAGAAAATAAATTATAAAACTTTAAAAAGCAACCTGGTAAAAGGCATTCCACTTGCTCATTATCTCAGGAAAGGACGACCGGCAACTAGAAACATTAAGACAAAACTTTGTCTGGTCCTTGGGTGGTGGCAAAAGCATGACTTGGTCCGATGATATCCCCATTATGCCAGAGTCAACCGCAGCAAGGAAGGGCAATGCACATAGAAAGTAATTCATATCTGTAACAGCAAAATACTTATTATTACTGCAAATACTAACAAATGGGATAGAGAATATTTTTAAGTTATCTGTAAACCAGTAGGCAAAAATCACACATTCAGAAACCTAGCAAAAAAAAAAAAAATTGAAAATCTCCCTAAGGATCATCTACATAACTTTAATATGCTTTTGTTAATAACCCTACAATCAGGGGCCCCGGGTGGTTCATTGCATTAAGCGTCTGCCTTGAGCTCAGGTCATGATCCTGGGGTCCTGGGATGGAGCCCCGTGTCTGGCTCTTGGCTCCACGGGGAGCCTGCTTCTTCTCCCTCTCCCTCTGCTGCTCCCCCTGCTTGTGCTCGCTCGTGTGCGTGCTCTCTTTCTCTGTCTCTCTCTAAAATAAATAAATAAAACCTTTTTAAAAAATAACCCTATAATCATAGACATAGGCTTAAGCAGTTGTCTATGATATTTTTTGTCTATGATATTTTAAATAAAAACTAATATGTAATATTAAGTTAATATTATATAATATTCAATATTAATTTAATATTATTTAATATTCATTTTTTTCAAAGCATTAAGCAAAAAAAGGAAGGAAGTTATCTACTTGTGCACAGAATGACACACCTCTAATTGAAGTTTTTTTCATAAAATGTAATTTTTTTCTAAGACATTTTAGTGTGGTTAGAGTGTTGACATTGCATACTTTGTATTTAGCCAAGTTTCATGTGCAACCGTGATATCACAAAGCCCTGGTTTCAGATTAGGTTTTTAAAGCCCACATTTTGGATAAGTGTTGACAGTAGATCTCTGGATGATTAAATTGACAATGAATTAGCTGTTTTTCATTTCTCTCTAAATATAACCTATTCCAGCAGATTTAGACATTATAATTTAGAGGGCTGTAAAGCCTCAGCTGATTCTCACTGGTGATGCAGAATGTCTTTTATCACAGACACGCATTTATGAACGTAATCCTATGCCCCAGTGGAGCAGCCTGATGCTCCAAACTCCTGAATCAATCTGGGGATAAGAAACCCTGAATTCCAAACCGTGACTATTCGTGGGTCTTTGAAAAGAACCAGTGTGTGCGGTATTAGAAAAAATATGTAAAAAAAAAAAGAGAGAGAGAGAGAGAAAGAAAAAATATGTAAAGGTATATGTGGTGTGTGTCACCCTAAGAAACTGAAACTTCATATATTCTTGTCTCTTATCGGGAAATGTCTCTAAGGAAATATATGTAAATTAATTTAATTACTAAAACACAAAATAGAATTAAAGAATTTGAAAATGTCTTCTGGTTATTTTAGGATTCAATGTCTGACAGACGCCTTCGATTACTGATTGATAAAATGATTTGTGGTACCCACCCTGACGTGTTAGGGCATGAAAGGCAAACACATTTGGTTGGGGTGAAATGAGGAAAAAGCCCTAATCACTTGTTCCCTCCTTTCTCATCCCCCCTCATCCTGGAGACCCCCCTCACGTCGGCCTCCCTCCTCCCTGCTAGGCCGGGCTTTCAGAGGCCCTGGTCCCTTCCCGGCCCTTGTTCTCTGCTTCTGTGACAAGCTCGTGTCCCAGGGAATCATTACTGACATGACGGCTGTCCAATTCGAGGATGTGGCACCAAGGCCACAAGGTGCACAATGAAACAGATTCCTTCTTAGAAAGAACTAGTACTGTCCTCTCTCCGTCCCTAAGGTTTCGGGTGGAACACTTTCCTTGGGGGATGGTTAGTACCTGTTTTGCCACTTAAATGAACCTACCAGCCCACCAACTGTCCACAGAGACGCACAGAGGATCAGAGTCATAGCCACAGTCGGTCCTTCTGGGATCAGCTAATCTTCCTAGAAGAAAGAAGGGGGTGCAGGGATTATTTATTATACAATAACATTCTTGAGTATCAATAAATATTTTGCTTTAATTTGGTCTCTTATTCTTTCATTGATCCCTAACAACTCCCTCCCACTCAATCTCCTTCTCCCTTCCTTTTCTTGTCCCTTCCTTAAACACACACACACACACACACACACACACACACACCCTACACTCAATCATATGTCCCTATTCCACCCCATTTCCAGGTTCTGTCCTTTGGCTTAATTTCTGATATTATTACATTAGAATAGAATTTTTCATGGTGGACCTAAACCTTGATATTTTTTTTTAACTAGGCAGTTATTTTCAATATGCAGCCAAGGCTGAGAAACACTGCTTTAGCTTATTTGTTTACTTCCTAATAGATTTACTTTCTATTTCCCCAGTAAAATTTCAGCCACATTTCAAGCCTCAGTTTAAATTCATTTTTTTTTTCCTGATTAGTCCAGCTGACTCCTCCACTCTGCCCCTCGTTTGGCACTTTTAACTTTTATCCAAGAGTAGTTGTGTTTTTTCTTCCACTTAATTTCTGCTATCTTTCCCGTTTCACTTGTGTTGTTATAAATTCTTTGATGGCAGGGAAACTGTCTGAAAGTCCTTATTCACACCCCATCTCCCCACTGCTCTTAGCAAATGCTGGACACTTATCAGTTCATCAGTGGAAGAGTTTAGCCAGGCTTGACCCTGATGTGTGAATTCAGTGAGTCAGAAGGGCATTAATCCACCAGCCCTTTCAGACTCCATCTCTCTCCCCTGAGGGTGGGCTGCCTCCCAGAGTAGACTTAATGTCACTGATTTCTTTTGAACTAGGGTTGTTTTGATGCCAAGGAAAGCCAGATAAATAGGAGTAGATTTGGGTCGCAGGACATTCCCTGACAAAGATGCGTGACTTGTCAACCACAGGAGTTCCTGAATCTGATCACTGCTCAGACTTAAGATAAACTGTGATCTTCTAGTTTTTTCATTGGAATACAACAATGAAATTTCCTTATTGGTGGTGTTATCAGTATGGAGTAGGCAGGAGGCACCACTCGCTTTCATGAGCTGCTTCTGTCAGCCAGAACAAAAATATCTTTCTAATTTATGAATCCTTGGCCCAGAGCGTATATCTCCTAACTAAATGCTAGAATGTATTTTCAAAAGGAGTCAATCATTTGCAGAGAAACATCGTCATGAGCAAGATGCCACTCCTTGCCTAGCAGCCCTATCTCCACGTTTAGGTAATCACAATTGGGACTTCAAAAAATTTCAAGTTAATTTGACAACACCTTCTGTTTTTAACGTATATCCTTTTGACTGTTTTGTTCATCTAAGTGCTTAGAATGGCATCATCTGGCATCTAGCAGGAGTTCAATGAATACTCGTAGAATGCTCAATAGATCTGACATGATGTCTTTGTGTTTGGCAGCTATGCCTGATGCACCATTGTGATTTCTAGTCAAAACAGAAGCACACAAAAGAAAGACTTATGGAAGAAGAAGAGTAGAAGTAGAGAAATATGATTATGAGAGGGGAAGAGGAAAAAAGAAAAGGATCAATTCTCAAAGATGCGGTATGGTATATACAGAGTCTTAGTTCCCGATTACTCCATGGTTATACTGGTAGATCATTAGGATGATAACAAGAGTCATTCTTACCTGTTTTGTATTGCCAGCCATTCTGGAGAGGTAACCCCCATAAAATGTTTTGTTCATTGTCTAATAGAATGTTTTCAAAATAACTTGCTGTCTTGTTCACTAGGATTTTGTACATCCCCATTCTCTCAGGATATACCCAGGGATCAATAATGTACTTTCCATTCTTTACCCTGTAGTCACTGAACTGACTAGCACTTTTCTTCCACAGCGGGGGATACAGATCTGAGAAATTAGATGCTCCTGCTAAAGAAACAGAAAAGCAACCAAGTAGTACACAGGTCCAAGGAAGAAGGAAAGCCATTGTGTCAAAGCTGGGGATTGAGATTGTGGCAAGGCTTTTATTGGGAAATGGAGGAAGAAGTCATGGTATTTGCTTTTATCTCAGCACATCAACACATTTTGCTCTTTTCCCGGAAGATGACAGAGTGAAGATGGGAAGGCCTTACCAATGAAAATAAGGTGCCTATCTTAAGAATAGCATCATCAAAAGTTTCTTATCCACATGATAGTCCAAAAAAACTGTTGAAAATTCTATTGTTGAATGAATAAATATTTTAAACCCTTTCATAAAACTTCTGTTAGGTTTACACTGTGTTTGTGTGCCTATTAAATTAAATACCCTCCTACACATATATCTTGACCGTAATTACCTAGAAATGTAAGGGTATGGGCAGTCACCTATGTCTGCAGAAAAGGATTTACATAGCAAATCTGAGAATGTTATCATTAAATAAACCTGCTTGTAGTTTGGCCCTTGGCTGGCATCTGCCTACTTGGCTCTCAAAGTTCTTAGTCAACAGTAAAATGACAAGTGATTCACTGTACCTAGACTGTGCAAACACTATGGTTTATGCTCAACATCTGCTTTCCTTGTAGAGTCTGGAACTTCCGTACATGACTAGCTCCCAGTAAACAGCTTGGGCATTGTCTCTTTAATGGGCATCCCTGGGCAGAAACATGACACACATATTGCTGTTACTTCTGTTACTGGGGG
Source organism: Canis aureus (assembly GCF_053574225.1). Taxonomy (NCBI): domain Eukaryota; kingdom Metazoa; phylum Chordata; class Mammalia; order Carnivora; family Canidae; genus Canis; species Canis aureus. The sequence continues at coordinate 66,779,036 of NC_135611.1, read as the reverse complement.
AAAAGTGCACTCTGTGTGACCTCTCATTGGAAGGAAAGAGCATGTGGGAATCTACGCATACGTTCCTCCAGACTCTGCCTCTGTCTTTCCCCTTATTGTTCAGCTGTGTATGCTTACTACACCACCACAAAGAACCTTAGCAATGAGTAGAATTGTATGCTGAATCTTGTGAGTCTTCTAGAAAATGTTTAAACACAGGTCCCTGAATGAAAACTTCAGTTACCCATCAGTTATCTCTCACCAAAGGCTAAGAAAGAAATTTTGAAACATTTTAGTATGTTTAGTGAAATAAAAACTTCTAGTCCCCATATTGAATCATATATCTTTAGATCCTAGAGGAAAAGACAGAGTCTAATAGGTTTTAATTTCAGATGTGTAAGTTTCAACAATATAAAGAAAAAATTCCCAGTGATAATAATTTGAAGGAATAGAATGCCTTAAAGAGCTGAATTTTCTCCATGCAGAGGATATTGAACTAGTCTTTGATACATTAGCTAACATTAAAAATAGTTGAATTTTGGAACTCCTGTGTCAGAATCTAAAAAATAGGTTAAAATGGCCTATAATAGTATAGATAAAACTACTGTCAACAAAAACCTTGCAGGAGTTTCCTAGCCTACATTGTGATTACAAAATATATCACCAATAATATTGGGGCACTCCCTCCTCATTGAAAAAATTTTTAATGTATTGTACAAATAATTAAGATGGATGTACCAGGATTTAAAATAATGTGTAGGGATCCCTGGGTGGCGCAGCGGTTTGGCACCTGCCTTTGGCCCATGGCGCGATCCTGGAGACCCGGGATCGAATCCCACGTCGGGCTCCCGGTGCATGGAGCCCTCTTCTCCCTCTGCCTATGTCTCTGCCTCTCTCTCTCTCTCTGTGACTATCATAAATAAATTTTAAAAAAATTTAAAAAAATAAAAATAAAATAATGTGTAAATATTATTATATACTGAAAAAAATGATCCATTTAGTAGAAGTTCTGTTGCAAGGAAGAAGCTTGAAGTGTGCCTATCTATCCAATAGAATAAGCCAGCCTGTTGGCAAAAACTCCCAGTTAATTCCCAGTTTTCTTTCATCCTTGTTAGCCAGGAATATGGATATCCAGAATTAAGGCTGCAATTGCAGCATCCCTTGCATAAGCAGCCACATTACTAAGTGCCGGCCACTGGGATATGAATGGAAATGGTGTCCATGTACCCCTTAAAAAATGGATAGGCCACTTTTTCATCCCTTTCTCTATTCTGTGGCTAGATGTGATGGCTGTAATTCCATCTCAATGCTTATGGACAATGATTCCATCTTGAAGTTAACAGAATGCAAAGCTGGAGATTGCATGAATCTCAGAAAATGGGGCAACCATGAGATATAACTTAAGTTCCTACCTATGGATTCCACCTGAGAGAGAAATAACTTTCTTTTTCTTTTTTTTTTTTTTTGAGAAACAACTTTCTATATATTTCAACCACAGTTTGAATTTCACCTACATATAGTGAAAATAATGGCCTCATGAATATAAGCAGTACATCTGGAAAGTCTTCTTATGAGCATCATTAGAAACCCGTTTCCCAGCAGGTCATAGGTGAGGCTTGCTTCTGGCATGGACCACACTGAATAGCCCTCAGCGGGATATAACTTCTTGACTCCTGTCATTTTATTTATGGTCTTCTGATCACTTATTATTCAACTTTCCAAACACATTACTATAAAGGGGAAGTGGTGAAAATTACTGTTCTATTCTGGATCAAGAATACAAGCATTCTGGGTTCAAGAAAATATGTTCTATCTTTATAAAGAGGTTAATATATGGATGTGTACTATATGACCTATTTTTCTTTTTTTTAAGATTTTATATATTTATTCATGAGAGAAACAGAGAGAGAGAGAGAGAGAGAGAGAGAGAGAGGTAGAGACACAGGCAGAGAGAGAAGCAGGCTCCATGCAGGGAGCCTGATGCGGGACTTGATCCCGGGACTCCAGGATCACGCCCAGGGCTGAAGGCGGCTCTAAATCACTGAGCCACCTGGGCTGCCCAAGACCTATTTTTCTATAACCAAATGTCAACACCATACTTAATGGGAGAAACCTTAAGAGCATTTCCTTTAAAGCCAATTATAGGATAAAAACAATCACTATCATTTTAATCATTTAACTTTCTTTCCAGATACCATACAATTACATTAGTACAGATAAAGAAATTAGATGCATAGAATTGTCAGTGAGGAGGAGATATTATTTTTGCAGATGGTATTATGGTATCTGGAAAATGGGAGAGAGTACACTAAAGGGGTAGCTGCAAAGAAAAAGAGAGTTTCACCACAGTTACTTCTTGCTAGACACATCACCAAAAACAAGGGAAACAAAGGCAAAACTGAACTATTGGGATTCCATCAAGATAAAAAGATTTGCATAGCAAAGGAAACAGTGGACAAAGCCAAAATGCAACCAACAGAATGGGAGATGTTTGCAAATGACATATCAGGTAAAGGGCTAGTATCCAAAATCTATAAAGAACTTATCAAACTCAACACCCAAAGGAGAAATAATCCAATCAAGAAATAGGCAGAAGACATGAACAGACATTTCTCCAAAGAAGACAAACAAATGGCCAACAGGTACATGAAAAAATAGTCAACATCACTCGGCATCAGGGAAATACAAATCAAAACCACAGTGAGATCCCACCTCACACCAGTCAGAAGGGCTACAAAGAACAAGTCAGGAAATGACAGATGTTGGTGAGGATGCGGAGAAAGAGGTACCCTTGTCCACTGTTGATAGGAACGCAAGCTGGTTGCAGCCACTCTGGAAAACAGTGTGGAGGTTCCTCAAAAAGTTGAAAATGGGGCTACCCTATGACCCAGCAATTGCACTACTGGGTATTTACCCCAAAGATACAAATGTAATAATCTGAAGGGGCACCTGCACCCTAATGTTTATAGCAGCAATGTCCACAATAGGCAAACTGTGGGAAGAGCCCAGATATCCTTCGACAGATGAGTGGATAAAGAAGATATGGTATGTATATATTTCTATCATGGACTAATATTCAGCCATTAAAAAAAAAAGAAAAGAAAAGAAAAGAAATCTTGCCATTTGCAACAATGCGGATGGAACTAGAGGGTATTATGCTGAGTGTAATAAGTCAATCAGAGAAAGACAATTATATGATCTCACTCATATGTGGGATTTGAGAAACAAAACAGAGGATAATAGAGGAAGGGAGGGAAAAATAAAACAAGGCATAATCAGATAGAGAGACAAACCATAAGAGACTCTTTATCACAGGAAACAAACTGAGGTTCACTGGAGGACAAAAGGGTTAGGGGATGGGGTAACTGGATGATGGACATTAAGGAGGGCATGTGATGTAATGAGCACTGGGTGTCACTGACCACTACCTCTAAAACTAATAATACATTTTATGTTAATTAATTGAATTTAAATTTTAAAAAGTAAAATAGACTGTAAAAAATAAATAAAACTCTTTAGAAAATTTTTAAAAAGAGAATTTCATAAACTGGCCATGTACTAAATTAGTATCTATAAATAAGTAGTTTTTAATGTAAAAACAATCTGAAGCATAAAGGGATAAATATGTTGGAAGAAAAGTTCCCATTTAAAATGTCAACAAAGGGACTGAAATATCTAGGAATACATTTAAATGTGTAGATTAATATGGAAAAAAAGTCTAAATTTAGACACACTCATGAGAGACATAAAATAAAACTGAACAAGTTTAAGTCATGTCATGTTCTTACATGAAAAAACTGAACATTATCAAGATGTTAATTTATAAATTCAACACAATCACAATGAGAAATATTAACAGTATTTTTAGAAGTAGTACAGCTAAGTCTAAAGTCTCTAAAAAAAAAGTAGAGAAAATAGGAAAACTAAAAAATAATAGCTAATAAGAAGGAGAGGAAACTTCCCTTAACCAATATTAAAACCTCAATGATTAAAGTAAGACACTAGAGTCTCCAGCCATACCCACTGTCAACAGTGGGATACTGTACCATAAGCATATAAGCAGACGGATCATTGGATGAACCACAACAAAAAGTGTTTTTTTAAATAAGACCCCATCTCAAAACAAGTGAGCAATTTAACAGAATTGTAGGGCTAGATCTGTGCAGTCCTTACAGGCATGGTAGACATTGGGTTCTTACACACAGTGGGAAAATACAAATATATCCTGAAGTCAGATATCTGTTAAAAATACTAAAATAAATCATAATGTCAATAAAAGAAGCTGGATTTTCTAATCCAGAAAACTATGAACAGTACATCTGGGTGTCTTGAACAAGCCAAAGAAAAAATAATCAGAAGCTTGCAAGTAAGCCTCAAGTGAATGTTCGCCTTCTCATGGCATAGACTGCTAGGCACGTGCACCTAGAGTCATTATTCCCTTCTTCCTTCAGAAGGCAACAACGATGCTCTTAGTGGAGGACGATCTTCCTGGAGTAAAGGTGATGTTAGCTCCCTTCCCTTGCAGCAAGTTGTGACTATGTGATTAAGTTCTGCTCCATTGACCACAAGCCAAGGTGCGGTGTTGCAGATTTCAGGAAATATCCCTAAGTGACAATTCATCTTTTCTTATTTTTTCCCTCCTTCTTTCCCCTGGCTGGAATAACTTGAGGCAAAAAAAAAAAAAAAACCCTCTTAGATTATGAAGTAGCAAAAATGGTGGCAGAGCAGTTGGGTCTCTGATACTCATGGAGCTCTAACCTCTATGCTTCTGGACTACTGTTTCTAAAAAAGAAAATAAATTTGATCTTGTACAAGACAATTTCTCTTTTGCAGGATTTGTTACTATCTGGAGGACCTGATCTGAACTCACATTCCAATTATGGCTTTTAATATCTCTCTGACTCTTTCCTTAACTGCAGTGTAGACATGATGTCATATACTTTTATAACCGCTAATTATTACTGTTTCATGTTGTTTGAAATTTGTAATAATAGCACTGAAAATCTGGATTCGATTATTGAATAGAAAATCTGTATTTAACTTTGAAGCACAAACCCTAAAACAACCCAATCTGTATTTGTATTTGAGGCACATGCATATGTGCAATAACTCAAATGCCAAAAGATCAATGTGAGATGAACCCTAATATCCTACTTCACAACGAGGACACTGAGGACTCTCAGGATCAAACCACTTACCCAAAGTAACTCAGGATGCAGATGAGAAAGAAATCATTTCAACCTTGCATTAGCCATATGAACTTGAAGACTCTCATTCTAATTTTTTTCTGCAAAACAAGAATAATAAGACTATCCTCTACTTCTGCACAGTCACTGGGAAACGTTGATGAGAGGATGCAGACAAAAGCAGTAAGAGTATAAAACCATGGAAAACTAAAATCGTAAAGCTATTTGTATTAGAATTAAACACCATGGTACCTGGGTGGCTCAGCAGTTGAGCATCTGCCTTTGGCTCAGGTGGTGATCCCGGGGTCCTGGGATCCAGTCCCGCGTGGGGCTCCCCGCAGGGAGCCTACTTCTCCCTCTACCTCTGTTTCTGTCTCTCTCTCTCTCTCTCTCTTTCTCTCTCTCTGTGTGTGTCTCTCATGAATAAATAAATAAAATCTTAAAAAAGAAAACCTACTGTCCACTTGACCAAGTCAAGACGACAGTAGTTGGCTGACCTGTGAGCTTCGTAACCTTGTCTAGCTGTTCTCTATATCATAGCAACAACACATTCATTGTTTCTTGGAATAAGATTTTGCTTTTTTACTCACCGTTTGATTGAATCTTTCCCCATCTCATCTCCACTTAACACTATCATACTTTTTATGTCAATTCAAGTTCTGTCCTCCACGAATCTTCTGTGATTCAGCACATTGCTTTGCATGCAGTAGATAACCCTTGTAACATAACTTAATTTCATTTATCTTTAGCAAATGAGTTGTATCCTGAATAGGCGAGTGTTGGGAGGGGCAGAGATAGAAAGAGGAGCTCAGTTGCTCCTAAGAATAATGCATGATCTGCTGTATCTTTTGTCTTCAGGAGTTTCTCTCTGTCCTTTCATTTTCAGCAGTTAGAATGCAATACTCATTTACGAATCCTGTTTGGTGTTTTCTGTGCTTCATGGGTCTACAGTTTCCTGTTTGTCATTAATTCAAGAAAATTTTTAGCTTCAGATATTTCAGATATTTCTTCCACCCTATTCTGTTTTCTCTGTTCTGTTTTCCTCCTTCCTCTCTTTTTTGTTCATTTCAGTTTTGGTAAATTTCTATTCACCTATTTTCAAGTTCATCAATTTTTGTTGCGTCAGCAAAGTGACTTGATGAGTGTGTCATAGGCATTCTTCATCTCTGTTACTGTGTTGATTTTTAACATTTCCATCTGTTTATTTCTTATCATTGTTATTTCTTTGCTGAAATTACCTATATGAGCTCATAAGTTGACCACCTCTTCCCCTAGAGACTTCAACATATTAATCGATGTTTTTTAATTCCTTTTGAGGTGGTTTAAACATCCAGGACATTTCTGAGTCTGGTGCTAATTTCTTTGTAGCTTTGTGAGTACCTTTATCTCCTTGACTTTCTTCTGCCTCAAAATATTTTTTGAATATGGCCACGTATCTAAAAGAATAACACATATTTATCTATCTTTGTACAAAGGTCACACTGAATTTTGAGCTATTGGAATTTAGAACATTTCTGGGCAAGAAAACACTGGAGTTGGAAGGTGACAAATAATTTTTGACATAAATACCACAGTCAAATAGTTTTTGCTTGAATGTGGGCACACCTGGCTTTCTGTTAGGCCTGTAGTGGGAGTGTGATATTTGTTTTGTTGCTATGGTTGCGCTCAATGAACCAGAGGCCTCAAATGCATGTAAACTTTGCATTTTATATTGGAAGCTGGTTTGCCAGAAAAATTTTTTAAGTCACTGCTCCATCTTGATCTTTCAATTTTCCCTTTGTGCTGTACTATGCTTTAGGGAGAGTCTGCTTCTTTAGATCCTCCAGCAGGATTTCACACTTACTTTTACTTGTCCGTGTCAGCCTGGTGAGGTGGAGTGTTGGAGTCCTCTCATATTCTGGTGAAGCCTTTCAGGTCTGGTTGGCAGTAATCAGGGATGTGGCTGGCACAAGTGCTAAGTCCCCTCTTCTTGCCCTGAGCCTCCTAGCACGTATTCCTATTCTTTTCCTTACATATAGAGAATTTTTATGTTACCTTCCCTCCCTGCAGTGGGTTTTCACCAGTGTCCTAAGGGTGACAGTTTGTTGCCCAATTATTCCCCATCCCCATGGAGAGATTAGGGCTTTTCTTCCATAAAGGAATAGGATAAAAGGCTCCTGGAGGGGTTTTAGGTTCTTCTTCTAGTAACTTGCATCAAGGTGAAAACTTTCTCAAGACTGTCTCTAATCTTCTCTTAAGAAATCTTATTTTTACTTATGAAGTGTAGTTGTCAAGCGATAGAGAAGAGGAATCAGAAAGATGACTGAGGTGTTAGGCTTGGCCTGAGACCCAGGGGTCCAAGTCATAGGACTACTATATATACAGTGGTCAGGGAAGCTTTAACTCTTTCCAGACTCACCCTTAGATTGCACCCACCTCTTTCTTTTCTCTTGAACTTATGTCTTTTTCCAGCTTCACTGCTTGCTTGCCCTGAGGTGACCTAAACTATGATAGTTCAGAATTCAATGCAATCTATCTTTGTATAAATGTAAAGAAATCTTTATTCTTTTTCAGTATGTTGACAGTTCATCAAGTTGATTTACTTAAGGAACATATACAATGATGTTTTGACTGCCTTTATTACCCAACAAAATTCTTCCCTGAGGTCTTCACATCCTTTCCCTGGATCTTAACAGCTAGAGACATGTCACTCTGTCAAGCAAAAATGAGGGTTTTTTTTTTTTTCAATAATGGTATCAAATACTCTCAAGCACAAATGGCCTCCTTCAAAATATCTGAACTTAGATTTCACTAGACTCCCCTTTCTTTTGCTACGCTGAATCCTCTCTGAACTTTTTCCATTGTGTCCTCTGCTCCATTTTAAGTAATTAACAAATATAATCTTCATCCTCTTCATGGACAGTCCTTCCATTTCCATTTTTTGGTCTTTACTGACAATTGTCCTTCCTTTGACAAATGGTTTTCGCTGGTAAACAGCTCCTAGGTATCTTTATTCACTTAGACCTCACAAACCACAAGGCAGATTTAACAAAATGAGAGCTACTCCAATTAAACATCCTATTCACACAGTCTATAATATCATCATTTCTATTCACTTTAACCTCCATTTCTCCTTTGTGTGTGTGTGTGTTTGCTATAGATTTTAAACAATATTCTTTCTTGTTTAAATCATCAACTTGATTCCTCACCTCTGGTGTTTATCCTTGTCTTCTATAATTCATTATGTTAAAAGAATCAAAATTCATTCTTAGAATTAGGTACTCCAGTAGAAACAGGAATATTTTCCTTGATATTTTTGACAGTCGTCCTCCAGGGATAATGCCAGTCCATAATTTTGTATGATTAACATCACTATGGTGATATAAAATGGCCACAAATGTTTGCAGCTCCACTCATGAAGGGGGAGAGTCGATTTCTTCCCTCCTTCAGCTTAGATGATTTGTGATTTGTTCTGACCAATAGAATGCAATGGTGAGCAACTTCTAACCCTAGACCTTAAGACCTTGCAGTTTCTGCTCTTGGCCTTTTAGAGAGCAGACCTCATGTGATCCCAGGCACCATCTAGCTTACTGAAGGGGCACATGGTGGAGAAGCAGATGACAACCCATCAACCACCAAAACAGAGATCATTCTAGACCATCCAGTTTCAATTTTGCCACCAGAGTGCTGACCTCACATTACTGAGCCAAGACAAAACCAACAGAAATCTGCCCAGTTGATCCTAACCTTAACTGCTGCCCCACAAATTTTGAGCTCATAAGCGAATGTTGTTAAAAGCTGCTGGGTTTGGGGGGTGTCTGTGACATAGCAATAGACAATTGATACAAACACACTAGTAATTTTGAATGCAAAAGTTTTTCAGACTTTAGAAAAGTAATATTTGTCTTATAACCTCTGGTAGAGTCTGAGCCAATATTCTGTAAATCAAAAACCTGTATCTATGAAATGTGTGAGCATTCACTTTCAAGAAGTTAAATAAAAACCATACATATCGTTATAGTTTATTTATATATGCAAGACTGTTAAATAAAAAGGTAAGATAAGCATTGACTATTAAATATTCTAGTACATCCTATTTCATCATTAAAAAACACTATTCAGGTTTAATCTAAGATCTATACACACATATATGTATAAACATATACAGATATATACAGATATATGCATTAAAATACTCATTGAAACTGGTTGCTTTTGGGCAGCCCTGATGGCTCAGTGGTTTAGCGCTGCCTTCAGCCCAGGGCATGATCCTGGAGACCCGGGATCGAGTACCACGTCAGGCTCCCTGCATGGAGGCTGCTTCTCCCTCTGCCTGTGTCTCTGCCTCTCTCTGTTTCTCATGAATAAATAAATAAAATCTTAAAAAAAAAAAAAAAAAGAAACTGGTTGCTGTGAGGACATTGAGGGGTGAATTTACCATTCTTGACATGACGGTTGTCATCAGATTAGTATTAGATATCTGATGGTGTGTCAGGAACAGGACTTTCAAGTATGAAGCAACACGTGATTCATCAGCACAATTTTATGTCTAAGCAGTCTCTCTTCAAATCAACTTCCATAATCATTTTCTCACTAATAAAAGCCTGTTTTTCAAGGCCAGCAATTGAATTATTACACATAATCACAAGGTAATCTACTCAATTTTTTTCACTCTTGTGGAAATCCACCACCATCATTATCAAAACTATCCTCATAATCACCTGTATTAACATTGACATCATTTTAACACATTTCCTATTAGTCAAAATATTCAGAACAGGTGCCTGATTACAGTCTTACATAGTAGTTGTCCCATATTTTATCATTCATAAGAAACTTCACAGTAACCTATGGAAAACTGGAAAAAAATCACTGATGCACTATTAAAGACAGGTATGACTTTTATCTTGGTTACTCATTGGATTATCTTTAGTTTTTGATGTTTACATTAAGCAATTAAAGCAAGATCAATTAATAACAAAGCTGCCAATATGAATTCTAATCATTCTTCTACAAATAGGTTCTTGAGATAATGCAATAAATAAGAATAGGACCTAATCTAAACCAGGAGTCAGGGAAGACTTTACAGAATATTCAAAGATAAGTACACATTAACCAAGGAAACAAGGGGAAGAACACTCTAAATAAAAATTGAAAAAATGGGGATCCCTGGGTGGCGCAGCAGTTTGGCGCCTGCCTTTGGCCCAGGGCGCGATCCTGGAGACCCGGGATCGAATCCCACGTCAGGCTCCCAGTGCATGGAGCCTGCTTCTCCCCCCACCTGTGTCTCTGCCTCTCTCCTCTCTCTCTCTGTGTGTGACTATCATAAATAAATAAAATTTTTTTAAAAAATTGAAAAAATGTAAAATTCTAGAATATTAAAGACTGGGACATTGCTTCAATTTATTAATGTTTCACCATTAAAATGACTCTAAGGTGTTTAGGAAAGAGTGGAAAGGATTACTAGAGAGTTGGTTTAGGACCATCCCATAGAACCATGATCTCAAAGTCATTTTCCTTAGGACTTGAAGACTTTTAATCAACTTTTTTTAACTCCCAATATTTTAGGTTGGCATTCAAAAATGCCATAATCTGAACCTTAAAAACTTCTTGGGGTGGGGGGTGGAGGGGCCCCTGGGTGGCTCGGTGGTTGAGCCTCTGCCTTTAGCTCAGAGCATGGTCCTGGGGTCCTGAGATCAAGTCCTGCATCAGGCTCCCCATAGGGAACCTGTTTCTCCCTCTGCCTATGTCTCTACCTCTCTGTGTGTGTGTGTCTCATGAATAAATAAAGAAAATCTTAAAAAAAAAAAAAAACTTCAGGGATGCTGGCTCAGTTGATAGTGCATGTGATTCAATCTCAGGGTGAAGTCAATTCTCCTGTTGGGCATAAAGCTTACTCAAAATGAAATGAAACAAAACAAAACAACCCTTTTGAAACTTACCTCTCTCAATCGCACTAGGTGTTATGTTCTTATAGATGCTGACGGAATTGTTTCCTCTTGATGAGTATGCATTTCTCTTTGTGGGATTTAGCTTCTTTTCTGATCACCATTTTTAAAATGTTAACCTAATTTCAACATGCAGTACAATCCCTTCTCCTGTCTGCAGCTTTCTATATCTACTTGAGAACCCTTCTTCCTCTAAGCTCAGGTAATTGACCAATAGATGGGCACTTTGATTATTGTTGCATTGTTACTTATATTCACATACCATCTGGCTTTCATGATGTTGATTTGGAGCATAAACAATCATTATAAATAAATAAATCTATGTTCACACAACATAAAGTATATTAGAAAATGTTGGTGTTCACAAGGTATGATATGTGATACATCCCTTATTACTTAATAATAAGTACTACTTAGTAAGCCTTATTAAATTTAATTGTGTCCAACATGTACAATTCCACATGTAAAATGTGTGCTCTGTTGTTGGTGGTGTTCTATAAATGTGAATTATGCTCGGTTGGTTGATAATGGTTCTTCTGGGTCATTCTTAATTTTCAACAATTTCTAGTTGTCCTCTCCATTATTGAGAGTGTGGTACTGAAGTTCCCACCAATATTGTTGAGTTCTCAATTTCTTCCTTTAATTCTGTTAGGTTTTCTTTTGTTTATTTTGGTGCTCTCTTCAGAGATGTGTACATATTCATAATTTTAGATTAATTAATTTATAGTTGCTATTTCTTCCTAATAAATGGACTCTCTTGTAGTTTCTGGGAAAAATCTGCTGGGATTTTAATTAGAATTGCATTCTGTTTTAGAATGGAAATTTTAGCTATACTCAGATTTCCTGTTGATAATCATGGTATATCTTTTCATTTAGCTATGTCTTCTGTAATTTCTTCAGCAATGCTTATTTGTCAGTATTTATCTTTTGCATTTATTTTGGTAAAAATATTCTTAAAAATGTTATGTCTGGGAAAGTATTGTAATCAGATTTTAAAAATTAATTTCCAATTGTTCCTTGATAGTATGGAAAAATACAATTAAACATTGTATATTCACCTTGACAGCCTTTAGCTTTGCTAAATTTATGCAGCAGCTTCTTCTCTAAAATTCCTTAGTATGGGATGCCTGGGTGGCTCAGTGGTTGAGCCTCTGCCTTTGGCTCAGGGTGATCCCAGAGTCACAGGATTGAGTCCCACATTGGGCTTCCTGTATGGAGCCTGCTTCTCCTTCTTTTTTTTTTTTTTTCTGCTTCTCCTTCTGCTTGTGTCTCTGCCTCTCTCTCTCTCTCTCTCTCATGAATAAATTAATAAATAAAATATTTTTTAAAAATTCCTTAGTATTTTTATCCACACTTGTTTTTTTGTTTTTCAATCCACGCAGTTTTATTTTTCTTATTTTATCATTCTACCTACTACCTCCAATAAAATATAGAACCGGTAAGAAAGACATTTCTGTTTGGGTTCTTAAGAGAAATGCCATCCTTGCCATTAAATGTCACCCATAGATTTTTCACAGATGTACTTTCTCATCTTGTGAAATTATCTTTCTATTCCTTCCCTTCTTACTTTTTTATCATAAAAATGTGCTGAATATTGTCAAGTGAGATTTCTAAACCTATGGGGATGATCTTACATTTTCCCTCTAAATCTTGTTAATATAATAAATGACATTAATTAATTTTCAAAGGGCAAATTAAGCTACTATGCTAGAATGAAATATATTTGTCCAAAATGTAGGATCTCCCTCCCTTTTTTTTTACACATATATTTACTGGTTTAGTAACAGCCAAATAGAAAAGATGCATTTGGCCAAAGTATGTGGGGGGGAGAGGAGAGGAGCTTCCTTGCCCTTTCTGGATGCAACACCCTTCCAGCTCTTCCATGCATTCACCATGCTGGAAGCTCCATTGACCCTTTTGACATATTGCTGGATTCAATTTACTAATATTACAATTAGTTTGCTTGTATCTGTTCATGAGGCACATTGGACTGTAATTTCCTGTTCTTGTTTTCGGTGATGATAACAGAGCACTGCAGTCCTCATAAATGACTTGATAATTACTTTCTTGTTATTGCAGAAAGAGTACGTGTAAGATTTATTTTTCTTTCCTTTTGTGTCTGAGAGAATTCACTAATGAAAACATCTGGGCCTGGAGAGTTTTCATTGTGTGTAGGGAAAGATTTTTTAAATTACATTTACCATTTCTTTCCTCAGCATGTGACTATTTAAATATTTACCTATTTATTTTTGTGTCAGTCTTGTGTTTTAATCTTTCCAGAAATTTATCAGTTTTATCTGTTTTCAAACTTGGCATAAATTTTTGTGTTATTATCTTTCAAATGTTGGTAAAATATGTACTGCTATCTCAATTCATTCCTGATGTTGGTGATTTGTGTCCTATTCTTATTTCTTCACCAATCAAACTGCACATTTATCAATCGTATTGACTTTTGAAAATCATTGGTTCTGTTGATTTTCTTTGTTATTCACTCATTCTGTATTTAATTGATTTGCACTTTTTATTGTTTCGTTTTTACTTACTGTACCTTGCATTTAATTTGACGTCCTTTACAGTTACAGAATGTCTTTTTTTGTTTTGGTTTTGGTTTTGGTTTTTTTGGCTTTATTTTTTTTGGTTTTTTTTTGTTGTTGTTTTCGTTAAATACAGATTTTAGAATGACTTAAGGGCATTAATTGTGAGCATTTTAAAAATTTTTATATAAGTGTAAACTTTCTTCTAAGCACTACTTTAGTTGTGCTTCACAAATTTTGATGTGTTGTACTTATTTTCATTGAATACAAATTCTTTCTAATTTACATTGTGCTTGCTTCTTTAGCTCATGAGATATTTAAAAGTGTGTTTTCACTTCTTAATATTAGGGGTATGTTCCAGATATCTTTTTTTTACTGGTTTTTAATTTAGTTCTATAGTCTCTAGACTATAGAGAGTTATTGTAAGGACTGTATATTACATATTTTAAATTCTTTTATATATCAAGGCTTTTTTTTTTTTTTTTTTGGTTGACACATGTCTATCTTATAGAATATTTCAATGGCACCTGAAAAAAGTGTGTTTTCTTACAGTGTTAAGTGTACTGAAAAGGACCTCAGGAGCAGGATAACCAGGCATATTTCAACACCCAGAGCTTCTGTTTTTTCTTCCATTCAGCTCACTAAATGTCCCAAATATAAAATACAACGCCATGATTATACATGAAAAGACCTGGGAAATATGGCCCAGGAATCCTATATTCCGCTGTTAAAATTCCAAATCTGACTTCTTGTTACAGAAGTATTGAATCCTTTCTCCTTTCAATCTGAAACGAGTTCTTCAAAAGCACATGAATCAAGGCAAGTTCCTGAGAAAGTTGGAGCTTCACTTTGAACAGCTGTATCTGCTAGACACATGGAGACGTCCTCTTCAAGTTTAGTAGCCATGCTTTAGAGGAACAGCTACAGAAAGCCTTGTAGGACCTGCACCAATTATACTGCTACATGCACTTCTGCAAACCTCTCCATGTTCACTGATCTTTATACTGAGAATAAATAAAATAAAATGTAGTAATTTGAATTACAGCAGATGCTGAAGACCTGTTTATACTGCACAGAGAAAAATAATTTTATATAATTTTTAAGGCATGAAAATATTGATACACTGAACTTGCTGACTTACCCACATGTTCACAGTAACCAGAACTCTCTCAACTGGACACAACCAGAGAACTGCCTGTGGCCTGCCATTATCACCTGCAGAGAAGCACTGATCCCTCTTGTACTACCTTGATGATTTCTTCCCTATCCCTCTGCACCGGCTCCATGCATGATATGCAGATAATTGAGACTTTCGGTCACATATGGACCTGGGGAAAGAAGTGAGCCCCCAAATCCCAGCATCCCTCAAATTTAAGGTCATTGGTTGGGCATGTGCTTCCCTCTCACCTAGCCAAGGTGAGGCTAGGACCCAGGTGGGAAAGGCCCACTCTCACTGAGTCTTCATGCTACTCTTATCATACATTTGGTTTCTACATGTGTTATAAACCACCCCTACCAACCAATTATTATTTTTGCTTTAAATGTCTACTTACACATTAAAGGGTTTTTTTAATGAGGAAAAGTGTCTTCCATGCTCTGGGCAAGAATGTCATGTCCAGTGCCCTTTCTTCTTGGGTATCGTTAAGCTTCAGCTACCTGGAGCTGCTTTTGCCCAGCCTTCTGATGTTTCACCTTAGGCTTGCCACAGCTGTGTCAAGGCATAGACTCCAAGGAACTCTATGTAGATATCTGGAGCCCTCTCCGATACCCTGTGGTGCAGGTGCCAGCTACCTGGCTTCCCCAGACTCCGTGCTCTACCCCCTGCACTCAACTTGATTGCCATGCTCGGCTTGGGTCCCCCTTATTTACCCTGTCGTCAGGAAAGTTCCTCATGGCAGGAACCCTGGGCACCTTGAGAGCTTGTCCTGTATGTTTTGCTTTTCTCAGGGATAGCAGTCCTGTGTTTCCTGGTACTGTGTCTCAAACCTTGTTTGCTATTTCTTTTGTTTTGTTTTTCAGTTGTTTACAAAGAGAAGATAAATCCAGTACCAATTTGTCTAACATGATTAGAAGATAATGGTGTTTAGGTTTTTGTAGATACATTTTGGCAGTGTTACAGGCAGTTACTTTATATTTTCAGTTACTAAGTTTTAATTTGTCTTTTAATCATACATAAATGTTGAATTTTATCATCTTACTTGTGCCTTCGGGTAATTTATTTCGTCTATTTGTATAATTTCAGGTATGAATTTTTCTAATATTAATTAATCCTTATGTTCTTTAGTTACACCTGAGTTTTTTTTTCTCTTTTTAATTCCTATTTGACTCATAATGTGATAATGTTTTGTTTAGGATATTTTCACCTATATTCACATGTAAAATGGGTTTTTATTTTACTTTTTCATGATAGCTTTGTCTGTTTTTGTTATAAAGGTTCTGATCTCTAGAACAGCATTGCCTAATACACCATTCTGTAATGATGGAAAAGTTAATTATCTGAGATGTCCAGTATGGAAGCCAGTAATCACAGGTAGTTATTGAGCACTTAGAAATGTGACTGATGTAACTGGGGAAATGAATTTGAATTTTATTTGATTCTAAATAGTCACATAGGGTTAGTGGCTACTGTATTTGGCAGCAGAGTTCTGGAATACACTGACAGTATTTTCACTTAATCCATTATTCCAGTATAGAGTTCAAATAAAGTCAGAATTATATGCTTCTTAAAATTTTTGTAAAACCTGCCTTTACAATCTGTTTCTTATATGTGAAAATGTTTAACCATTTTTTAAATTAGAAAATAGTGAAAAGATGGTTGAAGCCTTATACTTCATCTTAAGTAAGTTCTGGCAAGTGTTTTTTCTATGAATTTATCTATTTCATCAAGTTTTCCAGTTTGATTGAATACATATGTAATGACCACCTCCTATCTTAATAAATATTTATGTTGTAGAGATTACTTTATCTTATATGATAGATATAGGAACTCTCTTGTTCATCTATTTCAACCACATTAATTTTTTATTTCATTTTTGACACAGTTTACCAGAATTTGAGGCTTCTCTCTACTTTAAAAATACAGCGTCCCTCAATAATATCTTAACTCATCTGCCAACCCCTCCAACTCCCATCATGTTGATAATAACTACCATTTTCATTTTGGATATATATTTTTAAGTTATGCTTATATATAAATATATGGTGTATAAAATATGTGCATATATATTTATACATTTACAATATGCATGATATACATACACACTTTCATCATTTATCTTTGGTGTTTTTCTAAGGCAAAAAGAAATTTTACCAAGATGTTTGATTAATTTTATTCATTTGACCACATGAACTTCATAGATCTCTTGCAACATCTCTTGGACTTATCCTTTCTCTTGTTTAAAACACTTGATCCAAAACTCATTCAATGCTGGTCTCTGTGCAAAATTTTGAAGGCCTTAGAGTTCAGGAAAAATATTTAGTTATGTCATGAAATTTAATTGACAGTTTGACTAGGTAAAAAATTCTAGGAACTAAAGGTTTTCCTTCAGTGCTTTGAAAACACTACTCCATTGTCTCTTCGCATACACTTAGTGGTGCATGGTATATAAGCAAATTATATGTGATTTGATATTTTCTTGCAATTTTTTAGAATGTATCCCGATTTTTTATATTCTTTGTTTTTTTAGGATTCTATTTATTTGTCAGAGAGAGAGAGAGCAAGTGAGAGAGAGCGTGTGGGCAAGCAGGGAGAACTGCAGACAGAGGGAGAAACAGGCTCTCTGCCGAACAAGGAGCCAGATGCAGAACTCAATCCTGGAACTCTGGGATCATAACCTGAGCCCAAGGCAGACAGTTAACCGACTGAGCCACTCAGACATCCTAATTTTTTATATTCTTAAAATTCATTATTATACATCTAAGTGTGACTTTTCTCTTTTTTCCCCTCTTCTAGTTCACTTCGTTTTTCATCATTTCTTAAAATTCTGGGAAATGTATGTTTTTATCTAGATATCTTAGAACAATTTTTTTGGTCTCATTTTTCTGTGAGTATTAGCAGTCTCCATATTTCTTAGTTTTTGTTTTAACATTTTCCTCCTTTGTCTTTTTTCATCACTGAAAGAGTTTCATCATCTAGTTTCCAATTTCATAAAATTGTTCCTCAAGGGTATCCATTCTGTTTCTTATCTGATTTTTTGAGGTTCTTTGTTTTTTTTTTTTATTTCAGTCATTGTAATTCTCATACCCAACATTCTTTTGGATTCTTTTTATATTTTATTGTGTTATGCTAGTGATGTCTTCTCTTGTTCAGTATGTTTATAGGTTAATTATAACGACTTTTACCTTCTATTCTAATGATTTCACTTCTAATGGACTCTATGATCCAACATATCCCTTTTCCTTTGAAATAACTCTGCCCATTATATTTTATCCTGTAAGCTCATGTTCTCCTGGAAGCCTAATTCCTTTCGTTGCATAGTGTCAGACTGCATTTGTGGGTGAGAAGTCGATAAGTCCTAAGCAGAAAAGCCCAACCCCAAACCCAGTCAATTCTCCTTATGCAGTAAAACAACTCTTTAGTTGAAGATTTTATCCTTTGTTCCCCAGAGAAAAACAGAATATGCAAGAGATTCTCTTTAGATTATAGTTGATCAATGCTGGTAGTTTGGAAGAAGAAACAGGAGGATGAGACTGACTTCCAGAAGTCAGTCGGTTCCCTCCAGTTTTTCTTAGCAACTCCAAAGCAGGGGTCTTGTATACTGCACTGATTTATTCCTTAATTAAGGTAGGTTCTTTTTCTTCTCTGTTTGGCTGTCTCCTGCTCCAGTGCAAGCCACCACCATCGTCACAATCACCCCAGAGGTTTCTCCATTTTTCCACTTTTTTTCTTGGTGTTTTTTTTTTTTTTTTTAATAGATTAATCTTGGAGAAGGGAGCTGAGAATTATCCAAATTCATCATTTTGGTAGGAAAAGGAAACAAAACTGAAGTCAATTAGAACTTTTTCCAATGTCCCTACATGCCACTCTTTATTACCCTTCATGCTCAATTATGTATCTTTTCTTAAAACTTCATTTATTTAAGTAATCTCTGCATCCAACATGGAGCTCAAACTCACAAGTCCAAGATCAAGAGCCACATTCTCTACCTGCTGAGCCAGCCAGGTGCCCCTCAATTATGTCTTTTAAATAGATTCCTGAATTTGGAATTTCTGGATCCAAAGACATGAACATTTTTAAGGCTTTTGATATATACACTCAAATTGCTATGAAAAAATCTGCCGTAATTTGCCATAGAGCTGCTAAGGACAGCGTCCATTTTCTCCCTCTAGTAACACTGGTCTAATAGTTTCTACATGTCTTCCAATGATTTGATAAATCAAAAAAGTCTTAATTTTCATTTTTTATTCTTGTGATGATAAACACTTTTGTAAATTAATTAGCTGTTTGTATTTCTTTATTATTGTTTTTTCTCATCCCATCTTTGCCCACTTTTTAGATTGGCGTATTTAGCTTTTTCTTATTGAATTACATAAATTAGAAAGTTGTAATCCTGCTTAATGATAATTTCTCTGCTTCTTCAGATTTACCTCTACAGTGCTTACTTCAGCAACACATATACTAAGATTTATCTCTACAACTATACATCGACAAAATATGTGTTTTTTAATATTTTCAGTTTTTCATGCATTTCTTCATGTTCTGTAAGTGGCACATAAGTGCACAGATTTTACCACTTGTCCTTTTGAGTCCTGTTTTATAAAATATGTATGAATTGGCCCATTGGGAATATTGTCTGGCTGACTTTGAAGTTGACAACAGGGGTTTTTTCTTTTGCTTAAATTTATTGTAACTTTACCTTACCTTATTATGTTCTATCATTTACAACCATCCTACTGTCCAAGCAATAGTACTCCATTGTATTTTGCCTTAGTTTGTCATTGTGATATAGGAAGTGCCTCCACGGTTAGTTGTACTGTTCATGGTTTCATAACCTGCTTTACCTGAAATATCTTCTTGATGTGAGGCATTTTTGGCACTTCTACTACAAGCTGGCACTACACTTGAAACTATCATATTAAAATCTTCTAAGTTTGTGTCTTTATTGTTTTTTTTCTTAATTCATCTTGCTTGTTCTTCAGCTTCAAAAAGCTTCAATTTGTATAGAAAATTGGTCCAAAAAAGTGCCATCTTGTCTCTGGTTCAGTGGTTTCTCTACAATCTTTGGTTTATTTTATTTTTACTATTGTCATTACTGCTCAAACCCAGAAGGCTATATTATGGGTCATAACTAATACTGATGGCTGAATGTCATAGATGTCTGGTAGAAGTCTGCAAATGTACATAAGATCGTTTTAGAAGTTCTTGTTTTTAAGTCTCTGTATCAATAAAATTTGTTGTCAATATAGTTTGTTCTGAATTATCCAAGATCTCAAAAGAGTATCAGATCACTTTATCTGCATATTATACTTATATCAGCTAAATCCTGCCCAAATAGTGTCTTTAGTGCATAAAACCTTAGAATGCATTATTTTATAATTATTATAGACATGAGATATTCTTGGACTTTGCTACACCTATCCATAAGAGTCAGAAAATAAGTTATTTTGTAGAGAAATAAACTGTTACCATCTATTTGAAATTAAACGTTTCTTTCTTGTGATCCAGAAATTGCACTACTAGATATTTACCTGAAGGACACAAAAATATAGATTCAAAGGGGTACATGTGCCCTGCTGTTTAAAGCAGCATTATCTACAACAGCCAAACAATGGAAAGAGCCCAAATGCCCATTGACCGGTGAATTGGTAAAGAAGAAATGGTATATGTACACAATGGGATATTACTCAGCCATCAAAAAGAATGAAATCTTGTTATTTACAATGACGTGCATGGAGCTAGAGCGTATTATGCTGAGTGAAATAAGCCAGTCAGAGAAAAACAATCATATAATTTCACTCATATTGGAATTTAAGAAATGAAACAGATGAACATATGGGAGGAAAAAGAAAGAAAAAAAGAGAGAGGAAAATAAATCATAAGAGGCTCTTAAATGTAAAGAACAACCTGAAGACTGATGGAGTGAGGTGGGTGGGGAACGGGTTAGATGAGTGAGGGGTATTAAGGAGGGCACTTGTCATGATGAGCACTGGGTGTTGTATGTAAGTGATGAATCATAGGATTCTATTCCTGAAACCAATATTGCACGGTATGTTAACTAACTAAAACTCAAATAAAAATTTGAAAAGAAAAAATATAAACTTTTCTTTGTTGGAAAAAGTAGAAAAGATTCCTCATTTCCCTGCCCGCCTAGAGACAGTTATAGGGTCTGCTAGCAGACCTTCCTTTCAATATCAGTGATTGCCAAATAATAGCCTGACCTTTAGGAATTATGTAATTTCACACAATGGATGATTTATTTCTGTGTCTCTTCATACAATAATCGCTGGTCTTTCTGTTCCCAGTGGGAAGCAAGAGTGCCACCTCACACCTGCCCCCTAGCCTCTCTCACACCACACCACACCTGAAATCTACTTTCCATATGTGAAACCAAAGCACAAAACAAATGAACAAAAGTAAAAAAGAGACAGACACGAAACAAGAAAGATACACTTAATTATAAACACCAAACTGATGGTTATCAGAGGGGATGGTGGTTGACTGATGTGTTAAACAGGTTATGGAGATTAAGGAGTGCACTTTTGATGAGCAACGGGTGACATATGATTGTTGAATCATTATATTGTATTCCTGAAACTAATATAACATTGCATGTTCTCTAAATAGAATTAAAGTCCTATAAAAAATAAAAATAAAAAAATAAATTAAAAAAAAGAAGTCTACTGTCAAGATATCCTCCAGAACTTGCAGTCAGTTTTCCTAGTGTGTTAGAGAGAGCTATCCTCTGATGTCCTTTGTTTACTCAGATGTATCTGACTGTTTTTATAAATATCAAAGAAACAAAAGGGAAAAAAACAACTATGGCATATGACTTCCTATGGCTACTCTTTTCTTTCATAAACATGTATTGGTGTAAGAAGGAAAGGACTTCAGGATTTTTCCTTTTTCTATATCATGGACAGTTACATTTTAGATTATATGGCAAAAGAGGTGTCTTTTTTACACTCTTAATAACCCAATAAACTGAATAAGCAAGATACTCCAAATATAAAAATGCAGTTCTGCTTATAAGTACTTAGGTGGAAACCATGTGAAAATATCACTCTCACAGTAAGAAATAAAGGTCATATAATCTACAAAGTCATAACTTAGTTTGAGCCCATTAGATAAATGCAATCAAAGGCAACTAGGTGAACTGAATCCTGGAGAGCACCAAACACGTCCAAGGAAAGGTGAGATATACAGTTTTACCTTTGGAGAGAACAGGGTAGGCGATGGCAGCCGTAATGCAAGTAAGAGGAAAACAACTGAAATGTTAACAAATTCTTTAAAGTTTTCTGTGAGCAAATGTGACAGTTTAGAATCTCTGGGTCCCCTGACACAACAAGAATGTAGATTTACCCAGCAACTCTTTTCCTCAAGCCTCATCACATAGCTAATGAAAATGATCTGATACTGGCCAGGAGACCTACAGGAGGTCCCCCCATAATTGAGAACTGCCCTTGGTGGCTGTCTGCTGCTGATAGAGTACTGGGCCATTCTCTCACATGAAGCACAAGTGCTTGGATGTCACAGGAGGGCAGAAAACCCTCTTGTCCCCAGGTCCCAGCAAAAGGTTGCTTGCTGCGAAGGGGGAAAGAGAAACAGAAGACATCTGTCGCTGCAAGAGGGGCAGAAACCTCCTTGTGGATAAGCTGGGTACTGATCCAAAGGAAGGGTCTGCTGCTGGGGAGAGGCAGGAAACTCACTTCCAGATGAGCCCCTCCCCTTACCACCGCAGAATGTAGACAAGTGCAGCCACTGTGGAAACTAGTATGGAGGTTCTTCAAAAATTTTAAAATAGAACTACCATAGGGTCCAGCAAACCCACTTTTGGGTATATATCTGAAGGAAATACAATCACTCTCTGAAAGACATCTGTGCCTTGGTGTTCATTGCAGCATTGTTCGCCATAGCCACGACATGGAAACAACCTGAGAACCCATGCACAAATGAATGGGTAAAGAAAATGTGATATAAGGAGAATGACGTCACCAAGATACAGAGGTAGTTCTTGATTTGTTACCCCTCACAAGAAGAACAACTAACATCTATTCAAGAATAAGATATCACTGAGGTGAGGCTTGAGGCTGAAGTACCCACTTGCCCCTCAGAGACCAGGACAGACTACATTTGAAGGTAAGAGAAGAAGCTCCATGTTGCCCACACTGCCCCTTCCCCAGGCCGGCACAGCACCGCATGAAGAGGTCTTGCCTGAGCCTCTAGTTCCTCCAGGAGGAAAAGAGAACCCAGGGGGGACAGCCAGTGTCTCCCAGCATTGTGGGTCACGTTCCAGGAGCCCCTTCTCTGATCTTACAACACAGGATTTGCAGGAAAATGGGGGGGGGGTGTTGAGCTCCTGAGAAACTCACTGTGATAGAGAAGGCCAAAGGGCTTGCAATAACCAGCACCTGGATCTAGGCAGACCAAGTTCATACCTGCAGTACCCCAGCTAGTAATCCCAACCAGCAGCTTCACTCAGGTACAAAACCAAGTCAGGGGTGTACTCTGGCCAGGGAATTAGGTGGGATGCAGACCTGCTTATGCAGATCCTCAAACAAGGAGTTCTGTGGCTCTAGAACTCAGTTTGCCCAGACCAAGGCAAGGTGCTGAGTCACGGCCCCACCCATGGTCTGGGGTCAACTCCAGAAAACTTTGCAACCCGGGAGCAGTTGAGCTAAGAGGCAGGTGGACAGAGCAGATCACCCCAGAGCAAGGCCAGTACCACGTATGGAGACTTGCTTTCCTACTACACACAGGCAGGGGGATTAATTCATAGCCAAGGCTGAGCTGAGGGTCTATCTCAGCCCAACCCAACCAAAAGGCCTGTTTGGGAAATGGAGAGTGGCCTGAAGGATCCCCTCCCTCTCCCATCCAGGCAAGGGGGCTAAGACATAGCCTTGCTTGCTGGAGAATGTCTCCTGATCAGAAGGGCTGGCAAAAAACACCTGAATGCTCTGTGGCCCAGTAGCACCCAAGCTGGGAGAAAGGCAAGTCTATTTTAGAAGTACCCTTAACAGATGATTTTCAGTATCATTCTAAGATGATATTAAGGATCAATCAACACATCAGCTCCAGGAAAGGCGAGTTATCAGATGGTGATTAAGAGGCCATGATTAATTTATTCATTCATCCCAAGGTGGGTACCAGGAAGAGAACGGTAAACATGAAAATCGTGTACTATCCTCCCTACAGACGCATTCACATGGTGACGAGCAATTTTCTAAAATGGAATATAATACTACCTTAACAGAGTTCTTCTCCCAACTGTACTCACCTTACCCCCCCCCCCAAAAAAAAAATACATGAATCATATTTTACCTTGCTTTTGAAGAAGAGAGAGCAGGCATAAATTAAGAATCAGGATTACTAAATATTCTAAGACAAAAAAGGAAAAAAGCATGATTACCTGTAGAAAGCATTACTGTTACAAAAATTGATTCTTTGGGCTACCAACTTGGTGGTTAAGGTTTTTCTAAAAGTTAAAATGTTCTAAAATATGTATGATTTGTATACATGGCAATGAAACATTTGAGATTATTTTCTTCTGTCACAGGGAATAGTTTAATGGGGTATCAAGGGTCCTGGCACAGGGGTCTCCTTCAGACATTCCCCTCTAATCATTCTGCTGGATTTTTACCTAAAAATGGGTCGGAGAGCAGAAGGAAATGAGCCACAGTGTTCAGATGCTGCCACCATGTGGCAAAAGGTAAGAGGCGTTGGATCCCAGCTGAAAGGCAGAAAGGAGAAACAACTTCATTGAGTTTTGAGGAAGCCCCCCCCACAACCTCCCTCCCCTCTTCTCACCCCCTGCAAACCATCCAATGGTTACATAACTACTAACATTTTAGGTTTACTACAACCCAAAGACTATTTAAACAAATAACAATGATTTTTACAGCAAAGATCTTTCTATTAATAGTTTTTAACATAGTTTTCTGATCATGCCATGTGGGGGGATGATGTAAAGAATAATACTATTTAGAAAGTAGGCAATTAAATTTTCAATGACTAACCTTGATTGGGTTATTTCCTTAATTATTTATTCATTCATTTAGGCCAGTGATCCTATTTATTTATTTATTTATTTATTTATTTATTTATTTTAGATTTTCTTTATTTATTTCAGAGAAAGAGCATAAGCATGAGCAGAGGGGAAGCAGATTCCCTGCTGAGCAGGAGCTGGATGTGGGGCTGGATCCCAGGACCCTGAGATCATGACCTGAGCCCAAGGCAGATGCCCAACTGCCAGGGCCACCCAGGTGCCCCTTAATTGGTTGTTGAAAAGAAAACCACATGCCCCAAATGGCATCACTTAAGGCCCTAAATCAGTAAGCCAAGCAAGACCTAATCCCCAAACTAGCTGTGCTCTTAACCCCACAGGTATGTGACCTTTAACCAGTCAGCACTGGGAAATTTACTGATCGGCCCCCCACTCCCTCATCTCTACCTTTAAAGTCTTCCCTGTTCTGTAGCCCCATGGAGTCAGCCTGCTTGCTGGATCCATGCTGCCCGAGGCATCAATCAATATTATGCCAACTAGATCTTTGAAATTCTACTCAGTTAATTTTTTATTTAACAGTTTTGAAGTTTTATATTACTTACCATCTTATTCCCAGTATTTCACATAATGTCTGGCACAAAATAGTTGACAATAAACGTTCGCCAAATTAAAAAAATCTGTATCTGCAATAGCAGACCTTTGCCTTTAGGTAAAACTGTGTAGAACTTTAGATCCTTAGAGATCCTTTAGATCCTAGAGATCCTTAGAGACTTCATGTGGAATTTAAGGATGTATGCGGGTACACTTACTGAATAACTTTGCACACCCCAACAATTCTCAGCAGTACTGTTATAAATTGTTTTCATCTTTGCCATTCTGACAAAATAAAATTTTAATGGTTTTATTTTTTATTTTCCTTTTAGTGAGATTAGCAACATTTGCAAATGATTTTTAGCCAATTCTGCTCTCTTGGATTAATTACCTATTTGATTTCTCAACCTATTTTTCTATTGGGTTATTTCTTTTCCTTAATGATTTATACACTTGCACGCTTTGGAATAGATATTAAATTCTTCTCTGTAACATGGAGCAAATATTTCATCTTTGATTAGATGGACTTAAATAGATACAAATATTATCATGTTTTTCTGATACAATTGCATCTTCGTGGAGTCTAACATGAGTTGAGAATATAATTTCTCCTTGAATTGAGATGGTCAGAAAATAATAGAAGAATAATCGTTATTTTTAAAATATTTAAAAAACAAATTATAAGAATCAATCCCTTTTATAAAGATAGTGGCTACTATAATTCAATTTCCTTAAACACATATATTTATATGTTCCTAATCCTAAAACTTTGTCAACGTAATGTTACCCAAAGTAATGTTATCTGTTCAGGTGTCTCTAAAAATATAACTTTATGTCTTGCTTAGACTGTAGTATTGTATTAACATTATTTTAAAACTATGAGAAAATCAGGAAGATAGTACCAACTCAGTCTAACTTCTAAGTATTTACCAAATTTTAGGATCTTACTTGAACTTATCTTACATGTGTAACCCATTAACTAAAACTTCTAAGTTTTATTAAAGTGCTCCCGTTCTGTTAGGAAGTCTTTTTTTCCTAGTGTGATATAGACGATCATATAGTAACATTTTAAGCATGGCTACTAACTTGACTCAATTAAAGTCCTTTTTACTAGTAAGATAAACTTTAAAAGAAAAAGGTTTTCTTAAAGGATCAACATTTTTTTTAATTTGGGAGTAATAATTTTTTTTGAAATCCTTCAATTGCTCTTTTCCAAAATGATGTAAGCAATATATTAGTCATTATAAGCCAATCAGCACATAAATTAAAATACAACAAGTAGATCTGTTAGGAATGAGGATTCCTTTTAGGAGACTGTTGGCTCTTTTGAATTCAAAGACATCCCCTCCCCCACATTTAACAAAGAATCAAAAGATAAGTTAGCGAGATACTACAAAGGTAACATAAAAGAAATGACACAGAGCAACAGACTTTTAATCAATGTTTTGGCCAATTCCGGTCTTTATGTCATGGGAGATGAGGAGAAGATACAGAGGACAAACAGACTCGGCACAGATTGAGTCAATGAGGTATTTCAAATCCTGATGGCAAAACTATTCTCCCCCCTATGGAAATTTAATACACAAACACCACGAGCCAAGGACGGGAACTCCATCAACAAACTGTAAGGTGGAGACAAAGTGGATTGTGTATCACTCATAGAAGATTGCTGGCTAGGACAAAACCCCAAAACCAGTGAGAGTAATGAATATTGCCTCAGTGCTACTTGCCACTACCGACTCAAGAGACTCTATGATGGACGCCTCAAGCTCTGTGTTGATCTAACCCAGTGGTTCTCAACTAAGGGCAATTTTGCCAAGCAGGGGACATTTGGCAAAGTCATACCTGAAAGTGAGGGTGGGCCTGACATGTAGAGGGCAGAAGCCAGGGATGCAGCTAAGTGTCCCACCGAGCACGGCACAGCACCCCACAGTGTGGAAAGTGCCGAAGTTGAGAAACCCTGGCCTAGACGAGGAAAAGCTAATAAGTTCACTCAATGGTATCTCTTTTTAAAAGAATTTTAAAAAACCTTTTTCTTTTAAAGTCTATCTTACTAGTAAAAAGGACTTTAATTGAGTCAAGTTAGTGGCCATGCTTAAAATGTTACTATATGATCGTCTATATCACACACGGGCACTGAGGGGGGCACTTGAAGGGATGAGCACTGGGTGTTATTCTATATGTTGACAAATTGAACACCAGTAAAAAATAAATTTATTAAAAAAAAAAAGAATGTCAACAATTCCACCAATAAAATGAACAGTGAGGGGATTTTTTGTTTTTTGGTTTTATTTTGTTTTGGGGTTTTTTGTTTGTTTGTTTTTGCTTGCTCAGGCAAGACAAAGAGTATCCCAGTAAGGAATTCCCTAACGGCCCTCTGAAGGGGAGAAGCAACCCTTACCAGACGGAAACAGAAAGCTTATTGTGATTAGGATCATTAAAGGATCGAAACATGGACCCAGGAAAGGGTAGGTGTTAGTGTGTAGATCTGTACTCGATCAGTTAAAACACATCCTCTTGTTCACTGGCCATGAAGGAGTTCCCCACTGAGATGATGGACGCTGATCATCTTTGGCTGATGTAGCAATAAAACGATGTATTTGTTTATCAGCTTTAGACTGCTAGGACCCATTGTGGTTGAACATAATATCCAGTTGTTGTTTTTTTTAAAATACACTTTCTGTTTTAGAATAATTTTAGATTTACAGACAAGCAAAGGCGTATACGTCGAGCTCTTGTTAATATTTTACGTTACTATGACACCTATGTCACAATAATGAGCCCCCACTGTTACGTCATTATTAACTAAAGTCCGTATTTTATTTGGATGTCTTAGTGTTCATCTTGTGCTCTTTTTTCTGTTCCAGGGTCCCACTTAGAACTACACTTACTTGGCTTGTCTGGCTTCGATGTTCTTCACTGTAATAGTTTCTTAGTCTTTCGCTGCTTTTAACGACTGCAGCAGTGTTGAGGAACACTGGTCAGATACTTTGCAGAATGTCTTTCTATTGAGATTTTATGATATTTCCCTCATAGTTGGACTGAGATTATGGGTTTGGGGGAAGAAGACATAGGTAGAGTACCACTCCCATGACATCCTGTCAAGTGTACACAGCATCACTCTTGTTAACTTTGACTGACTGGCCGAGGTCCTATTTGTGAGGTTTCTCCATTGTAAAGTTACTACTTTTATCCCTTTCTATCTGTATTGTTCTTTTTTTTTTTTTTTTTGTATTGTTCTCTTTGAAAGGAGTCACCATGCACAGCCCACACTCATGGTGGGGGGAGTTATTTATCCAGTCCTTGTTTATATCAGGATGGACTCATTAATATTTGTCTCATATTTTGGATTTAATACAATACTATGCTATTTTTTGCTCAAATTGTTCCAGCTTTAACTCTCAGGAGTTTTTCCAATTGGCTCCTATGCCTCTTTGATGTATCTACATCATTGCATTTCACGTGTTATGCAGGATGTTTCTGCTCTTGTTTTTGTTTGTTTTGGTTTATGGGCAGGGGGCTGTTGATGACAGAGCACTTCCTTGGTTTCTGGCACCATGTAATGCTTTAGGTTTGCCATGGATGTTTCTTTCCCCAGTCTTAGTATCAGCCATTCCCCCCAAGAAGCCTCTGTTCCTTGTACTGAAGAATAGAATGAAAAACCAAGCTCTTTACCACCAAGTGGTCCTTGCTTCTAGGCCCTCTCAGCTGACAGATCAGGAACAATATGGATATATACTAACTGAGGCTTCTATAAATATTTCTGTGAACAGCCGTATGTAGCTGTAGTACACTAGACAAGAGGTCATCCTGATGTCTCCAACTCTGATCTATTACAGCATACGCTATTCTAGCCTCTTCCTTGGCGTGTCTGCAATCTCTCATTACAAAAGTGAGAAACCTAACTCCCACTCTTCATTCATTTACTTAATTATTCAATTCCAGCATACGTACAGTGATTTTTAGAATTGCTAACCCATACCCCTCATGGGAAACGATGTTTCCAGCTATAGTGTTTATGCACTAGCAGAGGCTAAAGGTCTCCACTCATTTCCACAGTGACTTAGCTTGGCATCCTTTGTCCTCATATCTGTTAGTGAGAGTATTCAGAATTTTGTAAAGTCACAGTTAACATTCCATCCTGGTGTCTCTCAAACTTCTAAGCATTTTTTTTTATTTTAGTACATTAAAAATTTATTCTCTGTACTGTAAAGTTTCATCTATCCATTCTCCCCCCTTCCCAAATTTATGGCATTCATTGATCCTGTTTATCATTTCTATAGTTTTGCCTTTTTGAGAATGTCACATAAATGGGACCATACCATCTATAGACTATTCGGACTGGCTTCCTTCAGTTATTAATTATTAATTTAAATTAGTTAATTTATTATTTATTAATATTAGCACATGTCATCAATATTTACAAAAGTCTTACTGTGATTTTTATTGTGATTGCTTTTAACCCATAATTCAAATTGGGAAGAACTGGCATTTGAGCAATAATGAATCTTCCAATGAATTAACATGGAATTTATTTTGCTTATTATTTTGTTCATTTATTTTGATCATTTTAATTTATTTTGATCATTTTGATTCCTTTCATAATTTTATGTAGTTTTCCACATACACATCAATAAATATTTTGTTAGATTTTTAAACCCAAACATTTCAGGGTTTTGGTGCTATTATATATGATATTTTTTAAATTTCTAATTTCAATTGTTTATTGATAGAATATAGGAAAGCAATGGAGTTAATGCTGACATCATGAAATGAACTGGGAAATGTTCCCTCTGCTACCATTTTTGGGAAGAGAATAGAGAATCACTGTTATTGCTTTGTTAATGTTTGAATAAAATTTGCCTGTGAAACCATCTGGATCTGGTATTTTCTTTTTTGAAACATTTTAAATTAGGAAGTTAATTTCTTTAACAGGTACAGAGATATTAAGGTTATTTTTTTCTCCTTGAGTTAGTTTTGGTTGTTTGTGTCTTTCAAGAAGTTGGTCCATTTAATTTAGTTATCAAATGTGAGGGAAGAGTTATTCACACTATCCCCTCTCTGTTCTTTGAATGTCCATGGGATCAGTGATGATGATCCCTCTTTCATTTGTGATATGGTAATTCATGTCTTCTCTCTTTTTTCTTCTTTCTTTTTTTCTTCCTTTTTTGTTGTGGGGATCGGGGTGGAATTCTTGGTTAACCTTGCTAGAGGTTTATTCATCTATCATCATTTATTAATCTTTTCAAAATCTTTTGTTTATTTTCTGTATTCTTTATTTTCAACCTTTTAAAGTTTTGTTTTTATTTTCATTATTTTTGTACATGGCAAATTTAAAATATAAATTTCAGACAAACTGTTCTCAGGCCACAATGAAATTAA
This sequence comes from Canis aureus, assembly GCF_053574225.1. Taxonomy (NCBI): domain Eukaryota; kingdom Metazoa; phylum Chordata; class Mammalia; order Carnivora; family Canidae; genus Canis; species Canis aureus. Next base: position 66,748,278 of record NC_135611.1, on the reverse strand, counting down.
ACTAGAAATAATGCAGAAAGTTGACTGGAAAACTCCCAAATATCTGGAGATTAAACAACACACTTCTAAATAACATGGAGGTCAAGCAAAAAGGATCAAAAAGAAATTAAAATATATTTTGAATTAAGTTAAAATAAAAATACAGCTAATGAAAATTAGTAAGATACAGTAAAAATGGCACTTAGAAGGTAATTTCTAGCTTTAAATGTATATATTATAAAAAAATGAAATTAGAAAAATTCCAAAATTAATAACCTATGATTAATTCTACTGTAGGAGCCTAGAAAAAGATGACAAAATTAAATTTAAGATACTAGAAGCAAAGAAATAATGAAAATGAAACTATAAACTTAAATAGCTGAGAATGGGAAAACAATATCAAAAATAATAGCTGATGCTCTGGAAAGATCCCTAAAATCCATAAACCTTTAGCAAGACTGGCCACAACAAAATTAAAGAGTAAACTCCAAACAATATCAATAAGCTTTAAAAAGGTCTTTATGAAATAACTTTCTAAAATGTTATAATTCTAAGTTTTTAATGAAGATGAATTTAAGTGATTCCAAAAATGTTGGCCTGATCTTTGCTTTTGGTTTCTAAATAAATTGGTTTTATTTAAGGTTTTATTTAAGGTGGCCTGATAGCATCAGATGGGCTGAAACAAGAAGATTTACTGAGTAGTGGCAAAGACGGCTACTCCACTTCTGTATTCCCAAGACGTCTAGGCTCAGCTATTATAATAAGGCATGCTTTTGCTTCTGAAATCCCAATAGTAAGCCTTGGCTTCCCACAGCCTTGTTTTATGCTCCTGCCCCTCCTCTGATGTACCTCAACTTCTGAACTTCCAATTGACTCTGTAACTGACCTACTTGTTCAGTGGTCCACAAGGGCCTGAACAAACAAGAAGAGGGGGAAAAATCAGAAATTGTACTCCACTATTCAAATAGGGTGAGTTCCAGACAGTCAGAAATTCCAGTTCCATTTTGCACACACATAAGACAAACAAACAAACTTTGCCCTGCCTGTGTTTTAACTTCAATCAAATTACACTTTTTCATCTCTGATGCTGTCTGAATATTCAGGAATCAGATAATTTCAAATCTTACTCAGAAATCGTAAAACCTGAACATACCAGAAAGTCCTAGTCATGGTGTTTTTCAGTTTCTTTTCTGACTTCCTGGCTTTCCTGACTTTCTGGTAAACTCAGGCCTGTCATTCTCGTACAAGATCAAAAAGCTGAAGATTATCCTTTGGTCTAAGCATGCTAGCCATCATCTGGAATTTAATGTTAGGAAGCATAGCCTAGATTGGGTATCATTTATCCTAAGGAAACTTATCATTTCAGTTTGATTAATAAAATTCTCTTGAAGGAAGTATGGGTCAATATTTTAACTTTTGATCATCAGATAGATAAATTAAATGATCTATAAGTGTGAACTTGGAGATAAGGCAGTGGAACTTACCCAATCGGAGCAGAAGAAAGAAAAAAAAGGAATGAAAAACAGTAAAAATAGCTTAAGCAGTTTATGGAACAACATCAAGTAGACTAACATTTGCATTATGGCTCCTAGAAGGACAAGAAAGAGAAATGGACAAAAAACCTATTTGAAGAAATCATGGCTGAAACTTAACCTAAGGGTAAGAAGAGAAATCCAGATCCAGGAATCCCAGAGAGTTTCAAATAAGAGGAAACTAAAGAGATCTACACCAAGATACATTATAATTAAAATGTCAAAATTTAAAGACAAGAAAAGAATCTTAAAAGCAGCAAGACCAAAATAAACTTTTAAACAATATATTATACTTATTCATTTGAGGGAGAAAGAGAGCACACAAGTTGGCCAAGGGACAGAGGAAGAGGGAGAGGGAGAGGGAGAAACAGACTCCACCCTGAGCAGGAAGCCTGATGTAGGGCTCGATCCCAGGACTCTGAGATCACGACCAGAGCCAAAGGCAGATGCTTCACCCCCAGCACTCAAAAGCAACTTTTTTTATTGAAGCGTAGTTGACACACAATGTTACATTAGTTTCAGACGTACAACATAGTGATTATGCTAGAGAAAAACAAGAGAACCCCCCATAAGAGTAACAGCAGATTTTGCAGCAGAAACTTTGTAGGCCATAAGAAAGTGGAATTGCATATTTAAAATACTGAAAGAAAAAAAATCCAACTAAGAATACCCTACCTGCCAAAGCTCTCATTCAGGTTTTTTGTTTTTTTTTTTGTCTTTGATCAAGTCTTTATTTAAAAGTAGCTGTTCAAAATGATTTGACTTTTATGGAATAAATAAATATAAGTTTTTAGGCAGCAGGCTTCTTCTCTTCCATGGTGGGGTTCTTTTCTGCAGATTTTTTGTCAGCTGCTGGTTTCTTGGTAGCTGCAGCTTTTTTTTCCTACCAAAGGTTTCTTCGGTTTTTTCACACTAACAGCCTTCTTTCCTTTCTTCCCTACCATGGGCTTCTTGCCTGGAACCCCCTTCTCATCTGATTTGGTTTCTAAGGTTGCTGCCGCCTTATCCACCCGGAGTTTGTGATTCTTGGCCTGTCAAAGAATGGTGTTCCAGTTCATGGTCCTTGCATATGGGTTTAGCTTCAACATGATTCTTCAGTTCTTCTTCAGGATTCTTCTTCAGGACTCTGCGATGAATCTTCTTGCATGGTGCTCGGAGGTTCTCTTTGGATCTCTGGGCTTCTCAAGATTCTGCTAAGGTCTGTAGTAAGCATCTTATGCATGGGAAGTTGTAGTTACTCTTGAGGGAGGCAGCCTTATGCCAAATGCCATACAGCTCATCTAACTTGCAGAAAGCACTTTCAGTCCAAATGCAGAAACGTCCCACAAGCCCACCAGGAGCAAGTTTCAGAATGTTCAGTTTGCTTACATTAAGTAAAGTAATTCCAGGGATGTTTCTGAAGGCCTTGATGATCTGTTGTCTTCACTATAGATGATGCAAGGTCCCCTGCCCTGGATATGACAATGGTTTCTCATTTTGCCCTTGCCAGCTCTCATTCGCTGAGAGGCATAGACCTTTTTGATATCATTCTAGGCTTTAAGTTTCTTAAGAAGCAAAACAGCCTCCTGGGTCTTCTTGTAGCCTTCAACTTTATCTTCAACCACCAAAGGAAGCTCAGGAACTTCCTCAATACAATGACCTTTAGACAGGACCAGTGCTGGTAAGGCTGAAGCAGCCAGGGCAGAGCAGATGGCAAATCGCTTTTGTGTTGTGTTCACTCTGCGATGCCAACAACACCAGGTTTTGGTTGATGCAAACATGCAGCCTCCATGACACATATTTCCAAAACCACCCTGACCAGAACGGTGAGTCCCACTGCCTTGAACTCTGGGAATTCGAGCCATGGCTCTGCCAGTACCAAGACTCAGCACCGGTTTGATGACCTGCTACTTCACTGACAGCATATGGCTGGCTGTTGTTCTTGCACAAGTTGGTGTGAACAAAGTTCACCATATCAAGTTGAATGGGAGCCTTAAACACAGCAGGCAAAGTAATATTTTTGCCAGATGATTCCCCCCTTTTCAGAGTACACAGATATCAATGGGTGAGCATATGCCATCATGGGGAAAGGAGAGGGTCACACTCCTCTCATTCAGAATTGAAGTAAACAGAAAGAGTTTTCTAGATAAGCAACCACTGAAGGAGTTCATCACCACTAAACCAACCTTATAAGAAATATTAAAAGGGCTTTTTTTTTTTAAGTTCAAAGGAAAGGGTGCTAATTAGTAATGAGAAAAAAATATTAAAGAATAAATCTCAATACAAAGGTAAATATATGATGAAAGTAGCAGATTAATCACTTTTAAAGCTGCCATGAACGCTGAGGGACAAAAGTAGCAAAAATATCTATGATAACAATAGTAATTAGCAAAGATACACAAAATAAAAAAGATGCAAAATGTGACATCAAAAACATAAAGCATGGAGGGAGAGTAAAAAAGTTGAGCATTGGAATGAGATCGAACTTGAGTTTCAATCAACTTAAAATAGACTATTCTAGATATAAGTTGTTACATGTAAGCCTCATGGTAGCCACGAAACAAAAACCTAAATACCAAAAGATAAAGAATAAGGAATCAAAGCATCATTAATCATCAGGAAAATGCAAATAGAGACAAGAGATCATCCCACATCTGTGAGAATGGCCATGCTCAAAAAGACAAAAAATAACAAATGTTAACAAAGATGTGGGGAAAAAGGAATCTTCATGCACTATTGGTAGGAATATGAATTGGTGCAGCCTCTTTAGAAAATTGTGTGGAATTGCTTTTAAAAATTAAACACAGAACCACCATATAATTCAACATTTCTACCTGTGGGCATTTATTTGAGGAAAATGAAAACATTAGCTTAAAAAGATATACATACCCCATGTTCACTACAACAGTATTTATAATAGCAAAGGTATAAAAGTAACCTATTTTTCCATCAATGGGTGAGTGGAAAAACAAATTGTATCACAACAGAAACACACTAGAACATTCACCCATAAAAAAGAATGAACTCTTGTCATTTGGAACAACATGGATGGACCTCAAAAGATTATGCTAAGTGAAGTACATCAGTAAAAGAAATGCAAATACTGTATGATGTCTCTTATATGTAGAATCTAAAACAAACAAAAAAGAACAATGTCACAGATAAAAAGAATGGATGGTCCTTGCCAGAGGCAGGGGTTTCAAGAGTGGGGGGTGGATGGAAGAAACAACTGAAGGGGTTATTAAATGTTAAAAAAATAAAAAATAAAGTGGACTAGAGGAGAAAAATAAAACACATACTTGGGCTAGGATTTAATTTCCTATCAATATTGAATTAACAATTACCCATTCTGCCTTTTTCCCTCTCCCAGTAGCTAATGGACCACAATCATAAGCCATAAATGATAGGGAAGGCACTTTGAGATGAGCAAGGGTTTTACATTTTAGAACAGGAAGTGACATGAAATATCATATAACCCAAAACACATTTTATGAAACCAAAGTACAATCCAGAGATGTGATTTGCCCCAAATCACATGTTGGGTTAGAAATGGAATTAGTAGAAAGTTTAGACATAAGCAGCAGAGGGCCTAGGGGTGTGAGATGGGGCCAGCCTTGGTGGAGGACCACACCTACCGGTCAGAAGCCCACCTCAGCATTTGCCTAGGCTATGGTCACCAACATCCTGATAACCAGGATGTAGGAACCATAGGGACTTTCTAGATGGATATGCATGGAAAGAACCTTCTGGTGTCCTGAGGTGACCTCTTGACATTAACACATAATTGCCATACCATTTACATTACCATTTGCCCTCCTCCCCTGGGCTTTTCCAGAGGATCATGGAAAAATGTCAGGCCAGCATGTGGGCCCTGGAAAAAGGAATCCTCTGTCAATCATAAAAGGAAGGAACCTGAGAAACCTTCCCCCGCCTCCCATCAAGGGTCTATATAGGCCTGGAAAACAAAAGCAGACAGTGTGGTTACCACCTGCAGGGCTGCCCGCTATCCGTTTCTGAGAATCTACTTCCACTTCAGTCCATAAAGCCTCTTTGCTGTTTCAGTGTCACCATTTGTCAACTGAATTCTGTCCTTCAAGAAGACAAGAGATAAGGACTCAACTCAACCCTGTAAGAGAACCATGCATTAAATGCAGGTATGATAGTTTGTACCCCTAGCACACCTGCTTGCAAGACACATGTCCCACTTAAAAGCTGTAGTACATCTGTTGGAAAATCAGGCATCGATATGCACGAACCTACAGTGGCTCCCCTGGAAAATACTTGTTATTCAGAGAGACTCATAAGAGAGGACTTTCCCCCTCCAATGACTATGCAGAGTGCTGGGGTGGCTCGGTCTATTAAGCATCTACCTTCCACTTAGGTCATGATCTGAGCCCCACATCGGGCTCCCTGCTCAATAGGGAGTTTACTTCTCCCTCTCCCTCTGCTGCCCCCCTTGCTTGGAAAAAAAGGAAGAAATGAAAGAAAGAAAGAAAAGAAAGAAAGAAAGAAAGGAAGGAAGGAAGGAAGGAACGAAGGAAGGAAGGAAGGAAGGAAGGAAGGAAGAAAGAAAAGAGAGAGAGAAAGAGAAAGAAAGAAAGAAAGAAAGAAGAAAGAGAAAGAAAGAAAGAAAGAAAGAAAGAAGAAAGAAAGAAAGAAAGAAAGAAAGAAAGAAAGAAAGAAAGAAAGAAAGAAAATCTTTAAAATAGAATAAAATTCACTGTTGCTTCCTAGGAAGGTTCTGTGCCAACAAAAAAGGGAACATAATTCATAGACTAATTCAAATAAAAAGCACCCTTTCAACACATGTGCTTAGTGTTTGCTTTTTTTGGAAAGAGACAACCAATTTATATTCATATTTTCACTTGGGAATCACAGCTCTTAATTAAATGTTAGTTAAGTTGAGCAGAATAGCCTTTTTTTAAAAAAAGATTGTATGTATTTGGGAGAGAGAGAGAGAGAGTGTGTGTGTGTGTGTGTGTATGTGCAAACAAGCAGGAGAGGAGGCAAAGGGAAAGGGAGAAGGAGAAACAGACACCCCACTGAGCAGCCTGATGTGGGCTCGACCCCAGGACCCCAGGATCATGACCTGAGCTAAATGCAGACGCTTCACCTACTGAACCACCCAGAAGCCCCCAGAATAAAAATTTTAAGGCAAGCTATCATCACTGATGTGCAGCAGGAGCTGAGTTTTAATGTATTATTTCCATCTGTCCTTATTACTTAGAGAAGTTTCACTTAAGTTTTGACACTTGAGATCCGGACATGATAGATTTTATTTTTTAAAAGAACCACAAGCCCTTTCGACCTAGTTGGCTGAGCTGATTGGTTTACGTAATTTCCATTCATAATTGAAAGAAATATTTGGTGACAGTACAAGAGAAAATCAGGAAAGAGTGACTTCAAGCAATTTCTGCAAGACATGATTCTGATGAATTAACTTGGTAAATGGCAAACCAACCAGCAGTTCACCAGCCCATGTGGAGAGTCAATGGAGAGTTTTCAGAAAGATCTGAAAAGATGGTTGAGCTCCAAGGGGCAAGGAGTGCCTGCCATCGTAACCTGAAGCAAGACCTGTGATGAGTGGGGAGGGGAAAGGGAGTTCTCAACCTTGCCCTGCTGTGGCCTTCAGAAATGCATGGAAGCTGGTCATCAGGGTGTCACTCCTCTCTTGCACTTGGCCCAGATGGTACACTGGAAAGTGATCCCAACAGCAAATATTATACTTTATTGAAAAACAGAGTAAACCCAAATCTAGCTAATCACATTAAAATCACAAAGAATAAGTAGGATGAGACTGCACCATTGCCTACTGTTCAGCATTGTTTAGAAAGCTTTAACCAAGAAAGGATGGAAGGAAGGAAAGATGGAAGGAAGAGAAAGAAAGAAAAGAAGTGGGGGAGAAAGGAAAGAAGGAATATGAAAGAAAGAAAGGAGGGCTAAAAAGAGGAAAAATCCAATTGGGTATATGTAGAAAAAAGGAGAGTCAAATTTATTTGGCATATAGTAAAAAAAACAACAACAACAACAACTTTCAAACCAGTTTGGCTTTTTGAATAATCAATATATTTACTTTAAGTCTAGTAACTAAAAGTTAGAGTATAGATCAGTACCTCAGAAAAATAAAAGCTACATCAAGGGCAAAAAAGAAAAAAAGAGTTCTTTAAAGAGTTAATAAAAATATGTAATTGCAGAAATACTGGGGTAAATTATTGGTGAATAACCCCAGATTACCAGAAGTCTATCAAATTATGTCACCAAGAGCAGAACCTAGTAATGGACATATATTTTTGCCATAAAAAGTTGTTAAACACGGAAGATAAATTAGAAAAATGGGACATAGAAACCCACTGAACTCCCGAATTTATTGGATGCCCTTCAAATTGAGACCCTTCTCACTCCAAGGACATGATGACTTCGGTGCTCTGCTGGCGACTGAGCAGATCCGGCCGTTCTCGAAGTCCCACTGCCAGTCTCCCCTCACACCTTTCTGGGCTTTCACTCAAATAGGGTCCTGCTATCGTCTGCCCTGAAACACCTGGCCGTGGCCGTGAGGCGTCTGAGCCTCTAGGATGAGAGGCCCCGTGAGCCCTGCTCCGTCAGGCCACATCGGTGAACAGCGGTGCTCAGTGTCCTCACCGGGGCAGGCTGCCTGCCGGGCTTGGGAGGTGGCCCGAGTCCCCCATCCTGCTTGGCCACTGAGCGGGGGATCCGCCAAATGCTCCTCTCCAGGCTCCCCAACTTGATAAATGCTAATTCCCGGGGAATCCCAGGAGATCTCTGTGTCGCCTCCAAATTTCTCTACAAGGAAAGGAGAGAAAAGGGGGAACTGTTGCAAGAGCTTCTGCTTTCTACCCTGCTTCTGGAACATTTTAAAAATTATGGTCAACATGAGGCATTTTAAAATGACTTATTTGGAAGCCAGATGGTTTCAATGATGTTCCAGATAGACTAATAAAATATGTCACCCCCGAATTTAGCCTAAAGAAATATGTTGATGGCTACAGGTGTATTTAGTTTTGAGGTTCCATTACAACAACAACGTTTGGGGTGCCTGGGAGACTCAGGGGTTGAGCATCTGCCCTTGGCTCAGGGCGTGACCCCGGGGTCCTGGGATCGAGTCCCACATCGGGCTCCCTGCATGGAGCCTGCTTCTCCCTCTGCCTGTGTCTCTGCCTCTCTCTCTGTGTCTCTCATGAATAAATAAAATCTTTTTAAAAACCATTAAAGAATAAAAAATAAAAACAACCATAACAACAACAACAACAGCAACTTTTAGAGGCATCTGGGGTTCAGTCAGTTAAGTGTCTGATTCTTGGTCTCAGGTCAGGTCTTAACCTCAGGGATGTAAGTTCAAGCCTCACATTGGGCTCCTCATTGGGCATGGAGCCTACTAAAAATAAGCAAAATAAAATAAAAAACATCTCGCTTCCACACAAATGTGATAAGCACTCAAAGTGTGTCTAATTTTAAATCTTCCTACTCCATCGATTGCACCCATTAACACTTAGTTTCCCGGTGCCACTAAAAACTGCTCCCATGCTGGTGGTTGATACAGGAATTGAAAATTAAACTCATTAACTAGCTGGAGTGGAAGCTCTTTTTTTTTTAAATTAAAAAAAAAAAAAAACCTGGGGAAAGGGCATAATAACATTTCCACATATGATCAAGACTTGTCACCTCAAGGTGAGAAAACAACGTGTTTGAGTCGCCAACTTTCTTATGACTTTTCCCCTTGGGGAGCATATCAAGATTTGAACGGCCTTGCCAAAACTCTGGGGAGTCGTGCGCATTAGCTTGGTTCCCGTCTGAGGGAGCGAGGCCTGGTGCACTCTCTCAAGATCCGTAGAGTCTCTTGTCCGACATCTAGTGCTCCGGGAGCACAGCCAGTGATCACGTGCACTATGAAGCATCATTTCTGCAACAGAAGCACAAGACTGGACTAAAAAACATGAAACGATGAACTAAATGTTATCTTCAAAATATTCAGTCACATGCTTAATAGGTTTGCATCAGCCTGTCAGGTGTCCCTTCCCTTAAAATTGTGCTGTAATAGGTAGAAATAAAAAATGCCAGAACTCTATTATTGAAAAATGCATTTATAAAAGAGACCCGCGTGGCTAGGACTGTATCAAAATTGGTGGTGGGACCAGGGTGGGCAGGTGGATCCTCGAGCAGGCGGCCTGGCGGGCCCTGCACCCCATGGTGTCTCTCGCACCCTCCTGCCAACTGCACAGAAGCCCCAGCGCCAGCTGTGGGGTAGTTGGGCGCGTCCTCAGGAAGGGCACCTGCGCAAGTCTACTCCTTCCTTCATCCTTAGGAGCAATTACTCATTTCCCAGAAACAAGGCTCGCACACCAACCTGACCGCATAGACCTTGACATACGGCTCACCTGATACTGCGGCTACCAGCAGATGCCTATTTGCTCATGAGAAAACTTATCCCAGTTTTTTGAAAATGTCAAAATCATTATCAGCACCAGCACCAGAAAGCTGGTTTCTTGAATACTGCTTGGAAAAACCCTTTAAATATATGCTGTTGTCAGGGTGTCTCAGGCGTTCAGTGGGTTGGGTGGCCGAGTCTTGGTGTGGGCTCAGGTCACAGTCTCACGGGTGGTGGGATCAAGCCCCACGTCAGGCTCCACACTCAGCCGGGGTGGCTGCTTGGGATTCTCTCCCTCTGCTTCTCCCCCCAGTCTTGTTCTCTCTCTCTCTCTCTCTCTCTCTCTCAAATTAGTGATTAAATCATAAATAAATAAATAAATAAATAAATAAATACATGTATGCTCTTCTCTTACTGGGCCCATAAAATATGTAAATATGTGACTGTAAATATATCTCCAATTTATGATCCCTTTCTAAAGATCCCATTACGCAAAATAAAACTTCCTCAGTGATGAGCGTGAAACATGACGAGTGATGAAATGTCCTGGATTACCACTAGATGGTACTGTGAAACCGAGGAAAGGCAGTCGGCTCCCCTGGATTTTACTGCTGTTCCAGGCTCTTTCCATATGGTTTCTTTCAATGATTCCAAGTCCAATGATAATATTTATTTAATGACTTCTCCAGAAACTGATCAAATAGTATTGTACTAGCCAAGTGCCCTTAGATGAGTCAGTTGTCCCCCTTGTGCCTCATCTATGTTTGCCCATCTATGAAATGACCAGAAGACTTGGCTCTCTTGCAGGACCCTACATCGTGACCTCTTGCCCCTGGATGAATATGGCAAGGGTGAGTCTGGAACCTAAAGAGCAACTCAGAATCCCTTCCTGGGATTTTTTTTTTTTTAAAGCTAGAATTGAGAAAAGCTAGCTAGTGCTTCCCTGGTGGTGGGAGCACCAAACAGGGGAATGCAGATGCCAGAGAAGCAGTGCAGGAAGCTGACCTCAAGTACGAAAAACAACAACAACAACAACAACCCTAAAAAAACGAAAAGCAGAGAAGCAGAAATAAGAGGCCAAGATTGAGCCCTGGTAGTTAATGCTCATGTCCCCAAGCCCAGCTGTTCCTGGAGTCAGTGACAGCCCTGCTCTCCCAGAGGTTGATTAGTTATACTTCTTTAACCACATTTGACAACAAAGCATCCCCCTGATAAATACCCCTTTTGGCCACAGATGGTTTGAATTGAGCTGTCACCACTTTGACCACCAGAATTCTTACTAATCGAGGTGGTGACTTACTCTTCCATTCAAAAGCATAGCCAAGCAGTTTCAGGCCTTACCCTACTATCTGCTCAAGTCTAACTCCCGCGGTAGGTAATGATACCTAAAGGGGGAAGAGGCAAAGAAAGAAAAAGGCAAAATAAGGAGAATAAGTTCAAAGCTCGTGATCCATAAGGATTAAGTAGAATCTTCAAGGGATGCACCTCCCTGGAAATGGGATGGATATTACTTCTCCCAGCCATCATTTCAGTCTTGCAAGACTAGATGGCTCAGCCTTTCCAGACATTGTGCTACTGGCTGTGAAGGGCATACGCCTTTATCCCATTAACTTATAGAGGTCTTAAAAAAAAAAATTTATAGTGGTCTTGGTTCCTCCCTTATGAACTCATAGATTTGACATATATTTCTGACATCCTCAAAGAAAATAGCCAAAGATGTTAGGGTTTGAGTGCAAAGTAGTTAACCAGTTTGGGTCTTTCTCTCTTATTCTATATCTCGGTGGAAAAACATAGGCTCCTGAGAAATCATATGCCAGTGTGGTCCCCAACAAGGGGAACACAGCCGGGATGGCGGGGCCAGAGAGAACCTGGGGACTCATCTCAGTTTTCTGAGTCAGACGGAGCAGGAACATACCCCACATTCACGTGGAGCATTACAGAATCACCTCTCTGCTAGTTAGCAGCCAGGTCACACTAGGGCGGTCTGATATGTGGAGGAAGAATATAAAATAAAAAAGTAAATCTTGGTTTGAAAAAGTCCGTTATGGGTGTGAAATTTTTGTTCTCATTCATTCTTCCCTACAGCTTTTCAATAAAAAAAATTTTTTTTAAAGTTATAAACCATAGTTCTTCCTCCTGAACACCAGTGTCATCTCTTCCAACTTCTCCCTTGTTGGGAGTGGGACAGTAGTTCTCTAAGGTCATAGTATCTGGGATATCCATGAGGGCTACTTCCCTCCACCCACTAGAGTTAATTCAGCCAATTCGCTTTAGTCCCATTTGAATCCATTGCTTTTTCTCCATTTCCATAACTCTTCTCCTGAACCAGACTCCAGCGACTTCAGGTTGGATCCCAGCAATCCCTCCTTTACTCTGTCTCCTTCAGATTTGTTCTCTCGGACTGTACGTAACCCCTGCTTCCTTCCTCAAGGACCCAGAGCATAACTCTATTGCTTCTCACATCAAACCAAAACTCCATTTTGGCATTTGAAACCTCCATCAATTCTCTCTTTTTTATTTATGCATTTATTTTTTATTCATTCATTCATTCCATAAATACATAAAACTTTGAGTGTTTACTCTAGTCCTCTGTCCTGGGTCCCCAAAACAGAGCAATGATAAAAACCCAAAGGTCTACCATCTCGCAGCTCTCATCCTAGAGCAGGGAGGTAGACACAGAACAAATCAATCAGCACAAAAACTGTTCGACAGAAACAAATTCGGAATGCCTGGGTGGCTGAGCGGTTGAGCGTCTGCTTTTGCCTTGGGGCATGATTCTGGAATCCTGGGATCAAGTCTCCCATCGGGCTCCCCACAGGGGAGTGAGAAGCACCCTGCAGTGCTTCTCCCTCTGCCTGTGTCTCTGCCTCTCTCTCTCTGTCTCTCGTGAATAAATTTTTTTAAAAAAAGACATTCTATGAAGAATAAAAACTAAAGCACAATAGAAAAGATAGAAATTGTTGAAAGGGCATATATTTGTATAAAGTGTCAAAATGTTGGGACTGTCAGAAGGTGGCATTTGAAAAGACCAGAGGAGATATCGAGATGAAGCCAGCTACTATTCTGGAGAAAAGCTTTCTTTTATTTTTATTTTATTTTATTTTATTTTATTTTATTTTATTTTATTTTATTTTATTTTATTTTATTTTTTAAGATTTTAGGTATCAAGGCACCTGGTGCTCATTTGGTTAAGGGTCTGACTTTGGCTCAGGCCATGCTCTGGGGGTCCTGGAATCATCAGGCTCCCTGCTCCCTCTTCCTCTGCCCTTCACCCCCACTCGTGCTCTCTGAGTGAGAGTGACAGTGAGTGGGAGGGAGAGGGAGCAAGAGAGGGAATCTGAAGCAGACTTCACGCCCAGTGCGGAGCTCAAGGTGGAGCTGGATCGCTTGACCTGGGCCAAAACCAAAAGCTCAACCACTGAGCCACCCACGCACCACCTGGGGAAGAGCTTTCTTAAACAGAGTGGAAACAGTGCTTCAAAAATAATAAGTCATAGATGTGTTTGTAGTGTTTCAGGAAGAGTAAGGAGGCCGGTGTAAAGGGAGAGTGGGAAGAGGGCAGGACAGAGAGAGCAGGGGATCCAGATCATGGAGGACCGTCCCCGCCACACACATGCCATGGGTTTTGCTCTGGGGGACTTGGCAAGCCATTTCAAGGGTCGAGCGGAGGAGTGACATGCTGACTTATAATGGAAAAGATCACTCTGGTCACCTCGTGGACATTACTCCGATGAGAAAGAACGGAGGTAGAAGCAGGGAGATCCTTTGTGGTAAATGAGGATTTCCCTTTGGGCTGCAGGGGTTAGCAGCAAGCTGTGAGCAATGGGCCTCTTTGGAATTCATGTTGCATTTAGAGCTGACAGGTTTGCCTGCTTGTTTGAGGTGTGTATGTGAGAAGAAAGAGAGGAGTCAAAGATTTTGAGCTAAGTAACTGGAAAGATGGAGTTTCTATTACTGATATTGGAGAACGGCTGAAGATACCAACTCCCCCTTAACAGAAAGATTCTCCATCTTTCACTTTGGTTCCTTCCCTACCTGTCTGTATCTCTTACTTCTTTGTTTTGATCCATCTGCCAGGCCACAGCACGCTCATTCAATGGAGGATATGTATGAAGAATTCATAATTTGCCAAATCCTAAGAAAGATACTGGAAGGATATAAAAACATGTAAGATTCCTCATGCATTTATAACCATCTATATGAGAAAAAGAATATATATATATATTTCTGATAACATAGCAATATAATTCAAATATGTAAATGTTTATGAATAAATTACCTTTGTAAGCAAGGATTAGTAAATAGATACAGAGGTACAGCAGGGGTATAACTATGAATGAAACATGGCCCTGGTTCTCAAGACTCTTACAACATATGCTGGAAGTGCAATGAATGCTGCTACCGTTCCATACTTGGGGTATAAGAGATGTTCAGTAAGTGCTAAATGAAAAAAATGAAAAGAATAAAACATCAGGATTAAAGTGGAAAGAGATCATGTCAGCCAGGGGCAGCCAATAGATGGGTCAAGCCTGTAGATCTTTCAGGGCCAGCCTGAGTTTCCTATCCCATGATACTCTCCCTCACGAAGAGCCTTGCCTGTGAGTCCCCTCAGCACCTGCGTAAGGGCAGCACCAGCCTAATTTGCGCTTACTCTTATGCTTTCTTAGACGTGTACATCACTTATACTCTGCAATGTAAACTTGAAAGCAGGAGCTTTATCTTCTTTAATTCCTTTGAACTTTAAAAACGCTAAATCAACATCGTGAGAAAGTTATAAAATATGCATGACTATGGGGTGCCTGGGTGGCTCAGTTGGTTGCGACTCTTGATTTTGGTCATGATGTCGGGGTTGTGATATTGAGCCCTGCGTCTGGCTCTGTGCTGGGGGACGAACCTGTTTAAGATTCCTTCTCCCTCTGCCCGCCCCCCCTAACTCACACCAGCTCATGCTCTCTCTAAAATAAATAAATAAAAAACAAACAAATAAGCAAGCAAGCATTCATATTATAAAATATCTTACATTACTTTATTTTAATAATAAATTTATTTTTATTGGTGTTCAATTTACCAACATACAGAATAACACCCAGTGCTCATCCCGTCAAGTGCCCCCCTCAGTGCCCGTCACCCATTCACCCCCAACCCCCGCTTTCCTCCCCTTCCATCACCCCTAGTTCGTTTCCCAGAGTTAGGAGTCTTTATGTTCTATCTCCCTTTCTGATATTTCCTACACATTTCTTCTCCCTTCCCTAATATTCCCTTTCACTATTATTTATATTCCCCAAATGAATGAGAACATATAATGTTTGTCCTTCTCCGATTGACTTACTTCACTCAGCATAATACCCTCCAGTTCCATCCATGTCAAAGCAAATGGTATTTGTCGTTTCTAATGGCTGAGGAATATTCCATTGTATACATAGACCACATCTTCTTTATCCATTCATCTTTTGATGGACACCGAGGCTCCTTCCACAGTGTGGCTATTGTGGACATTGCTGCTAGAAACATCGGGGTGCAGGTGTCCCGGTGTTTCACTGCATCTGAATCTTTGGGGTAAATCCTCAACAGTGCAATTGCTGGGTCTTGGGCAGGTCTATTTTTAACTCTTTGAGGAACCTCCACACAGTTTTCCAGAGTGGCTGCACCAGTTCACATTCCCACCAACAGTGTAAGAGGGTTCCCTTTTCTCCGCATCCTCTCCAACATTTTCTTACATTACTTTAAAATGTTTTTGGAAAAGGAGTCTGTGAGGGTAAGAGGGTCCTCCCAAAAGCACAAAAAACTTCATCCTTTTGGAGAGTGTGTGTATATAGTGTGTGTGTGATCTATATATGTGGTGTGTGTATATATAATATGTATAAAGCTGCATGCTTGTGTGTGTATATATGTGTATATATGTGTGTAAATGTATATGTGCATGTGTATCTGTGTGTGTGCATATACATACATATATCTCTCAGCCCAAGATAGGAATCCACTAAACATTGACTTAGTCAAATACTTGTTCTTGAATTTTAGTTCTTAGGTATTAAATCAAGCAGTTGTAGTATTTGCATATATTTTGTACAATTTTTATGAGTTATAGGATGCATGGGGCTTTGGGGACTTTGGGGGGTGTCAACATATTGCACATTTTACTAGCATACTTACATACACAAAATATTTGCAAATGGATTTTACAATACATAGTCTTATCACCTAGTTTACAATGAAATATGTTGTGAATATTTTCTCTTCTATGGCAGCTAAAATAATTGCATTATATGGAGAAAACATAATTTATCATGCACCTTGTCGGGGAAATTAAGAATTTTTTTTCCAATGAGACTTCATTCTCTTTATAGTGCCTTGAATAAAAGAGGTGTGCTAGTCTAAAAAATTCCTTGTAAATGATAGAAACTTGTCCTTCAACTTAGCTTTTGAACTTGCATCTCTGTGCCTATCTAATCATCAACCAAGTAATCCATTTTATTTTTTCCAAGCTCTCTCTCCCATCTGCTTCCTCTTTTCTAATGGGTTGTTTCCCAGGTACTCTCACTCACACTTCCATTACTCCACCATACTGTCCCTCACCTCTAATATCTGCCTCCTCCCCTCTCATTTGCTCCCCTTACAGATGTTTCCTTTCCCTTCTTTTGAAGACACTGTCTTAACTGATTTTGTTCAACTCTACTCAATGCTGTATCACCAATTCCACATTAGCAATAGCCTTTAATAATCTGAAGATAATAATCTGAAGAACGCCTGGGTGGCTCAGGGGTTGGGCATCTCCCTTCAGCTCAGGTCGTGACCCCGGGGTCCTGGGATCAAGCCCCACACTGGGCTCCCTCCATGGAGCCTGTTTCTCCCTCTGCCTATGTCTCTGCCTCTCTCTGAGTCTCTCATGAATAAATAAATAAAATCTTTTTCAAAAATGAAGATGGATTTCAATTGTTTAAAGGAAAATATTAATAATTAGCCCTTGTAAATACTCCTTTTATCAAGCACAGATTGTTGTTTTAAGTTTCTTGAAAATATTTCTGACTTAAACCATTATCACTTTGTGATAAGGATCTTAAAAATAGCAACATATGGAAACTCTATCAAGTTTGAGTCATTCTGCAAAGGTAGCATATTTTTATAAACCACTAAAACCTACTGTTACGCTTGTTTTCTTCTCCTGGCAAGATGTTCTTGGTCTAAATGGAGCATTTCATTTAAAATGGTTGCCACCACTTTATGATTTGCTCATTTTGTTCTCCAGACTTCAGAAGTATACGTTAATGTGGTGCTCGTGTGCGCGCGTGTGTGTGTGTGTGTGTGTGTGTGTGTGTGTATTTTAGATGAAATATTCTTAGGTTGCCTTAGACCATCAATGACATTCATAGTATGAAATTTTTGCCTTTTAAAGATGCTGAGATTGACAAGTCATCAAGAAATCATTGCACAATGCTGATGTTTTCACTTTGAGTGAATGTTGCCTTTAGTTGCATAAGCAAGATTTGAGATTATCATAATAATGTAAATTGACATACAATTTTTTCTTAGACTTTTTTTTATACAAAAGAGAAAGCCCAAAAAAGGCAGCAAAGAAAAAATTCAAGTGAAGAAAATTGTTTCACACCTACATGGGCTGGCTCAAAACACATAAAATTTATCTACTTTAATGGGTAGATTCAAGGACCATAATAGTCCTCTTTGCCCTTCTTTTTTAAATTATTCATTTGTATAACAATTTTGTATTCTTCATTTCTAAGGAAATCCAAAAGGTTTTCACAGTCTTCATTTCTAAAAGACACTTAAAATAGTAAATGGAAAAACAGAATTTACAAGATCATTCAGCTATATGGCAGAGACAAAAATCAACTGATTATAGTTTTCATACATAATAATACACAATTGGAAAATATCATTGAAAATATGCTGTTTACAACTGAAACAGATATTTTGGAAGACCTGAAAGTAAAACCAAAAGAAAGTGCAAGACTATAGCAAAAAAAAAAAAAAAAAAAATAATAATAATAATAATAATAATAATAATAATAATGAAAAGAAACACTGTAAAGGACCAATTTTAAAAAGTCAAAATCAATGGATAGATTATGTTCTTATGTAAAAAATACTCGAATATTAGAGAGATTAATTTTCTCAAGTAATTGTATAAAGTCAGATAATCAAGAAAGATTTCCAAAAAACTTGATAAACTAATTCTAAAGTTCACATGGACAAAATCGAAAGAGACAAGAAAATATTTAAATAAATGAGAGGATATGCCCCACCAGATATCAATGGTCTTGAATTCAGAGTAATTAAAATAGCATACATTAACACAGGAATAGGTCCATGAACTAAGCAGCTAGTACAGAAAAGACATCTATTATTATTGGAATTCAGAATGTTATAAACATAGTATGAGAGCTACGAGCGTGCATTTTAGAGCCAGCCTGGCTGGGGTCAGATCTGATTCTGACACCAGCTGGCTATGTTACTTTGGGAAAACGATTCAATCTCACTGAATCTTAATTTCCTAATGTGCAAAATGGGGATAATAACAGAACTTACTTATTTTTCAAATTAAATTAGTTAATTCACATAAAACACTTGAAAGGTTAAACTTTGATAGCAACCACAGATATTGTCATCACCGTCATCATCATCATCATTGGAAGAAGACAACAATTACTATCACAAGGCCATTTGTGAAAGAATAACCGGTTCATTCATTTACTTAAAACATGCTTAAATTACTATTTCACATCATTCATGAAAACAACTTCCAGATCTGTTTCTAACAACTAATTGTTCAAAATAAAAACAAAACAAAATCGTATTTGAAATGAAACTAAGCAGGAGAATATAATTATAGTTTTGTAACGAGAAAACATTTCTAAGCTAGATGCAAACCCCAACAGCTAATGATATAATGATGAAAAAATTATCAGCATACTAATTAAAATGTTGTGCAGAAAACCATGAAGTTAAAAGGCAAAAGCCAGTCTGAAGAATATATTTATAGAAGAATACAGAAAAAGCATTATCCAGAATATTTTAAAACTCCTTAAAGTCAACAAGTACTGTTGAATCTAATCAAAAAATAAGTAAAAGACAGAGACAATATAAGTATAAAAATACATTTAAAAGATGTTCAATGTTGCTAAAAGCCAGGGACATGTGTATTAAGTAAAAATGACATATAGTTTTTTTATGTAACATAATGGCAACAATTTAAAAGATGTCTAGTTTTTTTATATATATAAATTTATTTTTTATTGGTGTAAAAGATGTCTAGTTTTGGCAAAAGGAGGAAAAATAATTTTTCTCACGTACCATTCATTTGTAGGAAGTGTATTAATCATGACCTCAGAAAGTAAAGGGCAAATTTTCTAAAAAGTTAAAGGAATATATACTTCAGTCAGTAACTGACTTCTGAATATCCATCCATTCCATAGAAAACACAGGAGCAAGAGGGCATATGTACAAAGTGAGGTTTTTACATTATTATTTGTAATAGAAAGTTAGACACAACTTAAATCTTTTAAATATATTGGAACAGTCATTGTATGGTGGACTAGGCAGCAGTTGAAGAGTGAGGTAACTCCATGTGACTTACGAGAAAAGACACTTAGCTCAGAGTGTTAAATTAAAATAAAGAACTTTGCAGGGCCATACATATAGTATGATCACACTTAATTTTTCAAATCCGTGTATTTATAGTAAATATTCATGAGAAAGGGCAGCAAGTAAACATGTTGATCCATCAGGAAGGATCATCTCTGTGTTGGAAAATGGCACAAAGGGAAGTGAAGGCAGACTTTCTCTTTTTAGTCCATATATTTCTATACTTTTTTATTCAAGTATAATTAACACCCAGTGTTATACTAGATTCAGGGGTGCAATACAGTGAGGCGACAGTTCTATACCGTACCGTAGTCAGTGCTCATCACGGTAAGTGTAGAGTCAGCCCCCTTCACCTACTGCACGCATCCCCCCACTGTTTGTTCTCTATATTAAAGAGTCTGGAGTTTTCTGTTTCTTTCTCTATCTTTTTTTATTCTTAAATTCTACATATGAGTGAAATCATATGGTATTTATCTTTCTCTGACTGACTTAGTTTGCTTAGCATTACATCGTCTAGACAGATCCACGTTGTTGCAAAGGGCAAGATTTCATTCCTTTTTATGGCTGAGTCGTATCGTGTGTGGGTATATATATACATACACATATACCACATTTTTTTTACCCATTTTCCTACGGGTGGACATTTGGATTGCTTCCATAACCTGGCTATTAAAACTATTCTACAATAATAGACTTAGCATCACTTATGTAGGCAGAATTAATAATCCACAGTAGACCTTCCTATCCTATAAAGCTCCTTCCCTGCCAACTATGTAGTATTTTTTCTGTCCCTCAAAATGCCAAGTCTCATTCACTTCTGTTTCTCCATTCAAAATTTTCTGTCACCCAAGGAAGATCAATCCCTTCCCCAAATGTAATCTCAGAACAATTCAACTCTGTCTCATTTTGTACTTTAAATCCAATAAGTAGAAATATGAACAAAGTTGTAGAATAATCTCTAAAAAAACAAAAAACAAAACATGTAGTTGAGGTGTCTCATAACTACTCTGGTATCTTGGTAGCATTAAAGTCATGGAAGTTCGTAATAGATTAATTGACCCTCTTCAGAACCCTCAACCCACTTTCTTTCCCTTTAGACATTGTACTACAAGGATGTGATGCTTTAAGCCAGGACAACTATCCTGCCATCCCAAGAGGTAAAGCTAAGGGAATGTTGTGAGAGGAATTGAATCAAACCTTGACATTGTTGAGCAATTAAATTGGCCGTCTTGGGACTGCTAATCTCTGGAAATCTGCAGATAAATTGGTAAAATATCCTAACTGATACATGGATTACCACAACCAAAATAAATGGGTATAGGGTATTTCCAGTGATCAAATTCCTGAGCTTTGTATTTTAAAGTTTAAACTTTGTGTTTCAAGTTGTTTTTTTTTTGCTATTGTTGTTCTATTCCTGTCCTATTTGGATTAGAGAGTGCAATAAATCTGGATGTGGGTACCCAAGTGGTCTCACCTGCCTTGTACGGACTCGGTCCCTCAATCTGAATGTCTCCTCAGGACCCTTGTGATTAGCAGCATGCTTTATCCACTCCCTGGGGCCATGCTTATCAGGAATTCAACTTGTTGAGGCTGTATCAAAGCCAGGTCTCCAAGTTTGAATTGATACTTCAAAGCCTATCCCTAGAATTCACTTCTGTTCTCTGAAACCACCCAATTTGTCTTTTCTCATTCTACCCCCTGCAGTAAAATCTTCGTAACTGATGAGAGTTCTAGGAATATTTTGAATCTTTCATGAAATTTGAGTTTTCCCACTAAGGATTTGGTGTCAGTTGACTCCATCACTTTCTCCAATTGAGTCTGCTTTTCCAAAGTGTGTTGCACAGAGCTGTGGTAACTCGTCTTGTATAGATGGTCGTCTTTCCTCCCACCTGCTAATTTCTGGTCAGAATTCAATAAAGCATCTGAGCATTTTAGAGACTTCCCATATTCTCAGCCTCCATTTAAGAGTTGTCAGGTACTTCATTCAAAGACAGAGTCATTGTTTGCCTTAAGACTGAAGTAAACATCTGTTCATCTCAACATCATTAACAGAGCTTTTTGGTAACAGAGTCTTAAGTTTCCTTGCAAGACCATGAACCCTCCATCCTGTCCATGTAGACAAGCAGGATTGACCCCGTCACTTAAGCTTGAGCAGTTGACACATGGCCCAGACCTGGTAGTGATAATTGCACATCTCTACGAACACTATAGGGCTGGACTCAAGACCCAATGTGGAACAATGAGAGTAATACCCAGAATTTTGTTGGAACTACTAGAAAACAGATGTCTTTATGCCCTAGGGGTTGCTAAGCCTGGAGATGCTGATAGTCCTCTATAAATGGAGAGACTGCCTAAAGTTGAAGCCAACACAAAGGAAAGCAGAGATATAGGAAAAAAAAAAAAAAAGACAGAGCTTTGCTTTAAACACTAGAATTTAGATACATCAACAGTTATTGAAGTTAGTTCTAAAGTACTTTTTTTCTTGCTTTCAGAGTTAACCACAATTCTGAATTTTGTTCTCATTTCCTTGCTCTGCATCCTACCTTCATTTCTGTGCACACATCCTTAAATGATGGATTGCTTAGTTTCACATGTTTTAAACTTACATGTGTAAATTTTTTTGTGCATGTATTTTGTAATTTGCTTCTTTTGCTTATCTCCATATTTTTGAGAATCATCTATGTTGTTTTTAAGTATAGTTCATATACTTTCGCTGCTCTACAGTAATCCATTGAATAAATATATGTACCAACACTTAAATTGTGTAATTTCTAAGTTGTTGACATTACAAATGTCTCTATGAACACACATCCTGGTAAACATACAAGAAATTCTATTCTTCGGCTTGGAGGTGCCAGATTGCAGAAACTACATTCTTACAACATTTCTGCATAACTTTATACTGTTTCTTAACATGATTGCACCAATTTATTACTTTTTATTTTGATTTCTTTTTAGAGGTGGGGGGAGGAGGGGCAGAGGTAGAGAGAGAGAATCTTAAGCAGACTTCACACCTAGGGGGGAGCCCAACCAGGGGCCTGATCTCACAATAGAGCGATCAGGACCTGAGCCAGTATCAAGAGTCAGATGCTTAAGTGACTGAGCCACCCAGGCACCCAGCCCTGTGAGAGTAGCTATTTATAATCCAACCAGCCATACATAAATCTTCCTGTTGCTTCACACCTGTTTAAATAGTTTTATCAGACTTTTTAAAAAGATTTTATTTATTTATTTGAGAAAGAGAGTGAAGGGGAGCAGAGGGAGAGGGAGAATGAATCTCAAGCAGAATCCATGCTGAGTGGATGGTGATGCTGAGATCATGACCTGAGCCAAAATCAAGAGCTATGTGCTTGACCAACTAAGTTACCGGGGCCTCAAGACTTTTTCATATTTAAAAGAATGGTGGACATGATATGATAGACCAAGTAGGTTTATTTATATTTCCTTTTTTGCTAATAAGTTTGAGTGTATTTTCTATGTTTATGGGCCCTTCATGTTGCTCTTCTGTGATTGCTTATTTGTGTCTTTTGACCATTTTTTTTCCTATTGAGCTGTAAATCTTTTTTATTTTATTAGAGGAACACCTTGAGATATTCTGGATGCTAATCTTTTTTTGTCATATATTTGAGACTCTTGTGACTTACTTTTTAACTCTTTCTTTCACATTATCTTTTTGATGAACAGAAATTATGTTTAATAAATTCTAATGTACAAATATTCCCATTTATGCTATGTACTTTTTGAATCTAATTTTTTTAATCCTTCATCCCAGACTAAAAAAATATAGTCTTCTAAACTTTCTCTTAAAAGTTCTAAGGTATTGCCTTTCATATTTTAGTAATAAATCCATTGTCAGGTGGTTTCTGTCTATGAGCCAATATGGTGATCCGATTTGTTTTATTTCCATAGACTTTGCATTTGTCTTAGTACCATTTATTGAATAATCCATCATTTTCCTTCTGACTTGAACACCACCTCTGTTACTTACCAACTCTGTTTCTCTAGTTTCTCTACCCCTGAGCCAATAGTATACTAAGTATTAAAGTTTAAATATCAACATCTCATAGGGTATGTTAACTCACTTTGTGTCATGGTTACTCTTGACTCTGACACTTCACATTTAAGAATCAAATTACTAAAGTTCAAAAAATAAATATTTGAATTTTGGTTGGCAATTTCTGAAGTATAATAAAATGATTAATTCTCTATTAATCCATTAGAAAAAAATGCTTAGGAAACTGAACCCTCCTACCAACATTTATTAATGTCCATCTCTTACTTGACTTAGGCCTTATTTAATTTTTCTGAATAAGAGTTTATCATCTTCTTCAAAAAGATATATATTTTTTATTTTATTTATTAATACACATAACTATTTTGTGGTTATAATACACATCTCTTTAAGTAATATATTTAAAGTGTTTGTATTTGGTATAATGACATGCCTTATAAATTGATTCTTTTATTGCACAACAATCTTTCCTAAATTTAGTATCACTAGTTTATCTGCATTCTTTAGGGCATTTGGGGGGTCAATAATAATAATCATCATATCAACAAAAATGATTATTTTGCTTTTTTTTAAAAGATTTATCCATTTATTTAGAAAAAGAGAGAGCATGAGCAGTGGGAGGGGCAGAAGGAGAGAGAGAATCTCAAGCAAGCCTGAGCCAAGTGCGAGGCTGACGTGGGGCTTGATCTCATGACCGCAAGATCATGACCTGAGCTAAAATTAAAGTCAGATGCTCAACCAACTAAGCCACCCAGGCGCCCCTCCATTACAATTCTTAATCTAAAATTTTCTTTTCTTATTTTACTGTAAAACCTCTAGGACAATACTGAATAAAAATAGTGATAGTAGTCTTTCGTGTCTTGGTTCTAATTTCCCAAATGAAATGTTTTTAATAAATCATTTAGTACGCTGTTTGCTATAGATAATTTTTGTGGATACATTCTCTAGATGAGAATTTTCTCATTTATTCTTAATTTAGTAATATTTTATTATCACTATTTCTGTTCAATATTGTACCAGAAGTCCTAGCCAGTATCATAAGATGAGAAAAATAAATTTAAGGCAAAGAATTGGAAAGAAGAAAATTAATATCATTATTTTTACATGACATAATTATTTACCTAAAACACAATTTTACAAAAAAAAAATGGAAATGATAGAATACCGCAAGATGTATGCATACATATAAGGTCATTATACACAAGTCCGTTGCCATTCTATACATTAACAACATGCAATTTAAAAATGTGCTTATGGATGGAGCTAGAGAGTATTATGCTAAGCAAAATAATCCAATCAGAGAAAGACAAATACCATAGGATTTCATTCATATGTGGAATATAAGAAAAAAAACAGATGAGCATAGGTGAAAAAGAGACAGACAGACAGATAGAGATAGAGGCTAACCAAGAAACACTCAGACTCTTAACTACAGAGAATAAACTGATGGTTACCAGAAGGGACCTGGATGGATGGATGGGTTAAATAGGTGATGGGGATTAAGGAGCATTTGTTGAGATGAGCATCAGGTGTTGTATGGAACTGTTGAATCACTGTATTGCGCACCTGGAATATGTTCCAGGTTAACTAACTGGAATTTAAATAAAAGCTTTGAGAAATGCGCTTAAAAAGAAGACACTATTAACAATAGCATAAAAATAGCAATTACTTGGGAACAAATCTAACATAGGATATAGAAGCTCTCTGAGAAAACAAAAAAAAATTATTCATATTCAGAAAGACCATCTAATTAAATAAAAAGATGTACCATGTTAAAGTGGAGGTAAAATTAATATCATAAAAATGATAATCCCTTCAGTTGACTAATGAAATCCAATAAAAATGCCCATATAGAAAATTCATTATCAGTACTGAAAAAAATCTCAAAAATGTATGCTTTTTCTGAAAATAGAAATTTTAAGATCTCTATCATACATGAACATAAATTTGTGAGAAACATAGTGATTTTACAAGTCTGAGTTATTGATCATATTGTTTATTGTGTGAAATATCTTTTTAATTTTCATTGAGGTATGGCTCACATATAACATTAGATTCATTTCATGTGTACAACATATTGATTCAACAATTACATACATAACAAAATCTTCCCAATGTTGAGTGTAGATACCATCTGTTACCATACAAAATTA
This sequence comes from Canis aureus, assembly GCF_053574225.1. NCBI lineage: Eukaryota > Metazoa > Chordata > Mammalia > Carnivora > Canidae > Canis > Canis aureus. Next base: position 66,722,640 of record NC_135611.1, on the reverse strand, counting down.
TTACAATATCATTGACTATATTCCCAATGCTGTACATTTCATCCTTGTGACTTATTTATTTTACAACCAGAAGTTTATACCTCTTAATCCTATTCACCTATTTTGCCTATTCCCCTATCCTCTCCCCTCTGCAACCACCAGTTCGTTCTCTATATTTATGACTCAATTTCTGGTTTGTCTGTTTGTTTTGTTTTTTAGATTCCATATACAAGTGCAATTATATCGGTATTTGTCTTTCTGTGTCTGATTTAGTTCATTCTGTGCTGGACATCTTATATTTAACTCCTTCAAATTTGTTCTTCAACCACTATGCTGGCCTGAGTGGGTCACATCTAATATTTCCATAGGCCTCTGGATTGAATTGGATCAACCAACGGAGAGCCACAGTAGGAGACTAGAGGCAGGGAGGGCAAGGAGGTCATCTTGAACTGACTATATCAGCCAATAGAAAATCACTGTTCTCAAGTGTCATGCTCTATACAAATTTCTTTTTCTGGGTTCCAATGACCACTCTGTCCCCTCATCTTTTTTAATATTATTGCCAGTGGTGTCGTGTTTTTCTTCTTCTTCCCTTTCTCCTCTTCCTCCTCCTCCTCCTTCTTCTCCTTTTTAAACAAAGTGCTGATAGCTCCTCCCCCTTAACCCCAAGTTATTGAAGTATCCACTGTAGTTTCTCCTCTATCCAATCTATATCTCATAAATAGTCCCATTGTAAATAAACCGTCTTCAGATTATCTTAAATTGAGTATTTGTGAGTGAACACCTACATACAATAAATATCAGTGAGTGAAGAATAGATAAAGTCAAGTAATCCAGGATCATCAGATAAAAGAGTACCCTGGAGGTGCCTGGGTGGCTCAGTCAGTTAAGGTCCAACACTTGATTTCGGCTCAAGTTATGATCTCACAGCTGGGGATGCAGCCCCACATTAGACTCCACTCTCAGTGCAGAGTCTGCTTTGGATTTTTTCTCTCTGCCCCTTCTCCTCCTATTCAAATAAATATATAAAATCTTTTTAAAAAGAACACCCTGATGATCTTTGCATAGCATATTATAATATCCAAAACTTTAGTGACTAGTTAAATTTAAATAAAAACCTCACCAATATTTAAGAACAATAAAAATACAGGATATTAGAATTAAAATATAGGTGTCATTTTGCTCATTTTTCTATTAATTCTACAAAATATTGCTCTTGTAGCTTATTTAACAAGTAGTCAGGCATACAATAATATAAAAAAAATGAACAGAACCATTTACCATTAGCATATTTGCTTGAGTATGTCCATACAGAGGAGGACCCTTAGATACTGTTTTAAAACAGCACGGGGGAAGGTAGCAGGTAGACATGAAAAACCTGTGTTAAAATTTCCTAGTGAAGTACATGGTAACTTAGGATGCCATTCTTGTTGGTCTGGCATAATGAAAATTAGCCTACTATACTTAAATTTAGCTCAGTTTAATTATTGATGAAGGAGGACTGGAGGTGATATAAAGCGTTATTAAAACACTGGTATAAAAAATTGACAATTTTGATATTAGAATAAATTTAATGGTAATCATGTGTGTGTGTATATATATATATATACATATATACATATGGGATTTACATAATAACTAGCAGACTTGTTAAAATTTTCCAATAAGATTAAGATGGAAGATGGGACTAAATTGAAATCAAATATCTGACAGCATTTTGGCTATGATGAGTACCTAGACAGTGGCTTGAATTACCAAGGGTGAATATTCATGAACATTTATAGAATTTTGGCTATGCAATACCCAACTGCAAACTTACACAACAGCAAATGCATGAGTGACTAAAGCATTCATAGTACAGTACAATTTATGCCTTTCACAAAGCAGCCTGAATCCAATATATGAATTAACTACTAGTTTTGGGTCACAGTGTTAAGTCACAAAATATGTACATTTACTTTGAGAAATTGTAGAATAGATATTAGGCTAAAGACAACATATAATATGGTTTGGGTAGTCTGCATAGACATAAAAAAATGAATCATGATATTTACAACCCAAGGGGCCTCTGATTCATAAATCATTATCTAAAATGTAATCCAGAGAATAAGTGTGGCTTGTGACTACATACATATGTGAGTAAAGGTCAAGACAATGGCAGATCTCCAAGCTAAATTACTCTCTAAAAACAGAGGATGGATCTGCAAGTATCAGGTTTTCTCTGTCAGCTGAAGTCTACCAATAAAAAGCCAGCCCCTGTTCTGACTACCTGCTAGAGATACAAGAGTATTATTTGAAAATATTTATCATATTTAAAATTAATTTTAATTGAAGTGCAGTTAACAAATAGTGTTACATTAGCTTGAATGGGCAATTATAAAATAATCCAAGAGTAACCAAGTATTTCTAATATGCGACATTATTTATTAGTTCTATAGAAATTCAAGAATCCCATTCAAGAATGGGAGAATTTGGTGTAAACTAATGTAATAATATTCCTGAAATATGAACTGTGACAATACTAGTTAACATTTACTGGTAGATCACAAGTGCCAGGCACATAGTAATTATCACTGATAATTTGTGATGATTAGCACATATCCCATGCATGGCAATAAGAATTATCTTCATCATTTTATAATAATAGACATCACATAAATTAGGTACATGAAGTCAACAATATATGTTCCATATATAGATAAATGAATGAATGAGTGGGAAAAATACAGAGGCTCAGAAAGCTTAAATAACTTGCCTAAGTTCACATGACAGAAGAATTTGAAACTTAAGGTGAGCCTTAAGGGTTGCTTTTGAACAGAAAAGGAAGACAGACATGCTAAGTATGGAAAATAGCAGGAAGAAAAGTACACAAGCAGAATGAGCCCTAGATGCTAAAAGGGCAAAGAGACAATCCATCCAAGAAGGAAGGGAGTATGTGTGGCGAAATATTAGAAGTACATTTTGGTATAGGATGGGGACAGTGCAATTCTTTGAAGCCTAGGAAGAAAAGTTTGGACATGATGCAGTGATTGTAAGCAGAGTGATATGAGGAAAATTTTGCTTAATAAAGGTATAAACAGGCTGCATTAAACAGTGTGGATTGGGCAGAAAGAACCTATTTGATATAGGACGAATTTGCAATAGTCTAAACAGAATTATGTTCTGGATTTTGGTATTGATTACACAGAAGATTTAAAAAAAGACAAGGCTAAGAAATATTTTGAAAGAAAAAAAATGGATATAGAAGAGAAGGGAAAAGATTAAGCAATGAAGAACCTAGTGTTAAGTCATTAAAAAGACAGATATAGAACATAGTTTTCTTCAGTAAAAGAAAAATAAAATAAAACTCAATACCATTTGGACAAGAGAGAAAAAAGTCACATGAAGTTTTAGTTGATAGTGTTACCTCCAGATGTACATAGTATGTGCCTCGGTGAAAAGATCAGACTAGGATATAAAATCAGCCTTCATTTTTTTTTTAAGTCCTGGTATGAAAAAGAGTTATGTGGGAAAAATATAAAAAGGAGACTTGATGTAAGAGAGGATCCAAATTCAAGTTCTGATTGGAAATTTAACTTAAATAAAGTCATTTACCATCCCAAACTGAGTTACTCCATGTTTTAAGTGGAGAAAATAGTATCTACTTCACAGTATTTTAAGCATACAAAATGAAAGGGTCCTGCAAACTGTAAAGCTATATAAAGATACCTTTATATAGTTAAAGTCTTGAGAATCAGAGGACAGATATTTTAAGCTATGTATTTCTTAAGGACTTTGAAATTGAGACTTTAGCCTTCTTCCCTTGATTGAAGATGCACATGGTACTGTGCTACAGAATGGACAATTCAATTACAGAATTAAAATGTCAGTTGGCCTGTCTCCTCCTGAAACACAGTAAAAATAATACTGAAGCCTTTCTAAATTCTGACAAAAACCTTTGAATAGTCATCTTTGGGGTTAGCTTAATTGAATAAATATAATTTTAACTAACAAAGAATAAACTTCGAGTTCAAAAGTTCTTTTTATGGCAAATTTACATAAGTAGAGAAGCATCTTGACATTGCTCATTCTTATTCTTTATTAGTAGTCTTCAACCTTGAAATTGCTAATACTAAATTATGAAATGACACATTTAAGCACATTGACTACTTGATTTAAGCATGCATGATAATAAATTCTTGGTTTTTATTAGACTTTTTAAGCTACTAATTACACTGAAATAAATAATACTACCTTAGGGAAAAAACCTGAAATACTGATGACTGAACAGAGTACAAGTTCTTAGAGAAGCAGGACCAGATACATTTTATGTCCATAGACTCTGTAATATCATTATTTTATTTGTAAAGATTAATCTGAAAAACTATTTTTATCCAATTTATCCACGTAAGTTGAATGGGACCTGTGGATATTGGTATTCCTTAAGGAAATTACAATTCAAGTGTGGGTACATGATGACAAACCATCTGATATACATGCTAAATAAGTTGTGATTATACTTTGCTTTTTTTTGCCTTAATTTTTGTAGCCTAGTCGAGGTCTGAGCTATTCACGATAGATGGCACAGATACCACATTTCCACTTTCAAAAAGTATGTAAAGGATCGTATGGAAATTATCCCAAGTCCCTTCAATATGCTTGGGCCTCCCCGGATAGGAAGCAGGTCCTGTTTCATCTTCGCATACCTAGCACCTTGGACAGTGCCGGGCGCTGGGCTAGCGCTTCCCTGTTCTGGAGCAGGTGAGTGTGGAGGTTTTTGTCGTGATACAGTATTTGCCTTACAGATCGCTAGAGCTCCTAATTACCAGGGCTTAAACATCTTTTTATTCTGCTGTAATCATGTTGCTTGTATGCAAACTACTCCTCAACTGTGTTTATTTTTTTTTTATTTTTTTTTTTTAGATTTTATTTATTTATTCATGATAGTCACACAGAGAGAGAGAGGCAGAGACACAGGCAGAGGGAGAAGCAGGCTCCATGCACCGGGAGCCCGACGTGGGATTCGATCCCGGGTCTCCAGGATCGCGCCCTGGGCCAAAGGCAGGCGCCAAACCGCTGCGCCACCCAGGGATCCCTGTTTATTTCATTTTTAAAGCAAGATGTCACGCTCAGAACATAAAATCTTTCACACTAAAACTCATGTCTGCATAAAAAAAAAAAAAACTTAGTTCAATATATTGACCTCCTTTTATCGACGAAACTACATACTAATTTGAGAAAATCTTAAAACAAAACAAAACAAAAATACCCTTTCTAAAGTAGTGTTTACTTGTATTCTCATCTTGAAGTTCACCCAGGAAATTCTTTGAGACACAAGGAAGATCCTCCTACCACCCCCCTTAAAAAAAAAAAAAAAAAAAATGGAAGGAAAAAGAATTTTGCAGTCGCATTTTTAAAATTTTACTGTGGAACAGTATGGATTGGCGTCCCTTGTAGAGGCATAGGTTCTGCTTTCCTTCGTTTGCGCCCCACCCCCTCCCCTGGCACCGCCGCCCCCAGCCCCGCAGGGCGGCCTCGGAGCGGCCCCGCCAGGCCCTTTGTCCGCGGGGCGGGGGGGGGGGGGGGGGGGGCGGGGCAGCGGCGCCGGCTGACTCCGCCCGGGCTCCGGGGCGGGGGGGCGCGTGGGCAGCTCCCGGGATCAAAGTGAGCGAACAAAGACGAGGCGAGCAGCCGCCCGCCCGCTCCCCGCCGCCGCCCCGGGAGCGCGCGTCACGCCCGGAACCGGCTGCTGGGATACGCCCCCCTCCCGGGCCCCCGCCCCCCCCCAAGGGCGCTCAGCCGCCCGGGACCCAGCTCTGCCGAGCGAGACCCACGCTTCGGGAGTCCTCGGCCCAGCGGGGGCCCCTCCGCATCTCGGGCGTGGCTGCGGCCTCCGGGCCCCTCCCCCTCCCCGGACCCGCCCCGCCCTGCTCCCCAGCGCCCCGACCCAGCCCGGGCGGGTGAGGTCGGTCCTGCAGGCGCGCGCCCCGCCGGGTACCCGGGGTCCGCCCGGCTGCTCCATCCCAGGCCCCTCTCCCTGCTCCCCTGCGATCCCCCCGCCCCCCATCCCCAGCCCGGGCGGGTGAGGTCGGCCCCGCAGGCGCGCGCCCGGCCGGGTACCCGGGGGCCGCCCGGCTGCTCCATCCCAGGCCCTCCCCGGCCCCGCCCTGCTCCCCTGCGATCCCGCCCCCACCTGCTCCCCTGAGGTCCGCCCCCCAGGCGCGCGCCCCCCCCACCCCGGGCAGCGCCGGGCACCGCTCGGTACCCCAGGCCCGGGGGCCGCAGCGCCTGCACGTTCGCGCCTTTGTCTGCAGAAAGCGAGTGGGCGCGGAGCTGGGGCGAGAGGCCGAGCGCGCCCCAAGTCCTGCTCGGCCGGCCGCAGAGTCGCTCGCCCTCCTCCGGAGTCACACTCCTCCTTGCCTTTGCGAGACGTCAAGGGGAAGCCCGAGGCCGCCGGCGGATCCGGAGGGAAGCGCTGCTGACTTGCACCAACTTGCAATCGCCGCGTCCGCCGAGAAGTGAGCAGTTCTTCGGGATTCCTAGAGGGAGGGTGTGCGCCGTGGGGAGGGTCGGTGGGCAGGTGGAGCGGGAGGTCGAAATGGTTGCTCTGTGTCCGTGCGGGGTTGCTTGGCCTGGCGGGTCCTACGGGGGATGCCTTGAAGGGGCCCAGCATCCTGTCACTTTGTGAGAACCACGTGACAGCCCTGGTCCCTTGGACTCCTGGGGTACAGCTGCCTGGGGGCCGGGGCAAACGGTGTCAGGTGTTCTCAGCTCCGGAGTGCTTATGCCTGATTCAAACCAAAACTAAGGTTGCATTGGCGATGCAGCTGGCTTAGGCGGTCCACGCTGGTGTGACCCAGGCTGTGCAACTAGGCCACGGGTCCTAGGCGCGTGTGGCTCTGGAGAACGTGCAGAAAATAAGTTGGTGAATGACTTTCCCCCCTTAGTGGCTTCTTTGTTTACTATTATTTTTCAAACTGAGTCGGAGGGAGATCCTGAAAAGACAAAGGCAGGTGGAGAAGGACGCTTCCGGGAGTATTTCTTCATAAAATGAGGGCTGGCTTGCTGCATGTTCACTAAGTTATGATACTTAAAAATACACAGTAACAGGAATAATGCTGGTGACATGACTGGCAAACATCTCCTCTCCTGATAGGAGGCATTTTTTTTTTTTTTTAAAGCACAACTTTCTGCATAGTCATAGCTTTTCAGTGCTTTAGGGAGGGATGATAGCTGTAAGGAAAAAAAGCACCAAACTGACTAGCTGGCTGGCTAGGTGGCTGGATCACGAGGAAGAAGAACCCAGGAGGCAATGGCTTGCCACTTTCCAGATTTCAAAAGCTGGTGATGGATTTATCTTGGAAAAAATACACAATAGAGGCTTATCTTGCCACCATGCGGGAGGATGCACCAGGTTTCCGGGAGCATGCTCATTCTGTCTTAGAATTTGGCTCCACGGGAGGAACTGGGCACTTTAAGAGTACAACTTAACCAATCATATAAACTTTTCCCATGCCATATGCCATGTAATAAGGTGTTTGAGAGTGAAAATATTTTCTACCGGGCAATTACCCTTAACACTGAAATGACTTACCAGAACTATAAAATTTGGATAAGTGCAGAAGTCAGCACCCTATACTTTAAGAAATTGTGCAGATAAACTTCTCCAAATGTGTTCTTTTTTAAATTATTTACCAAAGCTTGGATTTCAGGTTACTAGTAACTAAACCATATAGATGATTCTGAATACCATCACTTTCTTGAAACTGAACCTGACTTAAAGTCATTCATTACTTTTATTGTAGTCCTAGTCTAAAGGAAAATGGGTGCATTTCTCATACCAAGAACAACAATTAAGAGTTAGAGCTGAGGAAAGGACCATGTATGCACAGCAGATTTCCTCTAGGAACCTACCTCATAACTCTTTTCCCCTCGTTGAGAATAGTAATTAAATAAAACGTTCTCTACTGGACTAGGCTTTAAAATGTGGATTGAATAAGGAGGAAAACCAAAGTTGAAAAAGCAGGGTGGTCAACTCCAGCATGTGGACCTCTCCTTTTCCTTCTGAAGCTTCTTCCTGACTTTATCCCCTCATCTTTTTTTTGTTTGTTTGTTTTTGCTTTTGCTTTTAAATCTCCCTTCCCATCCATTCCGTTCTGACCCATATCTCACCACTGCCAGAACCTGTTACCTTGAGAATGTTAGGTTCAGCTGCTTTCGGATCATCATCATTTTCCTGAGATGGAGCGAGAGGGAGATGGTGCCTCCCTGGGCAGAATGAGAATCGACTATTCTGCATCCTATTTCTAAACTCAAGGCTTCTAACTGAGCGCTTTTCCCATCTTTTTGTTCCACCCCTCCCCCCACCCCAGGCTTCTCTTTTATGGGGCAATCACCCTTTGCTCTGTAACCATGCAGACATGTGTGTGCTTCCCTTTTGTTTCTAGCCCAGATTAGAAAGGAAGGTTGGCGGACTTGCGGAGGGCAGAGGATGATCTGGTGACGGACCATTCAAAACCTCATCCGTAGACCCCTCCCAGACTGCCATGAGTCAGCCACCAACGGGGGGCGCTGGCCCTGCTGCAGCCACAGCTTCTGCCGCCAGCTCTGCCACGGAGGCTCGACTGCACCCAGAGGGCAGCAGCCGAAAACAGCAGCGTGCTCAATCACCTGCCAGACTCAGGGACAATTCGGCCCGACAGACGACCGCGACCACCCGGTCCCCCGTGGGGGCCGGCACGAAGCTCAATTCGGTTCGGCAGCTGCAGCTGCAACAGCAGCAGCAGCAGCAGCAGCAGGGCAGCAAGCCCGGGAGCCGCTCTGGGCCTCCGCCCGGCGGCCGAGGAGGAGGAGGAGGAGGAGGAGGAGGAGGAGGAGGAGGAGGAGGAGGAGGAGGAAGCGGAGGCGGGGCGGAGAAGGCTGCGCCCCTGGCGCCCAAAGGGGCCGCGCCGGGAGCTGTCCACCCCGCGGCTGGTGCTGAAGCGGCCCCCGCGGCGACCCTGGCCCCGGTGGGCGGTAGGAGGCCTGGCCCGTCGGAGGAGCCATCCCGGGAGCTAGAGCCCGTGTCCGCCAGACTCGGGGAACCCCCTCCACTCGGGGAAGGAGGAGGAGGGGGTGCGGAAGGAGGAGGAGCCGGCGGCGGCTCCGGGGAGAGGGAGGGGGGCGCTCCGCAGCCGCCGCCGCCCAGGGGCTGGCGAGGGCGCGGCGTGCGCGCTCAGCAGAGGGGCGCCGGCGGCGGGGAGGGGGCCCCCCCTTCTCCATCCGCGTCCGCGGGCAGAGCGGCGGGCCCCGGCGGCAGGAACCCCGGAAGCGGGGCAGTGGGGGGCGGCGGCGGCGGCGGCGGGGGGGGCTACTGGAAGGAAGGATGCCTGCAGTCTGAGCTCATCCAGTTCCATCTCAAGAAGGAGCGGGCGGCGGCGGCGGCGGCGGCGGCCAAGAACGGCGGCCGCGGCTCCCCGGGGGCCGGCGCCCCTGCCCCTTGCGAGCCTCCCGCCGCCCCCGCCGTGTCCCCGATGGCGGCGGCCGCCGAGGGCCCCCAGCAGAGCGCCGAGGGCAGCGCCGGCGGAGGGGGCATGCAGGCGGCCGCGCCTCCGGCGTCGCAGCCGCACCCGCAGCAGCTCCAGGAGCAGGAGGAGATGCAGGAGGAGATGGAGAAGCTGCGGGAGGAGAACGAGACTCTCAAGGTGAGAAGTGGGGGGGCGCGTGGGGGAGGGGAGGCGGGGGCCTGGGAGGGTTAGGGCGTGTCCGCGAGGGTGACGGGCTGTGCACCTGCTAGGGAGCCTTGCGGAGGGAAGGGGCGCGCGGGGCGGGGGGTGGCTCCTAGGCCTCTCCTAGATCTAAAGCAGCCCAAGATTAGCAGCCTTAGGTTTGCATTTAAATCCAGACCTGGGCCTTCGTTTCTCTAATTACGATGGCTTGTCCCACTTTTTCACGGACAGGGGCAGCGTAGGGGAGCTGGGGGAGGCCCGTTCTTCCAGTTGCTTCTTCATTCAGCTCCGTCGCTCCTGCCTTACGGAGGGGGGCAATAAGACGGAATCTGGAGTCGGGATGGGGTGTCTGCGGTGCGCGCCCCCGGGGGTGGGGAGCCAGGGTAATTCCGACCCGCGGCCTGTCCCCGCCTCAGAACGAGATCGACGAGCTGAGGACCGAGATGGACGAGATGAGGGACACTTTCTTCGAGGAGGATGCCTGTCAACTGCAGGAAATGCGCCACGAGTTGGAGAGAGCCAACAAAAACTGCCGGATCCTGCAGTACCGCCTCCGCAAAGCCGAGCGCAAAAGGCTCCGCTACGCGCAGACCGGGGAGATCGACGGGGAGCTGTTGCGCAGCCTGGAGCAGGACCTCAAGGTGCGCGGGGGGCGCGGGGGTCTCGGGGGGCGCGAGGCCGGGCGGCCGTGGGACCTGCGCGGGGAACGGCCTTCGCTGCTCACCCGCAAACACGCGGAGTTTCGCAGCGCTGAGCGCAAACTAGCAGGTTCTGGGCGGGAGAAAGGGAAGGGGGGGCGTGCTGAAGGCTCTCGTGTCGGGGCAAGGCCCTGCCGGGAGCGAGCTCGGGGGCTTTCTTGGGGTGACTCCGGTAGCGCAGGCCCTGGCGCTGGTTGCTCTCTGGCCTCCAGACGCTGCCCTCCAAGTAAGGGCCTGGGGGAGAGCAGCTCCGTGCAGACTCCTGGAGGGAGAGGAATTGGAGCCCAGAATAGGAACAGCTTTGGGAAGATCTTCCAGTTCAGGTGTCTGGCTGCAAGGCCCCCCTAACCCTCTGCTTCCAGGACTCCCTCCTACCTTGCTAACTCCCTGAAGGGAAATCTGTCCAACTTGCTGCTCTTTTGGGAGAAGGAAAAAGCAAGTGCAGTATTTATTTATTTATTTTATTTATTTATTTATTTATTTATTTATTTATTTATTTATTTTATACATAGAGAGAGAGAGAGGCAGAGACACAGACAGGGGGAGAAGCAGGCTCCATGCAGGGAGCCAGACGTCGGACTCGATCCCGGGACTCCAGGATCGCACACTGGGCCAAAGGCAGGCGCTAAACCGTTGAGCCACCCAGGGATCCCCCCAAAAAACTCATTCTTAATGTGAAGCTGTTCCTTTAGAATTTGCCCCCAGTGGAAAAATTGTAACCTTGAAGTGCTTTTTTTTTTTCCAGTCGGTGTGGTCTGTTCAGTTCAGATGGACTGTAGGCAGATTCACTGACAATGCAAACCCAAAGTTATCTTCATTACCTTTGGACAACCAAACATCATTTTAATTATTTTAACTTCATCAAGATACGAAAATCAAGTGTAATTATCCTATATTTGTTTTAAAGAAAACTGCGAGTAAGCATCTAGTGAAAGTCATTATATTACCGTTTATTTCCTTTCCTAACATTTGTTGAGTGTGTGCTCACTATGCCCCAGGCCCCACGGCAAGCATTTTTTATATGTATTAACAGTGAGTTATCTATCTAAATGTTAGCTCAAGACAAAAGAATAAATAAGGCACCTATGAGTTTGGGATTATTGATAGCATCATCTTGTATAGAAGCTGAACCTTTTACAGAAGTTCAGTGCGCAGTCCCCAGCCCTGGAAATCTGCTAATAGGTGACCAGACTGTCTCCACACCCCATATAAAACCACTGCCTATGTCCTGAGCCACTACATAATACTACACCAAAGGGTGTTGTTCCAAACCCTAAAATTTCTAAGATGATCTTAAAGCAAAAGGCAAAAATGTACACTGTAATTAAAACAAATAAAACTTAATCTCAAGGACTGACATGTTTCCTGAAAGTAAGCACATGACATCGTAGGATCAAAATTCAAGTCCCATACCTCATCTATGAAAACTTTGCTTTCTAGTCTTGAAACTGAGTGATAATGGAAATGTATAGTTTTGTTATAGAATTAAAGGAGATATGTGAAATGTCTCTACCCATGAATAAACACAATTGAACACTATGGTGAAGGGAACAGAAAGCCAGACTACCTGACCACTTGTTAGCTGTGTGACCTTGAGCACATTAATTACTTCATATCTCCGAGACTTATTTTCCTCATCTATAAAGTACAACAATAATAGTCCCTATATCATGGGATTGTTGTGAGGGTTAAATAATTTAAATTTACAAGTAAAGCATCTAGATAGATTATTGGTATATGGTGAAAACTATTTGTGTACTGACTCTTAGTAGTTTTGGGGGGTTTTTTGGTTCTTAGAGGTTTTAATGTGAATATAACTTTAGCTCATTCATTGTATTAATTACACATTATTGTTAAAACACCTTAATTTAGGTTGCAAAGGATGTATCTGTGAGACTTCACCACGAATTGGAAAATGTGGAGGAAAAGAGAACAACAACAGAAGATGAAAATGAAAAACTGAGGCAACAGCTCATAGAAGTTGAGATTGCAAAGCAAGCTTTACAGAATGAACTGGAAAAAATGAAGGAGGTTAGTATTTGATTATCTCGTGGTATGCTACATACATACTTAGTTCTTTAGAAAAGAATCCCCAGACCTGTATGACTGTTGAAATAATTCTGTGGGTTTTTTTTTAATGATTATAGAATAATTTGTTGTTCTCACCCAAAGTACTGACACATGATTTCATACTAAATTAATAAGTAACAAAGAAAACTGACCTCAGCTCTGCCTCTAACTTGATATATATGAGCTCTGACTGAGGTTTCATCCTGTCATTTAAATTTATGTTAAAGAGGGGCCCCTGAGTGGCACAGTCGTTTGAGCTGCCAACTCTTGGCTCCAGTCATGATCTCAGGGCTGTGAGATCGAGCCCTACATCAGGCTCCATGCTCAGCCTGGAGTCTGCTGGGGTTTCTCCCTCTCCATCTGCCCCTAACCCCCTCAAATAAATAAATAAATCTTTTTTAAAAATAAATAAATCTTTAAAAATAAATTTATGTTAAAGAAACTACACAGCTATACCAAACACAAAGGATGTCAAGAGTATGAAGGACTAAGCATTATGTTAAGAAGAAGAGCTAGTCTTGGGATTACTACTTAGTTCATAGAATCACAGTCTTTTAGGATGAAAAGGCCACAAAAAACCATTCGATTGAATCGCATCGAATTGAATCAGATCTAATCTTTGCGTGAACCCTCCTTATGACAGAACCCCCAAATGACTTAAAGTTTAGAACATCATCAATGACTAACCTTTAAGATCTTTGGCAGTAGCCAGTTCTGCAACAGCATAGCTCTGTTTAAAGGTCTTCTTTGTCTTGAGTTGAAATCTATTTCATTGTCACTGTGACCAATTCATCTTTAGTTCTTACCCTTTCGGGTAGAAGAGTCAAGAGTCCTCTTCCACGTCAGGTATTTGAAATTTCTACCATGTTTCCCCTAAATTTTCTCAAAGAACAAAATTAGTGTCAAAATAATTGAAGGAGAAAAGAAACAGAAAAGATTGATCAAGAAGTAATTAGCTTTGTGATAAGTACCAATTTGAATTAAAATAATATTCTTCAAAACTGCCTGGGAATATACAGTGCAACTGATGAAAATTATTATTGAAAATTAGCAAATACACACATGGTCCTCTGGACATCTGCCTATGCTTAAATATGCAGAACTTAAATGAAAATCCTAATCTTTTCCATGGACTTTCCAATATCTTTCCAAAGATATTGCACCTTTCATTGCTGTGCTTATCTTAAAATGGTATAAAAATATATTTACCATGTAACAGAGAAAATATCAAGTCTGATTAAGACTATACGTCAGGAATTTGTGTTAAGTGGTGTTAGTGGGGTAAACTATTTTGTGATCTAAGTTTCTACTTACTATATTTTAAACATTTTTAACATGACAATTTAGGGCAAAACCATTTTCATGATATGTAATTCTTGGCTAATACCTAAGAATGGCTGTGTCCTTGGCAGGAAAACATGAAAAATGGGAGCCATGTGACTATTTTCACCAGTAACTAACTGGGTGACTCAAAAGGTTTCTAACTTGCCTCAGTTTACACAGTTGTAAAAATATTATTCTAATGAATCTCAACATCTTCTGCAGCTAGCATGACTTTTATCATGAAATCCAGGACATTGTCTTTAAAGAATAGCACAGATTTTTTTTTTTACTAAGGTTAAGAGATTAACTATGGGATTATGTAAATATGTTTCTTAAACAATAATGTACAGTTGAAATGTGTCCAAAAAATGGAGGCTTAGTTTCCAGGAAAAAAAATGGAATAGGTAGCTCTGTTAGTTTGGGAGGGCTGCTATAACAAAGTACCACCAACTGGGTGGTGTAAATAATAGACATTTATTTTCTCACAGTTCTGGAAGCTGGAAGTCTAAAGTCAAGGTGTAGTTAGTGTTTCCTCCCAATGAAGGCAGGATCTGTTCCAGGCCTCTCCTCTGGCCTTATACATGGCTATCATCATATTCACATTGCATTCTCCCTATTGATGCCTATCTCCAAATTTCCCCTACCACAGACACCAGTCATTGTAGATTAGAACCTACCTAATCGTAGGTTTTACATTGTAGATTGACTGTCTCTGTAAAGACCCTATCTCCAAAAACAGTCACATTCTGTAGTACTTGGGGTAATGACTTCAACATGTGAGAATCGAGGGGACACAATTCATCCTACATCATAGCAATTAAACACCTTCTTATAGACAAGCAAAGAGAAAGTTCATTGTCGGTTCCATTAGACTCCACTCCATGTTCATACCTCACTTGCCTTCTCCCATATTCCTTGTTTATACGATTAAGAACATTCAAGTCAAAACAAACTTCATTTGACTACCAGGAATAAAAGAGAAATGCTTTGTGATGTGGTATCATGTGACTGTTTTTTACATGAAGATCTGCAAAGTTGGATTTAAGAATGGCATAAGAACTTTCTGATTTCATTCTGTGTCCAGAAAGGGGGAAAATCCCTGTAGACTGTCTATCCACTAGCCATATAGATGGGTCCTCTTCCATTGTAAAATAAAAGCCAGAAAATCTGGCTAGGGAAAGAAGGTCTGGAACCCGAGATTGTTCTCAGGAGAATCATTGTAAAGATGCATTTCCTTGATTCTCTTCCCTACACCTTTCCCTATAACCATTTCTTCCTTCGGGGCTCTCATTCTGATTTGGGGAAACAGTCTTGTAGCATTATCAAACAATGTGGGTATATGTTCATGCCAGAATGGAAATTCATATTCTCCTTGGAGTTTTTTTTTTAAGATTTTATTTTATTTAGTCATGAGAGACACCCACAGAGAGAGAGAGAGAGAGGCAGAGACACGGGAAGAGGGAGAAGCAGGTTCCATGCAGGAAGCAGGTTCCATGCAGGAAGCCCAATGTGGGACTCATCCCTGGACTCCAGGATCACACCCTGGGCTGAAGGCGGCACTAAACCGCTGAGCCACTTGGGCTGCCCTCTCCTTGGAGTTTTAAAAGACAAACTTCAGTCCCTCGTTAGAGACTACAACAATCAAAGTGTAAGGAATTCAGGATATTAGCTTTTAAAATAACCTTTTATTTAAAAGATGGACTCTACGATAGCATTCCCTGTTTGGGAAGGTGAGTGGCAATGGAGAAAAATAGAAATAAGGACAAGAGTGGAAGATAAAAACCTAGGGGCTTCTAAACGTAATAAAGGAAAATGAAAAATACTCTGGCAGGGAAGCTCTGTAATCATTCATTTGAGATTGACCTTCATAATGTTCAGAAAAGTGTCAGAAATATAAAAGATAGTTCAAAAATATATTTGGAAATCAGAAATGTTTCATTAAAATTAGATTTTTGTGATGGTAACTTTTTTATCCTCTAAGAAGATCAATAATAAAACTTAGTGGCAAAAATTAGCCCACCATGTGTGGGTAGGAGCTTTGAGTTTGTAGCCTAGCTTGGCTTTGTACGACAGTGACAGCTTCAGTTAATCATCTGCTTCCTTGGTTGTAAAATGAAAACATATTCAAGTCCTTGGTGAGTTTTAACCACACAAGTATCACCCCTTTGTGGCAGTCTAATCAGTGGAGGAAACAGAACCAGGCCAAACTTTCCATAATGAAGAAAAGACACTAGTTAGGGAGTAAAATCATAAAATGTTAACTAGAATATACTAGAAAGAAGCAATCCCCTAACTCCCAGTTTTTAGTTTCTTATATGAAGTCACATAGATGTTGAACAGCACAACTGGGACCGATAGGCCATCTGCTGGAGTTTGGAAACCATTTACCAAGAGTTTAATTGGCTTCAAGGGTGTTGACCAATTGCTCTCAAGGCTAGTGGCTGCCCAAGGTCCTATGCACCTGCTCACATCCATCTGCTTATCTTCTTCCTCTGAGAGTATGAAGTAGGCACGAGGGGGCTGAGAAGAGTTGAGTAGAGGCGGAATGGAGGTAATTAGTTGAGTCTACTGCAACTCGTTGCTTGTATTGAAACAGTTGATATCCTGCCAACTGCAAACAAAAGTGACCTCTTAGGATGCAGCCTTAGAATCTTTATGGTAGTCTCATCTGATCACAAAACATTGATTGCTACTTCCACTATGCTCCCTTGCAGTAGAAAAAAATGCCTCTATTTTTATGTAACCCGGGGGAAACAGTGGTCTTTCATCATCACAAACAATCAGAGACAGGTTTTTGCAAGAGTTATTTCATGGAAACTACGACTAAGCTTGTAGTTCGAAGGCCAGGACAGGTTAATGCACAAATAGCATAAAGTGGGGAGAGGGAGGAGGCTCTGTGAGGGGTGAGTCTCCGACACAGTTAATCGAAGGTCCCTGCCCTTCATGAAGTCCTGCTGCTGTAGGAAGAAACGTTACTTCGAGAGCTTTGAAACCTTTGTGCTCTTCAGAAGGGAGGGGTCTTCTCCTGGCACCTTTAAGATCTGACACTTGGGGAAGCATTGATGACAGACATTTGGGGAAAGAAATCCCCCACAGAGAACCTCTGAGGATGGAAAAGAAGAAAGAGTAACTGAGATGATGATGGCGATAAATGTTTATCTGACCTTTTCTATTTCAGAGTCTATCCTCTTTGTGTTGTTTCATCCCTTCACCTCATGCAAGAGCCTTAAAATAATCTTAACTTTTCCTGGTCTTTGCCCTCGAGGGCTCCTAACTTGCCTCCTGCATTAGCACTATCTGTCTTGGGACTTGTATTTTCTGTGCACTTGGTTGATATATCCTATCTGTTACAGTGAACTCTCATTCTAGAATGCAAAAATAATTAGTACTATAAATTTCAACAGTAGTGTCTCTTTTTTTAAAAACAGAACATATCCATTTACTCAGACTCTCTTTACAGACAAATGCTTGTCCTGCATGTTTACTATTGCATATTTATTTTTTGATATAAAATAGAGAGGTGAGTATGACTTTACTTGGCTTTGGTAGAGTGTGTTTATCTGAGATATTAAGTGCAAAAATAAAATGCTGAGTGATAAATCAGCAAAGAAGCAGCCCAAGAGATAGTGTTAAGGGGGAATTTCTTTGCCTTTCAAATATTTTCCCCCTGGTTCTGGTAGCTGTAATTTGAAAAATAGAACAGCAGCCATTGATATTTTTAAATGAAATTGCTATAAATATTTTTAAATGCATAAATTAAACACTTTTACTTTAATCACATCTCGGACGCAGTAGTTTGTTGAGTAACTTAGGCAGGAATAATACAGACTAAAATAAAAGCAAAAAAACAATGTGCGAGGTAAACAGAAGAGAGCTTGTTTTCAAGGTTACCTTATGTTGTGAATGTATTTTCGAAGATATATTTATTTGGAAATGATAAACTCCATTGGATTTTTTTTTTCATGAAATTGCATATGCAGTTGTATGCACTCTGAAGTGACTCCCAAGACTGAGTCCTATCTTAGTGGCTCTTTTCTTTTCTTCTTCTTCTTTTTTTTTTTTTTTTAGTGGCTCTTTTCTTTTACCCAGACGCCAAGCCCTCAGCAAAAGCAAATCCCTGTTGGTGGAGTATTTCGTGAAACCTATTGAACTTGTATCGTAAACATCACATTTCTGTTTTTATTTAAGTGAAGAGCTCAAGGATTTCAAAGCTTTGAAAGTAAAGATTCTTCCTACAGCCAGTTTGTGTCTTGGCTGGAACTTTGAACTTTATATTCTTAGAGCAGTAAGGCACCGTATAAATATGAATTTTACCTAATTAACCATCTCCTTTTGATTATATATTCAGTTCCCATTTCGAATATCTATTCACTCTGATATGTGCAGTGGCATTGCTTCATAGAAATTGTTCAATAAAATGTATGTTGAGGGGCCCCTGGGTGACTCACTTGGTTAAGCATCTGACTCTTGATCTCAGCTCAGGTCTTGACCTCAGGGTCATGAGTTCAAGCCCCATGTTGGGCTCCACACTGGACATGGAGCCTACTTAAAAACAAACAAACAAAAATGTATATTGAATTGTTTGTTGCATTTGCTTGTAAACCATATCGATGGGAGCTAAGTCCCCAACCGTCGACTCTGCCACCTTAACAGATGTTCTGGGGCTCTAGGCTGAACTTTGAGTGAGCGATGGGCAGCTTATATATGTTTAAATATCTCCATGGAAGTATTTTACCTACACAGGTATTAAAGAGTTGTTCACTTCTCCAACTTTTTCTCCAAGCTACCTTAAAATGAGATTTGAAATGGTTCTCAATAAATCATAACCCTTGGGGTGCCTGGATGGCTCAGTGGTTAAATGTCTGCCCTCGGCTCAGGTCATGATCCCGGGGTCCTGGAATCTAGTCCCACATCTGGCTCAATGCTTAGTAGGGAATCTGCTTCTCCCTCTGCCTCTGGGCAGTCCCCATCCTCCCAGCTCTTTCTCACTTTCTATTGCTCTCTCTTCCTGTCTCAAATAAGTAAATAGAATCTTTAAAAAATGATAAATAAATCATAACCCTTGAAATAAGGGTTTAAAATTTTGGTCAAGTAAGAATTCTATGAAGGGGAAGGAAAATTTAATACAAAGGACGCGCTTTGTGGTAAAACAGCTCCGAGTTCCATACCAATCAAGCCAGGGAGAGAAAAATTGAGAGAAATTGCTTCCTGACCATGTCTGTATGTGGAGGCAATACCAAGTTTTATAGCAGGTCCTCAGAGCAACCCGGAAGAAAATGAATCCTAGGACAGGAAAATGTTCCCAATTATAAACAGACAACTGGTGGATGGCTGAGCCTTCACAACAATCGCCGGTTCTCATCTATACAATCACTTTTATAAATAAATAAATAAATAAATAAATAAATAAATAAATAAATAACGCTTTTGCAGAAAACAACATTTAGACATTTTGTCATTAGCTGTGAATTTGAGTGTGGTTTTTTTTTTTTTTAATTTTATTTATTTATGATAGTCACATAGAGAGAGAGAGAGAGAGGCAGAGACACAGGCAGAGGGAGAAGCAGGCTCCATGCACCGGGAGCCTGACGTGGGATTCGATCCGGGGTCTCCAGGATCGCGCCCTGGGCCAAAGGCAGGCGCTAAACCGCTGCGCCACCCAGGGATCCCTTGAGTGTGGTTTATGAGAGAGTACACATGTCGCAGAGGCTAGAAATTGACTTTGAGGCCTACCTCTCATTCCCTGTGACTTCGAGCAAATAACTTGAAATCTATATGCTTCAGTGTCTTTATTCATAAATGTAGAAGTTTGGGACACCTGGGTGGCTCAGCAGTTAAGCGTCTGCCTTTTGCTCAGGGCATGATCCCAGTCCCAGGATCGAGTCCCACAATGGGCTCCAGTCCCACATCGGGCTCCCTTTGAGGAGCCTGCTTCTCCCTCTCCCTATGTCTCTGCCTCTCTCTCTCTCTTTTTCTCATGAATAAATAAATAAAATCTTAAAAAAAATAAATAAATGTAGAAGTTTAAATAGTCACAAAGGTGCCTATAAAAATGTCACCTTCTACTTTGTTATTCATCTCTGTTCTCCCCAAAAGTTTTGTTTATAGTCGGGTGGGCCAGTCTGTCTCACTACGGTTATTTTATTACTGTGGTTATTTTTTTCACTCACTCAATCAACAGATATTTACGAGTAGTACTTTATTGCCTACCGTAGTATGGGCACATAGACGCCGCGGAGGATACAAAGACACAGGTACCAGGGTGTTGCGGTAAACTCAGGGTTTGCGCCACAGGAATGCTGTAATTTTTTATTTTGCTGTTATTGAAGTGATAGGAGTTATCTGACATTTCCTGAAGGTGGAAGTCTTTCTGTTCCTGAGAGTATAATAAAAATCTCTCTGAAGTCACTAGGCTTTTATGTGTGTGTGTGTGTGTGTGACAGAGAAGAACCTCACATAGAACTGACCCCCATTAAACACCCTGTTCTCTTCCTTAAGGGACTCTGTTGGGTATAGCTGTGGCCTAACTATCTCTGTGGTGCCTTTAGTTTGGGGGCTATGATTCACATTATTCTCTCCACTGGCCTCTACCCTTGACTGCCTGAGAAGGGCCCTGCTTCTACTGGTGCAGGAAATAGCATCTCTCTGTTTCAGCATTTTCCTTGAGCCTAAAAACCAAAAACTTTGGTCTGACTTTAGTTTTGCAGACATTTATTGTGTGTGTGTGTATAACAAGATAACCGTGCATGTAACCATGAGGGTCGTCCTGACCTTAAGTCCATTGCTTTCCAATAGAAAAGACAGCCTTCTAGAAGTTTCACTCTGACAACATTTACACGTGTGCCTTAATTACTATAATGAAAGGTTCAGAGTTCATCTCAGAATGGAAAATTTATGAAGCTGAGGCCGATACCTGCTTGGATCACTGTAGGACCCTCAACGTCCAGTTCAGGGCCCAGCATTTAATCCATTAGACCATATTCTTCTGTAATATAATAGCAGCTGTTATTCCATATTTCATTATATATATCTTTTCCCCCACACTAGGCTAGAAACTCCCTGGGAGTAAGAACTGAATCTTGTCTTACTCATCGTGTCCACAACAACCAGAAATTGTTGACACAAAGTCCACAAACAATAAACAATTTCAAGTGAGAGAATGCATGGAGATTAGGAGAGGTGCTCCAGGCCCTATTTTGTGGAGAGAACAAGAACTATGAGTCAGAAACAGGGCCCTTCCTGTGAGGCCTGATGTAATATAAGATACAAGGGAAATGGGTGAGGAAATCCAGCCTCACCCTGCTTCCAGAATTAGAGATCTCTTAAGACTTTGCTATCTCCTAGAAACTTCTAGTCTTCTACCTTGCTTTTCTCAAACCCGTTATTCCTAGAAGCAACAAGTCTCCCCTGGAACAGGACCTCACAGGCTTCTTGGGAGGGGGAATGAGAACAGGAGCTCAAAAACAAGAGGACAACCCTGGCACCCTACACATCAGCTCTGCATTTGACTTCCGTATCCTTCGGTGAGACAATATGAAGACTGCAGATCTTGTTCCTCCCAAAGACCATCCAACTCTTTGCTTACATCTTTGACGTTTGGGATAGGCCGCTCAGCGGTTGATTTGGCTGGGCAGAGACGGACAATTACCCCCAGAGCTACAGCTACTCTGCAGCTACCAGCACCAAGTGCTAATCACAAGCCAATCACTGTGCCAGATACTTTATGTAGAGTTATGTTGTTAATAGTTTCACATTAGGGGCATCTAGGTGGTTCAGTCAGTGAAACATCAAACTCTTGGTTTCGGTTCAGGTCATAATCTCATGCGTTGTAGGATCGAGCCGAGCCCCGTGACCCGCTCTGCATTCAGCGGGGAGTCTGCTGGAGATTGTCTCCCTCTGCTTCTCTTTCCATTCTCTCTTTCTTTCAGATAAATCTCTAAAAAAAAAAAAAAAAAAAAAAACTTTCATGTTAGAGGTAAACACTCAAGGCTCAGCAAAGTTAACATCAGTAGTCAGCAGGCAGGGTCCACACGGGTCTGCTTGCCTGCAAGCGCCTGGTCTCCACTGGCCAGGGATGCACAACCTCACTGTTGGGACTCAGGGTGCCCCTTGCACAACCCCCTCCCTTCTATCTTCTTTGTGACCCACAAATGACCTGCCCTTCTCAGGGGCCTCAGTTTCCTAGAGGAAAACTGTACCTCTAGCACACGTTTAGAAAATGCACTGAGCAAGTACTGAGAGAATAGTACTTCCAAAGTGTCTAAAGGAAAACACTGTTTTATCTCACAAAGAGGAAATCTTTGGAGAAAAAAAGAAAGAAACTGGGAACATGAGGCTAAAACATGCGTTTTCAGGTCTGTTGATGCCATCTTTTTACAGGCTTCATGTGTGGCATGCCTTGTAAACCCTAAGGTAGTGTAGACATCGGATGCTCTTGCATCCACAAAGTTCTAGATGAGCTGATTAAGACTTACCTCTTAGAAAGAACGTGGGAGTCCAGGAGAGTGAAATTTTAGCTGTATTGGGGACTTCAGCTCTTGCACACGCCTCCGCTTTCTCTCCCCCCCATGGGTGTCTACACCATGCCGTTCCCCTCTATGGGTCACTCCACTAGAGCCACGCTCGCTGCTAACCTCGTGCACGAGGCGTGTCCTTAGTCCCAACTGCTCCACCAGCCAGAGCTCAAGTCTGCAGAGCCTCGAAGGGACACGCAGTCAGCTAGCTGCCCGCTGACTTGTCGGAATGAAGTCTCTCCCACCTTTTTCTGCTGTCAATATTTTTCTGGAAGAGAGACATTTTAACCGAGGGAAGAGGGCTATTGTATTCAAGCACAAGATACTTCCGACGGTTTGGTGCATTTTAGGGACTCCGCAGATAATACTGTGTTCTCTGAATTTAGGGCACGTATTTCCATTTAATTCACACGCAGAGACTGCTGGATATACAAAAACTGTAAATGCTTGGGCAAGAGAAGAGGGGTTTAGGAAGACCTGGCTGCGGTCAGAGGAGCTCATCGTTGGCTCTTAAATTAGAATTTACTCAATTCCTTTGTTTTCCAATACTTGTGTTACATTTGAGTAATTATAACGTGCAATTTCGCTGTATATTAGGAATCATTTTCCAAATTGAAAATTCAGCTGTATCTTGAAGATTTTAGACTTCACTGCATCTTAATGGAAACACAGCCACTTATTTGATGTCTCCATTCTAATTCCATTTTTACATTTTAGGGTCAGTTAGACTGATCTTTATCCGAATGGTAAATGACATTCGAAGATGACATCTAAAGATGTCATTTAGCTTCTCTCCTGACGGTTTCCATTTTATGCTTATATATTTCACTTAATGGGGCCATTTAAATTCAGTTGATTCAACTCAGAGGCACTTAAAATTAAAAATTCAATGTATTCCAAATTCCTCTGCTGGCTAGCTCAGTTATTTCCATTCTGTCCAGCCAATTAATCATGGTGGTAAGTGGTTAATAAAATTAACTACGTTATTTCTTCTTTCCTTCACAAAGAATAAAAGTTCTTACCATCATGCTGGTCAGGAGCCTTGAATAATACCAGAAATAATTAACCCAACTGATTATTGTATTCACGTGCATAATGAGTGGCTAATATGTTGGTATATGGTTGTATCTGTTGCCTCCTTGCATATGGAACCAAAGGTGTTCATAGAACTTTATCAAATGGTGCCATCTGTATGTATTTAGGAGGATCGGTTCTATGGAAAGTATTGTTTTTTGGGGGTAAAATATGGCTATCATATTCCTACCCTTTAGAGGAATGGCTACATTTAAAATAGAATAATTATGGGCACCTGGGTGGCTCAGTAAAGTGCCTAACTTTGGCTCAGATCATGATCCCAGAGTCCTCCCTCTCCCTCTACCCCCTACCCCGCTTGTGCATGTGCTCATTCTCTCTCTCTCTCTCTCAAATAAATAAAGTCTAAAAGCAAAAATTAAAACAAAATAAAATAAAATGGAATAACTATGTTCTGCAATGATTTCGAAAGTAGTTATTCTGTTTTTAATTCTACTAGTATTGACTTTAAGTTTTTTTGGGTTTTTGTGGTGATACATGTATGATTCCCAATTTTCCCAGTTACCAAACTCAAAAATAAAACAAGGAATTAAGAATGCTTTCAGTCAGCCCAACCCCTTGGATTACTGCCTGGTCTTTGTTAATTTAACACAGGATTATACACTAAGGCTGTTACTATTACTTACTATGACAGTATATAGTTTCCATTTAAAGAATATCTTTGGCTTCATGTGTAATTCAAACAAGATACATCCCATTTCAGTACTTAACTCCTGTGGTTTTAAACCACAACTACATTTCTGAAACCTCAGTTTTAAATAATCTTTAATTTGATTAGATAATGATCTGGACTTTTTTTTTTTTTTACAGGAAAGGTTTGTAGGTGTTATGCTTTTTGACCCTTTGTACTTTGGAAAATAGCATGTGTCTGACTTCACACAGGAATGGCAGGATGTAGCGAGTGAACGATTTTTCTTTCACATTGCATATGTTGTTCTGTGATCTTCTGGCATTTGTTTTGCAGTGGAGAAATACGAGATTGGTCTGACTTTGATTCCTTTGTTGGTCAGACTGTGTTCTCTCTACGTAGTTTTGTATATTCTTCTTCGTCCTTTGTATCAATCAGGGTCCCCCAGTAGGAAGAGAACGTCCCCCTAGATGGATCATACATGCAGGATTACCAACCACGGTGTGGGCAGGATTAAGAGAACACACCCTGAATTGGGGCTAGTCAGGCATTTGGAGAAGACTGGCAACACTTGGAAACTGTCACCACCTCTAGATAGAAGGACACTGCTGAGGAAGTGGTGTTCCAGGGGCCAGTGAGAGCTGGAACCCACCCAGGGGGAGCTGTCATCTGGATGGGTCTTAGCTACTGCTAAGATACGCCGTGTTGGAAAAGTGAGGGAATGAGGGGAAATACCCTGAACTCTGTCTTTCCTTCTACCCTCCATCCCTCAGCATTTCTGCCAGCGCCTTCTATTGGCCAAACCCAACTAGAAGGCAACTAGCAGGGGGGGAGCCTAGGTCAAGAAGTATGCAGAGGTCAGCCTCCTCCAGCACAGAGCAGGACAGAGAAGGCACCAGAAGGAGTCTGGGGAGCTAAGGAGAATAACCACTTCAAAAATATCGCCAGGACATAGCTAGGTGGTGGTCTTTGTTTATAATATATCCAGGACATGTAGACTCTTCCATCTGAAAATCAACACTCATTTATTAATGATCTCAGAGGAGCTTCCTTGTGAATAGGCTTGACAACCACACAGGCTCTATTTTCTTCACTTCGAACTCCTACCTCTCATCCTTTCACCTTCGCTTTGTCCTTTTCACCTGTGTCCTTGGACTGACTCTCAAGTTTCTGCTCAGTCTCATTGAATTAATTTTCAGCCATGTCGGTTATGCTCTTTGAAGACTCCAGGGCAAAATTTAATTATTGCGTTGAATTGAAGGTGATAGTCCCAAACCCATATAAGTATCCTTTGTTGAAAATATTTTATTTATTTGAGAGGGAGAGAGAGTGTGCACACATGAGCAGGGCAGAGGAAGAGGGAGAGGGAGAGGCCAATGCTCCATGGAGCTGGGAGCCAGATGCAGGGGTTGATCCCAGATGCTTGAGCCAGAGGCAGATGCTTAAACAGCTGAGCTGCCCAGGCATTCCCTAATTCTTGCATTGAAGTTTAGTGTCCTCTGTGAGTTTTCTTGTTGCCAACAGCTTCCTAGTCTTCAGATCTTAATTTCCTCTATGACCTTCCATTCTTAGTTCATAGAGGCCACGTGTATTCTTATTAAGAATGCAGTATTTTTAAAGCTGCTTTCTGTTTTTCAGAGTAAATAGTTTTCAAACATCTATTGTTTTTTCCTTTCTCTTTAGCTGAATACATTTTTCTTAATTTACCCAATATGTTTTATTGTATACAGCTTTATTGAAGTATAATTTACATACCATCAATTTATTTTAAGTATAAAATTTAGTGACTTTTAGTAAGTGTACAGAGTTGTGCAACCATCTCCACAATACAATTTGAGAACATTTATCCGTGTGCTCACTTACAGCCACCTCCTATTCTCACTCCTAACCCCAATCAAGCAATAATCTAATCTAAATCTATAGCTTTGTATTTTCTGAATATTTCATAAAATTATAATCATACAGTTTTTGGCCTTTTGCATATGGCTTCTTTCACTGAGCCTAATGTGGTTTTGGTTGATCTTTTATTGTATATCAATACTACATTCCCTTTTATTTCCAAATAATATTTTATTATGTATATATGTCTTTGTTTATGGTCTTTGTTTATAACATATCCATAAAACTCACAGAGGACACTAAACTTCAATGCAAGAATTACATACATGTATATACATACATACAACTTTTTGTTTATCCATTCTTCTGTTGATAGACGTTAGTTTTTTTCCATTTTTATGAATAATGCTACTATGAATATCCACATGCAAGTTTCTTTGTGGACATATGTTTTGATTTCTCTTGGGTTGATATCTAAGAGAAACTTATGGATCATATGATGAATTTATGTTTAACTTTTTAAAGAAACTGCCAAACTGTTTTCCAAAGTGGCTGCACCATGTTTTTTTTAATTTATTTTTTTGCTCAAGGTACCATTTGATTGTTTTCTCTCTCTCTCTTTTTTTTTTTTTTGAAATAGGCTCCACACCCAGTGTAGAGCCTAACACAGGGCTTGAAATCACAACCCTAAGATCAAGACCTGAGCTAATTAAGATCAAGAGTCAGATGCTTAACCAACTGAGCCACCCTGGTGTCCCAGCACCATTTTCCATTCTACCAGCAAAGGAAGGTTCAGTTTATCAACATCCTTACCAATTCTTATTGTCTATCCTTTTTATTATAGCTGCTCTATTGAGCATTAAGTGATATGTCACTTTTCATTTGCTTATTTTCCATTCACGTATCTTCTTTTTTATAATATCTATTCAATTTTTTCTTCATTTAAATTGGACTATTTTTCTACTTCCTCTTTACTTCTAATTTAAATTCTATTTATTCTGGGGAGATACCTGGGTGGCTCAGTCGGTTAAGCATCCAACTCTTGATCTCAGGGCTTTATCTCAGGGTGGTGAGTTCAAGGCCTACATTGGTCTTAAACTATTAAAAAAATAAGTATATAAACTGCATATATTCTGGGTACAAGGTTTTTTTTTTATTAGATATATGATTTGTAATGTTTTCTGTGTTGTCTGCCTCTCCACTTTCTATATGATGTTTTCTACAGTGTAAAAGTTTTTGATTTTGATGAAGTCCATTTTACAAACGTTTTTGTTTTATCACATGTGCTTTTGGTGTCACATCTAAGAAATCTGGCTAACTTACAGGAAAATCACTACTGGTTTTCTAAGAATTTTACTAGTTTTAGCAATTACATTCAGGCCTATGATCCATTTTGAGTTAATTTTTATGTATGGTGTGTGTTAGGCATCTAAATTTATCTTTTTGTCCGTGGATCTCCAATTGCCCCAGCAACATTCGTTGAAAAGACTATCCTTTCCCCACTGAAATACCTTTGTCCAATTCACTTTCATTTATTTTTCTACATCTTTTTCTTTTTTAAAAAGTATCACTGAATGTCAGACTTTCTTTTTAAATTCAGTGTTGTCTCAAGATGCACTCACTGTATAACTTTTTCTTAGTCCCTCCCACTGCTTGCATTCAGATCCAAAGCTATAGCACTACTTGATAGGCACAGCTTCAATCCAACGTCTGACGGCTACTAGACATTTATCTAGTTCTGGCCAGTTCTGGAGGAATATGAGAAAGTCTATAGCCGCAGCACTCAGGCATGCTGACTACGAGGAAAATTTGAATCTTAGAAAAATTTGAAACATCTTGTTCTTTTTTTACTGGTAGTGGAAAACAGCAAGCCTCAATTTGGGTGTTCCTAAGGCTTTTCTGCTTGTGGTTCTACCCTTGAAGCCCTGAGTAGGAAAAGAACACAGCTAATGATGATTCATTGCACAATTAATCATCTAGCTCTTTCCCTACTTGGTTCCTGCTTGTATTAGAGCATTGGAGTTTCAATAACCTGAGAGCCGCTGATTGCAAATCAGCCAGGCCCTTTCTCAGATACATGATAAAGCAGTATCTATGCAATATTTATGCATGTATTGGGGAAAGCAGGGCTGGGATGTGGAAATGTTGGCTGCCTAGTTGTTTGCTTTTCAATGACTTTATTGGGGCATGGATTACATATCATATAATTAACCCATTCCAATGATACAACTCAGTGATCTCTAAGTAAATCTTCCAAGGCGTGTAATTACTACAATAAATTAGTTTTAGAACATTTTCATTACCTCATAAGATCCCTTATGCCCACTTACTGTTAATCCCCATTCCTTTCCTCCCTCTTGCTACTCCAGGCAACCACTAATCTACTTCCTATATCTATTGATTTGCCTTTTCTGGACATTTCATATAAATGGAATCATATACAATGTGCTTATTATGTCTGGCTTCTTTCACTTAACATAATGTTTTTGAGGTTCATCTATGTCATACCGTGCATCAGTAGTTCATTCCTTCTTTTTTAAATTGCTGAATAGTATAGTATTGTATGGATACCATATTTTATTTATCCATTCACCAGAAGGTGCACATTTGGGTTGTTCCCAATTTTGAGCTATTAGGAATAATGCTTCTAAGAATATTCTTGTGTAATTCCTTATGTGAGTATAAATTTTCATTCCTCTTGGGTATATACCTAAAACTGGAATTGCTGAGTCATATGGTAAATTTCTGTTTAACCTTTTAAGAATTAGGGATGCCTGGTTTTGATTGATCTGCATTTCCATTTCTTCTGTTTCAGACAGTAAGGTTACATATATAAGATAGATTATGTTTCTTCATTGAATTCCACTGAAACACTATTAAGAGAAATTTTTCTCAGATTTTGGAAAATGCTTGACTGTTAACTTTAGTTTCCAATGTTACTGCATCTATATTTTTAATCTTTGCTTTCAAGTATATTTTAATAGGGAGAAAGTCATAGCTTCATGTTTTATCAGGCCAAATTCTTTCATTTGACTAACAATGTAAATGATAAATTTTCTTTAAAATATAACACCTGAGTCACCGGGTGGCTCAGTCGGTTAAGCTTCTGCCTTCGGCTCAAGTTGTGACCCTAAGGTCCTGGGATTGAGCCCCACATTGGGCTCCCTACTCTACTAGGAGCCTGCTTCTCCCTCTTCCTCTGCCTCTGTGTGTGTGTGTGTGTGTGCGCGCGTGCATGTGTGCGTGTCTTTCATGAATAATTAAATAAAATCTTAAAATAAAAATAAAATATAATACCTTAGGAAATGAATCTGATTCATCTGTGATTACTTTCCATAACTTAATATATGGAATATTTTATTTTTATTCCATTTATATCTCATGCTCTTATATTCATGCTTGTACTCCCCCTGGATACTCATTTATTATTTATAAAGGCACTACTATATGTGTAGCTGTTAAGTTGCTCTCATGTCAAAAAAAGATGCATGTGCACATGTGTATATTCTTGAGCATTATATCAAAGGACTAAGTGAATTTACTTAGCCTAGAATCTGGTACTTGTTTTTGTTCAATTTGAAATTTCAGAAATTTAGTGATTGTCCATTTATTCCATAATTACTTTGAAATGAACTAATTTGGTCAGATACAATACACTTCCAAAGGACATTACAATACCTCTTAATATGAAGTAAAATCAGATTATAACATTTCAATGAGCATGTGTTCTCTAGTGATATCTATAATAGACTTCAGATTTCAGATTCTGTTTATCCTTGTGTTTTAGAATTCACTGAGCAGTGTTTAAGATACGCTGAAATTCCTTCCAAGACCTGACACACATACATATAAACACATGTGTGCTCCAACACATGTATATATATACTGATATATGCACATAGACATGCACGCTTACTCACATTCATTTGCTGTATGAATGTGAACCTACACATACAAACAAAACACACTCCATGGATGTGTTATTTCATTTTAAAAGCTTGGGTTCAGTTCTTTGCCTTTTTAAACATACTATGTGATTTTTTTTTAAGATTTTATTTATTTATTCATGAGAGACAGAGAGAGAGAGAGGTAGGCAGAGACCCAGGCAGAAGGAGAAGCAGGCTCCACACAGGGAGCCCGACGTGGGACTCCATCCCGGATCTCCAGAATCACACCCTGGGCTGAAGGTGGCGCTAAACCGCTGAGCCACCTGGGCTGCTCCTGATTTTTTTTTAATTAAACCAATTACTTCTTCTCCTACTTTCTCTGACCCTAAAAATAGAAAAGAGCCAGTTTCTCAAGAATAGTTGGTTATTAGTGAATTAAACCTTGGAAACAAGATTTTTTTTCCAATCCATTTAAAATTCGCAGAGAAAATATTCTGTAATCATTCTTTTTTTTTTTCTGTAATCATTCTTTATTCATGATTTTTACCTACTTGGTATATACCAAGTAGAGACTGCAAAGATTGTGATTGTCATGCTTTATTCATAAATGTTTTCATAAATTTGTTATAGGAAGTTAACTCAGTCTTTCTTCTTATGCCATTTGTTTTCAAGTAATTTCAACTATGTCTCTAGTAAATACCTATTATATTCTAAAGAATATCTAAGCCAAAAAAAAAAAAAAAAAAAAGTTAAGCAGAATTATTCTTGGTAGCAATCAAGAAAGATACAGGCAAAGACAGAACAAAAAATCAAAATGATGTTGGGATCCCTGGGTGGCTCAGCAGTTTAGTGTCTGCCTTTGGTCCAGGGCATGATCCTGGGTTCCCGGGATCAAGTCCTACATCAGGCTCCCTGCATGGAGCCTGCTTCTCCCTCAACCTGTGTCTCTGCCTCTCTCTCTCTCTGTCTTTCATGAATAAATAAAATCTTTAAAAAATTGGAATGATGTCAACATAAGAGCATGCTAAACCCACACCAATAAGATGAAATTTAATATGAATAAATGTGATGGCCTACAATGTAATTTTTTTTAAATGTACACAAATACAAAAGGATAGAAATATATTCGTAGTTATTTACATAAAAAGAGGCACTGTTTTCACTCTCTTCCAGTGTATATATACTACACATATAGTAGTGCCTTTATAAATAATAAATGAGTATCCAGGGGGAGTACAAGCATGAATATAAGAGCATGAGATATAAATGGAATAAAAATAAAATATTCCATATATTAAGTTATGGAAAGTAATCACAGATGAATCAGATTCATTTCCTAAGGTATTATATTTTATTTTTATTTTAATTTTTTACATTTAATTTTTTTTAAATGTACACAAATACAAAAGGATAGAAATATATTCGTAGTTATTTACATAAAAAGAGGCACTGTTTTCACTCTCTTCCAGTGTTTGGAGGGATTTAATATAGAAGACAAAGTAAATTTATTATTTGAATCACTTTAAGTTTTGTTTTGTTTTGTTTTGTTTTGTTTTGTTTTAAGAGGGCTCCATACCCAGTGTGGGGGCGAAACACAGGGCTTGAACTCACAACCCTGAGATCAAGACCCAAGCTGAGGTCAAGAGTCGGACACCAACCTACCGAGCCGCCTAGGCACCCCACTTTAAATGATTTTTAACTTTAAGTAGATTTGAGATCAAAATACAGACATTTTATACATTTTATCTCTTTATAAATGTAGAGGTATTGGCTTGCCTGCCTCAGGTGGGAGCAAGTTCCTGGAAAAGCACAGAGACTACATGGTATATAATGGACTCCTGTAGGGTACTGAATGGAAGATTAGTTTTCTTAGTCACCTTCCACATATGTGACCTTAGCAGTCCAGGGCAGTTTGAACATTCCACTATCTCCAGGGGCCAAGCCAGTTATATAACTGTCTGTGTTAGACTGATGGGATACACTGGATACTGTATGTCTCAGTATTTAGTTCTAACCCAAGGATGTCATGCCATAATCAGAACCTAACTTTACCAGATCTTCCAATTTTTCCAACGAAGCTGGAAATCTTGATTTTCAAAATATAAATTGTCTATGTTGTAAAAATTGGCAACGAATTCCAAAAATTTTAAAGCACAGCTATGGGCTATCACTTTTTAACCTAGCCTAGGAATTATTCCAGAAATTTACAACTACTCCTTTCCAGTACATTTCAGAAATTATTGAATACTCTGATCTTTAAAATTCTATCACAAAATATCTTAAATGTGTAATCTATAAAGAATCATTTTATGGTACCTAAGTACCCACCCTCTAACATCCTGCCACTCTAGTGGCACACTTCTGATGGCTCTTTAAGCCTATTTCTTACAAGATTCTGAACTGATAGAAAAACCTGTGTATTAATAAGGTAGAAGCTGGTTGAGACACAGTATAAAAAAGACTGGACAAATCATCATCTCAACTTACAAATGCTGGCTGCAGTGTATTTTTTCTCCTTTAGCTCAGTCTAGAAAAAGGCCATAAGGCACTGCTGTCACTGCCCAGCCATAATTTTCTAAATGCATTTTAGTTGCTAAATGCAATGGTGCTTAGAACTCAATTCATTAATAAGAGCAAATTAGAGGGGAATATAAAGCTCTGCATTTGCTAATCACATTCATAGCTTAGTAAGTGTACATTTATTGTGGATCTAGGCTCTAAGGCATAAAATAATTTTTTAACAATTATTATTTCAAAAATCATTAACCCAGTTTTCAGATAAAAAAAAAAAAAAAAAAAAAAAAACCTCAACTGAGAGTTTCCTATCCTAAATCTATTGCTTGCGTGAAACTTTCTGAGGCATTTGCATGGTTCCTATCTAGTGTGATATATGACACAAATAACAGAGAAGCACTTACTTGTTGTTTTTGCCTTTTTAAAACAAGGTGGTCTTACTTAGGGATCAGTTTATTCTCGATAGTTTGGAAGACCCACTAACAACCTATACCCTACTCCAAAAAAGGGTTTCTACAATGACGTGAGAGTTTCTTGTATGAGAACTCTCTTCCCAGTAACCTTGAGCCCCTTTGAGGGTCCCAGAATAGCTTAGAGAATACAGAAACCAATTCTTTCTAAGGATCCAGGAGTTTTTTTGATCATATGGCATAAAGCACACAATGGAAAGCAGGCAGTTATTGGTTCCATGCCGAACACAAGGCTTGAACTCAAGACCCTGAGATTAAGGGTTGGTTGAGTGCTCTACCAACTAAGCCAGCCAGGTGCTCCTTTTTGGGTCCTGACTTTTAATTTTTTTTTAATTTTTTTTATTTATTTATGATATTATTATTATTTTATTTATTTATGATTTTACTTATTTATGATATTAATTTTTTTAATTTTTTTTTTATTTATTTATGATAGTCATACAGAGAGAGAGAGGCAGAGACATAGGCAGAGGGAGAAGCAGGCTCCATGCAGGGAGCCCGTCATGGGATTCGATCCCGGGTCTCCAGGATCGCGCCCTGGGCCAAAGGCAGGCGCCAAACCGCTGCGCCACCCAGGGATCCCTGGGTCCTAACTTTTAAAAGGAATATTCTTCGCAAAGAATTTTTAAGACGCAACTATTGCAATTTCAACTCCAGCTTCCTCACAACTTCACTCCCTCTAGTTCTATAGCATAAAAACATCCCATTAAGGAGAGAAGCCTCCGTTTCTTTTTTCTTTCTCTCTTTTTTATTGTTTATTTATTTATTTGTTAGTTTTCTCTCTCTAATATCCCATGGCCTTTAAGATCTCTTAGATATTTGGGGGTTAAGTTCAATATTTTACTCTTCAGTTTTCTAGCTTACCTGAATTTCACTCACATGGAAAGTGAGTTCCAATGTAAAAACACGTATGCACTCTTAGCAAGCAATATGCTAGGAAAAGAGCAGAAGAGTTCCCAACTAAATACTGGTACCAAACTGACTTTCATAAAGGAAAAATACTATGTAGCTCTAGAGCCACTTAGAGGCACGTGGCCTTGAGATAATCCCGAGTCTTAAAAAGGCAAATAGATTCAAATGTTTTCCCTTTCATTGGTGGCCTAGTGTGATACCATGCTCTACAAAGCTCACTCATTAATATTCCTTAGCAATAAAGAATGTATACAACTCTGTAGTCAGCCTGCTGTAGATAACTACCTCAGCACAAAGAGGGAAGGATGGAGGACACAAGAAAAGGAATATGTATTGGATTCTTCTATTTAAAAATAGAAAAAGAAAAATTTGTGGTTTGAGGCTTTAACAGCAAAAGAAGTAACTTTTCCAGCTCTTAAAAGTGTTTATTTAGGGGGCACCTGGGTGGCTCAGTCGATAAAACATCTGCCTTTGGCTTAGGTCATGATCCCTGGATCCCTGGGATCAAGTCCCATGTCGGGCTCCCTGCTCAGTGGGGAGTCTGCTTCTCTCTGCCTCTTGTGCTGTCCTTGCTATGTCTCTCTCTCTCAAATAAATGAGTAAAATCTTTAAAAAGTTAAAAAAAAAAAAAAACAAGTTTGGAAGCTTCATGACTTAAGATAGGAATGAGGCCTGGGCTTGTAGGACAGAAAAGGAGATGACCCTCTGGCAGAAGAGGGATCACTTACTCCTGCAGATGCAGGGCCCCGCCTCCCTGACATACACTTCGGATGCCGGACTACCTCTCCGCATCTGTGCCGTGGACCTCGGTGTCAATACCTAGAAGGGCGTTGCTATCTTTCCTAAAAATGAAAAGTTCACAGCTTTTTTATTAGAATCTTCTGGGAACAAATCCCAGATTTAAACTGTTGATCAGTCTTCTTTCCTGACTCTCCCAAGATTGTTTCTTGGAATAGATTAATTAATGGTGACTTTCTTTTCCCCTCGTCTCTCCATTCCGTTTTTTTCTAAATTCTGGTCTTCTTAACTAACAATCAGTAGAAATTTGAGAGATCTAATCCTTACATTACAGTTGAGGATTTTCTGGGGTACAGCTTCCTTTAAACTCTTTACCTTTCAGTTCTGTAAAATGATTTAAGTAGAAAGTCTTGTAAAATTAAAGTTGTTTTTCTTTTTTTTTTTTTTTAAGTTGTTTTTCTTCCTCTGCCTGGGAAAGTTATAGAAACAAAAGGACAAAATTTGGTAAACTCAAGGTGGAACTGACATATACATAAGAAACCGAGATCTAGGGAAGCACTGTAAATGTGTATTCATCACTTCTTCCTGAAAAGGAAGAACAAAAGTTAAGTTCAAATGTGCTAACTTCAAAAATGTGCTGAGCCAGACCCTGTAAGAAGCCTGACTGTTAGGATGAACTTTATTAGCTTTTAACTCCTATCACACCTTGCGGTGCTAATTGAACGCCTACTTTTATGAAAAGAAGCATCTGCAATCTGGAACCGAAAGGTGAGCCTTTATAATAATTTATTTAAAGCCCAGTTTGATTAAAAAATACTTTATGGAATCAAAATATTGACAAAAGCAGGAGAAAAATAAAAGCAAGGAAAGTCCATTGAGCTTTATTTTTTCGTATATTTGACAACTCCCTTCAACTCTTCTTTTTGATCTCTTACGCGAGTCTTTTGCTTTTGTGGAATTTGAATAGGGATTTGTTTTGTTTTGTTTTGTTTTTCATAGATTATCAACTGGGGCTTTTTCAATTCCAACGGCGAAAAATATTTGTAATGTATTAGCTTTTGCTCTGTAACAACCATCCCAAAACTTAGTGGTTTAAAACAACAGCTGTTTGTTTATTCAATCCTGCAGTCCTCTATATGGATTATTTTGATCTCAGTTGGGTCCCTGGATTTATTGTTGCTCTGCTGACAGCTGACAGTCAAGGCTCCGTGTGTCTGGAAGTTTGCTGACTATTGCCTAGGATTACGGGCGTAAGGAGGCCATGTGACTTTCTGTCTAGCAGGCTACCCTCGGCTTGTCATGTGGGTTGCATGTGTCCAAGAGAGAGCGGGCAGAAAGTGCCAGATCCCTTGTGGGAAGTGCTGGAACTAGCCTGTCATCTCTCTACCAAAATTTTACTCCCACCACATTTCATTGCTCAGAGCAAGCCAAAAGGCCAGCCCTGTTTGAAGAGGCCTCTTGATGGGGTGCATTGCAAATGGGCTGCCTATTGGGAGGGGGAAAATAAAACCGGTTTTGTAAACAGTCTTACTGTGGAAAGCCTTTATCACTGAAAAAAAAAAAGTCTCACATATAACAGACCCAAAGGTCAGTTGTCTTTATGCCCATAATTTCCAGACTATTTTTTGTAGACCCTTGACTGATGACCTGGGTTTGCAGGCAGGAAGAAACGCCAAGGCTGTGGAGACTTTGAGAGCCAGGGTCAGGAGAGAAACTATGCGAAAGGAGCCGATGAGCAGAAGCCACAACACCAGATAGCCCATCAAAGAGTGCTGGCACCTGATATCCTTTACAAAATGATTTTGAGACCCAGAATTTTAATTTTTGACACTGGGGAAAATGAAATTGATCAAAAATCAAGAAAAAGATTAGAGCAGAGTGCGGATATAGCACATGTCCCATTTTAAACACTTTCCAGCTCATACCTTTTTTTTTTTTTTTTTGCTCTTTAGACTTTTTCTGTAGAAAACAATGAGACATTTTTATTTTTACAAGCTCTAAATGGACTGTTATGTGTTTGCTTGTTTTGACCTTCTGCCAACTGCTCCTGTAGGATGCTTCAAAACTGAATCCGTGTAAGGAGCAAGGTCAAAGTGGTCATTTCTTCATTCGGTTGATATTGTCTGAGCAACCTCCCTGTACCAGGTGTATTTCTGAGAGTAGGAAGTATAATGAAAAGTAGAGAGTTCCAGCGTGGGTAGAGCTCACATTCCAGAATGAGGAGTTAGACATGAATCAAATACACAGGTCAGAGGAGATACGGAGGAAAATAAAGCAGGGGTGAAGACCAGCAGTGAAGGGAGCAAGAGAGGAGGGAGGTATTTTATAGGGTGTTACTGTTACCTGATATGAAATGGTTGGGGAAGGCCTCTGATGACGGAGCCTGCGGGAATTGCAGGGGTGGGTATGAGCGTGTAGGAGGGGAGAGTGTTGCAGGCAGAGGAAAGGCCCCTATTTGGAGCAGGCTTGGCCTGTTTGGGGAAGCACGAGGATTATTTGTGACCTGAGAACAAGGAAAGCTGGGGAGGAGCGTGGTGGCAGATGAGGCCCACGAGCTTGTTTGGGGGAGGGGGCAGGCTGAGCTCAGGGAGCTGAGCAGCGATTCTCAGAGCACATTGCACTCACCGTGGGAACTTTGAAAAAAAAAATGCCTGGGCCTCACCCCCAGAATCTATGTTAGTTGGTCTGGTTGAAGCCTGGTGAAGTCTTTGTGAAACATCACCAGGATAAATCCACTGTGTGACTGAGGTCTCCTCGCCTTCGTGAAGTGTGACTCTGATTCTGAGTGAGAGGAAACACTGCCGGGAGTTTCTGCACAGAATGGCATGACCCGATCACTGTAGCATCCCTCCTTCACCCACGTTCCCTTTGCCCCCTGCCAAGAGCATGTCTTAGTATAAAGCTTGAGATCCTGCTCCTCCTTTTTAAGGGACAGAGTGGAAAATGTGGTCATGAGCGAGATCTCTGGGTGCTCTTGCTGGCCCCTTCTCTGGTAGGTGTCAAGGATCTAAGAGGATGGAAGGAAGAAGACGTCTAGAGCCTCTCCTATCGCCCCTTCAAGGTGCGTTGAAGCCTGTCTTAGTCTCTTCGGGCTGCTGTAACAAAACACCTCCTGGGTGGCTTACAAACAACAGACACTTATTTCTCACAGTTGCGGAGCCTGGAAGCCGGAGATCAGACTTGCGCCCTCCTGGCCGGGTGAAGGCCTCTTCCAGGCTGCAGACTTGTATCCTGGCTGGGCAGAAGGGGCCCGGGAGCTCTCTGGGTTTCTTTCGGTGAGGGCACTAATCCCATCCACGAGGGCTCCTCCCTTATGACCTAAGCGCCTCCCAAAGGTCCCAACACAGTGGACAGTAGGAATTTGGGTGGGGGCGGGACATAAACATTCAGACCACAGCAGAGCCACAGTTGCTGCCCCTCTCAGCTTTCCTCCAGCCTTCCCTCGGAAATCCCCGTGCCTCTTTCCCAACATTGCCCTAAATTGATAGGATGTCTGTGAGAACCAATGAGTATGTGTGTCACTGATGTCGCTGATGAGCCCTCTGTTGAAAACAGACACATTGCTCACGTGTGGCATACGTAAACTAGGGCCCCGAGCCCATGCAGCAGTGGCATAACTAAGCTTAGGGAAGAATATGCTCAGAAATAACATAACCCTGAACTTCTCCTCCTTTGGAGGAACTTTGTAATGTAACCACTCCGAACAAGAACTCTGAAGCTGGATGACTTACATCCCGATTCCAACACTTAATAGCTGAATGATTTATCCTTTGTGTGCTTCACATCACGATGTCGAACTCCTACGACTATCGTAAGATCTAATGAGTACATACGAAGTGATTAGAAATGTGCACGACACACAGTTAGTGCTCAGTCCAACCTAGATATTAAGACAGCGAGGGTTTCCTTCTTGATTTCATCACCGTGTGCGTGGATCGCTTTAATTTTAGCAAAAACATACCATGTTCTAGACAGGCATTCCCCTTCCAATTGCTGATGACCTAAAGATGCTGCATATTAAAAAGTGAACCAAATTTCAGTTGAGGGGGGGGGGAAGGCATTTTTAGAACACAAACGATCCATTTTATATAATTGCTATACAAGCATGTTTTTTGTTTGGGGGTTTTTTGTTTGTTTGTTTTTTTGTTTTTTTGTTTTGAAAAACCTTTAAATTCCTGGGTTTCCCATGGATAAAAAAGACTAGCAGCCTCTTTTGGACTAGTTGAAGCTGGGAATGAAAAAAATTAAGATGTGGACGTGTTTTCAACACACTTATCTAGAGAACCATCTGAAGTGCCTCCTCCAAGAGCAAAGATGAAAATATGAGATTTAGTTCTGGCATTTCCCAACCGCTGACCTGAAGAGATTTCTGGATTTAGTCAGTGCACCGGGAGCAGAATGATGGGGGGGGGGGGGGGGCTGGCAGTGAGGGAGATTTAAACTTGCAAGGAAAAGACTGGACTTAGATCAGTTCTCCAACTTCCTCTACCCAAATAAGTCTTAACCTTGTTTTATTGGAGTCAGACAATTGATAAAAACTTACTGGACTATGAAACTATGGTTAAATTTATTGAAAATTTCAATATGATACTTGGAGGTACCTGTCCTAGAGGTGCCTTACAGGCGGTTTACCTGTTTATGCAAGGGGAAATCACTTTTCAGAGCTTTGGGTCTGACACCTTCCTTGAGTGATATTAAAATAAAAGTGAAATAGAAAATGCCTCTTAGGAAAGGATGGCCTGGTTTCAGCCCTTCCCTGGTATTAATTGAGAGGGCTCATTTTGCCATCGCCCCACAAAGTCTGAGTCTCCCAGCTGCACAAGCTGACCTCGTGCTCTGCAAGTGTCTCCTTTGCCTCAGCCCTGCAGTGTCTCTACCTCCGTGACCGCTTGTCCAGAGTCAGCGAGTCTGTAAAGCTGGCACAGCTAGCTCCCCGAGTCCTTGCTGCTGCTGCTTTCATTTGCTTTTATTTCTGTTGAAATTCTGTACACCCTTCGAAGACCCGCCATCTCAGATGATTTCCTCGGGTTTCTCCAGGTCTGGAGTTGCCTCTCTGTCCTCTCCATCTTTTGTTTGTTCCTCATTCATTGGCAGTTCGTTGATTCTGTCTACTGTTGTAGCTAATCACCTGCGTCCCTCTCATCGTGAACAGTTAGCTCTTTGGTGGGGAGGAGAGTAAACTGTCTCCCAGTCGCATTTGTATGGCCGTATACGGTATTGCGTATAGGCTGGAACTCAACAAATGTCTATGGGATGAGTGGGAAATAAAGACTCCTACTAAAATACTCTCAGAAAAAAAAAAAATTTTAGGGATCCCTGGGTGGCGCAGCGGTTTGGCACCTGCCTTTGGCCCAGGGCGCGATCCCGGAGACCCGGGATCGAATCCCATGTCGGGCTCCCGGTGCATGGAGCCTGCTTCTCCCTCTGCTTGTGTCTCTGCCTCGCTCTGTGTGTGTGTGTGTGTGTGTGTGTGACTATCATAAATAAAAAAAAAAAAAAGAAAAAAATTTTAAATAAAGTACTCTCAGAATTAGCGTATACTTGCCCTCATTTCCCTTGCATGGCATCCCCTTACTTGGTGGCCCTTTGGACTTCTACTTTGGTGTGTCTTTGTTTCTTCCATGACCGTCTAGCTGCGGACACCTTTTGCTTGCAACAGCCTTAGTCAGTATCCTTCAAGATCCGAGTCGTGCCATCAGCATCATTTGCTCTCCTCAACGTTTTGTGACAGGCTTACTGAATTGAGGCCCAGTAAGAGGTTTTCTACGTGGGATGCTTTGGTTTTCCTGTTCCTCTCTTCTCTCTCTTTGACTGGTTGACTCCTCCTCTACCAGATTCAGGATAAGATGTTACTTCTTTTTGGAGACTGTCCCTAGCTCCCTGCACCTTCTCCAGCCCCAGACTGGCGTAAGCCTTTCTCCTTTATGATCTAATACAATAAAGATGAAAAAGACTTGGGTCAAAATGTGGTCCTGCTGCTCATTGAGCAGTGGCGTTAGACCGTCGCTTCTCAAACGTTATCATGCATCAGAATCACCTGGAGCGCTTACGACATCAAACGGGGGTGTTTTAAGAATTAATTGAGGTAAAGTGTTTGACGTGAATTATTGCTCAATCATTGCTGGTTCATATTGTTTTTACAGTGTCGTTGCTTTCATCGCACTGTTTTAAATTACAGGCTAGACCATTTGCCAAGTAATTTAGGAAACTCATGCCAAGCAGTGACTGTGCCAGTTTTAGTATCACCTGGATCACAGGTGTCTAACAAAGTCCATTACTAAGCACTAACTGAACGTATGACGTGATTAAAACACCCTCAAAAGTATTCAACAAAGTATTTAATAAAGTGAATCTGGGTGCTTCTCTGTAGGTCGGTTCTGCACAGACGGTTCAGGATCCCCCAGTTCAGCTTGCTACCTTCCCGGCTTTTCGGGCGACTGCTTTCGTGGAGCAGCTGCTAACCCACGTTTGGTTATGGTGAATCAGCCCTCACAGCTTTTGTTTCCAAGGTTCTACAAGCAAGCAGCACAGAGGACACCTCTCTGTAAAGAAGTAGAAATAAATAAAAATAAATAAATAAATAAATAAATAAATAAATAAATAATAAATTAAAAATTAAAAAATTAAAAAAAAATAAGTAGAAATAAACAAGCACGCGGGCCACTCGCTCGGCTCTGTAGTCTGGATTCCGGACTGAAGGAACGCAGTGGCAGCCCCGTATTCCACTGCCTCCTGGGCCTGAACATATCCTGCATTTAACATGGGATATGGTTACACATTAACATGGGAAAACTGTAATTTGGAGCTCTCTGCAAATTCATGAGGCCTCCGCTTTGGGGAAGCCTTTCCTGCTTTTCCATTCATTTTCCTCATTTCTATGCCCCCATCCTCCTCTTTGCCCTCAGAACCTTATATTTTACAAATATGTTCATTATGAATAGGTTTCATTAGTTCAGCAAATACTTTTTCCAATCCCTGCCCCGGGACCAGCACTATTCTGAGGGTGGCGATGCTGCACTGAGACAAAGCACCTGCTTCATGGAACCTAAAGCATGGCACTTAGCAAAGTGTACACTAATCGTTTGCTTCTCTCTGTCTCCCACGGTGATTGTGAGCTTCCGGATGGTGAGCGCACTATTTAATTGATCTTTGGATATTCGGTTCCCTATCAGGCGTGTGGTAGGTATCCACACGTCTGGATTAGTGCTTATACAGAGGGATCTTCCTTATTAGGTTGGTGCTGAGAAATGGCACAAAGTACCAGAGGTCATGTATGGCTGGTCCCTGAAAGGATCTGGTGCTAGATATTGGGGTTTTTTTTAACCTACAAATGTTGTTTGTCTGAATTCCAATTAGGGACAAACGATACATAACAATCCAAATTTTTTTTGTCCTTTTTTTTTTATTGGTGTTCAATTTGCCAACATATAGCATAACCCCCAGTGCTCATCCCGCCAAGTGCCCCCCTCAGTGCCCGTCATTCAGTCACCCCAACCCCCTGCCCACCTCCCCT
The DNA here is from genome assembly GCF_053574225.1 of Canis aureus. Lineage (NCBI taxonomy): Eukaryota > Metazoa > Chordata > Mammalia > Carnivora > Canidae > Canis > Canis aureus. Next base: position 66,680,778 of record NC_135611.1, on the reverse strand, counting down.
TCCACTACCCCTTGTTCGTTTCCCAGAATTAAGAGTCTCTCATGTCCTGTCTCCCTCACTGATATTTTCACTCATTTTCTTTCCTTTCCCCTTTATTCCCTTTCACTATTTTTTACATTCACCAAATGAATGAGACCATATAATGTTTGTCCTTCTCCGATTGACTTATTTCACTCAGCATCATACCCTCCAGGTCCCTCCACGTCGAAGCACATGGTGGGTATTTGTCGTTTCTGATGGCTGAGGAATATTCCACTGTCTACATAGACCACAGCTTCTCTACCCATCATCTGTCCATGGACACCGAGGCTCCTTCCACAGTGTGGCTACTGTGGACATTGCTGCTATGAACATCGGGGTGCAGGTGTCCCGGTGTTTCACTGCATCTGTATCTTTGGGGTAAATCCCTAGCAGTGCAATTGCTGGGTCGTAGGGCAGATCTATTTTTAACTTTTTGAGGAACTTCCACACAGTTTTCCAGAGTGGCTGCCCCAGTTCACATTCCCACCAACAGTGCAAGAGGGTTCACCTTCCTCCACATCCTCTCCAACATGTGTTGTTTCCTGTCTTGTTAATTTTCCCCATTCTCACTGGGGTGACGTGGGATCTCATTGTGGTTTTGACAATCCATATTTCTAGCTTCTCTAGAAAAAGCCCACGTTCTTGTGTTGCACTGACCAGCTGCAGCCAGTTCCCAACCAGCTTGCTCCTCAGGTGGAGCGTGTCCACTCCAGCTCACTGTGACAATTCCCTACTGTGTTACGTGTGTCTGTGTGCACACGGCATTGTATTTGCGTGCACAGATGTGTGGTGAGGAAAGAGCCAAATTCTTCAAATTGTATGCAGATCCACTGACCATTTGTCTTCACAGGCTGATGAAAACCTGTCTTCAACTGGAAATACCTTATTCCTTTTTTTGTTCTTTGGTGATGTACAACGCTAACAAGGATTTGCTTTTGTTTGAAATATGAACTATATTGGGTCATCAGTCTTCAATTTTACCCAGTTTTCTGCCGTTTCACAGTGGGTTTCCTATCTTCTTCAGATTGTTTAGATAATTGCCAGTTCCTCAGCCCAAAGTAACAATACATTAAAATCTATCCGGTTTGGATTTTTTTTTCCTCCTTTAGGATCATTGAACCTAACATGATTTATTTGGTTTGGTTTTGTCATAGGACATTAGAGATGCTTTTAAAAACATAAAATTGCATTCAAATGATAGTGTACCGGACTAAATATGTTCGTGCTCTGTTTTCAGCTATCCTTAAAAAGAAGAGGAAGCAAAGATTTGCCAAAATCTGAAAAAAAGACTCAACAGACTCCCACAGAGGTATGTGGAAATAAAATTTCATCTAGCACATCAATTGAGCACCTTTTCTAATTGTATATAATTACAAGCTGCATCTGTAAATGGACGTCGTAGCCAGATACACTCATGTAAAAAAAAAAAAAAAAAAAGTTTGATTTGCACATCCTGTAGCCGTGGATGTAGGCAGTATGAAGTATTCAGGGTTTTTGCTTATAAAGCTAAGACCAAGCTCCCAATTCTTGCTTCCACACCGTAAGCACACCCGGAGTATCATCAGTACCTTGTGTGCTGCTGTGTTTGAGAACTGCACGCACAGTGCTCATCCTCTTCACTCCTAATGAATGCGGCCAATAGAAGGGCTATTCCTATAGCATCAGGAGTAGAGAAAGGAATGTCGTAGGAAGGGATGGCGAGGTGAGAGAGAGGCTTGTGATGAGAAGGCCCTAGAATGAAGGAATTCTCCATGCCAGTGACTGGGGGAGCAAAAGAAAGGAAACAGAGAATAAAAATAAAACTTTAAAAGATGTTTTAAAGGATGCCTGTCAGGCTCAGTCAATGGAGCGTGTGACTCTTGATCTTGGGGTTGTGGGTTTGAACCCCACCTTGAGTGCAGAGATTTTTTAAAAATAAAACCTAAAAAAAAAAAAAAAGATGTATTCAACACGGACTTGTTAAGAACTTTAGAAACCCAGCCACCGTGAAGACTAGCTCTGCTTTCAGGATGAGCAGAGGGTGACGATGGGTGTAATGAAGGAGATTTTAAAACAGAAGAGAAGATATTTGGGGGCAGAAGTGACATGATGGCTCCCCAAAGACACTTGGGTAGTCATTGACTTTTGCATGTGTCCGCTGGAGTCTCATAGTATAGCATAACCTCTTCTAGTCTTACAAGTTGTTTTCTCATGAGCTAATAATTCTAACTACGGCAATACTGAAATATCCAAAACTTGGAAAGTTGATCTCAATGTTTTTAAAAACACAACTTATTAAATGCCTTTCGAAGAGATTTATTTATTCATTTTCAAGAGAGAGCATACAAGTGGAGGGAGTGGCAGAGGGAGGGAGCCTCAAGCAGACTCCCCACCGAGCTCAGAGCCCACTGCGGGTCTCGATCCCACAACCCGTGAGACCATGACCTGAGCTGAAACCAATAGTCAGATGCTTCATCCAGCTGAGCCCCCAAGTGCCCCAGAGAACACGACATATTAAAGTTTATCTTCCCTTTTCCTCTCTCTTTCTGCACTGTTCTTGGTTAATGTTCCCCTGGTCCTGGCACAAGGCCCTCGAGACGCGCCAGCAGTTCAGAAATCCCAGAGTCTCATCACGAGGCCATGAGTCCATTTTGTACCTTCCTTGCTGTTCTCTCAGTGAGATCAAAGATGCTCCGTCACTACGGCTTTCTCACTCTGCCTTTGCCAGAACTTTAGCCACCCGGCTGTGCATATTTTGCTGTGGCTCATTTCACTAGTTGCCATCAGTTCTCTCCTGCACCTCATCGAGGGACAAGGGGCTATAGGCTCAATGCCCAAGTCAGCTTTAATCAGCAGTTTATTTCTTTTAAAACTCACGTTTGGCCTATTCTTACGCTTGCCGTGTTCAAGTTTATTTTTTTCAACAATAGTCTCTTATCCAGGGATCTTTAACTGTTTATTTCTAGCTCCATGACCCTCCGACTCCATGGGCACGCGGGCACCTTTCTGCAAAAGACACCCACAGCCTCCGTCAATGTCTTAGTGGGACCGAGGACCTCACAAGAGACCTTGCAGCCCACCAGTTTTTATTTTATGGCCCAAACACCTGGGAAACTTAATAAGCATGCTGTTGTTGTCTATGAAGTTCCTGCTAGTGTTTCCAGTTCATTTGTCCAAAGAGATTATCACCTGTAGTTTTCCAAAAACCCACCCCAGCAGATTGACTGGGACCATCTGGGATGGGAGAGCTCCATGATAAAGTAGTCCACAGGTGATTCTGTTGCTCGGTCAAGGTTGAGGGTCATCGATTCTTAGATTACTCTTTCCATGTTCTCCTCCCACACTCAGCCAGGCCAGATTGTAGTCACGGCTCATTTTATTCAGCTTTGACTTGTCGGGGTCTAGCATGTGATACTGCACCATGTCCAATACGCACTTTTGGATCCTCCCATGTCCCCTTTATCTAGGTTGAGCCAAATGAAATTGCCTACACCCTGTGAGTTTGACCTGTGTGAACAGCAATTCCATACGGTTCACCCTACTATTATCTGTACGGATCCATACTTCATTTTTATTTGCTTCAGCTTCGTCAGTAATAGTGTTTCCGCGTTCCTTCAGCAGCACCGTGACTATTTACCAAGCAGCGATATCGCACAGCAATGAAGAACAGTCACGGGCCCGCCGTGTGGCCTTAGATGACTCACTTATTCTGTCTCTGCCTTTGTTTCCTCATCTGTAAAACGGGATCATAGGAGAGAGCTGTTGTATGAATTAAATGTGTTTAAAGCACATGATTCATTGAGAGTGCAATTTAGCTTCTGGTAGTGGCTAAGTCCAAGCCGGGCTCAGCTCACTTCTTTTGGCCCCTCATCATTTTATCCTTCTGCACATGCCATTCATATCTTCTTAAGAGTGAGTCTTCAACATCCACGAAAATAAGACACGACTTGCTTCACATCCCAAAGCATGGTAGTGTTTCTTGCCTGGCATTCTCTGTAAAAAGTAGGAGCAAGCACGTACTGCGCAGTTATTGTCAACCAGCCATTTTCCAGGCCACCTTGGACCTAACGTCATCAGCATTTATGTACAGTATTTCCACGCTCACTTGCAAACGCAGCTGTAATACTTTGGTTACGGGGTTACAGGCTGAGCATGCGGGATGCATCAGCATACGGGGTTCTTAAGCTCTTGGCATTCTAGAACCTATCACACTTTGTGTATCGAAGAGATTTCTTTTTAAACAAATACAAAATAATTACTGTGGGGCCCATCATTCTCCCTCCCTCATAGGGACTTCCTTCCAAATAGTGTAGGTCCAGATCTTAAAATGACGTTTATGTTTCTATTCCTTTGAGGCAGGAGAGCGCACATGTACACAAATCAGGGAGCCTTCTCTTTCATACTCGCTTACCATACCTGGTGAAGTGTGATTCTGCTCCAGTCCATGAGTTAGATCACATCCAGAGCTATTTGAGTTAGATCGAAACTGCAGCATTTCACTCCCATTTTTTTTTTAATTTGCAAATAAAGATCTCCTCGTGCAGGCAAGGAGTTGTCCCATGCATGTAGCCCAACCTAACTTCCCAGTCTCCTCCACTCTTACTTCCTAGCAAAGCCTGGCCTAGGGAAATATTGGATGTGCTTATTTCTGATCACCTTTGTAGGCAAACATGGTCTCTAATTCCTGCACGATATTTGACTCTTCTGCCCCCCTGCCAAACCTTTCACCATGGCTTATGTGTCTCTCTTCATTTTCTTCTTCTTTTCGCTTGCTCAAAACCCCTGCCACAGCTTCAGCCGTCCCCTCTACACACCTCACTCTTACGTCCGCGCCTTTGGACCCAAACTCTCTGCAGGGCCCTAGATGTAATCTCGGGCCTGAGATTCCACTTGCCTGTTGATGGATGTTTCCACTAGATATCCCTCCACTGACACGCCTCAAAGATAGCATTTTAAGACTCTTGGTTCAACCCACCTTCTTCACACCTCCTCCTCTCTGTTCATCCCCTACTCCTGTTATTAGCAGCGCCCTCCATCAAGACACATAAGGTGGAAACATTAGGGTTATCTGTGATTCTTCTGCTGATATGATATTAAACATTGCTATGTGTCCTGGGCTTCATACCCACTGAATTTGTGTGAGGGCCCAACACAGAGTCTCTTGTAGAGCGGCGTGTCCCCTTGTGAAGTGGATTTTCATGTCAAATCTTCCTGGGACATACATTCTCATCCTTCTCTCTCACTGTGCTCTCGAGAGTCTCTCAACACTTCTCTCCGTGCCTCTATCCTTTCTCCTAAACCCCTTCTAGAGGAAAGTATACAAGCCAATACATCCATTGTCTTGTATTTTATCCCATTGTCCTACTTTCCTTCTCTTGTGCTGCTTTTCCAGAGGCAACATGTACAGTGGAAAGAATAAGAGTTTTGAACCCAGTCTGGATAAAGATGTGCTCTGTCCCTTACTAACCTGCGCTCTACCAAGTTCATGTCAGGGTGTGATGACATAAAGAATGTGACGGTCAGGCTCCGTGCGCTCCACGGCTCTCAGCCCTTCCATCCTCATTCTCATTAGCAGATGGGAGGACAGGAGACCTGGGCGCTGCTCTCCATCTCTTCCATCCCAAAGGCTTTGGGCCATCTCTAATGAGCATCTCTAGCAGAAGCGTATTATTCTCACCTGCCTCACCAGTGGGTGCTGCTGCTTTACCACAACTCATCTCAAACACAATGGACTCATCGCTGGGCAAGGAAGGCATTTTTATTTCCATTTTAAAAATGATCCAGGGCACCCGAGTGGTTCAGCAGGTTCAGTGTTTGCCTTTGGCTCAGGTCATGATCTCAGGGTGCTGAGATCCAGCCACATAGGGCTCCCTGCTCAGTGGAGAGTCTGCTTCTCCCTCTCCCTCTGCCCTTTCCGCCACTGCTCTCTCTCTCTCTCTCTCTCTCAAATAAAGAAAATCTTTTAAAAAAACATTTAGAAATCAGGAAAACAAAATTCACAGAAGTTACACAATCGACCCTACATACATACTTAGAATTTGGGGAAATTGTCCTCAGGAAATGTGTCCTTGGGCATAATAAGGTACTTTGGTATTAGCTCTCAGCAGGTTGATTTCCAATTTTTGGAAAACTTCTAATCACTCCTCAGCTTAGTCAGTGATTAGGGTTTGTGGTTGTCCAAAGAATTGTAAGAAGAGCTCCTATAGGATCTACTCCGTCTTCCATTTAGGCAGAAGCAACTTTATTCATTTCAGACTGATGGGAATATACCTTATTTTTAAAATGATCTGGGTGAAAATGCTTGCCGGTTTCTCCTTGGATGGGGCCATTCCAGGGTTAAGTTTTCCTTGCTTTAAGTAAGGCCTTCAAGTAAGCAATCCTGCCCTGAATAAAGACGGAGAAGAGAGGACTTTCTTTGCTCTTGCAGAGCCATCATGGGCCTTAGAGTCAGACAGGAATGCATTCAGATTGTACCTTTGTCTTTTGCCCCTTACTAGTTATGGGACATCTTTATTAATATCTATTATTAAGTCTACTCTAAAAGTAAAGTAGGTCCTGTGTATAAAGAAGTTTACAGAATTCGGCCAAAAGTTGGTGCTCCATCAATGGTAGTAAGCACGTGCGTCCTCCAGGGAATAGGTTTCACATTACGATCAGAGGCATTCAAATCACGCAAGAAACGAAACCTGAAAAACGCACATTGTTGAAGTGACAGCCCCACAGTTGTGCTCAGTTACAACCTATGATAATCTCTGGACGGTGACGACCATAGTGTTTCTCTCAGGATGTTTCTTTCTCCTTGTGTTGCTGGGATGTGACCTTGTCCTAATGTTTTATCTGCCAAATAACTTAAGCGCTTTGTAGAAAATAAACAGCACCTGAGGATCCCTGGATGGCTCAGTGGTTTAGTGCCTGTCTTCAGCCTGGGGTGTGATCCTGGAGTCCCAGGATCGAGTCCCACGTCGGGCTCCCTGCATGGAGCCTGCTTCTCCATCTCTCATGAATAAAAATCTGTAGAAAGAAAGAAAGAAAATAAACAGCACCTACTTCTGTGTGTCTCATTAAAGCTTAATCACAAGAAAAAGCAGGCAGCCCTGGTGGCTCAGTGGTTTAGCGCCTGCCTGCAGCCCAGGGCCTGATCCTGGAGTCCCGGGATCGAGTCCCACGTTGGGCTCCCTGCATGGAGCCTGCTTCTCCCTCTGCCTGTGTCTCTGCCTCTCTCTCTCTCTCTGTGTCTCTCATGAGTAGATAAAATGTTTTTTTTTAAAAAGAAAAAAAAAACACAAGAAAAAGTCATCACTTTTGCAGGCGTACTTTTTCTGTTTTCTGGATCTCCATAGAAATGATCTCCTGTTGTCTCCCCCCTCTCCCCCGCCCCGTTTCCCACATGAGGAGGACAACGAAGACCTCAAGTGCCAGCTGCAGTTCGTGAAGGAAGAGGCCGCTCTGATGAGAAAGAAAATGGCCAAGATCGACAAGGAGAAGGACAGGTTCGAACACGAGCTCCAGAAGTACAGGTCGTTCTACGGGGACCTGGACAGCCCCCTGCCCAAGGGCGAGGCGGGGGGCCCTCCGAGCACCAGGGAGGCCGAGCTCAAGCTGCGCCTGCGGCTGGTGGAGGAGGAGGCCAACATCCTGGGCCGCAAGATCGTGGAGCTGGAGGTGGAGAACCGAGGCCTCAAGGCCGAGCTGGACGACCTGCGCGGCGACGACTTCGGCGGCTCGGCCAACCCGCTGATGCGCGAGCAGAGCGAGTCCCTGTCGGAGCTGCGGCAGCACCTGCAGCTGGTGGAGGACGAGACGGAGCTGCTGCGGCGCAACGTGGCCGACCTGGAGGAGCAGAACCAGCGCATCACCGCCGAGCTCGCCAAGTACAAGTACAAGTCGGGCGGCCACGACAGCGCGCGCCACCACGACAGCGCCAAGAGCGAGGCGCTGCAGGAGGAGCTCAAGGCCGCGCGGCTGCAGATCAACGAGCTCAGCGGCAAGGTCATGCAGCTGCAGTACGAGAACCGCGTGCTCATGTCCAACATGCAGCGCTACGACCTGGCCTCGCACCTGGGCATCCGCGGCAGCCCGCGCGACAGCGACGCCGAGAGCGACGCGGGCAAGAAGGAGAGCGACGACGACTCGCGGCCGCCGCACCGCAAGCGCGAGGGGCCCATCGGCGGCGAGAGCGACTCGGAGGAGGTGCGCAACATGCGCTGCCTGACGCCCACGCGCTCCCTCTACGCCGCGCCCGCCTGGCCCAAGGGCTTCTCCGACCGCCAGCACCTCAAGGACATCCGCTCCGAGGCCGAGCGCCTGGGCAAGACCATCGACCGGCTCATCGCCGACACGAGCACCATCATCACCGAGGCGCGCATCTACGTGGCCAACGGGGACCTGTTCGGGCTGATGGACGAGGAGGACGACGGCAGCCGCATCCGCGAGCACGAGCTGCTCTACCGCATCAACGCGCAGATGAAAGCCTTCCGCAAGGAGCTGCAGACCTTCATCGACCGCCTCGAGGTGCCCAAGGCGGCGGACGAGCGCGGCGCCGAGGAGCCCATATCCGTGAGTCAGGTACAGCTCGGCCTGCGGCGCGCCCGGCGGCGGGGTGGGGCGGGGCGGGGCCGCGGAGCCCGAGGGCGGGGCTTACCGCCCGGGCCACGCCCCCTCCGCAGTGCACCGCCCCGAGGCCACGCCCCTCCCCGCCCCCTCCGCCGCGCGCGCCTGCCTGCGCGTCCCCCCCCCCCCGCTCGGCCCCGCCCCCGGCCTGAGGCCCCGCCCCGCCCCGCCCCCTCTGCTGCGCACGTCCCCTCTCCGGCCCCGAGGCCCCGCCCCGCCCCCTCCGCGCGCACCTGCCTGCGCGCCCCCCTCCCGGCCCCGAGGCCCCGCCCCCGGCCCCGAGGCCCCGCCCCGCCCCCTCAGCCGCGCGCACCTGCCTGCGCGTCCCCCGAGGCCCCGCCCCCGCCCCGAAGCCCCGCCCCCGCCCCGAAGCCCCGCCCCGCCGCACACTTCGCCCCCCCCCCGCTGCAATCCCAAGCTCGGCGCGGCCCAGCCGGCTGCTTACACGGCACGTCCACACTCACGTCCACACTCGCACCGGAGTAGAGGAGTTTTAAGAACCGTGCATACGTGTCGGCCCGGCGGGCGTTCCTCTGCGCGTGCTCCTAGGCCGCGCACGGGCCTCCCTAGCTGCCCATCTGCAGGTGTTGAGCCAGGCTTGTAGTTGAGCTCAAAATAGCGTGCTTTGGGTTTGGGAGTTTTGTTTTGTTTGTTTTGTTTTGTTTTGTTTTGTTTTGTTTTGTTTTGTTTTTAAACGACCAAATCTCCAAGATTATTGTCTAACCACTGACACAGGTCCACACCCAGCGGTAAAGAGGGATGAGACAGGGTGTGGAGCCCTCCCGGAAAGGCACGGAGGGAAGCCAGCCCTTGACCGCTGGGGGAAGTAGCAGGATAATTATCTCTAGATTTTAAAAGTCAATCAATCAATCAATCAATCAGTCAGTCAGTCACTGCCAGCCCTCTAGGGGAGAATCTCAGGACGGGGGAAGGAGTGTCAGACTTTAAGTTGAAGCGACCCTGACTCCGAGAAATAGCCATGACGAAGGGAAGCCAGCCCTTGACCGCAAGTGGAAGTAGTAACAGGATCATTATTTCTAGATTTAAATCAATCAATCAATCAGTCACTGCCAGGATGGGGGAAGGACTGTCAGACTTTAAGTTGAAGCGACCCTGACTCAGAGAAATAGCCATGACTATCCCCCCCACGGGGAAAACCAGCGTTTTTCCTTCATCCTAATTGGTCGAGGCACAGCTGATGAGTTGGACTGAGCTGCTCTAGCCAGGTATGGGGGCCAAGCAGCCATGCGTTTTGTCAGAATTAACCACCTAAGACAGGCTTTGTCGAACGTTAACAGGCGGCGCTACCTCTCTGGCAAGCCTCCTGTCCCGTGTCCGTTGGAGAACACACGGAAGTACACCAGCATGCATGGCTTTTAAGACACGTGACAGATTTAAATTTAAAAATCAGTCTACACGCAGAAGCATGACATGAATTAACTGCCTGTTAGCCACAACCAGAAAACTCGCAGCCCCGTCGCTTAGTTTAAACCTTGCATGTTGCCCTGCTTCGCTATGGGGGGAGAAAAAGTTTTATGATGAAACTTGTTGAATCTTGAAACGTTAAAGCTTATTTTCTTCTCTAATTATGTCGAGTAGTTGGTTTTTAGCTTCCTTGCAGCAGATTTTTGAATACTTTGAGCATGTGGGTTTCCAGTTATACCATGGGGACCGGGAGGGGGGCGGGGATCAGAGTGAGAGAAAGCACTGTGCGTAATAATAGGTTTCAGATTTTGTAAATATGGGCTTAGGGGAGGGTTCTTCTTCATCTTAAATTGAATGAATGCTTAGATTAGTTTATATAAATGAAAGTGTTAAAAAATTATTATTAATTAACTCTTCTCTTTGTCTTTGCATTTACCTTCCCAGATGTTCCAGCCTATCATTTTACTTATTCTCATTCTTGTATTATTTTCATCACTTTCTTACACAACAATATTTAAACTTGTCTTCCTTTTTACACTGTTTTTTGTACTGTAAGTCTCTCATCATTTACCATTCATTGTAGTATTTTCAGTTTGTTTATTTTGTTCACCCTTCAAGACAAGAAGTAAAAGAAGTATAATTTCTGTAGTAACCAATGCTATAAAAACACTGAAGACTGCTTATTTCTTTAAAAAGACACATCTTACCACTACCAAATTCAATAAGAAGCCCACGCATTACAATATTTCAGGTAAGGAAGTAACTGTGATTTTTTTATATCAATCATTTTAATTTTTGCTTCTGTCTTTTACATCTTCATCTGTACTCTTCTTGCTAAATAATTATAACTGTAAAAGTTGATTAAATATTTCAGTTATTTCTCGATAGTTGAAAAGCTGACGTTCACAAGTTGGTCACATTTCAAAATATGCACAGATAGATTTATAAAGTATCTTTGCTAGGCGCATTGGACTAACAAGACAGTTTTGATATCTGGTTAAATATCAGCAAAAAATTATGGGGAATAAATGAAATGTGACCATCACGGAAAGTCAGCAATTTGTTGTGATGCTGATGGCATCTTGTCTAAAAAGATGTGTTTGGAAGCATGAGATAGATTAAGCCGTAGTTCATGGAGAAAATGATTCTATCCCCCCTGCTGCATTTGACCAGCTCTAAGCGAAACGACCATTTCTGCATTTTCCTATTATACTCGAACATTGGTTGCTGATCAGATTGGTTGCCTGGACTTCTGTCCTCTAAAGTCAGTTATCACACAGAACTGCTTCCAGAGCAGGGAGTAGAGTAGGGAAAAAATAGTCATTCTCTAGAATTTCATTACATTGGGATTCAAAGCCAGTCGCAGAGCTCCAGTGGGAGGTGCTCTCCAAATAGAAACTGACTTTGGTGAACCTGAGCGTCTCCCTTTCTCCTCATCCCTAAAGTGACCCAGATAAGCTCCATGTACCCAAAATGTCCTGTCTGTCCATCTTGTTGACAATTTACCCAATGGAAAGCGGGAATGCATCACTGCCACCAGGATTCAGAAACACCAGTACTGAATACCAGTACTCAGAAATGCTCGCAGTTTGGCTGGTGGATATGAAAATCTGTGGTAAAGTGAGGTATCTTGCACCTCAGCATCAAGAATGATATGTGGAAAACCTTCGCTCTATCACAAAAGTTGGTTCTGGTAACACTCTCGTGAATCTTCATCCCCCAGGATCTCCATTTCCCTTTGAGTATTAATTTCTAAAAAAAGAAAATAAGCGCCTCACAAGTAGTTGAGAATTCAGTTTGAAATAACTGCTCTTAGTCTCCATGTTGTTATTTGCATTTTTCTTTTGGGTTTTTCTGTAGTTTTGTTCCAGAGGGAGGAGAGAGCAGGAGTGGGGAGCTAACCAACAGTTGAAATCTGTCACTGTCCTTCTGGCTCTTCATCTTAGAGAGTCAACAGGCTAGATAGAACTTTATGATAAAAAAAATGAAATAATGTAAATGTTGTATTTAATTAGTGATTACCCTGTTTACTTTAAAAAAAAAAAAAACACGCATGTCAGGGAGAGCAACCACTTTAAAATTCAAAGTCCATCTCTTCGATCCTTGATCGATCCCCAGACTGCCACCGCAGAGGGACCGTTTTGGTAACAACTGAAAGAAAATGCTCGATGGCCGAAATTTATCTGAAGTGTTTTTTGCCTTTGAAGCCACATACACTCACCTGAGCAATGCTTCTCAGCTCCTTACGGACTATTTGGTGGTTTATGAGGTGTTGTAGGTGGCCACGATGACCGGAAAGCTCTGATGGCAGGAAGAGAACTAAAGACTGAAAAATCTCAAATCCTTGTCCCACCCAAATTACTAATATCGTCCCTCTGAGGAAGCATGGTGTGCAGTGCCCTTGTTCACTTCAGAAGTATCGTGGATACTCACTACTCTGTGTGGCATTAAGAAACAGGTTTCAGAATTTTAACTTTTTTTTTATCATGGGAAGAATTAAGAACTAAATATCCAGCTCATGAGTTTTCAATCCCAGCTGCACATCAGAACTCCTGGGATGGTTCAAGAATTGAGCCCTATCTTAGCAATTGACACTGAATTCTTGAATCCAGGCATTTGTCTTTTCTTGAACTCCCAAGAACCATTTCTTAGGAGTTGTGTAGAATACGCATGTGCAGCCTTCCAGGAAGGTTGCAGTCTCAGCCACTCAGGGCATGTCCACATCCTCTCTAGAGCATTTCCAATCTTTGGTATTTGGCCTTTGCCTCTAATGCCAAAGCAGTTCTAATTCCACAGGAGTGCAGTGTTAGAAAACTGTCCTTTCACTAACGTAGGTTCTAGAAACCAGCAAAAGCAGAGAAGCCAAGGGGGAATGATGCATGACAGAAAGGAGGACCAAGATGAATAGTGCGTATGTGCGGGGTCGTGGAGATGACTCTCAGAGTGGACATGTAGGCACGTGCATACACTCAATTAGAGCCTCAAGAAGACCCACCCCCCCACACACACACCCTGACAACCTGACAAATTTGTATACAGTTATCTACGCTACAAAGCTTCCCACGTGGTGCGCCACAGATCCTCCAGGAATGATGGAGGAATATCCTCCAGCTGGCTCTGCTGTCCCAATCGAGATGAGAGAGCATGTACGAGAAACGTGAGACTGTGACAGAAATACACACAGGGACCCGTTGTGTGTCTAACAATCACCGTAAAGTGGTGGCAAAATGAAATTCCGTTTTTACTCTCCTAGCACTTTCCATTGGTTGACTGACCCGGACGGACACGTAAATAGGTAACTCTAACAGGCGCTCTTACTGCAGCGTAAGAACAAACAGAAAGGCTCATGGTTGTGATTTCTTCTTATTGGACACCTGACAGCATATTGGATTTCCCTAAGCAAACAGTAAAATCCCAAGACATTCTTGGGATGGACTATACAATGAATGAATGGATGAATGAATGAATGAGTAACATACATACCTACATAGAGGGCTGCTGCGTATCCGTATCCCTCGACAACAGCTTATGGCCTGAATAAGGGAGGAGAGGCTGACCACGGGAGGTCTGGGCTCACCAAACACCAGCCTCATCCTTAGATCTCTTGTGAGGGGTTAAAGCTATGCTGGCGGCCGGGACCTTAATCGTATCGAAGAACTTCTAAGGCGTGGGCTTTATGGAACAATTCGTGAGACCCTTGAACGTCCCCCAGGTTCTCCGTACACGGAACCCTGGTGAGAAACTAAGGAGGGGAAACAGGACCGACTTAGCCACGGCTCACAGATTCTGGGGGAATTGGGGTCACTCTGGCAGCTTCTCTGAATCTCCTGAAGCAACTTACCAGGTAGTTGGATCCCAAGGGGACTCTCATGCCCTCCCTACCGCATGGCCTGGTGTCTGCTCTGTGCCTCTACCACCCTGTCAGGTGCAGTGAGAGGTGCGCCCCGAATCAGGGAAGTCAGGCCCGCCTCTGTGTGCGGGGGCCAGTGTTCGGGAGGTGGACGGAGCAAACCTGTCCCTTGCTGCCTTCTCCCTGGGACTTCAGGCTGCTCCATGGGCACCTGGCTCTGCGGTACATCCCTCCCTTACGTCACAGGCTATGGATGTGGGAGCAGAAGTCAACAGAGATGGTGCCCAGGACCTCAGAGGGAGGCTCCCCTGTGTCTCCTTCCCCTGCCCTCTGACCCCACTACTTGCTCTGTGTTGTACCAAGCTAGTTCTAAAAGGGGAACACCCAGGCTGCTTTGTGCACCGAGAGCACAAAGCCCCCCCGGTCACTAAGACAGGTGTTTTCCCCTATTTGTACCTTTGACGCTGTGCTATTTAAACACGACACTGGAGATGAATTCAAACAAGCAAGCCTTATTGTAGAAAAGCCCCTTGCGTGCACATTCCTGGGCATAGGAAGGAGTGTCTTTGGTAATTTGGCCTGGATTTAAGGGGGGGGAAATTAGCTGGTTATTTTTAAGCATAACTGACTCAAGCTCCCAAAACAAAGGAAAATTGAGTGCTGAGCCTGGAATGTGTATTGGCCTGCGTTCTGCAGCCCTCACTCAGTCTGGGTGGCAGAGGGGGGCACGGTTATTGAATCAGCTGCCAGTGAGGTTTGGAATGTCGGTTTGGTAGCTAAGCCCCAGCTCCAGATATTCCTGCTCTGTTTGCAGTTATATTCCTGCAGGACTCCTGTCCCCTTTCGTCGGGTTGGCAGGGAGGGGGTCATGCTTTGGGTCAGATGGTCCAACCGAATGCAAGGATTGAAGAAAAAGTGGGGGTGGGTGATATCAGAAAGTGAAAAAAGGTTTTCCATAGTTTCTGCTGAGGGTGTCTGAGTGGAGTTGCTCATGCATCTATGGTCACAGGCAAGACTCGTAAGTGACCGTCATTGACGGCTGGCAAATAGCACCTGTTCCTTTCTGAGGTGGTCCAACATACGGTGCCATGAAAGTCAGCAAGTCTGTTCTTTAAAGCCATGTCTACAGTACCAGCCTTCGGGGCGCCGGGGTGGCCCAGTTGGTTAAGCGGCTGCCAGGGGTCCTGGGACCGAGCCTGGTGTCGGCTCTCCGCTCAGCATGGAGTCTGCTTCTCCCTCTTCCTCTGCCCCTCCCCCCCCACTTTGCTTGCTCTCTCACTCTCTCTCAAATAGATAAATAAAATCTTAAAAAAAAAAAAAAACTTGGAAAGCCCTGGTGGCACAGTGGTTTGGTACTGCTTACAGCCTGGGGTGTAATCCTGGAGACCCAGGATCGAGTCCCATGTCGGGCTCCCTGCATGGAGCCTGCTTCTCCCTCTGCCTGTGTCTCTGCCTCTCTCTCTCTCTCTCTCTCTCTCAAATAAATAAAACATTAAAAAAAAAAAACTTTAAAAAATTTTTAAAGTACCTGCCTTCACCTATGTGTTTGCAAATGAAGAGGGCGTGAGGGGCAGAGAGGAGCTCATCAGTTTGCGCGCTGGCCTCAAATGGCTTAATTAGGGAAGAGACTTTAAGAGCCTCTTTTGGAAAGACACCTTATGGAGTCTATGATTTCTTCGAGTCAGAAAACTCAGTTCAGCCTCTAGTTTATAATTCTCTTCCTTCTTTTTCACGAATATGTGCAACCTTTGCACAATCCGCGTCGCTTCCTCCGTATCGTTAACTCCTGGGCAGATAAAATAGCTCAACTTTTTAAATAATAGAACAGCCTGTGTGTCAGCCGAAGCCAGTCATTTAGAGCTTCAGAGGGGAATGTAACATGACAGGTCAGCAACATTAATTTATTCTGGATTTTAAGCGTCTCTTAGGAATCTGAGCATCTTTCCGGGGGTGGGGGGATGCATTTATTTCTACTGAGGCACAAAGGCTGTCGCGTGGAGGGTCTTGGCCTTATTCTGACTGCTTAGCCTCCATATAGTGAAAAAAGCCACAGCAGAGCAGCCAAAGGAGGTAGTTGACAGGAAGGAAGGATCCCCCAGCCTTGGATGTCCGAAATCTCGAGTGCAAAAGCTCCTCAGGAGAAGGAACCCATGTTTCTGGTCCCAATCCTCACTTCAGAGGGGCTGTCACTTGTTCATCAGTAGCTATTCGTTTGAAGTCCTGATATTTGTAGAAAGTGGATGGATTCAGAAAAGCCAGGTCGACTCAAAATAGAAAAGAATGAACGAAGTCGCGGGGCCCTTCCTGGGCAAGACCCTCCAGTGGCAGCAGCATCGCCCGAGGCCGTGGTGTCAGGGCGGAGGGCAGCCGCTGGGATAGTGTTTTCGTCTGGTGGACTTACCGAGACACCCTGGTCCGGGCCCTGGGTCTGGCTGGCTCTGCAGGGTGCTCTGATCACCCTGTTCACAGGGCCGCCCTGAACTGCGGCTTGGGGCCTGCCTGTGTGTGCCCTCCTCCTGCGATCCTTCCCCGCCGTCTTCCCATGTCACGGTGCCACGTTGCTCTGCCCCTAGGCTCCCACCTACGCAGCTGGCGCCCGCCCAGACGGTCTCCCATTCCCATCTCCCCTGCCTCGCCCACCCCACAT
Source organism: Canis aureus (assembly GCF_053574225.1). NCBI lineage: Eukaryota > Metazoa > Chordata > Mammalia > Carnivora > Canidae > Canis > Canis aureus. Next base: position 66,664,246 of record NC_135611.1, on the reverse strand, counting down.
CCCATGAACCAGACTCTTTTCCCAAGCTCCCGTCAAAGCCTACCTGTATTTGTCGGTCCCTTCCTGTCCTTTCTGTGTGCTGCCTACCAAGGAGGGACTAGGAGCTGCTTCCTCTGTTCTGTCAGTGAAATTTCATCAAGCAGCTACAAACTGCACGTAACCCTCCCGATGATAAACCTACCATTTCTGGTAGCAGAGACAGGTGGATGGGACACTCCCGAGGAAGGTGGGTGAGGAGGGTGAGTAGGGACCCCTTGCTGGGTCTGCAAGTGGTACCAGGTAAATGGCCTCTCTCCACACTGGGCCCTGCTTTCCTGCTAGAACTTTCTCCCAGGGAGAAATGACTCGGGCGGTGGGGGGGGGGGGGGGGCGGGGGGCCTCGTGTGGTGGACCAGCATTCCCAAGGCCCTTTTCTGGATCAAGAGGTGGCCCTCCACCGGTCACTCCCTTTATTATTTAGGTTTTGTTGCCATCATTGTCAAAACCTCCCAAGTCAGGAATCTGGAAATAATATACTGAGATGCTAAAAACTAATCTGAGAACGGTAAGCAAAATCTATCTCTGATTTTAACTGGCCCCGACTCTTAAAATGTCGGATGGTTTTAAGCAGTACTTAAAAAGAACAGTGAGTTTAGGGCTGTTTCTTTTGAATATTTCTGTCATCTGGAAGGGCCCGTACATAAGCCCCATGACATGCCACCAGCCCTCGGCACAGAAGCGAGAGCCAGCACCCCATGATTCTACGGGGAAAACATCCAGTACCGGGAAGATCCCACACTCGCTGAAACACAACAGTCTAAATATGTGACTTCCATGGATGATACTCTGTGTGTGACTCTCGAAGTCTTTATAACCCGAAACAGATTGTTGTAAGAATCAAAATCCTGTCGCCTTTGCCAGCACAGAATCCAGTCTCTGTCATTCTTGGGCTAAAATAACACAGGACCAAATTTGACAGAATTAGCTGTGGGACTTTATAAAACCTAAGAAACCCTGCCTCATCACCTGATTTGAAAATCTTGGGGAAAGTTCCAGCTTTTGTGATTTTTTTTTTGGGGGGGGGGGCGTTAATTCTCTCAGTGGTTACAGTGCCCAGCAAGGCTGGGAGTGAACACTTAATTATCGTCCCTGTGATGGAATGCTGTGGGGACTAAAAGGAGAGGCTCTTTGCATTTGTCTGTAAGTTTATTTTGGGGTAGCAGACTACTCAGGATGTGGGCAGTCGTGCCACAGGTTGCATCAGGACCCTTCAGAGTTGACCAAGCTTGTTGTGAACAGGAATTTGTCTTATGCTTCTTCTGGGTCAGGATCCAATGGCATGCCTGGCATGGTTGGTGCCCACAAATATTTGCTAAATGGAGTGTTGATTGGAAGGCCCAAGACCTCTCCTGAAGAATGGAAGATAATTTTAAGAGCCAAGAGAGTTCTACTAAGCAAGTGAGATAATGAGCCATAAGTATTTTGAAAATTCCAAAAGGGGGCAGCCTGGGGGGCTCCACGGTTTAGCAGCTGCCTTCGGCCCAGGGTGTGATCCTGGAGTCCCGGGATCGAGTCCCATGTCGGGCTCCCTGCATGGGGCCTGCTTCTCCCTCTGCCTGGGTCTCTGCCTCTCTCTCTGTCTGTCTCTCATGAATGAATAAATAAATAATGTTAAAAAAAAGAAAAGAAAAAGAAAATTCCAGAAGGCATCCATTATTCTAAAAAGAAGGATTTGTTTTAATAGGTCATCCTTAATAGGCTCTAAATTTTATTATTTTTATTCTTTTGAAGATTTTATTTATTCATGAGAGACCCAGAGACACAGGCAGAGGGAGAAGCAGGCTCCCTGCCTGGAGCCCGATGTGGAACTCGATCCCAGAACCCCAGGATCACGCCCTGAGCCAAAGGCAGACGCTCCACCGCTGAGCCCCCCAGGCGCTCCTCTAAATTTTAACATGCCTAAGGATGAGTTCCGTTTTTCAGTCACCGTTTTTCTAATTTTGTCCATTTCTTTGCCAAAGGAAATAGAAATACAATACTCTCTCACCTGGTAAATATGTTTGAAGAGTAAAAGAAAAGGGACAGAAAGAAACTCCTACAAGCCAGAAGTCAGAAGCCACCCAGCCTCATACGGAGCCGGAGTTGTCATAACCTAAATTAAATAAATGACTGCTTTGCAGTGCTTCGAGTTCACCATTCCTACGAAAACTATAAATTAAATGTGCGCTGGCCGGCTTGAGGCAAAGTTGGAGGGTTTATCCCCAGATTTTCTTCAACCACTAAATTAAAATCCTTTCGTCTTTGCATTTGGACCCAAGATGTAGATGATCTCAGGACCCAGGCCTCTCTAGAAAGGCGGTCATCAGGATAAAACCTCTGCTCTTTGATTCCTGTGTTACCCTTGGGAGGCAGAGTGTCCTCTCCCTCATGTGGACTTAGGAGGAAACTGAATTTAGAAGTTGACAAGGCCAGAAGTCAACCTCTCATGCCCCAGATCCTTATCCCAGTGCTGTGTTCCCTTCCCTTGAACTTCTTGGAATTTTAAACTTCACGGCGCTCCACTAAGAATGAGAAGACGGGGATTCTGTTCCCAGCGTGGCTGGTAAGTGGCTCTGTGACCTTGAGCAGTTGACGTAGCATCAGGGCCTCTTTCCTCGGCTGTAAAATGAGAGGGTTGGCTAGAGGATTTCCTTCGGGCTGGAAAATTCTCTGAATCTAGTAACACCTGCTGTGACATCCGTGCGCTCACCGCTCCTCTTTCACCTTTCCCAAAACGTTTTGGCCTTTGGCCTAAGATTATCCTGCATAGAGACCTTTTCAAGTTCTTTTTTTAGGATGTTCCTTTTTGTTTCTGGACACCAACAGGTGCTGCTACGTGTGCTTTATGCTAAGCATTACTTTATTCGTGCCCTCATCAAGGAGTGCTGCCTTGAAGTGGGATTTGGGTGGCACCAGATACGCATGATTCTTCCAGATTTTCTCCGACACGCAGAGCACTGATTTGGGTCAGTTTCCTATCTGGCGGCGTAAATGTTTAAGTGGCTTAAAAGTAATCTGGATTATACCACACATTTGCATTTCTTGCCGTAAGGTTTTCAGCCACCGTGACACCTGCTCGAAACTGTCGGGCGCTTCAAGATCTCTGCGTGTCACTGAAGGGCTGGTGACTCCAGCGTCTGCCTGCTTATGTACAGAACGGTAGGGACTTACGGTTTTCTTAAAAGTTTTTATTTTTTATTTTTTTTAGTATTTTATTTATTTATTCATGAAAGAGAGAGGGGCAGAGACACAGGCAGAGGGAGAAGCAGGCTCCATGCAGGGAGCCCGACGTGGGACTCGATCCTGGGACCCCAGGATCACACCCTGGGCCAAAGGCAGGCATTAAACCGCTGAGCCACCCAGGGATCCCCTTCTTACAAGTTTTTGGTGGAAAGACCCAAAAGCACCTGCGCTGAATATTGATTGCCTTCTTAGGCTTTCATCTCCTGGGTATATGACAGAGCGTGGAAACCAAGCTAATACATATAAAAATCATTCAACAAAAAGGGTTGGTAAGAACTGGAATAAGTGGTAGGTAGAGGGGTGCAGCTCTCGTCAAAGTCTTCTCCGAGCTTTCGGTTCTGTGTGATTCCGGGGGGGCTTTACCATGACGAGACTCGGCTGATGCACCTGCGATCGAGAATTACGAGGACGCCGTGAGCATGGGCGTTGGAACGGATGCGACGGAGGGAAACGATAGGAGAGGCCCACACCAGGTCTCCCCTGGCTTAGCCACATACGATCTGAAGTCCACATAGACTTTAGAACACAGTCATAATCTTATTTACAAAAAGACACCTGGAAAGTGAGAGGCTTGGAGTGGGAGAGAGTGTAGGGGGAGAATGTCAGCGGGCAACTCTGTGTCGGTGCTTTGGGGCCAATCCTTCCCCCACCCCCAGGGTTTTCCTCCTGTGCCAATAAGGACAGAGCAGAAATGAGCCAACGTCTGGCGTGTGCCCGGCACTAGACGTATCCCCTCGTACTCTTAGCACAACCATATTGGGTTCCAATATGATTGTCCGTTTACAGAAGAAACACACTCAGAAGTTCACACCGATGAGTGGGGCTGTACAGTTGAAACCCAGACGATCGCTGGGACAAACGCCCCCCGGCCTCCGGTTAGAGGGACGGGTTCCAAGCCCCGCTAGGCCACACGGGCATCTTCCTGGAACCAGGCAGGGTGGTGCCTGCTCATCAGGAAGACTGGGTGAATGCGCCCTCCAGGTTCACTTGTGGTGAGGGTGAGCCCGGGGAAAGGTGTGTTCCGGGTCCGTAGCACAGGGCTGTGCAGAGCACGGTGGCCACGGGTGACCCTGCTACTGCGGCAGCTGTTGTGTGGCTCCTGCTTTGGAGATCGCGATGCTGAGCTCCAACCAGGCAGCGTGCTCCGTCCCACTGGTGCGTGTGCTAGAGCCGCCGGCCACCGTGGGTAAGTTTGGAGCTCCCCGCGAACTACCCCCCCCCCCGAAGCAGGCAACCGGTAATGCGAAAGGGAATATGCCATGCTTTTTAATGATCACCCAGAAAATGCTTCAGTCTGCAGGGCAAGACCTCAGCACTTGAGCCTTTAACTGGCTTATTTGCTGAAATACGCACAAAATTGCTTTCGATGCGCCCTTGAACTCAGTCCAACCAAGCACGCGTGTGCAAGTTCATGCACAACCTGGAAATGTTGCTGGGGCGGCATCTGTCCCAGCATCTCCAGGTAGGTCGCTTTGGCCGTGGTCTTGGGGACCCCCCGCCTCCACCGTGTACTTGGGCTGCAGTACCAGGACTGGAAGCAGGCAAGCACGTGGGTGTCTCATTGTTTGGGGTTCGGTTCCCCCCTCCCATAATCAGTATCTGATTTCGTCCGGCAGAAAGGCCTCACTCTGACAGCAAGTGGTCACAAAGACACAGGGAGGAGGTGGTTGGCCTTGACGTCCCGCTTCTGCTTTACTCGAAGACCACAAGTGTGACCCGCCTTCACACGTGTTTGGGGGCTGCTGCCCACGGGGCCGAGCTGCGTGCAGACGCCCAGCTCCTCGAGGCCCCGAGGGGCACGCACCACTCCAGCCCAAAGGAGGACCTTGGGGGCGGATAGCAAGGAGAGAGTCGTCGCCTGTAAAAAAATGAGCTGACTTTTCCCAAGAAAATCTAAAATTGGCCATTGTCATTTTGTGATATTAACAGCAGCTCTTTTGGCAAGTTTGAAAATACTGGGCTCCACGATAAAAGCTAAAAATGTCCTGGGCCTGGAGTTGTTTACGCAGAGGGTGAGCGGCTCTAAAGTTACAGAGCTCCGGTTGGCAGCGTGGCCCGAAGGCCGCCTCCAAGCAGCTGACGTCAGGGAGTCGCAGCTGCTGCCCTGACACCGAGCTGAGCAGCTCCGGGCTCTGCAAAGGGCGAGGGCTCCGCAGGGCCCGCGGGCAGCGCTCTGTCGGATGCCGGGCCGGGCCTGGCCTCCCCGGTTCTGGCAAAGAAGCGGGATCCACCGAGCTGAGACTTTTGCCTTTCCAAGGGAAAAAACAAAAACAAAAAACCCCAACAAACTGGCCGTCCTTCCATCGTTCGATTGGCCAGTGGTGGAGCATCCGTGGGATTTCTCCCCAGAGCGCAAAAAAAAAAAAAAAAAAAAAAAAAGGTATGTGTCTTTCTAGCAGTTTGAAATCAAGGGGGTCCCGGCGGCAAAGGACAGAGGGGCCGCTTCTGAACGAGGGGGGATGCGCAGGTGGAGGGGCCCCCGGGGGCCCCTGGCTGAGCTGGCCGGGTCCTGGGCAGCGGGGTGGGAGCAGGTCCTACTGCCCTCAGGGCAAGGAAGGCCCGGGCTGCCGGGAGGGCCCCCCCCCGAGGGGCCCCCCCTCCCCCCCGCTCTGGCCCCTAGGGACCCCGCCTTCCGCAACTGCATTTCTCAGACCCTGTTTCCAGTACTTTGAGCAGCACTCGGCCTGCTGCGGGATTTCACTGAACGCATTTGTCAGTGCTGCTGTGTATTCATCGGAATGAAGGCTTGTCAGGTTTGCAGAGTGAAGGTCGCGACCCTTGAGAGGGCTGGTGTTTGGAAATTACAGTGAAAAATAAGTGGGGTCCATTCAAGACGACGGCTCGCTCGCTTAGGACCAGTGCTCCTGTAGCATGAGTGGAAGCGCGCGCCGTTCGCAGCCGGCGATCTGCGGTGAGCAGGGACCTTACCGGGGCACCCTTTGTTGTTCCAGGTGATTAATTTTAGGTGCTTATTTGGCCAAGCCAAAAGTTTCTTCCAGAGGCGGTCTTTTCTAAGTTAAGAGAAGTAAAACCAGTGCGCCTGTACTTTGGAAGCTTGCTTGCTTGCTTGCTTTTTTTCTTTCTTTCTTTTTTATCTTGGATGTTTTCTAGTTTGAGTGTCTAATGGGTGAAAAACAAGGAAGGAGAGAAGATAATCAGATAAGGCAGGCAAAAAGGATTTCTTCAGAATTGCATGTAGTGGTGTCACTGCTTTGGCCCTTTTGGAACATGAGGACGGGGTGAAACTGCGAGAAATAGCCATGACAACAGTGTTCCTTTCGGCCCTGCACGAAATCAGACCGTGGCTGTCTTTGCACGATGCACCTGCTAATGAAACGATAGGGGAGGAATAAGGTCTTTGATTAGCTGAAATGATGCCGGTGGTTTGTAACAGCCCGTAGAGCTACAGTCTCGGAGGCCAGCGGGGCCTCACCGACGGCTGTTCCTAATCCCTCAAAGTTAAAGACAAGCAGTGCATCCCTGGGGCCAGTGACTCTCCCAGGAATCGTGCAATGGACGACGGTACCTACTGTGCGTAGCCTCCCCACAGCCCTTTGCAAGCTCCTACAAATGACAAATCTTTGATTATATGAAACGTAGTAGGTTTCGAAAAAGGAAACAGGAGAGCAAGAAACGAATACTGAAAACAGAAATCTCAGAGGAGGGAAGTAGCCGTAGAGTCAGGTCCCGTAGCCCGGTTTCCTCTGTCTGGCTAAAGTCCAGTCTCCAGTTGGGGTGAGAGGGGGGAGATGGTGGTGAAGATGGTAAGGACCAAAGTGTCGGAAGAATGGAGCACTCCTCAGACAATGAGGTGTTAACTGTGACCAAACTGAGGCTAATTTGGGAAATTAAAATGATTTACTGGGAGACTCCTGGGTTGTGTTCAATGCTGCTTGCTTGCAGGGCACAAGGTGAGCGGGACTGTCTCCCTCCCATCACCATGCTTCTGCTGCCCACTCACAACCCCCGGCCTTGGCCTCGGGGAAGGGGAAGCAGGTTCCATGGATTATGTAATGCCACCTCAGCGTTGGCGAAGGAAGCACGTGCATGACAAAGTGATGCGATTCCCTCAACTCTTACATTTGCTGTAACAAATTTGTATTCTGAATGAAACTCTGCATGAAGTGAAATGATACAGAGTTAGAAACACAGGGAGGGATCCAGTTAGCAGAAACCCTTCCTTCTCTCCCACATAGATGCCAATATCCGTGGGCGAAAAAGAGTGACAACTAGGAAGAAAGAGAACTTTTGTGTTTGTCTCCGTAGAGAGCACCGAAACTGAGTTTCAGAATCTGCTGAACCACTTCACCCCATGACCTCCCATTATAGAACATAACGTCCCTACAAAGTGTCCCTACAAAGTTGCCCCATTAGTTGGATTTTTTTTTTAACTATTTAAGGAGATTTATAAGGAAAGCAGTTCTTTTTTTTTATTTTTTAAAGATTTTATTTATTCATGATAGACATAGAGGGAGAGAGAGAGAGAGGCAGAGACACAGGCAGAGGGAGAAGCAGACTCCATGCCGGCGGCAGCCCGATGCGGGACTCGATCCCGGGACTCCAGGATCACGCCCTGGGCCAAAGGCAGGCGCTAAACTGCTGAGCCACCCAGGGATCCCAAGGAAAGCAGTTCTATGTAAGATTTGTCTATTCAAATTTTCATTAACAATAAAAAAAAAAAAATTCCTAAATGTTCAGCTTGCCATGGATTCTTAAAATACTTGAAAAATACCGAGGGCAGAAGAAAGTCGTTGAAAATATGGGAGTTTGCAAAATTAGATCTGCTTCTGTTCATCTTCTAATTAAAAAAAAAAAGATGAAAATCATCCGTTTTATTCCAGAGAATGAAAACATAAAGAAGGATAAATGAAGGCAAGGAAGGAGGGTGGGGAGGGAAGAAAAGAAAAAGAGGGAAGGACAGAAGGAAGAAACCAAGTAACAGGCGTTTACTGAGCACTGACAATGATTCAAAACCATGTGGGGCACTTTTATTAAGCATTCTTTCTTTTTTGTTCATGTAATCCTCACTGCTACTCTATGGGCCCCATTTTATTTTTGGAGGAGAAAGCAATAAATTCAATCATATTGTGTTTGACATTTATGACACGACTTAGACGCCAGGAAGGCAACATAAATCCTCCCCCCAAAATTGGCACAGATACTGCTCTATAGGAATTTTCTTTCAAAGGCTTGTTTTTGATCCGTGACCGTTACATTTCCTGGCACTAGACAGTGCTCTGGCCTGGAAAGGGGAAGCTCTGTAGATTGGCTCCGACCCATAGTAAGTGATGAGTTTGGCTCTTTGCAGTTAAGTTGGGGATTTTGTCCACTTTTGGGAGCATTACCTGGGTTCGTGTACAGTAAGGTTACAGGGTGCAAGCCTCAGTGAGAATTTTCCTGGATGATCTTCAGGTACATTCGAAAATAACAATAAAACAAAACAAAATAAAAAGGAAGAATCTGCCACCTTTTACCCCGTTTAGCCCTACTCTGGAAGTGGTTCAAGAGGATTTAGCAATAGAAAGGAAAATTGGAGCCCTTTGCTACATTAACTATAGGAGAAACTCTATGATGATTTCTGAATATTTCTGATGCTTAGTTCTGAAACATGAACTGTCGTAACACCTCCTTTCCAGGGAGTCTGTTCCCTTTCCACGCTTTCCTTGGTTACCTTCGCAACTACCTCTGGAGGTCTTAAAGCACTCCGCTCTTCCTAAGAAGTCCCAGGGTTAGGAACCTGTTAGGAAGCAGGATAGTATCCGCTCACAGTTCATTACATGCAGCCTCAAAGCAGTCTGCCAGTGCAAAAACAAGCATGGTCTGCATTTCCTGTGAATAGTTTATCAGATGAACTTAACGATTACTAGGTAATCAAGATTAAGGACACTCACCAAGACGAACAAAATTGTGTATATTCTTGACTATCTTCATTTTGTTAGGTCTTCATCGATGTACTTATTTTAGGCAACTGGCTCTGGCTGTGGCAGGTGCGTGTGTGGTGCCTGGTCGCCGGCTCACTGGTGTGGACGGGAGCAAAAGGTTGGGAGGATGACAGGGAAGGTGAGAAATGAGATTAGAAAACGAGCATGGCTGAGTGGATAAGATGAGACATGCTGACTTCTCAAATCTGAGATTACTTCTTTTCTTGACTGAGTCAGTCCAGTCGGAGTGCTGAGTGTCAAAGTTGTGGGTAAGAACGCCTGGAGGGTCTGTAGCAGATTGTGTAAGAGACGAATAACTGTAGATCCCAGTGTTTTCAGCCTGCTTTGGAAGGTGGAACCCTGCAGATGGCACTAACATTTTTCCATCCTTATTAATCTCTGATAATTCACTGATAGATTCATTGATAGATCGTGGCTCCAAAAATGTGTTTGGAACAGTTTATCACTTGGATATGCGTGTTCAGAACAATCTGATAAAAATAAGATTAGTCTTCAATGTGTGTCTTATATTTGGGACACGAAACGTCCAGCCATCCTCTGCCGCTACATGCTTGTGTGGGCGTCATCCGCAGCAGCAGCACCCACCCGGTCAGGAACTATTGACTCTGGGGGTGCTGGGCTCCTAATGAGCATTAGCCGCCACATGGTGAATTAACACATTTCGATCATGGCCTAGAAAACCCAAGAGCTAGACTTCCAGTACCCATGATTATCTTAGATGATGATTCAAACGTTTCAAATATTCTTTCCCACTCATTAAAAAATAGTGGTCTTTCTTTTTTTTTTTTTCCCCTTTTTAATTTTTTGAAGTAGGCTTTATGCCTAAGGTGGAGCTTGAACTCACGACCCCAAGATCAAGAGTCACACACTCCACTGACCTAGCTAGCCAGATGCCCCATATGACCTTAATAAAAATTATTTTTGAGGACAGCTGGGTGGCTCAGTTGGTTAAGCATCTGCCTTTGGCTCAGGTCGTGATCCTGGGGTCCTGGGATCAAGTCCCGCATCGGGCTCCCTGCTCAGTTGGGAGCCAGCTTCTCCCTCTCTGTCAAATGGATGAATAAAATCTTTTAAAAATATATTTTTAGTAGAAGCCAGATCGAGATTTTTTAAAGGAAAAAAACAAGGGAAAATGTTTAAGTTTCTCAAACAATTTTGCATACGGTATGTCATTTAAACTTTGTAACTATCCTATAAGTAGCCTTCATTTTAATGTAAAGAAAGTAAATCTCAGAAATTTTAGGTTTATAACAGAGTTACCAATCTCGTATTTTAAGTTGCATCTTCAGGGGCGTCTGCATGGCTCAGTCGGTCAAGCATCAGGCTCTGGATTTTGGCTCAGGTCACCATCTCAGGGTCGTGAGATTGAGCCCCATGTTGGGCTCCGTGCTGTGTATGGAGCTGCTTAAGATTCTCTCTCTCTCTCTCTCTCTGCCCCCCTCCTCACACCCACTGCACATGGGCCCTCTAGATAAAAAATAAATATTGAATAAATAAACTGCATCTTCAGACCCTAAATACACATACGCTAAATGCTAGAAATCTAATTATTTCCATCCTTGCTTAATGTAATCAAGGGTATCCTTGCAAACTGAACAAACCGTCTTCAGTGCTCTGTATTCAGTAGCCTCAGCAGCATATTCTGATATATGGTCCATGAAAAGAAAAAGAGAATGAGTGAATTTTAGCATGTGGCTCCCAGGATGGCTTTACTGCTTTTATATTTTACTTGATGAACTAAAATGATGAAACTATTTTTATGAGTGAGTTTGGTTTTTTGCTGATACATCAGTCCCAGACTGACCCCCAGCTCAGGGGTCTGACTAATACAGTAATCACATCTGGCTTGGGCTTGAAACTCTGAACATAAAATGGAGACTGCCGCCCAGCACTGCTTCACGACCTTAAGTCGCAGACACATATAATCTCATTGCATCAAAACAGGAGTAATCCTGTTGCAGCAGAATCCACCACGGTTGTGCAGATCCAACCATACAGTTGAATTTCATACTTCCACCCTTAGATAGTCACTCTTAGGTAGTCCATCTTTAGAGGAGGTAGTTGGTTAAACGAATGCTCAGTTACATCTCACATATGCATTCAGCTATGATATTGCTGTCTGATTTCAGAAAGGGCAAAAAACCCATTTGAGCAAGGGGGGAAAACCCATTTGGGCCATACTTACTTTTTGACTATGTTAGTTCTTCTGTTTGTTTGTTTAAATTAATTGAGTAGGCTCCGAGCCCAACACGGAGCCCAATGCATGGCTTGAACTCATGACCCTGAGATCAAGACCCGAGCAGAGATCCCAAGTCAGTGGCTTAATGGACTGAGCCACCCAGGTGTCCCAACTGTGTTCGTTCCTCGTAAGCAGACTCTTCATCATCTCCTCTCTACTCTTAAGTACGGTTTTCCCGTCGTTTGTGTATGTCGATGGCTCTTAACAAAATGATAGCATGCTTCCAAAAAGCAAATGGATTTGGAACTCTTCCTTGTTATGTTTATATTAGGCTTTATTTTAAAGGCAAGTGAGACCGCTTCAAATAAACCAACTCCAAGCTTCCAAGAAACAGTTAAGAAGGCAGAGACAAGCAGAAATACCCCTTCAGTAACACTCACACGGTTGCCATGGCCCTGCATAAGCAGTGGGAGAACACAGAGACCGACTGGCACAAGGAAAAGATGGAACTGCTGGACCAGTTTGACAACGAAAGGAAGGAATGGGAGAGTCAATGGAAAATCATGCAGAAGAAGATAGAGGAGGTACAGATTGATTTGTTTTGACTACATTGACACTTAAAGCTCAGAATGAAAATTCCATTTGAAATTTGTCTTGTATTGGAAACCATTTCTGTTTTCCTCGTTCTGCCTCAGGAAGGCATGTCTCAATGACATTCGCTAGACCAAAAATAGCAGAACCTTATCCAGGGGTATTGAAGGGAGTAGGCTTTTTTTTTTTTTTTTTTTTTTTTTTTTTTTTTTTTGATAGCCCGGTATGAAAATGAAGAACTTAAAATGTCCTTCTAAAATGTATCAGTTTATCATGTTTTGACTAAAGTGCCTTGGTATCAAAAGTGGGGAACGTATTTTGCATGAGCTTCAAGCACGAGGCCCAAGAGGAAAATGTAAGAAAAACATAACCGGTGGGACGTATATTAGCAAAATTACAACTGGGCATTAAAATACAGATCTTTTCCTGAGATGATTTATGAATCATGTCTACTAAAGGAAATTACGTATTAGATCACTCGGTGCAATCAAAAGGAGTGTCGTATATCAGAATGGTGGTGGACATGATATTTATTCTGGCAAAATGTGCCACATTTATTGGCGCATTTGTTAGGAAAGGGGTTATGAAAAACAATGTGCCAGGGCTCTGATACAAATAGTCATTTTGTCTCCATTAACCATCCCTCAGCCCTGGAATATTTTCTTGAAGTATTCACGTTGATGTATCTTTGAGCTGGTTTCAACTGAAAATTATTTATATTTATCTTGCTTGCCTCCAGTGACATTCATGTTGGGACATGGTTTGTGCACATTGCCAAAGTGATTCTTTAAACAGACTCCTTGGCCTTTTTTCACAGACAATCAAAGCTGGTGCTTTATGTGTTTATAGTGCAAATATTTTTCTTATTAACAGCCGTGTAATCGGTTGTGAACAAAATGTCAATTGGCACACTGCAAGGAAAAATTTAAAAAGAGTAACTGTTAAACTGTTCCATGTTACGGAGCTGAGGAGGCAGGCATGTAGTGTATGAGAATCCCCTGCTCGTACCTCTCTGGTTTGGAAATGTGTTTTGCTTACTCATGTAACTCCTTCACCTACAGACTAAGGGGGGATTAACAGGGAGATATCTATGTCAAGTCAGAATCCAAAGCTCAGGGGTCATTGGTTCCCAAAGGTTTGGAAGGCCAGATAATTCTGGCATCCGAGCCAAAAAAATTAAAGGAGTCAGGATTAGTCTGACCAATTGTTTAAGCCATGTGGCTAAAATAATCTGCTGCTTAAATCCTGTGTTGTCAAATAGCTATGCTGACAACCCCGTAGATTCTATCTATGGTAAATATCCGCCTTTTCGATTCGCAGGCATTAAACGTATCTTAAACATAGGATGGTAGTTTGTAGAAGTGCTCTTCCTTTCTGCATCAGGGAGGTAGAGGGCTGTAAGATTTTTTTCCTCATCTTGAATAGTAGCCACGGTGCTTTCTAGGTCTCTAGTAATATACAGCTCCCTCCAGCCCTGGGAGTGTGTCTGGATAAGGTGCTTCCCCAGAATACCCATAGATGATGCTCCGTAATTCCTGAACACTGGCCTCGTGCTCCTCTTATCATCCGAGTACATAGCTCTTTTCTCCTCACAGCTTTGTAGCCTATAAGAACGTACTTCTAACACGCCTGTCTAATAGGCTACAAACGAGGGTAGGAGAATTTGAAAAAAACAGGAGGAAAGTACCCTCCCATGTCACAGAGAATCAAGACATTTTTTTCCAACTGAAATTAAACACCAACGCACAAAAAATTATAAAATGCTGCAAGCAGAATAGACTGTATTTGCCTAATATATATCGCTAAGGCCTGTATATGGACTCAGACACAGATTAGTAAGCCGTGTACTAGGGAATTATAGATTCCCGCAGGTGTGCGTGTAACTTGACTCCAAGTGGTATCTTCCAGGGAGATCCAGTGTCAAGTGTTAAGATGCTAATGATCCTTCGCTCAGCCACCATCCACAATCATTGCATTTGCTATTGTGAAACCTAGATGTACGTACTTGGATTATTTGAAACCTGGAGTAATCTGGATAGAAACCCTAGAGTTCTTAGGTTTCTAGCAATTTTTTTTTTATCACATTGCAGTCTTTTCTGCTTGTCACCTTTGTTCAAATGATAACCACTGACAAGTGCTAGGTATGAAGTAACACAGTTTCTTATACAAAATAAATCTGTTTTCCATCAATAGCATTATATTATTTGCTTATCCATACCTCACTTAAATCTCCCAGAGAATTTAAGATGGTATATAAAATTTTACATAAGGTGAAGTATTTCAAAATAAAACAACAACAACAACGAAGGTGAGATGAAGACAGGAGGAAGGATCTTATGAGAATTGCATGTAGCAAGTCTGTCTTTCCAGGAACGACCGTGAAAATCAGCAGATGCATATTTCTCAATATTCAGAAGACAAAGGCAAACCTGTTTCCCAGGAATAGCACTTTTGTCCCCGATTTTGAAAATGAAGCAATTTTGTTTTCACCCATCACGCCTCAAAAAGAGGACAATGTCACCATAAGCACCCTTAGATTTAAGATGGACTTTTGAGAGTTGCTCCTTAGAGAATCTCCCAAGGTCAGCCCAAACCAGAATGCTCACAATAGCTCAGGATAAGTAATTTTATGAGAGCCAAAACAATGGATCCATGGCTATAATTTGATGCAATCCTGCGATCATGCAATGTTAGATGTGTAAGCATCTATGGGAATAAATATATACAGTATATTTATTTATATTTATATTCAGGCACCAACTATGTATAGTGCTTCTCCCAGATTTGGGTAAATACTGAACAGCAATAAATCTGTTATCCTACTCTTTGAATAATAGATGTGGTGTAGATATAGGTTGTGGCTGTAGTTATTTGCTTTAATAGTTAGCCGACAGGCTCCTTTGAAATATGCCACGCTTTCCCACAACTCAAGCCTAAAGAGAAAAGGCCACTGGCTTCCTCTAGGGGTGCGTTGTGTGAGCGCCAGCAGGTTAAACTAAACTCTCATCAAGAAATAATTTGAGATCCACTTTAACACAGATGATTGAAGCCTTAGAGTTCTGGTATCACATAGGACAGGGTCACGTTTGTTTTAATCAGGATGAGAAATCTTTTTTGAAAAACTGAAAAATCTTTTCCTAAAAAAAAAAAAAAAAAAATCTCAGCAATACCCGGCAATACGTCAGTAACACCAACATAACTTCCAAAGGAAACATCCTTTGATTGCACAACCTCCCCTCGGAATGGAATGAACTGGTGTGCTGCATGATACTGTCAACTATTTACACACTTGAGCGTTGGCATGCCGGTGCAATCGTAGACTTTTAAAACATGACTTTAATATTAGTTAAATTCTTACTAATATTAGTTAAATTCTTACTTTTCTCTGAAAGCTGTTAGAGAGCATGACCAGCAATTGTTTCAGGACGTTCCAATTTTCCAACAGTGCTTCTGCATCATCACGACATGTTTTATATAGGTGCAGGCTTATCTTATTTCTGAATGAGTTTGATTCCTGCACAGAGACATAGAAATTACCATCCAGGGGATCCCTGGGTGGCACAGCGGTTTAGCGCCTGCCCTTTGGCCCAGGGCGCGATCCTGGAGACCCAGAATCGAATCCCATGTCAGGCTCCCGGTGCATGGAGCCTGCTTCTCCCTCTGCCTATGTCTCTGCCTCTCTTTCTCTCTTTCTGTGTGACTATCATAAATAAATAAAAATTAAAAAAAAAAAAGAAATTACCATCCATACTTTGACCTACTAGAAGTAGTCCTTATGGTTCATCAGAGTTTTTCTGGCCGATCAGATTTTAGAACGCTACTCAGAGGCATGAGCATCAATACCCCAGGGTAGTTAGTATATCATGATGTGGCAAAGAGAACTCAAAATAGCGTGTTTAGTATAAAAAATATTGACGAAGTACATTAAGGGGGAGAAAAAGCTTTCTCTTCATTTTCTTTGCAGCTTTGCCATGAAGTAAAGCTTCGGAGGAAAATCAACATGAATGAACATGCTAAGATCCTCAGTCACGATCGTGAGAAAGTGATTCAAGATCAAGTGGTGGGATCTCCTCCAAACTACCCCAATTCAGGACGATGTGAATTTACACGGATGAATCACAGGGATGGTCTGGAAAGAGAAAATAAAACAGAGCACAGCTTACCCTGTGAAGGAAATCAAATGTGCAAGGAACAAAAAGCAACCAAAAAATCAAAAGTTGTGTTTACGGATCCTTTGGCCACAGATAACCAAAAAGAATGTGAGGTCTGCCCTGGTCTGAGGACTTCCGGGGAAGAGAGCAGGAGCAGTTCTGGGGCCCTCAACTCGGTAAGTAAGATTGTGGTTGGCCTAGAACTGTTTCTAAAGAAATATTTACATTTCCAAGTGCTAACCCGCTATTGCTTATATATATAAAGGCTCTTGAAGAACTTGCCAAAGTTAGTGAAGAATTATGCAGCTTTCAAGAGGAAATCCGAAAGCGGTCTAACCACAGAAGGTGGGCTGGTACATCTATGATTCTTTTATATCAGAAAGTCAAGAAAAATATTGTTTTCAGTGAATGAATCCAAACTGCCTCCTCGTTACACTTTGTTAGTGCGAATTAACGATGAGTCATTAAAAATCTGTTATCTTAGACAAGAGATAAAGGCTTTAATTGAGTTTTTCTCTGTTTACTAATTCTTAAACCAAATCTTCTCATTCTCTCCATGACTTGACTATTAAGAATACTGTGCTCTCTTGGTGTTTGGTTAAGGTACACTGTCCAGTAGCTTCTTACGTACCTCCTTCTCACTGTGAGTGTTTGGCCAGTGGAAGAGTGCACAGCTGGGCTAATAAGTTAAATATATCTTAAGATTGGACAGTGTGGAGTTTTAATTAGAGATGGTCTACTGAAAAAAAATAGAGATGGTCTACTGAAGTTTTTTATACCTAAACGTCTCTTATTTCTCTGTATTTACTATGTATATATATAATGGAGGCGTACGTAATTGTCAGAACAATATACTGTAAATACGTAAATATGTAAATACACACATATACAATGAAATCTGAAAAACTCTGTTTCAGTTTAGAAGCACCTCTATAATTATAAAAGTAAGTTTTCACCAAAAATTTATCAAATTCACCAAAAATTTATTAAAAAATAAATTGGAATTCTCTGCAAGGTAAGTAAAGGTGGATGGTTCTAGGATCAACATTTATCTCCTAGTGAGGAAGTGTGTTCCTCTTGGGAATAGCAGCAGTGTGTACCTTATTTGTCTTTGGCTCTTAGAAAGCTCAGAAAGGGTTTTTATAATGACTTACAATAGATATTTTTATTCAACCATATTGTGTGCATAATTTTGCCCTCTACCTACCCATTTTGCTTTTGCCTACCATTCTGTGTTATTATTTATCTGCACTTGATTGTACCCTGTCTCGTAACATTTTGCAAGTTGAAAACCTATAAAGAGGATTTATACGTATCCAATATCCATATGATCAATTAACTTTAACTTGGGAATTTATATTGCTACTTTATTTAGGTTGTTTTTTTTTTTTTATCGAGCTTAGGAAAGACCAATTTTCTTTTACAAATCGCACCTGGTGTAATGTTCTTTCTCCTCGCTACTCCATAAACTTTAGGAAAAAAAAAATGAAGACCTTTATTTAGCACGTAATTCAAATACGTTCCAATTTAACCTCCTGTCTCTTTCATCCTCCCCACTCTGCTTTGCGATCAGGCCCTACCAAAGGCCCTACTATTCCTCGCAGAGCCACACTATCTTTACTGTGGCTCACTTTGCCTCTATGCCCTTTACTTACCCAAAAAAATTCTTACTCTTGTCTCAAGCCCAAATGACACGTTCCGTTTGCTACCACATGTTTCAGTGAACTTTTATTTGGATTTCTGTTGTGCTTCTTAGCTTAGGATGTCATTTCAAATTCAAGGGAAGGAACTGGAGCTCACATGACATAACGAATAGGAATTCGGTGGGTAGAGCAGAGGTAAGGAAATGGTAGGAGAGAAGCTGTGGAAATGAGAATGCCAGTAGCAGACACCCAGGAGACTGCGCTGTCCGGTCTGAGTGTAAGAGCCCATTTGGGAACATCAGGGAAAGAGAGTTTGGGTCAGAGCAGGTGAGCTGTGAGTGCCACACTGAGAGGTAGGCTTTATCCTACAGTAAAAAAGGACTTGGAGGTTTTGACTTAGAGAAGTTACATGAAAATGCTGTTGGAGGAAGTTGGGAGTCCTGTTCTTATAGCAGAAGTTCATTGCCTAAGCGTGGTTTCTTTTGAGAACTCGTCCTAAATAAAACGATCGCTAATATACCGTGTTTTATAATTGTTTAGGATGAAGTCAGATTCTTTCCTGCAGGAAATGCCACGTGTAACGAACATGCCTCGCGGAGACCACATGATCAGCGATGGCCAGGGCATTCTTCCAATCAACTCGGAAAAGCAAACGCAGGAACACGGAAAGAATCTAAGCTGCACCGATGTACCCCCGAGCGGGGCTAGGAAAAAGGGTGACCTGGGTACGACTGATCTGCAGAGAAATGAAGCTCCACCGCTTCCTCCTCCGAGAAGCACATCCCGAAACTTTCCCAGCTCCTGTGCAGAACGAGCTCCTGGGAGTCTGAAGGGAGGTTTAGGCCGCAGCAGCCTGGTGGCCCCGGAGGGTCACGGTGGAAGGGGCCGTGGTCCTGACATCCTTCGGAGGCCCCGGGCGGCGCCTGGGCTGGGAGCAAATGAAGGGCAGGCCCTGCAAGGTGACATCGTGTTTCCTTCTCTGGCACCCAAAGCCAAGATAGAGGACAAGCCTGCATGTGAGGACCGTGTTGGGCTGGGCGGCCGGCGTGGTGGCGGTGGGGTCGCCGCACAGAATGGTCCCTCTGCATCCTGCTGTCCCGAGAGCTGGGAGGCGCTGGCCCCAGGTGGCCCGGCCGCCTCTCGCCCCGACGACCTTGGCTCCGCGGCCACCGAGGCCAGTGGCCCGCTTCGGGGTCTCCGCTGTGGCTTCAGGACCACCAGGAATGAGAAGCTGGCCGCCAAGACCGATGAATTTAACCGAATCGTGTTTAGAACGGATCGGAACTGCCGGGCAGCGCAGCCCCCGCCGAGCCACCGGCCACCCCCCGGGGGGCCCGGACACACCGCCCCGGGGGCCGCGGGGGGTGACGAGGCGTCCGGGGGTCGGCCCGCCGGTGCCCAGGGGCCCGTGCCCGGGGCGCAGGTGCCCGACCGCCCCGTCCCCCGCCCCGGCCCCGGCCCCGGCCCCCGCCGCCCGCTGCTCCCGCGCGCCTGGGGGCCCCGCAGCCTGGCCGGCCGCCCGCGCTCCGCCGACCCCCGCTCCAACTACGGCGTCGTGGAAAGGCTGCTCCGAGGCCACGGGGCTGCCGCTCCGGCCGCCTCGCCGGGTCCCCAGGGCCTCCGGGAGGAGACGGAGGGAGACGGAGGCCACCCCACGGGCCGGTGGGCCGCAGGCGGCACTGAGGTCAGGGGCGGGACCACGGTAGGGCGGGGGCCGGGGATGCGGGGGGCGGGGGGGGAGGGGCCGGTGGGGGGAGATGCCTGGGCCGGGGATGCGGGGATGTGGGGGGGATGCCTGGGCCGGGGATGCGGGGATGTGGAGGGGTTGCCTGGGCCGGGGATGCGGGGATGTGGGGGGGGATGCCTGGGCCGGGGATGCGGGGATGTGGAGGGGGATGCCTGGGGCGGGGATGCGGGGGGAGGGATGCCTGGGGCGGGAATGCCCGGGGGGGGGGGGGGAGAGGGATGCCGGGGGTGGGGGTGGGGGGGGAGGATGCCAAGTGCGGGGATGCCCAGGGCGGGAATGCCCGGGGAGGGGGAGGGGGATGCCCGGGGGTAGGATGCTCAGGCGGAGATGCCTGGGGGAGCGGGGATGCCTGGCGAGGGTGATGCCCGGGGCGGGGATGCCCGGGGTGCGGATGCGGATGGGGGGGGGGTGCCCGGGGCGGGGGTGCGGGGCAGGATGAGGGGCGGGGGCGGGATGTAGATGCCAGGGGCGGGGATGCCTCAGACGGACGGGGAGGCGGGGGACAGGGATGCGGGGGATGCGGGGGTGGGGACGCGAGGATCCCTGGGGGGGATGCCCGGGGCGGGGATGCCTGGGGGGTCGGGGATCCCGGGGGTGGGGGTGGGGGATTGGTGGGTTGCCCGGGCAGGGATGCCTGGAGGAACGGGGATGACGGGTGCGGGGATGCTTGGAGCCGGGATGCGGGCGGAGGGGCGGTGCCGGGTGCGGGGATGCCCAGGGGGGGAATGCCTCAGGGGGGGAATGCCTGGGGCGGGGATGCCCAGGGTGGGGATGCCGGGGGAGGGGGATGCCCGGGGAGAGGATGCCTTGGCGGGGATGCCTGGGGGGCTGGGGGGGCGAGGATGCCGGGGGGGGGGGGGGGGTGGGGGGTGGGGATGCGGACGGGGTGGGGGGTGCCGGGTGCGGGGATGCCCAGGGGGGAATACCTGGGGGGGGGGCGGGGATGCCTGGGGCGGGGGAAGCTGCGGGGATGCCTCGGCGGGGATGCCTGGGGGGGGGCGGTGCCTGGGGCGGGGATGCCCGGGGTGGGGGGGAATGCCTGGGGTGGGGATTCCCAGGGCGGGGCTGCCTCGGGTGCAGCAGGTGCTCGGGCCCAGGCCAGCCCCGCGGGCCGCCGGCCAGGGGGATGAGGAGCACCTGCCCAAAGCCCTCGGAACTGCCGGCCGCCGCCCAGGGGCCAGCCCAGCGCCCTCCAGACGTTCTTAACTTCTTGACCCTTTATTTGTGATTAAGTATAGACCTTAGGACTCTAACACCCCATCAATTCTTAAAATCACCATCAAATTCTTAAAGTCTTCTTTTAAGACTGGGAATAGGACATGATAACTTTTTTAAGGATTCTGAAATGGGACGATGTAAATAAATGGACTCGGGAACTTCCAGGTCAGATGTCTGTTGTAAGTTTCTCTCTGGAAGAAAATGTTCCAAACAAACAAAAAACCATTCCAAATGAGCGTTATTGGTCTATAGCATCCTATTCTTTTGGTGCTTATACTTTTATTATTTTAAGATTTTATTTATTTATCCATGAAAGACACAGAGAGAGAGGCAGAGACACAGGCAGAGGGAGAAGCAGGCCCCATGCAGGGAGCCAGACGTGGGACTTGATCCCAGGTCTCCAGGGTCAGGCCCTGGGCTGTAGGCGGCGCTAAACCCCTGAACCACCCTGGCTGCCCTGTTTTTAAAGAGTGTTGGAAACCTTAAAAATAACTTCTTGCACTTTTCAGTTGTTGGCTACGATTGGTTCAGTCATTCCTGGCATCTGATTCGTGTTCTTTCTCGTGGGGATTAGTCACACATATGTGACTGTAGGTCTAACACATCATAAAATAATGCCTCATAAAGTTCTCTTATTTGTGGAGCAGAAAGGCAGCACATGGGAATAAAATGATATTATAGCTTAAAATTTTTTAAGGCCATTCTTGTGTGAATTCTTAGCCTGAAAATTGCCCTCCCCAAAAGTAAGTATTCATTTTTTGTTGTTCTTTTTTTGGTCTGGTCTGTTTGCAAAAGAATACAATCTTCATTTGTTATAGGAGAAAAAGATGTCGAAGAGATTGATGTTTGCAATAAAGAACCACCCAATGATCCCTTTTAATGCATAATTTACAAAACGTTGCATGGTGACATATTATCACAATTAACTAATACGTCGAAAAATCCTACTGTTGCAAAATGCAGTGTGTATGCAGCATAGTTTTAAGCTGTGCGGGTTGCCTCCTTCTGATGTAAAAAAAATATCGTGGCTTTCAAACCGCATAAAAATACCAGTTTTATCCATTTCACTAGAAACTTTGCCTTTTTGCACAGGGTACAAATAATTACCCTGGTTTTGTATTTTTCTGTATTTTAGTTGAGTCCATGAATACTTAGGAGGCCCTATAGCTTCAGATGGCAAGTGGAAACATGTATAAAATAACCAGCTAAATATTCATGAGCTACATTTTTGCTTTGTTTGGAGGTTTAGGAGGGGTCTTCTATTATAGATTCTTACGAATGGTTCTTCATCCTCTCCCCCACCATGCTCTGGGAGCAAACCTAAAAAAAAATAGATTCCAAAGAGAGAAAAAGAAATTGCAGGTTATTGTCATAGAGATAGAGGCCACCCTCACTACCCATCTCAGATGAAAGAGCACAGGCTTTGTAAAGAAGGGCAATAATAATAGTTGTATAAAACATGTCATGGAAACTTTTTATTTTTTTTTTTTATTGCAAGAGTCTAAGAATATTTTTTTCCCAGTAAAATAGAAAGAAAGAAATGAAAGAAAAGTAAGTGACAGGAAGGAAAAGGTTTTAAATCATCTGATGATGCCCAATATAGATAAGAATTCTCTATTTGCAATTACAACGAAGTTATATTTTTATTTTTATTTTTTCAGATATCATTTTATTTTATATATTTTTTTACAGTTGTTTTTATTGAAGTTATATTTTTAAATATTTCAATGATAATTTTGAAACTTTTGAGAAATAGTAGTTCTTGATGGGGAAAAAAGATAGCATCAGATCAATCATTTGGTGATCTGTGTGCCCTTTGCTAATGACCTCTGAAAGTGCCAATAGCTTGACATAAAGGAGCATGGTTTTGCCCATAAATTGTTATATTTTTGTTTTTAATAACGCTAAAACATCCTAATATCCCACTAAGAAACATCTATAGTTCCATCGCCAGTTATCTAACATAAACTTTGAATCCTGAACTTATAGTTAGTTGTAACAAGAGATCAGTTGTAAAAAAAAAAAAAAAAAAAAAAAAAGGAAAAAAGATCAGTTGTATTAAAATTTGGTAGTGAAAAGATCTACAAGATTATCAAGTGCAATATTCCTTATTAGAGTGAGTTGCTTTTGATTCAAGGCCACAAACATTAGACAATTACCTTCTTCAGTTATCCATGCTTTTATTTGCTTGTAAATATGCTAACACGTTAACCCTGTAGTTGGGATCCATAATACGTGAAGCCCATCGTTGGTGCTTGTATAGTGAGACAGGTGTCTTCCTTTGTCTCTTAGGAATCCGTGGCAGTGAAATCTTCACATGGAAAAGGATTTTCCCGACCTGCTAGACCAGCAAATCGCCGTCTCCCATCCAGATGGGCCTCCAGATCTCCATCAGCACCCCCTGCCTTGCGGAGAACTGCCCCCAGCTATACCATCTCTCTACGATCAGCAGCATCGATGGTCTGAGTCTCTGGCCTGGATTGCTAGAGGACGAAAGTCCTAATCGCCAAACAGAGCATTCCGAGTGTTTACAGCCAATCCTGTCTCTTCTCTGTCTTTCGAGATCACTGGGACAATTTAAATCTTAACTTCCCATCAGTCTTCAGTGTTTTTAATCTATGGAATAATTACCTTCCCGTATTTTGAGTTCTTAGATCAGAATTTTTTAATGCCATCCTCATTAATTTGCCAATATGATTTAAGTTGAAACTGTACTATAATGTATATTCTAACTTTCTTGCAAGTGGCAGAAAGCAAGGTTATGTGCATGGCCAAGTGTTTGTAGATGCATGTGTTGAAATAGGAAGTATCCTAGTATGTATTTAGATAAGAAAAACGTTATGTGCTAGTGTTGACTTTGAAATTATAACATGTATACCTATGTATCTTTCTGTTTATTTAAAATTTTTGAAAATATACAGTACTATTTATATTTTGTATACCTTTTAATAGGTATCCACTTAAGGCATTTGAGGTACATATATTAACTAACCACTTTCTTGGCCCCAACTACATTGAAAAATAAGAATTATACACGTTAATAACATTTGGTAGATTTCTAAATACAACTCATAAATAGTTTCTTAACTGCTGTAAGGATGGACTAATACCATTGGTCTCCTTGTTTACTCTCTTAAATAAATAAAATTGTCACAGGTTTAATAGATCAGGCTTCTAAAGCAAACGTGAAATGTTCACAAAATTTTTTGTATATCATTCGGTAGTCTGTTATGGCTTTAACTGTGTATTTGATCCCCAGAGCCATATCACTTGACTGCCTTAGAAGCAACAGGACTTAAAAATCAACTTACTTTGTCAACTTCAGTAACAGATAACCCTTCCGGAGGATATGAAAAGAAATTCAGCTATGTTGAATTCTACTTTTTGTTCAATTATATAGCTTTTAGTTATTTGAAGTCATATTTAGAGGTAAGTCATTTGCTTTTTCTTTTAACTTTCCCCTAAAATTAGTAGGTAAAAAATTCACTTTTTTATTAAACGAGGAAGATTAGGAATGTATTTCATTGAGAGCCGAATTATATTTCCTCTAGTGTGCTACATAAAAAAAAAAAAAAAAAGAAAAGCCTTAAACTAAACGTTGGCATCCATGAGTAGCATGAGGAACAGAAATGTGTATTTTGGCCACAATTCGCATACAGTAAACACTTAATATCTATGTTGAGAACTGAAGGAAGTATGAATGTTGAAGTGCTTGGAATTCCACGCGGAAGATCTTAGAAGCAGTTTTGCTCTCCACCATCTCTCTGTAAAACCAACTTTGTTATTAGATATAAATTCTATTTGAGCTTTTCTTTTATTGCTGGAAAGGTTAAAGTCTTGTAACCTATATATTCAAAGACCTTCTTATGATACATCCTAACAATTAAGAGAAGTTATTCCATTATACATCATGACTTGAGGTAAAGTAAATAATTTCCAAATCCCAGACTGCCTTAAAAGACTCAAGACTGTTGCATGGTGATGGACATATTCGTACTTTCCAATAAGGAGAGTTTGTAGGAATTGAGATTAATTAAACTTCTAGAATATGAGGTTGGAGCGAGCAGATGATAAGAAGGGGCTATAGATGCACTCTCTTTTGAAATAGTTTGAGAAGAATGAGTATAAACTCTTCTTTACATGTTTGGTAGAATTTCCCTGTGAAGTCATCTGATCCTGGACTTCTGTTTGTTGGGAGTTTTCTGGTTACTGATTCAATTTCTTTGCTGGTAATTGGTCTGTTCAAATTTCCCATTTCTTCCTGTTTCAGGCTTGGTAGGTTATATGTTTCTTGGAATTTATCCCTTTCTTCTACGTTGTCCAATTTGTTGACATCTAGTTTTTCATAATATTCTCGTGTAATTGTTTCTATTTCTATGGTGTTTAGATCCACTCTTTTCATTCTTGTTTCTTTCAGGAATATTCTTGTCCATAGGAAACCTATCAGAGAAAAGTAACCTAGACACCAAGAGATGGCACTTACATGCTTTGCATCTAGAAGGGACGAGGGGGGACCCAGGGAAGTGGTAGGCTGTGGCATGCAGTGATGGGCCCACTGGGAGGTGCTGCTATGTTATATTAGAGAGACTGCCCAAGAATTGGGCAACAGAGACCTGCTCCCCTCCATCACTGTATTGCAGGTAGTCTGCTGTGGCTCTGTGGTTCCTACCTTTAACTACAAGTCAAAATATTGAGAATCTCTTTTTAAAAAATTAGATTCCTGACCTCATCCCATAATTACTAAAGCAGAATTTCCAGGAGTGCAAAGGGGGATCTGGAGCCTTTAATTAAATAGTAACAACAGCAACAACAAAAAGAAAGCAAAATATTTGATGGTTAGAGATATTTGGAAGCAGTGAAATCAATAGATGCCCAAATAGATGGGTACCACTGGGTAGTCATGTTACTTCCCTGGGACTTGCTTTTGTTACCTGTAAAATAAAAGGGTTATATTATCGGGCATACAATTTTAAGTCACCTTTTCTATTACTATTTGAATGAAGCAGTGGGACACATTTTAACATCTTCCTATGTTGACTAAAATCATAGACTATTAGAGTTGGAAAAAAAAAACAGTATCTAGTCCAACTCCTTGATTGTAAAGATGAAAAAACTAAAACAAAGATTATTGAAATATTCTGTTTTCTCTTTTAAAGTATTTTATAATTTTTTATGGAAAAACCTATCAGGTAAATGGAAATTATCCTTCAAAAATATTTTTTTATGTATTGTGATTTTTAACTGGTAGTTTTTCTACTTTGGATGGGCATTTTCTTCCCAACCACACACCCTTCATTTTGCCGTCATTGCTGGATTCAAGACATTTGTAAACGTTTCAGAAATATTTGATTAGAAACACTTGTATTAATAGAAGTTTTGCTGAGCAGACTTTTTGGGGGAAAACTCTAATATCAAGTGAGGGGTCTGATCTCAGAAAGGAATAAGAACAAGGCAGAAAAAGTGCTTGAGTTTTTGTGCATGTGTGTGTGTGTGCGTGTGTGCTTGTGTGTGTGCGCACACAACCCTTGCACGAGTTCTCTATGTTGCCTTATCACCAAAGCCAAATATAAAAATAGAAGTTATGTTTGCATAATTCATTTATAAAAATGAACCTTAACTTTCATTTGTTTTTACATAGTGAAGATGGTTAGATATTATCATGCATGATTTACCTATTACAGAGAGGATTTAGCCAGATTTCCTGTCATCCTGAGAAAACATCTGGATCTAAAAAAAGACAATCTGCTTCCCTACAGAGATTTTTAAAATTATTTTTAGGCACATTTGCTGATGAACAACTACTTGATATTAAAATCTCCTTCAGTGATTGGAAGTTGTCAAATAAAATAGGTGTGGAAACACCTGCTGTGGCATGTGTGTACATTGAGAACATTTTGATTTTCCTCCTTTTCTATAGTGGTCTCCAGTAAAGCTGAAAGTTTTATAAAGTCTAAAATCAAATATGTCCACAGTTCGACCTGGCTTCTCCTAAAATAGCTCTAGGTAATAAAATCTAAAAGCCAAGCCTGCATGAATTCCTGCACCTGGCCCCACATCACCCCAAACAGCTCCTCACGCTGTGATAACCACTCTGCCC
Organism: Canis aureus; assembly: GCF_053574225.1. Lineage (NCBI taxonomy): Eukaryota > Metazoa > Chordata > Mammalia > Carnivora > Canidae > Canis > Canis aureus. Next base: position 66,637,417 of record NC_135611.1, on the reverse strand, counting down.
ATTTAAACTGCTTATTGAATCTGATTAATTTGTGTTTGAAAAAAAGGTTACTCTTCTGAAATTTGCCTTTATATGTGACATTAGCTTAATTATGTTAGGTAGATTCAGATTTCTATTATAGTATTACTTTGCTTCAAATTCTGCATGTTTCTTCTTAAGTAGCAAGTATCTTTATTGGAATGTACAGCTAGGACTTCTTTGTTTAATATAGTCCAGAATAAGCTCTTTCAAAAAATGGGCTTCATAAAGTAAAAAAATTAAAACAATAAAACCCCAAATAAACAAAAGTGGGGGGGGGCAGCTTTCAGGCAAGTGTCTACTCAACATTTTCTACTATAGGAATTTTTCTTATCATAAAGAATAATTTTAGTTCCAATGGGAAAAAAGACCAAAACACTTAAAATCTGAAACATATTGCAGTGACCTTTTGATTCCAACATGCATGACTGGCAAATTCTGAAAAAAGATTCTTCTTATATGAAGCTATGATGGTATGTAGAAATGAGGGAAGAGTCTTGAATAGGAAGGACCACAAATGTCATACAGAACAATCTCATGGTAAGGGGAAAAAACTTGAAACTCAGAGAACTCTGTATGACTGCCAAGATCATAAGGATGGACCCCACGTGGGCTCCCACACCAGAGTCCTGCTTCCCTCTATACCTACGCGCATCTATGACCTGATGGCTTGCAAAGCACACTTAGGTTCTTTGACTTGTTTACTTCTTCCAACAAACTTCAAGGCAGCCTTTGTGATTTCTAATTGCAAATGGAAAAATTAAATAACCAAGATAGTAAATATTTCTCAAGATAATACTGAGAAATAAAAAAAAAAAAAGATAATACTGAGAAATAAATAGGTGGTTCTTCAGACTCCTGGTAATTCAGGCTCTTTTCAAAAAAAAAAAAAAAATGGAAGAGGAAGCAAAGAGTGAACAGTTCTTTTTCACGTACATGTTATGCACAACAATTAGGCTATTTTTGCCTTTCCATCTCCTTACCCAAAGTTCATCATTCATGAATTCTATGGTTTCAGTGGTTTCAAAAGATACTATTAAAGAAGTCATGAAGAGGGCTCACTTTATCAAAGTATTTTTCATTTTTTGATGCCTATGCTCTGATATTGTATAAAATCTCTACATGGGCCAAAATGTTGAAGGTAAACTAATAAGTACCCGAAGCAATCCTCATCTGTAGTACCAAATGAATCCTTATCTCCTCACCCTTCAAAAGAATTACAGGAAATCTCCACACTATATGGCTTAAATGTACTCCAGAATAAACCAGAACATTTCCCTTGGAGCTTGCAGTTATTTCCAACTTATAATCTTTCTCCAAAACAAGTTGTATCTGCCAATTTCTTTTTGAGGCTTTTTTCTCCAATTAAATTATTTACTTATGTAATTTTATAAAAATCATTAAACAAATTCAATCCAGCTGTTTGGGATCTGCAGATTTTTTTTTCTATATAATGTTCAGCCTCAAAATAATGCTAAATCATCTAACCTGAATTATATATATATTTATATATTTAATATTTGCACAAAATTTTGTTATAATTAACCCAGTTTTAAAACTCTCTGAATTAATGATATCTGGAGTGAAATAGTTAATGTCCAGTGAACGCCAGAGAACCTTTTACAAATATTTTTTTAAAACAAGTCACATGTTAGAGTAAAAGGGAGCAATGGTCTCTATATGTGAAAATTCAGGAGATAAATTATTGGGAATAAAGACTCTTCCAAAGAGATGCCAGGCAAGGAGAAAGGAGCTAAGTACATCACCTTTTTAAAAAGGAAGCTGGAGTTGGCATAGCCCAGGGAGCCAAAACTACATGAATTCATGACTTACTCAGCTCATCCAAAGCAAGCACTAGGTTTTCCTGAGTAAATGGGGCCTGGGGAGAGCCCAACATCAAAGACTCCAAGGTACACCATGCTCAGGATTCTGGCAAGTGGTCATCTTCAAGGAGATTCTTCAGAAGGCAGCTAAGGCCCGAAGCTGAGGCCAGGGCCAGGGTAGGAATGGAGTGACCAGGGAAGGAAATTGTCAAAAGCAAGATACTAGACCAAGAAGCCTTGTCCTGGGGACCAACGTGTGGGAAGGTTAAGAGATGCAGCTAGAGGTAGGGCAGGACATTTCCACTGGGAATAGGAACAGAGAGGTCTTCACCAGCACACCAAATCTTCCCCGAAGTTGGGAGCCGAGGAGACTTGGATAGCAAGCAAAGGACACATTAATGGCTAGTAGGCAACTATCACTGTAACCACCACAAAGCTGAAATAGATGGGGGTTCGGCACAGCTTGAGCTCTCGCCTGGAATATTTTGAGGAACTAGAGTTGAGAGGAGGCCACCAGAAAACCTGACTGTGAGTAATTTGAAAAGAGGTGGTGGCATGTGGATGGATATATTCCTTCTCCACGTCTGCTTTATTGTTTTCTTGTGACTGTATCATAGGAATCTAAAACCTTACCCAGACAGTCTCATAAAACAAGCCACCCATACCTTCCTATAACAGACCTTAAGAGCAAAATGAGGTATCCCAGAAATGGAAAGTGATGTTTTTCTCCAATAGTAATATAAAACAAGCACATAATCAAAGAGGAAGCCCATTTTTAAAACTTAGAAAATCACACAAAATTGTATGTATGATGTGGGCGAGCATAGGGAACACCCAAATTGCTGAGAATAGAATTTGGTCTCAAGGAAAAAGAAACACAATGTGATTACAATTAGAGGTAAAACCGAATCAGCTACTCCACGCTCTCTGAATGGAGAGGAAGTGGGCTGCACGGCGCCAAAGAAAAGAGAGCAAGAGAGCAAGCGTGTTTCATATTGTTCCACTGCCATCCAGTGGAAAAGGCCAGGGTCTGGAAAGATGAAATTCCTGACCTCGGCCTACTCTACGCTGTCTTGGGAGTGGTAGGCCCCCCGCAGACCCATCTGTAGCACAGATAGCCCTCAAGGTCACCCAGTCCCAGCAGCTCACTTTGCCCCCTTGCACCCAAACAGCCTTCAGATTCTCAAATTAACCACCTAGGTAATTCCAGAAGTAAAGGAGCAGCTAGGTCAGTGTTTCTTTGACTCCGTCAGAAAATACTCTAATAGAAAAAGAAATATGTTTCCCAAGGTCTGGGATGGTGTCTACAATTCTTGAATCTTGGGGATTTTAACTTTTGAACATTTTTCATCTCTTAAACAAGGATATTTTCTGCTTTATTCACTGATTGTGCCAAGCCCTTAGAAAAGTGTCCGCAAGTAGTAGGCTCAATAAATATTTGTTGAATAAATTAATGCAATTTTTTAAATGCCTTCATCATTTGCTATCAGGAAAAGCTAAAGATTTTCCTCTGTGCTTCCCTCTTTAATCACAGCTGGTAATGTATTTATTTCATAAAACTGAGGCAATCTGAATTCACATGAATAGAAATTTCTTGTCACACTGTCATCGTTTTTTGAGATCATGAGTCCATTTAAAAATGGGCATACAAATCAAAATCGTTTTTCTTATTTTTTTGCAAACATTAGAAGCATAATAAGGTAGGAAATGCTGGCTGGTGAAAATTTTAAGTATCTTTCAGCTGAAAAGTCAAGTGACTCACATCATAGGAAATAAGGTAAGAATGTCTTTTATTGTCTTAAGGGGAAAATAGTTGAAGGGCCTCTTTTTCTTTTCTTTCTTTCTTTCTTTCTTTTTTTTTTTTTCTTTTGGAAAGGCAGAAAGACTGCCACATACAGCGTCTTATTTGGGTGTGTCTGGGATCTTGGAAGCTCGACTACCCTATGTTCTCCTACAGATGGACCTTGAGAGCTTGCTGGGAGGTTCAGAGCACGGCTACTCTCATACCCTGGACTGGGGGCAGGTCCCCCTCTGTAGTGCAAGCTCCTCCTCTTTGACAGACCACCAGCTTCAGGAGAGACGCACAGGGAGAGGGAAGGGGGAAGGGGACACAGCCTAGGCAGCCAGATCAATACAACCAACCCTGGGCATCAGTACAGTGACAGATGTCACAGACAGATGGGCCTTACATCCTGAAGGGCCCCCTCGAAGAAAAAAAAAATTACACGGGGTAACTTTTATCACACGTAATTGAATTAAGTTTCCAAAATTACATCCATAAAGTCAGCTCAGCACAGCTCGCACACTTTCCTTCTGCTGTCTTGTCACATCCAGCGAAAGCTTTCACAATTCCACTCCTACAAACAATTCACCCTTCGAGCGTTCTTGCTGAATAAGCCAACTCTGAGAACTACTGTTACCATTAGGCAAAACCGCAACTCATCGTTTTAACCCATTGTTATAGCGATTTTTAAATTCTCCGTTAAAAAAGAGTAATTTCACCAAACGGAAAATTCGATGAGCATTTTTCTCTGCCTAAATCAGCCCCTACGTATGTCAAAGAGCGAGTTTTCAAACTCATTTCCCATTTCCTTACGAATGTATCTCAAAAGATAAGCATCTGAATGATTACTCCTGCAGATTTACAAGGAAAGCCAGCATTGTTCGCCAGCTCGTTAATATGCAAGGAAAATCAAAAGGCCAACTCTTTGAGAAGGGATATTATTGATAGGCTGCCACAGGGCTGCTGGTTCATGCAAAATACGAAAGGGTGACTTTTCCCACCCATGTCAGCATCATGGATTTGTTTCCCTGTGTGCATCCATCAACAGGTCTTCCTCCACTCATTGAAAGCAATTCCCCGGGGAACCTGGGTGGCCTAGTTGGTGAGGTGACCGACTCTTGAGTTTAGCTCAGATCATGACCCCAAGGGTGGTGAGATGGAGCCTCACCACACCCGCCATGGGGCTCCACGCTCAGCCCAGAATCTGCATGTCCATCCCCCTCCTCTTTCACCTTCCCTTCAGGCCTGTGAATGCTTCCAGGGGCATGTTCTCTTTCTCTCTCTCTCTCTCTCTCTCTCTCTCATCTCTCTATCTATCTCTCAAGTAAATAAATAAATAAGTCTTTTAAAAAAATTTTAAAAAGCAATTCTCATGTATCTTTTAAAAATTATTTTTACTGGCTTCTGTACTATAAATTATCCTTTTAAAAATTAGTGGACAAAAGCGAATAACTGATCCAATTGCTGAATTATTAGTGTCCATGCTTTCTAACTGAAGATAAAGAGCAAGGTCAGCATCCATCTCTCAACCAGTACATTCTAAGATACTCTTTTTTGCGGTGTTAGAATTATGGAGCACCAGTCAGTAGGAGTATCATCTTTTTCACCTCTTTTCAAGGTCCCAACAGATTTGACCATCGCCGCAACATAGAATTTCACCAAGTTCTTTTTTTTTTCTTTAAATTGGCTTTAAATTGATCATCAAGCAATTTTGTCTTTTTAGCTGTCCTTTCCATACCTAGCCAATAGTGCTGTTTCCTTTGTTGGCACAACATTTTCTGGTTCTTTGAATAATTCACTGTTAATGTAACCGCCAAGAGAGCAATGATGGTTTATGCAATTATTCTCAGGGTTTTATCCACTGAAAGACACAAAGGATTAGACATGTGGCAGGGCTGCAATATTGTAGCTCATGGTATAACGATGCCCCTAAGTGTATCCTACTATTTTGAGGTGACAGCTATCTACTTCCAGTCCAGTAGTGAAGAGAATGGTGTATGACCTTTCTTTACCACCAATTTCACTGGTCAGATTGACTGCTGACTCTTCGTTACCCAATATCCAGCTTGTGATCCAAATTTCCTGTATTAAATTAAATATTTCCCATTGCAAATATAATCTTAAAATCATTGTACTTTAGTATATCCGTGGAAAAAGTGGTAACATCATCCACACAAGCACAGACTTGTGGGGTACGTATGTGCTATCAGCAGAAAGTAGAACTAAAAGAAATCAAGCCCTGGTAAGTAAAATATATCATGAGAATAATTGTGAGAAATCCTTACTCTGTTTTGGAATCAATGACCTTCCCGGCTGGCAGCAGAGGTGTGGTGGTTTAATCTAAAGTTTAAAAACAAACGCTGATTGCTGCAACAACAAAACAATTTCAAAAAGAAAACAGCTGTGCAAGTCCCTGACGACACACGAAGAAATCCCATTTTTAAGCTACTCCTAGCAGCCAGTGCCCTGAGAACCCTTAGCACACTTCATTCCCTTAGTAGCACGTCCAGATTAATTTCTTAGAGTTGCAATATTGACAGCACTTTATTCCCTGCCCCCCAGCAGGGAGTTCCTGAAATTTTCAATCAACAATTGGGCATGACAAGGTTATGCTTTCTGGGGTTTACATAAAATCAACAAAATATCCACCAACCAAAAAAACGTAGATTTTTTTTTTTGAATTTTCATTCTGTTGGCAAGTAGAAAACAGTTTCTTATGCTTTTTAGTTTGAAATAATAAGAGACTCATGGGAAGTTGAGAAAAAAGAATGAATCCCATGCACCCTTTGCACAGTCCATCGTGGGTACATTGGTACTTGACTGTTTTAAAACCTGAATTTAAATGAATGTTTTAAAACAAAAATTCATTTGTGTGTGTGTATAATTCTATCCGTTTTTCCATGTACAAATTTGTAGAGCTGCCACTACAATTGAGATACAGATGTTTTCTGTTATCTTACAAGAACTCCCTTGTGCTACCTCTTTGTATTTGTCTCCATCTCCCTTATTCCCCCCATCCCTGAGCGCTGGCAATCACTAATCTGTCCACCTCTGTAGTTTTATCATTTCGAGGATGTTATATAAATGGAATCATACAATATGCAACATTGTGAAATTAAATTTTTTCGCTAACCATAACTTGTCTTTGAGGTCCATCCAGTGTCTTGCGTATATCATAATTTCATAAGCTTTTATCACTGAGTCGTGTTCTGTTGTATGAACATACTAGAGTTTGCTCAACTCTACAACTACCGAAAGGTATTTGAGTAGTTTCCAGCATTTATTTCACTATATAAACCACTCTGAACATTGAGGTACGGGTTTTTGTGTGGACATAAATTTTCTCTGGGGTAAATGTCCCCAAAAGAGGGCAATTGTGGGATCATATGGTAAATGCATATTTCGTTTTGTAAAATCTAGAAGACCATTTTGCTGAGTGGCTGTGCCATTTTATATTCCCAACAGCAGTGTGTGAGAAATCCAGTTTCTCCCTATCCTTACCAATATTTGTAATTTGTTTTTTTTTGAATTTTTATTTTAGACGATCTAATAGGTATGTCATGATATCTCATTGTGGTTCTACTTTACATTTCCCTGCTGTACCAGAGTGGAGGAAACCAGAATGCCACCTGGCCTACCTCCTGCCACGTTGGTCTACCTTGATGCCAGGGCGGGGTCAAGGCTCAGCTCCCACTGGGTCCTGATGACAACACAGTGGGTGGGAATACAGAGTAAAGACCAGACCAGCTTGCTCATCCTTGTTCTGCTTCATCAGTGCCGGTGGGGGTGGCATGGGGGGGGTGGGTGGGATGGAGGCTAGCTCCCAGCTGGACCCCACGAACACTACTGCTGACAGGAATATCAGACCATTGCAGCCTATCTCCATTGAGTAGAAGGTAGAATTGGCTCCTCACTCATCTCTGCTCAAAACCATGGAATGTGTGCTGTGGGTGCGGTGGACAGAGTATTAAATATTGCATTGCTCGAGTATGCTAGGTATCATCCAAAAGGTTTTCTGTTCTGGTAAGTTGTTTCTTTCCTGATCCTCTGACCAGGGTGAATGGGATTTTCTTGGAGTTCTTTTTGTTTGTACCTATTGGTGGTTCAGGTTTCCCCAGTGCCCTGTCTGGGATGTATGGAAGGCAAAAGGACAATCCAGGGAACTCAACTCTGATTCACGCCTCACATCTCAGGGTAACTGGTCACTTTTCTGTCTTCACCCCAACTTTTGAGACTTCTAATATTTGTTTATAGTGGTTTATGTCCAGGGTTTTTAAAGAAGAAGGTCCTGAGAAGGTTGGGCTATTTTATCCTGGCCAGAACAAGGCAGTCTTCCACAAGCAATTGCATTTTTATTTTATAATAGCTTTCTTGAGATGTAATTCATATGCCATACAATCCACCCTCTTAAGATGTACAATTCCATGGTCTTTGGTCAACCATAACCAGTATCTAATTTTATAACATTTTCATTATCCAAAAAAGAATTCCTAGACTAATAGCAGTCTATCAGCCTATTTGAGGAGCTGCCAAATATTTTTCCAAAGTGGCTTCACTATTTTACAATCCCACCAGCAAGGTATGAGGATTAAAATTTCTTCACATGCTTGGCAACACTAGTTATTGTCAGGTTTTTTAAATTTTATCAACCCTTTTTGAATTCACATCACCGGATATGAAGCAGTATCTCATTGTGGTTTGATTTGCTTGTCCTTAGTGGCTAATGAAATTGAACAGCTTTTCATGTGCTTATTGGCTATTTGCATGTATTCATTGTAGAACTGTCTGTTCAAATCTTCTCCCAATTTCTGATTGTGTTTTTATTGCTGACTTGTAAGAATCTTTCCATATTCTGGATACAAGTGCCTCATCAGACATATGATTTGCAAATATTTTCTCTTATTCTGTGTGTTGTCTTTTTATTTTCTTAATGATGTCCTTAGAAGCACAAATTTCTTAATTTTGATGGAGCCCATTAAGATTTTTTTTTCCTTTTAACACTTATGCTTGGTGTCATATTTAAAAAAATAATTGCCTAATGCAAGGCCATAAAGATTTACTTCTATTTTTCCTTATAAACATGTTGTTGTTTTAGCTCTTACACTTAGGTTTATTATTCCTTTTTAGTTAATTTTTGTATATAGTGTGAGGTAAGGGTCTAAAAGTACATTATTTTGCATGTAAGTACACAATTTCCCCAGTATCACTGATAAAAATTAATTAACCATATATATATGTTATATGTATAACAGTTTATTTCTTTTTTTAACAGTTTATTTCTGTACTAGTAATTCCATTCCACTGATTTGTATTTCTAACTTTATGCCAGTACCAAACTCTCTTGACTACCTTAGCTTTATAGTAAGCTTTTGAGTTCCTTACATTTCTAGATGAATTTTGAGATCACCATATCCATTTATGCAGAAGAAGAATGTGGCTAGGTTTTTTGTAGGGATTGCATTAAATCTGTGTATCGATTCGAAGACTATTGCCATCCTAACAATATTATGTCTTCCAATCCACAAACATATGATGTCTTTCAATTTATTTAATTTCTTTCAATAATATTATATGGTTTTCAGTGTACAAGTCTTGCACTTATTTTGTTAAAATCAACTCTAAGTATTTTATTCTTTCTTTTTTTATTTTTTAAGATTTATTTATTTACTTGAGAGAGAGAGAGTTGGGGAGGAACACAGAGAGAGAAATAAGCAGACTCCACGCTGAGCATAGAGCCTGATTCTGGGCTCAATCTCAGTACCCTAAGATGAGCCAAACCAAAAGTTGGGCACTTAAACAACTGAACCATCCAGGCACCTCATGCTTTATTTTTTTGATGCCGCTTGTACATGGAATTGTTTTCTTTTCATCTTCAGATTGTTCACTACTATTGCACAGAAATATAAATTTATTTGTGGATATTTTTCTTGTATCCTGCAGTCTCCCTGAATTCATTTGTTAGTGCTAACATTTGTGTGTAGGAGGAGGTAGGATTTTCTATATACAAGATCATAGCATCTGGAAACAGACATAGTTATACTTCCTCTTTTCTAATCTGGATGTCTTCTATTTCCTTTTCTTCACTAACTAACTTGGATATCATCCAGTACAATGGTGAAAAGGAGTGGCAAGGGTGGACGCTGGATGCTTTGAAAAGCAGGGAAGGTTTTAAGCTGATTTCCATGGGAAAGTTTTGGAGCTTAGTTGTGGCAAGATGATACTGATATGAATTTTCTAGGCATAAAACTCTACAACCTGCAGCTCAGAAAAAAAGTGGAACAGTGTCCAAGTCAAAAGATTTTGGAGCAAAGAGGAAATTATAGCTTAGATAAGGGTAAACCAACAAAGCAGTAGTAAACTAATAATAGAAAGATAGAGAAGTCAACATTTAGGAAAATAAAAGCTAATTATCAAATAAAATATTTTCCACTGTAAGTATAATAAAGCTCATATAAAATTTGGCATTGTTGAAGAGATATAATCAAAACACAATGCTTTCCCAGCCCAAAACAGTAATGGAGAATGAAAGCACTTTTATTAACGAATACTAGGTAAATAAGAATGAATATTTTAAAAGTTTTGATGTTGCTGAATTGCTAAAAGTTATATTTCTAAATAGCACAATTTTTTTTAAATTTTTATTTATTTATTTATGATAGTCACACAGAGAGAGAGAGAGAGAGAGAGAGAGAGGCAGAGACACAGGCAGAGGGAGAAGCAGGCTCCATGCTCCGGGAGCCCGACGTGGGATTAGATCCCGGGTCTCCAGGATCGCGCCCTGGGCCAAAGACGGGTGCTAAACTGCTGCGCGACCCAGGGATCCCATAGCACAATTTTTTTTTAAAGGTTTTATTTATTTATTCGTGAGAGACACACAGAGAGAGGCAGAAACACAGGCAGAGACAGAAGCAGAGGGGAACTCGATGAGGGACTGTGGGGAACTCGATGAGGGACTCATCCAGGGACTCTGGGATCACACCCCGAACCAAAGGCAGATGCTCAACCGCTGATCCGCCCAGGTGCCCCAATAGCACAATATTTTTATCCAGTAGTTTGTCTTCCTCTTGTTCTTCAAACAATTGTAGATTCCTAGGATTTTTTAAGTGACTTTTAAAATTCTTTCCTGTTCTGTTTTTACTTATTTATTTATTTGAGAGAGAAAGAGCATGAGCAAGAGAGAAAGAGCATGAGAGGGAGAGGGAGAAGCAGACTCCCCGCTGAGCAGGGAGCCTGACGCGGACTCCATCCCAAGACTGTGGGATCATGACCTGAGCCAAAGGCAGTTGCTCAACCAATGAAGCCACCCAGGCACCCCTCTTCTTCTTGTTCTGATTAAATACTCTAAAACATTCAAAATCATTGGGGATCATGGGAAAAAATATTCCTTTTATTTTTCCCCCTCCTTTTCAGAAGAGCCCAAACCTATTTGCCCTCATTGGAAGCACAGTGAGACACAAAAATAAATTCAGCACAGTAGTAGCTATCAAAGATAAGAGGAGAAAGATTCCTTGGTGAATTTAAGGTTGCCTTCTACTTTGAAGCCTTAATGAAGGCCTGTAATGCTGTTATACTCACATAAACAGATTGTTCAACTTTATGCTAATAACCAATGATGGCCTTTGAAGTAATATATTTGACTATGTTATATATTTTTCTTGCTCTGCTCCAGACTCACATTTGCCCCAGGGATCTGTGAAACTAAATCCTGGCAACTACACTTACCTGAGTCTCTGAAGCAGCCACTGATATCCTGTGATCATTGGGTTAAAAAAAAAAAAAATAGGTCCATAAAACAACGCATCTTTTCTCTTTTTCTCAACCCCACCTCAAGCTCTTCCACTTGTATTAGCTGTTTGAAAGCTCTAATTAAAGCCACCGTGTTTTGATACACAGCCAGCCCCCAGTAGGCTGAATTACAAGTCATTCTACAAAGACTCAGGCTGGGTCTTAGCTCTTAAAGCTAAAACAGTAAATAATAGGTGACATTTGACCAAACTCAGCATCGTTTTTCTAGCAGAGACAAAAAAATTCATGATTTTCTATGAATATATACAACATAGCGCTTCTTTGTCATGGCCATTGTTTCAAATTATAACAAATCCACTGTAATCAACAACAGCAAAAGTGAATTAAGTACTATGTAAGAAATAAGATATCAAACGTGAGATACTCTAGAAACATTTCATCACCGTATCAAATCCAGGCAATCAACTGACACATGTTTTTGTTCATGTAGAATAAGAAGGATATCTGGCCAGGCATATTAAGGAGACAAAGTATGGGAACTATACAGCTGGCTCAAGGATTCAGGATACGGATGGAGAAATAAGATATTTACACGTAAAATGATAACTAAAAACAATACATGATAATGAACAGAAATTATGATATTCCTAATATTTCCATAACTTTCTAGAGTTTACAAAGTTTAATCTTCACAATTACTCTGTGAATGTGGTGTGACCACCATTCAACAGATAAAGAAATTGGGATTTAGGGAGACATTGGGATTGAGGGAGACATACACTTGCCCATTATTTCACTTGTGATAAAAGATAAGATCTAACATCAAATTCATGGTTCTGAGTATTCCAGGCAATTAAGTGTCTAGATCAAAACAGGAACATGGCACTGTCAGGGAAGCATTCATGATAGATGCTGGATTTGACTAGACCTAAGCACATAGATCATGTGAAGTGCAAAACAAGTTTGTTACAAAGGTCTGGCTCTGGGAATTCTAAAGGCCTTCATTAGAATTTGGAGAACAGTGAGTAAACCAGCTTGCCTGGAGGGGAGGCTTCAGGTCACGCTGGAACGGCAAGGCTAAAGTGTCTATACTTTATGAAGTGTATTAAAGGGCAACCAATGAAAATGAAAATTTTAAAACAAGGGAGTGTCTTGATATCTCTGAAGAAAATGGCAATAGCCTTCAACAAGGTAGATGACTCTGAAGTTCTTTCAAATAAAAATTATTATTTAAATTAATTATGGATTAATGTTAATTATTAAAAATATTAACATTTCTATTTAAACCAACTATTAATAATATTAATTAATAGCAATTCATCGTTAATTTTTTTCTGGGAAATCAGGATTGCCATACTATGACAGAATAAATTTTCAGACCATGAATTTTGGCAAAAATTTTATACTGATATCATTGGGCTGAAGAGATATCAAAATCCCTTCACAGAGGCTTCCATTCGGTTTGATGGTAGCTGAAGGATATTCATTTATGCCAACTGTTTCTTTGTTACAATGCCCAGAAATTCTATGAATCTTTTTTTTTTAATAATAGACTGGGGTCATAATCATCTCTAATAAACAGCCTTTGTTTCCAGGATTCTGAACATTTTCTGAGGCACAGTGTTGCTTCTTAAAAGCCTTGAGATTCCCTAGAAACCAAGAGTCATGGCAGAGAGGACGTGAATGGCTAACAGTGACACTGGCTTGGGTCTATGAGCTGCGGTTTTAAGCCCTAAGAACAGATTCAGATGTAGGGTTGGGGAACATTGCCTCTCTGTCTTCCCTTCCAGATCCGAGCTAAGCAGTGTCCACTGTGCCGAGACAACAAAATACAGGACTACGACACTGGTACTTTCTTCAGTAGAACTCTGTCCTTCTTACAAAGTTCTTTATCGGTGAAGCATGGAGAGAATCTATGGGTTTGAAGGATTCACTGAAGTTGTTCTTAGGACTATGCACTGATTAATTTTATACGAATACATGGAAGTAAGATGTACCAGGATGAATAAAATTAGTGAACATTCTAAAGATGCTCTCGATGCTTCAATAATTGAAGATAAACCCTGAAACAATATGATAGAAAGTTATCTTCCATTTATTCCTTATATTCCATGCTCTCTGATTCCACATATCTTGATATTTCAAGACCATTCAAGATTTATTTGTAATACAGATCTTGGAAAACTTGGTATAATTGATATGCATGGGTTATGATTACAATTTCAATGGCAGTATTTGGCTCTCATAATTAAAAGATTGTCTTACTGTACCAACTCAACCTGTATTTATTGAACTTCCGTTCATACCCCCACTTTAGACATCAGAGACACCTGGTCCTTCATCCCCAAGTATTAAAACTTGGTTATAAAGCAAAACACACATGCTTTGAAGCACTTCCAAAAGTTAGCAGTCAGTGAGCATAAAACAATATTTTAACAGCACAAATTAAATATATATAAATATATATAAATAAATATAAATAGAATCAGAGGAAAATAACAAACTAGACAGATTGGGGAATAATATTTTTTGACCACAGATGGTGCCCACATCCCACTCAGCAGATAGAGATTCTTTCAAAGTCTCAGGCTTTGACAAGCCCATTCTATGACCTAGAAGAAATAGGTCATTTCGTTCAGTCAGACTAAAACCTGGCGACATTCCCAGTCCTGACAAAGGGGAAAATGAAGCTTCTATCACTGTAACCCCAGATACTCAGATGAAGAAATTTATCTAGATTTATAGAAATTCATCAGAAGATTAATCATTTAACAAACTAAAGGATCCAAAGCAATTCTATGTTCAATCACCAGAGAATGAAAGGCCTCAGTTCTTCATCCAACAAATATCTGTCGAGCATGTGTATGTGTCAGGCACTGTTATACGTCTTAGAAAATATAACCATGAGCAAAAACGATCAAATCTCTTGCCCTGGTGCTAACAGTCTAGTGGCTGAAGAGAGACCAAAACCAAACATAAATAAGACACGGGATGCGAGGCGGTGATAAGTAGTATGTTGAAAAATTAAACAGAAAGAGGGAAGGGTGTAATGGAAAGGGGACTCTATTTAAATAAAGTGACTAGGGAGGCCCTATTGGGAAGAGGATATTTGAGCAAAGACCATAAGGAGCGGAGGAGGTGAACTTGCAGGTGTCTGGAGGAAGAGTTGGTCTAGGCAGAGGGAACAGCAAGCACAAATGTCCTGAGATAGCTGTGTGTCTAGTGTGTGGGAGGCACACCATAAAGGCCAAGGTGGCTAAAGGAGAGTGAGAAAGAGAGAGAGAAGATGGATTAGGAGGATAATGGGGGCCAGGATTGTGTAAGGCCCTCTGAGATGTTCAAAAGAAACATGCTTTCATTCCAAGAAGCTATCACAGGGTTTTAAGTAAAACAACATGCTCTTACACATTTCAAAGCGATTGCTCTGACTGTTGTGCTGAGAATTAAAAATCTAAACATATAATTCCCCTTTGCCTTGGAAATAAGGAGTCCCTAAAAGTATTACATATGATTCAGAAAAGAAAGTGTCGTGTCTTGTGCCTTGTACAAAGATGTGGCCGATTCATCCTCACTTAGGTATGTGGCTGCAAAATGGTAGTGAAGTTGGAACGGATCCAACCATCCTCTTGAACTTTGCCACCCTCATGACCGGTTGTACTCAACTGAGGAGCCAGCTGGTCAGGATTATGTGCTTCCGTCCCACACTGGAGAATGAAAGGAAGATGTGGGCCTCAGGAACTTACTATTGGCAGATGCAAGCTGCACTACTTATTTCTCCTCCTACTCCTACTAAGATGAAAGTCAGCTTGCTCTCAATGGCAAATAAACACTATTTTTATTAAGAAAAAGGAAGACTTCTTTACTTCAAAATACTTTCTTTAAAAAATAGAACACATATCCGGCAACTCTTGATCCCAAGGTCATGAGCTCAAGCCCCACGTTGCACATAGAGTTTACTTAAAAACAAACAAACAAACAAACAACAACAAAAAAAAACCCTACAGCACAGAGTAAAACCCAAAATCTCAAAACTGACATCCAAGGATTCATCTACACAGCGCTCTTCTTTCCCACATTTTCTATTTTTCTCGCATATGGACAGTGAGCTTTAGCCAAACCGAGCAGCTGTGTTCTGTTTCTTTGCTTATGCTATTTAATCTGCCTAAAATGCTTCCAGAATTCCCCCGTCTCCTGGTTCCTAAAAGATCCAAAAGGAAGCAAGAAAATGAAGTGGAAAGATCAAGAACTTAAAACAAGAAGCCCCAAGTATGTAGTAGCTCAACTTTGGCCGCACCGCTTCAACTTTCTCCACCTATTTTCTCATCTGCTGTTACCTAACCCACAGAGTGTGTTAGGTACCAACTAGACGTTGCATGTGAAAGTCCTCACAGATGGCAAAAATGCAAACCACATTCATTTATGTAGTCAATAAATATTTATTTCACTGAAAGTGAGAAGTTGGGGAGAAGAGAGGGAATGTAGGAAGGAATCTAGCACAGTGGTAAGTGCTAGCACAGAAGGAGTCTGTGGCCCCTTGTGGATTCTCCCATTCTCACTGTACCGGGTCATATGGTGGAGAGACAGTAATCAATCCCAACTCCAACATTCATGGCGCTTGGGCCAGGAGTACAAATGGAAGTCCATATTCCACATGTTGGAAACCCTCAGAATAATAAAATTGGAAAGTACAGGCCACCTGGGGGGCTCAGTCAGTCAAGCATCTGCCTTTGGCTCAGGTCCCTGGGATGGAGCCCACATGGGCTCCCTGCTCAGTGGGGAGCCTGCTTCTTCCTCTGCCCCTTCCCTCCTTGTGTGTTCTCTCTCTCTCTCTCTCTCTCTCTCTCAAATAAATAAATAAAATCTTTTAAAAGATTATTTTAAAAAGAGAGCTCATGCAAGTGGGGGTGGGGATGGGGCAAGGAGGAGCAGAAGGAGAGGAGAATCTCAAGCAGACTCCACACATAGAAAAATCAAGATTTGTACCAATCCAATAGTTTCTTTCCTCTTGTCTATTTAGATGGCTGAGCAAGTGAGAGAAAATCCTACACCTGTATAGGTTTGTATGTTGTCACTTAGGTCAACCATCAAGTTCACCTCGGCCTCAGTGCCTAACACTACCCTGGTTTTCATAGTATCCCTCCTCCATTTTCCTATGAGTATTTCAGTCCTCCACTTTTCCCAGGTCCTCCTTGTTCTCAATAAAATGCTTACTTCATTTTTAACTCAAAAGAGAAGGAAAAAAAAAGAGGTCATTTGGCAAGAATAGGATCATCTTTCCCCCACTTGCCCATGCCAGCTACCCAAACTTGACCCCATTCTTACCTCAATGCTGTGCCCTTTCTCCTGTGCCCTAAATGCTATCTCCTCCTACTCCCTTAGGGGCTTTCCCTCCCTTATTGATGTGTCTTAAATCTTTCCACCTCTATAATCTTTCCCCCACAAATCTCTAGATATGCTCTCTCTAAAACATGTCCCCAACTCAAAATGTCCCATGCCTCCAAGCCACATTAACTCCATAAAATGATCTTTTCCCAGGGTCACTAATGATCTCCTTGTTGGAAATAATTTAAAAAGTTCTGAAATTATACTCAACCACTTCTGCAGTATTTAAAGCACTGACTTTGTCCTTCATCTTGATAAATTCTCCCTTGGTGTCCATGAAATACAGCTTCCCTGTTTTCTTTTCAGACCTCTGGCTTCTCCCATTTTTCTCTTCCTCTAATCTTCCCATAAGTGTAGATGCCCCATGGTTTTTAGTACTCTTCTTTTTTGCTTTTTTATATTTTTCCTGGAAAATCTCACTCACTACTGTGGATTTGATTAATATCTTTAAATCAGTTTATTTTTTTATTGTTATATATATATATATATTCTATTTTACCCTAAACACTTTTCTGCACACACCAGAGGCACAGAATGGGAGAGCAGATCCTGCAACTCAGCAATCATCCAATTGGGTGGGAATATGCTAGTCATCCCATAAGAAGGGACAGAAGAAAGGAGAGTTCTCACTGGTCCCCTAAGAAAGCAGCCTCTCTAGCAGTCTCTAATTTCTTCTAGGCAGGGAGATTGAAAAGATTACACTCTCTGCTGGATAGCCCCTTGTTGGTAAATCCAACCATGAGATTGTCTGGTGTTCTTGGTTCTCAGACATGAGCAGTCTCTACAGTAAACACACCCTGGAGCAAGAAACACCTTCATATTATTCATTAACTTATTTAACTTATTTAATGAATATTAAGTGTCCTCAAAAATATTTATGATCAAGTGGGAGAACACATATTAAACCAGTAACTACACAGATAATTATTTGATTATATTCTATTAACTGACTTGAATGAAGAATATAGGATGTTGAAAGTATGTAACAGGGAATCTTTCATAACCAGAGCATCAGAGAAAATGTCATTTGAGAAATGGAAGATGAGTAGGAGTTAGTTAAGCAAATTCGTGGGACAGGGTTTTCTAGCAAAGTGATCATAAAGCTTGGCATGAAGCTTAATCAGCTAGGAGAATTAAAAGTGGGTCAGTGTGTCTAGAGTTTATTAACAAAAGAGAAGAAAGGGTAAAGAAGCAGCTTATAGGTTGTCTTGGACCAGATCTTGAGTAAGCCTGTTACGAATGTTGGATCTTATCCCGTGAGCGATGGAAAGCCATTTGCAAGATTTAAATCAAGATTGGCCTTATTTTCATTTCTTAAACTGCAGATTTCAGATTTTTTTTTTCTGTTACCAATACTAACTAAAACACTAGTATTTCAATTCATAAAAATGCAGACCAAATTCCAGGAATACATTCACTGTAGTGTTGCATCTTCTTTCTATCTAAAGCATGCTCAGTTGAATGCACAACTCACCATTACTTCCTCCATGAAGCCTTCTTGAACATTTTAGGGCTCAGTGAGTGACCTACATCTTCATGAATTCTTAGAGCCATTGCAATCATATAACCTCCTGCCAGAATGTTAGCTCTAGGAGGGCAGGGATTCCTGTCTATGTCCACTGCTATATCCTAATCACATAAAACAGGGCCTGGCCATGGTTAGTGTTCAGTAGATATTTGTTGAATGAAAGAATGTATTGCCTTTAGTAAGGTTTTGAGATTCAGGGATTGTAAGATCCCTTTTTGGAATAAGTTATAATAATTTATTATTAAGCATACAGTGGCTGAAAAGAAAGCAAAACAAAAATTCTAGCAAACTTAAAGAAGCATGTATATTTCCTTTTATCTTCATAAATGTTTATATCTTCATAAATTTATATATATTTACATAGAATGGAGCAAATTATACATATATGTTAAATATATAAGCATATTTATTTAAAGCAAAACAGTTTTAAGGATATAAACTCACAAAATTGAAGGAAATGCTAAACAATCAGATTCCAAGAAACAGGAAATAAGATATCTCTGGGGGTGTCAGCTGCAGAAACCCTCAGAAATCTTTTTTAGAGCCCTGCTTTTTACACTTGTGTGATTTCACTTCAAATTTAGATTTTAGGAGATGGTAATTGGCACAGTTTGAAAAACATATAATGCTTGCCCCTCTACCCCTTTCAGTTTAGGATGAAGAAGGGACCATTTCCAAAAAGAGCAAGTTGCCATTAATAGACACAGGAAAAACTGACAAGAGGAAATCTGCAAAAAATAACAAATTCCCGGGATCCCTGGGTGGCGCAGTGGTTTAGCGCCTGCCTTTGGCCCAGGGCGCGATCCTGGAGAATTGGGGTCGAATCCCACGTCGGGCTCCCGGTGCATGGAGCCTGCTTCTCCCTCTGCCTATGTCTCTGCCTCTGTGTGTGTGTGTGTGTGTGACTATCATAAATAAATAAAAAATTAAAAAAATAAAATTACAAATGCCCAACACATTCACTTTACCATGATGTAGAGTCTCTTCCTTTAGTTAAGTGCCATCAAAGACAAAGTATAGGCATAAATAGGTTTTTGTTCAGGCAGCCTGGGTGGCTCAGCGGTTTAGCACCGCCTGCAGCCCGGGGTGTGATCCTGGAGACTCGGGATCGAGTCCCATGTGGGGCTCCCTGCATGGAGCCTGCTTCTCCCACTGCCTTTGTCTCTGCCCCTCCCTTATCTCTCTCTCTCTCTGTCTCTCATGAATAAATAAATAAAATCTTAAAAAGAATAGGTTTTGGTTCATGAAAACTTAGAACTATTATCTGTATTTGTCGGAGGATAAGTATTTATAATTAATAACTTATTTATAGTTTTATGTTATTTATATTAAAAATGTAGATCAATGTGATGGATTCTAAAAGTGGCCACAAATTTTTTTCTCTCAATAAACCCATGTCGTTGCAATTTGACTTTACAGATCCTCCATCACAGGATGTAATCTATTTTTCCCCTTTGATTCGGTCGTTAGTGAGGAGACTCGAGTAGCAGAAGCTTGATAAGCACTTGTTATTGTGGTCTGCCCAGGTGAACAAGCACAGATAGCACATCAAGTCAAGGATGCACCGTTCACACAGCCAAAGACAAGCCGTGCCAGCTGAGGTAAACCTGGGTTACTAATGCACACAAGTAAGGTCTAGACTCCAACCAGTGAAACCCAAACAAAATTTCATGAGCCAAATAAATGTTTGTTCTTTTCAAACACTAACTTTTGGTGTGATTTGCCATGAGGCAAAATTCAACAGATACACTCAGTCAGTAAATTACATTTTTAAGCTTAAGAGAAAAAATGAACAAAAGAAAGTAGGGCAAATCCAAACTTAACCATGCATGTTGTCTCTCTTCCTTGTTTGACTCTTCCTCCTTTTATTTTTAGAGAGAGAGCATGATGGAGGGGAGCAGTGAGAGGCCACAAGAGAGGGCAAGAGAATCTTAAGCAGGTTTCACACCCAGCATGGAACCCAACCCTGGGTTCAATTTCATGACACTAAGATCATGACCTGAGCCTAAATCAAGTCAGGTGCTTAACCAACTGAGCCACCCAGGTGCCTCATGTTTGACCCTTTTAATTCATCTTTAAGTCAACATGGTAGGTAATACTAAGAAAATTCTAAATTAACCTATTAGTCTTCTTTTTGTTATTCATTCTCTTATTAAGAGCTGTAATATCATAGATTTCAGGTAATCCGATGATTTTGTTTTCAGGGTAACTTGCACCTGGTTGATTGTAGCTTATGTTGTTGGTTGGTATGTTTGTTTTGTTTTAATTTACAAAATGAAAAAAGAGGAGCTGCACTTCCTCAGTGATCTTTAAAAATACAACCCTTTCCAGAGCTTCTTTCCACACTACTTTCTAAGGTGCAGTCCTCCATCTGAAAAAACAAAAAGCAAATTTTCTCTTTCAGGCCCTCCTATTCCTCTCACCTTTCACTGCAATCATTTCTGATGATTTTCTCAGTTGTTCATTATCACATTTACCTGATGAGCCCTCCCAGTCCTACTCACAGCTTTATTAAAGCCCAAGGAAAATTCTTTCCTCTTGTAACAACTCAGCTTTCCTCCTGTTGTGAATGCAAATTAGCAAGACACATAACAAAGTTAATATTGACACATTTGACAAAGAAGTCCAGCAGATATAACTTTGTCACTTAACGACGACGTTGGGCACATTATTTAACATTTCCATTCCTATTTTTCTCATTTGCAAAATGGGAATAAGTTATGATTTATAGGATTGTTAAGACTAAATGATTATTTATAAAGGTATTTTGAAAGTGCTTGATGTAATAAGGTTCTTCTTAATAAATTTTATTGTGGTTTTCGTTTGCTTAGTATTTGTCCAAGTACACTGATACCAAATTATTTATTGGCCAACCAGGAAAGATGAAACAAGGCTATAATGTTACCATTAATGATTATTATTATTATTTAATTATTAATTACTTAAACATTGTAGTAAGAAGACAAAGCACGTGTAACACTTCAAAATATTCAAAGCATTTTTATTATTTTATCTCAGTTAAATTTCAAAATAATCCTCTAAAGTGGCTGTTATCAGCCCCCATTTAATACTCTAGGAGGGTAAAATTTGTGATTTTAAGTGACCCAAGTTCACACAGCTTAGGAGTGGTCAAAACTCAGAGATCCATTTGGCTCCCAATCTGTGTTCTCTGCCCAGTAGCATGCTAGGACATGTTCCACTACCACAAATGAAATTCTCACATCTTGGAATAATCAGGAAGGTAACCCTGAAAACTACTGTGTATACCGTCAGTCAGCCCTTGCTCAACTTACAACTCAACTGGTGAGTTAGAACCCCCCAGCCCATGCTGGTCTTCTCAATGATCCCCAGAGATGCCAATGACCCATCGAATGCTTGGAAAAGGCTTTGGAGAGTATACAATATTCATCATATGACACCATACCTTACCATATCATAGTTGGTTCTCTAGAAATACTGGTTAACATAATATAAAGGAAATTAGATGATTCTTGGCCTTTGCTTTTTCTGAAACAGGTCGAGAAAGACAAACAGGCTTCTACAATGAAAAATAGTACTCATGGAAAAACCGAATATTCACTTCAAAATTGCCCCTTTATTAATCATAGAATTGTATTCAGATGTGCAACCTAAACTGTATAACTTACAGTACTTAGTGTGCTAGAGTATGATCTCTGCAACCTGCAAATACACTAAAAAAATAAAACTGATGGGGCTGCAATTTCATTTCATTGTGTAATAGCTTGTCTCAGAATCAGGGTCTATTAATCCATTCCTAAACTTGAGTAAGTTTAAGAATAAGGTTAAGAATATTTCTTAGAGTCAGATAAGAACTAATAACCCTTAAAAGTATGCTGCAGTTGTAAAAATCATCATTTTGCCTCCACTGTAATATACACTGGTTTGGGCAAAAATAATCAATGGATAGATATGAAGGAAGTGGGGTAGGGGATGATTTTATAAAAAGCATTGGTGTTTGCATGGTTTCTCAGTGTCTCTCCATGTATCGTTTATTAGTTTCTTTTTTTAATTTTTATTTATTTATTCATAAGAGACACAGAGAGAGAGGCAGAGACATAGGCAAAGGGAGAAGCAGGCTCCCTGCGGGGAGCCCAATGTGGGACTCCACCCCAGGACCCCGGGATCATGCCCTGAGCCGAAGGCAGATGCTAAACCACTGAGTCACCCAGATGCCCTGTTTATTAATTTCAAGGGGGGAAATTAAAAACTACATAGTGGAGAAACCAGACAACACCCTGACCAAAAAATTGCCAAGGAGCAATCATGTGCCTCCAGGTACACCACCCTGACGAGGACACAACATCTCCTCCGTAGCATTTTGGCTAGGAAGGCATTACCTAAATCTAACTATGAGGAAATATTAGACAATTAAAACTTCAGGAATGCTCTATGAAACAACTTGCCTGTACTCTTCAAAATATCAATGTCATTGACTAGAGAACTGTTCCAGAGGATAAAATACAGAGACACGACAATTTCCTGCAATGTGTGTTCCTAGACTGGTCTTGTAGTAAAGGGAAAAATACTCTGAACTTTATGAGAAAATTGTCAATATTGTAATACAGATTGTGGATTTGATAAAACTATTGTATCAAAGCAAAATTTACTGAATTTGTGAACTATACTGTGCTAATGTAAGTTATTTAAATTTTTCTTATAGCTTTTGTATACTTTTGAAAATATTTTATTTTAATTTGTTACTTTTTAAAGATCCACCCATTTATTTTGGAGAGAGAACACGCATGGGGCAGAAGGAGAGGGAGAAAGAAAAGCAGACTCCCCACTGAGCATGGACCCTGATGCAGGGCTTGATCCCACCACCTGAGCTCATGACCTAGGCTGAAATCAAGAGTCAAACTCCAACTGCCAAAACAAAACAAAACAAAACAAAACAAAACAACAACAAAAAAAAAACTCCAACTGCCTGAGCCACACAGGCACCCCAAATTTGAAAATATTTTAAAATAAAAATTTAGGGACACCTGAGTGGCTCAGTGTTTGAGCATCTGCCTTCAACCCAAGGCGTGACCCCGGGGTCCTGGGATCAAGTCCCACATCCTTCTCCCTCTGCCTGTGTACCTGCCTCTGTCTCTGTGTCTCTTATGAATAAATAAATACAGTCGTTAAGTATTTAATAAGTAAAGTAAATAAATAAATAAGTAAGTAAGTAAATAAATAAATAAATAGAATTTCATTTAAAAAAGAAAACATAAGAAATATACTAATCTATTCCAATAATTCACAGCACTTTATTATAGAGTATGTAGATAATCTACAGCTACATTCATAGAACAATAAATATTTGAACCAAAATAACAGAAAACCAAATCACTTACTAACATAAAAGTTACTTTTTAAAAAATATATTGGCTTTATTTCCTCCATCATGATTTAATGTATTTGTGAGATGTATTTTCCTACTTTCTTCAGGTCTGATGCATTTACTTCCATTCTAATTTCAATTATTTTAAAAAGTAGCATTGTGGGACACCTGGGTGGCTCAGCAGTTGAGCGTTTGCATTTGGCTCAGGTCATGACCCCGGGGTCCTGGGATCAAGTCCCACATCGGGCTCCCCACAGGGAGCCTGCTTCTCCCTCTGCCTCTCTCTCTGTGTCTCTCAGGAATAAATAAATAAAAAAACCTTAAAAAAAAAAAAAAAGCCTAATACTGCAAGGTATGTGTGCAACCATTTCAATCAATTAAAAAATGGATAATACTAGAAAGAAGGGCCATACTTCTCATTAAATCTCTAGTGTTAATAAATTAACTGCAATAAAATGTGGTCCACTTCTTCAGGATTCTTATCCATAGTAGGAAATAAAGTCTTTTCTTTTTAAGTTAGTATTTGCCACCATATTTAGCTATTCTTTATCTCCTGATTACTGAGAACAAAACAAGACCATCCGTGTTGGTGAAAACCGATTTTTTTTAAACTACCCAACAGGCAAAATCATAATTGTTTTACAAATGGCCATCCTCAAGGGTCCCAAACTGAACTCTGTGCCATATTCTTGGACTCGCACAGAGATGTTTCCACCATATGCACTATTTATTCTGTTTCCTAAGCTAGCAACCTTGGCACTTCTTCTTTCCAACATCCAGGCACTCAACAACTTCTGTCAATATTACATCAGATCTTCTCTTTATCCTGCCCCCATGAAACTACTCATTAAGTCACAAACTTCACAAGTTCCTTGTATAACTTTGTGCTCTCGGGCCTGCCGTTACTTAGAAGAAGGATTTCCCTTCTCTCCGTCCCACAATGACAACTTCTCTCGTCTCTCAGGTTCTGTCTTAGAGGTTCCCTGAATAGTCGGTGACCCTATATTCTATGCTCCCACAGCAATCCTGTCACTGTTGTGGTGTTCTGGTTTTGTAATTTATCTGTTGACACATCTGTGTGACACAAGAGACTGTGAAATCCCTCAGAACAGAAAACATAACTTATACATCTTTATATCTCAGCCAGGATGTGCAATGGGCACCATACAAGGCACGTATTTAATAAATGTGGAATGAACGAATGTAAGAAGAAGCACAAACAAATGAATGAATGAATAACAGGATGAAATTTAATTCCGTAGGGGAAGAAGGGAGGAGGTAAGAATTTTAGGAAATAAGAGCTAAGGGCAGCCCCAGTGGCTCAGCGGTTTAGTGCCGCCTTCAGCCCAGGGCGTGATCCTGGAGACCCGGGATCGAGTCCCACATCAAGCTCCCTGCATGGAGCCTGCTTCTCCCTCTGCCTGTGTCTCTGCCTCTCTCTCTATGTTTCTCATAAATAAATAAATAAAAATCTTAAAAAAAAAAAAAGAGCTAAGAATCTTGGTCTCTTTCAAATTTACAAAATATATATGTGTGTGCGTGTGTGTGTACTGTTCTTGTTTTTGCATAGAAGTTCTCTGGGGTCTAGAAGAAGAGTTCTTAGATCAAACTTAGGAATGACTCAAATCAATGGCAGAAAGAAGACCTGAGAGTCCTGGTTTACCAGGCAACGCTGTCGCGATGGGTCCTGGCAGGAAAGGGCTTCCTCACAAAGATGACACCCCTCTTGTTCAGCAACTCACTGCGAGCTGCCTCTTGACCAATGACAATTCTTAGTTTTCATACATTTTTATGGTCCAGGCCACCTGTATCTGTCTTTTTTTTTTTTTTCTCTCTGTCTTCTATCATTTCTTGCCTACGACTCTGAATCATCTACCTAAGAATTGCATGGCCTTATTCTGCATAAAGCCCTACAGCCTCACCTTGGTTCACAGGAGAGCCCTGTTATCTCCACCAGCACCTCATCTTTTCCCTCCTACCTAATATAAGGGAGAGGAACCCCAATGGTCCTGAAGTTCCTTCTAACCCTTGAAGTCTGTGATTCTAATGTTCATAATGGTAATCTCAGGCTATACCGAAGACAGAGGACAGCTAGTGAGTTGCCAGCTAAAAATCACCAGTCTGTACGTGGATGAAGGCCTCTCAGGTTGACAGCAACACAACAACTCAAGATGACTTTTACGGTGGGTGAGCCGCTCGGCTTAAGCAGGCAACTGTGTGAGAAACAAGCAGTGGGCCCAGCTTGATGCTGGAGACCGGTCCTCTCAAACGTCCTCAAGTGAACGTGGCCAGGAGAACTAAAATATCCCAAATAGCCCCTATGTCTCCTAGACTCAGTTTTTGTAGATATAAAAATAGAACATTGTGGATTAGATCTCCTACAAACCACAAACTGGGCATCACAAGACAGGAGCTTCCTCCGGAGAAAAGGGGTAGGAGTTTGTCATCCGCCTGGTGTGAGGGAGGCATCAGGATAATTGACAGGCCCAGGATCCGTAGCCAGGTGGCCAGGATATCATGCTGATAATTTGAGCTGTAAAGCAAAAGGAGTGCTTTTCATTTCTGAGTAAGTTCTGGATCACACTTACATGATATCAAGCAGCCAAAGGAGAAAAGAAAACTTTATGGGACAGATGAATGGGAGGATGAATGAACGCCAATTGGCTTGATGTTGCACAGGCAGAATCTCTGCATATTGGACAGAACATTGCCCACTGACGTGGAGCGTCCCCGACGTTCCACAGACGTGGCTTCAGGCTTGGTCAGAGAGAACCCCACATAGGCAGTAATGAGCTCTGGGAGTCGGGGTGGGCAGATGGGTTGTCTGTGAGAGGGCCTGCATTGTCCTTACCCTCCTGCGAGGAAGTTTCCACCTCATGCTTGTTGGCACGCTGTCCCTGGGATGCATGTGATGCCCACTCGTCCTGCGAGTAGTCGGTACCCCAGGGGCTCCTGGCTGCGTGATGGCTCCGAGACATGGAAATAGCTACAGCATTGCAAAAATGTGTGACCCTCTGCCCCACACTACAGTTAGTGCCTTGTATTCCTTATTGAGTCACATTAGAGTGTCCAGAGATTTCTTGGCCCTAGAAAAGTGGGTGTTCTCATTCACAGACAATCCCTGGCTTGGCTCTGTCCTCTTCTTGCCAAAGGTATTTCAAGCAATTTATCTTACTTGTTCTAGTGGAGAACAGAATATCAAAATCTGTCAGATGTATTGGATTAAATTATAAGAGAGGTGTCGTTGGTACATTTTTATATAATGGAAATATGCGATAAGTTAGGAGTATGTTTTGCCGTAGAGGTCTTTCTCCAACATCTTAAAAAAAAAAAAATGATAGGTTGCACTTTCCCCTCCATTTTCAATAATGTGTGCCACGGATGACACTAGACTGTAGCTCCTATAAATATTATTTTGTTCTTCACTCGCTTCACATGGGAAATTCGTAGGTGGTTAACAAAACTCAAGGATTAATTTTAAGTGAGTTTTTTAAGTTTTAAAAAGACACCAAAAGCAGGGCTCCTGGATGGAGCTCAGTCCTCAGAGCATGTGACTCTTGATCAGGGGGTTATGAGTTCAAGCCCCCCGTTGGATGCAGAGCTTACTGAAAAAATAAAAATAAGAAGAAGAAAGTTGTTCTTCTGGTTTCTGGCCAAGAGCTCAGGAAAGCCAATTCCTTAACAGCCCAGTAACTTATTAAGTGAGGACGTATTTCAAAAGCCATTGATTCAGCCTTCCATTCGAAATGTTTTTTGCATGAATTTGCCCTCTATTTGCCTCTGACCTGGAGAAGATGGAACACGAAACACATGTTGTTTGTCCGAACGGATACACTTGGCTCTACAGGGAAAGAGTAGTAGCGAGCATCCCAACAGCGTGGGGAAGTATCTGTAGGAAGAGGGACGAACACGACTCCTGCAAGCAACCACTGTTCCTGATGCAACTCGGAGAACAAGACAGGCCTGGCTGACAGGTGGTCCGTGGTGGGGGTGCCAGGGGCAAGGCCTCTGTGTAGCACTAGGCCATCCACTCCTCAGCTCTCTGATGGCCCCGGGAACAACAGGGGGAGCTCTCACTCACGCTTCACTAAATTCTCTTTAAAATGTATTTATAGGGGATCCCTGGGTGGCTCAGCGGTTGAGCCCCTCCCTTAGGCCCAGGGTGTGATCCTGGGGTCTGGGGATCAGGTCCCACATGGGGCTTCTCTATGACTCTCATGAATAAATAAATATTTAAAAAAATAAAATAATAATAAAATAAAATGTATTTATATGCATTGAAGGGGCATAGAAGATGAACATCTATAAATCCAAAGATATCTGTACGTGATATAAAACATGTAGGGAAACGTGATCATATCACAGTTTTGTGCCAAATCATAGCTGCTTTGTACCCACCGCACAGGGCCTGCTAACGAGCCACGGTAATCATTTCTATTTAATTTAATAAGGGTAAAAATGTTGAAAATGGTGTTTGCCTTTGAAGGTTATATCCTGAGATGTTGTTTGACGTGGGGGCGTCACAGGGGCACCTGGCGGTTGAGGTCCTGGGGTCGCGCTCTGCGGAGGCCTATGCCGGGCTCCATGCTCAGGCTGCTTCCCCTTCTCCCTCTGCCCTCCCTGGCTCGTCCTTGCGTGTTCTCTCTCTTTCTCAAATCAAGAAATTAAATATTTAAAATTTAAAATAAAATAAAATAAAATAAAATAAAATAAAATAAAATAAAATAAGATAAGATAAGATAAATAAAATAAAATAAAATAAAATAAAATAAAATAAAATAAATCATATGCGAGCTAATAACACCTTTCTGTTAGGTAAAGAAGTGATGCGGGACCAAGCTGGACAGGCTGGCAGCCCTAGACTAGAGGGCCGTGAAGATGACACTTTGAAGGGGATGGAGAGCCCTCGGAGACCTAAATAAATGACACAGTATCGATCTGACATCTGACTATGTCAACGGGGAATAATTGGTGCTGTGGAAGTTTCTAAAGTTTCTGTTATTATTATATATAAGGCATAAACCTAACTGGTCGCCCCTAGTTCTCATGCCTGTATTGCAGGTACAAAGAAGTCTGTGGGTGTGAGTTTTGCCATTTCCGCCTGGGGAAGGCAGGCCTCATGAGGGCCCTCCCTGCAGGAAAGATCATCCATGGGGATATCTCTAAGGACGCATTCTGGAGCCGAACCCGGGCCATGTAAACCCTGCTGGTTGCAAAGTTTTCTTTCTTTTTGTAATGCAAGTGCCTGATTTTAGCTTTGTTAGCTGAAGCATGCGCTTCAAAGCCTATCTGCAAGAAACGGACTGCTAGCCCTACAAGGAGGAAGGAGGTAGGCCCCCTACCCGCGGTGAGCCCCCGATCTTGGTTGATTTCAACAACTAACCATTTGGGCCATTTTTTTTTCTCTTTTCATGCTTTAAATGTCCACTCTTGTGTTTTAAATCCCCCAAATAAAGAGTGGGCTTGTGAAACTGTAGGCTTTCATCCTCAACCCCAATAAAACCAGAACCCCAGGCCCATCACATGCGTATTCTCTCTCTCTCTCACCTCACTGTGTGACTCCAGGTATGCCACGCATTTTTCAGGACTTGCAAGTCATAATTTTTTCTTTTCTTTTTTCAAAGTCTCCTGATGGTTATTGCTGAAGGGGTTTTTCAGTCGAAAGAGAACCATGCGGCTGGTCCAGCCAGCACATTGCTTATTACCAGGCTGAGACTGGCCCAAGACAATTGGCACCGCCAGTAGGACGGCATGATTGCCCTTGCAGTTAACTGGGGGGAATACCCTTTACCTGCAGCTTGCCTACTAACCACCTAACTCAAGTGGGTACCATCCTCTGGGGAAGAAGGACCCACGTATTGCCTCTGGCATATTGCCTCTGTCATTGTTGTGCCCAAGATTGTGAATCCGAGAAACCACCAAGGAGCCGAGAAACCACCAAGGAGCCGACACCGATGCAAGTACATGAGGGTTTATTTACAAGCTGGAGCTTGGGTCCAAGTATACTCCATACAGCAGAGCAGGGGCTTGGACCCCGACACTAAGAAGCACAGCAGTGTTCCAGGGGCCAGTGGCCCTGTAGAAAGTTGCACAGTCATGTCGGTCCACACACAGGTGGCCAATTGAATCACGATTCACCCTATAGTGACCATTTGAACTAGCTTATTATTCTGGTTCGAATTGGCGCACAGGTTTGGCGGGCAAAAGAGGGGTTTTCATTCCTCGGCTGGTTAAAGGTCAGAGGTCCCGCATTCCTAAGTGTGCTGGTTTCTGATAAGGGTGTGCTTAATAGCTGAACTAGGGTGAGGGAGTACCTTAAAAAACAGGCAGGTCGT
Source organism: Canis aureus (assembly GCF_053574225.1). Lineage (NCBI taxonomy): Eukaryota > Metazoa > Chordata > Mammalia > Carnivora > Canidae > Canis > Canis aureus. Next base: position 66,607,458 of record NC_135611.1, on the reverse strand, counting down.
GTGGGGGGTTTTACATGAGGTGGCGGGGATAGCACAGAATGGAGTTAGTCCTGCTCTGCTTGTCCAGGGGTAGGGGATTTTTGTTAGATTTCCTGGGTCCCACATTCCCCCCTTTTTCAGAGGATCCTTTGCAGGACCCAATCATGGGTCCTGGGCCCCTGTTGACAAAGGCAATGGTCTTAATTTTTCTCGGCCTCCACCTTATGTATTGTCTGCCCAAAAGGTTGATGGCCATAATAGTCCAACGGTCTCCCTCAGAGCGGTGTGATCAAGGTCACATGGTCTAATGAGAATATTAGAAATATTAGACCACTAACTTTAATTGTTGATTAATATGCACGAGAGCCTTCCACACCTGAAGGCCAAGGAAAGCTGAGGAGGGTAGACTGGATTGCTAGCCCATTGTCACCACTTTAGGGAAGACTGGGCTAAAGGCACAGGGAAAGCATTCTCTTGGGGAAGGAGGATGGGAGACCTTTCTCTGTGAAGACTGAGTCAGTGAATTGTTCCCAGGCTGTGTGCCCTGACCACAAGAGTGAAAATAATCTTGCAACTGGAAACCACTGGCACCACCCAAGGAAAAATACAACAAAGGCTTCCGGTCTCAGCATCACCATTTCGCTCCACACTGTCACTCTTTGTCCCTTGACCCAATGGAATGTTGTGGTCTAATCCCTGGCACAGTTTTGCTAAGAGAAAGTTAATGGACAAACATAAATGTCCTGAACATCGGAAGCTAGTGCCTTCTAAGACCCCTGAGGAGGTGAACCAACTGCTTAATAAAACAAAAGACATAACCCATGGAAGCTTCCTGGGTGTCGCAGTGCCAAAACTCTGGTATCGTATTCTGGAAGCCTTGGGGCTTTGCCCAAAGACCCTATGTGTATCCCAAGAGCAGAGGCAGACCCCAATTCTAGAGAGGCTGGCCCGGGACACCCCGGGAAGGAAGTGGTCGCCTGCGAAGAGGCTCACAGTGGCATCGGTCAAAATTGTCTAGTAACCGTAAGTAGGGTTAAGGCAACAGGAGAAAATCAAGGAGTAGAAAGTGAGATCAGAAAGTACATCTTAACTGAAATTCAAATTTGTCTTAAAGATTTTATGCAGCAGGAAGGAGGTGGAGAGCTAATTGAGTTTTTTGTGGGATTTTGCTTGATTGGTTTAGAACAGGCTCTAAACTGTTGCGCGTGGCTGCCAACATGTGTCTACCGGCCAGTCTCTCGAAAGACTCTAAAATCCATGACTTTCTTAAAGGTCCACCCAGGCTATATGCTCGCCTCCTCCAAGATACCAGAGCTCCTCCATCCCCTCCACTCTCCTCTGAAAGGGGCAGAGCTAAGAAATATGCCTCAAGAGGGTCCCAGCCACCAAGGGAAAAGCAAAGGGCCCTAGGGCAATATTTGTACCAGGCCACCCCCCACCCCCACCCGACTTTCCTCACTTGGGTATTTCATGCCTGGCCCTGTGCCCATCCCTCCATCACAGTCACTGCAAAGGCTCATGATACATGGAAGACATTAAGACCCACAGGCCAATGGGTTTATGATCGCCATGACCATGGCGACCCAAATAACACATGCTTCCTTTCCAACCCTGAAGAGGCCCCATCTGGCCCTGAGTCCAGAAAACTCTTTTTACAAGTCCTTCCTCCTAATTATAGGGCTGATGGAACCAACCAAGAGGCACCACAACTCCCTGCAGAAAACTCACTTCGTTTTTCTGTCTCTTGAATATGTAAATCACACCAAGACTTTGAAATGCAAACGTCCCAGGAGCATACTCAGGCGCGGCCCTCAGTCTCCAGAGACTAAAGATAGAGAAGTGGGAGTGGGAAGGGCTGGGAAGGCGGCTGTTAAAATACGAAGTGCTATAAAAGCTATTGCCCAAAATCTAGTCCTCGGACTCCTAAGGATTATTTGTCTTGGACAGGGGTGCCTGGGTGGCTCCATGGGGTAAGCATCTGCCTTCGGTTCAGCTCATGATCTCAGGCTCCTGGGACAGAGGTGGGCTCCCTGCTCATCTGCTTCTGCCTCTCCCTCTGGCCTCACCACCCATCCTCATTCTCTCAGATAAATAAATCAAATCTAAAAAAAAAAAAAAAAAAAGATGACTTGTCAAGGACAGATACAAAATGATGAAGTTCTGGAATACAGGTGAGGTCCGGAGCCAATGACCAAGACAGAACCCTTGAGACCTCTTTGGTGCACAATGGGGGTTTTATAAAGCCCGGGGATGGGCCCCCGAGGGCAGGAAGAGCGGCTGCCCCGGGCCTGTGACGGGTTATATCCCTGGGAGTTGGGGGAGGGAGGGAAAAGGGAGATTGCAAGAGGATTTTCATATGCTAAGGAGATGTGGGGGCCTTGCCATTGTCAAGGTGAAGATTGCTTCTCCCGGTAGCCAGGCACCAGCATGAGGACTACTGGAAGCCTCCCAAGGAATGTAACACATCTCCCACCCTGGGTGGGGGTCGCTTGTGGGATCTCAGCTGTGCTTTGTCCTCTGCTAGCCCTGTTCCCCCATCACAAAAGTCTTCTCCACAGATACTTCCTAAAAGCTCTAGCCCCTGGAGCAGGTAACCTTAATTTATTCATCTTGCCGGAGACAACATTTGAATTCAACTGTTATTTATAAACCAGTGAGGCTTATATCATTATATTGATTTCTGGCTAAAATTTTGGAGGTGAAAGCTATAGAGCCCCTGTGCCCACCTGTGTGTTGATGTATGTTATGTGGACGTGCCTTTTTTTTTCCCCCTTCTCTCCCTCCGGGTGGTATTGCCAAAACTAATTGAGGAAAAAGCTCTATTTAATCGGCTTAATTGGCTTAAAGAGAAATGAGTGCTTATCAAATTAAATATTTCCAAACTCTCAGAAATATAATAGAAACTGACCCAAAAAAAAAAAAAAAAAGAAACTGACCCAAATGTGTTTCATGCTCATGTGATCTGAGATCATCTTTGGTAAATAAAAGCTAGTACAAGTTTGTTGATGTAATTAAAGTAAGCGTGTTGTCTTCAGAGTTATCAGCATTAAGTATGATGACGTTCAGGTGATACAGGTGAGGTCCGGAGCCGACCACCAGGAAGGAGTTCTTGAGGTGACTTTGGTGCACAATGGGGGGTTTTATTAAAGCAGGAAGAGCGGCTGCCCCGGGCCTGGGAGGTGTGGCTGGTTTTGTCCCTGGGAGTTGGGAGGGGTTAGGGGATAGGGTAAGTCTCTAAGGCATTTTGTAGGTGAGCTTTCTAGGACCTCGAGGGGGCTGGCTCTGGTTGGGAACAGGCCACTTAGTACCGTCTAGTAAAACCTGAGTCATGAGCCCCTCCAGATGTGTATCGTGGGCCATGTGCTGGGGGGTGATGGCCAACGTGTACCGTGGGGGTTTAGAGACCAAGGGAAATTCCTAAAGGAATTTTTATGTGTTAAAGTAGACTCCCAGGCTCCTGGGGGGTGGGCTAAGCTGGCCTTGGGCCCTGAGCACAGTCTGAGCAGCCAGGCAGGGGAGCCCCCGAGGAAGGTCCCTCCACCTGCTTCCAGGACACGTCAGGGTGCCCCCACAGCTGGGGCCTTGACCTCAGCTGTCCCTGCGGTCCCCCATCTCATACAACCTTCATTTAACTTGGGTGTGTTAGGCAAAGAAATTCATGTGATCTCTGTGATAAAATTCTGGCTAGCTCTTTTAATGTCTCATACAAGTTTCATAAATTATCTAGAGAGAGTTTTAGGAACAAGAAAATAAATGTAATTGTGATAAATGTTTTTCAGTGAAATTTTCAACAATTATATTTCATGATACATCTACTTTATTTTTTTTTAATTTTCTTTTTTTGATACATCTACTTTAAATTGTTTCCCAAATCGCTTTGGTCATTTACAGCCTTAGAGTTCTGCTAGGTTAAGTTAAATTGTACAAAGTCACTACCTAGATCATCTCTAAATGAGATAAAATACTGAAACAGTGATTGCCAAACACGTCTGAGTTGACCACTTGTAACTGAGGAAATACACATATTTGCATCTCTCAGGAAAAATGTCTATGCCACATGGACAAACTGAGCTAGAGGAAATGCAACATTTCTGGAAATTGTGAAATGGTTCAGAAATTCGCCAATCTAAAAGAGTGCTGGTGTAATAGTTCACAGTTGCTGGATGCGGTGGCCAAGATTGGGCTGCTCCAAGATAGGCCACTTGGACCAGAAAATTATTTTGAGTTAAAAGCCATCCAAAACTAGCAGATTCACAGAGAGTGAATCTCCCCACCCACTGCCTGCTTATGCCAAGAAAAAAGCTATTAACAGAGACTCCCCTTTACCCAAGAAGCTCATCTGCCATAGTAGGACAACCTTGGCTTTCCAAACATCTTTCGCCTTCTTACCAGTGGTCTTGCTCTCTTTTGTGTCCTTGGACGCCTACCCCCCACCGTAGGGGGTCATCTTGCCCCCTGTCTTTGGAATCTCCAGAGTTTGTGGAATCCCCATATGTGCACTACTACCTCTGATTTTCTCCTGTTAATCTGTCTCGTGTCAGTTGGACTCACAGGCCAGCTAGGAGGACTTTGAACAGCAGTGGGAAGTCTTCCTCTTCAATAATTATTTTACTTTATTTTTTAAAGATTGTATTTATTTATTCATGAAAGACACAGAGAGAGGCAGAGACACAGGCAGGGGGAGAAGCAGGCTCCATGCAGGGAGCCCGATGTGGGACTCAATCCCGGGACCCCGGGGTCACGACCTGAGTGGAGGGCAGACGCTCAGATGCTCAACTGAGCCACCCAGGCCTCCCAACAATTATTTTAAATAAAAGCTCCTTGAGACACAACCTATGCAAGAGGCCACTGAGACCTTCCTTTGTCTTCCTGAATGCAGGAAATATATCTCCCCTGTAAAGGCATCCTCTCTAAACTGATCCCACTTGATCCCTCCAGAATTCAAAAACTCTCAACAGGTGTTCTTATTTTAATGACAGTACAGTTATCTGCAGAAGTTCAATAACAATCTGTTCTCTTTGTAACAGGACACAGTCGGAAACGTTGGTTACATTTACAAGGCTTTGCAGAAAAATGTGCATAGATTCAGATATGACCAGACAGCTTTAAGGACCTAAGGTTGACTTCATGGAGCCAGTAAAGTCTGTTGGGAAAATCAGCCTGGGACCTTAGTTACAGGGTTCCTGGCAGCCTTACCAGATGAGTAAGAAAGGTCATTTCTGGCAGGCCCAGGAAACTCAGAATATATTGGAGACCTCAAAAAGAGAAGAATTCACCCAAATCTTTAGGTACTGCAGGTAGAGTCTGATGGCCAGTCCTTGGTGTGGCTTCTTTGATAGATAGAAGTAGGGATGACTACAGAGAGAAAAAAAAAAATCATGTTCCAGTGGAAACTATAGTACGCCCTGTGCATATCAGATTCTAGTCCTCTTAATTGTCTTTGAGGTCTTATTTTCTACTTGTAAACTAAACTGAGTGGTGAATTCTTCTCATTTCCTCCAATATCTGGCTATAACTTTCCGAACTACTGTTTCCATTCTTATCTCCCACCTTCTGACTTAGAATCATTGAGAGCCAGAGCTTCCCTTTTCCTGAAGCCATGCAAGCTAAGGTGGAACAAATTAATATAAACTTCAGAGAAATCACCAGAACAGCTCATATGTGGACATATCTTCACACCTGCTGCTGTATGGACTACTCAGAAAGATCACCAGAGCCATTCAAACTGCAAGCCAAGAAAGTCTATTAATTGCCATTGTCACCCCATCTGAAGGTGCTTTGAGCCCAACATCCAGAAGTCTTATCAACAGGCTGCCTTCAGAATGTAGAAACTGGGATTATAATGTGCTCCAATCATCAACCTTTGTTTTTTGTTTGTTTCCATAAAAATTCTTATTAAATACCTAGTGCCTCTTATTAAATGTCTTTTTTTTAAAGATTTTATTTATTTATTTATGAGAGACACACAGCGAGAGGCAGAGACACAGGCAGAGGGAGAAGCAGGCTCCGTGCAGGGAGCCCGATGTGGGACTCGATCCCGGGACTCCAGGATCATGACCTGGGCCAAAGGCGGTGCTCAACCACTGAGCCACCCAAGAATCCCCAAGGTAAATGTCTGATGCAAACCCTTGCACCATATAGGTCTAACTTGGGAAAGTCACCTGTATTGTCACCTCCTAAAATGAGAAACGATCCTTTAACTGAACACACCTATTCTCAGGATTAAGAGGCTGGTTCCCTTAGTTGCTCCTTGGCTGAGTAATCTACCAACTCAGAACAGGTTCAAACTTATATTTTGGTATAAGGTATACTTATATTACTTACACCTTTGACCCAAAGTGCTAAAATATTTCCCAATGTTACTCAAATCCTTGAACATTCCCAGGACCCAGAAATCACTCCTTTTTATGTCTGGGCCTTTACATTTGGACAATGACAATGGACTGGACTTCAGCCTATTGCCTAAAGAATTATTACAGGATTTGCTACTCTGATCCTGTTTAGATGTGCAATGTCTGGGTTACCACTGAGCCCTACCCCTGGCTTGAAGTGTATCAGCTACTCAGGCAGTTTGTGTCCTTAGCTTAAACTCTCATGCTGTGGCAAGCACAGGATGGACTGTAGTGTAAACCTTGACGGTTATTGTTTTTGTTTGTTTGTTTGTTTATTTGTAATGCAAGTGCCTGATTTAAGCTTTGTTTGTTGAAGCATCCACTTCAGAGAGGCATCCATCTCAAAGAGGGCTATCTCAAATAAACATAGCACCAGCTACACAACGAGATAATGAATCAGGCTACCTAACCCCACGGAAACTCCTTTGTTTTAGAGATCTTGGTTGATTTCAATAACTGGCCATCTAGGCCTTTTTTTTTTTCTCTTCCCATGCTGTAAATTCTCCACTCTTAAATTCTGTTTTCACCACTAAAGAGTGAGCTAGTGAAACCCTAGTCCTCCACCCTTGATCAGAGTAAAACCAGAATCCTAGGCCTGTGCATTCTGTCTCTCCCTCTCTCTCTCCTGCAAACCTCTCTGTGTGGACCCTGATATGCCATGTGCTTTCCAGGACTCATAAGTAATAAACTTTTGTTTCCCCAAAGTTTCCTAATGGTTATTGTTGAAGGGCATCTTGCAATCATAGCAAGAAATACTAGGCCAATCCAGCCACAGTGGTTGTTGATAGGCTGAGACTGGCACAAGACAATTGGTCAAGCAGAAGAGGGGAGTCAAGCCTGGGAGTTAGTTCAGCTGAACGCTCTAAATGGCAGGAAAGATCTGGTTTCCTGCTACTGGATTCCTGGATCTGCCTTCTTCCCTCCTTTCCCATATTCTGATTTTTTCTTTTGATTTTCTAAGATATGTTCATTGTCTTCCAACCGATTCCCTGGTTTGCTTATGCTGGTCAGAATTGGTTCCTACTGCTCCCCACCAAAAGAAGTTTATGAATAATGTTATAATTGGGAGAATTGGATGTTAAAGAAAAGCACGTTCCTTGGAGGTTGCATGGAAGAATGAGAGCATTCTCTGTGTTTCGGTGAAAGCTTGAGCCAGTCATCGTGCACTATTCCCTCAGAGCACCTAACCACACATGAGATTTTAACTCTTTCATTATCAGATGCCCCACTAGACCGTGAGCTTCATGAAGAAATGGAACATTACTGGTTTGAACACTAATGAATCCCATGTACTTAGCACAAGGCCTGACATTTAGTAGTTGTGCCCATATTGTTGAGTAGAGCACTTAATGAGATGGACACCTTGTCATCCTTACCACGTTATGTTTGGCAATTCTAGCCAAGTCCATTTTGTATTACTACCCTATAACTACTATTTTATCTTTATTTATCACAGGGCCTCCATTTATATTGTCTTAACAAATCTCTTCTAATAAACCTTAAACCTAAGTCAATTCCTTTATTTTCTAAAGCTAAATTCATCCTGAACTCCTGTTGTAAATATAAGATAATGGTTTTACTCAGAGGCTGAGTTTAAACATGAAAAATGAAGAAAATAAAGTGTAGACTAACAAAACAAACAAGCAATGTAACTTGAAAAGAACTACAAACAGCCAACCCAACAGATTATTCCTTCTGGTCCATTTCTCCACATAAAAAAGAGGAGAGAACCTTCTCCATCTGAACCTCTTGGTCAGTGGAAAATCAGTCTTCTGTTGAAAGGCAGTTAGTGTAGCTCATGCAGTTTGCAAAGCATTAGAATCAGAGTTCTCACGGGGCCAACATCTCTCTTGAGGTCTGGATGTCTGGTCCCTCTCCAACCTTGGAAAGTGAATAACCTCTGTCCTGCTTGTTGTTCTATGCTTGGTGCAATTCTTCACCACCTGTGTCACCCACCACCCTGACAGGTTCTGAATGTGACTTCCTGGTAAGTGTTTACAACTGGTTTTTGGTTGGTGGGGGAAGAGACAAAAAAGAACACCCTGATTGTAATATTTGATGATTTCCAGTTTGTACATTTTTTCTTTTTTTTTTAATTTTTATTTATTTATGATAGTCACAGAGAGAGAGAGGCAGAGACACAGGCAGAGGGAGAAGCAGGCTCCATGTACCGGGAGCCCGACGTGGGATTCGATCCCGGGTCTCCAGGATCGCGCCCTGGGCCAAAGGTAGGCGCCAAACCGCTGCGCCACCCAGGGATCCCAGTACATTTTTTCTATCATGGACATTTTCCAGATATCAATATCAACTAGCTCACAAAATGGCTGATTATGTATCAATTGTGTCTCGTAAATAAACTCCAGAACACCACGGATTATCCTTCATGCAGGATGTTCATTGTGTATCTCAGCCCGTTACCAAGTTTGGTTTAAATTACCAACACATGCATACCTACACTGATTTACAAAACTAACATTTATGAAGTATCTTGTGATAGGAATGGACACAAAAAGATTAACCTTACCCTCTAAGGATTAATAGTCTAACAGAGACACATTTTTGTGGGTCTGTGTATGTGTCTGTGTGTTTAACTCCAGTATAATTAACATATAATGGTATACTAGTTTTAGGTGTATAATATAGTGATTCAATAATTCTATACATTACCCAGTGCTCTTCACAATAAATATACTCTTAATCTCCTTCACCTGTTTCACCCATCCCCCCATCTCCTATCTGGTGACCACCACTTTGTTCTCTATAGTTAAGAGTTTGGGGGTTTTGTTTGTCTCTTTTTTCCTTTGTTCACTTGTTTTGCTTCTTAAATTCCATGTATGAGTCAAACAATGTGATTGTTTGAGTGAATATGAGTGAAACAGTATTTCTCTTACTGACTTATTTCAGTTAGCATTATGCTCTCTAGCTCCATCCACTGCAAATGGAAAGATTTTTCTTTTTTTTTCTTTTTTTAAGATTTTATTTATTTATTCATGAGAGACAGAGAGAGAGAGAGGCAGAGACACAGGCAGAGGGAGAAGCAGGCTCCATGCAGGGAACCTGACATGGGACTCGATCCTGGGTTTCCAGGATCACACCTTGGGCTGAAGGCAGCGCTAAACCACTGAGCCACCCAGGCTGCCCGCTTTCATTCTTTTTTATGGCTGAGTAATATTCCATTATATATATACATATATCACACCTTCTTCATCCATTCATCAATCCATGGACTCTTGGTTGCTTCCATAATTTGGCTATTATAGATAATGCTGCTAAAAACATGGGGGTGCATATATATTTTCAGATTAGTATTTTCATATTCTTTGGATAAATACCCAGTTGCAGAAATACTGGATCATATGGTAATTACATTTTTAATTTTTTAAGGAGCTTCCATACTGCTTTTCACAGAGGATGCACCAGTTTGCATTTCCCCCAAGACTGCGTGAGGGATACTTTCCACATCCTCACCAACACTTTTTCTTGTGTTTTTGATTTTAGCCATTCTGACAGGTGTGAGGCAATATTTCATTGTAGTTTTAATTTGCATTTCCATGATTATATATATATATATATAATTTGCAAATATTGGCTCCCATTCCATAGGCTGCCTGTTTTATTGATTGTTTCCTTCTCCGTGTAGAAGCTTTTTCTTTTGTTGTAGTCCTGATAGTTTATTTTTTATTTTCTTTCTCTTGCTTCAGGCAACATATCCAGTAATAAATTGATATGGTTGATGTCAAAGAAGTTGCTGCCTGTGTTCTTTTCTAGGATTTTTATGGTTTCACATCTCACATTTAGGTCTCTAGTACATTTTGAATTTATTTTTGTATGTGGTGTAAGAAAGCCATCCAGTTTCATTCTTTTGCATGTCGCTGTCCAGTTTTCCCAACACTGTCTGTTAAAGAGGCCGTCTTTTTTCCAAGTCATCCAAATTGGCAAGGGAGAAGTAAAACTTTCCCTATTTGCAAATGATCTGAAACTCTATATAGAAAACCCAAGAGTCCACTAAAAATCTGTTGCATTTCTATACACTAATAATGAACCAGCAGAGAGAAAAATTAAGAATATAATCCCACTTACAATTGCATCAAAAAACAGTAAGCTACTAAGGAATAAACTTAATGAAAGAGGTAAAAGACAGATAACACTAAAAACTATAAAACACTGATGAAAAAAAACGAAGAGGGCACAAAGAAATGGAAAGACATTCCATGCTCATGGTTTGGAAGGATAAATATTGTTAAAAGGCCTATGCTACTTAAAGCAGTCTACAGATTTAATGCAATACCTATCAAAATACCAACAGCATTTTTCACAGAACTAGAACAAACAATCTTAAATTTTATATGGAACCACAAAAGACCCTGAGTAGCCAAAATAACCCTGAAAAAGAAAACCAAAGCTGGAGGCATCACGATTCTGGACTTCAAGTTGTATTATAAAGCTGTAGTAGTCAAAACATTATGGTGTTGGCACAAAAGATATACACATAGATCAACAGAACAGAATAGAAACCTTAGAACTGAACCTACAATTATACAGTTAATTAGTCTTCAACAAAGCAGGAAAGAATATGCAATGGGAAAAACATAGGCGACAAGTATTTATTAAGGGCCTGTTATGTCCAGATTTATTATATTAGACGGTATGAAATTTAATAAAGCGATTAATAAATAAGTTCAAAACAATAAAAACAGAAAGTCAACAAAATTAACAGCCTGAATATAATTCTAAAGGTAAAGTTATGTGATATCGGCAAGATAGGTAGGTTTCTTTTTTTTTTTTTTAAGAGCTTACTTTATTTTATTTTTTTTTAAGATTTTTTATTTATTCCTGAGAGACATAGAGAGAGAAAGAGAGAGAAGCAGAGACAGAGGCAGAGGGAGAAGCAGGCTCCATGCAGGGGGCCCGATGTGGGACTCAATCTGGGGTCTCCAGGATCACACCCTGGGCCAAAGGCAGGCACTAAACCACTGAGCCACCCAGGGATCCCCGATAGGTAGGTTTCTATATACATATTAAGTAAAATTTGAGTGTGCAATTTGGATTAGTCAGACTGTGTGGCATTTCAATTGATAGTGAAAAGATAGGAGACTTCTCCCTGTAGGTGAACTGGTTGAGCAGAGATCGTACAGGGGGAAGTAAAGAGAGTGGTGGCCCGGAGAAGCGTGTAATGGAATAAGGAATCAGAAACCATCATAAACCAGGCAGGAGGGCGGCAGCATGGGCAGTGGCTTTACACACTGATTAACAGCCCCAGTTCTGCATCCCTGTAACTTGCGTTAAAGTCTTGGGGGCTGATGAACAGAAGGCCATAAATGTCAAGCTTCTGAAAGATCACAAAGGATAACATTTCACTCAATTTTCAAAGTAGCTGGCAGTTATATTTTATTTGTGTCTTGCTGTCTTTTCAAATATAAGTTGCCACATTCACTTAGACAAAAACAGTTGGTGATCAATTCAAAGGCACATGGCACAGATACATTTTCTCTACAAGTATGGATTTTTTACTTTCCAGTTATGGTATTTTCCTTTTCTAAAGTTAAATTTTTAGAGATTTCACAAGAAGCATTTCTGAAATAGAAATGATGGCTGCTGTAGAGGAAAAAAAAGCACCCACGTTTCATCAGATTGATTTCTGAACTCTACTGTAAAGGAAACGAGTTCCAGTTGCACATGGTTGTGTGTCCAAATATGATAGAGCCACAAGATCAAGAGGCCTTGAGATACCTGTCTAAGGCATTGATGGTTGCTTATACAACGTTTCTTCAGGGTAACAGGAAGGCTGCCTGCCACCCCAATCAACAGCCTTGTCTATGGACTGACTCCTGACACATTTACAGAGGAAGAAGCCTTTCATTCTAAAAGAATAAATAAATAAAAAGAAGAAATAAAGAATTTTATTTTATTTTATTTTTTATTTTTTTTATTTATTTATGATAGTCACACAGAGAGAGAGAGAGAGAGGCAGAGACATAGGCAGAGGGAGAAGCAGGCTCCATGCACCGGGAGCCTGACGTGGGATTCGATCCCGGGTCTCCAGGATCGTGCCCTGGGCCAAAGGCAGGCGCTAAACCGCTGCGCCACCCAGGGATCCCAGAAATAAAGAATTTTAAATGAAGATATCTTGTGAACATAAGGAGTTGGTGTAAGTTTACTTCAGGTTTTTTTTTTTTTTTATTTTAAAGATTTTATTTATTCATGAGAGACACAGAGAGAGAGAGAGAGGCAGAGACACAGGCAGACAGAAAAGCAGGCTCCATGCAGGGAGCCCAACGTGGGACTTGATCCTGGGCCTCCAGGATCACGCCCTGGGCTGGAGGCAGGTGCTAAACCGCTGAGCCACCCAGGGATCCCCAACTTTAGGATTTAAATGAATGAAGTTGATTCAGTCATGCAAGTAGAGATACTCACTTTTGATCTAATGCAATAATTTAATCATATAATCACAACTCTCTTTTCCCAGGGAAAGTTTGCAAGATATAGCTCAGTGTGGAATAGCAATAAATATTCTGGATCACTGATTTACTGATTTAAATAACTTACTAAAATACATTAGCAAATGTAGCTTCAATCTTCCCACCACCCATAACAATATAATTTTGTATTGAGTAAAATTTACATTGCAACCTCAATACCTTCAAAGTTTAAGAAAAACATTTAGGGGGAACCTTGGGTGGCTCAGTGGTTTAGTGCCTGCCTTTGGCCTAGGGCGTGATCCTGGAGACCTGGGATCGAATCCCACGTCGGGCTCCCTGCATGGAGCCTGCTTCTCCCTCTGCCTGTGTCTCTGCCTCTCTTTCTCTCTGTGTCTCTCATGAATAAATAAGTAAAATCTTTAAAAATAAAATAAAATTTAAAAAGGAAAACATTTAAATTCTAAAGATGATAGTTTCTGATATTTAATAAACATCATTTGTTAGCTCTCAAGGACTTCATGCTACTGTGGGAAGAGAAAATGTCATAGGAGAAGGAAGCTAAAATGGATTTACTCTTAGATTCTATGTCTATCACTACAATAGGTAGTTATGGTTGACATCTAAAACCATGCAGGTCTCAAACATCCCATATGGAACCATCAGTAGACGACTCCTTTAGGCAAAAGACACAAGGGGACTGTTCAACAGAAGCAGTGGAAGTTATGACAAGCCATGACAAGTTATTATAACTATAATACCTATATAGCCATCAATTTGGCAACTGCGTATCATTATCAGACAAATATGGTGTATAATTTATGAGCAACACTTGTACTATTATATATGTAAACTTGAGATCCTGGTTTTAAAATTATAGTAAATACACCCAGAAAAGAAATGACAGAAATGAGACAAACACCATCAAATACTGCTGCTAGAGTATACACTGGTTCAACCCTTCCAGAAAACAAGTTGGAAAACAAATATCAAATGTCTTTAAAACTGGGATCCCTGGGTGGCTCAGTGATTTAGTGCTTGCCTTGGGCCTAGGACATGATCCCGGGGTCACGGGATTGAGTCCCACATCGGGAGTCTGCTTCTCCCTCTGCCTGTATCTCTGCCTCTGTGTGTGTGTGTGTGTGTGTGTGTCTCATGAATAAATAAATAAAATCTTTTAAAAAATGCCAAATGCCTTTAAAATTTATTCATGACCTTTGGACACTTTTAGCAGCCTAGGGAATTTATCAGAGATGTTTTAAAAAGATGGTATGGATGTTTTTTACGGTACTCTTGAGAGCAAAAACTAAGTCTACAAAAGAATGGTTACACAAATCATATCATTTCCACATTACAAGAGATTGTGGAGCCAATAATCGTGCTTTGAAAACTTTCAAATGTTTTTTTTAAAACTTGATGATTTAATGTGAAATTTTTGAAAAGTAAGAAAACAAATCAAATGATGGTATTTCAGTTCTTTATAGTTTCCAGCGCCAGACAACAATGGGTGCTGTGTTTATTGATGGATCAATCTTAATACTGTTCTTTTAGGTCATACAGAGCAAATCTATCTCAACTTCTCTACCATTCAAACATTTGAAACGAGTAGTGAGAGCTACCAGATGGTCTGCACACTCATCCTCAACCCTAACAAAATGTCACCACTTGTCCAACTTAAACATTCTTGGTCCCACTAACCATTTCTCATGTGACCTTTCCTATTATTTATTTAATGTGTATTTATACATAATGTTTACTATCCACAGATCACTGCCCTTGGTGCTTTACAAAGGCGAGATGACCTAGTCCTCAGGCGATCTGCCGATCTGAGTTATCTAGAGGTTCAGATTTTAAGAACAAGGACGGAAAAAACAAATCAGGCTTGGGATCACTCCAGGTACAGAGTTAGAAAACAGCCCTGCTTTCCCCGTCCCGTACAGAGCTGTGGGCTTTGGATGCTTTCTGTGAAATGTTCAATGAGACAAAAATCTGGACAGTCTGAACTTCTGTCTTAGTTTGTGCTGTAGGTGAGGAAAAATTCTCCCTTGAGAATTTGTAAACTCAGGTGTGATTCGGGCAGTCTGAGGGATTTAATTTATGCTACTTGTGTGGCACGGGAATTGCCAAGCTGAGAAATAAATTTGCTGCCGTCCTCACTGGCAGAGTTCTGGGCTGCTGGCAAAACCTTCTCTTTACAGGGCTTACATTTCACCCAAGCTTTCACAAGTCCAAAAGTCAAGCAGATAAAATCAGGCCACAGATGACCTGATATCTCAGAATTGGGAAACTCACAAAATTAAAGCCTTTAAGTGCTTGAAGAAGGAGAAAGAACCAAAAATGAAGCAATTAACCAGATATGTTGCCTCCACATATTGGCCAGACTTGAAAAGTAAACAACTGAAGTTGTAGAAAAAAAAACATGATTATTGAATTTAAACATTCAATGTGCTTTAAATCACAGACGACATGTAGCTCATAAGAAACACTGGGGGACAGGACAGATGTAAATTATTTTTCTAAAAAATTGCACACAAATGTAAAGAACAAATATGAGAGAGAATAAGACATGAAGGATAAAACGAGAAAAAATATGTTTAAAAAATGTCTATATGTATATACCTGTACCTATATGTGTATATTATATGTGTGTGTGTGTGTGTGTGTGTGTGTGTGTGTGGTGTTCCATAAGAAAGAAGCAAAAAGAAAAAGGAACAGGCAATATTTAAAGAGATAATAGTTAATAAATGTTTATATTTAATAAAGGGCAAATCCTCATAATCAGAATATATAAAGGAAAATTCATCCACAACATATAATAGTAAAAATAAAGAAAAGCAAAGATAAGGAGTTGATTTTTTTAAAGATTTTATTTATTCATGAGAAACACAGAGAGAGAGGCAGAGACCCAGGCAGAGGGAGAAGCAGGCTCCATGCAGGGAGCCTGATGTGGGACTCAATCCCGGGACCCCCGGGTCACAGTCTGAGCCAAAGGGAGACACTCAACCGCTGAGCCACTCAGGTGTCCCAGGAGATGATATTAAGAGCAGTCAGAACAAAAGATTACAAAGAAATAATAAGATTCACTGCAGACTTCTCAATCTCAACGAGGGAAACCAGAACATTTTCAAAGTACTGGTATAGATTAATGTCAACCTGTCATTATACACAGATAAACTATCATTCAGGAATGTGAGCAAAATTAAAACATAAGAACAGCAACCAAAACCAGATTTATTCTCCTCTAATAAACCCTCAATAAAGGAAATTCCAAAGTATATTTCAAAAAAGGGAAAACAGGGGCGCCGGGTGGCTCAGTGGTTGAGCGTCTGCCTTCAGCTCAGGGCATGACCTTTGGGTCCTGGGATCGAGTCCCACATTGGGCTCCCCGCAGGGAACCTGCTTCTCCCTGTGTCTGTGTCTCTCTATCTCTGTGTCTCTCAGGAATAAAATAAATAAAATCTTAAAAAAAAATACAATTGCAAATGATGACTTTAAACATAGCATTCATAACATTGACTGAAAAAATAAAAATACCAAAGAGAAATAAAATGAATTTAAAAAAAACTAATAATATAATCTTAGTGGAGACAATAAGAACACTTTATTGGAAGATATTAAAGAAATAAATCAAGCACATGCAGAAGATTTTCTGACATAGTAAAAATGTTTATTTTTAAGTGAACTCTACTCCCAACATGGGGCTTGAACCTTGAATTCACAACCCTGAGATCAAGAGTCACATGCCCTACTGACTGAGCCTGCCAGGTGTTTCAGGAAAGATGTTTATCATCATGTCTAACCTAAATATTTAATGTGATCTCCTTTCCAAATCATGTCCAAGATTTTTCTGCAACTTGACAAAGTGGTTTGAAAATTTATATACAGCAGCTAATAGCCAAGAACAGCCAAGACGAGTTTGAAAAAGAATAGGATGGAAGGATTTGCCCACAACAAAGGAATACTACTATATTATCGTTATACATATTATATAATATTATTATAAAGCAATAATAATTAAAACATTGTGTGGGCTCAGAAAGAGACAAAAGACCAAGGAATAGAATAAGCCCAGAAGCAGAACCACAAATAAACAGAAACTTCTTATATGGCAAATGGCATTGCTAACTGACAGAGAGAATATGGCTGATTTAATAAGTGGTGCTATATAATTGGTTATAAATACAGAAAAATAAACTATATCCATATGTCATACCATACACAAAAGTCAGTATCATATTAAAACTCTTAAATATGATAAGGAAATGCATAGGAGTTATGACCTGAGGACCAAAAAGAATAAAAAAAAGTAGTCTGACTTATTGAAGTAGTTAAAAAAATCACATACAGGGACAAGACATTTGCAGCAGAACAGGAGTCCAGCTCCTGGTTCAAACCCTACATGTGGTTTTTCAGGCCTGACCACAGGCAATTACAAAAGCTTTCCCAACAGGCCTCCTGGAGAAAACTGCCTTCCCCATATCAGAGGTGTGCATCCTGCGCACGGTGGCCTCCTGGCCCCCGAAGGGAGCTGCAGTCAAGGGCTGAGACCCCGCTGGGTGGGGCTCTCTGAACCTGTGCCTTCGTTCCTAGGTCTCTGATCTGAGGACTAGGGTGGAGGTGTTCTTCAGGTACGTCGGCAGAGACCACCTTGTCGGGGGAAGGGGTAAGCCCAGAAGACACCTGTCTCTACTCTGCCCTGTACTTTCCTCCCCCTAAGCCTCTGCCCACCCAAGTTTCATAAAACCTGTTGGAGCATTTTGTTTGCTTCTCCTTCCACAGGAAGACAAGGCCCATGTCTAGGCCGACCTTCCTGACCCTTAACGGATGGATGTACCTTCCCACGGGGAAAAATAGAAGGGAGGTGAGAAGTCAGCGCTTTCTTTCTCCAGTTGTAGCCTCTCACTCATACCATGGCAGTAAGTCATTAAGTAAAAAATAAATAAATAAAAAATAAACAAATGGGGTACCCAGGTGGTTCAGTGGTTGAGTGTCTGCCTTTGGCTCAGGGTGTGACCCTGGGGTCCTGGGATCGAGTCCCACATCGGGCTCCCTGCATGGAGCCTGCTTCTCCCTCTGCCTGTGTCTCTGCCTCTCTCTGTGTGTCTCTCATGAATAAATAAATAAAATCTTTTTCTTTTTAAAGTAGCTCATTAAGTGCCCACCTTTCTCATTTTGGGGTTCTTGTTTTAATTGGCTACTCTGATGCACAATAGCTAGGCACACTCTTCTAGCTCTGTCGAGCCCCTGACAATACATAATTGACCAATGGCTAATACCCAGAACATAAAATGTTTTCCTACAAATCACGAAAAGAAAAAAAATTGGGAAATAGGGAAAGAATACGAACAGACAGGTCACAGAGAGGAAAAGAAAGGGCAGTAAACCCATCAAAGATGCTTAAACTTTTCACACCAATGAGACAGACAAAAGTTAAAATTTGATGATATAAAGAGTTGGCAAGGACGTGGATAAATAGGAGCCCCAATATGCTATTGGTAGAAGTGCAAATATGTGCTATGACTTTGGAGAACAAGAATCCTAACTGTTTTGAGGTACAACATAAGCACCAACCAACACCATGAATTTTGTAAACAGTGCACTCTCAGTTACATGGTAATTTGAAGGAGTCATTTATGATTAAATAAAAGAAAGCATCATAAATGCTGGGCTTGTGTTGCCAGGAAATCTTGTCCCTCTTTGTTTAGGTTTTATTTTCTTTTCTCTTTTCCACTTAAGGCATCATGGTCATCAGTTTACTTTGTTAGAAAACCCAATTAATGTTACTATGGCTAATATGGTTTAAATCTAAGGAGAGATAATCAGAGATTTGTTTATATTTTGTTGAATTTTAAAGTAAACTAAAACTATTGCTCAGAATTCTTTATCTTTTAACAGAGGCCATCCTATAATCATCTACATGTTTGAAGTCACCGTTAGTCTACTTAATTCATCATAAAGAGACACTTCTTATATATGGGTTTCAAATTTGTTCATCAATATATAATCTCATTTCTGGTGTTCCAGTTTTTAAAGAGTAGGAGCGAGCATTACAAATCTAATAAAAAAAACTTTAATCCCTATTGAATAGAAGGAAGTTTGAGCCATAAAGAATCTATATCATAATCTTTCCAATTTTTTAATAAGCACCTCAAACAGGTTTTTCATAAACAATATACTAGATGAATATAATTTTTAAAATCGAACTGATGATATAACTGATGATACATAACCAAGGAGGAAGGAATTCAAGGAAAGTGCATTTAATGGGATGAAGGCAGTAATTTTTTATTGATAAAATTCACAAGGAACAGCGTGTGTGTTTATCAGTTATGGAGTAATCTGTATGTATTAAAAAATACTGCATTAAAATATATGATATCAAAACTATTTTAACTGAAAGGAAAACCACCCAAAACACAATGCTAATAGAAAATATAAACATACCTTTCAGTCCTTGATAGATAAAGTAGGCAGAAATGATACCTAGATAATCTGATAATATAACTAATAAAATTTATTAATTTCCCCAAATCTGTGCCATATAAACAATACAACTTACTTCTTAATAACCATGGAAAATTCACAAAACTTGATTATTGGGCCACAAAGGAAGTTCCAAATTACAAAAAAACACAAATGGGGATGCCTGAGTGGCTCAGCGGTTGAACGCCTGCCTTCGGCCCAGGGCGTGATCCTAGAGTCCCAGGATCAAGTCCCGCATCTGGCTCCCAGCATGGAGCCTGCTTCTCCCTCTGCCTGTGTCTCTGCCTCTCTCTCTCTCTCTCTCTCTCTCTCTGTGTCTCTCATGAATACATATATAAAATCTTTAAAAACAAAACAAAAAACAGAAATGGCATAGGCCATATTCTCTAAATATAATGCAATAAAACTCATGTAATAATAAAGATAAAAAAACACTTAAAAATTTAAGAACTCAGGGGTTTCATAACATTTTCATCCAAAAAGTCAAACTTGCACTTAAAAATTAAAGCAGCGAATCTTTATAAACATACTTTCTTAAACCCCTAAATAAAATCCAACAAAATTAATTCGGTCATACGCCAAAAGTAATACACTTATTTTACGTGGCTCTAATCAAGGAATACTAGAATAGTTTAATATTAGAGTACGTATTCATATAATCAATTCAATCAGTAAGTCAAAGCCAAAAATATATAATTATTTCTCTAGAAACCAAAACAAAATTCAATAAAGTCCAAAACCCACTTCTGCTGAAAGACTCTTCACAATAGAATAAAAAGTTATTTTCTGTCCATATTTCCTCCTCTCCATACAGTATTCCTATTTCTGGTATAAGCAAGGTATTTTATTGTAGACTAGCCCTCTTACCAAGAACAGCTAGAAAAGCTGGCTAAACTTCCACGGTGCATCAGATAAGCCCTACAACATCGGGGCTGAGTCATTTCCCTGGGGCTGGGAGGCCAGGTCCCCTGAGTTCCCTTCTGAATCCCACCGTGGCCTCCTGCAGGATGGTTCCAAGTCTTTCTCCTCAAACGAGAGAAAACCTAAGGCATGCACTTCCTTGAACTAGAGCGGTGCACCCTTCCTTCCCTCCATCCACCGTGCTCGCGAGAGGGGCAAGAAGAATGTTGACCCCATCATCTGAAGCCTTTGGGGAATGCCAGGATGCCCCAACCAAGCCTGCCGCACAGATCAGAGCCAGATCAAGTCACAAGTTCCATATGAGGGAAATGAATACTCACTACTGTCAGGAGCACATTTTTTTTTTTTTTTAATTTCCTAAATATTCCAGAAAAAAACCACCTGGAAAGTCCCCTCTGATCTGGCTTAAACGCATACTGTATCCCGATTTCTTTTTTCTTACCTCCAGGCCTTGCTACATAAACCTGCCAGTGTTATTAATGCATCTCCCTCCGTTCCTCGCTTTACTAAATATGGGAAGACCAGAGAAGCAGGTCCTTAAAAGAAGCAAATGTTATTGCTGTTGAAGGAGGAACAGCTCTGCTTTTCCCTTTTCCCTTTTCTAATGCTCCGGGTGCTGCACGCCTTCCGCAGGAGAGTATGTGCAAAAGAAAAAAAAAAAAAAAAAAGCTAGGTCTATTGAATGTTCAAAAAAACCACCAATCTATAGAACAGAAATGTACTTTCCCCAAATCTTACGAAATATCTGGCCCTAATAAAGAGCTCTCGAAATCTGTGTTGATGGTAGACCGACATCCTCATACTGTTGAGCTCTCTTCTGTCTTCCCAAACTATGTTGGTATGTAAAGTCTTTAAGTTATTTATGTTTCTGCTCACATCATTGCCTTTCATGTCCAAAAGCCATAAATACGTTGGAAATGACAGGTGTAAGTGGATTCAGAAGTCTAATATTTGGCATCGTGACCCAGACTGTCTAGTTGGTGGACCCAAGTGCCATTTGTCCCTCTGCCCCCATCGTGGTCGTTGTAGGCCGTCCTTCCCTGTGCTGCTGCTTCTCTCTCCTGGTTCTGAGGCGAATGGGACTGGTGCCTCAGTTTCCTCATGGCAGTCTTCATTCACTTCTCTCATGTTTACATCACCAAGCTGCCAAGTAACAGCTTTTAAATTTATGCCTTTTTTTCTCCTTCCCTCCTCCCTTCTTTCTCTCCCTCCGTTCCTTTCCTTCCCTATTTCCTCCCTTCCTGCCATCCTTCCATCCTTCCTTCCTGCCACTAAATACATCACTAAGTCCAGGGCTGAGCTTTTAAATTTTTCTCTGGTGTCAATCCCTCAACATCAATGTTTAAATTCCATCAAAAAGATGATGATGGTGTTGAAAATGGAGACACAACGGTGTTGTTTCGTGACCTACATGTAATCTGAAAAGATTTGAAATTGAAAGCATGATAAGCTCAGCTCATATTAAATTAGGAAAAGTGTGTTGTTCTTTATAAAACCTACCCAAAGGGGACGGCTGGGTGGCTCAGTGATTGAGCCTCTGCCTTCGGCTCAGGACTTGGGATGGAGTCCCACATCGCAGGCTCCTTGCAGGGAGCCTGCTTCTCCCTCTGCCTGTGTCTCTGCCTCTGTCTCTGCCTCTCTCTGTGTGTCTCTTGTGAATAAATAAATAAAATCTTAAAAAAAAATAAAACCTACCCAAAATAAAATCTTAAAAAATAGGAAAAAAAAAAAAAAAAACCCTAACCATAAGTGGGAAATAGAAAACCTCTAAGAAATTTGACATTAACATACTGAGGGGCTGGAAGTTTTTAATAGTTAAGACCAAATGACCCCATAAACGAAGATCAATTCTATACCCAAACCAATTTTTATTTTTTAAAGATTTTATTTATTTATTCATGAGAGACACACAGGGAGAGGCAGAGACACAGGCAGAGGGAGAAGCAGGCTCCCTGCAAGGAGCCCGACGAGGACTCCATCCCAGGTCCCCAGGATCACACCTTGAGCTGAAGGCAGACGCTCAACCGCTGAGCCACCCAGGAGCTCCCCAAACCAATTTTTGAAAGGGATCGCATTCCGTTTGGCCTATGTTTCTAGGAGGAAATCAATGTTTCATACATTGATTTGCAGCCTAAGGCACAGGACGTGGTATCCTACAGTACAGGATGCATTATCATTCACATAGGGTGGAATTGGAAGCACGGAGGAAGGGCAGGAAGCAAATCAAAAGGAAGAGAGAAAAAAGAAAGGGAGAAAATAGATAAAGACATAATCAGGCAAGAGAGGGCAGGGAAAGAACGCAGCGAGTATTTGCTGAGCCATCTAACTCAGCCACTCTTTTGGCCCCTTTTTGTTTTAATTTAACTCGCCTGGAACCCTGAGAATTGACATTAATCATGCATTTTTATAGAGAGAAATTGCCTTCCGGCTAGATGTGGCTACTTCACCCGCCCCCTCCCCCTTCTGCCCTGGGGGTCGGCTAGCAAATGCAGCCCTTCTGCTTTTCTCCACTTGGCCTATGTGTGCAAAACGTGCGGCAGCTGGATCCGGGGTACCCTAGCTTCTAGGGTCTCTCTCCTGGAGCTGGCGTTCAAGGACCCCGCAGCCTCCTCCTCCAAGTAGGACTTTCATAATAAAAGAGATGTTTGCTCCCTATGGGCCGGGTTGCTCTTTCCCTGCCCCCCTCCCTCTCTCCCTCCCTGTCTCTCACCCACTCTCTCTCCTGCTCTCCTTCTCTCTCAGTTGATTCTGAAATTAGGCTGAAAAAAAAAAAAAGGTGCCATGGGTTGCTTGCTCTGCACCAGATAGCGATTGCAACGTTGCCTAGAAAAGAACCACAGCTGTCAGTGCTGCACAGCACTGGGCACTTATGTGAGTCCTGGACCCGCTGGTCAGATGCTGTGGCTCTGCTGTGTGTTCATTTTGAAATCTAGGCAAAAGAGGCCGCGGGCACCACAGGAAGCTCTGGCCGGAGTAAGAGTGGGGGAGCAGAGATTCAAACAGGAGGACAAACCAAGACCCCCCTGACTCTGGGAAGCCAACCAAGGGTCCCAGGAGGGACGGTGGATGGGGGATGACAGGCATCAAGGAGGGGGGCCTGTGATGAGATGGGCCCTGCGTGTTATGCTATCTGTTGGCAAATTGAACTTAAATTTAGGAAACTGTACAATGAAAACAAACCAAACCAAACCCAAAAGGCAAGCCCTCCTTTTCAAGTGTATTTCAAGTTCCTGCCCATTTTACATCTACTCCTACCGCCTTGACCAAGGTAAGGGAGCTGGGAAAGGCATTGCTTTTGAAGAAGGTTTTTAAAAGCAAATAGCAAAGGGGGTGGGTAGAGGGAGAAATAAAGAGGGCCAGTTGTTGAACCTACCTCACCCTTGCCCCAAATCCTCAACAATTGCAATCAAGAATTAAGAAATGCACGTAGTTCAGGAGATGTTGAGGGCTCCTGTAATTCTCCCTACATTAGCTAGAGAGCTTGATTTCCAATTCTCTGCAAGAAGCATGCTGCTGGATCCTTCCATACCTGCGCACCTCCTCTGCCTTACCTGAAGCGTCTTTTTCCCCCGCTTTAGCCCGGTAAGATGCCACTACTCGTCAACACTGAGACTCGCATGATACCCCAGTTTTAAGGGTCCCATGATTTCCTACCTTGGGATAATTTATAATTATAGATCTAATTCCTTTCCATTTCTAGTTCCTCCAGGCCAAGGGCTGTACAAATGACTCTTGTGTTTGCTTGTAGGTAGCATAGTGAGTTTTTAAAAGAAAACAGGGGCGCCCGCGGGGCTCAGTGGTTGAGCATCTGCCTCTGGCTCAGGGCCTGATCCTGGAGTCCCGGGATCGAGTCCCACGTCTGCCCATCCTCGGCCTGTGTCTCTGCCTCTCTCTGTGTGTGCCTCTCATGAATGAGTAAATAACAATCTTTAAAAAAAAAAAAGAAAAGAAAAGAAGACAAAATACGTAGCCAAGAGTTTCTGAAATAGCTGTGGGCATCACGGTTGGTTAGTCTGGAAACTAGTGAATTTTGGAACAGGTGTTTTATCCATGCGACAAATATTTACTCAGCCCTGAAGATGCTGAGCTCCGACTCAGGGAGAGATGGCCCTGGGGACACTGTGCACACATGGGGGGCTGCCTAAGCTTCGGGGGGTGATACCCGACTGCTTGGTGGGGCAGGGGAGGAAGATGAGCCACTGTGTAGACAGGAGATCTTTGTCCTTTCCCCTCCTCCTCTCGCTCCACCGCCACCTCTCACCCACCATGTTGCACAACTCCCCTCCTGGCGTCCCAGAGCCCCGGGACCAGGCCTGAGATGCAGGCAGCAGGCAGATGGGCTCAGCCACACCACAGGGGAAGCAGCTGCAAGGACTCCAAGGCCTGGGTGCAAGGGATGCCCTCCTGGAGGCCGGGGCGGCCTCCCTCCCTCCCCTCTCCTCCGAGTCCTTTATGAGACCTGGGAAGATGCTTCCAGTTCCCCAGGCAATTAGACCCACCTTATCCCCCACCCCTCATCCCGTCGTGCACCTTAAGGAACTCGCTGATGAGGAATCCTCCTGGAACACACCGAGCATGCCTTACCTGCAAGGTACCTCTATTTTTTTACCCTCTCCGATGTGTGGTATGTGTGTATATATATACATATATATACATATATATATATATGCCACAAGGAGGTTGAATGGCCATTGCCTACTCTCCTCTAGAGACTCGGAAGGTGTTTCGAATTGCTTTGCAAGTCCAAGCAGAGCCAGCAGTCATTATAGGACTTTGATTTGTCTGGTTGAGTTTTAGGATAAGCCAAAGTGGAAATGCTTTAAAATTAGAAATGTAAACAACAAACTACTAAATGCCTTTGTGTGTGTGTGTGTGTGTGTGTGTGTCCCTCAATTGCCTCCAGGCTCCTGTTTTAAGTGTGTCCAGTGCAGCCGCGCACTGAAGCTGTGTGTAGACGCCGTGCTGCAGGTGTGCTAGCCTCTGGGTTGTACGTAGCGCACCTAGTTTATATTCTTGTTTAAATTACAAGAGCTGGAAAAAATAGGGGGGATCCCTGGATGGCTCAGCAGTTGAGCGCCTGCCTTCAGCCCAAGGTGTGATCCTGGAGACCCAGGATCGAGTCCCACGTCGGGCTCCCTGCGTGGAGCCTGCTTCTTCCTCTGCTGCGTCTCTGCCTCTCTCATGAATAAATACATAAATATCTTTAAAAATGAATAAATAAATTAATTGAAAGAGCTGGAAGTTCTCTGCCCCTTAAGTGGATGGTAAGAACATTCCAGAGTAGCATTTAAAATATATTACCTAAAAGAATTTGGGTTCCAGAGAAATATTTTACATTGTGCAACTTTTTTACACACAGAGATCGTTTCCAGCTCATTGTTTTTCGGTGCTGGCCAGATTATTTTTCCTACTTCAAGTATTGTTTCACTTTCTTCCATTCTCTTTTTGTAGGAACTCAAATGGTTATTTTCTCAAGACCATGGCAAGCAAAAGATTGAACTCCTAGCTCCCTTTCTCCCTACCCTGCTGCCTTCCTGCTACCCTCATAAAGGAGGCTAGAAGGTGGTCCATAAAAGTCAGGGAGATCTACAGCCAGCTCTGCCTCGGTGGTGAAAACAGATCTGAAAAACCTCCAGGAGCTGCTCAGATTGTGACTTCTAGAGAGCGCACACATGACTCTGTCCCCTTACAAATTAATGCATCTTTTAAGATTTCTGAAATTTCAAGATGCATCCTCCCTTCTTTCCTACTGACTTTGATCGTGCCTTCCAAATACGTTTGAGCCATTGGTCTGATTCATTCAAATACAAACCATTTGGCAGAAAAAGATGACAGGAAGGAACAAGTTTCCAGTTCAAATATATTTTTTAAAGATTTTATTTATTTATGAGACACACACACAGAGAAAGAGGCAGAGACACAGGCAGAGGGAGAAGCAGGCTCCATGCAGGGAGCCCGAGGCGATCCTGGGTCTCCAGGATCACACCCCGGGCCGGGCCGAAGGCGGAGCTAAACTGCTGGGCCACCAGGGCTGCCCTCCAGTTAAAATAAAACTGCTTCAGCGCTCACTGGTTTACTCTGGTTCTATGAAGCCGCAACAGGTTTAACCTCCCCATTGTCAGCTTCTCAAGTTGGTTTCGCACAGTCTTTTACATATGTTCCACTTTTATTTTAACCATTTGGGCAGATGTTACTCGATTTTTGTGTGTGAGTTGACTTTTCCTGGATGACAGGAGGATGCGTTGATAAGAGCAACTTCTTTTTTTGTTGTTGTTATTTTACCTTCTTATTCCAGAGCAAGAGATGACAGGTGCTTTGAGGAGAGAAAAAAAAGACCTTATGGCACATCTTATTCATCCATTCATTTATTCAATAAATAATAACTAAACACCTCTCATCCAGCAATTACTCAAATACAGGCATGGTCTCTGCCCTCATGAAATGTAGAGTTTGGCTAAGAAGACCTGTGTGTATTAAATATACACTCACAAGTGCATGGAGTGTGTTTATTAAATGTGTATCTATTAACTATCCAATCACAAGTGCACTGAGCTTTATAATGACGTATAAAGTACATTGGGTATCGGGAGCCAATCAGGAAAACAAAAACTACCCGAATGCATCTTTTTAAATTGAAATATAGTTGACACATGATGATGCATCAGCTTCAGGTGTACAACATGCTATGCTCTCCACAGTGTAGGAGCTACTGTCGGTTGCCAGACCGCACTGTTATAAACCCATGGGCTCTATTATACGACATTATCCAACTATGTTATAATACCATGGACTATATTATAGAACCACGGACTATGCTATGCATTTTATCCTCTTGCCTTACTCATTCACAAACGGGAAGCCTATATCCCCCACGCGCCTTCACCTATTTTGTCCATCCCCCACCCATTGTCTAACCCTCCGGCCACCATCAGTGGGTCTCTGTATTTATGACTGTGTTTCTGCTTTTTGTTTGTTTATTCATTTGTTTGTTCTGTTTTTTTAAGTTCCACATAAAAATTCTATTATATGAAAAATGACCTGAGTTTGTAAAACAGCAGGACTTTATTGCTGGAGGATGGTTACACAGGAGATGAAAAACTGGGGTGCCTGGGTGGCTCAGTGGTTGATCCGGCTCCCTGCATGGAGCCTGCTTCTCTCTCTGCCTATGTCTCTGCCTCTCTCTTTCTGTGTCTGTCATGAATAAGTAAATAAAATCTTTTTTTTAAAAAAAAAAAGGAGATGAAAAACTAAGAAGCCCAACAGACCATCCAGGCCATCCAGAGGCAAGCAACACTGGCGAACCAGTGTTTCCCCCCTGTCTCAGCCTGAAGGGACAAAAGGTAGAGGCTGCACTATCTGAGCACAGGGGGCCATCACCCCTCGGGAGCTGGAGTCACATTAGGAAACACAACTGCTGCCGCTCAGGGCACAGCTGTCAAGGAGATAGAACAGAGCATGTCAACCCTCTTCCCCTCACCATTCAGTTTCTCCCTGCTATTCCACATTGGCCCTAAACCAACTGGCAGTGGAGTTCATTCTTTTGCACAATAGAGCCAGACCTAGAAAGGAATTTGAGGGCAAATTGACTCAGGACCTGCACAGGAATTAAGAATACTGAACCCAACCCTGGGAATATAAACCTTGAACCCTCTAACTCCCTTTCTTTTTTTTTTTGTTTTTAGATTTTATTTATTTATTCATGAGAGACAGAGAGAGAGAGGCAGAGACACAGGCAGAGGGAGAAGCAGGCTCCATGCAGGGAGCCCAATGTGGGGCTCGGTCCCAGGACTCCAGATCACGCCCTGGGCCAAAGACAGATGCTCAACCAGTGAGCCACCCAAGGATCCCCTGCTCACTCCCTTCCTCTACATGGACCTGGTTGTGTTGCCACACAGGCAGAAATATTTGTTGGCAGACTTAAAATGCCCTTTCTTCTTTCACTCAGACATAAATCTGAGTAAAAGAAAAAAAAAGTGGGACTTCTGAGTGGCTCAGGGGTGGAGCATCTGCCCTCACCTCAGGTCATGATCCCAGGGTTCTGGGATCCAATCCCACATCGGGCTCCTCTCCCACTGCTGTGTCTCTGCCTCTCTCCCTCTCTCTACGTCTCTCATGAATAAATAAATAAAATCTTAAAAAAAAAAAAAAGAAAAAATGAGGTAGAAGAAGCTCTAAAAATGGTATAAGAAACCAAATGGAGGGAACATTTAAAAAATATATAGCTCAGTATGCAGTACAGATACAAAAGAGAAACATAGCAATCATTGAAGCACTATAAAAAAATAATAACCCACAAGATTTGGGCTCCAATGATAACTTTTGCATTTAGAAGCTGGGAGGTCTTTGGCAATTTATTTAACTACTTGATCCCAATTTCCTCATCTATAAATGAAATCAGTGTCACGCCTTGTTCACTGGGTGAGCAGTCAGCTCTCAACTAAGTTTCTCAGGTGACAGTCTAATTCTACTGAATAGAACCTTAGTATAACATTTAAAATGTTATCATGCCAGTAGGCGAATCTTAAAATAATGGTTGAAACCAAAGAAGAATTTCGTCCTGATTGAGTTTCCTCTGCGTGAATCAGAAAGACTAAAGTTGTAAACATTATATCTGTGTCAAATATCAAAATAATTTTGACACACGATGTATAATTTTGAAATTTTTTTTTCGTAATTTTGAAAATTATGCCATCCTTTCCAGATCTTTACTGTAATATCTCCTGGTTATAAAACATCCCATGTCCTCTCTTTTTATGACTTTGATACTAAGGTAAGGGCTTTCTTCTGCTTTTGACTCCTTGCCATTAGGTACATAAATGACTCATCAGAAAGCCTGGTCTCATAATTTCTCAAGCTCCCTATTTCCAAAACCTTTCATCTTCACTTCACTTCAGTCTGACAAGCCTGAACTGCTCCACTTTGAAGATTCAATCCCAAGTCTCTACCTTTATCTAGATTCTTTCTTCCACATCGGTTTTCCTCCTCTATTTCTTGCACTTAAGCTTAGCCATCAGATAGCCTCTGGTTTCCTTTCCCCTTCTGGAATCTTTCAGTACATGAGGGTGTCTTTTGGCTTCTCTTCCCTCTCTATTTAGCCTAATTCCATGCTCACACTTCACCTTTGCTCTTTTTTTCTAGGACTTTTGAGTCCCTAGGCTCTTTAACCTTCCACTAACTTACAAAACCAGTCCATAAACTGATTATTATCACACCCACACTCTTCACTTCTATTCCTTAGAATATCTGATGTTACTGTACGTCAAGATAGTGCTGACTGAATATCATGAAATTCTTGCAATCTTTTCACCTCAATTTCAGGAAACGTAATTCTTTTCATGCAGACTCATAATCATATTCTCTGAAGAAATCTTAAGAAGTGGGACACCTGGGTGGCTCAGCGGTAGAGTGTCTGCCTTCGGCTCAGGTCCTGACCCCAGGGTCCTGGGATCCAGCCCCACATCGGGCTCCCCAAAGGGAGCCTGCTTCTCCATCTGCCTGTCTCTGCCTCTCTCTCTGTGTCTCTCATGAATAAATAAATAAAATCTTAAAAAAAAAAAAAAAAGAAATCTTAAGAAATGTTTTTCTCTCCCTCCCTAGTCTCCCAGTCCCACAAGGGCTCCATTCAGTCTCAGTGGAAACTGTCTCATTTGACTTCCGTGGTCTTTAACCAATATTCTGAGGCTATTAATCCTGAGGCATCTCCCTGGCATGGC
Organism: Canis aureus; assembly: GCF_053574225.1. Taxonomy (NCBI): domain Eukaryota; kingdom Metazoa; phylum Chordata; class Mammalia; order Carnivora; family Canidae; genus Canis; species Canis aureus. Next base: position 66,577,554 of record NC_135611.1, on the reverse strand, counting down.
TAGACACACCTTTTCTCAGTACTGCCGTATACGAGGGTGAGCAGAATCTGGGGCAGTAGCTAAGGAAAGAGAAGAGTAGAGGTGAGTTGGCATGAAAAAGTAATAGGCACTGTCGGTGTACTGTCTCTAATTTCCACACACGCCAGCACAATTTGCCATACTTGGTTTTTGAATCTTTGTCAAAGAGCTCCCCTCAGGCTGCCAAAACTCACTTTGTTGAAGCTGACATCAGGTCAAGACGGTAGGAGACGGACATCCCCAGGGTCACCTATCACTGAGTCACTGGTGTGGGACTGTACATACTCCAGCTCTCCTCCTTTCTTAGAAGGGAGACTTCTTGTAGTATGGCTTTTGCACTGTTTTCCAGAGCTTTCCTGGGGATTAGGCTCTACTTTCCTTCTGTGGTAGCGTGCTTACTGACACCTCGTGCGCTTCCCTCCACCTCATCTTGTTCCTGGTGACTTTCAAAAATCTGCTTGCATTGAATCCTCAGACTAAGGCCTGCTTCTGAGGAAACAAAACAAAACAAACAAACAAACAAAAGGCCCTGGAAAATACTAATGTGCAATCCCCTTGTACACATGAGAATCAATGCTTTAGCAAGATCAGAGCCATATTTCAGAATGTACTTTATCTGTCCTGTCTTCCATCTCAAAATATACTGTAATGCCTTCCTTTCATCAAAAGACACACAGTGGCTTTTCCAATTAATGTTTCCATCCTTTTCTACTTGGGGAAAAACTGCTGTTTCCCCCCTTGTCAAGCCTTCTTACTTCTTTATTACTTTCAACACCAAAATACATAGAGATTCAAAGAGATTGCCTTCATTACAAAATAAACCAAAAAACAACCCTCTGCCCCATACTTCTTGTCCGAGCTCTTTTAGCTACCCTACCTTGCATCAACACAGCTAGAAGAGTGGTCTATAGCCTTTGCCTTCACTTCATCACCACCCTTTGGGTTTTTAATCATTTTTATTCTTTCTTCCCGATTTAATTAAAGTTACTGTCTCAAAAGTAATCAGTTTCAGGAGTCTCATTTCTAGTATGGCCGCACCAGGAGTTTATGGATCCATCTCCAGCCAAATAAGCATAATTGGTAACAGTTGTTTTAAAAAGCCACAACTGTTTATTTATTTATTTTTAAAGATTTTATCCATTTATTCGAGAGAGAGAGAGAGAGAGAGAGAGAGAGAGAGAGAATGCATACACAGAAGCAGAGGGAGAGGGAGAAGCAGACCCCCTATTGAGCAGGGAGCCTGATGCGGGGCTCCATCCCCAAACCCGGAGATCATGACCTGAGCTGAAGGCAAACCCTTTACCAACTGAGTCACCCAGGTGCCCCCCCAAAAGCTACAACTATTAATGTATATGGCATTTGGCATAAGGGCATATAATAAATAAATACACATTTATTCAAGAAAATCTACTAAGACTCAGTAAGAAGAATGAGAATCTGGAGCATCTGAATCACAATCTCCTCCCTCCCCTCTTTGTTGATACTTAGCATGAAAGAAACTTCACTCCAGACAAGAGCAGCCAAGAACATAGGGCTCCCTTGTGGCTTAACTGTTGTGCAAGGGACAGCCTGCCAGCAATTATCAAATACAATAGCTACATTTTATAGGGCCTAAATTCCAGGTGACTTCATGAGAAGTCAAAGCCTCCCTTCCCACCTAGCCCCTATTCATAGGACAGAATAGGAATGTTGGGGTCGAGAGACTGAGACTTTGATTTCTCTTCTATCAGGTCATCTGGAGGGTGGAAATTCCACTATGGGAGAGGCAGCCAAGAGGGCCAGAGGCTACCGCCTCTCATCAGTACCCTCTTCCTAAAAGAAGGGTACCATACTTAGAGAAATCTCGACTTCCAGTTCCACAGTTCAGAGATTTTTTTTTTCATAGAAGAAAAAGATAGGTCTTTACAACAGAGAATTCTGTAGGTCTCCGGAATGAACTAATTCTATGTAAAGCACAGCGTGGGAAAGCTAAGGGTGCTCTTAAAAACAATTGAGGTGTGTTGGGGGTGAGAGTGACAAATCAAAAAGTTTGCCAGTAAGTTTACCAGACAGAAACAGAGAAAGAGACACCTAAGAAAATCACCGTGGGGTCAGAGCAATCATCATACACTGGCTTCAGAACCACCTCTAAAATGAGGCCCAACTTTAACTGCCAAAGTGTGTACCAATTTAAGTTCAAGGGAATGGTAAAAACAAAAAAGTAGATCAACCAGCAATTAAAGGAGTCTAACATCTGGGTATGATCAGGGAAAGAGGCAGTTAAAGAGCGTCCTCCTAAACCATTATCGTCCCAGGTAACTATTTGCAAGCACAAAGATGTGCCCTCTCAGGAGCAACATCAGAGACTTCAAACTAAAATACTACCACTAGTAATTAAATAAACAAGCAAACTACAATACTATGCACCAAATGGGTGAGAGAGAATCATATCAAGAGTTACTACAATATGTTATCTAAAATTTAAAGTCAAAGAAATATAAATAGATATGATATACAAAGACATAAGAAAGTGGCCCATGGGGCAGCGCGGGTGGCTCAGCGGTTTAGTGCCACCTTCAGTCCAGGGCCTGATCCTACGGACCCGGGATCGAGTCCCACATTGGGCTCCCCTCATGGAGCCTGCTTCTCCCTCTGCCTGTGTCTCTGCTTCTGTGTCTCTTATGAATAAATACATCTTTAAAAAAAAGTGGCCCATGTACAGTTAAAAAAAAAAAAAAGAAAGCAACAGAAACTTTGAGGGTCCAGATGTTGACTATAGCAAAGACTTCAAAGCAGCTATCATATCTTTGAAGAATTGAAGGAAATTATGTTTAAAAATCTATAGGAAGGCATGATAATGTCTCTTCAAATAGACATTATCAAAAAGGACAAAGAGGAATGCCTGGGTGGCTCGGCAGTTGAGTGCCTGCCTTCTGCTCAGGGCGTGATCCCAGGGTCCTAGGATCGAGTCCCACATCAGGTGCCCTGCAGGGAGCCTGGTTCTCCCTCTGCCTGTGTCTCTGTCTCTGTCTCTGTGTCTCTCATGAATAAATAAATAAAGTCTTGAAAAAAAAAGGAAAAAGACATTCTAAAAATAAAGATGGAAATTATAAAGTTGCAAGCACAATAACCAAATATATATATATATATATATATATATATATATATATATATATATATCACTACAGAGCTCAACCATAGATCTGAACTTGTGGAAGAAAGAATCAGCAAACATAAAAGAAAAGTTGGTAGATTAAACAACCCAAAAAACTACTGAGGATGTGGGAACCCTCTTACACTGCTGGTGGGAATGCAAGCTGGTGCAGCCACTGTGGAAGACAGAGTGGAGGGTCCTCAAAGAATTAAAAATAGAGCTACCCTAGGACCCAGCAATTGCACTACTGGGTATTTACCCCAAAGGACACAAAAATACAGATTCAAAGGGATACACATGCTCCAATGTCTATAGCAGCATTATGAACAATGGCCAAACTATAGAAAGAGCTCGAATGTCCATCAACTGAACAAAGAAGATGTAGTATTAAAAAAAAAAGAAGATATACATACATATATATATATATATATATATATATATATATATATATATATGGGGATATTGCTCAGCCATCAGAAAGAATGACATCTTACCATTTGTAATCATGTTTTTGGAGCTGAAGTGTATTATGCTATGCAAGATACGTCAGTCAGAGAAAGACAAATACCTTATGATTTCACTCATATGTGGAATTTAAGAAGCAAAACAGATGAACATATGGGAGGGGGGAAGAAAAAGAGAGAAAAGGGAACAAACCATAAGAGACACACATATATATACATACATATATAATGTTTTTGTTTCCTTTGGATGTATTTCTAGAAGTGAAATTGCTGAATCAAATGGCAGTTATATTTTTTATTTTTATTTTTAATTTTTTGAGGACCCTCCACACTGTTTTCCATAGTGGTACAATGTTTTCCATTTACCTATTTACAGGTCCACCAACAGTGCCCAAGGTCATGCCAGCAGGCTGTCTCTGGCCTTTTGGATGATGGCTATTCTAACCTTATAGGCATGAAGTGATAGCTCACTGTGGTTTTAATTTGCACTCTTTAAAAAAAAAAAAAAAAGATTTTATTTACTCATGAGAGACACAGAGAGAGAGGCAGAGAGATAGACAGAGGGAGAAGCAAGCTCCATGCAGGGAGCCTGATGTGGGACTCAATGCCTGGACAAGGATCACACCCTGAGCCAAAGGCAGACACTCAACCACTGAGCCACCCAGGCGTCCCTAATTTGCACTCTCCTAGTGCCTAGTGATGTTGCATATCTTTTCATGTGCCTATTGGTCTTTTGAATATCTTCTTTGGAGAAATATCTCTTCAGGCATTCTGCTCATTTTTGGTCTTATCTGGATTTCTTTTTGTTTTTGTTTCTGTTTTTGCTACTGAGTGGCATAAGTTCTTTATATATTTGGGGTATTGACCCTTTCCCAGATACATAGGGTGTGTATATTTTTTTTTTTTCTCCTTTTCAGGTTGTCTTTTCATTTTTTTGATGGCTTCTTTTGTGTGCAGAGGTTTTTCAGTTTGATGTAGTTCCACTTTATTTTTTATTTTGTTGCTCTGCTTTAGGTCTCATATTAAAAAAATTACTATGAAGATCCTTGTCTTTTTATGCCAGTGTCATACTATTTTGCTGGCTGTAACATTACAGTACAGGGTTAAATCAGGAAGTGTGATGACTCCTGCTTTGTTCTTTGCCAAGATTTCTTTGGCTATTTGGGGTCTTTTGTGGTTCTATGTAAATTTTAGGAGTTTTCTTTCTTTCTTTCTTTCTTTTTTTTTTTACTTCTCTAAAAAAATGCCATTAGAGTCTTGATAGGGACTGCATTAAATCTATAGATGGCTTTGGGAGTGTTGATACTTTAAGAATTATTAATTCCATCAGTCCATGAACAGAGGATACTGTTCATTTATCTGTGACTTCTTTAATCTCTTTCATCAATGTCTTGCAGTTTTTAGAGTAGAGATCTTTCACGTCATTAAATTTATTCCTAAATATTTTATTATTTTCGATGCTACAGGATATAGAATTATTTCTTTTTCAGAAAATTTGTTTTTGATGTATAGAAATGGTACTGATTTTTGTATGCTAATTTCATGTACTGCAGCTTTGCTGAAGTCATTCATTAGATCTAACAGTTTTGCCAGATGGTTAAGTCTGGAGCTGGATGATGAGCAACCACTGACAAAATCAGTTCTTCTCGGCATTGTAGGAAACAACCACTGGAATCCCTAATCAGATTTGTTGCTCAGCCCTCCACTCCCACTACAAAATCAGTTAAAGTTAGCAGCATTCTTTCTCTGTCCCCTGCTTCTTTGGTACACACGCTATCCATTAGAAAGCAAGGGAAAATTTTCCCTATAAGTTCTCTTATGGGCTGATTCCTAACAGAAAATAGGATGCAAGTTTCTTGCATTCACCTATTTTGCTCTTACTGTGTTATCCCCAGTCTGCAACACCCTTCTTCTAGCTCCAAGTCTGTCTTTTTCTGGTATTAAACCATTGGTCAGTAGCTTATTGGCTTTCCTTGTCTGTAAGTTTTTTTACACAAAAGACTCCACAAAGCCTGGCTCATTTGTCCACCCCAAAGTGGATAAAAATGGGCAACTGAGAAGACCACATAACCACCAAGAAATGAGCAGAGTATAGTAGCATCATTCCTGTTAGCCTTAGAGGAGAGTTTTAGGGATGCCATATATTGACATCTTATTAGGAGAGGTGTCCAAAATACTTAGTAAAATTGTATTAAGCTTCTTTGGTTGAACATCTACTCAAAAAGAAATATCTGCACTTTAGCTGAAGTATCTTAAAAGCATACGACTCTCCAATATCCTACTCCAGATCTAAGTGAATCTAGCAGTGAAACCATACTTTGTGGAAAAGTGCCTCTTCCACAACAGCTGAGAAACAACTAAGAGCCTTCAACCAAGAGCCTGCATAAGTTCATGCATAATGATTTAGTTGGTTGGTACACTTTCTGGGTCCTGACTACTAAGTTCCAAGAACAAAGTGACTTGCTACTTTTGTCTCCAGGAATCGTCTAGTTGGGTAGTCTTGTTGTGTCTAGAGGCCATGAGCTTCACTTTGGCCGTGTCTTATTAGACAGTCCTGGGCCAAGAACTATGCAGATCATCCAGGGTAATCTATCTCAAGATTCTAAACTTAGCTACATATGCAAAGTCTGTTTTGCCTGTTAAGGTAATTTATTCACAGTTTCTAGAGATTAGAACATGAACAGATTTGAGTGCCTACCACACAAACACTATCTGCTAAAGGGTAAATACAACTCAGTCAAAATGTTCTTTGTTTTCCGATCATTTGTAATGTACATTGTTGGAGATCAAAATTGATTTCAAAAAGGTAACCAAATCATATATCGGTAATGCCACTTTGATGGAGTTCAAAAATTTCATGTATTTTAAATATTCTGAAATTAATTCTCAGCAGTTGAGTGTCTACCTTCAGTTCAAGGCGTGATCCCAGAATCCGGACTGAGTCTCATACCGAATTCCCTGCGGGGAGCCTGCTTCTCCCTCTGCCTGTGTCTCTGCCTCTCTCTCTCTCTCTCTTATGAATAAATAAATAAACTTTTTGAAAAATAATGATAAGGGGCAGCCCAGGTGGCTCAGCCGTTGAGCATCTGCCTTGGGCTCGGGTCATGACCCTGGAGTCCCGGAATCGAGTCCCCCATCGGGCTCCCCGCATGGAGCCGGCTTCTCCCTCCGCCTGGGTCTCTGCCCCTCCCTCCCTCCCTCTCTCTCTCTCTCTGGGTCTCTTATAAATAAATACATAAAATCTTTAAAAAAAATTCTGAGAACTCGCAAGTGACTAAATGCTTGTTAAAAAGATAAGGCCTAAAAAAAAAAAAAAAAAAAAAAAGATAAGGCCTGAATAGTTGGTCTGCACGCCTCAGTCCGCAAAGGCACATTGGGTTGCACCCCGACAGCACCAGGCCCCCGCCCCGCCCAGCCTGCCGCCCCTGCAGCCCCGGCTCAGCGCAGCGCAGGTAGCTCCCGCCCTGCCGGCCCCGCGCCTGCACCCCTGCGGCGCCTGCGCACCCCGCCTCCGCGCGCCTCCCGCCCCCCGCGGGCTCGGCCTCTGCGGCCGCGGTCCTCCCGCGTGACCCGCCGTCCCCACCCGATCCCGTCCCGGCAAGGCCCGCAGCCCGTCCCGGCGCGGTAGCTGCGCTCGCTGCGCCCCCGCGGGTCCTGCCACCAATACTTTTCCCGCTCAATAACGCAGAAAAACATGTTCAAGAACTAACTGCTTATATATTTTTTTTTTTTAGATTTTATTGATTTATTCATGAGAGAGACACAGGCAGAGGGAGAAGCAGGCTCCGTGCAGGGAGCCCGACGTGGGACTCGATCCCGGGACCCCGGGGTCACGACCTGGGCCCAAGGCAGGTGCTCAACCGCAGAGCACCCAGGTGCGCCTTATCATTGTTTTTAAAAAATCTTATTTATTTATTCATAAGAGAGAGAGAGAGGCAGAGACACAGGCAGAGGGAGATTCAGGCTCCATGCAGGGAGCCCGATGCGGGACTCGATCCCGGGACCCCGGGGTCATGACCTGGGCCCAAGGCAGGTGCTCAACCGCAGAGCCACCCGTGGCCGCCCTGATTGTTTTTTTAAGATTGTATTTATTTACTCATGAGAGACAGAGAGAGAGAGAGAGAGAGAGAGAGAGAAGCAGGCTCCGTGCAAGGAGCTGGACGTGGGACTCGATCCCAGGACCTGGGGTCACGCCCTGGGCCGAGGGCAGATGCTCAACTGCTGAGCCACCCGGGCGTCCTTTATTATTATTTTTTAAAGATTTTATTTATTTATTCATGAGAGAGAGACACAGGCAATGGGAGAAGCAGGCTCCACGCAGGGAGCGCAACGTGGACTCGATTCCGGGGCCCCGGGGTCACGACCTGAGCCCAAGGCAGGTGCCCAACCGCTGAGCCTCCCAGGCGTCCCTGATTATTATTTTTCAAAATTTTTATTTATTTATTCATAAGAGAGAGAGAGAGCGAGGCAGACACACAGCAGAGGGAGAAGCAGGCTCCATGCAGGGAGCCCGACGCGGTACTAGAACCTGGGACCCCGGGGTCACGCCCTGGGCTGAAGGCGGCGCTAAACCTCGGAGCCACCCAGGGGTCCCCGTATTTATTTATTTATTTGAATTAAGATCTTATTTATTCTCGAGACACCCAGAGACGGACGCCCCGCGGGGACCCCGACGCGGGACTCGATTCCGCGTGGCCGGGGTCCCGCCCGGAGCCGAAGGCCGACGCTCCGCCGCGCCCCGAGCCCCGCGCCCCGGAAGTCAGCGCGGTCGGTCCTTCCATCCGGTGCCCTCCGCAGACCCCCCCCAGGCCCGCCCCCCGAACGGGGGGAAGCGCGCCTGGGCGGGACTTCCGGCGTCGGAGGTGCCGGCGGCCCGGAGCCGGACACGCGGGCGGAACGGACGGGCGGTGGCGGCCGCGCGCAGCCGGGCGGAGGGGAGCGGAAGGAGGGCGCGCAGAGCGGTAGTGGGGGGGGGCGGGCGGGGGCGCTGTGTGCGGCGGTGGCCGCGGAGGCCCAGTGCCCTCTGCCGGGCGGCGCGGGGAGGACGTGAGATCCCAGAGTGTCACTTAAATTCGTTGCGTGGTGAGAGAGCTCAGCGGGGCCTCGAGGAGGGAGGGAAAAAAAGAAAAAAAAAAGTTGCTGATTGCGTAATGACCCCCCCCCCCGGTCCCGCCCCGTCGCGTGTTCCTACCTCGGCCCCGAGCAGCCGCGGGCGCTGCAGATGCCGGAGGCGCGGACCCGGCAGGTCGCGCGGGGGCAGCCCGGGGCCTCGGTCGGAGGGGCGGCCCGGGGAGCGCGGTTGTGAAACCCGCGGGGGGCGGGAGGACCGCTTAAAAGAGCTGCTCCGGCCTGGACCTGCCACTGCCTGACCTGCGGGAGAGGCGGGCGGATGGAGCCGCGGCCCGGTGAGTGATGCTGCGGCCGGGCCCCGCGGTCCCCCCCCCCCCGCCCCCGCCCCCGCCCCCCCCCCGCCCCCGCCCCCGCCCCCCCCCCCCCCGCGGTGGGGGCCTCGCCTGGCGAGATGCGGTGGGAGGAGGCTGCGGCCGCGGCCGGAGGGGCGACGGGTCCCCCCGTGGGGGGGAGGGGAGGGGAGGGGCGGCCCGGGCCGTGACCCCGCGGTCCCGGGGTCGAGCCCCGGCGGGCGCCCTGCCTGGGCCTCTCTGTCTCTCTCTCCCCCTCTGTGGCTCCCGTGAATAAATCCAATAAAATCTTAAAAAAAGAAAAAAAAAATTTAAACCGATTATGTGAGCCTTAATGAAAATAGTGTGCAAGCAGGCGGTAGGAGTAGGTGGAAAGGGAAATGGGAACTTGAAAGACAGGTCGCGTGGAGGCGGTCTGGAATCGTGGCGGCTTTCTGTTGTTGTTGTTGTTTAGGACCTGCTCCTCCGGCTGTGGGAGTATATGCATTCGTGTTCACTTGTGGATTCCGTGATTCAGGCAGATGGTACAACCGCTTATGTGTGGCTTTCCAGGGAGGGGGGGAAAGATTTGTTCGTTTAAAGGTTTTATTTTATTTATTTATTTATTTATTTATTTATTTATTTATTTTGAGAAAAGAGAGCAAGAGAGAGCAGGAGCAGGACGGAGAGGCGGAGGGAGAGGGAGAAGCTGACCCCGCAGTGAGTAGGGGTCTGAGGCTGGGCTCAGTCCCAGGACCACCCCCCACCCCCTCCCCCAGGGTCACAGCCTGGGCCCCGGGGTAGGTGCTCAACCTGCTAGGCCACCCAGGCAGCCCTGCATGCCGCTTTTTTTTTTAAGATTTTATTTATTTATTCAGGAGAGAGAGAGAGAGAGAGGCAGAGACACAGGAAGACAGAGGAAGAAGCAGGCTCCATGCAAGGAGCCCCACGTGGGACTCGATCCTGGGACTCCAGGATCTCGCTCTGAGCCGAAGGCAGGTGCTAAACCCAGGGATCCCCTCTGTATGTGGCTTTTAAGAGAAAAGCTAGCTTATTCCTCATGCAAGGAGGGGAAGAGTGTTTGAAAACCTTTGCAGAGCTTGAACCAAAACGGGAGAGAGTAGCACAGGTGGTCTCAGGTGTCCACAAGGCCCTCCTCTCTCACCCTCCTCCAGTGGCTTGGAGGACAGCTCTTTGAGCTGACGGGGACCGTCTGTGACAGGGCAGCAAAGCATCATGCACGGCGGATTTTAGACGTATGTTTTATCTCGAGGAAAGTTTGCAAACTCGGGATTTCATCAGAACTTCCTCGTTGCCATGTGGTTCTGGAAGAAACGCAACATGCTGATTGTTTAACCCCGTGCTTACCTGGAATTTGAACCTCAGCCCTTTGGTACCATCAGATACCATCATGGTTTAAGAGTGGCCGATGCTTGGCCATCTCCTTAGCACTGGACTCTTGTCTAATTTGCTCTTTGGGTTTAGAATTGGCGTGAGAGTGTACTTACTAGGCTTTTACCAACTTTCCAGAATTGGGTCTGTAAACCTGAGGTCGGCAAACCTAGTCGGCCTAAGCAATGCCCTTGAGTTTTTGTGCTGCTCCTCCATGGTACAAAGGAACAAAAGGAGAGGAGAGCAGAAGGGAGACTTCGTAGTGCAAGGGGAATAGGAATGGGAAAGGAGAGAAGAATTGGAACTCATAGAAGGATGCTTGCAGTGTTTATTATAAGATTTCCTTGGAAAAATCATATCAAAGATGTCGAATGAGGCAAAAGTATTAGTTATGTGTATATTTAATTTTGTAAGGACTTAAAGGTCAGGTGATCATAGATCTGCTGGCGTCCACACAATTTGCCCTTTTGCTGTTGGATATTGGAGAGGTGACGTATGAGTACGGGACAGGCTCCTTACAGAAGAGAGGGCATATTGTTCATTCATTTTGTTATCCCACAAAAATAATTTAAAAAGGCCAATCATTTTGTAAGCCTTATTCCTTATTTTCTAGTTTAACTCTTTGTTCTTTTCCCTAAACAGAATATTGTGGAGAACAGGCAAATTTAGTTTTACAAAATAGCCATTGAAGTTCTTATCACTTTTTTTTTGGTACTTGTTTGAATGTTGAAGTCGTGGTAAATATGGAAAAGATCAGGACCTCAGCTTCAGCTGAGTTTCCATTGCTTTTCCATTCTATGTCTGACGTCTCCAGGGGCACGACATGCACAGAGCAAATCCAGGCAAAGCAAGTTTGGGCATATTGCCATTGGCTCTGACTTTGTGTATGCACCTTTCAGTTTCATGAACTGACCTGATGAGTGGTCTTGAGAGCTTATTTTCCCTAGACTAGAAACAGGCCTAAGGAACCCTGAGCCCTGCTCTAGTTGATCTTCAGATGGTACGAGGTAAAGGCAGCCCCAGGTTCTTTTTACTACATAAGCCTCTTAGAGTGAAAGAGGGAGAACAGAACTAAGAAAAACCAAAATAACAGCAGTTCCAGGGCAAGTTGTTTCACTTTTCTGTCTAGTACACAAAGCTCTGCACTGCATTACTGGACTTTGGCTCAAAACCAGCGTCCTCCTTTGGAAGGTGAAGGTGAGGCAAAAATAGGTCAGATCTCGGGTTCTCTAAGTTTGCCACTGACAGTCACTCGTATTAACCTCAGTATCACAGGGTAAATTACCTCTCATCCTGAGAAAGTTAGCGAACGTGATAGGCTAGACCTGACCTACGATTGCTCTTGTGAGAAAAGTCTTGTTAACTAGTTAAAGGACAAAGAACATTACTGATCAGATCCTTGTAAAATATATATTGCCAGCTATACGTATTGTAGATAGAGTGATGTCTTATTATTTGTCACTTCATTTCTTAAAAAGTATTAATATTTTTATTAGTGAAACAATAGAGATTATGTTGTATGCAAAGCCACTTTGTAAATGTGAAAAGGAAATCATACCCCTGCACGGCTGTAGCTACATATCCTGGGCTTGCATTTCCTAGAAACCCAACAGTGAGATAAACTTTTTCTATTTTGCAAATAGAGATTTTATATTTAGTTTAAAAATTAATGGGTAGGTACTGTAATCTCTAGACAGTAATAACCACACTGGAGGTCATTTAGTTGCACAAATATTAAATGTGAAACTGTATGCTAAAGGCTGTGAATAAGACGCAGTCCTGCCTGTAAGAGTTTTTTAACTTACTGGAGGCAGGAGCTTCATTTCTAATTCTCTATTGTCTAGTTTCTGATTGTACACTGATTTTTAAGAAATAGCCCTACCTCTAATAAGGACTCTTTAGTAGTTGTCAGACCTGCCGGACTTCAGACGCCTATGTAGCCACTACACTATTTCTTTGTTTAATAATCTTCTATGTAAAGAAATAGAGTGTTTATGAAACTAATTTTGAAATTGACCATATGGAAAATTGGGAGAGATTAATGGTAAAGGCAGAGACGACACTGCTTAACCACCAGGAATGTTTAAAGGTGGCCTCGGTTGTTGGTGCTCATCGATGCTCCTGAGCGCCTGGGCGTCTGTCTTATTGATAGAGGCAAGTCTGGTAGATTGTACCATTTCATTTCAGAAATGAAAGTTTTTTTTTTCAAAAAAAAACACAACAGACTTTTTTTCCCAAAGATTTTATTTATTCATGAGAGACACAGAGAGGGAGAGGAAGAGACACAGGCAGAGGGAGAAGCAGGTGCTCTGTGGGGAGCCTGATGCAGGACTTGATCCCAGGGCCCCTGGGTCACGATCTGAGCTGAAGGCAGACGCTCAACCCCTGAGCCACCCAGGCGTCCCAAGAGACTGTGTTTTGATAAACTAAGCTCCTAAAACATGGAAGAAATGTCAGTTTGTTAGCCTTGATATTTACTAGTTAGTGCCCTTCCAGTAGGGAAGAAAGAGGATAAATTGTGGAGTAGAGAGTAAGACCATAAGGAACTTTACAGTAACAGTAAAGTTGTGGCGGTTGAGAGCCGCAGCACTTAGGATAGCAAGTTAGGACACCTTTTTTATTGGAAAAATGGCATCAAGGTCTTATTCTTGGGTGGTGTTTTCAAAGACAACTAGCACCTCACTCACTATCATTCTTTTTGTTAAACTCTCTACCATGTATCACAGCACATTAGGTCATATTGTATCTAATATGAATTACATTTTAGTCTTTTAGAGGAGATTTAAGGAACATTTTGGTCTCCTTGATACTGGTATTCAAAGTTATCTTATTGAAGAAATTTTGAAACACTGTTCAACACCAAGTTTCTAAAGTATATCTGTGTAGGGGATTGCTTTCCACTGTGTAATATTTTTATTTTATTTTATTTTATTTTTTTTAAAAATATTTTTAGATACACAGTTGCAAGTGTTCTGCTGAGACACTTTAACAGTGTCTTTGAAGTGTCCTTTGAAGGTGAAACAATTTAAAGTGGAAGAGAGATCATATTGTAATCTTTTTTAGATGACTTGTTCTCCATCTGCTTTTGAGACCATTTTATAACTCACGTAGTAGAGATATTTCTAAAGGTATAAAACAAGCTTGCGGCATTCCGTTTGCCAACCTGATGATTTATTTTCATTAAGCATTCAAGTACCTGTGTTGAGCACTAATACTAGGCACTAGTGACAGAGGGTATGTGCCTTAGAGAACTACTCTCAGAAAGCTTCCGTCTGGTGAGAAAGGCAAATGAAAAATAACATTAAAATGATGTGTAAAGTATGTTGAAATGTAATCATATGCTATCTTGGGATGGGATAAGTAAAAGGATTAATTATAATTATCTCTGCTTAGGAAATCACTTAAGGAGGAAATTTAGGAATTTAGTTTGTTTTTCTTAATTTTTTTTTTAATTTTTATTTATTTGTGATAGTCACAGAGAGAGAGAGAGAGAATGAGGCAGAGACACAGGCAGAGGGAGAAGCAGGCTCCATGCACCGGGAGCCCGACGTGGGATTCGATCCCGGGTCTCCAGGATCGCGCCCTGGGCCAAAGGCAGGCGCCAAACTGCTGCGCCACCCAGGGATCCCAGGAATTTAGTTTTTAAAGATGATTAGGTACTTACTAGGTCAGTGAAGAAGGAAAGACATTATTTTGGGGATGTCGTAATGTAAAATGGCAAGGTAAATTTGTGGAATTCTAGTTGTTTGGTGTCGATGTATACTGTGGGTAGAGATGTTATGAGAGACTCAAGATATCAATAAGGGCCCAATGAAAATGAGCATTGGACTTGATCTTTTTATTAGTAGAAGCTATTGAAAAACAAAACAAAAACCTTGCTACACCTGGGTGGCTCAGCAGTTGAGCGTCTGCCTTTGGCTCAGGCCATGATCTTGGAGTCCTGGGATCAAGTCCCACATCAGGCTCCCCACAGGGAGCCTGCTTCTCCCTCTGCCTGTGTCTCTGCCTCTCTCTCTCTCTCTTTCTCTCTGTGTCTCTCATGAATAAATAAATAAAATATTTAGTGTATTCATAAAATAAAATACAGCAGTGGGAGGAATGGGCCATTTAGACACTAATGTGATGTCACAAAAGGTTGAAACCAGGGACAGAAGAATCTATACTATTCGTATAAAATTAAAAAACAAAACAAAACAAAAAACTAATCTAGGGTATTAGAAGTCAGAGTAATTATTTTTTTTTTTGAAGATTTATTTATTTATCAGAGACACACACAGAGGCAGAGACATAGGCAGAGGGAGAAGCAGGCTCCTTGGGGAGCCTGATGTGGGACTCGATCCCGGGACTCTAGGATCGCACCAGCAGCCAAAGGCAGCCACTCAATTGCTGAGCTACCCAGGCGTCCCAGTCAGGGTAATTATCATTCTTATTTGGAGTTGTGATTGAAAGGACACAATAGACCTTCTGAGCTTCATGGTTTTTTTTTTTTTTTTTTTTGGTTTTTGGTTTTTATCACATTCTGTTTCTTAATCTGGGTGTCATTGACTTGAATGTATTTATCTTGTGAAATTCATTGAGCTATAATTTGTGATTTGTATACTCTTCTGAATGTTTTATGTCAACAAAAAATGCTTACATACGGCAAAAACCATTATGGCAGAAATGACATTATCCAGGATGTATATATAAAGTGAGAAGAGTAACAAAATTCTGGGGAGCACAGGAAACCATACACACATTCCTTTTTTTTTTTTTTTAATTAAAAAAAATTATTTATATTCATTCTGTACAGTATTTACTCCCAGGCCATAAGTTTTTGTTTCTTCAGTTTCTTCTGGGATATCTTTTTCTTCTGTGCAACCTCCTCTCCCGGTTTAGGAACAATCTGCTCTTTTTCAGTAAGAATCATCTCGATGTGGCAGGGAGAGCTCATGTATGGGTTAATCTGGCCATGAGCCCTGTAAGTCCTACGTCCCATCTTGGGGGCTTTGTTCACCTGGATGTGCTCAATGACCAGAGAATCTACATCTAAACCCTTAAGTTCAGCATTACTCTCTGCATTTTTAAGCATGCCATGCACACATTCCTATTTCTTTCCCCATATTCCTCAGCTTTTTCTATGAAAGCACTGCATAAGGAAGAATAATGCTAAGAATGAAATTTCTATTAGAGAATAAGATTACTTTTGTAACATTTCTGCATAGAGACTGTTTCCAAGGGGACATTGGACTGAATTTATTCTTAGATTTTGCAAAAGTTAAAGAGTTGGAGGAAGAACTCCTATCATGAGAAAGACTTACCAGGAGGCCAGAGATGGTGCTAAACACAAAACAGCAACATTTTTGTCAACCATCTGGGTGTATTGGATACCAGTAAATGTACTGTAATACATCATCTTCTCTCAGCGATGTACTGAAATGGTATACTTTGTGAATTATTTGGTTTGAGAAAGGGAAAAGGAAAGGATTTCCATACCCACTGTCTCCTCAGAGTGCCTTTAGAAGTGGGAAGTGGTCCCAATTAAACAAAAAAAGTCTATTAACATATAATATTAGAAAAGCATTCATCTGGACTACTGCATATTTCTCTCTATTTTCCAGAAATGGCAGGAAATCTTCTGAAGACATCATCTTTGTCTGTAAGGACAAAATTACTACATCAAACAGGATTATCTCTTTATAATACATCTCATGGCTTCCATGAGGAAGATTTAAAAAAAAAACTTCAACAGTTTCCTGGTGGATCCGTTGACCTTCAGAAGGAAGACAGTGGCATTGGTATTCTTACCCTGAACAACCCAAGTAAAATGAATGCTTTCTCAGGTATAGAGGTCTTTCTTTTGCTAAATAATGACACTAACTCTAAGCTGCTATCACATTTTTATCTCTACTCTGGTGATGGAATTCTTGAAAGTTGTGGTATTCTTAGAACATACATACAGAGAACACTCAAAACCATCACTTTACCAGGAACACTTTTTTAAAACTAATTCTGAATATTTAAATTTTTTAAAATCCGTAAATATGGTTGTTGATAGAAAGGAAACTTTCAAATTAACCTTGATTATTTTTTCCATTGACAGTTACTAACTCCGTAATGACTTCATTTGTTGAGCTGATGTCACTGGGAGACAAAGGGAAGGAGCTTTCAAAAATATTTGAAAACTAAAGAGAAAAACTTATAAATGAAAAAAAATTACTTAATTTTTTTTCCCTATGTATTGAAATAAGACTGTCATTTAACCGTGTAATTCCAGTAATCAGTGAAAACACTGTCCTGCCTATGTGTTGCTCCTTCCCTGACACTTGGATTTGCTGCCTAGCAAATAGAAGGAGCATGTAAAAATTTCACATTTGAGGGACCCAAAAGTCTAGGATAGTGGTCATTTGTAATTTTGTGCCAAAGTGCAAATTTGAATTATACTACTATGACGTCATGCAAGAGCTAATGAGTAACACTGCTGAGTATCTAGCACTCCTACATATTTCAGGGTGATTTTAGCAATTTCTGTTTGTCAGTGATGTAACTCACTGGTGGTTGATGATACTATGTAAGAGCAAATGATTAACATTTGCTGACTACCCAGTAAGGATGACTTTGGCGATGTTTGAACGCTCGGAGTGTCCATTATGCACTTCATGGGGATAAATTATGTTTTATAATACTTGAAATACTGTGCTAAAAAATGTCTCAATAAATTTTCATACCCATATACATAATTTGGTAGACTGTAAACTTTGTAAATTATTAGTGGTGGATCTTTAAAACACAAGATGACTTTTCTTTCCTCTCAGCATAGTTCAGAGATGTCTCTATTAGTGTTATCCAATAGAAGTATAATGCAAACGCAAATGTGAGCCACATATGTAAATACAAATTTCTAGTAGCCATGTTTTTAAAAAGTAAAATAAAAAAATAAAAAGTAGAAGGAAACAGGTGGAATTAATTTTAACATACTTTATTTAATCCAGTATATTCAAAAATATTTCAACATGTGACTCATATGAAAACTTATTTATAATGTGTTTTCCTTTTATCATACCAAGTCTTTGAAATCTGGTATTTTACACTTAATTGCACAGCTCAGTTTGGACTAGGCACGTTTCTGGTGCTCAAAAGCTAGATGAGGATGGTGGCTACTTTACTGGACAGTACATCTCCATACCTTTAATTGGTTCAGAGAATAATAGCAAATTATTTAATCATTTTTTAAAGATTTTATTTATTCATGAGTGACACAGAGAGAAGAGAAGCAGAGAGGGAGAAGCAGGCTCCCTGCGGGGAGCCCAATGTGGGACTTGATCCTTGGACTACAGGATCATGACCCATGCCAAAGGCAGATCCTTAACCACTGAGTCACTCAGACATCCCAAAAACAAATTTTAATATTAGTTTAGGATAAGTAACATTAGAAAAGTAAGACTGTTCTAGAGAATTAGACTAGATTAATTGTTTTAAATTACTATTGAATAGCTACAAAGAATTTATATTAATAAAGATTATTATTCAAATGGAAACCAATATTCATTTCATGGCTAATATTTAAAGTGAATATGAGCAGAGGTGCTTTGATTTGGTCTAGGAGAAGATAAGTGAGCCACATCGCACAACCCCAATACCCTGGTTTGAAAATTACCCAGCCTAGGCACTCCTTTAAGGTTCCTTTCAAATCTATTTTTTCTTTTTTTTTTTTTTTTAAGATTTTATTTATTTATTCATGAGAGACACAGAGAGAGAGAGATAGAGACACAGACAGAGAGAGAAGCAGGCTCCCTGTGGGTGCCCAGACCCCGGGATCTCAGGGGATCACGCCCTGGGCTGAAAGCAGGCTCTCAACCGCTAAGCCACCCAGGGATCCCCTTCCTTCCAAATCTTAACCCTTAATTTACAAAGTCAAAAAGATGAGTCAAGATTAACTTCTAGTATAGATGTATCATACTCAAAACCAGCATTACTTTTTTTTAGAAGCTTAAATCTTAGGGATGACTGAAAGTCCATATTTACTTATATAGATTTATTCTTACTCTAATAAGTGGTTTTTTTTTTTTTTTTCGTAAAAAGCTATTAGACTATAAGTCTTTTGAGAACAAGAACTATATTTCTGAAACATCTAGGACATCTTTGGATAGGGCTACAATCTTAATTAGGTCATAATTCGCAATTAGAAAGGATAGCTGCATTAGATACTTATGAATCAATAATATTTAACAATTAGCATCATTGTGAAACCACTTCATTATTGGCTACTTCAGAAAACAGCAAAGAGAATTAATAGTTCTTGACATCATGGGGTTTATATTCCAGAGTAGTGTCCCTAATTTAATGGGGACTATATTATAGGTTTTGGAACCTTGTAATACAGAATCTTTGCCAGTTTTAATCCTCTTTATATTGGCTTGGAAATCATTTTCTTAAGCAGAGGCAAGAGTAAGCTTAATCATTAATAGCATTATGAACTTTATGCAACTGTGTGATCACTGCAGATAAGAATTATAGTCCCTGCTGTTCCCATTTTAAATTTGTCCATTATAAAGAGGCTCCAAAGAATTTTGGAATAATACTAAGGTAAAAATTTAATTTATAAATCATAGAATTGATGGTTGGTAGTTATCTTATTGGCAACCTTTTATAGTATGCCTTGGGTTAGAGCATAGTTTGTCAACTGTGGAACAAGATGATAAGTACTATCCCTTTCCTAAACTAACATCCTGTTATAATAGTTTTCATGTGAATAGCATAGGAATCTTACCTTTGTTTTGTGTACCATATACCCGATAGATTATGAGATCTCCGTCTTCTGGGGCAATACTGTATTTGAGTTAGGAATACTGGCATAATTTTTGTTAGGAGCTTGTTGATTTTATAATCCTTGTTGAGCTTGTTGACTGTAACAGTGTGTACTACTGTGAAGTCAGATCTATATTTGACTTTTACCTTAAGAAATATATATATTTTTTTACCACCATGTGTTTTATTCATTCTAATTTTCCTATTTCTAGGAAGTGTATCATATATTCTCATTTTCTATCTAACCATGTATTTGTGTGATTTATTAATTAAGACAGAGAGAAAAGGAGAGAGATTACTAACGTATTATAAACTTCTAAAGCAGGGACTGTCAAATACACCTCTTTTGTATATATCCCATGATACCAACACAAAAGACATTTGATAAATATTCAGTTAATATTGTAAAACGTAGGATCTAAGAGTCCTATGTGACAGTTGATGGTTTCTAAATTATTTCTCTTTCTAGTATCAAATTACTTTGATTCCCCCTCTTCTCTCTGGCAGGTGTTATGATGCTACAACTTCTGGAAAAAGTGATTGAATTGGAAAATTGGACAGAGGGGAAAGGTCTCATTGTTCGTGGGGCAAAAAATACCTTCTCCTCAGGATCCGATCTGAATGCTGTGAAAGCACTAGCGACTCCAGAGGCAAGTATTATATGAAATATGCACTAGATACCACATACTTATCAGATATCTATGGCTAAGATATTTATATTTTACATATAGTTATTATGATAGTTGCTCTTTAAGACAAGAGATTTCCAAAGATCAGAGGTTTTGGTTTTCTTCTTAAATTCAAGTCGTAAGTAGTGTGACATAGTGGGAATGGGGGAGAAGGGAAGGAAGGAAAGCCCATTAAAACCAGCAAGAGTTTTAAGTCTTTTTTTTTTTTTTTTTTTAATTAAAGAGTTTTAGGTCTTTTAAGTGGAAGACTCTTAACATCTCATGACGAGGAATTTTATATGAGGTACATATATAAAGTACCCAGCAAAGCCTTGGCACATGGTAGGCTTCAACAGATGATAAAAATTAAAACATTCATGTCTGAATTACCCTGATAGAAGAGGTATCCTAATCATCTTCCACTATTAGTCATCTTCCATTATCCTCCAGGGAACCTGGGCTATATCCTCCAAGGAACCTAGGCCGCCAAGGAAGCCTACCTAGGCTAGGCTTCCACCTGTATCCCCTAGGCAAAAAAAAAAAAAAAAAAAAGGAAGGGAAATATATAAGTAGTCCTTGCCATTTAATTATAAGTGTGAGTTGTATGTAGGTAATAATGTTTTAATAGTATTCCACAACTCAAACAGCTCTCTGTAGTATATGATCTATATTTGCATCACATTGTTAGGCAAGAGCTCTCGTTTGATAGACTTAGATTGAATGCTGATTTCAACACCTGGGTAAATGAACAAATCACTTAGTCTTTTTCAGTCTTATTTTCCTAATCTAGAAATGAGAATTCCGTATTTCACATAGCTATTATGAGGATTCAAGATAATGTATATAGTGTGCCTGCTAGGATAGTGCCTGAAAAAGGTAGCTATTATTTTTATATCAAAGATCTCAATATTGATAAATGTTATTATCTTTGAGATGATCTATTATTTGTAGCACCACTAGGCTTAAGTTTGCTGTGTGTTCAAATGATTAGAGCACTAAGCTGTAGATTCAAATATAAGGATTCTTGCCCTGGGTCATCTAATCATTAGCTATATGGCCTGCGATTTATTTGATTATAATTTTTCATCTCTGGAATGATTGAAATCCTAGGCACTTCACTTTGTTCATAAAAGACACTGGATACATAAAATGCAATAATAGATTATTTTGGGTCTGATGTAAGTTGGGTAGGAAAAGATCCCTGAAAAGGTGAAAGATTATTTTCCTTTCTTCTAGTTAAAACGTGTTTCTCTGTCTCTTTAAATCACATGGTCAGGATTTTTTATTTTGCATACATGTAAAAGCTGAAAGTAGAATCATCCTAATTTCTATATGCCTGAGAAAAAAGAACTATGAATATTTATAAAACCAAGATTTAAAATGGCCTCAGCACTGTCCCAATTTTCCCAACATCATTTTTTTTAAGATTTTTATTTATTCATGAGAGACACAGAGAGAGATAGAGGCAGAGACACAGGCAGAGGGAGAAGCAGGCTCCATGCAGGCAGCCCGATGTGGGACTTGATCCCTGGACCCCGGGATCACGCCCTGGGCTGAAGGCAGATGATCCACTGCTGACTGTGTTCTGTCGTTTTTAGAGTACAGATCCTTTACCTCTGGTTAGGTTTATTCCTGGGTAGCTTATAGTTTTTGGTACAGTTGTAAATGGGATTGATTCCTTAATTTCTCTTTCTTCTGTCTCATTGTTAGTGTATAGATATGCAACTGATTTCTGTGCATTGATTTTGTATCCTGCCGTGTTGCTGAATTCCTGTATGAGTTCTAGGAATCTTGGGGTGGAGTCCTCTGGGTTTTCTACATAAAGTATCATGTCATCTGTGAAGAGTGAGAGTTTGATTTCTTGTCAGTTTGAATCCCTTTATATCTTTTTATTGTCCGATTGCTGAAGCTAGGACTTCTAGTCCTGTGTTGAACTTCAGTGGTGAGAGTGGGTATCCCTGTCATGTTCCTGATCTTAGGGGAAAAGCTCTCAGTTTTTCCCCATTGAGAATGGTTTCACTCATATGTGGAACATGAGAAGCACAGAGAAGATCATAGGGGAAGGGAGGGAAAACTAAAAGGGAAGTCATCAGAGAGGGAGACACAAACCATGAGAGATTCTCAACTATGGGAAACAAAGTGAGGGTTGCTGGAGGGGAGGTAGGTCAGGAGATGGGGTAGTTAGATGATGGGCATTAAGGAGGGCATGGGCTGTGATGAGCATTGAATGTTATATGCAACTGATGAATTATTGAACTCTACATCTGAAACTAATGGTGTTCTGTATGTTGGCTAATTGAATTTAAATAAAAAAAATATAAAATGGCCTCAGGACTTTTGAGGCTCACACATCTGTATGAGTTGCACCTGCACATATAAATGCATCTGCCCTTCACAGCTGAGACAGTCTGAGAACTCTTAACATTCCGTTGTGAACAGCCTTTCTCTAAGTGAAGCTCTTCTCTATCTAATATACTTACTCTTTGTTGTTGCAGATGTATCACTGGTGTTTATTTATGTGGTAAATTTGCTTTTCTGAGGATGATGAGAAAACTAGAATAGATGATGATTTTAGTAATTGGATACAGTCCCTTCTGATTATAACAAGATACTTGAAAATGATTAATAAATGACTTTTTTAAAAGAGATAATTATGTTGATGTTTTTGCCACTGTATTTTTTCAAAGTTCAAAAATATTTTATTAGTGAAAATTACCAAATTTAAATAGAAGTAGACTAATACAGTGAAACCCTCATGTACTCATAATAGCATTAATAGCCATCAACATTTTATTATATTTATTTATCAGTTTACTTTTTAAAAAATGTAGCTGGTATCTTAAGAAGTTGATTTCATTTTGGTGTTTTTTGTTTAATGAGTAGAAAACGAGCTCCAGCTGTCCCTATTAGGCAGTTAATCCTTGGTTGAAAAGGTTGCGGCAGGGAGATAGATTAGCATAACACACATATTAGCCTGAAAAGTTATGGGACAAAGAAAATAATAAAATATGAAAAAATCTACCGTTAAGTACTAGCCCATTTATAAGAGTTGGATTTGACACCACCGGGTGTTCTGTAGACTATCAGAAGCCTTTTTTCAGAAGGCAGAAATCAGCCGGATCCAATTATAACCTTTAAGATATGGGGAAATAAACCTACTTATTCTGCAATGAATGGGCATAAGGCCCCGCGGAAAAGTCTGGCATTTTAGAAACCTTTATACTCTTAATCTAGCTTGAAGGCAATAATTTTCCTTGCCTCCCTGACCTTTCTTGGTGCTTTTCTGCCAATCTGTTGTCCATTATTTTTCTCTTGCTTAAATTCCTGCAGTGACCTCAAAGTTCTCATCTGACTTTTTTGCTTTTGTTACTACTTTTGTACAGTTTCATTTTAGCATCATTAATTTAGAGACCAATTATTCTAATTGTCTCTAAACCATCCCATGTACTCGGAGGAAATTAATAAATCCATACCACAAGAACTTAGGGGAAAAAGAGAGGCTCATTTATGGTTCTAGGAAGATACTTTTACAGGCTGGCATTTTTCTACTCGGGATAAATGTGACTTGGAGTAAATACGACATTAATAGTTGCTTTTGACACTTGGTCTGAGCAGTGTGCTTCCCATAGTTGTTTTACAAGTAAGAGCTCCTGGAGTAGGTTTGGGCCTCAGGGTATCATTTGTCTAGGATATAAGTATCACTGGGTGCAGCAGCTCTTAACACTTTTTTTTTTTTTTTTTTTTGTTACTTTCCAGCTTCTAGCCTTCATTCATCAGAGTAAGTTTAGCTTCTCATTGGTTCTTTTTTCTTAGTTTATACTCTCACAAGCTGACGTTTGTCTCTCATTGGTTTATTTTCTTCCTACAGCCCAGGAAAGGGCCTGAGTATGTTACCATTTTGGGCCCAATGGTTTTGGGGGACATATGTAATCTTTTTTCTCCCTAGGTCATGTTGGCTAGTACAGTGTGATCTCTACTTTATGATACATTTAAAGCGGAAGCATACTCATTATCTGATTGCCAGTGCTGTTACTAATGTTAATAATAGCAGTGCTAGATAACATTTCCTGTTCTCCTACTATGTATCAGGCACTAAGTTTTTTACATGTCAGATTTATTTGGTCATTACTGAATGATTAAATATCCCCTAATGAGATAGCTGCTACTATTCTAGGTGAGGAGACTGAAGCACAGAGAGGTTAGGTATGTCCAAAGCCAAAACAGCTAGGAAATAATAGAGCCTAGATTCAACCTAGGCATGTTAGCTCTACAGTCTGTGTTGTTAACCATTGTTCTATACTGCCTTGAAACATTTTTAGTGTGACTTATCTTTTGAATGAGAATTATGGCAGTATACAGTATAATACCTGCTTCACTTTCATTTCTACCAATTCTAGATGCTTCTGTTAGAATTTTAAGTACTCTAGATCTAGTATAATGGAAAATAGGGCTATTAAAATTAATTTATTGATATAATTTAACAGGCTTTATTCCACAGAATTTTGTTTTTAAAGATTTTATTTATTTTAGAGAGAGAGAGCACATGCGCATGAGCAGGGGAGGGGCATAAGGAGAGGAGTGAGAATCTCAAGGAGACTCTGCTGAGCAAGGGGCCTGATGTGGGGCTCTATATCATGACCTGTGAGACCATGATCTGAGTCAAGATCACAGGTTGGCCGCTCAACTGACTGAGCCACCGAGGTGCTACCCGTATTGCATAGATTGTAATGGAATACAAATCAGTCTAGTTTTAAACCTTTTAGCTCTTTGTACTTGTGTTAATTTTCTCATGTGTTTATAATATAGAATGACCTTTGTTATAAAGGCTTCCAGTTAGGAAATTTATATTTAATTTATGTTGGTTTTTACCTTTCATTGACAGCATTTGTTTTAGAATAACATAGTTCTCCATCTAAAATTCATCTGATTCAGTTAACTTCAAAAGCATATGTTATATGTAAAACATTGTATTAACTTCTGAGGAATAAAAGGGCATTTTTGTCAGCCTCAAAAGGGTAATTGTGTAGGCCTAGCAAATGCCATCTTCCCTTTTCCTCTATAAAGCCTTCCCAACTACCCTACCCCAATTGAAATGAATCGCTTCTTATTCAGCACTCTTCTCAGTTTGTTCAAGCATTTCCTAAAATACTTCATATGATATAATGTACCTTGATGCATGTTGCATTTATTTCTTATAAGATTTTTGAGGACTAGGAACTGGGACCACATTCCACTTATGTTCTCTAGTCCCTATCTTGTATAGATAATGTGTCAAATAATGGATACAAATGCAATGCGTACAAAACAATCTGTGAGTACTATAGCTAAATTACAAAAATAAAAATACCACAGGAACACAGGTGAGAAAACTAATCTTGATGGAAAAATTATTTGAACTAGGCATTCCTTGAAATAGGTAGAGACAAGAATAGGCTATTCCAAATAATGGGAATGGTTTGAGCAAAGATAGAGGACCAAGAGTAAAGTATAAAGTGTTAAAGGAATGGCAAATAGTTTGTTATGGCTGAAATTAGGATACTGGGATGAGGAGTATGGTAGTCAATAAAGTTAGTAAAATTATTTTGGAATCAGGTGAGATCAATTCCTCCCAAGGAATTTAGACTTTGTTCTCTTGGCGATATGAAATCACCATTCTGTAGGAAAGTTTATCAGGCATCAGGATACAAGCTATATTACAGAGGAAAAAGAAATTAAATACAGAGAGACTAGTAAGGAAACAAGACTGTCTAATAATCTAAGTATGAGTAACACCAGTCTGAGCTAGTGTAGGAGCAGTGCAAATAGAGAAAGAAGGGATTTATATTATAATATTTCAAAGGACATTCTTGGTAACTGATTGTGGGTGAACTATGAATTGGAAGAATCAAAGATAATAACAAAATTCTGAGCCTTATTGATCAGAAGACCTTTTTAAGTCAGAACTCACATTTATGTGATCCCTTTATAGAGTAGTATCCTATTGTTTATATGATCTTTTATAGATTTTCATTTTTCCAACCATCTTTTAAGTCACATAGAGCAGTAGGTATTTTTTATTCCTCATTCCTTCCTTACGGATGAGCAAACTCCATTCAGTTAAGACTCGCTCTAGTTCATGTTATTATTAAGCGGTAGCACTAGGATTGAAACTCAGCTCTTTCCACTCCCAGTTGGTTTTGCCACGCTGAATTTGAAATCTTGGCAGAATGTTAAATTCCTAGGAGGTTTTGGGAGTCTACATGAAAACAAGAGTTGAAGCAATGGGGATGGATGAGATTTCCAAGGAAGAAATTGTAGACAAAGAAAAGAAAGAGAATCATGGATTGGATTTTGAGGAATGCATGCATTTACATGTATTACATTACCTGTGTAGCTGAATAAGAAGAGACAATGAAGAAAACTTGAACAATCAAAGAACAGGAAGAGGATCAAGAGTAGAAAGTATTACTAGAAACCATCAGAGGATTTTAAAATACAGAAACTGGTCAAAGTAAGATACCTGTGTTATGGAGACAGGAAGACAAGGATAAGGAAAAGCCATTTAACAAATAGAAGATTATTAGAAACCTTTGAGGGAAGTCTTTTGAGAGAAGACTGAATAGATTAAACTAAATTGAAGGAAATATGTGACTTGAAAAAGAGGAGGCAGTGAGTTTAGACTACAGTTGACGCCTGGACGATGCGATGCAGGCGTGCATCGACCCCTGTGCAGTTGAAAATCTTTATATAACTTTTAACTCCCCAGTTACTTAACTTCTAATAGTTTACTGTTGAGTGGAAGCCTTACTGATAACAGTTGATTAACACATATTTTGTATGTTATATGTATTATATACTGTATTCTTACAATAAAGAAAACTATAGAAAAAATGTTTTTAAGAAAACCATAAGGAAGAGAATACACATTCATAGTCCTGTGCTCTAAGAAATCCACATGTAAGTGGACCCATGCCATTCAAACCTGTGTTGTTCAAGGGTCAACTGTACTTTTAAGAAATTTGTTTTTTTTTTTTTTTTTTTTATACGTTTAGATTTTTAAGGGGATGAGAATTTGGGCTAATAGATGGGTGCATCTTATGCCTCTTTCTCCCAAAGTACCCTGAGTAGAACTTCACACTTTTTTGGGGTGTGTGATTGGACTCTTAGGCCTAAGTCTTTGCTAATATCTCATGTAGAGCTAAGCTCAAAGAGATCTAAGAGGCCAGCAAAATCAAATACTGCATCATTTGCCTTTCTGACAGCATTAAAGAGTTTTAAGTGAAAAACCTTTAAAAAAGATTGGGTATATTTTTGGCTTCATTGCTTTCTAAATCCTGAAAAAAATAAAAAAAATTTTTTTATATATTTACATTATACCTTTGTGTTTATTTATGCTTATTCTTCTTTAAAGGATGGAATGGCCTTATGTATGTTCATGCAAAACACCTTAACAAGACTTATGAGGTAATGTACCTTTCTTTTTAAAATATTATTTCTTAAAAAACAAAAACAGTTCTTTAATGTTCTGTGTTTTGGACCAATTAAAAAATACCTGATTTTCAAATTACATTTATTTTAATGATGAAGTATTAATCTGTGCTATCAAGGACAGTCGTTTAATTAAATGTTAGTGAAGAATGCACAGGTATACAAAATAAGACAAGGGATAATAAGAATTTTAAGATATAGCACACATTTCATAAAGAGCTTATAGTAATAGCTTTATTTAGGTATAGACATGAAGACATGAAAAAATTATATAGTGCTTTTATTTTTTTTATTTTTTATTTTTTTTAATTTTTATTTTTATTTATGATAGTTACAGAGAGAGAGAGAGGCAGAGACACAGGCAGAGGGAGAAGCAGGCTCCATGCACCGGGAGCCCAATGTGGGATTCGATCCCGGGTCTCCAGGATCGCGCCCCTGGGCCAAAGGCAGGCGCCAAACCGCTGCGCCACCCAGGGATCCCTATATAGTGCTTTTAGATCAGAATAAAGACCCTGGTCAAGAGATGGCACATAAAGTTTATCTCATACTCAAAATTAGTAGAGTTCAGAGTGAAGTGATCTGTATCTAAGGAGAGAGAAAAAGAACTATGGATTGGTGAAGGCCTGTACAAATTTAAGTTTCTGAGGAAAATGGATTCAATTTGCATCTAGATGATGGAGAAAAGGAAGAAAATTCTTCTTGGCCTGTCACTGTGCATTTCTGGTTACAAACTTTGACATGTTTTGGCTAATTAGCTTTCTACTTCAGTATTCCAAATTAAAATAATTTAAAAATTATAAAAACTAAGGATTCATATTATTTAGCATACCTACTAGTTGACATCACATTTTTTTGTTGCTCTTCATATGTGAGAGCCTAGAAAGAATAATGAAATCAAAGCATTATTCTAAAATACTTTTTTGCATTGTTCCTCTTCACCTTTCTTTCCCTGTTACACTTGACATTTTCTTAGATAAATCATAAAAGATTTAAAAAATCCTTTTAGTTTGGAAACAGAATGTATTAATAAATTTTCTATTACTTTAGTCAAACAGTTTGTTTTTGTTTTTGTTTTTAAGATTTCATTTATTCATGAGAGACACAGAGAGAGAGGCAGAGACACAGGCAGAGGGAGAAGCAGGCTCCATGCAGGGAGCCCGATGTGGGACTTGATCCCAGGACTCCTGGATCTTGCCCTGAGCCAAAAGCAGACGCTCAACCATTGAGTCACCCAGGTGTCCCTAGACATGCAGTTTTGCATTTGGTTAGAACCTACAACCTACAAAATATTCCATACTTTCAAAGTATTTTGGATTTAAGTTGTAATACATACTCCTCCAAAGTGGGTCTTTGCAAGGACAGGAAAGGTGAAGAAATTTATTTTTACCACAGGCCCATTCATTTATATAGAATTAGTTTACCAATCATTTCAATAGATAATAAAAAAGACTTTTGATAGGAATCTTTATAATGACACAGTTTTGGAACTTAGTCTTCTCTACCACATTTCATCCCTTTGGATATAGCTTTAATTTTGCCATCTAACTTGACATCAATAAAAATAGAGTAGGTAAGATCACATTGAATTATTCCTGATTTCCAGTTGCTGAAAAGTTATAGGAGGTGTATACTATGTTAAAAACATTTATTTATTTGGAAGAAAGTTACAATATATAGTTTAAAAATATAGTAACATAAAAATATATGTAAGACATATATATCAAATATAGTATTTATAATATATACTTGGTATATTTTATATTTATTACTTACATATAAAAATATAGTTCATAGTTTAAAACTAGATTCAGGGAGGTAGTTTGATAAACTGACATAGCATTTAGTATTAATCATTATATCTTAAGAATTATACTATTTTATTCCTCATGATGTGCACACTCAGGGTTCCACCCTCCTTGGAGGTGTGTTTGTCATTATAAACATAGTTCAATAATTTTGTTTCTACTGCATCTCAAGTTTTTTTAAAGTAATATTTGTAAATTAAAATTGAAATGAAAAGTAGTTCCATTTTTTCTTCATTAAACAGACTCCCTTTAATAAGTGTTGCACTGATTCAAGGTCGGGCATTAGGTGGAGGAGCAGAGGTTACTACAGCATGTGATTTCAGGTAAGATGAAAATTGCTTTACTCCCTCCACAAATAAAATCAAGAAACTCAAACTTATTTTTTGTGCAAATATAAATGTTATTTATATTCTTAAACAGGATGATCAGTTCATGAGCATTTTCATTTTCTTCTTGTCAGTTTATTAAAGTAGATAATTTTATTCAATCTAGTATAGTTCTATCATTACTTTGTTACTGTGCATTTTTAAAAAGTTAGTAAGGGAAAATGATTTTGAACAAGTTAAACCCAAGTTAGCAAAATTCCTGGAGAAGGAAATCAAGGAAATATATGAAACTTTAAGATTCAAAAGAACTATACAGAGAAGAAAAAAAAAAAAAGAGAGAATGAAGAAAGAGGCACTGCTGTAATTGTCCTCCTACCAATAAATGTAGGCTCTCTGAGGTCCATTTTTTATCTTTACTGTGATTGGTAGTACTACTGTGGAGCTTTTGGGCGGATTAGGGGAGAAAAATTAGAGAAAATTAGAAATAGAGAGCATGAGTGAGGAGAGTAGGAACAGAAGGAGAGGAAAAACAGAAAATCCCAAGTAGACTCTGTGCTGAGCTCAGACTGACACACTTCAGCCTCTCTAATACAGAAGGTAGTATATATCACATAATTGGAGATAAAATCACAAAATAGTAAAGAGTCTGAGCACTGGAGTTAAGATACATTTAGGTTCAATCCCAATTTGCCATTTTATCTACAGTCAATCCTTGAATAACCCTACTTTGGCTGTGCAGGTCCACTTATACATGGATTTTTCTTAATAAATACAGAACATTATTGTAAGTGTATTTTCTCTTCTATGGTTTTCTTTTCTGTTTTTTTTTTTTTTTCAAGATTTTAAAAATTTATTTTAGAGAGAGCTAGAGAGCATGAATGGGGGTAGGGGCAGAAGGAGAGGGAACAAGAGAATCCCAAGACTCCATGCTGAGCTCAGAGCCCGAAGCAGGGCTTGATCCCAGGACCTAGAGTTCATGACTTGGGCTGAGGTCAAGAGTCAGATGCTTAATTGACTGAGCCACCCAGGCACCCCTCTTCCTTATGGTTTTCTTAATAACATTTTTTTCCCCTCTGGCTTACTTCATTGTAAGAATATAGTACATAATACATATAACATACAAAATATATGTTAATCAACTGTTTATGTTATCAGTAAGGGTTTCGGTCAACAGTAGGCTATTAGTGGTTAAGTTTTGGGAGAGTCAAAAGTTCTATACAGATTTTTGACTGCATGGGAGGGGGTAAGTGCCCCTAAACCCCACATTGTTCAAGGGTCAACTGTATTTGACTATCTATCTATCTATCTATCTATCTATCTATCTATCTATCTATCTATTCTGTATTTGACTTTAAATAAGTATTTTATCTGAGTCTCATTTCTTCGTAAAATAAAAATAATCTCTGCTAAATGCTTATAGATTTAAATGATTTAATGAATATGTAGATGTTTGGCATAACACTTAACCTAGGTACACACTGATATACACATGATATTGATGACCTTACTACTCTCATACTTCTACATAAATGCCAGTATGGTAATATTTCAGCATAGTTTTAAAATTATTATTTATTTATTTTATGTTTTAGAGAGAGAGCACACAGTTGGGGAGGGCAGAGGGAGAGGGAGAGAGAGAACCACAGGAGGCTTCATGCCCAGCAAGGAGCCTGACTCAGGGCTCAATCTCATGACCCTGAGATCATGATCTGAGCCAAAACCAAGAGTTGTATGTTAAACAACTGAGTCACCCAGGTGCCCTGGCATGATTTTAAACTTATTAATTCTCCTTTCACTGGGGATGATTTTCAACCTTAAGGCTAATCTTGGTCTCGCTGCTCCTTTCCTATTCCTTATTGATCCTGGAAGGATCACTTAGAGACTTTCCATGTTTAAATTTTTGACTCTCCCTTTGAGACTTAAAGCGAAAGCTGTTCCTCTCTGGCATGTAGGGCAGTAGGCTAGAAGAAAAAAGATGGTGACTAATTCAGCTTTTTCATTCCCTTTCAACTCTGTTTCTTTGATTCACAGATTTTCATTTTTTTTTTTTAAAGATTTTATTTATTTATTTATGAGAGACACACACAGAGAGAGAGGCAGAGACACAGGCAGAGGGAGAAGCAGGCTCCATGCATCCATGCAGGGAACCTGATGCGGGACTCGATCCCGGGACTCCTCCCAGGATCATGCCCTGGGCCGAATGCAGGCGCTAAATCGCTGAGCCACCCAGGGATTCCCCTAAAAGCCCCCTTTTCAAATCCTGTCTGACTCCTATAGGATTATAATACAGTCCCCTCGTTGCGACCATCCAACTCTAAACAATATGTTTAGGTTTTACTTAAAAGTGTGTGAGCGCTGCATTTAGCATCATGAGTGTTACTAGTCTGCTTCTAGATTGCCAGGAATACAATGAGGCCTACATCCTGCCAGTGTTGAAGAGGCAGGAAGCAGGGGCGTCTGCACGGAAGCCCCAAGGGAGCAGCAGCCCTTACACAGGAAGTGAGGAAATGTCTTCCTCGACTACAGAGAAGGGGATGATGAGATGACAGCGGCTGAGGAGCCCCTGACTGTTGACAGCATCTGTGGGCAGCCTACTTTCTGTCCTCCCAATTTTATTTTTAATTACTCAATGCCAGTTTATTTGGGTTAAAAAATTGTTGCTTGGGAAACAGAAGCAAACCCACTATGTCCTGAAGTACGAAATGCAAACCAAACCACTGGTATGTGACATCCATTGAATTTGGAGACCTGGGGCGTCTCCTCCGTCAGCTCTTCTGTACCCCCACCGTTTACCCAGATCCTCTGGATGTTGATTCCAGAGTCCAGACGCTGATCGGGAACTCTCGGTCAAGGGCGATCTGGATTGAGATATGTTTGTATTTTAGGGTTAGAGTTAGAGGGAGAGAACAGAAGAGAGGAGAGAGATTTATGGACTGCATTCACTGTATGATCCAAAGGAACCCTAATTATTCAAAAAGGCCTTCCTCAAAGTTGTGTATTTCTCTGTTAGCCTAAAAAGCTTGTTTTTTAAGCTATGATGATATAAAGAGGGGGACATTTGAGAGCAGAAAGCACATAGGAGCTCTTTATTTATACTTTCTTGAAATTCCACATTTTAGATGTTAGGCCCATGTCTTTTTTGTGACATTTTAGTCTTAAGATGTCTGAGATGACTATAAAGCAATTTGGGTTCTCATTGTATCACACACAGACCACTGCAGCTGCTTCCAAGACAAAATGGGAACCTGTGTTACCATAATACAGGTTAAGAATGGGAACATTGTCAGCACTCCTGAAGTCTCCTACAAGCCCCTCCTAAGTCACAGCCCCCTTATTTCCATCTAAGGGAAACTACTACCCTAAATTCTATGATAATTAATTTCTTTTATTATGAAAGTACTTGTTTCCTTATTTCCTAAGAAAATAAAATTAACTGGGGCACCTGGGGGACTCAGTCAGGTAAGCGTCTGCCTTTTCAGCTCAGGTCATGATTCTGGCCGGGGTCCTGGTATCGAGCCCCTCATTGGGCTCCCTGCTCAGCAGGGGCTCTGTTTCTCCCTCTGCTTGTCAGTCTGCCTGCTTCTGCGCTCTCTCTTTCTCTGTCAAAGAAATAAATTAAATCTTAAAAAAAAATCTGAAAAAGTCTTTTAAAAAAAGGAAATTAACTATTCTATAACTGATATGTTCTGTTTTTCTTTTTGAACTCTATAAATGGCATCACATAGTACTAGAAATAGTATGAGGAAAGATTCATCACGTTTATGTATACAAAGTATTCTTTTTCTTTATTATGATTTATGACTCAGGTTCCAATTTATCAGTTGAAATATATCACTTTGTATTCACATAAGTAGATATATTAAAATAGTTTTAGTGTATAAGACAGTTTATGAAGATCTTAGCCTCTTTGTACTCTGACCTAGGGAGGAATCTTGAACACAGCAGAAAGCACTCCTTTCTGTGACAGTGCCCTCTGCCGTCGTCACTGCAGGTTGCATTACGATACTACATTGGATTCTGTGAAGAGGAAGTGGTCGTTGGCTTTATGGATGATGCGAGGCTAAATTTAAAATGATCTGTGTGTGAAAGGATTACTTTTCTCACTTTATGCTGAAATACAGGCAGTTTTTAACATGTAATTTAAATAATTTTTTATAATATATGTAATATATTAAAAATGTATATTTAAATGTCTGATATATTTAAGGAATTCTAAGCTGTATGTGAACATGCATTTTTACATTCAAAAATCCTCTGCATAAAAGTAAATACAAATTAAGCCTTACAGGTATCTCCTGGATATCTTTTTATTTTATTTTTTAAAAGATTTTATTTATTCATGAGAGACACAGGGAGAGAGAGAGACATAGACACAGGCAGAGGGAGAAGCAGGCTCCATGCAGGGAGCCTGACATGGGGCTCGATCCCAGAACCCCAGGATACACCCCGGGCCGAAGGCAGGTGCTTAACCGCTGAGCCACCCAGGGATCCCCCTCTTCTGGATATCTTAACGTAGAGGCCGGTGTTCGTCTGTAAGCATGTATTAGACTTATTAGACTTTAGCATTATCCTTCATAGTCATTCCTGATCTGTGTTTGGATAGTTGGGGTTTTAGGACAAAAGGCAAAATCACAGGAAAAGATAGTCAGAGACTCCTTGGTCTCGTGTGTCCTGGGGTCTCATAAAATATGTACTTTCTTGGTTATGAGATATCTGAGGGTGCTTGCCCTCATCAGCTAGAGCTAGTAATATACCAGATACGTCCACCTTACCAGTGAAGACATGCTCATTTGTGGCTCCACTACTTGGTATGGATAGGCCCTCATGTTAAAGTACATTCAGCTGAGTCACTCATTAAACATATGTTTAGCTCCCATATGTACTAGACACTGCCATTCAAGAAACTTACATGTCTTGGGATTTTGTTTCATTTTTATAGTTATATAGTTTTACTGCATTTTACAAAATTATTGATTTCACCATCCATGAGAAGTTGCGAACAAATGGTAGAAACTGATCCTTTATAATAGAACTTTGAAGAGCACTATCTTCAACTCTTCAGGCATTTTTAACCTACATACTCCCCAGAAAAGTTCTTAGAAGTTAGATGCCGAAACAGAGGACTGCACACTGACGTACCTTACTAGCCACAGGTACAAGGAGGTGGTAGGTCAACGGAGGTACTCTAGCT
This sequence comes from Canis aureus, assembly GCF_053574225.1. NCBI lineage: Eukaryota > Metazoa > Chordata > Mammalia > Carnivora > Canidae > Canis > Canis aureus. The sequence goes on along the minus strand of NC_135611.1, from coordinate 66,542,904 downwards.
GGTCTTTCCTCCAACATTGTTGGTTATCTTCTATGACAAATTGCTTTGTTATTCTAAAAATATCTGCTTGCTTGGAAAGAACACCAAAAGCTTTCATAGCATCCTACTGAAAAGATAAGTTCCTTCCTCAAGGGTTATATGTTAGCCTTTTTTAGCTTGTTTAACTTTCTTACCTTGGAGAATTGCCTGGAATTCACTCAACTAGGATTTTCATCCCTGCTCCTCTTCCATTACCCATAGGAAATATTTCAGAAGATGAGAGGTACACTGATTATGAATATTCCAAAGAAATGAGCTCATGCAGCGTTCTGGCTATCTCGAAACCCTCTAGGCACCAGCTGATCATATGTGTAATGAATTAATATTTCAGAGTTCAGGAACCATCAAGTCTACTTGGTACCTACAGACCCCTATATTAAATTGCATTCAGTTGAGTCAGTTTTCATATAAAATGTTCTTAGAGAAAATGGCATTTTAAAACCTTTTTTTTTTTTAAAGATTTTATTTATTCATGAGAGACACACACACACACACACAGAGGGAGAGAGAGAGAGAGAGAGAGAGAGGCAGGCAGAGACACAGGCAGAGGGAGAAGCAGGCTCCATGCCAGGAGCCTAACATGGGACTCGATCCCAGGTCTCCAGGATCAGGCTCCAGGCCAAAGGTGGTGCTAAACCGCTGAGCCACCGGGGCTGCCCTTTTAAAAACATTTTTAAAAGCAAAACACTAACTTATCAAGTAAAAAATTGATATTCCTTAGTGCTCAGAATCTAGTCATTCAAACATTATGTTTCCCTTTTAGTGACAAAATTGATATGAGGAAACAAAAAGCTAGAACTGTGATAATTTGCTTCTAATTTTTAACCCTAATTAAAATATTTAGAATGGAATAAAAATTAAGAAATAAAAATACTTATTTGAGTTTTAGTTTTCTACTGCAGCCATAACAAATTACCACAAATTTAGTGGCTTAAAACAACATAATTTCTCTCACCAGTGTATAGTCTGAAGTCTGGCTGGGCTCAACTGGTTTCTCTAAACCTGGTCACAAAAGGCCAAAATCAGTATGTTGGCAGCACTGGGTTCTGGAGACTCAGGGAGAAACCAGGGCCAGGCTCATCCTGATTCCACCCCGCAGATTTCAGTTCTCTGCACGTGTAGGACATTTCAGTTCTCTGCACGTGTTCTCCATGAGGACTGACTATCAGCTGCGAACCATTCTCTGCACCTAGGGGATGTCTGCATTCCTTCTCGAGTTTTCCATGTGGCCCCCTATGGCAGTGGGGAGTTGAGTTTCTCTCATACTTTGAGTTTTTGTCATTCACCTTTCTGCTGCATCTCTGTAACTCCAGCTGGAGAAAGTTCTGTGCTTTTAAGAACTCATGTGGGTAAATTGGGCTCACTCAGATAACCTCCCTTTTTTAGTGTATTGTAATCCTAAAATTCCATCTGCAGAGCTTCTTTGCTTATGCGAAGTGCAGGTGCAGGGGTTCCGGGGACTAGGGCACGGCCATCTTCGTGGGAGCATTCTGCCTACGACATGTGGGCTTGGCACAGAGAATATAGTTGTCACCTTTCACCCATTTGGGCACTAAATGAAAATTGGTAACTTTATTACTCTAAAGTCACCTTTGTAAATTTTTCTTTAAATTTTATTTAGATTCTTTTTGGAAAACATCAATAATAGTCGCTATGTATGTCAAATTGATAAAGGCTCACTCATACTTTTTTTTTTTTTTTTAAGATTTTATGTATTTGAGAGAGCAGAGTGAGAGCACATGAGCAGGGGCTGGGGAGGGGCAGAGGGGGAAGGAGAAGTCGCTGAGCAGGGAGCCCACGTGGGATTCGACCCCAGGACCCTAAGACCATGACCTGAATGGAAGGCAGATGCTTAACTGACAGAGCCACCCAGGTGCCTCATATTTTAAGAGTAATCATAATATGGTTTCTTAGATTGGTTTTAAGCTCAAAATTCTGGAATGTGCTTTAGGAGGTACTTAGAACACTCATTCCTTTATTCCACTTTCTGATTCGACATCATTCAAAGAGGGGAGTGAGGAAGGACAGAGAGAAAAGAAAAATCTCAAAACTACCCTAGAAAAGAGAAAATGACAGACTCAGACTACTTGGCTTTTAGCATCAATTTTTGGCAAGCAAAACCATGTAGATACTTTAATAACATATCTAATATTTAATTTTTTGTTACTGAATTTGGTGCAAGACAAAGTAGAACTGCATTTTTTCGTTTGGAAATAATTAGAAACTTGTAGAAAACGTTCAGGAATGATATAAAGAATTTCCCTATACTATTCACTTAGTTTTTACATTTTTAACATTTTGATATTTCGTTTTAATTTTGTCTCTCATATATGTGTACATACATCTATATATGTAAGTGTATATATTTTTTCTGAGAAATTTTAGAGTAGGTTGCAAACATCTTGCCCTTTAATGTTTTATACACGCATATACACATATATGTAGGAGAATGAGTATTGTCTTACATAACCTCAGTACTGTTGTCAGATGCAGGAAATTTAACACCAATGCAGAACTTTTATCTGGTATACTGTGTGTGCGCCAGTTTTGTCAGTTAGACAATGGTGTCCAGGACAGTGCTGCTTTCCTCTCTTGCAGGATCATGTATTGCATTTAGCTGTCGAGGTTTCTTCACTCTCTTTCCATCTGGAAGAGTTCTTCAGCTTGCCTTTGTCTTTCATGACATTGACGTTTTAAAGAAAACAGACTAGGTTTTGCTTTTTGTGTTTTAATAAATTAGTCTTCATTTTGAGGATTTCTGGTATTTTCTCATTATTGGATTCAGGTTATATGTCTGGATAACATCCATGCAAAAATGATACTGTTCCTGAGGTATCACATCTGGATGCAACCAGGTGTTTCTTCTGCCTCTTGTTGGTGATGCTAATTTTGATTACCCACTCCAAACACTAGAGTATTTCCCCTTTGCGATAATAAATAATACTTGAGAGATGCTTGCAGGCAAGTCTAATACTCTGTTTTTTGCCAAACTTTCTCCACTGGATTTAGCATTCCTTGATGATTCTTTCTGAAACCATCTTTACTATGATGGTTGTGTGTTTGTGTTTCTCTAACTTCATTCATCCATGTGTATCACTTGTCATGGTATTCTAAAGAAAAGTCCTCTTTGCCCCTTTCCCTGCATGTGTGTGTATGTATGTGTATATTTATCATCAGTGTGGACTAATAAATAAATGCTTGTTTTCAGTGGTTTATGGTTCATTACTGTCCTTGATTGTTCTGATGCTTCAGTTGTCCCAGATTTGGCCAGTGGGAAGCCTTTCACACTGGCTTTTGTATCCTTTTGATATGCCCTATCATTCATTCATTCATTCATCCATCCATCCATCCATCCATCCATCCATCCATTCATTCAAATGCCTCCTTAAGTTTCTGAGTACAAGATACTCTAGGCATCTTATACCTTCCTCTTTCTGACCGTAGATTTAGACATACCTCATAGGAGCACTGCTGTTTTTTTTTTTTTCCCCCCTTGGGGAAGGGGGGGGGGGGTTGAGTGCTGGTTCTTTTAACTAGGAAATAATATTTTTAAAAACCAAGACCTGGATGCCTGGTGGTGCTCTCATTGCTACTGGTATCGTGGTTTCTGGACTCTTTTAGCAAACAAAGCTACAGCATGCATTCATTTAATCCATTTGTTCATTAGAGATCGTGAATTTCTACTTGGTATCTCCCAATCCAGTCTATTCTCACAAATTTATTCTCTCCTCCCATTCCCTACTGTACCTCCTGCAACACAGCGCCCCTGGCTTTACTTCACCATATTTACAGTAACATCACCATTTGAAAAGAGTTCAAGATTTGCCCATTGTTCTTTGTTTCTTTGTCTCCTAGACTAAGGGTAAATAAAGTATTGCATCATATTCGAAAGTAACTTGAATTAGTTCCCTGTTGCTTTTCCTCCTTCAGTGTGGTTGTTATTCATTTGAAATACTTGTTTAGCTCATTTAGTTTTTGTATTCATTTTTAATTTTTTTCTTTCTTCCCATCCCTGTTGATTGAATTTTGTTTTTAATATGTACACTGTTGTAATGAATAGCTGTGTGTATTTTTTGGTATTATTAACGGTGTATCTTAAGGATCAGTTCTAGGAGAATGGCTGAATCAAAGGTGAAATGAATGTTTAGTTTCATTAGATATTGCCAAATTCTCTTCCATAGGGAATACACCATTCTTAAAATTTTCTATAATCTGTTTGACTCGGCCTTGCCAGCAAAGGCTACTGTTAAGCTTTTGAATGTTTGTCGGTCTAACAGGTGAGGATAGTGTTTCTGTATAGTTTTTACATGCATTTCTCTTAAAGTAAGTTAGGTTGATCATATTTACATGTGGTTAAGAAACATTTATATATTTTTTTGTGAAATACCTATTCATGTTTTGCTTATTTCTCTACAGAATATTTGGATTTTTTCCCCTTAATTTTTTATAAGTTCTTTAAATATTAGGGATATTTGCCATTTTTGATGATAAATTTTTTATGTATTCAGCTTTTTTTTGTCCAGCTTCTCATTGTGTCTTTTGTCTTTGCTTATGTTTTATTTGTTTTTCCCATGCGAGCATTTGTTTTATTGTAGTTCTATTTATCCATTCTTTCTTCTATTGCATTTGGATTTGAGTTCTTTTTAAAAAGTCTTCCATATGTCCAGATTATAGAGGAATTCAGTTATGTTTTTTTCTAGTACTTGTGGATAGTCTTGTGTTTTATTTATATACCTAATCCATTCTTGAGTTTATTTTTATGGAGTAATGAATGTTATTTTCTCTTTTTCCCAAATGGCTATCCTTTTGTTTCAATACTATTTCTTTAAGAAGGTTCCTCTGTGGATATCACTATCATATCACAAACTTATCAGATACTTGATGTATCTTATGCTAGATACTAGATCTTACCATGTAATAGATCTAGCTCTCTCTCAAATAAAATCCTAAAAAAAAATATGTAATTGGAAGGTTTTTTTCAAAGTATTTTGCTCTTGTTGCTGTTGAAAACTGAGTTTTCTCTTCCATTATGTCATCTAATTTCTTTTTTGTGTATAGGATGAAGGTTATTTTATGGCAATTTTATATGCTGCTACCTTCCTGAATTTTTCTGTTGCTTGAATTGGTTTTATCATTGATTCTTTAGTCTTCCAATTATACAATAGAGATAGTTTCATTTTGTCCCAATTATTATTTCTCTGATAGTTTCCTGTTTTTACTGTTTCAGTGAATACGTGCAGTATAATGTTAAACAGTAGTAGAGAGATTTGCCATCTTTGCTTTCTTTTTTTTTTTTCCTCCTTGCTTTCTTGTTCCTGATCTTTGTGGACATACATCTAGTGTTTCTCACCACCTATCTTTTTTTTTTTTTTAAGATTATTTTATTTTATTTTATTTTATTTTATTTTATTTTATTTTTTTAAAGATTTTATTTATTTATTAGAGAGAGAGAGAGAGAGAGAGAGAGGCGGAGACATGGGTAGAGGGAGAAGCAGGCTCCATGCAGGGAGTCCAACGTGGGACTTGATCCTGGGTCTCCAGGATCATGCCCCGGGCCGAAGGCAGTGCTAAACCGCTAAGCCACCAGGGCTGCCCAAGATTTATTTATTTTAGAGAGAGAGAGAGTTTGTAAGTGGGTGGGGGAGCAAGGGGTAGAGGGAGATGGAGACAGACAATCTAAAGCAGACTCCCCACTGAATGTGGAGCCTGGCATGAGGCTTGAGATCATTATGACTTTGAGATCATGACACATGACAAAATGAAGAGTTGGATACTTAAAGTAAGATCCTAGCTGTAGGATTAAGGTTCGTATTTGTATATATTTGTATATAGATTAATGCTAAAGAATATCCTTCCATTCCTATTCTTTTAAGAGTTTTGAGGTACTGAATTTCATCTAAATACTTTTTACCAACTATAAAGATAAATGATTTTTCTTCTTAGACCTATTAATATGATTATAATAATTGATTTCTAACGTCAATTAAAGTATAAATCCCTTTTACTCAGGGTGTGTGATTTCCTTAATATGGTGTTGAAATGTATTTGATAATATTTAGGATTTTTGTTTTGATATTTGTGTTAATTATCAATTGCTGGGTAATAAATCACCTCAAAACTTACAGCTTAAAACATAAACATTTATTATTTCCAGGGGTCAGGAATTTGCATGTGGCTTGGCTGGGTGCCTCTGGCTCAGGTCTGTCATGAGGCTGTAATCAAGGTGTCAGCCAGGACTCAACTGAGGGAAGATTGTGTCGAAACTCACTCGAGAGGCTGTGGGCAGGTCCTCACTGACTATTGCTGAGATAGGAGTTTCTTGGGCTTGCCTGGGCTTGCCACAGGGCTATTCACAATCTAGAAGCTTGCTTCCCCCAAATTGAGGAGGTTCTAAGAGAAAGAGAATAGAAAGACGGAAACCCACAATCTTGGAAGGGGCATCCCATTTCTTTTCCTATGTTGTTTATTAGATCAGGGTCACTAGGGGTCACTAGGTCCAGTCCACATTCAAGGGGAAAAGATGACATACACAAGGATGTAAATACCAGGGGCAGTGATCATTGGGTGTCATCTTGGAGACTGCACACTTGAATAGACAAATATTGGTCTAATTTAATTTTTTGTGTTATATGTAGCAGACTTAGGTATTAATGTTACGCTTCATTAAAAAAATTGGAATGTTTCTTTCATTTTCTATCTCAGATGGCATCAGAACTACATAGTCTGTAAAGATTTGGTAAACCCTGTGAAACCATCTGGGTCTGGTACCTTTTTGCTTTTGATAAGTCCAGTGGCATTATAATTATTTTGACTTACAAGTTTTTTATTGTTTTTTGCTTAGAGGTCCCGAGGTTTCTCTATATGTAAAGTCTAATACTTTATTAGGATATGTCTGAGGTGATTCTTTAGAGTCCATTTTCCCAGGTATCCAGTGAATGCTTTCAATATTTGTTTTATCAGTTTCAGTTATTCATATAGGACTTCTTGCTTATTTCTCTAACTCCTTTTTCTTCTTCTTCTTTTTTTTTTTAACCAATTCTCATTCTCTTGGTCATTTTCCTGCTTTTTAAAAATGCCCTACAGCCTGGGTGGCTCAGCGGTTTAGCGCCGCCTTCAGCCCAGGGTGTGATCCTGGAGGCCTGGGATCGAGTCCCACGTCGGCTCCCTGCATGGAGCCTGCTTCTCCCTCTGCCTCTCTCTCTGTCTCTCATGAATAAATAAAAAATCTTAAAAATATATATATTAAATTTTTATTCAAACGTATTCTCCTCTTTTTCTTTTATTTTTCTTGAGTTCAGTTTTATCTCCCAGCCCCTATTCGTGTGTGTGTGTTTATGTGTGTGTCTAGGGGTTGATTTCCACTCCAGGTTTTTAAATTCCTGGTTCACAGGGTGCCTGGCTCAGATGGTTAAGCATCTTACTCTTGATTTCGGTTCAGGTCATGATCTCAGGGTTGTGAGACCAAGCCCCATGTGTGTGCTAGGTTCTGTGCTAGGCATAGAGCCTGCTTAAGATTCTCCCCCTACTCCCATCCCCACTCCTCTCTCTCATATGTGTGCTCTCTCAAAAATATGCTTAAATTTCTGACTCAAGATTTTTTTAAAAATTTTTTCATAACTATGCTATTTGAAGATGTTGAATTAATTTTGGAATGATCATGACCAGTTTTTCTTCTATTTCGTGTTTTTTTTTCCTGGGGAGGGAGTACTTTTCATCAGCTGAAATGTTTGAATTTACGTGTTCTGCTTTATTCTTACAGTAGCTTTTTATAGGATTAGCTTGATATTTTCTGAGTATTTTGTGGCTAGGATTCCTAATTTGAGAGTGCCAACTTCTCACAGTTTAGTTTTTGAATGGATGCATTAGTCACACAGTGGATTTCCAAATAGGAGAGGAGTCCTTTTGTTTCTACAGAATCCTTATTTTTATTCTCTAATTTTTTTCTTTTATTTCTCCAAGGGAACCTCCCCTTCTCTACTTAATCTGGGTCTTTCTTCAGAAGCTGTGCTTACTCAAACTATCAGTTTTACCCTTTATTTTCAAGCTCCTTTTCTATAGCCAGTACTATGGACTACCAAATCCCCAATTTGCACTTAAGTTTTTAGAACATAGTGTTGGATTTTCTCTTCTGGGGGTGATTTTGACTGTACTTCCTCAGTCTTCCATTTTCCTGTCCTGTTTTATACAGATGTCCTAAGCCTCCTCTTTATCAGTTTGTGCCTATTGGCTTACAACAGCAGCAGGAAATAATTTTTTAATTTGATGTTTATTTCTGTACTTAAAGGCAATTTCAAGGATACAGTATTCTGTGTCTCTGAGTAATCCCATTGGTGTGGTTTTCTTTCACTCCTTGTTAATTTTGTAATTTGGGGGACGATGTGTGGAAAGATTAGGACTCAAATCAGCAGCAAGCTTCCAGACCAATCCCTGAAATCTTAGTTTTTAAAACTTAGATTTATCAGTCAGGTTTTCCAAACATTTAAGAAAGAAAGAACATCAATCTTACACACACTGTTCATTGAATAGAAAAGGAAGTTATACTTCCCAGCTCTTTTTTTCCCCACTCTTTTAATGAGTACAGTATTTATTCCAAAACCTAGAAATGAAATTATAAGAAAGCCAATTATAGGCTAGTCCCATAAACATAAATATAAAAATCCTTTACAGAGTATTACCAAATTTAATCGAAGGGCTTATTCTAGAAATTCAAGATTGGTTTAACCTTGAAACCAATTAGTATAATATACCATATTAACAAAAAAGGGAGATAGATCGTTACAATCTGATAGATGCAAAAGCATTTGATAGAATTCAACATCCATACATGATAGAAACTCTTAGCACACCAGGAAAGAACTGTCTTAATCTTATAAAGAACATTTACAAAAATCCTACAGCAAATATCTCATTGAAAGCTTTCCCTCTGACATCAGGAACAAGGAGAGTACTGTCACTATACTAGATATCCTAGTCAGTTCAGTAAAACAAGATTAAGGAAATTATAAGGATTGGATTTTAAGAAAGCCTACTATTCACATATGACAACATTGTGATCCAAATATATATATATATATATAGCTAATCTTTTAGAATTAATAAGTGAATTTTGTAAGTTTTCTGGCTGCAAGGTTAATAAAAATTAAACATTTCTATATTCCAGCAGCAAACAAATAAATAACAAAATTTAAAGAACAATAACATTCAGAGTAGCTTTTTTTTTTTTAATTTTATTTATTTATTCAGGAAAGACAGCAAGAGAGAGGCAGAGACACAGGCAGAGGGAAAAGTGGGCTCCATGCAGGAAGCCCGATGTGGGACTCGATCCCAGGATCCAAGGATCATGCCCTGAAGGCAGATGCTCAACTGCTGAGCCACCCAGGTGTCCCTCAGAGTAGCTTTAGAAAAAAAAAAAAAAAAAAAAAAGCTAGGAACAAATCAAAAGGCATGTCAGGATTCTACATTGAAAGCTAGAAAACAACACTGAGAGAATTTGTTTTAAAATATTTTATTTATTTATTCATGAGAGACACACAGAGAGAGGCAGAGACACAGGCAGAGGGAGAAGCAGGCTCCCATGCAGGGAGCCCAGTGTGGGACTCGATCCCAGGACCCCAGGGTCATGACCTGATCTGAAGGCAGACATTCAACCACTGAGCCACACAGGTGCCTCCAATACTGAGAGAAATTAAAGAAGACCTAAATAAATGGTGAAATAGAAATATACCATGTCCATGGAATAAAAGACTCAATATTGTAAAGATTCACCTCTCCCCCCAAATAATCCACAGATTCAATGTAGTTCCAAAAGAAATCTCAGCAAGTTGGTGTGTGTGTGTGTGTGTGTGTGTGTGTGTGTGTGTATGTATCGACAGTCTTTAAAATTCATATGGGAATGCAGAGTACCAGGAAGAACTACTGTAGTCACAAAGAACAAAGTTGGCTTATACCTACCATAAAACCTGTTATAAAACTAATTTAAACAGATGCTTTTTGTACATACAAGGATAGAGAAACTGACCAATAGAGTTCAGAAACATCCAAAATGTAGGGTTATTTAAGACAAACGTGACGCTTTTAGTGCATTAGGAAAGAATGGTCTCTTTAGTAAGTATATGTATATGTGTAAAGTCAATTCAAGATGAATTCCAGATATAAAAGTTAAAGGTAACACAGTGGAACTGTTTGAAAAAAACAGGAGAATATATGGTCTTGAAGTATTCAAGGATTTCTAAAACAGGACACAATGATCACTAACCATAAATAAAGAAATTGATAAATTGGACTGTAGTAATAACTTCTATCAACATATAACTAAAATAATGAAAATGCAGCCTGCAGAGGGAGAGATTATCTCAATATTTATATCTTGACAAAAGACATAGTTAGAATATATAAAGAACTCTTCCAAAGCTGTAAGACAGACAACCCAGTTAAAATAAATGGGCAGAAAACTCAAACTGACTTTTCCGAGGATATTTGAGTGGCCCAAAAAATATGGTTGAAAAGCACTGAAACTTTTTAGCCATTAAGGAAATGCAAATTGAAATGACGCCTTTTTATTACAGTCCCACAAGAAAAACTAAGATGAAAAAGATAGAATATGTCAAGTGTTATCAAGGGTGTGAAGCAACTGTAGCTCTCAGAAGAGTACTAATGGGAATATAAGGTGGCACAATGGAAAATGCCCAGTATCTGCTAACACAGAATGTCACATAGTGTGACATAGTAATTCTATTCCTGTGTGTCTGTGGTTGACAGAATAATGGCCTTCCAAAAATATCTGTATCCTAAGCCGTGGAACCTGTGAGTATGTTACATCGTATGGTCAGGGAGAGTTAGGTTGTAGGTGAATATAAGGTTGATACTCAGCTGACTTTAAAGCAGAGGGATTATCCTGGTGGGTGGGCCCAGTGTAACTACAAGGGTCCTAAAAATGCTATAGAAGGATGCTGAAAAGTTCAGTGTCAGAAAATGAGGGTTAGTGACAGAGTTTATGCAGTGTGAGGAGGATGTAACCCATCGGTGCAGGCTTTGGAGATGGAGGAGTGTGGCCATGAGCCAAGAATTGTGGGCAGGCTCTAGAAGCTGGGAAAGGCAAGCAAGTGGACTCTCCTGGAGCCTCCAGAACAGAATGCAGCCCTACTGAGTTCTTGATTTTAAATTAGTCTTTTGTTGAACTTTTAACCTACAAAACTATAATAGAAAGCTGGAGGCATCAGAATTCTGGACTTCAAGCTGTATTACAAAGCTGTGATCCTCATGACAGTGTGGTACTGGCACAAAAACAGACACAGAGATCAATGGAATAGACTAGAGAACCCAGAAATGGTTCTGTCATCAACTCATCTTTGACAAAGCAGGAAAGACTATCCAATGGAAAAAGGACAGTCTCTTCAATAAATGGGGCTGGGAGAATTGGACAGCCATGGGCAGAAGAATTAAACTGGACCACTTCCTTACACCACACACAAAGACAAATTCAAAATGGATGGAAGACTTAAATGTGAGACAGGAATCCATCAAAATCCTAGAGGAGAACACAGGCAGCAACCTCTTTCACCTCGGCTACAGCAGCTTCTTGCTAGGCCCATCTCCAAAGGCAAGGGAAACAAAAGCAAAAATGAACTATTGGGACTTCATCGGATAAAAAGCTTTTGCACAGCAAAGGAAATAATAAAACTAAAAGGGATAGGAGAAGGTATTCGCAAATGACATAACAGATAAAGGGCTGGTGTCCAAAATCTATAAAGAACTTATCAAATACATCACCCCAAAAAACAAAACAAAACAATCTAGTCAAGAAATGGGCAGAAGACATGAACAGATATTTCTCCAAAAAAGACCTACAAGTGGCCAACAGACGTGAAAAATGCTCTGCATCACTCGGCATCAGGGAAATACAAATCAAAACCACAATGAGAAACCACCTCACACCTCTCAGAAGAGCTAAAATTAACACGTCAGGAAATGTTAGATGTTGGAGAGGCTGTGGAGACAGAGGAGCCCTATTACAGTGTTGGTGGGCTTGAAAGCTGGTGCAGCCACTCTGGAAAACAGTGTGGAGGGTCCTCAAGAAGTTAAAAATAGAGCTGCCCTACGACCCAGCAATTGCACTACTGGGGATTTACCCCAAAGATACAGATGTAGTGATCTGAGCGAGCACCTGCACCCCAGTGTTTATAACAGCAAAGTCCACAGTAGCCAAACTATGAAAGACCCCAGATGTCCATTGGCGGATGGATGGATAAAGATGTGTATATATCCTAATACGATGGAATGTTACTGGGCCATCAAAAAGAATGAAATCTTACCATTTGCCATGACGTGGATGGAACTAGGGGGGATTATGCTAAGTGCAGTTAAGTCCGAGAGAGACAGATACCGTAAGCTTTCATTCATACGTCTTTTAAGAAACAAAATAGATGAACACAGGGGAAGGGAAGGAAAAATAAGATAAAAACAAAGGGAGGCACCCATAAGAGACTTTTAACAGTAGAAAACAAACTGAGGGCTACTGGAGGGGAGGGGGGTGGGGGATAGGGTAATAGGGTGATGGGCATTAAGGAGGGCACCTGATGTCATGACCACTGGGTGTTCTATGCAATGGATGAATCACTAAATTCTGCCCCAGAAACTAATAACACACTATGTTAACTAGATTGAATTTAAATAATAAAAAAAAACCCTAATATAAATCCAATAGAAATATATACAAATGTTATCTACAGACAGGTTCTAGAATGTTCATAGCACCATTCATACATTCATAGTAGCTAAAAACAGGAAACAACTCTAAAGGTCCTTCAGCAGTGGAAATGATAAATCAGAGTAGACAAGTTTTTTTATTTTTTTTATTTTTATTTTTTTTAAGATTTTATTTATTAATTCATGAGAGACAGAGAGAGACAGAGGCAGAGGCAGAGGGAGAAGCAGGCCCCATGCAGGGAGCCCAACGTGGGGCTCGATCCCGGGACTCCAGGATCACGCCCTGGGCCAAAGGCAGGCACTAAACCGCTGTGCCACGCAGGGATCCCCCAGAGTAGACAGGGCTAATTGAACTATCTTAATGGCTCATGTCATCACACTAGGATAGTTGGATGGACTCATTTTCAATATAGAAATTACCTGCCAAATACTGAACAGTTTAAGCGTGGTGCTGGCAGTCAGGTGGACTTTGTGGTACTGGACATAAAACTGAAATACTACTTCATGCAGAAGCTTACTGTTGGATCAACATATTGAGTATTTATTAAAAGTTAAATCAGGGATCCCTTAGCGCCTGCCTTTGGCCCAGGGCGCGATCCCGGAGACCCGGGATCGAATCCCACGTCGGGCTCCTGGTGCATGGAGCCTGCTTCTCTCTCTGCCTGTGTCTCTGCCTCTCTCTCTCTCTCTGTGACTATCATAAAAAAAAAAAAAAAAAAAAAAAAGTTAAATCATGCACGGAAAGGATTCTCACCAACTTCAGGATATTGGCTGCCGCTGGAGAGAGAAAGAAGCCAGGAAGAGAAGAGAAAAGGATGACAGAAAAGAGTTCAGAAATCAATGTGGCAAAGTGTTATCATCTGCAAAATCTGGGGAGCGGGTACATGAGTTTATTATTTTCTGTGTATTTGAAATATTTTGTAATTCGGAAAAAGTTCTTAACAGCATACACGAATCCCGCCAACTGTAATACACACCTGCTTCCGCAGTCAGGCCTTGACTCGGTTTCTGTGCGGGTGGCTTCTTTGAAGTGGCGGCTCAGCAGGGAGCCAGTCGTGCCTTCATATCCTGGTTTTACCGCGTGGATATTGGAGGAAACAGCAACCGCGTCCGGTTCTGGAGTGCGGGTCCGGTGTCTGCGCTCCCGAGCTCTGGATCCCCGACAGGCTAGCCCCTAGGCGGCGCTCCTGACAGCCCCCTGGGGTGGGAGGCGCTGGGCCCGGCGGAGCCTCCTGCTCCGTCCTGCTGGGATGGTTTCCTCTGCGGAGCCTCTACCTACTGGCGGCTCGCACGGGGGGTGCAGGGGTCCGTGGTGGGAAGCCACGGGGTGACTGGAGGGCGGCCGCCGCAGTGGGCCTCGCTGGCGGCGCTGGAGGGCGGGCGGGAGGCCGGAGCTTGGCGGCTCGGCTCGGCCTGGTGGAGCGAATGGAGGTCGGCTGGGCCCCTGGGCGCCCCTGCCCGTGGGCGCCCCTGCCCCTGGGCGCCCCTGCCCGTGGGTGCCCCTGCCCGTGGGTGCCCCTGCCCGTGGGCGCCCCTGCCCTTGGCGCCAGGCCCCGGGGTGCCGGCCCACGCCGTTGCGCGCGCTCCCTGGAAGCTGGCCCGGTTCGTGTGCCGCGGACGGGCACGGGCTGTCAGTGTGTTGGCCTCCCTCATGGTCCTCTTAATTTCTTGTCTCCAGCTTCCTTTTTTGTTTGTTTTTAATATGGTGCGGGGCATCCACCGTACGTGCCCGTCGCGCACTGCTCAGTGAGGCCTGGCCCCACGGCGGGCCGGCCCTTGGCAGTCGGCCTCGGGGAGGGGGCAGCGAGGACTCGTGGGCGCGCGGCCCGTGCCCTGCCTGCTGCCGGTTGGCCCGAGGGCCCTCGCCAGTGCCGTGAGGGCCCGGGGTTGGCGGCGGGACGTTACCCTGGATTGCGGGGGACCTTCAGGCAGTGAAGACGTGAGGCGGGCTGGGAAGTGAGCGAGGAGGGGCGTGGGGCCCGGCCGGGGAGGCCCGTAGGGGGAAGAGCCCCCAGGGTGCGCGGCCCCGCGGGGACCCGCTGAGCTCCTCCGGCAGCCCCAGGAACCAACGACACAGGCGGCGAGATTTTTAAAATGTTTCTTGCATTTTCTAATTGTAAAGGGACATTGCTCGTTCTAGTAACCACGCCCCCGGGGGCCGTGCTGACCGCGGGTTAGGGTCGGTCGGGGCGGGCCGGAGGGTGGCAGGCCCCCGCGCCCCGAGCACCCCTCGGCGCCTGTCCAGTCCGGGGCTGTGCGGGACAGGAGCTGCAGCCCCCTTCCCGAGGCACCTGCCAGCGCTGGGCGTGCTCTCTTCAGGTTTTTTTTTAAATAGATACTTTTTTATTTTAAAAAACTAGGATCATATGGTGTATAGTTTATAAAATGATGGCGTTCTAGCATTGAATATACCCGAAACCATGAGTCTACCAAGTACAAGATATTCCATCGATACGGATACACTAACGTATCCTCTTCTGGTGCTTTCCCGTTTTTCCTTGTTATGATTAATGTCGCGACAACTGCCTTATACGCAAGGCTTTGCCACATTTCAGATTATCCCCTTAGAATGAATCCCGTGAGCAGTTCAAGTACTTCATCAAGGGTAAGAAAATGTCCAGAATCTTTCATACGTTAGTGCCACGTTATCCTTCAGGAAAGATTCGGCCCCTTTATCCTAGTGCCAGCAGCCGAGGAGCATCTGTGCGAGAGCACCCTGTCTTATCAGGGGTATAATTTTTTAAAACCGCTTTTCTCATTTTGATAATGAAAAATCAAGTTTTAATTTGCATTTTTAAGAGGTTTTTGGTAATGCAGAAATGTTCATGTTCATTGGTGTGCGCGTGGGAATTGTCTGTAGTTTTGTTTCCTGTGTTTCTTTGGAAGATCAAGGGTTTAGCTGTGCTATGCGGGATGAAACCTGCCTGTCTCTGTGCGCAGCAGTGGTGAGCCCCGGCCCGGCCTGGCGTGGGAAGGAGCGTGGGAAGGCCCGTGGGAAGGGCGGGCGAGCTACCCGGGGTCGCCCCGCCCCAAAAATACTAGCTGAGTCCATACAGTGCCGAGTGCCCGCTCTGGGACGCGGGGACAGCCTGGGGTCCTTCCAGAGCCCTGACCGCGGTCGGCACGGGTCGGGTAGGACTGTGCGTGTCGCCGCTGCCCCCGCGGGACCGCTTGAGGGCGAGCAGGGGCGGTGAAGCTTCCCCCGCCCCCGCCCCCGCCGCAGGCCCCTTAGAGGTGAGCTCCGCCGGTGTGCTCCCGGGAGGGACCTTGGGCTCCTGGGGCCGCTTTGTCAGGACTTGCCGGGACGTGAGGTCGGGGAGGAAGCTGGGCCGAGGCCGCCGTGCAGGCGCCCCCGCCCAGGTGGACCCCGCAGGGACTGTTAGCTCACATCGCCGTGGGCTTGTCCTCCGGGTGCTTACCGCCCTGTAAAAGGACCGAGCAGTTTCTGCGCCCAGACTACAGTTGATGGAAATGACTGTTTCTGCACTGAGGGGTCGCTTGGCGGGATGAGCACAGGCGTTACACTATATGTTGGGAAATCGAACTTCAAGTTAAAAAAAAAAAATGTAGCAATAAAATCAATGTTTCCAAACTTTAGATTTATGACATTGTATTACTGTTACTGTATTGGTGACAGGCCTTCCTTAAAATTTGAAAATATTTGTGCTTTTACTTGTATTACATAGTATTCCTTAGGTTAATCTTAGATGTGTCTGTGTTTTCTGGTGTTTTTTAAAATTTATTTAAACTCAGTTTGCCAACATTAAGTCTAACACCCAGTGCTCATCCCATCAGGTACCCTCCTCAGTGCCTGTCACCCAGTCACCTCATTCCCTTCCTCCTCCCCTTCTGTAACCCTTTCTGTGTTTCCCAGAGTTAGGAGTCTCTTACAGTTTGACTTCCTCTCAATTTTTTTAAATCAACTTGGCAATATTTACTTTAGGCTTATCTATAAACATGGTGTGTATGTCTCTGAGGCAGGACAGTACAACCATCATTTGTCGGTATTCCCCGTGTAAGTATAGTTCTTTCACTTTCAGTACTTTAGGGATCAAGCCCTTTTAATAACTACAGGAAACCACTTTATACTCATCTTGTAGCAGAAACATTGCCGTTACTCGTAGTGACCCTGCTGTCAACGCAGACACCTTCCTAGAAGCCAGTACCCATAGCTTACAGTATGTCGGGCCCTGCGAGGCCACAAAATATACACATCTATATTCCAAATAAAAGTGTAATACTGCCCCGTGGATGGGACTGAGGCAGATTTCACAGTGACGGTTTTTTAAACACACAAATGCAATCCAGGATTCCTTCTGTTTAGATGAATTCTGGCAAATAGATTCTAAGCACCTTTATATATTAACTCACTTAATATTCCTAATTGTATGGCATAAGTACTATTATTCTATTTTATAAACAAGCACACTGAAGCCCAGAGGTAAGTAGTTTAGTCTTTCTCATCATCTTTATATCATGAGTCTTTTTCTTTGCTGTATTTCGTTCGGGGTGTCGTATGCAGCCCATCTGTCCTCAGAGCCCGGCAGTCTCCGTTAAGCTATGCACTTTGCATCAAAGGCTTGTGGTCTCCCAACACAATTACTTACAAGAGTTCACGGGCGCCTGGGGGTCCCAGTGGCGAGGTTCACCTTTGACCCAGGTCCTGACCCCTGGGTCAAGTCCCACGCCGGGCTTCCTGAGAGGAGCCTGCTTCTCCCTCTGCCTGTGTCTCTGCCTCTCTCTGTGTGTCTCTCAGGAATAAATAAATAAAACCTTAAAAAAATATTTTTTAAAGCTCAGACATGACCTTGGGTCCACACTGGAGGTTTGCACGGTGATTGCTCGGGGTGCGCGGTCACCCACCTACCGGCCGGGCCCCACGTGGGGTCTGTGGCGTCGGGCTGCGACTGCTCTGCGGTCTTCCCCAGGGCCAAGGAGGGGCACCGGCCCCCGTGTCCTCTCCCCACGTCCCAGGGAGGCTCCGGCACACGCAGTCGCTGCCCTGCCGGGGTCCAGGGTGGGGCCTCGCGGGGGTGTCTGGGTCTTGTTCCCCTGCAGGCTGGGGACATCGGTGCGCGCCCCAGGGTCGCCTCCCCAGGGTGGCCTCCCGGGCTGGCTGGAGCGCTGGTGGCGTCTTGACCCCGTGGCCCACGGCCCTTTCCTGGGTCCCAAAGGACTGTGAAGGGAGCGCAGGGCTTGCTGGCTGGGCCCGCGGCCCCCAGCCGGTCGGCCCCGTAGGTGGTGCTCCTCGTGCTCCCCGCGCTCCCCGCGGGCTCCCTGTACTCCCTGTGGGCTCCCCGCGGGCTCGCGCGAGCACCGTGTAGACGCCGGGCCTAGAGCCAGTTCTTGAGAGCCATGGGCCTGCACTCTGGGGGCGGTCTGGCGGGCGTTTAGAGCGGGCGGGCGTTTAGGAGCGAGGCCGCCCCCCAGGCCCGGCCGCGGTGCGGACTCACTCACGGAGGTTCGCCCTTGTCTTGCAGGCTCATGACCGCGGACGGCGAGATCAGGTTCGTCCACAGGGAGATGGGCATCGTGCCGAGCTGGGGCGGCGGCACCCGCCTCGTGGAGCTGCTGGGCGCCCGGCAGGCCCTCAAGGTGCTAAGCGGCGCCCTCCCCCTGGACGCCGCCAGGGCCCTGAGCCTGGGCATGGTGGAGGAGGTGCTGCGTGCCTCGGACGAGGCCAGCTGTCTGCAGGAGGCGCGAGCCTGGCTCGGGCAGTTCACCCAGGGGCCTCCCCAAGTCATCAGAGCCTTGAAAAGGTCGGTGTCTTCCGGCAGAGAGCTCTGTTTGGAGGAGGCCTTACAGATGGAAAAGGAGCTTGTAGGAACGGTGTGGGGCGGACCTGCAAACAGAGAGGCCATTGCTAGGAAAGGAAAATTTAATAAGTAGGGGGACGAAATACCGGGCTCCAGGGGAGCTCCAGTGCTGGACACTCACAGGCGTTCAACCAGAATTACTTTAAAGGCTACGCTAGTGTTTGATTTTTTGTATTTTTTTTCAATCACTGACTTACTGATCTAGTTTTCCGTATATCTGGGTAATCATCAAGTAATCTGAAACATTTCGCTAGAATATATAACACTTTTGGCCTAAAAATTATCATAAGTTGCCACAGTAATTCTTACACTGTAACCAAAGACCAGTTTTTAAAAGGAAACACCTTTCCACAAACCTATCCCTGGGTTATTTTTCGTACTACTTTTTCTGTTTTACCTGGGGAAATAATTTACAAAAATAACGTACTGAGATTTGCACTAAAGAACAAAAGTGGAGAGGAGTCAGGGACAGTAAGAAGAGGTATGATTGGGGACCCCTGGGGGGCTCAGCGGTTTAGCACCACCTTCGGCCCAGGCCGTGACCCCAGGGTCCTGGGATCGAGTTCCACGTTGGGCTCCCTGGAGGGAGCCTGCTTCTCCCTCTGCCTGTGTCTCTCATGAATAAATAAATAAAATCTTAAAAAAAAAAAAAAAAAAGGTATGATCAACCATTTTCTTCAGCTCTAACTAGCTGGGAGGTAATGAAGATTTGGGGAGGGGCACCTGGCTGGGCCAGTCATTGGGGCATGTGACTCTTGATCATGGGGTTGTTGAGTTTGACCCCCACACACTGGGTGTAGAAATCATTTAAAAACAAAAAAAATAAAATCTTTATAAAGAAAGAATTGGGGAATGGCTCGTCTTTTAATTTTCTAATGGCCCCTCCTTCAATAAAAATGCTACTCCCTCTCCCCCCCGAACTTGGGAGTCTTATTTGGTGTTTTAATAATTAGTTTTCTACTTTAAATTACCTACTAGGGGCCCCTGGGTGGCTCAGCGGTTGAGTGTCTGCCCTTGGCTCAGGGCGTGATCCTGGAGTCCCTGGATCGAGTCCCGTATCAGGCTCCCTGCATGGAGCCTGCTTCTCCCTCTGCCTGTGTCTCTGCCTCTCTGTGTGTCTCACGAATAAATAAAATTAAAAATAATCACCTACTAAACAATATCCATCTTGTGGGAAGTCTACGGACTATAAAATTTGCCAGGATGTATATGCCCTGGGATTTCCAAACTACTAGTAAAAATACTACTGCTTATGTAGTAACAATTTAGCTTTACATCAAAACTTCCTCAGATTTTAAAGGCACTCCTGAAGCATCCTAGAACATACATTTGCATTATATAGATTTCTATTTTTTTTTCTGAAAAACAGCTTTCTTTTTTAGAACTAGCTATATTTTGAAAGCAGACTTAATACAAATGCACAGCTGACACTTTTATGATCATCTCTGTAATACAGGCTTTAAAGAACATCAAAGTAAGACTTAACTCCCAACTCTAACCTATTACAACAAGAGATAAAAGCTAGTTTCAAAGTAGTGACAGTTTGTATTTGCTATGGTAACATTTAATTCACATTTGAAAAACATTAAAAATAACCTGCATACGCTTCAACACAATCCTACGGTTTTGAGTTAAACTATATTAAGACAAACATTACCATTTTTCGGAACCAAATACGGGATCACCAAGTTAATCCAAGACTTCTTATTTTGCCACAGATTTTACGTTTTAAGTTTGTGTCTACTAATGCTGTTTATAAATAAACCTACCATTGGATTCATTAGCGTCAAGCCACTAATGGTGGCTGGCAATGACAGTCTACAGGGTGCATGGTGCCTGTTACCAGTTACGTCAGACGTCTAGGTCCCCCGAGTGTTAGGTTTACTTCCATACGTATTTATTGCACGCAATTGCTTGTGGAGTCGGTTAAAAAACCAAGCTTCTGAGCAGCTGAATAAGCTGAGCACAACCGATTCAAATCACCACCTGGTTACTGACCTTTGGCCACAAATGTCAAAATGTTTTCATCTTCTTTCCACACTCAGACAACGGACAAGTTATTTTTGGTAAACTCTAGTATTTATTAAATTATAAATTCTGTAATCAAAAAGAAAAATGCAGGTCAAGAGAAACCTCAAACTACAAGGACCAGACAGCAGAGCCTATGGGAAATGCCATGGAGTATGTTACAGACAAGATTCTGAAACAGGAGTTATTAGCTGTTTTCTTTACACTTCCATTTCGGTAACTTTACTATTTAATAGTTGTTATTCATCTATTTTAAAATCCCGAATTCACATCTATTCTCACATTAAGCTTCCTGCTCATACCGATACCAGACACCTCAGAGGTGCCAGATTTTAGTAATGGTTTTACGTCAATCCATGCAGAAAAGTAAGACACAATGCAAGAGTCAGATGAGGACTGTTAATGCACAGATAATACACACACGCTGGCCAAAGGAACTGAAGAAACTTTTAAAAACTATAAAATAAACAGACCTCAAGAAAACTGGGTTATTACTAAACAGCTCTCAACTATTAACGCCAAGTTCCTTATATTAAATAAATTCCTCAACAGAGACACGTTAGACATTTTAATTACAGGTCTGTCCTCCCCACACCCCTTCCCCCCCCAGCTCCCAACAACGCACTACCAGGGACGAGTATGTTACGTGGGCAGAAATTTACAGAGCGCCGCCTTAACTTTGAGCCTGGAGCTGAAGACTGTCGTATTTAAACTTCAGTTACTGTGCACTGGCCATCAGGTCTTCTAGACCGGACACCAGCATTCACTGTTCCACCCCCTGCGACTGGTCGATCAGTCCCCGATCGATCTGATCTATCAGATACTGTCTGGTTTACACTAGGAACCAAAAGTCTCTGGTGGGTCAAGGAGTGCTGTGCACCAAGCACAGGTACTTCCTCGCTTTCACTACTGGCATCGGACTCGGTCTCCTCCACGGAGGTGTCTGGTGCGGGGACCCTGCCTGAGGACGGCGACTCGTGATCCTCTTCTCCTTCCCCCCTGTGACTCCTTTCAGCTATGCTGTCTCCACCGAGGTGCAAATGAGCAAAAGAGTCTTCCAGAGAAGTGCTCGCATCCGGGGACGGCGTGGCAGGGCTTGTTAAGGGACCATCCACCGATGCTGGGGGCCTTGCAGAAGACGCCAGGGGCTGAACGGAAGCTCCACTCTGCGCTGGCACGCTGTCCGCTCCGTCGGCAGAGCTCTCTCTTGCTAGGTTGACCGTGCTGGAGTCACAGTCCAGCCTAAGTCCAGCTACTCCCTTCTTTGGTATATCTATTATATCCCGCTTAATCTTCCTGCGACGTCCGTGCTCATTTCTCCTGTATTGAACCATATTTTCAAGATCAGCAACATACAGAAACCCAGCAATTAACATTTCAGTGCTCTTTTTACCTTTGGAAAAAGCATCTTCCAACTCTCTACTAGTGCGCTCGTCATACTGCCACCACCCATTTCTTCCTTCGTAATACCACGCATATTCACCGTTTCCTCGACTTGCTGCCTTGAGTTCTTCTGGGGACAGTAAGGTTGGCTTGTCAAGGAAATCTTCAGGAATTTCTTGTCGACACAGGGCACATCGCTTTCCAAGCCATGAAGCTCCCTTTACACACAGATAGCAGAACACATGCTTACACGGGAGACTGACGGGGTGGACGCAGGTCTGCAGGCAAATGGCACATTCGGGGACAGTGAGCGAAGGCGCAGTGTTAGAACAGGACTCATTCGCTTTCCTGTTCGTAGGAAGCATGTTTATCGAGTGATCAACTTCACCACAGCCAGCCATCCTAAGAAAAGGAGAGCAGATACACGTAACATTAAAACTGCGTTTCAACTCTTCCAATTTTTTAATTCAACAATTCAGAAAACACTTATTAAGCACCTACTGTATATGTGTGCTACACACTGGAAAATGGGAAAACAAAAAAGAAAAAGAATTTAACTTGTGCAGAAAAATCTTTGATTTTTTTCTGTCATGAATTTTTACTTGTGGGGAGCAATGAGAAGCACAAATGTTAAGCCAAAAATAAACTCATGATCTGTTTCCTCCTTATTTACTCCCTAAAAGCTCCCCACCCCCAGGGATAACATTATCCATCTGCTCTTTCAAGCCATTTGAAATCCATCACTGACACTGCCCTTCCCCTACTCCTCACATCCAAAACATCAGCAGGTCTTACCAATGTGATCCCACTCTCCTGAATCCATCTACTGTCCATCTCTGCCCTAGCCATCCAGTAAACAGTGTTCATTAAATGCCTGAATATGCCTTTTAAATTGTTCCAGTCTTACCTCCTGCTTAAAAAGTTGATTTCAGGATAAAGACCAGGATGTTTGTGTCCTGCAGTGGTCCCGCTCCTCAGCCCCCATACCAGCCTCATCCCCACCAGACCTTCCCTTGATCAGGCTTCCATCCACACTGGCCACTCCCTCCAATAGGTTTTCTCTATATGAACACTTCACTTCCTGTCTCCCATATCCCCCATGGACAAACGACTACCCATTTTATATCCTTCTGGAGAAGTCTCCATGACTAGGTCAAATTACTCTTTTTTTTTTTTTTTAAACTTCCTATCATGTACTTCTCACTCCTAGCACTTATCAGAATCGCAGTGTTACATTTATGTGTGAATTTATTTTGTTCAAGCCAGTGTTCCCCATAAGCCTGGTAAAGGCAAGAAACAGGCCACTTGGCTCATCTCTGTATTCCCGTACAAGACTGCCAGCGACGGAACACGCAAAACTGGCTAAGAAAATGAACATGTTTTTCAACGAAGAATACATCATATAAAATAGGCGTTTTGAGTTTTATTTTACTTTAAATGTTAATGTTAAACTGTCTGATAAAACTTTTTTGTAAAGCATTTACTTGTACCTATCTGGGAATGCCTAAGCCTTCTGTCTGTGCACTTAGAGACGGGCCCTGAAGGCACAGTGAGGGCGGGCGTGGTAACTGCAGGCGGCCAAGGGAGAGGGTCACGCGAAATAAGGCAGCTATTCCACAAGGAAACCGCTACTAGAGAAGATACCTAAAAGCCCCAGTCTCCCTCCCCTACTCTTCAGCACTCCGTTAAACCCAGTCTAAATTTCCTTACCTACAAATCAGTTTATGAAACTTAGGGGAGAAGAGCCAAAGTGCACACCCCACCCCCCGCAAAACAAAATAAAACAAAAAAACACTAAATGAAAACACTTTGTAATCACTACCTCTCCACAATGTTACAATCACGTAAAAACAAAGGAGAAACATGACATGAATACTGAAGATGCCTTGAAGCACAAGGACAAGATTTGTCAAACTGGATGGTATTGGGCTTAAACACTGACATGAAATTTGTTAACTCCTGCCTTACTGAGAATGAACACTTATTTAAAAACTACTATAGTCCACATACAACACTGAGCATTGATGGATCTAAAGAGACACACCTACTTTGTTAAATAAGGAAACACAGAGGCAAGCAAGCATATCATCACAATATGGCCTAATTCCTGCCCTACTGTGTTAGGATACTTATTAAAAAATAATAATGAGAGATGGGAAGACGGACACAGGCTAGAAAGTACAGGGTGCAGAGGTGCCTGGGGAGTGAGTGGAAGAGATTGAAGACAGAGACATATACACGGCACGGAGTCAAATAAGCAATGGAACAGCAAGAGGCGAAGTGATAAAGGGAATCAGAAGCCAAACAATGAGTCTTTCTGTGGCCTGCTAAAACAGCATCTGATTTGACTTTATCCCATAGCCCTAAGTAACCACAGACATATTAAAAGGGGAGAAAATGATAGAGGGAGTGCACCAGTGATAAGTAATGACTGAGAAACAGAGGTGAAGGTCTCACAGAGACTGGCAACCATTAATTAATTAATCTTTTTTTAATTAACTGCTGCTTAAAATGAATGACCATCTCTCTCTCTCACCAGCTGATTCCACTGTTTTAAACAAGGAATACAAACATTCAAACATTCAAACATGGGCACAGTGGTGACAAAAGAGGTAGTCAGTTAAAAAGTCATGTTCATCAAAACTTGCAAAACAATGTTCTTAGGCTTTCATCACAGCACACCCAGCCCAACCACCTATTCTCTTACTGCTTTTACTGTGTCCTTGGCTCCTCAACAGGCAAGGTTGAAAATGACGCCAGAGTTTTAAAAAGGCAGTACTTACCTAGAAAAGGAAGCGGCACACGGTCTCAGTGGAAAGAACTCATCACTAGCAAATACTTAATTTTTAATTTCCAAACTCTTTTTTTCAACCTTTAATTCCATTTCCAATCAACTCCTTTACTAGAAATTCTGGGTTACATAAACTGGTAAAGTACAACTTTTTCCCAACTTATGGCAATTTCTACCAGATAGGAACTCTTCATACGTGATAGGCACTTACAGGAGCTTCAAAGTATTTTGAATAAACCCTTGCCTTCAAAGATTCTGTAACTTAAACCTAAGTTACAAGTGAGAGTGCTTGCTTCTCAACTGATTTATGACGCCACCAACCTATTTAAACTATATTGGAAGGCCTTTAAAAAAAAAATTTATTTCTTTATTCATGAGAGACCCAGAGAGAGAGGCAGAGACACGGGCAGAGGGAGAAGCAGGCTCCATGCGGGGAGCCTGACGTGGGACTCGATCCTGAGATCCCCAGGATCACACCCTGAGCGGAAGGCAGACACTCAACCGCTGAGCCACCCAGGGGTCCCTGGAAGCCTCTTTTAATTCATCAGGTTCTAGTGCTACATTTTTTTTTTATTGCTACATTTTTAAACCTCAGTATAGCTTTAAACATTTTGATAACAGAAAGAACTAAAATCAGCTATTGAATGGGAGAACAAGTAGTAAGTAATATTCTTACATCCTTTTCAATTTCTGTATTTAAAGTCCTAATTAAGAAGATGAAAATAAGAAAGCCATCCATCTATTCTGATTCTACTGATAAGACGAAATGGAGAGGGGCTAATGCTCATCACTACTTAGGGGAAAAAAAACGCAGTGATGTCTTATACATAAGTACACGTCTTACACTAAACTATCTAGGTAACTTCTGGGTAAAGGACAGGCCCATAGTTTTAAAAAGAAAAATAAAAGCCTTGTAAAATGTGAACAAAATATCCAACGTGTAACTTGGATGAATGCCATACTTGAAAACAACATAATCCCAAACCTTGTATTTAGGTAAAACTGACCCCAAAAGTCAATTTTCCATTAGATAATTTAGCTTATCTAACAAAAAAAGTTTTCAACCTAAAAACATTATTTCTACCTTGCTTAATATGATCAATATCTTACAACTCTTGCATAAATGAATAAACCTAAACATAACTTTAGACTAAAAAAAAAAAAAAAAAAAATCAATTACAACCATCCCAGAGGAAGGCATGAACTGGAAAAGCAACACACTCAGAAAGTCAAAACAACTGTCTGGGCAGGTATTACGGTTCCCTCATTAAAATGAAGGATACAAGTTGGATAAACTTCATCAAAACCAGACACCAGACAGCTAAAGCTTCATTGTTTTCTCTGAAGCACTTTCAACTATCAATCTGCCATAGCAAATTGTAAATTGATTATTTGCCAAGTATACTTTATCACCAACCAAGAAATGAGGAGTAAAACTCAGTAAATTCTTCTTACACAATTCTAGATGAGGCACCTACAATGGACAAAACTAAGATGATATAACAAGATAAACACAAAGCAACCCAAACTACTACCCTTCCTATAAGATACACTTCAACATTATATTTCTTGCCATTTTAATCTACCCTACAAAGTCTGTTTCACGCAGCTTCAATGACCGTCAAGTAGGTTGGAGGCTAAATGTGTGCAGAGGAACATACCAATATGAATAAGAGATGCCTGTCTTCTTTCTGTAGAGAAAGGATCAGAAAAAGAGTTAATGCCAGTCAAAGAGAGGCGTTCCCTAACTAATAAATGTCTGGAAACTCCAGAGGTTGTTCTGGAAAACAGAATTTATTTGCTGGTTAAATAAACTAAGAATGATTTCATATGTAGAAATTTGTTAGCTCAACTCTGAAGAACATAGTAAACATTTCTCATTTCAAATCTTTCCATTTCAGACATTTTTTTTTTTACTAATTGAATTGTTAATGTGATATAACTTCTAAGCAAAAGTTCCATTCTTCTTCCCATAAGGAAAGTATGTTGTATATTATTTGTGGAAGACAAATACATAAGCCTTCTTTTCAAGACAAAAATATAGAGCTATATGGGTAGAGTTAGTGGCAATCTCTAAGTACTCAGATTTGTTACTACTCTTGAAGACATCTTATCAAAAGAAAGATAAAATTACTATAAATGAAAAAGGTCTTTAGCATACATAGTACTGAAGAACTTTATAGCCAGTGCTAAAAATTCCAGATATCACAAATCAGGTTTTTAACATTCTGGGCTCAGAATACAATTACAAACATCAAAAAGAGAACAAAGAATAAGTTAACACACCACTTTTTGTTAAGTGTAGACCTATCAGAAAAACATGTCATCTTCCTTCTCAAAACTTTGACTATTAAAAAAAAAAAATTCCTCAAATTATTAGCTCTGCTGGAATATAAAGAGTTTGAAGTTTAATACAAGTTAAAAATACAGCTTTCAAATTTAAACAATGACCGAAGTCCTTAAGACAAAATTCTTAGCTTTTCATATTGTACACTGTCTTGCAAATGGTGGGTATTTAATCTCTACTGGTGTTTGTTGATGCATTTTTTTTATTACATTAATTATAAATACAACATTTATTGTGTAAAATGTGCCAGGCACTGAAGTACTTTATTTCTAATCTTCACATTACCCTATAAAATGGGTCTATAATTTTCCTTGTTTTACAGATTAGAAAACTGTAAAGAAAGCTCAGGTGATAGGCCCAAAGTCACACAGTTCATAAGTGACTGAGCCAGCTCCAAATCTAAATTTCAAATCCAGATGGTCTGACTTTAGAGTCTGCACTCTCAGCAGCTACTGAATGCCCCCAGATAATTACGGCTACACAAACATAAGCACCGCCATCAAGTTACTAAGAAACTTCACAGACTGATAAAGGAATGAGTTTCTACCACGACCCTCGGGGGTTCTCTGTCACTTCCAGTCCTTCTGTGTATTCCCTTTCAATTCTGAACAGATGACCTATCTGAGCATCTCCCATGGTACTAGGAAGGAGATGCATACTACTACTTGCTACCAAAGTGCAGGGGCTGAGAAGTTAGTGGACACGTGCATTTCTCACTGGTTTTATGATAAGGAAACAGGTACCAGGCAGCACAAAGGAAAGAATGGTGACCAACAAGGAAAGGGGACAGATGTATTTTGAGTGGATGAAATATACCATGCAAGAGGAAGTGCTGCGAAGACCTGGTACATTACGTTATCTTAATAAGCTTAAACATTTATTCTGAATACCAAAGGTTCTTCAACATGTTTACATCACAGCATTATTAAGAAGAATTTGATGAAATGTTACATATAATTTCAAAGGGTTCAGGGTCTCTATGAAGCTGGTCAACAAATGAACTCTTACATAGGCAACAGGAATTCACTGAAAGGTTTTATGCTGTGAAGTGATTCTAGGCTTAGTAGTTTATCAAAATCATTTGGACAGTGGTCGGGAGGAAGAAGGGCATGGGGCAGGAAGGAAACTAGGACTTCTAGTAATCTAGGCAGAAGACAATGGGAGGGAGGGTGTAGATGTAAGGTTTCGACAAACGAATATAAGAAATACTGAGGAAACGAAACAAAGCATTTGTTTACTGATCAATGGTGGCACACCCATCAAGATTCAGAATCTGAGAGACGTGGGGGGGCTCAGCAGCTGAGCATCTGCCTTTGGCTCAGGGGTGATCCTGGGGTCCCGGGATCAAGTCCCACATCTGGCTCCCTGTGAGGAGCCTGCTTCTCCCTCTGCCTGTGTCTCTGTGTCTCTCATGAATGAATAAATAAAATCTTAAAAAGAAAACAAAGAAAAGAATCTGAGGAGCATTCTGTTTCAGACATAAAGACTGAGATATTTATAAGGTCACCAGATGAAGATAGGTAGTCTCCAGATGAAGACTGGTATTCTGAAGAAATCTAAGCTGAAAAAAGTCTGATGAGTCACCAATATATGGTTCTTGGAGACATGAAAGTAAATGAACACTGAAATTAAACCTGTAGAGAAAGCAGACAGAAACCACAGAACCTTGGATTATTCCAATATTTACTAATGAGGCAAAAGAGCCTACAAAAGATGTTAAGAAGTGGTCAGAGAGACAAGGAGAATAAAGAGACCATCACCATCACAAAAGCTGCAAGGGAGACATTTACAAAAAAAGAAGAGTCAAGTAAGGAGAGGACTTAACAAAAGTTAACTATTAAACTCATGAAAATTTCTACTTTTATAGTGAAATGTATGGTGCAAAAATTGTGAGCACCACGTATAATTAGCTATTTTGACATGCTAGAGACTATCAAGCCTCCTACTGATAACTTTTTACCCAGTTAAGACAATTTTTTTTTTCAAGACAACTTTCTTTTCGTATTTCCCCCAGAGACTATTACACATCTTCTCCAACTTCTTAGTTTAGAGATATCCTGGACTACTTTGTCATTAAGAAATTAGGTAAGAATGAACCATTGAAATTTATCTTTATCTTCACTGTGCCTATCATTATTCCTCTTCGCTCAGGACAGGGCACTCTAAGATTGTTTTGAAAGCTAAACCCTCAATTTTTGGTGTTAGTACCATTCCAATTCCCTCAAGATTTTGGATAATATTCCCTACCCTTAAATTACAAAGTCAACTACCATAATTAATCTAATGGTTTCTTTCAGTCTCAATATATTTGATCCCATTGTACTGAATACTATGATCACCAACTCTTTTTCTAAAACTTTATACTATTCATTTCTATGATGGTACATTCTCCCAATTCTCCTATTTCATTGTTTTCTCTTTTCTCTAGCTAAGTACTAGTATTCTTCACAAAGGCTCTGTGTGTGGCCCTATTTTCACACTACATTCTATGTCTAGACAATCTACTGAGTATTTCAAAATAATACACATGCTGCCATGACTCCCAAAATCTAATCTCCAGAGCCATGTGAACTGTATTTCCAATCTGTATTCAAAGAATTTACTTCAATATTTTTCAAGGACCTGAAATCAAACAGGACTAAAGCCAAAATTCTCTGCTCTCCTAAATCTGCATCCTCTTCCTTTGTTTTTGATCTTGCATAAAATTTAGAGCCATCCTTGATGATCCCTTATTCCTTGGCCACTTCTCTTTTCCCTGACAAAAACTTCTTTAGACTATGTCCCCTTCATTAGCAAAGCCTGTAACCCCAATTCTGGCTTCTCAGACATACTCCTGTACAAATACTAACCTCCCAAGTGGCCTCCCTGACTTCAGTCCTTTCTCCGCCTCATCTTTTCTCAGTTCAATCATGTCTAATTAGTCTTCTCTCCAAACTTCAACAGTTTTCTACTGCCTGCATTATCTAATCCACATCCCTAAAGTACCGGCTTTCAGTTACACTGACTGGCCTTTAGGGTAAACAAGACTTAGCTAAAATACTAGCTCCATCATTTATTCTTACCACACTGACCCAGAAGAGCATTTCCCAAACTTCTCCAAAAGTAAGTATTAGCTAGTCGGTTCTACCCTGGAAATCTGCACACATCTGTGTTACAGTCTAAAAAATCAGTGTTTTTAACAAGTGCCCCAGAGAATTATGCTCAGAGAAATTTGGAAAACACTGACCTAAGTAAAATGACTTCATCTCTCTTAATTCTGTTTCTTCACCAGTCAATGAGCTATTGCCATTTTTCAGTGATTAAATTCAATAATCCAAATCAAATATCTAGTAGTGCCTAGCAATATAGTAGGTACGAAACAAACACTCCCTTCACTAACTTTGAAGTCTCTTTCTCCCTACCCTCCTTGCCACATGGATTGCTCCCTGACTCCCCTAAGATGCCCTGATACTTAGACAACTGTGCCCCTCCCTCATTCCCTTGGCTTGAAAAATACTTCCTAATTTTCTCAGCTTGTTAAAATTCTATTTATTCTTTAAGACCAACCTAAAAGTTTTTCTCACTCTGAACCCTTCAGATGGGCTAAATTCTCTCAGTTCCAAAAGCATTTTATGGTTACCTCAATATGACATTTCTTCCACTGTTTAATAATTATGTCCCACTTCCTAGACCATAGTCTAGTTCCTTGACAGCCAGCACCTATAATATTTAAGCTACAGGATTAAAAAATATGTATGTATATAGACAAATGATATATGAACAAGATTAAATAAGACATATTTACCCTAATTTTAAAGAAAACTGCTTATCGGTTTCATTTTTCTTTTATCAAATTCTCAAAACTGAGAATGATATTGCCATACTTTTAATATATAAGCAAAGCATCATTTTGAAAAGTAGATAACAATAGTTATATGTAAAATAGTATCTACAGGATCACTCTCTAGTCCAGTTATTTCAAACATGGTAATCACCAAAACTATGAAAGTCAGTAAAATGTTCACTGCATTTTTCATGAGTGACAGCAAGTTGGATAATATTCATATTAACTTGGAAGATAGAAATACGATGTTCATCATGTAAAAATGTTCAAGACTAGAATGACATACAATATGGGCATGATCAAGGTAATGCAATATTTTAAAGCTTATTTCACAAAAACTAGGATTTTTGTGATAGGAAAACACAACCAGTAAAACTGGGGGCTAGAGTAAATTCAGATTAATTAAAATGCAATCATATATTAAATTTTCTTAAAAAATCCATTAATTTAGGGACGTGTGGGTGGTGCAGTTGGTTAAGCGTCCGATTCTTGGTTCAGCTCAGGTTGTGATCTTAGGATTGTGGGATCAAGCTCCCCATCAGGCTCTGCATGCAGTGGGCAGCACAGAGTCTGCTTAAGACTCTCTCCCCTTCTCTCTGCTCCTTTCTCCCCTGCACTCTCTAAATAAATCTTTATTTTAAAAAAATCAATAAGTTTAAAAAAAACTTTAATTTAGTGAAATAAGCTTTTAATAACTAGTGTTTTATAGCCGTTAAGTCCCTCTTATTTATAACAGCCGACATTGTCTGCCTAGTTTGGCTTTTTTTTTTTTTTTTTTTCCTAGTTTGGCTTTTAAGTAAATTATTATGTAAAGATAAAGAACCTAGAAGATCTGGAGATCTTTCCAGTTTTTTAGCCTTCTCTGAGCAAATTCTTTTGTCTTCAGTTTCATTCACTTTTACAGAAATTTTTCCTGATAAGATTCCTGAATATCTACATTAACAATAATTTAACATGAATAAAATTAAACTCAATAAACATCTAAAACTCAATATAAAAATGCTCATTTTGTGTAATTAGAACTAAATATAACATATACTTGGTTTACTGCATTTCATTAGTCCATTTAATTTGCTGCCTCTTTGGGACAAATCATGATGCCATACTTACATTTCTATTACAGATCCCACAGTTGTCTGTCACAAAAAAAGATCATCTTCACCAGCAGTCAAATAGCGTGCAGTATTTTGTCTTCCACTGCTGGTTCATTCTGTGCTGCAAAAGAAATTATTTCATCAACTTCTATAGACTTTAAGATCAATAAAGTTAGTCAATTATGTATGATCCTCTCATTTAATGAAATTCAGTGGCAAATTTTTAATCTTAAAAATGACAAAACTTCAAGACAAGGATACCTGCTTTCACCACTGCTATTTCACACAGTACTGGAATTGCTGGCTGAAGTAATTAGACTAGAAAAAGATATGAAAGGCATACAAAAAGGTAATGAAGAAGTAGAATTATCTCTATTTGCAGAGATAGTAAAACTGTCTCTATTTTCTATAAAATCTAAAGAACCCCTAAGAAAACTACTAGAGTTAGTAAACAAATTCAGCACAGTTGTAGGTTACAAATTCAATGTACAAGTCAGACGTGTTTCTGTATCCAGCAGTCAACAATTGAAAAAGGAAATCAAGAAACCATTTTAGAGAATGCTCAAAAATTCCATTTATAACAGCATCTAAAAAAGAATAAAATGCTTAGGAATCAACTTAACCAAGGAGGGGAAAGACTTTGCACACTGAAAACTATAAAACACTGCAAAAAGAAATCAAGAGAGCCAATTAAATGGAAAAACAACTGTTCATGGATTGGAAGACTGAAGATGACAATACTAGCCAAAGTAATCTATAGATTCAACATAATTCTTATGAAAATTCCAATAGCCTTTTCTGCAGAAATGGAAAAGCCAATCCTCAAATTCATCTGAAATTGTGGGACCTTAAAATAATCCAAAACAATCTTGAAAAAGAACAGAGTTGGAGAACTCATACATCCCAATTTCAAAACTTAATACAAAGCTACAATAATCAAGTCAACGTGGTACTGGCCTAAGAATAGGCAAATACACCAATAGAAGAGACAGTCCAGAAATAAACCTATACTTGTATGGCCAACTGATTTTTAAAAAGAGGTGCCATTCAATGGGAGAAAGAACAGTTTCCTTAACAAATGCTAGGACAAGTGAACTGCCACATGCAAAAGAATGAAGTTGGATCTCCAGTTCACACCATATACAGAAATTAACTCAAGACAGACCAACAATCTGAATGTAAGAGGTAAAGCCATATGATCCTTAGAAGAAAACAGAGGGTTATAAACACATGACGCTGGGTTTGGCAATAGATTCCTAGATATGAATGACACCAGAAGAATGGGTAATAAAAGAAAAAACAAATTGTGGACTCCATCAAAAGTAAAACTTTTGGGCATCAAAAGACATTGTCAAGCAAGCTAAAAGTCAAAAACTATACAACGGGAGAGAATCTTTACAAATCATATACTGAGAAGGGTTTAATATCCACAGTATATAAAGGAATGCCTACAACCCAACAACAAAAAGACAAAAAAAAAATTTTAATGGACAAAAAACTTGAGTAGACATTTCTTCAAAGAAGATGTAGAAATTGCCAATAAATACATGAAAAAAATGCTCAACATTGTATGTAATTAGGGAAATGTAAATCAAAATCACAAGAATTGCCCTTCACATCTATTAGGATGGTTATAATTAAAAAAAAAAAAAAAAGGAAAATAGTAAGCATTGGGAAGAACGTGGAAAAACTGGAACTCTTGTACACTGTTGATATTAATAAAACTACTGCAGCCACTGTGGAGTTTGGTGTTCCTCAAAAAATCTAAATAAAAACACCATATTATCCAGCAATTCCATTTCCGGGTATATACCCAAAAGAACTGAAAATAAGGACTGAAAGAGATACTTGTACACCAATGTTCAGTGCAGAATTATTCACAAAAGTCAAACGGTGGACACAATCCAAGTACCCACCAACAGAAGAACAGATATACAAAATGTGGAATATAAATACAATGGGATATTATTCAGCCATAGGAAAAAAAATGAAATTCTAATACATACTACAACCTGGATGAGCCTTGAAAGTATTACAGAAAAAAAAAAAAAAAAGCCAGACACAAAAGGACAAATGTTATGATTCCACTTATATGAAATAATGAAAATAGGCAAGTTCAGAGTCGGAAAGTTGGTAAGTTACCAGGGGCTAGGGAGATGAGCAGAGTTATTGCTTAATGGATACAGAATTTCTGTTTAAAATGGTGTAGTAGTTGCGGAAATACAGTGATGATGCTTGCACAACACTGTAAATGTAATTAATGACACTGAATTGTACATTTAAAAATGGTTAACATGGTGAATTTTATGTTAATTTGACCACAATCCCAAAATGTTTTTAAAGTGAAACAAGTTCTCTACAGACACAGCAGCCCACACGGAATGTACTCCATAGCCACTGCCTTTCTACGGGGGCCTGGTTTGTGAGGAGACCAGGCCATCACCTTGGTTAGGGCCTCCTACTGCTTGCAGGTACAGCTAAGTTTACGATCATTAAGCCAAATTTGATCATTAAGCCAAATTTTTCTCAAGATGCCTCTTATCCGGGGAATCCAGGAGCACCAACCAAAACATCATCTCGGCTATGAATCCTCTTTCTTCTCTCTCGATCTCCTCTCCTCCACTTGGCGACGCCCAGCGCAGGAGCGGATCACCCGGCACAGAACTCAGAACCAAGCACGCGGGGCGACTCGAGACCGAGACCGTAAGCCTCACGGAACAGCAAGACAGAAGGTGCCTTCCTCCAGGTCCACGTGCTCCCCCGGTACAGGGGGTTAGTGTTTGACGGTAAGTATTTATCTTTAATAGAAACTTTTCCCGGTGAGATGGAATACAAGCCAGCTTATCCCGCTAAGTGTTTCACAGAACAGAAAATCCTGTTTCAGTACCAGAGGATTTTCAAAAGTAACTGACTAAAAAAGTTTCTAAATCACCTTTTTGTTATTCAGACTTTGGAAACTTACTCTTCACATCATGTGAATTCCATGGTCCGGCTACACCCCCACACCCCCAAACCCTTTCACTTGACCCTTGAGGTGCCTACACAAAAGCACAGGAGACTGGCTGGTTTCTCTCCTGCAGGCCTGTCAAAACAGAAACTGCCCATCCCCACACACAGGACAAGAGGAAACACTACGGTCACCATGACTGTTAACCCGTATTTCCTAGAAGGCTCACCATTGCCCGCACCGAACCCCTACAGCTCTTCTGGTTTAACCCCTGTCGGGCAGGCACTGCACTTTCACTGTTCATCATCCTCTCCATCCCAACTCCTGACACATCACCATGAGCCGATTTAAATATGACCCACCCGACTCCTAACTCAGAGGTTCCTAAACTTGCCCCACTGAGGTTGCTCATCCGAGATACACACTCTCAGGCCCTAATCCTGGAGCTTCGAGGCTGGAGACACGGACGAGCGTTAAGCCCAGGAATCGCGCCTCAAGTGATAGTGACGCAGGTAGTTCACGGAATCTAATTTGAGAAACACCGTTCCCCGTTTTCAACTCCTAAAATCCTAAATTCAGTGAACTTCACCCCCGTCCCTCCAGCAACAAAACACGATGTGTACATTTGCAGCTCGAGGCCACCTGCACTGCCGCCTCTGTCATTTTAATCTCACTCTCAGATCCAAGCTCTGGTCCTTCCACACTTACTCATTCCCACACCTGCTCTTTGGTTTTACGAGGCCCTCCAGTTTCTTGACGGCCTCCTTTTCTTTATCCAGTTCCCAGTCTCCTTTCTTCTCCTACTCCACGTGGAGCTCACCATTTTAACTTTCTGCTTAACAGAATACTTGGCTCTCTCACATCTGTCTCTCATCTACGTGTTCTCCACAAACCCCACGTCTGTGTGAATCTTGCAGGGGCATCTCAGCTTCCGTGCTTAATCAAGGAATGCAGATGGAGAAAAACAGAAAATCATTTTTCTCATCCTTTCTCCAATCAAATTCTGTCAATTTTTATCCCTAACATCTTTGGAATCTACTCGCTAGCCACGGCGAATGTCCTAGTTTAGACATGTATCATCCCACCCGAACTACTGTTCAGTCTGATTATCTTGCCTCAGGAACACCCCTCAAATTTATTCACTGAGCCTGAGTGAATAACACAAAAGCAAGACGGGACTCCCATACAAAAAGCCCCATACTGGTTCTCCAGCCTATACAATAAAGGAAGCTCCTAAGGACAGCATCTGAAGGCTTTAATGACCTGAAACCTAAATCTCTCTCTAGTCTTACCTCCCACCACCACTCTCAGATTAAGAATCTAGTTATACCAAATGATTCATAGTTCTCTAACCCCCTCTGTAGTTCTGAACTTCCTCCTGCTGGTATAAACTAGCTCTTTTACAGCTTATGAATGCTACTGTACTAGCACTTTCTGTGACTATCTCTCAAAAATCATTCCCTCCACTCAATTTTGTACATTTTTCTATTGCTGAACTTCATACACTGAAATTGTCTGCTTTTTATTGTTCCATTAAACCATGAACCTCCTAAAGATAAAGATTGTCTTTTATCTCTAAGTGGCTAGTAAACTGCCAATCAGTTGTTGACTTGAAGTGATAGTTCTTGAAGGGAAAACTTTCTAAAGTAACTGTTGAGAGAAAATATTGAAATATTTATTCAACATAACACAACATCTGAGTTCTGAGAATAAGGCACCCAGTCACAAAAGATATAAAGATACCTACGTTTTAATCATTTCTTTAAAGAGTTTAAAATAAGGACGCCTGGGTGGCTCAACTGGTTGAGGGTCTGTCTTAGGCTTAGGTCAGGATCTCAGGGTCCTGGGATGGAGCCCCTCGTTGGGCTCCCTGCTATTGGAGAGTTTGCTTCTGCCTCTGCTCCTCCCTTCCGCTCAAATTCACTCACTGGGAGTCTCTCTCTCAATAAATAAAGAGCTTAAAATATAACATTTACAAATATAAGATTCAAGCCATTTTGACAAGCATATCATTTTTTTGTTCACTGGCAATGAATTCTCAGAATGCACAGATAAAAAAACAAGAATAAAACCAGTTTTAATAAATCTTGCAAGCTACAGTGACTTTTCCAATTCCTATATCCCATGCATAATTTTCAAAGTAGATTCTAAATAGGCAATAATGGTTGGGGGAGGAAAATAAACTAAAATGTATGCAGTATTCTAGATCTTAGCTATGTAAACTGTGTCCCCAACCAACTATATTAGCATTTATCTGGGAGTCCCTTACAAATGAAAAATCTGGAGCCCCATTCCATACCTACAGAATCAGATCTCCAGGTGGTTCATATGCATACTAAGAAGTTCACGAAGCTCTGGATATCCTCAAAAACAATCCTGTGAGATATGACTACACCCACTGTATAAATGAGGAAACCCAAACCCGTAAGGATTTAACCCCATGTCACAAAGCTATCAATACTGGGAGATGGGATTCAAACCCAAGTTTTCTTTTCTTTTTTTTAAGATTTTATTTATTCATAAGAGACACAGAGAAGAGACAGGCAGAGACACAGGTAGAGGGAGAAGCGGGCTCCTCGTGGTGAGCCCGATGCAGGACTCGATCCCAGGAACTGGGATCATGCCTTGAGCTGAAGGCAGATGCTCAACCACTGAGTGACTCAGGTGTCCCAACTCAAGTGTTCCTTTGAAAAGATCTTTTCTTCAATGTACTGTATCTCAGAGAACAGGTCTAGAATAGCATTATTTATCAGAAATATGATGCAAGCCACATTGATAATTTCAAATTTTCTATTAGCCACATTAACAATAAAAGGAAACAGGTAAAATTAATTTAAAACGGTTATTTAACCCAATGTATTTAAAACATTACCGTTTCCAAAATATTCAATATAAAGAAATTATTAATATATTTTATATTCTCGTGCGTATGTACACTTTGAAACTTACTGTGTATTTTTACATTTAGAGCACAACTCAATTCAGAATAGCCACATATCAAGTGCCCAATAGCCCCATGTTGCTACTGGCTACCATACTGTGTAATGCTGGTTTAGAATGTCTTGCATATTAACAATTCTTAAAAATACAAAACTGATAACTTACTACCAGAATTGCTGAGTAAAGAAAATGAACTCCATGTTACTTTATCCACACCTGTTCTGGCACAGATAAAAAAGAAAAGTGCATATTGTGTTTAATCAAAATTGACTGGTTTCAGTGATACCAATTCTGCCAAACTGATCCCTCCACTGTAATCTCGGAGAATTCTAAGGCCAAGGGGGCACAACACAAGGAATAGCACCTAATATTCAGAATGGTGATGGGTAGTAGTCCTCAGAAAACTTCTACATTTGGAACCAGATTTTTTTTAATGGGGGGAAGGTAAAAGAATCACCTTTCAACCAAAGATGTTAGGATAGAATAGTATAATTCTAACTCTAAGCCAGAATTAATTTGGCAAACATAAGTAATTAAAACATACACTTCCCACTGCAATGAATGATTTGTAAATTACATACCAAACTCAATATAATTTATGAATTACTATAGTAAAATTTATCACAATATTTTGATATGCAAATACCAATTAGTGAATGGGTTAAGATTCTTTAGGTGAAAATTCGTACAGAAAAGGACTATTAGGAAGGTAACATAAAAACAGAAAAGATTTAAAACCACATTACATATTTCTGCCTCTTAATTCTGGGGGAAAAGGGTGACAGACTAAATTTAAAAATATATAAAAGAGTTTAGAGACTGTCAGTGAATTTAAATCATTTACCCACTCAACCAATTAGTAAAAGTATAACTGAAAATGAAGTAATACTGTACTATTTATAATTTGTGACCACTCAACAAATTCACACTCCTATTATTTGCATATGCTGTTATCTTCTCTGAAAATATCTAGGATTAATTACAATTTCACTTTTCTTTTTTTTTTTTAATTTTTTTTATTTATGATAGTCACAGAGAGAGAGAGGCAGAGACACAGGCAGAGGGAGAAGCAGGCTCCATGCACCGGGAGCCCAATGTGGGATTCGATCCCGGGTCTCCAGGATCGCGCCCTGGGCCAAAGGCAGGCGCCAAACCGCTGCGCCACCCAGGGATCCCCCAATTTCACTTTTCTAGTCAGTCACAAATAAAAAAAAAACATCGTTTTTTTCCCACATGACAGATTCAGATAAATGATTTTCTTTTTAAAAGAACTAATTAAAGAGAGAAGTATAAAATAAAGTATCACATTACAAAGATTTGAAGACTTCCTGTATTTATCCAACTACTGACAGCTAATGTTTAATAAAATAGTTTTACTCTTTTTAAATTCAAAAATACACAAAACAGGAAATATTCTATATAAAAGCTGGCAGTGACAAAAATACTTCAAACTTTCCAACTTTTGGTATACAAACTCAAAAAAAAAAAAACCAAAAAGGAAGGAAGGAAGGAAGAAAGAGCAAAGACCAGTGAAAGGAGGAACAGAGAGATGGGGTGTAATTTAGCAGATACATCTTAGTATTTTTAAAGAAAGAGTCACAAATTGAGAGAGGTAACTAAATGCCCTAATGTTTCCATTTTTAGCTTTCCCTCTCATCCCCTGCTAAAACTCAGCTTACAGAAAGCCAGGTCACACTGGGAAAAGTTTTCAGTTAAAACTCATTTCAACTAAATGGGAGCCAATACCTGACATCACACTATTTTTATTTTTAAGTAGGAGCTTTAACTTAAGACCCTAAGATCAACACCTGACCTGAGATCAAGAGCCAGACACTTAATTGACTGAGCCGCAAAGGCGCCCCAAAACTACACTATCTTAAAGAATTATTTCCCTTATTTAGTACTTTCCTTAAAAAAAAAAAATTACTGCATGGCAATCTATGACCTTCACAATCTTCATATCCAAGCATTAAACCTTTACATCCCCACCACCAAATGTGGCCTTTGCAATTTATTTTTTAAAAAGTTTATTTTAAAAAAATATGAAATGTGAATGTGAACAAATACTCTTTTAATCTGATAAGATTAAGCAGAAATTTCATAGACTGTAGCCATACTGTAAATGAGAAAGGCTTAGTTGCTAATTATATGTGTGACCTTGGTCAAGTCATAACTCCCGTGTCTTAGTTATTTCACCCTATTCTGTATTTCTGTAATTCTAAATAGTTTAATTAACAGGCATTTAACATGTTTTAATCAATCCAAAAGGTAATAAGCCATAAACACTAAATATTCCATAAATAAGCACAAGTGGCTATAGGAGAATATTAATAAAATGGTTTCCATACCCACAAAGATTACTCCTAATCCAACCTGATGTTTCACAAACTCAGATTCCTTAGACGCAATCAGGAACCAAGTGAGGGAATGGAAAAAAGGGGTCAGCACCCTCTGTTACTGACACTGGGGGGAAAAAAATTCAAATATCCAGCTGACAATGTATCAGGCATTTCATGCCAGTAAATGCCTAATACATAAAATACTATTGTCTAAACAGGCTAGTACTGTGAAAAGAAAACAATATTCTCTAAACAGACTAATGTTTTGAAAAGAAAAGATCCAATACTATTCTTTTTCTTCTATACCAAGTCAAAACATTTCTGGATTCTTTAAAAAACAAAACAAAAAAAACAAAAACCTGTCCTATTCTTTTAACAATTCAAATTGGTGGAAACAGAAAACAAGATGCTTCACCCGTTGACACGTGTCTCCTAAAAGAAAAAACGCCATTTCCTTTTTCTTCCTTCTGAAGACCAGCTATTTGGAAAACTAGTGTCCCTGATGTTATAACTCTATCAAGTCTTTAAAATCCAGGAAATAACAAAACCCTCAAATATTTACCGTGATTTTTATTTTCCCTGCAACTTACATCAGCCCATCTGAAACATAAATTCTAAATCAAAGAGCCGGCTTAACAAAATGTTCCAATTTAAGATACACGAGGCTAAAGCAAACACATCCAAAGCCTATTTCTAGTCTGGCTTTTGCTTTTCTGGTTTTCTCTTTAAAAAGAGATTTATTGGGGCAGCCCCGTGTGGCTCAGCGGTTCGCGCCTGCCTGGGGCTCAGGGCCTGGCTCAGGGCTCAGGGATGGAGTCCCACGTCGGGCTCCCTGCATGGGGTCTGCTTCTCCCTCTGCCTGTGTCTCTGCCTGTGTGTCTCTCAGGAATAAATAAAATATTTTTAAAAAAGATTTATTTGACCTATTTTCATGTGTTTTTAGGGCACTCGGATACTCAAGACAAACAGTATTTGTTGGTCATGGAAACGGCAGAGCCAGCATCATAAATCCTGTTACTCCTGGGGGTCATCTTCGTGTGTCCCACACTTCAGGTCTTTTTAGGAGTCCAAACACAGACTTGTCATTTGCTAAAAAGACAAAAAGTCTTAAGCCCTCCGGTGTCTGTAATCCTACAGCGCTTTCAACGCCAGTGTTACGCTTTCACATCCCATCTGAAAAGTACACACACCGGAGGTGGGGGTGGGTGGTGGTGCCCGGGGCACCTGAGACGTCAGGCTCTGAAGACAAGGCTTTTCCCATCATTTCTTGGCTGGCTTCCTCCCCCGACTCATCACTGCTCCAACATCACAGAAAATCTCCCTGAAACAGAACCTAAGTACTTGTGAAACTTGAAAAGCGTCCCTGAACCGGCGCTTGGGGACAGAGAAACAGCGGCACAGACCAAGTGGGGCCCGGGGAACGCTGTGGGGGCCCGACGGGGCGTGACCCCGCGGGGACACGGGCGACCGCCCCAGAGCCGCGCTCAGACGGGCGGGGGGGGGCGGGGGGGGGCGCGGGGCGACCCCGGCAACCGAGAACAAAGCGGCGGCCTCCGCCTCCAGGACGCCCTCCCGGGGGGTGGGGGCGGGGGGGGGCTCACGGGGCTGCAGGCGCGTCCACTGCTCCGGAGCTTTGCTCATCATCACCCAAACAAGGACCAAGACACGAAGACGCGGCGGTCTCACGGAGGGCAAGGCTGAGGGGCTGCTCTGGGTGTTGGGCAAGACCCGGACACTCGGGAGGATGGGGGGGATGGGGGGAGGAGGGGAGGGGGGACGATGGGAAGGACGGGGGGTGGATGGGGAGGATGGCGAAGAGGGGAGGATGGGGGGAGGATGGGGAGGAGGAGGATGATGAGGAGATGGGGAGGGAGAGACAGAGGGGGGGAGGATGGGGAAGAGGGGAGGATGGGAGGGGGAAGGATGGGGGAGGAAGGGGGAGGATGGAAAGGGGAGAGGGGGAGAGGAAGCAGCCAAAAACGCTCCGGAGACAGACACGAGGGACCGCATGCCCCGGCTGCGCGGCGTCCCGAGGTCCGGGAGGCCGCCCCGCGGGAGCAGCAGGACGCCCCGGGTGGAGGCCCGACCCCGCCGCCGACGGGAGGGGAGGGGAGGGAGGGGAGGCTCCGGCGGCTCCGGCGGCCCCGGCGGAAGCGGCTGCGCAGTAATGGCCGCGGCGCCGCCTCTCGCACCCCGGCCGGGGGCAGCGCGGGGCCGGCGCCCGGGACAGGGGCAAGGGCAGGGGCCACGGCGCCCGTCGCAGCCTTTCCGCCGGCCCCGGCCCCGGCCCTCCGGCGCCCGAGCCGCGGCCCGCCGGCCCAAGGGCGTCCACCTACGTCCCGGCCCTGACCCCGCCGCCGCCGCCGCCCCTCGCAGGCCCGCAGCGCACGGCCCACCGCAGCGCGGCCCGTCCGCCGTGACACCGCGCGCCGCCGCGCCTCGGCCCCGCCAGCAGCCCGCAGCGGCCGGCCCCCCGCCCCGCGAGCGCCGCGCCCCGACTCCCACCTCTCGGGCGGCCGCCGCCGCGCAGGCCTCCCTCTCCGGCCCCGGAGCCCGCAGCGGCCGGGAACGCGCGCGGCCGTCACGTGACCCGCCGTCGCGCCGCGGGGGGCGGGGCCGCGGGGGCCGGAAGTGGAGCCCGGGTCCCGCCCAGGCCCCGCCCAGGCCCCGCCCCGCCCTCCCCGCGCGCCTGCGCCGGCAGGTGCGCTGCTCCGACGCCGCCGCGGGGCGCCTCGCTGGACGCGGGGGCATTTGACACCTGCCGCGTTCGCTGTTGGCGGCCGAGCGATTGGATCGGAAAAAAGACAAAACAAAACTTCATTTCCTTTTGCACCTGTTTTCCTTCGACTGGAGCTTAGGAAGCTGGAGGAAGGGATTGATGAGCAGGAGGGTCTGGGACTAAAGAAAGGGCTTTTCTGGCTGCACCGGTGCGGTTGTGAATGTCAGAACCTGGGCAGTAGCCCCCGCTGCACGGTGGCCTATGCCTTGTCTTCCTCGGAATCCTATGTTTTTTTTCTCGATTTATAGTAAAATGAGGAAGGGGGAATAGCATGCATTGAAACAGTGTATATATATATATATTCCAACACTCCATGTTTCTTACTTGCAGTGCTGTTGCATTTGAAGGTTGCAAATTTTTAGGGTCCCTGTATATGGAGAGAGGCCACATTTTTTTATTCTTCTGAAATAATATTTCAAGATATATATATATATATATATATCAGGATACAGCTAGTTCTGGAAGAGGGCCGCCTGGCTCAGTGATGCTAAATGATGTAAACAAAAGCAGTATTTTTTTAAAAAATAAGTTCTGCTAGTGTAATAATATCCAGGAGTACGTTCTCCAGCTCTAAGCTTCATCCTGTCTTTGTGTTCTCCTTAGCCACCGGTTTTACTCCTCTGACCTACACACCCCACGAAAAAAATAAGGCCAAAAATTTGATCCGTACTCAAAGATTCCAGCTTTAAGATATAATACTATATGTTGGCAAATTGAACACCAATAAAAAATAAATTTATTAAAAAAATAAAATCCTGAAAAAAAAGATATAATACAATGAACGGCGTCGTGCACATATCAGCTCCCAATAAATAGTGAGGCAGGTACTATGGTCATTCCCATTTTACACAAACGGATCTGAACCCAGGCAGGGACTGTAAGAGCTCACCGAATCCAATGCTTATTTTATCGACCCAAGAAATAGCTCTAACGATGTTAGAGACTTTCTTATTCAAGGTAAGATGGGGATCAGAACACAAGTAAGTTTGCTGATCCATAAAGACTTTTAATTTAGGAGAAGTCATTCAGGATTCTTCTGTGGCTCTGGGTGTATATTTTGAACAGTTTCTGTAAATACACACATATTGTAACCAATACCCTATCTGTGTGTCTGCACACAAGAAAGGAATTAATCAACAAGAGTCTCACTACAATGCCCTTTCAGGCTTCAGATGGTCTTTCAGCCACACCTATAATCTTAAATCATTTCAGTGAAAAGCTGCATCTTTCCGTATCCCAACTCATCTTTAATCCCTCTTTCTCCTATGTCCCCTATCTGCTTTGCAAATAATCTGTTGGTTTTTTCTTCAAAACACATTCAGAAAACGGCTACCTACCCCTTCTGCTACAACCCACATCATCTTTTATTTGGAGTATTGCGATAGCCCAGGGACTAGTTTTCTTGCTTCTGTCTTTGCTTCGCTTTCCCTTTGAGTCTGTTCTCAACACAGAGGCCAAAGCAAACGTATTAAAAGACGGTCGGATCGTACTTCTCCTCTGTTCAGAGTCTCCCACGGCCTCCCCAAAACAAAGTAAAAATCAAAGTCCTTAACCGTGGCTCTAGGACTCTCCCCTCATTGTCTCCCTAGCCTCACAAACTGCTCGCTCAGCTTTGTGATCCAACAAGACTCTACAGAAGCTCTCAACCTCAGTCTTTGCAGTT
Source organism: Canis aureus (assembly GCF_053574225.1). NCBI lineage: Eukaryota > Metazoa > Chordata > Mammalia > Carnivora > Canidae > Canis > Canis aureus. The sequence goes on along the minus strand of NC_135611.1, from coordinate 66,498,210 downwards.
GCTGTTTTCTGTGCTTAGAACACCCTCCCCCATCATGGTTTCCTTCCTCTGACTGTTCCCAAGAGCCATGCTTTGAGGCAGTCCTCTTCTTGCCCCCCTATTTTAAATCCTGGCATCCCCTAGTCCCAGTATTTCTTATTCCCCTCCTTTTACTTCTTTTTCTCTAAAGCTTATCACAAAGTAAGGTATGATTTAGTTGGTGTATTTTTCTTTATTGTGTGTCTCTCCACACTAGAACATAAATTTCTCCAGGACAGGAATTTGTGTTCTCTTTTCTATTCTGACTGCCAAAAATAGTACCTGACATATCCGAGAAACTATAAATACACGTTGAAAGAATGAATGAATATGTGCACATTTATTTATATCCCAAATAACATATAAATGAATAAAAGCTTGTTATTTGTCAGCAAACGCATATAAAGAGGAGAACTGGCCATATGAAATAGTATGCACCCCATTTCCACCAGCCACCTGGAAGATATTGGGCAGTTTCTACGTATAAATAATACAGACAGTTCAGCACCTTTCAACACTGTCCAAAGTGTTTTAAAAGTGATTTGTTTCCAGGGCGCCTGGGTGGTGCAGTTGGTTGAGCATCCGACTCTTGGGCGGGATCTCAGGGTGGTGAGATTGAGCCCCACATCGTGGAGCCTGCTTCCCATTCTCTCTCCCTCTCCTGCCCCTCCCACTTGTGCCCTCTCCCTCTCTCAAATAAATAAATAAATAAGCTTAAAAAAAGAGTGATTGGTTTCCAGTATTTGTTAAAATGCTCAAACTTTCAAGTGATTTAAAGAAATAAATCAGAGCCTATCTGATTCAAGGTATCTCTGTAATAACGTTACTGTCACTGGCATATTCTATTTTGCTTCCTTGAAGCAAAGATAAAGGAGTTGTCATAGACTGCTAGGATGTGCTGAGTATTCCTAACCCACTTTCTATTTTCCACAAGCACATAAAGTATATGTGAATACTAGGTATCTCTCTGGGCACCCTCACTTCCCCCTACTATCCTCCCAGCACCCCAAGTTGTTTGATGCTATTTGTTTTGCTTAATAATGAAAATACTCATTTTGTTTAGTGAATATCCGAAGACATCCATGAAAACACACATGAGATTATGATGTGTTACAGTGAAAAGTTTGTTGAAAACCACTGATGTAGCTAGTTTAGGGCAATGATTTTCAAAGTGTTTTCTATTCCCTGGGGGTGGGGTGGGGGCGTCCTTGAGATCTCAGAGGGTTCCAGGGGTGAAAATTATTTTGATATTAATACTAAGACACTAGCTCCCTGGTTCACTCAGTCACCTTCCCCTCTGCCCCTTTGTATAGTGACGTTTTCCAGAGGTTACATGTTGTGTGATGTACCAACAGACTGAATGTAGAAGGAGATATTAGAATTTGACTATATCGATTAAGCCAGGCTGAAAGACATTTACAAAACATAAGATAATGCCATTCTTCTCACTAAGTAAGCTTTTTCTTGGAAAATACAGGGTGTGTGTGTTTTTTTTTTTTCCCAGAAAATATTTAGGTACTATGTTTATACTTAATGGGGTTAATTTTTGAACATTTTTTTTTTAATTCTAGAGAGCATGAGTGCAGGGAGAGGCTGAGAAAGAGAGAGAGAGAGAGGCTTACTTCCTGCCGAGTGCGGAGCTCAGTGTGATGCAGAGCTCAGTCATCATGCCCAGAACTGAAATCAAGGGTTGGATGCTTAATTGACTGAGCCGCCCAGGCACCCCAATGGGGTTCTTATTTTTAAAGGGGTTAATATTTTAGATAGTTGTCAGTTTTACTTTCTAATGAACATATATAAATAGCAGTTAATTTTGAGTCTTCTATCATTTTCTAGGACCAAAAAGTTTGAGAACACTGGCTCTGGGCAATTTCATGTACCGCCTCTAAGCTAGATTTCTGCCTGTGTGCCAGCAACCATCTGATAAGCGTTGTTATCAGTTGTGTGGATGCAAATCTCGTACGTCTGGAAACAGGAGAAACCAGATTCAGAAATGCACTGGTCATTATAGCTAGCAGATGAATATAAATAAAGCCAAGGGGAAGTTTTGAAATGCAAATTTTTCCATCTCAAAGATTTTTTTTTCCCAAGAGCTGATTCGTAGCTTTTACTTGCGTCTTTCCTTTACCTACTGTGGCAATCCTTGCTGTCTCTTTGACTAGTTCTCAGTGTTCCTACTGCAGCCCCAGAAGTTACAGCCGAATTCTGACAATTGTATTCCTGGAAAATAATACAACACAAAACAGTCAATGAGTCAGAATTTCACAGTCAAGCGTGCCTTTCCTAACTCGATGTATGAACATATGATGCATATGTATTGATTTTTAGATGTCTTATATTGACAGTATTATCTATTATCTCCCAAATCCATGCCTGTTTTGTTGGATGACATGACCACTCACGGAGTATTGACAGATAAGTGCTCTATTTCATTTTTTTTTGACAGAATCATTTGTTGTTTTAAAGCTTGATTATTATTTTGATAAAACTGAAACTTAAACAGTACACCCTAAGTTTGCAGTCACACAGGCAGCAAATATGTTTTGCATTATCACATTTTCCTCAAAATAGCTAGGATTTAGGAAATCAATATTGACATTTTGTCAACGATGTCTTCAATGTCACTTCCTCAGAGAGGTGGTTTCTTCTTTTTTCTTGACTACTCATAATTCCTCCACATTCCTCAGCCTGTCACTTCCTATCACATCACTTAAAAAAAAAAAAGATATATTTATTTATTTGAGAGAGCAAGAGAAGAGGCAGAGGGAGAGAGAGAACCCCAAGCAGATTCTGGGCCTGTGGAGCTCAGAGACCAAGGTGGGGCTCGATTTCATGACCTCAAGATCCCGACCTGAGCCCAAACCAAGAATGGCCACTTAACCAACTGAGCCACCTGGAGTCCCCTCATACCACACTCTTAATCTCACCAGAGTATTTTTCATTACTTGATATTGTAAAACATTATTTCTTGGTTTATTATCTGTCTTTGCTTCTGAGAATCTAAGTTTCTTGAAAAGCGGGGCCTTGAATGTCTACTCCCCAGTGCTCATAGAACAGAGGCACATCGTTGGCATCAATAAATGTTATTTATTCTCCACTTGGTGTTATGAAAACTTGGTGTTATGAATTATCTGAATAAAAATCACTTTACTAAAAGAGCAAAAATAGCTCCATAGAAAACTTTTGATAAGTAAATAAAATATTTTTTTTAGGAAAATAAAAATAACTAGAATCACAAGACATATATCCAATAATGGAATTACTTCAAAAAATAGTTCCAGGGTCACCTGGGTGGCTCAGTTGGTTTAGTGGCTGCCTTCAACTCAGGTTGTGATTCCCAGGGTCTTGGATTCAAGCCCCGTGGCCGGGTCCCTGCTCAGTGGGGAATCTGCTTCTCTCTTTCCCTCTGCCCTTATCCGCTGTGTCATGCTCTCTCTCTCTCTCTCTCTCTCTCTAAAATAAATAAAACCTTTAAAAAATAAACAGCTCCAAGGCATGACAGTTTTACTGTTGAGCCCTTGCAAGCTTTCAACAAATAAAAACTCTGCATGTTACATAAAATGTTTGCTAGCTCAGAAAGTGACCAATTATTCAATTATATATTTGAATATATATATTTAGAACACCTAAAAGAATAAACTTTAAGATTCTTATAACTAGAAAAAAAAACTTAACTCAAATACTTAGAAATAAAACAAATATACAAAAATTTAAATAAGACTTCAATAACATTAATTATTTACTGTGTTAAAAATTAATGTTGTTTTAAAAATTGTGGTTTTTTGTTTTAAAAATTATCCGAAGTATTAAGGACTTAATATGCGATCGAAAATCCAAGTCAAGGAAAAAAAAAATTCCAAGTCAAGGGCAGCCCAGATGACTCAATGGTTTAGCGCCGCCTTTGGCCCAGGGCGTGAACCTGGAGACCTGGGATTGAGTCCCACATGGGGCTCCCTGCATGGAGCCTGCTTCTCCCTCTGTCTGTGTCTCTGCCTCTCTCTCTCTCTCTCTCTCTCTGTGTCTCTCATGAATAAATAAATGAAGTCTTTTAAAAAAAATTCCAAGTCAAAATCTAAATGTTGTTGGAGATGGAGAAGTTATTCTCAAATTTATCCAAGCGTGTGGGAAATAATAGCTGCTGGTATACAAGTGTACAGTACTTGATAAAGGAAGAAGATGAATTTAAAACTAAAGGCTATGTTTTCAACATTTTGGGGGGAAATTGCCTGTTTGGAGGGAAAAAGTATGTCGCATCCACCTCTTATACGGTAAAGCAAATGTTACAGACTGGCCACCCTTGTACCGTAGCTGGGCCACAAATATATACTGTTTGTTGCCTGGTATTCTAAAAATCAGAGAAATTTTAGACAAAATACAAATGTTTCAGAAAACTGTGAAGAAAAAGTAAATCAGAAAATATAGCAATACTGGACGCTCATCCCCAGATGGCCACAGTTGGCGTGAATAGAGGAGTGGTGGCCCCCTGGTGCTCTGCAGTTTGGCACGATTCTTCCTACCTCCTGTTCTATGCCAGCTTGTCTCATGCATTTATATGAATGGCTCCAGTCCTGTAGGCATTTGAAATTAAAACCTCCAGATGGATCAAGAGTTAGATATAAAAGATAAAATCACGAAATAAATGAGAAGAAAACACCGGTGAATGTTGAACTGGTTCTTATGAATTGGCCTGAGCCAATCTTATTTGGGGCAACTCTTGAGCTGTTTTGTTAATTAATAGTAGTCTCCAAGAGCCGGAAGTGGGTGAGGATTAACGACTTCCCCACACCCCTATCAGGTTATAAAGAAAGCCATTTTCAGAACAAATTCCTCTGCACGTGCAACCATTTATCAAATTATCAGTAGTAGGCAAAACACTTCACCAGAGATCAAATCTTGGTGCCACCCCTGGGCAAATAGGACTCAGGGGTCCCTCGATTCTGGGGTACTGTTCGAGCAAGAGCAGAAGGCATCTCTGAAAATTTTACCCCATGTCATTTAGTTCCACCAACAAGAATCCATCTCACCAACACGAAGCCTTTTCTACCATTTATTTATTGACTAGCAGAACATCTGGTGGTGAGCAGAGAGGGACTAGCCGAAGCGCTCCTCTGTCCTCTTTGGAGTGTGGCCCTTCAGGCTGGAAGCTGCTCACCGTTTGCGGGGGGGAGGGTCCTGGTTACAGCAGGGACCACACGGAGCACGGGGCCTACCCCGAGGAGCACCCACTGACAGCCCACTGCCCACGCCAACATCTTTTAACGTGAATGACTGACATAATACTGTCCTTTGTAGACATGCACCTCCCAACCATGAAAGAAATGGAAAGCACTGCAGAGGAGAGGACAATATTGGGGACCACCAGGACGGAAAGCTTCTGTACAGCCAAAATATTGTAAGTGGGAGACGAAAAACTGTTGGAAATACAAGTATCAACTATTTCCTACGTGAAATGGACATTATGTTCATTATACACACACAGGTGCATATGTGTGCCCATTCACAGATTACACACATACGTGTTTCTCTTCTCTTCTTTGTCTTTGTGGGCTACCTCATGACGCGAGAGTGATCCCACGGTCCTCCCGAGGGGTGCAGGTGCACGTGCTTACTCCGCAGGCAGCAGATCATGCCCTCTGCATGCTCATCTCCGGGCTGCTGCTGCTGCTGCCGCCGCTGATGATTCGAGTGCTTCTCCGCTGGCCACGGACCGTCTACCCATCACCACTGAAGAAACCCCATCCTCACCTCAGCCAGAGAAAACTCTCATGCAGCCCAAGTAACTGCACTGTTTTGTTTTGTTATCAGGGAGGGAGGTTTTTTGGGTTTTGCTTTGTTTCATTTTGTTCTGCTTTGTCCTTGGCGCGCATCAGTTCCCCGCCACTCCCTCCGGAGGTGCCTGCCTTGACCTGGGAGGACGCTCAACTGCTGTCCTGGGTACTGAAGCTCAAGAACGTGGCTTATCTTTCCTCATGGTTGTTGCTGGCTGCACCTCCCACAACAAACCGAATTCCCAGCAGCCACCGTAAGCAGGAGTAGTTCTAGAATAACACCCTGGTGTCAGCATAATACCTCCAACCCTACTCCTTTTTCTGCCCGAGTAGTAACCTTTTCCTGGAATAACTCATCTTGAGAAAATCTTTCCTGTCATGTATAAAAAATCAGAGTCTTGCTCCAAGGTTCAACTGATAATCACAATGTGATTGTGTTACGTTGGTACATTTCCCAAAACCTGTGTTATTTGGTCGTGCAGTGGACATCTGTTGTTTGTGGCTGCCAAAAATCCATTTCCTCTTCTTTTGAAATGGTCCCCTGAACTTTCGGGGGGAAAACTACTTCTTCACTATTGGATACAACCAAGGAACTATCAATCAAGATGTCCCCATTTCCCCCGGCCAGGGGATCTGCATGTGGCCCAAGTTATACCAATCAGATGCTTCTCTCTCCTTGGAATTTGAAGCTCACATGGAATGTGAAGAAAGGTGGAAAAAGCAATTGGAGCTGATCAATCCCATCTGGCTGTGACTTATTCCTTTCCATTTTCCCCATAGATGCTTTGGCTCCTTGCTTTTCCAAGACTGACTCTGAGATTGTGTAAAGATGTCCCATATCCTCCAGTCCTCCAACATATTCCTCTGTGCTTGTTAGGTTGGGTTGATTTTTGTTTCTTGCTCCTAAAAGAATCCCGACTGACACAAGTTCTACTCATGACTGCATTTTTATGTAAGTATGATTTTTCTCCAGATTTCCTGTTCCTCAGCTGCATCTATCTACGAGGAGGATTCCAGACTGATCTTACAGACACCGTCCTCCCATCTGGTCTACTTTTCTCTTAGACGCTGGACCTATTCGCAGGCCGGGGCTAAGATCAGATCATGCCTGGAATATGGTTATTAAGGTCAAATGACTGTCATGACTCATTTTCAAATTCTCATACTTTCATTTTTTGCTTTTTATTGCCACAAATCAAAAGCACTCTTTGAGTCCCTGATGGGAAGAGAAGAAAACAGATGAAAGCAAGGACTGTGATGTGGAGGTGTGCCTTTCCCTCTTGTCGCCACCTGGCAGGAGTGAATAGGCCAATGCAGGTGTAACCAGGGCTGAGGTTTCTGAGCTAGTCTTTGAGGAAGGCATTCCCTTGCTTTGTATTAGTCTTCTTAAAAATGTCTCTTTAATCATCCAGGTCTAAGGCAAAAACCTCCCTGTGAATCGATAGAAAAAAGATATATATAGGTCTCTGGCCCTGGTTCCTGTACAATGCTCCTAAAATCCCTATAATTCCCGAGGTGACAAGAACACTAGGAACGTCTTTTGTTCTAATATTTGATGTTTAAACCCCTGTGTCTGACAGACTTCCTAAATCCCTTGGAATTTCCTTGGTGACAGTGGTGTTTTTTATTCTAATGGGGTGACTCTCTATGGGCTCCAGGATGGGGAATGGTCACCAGAAAGATCAAGACATGAGGAGAAGCTTGGAGCTTTTGGCCCAGTCCCCTATCCTTCAGGAAGGGAGGAAGGAGCTGGAAATTGAGTAAATTATGATCTCGCCTACATGATGGAGCCTTCTTAAGAATCCCAAAACTATCAGGTTCGGGGAGCTTCCAGGTCCCTGAACACATGGAAGTGTTGGGAAGGTGGTATGCCCCGAGAGGGCACGGACTCTCTGTGCCCCCTCCCACATGACTTTCCCTATGCATCTCTTCCCTCTGGGTGCTCATTCTTTATCATATCCTTTTATAACAAACTGGTCAACAGTAAGTAGACTGTTTTCCTGAGTTCTGTGAGCTGTTCTAGCAAATTAATTGAACCTGAGGAGGGTATAATGGTGTAGGAGTGCTGACAATGACTGACTCCATCTTTGGCTCTCCACCTTGTTCATGTTTGCTCAGTGACATCCCTTGGGGCTATTTGTTCTGGGCCCCTGGAGATTAATATACATACTTCAGAAATGCCCACCAAGGCCAGGATGGGAGTGGAGGGAGACTTGTCTTGGCCTCCCAGGAGTCTGTTAGGGATAACATGGTCTTGCCCTTCCTGACTCACAGGTGGTGCTGCAAGATCTAACTGAAGAGTAGCTGTTGGTCAGATGCATGCACCCCCCCTTAGGTGTGTGCAAACCCTTTGATCTCACTACAACATCCTTCTGCGTGGCCCCTCACTCTATAACATCTGTGGACTACGTCCCGACTTTTGCAGGGAAAAACTATGCAGCCGCCACGCATCATTCTCTCCCCACTCCTCGCTGTCAGTAAGCAAGTCACCTTGTAGGGAGTGGCCTGCTTCGTTTCTGGTCTCAAAGTGCCTTTTCAGTCTGGGGGATACTTGACTGTTTCCCCTCCACCTTCTAACACATGGGAACCTCCGGGTCATAGCTGATTGGCCTGAAGTACATCTTGAGACACAGCCCTAGCCTGAAGGATCTAATGCTTTCTCCAGGTAGATACTGTCAGAATTAAGTTAAATTGTAGGTCACCCAGCTGCTGTCACAGAATTGCCCCCACAGCTGGTGTCAGAGTGTTGTTAGTGTGGTAGTCGTCATGTGAGAGTAAAGGAGAGACCCAGGAGGAGTGCAGATTTTCCTTACCCATTATTCTTGGAAAAGCCATTTTCATGTTGCTATGTTACATGCTTTTCTCTTCCATATGTATTTTAGGATTATTTCTAAATTCCACGAAAAATCCTGTTGAGATTATATTGGATAATACTGATTCATTAGATTAATTTAGTGTAGGGTTGCCCAGTAAAATACAAGATGCCCAGTTAAATTTGAAGTTCAGATAAATAATAAATTATATAAATATAAGTAAGTAAATGCCTATATATGTGTATATGTTTAGATAGATAGGTAGATAGAGGTATCCATGCAATAATTTTTTAACATAAATATGTCCCATACAATATTTGGGAGATAGTTCTATAAAAGAGTTATTCATCATTTATTTGAAATTGAAGTTTAATTGAGTATTCTCTATTTTTTTGTTTGTTAAATCTGGCAACCCTAACTTGGGAAGAAATAACATCTTTAAGATATTGAGTCATCCTTTTCACAAACACTCTATACTCTCCATCTATTTCGTGTTTATATCACTAAATAACTAGGGTCGTATATTTTGCTAAGTTTGTTAGATTTATTCCTAAGTGACTTAAAAATTTTAAAGTTATTGTGCATCAAAGGTTATTGCAGAGGAATCCTGTTAATGCTTGTATGTAAGCAGATGGTGATCTCATATTGAACAATCTTCTTGAACTTTATTAACTTGTCTGTAAAGTGTCTTGAATTTTTGTATTCACAATAGAATCACCAAGAAAGAATGAGCTTTCTTTCTGGTTGATAACCTTTTATTTCTTTTATTTTTCACTACACAGACGGGGACCCCCCAGTACAATGCTGAAGAGAGGTGGTAATAGCAGGTATCTTTGTGTAGTTCCTAATTTAAAAGGAATAGATCTAGAATTTTATCAGAGTATTATTGGTTTTAAATGTTTAAAGATAGTTTTGATTAGGTTAAAACTTTTCTATGTCTAGTTGGCAAACAGTTAATAGTAATAGTGAAATATTGTCACAAGTGGATATTTAAACCTACCCAAATTACCTTCTGTACCTATAGAAATCATCACATGGCTTTTCTCCTTTTTTACTGTGGCAAATTTAGTAATTGATTTCCATTTATAAAAACATCTTTTGGTTCCTGGGATATTCCCGACTTAGTCATGGCCCACACCGACGAGGCAAACACACACAGGCATTTTTGGATTCCATTGCAAATTAACACCTTAGCTCAAAGGTTTACTTATATTCCACGTGACATCAGCCTATAATGTTTCTTACAGTATTTATGTCTGATTCTGAACAGAAGGCTATAATGGCCTCATAGGGGAATTTCTTCTTTTTCTAGCCTCTAAAATAGTTTGTGTAACTTTAGGTTGGGCTTTTCCTTGAAACAATCATTCTCAAACTTCAGCGCACATCACTGCACGGATTCAGTGATATCAAACGTAGAATCTCTAATTTAGGAAGTATGAAGGAGAGCTTGAGAATCGGCATTTCTGACACATTCTCGGACGTTGCTGACACTTTTGGTCTGAGGGCTGGATTTTAAGAACCATTGCTTTATAAATCTCACTTATAAAACCTGAAGAGCCAAGTTGATTGTTTTGTGTTCTTAAATAATTGATAACTTTTAAACTATTAATTCACTGTCTTAATGATGTAGTTCTAGTCTAGTTTGCTTTTCGGTCTATTTGGTAACATATAGTTCTCTGAGAAATTGTCTAGTTCTCCCATGTTTTCACTTATGTTCACAGAATTATTCAAGATATTCTCTTATAATGTTTTAAATTTCTACTGCACTGTGTACTCTTTTGCAGCTCTAATATTATCTGTTTGTGACTTCTCCCCAGTGGTACCGTAGAGCTGGCTTGTACTGGCCGCTGAGAGCCAACTCTGTGCATCTCTTCCCAATCTGTGTACCGTGACATCGTTTTGGTAGATTAAAATCAGCAAAAGTGGTGATATTTACCTTTGGAAATCAGAAATGTCAGAAATGGGAGCATACTCGCACCCCAGAGAGAGCTGCTTTAACTCAACACTCTTTCTCTTCCCATCTTCCTCTGCCTCTTTCCCTCTCCCTCTGTCTCTCCCATCAATCTTGTTACATATTTTTCTATTTTATTAGTCCTTTTCAAGAAAATATTTTTGGTTACAAGCAGGGAGGAGAGGTAGAGGGAGAAGAAAACTTCCCAAGGAGCAGGGAGCCCAATGTGGGGCTTGATCCCAGGACCCTGGGATTATGACCCAAGCTGAAGGCAGACGCTCAACCCACTGAGCCACCCACGTGTCCCTCCTGTTATTATTTTTCTAAGTTCTTGGTTGATTAGCTCATTAATTCTTAGTTTTTGTAATATTTGCATTTTAAGACTACACATTTTCCTCTAGAAACCTTTAATTCTATTGCACAAGCCTTATTCTATTGGGGTTTTAGTTATAATTCATGACTTAATGTTTCATAATAAACTCTATTAGGATTTCTTCTTTGGCTCATGACTTACCTAGAATTGTGGACCTCTTTTAAATGTCCAGATATTTGTTACAATAATTTGGATTGATTTATTTATTAGGCTGTAAATTATTGGTTTGTTATTTCATCCTAGTAGCAGAGTAGTTATGGAATGTGGCATATGTTATTGATTGTTTGGCATTTATGGAGAATACTTTGCGGTCCAGAACCTGATCCACCTCTGAAAATCTTCTTTGAGCTTGAAAGGAATGTGCATTCCCTGACCTCTAAATTATTAATTTGTTGTTCATTGCTTTAAAAATATTTTTAAATATTAACTGTCAATTACTATGCTTTAACTACCAGTTTCTGAGAGAAGCATGTTAACACTTTCCATTATGTAGAGTCTTGGTCCCACCTCAATCTGCCTGCTTGCCTGGGAGGCCCAGCACCTACACGTGGTTCTGACTGACTGCTCTGTAGGCCAGGACATCAGCTTCACCTTCCCCTCTCTATTAATTGCTTGATTTCTATGTTTATGGCTCCTAGAGTTTTCTTGCTTTTCTTTCAAGCTAAGAGTTGTACTATGCCATTTAAAAACAATTTCATCCAAATGAGGGAAAAAAAAAGATATCATCCAGGATTTTCTTTTTTTCTTTTTAAAAATATTTTATTTATTTATTTATGAGAGACACACAGAGAGGCAGAGACACAGGCAGAGAGAGAAGCAGGCTCCATGCAGGGAGCCCTATGAGGGACTCGATCCTGGAACTCCAGGATCACGCCCTGGGCCGAAGGCAGGCGCTCAACTGCTGAGCCACCCTGGCGTCCCTTATCCAGGATTTTCACGATAGTTCAAGGGAAGCCGTTTATACCAGCTCCTCCCTTTCTTCTGCGCTGCCCTTCTAACATTAATTTCTTTTAACTGAGATGAAAGTTCCAACTTTTGGCCTCATTGATTCTTTTCTTCTATAGCTTTCTTATTTTTCATTTGTTATTTTATTCTAATCTCTTGGATTCACCCCCTCATTTTCTTGTCATTGTTTTGTACTTAAATTTTATAAAAGCAGTTAAGACTTGATTTCTCAGTGGAGAACTTTTTAAAGGAGAGGTATATGTTTTGTATATAATTTTCTTAGTCTACATTTGTAGCATTGTCCTTTTTTCTTCTGCAGCTTTTAAGAAAATTTACTGAAATTTTGCTTGTGCAAAATTTTTCTGTATAAGTATGCTTGAAAATCTTCCTATGTAGAAGTATGCTTGGAGAGACCATGCAACTGCTGTAGAATTTAGTCAACAGATAGCTATTATGTATAATCTTATTAAAGAGAATATTTGGTTTAGTTTTTCATCTAATTGACCATAATGAACTGAGAATACATGGCACATTTATTTACTCCTTTTATGCCTCTGAAAATTTTTCTTAAATATTTTGTGCTATATTCTTAATGGTATTTATTCAAATGGTATTTATTCAAATGGTAGTTAAATAGGTTTAAAAAAGTGGTGTGATATATAAGAGCTTGCAATGGTATGTAGAGTTACATGACTTTTTTTTTTTTTAAAGATTTTATTTATTTGACAGTGAAAGAGTGTACAAGCAGGGGAAGTGGCAGAGGGAGAGGGAGAAGCAGGCTTAATCCCAGGAGCCCGGGATCATGACCTGAGCTGAACGTAGACACTTAACCAACTGAGCCACCCAGGAGCCTCTAACATTACATGATTGTTAAATAACCATTGTGGCTTTTATACTTTATTATCATATATTACTTTTTTCTTATAATTTTTTTGCTTGAATTGTAATTTGTTATTTCAGGATTCCCTCAACAAATAGAATATTGCATCATACATTGCTCATTTATATATAATTGTTAAGATCTTTCTATTCTGGAAACAGAAAGATCATATATACATCTCATATCTGTGATACAATCACTGTGTATCTCTCTAATTGAATATTTCCTCAACTGTTAAATGAAAATAGGTGTGGAATCTTACTTCATAAGATTGTATTAAAATTAAGTATTATGTCATTATATGATTATCATATGTAAAGCATAATCACTATATTATATATAAGCTTATAATAACTGTCATCTATATATCTAACATATATATCATAGCACTTGGAAAATAGTGAACATTCAATAAATGTTAGATCAAGAAATGAAGAGAATTATCCCTCAAGCAGCATTCAAATCCTGGCAAATAAACTAAAAAAAAAAAAAAAAAAGTTGGGAGGGAAGCTAAACATATTGCAGTTTAATACCATTGACTCTGTGACTCACATTGTTAATGGAAATAAGTTAGGGCTTTTTAAATTTAGGCAGAGCATAATTCTATTAATAAATAACATTTGTTCTGTGGTTTAGTTTATAAAGTAGTCCAAATCTTGAAAGTTTTTATTTAATTATGTAAGCATTAGAAAAATATCTTTCAAGTTTGAGTGGGATATTATGATGAAGAGAGTTGTAAGGAAAAATCTATTCTGCATTGATGGGCAAGAGATCCAACACGAGGTTGAGAGTGGAGCCAGAAAGATCAGATAGGAGTTTATTTTAATCTAGAGATATATGATGGCAAGAGATCTGAGAGACAGCATTGAGAAAAAATAGGAAACTTGCCAAAGAATAACATACATCTTGGTGAAAATCAACAGTCTCCAGGGTTTCAAAGTAAATCTTTAAAAACAAAGTCTTTCGCACATCTATAAATTCTCAGAATTTTTAAAGGGGAATTTAGCTTCTACTTCTATTTGAAAAATACTCACACCCAACCCCCGCCCTCCTCCCCTTCCACCACCCCTAGTTCGTTTCCCAGAGTTAGGAGTCTTTATGTTCTGTCTCCCTTTCTGATATTTCCCACACATTTCTTCTCCCTTCCCTTATATTCCCTTTCACTATTATTTATATTCCCCAAATGAATGAGAACATACACTGTTTGTCCTTCTCCAATTGACTTACTTCACTCGGCATAATACCCTCCAGTTCCATCCACGTTGAAGCAAATGGTGGGTATTTGTCATTTCTAATGGCTGAGTAATATTCCATTGTATACATAAACAAACATTTTTTTCCATTTTTGAGCACATAATTATTTGTTTAAAAATACACTTTAAAATTTTAGATGAGAACTTTCCCTTCCAGTCAAGATGAATCTAATAGGGGTCAGATTTTACCCACATCCATTGCCTTAAACAATTTTAAAAAGAGAACATGTAAGAAGTAAAAGTTGTCAAAAAAAAAAAAAAGGAAGTAAAAGTTGTCAGATAATGGATAACAAACAGCACAGAATTGTGACTCCTGAGAGAAGACAACTAAATAGTATGTGCCCTAATATTTTCTAGTAGCTTGGAGAGAGTTTTCATGCCACAGTAAAGTTATAGGAACCCAAACAGAACCCAAGAGTCTTACTAAGTTGAAGAGTAAAAAGTCAAAATTTAGGGAGGCTAAGTTGGCTAAAATTTGCTATTGAGATTACTGGAGAGGAAAGAACTGCACAGAAAGAGTTCCAGAGATTTTTAGAGGAATCTTTTGAGTCTTTTTTTTTTTCTTTTGAGTCTTTAGCTGAAAAGTCATCTACATATAATAAGGAAGAGGTTTTGAAAACTCCCTGAGGATCACATAAAGCACCACCATGAAGGAGGAGAAGAATAATTCCTAGAAATCACGCAGGTTTGGAAATTGTTCATGTTCCTACCTGAAAATGTGTGAAGATCATATAATACAAGGCTCATCTGATAGAATTCTCAAGAGTATTATCTTCCTAGGGGTGGTGGAGAGGGAGGAGGGCGGGGGTTGGGGGTGAATGGGTGACGGGCACTGAGGGGGGCACTTGATGGGATGAGCACTGGGTGTTATTCTGTATGTTGGCAAATTGAACACCAATAAAAAATAAATTTATTATAAAAAAGAAAAAAGAGTATTATCTTCATGGAATTACATTATCACTAGACTGTGAGTTGCTTTAGGCACTGTTCTGATGAACTCCTACTCACCCTGTTGGTGCAGGAAGGGTCTCTTACACTAAATAGTACAGGATTGTCAAACACATGCACCCAACGATGGTGCCAGAAGAGATTGGCAGCAAATTCCACGAGGGTCACATGGCATTGCCTTTGGGAGCAAAGTAATTCCAATGTGGCTATGCAGGCAGGCTTTGTAGTTTATAAGCGGTGCCCCTTGGTTCTTAGGAGATGTTGTGATCGGCTTGTTTGAATAGTTTTGTGGACTGGCAGGAGATAAGACATGTTAAGTTGACGACCTAGTACAGTGCAGCTGGTCCAACTGATAAGGGAACTAACCAGATGGATAAACTTTCCCATGAGAGCAGGGAAACACATACCTAAGCCTGTGGGGACCTGTGAGGCCAAAGGTAACAAGGCAGCATTTGAAATTTTAGTTTTAACTCTACAGCCACACTATAATGAAGTTTGAAAGAAAACTCAGAATGATCTGATTATAGGTAACTTTCCTATTGCATAACTTACCTATAGCTTACATATTATAAGTAACACGCTGGAACAAAATTTAAGAGAATTTAAAGGAATATAACAAAATAGAGCAACTGATACTATAAATCCACAAAATCAAAATTAAAAATCTTCTTCAAATGAGTAAGAAAATTCTGACCCATACTATTATAAAATTGAATCAATAGGAATTAATCTGGAAATAACAGAGATGTTGAAATTGGCAGTGACATATAAACAGCTCTTATAAATATGACCCACATGTTCAAGGAGGTAGAGCAAAACATGAAATGATGAGAATAAAATCTTCTTTAATATCTAAGCTATAAAAATGGCCAACATGGAACTTCTAGAGAGAAAAAATACAACATCAGATATGAAGAATGCACTGTATGGAATTAAGAACAGTCTAGGTACAGTAGAATAAGAGATCAGTAAACTTGAAGACATAGCAATAGAAACTATCCATAATGAAGTACAGGAGGGAAAATTAGATTGAAAAAACAAAGAATCCAGGTCCAGTAGGACAATGTCCAGCCTTCTAATATATGTGTAATTGAAATTCCAGAGGAAAAGGATGAGATGTCAGAAAAACATTTGAAGACAAAACGTGTAAATGTTTTCTAAAGTTGATGAAAACTGATAGACCCACTGACCTGGAAAAGTCAATAAAAGTTACTCAGAAAACCATGTTAAATCACATCATAATCTATTATAAAAAGAAAAAAAAAGAGAAAATCTTAACAGTATTAGGAATAAAATAGAACAAAAATAAAATAGAATTAAAAAACAACATGCAATCCAAATGAAGGCAGGAAAAATGGATCAAATTACAGATGGGAAACTAAGAAAACAAATACCAAAAGTTAATAGATTTAAACCTATAAGTATTGATAATTGTATTTAATGTAAATGGCCTAATACACCAATTAAAATGCAGAGATAGTTAGGATTTTTTTTTTTAAAGACTCAATTATATGCTGTCTACAAGACTGGAATTTAAATAGAAAAGAGCGGCTAAGGTAAAAGTAAAAGCATAGGAAAAAGGAGACCACGCATGGAAAAATAAATGGCATGCAAAGGCCAATCAAAAGAACACTTCCACTTCTGGCCATGATGAAGAAACAGGGATGGAGTTTACCCACACATAAGGAACAAATAAAAAATGTATAAATAATATGGAACAATAATTTCAAAACACTGCACCTAGAGTTACAAGGAGAGTGATTTCTGATTTCTGATGGATGGGAAACACATGAGGTGAGGACTGTGCTATCCTCACCACAATGCTTTGAGAGAGTTTCCAGGTCAAGAAGGAGGGAGGAAATTGTCAAATTCCCTGAAAGCATTAATTCCTGAAGCTCATTCATGAACAAATAAATAATCTAAATACTCCTATACCTGTTAATGAGGTTGAAACTGTGGTTATAAAGCTTCCCACAAAGACAACTCCAGGCTCACATTGCTTACTGGGTAAACTCTAACAAATATCTAAGGGAAGAACAATATTAATTCTAGACACACTGTTCCAAAAATTAACGAGGAAGTCATACTCCCCAACTTGTTCACTATGAAGTTACTATGAAACTGACTCCAAAACCACGCAAAGGCATTCCAAGAAACATAATAAAACAAACAAATAAGAAAAATTACTCATCACTATCCCTCATAAGCATCTTTATAAAAGTCCCAAACAAAATTTTAGCAAATATGGATAATTCGTCATAACCAAATGAGCTCTATCCCAGGAATAGAGGATTGGTTTAACAGGAAATGTAGCAATGTATTCACTACCTTACAAGCTAAAAATGAAAAGTCAGATTGAAAACTTATCTCAACAAACAGAAAAAAACCACTTGACAAAATTCTATATCTATTCCCTGTGAAATACTCAGCAAAGAAAGAACACAAGAATACACCCTCAACTGGAAAAAGGAAATCCACAAAAACCCAACATAACACTTCACGGTAGAAGAACAAATGCTTTCCCGCTCACGATGTCAGGACAAGACAGGGAGGCCTGATGTTCCTAAACGCGTCGCGGAGGGGGAAATGGCTTCATCGTGATGGGGTGGCGTGTCTGGAGTGAAATTTCCCGTGGATTCCTGCGTGCACACATGCGAGTGCCTGTGTGGTTACTGCTCAGGGACAGAATGGATAGAAGGGTCACGGGCTGCCCGATTCCTTCCCAGCAGCCAAGAGGATGCAACTTTACCCTGCTTCTTTCTATTTAATGACTTTTGATTAATTGAACAATTTGCAGCAAGTGACTGCAGTTTGGATCCCCGATTCCACCCAACATGAATTCAAACTCCACCTAGTATTCATTCAAAACCACTGTGTTTTGTTTTAAGGGAAAATGACATTTTTAGGGCGGTTAAAGTGAGAAGGACGTGGGTCTGGAATCAAGGATTCTGGTTGTGATATTGGTTCTGCCACTGAAGCAAGTGCTTTATCCCTTCTTGGCCTCTGCATCTCATCCAGTAAGTAAAGAGCTAGACCGAAAGGCCCCCTTAGTTCTCTCCTCGCTTGGAATTTTAATAAATGTTCGGATTAATCTCCCTCAAACTTTAGTGTGCATCGAAGTCCCCCAGAAGGTTTGCTAAAACACAGATTTCTGATTCCTGCATCCAGAGATTCTGATTCAGCAGATGTGGGTGCAGCCAGACATTTTGCATTTCTGACAAGTTCCAAGGCCTGGCTGCTGCTGCTGTCCCTCGGGCGACCCTTGGCATAGCCCGGGTCAGCAATCCAGAGGTTGCACTGGTTGCCCTTCTGTCTCAAGACGTGAGATGATATATTTTTGGAATAAAATCAGTCATAAATACTCCAGTAAGGCTGTATGTTTTAAATAGTCCATCATATTAAAAAAAATACTTCTGTTGCTGTAAAAAGCTAGTATTTATTACTTTATGTTACTGTTTTGGGCAGGTTAATGAAGTACGTGACTGGTTTCTCTGTGTGCATTAGCAGACTTAATCCCCTTTATTGAATGTGTTTTCATATGGAGTCTTTTGATTTGCATTTTGGTTGGTATTTTGAACACAGGTTTAGGGTCTTTTGCCTTCAGGAGCTTGTAATCAAGTGAGAGAGACGGGCATGAACAAACAATTCTTAAAGCATCAAATAAAAATGCTAAAATTATTTTAAAAAATACAACATACTCCCCTTTATAACAAAGGTATATGAGGGAGAGATTAATTATTTATTTTTGAGGATTTTATTTATGTATTTGAAAGAGAGGGGGGTAGGGGAGCAGCAGGCAGAGGGAGAGGGAGAAGCAGACATCCCACTGGGCAAGGAGCCCAGGATGTGGGGCTCAATCCCAGGCCCTGGGGATCCTGACCAGAGCCAAAGGCAGATGCTTAACCCCTCGAGCCACCCAAGCGCCCCCTGGGAGAGATTAATTCTAATTGGAGGTTACAGAGAAGAGGAAACACATAATCTGTGATGTCCTGGTGATGAGGCTCTGGTATAGAAAATGCCAGACTCAGGGGATGCAAGGATCTATTTTAACTACTTTTCTATAGTCAAAGACAACTAGCCTAGCGGGAACTTTCTTTTGGGGTCCTATATACACTTGAAAAGTGTACATTTAAGCACACTTAGAATAATCAAGAAATAGGGGATCCCTGGGTGGCCCAGCAGTTGAGCACCTGCCTTCAGCCCAGGGCATGATCCAGGGGTCCCAGTTGAGTCCCACATGGGGCTCCCTGCATGGAGCCTGCTTCTCCCTCCATCTGTGTCTCTGCCTCTCTATGTCTCTGCATCTCTCATGAATAAATAAATACAATCTTAAAAAAAAGAATAATCAAGAAATAATTGCTCTCTAAATATGCTTACACACACGCACAGCCATGATAGCCATAGAAGATGTCACTTTTAAATTACTACTTTCCATCAACAATAATACTTTCTAAATTTTTATGCTCATGAAGAATGGATGAGCAAATGTATCAGTTGAATCAGACACTGGTGAAATCAAATTTAAAATAGAATGAATTCTGAAAATAAATTTGGGTGAAACCCATGGTGTAACATGTGTTTTCTGCCTGAATGTAAATCTGAGTTATACTTTTAAACTGTATGTACATACTGTATGTGTAATCATGTGTTATAGATGGAAGATAATTAAAATATTTAGAAATTAAAGTTTAGATGCACAGAGGTTTTTTTTTATAGAATACAAATAAAAGTTAATCGTACAAAAATGAGGCCTTCATATTTTATAGTTCAATAAGGCTAAACAAAAACTAGGTTATTTTTTAGAATTCACAAAAATTTCTCTGTCACTCCCCCACATCCCAACTATTAAAATGGCCTGACCAAATGTCATCAAAACAAACACTTTAAATAACACCAAGTCCTTTAAAGACAACTATGCCATATGTTATTTTTTGGCATATGTGATCTTCATGGCATGGGACGGTGTGATTTTAAATCCCTGTAAAGCATCCCTGGCACCTCCAGCCTGTCCATCATTTTCAAATTCAACAAAAGCAATGTCATGCCTCCCGGGTACCAAACGTACTTCTTTGAAGCCCAGAAACTGATTAAACAGCATAGACAACATCATCTCATTAGTCTCTTCTGGTAAATTGTTGAGGAATAAAATATAGTTTGGAGGGTAATTAGGGACCTGAGGATTTGGTGTTGAATTTCCTTGGGCATTTGCTGCATTTGGTGTTCCCTGACCAGGCTTTTTGTTTGCAGTGGTCGCAGTCTGTTCCACAGTTTTTGCTTTTTTCTTTCCCTTCTTCTATTCTTTGTCAGCCAAAGTGCCACACATTTTAGATATTATATCCGAATCTGTTTTTGCCTACTGGGTTCGCATTGGTTTACCATAAAATGGAAATCCTTGTAACTGTCTCAAGCCATTTGTGGATGAGCCCAGTTCCTTAAAAATAACAAAGGCTTGCCCCCTCATCTTCATGGTCTGTAAAGCTACAATACCTACCACAGGGCCAAACTGAGAAAACAAGGCGTACAGGGATCACTTCAATTCTTCTTTTTTAATTTTGTCTTTCATATTGTTCATGTAAATTATATGATTTGGTCTGATATCCGTGTTTGCAGTTAAACTGTTTCAAATTGCCTGGGGCCTGCGCTGGTCAGGTGCACCGAGGCTTGACCAGACCCCAGGCTGCACCCCTGGGTTTTATTCCTTTGTTCCAGTTCCCTACCGCCTTATGCTGAGGGGTCGACCTGGTGTTCGTAACCATTGCTTCCATGTATTGAAGGACTATTCTGTGCTATCCACATGGTATCCGTTTTCTTGAATAATCCCAACAATCCTAGAAAATAAGTAGTACTCAGTTCATCTAAGATCCAGCTCACACGAGTTGTCTGTTTTGCAAACACTTTGGCAGATTTCTACCTGACTCCAGAGCCAATGCCCACGTGCAAACTGCTCATGTGGCCTCGAACTATTCTCGTTTGACCCAGGGAAAAAAAGGAAAACCCTGCTAATATAATTGCATTGTTGTCAGTGTTATGGCTCTTCGTGTCTCCACTCCTCCCGTTGGGTGTGTCTCTTGATCGGCAAATAGAAGAGGAGAGTCATCCGGACTCAACGGGCTAGTAATGAATCTTGCAGGCCCCGCTGTATTTACAGATGGAAGAAACTCCAGAAACATGAAGGTCAATGCAAATTATCAGAACTTAGGATCTGTGGAGTGGGAACAGGGGGTCACGTAGGCAGGTAAGGCAATAGGTGCGATGTAACACTTAAGAACACACAGATAACCTTTGGGGCCAAGTAAGTGTATCTAGTTAGTTCCAAACAAAGTGTGTGACTCTAACAACACAGTCCTTTCTTTCTTTCTTTCTTTCTTTCTTTCTTTCTTTCTTTCTTTCTTTCTTTCTTCTCTCTCTCTTTTTTTGAATTTATTTATTTGAAAGAGAGAATGTGGGAGAGAGAGTGAGCATGAGCAGGGGGGCAGGGGCAGAGGGAGAAGCAGGCTTCCCGCTGAGCAGGGAGCCCAACTCGGGGCTCCATCCCAGGACTCCGGATCATGACCTGAGCTGGAGGCAGACCCTTACCCGACTGAGCCACCCCGGGGCTCTCCTTCCTCTTCCATAATTATCCAACTCTCAGATTTCACTAGTTACCTCAAGAGACAGTTTCTGCCTTCCAGGTTAGCTTCCCATAGCACTTCCTTCTGGGAAGTGTCCAAGGTTTGGACCCTTGCTGGCTTCTCAGACATCTGTGCATCGCTGGCCTGTTTCTGCTTGAGTGGTGTGGCAGGTGAAGGGCAGCCACACATTCTCTGGTACTCCTTTTATCAGGAGACACGGCCTATTTGTCTTCCTCTTGAATCTGGGCTGCCATGAGGCTATTTCGACAAACAGAAAGAGACTATGTGCAAGAGACTGTGGCAGCTCTGGAGCTTGTTTTTAT
Source organism: Canis aureus (assembly GCF_053574225.1). Classification (NCBI taxonomy): domain Eukaryota; kingdom Metazoa; phylum Chordata; class Mammalia; order Carnivora; family Canidae; genus Canis; species Canis aureus. The sequence continues at coordinate 66,476,327 of NC_135611.1, read as the reverse complement.
GAGGGTAGCAGCTTTTGCTTTGGGCTCCTAAAGCCCCAAGACAAAAAATAAGAAGTCGGACTGCCCTGTTGGAGAGACCACAGGGAAAGGCCTGAGAATACAGAGAGTCAGAGAGAGAAAGAGAGAGAGAGGCCTAGCTGAGCCCCATCCTTCCAGTTGACTGTGGCAAGGTATCACGTGAATGAGGGAAGTTACCTAAGATCTTTCAGCCCCACCCAGGCACCAGCTAAAAATGGGTGAGTCAGCACCCTATAGAACAAAACTCTTGCCCAGGTACATATGCCCAAATTCCTGGCTCATAAAATAATGACATATAATAAAATAGTTCTTGTTTTAAGCCATTAAGTTTGGGAGTGATTTTTACACAGCCGTAGATAATGGAAGAAACAAGTAGAAATTCTGAATCTTGGACTTATGTTCCCCTACGGGATAGTTCCTATCAGTTTCTTCTTCTCCCTATCACTGAAGGTAGATGGTTCCCTTCAAATTACACCAATAAAGCCATCCATGCAGTAAAGACTCATCTGCCTGAATTCTGGTTCCCAGGATCCTTTTGCAGGCATGTCCCATTTGTCTTGAGTCTTGCTTATTTAGACGCACCCCCTCTCCTGCCTGTGTCTTTATAAAGCGTGCATGCCTTATTTTTTGTGTGTATGGATTTTTCTCTGTGATTGTGTTACAATGGGAGTCTTTTTATATTGATTTCACCTTGCCTCTGTGGGATGTGTGCATGCTCCTCTCTGTTGGTACCTTTTGGTCCGAGTCTTAATCATTGTGTGTGGGTCAATTTTTACATGTTTGACTTTCCATCTTTTCCTTTTCAGTCTCTGTTTCTTTCTACTGAATTCTCTCAATCTCTCCAGGAACAGGTAGCCGAGTGAAGTGGTTTAGGGCACAGACACCACAGTCACATTGCTGGGACCAGACCTCAGGTGTGCCACATACTGTGTGATGACCTCAGGACACGTTTAGCATCTCAGTGTTACAGTCTTCCCATCTGAAATATGAAGGTTGTAATATTCCCCAACTCACAGAACTGTAGGTTGGTACATACCTCCGCACAGATGTCTGTCTATATGGGGATGCGTGTACAATTGACCCTTAGATAACACAGGAGTTATGGGCGCCCCCATGGAGTTGATAATCCACGTGTAAGTTTTGATTCCCTGAACCTAACTACTAAATAGCCGATTGTTGACTGGAAGCCTTACTAATAACATAAGCAGTTGACTAGCACATATTCTGTATGTTATGTGTATTATATACTATACATTATACAATAAAGTAAGCTAGAGAAAGGAAAATGTTATTAAGAAAATCATAAGAGAGATACATTTACAGCGCTGTATTGTAGAAAAATTTGCTTATAAGTGACCCACATAGTTTAAATGCATCTGAAATATGAAGATAATAATAGTCTCCAATTCATAGAGTGTATGTGAGCCTATTCAGATGATATTGGCCTAAAATAAGCATTCTCTAAGCATCAGACATGATTACAAATTTGATTTTCACTGAGTCTCCTAGTCTCCATTCCCTGTGCCCTGCTCATTCCCTCCTGTTCTTCACCTTTCTCTAGAAAGTAAGTGAAAGGGACATTTTATTATTTTTTGGAGTAAATCAATAGAATTCAACATTCCCGTTAATAATTTTAAAAACGAATAGATTCTGATTCATTTCTCTATCAAAAAACTCCACAACTGGTCAACTACACTTCAATAATAAATAAATAAAAATTACACAATGAGATACAAGAATCTTTAAATTTGAATGAATATTCACTTAATTTTTCTCTCTCTCTCCTTTGGCACAAAGACTGAATATATGAAAAGATTCCTCATCCAGGCTTAGATTGGGGAGGATTTCAATGTTGTGTTTTTGTGGTGACATCTGTCCATCATGTCCATTTCTTGGAGGGAGAATTCTGTGGGTGGACTCAGCCCAATGCATTTTCTGATAGACCATGTCCAAGTTTATCAGTTTCTCTTCTATTCAAGGCAGCCCATTGTCTCAGATCAGGTTTCTTAGAAGTATACCAACCCCCAAACACATGATTTGTAAAGGAAATGCTCATGGGAGACACCACAAAGGGAGTAGGACTAGTAGGACAGGGAAGTAAAAGAAGCCAGAGAGGAGCCTCAGCCTGCTTTCCAGAGTCTGTGAAGTCCTCTGAAAAGTAAAATTCACCTCGGCTTTTGTCCTGATTGGAGGGGTAAAAGTCAGGCATTCATATTTTTGTGTCAGTGACTGGCCGAGGGCTGAGGGAATAGGAGGTGCATAGGCTCTCAGGCACTTTCAGCTCCTTGGCTCCAAGTCTGTAAGCAAAATAGCCTCAGCTGCCCTCAGGCAGTTTTACAAAAGCATCTCAGGGACAGGCTAGAAACTGGCAGAGGGCCACTCAGGGATGGTCAAGGGGATCCAAGGAGATCCATAGGGAACACCAAGTGTTTCCAGCCCTACATGTATCACAATGCAAAAACGGGAGTGCCAATACTTTAGGAATAAAATTTGAATCAGTTCAAATTTACTCTTCAATTTTAGTTACTCATAGATATTGGTGCTTTAACACATAGTAGGTGTTAGGTGCCATCCTCCTCATCTGATTGCCATACCCCATCGAGTAATAACAACATAGTTAATATCTAATTAGATTAGACACTAATTCCTTTTTATTTTAAAGAAGAGTAATTGCAATCTATCTGTGCCTTCATCCAAACTTATTTTCCTTATATCGTAATTGTATGTACAAACTGGCACAAGTAATGATAGAAGAAAAAGAAGAGAAATCATTCCAAGGTTAGCACATATCACAGGCTTATTAACATCTTCAGGTCAAAAAGACCTCTTTTTTAATTTTTAATTTTATTTTTTATTGGTGTTCAATTTGCCAACATATAGAATAACACCCAGTGCTCATCCCATCAAGTGTCCCCTTCAGTGCCCGTCACCCAGTCACCCCCACCCTCCCGCCCACCTCCCTTTCTGCCACCCCTTGTTCGTTTCCCAGAGTTAGGAGTCTCTCATGTTCTGTCTCCCTTTCTGATACTTCTAAGTAAGACGGCAGGAGCTAACTTTTTCTGACTGTGTTCAGCTCTTGAGCATGACCCAGGCCACCCTGGAACAATAGAGGTGAAGAGAGGGCTCTCTCTTACCAATTCCCTGACCTCACAGGTGTCGCATGGGCCATTAAACCCACTCCCAGGCTTTTCAAAGCCTCTCCCCAACTCATTCCTAAGGCACAAAAAAGGCTGAGCAGTGAGGTAGTGACTTTGTATTTGGCGGCCTGAAGTCTTTCTCTTCTGAGCCTCTTTTTGCCCCCTCTGCAACAACCTGTGAATCTATTGCCTTTGTGACTATGCTCCTACGAAAAAGAGAAGGCAACTGAATTTTAACCATGTTTAACCTCTATGGTGTCATGTGTGAAATTGTTAAACAGATACTTTCTCAACTTCTGTAGTCAGTGTTGACCTAGGCCACATGCATCATGCACGATACTCATGTTTTAGCCAATACGAAAATTGTTACCACCCCAGCTAGTGATGACTCTTCTTGTCAATGTTTGTGGAATATAATATGACTGCTCTCTGAGAACTTTCTTTCTTTCTCTTCTTTCTTTCTTTCCCTGTTTTTTTCCCTCCTTCTTTCCCTCCTTTCCTTCTTATCCATCCACCATCTATCCAAGAAAGAGATGAGGGAGGAGGAGTGGGGGGGAGAAGACAGAGAAAGAGAAGAGAGAGATCATGTCAAGGTTAAGAAGTAAAGCAGGCTGAAAGTATTATATAGAACAAATTAGAGGAGTTAATTCTCTATAGAAATCAACTGGTAGAGAAATTTGAGCATGTAGATATAACAGAAAAAGACTACCCTGGAAATAGTAATGAGGGCTTTTAAATAAGACAAATCCCAACGTAGGTGGCCTGCTAAAAACTATCACAGTCGTAGAAGAGATTATAAGAGGATTCCAGATTGAAGCATACTATGTATCCTCATTTACACTGACTAAGGGGGTCTCATAAACTCCTTAGTAAAAAAAAGGAATTAAAAGTCAATTTTAGAACTCCACTATACTAGGATGCTAGAACCCCACATACATACATTTGTATTTAGTTGTGATAAAACATATGAACGTGTGAATGTGTGTATGTATGTATGTGTGAACTGCAAAAGATTTTTATGGAAAGAGGTATGGCTAGCCATGACACGACATCACAATCACTTTAATTATATTCTTAACAGATACCCATACCCATACCCATAATTAAAACAAAAACAAGGGATCCCTGGGTGGCGCAGCGGTTTGGCGCCTGCCTTTGGCCCAGGGCACGATCCTGGAGACCCGGGATCGAATCCCACGTCAGGCTCCCGGTGCATGGAGCCTGCTTCTCCCTCTGCCTATGTCTCTGCCTCTCTCTCTCTCTCTGTGTGACTATCATAAATAAATGAAAAAAAAAATTAAAAAAATAAATAAATAAAAAATAAAACAAAAACAAAAATCATGCACAGAAAACAAAACCAAGGGATACCTGATTGCTTCATGGGGTTGACTCCAAACTCCCTTGGGGAAATCCAGTGGCTGGGCTACTAGCCTTGGTCATACACTGATTCTTTAGATTTGGCCATTTGGGCCTAAGCAGGCTAGGATCAAACTCCTGTGGAAGACTTGCTTTCTTTGCTTCTACTTCAAATATGAATTCTGAACGTCAGCACTCTTTGAGTCAAGGAAAGGACACCATCTAGCAACAAACAGTGGAAGAAAGCAGAGAAAACCAAGAAAGTGTTTGGCCCGAGGAATAGGGCAGGACTGGTTGAATTCCCTTCCTCTGTATTTTTTGGGTTGGCTGGGAGAGGAGCTCAAGGGAGCTCCATTGGCTCTTCTCATGCAGCTGGGGGAAGAGCTAGCCAGGGTTATGTAACATCCATTCGATAAAAGCCCAGTTCAGTTATATGAAGCCAGAAATATAATGTGTCTGAAAAGTGTTTTCTTTCCATAAAACCAAATGAATTGGAATCCCTTCTCTTAATCAAGAACATCTTTTGTTCCTACAGAGAAATGAAAAATTCCTTACACGGATCTTACTCTCAAATTGTTCTTGAAGAAATATTAAAATTCTAAAATATACACAGAAACAACTATTCTCTCTCTCTTTTCTTTTTCTTTTCTTTCTTTCTTTCTTTCTTTCTTTCTTTCTTTCTTTCTTTCTTTCTTTCTTTCTTTCTTCCTTTCTTTCTCTTCTTATTCTGCTATTGAAACAAATGTTTGGGACTTCCAAAGGTTTAGTATGTCAGCTCCAAGTCTAGTAGACCACTATTAAGTTTATTTTCTCAGTGGCTTTCCTCCGTCTACATGTACAGCGCCTACACATTCCTGTTTTCATCTACCTGGCTCTCTTCGGGACTGACCGATTGGTCCATGGATGGAAATATTCCCCAAACTGGGCACATCAGAGTCCCTTTTCAGGAATTGAATCTCTTTCTATCTCTTCTCTGGTCAGGAACTATTAGGCATGATTGAGTAGCTGGGATGCATTCCACATATTTACCATAGTGAGAAATCCAAGAAAATAAAACTGACCTCCTTACCCCTATGAAATAGAGCTGGAAGTAAGGAGAATGTCCTGAGAATATTATAATAAACAGAAGGACCTTTCAGTGTCTGGTTTAGCCCTGAGGCTCGTTCAACAACTGTTCTTCCAAAGTCTTGGTTGTTTGGTATTTTTCTAAGTTTTGAGTATTAAATGAATAGCTTTCCAATAAAACTTCTCCTTTTGCTTAACCTAGGTCAATGTGGGTTTCTCTCACATGTATCTGATAGAGTCCTGACTATTATTATGTCAAGAGCTTCATTTGTTCCATTTTTTTTTTTGCATAAAAAACCTGCTGTATCAGTTCTAAATGGGGCTCCAACTTCAAATTCTATACTGGGAACTCTAGTTGATTAGGCCAGCACACATAAGGGGCCCCTTTTTTCTGGTTAGCGTGAGTAACCTAGAACAAAACTGGTGCCAAGTTGCAGACTTTGCCTACTCCACTCAAACTCATATCCTGCCTCATACCATGTGACTGAGACTGCCGGTTGCCTACTCCAGTTTACATTTTCCTTCTAATGGAAACTCTGAATCTTAGTTGGAGATAAGTTGGCTGGGAAAAAAAGTCTTCATTTTCTAATTTTCCTTGCAGCTAGGTATGGGTTGTAATCAAGGTGACTGAGAATTCAGCAGAAGGGTTTTTTTGTTTTTTTTTTTTAATTTGTTTGTTTTTGTTTTTACAGATTCTGAAAACTTTCCTTAAGGGGCAGCTGGCATGTGCTCTTTGCCACCTTCCTTTTTCAGGTCTCCTTTTCAGTTGGTTGTTATAGTCTGGCTGGAATTTGACCAGTTTCCTTGGACTATGGGGTAGAAAGCATGAGCTGAGATTCATGGAACCCAGGTTTATGGCATCATGGAGCCCCAGACCAGCCCTGGAACACTTATCATCAGGCATTTAAAAAAAAATTCTTTTTTACTTGATGTAGAAATAAATTATCTTGTTTAAATCACTACTATTGTTTTTATATGCACCCAAACTAATTCTAAATGATGAACCATTCCACTTGAAGAAAATTGCAATGAGATCACATCTACTGGCAAGAAGGCCCCCAAAAGAAGGGAACTCAGTGATTAGACTGCCACAGATAGACATCATAATTGAGCCCACTAGGGTTAGGTCCCAATACTGTGCTCTAAGCCTTGAATAAAATTAGACGAGGGTTCTCCTTCACTGTAAGTGGATTTGAAGGCAGGCTGATGAAAGAGGCTTGAGTTCTCACTAAAGCCACATATTTATGTTTATGTATAGTAAAGAGTACCAAATAATTTCATAAATGGGTCCAGTCATTCCCAACAAATACTCATTTCTTAATAATGTTCAGGGTCATCTTCTAAAATTGCCATCTGAACATTGTCACCTCCCTGCTAAAAGCCTTTCAAGGACTAGAAGCTCTAATCATATTTAGCAAAGATTGTATCCATCTGTTTACTCACTTATTTGGGGTTTCTGTTTGTTTGTTTTGTTCTTCCAGTACTTTCTACAAGCTCTGTGAAGGTGGAAACCACACCTTCTTTATTGTCAGCGCTACCTTCAATTCGTCAAAAAGATCAAGCCAGGCAGCACTTTAGATAGCCTCTTGTTTTAAGGGTCCTATTTGTAGGGAGTGGGTGTCATGATGTGTTCCATTCAACAGAGAGAGTTCTATGACACCCCCATGACCTGTAACCTTGTATAAGCTGCACCCTGTGAGTGGAAGAAACAGTGACTATGATGGAATTTCACTCTTACCAGTTGACTGATAAATCTCAAAATGGAAATTTTCCTCGGTGAGCTTGATCTAATGGAATGAACTCTTGAAAGAGATTAAAACCAAACCAAACCAAACCAAACCAAACCAAACCAAAAACAAAACATCAGCAGATTCACTCCAACTGGCCTGGAAGGAAGAGAGCAAACATCTATGTTTGGAGTCACTATGGGAGCCCCGTGGCAGAGAGCCGCAGGTGGCCTTGGGTCACCCACCAACAGGCAGGAAAAAAATGGGTACCTCCGTCTCACAGCTGCAAGGAGGAGATTTCTTCCAACAGTCCGAATAAACCTTGAGCTCCAAATGATAAGGGCATCATGGCCAGCACCTGGAATGCAAGTCCATGAGACCCTGAGCAGAGGGTCCAGGGAAGTCATGCCCAGACTCCCAGTCCGTGGAGAATTTGAGATGAACAACTGGTGTTTTTTTAAGCCTCTAAGCTTGTGGCAACATTGTCATACAGCAATGGAAGATGAATATAAGCACTTTCACATATTTCATTATCGTAGTGATACACAGAGTTATGTTCTATCCTGGCATCTGCAGATAATGAAGCAGAATTCAGAAACTTTAAGCACCCTCTCAGGTTTATCCACCTAGGAAGTGCATAGAATAAATTTGAAAAAGGCCTTAATGGGAATGCAAATACCTACCTCCGGCCTGCAGGTGATGGAGCTGACAGGGAGCTGAGAAGTGCAAACCCCGGCACACGGGGGCGTGCTTGGCCCTGGCCCACTGGCGGTGTTGCTTGAGTCTCTTCATTCCAATCAAAGTATAATAACCTAAGCTAAATCTTTTTAACATAACAAATTTATTTATTTATTTTATTTGACAAAGAGAGAGAGAGCGCGAGCGCGCGCACCATGGGGGGTGGGCAGCAGGCAGAGAAGGAGAGGGAGAAGCAGAGCCCATGTGGGGCTGGACCCCAGGACCCCTCAATGAAGACCTGAGCCCAAGGCAGGCGCTTCACCGACTGAGCCACCCAAGCACCCCAATCTTCTTAAGGTTTGATCACTTAGTGATCAACTATCACAGCTCTGTTGGTGCTTTCTAGGCTGATAGATGTGTATTTATTTGTACTTTTGTCTTTCCACTCCTATTTTCATTTTCCCATTATTTTATTGGATATGTTGTTGTTGTTGTTGTTGTTGTTATTTTTTAAATGTCTCCCAATCCTGCATGAGGAAGAAAGGAAGGAGGGGCGCCTGGGTGGCTCACTCGGTTGAGCATCTCTGGTGGGGGAGCCTGGCCCTGCATCCGCTCAGTACATACGGAGTCTGCTTCTCCCTCTCCCTCCTCCTCTGCTTCTCCCCCTACTCCCTCTCAATAAATAATAAAATAAAATAAAATAAAATAAAATAAAATAAAATAAAATAAAATAAAACAAAACAAAACAAAACAAAACAAAACAAAAAGAAGGAAGAGGAGGAAGGAAGAAAAAGGGAGAGTGAAGGTCGGGTGGGAAGATGGAGTGAAAGAAAGTACAGATGAGAGGAAGAAAGACTAAGATAAGCAGAAAGAAAAAAGATAGAAAGTACAGCTTGATGCCCTGCCCCCGGGGAAACTGACTCAGAGAGGTTAAAGGACTTGCCTAAAGTCACTTCCCAAGATAGAATGCCGAGTTCCTGAGTCTCTGGGCCTTACAATATATGCATTGTTCTTTTTTTTTTTTTTTTTCTTCAGGCTGACATAAATATTTGATTCTTCTCATCCCAGGACTTTTCTATTTTTAAAGCAGTTTGTACACTTTCCTTGGGCACATCATGAGTCAAGTACCTATTTCACCTTCTCTCAATGGAAGAGTCACCAGCGCCCCTCTGTTACCAATTAGGCTCTGTAGTAGGTTTGGCTCTTTTTGCTTTGCTAATAGGAGGCCGATTAAGATAAAACATGATGGATTTGGAAGAGCTTTAATCCACATATGCTCCGGAAATCACATTTTAATTTCAGGATAAAACCAATGCCAAGAAACAAAATATAATTTTAGAAAAGAGAAAAGAACAACAAGTTAGAAGGTAACAGAAGAGAGGAGGAAGGTTATAAAACAAAGGTTTTTTTTTTCACGGTAAATCTTCAAATCCAGTTGTATTTATACTGCATTTTTGCAAGTCCTAAACAGTTCCTGTTTGTGACTCATTTATTATGGATGCAGTTTGATTTGTTCTGTGCTTTGGACCATATGGGCTATCAGAGTATCTAGAACATGCTGATCCATCCCACTTGTCATTATTTTTTTGTACATTTTGAGATGGGGTTGCTTGGTTCAAATTTTTTTTTTCTTTAGGGATCAAGATTTTTTTTTCCCAAAGTTTTGATACGCAACACCACTCACAGTTCATTGAGGAGAGAGGTTATGCTTGGAGTGAGAATAAATGCTAAGACCTGACCCAGAGTGCTCCCCCTCACAGCCATAGCCATTCAATCCTTTCAGTTGCTCCCATCAAAAAATACTGGAGTCATCCTTAACTCCTTTCTTTCCTCCATACCCCACGAATAACCTATAACCTCGGAGCAGATCTAGTAGCTCTGCTTTCAAAATAATTCCAGAACCTGACCTTCTACGCCAGCTCTGCTGCTACCACTCTATTTTAAGACACCATTTTCTCAGCTGCTTCCTTTGTTCCCTTTCCTCTAATATCCACTCTCAACCTAGAAGCCAGGTTGATTCTGTTGAAATATTATCCCCAAACTCAAATGTCACCTCCCTAAAATCTTCTCAGTCCATTGTATTTAAATTTGCCAACTGCTACCCTAACCTCCTCCAGAATGAAGCTTCCCAGCACAGGATTTTTTTTTTTTTTTTTTTTGGCATGTGTTTATTTTACTCACTGATGTGCTCCAAGTACTGCGAAGAATACCAGGTACAGAGTAGTCAGTATGTGCTGAATATTTGTTCAAGGAATGGAAGAATGATTTTTGAATTGAGCCTCCTCAGAGGAAGTGATCAGATCTCTTATCAACCTTGGTTGGTTTTAAAGTTTCTGCTGACATTTGGGTATTATTTTATTATACCAACAAATAAGCTAATGTAGCACAAAGGTGAGGAAAATGCAATTAATGGGTTACTGTTGGAATGTAGCAGACACAAAAGAAAGTGTTTGCAGGAAATGAGGCTGGAGATACAAAGATCAGAAAGTGAATTCTCCAATATGCTCTGCTAAAAAGTCTGGATTTTATCCTGAAATGAGTACAATGTGACCACTGCTAGGGTTCAAGGGATTTGGGGCTCATAAAGAAAGAAACATGCCTGTGAGAAGCAGGAACACACAGCAAGCTTTATTGGGCAGCACTTGCACAGGCTGCATGAGAGGGGAAGTCTCCCAGAATGAGCCTGTCCAGGGGCTTCTGAGCAAAGAGGCCCATAAGTCCTCAATGTACATAGTAAGTTTTAAAAAAAATGGTAGTTGTTACTAATTTGTTAAAGGCAACGGAGAGCTTTGGGGGGGACATTTCAATTGGGAGGATGCCTGGCAGCCGTGTGGGTGATCAGTACGGTTCCAGTAACTGTGGCAGACACAGTGAGTAACATCTTGTAGGAAACTATATGGAAGGCCAAAGATCGTAGAATAGCAGTAACAAAATTATGGACTTAAGGAATATTATGGAAAAAATGGACAACTTCATCACTGGATAAATGTGGTGGTTGGATGTAGTCTATGAACTGACAAAATGGATGGGATGTGATAGTTTGCCAAGGCAGGAAAAAAAAAAAAGAAGATAAACAAATTTCAAGGTAGGAGAAAGATGGTGAGTTCAATTTGGGACATAACAGTTTGACATGTTATATATAGGACATCCAAATCAAGAAGTTTTGTTTTTCTTGAACTCTCCATTAGCTGCATGGATCTGGAGTAGACCAGGGTTGGAGACTGAGACGTTGGAGTATTAACATTAAATGGTAATTAAAATCCTATAAGTGAATGAGATTTTCCCTATGGGAGAAAAAGGAGGAAAATTAAGAGTACTCGATGCCATAACAATCGTATGAGGAAGGAATTTGGAGAAGAAAGATGATAAATAACAGAGAGGTCCCGTAAGGTAAGAGCTGAAACATGCCTACTGTTTTTTAGCAACTAGGAAGATGTTTGTAGGATTTGATTTAATGGAGATAAAGAAGCACAGATACAGTGTGTGAGTCGGTCTTAGGAAACGAGGAAGTGGAGGTAAGTACCTATTGGTCTTTGGAGCAACGTGGTTCTAAGAAGAAAAGGAAAAATAAGGTGATCACTAGGAGATAAAGAGACAAGACGGGAGATGCTGAAAGAAAAAGAGACGTTAAAGATACAGAAGAGAGGAAATACACTTGATTTAAGTGAGGGTCCCCCAAAAATGGACAGATGTGATTTTTTAAAAAAGATTTTATTTATTTATTCATGGGAGACACAGAGGGTGAGGCAGAGACACAGGCAGAGGGAGAAGCAGGCTCCATGCAGGGAGCCCGATGTGGGACTTCATCCAGGGTCTCCAGGATCAGGCCCTGGGCTGCAGGCGGCGCTAAACCGCTGAGCTCCCCCCCCCCCCCCCGCCCCACCCGGTCTGCCCTAGTCTTAACTTCTTAGAAGAATTTTTCTCCTTCACCAGTAAACTTGAATCATGAAATCTAAGGATTTTCAACAGGTAAAAATGGATCCAAAGATACTAAAACGGTGCACAAAATTATATTTTATTTCCCTTCATTCTTTCCAAGTTTTAAAATTCTAAATAGAAGCACCACCCGGGCTGCCCTGACAGATGTGATTTAAAGAACAGATGGAAGGATTGACATTCAAGATGCAGGACAACCACTTAGCTAACACAGAAAGAGAAAGGATAAGTCTAACTCTGACTATATTTACACTTGTTTGTGTCATACGGAGAGACAGGAAGCGGAGAATGTTCTTGCGTGATGGTCTCTATTTTCTTTTTTTTTTTTTTAGTTTAAATTCAATTAATTAACAGAGAGCGCATTACTCGTTTTGGAAGTAGAGCTCCGTGGTTCATCAGTTGTATATCACGCCCAGGGCACACACGACGTAGTCAGAGTGGTCTCTGCTTCCTTACGAAAGTGGAGTTCACTTGCTGAGTGTGATGGAGAAAGTCGGACTGAACGTTTGAAAACATCATTGTGGGGAATGAGAGAAACAGCAGACCTAAAGCTTTGCTGTGAGGTGTTAATAGCTCAGCTGGAGGGGCAGACCTTCCATCGGTAGTGGCATCAGCTCTGGTGGTTGTGGCATTTGTTTTCAGTAGTGCTTGGCAGCCAGATACAACAGTGGAAGGGGAGTAACTGGTCGACCTAGGACCAGAGTGTTGCTAAATAGACGCAGAAGAAGAATAAAGGACAAGGATACTGACATTAAGGCAAGAGGGTTTCTCAAGTACTAAATCCTAAACTGCAGGTGGACCAGCATTGATAGTGGTCATTGGGTGCTTGCTCTTAGCAAGGAGAAATGCTGTGTGTTTTCCCTAATTTATTTCTTTATTCTTATATTGACTACATGACATGAGTATGACTACTGTCATTTATGAATGAGGAAAACGAAGCCGAGCTGGATAATTGGATGAAATCAGGAGAAGGATGAGAAATTAAGCTAAATTAAAGGACCAAGGATGGTAGTCCTTAATGAGATTGAGGAGGATCGCCTGTGGACCAACATGTTGAGGGAGAAGAAATTTTTGGATATGGTGGAAGAGAGTGGCAATCCAGAAGAGGTACATCCAAAGCTGGAAGAATTTTGAATGTGCTTTGGTCCGGGGTGTCCGTCTAGAGGTATACGGACAATGAGGTTGAGGTGTTGGAGACATTATCCGCACAGAAGACACGGTCATCCAAGACGCAGCAGAAATAGGGCTGAGGCGCTGAGCTGATAACTGGTCTTCTCCAGGCTTTGGTCAATCCTCAGTCTGAGGACTGGGGGGCACGGTGGGGGGGGGGTCAGGAGCAGCAGCCGCCCGTGAGAAGGAAGCAGGATCCTACTAGATGTTCTGAGTTTCAACGAGAAGTTAAGCTTTAAAAACAGTAACAGGAACTTTAATTCTTCGGGCTCTTCTTCCTCCACCCACACCCACCCCCCATCCCCGGATCCCCACCAGAATTTGTCCCTCCTGCTCTTTGATCTGTGTTACTTCAAGTCTGAGTGGAGCTTCCTGCAGTCCTCCCTTCCATCTCTCCCAGCCCCATACCCAGAATCCAACGCATTACCACACTCTCTGTAAACTGAGGCCTGCATTTCCCTGCTCTAGCTGCAGTTTGGATGCTTCTTTCAAGACAAGGGTGGACTGGAGAGGGGGACTGGAGTTTAGGCAAACCTGTATCTTCTCCTCTCCCGGGAAAAGCCCCACCTCCTGTGCTGGGGTTCCCTGGCCTCACATTTCCCAGTAATGCTCGGGGCTGAACCTGAGCAGACTGTGGCTTGAGGGTACAGGTGAACTGTCACTTTTCAAGATTCTGAACTAAATGTTAAAGGGATTTTATTATGAACCTCTGAGAAAATGTCCACTCAGATTAGCTGGGTGCCAGGACCTGACCGTGAGGTACAAGCGACCTGCTCTCTCCACAGCCCCAAGACCCCACCGGCTCCTTGAGGCGCCTCATCAGACGCTCAGCTCCTATTCAGCTCATCATCAAGTGAAACCTTTAGGACTTGATTCCCCCCCCACACTCCCACTGCCCCCTCTCCCCAGGCCAATAGCCATTACTTCCCTTGTTCCTGTGTAGTTCCTGGAACTTTAATCTAGACAGATGCTTGCTTTTTCTTATTGATTCTATCATTTTGGTCCCAGTCTATCATCCTAGACTGTTTTCCATTTTTAATTTTTCTCATCTAAAATATCAGTTATTTCTCTCAGCACTGTCTTATTTTTTTTCTTAAAGATTTTATTTATTCGTTTGAGACAGAGAGCGAGAGATTGAGCATGAGCAGGGAGGGAGTGAGCAGAAGGAGAGGGGGAGCAGAGCCCCCGCTGAGCCAGAGCCTGACAAAGGTGGCTCTGGGGCTTAAGGGGGGCTCGATCCAGGCCCCGGAGATCATGACCTGAACCAAAGGCAGGCACTTGACCGGCTGAACCACCCAGGTGCCCCATCACTGTCTTATTTTTTTTCAAATTTAGGTAAGCGTGCTTTCTTTAGCTTCATCTAAGCCCTTGAGATGGAGTAACAGTAAAGAATCAAGGACGCCCACCTTGGTGCACCATCGGAGGACCCGCAGGCTGACTGGATAATCTGATTACTACTCCTTACGCAGAGTTGCTCAGCCAGATACACAGCCATCCCACTCTAGCTGCTTTTGTAAATTTTGTTCATAAAAAAATTCACAGAAATCCTTTATTAAATTCAAGATATGGTCTATGAAATTTCCCTAATTTATTACTTTAAAAACTCTGAGAAAACAAAAAACCTCCTAAACCACCGCCTAAGCCGCCTCCCACCTCTTGCAACCAACCAACCAACCAACCAACCAACCGAATGAATAAACATGACAGGAAAGTGCAATTTTTAAAAAAGATTTTATTTATTTATTCAAGAGAGACATTAGAGAGGCAGAGACACAGACAGAGGGAGAAGCAGGCTCCCTGTGGGGAGTCCGATGCGGGACTCGATCTCAGGACCCTGGGGTCAGGCTCTGAGCCCAAGGGAGATGCTCTACCGCTGAGCCCCCCAGAGACCCCGGAAAGTGCAGTTTTTCAGGCATAGCCAGGTGTCTGAGCCTGGGGGAGATTCCAGGTGGCCTGTACAGTCTCCTTTGACAGGGACATCTAGCCTTGCTACTTTATCAATAGCTTGATACTAGTTTTAGAATTTTGTCAGATATAAATACACAAGTTTAGTGCAGTCTTCAGAATTTACCTTTGTTTCCCACGGTAGGCCCTGTTATTTAAGAAAAAAAAAAGTTTTGAAAATAAAGGAATTAAAAAAAATGAGCAGTTTGGAGTCGGTGATAAAAGGTAATTCATTGTTTAAAACAATGTACAATAGATATGAGAAAATTGCTTGATTTTCTGATCCTTGTGATCAGAAATGATTTTATGATTTAGGGTCTGACTTGAAAGCAAGCATTTCTCTCTTTTATATTTAGGAGGAACTGTGAAGTTAGGAGATTTTTACTGGCTTTCTGAGTTTCTATTGGGCAGAAAACAACTTCTATATTTATCATTGGGTCTATACTATTCATATTACATTAGGTTTCTGTTTTTAGACATCAAATGAGGATGACGTCAATGACAGAGACAATTTAGCCCTATTTTTGCTGAATATGCTAAGCACAAGATGCTTCCTATCAGCAACTACATGCATTAATAAAACATCTAATTTTTAAAAGCAGAGCTGAATGTGTGCCAATACGTGAAAGATGGAGCTACAAAATATAAGAGTATAACTGTTTTCATTAAATAGGACTGCATATGGGGGGCTGCCACTACATGTATTCGTAAAAAGAAAAACAAACATAAAAAAAGAAAAAATATGCTTAATACAAAATAATATTTAGTAGACCTGAATTATTTATTGGTAAATTTTTTCTACTAGGTTGTCGTAAGCAGTTTTCTTTCTTGTCGATGATTTATCTTCATGATTCAAACACTGGCTCACAAGGTGTTTGAGGAGGAGATAGGGCATCCTTAAACTGGTGTTAGTAATATGATTATACTTCATATTTTAAACTTTATATTAAATATGTATTTTATGGGAGCACCTGGGTGGCTCAGTGGTTGAGCGCAGGCCTTCAGCTCAGGGCCTGATCCTGGGATTCAGAATCGAGTCCCACGCTAGATCACACTTACTTTCACACTCTGTATTTTACATTTTTAAAAGGACTGTTGCACCCATTTTTCATTTTACCTGTAATTTATTTCCAGAGTAACCTATACAAAAGGGGAAATTCATAAATTGCATGTCAGTTTTGGGCAAAAAATAGGCAATACTGCCTATTGAATAGGCAGTACTGCCTAAAAGTTGAGACGCTTAACCCCGGGGGTTAGGGAGGGAGCGATCTAGGTTGGTCCCAGCTAGAAAGGCCGGTTAGGGTGAGCCAGCCTTACTGAATGTGTTTTCATAGAGAAGGAGACAGGGGCATAAATAAAGGAGAAAGTAAAAAAATAAATAAATAAAAATAAAAAATAAATAAATAAATAAAAAATTGTCTTGTTGAGAATTAGGGAGCCATGCGGGCATTTGAGAGAGACCTGAAGGAGGTGTTGGGAGAGGCTGAGAGGGCGACTGCGTGGTGCGCGTCCACCCGCTTCTCGCAGCGGTTAGCGGGCCCTGGAGTTGACGGCTGGTGGCGGGGCGCAGGCTGCCCTCCTTGTCCCGCAGGCCGGGAAGTGCCTGTCCTTGGCTGCAAGGGGTTACATGCCGCAGCCCAAGGCGCCCCCCCGCAACGTGACACCCGTCCCGGGTGCCCCCCCTGCGCCCCGGGCCGCGCACCTGCAGCCCCCGGCTGGCTCCCGGGGCGCGCACCTGCAGCCCCCGTCTGGCTCCCGGGCCGCGCACCTGCAGCCCCCGGCTGGCTCCCCGGGCCGCGCACCTGCAGCCCCCGGCTGGCTCCCGGGCCGCGCACCTGCAGCCCCCGTCTGGCTCCCGGGCCGCGCACCTGCAGCCCCCGGCTGGATCCCCGGGCCGCGCATCTGCAGCCGCCGCCTCCCACCCTCTTGCCAAGGCCCGGGCCTCAAAGCTGCCCTGAACGCAGGGGACCGAGGCCGTGGCCTTGATCGCGCAGTGGTCCCATCGCACCTGTGCCTCCCAGCGCCAGCGCCTGTGTGTCGGCGCCTCCTCGAGGCTGCGTACCTCTGTGTGTCTGTCTGTCCCGGGTCCCGCATCGCTGGTTAAACGTGGCCAGCGGGGTTCGGCCTCCGTAGCGGCCTCGTCCCTGAGCCCCCCCGGGCCCCCCGGCCTCAGGCGGTTTGCTGGCGGGTCAGCCTTGGGTGGGAGCCCCGCGGTTCGTCCACTGTAATCAGGACCCGGCCTGGCTCTGCTCCGGGCTCGGGCTCGTCTCCACCGCCTCAGGACAGGACCCCGAGGGCGGCTGCCTCCGGGATTCCCTGGGCGGTGGCCTGGTCCCCCACACCCGCCGGAGGACACCCACCGTGGGCCGCGCCCCGGGTGACCCTCCGCGCCCTCCACGCTCCGGCGGCCCCGCGGCCCTGCGGGCTCCGGTACCTTGAGCCGAGGCTGATTTCACACCGGAAACCTGGGCCCCTGCTCGGCGGAGCTTCTCCGCATCCTCGGCCAAAGGCCACCGTCCGCGGCCCCCAGGAGGGTCCCCGAGGAGGGAGGGTCCCGTGGAGGATCCCCGTGGAGGGTCCCGGAGGAGGGTCCCCGAGGAGGGAGGGTCCCCGAGGAAGACCCCGAGGAGGGTCCCCGGGGGCGCCCCGCTGCCCACCCTGCAACCTTCCCGGACGCATCCCTTGTCCTCAAGATGAAGTGCAAGGCCCGTGCCCCGCAGAGGAGGCCGCTTGTCACCTGGGCTCAGCCCACACGTCTCCCAGGTGTCGCCTGGGGACGCGAAGCTGCTTGGGATCCCCCGGCAGCAGGTGCCTTGTCACCCCAGGGGTGGGGTGACACCCCAGGGGGGCCCTCCTGCGCTCCCTGAGGCCGCAAACCCCCCGCTCACCTCGTTTTCCTGGCAAAGAACTACTGGCGTGGGATCCCTGTGTGGCGCAGTAGTTTGGCGCCTGCCTTTGGCCCAGGGCGCGATCCTGGAGACCCGGGATCGAATCCCACGTCGGGCTCCCGGTGCATGGAGCCTGCTTCTCCCTCTGCCTATGTCTCTGCCTCTCTCTCTCTCTCTGTGACTATCATAAATAAATAAATAAATTAATTAATTAATTAAAAAAAAAAAAAGAACTACTGGCGCTTGAGCGTTTGGGTCACCTAGTGGGGGTGATGCATTCATTCTGTGTAGATGGTGCCACTGTTCAAAGAGCTTAGAGGACTTTGTTGAAGATTTTATTTATTTTCTTGACAGAGAGAGAGAGAGAGAGGAGAGCGCACCGGTAGGCAGAGGGCGGGGGGAGAAGCAGCCCCCCCAGCAGGGAGCCCACCTGGGGCTCGATCCCAGGACCCAGGGATCAGGACCCAAGCAGAGGGCACAGGCTTGCCCCCAGCCCCGGGCGCCCCGTACATTATGTTCCCAAGGCTGCACACTTACTCTAGGCTGGAACGAAATACTTATTGTTACTTTTATTTTGGGGCGTCTGGCGGTCCTTGGGTCTCCACCTCTACATGCCTGGAATTTTCTGAAATAACATTTCTCTTTTCAAAGCCTCCCCCCACCCTGACCCCCGGCTGCCAGACTGTGTGGGACCCACGGGCAGAATGGAAGCGGGGGCCCCCTGAACCTCGGGCCAGGCGTAGGGGCCAGCACACACCCCCTCCTTGGAGGAGCCCGACAGCTGGGCTTCTCTGGTTTGGAAGATGGGAAGGACACCCCCACCGTGACCCCAGCAGGTGCCCAAGCCCAGGGAACCAAGGCGGGGTGCACGGGCCAGGTCGGGGGGCCGGGCAGCCGAGCGTGGCCGGGGCTGCCTCTTCAGCCGCAAGTCTAAGCCTCAACCTTCCTGTCTGGAAAGCGGGGGTACTCGGTGGGGTGCAGGGAGGGGATGATGGTGAGCTCCCGCTGTGTACAGCGCACACCAAAGGGGCCATGGCTTCCTGTCATCACTTTGGGGGTCCCCAGGGCGGACCACTGGCGGGGGTCGCCTTAGTCACCCCATTTCATAGAATGACATCCCCCCTGGTGTGGTCACTGTGAGGAGCCAGAGAGGGGGAAAGGAGCAGTGGGAGCCAAGCCCCAGGGATCCCACTCGGCCCCCAGAAGCGCGGTGTGGCCGGCCCTCTGTGGCTCGCCCTGGGGGGCTGACAGCTGAGCTCCTTCTGTGCCTTGGGCCCACCCAGGGCCCCATCTTGAGCCAAGAGCCTGGGGGGGTGCAGCTGGCCCTGGGGCCCTCCTGACCATCCTGCTGGGTGGGCCTCCAGCACACCCTGCCGCTGACCTGCTAGCCCCCCATGGGTGCCAGGAGGAGGTAAATGCAAGCCCAGCCTCAGTCCGGCGACCCCAGCCTGCTTCCTAGCGCTCTCTCCCACTCGCTTTATCCAGCCTGTTGCAGCTTGGAGCCTGGTGCCTTTGACCTGTCTCCAACCTTTGCAAAACTGTGTCTGATAAAGACTAGAACTTAGAACATCCCTTAGCAACCGGCATCTGAGTTAATCAGAAAAAGAAAGTAAAAGAATATGTAATGAAATGTGTGTTATTTTCTTTCTTTGTTTTTTTAAAGATTTTATTTCTGTATCCATGAGAGACCCAGAGAGAGAGGCAGAGACATGGGCAGAGGGAGAAGCAGGCTCCCTGCAGGGGGGCCCATGTGGACTTGATCCCGGAACCCTGGGATCACTCCCTGAGCTCACCCACAGAACCACCCAGGAGTTCCAGGCATAATGATTTTTTTTAGGAAGCATTACAATTTGCTCACAAATTACTCAAGTTTATCATGCTTTTGTTTCTTTGGCATTGGACGTGCAACGCTTATTGCGTCACCTACAAAAATTTTATCAGAGCCTTACAGGAAATAAGCAAAGTGACTTCAAGACAAGTGCCTAACAATCCTTAAATTTATTAGGAGAAACTCAAGGATTCATGAAATTACGTGGCACAGGAAGAGAGCCTGACCAGTTGCTATGGGGTCTCTATAAACAGCTGAACGGGGCCACCCCCCCGCCACTTGTTGGAATCATATGAGACGCACACGAAGCATGATCTTTTTGCATGTCATTGCAATGAATAACAATTAACTGTAATAATTACTATAATATTCTCTTACAATAGAAGTGTTTCATTTTCTCACTGAATTACATTGGAGGTTTGGGGTTCCCAAGGCAAAAAGATGGTAGTTTTCTTGTTTAGCAGGCCCAATTAGAGCTAAAAATAAACCATTTTCATCTTTAAATGTACTGGCTTAGTAAGTGAACACTTACTCTCTTAGTTTCAAATAGAAAACAAAAGAATCAAAGTATCACTAAGATTGGCCCAGCCTGTGAAACGATGCTATGGACAGATGGTACCACATTCTTTGGGATTTCAAATTAAAATCAGTATGTCCTTGGTTTGTGTTTGGTTAATAATGGAAAGCACTTCCTAAACAATAATTAAAAAAAAAAGAAATCCATACTTTATTATCAGAACTAAGAAAAAGTTAGCACTCTGTCTCATGTCCCCCACCCCAATCCATCCAAAGCTTTGGGTCCAGATGTTATTTTGTATTTATTTTGCAATGTTTATTATGACCGTCCAAGCCCTTTATGCTTTAAAGATACATTGGTCAGTGTATTTATAGACAGCTTCTTGAAGTGAAGAAAATTTACTGTGGGTGCGGGCGAAGCTATGCACAAGTGTGTGCGGCTGGGTTTCTCTAGCGTATTCTGTTATTTCTTTATACTTCCTGTCCTTGTGAGGACTCTTTTTGTTTCCTTTTCTTTCTTTTTCTTTTTTTTAAACTTAGAGGGTTTGACGTGATTTACCTACCCCGTGAGAAAGCTGGAGTTCCTGGAGTTATTATCTCACACAGGAAATGAAAGTCTCACGAGGTAGAATGGGTGGCGGGGCCTCCTTCCATTTGCTTACAAATCTGGCTCCTGTCAGCGGGGAGGCTGGAGACTGTACCAGGGCCTCCAGGATCCAGAAGTTGGTTGAGTTTTGGTAGAACCACTGGTGTGTTTTTAGCCAGGGTTGGTGCGGGTCTTTGGGCAAGGGGAGGGCGGGCCCCTAGGGTTTGTGCAGCCACGCTTCTTCAAGGTTGTACAGGCCCCGCGCTGGGAGACTAGAGGGTCCTCTTCCTTTTTTATTTATTTTATTTTATTTTATTTTATTTTATTTTATTTTATTTTATTTTATTTATTTATTTTTAAAGATTTTATTTATTTATTCATGAGAGACACAGAGAGAGAGAGAGGCAGAGACACAGGTGGAGGGAGAAGCAGGCTCCATGCAGGGAGCTCGATGTGGGACTTGATCCTGGGTCTCCAGGATCACTCCCTGGGCCAAAGGCAGGCGCTAAACCGCTGAGCCACCCAGGGATCCCCAGTCTTCTTCCTTTATGTGTTGCAGAATAATATTAACCTGTAGCCCCAGCATGAGGAAGTTCAACGGAGTTCTCATCTTTCCCGTTGTGACTATTTCAGTACCACTTTGGTAATATTGAACAGCACTTTTTCTTCCCCCCAAATTATCCTGTAATATAAAACAGCAATTTTTTTCCCCAAAGATTGTTTTCCCTACCTCTGCTGGCAGAGTCCCTCAGAGTGTGCTCAGTCTTCCTCTGGGGAAGGCCAGGGCTGAGTGTGTGGTGGGGAGGCCGGGGCCTTGAAAAACAGGAGCTGGGAAGGCGGTAGCGGTGAGGGCTTAGGAGGCACGGAGGACAGTTGTGCGTGAGGGCTGGTGTGGCATCTTCAGAGCCACAAGTGCAGCCCTTTGCAGTAAGATTGAAGCCTCATCGTGAAAATTAAAACATGTGGGTGGAGGCGCCTGGGTGGCTCAGTAGGTTAAGTCAGGGTCTCAGGGTCCTGAGATCCAGCCCTGCTCAGAGGGGGTCGGCTTCTCAGCGTCTCTCAAATAAATAAGTAAAATCTTAAATAAATAAATAAATAAATAAATAAATAAATAAATAAAATGGGATTCCACTTTTAATTATTTTCTTCTACGTTAGTAATGTTTTTTTTTTTTTTTTAAAGTTTTTATTTATTTATGATAGTCACAGAGAGAGAGAGAGAGGCAGAGACACAGGCAGAGGGAGAAGCAGGCTCCATGCACTGGGAGCCCGACGTGGGATTTGATCCTGGGTCTCCAGGATCGTGCCCTGGGCCAAAGGCAGGCACTAAACCACTGCGCCACCCAGGGATCCCTAGTAATGTTTTTGTTTTTGCATCTTAAGAAGGAATTTGGGAATGAATTTGTTTCCTGAAGCATTATTCCCAATTCACTTTTAACTTAGTGACTGAGTTTTGTATAGTTCTGCTGGCTAGTTCAGTGGTTCAGTCATGATTGCCTTTACAGATTAAAGATGTTTGCCTTCAAACTGATAATTTAATCACTCAATCTCTGCAAAGGGATACGTCTGTATTTTCACATTTTCTGATTCTGTTTTGGTCTCAAAACTAACACAGTTACGTAACTACAAAAGCAACCCTATGTCTTGTAATTTGTACAGACTTGAGAACATTAATATTTATTATGGACGCAAGGGTTGGTAAGGCAATTATTAGAAAACAACACAAGGCCTTTCACCTCTAAAGGCCTGATATAAAATTTTAGGAAAATATTTATGGAGCCCATACCTACGAAAATACTAAGTGTAATAATTGGGTAGCTCTTCTGGCCCCTTGAGGCACCGTCGTTGCTAATTTGCTATACAGTAAGGATGGCTGAATCTGTATTTTGATTATCTATTTATTTGATGACACCTCATTAACGGATGTTGAGACCCCAATGCCCATGGAGGTGTATTAGGAGGTGGTGTCTTTGGAAGGTGTTTAGGTCATGAAGTTGGAGCTGTCATGGATGGGATTGGTGCCCTTATAAACGAGGTTCCGGAAAGATCCCTAGCCCCTTGCACTGCGCAAGGACACAGAGAGAAGATGCCATCTATGAACCAGAAAGTGGGCCCTCACTAGGTACCAGATGTGCCTGCACTTGATCTTGGCCTTGCAGCCTCCAGAAGTGGTACCTATAAACTAGCCAGGCTCTGGTATTACATGGTAGGAGCCCGAACAGACAAACGGAGGGAGTAGCTCTACTGACTGGTTTTATATTCATTTCCCAAAGTGGCTTAGTTCCCAAAGTATTCAACCTGAAACAGATGATGCCTTTCCATAGCAATTTCTAAGTTTATTAATTTTTAATTATTCTTTGTCAATTTGGTCTTTATTTATGATCCAATTGACTGGTTGCTTTGGAGAATGGGACAGGTAGAGGCAAGGAAGCTCCTACTGGCCCGGAATTTCAAATTGCTTAGGATTGCAGAATGTCCATGATCCAACAATCTATTTTGAAGATTGCAGAAAGGATAATTTTCATAATAAATTTGGAAATCTGGAGACCTGGAACAGCACATTCCAATGATCTCTTCTATAAATAATACCATTGCGAATTCGATTGGATCATATGGATATACAGATTAAGCTTTATTCTCTTGGCCCTTTCACATGTTGTATATTAAGCTATGCTTTAAATATTCCATAATCAACAAGGGGAAATCTTGGTTTACCCCAATAATTCATTTCCTCCCCTCCCTTCCTAAAACCTCCAACATTCAAAAGGAGACTAGGATGGCAATCGAGAAAACTAGAATTCACTTGCGTGAAAGTGACTCCTTCCTAAGTGGATTCTGCTTGTCTATGTCTTTTTGGAATCATAAAGTATTCTCACTGCTGGTTTGGATCAAGCTAAAATCTATTTTCCTGTAGTATTCGGTGTGTCCTAAAGTGAGTTGTAACCATTTTTTTTTTTATCACAGGGAAAAAGATCAGTAGGAGCAAACTTAGTGATAGATGGGACCTGTTCTAAAAAGTCACCACATGAAGACATTTCCTTGGATGTTAAATATCAAGGGTTTTTAATTTTTTTGTTTTCCTAGTTTCCTTTTGTTTTGTTTTTATTAAAATACTGCTTTAAGAAGTGTATATAATATTCTTTCCCTTAGTTTCATATTAAGAGTAGAGGAACTTACTAAATGATTTCTTTTCCAACCTGTTCTTAGATTTATTTTTAAATCATTAGGTCATATTTTTTGTTCTCAAACCAGTCAACCAAAAAACATACATATGAAAAGTACAGGACCAAAGTAGGGAAAGAGGCCAAAGGCTAGGACAATTGACATTGCCACCAGGGAGAGCCAGTGCCTGAAGGCTAGGAGTGTGGCCTTTTTTTTTTTTTTTCTTCTTTTTTTCTCTTGGCTTAGCACTCTAGGGGAGAAGCAGTGAATGGTTATCACAGAGTAGCTATAGGGATGAAAGTAAGGGCCCTCATTCTTTTCACGATTAGAAATTTTTCTTTTCTTTCTTTCAAATCTTGTGACTGTCATGGCCAGACGGTTGATGGTTGACTGAGCTGTTACAGAGCGTCCTACCTCTTGGGAGGTTGGGACCAACCAAGAGTATACATGATCTGGGGGAAAGAGAGCGCCCAGAGTACCATTAAATGACTCAAAAATGTCCCTAGTCTGGGCACCACAAAACTTACAAAGTGAGGTGGTGTCTCCTGCCCCATTTTTGACGTAGCTCAGCAGTTAAAGAAAAATATACCAGAAGGAAAGGCTGCATGCCGCATTCTTATCCATGGTCACCTCAAGCATTAATGCTGTCATTAACTCCTTCTTAGGAAATATATGGATAATTTCCTCTAGGAATACAGTTTCCAGTGAAGTCCACAGTGGGAGGGATGAGGAAAAGCAATCCGTTGCTGCAGCTAGTGACTGGCTAAAGACCATAGTAGCTTATATATTTATTGTGTTTACAATTTCAAAGGACTTATACATGTATTATATTATTTTGATTTATTATAGAGGTAGATGCTTCTGTAAACTTTTTTAATGAGTTATTAAACTGGTTGAAAAACTCTATCTTCTTGCTTAAAATCTATTTGCGATGGGAATTTGATAGATCACTAGAATAGTAATTGATGTCAATAGTGTAGCTCATCAGTTGAACCTTGATTAGCAAGAAACCTTTGGTAATTACACTTATTATTCAGCTTAGCTTACATTTTTTTCTAATCCGTATTTGCCAATTCTTTATTTTTAAAAGTAAAATATCACCTCTAGTAGATGATTTAGTAGATGACATATGGGATTGCCTCAATGTGGTTTTCAGCAGCATCTTTCACTGCCTACAGCTGTAGACACAGAAGCGTAAGATAATTTCTCAAACTGTTGATATGTCAGATTCTTTTACGGTCATGTCATTCTGTCTTCTGAAATCATGTCGCCAGTTTTCCGGCCAATGAAATATTTTTACTAGTTGAGGTACTCTTACAACTATATTTTCATGACTATGAATTAAAGTTGTTACTGTTTCTTGCTGTTTTCCTTCCTTCCCTCCCTTTTTTCCTTCCTTCCTTCTTTTTTTTTTTTTTTTAAAACCTGTTTATATGATGGGTATGTGGATCTCTGAAATGCTTAAGAGACAGGATGGACAAGAAAAGGCGTGTAACAATTAAAATATTGATCCTGAATATGGAAGAAAGTGAGGCATTATCTGAAGGAAGCTGTTTTGGTGGCTCCAACAAGTGAGAGAAACTTGATGGTTCTTCCTGTATCATTTTAATCCTGAACAAGGACCCCAGGAAAAGGTGGTGGTGTTGGCAAACATGTTGCTTACACTGAGAGAGAGCCAAGCTGGGGCTCAGTCCACAGTCCCAAAGGGCTCTAGCACCCCAAAACGGTCCCAGGGAGCCATACCTGCTGCTCCCTTTCTGGTTAAACTTTGGTCTTTTTCTGATGCACATAATTCTCGGTTCTCCTTTATGAACATGCTTGCCTCCCCGCATCCACTCTCCCACCAGCCAGTCCGCAGGCCGTCTGGAGCTCACACACAGCTGTGTAGACACAGATGTAGGCGCGCACACACACACACACACACACACACACACACACACACATTCAGCTTTGAGACTTACCCTGGGTGAGGGCCTCTAGGATTTGATATCTTAGGTACTTTTTCATGAGGTACTAATTCAGATCACAGGAAAATACTTTCATACTGTGTATCACAGACATTCTTGGAATTAATAATAAATCCGATGTAAGAAAAAGGAGCATGGGCTTTGGACTCAGGCCGAGCTGAGAGGGGCCTCAAGGCTCACTGGTTGCTACTTGTGTGACTTCGGGCACTTGCCAGTGCCCCAATTTCCTCATTTTTAAAACAAAGAGATCAGTGACTCTGTTAGACTGCTTTTGGGACAATTACATGATATAACTTAGTCAAAGGGTGAGTGGCTAGCACAAAGGAGGTACAGTTTTCTTTTGTCTTGTTTCTTGTTTTCCTGATAAATTTAGAAATATAATAAAAAAGAATACATCTCGCTTGATGAGACGAAGTGCTATGCTAACAATGGGAAGTGTCTCAAGTGATCTGACCACCAGCTTTATTTAATTTTATTCTTTCAGTGGAGGATAGGTTTGGCTTCCAGATGAACTCTGTATTATAAGAAGTAACAAATCAGTCTCAAAACGAGGACTCTTCTCTCCGAGTTTGCAGAGCAATGGTTGCCGTTGTTTTGAGATAGCTCCTCTGCTATTAAAATATATCAATGGGAAAGCAGGTGTGTATGTTCACTGATACAATTCATATGTGTACTTTAAAGACTGAGTAACTTCTCAGTTTTAAGTGGGTTCAAGCCAAAATTGGTGTTGGCATTTTAGTTACTTATTATTGATTTCATGTCTGTGATTCTTACCCATATACCTTGAAATTATTACATGTGTACATTTATAAGGATAGTATCATTCATCATTACTTAAGAAATAAAGTTGGTTTATATGTGTGACTTGTGAAGTTAATCACTACTTTTCAGTGATAGTTATTTGTATAGAGAATAGTTACTATTATATTGAGTGATGGGACTTTTAATTCTCCTAACAACTTTCCCAGGTAGGTGTTGCCATTTCCATTTTTGCAGATGCGGAATGAAGACCGTTCAACTAGCTCAAGGTCACACAGGGAATGACAGTTAAGTAGCAGACTGAGATGTTGACACAGACTGCCTGACTTCAGCTCTATATAGAGAACCTCTCGCTTTCTTTGGGCTCTCCCTTTGTGAGGATATCTTGAAACCTTCCTTGCATTACTTGTATTGACATATTCCTTGTTTTCCTTCTCAGTGTTACTCGTTTCAATAGTTTAATAACCTCTCACGTGAACAGTTTGTAATTCAATGACATCAGAGTGCAATCTGTACCCTTTATGAGCCTATACATTTTCACTTTGGGGAAAGAGCAGAGTTGAGGAACCTGGAGGACACTGTCACTGGTGATGACTCATGAGGGCATCACCCCGAACTAAGAGAGGGATCCCATGCTCCCCGCCAGCGATCACCTCCAGCCCACCTCTCTCACACTGCACTTAAGAAAATGGGAGCCCAGAGCACTCAGGTGATTTGCCAGTGGTTAACATTTGGGGCTGAAACCTCACTTTGACGATGGAAGACGGACCTACCCTCAGTCATAGAGTGGACTTTGGAGGCCAGGAGTGTGGATCAGACACAGATTGACAGTCGCTGCACTCTTGCGATTCTCTTTGAACCAAGAATTTACCAGCCATCCATTACCACCAACAGGTCACCAGATCCCAGGAACATAATCAGAGCAGAAAGTTAATGCCTTCGGTGACTGGTGGGGGAAATGTACAGAAGTTGATCGTGAGTTTCTGCTCGGGGTTGAGTAGGCTGCCAGTTTGAAGATCATACTGTTTCCATGTGCCTCAAGATCTATTACAGGTACATTTAAAATTGATGTTATCTTTGTCTTCATTTATATTTCACCCAAACTAGGAATATTAATGCTAATTTTCATTTTTTCCCCTTTGTAATAATTCTACCTTTATTTAAGTGCTACATCAAGGGTTTAGATTATCTGCTGTTTTCTGGAGGACCTCAGGGTAAAAGTCTTGAGTCAAAACACACAGGAAGACTGATAGTCATTGCCACCACCCTTAGGTCCTGGTTAACTTGACTTTTTTTCCAGCACTGCGTTAACAGGCACAGACCTTCCTGGTAATTGCTTTTTGAAAGAATGGAGACAATGATTGACATAGAAAGAGATGAATAATTTGGCCACTTATGCTTGACTAGATAAGACTGAGGACAAAGATGAAGTCTGAAACCATCCAAAAGTTCTAGAACATGGGAATCTACTTCCACTTAATATAGTTTTGTAGAAAAAGGTTTATTTCTCCTTGGCGATATAAGTTGTGGTTGAAAATAGAATCATTTTTGTACATTGGGACTAGATCTAGTTAGTTGAAACACTCGTCTCATGCAGACTAGGAAAGAAAACACCAAAGTAAGAAACAGAAATGCATCATTCAAAAATTTTATATCTTGGAAGACAACAAGAGAAGTGGAAAACGAATTAAGCCAAGCAGTTCACGTGAACAGTACAGTTGGTGGAAAAAGAGTGACCAGAGATAGGCAGCCAGAAGCCAGACTGAGTTGCCAATTCTTCAGGAATCATCGATCGTTAGGGGGCTAGGAAGTGTAGTGGGCAGAGCAGCTGTGCGTCCTTCCATTACAACAGGAAGGCCAAGGTGTGCCACGAGATGCTGTGCCGCTTGCTCAGAGATGCCTCGTCCTGCCCCGGGCTGGCTGTGTCCTCTGTGAAACACTGGCGAGGCCTTCAGCTAGGATGACTTCAATCTCCAAAAGAGATCCACAGACTGAGAAAATATGGAGAAGAAAAGGCCAAATGTTCAAGATGCAGAGGAACTGACATACAAGGAAAGAGGATCATTTCTAAGCAAAGAAGGAGGTGCGGGGAGGCGGGGGTTGGCGGGGGGGGGGGGGCAGTGAAATCATTTCGGGAGGCCTACGCATCTATAATTAGAGTTTTGTTGATTAAGAGAAAAGTTGAATAAATATCTCCTAATGTCCTCTAAGTAAATCTCTACCTACTTCCATAAAGGTGGATTCCAAAAAGCAAACACTGAGAAAGGGTAATATGTTCAGATTACACAGGCTACAGAATCCTGTTTCCTAGTTCACGAGTCTGTAAGAGTGACAATTTGCCAAAAGAACAAGCAATGAAACAAAAGGAACAAAGCTTTAAAAACTATCAACAAATATATTTATTGTGGTGGCTTTCCCCCCTACTAGATACACCTTGTTAGAAAGTAGTATCCCTTTTAGTTCCAGGTGGACCATGAAGCAGGTAATTAAAATCGTCTTTCCCTCCGAAAACACACGACCTTGCAAACATGTTCTAGTCTCCTTTGCTCTAGTTCTCGTTTTCTATGAGATCAGAATTTTCTTCTAGTAAGTATGATTTTTGCTTTTGGAAGTTATAGGTACATGTTTACAGACTTCTAGAACCCAGGGGGTAGCAGAGGCTGAACGGCACAGTGCTGACATCGACTGGAGACCTGTTCCAGGTAATCCCAACCCTTCACAGCTCTGTGAGGCCCAGAAGTCATCTCCAGCGCTACGGTGTCTTCCACACTGTGCCCTTCTCCACTCCCGGACAGGATGCTTAGCTCTGGTGTACGCCCTCACGTTTCCTGCGGAAGGACAGGGTGAGGGCGATAGAACCAATCTGAAAGCAGGTGTTCCTGCGGTGATCACTCCTAGGATTCCCAAGGCCAGGCCCTAATATCTGAGCACTCTCTAGATCTCCTGGACACAACGACACTGTTCTTTGAAAGGTGTTCCTCTTCCCTGATGTCTTATTTGCGCTGAAGGGATACTGCGTCTCTGAGTTTGCACAACTATCTTTCGCTTCTTAAAGCAGTAACTTGGAAACTTATTTTTATAGGGAAAAGATGTTGCTTCTCCAGATGTCATCGTGACGCTGTACATCTTACAGCCTATCGGTCATTATGTACAAAACTTCTCGTCTCTTAGAAATGCACAGAAGCACGTAAGAGAACCATTTGAAAACATCCCTTCTTTGAACTTTTGGCTCTTTGTTGTGAACTATGCTTGTATGAAGAGTATAGCGACTATTTGGAATGTTGTTTAGACTGAGCAGTAACTGACACGTTGTCCATTTGTGGTCCTAACGGCTAGAGCACCTGTCCTGGGCATCTGGCTGAGATAGCAGCATCTGAGTTTACAACGCTCTCATGGGACCCTCTAGTGTCCAGTGCTGACTGATACCGATTTCTGTTGTTTATCTTGGACCTTTCGCTTCTTCTGCTGCTGTTTGTCTTTGTTTTCTCGTGGTTCCGGGGTTTCTCTGCTGGGTTCCAGACCTTTGTTGTCAGGTACTGCGTCCTTACTCTCTTCCTTATTGGGTTTTTTCCTTTTCCTCTCCCTTCCTTTTTTTCCTGAAATGAAAGAAGACACCTTTTAAAAATACATTCAATCATGTTCTATTTGGTTATTCTAAGTCGTAAAAAAAAAAAAAAGAAAGAAAAAAAAAAACGAATTAAATTTCTCTTAGGTTGCCTATCATACCCATAGGTACCAAGTACCTACTATTTAAATGGTTCACTCAGCTACTTTTCATTAAATCTGTATTACATTTCCAGAAATGTGAACGTGGAGCACAAAATATAATGAAGCAATTAATAATACAGTAGTTTTGAACAGTAGAGAGTTCTATACTTAACGTTTGGTGATTATTTTACATAATAGTTAGTCTACGAGTATTTTACATAAAGTTTTGATAAGATTTCTTGCCATGTAAGGGATTTTTGACCTGTATATTATGTTATCTGGCTCCTGTTTAAGACATGACTTCGTATTCAAAATTTCCAAGGAGCAGTTACAGATTTGCAATCTGCTGATATAACCGCATGCCATCTACAAAAAGGCAGTTGCTTTACATAACAAATATGTGAATACCAGGATAACTGTACTTTCTTTTTTTAAATTTAAAAAAAATAAAAAAAAATAGATTTTATTTATTCCTGAGACACACACACACACAGAGGCAGAGACTCAGGCAGAGGGAGAAGCAGGCTCCCTGTGGGGAGCCCGATGCGGGACTGATCACACCCTGAGCTGAAGGCAAAGGCTCAACCACTGAGCCACCCAGGCATCCCTAACTGTACTTTATTTCAGCACAAATGTTTATATGGTGAAATTGATTTCCTCTGCAATCACATGCCGGAGCGGTGGTAACTATAACTTATCAATAACCCTACGCCGTCAGCTGTGAGGGCAGGAACATTGCATCTCTGTTACTCAAGTGAGTGAGTATTTATCGGATATATACTGGGTTCCGTGGACAACCCTGATCTTGAACTGGGTTTGAGGCATGGATTCACGTCAGGTTCACAGTACGGGGTTATTTTAAAAAGTGGAATCCACACGACTTTAAAGGATCTGATGTGGGAAGGCATACCGCAAAGTAGACTGGAGCCGGGGTGAAGAACTGAGATTCATTCTGTTGGCATCAGGAAAGTGCTAAGAGTTTTAGGGGAAGAGAGTAATTTGAGCAGAGTGCACCAGACTTGCACCAAATTGGATGGATTGTTTTCATTTACTTTTTTATTTTTCTTGTCTTGCTTCTTGTTTTCATTTATTTATAGACAGCAAATCACCTAGGTATTTTATTCTCATGTAAACATTATAACTATATAGTCAACAGTGCAAAATAATTTCTGAGGGCCTGGTTTTTGTAACATCCACCGCTATATATATATATATATATTCCCAATGAGGAATTACTGGATTGAATCAATATCTTTAGGAAATGAAAACTAGGAACCGACTACTCCTTGATGTGGGACCAATTCTGATAATGTGCATCCCTCCCTACAGGCTGAGCCATGTAAAGTTTGAAATTAGTATCTGTCTACAAAAAATCATTTTGGACAAAGCATTTTGGAGAATTTATTTGTATGCGAGAACCGAAATATTTTCATGTCCTGAAATAGGCTGCAAATATTGAACTCAGTGGTTTGGCTTTCTGCTTCTTGAGCTCAGGTTACAGAATTGTAGGGAGCAATATTATTAATACTGCACATGTATCTCGGGCCAACAAAATCTCCTTGGATTAATGATTTTATGCCACAACTAGCTTTGTCT
Organism: Canis aureus; assembly: GCF_053574225.1. Taxonomy (NCBI): domain Eukaryota; kingdom Metazoa; phylum Chordata; class Mammalia; order Carnivora; family Canidae; genus Canis; species Canis aureus. Next base: position 66,444,287 of record NC_135611.1, on the reverse strand, counting down.
GAGACTATATTTATAAAACCTTCCAACTACTTTATGAAAACTTGCCTTGTTGGGCCCAGCATAATGCACCTCCATATTCTGGACTCTAAAAAAGGCAGCTAACAAAAATGAGACTTCGTACCACTGTCACACAAGTATCAGTCGAATTGTTTTTGGTATGTAGAGATGAACAAAAAAATGTCAGAGCTGGCTATGATGGCTGGAGCTGAACTATTTGTACACTGGTTGACCAATTCCATTATTCTTTTCACTTGAAAGAATTTGCTGGATTGATAAAATTTCTGTGGAAGGAATCCTTTTTTTTTTTTTTTTTTTTGGTTGTTGTTGTTGCTTGTTTCTTTTCTCATCCTGGCTTTAATTACAACACATTTAAAGTGTTGACTTGAACTTGATAACTGAACAGAGAAAACCGAAGGGTAAATTTACCTTCCCGAATATGCAGCGTAATTTAATTTTCATGAAACCATACAAGGTGAGAGAGAAATGCTGGTTTTCATGATATGTGCTGGTTTTCAGAAGGACATGGCTGCAAAGGTTAGATTACATGATATTTCCATTTCAAGAAGCTTTTGGAGGTGTTCAAGTTCAACTCTAAAAAAATTGTCAGTGAAAATTATTCCAAAGTTCCATAAAAAACTACTGACCCCAAACAACATGTTATTTTTGTGGAAATTATCCAAAAGTTCAGTGTTTGACATTGTTCTCTTGATGATGGTCCAACATCTTACAGCTGTGATCTTAACCATAATATTCTGAACACATAAGGAATATATTGTTTCTTTCTTGGCCACAGATTGATTTATACGTTTTTTAGCCACACGTGACAATATACTTCAGCTTACAGTGCATTTCTGCTTATTAGCAAACTGATATGATTATTTCTTAAGACAGGCAGAAACATTTTTGGAAGTAGCATGAAACTTAGTATTATAGTTTTATTATCCAAGGAATAACTATTTGGTCTGGGCGGTGAGTGTAAGGGGAGCTCTAGTAAAGGAACAGGAAACTAGCACATTGTACATTATTGTTGCCCAACAGAGGGCTATTGCACAATAGAAAAATGGGATTATTATTTTTTACACACCATGTGTTAGTGGTTGGAAGCACTAACTACCCTTTTGCATAAATAATCTATTTTCCTCTCGTCCAAGAAATAAAATAGAAATGCAGGAGAGTGGCTGAAGCCCACTAAAAATCACGTGCGATTTGGGAAATTTTGTAAGGTTTTCATTAAAGGGGACTTCTCTCTCTATTCTGATGACTTTTTATTGCAGTGGTCAATGGTTGTTTACGCTTCTTTTGGGGAGTTTGCAAACCAAGCAAACATTACAATCTCACATACGTGTTTGTGTTTCGTCATTTGCGGGTTATGCACGCGTCCACAGGCGCACATGCACCAGAATTGGGCTGTAGAGTGTCCTCGGGATTAAAAGAATGTTCATCATCCCCCCCCCCCCATGTTCTAGGTAGGAGGGCGATGTTGGATAGAGACCATCCACGAGGAATCAAGTACGACCTGAGCCTTTCTGGTGCAATGTTTGTTGAAGATTGTTGTTTTTAGAGCCAGAAAAGCACAGTGCTCAGATTCTGGGTCTGCCACCAACCGGCTGGGTGACTCTTGGCAATTCCTTAGTATCTTGCAGGATCAGCTCCCTGATATTTTAAAATTTTAAAAACTCATTACTACTTGCTAAATGTGACGATTACATGAGATGCTTGTGAAGCACTTAGCGTGGTGCCTGGCACACATTAATCACAGGAGAAATGAAAACTAATGTTTTTAACTCATTACACAAACATGGATTAAGCTTCTACTCCATGCCAAAAAGTGTGTTACAACTTGGGGATGTAGATGAGACATGGAGACACGAGCAATAATTATAGTTACAAGCTAAGGGTGAAATGCAGAGAGGCATGTACAAGCTCCTAGTGGGAGCACAGCAAGGAAGGCATTAGCCTCTAGCAAGGCAGACTGAAAAAGGCTCCCCAGATGGGGTGATGTCTTGGAGCCTTAAAAAAACGAGTGAGCGTTTGCCAGGCCTGTGAGGGCAAAAGGGCATGTCGGGCAGGGAACAGCATGTCAGCGAAGGCACGCAAGGGCATGGTGAATCTGGGGAACTGAGAAAGTAGACTTCCTTGGTTGGATCACAGTCTAAATATAGGACATTACTCAGGGAAGCTGGAATGATATGCAGGACTCAATTGCCATGTTGGGAGTTTGTCCCGATGCTCAGTGATACTGAAAACCAGAAAAGAGCAAGTATCAGAGTCTGAGAGCAGGGCAGAACTTGGGTGTTTCTGTGACTACTTCAGAAAAGGCCAATATGATACACCGACCTGTGACCTTATTTCCAGTTTCAGGAACACTTTTGTAGGTAATTAGAACCCATAGAGGGAGCATAGGCAGTGACAGGTATTTATTGCTGAGCCTGAACTTAAAAAAAAAAAAAAAAGCTAAAATCTCCGTGCAGACCAGCCTAGCCACATACTATTTAAGATTTCACTGCAAACCAGTATCACATAATTGGACAAGTGATTGATATTTTTGAGATGCTGAAATTATTTCCTATTAATACAGAAATACATGGGCATTTATCTAAGCACCTCCTCGGGCCTTCTGCAGGCCAGGTTCCCAGGCATGGATGGCTTTGAGGAAAACACATTCCTAGGCCGCACCTCCAGAGATTATGATTCAGTAGGTTACGATGGGACCAGGAACCTGTAGTCAATAAGTTCACCCCGAGTTTATTCCGATGTGCAGCCACAATTAGAAGTGATAGCTATAGACCAATAGGAGATCCAATTTCCTTAAATGTATACTCTCAACATTTATTTCAGATCACATGGTTTCTCAATAATTTCCATATATATGGAAATTAATATATCAATATACTAATTAATACATAAATAACATATAATTAATGTATCAACATGGAAATTAATATATTAATATAAAATATTAATAATATGGAAATTAATATATAAATGATATAAAATTAATATATATTAATAATATGGAAATTAGTATATTTATATATATGGTATTTTGTTGACATACTGTAGCTACTAATTTTTAAGGCAAGTTTTCTGATCAGGTGCCTGTGAAACAGACACCTAAATACGAAATGAAAATTAGTGGCAGGTTGTCTTTTTAAAATGTGTTCAAATAGAAATATTAACTAAAAGGAATAAACACGTAGAGAAGAACAAAGAGAGAAGGAAACAGTCCTGAATTATTTTTCCTAAATTATGTCTTACTTATTTAAGCTCTAAGAGAAAAATGAAAACTATAGAAAATGCTAAGTTACCTTTGAAAATGTGATAGGCTTAGAAATGAAAAAGTTGCTTCCCTAGCTAGAATCAGAGAGAGACCTTATTTGTTAGGAATTACTCAAAATGTGAATATCAGTTCTCTGAATGTTTAGGGATGTCTGCGCAGGTCTTTATTTCTTGCTGAATTTCTTGCAGGACACCACTAAGGGGAGCCATTGAGCTTTCAGTAGCTCCACTTCCAAGGCCAGCTGTTATAATTTTTCTCAAAAAGCTGAAAATGAATCCCACACTCTAGACAGAGGACTACATATCACTGAATCTATAACTAAAACCAATTAAATAAATATGCCGCTAAAATAGAAGATGTATTGCTAGGTCTCTTCACTAGATGTGGAATGCAGTTCAACTGGAAATGCATGGATTTTTATCTTCAAAAAAGCACAAATGGTGTGAAAATGGGGTTAATTTTATGATTCGTAAATCTAGAATTGACCTGATTTTTATGTATAGAGGATGAAAATTCCTATTTTTATTTCTTTTAGTTAACATATCACTGGAGAAAGTTTGCAGAGGAGGGGAAATTGCTACAGTGTAACTTCTTTAGCAGTTAGATCCCTCAGGTATGTGGATACACCTGTGATGCTTCGGAATGGGGGCCGCACTAACACAGAAAGACCCAAAGGGAAAGAGCACAGCTGGAAGTCAGAAAGGCCAAAGTCCTTTTCAGCTCTCCGACTGCCACGAAGATTTAACTTGAGAAATGCATTCAGACCTTTGGTCTTTTTAAAAAAATAAAATAGAAATACTTATCTCCTTGATATTACTCTAACCTAGGAATTTATAACAAATATAGCGAAAATATATGAAACAATGGATTTGTAAGCAGACACTGTTTTCTCCAAATTGAATTTAAAGCTACCCAAATTATTGACCCTATAGTTTTTAATACCTGAATTAATTTAATTGCATTTCTATTTACCTTCCAAGATGCTTCTGGTTAATTATTGCTCGAAAAATAATTGGGCACAGAAGCAGTACTCTACCGAACGCTGTTAATTTGGGAAATGACCTTGAACCATTTTTGCAAAGATAGATAGTTCTGATCATCACAATATATTAGGATTGAAGCAGCATTTTCCCACCAGTTGAAGAGGACTCATGTAAGAGATGCAATATATTTGTGTCACGTTCTTTGGGGAATTCCGAAATGAAACCGTCCTGATTGTAAGACACTGAGTGTGAATTTTAGGAGGTGACGGTGGACAAACCCATGTGTCTTAGCCTGGCACTCGGGGTCCTGGTCCCCTGTCCTGGCTCCCGCTCACTTTGTCATTCACTTCCATGGCTTCCTACTCCGCTTCCTCGCCCCCTAGCACTCTACTCACCACCACCCACTATGTTTACTGATCCCTCAGGTCCGAGGCATTCACTACAGTGGATTCTCTAGCGTCCCTTGCTCTAACTCAGACTATGTGTTGAACTCTCTGCCCTGTGTCCCTTCTTCAGGGGCACTTTCGTCACTCTCTCCCCTTTTCCTGGATTAGATGACTTCTATTTCTAACCTCTTTGCCCAGTAGGCTCCCAACTAGTAGCCTATTGCAGTAATCCTGGTGAGGATGACTAGGGTGGTCTGTTTCTAAAAAGAGTAAGAGTCATGGGAATTAAAGTTCAATGGACACTTGTAGGTTCCAGGCATCCTCCTCCTTCTCCTTCTCCTTCTCCTTCTCCTTCTCCTTCTCCTTCTCCTTCTCCTTCTCCTTCTCCTTCTCCTTCCCCTCCTCCTCCTCCTCTTCCTCCTCCTCCTCCTCCTCCTCCTCCTCCTCCTCCTCCTCCTCCTTCTTCTTCTTCTTCTTCTTCTTCTTCTTCTTCTTCTTCTTCTTCTTCTTCTTCTTTCTCCTTCTTCTCTTCCTCTTCTCCTCTTTCTTCTTCTTCTTCTTCTTCTTCTTCTTCTCCTTCTTCTTCTTCTTCTTTCTTCTTCTTCTTCTTCTCCTTCTTCTTCTTCTTCTTCTTCTTCTTCTTCTTCTTCTTCTTCTTCTTCTTCTTCTTCCTGTTCTCCTCCTCCTTCACTCTTCCTCTTCTCCTCCTCCTCCTCCTTCTCCTTCTCCTAAGGTTTATTTGAGAGAGGGCGAGCGAGCGAGTGTGGGGAGGGGCAGGAGCACAGGAGAGGGAAAGAACGTCAAGCAGACCCAGAATGGGATGCGGGGCTGGATCTCACAGCCCTGAGATGCAATCACGACCTGCACTAAAACTTGAGTCCGCAGCTCAGTGACCACAGCACCCAGGTGGCCCTGCAGCAGGTGCACTCCTAGGCGAGAGTGAGAGCCCCAGGTCTACAGGCTTCACTATAACCTTCCTCTGACCCTGGGGAAAGGGAGGCCCTTCACCCCTGTGCCCTTTGGCCCTGTCCCACCCCAAGGAGCACACCAAGAAACGCGGCCTCGCTCTCCTTCACCAGAAGCTACTGAGGAAAAAGAGTGGGGCGAGGACAGCATGTGGGCTAACCTGACACGACCCGGAGTTTTGTAGAAATTATGGTTTAGAATAGACTTCCTTAACCTCGACATTTGGACCCATCTGGGAAGAGATGCTCTGTGTCTGCACCAGCCAGCACCTCATTCTCTCCCCTCTACTTTCCTATCGCTACTGTCTACTTAGTTTGCAATATTTCCATCCCCTTTCCAGGATATAGTATATGTGAATTTTGGACACTATTTACCTATTATCTCATTTACATGTAACTTAGAGATGTTATTTTTGCCTTTAAACTATCCCTGCTACGTTTCTGAAATCCTCATAAAAAGATCAGAGATTTTTATATTTTGTGACACGATTTTGTTACACTTTTGTTATCGAGAGAAACTGTACTGGTTTACATGTAAAAATCCCAGTGAGGCACAAAGGTATTCTTATTGTAAATCATTTCATTTTATAGCAAACATCATAGATATCAACAATGATGAATTTTTAGAACTTCTGTTTTCATAATCTGCTTCCGCATAAGAAATTCTTTTGTCAAGTCAACGACTTTCCTCACAAATTGATTATTTTCAATTTGCCTTCACAGATTTTCTTTTCCCCTCTGTTGTTTAGATCATTTCATTACACACTGAAGATTCAGTATCTGGAATTTTGAATTTTAGTTCTGTGCTGACAGAAATTTCCATGGCCCTTTCACCCGAGGTAACTCTTTTCCATCTCATTGCTTTTGCTGCCTAGACCCCAGCCTGGACTCCTTGCACTGAAGAGGGACGTTAGCTAGAATACAAAAGAAACTGTTAGAGAGGCTGGATATTGCATACCGGGCATATGAGCAGGTCTTCCTGTTGTAAATAAATCAGGGTTAAAACAATAGTTAAAAGCACGAAGGAGAAAGCACCCAAAGTTATTATTATTTTTTTACTATTTGCATTATTTACAATCTACTCATTATAAATGTAAAGAGTATCCCGTATCTTATTTTATGATATTTTAAAAACATAGCAGGGCATTACAACTGATAGAACCATTTTATTTAGGTAACTATTTTAAGTTTCGTATTCTTTTATGTAAGCTTCTTTCTCTTGAATCCACTACCTTTTGGTTAAAAGTTCATTGGACATGCATAATTTCTGTGTTTGTTTTTTCTCAGTGCAAAAATCCTTGACTTTGAAATTCTATCCACCACATTAGGTCAGATTACAAGATTCTTGGAAGCTAAATCGCACACATTAATTTATATGTTGAAAATTTTGTGGTCTAAGTATGTTTGCATAATGTGCTTTGAACTAGATCTTGGGTCTTATATAAGTGTATCTACTGGATAAGCAAGTAAACTTATTCTGATTTTCACTTGTTGTCAGTGAGTGTCCTGATAAACTTCACCTATTAAATCCAGTCAAATCGAGTACTTTTGCCATGAATTTCATGGCCAGTTTGTGAAATGAGTATCAGCTGGTCTCTCATGGAAAAAATGACTCTGCATATGATATTCTGATTGTTTTATATACTGTTTATGAACTTAAAATAGGGGGATTAATGTGTATACTGCTTTCCTTCAGAAATTTAGATAATGGTGTGGCTGGATCCACTATTTCAAACAGCACTGAAGCCTGCCTGGTTGCCCTGATGAATGTCCTCCCCGAAATTTTCGGCTTAGACCCGTCTTCTCAAACTATTAGTGACAATTTAAAAGATGAATTGATGTATTTCTCTTTTTAGTAACCACATACTCTCCTCATTGCCCATCCCAGGCTCATGCTGGCGGCTGCTATAGACCAGCAGCTTGTAACTCGAGGTACAAAATGTGTGTGTGTGTGTGAGTCTGTGGAATGTTTATGTCAAATATTTCTTTCACATCATCCTTAAAAAAAAATCTATTGCATTCCACCATAGCCAGAATATGGAAAGAGCCCAGATGTCCACAGATGGATGAATGGATGAAGATGTGGTGTGTGTGTATATATATTCAATGGAATATTATTCAGCCATCCAAAAGAATGAAATCTTTTTGCTATTTGCAATGATGTTGATAGAACTAGAGGATATAATGCTAAGTGAAATAAATCAGGCTGAGAAGACAAATACCGTATGATTTCACTAATATGTGGAATTGAAGAAAACAGGTGAACATAGGGGAAGGGAAGGAAAAATACAATTAAGATGAAAACAGAGAGGGAGGCAAACGTAAGAGACTCTTAACTATAGTAAACAAACTGGGGGTTGCTGGAGAGGAGGGGGGTGGAGGGATAGTGGAATGAGGTGATGGGCAGTAAGGAGGGCACGTGATGTAATGAGCACTGGGTGTTATTTGCAGCTGATGAATCATTAAATTCTACCCCTGAAACTAATAGTACATGATATGTTAATTACATTGGATTTAAATAAAAAGTTAAAGAAAAATCTATTGCAGCAATTCAAATATTTTAGAAGGCCAGTAAAATAGCCTCTTTGACAAAAAAATTTCCTATCGCACACATATTGCCAGACCTAAAGTATATAAATAGCATCATGAATAGGTCTTCTTATTAAATTATTTTAAAGCAGAGTACATAATTGTCATTCAGACTACTTCTAGAGTTATTCCTTTAAGAAGTCTGGAAACATTATTTCTTTAGTATTACATTATAATTAATTCTTTTTTCAAACTTTCATGCTCTTTGTGATAAATCAGTTTGCCTGATTGTGTCAATTTGCATTTTAAATGTGTATTCAACATATCACTAATCGACAATTAAGTTGAAACTGCTAGGTTTGAAAAATCTGGGTCCTAAATATTTTTTCCCTCGTTAATTTTATTTTCTTGCTCTAAATCTTTCTGAGTTGATAGTTCATGTTACCCCCATCTTTAAAACACATATTAAAGTAACACAATAAAGAATGCTTAAATTTGTGACTTACCCCATTCATTTACCTTAGAAAACCATAAACCTCAGTTGTATCAATATTTGATTCTGAAAGTTAATGTTTTTAAAATTTTTTTTCTGTCCTTACATATTCCTCTCAGGAGGGAGCACTGTATAATAGCAAGTTTTCATGCAGAGCTTGGAATAACATTGGTATTTGAATTTTCCCCATTTTTCTTTAGTTAGGTATATAGGTTCACAGTTCAGTCCTTCACACTTGAAATACATGCTCTGGAATTTGTTTAGTGTAAATATCCACCAAATGCCTTGCCCCCCCTTCCCTTTTTTAAAGAGAATCACTAAGCCAAGAGAGCACTGTCTTCATCTTTGATGAAATATAGCTTTCCAATTAACAGGAAAGTCCTTCATTTCAAAAGCCTGAACAAAATGCTACTTGAAAATTCATTCCAGCTGGTTAAGTCGAAGAACTGAAAGAATTCCAAAGAAAGAATATTCTCTTGGCATTTATCATTTGATTTTCATTTGGATAAATTTCTGTTTGTTCCAAGAACTTGCCTCAGAATTTTGTTCTTCTGAGACAGAAAGAGAAGTGTTGATAGCCATGTTTGACTGCGCTCTACTTCTTCCCTTACTCAAATTGTCTACTTGGTTGTATTGACAGAAGGGTATGGCCTCACACTTGCTGACACATTTGCAGTGATTGATTATCCCAGAAATGTTGATATTATTCTAATCTCTTTCATCATTTTATGCACTAGTTGATTCTGATGTTGAATTCTCATTCACAGCCCACTTTTTCTTTTCTTTGAAGCTTTTTTATTGTTCTATGGGGGGAAGAAATGAAACTGTAATATGGAATCACAGAAGGAAAAACAACTACCAAGTCTCCTATTTAGCATGTGTGACTCCAGGATGTTTTTAGTAGAGATGTCACACATACTTATTTATAGCTATAATTTAATATTTTCAGCCATTTATTGATTACCTATGTAAAGTTCACTTTTTTTCAGTACATTCTCAATGTTTTCACCTTGCATCAGGTTTTAAAAATTGCTTTTTAGTTACCGACTCTATCTCAAACTATTGATTTCTGAAATTAGTTTGGAAAACGGAAAAATCTCATTTAGCTCCTACTGTATTAAAATTTGTACTAAATAAATCTTATTCATAATGTAAATAAGATCACAAGCAGGATTTTTCACCTATGGCAGATGATGCAAACTTTAGGTACTTTTTATCCTGCTCTCTTGGTGCAAATATCTGCTCCTAATTAGAAATACTTTCCACATGCATTTTCCAAAACTAGTGAGATAGCTCCTTATAATTATGTCATCAATACTGGTTACATATACTTGAGTGGAATACACTGGTTTAATTTCTTGAAAACATTTTGGCAACTGAATGCTTGCTAACCTAGAAATATTTGGCCCTATAATTAAGCCAGATTAGTAATATTTTACTGTATCTCATTTTATAGCTTTCACTGTACTCCTTTTATCACTGCACTGATGTGCTTTAGGGTGAGAGAAGGCACTTAGAAGGGTAGGCACATGTGCAGCAAATATGTGTGCATGTTTGTGTGTATATATAACTATATATGCACATATTTATTTTTAGGTTCCTTCCCACTGTAAATGAAAAAAGTTCCATTTTTTTCTGGTGGATTTAAAATATCAATCAAAGACTGAAAGCTTGTTTTACCATTTAATTTTCAACAAGTCTAAAAAGGAGATTCATCCTATGATGACTGTTCTTCAGAAGATTGATCCTTTAAAATTAATAGACTCTGCTAGGCTCTATGACTTTTAATATTTTCTTATCAAATGTTGTTTCCCATATGTCAAATTAACACTTGCATCCTCCTTTTTTCTTCAAGAACTTTCAAAATGTTGTGAGGAAAACAGAATATGGTCCTCTAAAAAGCATCTGATTAATGCAGAAGAAGTTAAAGAATTACTTTTATTCTTTGGACACACAACCTTCTGTATGTGGACTTTCTCTCCCAACACTGACGTGATCATTGGAAGCCCAATTTCCTACTAGTTCATTTCCTAATTAGTTCATTTCCTTCCATTGTTTTGACTGGGTCCTTAAATGTACCATAATAGATTATCTACTGAATTTTTATCTATATTCTCAGGCATTTTTGTCATATGTCAAGGTGATATTGAACTATATTATTTTTTGTAATATTAGGAATATGTAGTAATAATTGCAAAAATGATGAACTTATTCTTGTAGAAATGCAACCTTAATTTTGATTCTCTGTAAAAATATTTCAGAAGGAAACACAATTCACAGAACAGGTTATTTTGGTGGTAAGTAGATAATATTGGGGCTTTTAGCAGTGGGTTTCTGATTCATTCATTGCATAATTTTGTACACAGAGAACCTTGAATGTATGAGACCCGCCTAACAGGTACACAGGTAAGCACTGTTACCATTGCTCCAAAGAGTGTAGTGGTTGCTCTGCCTTTTTTTTTTTTTTTTAACGAGATCCTGTATGCAGTAGCTACTCAATAAATATTTGTTGAAAAACTTAAATGAAAGATAAATAATATTCTCTTTTTCCTGATTTCATGCCTATCATTTTATTTGAAGGAAAGTTGGGGAAGGACGGGTATATAGAAAGATGCTTTTGATGTTATTCTCATATCATGGCAAGCATGCCATGATTATTCAGTATTTCAATCAAACAACTTGTCTTTTTTTTTTCCTTAGAGATAGAGATGGGGGTTGGTGGTGGGGAGAGGTGCAGAGGGAGAGGGAGAGAGAGAGAATCCCGAGCAGGCCCCAAGCCCAGTGCAAAGCCTCATGCGGAGCTCAATCTCTTGACCCTGAAATCATGAATCAAGTCAAAATCAAGAGTTGGATGCGAAGCCAACCGAGCCAACTAAGCACCCCTCAAACAACTTGTATTAATGAGTGCCATTTATTATTATAGAGCCAGCCAGTAAGCCACTTCTGTTTCAATATCGGCTTCTAGGGGCAACAGCCCACTCCAGAGAGCTACATTATGGTAGCAAGGAAATAATCTTGACTTATCATGTTTTAGATCATCTTTAGAACCAAATCAATGATGAATAATGAGAATATCCCTAAGGCTGCTTCAAGAAGAGACCTTAGAAGTCCAGATTGCAAAGGAGATGTAGCCTACTCTTCTACTTTGAAAAGAAATTCAAATTCTAGGACAGTTTCAGGGATTTGAGGGCCCTAAAGTTTCACTGAGGTGGGGAATGTGGGCCATCTCCCAGTCCCAAACTGGGTAACAGTGGCCTAACAATAACTTTCTGAGAATGGAGAATAACAAGTAGTCAAGCAGAGGGAGTCAGAGGGAGGCAAAGGGGAAATGAAGGAAGTGTAGAAGGGACTTTGGATGATTGTGAAAAGTTGAAAGATGGCAAAATAGCCTTTTCTTCCTTAAATTATCTTCTATAGCAGGCTTTATTTGCTTTATTTGGTGGCATTGGGAATGTAGTCTCCTTTTAAAATAATGAAATATGATCCTGGCTCATCTTGACCCAATCTTGGGGCTTTTGAAGTGGCACTACAGTCGCAGAAGCCTGATTTTCCCCTTGATTTTGAATGACTGTGGCTTTTGTTGTAATCTATTGAATTTTGCTTTCAGTGTAATTCTACTCAAATAAAGGGCCATTGGGTAGTATGATGAAACTCCCAATTTAAGAGGGTGTAGCGAGGACAGCAAATGGTATGTGTAATGCAATTAATGGAGAGAGAAAGTCCTAGGAAAGACTTAAACAAATGAGCTAAAAATTAGAGAAACTGTGACAACTCCTGAAGGAATGAACTGTGTCTTACTCAACCTCCCTGAAAATGAGGATTTGTTTGAATATTTAAGAATTGAGTAAGATGATTTGTGAAAAAAAAAAAGGCCAACTGAAATTTTAAAAAAGTTTTAGAGAGATAAATACTTTTTGATAACCCATGTTTTTTGTATTTATTTTCTGAGCAACGTGAACCGTCTTCCTGTGTGCCAGAAGACCATATTGAGGTAGACGGGGGAACGTGTGATCGATTGTATATAAATCCCTTCTTTATCTTCAGATAGTTTTTAAGAAAAGGAGCAGTAGTCAAGAGGTGATTAAAAATACCGAGGAGCGAAAATACTTAAGGAAGACAGAAGTAGGATTGGCTGGTTTGTCTTTCTGCTATTCTGGGGGTTAGGAAGGTGGTGAATAAGAAGGAAAATTTTCTCCAATACTTTTGGGTCACCTTTAATCAAATGCACTTTAGGGCCCTGCAAACTCTGTTGGTACTTTTTAGCCGTAGCAGCCTTCCTTGAGGAGTTAAGCGCGAAGTATCTTCTGGACAGTCTTCCTTAAGTATGAATGTGTCTAGGTATGGGTGTGTGATTATGTCCAAATGGAAAGTGATACCTGTGATTTCTAAAAATCATCAAATATTTCGGGGATCATTTAGATCGTAGATGATTTTCACCATCACTTACAACACATGTTAAGTGAGCAGTTGTATTCTTTATGCGCATTTATTTGACATTTTTGGTTCATACGTGGATGTGCTTGTTAAGCATTTTGAAAATCACTCCTTGCCTACATACATCTTTCAAGACACATTTCGGAGGCTGCTTTCTCCAAGAAGTCTTCTCTAATAATTCTCTAGCAGGTACGTAGGGAAGCAGTCAAGTATGGCTTCTGTGACCTTGGACTTTGAAATTAGATCTGAGTCTGATTCTCTGTCAAACCATTTAGCAGCCATTGTCTTTTCTTGACTGATGCTACTTAAACTCTCAAGACCTTATTTTTTTAATGTATGCTTAAAAATAGGTGTGGCATTAAATTAAATTAAAAAAATCTGAAACGGATATCAGAAAATGTGCATTTTAGACTTGACTATATTACTTATCACCTATGTGACCTTAAGTGAAGTACTTTCTGTGGCTTCTTAGAAGTCAGAGTGGTCAGTCCTGTTATTCTCACTATTTGGGGTGAGTACGAGGAACAAATGATATGTAAGTACTTAGAAAGTGGAAAGAATTATGAAATTATAGCTCATAAAATAATGATGGTGATGACGGTGATTTCTGTGAAAATATGAAATAGTTGAGTGAATCAAGTCACTTTTTTGGGAAAAAAAGTCTTAATTTGACTAGGGTAAAACCTCAAGGGAATTTAATGCTTTTAAGACTTTTGGTGGAAGTCCTTAACCCACTCAAATCCAAATTGCTTTGGTAAAATTGTGAAAATCTTCCCTCTCACATCTCTCTCAAATGTGTTATTCTCTCTTTGCTCTCATTTAGTTCTAGCTTCTTATCTTCTCTAGAATATATTTTTGCAAAACTAGGGACATTGCTTTTTTTTTTTCTTCCAGATGTTTTCCACCTTGCTGACAAGCTATCTTCTTATACCACAGTTTGCTGGTCTGTTCTCTCTCTCTCTCTCTCTCTTAAGCTCTCCCTAGTGCCTATACTCCCAAATTTTTTCGAGCATTTTTTCTTCCTCTAATTTGCCTCTGCTTCTACCTATCTCATGATTAGTTGGTCACATCATGCTCTTTTTTGTTTTTGTGCCTTGGATACCACTCCTCAATGAAAAGCTTCTTTTGTTAGAAAAATTCTAATTGTTCTATAAGAGCCAATAATCATTCACCTCCTTTGTTTCCAGAACATCATACCTATCTATCTATTTTGCCATTGTTTGTTTACAATCAACTATCCCATTAAATTATGAACTCTCAAATGAGTCTCATACATGTTTGTATATCTTCCTTATCATTTTCACTTCTGGCATCTAGCATGGGTCCTGGCATATAGCCATCACTTAATACATAAAATCAATCGTAAGGATGAGTAGACAGGTTGTTCAGAGTCAGAATCATGCAGAGCAAAATGAGTGGGAGCGGTGATACTACAAGGCTTAAACTGAAGAGTTTAATGACCATTTTATTCATAAACAGTAATTTTCTAGTAGGACAAAGTGTTTTATTAGACTTACTTTTCTTTTGTCACAGTCTCTTTATGCTATTTTCAGTAAAGAAAACTTTTCTTTCTGGTGATGATGTGATCTAATAAATAAAACTGTCCTATATGAGGCAGGGCGTCATTGCATCACCCCAGCTGGGAGCAGTGAGGATACAAGACTTACTCACGGTACCACTGCATGCAGCTTTCAAATTCTGGGCTCCAGTTTGTCTTCTGATTAATATGCACAACACATGTATGCTGAGTGAGGGGTGATAGAGTTAGTCATATTTTTCTACAGTCTGTTTATGAGAAGGATTAGCTTTCCTCTTTAAATCAGTGAAAGATAGTCAGAGGGGACACATAGACAGAATAATGAAAGAACTGGGCAGACTTAGCTGAATCTGTTAACAATTTCTCATGAAGGAAATCATCACGGTTGAGTGTTCACTTCATAAAAATGAGCAATGCCAGTTAATGTTTGTCCTTGGCTTGGTGACCACTTACCAACGGTCCATTAAGAGAGTATTATGTAAATTGGGGGCCCTTCAGATTTCCAAGAAGCATGACCTATTTTACTGGAACAGCCTTGTGGTAGGCAGAATAATAGCTTTGCAAAGATGTCCGTGTCCTAATCCCGGAACCTGTGAATATGTTACTCTACATGGCAAGAGAGACTTAGGGTTGCAGATGGAATTAAGGTTGCTAATCAGCTGACTTTGAGACGGAGAGATGATCTGGGGCCACCCAGGTGGGTGCAGTCTAATTATGAGTCCTTAAAAGTGAAAGAAGAGGCAAAAGGGGGGGTCAGAGAGATGCTCTGTGAGGACTCCACCTGTCATTTTTAACTTTGAATAAGGGGTGGGGGGTGTTGACCCAAGAAATGTGGGCAGCTTTTACAAACTGGCAAAGGCAGGAAAATGGGTTCTCACTTGGAGGCTCCAGAAAGAAACTGTCTTGTGGTCACCTGATTTAGCTTGATTAAGCCTGTATTGGACCTATAGTTCTGATCTATACAACTGTAAGATGATAAATTTGTGTAGTTTAAAACTCCAAATATTTGGTAAGTAACAGCAGCAATAGAAAACTATTATAGGCCCAAACTTTGTAATGGTTTTCTTATATTTAGTTCATAAATATATGCCAGGGACATTTTTGAAGACCATGATCCTACTATTCAAATGTTCTAGGTTACCTAAATGGATCATCTTGGTTATGAACAGCACCTAACTTGTCCACACAGACCATTAGAGAGCATATGTACCTTAAATTCCTCTCTGGAAACTCTGGGAAATTTGGAGAAATTGAATTTATTGATGAAAGATACAAAATAATATATTGATCAAAGGCAGTCAAGTGTCAAAAAGAAACATATACTGTTTTTTTTAAATTTAATACCTTCTATCCAAACCTTCTTAGAACCAAAAACGCGCTTCTCCTAAAAATTATCTGATAAATTATAAGCCAAATTGTGAAATGAGATAGGTCCTCGCCATTTTATTTTTTACGTATATGGTGAATGCACTTTCAGTGTCAATTTGTGAACAAGAGTTCCTATTAAGCAGAAATTCATCTGGACTATATCATCTGCAAGATCAGCTTTAACAGAAATGAAAGAATGTGAAAACAGGGAGATTCTTTAAGAATGAAATTATGCCTTCCTCCGTGCGCCCACACCAATGTGGTTACAGAACTTTGGGGAATTTATTCCAAAGTTTTCTGTACTTTTGCTGTTCATTGCTTCAGTTCTTCCTATCAGAACCTCCTGAGGTCAGAAAGTTTTGCCCTTTTCAGAGACTTTTTTCAGCTGGTGAAGGCTTCTGAGCTCACCAGAAATCAAAATGGGATGCTGCACTATGTCAGAACTGCATGTTTAGTCTGCCTTCCTAGAAAATAATCAAGAAAAGTTATATGTGAAAAGACACAGATGCTCCTTTCTCAGCAATATTTTCATACTTTTGAAGTATAACATGAAAAAAAATCTAGTTGAAATCTAGAAATCTAGAACAATATGCATTTTGTTTATCCACATATTTTATTGATTTCATTGATAAAAGTTCACAAAATATGAACATCCTTTGGAAATGAGTAAAATTATATATAATGCATGTATGTATGTATTGTTATATATAATATCTAATAGAAAGCAATAAATGTCATATCATGTGGATGATATCAGCCCAGCATGTTTTTCTTTTTTTTGAAAATTTGTAAGAAACCTATATTTTACTATTAATTCTGACTTATAACTGAACATAGTTATAACATGCTTTTATTTATCAGGCTTTTAGGGAACTCTCTGAAGATCATACTTAAAACTAAGTGGCCCCTAATTTAATCATATTATTTATCTTTTATTTTTGAAATTATGTGTCAAAGTAAGACTGCTTTAAGACATACATTTTGTTAGGAGTTTAGTAATTAAGAAGGTTGTGTGTCTATCTCAGGGAAACTCAAGGAGTTGCCTGTAACATTTATTTTATTTTTTTTTTAAATTTTTTTTTTAATTTTTATTTATTTATGATAGTCACAGAGAGAGAGAGAGAGGCACAGAGACACAGGCAGAGGGAGAAGCAGGCTCCATGCACCGGGAGCCTGATGTGGGATTTGATCCCGGGTCTCCAGGATCGCGCCCTGGGCCAAAGGCAGGCGCCAAACCGCTGCGCCACCCAGGGATCCCGCCTGTAACATTTATAATCGTTGTTCAGCCCAAATTCTACAAAATGTCTCCACTTGTCAACTATAATATATAATCTATTGTTTAAAAATCTGTATAGTGAAATACAATCAATTAACATTTTGAAATGTGGATTTAAGGTAACTACAAAGATTCTCTCATAGTCCTGGAGGAACAGCTAAGTAGATAATTATTAATATTAAATGGATACCAGGTTCATGTCCCACTTCACGGCTATTTCAGAAATGAGTCAAAGAAAGACTGTATCCCACAGATTGTGAGATTGATACTAGTGTAATAAAATTCATTATTTTATTCTATTGTTGAAAAAACAAACAACAACAAAACCCCAATAACAAAAACAAAAAAAACCACTGTTTGGCTCTCTCTGACTCCTTCCCCTGGACAGCCATTAAATAACTGGCTTTTGAGGAAAAAACAAAACACATTTGTAACAAGTCTGGCTTCTTGTGAGTCTGTTCTCCCTTAGTTTTTAAATTTCTCTTAAGTTATAAAAAGAGAGAAAATAGACACAAATCTTTTCAATTTACAATTTTAAGACTTTTCGTGTTCGTTTCAGCGTTTCAGTTTTCCACCCAGCTTTTATTACTTATTCCTAATGTTATGTGCTATAAGCCACACCTTATCAATAATTCTAATGGAACACAGAGTTAAGTTCTTGGGACAAGCACTTATTACTGCCATAGAACTTTTGGGGTCAACCTCAAATCAATTCTAGATCACATTTCCATCCATATCCTCTTTTTGACAGGGTACTACTCTCTGCGGTCTTGGGACAAATATGTGGCTCCTGCCTGCATAGCCAGCTGGGTTTAAGAAAGCGGGAGAACCTCATAGCTGACAGCTACCAGCTGAATGTGCTCCTTCTATATAGCTGAGATACAGAATTACCATTGGTGAGCATTTAGTACAATTTGATAGCTGGAAGGCTGAGAATCCACATTTGTGATATTTAAGAAGATTCTAGTCTCGTTGGCTTAGTCCCAAGAATTGGGTAACATGTTATAGTTTTTGATGATTTGTTGGTTATTTGTTATTCTTTTAAATTCCCAAGAAATGAGCAAAATATCCAGTGGGAACACTGACGTGAGCAACAGACTTAGCAGTCGCTCTTCATGAGCCTTGTCAGCCATTGCACATCCCATCAACCCCCCCCCCCCCCACCAAAGGCAGGCCAGTTGTGGGTCATGATTCCCCCCAGTTGGAGTAAGCTTCTACCATTTAGGAAGGACCACGTTGTAAAGAAGCCTTGACTTATAATGGAAGATTTGAGAATAGTAGTGGTTTGGTTGTGGGGGCAAGTAGTGTTTATTGAAAATAAAAATTTGCTGCCGCAGGGAATCATAGGGATTATCAAAAGTATAGTAATTTAGCTACAAGGAATTCATATTTCACAACAGGTGTCATCTTGAACTAATTCAAGATGACCTTTTACTTTTATGTGAAATCAAATAAATAATATAAACCTTGGAGTAGAATATTTCTTCTTTGAATTGTGTCTTGAGTTTTCTCATTGTCCAAAGCCTGGATTATCATAAATTTATCCTAAAATACATTCTGGTGACTCCTGAGATAAAGTGCTTTTTTTTTTCCCCCTTAGACAGTAAAAGACATTTTGCTCTCTTAAAAGCTTGTTTTTTTCTACCTGTGTGAGCATGTCTTGAATGGTCACGCAGGATTTTAGGACCCAAAGAAGCTGATAGGAAGAAGTAAGTATTTTAGTTCTATCCACAAAAAAGGAAATAAGTTTCTTGATACTGAGCTCCTACCCCTTTTGTTACAGGCTTGTACCTCAGCTTCCTTTTCTGCTTAGTCATTGCTTTAACTCCCACTCTGAGATTAATTGCATGACCCTTAGAGATGAATGATCTTCTACTTAATCTTAGCCCATGCAATCTGGACAACCTCAGGGTTGGTAAAGCTCCTCTTGGGTGGTTTTCATTTGTTTTCAGAACATTAAAGTATCTCATAAATCTATATTTATTATATTGGTGAGTAATCTACCATAATTAAATATGAAATGCTCAAGACAATGTTAAGGTAATACTGGGGTCACAACCCTTTTTTTCATGGCTGCAAAAATACTCTGGAATTTGCTTTTGTCTTTATGTCTGCATCTGTTTAACATTATGAAGTATCCAAGAGCATATCGTCTTCAGATGGGCACTTTATAAGTGTTTTAAAATAATAATGATGATTTTTGAGGATAAATACACAATATTTATAAGGAAACAATTTAAGATGAATTTTGGAGAGAATATGGTTAAAAATACCCTCATTCAATGTAATGTGTCCTCACTTGCCAGTATTAGACAATTTGGTGAGCTAGTCTTAATGAATACAGTCTTTAAGGATATCCAGATTTTATGCTAGATCTACTATTAGTATTTTCAGACCGAGACTAATATGGAGCTGTAGAAATCATGCTAAGTAATAAAAACATCAGCTTAAGTTCATAAATTTGGAGTCTATGATTTAGAATAGATTGTGATGTGTGCTAAAGTTAACTTTGCAATACTGTCAGGGAGAAGAAGAGTTTGTTAGGCAATTCAATATTGAAAGTGGGGCTAGGTGGTTGAGCATCTGCTTTTGCCTCAGGTCGTGACCCCAGGGTCCTGGGATTGAGTCCAGCATCGGGCTCCCCGCACGGAGCCTGCTTCTCCTTCTGCCTGTGTTTCTGCCTCTCTGTGTCTCTCATGAATAAATAAATAAAATCTTAAAAAAATAAGTTATCAGAAAATATAAAATCTTCCAGCACTTTGTACTCATTTACAAAAATAATCAGTGTTATCAGGAAGTATTATTTGAAAACTAATTTCTAATTGCCAGCTCCAGACTAGCCATATGCAATATAAGAAAGTAATGCAGCTGAATGTATTTCAAACATATTCTTTAATTCCCATGAGCAAAGCTCTTACTTCTTCGGGTTTCTAGGATTTTCAGTATTCACCAAGATACATATCTTCCCTTGCCCTGAAAAAACTAAATAATGTGCTTTGGGACTTTGATAAAGGTCCTTCAATAAAGGGCCTCTATTTTCTAAGTTAGACAAATAAACAAAACAAAACAAATGAGGCATAGTTGAAGATAAGAAACACAGATATAGGGGTAGGACCACAAATCAATAAAGGACCACAAATCAATAATTAGTTCTTATACTTGGAAGATGTGTATATTATAAGATAAATAAATTATAGACAAAAAGACAGTGAGGGGAGCATTGATTGGTTTCAGTAAGCTGGGAAAATAACTTCATGTTGAAATGTGCTGCAAAATCTGGAGCACTAAAACATTTTAAGATTGAATAAATTTTCATGCATCCTTGATTAAAGTCAGGAATATAAATGAATGAAGCCTAAGAGTTCCTTACTCATATGATGTCATGGCCAGTTTAAAGAGTAAGATAAAGCTGCCCAAAGTTAGAAAGCTCCTCCTCAAGTCTAAACACAATTTCTGTCATATTTTTTTGCAAACTGGCCTAAGACAATTTTACTGAGCACTTCAAATGGAAACCTATAATATGCCTGAGAATAAACTAGATTGTCCAACAGGCTTTGTTAAAGAAATGTGTTGGTGATGATGTTTCCAGTTCTCTGACTCCATACCTATTATTTTAAATTACTGTGCAGCACACATATATTTAAATTTTGAGGAAAATGAAGACGAATCCCATTCTAATGGTTTTAGAGAATATGGTGGCAGTGGGGTCAACCTGAAAAGCCACAGGACATCTTCCCATAAGGACAACAGCAACAAAACAAAATCCAGCAAAGAAAAGGTTTCATGTGTATCTGTTTACCCTCATTTCTTAACATTCCACGTTTCTTTTGCTCTCTACACACCTCTTGGTCTCTTCCTGATGGAAGCATATCCACTATTCCAACACTAGGCTAAATGAAGTGTTTGTAAAAATACACAAGCAATGCCAAAATGGCAACCACCAATTTGTTCTTATTTCCATTAGGACATCCCTGAATCTGAAAATCTCTAATTATGTTTCCAGTGCTTTAGATGGCTTAATAGACCACTAGTAGGCTTTACCACATCTTACTTCTGAAAATCTGTATATAATTTAAAGGAAATATGTCCATGTGTTTCTGACTAACTTGCCATTAAGCTTGTTTTGTGAGTTCAATTTCATGTCTAAGGAATATTTAAAAGCCTCTTTAAATTTTTAAGCCTTTGCCAAGAGCAAGGTATCGCAAACACTCGCACCGTTAGAAATGAGCTGTTCTTTGACAGCCCAAAGTAAAGGCTGTAAATAGGTATTAATACTACTATTGGAGGAAAAAAGGGCTCCCATCTTTTTACAAATAGCGTACTGTGCTGTTTGCCTGCACGTGTGAGCATGCTGTACATTCATAATGCAAGAATGAAATTCTCCTTCTATTAACAGCCAGTTTCCAAAACTAAGTTACTATATTCTAGAAACAATCTTGTACCATTCCCCACGCCTCAATCTCACGTGCTTCCAGCAGATGTCTACTGCAGTTGAGAGCAGCCTGTGATTTTTCCATATAGTCATGAGGTCTCAAAGAACAAACCAAAAGTCATGCTGCATCTCCTTTATTCAAACATGCACATCATGTTCTATCTTGGAACTCTATCCACTTAGATCTTGCTTCAGGCTTGGAAGCCTCCTGGGGTGGGAACTTTGCTCCATTTCTGGCATATCCACTGATTCACACAACACTTGGGAGACCATACAGACTTTGTAAATTGAGTAAAAAATCTGAACCTTTGAAATACATTTTTTTAGTGAATTTTGTTTTATGTTTTCAATGCTATTTTAGTGTATTTGGATGGAGTATTGATTTTCATAACTTTTTAAAAAGCTAAATGAGGATCTCTATTAGAAGCCATATTTAAACATAACCCTATGAAAACTGCACAAAGCTCTTAGAGACTGAATGTTACTGACTCTATTGACTGACAGTGTCTTTGTTTAGACAACATGATGCTGCTAACATAACCATTTACTGCATTTGAATATGATGTTGACAATTTGTGAAAACCATTTGGCTTCAAAACATTAGTGTGATTTGAAGCAAAAGGGGAATCATTGGCCAATTTCCTCATTAAGTTCAAGCTTGTTCTTTGAACAACAGAATGTTTGTAAAACAGAAAGGCTTAGCAAATTTGGTAGTAGAAACAGAACATTCTTAATTTTATCAGCAACAAAATGACAAGAATAAGAAATAATAGCTAATGTCAACCACATGTGTGGTGGGTATAATTAGATAAGATCAAATAGAAATAAATGATCATATTGAACATGTGGCAGGAGTGCTGGAAAGAGACAGCATGGAACAAAGGTTGGGTTAATAGACCAAAGATCCATGTCCTAATCCCGATTCACTTCTTTACTAGCTAACACTCTTCAGGTGGGTATCAACAGCTTTCACTTCAGTAACTTCTCAAGTCTGGGTTTCAGTCTTGTTGTGTCTGTCACCTACTATTTGTAATTTTAAGTCAACTACTCCTCAGGGCCTTAACTTCTTTGTTTTAAAAATGGAGTTGATAACATCAATGCAGAGACACCTGGATTATTTAAGGGATTACATAAGCTAATTATGCAAAACTGCCAAGATTTAGACAAAAAAGCAATACTAAATTGTATTGCTTCCCAATTGCTAACTGCATTGCTAAGTACAGCCCAATTGGAACGAATCTAGGTCATTGGGTTTGGTTATTGGATTTGAATAAGAACTACAATTCAAGCAAATTATTTTCCTGTCTTTTGCCTTTTTGTAACATGATTTTTTTGGTCCATTTTAATTCCCCTGGAAAGCGATTTTTACTTCTTCAAACTAGAAGTCTCATCTCTATTTTAATCATCTTATTAGGTTCCCAGAATAAGATAACTAGATATATGAACTACTGTGTCCTACTTCGTTAGCATCCAGTGAATAAATTCTCTTCCGGTTGTTATATTATTTAATAAGGCTCCATGGAATATAAGGATTTAAACTAACTCAGAATTTTGATATTACTTTTTTACAACTTCTGATTTTAAGAGCTCTGCTTGTTAGACAATTTGGCTTTAGGTTGTGAGATTGATAGTTAAGAATACATTAATGATTCATAAGCCTCCTTTCCAGAGAAATGCATTTTAATTTAAAGGAATAGAGTTTCATGGCAATCCAGTGCTTAATATGCTGAATCAAAAATATTTTTGTTTCCTATGGAAATTTAGGTGTGTGCAGTTAGAAGATTCTGGATCACATGATGGTAGTTTTATTCTTTTCATTATTCTGACTATATATATATGTATATATATATATATTCAATTCCTTTGGGTCTTAAACTAACTTATTTTTTTAAGGTTTAGTATTGCACACACAATTTTAGTTAAGCAATAAACATCTGTCATCTGCCATTTATTAATATTAATTATAAATGGTCAGTGGCTCATGGGATCCAAGTACAGCAGCTGAGATTTTTCTAAATTTGACCTCCTTAGAGTTTATATAAAAAGTGTTCCTAAGCTCCTAAACTCCTAGCCAAGTTTAGGCTGATTTGCAACCTAGTATTTTAGATTATGCACTTAGCAATCAAAAAGGAGAGATAAATGACAGAAATCCTGAAAAAAAGCATTGTGCCAGGGGATTAGGTGGGACTAATAATAAGGAAAGATGTTCAAAATGATTCAAGGTCATACATTTGTTACAAGTTAAAGGTTATGTGTATCAGTGTATGTGTTAGGAATGTCTCTTTTTCCATAGTTTTGTTGTTTCCGATGACAAACATGGAAGCTGTACTTCTATAAATTAATAAAAGTGAATATAGACTTGAGGAAAAACCAAGACACAAGCAACTACAAAGCCCATCATGTTAGTACTTCCTGAAAGAGCTAGTGTTCACAGCTACTTATTTCTTGTCACCCTACAACATCCTACAGCTACAGCGCAATACACATTAAGATATGCGACATAACCCTGCATGATGCCCATTGGGAGGCACACTGACATACTTTTTCCCTTCTGATATTTAAGTAATTTTCCTAAAAAAATTCTATTTTACTCTAGTAAAGTGTCCACAACAATGTCAAGTTCAGATTTTACTTAATCCAACTGAAAAACATAAGATTTCACAAACCATCTTGTGCACTGACTTCCCGTAGAGCACTCTTGCACATGGCTATGGGTTATTAGCCTTACATCAAAATAAGCACTTTTGTGTTTTTAAATTATATTATGTTGCAGTGAAGTGCACATAAATGGATTATTTTTAACTTTCTTTTTTGATAGCTCATTGTTGGTGTATAGAGATGCAACCAAATTTTGTATAGTGATTTTGTACTCTGCTACTTTATTGAATTCATTTACTAGCTCTAATAGGTTATTATTTTTTTTTGGTGTAGTCATTAAAATTTTCCATATATAAAATCATTTTATCCACAAATAGTGACAATTATATTTCTTCCTTTCCAATTTACAGGCTTTTTATTTCTTTTTATTGTCTACCTGCTTTGGCAAGGACTTCCAATACTATGACAAATAAAAGTGGGGAGAGTGAGCATTTTTGTCTTATTCCTGATCTTAAAGAAAGAGTTTTCAGCTTTTCACTGTTGAGTTTAATTTTAGCCCTGGGATTGTCATAAATGGCCTTAATTATGTTGAAGTATACCCTCTATACCCACTTTGTTGAGAGGTTTTATCATAAATGGGTGTTGAATTTGTCAAATGCTTTTTCTGCATCTACTAAGATGATCATATGATTTTTATCCTTCATCTCGTTAATGCTGTTTATCACATTAATTAATTTGCAGATTTTGAACCATCCTTCATTCCCTGGGGAATTTCCTTCCTTTTAAAGGCTGAATAATAATCTATTGTAGGTGTATACACCACATTTTGTTTATCCATTCACCTGTTGATGGACAGGTGCTTCTGTCCATCAACAGGTGGACAGAAGGTTGCTTCTACCTTTTGGCTATTGTGAATAATGCTGCTATAAACATGATATATCTTTGAGATCCTATTTTCGATTATTTTGGGTATATACTTAGATGTGGAATTGGTGGATCATATGGTAATTCTATTCTTGATTTTCATGGAACCACCATGCTGTTTTCCACACTGGCTCTACCATTTTACATTTTTATCAACAGTGCACAAAGGTTCCAATTTCTCCATATCTTCATCAACAACAAGCACTTGTATTTTTATCTATTTTATATATTGGAATGTGCATAATATTTCATTAAGGCAGAGGGCTTTGTTACTAAAACCCATTTTAAAACTCCTTTTTTAATCCAATCTTTTCATCTTGCAATTATCTATAAATAGCTCAGCAATCTATTACCAGGAGCAAACCAAGACTCAGTAAAATGTCCATCAAAAAGGCCATTCCTTTTCCTATGAAGTCCCTATTAGAAGCCTTTTCATTATTTTTTTTTGGGGGGTCCCATTTGATGACCCTTCCTAGACCACATTTCCAAGAAGAACTATTAGTACAAGTTCAAGTTTAATTTCCAGAATATTTAGCTCTAAGTCACCTCAGGTAATGAAAGCAAATTCACTGAGAAAAATCTATTTCACTGAAGAGAGATTCTCTTTCCAGTTTAGCAACTAAGTAGGTGGCTTCCTTTGTTGTTTAAAAAAAAAGGCTGATAAGAAGTGATTCAAACAAAGAGAAAGCAGGTAAAGTTAGTGCAGTGATACATTATTAAATATCTATATAGTACCATAAATTGAGTTAATAACATCAACTCAATAAGGTCACTTGGGCAAAGCCACTTACTCTCTTTAGGTCTGGATGTCATTTATTGCAAAGAGGACTGATGAACCATCCATCTCTAAGGTCTCTTGACTCTCTCATTCTGATGTTTCATATGGTACTACTACTATCCAAGAGGAATAAGATTAGTTCTAATACACATATCCTTTTAGTGACATTGCCAGGCCAAGTAAGTTTATCAGGGACATAGGGCAAGAGAGCTTATATATACGGATCACCATATGTATGCCCAAATACATGACACTAGTGTTTCTAGCACTCTGTCTCACACACAATTGCTGCCCAACAAATGTTTATTGGATAAATGCCCACACATTTAAGATTACAGTATCTAACAATTTTTTTAGAAATCAGCAACCCAGAAGGAAAAGTTGTAATTATTTAAAAGACAAGATAACAATTGTAGACAGTGAAATAAATAATAGAATAGAAAAATACTTGCTATACACATGACAAAAGGTTAATATCCCTGCCATACAAAGAGTTCCCACAACCAATTCAGAAATTATGCAACAGAAGAATGGGCAAAGCCCATAAATAGGGGCCCTACAGAAATCCAAATAATTAATAACCATGTGATTAGCCTTACTAGTAGCCAGAAACATGGCTACAATAGAACAATAGGCTATCACTGCAAGAGTTTGAAGGACTAACAACATCCAGTTCTGGCAAAGATAATAAAAACAGGCATTTTTGATGTACTGCAAATGTGAACTGTTAAAACCTTTTTGAAAAATAATCGGGGAGGGTAAATTAATACTTAAAATGTGCACATCCTTTGATTAGCTACCCAATGTTTGGGATCCTTCATGTCAGATCTCACAATTACTGCGTGTTTACCATGCAGCAGATACAAGTCTCAGAGTTTTTTACACACCCATTAACTCCTCACTATCACACTCTCACTATAACTTTGTGATCTGGTGACTGTCATCATCCCCATTTTCCAGATGAGGGAAAGGGGGGTATACAAAGGCTAAAAAATTAGCTTAAAGTTATGGAGTTGGTTAAAAACACAACTGAGATTCAAAAACAGATACTGTGGTTCCAGAGCCTGTATTTTAAATACTATCATGTATCTCACCTCTTTCACCTTTGATGGAAAGTGACATTAACATTATAGAGATTTTTATTATAGTAGTAGAGCAAAAGGGAACAAACTTTACTATCTATTACACCATTATGGTAAATTCATATATATGCCATTATTTTATCTATACATAATGTAGCATGTACACCATTATTGATATAAAAAAACACAATGCTTTTGTGAAAACTAAAAAAATCCCCCAATACACAGCAAATCCAGAATTGAACCGAGATAGGTCTGCCTTCCCGACTATTTCGATATTTTTTTACTTTGCCAAGCTGACACTGCAAATATTCAATATGATATTTTGAATTCAGTGAATATGAAAAGAAACCGTGATTCCATGAGCAGATAATTCTTGGAAAACTGAGGAAGTCTGCAGGGATGGGAGGAAAGGGTGATAAGGCAGGAGGAGGGAGACCGAAAGGCATCACACATGGTAGGAAGCCAAAGGGCTGCGGGAGAGAAATTAAATATAAGAACTCCCTTTTTCTGCCGCATTCAAAACAAAATTTGACAAATGGGACAAGTGTGAATTCACCAGAGGTTTGCCCAAGAAATAATTTAGTAAACTGTGTTTTAGCTATCGAAACAAAATTTGAAAGAAAACAAATCCCTTTATGATTTTGGAGTTAGTTGGACATGACATACATCATATCAGACGTTTGAGGTGTGTATTTCTTATTCTGAGGGGTATTTCACGACCATATATACATATTTCATATAAGTAATAGGCTATATAATTAGCATTCTACTAATTACATTATGGAAAACTAGGTTACTATTTCTGACAGGATAATAAGATTGCAATTAATTAGATATTAACTGTTGATCTTAAAAGTAAGACATATACTTTATGTCTTATTTTTGGAATTACCGATTATTCATATTTCTCAAGTGTGGGTTTAGTATGACACAATATTTTCTTGCCCCAAAATGTGGTATTATTCAAAATATCGGTGAAAAATAAGGAGCATTATGCTTCTAGACAATACATTTCATGTAATGCAAAAATAAAAGGACTCTCTTATTTAGAAGTGCACATGTCTTGCATGAAGATATAAAATGTAACTGGAGTCTGTTCAGAAACTCTTTCCTAAGTCTGATCCTTTGCAAAAATAAGAAATGCAGGCTTTTCCAGAAGAAACAACAAATAAACAAAACAACCATTTACAAGGCATATTTCTCAATTACGGCAGTCTGGGCTCACAGAGGCTAGAGTTATGACCGAGTGGTGTATACACAGTGTAAACACAAGAGTTCAGTAATTAGGTTTCAGTTAATTTTAAAGTGCCAGTGACCTGGTGCATAATCAAGCAAAGGTCATTACCCACCCTGGTATATTTCACACAGAACACCCAGCAGCTAGAAATGGAAAAGGACACATCTTTACTTAAACTTGCACAAATCAGCCCCAGAAACCACTCATTTAAGTTGTAGCTTTTTTTTCTGTTCATTTCAGAACCACCCTACTCACATGAAACTAGAGAAATGGTTTCCAGCAAACCAGAGAAATCAGAAAAAAAAGATTAGTTAGATTAAAATTTTATTAGTATTATGCTGGACATGCCTCCCTAGTTTAAAATAGAGGGAGAAGATCTTTGGTTTTTCTTCCTTACTTAAATTCCATCCCCCCCCCCATGACTAATATTGGACAGGGATTAATTACCCTGGAGAATGATATAAACTTCTCAATTTTTAAAATTTTGAATTTATTTTTCGGAAGGAGGTTTGTATCTGTTTTTTTTTTTTTTTTTGTCAGTCTATGTAGAACTATCACTTAAAATGGCCCACATGTCCCTTGGCTTCAAGGACGATCATGCAATTTGGGCCACTGTGGGACTCCAGTTCTCCTGCCAGTGATTGGCTCAAAGAGGTGGAATTGTGACCCAAGCAGGGTCAATTTGAGTCCTTCAGTGAGAATGGGTGAATGAACACTAAAAGGGGGAGCACACCACCCTTTTGGATTGAGAGCAGTGTGGATGTAGAATTAGGGCTGCACAGAGCCAGCTTTCCCCCTGGGTACAGAGAAGTGCTGTAGCAAGGCCAGTGAAGAGAGAGAAACAGAAGCAGGATGGGTTGAAATGATGAGAAAGAGCCGAATGATACTGTTTGAGCACTTACAGCAGGCTGTGCCTAAAGCCAGTCGTTTTCTTTTTTGCTTAAAGTAATTTGAAATCTGTCATTTTTAACCAAAATGTCCTGATAAATACAGATGGGGTAACAGTAAGCTCGGTGAAAGAAGATTTATCAATTGGGGATATATACTGATATATTGATTTTCTGTTAGAGAAATAACCACCTTTATTAGCAAATGTTTTTTGAAGAAATTGAAAGAAAGAAAAAGCATGAGGAATGGGGTACTTTACAAAAAAAAAGTAAAAGGAACTGAACTGCAGATTAAATGGAAAAAGAGGGGCACCTCGGTGGCTCAATGGTTGAACATCTGCCTTTGGCTCAGGGCGTGATCCTGGATTCCGGGGATCGAGCCCCACATCGGGCTCCCTGCAGGGAGCCTACTTGTCGCTCTGCCTGTGTCTCTGCTTCTCTCTGTGTCTCTCAAGAATAAATAAATAAAATTAAAAAAAATAAGTGGAAAGAGAAATACACATGGAAGGGAGTAGAAACACAGTGGGTTAAGAGATTTTGATGACTTTGCCATTTACACCCATTTTGTACACGTTAATGATAATAGCCCACCGGTGGCAGACACTGTGCTAGATACTTCATGCTTAGATTTGTCCATCTTTAGAAATTACACCTCATCCTACCTGGGGTCTGGTTTGACAGCAATGTATAAAGATCAAACCATTTGAGTGGTGCATTTCCATTCATGATGCAATGAATCCATTCAGGATACGATATGGTTCTAATGTAAACAAGTGTGAGCATGTTTCTGTTTCAGTGATATCACAGAATTTAGTTGTGATCTGGTTGTATTTGCCGGCTCCCGAGAGGCCTGCATCCTTTCTGCCAGGCTACAACGATCTACAAAGTAAGTCTGTAACGCTTCCACGAAAAAGTTGCTGGAGTAGAGAGAAAGAGGACAAGATAATGATCTACAGAAAGAATAATTCTTTTGTGCCTTCAACTGTTGGGAGTCTTCTCTGCCAAAGAGGTTTCAGCAACACCAGCAGTTTCAAGGAGTGGCTGTATTGGGGAGGTGGGAAGGAGGACAGAGGCATGAAAGGAGGAAGTGTGTTTTTGCTGGAGAAATGTTTATTTTGTAATTAGCAAAGGACAAGAAAACTCTTTTGGAAACTATATTTGGGGGCCCAGAATTTAAATTTATGCTGATGCTCTGTGAGTCTCTCTCCAGGGAACCCTCCTAATTGGCAGGGATCTTAGTTGGCTAAAACAGCCTGCAAATGAAGCCAAGGTCTTGGGGTCATTTCTCCAAAGGGCCCGTTAAGTCAGCTCTGTTCCATAGTCACAAGCTGTATCTTTAACCCTACTTAGCCATCTTACAAACACATATTAGCACGTAAACATGGTGGTCACAGAAGAAAGACTTATACTCGCCTTGAGACCAACACAAACTTAGGCAGGGATATTTCATTTTTGCCAGCACCAACGGACATCTTTGTGACTGTGTTGGCGAGCTCCAATCAAGACTGCCGCTACTGATGGAGCAAATTGCAAAGATGAAAACTCAACACAATTAAATGCGACCAATAAGCTGATCATTGGGGGTTACTACCCTTGTGGAATGAGACATCATGATGCCAACGTCTGCAGTAAGGGATCTGTGATGGGAGGGGCCTTTGCCTTTCTTGTTCAATGCTATATCCTTAGCCTAGCACACAGCTGGTGCTTCAGTAAATATTTGTTGAGTGTATGAAGGTACCTTGGCCTGGACTTCTATTTATTCTTCCTATTATTCCCATTACGAATCGGAAAGCACAACAGAATATTGTATATATAGAAACAGAAATACAACATCTCCCATATTAACCATTGTGTGTGTTTTTACAAGGGAAGAGATAATAACTTAATAAAAACAATGTTGAGTGAATGAGCCATGATACTCATGTAAGCGCAACCACGAGAAAGACCACACGGGTAGATGGCAAAAACAGTTATGGCTCTCGATCATCCCTGTGTAGGCACACCACCTTGCAAAGTAACTTTGTAGCTTCTCCCACCAAAAGGTGGAATCTGTCTTCAACTCTTGAATCAGGACTGGACTTAAGACTTGCACAGGCTAACAGCATGTGGTCAAAGTGAAACTGTGCCAGTGCTGAGCCTCATCTCGAAAAGAGTTCCTTCTACCACCCCGCCCCCCGCCCGCCTGCCGAACCCTGTAGATCCCCTAGCCACCTTTCGATGACAGAAACCTAGTATCATTTTCTCAGTCCTCTAACCAGCCAACCGCATGAGGGAGCCTGGCCTGAACGCACAGTGGATCTCAGCCAGAACCACCTACTCACATTTGTTGTTCAATCAACAGCTATTGTTTTAAGCCAATATGTGTTGGGGTTATTTGTTATGTGGCCAAAGCTAACTCAAACAACTTCCCCTTGTGCACAGGATCTAAACAATGGCCAGATCACTGTTTGCTTAGGGACTGAAGAATGCTTTGTATGGTACAGCTACTACTCTGTTCAATTAACTGACCAGTATGTGCTATGTTACTCATACCAATGGGTTGAAAAGCATTCGTTATTTATAAACTTCACAACAAAGAATCCCAGAAAATAAGGCAATTGCAAGGATAATTTATTATAAAGGCTTTTCTTAGACTAGGGATGCTGAGGTATCCCTCAGCAACACAGCAGAGAAGCCTAAAAATCAATGGATCACCGTAGCAAGGAGGGGACTGCACAGATAATGCTAACATGTAAGTATTTCCCCACATGGATTCGACCAACATGGAAAAGGTCTCAAATATCTTAGCGACAAAAATAGAATGATATAAACATGGCATTCATTATAAAGAGATCATAACTTCTGGCTGAATGATAGAAATGGTATAGTGCCCAGGATTGCAAGGCATGAAATAAAAGGCTTCTCATTTTCTACAGAGATTTTCCGTTAACACCAAGAAGTTTATCAAACATGTCAGAGGCATGAAACAGAATTGTCATTTCCTTTTTTCAACATCTATCTAGGTGCTGACTACCATCCTTTTGCTTCATCAGTACAGAAGGGAGTAAACTGCATATAAAGGATCATGGCATGGTCTGCAAATCACAAACCTGGGCAGCTGAGAATCCTCACAAAGATCCTGCCATTGTAATGCCAATGTCAGAAGAAACAGTGAAAAGGGCTGGGGCATACAACAGCAGCTGTGACTTTCTTTTATCTGGTTGGATAACAAATTCTGACACTTATCCATTGACTTTACAAGCAGATTTGATGCTTCAAGGGTTCAATGGGAGTTGGTAGGAAAGAAAAAGGAATAATAAAAGTTAAGTAGTATAGCTAAGAAGCAGAAAACATAGTCAAATAAAATAAGGGAAGACGCCATGAGTGACCATGATCGAAAGGATCTGAAGATGATCTACGAATTTATGGGGGTCTTGAGAGATCAATAGTGGTGCCTCCATCCTTCAAAAACAGTAGTGCACCTGTACTAGTTTTAAGAATCTAATATTTAAATTAGGTTGAGGTATATGCAAACTGTAATCTTTCAATCAAGTAACAACCACGCTCTAGGTCTGGCTCTATACTGAACAAAATTAAGAAAGAATTTTGAAGTATTAGGTTAAACCATATAAAACTACTAATATTTGGGTCCATTTATGACCTTGAAAAGTGGCAATTTTATATGGTTCAACCTAAGAGATAGGAGAGTGTTTAGAACAAGAGATGGGTATCACCACCTAATTTGTTTCCATGAAGAGCACGGTTAGTAGTGATTAAACAACTGCAGGTTTCTCCACTGAGGACACTAAATGAAAAATGTGGCTTAGCTTTTAAGAGGAGTATGGACATTTACATTAAGAAACGTCTCTCTGAGACTGAAGGGTGTTATTTACTGTAATATACTACCTTTCTTGGAGGTTTTAAATATACTTGAGTATTTTTTGTGCTGGACTATTTTAAATTAAACAATATTAATTTTTAATAAAGTTGGTTATTCCCGTTACACTGGGGAAGAAGATTTCCCCCCTCTGTTCCACCATCTTGTCCTTCTTACCAAAGATTCATACCTTTTGAGGGTTTTCATTGGTGGCAATGGTCTGCTCCAGAATTTGAACAAACAATCTATCTCAGTAGGGGCTGGGTAGGCCCCAAGAAGGGATAACAGAGAGATACTGTTGAGTTTATGGCAGGGTTTCTCATGCTTGTACTATTAGCAGATAGTTTTCTTTGGTTTTTTTTGTGTTTGTTTGTTTGTTTTTTAAGCCGATAGTTTTTGTTGTATGCAGCTGTCCTGTGCAATGTAGTATGTTTAGCAGCATTCCTCCTGTATCTAAATGCCTGTAGTATTTTCCTTCCCCAAGTTGTGATATTCAGAAATTACCCTTGGGGAGCAAAATCACACCTGGTTGAGAACAACCCTCTCTAATGCCCTTATTATTTCTCCCCTGTATTTTCTTGAATTTTCTCTGACCTATCTCAGAGGGCTAGTCTCTTAACTGGGTGTAGGGAAAGAGCAGAAAGCTCCCATCCTCCAGTGCTTACACAGGATGAGCGTCTGTAGGCCAGCTGGTCTTCCTCCACGAGGTGAAGGTGGGGAGAGGACATCATTTAAATACTCCAGCCAACTGGCATACTACAAATTTGAGCTAATGAATCCATCTATTTGGATTTTGATGAACTGTTCTGGGAATCTTTGCTAAATGTCTTGTTTTGAATTTGAATGAATATTTAATAGAAATCCTTCCTGTAGAAAACTGGACTTTTCTTTCCTGGAAAAGTTGTTATAAAGATTTTAGGAAGCAAACGAAAAGAGAAGCAAGCCTAGGAACAAAGCAGACTCAACATTTTTTATTTGCTTGATTTTGAAATACTGCTGTTGCTGTAACTTTAGATAGAGCGCTCATGATAAACATGATGCGTATTTATAATACTGGTATTTGAGGAAATCATTAATAACAATTATAAATTAACGTATAACACTTTTCCTTAATGGGAAACCAAGATGACTTTTACAACTTTGCTTTTAATTTGGAGAAGGCATATAAGGTGACTTATATTTAAATAATGCAATAAATCCCACACATTTCTTCCCTGGAAGTGTCTCTGGACATTTTATCTACGAGCATACCTCACTTTATTGCACCTTGCCTTATTGTGCTTCACAGATACTGTGGGGTTTTGTTTGTTTGTTTGTTTGTTTTGTTTTGTTTTATTTTTACAAATTGAACGTTTATGGGAACCCTGCATTCAGCAAGTCAACTGGCTCCATTTTCCCAACAGCAGCTGCTCACTTTGTGCCCCTGTGTCATATTTATCCCTGCAATATTTCAAACTTTTTTATTATTATTGTGTTTGTTACAGTGATGGTTGATCAGTGACCTCTGATGTTAGTATTGTAATTGTTTTGGGGCACCACATACCACACCCACACAAAACAGCAAACTTAATCGATTTATGTGTGTGCTCAGACTGCTCCATTGGCAAGTTGTTCCCCCATCTCTTTCTCTCTTCTTGGGCCTCCTTATACCCTGAGATACAATGGTATTGAAACTAAACCAATAAATAACCCTACGATGGTCTCTAAGCTTTCAGGTGAAAGGAAGAGTCACATGTCTCTCACTTTAAATCAAAAGCCAGGTATGATTAAGCTTAGTGAGAAAAGCATTTTGAAAGATGAGATACACCGAAAGCTGGGCTTAGTGTGCCCTTTAGCCAAATTGTGCATGCAAATAAAAAGTTCTTGAAGGAAATTAAAAGTACTACTCCACTGAACAAATGAATATCAAGAGAAGCAAAACAGACTTATTGCTGACATAGAGAAAGTTTTATTGCTCTGGATGGGAAAATCAAACCAGCCACCACATCTCCGTAAGCTACAGCCTAACCTAGAGCTAGGCCCTACCTTTACTTGATTCTGTGAAGGCTGAGAGAGGGGAAGAAGCTGCAGAAGAACATTTTGAAGCCACCAGAAGTTGCTTCCTGAGGTCGACAGAAAGTAGTCTCCATAACATAAAAGTGCAAGGTGAGCAGCAGGTGCTGATGCTAAGCTGCAGCAAGTTATCCAGATGACCTAGCTAACATCATTAATGAAGGTAACTACACTAAACAAGGGATTATCAACACAGACCAAACAGCCTTATATTGGAGGACGACGGCATAGAGCTTTCCTAGTTAGAGAAGAGAAGCGAAGCCTGAACATGGGACTGAATTGTTGCAAGCTCATGATCAAACTTGGATGGATGAGGAGTTGCTTCTCACGGATGAGCAAAGAAAAGGGGTGTTTCGAGATGGAATCTACTCTTGGTAAAGGTGTTTGAAGATCATTGACATGACAGTAAAGGATTTAGCATATGACGTAAACTTAATTGATAAAGCGGCAGCAGGGTTTGAGAGGATTGACTCCAATTCTGAAGGAATTCTATTTGTGGGTAAAATGCTACCAAACAGCATCGCAAGCTACAGAGAAATCATTTGTGAAAAGAAGAGTCAATCAATGTGGCAAACTTCATTTTTGTCTGATTTTAAGAAATTGCCACCGCCACCCCAACCTTCAGCAGCCACCACCCTGCTCAGTCAGCGGTCATCAACATCAAGGCAAGACCCTCCACCAGCAAAAAGATTACGACTCACTCATGATGATCATTAGCATTTTTTTTTTTTAGCAATAAAGTATTTTAAAATGAAGGTATGTACTTTTTTCAGACATACTATTGCACATTTAACAGTCGACAGTGTAAACATGACTTTTTATATGCCCTGAGAAACAAAAAAATTTGACTCATTTTATTGCAATATTTGCTTTAGTATGGAGACAAACCCACACAGTACCTCTGAGGTATCCCTGTATTTATATTCTAATGGTTCCCTTTCTCTTTCTGCTTGGAGGGATGCTATTTCTTCTTTAATTAAGAAAGTAGTCCCTGACCTATTTCTTCTGTGACTTTGCTCTTCTTTCTCCTTTCTATCCCAAGATCATGCAGTGCACATAATTAATCGGTATCTTCTTCATGCAATTAGCTAAAGCAGTTCTTTCATTCTTTGTGAATTTCCCCAAAACCCAATATCTAGAGGAAATTCCCTTCAGTTAACCAAATGTACAAATGAGTGAGGAGCACGTTTCGAGGTCCTCCTTCCTCTGACCCCTCCCTGTACTCTGACACACATAATATCACCCTTTTGCATCAAATACAGGCATATTTCCTTGTCCTGTTTCACTTCATCTACGATGGTGTTGCCCAGTATCAAAAAGAGTCAATATAAGTTGACAACAATTGAACATGCATCTTCTCCTTGTTTACTTCCATTTCAATATTCTGTTTTAATGCACATGTCAGACTAGTCTATATGTCAGCCTTTATACTCTCTTAATTTATATGGTATATATATCTAACATTTGAGATAGATTGTTCTGCTGAGATAGGTTCAAGTTAGAAAATATTGCAAAGGTACTAATTTCTTATTAAAACTGGTAATTGAAGGAGAGGTTAAAACTGATTCGAAGGTAAGGGAAAAATTCTAGAAGATGCAAACAAATAGTACATCAGACAAAAATTTAGGGGGCTATAAATTACATTTATATCCTCATATTCATTTACTATATTCTAAATGTGAGAAGAATGTTAGTAAAAAAAGTGTGTGTGTATAAGATTTTGCAACCATTTTTTTTCAGCATATATATTAAAATACATCTCACAACTTGAAGAATTCATTCTGTTCCTAAAAACTACTTCCTCTGATTCAGTTTCTTTGTGTACATTTTGGAAAGTCATTTCTGGATCTTATCATTTTTCCCTGGAGACCTTGCCTTTGGCAACTGCAACACAGCAGAAAAAAAATCCTGAACACATGCTCCATACCTTTTCCAAATATGAGTTATCTACCTCTGTCTATTGTGAGCCTCTTAGACAGGGATGATATACTTAAGTTTAAATTCAAGATTTTCAGGCTAGATTTTATTTTAAAAACCTAATCTTTTAGCTTACTCATCTAGAAATACTGAAACCATGAACCTAAAAGATCTTATTTCATGAGTCTATAAGCAGTCAGGAGCAACTTGGGTTAACAGCTATTTTAGTGGTAGAAGAAATCAAGCCTTTATCACTTCATAGTATTTATCTCCATATGTCTTCATACATATTTATAATATATATCTCAGAAACTAAATGAGAAGACTGCAGGTAACATTATTATTTTGATATGATGTTTGATATAGTGTCTTGTCCAGAGTTCATTATTACTGTTCTATTATTGGTTTCTTCGTGTTCACAAAGAATGTTTGGTTAAGTTATCATCAAGAGAAGTGAAGAAAACTATTAAGTTAGAGAAGCAAGAAATCAGGGGAGGAGTGGTTTCCTTCCTATGTTAAATTTCTGAGCCACTTGAGAAAAATTTTTGAGACGTATATAAAGATGAATAAAGATTAAATAAAAGTGCAACTAAATCGGGAATTTAATTATAAATGTGAACCACCTAAGTTTTTCTAGTTGTACGAAGTTCTCTTTGTGAATGTAAAATGTCACTGTTTCGAAGGTCGAAGAGGAGGAAAAAAGACCAAAAGAAACTTTTAGGCCAAGCTAATGTCACGGGTTATTATTTTAAACTTCTTGTGGCATTATTTATCTTATCTGTAGCCGGTTTAAAAAACTGACATTTTCATTGTTAACATTTAAGTCAGGTCCTAGAAAAATATATTAGAAGATCACATTCTCAAACGAAAAACTAGCATCATAATTTAATTTTTCTACTGGGCAAGGTTTTCTTCACTTATATTTTAAAAGTTAAATATACTGAATACTGGTTAGTAATGTAGAAACTTTGTGAAAGAATAATATGAGCAAGGACCACCTGTAAGTCATTAAATATCGAGAAAATTTAGCAAACATAAGTAAATGTACGGCTATGGGAGTCTACCAACAAGCCGAGTGATGAAATATTTGATTTCCAAATCCAACTTTTAAAATTTAAGATGTTTTAAATTAATTGGTAACAAATGCCAGAAAGACCTTTTTCACCAGCCAACTTTCATTCCTTAAACCTAATTTTAATCAAAACCTCCTACAAATTTACAAAAGCTTGAAGTTCCCTTTAAAATCATCCTTGTCTTCAAGAATTTTATCACATTAACTACTTGATTACTAATAGCAACAGCAGGCTGAATACATTCTGATAATGGCCAATTATTCTGGTAGAGGGAAAGACATTTTGCAAAGTAGCAGTGATCCAAGTTCTTTCTTAAATGAATAGTGTTCAAGTTTGCGCAACACTCACCTCTCTGTTCCCACTGAATTTTGTTCGTGTATCTATAATCTCCCTTTCATATATGATGTTGTGATTATCTATTTAGACATCTCAACCATCCACTGGAACCTCATTATACCTTAAGGATAAGGATGGTACCCTATTCAGTTGTGAATCCCCAAGATTTAGCACGGTGTGTGGCCACAGAGTAAAAATTCAATAAAAACCATGTTGAATGAATGAATAAAGCAAAGAGAGTTCAACTCCAGAGGTAGCCAAACTCCTTTCAAGCTGCAATTCATTGAGAAGATCATTTATTGGTTCAGTAAAACTACCAATAGGTTTATCCAGCTACATGCCATCTTTGTAGGTAGTGGAGTGGAGGACATTAGTGAGAAAGGTGGAAAAATTATATTTTAAAAGCCAACAACTGCAGATCTTCTAAATGGAAGCTAAATTACCCTAAAAACATCATATGACATGGCCTATTTCTTCTTGGCAATCATAAGACTTTAGAACAGGCTCTAACACAGAGTTATTTATTATCGATCTAATAGATTATACAATCTGATAAAGTTAATGTAACATAAAACATATCTGGGGATCAAATGTCATTAATGCTTATATTATAAAATATGCCCTGGTCATCTACTTCAAATGTAAAATCAGTATTAGAAACTTCTATTAGGGCCCCTGGCTGGCTCAGTCAGTTAAGCATGCAACTCTTGGTTTCTTTTTTTATTTATTTATTTATTTATTTATTTATGATAGTCACAGAGAGAGAGAGAGAGAGAGGCAGAGACACAGGCAGAAGGAGAAGCAGGCTCCACGCACCGGGAGCCCGATGTGGGATTCGATCCCGGGACTCCAGCATCACACCCTGGGCCAAAGGCAGGCGCCAAACTGCTGCGCCACCCAGGGGTCCCCAACTCTTGGTTTCAGCTCAGGTCATGATCTCACGGTCATGGGATCAAGCCTCACATCAGGCTCTGTACTCAGTACGGAGTCGGCTTCAGATTCTCTCCCCCTCCCGCTCCTGCTAACTCTCTCTCAAATAAATAAATAAATAAATAAATAAATAAATAAATAAATAAAATCTTTAAAAAAACACTGTAGAAACACATATACATTTAAATATTTTTAGAAATACTATGTCACCCTTAAAATAAGTTTACTACAAAAGCTTACAGTCTAATTGTACTACTTTGATTTGTAGGCAACGGAAAAGAGTAAGTTTACGGCTGGTGTCTCTTCACTATGGATTTGTAGCAAATGGCATTAGACCTTGTGTTTATGAGGCTTCTCAAAAGTTTTCTAGGTACTTGAAGGGATGATAGGAAAGATAATGACCCAAAAGAAAAATATAGGCCTAAATATCTATAATTCATCCTTTTTCATCAAGATCCAATTAACACACTTCTATAGTAGTTTATAGCTTTGATATTAGACTCCGTTGTTTAAAATTGCACATTTAATATTCTGTAATTTACAACCAACATAGGCTTTGGCTGGTATACATTTTGGGGTTTTAGACATGAGCGATACTAAATGTTTCCTAAGAAATAAGTGCAATTTGCATCAAATTATGAGGATTCAAATAAGCACATTTTTCTAGTATGATTGTACCTCGTTCTCCCTTCTGACACTTCTTTCTTTGCACTGTACACTTTCTTGTCTCACTGGTGGGGGGACACAGGTTACCCTTTGCTGATGGATGCTGTGTTATTTCTCGGACCCGTGTTTCAGTCCCTCTTTTGAAACCACATGTTTTCCCCTTCTTCATGCATGGACTCCACGGACTCCATTCACTGGCCTCACAGTGCACTGAAACAGAAGAGCAGAAACAGGCTCAGCTGGCTCACAGATATATTCACGATTGCTCAATAAACAAAAAGGTTTGCTTCTATCAATATTTGCTCTAATTCCGGGAAATCCTGTAGAACAAACTTGGACAAGATGACTTCAAAAAAACAATGAGAAAGAGAAATACAGGGACATAATGTTTTCCCATTTTTAGTGTTCATCATGTCAGGTAAACTTATCCTTGCATTCAGTCTACTTTTCACTCTAGATTTATAAACCCAGGCACTAATATAATTGTAATTGGCCAGTGCTTTATAATTTCTACAAGTATTGATTGATCCTGACCATAATTTGATCTAGAATTATGCTAGAGATCAGCTTTTCAAACTAGAGCGTGCAACAGCATCACCTGGAGGGCTTGTTGAAGCACAGACCACTGGACTCCACCCTCAGAGTTTCCAATTCAGTTGTCTGGGATGGGGCCTGAGAATTTGCATTTCCAACAATACACTTTGAGAATTTCTGTGCTCGAGAATGGTTAAGCAAAAGAGGCATCCTGGTCATAGGCCTGGATTCACGGCCTTTTCCACTTCATATGCAGGTGAGGACTTAAATTTTATCATTGATTAACAGAGATGGTTCAGGCAGGGAAGTATCTATTTTGAGTGGATTCCGATTCAATTTCAGCTGATAAATTGGTTCTAGCATTAACTAGAAGGAGTGATTTCTAAGATGAACAGATGTAATTTTTCTACAGCTTCTTTTGTAGCTCTTCCCCTTTTTCTGTATGTATTAATCTCCTTTTCAACCACAGCTTTCCAAAGTCTTGTAACAGATTTCTGCACTTCTAACAAAAATAAGTATCTGCAGGATGCTATCATTCTATTCATGTTCCTGCAAACTTCCTAGTTTACACTAACTGAAACAGTTTGCAGCAATAATTCTTTAGATGATATAAGATTCTTTCCACAAAACACGTTTCCATTAACTTTTCTCTTTGCCTTCTGATTTAAAAGATTCTTATTTTATTTTATTTTTTTAAAAGGTTTTATTTATTTATTCATGAGAGACACAGAGGGAGAGAGGCAGAGACATAACACAGGCAGAGGGAGAAGCAGGCTCCAGGCAGGGAGCCCGATGTGGGACTCGATCCCAGGTCTCCAGGATCAGGCCCTGGGCTGAAGGCAGTGCTAAACCGCTGAGCCCCCCGGGCTGCCCAAGGATTCTTATTTCAGAGCAGAATGCTATCTTTTATGTAAGCTCAAAAAATAGAATCTAAGTGTTTTAGAAACCTAAATCCTTTTGCCATACATCTTTTCACATGCTTTTTACAGTTACCAACAGGTACCTGAATGCAACAGAATTAAAAACAAATGGCTGAGTAAGTGAATTTAAGTTTCTGTGAACTTAAATGAACTTTATGGAGCCACTCTTTAACCAGTTTTCATGTTCAGTTATGACACAACATTTTTAGTTAAAGAATAGAGCAATGAAGTCACTTAATGATATCAAATCTTTTGCTAGTTAAGAACAAATCTCCCATTCTGATACTAATGATACAAAAGCAATGGATCTTTAGCACAAATAAATAAAACCACCTCCAAAAAAAGCAAATGGAAAAGTAAAAATCAAAGTTTGTGAGCTACCACTTTGTCTAGTATTTGGTTAATGCCAGAACCAAGAGTTCTAAATTAGAAAAAAAAATTACATGATGTGAAAATGACCAGAACTTTGGTGCTTTTTTCACACTTGCAAAGGTGGTCTAGGCAAATGCATATTTAGACTTAAGAAAAAAAGATTTTATTTTTTAATTTATTTTAAAAATTATTTATTTATTCATGAGAGACAGAGAGAGAGAGAGGCAGAGGCAGAGGGAGAAGCAGGCTCCATGCGGGGACCCTAATGTGGGATCACGCCCTGAGCTGAAGGCAGATGCTCAACCCCTGAGCCACCCAGGTGTCCCAGAAAAAAAGATTTTTAAAATTACAGCTATGAGTTCTTAGATGATAAATGGTTCTAAAAATGTGTGTGTGTGTGTTATTTTTTAAGAGTAGTCTCCACAACCAGTGTGGAGCCCAACGTGCGGCTTGGACTCACAACCCTGAGATCAAGATCTGGGCTAAGATCAAGAGTTGGATACTTAACTGACTGAGTCACCCAGGTGCTCCTAAAAATGAAATTCTAATGACAATCTTAGATAATTCCATTGAGGAAGAAGGAGGAAAAACATTTAAAACTGATGAGTTCAGATAGTAAAAACGCTCTAATAAGAGCAAACAGTTAAAAAGCCTTGAGGGGAAAGAATTTCTCCCAGAGAAATACTGTAGAATGAATCTAGTGTCTAAAAATATTTACGGAAAACTGGTATCTTTGGAAAACCTGAAAAGGTAACAAAATAGATGATTTAAGTTATATTCAGGCTGCTGCTGAATGATGCAGAACTGGGGCGTCATTTGGGCAAGAAGCAACTAAGAAGAAACAAAATTGCTCACTTTCTCTATTTCTTCTATTTTTTGCATGGAGGACAATATTAACACTGGAAATATTTAACTAG
The DNA here is from genome assembly GCF_053574225.1 of Canis aureus. Lineage (NCBI taxonomy): Eukaryota > Metazoa > Chordata > Mammalia > Carnivora > Canidae > Canis > Canis aureus. The sequence continues at coordinate 66,401,522 of NC_135611.1, read as the reverse complement.
TCACTAATGAAGCAAGGATCTCAAAAAAGTAATTAGCTTCCTGTCCCCGGAAGTGGTCACTCTGTGGTCGGTTATCAGTCTGGAATACTATAAAGGGGGTCCTTGAATTGGGAGAGAAGCTGAACTGAATGTTCCACCAGTAATGGCCTCACAACACCATTACTCGTTAGCTCTCATTCTTGTTGATCAACTGCGCGGGTCCACTGAGAGCGTAGTGAGGGCATGTTCCTTGCTACTCCCTATTTAAAGTTTTATTTATTTATTTTTTTCCTATTTAAAGTTTTAAAGTTGGATGCCTCCCTCTGTGGATACTTGAGTAAGACCCACTCCCCAAGAGGAGATGACATGATGATGGTGCGGGAAGGAAGCAAATATCTAGAGCATGAAGTAGAAGAACTATATTCTTCTATAAAATTGGGTTTAATGGGATGCCTGGGTGGCTCAATGGTTGAGCGTCTGCCTTTAGCTCAGGGCCTGATCCCAGATTCCCAGGATCGAGGCCCACATCGGGCTCCCTGCATGGAGCCTGCTTCTCTTCCCTCTGCCTGTGTCTCTGCTTCTCTCTGTGTGTCTCTCATGAATAAATAAATTTTAAAAAAATCTTTAAACAATATTGGGTTCAATGGGCATTCATGCCAACTTTAACAGCAAACCATGAGGAGTGGATGGATATGTTGCAACGTTAAGGCTTTCACCCTCGCTCTCTATCAGGGTGGTATTTTCTCTGTTTATGACTTTTCCTCTTAATAATAATCTGAGTAAGAAATGAGTCTCACAATGCAGATTTCAGCTATAGGAGGGACACATTCTTCAGTATCTTCTGTGAGCACCAGAGAGCCAGAGTCAAGGCACTAATTATAGCACTGACAGTAAGTCACACTGTGTCCTTGGAATCATTATTTCAAGCCCTCGGTCCTAGTTTCATATCTGTTAAGGGACAAGGCTTTAATGTCCCTTTGCGATAAGCAAGCAGGTCACCATTTCTCACGACAATTCTGGGGCAAGTACCAGTCATAGCCCACTGCTTGTTGGATAGACAGCACACGATGCGAGGCATCCCTCAGGCCAAGCTACAGGGGCCAGCCCTGGACCAAAGTTGCAGGTTTGCACTATTGCTGTGTCCTAGGTCGTTGATACCTAACTGTTCAAAGAGCCACATTCGCTAAAATGGCTTTTAGGTTGCTAACCCCTACTCTAAAACATATGCATTACTTTCTCCCCCCCCCCCATTTTTTTTAACATACGTATTTCTTAAATTTAATTGTATTAAGAAATAGTTTTTGTTGGGACGCCTGGGGGCTCAGCGGTTGAGCATCTGCCTTCAGCTCAGGATGTGATCCCAGGAGTCCCACGTCGGGGTCCCTGTGAGGAGTTTGCTTCTCCCTCTGCCTGGGTCTCTGCCTCTCTGTGTCTCTCATGGATAAATCAATAAAATCTTAAAAAAAAAAATAGAAATAGTTTTTGTCTAAATAGTAGCATAACTTACCAGTAAGCTTTACTAGTTAATCTAACAGTGCCAGGTACTAAAGGGTCTCCATGAGAGAAAAGCATTAATACACTTAGGGTAAACAGCTTTTCAAGGACTGAATGCTACACTTTCAACAACTAAGGAAGTCTAAACAAGCACCCCTTTTCCTTGGTAGAGAAATACCACAAACTTTCTGCAACTCAGCCTGGATTTTTGTCCTTTAACACTCCACAGAACTGTTTCCTATTTCTTCCACAGTTTGGAACTTATTACCTTTAATCATCAGCCCTCAGGACTTATAAAGAGATGAACGTGAAGTGCTTTCTCATGTATGTTTTACCCTATTTCTAAGTTGTTTCTCTGTGTCTTTATTGACTAGAGGGAAAAAAAAGACTAAACCAAAATGAGCCATGAACTGTTTCATGCTTGCTGTTTTCCAGATGCTTCTGAAATTATCTTAAAATATCATCTATTTGATTTATTCTCCTACAGACTTTGTTTAGAAATAAGTACTTCCCGTGGACCTGAAACAGTTAAACCACCACTTTATTACTCTAGCACTTTTGATTCTAATGGACCTATCTGGGGGGACCCCAGGGGAGTCCTGGAGACTATCTTGTACTGAATCAGGAGGACATTTGTGTGCATATGCCAGTATCAGTGCAGCATCAAAGGTTCTTGTAACTCTTGCCTAGGGGATTTCGAGATTTAGTATGCTGTTTTCCCATTTGGTTCAGCATCTGCTCCCCAACTGTTCATCAAACTTGTAGCTGTAGTAGCTGCGCAACATTTAAAAGATGGAAAATAGAGCCTGACAGTGATCCGTTATTTAGACAAACAACTGGTCTCAGGGACCTCCCCTCCAGGAAATACAGCCTGCATTTAATCAGACTCTGTGACTGTGTCCTTCTGTCAGTTTGAGTGAGTCCAAAAATCCTCTCCTTGTTTCTCAATACCTGTGCAAGCAGGACGTTTCAGCAAAGGAGCGCAGGAGGAAAAAAAAAGTCAGATTTTTAACTATATCAGTTCCCGTTCTGTAGATCTGTGGCTCATCTACTGAGTGTCAAAGGGTTATATTCAGAGAATGTTTTCTCCCCTTGGAAAAACAACATTGCTCACTGCTGGACATTAGACCTAGGTGCTTTGTGAAACTCCTGTTCTAAAGTGGACATTTCGTTCAAGACCAAATATGTATTTGTGTATATGTATAGTCCCGTAGATATGTTTATAACACATAATACATATGCACATATCTGTAATGAGTCACTGCAAATAGAACTTCATTGTCTCATAAGGCTACAAACTAAATCTGCCAGGATCAGAAGAGCTGAAGCAGTTACCAAGAGTCTATAAGAAATAATGGAGCAAAAATGAGTGGGAAATATCAGAAAGGGAGACAGAACATGAGAGATTCCTAACTCTGGGAAACGAACTAGGGGTGGTGGAAGGGGACGAGGGCGGGGAGTGGGGGTGACTGGGAGATGGGCACTGAGGGGAGCACTTGATGGGATGAGCACTGGGTGTTATTCTATATGTTGGCAAATTGAACACCAATAAAAAATAAATTTATAAAAAAATTAAAAAAAATAATAAAAAAAGAAATAATGGAGCTCCTATAGGGTATTAAATTATACTGTGACACATGCTGTGTCAGGCTGTGGAAACTCCGCTAAGATGGTATCTTTGTAAGGACGGATGAAGACAGCCCCTTGGAAATAGTCCCTCACATCCTTGTGAAATGGGACTTTGAGCAGCACTTCCACGGAGACTGACATTATCGTCCGAGGTGTTTCTCCTCCCCGGTAAATTTTAGAGTTCCTTCTCACCAATACTGACGCACTCCATGGTATGGTTGTTGGCTTCCAACCCTTCTGGGCAATTGTCAAGGCACTTTCCAAGGTGTAAGTAAAATCCACTTTTACACTTTGTGCAGAAATTTTTGTTGAAACAGGTATCACAGTCAGCTTTGCATTCTGAAAGAGAAAAAAAAGAAAAGAAACACTCTTTCATTATCTTCACTTACCTGTTGCTGGTCCCAGGTCTGGATGCTTACAACGCAGGCACATGGGACTTCTGTGTCAAACACACTTAGGATTCAAAATTATTGTGCCAAGCTGGATTATGGATTCGTCCATGGTCATTTAAGTGATATACATCAGTCATTGACTTCAAAATTATCGTACTGATAGACCTATGAAAAGTTTCTTGGCCAATACATTTTCTGCCAAGAAAGTTTATAAGACCAAGTATCTATTTATATTAAATGACAGTAAAAAGTGTTTTATCGGAGCTTTAATGAAATATACCAGCTACTGCTTTTGGGTCGTTTTGGAAGTCTGTTCATTTGTCCAACAAATATTTGATTGCCCACTATATGCGTAGCACTATTCTAGACATTGATTGACAACAGTGCATAAAATCCCTTTTATGGACTTCACAAAGCTTACATTTTAGGAGGGGAGACACAATAAATAATAACAACAGTGACTCTTATATGATGATTACTGTAAGTCAGGTACTTATTTTATATATTGTCACTTAAACTTTTATATATTAAGTCACTTTTGATTATTTTATGATATTAAGTCACTTAAACCTCACAATAACTCAGTGAGTTAGCTCCTGCTCATTATAATTCCCATTTTAAAGAAACCGAGTCTCAGAAGGATTATGTAAGTAGCCTGGGACCAGAGAGTACAGTGGTTTTGGAAACCAGGCAGTCTCGTTCCAGACTGATAAGTGCTCTGGAAAGAGTAACGGTAACAACCAAAGCTGGGAGAGAGATATGGCAAATGATAGATACTGGGGAAAAGGTTGATTATGGTGAGTAAGCTGGTCACGAAATGCCTCTCTGGGAATGTGACCTATGAGCAGAATCTTAGATAAAAGAAGAGAGTCAGCCACGCACAGATGTGGGCAAAGAGCTTTCTGAATGGCCAGAACAGTCAGTGTAGAACAGTAACTGCAAAAGCCTCGAGGTGGGAGGATCTCACAAGAAGGCCAGGAGGTCAGTGCAAAGGGGCTGAGGTGCAGCCGCAGGAGAGGAGTCTGCGAGGGAGGTGGGGCCCCGGCCCATGACAGATAAATGGTATTTCCAAATTTACGTAGTGACAGGGTACTGGGTCTCCAGTGGGGAGAGTAGACTTTCTGAGTCCAAAGGAGAGGGGCTATGTTAGTGTTTTCACACTTATTTCCAACAGATAGGTAAATGTTTCTTTTGCTGTACTAGAATCCTTCTTGAAGCAAAAATAGCTGAATTTATTCTTTAAGTCATTAAATACTTGGATCAGCTGTGATAGTAATGGGAAGTTCGGTGGCATTAACGCTTACAGTACCTTTCTATAGGTTCCATGAGTAATAACCAGGTTCTCAGTTTCCCCTTTTACAGGGAAAAACAGCAACAACACAAAAGTTGAGTGTTTTTTGTGAGAGGTGAAAATTTTCCCACTCTAAGGGCTAAGTCCAAGTATGGTTTAGCCTAATCATCAGGTAAATATCATTATTTACTTAACACTGAAAATCACAAATATGCTAGAGGCCAGGTCAAATCTGGAAAGCCCCCAAGGATGAGATAAAAACATAATTCTGTGTAGCACTTACTTGTACACTTATTTATATCTGGATATCGAGTTCCATAATATCCACTTGGACATGAAGAGAGACACACTCCAATCTGCTTCATGCCAATTCTTTCCAGAACAAAAAATAGTCTGGGCTTACATGACAAACATCCATTGTAATCTGAACACGTGGCACAGCCTCCTTGGCAGCCTTGACTGACGTTAGGATGCACTGAAGGGACAAATGTCAGAAAGGCAAAAACAAGCGTTAAATCATAAATACAGAGGTTCGAGGACATTCTCCAGGCAGGAGATATACTTTGTGTCGTTAGCTTTCAATTGGTGGTAATGGGTGAATGAGTTGGGATTTCCCCCTCTCTTTTCTATGATCTGGTATTTCCCTTTAATACAAACACATATTGTTTCTAATCTAAACGTTCTTAAAAATTTGAGACTTTGGAAACTAAGAATATACTGCCTCAAACCATTTATAGATTACACGCATGCACGTGCACACACATATGCGTAGAGAAAATATTCTCATCACACCAGCACCGTGGAAGATTAGAGACAGGGTAACTTGTACTTATTCACTGAAATCAATGCATATTAGTTTGCTTGTCATTTAGGTGGTGGATGCTAAGCATGCATCTAATTTTTTCAAGCAAGGGTGACAACATAGAGGAAGGGTTGACTTGAGTAAGGGCACTTCCTTCTAGGAGACATTTTTTCAACTACAATCTATTAGAGAACACAAATTTACTCTTGGATCTAATGCAAATTGATTCTGAAACTATCCAGCTCCTTAGAACCTCCCCTCCCATCCTTTCTTAAAATATTTCCTCTTTCATGAGTTTTATTTTTGTCAGTCCAAATTGATTCAATGATGGAAATGTGATATTTGTCTTACCAGCGTTTCCACATGATAGCATATAGTCATTTATGATTATAATATTTATAATGTTCAATGTTTTACCTTTGGGGAGAGTTTCTTACAGTTCTTTTGTCCTCATCTTCCATCTGTTCAAGTAAAATATTTATCTGGTGAGGACATGGCACTAAAGATCCTTGCTACATATATTCCTAAGAATTCTAAGGTTTCCAAGGGTCACCAGTGTGTGTGGTGAGACTGTTCATTAACAAGTCTGAACAAATATAAACGAACACGTGGAAGATTCAAGTTTACTTAAGATCTTGACAACTTATGACTATTAACTGGTCATCAACACCTGCATATGAGCTGAGGGAAAACCATGGACTCAAGTACATCTCTCAGGTAGCTGGTGTTTGGGATATTTCTTCTCCCCATGTGTTCTGTGTCCAAATACAATATAAGTAGCTTTATTGTCCTTCTAGGAATCCAGAAGGGAAAACCTGTGACCTTTATGAGAAACAAATGTTGATGTACAGGGGTGCGAAGGCATCCCGGTGTATTTCTGACTTCTTTTGTTGATGGTGGTGGGGTTAGGCTCTGATGGGCCTTGCCATTATCAGGTCTGACTTCAGAGCACTGTTTGGGTCTTGCTAAGTTCTTTACCACAAAAACAAATCCCACCAGGCTTAGTTAAAGGGGGGTACCCATAAGCCCAATCAGCCTTACCGCAGGGGTGCAAGGGTTAGCTACAGAGAGGTCATTTGGTTGACCAGCATCCTCTGTCTAGAGGAAACCATCCCTGAATCAGCCACAGGAACCACAAGCAGCTCATTCTCATTCCAAGACGTTTTGTAAATAAACTGAGGAAATGTGTGGGGGAAGGGAGGTCTGCTTTTCCTGTACATGCTCCTCTGTGGGGTGGGGCGGACATATAAAGTGGCACAGGAGGTTTAGACATTATAGGACCTGGGAGACTTGTAAGTGAAAAACTTTCCCAAGTAACAGGGTCATTTTTCATGCCAGTAATTCAACATTAGAGACTTACGGAAAATATGTACATATTTTAAGTAGGGAAAGACCCTAAAAAGGAAAAGGATGAAGAGAGCTTCCTGTGTCCAGCATCTAGTTGGGTCCATTTTAAGAAGTGTGAGATATAGGTAAAAACCTGTGAAACCTTCTCATATAGACCTCATTTTGAAAGAAAATCACTTCGGGCCCAGGGCTGTAAGTCACTCTGAGTTTGAATAAAGATGAGTTAGACTGGACAACAACCTACCTCTATCTCTGAAATGTAGCTGCTCAAAGGAAACACAATTGTAATTTCAAGGACCTTGAAGCTTTTGTCAATTATATCTTTAAATCAGTTATGAAAATAAACAGGATTTGCATGGGTAGAGCCTCAAAAACTGATATATATTAAAATAAATTTCATTTAAAAAATGGGTTTTGAATGATTAGAAGCATCTCCAGGAAAGAGCCCCGTAAAAAGTCCCATGATTGGTAATAGTTCCTACCAAATTTATGAGATGTCCCAAAGTACCTTGCTAGATTCTTTCTCAAAAACTTGCACTGATGAAATCTAGCACAGTCAGCTTATGCCATTGTGCTACATTCTTCTTGCTTGCTTTTTTTTTTTTTTCGTATTTTTCCTTTTTAGACACAAGTTTTTGGCAAAGTCGATTTTTGAAAAAGTAAAGAAGACATAAATGTCCTAATTGAGAAAGAAAATGCCTGTTTGTTTTTAATCAAACAAAATTTTGAATGTGGGCAGGCACAAATGATGGCAAACTTTATTTTTTCAGGAAGGTTTCAGTGTTATGCTGTGAGAAGTAGGGAAAATTGCGACTATGAAGCTCAGATTCTATGATTCTAAATTTTCTTTTACAGTTGAGTAGTGATTGTTTCTTGAATGCTGTATAAGGGTCACTCAAATTATACAGTCAGTATTACACAACTAGATACAAATTTCCCAAACTTCATCTTAAGGCAAATTTTTACTTTTATATGAAAACCACAGAAAACTTTGGTCTGGATTGACTGTAACAACTCTTTCAGCCTTAGAGTCTTATGATTCTAAAGAAAGAAAATTGAATTCTACTTTTTCATGCTTCTTCTTTTCCATTCCAAAAATAGCTTCATTTTGCATTTCTAAATCACCTTCCCCCCCCCCCCCCAAACAATGCTTTTGGAGTATTATTTCATATGAGCAATGGAGGTGTTAGTGGTGCTGAGGTTTCATAGAATATCTAAGGTTTAAACTTAATCTTTGAAAACGAGTTGAACAAAACTAAAAGGAAACTTATGGAATGGGAGAAGATATTTGCAAGACATATCAGATAAAGAGCTTGTATACAAGATCTATAAAGAACTTATCAAACTCAACACCCAAAAAACAAAAAATCCAGTCAAGAAATGGGCAGAAGACATGAACGGACATTTCTCCAAAGAAGACCCACAAGTGGCCAACAGACACATGAAAAAATGATCCACATCACTCGGCATCAGGGAAATACAAATCAAAACCACAATGAGATCCCACTTCACACCAGTCAGAATGGTTAAAATTAACAAGTCAGGAAATGTTAGATGTTGGCGAGGATGCGGAGAAAGGGGAGCCCTCTTGACACTGCTGATGGGAATGCAGCCACTCTGGAATAAATACTGGGTATTTACTCCAAAGATACAAATGTATTGATCTGAAGGAGCACCTGCACCCCGATGTTCATAGCAGCAATGTCCACAATAGCCAAACTGTGGAGAGAGCCCAGATGTTCATCGACAGATGGACGGATAAAGATGTGAGATACATACATACATATATATGTGAATATTACTCAGCCACCAGAAAGGATGAATACTTACCATTTACATTGATGTGGATGGAACTGGAGGGTATTATGCTGGGCGAAATAAGTCAAGCAGAGAAAGACAACTATCATATGGTTTCACACATATGTGGAATATAAGAAACAGCACAGAGAGTCATAGGGGAAGGGAGGGAAAACTGAATGGGAAGTCATCAGAGAGGGAGGAAAACCACGAGAGACTCTTAACTATAGGAAACAAACTGAGGATCGCTGGAGGGGAGATGCGTAGGGGGATGGGGTACCTGGGTGATGGGCACTAAGTAAGGCATGTGATGTGACGAGCACTGGGTGTTATGTGCAACTGATGAATTACTGAACTCTACATCTGAAACTAATGATGTACTGTATGTTAGCTAATTGAAGTTAAATTAAAAAAAAGAAAACTAGTTGAAGTAATCACTATGTAAGTAGCCATGGTGGGGCTAGAGGAGGGAACACCCCAATTATCCACAACAAGGAGACTGGCATGAGTTCAGTGCAACTGATACATAAATAGTGGTTAATGGAGATATGATGAACATAAACTGAGTGGAAGCACAGGATAGATCTAGATTATGGAACCCTTTGTGGGGTGTGCCAAGGAAATTATTCTGTAGATATAGGAGATTTTAATCTAGTGAGTGATGTGATCACATTTGTATTAGAAAGGTAATTTCTCCGGTAGTATGTAAGACACAGAAACTAGAAGACTAATCTAGTGATCAAGGTAAAGACTGATGATACCTTAAAATGTAACAAAGGCAGTGGTGAGAATGGTAGGAGTATTCCAAGGATATTAAGAGGTGGAATCAATCAAATATGGTAAGTAACAAAATGTGGACTGAACAAAAAAGAGGATGTGAATGAGATACCGCCTCACACCAGTGAGAAGGGCTAAATTAACAGGACAGGGAACAACAAATGTTGGTGAGGATGTGGAGAAGGGGAACCCTCTTGCACTGTTGGTGGGAATGTGAACTGGGGCAGCTGCTCTGGAAAACAGTGTGGAGGGTCCTCAAGAAGTTAAAAATAGAGCTACCCTACCACCCAGCAATTGGATTACTGGGTATTTATCCCAAAGATACTGATGTAGTGAAATGACTGGACACCTGCACCCCAATGTTCATAGCAGCAACATCCACAATAGCCAAACTGTGGAAGGAGCCTCCACAGTTTGGCTATGGATAGGAATGGATAAGGAAGATGTGGTCTATATATACAATGGAATATTCCTCAGCCATCAGAAAGCATGAATACCCACCATTTGCTTCAACGTGGATGGAACTAGAGGGTATTACACTGAGTGAAGTAAGTCAATTGGAGGACAATCATATGGTCTCACTCATTGGGGGAAATATAAGAAATAATGAAAGGAACTATAAGGAAAAGGAGGGGAGCTGAGTGGGAAAAATCAGAGAGGGAGACAAACCATGAGAGACTCCTAACTCTGGGAGACAAACAAAGGGTTGTGGAAGGTGGGGTGGGCGGGGGGATAGAGTGACTAGGTGACGGGCATTAAGGAGGGCATGTGATAAGATGAGCCCTAGGTGTTATACTATATGTTGGCAAATTGAATTTAAAGAAAATAAAATAAATGTAAAAAAAAAGGGATGTGAGAAAGTGTGTTTTAAGTTTCAGTCAGTGAATAAAAAACGATGAGGGACTGCTAGAGGAGTAAAAGCCTTCAGTTGGAGTGCTAGGGCAAGTCCATTGAATAAAATAGTCTAAATATACAAACGTGGCTTGGGATCATTTGATTTTGCAGATTTTATGAAATATCCAGAACGTCATGCTTAATAGATGGACCTTAATATTGTAATGGTTGCCAGAGACATAAATGAGAGTCTGGCTGTAGTGCCTTAATTAGAGAAGACATCTTGAAGGGAGGAGGGGCTGAAGAACACCAGAAGAAAGAAATGCAGTCCAAAATAAGGGACATTTGGTAAGAGAAAAAGACATATTTTCCGTGATTTTTAACCATACTTTGTATTTCTACATCACTTTTGCTCTCAAAGCATGCATCTCACAGAAAGCCAAATGGACTATGGTAACTATTGTTAGTAAGGACAGAAACCTTCACAGTTACTTATTTTGGAACCTCAAACTAGGACTCAAAGAAATGCTGCTGAAACTATAAGGTAAATAGCAAATTCATGCCAAAGGTTAAAACCTAGATCTTTGATATCTAGTAACAGTCTCTTTATATAGAAGTAAGTTTTAGATGTGTAACAAGGGTAAATAGGAGTGGGAAAATGGACAGAATTCATAGGAACGTTAAATTGGGACTTTCCTTTTACAAATCTGTCAAACACATGGTAAAATTAGTGTTATCTTTCCCTAAAATTGGGAAATAGGAAAGTGCCTTTTCTTAACTGGTAGGCAAAGGTGAAGTATGACGAGAGCGTATGTCCATGCACAACCGAAACCAACTTGTGGGAACTGTCGATATTCCCTGAGTAAGTGACTTCAATTTCTGTAGCTGTTGAGCCTTCCTTCTACTTCTCTATTTGCTAATCTTGGGATGCATAGCTGATGCAACCGTATATAAAGGCTATTGTCATGAGAGTTAATCCAACATTTTTTAAAAGATCTACTTCTTTATTTTAGAGAGAGCGAGTGAGCTTTGGGGGGAAGGGTAGAGAGAGAATCTCAGGCAGATCCCCTGCTTAGTGCAGAGCTGGGGGGTCGGCGCTCAACATGGGGCTCCACCCGGGGCTCAATCCCAGAACCCTGAGATTATGACCTGAGCTGAAATCAAGGGTTGGATGTTTAACCAATGGAGCCACCCTGACGCCTCTCCATTATTCTTGCTGAAACATCCAGAATATAGAGTCTTAAACGGTGGAGCACTTGGTAAATACACAATCTTTGGCTAGTTATGTTCAATGTTTACGATATAGCAAACCAACTGCAGTAGTAAAATCTAAACCCTATTACTGTAACAATTTAAGTGTAAGCTTCAAGGATTTGCCTTAGTTTAATCCCCTTCTAAAACCCAGCTGCAAATATACTCACATCTACTGTAAATTGCTGTGTGGAAGAAATCTAATATTGCACGCTGCCAACTGCCTCTGATGGTCATTTATTTGTGGGTAGAGAATTTTCAGAAGTACAAAATTCAGTAGACTTTAGGTTTATCCAAGGTTTGACTGAAGTCAAACTTACAGCATTCACAGTAAGTGCTAGCTATATGAAAGCAATGAAGTGATTTTATAATTCAGAGAACAAAAGGTAAATAAATTAACAAGTTTGATAAAAGTTATTTTTAATAATAATCATTTAAACACCGGATTCTTCCTAATGCATTCTTGTCTTCACAATATTCCACTGCCTGCTTTTCTCCCTGTAGTGACCTTAGGAGACAGGGTAGGAATAAGAGGCCAGTAGAATTCTATAACCAAAGCTATTTTTACATCTGTCCTTTCTTCCATGTCCTCTCCTTTTATGATGATGTTCACATTGACTGGAAGCTTCTCGAATAGGAGTTTGGTTGGTCTTCACAACATCTTTATAATTTTCTTGCTGATTCCCACCTTCTACAACAGGGCAGCTACTTATTAAATGGGTTTCGAGGAAGAGTTTTTGATTATTGAACAGTAGATATGAAAGATAAGCCATTTATTTGTGTTTTTTAAAAATAATAAAGATGCCAGGGAGGTAAATACTTAATAGAAAATATATATAATAAACTGGTTTTAAGTGGGTAGTGCCTATAAATATCTGATAAAGGAATAAAGTTTCAAATCATTTACACTGTGAAGATCTTAATTATGAAATAAAATCATTTGAAATAGTACAAGTTTTTCTAGGTGCCATTTACTTCAGTTATCCATTCACCTAAAGGAAATGTAGATTTATTTCTTGCCCAAGTAAGGACAGCACATTTCTATCACACCTTGGGTCTGTTGTTATGGATTCACTTTTAAGTTGAATATAGTTATGGTCTTGGAAAGAGATGCTTCATGGGTCCTCTGGAATGTTTAGCATTGTTCACTTTAAAAATCTAATGTTAAAAATTTGAATCACTTGGCAGTGTTTCTCAAATTCTATTGAATCAACCCCAGAAATATTGAGAGTCCATGTTTCTTACTTATTCATTAGTTAAAGCAGCCAAGGAGGAGGAGACAATGGCTAGATCTCCACAATCGCTTGTTAGGGATAAACAGCAAAATATCAAAAGCTGTTTGAATGAATAAGACTATTAATTGGTGTACAATACTCCTTTCCATTCTCAAATGATGATATCTGGACGAGCAGGGTTCTATTGTTGTCCTCCACTGGTATTTCTTTTTTTTTTTTTCTTTATTTTTTCCCACTGGTATTTCTGACCAATAATTTGTCTGACCAGTGACATGTTTATATACACAAACATATACAGATTTTTGGAATGCAGTATAGCCTCTGATGGTGCATACATACGAGTATATGTTGTGCATGTGTCTACGTATATGTATATATATGTAATTAGCCACGTGATGCACATACTCCATGTGGTCTTTTACCAAAATTAACGGCACAGACATGGACTGGCCCGAAGCAGTTAGGATAATACAGCCTGCCACATCTCTGCCCCAGTGAATCAACCTTGAATACTCTGAACGTTTGTGCCCCAACCAACGGGTTCACCAAATTCCTAAAGTCTCAGAAAGGAATGTATTCACCAGCTGCTGAATACAGCCCCGTTAGGGCTCCACCATTATTATGTGGGGAAACATACTGTTTTTAATGGAAACTATTTCTTTGAGAACTTGGAAAATCTTTCTTTTTCTCTTACTGAATAATAATTTCCTGAAGGGACTCTAATATTTATATTCTATAAATACTTTAAAATAAAACCACAGCAATAAAACAGGCCTAACATTAAATAGCAATTAGCTAGACTTTCCACTAAAATCAAGCCAGCTCAAAATATTATGAAAATGGCTAGCAAATGATGGCAGATATAGAATTCCTGAAATCCAAGCAATGATGAATATTTCGTAGCTGGATGCCAACGTGGTGGCCAATGGCCGTGCTCTGTCTCTCCGCAGGCTGCAGAAGGAGGACTAGAAATGAAAGGCAGATGAGAGGGGGCTGAATCGGACACACGTCGTGAAGACTATGGTTAAGGTTCTCAACGCAGATTTCTGCTATCTCACTAGGTACCTAACACCCCACATGATGTAGGAAATGTAGGGAGTGGACAAGACATCTAGCTCCTGATCCGATGATGTGCATCGGTTAGTAAGCAAGTAAACAATTAAATGCTTATATTCTGGGGGAGGGGGATTGGTGTGAGTGAATAAGCAGGTAGACAAGGCAGGGAACAACTGTGGGGAGCTACTTCAAATGCAGTGGTTGGGGAAAACATCTTTTAGAATGTCAGCCTTTAGCTGAGAGCTGGAGAGTGGTTAGGAGGCAACCAAGAAAACCAAACCGAAGGGAGGAAGAGACTCCAAGGTGGAGATTTTAGGGCTACGGGAAAGACCAGGCATAAGGAGAAGCCACGGGGAATCAATGGGGCTGCAGCGCCCCGGGGAGTAAGAGGCAACTTTGGAGAAAGAGGGTAGAGCCAGAGCCTACAGAACCTTCTGGAATGCGGTAAACAGCTGGGATTATATACCAAGTGTATTTAAAGTCTGCATTGCTGAGCGTGTATCAGAATGAAAGGAAAGAACATCCTTTGCCTGACATCATTATCCATGTCAATTTTTGTTAACTTTATGAATCGTGAAGCAGAACTAGCATCCTGTATGCCTTGAAAAGATGTTGTCTTATCAATTTTTATATTATAGGAGAATGTTCTAAGTAGCCACAAGATAGAGGTTTACATTCAGATTCTAATCTGCAAAAAGACTGCGCATCAATCTACGTGGGTTTTTTTTGTTGTTGTTGTTTTTGGTTTTTGCTCTTAGAAACATTTAATTTTTCCTTTGTTTTCTTCTATCTTTTGTGATCAGTTATTTTAGTTTGCTTCAGTTTTACATTTTTGTTCTCTTTTCCTGGAGTGTGTGCGTGTGTGTGGGATAGTGGTGGTGGTAAAGAGAAACAGGAAAATTATGAAACACATAAGAGGTCATACGAACAAATAAAGAGAATAAAAATAAAACATCTTGCAATCTTGCATATAATCTTTTCTGTATTTCTCTGAATTCTTGCCATTAGTGATGCACATGGACAAAGCCTAGGTAATTTAGAGTAATTTAGAGCAACAACATTATGGTCTTTCACTTCTAATCTTCCTTTTAGGATCTCTATGCTATGTTCTTTTTTTTCCATGAAATAAATTAATAACTTGTGGGCTAATTCCAAAGTTGATTCTTCAAAAGTAGTGAAAACCATATTAGTTTTCCTGTGACCTACCAAACAGCTATAATTGATTCTGCTGTTGACACTGCAACAGAAAGCATTTGTACAACCAAAAATAGTGTTTTTTTTTTTTTTTTCCTAACCACAAGTAGAAAATCTATCATAAGGTTAATGCACCCTGCTACGGGTATAAAATGTAAGGTACTGAATCAGCATCTCCAACTGTCGCTAAGGAAGGGAAAGCTTCCCCTTTTCCAAGTGGCCATGTTCCCAAATGGAGGTGAATAGAGGACAAGAAGGAGCGGATAGGGGTAATGGAGACCCAGATTCTGTAGAGAGCCAGGACCTGTTGATGAGTTAGTGGGTGGTAATAACAGCATTTTTCATGAGACAGATCCAACAGTGTTCATCCAACAGTGGGAATCATTATGTGCTCTGGTCTGGCTGAGAACTCCATTCCCCTTTTTTTTTTTTTTTTTTTTTTTTTTTTAAGGAGAGAATTAATTAGAAATCAACATAAACAGAAAATGTGATAGTTTAAGGGTAATGAATCTGCATGGGTGTGATTCCATAACTACCAAGTTTGCATTCTTGAACGAAACAAACTTCAGTGTGTGCTAAAAACAAACTCTACTTTGTTATATTATGAATAAACTTGGATCTTCTTGCCACATAGCATGCTAAAGTAGCATATCTGATGGCTGAAGTCTTAGCATAAGCAAACAGCAGGCAAAAGGCTTGTGGTATTTTAACAGGCACAAGAAGATGTGCAAATAGTGGGTATACCATTAAATAAATCCAGCTTTATGTGTTCCATCTAAAATCCTGAGCAGAGAAAATAAGTGGATTTTTCTCCCAGATTCATATAATTGCTGACAGAGCAGAAGGTGCTGACATGTACCTTCATGAATTGCATGCATTTTTGTACTTAACGTGCATGGGCCACTGCATCACCATCTCATTCAGACATGGGCCCTGCACACTGCCCAGGGGAGCACAGGGACTGGGAGGTGGAAAACTGGCTTTGGATTCATATAGACTTCTGACTTTTACGAGCTGAATAACCTAAATTTATCTCTTTATCCGGCTACTCAAACTACCCAACATTCACACACTGCTAATGAGTGAGCATCTAAAGATGGATAAAACTAATAATCTGTATCAAGGAGTTTGTAACCTGGGTATTTAGATACAAGTTGCTCAACCTCTTTGAACCCAGGCTTTCTCATCTTTAACAAGGGAATATCTACTTGATCGATCCTGAGGGGGATTACAGGAGATCACATGGAAGCACCCAGCACCCTTACAGGCACTCATTACAAGTCCGTATGGGTAAGGCATTTCATTTTACCCAAGAAGTACTAACTATATAACCTTGTGCTATTTTGATTCTTATTTAAGGCAGCTGCGAAGCTTTAGTCAATAATGGCTCAAAAACCCCCACGCAAGCAAGGAGGCTGGAGAGAGTGCAGATGTTGATGCTTCTTCTACCATTGGAGATCTGGGGAAAACTGGGGAGCCAGGGACTCGCTAACGGTCATAGAAGGAGGCAGCTTTTACTATCAGATAAGAACATTCTAGGCAAGAAGTCCGCGGGGACTCCAGCCCCCCTCTGAAGACGAGGACCTGCTCAAACAGACTGCAAGAGGTAAGGCATGCCTAGAAATGATACCCAGATGGTACAGAGAACCTGGAAGTGTATGCCAGTAAGGTTCTAAACCTGTGCTCCATAGGATGCAGCTGGAGTGCTTTTTTAATAATGCGAATGCCTGGGTTTCATTCCAAAAGATTCTGACTCAGGAATGAAGAGGTGGGCCCAGGCAGTTGCATCTGTAAGGACGACTCCAGGTGAATGGGACACGGGTGACATCCATGCTCTACTTTAATATCACATCATTGCGATGTTCACAATAAGTATTTATCCCTCTTCTAGGGACTGAGAGACAAAACCTGGTCTCTGACTCTAGAAGCCTACGATGCAGTTAGTAAGAGTCTTTTTATATCTGGAGGCCCATAAATATTTAGACTAGAAATTTAGCACAAGAGAAACTACAAGGCAGGGGCAATTGCTGATGGCTGAGGTCACCTGAGGATGCCATAGAACAGTCAGGAACAGTTATGGGACATGAATGAAAAGAAGACTTTAGACAAATAGAAAGGGAGGAAGACAATGCTAGGGACAAGAACGTTATGTTTGAATACATCAAGAAGATTTGGGAGAATGGTGACTATTACCGTGGAATTTACAGGATTTTAGAGCTCTTCTTTCTCTCTTTAGTTTCAGATGAGAACACTGTGGTCCACCCAGTTAATTAGCTTCCAGCTGATAGGATCATAAACCTTTGGAAGTTTAGAGGGATTGAGTTCAAACAGCCTCCCCAGAGCAGCCCATTTAATCATGCTTAGTAAAACAAATCTTACATTTTGGGGGCAGCCAATATAATTATTTTATAACATCTCTACATACTGAACATCTTAAAACATCTCCCCATATTGAACATAAACCTGCCTGTCTTCCAGGAAGCTCTAGGACCAGAGAGCACACCCAATACATTGTCTCCTTTTTCCTCAAGATAGTTTGTTAAACAGTGCTTGGCGCTTTGGATGCGAAGACGGATAAGACCTAGAAGTTTGAAGTATGGTGAGAGACCATAAACAAAGAAAAGCCAGTGAGGTAAATATTATGTGCAAGGCCTTGGCAGAAAGGAGACAGCTAACCATCTGGAACCACCTACTTGGAAATTCTGACATCCGAGCGGGATTGTGAGAAGTATGGAGAAACTGGGTCGGGGTTTGAATTTAATCTTTTATATAACTGGAAGGAACTGTTTAGAGAGAAATCAGTGACATGATTTAATTTGGTTTTGAGCAAACACTCTGAAAACAAAAAGAAGAATTTCTGAGAAGGAGAAACTAGACGTTGAATTAATAGGACGGTATGTTGTTCCATACCTGGCACGGCTGTTAGCTGAATTAGAAGCGCATTAATGGGAGTAAGGAAAAAAGAGGACATGGATTTTTAAGTTATTTCCGAAGAAGAATGGGCAAGGTTGACAGGATTTGACAATTTTAAATGGGTAAATGAAAAAAAAAAACCAAAAAAGTGGTAAATGAAGGAATAATATATGTTGATTTGGGGGTTTCTAACTGGGGAGACCGGGAACAAAATGATATAATTAATTGAGATATAAAGATCCAGAAATATCCAAGTAGAAAGACAGGTGACTGAGGGAGGGAGAAAAGCAGGTAAAAATGATTTTATTGAGGTCCTGGGGGCTTGGGTTGGTCTTATTCTTCCTTTGTATCCCAAACAGATAGCCCAGGTCTAGGCATATTGATGAGTTCATGATAAATCATAAAGAACAAACAAATCCCATTTTACATATATATATTAAAAAACCCCTCCAAAATCAAGAACTGAAACTGATGGAATGTTGATGCCTTCCCAAGGAAGGATCACCCAGCCTTAGTGGCACTCTTCAGAGGTTTTTTGATTTCACTGAAACATGAAATTTAGGAGAGAAATAAAGGGGAGCAAAAGTTAAGACCGAACACGAGGAGCGTGTGCAGCAGGCTACACGGCTTTACCGTGGAGATGAGAAGGCAGCATTGCGGTTCTGAAAGGGGATGGAATTCTAGGAAACGCTCATGCGTTATGGGAGTTCAGGAAGCAAAGCTGGGGGATCCTAACCTAGCATCTCAACCATCACACCTGAGCATGCACGAACTCAGGTGTGGAATCTGAGAGCCTTCCAAGGCCAGAGAGAGCCAGGATGCCGGAGCTAAGCTTAGCTTCTTACAGCATCATCACCCGATTACATTTTGCAGAGCTTGAGATCCTTCTCTGATGTTCAGTTCTGGTGACAGTTGCTGTGGGGGCAGAACTCGGAAAGGGAGTCCTGAATGCTGCCCCGAGTAGGAGCAAAGACACCTGCCAGTTCTTCCTCTGGTTTTCTGCCTTCCTCACTGGCTAAAACACATTCTCCTTTGCCGCATGCTTCATTGTAAATAATCATTCTACGTGGAGACTCCAGAGCCAAAGAGAGACCCAACACGGCTCACCTTGCATCAGACCCCCAAGAGCTTTGGACCCTGGCTCCCCAGAAGGTGCACTCATCAATATTTATTAGGGAGCTGATTCCAGAGTCCTGATTCATTACCTCTGTATCTAACAAAAATACTAATTATAGACAGTGAAACAGCAAAATGGGAAAGGTCTTTTCTCATAATCATTCACAGGACATTATGGTGATTGTACCCCCCCTCCCTGGCCTCCCCCACCGCCTTATCCGCGGTTTTGCTTTCCACTGTTTCGGTTACCTGCGGAAACCAGGCTTGGGGAGCAGATGGCCCTTCCTCTGACAGTGTCCAAGGTCAATAGTACCCTAATGCTTATGTCACTTGCCTCACTTCATCTCATCACGTGGCATTTTGTCATCTCACATCGTCACAAGAAGGGGAGTGTGGTACAGTGAGACATTCTGAGTGAGCGAGCGAGCACATTTACATACCTTTTATTACAGTACGTCGTTATAATGGTTCTACTTTATTATTAGTGATTATTAACTTCTTACTGTGCCTGATGCATAAACTGAACTTTATCATAAGTGTGTATGTGTAGAAAAGAAACAGTGTATATAGGGTTTGGTGCTATCTCCGGATTCAGGCATCTTCTCGGGGGTCCTTGGAATGTGTCCCCTGCAGATGAGGAGGGACGACGGCCTAGCACTACGAATCACTATTTTTAGTTTCTTTTAGTTTATAAAGACTATTAGGGGAGCCATGGGCTTAGAATTTTATTCTTAGATTTGAAAGTAGTTTTGTTCAGTCTTTAAAATGGCTTATTGAGCAGTCTTTTTTACTCAGCATCCCTTATTGCCCCCTGAATGGGGCTCACAGACGGGTATTTAGAGGGAAAGACCTTAATGATCCACCAATTCACCTTGTCAGCCAGGAAGAACAATCTAATCCATAATAGAGATTCCCCCTAATTTATATGCCTTTATTGTCAAACCCAAAGAAATTATACTAGAAGTATAAATAAAATCTAAAAAAATGAAAAAATAAAATAACAAACCAATTACACATACTCTCATCAAGTACACTTGTCAGTTTTCTCATCAAATGTATTTTTTTAAAGCTTTTATTTATTTATTCACGAGAGAGCCAGAGAGAGAGGCAGAGACACAGGCAGAGGGAGAAGCAGGCTCCCTGCAGGGAGCCCAATGTGGGACTCGATCCCAGGACCCCGGGGTCACGGCCTGAGCCGAGGGCAGACACTCCACCGCTGAGCCACCCAGGCGCCCCTGGTTTGTTGTTTTAAATTGTGCCCTATCATGAGTCATGTTAGACTGGGGCAACAGGTTATAGTAACTTTTTAGATTTGGATCTCATGGAGTAAGGAAATAAAGAGATTGTGAAATAAGTGTTGCTCCAGCGAGCAGATAATTCTCTTTGAAATGACCTTTAACTAAACAAATAAGAATCACGTTGCCAGAAGATCCACAGAAGACTTCTCTGGAAGGCCATCCTTGGCACCTATCTGCTGGGTGGCCTTTGGTGTTGTAGAATGGCCACAGGAGCTGTTTCTACTCGAGGGTTCACTACCAAGTGACTTCAGGCAGTTGACCTACTTCTCGGGACTCTTTTATTTTTTTCCCCCTCTTAAGTAATATGGGGAGATTAGGCTGGCATAGGCCACTCCCCAAAACCTTCCTGCTACTAAAAGGTGTTGCATACCTAATCCACACGTGCTCTTGCTCTAATCCCGTCTATCGCCGTAAAGGGCCCCATCCAGGTGCCAAAGCCAGGAATCTAAGAGTCCCACTCGCCCCCCCCATCACCACCACTCTTCCCCACAGATTCTGCATCCTTAACTAAGAGAGCCCCCATCACTCCACTTCCCCGGGACTATGCTACCAGGCGGCAGTCAGAGCGAGCTTCTAGGAACAATAGTTCAGATCTTATCAGGCCCCTGCTCTCCAAACAGCTGAAAGGCTTCTCCGTGGTGCTCTTGCCCAGGAACCGCCTGTGTCGCTCAGCTCATTCTCTCTCGGCCTCACTTCTGGTCTAAGGGGCCACGAGGAGGACCGTCTCGGCTGCGGAGAGAACCTCCCCCCACTGCCACCTCCTCCAGCATTCTCTTCTTGATGAAAAGCAGAGTGGGACGGGACAGCTGTGCGCTAAGTCAGAGGGTCTGGGTATACTCTCTCCCCTACCATTGCGGGCTGTCACTCGGGGCAGTTGCTTCGTGGTTTTGAGCCTCAGTTTCTTCACTTACAAAATAGATAAAATGCATCGTGAGGTTGTTGTGAGGTTTACAAGAGATGATATACATAAAATGTATATGTGCCTTTCTTTACTCAAAAGCTTTCACAAGTTAGTAACAACATACTGAAAAGAATTGCATCGTGCCCTTTGCAAGGCTCTGCATCGTGGCACCCGACATCATGAAAGCTGTCAACCGGTGTCAGGAAAGCTCATCAGGAGACTTACGTAAGAAATCCAAATAACACATTGATATGTGTGTGCCAACGTGGTGCTTTAAGTCGATCGGATGGTATGTCGCATGGGGTGGTCAAGGGGTTACCATAAAAGGTTTGAAAAGAATGCCTCCGTGAGATGGACAAAAATGCACTATTTTTAAACACATGGCATTTTAATATTTGTTTGGTAAAAGTAATTCCAGTTAGTGAACTAGCGTGAAAGTTCAACTATAGAAATTAGTCAATGTGCCGAAAAGGGAAATTTGCTCAGCCAAACTACGTCCTTTCATTACAAGCTTTACCTAACAATGCCAACTACGTTTACAGTACGCATAGCATACTTCCTATGATTGTCAAAGACGTCATGCTAAACGATGACTCTTATTCATTGGTCATAAATTTTCAGACAAGATAATACTGGGAGGCCCAATAAATTCCAGTGTTTTCAGTTGATCTTCCTTCCACCTTCCTGCTTCGTCCTCACATGCTGTTCGATAGCCTTGTTTTCCAGAGAAAAATCTGAATGTGCATTGGCTAGCTCGTTTGTAAACTATCTCATTAATTTCCAATTCTCTTTAAACAAGCCTTAAAAAGAAATGTTCTGCAGCTTAGAAAGAGTATCTAACAGCTCTGATTTACTTTTAGCCGGAAAATGTTTAATTCTAGGTTCCTAGGTTCTTTCTTTAACCACCGGGACATGCCACAAAAGCAGGTTTAATGTGTGCTTTGCTCACTTTTGTAATTTTAGCATGTGCTAAATGTTCAATAAATCACTGCCACATGAATGGATTTATGCTGTTTTAGTTAGGGCTAAGTTTAATTTCAATTTTTCCTCATATTTTTCTTCCGATAGAATTTCTTTTTTCACCTGTTAGCTTTAAAAAAAACATATGGTCTAACAAACTCCGTGAAAGTATAAAAAGAAACTCGTGCTTTTGAACTGCAGCCCTAACTCCACATTCCTGAAGTTGTGACTGACAACTCTCTAAGGAAAAGGAAGAGCTCTTTGATTTTCCTGTTGGGGGGACTCTGAGATCAGTCTCTTGCTTTCAGATAAGTCAAAGATTACGAGTCCCATTTTATAAGGGGTGCAACACAATCGCAGACTAAAACAATGGTTTATCTAGATTATAGGGCGGAATACGATTAGAAATCAACCCACTTGCCCTCTAACATGGGATTTCTTGAACTGCAGTCCAAAATCCAGAAGATATAGATCCAAAAAAGACGATTAGAAAGAAGTTATTCTTCTACAATAAAGTTTATGAAATTTCCATTTCCTCTTCCTTAAACTTATTTTATTTTTCTTTGCTACATTGTGGACAAATTTGGGATTCAAGTGGGACTCAACTGAAGACTCAGCAGTGAAGGACTGTCATTATACATCCAAAGCAAAATAAGGAAAAGTGAAATCCCACTGTAGATATTTTAATAGCATTATTTACACAGCATCTTTTTTTCTACAGTGCTTTTATACAGAAGGGGAAAATCCTTATGTAAAAAAAAAAAAATCCTACTCCTATAAAGAAAACAAACTGCATATACCACTAAGAAATCTGAGATAGTGACACCAATAAAGAAAGTGAATTAAAATTCAAAGCTTTTTAGATTTTAGTGTAGGTCCTAAATCATCAAAGGCAGAAACTAACAATAACTAAAGGATATACACCTTTTCTAGTCAAGTATACTAATCGTTAATAGTGGAGAATTCATTTGAAATTCAGTCAGTGAAGCCTCTGATGCTTTAAATTACTTAGCTGTGTCATCCCCTAGTACATACATAATAAATATTTGAAAATCTCATGCAGATAAGAAGATGCAGAAGTGGAACATGGGGGCGCTTCATCCCCTTGGGGCTAGGGTACCACGCTATCTTAACAAGTGATATTTGATGTAAGCACCAGAGCCCAGCCGTTATCCCTTTTAATAGTCTTTAAATAATAATATAGAAACCGGAGCTTATGTAAAGCAGGGTCTCAGATATATTACTTTATTTGGGAGGGAGCATGGACACACAGGTAAAAACTGCTCTTGAATATGTTGATGAAGAGATCTGTAATCGCCATCCTCCTCCATCTTTTTTAAACCACTGGAACACCAGTAGCAAATCTTCATTATTTTCAACTAAAATTAACTCATTTCTCCTACATTCTGTGCAAATTGAACCATGTCTCTATGGCGATAATTTAAAATAATATTTTGCAGGTCACATTAGGTACAGTTGAACGTAATTCCTCTTTTGATTCTTTTACCCTTAGTCTTTTCCAGTGTATTGGAATCTGTGCATCAGATAGCATAAGGCCTGCCCTTGCAAACATTAATAAGACCTATCCTTTAGGAACAGTTACTTACACTTTGTTTAATCTCTAATGGAAAGGATTTCTCTAAATATTTACACCAGAACAGTTGTCAGAATGAATCCTGCAAAATTGCTGGCATACTCCCAGGAGCAGGGAACTGGCATGGGGGAGGGGAGACTCCTGGTCCCTGGTCGTATAATTTTAAGCAGTCCTAGAATTTCAGGGAGCTGCTTGCTGGAGTCTGAAGGGTTTGTATTAACAAAAAGGTACTTCAGTGTGTAGACCAATTCAAGTAAAGTATCTCAACAGCCACTTTCGTTTATTGCTCTTGTAAAAATGACTCTCCGTTTGCTTCAGGTTTAAACTAAAGGAATTATTTAGGTTTCAGAGACCCGGTAAATAAATTGTGTATGAGAAAAGAAACTTGTACAAGAGGTGTGAAGAAACACCAGACTTACTCTGCGCGAGGCTCCCAAGGTGCTTAATAGAAATGACTTGTTGCTTCCATGAATTGCTGAGTGAGAGTTAGCATGCAAGACTTAAACAGGAGAGACCCGAAATCTGCCAAGATAAATGCAGCAGTGTTTTATAAATTAACTCAGCTGTCTGTGTGTTTGTTTTTTCTTTGGAAGATTCTAAAATTAAGACTGTTCGACTCATCTTAGCATTGGTTTAGAATTTGGAGAGTATTTGAGGAAGTGATTTGGGGCTAGGAAGGGTAGAGAAAATATCCTGCACTGGAAAATGTTGGCAATTTTCTTTGGAAATGTGTTCTTACCTAAAGAAAAGTAGCCCTTTTGCCTCTCAACCTGCTAATTAAATAGTTTGGTTAAACACTATCAAATAAAGTTTTCTGGGATTATAAACTCTCCATTTATAGTATGGGCAATATATTAAGTTCAGAGACAGTTTTTAATGAATTTCTGGAAAGCTGGTCAGATGTCCACATGGGTGCTGAAAATGGCAGTGGTAGCCTGAAATGGTTGGGAGCTCCTTTTTTTCTGGAAGTCTCCTTTACTCTGTTAGAAATTAAACTTTGAGGGGGATCCCTGCATGGCTCAGCAGTTTAGTGCCTGCCTTCGGCCCAGGGCATGACCCTGGGGTCTCGAGATCGAGTCCCACACCAGGCTCCCTGCATGGAGCCTGCTTCTCCCTTTGCCTGTGTCTCTGCCTCTCTCTCTGTCTCTCATGAATAAATAAAATCTTAAAAAAAAAAAAGAAATTAAACTTTGAGGTATGGAGACATAATGCTCACAGGTCTGAAAACACACATGAATCAGGACTGGGTCCCGGAAGCTCAGTGCTGGGTGAAAAGGCACGTGCTATTGATTATGGATACTGGGGTCAAGTATGCATCTCCACCATCCTGCCGGGGTAACTGGGTTCCGAGGGAATTCCACTGATCTATGTTAAAAGCTTAGGTCTATATCAAGCTCTGGACTAGAAAGCTGGGTGGGTGTCTTGGAAATGTGGTATAGGAAAGAGAGATCGCCCCTTCTTTGTGGAAAGGGCTAAAAGTTACCTTAAGAGTTGGCTTGAGGATGGCATGAAGTGAGGAGGGCGGGGAATGGAGGGAGGAGCGGCTGAGGATGCCACCTGTGGGCTTTTTTTCTTATTGCCAAACAGCAGTGAAGGCCCCTTAGGACTTAGATCAACAAACTGGTCATAAATTGGAAAAACAACACTGAAGTCTACAAAAAACCAAATCTTCAGCAGCTCAATGTGGCCAAGCAGCATTTGTCTGTATCTTTTCTATTTTGTGGCAGAAAGGACATGCCACCAAAACATAGAGACTCAAGGAAATAAAGGTCATAGTTTTGCTGCTAGGTTTCCAAAACTAAATTCTTCTATTCTTAGATTAGCTCATCATCAAATTCAAGACCAAAGAAAATCAGGTATACGGTGCCACTAACTCGGTAATACCGTGTTGCCTGCAGGTCATGGTAACTCTGCAGTGTGCACAGCGCAGGAGGTCAGGGCGATTGGCCAAACGTTACCCTGGGCTCAACTGCCAGAGGAGGATGGCCAGGAAAGGGCTCTGCCCGTCTGCCTCTCTGTGGATTTAAAATAAGCAATACCACCCAGCCACATGTTTGAACAAAAGGAGCTACTAGTACAAAGTCATAGGGGTATCGAAATATACCGAAATTATTCTAAATTATAAAGGAATGTGAAACTTACCACATTTAAGGACCCTGAACAGTGGGAAACTCTGTATCTTCGTACAATTAAAGATCCATCACATGAGGCAGACAGTGTATCCTTTCTGGGTATTTGAGGCAATGCCAATAGTTTCAAAGGTGGACTTTCCCTTAGATTATGAAGCACAAATATATTTGTGCTCTGTGAATATTTTCCTATAAAAAGGCTTAACAGTCTTCTGACATCTAACATACTCAAAGTTTAAAATTAGAGCTCCTCTTATTGATAACTTCTCTTTAGATACAGCATCATATTTCCTTTTTAAGGTTTTATTTATCTGAGAGAGAGAGAGAGAGCAGAGGGAGAAGCAGGCTCCTCGCCAAGCAGGGAGCCCAAAGTAGGGCTCGATCCCAGGACCCCGGGATCATGCCCGGAGCTGAAGGCAGTCACTTACCTGACTGAGCCACCCGGGCGCCCCTATAGCATCGTATTTCTAAATAGTTTTCTTTCCGGTACAAGAAATTCTGAGTGTACCCTCGGCCCTGTCCTCGCTCCGGAGGTTTTAGATCCCTTGTCCTGGAAATGCACTACAATTTTCTTATTTCCAAATGTTACTTCAGTAATATCATACTTAAATTGAATTTAGGATGTTTGCAAGGATCTCTTCCCTTCCCCTACTAATCAGACACCTCTTTTACAAAGCCTTAGACCAAATTCCTTAGGTTCTTTTTATCTACTGAGGAAGGGAGGAGGAGACTCTGCAGTGAAGACAGCAGGAGTACTGTGTGCATTCGCACCCCCGCAGGCAAAGTGGTTTATAAGATGATGGTGACAACTGTGCATACTTCTATCTCTTGCATGCTTAGGGTGAATAATCGATTAAAGAAAAAAAATTGGTGGAAAAGCATTGTTTTCTGGTGGCTCTCCTGCTCTCTGTAACTCCGGATTGCTCCCAATCCTCAGGGACAAGTAACTAGGTCTGACCACGGAGCAATGGCTCAAGCGTGCTGTGATGACCCTCCTCCCAAGGAGCCTGGCTTTCCTCAGTCTAATTACTTTTGGCAATTGTGGTTATTGGGATTTGGCCTAGTGACTCACTAGAACCCAAATTCTCCCAAGGAGCCCCCTTAACAAGCAGAATTAAGTCTGACAGGAAGCCCAGACTTCCACTTCGCTTTTACATGGAGATTTCCCTGGTTTATGACAAGGCTTGAAAATCCTTCATGGACTAGAAAAGAATAATAATAAGTGAGATGGAATGAAGATAACCACCCAAGGAAGAGCACATTAGGAGAGAAGTAAAAGCAGTAAGTTCATGAGCAAACCACCTACCACCGAAAGCCATTAAGATGGAGTTAAAACTCTGCTATTTATAGTAGTTTTACTGATCAACAGTAGTCAATTTGAAGTTAGTCAGGAATTGTAGAAACTATAAAAGAATGTTTATTTCTTGTTAGGCAGTTTTCTAACCACTACGTGTTTTCTAGAAACAAAGCGTACTCTAGGGCACAGTCCCAATCATCTGGTAAGACATGGAAACACTTGTTTATCATTAAGCAGCTTTGAGAAAAAATCTGGGGTATGGCTGGTCCCCCATCTTCTGTCCGTCCCTGCCTCGCCCCCCACAGAGGGGCCCAGCGGGGAGCACACTCATCTGGGGTCGCAGCTCGCCCACCAGCCCCCTGTCCCGCCAAGTCCTACCAAGGTGGTGTCTGGGAAACTCAGTGGCATTTCTCCCTGTGCGCACTCGCTCTCTTTGCTTAGACTCTCTGGCTGAGAAGATTCTCTATCAGATGCTCTCGTTGGCTCTAGTCGGTGCCACAAGTTCAAGACCACTCCGTGGATAACCAAGATGGGTCTCATCTCTTATCACACCCCACACAGGTCCGTTTTGTCTGCCTCACCCCCACGAAGCTGGCCCTGTTTTTTCATAATTGCTTGGCTGTCATAGTTATTCTTAATTAAGGGTCCAATAGTAGTTCTCAGTCTCGGGTGCAAATTACTTGGGACAACCTCTGCAAATACAGATCTCCAGGCCCCACCGCCTAGAGATTGTTTCATTTGGTCGAGGATGGAGTCTGGCCTTTTTTTTTTTTTTTAAGATCTCCAGGTGATTCCAATTTGAAATCAGGGTTGAAAAATCACTGTACCAAGGCCCATAAAGCAAGAATTTGGAGTGGAGATTACCGTTAATACTCACGGCAAAAGTAATACGGATAGCAGATTTTATGAAGCACCATAAAGATGACTTTTCTGGAAAACAAAAACTAGCCAGTGAAGTATCTGTTGTGGTTGTAAATTACATAGAAGGATTTTGATATTTAACTGCAAAATTATAGACTTTGCCATATCCTCATGCCTAAGTTAATCTTCTCCTGGATATGCACATGGTAGATGAGAAGAATAATCTTAGAGTACTTCACATAAAATGTGCTATCCTATTGCTTCTAAGGGAAAAACAATCTGCAACTTTTTATGTTTAAAAACCGTCAACAAGGTGAGTTTAAGGAAAGAGAGAGAAGAGGAAGGAGGAAGAAAGAGAAGTGGGAGAAAGTCCTAGAAAACCAGAAGCAACCTCAATAGTAAATGTTTGGGAAACATTTGTAGCTGTTCAACAAGTAGGAAGAAAGAATGAGCGAGGAGAGAGTAAGGGAAAGAAAAGTTGAGGTGGGTCTGAGGAGCTGCACCTACGACTGCCGCCAGGTACCAATCCCAGTAGTTGAGGGGACGTGAAGAAATCCGAGAAGGACACAGGCTTTGGAGCCCAACATGGGCTGAAGTCCCAGGCCCGCCACAGCTTTGTCAAGTGATGGCAGGTGACAAACACGGGACTATCGGCACCTTCCTTACAGGGCAAATATGAGGACTAGATGAGATAACATTTGCAAAACCATCAAGTACAGGATCTGGAACTCACAGGTGGTTAAAACACGGCAGCTGTTTACATAATAATCAAGTATCTCAACATTCACTTTACCAAATAAATACAAATGTGTAGTAAAATAACATATATATGATATGTTATATATATATGATATATGATATATAACATATATATTTTATATATATATATATTGCACCCCTGTAGGCAAAGTGGTTTATAAGATTTATATATATATTTATATTTAATATATTTTAATATATTTAAATATATGTAAATATAACGGCTCTGACAACCATGAAACTCCAGTTTGCCAGGAGGCATTGGTACATGCTCCGGCATAACATTTTTGTCTCTTTCTTATCAGCAAAATGTGACTGAGCCTTGCCTCTCCTTCCATGACAGCCTTTGTCAAGATGACTGTGTTCGTACCTGTGAGGTCACTTTGTATAAGAAAAGAATGTCACCACGAGAAACAAGCTGTTCTTTTTCTTACCAACTTATCAAGCATATGTTAAAAAAACAGTGTTCTAAAATAAGCATCTCACAAATTCTGTTATTTTATATTGTGTGGTGGTGGTTTGTATTATGTGGTTATAAAATGGGGGCTGCTTTACCACTTACTCTCAGGAATGTGCTTTGTATTGGGGTATAATTATAAATATGCTTACCAGCTAGTTTTCTGAGGACAGTTTTTGGGAGTGAATACAGTGCACTGCATTATTGCCTGTTCATTCGAGAAAGATGTTTTAAGGTAACCGAATCTCATCCCATGCCCACGCCGAGGGCTCGGCGGAGAACTGGGAGAAGAGACTCTCTAGAAGAGGTTACCTGCTTCTGATGCAGAAGGCCTCATCTGAATTGGAAGAGAAAGAGGGGGTGGGGCTGGATAAGTAAGTCAGTGGGGATGTTTCAGAGATGATCCACACATTGTACGGACCGACTGGATTCCTTCAAGTTCCAACCCATCCTCAGAACCTCTTATTTTAAGAGAGCACACTTTGGGGAGAAATCTGCTTGGAAGGGGATTGCCACCGTTATGAGTCGATGGCAGATCCAGATGGAATGCTTTTTTAAAAAGAGCATTCTTACAGCTTAAGGGAACGCATCTTTCATTATCACAACATTTTTCACTTTTCCTATGATCTATGGCAAAGTAATACAGTCCCACGGGTGAGGAGATTTCTAAGTGCGATTGTCAGTGGCATGATTTGGCAACTTAAAATTGAATCTCAGTGACCGCTGTCTCATATAATACAAAGAGTATTATAAAAATGAGAGGCTTCAGTTGAGAATGATATATTAGATAATAGGCAAAGTACATCAATGTAATTACTCTTATTTTAATTTCTTATTACTCTTATTTTGTTACTGCCAATAAAGATCTCGATGTCAGCTATGAGAACACTTTTAATAGCAATAAATACGGCACCACTAGATCTTAGCTCATGCGTTCAACTATCCCCTTTCTCTGACTCCAAAATACTTCTCTTCAGCCCCGACACTCTGAGGCTTTGATTCTGAGCTACTACTTGCTCTACTGGCCCTCAAAGTAAAGACAGTTCAAAAATAAATAAATAAATAAATAAGCTTCCTACCAAATCTGCTTCTCTTCCTTTCCTGTCTTTTCATTTATCTCCACTGCTTTTCCATTCACCCAGATCTGAGTCCTTACACTACGAAGCCTGGTGCCAAATACGTCCCTCCCTCTCTTTTCCCTTCGTGTCCAATTAGTTGCCAAGACCTATACGTTCGATCCATATAAATTATCGGCTTTATACATTCCCTTGCTCAGTCAGTCACCACTATCCTGACACGGGGCCTTATTATCTTACACGTGGGCCATGGCAGTTGCTGCCTCGACTCCAGGACAGGCCACTCCTGACAGCTTGTCACGGGAGGGGAGTTCTTCAGCATCTCTCCAGCCAGATTCCAAGCCAGCTCCCTGTGACTCCAAGCCCTGGGACAAGACAGATCTACTGAAAACCTGAGTACACTGAGCGATGCTATGGCTATGGTGTCTGGGCACTAGATACTGCGAAGAGTGAGAAATGGTATAACTAATTCCATCTCTACTTTGATAAGGCGCTTATTAAGTACTCTTTAACCACATTTCCTTATAATAAGGGGATATTTATATTTGTTTGCACTTCCAGTCTTCATCGCCTAAACTTGGTTGAAAAAGACAGCCAAGTTTAGAAGAGCTGTTTAACTGTGAGTATTTACGTCACAGCCACGGTTTATGTTCTCAGACCAAAAAGATGATAAGTTGAAGAGACTATAGCAATCGCTTAGCTATAACTCGTTGATCAACCACCTTACTTCACAGATGAGGAATTGCAATCTTAAGCGGTGTAAAGGGACTTGCCTGGATTATTCAAATATTAGCAGGTGTGCTGGATCTAGAACCCAGATCCTCTACTTCTCAGTCTACTTCTCTCCAGCAGACACTGGGGATTCTCTCAATGGCATCGTAGGTCCCAGTCTCTGGCATGAACTTAGGATGCTTGCTACTCATTGTTTCCTAAAGGTCAGATACCACCCTGATAAGGTACTGTTTCGAAGACTGGATTAGATTCTTGCAGAAGGCATGATGACAGTTAAGAGCTATTAAATATACATTTAATTGGGCAATCATATTTTTTAGTATTACTGAGTTTTCTCTGTGAAACTTCCAGAAAAAAATGTAGGGACAGCAGATGGTAACTAGGTCCTTTGCCAAGATTACAAATAAAGCAGAAATCCTCTTATCAGACAAGAGGCACCTGTAACCATATCTTTTAAAACGAATTTTTGAGATTATCCAAACTTTTCAAATGTGAAGAAAAAATGTAGGCATTTTGCTTCAAAGTTTCATGCTGTTGAAAACTCTTCAGAGCAGAAAATAGGATTGTATAGCCCTCAATGACTTTTAGACAGTAAGCATTCTCAGCACCCCCATAGTCCTTGAGAATGGAACATTCCATTCTTTTCAGTATTGCTGGATAAGTACTTTAAGCAGAATTCTAGTAATATTCCTGAAGGGAAAGATCTGATGGGCAGGATTAAATAGAAAAAAAATGTCCAGTAAATTTTTACAGACATATATTTTACACTTTTTTATAGTTTGTTAAGGTAGAGTCGCAAAGCATTTCAAACTTACTGGGTTGTCCAACCGATGGTAAATTCAAGATAATCCAATCATTTTAAATCTGAAGAAAACATTCACAATTGAGAAAGCAACCCACATTTTCCCTCAAAATCAAAAGCAAGGTAGAGAAATCTATGTGATTTATGATGCAACACTTCTCAAATGATCATTCTCGAAAGCATGCCAGTGTTCAATGCACTGTTCAGAGAAGAAATAGTTCTAACCAAGTAAAACACGTAATTTCAACACACTGTCTTGCATGATCCTTACCATGCTCTCAGAACTGAATGATGTTTTCCTAATGGTAACCAAAGTTGATTCTTACATTTCTTGAAATATAATACCCACTCTGATGGCATTTCAAGAATTCACTACTTGGAAAAGGATTTTTTGGGGGGTGGGATAAGCGGATAGCGGGGAAGTAGGAAGAAAGGTTAGGACAACATCCAAAATGAAACATTCAGATAAAGCGGGGAAAGATGATTTAAGAAATTACTCTATGTAGAAAAGTCTTATTTTTTGATACTTTGTTCTTATAATTGCAGAGGGACCATTTGGTCTTGACTCTACTTAGGGTTCTGACAACTCCACACAATATACCACCAACATTACATAGAATTTAAAAGAACTGCATTAAAAAAAAAGATTAAATGCAATTGGAGAATATTTTCAGGTATTTAGTAGTAATCTGGAGATCTCTGTCCAGATTTAAATAGTCTAAAATAATCAGATGACTAATAAATTTGTTTTGTAGTACTGCGGCATGTATGGTTTTCCCATAACTTGAAAGTCAAATGTAACTACATGTTGTAATTTCCACACATTGCTTTCCGGGGACCTAATTTGTAGAATATTAAATTCTGGGTAAATACTTAATGAAACAATGAGTTAGCAAAAGTTATCTGCTTAGAAACTGAAATACTGTTCATTTTTCATGCTTAGAGGAACAACGAAATGTTGACATTAAGTCAATTTCACACTCATTCTTATATTCTCAATTACTTTACATGGAAAAACTGGGGATTAAAAAGACAATATTTAAGAATCATCATCCTTAATGTTCTAAGTAAAATCCTTCTACTGAAGCAATAAATAATTAAAATAGTATGACAAAAGGATATTTTAAGAAAGAACTCTGATAGTATAATAATTATAGTTCTAATATTATAATATATATTAAAATTTACAAAAATGAAGTTTTTTTTTTTTTTTTTAGATGTTGCCATTACAGCCTGAGAGTTTAAATTTGTGACTTTGATTCATGTAGATATCACATGATACGTTGCAGGATGTTTTCTCCAAAAAATTTTACTGTGTCTCCTATGTATTAAACAACGTCTCTTTCAAAAACAAAGTAGACTGGTAACTGAAGTAGACAAGTGAGAAAACGCATTGTAGCCAATATCCAAACCATACTTCCATTCAAAATTAATATTACAACATGCATGGTCAAATGAAAGATTTTTCTAGCCTATAGTTAACTTGTTATTTACCAGAATTAGCAGTATTATTACCAAGAGTGTATCAGAATCTCAAAGAATGGCTCAAAATCTGAAATAAGGTCATGGGCAATGACCAACAATATATTCCGATAAGATGGTTTTATCTTATTACCACTATTTCCCTTGTATTCTTACTCCTTTATTTCAAATATTTATGAAGGATTTTTAGAAGCTTTACAGATTATGCAATCAGAGCTTTGTAATTATTATGCACGCAATAGCTTTTCAAAACTCGCGTGTATCTAGAATCCAGACAATTAAAATCAAATTAATAGATGGCATCAAATAAAAAGGATACTACAAAGGCATCTGACGTTTCTAACAGTAATCTTCTGGAGTAATATGATCCTATAATGTCTTCTGAATAACCAAGCAATGTTATTATATTTAGCAAGCTTCGCTACTGCTCTTCATTATTACTGTTATTACTAGATATTGAATTCTTTGACATTGGTCGCTAATGTATAATAACATAAATAGCAGTTCAAAAATTTCCAGTCAACCAGAAGAGCTTCTTCTCCAAACAAAGTGGATAAATGAGAGTCTGGAGACCATCACATTTATTACTTAACATACCTGGCATCCTCTCTGTGACATAGATCACCAGGTAGTGAAAAAGCAGGAGATCAGCTCTACCCACCAGCTGTACGGCTTTGTAGAAGTTACTTAGCCTCTGTTTCTCAGACTCTTTCTCTGTAAAATGGGACTCTTAATACCTACACTTCAAGTTACTATTTAGGGGTCTGAGTGTATCACTCACGTGAAAATGCAGTGCAATAGTGAGGTTTTGTGCTTATTATCATCATGGCAAGTATGACCTTTACTTTCATTAGCAGATAGCGTGGAATTCCAAACCTGACCGTACTAAGTTGCAAGGACGGAGCTGGAATTGGGGGTTCTTGATTCAACACTGTACTTAAAACCAAATCTTGCCTCTGAAAACACTGCTGGTTGGGGAATCTTGAATAAGGGTTGCGTTTCATTTTTTATCGTAAACAAATTCAAGTTAGTCACCTCTAGGAGCTGTATATGAATCCAAATAGGTAAAAAAAAGTTATTGTGTATTTACTCACTGATGACTCCAGAGATATTTTTTAAGGCACAAAATTTATGTTTAATAGGCTCTTTTTGGGACACCTGGATGGCTCAGCCATTGAGCGTCTGCCTTTGGCTCAGGTCAGATCCTGGGGTCGTGGGATCGAGTCCCACGTCGGGCTTCCTGCAGGGAGCCTGCTTCTCCCTCTGCCTGTGTCTCTGCCCCCCCCCCTCGGTCTCATGAATAAATAAAATCTTTTTTAAAAAACGCTCCTTCTCCTATAAGAACACTAGTTTTCACAAAGTACGGACAAAAGGTACAGCAGGAAAGCCGGAGAATACTAATGTGGCTTTATCTGCTACATCCGAGTATTAGCCATGGTTGCTTAGACTTGACAATACTGAACACTACAAACAAATGTCTTTTTTTTTTTCTTGGCAAGAAACTTTTGCACTAAAACATTCAAGAGACCACTTTCAAAACACTTGGAAAAAAACAGCTCTTAACACCTCAACTTCCACCTCTGGTATTTTTAGAGAAGATTTTTTAAAAGTCTAGGAAAGTGAAGCTATTTAACCACAGGCCCAAAGGGATAATACTCTTAAAGCTTCATGTTAGTTGTTTTTTTTTTTTTTTTTTAGGAAAAAGTAATGGCTTTTTATTTATTTATTTATTTTTTCGAAAATACCTTTGACCTTATCTTTCATCAAAATTCGTTTTCCCAGACCGTATTGGAGGAAAACGTTCTTACACGTTGAAGAAATTTCCAAAGAAACGAGTATGTGCACACTGCAATTCGGCCCCGGGTTTCTGGACATTGAACACCCTTCCCTGTGCCCCCCCCCCCACCCCCACCCCCCCTTTCTCCAGGAGCCACACTGCACCTGCCAAGGGCCTGGTCGGTCTCCTCCGAGGACGCAAGGGGTCGCCCCTCTCCCAGGAGTTCACCGGCCGACCCGGCCTCGGAGGCCGACCGCAGGGCGCGGCCGCAGCATCCCGGGCAGGGGAGCTCTCCCGGCCCCTGTCCCGCGCTCACCCGCTGCGCCTCCGACTCGGCCTGGAGGCGACGGCGGCAGGTCCAGAGGCGGCTCGTCCCGAGGAGGGTCCCCGCCCGGGGCCGGCGGGAGCCGAGGCACCGCCAGCTCGCCCTCCCGGGGGGCCTCCTTCAGAAACGGGGCCCCGCACTGCGATCGGAAGCGCCCCTGTCTACACTGGCGGCCCCGGGGTCCCGGCGGGGAGAAGGGGATGGCGCGCGGGGCAGCGCGGGGCAGCAGGCGCCCGGGGCCGGCGAAGGGGGGCGGGGACCCCGGGGCGCGGCTGAGCGAAGGGGGGCGCCGGGGAACCGAGGCCGCAAACCCCTCCGGGCCCCCCGCCCCTCGCTGCGCGGCCCCGGGGCGCAGGCGAACCGGCCCGCGTTCGCCCGAGGCCGGCGACACTCGGGGAGCCTTCGGGGCCCCTCGCGTCCGGGGCGCAGACGGCGGCGGCGGGGCGTCCCCAGCCCTCCGGCCCGTGCCCCGCGCCCGGCGGCGGGGGTGGCAGGGGCGTCGTCCTGGGCGCCCAGCGAGCTCCGGGCGGGCTCCTCCGGCCCCGGCCCCGCAGCCTGCAGCGCGCCCTCCGCGGGCACCAGGTCCCCGGGGGTCAGGACGCGGCGCCCTCCGCGGGCACCAGGTCCCCGGCGGGCAGGACGCGGCGCCCTCCGCGCGCCCAGCTCCCGTGCCGGGCACCCCGAGCGCGGCGGAGGGAGCGCGGGCGCCGGATCCCGGACGACCTGTCGCGCGGCCCCACCGGGAGCGGCGGGCGGACCCGGGCGGCCCGGGAGGCGCGCCCCGAGCTTGGTGGGGAAGCGCACCGTCCGCGCGCGTCCGCCCCGCGGGGCCCCTCGGAGGAGCCCAACCCCGGCCGGCCCCGCGCTCCGCGTGCCGGGCAAGGGCGTGGGCGGGCAGCCGCGTCCCGGGCAGTCCCCAGGCGCTCGCGGCGCTGCAGCCGCCCAGCCGGAGCGCCCCGCCCGTCCTCTCGCGCCCCCCGCGCCCCCCGCGCGTCCGCCGGCTCCCGGGCTGCTCGCCCCCCGAGCGCGGTCTCCGCGCGCCTCCCCCGGCGCGGACTCGGCGGCTCGGCAACCCGCGGTCCCCACCCCCGGCCCCGGGGGCGCGCAGACACCTCGAGCCCGTCTAGCGAACGCACGCGGCTTCCCCTAGAACCCGGAGCAGCGGGGGGCGGCAGCCAGGTTCGC
Organism: Canis aureus; assembly: GCF_053574225.1. Lineage (NCBI taxonomy): Eukaryota > Metazoa > Chordata > Mammalia > Carnivora > Canidae > Canis > Canis aureus. The sequence goes on along the minus strand of NC_135611.1, from coordinate 66,364,780 downwards.
GCCCGCGGGGATGCGGCGGAGGCGAGGGAGCCCCGAGGGGGGCGAGGAGCCCGGAGGGGGGCGAGGGCACCCGGAGGGGGATGAGGGAGCCTGGAGGGGGCGAGGAGCCCGAAGGCGATGAGGGAGCCCCGAGGGGGGCGGGGGAGCCCCGAGGGGCCGAGGGCGCGGGGCCGCCCGACAGGTGGACGCGGCGGGGGAGCCCTGGCGCACGAAGCCCGGCACTTACTTCTTCGCTGGCGCCTTCCCCGGGAGGCGTTTTGGCTGCCGATGTATTCCATAAAGTTCAAAATGATAAAAAACCAAGAAATGAGTCGCAAGTGCATAGTAACCCAGTAGCGGTTCCCGTCCCTTCCTCCTGCTTCTGTTAACCGTAGCAGCAAGCGTCTGGGACCGGGGCAGGCGCTGGGGCTCGGGGCGCGCGAGCCCGCGGCGGACGACCTGGCCCCGGGCTCCGAGGGGCGCGCCGGGCGGCCACCCGAGCGGGGCGGGCGGGGACGCCCACTACTGGACGTGCCAGCTGCCCGAGCCCGGCGCCGCGGCGGCTCCGCGAGGGTGGCTGTCGGCACCGCGAGCGGCGCGGGCTCCCCGGGCAGCGAGCGGCCTCGCCGGGGCGGCCGCAGGTAGCATGGTGCGCGGCGGCGGCGGGTCCGGGTCCGGGCGGCGGGTCCGGGCTCAGAGGCGGCGGCGGCTGCGGCGACAGCGGCGGGGGCCCGCGGATCGCAGCGCAGGGGGCGCCGAGGGCAGCGCGGCCATGGCCCGGGGGCGGCGGACAGACCCCGAGCTGCTTCTGCCGTCCGCGAGCAGGAGCCGCTCCAGTGGAGGCGGGCGGGCGGGCGGCGGGGAGGGAGGGAGGGAGGGAGGGGAGGGGAGGGGGTGGCTGCGGGGGGCGGGAGCTCGGGGGCGGGGAAGGAAACCGCCGCAGCAACAACCCCGAGCGACCTCAATAACTTTCAATTTCAAGAGGGAAAAAAGGGAGCTGGAAAAGTACAGGCGCTGCGATTTGGCAGAGGGACGGGAAGAGGCGCCTGAGGGGTCCCGGGTCTGCGGCGGAGCATCTCCGGGCACCACGCGGGGCGCTGGGGGCGCGGGCGGGGGCGGCGGGGCCCGCGCGCTGAGCGGGGTCCCCCGGGGGCGCGCCCGAGCTGGGGTCCGCGGCCGCCGAGCGCGCGCTCCCCCCTCCCCGCGCGGGCTGTCCGAGCCCCGGCTCCCCGCGCCGCCCCCGGCGTCCCCCGCGCTGCCCCCCGCGTCGCCCCAAGTCCGCAGCGCACCCCGCACACCCCGCGGCCCTGCGCCCCCGCCTGTCCAGAGCCCGCGCCCCCGCGCCCCCAGCTCCCCGACTCCCGCGCCCCCTCCGCTCCCCGCGCCCCCCGGCTGTCCAGGCCCCGCGCCCCCCGATCCCCGCGCCCCTGGGCTGTCCAGGCCCCGCGTCCCCCGCGCCCCCTGACCCACGCGCCTCTGGGCTGTCCAGGCCCTGCGCCCCCCGCCTCCCGTGCCCCCCGGCTGTCCAGGCCCCCCGACCCCCGAGCCCCCAGGCTGTCCAGGTCCCGCGCCCTCCGCGCCCCCTTTGCCCCCCGCCTCCCCTGCCTCCCGCGTCCTCGGGCTGTCCAGGCCCCGCTCCCCCCGCGCCCCCCGCACCCCCCGGCTCCCGTGCCCCCGGCTGTCTAGGACCCCCCACCTCCCGCGCCCCCAGGCTGTCCAGGCCCCGCTCCCCCGAGACCCTGGCTGTCCAGGACCCCCCACCCCCGAGCCCCCGGCTGTCCAGGCACCCCGACCCCCGAGCCCGCGGCTGTCTAGGACCCCCCACCTCCCGCGCCCCCAGGCTGTCCAGGCCCCGCTCCCCCGAGACCCTGGCTGTCCAGGACCCCCCACCCCCGAGCCCCCGGCTGTCCAGGCGCCCCGACCCCCGAGCCCCCGGCTGTCTAGGACCCCCCACCTCCCGCGCCCCCAGGCTGTCCAGGACCCCCCACCCCCGAGCCCCCGGCTGTCCAGGCCCCGCGCCCCCCGCAGCGCAGCTGGGCAGTCGGCACCGCGGCGGGGGCTGCGGGGCGCGCGTCTGCGACTGCTTTCCGGGGTTCGCCGCCCCCCCCGCGCCCCGCCGCCCCGCCTGCAGGCTCCCAGGGGAGGGGCTCTCCCGAGGACCCGGGGGCGCGGACGGCCACCTGGCCCGAGCGGGGCCCCGCGGCGGCGCGCGGGACGGTGCCTGCGGCGGTTGGGCGGCGCCTCGGCGGCGGCCGGGAGGGTCCCCGCAGCCCTCCCGCCGCCCCGGCCCGGCCCGGCCCCCCGGCTGGCGCGCCTCCCCGCGCCCCCGTCCCCCGATCTGGAAAAGCCCGGTGTGCGGCGGCGGTTCTCGTCCGCGCCAGCGAGACTGACCCTTGCGAAGATTTCTCCCAGGCTTGGGGGGTGCGGGCGCGGAGGGTCCCCCTTCCTGCGGGGCCCCTGGCAGCGGGAACCAGGGTCGGCGGGTCCACCCAGGGGTGGGGGGGGTGCCCTGCACTTCTGAGCGGGGCGCCCTGGCTGCTCCCAGGTGAGCGTCCCACCTCTTCCTTCCAGTAGCACAAGCCGATGAGCTTCCAGAAGCTCCTGAAGTACCACTTGGGAGTCCTAAGCCCCCGGAGTGATTTTAATGGAAGCTAGTCGGGAGCCGTATTTAACAGTATCCGAAGGACTATCCTTTGTAGCCGTACAGTTTTACACCAGCCCTGAGAGGTCACGCTGAAAAAGTCCCTGATTCATAAACACCTTGCTAATTCTTAGGCTCAAATAATTTAGGTTTAGAAGATAGCCAGAGCCTTGCTGGAGAGCAAGCGAGAGTGGACTTTCTCCCTCTTCCCTCCATCTATGATCCCTGAACTGGGTCGCTTCCTGTGTACGTGTTTATACATGGAAATACATGGAAGGGATAAAAAGGTCATCGCTCCTACCCATCCCATTTTTTTTTTTTTTTTTTTGCAAGCTCGCAGTGCTTCAAATTGTTGTATTTCTCTGAGGTCTTCAGGGGTATAGTTGTTACACATCCCAGAAGAGAGGACTGAGGAGAGGAGATGGCCTGGAAGCAAAAGGAGAGGAGCATGAACTACACATTCTTGTAAAAGCGCTAAAAAATTAGAATCTGAGAGGCTGGCCTTTCCATGCTAATTCCTTAATTAAATGTTATTAATTGCTTTGCATGCCTGTATTGGAATTTTGAAGGTAGGAGTAGTTTTCTATCGATTTTATATTATGGGAAAGACAACAACCCCATCAGGGTTGTGACTTTTGGCTTATTTTTAAGAATTCCCATTCACAATTCTTTCTCTGCGGTAGAATGGTATTTTCTGTACATTGTGTGCGCACACACACACCATCTTTATCTGTTGCATAATGTCCAGTTGCAAATGACTGAGTTTATCACTTTGAACCAGAAAAGTTACAGATAACAGGACAATTCCAATAATGATTATCCAAAAAAGAAGCTACTCTATTTTTCTGTGCCCGTCCCAGTCAGCTTTGCTTTCCTTCTTACTTAATACCTCAGATCCTGAATATCTGCACCATAAAATGTGGGGGATTTAAAGGCTGTGGGAGGCTCCCTTTGAAAAGGACTCCAGAGACTGCCTTTCTAATCCGGGATACTTGAGCCGGATGGGATGAGATTGCAAAAGGGATGTAAAAAAAGCAATTTGGTGAACGACTTCAGGGGGGAATAAACACGAAGAAAGACATTTACTTTTCACTCTGTATTGTGCAGACATATGTTAGTTTGGATGAGAATAGGAATGACAGTGTAAATAAATAAACAAGCAGAGCGAGAAGCTGCAAGTCTTGAGCCATCCCAGGAAAGGAGCCCTGGATGCAGGGTGCAGGAGAGGCTTGTCAAGGAATAAGCACTGTTCTGAGGAAACATAAGGAAAACATTAAATAAATGGAGAGTGTATTCTTTCTCTCTTGACGCTATGCTTTAGAATAACTTTTTCCTGATCCATGTTACCATACTATTAAATGTGTGTTTACTCGCCTGCCTGAGTCCTCCGGTCCCTCCACTGCCCTAGCAGCTTATGGAAAGCATGCCGCAGCCTATTTTGTGCAACATGGTACCTTTTTTTTTTTTTTTTAAATCAATAAAACAACGCTCCTAGAAGCCTGTGGCTGCCAGAGGATTCCAAGGCCCAAGCCTAAAGCAAGTCAAAAACCATAGGCTCAGCATAGAAGTCAACATTTGCTTGTTGTTTTTCTCCAGAAAACATTAAAGGCCCAGGGAGTTTGGATAACCAGGAATTTAAGAGAGTCGAGCCAGGAGAAGAGAATAGTTTTGGATAAAGATGGGGGGGGGGGGGTGTGTGTGTGAGCACATCCAGAGGAGTCACTGCAACCTCTCCTCTGCCCCGTGCCACCTCCCCCACCAGGCAGCGACAACAGTTACAAGTTATTTTCGTCCGCTGCAGGAGTGGCACTTTAAGGAAAGAAAATGATTGTCATATTGTTGAATCCGTGCTCAAATATGCGAAAGGGGGTGTGCTCCAGAACGAGAGAGCAAGCCCAATAGCTTGGAATGGGCTAGAACTAGTAGTGATGAGAGATCCTTGGCAAAGTTGGGGCTGACATCAGTCATTCTACCACAGAGCTAACATGCAGATCCTGAAAACGCTCAGCTCTCTAGTTACTCAGATCTGGAGGCATCTGAGCAAGTCAAACGGGGTATTGCCGGTGGGGTCTGGGCAACTGACGCAGCTAGAAGTCATCCTCGAAATACAGAGCAGACGGCAGTGTTGAGAAGCCGTGGAAGTTAGCAGATGAAGGAGAGCTGCTATTTTTAGAGTGAGAAATAAAGGAGACAGAATTATTATAGCAATTTAAAAAAAAAATGATTAGATGGTTATATAGCATTAAGAAAATGAGAAAGTCAAGACCCGTGATGGATTACTTTCTGTCAACAAGAAAGAATGTTCTTCCTCCCAGATGAAGTTATGGGACACTTAGAAAATTGTGGCGAGCACTGTCTGCTGTGCCTATTTTTAAAGACTTCTTTCTTTCGCAAGTAAGCTAACGCTGGGCTCATTTAAAAGTGAATATCTGGTATTATTTACTATAAAGGATTTAATGCCTCAGGAATTTTTTTTATTATTATAGAGTTTTAATATAAAGAGCCTATGTGTTGCGGTAAGAAGGGCTAACTAGACTGGCAAGCTGGGGATCAAGGTGAAGTTCCTGTTCCATCTTTGTCATTGCGTTTCGGATTTCTTCATCTGGAAAATGAGAACATACAACTAAATGGTCTCCCAAATGCCTTTTAGCTCTGAAGATAAGGGCCATATATCCAAAAAAGAAAGGCAGACTTGTAATTGCAAATGTCAATGCCATTTCTAGCTATGTGACATCACAGCGTTCACTTACAGAATTGTGTTTAATTGGATAGGCCCAGATTTAGAAATCTTCTCACAGACTTGTTGATTTCTGGAAAGGCCTAACCCAAGAGAATCCTAGATGCCTCCGGCCTGGCAAAAATATACCCAGCACTAATTCAATCTTTCTAGTTGTCTCTACACTTTGAGACAAGGAGGAACAGTCTTTGGACCTCAGATTGTGGGAAGATGCCTGGAGTGGGTAGGGAGAAAGACTTTGAGCTAGCTGCAGATACCACAACATCTCAGCTCCTGTTTTCAGGAATCCCAGGCGGGGAAGGAACAGGGGTTTCTTTGAAGGAAGACTTTCCCTTTTATTTTGTGTTATTCCTTCCTTTTTTTCCATCCGTATCTTTGGATGAGGATTTACATCCATGTCTCTCTTGTCCTAGGAAACTCTGGAGAAAGTCAGCAGTGAGGTTTAAGTGGCTGTGGTCACAGCTCTAGGTCGAGGGTTAATATCAAAGACCTGAAAGCATTATAAGATGGAGAGGGCAAGGCTAGGTGAGGGATAATTTTAATGAGCATCTTTTTTTATAGTTGTTTTTGCATGTGTTATCTGCAAGACAGCCTCAAAACACTTGCTTCATAGAGGAGACCCCTGAAGCCAGTGAGGTAATGTCACTTAGCTAACCTTATGTAGAAACGATCCTGGTTATTTAATTTTACCCTGATACCTATTTTCTCTGTCCTCCCTGGCCCCATGGTGTTGACTTCTATGGACCAGTCATCAGAGCCTCCTTCTTCTGCTTTCTGGTTGGGTTCAGTCAATGGGGACCCCAGTGGGTGCATGCAAGGAAAGAGTGATTCTCTTCCCTTCCTGCTTTGGCATCATTCTGGAAACTGATGCATCCCTCAGGGGGACTACAGCTTTGTCCAGAAGCCCTATTCCCTGGCTCCAGCTCTCAACCGGGTTTCAATAACACCATCTACTTGCCCTGCCTCTTTTAGGCCTAGGACTAGAAATGACTTCCCACTCTTCCTAGTCCTTAGGTTTCTCAACATCTCCTGTCATACCCCTTAACTCTGCACTAGTATAAATAGTCCTTTTGTAAAAGTACTTTTTGAAAATCCTTGCTAGGTCTTTAAGGGACACATAAGTATCAAAGCTGGGGCTTGAAACCAGATTGTCTGATTTAAAACCAGTGATTCCCCCCTGCTCCCCGCCATGTTATCTGGCCTTTCCAGAGAATGCACCCTGATTAATACTGAGTTTGAGTGAAAGGGAGGAGGATCAAGGGAGGCTTCTCAAGTAAGGAAGACTGCATACAACAGACATCAGAGTAAGGTCATGGGCTAAACCGGAGTGAATTACTAGAATCAGAATGGCAAGGAGCAGAGCAAAGTTCATGTTCAGCTTTGTAGCCAGGCATTAGAAATAAGGTGATAAACAGGAAAAGAAGGAGCAAGACAGGACACGGCATCAGTAAAAGATGGCATTGACTGTAAGGCTATTTTGACTAAGTCATTTCTTATTTATTTATTTTTTTCCCCCGCCAGATCTGAAACCAGCCTTGAACAATCCATAGGTAAGTAAGGGTAGCTTATTGGAAAGGGTGGTAGAGGGTAGCAACTGAAGGTAAACCAATCGTACGTGCGTTCAGGCTAGACAAAGAAGCAGAGTTGTATTTAAGGTCCTTGAGTCAAGGATATTGAAGGGATGACTTGATGGTTTGTGTTGGTGTTCTGGTTAAAAGGGATGTTATGGTTTATGACGGAATTAAAATGTCACGTAGAGGCATACATGGACATGCTCAAAACAGGCTTTGGGAAACCCATCTTTAGAGCAGCCATATTAAAAAATATGGATAACTACCTATCATGTCTGGTTTACATTTGTTACTACTGATGTGTTTGGGTAGTCACTTTTGGTCAGTTGATTACTCTTACTTCAGCGCTCACCGACCATGTGGCAAACACCATGCTAGCTTCGAGAGATACAAAACTTATGAAGACCAGGGCCTTGCCCTCAAGTAGCAGACCCTCAGTGAGGGAGGCAGGAACATAAACCATTGAGGCTTTGGTGAGACAACTGCTGTGTGATAAAGGCTCTGTGGCGTGCTGTGGGGAGAGGAAAGAGAGACGATGCTTGGGGTGGGGGTAGAGATAAGCCCTGTGTCCAAGACGTACGGCATGTAAAGGACTTGATGGTGAGTCTCAATGTGGATGATGGAAGATTTCTTCCTTTGCTTTAGGCTGGTACTTATTCAGAGGTGGAGGCATAAGCTCTTCTTCTGTCTTGTTCTGTGGAGGTCAGTGGTCACAGCTGGCTGCCTGCTTGCTGGGGAGGCAGCCATGCTCCGGGAGTGGTATCAGGCCTCCTCCTCCCCCAGCAATTCACTGTGGCTCAGCATTGACCATGTGGGAGTGTTGTTAATGGCTGATACCTGCGAGGAGGTCTGTGTAGGTTAATTATTTGACTAGTTTACTGTAGATACACTGTGGGTAGATTCTTCTCATGTGAGAAAAATGACACTTCGTTTCTCCTCTTTCCTACAAGTGTTGGAGAGTAGTTAGGGTAACCAACAAAGAAATGAGGGCCAGCCTTCCTAGGTGTCTGGCTGCTTTTATTCTCCTACCCCAGCACCGTGCTTCACCATTCCCCACACATTCTAGAATTCCTTTGCAACTTGTTCTCCCTGTTTCCCGCCCCCCCCCCACCCTTACCCAGAAGTCTTCTGCTGAGCCTCATCCATCTGACCATCTGGTCCTCTCTCCACATTAGAAGATCTCTATTCTGAAACCTAGCCTTAGCTCACATAGTAGTGCTAAAGGGCTGGCTTAGCCCTGCCCTTCTTTCTTCTTTTCTTCCATATAATTCTTTCTTTCTAGAAACATATTCTGGTTTCACATTGGCCTGTGGGGTATGCCGCAGACGTAAGGAGTTAGAACCATTATGAGGAATAGAGGGGGTTCTTCTCAAGGGCTGATGCTCCTGACATTCACATGCTAACCGGCTTGCCATGTTTTCCAGTTGCCTCAGCGAGGAGACATGTTCTGCAAGAAACGGAAGTAAAACAAAGCACCTTCCTCCTAGGGAGATTGTGTTCTGTTACATGTTGCTGTAACCATCCCTAAAACGTCATGTCTGAAATTATGGACTATTCACGGCTTCTCACAATTTTGTGAATTGACTGATTCTCCTGCTGGTCTCCCTGCCTATGCACAGACACTTCCTTCATATGCTGTATCCAGCTGTCGGGTCACTGGGTTGGCCTCATCTGAGATGCTAGAGAACGTAGGCCTCCCTCCTCCTGTGGTTTTTCATCCTCTGAGCATGGAGCTCTTTGGGCTCTAGATACATAAAAAGGGGAAGCTGCAAGCCCTTTGGAAGCCCTCCAGTGTCACTTTCCACTACATTTTGTTGGTCAAACAAGTTACAGGTCTGGCCCACATTTCACGCTTTACCCGATAGACTCCATCTTTAATATGAGAATTATTTGCTGTTTTTAACCCATCACAGAGCTCATGAATGGGTTACTGATCCTTGTATAAAGTCAAGCTTTCCAACACCTTGGCAGGTCAGAAAACTGGCCCTGAATCGAAATAAGAAAGCAAAATGAGGTTTACCCTACTCCCCCTCTGTAAAGGCTGTTCTGGTTCTAGATTAGTTGCTTTCTCTGGATTAAATTTAAATTCTGGTCTGGAGACCTCAAACTATCAAATCAGTTCAAAGTTCCAGACTAGTTTGTGTTAAAAGTTTTGGCCTTAAGTCCATTAATAGAGAGTTGTTATGGTTTGGAACTCACAGAAAAAAAAAAAATTGCTGGGCATTCTGATTGTGGGGGGAGTCCTAAGGATGACTTTATGTAGCGGTGACTTCAGCCTGGTATTTTCCTTCCTTTCTTTCTTGTCTCAGAAGCTAAGGTAGCATTACTTAAAATTTACGAATGCAACATAGAAGTCTCCTCAATAAAAAGAGCACTGTGTAAATGCTTTCTTGTCAGGAGGCCTCTCTTTTGTCTACTAACATTGACTGAAGACTTAGCATTTTAGTGCATGGGAATGTGAAGTCACGATCATTAAATTCCATATTTCTAAGATTTAATGAAATAGATACATTCATTTTGCGCTACAAAATAGAGACCCCTTCAGGGTTTTAGAAAAGGAGGCAAGTAAACTAATGGGTTTACTCCTTCACTGTTAATTGATTCTCTGACTTACTTAGGAATGATGCACTGATTTTGCATGACTTTATGGTGAATTTTCATTCTTTTTAATCATAAAGATCAATACTTTTTCAGTGACATTATAAATTACATAAAATATGGTCTTTCACATTTTTGTTAAAGATACATAACATAGTATGATAGACATTGAAGGCTAGTCTAACTTCTATTAGGTGAGTAATAACTTGAGGATATTTCCCCCAAATAATGATACTTATACCTATGGCTTGCTCTCCTCTGTGTATATTCATATGTATACATATTTTTCATCTATTTGTTCTCATTGATGAAATTATGCTCATCCTCATGTACACCACTTGACATCATCACAATTAGAAATTTATTTTAAGTGCCAATATTCTCAAGGAAAGTTCAGAACTAGTGAATTATTTTAATTTGACTGTTTTTTCTTTGTAACAGATCTCTGACAAGGCAAGGGGAGAAGGCCCGACCCGTGCAAGGCATTATGAAATGTGAGTATTGGGGAGATTTGTATCTAATAAGGATGCTTACTGGTTATGAGAGGTGAAAAGAGAGGGCAGACACAGAAAAAAGCAGTGGCAAAAGGGAAGCATGAGTGCTTCAAGGATGAACTTAGTTTTCTAGGGATGGCCCAATAAAGCATTCATAAAAATTTAGATTAGACACTTTACTGCAGTCTCTTTAACGGAGGAGGAGATTGTGTTAGAATATAAAATGGATTGCTCTAAAAACATTTAAAATTCATGTCCTATAACACAGGAAAATTATCCAGAACGTACACTACAGATCAAAAGAACATGAGTACAAATGCAAATCAGAACCATGATGAGTTATCTCCTCACGCCCGTCAGAATTACTAGTATCGAAAAGATAAGAAATAACAAGTGTTTGCAAGGATGTGGAGAAAAGGGAAGCCTTGTGCACTGTTGATGTACAAACTTTCAGTTATAAAATACGTACCTTATGGAAATGAAAAGTACAATCTAGGGAATGAATATAGTCAATAGTAGTATGATAACTCTGTACGGAAGTCCAAACAGAGAGTTTCATAGTAAGAAATCAGTCCCTAAACGATTTCCTTATCAGAAGGAAGTGGGAGTGGAGATCAAATTTGATCTTTTACAAAGACAACAATCAAATTAAAATAATTCACTAGTTCTGAACTTTCTTGAGAATATTGGCACTTAAAATAATTTTCTAATTGTGATGATGTCAAGTGGTGTACATGAGGATGTGCACAGTTTCATCAATGAGAACAAATAGATGAAAAATATATACACACACTCATACACACCGAGGAGAGCAGGCCAGAGGTATAAGTGTCATTATTTGGGGGAAGTATCCTCAAGTTATTACTTACCTATTAGAAGTTAGACTGGCCTTCAATGTCTATCATACTATGGATCTTTAACAAAAATGTGAAAGACCATGCGAAAGACCAAGGGAGGGAGAGTCAGACAAAGCAATCACAGTCCCGTCTCTTAGTGACGGTCGGTCGTTCCTGTTCCTGTTCATGGAGTAGGGGTAGACCTGTCATGAACACCTAGGACCTGGTGTCAAACGTCCATAAGGAATTTAGAATCGAAGGTCAGAGGAGGAGCAGAACTCCTCCCCGTGCTGGTGGGACCTAATCTAACAATCCAAGGACAGATTTGCTTGGGGGGCAAGGACATCTCCTGCAGCACTCAAGAGTGGCTGAAAAGTGGCCGATAGGGGTTTCTCCCTGACGTGGCCTTGTGCGGTAGCCAGCAGGCCGGTCAGCCAAGTGAGGCATAGATTGCATATGTTGAAAGAAATGAGAGCAGATGTGATGATACTAAGTCACTTGAAGCTAAAGGTCTTGAGAGTCAGGGTCAGGGTTACCAAGTGCTGCGACCATCCTGTAAAACTAAACCTTCGTCAGATGAGGCCCCCGCGGCCTACGGTGAACAGAACCTCTGGCTCCCTGGACCCTCCTGGGACGTGTTACAGGAGCGAGGAACACGCTCTGTAGTTATTGGGCTTCTGCAGTTGTCTTCAAGTCAGATTCTGGTACTTTCCCTCAACCTAGGCCCTTGCCTAAGTAAACCAAAATGAGTGTGCAGAAGGTGAGTGAATAATGGAATGAAAATAGACAATTTGCATGAAGATAACAAAGAGGGAAGTAAATGGGTAATTTGCAGGCTGAGATTCAATAGGTCTGTACAGATAACAGGCGGGATTGAAAGATGGAATATCTGAATCCCCTGGAATAATATGTATTTTCTGTTATTGAACGAATTGATATGTAAAAGTCAAATTCAGGGGCGGCTTTTATTTTATGTACATTGTTAAGGAATGGTTATCTTTAATACCAACTTGAAATACGGGTATTTTAGAGAACTTGAAGGGTTTGGCAGCTAACTTAATCCTTCATAGTTGGCAAATGTCCCATTCTGGGACCCCAGGTCCCTCCGTCTGAAATGCGTAGTATTGGTGTAATCTCAGTACTCTGAATCCCCAGGTGCTAAGGGGCTTAGGGCCCTTTACACCCAGGGCTCTGTGCTGTGACCGTCTGTCAGGGGAGTTGGAGTACCATAGGGAAACCTGTTTGCTGCTTGAACTTGAGGTAGGAGAACGTCTAAAGCATCTTCGAGAGAGGAAAATGTATCGTGTTTTTAAAGACCTTGGGGGAAGGAGTTCCCAGTAGTCTTTGCAGGCTTTTAAAGATGCAGAATGAATTTTATTTCCCACAGATACAAGCTATGTTAGCATAAAGTTTCTGTACTGAATTGAAATTTTTTTTTAAGGACTTACTTAGAGTGGGGGTTGGGGTAGAGGGAAAATCTCAAGTGGACTGCTGGCTGAGGCGATGGGGCTCATCTCACGACCCTAAGATGAGCTGAAATCAAGAGTTTGATGCTCAACTGCTGAACCACCCAGGTGTCCCAAACATCTGATTTTTAATGGAAGTTTCACTTTAATTTGGCTTGCAAAGGGGCACCTGGGTGGCTCAGCGGTTGAGCATCTGCCTTCAGCTCAAGGTGTGACCCCGGGGTACCGGGATCAAGGACCACATGGGGCTCCCTGCATGGAGCCTGCTTGTCCCTCTGCCTGTGTCTCTGCCTCTCTCTCAGTGTCTCTCATGAATAAATAAATGAAATGTTTAAAAATACATATAATTTGGCTTGCAAAGTTCATGGAATTCTAGAACTGTAAGGACCCTTAGAGATCATCTAATATATATATATATACATATATTTGATATACAAGGAAACTGAGACCCAGTTTAAGTGGCTTGCCCAAAGCCATAGTGCCAGAGCTGGGATTGAAACCCACTTCTTTTCATTAGTAGGATACTTTTGACCTTACCAGCGTTCTGAATGCTGTTTCATCACTCATGCTGTGCTATTTTAAACAATTCATATCCTTTTGTTTCGTATCAATGGAGTTTGAGAACAGCTCATTCATTCACTAGTTCATTCACTCACTCACATTCATTCAGTATTCCTTTAGTACCCTCTTTGGGCATTGACCTTGATCATGATTATCATTGTCAAACGAAGAGCTTCACAGCATTTAAAATAATTATGAATTCATTCATATCCTTGGGTCAAACACTTTAATTTTTGTGCTTTTTAATAATTCTTCATTGATATTGATATATTTGCATATGTAAAGTGTAGGGTCAGGTGAATCTGAGTATACTTGAAGGAAGTTTTATTTTGTTCTATTTTTCAAAAGACTTTATTTATTCATGAGAGACACACAGAGAGAGGCAGAGACACAGGCAGAGGGAGAAGCAGCAGGCTCCCTACGGGGAGCCCGATGCGGGACTCAATCCCAAGACCCCGGGATCATGCCCTGGGCCAAGGGTAGATGCTCAAACGCTGAGCCACCCAGGCATCCCTTGAAGGAAGTTTTAAAATTTCTGCATTTACTCTTGGAACTGAAGCCCATCTTTGTTTTTATAATAGAGAACTCCAACATGAATTTGCTGTACAAGTGGCCCTACTTTAATTTTTTCAGTCATACTTAAGGAAAAAATTATAACCTGCTCACATAAATAAGGCAGTATGTTTATTTCACGGATTAGGCTAACTTGTACTTTTGAAATTTATTCATTTATTTTCAAATTAATGCAATGAATAAAAATCACTTAGACTCTGCTTCCAGACTGTTAATTAGTGAGAGTACTGGCTGCCTATTGGGTGGCAATAACTGTAAATTTATTAAATGTCGTGAGAGTAACGCTGAAGAAATGAAGGGCATAGGTCTCCAGAAACTCATAATTTAGTCAAGGGGAATACCCAAAGAAATATATGAAAAATGAAGATTCTATATTACATATACTTTCTTATCCCTAGAAAAAGATTACTCTTTAGTCTACAGATAATTGAGCAGTTCAGTCAAGGTATCAGTCTTTGAAGACTTGAGTGAAAGCCAGACTTTGAAGCAAATCTGAGGGAGATACAGGGAAAGGACAGTACAGGTGTCAAAATTATTACTGTTCAAAGGAAAGATTTGGGCTCAAATTCTCCCCTCCTTCTTGAGACCAGTTGCATGACCCACTCTGTGCATATGCCCCTCACAATGTTCAGATTCCTACTCAGCAGCAATTTCTGGGAGCTCATATGCCGGGCTCTGCGTCAGGCACTACAGTACGTTGTGACATTCATTCACCTAATAATTCTCCCATCTAGGCGGGTTGGCACGTTATTCTCAATCTTCTCTTCCATGCCATTCACTTTACTCACTACTGGAATCCAAAATATAGAAATAATGTGTGTGGGAGAAGGAAAGGGAAGGTAAGTGAGCGGGTGCAAGCTCTAGCTCTGGCTCCAGTCCCAAAGATACCAGTTAATAGTCCTGGCTACTCACATGTGGTCCACAGACCAGCACACAGGCAGCACCTTGTTAGAAATGCTTAATCTGGGGTGCCTGGGTGGCTCAGGCAGTTCAGTGTCTGTCTTCGTTTCAGGTCATGGTCCTGGGGTCCTGGGGTCGAGCCCAATGTCAGGCTCTTTGTTCAGCTGGGAACCTGCTCCTCCCTCTCCCTCTGCTTGCCGCCCCCCCCCCCACTTGTGCGCGCGCTCTCTCTCTCTCTCTCAAATAAATAAATAAAATCTTTAAAAAAAATTCAAAATCTGAGGTCCCACCTTAGACTTGGATAACAATCTACTGAATCATTTTAACCATTTCCCAGGTGATTTGTAGGCACGTTAAAGCTTGAGAAGCTGCTTCATGATAAAATCATTGGGGAGGGATTTTGAAAGTACTGATGAATGGGCTCTGTTTCAACACAATTAAAATCTCTGGTGCATTGGGGGCATCTGTATGATTTAAATACTAATCGAAGGTTTTAATGTGCTGTGCTCTTTCCCAAATATGCCTAAAGATAAGAATTGCCTAGAGCCCTTATTAACAAAATAGATTCCAGAGCGTAGGTCTAGGACCTACTGAATCAGAAATCATTATTTTTGGTGTATTGACTAAGCAACCCAGGTGACATTTATTAACAAGGAAGTCTGGGAAACATTGGTAATCTCACGACGTTCCATTCCTTTTATCTGCTAGCCTTGTGGGAGATCATTTTTGTCTCAGACTCCCCTCTATCCTTTTGCCAGGTGACAAGAGGGAATGGGCTCACAAAGCAGGGAGGTCAGCACAGAAAGGAGAGAATGTGGGATGAGATTTCAAAATATCTGATAGGGTGAGAGCAGAGGTGGAGGTGGGACTCCAATGAGGCATCCCTTTATCTTTATCAAGAGCCACTGCTGCTCCTACATCAGTGAATGATTCTCAACACCTCTAAGTCTCTTTGTCTGGGAAAGGGCTGGTGCTGAAAGGGAACATCTCAGACAAGATAACCGCAGTTTTTATGGGAAGAGGGAGAGTAACTCAGAATGGTTAACTTGACTCTGGAGTCTTAGAACTCACTATAAAGGGAAGGGTAGGTACCTTCAGTACTATCCTTACTATCCAAAGCTCTCCTTTGGATTCCTTTTACTCTTATTTAAGCCCCAGATTGAGGAATACTGATTTCAAGAATGCGTGGTCTCTTTATTAATAAATGTGACACAAAGGGAAATAACCCATTTCTATCATCGGTGTGAGTAACACATTCAGTATATCCGCCATCTTGACATAAAACACCAGGTTGGTTTGACATGTTTCTTTTTCATAAAATCGTTGGTTGTCATTTAAGATCTTGCACTGATTTATAGAATTATTTATATTTCTATTTGTTATATTTTGTAATAGGAAAATACTCTGCATTTCCAGTATCTATATAGAGAAAGTGTGTGGAGCATTTTTCGAGATGTTATAGATGAAACAAAGAAATGAGGGGATATAGACCCTATCTCTGAAGGGCTTAAAACTTACTGGGGTGGGTAATTTACTGGCGTGGGTGTCAGAACCAGTATACTTAAAAAATAAACAACGGTGAAGCAGAGCACAGATTGAAAGCCAAATGGGAGATTCAGACAGCACGTGCAAAAGAGGTTGAGTGCTGTTAGGCCTGCCTGTGGGTATTCGTGCCTTGGGCTCTCCCTCTCAAAGATGCCCTTGTTAACCAGGAGACTATATTCTGTTTCACCATCCATTCTCACTTATAACTGTAACAGTTATTTAGCTTCTCTGAATATTAGTTAGCTGAATGCAAATGCTTCCTGGATTTCCCCCTGGTGCTAAGCTTAAAGGTATTTCAGAGACACAATGAGTTATCTTATCAAGCTTGAATATCTAGGGAAGTTACAAGACCCTTAGATAATTAGCCTTTGTAATATGCTCACAAACTGGACATTTGGCAGATAACTATTGTCCTGCCTTCTCATTCTAGCAAAGGGTTGTGATTTCCCAACAAAGGCAGAGGAGTTGCAAAACAGCAGGACTTTGCTACAGTTAGTAATTAATGAGGTGCTAAAAGTGCCAGAGCAGAGGCTCCCAGACACAGTGTGTGACTCAAAGGGATAAGAAGCACCCAGAATTTCAAACAAGAGTGTCACTTAAATAAACAGAAAGTCAAGAGAGTCTAGTCTGTGGAATGGGAAATGGTCTATTGACATCAGGAGTCGTCCTACAACTGTGTAATACAATATAATAAGGATTAGTCATTACATTTTGCAACTTGTGAAAAACTGGAATTTTTTTCTCATTCCTGCAGAAACTGAGCAATTATCTGCTTTGCAGTATTCAAGGAAGTCATAATGAACTCTTAATGCCCCATCGTGTTCAAATAAATAACCAGACTGTTACAGGTTCCCACCAGCATGACTTTCATCTGCCTCTTTAATGTATATTAATCAATCAAGTTAATTATTAATATTAGTAGACAAGCCAAAGCACTTTACTAATCAACTAATAGCTGGGGACCCAAGGCCTAATGAGAGCTTTCTCTACTGGGAGGAACGTTACTTAGAAAGAATGACATAAGGGGTAATTTTGGATCATGAGTGTTGCCTAAAATGGGAATGTGTTTTCTGGCAGAGTGGAATTTCTGCATAAATTCGGGTAAATGTTAGGTATCTTCAAATTAAGATTTTATAGTTTCTTCTCCCATGCTATATTCAAGTTTCTTTAAATGCACCATTTAAATTTGGGAGTGGTAGGTAGTAAAATAATGCTATAATAGGGTCCACCAACATAATCTAGCAGAAGCTCATTAAACAGAGCTCACTAATATGCATATATATCCATAACTGTATCTATATATAAAGTATATATAGATGTGTGTGTGTTTTATATATATATAACACACACCTATATATGTTTTATGTGTGTTCCTCCAGAATGGGAAAGGACAAAAAAGATCAGATGTAATTTGATTATCCTAGCATGGATGTTATTCCTACAAGGGATTTCATAAATACTTCTATTATTATTGATGTATTGCACTTAATACTTCAGTGACATTGAGAAAATGTTTATGTTGAATACGTCTACCTTAGACTGAGAATGCAAAACAAGTGAAAGAAATCTCTTATATGTATTTAAGGATTATGATTTTAGGAGAATTAAGCAAGTTCTTGAGTTTCTTTTTTGCCATACGGAGCTGGTACATTCATATCCTGCCATAAAAGAACTTAGGACATTTTCATGTTTACAAATGAATGTATGTACTAGGGGTGGTGGAAGGGGAGGTGGGCGGGGGGTGGGGGTGACTGGGTGACGGGCACTGAGGGGGGCACTTGATGGGATGAGCACTGGGTGTTACTCTATATGTTGGCAAATTGAACACCAATAAAAAAGTAATTAAAAAAAACAAATGAATGTATGTGTTTTATATATGTGAAAAACTGAGTCTCATTGAATTTGGGTAATGAACTTTTGTTGAAATTATAAGAAGAAAAAATGTTTTACAACATGTTTAGTTGATTTGATGGCACTTATTAAATTCTAGCCCATAAAACACACCCGCACACACACACACACACACACACACACAACCTGCCCCATACTAAAGGTCTTACTGTGAATTTGAGATTTTAAGACTTTAAATCACTGAGCCAATATTCAATGATGTACTTTAGAGATCTCTGGTCCCAGTATCAGTAGGTGAATGAGTTAGAGATATAAAGCTGTAGTTTACTCAGCAGAAACATTTTAGCTTCATTCATTAAGAAAACTGAATTGTTTCTGCTTTTTTTTCTTTTAAAGAAAACTTGTAGATTTTGTGTGTGTGTGTGTGCGGGGGAGTATTGTATCATGAAATTGCCATGTTTTAAAATGTGTATTGAAAAAGAATTCACTGGATTAAGTCTTTTCCTTCAACATACTCTAGAGGGAGTCAAATCTAAGAAAGTTATGTTTAATGCATTTCAACTGCTATTGGTTCGTTTTAGAAATTTTCTTGGTGACAATGTTGTTTTGACCTTCTTAGTTAAGCTGTAGTCTAGGAGTTAGTCAGAACCTGTGAGCTAACAAGGCCAAACATTTATGGCCTGGGGAAAATCCTTCCTCCTGAACTGAATGATAAACTCCACACTACGAGTCTCAATGCTGCCATTAATTAGCTTTATGAACGTGCAAATGCCATTTATCCTCTTTGAAATTCAATATTTCAATTCCTCTACAATGAAGGGTTGAGTTAGAAGGTCTCAGATGTAAATGCAATGATATTATTCCAACAGAAGACAGTTTATGGTTTGTATAAAAGCATGCCTTGAAAATCTGAGTATGAGCCAGTAGATCCTAAAATCATGGAAGTCTAGCATTTTGTTCTTAATATACTGAACTTATACACTAAACATACACAGTGAGACTGCATGCTCTGCCCCCAAATATTTCTTGGGCTTTTTCATGTTTGCTCCTTGTATTTCATTATTTCTTTCACTTAGAATTCCTTCAGTTTTTATCTATAATTATAGAAATCCTACATGTTCTTCAGGGCTCTACTCAACTGGTATGTGCTCCATGAAAGACACCTTGCCTCCCCCGCACCATGTGAGTGGTTTCTGCTCCCTCTGAAGGGTCCTGGCATTTTGCTTTAATATTTAACTTTTCTTTTGACATCCTCTGTGCTATATTTGGTTTTTCTGGACACAACTTAGCTCTTCAACAAATCTTCAAGATCTCTAAGTGTCTGGATCAAATGGTCTAAACTTTACATTTTTCATTTTAAGCAACATGGCTTGCATATAGGAGATACTCAACAAAAATGTGCTGACGAATGAATAAAAGAAAGCTATTGAAAAAGAATAGCCAGTGTTTGAGAACTTATGTAAGGAGACATGGAGTCTATTTTAGTGCCACTAATTGCAGTTCCTCAGGCTTCATACTTGAATGGTGAGACAGCTCCTGTGTTTATCAGGAAATTAGTTTCAGGGACATTTGCTCTTTAGGAATTGAGGGAGGAAAAAAGATTTTATATTTCTTTTGTACTTTACATGTTTATAAGAAATCATACAGCCTCAGTTTTGGTGTGTGGCAACTGTAAGCCGGTATTTACTCAAAGCAGATTTTGAGTGAATGTTCTTAAGATTTGCATAACATTTTCACAGTCAGTCCCCTGTAGGTGTAGCCTTTGGAGACCAGGAATAGCTAGCATTTTTCTCATCAAGTACCAGTTTATTTCCTTATTTCAATAGGATCAAATCTCCAAATAGAGCTGACATAGAATTAGAAATTCTTATATTTAGTATAAGATGTCTTTTAGGATTTTGTTTCATGCTTTCTTAGTTGTTGTAAATTTGATTTCTATTATTGTGCCTTTTTTCTATCTTCCTACTCCCATTCCTACATTTTGTTTCTTCTTTGTAGCCCACAACTACAAGAAAGCATTTGTAGACGAGGTGCCTAATACATACTTTATTTGCTTTGATTCTCACTGTTCCTTTTTCTTAACCAGAGTACGAAAAGTTCAGGGAAAAAAGTGAAATGTGTATATATATATATATGCACACATATATATATATATATATATACTTACAGTAAATATATATTTACTATATTTACAATAAACATATTTTTTTCACGAGGAAAAATGAAATACATATATACATACATATAAATACATACATATATATATATATATTTACTTACAGTTACCTACACTCTCAGTGGTCTTTTTTATTTTTTATTATTTATTTATTTATTTATTTTTAAATTTTTATTTATTTATGATAGTCACACAGAGAGAGAGAGAGAGGCAGAGACACAGGCAGAGGGAGAAGCAGGCTCCATGCACCGGGAGCCCGATGTGGGACTCGATCCCGGGTCTCCAGGATCGCGCCCTGGGCCAAAGGCAGGTGCCAAACTGCTGCGCTACCCAGGGATCCCTCAGTGGTCTTTTTTATTAACAACTTTTCATTCTATATTTAACTTTTCTGTATTTCTTTTTCAAGGGGCTGGCATTCTTTTCCTTTTGGGTGTTAGCTTACACTGCAGGATCTGCCTCCCCTTGGCAATTGCAAAGGCATAAATTCCTGATGATAAAATATCAAGGAGGTAGGGTTGAAATTTTTGGGCAGGAAGTCCTTGTGCATCATCATGTCCTTCATGTTATCATGCCATGAACATGTGTAGTTTCACCAGTAGGTATGGGCAGAGTGTTCTTTCTCCCAGCGATGTTGAATCTCTTCGACTTAATTGCGGCTTTACCTCTCAGCTCTGCTCAGGCCTGGAGGCAGAGCTCTTGCCAGGTTGCTTAATTTTTCTCTCCCCTGCCCCTCTGTGCCTTTCTGGGCTGCTATGATGACTAGGGTAAGAATGCTTTATCCATATCCAAAAATATATCTGAAAATAGAATCTTATGTTAGTGGTTATGTAGCAGAGTAGGGTCACTGACCAACCACAGAGTCAGAAGTGTCAAACAGATGGATATTAAAGGGCAAAGAGAAATACAATGTTAGAGGGGGAATAGATTCCATTGCAAGGATGACCTCGGGTGGGAGCCTATGGCAGCCCGGATTTTAGTGCTTTCCCTCAGATCTATGATCTGTTCAACTGCTTTTTTGGGGTTGCATCGGACTGAGTAGTGTGGAACGTGTAATATCTAACAGAAGCATAGACGGCAGACAATTTGAAATAATCTCCCCGCTTAATTTCTAAGTCTTCATTGTACAATGAAGATGTTCCCGTATGAAATCAAACTACCAATATGACAGAAAAAAAACATTTGTACTTTTTACAAGAAAACTCTGAGCAGAATTTTATAATAGAGATAAATAGCATCATCCATGATTTTAGAGTCTCTGTATCTTTGGCAAGTCTTTTCACAGTTTGAGGTGTACCTGTAAACTACAGAGGAAGGGGGCGCCCGGGGGGGCTCGGTTGGTTGAAAGTCTGCCTTTGGCTCAGGTCATGATCCAGGGTCCTGGGATCGAGCCTTGCATCGGGGTCCCTGCTCAGCAGGAGAGTCTGCTTCCCCCTTGCCCTCTGCCCCCACCCCTGCTTGTGCACGCGTGCACGCACTCTCTCTCAAGTAGGTAAGTAAAATCTTACAAAGAAAATTACAGAGGAATGTTTGAGCACCAAAGCCGGCGTGCTCTTACGGCGTGGTTGGTATCATTCTTTTGTCTTGGCTTCAGAACTGACTTCAGTCTCAGGCTGGCTCCTTGTGCTACTGATGGTGATGTAAGTGGTGGTGAAGCAGGGCCTATCTATGGCTCATATTAATAGACTAGACTGAAATCCTATCATAGAATTGATCTACTGTCAGTATTTCAGGATTTTAGATTGTGTCTTCATTGTGTTTTCTTCTTTCTTCAGTTTCTTTATTTCCCTTAATAGAGAAGGTAAAAATATATTAATTGCTTGTATCTGTTTAGCTACTCATTTTTAATTCTATAACTAGCATATTTACACCATTTAATATAGCAACGGTGGAATTAAGCATGCATGTGCCTTCCTGCATTCACATGGCTCCACCTGCCTCCTGGGGTCTTGGACGCTGGTTCATGGGAGATCTCCATCACCCTGGGGAGTCACCTCACTCTCGAATACCACTTGCTGGGTCAGGTTCCTGTGGCAGGAAGTCGGACTCCCTGATCAGGGGAGACCTGTGGCAGCATCTAAAACCAGGCTCAACTCAACGAAGTACGTGACAAATCTGTCTCTTCCCCTTGGTTCTTCATTCAGATGAGCACTGAGTGTTGCACATGAGATCTGCCTCTTTCCCAAAGATTCTTCAGATGCAATGAGTAACATGACCTAGAAGTTCAAGGGAATTAACCTGTGAGAAAAAGTTGACCATGGAGGAATAGGGGAGAGAGAGCGGATTCTCTAGCCCACTCCCTATCCCACCCCCAGTTGTTCCAAGGTGCAGAGGTTCCACGTGGCCTGCCAGGACGTGTCCCCAGCTCTGCTTTCCCCTGAAGCTGTGCCAGCTTCTTACTGCCCCATGTTGTTTCTGCTTTCCTTGCTTCCCTGCCTCATTTTCTGGATTTTCTCACTCCTGCAGCCACTGACTGCACTCTTCCCCCCAGTCAGGCATTAAGATCCAAGCTTTATCTTAGCCTCTGTGTTGTAGGAAACCTGGGCTTTGACAGATATATTTTTATTTTAGAATAAATCCCATAGGGAGTTATAAAATGTAGGAATAAAAAGAATAATTCTCATTCTTTCTCCATTTTTCCAGATTTGTAATAGACACGTTCATCTATTTAGGGCAGATAATAATGTGTATCTTTTTGTTTTGTGTAGTTTCTTTTACAAATGGAATAATCTTGTATGTATTTTCCTGAGATTTGAGTCATTCATAAAACTATGAATTTTGGACAGTGTTCTATGCCAGTATATGGTGTTCATACTCTTATTTTTATATTTGTAAAAGATTTATTTATTTTGAAAGAGAGATATATCAAGAGTGAGCAACCATGAGTGGGGGGAGAGGAGGAGAGTAGAGAGGGGGACAGAGAGAGAGTCCTCAAGCTGATTCCCCACGCAGCAGAGCCAGATTCTGGGCTTGATCTCACGAACCTGAGATAATGACCTGAGCCAAAACCAAGAGTTGACACTCAACCAACTGTGCCACCCAGGTGTCCCCAGTCTCATTCTTTTAAACACAGTATTCCATAGCAAGGATGTACCATATTGATTTAACCCATTCCCTTCTTAACTCACATTCACGTTTCCGATTTTTGCAATAAATATTTTGGAAGTGCTTCTCTGAATAGAGAAATGCTATAAGATTGTTGGACGTGAGCATTATGCACACTGCAAATTTTACCAGTCACCCCAAAGGCCTACATCTTTCATCATCTGTACCCATTTCTACTGTGCTCAATTTCACTCAATAGCAGTGGATGATATAAATCTGTATGCCATGCCCATATGTGAAAGAACATTTCATTGTTATTCTAGTTTATATTTCCTTAATTAGGATGACAAATAATTTTTCATATTACCTAGCCACAAAAATTTCTTCTACTGAAAAAGCCTGTTCTTACTCTTTCACCATGGTATCTGTTGGGCCCACATGTCGGATGAGCTCTATAGGAATATTTTACTTTCTTTAGCCCTTTCTGCTACTGAGGTACTGATTTTTTAAAAAATATTGACTTTATACAAGATTATTATTAGCAAATAAGTATTTTCCTTGTGGGTTCTCATTAGGTTTTACTATCAAGTATTTCAGTTTGACTCTATGCTTCATAGAATTCAGCACTTAATCATCATTTTTAATATTATTATGGCCTATTAAGTTCCTAATTTGTATTAATCTGTTTCCAAAAGCATTTTTTAATTTTAACTTTCATTATTCTTATGGCATAAGCAATTGCATACTACAAAAATGGAAATTAAAAAAACCCCTGGGATCCCTGGGTGGCGCAGCGGTTTGGCGCCTGCCTTTGGTCCAGGGCGCGATCCTGGAGACCCGGGATCGAATCCCACATCGGGCTCCCGGTGCATGGAGCCTGCTTCTCCCTCTGCCTGTGTCTCTGCCTCTCTCTCTCTCTCTCTCTGTGACTATCATAAATAAATAAAAATAAAAAAAAAACCCTTCATACATGATAACATTTTGCCATAAAGGTTTTTAGATATTTTCTATGAATATATTTGCAAAGATACACATTTTTAAAAAAAAAAAAAGGCTTCATAATGCCTATTGTTTTATAACTTAATCTTCTCACTTAAAGGTGTAATGCAAATATTTCTTGAGTATATCTGTTTTTCTCGTAAGTTTGTGAGGGAGGGATGTTTCTGAATATTTGAATATCTTCAGTTGCATTCATAGATGAAAAACAACTTGGCTGAATATTAAATTATCGGGACAAAAAGTTTTCTCTCAACTCTTTTTGCCAATTATTGTTACGGGGGGGAAAAGCTATGTCGGCTATTTTTCTTTATAGTCATCACGTAAAATTTTTGCCTAGGCTATTTTTACCTTTATGGCTAATAAATCCATAATGTAACTTTCCAAATCCTTTATCAATTAAGTTCTCTTTTTGATTATTTCTTTTCTTCTAGATATCCTTTTTGAGAGATATTATAGCATAGTGACTAATAGCCAACTTTGATGTCAGATGGTTTTAGTTGTAATTTCTTACTAGCTTTGTGACCTTGGGCTGGTTATTTTTCCCAGTTTCTATATCTATAAATAAATATGAGGATGGAGTATTGGGAGAATTGAATAGGTAAAATGCAGGTAAAGTATTTTAAAAGATGCTTTGTAAGTGTTAGCTATTGTTGCATACTTAGATTTTATTTTTATCTTGCCTACATATCCATAATTTAGGTTTTTTTCTTTTTCCACAGTATTTTGGGGTATTTCAAGCTCATCCACTATATCACTGGTTTCATTTCTCACAGTGTTGATATCATCACTTATGTCTTTCAGTGTAGGTTATAAATCTGTTCTCGCATTTTAGCTTGAGAAAACAATCCTTTTTTATCGCACCTATACTTTTGATTTGCGATTCTGCTGGTGTTTGGCTTTCTCTGCTATATCTTAATGTTCTGACTTCATGTGTCCGAATTAAAATACCAAATATACACATACTAAATTATTTATTTCAAAGTTCTCTTTCTTCCATTGGACCTTACATTTGGTGTTACCTTTCTCAGGTGCCATTCCTTCTTTTTCCAGAAGTCCAGCTTCCTTTCTTTATTTTTATTTTCTGATTTATTTACTCTCACTATTTGTCAACACACTGGGTGTGTGCCTTGCCCTTTGGCTTCAGAGCTTGTTTACTTTAGTGATGGTTAAATCTATTTCCCAGGTTTATACCTATAGTGGCTGATTTGTCCATAGAATCTGTTCTCAGTTTTTACTACCAGCAACTCTTTATCAAGTGTCACTATTTAAGATGTGAACTATCTTTTCATTCCATATCCATTCATTCCATGCCATTTTGATCACATACGTACATTAAAAAGACTGCAATCTTCAATATACCCTGCTTCCACACATCTTTTCTCTACCTATACCTGTAAGAAGTAGATTTTCTAGAAATAAATGTGCCATTACTATTGTGCCCACACTTTATTCCCTACCTGGTTTCCTAGAGTTTGTAGGATTAAACTAGGTGTAGAAAAGGAGGTCTAAATGGTAGGTTGGAAAGTGGAAGTGGGAAAAAGCCATCTATCTGCTTTGAGAACCTGCCCCCGTGACTAGGGAGGTATTCCTTCTGGAGAGTACACTTCTGATCCAATGAGTTAGGACGAATTAGTTTCTTACCTGAGCACCTACTACATCACTTGATACATGGTAAATACAAATGTATATTACTTCCTCTTGTTTAGGGTGGGCAGTGCCACTGACTTTGCATTTAGTGAGGATTCTTTCTAAATGCTTCCTAAATTCTGGCATTCGTTTACAGTCAGTCTTAATTTCCAGTGTTATGTCATCTTTTCCTTTCTTTTAGATGATGAACAGTGAGATTTATCAGAAATTTTCAGCCTTTTCACACTGAATTATGTATGTATATTTTAGAAATAATGCTCTGGTGTCAGATAGGGAGTAAAGTTGAGGAAACAAGAGTAGTTCGTAGGCTACATTCATGATTTTAAGCCCAAATGAAAAAGACTTGAACATTAGAGGATTAAAGAAGTAAAACTGAAAAGATATTTGGGTAGTACAATGACCATGCCTAGCAATCAGTTATTTGTGGTGTCTGGGGAGATTGGTGAGTAAGAAGAGGCTGACAGTGGGTGACAGATTCTGACTTGCACTATTGATTCAGAAACAGTACAGACGGGAGTAGGTTGCAGGGCAGGAGATTAAAAAATTTAGTTTTTGACATGTTAAGCATATGAAGTCTGTTGAATGTCCGCTTGGAGATATTCAGAAGGAAGTTATAATTGTGGATCTGAAGTTAAGGAGATCAGTCAGGACAGGGTTTGCAAGTTACCAGCATATGGAAATAGGATTAGAGTGAATGAATGCTGTATGCAAGGATGCAGATGATAGAGAAAAGCAGGAGACTACGGGCAGGGAGATAAGTTAGAGTGTTCAGGCATCCAAGAAAGAAATTATTACTGATTTCTCCAGAACAGTAACAAAGTAAATAGAGGGAAGGATCAAATTTCAGAAAACGTACTTTGCACAATTAAGAACAAGGTAGAGAAGGAAGAAATCATCTGTTTGGGCTGTGGCAAGTGCAACAGAGCACAGAGCCTAAGGAAAGAAGTGAAGATTTGGAATCTCCATCACGAGAGAATAGGAGGCAGGGATAAAGACCAGGGTCAAAGAAATGTTGCAAGCCCCACTGAGGCCAGAAACCAGAAATCTGTAGGGGTCACAATTTTCACAATTAGTGATTTTCTCCTTGTCTCTTGGTTGTTAAGAAGGAAGAAGGTGGATTTGTTACATTGGTAAAAGTTTGAGGACTTTCTAAATAGGCATTATAGAAGGACTAGGGACCATGAACTGGCAAAAACATAATTAATATATGAAGCTACAGGGGTACAAGTTGTGTACAGAAGCAACTGAAACGATGTATGTTGGAGGTAGAGGGAGGTAGTTAATATTCTAGAAGAGAGAAGATAGGTAAAGGGACCAGAGACCTAATTTGGTTGAAGACTGTGTGTCTTAGTTTTTGTGAAAGAAGCTTGGAGGAGGTTAAAGTTGCAGGGAATGATGAAAATTAGATATTTGTATTTAGAGTTCATTTACTCATTTTCTTTCCATCTAGGGCAATGCCAGATATTAAGTGCTGACCATACATGAATGAATGTAAGGTAGTTTTACTGTCTGAAGCAAAGAACAATAGGATAGTGGTACATTTCTGGATGTGATTTTTCCACTTTTGTCCACGTGACCTAGGATCACCTATCTAGATCTATGCAGATATCTTAGCTGCAGTTTGTCTATGGCCTGATATGTCAATGTAATAATTATCCTGTGTGCAGTGACAGAGGTGGCTGTCCTAGGGATGAACCCCAACAAGAAATAAATCAGATGAGTGCCTGATGCTGTTTGGTAGTGGTAGGAAGAGTCTTCAACATCTATATCATCTACCTTGACCATGCTATCTGAAACTTTTCTTGGGTTAGTTTCCCTGGATTCACTTTCTCAGAAAGACAAACCTTATGATGGCAGTGAATTCATAAGATGAGAGTAACTCAGCAGCACCTTTATACAGTTAGGAAGGAGTGACCAAGTCAAAGTGCTGGATGCGTGACTGGAGAATGAAAATTATAATGGTTTTAGAAAAATCATAAGTTATTATTGCTACTATTTTTAATATAGCCTTTTTATATTTCTAGTACCTTACAGTTTAATAAAAATAAATTACAAGAATGAGTCTAGACACTTGTAATTTGGCTCCATTCAACTTTGTAAAAGTATAGTAACATTTATATATCTAAATATACGTAAATACATTTTATATAAATATAATATTTATAAACATTTTTATTTTGATAGGTCATATCATTTAATAAATGTAGTGAGTTAAACCAACTAACAACCTAAATATTTTTGTTGGAGTGGCAATTTAAGTATGCTTCTATGATGGTCTGTTTCCAAAGATAACTGCCTACTTTAAGTTCCTTTAGGGCAGGGATTTTGCTTTATTCATTATCTGGTACTCTGTGGTGAATAAAATGCTTTAAATATAGTAGGTGATCAATGGCTTTTATTGCATGCATAGCAGAGAGTGAAAAAATTATATACTAAAAGGAAAACTGGTTTAAAATGTAAATTCTAGGGGCGCCTGGATGGCTCAGTTGGTTAAGCCTCCAACTCTTGATTTCGGCTCAGGTCATGATCTCAGGCTCATGAGATCGAGCCCTATGGCTGGCTCCTCCCTCAGCAGGGAGACTGCTTCACTCCTTCTCCCTCTCCCCGCTCTCACTGCTCTCTCTCTCAAATAAATAAATAAATAGTAAAAAAATTAAATTCTAGGGGAAAATTTCCATTGATAGAAAGAAGAATCCTGCTTATTAGCCAGGGCCCTATCATGCAGTCTTGAAGAAAATGAAAACTGTGAGTTCCAATATATAATTATTGAAATAAACATTTCATCTTTTTTTGTGACACCAACTAAGGAAGCACATAAATTTAGTCTTGGCCAATTTGGTGTGGCCAGAAAGATAGCTTGATTGTTAACCTGGATTAGTTGGGATGGACACACTATTCCCCATCATCTCTGAAGTCTCCCTCCTTTTGTCCGTGCTCAGTCTTTCTGGCGATACTGACTTTGCTTTTGAGTAGGAGGACTTGTTAGACCACAGACTTCCAGACTCAATTTTTGTATATCCTGATGAAAATTCTCAGATTTCTCTCCTGAATGTAAACAGATGTGTGATGTGTTTAAATTGAGACTTACTGAGTGTTGGCAAAGATTTGCTCAAGTGAATAGTGTGGTGCATTTGTATTGATGGAGTTGTTTGGAACATTAAAGTGATAAGGCCCAGTAATCTAAACTTGGGATGTACTGGCATGTCTGCCTCAGGCCACAATCTGCTCTGTCCCTTCTGGATTTCTTTGGAGTTTACTGACCTTCTTGCCTAGTTGCCTGACATTCAACTTAGATCCCTACATTTTGTTGTTTCTTTCACATTTGCACATTGTGACCCTTCACCCTCTCCACTTGCATCTTTCTCCAACTATATTCCAGGGTGACCACCCCAACCTAGATACAATACTAATAACGTTTAAAAACAAATGTGATGCTCTTGTCCGGGCTTCCAACATGCTATCCAGACTGAGGAAGAGCCGGAAACTTTGGGGCCATGTGAGCCATAGCCACAGCCACATTGGCAAGCACTGGAAGCACCCAGGGCGCTGGGGTAATGCTGGTGGCATGCATCACCACAGGACCAACTTTGACAAATATCACTCAGGTTACTTTGCAAAAGCTGGTGTGAGGCATGACCACTTCAGGAGGAACTGGAGCTTCTTGCTCAACTCTCAACCTTGATAAACTGTGAACCTTGGTCAGTGAGCTGACCCAGGTAAATGCTGCTGAATCAAGACTAGAGCTGCTCCTATCTTAGATGTGATACCATCGAGCTACCACAAGGTTTAGGGAACAGGAAAGCTCCCCAAACAGCCTGTCGTCCTGAAAGCTAAATTCTTCAGTAGGAGAGCTAAGGAAACTAAGGATCTATGTGTGGGGTGGATAGAGCTGTGTCCTGGTGCCTTGAAGCCACATGAAGGGATGTTCATTAAATGCTAACAAGTGCTTAAAAAAAAAAAAAAGAATTAAAAAAATTCCAAGGGACCTCTATCAAGAGTACCATGTAGATATGGTGGGCATTTCCCAGAGTTTTTAACAAAAGGCTTATAAAAAAGAAAAACCAAAAAACCAAAAAAAAAAAAAAAAAAAAAAAAAGGTCAAAATATTGACCTAGACAAATATAGATATGATAACTGAAAAACAATAGGTTGATATAATTTAATTATAAACTGCTATTATTTGAGACTTGCAAACAACTCCCCTGAGGACGTAAATAAAAACTAAGTCCAAATTGAAGTAGAAATCAAGAATAACCGAAGTTATTGAGTTTGAGGCTGAAAATCAGATGGGAAAATTCATAGGATTTCTAACCCCAGGTTTTATCTCCCAAGAGGAAATCTTGTTTATGTTAGAGATAATGTGCTCAATATATATATTTAAGTATGAATGGGTTTTGACTTAGTAGTAATGCATAAGCTTCGAAGTACAGTTGAGTAAAAGTCAGTATTTTTGGTGTCTAAAATATATCAAACATCACATAAAGTACATGTAGTGGTTTGTATAAATTTTTAAGTTTTCCCAAGCCTGTGGTGAAGGATCACTTCTCACTAGAGGTAGTTAACAGAGGCAGGTCTCTCTTAGGCTGGCTCTTTTATAAGCAAGTTATTTTAAATTATTTTTATTCTCTTTGAGATTGTATACTCCTTGCAAGCTAACAAGTTAGCCTGTCACAGTTACATAGATGTGGGCAGAAGATACGAGACTCCTGGTTCAGAGACAAAAGATCTTATCCGCAGTATCAATTGCCAGAGTATCAACATTTTCTTGTGCTGGTTCCCCACACCCCAGTTCGCACAAGACTGTGCAAGGATTAGGTAATAGCTGTCCCTGTAGTAGCTGGTTTTAAACCAGAGGTGTCTCAAGATAGGGAACCTGAATCTTTTATAACAGATGTATCTATTCTTGTCTTTTACTCTGCTTTTTATTATACAACACAGTAGGCAAACCTGCCCTTTTGCTTTGGGAAATATGGTCTTCATCTCTCAAGGCTCTTTGTTTTACAAACACCCTTCAAAAGATACTCTAGAAAAATAATAGAAAATGCCTCTGTGCTCAAGATGTGGAAAAATGGAAGAGACTCATGAACTGTCCCTCAAATCAAAATTTGACAAAGATGGGCCTCTTCTCTAGATATCCTACGTTTAAATTATTGAAGGGTCTGAGAAGCCTTTTCCTTTTATTCTCCCAGAACGATGGTACTAAGGTGAACTCCGACCATCCAGAACATCTTAAGAGGATTAGACATTTGTGTCTTCTCTACTGGATAACTACAGTGGCAGACATACAGCCTAAGGCTGTTAGCGGACTAATCTACCTACCATTCAATATATATATATTAAAACAAAAGGCGGGGGAGGGGGTTTCTGGGAGCCTTGCTTCACTTATTCACAGCCAAGATAGCAATGTCATAAATATTTCACTACATCCTACCTTCCACTCTGATTTCTGACCAGTTCATGATCCCTTTAGCTACTGACTTTTTGCCTTCTTTCCTGCTTGTGTCACTACAGTTGTTTCTTGAGTCTTCTGTTTAATAATATTCATTTGGTAGTGACTGGTAATCCCCGTGCTAATACTAGTGTTTGCTCCTTGGCTTACATCTGTTGTCCAGTGCTCTGCAAAACAAATCTGATCCAGCTAGGCCTCCTGGATTCTATCTCGTGCCTGAGAACTGGTCCACACGGTTAAGTCCACACCCAGTTTTCACCAGCTTTTATGAAAAGAAGCCAGGCTCTGCCCAAAGTATGAACACCTTCTGTAAGATCTCCACCAGATGGCCATCAAGCTTTTACTTGATTTGAATCTTCTGGGTGGTTAGTACAGTCAAAAGAATCAAATGGTGACATACATTTGGGAGTTATAGTTTAAAAAACAATTCAATAAAGATCCAGAGCTTGGATTTAAAACCTATTTCGATGTGGACCAGATATTTATATGCATTAAAGAGAATAGATTATTTTCATAAGACATGTAGAATTATCCAATTCTGATTGCTCTAAATATGATCCAGGACCTAGGAAATACAGAGTGTGACAGGGTTTTTCCTGATTGAGATGGATTTTTTGTAAGAAAAGACCTCCACAGATATTTGAAAATATGTGACTTTGAATATAATACATATCACTTCACCTCCCCATACAAAAGTTTGTGATCTATAAGCATGGGGAAAACAGTGTGAGGACTGACATGAATGTCAATATTATTAACAATATAGACTTTATCAAGCTATACATGTCTTTGTTCTGTCTTTCCTTATGGTCTTGGCCTTCTGTTCTACTCACAATTTCCTTATTTTAATTTTTTGATACTGCAATTTTTCCATGTTATTTTACACATTCTTCCAAGTTGTGAATTAAAGTAGATATGAACATATACATAACATCTTCATTGATTTTGTTTCTGTTTGTTTAATTTCCTTGGATTGGAATACTTTGAAATAAAACATGGCTTTATCTGTATGTGCTGTACACTCTAGATTCTTTTACTCTCCCCTCAGAGTGCAAGAAGAGTGTATTGTACTTAGAAATACTACACACTCCTCAGTTTGGCAACATACACACTCCTAAGGATTGTTTGGAAATCAGAAAGCCATAGAATTTCAGAAAATATCAAAGCTTTACAAATTAGAAATAAACATTTTTTTTTCTGAACAAAGGAGAAAACTGAGCTCTTGAGGAGTAAAAAAACCTAATACAATCAAGCTTAATACAACTGTATATTTAGTTAATAACAAAGCCAAGGATCTTGATTCAAGTCTCCCTATATCAAATTCAATATTTTTTTCCATATAATATACTGCTGTGATTATTTTATCTGGATACTGAAAAGTGAATTAGAATTGAGGAATTAAAAAATGAAATCCAATGCTACCTAACAAAAGACAAGATAATACTCTTAGGGAATGCGGAGCTAATGCGTACTGAATTATTTGGGGGAAATTGAACTTATAGCCAGTATGTAAAGACAGGTCACCAGGTTAAAGAGTGAGTCACAGATCTTTAAAATGCTGGGTATTTTGTGACCAATAGCATTTGAAGTCATAAAAATCAGATAAAGATAATCAAATCTCATACCACAGCACATAAATTGATTGCTCCAGGGATCCAGTGCCTCCTTCTCTTCCTCCCTCCCTCTCCCTTATGAAGTAATTTCTTGGCCCTTAGAACTGTTTTCAGGATTTATTCAAAGTGTAGCTGCCAGAGTCCCATCCCATTTGGCAGAAGGAAGGGAACAAAGCCCCCAACAACTGCACTGCTTTCTACAAAGAACTTGACTCCCACTGTCTCTTCATTTCTTGGCTTTGGGCAATGACAGATTGCAGAATCAGATGTTGCACAGAAGTCTTGATAACAACTTAGAAAGATGACCATTGCTTGCTTGCTCTGTCAGGTTTCTTTCTTTCTTTTTTTCTTTCTTTCTTTCTTCTTTCTTTCTTTCTTTCTTCTTTCTTTCTTTCTTTTTTTTTTTTTTTCTGGAAAGTTTACTATGTCTTCTTCTAAGTACTGGAGGAAGATTCTCAGCTCTATCTTCACAGGTACCTAATTCTCTCTGGCAGCAGCGCAACTACTGACCCTCCAGAAAACCAAATGGATATTTCTGTAGGCCTACTGACTTATTTCACAAGATGCTAGTGCATTTCAGTTACTCTAAGAACTGACTTGGCAACTCTTTTGTACTTGAACCTGATCTGAAAATATTTCTAAAATCTAAAATAAATCTAAAATTGTTTTATCTTGTAAGTAATCAAGCTGAGGGGAGTGTGCTTTCTATGGCAGGAAGAGCACATATGCCCTCGAAGACAGAATTTGTGGATTTGAGTAGACAGGCTCAGCTGCTTACCGACTGGGTCGCCCCAAGTAAGTCACTCCTTAGCTCTACTCTTCTCATCTACAAAACGAGATAATAGTACCTTGTCTTTCAACTGCATAGCAATGTGTGAGAAGCACACAGGAACATGTGAGTGGAGGCTTTTCTAAAAACTGTACAGCATTGTGCCAATGGGTTATCATTCTTACCAGGAGAAGGCTGTGGGAGGATTAGAGAACCGTTGTGCCACGGACAGCCAGGCTGATAAAAAGTGTCAACTTCAGTTTATTTTCAAATGATTGTGTATTTAATCATATCAGCTCTGTAAGAGGGCTGTTTGCCCTTGTGATGAAGAATTACTATTGCCGTTTCATCAGGGCATTCATCCTAATTCACTGTGGGAAGAGCAAGGTGGCAAAAAGTACATATATGGTGATGTTTATGAAAACTGACTTCCCATTGTTGAGAGAGGTACCCAGGAAGAAGGCATCCTTCAAACCCTACTCATGTGCAATATCACGAACTTACAATTCTGTGCAATCCCTTGAAACTAAAGTGAAAGAATACTGAAATAGTGCATGTGAGACCTAGGTCTGAGTTTTGCCTCTGACTAGCCCTGAATAACAAGGCTGCTGCTGCTGCTGATAGCAGTAATAATAATAAATTTTACTGAGAAGTTAGTCTAGGTCAGGTACTGTGCTAAGTACTGTGTATACATTCAATTAATCATCTCAACTACTGTACCACGTAGGTACTGTAATTATCCCCATGTTACAGATGAGTTGACTGAGAATCAGGGAATCACACAGAAGCCATTGTTTTTAAAGGCCAAAATTTAGTCTTAATAATCTCATTTCAAAGCCCAGGTGTTTAAATGAATACCTTATTGCCTTAGTGTTTCTGTAGCTTGGCTATTTCGTCTGTAAAAATGCAAGGATTAGGGTAGATTCTCATGAAACTTCTCCCAACTCCGTAATTTTGTAGATATCATTTATTATTAAAATTTTGTTGCAGGATACAGATTCCTAAAGCACATTTTGGGTATTTTATAACCCTGGAGTAAAAAAAAAAAAGGAAGCAATGTCACCTGAATTTCCCAACATATGTTTATGACCATTTGAATCATTTCTCATTTAATGTCCAGCTCTGCTAGTCCTTTTTCACAGAATAAGGAATTTTTTTTCAAAGTTAAATATGATGTATTTTTTAAATTAAGGATGTATTTTTAAATTAAAGAAGTGTGAAGATGAGGCGTTCAGGAGAAAGTAAAAGAAACTGGAAGGTCAGGCCCTGGGAATACCGGTCAAAAGGCCCCATTTTATTTTTTTAAGATTTATTTACTTATTTGAGAGAGAGAGAGAGAGAAAGAAAGAGAGAATGCGTGTCAGAAAGAGGCAGAAGGAGAAGGAGCGAGAATCTTAAGCAGAATCCTGTTCTGAGCACAGAGCCTGACTTGGGGCTGGATCCCACAACTCTGAGATCTCCATCTAAGCCAAAACCAAGAGTGGGACACTTAACTGGCTGCACCATCCAGGCGCCCCCAAAGGGCCCATTTAAAATCCCTACTTCACCAGCAATGAATGAACAAGGTGAGTAGTCCACTGGTATAGTTATATAATGGAGATACAGAAAATATTAGAGTTAGAAGGGGTTTTAGAGAATATCCAATACCATAATTTTATTTTAAGGAAAGAGTGAAATAGAGAAAGATCAAGACTTTAGAGTCTGGCCTATAGACATTTAAATCTTTATATTTGCCACTTACTAGGTATTTGGCTTTTGACAGATTATTTAACTTCTGTGAGGCTCTTCAAAGAATGAGAATAGTACTCTCTAGCTCATTAAGATATATGTAAAGCAGCTAGGATAATGTTGAATGTCTAATAAGCATCTATAAAAATTAGCTCTCCTCCCACTTAAATATCTGATCCTCTGTGCAAGAGTCCCATGTTCCACTTCACCAAGCTCCCCTGTCCTCTGACCTCCACAATCAGCAATGGTCCCTGGGCCCATTGTAGATTTGTCCCAGTCTGCTAAAGAGGGTTGCAGTGCCTGGCTTGTTTCTTCTTCAAATGCCTATACCCATCTTGAGGTGGGTGCCACTTTGAAAAAAATGGGCATTTTTTTCAAAGAGAGAAAAGAAGAGGGAACTTTTATATTAAAAAGAAAAAATTGATCTTATCTTTTGATCCCTCTTGGGAACTTCTTTCTTTAATTTCCTGTTTTCCCTGATCCTATCTTTGTCTACAAACACACTGAACAACACTGCAATTTGTTGTCCCAATACTTCTAAAGATTCACTCAAGGGCTTTCTTTTTATTAATTATGAACATTTTAATAATTTCAGTATTATAAAAATTTTTTACTTACTAAAATAACTGAAATAGTAGTAATCGTTACTTATTGTTCCTTGTTTCTCATTTTTCATTTGTTTTCCTTGTTTCTCATATTTCACTTGTTTTGTAAGCATTTTTATTCTTATCAACTCCCTATGCCATTTCTGTCTCATACAAATAAATCCCAGTTTCTCTGCATTTCCTTTATGAACTCCATACTTATGACATCAGTATTTTTACTCAAACTTTATATTTATTTATCCAAGTATCTCAATGTCATTAAAACAAACTTATTATTTTGCCGATTCTCTTTGTTCCCTGCCTCTTTGGCTCTCTACTCCCTTAAATTTACTTACTTACTTACTTATTTATTTACTTATTTATTTATTTTTGAGGATCATTGACATATAATATTGCATTAGTTTCAGGCATACAACATATTGATTCAACCAGTTTATGTGTTAGCCATGCCACCACAATTGTAGCTACCATCTGTCACCACACAACACACAACACCTTTTACTTTTCATCCCACTGACTCATTCATTCCAAACTGGAAGCCTGTAGTTCCCACTCTCCTTCACCTATTTTGCCCAATGTGCCCCCCCCCCCCCAAACCCTGGCAACCATCAGTCTGTTCTCTGTATTAATAGGTCTGATTCTGCTTTTTATTTGTTTATTCATTTGTTTTGTGTTTTAGATTTCACATATAAGTGAAATCATATGATATTTGTCTTTCTCTGACTTCTTTCACTTAGTATGTTACCCTCTAAGTCCATACATGTTGTCACAAATGGCAAGATCTCATTCTTTTTTATGGCTAAGTAATAGTCACATATATATGTATATATATATAGTAATTTTGATTTGTATTCAAAGAAATTACTGTCTATGTTATCTTCTAGGAATTTTATAATTTTAGGTCTCACATTTAGGTCTTTAATCCATGTTGAGTTTATTTTTGTGTATAGTATAAGAAAGTGGTCCAGTTTTATTTTTTTCCATGTTGCTGTCCAATTTTCCCAGTAGCATTTATGAAAGTCTCTTTCCCCCTTTGTATACTCTTGGCTCCTTTGTCATAGATAAATTGACTATCTAGCATAGGTTTATTTCTAGGCTCTCTGTTTTATTCTATTGATCTATGTGTCTATTTTTGTGCAATTACCATACAAAATAGCAATCAAATAGTTATCAATAGTAATCAAATAGTAATCACAATAGTCATCAAAATAGATCACTAAAGCTTTGTAGTATGTCTTGAAATCCAGAATTTTGATACCTCCAGCTTTGTTCTCCTTTGTCAAGATTGCTTTGGCTATTCAAGTTCTTCTGTATTTCTATACATATTTTTGTATTATTTGTTCTATATCTGTGAAAATTGCTGTTGGTATTTTGATAGGAATGGCAATAAATCTATAGATTGCTTTGGGTAGCATGGACATTTTAACAATATTATTTCTTCCAGTCCATGAACACAGAATATCTTTCCTCCCTTAAACACTTAACGTAATGTTATTTTTCTATGTCCCAGTGCTATTCATGGCCAAACAACAATATGAGATTTTGGGTGTTTTTTTTGAATATCTCACTTTAGCAACAAGTAAGCTACTCAGCCAAGTTAATTGTGTCATCACAAGTCCTCCTTCCCGTTATCATAGGCAATATTCTAGTTCAAGTTGCTATCAAATCATTTCTAAAATGCTGAGTTTTTTACTATTTGATCGGTCCTTCCTCATTTGGTCCATTTGCATAATTTTAGTAGGAAATAATTCACGTTTGCTTTGCCCTCTCTGCCCGCAACTGTAAGAACTTAGAATGCTTTTTACATTGCCCACTGAAATAATGCCAACTAGTCTTTTAAGATCGCAACTAATACCGTTTGACCCTAACTGTATCTACTACTTTGACTCCCAATAAGTCTTCCACTCCAAACAAGCTAGCTTTCTTACTGTCAGCACTCCTCCATACACCAGGCTCATGGGCCTCTGGCTCTTCACTTAACATCATTTCCCCAACAAAAAGTATTTTCAAGACTATAGCATATTTGTGGGTTTTTGCAATTTCCAGAGCACTTCTGTAGGGATTAGTTCATTTTGTCCTTCCTATAATTATAAGATCTAGGTAGGTATTACTATTGTTCCCATTTCTCAGATGATAAACCTCAGGTTCACAGAGGTTAATTGGCTTTCAGAGATCTCAATTGACTCAAAGTCTTGTGATTTCAAAAAATATAATGTTTATTATTTCAGAACACTATTTAGAATGCTGTCCATAGCTCATCATCTTTCCATTTATTATTCAAGCCCAACTAAATCTTCTCTCTTTCTTAAAGTTTCTTTTGGCTACAAAAGCCCACCAAGAACTCATCTCATGTTAAATGACTGTCCCATAGATGGGTTATAATTATATTCATTTTTTTCTCTTAACGTTCCTTCCTTCTCTGTTAGACCATGAGTCTAATGTGATAGGGAGAAGTCTTTTTTTTTTTTTCTAATTTTTTTCTTCTGAGTGCTTTTTGTGGTGCTTTGATGCTTTGATGCTCAAATTGTTTTTGTTGAATGAATGATTTTCTACTTGGTCTTTGTAGGTCAGAGTTTTCTATGCCTAGCACATATGAAGCACGGGTTTACCCTTGCCTTTAATTATTATTATTAATTACTATTTAAATTAAAAAAATATTGTCAGTGTTTAAAACAGGCATATTCAAAAAGACAGTTTTTGTTTTCCCTAGAGCAATTCAGTGGTAGAATAAATACAAGAATTTAGAGAGTTGATTCAACAAAGCCTAGTGTTTTTGTCCCTTGTCTAATGCTTTTAATTTTAATATGAGAAATACAACTTGGCTTTTCAATCTCATTCCAGTTCTTAGTTATTAAATATTTTCTGAGAACAAGGTGTGGTTTATCAGTTTTCTCTGAAAATGGAGGCGATGTGGATTAGCTAAATAGAAGTGTTATTCCACTGTGATTAACCCCACAATTGACAAAAAGAAACTCCAGTTTGCTGTGTTATGTGACCTTAAATGATCTTTCTGAGCTGTCATGGTACTTTTACATTGTTAAATTATCTTTACTTGGCTTGGGCCTATTTATATGACACAATTATACATGACAAGCCAAGAACAGATAATATCAAATACATACGAACTAACATTTCTTAGTCTTTTTGTATTCAGCCAATCTTAGGAAAAACACTAAATTGGAATTTATTTTTTTCATATATCAAAATTGCATTATAAATATTATATAAATATATTTCAAATGAAATGGGTCCACATTAAATTATCCACCTTTAAAACACTTACCTGTAATAGTTACTGACTTTTAGATTTGTACAACTATTTTGCCTCAATTATGTTTCCTAGATTCTTACTCAATGCATAGATAATAAGCACTCAGATTTCTAAAAATATACATAATCACTTTGGATGGAGTATAGAGGTCATATAAACAGTAAGAAATGGAACCAGTTCTGAGCCATGCCTTTTACAAGAGATGTTTCCAAAATTATCTCATCCTCAGATTATAAATCTGGTGGTTGGTTTCACTTGCAGAAATTCTAATTAGTATATGGGAAATGCCAATTGGGTATTTATATTTTTTACAATATTCTGCAGATGATTCTTTTAATTAGTCAAGGTTTGGAATTACAAATTTAGAGATTTGCCACCACTTTTACTCAGTATTGTATAGACTTTTGCAGGTTGTTTGTCTCTTACACGGACATGTCTTACTTCAAACGTGCTAAGCATGGGAAATTCTGACCAAACACACACACACACACACACACACACACACACACACACACACACAAAAGACAAAAACAAAAAAGAAACCCAAACAGAATTTATTCATTTAACAAAAATTGTTTGAGAGATGCTTGTGGCTCAGTGGTTGAGTGTCTGCCTTCGGCTCAGGGCGTGATCCCAGAGTCCCA
Source organism: Canis aureus (assembly GCF_053574225.1). Classification (NCBI taxonomy): domain Eukaryota; kingdom Metazoa; phylum Chordata; class Mammalia; order Carnivora; family Canidae; genus Canis; species Canis aureus. The sequence goes on along the minus strand of NC_135611.1, from coordinate 66,325,085 downwards.
GTATCAAGTCCCACATCGGGCTCCCCACAGGGAGCCTGCTTCCCCCTTGGCCTATGTGTCTGCCTCTCTCTCTGTGTCCCTCATGAATAAATAAATAAAATCTTTAAAAAAATTGTTTGAATTAAAAGCATGTTGTAGGCAGTCAGAATCCAAAAAGGATGCTATTCTATCCCTTTGCTTGATTCCATAGTCTTTATGGAAACCAGAAGTCTATTGAGATTAAAAACTTTTTTTTAAGATTTATTTATTTATTTCAGAGAGAGAGGTAGGGCAGAGGGAAAGGGAGAGAGAATTTCAAGCAGACTTCCTACTGAGCATGGAGCCCAATGTGGGGCTCTATCTCAAGATCCTGAGATCATGACCTGAGTCAAAATCAAGAATTTGACTGAGGCACCCAGGCGCCTCAAGTTTAAACACACTTTAATTATTAATAGTGAGGAAGTTATAATTATTTAATTAAACAGTGATTGTTGAGCATATATTTAAATAAATGGCTGTATTAGATTGATCAAGTAATGCCACCATAGGTAAAAAGTAGCTGCTGCTGCCATCTAAGAACTTACCATAATAATAATAAACATCTGCATAAGACATAGGAGGATAAGACGAGAATGCAGAAGAGTATAGAGGCTAACTCTAATAAGAATGACACGAGATTTTAAGAAAGGAAAGTTCACAGTCAAACTAAAAGATCAAGAAAGACTACATGAGGAAAATAACATTTAGGGTAGCAATGAATGATAAATAGAAATTTGTAAGATCGAGATGTAAAAGGAAAGTGCTCCATAAACAGAAAAAAAGAACTTAAGCAAATATTCTGAGACTGGAAGACAGAGGGCATATTTGGGAAACATTACATGGTTTGGCTTGGTTCAAGGTTATGGCACAGGAATAACATAGAATGTGTGGGAGGTCAATGAACCAGCTACCCAAGTGTTGGGTAGGTATTGAAATCATCTAACATAATACAGACCTGGTGGTAAAGAGTAAGATGATAAAAAGTATTGACTAAATGAGAGGAAGTGACCTGGAAGATAGACCTTTGCAACAAGGAGGGATTATCACATATCAGAGTCTGATAGCATGCACTTGGAAGTAGCTATAAATTTTCAGGAGGTTGGAAGAAGCAATAAATGGCAGAGAGAATATCTGTCTCCTCTCTGTAAGTGGAAGAAAATGCCATCAATTGAGAGTCATGCAAGGTAACTTGGATCTGATGTGAAGAGCACTAACACAGAAGAGATTGAGAATATTAGGTTTATTGATGGTGACAAACCGTAAGCTTCAGAGGGCACGGCACAAGAATTGAGTGTTGACAAGATGTGGAAGCTTGAGTCAGAGCAGGAGATGTACAGATCCAAATTAGAGTAGAAATCCATTTGATGCACGGGAAGGCTGGCCTGTCAGTGGTAACCGAGGTAAACCAGAATGTAGGGCAGGGTGTGATTCAACTTAGTCATCTCCTAGGGAACATAATAATTTCTGTTATCTATTTAACACTCAAAAGAATCCTATAAGGTATATATTTTTTAGAATAAATTTATAGATGAAGAAAGCTAGAAAACAAGGAGTAACTGTATAAGGTTCTATACCAGTGGAGCCTTATTAAAACTTGGGTTTTCTGACTCAGAAATTTTTCTTTCCTTCTCTCTTTCCCTTGCCCTTTCTCCTTCCCCAAATCATGATCTTTCCAGAATAGGCCAAGAAAATACAATGATAAAAGGGCGGAATTGGAATGAAATGATGTAGCTGCTTAAAAAACAAGGGAGATTGTTTCATGAAGTTAATCAGCAGAGTAAAATGTTTTAGCCAAATTGAGAATGATGAAGACAAAAGATAGACCTTTGAATATGACTCTAACATAAATATTTCATTAGATTAGATTAGATTGGATATGGCATGAATGTATAACCCTTATAATTCTCAGAGTGCTTTCTATATAATTTCCTTTTCTGGTGACAATAGGCTTGTGAAAAAGATATTTCTCTTTCTTGCATAAGGAGACTCAGATTAATAGAATAATTTTAGCTAGAGGGTAGTGGAGGAAGGATTCTGAACATAAGTCTTCTGAATTCAAGTCCTCTTCCCTTTCCAAAATCCCTGAAAATAAAAACAAATACAGAAAAAAACTTCAAGGGTCCAGTTATACTGGTAGATCTAATGCCTGCAGAATTACATGTAATATATCTTTATGGATAGCTTAGTATTCTTATTATTTTCAGATGTAATTTCCAAAAAGGTTTGCAACTTTTGCTTAGAAATATACCCCTCTGTCATGCTGTCCAATAGAAGAGAGCGCCCAAGATCAAGGGAGGAGTTACTTACATATTATTTTTGATTCTTTAAAAGGATCATTGAGGGTAGCCTGAGTGGTTCAGCGGTTTAGGGCCACCTTTGGCCCAGCATGTGATCCTGGAGACCCGGAATTGAGTCCCACATCGGGCTCCCTGCATAGAGCCTGCTTCTCCCTCTGACTGTGTCTCTGCCTCTCTCTCTCTCTGTGTGTGTGTGTCTCTCTCATGAATAAATAAAAAAATAAATAAAGTAAATAAAAGGATCAATGATTAGCAGCATGGAGACATGTAGCTATTTATGAGCTCTTTTAGCTAGACTGTATCTAGCAAGGTAGCTCTAGTGACATAAGCTTTACATTCGAAAGCCTTTTCCAAAGGTTGTATTTCATAGTTTGACTATATACATTAATTCTCATTATTCATGGTAGTTACATTTTATAAAATCTTGGCAAACACTGAATTAGCAAATACTGAACATTGTTCTTAGGGGAAATACAGTGTCCTCTGGTCACAGTATTTTTGACAATTCATCAGTATATAACCTTGTTTTATTCATGTTTCTGCTTAAAGACACTCTATTTAATACATATTCTTGATGACTAGTATTGAACTCATGGTCAGCAGCACTCTCATGATAACTCATGCCTCAACAAACTTATCCAGTGCATTCATTTTCTCCATTAATCCATATCACAATCTCTTGCACTTAGGAAGACTAAACAGCACATTGGTACTACATTTGGTGATCATTGAAAATGGCAAAATCCTGTCTCATATTTAGATCCTTAATCCATTTTGAATTTATTTTGGTGGTTGCCAGAAGGGAGTTGGGTGGGAGGACGGGTTGGATGGATGGGGATTAAGGCGTGCACTTACGGTGAGCACTGGATGTTGTAGGGAGGTGCTGAATTACTAAATTGTACACCTGAAACTAATATTACACTGTATGTTAACTAACTGAAATTTAAATAAAAACTAAAGTGGCAAAATCACCAGTCAAATGCACAAATTTAAAAAGGTATTAAATAGATTGTAAAAAAAAGTACTTGCTTACAGTGTGAGAACTGAAATAAGAAGACAGTTTTACCTCAGCTGGGAGATGTACCGCTAGAGATTCAAATTTTTCGTTTTTCTTACCTTTCTGTGAATGACAAGGAAAGCAATGCGGATATTGATTTGAAGCAAATTTGCAAATAATCTGTGAATAATGATGATGGACTGTATTAGAGAATTAAAAGTCTTATATTACCCAAATCAACCTACAGATTCAATGCAATTCTTATCAAAATTTTAATGGTATTTTTTCAGATAAATAAAGAGAACTATTCAAAAATTCATATGGAATCACAAAGATTCCAAATAGCCAAAGCAATCTTGAAAAAGAAAAACAAAGCTGGAGGCATCACTTCCTGATTTCAAATTATATTATAAAATAAAGTTATGGTAACCAAAACAATGTGGCACTGGCATAAAAATATACATATCTACCAATCGAATAGAATAGAGAGCCTAAAAGTAAATCCATGACTATACAGTCAACCAGTCTTTGACAAGGATGTCAAGAACAAACAATGGAGAAGGGAGAGTCTCTTCAATAAATGGTGCTGGGAAAACTGAGTATCCATGTGCATAAAAATGAAACTGGATACCTATCTTACCACACTCACAAAAGTTACCTGGAAATGGATTAAAGACTTGGATGTAAGAACTGAAACCAAAAACCTAGAAGAAAACATAGAAAAAAATCTCCTCGGCATTGGTCTTGGCAATGATTTTTTTGGATATGATGCCAAAAGTACAGGCGTCAAAAGCTAAAATACACAAATTGGACAATATCAAACTAAAAAGCTTCTGTACAACAAAGGAAACAATCAAGAAGATAAAAAGAAAACCTATGGAATGGGAGAAAATATTTGCAAATCTGACAAGGGGTGAATATCCAAAATATATGTATGTCTCGGGAGGTGCTCCTGAGCCCAGAAGCCATGTCTTACCCCGCTGATGATTACGAGTCCGAGGCTGCTTATGATCCCTATGCTTACCCAGGCGACTATGATATGCACACAGGAGACCCAAAGCAGGATCTGGCTTACGAACGTCAGTATGAACAGCAGACCTATCAGGTGATCCCTGAAGTGATCAAAAACTTCATCCAGTATTTTCACAAAACCGTCTCGGATTTGATTGACCAGAAGGTGTATGAGCTGCAGGCTAGTCGTGTATCCAGCGATGTCATTGATCAGAAAGTATATGAGATCCAGGACATCTATGAGAACAGCTGGACCAAGTTGACTGAAAGGTTCTTCAAGAATACACCTTGGCCTGAGGCTGAAGCCATAGCTCCACAGGTTGGCAACGATGCCGTCTTCCTGATTTTGTACAAAGAATTCTACTACAGGCACATATATGCCAAAGTCAGTGGGAGCCCCTCCTTGGAGCAGAGGTTTGAATCCTACTACAACTACTGCAATCTCTTCAACTACATTCTTAATGCTGATGGTCCTGCTCCCCTTGAACTACCTAACCAGTGGCTTTGGGATATCATTGATGAGTTCATCTATCAGTTTCAGTCATTTAGCCAGTACCGCTGTAAGACTGCCAAGAAGTCAGAGGAAGAGATTGACTTCCTTCGCTCCAATCCCAAAATCTGGAATGTTCAGTGTCCTCAATGTCCTCCACTCCCTGGTCGAAAAATCCAACATTAACTGGCAATTGGAGGTGTACACAAGTGGTGGTGACCCCAAGAGTGTGGCTGGCGAGTATGGACGGCACTCCCTTTACAAGATGCTTGGGTATTTCAGCCTGGTGGGGCTTCTGCGTCTGCACTCCCTTTTAGGGGATTACTACCAGGCCATCAAGGTGCTGGAGAATATTGAACTGAATAAGAAGAGTATGTATTCTCGTGTGCCTGAGTGTCAGGTCACCACATACTACTATGTCGGTTTTGCATATTTGATGATGCGTCGCTACCAGGATGCCATCCGGGTATTTGCCAATATCCTCCTCTACATCCAAAGGACCAAGAGCATGTTCCAAAGGACTACATACAAGTATGAGATGATTAACAAGCAAAATGAGCAGATGCACGCGCTGCTGGCCATCGCCCTCACCATGTACCCCATGCGAATCGATGAGAGCATTCACCTGCAGCTGCGGAAGAAATACGGGGATAAGATGCTACGCATGCAGAAGGGTGACCCACAGGTCTATGAGGAACTTTTCAGTTACTCGTGCCCCAAATTCCTGTCACCTGTGGTGCCCAACTATGATAATGTGCACCCCAACTACCACAAGGAGCCCTTCTTGCAGCAGCTGAAGGTGTTTTCTGATGAAGTGCAGCAGCAGGCCCAGCTCTCCACCATCCGTAGCTTCCTCAAGCTGTACACTACCATGCCTGTGGCCAAGCTGGCCGGCTTCCTGGACCTCACAGAGCAGGAGTTCAGGATCCAGCTCCTTGTCTTCAAGCATAAGATGAAGAACCTAGTGTGGACCAGTGGCATCTCTGCCCTTGATGGTGAATTTCAGTCGGCATCCGAAGTTGACTTCTACATTGATAAGGACATGATCCACATTGCAGACACCAAGGTCGCCAGGCGCTATGGGGATTTCTTCATCCGGCAGATTCACAAATTTGAGGAGCTCAATTGAACTCTGAAGAAGATGGGACAGAGACCCTGAGGACATTCACACTCTTGTTAGGAACTCATTTTAGGGTCTTTGTAGGGGGGCCTATTTTTGTCTCCATGAAGCCTTTGCCTAGATCAGCCATCAGCAATTCAGCTGAGTTGAAGTTTATTTGGATTAAGGACTATTTGGATTTTAAATAAGTCTCAGTAAAAGATCTTCTTTGGAAAATATATATATATATATATATATGTATGTCTCATACAACTGCATCACCAAAAACCAAATAATCTGATTAAATATGAGCAAAGGGCCTGAATAGACAGTTTTTCAAAGATGGCATACAAATGGCCAGTAAGTACATGAAAAGGTGCTTGATATCACCACTCTTCAGGGAAATGCAAATCAAAACCACAATGAGATTATCACCTCATACCTGTGAGGACGGCTGTTATCAAAAGGGCAAGAGATAACAAATGTTGGCAAGGATGTGGTGCAGCCACTGTTTAAAACAGTAAGGAGATCCTCAAGAAATTAAAAATAGAACTGCTATATGATCCAGCAATTCTACTGGGAAATGAAATCTGATGTCAAAGCGATATCTGTACTCCCATGCTTATTGCAGCATTATTCACAATAGCCAAGATAGAGAAACAACCTAAATATCTCTCAGTGGATGAATAGATAAAGAAAATGTGGAGTGAATATGTACAATAGAATTATTATTCCGCCACATGAAACAAGGAAATCCTGCTGTATGTAACAACGTGAATGAAACTGGAGAGCATTATGGGAAGTGAAATAGGCCATACAGAGAAGAATGAATACTTCTAAGTGGTAGTAGTATTATATGTGGGATTTAAAATATTGATTTTACAGAAGGAAATTATAGAATGATGGTTGCAAGGGGCTGGGAAGAGGGGAAGTTAGGACTGTGTAAATTGAAGTGTTCAAAATTTCAGTTATAAGATGAATGAGTTCTGGGATCTAATTTATATATAATATGGTGACTATAGTTAATAATGCAGTACTATTTACTTAAAATTTGCTGAAAGTAGATCTTAAACATTCTCACCTCAAACACACATGCGCAAAGAGTTAACTATGTAAGATGCATGTGTTAATTATCTTCAACTTGGTAATCATTTCACAGTGTGTGTATATATATATATATATCAAATTATCAAGTTTACTTTAAATATATACAATTCTATTTGCCAATTATTCCTTAATAAAGCTAGAAAAAAAGAAGATTAAAAATCTCACAGCTCAAAGCTTCTACATGTAGTTGTCAGGGATCTGAACAAAGTAACACAAAGCAATCACTTCTGCTTGAGGGAGGCAAAGAAAATGATCAATTTAGAGACATGAATTCTAAAAAACATTTCTGGACATTTGATTTTAATTTTCCAAAAATATTTTAAAACGTGTGATAAAACTTCAACAGCTTTTCCTCCAAAAGTAATACCAACCATTTTGTGGCACCTCCACCCCCAACTCTTTTTATTTAGTAATTTTGTGTGCTATATAATGGTTTAAGATGGTAAAGTTAAGTCATAGGTATGTTGCTAGTGTAGGGATGTATGGAGCAAAATGTTGAAGATTCCGCTGGTATTAAAATAAACATGCAAGGTATATTACTATGTATTCCATGAGGCTCAGTGTATATTCATTTAATGTTATGCCCTTTGCATTTGAAGAGAGCCCATAAAAATCATAAATTTTATATAAATATATAAATACATATATATATTTCATTAAACTATGTTTTAAGATGTTGTTCACTCTCTTATCCATAGGTCCTCGTTGGAGAACCTAAGTCAATTTTCAACTGTTCATTTGTAAGCTAAATTTGTCTTTGTGGACTGAATTACATGCTTTCCTGGGCAAAACAAAGACATAAACAAATGCACATTAAACTCAACATGCTTTGCTTTTTGCCTTAACTTCCAGGGAATTTAGAGATAATGTTAGTGTCAAATTTTTAATGAGCATCTTTATCTTGATGCTTGGTGCTATCTATCTTCTTTGTAGAATCTAGAACCTAATAGGTGGCCAGAGAGTTGGAAATAGTTGAGCGTAAACTTCACAATTCCCAAACCAGATATCCAGGTTAGTCACAATGCACACTTCTCCCCTTATCTATCCCTCCATAGCAAGCCTGTCCTTAATTTGCTTCCCACTTCTCTCTTTCTACCGCACCCAGAGTTTAAATTTGGCTAAAATCTATTTAGAGTAGAAAATATCTTCTCTGGGTGTTCATAAAAGAGGATAGGTTCCTTTTTAATTTGCAAGTATTGGCCCAATCTTCCATTTTCATTCTAGGCTAATTCTCAACATATAAATACCTATTTTTCATTTATTCATTTATCCTTTATTTGTTCACTTACATTTTTTACTTTACTGTATGTCACTGCTAACAATAGCAATGAAGAAGACAAAATATATTGCTTTGAAGAATTGACATTTCAGTTAGTGGAAACATTAATCAGATGGAATTTTGGACTTTGAAAGTACTGTGGAGATAAAGCATGGCAGGGGGAATAGGAAGTGTCAGACAGGGAGGGATTTGTAATTTTGAGTAGGGTAGCCAGAGGAGGACTAATTAAGAAGGAGATAAAGGGTTGGCCATGAGGTGGGGTGGAAGAGGGAGGATTTAGGATCATTTTCCAGGATCTGGCAACAGTCTAATTATAAAAGCACTGAGAGGAATGCTTATCCAGACTGCTCAGGACATAACAAAAAGATTGGTGTGGTAAGGAGAAACAGAGTGAAGAGGGAGTACTCAAAGGTGAGTACATCTCAGGGAAGAGCAGCAACGGGGCAGGTCACGTGAGGCATCTGTACAGATTGGGGATTTTACCCCAGGTTGGATAGAGCCACTGAAGAGTTTTGAGCTAAAAGTATTTCTCTGACTCTCTTTTATAAAAGGGTGTTAGGGGAACAAGTATGGAAGCAGAAACCCTATGGAAGATTTTGCAATAATTTGAGAGAGAGACAGAGTTGATTCAAGACAAGGTTTGGAGTGGGGGTGGTGATAACTGGTCAGATTCTGGATCTACTTAGATGGTAGATCCAACAAGATTTTCTATACAATTGAATATGGGGCATAAGGAAAATAGGTTAAAAACGACCCCAACATTTTTGTCTTGAGCAACTGGAAGGATGGAATTGTTATTAACCCAAATAATAAAGACTGTTGGAGGAGGAAGATTTGGCAGAGAATATCAGAAGTTCATTTTAGATATATATGTTTAAGAAATTAAAGTAAAAATTCAGAGTAGGCAGTTGGATATATAAGCCTATAGACAAGTAGTACAGGGAAGAGATATGGGTGGGAGTATAAATCTATGAGCGTTCTGTATAAAGGTAGTAAAAGATGAGCATTATTTTCTCCTTTTTGATGCTTTTCCCCAGGAGCAATACGTCCTAAAAAAAAAACGTGGCCTCCCCTTTATCAATAAACTGTTTTAGGTTGACTGAGGTTTAGTGACAAGATAGGAACTGATTTCTCTCCTCCTTTTTATTATTATGATGTGTTCAACAAAAGTAGTTTACATTCCTTTCAAAGGCAGAGTATACAATTTAATGAAGAAGAAACACATTCTATTGTTATTAAGTTAGATGTATGGTGACGTTTAGAAATTTTTCACCAGTGGGCAGGAGTCCAAAGATACTTCCACTCACTGGCTCATTGATTGAGCCACTCATTCATTAATAAATGACACTTATTAAACACTTTCTCTGTGGTGTGGAATTCATGGGATTTGGTGAGGGATTATGTAAAGTGTGAGGGACAAGGAAGATTGAGAGACTCTTCTGAGGTGGCCAGCTTGGGTGAATGCTGGTACTATTAACAAAGACAGAAATAGCTGGGAGAAGAAGCAGGGTAATTGAATTTGTATGCAAAGTAGAGTTCAGTTATATGCATCTTAAAATCAAAGATATTAGAGATTATTCAAATAGATTATCTTCTATCTTTCTTTGTTAGACTGAATCTTTCTTAATTTTTAGATCTCAACCTAAATCACTTCCTCCTACTTTATTCTCTTTGTGTCCTGTTTTTTTTTTTTTTTTTTCTTCCTTGCTGGCAGTACTGTTATTTGGTTACATTATTATTTTTTTCTTTTTTTACATACTTAATATATGGCTCCAGTACTGGACTTTAAGTTGTAAGATGGTGATGACCATGATTATTTTGTTCCAACTAATAACACAAAATTCCTGGATGTATAAGTCATCAACAAGTATTTGTACAATAAATGACTAAAATATATGTTTGAAGAGTTTATAGCACATTGATGGCAAATGAAGGCTGTGATAATATTGAAATTTCTAAGGATAATGCAGAAGAGGACCAATGAAATAATTTGAGGAAGCTTCAACATCAGAGTCAGTAAAGAGACGACTCATTAACATTTCAGAAAACAGAAAAAATGAAGTACCCTGAAACCAAATGAGGAAAGTATTTCAAGAACTACACTTTTATTTTTCCTTTTCTGGTTCGAAGGAAAGCAAAAATCACACTCCAATTCTTGATCTTTATTTTTGTAAAATAAACAACACACAAACCAAACAAAAACAGTCTCTTAAAATTTGTTATTTTGGCCTCCCTTCTTCTGATAAACTCTACGAACTAAGGATATTGAGTGTATTTTTAAGTACATTTCTAATGTTTCTTTTGCATTTAGGATATATCACTTACTTGGTTTGAAATAATGATCTTTTCTTAAACCAAAGTCCAATATAATTAAACTATAAAGTACATATGTTTGTGTGTCTTTGTGTATGTATTTGTGTATGTAAATGTGTAGGAGGGTGTGTATGTGTGTTCATGTGTGTTCTTTTAGGTTAAGCGAAGATTTGAGTCATGAAAATATTTCTTGAGTTCTACGTAGGTCCACATAAGAGAGCTCAGAAAATATAAAGTACATAGGACCTAAATGTACTGATTAGAAGATCTAAATGTCACCAGGAATGACCCACGGAGTGAATAATTTGTTTCCCTAGGAACATATGGAATCCACTGACTTCAGGAAATATTTTCAGAGCGCACACATATTTCTTCAAGACGTTAACATCCCAGGGGAGGAGGAGGAATAAAAACATGACAGGGAGTAATTTAAAATGGCAGGTACTGCAGTTTTCTTTTCCTGTGCTGGAAACCTGATATTTGATACGAATGTAGATGATTTTCTTATGATTGCTATAAAAAGTTGATACTATTCTTTCCAAAATCCTCTAAGATTTATTTTTTCCTCCTCCTTTGTGGAATTTTGTTGTTTTTGAATGTCTTAGATTGTGGGTACAAAGAAATCAAAACATTGCACATTATTTCTTATAATGTAACCACAAGAAAATGCAAATGCTGAGGCTCTGATTCACAAAAGAATATTGCCTATTAGTTACGGTATGGTTCAATGGGAAAATGGAGTCCAAAATTAAATTATATTTCACTAGACTGTAACACAATCAAACCTTGATTTTTGTGCATCAGTTATGTTATTTCCCCTTTTAATTTTAATCTTTTCAACATTTTTTATAAGATTATAACACCTCAGGAGACTTAAATGCTGGACTTGAACACAGACAACCTAGGTTCCAAGTCCCATTTGCCACTAATAAGATATGTGACTGGGCAAATTACTTAAATTCTCTGAGTTTCATCTTCCTTGCCTATAAAAGAAGGATGACATTATCCATTCTAGAGATTACTGTGAGGATTAAATCACAGAATGGAAATGAATAAATGTGAGTTTTTTTCTTTCTTTGCTTCCAAATGCCCACTCTCTGGTGGATGTTGCAAAGGCTTGAATTGCTGAGTACATTATCCACAAATCCTGGAGAACATAATCATCTACGGGGATCTGAGTCTGGAAGGCAACATTTTGTAGAAAATAATTGTCAGGATGACTTACATGAACTTGATCTTCCTTTTCTGAAATTAATCTTTGTTACACCATAGAAAGATGGTTCCTGAGTTTAGATACCATGGACTTCATCTTGGGACACAGATTTTATGACAACGGCTTTTTAAATGATGACCCACAGGAAGAAATACATCTTATATTGCAGCCTATTACTTTCATTCATATGTATGTCTGTCTTACAAGTATATGTACACCTGAAACAAAAGTTTCGTAAAATCATAAGTATCTTTGCTATATGTGTATCACTTTGATCTTTTCTATTCTTTTCTATTTCATTATTTTAAAAAATTCTGGTTACTATCTAGTAATTTGATTTCAGTATCTACTAATGAAGCGCCATCCTGTAGCTTGAAAACCTTTTTTCTTTTCTTTTTACTTCGTATAGGAAGTACCTTTGTAACAGAGCCTTTTGTCTAATTGCATTTCTACAAATAGCATCTAATAAGTTTAAAATTTACAAGATTTTTGGCAATCACCTTATTAGCATTCTTTCACAGTCTGAAAGGTAACATTATTTTTGGACACAAAAGTCATCAACCATCAAGGTCTTCAAGTTCCAACCTTATTAAGGCAAAACCTAAGTCACCTGTCCTCTAATGCTAGTGACATTTACAAGCTAGTTGTGTTTGTCCACTGAGCTTATTCTCTGGTTGGGGCTGTGGTCTAAATAATAACAGGAGGCTCCATACGGGGTTGGCCTCATGGGTTTACACCCGGTGCAGGTCAACAGACTTTGCCTTCAGAAGGGCCCTGTGTTTAATTTAATGCTCTGTTGTCACATCTTCAATTCTTAAACATTTTATTTTAGAACTAGTGTGTTATAAGCAGAATTTGATGGGTAATAGAGTATGCACATGAGCAGAGATGATATTAAGCAGTGTATGTGACTACCAGTCCTTGCCAGCCCTTTTGCATATGGCCTTTGTGAACATCCCATCAACATAGAACCCCATTAGATTCACAATGTGCTGGTGTAGAGAAAGCCTTGAGGCAAATACAAGGTGATAGTAGGTAATGTCATAGAAGCTGCTTTGTTATGGAAGGAAAAGGAAAGGTAAGGCAATCCATAGTTCCTTTCCTTTCAGTCCTTCCTCATGCCCAGGTAAGCTGCAAATAGAAAGTTGGTAGACTGTATGCATATCAAGAAGTAAAACAAAATAGTTGTTATTACGCAGTTTTATCCTTTGTTTTAGCAGCAAGAAAATACATATACACATACAAGCTACGTATAGAAATTGTATAATTCCAACGACTCTACATGAGAGTTAGATTTTTTTATATTTGCACTTAAAACTGGCATTGCACAACATGAAACTAGTAGTAAAATTTATAACAATTTAAAATTTAATGTTCTTTACTTAGGATGACATTAAATAGAAAGTAAAAACACTATGACAATTTAAAATAGAAAACTCAAAAGAAAGGGACAAGCTTTGTATTATGTACATTTATGGCATTTTTTTCTGCTTTATGAACAAGGAATTCCACGTTTATGTTTTATGCTGAGCCCTGCAAATTATGTAGTTACTCCAGGCGCTTGCTCTCTTGTGCTTTCTCTCTCCCTCTCTCTCTCTATGTATGTATAATATGTTATATATAGTCTACATATATTATTCTATATATAGAATATATTCTCTATACATTATATATTATATATAATACATATTCTATATATTATATTTAGAATATATTTTCTAAAGTTATATAATAATTATTATAATTGGTAAGTATTTCATAAATGTATTATGAATAATGTATATTTTATATAATACATATTCTATATATATTATATTTGGAATATAAATATTCTAAGTTATATAATAGTTATTGTAACTGGTAAGTGTTTTGCAAATGTATTAAGACATAAGAAGGAAAAGCCTAAAATACTGTGAAGGAATAGAATAAACTATATAATAAACTATATCTGAACTGCTAGTATTAATTCAAGAACAACTTCAGACTTCTACTTTTCATAAGTTTTACATCCCAGTAGATGCTAGTATTGTGTGAGGCAATAGAAATATAATAAACATTGGCCTTAAGGAGTTTCCATTCTATAACAAGTGTTATTTGTTAGTTGTTAATGTATCATAATGGGCAATTATGTTATGACACAGACAGATTCAAGGTGGAGCAAAGATGAAGCACTTATTCTTTTGAGTGTTGGGTGGTGGGGGTGATGGAGTAGTGGGAATCAAGAGCCCTCAAAGCAGCTTTCTACAAAGAGGAATGTGGGAGCAGAAACTGTTGTAGGATTTGAGAAATTGGTGTTTTAAATCATGGCACTTTAAATCAGGTCGATCAAAGCTAGAATCAGTGAACTTTTTTCGCTGTGAAAAAATTTTCAATTTTCCTGTGTTGCCTTTCTCTGGGCTCTAATGAGAATGTTTCCTCAGATCTTATACTCTTTCCTATTGAAACAGAGTTTCTACTAGCTCCTCTTCTGGAAATCTCTTTGAATCACAATTTCACCACCAGCTATTTAGAAGAAACCTCCTGTTAGGTTAGTCAATACTGCTATGTTCACAAAAGTGATAGCAGCATGCTTTGCCTTAGTAAGGGTTCTGTTTGTTTGATTGATTATTGTGCATTATTAGCCAAAGGCCTTATTTCTTTTCTTAAGTTTTATAATGTCCGAAGATATTTATCTCACATTTAATTTCATGTCTTTTAATCTTTAATCACCAGGATTAAATAGTCATTTCTAATTTTTCCTATTAGATTCTAATATGGTAAACAATCCTCATCTACTAAATCTTTTTATAACACTCAACAGATGAAAAAATGTGTTATTTATTTCATTATTTTATATTGTGCTGAATAGCCTACAACATTCCAAGTAATGAAATATTTTCTCTCGATTAATAATGAATTGATATGTAATTACTCTGAGACCAGTGATAATTTCCTTAAGAACTTGATTTTGAGGATTTCCATATTAATTAATGGAATTTTTATCTTAAAAGCTCTTTCAATCTTTTTTTCAGTGTAACATGTTGGTCTTATATTTTACTCCATAGATGCACTGTCTTGCAATTCATGACCTCCTTTTCCTATATTCCCTTTTCCAAATTTCTTAAATCTCACATGGTCCACTGTTGACCTACATACCACTTAGCTGCCCTTCTACGGTGTATTTTCTGAAAAATAATATTTTGTTCTGATTACTGATTTTTATTACCTAAGTTTTACACTTATGTTAATTTATAATTATTGTCTGGTTCCACCCCATGTTTTTGTGTTATTTCCCTTCTTAAAAGTGAGTTTCAGGCTACTTTTAAAACTTGCATAGCTTGATAGATGCCTAGAAAAAAATGTTTTGAATGAATGCATATGTGTCATAAATATTTTTAAAGCAGGCTTAAATTTAATGGGAATATTTTTCTAAAGGTAATGAGAACTCTCTAAATAAATGAACCCATTCCCTTTTGTAATTTTATGAAATAATAATTAAAAGAAATCTTCAGGGAAGCTTGAGTGGCTCAGTCAGTTGAGCATCCAACTCTTGGTTTCAGCTTGGTCATGATCTCAGGGTCGTGAGATTGAGCCCTTTGTTGGGCTCACACTCAGCACAGAGTCTGCTTAACATTTTCTTTCCTTCTGTCCCTCCCCCGCACTCTCTCTCTCTCTTTCTCTAAAATAAGTAAATAAATCTTTAAAAAAATCTTTAAATTGTAGGCAGTGAATTAATAGCACCTATAGAACCTGAATAACCTGGTTACAAGCACTTTAGAAGAGACTCCTTGTCATTAAAGCTTTAGTTTCCTTCCATTGTTTCTGAAGTATGAGACTGTGGGTACAAAAATCAGACACTTATTACAAAAATCCATCACAAAAATTTTATGACTAAAATTATTTCTAATAGCCATCCTTAAAGCATAAGGATTATAATGCCAGTATTAAGGATTTATTTCCTTTTATGATTTTAATGCTTTATCTAGAATCACAAAATAAACCTTACATTATCAAATAAGTCACCAAATAAAATTTCCTAAACTCTGTATAATACTCAAAAGTCAAGAGATGGCACTGTACGTGGGTCTCATCTATTATGATCAGACCTTTGGCTGAGTGCTCTGAACCTGGTTCTGGAGCAGTGCATTATGAGAAGACTGAGGGAAGACTAGCAAACCATGACAAGGAATTAGAACTGGTATCTCTTCTTTCACCTTTTTAGTTTTTGGTCCATGATTTGGAGAAGAATGTCCAGTATGAGAATGGAATGAACTGACTGAGACCTTATGTCTGTACAGCTGCATTTATCAGTAAGAGAGTAACTACACCTTCCTCCAAATGTATGAGAACACATTATCTTATTTGATTGAGGGCAACAAACCAGGGAATTCCCATAGTCTGACCTGTTCTTGAGACATAATATCACAAGAGTGATGTTTCCAGTGCCCAACATACTGTGAACACCCCACTGAACAAAAGACTGTCATCACTAAGTAATATATTCAGAATACGATTGATGGAATCTGACTGAAAAGTATCTCATTGTGCTGTTCTGATTATTCTCAATTTCAAAGCACAGTTGTTTCAACAGGGAGGAGAAATAAAAAACCAACCAAGATCAAATTACTCAATAACTTAGATAACAGGAGGACATGCTGGTGGAATAGACTCAAATAATTCAGATCAAATATCATGTCCATTCTTCTTATATTCATTCCTAACTTAGAGATAAATCACGTATCATAAGTTCATTTGGCCTACATTATCCTATAATAACAATATTTACCATGGTGGTTAGGTTTCTAGAATTGATGCAAAAAACCCACTTGATACAATAAAACATATGCAAGAAGTATAAATATTTACATAAAATGTTTTCAGATTTTCACAATAATATTATGTAAGAAGTGTTTTAAAATATTTCTTGGTAGGTTGTTGCTTGAAGAAATGTACACTTCAAATAGATGAGGAATTAGGAAATTGCAAGTTTGTGCAGGTTTTCAGGTGGATTTAGGGGCATTTTCAAGGTCTTTAAAGATTAGTAGCATTCATATAATTTAGGCTTAATTTTATTTTAAAACTTTCTAAGCTTTTTCTTTCCTTGATACAGGTAGTTCCACAGATGCCCACCTGAATTATCAGCCATGACAATATAATAGAGGTAAAAAGTAGGAAAAAGGGATAATCATTTTTTTTTTCAGAAGAAAAGAAGCCTGTAGTGAAAGATATATATGGGGTAAAGTGACAAAAATGGTATATTTATAGACAAGGGAAAATTACCCAAGATGGAATGATCTTTATTGTCATAAAAAATGAAAATACAGGAATCCCACTGCAGACACAAATTTCCTTAGGCAAAGAGGTAGTTTGTGGGGGAAAAGATGATGAGTCAAGCATTGGACTTAGAAAACGGGGCCAGAATAAGCCAGAAGCAGTCACCAGTACAGGCAAAGAAAGAAAATGGGAACCAGGACCTGGACAGGAGAAAAATTGCATGTGTATAATGAATATAATCAACAGTGGTTTCAAACCCAGCGAGGAAGATGAACTAACTCAAGACAGAAACAATACTCAATTATTAAGTTCTGATTAATAATGCCAGTTACTACATTCATTCATTTACATGCATCAGTATACTTATTCAGAAGAACCTCAATGTGGTATTATGATCATGAAGTTCTGTGTGGTGATATTATTTTATAGATGAGAAATCCAATTTTATGGATGAAAAAATTATGACATAGGGAGGCTAAATGATTTATCTAAGATCATTCAGAGAGTAAGTGGCAAATCAGAGATTTGGATCTAGAAAGTCTGATATTGGGGCCCTCCCTGTTGTATCCAAACATCCCCAAAGAGGATTAAATGGCCTAAACCCAAGACAAGAAGATCTAGGTGTAAGATGATCCAAGGCCTTAGATTGGACTCTGCTGGGGTTTACTTGAGGCTCCTGCTGTCATTGATAACCTCTAATTCCCATGTTTGGGCATCCCAAATGCCTTGAAAATGCCAGGTAACACGTATCAAATCAGATAATTCCCCATCCTAGCCACTAGGTGGTGATTAGTACTATCAACTTAAAAAGAGTAGTTGCTAATATGAGTAGGGTGGAAAAGGACAAAAGATTTGCAGTTCTTCAGGCCAAATTAGGCATTCATTTTGCATTAAGGTGTTTAGTTACTTCTGGTGAGATGAGCAATTATTTTTAATAAGAAAAAAGTAATATAGAAGGGACATATTCTCTCATTCTCTAAGAATTTATTGAGTATCTATTGTGTGCCAATGAAATAGACCTGGGAACACAAAGATAAGAGGTATAGAGTATAATGAGAGAAATAAAAATTAACCACGGTTATATATCAATGTGGCAATTGGCTAGAGATATATACTAGATATGAAATTGAATAGAAATACCCAAAAATGGACCCAGCAATTGCACTGTTGGGGATTTACCCCAAAGATACAAATGCAATGAAACGCTGGGACACCTGCACCCCGATGTTTCTAGCAGCAATGGCCACGATAGCCAAACTGTGGAAGGAGCCTCGGTGTCCAACGAAAGATGAATGGATAAAGAAGATGTGGTTTATGTATACAATGGAATATTACTCAGCTATTAGAAATGACAAATACCCACCATTTGCTTCAACGTGGATGGAACTGGAGGGTATTATGCTGAGTGAAGTAAGTCAGTCGGAGAAGGACAAACATTATATGTTCTCATTCATTTGGGGAATATAAATAATAGTGAAAGGGAAAATAAGGGAAGGGAGAAGAAATGTGTGGGAAATATCAGAAAGGGAGACAGAACATAAAGACTGCTAACTCTGGGAAACGAACTAGGGGTGGTAGAAGGGGAGGAGGGCGGGGGGTGGGAGTGAATGGGTGACGGGCACTGGGTGTTATTCTGTATGTTAGTAAATTGAACACCAATAAAAAAAAAAAAAGAAAAAAAAAAAAGAAAAAAAAAAAAAAAAAAAAAAAAAAAAAAAAAAAAAAAGAAATACCCAAAAATGTGTATCTACATGCATAGTTAGGGAAAGATTATAGAAGTTTTGGTATGAAGATACCAAACCTACATAAAGACTAACACTTATGCTGCAAGATATAGAACAAAGTAGGGCTGTATCAAGGGTATGCATATTATCAGAGTATAAATTATAGTTTTTTCATTTTTAATCACAAAGAATCAAATTATAATCAGTTTTATATGACCACCCCATCACTATTAAACTATATCTGCTTTTGTCCACCAGTCCTTATTTATAGTTTTTCACTTTATATTAATTAAAGACATTGAACTTCTAGAACTTCTGGTCAGATGATATAACCAGCATTATTATGCCCATTTAATAATAAATAGAATGCATAAAACTATATGACTATGAAATGAATCAATATTTTTGGGATATATGTCAATGTGGAAAACAATTAGAATTTTAAGCTAGAATAAGCTTGATTTTCCCCTCTCATTTATTTTTGTGATTTGGAAAGCCTAGATCTGGGAAGCTGAATTTTATAAGATAAGATACAAAATTTGTTCTTGTCATGTCAGTTAGTGCGAAGACTGGTGTCATGTTTGTGGCTTAAGAAAACACTAGAGTTGAGATTATCACATGTGTGATAATATCACAAGTTGGCTCCAGGCCCAGTAGCATCAGAATGTATTCATGTATGATAAGCCTACCTGCCAGAGGTCCCCCAGGGGCAGTTACAATGAGACTTAGTCTTCTTTATTGCTTGGACATCCTGATTTTTATTTCCATATTATAATCACAGAGAATGATTAAATGACTACTTATGTACATGAAAATTAACCTGTTACTTTTAGGGCTACTCAGAATTTATCTAAAAAATTAGACTTTATCTTAGTACATAATTTGACAAAGAAAAACTGTAACCAGTTTTTGTATGCAAACATCCCCAAAGAGGATTAAATGGTCTAAACCCAAGACAAGAAGATCTAGGTGTGAAAAGCTAAAAGGGCTAATAGAATAACTCCATGAGGTTTTGGTTGTGCCAAAGTAGACCCAGAATTTAGTGGAAAAGATGGAAGAATATAAGTTATTTCCATAACAAAAACAGAGAGACTTTATACATCTGTCAGCAGAATGAATGAATGAATGAATGAAAAGATGGAGTCTTATTATATGGACTTTTCTTTTTCTTAATGGGCTGGAGGTGGATGAAGACTAATATACTTTAAGAAATGTCTAATTCAGTTCTATGTTACCTGCCGTGCTGTTGTATTAGCATCACTATCCTCACTGTCCTATCACTACCACCAAATTGTTAGTAGACATCATAAGACAGTGGTCTTATCTGCATGGTGTTTGGCAGAAAGAAATTACTGCCCCTGAACAAAGTTAGATGTGCACGAGAGAAAACGTAAACTAAAAAACACTTCTTGGCTCAGGAAGGATATAAGAAAATTTATTTTTCTAGATTCTGAGGAAACACCCCCCACCCCACCCCGCCCCCTGCAAACTCACTTATATTGCTTTGTAATGCTGATTTGTAGGAGTTCTGATTTTTCAGGAATGCTGCTAAGGTAAGAAATCAGTGAAATAAATTATCTTGAACCAAAGATACTCCCAAGTCACCTGGGAGAAGTAACTAAGAGGACATTTTTACACCGCAGGCCACATGCAGTTAACACAAAGAAAACAATTTCCTCTATAGTGAGCTAACAGTAATAAGTCACAAACTAGATGAGGGGGGAAAAAAAATCCACTATGAAAAGATATGATAGCAGAATTAGGCAACAGAACTTTAGAAAACAGAATTAAGAATACAGGTTAAGGACTGTAAAGTAAATACATGTACATTGATAATATCAACACAGAAAAGAACTATAAAGTGAAATATATTATGAAAAATAATAAGCAGCTTTGAAAAATAACCAAATAGGACCTCTAGAAAAAAAAAACAATGTAATTTATTTATTTTTAATAAAAAGACCACTGAAGGCAGGTTAGGTGCAGTTAAAAGGAGAATCTCTGAACTGGAATACAGATCTGAAAAATTATCCAGAATGCAACACAGAAAAAAATGAAAAACATGGAAGATAGGTTAAGATACTTGGGGGTAGGAGTGAGAGCGATCCAGTATTTATATAGTGTGATAGATGGGACACCTGGGTGGTTCAGTAGTTGAGTGTATGCCTTCAGTTCAGGACATGATTCTGGGTCTGGAGATTGAGTCCCACATCAGGCTCCCTGTGAGGAGCCTGCTTCTCCCTCTGCCTGTGTCTCTCCCTCTGTCTGTGTGTCTCTCATGAATAAATAAATAAAATCTTTTTAAAAAATAAAAATATATAGTGTGATAGAAAAGATAGAGAACTAGAGAAAGTCACGTGTAATGGGCGTATTTCAGTGGGGAGGAGAATGGGGGCTATTCTAAGTACCAGTTCCACTGTGGCAGTGTGAGTTCTCTGTACCTTATTCCTTTAGCAAGTATTAACTCTGGACAAATATAAAAGCGAGCATGACAGGCAAAAAAGATACCCAAACCACCTAAGATTTCTGAAGAGTAAAGAAAAGCAGGCAGTTCATGGAGGAGATTCAAACAAATGTGGTAGAGCGACTGGCATGGGAGGGGAGATGATTTTTTTCTTTTGTCCTGGCTTTGCCCCAAATTCAGACTCAGTCATCAGCAGTGCTGCATGGGCAGCTCACACTTTGGAGGAAATAGTGACATCTTTCTGGCTAACACAAGTAGTTCTCAACCAGGGGGCTTTGTCTGCAGGAGGCATTTGGTAATATCTGAAGACATTTCTGGTGTTAACAATGAGAGGTGGAAGTTGGGGTGACAAATATTCTACCGTGCAGGGACATCTCCCCACAACAAATAATTATTTGGTTCAAAATATCAATAGTGCCAGGGCCGAGAAACCCTAAGGTAGAGCAACCGTGGAAAGGAGCCTTGGCTCTTTGTCTGCGCAAGCCAGAGACAGCAGGGAGAACTGTAGAGGAGAAAGAACCACAGAAGAAGAATCCCTTAATTTAGTATATGAACCCATGTAGAAAAGTTATAAAGCTCAAGTTTAGGATGTATGACATACCCCAAATAATCACACCCAGATAACTACCACCAGGGCAAGAAGTAGGATATTACTAGTGTCCCAGAATTCTCCTGTGTGGAGAAAGAACTTTAAGGAACCCATTTTTCATTATAGACAAACCTGCTTTAACAGTAACCAACTTGGGGTGCCTGGCCAGCTCCGTTGGAAGAGCATGTGACTTTCGACCTCAGGAGTATTGGGTCCTAGCCCACATTGGGCATAGAGATTACTTAAAAGTAAATAAAGTGTTTAAAAAAACCGTATCGACTCATGCTTACTCTTGTTTTGTTTATACCCACATCCAATTTTCTCCCTCCTGTATTATTTTGAAGCAAAACTCAAAATGTTTTATAATTTTTACTGTTACATATATCGTATATATCTCTAGAAGATAAAATATTAATTTTATCAGATAAGTGTAACAGATAAGTGTAATAACATTAAAAACACCTAAGCATTAACTATAATTCCTGAAATTCATAAAAAACTCCAAATGTCTCATAAATGCCATGTAATTTTTAGAGTTTTTGTTCAAATCAAATGCAAACATGTCTGTAAGTTTCTTTCAAACTATATTTCCTCCTAATTGTTTTTTTTTTCTCCCTTGAGATTTATTTGTTTAAGAAATGGGTCCTTCAAGGTTTACTAGTCTGAAGTTTGTTTATTATGTCCCTGTTGCATTTCATTATGTCCCATAGCTTTTCATTGCCCCTTTTCCACTGTATTCCTTATAAATTGCCCCTTGGATTTAAGAGATTGATTAGATTCAGATTCAATTTATTGAATTAATTTTTGGAGGCAAGACCTAATGAAGGTGGTGGTCTTCTTTAGAAAAATATCAGTTCAAGTCCCTGTCCATTTTTTAATTGAGTTGTTGCTTTTTTTGACATTAAGTTCTGTAAGTTCTTTGCCTCTTTTGGATATTAACACTTTATTGGATGTATGATTTACAAGTATCTTCTCCCATTCAGTAGGTTATTTTTTCATTTTGTTGATGGTTTCCTCCACCATGCACAAGGTTTTTAGTTTAAAGTGATCCCATTTGTTTATTTTACCTTTTTCTGTACTTGCCTGAGACAGTCCAGAAAAACATATTGCTAAGCCTGATGTCAAAGAGTTTACTGTCTATGTTGTCTTCTGGGAGTTTTATAGTTTCAGGTCTTACATTCAATTCAAGTCTTTAATCCATTTTGAATTTATTTTTGTATACGGTGTAAAACAGTGGTCCAATTTTGTTCTTTTGCATGTAGGTGTCCAGTTTTTCCAACACCATTATTGAAGAGACTGTCTTTTTCCCATTGTCTATTTTTGCTTCCTTTGTGATAGATTATTAACCGTATATTATTTTTTGTTGCTCTATGTGTCTATTTTCATACAGGTATGACACTGTTTTGATTACTACAGCTTTGTAGTATAGTTTGAAATCAGGAAACATGCTATCTCCAGTTTCGGTCTTCGTTTTCAAGATGGCTTTGGCTATTTGGGGTCTACTGTGGTTTCATGCAAAATTTAAGATTCTTTGTTCTCATTCTGTGAAAAATGCTCTTGTATTTTGATGGGGATTGTATTGCACCTGTGGATTGCTTTGGGTGGTATGGACATTTTAACAATATTAATTCTTCTAATCCATGAGCTTGAAATGTGTTTCCATTTATTTGTATCATCTTCAATTTCTTCATCAGTGGTTTATAACTTTCAGAGTATATGTCTTTCATATCCTTGGTTAAATTTATTCCTAGGTTTTATTCATTTTGATACAATTGTAAGTCAGACTGTTTCTTTCGTTTATGTTTCTGATAGTTCATTATTTCCATATAGAAATGCAATTGGTTTCTGTATGCTGATTTTGTATCCTGTGATTTTACTGAATTCATTTCTTAATTATAATAGCTTTATGGTGGAGTCTTTAGGATTTTCTATATATCATATCAAGTCCTCTGTAAATAATGACACATTTTACTTACACCTCTTCAATTTCTATGCCTTTTATATATTTATTTTAGTGGCCTGATTGCTCTATCAAGGACTTCCAATGTTATGTTGAATGAAAGTGGCGAGAATGGGTATGCTTGCCTTGTTGCTGATCTAGAGAAGACAGTTTGCCTTTTGTCATCTCTCCTTTGCTAATGTCTGTGTCTTTAAAACCATTGTTTTATATATTTTGTTTTGGTTTTTCGGTTGTGTCAGGTAGGAGGCTAAATCTGGTCCACTCCTACTATGTCATCTTGGACAGAATAAGAAGTTGTTTTATTACCTATCAATAGAACTTCATATTTTCTCCTTTACAGAGCTTATATAGATTTTGTTAAATTCATTCCTAGAGGTGAAATGATTGATGTAGGAACTTTTAAACTTTTGTACTATTTTTTAATCATGCATTTATTCAGTAACATTGTTTGAGTGTGACTACCTCCAAGTTTTAATCTAGGTAGTATCCCGAATATAAAGATAAGTCAGAAATGATCTCGGCCCCATATGAGCTAATGGGAAACAAGACATATGAAACAAAGCATATATACCTGCACACTGCACACACAAACTGATCACTGATATACTGATCAAAGACAAGGTAGTTTCAATGAATATTTTGGTAATTTGGTGATTCTTTTGAGGAATCAAGAAGGAGTTTGAAAGATGTGTCATTTGAGCTAATTCTGCAATCTGTATAGATTTTTGTTATAAAATGATGAGAGTAGATGCTCTCCAGGAAGAGAGAATAGCAGAATCAAAGACATCAAACTGTGAAAATTTAAAGTTTTCAAAAGATGCAATAAGTCTTTCAATTTGGCTAAGATGCTAATAATCGAAAAACCTTGGAAAATATGATAGGCAAAGTAGTTTAGTAGCAGATTCAAGGAGACTTGGGTTAAAACTCATTATTTTGAGCTTCATTCTGTGGACAATAAGGACTTATTGAAAAACTCTGCATAGTACAATAATAACCTAATAAATGCATTCCAGACAGAATAGACTGACATCTGTGTGTGAAAAAAAATTGCTCTGTTATACTGAGGAGGACAGGTCATGCATTAATATTTTACTAAGACTTCATTTGAACTCACCCAAATATGTAACAAAGGGAAATTTAATCAAATAAATTCTAGGGTAGAATTAATGTATATTGTTTAGTGAAAAATAATTGTTAGGCTACTAGAATAAAAGCTATCTAAATTATACAATGTCAACTTCAGGGTTTTTTGTTTTTTGTTTTTTTTTTAACCATGTTTGATTCAGATGGGGTGTGTGTGTGTGGAATTAAAATATCATTGAATAAATTTCATCTTTTATGTGTTTCTCTAGCTAAGGTAACTTCTGTGGGTTATTCAGCATCAAAAAAATACCCATCTCAGACAAAAACCTTGACGCATTCTGCACTATATTAATGATATTAAGCATATCATATATGATACTACTTCAATTATTTTGCCTGCTTTATATATAACTATTAATCTCACAGTACTGTCTTTGGTTTCATTAAATAATAGTGCTTGAAAGCTTAAGAAAGATGGCACTCAAGGTAAAACCATCCTCCTTTATCTCTACTGATCTCTTCCACCCCTTTCCTAACCATCAGTGTCCCCTTGGCAGATATCAAACACTCAGAATTGCTTAATGGAGAAAAAAACAAAACAAAAAACAAAACATGAGAATGTCCTAAACTTCCCGAGGAAATGGTACAGGGAAAAAGGATCTTAATCTAAATTTATACCACTTTTAGTTTTGAAGACTGTAAAAAGAATACTCCAGTTTCAAGAAAGGTCTGAGGTTTTGATTGGTTTGTGTTAAATTTTACAACATACTAACAAATAAAGGAGGAAAAAACACATATGGTCATATCAGAAGATGTAGAAAAAGCATTTGATGAAGTTCTTCATCCATTCTTGATAAAACTCATAAAATTGAACTTCTTCAATCTGATAAAGATTATATACATAAAACCTACACCTAACATTATACTTGATGGTGAAATACTTAATCCTTTCTAGCTAAGGAATAGCAAAGGATGTCTGTTTTCACCAGTTCTATTTAACACTGTGCTGGAGGTGATGGCCAATGTATCAGGAGAGAACAAAAGATGTCCAGATTGGACAGGAAGATGTAAACTTGTCATCATTACTTCAACTGATGTAATTGTTTATGTAGAAAATCTGACAGAAGCTACAGAAGTGCTCATAGAAATAATAAGTGAATATATTGAGGCTGCAGGATATAAGATAAATAAAAAACAATTGTATTTCTATATTCTAGTCATAAGCAGTGAGTGACTTAGATAAAAAATAATATTTAATGGAAGCAACTGAAGTGTCCATCAATGATGAAAAGGTAAAGAAAATGTGGCATATATACAATAAAATATCACTAAGAAGTGATTTTTCTCCAAATTGATCTATATTTAAGTTTAATGCAATTATTACCAAAACTCCAGCATGGTTTTTCTTTTTCTGTAGGGATAGACAAGCTTATTCTGAAATTTATACAGAAAGGCACAAACCCTGGAATAACTACAACTGTCTTGAAAATTAATAAAGTAGAAAGAATCACTCTACTCAACCTTAAGGCTAACTAGATAGCTATAGCAACAAAGGTAGTGTGGTATATCCTCACATAAGTCAATGGAAAAGAATGGAAAATCCGGAAATACATTCAAACAAATATGTTCCACTGAATTTTGACAAAGGTGCAAAAACAATTCAGTGGAGAAAGACTAGGATTCAACAGATGGTGCTGGATCAATTGATGGTCTATAAGTCAAAAACAAAACAAAAATAAAACCAAAAAACCCTCCATCTAAACCTCAAATCTTAAACAAAAATTAACTCAAAATGGATCATATACTTAAAGGTAAGACATAAAACTATAAAACTTTTACCAAAAAAAAGGAGAAAAATCTTTGGGATCTAGGGCTGGGAAAAAAGTTCTTGAACTTGATACCAAAAGCACACTCCATAAAAGGAAAATTTGATAAATTAGAATTTATCAAAATTTTAAAAATATTGCTTTGTGAAAGACCCTGTTAAGAGACTGAAAAGACATGCTACATCCCGGGGGAAAGTACTTGTAAATGACATATCTGAAAAAGGACTAGTATCTAGAATATGTAAAGAACTCTGAAGGGCACCTGGTGGCTCAGTCAATTAAACTCCCGACCCTTGTTTTGACTCAGGTCATGATCTCAGGGTCGTGAGATGGAGCCTGGTGTCAGGCTCCAAGTTGGATGTGGACTCTGCTTAAGACTCTCTCTCCCTCTTCCTCTGCCACTCCCTTCACCCCCCACCCCCCGACATAAAATAATAAAATAAAATAAAATAAAATGAACTCTGAAAACTTAACTGTAAAATATCAAACAATAGAATTAGAAAATGGACAAAAGACAAAAGATGTTCCACATCATTACCTATTAGAAAAATGAAGTGAAAACCACAATGAGAAAGATGTCAAATAAAGACTAGTGCCCAAAATAAGAAATTGAGAGTTCAGGTTTATGGATGGAAGATATATTGTGAAAATGTCAATTTTTTTCTGAATTCATTCATCAGTCAACTTTTTTTTAAATAGAATTTCAAAAAGTGACACGGTGCTTTAAAATATAAATGCAAATAGGCAAAGGGACAAGAATAACCAGACAACCTCTGAAGAAGAGCACAAGCTGAAATGAAATTACTCTATAAGACATTAGGACTTATGATGAAGTTATAGTAATCAAAAGAATGTGGCATTAGCACTAAATTGAAAAAATGATAAATGGAATAGAATTAAGATCTAAGAAGTATACTTACACATGTATGGAACTTTAGTAAATGACAGAGGTGTCATGACAAATCAGTGGTCCAAGGAGAGATTGCTCATTAAATAATGACAAAAAGGGGATGCTAGTAAAGAAGATAAAATGAGATCCCTACCACATACCATATACAAAAATTAACCCCAGGTGGTGCAATGAACTGAAAGCTTATGTTCTCACACTCCTCCCTAAATTTATATGTTGAAATCCTAATATCCAAGGGTATTAGAGTGGAGCCTTAGGAAGTTGATTAGATCATGAGAGCCAAGCTCTCTAAGAGATTAGCGCCTTAAAAAAGCCCCCAAGAGTGATCCCTCGCCCCTTCTATATGAGCACACAAGCAGTTGGGTTTTCCCTAAACACTGGATCGATTAATGCCTTAACCTTGGATTTCCCAGCCTCCAGAATTTTGACTAATAAATTTCTGTCATTTATAAGCTACCCAGTTTATGGTATATTGTTATAGAAACCTAAATAGATTAAGGCCCTAGGAAATAAGCTATTTCAGAGAAGAATTTTCAAAAATGTTTCCAATGTTAACCCCTCTCAGATGGAACAAATACTTTTCCCAAATTAAAATAGTTTTACAGAAATCGTTCTTAACTGTATAACTTTCCCTGTTCTGAAATAAAGTGTATTGAAGTCAATTTAATGCACCTTTGGTGTTGGAGGTTCCCTTTTATGAATATGAACCAATGTGATGGATGTAGTGATGTCCGTTAAAGTACTTTAGGGATATTTGTTCTTGTGCTAAATAGCCACGGACTGCTATGTTTTTAGGGCTAATATCCCAAATTCCATACTTTCATTGTTTCCTTCTCTAGTACTGTGTGCTCTGATATTTGTATTTTTTCTGGGAAGGGAGAATTGTACAATCATATTTGATCAGAGTTTTAATGAAATAGTACTTAAATATTTTTCTCTCATGGAAGGATTGCGGTCCTCCTAAAGAGTTGAGTGCATCTTTTTTTGTATGATGAAAACCTTCCTTCTGCATTTGTGATCACCTACGAACATATATAAAATGTTGGATAAGTAGCTAGCAATCAATAAAATAGTAACATTTCAAACGTTTTTGAGTTTAGTTAGAAATTGATGTTACTCTCAGAGTTTTCCTAAAGGATAGAACTATTATGATCTATGTGAGAAATTGGCAGATTATGATATTTCCATTCTACAAAGAACAGAACATTTTCAATTATGGGTTTCTTTTTCTTCTAATGAGACATCATATGATTGCTTTTGATGAAGAAATGAGTGAGGACAATAGGAGGGAATTATGAATTGTATGACATCAGCTTCAGTTTAAACACAAGAACTTAAGGATAATAAACTACTTCAGATTATACGTTGATATTCAGATATATGAAAAATTATTCTCTTTATACCAACTCTTTGCATTATATGGATTTAGAACCTTTGAATATTGATAAATTTTAAGTGATTTTCTATTTGTTGATTTATCGTTCTAAAGCATTTATTTCAATTACAAGAGGAAAAGGAATATTTTTTTTTCCTTTAACATACTTTTCGCATATTGCTACCAAAATAATCTTAAGGGAATGCTGCTGGTAGTTTGAACCAATTTCTCACTTGTGCATTAAACATATTTTTATTAGCATAAATTTATAAGAATATGGAGGAATTCAAATAAAACCAAGTCTAATTATAACAAAAGGCCCTTCTCCTTAATGATATGTATGTAATTAAATTCAACACTGCACTGAGTTCCTAGATTGGCCAAAAAAACAAGCTAGTAACACAAATAATACAATGTATTAGGCAGGATGTTTGAAATATTGTGGGAGTCCAGTGGAAGGAGAGATTAATCCTACTAGAAAGATTGGATATTCTCACTAAGAAATGGTGTTTGAGGGATCCCTGGGTGGCTCAGCAGTTTAGCGCCTGCCTTTGGCCCAGGGCGCGATCCTGGAGACCCGGGATCAAGTCCCTCGTCGGGTTCCTGGTGCATGGAGCCTGCTTCTCCCTCTGCCTGTGTCTCTGCCTCTCTCTCTCTCTCTGTGTGTGACTATCATAAATAAATTAAAAAAAAAAAAAAAAGTCTGTTTAAAAAAAAAAGAAATGGTGTTTGACAGGAATCTGAGAGATTAGTAGGATTTTAAGTTGTAGATACTGGAATAAATATTATTCCAGTAAAAAAAAAAAAAAAAAAAAGAAAGAAAGAAACTCTTGAGATACAAGAATCACGTAAGAGAGAACTTACCAAGGAAACTGAAAGGTACAGGTGAGCTTTTCCGTGGGTAATGTGAGTGTGACAGTAATTTATATCCTCTGTATATACTCATTGTAAAGAAGGTGCTTTATAGGCATGACCATGTTTAATCTTCATGTCGACCTTGTAGTTTAGGTACCATTAGCTGTCATTTAGTGGTGGGGAGTCCCAGGCCTAGAGGATTTTAACGGCCTCCCTGAGGTCACAAGAAGTCAGTGACAAAGTTCGATTAAATTCAGTTTTGCTTAAATTTAGAGTCACTACTGACTCTTCTGGAGATACGCTTTAGAAATTGAAAGTCTGAGCTGAGGTCATATTCTCAGACTAATTATATCCTTATTACATAAACTATATTACCCTGTTCTTCACCATATTTGTTCTCGAGGTATTCTTATGAGCTGGGATTGCAGTGGAAATGAATTAGAGAAACATAACACTCAGAGAAGACGGGGTCAGTAGCAAGATGAGAATGTCCTAGGGTGCATTGCACTGCTAGGCAATGAGAGTTGCAATTTGCT
Source organism: Canis aureus (assembly GCF_053574225.1). Lineage (NCBI taxonomy): Eukaryota > Metazoa > Chordata > Mammalia > Carnivora > Canidae > Canis > Canis aureus. The sequence continues at coordinate 66,294,686 of NC_135611.1, read as the reverse complement.
TTTCCTGAAGTACCTGCCATGCTTTTATCACCACATTAGTGCCCTTCACATTGGTATACAATGTGAAATATTTATTTAATAAACAAAAGTGTAGGAGGCATGTTGTTTGTTCTTCCAGAGTTGCTTCCTTGAAGAAACCATTTTTAGCCTATGCTTGTGGTCAGAAGGGACCATCAGTATCAGTGCTCTAACTATTTTTCTCCTAGAGAGTCCCATAACCTGGGCCAAACAAGTTAGAGTATTGTATTTCTCTGGATGCAATAATTGGTCCAGAAGAGGCATATCATCCAAAGAGAACTGATAAGAGAATGTTTCTGCTATCAGTGCCTGCTTACCAAGGAAAAAAAGATGTGTTTATACTGAGATGGATTATTTTAGAGCATGTGAGTCTTTGGCTTCTGGTATACATTTTGCTCAACACTTGCATTGGCATGAATAGAGAATGAAGTTTCAGCAGAAATGAGAATTGCTGAGAGGTGAAGAAGGAAAAGGACCCCAATAATACTGCCTAAACTCCTAGATTGACTCATTCATGATTCAAAAAGCATTTGTTGAGCATCTACATTACCCTAGATACAGGGGATCTAAGTGGACAGGAGTGAACACGACAGAAAATTTTTCTGCTCTAGGAAAGAGACACGAATGCATCCATCATCCACCCATCCATCCGTCCAAAGTCAAGCAATTATAAGAACACACAAAAAAAAATAAAATGAAGAGTGAGAGAGTCTTTTTATTTACGAAAGGATGATCAAGGAAAAACATACTGCAAAGGAGAAATTAGGGCAGAAATTTTGATGCAAGAATGTCATGTAGATATCTGAGAGAAGACATCTTGGCAGAGGAAACTGATTCCAGAGGTCCTGAGGAGGAGCAGGTGTTCTGTGTGGCTGAAGCAGAAAGTGGGAGATGGTGGGAGATGAGGAAGAGGCGAGGACAGATTATGGAGAGCTTGCAGGTTCATTATTTTATTCTGAATGACATGGAAAACATTTAGAGGATTTGGTCAAAGGTGTTAAGGAATCCGAACATTTTGAAAAACAAAACCAAAAACGATTTGCCACGCCAGTATTCTGGCGACAAGTGAAAGGTTTCAAGCCACAGTGAATGGTCAACCCTGACAAATGGCACGAATAGGCAATACGGTATAAAGCCTAAAATCTGACCAATGGTTTGCAGCGTGAGGATCACCTGCGGCCTTGATAGAGTGATACATGCAAAGTAACGGAGATGAATGCTCAAGAGTGAGTGAAAGAGCAGCCTTCAGACAGTCCCATCTCAGGATTTTCAAGTTACGAAAAGATTCCTTGTTAGGGAAGCTATTTGGAATTGGGTCTCAGTCTTGTGATAGCTCAAGAGGCCCAGTTAATTTTTAAAGAAAGGCATCCGGCTGACTGCTGTTGTAACAGTTATAAACTACAATGGTTATAAACTATAAACTACAATACTACTACTGAGTCATAAACTCGGAGCTCATGGAAAAAAAAAAAAAAAACAGAAACAAGAACACCTCTTTACGGGACTACCACACAGGCAAAACTCTGCTCACAGGAGGAATTTCTTTTTCATCAAAATCCTTTGTCCTGATTACTAGTATCATCATTAGGAGCTATGCTATTTGGTGTTTGAATAATTTGTCGCCAGTATAGATCTTGTTGATGCCATATTTCAATCTTCTCGGATTTGTTAAAGCCTCCTGTGTTTAGTTCAGTAATACGTGGGTTAGCTTCTGCAATTCTGCATGTAGTCAGCTAATCACTGACTGAAAATACGCATAACTTTGTTTTATGCTCTTTTATATTTCATGGCATTATCCCTGTTAACATCTGTCAAGAAAGTTGCTATGGAAACCGAAGCATAACACCCTATATTATACACACAGATTTAATGTGTTGCTTTATATCCTTTCTAGTGGAGATTTTGTGCATATGTTCAGTTTTATATTACTCTCTATTTTATGTCTTAGTTTTCTTTTCAATAAAAGCAAAAGTTATTTGATATTCTAGTGCTCCACTGTTCTACAGAGGGAATTTCTTTAAGCTTTCAAAATTACTTTGGCAGTAGGGTTCAGAAAAAAAAGAGAATATAGAAAAAGACAGCTAAAGCAAATCATACTCTATTATACTCTTCCACGTATCTGGTATTTAAGGAATCTTTGAATATTAAAAAATTATAATAACTCAGAAAATATTTGGTTTATTAAGAAAACTATATCATTCAGAAAGGGATTGCAGTGTAGTTTAAGAGACAATCCTGAGGATTTTATTGAAAATATTATGTAGTGATGTAAGTAAGGATCAGGGTAACAACCTTTGATATCTTACTTTAAAAGAAGAACCAGTTTAAACAGTAAACAAATTAGATTTATCGAACAATCATTTAAAATTATTTAATTGGACACATTAAGTTATTTATTGAAAACATTATTGATCACTGAATTGAGCTGTTAATGGATTAGGTGTTAATGATGGGGGAACAGGGCTAGCAGAGGACAAAGCACAGCTGATATCCCACAAAGGACCCCCACCCAGGGTGGGAAATGTGTGACATTCCTCAGGAGGCTTCCAATAGTCTTCATGCCTGGCTAGAGAGAGAAGCAATCTTCACCTTGACAATGGCAAGGCCCCCACATCTCCTTAGCATATGAAAATTCTTTTGAAATCTCCCTTTTCCCTCTCTCCCCCAACTCCCAGGGATATAACCAGCCACCCCTCACAGGCCCGGGGCAGCTGCTCTTCCTGCCAGGATTCTTTCTTGGTCATCGGCTCCAGACCTCACCTGTATTCCAGAACTTCATCATTAACATTGCACTTTTCAGCATAGGTCAAAACTGCTGTGTCGTATCAACCAGGTTAGGTCCTTTTCAAAGATGAGAAACTGAAGTTGGGGAGATGGTCTAGATTGGATTACCCATCTGTCGAGTCACCAAGCATACTACACTATTTGTCGTACTGTTGTGCAGAGTATCTAAAATCAGCAATATTGCAATTTTGTTTCAAAAATATTAAATCATAATTGCTCGAATACTAACTCCTGATTTCATTTTAAAGATTTTATTTATTTATTCATGAGAGACACAGAGAGAGAGAGGGAGGCAGAGACACAGGCAGAGGGAGAAGGAGGATCCATGCAGAGAGCCTGATGTGGGACTCGATCCCAGGACCCCAGGATCACGCCCTGGGCCTAAGGCATGCACCAGACCTTTGAGCCACCCACACGTCCCCTAACTCCTGATTTAAGAAAAAAACTTTTGCTATTGTATTGCAGCTAAACTTTAGTTTAAACTGATTGATGCTTTAGTTTATTTTTCCTGAGTTTCATATCTATTTTTAAAATTTTCACTGAAGATTCAATTCCCATTCTTCAGGGCAGAAATTCTGTCTTCTATGCATGCATAAGACACACAGAGGCAATAAACTATACTTTTAACACTATGTTAAAAATCATGTAACTGCTGTGTGGGAGCAGAATCCAAGATGGCTTCCCAATGCTTGCCCCTTGGTATCTAGGACTTGCATCACTCCCTCACCTGGAGAGTAGTTCATGATGAAGTTCTGGAATACAGGTGAGGTCCAGAGCTGATGACCAAGAAGGAGTTCTTGAAGCGACTTTGGTGCATGATGGGGGTTTTATTAAAGCCTGGGGACAGCTCCAAGGGCAGGAAGAGCAGCTGCCCCAGGCCTGGGAGGTGTGGCTGGTTATGTCCCTGGGAGTTGGGAGGGGTTAAGGGGTAGGTTAAGTCTCTAAGGCATTTTGTAGGCGAGCTTTCTAGGACCTCGAGGGGGCTGGCTCTTGTTGAGAACAGGCCACTTAGTCCCGTCTAGTAAAACCTGAGTCATGAGCCCCTCCAGATGTGTATTGTGGGCCATGTGCTGGGAGGTGATGGCCAATGCAAACCGTGGGGGTTTAGAGACAAAGGGAAATTCCTAAAGGAATTTTTATGTGTTAAAGTAGACTCACAGGCTCCTGGGGGGTGGGCTAAGTTGGCCTTGCGCCCTGAGCACAGTCTGAGCAGCAAGGCAGTGGAGCCTGCAGAGGAAGTTACCTTCGTCTGCTTCCAGGATGTGTCAAGGTGCCCCCCGGCTGGGGCCTTGACCTCAGCTGGCCCTGCGGTCCCCCATCAGTTCAGACCTGTGAATATGAGAGCCTGTCACTCCCTGGATTAGGCTGTGCTGTATAAGACTCTGTTGGTACAGTTTGTGGGGCGGTTCTCCTGCCGACTGTAAAGAAGCAGCCGTGGGACTGTGACAATTGCTAGGACCCAAGAGTCAGGTCTGGAAGCTGAGCGTGGTCCTCAGGAACCTCAAGAACAGCTGCAACAGACTGAATACTTCCAACAACCTGAATGAGCTTGGAAGAGGACCCTTGGCCCCAGATGGAACACAGCCTAGGCCCCTATCTTGGTCACATCTTTGTTAGATGCTGAACAGAGAACCCAGCTACGGGGCGTGTGGAATTCTGACCTACAGATACCATGAGACAGGCAGTGCATTTGGTTTTAAGGTGCCAAATCTGTGATAATTTGTTACGCAGCAATAACAGACTAATAGGATCTGACTTCCTCTCCTATGTTCCTTTCACTTCTTTTCTGCCCTGATGCTGTAAGAGTAGCAGGAGGCCTTACATAAGATGAATCTCAAAAGGAGTCATCAAGACTATAATTGTAGTGGAGACACCGCAACCTGAGGCTGACTTCTGGTGCAGCAAAGTAGCAATCTGTAGATGCTGTTGACCTGTGCCTCGTGTACTCTCTTACACTTACAATTACTTGTGTGTTTTCTTGGTTCAGACATGTGTCTTAAACATTCTTGGAAGAGTTTTTTATTCCCAAGATTTCCTACTGAAAAGAAAACGTTCCCTATAAATGAATGATTTGATAAAATAATCCATTTGCCACTAATTAAACAGCTCTCTGATATATTTGTCTATTTTCTTGACCGTAATATGTTTTATCATGTTTGTTTCTAAAATCGGGATCCAATGCCTAAATTGACACCAAAAGAAACTTGCTTCCTGAAGGCGGAGGACCGAGTTGTTTTGGAGCTGTCAGTGCCTTGTGTGAACTTAGCCTTGTAGGTATTTTATGTTTATGTAGTTGTCAGTTTGTTTGACTTATCCCCATCATGATCACAAAACCCATTGCTTTATAAATGAAATAGATATCCATAACTGTTGTTTAAAATTACTTCATAAAAAAATAAAATTAGTTCATAAAGTCAGTGTTTTGAAGCAGCATTGATGCGAAAAGTTTTCGTCTATGTGGGAAGGTTACTTGTCATGGGCAATAGTTATTTTTGCTCATTATGTGTGGCCAGAATGTAGAGCCATGTCTAGTATGAACTGTGGAGTTGTGTCTTTGTGTCTTGAGGCAGAGTTGGGTCTCATGTTATAGCAAAAGGCAAAAGTCACATGTTGATAATATTACCTTTGAAAATTTGCCTAAGCCTGTCCTTGTTACATCAGATTGATGTTACTAAGGTTGAGTAATAATTAACTAGTTGTAAGGTGAACTCATTCTAAGTTCCTCCTTTAACCAAGCTTGTGTGGTTTTATCACCTTTGTATGACTATACATTTTAACTTCCCAACCAGTTCTTCATTGTAAATAGATTTCTGTATGCACAAAATCAAAGTAAGTTATAAAGGTTAAAAATAAAATATGAAAAATGTATATGAAATAAATTAAATCAAGATGATGCTCCAGGTCTCAGTATTGGTATCAGATGAGAAAGAATTCAGAGGAAAAAAAGGAAAACCATAAAAGTGAGGAAAGTGGCTATTTTCTTTTAGTAAGTGAGGATATCAAGCATAATGAAGTTTTAACAAAATAAAATCTTTACAAAGCAAGAACATCACAACTGATTAAAGAAAAGGGATTATAACTCAAGAAGAAGAAAGGGAAAAAAGAAACCACAATTGTTGAAGAAGACTTTAACGCTGTGTTTTTAAATGGAAGAAAGTAAAAGAAAAACAATCTAAGTAATGTAATTAATCACATTATTTTAAACATTTCTGTATGTCAAATTTAGAAACTAAAAAGGGGCTAAGTCTTAAATACTATTTATGTCATTTGGTGGTTCAGTTATAGGAAATAGAGACCACGCTAGCTATTTTAAGCATAAGACATTTGACACAGATAACTTAGTTCATACAAAATTTGGGAAGGCCGAAGAAGTCGGCTGTGGGGTGATCCGCAGGAATGATTCCCAGAATGAGACTGCCAAGTAGGTGTGTGAACTTGCAGCTACCTTTGCCACAGTCAGAAATGTGGGCAATCAGGTGAACACCACCCAACTGTCAAGTTCAAGAATGCACCGCTGGAGCTGTGATTCAGGAATCAGCAAACTGTTGCTGATGCCTCCACTCCAAGTGTTTTTGAAGTTAGTAACTGGGCAGTGGAGTGACCCCATCCTTGTCCTCATTTGCCAGCAACAAGAGAAGAAACCAGAAGTTGTCCCCTCTCTGCCACCCCCACACCCGGGGCAAATCTGCACCTTCCCAATCTCAAAGGATGGAGTGGGGCATCTTCATTGTAATCTAATTCACATCAATGTCCTGAATTGCCAGTTAACTTTGGAAATGTAGTTTTTAGTTTTGTAGCCTTTGTAGTACAAGATTCTTCTATTTCCCTAGAAGTAGACAGAATGGATGCTGAGTGCCAAATTCACGATGTCTACCTCATCCATGAGACAAACTGAAACTTTTAAAATAATGGGTATATATTTGGATGCAAATAATACATTTTTAATGTTAAAAAACTGAATCATGCAAATCATAGTCTCAGACCACGAATTAATAAAACTAGTAATCAATAATATGTATGTAAACAAAAACAAAGACTGGAATTAGAAATTATTATGCAATTCTTGGGTCAAGTATGAAATTGAATCTGCAGGATCCTTATAAAACAATGATAATGAAAAAAAAACAATGATAATGAAATTTCACATAATAACATTTTCAGAATGAGGCCAAAGGTGTAGTCGAAAACGTATCATATGTTTTCATTCTTATAAGATCTGAATTCCTGATCTTTGCCAATAAATTAAAAAATGAGATAGTTTTTAGATTTTAGATATCAAAGTTTCAGTTTTAAGAAACTATAATTCTTAGGGTCATCAAGGGTAGAGTGACAGTGATATACGCTTTTAGAAAAATTATCAGTTGGTACAAAATTTTAAAAGTTGGCAATGTGTATCAATATTCTTTAAAGTATGAATAAATTTTGATGCAGCGTTGCCATTTTGGAAACTTTATCCCAGGAAAGTGATGAGAACAAAGAACATAGAATAAGTTATTGAGTATAAAACTGTTTAGCAAAAATTTCCAGTTTTAGCAAGGGTTAGATAAAATATGGTACAACTTTAATTCAATGTTCTGTAACTATTAAGTGTTTAGGAAAATATTTAATGATGGGAAGATGTTCATTAAGTAGTATTTGGTAAAGAACAGTTTATTAAGTAACATGTACAACACAATCCAAATTTCCCTCTCTCTCTATATATATATCTACATATAGAAAATAATACTAGAAAGCTAAATGCAAATATATTAACAATTTTTAAATAGTGGTTGATATATCAGTCTAGATAGGTCACATTATGATTTGGAAACAAACAATACTAAAATCCCAGTGGCTTAATACACAACAGTTTATTTATTCATTCTCTCAAGGTCTGCTGAGGGTACAGGCAACTTTCCAGGGCAGCTGTCTTCCATGTGGGAGCTCAGAACCTCAGGCTAATTCAATCATGTGGCATGTCCATAACAAGTTCTTCTGGGATTGCTGCGGCAGTGAAGAAAATCTGCACGGTCCTATAGGTACATTTCTCCTTTGAGTTCATATTTCACCCATAAACAAGTATAAATAATGAACAGCCTAAGTATCTCAACCTAGAATCCAAAACTTCACTCACCCCACGGGGTTGTTCAACCATTCTAATGTGCCTAAAAATTAGCTTCCGGTTTGTTTCATTCCTTGCAAATAATGTGCTGGCTAATCTGGAATGTGCCATGTACTCCACCAAAGTCTCAAGTACCCCAGGTAAAATGAGAAGGAAATATTTATATCAAAGCCTTGATAAAAATTCTCAAATATCTCATCAATATATAACCGTGAGATGTGATCCATAGCTTATGCTTGTCTCTTAGACTTCAGACACATTCTGTTTTTTTCTTTAGATAATGCTTATAAATGTTAAATACAATGGATTCCGGAGTGATTTTATAGATGGAAATTATATATATTTTTCAGGTGACCTGCCTTTATTTTCCCCACTGGCTGCCATTGTTTTGTATTTGTTGTTCTCATAAGTTTTCCAGGGATTTTATGCACTCTAACTTTCAAGCAGTTTTTATTGCTCAAATTGATTGGGGGCAGGATAATATTTTAGTCATTCTCCTCACCTAGTGTATAAACCTTGTGTTAGCTCCTCTACATCCTGGATCATGGCCTATTCTGATGTGAAATGAGGTTGATTTTTACCTTAAAGGAGGGAACTTACTTCTAAGTAAGGACAGAATCATGACCTTTTATAAGAACTGGATTAATAGCAACTGGGCACCATAGTTAGAAAACCGTTGTAGTTGGCATATAAGCATAACAAATAATAGAAAATATCCTGACATTGAGCAACATCCCAAATTACTGGATTTACATTAGGAAGAAATCTTAGATCTTTACTTTCAGGTTATTCTATCTTCAATGTAAGAGTGATGTGGTAAAGCAGGGATTTCTAAAATGTGCTATATAACTCACTGCTAATTAAACTACTCATGACATAGGCTACATACAAGTGACTTATTCAGAACAGGTGAGATGGGATAAATGGTGGAAAAGAAAAAAAGCCAAAAATTTTGAAAAGAAAATTGTATATAGTATTAGATGTATAAGATATATGTGATTTCTTGATTCCTTCTGCATGTGGTTATAATCAAATCCAACTTTTCCTATTTCACATACAAAATGAAGTTGGGAATTGGGCTGGGAAGAGAATTTCAATTGGCTTTGACAGGTTGGAGTAATTTTCAACATGGCTTTGAGATAGTGGTTTTGCTTGGCTAATACATATTTTTCAATTTTGTCAATTGAGACAGAAACCCCAAACATTATAAAAGTGTTTGAATACTGGTTGTTTTTTGCCAGGAAGGCACATTGACTTTGGTGTACAATGTTAAGATCATGAATTTTGCTAAATACAATTGCAAACACATGTTCCATTGCAAAGCAGGCAATGAAGAACAAATTAAAAATAAACAACACAGAAATGAGTTTCACTAAGAAACACTGAATAACACCAAGGATATTTTTAAAAATTAAAATAGTACAATTACAACAACTACTTTCCGCATTGCTAAAATATTAAAGAAACATATTAGTTGTGCTGTTTCTATTTTTTATAATTGAATCAGAGATACCAAGTCATGAAAACTAGTATCTTAAAAATTCAGCACTTATTAGTGAAGACATTTTAAAAACATAAGAAACTAATTTCAGGACAATTTAAAAATCTTAATTATTAATAATGGTATTTTCTGAAATTTTCTTTTGGTCAGATTAGAATCATATGGATTTTGGACAAATAACATTACAAGACTCAAAGAATAAAAGCATAACTACAATGTGATCTCTAAAATAATGTATAAATAGAATAACTCTGAGTAGGAAAATAAGTGATATTTTAAAATTTCACAAGTAGAATTATATTTTATTCTCTACCCATGATTTCATCATGTTACTTTCTTCTTTCAAATAGTTGCAGAGATGTCCCATCATATTAAAATACGGAATGATGATTTATGGAATCCTTATTTGAAAATCTGTGGCCAACACAATGCTTCCTAACTCCTAATTTAGAATTTCAAATATTCTAGCTTTCTAATCTTTCAATTTGCTCAGATAATTTTCTACCATTACTGCAATAATACCTTCCCAAAATCATTCCTGTGGGACCAACTGGTGGTTAAACTCCAAACTCAGAACTCCAAGGATTTACCATTCCCCTTTTCTCAACTAATAAATAATAGAAATAATTTATTTATTCTTACATTCAATTTAAGTCTTTCTTTGAGATGCATATACCTGTTTGTACTTCTCTTACATTTGTCTTGGTCATGTAGATGTCTTAAATCATAAGTTCCTATAGGATAGGGACATGCTTATTTAATTTGCTTTTAACACAACTAACCGAATGCAATGAAAATATGTGAACTTAACACATGAATCTTGATGATGATGGTGATTATAATAATTTATGTTGTTTCTCTTTGGCTTTTCAGTGGCACTTACTAGTAATTCACTCTTGCTGACAGCTAAGTTTTGTGTATTTTTTGTGTACATTTTCATATTTCTTTCAGCAAAAATATTACATAAAGACATAATGCATAAAACTTAACTGCGGTATTCCTTTAACTTTATCCTTCTCCTCTGGCTCTTTTCCATTTTTCTGGCAGAATTATAGATGAGGCCAAATCTTTGGATTCTTTGCAATTTTCTCTGGATTTACAGCACAAGTCTGTTGATTATTCCATATCAGTCACTATTAATTTCAGACAAACATTAAAGAAATGGGAAAGGGGCACTTAAAAGAAATATGCTGTAGAACAATGCATGGTATTTCACTTCCCGCATTCTATCATAATCCATCATGGCCAAAACTTTGCCAGTCTGCCGGGTTCTCAGAGAATTATGGGGATTTTTTTTTCTGTGATTTTTCCCCTTTTTGCATAGTCAGGAAACTACAAACTATCCTTTTTTTTTGTTCCAAAGAGAAGACCAGTTATACTTGAGAAAAATAACTTACAGAGAGTCACATTTCAGTATAAATAACTACTAATAAATGCATTTGATAACATCAAGCCTTCTCATTGGAAAATCATGCCAATACTATTTATTAGTTGGCATCTGTAGGCTCTCCTGCATTGTCTCATATGGCTATCCCTAAACAGATTTAAATTTTTAAAAGTTGGTATCATGTTACACACATCTTTTATGTCCTTACTTCCCTACCTTCTAGAATATAATGGATTCCAATCATAAATATTAAAAAGTACATGTTAAAATAGAGTTAGTATTATTAGTATGGTATCCTTATACTTTAGCTTATGGAGTTAACCCCAGGTTTCAAACCAAAGTTAAATTATAAATTCCTAGAGAGAAAATCCTGCATGTCATGGATCTTTAATTGCATTTTCCTACATCAGTAATAGGTCTTGGGCAATTCGCTCTTTTATGTTTCCCTACCTCACTGTCATTTTCTGCATTCTTTCATTATTGAAATACAGTAGTTGCTCAACTTTGCATAGATCCACTGCACAATATCCTCTCCTGTGTGAAACAAAGGAGGCAAGTATGTTAAAGAGCTGTTAGCAGATGAAGTAGGTGTGGCAAAATCCATTAATTTAATTCATAGAACACTACCAGCGTTCACTCCGATCTTATTTATTTGTTGTTTGTACAATATAGAACATTATATCTGCCATAAATGCAAACTAGAGGACGTGTGCATGCTCTGAAAATAGAAGTAAGTCCTGTCAGCTTTGTATCAAAAGAAGATACTAAAAATGGATCTATATAAAACAGATATAACTCAAGAGATAGTGTTATCTTTGTTCATTTTGTATAGAGATAAACAGCCTGTACCTTTCAATATTTCCCCTGGTAACATGGTGCTACATCATAGCTAAATAATTTGAATTTTAATACTCACTTTGAGTCTTCAAGAATAACTTAAATAATTATAATTTATATTTCTTTAGTGATTTTAGGGTAGTTTTTCAGAGACATGACCATCTTTGAGGTCAAAGAGTTCATGAAATTTGACACAAAAACACTTACAAATACAAGCGATACCAAATCAACTGAACAAATCTAAGTGTGTTCCAACAACGGAGAAAGATTTACTGAAAGATGGCCCATCAACCCAATAAACTATTATATAATCATTTACGTGATAATTATGAGGACTATATAAAATAAAGAGTAACACTAACACTGTTAAGTAAAAAGGTGCTCATAGAGCTACACAGACATCTGATTGGTTACCAACATATTTCTTTAAAGATTTATTTATTTATTAGAGAGATTATGAGCCGGGGGAGAGACAGAAGAGCAGACAGACTTCCTGCTAGCACCAGGCTCAATCCAGGGCTTGAACTAGGACCTGAGCCAAAATCAAGAGTTGGGCACTCAACTGACTGAGCTACCCAGGCATCAATACCAATATTTTTTAAAAACATATTTGTCAACAAAGATTGGAATGAAACAACAGAAATGGAAAAACAATGGTAGATCATAGAGGCCATGTACACAGACTTAGAGCCAGGTTTCCTGGGTTTGGCTTTCAGATTTGGCACTTTTTATTTGCTTTGAGCAAATTATGAAACCCATGTATCTCAGTTTACTGATCTGATATACAAGGATGGATTCTCTTATCCATATCTTTGTTATAGGAATTAAATTGATATAGTGTACATACTATATATGTGTTGATATATTTACAAAAGAAATAGTCATATTATATTAATGAGATTAAAGGAATATTTTGTGTTTTCTCTAGGTAAAGTGAATTTTCGATTGCATCATGTGAGCTAACTGTATTTAAAAAGTTGAGGGATTGCATAAATATTTGGAAAGGATAATGAGTCAAATGAAATTATTTTGGATTCTGAAAAGAATGCAACTCAGCTATCTGGAAAACTCAACAAACAGATAGTTGTCTAAAACATCTGGATAGTCAAGACTGTACTATTCTTAATTATTTCACTCTTGTTTACAAATTTCCACCATTTTGTTCTCTAAATTTATTTATTTATTTATTATTTTAAATTTTTATTTATTTATGATAGTCACAGAGAGAGAGAGGCAGAGACATAGGCAGAGGGAGAAGCAGGCTCCATACACCGGGAGCCCGATGTGGGATTCAATCCCGGTTCTCCAGGATCGCGCCCTGGGCCAAAGGCAGGCGCTAAACCACTGGGCCACCCAGGGATCCCCTGTTCTCTAAATTTATTGTTAGTTATGTCATGTGTGTTTGGCCTTCACAGCCAAGTTGTATGTTTTTGTTTGTATTTGCTGATATTACTTAATATAATTTTCTTTTCACACAAATAGTGATAAATAACTAAGCCTTCTTGAACTTTGAAGATATTTTTGTGGGTCAAAACTTGCCTTCCTCATGGTGTGTCCATGTGCTTCTTTGGTGACTGTTTTGCTGCATTTCTTCAAGTCTCTGGTCTTCCTTTTGAGTTCTTCCTTTAGAGCCTCTCAGAAAACACTTTCTGGGGATCCAGGAATTCTTAATGGTTCAGGTATAGGATTCCTTTATGATTAATGCAGTCTTTGGAGACCAGAGGCTCCCCTGCTGCCATTGTTGTTGCAAGGAAATTCCAGATTAGTGATAGTCTCTACTTTATGCCTAAATAAGCCCCCATAGCTAACTTCAGTTATCTCCATCATTAATATCACCAATGTACCATAATGTAGACTTGTACTGAGTGCTGAAGATACCTTCAATCTACTTCAGGTAAAAGGTGTTGGCAGCAGGAACGGATGAATTCAGGCCAAGGACATCTCATTTCATGGGATGGTGACATCCTCTATTTGGCTGTTTTCTTTTAGGATATCTATCTCCTTCCAGTATGCCTGTGGAAAAACAGGCTCATGACTATTCTTGGGAGGGAATGACTATCTTGAGCAAGCTTGAGATGGGTAGAGTAGAACAAACTTTCCTTTGTTTGCCTTTTTGGGGTTAAATTCTCTATGACAAAAGGTATCACCTTGGCACTTGGTAGCGTCAGAAAGGCACTTGGAAAGCTGGAATGGTGATTTTAGGCCTATGGCTTAAAGTTCAGCCTAACTTATCAGCTAATTTAGAGTTCCATGTTGATATTTGGGATCAAAGACAGCAAGTGACAACAAGTCATTTTTTAAACTGGTGTTCTTATAATTTATATTTCACTTGGACTTGATATTTCAGGAAAATATTAAGGACTTTAGGATCTAATTCTCAAGCTTAGACACTCTTAGCATAAGGAAAATATTTTTCAGATTCATAGAAACTAATATATATAATATATAAATATATTATTAGTATTATATATTATATATATATTTGCTGATGTAGCAACGAAAACTGATTCTAAGTCACACTTGATTTTGAGTAATAGGAGATGTGCTGTAATTATCTGGATCCAAGAAAACTGGCCAAGACCTGATTTCTATGATTGAGCGTCATATTACTTATAATTGCATGGGAACATCATTGAAAGACTAATGATATAGATTATGCAGATCAAGTTCAATAGCAATGTCATATTTCAGATAATAATAGGCCAACATTTAAACACACTTTCTTTTATCTTTTTTTTTTAAAGATTTTATTTATTTATTTGAGAGAAAGAGAGAGAGAGAGAGAATGAGGGGAGGGGGGAATGGGCAGAAGGAGAGGGAGAAGTGGACTCCCTGCTGAATAGGGAGCAAGACATGGGGCTTGATTCCAGGACCCTGAGATCATGACCTGAGCTAAAGGCAGGTGCTTAACCGATTGAGACACCCAGGCATTTTTTTGTTTAAATGTGTACAGAACCCATTCCACAGTGCATGTGCTTACTTCAAGCCATCAGACTTTCACTGGCTTGAGGTAAGGACTTTCATGTGAAGTTGTGGTCAATGCTAAAATCAGAGAAGTGAGCTGAGATAAATGTTGAATGACAAGTCAGTATGTCATTGGTCAATGAAGTGATTCTGAATGGGTAACCAAAAATAAAGCATTAATAGATTTGTGGCCAAAATCCAGAAATAAGATTTGTAAGAATAAAAGTATCGGGTTGAATTCCAGAAGACTGAGGCATTTGTTTGAGACAGAAATTTTTAGCAGTTAGGGTTTTATGCTTGCTGAAGCATGGTCTGCAGGTGAGTGAGTCTTCCATATTTATAGGGCTATGGGAAGATGGGGCACCGTGATTCTTTAATTCTAGATTCTTTAATTGTAGGTTCTTCCAATTTCATTGATATCAGTGTGTGTGTGTTTATGTGTGTGTTAATGGTGTTTTGGTGCACAAGAGATAAGTCCTGTTCTCCTTCAGGGAAATAGTATACACTTGATATTTGCATTAATCTTTTATTAATTGATGTTACTTGAGTTCCATTTAGTACATTCATTTTTGCTATATTTAATGATGTTCTGCAGTTTCCAAAAGTGCTTACTGCCAAGATGTCGTTCACTGGAAAGTAATCCTAACAAAATCAGGAGAAAATACTTAGGACTTTGTTCCAAATCTATAGGTATAAACCTATAGTGGGTATTTTATTATACTGAAATTATTCTACCTAAAACTGATTTATTTTAATATACGGAATTATTCACCTTTTTCCTTAGGAAGAGAATAAACCATGGCTTAGTATGAGAATTAAGAAATGTCTATTTGAATATTATGTCTTCTTAACGAAAAAAAAAAACTTTCTTATATTTTTCCATCTCTTTGTTGAAGTTCTCATTGTGTTCATTGATTCTTCTTCCCAGTTCAGACTGGCATTGTTTTGTCCATTACTTTGAGCTCTTTATCATCTCCATTTCATTGTTTTCTTTCTGGGGTTGTATCTTGATCTTTCATTTGTAACATATTCTCCTGTTTCATTTTGCTTGACACTTTGTATTGGTTTATATATAGTAAATAAAACAACCACTTCTCTGAGTCTTGAAGGGTAGCCCCTGTAGGAGATGAACCTTGTCACTCAGTTCTGTCCCTGTCCTTTGTCATCTCTCACATCTTTATGTTTGTCCAAGCAGCCCCTTGTATTTTTAATAGCTCCCAGTAGTTGGGGATATATCAGTGTCCCTAAGGGGAGGATCTCTGCATCTAGATTCAGGCTGTTTGGAAGACCGATCTTAAAGCAATAGCTTTCAGAAGTATGCAAATATATACAGTCCAGTGGGACTGCAAGTCTTGCTGACTAGACAATTGGATCTTGTCCCCTAGGTGACAGTCACAAAAATTAGGCTCCAAATGAGTATTTCAGCTCTTCTCTGGGAGATATCAGTAAGCTGGAGCAAGGCAGAGGGATAGCTCCAAGATGGCATCTACAAGCTATGTTCCTTGAGAGCAGTTTTGTAATCCACTAGTTATATGCCAAACCTGAATGAAGCCTGTCTCCAGGGCAAAGCTCCAGAAGTCTCCTTCATAGAAAGATTAGAGGGTAGACCTCAGTCTGCTGTCTGCATAGTGCTGTGGGGATTGCAGCCTGCCAAGAACCAACTCTCCAATTGCCATAGTTCTTTGGGACCAAGGAATGCAAGCTGCCTTGGCCAGCAGAGCCAGATGATCAAGGAAATTTTCTAGGTGACAGCTGCAAAAACTGGGGCACTAGACATAAAAATCAGGGCACCAGTTGGGTAAAGCTTCCTTCCAAAAGGCACTGGTGCCCTGGAGTGAGGCAGAGGGAAAGGGTGAAGATAACACCTACCCTCTGAGATTCCTGGAAAGGATTATGGTCAGCCCCTAGATGTGTGTTTAATTAGAAGCCTAGGTTTCAGTCATGATAATTAGTTAAGAGACCTTCTTCACAGAAAAATAAAGCCCCTGGGTCTGTTTTATCCCTTGTTGTGCCTGAGTAGGGGTAGTTATAGCTATTTAATAATTCTTTTTCTACTGGTTACAGTCCCATGGAACACACAATTGTAAATCTCACAGACCACCAAAGCCAGGCAATGTAGAGGTGTCCCCTGGAGGTAGCCACAAAAATTAGGATGCCAGATTGAGGTATGAGTTCCTTTCTGGATGATTGTGATTATTATAGACCCATGTATCAGGAATACAAGATCTTCTGTCCTCCAGAGCCAGGGAGTCAAGAGGCATCCCTTGGGCAGCAGCTACAAAGATTGGGCACCGGACACAAATAAAAACTCTTCTGGGAGATACTGGTGCTCTCATCATGGCAAGAGGACAGCAAGATGGCATCTGCCAAACTCCATTCCCAGAAAGTGTTCCAATAGACTTATATGTGTATCTAAAGCATTCCTGCCCCAATACTTTAATGAAGGCACACCAGCCCCCTTCACTTTAAGTCTGCCCACTTTAAGTAGCCCATTGGCTACTTTGAGCTGGATTTTGTAGCAGGTAGTCTGAGTGTGTGGGCCTTTTAGAAGCTGTTTCCCAAGTCACTATAATCTTATAGGTCTAAGGAGAATGCGACCCATTGGTTTTCAAAGTAAGATGTTTTGAGTTCATCTCTCAGGCTCAAGTCCTAAAAGTTGAGGTGCCCATGTGGAATTTGAGCCCTTTTGTCCTCAGAGAGAAGCTCTGGGTTTTGAGTTTTGTTCGAGTGTGAGTTAGCACATCAGAGGTGGGATTTATGGCAGGATTGTTTCCCATCCTCTCCTATTCACTTTGATGTGGTTTTCTTTTCATGTACCTAATGTGTGGTCATCACTCAGCACACTTCTAGGCTTTTTCTAAGAGGAAATTGTTCCATATATATCTGTAAACTTAGTGTGCATTGTGGAAAAAGTTGAGTTCATGAACTTCCTACATCACCAGTTTGAACCAGAAGCAAACAGAAGGCAGCAAGCTGAAAAATATAGTAATAAAACTGAAAAATACGCTAAAGGGGTTCAATAGTAAACTAAGTTAAGCAAGAGAAAAGTCAACTTAAAGTCCACTCAAAAGACTGTGGAGCTCACCAATCGGGGTAAGAAAAAGAAAAGAATGGAAAAAATAATAAGATAGCTTAAGGAGTTTATGGGACAGCATCAAACCAACATTTATGTTATTGGGATCTCAGAAGAAAAGAGAGAAAGGGGCAGATATCTTGTTTGAGAAAATAATGGCTGAAAACTTCCCTAATCTGGGGGGAAGAAATAGATATCCAGATCCAGGAAGCCCAGAGTTAAACAAAACAAAACAAAACAAAAAAACCAAAGAGACTCACACCAAGGCATAATATAATTAAAATGTCAAAAGTTAAGGATAGAAAGAGAATCTTAAAAGTAGCAAGAAAAAATAAAAACAATTTATTACATACAAGGGGTCATCTCTTGTAAGCCTAGACGATTTTTCAGCAGAAATTTTATAGGTTAGAAGAAAGTGGCATGAAATCTTCAAAATGCTAAAAGAAAAAACTTCCAATCAAGAATACTCTACTATGTATTCAGTATTAAAGGAGAGAAAAAAAGAGTTTTCATGCAAGCAAAAGTTAAAGGAGCTCATCACTACCAAATCAGTCTTACAAGAAAGAGTAAAGGAATTTCTTTAAGCTGAGAATTCAGAGTGCTGTTAGTAATAAGAAAACATGAAAGAATAAGTTTCACTGGAAAAATAAATATAGTAAAGTTAGTGTATTAATCACATATAAGGCTATATGAAGATTAAAAAACAAAAGCAGTAAAAGCCACTATGATCATAATAATTAAGGGATACATAAGATAAAGATATGTAAAATGTGACATTAGAAACATAAAATGTGGGGCATAGTAAAATGTTGAGCTTTAGAATGGAATCACAGTTAAGTTTTCAGCTTAAAATAGACTTATAGTCATAAATTGTTATATGTAAGCCTCAGCCACAAAGCAAAAATCTACATATTTTTGTCCACAAAAGACAAGGAGAAAAGGATATAGGCATATCATCAAAGAAAGTAATCAAACCATGAGAGAGTAAGAGAAGAAAGAAGCAGAGAGGCGCTACAAAACCAGCCAGAAAACAACTAACAAAATGACAGTAAGTACCTACCTATCAATAACTGTTTTAAATGTGAATGAACTAAAATCTCCACTCAAAAGACAACAATGTGGTTTAATCAATTTAAACAAACAAACAAACACTTGTCCCTACATGCCTACAAGAGACGCACTTTTGATATAAAGACAACACAACTGAAAGTGAAGGGTTAGAAAGAGATATTCCATAAAAATAGAAGTGAAATGAAAGCTAAAAGCTATATTTATATCAGACAAAATAGACTTTAAAACAAAGATTGTATTAAGAGGCAAAGAAGGGCATTACATAATGATAAAGGGGTCAATCCAACAAGAATGTATAACATTTGTAGATATTCAGGCATCCAACATAGCAGCACCAAAATATGTAAAGCAAATATTAACATACCTAAAGAGAAAAATTGATGACAATGCAATAATAATAGGAGCATTTAGTACCCACTGACATCAATGGGTAGATCATCAGACAGAAAATCAAAGTGGGAACATCAGCCTAAATGACATGCTGGATCAGATGGACTTAATAGATGCATATAGAACATTCCATCCCAAAACACAAAATACCCATTCTTCTCAAGTACACAGGGAATATTTTCTAAGATAGATTATATGTTAAGCCACAAGAAAGTCTTAATAAACAAGATAATTGAAATCATATCAAGCATCTAGAATATAATTACACAAAGAAAACTGGAAAATTCACAAATATATAAAGATTAAACACATTGCTACAAACAACCAGTGGGTCAAAGAATAAATCAGAATAGAAATTTAAAAATATCTGGAGATAAGCAAAAGTGGATATGTCACTATTAAAATTTGTATGACCAGCAAAAGCATTTTGAAGAGGGAATCTCCTAGTGAAAAATGTCTACCTCAAGCAACAAGAAAAGTCTCTAATAAACAACCTGACTGCACCTCCAGAGAACAAACAAAGCTCAAAGTTGGTGAAAGTAAAGAAATAACAATGATTGGAGGAGAAATAAATGAAATAGAAACTAAAAAGACAAAGAAGATCAATGAAACAGAAATCTGGTTCTTTGAAAATAGAAACAAAATTGACAAGCTTAAGCTAGGCTCACCAAGAAAAAAAGAGAGGGTGCAAATATATTTATGTTTATCAAAAAATGAAAGAGGAAAAGTTACAACTGACATCAAAGAAATACAAAGGATCATAAGAAACCACTATGAACAATTATGTCACCAGACTGGGCAACCTAGTAGAAGTGTAAATATCTACAAACATTTAGCTTATCAAGACTGCATCATGATGAACAGAAAATATGAACAGACCAATTACAAAGAGATTGGGTCAGTAATCAAAAACCTCCCAACAAACAAGAGTTTAGGACCAGACTGCTTTACTGGCAAATTCTACCAAACATTCAAAGATAAGTTAATACCAATCCTCATTAAAATCTTCCAAAAAATAGAAGAGGAGAGAACTCTTCCACACTTATTTTATGAGGCTAGTATTACCACAATACCAAAACCAGACAAGAATGTGACAAGAAAAGAACACTATCCCTAATAAACACAGGTGCAAAAATCCTGAGCAAAATAGTAGCAAACAAAATTCAGCAATACATTAAAAGGATCATATACCATGATCAAGTGAAATTTATTCCAGTACTGCAAGGATGGGTCAACATTCCCAGATCAGTCAATATAATATACTACATTAACATAATAAAGAATATCTCTGTATCTTAGTAGATAGAGAAAAAACATTTGACAGAATTCAGCATCCATTTATGATAAAAACTGTCAACCAAATGAGTATAAAGGGAATGTACCTCAACATAATAAAGGTCATACAATTAGCCCACAGCTACCATCATACTCAAAGATGAGAAGCTGAAAGTCTTTCCTCTATGATCAGGAGCAAGACAAGTTGCCCACTCTTGCCACTTTTATTCAATATAGTATTAACAGAGCAATTAGGCAAAGTAAATAAATAAATGAAAATAAAAATAAAAGACAGGGATCCCTGGGTGGCACAGCGGTTTGGCGCCTGCCTTTGGCCCAGGGCGCAATCCTGGAGACCCGGGATGGAATCCCACGTCAGGCTCCCGGTGCATGGAGCCTGCTTCTCCCTCTGCCTGTGTCTCTGCCTCTCTCTCTCTCTGTGTGACTATCATAAATAAATAAAAAATTAAAAAAAAAAGAAAAATAAAAGACACCCAAATAGTAAAGGAAAAAGTAAAACTGTGACTGTTTGCAGATGACATGATATTTATATATAGAAAACCCTAAAGATTCCATCAAAAAACTGTTAGAATTGATAAATTCAGTGAAGTTGTAAGATACAAAATCAATATACAAAAATCTGTTGTGTTTCTGTACACTAATAATGAGCTATCAGAGGAGAAAATGAGAAAACTATCCATTTAAAACTGCATCAAAAAGAATAAAATACCTAAGAATAAATTTAACCAAGGAGGGGAAAGACCTATATATTGAAATCTAAATGACATTAATGAAATCAATTCAAGAAGACACAAGTAAATGGAAAGATATTCCATGCATGGATTGAAAGAATCAATAAAATGTCCATAACTACCCAAATCAATCTGCAGATTCAATGCAATTTCTACCAGATTCCAATGACATTTTCCACAGAACTAGAACAAACAATTCTAAAATTTCCATGGAATCACTAAAAACCATGAATAGTCAGAGTAACGCTGAGAAAGAATAAAACTGGAGACATCATGCTTCCTGATTTCAAACCTTATTACAAAGCTATAGTAATTAAAACAATATTGGCATAAAGGCACTTACTTAGATCAATAGGACAGAAATAAATCCTTGAATATATATGGTCAATTTATTTGTGTAGCAAAGGAGCCAATAATGTATATTGGGGAAGGAATAGTTTCTTCAATAAAAGGTTCTGGGAAAACTGGACAGCCACATGTAAAATAATGAAATACAACCATCATCTTAAACCATACACAAGAATAAACTCAACGTAGATTAAAGACTTGAATTGAGACCTGAAACCATAAAACTCCTGGAAGAAAACATAGGCAGTAAGCTTCATGTCATTGGTCTTGGTGATTTTTTTTTTTTATCTGACATGAAAAGAAAAGAAACAAAAGCAAAAATAAGTGGGACTGCATCATACTAACAAGGCTTCTGCACAGCAAAGGAGACCATCAACAAAGTGAAAAGGTAACTTACTGAAAGGAGTATTTGCAAATCTTATATCTGATAAGGGGCTAAGATCCAGAATTCATAAAAATCTCATACAACTCAATGGCAAAAAACCAATCTGTTTGAAAAATGGGTAGAACAGCTGAATAGACATTTTTTTCAGCTGACCAAAGTACATGAAAAGATGCTCAACTTCATTAATTAGCAGGGAGATGCAAATCAAAACCTAACTAAGCTATTCCCTCTCCCCTATTAAAACAGCTATTATCCAAAAAGATAAGTAATAACAAGAGTTGACAAGGATAAGGAGAAAGGGAATTCTTATGCACTGTTGGTGGAACTGTACATTGGTGATGCCTCTATGGAAAATACTGTGGAGCTTTTTGAAAAAATTAAGAGAACTACCATATGATTTAGCAATTTCACTGTTGAGTATTTATGTGGAGAAAATGAAAACATTAACTCGAAAAGAAAAAAAGGTACATGAACCCCCATGTTCATTGCAGCATTATTTACAATGGCCCAGATATGGAAACAACCAAATGTCCATTGGCAGATGAATGGATAAAGTATATACACACACACAATGGAATATTACTCAGCCATAAAAATGAATGAATTCTTGTCATTTACAATAACATGGATGGAGCTTGAGGGCATTATGCTAAAGTAAAATAAGTCCGACAGAGAAAGCCAAATATTATGTGATCTCTCTTATATATAGATCTAAAAAATAATAGTAAAAAACAATACCAAGCTCACAGGTACAGAGAATAGATTGGTAGTTTCCAGAGGCATGGGGTGGAGGATGGGAGAAATAGGCTCAGGGAGCCAAACAGTAAAAGAAAAAAAAAAAAAGAAAAAACAGACCAATGGTGTAGATATCTGGTTAATGTTAGTTCAGCTGCATTCAGTCTGTGTATGTTTTATAGTAAGTGCTAAAGAAGGAAAGAGTTTCTCATGTACTTTGTACTACACTGAATTGTAGCAAGATATATACAGAAAATTTATAAATCTCTGCACCTGATGACACTTTAAGAAAGGGAAAATATCAAAACATCTTTAACACTGACATGAAACACATATTTCCATCTTTGATTATTAAAAAAAATTGCGAAAGACATCTTCAGCAAAGTTATGTTTTTTAGTTACTTCTTCCTCTGTTACTGAAATTTCCTGCATCAAGCCAGCATAGTACTGTCATTTTCAGTACATTTTCAAGATCAAGCACCGAGGCAATGGGCAATGTTCTAATTTAGACATAGAAATAGAGAAGATTTTTAAGAATGTAGTAATTCAGCTTTATGGAAAACAGGAAAATGACTCAATAAAACCATCTGGTCACTAAAAAAAAAAAAAAAAAAGGGTATGCCACACTTATGTGTCCCTGCTGTGTGAATGGCCTAGCATGGTATGGGGCCTGCTTAAAATCACCACTAACAGCTGGTTACCATTCAGTTGCTATTGTTGGTGCCCAGTTATTTTCGGTTTGGCTTGGCACTGGCGGTGGCAAACATCTGCGAAGTGATGGCTCAATTTGTGGGTCCAGGTCTTTAGGATTTAAATGCCTCTGAATTTGAGGGTAATCTAGGCTTGTGTGGGAGCTTCTTCAAAGTTGACCTGAGTCCTTGAAGAAGGTTACAAGCTGTCATGGTTTCCTGGCTTTTACACAGGCTGGACCTTCCTTATGGGATGGTTGCTGCCCCTCCACGCTCCTCCAGTCCTGGTAGGGCTTGGCTGCCTACTCTAAGTAGCAGCAGGAGGGTATTATTAATAGCTTGGAGCAACTAGATAACTGCTTTCAATAGTTTCTAGATTTTTGCCACGTGAGGCCGTCTTTGGTGAGAATTATATTTGCATACATATGTGTGCATTCGGGGCTGTGAATCACAGACATTTGCTGTGCATTTAGCTCATGCTTCTACCAGGAATCAGCTAGACACTGGAAGTTGGCTTTGGAATTTGTTATATCTACTGCCAGGTCACAAGGTTGTGTTTGAAAGTTCAGAAGGCAAAAGGCCCAAATGGTAACGAAAGCGAGAAAAAATATCTACTCTGGTTGAAGAGCTGGTCAATCTAAAGTAATTATAGCTTCTTTTTTTATTCATATTTTTTCCCTATTTACAGTTCCTAGAAGTTAGAAAGCGCTTGCCTATATCCCACTGTCTCCCCATCCCCCCCACCACCTTTAAGACAAAGAAGTCATTTATTTTAGAAATCCAGTGGTCTTTAGTATCATTTCAATGCATGTTTGAGTTAATTTTAGAGTAGGAAGAGTAAATGAAATGCAATATTTACATTTTGCTAATTATCTTCTCTTGTTAGAAAGCTGCTATTTTGCAGAAAGAGAAATATGTTAAAAATGTATGTATTTTAACTATAAAAATCAATTGTCATAAATTGTATATATAGCAAATCACATGGGAAGTCTTTATTTCCTAATTTAAAAAAGCTGCCTCAAAGAAATGTTTCAGCACACAGAGGCACATGGGCCACTTGGCAGACAGCCTAATTGAAACCAAGGGCCCAGGAGAAGAGCTGAACTCTGCATCTGCCGTCCAGAACTGGCTGCACTACACTTTGAACCAGTGCTGATGGCTTTGTACACAAAGATCAAAATGAGTTTGTTTTATTCAGCTGGGTTGTGGAGGTGCACGTATTTTGGCTTCTGGATGCAATAAAGCATTGAGCTCTCAGATAAACAAACTATAAATCTAATCAAGCCTGGGCACAATGATAAGTAGATTGCTTGAAAGAGAGAGGTGGGGTTGTGGTGATGGTGGCAGGGGCTGGGGTGGGGGACGAGAGAGGGAGAAACTCAGAAGATAAAATGGTCCAATCCCATTTTATGCAGTGGAGTACTAAACATGAATCCTGAGGTGTTGCCAATTTTAACAACTATTTCATCTCCTTCTCTCTACCTCCCTCCTTCTTTTCTTGTCATGTGCAGTGAGATTTCGGATACATTCTCTATTAAAGAACTATCTTGGGAGCTACATCAGATTCCTTGAATGGAAGCAGGTGAATTGTTGTAAAATGTTTCTTCTTAAGTTGGAGTTTGAGGACTTTGAAATATTTCCCTGTTTCTCAAAGCAATATGGGCAGATAATATATAGTCCATGTGTTCCTTACCTGTGTGTAGGCTGTGTGTAGTCGTCAGTACCACTATCATGTAACCTTTATTTATCCCCTGTTATGTGCTTGGAAGTAAAACAAAAGAACGATGAATATTTCTTTTTAAACATGTTTAGATGCAACCGCTCCTAAGCATACTTGAATATTTCAGCTATGACGAAGAAATGGAAAGGTGTCATTGATTTATTCATGTGCGTTGGATGCTTTGGCCCACCGTACAACTTCAAATATTGTTGGAATCAATCCATTTCCTTACTTTACTAAGTACCTGCCAGATAAATCTCCAGATATGATAAAATATGTGTCCATTAGGAATGACTGAATTCCACAACTAGATTTCACCTGAAATCTGAATGATGAAGTTTTCATTTAAAGTGAATACCATAGGTTGACAGGTTTAAAAAGTACATTGCCCAAGAAATAAATAACAGTGATTTCAAAATTTCCTCCGGTAAAACAGGAATCCTGGCTCTGCAATAAAGGATAAATTTCTAGAGAGTGGACACCTATAATCTGAATCACTAAGTAGATATTTACAGTATAGTTAATTGATTTTCTTAAAAATATTTTTATTAAGATGTATAATAATAAGATACATAATTCACTGACCATAAAATTCTTGCTTTTCAAGTATATAATTCAAGTAATTTTTAGTATGTTCAAAAGTTGTCCAGCCATCATTTCTAATTCCAGAACTTTTAAAAAAAGATTTTATTTTTAAGTAATCTCTATGCTTAATGTAGGGCTCAAACTTGCAGCCTTGAGATCAAGAGTTGTGTGCCCTACCAACTGGACCAGCCAGGCACCCCTAATTCCAGAACATTTCCATCCCCTTAAAAAGAAGCACTGTACTCATTAGCAGTCCGTTGTGAAATTTATTGCTGGAAATTTCAGGGAACTAGAGCTTACTTTCTAACTTTTAATTTGAATAAAAGTTCATTTATAGTTCTGAAAAGTCAATTTTGATTACTTTTTGTATCTTCAATTTCTATGCTATTAAGATTTTTTTCTATAGATAACCAAAATATTTCAAATATGTGGTGAAATAAGGCAGAGTTTAGACAGTTCAGTACTGAAATGGGTAGCTTTTTGTATGAACTGCCTAAGTCCTTTAGCATCTCAAATTTTTCATCTTCTTGCAGATGAGCCAGGCAGGTTAATGAATTGAATTGGGTACTACATTGTCAAGAGTATTATGCTAGGAGTCATGTTTCTTATTAAAAATCTATATAAAAAAGTTCAATAATGATTATTATAATAATTTTAATAATAATAAGGAAGAATAGGAAGAAGAAAATGATGACAATGAGGAAAAATATGAATATAATTCCTTGATCATCCTTCTGTGTTCGGAATTTGTTCATCATGCTTCTAATTTAGCAACTCATTTATTTTCAGTACAATTCAAGTGCGTAAATAGCATAATGTAGTATTGAGTGTAACATGGTTTCAAGTAGCAAAAAGCAAACCTGTTTATCTACAGAAAAACAGTGAGTTCATTGGAAATGTATCTAGAGGCTCCAGACTCCATGGGAGTGCAAATGACCAGGCTTATCAATTAGAATAAACCAAGGAAATTACGGAAGACTGGGCAGCAGAAATATAGCAGTAGTTACACTGGAGAAACAATCTGATGCCATGCCACTGCCACTCTTGATGCTGTAATGAATATGACCTCCTTGTTTTCCTGATGTCTTTGCCTTAATTGCTTAAGACTCAACAACCAAGAAAGAACATTCAATTTACTGAACTTATATTAGGTGTCCACTCTGCAGAGAAAAAGGGAAGAACAAATCTGTTTGGCATCTGTGATAGTTAATTTTATGCATCAACTTGGCAGAGCTATAGTGCCCTGATATTTGGTCAAATGTTATTCTGGATATTTCTTTGAAAGTTTTTTTGGCTGAAGTTAACATTTAAATCAGTAAACTTTGAATAAAGCACATTATTCTCCATAGTGTAGATGGGCCTTAACCAGTTAATTGAAGGCCTTACTGGAATGACGACTGAACCCCTCCCAGCAAGAAGGAATCATGCTAGGAGACTGTCTTTGGACTTGAACTGATTTTTTCCCTGAGTCTTCAGCTTGCTGGCCTACCCTATTAGATTTTGTACTCATAAAACCATACAATAATAGGAACCAATTCCTTAAAATAATCTCTTCTTTTTCATACACACACACACACACACACACACACACACACACACCTCTATTGGTTCTATTTGTCTCTGGAGGACTCTAACATGGCTTATTTTGTAGGAGGTGGCTAAAACATTCCTACAAAATGTAGGATTACCCAAATAATAATAAAATAAATTTGGATTACTAATAGGAAGAAAGGGCCTCAGTGATGAACACTCAAAAAGCAAGAAATGTCCATTACACATAATAATATATGAAGATAGTATCTAACTCCTGAGGGAGAAGAACTCAGAGATAAGAGGTTAATCTGGAAATAAGTCACGGGAAAATGTTTTCTAAAGGAAGAGAGACATGAAGAAGCAGAAGGGAAAAGATAGTCTCAGTCAAGGGAATAAAGATGGGCATGTAAATCTTCTATTGAGGTAGCAATACAATATTATATGGAGAAAATGCTGTTCTAGGTCTTTGAAT
Source organism: Canis aureus (assembly GCF_053574225.1). Lineage (NCBI taxonomy): Eukaryota > Metazoa > Chordata > Mammalia > Carnivora > Canidae > Canis > Canis aureus. The sequence goes on along the minus strand of NC_135611.1, from coordinate 66,267,066 downwards.
AGCCTGGAAGCCTCCACTTTTCACCTGTCAGTTGCCAAGTCCCATATAAGAACTGCATCTACTCAGAAATCTTCATACTATTAAGTCCAAGCCACATGGAGAGGCCCCAAAGAGAGGGCGAGAGACATAAGACACACAAGGAGCAGCTAGGTGAAAACATGTAACCAAAGACATTTTCTAAGAAGTATATTCTCCAGGAGCACATGGGTGGCTCAGTTGGTTGGGTGTCTGACTCTTGATTTCACATCAAGTCATGATCTCAGGGTTGTGGGATTGAGCCCCACGTCTGGCTCCATGCTCAGCATCAAGTCTGCTGGAGATTCTCTCCCTCTGCCCCTCCTCCTCTTCTTTCTCTCTCTCTAAAATAAATAAATAAAATCCTTTTTTTTTTTTTTTTAAGTGTGTTCTCCAGCTACCCTAACTGTCCAAGCTGAAGTCCAGAAGGTCAAAGATGAAACATCAAGCAGAGCCCTTCTTGGGTACCCGAGCTTCAGATTATAAGCAAAGGGAAGTGGTTGTTTTATGTCACTATGTAGTTTTGGGGGTAGTTTGTCAATGTAAGATTCCTGTCACATATGCCATTCATTTGACGTCATACTCTAAAATATTGGAGATAAACAAATTCAGGGGAACAGATGAGATGCCTGAGGGTAAAGTTTAGAGAATACAAAAGCCAAGGACTGAGGTTTAGAGATACCAGTATTAATGGTCAAGGGTAAAATATCTCAGATGTTGAGAGGGCAACAAAATGGTCAGAGAAATCAGAATTAAACTTGGAGACACATTGCCACTGAAGGGCAAGATATTAAAAGGAATAGTTAGGGACAATATTTATGCATCAGAAAGAGCACAGTCCAATGAAGACAATTCATTTTGTTGAAATTAAAATTGGTTTTGTATAGCGAAGTTTTATTATAGTAAATAGTGACACTAAAATTGAAGCAAGAATGAAATTTGATTTGGGTATATGTTTAACAGTATAATGGTATGTTACACTAGTAACAACTATATGTGAGCCCTCTTAATAACAAAAGAAAGAAAAATCTAATATATATTTTATTAATAGAAATTTATTTTATAAATGATAAAATTTGTAAATGAAACAAATTTATTTTATAAGTTATAATAAAATATATGTATAACTTTACATATACATATATATGTTTTATATATATGTATAAATTTATCTGATAAATTTAAATTTATAGAACTTATAAAGAAAACATACAAGAAGAATAAGACTATTTTAAAGAAAATAAAAATTTGAAACTTGGACGTATGGTTCAAATTAATGGCTACTATCTTGTATCATTAGCCCATTTATTTGAATAGTTTGCTTTGATTACATAGTATTGAAGTGTTCTCTTCACGTATCCAGTGTTATAAAATTAGATATGCATAGATCTGAGCACCAGGTCTAAAAAGACCAATGCAAAGTCATAAACTTTCTGGTGAATGCCGCATTTGAAAGAAATTCAAAGTATACATAGATAGCAGAAGAAGCTTTATACCAAAATCTGCATTAAAATGATTTAACCTAGGGGCCCAGATTAGTATCACAGGTTCTCCAGTGTGTTAAAATATGCTATGTATTATATTAAGCATATTTGCTGTTTTAAAAATTATCAAAATAAGTTTAGAAATTATATTTCTATCAAACATTTGTGTGACAGAGCGCCTGGGTGGCTCAGGTGGTTAAGCATCTGCCTTCGGCTCAGGTCATGATCCCAGGGTCCTGGGATCAAGCCCCGCATCAGTTCCCTGCTCAGAGGGGAGTCTGCTTCTCCCTCTCCCTCTGCCCATCCCCCCACCACCTTGTTCATGCTTGCTCTGTCACTCTCTCAAATAAATAAATAAAATCTTAAAAAAACACACACACACACATTTGTGTGACTGTTGAAGTTTCCCCATAGGCTGCTATGTTGAGATTAAACAAAGGGAAATGTTCAAGGCACCTGGCTTTCAGCAAAACTATTTTGGATATAAAGCAAATTCATCTGAATATAAAAATTATATTCTCCATGCTGTATCTGTTCTTGTTTTATCTTTAATTACTTGTGGTTTCACCAAATTTTAAATTAAGGTATTATTTAATTGTTTTATAAAACTTCTCATGAAAATTGGGTACTTTCTTTCTGTATCATCTGCTTTCTAGAACTTTTTGACCCTTCTTGGAAAAAGATTTTGATAGCCAGCTGTATGGCTCACTAAATTCTGCTCGATACCATGCAAGGACAATGGGATAGTCTTTCAGTTTGCTTATATTATTAGCTATTATGTCAGTATTAAAGATATCAGAAGGCATTTTAACCTCATAGATGAGGCAGACAGTAGCTAAATAAGTACTGTGGCACCTGTTTGTCTCAATCAGGACTTTTGGCGTATCATTAGCAAAGAAGCATGTTGTGGCTTGAGTGGAGGTTCGGTCATCCCTACTTCAAGGTTGGAATTGCCCTAACTGTGCTAATAGCTATGTAATATGGACACCTCTGTTTTGGATACAAGAGGAAGAGAGATGTTCTGATGCTACAGTTTGTGAAATGTAACACCATTATCAGATTCTTTTATTAAGTGCAGTTGTTCACACCTAACTACACATTTATTATCTTACATTGTTATCTCAAGATATTTACTCTTTAATGGAACCTTAATAACTTTATATGAGTTGTCTTGTCTCACCTATTTGACTGTAAGCTCTTTGAAGACAATGGGAAATTACTCATAATTTCTGTTGCTGCTCTGTACATTTTAGTTTTAGGCACAGACTAGAAACACAATAGAGGTTAATTAATTAATGTTTGTTGAGCTCCTATATCAATGCCAGGGGCTACACTAAGTGTTATGTGCACAATAGTGGTATAACATAGGTTCTACCCCCCTTAATAAGTTGAAAAAGTAAAAAGGATGTGCATATTATATATGTGTGTGTGTGTGTATGTATATATACTTCCTTAAATTCCAAACTTGTAATATTATTAATTTTATTATAGATAATCTAGTGTTTTTTGTTAATTTACCAAAGAACATTCAGTATTAATAGCATTATAAAAATATAGAGCATATCTTTTTATTAGGAAGATTTAAAAAAAAAGATTTTCATTTATTTCTATTATTACTTTTTATTTATTTATTATTATTATTTTTTTATATTATTACTTTTTAGCCTAGGTGTAACAACTTAGGAAGACATTTGTGAAAACTCTTTATGTTTTAGTTCTTTTTCCTCTTTTGCTGAAATAAAGTTGACACACAATGTTATACTAGTTTCTGGTATCCATCCTAGTGATTCCACAAGTCTGTTCATTACCCTGTGCTCACCAGGAGTGTGGCTACCATCTGCTACCATAGGCTACTGCAGTACCATTGACTATCGTCCCTCCATTGCTGTATATTTTATTCCCATGACCTATCCCCTTCCATAACTGGAAGCCGTATCTCTCACTCTCCTTCACCCATTTTGCCAATCCCACCCCCTACCCTGTCAACGATGAGTTTGTTTTCTGTATTTATGGGTTTGATTCTGCTTTTGTTTGTTTACTTATTTGTTTTTTAGATTTCACACATAAGTGAAATCATCTGGTATTCGTCTTTATCTCTCTGACTTATTTTACTTAAAATAAAACCCTCTAAGTTCATTCATGTTGTCACAAATGGTAGAATCTTGTTCTTTTTCATGGCTGAGTAATTTTCTGCTGCAAATGTCTATATCTGTATCTATCGCATCGTTATCCATCATCTATGGATGGACACTATGGATGCTTGGGTTGCTTGTGTATCTTGGCTGTTGTGAATAAAGCTGTACTGGATGTAGGATTGTGTGCATCTTTCTGAATTAGCGTTTTTGTTTTCCTTGGGGAAACACTCAGTAGTGGAACTACTAGATCGTAGGGTAACTCTATTTTTAACATTTTGAGGAAACTCCATGCTGTTTTCCACAGTGGCTGCACCAATTAACATTTTTGCCAACAGTGCATGAAGGTTCTTTTTTCTCCACATTCTCTTCAATACTTATTATTGCTTGTGTTTTTGATTTTAGCTATTTTGACAGGTGTAAGGTGATATCTCATTGTGGTTTTGATTTGCATTTTCCCGATGATTAGTGATGTTGAGCATCTTTTCATGTGTCTGTTGGCCATCTGTATTACAAAGAGAAAGGTATATTCATGCCTTCTGCCTATATTTAATTAGATTATTTGTGTGTGTGTGTGTGTGTGTGTGTGTGTGTGCGTTGAGTTATATAAGTTCTTTGTATATTTTGGATATTAGCTCCTTGTCAGATATAGCATTTGCAGATATCCTCTTTAATTCAGTAGGTTGCCTTTTTTTTTGTTGATGGTTTCCTTCACTGTGCAAAGATTTTTATTTTGGTGTAGTCTCAATAGTTTATTTTTGCTTTTATTTCCCTTGCCTCAGGAGATATAGCTAGAAAAATGTTGTTCTGGCTGATGTGAGAGAAATTACTGCTTATGTTTTCCCCTAAAAGTTTTATGGTTTTATGTCTCACATTAATCCATTTTGAGTTTATTTTTGTGTATGGTGTAAGAAAGTGATCCAGTTTCATTCTTTTGCATGTAGCTGTCCAATTTTTCCAGCTTTCTGTCTTAGTTTTTAATTATGTTCTCAGTGTGTTGAAGCCTGTTGAAGTTTTGTGTTTTCTAAGAAAACTAGTTAGAAAATGGTTCATGTTGGTTATTTCTCTTTGTTATGCTTTATAAATGGAAAATAATTTAAAATAAACTTTAATGCTCCTGAAGGGTTTTGTTTCAAATTGAAACTTAATTTAAAATCTGGATAACTTGAGTCCCTTGGATTCTGAGTCTTCCTTTAGGCCTCTATATTGGTAGTATCTCTTCTTAACATAGGCTCTGGCCCACGATTTCCCACTGGTCAACATGGACCAAAGATTGTTAGTTAAGGTCAGTTGGAAAGTAAAGGAAGAGAGAGTTAAAACTTGGGAGGTATGGTAAAATAAAGTTGGAGTGCATGGGGACCCTTATGTTTTTTCCTTCCTTTTATTTCTTAGAACCTCTCAGCTTCATGCATGAAATGGAGGGTCTTCTCGGGTTAAACTCTGAACTTCTAAAAAATGGTAAACCCCCTTCAACATGAAACCAATTGGAGAATATTGGTGGATTTGTCAAAATACTTGAATATAGAGTATTTGGAAAGAAGGACAATTTAACTTCTTATGATGGTAAACTTGTATAGTCAAATACTAGATAAATGGCTTACTATTGGCAACTGTGATAGCCTCGGCAGGACTTAGCCCTGCCTTGGTTGTACTCTGACTATTCAGAAGGCGTTATAGGCTTCAGAGAGCTATGGTAGGGTGTGGAATGGATTAATGTGAGTTCCTGCTGCTGGCATCTGAATTACTGCAGTTGTGAGTTCTTTGGTCTAAAACCCTGAAATATCTGGAATCTGAAGTGATGCTAGTGTAAGATAAAGAAAAGGAGGCAAAGAGATAATTATTATACTGATTTTCACTAGTGAATATTGATTTAGCGAAGTATTTTGACTTTTTTTAATGGGAGTTTTTCCTTATAGTGAAAATATATATGAATTAATTGTGACTTGGATATGTAAAAAGTTGTAGGGGCTTATCGGTGGAATTTAAATTTCATAATGCAGTAGAGCCATTTTATAAAAGTGATATCAATTGTTAGTCTTATAAGGGATATTGAATAAAGAGATAATAGTGAGAGAAATTTATTTTAAACAAAATCCAAGATAGCTGAGGAATGTCAATTTAACAAATAATTTTTGTCCTCAAAGTCATAAATAGCAAATATGATTGTTAGCTTGGGTTACATTGTACTATGATATCTCAGTGAAAAGTGTTACAATATTTTAGTATCTATATTTTTGGTGAGGATTATTGATGGATATTTTTCTTTTCTTCTGGATTGTTTATAATAGTATAGATTCAGTCATTATATTTATCAAAAAAGGCAAATAAATTGACCTTAACTGTTACATGTGGATCTAAATTTGCAAACCAATAATACAAATGCCAAAAATATCCCATTTTCTATAAAGAAAGTCAAGATTAAGTTTACAAAAAGACAGATAATTCATTCCTCTGGAGTTGTCTTTCCCTGCTCAAAAGATCTTTTTCATGCTTAGAAAACTGTCGACATTTTTTAAATGAGGACTTCATGCTTCAAACTTCAAGTCAGAAATTCCCACTTAGGGACTTGAGCTGGAAGACAGGGAAGATGGTGGCAAAGTAGGAGGACCCTAGGTTCATCTTGTCCCATGAATAGAACTAGAAAACTATCAAGTCATCCTAAATACCCCAGAAATCAACCTGAAGACTGAGAGAACAAATTCCATAATTAATGAGAGAGAAGAAGCCACATCATGGGAAATGCAGAGACATGGTTAAAAGGAGATACTGGTTGCAGATGCTGTGAAATATGGAGAGAGCTGTGGTCCCAGAGAAGGGCAAGAGAGAGGGGGAGAGAGAGAGGAGCACATAAGGGAACTCACAAGTTAAACACTTTCCCAAAGCCATTGGCTTGGAAAATGAGAGGGGCTGAATTTTGTGAGTTCTTGCCAACAGCAGGACTTAAACTTAAAGCCTGGAGTTTTAAAAGTCAGTGAACTTGGCTGGGATGGAACCTGGAGTGCACTGCTCTACTCCTAGAGAGAAGGTAGTCAAACAACCTGGGAAAGAGGACTTGGAAACAGAGATGTGATCTAAAGAACGAATGCCTGGGCACACAAGGGGGAGATTATTCTCTTCTCTTCTCTGAGCACATCCCAGAGAGGTAGTGTTCACAGAGAGATGCCTCTCAGAAAACAAAGGGGCTAGCTGGTACTATCCCCCCTCCCCACCTCTGCACCCCCAGCTAGCATAAACGTAGAGCTAACTGGGGGAAGCAACAAGCACTGACAATGACTGCCTAACTTGCTTATAACAAGCCCACACCCCTGTCCTCTGTCAGAAATGCCCTTTTTAGTCAAGTTTGTCTCAGTCCCAATGTGGTGGGGTAGGGACCCAGAAGACCAGCACAGACCCCTGCTCTCACCATGTCTCCTAGCCAGCAGGCTCTGCAGGTCTCTTCTAGTGAAAGTGGTGTCAAGTTTCATATCACAAACTGACCAGAACATGCCTTGTTAAAACTCACCACATTCAGGCTGGGAATCAAACACTGCTTATAGCAGGCAAGAAGAGCCTTTGCAGACAACTGGCTTGAAAGATAGAACAACCAAAACACAAGAGCACAGAGCATGCAGCACACCAGAGACGCTCCCTGAAGTGCCAGGCCCTCGGTACCACATGGCCTCTTCTTCATAAGGCCATTATTTTCAGGAGTAGGAGATATAACTGCCTTTTTTAACAACAAAGAAGAAGGCAGAGACTCAGACAAACTGCCAAGACAGAGGAATTTATCCCAGATGAAAGAACAAGATAAGGCCTCAGCCAGAGATCTAAGTGAAACAGCTATAAGTAACATGCCTGATGGAGCATTTAAAGCAACAATCATAAGGATACTCACTGGGCTTGAGAAAAGAATAGAAGACATCAGTGAGACCCTTATCACAGAGATAAAAAGAGTTAAAGAATCAGAGATGAAGAATACAATAAATGAGATTGCAAGCAGGCTTGACTCAATGAACACCAGACTGGAAGAAGCAGAGGAATGAATTAGTAAACTAGAAGACAAGATAATGGAAAATAATGAAGCTGAACAAAAGTGAAAGAATTATGCAATATGAGAATAGTTTTAGGGAAATCAGTGACTCCATCAAATGTAATAACATTTGTATTATAGGAGTCCTAGAAGAGGAGAGAGGAAAAGGAGCAGATAATTTATTTGAAGAAACAATAGCTAAAAACTTCCCTAATCTGGGGGAGGAAACAGACATCCATATCCAGCAGACACAGAGAACTCCGACTGATAATCAACAAAAGCAGGCCAACAGCAAGACATATTGTAGTTAAATTTGCAAAACACAGTGATAAAGGAAAAATCTGAAAAGCAGCAAGACAAAAGAAGTCCTTAACTTACAAGGGAAGAGCCATAAAGCTAGCTAGAGACTTCTCAACAGAAACTTGGCAAGTTAGAAGAGAGTGGCATGATATATTCAAAGTGCTGAATGGGAAAAATCTATGGACAAGAATACACTATCCAGCAAGGCTATCATTCAGAATAGAAGGAGAGATAAAGAGTTCCCCAGACAAATAAAAACTAAAGAAGTTCATGACCACTAAACCAGTCCTGAAAGAAATATTAAAGGGGACTCTTGGACTGTAAAGGAGAGACCAAAAATAACAAAGACAAGAAAAGAACAGAAAAAAATCTCCAGAAACAATGACAAAACAAGTAATAAAATGGCAATAAATACACATCTATCAGTAATTACTTTGAGAGGTACCTGGGTGGCTCAGGCAGTTAAGCATCCAATTCTTGATTTTGGCTCAGGTCATGATCTCAGGGTTGTGAGATCAAGCCTCACATCAGGCTCTGTGCTCATTGCAGAGTCTGCTTGTCCTCTCTCTTCTCTTCCATGTGCGCATACTCTCTCTCTCTCTTTCTTTCTCTCTAAAATAAATAAAATCTTAAAAAAAATTACTTTGGATATAAATATACTAAATGCTCCAATCAGAAGACAACGGGTATCAGAACAGATTTAAAAAAAAAAAAGACCCATCTATATGCTGCCTAGAAGAGACTCATTTTAGACCTAAAGTCACCTGCAGATTGAAAGTGAGGGGATGGAGAAACATTTATCACAAAAATGGATGTCAAAAGAAAGCCAGAGTAACAATACTTATATAAGAAAAAACTAGGCTTTAAAACAAAGATTATAACAGAAAAAAGGGTGCTATATCATAGTAAAGGGGACAATCAAATGACATAACATTTATAAATATTTATGCACCCGAATATATAAAATGATTGATAGCAAACACAAAAGAACTAATTGATAATAATATAATAATAGTAGGGAAGTTTAACACCCCACTTACATCTGTGGACAGATAATCTAAACAGAAAATAGGGATCCCTGGGTGGCGCAGCGGTTTGGCGCCTGCCTCTGGCCCAGGGCGCGATCCTGGAGACCCGGGATTGAATCCCACATCGGGCTCCCGGTACATGGAGCCTGCTTCTCCCTCTGCCTGTGTCTCTGCCTCTCTCTCTCTCTGTAACTATCATAAATAAATAAAAATTTAAAAAAAAAAAAGAAAATAAACAAGGAAGCAATGGCTTTGAGGACACAGTGGACCCGATGGACTTAACAGATATATTCAGAACATTCTGTCCTAAAACAGCAGAATATGTAGTCATTTCAAGGGCACGTGGACATTCTCCAGAATAGATCGCATGCTGGGTCACAAACCAGGCTTCAGCAGATACAGAATGATTGAGATCCTACCATGCACCTTTTCTGACCACAACTCTATGAAACTAGAAATCAACTGTAAGAAAAAATTTGGAAAGACCGCAAATACATGGTGGTTAAACAAAATGCCACTAAATGATGACTGGTTCAACCAGGATATCAGAGAAGAAATTTAAAAAAAAATACGTGGAAATAAATGAAAATGAAAACACAACAGTTCAAAACCTTTGGGATGCAGCAAAATGGTCCTAAAAGAGAAGGATATAAGCAATGCAAGCCTACCTTAAGAGCTCGAAAAATCTCAAACAACCTAATCTTACATGTTAAAGAGCTAGAAAAAGAACAAATGAAGCCTGAAGCCAGCAGAAGGAAGAAAATGATAAAGATTAGAGCAGAAAGAAATGAGAAACTAAAACAAAACAAACAAAACAAAAAAACAATAGAGCTGATAAATGAAACCAGGAGCTAGTTCTTTGAAAAAAATAATAAAATTGATAAACCTCTAGCCAGACTTATCAAAAAGAAAAGAGAAAGGATCCAAATAATAAAATCACAAATGAGAGAGGAGAAATTATAAGCATTATCACTGAAATACAAATAATTACAAGCAAATATTGTGAAAAACTATGTGACAACAAATTGGACAAACCTGGAAGAAGTAAATTCCTAGAAACATAAAACTACTAAACTGAAACAGGAAGAAATAGAAAACTTGAACAGATCAATAATCAGCAAAGAAATTGAATCAGTAATCAAGAAACTTCCAACACACAAAAGTCCAGGGCCAGATGGCTTCATAGGCAAATTCTACCAAACATTTAAAGAGTTAATACTTATTCTTCTCAAACTATTCAAAAAAAAAAAAAAAATAGAAAAGAAAGGAAAGCTTTGAAACTCAATTTTTGAGGCTAACATTATTCTGATACCATAAACAGATAAAGATTTCACTAAAAAAGAGAATTACAGACCAATATCCCTGATGATCATGGACACAAAAATTCTCAGTAAAATACTAGCAAACTAAATCCAAGGATACATTAAAAAAATCACTCATAACTACAAATGGGATTTATTCCTTGGTTACAAGTGTAGTTCAATATTTGCGAATCAATGTGATATACCATATTTATCTTAAAAAGGAAAAGAAATATATGATCATCTCAATAGATGCAGAAAAAGCATTTGACAAAGTACAACATCCATTCATGATGTCTCAACATGAAGTCTCAACAAAGTAGGTTTATAGAGAATATACCTCAACATAATAAAGGTCATCTATGAAAAACCAATAGCTAACATCATCCTGAAAGGGAAGTAAATGAGAGCTTTTTCTTTATAGTCAGGAACATGACAGGAACGTCCATTCTCACTACTAACTAATTATAGTACTGAAAGCCACAATATCAGACCACAAAAAGAAATAAAAGGCATCCAAATCAGTAAGGAAGAAGTAAAACTTTCACTATTTGTAGATGACAGGATACTCAATATTGAAAACCTAAGAGATTCCACCAAAAAATTGCTAGAACTGATGCATGAATTCAGTAAAGTTGCAGGATACAAAATCAACATTCAGAAATCTGTTGCGTTTCTATTCACCAACAATGAAGCAGCAGAAAGAGAAATCAAGGAATGGATTCCATTTACAGTTGCACCAAAAATAATAAGAGACCTGGACTAAACCCACCCGAAGAGGTAAAAGATCTGTACTCTGAGAACTATAAAACACTGATGAAAGAAACTGAAGAGGACACAAAGCAATGGAAGACATCCCATGCTCATGGATCGGGAAAACAGATATTGTTAAATATCTATACTACCCAAAGCAATATACACATTTATTATAATCCCTATCAAAATACCAATGACATTTTTCATAGAGCTGGAACAAATAGTCCTAAAATTTGTATGGAACCATGAAAGACCTCGAGTAGCCAAAGCAACCTTGAGAAAGCAAGCAAAGCTGGAGGCATCATGATTTTGGGCTTCAAGTTAAATTACAAAGATGTAGTCATCATCACAGTATAGTACTGGCAGCAAAATAGACACAGAGATCAGTGGAACAGAGTAGGAAATCCAGAAATGAATCCATAACTTTATGGTCAAGTAATCTTTGACAAAAAAGAAAGAATATCCAATAGGAAAAAGTCTCTTCAACAAATGATGCTGTGAAAACTGAATAGCAACATGCAAAAAAAAAAAAAAAAAAAAAAAGAAAGAAACTGAACAACCTTCTGACACCATACAGAAAAATAAATTTAAAATGGATTAAAGACCTGAATGTGAGACCTAACCATAAAAATCCTAGAGGAGAACATAGGCAGCAACCTCTTTGACCCAGGTGGTAGCAGCTTCTTTCTGGGTATGTCTTGTGAGTCAAGGAAAACAAAAGCAAAAATAAACTGTTGAGATTTCATCAAAATAAAAATCTCACAGTGAAGGAAAAAATCAATAAAAAAAGGCAACCTATGGAATGGGAGAAGATATTTGCAAATGACATATGTGATAAAGAATTAGTATCTAAAAAATATAAAGAACTTTTAAAATTCAACCCCAAAAACAGATAATCCAATTAAAAAATAGGCAGAAGACATGAATAGATACTTTTTCAAAGAAGACATCCAGATGGCCAACAGAGACATAAGAAAAGATGCTTAACATCACTCATCATCAGGGAAATACGGATCAAAACTACAATAAGTTATCATCTCACACCTGTCAAAATGGTTAGAATCAAGAACACAAGAAGTGACAGGTATTGGTGAGGATGTGGGAAGAGGGGAACATTCCTACACTGTTGAGAGGAATGCAAACTGCAACAGCCACTCTGGAAACAGTATGGAGTTTCCTCAAAAAGTTAAAAATAGAACTGCTCTCTGATTCAGCAATTGCACTACTAGGTATTTACCCAAAGAATAAAAAAATACTAATTCAAAAGGGGTACATGCACCTCAGAGTTTATAGCAGCATTATCTGCAATAGCCAAACTGTGGAAACAGCCCAAGTATCTATCCGGAGGTGAATGAGTAAAGATGTAATATATAATGGAATATTACTCAGGCATAAAAAAAAAAAAAGATTGAAATCTTGCCATTTGCAATGCTGTGGATAGAGCTGGAGAGTATTATGTTAAGTGAAATAAATCAGTCAGAGCAAGACAAATACCATGTGATTTCACTCATATGTGGAGTTTGAGAAAACAAATGAGCAAAGGGGGGAAAAAAAAGAGAGAGAGGGAGGGAGGCAAACCAAGAAACAGACTCGTAACTATTGAGAACAAATTGATGGTATCAGAGGGGAGGAGGGAGGGAGGATGGGTGAAATAGGTGGTGGGGATTGAGGAGTTTACTCGCTATGATAAGCACTGGATGTTGAATCACTCTATTGTACACCTGAAGCTAAAGTTACATTGTATGTTAATGGGAATTTAAACAAAAACTTAAAATTTTTTTTTCATATAGGGTAAGAGCCTTTGTATGGAACTTGAAGAGAAGTTGGTGACTATGCCATCCCTACCAGCAATATATATTTAGTTGTGAGAAAAATGTGGCTTATGTTTCCAAAATTTGATGCTGAAGAGGAATTTACCAAATATGGCTATTTTCACACTCTCTATAAAATGTCTGTGTTTTGGGGTGCTTCGGTGGCTAGTTGGTTAAGCATCTGACTCTTGATTTCAGCTTAAGTCTTGATCTCAGGCTCAAGATTTCAAGCCCCATGTTGGGTTCCACGCTGGCGTGAAGCCTACTTAAAAATAAGTAAATAAAAATTTAAAAATAAAATAAAATGTATGTATTTTAAGGAAAATTTCCATCTAAGTCAGAGTCTGATAAAACTTGGAAACATGGTTTTGAAAAAGACAGTTTGGTAAAGAAAATTTTACATTTCTAGAATGATTTTATCATTGCTTCTTCCTTCTTCTTGTCCTTTATTGTTTTCTCTTTTATTCTGAATAGGAAGCATCTCTGCTCTTCCTCTCTTTCTGGGGTAACCCACACCTCAACATGCTATAAGCAGTTGATATTAATAAGCTAATTAAATCGCAAAATTCTGCAGGGTGATTCACAAGGATTCATTCAAACGCTTAATACATAGAGCTCACAGGGAAGCTTGGCACCGTCTATTCTAGTGACTAAGAGGGCATGTCCATCCTGTTCTCTATTCTGTGTTTTGGTCTTTGTTTTCAGGGAATTGGTTTGGTCCTGGTTCAGCAAGGACTAATGAGAAAAATCTCTTCCTAGTATCAACGTCTACTCGCCACTCTCCGTCCTTAGTAAGTCTTAGGTACATAATGGATACATTGGAGAGGCCACTGGAAATGGGTCGGTGAGCCCCCCTCTCATGCTTAAGTGACTGAAGGAGCTGCTTAAGTAACGTGAGCTGCCTTTTGTTTGTCTAGCTTTTGTTTGTTCGGTGGTATATTCAAACTGAGAGGATTGTCTTCCTTAAGGGACAAAAAGAGGAAGGAAAAGGGAGATGAAAGGCGGCTTGGTTTTGGGGAAGGGCTTTTTAGAGAAAGAAAATCCTCCAGAGGATTTTATGCAATTTTGCAAGGTAAATATTCCTCTGTATTATACCACGAAATCCTCAGTTAAAACCTCTGTGGATTCATTATGAGTGAGGAATATTTCTGGAGTGGGTAGAGGGCCACCACTGACTCACGTCACAGTGAGGGCAAAGGCTGCTCCATGGGAGGCCACTGCCTCTGGGTAAGAAGCTATAGCCCTTTGCCCCTTACTAGGACTCCTGTCGGTCATTCCAGAAATTCTTTGCTTTTCAGATATTAACAAGTTTGGGGAGAAGAATCATTTTGAAAACCTAGTCTTTTTAAGCTTGTTTTCTTCATCTGTGTAATGGATATAGTAAGAATACGTGTGTCAGAAGATCACTGTGGATATTAATGCAAGTAATCTCTTTAACACAGAACCTTACACGTAAGCACTCCACGTACGTTAGATATTCTTCTATTATCATTACTTTATTAAAAGTGAATGTTGCCTCAATAGACAAGTGAAGTCAGCAGATTTGGACGACTTACTTGCAGTTTAATGAAACAACTGACTCTAATAAGTCCAGGGAAACCAGTTATTATGAAATCACATAAAAGATCAGAATGTTCCTGGAAAGGGAAAAGAACCTGGGCTAAAGCATTATATATATTCCTACATATATATATACATGAATGATTCTAAAAATTACACAAGATAAAAGAAAGAGATTAATAGTAAAGCCAATTGGCAGACACCTTGAAAAGAAAGAGGTTTTATATTTATGAAGTGTAAATCCATTCAGATTCCTCTCCTCCAAGTGACTGAAACACTGAAAAACTGGTAGATTAACAGTTAAGTTAAAAAGAAAAAAGATCTACGTTATGATTCCAGAAAATCTTTAACACTTTTTTGGCTTAATAGTCAAATTCCAGATCATTTGAGCTCTTGTTCTGGGCCAGGCATAGTTAACACATTTTAACATTTTTTATTTCCCTTAATTTTCACAACTGCTCTATGGTAAGTGATATTATTAGCTCTATTTTGCCAATGAGGAAACTAACCAAGTGAAAATGAATATCCTTTTATTAATATAAACTTTAAATGTTTTCTTCTCTACTATGTCCATGCAAACAGAATTTTGAACCTACACAAATCGTTTTCACTTGACATCAAAATAAAATTTTAAAGTACTTCTTAAACTCTATACCTTTCTTTAGCTACTATATTATTTCTCACCCTTTTCATTATGAAGATATTATGGTTGGATTTGGTCCAGGCAAACCAATAGATGTTGAATTTTGGAAGCTATAGCAGATCATATATAGAATTTCAAAGTAGATAACCAAAGCGTATTACTTGAGCTTTGAACCCCTCACATACAAGGAATATAAAATTATCTAGAGTTAGAAATAAAGGAGATCATTTTTTTGAAGCAGATATTTGAGGAGAACTTTTGGAGTGCTATGAATCTGTATCCCTCTTCCCCTCTGCCCTCAGGGATGAAGGGTACAATTTGGTCAACTCTGCTTTATAAGAAGGGCTTCAAGGCGACCACTTAAAGAATCCTGTATCATTGATATGTATGTTTATGAATGATAACACACACCCACACCCACACACACACATAAATATATAATATAAATACGTGTTGTTGTATATATGAGTATTCTCTGCAACTGGAGGAAATTGTAGGCTTGTGTTTGATTTACGTCTAAGAACAAATGTGTCCTCCTGGGTAGTGGTAGTCCGGAAGTAAGAGCTGTGAGTTGCATCACTGGAGATAGTATTGGGGAGTTTGGAATAAGGAGCCTAAGGAGAGGCATTGCCTGGGTTAATGGAGTTGTTGTCAGAGGATCTGCCCTAAAGTCTCCACCAAGTGCCCAGGGAAAGGAAGAATCAATGTTGAACAGAGTAGAGAGCCAGAGCATAACAGTGCAGTGAAGTCCTGCTCTCAAGAGGTTAGAGAAAAAAACTGCTGAAAAGTGGGAAGAAAGAGAAAAGAAGACAACCACCTCTGTCCTGGCCTGAATTCCCTAAGACAACCGTACTGAAAGCGTTTATGCCAAGACTGTATGGGGACGTGTCACCTCAACATAGTAAGATCAGGGAAGAAGGACAATGAGATAGGGAAAGAGGGACATGTGTACCAGGCTGTGTATTACTGAGCATGCTATAGCTTCACCAAAGCACACAGGTGGTTGCTTATTTCCAGAGTACAACTTTCCAGACAGGCTTTGTGGAGTCGCCCTGCCTTGGAATGTTTCCTCAGGGCAAGTAATGGAGAGGCATCCACCTGTTTTGTTTTTTGCTTGTTTGCTTGTTTGATCCCATTTCTTATCTCTCTTTGGTACAAATTCAACTCATGAGGCATTAACTGCCCTACCCTTGACCTTTCTGGGATGTGGTCCCAGGCCTCTCCAGGCAGCCATTTGGAAAGCTAGACCTTGCTCTGCATGGCTTTCTCATGAATTTGGAGATAAGAGGAGAACCAGGGTCTCCACAAATCCTTTTAGATGGGATTAAGTGCAGCGCTGCTGTGATTGCAGCATGGCGGTCATGGAAAGGCTGAGAGAACACGTGGTGTTGGGAGATGAGGCAACAGTGAAGGTTGCGGGGCTGCTGCCCTTGAGTGGGTCGCTGAGGTGTGGATGGCTGGAGGTGCCATCCTAGCTGAGGTGCCTCCCTGAAATCCCCCTTCTCACCATGGGAGAGGGACAAATGTTTATCATGGGACAAACATTGAAAGCTTGTTTATTATAGTATTTGAATAATTTTACTTAAATGTGAGTGGCTTTGTAATTTGAAAGGCCTACAAGATTTTTATTCACTGAAAGAAAAGTCATGGAATCTGCTAGTTTTTGTCTAGGAGCAGGGGAGGATCATCCCTACTGAAGACATTTAAAGAGAGAAAAAATGTACTTAAGATTTCTGCATATTCATTTATTATATTCCAAGCTCCTAAAGTGCATTTTATTTCATTATCTCTACTTCTCACTTCCCTTTAATTCTTCAATGCACTACACTACTCTTTAGCCCAAATCGCTTTACTTGAGCTTCTCTGGACCCTATTACCATTCACGTTACAATGATTCAAATTGTTGGGTTCTTATAAGTTCCATTATCATTTGTCTGTGCTCACCATTGTTTGTTCTTCAATACTCCCTTGTCTCAGATTCTTAGATACCATACTTCCCAGTTCACTCTCCACCCCTTGGGTGAGTGCTTTGAATCTCCTTCCTCTTCTATACCCACTTCCTCTTCTATATCCAAATTTTTTAAAAAGTTGATGGCCCTGGGGGTTTATTCCTAAGTCTGTGTTCTCCTCTGTCTTTCCTCAGGATGATTTTTTCTCTGCCACCCCTCAGCTGTTCAGAGAAGGCTCCTTACCTATGGGATGTAACTATTTCAAATTCAACGTGCCCTTAAAACTGAACTCTTCATCTTTTACACCCAAACTGGCTACTTCTTTTGGCATTTACTATCTTGATTTATAGTATAATTATTTACCACGCCCCGTCTTCTGCCAAAGTTAGTAAACTGAGAGTGATCCCAGACTCCTCAAAAACCTTCATTCCCACATCAAAGCAGTCACCAAGCCCAAGAGATAAGACCTTTGAAAGAGCTTGTGAATGTCTTTGTTCCATATCATCCTCCATGCTACTGCCTTAGGTTAGATCTTCACTGGGTCTGCCCTGGACTATTACCTTAACCTCTGACATGTTTCTGAAATCATTCTATTATCTTAAGTGTCCGATCCACACTATTGCAAGGGTTGTTTTTAAAATTTTTTTTTCTAAAAATAAAATTATAAAAAATCATTCCAACTTTCTTCAGCCTATAAAATACAGATTCCTTAGCAGTGCAATCAGCGTTCTCATAATTTGATCTCTGTCTATATATTATCTATCTACCTATTATCTATCTATCTATCTAATCTATCTACCTATCTATCCATTTATCTATCTACATATCTATCATCTGTCCATCTATTATCTATCTATCTATCTATCTATCTATCTATCTATCTATCTACTTATCTATCATCTGTTTTGGAATAAGAGAGTAATATGATGAACACAGACCATTGCTTTACCATCAGCCAGTCCAGGGTTCTCATCCTAGTTCCACCACTTACTATTTGTCTGACCACAGGTAAAGAAAGTATTAACCCCTCTGAACTTTTGAGTTTTTCATGAGTAAAATATGGGTCGGTGTATACAACCATGGCAAAGATGAAATAAAACCTTATATGTGGTGCATCCAGCGTATAGACAGTGCTTAGTAGATTTTACGTTCCTCCCCTCATTTTATTCCCTTTACCTTATGTGTCAGCATGCTGCTATGCATGAAAACATGAGTCTATTCTTTGGTCCCATCCGTTTATATCATACACTATTTTAAAAGTAATTCCCTCTTCCCTGTTAGAAATTTCCTTCTCATTCTAGAAGATGAGACTGAAGGGTCACTTCTGTAAAGCAACCCTAATAAATGACTATTGCGGCCTCAAGAATTTGTTTAAGTAATTTACTGCCCTCCACTAGCTAAGCAGCTTTGTAAAGATTCCACACCTGAGTCTTGGGGTGCCGTGCACCACCCCTACAATCCCTATGTAAGCTCAGGCAGTGGTTCTCAAAGACAGGTTCCCAGACCAGCAGCAGCACCAGGAACTTGTGAGCAAGGCAAGTTCTTTAGTAGCACTTCAGACCTGCTGGATCAGACATGGGCTGTACCCACGGCAAAGGTAAACCACTCCATTCTCTTTTTTTTCTTTTCACCTCTTTATATAACTTATGCAATTGCCAAGTTCACTCTTATGTCATTGTGCCATATTAATGAGGCACTTGGACATGAAAGGACACAACCAGAGACAGGATGCTATTTTGCAAGCTGAGACGATAGCAATACAAATTTTAAAATGCATAAAAGGACCCCTGAGATGATCTTTCTATCATTTTGCAATCCTGCATTGGCAAGTCATGTTGCACAATTTTCTTTTTTTTTAAATTTATTAGAGAGAGAGAGAGAGAGAGAACACAAGCAGGGAGGACAGGGAAACGTAGACCCCTCCACTGAGCAGGGAGCCCATGACATACAGGGCTCCATCCCAGGACCCTGAGATCATGACCTGAGCCTAAGCAGTCACTTAACCACCTGAGCCACCTAGGTGTCCCACAATTTTCTTTATCACTAAAAATATCTTTAGGTTTTGTAAAACAAGACCTGTTAGGGAAGGTTAATTGTACTGATAATAGGAGGTAAAAATCGTTGAATAACAACTCTCAGCCATGACCTATTCTAACAAAGAGGACACCACTGGGTGTTTTCTGGGATCACTGGGCACCAAATGATTTTAAATAGTTTAAATTACTGCAGAAAATGTAGATACAGTAACAGAAGAATTTCCTGAAGATGAAAGATACTCAATAATGAAATTCTTTTTTTCAGGTGGCTGTGACAGTTCCTTGCCACCATCATTCAAAGGTTGTTTAAAAGTGATTCCTCTTAAACACCAGAGAATGGACCAGTTGGCCTATCAAGGTCCCCTTCACCCATAGAAGCCCACGAATGCCATCAAATAATGGAGGCCTTCCTTTCGTGCAAATGTAAGTATAATACATTTTTCTTAAAGCTATTAAATCTTTTTATTGTAAGCAGTACTTGCACCAGGGGAGACTAAGGTTCACAGATGGATAGCATAAAACCATATAATTATACTACATATCTGCAAATAATTAATTTGGCTTTGTGCATGTAATTTGTGTGTCATTGCCCAAACATCCTCTTTCAAAAATATAACTCAAAATGTGCTGAACGGGACATCAAGCTTTTTAGTCTTCTAGTGACATATTTCAGGAATAAGTTTCAACAGACATGAAAGTAGACAGTTGGCCTGTCTTTTGTGGGGCCTACGGGTAGTTACTAGGTGACTGAGGAGTGATTGTAAAGGCACAAAGAACTGCTAGGTTTCAGACAGAGAATTACCATGTCATGAGCCAATAGCATGTGGGAAGTTGGCAACCAGACAAATGGAGCCCGAACTGGGCTTTACTACTCTTCCTTTCCTCCAGTGAACTGGAGACATGCACTTCCTAATGTGTTTTCCCTTTTTTTTTCCTTCCCACTAATGATTATGACTCAGTATGGCGACCGACCATCTTTCCACGTCTACACATTCTGATCTGACTCCCGAGCCCTTCTCCCTTGATCTTACATCGTTTTACCCCAGAGCAGTGGTTCAGTCCAGATCTGCCTATGGCAGCATGTTATCAGCTCCTAACATTCTTGGACTCGAATAAAAATGATGTAAGCCTGCAGGGAAAGTTCAGGACTGCTTTTTACAACTATATAGCAGCTGCCTGATGACTGTAGGATATTGTAAGAATGAACTCAGTGGCTCTTTGCTAGGGGCAGTATCACCTCCAGAGGGGCTTGTATTTGTGTGTGTGGGGCCTTTTGGCATCATTGATATTTACTGGGTGGTAGGCAAGGATGCAAGTGTCCTGTAGTGATTGGCACAACTCAGCACTACAAATATTTGTTTCACTTAAAATACCAATAGTGCGTCCACTGAGGAGCAGGTTAGATTTAGAATTGTCCCAGTGTTGCCTGAATAGGTGGGAAGCCATCTAAAGGTTCTTGACTCCTTGCTCAAGGAGATTCCCTGTGAGAAAGAAGATGCTTCTGTATTATATGCTTGAGACACCACCAGATCCTTATTATAAAAGGTGACAATGATTTCGTTTAGGAACTTAAAATCTTAACAAGGGATCTAGAACTAGTCCGTTCAGGGCTTTGAGCATTTCTACGATTCTAGTCAAATAGATTTAAAAAAAAATGTATATTTGAAATATAATATCCATTTAGTCAAAATCTCCTATATCCTACTAGATTTAGAAAGCCTTATCTTTGAATACCTCCTCAGCACTTATTATCTGTGTGACCTTAACCAACTTACTGACTCCTATGTCTTCATTTTCCTTTCTACAGGAGAAATATTATAGTACCACATAGACTGATAAGAAAATCAGTTTAATGCTTAAGTCTTACCATGATATCTTGGTGCTTAAAAAGTGGTAGCTAATAATAATAAATAATTATTAATATCAATCATAGTGTAATTATTCAGCGTATGAAAAAATGAACTCTATTACCTGAGTCCAGTTGCTATTCCATTCAGTGTCTTCAATAAAATAAATCAATCTTGATGAGATGGTAAACAAGATAATCCTCTCTGTTAATAAATGTATGAAATGTGTACGGAAGAAGAAACGTGGTAAAGAGGAAATTATTTTGGCATCTGGTGTTATTTCTTCTCCTTATTAGTTGTATGGCTCCTTTCCATTCAAATCTGGTTGCCTTTTTAACTTTAAAAGTGGAGTACCACTTCAAGGGCTAAAGAGTCAATTATTCAATATTATACTATCCATTAAAACCCCCTACTGTGAGTTTTGTTGCCATGAGCTGTGAGCTTTCATTTAGAAGAACTATTGTGTAATTAGCAGCATCTTGGTATAATTCAGTTTTGGAGGGTGAGAACATTGAAACCAAGGGCCCTTGCTCTATTCATTCATCATGTACATCTGTGTACAAGAAAGAGCTATACTATGTTGAAGTACAAATATCCCTAGAAAAAAAAATGCAGTGCTCGACAAGATGACTTTTTGAATTCATATAAGACAAATAATGGTCCTATGTCATTTCTTCCTATCAATTCCAGATGCATGCTAAGATTTACCAGACTTTCCAGTAGTTGCTTTGTTGCTCTTGTCTCCAGTGAATCTATAAGATCTATTGTTCTCTTAAAACAATACTCTGTTGCCCAATCTCTCTTGTGCAGCTGAAATTTTCAGGTGCAGTGGTTGTTGGTGTGTTGGGAGGGGCTTCTCACCCCCTGTTAAATGGTAATGTATTTTTAAGTTCTCGAAGGGAATTTAACAGATGCAGATTTAGTTTTTAGTTGTACTTAAAGAGATTAGCTAGAAACTTCTTTAAATAAACAAAGAGAACGCCTGAGAAAGGGCAGCTTCAATTTACATGTCTAAAAGCCTTTTCTCCTAGGGGCCCTGGACTTGAGAATTTGCCCCTTTTCACCAATACCTCATTTATAGCTTGCGTTCTTGATTCTTTGGAATAGAAGTATGTTCTTTTCTCCATAAATATGAATGCAGGAGTCCAATTCATTTAATAAACCATTTACCATAGGCAACGAAAAGCTGAAAAATCAGGAAATATTTTAGGGGGAATATTGGCCGATTAAATGAATTACCCAAAAAGATCCAACAGTGTAGAAAAATATAAAATTCAGTTATATACATAACATAAACTATTAATGTTTTAGAGTAGTTAATTAAACATAATATTAAACCTAAGTATAAATATCACTTTATAATTATGTATTATATTATATCTTTAGACTTAATGAATGATTACTTTTGCATGATTAATCATTTAAATAATTTTACATAAAGGGGAAAAGTTATCAGTCAATGAGTTCAAGTGATCAGAAAATAGAACTTTATTGTCTATATGGACATGATTCCTCTGGAAGTAGCAAAGTATTGGGATAATGTTCTCAATACACTCCATTTCTGTTCCTAGAGTTGTATTTGCATTCTGAGACATTGGGGCAGGCAGAGTCAAGGCACTGGGAAAGAAGAGGAATCAGCAACTTGGTCCTTATCATTGTTTGCCTATTTATGCAAGCATAAACCCACTGTCCCTCCTGGTATTTAGTGCTTGTACACATCCCCGTGCTATCTTTACTTCTATCTTTAGGGTCCCTTCAGGTCTTGGTACAACTGAGATTCAAGTAGTCTGATTAAAGTGCTAGAACTCTTAACCAGTTCATTCTGAGTGATTTTGTGATCATCATGGTATAGCTGCCATTTTTGACATTAAAGGTGACTAAAGAAATTGTGATTGTGAGCAAGAATGAAAGGGCCTGACAGTAGTTGGTGCCAAAGCATAAGATACCACTGAAGAAAACTCAGAATCTTTTGGGAAGAGTTTTTTTGAAAGTTAGGTTGTACAGAAATAGGGCCAGAACATGCTGATAATTATTGTTGTGATTACCTTATTTTAGAGGCTAGTGTAGTCTGGGAAATAGGAATTTCACTCATCTTTCTAAAAGTTCACAAGATAATAAAAATGATACATACACAATTGGTAAGAAGAGATTTTCATCAAACTTCCAGATTCCAACTCATTTTTTTTAAAGATTTTATTTATTTATTTATTCATGAGAGACACAGAGAGAGAGGGGCAAAGACACAGGCAGAGGGAGAAGCAGGCTCCATGCAGGGAGCCCGATGTGGGACTCGATCCCGGGACTCCAGGATCATGCCCCGAGCCAAAGGCAGGCACTTAACCACTGAGCCACCCAGTATCCCTCCAACTAATTATTATTATTATTTTTTTTATTTAACTTATGCAATTCTTATGACCCTTGTGTTTTCAATCCCCAGGAATAGCTCTTCAGAAACTCATAGTTGCTTCAAAAGGGAAGAACATTCAGAACATGAGCAGGGAAATTATGACTTGACAGGTGACAAGCATTGTGAGAAACAAGTTTGCCTATTTTCATTCCCTTCCTGGTTATGTCTCCTGTCACAGGAGAAAGAAATGAAACACCAGAATGAATCAGGTTATCATCAATACACTGGTTACTGTCGTTGGTGAAACATTAATGTAATAGTTTATCTTTCATATAAGACGGTGCCCCCCATTCAGGGTACTTGCATTTTGAGCTGTTTCCTATGCATGTCACGTTGCAGGAGGTTTCTTGGTCACTATGGGGGTTGGCTCCTTTAAAGCAGGAGTTTTCAATCTTCATATTCTTGTTGTAGAACCCTTTGTTTAAAAGCCCAAAATGTAAACCAGATGAAACCAGAGCTGCTCTGTAGCAGGCTCATGAGAGGGCTCATCATGTTGCTTTTTTGATTCTCCAAGAGCTCTGAAGGCCTTTATAGCAATTCTAACTTCTTTATTAAAACAAAATATAGAAAAAAAATAAAAATAAATGAAACAAAATATAGGCACATCATGGGTTTTCCCTGGAAGGAGAATCTCCAATTGAGGAGGCACAGCAGATTGAGTTACTCTGCCTCTGCTTCCTTTATTTTCATGTTAGTCTTAGGACTTGCTCACTCTAGACCCACTCTTATCTTCATGATGTGCTGCTAATAAGCAACTGGCCCTGGGCTCCTCCTATGTCATTATGGACATAATGATAACAGACATGAAAAGGTAGGCAGTAGTTTCCTACTATTAAACAGCAGGGAGTTACTCTCTCACACTGTGAGCCCAAGAAGGATAGAGACAGGTCTGTTTTGTTAAGGATTGCATAGCCTGGGGATAATGCTGTGCCTGGCCCATACTGAGCATTCAATAAATACTTGTGGATTAAATGAGTGAGGGGATGAATAAATGACGAAGGGTGCCAAGAAGCACAGAGATTTCAGAAAATATAAAGAGTGCAATCAAAGAAGTCTATAGTTTCCTAAAGCTGTGATAGCAGTTTTGCTAGTAGGCTCATGAAATTGTCTCATCTCATTCTCCATTTTGAGTCAAACTGGCCCCAAGGGGCCAGTACAACTTTCTGAGTTCTCATGACTTATGTTTTATCCTGTTTTTCTTAATACCTTTTTAAGATTACCCTGTGGGTATGTTTTATATACTCTTCCTTATGGAGTGCCTTGATATGCCCATGATTAAGGCAAAGGGAACCTGATGGTTTACCTTAGCTAATGGAGGCCTGTCCTTTGTGCTTATATTTATTTGTTCTAAGAATTGCTTGAAATGATCTCATGTATCAGATTAAGTCCTCCCTTATACGTAGTGGATGAGCTTTACACTTGCAGTCCTTAGTATATAACCATATCTAAATAAGATTCATACAACAAAGAATGGTATTTAGAAAGTAATAGGAGCAAAATGATGTTGATGCCACAGGAAGGACCCTGAATAAGATGAGGGTGACTAGAGGGTAAAGTACGTTAAATAATGGCCATGAAAGATGGTCCTAATCCCTGGAAACTATAAATGTTACCTGCTAAGGAAAAAAAAGGTCTTTGTAGATGTGATTAAGTTGAGGATTTTGTGATAGGGGGATTATCCTGGCTAATCCTGGTGGACTCTAAATGTAATCACATGTGTCCTTATTAGACAGAGGCAGAAGATGTGACACAAATTGTAGAAAAGAAGAAGAATACACAGAGGAGAAGGTAATGTGAGGACAGAGGCAGAGACTGGAGTGATGAAACCACAAGCCAAGGAGTGCTGGCAGCTACCAGACACTGGAAGAGCCAAGGAACCAATTCTTCCTTTAGAGGCAGTGTACGGCCTTGATCTTGGTCCATTGACACTGATGTTAGAGTTCTGGTTGAAAGAACTGCAATAGAATAAATTTTTATTGTTTAAAGCCACCAAGTTTGTGGTAATTTGTTATAGTAGTCACACAAAACAAATAAAGAGGGAAATGCATCCTTTTATGATTTAGTATTGTATGTTCTTGAAGGTGCTCAATGCAAGTGTTCTGGGGTTGGGAGCATCTGATACAGGGTATCAGTATTGCCAGCTCTTTCGTGTGTTTGAAAAATATAGGGATTTTCTAAACCTTGGAGGATCAAGAGAAACGTCTGAGAGGCCAGACTACCATAAAGAGCAATTCTAGTCTGTAGAAGTTGAGAGAAGAAAGGATGAGAGTGAATCCAAGGAGGTCACTCTGAGAGCAAACAATGAGATTGAGGGCAACTAATTGGGATTATTATTATTATTTTTTAAAGATTTATTTGTTTATTTATTATTTATGATAGACACAGAGAAAGAGAGAGAGAGGCAGAGACACAGGAGGAGGGAGAAGCAGGCTCCATGCCGGGAGCCTGACGCGGGACTCGATCCCAGGCCTCCAGGATCGTGCCCTGGGCCAAAGGCAGGCACCAAACCACTGAGCCACCCAGGGATCCCCACTAATTGGGATTATTTAGTGGACACACTTCTCAGTGAGTTAGGTAATTAGGTACTATCAGGGTAGCAGTAAATAGACTAGGAGATTGAGATCTTAAGTGGATTATGATATTTGTAAATTAATTCTAGAGTTGGTGTTACCTCGCTACACAAGATCTCTAGCCTTCACCGGCAATGGGCCCTCATTGTTCTTACATAGGTAAACACCTGGTAAATACTTGTGAGAACCAACAGCCAGTGCAGGAGGTACTTGTTAGTAAACAAGTAAAAGACTCCAATGATTGATACCCCTGGTTGAAGAGCTCCTCTGTTGGTGAACTGGAGGCATTAACCCTTAAAGACCTCAGTTTGACTCAAGGCAGCCTTTTCTCCTCTTGAGGGAAGCATGAGCAATTTCTGCTGCTTGTTAAATGTGCCAGTTTGTAAGCAGGAGCAGATAACCCCCCTCACCAAATGTACCCCTTTACTTGGCCACAGCCCTTTGTGGCTCCTTTATCATGAGCTATTCCAGTAGTATGTTACCGCATATATCTTCTTTCCAGTCTTTCCATGACTGGGAACCTTCTTTCCAGTCTTTCCATGACTGGGAACCTTCTTTCCAGGATGCAAGGCTGGGGTAAAGCACCTAGCCTTAGCCTCAAAGCCTTAGAACAAAGATACTGAGCTTTCTTTAGAACTGTGTTCTAGCCAGGCTTTTTGTATAAGTTATAGACATGAAAACTCCTCTAAAAGTTCTGGGTAGTGAGAAGTACAGAGTAGCTATCTTGACATTTTAAAGCCATCTGTGCATAAGCTTTAATGACTCATTATGTCATGTAAAAAGGAGATTGTTCACACATAGGCCGTTATGATCTCTAACCACTCCATGGTTCTGGAGTTCTGAAAAATGTGTATAAGCTTGTGGGACGGAAACTCATCATTCTGATAGACTTCCCAAAAGACTGCACTCATTTATAATGTCTGCAGGGCCCTTCTGTATTTGTGGTAAGGTGGACCCTCCAGCTTGCTGTGTAATTTGCTGATTTTTCCCACACAGTTGAGCATAAGTTTCTTATGCTTCTACTTTTCCAGAAAAATGATTGTGTTGTCATCACTGCAGTACCGATGAGTGGGGCTCAGTCTTACCATGATCCTGTAGAATGTTTGATTTCCTCTCGCTTTTGAAGTACGTAAAATTACAGCTTCCAGCAATGTTTTAATATTTCTCTAAAGAAACAGGACATAAAACTCATGTTTGTTTGATTCTGTTCTGTATTACAGGCCTTCAAAATTCAGCATCTCTGGAACTCCAGAATTCTCCACTCTAGAAGATGAATGGCTAATTTCATCCTAGTATGTAAGGAAACACTTGTAGAATGGCAATCCATACCAAATATTTATTTTTATGATTCTAAAACAGTCAAAACATCGATGTGCTTCTAAAACAACAGTGTAGGGCAGCCCGGGTGGCTCAGCGGTTTAGTGCCGCCTTCAGTCCAGGGCCTGGGATCGAGTCTCACGTTGGGCTCCCTGCATGGAGCCTACTTCTCCCTCTGCCCATGTCTCTGCCTCTCTCTCTCTCTCTCTCTCTGTCTCTCATGAATAAATAAATAAAATCTTAAAAAAAAAAAAACAACAGTGGAGAGCATGCGTTAGATTAACAATCATAGTCTTTTATTTGTAAGTAATGTTGCTATACCCCACTTGGAAGAGATTAGTTTAGGCTATATTTCTGGACAAGAGTCAGAGAGCATAGCACACAAGTAAAACACACTAAATCACTTATTTCCTCATTCATTCATTAAAGAAATAGTTTCTCAGTGGCTACTTTATGTTTGCCAACCTGATATATTTTTGCAGAAGAAGGCAGGGAAACAATGTCTGTCAACCTGTGCTGTGAATTTATAGGATTTAAGATGTACTGTAAGCTATTAGTATAAGTATCAAAGAGGTAATTATTAACATTGATTGGGCTCTATGTGTCAGGCGGAAGACATTAACAGTGATGTGTCTATTCCCTACAGGAATCATCTAAGGGAGTTTTCTGGTTTTACATATGAGAAATCTCAAGCCGAAGACTCTTGGATGACTAAGTTCTGGAGCTGACATTAAATCAAGGTGCTTTTTCTCTAGAGCATGGCCTATGCTACATCACTGCACTCTGCAATCAAGGACAAGTGAAAACCATCAAGTTAACTAAGCTTCATTGTAAGAGGGAGATACCACTTTCGATGGAATTAGTCATCAATTTTGAGGAAGAGGCTATCCTTTAGCTTGAGTATGGTTGGGTTTGAGTATGAAAAAAGGGGGTTCATAGATGAAAGGTTACAGAGGTGAGAGGAATGAGGATGGTCAAGTAGAAGCCAGTTGCACTTACTAGAACAGAGTGTGTATATTGGGAAGTAATGAGAAGCCATGTCCCTTTTCTCCACTAACGTTGTATTATAAAACCTTTCCAAAGCACAGAAGTTGAATAATTGTACCGTGAACATTTATATACTACCACCTAAATTTTACAGTTAACATTTTAGCATATTTGCTTTATCGCATGTCCATCTATATATACCTCTTTCTACAAGTCAATTCATCTCATTTATTAATTCATTTCAAAGTAAGTTGCAGACATCAATATACTTCACCCCTAAACATTTCATCATGTATATCAGTAAAGTGGGTTCAAAGTTTATTTACTGTTATTTTTAAAAGTAAAATTGATATAAAATAAGTGCTCAAATCTTAAATATACCATTAAATGTGTCAACTGCACGTACATTTATAAAACAGACTTCTATCAAGATATGTAACATTACTATCACTCTAAAAAGTTATCTTGTTTCTGCTGTTGGTTGGTTTCTCTAACTACTGCCTCAGAGGCAACCCATATTCTGATATTTCTTCACCATAGATCAGTTTTGCTTTTTCTTTAATTTAGTATGCTAAATTTTATGGCTGAGTAGGAATTTTCTATAGTTTATCTTTTTGTCTATTGATGAACATGTGGGTGTTTCTAGTTTGAGGCTATTAGGAATAAAAGATTCTATGAATATTCCTATATGCTTTTTTCCATCCTGAGAAAAATATCCAATAGTGAAATTGCTGGGTCATAAGGTAGATGTGTGTTTAGTTTTATTAGAAATTTACATAGCTCTTCACAATTTCCATTAAAAAATATATGAGACCTTTGCTTACTCCATATTCTTGCTGACATCTAATATGGCAGGCAGAAACTAAGTGGTAAAAGCAAACAATGCCTAATAATTAGGCATAATGTAATGATGACTTCGACTGAAACAAAGTCAGTGGGCATGGTAAATAAGAAAAAGTCAAAAAAAAACTTTATGAAGAAATAATTTAAAATATTTGGTGCCTATGGAGAGGTAAGTGAAGAGACAAAATTATTCTGAAGTGGGTGTAAAGAAAATGGGTTTACCGTGAATTTGTATAGGTAAAGGGAGAATTTGTTTTATGGTTATCTATGAGTTGTTTTTACTCACAGACCAGTAAAATAGCAATCTTCACTGGGAGGTTGAAGGAATAACATTGGAATTATATCATTTTCCTATATATTGTGCTGTTTTCGGAACTGACTTGTTGAACCAAGTAGACTGAATGCTCTTTGAGGATAAGATGTCTAATTTTTCTTTCCTAATTGTCCAGTATAGTGCTTTGCACACAATGGATCAAAGGAAGGATTATATAATGCAATGTTCTTCAACTTTATGCATTATAAACATTTGCAGAATTTTAAACAAATTTGTAGATATTAATGAAATTTATGGATGAAGAGCTCAGATCTTTAAAATTTTAAAAGCCCATTGGATGATTATGAATCTCAGGCAGGATTGGAACAGTGGAAATAGCAGGAGTTAAATTTTGATTTAGACAAATTGGTTCAACTCTTTGAGTCTCCATTACCTCCTCTGAAAAATGAAACACTCTCTACATTATTGTAAAATTTAAACAATCTAATACATAAAAGCACCTTGCATAGTTTCTAGCACGTGGTAAGCTAATAGGTGTGAATTTCTTTTCTCATCTTTTAACTCCAAAAAATATAATTATTGATAACATAATATCAACATATATCATATCATGTTAATATATAATTATAGTTCTATGCTATACCTTGTACATTATATTAATAGTGTAACTATTAATATGAAGATATAATATTCATAACATAATATTGTTTCTCCTTTTCTTAGTACACCTTCCAAACTTTCTTGAGTCTTAATCTCCATCTATTTTTTATTCTGCTTATCCCTCTGTCATGTAGTCTCCAAGACCCAAACCACTAGAGTAGCCTGTATTATTGTCACTCCTTCCCATTGTCAGTCTTACCTCCTTTCTCCAAGTCTGTAGCTCTGTGTCTCTTCACAGAGATTCTAAGTCTCCTGAATATATCCCTTCCTCTCTATGCTGTTCATAGCAGGATATAAATGCTGCCATAGCCATATATTAGAGCAGCTCTTCAGTTCCCATCATAAATGTTATTTTCCAAAAACATAAGAAGCAAACCCAATTTAAAAATACCTAAGCTATTGGGGTACCTGGGTGGCTCAGCCATTGAGTGTCTGCCTTTGACTCAGGTCAGATCCTGGGGTCCTGGGATTGAGTCCCACATCGGGCTCCCCACAGGGAGCCTGCTTCTCCCTCTGCTTGGGTCTCTGCCTCTCTCTCTGGGTCTCTCATGAATAAATAAAATCTTTAAAAAAAATACCTAAGCTATCTAGACAATATTTTGAAAAAAAAATCACATTTTATTAAGATAGTTTTATATTTTGTTTAGTCACAGGCACAGCAGAAGTAAAATAACCTACTCCCTGCCTAACATCCCCTGATACATGCAACAAACACAAAAAACATCTTACTTATAAAAAATGTTGGCCAAATCCTTGTTTTATATATCCAATTAACCAAAGAAGCAAACATGTATTAGGCAATTACTAATACATGGTCACTGCTGGGTAGGGTTTTAGACTTTACCCTTCTAGGAGTCTAGAAGGGATGGCTAGATACAAGCAGGTGGGCTCTTTGTGTTCTGCTATGCTCTTTAATAAATTAAATATTGATATCAGACTATAGAGCAGTGTTTTTCAAACATTTATCTGCTTGTGAGTCTTCTGGGGGTCTTGTGAAAAATGCTCATCAGTTTGAATGCATCCAGAATTCTCTGCATCTGCCAAGTTTCCAGGTGGTACCCATGCTACTTGTCTGAAGACCCCAGACTGAGTAGCAAAGATCAAGGATAATCTGTCAGGCTGATATTTGAATGGAAGCTCTGCGACCTATCAGTTGTGTCATTTTAGGCAAATTACTTATTCTCTCTAGAACTATCCTGCTAAAATAAAGAAGATAATTGCTACTTCACAAGATTTTGACGAATACTAATTTAAATAACATAAATCACTGCAGAGCTTATGCTAGAGACTATAAGTGTTTAATAGCTTTTTCAAGTTCTTCAGAAATGCTTAGAAAAAAAGTATTGGACTTATAATCGGAATACCTGGGTTCAAATATTAGTTTTGCATTTATCAGTTATGCAACGTGAGGCAAGTGAAATCACTCTTCAGAACTTCACTTTTGTTTTTCATAAATAAGATTAGTAACACCTTAATACAAGGGTGCAGAAGGATAAAATGAGCCAAAGAATAAAGTTAATTTATAAATTATATGTGTAAGACATGCTATTTCTTGATAGGTGAAAGATATCTTTTTTCTTTTAAAATTCTGGCAACATGGATTGAAAAAAATTAAAAGAATTAGGCAGTATTCTAGTGAAATGATTCAATGGGGAAAGCCAAGGTGTTTGATTCTGACAAAATTCCCTGATGTTTTCCTTAACAGCAAATATATTTTGGTCTGAAATAGCTATATGATTTCCTCCACATTGCACTTTGTAGCGTAAACACAGGATTAAGATGCAATGAAAGCATTAAACAATTCCAGCCTAATAAAAAGTGACAACTTGTTAATTAATACCAATATTGAGAACCATGTTTGCAGGCCAAATTTCATAAATAACAAAAACACTGAATGTACTTTTAATCTAGTTTCACAGCTGTATGTATTTTAAAACTGTAGATATAAATGAAGACTCTAACTTTATCTTTTAATTAAATAGCCGAGTTGATTTAATTTATCAAAAAAATCAGAGCTGTCCCATTAGGAATAGAAAATGACTTAAAGAATTTGTATTTTAAAGGAAACGTAACTGAATATTCACTACTTGCATATTTATTTTTCAGAACTAGCATGATGGCATTAGCTCAAAATGTAACAAAAGAAAACCTCGTTTTAAGAAAATTGTAGAATTCATGTTAGTTTGATAACAAATAATATTTCAAACTTTTGATTGAAAAGTGTAAGAAAGTTGTGTAAGAAAACTGTGTTTAAGGTATTTTGGGTTAAAATTCATGTTTGTGAGCTGCTGCAATGCATGATTTAAAAATAATACATTAGTACTTAGAGCTTCACAGTGAACACAGAGCACGCAGATTTTGCTCTTCGATGACATTTGGTGATCTCCCTGAGAAATTACCTTAACATACTGTGCTCTGCCTTTGTCCTGGTATGCCTGGAGCAGGTGCTGTTAATCTAAATTCCTTGGAAGGGAAAACTGTCCTTATTGATTACATGTGGCTAAAAATGTGATCTGGGAAGCTTTGTCATTCAAGGGGTGCCTGTCTCCACCCAAATCTTGTGTCTTGATTATGTGGTTCTCTTCCCAGCAGCTCCCTTCCTTGGCCGGTCTGCTTCACGCTGCACAGATGTTTCTCCTATTGCTGCTACATGGTGATTTTTCAAGCGGCTTCATCGACAGATATTTCCAGATGTGTCCCCCCAGTTCTCTGGATAGACCTTTTCTCCTTACAAAGAGCAGATCGCACTGCTGCTCAGGCTTTTGATCTATTGACTATAGAAAAAACAAACAGCCCTCTATTGATGTGTTTTGGGGGGCTTTGGCAATAGCACACACAATAAGTGTCTTCTTCACTCTTTGAAACACTACTGGCAGATGTTTCCCATGGACTCCTCCACCCAGCAGTTTTTATTCTCACATTCTCCTTCCAGGGGGAAAAATGGATTAATGAGGTTCAGTCTCTGCTTTCCATTTTTATTTGCTTTAATGTTATCCTTACCTGCACTTTGAGGTTAACAGCCAAATTTAGTTCTTACCAAGTAAAGACCTGGCTAATATCTTATGTCAGTAAAAAGGTAAGTAACAGGGCTCCTGGGTGGCTCAGTATGTTAAGTGTCTGCCTTCAGCTCAGGTCATGATCTCAGGGTTCTGGGATCGAGCCCCAAGTAGGGCTCCCTGCTCAGCAGAGAGTCTGCTTCTTCCTCTCCCTCTGCTCCTACCTCCCACTTGCACACACATGTACACACACTCTCTCGAATAAATAAATAAAACCTTTTAAAAATAATAAGGTAAGTGATTTTAGGAAATGTGTATTTACAAAAGATAAATTTCGATTACAGTTAACACTTTTATTTGTCCTTATTTAGAGGAAAATTTTTATTTGAGATTCTCCTGGTGCATGGGTATTTATTCCTCCATTCATTTACATTTCTATCCATTCATCCATTCATGCGTGACTATGCAGTACCTGATAATTGAAGACCTGACTAACAGACATTGATACAAAGACGGAAGAAATGTAGTCCGTGAGCCTAGGAAGCTCATGGCCCGGTTGTGGAGGCCGGTATGAGAAATGTAATAGTAGTTGCTTGAGAGCAGTCTAAAGGGAATTCTGAAAGGATGAAAGGAAGGCAGATGAGGCACATATAGATACTTCAAGCATCTTTAAGACTTCATCCAAATTTAGGACAAGGAATGAACTGTTGGTGATTCAGAAAGGCTGTCTGTGTCATAGGAACAATAAACATTTTACAAAACAATTGTAGGCAAGGGCATGTTTTCATTAACACTTTCAAGTAGAGAGTTAAGAAACATTGGAGAACACAATGTTTTACAGGGACAATAAAAATAAAATAGATTATTGTCCAATCATCCACAGAGATTATCTGATTCTAAATATTAGGTAAACAGAAACACTACCTTCCTATTGCAAATTCCATTAAACATTATCAGGTAATAAATAGGACAACTATTAAAATCTTTGGGGGAAAATGCCCTTCTACTCCTCAAAGAAACTATCCCTGCATTTTTTTGTTTTTGTCTGTTTGAGATATTGTATAAATGTGTAAATGTACACTTACTGACAAAAGAGCAATTTTAATTTCAATTACAGTTGACCCTCGAGTGCTCAACACTGTTTTGATTGGCACAGGCATACAAGGATTTTTTTACAGTATGGTATTGTAAATATATTTTTTCTTCCTTATGATTTTCTTAATAACACTTTTTTCTCTAGCTTAGTTTATTGTAAGACTACAATATATAATATATATGTGTTAATCAACTATTTGTGTTATTAATAAAGCTTCCAGTCAACAGTAGGCTATTAGTAGTTAAGTTTTGGAGGAGTCAAAAGTTATACATGAATTTCTGACTGTATAGGGGTTTGGCACTCCTAATCCCCACATTGTTTAAGGGTCATACATACTGATTTAATTTTATTTTGTCTTATTAACTTTTTAAATTATCTGTTTAAGATATTTTGGTTAAATAAAGCTACATCAATAAAATTCTGGCAAATAACTTCCTATGATGAGAATTAACAGTATTGCATTTATTATTTTTTTTAAAAAAGTTTATTTATTTATTTATTTATTTATTTATTTATTTATTTATATTAGAGAGAGAGACTGCAAGCAGTGAGAGGGGCAGCAGGAGAGAGAGAAGCAAATTCCCCGCTGAGGAGGGAGCCTGATGTGAGGCTCCATGAATCCTAGGATTCTAGGATTGTGACCCAAGCTGAAAATAGATGCTTAACTGGCTGAGCCACCCTGGCACCCCAACAGTATTGCATTTGAATGAAGAGAAGGAAATAACTCAGCAAAATGGTAGATCTTGTAATGTGAGCAGAGAAAAATTTGAATTTTAATTGAATTTAGCCTTTTAATCTGCCCTGCAAATGAATTTAAAATTAGAGAATATTCTCAGTCTGCAGGCAGGCAATTAATGAGAAGTCCAAGAGGAAAAAGTTTTGTTGAGTGTTTAGAGGGAACTGGAAGGGTCTTAAAATTATGACAGTCACCTCTGGACCTACCCCACAGACCCTACTGTGAACTTGGTTCAGACAAAATTTTGAAACAGTGAGTAAAGATGTGGGGCTTGACTAAGGACAGAACAAAATTTAACAGCCGAATATTAATTAGGGCATAAACCAAACTACTGTAACAAAGACACACCAACAACACTGGCCAGAAGAAATAGCTTGTTTCTCTTACACATAGAGATCAAGGGTAGTTGGGTGATTGAACTAGTGGGTGTGGTCTTTCTTTGACTTGTATGTTCATGACTTCCAACAAGTGCCCTGGCAGTTCTTCAAATTGCCCTATCCAGGAAAAATGATTTTATCTTTATGGAAGTTACTCAAAAATTGCACATGTTATTTCTACTTACAACCTACTGGCACATAATTGAGTATAAGGACACATCTAGTTGCAAAGGAGATTAGAAATTAAGGGTATAAGTGTTCCTGTGACAAGAATTCTACAATAAAACTGATGAAGGAGAGAAACAATGCTGGGAGACAGTCTTGGCCACACAATAGTTATATGCCTGTTGTTAGAACTGAAAGGAATGGCTAAGAATAAAGATGAAGTTTTCATCAGTCAAAGACTAGTATAGGAGTATATGACTCATGATATTGTTTGGTTTCCTTTCTTGGTTCCCTTTAGATAGTGAAAAATTATGAAAACAAGGCAGGCTATATGTCATCTGAGTTTCTGCTGAGTGGATATTAAGTGAAGGAGGAGAGGGAAATTTTGTTGAGTGCCTACTGTGTTAAACTATGTTATTGTTCCTCAGTATTTTTTTCCTCATTGGAAAAAGATTATATTTCCCTGCATGATTGAAGTTAGGCTTGACCAGGTGACTTGTGCTGGCTAATGATGATTAATTATGTTCTCTGTAACTTACAGGCTTTTCTTCTCCAGTCAAAAGTGTTTTTGTCTACAAAACATCAGATTTGAATGACCCAATATTTACTACCTGGAACCACCCCCTTGAAATGAATTCTACACTTTGTCTCTGTAATATCTGTAATATCGCCTCCTACTGTTCTGGTAATGCTATTTCTTCTAATTGAAATTGTTTTCTATTTCCTTCATATCAACTTTCTATTTTCAAACAATAGAAATTATGCCCATTCCCTTCTAAGTCCAACTCAATCTCTGTTCCCATCAGAGATGTTCCGCAAATCTTATCAACTAGTATACTACCTTATTTGTCTAAACTCAATTTCATTGATTTCTTTTGCCTGTGTTGGGATTCCCAGGTATAAAAGCCTGAGACTAAAGAACTAGTATTTTACTGGGAGGTGAAATTCCAGGTCAACAACATGAAAGAATATGGACCTGAGATAAGAAAGAATGAGGCTAAGGTACTACGTCACTGAGCTGCCTCCTGTTTTGTGAATATAAAGAGGTACCTGGTTGCTTGGTGCGTGAGACTTCTCCAGAAAATCCTTATAGGAAACCACGCCTTGTGATGGAAGAAAGGGTCAGCTGGCTTTTAGTTCTCCCTCTATCCCATCTCCTGTCTCGTATTAGTTGAAGGTTGCCTC
Organism: Canis aureus; assembly: GCF_053574225.1. Lineage (NCBI taxonomy): Eukaryota > Metazoa > Chordata > Mammalia > Carnivora > Canidae > Canis > Canis aureus. The sequence goes on along the minus strand of NC_135611.1, from coordinate 66,230,582 downwards.
TTTGGAGGTTGACTCCCCTACATTTGCAAACTGTATTCCTGGGCCCTTTTGAGATAATGTTGGGAATGCCACTTTCATGCCCTCCAGTGTGGCCATTCTTCTAAATATGATAAACATGCATGAAACATTTGTAAATATGATATATATATTAGGCTTTAAACAAAATCCTACAAAGTTCAAAAGACTGGAAAAATTTAGACTCTGTTCTTTAATGCACTGTATGTGAATACCATAAAATATTCGATCTAATTATTATAGTTCTAGGTTATTTTATTTCACACAAGGAGTTTTTGCTGAATATCCTTGTACATCTCGATTATCTTAACAGTTTTAAACCCACCTGTATTTCTTTAGTTTATGACTGTTAAGACTAAGAAGAATTTATACCACAATATAATACTATTTGTATAGTACTTGAATGGCATATATAATATTGAGAATATTATATATTATATTGATATTTATGTGGTTTGTATTTTATTATATTATAGTATAATATACGTTTATATTATCTCTATGCAGTAAACATAGCATGTATACATAGGAATAAATATTTTATGTACATACATATATGGTATATATAAAATGATCTTCTATGAGATTTCTGAGGTTGTTTGTTGTCAATAACTTAGTTATGAACTGCCTTTCCTAACTGATGGAGCTGGTATTCCAACTTTAGTTAATCTCCACAAGAATTCATTTTTCTTGGTATAATTTTGCCTGTATGAGCCCGGAGTTCTCTCTGTGGGAAGGTTTTCATTTAAAGATTCAAATACTTCACTGATGATTTACTAACAATTATTAACGATTGCTTTAGGCCTTTTCAGCTTTTCTATTTCTTCTTCTGTCAGTTTTTATAGGCTGTATTACCTAGGAATTTGTCCATTTCATATAAATTTTCAAAATTGTTGCCTTAAACTTATTCATTATATCTGGAAAATCTGATAATAGTTATTTGTTTCTTTTATTTTTTAATTAATCTCAGTGGAAGTTTATCAGTTTTAATGTTTTCAAAGAAACCAGATTTTGACTTTGCTGATTCTTTTGACTGATTTCTCCTTTATTATTTCCTTCTATTATTTTTGCATTTGTTTTGCTGCTATTTTTCTAATCTCCTGAGAGAAATTGTTGGCTTATTAATTTTCAGTATTCTTCTAAAATGGACACACTTGGGGCTATATATTTCTCTAGAAGCAGTGCTTTAGCTGTGTTTCAGAAGTTGTACAAAACTTTTATTGAAAAATAATATTTTGGGATGCCTGGGTGGCTCAGTGGTTGAGCATCTGCCTTCTGCTCAGGGCATGAAACCGGGGTCCTGGGATCGAGTCCCACATTGGGCTCCTTGCAGGGAGCCCGCTTCTCCCACTGCCTGTGTCTCTGCTTCTGCCTGTGTGTCTCTCATGGATGAATGAAAAAATCTTAAAAAATAATATTTGAAAAATAAACCATAATACTGACCCTCATAGCATTGAGTCATTGAGCAAACACTAGCAGCTACATCTTTCTCCAAATCATTTTTTAAAAGTTATAATTGTACACAATAAAACTCATCCTTTTTAGATATGCAGTCCTGTGGTTTTTCCAAATGTGTATAGTGACATAAGCATCACTACAATAGCAATTTGAAATATTTACATTACTTCAAAAAGTTGTTGGAGCCATTTGCTCTAGGCTCCATCTCCGCACTAAATTATATTTTATACTGATTCAGATTCCCTTCACATCCTTGCTCCTTTATTATGTCACGGTTTGAATATAAATCAATACGAGATTATCCTTCTACGGTTTCTTGATGTTGATTTAAATGGCAGATCTTGCTAGAAAACAAGAAGTTATTTTGTACATTTATTTTTGACAGATTTTTCTATTAAGATGCTGACAGAAAAAGGATTGAGACTTCCCTGTCAATATTAAGAACAGAACTAATAATATTGTCTTTTCCAAAATAGGGTAAATTTGCATATTGTGGGCTTCAATCTCCTCCAATATTTCAAAGTACACTGGGAAATCATAATTGTATGCTATGGATTTTATTTCCCTTTCAAATAATTTTGAAAACAAGGGCAATAGCTGCAGGAAGAAATTTTACCTTAGTCTATTTTTTACCCTGGATAATTTGATTCAAGGAGAAATGCAGCCTTTTGGGATTTCCATTGTTTTTAAAAGTTGTCAATAGAAAGATTTATAAACTGCCAATGCCAGAACTGATTACAAAAAAAAAAAAATAATTAAATCAATATTGGTAGGCAACTATCCTTCTTTAGCTACTCCTTAATAACAGCAAATTATTAATTTTAAAAATCTGCATTTAAGTCCTTTTAACTTAATAAGGTTTTTTCTTTAACTTAATAAGGTTTTAATTTTAATCTGAGACATCAGTAATATTAATATGTTCCAAATCAATTCATGGTAGAAACTATGTCTCCAGAGTCATATTTCATTGATCTCCTTAAGAAGCAGACAAGCAAATACAAACCACATCTTTATATTTATTGCTATTTACATTTATTTGGCAGGAGACGGATGCTTGATGTTATGCATTGAGTGGGGCAATCCCACACTATAGAGAATTGGCTTCTATCCTGTCTGACTTTTGAATATTCTATCAAACAAACACATAAGTGAAAAAACAATTTGTAAATATGTGAGCCTCAGTGCAATCATTTAATATATGAATATAAACATTTGGAGTTTTTTATATACACTGAATTTTCCAGTAATTATAAGATTTTAATTGAAATAAGATTTAAAAAATCGTTTTGGAAAGTCACATCATCAGTAACAGTGCCACTTTGGTATTTAAGTTACCTATACCACATACCCTTTATTAGTCTTTTTTTGTTTCTCTCACAGTCATGGGAATTCTAATAAACACACACATATACACATGCACACATTTACTTAGAGGATTTTTTAAAAATGAGAAATACAAGGAAAAAATGAAAACATTTGGTGGAATATTGGAAATTGAGTTTTATCATTTTTCTCACATTTGAAAATTCATCAATGTCCTGTGGCAACATTTTTTTAAATAATGAAGCAAATAGTGAAACTAACAAAACCAAGCAAACATTTTACCAGCAGTAAGTTGACAAAAGTATATTGTACTTACTTTTTTCTTCTATTTTGACAAGGTATAATTTGTTCTTACCTATTTAATGTTTTCTTCTTTCTTTCATCATAAATGAAAAGTCTAGTTTGTTAATACTTTTCTTAAATCTGTTCTAACTTCACCAATACCATTAACATTTCATTTTTTTTTTTTTTTTTTTTTTTTACAGAATGACTTTTGATCGTCCTAGTTCTTTTAAATGCAAGCTTATTTGTTACACATAAGTGAAGCATCTGATGGTCTCATTTTGTCTTTAGTCGCATCTGAGCATTTGTATTTTGAACTCTATATTCTTTGTTATTATGTTAAAAATAAAATTTCATATTATGTTTTCCTGAACACACATTTAAATAAATAATATTATCCATGAATTACGTTTCAGGATAAAAAGGGGGACATTATTAAATATTTCTTAAAGGGGCATTGGGTCTGATAGGTTTGAGAACGGCTACTCTAAGTGCTCCAGAGAGTAGGGACCCCAATATGCTACTCACTCTGTGAGTCAACTGAGCTTCCTTTCCTTCCTCCTGTCTTTCCTTTCCCTCCACTCCTTCTCCTTGTCCTTCCCTCTCCTCGCTCCTGCCCTTCTTCTCCTTACATTTAAAGTGTACTAAGAAACTGCTGTATATTAAACTTTACTGTAGGTTATTTCAAGTACAACAGAAACAGAAATGAATGATGTATATTTCTGGCAACAGAGAATCTCAAATCTAATGGAAATGTATATATACTCACCATTCAAGAACGTAAACACATTTTAAGGGGAGAGACAAAGAGGATGGAAGGATGGAAGGATGGAGGATGTCTATGAATGTAAAATGTGCCTAATGTATAATAACTATGGACACAGGTGGCCTTAAGTTCTCAAAATAGGGAAATTATTTTGCGTCCTGTGGTGAAGTTACTTAGATATAAGGGAGTTCCTTGCCCTGATCGGAGATTTTAGACTAGATTGAGGAGCAAATTGTAAAACTATTTAGAATGTTGTGCCTGTATCATTTTGCTAATACATACTCGATAGTTAATTTATTGATTAAACAACTGATTCTTTGATATTCCCAAGTTATCACTTTATTACTTATATAGAGAAAAATCCTAAGCACAATCAGAAGTAAAATCAAAGTCAATGGATTATATTTCTAGGATTATCTGGATTTCAAAAAAAGATGGCTATTCCTGCCTTATGTTTTGCTAATGTTCAGACATACACAAATAGATACCCTATTAGGTACATTCTTTAAGTAGATGAAATGCACTGAAAAGTGAGTGGGCCTCATTTTTCGTTGACTTGATTGTGTTACCTCATTATTATCTGTGATCTCTTTATAAAATATATTATTTCATGCATTTTCTTCTGTTTTTCTGTTATTTCCAGCATTTCCCCACTTCATTACTTTCTCATTTCAATTAGCCATGTACTTCTAACATGTTTGCTAAAATCTTCCAGGCCCAATTTTTAAAATTTGAGATTTAATTCATATACCATCAAATTCATTGCTTTAAAGTGTACAATTCGTTGTCTTTTAGAATATTTACAGAGTTGTACAACCATCACCACCATATAATCCCAGAATATTTTCATCTCTCTAAAAAGAAACCCTGTACCTGTTAGCAGTCACTGCCCATCCTCTCTTACCCCAGGCCCTGACAATCACTAATCTACTCTCTGACCCAAATGGATTTGACTATTTTGAACACTTTATATAAATTTAATTATGTAGTATGTGTCCTGTTGTGTCTGGTTTCTTTCAATTAACAAATACTATTTTTAAGGTTCATCCATATTGTGGCGTATATCAGTATTGCATTTCTCTTTTTTTTTTAGATTTTATTTAAATTCAAGTTAGTTAATATATAGTGTAGTATTGGCTTCACGAGTAGAATTTAGTGATTCATCAGTTGCATATAACACGCAGTGCTCATTACATCAAGTGCCCTCCTTAATCCCCATCACTCAATCACCCATCTTCCTCTTCACTTCCCGTCCAGCAACCTTCAGTTTATTTCCTATAGTTAAGATTCTTTTATGGTTTGCCTCCCTCTCTAATTTTATCTTATTTTATTTTTCCTCCCCTTCCCCTGTGTTCATATTTCTTTTGTTTCTTAAATTCCACATGAGTGAAATCATATGGTGTTTGTCTTTCTTGGACTGACTTATTTTGCTTAGCATTATGTCCTTTAGTTATACCCACATCATTGCAAATAACAAGGTTTCATTCTTTTTGATGGCTAATATTTCATTGTTCCACTTCTTTATTCATCAGTTGATGGACATCTGGGCTCTTTCCATAGTTTGGCTATTGTGGTCATTACTGCTATAGACATTGGGGTGCATGTGTTCTTTTAAGTCACTATTTTTGTGTCCTTTCCATGTATACCCAGTAGTGCAATTGCTGGGTTGTAGGGTAGTTCTATTTTGAACTTTTTTTGAGGAACCTCTATACTATTTTCCAGAGTAGCTGCACTAGCTTGCATTCCCACCAGTAGTGTAAAAGGGTTCCTCTTTCTCCACATCCTCACCAACATCTGTTGTTTCCGGACTTGTTAATTTCAGTCATTCTGACTGGTGTGAGGTGGTATCTCATTATGGTTTTGATTTGTATTTCCCTGATAATGAATAATGACATTTTTTCATATGTCTGTTAGTCATTTGTATGTCTTCTTTGGAGAAATGTTTATTCATGTCTTTTGTCCATTTCTTGACTGGAATACTTATATTTTGGCTGGTATATACTCTGATTACTAAATCTTTTTGGATATGTAATTTGCAAGCATAGCCTCCTAATTTGTGGGTTGTGCTTTTACTTCCTCATTATATTCTTTAATACAAAGAGTTTTTAATTTTGATTAAATCTAATTTATCTATCTTATGTTTGGTTGCTTGCATTTTTAAAATTTTTTGGTGTCATATCTCAGAACCCATTTACTAATCCAAGGTTGCAGAGATTTTTATCTATATTTTATTATAGAAGTTTTATAGTTTTAGCTCTTATACTTAGATCTTGAGTTAATTTTTGTATGTGATGGAGATACAGGTCCAAATCTATTCCTTTGCATGGGGACATGCCATTATTACAGCACCATTTGTTGAAAAGACTATTCTTTTCCCCCATTAAATAATTTTGACATTCCCATGGCAAATCAGTTAGCCATAGACATCAGGGTTTATTTCTGCACCCTCAATTCTGTTCCTGTTGTCTAGCCTTATGCCAATCATTGTCACACTTTTTTTTGTTTGCTGTAGCTTTATAATAGATTTGAAATTAAGAACTGTGAGTTCTTCAGTTTTGTTCTTTACCAAGATTATTTTGGGTATTCTGGGTCCCTTGCATGTCTATATGAATTTTATAATCAGCTTGTCCATTTTTGAAGAAAAGCAATTAGAATTTGGTAAAAGGATTTCTATGAATCTGAAGAATTATTTGGGGGACATTGTAGTCTTAGCAATATTAAGTCTGTTAATCTAAGAACACAAGATGTCTCTATTTATTTAATATCTTTTTAAATTTCTTTTAATAGCATTCTGTAGTTTTCAGTGTATAAAGTTTTAATTCCTTCTATTTTATTTATTCCTAAGTGTTTTATTCTTTTTGATGCTATTTTAAGTGAAATTGTTTTTTTTAATTTCATTTTTGGGATATTCATTGATGTGTATAGAAATATATTATGTGTATGATCTTATATCCTGTAATAAACCATGTTGAATTCTATTACTTAAAACCTTTTTTGTTTGTATATCTGAAATCCTTTAGAGCTTTTAATATATAAGATTATATCATTAACAAATAGAGATAGTTTTACTTCCTTTTTCCAATATAGATGATTTTATTTGTTTTTTTTCCTAATTGTCCTGGCTAGAACATCTTATACAATGTTGAATGAAAGTGGGGAGAGTGGGTATTCTTGTCTTGTTCTTGATATTGGGGTAAATATTTCAGTCTTTTGCCACTAAGAATGAGTTTGGCTATCGTTTTTTGATGGATGCCTTTTATCAGGGTGAGGAAGTTCCCTTCTATTTGTAGCTTATTGAGTGTTTTTACTATGAAAGAGTGTTAGGTTTTGTCAAATGCTTTTATGCATCTATTGAAATGATTATGCATTTTCTACATTTATTCTATTTATATGGCCTATCACATTAATTTTTAATATATGAACCAACCTTGTATTCCTAGGATAAATTCAACATGGTCATATGACATAATCCTTTTTAGTTGTTGCTGGGTTAGTTTGCTAGTGTTTTTGTTGTACCTATAGTCATAAGGAATATTAATCTAAAGTTTTCTTTCCTTGGGATCCCTGGGTGGCTCAGCGGTTGGGCGTTTGCCTTCGGCTCAGGGCGTGACCCTGGAGTCCCAGGATCCAGTCCCACATCAGGCTCCCTGCATGGAGCCTGCTTCTCCTCCCTCCACCTATGTCTCTGCCTCTCTCTCTTTCTCTGTCTCTTGTGAATAAATAAATACAATCTTTTAAAAACATAAAGTTTTTTTGTCCTTGTGTTATCTTTGATTTTTATGGCTTTGTAGAATGAGTTAGCCAGTATTTCCTCCTCTTCTACTTTTAGGAGGATTTTGTGCAAGATTGGTGTTGAGTCTCTAACTAAATATTTGGCAGAATTCACCAATGAAACCATCTGTCTATGATTTTTTTTTTTTTTTTTTTTTTGTGAGAAGTTTTTTGGTTACTGATTCATTCTCCTTATTTGTTATAGGTCTATTCAGATTTTCTATTTCTTAATCAGTTTTGGTAGTATATATCAGTCTAGGATTTGCCTTAGATGTTACCATAAATTTTAATTTATTATAATCTAGTTCAGATTAATACCAATTTAATTTTGATAGTAATTTAAAAACTTTGCTCCTGTATAGCTGTTTCTCCACTTTTTAATGCTATATAGTCATGTATTTAAACATTGTATATTTATCAACTTAGGTTTATAATTATTCCATTTTTCAGTTGTTTTTAAAACCATGGGGAAAAAGGGGTTATAAACAAAAGATACATTTATACTATCTCTTATATTTACCTATGTAGTTTACTTGTGTTTTTGTTTCTTCATGTGAATTCGATTTGTAGTTTAATGTCTTTTCGCAATTTGAAGTAGAATTAATAACAAAAATCATGTGGTCATTATGTTTGACTTCATCATCCCAAAACCTCAAATTTAATCACATGGGAAAATATTCATAATATATTAATAACTGAAAAAAGTTAGTTATAAATCAGCATGTGTATCATGATCTTACTTTTGTAAAGAGTGGATATATTTTACACACACACAGAAAAATTGAAAACAGACAAGAAGTCTGTGTGCCAAATTGTTAATGATATTTCTCTCTGCATAGTGGAATTAATAGAGATTTTTACATTTTAAATGGTGGTTTTTATTTTGTCTGTGAATATATATAATATACATAAAGAAAACACTACTGTTGAGTATTCCTATATAATTTCTTAATCCTCATAAGATAGTCATAGGGAGTTAAGTAAGCATAATGTTGAAAAGAATTTTTTTCTGGCAATTCAGAGTAGGATCTTCAACAATTGATTTACAAACCAGAACCCAACTAGAGTGTAAGCTCTTTAATAGTTCTTTATAGAGCCTGAAATCTACTCAGTGTTAAATGCACATGGACATGACATAAATATTTGTTCAGGATATGGATCAGTGACAATAACTCAGTGAGTGAATGCGGAATAAACAAATGAAAATGATTGTAGTCTTTATATGACTTTCTTCTCCTAGAACTACCTGGGAGAAATTACTTATTAGAACTTTATTTGAGGCTCCTTGGTTGCAATCTGGGAATGAATGATTTATTGTTTATAAAACCATATGAGATACTAGGTGAAAAGTCCTACATAAATGTGATATATTATTTTATTCATTGTGACTTTTAGAATAATCTGAAAGACTCATAACATATCATGATTGCCAAAAGCAGCTGACAAACCTGGTTAGCTTGGTGTATTTGCTTTTAACAAATCAAAGTGAAATTGGGAGAAAAAAATCATATTCAAAGTTATTTCATATAAACTGAGACTTACCAGACTTACCAGGCCCAATGAATAATATTTGCTTTCATTTAAAAATTATATAATCCAACCATAGAATGTTTACATAGGAGAATTAAATATAGTTATTATTAATTTATACCATGGGGCCATGATTAATGTTTTTTCTGCCCCAAGACTTTATTTTTTTTCCTTCTTTTCTCAAACATGTTTGGCATTTAGAAGTTTTAAAGTAATTTCCCCCTTTGGCTTCACCTGGGGTCTCTGCTGTCCCAGAACCTCCTCCTGACCTCAGTGTTGTGTTTTCATTTAAAATAGGGCATGTCTATAAATGTCAGCAATACAGAGCAATTAGAAGTTTGAAAAGGGCTGTAACATAAACCAGCATTATAGTGAAATGGATATTGCCTTAAGCTGCCTGCAATTCGCTTGCTGTTGGAAAGACAATATCCTGCCATTCTCCCATGGTGGCCTTCAATTGAACACATTTGGCTGAGGATTGACCCATTATTAAGATAAGTCTCTGCCTGGTTTGAAACAATGAAGAAACACAGAGAGAGTGAAGCCAGCAAATTGGGCTAGTAGTCAGCCAGCACTGGGCAGAAACGTGACACCGAATTAGAGCTTAATAGCTGTCTGTGGTGCTATCTGTGAAATCCAATGCTGTCCTGATCCCGCCCCCCTCCCCTCCCCGAATTGAATTGAACGAATTGAACGGTAGGTGCATGCTGTTTGGGCTTGCCCAAAGTTTTCAGGTTTTTGAAGGAACTGCTGTCTATATATTTAGGCGTGTGTTTCTGTTATTTTCATTTTTAATACCACCCCGAGCAGCAACAACACAAGTCCAGCACTTCTGACATTAACTTAATTTTATTCATTTTCATTTCCTCTGCTGCTGAGAATCCAGATCACAGACTGCTTTAGCAGTTAGAAAATGGGATATGTTTTTAGACAAGGCCTATCATATTGTTCCAATTTACCCACTTCCAAAGATGCTCGACCTTTGTGCACTCGCAGTGCTTTCTTTTGCTAGCTTGAGGCCTTTTGACACACTGTCAGCTGGGCTCTGGCTCGCCCCATGTGACCTCAGAGCAAACTTTCCAACAAGATAAGGTTGCTATTGAAAGTGTCTCTTGGGTTTGCAAACTTGGTCCTGCCTGTTCTGGTGTTTAGAGGGATAACAAAATGTGAAAGAGTACCAAGCTAACATGTATTCCTTTCCAGACTCTATCTACCCTTTGTTGGGACTTTTTTTTTTTTTTTTTTAACTACACCATACGAGGTTTGGTGGTAAGGTAAAGAGAAAGTTTGAGGGACAACCTACAAAATTGCCTATTCTTTTGCTGTTATGGTGAGTCATTTTAATTAAATATATCTCTGGTGAGGTGTTTCCATGATCCTGCCTTTTAGTTCCTAACAACATTTCATCTCGTCAAACTCAGCTTTGTAAAACTCATATGCAAAGCTGAACTGAAATGAGGGAATGTAATTGAGTGGGAGGGAAACCTATATCACTGGCCTGCTTGTAAAAATCGTTCCTATGCTGCCTATGAGCTATAGTTTTGGCTGTCTTAGGAAAGACTTTTAAAAATCTTTGCTGTCAACAGGCTTTTGAGGTTTTCCAGACTTCAGGGAAAGTTAAATAGACCATGAAACGTATAAGAAAGTATGCCCAGGCCATGAGAATTGGGAGAAACTAGAATGGTCCACAAAGGAAGTTGGCTAAATCTCTGTTGCTGGAAGTTTGGTAACATTTAAGGGACTGTACCATTTTGCTTGAGATGGCTTAAGGGACATGGATGCTAGAGTGCCTACAATAATTTAAATGCCCACGGTTTCTAGGCAAGTATGTGGATTAAACCCCATTCCATGGTCAAGGTCACCACACTAATCCAGATTCAATGTAAATGCTTTGTCTTCACTTTCTTGGCATGTTTTTCTGTATAACTACGTACAATTGTGTCTGAATGGATCTGTAATGCTCTTATTTTATAGTGAGTACAGTGTAGAAATACTTCTCACTGAAAGAAGAAATTGACTTCAGAGACCATTGGAATGATATTTATGACAGACTTCATAAACCAAGATGGTTTCTACATGGCTGAGACCATAGAAATCACTAAAACACTAAGACTGGAATCACCCCAATTACGTTGTTTTCATTATAAGCCTAGTTCTCAGTATTCTCAGTTACCTTTGTACATACGCCTTGTCACCTCCAACTTCCACATGACAGCCTTGCTAAAATTTTTCGCAATATTTGCAAACTCTCTAACTCACCTTTGTGTTCTCCCCTTAATCAATGGCCTTACAAAGTACATAGAATACACTCAGAACTTCCTCAAAATTTTGGCTCCCAAACAATCTATATCTCTATCCATCATTTCTTACTCTCAAAAGAAAAGTAGATTTCACCCCTAGTAGTTTACAGGCAAACTTCCACTGGGGTATTTCCTTCTTTCCAATTCCTAGGTCTTATTTATCAATGCTTCCTCTTTTCCTTCACAGCTAGAAGTGTATATGAATTATTCTTACATCACATCCTTGCCACAAAAGAATTCTGGTCTTTTAAAGATTTAGCCATTTTTGTAGGTAGTAGTTATCTCATTGTATTTCTAATTTGCATTTTCCTGAATATTAGTAAAGTTAAACACGTTAACAGTGTCTATTGGGTCACTTGGATGCTATCGTTTTGAAGTGCCTGTACTTTGAAGCAACTTTCCTTTCTCTGGTATTCCCAAACATTACATGTAGTCCTTACCATGGTTCCCTCTATACTCTCTTTATATTACACATTTTATGCTCTTATTCTGGCTATTATTTTCCAGATATTTCTTTCAGGCTATATTAATTGTCTCTTTAATTGTGTTAATCTGTTGGCAAAGCCACCTATTAAATTCCTAATTTTGTTTATTGACTTTTTGAGCTCTAGAATTTCTATCTGGATGATTTAATATTTTCCAGTTCTTCCATCAGTTTCTATTTTGCTTTTTATCTCCTTGGATAGCATTTGGAGTTATTTTATAAAGTCTTTTTTTTTTTTTTAACTTTTATTTATCTATGATAGGCACACAGTGAGAGAGAGAGAGGCAGAGACACAGGCAGAGGGAGAAGCAGGCTCCATGCACCGGGAGCCTGACGTGGGATTCGATCCCGGGTATCCAGGACCGCGCCCCGGACCAAAGGCAGGTGCCAAACCACTGCGCCACCCAGGGATCCCCACTGCGCCACCCAGGGATCCCTGGAGTTATTTTAAAATGTCTATCAATGAATGCCAATTTCTGAAACCCCCGTAGGTATTTCTCTATTGTTTGCTTTTTCTTTTTTATTGCTGCTTTGCTTTTGCTCATGTTGCCTTGTCTTCTAGTATGACTGGTTATTTTTGATTATCTGGAGGATCTCATATTTAAATATTTTGTAGATATAACGTGGAGACCAGCACAATGTAATCATATCACAAAAAGGATCTAAATTTGCATGTGTTTTTGCCAGGAGCTTATGCACTGGAGAATGCCTGGTGATACTAAGGGTGATACACTGTTAATATATTTCCTTAATCTAATTTAAGAGATAGATGATTCAAAGAGAAACTGCAGTGCTCTGGAAAGAATGGCCAATTTTTGGTTTCCTCTGATACCTATGGGGCAGCTTTGAAAGGTCCTAGACTGAAGTGTAAAGGATTCACTGAAGCCATTTCCCTTGGTAGACTCTGGACTCAACTTTAGTTCTCGTAGACCTGTGAGGCTTCAAAAGCACAGCCCAAACTTTCAGAAGCTTTCTTTGTAATTGTCAAACTCTCCCAGGATATATAGTAACCCTAAATTCTATGCATACCATCCTGGACCTCTCTCCTTATTTTAGATCCTTTACTATCATGTTGGTTCTCCAATTTATTTAAGGGTATGATTCTTTAGTTTTTAAAATATTTTATCTAGATTTTCCAGTTGTTTTCAGTTGCAGATAAATTGCCTTATCTTCCATTAGTGGACATACCTTATTGTTACCTTATTGTCTTTGATATTGCTGTTTTTTGGTTTTATCATCTAAAAGTGTCTCAGAAATCTTCTTTTTCTCTGCACTGCCTCTGTGCCTCTCTGGAACTGTGTCCATGGCCTTCTTTTAAAAATCCTTCTAAGTCTTCTCATCTAGTCACAGGCTTTCAATTTACCAGACCAACTATATAGACTCCAAATCTATATTTTTATCCAGATCTCTTCCTTTTGAGTGAAACACTCTATCTCTAGCAGCCCAACAGATGTGTCCACCTGCGTAACTTGAGGACAGTTCAGTCTTTAATGTGTAAATCAACATTTTTATTGGGCCTATTCCTATCCCTGTCTAGGACTTAATCAAGCTTCTATATTACTTAATTTTTAGATAGGATCATCAATAAATGCTATCATCTCTTAACATAATATTATTACCACTTTTACAAATTTGGATCTTCTCATTCCCTTTCTGACTTTCTGCTCTCAATCTAATTAATCATTAAATCAATCATATTGATTTCTATTCCTAATACTTCTCTAGCCATCCACCTTTTTTTAAAAAATATTTTATTTATTTATTCGTGAGAGACACATGGAGAGAGGGGCAGAGACACAGGCAGAGGGAGAACCAGGCTCCATGCAGGGAGCCCGACGTTGGACTCGATCTCAGGTCTCCAGGATCAGGCCCTGGGCTGAAGGCAGCACTAAACCACAGAGCCACTCCGGCTGCCTCATCCACCCTTTGTTTTAAAAAGTTAGAGACAGGGGCACCTGGGCGGCCCAGTCAGTTAAGTATCTGCCTTCAGCTCAGGTCATGATTCCACAGTCCTGGGATCCAGCCCCACATCAGACTCCCCACTTGGCAGGGAACCTGCTTTTCCCTTTTCTTCTACCATTCTTCCAGTTTGTACTTTCTGGCTCTCTCTTTCTCTCTGTAAAATAAATAAATAAATAAAAATCTTAAATAAATAAAGTTAGAGACATATAGGTAAGTTCCTCTGACAACAGAGAGTGAAACTTCACTGTTTAGTGAATGATTTAAGGTAAATTAAATCATTTTAATGATTTAAAAATGCTTTAAAAAGAAGCATTTGTGTGCTTCTTTTTCCCTAGCTGCAAAATAGGTATGATAATGATATACCTACCTAAAGTAAACTACATACATTGCAACAACTTTTTCCTCCTCTATCTACCCTTCCCTTTGCAAAATAATTTTGCAGCTCTTCTCAGCAAGAGATGAGGTTGATTTTCCCATCTTCAAATTCAAGACTGGACTGTCACTTGCTTTGGTCAATAGATTGAAGAAGACACAGTGCGTACTAGGTCTTAAGAGGCACTTAATAATACTGTTGTCTGAAAATATGCTCATTTATTAAGTAAAAAAGACTGAGCCAGTCTTTTGGGGAAAGATACAGCATGTAGGACAGAGACAAACCTTCCTGACAGAGGCCATCCTAGATCAGTCAGTTCTCAACCAATCTGGCAATTGACTAAAGTCTATGTGTGGCGCTACCCAAGATGAGAACAGCTAGCTTAGATACTTATGTGCTAAATAAATGATTGTTATTTATTTATTTATTTAAATGATTGTTATTTGAAAGTACTATGTCTTAGATTATTATCCAGAAAAAGCCAGTTGACAACACTACTTCACAAGGTTATAGTGAAGATTAAATGAGTTAATATGCATAAAATGCTTAAAACATTCTCTACTACAGAGTATTATTTATTTATTTATTTATTTGGCTCCATGCCCAATGTAGAGCCTAAAGGAGGGCTTGAACTCATGACCCTCAGATCAAGACCTCAGCTGAGATCAAGAGTTAGACACTTACCTGACTGAGACATCCAGGCACTCCCACAGTAAGCATTATTTAAGTGCTAGTTATTACTATTCTTTGCTTCTCTCATCACCATATTTGACTTTTGACTCTCATCACCATTAGTTAGGTTTTTTTTTGTTACTAATTTCTTTCCTCTTAAGTCCATCCTCTACAATTTCCTCTTGAGTGCTTTCCTAAAACACAAGTTCAGTCATATCCATTTTCTCTCTAAAACTGAACTGAAGCTTTAATATTTATATTTATTTCCAAAATTCTCTGTTTAGTTATTTAAAGCCTGTCAAATTTTATCTTTTTATATGTTACCTTGATTCGTTTATGTTTTTATCAATGTCTATTATGCTATGTTGGTTACTAGTAAAATAACTAAAGTAAGGCAGAAAATATATATATATTTTACATCATAAAGATAACTACTTTGTAGTTGAGTCAGTGTGGTGTTTTTGGTCAATTTGGCTAATACTGGATGGAAAATTGGAATGTAACAATAATCCCAATATTTATCACATTAAAATAAGATTTGCTTTATCACACCTTTTCCGTAAACTAATCTGCCATAAGATGCTATCTGCAAACTGCTCATGTTAGATTTATTTGCACAATAAATATAACATCTAGTTCATCAGTACAATCAGGTAATGAAATGTTCTATCTCAGGAGTTTCCGGATACAGCTACCCTTTTTGATGCCAGATTGTTGCATAAGATAAAAGCTGGAGAGTTTTTTTAAAAATATGAATATACCAATGCCTTCCAAAACTACTGAATAGAATTTATATTGATACAACTAAGGAATCTGTGTGATTCGAGAGAACTTTTGGCTCATAGAGCTCTGTTATAACTAAGGAAAATCTTTAGTTATTTTGGACTTAATTGAAAACTCTTTAGGGCACAAGAAGCTTACAGAATTTATGAGACTGGAATATATATGAAAATTAATTCTCTTTCAGGCTGGAGAATTTGTATGTTGATTATTTTTGTATTTTACTAACTGTAGATCTGATGATCAATTAATTAATAATAGTATTTGTTAGAAGTATAGAAAAAGCACAATGTTTTCCATAGTGAATTTTGTTTTGATTGAACTAAGCAGAATTTTGAATATGGTTCCTGATTATTTTTTTCATTTGGATTCCTTTTAGAAATTCATACTTGATAAAATTAGAAAGTGTTCTTCAACCATTATAAAATTATTTGAAACCTAGAGCCTTATTTTGTTTTATCTTACTAAAGGTCAATCTAGTTTTGCTTTCTTAACTTAGATGTTAAAAATACCTGTGAACTCTTTGTATAACTGAAATCCTTATTTCCAAAGCTTTCCAATATTTTATATGAACATGATTTCTTTTATTTTGAGATCAAAATGGTAAAGAGATTACAGGCTAACTTCAGATGTGTAGTAAGTCACCAAGTTATACAACATAATGTTGTTAGATATAGGTTCAAAACTGAATCTAATATACAGCAGCCAAATAATAATCTTTTGCTACAAAGAGTCTCTGCCTATTAAGATAAACCAACATGCCGAAAACATGCATAGGTGATTACAGAGGAGGCCTCTAGATCCTGTATAACCCAAGGATAAAAGTTTGACTCTAACTCAGTTCTTCCACATTTTAAATGGAGATATTAACAGTGCCCAACAGTGGGACCAATTTGCTGGTGGAAGAGGATCCTGAACTCACCGACAAACCCTACAGCTACAAAACCATTTCCCTCTAAAAAAGATCTGAAAATTAGATGAAATGCCCTACACAACAAAGGCTAAAAGGGCCCCATTGTGATGGATAGGAGAGACAGAGACATAGTCTCACAAAAAAATCCCAACCCCATGCAACAATACACAATAGAGAGGAATTTCACCAACAGGTACCTCTTGTGGTAGAGTGAAAGGTTAGTACACCACATCAGGATCCTGGCCCCAGGTATCTGCACAAAAAAGACAAGGTGCCAGATTGTCATTGGAAAATCAATGGGGTTGATGGCCAGGGGTCCCAAAGTGCTATAGGAAACTGAGATTTTCCTTTTGGAAGATTCATGTGTCATCTTACCCCCAAATCCAGAAAAAAACAGCACTTTGAAAAGTACCTGGATTATATGTGAAGGAGATTCATTCGCTGATTTGGGAGCATTGACTAAAGAGATGGTGGACAGTTGGAGATATTCCCTGGAGATAGAGTCACTGGTGGATGCCATTGTTGCATTCTTCACATAGTTTGCTAACACAAGTGAGCAAGCTTAGACACAGAACTTTCCACTCCTTTGTTGGGATGGGCAAAGGTGAGCAGCGGTGGCACTTACTGAGACCATTGAGCATGGGTGGTTGCAGTACTTCTCTGCTCCCTGGCTTGGTTGGAAAGTACAAATGGTCATGGGATTCTTCTACTCCCTAGCTAAGTCTGTGAGCCTGGGTGGTTGCCAAATTTCCTGGGCCCCTGGCTGGGACAAATGCAAGCAGTCATAGCATTCTTCTATTTCCAGCCTAAAGCTGGCACACACACACACACACATAAGGCATTCTCCCACTGAATTGCTAAAGCCCATGGGCATGTACAGAAAAGACATTTTCCTGATGGCCTTTTGAAGCAGGTGAACATGCTCCAGCTGCCTTGCTAAAGCCAGTGAGAGTACACAATCCACAAGGGGACACCTCTTGATTGCTTGGCTCTGGTGGCCAAGAAGGCGGGCATTCTGGAGCTCTACAGGGCTAAAGAAATTAGAAAGACAGCTCTTGGCAAGGTACCCCTCTCGGGGCACTGCAGAAACATCAGACTGAAACACAACCCAAGTTTTCCTACGAAAAAGATAAGCCTGGAGCTTAAGCCTGAGGAGCAGGCTTCAGGTTTCCCACATATCTAAAAGCTAGGGAGGTGCTCCCAGAAAATGAGCCAGGAGACACCAGCTTTGTGCCTTCTTTGACCTCAGGACAGCTTGATGACGCTTATTAGAAAAGAGCTCCAATTTTTGCAACTGTTCTCCAGGGGATACCTTCAGATCTTCTGTTATCTAGAGGACAGCAGGGATTATGATTGTGGACCACAGGACTAAATATATTTACATACTTTAAATGCTGCTGTCTGAGGATCTGGCTTCCAATCATTCTGAATCTAGGTGCTAAATAAGAATCTTCCTTTTGGATCACTGACAGGTCTTGATACTTCCTCGACAATGGGGGCATGTTAAGAATAAATCAGGCAATTTAGACAATCACAAAGGTCTGAGAGGCGACCAAAAGCTTGGACAAGGTGAAATGAGGATTATCACCCACACAAGACCACTCTTTCAAGACTAAGAGAGGTAACTGTTTTGCCTAATACATAGAAGCAAACATGATTCTAGCAAAATGAGAAAACAGAAATATGTAGCAAATGAAAGAACAAGACAAAACATCAGAAAAAGATCTTAATAATATGGAGATAAGAAATCTACCTGGTAAAGAATTCAAAGCAATAGTCATAAAGATGTTCAATAAACTCAGGAGAATAGATGAACACAGTGAGAATTTCAACAAATGGAAATATAAAAAGTAACAAGCAGAGGTCATAGAGATGAAAATACAATAACTGAACTGAAAAGTACCATAGACAGGTTCAGCAACGGACTGAGTAAAGTAGAAGTATGGATCAGCAAGCTGGAATATAAACCAATAAATTTATCTAGACAGAACAACAGAAAGGAAAAAAAGATTAAAAATGAAGGTCACGGGCAGCCCGGGTGGCTCAGTGGTTGAGCGCTGCCTTCAGCCCAGGGCCTGATCCTGGAGACCCGGGATCGAGTCCCACATCAGGCTCCCTGCATGGAGCCTGCTTCTCCCTCTGCCTGTGTCTCCACCTTTCTCTGTGTGTCTCTCATGAATAAATAAATAAAATCTTTTAAAAAAAGCATATTTTCTGACCACAATGATATGAAACTAGAAATTAATAACAAGAAGAAAACTGGAAAACTACAAATACATGGAAATAAGCAACATATTACTGAAAACCTATGGGTTCATAGAAAAAAATCAAAGAAGAAGGAAATATGACATACCAGAATCTATTGGATGCAGCAAAAGTTGTTCTGAAAGGGGAATTCATAGCAATATAAGCCTACATCAAGAACAAAAGAATTCTCAAATAAATAACTTAAATTTAACCTATTGGAACTAAAAAGAGAAAAACAAAGCCTAAAGTTAGTAGAAAAAATGAAAATTATAAACATTAGAGCAGATATAAATGAAATATAGACTACAAAGATAATAGAGAAGATCAATAAAACTAAGAGCTGGTTTTGGGCACCTGGGTGGCTCAGGTCTTGATCCCAGGATCCTGGGATCAAGTCCTGCATCAGGCTTCCTGTGGGGAGCCTGCTTCTCCCTCTGCCTATGTCTCTACCTCTTACTTTGAGTTTCCTATAAATAAATAGACAAATAAATAAATCCTAAAAAAAAAACCTCCAAAAAACAATCAATCAAAAAAAAAAAAAAAACAAACAAAAACAAAAAACAAAAAAAACCCCAAAGAGCTGGTTCTTCCGAAGATAAACAAAGTTGACCAACTTTTAATTATACTGACCAAGAAAAAAAAAAAAAACAGAGAAATCAAATAAATAAAATCAGAAATGAAAGAATAGTAGTGAGAGATAATGTCACAGAAATACACAAGGTCATAAAAGACTACTATTAACAATTATAAGCCAATAAATTGGAGAACCTAGAAGAAATGGATAAGTTTCTAGAGATTTACAATCTTCAAAGACAGTAAAGACCAATTACTGATAATGAGTTTGAATCAGTAATCAAAAATCTCACAACAAACAAAAGTCCAAGACCAGATAGCCTCACCGGTGAATTCTACCAAACATTAAAAGAAGCTTTAATATCTAGCCTTCTCAAACTCTTTCAAAAACTGAGAAGAAGGGAAAGCTTCCAAACAAATTTTATAAGGCCAGAATTGGCTTGATACCAAGACCAGACATAGACATCACACACACACAAAACTTACAGGCCAAGATCCTCGATGAATATAGATACAAAAATTCTCAACAAGGGTGCCTGGATGGCTCCTCTGTTAAGTGTCTGTCTTCGGCTCAGGATGATTCCAGAGTCCCCAGATTGAATCCCACATCTGGCTCCCTGATAGAGGTGGGCAGGGGTAGGGGGTCTGTTTCTCCCTCTGCCCCTCTCCCCATGCTTTTTTTTTCCCTCTCTCAAATAATAAATAAAATCTTAAAAATATATCCTCAACAAAATATTAGCAAACCAAATTCAACAATACACGGAAAGGATTAAGTGGGATTTATTCCAGGGATGCAGGGCGATTCAACATCTGAAAATCAATTAACGTGATACACCAAGTTAACACAATAAAATATAAAAATCATATCATTTCAATAGATGCAGAAAAAGCATTTGACAAAATTCAATATCCATTTTTGATAAAAACTCTCCATAAAGTGGGTATAAAAGGAATACCCCTCAACATATTAGAAGCCATTTACAACAAGCCCACTGCTGCATCATACTTAATGATGACAAGCTGGAAGTCTTTCCTCCAAGATAAGGAATAAGACAAGGATGCCACTTTTGCCACTTTTATTCAACATAGTATTGGAAGTCCTTGCCAGAGGGATTATGCAAGAAAAAGAAATAAAAGGCATCTGGATTGGAAAGGAAGAAGTAAAACTGTCACTATTTGCAGATGACATGATATTATATATTGAAAACTCTAAAGGCTCTTAAAAAACTGTTAGAACTTATAAATGAATTCAGTAAAGTTGCATGATACAAAATCACTATACAGAAATCTGTTGCTTCTCTTTACACTAATAACTATTGGAAAATGAAATAAAGTAAACAATTCCATTTATAAATGATAAAGAATAAAATACCTAGAAATAAATTTAACCAAGGAGGTGAAAGACCTATGTATTGGAAACTATAAGACATTAATAAAAGATACTGAAGTAGCCAAATAAATGAAAAGATAATCTGTGTTCATGAATTGGAAGAATCAGTATTGTTAAAATGCCTATACTACCCAAAATAATCTGCAGATTTAATGCAATCTCTGTCAAAGTTCTAATGACATTTTTCACATAACTAGAACAAATAACTCTAAAACTTGTATGGAACTACAAAAGACCTTGAATAGCCAAAACTATCTTGAGAAAGAAAAACAAAGCCAGAGGTATCACGCTCCCTGATATCAAACAATACTGCAAAGCCATAGTAATCAAAATAAAATGGTATTGGCATAAAAACAGACACATAGACCAATGGAACAGAATGGAAAGCCCAGAAATAAATCCATGGATATGTGTTCAATTAATTTACTACAAAGGAGGCAAGAATCTACAATGTGAAAAGGATAATCTCTTCAATAAATGGTTTTGGGAAAACTAGATAGCCACATGCAAAAGAATGAAAGTGGACCACCATCTAATGCAAAAATTAACAGGTATTTGTGAGCATGTGGAGAAAAGGTAACTCTTGTTTTTGGGAATGGAAATAGGTGTAGCTCCAATAGAGAACAGAATTTAAACATTAAAAAAAATGTCAAAATTTCAAAAAAGAGAACTATAATATGATCCAGCAATTCCAATTCTGGATACTTATCCAAAGAAAATGAAAATGTTAATTTGAAAAGATTTATGTACTCCTATGTTCATTGCAGTACTATTTATAATATCCAAGATATGGAAACAACCAAAGTATCCATTGATGGATGAATGTGTATATGTGTGTATATATATATGTATATATATATATATATAAATAAATATACAAATGTGTATTTATATATAGTGTATATATATAATGTATATAAATGTGTATATATAGTATATGAATATAAGTATATATATGTGTGTGTGTATATATATATATACATACACACTCACATACACACAATAATAATACCATTTAGCCACAAAAAGAATGAATTTTTCCCTACTGGTACAACACAGATGGATATTGAGAGTATTATACTAAGTGAAATAAGTTAGGCAAAGAAAAACAAATAGCACTTATATGTTGAATCTAAAAAGCAAAACACATCTTGATAAAAACCCTCAGATAAAACATACCTCAACATCATGAAAGCCATATATGAAGGACTTATAGCTAATATCATCCTCAATGATTGATTAAAACCAAAAAAAACAACTGAGAACTTTTCCCCTAAAGTCAGGAACAAGACAGGGATGTCCACTCTCACCATTACTATTTAGTACTGGAAGTCTTAACATTACCAACCAGACAGCAAAAAGAAATAAAAAGCATCCAAATCAGCAAGGAAGAAGTATAGTTTCCTATTTGCAGATGACATGATGTTCTATATAGAAAACTTGAAATATTCCACCAAAAAAATTGCTAGAACTGATACATTAATTCAGTAAAATCACAGGATATAAAATCAATGTACAGAAATCTTGTATTTCTATACAACAATAATGAATCAGCAGAAAGAGAGATCAAGGAATTCATTCCATTTACAACTGTACCAAAAATAATAAGATACCCTGGAATAAACCTACCCAAAGAGGTAAAAGATCTATACTCTGAAAACTATAGAACACTTATGAAAGAAATTGGATAAGACACAAAGAAATGGAAATCCATTTCATATTCATGGATTGGAAGAACAAATATTGTTAAATGTCTATACTACCCCAAACAGTCTATACATTCAATTCAATCCCAATCAATATAACACCAGAGTTTTTCACAGAACTAGAACAAACAATCCTAAAATTTGAACCACTTCCTTACACCATACACAAAAATAAATTCAAAATGGATAAAAGACCTAAATGTAAGAAGGGAAACTGTCAAAATCCTAGAGAAGAAAACAAGGTGCAATCTCTTTGACCTTGGCCTCAGTAATTTCTTATCAGAAATGTCTCTAGAGGCAAGAGAAACAAAAGCAAAAATGAATTATTGGGACTTCATGAGGATAAAAAGCTTCTGCACAGTGAAGGAAACCATCAACAGAAATGCAAGGCAACCTACAGAATGGGAGAAGATATTTGCAAATGACATATTAGATAAAAGGCTACTATCCAAAATCTATAACGAACTTATCCAACTCAGAAGATAAACACTCAGAAGATAAATAATCCAGTCAAGAAATGGACAGAAGACATGAACAGACATTTCTCCAAAGAAGTTACACACATACACATGACTAACAGACACATGAAAAAATGCTCATCACTCATCATCAGGGAAATGCAGATCAAAACCATAATGAGAAACCACCTCACACCAGTCAGAAGGGCTAAAATTAACAAGTCAGGAAATGATAGATGTTGGTGAGGATGTGGAGAAAGGGGAGCCCTCTTACTCTGTTGATGGGGATGCAAGCTGGGGCAGCTACTCTGGGAAATGGTACAGAGATTCCTCAAAAAGTTAAAAATAGCACTACCCTACAACCCAGCAATTGCACTACTGGATATTTATTCAGAGGACACAAAAATAGAGACTTAAAAGGGCACATGCACCCAAATGTTTATAGCAGCAATGACCACAATAGCCAAATTATGGGAAAAGCTCGAATGTCCATCAACTGAAGGATAGATAAAGAAGTGGTACAATGAAATATTACTCAGCCATCAAAAAGAATGGAACCTTGTTATTTGCAATGATGTGGATATAACTAGAGAGTATAATGCTTGGCAAAATAAGTCAGTCCGAGAAAGACAAACACCATTTGATTTTACTCATGTGGAATTTAAGAAGAAGATGGGTGATTGAGTGATGGGCATTAAAGAGGGCACTTGCTGTAATGAGCACTGGGTGCTACATGCAACTGATGAACCACTAAATTCTACTTGTGGAACCCATACTACACTATATGTTAATTAACTTGAATTTAAAGTTTAAAAAAATGCAAAACTATATGCCCTAGATCTCCCCTATTAGGAACAACAGTTGATTTGCTTTAGCTTAGTTCTCTCTGTTACTATAATAACTGTGGAATTCCCTCAGCAAGCATCTGCTTATCTACCATTTTTCTTTCATTGAATAATTTTAAGACATGCACAGGAAATATTTTAGTTCAAGATCAGAATTCCTATTTCCATAAAGTATATATATATATATATATATATATATATATAAAATTGGGCTTGAGACTCTTAGAAGGAGACAATTATGCATATTCGCTCTCTTATATTAAAGTATCAAGATATAAAATAAAGATGAGAGGAAAGCAATGTATATGGCCTCTCCCTTTTGTAGAGGTAGCATTTTAAAGTCCACAAAGCCCTTACCTACACATCATCATGATGAACCTAAGAATAATGTGTAAGAGGCATATATGTCAAACTGTGACAGAGAGCTTAATTCTACATTAAGTGCAAGAGAAGTAGGTGGTGTTGAATATTGCTTATTCAAGCTCATGATTTCTTGGAGATTTCTGGTCCTCATTGGAGAAGACAATGGTAATTAAAAAAAAAAAGTCTTGGGTACAGTGGTCTGTGGGAGTAGTAATCTGAGAATTTGTGCCTTGACTATTTTTCTTTCTTTGGATATATAAAGTAGCAGAGCATGACTCCATGTGGGTTGGTTCCACTTTGTGTTTTGGCTTTTGTATTCCAAAATGGAATAGTTTTCCTTGGCAGACTCAGCAGTAGAGTGAGTCTAAAGTAGGTGGAGTGCGTGTATTTTTTCTTTTTTTTAAAAGGAGAGTGGGGATTTGCACAGTGACCCAGATGTGTGCTCTCTGAACTCCACTGTCTGTGTTCAAATATGCAATGTGAAGCAAGCAGGATTTAAAGAGACCCTTCGGATACCTTGGGGTTATTTCTTGCATAGTGTTTTGGCAGCATGCTCTTCTAGCTGAATTAGATTTATTGCTGAAGCACTAAATCTTCATTATATGTGACAACCTTACTCCCCTGCCGTCCTGGTCCCTTTCCATTCACAGTCTTTTTTTTTTTTTTTTTTTTTTTAATTCCAACATCTTTTTCTTCCCCTTCCCTAGCCCCAAGATTCCAAAATATTCTACATTCCAGTCTATCTGAGAGTTAAAATTGCATTAAATTTGTGAATGTGTCATTCACAGATGTCAGAAAGCAGAAAGAACGGTAAAGGTTAAAGATGTCTCATCCAATCCATCAGTATTTAGCCAGGAGTGCACTGGAGCTTTTAAAAGTGATCTATACTCTGGATGCCTGACATAACTCTATCAACGGGAAGCGGTCACCAGCACTCTGGCGAGGTGTAGTTACAGGTGAATATTGAAAAAGAATACCACCTCAGGTGTGTGGTCCCGAAGCTGTCACTGTTCTATCCAGCGTTATGGGCCAGGGTAATGAGTCAGTACACATGTTCAATGGTCTTAATCTCCTTTTGAACTATTCTGGAATGGTTAATAACTTAAGAAAGACTACACCAGATGCACTTTAGAATAATTGGATGAATTTAGAAATATCAAGAAGGCTAATGTTTACAAATCTTACCCGTATAGGTAATTCCCTCAGGCGCAAACTGCTTATCTATTACCTGGCTTGTTTAAAAGTTGGGATATTGTTATATATTATTTGTCTGCCTACCACAATGACAGTAGATTTGAGGAATATCAATCATTATATATGAAGTTAGCAAATATACCCAGGGGTACCTCATGTAGGTACTCTGTTCATTCGCTCAGCCACTTATTCATCTAATAAATATTGAATACCTAATATTGACTGTCAATATACCTAAATATCGAATGCCTAATATGTGCCAAGCACTGTGAGATGTGTAATTGTGAACGAGACCAACAAAATGTGCTCCTCTCAGTGAGCATACGTTAAAAGGTAAGATTCAGAGAAGTAAGCAGGCAACTGTCGATGCTGAAGAGGAATAGTATGTAAGGTACAGTAAGTAGTACAAAGGGCTTTTATCTGAGACTCTTGTGGGGCATGGGGGAGAGGAGTAGGGAAGAGGCGGGTGAAGGACTGAAATCTGAATGATCAGTAGTTAGCCGTTTGAAATAAGTGGTGTCTGAGTCGAGGCACATAAAAAGGATTCAAGGTGAGAAAGGAAATGACTTATAGGAAGTGAAGGAAGCCCTGTTAGTCTGGAGCACTCAGAGTAAGGAGAGGAGAGCAAGAATGGAGGCCCCCAAAGGAAATAAGATGCATGTATATGTGCACTTGGCCAGGAACTTCCGTTGCACATCTACAGTTCACAGGCTGCATTTGTGGAGCTTCCTGATTCCTACAGAAGTGCACTTGCCCTGCCCAGCATGCTTTAAAACATCAGATGCTGCTTTCAGCTGCCGTTGGGTCCGGCTTCTATGTACATGCAAGTGACAGAAATAGGGAGACCAAGAGACAAGCAGTAAGTACCTGTTTTCGCAGCCCATTGGAAATCTGCATCTCTTTCTTTGCACTCAAGGAAGGGTCAATGCCATTGCCACAGCAATGAAAAGATATTTGCATATATATATTTTGTTTTTTTATTTTTTATTTTTGGGTGAAAAGATATTTATAAAAGCAGGTACACGAGAGGCACATAAATGATAAAGTAAACGAACAAACAAAAAAAAGCAAAGCTATCCTGGAAAAAGGTAAAATAGAATGTAGCCTAAATCTAAAATAGTTGTGAAATTATTATTATTATTATTTTGAAATTATTATTTTTAATAGAATTTAGCCTAAACCTAAAATAGCTATGAAATTATGATTTAAAAAAATTAAATAGATGAAATCATTCCTTAAGAAGAAGCATGTCCTCATGCTCTAAACTTCTTTGGAGAGTTCTGTGGTTCCTGTCAGGAGAAGTAATCCAGGCAGGTGGCCGCACTTGGATTAATCCGTGCTGCTGGGGAGGGAATATTATTTATTCATGATGCCGAAACATGACTTTTCATTCTTCTGTGGGCTAAGTTCACTGTAAATGAATTTAATAGTGGATGTGGTGACAAGGACTCCTCCAAATCACTCAAGATCACCTTCCGCTGAAGTCTGCTTCCCTTCCCTGATGTCAGTCTCGGGGAGGTGTAGGCATTTGGCCCACTGTCCTTGAGATCACCTGGTTTGTTGGGGCCTTGGAGTCCAGTCTTAACCCCAGAAGCTCAACACAGCTGAATTTTAGAAGGCTGGTGCACTTTCCCAAGAACACATGTCAACAAGCTTTCCAGGTGTGAAGCATATACACATTGCAATATGTACCTCAGACCTTTAACTGGCATACCTTTCTGCTAAATTCTTCTTCGTGGTCGGTGGTTTGTTGAAGCCTTTCTTGGTGTGCTCTTTCATAAACAAGGACAGTCATCACTTTAAATGTGGCTAAGATACAAATATGATAAACACATTTTTAAAAAAAAGCCTCCACATTTTTCCCAAGCATGTTTTCAGTGTAGACATAGTGAATCTTACCTGCAGTCATTTCTTACCTGCCAAAGACTTAACTTCTTTTTGCAAAACACACTAGGTAAAATGCCCACGAATCTACAAAAGAAAGTAAAGAGCACATTCAACTTCATACAGTTTATAAGGTACGCTGAGTGGTGCATTTTTTCTTTATAATTTCTTCCAGTTCTTTAAAAAGTATTTGAAATGTCGCCTTTGTCATGAACTCTTCTCTGAATTTTGTAAGTCGGATTTGATATTGATTTTTTTTTTTTTTGCAATCCCTTACTACTGTCCTAAACCTCTCCTCATATTTTATCTTGTACTTACTTGTGAACTCTAATCTGTTAACCTCAAAGGTAATTAGAGTTACAGACTCTGCATTATCCATCCTACATTGCATCGGTGGGGGCCCCTTCTATAGCATACCCCAGAGGAAATAGCATGATACACGGGGAAAAAAGGAAAGGGAGTGCTTTGGAGTCAGATGCACCACGGCCCTATTTCCCTGTTTGCAGGTCCTGAGCTTAATGACTATAGGAAATATACTTAACCTCTCTCTTCCTCCGTTTTCTCAGTAAAATAAGAACATTAACACAGACTGTGCAAGTCTGCTGGGAGGATGCAAAAAGAGAGCACAACCAAGCGCACTTAGGAGGCGGTAAATAATTGTTACCTTCTTTCTACCCTTGAGTAGAATTTCAATTTTTTTTTTTAAGATTTATTTATTCATGATAGTCACACAGAGAGAGACAGAGAGGCAGAGACACAGGCAGAGGGAGAAGCAGGCTCCATGCACTGGGAGCCCGACGTGGGATTCGATCCCGGGTCTCCAGGATCGCGCCCTGGGCCAAAGGCAGGCACCAAACCGCTGCGCCACCCAGGGATCCTGAATTTCAATTTTTAATTCACTAGAAGTATCTTGTGTTTTCCAAGGTATGTTTTTCTGGTACACATATTAATTTAGAGATACAATGACTTTTCCAGGGGGTGCCTAAGTGGTTCAGTGGTTGAGCATCTGCCTTGGGCTCAGGTTGTGCCCCGGGGTCCTGGGATCGAGTCCTGCGTCGGGATCCCTGCATGGAGCCTGCTTCTCCCTCTGCCTGTGTCTCTGCCTCTCTCTCTGGGTCTCTCATGAATAAATAAATATTTTTTTTAAATAGCTTTTCCTGTTATTATAGCCGATTAGTTTAATTTGCCTCTAAAAGCTACAATATTACTCTTATGTAAGAGAAACCTTGCCTTGCATTTAATGTCCTGTGAGGTGTGCTTTAAAGATACTTATAACCTATTTCTTTCTGCCTGTGGCCATCCCCTGTGTCATGCAATGGAGTGTTGTTAGAAACAGTGAGAAGTTAATGAATCAACAACAGCCCAGTGGGCTTTTATTTACAGTAACATTGCAGAGATGATTTATGCCCATGAGGTTCCTAGGTGACAAGGGAACTGAGATTGTAAATTAATGTCGATTTAGATTGTTGCACAGGAGGTGCGGTGGCCTTTGTTTTCTATTTTGAGGCACAACAAAGGACAGAGGGATGACGTACTAGCCCAGACACTAACTAAGCTCGCATTACATTTCACACTCTGGCCCATCTTCTCATTTCTTTATTGTGTGAGGAACATTTGCTATTTTATTTTCACGTCGTGATACATGTAGCCACCTCCTCCAGCCTCATGACCAATTCTAAATGACTGAGGACCTCCCACCCCCATTTATTTCCAGGTCCAGAGCCACCTGCTGCCATTGCACAACAGACACAATAATGTGTTCGCATCATGGTGATCATCAGGTGTCCCTGTCAGTTGTACTTAAAAGTCACCAGAAGCATTTATGCAGATTACACACACAGTCAGGGTGACCTCTGGATGAGCAAATGTCAAAATCGTTGCAGAAGGCCACTAATCTAATAAAATTCAATGGGATTACAGAATTTTTGTGTTTCTGAACTTGTTTTTTATATGAAGATTTCCAAGTCAGATTCACTTGCAGTGTCAAGGTTAAGGTTTTGACTTTTCATTTTGTTGTTTTGGGTGATTATTTGAGAAATGTTAAAAAAAATAGAGACAGAGCTGGTATTTCTAAAAGTACATTTTAAAATACTTTACCTTTTAAAGAATTTTACCATAAGAAAATATTGTCTTAACATTGTAGAGAAACTTAATAACATCTCTAAAGTATTCCAGTTAGTACAATTTGGACCCAGAACAAGAAGCCAGGTCTTTTGGGTCTTATTTGTGTGCTCTTTCTATTGTAGAATAGCTCCTCTGGCCATTTGTGATATGAGCAATGTAAAATTTTTTATTTGACGGGGAAATTTATAAATGGATACATGTACATAAATATGTATATATTCTGTGTGCACATATCTGTCTATGTAAATATCTATTTTTCTCTACCCTCTACCACAATACATGTTAAGTAGTGTTTGCAATGTACCCAACAACATACCAGAGCCAAAGAAAATACAACTAATAAAATATTGGGAAGTTTAAAATACATTAGAAAAGAGAAAACAGAATGTAAAGTATGATGACCCAGCTAAGAATGGACATAAAAGTCATTATTAACAAATGCAAATGCACTAAACTCGCCTATTATGAAAAAAAGCATCCTCAAATTGGATCACAAAACGAAACCAGCAAAACCAAGAGATTTATTTAACACAGTGTGACTCAGAAAGATCGAAAATTAAATGATAGGAAAGAACATACCAAACAAATGAAAATAAAATTCAAGGACACATCATTATATAAGACAGGGTTGAAATTGGCACACGAACACTAAATGAAACTTAGAAGAGTCCCTAATGATGACAGAGTGCGCTCTGCAGTGAAAATATGACATCTGTGAATATCTATTTGCCAAAAACATAGCACTGATGTTCTTAAAGCAAAAACAAACTCAAACACATATGAAAATACACAGACAGCCTCGATACCTTATTCATTTCTGTTAGTCCTTGAAGCATTTATTAAAGAAAGATTTTTAAGGGTTCTGAAGCCCTAAATAAAAAAAACAAAAACAAAAACAAAGGATAAGGTAATGCTGCCATGAAACACTCTGTATTACCTTGGAAACAAATGATACGCCGTTATTACAGTGACCATTCACAGGATTTAATTATATAAAGGACATGAAAAATATCTCAGTATATCCAAAATAGGAGAAATAACACAGGCAACATTCTCTGATCACAATGTAATACAAGTAATAACTACGTTGGGAGGTGACAAAAGCTTTCACTTACAAATTACACTTACAAATTAAGAACAAAAACTTTTTTTAAAAAGATGTTATTTATTTATTTGAGAGAGCATGCATCTCGAGAGTGAGAGTGAGCAGGAGAGAGAGAAAGAGAGAGAGAGAGTGCCTAGGAGCACACCATGGGTATATATACTGTATATACTGTCTATTTGTAAAACCTGAGACCCAGCTGAAACATTAGTAGCATTCACTTATCATATGATAAACAATTAAAATATATAGTAGAAAAAAGGTCCCATGACTCCACTTAAAACAGCAATGAGAGAGAAAATAATTAGGAATAAAATTAACAAGAAACATGTGAGATGTGTGTGTTTAGACAGAGTAAACCTCATGGGTGGGGGTTAGAGAGCATGAAAGGGGTGGGGAGGGAGGAGGGGAGAGCATCTTCGGGGGGACAAAGGGAGTAGAGAGCTGAGATGTGGCTGGATCCCAGGACTCTGGCATCATGACCTGAGCCAAACACAGACACTTAACTGACTGAGCTACCCAGACAACCCAACAAAAACCTTTTTTAAATGAGAGAAAAATCAA
The DNA here is from genome assembly GCF_053574225.1 of Canis aureus. Taxonomy (NCBI): domain Eukaryota; kingdom Metazoa; phylum Chordata; class Mammalia; order Carnivora; family Canidae; genus Canis; species Canis aureus. The sequence continues at coordinate 66,199,503 of NC_135611.1, read as the reverse complement.
AACCAAAATAAAAAAAAAAATACCTGGAAAATGACATAGAAGCAGTTATATAGCTAAACTTTGGAAAATTCTCTGCCTTTATACTAAAAAGAAATAATAATAAAAAAATGAAGTATCTCAAGGAGATAGAAAGGAACAATAAACATCAATAATATTGTAATAACATGGTATGGTGACACATGGTAACTACGCTCGTCATGGTGAGCATTGTGTAATGTAGAGAATTGTCGAATCGATATGCCGTGCCCCTAAAACTAACCAGCAACGTATGTCAGGTACACTTCAAGAATAACAATTAAAAATAGCATCTGAAACAGCAGCAGCCACAGTGACAGAAATGGCCAGTCAGTCCCAGGGTAGCCAGGAGCTCCTGAAGTGAGAAGTGGGCAGGGAGAAGGTGGCAGATGCCAGAAGGAGGAGAGCCCAGCATCCGAAGCAGGCCTGGGAGAGGCACAGACAGGGGTGGAGCAGGAGCAGGACTTCCAGGGCAAGCAGTTGGGGAGACTTTATGATCTCTGAAAAGAAAATGAAGACCTTGTTTAGCCTCTTTACTGTGGTTCCAGGAAGATGTTGCATTTCTTAGCCTCTCTTTTTATCTCTAAACTGGTCTTTTCCTTTACTAGGTTTTCCCCTTTTCTGGTTTCCCCAAAGACCCATCAGGTCCTTCCTGCTTCCTGAAGTGATGCTGTGTTCCCTTGTATGCATGGCCTTCCTTTTTGCATCCTCAACATCTTGCCCTTTATAATAATAGAAAAGGGTCAATAAAACTAAACAAAACAAAACAAAACAAAAAACTATGGGCAAATAAAAATTAAAAACAACAAAATAATTTTTTTTTGAGAGTGAGAGAAAGAGAGCACGTGAGTGAAAAGAGGGAGAGAGAGAATCTTAAGCAGGCTCCATGCTCAGCGGGGGCTCTATCTCATGACCCTGAGCCATGATCCGAGCAGAAATCAAGAGTCACAGGCTTAACTAAGTCACCCGGATGCCTCAGCAACAAAATAATTCTCAGAAAAGTAGAAGGATCATAAGTACTAAGAGAAGAGCAAAAATTAATAAATTAGAAAGTGGAAAAATATAGGACTACTAAATAAATCCAAGAATGAGTTATTTAAAAATTGGGTAAACAGATAATTGTATCAAGGAGAAATAAGAGGAGAAAGCACAAATACACAAATAAGAATTGAGAAAGAGGAAATAACAACAGATTGGAAAAGTCTAGAAGGACTACATGATGTTACTTAACTTTATTCAAGTAACTTTGCAAATCTTGATAAAAATAGGAGATTTTTCTAGGAAAAGATATATTTGCAAAGCAACCCTTCCCCAAAGGTAAATAGTTCAATTGTCATAAAAGATAGGAAAGAATTTATATTATTTAACTACCCTCTCCATTCTAAAGCATTAGGCCAAGATTATTTCTTAGTGTATGGAGCAGAAAACTAAACTTTATTGGAGTGCTCTAGAGCATAGAAAAAGAAACTAAATTTCTAAATTGTTTAATCAACTTAGCATAACTTTTATAACCAAATCTGACAGCAAATAGCACTAAAAATGAATTAAAAATTACTGAATATAAATTAAATAAATTCTACCATAGAAAGGGAAAAAATCTTAATACAATGGAGAAATGCTAAAAGAAATACTAAACTCTCAAGCATTTCCAGTTATGTTGGGACAAGACAAATACGGCGTCATACCTATTATTTAAGATCGTGCTAGAAGTACTAGTTAACTTATTAAATAAAAGAATAGGAATACAAGTGTTAAGGTCAGAGTAAAATGATAATTATTATAGAAGATTTGATAGCACTGTATATACTGTCTATTTGTAAAACGTGAGACCCAGCTGAAACATTAGTAGCATTCACTTATCATATGATAAACAATTAAAATATATAGTAGAAAAAAGGCCCCATGACTCCACCTAAAACAGCAATGAGAGAGAAAATAATTAGGAATAAAATTAACAAGAAACATGTGAGATGTGTGTGTTTAGACAGAGTAAACCTCATGTTTTGGGAAAATGAAGAAAAAAAAAAAGAAACAAACCCCGACATGATTATCGGTGCGGGAAATAGGTCTGGAAGTGTCCTAAAAAACCTTATAAAAGTCACTGGCTCTGGGAAGAGGTGGCCAAATGTTGACATCATTTTGTCTTTTTGAGTCATTTACCATGTTCGCATATTACCTATACAATTAATACATGAATTTTATTTTTCTTTTATGCAAGTCATATGATCCTGCACAGTTACTAAATTTTAACCACAACTTGGTTTAAGCTTCCCTTACATCAAAGCAAACAGATAGTTAAGAAGGTAGTAATTGAACAAATAACCGACAAAATCATGATCATTTTACATGATTTATATGAGTCAAAAGGAAAGACATACCAGTTTCTTAAGGAAAGAAAAGCTTACCCTGGTTTATGTTTGAAAGAAACTACGCATTCATTTTTTCAGAGTCATAATCAATGTCCCCTACACACTCCTGTGCTTAGACCAGGTAAGAGTGTGGCAAAGAGTGTACCCTTGTCACCAAAGTCTATCTTACTTTTGCACAATACAGGATCATCAACAGGAAGATGCAGCCTCGCCAGGAGCCACATATCCCAGCGCTCCCTGCAACAAAGTAGGACCGTTCATTTAATTCCTACCAATGGAAAGGGAGCGTAAGATTCTGAGTGCTATTTTCTGGCTAAGGGTTTTAACCAGGTTCTCCCTCAGCTCCTATGGTTGGATGCAGATGATGATGAAGAACTAGGGCATGACCGAGCCACAGAACATTCACAAATCATTGCATGGATGAAAATTGTGCACCCACCAGAAGCACCCACTGTGGACTGTTATGTGGATGAGAAATAAATTTCTGCTGTGTTTGAGACACTTACAGATGTTTGGGTCTGTGTGTTACAGTAGAGTAGCCTACCCTAGTCAAAGAGGTTTCCATTTTGTTTTTCTCAGCAAGGCTCAGTGCAGGTCTAGGGTACAACACCAATGTACAGTTCAGTAAAAATAGGTATTTACCAAATAATGTACTTTGGTGTTTATGGCTTTCCAGTGCTGTAGCGTGAACTAAGTAAATCAGTTAGACTAGAGAATTACTTCTTTTCGATGTTTCTTTGCATAAATACATTTTTCTCTCAATAGGGTTTTTGATAAATATAGGACAAGAAATAGTTGAATATTTATTCAATGTTTATTCTCTGACAGAGGCTTGCAATCCAGGTATTCTGTTCTGCAGATCAAGAGAAATGCAGTTTATTTATTAAAGTGAAGTAAATGATAGAGATGATATATTTATTGTGAAAATTGAGGATGCAAACCAGGACTCTTGTGCAAATAGATAGTTAAGGCTCTGGGCATGGCGGCTGGCCACACTGATATTGGTAGACTGTTCCAGGACCGCCTTTAGGTATAAATAAATGAGTAGATACACAGATGATAGATGATGATAGATAGATAGATGATAGATAGATAGATAGATAGATAGATAGATAGATAGATAGATGATAGATAGATTAGTCTATCATCCTCCAAAGTATATGACTAAATACCAAATCCTCAAAGGTTGGTAACTTAAAACATTGCTGAGTTGTTTTCCACTTGCATATGTTTTAAAGTAGACGCCATGATATGTCACCCAAGGCCGTTTAAAATCTAAAAACTGTATTCACATCACATTTGGTTTAGTTGAATAAGAGAACCCACCAATATGAGTTGGTTGCTTTCAGTGTCCTAATGAATTGACCTGCTGTTTGGTAATATCAGAAGGAGAGAAATGCTAGTATGCCAAATGTGTTTGGAACTACCCACTGGAGTGGCATAAAACAGTCATTACATCTGTTTATAATATGCATTCGATAATTCTGATATTTCAAGATTTGGGGGGGTGAGGCATATGGTATCTATTATTTCTACCTATTATTATTTTTTATAACCATCACTTCTAGTTTTGCAATCTTATTCTTTTCCTTTAGTTTTCTCTTTTTTATTTGATCTTATTTGTTATTATCTCTTTAATGATCTTAATTTTTATAAATCTGTAATATCTTTTATGAAGTTGTTCTATTTTCTCCCCACTTTATCTATAGTCTATTAATATCCTGAAATTTCAGGCAGCCTTTCTTAGGGTTATTTAGTTCTAATTAGTTTTAGACTTTTGTTTTGATTCTCCTCTGGATAGGGTTGTTTCTCTCTCCTTCTCCCTCCCTCTATTAATCCATTTCTTGCTTACGGTTTCTTCCTCCAAGTCCCTCCTCCATCCTGGGACTTCTGCTCCAGCACCATGATTCATATCATTGTAGCTGCTGTGATCAGAGAGGAGCCACCAGCACCCCTGGACAGAAACAAGAACCAGCCTGGAGTGGGGGGTTAGCTGGGACCATGGAAGGAATGGGTCCCGCAGCACCATGAACCACTAGAGGCATACAGTCACTGCCAGATGCCAGTGAAGCAGAGATAGGAGGCCAGATACCCTTGTTTTTCCTTTTCTCCCATTCTACAGTTTCTTGTTTTTGCTTCTCACTGGCCCAACCTAGCCAAGGCCAGCTGTCAAGGGAGTCTGGGAATTGTGGCTACCTGCAATATAGACAGAAGTAAGGCAGGGAATACTTTTGAGTGCAAACCAATGACCATCATACCTACCTTACCCTACCCTACATACATACCCACTAGTCCTTGGTGGTTTCTCTTCCACTTCAAGTCCACAGAGTTCTCTGATTTTTAGTTAATTTGGTTCCATTATTTAATTGTTTTCCCTGAAATTGCTTTTTTATAACTGCTATGTTTGCAGTGGGGTGGCAATGGGAGAATATGACCTCAAAGCATGAAATCACAACATGGGCTTGACCAGAGATATCATATTCTCTCTTTAGCCCTGGTGTTTCACTTTATTATTATTTTTTTAGGCAGGATTGCTGAGTGAAAAGTCCATAGGCTTTAGTACAGTCAGATCTGGATCTGGGTTTTAGCTTCACATTAATTGTGTGATTATTTTTGGACAGGCTACTTAATAAGTTTCCTTATCTATAAGATGGGAATGATAATACAGGCCTTAAGATTTGTTTAATAATTAAATAGAAGAGAATATCCAAATTGCTATATTGTGAGCTAGGTATTCAGTGAGTTCTCCATACATAGTTATTGCTATGACTATTATCATCATAATAAGGTTCCACCTCATTCCTAGTTAAATGAAAGTGCTATTAGCCTTGATGTGTGTTTTCTGATATATAACTTTCATCTTGTTTTATCAGGAGACATTGATGAGTAGGACTTAACAATAGAATGAGCTATAGCCAGTCATGTATCAAACATAATGTATTTTTTTTGTTTGTTTTCAGTATAATGCATATGTTTAGGATTAGCAGGGCACCTATACCTGCCATGGTTTTATCAACTGAACTTATATATCTCACAATATGTTCGTAATTATAGCCCAGAGAAAGTGTTAAAAGAAAAACAAGATTCATGCAGATTACATTTCAATGCAGATGAATTCCTAAAACCAAAGTTTTAAATCTCAGTGCGTAACACTTCACAACTATAAGGATCCTCATTGTGAAAATAAAATGTTAATATTTTAATCTTTTAGAGACCTTTTGCAAATGTTTGACTAATACATTTCTGTTTTACAGCCTCTGAGCACCAGAGTTTGGTGAGGAAATTTTTTCTTACTCTACAAGTCATAACTAATGCTGACATATACAATCTAAAGGGAAGTGCAGTTTTCCTACACTTTTCTCTTCCATCTCATTTTGAAACCTCATCAAAAAGTTTCAGACTCTTTTTGTGATTTCTAACAAAGAATGGCTCATTTAACATTTTGACCTCTGTTGCTCAACTGTTCTCCTTCAGAGGGTGTCTTCTTTAATGGGTTGGTTTTACATAAAAAGGATTTGACTATATTCAATATTATAACAAACATCAATTAACATATTTGTTGGGTTTTTATGCTGCCAAATCCTTGGTTACACTGTTTCCCTTTCCAAGCTTGTTTTGGCATTGTCAAAACTATGTCTGAGCTACCCAGACTCTTTCCTAACTTCAGGACCCAATTGCTTGGTTCCAGTATCAGGAGGCAATGAGTCATTAGAGCTCATCAGACTTCATAGGGCCACATATGTGATGTGGAAGTTAGAAAGCTGTTTCATTGCCCAATATCTATCCTGTCTCATTTGATTCACATTTTCAGTTTGATTACAGTCAACTTATACCATTTTCTACATCGCTAATGGAAATATTCAATACAAAGGCTGAAATGAGACTATGTGGTAACTGTCCTTCTACTTTTACCAACATGAGAGATCCTTTATTACTGAATGTTCTGGAAGGCTGAAATATTTACCAGTGCAAATATAAATAATTACGATGGTTGCAAGTGTATTCCTGGGCAATGAGAAATTCAGTTTGTCCTTGTCAAAATAAAAACAAAAGAACAAAACATCAGTTGGTTGGAACCTTTGTGTTAGTGGAAAGCATTCATCAGAGATTAATTGGAAAGGAAGCTAATTAGAAAATAGTTTAACTGCATCAGTTTTGCATTGATCTGACTGTAATAAGTGTCTTTTTGTGTAGCTATAAGAATGGTGGCAGTTGTCTTAAGGTCAAAAAATCCACAGGGAGTTTGTTGGAAGTAGTATGAAGGGACATCATAGAGAAAGGAAACAAAAGGGAGTGATTGATGATGTGTTGAGGCCTTCATTGTGTGAGAATAATCTAAAAGTTTTAGTATTATTTTCAGCACTGTTTTAAAATATTTTTCTTATAAAGTAGAGCTAAGTATAAAATGTAAGGACCCCATAATATTTGGTTCATTGTTTGAAATGAAACGAGAGCCTTAGTTGCTATGTCAAAACCCACATAAATGCTTATTATCAAGATATATTCTCAGAATACTGAGAAATTGACCCATATGAAAAATGGTGAATGTTAAAAAATATCAACTTTAGAAAGGCCACATTATTTCAAAACACAGATTTCATGTTAGACTATCAATCAAAAAGAAGAGCTGAAAATCTAGTGTGCGGCTATGTAACAACATTGGAAAGCTATGGAATATACTTCACATTTATTATACCAGAAAAACAAATAAAAATCATAGGAATATATAAAAAAAATCAGGATGATCTATTTTCTTTAATCTTAAGAAGTATCTTATGTTTATATGTCTTATTAGTAACTGCAAGGTACTATGCATATCTCTGTGCCACACACTGTGTTTTCCAAGCTACATTATGTTGTTGTCTGATGTATCCAAATTAGGGAGAAACTGATGGGAAAAAATACAAAGAAAAAAGCCCCATGGACAAATTGCATGCTTATAAATGACGACCTTTGCATTAGGAAATCACATGAATGATGAACATGATAATTAGGTGAGCCTACAAAGTAATGAGAATAATTCTATAGGATAAACACACACACTGGTATTAGTATTTTTTGGTCATTTCTAAATTAAGGGATCACCCAATTCTTTTAAATTCAATAACAGGCAAAAATACCCAAGTAAGAAACAAGAAGGAAGGAGAAAAGCAATCCCCACTGTATATTAATTAGGGCTTGCCACACAAGGCTATTGTGGAAATGTGAGGGAAAGGTCTGTTATTATTGCTTTTATTTTGACGAGGCTCAAAAGATCCATTTGTGAGAACTTGCTCTAAAGTCTCAACCTGTTGATGGACAGGCATCCTCTCCCAAGGTAATAAGGAAGCTATTTTAGCAACTCTTATATTTTTGGAAAACTCCGTGTTTGTTGTAATTTGATCCTAACTGCAACCTATATCTCACCTACATTTATCAACGCCAAGCCACAGAAATGCCTGGAAGGGCCAGAATGCTTGTAGCTCGTGCTATGCATTTGTGGTATTTTGGCTGCTTCACTATAAAAATATTATGACACAGAAAATACATTCTGATTCCATGTAGCAACTCAACCCACAAACATGAAGCTGAATGTTGGTTTTATTATCCTTAACTAATTTGTATTTCCTTGAGAGTAGAAAGCAACGGTAAATTCAAGGATTTGTGTAAGTGTGCTTCGGGGAAAAAAAGCGCCTTCAGAATCAAGTCTCAATATTTTGTTTCCTTTTCTATAATATCAATGTTTTCTTCCTATCATGTCCTAATCATCTGAATTTATTTTAAGGAGTTTTATTTTATCAACTACTTACGACGTTTCTAAGTAATGGTGGCAACTCTTCTCTATAGTAGATAAAATAGTAAAAAATTCCAAAAACTATTCAGAAATGCCAAATAATTTTCACCATAGAAAAGAGGAAAGATACTGCTTTGACTTACAGAGGCAGGTATTTCTTCATTTACTCATTTAGTGCATTTTGTTGTTACAAATTTGAGGGCAAACAGCTTCTACTGGAAATTGAAGGATCAAAGATAAATAAGCCTTGGTCCACACCATTGGAAAGGCCCGTGGAGGGAAACAGACATTGATGTAAATGCAGTAATAATAAGGAGATGAATGCTTTAAAATAGTATAAGGTTACATCTGTCCTTTTAAAGTCGGATATTCTCACATTAAACTATAGATTTTGAGCTATTGAGCTATCTTTCCATTATACTATCCAGGTTCTTTGCGTACTTTCCCAATAGCTTTCACTATCAATATCTCCAATAATTATTGGAGAATGTCTCATGATGTATAAAACAAGCTTTTTTTGAGTAAGGAATCACCTGTCCCAGTGGTAACTTTATTATTTTGGCTAAAGGCAAAAAGGATTCATTCCAACACCTCTTCTCTGCTGCTTGTTGTGAACTGATCTATTTTCTTTTCTTTTTTTTCTGATCTATTTTCATGATAAAAAAACCAAAACAGAACAATGAAATAAAACGTGTCACAGACAAAGGAAGCTCAACTGTGTGTACTTACCTTTTTCGTTATTGTTAACCATCGTTGAGAAATGTTATTAGGGGCCCTGTTTCTCCATTATAGCCCTATAGGAGACCTATCAGGCTCTCAAAATGCTTTGGATTTAGGAACTGTTTTAATGTGATATTTTAGAATTGACTATCGATATAAATAGATATATGTCTATTAATTCAAATTACCTTTTGTGAAATAATTAAGTGATTTGCCCTTTATCGTAGAACTTAGCCATGTATTCCCCACCTTTCTTTGCATCCCCTGAAGGGATATGTTGATTAATCTGGTACCTGGGATTTTTCCGATGATGGCTGTGTTTACGAAATACGTAAGGAATATGCCTGAGGTGTGAGATACTTAAACTTTGTCATGATGTGCCCTAATTCACCTTGCACCTATAAGGAGGAGGGAAATCTTGTGGAGAAACAATTAAGAAAGGTATATTTCTGATTCTATTTTCATGGAAGAAACAAGAATACTAATGTTCGGGTGTTCAGATTTATTATAGTATACATCAGGTGATCAGAGGGTGACCTTGGATAGTTACTAAATTTTCCTATGTCCAGGTTTCTTTATCCATACTATTGGGATTACAAGTAGCCTGATTTTATGTTCAGTGAGTCTCTCACTTAAACCTGTGATAAGTGCTATGTAAATATCATTGTAATATTTTGCAAGTCCACTGCTCAAATATATAATTACAGAATTTAAATCTCCTTTAGAGTATCCTCTGTGCACCCAATATTTCTACAGCTGGAGTTAAATACCAACTCAGTCCAATCCTTTTAATGCTTTTGTTTTTTTAATGATTAATAACATTTTTCTATTACAACTCTTTCTCTCACTTTAAGAGTTGTACAAAGAACTTAAAAGAAATTCAAATTTGGAAAAGCTACCTCTACCCACATCCAGGGAAGAGGGATTCTAGTTTCCAGTCCAGCATGTAAGGGGCACAGAAGTTACCACTCATCTTAACAAGTCTAAAGCTGAACTAACTGAAAAACCAATGACGCAGATCTGTCCAAGAAATGAGATCATAGGGCAAATTGCTGCTCCCAAAATTGAAGAGACAGATGGAGGATACAGAGAATCTCAACTTACAAGAGCAGAAACCTCCCCAGAAACACATGCCAGGATAGGAAAACTTGAAATGTAATTGACAAATTGCTGAAGCCTCAATGTGGATGAGTCTGCAAGTTAAAAATTCAGGAGGATCCAGTCATCAGAGGGCTCTTTTGTTAATTTTACCTCCAGGAGCAACATCAGGTCCTTACAGTGAATATCAGAGAAGAATCTTCTCATGCCTCCAGCAGGATAATGGGGAAAGGAACCATTTTGAAATATGTTCCAGCACTGTGTTCTTAACAAGGCAATCCCTCAGGAAAAACTGTTGTACCACGGCCTACCTAACCTGCTGGGGTTTTATCAGAACCTGGGCTACCTGGGAGAAGAGAGATACCCAAATCTAGTGAGCAATAGCCTTCTACATGGGAGAAGGAAAATACCCAATCCAGCTCCATGTTGGGAAAGAAAGGGATATGCACACTCTACCTCTCATCCAAGTTTTCTGTCCCACCTAAGGGAAAAAAGAAAACTTGAGAAGCATTAGTGAAGTTCAAAGTCCAGGAGCACAGGCTCACCAAAAGATTGAGACCTAATCATGGACAATAGAATACTTCCTCTTCCCTCACATCTTAACACTTCTATAAAAAAAAAAAAAAAAAGTTTAGCATGTTTTAAAGACACCCATTGGTGAGAAGACCCTATGCATGGGCCATGCAGGACTTGATAGGGAATGAGGTTGGAATGACATGGGGTCCAGTGTATGCAGGCTTTTAAGGTTGGGATAAGGAACTTGGATTTTATTCTAATTTGTATTGGAAGACCCAAGAGATTTTTAGCAGGAAGATAATTTGATCTGATTTGTCTTTTAAGAAGGAGACTACTGTGCAGAGAACAGAATGAAATGGAATCTGAGTAGGGCCAGAGAGATCTTCTAAGAGTCCATGGCAGTAGTCAAGGAGATAGCGCTGTGGACCTGGATAGCAATAATAGAAGTAGCGAGAAGCTGTCCAATTCAGAAGATATTTAAATTTATAGATGATAAGATGTGCTGAAGAATTAGATGTGAGAGATGATAGAAAGAAATCAGTGATAGCCAGTGATATTTTGGACTAAGTAACTTTGTGAAGATGTAGTATTTTTCTTAGAAGGAGATTATAGAAGAAGAACCAGATTTGGGGGATCAATAGTAGACCAGAATTCTGTTGGACCTCTTAAGTATGAGGTACTTATTAAACAATCAGTGGGTAAAGAATTAGCTGACACTTTCTATGCACAATGAATTTTTTAAGTGCTCTCTATATACTAGCTTATTTACTCTTCACAGCAACTTTGCAACAAAAGTACTGTTATCATCATTGCCTCCATTTTAAGAATTAATACTTTAACAAGGTTTAACACTTACCCAACTGACCATAATAAGTGGAAGAGTTCTGGTTTGGGCAGTCTGTGTTCTTAAATATTATAACATGTTAGATAGGTGTGCCAACCAGTCATTAAGGAAAGGCAAATGCTATTCTTCTTACTAAAAAGAATAGGCTAATAAATGTGATAATTTTATATAGAGAAGAGATCCTTTAAAGAATATTGAATTACCAGGGTTCCTGGGTGGCTTAGTTGGTTAAGCATCTACCTTTGGCTCAGGTCATGATCTCAGGGTTCTGGGATCAAGAAATAGAAAAGTGAAATATGTTACTATCCCTTTCACATATGAAATATATTTAGCTTTAGTACTACAAGTCAAAAAGGCAAAAAAAATTATATAATTCAACTTTCTTGAATATTGTAATGAAAACTATAAGATTTTAAAACAATATATCACATTGCAATATTATCTGCTGTGACCTTGTAGAGTTTATTCTAAGAAGCAAACTTGTATAACATGAGGAAAGCCATCAGTAGAATCCCATGCATTAGCAGGAAAAAGAAAAAAACATGTTATTAGACAACAATCATTAAAAAGTTGAAGTGATCACATATTTGTGTATGGTTTTATATATATAAAGAATGTCCTTAACATTCAAAACCGGGGAGATGGAAGTCTGAGTGGGTGAGAAATATGGATGGTTCAATCTAATAAAATCAGAATTCAAGATGATGAAGGTTCTCATATATTAAGCTATTGAGTTTGGATTTTGCTCTGGGAGGTAAAGTAGAGACAATGATGGGCCTATTATAAGTGGGGAGGTCTAGGAAAAGAATAGAGGTAGTCCTCAGTGAGTAGTTAAACCAAACAGGTAACAACTCATGGGACTGGAACAGACCTGCTTACCCTGAAAGGTGAAAGGTTTATAGCTCAAAGAATGGTTAGTATCACAGGTTAGGCTAAAGTTAACAATATTCCAGAGATTAAGGTCCAGGCAGTTAAAAACTGCCTAAAGTAAGTAAATTACTTTATATTTTACTCCGATGAAAAGTCTTATTTCCACTTTAGATTGGCTAAAAGGAATTAATGAAATGGGGTGCCAGAAAGTAGGATGGATACTTAAGAAGACACAAATTCATTGTTCCTGATACCTCAATACTTTGATATGTATTTTAAAAAACAAAAAACAAACAAAAAAAACAATAAAAAATTTTGAGAAATTAAAAAAAAACTAAACTAAATAGATATGTTGAATCAGAATGCACACTGGACTGAAAGCCAACTATTGATTGATTAGCTAAGTAGATTTCCATATTGCTGCCAGGATCCTGGAAGCAGGTAGTGCACTTAATCCTTTCCGACCATGAAAAGAAGTCCATGTTATTTGGTATAATATAAATGTGAAACATAGACTGGGGTCTGTTGGAATGGAAATAATTTCTTCTGATACTCAAATTGGGATTCCATTTCTTGTTCACCAACTTCATTTTCCTTCAAGGGAGAGATAGCAAGATAATACAATGGTTCTTGCCTTCCCTCCTCTGCCTTCACCAGGCATACACACACACAGAAATACATCACACCAGCAAAAAGTTAATTGGCTTATCAGTATTCAAACTCTGATTTAGTGAAATATTTAGACTTCAGACACATATTCTCCATATAAAGGAAGAAAATTTGGAAATCTTTTCTTTCAAATTTAATATGTCTTCAACTCAATGATAAAGATTTCCCAACAAATGCCATCTGTTCTAGAGTAGCATAGTGATCTCTTAACTTTTCCTTCCTCCATTGGTTTATTTCTTTTATTTTTTAAAGATTTATTTATTTGAGAGAGAGTTGGGGGTGCGAAGAAGAGGGGGGAGAAGCAGACTTCCCACTGAATGCGGAGCCTAACAAGGGACTCGCCCTCATCACTTGGAGATCATGACCTGAGCAGATATCAAGAGTGGGATGCTTAACTGACTGAGCCACTCAGATACCCCTCCATTAGTTTATTTCTTTTTGTTGTTGTTGTTGTCGGTAGATTCTTTTTAAAAACATTTTTTTAAATTAAATTTGCCAACATATAGTATAACACACACACACACACACACACACAGTTTACAATATACACAATATATAGTATAATACCCAGTGCTCATCACATCAAATGCCCATCACCCAGTTACCCCATTCCCCCCATCCATCTCCCCTTCTGCAACCCTTTGTTTATTTTCCAGGGTTAGGAGTCTCTCATAGTTTGTCTTCCTTTCTAATTTTTCCCCACAAGTTCACTCCTTTCCTTTATGGTCCCTTTTACTATTTCATATGTTCTACATATGAATGAAACCATATGATAATTGTCTTTTTCTTACTGACTTACTTCAGCATAATCCCCTCCAGTTCCATCCACATCAATGTAAATGGTAGGTATTCATCCTTTCTGATGGCTAATATTCCATTGTATATATAAACCACATCTTCTCTATCCATTCATCTGTCGATGGACATCTTGGTTCCTTCCACAGTCTGGCTGTTGTGGACATTGTTACTGTGAACATTGGGGTGCAGGTGTCTTGGCATTTCACTACCTCTGTATCTTTGGGATAAATATCTAATAATGCAATTGCTGGGTTGTAGGGTAGCTCTCTGGTTTATTTCTAGTATAACCACTTTTCTGTGTAGTAAGAAAGGTCATAAATGAATTTGAAAAAACGTAAATGGATTTTGTGTTCTTTATAATTATTGGCTAAAGTTGCCTGAATTAAAGATGTCACTGGAAGAACAGACCCTCCTGCCTTAACTCTCTCTCATTCCTTTACCTGAGCAACTGGATAAAGGAAATAAATTCTATAGCAGGAACTACTGCTTATAGAGATGTAAAGTGAGATAGGGGAATGATTATTAAATTGACTTTGAATTTCAAATATTTTAATTTCAATTCCAGATGTTTATATAACTAATGAAATACATAGTTTTGTTATTTGTCATGGAAATCTAATGGAGCTGTTTTCTTTTGCTTCACTAAAATTTAGGATTATTGTCTAGAAATAAGAGATGGAAAGTAAAACTTTGTACATAATAATATAAAGCATTATAGTTATTGTTCACAAAGCTATCTGTATTGATTTTATTATATTTTCACAAGAAAATGCTTCTCTCTTTTAGTGTGGATTTAGACTGCAATATTTTTTAAATTATTGTTTATCCTTGGGAGGGATTAATGTGTGTGTGTGTTTATTCTGGTATCCGTGGAGACCTGGTGCCATAGGAAAAATTCAAGAATATATTATTCAAGAGCCTTTGGATTGTGACAGGAAATCAACTTAAATTGGCCTAAGTTAAAACAAAACTTGGTTTCCATACTGAAAATTCCAGCACTACCAACTTTAATCATGTGTGGATCCAAGAGTCTCAAATGCCACCATTAGAGCCAATCTATCTTTATATCTCTGCCCTGCTTTCCTCTTGATTGGCCTTACTTTTATGCTTTTATGGTGCCTGATGGAAGCTCAGACTTCTTCCTTTCTACTAGCAGGCTTAGAAAAAACTCCCCAAAACAAAATGTCTTTCTTAGTTACTCCAGAAAAATTCCTAGGATTACTTTGATTAGAGCAAAGAGTGACTAATCAATCACCATGGCCAGACCACAATACCAGTTGTCCAGATCTGGGTCATGAGTTCACCTCTGATTCTAGAGGTTGGGCTAGTTCCACCTAAACCACAAGGAATGAAAGTGGGTGGAGTTCATCCCCAAGGAAACTCAAGACACTAATAGAAGAATAAGGAGGGTGAAACTAGGTATTCAGAAACAACACATGTCCACCCAGAGGCCAGGGTTGGTTTCCCTTCACACTAGCTGCAAGGCCTGAATGGTGACCGGACTGCAGAATCCACCATAAACTATTTTCTATAGGCCCTCCTCCCCACAAAATGTAACTCCTGCTTACTGTTGTCACAGTCTTACTTTGGACCACTATCTCAGGCTTTGAGAAGAGACCTGCATGATTATTGCAGCCAAGGAATGACCAGATTAAGAAAAGGTGTGGGTAAAACCAATCAACGTGGGTATCAGA
This sequence comes from Canis aureus, assembly GCF_053574225.1. NCBI lineage: Eukaryota > Metazoa > Chordata > Mammalia > Carnivora > Canidae > Canis > Canis aureus. The sequence continues at coordinate 66,184,137 of NC_135611.1, read as the reverse complement.
ATTTTTTTTTTTTCCTCAGAGGGAACTAGAGAGTTTTACTTGGAACAATCCCCAAACCTGCAGCAAAATCCTTAACGGCCATAAACTTTGTGGTGAGGTATTAATGGGAGCAGAGTGACAGATTAGTGATGGAAAGTGTGGCCCTCTGGAATCAGGCACCATACCACCAAGGAAGACCCACATTCCAGGTGGTAAACAGCAGTGAACAGAGCAGTGACCAAAGGCCATGCAGAAAACAAGGCTGAGAGGAGCACATGATATGGACAACAGCTGCCAAGCCTATGACTCAGGAGTTGACATGGGATAAACCCTCTTGTTCTTTTATTTTCCAAATAAACTAGAAGGTGACCCTTAGATGCAGGAGGTTGACATTTCAGTTACACAATCATAAAAACCCCCAAATTAGAAGCAACAGCAAAAGGTACAATGTGTTATTATTTTCAGATGGGAAAATGGGGTGGGATGACTATTTCACAGTGACTATTTTAAGCTGTGAAGACATAGCACAATATTGCAAAGTGATTTGGCATTTTAATAGGCTGCAATCAAATGTTGATTAAAAATTGGAAGCTTGGGCTTCCTTGCATGAAAATTTTCTTCATCTGCTCTTCAGATGTAACTTTCTTATCCTTGCCACCTTCATTCAATATTGTACTCTTCAGTTTTCTAGATGGCTCCAGGGAAAACTAGATTGAGGCACAGGGAGCAATTCAATAACTTGATGGAAAAGTATAAAAGATGGAGGCTTCTTGACCCCAAACATTTAAAAAAAATTATGAGCATAATCATGAAATAGTCACTTGCAGAAGGTAAAGGACAATGTCCTTTATGTGCGTATGGGTGTGTGGTAGGGGAAGAACTTGGGAAAACAATCAAACATGTCCTTGACCCTTTGGGAGTTTCTAAGACCCTGACATGAATTTAAATGTAAAGGGACATGTATGCAAATGTGTACTAATGAGAATAAGTTGATGTACCAGAAAGAGACGAAATTAATGAAATTTTTATGTTGCTTTGCAATTATCATTTGAATTTTAGGACATTGTCCTCAGTAAGTGTCTGTTCTTTGTTACAGCTTAAAGAGCTTATAGGTAACAGGATTATAGCCCTACTTTCAACCTGGGGCAAATGAAGAGCCAAAGTCTCCTTTTCACCCTCTGAGCCTCTTCCACTAGAGTATCTGTACTGATCGTAGTCTCTCTGCTGAACTTTGGACCTGGCTAATGTGAGCAAATAGGACCAAATCAAACTTCCAGAGAAATTGTCGACAATTTCCAGCCGTCATTAATGTTCAGTGCTCCCTTGGATTTTAGCCACGTTCTTACCTTTAATCACTGGACACCCTTAGGATAATGCACTACACCTGGGACTGGGGATAATTTACCACTTGCAGATGGGTTAGCACTGCAGTTCACTTAGACAGAGTTTTGCATTTATTCTGGGTCCCAGGGGCCTTTCTTTTATAGTGCAGTTATATCCACTAAAATTATAACTTCCAAAATTCTGTTCTATTTTATTGCTCTTGCAAAGTATTTATGACCTCTACTGCTTAAGTGGACATTTTTAGAGATTTACTGCTGAAAGCTTTCAGGAGAACTGCACAAAATTGGTGCTGCTGGTGGGGAACTATTAGATTCTGTAAGAACTTTTAATAAGACGCCAGTGGAAAGTGTATTTAGTTCTAGTTTCTGATACCTCAAGAGCAGACCGTGTTGAGATACGGGAAGTTTATTTTGTGGCGCATCACCATCCAGTAGATTTAATAAGTACTTCATATTGCACAAATTAAGGTGTTGATTTTTTTCTCTTATTTTAATATGATTTCAGGTAGCCAGAGATTGAGTTATTTCCTAATATGTTAGGAAACCAGTTAGTTAATTGTGTCCTTTTACATTTTTATGCTTATATTCAAGAGAGACCTCTTTTGGGAACTCTCTGTCCACTTTTCATATCAGTTTCCTTCTCTGCTAAGTTATTCAGTGTTCTTGTATAGCCTTGGCAGACAGAATTTCCAGGAAGTGTTACTGGGGAGAGTCCCAGGAAAACATGGGCAAAGAATTCTCTGGGTTGAATTGCCTTTTTCTGCCAGATTGAGGGATTTTGCACAATCTAGACTAGAACACACAAGAGAAAGGAGTATTTGTTTCAACCATACCTAAAAGTCTGTGCTGGGAGGATGATTGGCTGGAGAAAAGCTGAACCCTTGCCACACTTTTGTCACCAGAGAAGAAACAACTGATCATGTCTCATTAGACTCTCAGCTTACCCTTGGTCCCCTCATCCTTGTAACACTTCCATGGGCCCAAAAAGGCCCCTATTGCACCCTTGTCCTGAATATACACATATGTGACCAAATAAGAATACTAAAAGTCTTGCTTGCTCTTCAGGACTCCTGGGGACTATAGGCTATCAAAACTAACATACACACATGCACATGTACACGTGCATGCACATGGACACGCACATACACACACAGTCGGCTAGCTGTCTATAACACTGCAGCATACGTATAATTTTCAACAAAGCAACTACAGAAATTCCATCTGACAATAATTTCTAAGTAATTCTTTATGTTTTACTGATACTATTGGCTGTGACATGATAAAATTTAATAACAGACCCAGTCCAGCTGAGTCACTTGCTGACACTACTAGCCACTCAACTGTCCTAGCTTGAAGATGGAAAATGGCCCTACCAGATGCTTAGGTCACTCAGGGCCATTTTTCTCAGAGTTACATGGATTCACTGCCTTCACCAGAACCAGAAACAGAAACTTCCAAGCATCACTCATTTAGTCATACTAGGGAGCCTGGGGGGAGGAGGAGAAGATGAAAGAGACATATTAAACCTATTTGGGCACATGATTTCTCAACCCCCACTTCTTCCTCTACATCTCTGCCTCCACCCATACTCCCTCCACTACAGCCACAGTGAATGACTGCTTCCCGAACACATTACGCTTCTGCATGCCTCATGCTCTGCAAAATGCAATTTATTTCAGGCTGGGGAGTACCTAGTTGTCCTTAGGGACTTACTCAAGTGTTAAATTCTCTGTGAAAATGTCCCTGGCTCCCCAGGCAGAACTCATCATTCCTCCTTCTGTGAGCCTCTAGTACTTAGATTCATTAACACAGGGCTCTATTGTAATGTTTCTGGGCCTTTATCAGTTTCTTCAACCAGCCTACAAACTCTTTGAGGTCAAGAATCATGTCCTTTTTTAATCTTGGTAACCACCTCTCTATTTTCCTGGTCCCAATATCTAATACGCTGAAGTCTATAGCCCATAGAAGGTATTACAAACAGTATATTGAGTCGATTGATGACTGGAAAAATGACTGAGGAACTAAAGTAAGGGAAGGATAACACATACTTTCCAGCACCCAGCCATAAATCTGAATTTGCTTAATCTGAGAATCTGAGAATGCTTGGAGGGTGGTTGATCAGAAGTATCCAAAAGATGCCAGGGCTGGCAGGCCCTTTTCTTTCTCTTATTTTTCTTTTCCTCTTCTTAAGTTATGTTGCCTTGATTCTAAGCCTATTTTTCCTATATTTTCTATTCTTTTTTCCCCATCTCAGATCTCTGAGCTTTTCCTTCTGTCTTCTCAGCATGTTTAAATTTGCAGACCATCTGTGGAAGGAAATCGACAGACTCAAAGTTCAGGGATTCCAAGAATCTGCTGTCCTCAAATACTTGATCCTGCAACACGGAGCCCAGAGTATACACTCAATGGATCTCTTTGGAGAAGACAGGATGGATAGAAATCGAACAAGTGGTGCCTAAGGGAGAGGTAGTTGTGGATCATGGAAATGACCCAAAAGAGTCACTTTTATTTTCAAGTAATTTCTCACATCACTGTGCCTTAACCCAATTTTTTTTGTGTGTGTGAATTATGTGACAAAATAATAATAATAAAAAAAAACACAGAATGAGAAACATGACAAATGAGAGATAAAGATATTTCAATTTCAAGTTAACTATTTTTGGCTGTTTATTATGGTAACTGCCCCTATTCCAGATGCTTTATATATATTATATGATTTAATTTTTACCACAATACAATGAGGAAATTTAGCCATTTCTCCATTTTGCACTGAGGGAACTAAAGTAGACTAAAGGGTTAAGTAAGTTACTTGAGTGCCTGCTAGTTGGTAGGTAGTGGAGAATGGTTTCAAATGTCTATCATCTTAAATCCATGCAATGTCCCCAAATATTAACAAAAAGCTAAACTGTGATTCAGTATTATAAAAGCAATGTTAACAGATTAATGTATTATTTATGCCTAGCTACCTAGCAGCATAACTACCCAACAACATGTCATTATATAAGAATTAAATACGTTACTGTGATTTTAATTTTAAGGAATAACAAAAATCTATGTATAAATGACCAGAGTACATAATTTAAAGCTCATGCTACATAGTTTCTCAACTTGGCCAGACTCTGTGTTTCCCATTTTATAAATGTTGAAATTAAGGAATAAAAATATCTGATGATTGGGCACCACTTGGTTTTTAAAAAGAAAGTTAAAATAAAACACCAGAACTTCTTATTCCAGGTTTCTCTGTCTTCATGGTCACAAAATCATGTTGCAGAACATTTGTTCGTATGTTGTTTGACTTCTATACAGGTTCTAACATCTTTAATGTGAGTATTGAAGAATTTGTAACTTCAAATAACTGAGCAGAACTACCAAATGATGCCTGGGGAACTCACTCAGTTGTAGATTTAAAGGAGGTGACTAAGATGTTCTTAAGAATAATAGCTAAATTAATTATTGTGTGCTTCATATCCACCAGGAACTATACTAATTTGTTTTTATGTTTTAACTCCTTAAATTCTCTAAAAATTCTAAGAAGTACCTAAAAGTGTTATTTTATAGATGAGAAAACTAAGGCTAAGATAAGTAACTTGTTCAAAGTCACATAGCAAATAAATGAAGAAGTCGGAACCAGGATTGGAATATTGGCAGCATTAGGTCCAATCATTGTGTATACTGCTTCACTGTGCTAGATTATCAACTTTTTGTAGTTGGAAAAACCTAGCCAATGTGAAATGTAACTATTAGTCCAACGTATTTTGTTAGACAAATGACCAGAATTATATCTCAGAATCTGGGGCTCTCTATAGTCTAGAGTAAAGTCAGTCAGTGTTTCAGTATCACTTATTGACAAGCAACCAAAGTTTTACACAGTCTTTCTGGAGATTTGAGTTCGGGTAAGAAGAAGAGCTTTCAAGTCCAATTTTCTTTTTCCTTTTATAGTAAATCCCAGACCAAGAGACTACAGGTATTCTGAGCTATTTTTTTCATCAATGTTATTGCAACTAAGCTGTCCATGGAAAAGGATACATATTTAGGAAATGTCTTTAAGCCAAATTATCATTTCTATGAAGAATGTTCTCAAGTCATACATCTTTAATTTGGGTATGAAAGGGATGTAGGCGTTAGCATGATGGCAGTGGGAATGGACCAGCACTGCCTATCTGTCAAGTCTTCTCTGATGCCCTTTCCATGATAAAAGGCATCTCCCCCCTTCTCTCTTACTTCATTCCCTCTTTCAGCCTCAACTGGTTATTCATCATACTCTACTTCTGGTCTTTAATCTTGTTCTAGCTGAGTAGGGCAAGTCATCTTTGTTAGTCAAAATCCAAGAAAAATTTGTGGATCACGGCAGTTAGAGGACTGAAGTGGGCATTCTTGGAGTGATGGAAAAAGAAGTAGGCCACTTATAGTAAGAATGGGATGCAATCACTTACATTTTTTTCTAACAGCTCAAAACACTTTGAAATTTGTGGATGAAGAGAAAAAAATAATTTTTTAAAAATTTTTTTCAAATTTTATTTATTTATGATAGTCACAGAGAGAGAGAGAAGGAGAGACATAGGCCGAGGGAGAAGCAGGCTCCACGCACCAGGAGCCCGATGTGGGATTCGATCCCGGGTCTCCAGGATTGTGCCCTGGGCCAAAGGCAGGCGCCAAACCGCTGCGCCACCCAGGGATCCCCCCCAAAAAATAATTTTAAGCCAAAACTAAGTTAGGTAAAAAGTATGGAAAAAAAGAAAAATATGTACAGACAGATCATGGGTTAGAAAGAGGAGAGGTACTACAAGATGATTATTAAATATAAAACTATGGGAAAGGAAGAGGAGATGGAAAAGAGGTAAGAAGTAAAGCAAAGATTCAAGTAAAAAGGGCATATTTTTTAGTTGTAGCATCTAGGTTTAAAAGTATTTCTCAGGGTGTGGAAAGCGAGATGACTAGGGACTGAATGGTATAGAAATTACCCTCTGTCAGGAAGATCTCATTCTATTCCGTTGACCACGGAAGCAGGGTTGATGGACTTGCTGCATCTCTGGGACTTTGTCTCTTTTCTATCTGTATGAAAACTGGAAAAAGAAAGAATTTTGGTAGCAGCTTCTCGGAACTATATGCTTATTGAGGGTTTGTTTGTATTGGTTAACTGAGACATTTCTAGGGTCTTATACAGAAACCTGGGTGAAATTGTCCAAGGCAACTGGGAATTTGTCCAAGAGCAGTTTATGAAGTTCTGGTATATAGCATGGGATCTATTCTATTCCACTTGGTTAGAGAAATCCAGAAGTTTACCAAAGAGCTTAGCATTTAAAGACCTGTCCTCGTATCATCTGACACCATCTTATTAGGGCTTTTACTGGTGTCTGATGAATTCTAAAATATATTTGATATACCAATGTACATCTATATAAGTTCATCCCTATATGCTTTACATAAAGTGAGTTGACCCAGAACATTTTGCTCAACCTTGATTAGTTTATGATATTATCTACCTTAGCACAAGATGCCATAACAAAATATCACATACAGGGTGACTTAAACAACAGAAATTTATTTTCTCACAGCCCTAGAGGCTAGAAGTTTGAGATCAGGGCACCAGAATGGTTAGGTTCTGATGTGATTTCTCTCCCTGCCTTGGAGACAGCCACCATCTCACTGTGTGTTCACATGGCCTTTCCTTGATGAGAGAGAGAGAGAGACAAAGAGACAGAAAGACAGACAGAGGGGTGAATGGAAGTTCTCCTATGTCGCTCCTTATAAAGAGACCAAATCTCATCATGAAAGCCTCATGACTTCTTCAATCTAATACCTTCTTAAAGGTCCCATTTTCAGATACCATTACATTGAGAGCGAGGGGTTTAACATACAGAAATCTTGAGGGAACACAATTCAGTCCATAGCACTACCCTTTGGAGTGACCTCTCTGCCCTATCATGTTCTTAGAACTTACTGAGGCAAGGTGCAGTTGTTACTTACTATTATATTATTTGGAAAGGCAGGACTAAGTAGAGATGTCAGGACAATGCTTTATTTTATTTTATTTTATTATTTTATTTTATTTTATTTATTTATTTTATTTTATTATTATTTTGTTAAAGATTTTATTTAATTTGTCAGAGAGAGAAACACAAGCAGGGGGAGTGGCAGGCAGAGGGAGAAAAGGGAGAAGCAGACTCCCTGCTCAGCAAGGAACCCAATGCAGGACTCAATCCCTGGGACCCTGGGACCATGACCTGAGCTGAAGGCAGATACTAGCTGATGGGGCCACCCAGCATCCCCAATGCTTTCTTTTAATCACAAAATACTTGTAGAAAAAAAAAATACTTGTAGAATAAAAAAGTACAGGAACACCTGGATGGTTCAGTGGTTAAGCTCTGCTTTCGGCTCAGGGCATGACCCCGGGGTCCTGGGATCAAGTCCCACATCGGGCTCCCTGAGAAGAGCCTGCTTCTCCCTCTGCCTGTGTCTCTGCCTCTCTCTCTGTGTCTCTCATGAATAAATAAATAAATAATCTTAAAAAAAGAATAAAAAAGTACAGGTTGTGACCTTGGAGAATGAGTTGTGCTATGTCACCAAGGGTCTAGATAATATCAATATAACCACTTTGCAATTTTTGCCAAAGTCTTTTTTTTTTTTAACTTTTATTTATTTATGATAGTCACACACACACACAGAGAGAGAGGCAGAGACATAGGCAGAGGGAGAAGCAGGCTCCATGCACCGGGAGCCCGACGTGGGATTCGATCCCGAGTCTCCAGGATTGTGCCCTGGGCCAAAGGCAGGTGCTAAACCACTGTGCCACCCAGGGATCCCTGCCAAAGTCTTTTCCTTTTATTCTGTGTCTAGTAGCAATGATTTATAAGGGAAATTGTATTTTCTTTCATTTGGAGCTTCACAATGCAACAATATTGATAAATATTTGAGAATGTTTATATGATCATTGATGATAATATCCTAAGAGCCAATAAATTAATAGAGTTCCTATTATAATGAGCCTGATAATATGGACTAAATCTTCCTCGTATCTTTACTGACACTTTGCTCAAAGTTTCTAATTTTGCTATTGTACACTGGAATAGTCTTATCCACTAAATTGCCTTTTAAGACTTTTTCTTGTATTATAGGCTTGATAGCAAACACAGAAATTATGTGTGATAACATATATAGTGTAAAGAATTACACTACGTATGTTTTAGGTATTTGAGACCTATCAATTAAATTAAATAATTGTTTGTTATTCATTGGGCGTTGCAACCACAATCCTAATTGGGTATATATAATTTTATTTTGTACATGTTTATTTTGTACATATACATGTTTGTTTGTAATTAATGATGTGTTTACAATTATTTGTTAAATTACTGTGCTTTCTCTTTCCTTCTCTTTTATTAAATGGATCACGTGTCTTTGCCACGTGATTTTCTTTTCACTAGAGATTTTGGCAATGTACACAACTAATTTGTTTTTAATATTAACTATTCCTAAAATCTTAACTTTGTTGAATTTATTTCTGTTTTTGCTTAGATATATTATATAACTTTACAATTTACCATGATTTATATATATATATATATAATCGTATCTATATATCCATTTAGTGGAATTTATATACTCCCTATGTAAAGGTAAGAAACATTATAGAAGGTAAGAACATTATAAATTGACTCCTTTCCCCATGCTCATCCTCCCAGCCCTCTACCAATGTTATGTTAAAATCACCAGAGATTTTAGTTCCAAAAATTTGATCTTGTTTAATTTTTTTTTACATTATGCTTCAACAAATATTTAAACTTAACTAGGATTATTGGTTTCTTTGCTCACCACATTTTCTGATGGCCTAATATTTCCCACTTCTTGGGCTCCTCTTTCCTGTGTTATACTTAGGAGTGATTTTTTTAGAGAACAACTGTGGGTGGTAAACTTCCTGAATCATTGGACACCTGGAAATGTCATCATTTTGTCTCCAATTTGAATATTAGTTTAATTAAGTATAGTACTTTAGGTTTAAAAGGAGTGTTTTATTTTTTTTATTATTTTTTATTTTTTAAAAGGAGTGTTTTAATGATAACTTTAAAGAAACCTTCATTATCTTCTGGCTGTCAGTGTTACCTAGATGATTCTTGTCCATTTTTGTTAATAGCCTTTTTTTCTTTTTTTCCTCTAAAATCCTGTAGGATTTTTCTTCTTATCTTTAGAATTCTGGAACTTCAGCATTGTAGCCTAGGTATGTTTCCATTTTTATTCATCTTTCTTGGCACTTTATAATTTCTTTCAGTTGTGTCATTAGATCCAACATTTTCTTTATAATTTATTTCTTTGTCATTTCTCTCACTCAGCCTCTGTTCTTGTTGGAGGTTTCTTTTCTTTTTTTCCTATTTATTTATTTATTTATTTATTATTTATTTTTAAGTAGGCTACATGCCCAGTGCAGAGCCCAACATGGGGCCTGAACTCCCATGAGATCAAGACCTGAGCTGAGATTAAAAGTCAGACACTCAACCAACTGAGCCATCTAGGTGCCCCTTTCTGAAGGTCTTAATAAATGGATGTTGGAATTTGTTTTCCTTGTCTATTAAGTTTTCTCTCATTCTTTCCATTTCTTTGTTCTTTTGTGCTGTGTTCTGGGTGATTTCCTTGGTTCCATTTTCAGCTCATGGATTTACTATCCAGTTATGCCCATCTCTATTCAATCCATCTTTAGAGTTTTTTTTTTTTAACACTTCAATATTTCTACAAAGTCTGTTTCCTTTTTTATGGATCCTTTTTTTACAGAATTCTCAAAGAGCTGAGGGTACTTTTAAAAGTTTGTTTTATTTATTGTATCTGTCTCCTTTTTGTTGTTCTCTTTTTACAGTTATTGTTTGCTTTCATGAAGCCTCTTGGTTTTGGTTTTCTTTTCTTTTCTTTCCTTCTTTCTTTCTTTCTTTTTTTTTTTTTTTTAAAGATTTTACTTATTTATTTATTCATGAGAAACAGAGAGAGAGGTAGAGACACAAGCAGAGGGAGAAGCAGGCTCCCTGCAGGGAGCCCGAGGTGGGACTCGATCCCAGGTCTCCAGGATCAGGCCCTGGGGTTAAGGCGGCGCTAAACCATTGAGCCACCCGGGATGCCTGGTCTTGGTTTTCTTGAAATTATTGGTAATTCTTTTTTTTTTTTTCCTGAAAATTTTGTATTCAACTATCTCTGTCTGCTTGAATATGGCTCCTATTTATGTTTATTATAAGTTCTTGAGTGATTTGGGGTGAAAATACTTCCAATTATATAACTATTTACAGACTTCTTTCTTATTTTCAAGAATAACTATAGATTTATTATTTTAAGTAAAAATATGTTTAGATATAATGATATTATTTTGTGATATTTTAGACAAAATTGCAGCTGGATATATGTAATCCTTTCTCCATACTGATCCAATCCTCTTTTAAGTACTTTGAAATTGTTAAAGGCTATTTTATTCCCTTTCTTACTGTATTCATGGGTAGATATAGGAATAGATATAGTTAAACATTGATATTATTTTTCTTCTCATTTATGTAACTTAGGCATATAAAGAGGTGGAAATGTGTATTCATTCATCCTGCCATATTGATCTAGTACTCTCTTAGTATTTTGTTAATTGTTAAAATAATGATTACCCAATTTACTTATCTGGATCACAAGCTCTTAAAAGCATGTCGAATCTTTTTTGTTTTCTGTATATGCTTTGCACATGATATCTGTTTGATAAACTTCTGTTGAATTAAAAATAGTTAAATTGAATATAAAGTTAACTTTCTAAGCACCAAAATTTCTGTTTATTACATCTAGACTAAGTATGAATCTCCAGAGGGGCTGCGAGAATTGTAGCTTTTCTTAAATTATAAGATGATGAAAGCAATCAAATAATACTTCACTGAATCAAGTAACTAATTTCAGTGATTTTTTAAAATGTGTGAATGAACAATTTGATCAGTTGAAATAATACCATGTTTTAGTTCAAGGGGAATATTTTCATACATGAATCAGATAGTCCTAAGTTCTTTCATTTTCATCACAAGTGTTTCTCACTAAAAGAAAATATAAATCACTAAAGCTATGTCTCAGTTTTTAATTATTTGGACTCTTTCTATTGGATCCAGTCATTAGAAGTCTCTTTCATGGGTGAAACGAGAAAAAAATTAAAAATAAGGCTATTTTCTACTATATGTTATGTCTGAATTATGTCTATGTAACTCTGAGTGAATTTTAGGTAGTAACAGGAAAAGTGGAAGTGACTCTCAACATTTATGTGGAAATTTTCTTCCCAAATATAACAATCAACAAAAGAAATTCTCTTTCTAGTTAACCCAACTCTATGCTAGAACTGTACTAGCCAATGAGTCTTTGTGTATATCCTCACTGTATAGATGAAGCTATTAAAACTTGGAAAGATTTCCTTCACACTTATTAAGATGACTAGTACTAAAAACAACCAAACCAAAAAGATAATAGCAAAGTTTGACAATGATGTAGAGAAATCAGAACTCTTGTGCATTGCCGGTGTGAATGAAAATGGTGCAGCCCCTATGTAAAACAATATAATGGTTCCTTAAAAAATTAAAAATAGAATTATCCTATGATCCAGCAACTCTACTTTTGGATACATAACCAAAAGAATCAAAAGCAGAGACTCCAACAATTATTTGTGTACTTATGTTTGCTATTCATAATAGCAAAGGTGGATGCAACCCAAGTATCTACCAACAGAGGAATGGATAAACAAAATGTGGTGTATACATACAATGGAATATGATTCAGCCTTAAAAAGAAAAGAGATTCTGACACATGCTACAACATGGATGAACATTGAGGACGGTATACTAAGTGAAATAAACGCATCACAAAAATATAAATACTGTATGATTTCATATACATGAGTTTCTTAAGAGTTGTCAAATTCAGAGAGACAAGAAATAAACCCATGTTCACCAGGGCCTGAGAGTAGGAGGGAATGGGTTGTTGTTTAACAATGGGTGGTTGTTTAATAGAGTTTCAGTTGGGAAAGACAAAAAAGTCCTGGAGGTGGATGGTGGAGATAGTTGTAAAACAATGTGAATATACTTAATACCACAAAACTGTACACTTAAAAATGGTCAACATGGTAAATGTGTTGTACATATTTTACCACACACATACTCAGAAAGGCTAAATAACATTCCTAAATTTCTGCTATTGTTAAATGGTAAGGTGAGAATTCCAACCCAGGTATATATCTTCATTCATTCAATCAGCAAACTACTGTGTTCCTACTATATGCCAGACACTATACTAGTGTTCAGAGGGTGAAAGAGAGATCTCTGCCCACTTGGAACTTATAGTCAAATTAGAGGGGAGAGACAATAAGTCAAAATGATTAAAGTATACATTTTGTAGTATGTGAGAAGGTGATGAGAGCTACTGGTAAAAGGAAAATTGGAACAAGGTGAGAGGAATTAAATAACTAACTTTTAACTCAGGCTCCATCCACAGACCTATGTTGTCTGTCAAGATATAATATTTCAGAAGAAAATATAGAAGTTTTCTTTATTTTGGATGTGTTTTTGTTTTGTCTGTTTTCCCTTTTCCTGTAAGTACTTTATTAAGAAAGTAAAAACAAGGCATGTTTTATTTCTCTTCAGAATCAGAATAGAGCTCTTTAGAACAATGCATTGAAATAATATTTCTCTTGTAAGAAAACCTCAGTGTGTAGGTTATTGTCCTTCTTAAAAACCTACGAAATAAAAGACATGTGGAGCTTGGAGAAGACTCATGCACCGTAAATGGGAAAAATGTTCTTACAAGAAAGCTCAAACTTCCAAATATGGATAGTAATACATCTGTATGAAAATCCTACATCTGAATTTTGCCAGTGGTGGATTTTGCTAATTGTGTGGCCTTGAGCAAGCCAGACTTTCTTATAAGCAAAACAAATACGAAAATATCAGCTCCGTTCATTTTATAGGGCTACTGTGATAGTCAAATAGCATAATATTAGAGAACTGGTTTGTTATTTGTCAAAGATGACTTGGGCAGTGGTAATAATATTATAATATATGCTTTACTTTTCACTGATTATGAAGAGCTGATTTTGGAAGACCCACAGTTGCTCTAAATGCAAACCAAGGTCTTAAACACTCACATCACGAAGCAAAGAAAGAAGGATCAAGTTCTTCCTAACCAAGTGTCAATGGAAGTGCCATAGCTCTAACTTCATATGATCTCTTTGGTGCAGAGTGAGGAGTTGCTAACTGAGGCCCTGAAATCACTAAAGTCCTTACAACCAGTCATTTTATACAGATTATATGATATTTTCTTGATTTTAGCTTTTTTTTTTCTTCTAGGGAAATAATTCTTTCCCTTTGATATTTATAAGGGTGTGAGCTCAGTAAGTGGTGAAAATCTAGAGACCAAAACAAAACAAAACATAGTAATGCATAATTTACAGTCCTGTGTGTGCATCCACTGCCAGTATAACAGAGCTCTAATTTATTTACTTACCAAATGAAAATGCTTAAAGTGAGTAGGAATTAGATCATTCATTGGTGTGTAGGTATACATATGCACTGAGGCACTCGTCACACACTAGAACCAAGCATAGCTACCCTAGGAGGAAGTGACTGCTGGTATGAAGACTGAAAACTCAATTCATGATACAGCTTTAAAAAAAGATTAATGCAATATGTACATATATATTGCATTAATATTTTATATTATGTTGTAATGACCTGGTGTTGGATCATATTATATCTATCAGATACAGTAGTATCTATTGTATCATATTGTAATGTAAATATTGTTGTTGGATAACCCCTGGAAGAGAGATTCTAAAAGAAGTCTTAGTTCCCCTGTGTCCCTAGTGTTTACTGCAACACTTGGAACACAGATGGTAGAGAATTACAGCCCTTATCTCCTGCAGAACTCGGTGTTGAAAGTGGTTCAGTCGTTTGTGTATGATCCAGGTTATGCCTGGTGGCAAAGGATATTTGCTCAGGAGAGGATTTGGAAAAGGCTTAGAGAATGCCTGGCTTCAGCCAAGAAGACAAGGGTTCAGGGCATGGCTTAGCTCTCCTCTGTGTACTAGAGCACTACCTCATTTCCATATGGGTTTTTGATCTGGAAAACTCTTAGCTGTGTGTACTTCACATCAGAAACCAATATCAGTGGAAGAAAAGCACTCAAACTTAAAGGCCTATATATTGAGATATCACAAATATGATAGGGAAAAGAGAGTAAGAATGAACTGAAATAGAATGAAGCAGGAAAAAAAAAACTGAGGATGAAAAAATAACCCACTGCAAGCAAGGACAGAGACCTGGACATGTGCACTAGCCATACTGTGGGTGAAAGTCCTCTATGGAGAGTTTCCACATCATCCTTGGAACCCTACTCTTTATTTGCCCCAGGGCATTCTTTCCACCTCTACTTCAGATCTCTTGTCCTCATTTGTTTCCCCTTCTTTTCCAGATTATCTGTCTCTGATTAGCCCTTTACAAGGCTGACTTGGATGGAAAGTCTGTCTGGATCAAATAAGGTTCACCTCAAGACATGGTCTTCTGTGTTTTTCTCCTTACCTCCAAACCCTGTAGTTACTGGCAAGTGATTTTCAACTGTTCTAAGTTCCAAGGACATAAGAGCCCCAGGAGAGTACTCTGAATCTCCTAATTCCAGTTATGCTGGGAAATCAATATCTTAAGAATGTGTTTTAAATTACATATGTATGTTTAGCTATTTATCCACAATGTAGTTCATGGGAAAAACTAACTTTGATAAACTCTGTTTCGGGCATGATGAGTCTGGTCTAAGTATATGAGACTTCCCTATGGCAGATCAGTTTATAGGTCCAGAGTTCAAATGAAAGTCTGGGCAGAAGACATCAATTTAGGAACTACCAAATCTCCCAGTTCTATTTCCTGCTAAACTTTTCACATACTTTCAGTTATCATTACAATATGCAGATACAATCTAGCCATTTCCTATATACAAGAATCTTCAATGAATCCCTAGAAAATGAAAAATAGAGTTTTAATACTTCTGCATGGGTATCAAACACCAAAGTTTGGCTTTTTCTAGACTTTTCCATCTAATTTCTCCACCACTGGCTTTCCACAAACATGCTTGGCAATACCCGACTTTCAGACTTTTCCTTAAGTTGTTTTCTCTCTTAAGATTGCATTTTCCCCTTACATCCAACTGTTAAAGTCCATTCTCTTCATCGGGAACCTTTAAAATTTTTGTTATTCTAATAAGAAAGAAATTTCTTCTGCACTATATTTAAATGATGAAATTTTTATTTATTGTGAAGCTGTTTGACAAAAAAAATTGTCCCTCTATTTTATCAAAATATTTATCAACTTATGTCTAAACATTTTTATTCAATCTCTCAAGAAATCAGAATAGCATATTTAAGATAGATTCTGTGCCATTTGATGGATTTCACATTTTCAGAAGGAAAAGTTCTGGCTTTTCTAAGAAGTCTTTTATTGCAGTAAGGTAATGAACCTGCATGAAGAAGAGGCTCTGAATGAGAAATTGGAGATGAGCATGGAAAGTATACAGTTCTAATTTTTATGGTAGAGTGTACCCACCAGAACTAAGCTGAGGGAAAGTAAGTTACAACTCATGCTCATAAAATTATAGGGGACAATTAAATAGATCATTAACTAAGTAGTTTAAAAGATGACTCCTGGGACCATGGCTGTCCTTGGGGGCAGAGGAGTGGAAGTGGCTATAGATGCCTCAGAGCTATAAAGGAAAAAAAAAGTATTTTTGTAAAAAGCAATGAAACAAACGTAGCCTATTCAATAGCATGGGGTTTGATAGAATATGCTATGTTTAGAGAATAACTAGCGTTTGGGCTCAGTGGAAATGGCACGGGCATAAGACAAGCTAGGCAGAGATTAGAGTTTGAGTGAATTTGTAGACCATATGAAGGTGTTTCGATAATTTTGATCACAAGGTTTTGCCTGTTGTTTCATTGTATCATATGCCTACTTCCACTTCATTAAAATGTTTCATAGATATTATTTTAATGATTATGTATTCTATAAAATTAATATGTCATGATTTGTCTAAGGATAACTTGGATGTTGGGTATTTAGGTATTGTTTTGTTTTATTTTTCACTATCACAAGCATCACATCAGTAAACATCATTGTAAATCTTTGCTTGTGATAATCCATCTCTGATTATTTCCTAATAAAGGTCCTTCTGAGGTAAGGCTAGAAACATTCTAGGTTCAAAGAAGCCAGACATAAGCATGGCCCTCTTCCAGGTGTTCATCTTTTCTTAGATTAGAAAAATGTTGGGTTGCTACAACAGCCTATTAATTAAACTCCTGGTTCTAGTCTTGCACCCCTCCAAACCATTCCCTACACTAAGCCAAGGTAAACTTTCCAAAATATAAATCTGGTCCCGTCCTCCCTAATATCCCTCATGCAATGGTTCCTTAACATGTCATATATAAACTATTCAAATTCAAGAGCAGTTTCAGACTTTTGATACCTATTACCAAATCACTTGCAAGAAGGTTGCGGTAACTCATACTCCAACAAGCAATGTACAGAGTATGGATCTTATCCTGCCCTCACTAACATATGGTATTCTCATCTGTCACACATGCTGTAATGATCTAGTATTGTCTGTCTCTCCCATTAATTTACTAATTAGTTACAATCAGGAGTGCTGTCCTATTCATCTTTGGATCACAATGCCCAGTGCAGTGTTAGTGAACAATGAATGAATTAAACTTACCTAACACAAGTACTTCATCTGTATGTAGAAATTAAGATCCTTTTATCCTTTGCTCTGCTGAGATTTAGGGAGAGACAGGGTCAAGGCCAGAAGTTGAAGGTTCAAACAAGGGTTGAAGTATCGGACATGTAGTCAAAGGTCAAAGTAAGTAACGCCCAAGCCATTAGTTCAGGACATCTGACAAAAGTCAATCTCTTATGGATTATTCCATTCTTGTTTTATATTCTCTAACATACATACTGTGTATTAACTAATATGTACTTATTTGACTGAAAAACCCAGAGTGAGGAGATCAGGAGATATAACCCCACTTCCGCTAAGCTCACATGAGGAAAGTCTTCCTGTTGGAACTAAGTGATACCAGTTTCGTATGCAAGGCAGACAGTGTGCAAGGGAGGGTCATTCACTCCCATGAGAAGCCTCATGGATATGAATCCTCCCTAGAGCAGAGGGACTTTCAAACTTTAACATATAGATAAATCACCGGGGAACCCTGTTAAAATACTAGATTCTGATTCAGAAAACCTGGCTGGGGTCCTGATATTCTGTATTTCGAACAAGCTTCCAGGCGATGCTGTTGTTGCTCATGCCTTCAGTAGGAGACTTCCAGTGTATTTTCTGCTTTTTCATCTGTTTAATGAGAATTTTACTACTCATCTCATAATATTGTTGTGAGACTTAGATATCATAATCTAGGCAATGCAGCTGGTTATATAAATGCTTCAAAAAATGCTTCAGTGATGCTCTTTATAGAATTATGATTTCATCCTTTCCAGTGGGTCTCAAACTTGGCTAGACATTAAAATCACCTGGGGAGTTTTTAAACATACTGATGCCAGGGCCTCTTTCAGAGCAGTTAAACCCAAATCCCTTAGGGTAGAAACCAGATATGATTATTTTTATAAAGATTCTCAGGTGACTTTATTGGACAGTTAAGGATAAGCTCATGACACATGTCTTTATAAACTTTCCTTCTATCTCTAAAGTTATAAGAAAAAATTAATTATTTGTATAGCTAGGTTTCAGGCTGGTATAATTCTCCAATATAAGGTAACTCTGTGCTGATGAATTGAGGGAATATTGGAATTCTGAGTATGGGGCTCCAGACCCTCCTTTTGTATACCAGGTACTTTGAAGAGGTGTAGGGAAGCCTCTCATGGGAATCCACTCTTTGGCCATCTGTAGGGATCTCCAACTCAGCAGAGCATGAGAAATCAGACTCACCTCTGTGGCTTTGCACATATACGGATTCCCAGACACCAACAGTGTGTAGACAAAGCTCTGACATCTGTCTGTTGTCTTAATTTTAACTCCTTTAAAATGTTTCTTAGGGATTCTGATGCCCCACTAAGTTTTAAATCACAGCGTAAATACATGCTAGAGAAAGAGAAAGTGAAATTGATCTAATATGTCCTGTGATAATACCTCTACTAGTGAACAAAGGTCTAGCTGTATCCTTAATATCACAAATAATAGCCATTTCACTGGAAAAAAAAAAAAAAAGCTTTTTGGTCTCAAGTTCTCCCCAAACACAATATTAACAGATCTATCACTTTTTACTTAATTTGGAGAGTTGGCAGTGCTATGACCACAGTTTAGGCTCTGAGAGACACTTAAACCTTCCTTGATTGTGACTTTAGCTTTATTGTGCCTTAAGCTTTCCAGCTTTTATATATATTGATAGGCCTCATAGAAGAAAGCTCAAAAAGTGTTCTGCTATGTTTTAACTATAAAGTACCCTTTAAAGAACTTTCTCTTTTATGAGAAAATCCAATTGAAGTGTCTCCTGATGATCAAACACAATTATTTACAGAGGAGTATATTGCTTCAGAAAGTATAAACCACCAAAGACAGGGTCCTTGACCTGAGAAGCTTAAGCTTTAAGATAGGGGTAAACACATGTGAGATAACAGTAAAACAGAGTCGGTCTCAAGGTTGCAGAGGGATCAACCTGGGGACTGTGGGAAAGCTAAGTGACATTATTCACTTTCGGTGCCTCATGAAGTACACTGACTTCTAGAAAATCTTTAGTAACTTTGGGACACAAGAATAATGGAGAATTTGAGGCTTTAGTTCCAGGCTTCCACAGGAAAAGTTGAAAACAAAACGATCACTTCAAAGTGTCATTTGTTTTAGCTTCAGTGAGCATTCCATGTATGAGATTTATCACTATCTAGGCCAGGTTGAATGCTAATTTGGTTTTGAAGATCTTATGGGTGGATTGTTTTGTGATGCCAAGACTTTTTTCATAGGTCCATTTAATGTTCAATGTTTTCTTTGTTAGATTAAGAGATTTGTATATTGTTGAATTTTTTTCACTAATGTGGCCCAGCATAATACATAAAATAAATATGATAGAAGTTAATCAAATGCTTATCAGTCTCAATTTCATATGCAATTAGTCTTTCTGAGTATTTTGGCTTTGGCTCCATAGCATTAGTATAGGAAGGAAAATATAGCCAAATCCCTAAGTGATATTTGGTCATTAATAATTTAATGTGTGTTTATTTTTCCTTCCAGATTTTTATTTCAGAAAATAAATCCTGGATTATGTTCTCAAAGGAATTAGAACTATTCGTGTGTATCTATCTATTCCTTCAAACTCTCTAGGCCTCTCTTCCCCCTCCTTGTGGTTCTTATAAAGGTTTAACAACTGGCAGCCCAGGAATCTGATGACCTCTTTCTTTCCTTTGACTAGATAAGGTAGCACAGCTGCTAGTAAGTTTTCCCACAGACTCTGCCAATGGCACTGCTGGGGAGGGGTGTCCCTCAGTGGATGGAGGGGTAATTCGATCTTCACACGGATCAGACCTGAGCCTTGTTAGAGTTGAGACTGTGTGCTATATTAAATTACATTCAGTGTTTTCTGTTCTACTCCTTGAACTACTGTTCACAGAGACCACCCAACCTACAGCACTTTCTAGAGCCCATGGGGACCCAAGTTATAACTGTCCACATGGCCATTCAGCCAGCAGGCTGTCTGGAGCTGGCTTCTTCAGAACCCACTGATGATGTTTCTGGCAGAACAATTCCACATTTCCAGGGAAATCTCATCACATAAGGAAAGTTAATAATCTTTGGTGAGAAATGACTAGTGCTATGAACCTGTGGAGCAGGATATTGAGAAGCAGTCAGGCAAAGTTTAGAGATTAGCTGTTTGGGTTTGGTGCATTGCCTTTCCTCAGCCGGCCCTGACTGTGAGCCACTCTGTGTCTGTGTTTGTAGCTTCTTCTGCCCCGACTCTAATCCTCTAGTTCACTGGTTTTCAAACCCTAGTGTGTACCAGCTTCAGATTCCAGGGCCCCCATAGAGATGTTAGAATCCAGAGAGGGATTCTGATTCAGAAGTCCGGTGCTACATGCTCAACAAACAGCAGGTGCTTATGACTCACATGATCTAATGATTACACTTTACAAAGGCATTAGTAACAAAATGCGATCCATCAATCCTCTTCCCACGTATCAAGAGGAATATATACTTCATAGATTATTTATATCTTACCATGAATTAACATGTGATCCTACCCTCAAAAAATATTTTATTGGGAAATAGAATAAGGCCTATTCCAAGATATGTATACAAAAATCGTAATACAGTTGACCCTGGAACACTGTGGAAGTTAGGAAAGCTGCCCCTCCAACAGTTGAAATTCCATGCATGACTTTTGACTCCCCCCAAACTTAATTACTAATAGTATTACTAGTGATGGAAAGACTTACTAATGGCATTAACGGTCAACACATGTTTTGCATATGTATTATGTACTGTATTCTTACAATAAGGTAGAGAAAAGAAAATGTTATTAATAAAATCACAAGTAAGAGAAAATACATTTACAGTACTATACTGTCTTCATAAAAAAAATGTGGACCTGTGCTTGTTCACACCCATGCTGTTCAAGGGTCAACTTTATAAACTGTAAATGCTGGATAAATTAACAAAAGGAGCACTTACTATTATCAGCTGTGCTCACAGAAATCTTTCTAATACTTTAATTTCTTTCTTTTGGGGGAAGCTACTTTTGAAATAGAAAATTTTACGTAGGAGGGAATTGGTGATTTTTGCCTACAATCCCAGCCAATAGTAGAAATGAGTTTGTTAATGGCTTCATTTATGAAAGCAGAATACATTAAGTACATGTTATGTGAAAGCCATTTTTGTTGTTTTTCATGAAGTCTCTTCATGTCTACTCTGGTCAGAAATGAAGGGTTCATCATCCTTAAATTTCTCTAAGGCAATAGAACGTGTTTAGTATGTTTGAAGAGGAAAAAGACATCCTCTAAAATTAAGCTCAAGGAAAACACTGGGGCTCTTTAAAAATCAATTCACTCCTATAAAGTCTAATGAGTCTAAAGACATTTTTAGATGGCTCGGTTTATTACAACAGCAACTACTGGTACTGCTGCTGCTACTTTTGCTACTCATGAGAGTTTTTTTTAACATACTGAAATATAAAAATGTACGATGGCACAATTTTGTTGAAGTCAAAATAGAGTAATAGAAAGATTCCAAGGTTGTGAGTCAGGTGATACAGCTTCTAATATCAAGATTGGAATTTGCTAGTTGTATAACCTTGGATAAATAAGTTAATTTTTCCATATCCCAGTCTTCTATAAAATAGAGTTAATAGTATTCATTCATTCTATCTTAAAGATTTATCAGGAAGGTAAATACATGTAATAGTAACAGATTTGCATATTAAACAATATGTTTTTATATAAGGTATGATTTTTAAAATTGTACATACATATATATATTTTTTTCCCCTGCAAATCCACACAATAGCTAGGTGATGGAAGTAAGCTTCTTGCAACGAGGCTTTGTACTCTCTGGTTCTTTTGGGTGTACTTTACTCCTATCTTCTGTTCTCATCTTTGGAAATGCAAGAAGGTTCACAATCCTAAACCAAATTAGTATCAGCTTAACTGGGTTTCTAGAAATACTATAATAAAGTTAAGATATACAATTACATTTCAGCAAAGACGATTAATAGGTGATATTGTTATCAAGAGCTTTACTATTTTCTAGTGATTTCTTAATATTAAATGACAATGTCAAGTTTTAATCAAATAAGAAAAGTTAAAATTTAAAAAGTACTATTTTATTTGCATAAACATCTTTTCTTGAATTATCTTTCTAAATACAGTACTTCAGTTTCATGAATCTGGAATTTCTGTCATAAATAAAAGGATCTGTGTTATTATTAGCAATGGCCATTTCTAGTTGGGTTGGGAAATTTTTACCTACAATACAGACTAGATTGCTTTTTTGTTTTTTAATACTGAACAACTGCAATATGCAAGACACCATGCTTGAGAAATGTAGGGGATATAAAAATATGTAAATAGTGTTATGAGTTAAAAGTACCTTGAGTGAAATATCAAAAAAGAGAAATGGGAGTTCTAAGAAGTGGAGTCTCCTTCAGAAACTTGGAAGCATCAGCTGTTGATTGAAAGATGCTAATTTGAACTCATTGTAAAGAAAAGAGATTCCAGACATATGGGGAAGAGGAAAGGACATGCCAGGTAGAGAGAATATTAGAAGCAAATATGCAGAAAAGGGATAGAGAAGAGATACATTAAAAAAAACAAGTCATTTTACCCATTTTCATTCAAATTTCAAATCAGGAAAGGAACCCAAGTTTTTAAATTTGCTAATCACTCACTGCTATTGTCTGAATGTTTATGTCACCGCCAAATTTATATATTGAAATCCTAACCCCCAATGTGATGGTATTGGGAGGTGGGGCCTTTGAGAGGTGATTAGGTCATGAGAATGGAGCCCTAGTGAATGGAATTAGTGCCCTTATGAAAGAGACCCCTCAGAGCTCCTTTGGTCATTCCACCATGTGAGGACACTGAAAATATGCTGTCTATGAACCAGGAAGCAAACCTTCACCACACACTAAATCTACTTGTGCCTTGATCTTGGCCTTCCCAGCCTCTAGAACTGTGAAAAATAAGTTTGTTGTTTATAAACCACCCAGTCTATGGCATTTTGTTATAGTAGACTGCATGAACTAAGACATTCACATTTATAATGTTCAAGAAAAAAAATTGTCTAATTAAAAGTCAGGGAGAAAAATATTGACTCTACATTTTAAATCTGCTTCAAATAAAACATAGTTTTGTTGTAAATACTCAGTTTGAGCTATTTAAGAAAACAGTTTCCCAGCTGTTAGAGACACTGTAATAGAACACACACCAGAAGTTGTTGGAGCTGCTTTCTATCCCGACCCTGACCTTACTGTGTGAATCTGGGCAGGTCATTTAATTTTGCTGAGTCTCATTTTCCTGGGGTGTGTGGGGTTGTAAGGGCAATTAAGCTAAATGGTCTCAAGGATCCATCCTAGCACTAAATATTTACAAATTCTTATTTCCAGCATTTGGAGTTATTCATACATTTTAATGTTTGGTTTCTTTTTTTTTCTCCAGAGTCACTAATGCCAGGCCCCCCCATCCTTCCCTTCCCCCCAGAAACCACACATTTCTCCATTGCTTACTAGTATTAGAAATATTATGTATATGTGCTGCCGAAGCAAGCACAGTATTAGAAATATTATGAAACTGAATTAGGTAAGCTGGATATCATCTATAATAAATCCTAAGTTTACCAAAAAGAGACAGAAATAGATTAATTATAACTTTATGGTATTTACACATATATATTATTCATGTGATATGAGATCTTAGATACTCTGAAGATGGACTTCTTTGGATAGGAGTCTCTCCATACTCAGGAAGAGATGCTGAGAGCATGCTCTTATTCTCTAATGAAGACCAAAGACTCCAGAGTCTTGAAGTTGATTCATATTACAGACTACAGACAATGTTGAAGAACTAGGAATAAGGAAAGGAATAAATATATTAAAAAATTGCTAATATATAGTAAAGCTTATAATGTACTAGGCATTGTACCAAACAAATTTGTTCTCATTTAATTCTGCTAATGACTGTATGAGGGAGATATTATTATTAGTCCCATTGTACTAATGCAGAAACTGAGACTTGGAGAGCCTCAGATAAATTGCCTGAGAGTAAACGCTGGTGGAGCCAAGATACAAGACTAAATCTAGATTTCTTCTCTTTATTTCTTTACCATAATCCCCTGTATCATTTAATTTGATAGCAAAGGGGGAACATGAAGTATGCTTGCTTGTGAGCTAGATGCAGTTTTTTTTTGCTTCATGATTAGTCTCATAATAGGCCTTACTTATACTATTTTTTTGAGTTTATTTCTTTATTTGAGAGAGAGTACACGTGTGTGTACACATGTGAGTAGAGGAGGGGCAGAGAGGAAGAGAATCTCGAGTAGACTCCCTGCTGAGTGCAGAGCAGAGCCAGACAGGAGGCTCCACCCCAGGACCCTGAGATCATGACCTGAAATGAGACCAAGAGTCAGACATTTAACCAACTGAACCACCCAGGGCCCCTTACTTACACTATTAAAAGAAGAAAATAAGGTATTTGAAATGTTTAACCCTGTCAAGAAATAACCTTAATGACTAAACCAACGTAGTGTATAGTCAGGACACATTCTCTGCTCTCGCTCTTTTCTTTCTATTTTTACGCACTATGGCATCATTCCATTGCATACCTCGCCCTTACTATTAGCAATCTCTATCGGTAGTAGAATGAACCGTGGCTTCTAAACAAACTCAATGTTTATAGAGTGAAATGTCCCCATACAGGAGACTTTTCACTTGCTTAAACCTATTATATAAATTGCCATGTTTTCTTTCTACAGTTTAACAAATACTGTTTTTTTATTGGCTGGAAAAGAAAGTGGCCAAAAGCATTTACACTTTTTTTACCTTGTAATGTTTGAAAGTTTGAGCACAAAATGTGATAAGATGCTTTGGAGTCTTTGATATCATTTCTTCCTTTGGAGCACATGTCGTAGAGCAACAAGACAGGGTATTATTTCTTTCTTGGAATCACATAGAGCCTAGTCAGCCAAGGCAATTTCACAGTGCCTGACCAAAACACCTTGGCTGCTGCCCCCACACATGTGGGAGATGTTTTTGGCTGAGGACGATGGCTTGAGCCAGTGATTGCTGAATGCCCTGTATTTGGCATTCTACTTTTCATGTAAATAGCAAGGAGAACAGAGCAGGCGTTCACGATTGTACCTTTACTGACTGAGAGATTTTGGTGAGTAAACATCCACCTAGTTGTTAACTCCATTGGGCTTTTTGTAGGTTGATATTTTATACTTTCTCATTTTGAAGTTCTAGCTGATGTTGATATTTCTTTGATATTCATTGATCAAATGTCAATTTGATATTTCTTTCTAAACTACTCTGATGCATGAATTCGGAAGCATATATTGGGCACATGATTTCTCTATGATTACTTCTTGTATTCTGTTTAGTTTTATTTTCTTAGACAAAGTTTTTTTAAGAGCATGTTCCAGATTCTCAAGACTCATATTGATTTACTATCTGTTGAGTGCTTAGTGCAGTGCTGAGTGTATAACCAACAACCATTAAATTTTTAATTGATTGAGTTCACTTGGCTATTGGCTGACTCCGTGGAAGTAATAAATGGGTATTTAGAGTGGGCCAATGAGCTCAGTTTGTAAAAGCATAGTGTGGCTGTCCATTGGAGTTGAGTGGGCATTGGTTCCAAGGTAGAATAATTTGATTTATGAATTTTGGCTATTGTATCCAACGAATCTCCTCACAAAAGTGTGAGACTAATTGAAAGAAGGGGACTGTAATTCAAAAAAGAATAAAACGCAACAGCCTAGAGTATTCTCTAAAACAGTGGTTCAGGAGTGACCCTCAAATATTTGAGAGCATGCAGAATAATAAAATAAATTTCTTTCTTTTTCATTCTTTTCATACCTCCCTATTTCCTTCACCCCCCACCCTTTACCTCTTTTTCCCTTTCTTCAAAAAATATTGAGCCCTTTCATAGGCCAGTCACAGTTGCTAGAGGTAGCAAATATAATGGCAAAAAAGGCACACCCTGACTTCTCTGCTCACATTTCAGTGGAGGAAACAGACTGGAGCTGGTTGGGGGATGTTAATCAAGTAACAGAATGAGTGCATTCCGTGAAGGGAAAGGTATGTGCAAAGGCTCAGAGGTAAAGGAAGGAAAGCCTGATTTAGAAGAGATAAAATAATATTAGTATAAGTTGGGGCCAGGAGAAGAGGTGTGAGACTTAATGTTGAACTACTATAAATGGGCCACATTATAATGAAAAACTTCATCAATCCTACGAGGGAATTGAGATTTTATCCCTTGGAAAAAAATCAGAATTTTAAGCAGAGGAGTGGCATGCTCGGATTTGTGTTTTTCATTGCTCAAACTGATTGGGCCAGGGGCCGGGGAACGACAGGAGGCACAGGACTGGATGTTAACAGTGAGGACTGAAACAGCTGAATGGATTTGAGGACTGGACTTAAGGACTGATTGGGAGAGTAAGTTCAGATGTAGAAATAACTTTAAGGTCAAAATGCACAATGGACATTTCTTGTTCATAATGAGTTTGTCATCATATTGCACATTTTCAAAGGGGCTAATTTTATATTGTTCTTTGTGACCTTCATCATTATTATTATAGTCAAAATTACCTATTGGCTTAAACAAAGACTGTGAGGAACACAAAGGCACAGAAGTTATATCTCTTCCCTTTAAGAGATCAGTACCTGGGTAGATAGATAAAACCTATATTAAAAAACCAGAAAACGGAAAAAAATCATGTTTAGTGAAAGGCTAATATATGTATTACAAATAACAAGTGTTACAGGATTGCCAATAACAGAGAGGCTAAACTGGATTGGGGAAACTACAAAATAAAAGATGATGTTGGTCTTGATATGGTGTAGACAAAGGAAGATGATGGAGATAGGCACTTCTAATTTGGGGCAGAAGTGAAGACCATCTTATTCCTAGTTTTAATGTAATATATGTCTTGAAAAGTAGTGCTGCCTATGCAAATATTTGTCCATCAAGTTTGTTGTTAAAAGAATGATAGCTTACTACTACATACTCATTCAGGGCTGTAATTTCTACTTTGAGCATTACTACCTTGTACCTATGTAAAAACTTTACAAAGCCAGCCATGAAGTATGGATTCTCTTAGGAAAAACCAGATACGTAGAGATTCTTTGCCTCGATTGGCTTCGCCCAGCCTATGCCTCTGATTTTTAAAATAGTGCTATGTAAGCAAGTTCACTGAGGGTTTGTTGTCCTCTCTGTAGTTATTAAAACCAATTTGAAAGTACATTAATGTGGGACCATTGGTATTGCTATATTTAAAGTACCCAAATAGAATTAAAATACAAAACTATTTACTTGGCAGACAAATGTAGTCTAAAGGCCCATGAATTGCAATCCCGTCCAATAGAAATATTAAGAGAGCCACAAAGGTGAGCCACATATATACTTTTAAATTTTCTAATAGTAACATTAAAAGAAGTAAAAAGAAACAGGTGAAATTATTAGAACATTTATTTAAACTGATATATCTGAAATATTTCAAAACCTAAGAAACATAAAAATGTATTAGTGAGATATTTTTCGTTCTTTTTATATATGAATTCTGTGAAATTTGGTTTTATATATAAATATATATATATATATATATATATATATATATGATATATATATCACAGCTCACTTTAAACTAGGCACATTTCAAATCTTCAAGAACCACAGGTAACCACCTATTGAATAGCACAAGTCTATAGGCTAAAGTGGAAAGCCTTACACTTTCACCCTTTTATCTGAATTATAATATTCAGGTTGCCAATTACTGCACACCTTTATTTGGCTCTACAGATGCTTTAACTCTTTGTGTAAAGAATTCTCAGCAGCAAAAGAAATAGGGAAAAATGCAAAAGAGAATTAATTTCTCTTAAACATCTTGTGGGCTCCAGGCAAAGGGCTAGACACTTCATATTCAGTATTTCATTAGCTACTTCATCAGCGGTTTGTACTGAGACAGGCATATGCAAATAAATCCAGAAACAGGCAAATAAGCAAATAAAGAATTACTTATCACACAGTAATTCCAATGGACAAGGACACTGAAATTCAGAGACATTTAAAAAATTACCCAAGATTACACAGCTACTAAGTGGCAGACCATGAATAGCATTTAGATCTGTTTGAGTCTGAAACTGATGCACTTTCTACCATACTTCGCTGCCTTCTAAAGCACATCCTTGGTTTGGCTCAATCAAGCTTTCAATAAACACTGAATCACCATGATTTTGCAGCAGAGAACAAAGTCTTGGCAAGATTTTACAATAGAAAAGATACCAAGGGAGAATTATTTTAAAGACATTTGCTGGATCTGGCCCCTGATACATCCTGAAGTTTATTGAAGAGAAAACAGTTCCACTGGATTACTCAGAAAAGGCAAATAAGAATTTTGAGGAGGAAAATGAAAAGAATAGATTGAGTCTGAACAAGGAGTAAGGGGTCTCAACCGTAATCCAGATTTTGCATTCAATCCACTAAGGCACCTTAAACTCACTTAGATTTGCTATTTCAAACATCTGAGAATGAAAAGAGTTAACATACAACATTGTATAAATAATATGGAGTCATTTTTTACTGAGTTTTCAAAAACTACCTTCTTTGCTCTCTATCCTACCTATAAGACCCTACAACCCCATGAAGAATGTATCACGGGACAGATTCTCACAGACTCTACCATAGAAGAGAGATTTCACACTTTAGCATGTGTAAGAATCACCTAGAAAGCTAATCAAATACAAATTCCTGGACGCCACCTCTGGATTCTCATTCAGCAGATCAGAGGAGAGACCTGATAATCTTTTTCCTCCTCCTCCTCCTTCCTCTTTTTCTTCTTCTTCTTCTTCTTCTTCTTCTTCTTCTTCTTCTTCTTCTTCTTCTTCTTCTTCTTCTTCTTTCTTCTTCTTCAATAATCTGTATTTCTAACAAACTCTAAGCAGTTGCTAATGCTGCTGGTCTTGAGATGACACTTTTGAGCTGCACTGTTCTAGATGGTGAGGATGGGTAAGACAGCAGGATTATAAAGTCACGTTGTCATTAGTTGTCTGAAAGCTGCTTCTGAATTTCTGGTCTTTCCTCTTTTTTTATTCATTTCTCCTGAACTCCATAGATCATACTAAAGAAGATTTCAAGTTGTTCAAAGAAAAAGCAGGCATGACTCATAAGACTTAATTCCTACTTGAATATTGACTTTATGGCTATCGATCACTGTATAACAAAGGTAGATTCAGTGCTGGTCAGTCGAAGTAGGAGAAAGTCTAAAGACATTATCAAAGAGTTCTAGAACCTCCAAATTTGTACAAATCTCCTGCTCTGGAATATTTATATTCCAGAACACTTAAAAAATAAAATATTAAATTGATAAATGCAGTGATCTTTAAGCAACTGCAGTGAGTGAGATAAAATAGAAGTAGAAAATTATTCTGATTTTCAAGAAATAAATTAAAAAATAAAAAAAAGCAAGAGAGAAAGCTGTTTCCACTATGAAGAGCACAATGGTAATACCTTTATTTTGGAGCTATTCATGAGTAATGGTGTGTAATTATTTATTAACATTTTTAAAGTGTTATAAGAAAAAAAATGGATTCACTGAACTCAACATGCATCTTGAAAAACAAGATACCTTGTTTTGTTTGTTTGAGTGGATATCTGGGCTATGAGGAAGTGTGATAAAAAATTAAAAGCAAAGACAAATATCATATGATCTCTCTTATATGTGGAATTAAAAAAGATTAAAAACCAATTTTATAGATACAGAAAACAGATTGGTGGTTACTAGAGATAAGGGGTAGACAATAGGGAGAAATGAATGAACTGTATTTTTTAGTTTAAATAAAAAAAGTAAAAGCCAATTTTCTTTTTTTTTATTAAAAAAAAGATTTTATTTATTCATGAGAGAGAGAGACAGAGACACAGGCAGAAGGAGAAGCAGACTCCCTACAAGGAGCCTGATGTGGGACTCGATCCCGGATCCCAGGATCACGCCCTGAGCCGAAGGCAGATGTTCAACTGCTGAGCCACCCAGGCGTCCCAAGCCAATTTTCTTTCATCTACTTTTACATCTTCTTATGAAGAAAGTGAAGAAGCTTATCAGATGTAAGGACAATAAGAGATGAATGTCCAGCATAGCTGATTTTAAGATTTCTGTCCCTCTAGAGTTAGATAGTTGAAAAGTCACACCTTTGGCCTTGGCTTTCTTTTCATTCTTAAGCAAGATGTGGAAAAAATTATATATGGTATGCTCTTCACATTTATAGATAATAAATTAGGGAGTAAGTGCTATTATTCTGGTTAACAGTATACTTAGGGATAAAAATTTGGAGTGAAAGACTGTTTCTAATAAAATGAGTTTGAACAGCAGCTGCACATGTAAAAGATGACAAGAATTTAACATAGTCATATATATTATAAACAATATGGGGTTACAGAAAAAAACTATTATATGAGTCAGTGTGGGACTAAAAATAAAAAAGCCAAAGCAAGATTTGGTTATATTAGTTAAAAATACAGTATTTAGAACAAGACAATCATTTGTTTTGCCTTGCTTCCACCATTCACATTTGAAATACAATATTGAGTTCAGTTTGGGGAGCCTTTTTGAATAATGGATATAGACAAACTAGAACAAGCTCAGAAGATAATGATTAGGAGAGGTGTAGAATTGGAAGCCATGCCATTTGAGGAAATGTATTTACTACATTCTTTTCCCTGCTGCACTGGCATCCCATCTAGTCACATATCTGCAATGAAATCCTCAAGAGATATAGGACAAGGATTATTCCAGTCAATACATATTCTTTTTTTAAAAGAAAGATTTATTTTATTTATTTTAGACAGAAAGGGAAAGAAAGAGAGAGAGAGGAGAGAGAGAGAGAGAGCGCATGGATGAGGGGAGGGGCAGAGGGAGAGGATCTCAAGCAGATGCCTCACTACATATGGAGCCCCACACAGGGCTCAATATCACCATCCTGAGATCACGACTTGAGCTGGAATCAAGAGTAAGATGATCAATGGGCTGAACCACCCAGATGCCCCTCTAGCTCATACATATTCATTATTTTCCTTCAAACCTCTGCTTCTTAACCCCAGAAACCTGGGCTAGATGACATTAAAATACATATAGCTTGCCCTTTACTGTGATCCCTTGAAGCTAAACTAGAGTCACCTTAAACAACCAGTTTTGTCTCTCTTCCCCATTGTTCTCCCTATGGCCCCTCTCATTCTTCAAAACCAAAGATACTTCTGTAGGAGGAATTTTTTTCACTCTCACTTCTCTAAAAATGAAAGGGGAAAAGCAACAATGGAGGAAGACCCACTCCCATCCGAAGTGACATGTTAGATGATTTAAGATATTGAAATGCTATGCCTTGAAAATCATATTCTGGATAGTTTTGAGGATAAAGTTTATACTCAAGATAGGAAGTAGCAGTGAAAGACACTATATGACTCAACATAAGAAAGAACTTGACGAAAAGGACAATTGGCTTGTCTATCCTTTCAGTGCCTGGCACAGTTTATAGCATTCAGTAATTTTAAGAAATACTTGGGGATGTTTTGAATGAGTAAATAAATAAATGACTCAGAAGAGAAAATAGGCTGTTTGTCATGGTAAACATTCAAGTAAATGATGAGATGTAGTAGAGTTGTTCATGCATCTGTTGGGTCTAAATAATTGTTAAAAAATCCCTTTGACCTGAAAATCTGGAATTTGTCTTTAAGTAGCTGTTCTTTATTCTTCCAATAACATATCCCTACTTTTTTCTTGTTGCTATGGCTGTCATTTCTGACCAAAGCTTCAGTTGGACATAATCTGCTGCCAATCCTAAGTATTCCTAGATCTTCTAATCTGAAACCCCTACCTGTGTTCTATATTCTGATGATATGGGTGATATGAGGCATATAGGCAAGATTTCTGACTTAGAATATGTTTTATTAATATTTTAAGCCCAGATGCCATTAGGGGACTAGGTAAAACAGTTGTGAGACACCTAATTTGCTACCTTATTCTCCCTGGGAGAAAATTGCCTTACTCTCTTCTATCTTTACCTCTCTAAGAAAACCTAATGTAAAGAGCAAACATTTTCTCATCCAACAAACCCAGATATGAATTTCATCTCTGCCACTTAATAGCCATGTGACCTCAGGCATGTTGCTTTACTTTTCTGAAACTTGGTTTCCTTTTCCATGAAATTGGATAATAGTATTTTCCTTAAATAAGAATTTTATGGATTATTAATTGAGATATTGGACCTTATGTGTTTAATTCTTGGCATATAGTAGGTTCTAGGAATGGTGAGGGCCATT
Source organism: Canis aureus (assembly GCF_053574225.1). Taxonomy (NCBI): domain Eukaryota; kingdom Metazoa; phylum Chordata; class Mammalia; order Carnivora; family Canidae; genus Canis; species Canis aureus. The sequence continues at coordinate 66,151,781 of NC_135611.1, read as the reverse complement.
CTGAAGATGTTGATAAGGATGATTAAATAGTACCTCTTTGTTTCTTCTTCTCTGAAGAGTATCAAATTCCAGGTGATATTATAGATATGAAAAGAACTATCTTAAGGTATGGACTATTTTGACTATTTCTCATGAGGTTTTATCAAATAATTTAAACAAGCAGAAAAATACGTCATTTGCTTATGAAGTGCCAAGACATTCAGGGTATTGTCTTTGTAGGAAAGTCAGCATTCATTTCAAGCATATTGAAATCCTATACTGAGTAAGCCCATACTAAAAAGACAACCAGAGTCATGTTAAGAAAACATGGCTTGGCTTGATTCCATCCAGTTGTAAATAAGTTTAAATCTTTCTTGATGGACAGGAATTAGGCTTCTTTATCTTCATGGAGAAGAAGAGGTGACCGCTATAAGAGAAGTTTATGTGAAATATTTGCACAAGTCTTCGATACGTTAATGCATTCAGTCCTTTGAAAGGAAGCCTATTTTTGCCTTTACTGCTTTCTTTATAAACATATTGTGCTGGAAAACTATAATTGGATAATCTTTTCTACCATTTGTCACCAATTTGGTTGCTTCATTCGGAGCACTATGTCAATTTTAAGTGAGGGAAATAAAGAGATCATTACATAGCAATGTTGATTTTTCTGCCTATCTAAAAATAATGAGGACCACAACACAATAAATTTGGGTGTGAAAAGCAGCATTGCCCCTGAAGGTAATTATGATAAATGGTCCTGCCTGGGCTCACAAACATAGGTACTCTGGGTACCAGCATGTTGGACATTTATATCTGTCATTGTTCAGTGATGCTGAGTTTACATGGAATAAAAAAAAAAAAAAAAAAGCAAAATAATTAGCTCTTTGACTCCGAAATAAATACTGTCTAGAGTAGTTGTTTGGTTGGCACCAAAAAAAACATTTGAAGTGGGCTACTTTCTGACATTCAACGCAGAAAATGTAGTCAAGAGCTCAATAAGACTCCAATAGGAGCTATAAAACTGTGGTTATTTAAAAGTGCAAATCTGGTATATCTTTCAAGTATTAAAAACAGACATTCTCCTTGGCAGCTGTCAGAAGAAATGTGTCTTAGCAAATTTCCTGACTGAACTAAAGTATTCAGCATTTACTTAAAGATTTTGAAGCTATGGCCCAAATTGTAATTAGCATATTTGTTACTGGCACTGAATTCTTTCTTTCCAGGAAACAGATGTAAGAGCAGAGCTGAAAATGATAAAGAATTTCATTCTTCATCAGTATAGAAAACCATTCAGTGATACTTTTTCATTCTTACTCTTGTCATTCACAGTACAAATTTTACCAATATTTCCTACTCATGCACAAAAACAGGCAATGGCTAATGCTCTGAAAAGGCATGCCTCCATGTTGTCAAGATGACAGACAGTCATTGCTATACAGTTTAATCTATATCTTGAATGTCCTAATATCACAATGCTTTTGGCTGCAGCGAACCCAACTGAAAATTTGAGCTGTTAATGGCAGTTAATATTCAGATAAAGCTTGAAAAGTGACAGCCAACCAGTGGGAAGAGTGATGAGACTTGGCATCAATCAAAATTCTAAACAAAAAGTACTATTTTGTTCTAGTTTTTTTTTTTAAACCATAAAAATTGCATCTCAGAGTTGTTTTGGGTCTATCCCAAGACAGACTGGAGATGAAGAAAGACCTGTTACTTATCCAGTCACAAGAGGCTGCCTTCCTTTAACCCTTCTGAGAGGCTGAGTATTCTTGGTCTGCCTGGCACCGTGGGGTATATTATTCTACTCAATCAATCAACCATTTCAGCCAAATAGCTCACTTGGCTAATTTTTTTGTTTTGGTTTTATTGGACTTGATCAGCCGTTGGAATGAATTTACTAAATCAGCTGGTTATACCATTGGCTCTGATTCACTATTTGGCTTATTAGAGGCCCTCAATATATATAGTTAAAAACCACATGCAATTCATAGTAGACCAAATAAATGTATGTGGATATCTGTCCATATGTACAAGGATTTGTCTCTGCCTCTTACTTTTGCCTCATCTTCGAGTTGGGGCAACTTTTTAAAGCTTGTCCATCTTTTACTGGCAGAAAGTATTTACTATATTCTCACTGAAGTGTTCTCTTCCTCCTCATCTTCATTATTCATTTTAAGCAGTGCAAAGTCACAGAACAAAACAGAAGAATCAAGAATCTCTAGTTTTATTCCTTCACATATTATGTTCAAGAAATCAGACAATCAGCTTTTTCTTTCCCTAATTGCATGGCACATTTTTGAACACGTGTTATGTGTTGTTAACCAAAGGAGTGTCTGGTAACTTTCAATGAAAACTCTGTCGACTTTTACTGTGGCTGAAATTACAGTTTGACCAAATGCTTCTGTGAATTTGATGTAGAAACTCTCTCTTTCTTTCTTCTCTTCTTCTTCCCTTTTCACCTCTCTCCTTCCTCCCTTTCATTTTTAAACAAAATCCAAACATAAAAATGCCATTTTCCAAATTATACCCCGGGGTGCTCATTTACAGCTTATTTCTAAATCTAGGGCAGATACCCCTAGGAGGTGATCAAAGAGATGGAGGATCTTTTCTGCTGTTACGATAGATTTAAAAGTTGCAGAGAATAAAGTTTTAGAATAGCATGATGACGGAGGAAGTTATGTTAACAAATATGTTATTTGATGCATGAAGCTCATAAATGTCTGAGAAGATTCTATTGGAGAAATATGAAAAAACATGGCAATTCAGGGAATTAATAAAAACAAAAATGGAAAGGGGACTGATTTATATTTCTACCTTCAAAGTTTTGGGTGTGGGAATGAGCCACCTGATGGAGATATTGTCTGAGCCAGCAGGATCACTCATCTATGTCACGAAAGATTTAGCATTAATAGTGAGGAAGAATATGGAATAACAACAGTTTGGTGTTAGTGAATAGTAGAATCCAGAGAGGGGAAAGAGTTTTCTAGGCTTGCCACTCCGAGGTTGAGTCTAGGTGCTTATTAGGAAGGGAACACATAATTTAAGGTCCAAGGTGGGCGCTTTTCAGAGTGAAAGGGAATATTCATTAATATTCATGCTGAGACAACATGCATAGACCGGGATAATCCTGGGTAAATTGGATGTACTTAATCTTACTATAGACAGAATGCTACAAGGCAGACTTCTCTGGAGAGATCACTGGTGTAGACTGTCAGAGTTGCCAAATATTTCCAAAAATTTGGTCTTATTTTTGTCACAATTTTTTGTTGAGGTATAATTTACATAAAATAAAATTCAGAAATTATTAATATTCAGTTCGATTATTTTTGACAATTACTTCTATGGGCTAAATGTATCTCCCCACTAATTCTTATGTTGAAGACTTTAACCCGCAGTGTGATGGTATTTGGAGAAGGGGCCTTTGGAATATAATTAGGTTTAGGTGGGGTCACAAGGATAGAGTTCTCATGATGGAATAATTGCTCATATAAGGAAAGGAAGAGACACCAGAGCTCTTTCTCTGCCATGCATGTGAGAACCACATGTGAGGACACAACAGGAAGGTAGTCATCTGCCATCGTAAGTACAAACCAAGGAGGTAGATCTCTAATATGTGGTTTCCTTTAGTTGGCATATTTTGTTCGTTTCTCATACGTTTTTTGTAGGTATTATTCCAATTATGGATAACATCCAGATGTTCCAAGAGGACTTGAATTAGAAGAGGCTTTAGAGATCTCTTCATAGATGAAGAAATATGGCCCCAAAGGCCTAAATAATTACCTTAGATCCTAATCTTGGTACTGGCAGAGCTGAGATGCATTCTTCTCAACTTCTAATGTAGAGTTTTTTCTAGTCTATGCCACATTCCCTTTCTCAGGCATTTATTCATTCAATAAAGTTTGCCAGGACTATTCCAAATGTGAAATGTTATCTTCAGCACAAGGGCAAGTGGCTACAGACATATTATAATAATCTTGCTCTTCAGATGACAGTTAAGTGCCAAAGAGAAGGCAGCATGTTACTAGTGTTGACACCGTAAGTGTGACAACACATTGAAGGAGAAAAGCAATGGGGCACTTTTACCTAGAACGAGTTAGGAGATACTGTGCAGGAATAGAGCTGTAAATGGAACGTAATAATCATGAAGAAATTGGCCCTTCAGAATAAGAGCACACATGACAGTGGATAAAGAAATTTAAGGTCACAACAGAGTGATGTGTCTTAATGTTTAACTGGGTGAATCATGCGACCATTTACAAATATATACTATCAACAGTCCTTTCAAGTAAACCTTTTGAAATTGGTAATTTATAAGAGCTAGACTATCTGCTCCCATCGTCCTGTTCCCAAAACCTATTGGCTGGCCAACAGCTTATCCTGCTACTGCTTTCCATTCCCTTAGTCAGTAGATTTCCCTTTTGTTTTGTGTCTCCTTCTTATCGTGATGTACCTCTGTTACCTCCTGTTATTTCCTGGGCCCCTCCGTTAATTTGTTTAAGTCAACACTACATAACTGCTCTTTGTTCAGTTTGTCAAGGACCTCAGTCTCAGAAGAATGGGAAAGTTAAGACACTTATTATCACCCTGTCTGGTACCCAAGGTGATTGGGAGTTATTATGAAATTTTTAGGTGATGTAAATAATTTTCATTCTTTACTCCTACAGACATTAATATAAGATGATATCGACTGCTATTGTTCCTCACATGGTTAAAAATCTGATTAATGTCACATGAGATAGAATTATAGAGTTCTTTCTTCAAATGTCCAAATAGTACTTGTAAAGAAGTGTCATAGTTACCTTGTTATTGAGGCTTTCCCAGAGATGCAAGTGACAAAGATGATCCCTGGGTAACACTTTAACCTTGGAGTGGTTTCTACTTCATCTATGTACTTTCTATATATTGCCCTTGATTTTATGATATGACAAAGTCTGACAGAGTTTTGTTAAGGTGTTGTTATCATAGCGATAAGCATAGTTGATAGAAACTACTGGAAATAATGAAAAACTCTGCTATTCTTTCCTCTACATAATATGAAATAATTACCTTGATTATGTTTTCCTCTGAGCTGCTATTGTTAATGATTGAACACAAGAACACTCTGTAGTACCTGTGATCTGATAAAATATGTATCACTGTTGCCTTTGCGGTGGGAGTGCTACCATAGAAAAATATTATGCCCTCCTTACTTTGTAAGCCAGTAGAAATAGCTGAAAAGTATGGAATCATGGCCCCTGTCTCCTTTGCTCTTCCAGATCTTACTCAGATGCATCTAAGGGAAGGCGCCTAAATTTTAGTCAGAATCTTAGGTGGGATGAACTCTAGAAAAATATATTGGATTGCAGGAATGCACATCATGGAAGGGTGAGTTACAATCTGAACACACCAATTTACACTACCTGCCATGATGAGAAAACAAAGCGAGCTGACCCAGGATTCTTAGAAGAAGATGATGTTAAGGTTAGATTATTCCAGCCTTTGGAAAGACTAGGGGAAATTGTGGTCCAGGCAGGAGAATCCATACTTAAATGATTCAGAAGTGAAGGAGGATGTTATATTCTAGACACATAAAGCTGTTTGGTATGCTGAGAGGGTAGGACAGCCAGGACGGGGACTAGGGATGCTGGGGAGAGAGATAAGCAGAAGCCAGAGGGCTAAAGGCCTGGTAATCATCAGCTCACTAACAAGTGTTAATTCCTATTTTGTAAATTATGGAGATTCACCACAAAGTCTGGCAGTTCTGTTTCATCACCATCTTATTTTAAACAGAACAGGAATTTCCTTTCTTTCACTTTTAATTTCTTGTTTTGGAATACATTTGGGCAGACGCTTCTCACACCAGGCCTAGTGGCAGAGGACCCAGGGACAGGACACTATTCTTCACTCCAAGACACCAAGAAAAATGCAAAAACCATACATATTCCAACCAAACTGAAGCAAAGACCCTATGTCCTCAGGCAGCTACTGATGCTGAATTACGCTGCTTTATAAGTTTATGAAGTCAAGGGTGCCTGGGTGGTTCAGTGGATTAAGCATCTGTCTTTGGCTCAGGTCCTGATCTCATAATCTCAGGGTCCTGGGACTCAGTCCCTTATGGGCTCCCAGCTCAGCCGGGAATCTGTCTGTCCCTCTCTGCCTCTCCCCATCCCCCTGCTCATGCTGTCTCTCTCTCCCTCAAATAAACAAACAAACAAATAAATAAATAAAATTTGGGGGGAAAAAAAGCTTATGAACAAGGATAATATGCTACCATTACGTAATGTTAGGGAGAAGAAGGATATAGGGATGGAAGGCTTTTCCGGTCCTTTAAGGTAGCAATAGAAACGTTTGATTTTTTGCAACATTTTAACTGAATAAAAGATTATTCACAAGGTCACCCTACACAGACACACAAAAGACCTTATTCTTGTTAACAGCTTTTGAGTGCACTCTTCACAAGGGTTCAGTTGGAGAAGTCATTGAAACATCACCTACCTACCTACCTTCCTTCCTCTCAAGCACTATGGTATTTGCTCTGACCGAAGACAAGGGTGTCAAAAGTTACTCTCAATGCCTCCCCCTCAATGCCAGGCAGATCTTCCTTATCTCTGCCCTAAATTTGTTCCGTGTAACTCAAACACATTTTGTGTCTGCTTGTCATAATGAATATTTGATTATCAGCGAATGTATAATACGTTTCATAAGCTAGCAGTTATTCATCACCTTAATTGTTGTTATATTTTTTCAGAAAATATCTGAAGGTCATATCTTTCCTCTATCCTTCTCTAACATTCCTCTATAGTTGATTTTAGGAATTACTTCCTGGATAGACTGATATTAATACAAATTGCTTTCTGTGACCCTATCCCCAAAATCTATGGAGGACAGTGTACATGTAAACAAGCCTTTTTAAAACATAATTCTGAGTAATGTGCTTACTTCCAGGAATGCCAACAACTTTAAGTAGGCAGCAGTTTTTCTAATATTTTATCTCAATTAATACATAATACATGTAAAAAATGAATCAACCAAGAGATTAAGTAATTTATCAATTAGTCTCACTTTGCCAAAAGCCTTCTCTAAAAAAAGTGACTTTAGGCCCCTTTTCTTCCAGCTATGTCTTTTTTTCTACAAACTCTGCTATAACCTGGGGAAAAACTGCTGACTTTTATCCTTCTGTATTCAATTCTGCAATTAAAATATGAACTTTTAAACCTAAAAATTCCAGGGGAGCATTGGTCAATAGCGGGAGCAGCACATATCCAAGGGTGTTCACGTTTCTGGCATGTGGAGGCCCACAGAAGAGGGCTTATTTTATATTGGTCTTTTGTATTTTTACATTTGACTGATTGAGTCCATGGAAACCAGCCCTAATTGTTGCTTTATAGGCGGACGATGTTTTCCATCACTGGCACATACTGAACTAAACCTTTGGGGAGTAAAACAGGGCTGGGCTGCTGTTTTCTGTTACTCTGCAAATCAGAAAAAGATTGGTAGTTCTGATTAATCTTTTATTTTGTTTAGTTGCCTACACAACACCCTGCCAAATTACTTTATAATAAATAATAAAAGTCACTGAGAACTATGTGTTTATTCTCACCACCAATTCAAATAAAAGGTTTTCTGTAAATGAGTTATTTCTAATAAAGCACAAAGCTAGAAGAAAGATATTAAAAGCAAATTTGCTGCATGGCTTTATGTTAGTAGGATTGACAAACTTGAGAAGAAGTTCAACTAATGGTAATGTGATTTTAAAGGTCCTAGAAAATCTAAAGGCAGCAAAGCAATTCCAAATGTATCTCTCCATCTTGTAAAATAACACTTAATGAACAAACCTATTAGGGTAAACATGATGCTTCAGATTCTCCACAACAGTGGACTTCAGAAGTATAGCCCATTGGGTATGTTAGAATAACATTTTTAAAAATGTGCTAAAATAAAACAAGCATTAGACTTTAAATGAAAAAAGATTGCATTTAATAGCAAACAGAGTGTAATGTTGCCATACACACTTTCTCAATGGGAAAATTAGTTAATGAGATCATTCTTATGCAAGAACATGGTGAACATCAAAGTACGATTACTAGTAAGTGCACGTATATTTTTTTTTGCCAAACACAGAATGGCTTATGTTCATTTTTGTTATTAATGTTTTCTTAGCACCACTACTCCCGTTTTTACAGAACAGGAAGTCAAGACATAAAATGATTAAATTAATTACTCGAGATGAAAAATAAGTGTGTGGCTATGCCAAGAGTCATCTCCTCACCAGTGATTGTCATGTGGGACAGTCGCGATTCTGCATCTCTGAGTCTGTATCTGGAGTGACACCGCCAACCCACTGAAACATGATGACCAAAGAATTATTAGCAAATGTAACATCTGGAAGTTGTTTCAATAGTGCAGGATGTTAAAGCAAGTGTGTGGGGGTAATTAATTGATTTAGCACATTTAAGGGAAGTTTCTTCTCAATTACAATACTTACTGGGAAATAATGGTGTACTAAAGAAACAGCATATTTTCCACGGCTAGGGTTGCCATTATGCCATTTCTTTCTCCCTTAGTGAACGACGTAGGCACTTAAGTTAAGGGTTTGAGCTATAAAATGTGTCTTAAAACGCTGGTCAATAGGATATTGGATAACTTTCTGGAAATTTTCAAAAGATCTGCTCCTAATACATTAAATTATATGGCTTCAGATGTATTTAGTTATTTTGCTTAACTGTTACAGTGACTTCCCTCACCTAATAATTCAAACACCTCTTAAACTACTGAACACCATTAGGATATGCATTGATTCTATAAGCTGCAGGTTACAAGCGTATTTTACACAGTCAAGAATTTTTAGAACTCAAAGGCTTCCTCTATTATTTGTTAAGTGGCTGCTTTGCCGAGAGACAAAATGGTACTTGGGTTCAGCCTACTGGCATTAATGGCTACGAGCCAAACCCAAACCAAACCAAACCAAACCAAACCAAACAATGATAATCACATCTAGATCCTGTGGCAAAGAGAGCTCGCTAAGTATGCTACGGAGCTGATATGTTTAACCTAAGCTAAAAATAATTGGAAGATAAATGAATGGAGGCAGTAACAATTTTCTAAAACACTTAGCTCCGGATGGAGTTAGAATAATTTCCTGCCCGTATTGTAAAAGTCTTATTGGATAACACTATCAGCCTTGGTTCCTGCAAAGGTATCCTATTTTGCATTCAGTCTAATAATTCAAGAGAAATAAGGAAAAAGAATTGGACAAAATACCAGAACTAGGAGCTGAATTAGTTGATGAAATGAACATTTGTGAGCATGTATTATGTGCCATGCACTAGAGTTCACAGACACAGAGACAAGTGGCTGCAAGAAAAAGTGAGACAGGTACTGTGAGAGAACACAAGAGAGGTTAGAACACTAATCCTGCATAGAGCAGGGGGGGCCACTTCACTGAGAGGATGACATTTCTGCTGACAGAGGGCAATGTGAGGGAGACAAAAGAAGTGGCACCTGCAAAGGCAATTGCAGTCCCTCATAATATGTTATCATCTTTATACTGGTAAATTCATCACATTTCAGAGTCTAGACTCTTCCCTGCAGACTGACTAATTCAGTCTGTTTAGTATTCCAGTCTTGGAGGAACGGGAACATGAACACTTAAACCAGCAAACCTTACAAAACACCGTGTAAAGGACTAAAATACCAATGTTTTCACTCACTATGATAAATAGAATTCATTTAGAAAAGACCTTTGTGCCATCCTGGACCAAGAAGTTTCTACCCACGTAGGACACTAGAATTACAAAAAAGTTGCTTACAGAGATTTGAATTAGACCAAAGAAATGAGAATGGATGGGAGCCTTACATTTTGATAACAGGAAGAATCTGTCTCTGTATTGGGAATGTCCCAGCTCACATTGTTGGACAGTGTGTGCAGTAAAGCAGCAGGATTTGAAAAGATACTAAATTTGTGTGGAACATGCATTTGACACACCAGTTAGACATTCATGTGAAGAGATTACAGTAGAGAGCTGGTGTTTGAATCTGGACCTCAGAAGAGAGATCCCTGGGTGGGTAGAGATCAAGACCCGACGTTTAGGTAGTAGCTGAAACCACGGAACTAGATGAGAGAGAGTGTACATGGAGAAAGGCTGTGCAGATCGAGAAGATAAAAGCAGTCATTGCTCTAAAACATGTCTCATAGCAAATGATTGGGTGAAAGGGGTCTGCAAAAAAGAATAGGTAAGAAAAGCCAAAGAAGAAGTAAAAGCAGAAGAACATACAGTCATGTAGGTTTCAATAGGGAGCAATCTATAGAGGGATCAATGGGAAATGAAAAATTGGCATGGAGAGCAGAAACTACTCTTTTTTGAGAAGATAATCAGTGAAAAGAAATAAAAGAAGTCATGGCACTGACTGGAGGAGAATTCCCAGAAGCCTTTCTGATGAGCTCTAGTAGTACCTGTTCATGGCCATATTTTAGCATGTTGCCCTGCAATTGCTGATTTAGCCTGCTCCTGAGGATTGAAAGCAAGAACTGCATGGCATCTGGTCATGACTTTCCAGGGGTTTGGATGCAGAACGGAGGAAGCATTCTTGAAGTGCTGAAAGGAACTAGTTAATAGAAAGAAAGAAGCAACAGGTAACTGACAAATCAAGGATGCAGATTTGCTTCTAGAACAGGATCCAGAACACAACTGAAAGCTTCGTTTTTGAACAAAAGATCCTTTTCTCTCTTTTGAACTAGAGGGAAATGAGGTGAGGATGGGTTCGTGTGTGAATTAAAAATATAGACACGGGGCTAGGAAGCCAAAGAAATTCATTCTGGATAGCCTTGCTTTCGTTGGTGAAGTAGGATGCATTTATTGTCTAATAATTGCCAGGCACATATGTTTCCTAATATCAATTCATTTGTGAATCTCTATTCCTAAGACAACTCTGCCTCGTTTTATTTTTTATTTTTTGTATAATTGTCAGATTTTGATGTCAGAATAATCCTGTTATCTATAAAATAGATTTGGTTGCTTTCCATTTATTTTTTCCTGTGTTCTGGAACAAATCATATAGAATTGAGTTTATTAGTTCTTTTAAAGTTTCAAATAATTCACTAGTAAAACAATCCCTGGAGAATTTAAAGCAATTTTTGAAATGTTTTTCATTATACTTATGGTTATTATTCTATTCAGATTTTTCCAATTTTTATAAATTTTTACTGTTAGTTCATATCTTTCATGGAAATCATCCATTTCAAACAGTTTTACATATTTACTGCATACATAGGGTCTTGCATTGTAATCTCATACATTGTATTCTATTTGAGTTTTTATCCTTTCTCTTTCTAATTCTCTTTATTTTCTCCTTTTTCTTAATCACATTTTCCAGAAACCTATCTACTCTAATTTTATTGCCAATAATTCATGGGCTCATTAAATTTATTTTTTCCTAATTTTAATCCATTAAATTTTTCTTTTAAAATATTATTTTATTATTTTCTTCTATTCTTATTTACTTTATTTCATTGTTTTGTTAATTCTGGTTTAATAATGTGTATGTTTAAAGTTGGGAAATTTCCTCTGAATGTAGGCTTTTGCCTTCAATTCCTCCGGGACTGCTTTCCATTATTTTATTTCTGGCAAATAAGTCTTTCATCATTCCTGTATTTTTATTTTTATTCTATGTCATTGCAGCTATTGTGAATAGCAAAGAATTTAATTTTTTCTACCCTGATCTGAAAAGCTTAAATATGATGATTTAACTGGCTCATTTTGAGAGTCATAGATGATATTTGGCCTTTCTCTCTGCCATTATTTTTCATGCTTTAACATTTATTTTTCCCTTTTGCTATGTGAGCTATGTTTTATCTGTTCTAGTTTTTCATATGTATTTGAAAGTTCATTGCATTTAAAAGTTTATGATTTTTTTATTCTAATTGCTTTTCTTCTAATTGTTTTAATTACCAAAAAATAAACCTTTATTTTCTCTTTTTATAAAATTAAGAAGTAGAATAATAAGAAAATAAAGAAAGGCAAGAAGGAACTGCCAGTTTTTATTAAAATTTTACTCAGGAGTGTAGGGTAAGAAAGACTATTTTCCACACAATTTCTTTCTTTTAACCTGTTTTAACATTAGACATATGTTAACTTCGTAATTTTGTTAAACGGAGAAAAGTGTAATAATATAAGAGGCAGAACAATATAAAGACTTGGTAAAACAAGAAATTTGGTGATTGTAGTATGCCTAACTACTACCACTTGGTAAACTTGCAAGTGCAATCTAGGATGATAGGCCTGGGCTGCTTTTTTGTTTTTTTGTTTGTTTGTTTTGTTTTTTTAATTTATTGAGTTATATTTTTATGTTATATACAACTTCTAAGAAAAATTTTTCTTTGGATTCAGTAATTCAGTCTTTTAAACCCTTATTTTCTCACACTTAAAACTCCTATTAGGAATTATTTTTTCAATCACAGAATGATTTGGTAAGTGTATCAGGAGGAGGATATGAATAGTATATTTACTGATCTCATAGAATTTATCATATTTTTCCATTGCCTTCTAATGAAATTCTTGAGTCATATTATTTTCTCTTGTAATATTGCTTATTGTTCAATTTTCTTCCATTTTGCAGGGGACAAATCCAATTGTTGCTTTGCACATGTTTTGGGATAATTTTTGACATATTTAAGAAGTATATTTTTTTCCTAGATTTTCTACAGCTCTCCAACCCACTGAATCAAAAATAATCCTCATTATTCATGACTAGAGGAAGGCCTAGAATAGAATAAAGGTGTGATCATTCGGATTTGAGTTTCAAATTAAAAATCAAGTCTTACAAGTGTTCAAATGTAGGCTTTGTTTACTTTCAATAAATTCCAAAATTTTCCCTTTAGCTTTCAGAGTGAATCTTGAAAGTCCAATCACTGTGTTTTACTATAAACCAAAATAGAGCAAGAAGCATGATTTGACATAAGGTAAGTTCCACCAAATAGGAAAGAGGAAGTTCTGATAAGGAAACAAGGGATTATTAGACTTCTCTATTTGTTCTTTTCTTTTTTTTAATAATAAATTTATTTTTTATTGGTGTTCAATTTGCCAACATACGGAATAACACCCAGTGTTCTTTTCTTTTACATTCTTTACTCCTGCCTTAGCAGGTTTCACTGAATCATGGAATGTGGCACAGTAGAAATAGGTGGAAGGTTTTAAGAGAAATTCCTCAGCAAAAAGCTTAGTGTCTCCCTTTTGAAGGAGTAGACCAAAAAGCTGAGAAACTTGGAAAGATCCTAAGAATTTCTTAAAAGAAAAGTTGGCACTTCCTAAAAGAAGAGTGGTGTCAAGTAAATGGTATAGTAAAGATGCCCGAAGGAAGTATCTAGACAGATATCCTTGGGCCAGATAGATCCCAGATTTTCAATGCCTTTCTTTGGCATCTAAGAAACTCCTGATAGGGGGAGCAGGGGTAAGCGAACTGACCAGGGAAGGCTTGAGTTCTAGACCGGGAGGCTGCATAATGCAAGGGTCTCTTGAACTTAGCCTGTACCAGGGTCAGAGACTTTAGCTTCAGGTGTTTGCACAATATCCTAAAAGAAACAGTTGAGAACAGCAGCTACTCTGTGAAACCAAAGCAACATGCCCAACGACCAGGTAAAAAACAAAACTAAACTAAACTAAATTTACTTTCCAGTGGAGGAAGTGAGGGTAGATGCAAACCTGAGGCTACTCCCTGGCCCCTGTCCTGTCATGAGTACATAGATGCTTTTCCCTGGGCCTACATACCATTGGAGGGAAAAGGAGGAAAAAAGAATCCTTGAAAAGGGAGACATAGTACAAAAGAGAAATGCTTGACAATTTAACCTAAAGGAACTGTGGACATCAGACAAGACTAAAATTAACTAGTTTTAACAGTCTCTACCTTTTAACTATATGTAACAAATAGCTTTTATATCAAGATAATGAGAACTATAGAAATTTTAGTGTGTAAACTTACACATTTATTTGTAGTGTTTAAATGTCTTGCTTTTAGTAACCTGTATTTTAAAATTCTTCTTGAGCACGTTTATTGATGTTTTTTTAAAAAAATAATCCTTGAAATTATCAAATTTTGCTAGAACCCATTTAGGAGTGAACTTCTTTTATGAATTTTAATGTACATACTCAAAAGAGGAAAATGAGAAAAATTTGCTTCTATTATACAATTAGGAATGTACTATGTTCTTCAGGATTGTTTCTCACCCCTCAGTAATGTCCAGTATGTATACTCGATCATTAGGCTCTGCCGTCCACATCTACTATATGATCCTTTATGCATTTCTATTTGTTTTTTTTTTCCTTTAGAGTCTCAGAGACTTCCTTTAACTTGTTCTTTATATCCCATATTTGATATCAATAATGATGATTCCTCCCAATATTTCTATGCTGGATATTATCTTTGGCAAATATCATCCATTCTACCTGCCTCCGTCTCTCTGTATCATAAGGCCTAGAAGCCTGGCAACTGAATTTCCCAGAATCCCTTACTAGAAGGAATCTGGATGTGGTTCAGGTTCTGTTGATGAGGACCATTCACATGAAATTTAGGAGGTAGAAGTCATTGGGTACTGGTGACATGTATCAGCTTTGGCAATTAAGAATTTTTGCAACATCTTCACTTTCTTCTGTCCTAGGGCCCTTGAGTAGCTGTGAAATCGTCAGTGCTTTCTTGAAGGTCGAAATTACTTCTCAAAATTAGGATTCCTTGCCAGAGGCTTATATTGTATAGTTATTAATTATGTCACTGCTATAAAGTCATCCTACATATATCACTTTACTAGAGTCCATTGTCTTCCTCTCTGTAACCCGAGCTGTAGGAAGCAGAGAAACCCTTTATTATTATATCTCCTTGTCAAGATAAATGTGGGAAAGGAGCATCATTTTGCTGCCATAGCACCATTCTATCATTACACACCTACTATTCACCCTTGATTACCTTGTTGGACATCCTCTTAGTAAGGCTTTTCTTCTAACTGCTTACCTCAACCAATCTCCTCTTACTCTGCTCTCCTGTGCTTGGGACTCTTGAGGGGTAAGGGAGTGGGAGAAGAATTTAGGCCAAGGCATGCGTAAGGACGTTTATTAAAACCAAGCAAGGATTGGTATCCGTGAGCAGTCACTGTATATAAATTCTCAGTGCCTTACAACTGAGTCCCTTTCTCTTTTTAACAAAGAGCAGATAAAATCAACATTGTGACCTTGGATCTGGCAATGATTTGATTAAAAAGAAGACTAACCAATGCACTTCATCAATATTAAAAACTTTTGTGCTTCAAAAGATATCATGAAGAAAGTGGGAAACCCACAGGCTGGGAGCAAATATTTGCATGTCATATATCTAATAAGAGACTTGTACCCAGAACATGTAAAGAACTATTACAACTCAATAATAAAAGACAACTCAATTTTTAAAGAATTTCAATAGACTTCCTTCAGGGAAGGTATATAAATAACCAATATGCAATTGAAAAATTGATAAACTTCATCAGTCATACAAATCAAATATGCAAAGCTAAGCAAAAACCCAGTGAGGTACCACTTCATACCCATCTGAATGGCTATGAAAAAAAAAAAGTGATTAGCAAGTGTTGATGAGGATGTGGAGAAATTGGAAATCCTAATACAATTGGAAATGTAAAATGATGCAACCGCTTTGAAAAACAGTTTGGCAGTTACTGAAAATATTACATGTACCATCTGACCCAGCCATTCCACTCTTATGGGAGTTACCCAAAAGAAATTAAATCCTATGTCCACACAAGACCTTGTACACAAACATTCATATCTACATTATTCATAATAGTTTTTAAAAATGGAAATCTCCATCAACTAGTGAATAAAGTATGGTGTATCCATTCAATAGAGTATTATTAGACAATAAAAAGAAAGTTAGTACCAATATATTACAAGGATGAAAAGTGCCAGTTACAAATGACCACATATTTTATGGCTCCATGTATAAGGAATGTCCAAATAGACAAATATATAAAGAAAGAAAGTAGATTAGTTGCTACGTAGGACTTAGAGTAGAAGGTGGAAATAGGACGTGACTGTAGATATAAGCTATCTGTTTTGGGGTGAAAAAAATGTTCTAAAATTAGATATTGGTAATTGTTGCAAAACTGTAGAAATATTAAAACTATAGGGATCCCTGGGTGGCGCAGCGGTTTGGCGCCTGCCTTTGGCCCAGGGCGCGATCCTGGAGACCCGGGATCGAATCCCACGTCGGGCTCCCGGTGCATGGAGCCTGCTTCTCCCTCTGCCTGTGTCTCTGCCTCTCTCTCTCTCTCTGTGACTGTCATAAATAAATAAGAATTAAAAAATAAAAAAAATCTTTAAAAAAAAAATAAAAAAAAATAAAACTATTGATTACATTATATACTGTAAAGAGGTGGACAATATTGTATATAAATATCAGTAAAAATCTAAAAAACATTTTTAAACATTGCATGAAAGAGCCACAGATGTTCTCTTCCTAGCAAAGACCTGGTACTACTTCCAGACCCACTCTCACCTTAGGATAACCTTTGAGCTCCAGACCTCAGCAATATGTTTATCTTTGGACTTTCGGGATTTAAACAAGTGTTAAGATTTCACAGAACCATATCATCCAAAGTACCTGATTTGAACCTAAGCATTGAAAAGTACTTAATTTCTCTTCTGAATGTCTTCTATTTCATACTACTGGAATGAACCAATGCAAATTTCTTTAGAATAATGTTTAAAAATATTTTGTGTTTAACAAGAATAGAGTATTGTATTCAAGATGAGAAAAAATCATCAGTAATTTCAGAATGCAAGGGAAATTTTTGAATAAGAAATGAAGACTTCTGGATCAGACTATCTTGGCCTTTCCACAAATCTCTGTTGCTGTTTTAGCTGATGTCAAATACATATTAAAATTTTTGTGATAGTAATGCATAAGCCAGAGAAACTGTTCTTAATTTGGAGGACATCTGGGGTAATAGGACATCCCAGTGCTGCAGGTCTAGGCCCAGACATGCTTTCCACCAGGCCATGGGTTCATACTATAGGACCCCACATGGTCAAGATGCCTGTCCCTTCTTCAGGGCCTTGCTGTCTCCCTCAGACTGCAGCAGAATCACCAAGCAGTAGTTTCAAAGTAGTGAGCACACAGTTAAACATAAATGTCTCATCTTGGATTTGTGAAGTTCCCTATAAAAGCCACACAGATGGAAGAAATAGAGGGTGCAATTATCCATACCAATTGTCAAGAATGGTCTTATAGCTGGATCTTATATTATTTAACTTCATATGACTTAAATATAGTCCTTGAAGCATGAATGCATGTATTAATGAATATTAAAATTATTTAACAGGAATTTGGTAACTTTTTCTGTTGACAGCCTAAAGATAGGAGACCCGTCTTAAGAGATAAAATCCAAAAATTACCTTTGATTACTAACATGTTAGATGTTCACGTAAGAATTTTTTTGTGTTATTTGGTTTATTTCATTTTTTATTTTAAAAGCTTTATTATTGGGTTGTAGTTGGCATACACTGTTGTTTTAGTTTCAGACGCACAGCATATTGATCCAACAATTCTATACAGTATGCAAGGCTCACCACAATAAGTGTAGCTGCCATTTGTCACCATACACTGTTATTACAATGTTATCAACTATATTTTAAGCTGTACTTTTCATCTCTGTGACTTATTTATTTTAGAACTGGAGGTTTGCACCACTAAATCCCCCTCACCTATTTTGCCTATCCTCTGGACCCCCCTCCCTTCTGGCAACCGCCAATTTGTTCTATTTATTATCCTCTTTCTTTTTTTGTTAGTTTATTTGTTTTGTTTTTTAGATTCCACATATCAGTAAAATCATGTGGTACTTATCTTTCACTGACTTATTTCACTTAGCATAACATCCCTGGGTCCATCTGTATTGTCACAAATGGCAAGATTTCATTCTTTCTTAGGGCCCAGTATCGTTCCATTGTATGTACGTATATCTATGTATCTATAGATCTATAGCTCTCTAATATGTATGCATCTATATTCATTCATCTATCGATGAGCACTTAGGTTGCTTCCATATCTTAGCTACTGTGAAGAATGCTGCAATGAATATAGGGGTGCACATATCTTTTCGAACTAGTGTTTTCCTTTTCTTTGGGTAAACACCCAGAATTTTAGTAGTGGCCCTACTCTAATAAAGGTTAAAATCAGTATAGACTTGGACTTCTATCTCGAACCGCATCCCTGGTAAGGCCAAGGCTCAATGAATTCCCTCCCCAGAGTCCGTTTTTCCATTTGTAGAACTATAGCAATTTTAACTATTATTTCTCAACAGTTTTATACAATGGTAGTTCTTTGTAAATATTTCACATACTGATATTCAGAGGAGACTTGTCCTCTGTAAATCAGCTTATGATGATCTGGAACAAGGGCCAGCTCAAGAAGCAGGAGACAAGAAAACAAGCAGTAGGCCACAAGATAATAAGTAAGATAGTAGTGATCAGAAGAGGGAGGTTTCATTTAATCATTCTAGGCTAATGGCATCCCTTGGTCTCTGAGGTGGTCTCAAATCACATGGGAGATGTGGTGTTTGTTATAATAACAGTATTAGCATTGCTGATCATACTGGTCATAATTTTTCTGTGTATTATTAGAATCTCAGATATTTTAAGCTTTTCCTATGAATATATTTTGATGCTATTTCCTGTTTAAAAGCTTTGTTCATTCTATTGACTTTGTGTCAATAAGTCATTTCTACTTCTGCTAATGATCTAGCATGAACTTCTAATAAATTTAACAGGCCTTCATATGTTAAAACTAGGTGCTTAGCTTGAAATGTTAATGTGAGGATTACAGGAGCATTTCTCCATAACAGGACTCTATTTTGATGTAAGGCAAGGGGAAACAAACAACCAACCAACCAGGGTTTGGAAAGAAGTAATCCAGATCCAGAATAGTGATTCTCCATAATAAAAGAAGTTAATAGAAGACAAGTTTTAATGAAGGTCCAGTTTGGGGAAGAAATAGTTTCAATTCCTATCTAATAAGATCCAAACTGTGTATTCAGGATGATGTGGATATTCTATGAAGAACTAATGAAATCTCAAGGCAGGGGATGACTTTTTTTAAGAGAGAGAGAAAGCAATCAAGTGTGTGTGTGTAGGGGTGGGGGGAGTGGGTGGGCAAAACGGAGGGAAGGAGAGAATCTTAAGCAGATTCCAACCTAGCATTTAGCCTGACACATGGCTTGACCCTTAGATCATGACCTGAAATCAAGAGTCTAACACTTAACTGACTGAGCCACCCCAAACTTTTTTTTAAGACAAAGAATAGATAAGCAAATATACAAAGGGGGGGAAAGGGTAAAAAATGTAGTAAACTAAAGCAGAAGCACATCCTGGTGACATTTATGGTCTCCTTCATTATCAGAGTCCTCATTTCCAAATACTTGGCAGAAGAAAACGGGTGGGAGATAAAAAATGATATGACTCATTTCAGGAAGCTGTAAAGATTTCTAAGATATCAGAGTAGAAGGGACATGTAATAACTGTTGAAGAAGAGTTACAGCCCAGATGGGAAGGGAGGGGAAGAGGGTCAGGCAGTAAGGCCCATGCCGAAGAACAACCATAGTCGGACTGAGTTTGACTAGCGGACACAGCATCATTCATCCTCAGGCTCCTATCTTAATAGTTTACATTTGTGTTCAGTCACTGTTAGCTCGGTTACAGGACTGATCGAAACTTCTCCAGTGACGTGTGTCTGTCTCCGGTCAGGACCACCCTTTCAGACATTTTTTGATGTAAACAATGGAAAGGCAAAGAGAGTCACTGGTGAAAACTAGCCAAGCTCAAGGACAGAGTGAGCCTAATCACCCTCCCCACCAAGCCACAGACATTTATAGGGCTAAGGATATGAGCCTAGAAATAGTATATTTTGAGCACCTATCCCAATTTAAGCTAGCAATCGTAGTCTGAATTTCCATGAACAAGTTCCCTTCTCCTCCCCACAACACACACCCTGAAACATGAAATGACAACCATGTGATTGAATATCTCATATTTGGATATGTTTACAAGGTACTTTTATCTACATTCTCTCACCGTGAGACTAACTTGGGACCCAGTGTAATTATTCTAAATTTACTTATTGAAGAGCTTACTTTAAAAAAGTCATAGAACTTTTCTTAAAAAAATGTATGATTTGGGGATCCCTGGGTGGCTCAGAGGTTTCGTGCCTGCCTTCAGCCCAGGGCATGATCCTGGAGTCCAGGATCAAATCCCACATCAGGCTCCCTGCGTAGAGCCTGCTTCTCCCTCTGCCTGTGTCTCTGCCTCTCTCTCTCTCTCTCTCTCTCTCTCTCTCTCTCTCTGTGTGTCTCTCATGAATAAATAAAATCTTTAAAAAAATTATGATTTAATGAGTGACTTACAAAGTAGATATAAAGGATGTTTTTGTTCATCAAATTTGTTGTCCATGTGCGACTAAAGAATAAAAACTGATACTTGTGTACTTAGTAGCACTTTTTCAAAATAATTTTGAACACCTATGGTTGAAGTATTTAAAAAAAAAACATTGATCACTATGGGATCAATTATTTGAATGAATTATAGAGAAAAGTTCTGATTTTTGTGCAATGTGTGCATTCTGGACCGAGGTTGGGTTCTTTCTGTCATATCTGAAATCAAACATATGTCCCCAAACCTGAGGATTGATTTTCCTTGTGAAGACCATGATCTCTTCTACCTGAGGAATCCATATCTCTTCCAGGAACATTATTTTGGTCTTTTATCAATCAAACAAATAACCTTGGCTGTGTTATGCTACGAGAATTGCCTTAAGCATTTTTCAAAGCTTCTCTGTATTGACTATAAATGGATGATGTCTCTGCCCTACTTGATTTCCGAAAGTTGAAGAGATCCTCGCAATACCTCTAAGAGCACAATTGTGTGCTCTTTTTACAGCTCTTTCCATTTTACAGATGGAAAACTGAGGCATAGAGGTTAAATCTGACCAAGTTTACCCAGTAGATAACAGCTGGCACTGACATCCAGCCAGTCTGGCTCTACCTGCTTACAACATGAGGCTAGTAAAGGTGGAAATTTGGGCTTGTTCTCACAGAGAAGAGGTTATTAAGGGTCAGATCGGAAAGATAGCATGGCAATGAAGGTTAAACAGAAAACCAAGGGTCACTTCTTAGGAAAATATGACAAAACCTGGAGAATGGCAACTTACATGAACTGAGAACAGTGAGAAAGTCAATGTTTTCTTTTGGGGAACAGAAGTCGTGATGGACCCACTGATTGAAATGGGAGGCAAGAAAAGAGAAAAAGGCACCAGTTTGATCCTCAAGTATATTTTGAATATATTCTATTTCTCTTTTCGTTAGAGGAAATTCAATTTAATAGATGAATAGAGGAAGAGAGGGAAAAGGAGAGTGTTTCAAAGAATAAGGCTAAAGTCATCACAGCTTGACGGAATCTCAAAAATCAAAAAGTGGGCCAGAATAGCAGGTATTTGAGACTTACTGTTAGGAACAATTTTATTTTAAACACATGTGGTTTCTTAATGATACTGCTAGCTTGGTGGCTGTGCAGCCCGCCTTCAGCAGGAAGTGCTGATTTGCTTAATTCTATTAAGGCCATAAGAAAGGTAAATCTGTCTCCTGAACTTAAACGGCCTCTGCTCCAAAGTAAGTTTGACATTGGCCAATAATCACCCTGACATTCCTGTGGCTTTGGCTGCTCTCAGAGCTGCTGAGTGGCATCAAGGGAAGAGGCCCAGCGAGAACGCCTCCCCACAGTGACGGCCTGGCCCGTCCACGCTGAGAAAGGGTGCTATTCTCAAAACAACACAAGCAGACGTGCTGCACACCGTGTTCCCCTGTGTTGGGCGCCCTTGGGGCCAGGGTTAGGCAGGTTCTCAGAAGCTGGCAGAGGGGACGATGTGCTCCCTGGAGCATGTCGGAATCAGAGGCGTTAGTTAGTTATGAGAATGGCCATTGAAACCTGCATGCTTTGCAACACTGAGCCAAGTGGGCAGGGCAAACACGGAGAGTGGGGGTCATCTTGTGATGACCACTCCAGCTCCAAAAACCCCAGAAGGCCCGCACTCAGTCAGCGGCCCCTAAGCAGGCAGTGCTGTCAGAAGGGTGAGCCTCCGAGTGTGCAGAGCAGACTCCCGATTCACCTTCTGGTCCTAGCGTCCTGTTCAGTTGGCATGTGTCCAAGCATTTTAGTGTTTTCGAGTATTATTACTAACAGTTGTAGAAAAGCCAGTGGGGATAGTTCTGGTAGGCTGCTACTTTATTTCCAGCTCCTGTCACTTTGGTACTGGCAGGAGGTAGGAGACACAGCACTGGAAGATGAGCAGCAAAAGCCTCTCTCTTCATCCTTCTAATTTCTTTTTTTCATCCTTTCTGGATCTAAGGAGGACGTGCACATACGGGCAGCTAGCTCTTTCTGTCCTGATGGTGGCTGAGGTATCAGATGCATAAGACGCTCTGCTTCAGCCAGCCACTTGACGAAATAGCGTCGTGTTGCAGCCCGTGGGGCCTTCAAGATTTGCAAAGCCACCAGGATCCTAGAAGGGAGGGTTTTATATAAAACTGAGCAGTTCAGGTTTAAAATGTGTAGCAAGTAGCTTAAATGCTCTCACATCAACGATGTCATCTACCAATTGTAAATCTATAGCTGTGTATCTTATTGTTCGGTGGTACTCTGAATTTAGCAGTAAATCCTTCTGTTGTCAACGACCTCAAGAAATGAAAGTTCATGTTTAATTAAAAAAATGCATACTAAATTTTCCACTCATCACAAAGCCCATGTGATATCACTGAAGAGATGAAAAGTAAAGGCCAATATATCCTGGGAAACCAGAATCCACCAAAAATTGTTATGTTGAGAACATTGTGCCCACACAGACAATTTTGTATATGCACCCACAAAAGGTGTGTCCACATGCCCCTCTTTGAAGCGTGAGTTTTCATTTAGATCACTTGATTGTTGGTTTAAGTTAATGCGGCTCATTTTCGATTCCAGGCTTGTGTGCAGGCAGGAAGCTGGAAGCGAGAGCAGACATGCGGTGGCTCCGTAAGTAGCCGAACA
This sequence comes from Canis aureus, assembly GCF_053574225.1. Taxonomy (NCBI): domain Eukaryota; kingdom Metazoa; phylum Chordata; class Mammalia; order Carnivora; family Canidae; genus Canis; species Canis aureus. Next base: position 66,128,721 of record NC_135611.1, on the reverse strand, counting down.
TCTCAAGTTTAGAGGATGTCACTTCTGTATCAGCAGATGCTTCAAATTGAAAATCAGTAATTCCAATAATGGTTCTTTTTCCCCCTCCATATGGTTGCTGGAATCCGAGTAAAGCTTTGGAATTTATTCTCTCGAAAGTAAAACATCTGATAGCATTATGAATGTGAAAAGTGCCAAACACTGAGGTTAGAGCATTTGTTTTTGTGGTGATAACCTGAATAGTAGGAAATTGTGTAAAGCACACCAGCATGGTCACAGCAATGTTCTCACTAAATTGAGGAACCTGTGAAGGAGAAATGTATTTGGCACTGGTTGTAGGGCACATAAAATTCATAATTTTACCCAAAGGAACTGTAATATTTTACCAACTGAAATAGAAGCTACAATTGTCAAAATCTATGCATATTTTTATAAGTGCAAAATTGGAATAACTAATATTGGTAAAACTAATATTGAATAAAATTTTTCATCCTCTTTCTCTCCTAGCGTCTAAGCAATAAGATGTTAGCAATATTAATCATTATGATTAATTAGCTCTAGTGTCCTACAAAGATATTAATCGTTTATTTTATTTATATTTTATTAATTAATAATAACATTTTTGTAAAGGATTTCTCCAAGTTTTGGTTGCATCTTGGTCAAAATCAGGTGGAAAATTTTAAGCAAAGTATCTAACAAAAGGTATGGCAAGAAAAGCAACAACTTCAGGTTGAAACTTTTAGCGAATTGAAATTATTGAAGACATTATCTTGCCAATGGGGAAGACATTTTCTGCAAAAGCAATGGGAAGTTGAAAGAATGAGATCACAGACAGTTATAAAATTCAGTTTTGAAATTGCATAAAGGCTTTGGAACATCTGATTTGTAGGAAGAATTAGTTGACAAATCTCCTATTTTTAACAGGCTATAAATTTATGCAAATTTATATCCTGTATTGCAATAAAATAAAATTGAGAAAGTGTACAATTTTGCAGCATCTAAATTTGGTAAAACTTTCAGAGGAATCATAAATAGAGACAACTTATTTGACAAATGTTGTCTTAGAAAAATATTTGTCGAAGAGAACTACTCTAAATGGAAGCAAAAAGGCAGTGCCTGTGAAAATATTTGGGTTGAAATATTTACCCCAGTATAAAATAAATTGGATTTGAGAGTATATTTCATCTAGCAGAAATTATTTGGCCAGCACATCTAGAAAGGATACTTTCTTACCTCTTTTGCAAAGAAGTGTTTAATGAAAATGTCCATGATTTCAAATTTTTAACATAGAATTCTAATTCAAAAATATCACAAATTTACAGAAAAATAAAAATAGTAAATCCGTATCTTACAAAACACATTCCTCTGGTTCTGGACATGGTATTAAAGACAGTCAACTAAGCGATTGAGGAAGATACGTGAAAATGTGCCAAGAATATTCCATTCCTAATAGTTTACATAATCAGTATAATCTTTTAACCTTTCTTAATGTATACAAATATATATTCGTTTTACCTTTAAGTAAAAACTTTAATTTCGAAAGAAATTTCTAAATAGAACTACTTTTTTTAGGTCCGTGGGCATGATACAGCAGAACTTCAAACAACAAATAGTCACATTTTTGAATAGTAAACGTTCCAATTTATATAAATGTAATTATTTTTCGTGGTTTCTTCCACTCTCAGAAGTCGCCCAGAAGTTTTAGGGGCACCCATCCTTCTGTTGAGCATCCAGATCAGCTTCGGAAGGCGGAGGAGCAGCTCCAAGGTTTCTCCTGAGACCTGCTGGTAGTTAAACCTACCATTCACGTGCATCTCTAAGAATATTGTGACCAGGGAAGAGTTCCTGGGGCCCCCGGAGAGAGGATGGAATTGCATTAAAGGCAGGCGTTAGTCTATGAGAAATTCAGTGGCCTCCACATTGTGAAAGAGGCACCTTTAGCCTCTTACAACTGTTGGTCGGTGCAAACTCTTGGTGGTTGTTAAATGTGGTTGGGTGTCATTTATGAGGTGGCATTTTTCCACTTCCTGTTCAATTCTTTTGTTTTCGGACAGGTCACCAGTGGCCCAGCTGCTGCCTTTCAGTGACTGCGGTGTAGTTTTGAGTGGCAGTGCCCTTCTGGCACTGGTGGGCAGTGATATAGTCGTGAGCCCAGTGGTGAGGAGTCGAAATCTGTGATGTTTTCCTTATTGGATCAGAATACAGATGGCCTCAGAGGATTCCTCGGTGGGCTGTGGGGTCCCCAGAAGACAATCTTTTCCTTTGCACAACTGTTTACAATCATGAAAGGATGATTTGGCCTTCACTTCTTATTTTAAAATAAGGAGTTGGGGCAAAGTTAGTCTATACGTAGGCTCCGATATCCGCATTTAAGACTTGAGAAATCCAAAGCCCTTCCCTGTGCCCAGGAAGCAAAGTGGGCCATTTGCTAGTTATCTCCCATCTCCACTTGCCATGCTTCCCTAGTAAACACAATCCCACGTTAAAATCATGGGGACAAAAAAAAAAAAAAAAAATCATGGGGACAGTGCCGTCTCCAAATCTACCACTGGATTTTGGATAATGGCTCGTCCATTACTTTGTTTCCAGCCTTACCGCTGAGCAGCCACAGCTATTTGCTGACAACATCTTCCCACTTGAAGTGTAAGTACATCATGACTGCAGTGTGGCCTGGGGTCAAAGGCACAGATAGACTCCAGAGCCTCAGCTCTTCCCAGACTAGACGTAAGCTTGGGCCATGAATAAGTTGCACGCACCCACCTCAAGGGAAAACTTTCCTGGGCCTGCAAAAAGGAGAATATTGGAATTAGACATATTTTCTTTTATTACTTAATACACATGCTTCTTCCCCCCCCCTTCAATTTTCTTTGATCATGTTGCTAATCAAAATATTATGCAACAACCATTGTAGCAATTCTACATGGCATTGCCCTGGAATAAACATTGGACAATGATGGCTCCTGAGATGTTAAAGTAATGCTGATAGTGATAAATGATAGTAATAGTAACAGTAACTCTGATAGACACCAGAGGCCGTGCTCAGCATTTTACATTTACATTTACATTTAATTTTCACAACTGACTCTTTAAGATTAATACTTATTATTCCCATTTTACAGATGAGAAAATTAAGGCACAGAGAGGTCAAATCATTTGCTCAATGTCACACCACTACTAAGTGAGAGAATAGGGAATTGAATCAAGAGCTGCGGGGACCTCAAGGTCATGCTCATAACCACAGGCTATACAGCCTTGTATTAAGTTAAGTTTGCATCCTTGTAAGAAACTCCACTTGAAAATGATGAGCCATCTTTTAAATATTTTAATTAGGTTGGCTAGCACCTCATTAATGCTTTTTCCATTACAGATAATTGATGTTGTTCTCACTTGCGTGTTTTGCTTTTCTGTGTTTGTGTAGGTATGAGATAGTTGTTCTTTTTTCTTTTCTATTCTTGTTCAATTGTATTAGTATTTTACTGCTTTCATTAAAGAACTAGAAAGTTTCCTATATTTTATATGTCCTAGGCCAAATAAAAAAAGCATTTAACCTTCAAAAGATTGAAAAAATGAAGTAAGCATAAGACCCTTTGAATCTGGAACTTTTTCTTGGAGTTAATGAGTACACAGCTGTGCAAAGTGTCCTCTTACAATTTTTAATATCTTCCATATTCATTCATTCTATAAATATTTATGAGAGTCGGCTACACCTATGAAGTGTTAGGTTATGTGTGTGCTAGGTTATAAATAAATACAATGAACAAAACAAAGCCCTCAGAATTAAGAAGCTCACTATGCATTCAGCTTTTATTACGTCCCCTTTTTAACTTCTAGCATTATTTGTGTGCTTTTTAATTTCTGACTAGAATTTAAATGAAATTTTGTCTACTTAATATGTTTCATTTTACTTTTTGCCAAGAATTAGTTCTCAGACTCCATTTTTTATTTCTTTTTTTCTATTTTCTAAGTAATTGACTGGAGTTTTTATTTAGTTATTTTCTCCTAAAACAGATATTTTAAAATTTCAGACTTTTTGGCTGAATGCTTAATTGCCATCTTTTTAAGAAACACAGTCCCATAAGACTACACAATTATTTCTGAATATAACTTTTTTTTTTATATTTTATTTATTTGTTCATGAGAGACACAGAGAGAGAGAGAGAGAGAGAGAGAGGCAGGACACAGGCAGAGGGAGAAGCAGGCTCCATGCAGGGATCCTGACGTGGGACTTGATCCCAGGACTCTGGGATCACGCCCTGGGCCGAAGGCAGGCGCTAACTACTGAGATACCCAGGGATCCCTGAATATAACTTTGATTGCACCTTAGATATCTTGATATTACTGTCCTTATTTTTATCAAATTAGATTTCATTTATTTTTCCCTTTATAGTCTCAGTGTGTAAAAATATTTAAGTACATATTAGGACAATAGAATGTTTATTTTTACAACTTTGCCTTTAAGTTTGAATATGTCCATATAATGGTCGAATATTACCTAAAAACTTCTGTCATTTAGAATTTGTTGAGAATTTCAGTATGTTTCATGATCATACGTAAATATACTTTATAGAGTTCATTGTCTACCTTTTAATCTATCAGTGATTATTTCTTAATTCATTAGCATTATATTAATCAAATTCTTTGCTATTTTTTATAACCTTGACCCAAACTTATAAATAGGAATATTAATTTATAGTATTACTGTTTTTCAGGAGGGAAGTCAATTTATTCTTGCATATATCACTGTTTATCTTCATTGTGAATTCTTTTATCAAAATACTACTTATGATCTTTGTCTCTTTATTTTGCCACTGATTTTATTTTGTTGGATTTTTGTATAACTGTGTTTGATATCGATTTATATTTGCCTGTTACATCATTATCAACTATTCAACCGTTTGTACTATTTTGGTTTCCGTATATCTCTTGTAAGCAACATACAGCTAAATTTTTTTTGTTAAATAAATTGCCTTGTCCTTTATTGAAAGAGGTTAAATGGCTTTTATTCATTACTACTGACGAGGTTTGTTTTTCTGTCATCTTAACTGAGTACTTTCTTTTTGTTTTGTAAACCCTCCTCTATTTTCCTTGTGGTCTTTTTATGATATGAAGTTTTGTTTATTATCTTCCAGTCAGATTCTGTGAACGCTTACCTTTAAGTCTTTAAAATCAACTCAAATTTTCTTTATAAAAATCAAAGCAGAAAAAATATATGATTTTTGAATTCTGTAAGATTTGAAATTTGGAGTTTTAGAACTCTACTTCAATTTCTGTAAGTTGTAGATAACCTGTTCTTTTATCTATTTAGATTTTTAAAATTATTTCATCTGAAAATTTATTAAATGTTTGCACCAGGTGTCTAAGATATTGGCATCTTATTGTCTTTTTTTTTTTGCCTGAGGTAAAAACCTGTTCTCTTTTCAGTTCACAGCATCTCTTTAGTCAGAGGTTTGATTATTGTTTTTTGTTTGTTTTATTTGCTTCTAATCTTTCTTAAATTGAATGTATTGATCCTAACTTTTATATATTCTCTGTATCATTTTGTCTCTTTTGCTTGGTCTCATTTTAATTTAATCTTCATATTATGAAGGTTTTTCTTCTATATTATATTCAACTTTGTGCTTCTATAATCTGTTTTTCTACCTTCAGTAGAAAGCCTTCAGTTAGCTTTGCATTTCTGTTAATATGCTGACACTTTTATTATATTATTTTAAATACTGGTTTAAGAGTGCTAAAAATTAATTACTTCCTGACACATTTTTATTAGTTCTCTGCTCTTGTCAGAGAAACACACTTTTATTAAAAACCCTAAACAGATAGTTTTTTTTCATTTCCACAAGTGATTTACCTTAAGAATATGACTTTCCTGAGTCATCAGGGTAATAATGGACCTCTGGCTCTGTGAATACACGGAAGAGAATTTAGAAATCCTAGCAATTTTCGACTGTGCATCAGAAATAAATGGAGAGCTCTTGAAAAATAGACTTCTATGTCTCTACCCCTTGACCTCCTGATAGAGTAAGTCTGCGGTTGGGCCCAACAATGTTTTTTGTTTGTTGTTTTTATTTGTTATTTCTGTTTGTTGTTATAGATCCACAAATGATTCTTACAATGACATAAATTTGAGAACTACTGGACTAAAGAATATTAAGCTCCTCATAGAGGAGATGCACCAGGAAAACTAAGTCCTCCTGTCTCTATTCTGTATGTAATCCTTCAGAGAAGGTTTTTACAGTAGAAATATACCTCAGCTCACCCATCACCGCCTTTTAAACTAATAGCATGAGTTCTTTAATTCCTAGAAAATAAATTAGCCCCACTCCCCTCTAGAGTTGACAGCCACTTTCCCCCAACATTAGCGTTTCTTGAGTTTCTGAGACACTGCAGAAATACAACAGCTACCTTCTTCCCAGCATTTGACCTTTATGTACATTTTCTCATTTAATCATCCTAACAACTCTAAGATGTTCTTTTCTTTTTGGAGATGAGTTAAAGAGGCTTAGAGAAGTTAAGTCATGTATTCAAGATCGCACAACTGGTGGAGCCAGAATAAGAAGAAAGATCATTCAACATCACAGTCTGTCCTCTTTTTCCCTTTACCACATGGTTATACAATGCCCTGTAGAAAAAAAAAAAAAAAACACTATATGCTACATCACTCAGAGTTTTCTTTTCCTTCACTGTGGCAAGAACACAATCTACTGGACAGTGCGGCAAGCATGCACTTTGTGGAGGGAAGCCAACATTTGGTATTGGAGACAAGGAAGGAATGGGTGCTTAGCTACACAGATGCAGATGGTCTTCTAGAAAGAAATCAATTTTCAAGAGCAAATGGTTGTTAAAATGTAACCAACCTCAAAAGATTTTGGAGAGGAAAGTCATTATATGTGAATAGATTATGCTCTTTATCTCTCATGCAAATATTTGGCACTGGGAAAGGGGCCAAGTGTAACATCTGTAAACAGTTTGGTACTGTCCATTGTGCTCTCAATCAACAGTACCATTTGAAAGTTTGCTCTGTTGTCGCTCCTCTCAACATTTAAGGAAGATTTTTCTTCAGATGCATAAAGCTGGTGAGCGATCAGGCCACAGTGGAAACTTTTTCTCATGAGGCAAATGTTTCACATGCGGGATGAAACCTATGGTATCAGTAATTAAGAAGTTTAAAATACTATTGACAGAATAAAATAAAGACAGAAAAGAAAAATTGCTGAGGCAACTAGTTAAAAATGAAAATTTTAGTGAAACATGCTATTTGACATCATGTGCACAGTATAGAAATCATTGTCTGAATAGAAAAGTATTTCTTTTAAATTCAGCTTTAAAAACCCACTCGGTCATATGATCCCAGGCTTTATAAGAAAAAGAGGATGGAATTAACTTGAGATCACATAATCACAATAGTATGTCAACTCATATCTTCTGTTTAATAAATATAATGAAAAATGAAGCTAACCAAATTTTTGACATTACATAGATTTTTGTTCACCTTTTATCTATTTCTGGTGTCTAATAAAAAAATCGTGATATTACAAATTTACTTTGACGTGCTTTGTTTGGTTTTATTTTCCCTATTATGTTCAGGATGATGATACTGCCCAGAGTTTAACCATAACATGGTAAAGTCAGAAGTTAATGTAAAATCTGTTAATTGGATGCAAGGAGTCTTTGAGTGTGATTTCTGGAAGAGGGAAAACAGGTATGGATATTTTGAGAGATGACTCCCCACTTGGTTCTGATGAGCTTGCAGGTTTGAGGTGCTCTGATCCAGTCCGACATCTCCACTTCATTAGTTGAGGAAATGTAAGGAGAGACAAATGAAGTAAAGTCAAACCACTCATTACTGATAGTGAGAAGCTTTGTTACAGCCAAGTTTCTAATGCCCATTTCCACATTCAGGTAGAGGTCAACTTCTCTGACAGACTTCCAGAGCAGAGCTCGGTTCATTTATGTGAAGGAGCTTTTGCCCATACTGCTTAGAGAGGAAGTCTCACTTACCCCCCAAACATGCCCATGATAAGCCCTTCCTTTGTGCCACCAAATCACTTCTCTAAGGTTAATGCCTTAAAGATTGTAATTAAAATGAAGATATTCTAGGCATTCTTAAATTATTTCTGTTTTAACTCAAAATAGTCCTCAGGTTAACTGGACATTAGGAAGTCACCAAAGAACTGAACTTATAAGAGGTCAACTAGTCAATAAAGCAGTGGCAAAGTGTCAAACAGGTCAGAGCTCAAGTCTCAATCATGCTCCTGACTAGATGTGCAAATTGAAAAGTTTTCCTGTCCTCTCCAAATGGGGACAAAATATTTACATTTTATGGCACTATAAGTGCTAAATTAGGGTAAAGGAATTTTTAGCCACATTGTAATTTATTGTAGTTGTTCTTTTGAGACTCAAGAAAATATCTTATCCTAAAACTATTTAGTCCTATTTAGGCCTCAAAATTCCTAGTCCATTGAGGGGCACCTGAGTGGCTCAGTTGGTTAAGCAGCTGACCCTTGGTTTTGGCGCAGGTCATGATCTCATGGGTCGTGAGGTCAAGCTCCGTGTGGGGCTCCATGCTCGGCCTGAAGATTCTCTCCCTCTGGCCCTCCCTCCATTTGTGCACACACTCCCTCTCTCTGAAACAAATAAATAGATCTTTAAAACAACAACAACAACTACAAAAACCCCTCCTAGTCATTGTTAGGGATGAATTCTTTTGAAGTAAGCATTGTCTTCTCTAGTTATCAACTCTTTTTAAAACAAAGCCTCCTGAAGACTCAGTACATGAATTTCTAATAAATCACAACCTGTGTGTAAATGTACCTACTTTAAACATTTCCAAGATGACATGAGTCAGAATAGCAGGTACTCTGGAACTAAAATGATGATAGCATGCACTCCAGACCCGTGATGAGCCAGTATCTAGATGCAGGAGAAACAGCGTGGAGAAAAGGACAGGAGAGCTGAAGAGCAGGGGCTGTTGTGCAGGAGGGCATCTCTAGATATTTGCCACTGAGGTTTAAAGAACTGTCAAGAAATAGGTTTGGAGAGAAGGACAGAAGAATTTTGCTAGTTTGCTGTTTAGCAATGCTCCATGCTGTTAGGCTCAGAAAATACGTTTTGCTAGGAAGTGAGATATAAATACTAAAGAAAAAGACACATGTTACTTGATAGTTAATACATAAATAAAAACCTTGCCATATGTACTGTTAACTGACCACTGTACTTTGCACACATAGGGCAAGAATATATACACATATTTTTAATGTAGCTGAAATATTTAGGCAATCTGGCATTTATAAGTCACTTACAGTTGATATTATGATGGTTAAAATAATTTATTACATAATTTCTTTTTCTTACCTATAGCTGCTTTGTGGCATGGTACAATGGACAAAGACTTACAATGTTAATTGTTCTGGGGGAACTTTTTGGAGGGAGAGACGGAGGAGGTAAACATTTTAATATTGATCAGAGTTTTAAGCTAAAGCATAACAGCCTGATAATAAAACTTCTGGCATCATCCTATAAGCTCAGAGATACCTGACTCAACTGGAAGATCTGGATCCCCAATCTTTCTCAAACCCCTGCATGAATGAAATGACTTAGGAATAGGGACCTAAACTTTCTAAGCTTCAGTTTCCACCTTTACAAAGTGAGGATACTGAACTGGGAGTATTAATGTACTTTTTAGAGCTAGCATTTTATCCTACTTCAGTTTTACCGTTTCTTCTGAACTTTACTTTGTTTTTTTCTGAAGGCATCAATGCCAAAATAAAATTCTTTTACACATTTATAAGTTTTCTTTTTCCTCCTGAATAGCGATAACTTGGTTCTTTGCTTGAAAAACAAAAACAAAAACAAAACAAAACAAAACAAAACTGCGAGGAAAATGTAAAGAGAAGCGAATGAACAAAGGAGAGACTGAGCAAACACAGAGGTAGTAATGCTTGTAAGTATGGTATTTTATCCTTTGGGTTTTAAAGAGAAATTAATCATTTTCTCCTGGAATGCTCATTTCAAACACATGTGAATTGTGACCAAATTTTATCTCCTGCCACTGACTCCACTGGGAAGCTTCTGGCAATAAATCTCTATGTCAGTATACACTGTCTCCCAGAATTGCAAACATGTCCGAATGGAAAAATCTGGGCATACTGGAAATACGAAGATAGGTCAGGGTCATGCTATAATGAAACAGTTTTTTATTCCTCTAAAGAGAAATGGCAAGGTTAGGTCCGAAATCAGAGACAGTGTTTTAGGGAATATGATGATAGCCACTCAAAGTCTAAGGAGAGTATGGAGCAATCACATGTGGAGATTTTCTATAATTTGGACATTCCATCTTTAAATTCGAAGGAGAGATAAGTGGAAACCGTCGTGTGACGTGCTGATATTTTGGAGAACATTAAAGAATCACTAGCACGAAAGGGGCACAATGTCTTGTTGGGCGAGAGAGCCGGGAACCAAGGGGGTCATTTCTTACTCTTTCTCCAGTCTTAAGCAAAGAAAGTTTTCTTTGTTACAAAAGGCTGGATGCCAGGCTACTTACTATTCAGGGCAAAAATGAGGCTTCTTGAAAAAGACCATATTGTATGATGGCCCTGAATAGCAAGTTATTTATATCTACTTGGCTAATGTTATTAAATGATAATAATGAGCTTTTGACAAGAAAACCAAAAGAAAACCAAAAGTCAATATCTGCATGTGTGTGGTACACTGGGGATTGGTACCCAAAGAGAGTCTACAGAGATTTGCTCTAGGTCACAGGTGTAATTGGGAAACTATATTTCATAGAGTCAGGATAAAATGGTTTAGTAGACTCTGAATTTATTATAAAGTATTTGAGGCGCTAAAAGCTGTAACAATGATCACTCATGGAGCCACCACCGATTTCAGAAATGAGATACTACTAATGCAGTTAAAATGGATGGAGGAAACTTCCCTACACCATTCTTCTTCACGTCCTAGTACAACCAAGAGCCTACACTCAATGATTGCCGCTTCCATAAACTCCTTTTAAATGTCTATATAATATATATTGTATGTTATACATATGTTATACATAACATATATTGTTATCATATATTATACATCATGTATGCATATATATCATGTATATTATATATCATACGTTACACATATAGCCACATATATGAGTTCTTAAGGGCATATCTTAAACAATATTTAATATTCATTGCAAATTTTAAAAACTACGCATAAGATCATTCCCGAATATTCTTATGCAAACTGCGCTTGAAAAAAAATTTTGTTTAGTATTATTTGTGAGAATCATACATATTCATCCATGTTCCTTTAATTTATTATTTTTACCTACTGTATTTCATTGTAGGAATATACAGCAAATCATCAATCCACTCTCTTATTGACAGATATTTGGGTTGTTCATTTTTTGTCATTGCAAACAATGTTTCTATGAACTTATTGAATATTTTTTTAGATTTTTTTCAAATATATACCTAGGAATGGGATTTCTAGGTCTCAGGTCTGCCTATTATATACATTCATATATATATATACATATATATATGTATATATATATATATACATACTTTGTTAGAATTTGCCAAATTGCTTTCCAAAACATCTGCAACATTTATATTTACTGTCCTTACTGACATAGTCTTATTAGCCCATGCCCTAAATTTCTTATGGATATATTATCACCTCATTTTTTTCAAAATGTTGGCTGTGGATTTTTTGTTTTGCTCTTCTATCTTCTCTTTATATTTTTATTGGGGCTTGGGGACATTTTATAACCAAATTGCCACCAAATCTTGATTTGAAGCCATTATTTTGCTTAAACTAAACTTTAAAAAAAAAAACAAACTTCAAAATTTTGGTTTTGGGAAAGTAAATTTTAAAAAAATAGACAATGGTTATATTATTATATATGTCAAAAGAGCATAAGATAATAAACATTTTATAATTTTAGAAAATACAGATGTGGAAAAATATTGCCATAATCAAATCTAGTTTTATTAGTTAGCTACAGAAGCTTACTCTCATAATTCATTTATTCTTCTAGAAATATCAGAAACCCACACAGAAAATTTTCTCTATTAGATTAATAGTCCGATAGATATAAAGTATAAAAATAAGCAAATGGTTATAATTAGAGCACCTGGACATCTCAGTAACTAGAGGATTTATCTGTAGAAACTTAAATTTACACATATATTAAGGTAATATTATTCTAAAAAGCTAAGTATTCCTAACTACCTATGCCTGGTACCTTACAGGAAATGAAATATTTGTTAAATTGATGAATGACTTTTTTTTTTTTATCATTTTTCACTACGGTAAATGTGACAATTATGATTATTTTGTAAATAAGAGGTCATAAATCTAACACTTCAGAAACTTTTTATTTCCTCCTTATATACTGATATTATGCTATATATACTCTTGACAGATGATGGATGACATTTTTTGTATGATCTCATAATCAAAGTAGATGTGGATAAAAGAATCAAATGCAATAACACATCTTTCCATTCAATGGGACTTTTTCCTATGAAAGAGAGATTTTATTAATTCAATCAGGTATGAACACTAAATAACCTTAAATTTGAAAAAAAAATCCTATTTTAAAGGTAGCACTAAAAAAATTAAAAAATATATGACATTTTCTTCCAATCAATTTGAAACTTCTATTAATTACTATTACGTATTCATTTATTTACCCGATAAAAGATAATACTCAAGTAGTTGTTTTGTCTATTTTATAATAAATTTTATTTTTGTAGAATTTCTCACAAATCTCAAAATCTCACTTTTATGCAAGTGTTCTACTGAACAATTTCTTTCTTAGAGATTCAAAGCATACTAACATATTATAACAAAAATTTCTTCAGTAAAGAAACTTGTCTGATCTTGTTTAACTCAACATTTCCTAAATTCATCTGACTGCAGAATTATCTACTCAGGTAGCAATTTGTTAAGCCCTCGCATGACTTGTATACCATGGGACATAGTTTGGGAAACACTGCTCAGTTTACAAGCCCATTTGTGAAAGAGTCACGCTTCAATTCAGACACATCTGAGCTGCAAGGATGTTTGGCACCAAAAGCCTTTATAGGATGTGTCTTCGCAATAAGAAAGTAATAAGTGCCTGCTGTAATGAATAAAACTATTCTACTGATCTGACTTCCTATTTTTTCTTTTATCTAAAAGAAGGGAAATATTTTATAGCAAGATCCCACGATTTTGCAATAAGATAATAAAAAATATTAACATTAAAATCTATGGTTATCATTTCCCTAATATGAAGGAAGTATTTTATTCTTTCCCAGGCATAAAATTTGTACTGCCTATTTTGAAATACCTTGAGGCACGGCAGTATATTTATAGAATGACAGGATGGAAAGGAATGGCTAAAATCTCATGTTACATTTGGCTATAACATCCAGGGATTGTGTCCAACTGATTATCCATCCAGGTTCAATTACATGGGGCAAGCCTTAGCCTTCAAGGGCTATAGCCGTGAGTTTTTGGACAACAATCAGCACCCCGGGACTGAAAATAAAGTGGTATTGTGTGTTGAGAGGTGAAGAGAACACTGTGGAGAATGGATTCATTTATTAATTTAGTCATCAAATATTCACAAGTCCTTGATCTCATGCATCTCAGCATCTCCCTCATAAGTAAATAGGTAACCACAGGGCTAAGTGATACAGTCGTACTTCACGGGACCAGAAGAACACCATGTAACGTGGATGCTAGTGGAGAGGTAGAGACTACTGTTTCAGGTGAGAGACGAGCCAACAGGGACTCTTCTGTTCCTCATTCACTGCCTCCTCTTTTCCCTGCATCAATCTCAGGAGGGTTCCCCTCAGTAGGTAGTTTCCTGGCCTCCCCCCCCTCCAAGTCAGCTGATATCCTAGAGGTTATGGACCCTGGTTGACACTGAAGCGAGGGAAGCAAGGAGGCAAGTTACTTTTGTGACACCAGTTCCTACTGGATAAACTCTGCCAGGATTCCAGCTTCCTGTAGTCGATTCCAATAATCCCATCTCCTCCCTGTGTCTGTCAAATTTGGGGATGGTTTTCTGCTTTCCCTACTCTCAGTTGACCCACACAGTCCTGGTTAGATTCCTAAACTTGTCCTTCATATGCAAAGTCAATTTCCTGTGCTAATTTCCTGTGTTTTAAATACTCAGAGGGGTTTGTATCTGTTTTTCTCTTTGGATTCTAACTGATATAGAAAGCTTCCTAAGGCAGGTAAAGTCTGAACTGAGTATTTTAAGGTTAGTAGGCATTATCTAAGCAAATAAGAGAAGCAGAACATTCGTTCAAACGTAATAACAAGAGTTTAAATGGAAGCATGTCAACTCTGCTTCTTAAAACTAAATAGTGCTCAGTATATTGCAGAGGCCTTATCGTTTTCTCTAAATTCTACTCTGTGGAGAGCCCAAGTAACCTATTCCAAAGGCAATTTTCATTTAAAAAATTAACAGTAGAGGGATCCCTGGGTGGCGCAGTGGTTTGGCGCCTGCCTTTGGCCCAGGGCGCGATCCTGGAGACCCGGGATCGAATCCCACATCAGGCTCCCAGTGCGTGGAGCCTGCTTCTCCCTCTGTCTGTGTCTCTGCCTCTCTCTCTCTGTGACTATCATAAATAAATAAAAAAAAAAATTAAAAAAAAAATTAACAGTAGAAACTTATTTTTAATTTCTTGTTATTCTTTTCAACAAGATGAAAATGCAATTTTTTTTTTTTTTGTATTGAGATTGATCCAAATTCACTTTTATCCTACCTATACATTTCTGTAGGTATAGGAAGGGAGAAAGAAGGAACTGGCTGGTGTGTTTTGCTGCTAGTTAATCTCATCAAAGATAACCTCAATTAATTAAAGCCGTTCTACAGATGTTCAACTTTAAAGGGGAAGGGGCTTTTTCAATGACTTCATCCCTTTCCTCTCAAAACATTCTGGAAACTCTTATGAAAATTTGTCTACTTCTAAAAAAAATTTGTCTACTTCTTAACCACTTGTGTTCAACTTACCAACACATAGGACGGGGAGACATCTGTAGAATCAGAAAAGTTGTTCTGTTAAGCATGCCTCCTAAGACAATGGAAAACTTTATCTATGTAATAATAGAACCATCCAAGTTTTTAAGTGGAATAAATTAATTTCCAGAAACAAAAAAGATATTCTGACATTTTATTTTATTATTTTTTTTTAATATTTTATTTATTATTTATTTATTTAAGTCACAGACAGAGAGAGAGAGAGGCAGAGACACAGGCAGAGAGAGAAGCAGGCTCCATGCACCAGGAGCCCGATGTGGGATTCGATCCCGGGTCTCCAGGATCGCGCCCTGGGCCAAAGGCAGGCGCCAAACCGCTGCGCCACCCAGGGATCCCTATTCTGACATTTTAAATGAGATTTTAAATCACAGCCTTTTTCTTAAACAGAGAACATGTATATCCAATTTACTTTGCACCCAGTTATGGCTTGTTAGGAATAAATCACTCTTGGGAATATCCTGTGAAGGTCACTGTTACTCTGTCAGTGAAACCACCCTTTCCACTGGAGCTCACAGGCAGAAATGTTATTATGAGAAGATCATAAATTCTGAAGCTGAAAGAAATTTCATTTGGAATCATGGCTCCTTTACTTACTTGATGTGTGAGCTTAGACAAGTTTCTCAGACTGTAGAAATATTTTTCTTTATTTGTGAAATGGGAATAGTAATGCCTAGCTTTTGGTGTTTTGTGAGAATTATATAATGAAATATGGCCTATAGTCAGTAACTAATAAATGCTAGCATCTTTAATTCTCCAATCACATCTGCAAGTAATATTTCTCAACATACTATAAATATTAGCCAGGCCAACTATGGTTCCTGGGTAGAATAGAAATTAATGAGGAATGGAAAACAGTAGTAACTTGTGTACAACTATATTGGTTGAGGGAGTCATCTGTTCATTGATCAATTTATTGATTGATTCATTTATGTGTTCATTACTATGTATTGATTATCTACTACATGTCTATGTCTACTATTATGCTTGGTCCTGGGTTTGAAGAATAATCTAGACAAAGACCTCAAAGAATGCATGATTCTGAGGAAGAAGATAAAGAAGCCACCCAGGGGGATGTGCTATGATAGGGAAATACACTATCATAAAAAAAATATATCAAAGAGGTGGCTGAGTTTTGAGAGTGCAAAAAAGGCTTTCTGGAGATGTTATCCAGGTGGGATTAACCACGTAAAGGCTAGAGGATTTCATGCAGAGGAATCAGAATATGGAAAAGCCCAAAGGCGTGACAATGAGGCGCCATACTTAATTTTCACGTGAAGCTGAGTAAACACTTGTAGTTGTCTTGATACTTCTAGGAATAACTTTTTCTAACTCTTTCCAAACATGCTATTTTGAATGACTTTTCCTGGGCATATCCTAGTTGCCATATATTCCTCTGAAATGAGAAGATAAAAATTATATCCAATAACTTGAAGAGATGACTAGTACTAATTACAATCCCATGCTTTAATAGCCACTACAGTGATGATTTGCTTCATTAAAAAAATACTGTTGGAAGATATTCAGCTTATATTCAATTATAACCTCTTTTGTTCTGTTGTTTGTGCCTACATTTTGCAAACTGGTAGACGAGAAGATTGATTTGATTCAAAGCTGTGTTTTTTGGCCTGCACAACTTAAACAAATGGAAATAACATTTTAAAACCTAGAATATTCATGTAAAATGGTTTTATAATTCCTCATGAGAAGTCAAAAGTTCTGGCAATAGTGGATCCATATTCTTGCACGGCCAGACTGGTAGGCACTGATAAAGCCTGACCTACTCAGGGTGGGCATGGACTACTTTGCCACAATCACTGGAAGTTAGAGGGTATTAACCCTGGACCTTATGCCCTGTGGACTTTGCTCACTTGTAAAATTATCTTCCTCGCTGCCCAAAATATTTTATTTTCTAACCCTGACCTGAATTTTTCTAGTTTTATCTGGATTTTTCATCCTTTTTCATTTTTCAATTTACTATCTTGCATTTATCTCTGAAGATTTTATCCTGTTTTTGTCAGGCTCTTTCCAGTAAAATGAAATTATATTTGCTTTTTAAAAAAAATTATTTTAGAGAGAGAAAGATAGAGCAGAGAGAGAATCCTCAAGCAGACTTCTACTGAGCATGGAGCCCAATGCCAGGCTTGATCTCACCACCCATGAGATCATGACCAGAGCTGAAACGTTGATGCTTAACCACTTGGGACACCCAGCTGCCCCTACATTTGCTTTTAATACTTAAAGATTAACTCAACCAATAGAGTGAATAATAAATAGCTTTTATGCTTTAAATGTATTTATCTTAATGGATATTTGATTTATATTAAAATGTAAAATGGAGCTGGGGTTAACATATTAGGTAGTGTATGGGCACAAATGGACTTTTTACACAGTGCAATCCTTTACAGACGTATCATGTTGCATGAATCCTAATTTCTTCCAAGATATATTACTGCTTGCCACACACAATAAAAGCCAAGAGTTTGGTTTGGATAAGCAATATCAACCTAAAAATATCTTTATGTTTTAAGTTTTAGAAATGGTCTTAGTTTAGATTCAACTGGTTGATGAAATACTTTACTGCATGATTCTTCCAACTGTATATATATTTTTTCCAACTATATATTTAAACACCAATTCTGATATTCCTGATAACATGGGAATTTTAAGATTTATGAAGCAAATTCAATCCAACTGAAACATGAAATGAAAAAATTTTTAAAAATACAAAAGAGGTGGGTGAAAGGATGGGTTAAATAGGTGATGGGAATTAAGGGGTGCACTTGTGATGAGCAACAGGTGCTGTATGGAAGTGTTGAATCAGTCTGCTGTACACCTAAAACTAATATCATAATTTATGTTTAATTGGAGTTTAAATAAAAAGTTTTAAAAAAATATTTTAAAATAAGAGGAGGGATCCCTGGGTGGCTCAGCGGTTTAGCACCTGACCTGCCTTTGGCCTAGGGTGTGATCCTGGAGTCCCGGGATCGAGTCCCACGTCGGGCTCCCTGCATGGAGCCTGCTTCTCCCTCTGCCTATGTCTCTGACCCTCTCTCTCTCTCTCTCCCTGTGTCTTTCATGAATAAATAAAATAAAAATCTTAAAAAAAAATAAAATAAGAGTAAAATGTACAAGGAAAAAAAAACACAGACCTAATTTTCTAATTTAATATCTTAGCATAGTTATATATATGAATATATGTATTATATAAGTATTATATATATGATACATATATATATGTTAGCAAGTTTTATACATGTATTATATATAACTATATATTTAACTATACATATCTATTACAAAGGGCTGTGTGATTGCATTGTCTTATTTGATCTTAACAATCATGGTTGGGTGGATATTATGATCTTTCTTTAATAGGTAAGAAAACTAATGCTCACTTATGATAAGCAATCTGCTAAAATTCAAGTAGATCTGGAACTGAAATCACCAAGTTTCTGAATTTGAGTTAACTCATTTATATAATTAATATTTATTGAGTATATGCTTTATGCTGTCTTTCTGCTAAGTTCTAGGGCAATAGGAATAGATAAAACAGTTGCCACACTCAAGGAGTTCATGATGCACAAATAAGGATAATACAGCATGGGTGGTAAAATAATACAGATATTTAAAGCACATAATAAAATACTCATGAGAACACCTTGGGTTGCCTTGGAGTGGAAAATCTGGTCAGGAAGCATGTCTTTAAGAGCTTAGCACCTAGAGGAAGACTTAAGGATGAAAAGTCAGAGTCAGATGAGGTTCAAAGGCCAAGGAGAAATTCTTTGGATGAAATGGGAATGAGAAATGGTACACGAAGGCAGATTGGCCAAATGAGTGAGGATGGAGTTGGAGGAGAAGCAGGAAATTACAAGAAATTGATATTCCTAGGACAGAAAACTGAAGGTAAAGAGGGTCAAGACATGAAGGTGGCAGGGGGGATGGAGACAGAAGCAGCACTGGGCACCACTCTAAGACTCTAGACTTGATCCTGCAGCTCAGGGTTTAAAAAAAATTAAAAGCATGTATTAAAAGTTGTATACAAAAGGGGCTTCTGGGTGGCCCATTCAGTTGAGCATCTGACTATGGCTCAAGTCATGATCTCACAGTCCTGGGATGGGGCCCCGCTACCAGTTGCACACTCAGCGGGGAGTTGGCTTCTCCCTCTGCCCCTCTCTCCTGCTCATGGGTGTTCTCTCTCTCTCTCTCAAATAAATAAATAAAATGTTTTTTTTTTTTTAATAGGACACAAGATATCAGACTGCATCACATTTATCATTATTTTTTAAACTTTTTTTTTCAGTTACATCTTTGTATTGTACTGGAACCTGATGTCATCTGTATTTTTAAAGTATAGTTCTTAATGTGAATAAAAAATGTGTAACAAGAAAAGTTAGAAAGTGTGATTGTATTCCCGTGTATAGCCTTAGCAGAAAAATATATGTATATTTAACATAAGGTATATACACTAATCATTATAGTCAAACCCTGAAAACTACCCAAATGTCCATGGATAAAGTGGAAACAAACTTTAATACACTATCCAGACAATTTTATGTAACGATGAGAATGAATGCTCTATAAACACACATGTTATTAAAAATTCTCACATTTTGGGGTGCTTGGGTGGCTCGGTCAGTTAAGTATCTGACTTTTGATTTCAGCACAGGTTATGATCTCAGGGTTGTGAGACTGATCCCCGTGGGGAGCTCTGGGCTGACCCTGGAGTCTACTTGAGATTCTCTCTCTCTGTCTCCCTTGGCTCCTCCCTCCCTCTCTGAAATAAAGAAATAAGCCTTTAAAAAGATAATTCTCACATTTATTTTTTATTCATATATAGTTCAAAATGTGACTAAACTAATTTATATAGTTGGAAGTAGGGATGCTGATTCCAATGGGTGCAGACTGGGAGCAGGGTGGTTCATGGAGTAGAATTTTGGGGCAGGGAAGGCGCACGAGAAGGGCTCTGGGATGCTAGGTAGGTTTTATTCACTTAATTTTTGTTCTGGGTGCTGGTTACCTGAGTGCATTCCTTTTTCTCTGGGGAATTTCCATTGTGTGAGTCTCAAGGGGAAGTAAGTCTTCCAAAGGGACTCAGCCTTTTCTCTCTGCAAAGGAGTATGACCAATTCAGACGCACCTGCTTAGGACTTTGAATCTGGTTTGCCAAGATGGAAGAACACTGAGAGAGCCCTCACCACAGTGGTCCAGTAGCCCAACACTTGTGGCAGCTATTGTCGCTGGGGTGTCACAAGCAAGAGGTTCAAACAGGCTTCCTGTGCTGCCGTTGGCCATGTTCTCTACCGCCTACCTTCTTTCTCTTTCTTCTGGTCTCCTAGACCTGCCTCAGCCTCCTTCCTAGCAATTTCATGAGCTATTGAATGCAACTCCATGACTTAACTTTCTGCTGAGTTAACTGGTTTAAAAAAAAAAAGAATACAAGTACTCCATAAGGTAAAGCGGAAGGATGAAATCATCCAGGCAGTTTGTGTAGCGTGACTAAAAAGTAGTGGCCTTTAGCAGGTGGCCTGGCAAAAGTTAACACCAAACCAGAGGGCAAAGGAGAATGAATTTGGGAAAGGGGCAGAGAATGAATCTTTACAGAGCTGGGAGAATGAGGAATGTGCGGCATCTGGGAAGTGACAGGAGTAGAAACTTTTCAGAAAATAATCAATAGTGCCAAATGAGGAGGAGGGCTTCAATAAAATATGGTTGGAAAAACATCCCCTGGGTTTGGCAATTAGAAGGCAGTATATGACTTTATAGGAATTGTTTTAGGAGGTCACAGAGGGTGGTAAATTTGACTGAGAAGGGAGTTAATAGAGGGGGTAAATATACGCAGCCCAACCACTGTCTCCCTGTTGCTCTATTATAGTAGAAAAATGGAGGGCTTGAAATTTCAGTGCATCCCACACATTTTGACAAGTTGTGTTTTTATTCTCATTTGCTTTAAAATATTTTTGACGTTTTAATCATTTATTTGTATATTTTTAATACAAGTTGTGTCTATGTAAGATGTACAACATGAGTTTTTGCTACACATTCATTTGGCGAAATGATTACTACAGGCAAAACAAGTAACATATCTCCTCATTTGGGAAACTCTTTTGTGTGTCTAAGCACACCTGAAATCTACTCTCTTCACATATTTCCAGTGTTTGAAATATTTACAAATTTCTCTTGATATTACATATTTGATGCGTGTGTTATTTGGACATGGGTAGCTTAATCCTCATGAATTTTGGGCTTTTCTAGTTATCTTTCTGTTACCAATTTCTAATTTAATTCCATTTTGATCTGAAAGCAGACATTGTATGATTTCCATCACTTTAAATGTGTCACGATCTGTCTTATGGCCCAGATTGTGGTATATCTCCATGAATGTTCCATGTGAGCTTGAGAAGGATGTGTATTTCTGTTTTGGATGAAGTAGTCTATAGGTGTCAGTTGTGTTCAGCTTGAGTTCAGCTGTGTCCTTCCTGATTTTCCGCCTGTTAGATCCGTCCATTTCTGAGAGGAATGTAGAAGTCTAACTGGGACAGTGGGTCCACGTATGTCTCCTTGCAGTTCTATCAGTTTTTGCCTTACGTAGTTGGATGCTCTATTATTAGGCACATACATATTAAGAATTATTAGGTCGTCTTTGTTACTATGCGATGTCCTTCTTTATCCTTAATACATTTCCTTACTTTGAAACCTGCTCTGTCTCAAATTAATACAGCTATTCCTGCTTTCTTTTGATTAATATTAGCATGGTATAGTTTTCTCTCTCTACAGACTCTTAATCTAAATGTGTTTTTATATTTAAGGTGAGTTTCGTGGGTCGCCTGGGGGCTCAGTCAATTAAGTGTCTGCTTTGGGCTCAGGTCATGATCCCGGGGTCCTGGGATGGAGCCCTACATTGGACTCCTTGCTTAGTGGGGAGTCTGCATCTGCCTCTGCCCCTCCCCTCCACTCGTGCTTTCTCTCTGGATTCTTCTCTTTCAGATAAAAAGTCAATAAAATCTTTTAAAAAAAAAAGTCATTTTCTTTAGACCATGTCTAGATAGGTTGTGTTTTTTGGTCTCCTCTAACAACCTCTGTCTTTTAATGGGTATTTTTAAATCATGATGTTCAGACTGTTGATAGGGTTGGACTATCACCTATCATATTTGTTACTGTTTTTTGTTTGTTGTTCTTGTTCTTTGTTTCTTTTCTTTTCTTTTTTTTTCTTTTCTTTCTTTTTTTTCTTCTCTTCTCTTCTCTTTCTTTCTTTTTTTGACTTCCATCCATTTTCTGCCTTTTGTGGTGTCTGAGCGGAAGGCAGGAGTTTACCAACTGAGCCAACCAGGTGCCTTCCATTTTCTTTTCTTTCTTAGCATATCAGTTATACTTTTTATTTTTATTTATTTTTTTTAAGATTTTATTTTTTTAATTTTTATTTATTTATGATAGTCACAGAGAGAGAGAGAGAGAGAGAGAGGCAGAGACACAGGCAGAGGGAGAAGCAGGCTCCATGCACCGGGAGCCTGACGTGGGATTCGATCCAGGGTCTCCAGGATCGCGCCCTGGGCCAAAGGCAGGCGCCAAACCGCTGCGCCACCCAGGGATCCCAAGTTATACTTTTTTAAAAACTTGTTTTAGTGGTTGCCTTAGATTTTGCCATATACATTTATAGCTAAGCCACATCCTCTTTCAAGGAACTCTATACTTCTTCATGGGTAGCGTGATTACTTTCTAAGAACAAATAATCCTAATTCCTTCCTTGTTCCTCTTATCCTTGCTGTCACTCATTTCACATATCTCATTAAGTATGTAGAAGCATACACACACATACATAGACACATGAAATATGTATATATACACAAGCACACATAATCATACACACTGTTGGTATTATTATTTTGAACAAATTGTTATCAATTGGATCAATTAAGAATAAGAAAAATGAAGTTTTTATTTCACTTTCATTTATTCCTTCTTTGATGCTTTTCCTTATATTATGTGGATCTGAGTTTCTGATCTACATATATTTTTGTCCTTAAAGAACTTCTTTTAGATATTTCTTATCAAACAGGTCTATTCCTTCAATTTGTTCAATTCCTGTTTGTCTAGAAAGTTGTTATCTCTCTTTTATTTTTCAAGGATAGCTTTACAGAATATAGCATTCTAGGTAGATAGATTCCTCTCTCAACACTTTAAATATTTCATTCCTCTCTCTTCTTGCTTATGTGGTCTGAGGAGAAGTTGGATGTAATTTTTATCCTTGTTCCTCTACAAATAAGATATTTTTCCCCCTCTGGCTTCTTTCAGGATTTTTTCTTTATCATTGATTTTCTCTAGTTTGAAAATGATATGCTTAAGTATACTTTTTTGGCATTTAGCCTGGTTGGTGTTCTCTAAGCTTCCTTATCCATGGTTTGGTATCTGACATTAATTTGGGGAGATTTCTCTCCTTCTTATATTCCTGTTATAGATCTGTTATATTTTTTGTAAGGGCCCCATAGTCCTTGGATATCCCCCCCCCTTTTTTTCAGTCATTGTTTTTATTCTTTTTGGTATTTTCAGTTCATTCAGCTTTTCCTTTGTTAGAATGGAATGGCTACTCGCTAGCTCCTCACATGCAGACTGGAACAATCTCAGTACAATAGTTTTTACGCAGGTTTTTGAGCCTTAAAATACATTTCAAATGTTCCTCTTGAGTTAAAAGACTAGAAAGGCTAAGCTAGTCCATTCCAGAGAGATCCAGGGAGACTGACTATGGTGTCGGAAAAGTTAAGGGAAGAAGAAGATCTTAGTTGGTCAGGCTTCCATAACAAAATACCATAGACTGGATGATTTCATCAACAGAAATGTAACTTCTCACAGTTCTGGAGGCTGGAAAACCAAAACCTGGTGAAAGCTCTCTTCTGGCTTGCAGATGGCTGCCTTCCCCCTATGGACTCCCATGACTTTTCCTTGGTGTATGTGCATGGAGATCGCCCTCTCCCTTTTCTTACATATCCACCAATTCTATAATATTAGAGCCCCACCCTTGCAAAATCATTTAACCTTTACCTCCTAAAGGCCTTATCTTCAAATGCAATCACACTGGTGTTTAGAACTTCAACATATGATTTTTGTGGGAACATAATTCAATACATAACAGAGAGGGATACCCTTAGCACCCAAGCCCTATGGTCCAGGCCCAGATGGGAATGAAATTTCCAAGCAAAGTAACCCTTCCTGGTCTCTCCTATAATGTATGATAATATACTTCTTTTTCTTTGTTTTCTTTTCTTTTTTTTTTAGAAAAGACTGGCATGCTGCTCTGAGCTCCAGGACAAGGGAATGCAGGGCTCAGTAGCTCAGGGGTGCTTATACCCATGACCTTCACTTTTCACCCTGTGCTTCTGTTGAGGGTGTGGCTCCAAGGCAACCTGTTCCTCTATCTAACATAGTGAAAAGTGAGTAACTCTCAAATCTTTCTCTCTTTTCTCTCTCTCTTTCTCTCTCTCTCACACACACACATTCACATGCATTCACATGCACACATTCACATGCACACATTCACATGCACATGCACATTCACACACATTCACATGCATGTGGGTAGTAGGGTTAGGCTCAAGAGGGACAAAAAGGTATTTTTCTATGTCCTATAATCTGCAAAGCTGTCTGCACAATGAGGTAGTTCTTTATATTATCTTCTTTCTTTCCCACTCACTGTCATCTCTCATGACAATACAGTGCATGATTTCTTGTTTGGATTTCATCTCTTAGAGTAATAAAATACTATTTTTGAAAATTAAATATTTGGATAGAGAAATCATAAGTTCTTTCATGTGTATCAAGATAACATTAGAAAAGAAATAGTAATTTCTGCTCTTATATGTCCTGATCTGTACATGGAAGTTTCACAGGCAAGCTTATAAATTGGCAATTCCACATATCTCTGGGGAAAAATTGATATTATTAAAATAATCCTGAAAGTTCCTAAATTTGCTCTTTTTTTTTAATTAGAAAAATTATTTATTTCTGCTCCTTTCATACATCTTATTGTGCAGAAACAGTCTCACACATATCTGAATAATGTACTCTCACACTGTTTAAAGGCAAAGCACCATAGGTAAAGCTGATCAGAGTTCTCAGCTTATGGGATCTCGCTTCCTGATTTTACATTAATTTTTGAAAGTCAGAAATGTCATCTCCACAAAATGTTAAGGGGGCTATAAGAAATAATCACTTTATTCAATATTATAGTTGTGGAAATGGGAGTATATTTTCTTTAAGAAATGAAAAACTAAGAAGAAAATGCCACTAAACATCATTGGTGTGTCAGTACAGGCCAGCAGGAGAAATACTGTGAGAAATTTGTCTCTTTGATACCAAGAAGACATTCTAGTTCAAGCTTTAATATGATTCCTATTTCTCACAAGATGCTTCTTTTCTGCTGCTTCACTCTTTTTCCATATTTCACATCAGAGGATTGGTACAGCCTTTAAAACTTCATTAATAGGAGCAAATCCAATATCCACAGATTTCTTGTCAAAAGGCATTTTTTAACCCATCAGGTAGCCCGGCAGTTTCATTCTCATGAATACTCTAGCCATGAAAAAACTCAATAGGACACAGACGAATCCAATGAATAGAAGAAGAAATCTATTGAGTTTTGGAATGTTTGGTGCATTCGATCGGTCCAGGATTATGAAACCTAGACCTCCCATTGTAAACAGGAAGCTGGATGCAAGTCCTTCCATAATATATTGTCCATTTACTCTGTAGGCCAAGAAAGCTACTGGTCTCTGATGTCCATGTTCATCAGTCATAGAACCAACACTTGGAGGTTCAACAATAACATCATAAATTATTCCTCCGGTGATGAGGAAGTAAGACACCACCACCAGAGCGTACACCGTCATGGCCGACGGCATGTGCACCCAGGGCGGCTTCTTCAGCTTCAGGTTGGGGCATTCGAGCACTAAGAACGGGACGCGGTACAAGGTCTCCATTGGTGGCGGCAGCCCTAAATTTGCTCTTATTCATTAATTAAAATATAAATTGTTTTTAATAGAATATCATTGCTAAGTGTTATTTATTGTACTTTGGAAATTAAAAATTTGTGTGTAATATTTGTAGTAACTCAAGCAGAATGTTTAAAAAGTATATCTCAGAATTCCTTGTACTATAAAAGTTTCCACCAGATGCTTTACCTATCTATTGACATATGTGAATATATGTGTATATATACATTCTACATTCTACATTCATATACTCTCACTAATAATATTACTGGGAAAAATAAAATAGTAAAAATGAATGGAATAAACTATATCAAGTCTGCCCATTCATCTTGGTTAAAAGCTGTTTATCTGTAGGATGATAGTCAATCTGTTTTCTTATATCACCTCAGTGCTAACCCTCCACTCTGGAAAGTTTCACTCTTTTCCCTCTCTCTGTACATGCAAGGACATAAGAAATCTTAGAGGTAGAAGAGATCATAAAAATGATTTAGTCTAGACCCAGCCTGTAAAGACGATAAAAACGGGGTGGGGGGCAAGCAAGGAGGGACTACTTGTTTGAAGACTCATGTTTGTTGAGGGGAGTCCAGGGGAAATCTCAGCTGTTGGTGATCACATGCAGGGTTCTTCTCATTGAACTCACTCTGAGTCTCTCACTCCCCCTATGGCTTTGCTAACTCTGTTCTTATTCCCAGAACTTCTCATCCTCCTTCTATTTTGCCTATGTAAAATTGAACCCTCTTGTCAAGCCTTCTAATTTACTCATTGTGTCTGCCTTACCCAATGGCTTAATATACCTATTGCCTAATCACAGTCTCTTGATTATATTTGTGCTATTTTAAATTACTTTCAAGTTTTTGGCTATGTGAGCTTACTTTTTTAAAAGAGAGAATGACGATAATACATTACTTATTTTCAATTTACTATATGTTAGGCACAACACTAATAGTTTCACATGCATATATTTCTCTTCATCATTTCAGCTGAGAAGTAATTATAATCTTAATTTTATAGTTGAGGGAGCTGAAGCATTGCGGGGGGGGCGGGGCGTAAAATAACTCCTTCGACTTCACGTGGCAACATGCAAGCTTTGCACAGAAGCTGTATCAGGAACTACCATATTTCACTGAATTTTAACATGAATATTTTCCTTTAATTTTTTTTTTCATCTCTGAATTTGGGATGCATGCTATAATCAGCAGCACTTTTTAATTGTGCCATAGTTTAATTGGCAACATTTTTTTCTTCTTTAGTGGTACATATAGCTATGCATCTTATGATAGATGATATCTTAGATTTCAGAAAATATAGTATCTCTTTTGCATTTCTCCTCAGCTCAAAGGCTATTCACATGCAGATACTTGTAGTCCAGAATTGAATTAACACCTCAGGAGATGGTGTGAATTAATCGTAAGCAAAGAGAGTCAAATGAAAAAAGGTTAAGCAGATAATATAATATCAGTTTATGGTTTGGAAACCCTTTCTTTACTTATAGACCTTGCATTACTATCCTGTGCTTTTATTTTGGGAGATAGAGATAAGATAGAAGGAAAGATAGACTCAAGCAATGAAACTCTCTTCCAATTGTCATGCATTGGAAATCCTATATTAATAACTAATTATTATATAGAACAACTAATTATTATATAGAACTATTCATGTTAAAAGTAAATGAGGAGTTTAAAAGTACATCATATGGAATGTATGTGACAAAAGATAGATATTGAAATAATATACTCTTAATTTGAAAACTTAAAATTTCTCTTTTCAAATAAGAGACGGCAACCATTGAAAGTCAGCCACTCATGGCAATCAAGCATCTTTGCTTTATTATGATTTATTACTTCTCCAAATAGAATTACATTGCAAACTATCAGCATTTGTGCTGTTTCTAGAGCAGTGAGCTTAATTGTGGTTGCCAAGAACTGTCTGTTCTTTCAGAATTGTTCAAATTTGTAGTATAAGGGTTGTACCTTCTCTTTGCCATGAACTTCCATCTCATGTTTTTTTGTAATTTATTAAACCCTGAACATTAATTAAATAAAAATTGATTAATTGCAGTCTATTAAAGAAGCGATGCCAATTAAATGACTTTCTCAGCTTTGTAAATATTGATTTGTTCATATTTTTCAATTTTAATGCTTTTATATAATTTTAATGCTCCTTTGAAACACACAGTATTGTAATTTTCTTTTTAATCTGAAATAAATTACTATTGTAGCTATTTCCAGGAAGGCATTATTCAGAGAGAAAAAGGAATGGCATGCCAAAAAAGTTTTGATAAATAAGAACTCAACTTTTAATCTGGTGCATAACCAGACCTTTTAAAACAAATCATCGAATTTTGAGAGAAGTAAAAAGAAAGAACTGATAAGAAGGAAAGAGAAATAATGATTTATATAATTTGATGTCACCCTGACTATATTTTTTTAAATGTGGTTTAAGTCAACTATGGTTAACACTAACATGAACAGTGTGTATGACTAATTAGTTTTTGTTTAATAGGGACTGAAAGTGAAATGTTTTTACAATTTTGGAGAGAGTGATTCTGGAGAGATATCTCTAAGGAAAAAGGGAAGAAGAAAAGAAAGAGAAATAAAGATATAAGATATTCTTTAATTGAGTTTACAGCATCTCTAGAAGTTAGATTATAAAATATCCTACTTTAGATATCTATAAACCGAGACTCTAAAATGTTAACTAACTCCTCTGAGTTCACAGAGATAGAGAGGAGCATGTTGAGATCAAGTGTGTATAATTGCAGAGCCAAACTCTCAATCAGTGTCTGGACTGGTGGAGGGGAATACTTGCTCAAACTACCTGAACTTCCATGCCTCATTAGAGGGCTAAAATTAAAAGAATAACCAATTGTTAATGAGAATGCAGAGAAAATGGAACACTCATATCTTGTTGAAGAAATGTAAAATAGTGCTATCACTTTGGAAATCATTTTGGGAACCATTTTGCAGTTTCGTAAAAAGCTATATATATGTAACCCTTCTGTAGGCCCTGGCCATCCCACTTCTTTTTATAGTATTAGCATATATTCGAAGACTTTAGACAAATGTTCATAGCAGCTTTATCTGTAAGAATTCCAAGCAGGGAACAACTCAAATGTCCATCAATTGATGAATGGATAAATTACAGCACATCCATATAATAGAGTACCACTCAACAGTAAACAAATTTATATATGCAACAATATGGATAGGTCTCAAAATAATTATGCTAAGTGATATTATTATACTAGAAAACACAACTAATCAGCAGTGACAGAAGTCAAATAAGTTAGTTTCTGAGGGTGGGAGTTGAGGAAGGTATGGATTATAGAGGCACAAAAAGGAACTTTTAGGGATAATGGAAAAGGTCATTATTTTCATCATGGTTTGGTTTCAAAAGTTTACACATATGTTAAAGCTCATCAAATACATGCACTTCACTGTAGTCACTTATAATTCAATAATGCTATGAAATATAAACATGAGAATTAAAACTGCACAGATATTTCCAGTCTTTGAGTAACAATGACAAGATATTACTATTATATTTCAGAAATACATTTCCATAGGAATTATGTTACAATGGCCCTAAATAGCTCTAGTTCAGTTAGCAATTTATTTCTTTTTTTTAATAATAAATTTATTTTTTATTGGTGTTCAATTTGTCAACATACAGAATAACACCCAGTGCTCATCCCGTCAAGTGTCCCCCTCAGTGCCCGTCACCCAGTCACCCCCACCCCCCGCCCTCTTCCCCTTCCACCATCCCTAGTTCGTTTCCCAGAGTTAGGAGTCTTCACGTCTGTCTCCCTTTCTGATATTCCCTACCCATTTCTTCTCCCTTCCCTTCTATTCCCTTTCACTATTATTTATATTCCCCAAATGAATGAGAACATATAATGTTTGTCCTTCTCCGATTGACTTATTTCACTCAGCATAATAGCCCCCAGTTCCATCCACGTTGAAGCAAATGGTGGGTATTTGTCATTTCTAATGGCTGAGTAATATTCCATTGTATACATAGACCACATCTTCTTTATCCTTCATCTTTCGATGGACACCGAGGATCCTTCCACAGTTTGGCTATTGTGGACATTGCTGCTAGAAACACCGGGGTGCCGGTATCCTGGCATTTCATTGCATCTGTATCTTTAGGGTAAAGTCCAGGGCCAGATGGCTTCCCTGGGGAATTCTATCAAATGTTTAAAGAAGAAACCATACCTATTCTACTAAAGCTGTTTGGAAAGATAGAAAGAGATGGAGTACTTCCAAATTCATTCTATGAGGTCAGCATCACCTTAATTCCAAAACCAGACAAAGACCCCACCAAAAAGGAGAATTATAGACCAATATCCCTGATGAACATGGATGCAAAAATTCTCAACAAGATACTAGCCAATAGGATCCAACAGTACATTAAGAAAATTATTAACCATGACCAAGTAGGATTTATTCCTGGGACACAAGGCTGGTTCAACACTCGTAAAACAATCAATGTGATTCATCATATCAAGACAAAAACAAAGAACCATATGATCCTCTCAATAGATGCAGAGAAAGCATTTGACAAAATACAGCATCCATTCCTGATCAAAACTCTTCAGAGTGTAGGGATAGAGGGAACACTCCTCAACATCTTAAAAGCCATCTATGAAAAGCCCACAGCAAATATAATTCTCAATGGGGAAGCACTGGGAGCCTTTCCCCTAAGATCAGGAACAAGACAGGATGTCCACTCTCACCACTGCTATTCAACATAGTGCTGGAGGTCCTAGCCTCAGCAATCAGACAACAAAAAGACATTAAAGGCATTCAAGTTGGCAAAGAAGAAGTCAAACTCTCCCTCTTCGCTGATGACATGATACTCTACATAGAAAACCCAAAAGACTCCACCCCAAGATTGCTAGAACTCATACAGCAATTTGGCAGTGTGGTAGGATACAAAATCAATGCCCAGAATGCAGTGGCATTTCTATACACTAACAATGAGACTGAAGAAAGAGAAATTAAGGAGTCAATCCCATTTACAATTGCACCCAAAAGCATAAGATACCTAGGAATAAACCTAACCAAAGAGGTAAAGGATCTATACCCTAAAAACCATAGAACACTTCTGAAAGAAATTGAGGAAGACACAAAGAGATGGAAAAATATTCCATGCTCATGGATTGGCAGAATTAATATTGTGAAAATGTCAATGTTACCCAGGGCAATTTACACATTTAATGCAATCCCTATCAAAATACCATGGGCTTTCTTCAGAGAGTTAGAACAAATTATTTTAAGATTTGTGTGGAATCAGAAAAGACCCCGAATAGCCAGGGGAATTTTAAAAAAGAAAACCATATCTGGGGGCATCACAATGCCAGATTTCAGGTTGTACTACAAAGCTGTGGTCATCAAGACAGTGTGGTACTGGCACAAAAACAGACACATAGATCAGTGGAACAGAATAGAGAACCCAGAAGTGGACCCTGAACTTTATGGTCAACTAATATTCAGTAAAGGAGGAAAGACTATCCACTGGAAGAAAGACAGTCTCTTCAATAAATGGTGCTGGGAAAATTGGACATCCACATGCAGAAGAATGAAACTAGACCACTCTATTGCACCATACACAAAGATAAACTCAAAATGATGAAAGATCTAAATGTGAAACAAGATTCCATCAAAATCCTAGAGGAGAACACAGGCAACACCCTTTTTGAACTCGGCCACAGTAACTTCTTGCAAGATACATCCACGAAGGCAAAAGAAACAAAAGCAAAAATGAACTATTGGGACTTCATCAAGATAAGAAGCTTTTGCACAGCAAAGGATACAGTCAACAAAACTAAAAGACAACCTACAGAATGGGAGAAGATATTTGCAAATGACCTATCAGATAAAGAGCTAGTTCCCAAGATCTATAAAGAACTTATTAAACTCAACACCAAAGAAACAAACAATCCAATCATGAAATGGGCAAAAGATATGAAGAGAAATCTCACAGAGGAAGACATTGACATGGCCAACATGCACATGAGAAAATGCTCTGCATCACTTGCCATCAGGGAATACAAATCCAAACCACAATGAGATACCACCTCACACCAGTGAGAATGGCGAAAATTAACAAGGCAGGAAACCACAAATGTTGGAGAGGATGCAGAGAAAAGGGAACCCTCCTCCACTGTTGGTTGGAATGTGAACTGGTGCAGCCACTCTGGAAAACTGTGTGGAGGTTCCTCAAAGAGTTAAAAATAGATCTGTCCTATGACCCAGCAAGCAATTTGTTTCTAATGATACCTTCCACTATATCAACCAGGAGCCTGCCAGGTATGTCTATAAGGTTTGTTCAGACCCCAAATATATATTAATCACCTACAATATGCTAGCATAATTCTGGGCTCAGGAGACACTTGGCTTTGAATAAAATAAAAAATTAGTTTAGGCTCAAGGAGTTCATAATGTTTTGGTACTAAATTAAAGGTCATTAAAGTCAATTTAGTTGATTGCATTTAAAGACAGCATTTTTTAAAAAATGAAATGAAATAGAATATGATGAATAGAACAGATCAGGGTGCCTCTCCTGCTGCTGGGTAAATTATATTTAGTAAAATTCTCAGTTCTACATAGGTATGTGTGCCTATACTGGGTTAATATATCAACTCTACTTTCTTTTTTTCTTTCTTTCTTTTTTTTTTTTTTAAATTTATGATAGGCACACAGTGAGAGAGAGAGGCAGAGACATAGGCAGAGGGAGAAGCAGGCTCCATGCACCGGGAGCCCAACGTGGGACTTGATCCCGGGTCCCCAGTATCGCGCCCCGGGCCAAAGGCAGGCGCCAAACCGCTGCGCCACCCAGGGATCCCAACTCTACTTTCTTTTAAAAGATTTTATTTATTTATTCATGAGAGACAAAGAGAGAGGAAGAGACACAGGCAGAGGAAGAAGCAGGCCCCATGCAGGGAGCCTGATGTAGGACTCGATCCCAGGACCCTGGGATCACACCCTGAGTGGAAGGCAGACACCCAAACGGTGAGCCACCCTGGCAGGCATCCCTTAACTGCACTTCTTATATAGATAATAGTCAGAATGTAACAACACTATGGCCAGTGGAGGAGACATGAATATAAAAAATAATACAGAAAGCAGTGAAAGAAGTCAAATAGCAGAAATACACAGAGAAAGGGAAGATGTAATGGTGATGACTGGGTGAAAGGACCAGGAAGACAGTATTACAATGTTTATTCCAGAAGGGAAAGTTGAAGAAGTTAGTAAGGAAAGAGATGTAAATAGAGAAATGCAAATCAAACTACAATGAGAAATCACCTCATCCTGTCAGAATAGCTAAAAACAAGATCATAAGAAACAAGTGCTGGTGAGGATGTGGAGAAACAGAAACCTTCTTACAGTGTTGGTGTAAATGCAGACTGGTACAGCAGCTCTGAAATACAGTATGGAGGTTCCTCAAAAGGTTAAAAATAGAACTACCCAATAATCTCGTAATTGCACTACTGTGTATTTTCCAAAAACAAAAACAAAAACTAATTCAGAGGGATACATACACCCTTATGTTTATAGCAGCATTATTTACAACAGCCAAATTATGCAAGCAGCCCAAATGTACATTGATAGATAAATGGATAAAGATGTGAGATATATATACCTATGTGCATGCACGCACACGTGCACGCACACACACAGACACACACACACTGGAATATTATTAAGCCATAAAAAGAACAAAATGAAGGTGAACATAGGTGGAGCTAGAGGGCATAATGTTAGCAAAGTACGTCAGTCAGAGAAAGACAAATACCATATAATTTCACTCTATTTGAAATTTAAGAAACAAAACAAACAAGCAAAGATAACGAGAGACAGAGAGAGAGAACAAGAAACAGACACTTAAATGTAGAAAGCAAACTGATGATTACCAGAGGGGAAGTAGGGGGAGGGATGGGTGGAATAGGGGATGGGGATTCGGGAGGGCACTTGTGATGAGCACTGGGTGATGTATGGAATTGCTGAATCATTATATCGTGTACCTGAAACTCATATAACCTTCTATATTGATTATATTGGAATTAAAATTTTAAAAAAGAGAATTGTAAAGAGTTGAAGAAGACATTCTTGTACTTTCAAATATGATGGACTGGTTTATACCAAATCAACCTTCTCACCGAAAATAGCTACAAAGATGAATAAATGATCCTTCTGAAAGTTCTTCAAAGACATGGAGAATAATTAAGGTATACTGGTTTTGATTCCAGGAAGGAGAAGAAATTGAGATGAGTCCGCCATTTGCCATGAGTCCACCATTTGCCGTCACATCAGGTATTTCTGGTTCAATAAGTAGTGATCCAAGGGCTCAAGTCTGAAGTGGTAGTTCAAACCTTCCAGCTGCCTCACAGTTTCAAGGACACACAATCCCAGCTGGAACTTCAGAGGCCTAGGACATCGAGGCCAAAATCTCAAAGATGAGAGAACACAGGTAAATGAATCTAATGTTCTATATTCCTATTCTTTTGAGGAATTTGCTTTATTCTTAAGGTCTTTTGGGCCAAGACAGAGAAATTAAAAGGTACAGGTAAGAGGCTAAATATCACATCTGAGGTTTTTCAGTCTCAGCAGGCAGAAAACACAAACAGGAGAGACTCACAAGTACTCCAGTATTTTTCATTAATGTGTGAGTAAGAAGCCAGAATAGTCATTATCTTTGAGAGAGCAACGATTGGGAAGGTGAACCAGGAAGACTTCCGGAGTGCTGGTCTGGTAACTTCTTCAGCTGGTAGGATTCTCTTTCCACGTTTATTTTGTAAAAAATTCCTAAATACATTTGTGATATTCACCCTCTTCATTGTGTATGTCAAGTTAAGAAGAAATGGAAAATCAGCATTTCTTGCCTTAAAAAAAAAAAAAAAAAAGAAGTATTGCGAAGGTAGTAACAAAGAGGGATATGTCACCACCTTCTTTGTTTAAACAATAAAGCATATTTGGGCTCATTTGTCATCCAGACAGGGAAAGGAGTTTGAAAAAAGATGAAAAGTACAGATAAAATGGATTCTGGTGTTTCTCCCTATTATAGTAATTGTACTGTACTTATTGGATACATTCAACAAGTATCCCACGTTGGGGAGCTAATTAGGGGGGAAAAAACAAGAGAAGGCACCAAACTCACCATCCACATTTAGTATTATATTTACATAAAGGGCATGGACACCCTTTAAAATAACTGGGAGCTAAGCGTGGAGAAAGGTCAGGAGATCAACATACCCACAGAAGGAAAATTTTGAAATGGGCAAGATTCTTGAGTAGGCCAGATCCGTGTGAGAATGCTGTATAATCCAGGAAAATTTTTCATTGCAACATATATCTTATTAGAACCCTAATTGTTTTCAGTCTCCAGCAGAGCAGTAATGGCATGACAATGTTTTTATATTTCTTTAAGAAGTCTTTTCTAGATTTCTCTTGGAGAGCTGTCTTTAACATTTGGTTTACTTTTGTAGTGGCAATATTTTTTCCATTGTTTTGCATGCTAAGACAGCAATTGATTAGTATAGAATCCTTGGGCCAAGTTCTGCCCTAGGATATGTATGTGACCCCCACTAACTTCAAATAGAGTTGCATGCACACATCCTCGAGTGGAATTTGGCTTACTTCCATGGTAGTCAATGAAAGTCATTGAAGTCAATGGGAGCCATGCATGGATAACTGACGACAGAATTTGGCCCTTAGGAATTGAAAGTCATTCGAGCATTTTCTTTGGAAAACAATATCAAAGGCTAAGATTTATAATAAAACATAATTCCTGGAATTGAGTATTTTTATCAGCCAGTTAAAATCATACAGTATGTACCTATTAAAGCTCTCTAGTGACAGAAAGTGAGAAGACTGTGATTTATTTCTCATATAATCCTTTGTTCGTATAATAATAACTGAAACCAAAGAATAAAGAAACATTTATTTTCAGGTGATTTCATTACAAGTACAGTAATTGTGGCAAAACAAAATGCTGCTTTTTAAATACTCTTTTGAAGAACGTCTTTGTGTGTAGTAATGTATCTTTATTGGACCCCCAAAAGTGTAGGACTGAAAAAAGAATTATTATATTGGAGTCAATTTTTAAAATTTGGTTCAGAGGGTCATGTGGGAGGTTCAGTAAGTTAAGCATCTAACTCTTGATTTCTGCTCAGGTCATGATTTTTGGGTTGTAAGATCAAGACAGGAGTTAGGCTCCCTTTTGGTAAGGATGCCTGCTGAAGATTCTTTCTCCCTCTCCCTCTGCTCCTGCCTCTGCTCATGCTCTCTCTCTAAAAAAAAAAAAAAAAAAAAAAAAAAAAAATGAATAAAAGATAAGTTAACATCCCTTCTCATTCTCTGGCTCTAATATCAATTGAGCGAAAACTAGAGCTGTCTCTGTCGAGTACATAGTTGTTGCAGTGCATATTTAGGGATGTTCTCGGTCTTCATTTGGGGTTATTTATTAATGTACCATCTCTTGTAGACAAGGGCCGTAGCTTTCTGAAGGTAGCAGTTATCCTTCTAGCCTAGATTTATAGGAACTTTTTCACACATGCTCATTATGAAAAATTAAAACATTCAAACATATGAATGAATATACAATAGACTCCTATAGCTTTCGTCTTATTCTACAATATCCTATATTTCCTCACTCCTTCCCCGTCCTTCCTTTCTCTCTTCTTTTTCTTGTCTTTTTTCCTAATTCTCTGACTAACCATTTGAAAGTCAGATGCAGTCGGATTGAGATATTACTCCTAAAAATTTCAGTATCATTGCCTAAGAACAAGAAGATTCCCCTACATAACCACACTATTATTATTACATTGGCAAAAGGTAACATTAATTCTCCAATATCGCCCTTAACCACTTAATGTTCAAATTTCTCCAGCTGACCCTAAAATGGCTGATGGCTCTTTTTAGAACCAGAATTCAATCAGTATACATATATTACTTTTGATCATTATGTCTCTTGAACATGGAGTCATCTTCCTCCTTTTTTTCTACGATACTGACTTTTTGAAGAGACCAGGTCAGTTCTCTCATAAGACATCTAACTTTCTGAATTTGTCTAAATACATCCTTGTGGGATAAGTAACTTATTTTTTTCCTTTCCACACCCTGTATTCTCTGTAGACTGGAAGTTAGATTCCATAGCCTGATTAAATTTGGGATAAATAACTGTGGTGATACTTTTTAAAGGTGATACTGTATTATTTATATTGCATCACATCAGGAAATATATTGTGTTAGGTTGTATCATCAGAGGTGACACTAATTTTGATCGCTTGGAATGGCAATGATTACTACTAGAATATCTCCATGGAAAAATTATATATATATTTCAATTAATAAGTCATATGTTAGATGGTACTTGGGCATGGTACTTAGGGGCATCCTTTTCCCCAACAGACTTTCAAACAATGGTTTTAGCATCTTTTGGTGACCTTGCCTATAATTTGTATTTCTTTGGATTTTACAAGAGGCTCTTTTTAAAGAAAAATAATAATGTTTCATTTCTGACATACAAAACACATTGTAAATTAGCTTTTAAAGGTAAAGACTACAGTTCTCAAATAAATTTGTATGCTATTCAGTCCATAAATATATTTGCCATGTAGAATACAACTATGCTATGTGTTAGCACTACCTAGCCCTAGCATT
Organism: Canis aureus; assembly: GCF_053574225.1. Lineage (NCBI taxonomy): Eukaryota > Metazoa > Chordata > Mammalia > Carnivora > Canidae > Canis > Canis aureus. The sequence continues at coordinate 66,091,061 of NC_135611.1, read as the reverse complement.
TTAGCACTGTACGTAATGTGAGACATATAGGCAGATAAATGTTGACTTTCAGCTTTATGACTATTGATTTGAGGCCTCAGTCAAGGTAAAAGCTTCCTGTTATTGACCAAATAATTGTTTTATTTGTGTGGTGTATGCAGGCGTGATGTATGCAGTCTGTCTTCACTTAAACTAGGTGAAGACAGACTGCAGTAGATATATTCTAGGAAGAACGTCATTGCTTTTTTTACCTTCCTGCAATAGTTGAATAAGTGATTATATAAGGAATTAATTTAGAATAACATTCAAATAAATGTTCCTTGTGCCAGACTGTTTCTTATTCCATCCAAAATCTTCAAAAATTGATAGTATTCCCAATTGCCATATGGATCTTAAATACATAGAGCCAAGCAACATTGCCCAAGGGAATAAAAAACACATTCATTCAGTGGGAAATAATACACTTACACTCTTCTTCTTAGATTTCTTCTCAAATAACTACTTAACCTTTAGCAAGCTACTTATCCTTTCTGAATCTGTGGTTTCCTTAATAACAACAACAACAACAAAAAAGGCAAGTTAGACTAGATATAGAATGAATCTGTTAGCTTTAATATTTTGATTTCTTCTCCAGATTATCCACTACAGTTCTTATTGCTATTACCTTTAACATTGCATTTTATATTCCAGGATCAATAGTTACCCTTTTTTGGAACAAAACAGCATATAGTCACGATGTTGGCAATTTGATTTGTCCTAGATTGAGCAAAATGAAATGACTAAAGATAAAACTATTTAACACAGGATTTTTGTAATAGCATTAAAAGGAATATATCTTATGGCATTTTTTCATCAATATAGTCCGTTGTTTCTGTTGGTAATTGTCAGAAAATAGAAGATTGGGAGCATTTAAAGTACAATAGGAACACTGAACTGGATCATATTCCAGTCTTCCTCTGCATATTAAGTCTGTATTATAGACAATCACATAACTTTTTAAATTTCCATATATAAAATGGGGATAACAGTATTGCCTGGAAGCATTTATAAAAATAAATTCTCCCTTCATAATCTAATAAATGCCAGATATATAATTATAAAATATAAATAATTATTGCTCTAATCTGTGGCCTGTGGTAGTAAAAGAATCTGTAATATATAGCAGCAGCCTTTTTTCCACTTAATGTCACAGTCTAAGAATTCAAGCTCTACTTGTCACCATTTTTCCTCAGTTGTATATCAACCTGGCACTGATAACATTCTTGTGGATTGGACTGCATAGGGTAAGACCATATCCCATGGCCTGATACTCCATCCCACTCTTGCAGTGATAGTAATGTCCTTCCTCTAGGGAGCTGACTTTCTTCCACACCATGCTTCTGATAGACCAGCCAATAAGAGAAACCCATACCGATACCATCTCTTAAACTGTAAGGATGAGTCCATGACTCAAGTTAGACTGAACAATTTTCCCTCCTGAGATAGGAGGATATCATAAACATTTTAGCTTTTGAGGACCATATAGTCTCTGTCACAGCTAACTCAACACTTGTTCTTCTAGTGCAAAAAACAGCCGTAAGCAATATTTAAATGGATGTGTGTGACTATGTTCCAATAAAACTTTATTTACAAAAATAGGAAGAAATATTGTAGTTGGCCTGCCTACAGGCAGTAGTTTGCTGTTCTAGAGAGACAATCCATGAACTGCTTCTGAGCTTGAAATTCTCCCAGATCATCAAGAATCAGCTGTGCAATGCCTATCTCTGTTTAGTTTTTTCAATATCAGCTTCACTGAGGCATAATTGACATATTGTAAACTATTCAAACTATACATCTTGGTGATATATGTATTTATTATGTAAAAATTTTCCACATCTAGTTAATTGACATATCTCTCATCTCACTCATCTTTTTTTTTGAGAGGAAAAACATTGAAGTACTATTCTCCGTAAATTTCAATTACACAATACAGTGTTATCAACTATAGTCAGCATGTTTTACATTAGATACTCAGATCTTATTCACCTTATAGCTGAAATTTTTTACCCATTTACCAACCTCTCCCTATTTTCTCCAATATATAAATAAATAAATGAATATATATATATATATATATATATATATATTCAACTGTTGACAGGTTGTTTTCATATCTTGGCTGTTGTGAATAATACTGCAATAAACATAAGAGTATTATTACCTATTTGATATCTTGTTTTCATTTCCTTTGGATGTGTACCTAGAAGTGAGTTTGCTGGATCTTATGATAATTCTATTTTTAATTTTTTTGATGAGTTCTATACTGTTTTCTGTAATCCCTGAACCAATTTACATTCCCAGCAACCAAGTGCACCAAGGTTCCCTTTACTCTACATCCTGGTCCACACTTGCTATCTCTTGTCGTTTGATGATAGCCATTCTTACAGTTGTGAGATGATCCCATTGTGGTTTTGATTTGCATTTTCCTGATGAGTAGTGACGTTGAGTACCTTTTCGTGTATCTGTTGGCCATGTTCATGTCTTCTTTAGAAAAATGTCTAGTATTTAGTTCCTCTGCCCATTTTTTTAAATCTGATTGTTTGCGGAATTGTGGAAGTTCTTTACATGTTTTTAATATTATCCCTTTATCTGATATATGGTTTGCAAATATATACTCTTATTCTGTATGCTGGCTTTTCATTTTGTTGATGGTTTCCTTTGATGGTTTCCTTTCCTTAATGGTTTCCTTTGCATCTTAAGTTTGATGTAGTCCCACTTGTTTGTTTTTGTTTTTGTTGCCTTTGTTTTTGCTGTCAAAGCCAGAAAATCATTGCCAAGACCTAAGAAAAAGAGTTCATTTCCTATCTTTTCTTCTATGAATTTTATGGTTTCAGGTCCTATGTTCAAGGCTTTAACCTATTTTGAGTTGGTTTTGTGAATGATGTAAGACTGGGTCCAGTTTCATTCTTTTTCATGTAATTGTCCAGTTTCCCCACAATTTATTGAAGAGAGTGATAATCCGTTCCCCATTGTATATTTTTGGCTCCTTTGTTTTAAGTTAATTGGCCATCTATTCATGAATTTGATTTTTACCTATTCTGTTCTATTGCTTTATGTGTCTGTTTTTATGCCAATACCATACTATTTTAATTATTATCACTTTGCAACGTAGTTTAAAATCAGGAAGTTTAATGCCTCCAGCTTTGTTCTTTCTCAATAAGAGTTTGGCTCTTCAGGGTCTTCATGGTTTCATACAAATTTTAGGATACTTTTTTCTATTTCGTGAAAAATGTCATTGCTATCTTGATAGGGATCACACTGAATCTGTAGATTGCTTTGGATAGTATAAACATTTCAACAGTATCAATTTTTCCAGTCCATGAGTGTGGAATATCTTTTTATTTATTTGTGGATTTTTAAAATATCTTTCATCAATTTATAGATTTCAGTGTAGAGATCTTTTACCTCCTTTGATAAATTCATTCCCAGGTATTATATTCTTTTTGATGTAGTTGTAAATGGATATTTTTCCTATTTTCTCCTTCTAATAGTTTATTATTAGTATATAGAAACAAAGCAGATTTTGTATATTGATTTTGTATTCTACAATTTTATTGAATTTATGTATTAGTTTTAACAGTTTTCTGGTGGAATGTTTAGAGTTGTCTCTGTCTAAAATAATGTCATCTGCAAATAAAAACAATTTCAATTCTTCCATTCTGATTAGGATACCTTTTTTTTTTTCTCTTCCAATTGCCCTCCCTAGCACATTGAGTACTGTCTCAAATAAAAATGGTGAGAGGGGCATTCTTGTCTTTTTCCCAATCTTACAGGAAGAGATTTCAGCTTTTTACCATTGAGTATGATACTAGCTGTGGGCTTGTCATATATGGCCTTTATTATGTTGAGGTATTTTTCCTCTGTGCCCAATTTGTTGAGAGCTTTTACCACGAATGGATATTGAATTTTGTCGAATGCTATTTCTGCATCTATTGAAATGACTTTTCATTTCAAAAATCATAAGAGTTTTACCTTTTATTAATGTGGAGTATCACATTCATTGATTTGGAGATGTTGAACCATCTTTGCATCCCTGGAATAAATCTTCCTTGATCCTGGTAGATGATCCTTTTAATATACTATTGAATTTGGTTTGCTAATATTTTGTTGAAGGTTTTTGTATCTATGTTCATCAGGGATATTGATCTATAATTTTCTTTTCTTATAGTGACCTTGTCTGGCTTTGGTATCAGGGTTATGTTGGCCTTGTAAAATAAGTTTGGAAGTGTTCCCTCCTTTTTGGAAGAGTTTGAGAAGGACTGGCATTAATTTTCTTAAATGACTGTTAGAATTCACTAGTGAAGTCATTTGGTCTTGGACCTTTCTTTGTTGGTTGGTTTTTTTATTACTGACTTGATATTTTTACTAGTAGTTGATCTGTTCAGATTTTCTGTTTCATCATGATTCAGTCTTGGTAAGTTGTCTGTCTCAAGGAATTTATCCATTTCTAAATTGTACAATTTGGGACATATAACTGTTCTTAGTATTCTCTTAAAATTCTTTGTATTTCTGTGTTATCAGTTGCAAGGTCTCATCTTTCACTTCTCACTTTATTTACTTGAGTCCTATCTCTTTTTTCTTGCTAAATTTAGCTAAAAGTTTGCCTTCAAAAAAGAAAGTCTTAGTTTCATTGATATTTTCTATTGTCTTTTTAGGCTCTATTTTATTTCTTTCTCTCGGAAAAAACATGAAAAATCATAAAGATCTTGGTGTTTTTACAATATGAAGAATGTCCATGTTCTATATTTTTATAATTTATATTCTATTGACTAGAAGGAGATAAGCAGAAGAAAAACAAGGAAAAAGTCAGGGCTTTAAAGTAAATGTAATTTATCTAAGGAAGAGCAGCCATGGCAATGTTTTTGTTGATTGGGTTTGCAAAGCAAGAGAATGTGGCATGTAGTAAGAACACTGCTCAAAGAATATTTTGGAAATAATACAGAAGAAGAAAGATATGAAGAAGTAGGCTGTTACATTTTCATTATGATTCAACTCAAAATATTTCTAGTTTTCATCATGATTTTGTCTTTAACCCATGGTTTATAAGTATCTTGTTTAATTTTCAAACATTTGAGGATTTTTGTTTATCTTTTTTTTTTTTAAATTGATTTCTAGTTTAATTGCACTGTGGTTAGGGAATATATTGTATTTGATTTTGTTTAGCCCATGATACTATTTTGCAAATGTTCCATGTACACTTTTTAAGAATATGTGATCTATAGTTAATCCAGTTTTCTGACTAATTCAAATGGGTCAATTTGTTAATCACATTGCTTAAATCTTCCATATGCTTTCTGAGATACGTGATGGATGGATAGATGATAGATGATTGATAGATAGATAGATAGATAGATAGATAGATCGAAATGGAGATGATCGGGGATCCCTGGGTGGCGCAGCGGTTTAGTGCCTGCCTTTGGCCCAGGGCGCGATCCTGGAGACCCGGGATCGAATCCCACATCAGGCTCCCGGTGTATGGAGCCTGCTTCTCCCTCTGCCTATGTCTCTGCGCCTCTCTCTCTGTGACTATCATAAATAAAAAAAAAGAAAAAAAAAGAAATGGAGATGATATATAGGTATAAATATAGATATATTTGTTTACTTAGAGAGTCTTACAAACAAAGTAGTATGATAGAGGCTTTATTCTCCTCCTTTTAATGTTGTTAATATTTGCTTTATAAATTTTGAAATTATGCAGCTAGATGTATATAATCTTTAAACTATTATATTTTCCTGGTGAATTGACACCATTGTTAACATGCATGCAGCATCTTTTGCATCTTTAGTAATTCTTTTTGCCTTATAGTTTACTTTCTCTAATATTAGTCTAGTTACTAAAGTCTCTTTTTGCTTTGTGTTTGCATATGTGTTTTTCTTTCCTTTTACTTTCACTTTCTTATATGGTGAAGTGTTTTGTGTGAGCATTATTTATTGTCATTGTTATTCAGTTCAATATTTGTCTTTCAAATGGAGTATTTGCTCCACTTATAATCCATATAATTACTCATATATTGAGTTTCTCCATTTTTATTTTTTACTTTCTCCATTTTTATTTCTCACCTTCTCTTGGATTAATAGTCTTCTATTATAGTCTATTCTTACCTTGTTAGTTTCATTCGATGTTACGATTTTTTAGTAATTACACCAGAAATTAGAAAATGTAAAAATCTATCTTTAATTAGTACTTTTGTCATTTTCCAGGCAATGTAGACTTTTTTCTTCCATTTAATCACCTCTCATCTTTTGTGCTATTGATATGTATTTTAGTTTTACATGTTTTCCATCTGACAAGGTAGTAATGCTATAATTATTTACATAGTTGTTATTGTTGTTTTAAACAGTCAATATACATTTTTACTTATTCCCCATGTTCACCCTTTTCTATGCTTCTAATTTTTTACAATGATTTGCAATCTTATTTTTTTAGACTAAAAACCTACCTTTAATGTTTCTTAGTGTGTATCAGATGGTAACCAATTCACTCAGTTTTTGTTTGTCTAATCTTTATTTCACCTTCATTTTTAAAAGACATGTATGTATTTAAGAGAGAATGAGAGAGAGGAGAGAGAGAGAGAGTGCTCATGAGCTGAGGGAGGGGCAGAGGGAGAAGCAGACTCCTCCCTGAGCAAGGAGTCCAATGTGGGCTCCATCCTAGGACCCTGGGATCATGTCCTGAGCCAAAGGCAGACGCTTAACTGACTGAGCCACCCATATGCCCTTCGCCTTCATTTTTAAGAAAATGTTTTAACTGGATATATGATTCTAGGCTTGAAGTTATTTTTTTTTTAACATTTTAAGATGTAATTATGTTGGTGTCTGGCTTCTATTTTTTTCTGTTATAAAGTCAGCTATTGGTCTTTTTGCTACTCCTGTTTTTGCCTGCCTTTAAGATCCTCTCTGGTCTTTGGTTTTCAGTGTTATTACTGTGACATTCTCAGATGTGGTTATCATTATAGTTACATTGTTTCAATTCAAATTTTTGAATCTATGCTTCTCTCAGGTTATCACTTTGGTCAGATTTGCAGTCAGTATTTGTTTAGATAATTTTTCCTTACTCCTTTCTGCTCTCCCTCTGTGAATCCAGTTACATTAGACCATTTTACAATGTCTCATGTTATCTCTCATGCTCTGTTATGTTTTCCTAACTCCTCTTATTTTCTCTGTGCTGTAATCTGGTAATGTTCCACTAAGTTATATTATAGTTTATTTCTCCTCTTCCTTGCTGTGTCTAATTTGCTATTAAACACATTATTAAATTCTTAATGTCAGTTATTACATTTTGCCTCAGGGTGATTTTGCTGTGGCTCCCTTTATTTGAGATATTGGCCCCTCATTTCTGGCAACTCTGAGCTCCAATTTCTGTTTTCCTGGCAGATAGAGTCTAGTTTAAGCTCCATGCAGCCACATGTACTTCTGTGTCCTACAATCTGAACCAGCAAGTGCTCAAGAGGAAAATCAATGGCTTTCCTGTAAAATTCATCTCAGTGCACTTTCCTTCTCCCCAGGATCTTGCCCCGTGGCTGCCATAGATTTTTCTCAAATGCCTTCAAAGTGTTAGAGGGCAGGGAAGCAGTATAGTGTGTGTTTTGTCCAGTGGTCTTCATAATTATTCTTGGGAGCAAAAAAAGTCATCGAATAACAACTTCTCATTATATGAAATCATATTATGAAAATAACATTTGTATTTTAAAAGTGGAAACATTTAATTCAAATCAATCTCTAATGCATACAATTTGGGGAATACAGAGGAAAATCTTTGTTGGCCAAGAAATTATGTAACATTTTAGTATATTTTATGTCTCCAACCCCTTTACATACGTTTCCCTTTACATAGTCTGGAATAGAGTGAAACAGATGGACTGAACATTATTTAGTAGCATCTACCCTCATTTCCCATCCTTATTTTTCAAGTAGTTCTGTATTTTCCCCAAGATAAAAAAAAAATAAAGAAAGAAGGAAGCCATGCTAAATAAATAGAGTTATTGTTCACACAATGCAGTTTAAGTTTTCAAAGTTTGGATCATATTCATAGTTTTGATGAATCTCCTTTCTAAGACTTTTCTTTTAATTCAGATTTCCTCAATTTTGATGCTAAGCAAGAACCCTCTATTCTTGATTCATAGATCAAAAAGAAATGTATAACTCCTGTTTATTATAGTATTATTTTCATCCCACACCCCAGCCAAAGAAACTTTATTTAGTTACAAAGGGCTATTTTCCTAGTTACAAATAGATGTTTTGAAAATGCACCATTGTACAGGCTTTTGTTGCTTAAACACATAAATGGCTGGTGCAGACAGTGCTATAAAAAAATTAGAGCCAGGGGCTGGCAGTTACAGTATAAGGCAATCTTGTTAGTTTTTTTTAGTGTCTTGAAAATTATTTCAAATTCTTTTTGCAGCTATTAAGACTGGTTAAATGTATAGAAAAAGAGATCTTGTAACTCAAAGGATTTGGGTTCTTAAAGTTTTGTATTTGATTACATTTGAATGCAATTATGGAGGCTTGTAATGTAATATTTTCTTTCTACTGGATGAAAATTACAGATATGTAATATGGCTTTACTTACCTGATTGCACATTAACTCTAATACTTTCAGATAGCCTGAGGCATGGGCAAAAATAAAAAAGGCTGTGTTGTTTGGTTTGGAACGAAGTCAGGTATATCATTGGTTAAACACTCTCCCTGTTTTCTACAAAGATGCAGCTTTAATGTAGAAATTGTGCTATACGTATGGTTTGCTTTAAAAAAGGGGGGGGGGCATCTTACTATCCAGAGCAAGTTAAAAATAATCTATTATAAATTATCAGGTCCCAGATGTTGTCAGGAAAATTTTGATTTGTGAAGATATTTCTTCACCAAAGCCCAAGTATTATATGATTAGATAATATGAAATGTCAGGCCTGTGACCTTTTCAGCTAAACCTTACAAGCTTGAAGCTTTCCCAAATAATGGAAAACCATCAACTCATTATGGAGAAGGAAAATTCAGTATGTGAATAGTCATAAAATTGTCTCCAGTACCAAAATTTAGAAACCTGAGGTTTAAAAAACCCTTAAGAAGTTCTGCTGATGGTAAAACAAGCTATATTAAATATAACATGAGATAAAATAATAGAGGAAATAGTAGCCAGGTATACAAAGCATCTACATGCATTTATGTTACACAGGGAAAGAATGTACTGGCACTTACTGTGTACAAAGACCTGGGTTAGGTTTTCTAGGGGATTAATATTTGAGGAAAAAATGTGACTTCTCTCTTCCAGGCGACTTCTTTCTTCTCTTGGAGGAGATAATATATAAATAAATAATATTCACAGAGGAAATTGTAATGAATACTGCAATGAAAAGATAGACAATCAGCAGTGAGAACATGGGCCATGAATTCCAATTCTGTTCTTGTTTTAATATATTTTGAAATTACAAAATAGTAGGCAGTTTTGTTAATGGTAACATTAACATTGGTAACATCGTTACCCAGCATCTGATTGGTACATTCCTGTTTTTACTAAGTATCTCTGAGCTGAATTTGAATTGAGTATTGATTTACATGAGCAAAAGGAAGATTATTTACTGGACTTCAAAGTCAGAAGTAAATGTATCTCCTTGTTCTTAATTCTTCTTATTTGGCATATACTACTTATCTTTACCATTACTTATGTGATAAGTACTTAAAACCTGTGTCTATGGGGTTTAAAGTTCTGAATGCACTCCTTATGAGAGGGTTATCATGATATCAAGGAAGAATATAGACAGAAATGTGAGTTCAGAATGATATATTGAATAATCACTTAGAAATCCCTAAGAAGGGCTCCACTGAACATGAGCCTCTGGCAGGAAGGAGGCCACTGATTTTTCCTTATTATCACTTACCTTTATGTTCAATCTTGTATCCGCATTTTTTTGTAATAATATTAAGTGTTCTGGTAAGAGCTTACTACCTCACAGAAAAATGGTATTAGACACACTTATCCATCAGTTCAACTTAAAACCAAACTTAGCTACATAAATGTAATTTCAATTTAACAGTGGGGATGATGTTTAGCATTTTTGTTTTATAGATCTTAGTATTCCAACCATAATCTTCCTCCTTCTAGTATTCTCCAAAAACAAACAAAATTAAGAGCAATGATGGAAAACACATACAGATATATCCAGAATATCCATATACTTAGTTTGAATATAAAAATTATATCTATTTGCAAAAAGATGTAATTTAATAACAATCCTAATATGCTCTCCCATACTTCTGAATAACTAATTCAACAAATTAACATTTGAGAAAATCCATAATTTACCTTTGATTTTGAGAAGATTAGAGCTTAAATATTTTATGTCTAATCAATGACAATCATTTATAAGTGGTTTTGCCAATACTGGAGCAATTAAATTCATAATTGGAGATTTAAATGAAAACAAATGTGTCCTTTTGTTCCAACAATTATTAGTCTTATCAGTATTTGTTAGATGATATATTTTACCAAGAAGAAAACTGTAGGACATTAGGGTAACTTCTATTATCAACTAAAAAAATTTAAAGACTATTGGGGTGCCTGGGTGGCTCAGTCAATTAGGTGTCCCAACAACTCTTGATTTCAGCTCAGTTAATGATCTCAGGGTTGTGAGACTGAGCCCTGTGTGGGGCTCCATGCTGTGTGTGGAGTCTGCATAAGACTCGCTCTGTCTCTCTGCCCTTTCCTCTGCTTGTGTGCTTTCTCTAAAACAAACAGACAAAAAATTAATAAAAAAAAATTAGGAACTCTAGAAAAAGAACTTAAAATATCTTCCTTCCCCTGGGTATTTACCTTGTTAATTTATATCATAACATTGCACCTAAGTTCCTGGTGCTGTTTCTTGAGTTCTTTGATAAAGAAATGTTAAAGCAAATCCATCTTCATTTTTTTGCTGACTCATTCATTAAACTGCGTTTATATTTAGTGGGAGAGAACATAGTTCCCATGCTTACAGTCCATTCATTGGTGAGATGACAGAAGGATAAGGTCATGGAGCAGGCATACGGCTTTCAACTGGGGAATACACTGAGGTTGCATCTCAACTTCAGTTTTGCCTGAGTTTGAGGGCACTGATAATTGGAGGAACTCTATGGCTCTTGTCATGACCTCAAGCAATAATTAACTTTGTGCATGAGGACATCAAAGGGCATTTATTTTACTTTTTAAAAGAAATTTTGTTTATGTATTTGAGAGAGGGAGAGAGTGCAAGTTGGGGGGAGAAACAGAGGGAGAGGTACAAGCAGATTCTGCACTGAGCATGGAGCCCCATGTGGGGCTTGATCCCATGACCCTCAAAAAATGAACAGGGTCAAAATCAAGATTTGGACACTTAACTGTCTGAGCCACCCAGGCGCCTCCACATCAAAGGGCATTTAGTCTCTACTTTCAACAAGAAAAAAAAAAAAAATTGGATGTCTTTTCCTATTGGTTCAACTTTTAATTTTCTAAAACTTAACATGAATTTTGTATCTGGATGTGTTTAGCTGCAAGTAATTGAATATTTGGGGGAAGAAAACAAGAATTCTGGTAACTCTAGAGCCAGTACAATGACTCAGACTTTTTCTATTTTTCTTTTTCTTTTTCTCAGCATTTTGGCTTTTTATCTTTCCTCTAAATTTTCAATTCCTGAGCACAAAATCACTGCAGAGTTTTAAGCATTCTAGTTTTACACAACCAGAAAGAAATAAAAAAGGAAGGAAAAAAAGGCCAATTTCCAAGTATTCTCTGATTTATCAGGGTAGTACATCTTCTCCCTTCTACTGCTAGGGCACATTTCGCATTTTTTGTCTCATTTTCAAAACTGGATAATATGACCACTCCTAAGTCATTCACTATAATCTATGCGTTTTTCATGATTGGTTGAGGTCAAACATGATTTTCCTCTTTGAAATAGGGGAAGGGCGAACCTTGGCAGAGCACACTGATGGCAGATCAGTATCTGAAAAAGAGAGACTTCAGTTGGCAAGATATGTACGTATGTGGAGGAAGAGGTTAGAATGGTTTGATCTGATTGCTCACAGTATCTTCAGAGTTACCAGCTAAGAGTAGCATTCTATGAGATCTTAAGATGGGGAATCATCATTAAATTAAAGTGAAATATGCAATTATTTTCTTCCTAGGGTGCAGTAGCTGTCAGTCCTTGTTTACTGGCTACTCTTGCAAATGTTGACATAATTCATTTGGCAGGATCCATGATAATATCAGAAACTCCATGAGATATTAAAAAATGCAAATAGAATACAAAAAGAAGTCAAGGTCATTTTCTCATTGCAGACGGATTGTGATTTTAATGTGGAGGAAAGTTTTATTTATTTTTTTATTTTTTATTTTTTATTTTTTTTAATTTTTATTTATTTATGATAGTCACAGAGAGAGAGAGAGAGGCAGAGACACAGGCAGAGGGAGAAGCAGGCTCCATGCACCGGGAGCCCGACGTGGGATTCGATCCCGGGTCTCCAGGATCGTGCCCTGGGCCAAAGGCAGGCGCCAAACCGCTGCGCCACCCAGGGATCCCTGGAGGAAAGTTTTAGATAAACATTTATCTTTTTGGAAGTAGCAGTTCTCCAACCATCTTCTGACATAATATGGAAAGATTCTCACAGGTGGCCTCTAAATTCTAGCAACAAAGTGGAAATTATCTTTCCAATGTGATTTTAAAAAACACACAATCAATCCATTTTCATCTGTAAGAAATAAGATTCAGCAACAAAGTACAGGTGATAATTTAAGCAATAAGAAATAAGTGTGTAGGTTTGTTCTTTGGGAGAAGGTCATTTAGTGATGATAAGGATTTGATTGATCACTAGTTTAACATCTATCTAATATTAGATATTCTATAGTTCTTGAATTACACATTTGATAACAGGTGATTGATTCAGTACTTCAGAATTTCAGGCACAGAGAAGGTATGGAAAGCTTTTAAGATCATTTTTAAAAATCAGAATGTTTGTTGAGTACCTCAGAATTCATTCCTCCTACTTTATTAAAGAGACTATCAGGGCTTGGAAAAGTGAATTGGTCTTGATATTATGGGTACAGATTGTGCTATTCTGTCTTATAGTAGTCAAGGCCAAAGTTCAAGTGTAATCTCACTTGTAGTATAGGAGGTACACTGTACTAAGGTGACAGATTTAAGTAATCCCAGGTTATCAATTCTTTATTTCTCCATCTTGAATCTTGATTTGAAAAATTCAGTGCATAGTCTTAGGAGAATGACAATTATAATTAGATCTGATATGTGTATCCAGTGAATTTCAGTTTAGAGGGGGATGGGATATTTCCAATGCATAAATGAGTATTATCGCTGTAAAACAATTGCTTAAAATTGTGTTCAAATTTAAAATTAATGTTTTAATTTTTTCCACGAAATTCCCCATTGCGCTTAAATTAAAACACATTTTGATTCTGCTTATCAATAATTTTATCAGGTTGGAAAGTTTCAAACATCTAAAATGCAAGAAAAATGTTGAATACACAGAAGGCAAATCCTAATCAGAGAACTTCACTATTTTTATAATGCTAAATATTATAATTTTGTTGTCAATTTTCGTGTTTCTAGATAGTAAAGATTTGTATTCGACTGAAAAATATGGTTCTGTTCTAGCCCTTGATTGGCAGTTAAATTGCATTCTTACCTGCTTTGGTAATCCTGGCACTGAATCCAAAACAAGTAAAGGTATGTTTTCTAGACATGCATATTCCCTGAGCGAACATCATGTTCATATCACCATCAAATGCATAGTATTGTGGGTACAAAGACAAAGCGTGATTTCTGTTCTCAGTGGTTTATAATCTAATCTGGTTATCAGATAATTAGAATATAATAATAAATATATGAAATTAATCACATAATAATAATCAATTTATCATAGTAAGTTAGAATATAATAGTAAATCTCATAAATGAAAGTGCAATGAGTTCTGTGACACACAGGTTAGACACACATTCCTACAGGAGGCCAAGAAAATAACTGTATGAGTCAAAAGGTTCTCATTTATATGCAGGTTAGCACTTTTGAAAAGATATTAACTATTAGGCACAGGCATAGTTTAAACTGTTGACACACAGGATGACATTTGTCTAGTAATATGGGGCAGTCTATTTTTACTAAGAACAAAGGTGAGAGATGTGAGTTTCAGGGGTCATCTCCAAACAAGCACATTGACAGAGGATTAGATATAGCATTTTCCAGAGGGGGAGCCATATGCGACATCTATATATAGGTATACTCTATGTCAAAACACCTATGGGAATTTCAGAGCAGACTCACAGACTGTATGAGTGTTTCAATGCAATTTGATTCAATATGGTATACAGCTGGCAAAGCAGAGGGCTTTTGTGCAGGGGAGGGAGAGGGGAAATTAATCGCAAAGTGGAATCTGATTTTAAGCAGGTTAGAACATAGTTTTGATCTCAACATACATGGAGATGGCTGGTGTTTGAAATTTTAAAAATGGAACCTGTCCCTGCCAGTAAGAAGTGAACACCTATCTTTGATTACCAAAGTAAGTTAACTCTTTCAACCCACTAAATTCTTATATTATCCTGGAAGAGAGTATACTGGAGCACTGCTGCTGTTTTCAGGTATTCCTCGCACCTATTAGAAACTGGAAAATGGAAAGGGCATTGTGTTCACATATTATTTTTTTCAGAATAATGAAGTTTTTCAGATTTCTAAAACCAAAACTTATTTTTTTCATAAGACTTACCTTTTGAACCATTCTACATTTTTCTCCCTTGCAATGGTTAGAGTTTTGGCATAGATTCCACTTCCCACTCTCATCCCAACTTTGTGGTTATTCTTCTAGTTCTCATTCTCCCTCGGTGTCTGAGTTCTATTGTTATCCTGAGTATTGTGGCATCATGTTTCCTTCCTGGTCTGGGACTCTACACTCCACCAGTGATGACTTTTATGTGAGAAGAAGGGTGGAGAGCTAAAGACAAACATAGCTGCGAGCATCACTCCTGATGTGTGGCGTCCCGTCTGCACAAAATGAGGAAATGTGAAATGCAATCATAATTGCTATCAGTGACAAAAAGCAATCATTTTTATAATTTCTTGGCTATAAATTTGGATACACTTTCTCATGGAAAAATAACAGTGGAGTCATGGACTGCTACTGGTCTCTAAACTAGTGCTTGGGAAGCCGCACTACATGGTACTTGATGACTTTAGGGAGTTAACAATCCCCAAAATGTAGGTAATTTGTTCTCTTCCCAGAGCTCATTGTTCTTAAACGTTTTGAGAATCAAATACATTTTTCATTTATTTATCCCTAGTTCTATGTGATTCCCTTTGCCCTCCTACGACACTCAATGGCCTGGCAAGGAGCAAGATAAAATAAGGTACCCTACTGTGATTGCAAGTAAGCAAAGAAATGAAAAAAAAAATAGAGCTGATGCCAGTTAGCCAGTTAGCCAGTTAGCCAAGGCCTAGGCAATGGGTGAGAAACGTTGCAGAAGTGCTGGGCAGAGGTGCAGAGGATAGTACACCCAAGCACTGAGGGCAATTGCCGTTCAAGGAACGCACTTGTTTAGATGGGCAGCCTTGTTTAGGTGAGTTCCCATGTTACACACCCCTAGACTATGTCAACAGCATGAAGGAGCTTCTTCCCAGAAGCAGATGGATAAAATCTATCTGTGTGGCCATTCTGAAACTAAGAGACTTTGTTTCAGCTGTAGAGATTATGCTGGTGGCTTTGGCCTCTAGATGAATACAGTGAAATAGTCTTGACTCGCTAGCTATCTATTTATTTTATCATTTGCCACACAGTGTGTACTGCCATTGTATGAGAAAATCCTTTCTGGTTAAAATGAATGCTTACAAAGCAGCATTTTATATCTTTTCCCATCTGTGAGGAATTTGTCACATCTTCATATAAAAATCCCTTGTTGCCTTAGAGTTTTTAAGACCAAACACATTATAGTTCTAAGGGTATGTTTGTTCTTGTCCATCATTTTTTTTTCACTTTTAAAACCATGTTTATTTATTTTTGTATCAGAATATGTATGACTTTGTTCTGACTTCCTTTTTCCTTCTCCCAAGATAGTCTGAAGAATCAGATACTGGATCTCCAGAGGTTTCCTCCAACTATTATAGGAATGCAAGAATTCAATGTTTGGCTAGCTCTCTTTTGTTGATTTGCCCCAGTGAGCAGGGTTGGTAATAATTGCACCTTACAGTTACAACTGGAAGTAAGTCTTTAGGATTATAGAGACTTGTATGATCGAATGCATTCTACACCGAGGATCATGAGTCTTCTCTAGGTAGGTGTTTGATGATACCATATAATTCTAAGTTTCTTATCTTTTCCTCACTTACAACTTCTCTCCCATTTTTACCTGCTATACCTGCATTTTGTCAAATTTCAGAACGTTATCAAAACCATTTTCGTAAAGTGATAGAGTCATTCAGTGCTGTGGCAAGAAGAAGTTTCATATTTCATTTCTAGAATGCGATTCCATGAGAATTCACAACCTTGGCCATTTCTTTCCATTTTGTTCATGGAGTTCGACAAGCGCAGAGATAGGTGAGAGTGTTGGCAAAATCTCCCACAGTAAAAATAATTATATTCTTCTGCATGTGGATTCATTCATCATATCAGGTCCTTAAACTTATTATTAAATATTAAATTGAAGAAATTCTAAACAGGTTTTAAAGGAAGTCTTCAGAAGTATTCAAAATGTATTTAAAAGTCATAGAATTGCCAAATTTTATACTGGGAAATAGCTCATCTTTGCGCACAGGACTTGTGCCCCTTGTAGAGAGAGCAGGAGAAACATGTTTGAAAGACCAGTGGTCTATAAAGGCAGCTCTTTCGATTGGGATGAAAAGGGGTTATTTCCTCTCTGTGCAGATTGTAAGAAACTAACTAGAAATTAGAAACTAGAAAGAAGCAGAAACTATATGCTTATAGTTTCCCTTGGTGGTTCTGGTCTGGCCTTTTAAAATGATATAAAGAAAAGATGTATGCTATCCACTACCATCCTTCCCCATAAGATGTCCAGGGTAAAAACACTTAAATCTTAAAATCCTTTTTTTTTTAATGGTTTGTCGATACCTAACTATTTAGTTCTCAGTTTGTACTCTGATGAACGGTGCTCTTCAAAAAATAGAATGCTTATAATCAGATATTGTTGGAGGTTTCTATGCGTTTGTAACAATCTAAAATGTGATGTTCCACTTGAGAAAATGAATTATTTCACAATATATACTATATATTACATATATATATTTCACAATATATCAGAACTCTTTTGGTATAGAATGCACCATACCGATGATGTTTATTTTCTCTAAAATCACACTCTTCTCTTGTTAAAAAATATACACTCTCTGTAACAAATCAATTCCACTCTTAGGAATGTAACCAAGGAAATAATCTGAACTATCAAATTAAAATAATAGGCACAAAGAGTAGAATTTTGATATGGAATATCACAAATATATATGGACATAAATTAATTGTCCAGTGATGGAAATTACTACTATAAATCCATTCATGGAATGGAAATTCATTCTATGGATAGTATGCAGCCGTAAGAATTATTATGTAAGATGAAAATAATAATGATATTATAATGATAAAAATAAATTATATGTATGTATATATATACACGGATATACTGGGTACATATATTCCTATTCGTGCAAGTGAAACACCAAAATTATAGATATCCTTGTTTGGTACACAATTTCATTTTTCCCTTCTGTTTTTATACATTTTCCCAATTTCTATAATTACCAAATATTTATTTAAGTGAAAATGAAAGATCTTCAGTAAATGTTTGTTTTTTACTCTTAGGTTTTCCTGTACGGAAACAAATTCTCTTTCAAATGATTCGATGAACACATTCACATTCTCCCTGCGTTGCTCCACCAGAAAGTTTTGGGTTTCACTGCTGAATGTTTAAGGTTCACGTCCTGGAGAACAGGAGAGCCATATGACCTGCCCTAGTATCCGCAGATTCTCGTCATGATGGAAAACTGATCTATTTGGGCTTGCAAGGTATCTCTGAAATCTCCTGTGTTCTAAAATTTTATTTCTTTATGGACAAGAGGGGAGATGAGAGAGTGATTGATTGAGAGAGAGGCTGGATGGAGAAAGGCAGGAGGCAAAATGTGTGGTAAGAGGGACAAAGAGAAAGCTGATTCCAACAGCTGCTTTGCTTATCTGAAAGTTTTAACTTGACTCTTGCTCACATCCCAGGTGACCAGCTAATAAAAATAATTTAAGCTTTAACAAAACAAGGGTAATTTATAACGTGAAAACTGTAGTCTGGCACTTGTATCAGCACCAGAAACAAGGTTTCTGAAAGTTCCTTGGGGGAATGAAACTACCAGGGACACACAATTTAATAACAACCTTCTTTCCACTCAACCACCCCAGCTCAGCCCCTCACCTCCTGCTGCCTATTCAACATCAACATCAAAACCTTGAAACTTATAAAATTCCGTTTCACTGTTGGATTATTTGTATTGTTTTTAAAGCGACCTCAAACTTCTATCATTTTTCTTCTTTACATGAAAATATTTTAAAATTCAGGACAATATGAATTGTTTTCAGTAATATTATTGCTACCACAAATCTATAATTACCCAAGAGACTTAGTTTAAACAGAAGTAATTCCATTTTTGAACTAGAATGCCTATTGTATACTTCAAAATGATACTTTTCTTGGAAACAGGGCCTCTTGAAATGGAAATGTCTCACAAAAAAAGGGCAGATTTTAATATTTTTCATCCCCATTGAATTAGAGCAGAAACTAATTTGCTAAATGGAAAGCTACTGTTGTATAACATATTGCATAAAATGAACATACACATGGAGATTAATCAAAAAAAGCACGGCATTGGCTTCATAGCAGTGTCATGCTTAAAACGAACTTACATTTTTATTCTTCCTTGAGGATACACAGATTGTTTTGTTTTAATGGCTTCCAGCCATCTCTATTATATAGCATAAAGGCTCAAAGGGGAACGCAGATTTTAGTCCTCAGAACATCTACGAGGAAGGGGTTTAAAAACGCTGATTAAGCAAATGTTGTTGAGTTAGTCTGTCTACTTCACATGTGTGTTTAAGTCATCGTGGAATAAAGATTTAACTTGGAGTGATTATCTGGGCATAATCAAAAGCCTGGATGGATCCTGGGCACCTTGGAGAAAGTATTTGAAATGACAGGAAGAGCTTGCTTAAAAGAATCTCTTTCTAAGGGAAAAATTAAGTGGTATTGGAGGGCAAGAAGTTTCACCAATCCTTAGAAGCTCAGAGTCAGTTAAGTTCTTGGAAGCATATGGGGTTTCCCTGTGGCAGCAAGATGTGGAGGGAGAAAGAGAGGATCAAGCATGATTCTGTCCCACATCTCCTGGGTGGCCTTCATTAGATCATTTAACTCTATGACCCTTAGTTTCCTCATTAGTGAAGTGGGAGTCTTAATAATCAATAATCATCTTGTCTAATCCATGGGCTGTTCTTAATATCAAATGAGATAATGAATGTAAAAGTATTTCACAGCTTCAGACAATAGGGAGACATTAATCCACTGTATTAAGGGTGAATTCATGTGCATGGGTGCAGTATTTTTTTATGGATATTTGATAAAGAGTAAGAAGGCTGGAATTCTGATTTGGAGCTGAAGCACCTCAGTTCATGCCCAAGCATTGACAAAAACTAGTTCTCTTATAAGAAGCAAGTTAGTAAATGAAAGCCCCCATTTCATATATCTGTCGGGAAGTCAATAACATTTGCCTATTAGATTACCGGAAAATCAAATGACATTATATAAATAAAAACATTGTCTAATGTTACTGTTTTATTTTTATTATCTTTCAGAAATTCCCTCGATAAGCAGACATGTCTCCCCAGTGGATCTCCCTTCTTTATTGAAATGACTTCTCCATGCAAATTAAATCCCTTTGGAAGCGGTGAGTCTTCTACCTGGAACTCTCTGCTTTATTTATATGTGGTAACAGATTAATTTTTAGATGATTTTACCAGATTCCCAAGGAAAATTTAAGAAAACACAGTACCTGACAAAAGTATTATATTAATGGACTAAAGATCAAATTAGCAAAGCAAATGAATCTATGCAAACAGTGTGTTTCTGGGATGCCATCCCCAAAATAGCTTGCTGCAAGAGCCCTGGGGGTGGGGGCCGGGGATTAAGGTGAACTGGGTTCTAGCTTGAATTTGACACCAATTCAGACTTCTTTTCTTCCTTTTTGTAAAGTGAGGGACTTAGAGGAAATAGTACACTTAACTGCTTTCATATTTTGCTTAATTCTTAAAGTTTAACCAGTTTGTGGATACTTAGCGGTAAAAGGGCTTTGAATTTACTTTTCAAAACTGCTTGGATAGTCACAGCTTTCAATTTCATAATATCCTCATGGTAAGAGAAAGCTCATGTAGGTTCCAAACAAGTCTTACTTTGCTCTAGGAAGTAACTCAAGTTCTAGCAGAATATGGTTCAATAAAGCATGAATCAGTGAACATAAGGCATGAGTCCTCAACTTTAACTACATTTTTTTGGAATGAGAAAGTGTTATTTTTATGGTGTTTGTCTATTATAACTTATTTCAAATCTTTGACAGCAAGATATGTATGTGCAAATGTATTACTTAAAAATGCAGTTGCAGACATACAACAGTTAAACTCAGCAAGTACTTCCTATTTCCTCTTTTCCTCTTGATATTATAAAAAGGGTAGAATGCAATTTTAAATACCTTCAAATATAGTTTATTTTTAAAATTTAGACTTTGACTCCATATCTTTTATTTTATTTGATTTATCCCCAAAAGCTACAGCTCAGTTAGTGATACTGATTTTTAGATATACTATTATAATTTTCCCAAAAATTAAAAAATAAATTACTTTAGTGTTTTAATTCATAATATGAAATAGTTGATTATTATATTATTATATATTGAGTTTCTTGGCTATTCAATATTCAACATTCAAACTCCCAGACCCTCTACTTAAAATTGGATCACTTGATAAGCAACAATATGCTATTATTTCTGTTCCTGCATAGTTTACAGGAAAAGACAATGATGTCCTTAGTTGCCAAAAAAGGTAAACATTTTAAATTTCAGACCTACATATGGGCTATAAATAATATACAAGACCAACAATTCCAAAAACGGTCAATTTTCTGAGTTAATAATTATATATTCAGTTTCAAATGCTTGCCTTTGGGAAAAATGTGCGTCATAATATGTTATAAAAAAAAGTATTGGCCAGGCATCATGGTGAGGGAATACACTAGAAATTATACTCTTCCCTTTAGTACTTTTATCTTCTCAGTAGGTAGGGAACTTAGAATAAAACTATAAATCACCCTGTAAGGTTATCTTACGTATAGGTAATATCTTTGAGTGTCTAAACATGTTCTACTTAAAAAAAAATTGATGATCTCAAATTCTAATTGGATAAC
This sequence comes from Canis aureus, assembly GCF_053574225.1. Lineage (NCBI taxonomy): Eukaryota > Metazoa > Chordata > Mammalia > Carnivora > Canidae > Canis > Canis aureus. The sequence continues at coordinate 66,069,598 of NC_135611.1, read as the reverse complement.
TGGAAAAAGATATTTCTCAGTGTTAAATTTATTTTCTTTTCTATTCAGGATATTTCTAGAATTGCTCTCAGTTACCACGTAAAGAGAAAAGAAATTCTAGCAGTTTAAACGATCCATTGGTGTTGTGCCATTCTACTCATTTCTAATTTCCTTCAGCCTTACCATCCAGGAAGAACGTGAGGCTAAGAAAAAGTCCTCCCCAAAACTTGAAGTAGGAGTCTTCTTTCCCAAATAGCAAACCTCCAAACGCTGGAAATATAAAAATAATAATAGCATAAACCCATTAACCACTGTTGAATGAAGTCTGTGGGAAATAACATCACAGAAACAATTGCCTTCTGCTGGATCCCTCCTATATACTGAAAAAAAAGTATTGAAATTTTATGAATTTAAGCAGTTGTTTTTGTTCAGTGTCTCCTTGAAATGAATACTTCCTTCTCTCTGTCTGTATACATATACAGACCCTGTTTACACACATACACACTGCTAGGTAAATGCTTTGACAATTGACGTAGAAAATTACGGGATAAGACATTCAATTCAGAATGTGTGGACCTTGGTTACATGTTTATTGAGATGTAACAATGCTATTGCCATCCAGAAATTTAAAGATTGCATTCTCTCAGCTCATGATAAGAAAAGTTCTTGGCTTCCTGCAGAACCATTCAATTTAGGCACAGATCTCCTTCCAAGAGGTTTTTTTGACAAAAGAAAAGAGGTACTTCTGGTAAGTGACCTTCATGTGCCCACAGCCTTCTAGGGAGAATGGCAAAAAGAAAGAGGATCTTAAAGCCAATGTTCCACATAATCCATTTAAGTTAAGACCCACACATTTAAGTTCAAATCTTCACCTTTTTAGAAGTTTCATGTTGCTCAGTGGTATAGAAAACCATTATCAGGCATCATGGGAAATGAATATGCAATCAATTAGGTACTGTTCCTTCTGACGCTCTCAACTTCTGATAATTAAAGTATAAGGAAACATGTCTTCAACATGATCATTAGAAATCAAATTCTTAATTATATTTTTAAGATTGCATTTATTTATTAATGAGAAACACAGAAAGAGAGAGAGAGAGGCAGAGGGAGAAGTAGGCTCCCTGTGGGCAGCCTGTTGTGGGACTCGATCCCAGGACCCTGAGTCACGCCCTGAGCAGAAGGCAGGGCCTTCTCAACCACTGAGCCACCCAGGCGTCCCTCTTAATTCTTTTTTGAAAACCGATAAGTTGTTATGTTAAATTGTGTCTGAAATAGAGCCTTTTTACCATGATGTTTGGATTTCTTAATTGTATCATCTCTGAACAATATAACAGTGCTTGTTTTAGGAATTTCGTACTAGGTTTAATAATACAACACAAGGACTAATCAGATAAACTCTTTAGGATATTATTTAAAATCATTATGAATAAGATAAAATTCACTTGAGTTGCAAAATAGTCTCTTTTAATTCTAATTGAATAGAGGTTATATATTAATTATTACTCATTTAATTTCATTTCATCAGCTTATTACATGGTTTAATTCCATTATAGTCCATTCTGTTTGCATTTGCATTTGATCCTAATTCAGGACTAGATATAATAGTAGTCTTGTTATTTTTTTAAAAGACTTTAGATCTATTTGACAGAAAGAGAGTGAGCACATACAGGAGGAGTGACAGGCAGAGAAGAGAGGGAGAAGCAGGCTCCCCACTGAGCAGAGAACCCAACAAGGGGCTCCACCCCAGGACTCTGGGATCATGACCTGAGCTGAAGACAGACGCTTAACCGACTGAGCCACCCAGGTGCCCCAGTGGTCTCATTATTAATTCTCTTTTGCCTCAGGTGATAGGTATGTCAATTGATGGTTACCTAATACTCCTTTCCTCTAGCCCTGGACTGGATCTTGTATATTACTGAATGGGAGGCTCACTCACATCTTATTTGAAATAGAGCCAGCATCTTCTCCCTTTTCTTTCTCTCTCCCTCTCTCTGTCCTTTATTTTTATCTTCCTTGCTAAATACTAATAAAAAGACACATTCCCCAGTGCCTGTGGGCAGTCCTATTATTATGCCACCGGAAGCAAAATTTACACTTAGAAAGTAATTTGTGATATTGTTGGAGACAATAAAAGATACATTTAAAATGATTAATACAGTGCTGTAAGAAATACATGCATGTTTGTTAGTTATGTAAGGATTTGTGTTATGTGGAGGCTTGAATTGCTTTCTAAAACATACATGTCATTTGAATATCCAATTGAATGGATAAAAAGGGAGCTAAACGAATCCTAGGAAAATGGAGGATGAAAATGGGATGTAGACTCCTGAACAGAATGAAGATGGTGCGGAAACTGGCTTGGTTCAACCATGTCTTTGGGTTGAAGAGCTCAGATGGACAGAGAGTGCAAGTAATAGTAGCCCTCTGAACTCCTGACTTTATACCTAGTGAATATTAAGTCAACTTCTCATGTTGGCAACTGGTGTTGGAGGGCGGTGCGGTGGGGGTGTGTGTCAGTTATGCTTCTGTAGCACTTCTTTGGAGAAATCACTTCTCTTCCAGTTCATAGAGTCCTCATAGGGTTGTGATCATTGAAATCTGCCAAAAGCCATGGTAATGAGCATATCACTGAGGTTGCACCAATTATTGCTCTGGATTATTTTGGACACAGTATAGTTCCAACGATAACATGTACCTCTACCAGAGAAAGGGCAGGTGTTTTTCAGGAACCGATCTGTAGCTACTGGAAGAAAGAACTTCTCTTCCCAGAAAAAGTCCTGGTTCCTCCAGGGTCCATCTTGCTTACCATCTGGTGCAAGCCAGCCTGCGAGGAACTCTAGGCAAAGCCAGAGAACAGGGAGGAAGAGAAAATTAGACAGCCTGTGCTCACATTTGAGCTCCTGTATTCACCATTGCCAAGAGACAGTGAGTTTTACTTGGACTCCCAGTTATGTGAAGCGATATATTCCCTTTCAGTTTAAGCCAATTAGCCTTGGGAATCCAGCACTTACAACCAACAGAATCTTGACTAGTATTGTTATCCAGTCGCTGGGAAGAGAGCTGAGATATCCACAGAAGCACTAACACCGATCATCACCAGACTACTTTTATCTTTATTCATATGTTAGTAATATTCCACAAATAAGAATATAATTTCAAGAAGGTTTGGTGGACATGAGCTGGTTTAAGGTAATCAATTTCATGTCACTTGGAACTCTTTGATACAATGATGTAAAAATAAAGGAACCAAACAGCTGTAAGGCAGGAGCTCCCCATTTTGCCAATCTAATAATAAATACAAGACAAAGTGCTCTATTTCCATAACTGTCTTCAGTCTTACATTGTCACTTGAGAGACTGTGTTTTTAATAAAGCTTTAAGAAATGAAAACATCACCTTTTAAAAAGGAAGATATGCCAGAAACACAGAAATGAGCCGCGCAGGTTGTTGTATGAAATCAAGGTCTATCTCCTCACCTCTTGGCTCCATATACGCACTATAAACACACTAGGTGATTTCAACGAGGCCACTGGGTGGGTGGAAAACATCAGCCAGCGTGGCTACTTGGCATCAAATAAACAAAATGACTGTTGATGGGACAAACTTTTCTCTTTTGAATAAGCAGTTGTGCCATTAGCCTCATGACTGAATAAAAGATGAGGCAATTTCCAATGACAAGAAAATATAAAACTCCACATCGGAAGGTTGGATCACTCACAGATGGAGTTTTGACCGCAAGAGACCTGGGCGTCAGGTGTGTTGTGTATAATGTGTATGTGTTGATAAGAACAAATTTCAAGCTCTATACTTCTTACCGATGTGCAAACATGTACTCAATAGCTGAAGAAACATTTAAATCCAAGCTGGAAAAAAAGTCTCCTCGTCGCTAATATACATTTCAACTACCCAGTCCCCCGTGTTGTTGTAATCACAATGCAATTTGATACCAAGTGTGGAAAGATGTACTTTGGGGGATGGGGGCTTGAGAGCTGTCAGGGGACTTGCTCCTTTGGCAGTGATTAACAGTTTGGTAATGAGGGTCTGTTGTGTAGGGGTGAGAATCCAAACACTGTGTCAAATGGTTAGCTGCTCTTTTAGTGACCCCAAAGTACACAGCAGTCCTGGAGCTGAGAGAGAGGCAAAGAGAGAAAGAGAAAAGCTACAAGAGCATGACAAAGATTCCAAAATCCTTATTATTATTATTATTATTATTATTATTATTTACAAAGAAAGAAGGTTCTTCTCTATTGTGATTAGCCCATGATCCCTAAGCCCTCTCTTTCCAAAAAGAAATTCTGGCAGCATTATCTGATGTAATAACAAAATAACCCAAACAAACAAAACTGAAGAAATTTTAGGGCTACAGGTTTAGAAGTTGTTGAGTCTATTAGTAAAATGTCTTTTTTCTTTTTTTTGCTGAAAAAATTAAACTTGAGAAAGAAATACCTTATTTAAATGTGGTTTTAAAAATAGCTTCACAATAAATTCAACTCTCACGTAAACTTTCTCATTTACTTGTTGGTTTTACGCCTTAAAAAAGAGATCTTTTAACTCAGCTTTGTAGAAAACAAATAAAGTAAAAAAGAAACTAACTCCTCAGGGAAATCTGAAGGAATAAAAAAGCTAACTGCGAGCTTCAGTGTCTTTATATTTATTGGCTTGAGGTCAATCTGTTATGAGATGTCTTGGATATTGTGTCGGTAATGGCTGTGTTTTTTTCTTAGCTGCATATCCAGAGCTGTGTTATTCATAGGGAGACAGAAATACTTGGGCATGAATTCCATATCTGTCAATTAGTGTGACCTGGGGAAGTTACCTAATCTTGGTTTCCAGTAATGTTATAATAATACCTTTCTCTTACAGTTATTGTAAAGATTGGGATAATTCAATGTCTGATACAAAAGAAATGATGAATAGATACTAGAACCATTTCTTTCTCCACCTTTGTCCTACTTGACCTAACATAGCATTATGATTATTATCGATTTGGTTGACTTTGTGATGAAATGTACATTTTCAAGACATATTATCTTTTAGTATGATGTTGCACAGCTCACTTAAAACTGTATTCTGATGTATTTCAAATTCTAATTAAACGATGCAAGTATTAACAACAACAACAAAAATAATTTGAGGGCTATCTCAGTCATCATGTTTCTTTTGTTAAAACATTTGTCTGTAAACAAAGTTTAGTGTACATTTCAACTTAACATAAAATGTTAATGAATAAAGTACAAGACTCACATGGATATGTAAACTCCAGAAAATGTCCAAAGTGGATTTTGGCTAAAATCATCTGGACAGTTGCCTCTGTAATACAAAGCCAAAGCAAAGAGACGGTGGGCCAAAGGAAGCCTAAGTACATAAACATGAAACTACTGAACTCTGAGGAAATTAGCGAATGAGTTAAATACTGATCCGGGAGCTCTGTCCATTTTTACCAGGGGGATATTCTACTGCTGCAAGCAGGCATCTGGTTTTCATGTTTTTCAGAAAAGTCCAAAGCTGGTGGGGGATGTTAATAATAAGGGAGGTGAGACACGTGTAGGGGCAGAGGATATATGGGAAATTTCTGTATTTTCACCTCAATTTTGTTGTGAGTCTACAATTGCTCTAAGAGATAAAACCTTAATTTTTAAAAAAGTCTAAGAGTATGAAGAATGGAAGAAAAGGATGTCCATATTTAAATGCCGGTTCCCATTCCCCCTTATAAAATGTTCTTCCAATAATTAATTAGATCTTATTTGATTTTATTTAAATTAGAATTTTTCTAAGATAGAGTAAATAGACCTCATCTTGAAAAGGAAGTTTAAAATTCTTTTCGTAGTAAGCAGATTTTTTTTTATTTGCTCTCTAACCTTTTTAATATCAGATCCACAGATCTATTGGTCTGTACATAGAACTCAGGAGATCTATGATGGGAAAACATTACATTTTTGTTTTTGTCGTCTTCTGATGCAAATTTAGCATTTTCTGGAATTGTGAAAGTAGTATATCATAGCTATCATTATAGAATATTATAGTTGCTGCAGATATCTTGAAATAGCATGTGTGGTCATCATCACTTTGAATTATGGTAGTTATTAGATTGCCAATGGTGTCCACAGCAAAAAATAAGGACATGAACCCCTGCAGTAAGCTCATACATTTGCATCTCTTTCAATTCATGAAATATATGTAAACTTGGTGGATGTTCTGGATTGGTAAAATAAGGGACTTTCTCTGTTTCTGTCCCAGCATATTCTAGTCTAACCATCTACCAACTCATCCATATTGCCCTCTATATAGCTATATATTTCAGTCACAAAGATCATGAGGCTAACACCTATTTCTTCATTTAAGTCTTTAATAACATCTTGAATAGTCTTAGCACAGCGTTTACTCAAAGAGTAATGATAATAGGTTCCCTAGGCATACCTGCAAATTGAATCTGTTCCTTTAAAACCCTTCTTTTCCATGTAATACACTCCTTCCTGGCAATCAACATTTGGAAAAAAAGATTGCAGAAATTTAAGCAATTATAGAAACCTCAGTTGTCATCATTCTATATAAGAGAACACGATAAAGAGAAATTGTCGGGATCCCTGGGTGGCGCAGCGGTTTGGCGCCTGCCTTTGGCCCGGGGCGCGATCCTGCAGACCCGGGATCGAATCCCACATCGGGCTCCCGGCGCATGAAGCCTGCTTCTCCCTCTGCCTGTGTCTCTGCCTCTCTCTCTCTCTCTCTCTGTAACTATCATAAATAAATAAAAAAAATTTAAAAAAAAAAAAAGAGAAATTGTCTTAGGCTACCTTTGTCAAGAGGATAAAAGTGCATAAATGAGATTATCCCAGCAAGAATAAGTATTGAACAAAGTGTTATCCCTTAAAAATTAAAAAAAAAAACCACACTTACATTAAAGAAAAACTGCCCGCCAATCATTTAGTAATTTAGTTAAATGTGTTACAATTTTAATCACAAAAATAGTATTTTAGCATTGACTTTTGTAGTGTTGATAAATATATTTTCAAATATAGCCACTAACTATTATGAGCTCAAATACCCAATAAATGTCCCATGGCCATCACATTGCAGATAAAGTGCTTTCAGAACTTCAGCTGTGGAAAGAAACATCATTTTCATTAATGAATTCATGATAGTCCTTCCATTTTTATTTGGGAGGATTGCTTGCTGTGAAATGAAGAGAACTGACTGAGAACAAGCCTCAAAACTGACTTCATTTCTGAATAAGTGGCAAGTCACTGAAACACTCATCTGCAATGAGGAGATTGTTCCCTTCAAACTATTAAAACTCCAAAATTATATTATTTCTCAGACATTCAAATAGAGGTACCCAAAAATCTTTGTCAGAAATCACTCTTCCCATGAAGTATTTTGATTTAAAAAAATCAAAAGCAACTGATAGATAAATTGATTTTTCAATCTTGTATAGAATGCTCCATCTTACTCACCTCATATGACCTTTCCCTTATAGTTGGGGAACCAAAATTTTTTCCCTTAGAGGGAAGTTTTTCTTCAGGAGGGCTGACAGGCAAGGTAAAACTAATGCTGGAGACCAGTTTAACCATACTTGTTTTTTTTTTTTTTTTTCCTATGAGGACCTTTGAGATTGAATCTGAAGCAATTTCATTTTCTCCATTAAATGTGGAGAAGAAAGATGGTGGGAACCACAGCTGGCATTTGGGTTTCTATTTCAGCCCACCTTATACCATGATTTTGAATAAACGTTTTTCACTATTCTGAGTCAGCTCTTTAGAAAAGAGACACACATTAGCCGTTGGTTAGTCTGAGATATAGAACTGGAATAAAAGAGATAGATTAGAAAACAATAGTAACTGAAGTGAATTTATAAGTTGAACTGTGATGTAGCCTTTTAGATCTGACTTGTCTGAGTTCCTAACCCCGAAAATACTAAGTTTCCCAAGTTCTAGAAATCAAAGAAATTCCATAGCTTTTGGTTTCTGCTCATCATATCATTGAGGATATCACATCCACAAAGAAAATAAACAACAAAAAATTAGGGATGATGAGGCATATTTGTAAGGAGCAATGTGCAGGGCTGCACTTTCAAATGTATCCTCTGTTAAGTGGAATTCTGAAGCCTTGAAAAAAAAATCAAGCATCATCATGCAATTTGAGTGCCATGAAATATGTATTTAATAACTTGCTGATGTCTTAAGGCAGAAGGTCATTCATTCATTCAAAAAAGCTTATCATGGATTTAAGGTACTGGGATGGAGAGATGAACGAGAAAGACAAAATTTCTGCCCTCCCAGAACTTACACTGCAGGAGGAAATGACAGGCATAAATTAATAAATATTTATTATAATGACAGGTAATGATAAATGTAATGAGAAAAATAAAGCGCTCCAGGAGGCTAGAGATTGAACCTGTGTGCAAATGAGTGGAGGAAGTGAACCGAATGGTGGAGGAGGGAATATTTGTGCAGAGACGAACAAAAGCAGAGAGATGAAGGAGGGACCCGTGGGGAAATCAGGGAGTGAAAGAGGAGGAATTCCAGCAAGAAACATGAAAGTATGCAAAGCTCCTAATGCCTTTTCAGAGAAAGGTCAATGTGTCTAGAGAAAGAACAGGCCGAGCAAATGGAGTGGGCGAGGAGATGGGCCTCAGGAATGGAAGGGACGGACAGGCCATTTAGAGTTTCTTAGGCCATCTTGAGGTGTGGCTTTATTCTAAATGTGATGGAAACCAAAAGAAGGTTTTGAAGAGGGATTAACATTGTAGCGTTCATGTTGTATTTATTTCTCAAAACTTTGTTTTAACTCCAATATAGTTAACATACGTAAAATATAGTGATTCAACAATTCCATACATTATACATACATACATACAATATAGTGATTCAACATTCCATACATTATTCAGTGCATCAGGACAAGTGCCCTCCTCAATCCCTCTCTCCTATTTCCCGCTTTCCCCCCCATCTCCCCTCTGGTAACCATCAGTTTGCTCTCTATACTTAAGAGTCTGTTTCTTGATTTCTCTCTCTCTTTTTTTTTCTTTGCTTGTTTTGTTTCTTAAATTCCACATATGAGTGAAATCGTATGGTATTTGTCTTTCTCTAACTGACCTATTTTGCTCAGCATTATATTCTCTGGCTCCCTCCATATTTTTTGCCAAATGGCAGGATTTCATTATTTTTTATGGCTGAATAATATTCCTCTGTGTGTGTGTATGTGTGTGCATGTGTGTGTGGCATATATTTTGTGTATATATCACACCTTTTTCCATTCATCTAATGGAGGACATTGGGCTGCTTCTATATTTTGCTACTGTAAACAGTGCTGCTATAAACACAGGGGTATTTCTATCCCTTTGAATTAGTGGTTTATATTTTGGGGGCAAATATCCAGTAGTGCAATTGCTAGATCATAGGGTAGTTCTATTTTTAATTTTTTGAAGAACCTCCACACTGCTTTCCACAGTGGCTGTACCAGTTTGCATTCCCACCAAGAGTGTACGAGGGTTCCTTTTGCTCCACGTCCTCACCAACACTTGCTGTTTCTTACGTTTTTGATTTTAGCCATTCTGATAGGTGTGAGGTAATATTTCATTGTAGTTTTGATTTGCATTTCCCTGGTGATGAGTGATGTTGAACACCTTTTCATGTGTCTGTTGGCCATCTGGATGTTTTCTTTGGAGAAATGTCTTTTCCTGTCTTCTGCCCATTTTTAATTGATTATTTGGTTTTAGGATGTTGAGTTGTATAAGTTCTTTATATAATTTGGATACTAACCCTTTAAAGGATATGTCACTTGCAAATACCATATTCCATTCCATAGGTTGCCTTTTAGTTTTGTTGATTGTTTACTTCACTGTGTAGATTTTTATTTTGATGCAGTCCCAATAGTTTATTTTTGCTTTTATATCTTTTGCCTCAGAAGACATATCTAGAAAAATGTTGCTATGGCCAATGTCAGAGTCATTGCTTGTGCTCTCTCCTATGGCTTTTATGGTTTCAGGTCTAACTTAGGGCTTTCTTTAATTCATTTGGAGTTTATTTTTGTTTATGGTGTAAGAAAGTGGTCCAGTTTCATTCTTTTGCATGTAGCTGACCAGTTTTCCCAAAACTGTTTGTTGAAGAGACTGTCTTTTTTTCATTGGATATTCTTCCCAGCTTTGTTGAGGATTAATTAACCATATAATTGTGGTTTTATTTGTGGGTTTTCTATTCTGTTCTACTGATCTATGTGTCTGTTTTTGTGCCAGTACCATAACATTCATGTTTTTGAAAGAACACTGCTGGGTTTGAAATATAGCCTCCTCATATTTTCAAAAAAGAAGTTATGCATCTCTAATTTATACTATCCTTAGAAAGAGTAATATAATGCTTACAGCAGCATTTTTTACATCATTCGTATCCATCACGGAAATATTTCATAATTATAAAAAAGACATATGGTACACCAAATGATTGAGACCTTGGTGACACTTTAATTTCACAATTCAACTCTCATCTTTTCTGTTTCTCTTCTTTAAGCTCTATCCTGGTTTAATGAAATAGTGACAATGGGTATTACCCCTCTATAGTAGCAAATGGTACAAATGGTAGCAAAGTGTTGGTTGTAATTACCAATATTATGAAAGACTTAGTTGAAAAATGGCTTTACAATTGTTGTAAAAATTCCAAAGTTTGCTTCTTTTGAGTATAGTTGACATACAACGTTGCATTAGTTTCAAGCAGACAGCATGGTATTCAGCAACAGTATATGCTATGCTATGCTCACCGCAAGTGTAGCTCCCCCATAGAATGCTATTATAATACCACTGACTAAATTCCCTATGCTGTAACTTTTATTCCTGTGACTTACTCATTCCATAACTAGAAGCATGTATTTTCCTCTCCCTTTCACCCATTTTGTCCACCCCCCCATACTCTGCAAACATCAGTTTGTTCTGTGTATTTATAGGTCTGATTCTACATTTGGTTTGCTTATTTATCTATTTGTTTTGTTTTTTAGATACCACATATAAGCAAAATCATATGGTATTTGTCTTTCTCTGATTGACTTATTTTGCTTAGTGTAATACCTATAGTCCATCCATGTTGTCACAAGTGGCAAAATCTAACCCTTTTATATGGATCTATTCATCTGTTGATGGACATGTGGGCTGCTTCCATATCTTGGCTATTGTAAATAATGTTTTGATGAACATAGGGGTGCATATATCTTTTCAAATCAGTGTTGTCATTTCCTTTGGTTAATTGGGTACTTAACCAAAGGAAATGACAACACTGATTTGAAAAGATATATGCACCCCTATGTTCATCAAAACATTATACTCATGATCTATAAACACAGTTGAATTTCAACCTGAGAAAATAGGATAAGTAAAGTTTCATTAAAATGTGCAAAACAGTATAGTTAACTTCCTAGTCCTGATTTAGCAATTCAAATTATTTTGCCTATTAGAATGGATGAAAGAGGCATTCCACTGGCCATGTAGCAGGAAGTAGTGGTGAGGATAGGTAGCAAGGACGTCAAAAATGTGTCAGAAAAACTCTTAGGTTTTACTACAGGATAATGCATAACTGGGATCCTCCAAGAGGTAGTGTGATGTCATGGAAACACGATTTTCAGAACAAGACACAGTCTTCTATGAGGCACTCGAATTTGGGCAGATGTGAAGCTTTTGACCTTTGTGGAAAGTGACAATAATAATGAATTCCTTGCCAGGCTGTTATGAGGTATAAATAAGTTAACATAGTTCAAGTGTCTCTCCCTGTACTTCCCACCTAGTTGGTTAGCTTCCCCTCCAGTTGAATGGTTAACAGTAAGCTTCCTTCTGTGGAACCACACAGACTTGTTTCATAGTAGACAGTTCTATAGCTATTCTTAGGGTCACAAAATTGCGATGAACACTAGATCTTGGTTACATGATTTATCCACTCTGTACGGGTGTTGGGGGGATTAATTAATTAATGCTTGTAAGGCACTTTATGATTCATAGGTCAAAGGCAGTAGTGAATGCAAAGTTCCCTTATTAAATTTTACCACCTGCAGACTCTACTGCTTTCCCTCAGAAACACTGTGTGAGAGAAGAAATGCCTTTAGGAAAGCAAATTTTCTCATGGTTTTCTTCTGCCACCACTGGAAGAAAAATGCAGTATTTCAATGAGAAATATTACCACATTGCTTGTTCTTGAGCGATTTCCAGAAGAAATACCACAAAAATGCTTTTCTTTGAGGGTATTCAGACAAATTCCTATAAATTGAATATATAGCAACACAGCCTTATGTGGGTAGTGTATAGTCTGGGTTTTGTTGTTGTTGCTATTGCTCTAGAAAGGGTGCCATGTGGAAATCCAAAGAATTCCTTTATTTGGTGGAGGACAGAGGGTGATCAGTCAGCTAACACAAAAAGCAAATTCCTCTGAAATTTCCTCTCTTCTTTCCAGCCTCATAGTGTGAAAGATGTGGGGAAACCATACTAGCCCTTCCATTTGTTCGGAGGATTAGTGCAAGGTGAATCTTTTTTTATAGAAACTGCCCCCAAACTGATAGTAATGTTGTTGCTGCTGAGTATGAAATAATATGGTTATTCAGGAGTTTATCATTTATGTAGGGCAACAAAACAAACCCAAAAGCAGATTTTAAAAATTAGAGACTTGTAAGTGAACATATGGTAAAATATTAAATAAGTTTCATGACTATGATTGTTGACTGAAAATTTTGTGCTTAGTAATAATTAAATTTCACAAAACCAAGTTTTCAACAAGCTTACTTCTAGCACTTTTTTTGGTGCTGATGGGCAATATTTATTACCTTTACGATAAAATCTGGGTATTTATTTGATACTAGTTGATTGGTTGGATTTTGTTTTATTCTGTTATCTTCATTACCATTTCAGTAATCTCTTAATTACTGAATAATAATGATATATGAAATTATTTTCATTTCCTTCAAAAATGGAGCCTGAAATTCTAACTCCAGCTACCAAATTCACAAAAGACTCATTTTTGAATATTCACTAAAGTAAAAGGTCTGGGTTAAACTTCTATTTTATGCTTATCAGTGAGAAGTGATACTTCAGGCCACGAACAGATAGATCATGCTTATTCTCCTCCACGAAGAGAACATGAAGCCTTCCAGGTCTTTCTGGTGCAATTGGTGATGCCAAGTTGCTCAACTTTGGTCTGTTTTCTTTAAATAAAGTGACTGTGGATGCACGTGTACGTGTGTGTTCTCACTTGAGTAACTGATTGGTTACTTGAAAGACTTTCAGCATCAACAGTCAATTAAAAGGGCCAAACACAGGTCTTAATTTCTCTCTGTATTCTTGTTACTAAAAATTGTTCTGAATCTGAAGCTCAAACCTTTTCTCTAACCCAGCCTTGTTAGTGCTGCCACCTACAGGAAGATATGGAGGCAAAACAAGAGGCATTCCTGTGAAACCCTGTGACTAAACCTAACTCCTTCCTTCTGTCCCTGCATTATTAACCTCCTTCAGCCACTCCTATCAAATCCAAAAAAAAAAAAAAAAAAAAACCACGTGTGCACACATGCAAGCACACACACATAACACATCCTCTTCCCAAAGTGTTTGCACCCAGTTGTTTATGTCCAGATTGCGTATAGTGACTTAGAGTACAAGGCAGCATCCTAGATTGTAATTGCTTCTCCTTTAACCTCGTCACTGTAGGTTTGAAAGTGAAAATTGATGGTCTCTCCTCTGTCATATCTGAGTTGGATTTTTATGTCCACTTTTACTCAGACTGAAACGTCAAGCTGGACGCTTACGTTGTAATCATGTAACATGGGAGAAAAAGTTGAGTGACATGGTGAATAAACTATAGGTTTCAATGTGACCCACTGCTCTCTTCAACAAATGAATAGTCTTGGTCCTGTCCCTGTGGGAGAGTGATCCATGTCAGAAAAACTTCTGATTATAATTCAACACAGTAGGCAGCCCCGGTACATTGAGAGCTGGGGCTATATTTGCGAAGAGGATTAAATACTTTCCTACTGGGAGTGAGAGAGACAGACAGACAGAGACAGAGAGAGAGAGAGAGAGAGTGAGAAACTTCTTGATAAGGGCTCAATTCATTGGGAAGATTCACACCCAAGTTTTCTGTGTCTGTCACAGAGAAGCAGCGATGCCCACTTTCAAAACCAAATTACAAATGTCTGTGTTCATGCTATTTTCACTTCATGCGTTTGGTCTGGCTGTCCTTTTGGTGATGAAGTAGAGCAGTTGCTTCAAAACCCTTAGGCCAATATCACCATTAAGAACCTTTAAGTTCCACAGCTGTGCCAAGGGATGGGCCAACGTGGGGACTGTGTCAACTCAGGTGCCTGTTCAGTGAAGTTGCTGGTAACTTCCTGGAGAGCTCTGCGGAGAAGCCTGAGGTAAAGCCAGAGCTTAGCAGGAAATTGTGCCCTGATTAAAATTCTGGCTGCCAGAGGTGGGATCCGAGGAGGTGGTCCGGTATATATTACCTATTTTGCCATCTTTGGACTACGTGTTATAAAAATAGTTTAGAAGGGGTTAGCCCAAAAAATAATTCCCCCCACTAGAGAAAAGTCTACGGGAAATATAGAAATATTGAAAAATGGTGATATAAAGTTAAATTTATAACACATTTCCATTATATAGAGACAAGAAAGCAACTGTAATTGGCAGGGTGTTGAGTGAAAACAGGATTGTGGGTTTTATCCATTTAGATGGGTTAGGGAAAGCTGGAAGTGGGGGAGCACGGAGCAAGGAGACGTTACCACATTTCTATGCAAGGCCTGTTAACAGATTTGCCAGCACTCTACATGGCTCATTTGTTCACACTGGCAGACCCCTTGTGAGACACAGCCCGAGACCGGCCCCTACTCTGCTAGATTTCCTGTCTGAGCAGCAATTATTCGAGTCTCCGTGCCCCTTTGGTACTGATATCTTGCAGCTACTGATTTGACTTGCCTTGATTTAGGCCTCTGATGTCTCTTTATCTTCCAGTCCCTGGGTTTCTAATCCCTCTTTGTCCTGGCAATATACTCAAGCTTTTAGTATCATTCCAGTGGTCCAGATGGTGCCCATACTTGATTCTTATCTTTGTTCAGAATCTCTATTCCAATGCTTCGCATGGCCCTGGTTCTCTGTACGGGGTCAGTGCAGCCTGCGATAACCTGGGGAAACAAGAGTCTCTCCAGCAAAGGAAAGAGTTCGGGACAGACATAGAGGCAAAAGTAGGAAAAGGTGGAGGATAAATGAGATGAGTAGGTTAGCTGGGAGGACGTGGAGAGGACAAACTGAAAGATCTTAGGGGAGATGATCTGTGTGGTCCCATAAAAAAACCCAAGCAGACAATTAAGGAATGCTTTGGTCAGATCCATTGTGGGAAATAGAGAGTATAAAAAAAATCATTTTCTCAAGGAACTTGGAAACTTGGTGCCTTAATGAACTGTCAAAGGAGATTTTGAGGAAAGTAGTGATACAGTGTCAGGGGACAGTGAGGGAAGGGAAGGGAGCAAGGAGGGAAACCCACAGTCACATTTGGTAATGTGCCATGTTAATTCTAGGCTGCAATTCCCTGGGGGTCTGGTGACCCTTAATACCACCCACTCCTGAGTCTCTAGATGATTATATTTTAGTGGCAATTAAATCAAGGGTGAGTATGTGTGTGTGTGTGTGTGCGTGTGTGCATGTGCATGTGTGTTTTAATAAAGTAGGCTTATGTGAAATTGTTTCAGGGAAAAAAACCATCCCCGGAGCAACATGGATTTCATTCCCAGGGCCCTTCTGTTCTCCCCCTAAAAAAATAAAATAAAAGACCCTGACTGTAAGATCCAGTTTGAGAATGTCTGGGATAAGCCCTGCTGTTAGGACCTCACACTTTTAGAGACTAATTGGGGTAACCGACGTGCCAGGAAGCAGGAGAGCAAAGCTCCAAAGGCTTTAGTTAAATCATAAATGGGAAGGTGACTCTTAAATTCACTGTTTCTTGCTTAGTACATATACATAGAAAAGTACCAGCATCTTGCCCTTTTCTCTAACCATAAATTTCTGAAGGGTCAGCAAGAATGAGATATTCTCTTAAAACATGCAAACTGTACAGGTGTGTGTTGATGGATGAAACCCCCAGTAAATAAGAGACGCTCCTTAAAATAGCTCCAAAGAGGCCAATTTTTTTTTTTTAAGAATTTCTTAAAAGAGATCAAACTAGAGAGGCACCTAGCAGTTTAAATATTTCGTGCATGATAGAGGGCTTTTCCATGAAATGAACTTGCAAGAAATCATCTATTATTGTCATTGTAGTTAATTTTGGGTTTGGAACTTCTTTTTAAATGATATGGAACAAGTTATGTACAAGACTTTGCCCTAACAACTCACAGATCTCAACAGACGTGGTATCTTCAACCAGAGGAACAGAGAGTGCAAAAAATTACACTAATTAACAGAAAAAAAATCTTCAAATTTGTTTACACATATTTTCAACTAATCTAAAACTTCCTAGAATGAGATACAGAAAAAATGCTTGGAATAAAATCTGAGGCCGTCCACAGTTTGACTGAGGAGAGAGTCTCAAAATTAACGTATTATCTTTCATCAAATGCTGGGGTCCCCGTATCAAAGGCAGAGCAACAGCCCCACTGCTGGAAGTCACTAGGCCTAACAGAGTCTTGAAGGCTCACTAGATGCTTGTGTAGAATCATTTCCATGGCGGAATGTACTATACCTTAGGACTTTATTCTCTTAAAACAAACAAACAAAAAAAGTGCAATATCAGTTAGGTCCCCTTCTTACAAAGAGGGAATGAACTGGCAGAGAGGAAAAAGTCCCACAACACTCACTAAGAGGAAGGAGAAAGAGCTCATAAAGTTAATCTTAGGAAAAGCACAGTTGAACCATTTTTCACTGAATCATATAGTTTACAAATGTAATAAGCTCGACGCTTATGGCATTTTGGAAACCACAAGAAGATAAAATCTTTACAAAACCCAAAGAGATCACTACTGTGATGAATAAGGTAATAATTACAGTGGGCGGCTGGTTAGCATTTTAATTGCTGCTAAATAGGAACAGCTTGGGAGAGAGGAGAGACCTCTGCGTCAGTCACTCTCCTATTTTTGTTGCAAAGTGAAGTCAGAACAAATTTCAAGATCTCAAAATCAGATTTTCTCCTCTCTGTTCCCTCAGAAAACAGACTATGTTTGCAACTGTCTTTTGGCCACTGAAAATTGAGAGCATGACTTCGAATGGGAATAGTTGACCTTCCTTTTATACTCCTGGGGATTTACATGGTGGGGATCATCAGATATTTAAGTCATTCCCATGCTCAGAGAAGTCCAGGTTGACCCTCCGTGCAATTAATTACCTGAGCAATTGTTCCAAACTTCTGCTGTTTCTATTGTGATTGCCTGGCCCTGAAACAGAAAAGAACTGAATCACCCCCATAAGACACTCTGAGTGGAGTTTACAGGGGGTCACAGCATGGCTGTATCTCACCCACTGGAGCAGGCATTGGGGCCATTACAAGGTCCTCGTGGTTCTGGTATTTATATCTGTGATTCGAACCACCTGTGTGTGTGATGATCATTCCAGGCGTCAGATTTTACCACCAGCTTTTTTACTTTTGCCATCTATGTATCTTTCCCTCTACTGGTGTCTATAAGCCCAGCTTTTCTGTGTTGACTTTCCCTTCACTTGATTTTGCCTTGGTTTTGCCATTGCTACCTCCTGGCTGAGTAACCTCAGTGTCTCTGCTGGGGGGACTCTTCTAGGCTCTCAACATACTTAGCACAGTAAAGACTGTGGAAGCAAAACTGCTAGAGGAACTGCCCCTCCAACTGCATACCTCTGAATTTCAGGAGTGGACACTGAAATCACTAAATTGGTATTTAGTGTATTTAGAGAAATTCCCCTCTCAAAGCAATTATGTAAGTTTTTTCTGCTCTGATCATTTACCCTTTCGTAGTTTAGCCATGTCTCAGAACATAAAGAAATTATGTCGGCACAGCCAGCTTATCTGCTCATTATTGGTACTCGTCATAAAGGTGGCCCAAATTAAAAAAACAATCACCACCACCACCACAGTAAAAAAGCATCCTTGGTCACAGAGCATAAGCAAAAACCTATGATAAGTTCGCTGCTTAGATTTCTTATAAATACACAAATTATGATGGAAACTTGCAAAAGAACTTAGTAGTGCCTCAGTATAGTTGAAGATTGCTTAAGCTAAAAAAGTTACCTAAAAAAGAGAGAAGTGTAGATAAATTTTTCCCCAAATTAATGGTAAAATCAAGGTTGAAAGTGAAAGCAGAGTATAAATGTTCATTACATAATTAATGTGTATATTTAGCCTTTCATGCAAAATTTGCAATGCTCTTGTCATGAAATTACTCTAGGTGGGAATTGTATTGTATGTGGTAGAAGAGAGAGTTGTTTAAAGAGATCTATTATCTACATATTGTTGAAATGCTGGCTTCATTATGAAGCCAATGGAGCTTGCATTTTACACGATTATCCTCCGTCTCCTCCCCGGTGAGTGATTAATCACACCACTTCCCACTTCAGTTTCAGAGGGCTCTGCGACTATAAACCTCCTTCCCTCTCAAAACAGTGAAAGATAAGAGACAATCCTTTGTACTTGCTTACAAACTAAATGCCAAGATAAAAATATTTCAATCTATTTGCATTTCTAATTTTTTTTAAACACCATCATCTTTTCCTCTATGACCACCATCACCTATATCTGACGTTTTGGGACACATCTCAGTAGATCTCATTTTATCGCTACCTCCAGGTAATACATAATATTACCAAAAGTATTTTTTAAAGATTTATTGGAATGACTTCCAGTGGGTTCTCAGATCAAACATAATCCTTAACAAAATCTAAAAGCCTAGGTCTGCCACCTCAGGTCTGTCCAGCTTGTGATGAGCCTTTTGGCCCTTGCTTTCTTCACACCAGCTTCTTAGGACTTCTCCTGTTCCTTGGGTGCGGAGCTATTTTTGGCCTCAAGGTTATTGTCTGTGTTCAGTTTGGCAGCCCTTCGAGGCACCCGCTTCTATTCCTGATCACTTCCTACTCATTCAGAGTCAGGTTCCTCTGATATATTAGCTCTTTCTTTTAGACAATATATATAAATACCCAAATTAAAAAATGTTTGAATAATATCTACCATATCTTCTATAATATAAACCCCATAAAGGCAGGAACCATGTTGGTCCTACACAATCCCCTATATTCAGGGCTTCGCTTGGTGGCTCATAAGGAGTAACAACTAATATTTGTTCAATATGGAAATGATCAAATAAAGGAAAGAATGAACAAAGAATTAAAATGATCATCTTCCTATGAATAGAAGAAATGAAATTGTCTTCCTATTAATAGAAATATTGCTTTTTCTTAGTGCCTCTATCTTCTTATGTCCAAGTGAAGTAGGGGCTGGCTGCAAGAAGTAGTCCATGTCAGATTAAAGGCGGTGATAAATGCTTACTGAAAAAGAAATGAACAGGTGCAAGCATGCAGATGTAGTTGTCTTCTCCCATTTGGTCCTTAAGGTTAATATGAGTGTAGAGGATAAAGCCAAACATGGCTTTGACCCCAGATTTTGGTGAGGACTTTCAAAAAGTCAGGCTATACACAAAAGGAACTCCTTTCATTTAGGTTAAAATTAAAGTGGGCCAAAAGCTATGATTTCCCTTCTCCTACCAATTCCTTTTGATCCTGAATTTTATTATGCCAGTGCCAGAAAAGACCAATCAAGAGCATTCAAGCATCGAGAGGCGAACAGAGGAGCCAAAGGCATAGGAGTTTGAGAGCATTTGCCAAAAAACCTAGATGAAGGCAAGGGGCTGGAAGAGAACCTTCTGGTTGG
The DNA here is from genome assembly GCF_053574225.1 of Canis aureus. Classification (NCBI taxonomy): domain Eukaryota; kingdom Metazoa; phylum Chordata; class Mammalia; order Carnivora; family Canidae; genus Canis; species Canis aureus. Next base: position 66,049,788 of record NC_135611.1, on the reverse strand, counting down.
TAATTGAACCTTGAGAATCCATTGCTCTAGTCCTCTGGTGACTTTAGAAAACTTTAGAGGTCTAGTTAATATCCAATTTCATAGGACTCTCTGAAAGTGTGAATGACTGTTTTTAATTATTCATAATATATGAAAGAATAAGAACACTCCACATACTTTTAAATTCTATATGACTATAAATTCTCTTTTTTTTCTATATTATAAGAATTCAAGTTTCCTTCATTCAATGAATAGATAATGAATTCCCCTTTTGTCCTAAACTTTGCTGTGGCTGCTGGCCATCCCAGCTGTAACTGAGACAGTGTCCAGCTCTTATGCCGGAATGCAGCTTACCTTTTAGGGATGGAGACAGAGAGCAAACAACTATCAGGAAGTAACAAGAACTAAGGGAAAATAAAGGTGTATTTAAAATGGTAAAACATAACTGGAGGTAACTGTGTATAGGGTTCTAATCAAAGGATTCATAAAAGACTTCTCTGAAAAATGATGTTTAGGGCAGAGACATGAATGAAATGGGGAAGCAAGCTGGGTGAGAACTTGGAGCAATGGCCTTCCAGGGAGAGGGAAGTGGGAGGACCTGGCCCTGGTGCAAGAGCCTAGTGTATTCAAGGAATGGCGAGGAGGTCAGCATAGGTGAAGGGGAGCAAGGGGTAATATGTAGGAGATGACACTGAGGAGTTCATCAGAGGATCGCACCCAACTCTATATGCTTACAGATTTCATCTCGGTGTGCTCCCAAGTCATTGGACAATTTATACAAAGGAAGTCACATGAATTGACTTATATTTTTTGAGGTTTTCTCTGGCCCCAGAGAGAAGAAATGTACTAAGAGGGAGTAAAAGCAGGAACAGAGCTCAGTTACGAGACTATTGCAGAGAAATCAAGAACATCTGCGCTTGGTTTCTGGCCTGAGCACCTGGTGAATGGTGTTGCTTCGTACAGAGTTAGAAACATTGACATTGGTCTGAGTAGGAAACAGAGGACTCTATTTTGAATGTTAACTTTGAGACACCTGTTAGACAAGAGGACACACCTAGTAGGTCATTGATTAGGTGGGTAAAGATTCAGGAAGAAATCAGAAAAGAGGATATAAATTTAGGAATCATTAGCATATAGTTGGAATTTAAAACCATAAATCTGGATGAGATCCCTTAGGAAATGACTATAAAGAAAACTTAGTTTTTTTAAGGAGTGGGCTATGGATATTCCAATACCAAACGTGCAAGGTGTACAGCCCCTGAGGCTAAGAAAAGGTAAGATATCAAAAAGGACAGATCAACCACGTAAATCCACTATGTTAAATGTTATGAAGAAGTCAAGGAAGAAAAGACTGAACATTGACAATTGGATGTGATAAACTGGAAGCTGATGAACTTAACAAGATTGACGGGTAATGAGAGGGGTGTGAATATGTCCTGCGTTAGCTCCTCAGGCAATTTTGAGGTGCTTTCTATAAGGCTCTTCAATGGATTCTCAGGAGATGGAGTCACAGAGGTGATCAGCTAATTAACAAGCCAGATATTGCCTTTCCCTCCTGCTCTGTTTCACTCTTATGGGCCCTCTGGCTCCTATGCCTTACGTCATTTGCCAAGTAAGCTACCTAAGCAAAAGCCCTTGTCTCGGGCTCTGCTTCCCAGAGAACCCACATTAAATCACTGTGCTATTGTGATTTATAATAATATATATTTTCATTTTTATCCAAGGTTTTTGATTCAAAGCTCCCCAAATCCTTGAAATTTCCTAAGAACAATGGGGATATCTTTTGTCGAAATATGTAGTCTTTTGTCCTCAGTTACCAAAATCCTGTGTTGGATCCAGAGTTAGAAAGGTCGAAAGAGTATCTTGTTATTCATAGCAAGCCTCTTTCAATCACACTTGAGTTTATGTTGATGAGGTGACTTTTAGAAAGCCACTAGGTAACCTAAGGATGGGGGCTCATTGCCAGGGGAACTATCTGATTAGAGGGTTCAAACTTTTGGCTCTATCTCCCCCCCCCCAACTTCTGGGACAAGTAGAGGAGCAAAAGATTGGGTTCAAGTACCAATGGCCAATGATATCAATCAACTGTGCTCATATAATGAAGCATTCATTAAAAGTCCTAAACCACAGGGTTCAGAGGCCTTCCGGGTTGGTGAACCAGAACACATCCACGTGCCAGAAAGATGACACACTCCATATTCCAGAGGGACAGATGCTCCCTGTGTTCAAGACTCCTTTCCTTATGTATCTCCTCATCTGGCTCTTCATTCATACCCTTTAATATCTTTTGTAATAAACTGATAACCTAGTAAGTAAACTGGTCTGGTTGAGGGACTCTAGCGAATTATGTAAACTTGAGGAGGGTGTCAAGGGAGACTGATGTATAGCCAACCAGAGGCACAGGCGACTACCCGGACTTGCAACTGGAATCCGAAACGGAGGCAGTCTTGTAGGACTGAGCCCTTAACCTGTGGGTCTGACGCTATCCCCAGGAAGGCAGTGTCAGAAGTGGGTTAGTTTTGTAGGTCACCCAGTCAGTGTCCATCTAGAAGTGGAGAGTTTCTTGTCAGCCTTGGAAAACACACATCAGAAAGATACACTAACTTGTTTCCTCCAGGATACACAATGTCTTATACTTAAGTTTACCATCTCTTTTTTTTGTGTGTGGATACTATTCTGACCAACTACATGGCTTTGGGGAATGCTGGCCAGGTTCGGGGACACAGATTCCAGCCATATTCATACAGAGTTCTTCTCTGGGGTATGTTGACAGGTCCTTCGAGGGAATAGTTACTTATCCTTTTTACTTAGGCATGAGTTAACCAAGCAAGCCGATCAAGCCAGGAAATGAAGGATTGAAAAATCAAAATTACAAAATAAGCCAGCACATCCCATTCCACCAGCGTGATAGATAACTATGCAAAGGCTAAGAAAGGAGGGAAATGTGTCGTAGATGCCTGAATCCTCTTTCAGCTCCCCTCCCCGGAGCCTATCTTTCTCTCTCCCTGGGACAGCCTTCTGCTGTTCTTGGCCTTCTTCTCTCAACCAGCTCCAGAGAGCAGTTCACCAGAGAGTAGGAGAAGTGCTTCTTGGCTAACAACCCCTTCAGGTGGTTGGCCTCCAACCTGGACTATTGGGAAGGGCTCCTAGGAATGATCCTCCTGATTATTTTCCCAAGCAGCTGGTCTCTTCCCATTACCCATCTGGGGGGAGTTGAGAGGAAGCAGTCAGAACAAAGAGGAACACCACAGAACACTGTCAGGTGGAAGATCAGCAGATCCCACTGTCAAGTGAGTATAATCCCTCTCCAGGGCTCCGCCGCCGACTCCTTCCATCCCTTGGATCTGCCCACCAAGGGCCAAACTGTCTCCTTGGCCAGCCGGCATGCTTCATGATTCTTGGAAATGCATCTGTATCTTTCATAAAACATTACAGGGAACATCCAGAACATTCATAACATGTTCATAAATATAAATCTTTAAATAAAATGATTTTTTCCCTTGGATGAAATGAACTTGTTAAAAAAAAAAAGAAGCGTTTGGCATTCCTCAAACAGCTTTGGATCATGTGCTGTTTAAGTAACTGTCAGTTCACTGCTGGGTTCATTGACACTTGGTTCTTTAATGGTGCTTATAGTGAATAATGCTGTCTGCACAGAAAGGGTAAAGAAAACAGTCATACGAAATTCAAACCGTTGTCTGGTGGATGGTGAGAATAAATATTACTGATATGCTTATTAAAGTCAAAGCCTGAATTCTCTTCACATGCAATCAACAAGAAGTCGAAATAATTATTTTACCCAAATACTGTGTGTATAGGTTCAGTCTATTTTCATAAAAGAAAAAAAATTCAACAGATGGCTAGAAAGAGTAGTTTAAGACATCAAAAACAGCTGAATAAACTTTCAGTTTCAGTCTGGGGTTAAAGAGAGAGGAATGGAGAGAGAGAGAGAAAGGAAGAGAGAGAGACCAGAGAAATAAGCTTATATTTTAACATTCTAGCCCATTATATACTTATATGAGTTGAGAGTTCATTGAGTTATGTTACAAAATACATTTTAACATATATTCACTGGTTTTTAAATGAGGAAATATAATTCAAAGGCATGATACAAATCATAATTAAAAATCATACATATAATATGTGATATACAATCACATACCCAATATGATAATAAGCATAATTAAATAAAAATTACATTTTGATTTTTAACAATTATTTTGGTTTGCAAATAAATTTAACCACATGTTAGACAAATAATGTTGCTTTGTTAGCTTCGCCATAGGGGAGAGCAAACAATATCCAAGGAACAATAGTTCTCTATTAAAAATTGAAGAAGAGGCACCTGGGTAGCTCAGTGGTTGAGCATTTGCCTTAGGCTCAGGGCGTGATCCCTGAGCCCTGAGTCCCACGTCGGGCTCCCTGCATGGAACCTGCTTCTCCCTCGGCCTGCGTCTCTGCCTCTCTCTGTGTGTCTCTCATGAATAAATAAGTAAAGTCTTTAAAAAATAAAATAATTAAAAATAAAAATTGAAGGAGGAGGGGGAGAAGAAGGAGAAAAGTAGTTCTCTATTGAATTATGACATCAATCTGGATTTGTTAAAAATCATATGGAGAATCTGACCAGAACGAAATTTTCCTGGACAGACCTTGAAACAGATAGAACAGCACAAATGTCCTATATGGCACATAGATGTGGGTTTCAAGAGCCCTAAATCTCATCCTTGTTCAAAAATCAGCTTAGTTTTGTGACTCTGGACAAAATTGCTTAACTTTTCCAGGTCTTGGTTTCATCAACTCTAAAATGAATAGATCTTAACCACAAAATATCTGTTTCCTTCAGCTCTAACATTTAATGATTCTAACAGAAAGAGTTAGCCTTATCCATATCATGTGTTGAAGCTTAAGTGGAACAAAAACTTGTCCTCTCCCCGACCCTTTTCTTCCCATTCCTCTTCCTCTATCCCAAAAGTCTTTCCTACCACATGATTGTTGTAGGAAACAATAGTGGAAAGGGGCTGATGAGTGGCTCTGGACACTTTATTTGAAATTCATTTGAACTACCAGAGTCATGGCGGAAACACTGACTTAGTGAGAGGCCTGTGTCCCCAGCAGGCTCCATCCTGTGGCTTGCTACCTGGAGTCAGAACTGTGACAGGGGTCAGAGTTTGAACCTGGAGCATGAAAGCCTCTAGCACCAACAAGGAGAGAGGAAACTGAATGGACACATCACCATTTTTCTGTTTGTTGCAACCACCGTGACTAATTATTAGATATTTTAGCTAAAATGAATATATTTTGAAAGGGACACCAACACCCAGTCCTGCTTTTATTTTACCAAATGTTTATCAGACATTTTGTCCATTGTTAAGGAAAAATAAAAATATCTCAGAGTTAAGATCTTCCTTACTGCTCTGTCATTCACAGGAAGTTCTAGCACCTTCTATGGGAGTAGTCTGGCTATAATAGCTATTTGTATTACAAATGTATTGCTTGGTTTGTGCAACCTACAATCCATTGTTATTATTTATATTCATCAATATTTATATTTGGAAAACATAATAATTTTCCAAGCATTGCAGTTGCTCATTTCACATCAAATACCTCTGACCCCTAATTATTATATTGTTGAAGTACATTGGTTCAATTTGACATTAATCATCCTCTCAACCAGGATGTTTACTATCCAATGTCTTGTTCTAGTCCATGGGTCCGCAAAACGAATTTTGTTGATATATTATAGAGACCAGCTAGCTATCCAAGTTCTTATACCTTCTCATTCAAAAATAATGTTACCTTATGGGTTTTTTTTTAAGATTTTATTTATTTATTAGAGACACAGAGAGAGAGAGACAGAGGCAGAGACACAGACAGAGGGAGAAACAGGTTCCAAGTGGGGAGCCCGACACGGGACTTGATCCCGGGTCTCCAGGATCAAGCCCTGGGCTAAAGGCAGTGCTAAACTGCTGAGCCACAGGGCTGCCCACCTTACGGTTTTAAGCACTGTTTCAGCCCTAAATTCTTAGATGAATGCTATGTATTTTTTTTTTTTTTGCTACAGTACAAAACTTTTTTTTTTTTTTTTTTTTGTCTACCAGACAAAAATGTCTCTACACTCATGTAAAATTCGGCTTCTTCTTAATAAATCCCATACACAAAAATTTAGATTTACATAAAAAAAGACAAATCCGAAAGTATTTGGGCATGTCACAAAAGAAGTATTTCGTTTAAAATAGAATTTCCTAAAATTAGCTTTCAAATAGCAATCTGTTACTCAATTTATAGTAAGCTGCTTTAATACTTTTCCAAAATCCATTTACTGCATAAAATAAGATGATCTCCTTCTACTTTGACATACCATTATTTCTAAGCTTAAGTATCACTGACAGTAAATAAAATCATTTTAGCCAGATAATAGTCAAAAAACTACAAGTAATCCTTGTTATTGAATAATATGGCCAGCGGGGGTGCGGCAATCACAGGATGGTCCAAAGGAGAGGAATAAAAAAAATGTACCAATTCCTTTCTAACTTAGCATATTTATCCCACCAAATCTGTTTAATTAGCACATCTCTTGGCAGTTTGCTATCTTGTATGAACATTTGTTAATTTTTACTGGATTCCATATGTAAAATTCCAAGCGATAGATTAAATGTGCTAATTGTATGAAAATGTATCTGCTAAGTCTAGCTTTCTCTTTACTTTCTCCACTCCTTACTTTTCCTTAGAAATAGGTTAGAAAAAAGTTTTTTTTCTACAAACCATTTTGGAAACAGAATTCATCTCACTGTGTGTGACTTTGGGGAAGGACCTGGTCCCATAGCATTTGTCTTCTTGCTCCTTCTGTTGTATTTTGAGTAAACAAGAAACAGTAAGCTGGGAGCTACGTGTTAAGATAGATTCAGTTCCCCAGGAAAGTGATGGGAAAAAGAGACAATCCTCATGTGGTTTAAATATGCTTAAACTTGAAAATGGGTTTGTCTTATTATTTTCCTCCTTCTGCTGCACCCTCCATAGCCTTCCGCTGGGCCTTCGGGGAGGCTTGTGTAGGGCCACATATAGCCCTAAACCCTCTGCCTGGACCCAGGGATCCTTCTCCCCTTAGCAGCTCTCTCTAAGGCCTGCCAGAGATCCAGGGCAGGCGTCCCCATTGACCCAGTGGCACAGCCAGCCCCGGCCACGTGCAACTGAAAAATTTGCTAATTTAAAAGATAACCCTCAATTCTGGATCTTCATGCCGGCACCTCTTGTTTCCTGTTTTTCCAGACGAACCGGGAAAGATATACACAATATTACCAGGCCAAACCATTATGGAGGTTGCAAAGTTTTATTTCCTGTGAAGAACTAAGGTTTAATTAGCTAAAAAGGAAGTGAACAGAAGAACGATAAGTAAATATTGGTCTCTGTCTCTCTAGTGAGATTATCCTCAGTACCTCTGAACTTTATTATCCAAACAATGAGGGGATGGCGTGACTTGGAACCTCCGATAATCTCATTCTCATTATTGCTCATGTCAATCTGTGAAGAGGCTGTCGGCTATTGCAGTGGCTTTGGACGAAGGAGGAGCAAGCCTCAAAAGGTTTGTGATTTGGAGGAAGTTCAGATATGCTTCCAGAATTTGGCTGCTTGTCCAAAGCTTATCCGAACTATCTGAACCTTTTAAGTCTTCAGAATTGGCCTGGATATTTCTGGCTCTTTCTCACTGGGCCTGGCTTGGAACTACATAAGGGTGGGCTTCTTATAAAGATTTTTGGCACCTCTGGCTCTGATGCTGCTTACAAACTACAAACAAGAAATTAACTACGAAAAAAGTGCATTTTAATTGTTTTAGAGCTTTAATAGAAGTTTGGGTTTTTATAAAAACTTTCCTAAATACTAATATGCTTTGCTGGACCTTTTGTGATAATTGGACCATATGAACTAGAGTGGCCGCTCGTCTAAGTTTTGTTAAGGATTGAGGGGTTTCCTTAGAAGTGGGACTTTAGTTCCAAAGTGGGAAATGTACCAGGCAAACTAAAACAAGCGGTCACCCTAATACGAACGTTTCAAGAGCAGACCGAGCTGTGGTGACAGTAGAATGTAATGAATAACCTATCTGTTAATTGGCTTCTAGCTTATACATTTATTGGTGCTGTTTTATAACTAGAGTTTTGACCTTAGCCAAAGACTTTAAAAGATAATACTTTTTCTTTTTCTACTGCTTTTGTGGTCTGAAATGCAACCCCATTTGATTTACTAGTGGCTGTAATACAGGCATATTCTTACGTACAAACAAATAACGATGCTCGGGAAACAAGAATAAATATAATTTTTGGATTTTTATTCTATGTCATGACCATGATCTAAAATGCCATCTTAATAAAATTAAAAAAGCAAAAGCGAAATTACGTTGAAATAATTACTCCACTGAATGTTTTAAGATAGTTTCAGGGATTAAGATGCAGTCTAGCAAAAAATAATGATCCCCAGAATTATAAACTAGAGATCACTACCACTGAACTTTCAAGTTGCTCCAGAGTAATGCTTTAATATTTTCTTTTTTTTATAAATTTATTTTTTATTGGTGTTCAATTTGCCAACATCTAGCATAACACCCAGTGCTCATCCCGTCAAGTGCCCCCCTCAGAGCCCGCCACCCAGTCACCCTCATCCCCCGCCCACCTCCCCTTCCACCACCCCTAGTTCGTTTCCCAGAGTTAGGAGTCTTCATGTTCTGTCTCCCTTTCTGATATTTCCCACTCATTTTTTCTCCTTTCCCCTTTATTCCCTTTCACTATTTTTTATATTTCCCAAATGAATGAGACCATATAATGTTTGTGCTTCTCCGATTGACTTTTTTCACTCAGCATAATACTCTCCAGTTCCATCCATGTCGAAGCAAATGGTGGGTATTTGTCATTTCTAATGGCTGAGTAATATTCCATTGTATACATAAAGAAGATGTGGTTTATGTATACTTTAATATTTTCTTAGAACATGCACATTTGTAGATTACATGCTTCATTATTATATTTCTTGGTCCTTATAGACTAGAACCATGGAAGTTCCTTTAAATTATTTACAGTGAATGCCCTACTTTTCTACCCCCTTCATCCATCTCATTTCTTCTGAAAACACTTCAACTTTCTTCAACTTTCTTTCCCCAGTTCTAAGGGCTCTTGAGACCATGGTGGTATAATTTATTGTCCTCATCAATACACTTCTGAAAGTGAAAAGGATGCTATTAATAATTAAACTCAGATAACCAGCGTAAATCTGAGACTGTCCAGAGCATACGCTACAGATAGTCACGCTCTAAATCTATAAAATGTGCAGATGACAGTTTTAGAATTTAGTTCTGAGTTCTCCATGCATACATTTATGTAATCACTTGTGCTCTCATCTCTCTTCACACACAAATACAATTTCTTCTTCCTTTCCAAAGTATCTCCTAAATTTCTTTTGATTCCACAGCTTCTCCATGAGCCAGTGTTCGCGGGGAGCCGGTCTGTTCTGCTTCTGCAATAATCACTGGTCTCTGCTCACTTGCTTTCCCTTCACCCTTCCTCTCCCTACCAGCTTCCTTGCCTTCTCTATGTGTTACTTTTTTAAGCTCCAGAATGTGGGTGTGTTTATATTACAGTGAAGAAATTGGTTTTTTTTTTCCATAATAATATTTCCCCTTTAATATTCTCTGGATTTTCTGGTCTTTAAATACTTGACTTCTTCATTTAACGTCTTGTCAGTAATGTTACTCCCCTCTCATGTTCATACTTCTCTGTAAGGAAATTAGAATGAACTTGACAGTTTTCAAACAGTCTTCCTCTCACCTCTCAGTGTGAGAATTACAACCTGGAGACTTGTGAGTCCCAGAGTAGACATGGCTCTTTTCTCCCTGGGGGCCCTGTAACTCCGCGTAACCACAAGTGTGCTGGGCCACCCAATTTGCAGACTTCCCTTATTTGGTACATAAACGAGACCTCTTAAAGGAGCTCCATGATCTAGCAAGGAAAACTAAAACAAAACAAAACAAAACAAAAAACAACAAAAGCCTCAAAATCAACCTACAATAAAATGAAAAGCAAAAAATCATCAATATAAAAAAAAAAATCATATAGTCACTCCAAAATTTTTTTTCAAGTAATAACTAATCAGTAGGGGCAGGGATTTCCTTTTAATTTCCATATAGTGATTTAGTTCCATGATGACTTTTGAGGCATATCATGATTATATTTTTACTAGTGTTTAATGTATTATTAAGAATCTATCTTTTTTCCTCTCCTTTCCCCCTTCTTCTCTCTTTATCTCCCCTCTCTCTCACACACGGTACCCCTAAACACATAATGAATAAAACATAATATGATAAGTCAGATTTTGAGGCTCTTGTCTCAGTTCTCCCTTTAAAAGATTTGACTTTTTTTCAATATATGCCTCCTCCATGGAGATGACAATCAGGCTATCATCTGTTTTTTATCCCCAACAATATCCATGTATAGTGGTATCTCATACCACCCATCCCTCAGCTTGTGGAAGTTCTGAGATGAAAATGCAGTTGCTTCTCCATTTTTTTCCACTGCTGGCTTACAACATCATTTTCTAAAATCTGCCAAGTCTGTTACCACTCTGCCATCTGCTTCCTAAATGTTGTTTCCCCCGGTTCCTCCATTCTTTGTCTTTGTCTACCTTTTTGCAGTCTTGGGAGTGGGTTTTCTGGTCCAGTCAATTCACCATCTTTAACTCAAACTTTCAGTTTAATCTTTCTGGATTTTAATTTTTTTAATCTCTAAATTAAAAAAAAATAGGACAGATATTTTTATGAGCACTTCCAAATATTCTGAGGCTATAAATTCTAAATAACTTGGTGCATATTAAAAAAAAACTAAATTTACCTCAAAATTAATGTTTACCTCTCTGGACCCTACATCACACTGCCTATGGATGGAAGCTTTAGCCTATGATTTAAAGCCTTGTGTAACCTGAGTCAATCTCCCTTTGAAAACAACAAGAAAGAAAGAAAGAAAGAAAGAAAGAAAGAAAGAAAGAAAGAAAGAAAGAAAGAAAGAAAGCCCATTACTTTCCATTGCTTGTAACATCAATCTCCAGAAGGCAACGTAGTTTCTTGATCAGCTACTTAGGGTCATAACACTGCTGGATCCCTAAAGCCTAGCTTAGTTCCTGGTCCTTACATATGTGTTGAATGCAGTAATGGATGAGAGAGGCTGTTGTTTAGGGTCATGGGTTTCAGGAGATAGAGGACATGATCTGAAAATAAGTATTTATTTCACCAACCTGAAAAAATTAGTGTATCTCCCAAAGAAATTATCTACTTACCAGTTCACAGAGTACAAGGACCTGAAAAAGTATGTCTTAGGTTAATGACCTCATATTTTCAGTTTTCATTTCTCCAGACTAGTAAAGTAGGGAAGAAAGGGTCAAATACATTTGATTGAGTCATGACTATCCACTGTTTCTATAGCCCCACTGTGTTGTGTCATCACACAGAAGGTAAGAGAAGTGAGGACTCTTGTCCTTACTATGTATAGTCGGCATCCCTATGACCCCGCCTCAGATCACTTTCCCTCTATACTCCCAGGGGGCCTGAAAAAAGTCAAGGTTCAGAGGAAAGATGAACTAGATTTGCTATCACATGGGACCTTACCTGTATCTCACCTGCACAACTCAATGTCTTCCACTTTGAGCATGACTTGGTCATGTCCAAATGTGGCATTTTTGTGTGCCTATCCAGAGGACGAGAAGCTCTGGGTATCCCTACTTGTAGGTACCATTTGACCTGAGGGAGAGATGGTCATGACCAAAGTGTGTGAGGATGGACTTATTTTACATGGCCTGTTGTCAAGTAAATTCAGCTAAACCTATTGTTGCATTTAGAGCCATTCTTTGCTTAGCTATGCTAAGCAGACCTGGAACACCCTCAACCATGGAGAAAAGCTGCCTTTCTGGCACTGGGAAAAATGGTGAAGTATATCAGGTGAGCTTTCTAACCCTTAATTGATAATGGCAACAGGTCCTGCCAATCATTCAGGAACCCCTCATCTCCATCTCAAGTAACCTTGTGGATGAGAGCTGGCACGGCCCCTTGCCTTTCAAACATTTCAGATACTGTTTCTTGCTTTTTGGCACAAACTCTCACAAATTCTGGAAGAAGACCAAGATATATCATGTTGTTGCTTTTTCCATCTTGACTTTGCTTTGCTTTAGACAAAACTCTGCTTGATCTGCTAAGAGTGGAAGGGAAAATCCCTGCCCCCCCCCACCTTCTTCTCATTTCCCCTTCTCATTGAGGGCTCAAGGTGATGTCAAGAATGCTATTAAGTGGCACCTTTTGAGATGGCATGCTGGACACATGGTAGTCAGATCCATTTCACATGCACCTCAGTTAATGGGCTTTTTATGGTACACTTGCGCACATAGAGTTTATAGCTCATTTCCTAAATTACCTTTCGGAGGAGGGGAAAATCTCCCAAGACAGCATGATGTCCTATTGTGTTTAGGCAGGGATATTACTTAGAAAATATAGCATACAGTTCATTTGATACTATTACTTAAGGTATCCAAACTGAACCACCATACATTAATCCACAATTTCACACTGAGTAAAAATTCTCCAAGAGAACATTGGCATAGGCAACCCTCCCAGGTGATTTCTTGTCACCCATATGAACCTGCTGTCACCCACTAAGTCACACAAGAAACCTTAGAACAAACTTAACACGGCCACAGTAACCTCCCTGATGACCCCAAATAGGCAATTGTTTACTTTAAGTGATTTCATTTGCCTTTCCTGGGTGATCTGATATGCTGTTGATCCTAAGGCCAGATCAAGTTGCAGTTCTTTCCCCTCATATGATTCCATTACTCAAGGAAATAAAGATCTACCTCCTTGAACCCTCATTCCCCAGGAAAATATTTTATTAATAGTACAGGGGCAGATAAAGGAAATGACTGATACCTCCATACCCACCTTTGTAAGATCAGAAGTAGCTAAATGCTTCCCAAAGCACAGTGCTAGGGCTTGTTCTCTGATGCTGAATGACTGAATTTAACTCCAGTTTTCCCCTATTTTCCTTACTCACTGCAGAGGACCCTATCGTTTTAACACCAGTGTTTACCAATACTTTACATTTAGGCAGTACTATTATTTACAATTACTATTGTTGTAGGAATAAACAGATGTAGCAAGTAGGCCTTTCCTAAAAGCATAGAGTGAAGGATCTGTAAGTGATGAAGTGAGTTAAGTAGTGAGATTACCAGAAAAAAAGAAAAGAATTGGAAAAATCCCAAGTGAGAGAAAATAGTGAGAAGAAGAGGAGAAGAGAACTAGGCTAAGGACTGACGATATGTTTGTTGTATTTTGAAATGAAAGAAGCAATTTGCCTAGAAACCCTGTACTCGATAAGAAATTCAGGTTTGCAACAGAAGGGTTGACTGCCTAATATTTGGACTCCACAGGCCTTTTTAATCATTAAGAATAATTAAATATCGACCTAAAAGGATTGTACATATTTCTAATTGCTTTCCTAATGTGTTGAACTTTAGATTAATAGAACAGAATTTCAGATGAAAAATAGTCTTGTACAAGTCTATCCATTCAGCTCTATCAGACAAGGATTTACATAAAAAAACAAAAAGGAGGGATGCCTGGGTGGCTCAGTTGGTTAAGTGTCTGACTCCTGATTTGGGCTTAGGTCATGGTTTCAGGGTCCTGGGATCAAGCCCCACTTTGGGCTCCCTGCTGGGCATGGAGACTACTTAAGTTTCTCTCTCTCTCTCTCCCATGGCTTTCCCCCTCTCTAAAAAAATTAATTTAAAACAATGAATAGAGGTGGAAAATCCTAAAAAAAAAATTTGACTAGAGTCTTGAATTTTGAAAGAAATATTATAGTCATAAATACCATTGAGAGGTGGGTTGACCAGCTGTTCTCTGTCTCCACTGAGGGAGTATAAGGGAAAAAAATGACTGAATGCCCTAAGGAGATGATTTAAATTAAATAGATGGGAGATTTATCCTGCAGCAAGGGCTGTGAAAAACCAGAATAAGATAACTTGGTAGGCCTTAATTGCCCCTCTGGTGATCTCGAAAATTGAGTTTAACCTTTCTTGATTTGCATTTGTCTGGGAGGGTTAAGGCATAACAGGGGATAATCTATCTAACTTCCTGAGCTTTTTCAGTAAGAGGACTTAAAAATTGTTTTATATACCAGGGGCCTACTTAGTGGGAATATTTATCTTTTCCTCTTTTGTATTGATATGTTTTATGGCCTAGGCTAGGGGACTAAGCCTCCTCCTTCTTTTAGGTTGTGTCATTGGCCTTCAATGACTCACCTGGACAGGTTCTTTTTTTTTTTTTAAGATTTTATTTATTTATTCATGACAGAGAGAGAGAGAGAGAGGCAGAGACACAGACCGAGGGAGAATCAGGCCCCAAGCAGGGAACCCGACGTGGGACTCGATCCCAGGTCTCCAGGATCACACTCTGGGCCGAAGGCAGTGCTAAACCGCTGGGCCACTGGGGCTGCCCACCTGGACAGGTTCTGAGGCAGAATTCTTCAAATGGTATTCAGGGCAGTTTCTGCAGCTCAGAGGGAAGTTTTTACTGAACTTTTTCTCCTTTCACTGTAACTGCTCTCTGGCCGTTGTCATCCCTCCTGGTGTCTGTGTCTGTGAGATCAGTGAATGAATAGTGCTCTCTGAATTTTTTAGCAGAACTTTCCAATTTTATTTTATTTGGTTCTAATTTTAAAAAACTGAAAATGATTACCAGCAAGATAATGATTTTGATTTTTCAGTGAGACATAGCCTGAATATTCCGTCTACAACATGTGCAAATTGTAACAACTGTTGTAATGGCTGTTAAATGTAAAGTTCCTGGTTTACCAACCCCCCTAGGCAAAACCCATTATTTCATAGAAGAATAAAAACCATCCTTCTAGTTGCTGCAAATGCTTGCAAACCTCATTTACTATTCCCTCATCAGATTTTCTCACATTCCTCACTAACTTCTCTCTGTCCTAACCTCAGATTTTCTAATTTTTTTGTCTCAAGTAGAAAATATGATTTAAAAAAAGTCAACAGTCAACACGACTGATTTGGCTGAAAAGAATATCTTGATTCTAAAAGAAAAATTTTAATGGAAAGCCATCAACCAAAATATGTGAGATAAATTAATATCACTTTAATATTCTGTGGATTGATGATTTCCACTATAATAAGGAGTTTATTAAAAGCACTGATTCTAGGGTCCCTTCATTGGGAGATCTTCATTCCAGAGGTCTGGGAGAGAGGCCCTTACCCTGCAGGTTTGGAAATTGCAATGCTTCCTTAAATCAGGGATACACTGTAAACTTTAAGATCCTGAAATCAGTAATTAGCAACAAGACAGAAAATACAATTAAGATAAAATATTTTAAAAATTGTTCTTAAATTATCATCGTCCTCTAGTATCCTTCCTTCTGACCTTCTGACCTTCCTTGTACTTTTGAAGTCATAAATTAGATGCCGATAAAGTGGGAGAGACCTTTTTTTTTTTTACTATGGGATCAGCCCGCAGACCAGTCAACAATCAATTGACCTGTTTTCCTTCTTTTCCTGTTTGCATTCCAGTCATGTTCATGTGATTAAGTACAATTTGAACTCTGGCTGGGAAGTAGGGTGATGACAAGACATAAGGAGAAATAAGTCACCTCAACACAGAGCCTGGTATAGAACATAGAAGGGCAGATGTTTCCTTTCTTGTTTGTGCTAAAGGAAAGCATTAACTTCTGATTCCTTTAAGTAAAATGCAGACTCAACCGCCTTTGATCATCGTGTTAATTCATGTAGTATGAAAGTTCATATTTTGCTGATTTTCCATTAAAGAATTTCTGGTTTTCTTTTCAGGAGATTCTAGAATTGTGCTGACTCTTAATTATGGGCACTTACATAAGAGATACAATGGCTCCTAAAACAATGGTAAGATGTGATAAAGAAGACAGACCTGGGACATGACCAGTGATGTTATCTAATAGCAAACAGAGTCCTAGAACTCTCCCAGCTCAGAGACTGGCTATGGATGCAGGCTGATAACCCTTCGCAATGGACCTTGGGCAAGATTACAGATGAGGGGGAGCAATAGGCAACCAAGATCCCATTATGATAGGCAGCAAGGCCATGATCCCGGGTATGGGGTTCAGGAGTGAGTCTCTCTGGATTCTGGGTATGACTGGCAGACAGAGAGCCCAGCGATCAACATGAAGACTGCTGAATACCAAACTTCAACAGAATAGAGAAAATGTGAGTAGGGAGGGTTATTTTGTTCCAGAGAATGAGACTGAGAATGAAGAGTAGGATATTCTCTTAGTGGAAAAGTCAGTGAGCCAAACTGGGAAAGACAGAGGCTGTGGAATGAGTCAAGTGCTGACGAGACAAGATGCCAAGTGTATCAAAGCAGTCTATAGAACACTATGCCAACGGTATTTCTATCCCTGTTTGGAACAGAAGTATTTTTAAATGTTAAGAAAGTATATTAAATTCAGTTTGAAATTTTAAGAAGAGGGACTAACTCAGAGCAGGCTGAACCAAAATTTAAAAAAAAAAATTATCTCCATTTCATCATTTAGAGCTAACATGGAAAATTACATTTCCACTGATAAATTCATATATACCCCTAACAATCTCTTTTTAACCAAAACTATACACATCCTCCACCCAAAATAGCCTGCCAAGTTTATATAAGATAAAGTCCAGACTCCTCAGTTGGCATCCAGATATCTAGATTATGATTCCAACCTCTTTTCTTGTTCCATCCTTCCATGAGCCCTCTGCTCTGGCTACCCACGTCCATTCTTCATTTCCTGAACAAATTTCACAACTTCACAGCTTTGCTTCAGCTCTTCCATTAACTAGAAATATCCTGTTTTCTCTGTTTAAGCACATTTTATGCAACTCAAGTAACAATTGCCTTCCATGATTACCAATCAACGATGACTGCCTTTTTCTTCTGTGTACCTTGATTTGTTCACTTAATTGTGTCTTGGAATTAATTTGTCTCTCTCTTTTTCTTAGTTCATTTGGGGCTTTGACCAAGCCAACCAGAAACCGAGGTCCATTTATGAAGAGATTATTTTTGTTCATTGTTATAATCCCTAGTGTCTAGTACAGAATTTCGCACATGGCAAGGACTCAATAGACATTTTAAATTCAATAACCATCTGTCTAGTATAAACGTAAAATTTGTATTCTAATTTTATTTAGTGTTTAAGGAAAGGCACAGACCTTTATTTGGAATTCAAGAGAAATACCTTATTCTCTGATGAATTACCTCCTTGTTTCCTAATGAAATACCTCCTATGGATCAATCTTAGATCCATGTTTTCATTATAACACATTAATTACGATTTTTAAAATATGTTTAAGTAATTGCATTTATACAAAGAAAAAGTCCCCCCATTTCAAAAGTGCAGTCCATTCTAATTTTGAAAGTATACCAAGTAAACTGTGTAGATTCCAAATTAAGCTACTGAGAGTCAAAGATTAGAGTAATCCTTTGCCTCTTTTTCCATATGAAAGTTTCATTTTTCCACTTTATTTCCAGTCTAGCCTAGATTAGAAAGGGAACATTTCTCTCTTCCATGTTTAATGTCCACTTCAGATCTTTTGGCTTCATTATCTTTGATCTGTTTGGTTAAAGCACTTTGGAGGCAGTAAGGCCAGCCTCTTAGAAGATAGAAAAAAGCATTTTAAGTTTAGCCAAAGCTATACCTCTAGTCAACAGAGGCTCCACAATAATGAGTTCCGAAGGGATCTGGGCCTAGTCCCCACTGGACTGTGCTGTGGGGCCTGGGGAGGACAGGGACACCAATTGAATGATAGAGTCACTTGGTGGCAATGGAATTCATTCACCCCAGGGATAAAAAAAACACCATTAAAAGCAAATAGCATCTAATTAGAATCTTCTCTTCATTCAGGTTTCTTCTGAAGATGAATTTTCTTTCATTTCATAATGGATTAGAGGTCCATCATCTGAATTCAAATTGCAATTCCTTTCTGAGATTCAGAGGGGATAGATAACTCAGATTCCTTATTCATTGGAGTCTGCACAAAAGAGTGATTTACAGAGTAAACTCACAGAACACTTCAAAATTGGTCACAACATCATTTCATTTATGTTTTTAAAATATATTCCCTCCAGAGAATTCTGCTCAATGTGGAGGAAACAGCTGTTTCAGAAAGGTCTTTCCTACTCATATCTTCCAGCTGGGTTGAACAATATCTTGGAAAGAGAAAGTTACTCTTCTCAGGTTGGTGGACTTGCCAAAACAACTAGATGAAAGAAAGGTAAGAAGAGGTATTCTGGTCATTCCCAGTTTTGACCTTTAAGCAAACAATTGCTTAAAAATTTGAAGAACTAAGTCTATCAGCTATAAGAAGCTGTACATGTTACTAAATAGTTCACTGTCAAGATAATTTGAATATTGACCTAATATAATAGAAGCTAATATGCAATGCAATTATTTCAAAGCAAATCATCTCTTTGAAAGATACTAAATTATTTTAAGATTAACATTCCATGCCCACAATGTGTTAGTCAATCTATATTTTTAAAGTTAATCTTTATGGTAAACTAGAGAGGTACAAATATCTACGCTTTAAGGAGGAAGGGAGTGAGCCACAGAGAAATAAAGCAATTTAGCCCACATCTCACTGCTTAATATGTTTATGGAAACCGGGCTCGCATTTAGGTTGCCCTTCTCCAAAGTCTGTGTTCCTTACATTAAACCAAACTGTCTTTCTAGGTAAAAGAGTTCTGTGGGGTTATTGACTTATTCCTTATTGCCTTCATTATGAGAGTGCAAAATTACATTAGAGCAAATCTCAGACTCAAGCATTATATGGAAAAAAGTAAATATAAACAGTAAATCTGTAAACAGAAAACTATAAATAAAACTTCCATTAATCTTTCCTGGTGGGCAATTTTTAATAATTTGTTCTTGTACTTAAACACCATAATCTTGATGCAAAATTCGAACCAATCTTTTAGCATCCTGTTAGATTTTTTAAAAAGCAGACGGAAAGGCAAATCCAATGAATTACTTGTCCCTTAAAATTCTTTCTTCGGCTAGCTTCTGAGACAGCACACTCTTTCTTCCCCACTGGCCATTCCTTCTCCATGCTCTCACTAACTCCTCCTTATCTCCCTGATATTTTATTTAACAAGCCTGGTCTTCTAACCTCCGTATTTGTCCTTAGTCCCTTGGCAAGCTCCTGAGTCTGAATAGCCCCAAATAATCACGTTCATTCATGAACTTGTCTCTCAGTCTTGATACTCATAATCCAACTGCTCTCTCAAACTCTCAATTTATATGTCGGCTTCTCAAACATAAGCAGTCAAAAGACAGATTTCTAATTCTCCATCCTCAAGATGTTCCTCCACCAACTTTTTTCTAAGTAAAGGACAATGCCATCCTTCTAGTTTCCTAGGTCAAACATCTTACAACCATCTTTGATTGTTTTTTCCTCTGACTTTTCATAATCTGAATAAATCTTCTCATCTTTACCATCAAAACTATGAGCAGAATTTGATGGCTTTTTCTGACCCAAGCCATCATTTATGACATGGGTTTTTTTTTTTTTACCAATAACCTCCAACTGGTCTCCCTGCTTATTCTACTCTTGCACTTTCCAAGGAATTCTTATAAAGCAGTCAAAATAGATCTTTCAAAATAAAAATTTTTATTTTTTATTTATTTTCTTCTCTAACTCTATTCAGTGACTCCTCGCACCACTCACCAAATACCCTAAAAATGGCCCATAAGGCCTTCTAAACTCTACCTCCCTCTGACCTTCTACATTCTCCCCATTTTTAGCTATTCCTTGACCATGTCAAGCACAGGCCCACCTTAGTCTCTTCAATTTGCTGTTGCCTTGGATTTCTACATAACTCACTTCTTTCAGTTCTCTGCTGAAATGTCCCCTCATCCCTAAAGCCTTCCCTGGCCATGGTGTATACAATAATCCTCCCTCACCTCAGCAATCCTTATCCTTCTATCCAGCTTCGTTTTACCCTTTACAGCTTTCACACCTGATAGGCTACACTTTTATTTGTACATTGAATACAGTCTCCCAACTACACACTAACTGGACTTCTCTTTTCCATCATTTCTTCCCAGCTCTTGGAACAGTGCCTGCCACGAACAAGGTGCTCAGTAAATATTAATAGAATAAATAAATGAAGGGTAACCCACGAGATAAATAGACATTCAGAATGTCCTGAAGTCTTTACTGAGAGTGGCAAGTATCCTCACATGGCCAGAAAATGTGAATAGTTCAGAATATTTCAGACACAAAGGAGAAATGCAGCAAAAGAGCAGTTGAAAAACTGATGTGGAGTATTTTATATGTCTTCATTTTAGAACAATAGCTTCAAATCTAGGATAGCAGAAAGAATCATAAGCAAAATACAGTTGAGCTTTACCACAGATTTGAACTGCACGGGTTCACATGTTTTCAGATTTTTCTTGATGACTGCAAAACAGTGCTATGAATGTGTTTTCTCTACCTTGTGATTTTCTTAACAATAATTTCTTTTCTCTAGCTTACTCTGTTGTAAGAATGCAATGTATAATACATATAATACACACATCGACTATGTAATCAGTAAGGCTTCGGGTCAATAACAGGCTTTTAGTAGTTAAGTTTGGTGACAGTCAAAAGCTACAGGTAGATTTCTGACTGTGTGGCGGCTTTGGAAAACCCTAACCCCAGAATTGTTCAAGAGTCAATCTACTAATAACCATTGTGCAAAATTAGCACCATGATGAAACTCTGAGTCCACTGGAAGTTATAATTTAATAGAAACCACTTTTGTTTCATGGGTCTTTAAGAGATTTAGCTGATGCTCATTTCAACAGACCCTTAACAGATCACACACAGATAAACTGAAATAGTTTCTGGTAAAAAGTAACTAAAAGCCTTTTCAGATGACTTTTAAAATGTTTAACGAGGCCTGGCTACCAAATCAAATTGTATCTCTAATCAGCTTTAAGACTCTGGATGGGGTGTTGTGCAGCAACTTGGAGCCATGTTTACTGCTTATAAAACAAGTATAGATAACAATTCCTATATTATATGGTTGTGTTGAGGACCAAATAAGATACTTTTACTAAAACAGTATAGGGTCATGGAGTAAATAATCAGGCTCCTCTCGTTAGATTTCAGCTCTTGGTCCCATTTACTTGTATGTGGCCTTAGAGAAGACAATTGATCTACGAGTTTCAGCTCCTTTCTCCATAAAATCAAGTGGTATGGCTGTTTGATCTCCAGAGTCCTCAAAGCCTATAAAGATATGCTACAAAGGCTTTGAAGACTGTAAAGAGGCACCTGGCCAGCTCACTGAGTAGAGAGTGCGACTCTTAATCTTGGGATTGTGAGCTCGAGACCCACATTGGGTGTGGAGATTACTTAAAAATGATAAAATCTTTTAAAAAAGAAAATTGTAAAGTAAACATGTGAATATGGGGGACTGATACCAACAGTACTGGTGGTATTAATACTGCAAAAATGATGGTAGCATCATCTATATCTATTCAAGGACAGCTTCCGTCATGTTCAACCAACCCTGCCCTCCAAGCCCAAGAACAATAGTTACTGGGGAACATTAAGATGGTGAAGCCATAAACCCAGTTTATGGTTATCAATGGTCTCTATGTGTACAGCCCAGCATTGTTGGAAGTCTCTCACCTTTTATTTTCTTCATGCCATTAGATTTTTATTTGGCAAACTATGTCAGTGATAGACAACAGAAACTTCTTAAAAACTTCATAATTAAACAGCAGTTTGAGATACAGGAGATCAAAGCCTTTTATTTCATCATATCAGCTTCTGACTCAGTTTCCTTATTTCCTTATTTAAATTAAAAAGATAATTTGCCATACCTCAGAAACGTCATAAGGAGACAAAACCTTCAAAGTTACCTTCGGGTTTTGAAGAACAATAGCGTAAGTGATCTTTTATGTCACATTCTATCAGCTATACATCTCTTTGAAACATCTCCCCGTGAAGTGATCATTGAAGTTCATTACTGTTCTATTATTATTTCGTGATCCTGAAGAGCACTCTAATAATAAAAATAATAAATCAGCAGGGTTGGCACTGCAAGCATCTTATCCTTCTCCAATTGCTAAAAATATGGCTCATTTAGGGGATCCCTGGGTGGCCCAAGGGTTTAGTGCTTGCCTTTGACCCAGGGCCTGATCCTGGAGTTCCAGGATCCAGTCCTGTGTCGGGCTCCCTGCATGGAGCCTGCTTCTCTCTGCCTCTCTCTCTCTTTCTCTATGTCTATCATGAATAAATAAATAAAATCTTCAAAAAAAATGTGGCAAAACAGAGGACCTGTCAATCTCCAAATTCTCATCTCAGAAATTCGGTTTACTTGGGGCACCGGGTAGCTCAATCTGTTAAGTGTCTGCCTTCAGCTCAGGTTATGATCTCAGGGTCCTGGGAAATCTCTGCTCAGTAGGGAGTCTGCTTCTCTCTCTGCCTCTGCCCCTCTGCCCTCCCACCCCTGCTGGCACCCCCCCTCCTCAAGTAAATAAATAAAATCTTTAAAAAAAATACAACTAAGTTTTCTTGAGTTTAGCCCATCTTGAGCCATAGGACGATAAGCACTCAGGAGCTAATCTTTATGGTTTGCCTAATGTCTTGTTGAAACGATCAGCAAGGATACTAATTCTTGAAAGTACAATGAATTTGACATTATACAGCAAAGCCCGGATATGGATGTCTATTAAGATTGGCAGCGATTACTACACTTTCTGGCATCACCTGCCGAGGGTTTTACAAAGGGGCCGGTGGGGAGTGACAAGTACCTCTCTTCTTACCTCACCCCCATTTCCTGAAAGTTCTTTCATGACTATTAAACAACAGCAAATGATTAGTTTTGCGATATGCCTCCAGCCTGTAATAAGCCTCCCCCCCCCCAAAAAAAAATCTAAGCACATTCTCTAACAATGGCCCCTGAAATAGAATAACGTTATTCTATGATAATTCAGTGTTTTAAATCACTTCAGTGATAGTAGTTCATTCTCTCTTTGGTAGTGACAAATTAAAAAGGAATCTCATTTGTTTTTTGGGATGAGTCTCAAATGGAGACCATCCCATTGCAAACCCTTTCGAAGCACGCGGAGTGGATCGGGTGGGTGGGTTTCCTGCTCAATGATTTAAATCTTCATTTATTAACTGTCATGTGTAGTAGGCGGCCTTGTGGCTTGCCTTCCCAACCAGGCAGCCTTTCCCTTCCTCCTCTTCTCCACTCCCACTCCCTCCCCCAGCAACTTCTACAACTTTCCCCCTGTGCTAATTTGCACAACTCACCTGCTCCCCCGTAATTGAGCGTGGCTATGTGTGTGGTATTTAGAAGGACAGGGAAAGAATAATGAGAGGAATGTGCGTGTCAGCTTCCTTTGCCTGAAACACAGTCACTGGGGCTGGGTTACTGCCCTTTCCTTGGAGTGAGTGAAAAGACATAAGTAATAATCCTGATCCTGCATAGCACCTTGAATATCATCCAAAGAACCCCAAGTGCTTTATAAATACGATGCCCTTGACACTGAGTGCCACTCATTACTCTCTTTCTGGAGAGGCAAAGCAGCCCGTTCCAGAGCCCCGCCTTTGAGGACATTCGGTGCTGGACCCTTTGACATGCACATCTGGGAATGTGAACCGAGCAATCGCTACCACTCAAGCTCTGGAAGTATCCTGAACTCAAAAAGTCTGCGTGATTAAGCGGGTGAGCAGCAGACATCACCACCACCACCCTCCCCAGGCATTTCCCCTGATTAGCCTGAAATCCAGCCCATATTCTTACTGTGACTATTTTGGTCTCTGGGTTCATACTAGGTTCACAGATGAAAATAAGCAAAATCAAGATTCAAAAGTCCACCCGGAGGCAGGAAGAAAGTTGAATTTCAACTTTAGAATAGTGTTTTGTTTCTGTGATTACCAATATGGGCTACCTGAGAATTTACCTGAAATTAAAGTCTCTTAAGTGAATATTGCATACAATTCTTAAAGTGAATATTGCATACAATTCTTAAAACTGAGAATGACTTGTACTAATATGTCGTTTTTATTTGTGTAACTTTGGGGAAACATCTCTCAAAGTAATGAGAAAGGTTCATGGCAGGATTTGGCTAGCCGATAGGTGGAGAGGGTCGCCTCTGAAATTCCCAAACTGTTGTTTGTGACAAGCTTCTTCCTTTATTACAAATGACTAGTCCTATGTGCATCTGGGAAATCAGGGACAAATCTTATATACTGGATATTTGCATTTCTGTCCAAAATCCACATTCAGAGTCTATATCCTTAACTAATCATCCTTGACGTCGTTCGACACCCCAGGGATATTTGGAAATCCTGAAGCTCAAATATAAGCTTCAAAAGAAAAGGAACACAATAAGCAGTCTTGAATTAATGATAGCTAATATTTTGACTAATTAGAGAAATTCTCATTTTTCTGTCATTTGCTTGAAGTGACCCTTTCATCTGGACAGAAAGGAAAAAAGAAAACTGTTGAAACAGTAAAATACAGAGGTGATTGACACTACAGCTGCTTTGGTGTGGCAAAGACTCAGAGGGCAGGGAAATAAAAGAAATGGTTCCTTTAACGCAATAGAGATTTATAAAGTCTCTGCCTTATTCCGCAGTAACTGGAATTCTTGAAAATGAATGTGGTCATTAACCATCTGGTTTACTACGAAGTTAACTTAAAAAAAAAAAAAAGAAGAAAAAAGAAAAAACGGAAAAGCTGTTTCTGAGACGCCCAAACTGGCTTAAAATCCTAAGGCTGGTTTATGGCTCCACTGGCACGAGCGTGCCTACCCTGGGTGGGGGGGGGGGGGGTGTGCTACCCCGAGCCCAGCACAGCAACACCTGGAGTATATTCTCCAGAGTGAAAACAGCAGGGAACTGACCAGAAATAACCTCTCTCATATTATTGCTTCAATTAGACCAAAACAACTTTCCCTTTGAAAACTTAATAATAAACACTGCAGGTCATTCACTTGTTTTGAGCCCCTTTGGGAGAGAGGAGCAGATGTATCCCCTTAGCCAGCCCCCTTGCTGTCATAGAGACAAGAGGCACAAATCAGGACAGATATTGATTTTAATTGGAACCAACAGCACCTACATGCCATATTAATTTTCACATCTTCTTGCAAAAAAACATTTTTTTTTGTTGTTGTTAAAGGTTGGTTTTGGGTTCTGGCAGCTTGATGAGACGGAGGGGTATAATGCATGCATTCATGGGTTGGACAACACCTGGGCAAACTCAGGTACCTCCAAAAACCATACCAGGTACAAAAGGCAGTGAAAACATCTTTAGTCCATCAGATTCTTGTTTAAAGCTGGTGAATCGGGTGTTTTTCTTAGTAGCTTTCGCTGGGGTTTCCAAAGATGTCACAGATAGGGGAAAGGCCGTGAAAAGAAATGTATTAAATTTACAAATAACAGAACATAAAGACTCCTAACTCTGGGAAACGAACTAGGGGTGGTGGAAGGGGAGGAGGGTGGGGGGTGGGGGTGAATGGGTGGCGGGCACTGAGGGGGGCACTTGACGGGATGAGCACTGGGTGTTATTCTGTATGTTGGCAAATTGAACACCAATAAAAAAGAAATTTATCATTAAAAAATAAATTTATAAATAAATAAATAAATAAATAAATAAATAAATAAATAAATAAGACAAACCCCCCAACTTGCTAGGTTGTGTTCTCTCCCTTCCCGTGATTAGAACTGCCCGATGAAACTGCTGCCACATAAAACAGAATCGACCTTCCGAAGGGCTGCTGTACCCCCACTAGTGCTCCTCATTCTCAACCGGGAGGCTGTGCCTCTGTCTCCATGAAAACACATGGCCTGCCCGCCGCTCCCCTCTACCTTTCCCCATCAGAAACTAATTGCACACGTGCTGGGATGTGCAGGACGCTCTACACTTGTTCTACTAACTCAGATGCACACTTCAGTTGGTTCCTGGCCCCACCCCAAAGTGGTTCTGGGACTTTCCCAGGCCCCGGATTTAGATAGTCTATGTGAGCGGCTGGAGGCTCCTGGGAGCCTGCAGGATACCCTTCCACTGAGATTAGATGATTTTTGCTCTTTCTCTTGGGGCTTGTCCATAGTTTCTAGATTTGCTGTGATAATTACCAATACTATTTTTTTTTTTTAACATATTAACAGGTAAGAAAGGTATTTTCAAGTTGACTATTACATAACAAGCAGGAACTTATAAAATAGGCCTGAAAAAAATAAGACCAAATGAAGAACCTGCTGGAAGGGCAACTTCTGGGGCCCTTTTTACTTTCCTCTTTTCTTCTCTCCTCCTTGCCTTCCTGAAAGGAGTCGCAGGACAACGGGACTATGATTCAGAGATAAGACCTGAGGTTAAAAGACAGGCTGAGGCTAAGGCAAATCCTAGAAAGCGACCTGGCCAGGATCAGTATAGCTCCACCAAAGCTTCGAGGAAGCCAACGAAATCCTATTTGAAAACCTTGGGCAAAGTGGATGACAACTCACGTCCCCGGGTATGGAAATACCAATGCTGCTTCGAAATGGCAAATACCCACTGCTACCTGTTACTGCATTTGGAAACTGGGAAAATCAGTAGTGATGTGTAAACGAAGAAAGTTAAAGAACGGTCCGAATAAATTGTTACTATATTTGGGTTATTTTATTGTGGCCTCTGTAAGCTGTGAGGTGACTAAGCGTCAGGAAAGTCCCCCAGGGGCGCCAGGGGCTCAGGGGGCTGAGTATCTGCCTCCAGTGCAGGTCGTGATCCCAGGGGCATGGGGCCCCTGCTCAGCAGGGAGTCTGCTTCTCCCTCTCCCTCTGCTGCTCCCCTGCGTGTGCTAATCCCTCTGTGAAATAAATAAATAAAACTTTTTTTTTTAAAGTACCATCGGATTTTAAACGTGTGAATAAAACAACAGCCAAAAAGGAGTGAGGTAAAAAGACAGAGAGACTGATACAAAAGCCCAGTCTTACTAGGGCTTGGCTGGCGTTAAGACCAAGGGAAAAGAAATGATGACAACAGGAACACAATAAAGCACAATTTATCTGAGCATCTGCCAGGTGCCGGCTGCTGCTGGGCACCTACCCCATCATCTCCAGCCCAGGAGGGCGGATGGTAGCGGCCACCGGTGCAAGTGACAGAGAGCAGCTCAGAAAGATCAGCCACCTGCCCAAGGCCATCCGACAGCTTGCAAGCGTTGGGGCCGCCCCAGTTACGTTGCTTCTAAAATGCTTAGAGGCATTTAGGGGGACCCGGGGAGCTCAGTGTTTGCGTGTCTGTCTTGGGCTCAGGTCATGACCCTGGGGTCCTGGGTTTGAGTCCCACACCGGGCTCCCTGCATGGGGCCTGCTTCTCCCGCTGCCTGTGTCTCTGCCTCTCTCTCTGGGTCTCTCATGAACAAATAAATAAAAATCTTTTAAAAACTGTTTAGAACATCACTGTGTTCCTTTACTGTCGGTCATCGGACAAACCAGTGGTGAACAAATAGACAAAGCTCCCGACTTCCCGGCCCTTCTGAGTGGAAGAGGCAGTGAAGGGACACAGGTGATGTTACCTAGGATGTTGGCCGGTGGGTGAGGCCAGGAAGCAGAACAAGGGGGGGGGGGCACCTCTGGGGGCCTTTGTCTTCCTAAAATTTAGGCCCTTTTTGAAAACATCTCCTGAGCGGTGTAGACACCAGGGGACCTTGATTATTTTCAGCCGAAGTTGTGCACAATCTTTCCCAGTGGGTGAGGGGAAGCCCAATTCCTGAATACAAAATAAGCTACATGTGATCTGACACTTGTCCATATTTTACTCTTCGGAGGAGGGTCTCTGGGAAAGGAATCTGTAGTCCCTTTTACCTCTGTGTGTGTGTGCGTGTGCGTGCGTGTGTGTCTGTGTGTACTCCTCTTTCTCTCACTCCACTGATTTTAACTCAGTTTGGGGAGCTTGGCAAGATTTGTTTTTGCCCAAGCGTCCTTGTTCTCCAGCAGGTTTTCCCAAGCTTGGGTTTAAAAGACCCCCTGGAGAGGCCCTACAAGACAAACACTAATTAGCGTAACAATTTATTAAGGAAGATCTTTGATCTTTTCTCACCTACCCACTTGCCTAGTTCTGCTTTGTCCCCACAATTATAAAATGTGTTTACATAACTAATTAACACAACAGATTGAGTTTTACTGGGTACATGATAATAAGTGGTCCAAATGGTTTGATCTCAAGATAAAGGAGGAAGTGTTCGGAATTAGCACTTCCTAAGGGACCCAAATGGGAGTAACTATGCTTGTGTTCCCATAAAACAAAAGTTCTTAATGTTCCCAAATGGGACAGTCTATCACAGTAAGCTTCAGTGTTTGAACTCTCACTACAGAATGGTTTATAAGAAAAAAAAATGTAAATAGAACAAATTCTGTACTATTTTCGGGTATGAAACAGGCTTTTTAAAATACTGTGTTTATGGCTCCCCCCCACTTTCCCCCCCGCAAATTCTCCTATTTATAACTTAAGCTAATTTTAGATAAAGTATTTTGGGGAACGAAAGTTTGCATGTTTGCTTTGTTCAGTTCACATCTAAGAGACGAAGAGCTGATAGTTGTAAATAAACCCAACTGTGGAGATTATGAAGTTTAAAATAAGTTTTCTTTTTGTTATAAAACGAAACCCTAATTATTATTCATAGTCATATTTACTTATAATTTTAAAGAATTAGAATCCTCCATTGGCACCTTCTACTGAATATTTTGAACTCTAAAAATACTTTTTCTTGGAGGGAAGTTTTACATATTTCCAAGGGCAAGGGAATGTCTACATCAAAAAGGCTTGAATCAGGGTCAAAAGTCCAAAAATCATTTCCTCAACCAAGAGCAGGTGAGATATACACATTTTTGCCCATCCTTGATTTCCAAACTTGAAATTCAGTTCATTCTTCTGAGAGGTTGTTGTTTGTGCACACTTGGGAAAACCCAGCTTTCTGTGGAGAGAGAAAGATAGAGACTTGTGATTACAAAACAGCTTGACAACTTAAGTGCAAATGAATCAGAAACATGTGGATTAAATTTCCCTTGAAACACACGATTTTTAAAAATTAAGAGGAAAGGGGCTTGGCAACAAGCATTTTAGTTTTCGCCAAACCCAAAGCATTTGAAAAAATAATCCAGATTGTGGTTGGGCTCCCTCCTCCATAGTCAATTCTCAATTTCCGAATGTCGATATCAGAAGTTTCAAATCACAAATTCAACACATAGATCTATAAATACTTGAGCACACCTATTCTTTTTTTACTGTGTATACTTCCCTGCTATTTTTGGATCAATGGAAATCCCAATCATCGGGGACAAATGACATCAAGGGGTTGGGGAGAGAGTCCTCTTTAGAGACTTGGCACAGATTCCCAAAGTGAATGGCAGCAAGCTTATTCTAAAGGATACCAGCGTGGGAATATCTCCCACAGGCAGAGAAGCAAATATATTCAGGGGAAATGCTAATATATTTTAGGATAGTCCAGAAAGTGAGGGTCCTGCAGGCCACTAGGAGACTCGGGAGAGGGCACATCTTTAATTGATGGTGATTTTTTACAGTGGGATCAACATTACTGAATGAAAAATACCCTCAGGAATTCCAAGTCTTGTCTATTTTTACAGGGGATAAACTTTCCTTATATTGGGCTTTTTTTATTACAATTATATAGTATTTTTCCCCTTCTGGGATAATCCAGATAGCACAAATAATCCTGTTTCCAAACAATGAAACTACATTTTTAAATGGCCTACCTGCATGAGGGGTTTGGATTCCCATAGAGCAACTCTTTAAAAATCTGTTGACTTTAGATGCGGAAAGGGAAAAAAGAGAAGTTGGGGGGAGGTGGAGGGAAGAAGAAAGGCAGCACAAAGGAAGGAAGGAAAGGAAGAATGACTGAAAGCCTAGATTTCCTTCAAAGGTGCTTTCGGGAGAGGAGGAGCACAAAAGCACCCATACCGTTGGGGCAGTGAAGAACCAAACTTTAGCGTCAGGCCAGCCAACAGCAGAAGCGAACCGTTACCATCTCCGAGTGCCCACTCTCTTCCAGACACTGCGTGGGGTTGGTGCTCCCAATGTTCCCTGCTTTAATGTCAACACGAACTCACAAGAACAAGAGAATTATTGGTTAATTAACTCACCCAGGGCTAGGGGACCAGGCCCAGAGTCAAGCCCTTCTCATCCTAGAGTCCAAGCACTCAATCACTTGTCTCCCCCCCTAATGGGCTCAGGAGCAAGCCTCCTTCAATAGAAGTAAGCCTCATTTGTTAGTTCAAACCCTTCCTGATCAATTAGGAAACCAGGATCTAAACCAGTTTCTGAGCTCAGCAATGAGTCCTGGCTGAGAGACCGGCAAATCTTATCACACAGGTGCCAGCTGTCTCCCACCATTTAAATGTGGGCACATTTTCAAATTTAATAAACTCTTTCCTAGTTATTTATTCAAAATCTGTTCTAATTTCATAAATAGACAGCTGTCTTTTAGGATATGCAAAGTGATGAACTACATAGCCTGACATGATGTTAGTACGCAATGGAACCTTGAGGAGAACTTGAAATTTTAAAAGACATATACAGGTAAAAAAAAAAAAAAAAAAAAAAAGAATTTCTTAAGAAACCTCAAAAAAAGTTTATTATTTTCTGCTATTATGCATAATATATGTTATTGACTTCCAATTGGAAGGTAAAAGAAAATACAAATAAATCTCAGATATTTAGTCTATTTGATCAGGTCAGTAATCTTCAAATGCATTTACAAATTAATAACACTTACCTTCTTTATAGATTGGCCTATGTTAATAATTAATTATTAAGACCGGCTTTTAGATTCAACTGTTTGCTGTTCTGACTTCCAAAGTTGTTCTAATTTCCACACAGTCCAATTTTCAGTAAAAATGTTACTCTTTAAGAGAATAAACGTATCTCTCTTGAAATAAATAAAATTATAGATCAAAACACTTCCAAATTAAATGATCTTTGCATCACATTTCTAATCCTTTATGGTCATTTTTTTTTCTCCCTGAAATATTTAAGAACATCAAATTAGTTTATGGAAACTACCCTTTCCTAGAAATCTCTGTGAATAGAAAATACTTATTTAAACTCATTGATTCAACATTTATTAAGCATCATTATTTTCAAGACACTGTAGTGACTAATAAAATACATAACATTTTGTTCTGCCTTTGAGAAAACTAAAGCAAACCTACCCAGTCTCTCAGTACTATGTATGATAAAAGGATATATTCCCCCAAATAAAAGAAGCATCCTTTCCCCAAATTTCATTACGTCCTCCCCATAGTGTGACACTTGAGTGCAAGGCTCAACCAGTGGAGGGTATCTACTAATTACTCCAGTGTCAGACGTTCCACTGGCTGCAGCTCCTTACCTGGATTGGACTCGTTGAACCTAGGTTCAAAGAGCCTCAAAGAAAAGTCGGGAAAGTGAAAACAGATATCACAAAAAGAGCCAGAAAATACATTTGCTTGGAAGTTAAAGTCATTTTGGAGCCTTTCCTATTCTTTGGACTTACCAGTGAGTATGTACTACACACCTCTGTTTTAGGCGCCTGGGTACCGGGGATGAGCAAGACCAACCATCACCACTCTCAAGGATCTTACATTCCAGAAACACATTTAAATAGCCTCCCTGCTTCCACCGCATCTGCCTTGCACTTTGCCATGAACATAGAAGGCAGCGCGGGGGTGACCTGAGACCCTTGGCGATGTGACCTCCTTATCTCACCACGTCTGACACTCACGCAATAGCATACTCCAAGTGAAAACACTTGAAAACAAAATCTAAGATACTGAATCATCAGCTGAGTTTTCTGCGAGGGACCTGCAACCTCTAAAGGGAATTTAGGAAGCTCACGTTCTTCTTACTGACGGGAATGTGAAAGGTAAGCCCCTTCTAAGTTGCCACCTGTGGGGTGTGGGATGACCAGCCCCCCGGTCCCCCCTCAGACCACAAGGCTCATTCTTGCTCTAATGAAGAGGCTGATTGATGGAGTCCCCTTTCCCACTGCTGACACTCTTATCTTTCTCAGCGTAGCAGGAAGACATGACCTGCTCCCCACCAGCTGGGCCTGTGCGAGGGGCCCGGCCGTCACTCTGTTTCTCTCCTCCATCTGCTCTCCCCTCCTCCTCCGAATTTCAGCCCATATGCCTGCTGGCAGCAACCAATATGTCTGTCTGTCAGTAGCTCTGTAATGAGACCAATTTCTAAGGTCACATAATCCTGACTCTTTAGGAAGAAAAAAAAAAAAAAAAAAACCCACCCCTGTCCCAGCTAGTTACTGAGAGAAAGTCACCTTGGCCTCTCGTTCCCATGACTGTGGGAGGTCATGTACCGACCACCAAAAAAAGTAATTCAGAATTAATTTCAAATCATCTTTTTCCTACCAAATGTCCTTAAAAGGACACACGCACACACACAAACACACACACACATGCACACACTGTTTTGCTTTATTTGCCAGCGCTTTCAGCTAGAAGTTGCAAAATGAAAATATTGACCTTTAGGGAGCAAACTGAGATCTAGAAACAACGTAGTTTATTCTGTCAAATACTGAACTCTCTCCTTCAATTCCAGTAGCGTTGGGGGGTAGCAGGACACCCCCCCCCCCCAACCCTCACTCACCCACTTGCCCGGGAAGTTTGTGCACAGGATTTCCAAGGACCTGTCAGTAAGAGTCGCCCTGTGCAGGGCCCAGCACTTCTCCCTGGAACGTTTGGTGCCTTCAGCAGACGGGTGCAAATGAAATTCTGTGTTGGCTCTGCCCAGAGGCCAAGAGCACCTTATGACATTTTACTGAATTCAAATAACAGCAATCAAAAATATTTGTAAGCACAACGCAACACACTTATTTTGTGAGATAAGCTACCACGTTTCCCGTCTGCATAGCCCGGCGGATTACACCCTGCAGCTCCCTAGAAACCGTGCCCAGCAACTGCTAATTAATTATGGCATGTGGACGGGAGCTCTGTGTGCAACCGAAACAGCTGAAGACCATAGACGAGAGTGCACTAAAAGCCTTTCAGGACACCCCAACTTCTAGAATGAGCAGTCCTTGCTCTCTCATCATTTGAGGGGGTCATGGTGACGGGTCGGAGAGCCCCTGCAAAATAAAGTCTTGAACCACCAGGCAGGGAATTGTCGTATTTGTCAGTGGAAAGCAGGTGTTCCCTTGGTATCCAGCTTTAGATCACCAACAGTGTCCATCCACCCAGGAATCCTGAGCCTGTTCTGAGATTTGAGACCTGAGGTCACTGCTCTGGTTCCCAAGGACCCAGGGGTGTGGTTTACTCTGGACCAGGAACAGCCTGCACCCTGGGATCAATCGCTGATTCACAGGGGATTTCCTAGCCACAGTCACCCCTTTCTCCGCTTGCATCCTCCACCCTCTCCACCCCAGCCCATCACCGACCTAACTCCCAACCAAAAAATACAAGTGGGTTGAGGAGGCAGTCGGTGTTATGGATGCAAACCTGGCCATGCCTTAAAATGTTTAAAATTGTAAACTCAGCTTCTTGCTCGTACTTAATTTCTGTATCTCTCATTCGTAGAACCACAACTTTGTGCTGGTAAAAAATCCTAGTTACCTCCTCGACAGCTAAGTGTAATTCTTGTATGAAATGTTGATTATGGGGCTGATCATGATCCTCTACAGCAACAGATAAAACACTCAGTCTTATGTAGAATCGTGCGGCAGATGAGCTAGAAAATCTGCATGTTCTTCATGTGTTAATCCTCTCTAGGGGCTTCCTTCTGCCATTAAGGGACATTTCTTAATTTGTATATAATCTAACAAAACCTAGAACTGGGATGCCTAGGTGGCTCAGGAGTTGAGCCTCTGCCTACGGCTCAGGTTGTGACCCTGGGGTCCCGGTATCGAGTCCCACGTTGGGCTCCCCACATGGAGCCTGCTTCTCCCTCCCCCTCTGTCTCTGCCTCTTTCTGTGTGTCTCTCATGGAAAAATAAATAAAATCTTTAAACAAACAAACAAAAAGCCTAGAAAGCCTAGAAGCCTGGCATCTTCAAAGCCCAGGTTGTATGCAGTAACTAATATATTTAATAATAATTAGATGTACTTTACCTAAAGCTAAGCAATTTGTTTTCCATGTTAAATTATTAAGCCCTGCATATAAGTACCTGTTTCTTTCTCCTTTTTTGTGTGTATTACTGGGCTTTGAGTTTTGTTTTAACTAATAAAAATAACCTCTTGTCCTTCATATATGTCATTTGACTCACCTACCATTCAAAAAGAGTCATGGGCTGAATTTTCAGGAATGAGAATGGACCATATGGGCCTATACAGATCTATCTACATTCTTTCACCTAATTTCTCTTTCAGTAGGCATTTTAAGAACAACTAGCTGGGTTTACATTTTAGACTATAGCTAAAGAGCAAAACTGATCATCCCGAACTAGATTTCCAAGAAAAATACATAGCATATTCTAGTCAATGAGATTTGGGTATATTTAAATCTCATCATGTTTTCAATGAAAATGAGACTTGGCTAATTGATACTTTAAGATTATTTATAATTGTGCTATAAAGAATTTCGGTGTAAAGTCTTTAGAGATGAACTGGTGGTTAGATATCTAAAAATTGTTTTGTATCTATACATTTGTCCCTAACTTAATGGCTGGACAAAATCAACAGAGTTATGGAAATTGGCAGGTAGCCCTTTGAGTCAAACACTGAATAACTGGAGTGTTTGAATGTATGTGGGCCACAGCAGTAGATGGAAATGGAATTCCGCAACCATAAACATGATTGGTCGGTCGGTTGATTCCACCATAATCAACCGTGGGGGTGGGGGGCATCAGCCTACCTTTCTGAATTATAGTACTCCAGTGCTTCACCGAAGGAAAAAGAGGGATCCAGAAAAGACATGTGAGTGCCCTAAAAAGAAAAGCAAAACAGCAAAAGAAGCAGGGTTCATCGATTGAGCAAAAACGTTGGACTCTGAGCAAGAATCAGGGTCAGGAAGATGCTCTGATGCCAGATCGGGAAGGGCCAGTTTGGAGTTTATCCTTCGAGCAACTGCTTGTTACAGGGGATTAGCATGATAGTTTTCCCTGCTAAGAGGCAGCCTCCGCTGGTAATAGGAAAGACAGATGGGGCCAGGGAGGGATGGAGGCAGGAAAACAAGTGTAAACCTAGGGTCTTGGCAAAAAATGTGAGGGCCTAGAACAGGGTGGATGGGAAAGTCGGCCCACTTGAAACTATTAAGGAGTCGGAACTATGAAGATGTTGTGACTGATGGATCTGGGGGTATTTAGAAGCAGGAGGCAAGGAAGGATCGGAAGTTTCTCACTGGAGTGGGAATATGCTTAATTATTTCGGGACGTGTTGATTTGAAGTGAGTAATACAGTTGAAGCTCTAAAGGAGAATCCAGAATAAGGTAGAAGTTCCAGGTGGAAGGTGAAGGTGGAAGATCCAGGAAGAGATGAGCTGCGAAGCTGTGGAAGTACATACCATGGCCCAGTTTCCTACCTCCACGATTATCCACTAAAACCGGACTCCAAACATGTTTCCTGAACGCGTCAGAAGTCTTTCTTCTGCTCAGACCTCAGGCAGTCATCCTGATCTGCCCGAGAAAGGGTTTGCCAGCTTTGAGATTGACCTGGAGGCAAATGTCCTAAATGTCATTTCCCTAGACAGACATAGAGGACGTCACCCAGTGTACCTGTTGTTTCTGGAGCTGCACTCTGTGAAGTCGCTCATGCTGTTGGGCAACTAGGAAGTGTCTCTGTGGTTCAGTAGCTGCGACGGTGGAGTAGGCACGTCGGCATGGGAAGCTACCAGCTGAAGAACGGAGCTAGACCAACCTCAGCCATGAAGTTTCCTCTGGAAGTTACCCTTCTGGGCATCCGCTCTAGCTCGCCTACGGACAGTATAGCAGTCAGCTGTTCAGACAAGCAAACTGTAAGGCACCAGACATCAGTGACTGGCCAAAGCCTATTCCTTACCTCTACCCCCTCTTCCTATAGTGCCCTTTCATTTAGACGCTTCACTCTTTTTTTTTTTTTTGTCTTTTTATTTTATTTTATTTTTTTAATAATAAATTTATTTTTTATTGGTGTTCAATTTGCCTCACTCTTAAAGGCTTACTAGCCCCCCTTCCACAAAACACCAGCATGAAGCACCAAAAAATTTTTGGAGGCTTCAATTTCTACCCAGAGAAATCCCACCAGCTCCAACCTTGAGGTTCTCCTTGTCAGTTGCTTCAAGACACAGCACTTCAGGCCCGGCCTTTGCACTCTCAGGCTGAGCCTAGATCCAAGACCTTCTCCCTAATGCTCTGATATTAATGATCTTACTCCCGCTGCCAAGGGTCTGAGTAACACCTGTTCCCACTGCCACAGTTTGCAAGGCCAGAGATGTCATTTTATCTACTTTTAAGTTTCTATTCGATCCACTAATTCCTCTTGTTTTCACCAATCTTGAGACTGGAGCTCAGGATCTATCCTTCTGCCCAGTTGCTTCACGAAGTCTTCAGACTTTGCTACTTGCAGGTACATCCAATCCGTGGAGTGTCTTTGACATTCCTGCATTTTTAGACACCAGTGTGGCCGAGAATATGGTCAACACTCCTATGATTCACCAATACCCATTCCTCCTCTACCCTGGGAGGTTAGTGATGTACTGCTTCCTCTCAGGACCTGTGATTTGTTCAGTGAAATTTATTGAAAGTGACAATTGTGGTCCAGATTTTGGAAATTCCATTCATCTAGATTCCTGAGTTAGGATGACTTGGAGCAGAGTCAACACCTCCTAACCCCCACCAATCTTTGATAGAAATGCAGCATGATAGAAATGTGAGAAACAAACCTTTATTGTTTTAATCCTCTATGAGTTTTTGGATTGCTAGCCACCATGGTGTAAATTAGCCTATGCTGATAAATTAAATCACCTTCCTCTTTTTGCTGTTCTTGGGCTCCACTCCTATTTTGTTAACTGCTACTTATCACTTTTGGGATCTGCTGATTATCAGTGCCAGGCTGACAAATACCTTGCCCTGCCTTTATGACTGAATCTCAGAACAGAGGATTTGACTTGGAACCAAGAAGAGTTTTCTTGGAATAAGAGCTGCAAAGACTATAATTCTGAAAGTTAGAAAAGAGGAGATGGAAATTTTGTTCCTGGAGAGTACTTAAAAATAGGATATAGATTGAATCAATCTGGAAGGACTTAAGGCAATTCTGCTTGAAAGCAAGAAGATGGACTGAGGCTGATTACAAACTAAAATTCTTCACTATAACAAGGTTTCTGCTGAATAGTGAATCTCTACTGTAATGGCTCATCTTTGCAAAAACAGTAAACAAAGAAGTCTGTTAGACTTACTATAGGAAAAAAAGTGCTATTTTTAGTTATATAACTAATATGGTGATGTCTCCTTTGACAAAATGAATGTTAAGTTGTTAAATTAAAATTAAAATCAGTATGACAAAGACTACATAAGCACATTTGCAGGCATGTCTTGCGGAACCATGGGAAACATGTGGCACCTCAGAGAGCTCACTGTGCCTTGGAAGGACAGTGTCCTCTACCTCAAGAAGGCTTCAGGACTTTTGCCAAGGATATCGACACATCTAAATTCACAGGAAAAAAAAAAAAAAAAAGAAGATGGACTAGTGTATATTCTAAGGACATTTCTTGAGAGAGCAATAGTGGAAAACATTAAGTCCTAATCCTGGTCCACTTGGTGGACTGCTTTTCTTCAATAGAAGATGGAACAACCTTTTTGAAAAATCAACTTTATTGAATTATAAATTATATTTTAAAAAGGTATAGTTTTTTTTTAAAGATTTTATTTAAGAGAGAGAGAGAGAGAGAATGAGAGAGAGAGGCAGAGGCACAGGCAGAGGGAGAAGCAGGCTCCATCCAGGAAGCCCGACGTGGGACTCCATCCTGGGACTCCGGGATCATGCCCTGGGCCAAAGGCAGGCGCGAAACTGCTGAGCCACCCAGGGATCCCCAAAAAGGTGTAGATGTTAAGGTATAGTTCAAAGTATAGGCTCCTGTAGCCACCACTCTGTTACGGGTAAGGAACAGTTCCACCACCCCAGAAAGTTCCCTCATATCCTTTTGCAATCCATACCTTCTTATCCATTATTTTGATTTCTGTCACCATAGCTTGGTCTTTTCTGTTCAGGAATGTCACGGGCAGTCATATAGTCTGCACCATTTAGAGTGACTCCTTTCTCTCAAAGGCATTTCTGTATCTCATCCACATTGTTGAGCATGTCCGTGGTTCAGTGATTTGTATATCTGAGTAGTACTCCTTAAGTGAATGGATCACCATTGATTTATCCATTTACCTGTTGATAGACATGTAGAATATTTGGTTATTATTAATAAATACCTAGTGGTGGAAATGCTTAGTCATAGGATAGGTTTTATTTAACTTCACAAGAAATTTATAAATTATTTTCCAAAGTGATTGCACAATTTTATATTCCTATGAACAATATTTATAAAAGTTTCAGTTCTTGTTAGTTTTGAGCTGTATTTCCTTGCTGACCAGTGACGCTGAGCAACTTTTCATGTGCCTATTGGTTAACTAATGATGTTGAGTTCAGAGTATTTGTTTATATAACCAGGAGCCATACTTCTTAATTTTCTTGTGCCATTGTGTGTCTGTGTGTGTCTGTGTTTGTGTGTCTGTGTGTCTATATATATGAAGTGTCTTTTGAGCATTTTGCTCATTTAAAAACTGTGGCTTTTTATTAGTGAGTTGCAGGGCTTTTTTTTTAGATGTTCTAAATGTAAGTCCTTTTTCAGATATATACATTGTGATTATTTTCTCCTAATCAATGGCTTACTGTTTCATTTCCTGAATATCTTTTGAAGAGTAGTAATTTTAATCTATATGAACTCTAATATATAATTTTTTCTTTTCTTTTATTTTTTCTTCCTTTTTTATTGGTGTCTTTTCTAAGAAAATTTTGCCTGCTCCAAGATCAAGAAGATATCATGAAGATGCTATTCTATGTTTTCTTCTAGAACTTTTATGGTTTTAGGTCTATAATATGTTTCTAGTTAGCTTTTGTGAAAAAAAAAATGATAGAGGTCAAGATTCTTTTTTTAAAATGAATATTTAGTTCTTCTAGTACCATTTGTTGAAAAGACTATTATTTCCACATTGAATTATCTTGGTGCTTTTTCAAAAATCAATTAACTATGTGTACAACTTTATTTTTAGACTTTCTTTATCCTGTTTCATTGATCTATTTGTCTATTCCTATGCCAATACCACATTATCTTAATTAGTTAGCTCTATAGCAAGTCTTGAAATCAGATGGCATAAATCCTCCAACTTTGTTCTTCTTTTACAAAGTTGTATTGTTTAATCTAAGTCCTTTGATTTTCCGTATGAACTTTGGCATCAGTATATCCATTTCTACCAAAAAACCTACCAGAGTTTTGGTGGGAAATGCATTGATTGAGAATTGACCTCTTAAAAATATTGAGTTTTTTATTCTGTAATTAGTGAGTACTTTTCCAGTTAGTTAAATCTTTAATTTCTCTTAGCAAAGTTTCATGGCTTTTGAGGTAAGGAAGAATTTGAAAAAATGCATCAATATATTTGACAATTTTGATACAACAAACAAATTAGTAGAAAAATAGTTCTAAAAACTGACATAAAAAGAAAATTTTAAATACAAACTACTCTGTAATTATAAAAGACACTAAACTCATAGTCACAAAGCTTCTTTCATAAGACTTCCCACAGGTCATTGACAGCTTTGATTGGGAATCTGATTGTCCATGCTAAAATTCATATAGGAGCTTAAGGGACCCCCTAATAACTAAAACATTTCTGCAAAAGAAGAACAAAGTTGGAGGTTTCACACTTCCTGATTTCAAAATTTGCTACAAAGCTAAAGTAATCAACGCAATGTGGTACTGGCATAAAGATGGACATATAGACCATTGGAATTGAAAAGAAAACCCAGAAATAAACCCTCACACATATGGCCAAATGATTTTTGATGAAGTGCCAAAGCCCTTCAATTGGAAAACGACAGTCTTTTTAACAAATGGCATTGGAGAAACTGGATATCCATGTGCAAAAGAATGAAATTGCTCCCTTACCTTACACGGTATACAAAAAATTAACTCAAAAGGGATCAAAGATCTACACATAGGAGCTAAAATTATGCAATTCTTAAAAGGAAATGCAGAAGAAAATCTTCACGATATTGAATTTGGCAGTGATCCCTTGGATATGATAGCAAAAGCACACACAACCAAATTAAAAGTAGATAAGTTACACTACATCAAAAGTAAAACTTCTGTGTATTACAGGACACTAGCAACAGAATAAAAGGGTAAGCCATAGAATGAGAGAAAATATTTAGAAATTATATACCTGATAAAATGTTAATATCCAAAATATGTAAAGAACTTCTGCAACTCAACAACGACAAAAACCAATTTAAAAAATGGTTAAAAGACTTGAATAGACATTTCTCCAAGGAAGACATACAAATAAGCACATGAAAAGCACATGATGTTTAACATTATCAATCATTAGGGAAATGCAAATTAGAACAAAATGAGACACTACTCATACTCATTAGAATGTTTACTATCAAAGAAACAGAAAATAACAACTATTGGTGAAAATGTGCAGAAATTGGGACACTGGTGCCTTGTTAATTGAGGATGTGAAATAATGCAGACACTATGGAAAACAATATGGTAGTTCCTCAAGAAATTAAAAATAGAATTACCACATGATCTAGCAAATCCACTTCTGGAGCTTTACTCAAAAGAATTGAAAGCACGGACTCAGATTATTTGTACAGTCATGTTCACAGTGCCATTGGAATTTTATTCAACCTTAACAAGAAAAAAAATTCTGACACATGCTATAACATGGATGAACCTTGAAGACATTATGCTAAGTGAAATAAGACAGTCATGAAAGAGCAAATACAAAAGATTCTATTTCTACGAGGTACCCAGAGTAGTCACACTTAACAGAAACAGAAATAAGTGGTAATTGCCTGGATCTGGGAGAAGAGGAAAGTAAGGAATTATTATGTAATGAGCACCAAGTTTCAGTTTGGAAAGATGAGAAATGTTCTGAAAATGAACGGTGGTTATGGTTGCACAACAATGTGAATGCACTTAAAACCAATGAACTATTAAAAATAGTTAAAATGGTAAGTTTACATTATATATATTTTACCACAATAAAAAATCGGACAGATTTCACCAGTGAATCAATCTTTCCAGTTTGGAAGATTTCTTGATGGGGAGAATTTTAAGTATGAAATCAATGTTTTTAATACATTTAGCTCCATTTAAATTTTCTATTTCCTTATGTGTCAGCTCTGGTGAGTTGTGTTTTTCAAATAATTGTCCTTTTTTTTTTTTTCTGAACGTGTTTATTAGCACAAAGTTGATCAAAATATCCTGCTGTGCTTTTAATGTCTCTGGGACCAGTTGTGATGTGCACACTTTTATTCCTGAGAGTGGTTATTTATATCCTTTCTCATTTTAGATCAGTTAGGTAGGATTTCTGCTTTTTATCATTTCTTTTTTTCTAACTATTATTATTACAACTTCCTAAAGTGGA
This sequence comes from Canis aureus, assembly GCF_053574225.1. Lineage (NCBI taxonomy): Eukaryota > Metazoa > Chordata > Mammalia > Carnivora > Canidae > Canis > Canis aureus. The sequence goes on along the minus strand of NC_135611.1, from coordinate 66,008,170 downwards.
AGCTTATGTCATTGATTTAATACTTATCTAATATAAGCACTTAATATTATAAATTTTCTTTTAAGGTCTGTGTTAGCTCCATCCCACAAATTTTGATATGTCATGTGTTAATTACCACTGAGTTCAAAATATTTTCTAATTTCTCTTGGATTTATTGTTAGATTTATGAACTGTTTAGAAGCGGTTCATTAACTTCAAAATATTTGAGGCTTATATTATTAATGATTTTTAATTTAATTATTTATTGTCAGGAAACCTACTCCCTGTGATTTCATTCCTTTTAAATTATTAGTGTTAGTTTTATGGCTCAGCATATGTTCTGTTTTATTATATGTTCCCTATACACATGAAAATATTTTGTATTCCACATTTGCTAGGTATAGCGTTCTGTAAATATCTATTAGATCAACTTACTTGGTGATGTTCAATCTATACCCATACATACTGCTTTTGTTTTTGTCTACATGCATCACTAATTATTGAGAGGCAATGCTAAAACTTCTCTTTTCCCCTTTTCTTTTTTTTTTCTGCTTCATACTTTATTAAGCTCCATTTGAAGATATTAAATTTTTGTGAAATCTTTTAGCTACAGTCTACAAGAATATTATCCTTGTACTATCTTTTTTCACTAAAAATGACCCTCTTTATCCCTCTTATACTCCTGAGATTGCTCGATTTTGGTATAATCAATCACTTGCTTATTCTTAGTGTTTTTTGGTAGATTGTTTTCCATCCTTTTACCTACAACCTGCATTTGTTTTCCTCCTTTAACCAGTTTAACACCTTCTCTTTTAATCAGAATGCTTAGTCCATTTCTATTCAATGTGTAGCAAAGTCCACTCATGGCCATTTGTTTTCTATTTATGCCCTCTGTTTATAACTCTTCCTTTTCTTTCTCATTTTACATGCATTGAATATTTTCTAGTATTACATTCTATCTCTTCTATTGTCTTTTAAGCTATACTTCATTAGCTCTTTTTTTAGTGATTGCTCTAGCAATTATGATAGGTATTCTGACCTTATCCCAGTTTGCCTCAAATTAAAGTTATATTGTTTTCCTTTAAGAAGCTATTGCTTTGCTTACATGCTTTCCCGCCTTTTTGTTCTGTGTTTATTATATATTTTTCTCTACACATATTATAAACTCCATAATATATTGTTTTAACTTTACTTGAAATAGTTGACTTTTTAAAAATTTAGAAAAGAAAAAAAAGTCATGTTTACTCCTATTGCTTTCTGTAGATCCTAATTTCCTTCCGGTATAATATCCTTTCACCTGAGAACTCCTCCTAGCATATACTGTAGTATGATCAGTACTACAAAAATGCTCAGCATTTTATTTATCTGAAAATATCTTTAATTTACTCTCATTTTTTGAAAACTATTTTCACTGAATGTATAACTGACAGCTCTCCTCCTCTGTCTCTGTAAATAGGCTATTCTGCCTCTGTCAAGCCTCTATTGTTTCTGATGAAAGGGGTGCCCTTATTTCTATCATTGGCTTCTTTTATATAATACAACTTTTTTTTCTTGCTGCCTTTGAGATTTTAGGCTGATTTATAGCAGTTGGACAATTTTGTTTTTAGAAGTGGTTTTCTTGGTCATTATTCTTCTTGAGCCTCACTGAGCATCTTGGAACCGTGGGTTTGGGGTTTTATCAAATTAGAAGATTTTTCAGCCAGTAATTCTTCAGTTTTTCAGGCCCATTCTCTTTCTTCTTCTCCTGGGACTTCTCCTTAAGACTGGTCAGTATGTCATTGAAAGGTCTTTATTAAAAAGATCTTTTCTTTCCTTCAACTTCGATGATTTTTATTGACCTCTTTCAGTTCAGGCATTCTTTCTTCTGTTTTGTCAATTCTCTGTTAATCCCATCCAGATATTTTTATGTTTTAGATACTATATTTCTCATTCTAATGTTTCCACTTGGTTATTTTTTTCTCCAAAAACTCTCTCATATTCCCTTTTTACCATTATATACATCTTTTCCTGTAGATTCTTCAATACATTTGTCTTCCTTATTTTAAATTCCTTTTCTGATTGTTTCCACACGTAGTTCATTCAGCCCATCTTTCTCTTGATTCTGCTTTTTTCCTATTTTTCAAACTTTTTTGCATGTTTTGTTAATATTGCATGTTGGATATTATGTCTAAAAAACAGCAAGTGTTGTAGTAGATTTTTAAAAAAGTATTATACACCTATATGCATATGTTGTCATATTATTTTATAATATATCTTATCACATTGCATTATATTATAATATGTGTATTTTCTGAGTGAGGAACACAATTTTCTGTATTAGATATGAAGGCGATTAGTTGGATTTAATCATGGATTTAGCTACTTTGGGGCAGAACTGTGACTTGAATCCCTCCAATAAGGCCTTAGAATTCAAGCACACAGGCTTTTCATTCCAGCTCTGGTTTCCTGAACAGCCACTGAGATGATTTTTATTGATTTTACCATACAATGAATCAGGCGGTGTTTTGGTTGAAGTTTTGATTTGATTCCATTTTCATCCAGCATCAAATGCTTTGAAAGAGGTTACAAACCTTTCTCTCCAGCACTCCACACCAGGAGCAAGTCCTTTCAGGCTTCACATGAATAAGACCTTGAGTCAGCTTGACCTCCAAATGGCAAGATGGCTAGACGACCAGACCTAGAAATAGAGATGTCGAGACTATTAGATGTCAAATATGACACATCATGAGCGTGGAACACTATAAAACTGCCAGATCTTGGGAATGAGAGTTTGTAGAGTGTGAAGCTATTGGACTTGCAAGACCACAAGCTTTCCAGATCACAAGACTTCAAAACTGTAGGATGGCAAGGCTGCAAAATTACCAAGACTGCAAATCTGAGAGATCGGTGCTTGGCAGAATGATCTCTGGATTTATAGCTTCTCCAAATTCAAACTCAGTAGGCCAGACTAGAGGATTAGAAACTCTGTGCCAGATTTCTTATTTGATCCAAGATCATCAGTCTCGGGCAGGCTTGCTTCTCTAACTGCTCCCAACTTCAGCCATCTCTTCTTCTTTGCTCACCCATCTCTCTGAAGTTTTGACTAGATTTTAGAAGTTTTAGATTTCTTTGTGTCCAGAGTGCCTCATTACTGGGAATTTTTGGTTTATCCCTTGATGTCTTATTGTTTTGGTGGAAATGAACATCTTTCATATCCTTCTACATCCCACAGGGATGCAGAATTCTATTGAAGCTAGTTGAGGACGTGGGATATATTAAGTATGTGAATAGGTTCAATTTGCACCACTCTCTGCTTTTCCTACCCTGGTATGTTCCTTCTACTAGTTTCAGCCAATGGGGAGAAGTTGGAGTATTCACTCCTCTGGATGCCTCTCTGCTGCATTGCCAAAGGTTAGATGAGTTCCTCAAATGTCAGAGTTCTTGTCAGGCAGCCCTTTCCTCATTATGCTCTCCATCCCCATATTCAGGAAGCAGCTTCCTTCTTCATCCCATGGGATGGTAATGGGATTCTGCTGTTCCTAACTGCAGGGTTTCCCTGATAGTTTCCTACACCCCACCCACACCATTGTAAGCAGTCCTCACACTACCCAGTTTGCAAGTGCCATTTGAGTTCTGCTGGCGCTCTGTCACAGAGAGTTTTCAAACAGTGTCTTAGAGCTGGAATTGCTAATGAACGGTGAGGAAAAAGAAACAGACTCTTCTGAGTGGAGCCTGGAACTTGGCACAATTGTGACTTTTGAAAACCCAGGTTATAGCAATGACAAAAGTACATATAGGTAATGTCAATATAGTTCAATGAAGGCTTAATTTCAGTCCTGCCTCTACCCAGCACATACTAAATGATGACCCAACCCCATGATGCCTGCTCTTGGGAAGCTCAAAATCTAAAAAAAGAGATTTCATTCAACCAAATGTCATGTGCAGCACATTACACATAGAAAAGCAACACTGGTGTTAGAACTGGTTACAGGGTTGTCGGTCCGAGGGTTTTTTAGACTGTAGTCCACAGGCCAAACTGTGAAGACTCCTGGGCTTGATAATGCTCCCTTCAGTCTCATTGTTTAATAATTAGAAACTCTGAGATAGACTTGGATTTATGTTCCTTTCCTACCTACAAATTAGACTCAGTTTAAGAGGTATAGCAGATGGGTGAATTCTCAACTATCATACTTTAAGTCAACCTTGAAAATAACTACAAACAGTTCACCAGCACACATTCATTTTTTTTTTTTTGACCAGTGCCTCTCTCCCAGGAGGTACACAGGTGGGAAAATGAGCGGAATCAGAACTCTTTCCTACTCACCCAACATAAATTATGGCTTTCCATTGGAGAATGGTTATTTGTAAGATTGCCGTAAATCTTACAAATGAATGTTTGCAAGGCAGCAGAGAGCAGGTTCTCTTATTCCCTCAAAAGGAATGGGGGGGAAGGGAGCCTAGGAAAATCATCTCTAACTTCCCAGATTAATAGGCAGAGGGACTTCATAGCTTCAGCTCCCTAAATAGTGGGAGAGGAAGGCAAAAAAAATAGGCATGCTGATTGCATTGTTACGACTCAAATTGTACTCAGATGCGAACTCTGACGTGCCAAAAACAGGGAAGGCCCAGCCTGAAAGATCAGAAAAGTGACATCTGGTATTGGATGCCCCAGCAGACATGACTAATACCATCGGTATTGTGTAGATTTTGCCTTCACTAATTTAATATTCAAATATGAGGGTCAGCCCCACAGTACTCTGCAATAACCGAAGACGTAGGCTTCTCAGAAATCACCTTCTTGCCCCCAACAGGGCTATTTAAGGAGGCGGGATGTCTATCTTGTGGCCTGACCAGGACAAGGTCTGTTATTTCCACATGTTGGTTAAGATCCCTTTCTTTGTTTCATGGCTCTCACACATGGTTGAGCTATGAGGGAGCCCTAAGAACTCATCCATAACTTGTAATAAATAAATAACCTCCTCATAGTTTGCCCCTTGGATATTTGCTTTATGCCAGAACATTTTAGTTTTACACATACACACGCATGCAAATGTGTTTCTCCACCGAAAATAAAAACCTGATGTCCCCCCATAACTTTTACTGCTGACACTCAAGCATACCACGTTGACTTGGGTCTGGGAGTCTTCCAAGTAAATCAAAGAACTACCCTGTATCTCATGTGGATATTTCCAGTTGTCAAGCTGATCTGCTAGGCAAATATTTAATGAATACCTACTACGCACAAAGCATTGTGCTATGTTCAGTGGCAGCTACGAAGATGAATTTTGAAATGGCATAAAATAACTGTGTAAATTGCCATTTAATCATGCTTTCACGACTCAAAAGACAAATCGGAACTTTTGAGTAGCTCTGGGCCTTGCTGGCAACCTCCAAGCACCATTAAACAGTCATGCAGGCTTTCTTCTTAGAAACATAATACTGATAATACGAACTACTGGTTATTGACTCTTTGCTGTAAGTGAAGCATTGCGGTAGGCTCTTCACGTTCACTATCTCAACAATTTTGCAAAGTAGATTTGAAAACCATCTCTGGGTTATAGATAAAGAAATGGATTCAGAGAAATGAAATAGCCTACATAATATCATATAGCTTAGTAAGATCTGAGTGAGAATTCTATGTTAACTCTATCTGCCTTCAAAGGCCATGCATTTTCCTCTTTTTTTTTTGTTTGTTTTTTTGTTTTTTGTTTGTTTGTTTGTTTCATGATAATCTTCAATGCAGGAGCAGAAGTAGTTAATCTGAGATACATCCCCCCCCCCCCCCCCCCGCCGCCCCAGATGGTAATGTAGGAACTCCCAAGGATGAAGATCACTAAATCTCTCAGGAAATTTTGTAGAATTGTATTTTCTGTGATGTTATAAAAAGTAATACTTTGTTTTCACTTTTCCAATTATAAAATTCTCCTTTAAATGTCAACTAATATTCATAGTCTCTTCCCTCTTCCTCTCCCTACCCCTGACCATTCCCAAACACCCAGCATCTCTCTCTCTTCTGTCTGCAATGACTGTATTTGCCACACTGTCTCTCAAGAGCCGTGTGTGTGTGTGTGTGTGTGTGTGTGTGTGTGTGTGATGTATTTACCCCCAAATCTCTTTCCTTTGGTTTCCTTGAATAATTAAGCACAAGATATTTTATATCTACATATTCTCCTTCTACAATTAAGTACAAGATATTTTATATCTATGACTTCTGAAGGAAAAATGCAAATAACTCTCAAAGGGTTAGTTTACCAAGTTGATAGTTCTTAATATGTTAGCACAGTATCATTTTATGAGTATACTCATTTTATGAGTATCTAGTCACCTCAGCAAGGACCTGAGAGATGTGGGCTAAGCCAACATCAAGGCAATGAGTGTACAAAGCTCTGGGTCAGAGTGATGAGGACCATTTGGGAAAAACTCACTGAGGGATTTGAAAAATCCTATGGAGTGTCCTGGATACACAGGGGATGGTGCGAGAACACTGTGGGAGAAGCGGGGACCACACTGGTTAAATGGGAGGAAGAAGACAGAAGGAGGAGAAAAATCAAGGCAAATTTTAAGAGACTGTATTTTGGCCTCAGATAATTTCTATTCTCTCATCTTTGGTTGACAATATTTATGTTGCATTTACAGTGCAGTAAGTTCTTGTGAACCTGAATTTAGTATTTCACTATATATATATATATATATTTTTACTACTTTTCTTTTTTCCCCTGGAATGAGGAGTGTAGACTCTTTCAGGGAGGGTGTGGTTAAAGTGCTCCCTGGCGGGAGGCACCGGACTATCCCCAGGTGCATCTGGAGACAGGGATCCAGGGAACAACTCCGGGAATTTGAAGCATTCTCCTGCTTGATGATCCCGAACAGCTCCAGACACCGAGAGCCTTTGGGCCGGCCTGGCGTGCAGGCTGCCCACAGCGACAGACCATACCACACTGGGAGAATCTGCTTGGAAGAAGAATGACTTCTCCACTCAAAAATGAAGCTAAGGGGAGACTGGGTTATTTTTTAAGTGGGTGTTGGAGAAGGAATTAGAGGGAGGGGGAGGAATTGGAGGGGTTAGTTGATTGAGGGTTAGCTTTTAATTTTGCACTGGAGAGGCAGTTAACAATGGTTACAAAAGGAAATTAAAAGCCTGGAAGCAGTTGAGGTTTTTGTTATTTCTGAAGTTACGAAACACATCAATATTGCACAGGCCTGTGTTTAATGTGGTATAACAATGTGACAGCCTTTGTGGATAGGCTCTGGAACTCTTTGAATGGCTTCCATGAACAAATCAGCATTCTCTTTATTACTGTGACCCTTGGATTGTGTGTGCCCATTTTTCTGGCTCTTAGAGGGCATAGTCCCAGACTTGTCATGAAGTGCACTCAAGCAATGTGTGTTTGGGGATTTGAGGAAAAGAAGAAAGGCCTGGTTGGAAATGTGGCTGTGAAGTTGAAGAAGGGAAGAGTCCAGGACAGACTCATCAAGTCACAGTTAAAAGCAACAAAGTGGCTGGAGATAATTCTTGTGATGAAATTGCCACTCAAATCCCAAATTGTAGCCAGAATATGATCATGCATTCACTCGTAAAGACTTAAATCTATAGAAAGTGTGCTATTAATGATGGTACAGGATAGTGTTTTTTCACAAACTTGGTTAGATTGTATATCCTAAAGAAAGAACTAATTTCTCAAACTCATTTAACTGAGAAGTGAGTGTCATAGAACTATTTTAAGTTGTAGAACAAAATGTGTATTCACATCTTAGAATTTGTAGCATTTATTTTTTGGGCAGGAACTCAGCTCGATATTTTTATTGTAATTACTAATATAATACTCACAATGACACTATGGGGTAGATGTCATTAGCCTCATTCAACACAGGAGAAAGAGAGGTTAAATAACTCGTCTGAGTTAACATAGCAAGGAAGTTATCAGTATAAAATTCATTCCCTGGTAGACTGACACCAGTTCCCATTCATTTAACCATTGCCTATACTCACACCTGCTTCATATCTTATTAACTTAAAAATCCATTCTTAGCATGAAAAAAAAAGCAAATGCACATTACTATAACATCTGTTTATTTGCTGAGTGACGAACTTTATAATCATAAAGCTGCTTTATAAAGAGCAGCTTCTTTAAATAATGATTTTCAAATAAACTTGTACTTTGTCATCTATTTGCCTTTGAAAACCCCACTCGAGAAAAAAAAAAGAAAGGAAACCCCACTTGGTCTGTATTGCATAAGAGGCATATGGTTCCCCAGAACCCTCATGTTAATCCAAGGCTCCTTCGGGCCCTAGCCCCGTGTTAGGAAGACAAACATGAAACCCAACGGTATCTATGAGCCCATCCCTCTCACACATTCTATTATTTTATGCTTGTTGATGTTCAACAAGTGGCATTTTCTTCAGCTCCTAGACTTTGCTAAGACTTTCTATTCTCTTAATAATCCAGAAAGAAACCGCTTTCAACAGTTTGGGATTCCATCGAACACAGGGGATGAGCCAAGAATGTGAAGCAATGAGAAAGGTAGGTAGACACTGAGGAAAGCATTAGCAGCCTCTGTCAGCATCACGTTTCTGTCCATTCTCTGTTGTATTTTGTTCGAAAGAGAAGGGAAAAAGGCTGGTTGTGTATCGTCATGGAGAATGGCTCGGATTATATAATTACAATGATTATATTGTTCCCTCAGTGGGAAAATATCTCTCCTGTATACTCAAAGTATTTTTCTTAAAAATGGCTTTTAGCCTAATAAATGCATAAATAACCTCAATTTCTTCTACCTGTTAAGTTTCCTTATTTCCTTATTTTATACTGGAGGCAGATGAATTTCTAAGCCATATTCTGAGAACAAACACAAGGGAAAACTTTAAAATATATCCATCAGTCAAACTGTTTGCTGAATGTCTGAAGTGTTTTTGCTGAAGATACATAACAGGGAGAAAAATCAAAGCTTATTCATTCTCCCAATAACTATTTGCTAACATGAGATTTTTAAAAGGTCATATATAGAACTATATTTCTCATTACTTAACATTTTTTGTAAGAATTGAGGACTATAATTTTTCCATTCCCTGGAATAGGCAATCTTTCCAAAGAGACAATAAAGCCTTACCAGCCTATTACAAGGCCTTGTTAAATTGGCCTTATTTTTCACCATCTGCCCAGCCTAAAAGACCTTTTGCAACTAGTTGTCTTTGTGTATGCACTTCTTTATTAATAAGATGCTACATTCCTCATCTAAGGGAGATGGAATATCTTTGGTTAAATGTTTCCTATCAGGTCATCAAAAATGAGAACTTAATTTCCGTTTTGGCAGAAAGTAGAATAAGCATAAAAAAAAAAAAAGCTAAGTGAATTATAGCAAATACTTAGTCTACCAATTGAATTACAGCAAATACTTAGTATACCAATTCATTTAAATTAATTTTTAAAAGAGAAAGAAATATAAGGCTGTCAAGGAAAGTTTATAATGTGACAAGGGAAGGTAACAGTCAAAAGTATTATCATCAATGGTAAAGACAAGGACAAAAGAAACAGAAGAATTGGCCAAAGGATTTCCTTCTGGTCAGATGCTTGGATGTCTACAATGCCTTACAGTGAAAAGACTGACAACGTTGGCAAGACCAGAGAGGTTGACGGGAAACATTGTTGAAGAGGCATGGCTAGAAGGGAAAATTTCAAGTAACCTATCTTTTTAAATTTAATTTAATTTTATTTTATTTTATTTATTTTATTTTATTTTATTAATTTTATTGAGTATAGTTGACACACAATGTCATATTAGTTCCTTAAGAATGGCCATGAGAAAAATAAAAACAGTATTAATACTTAAGTCTCGGTAGAGGAGAAATAGCTTAATCATTGTTTTTCTCAAGACTCACTAGGTGCAAAGTGCTCTGAGAATGTGACAATAGCCTTTATTGTCAAAGGCAACAAGGAAAAAGTAACATCTTTACTTATGAATAAAAGAAGCTTCAACTCTGAGCTAACTCTTGTCACATTCAGGAAACCACATACAGATCAAGTGGGTTATCCTATGACAATTAGATTTCGGTTAATAAATTCCATCCGAATCTTAACTGAAACGCCTACTGACTTATACCTGCAGCAGAGCATCCTCCCCAAATCCATGCTCCAACACGAGTTAAAACAAACACCCACAGGAAGGGGTGTGGCATAGAGGACAGAGTATGTATGGACCTCAGAAGCTAAGGGCATGAGTCCAAGTTCCGTCTCCAATATTACTGTTCATATAACTTTGGGCAAGCTATTTAAAATCTCTGGGGCTCAGATTTCTTATCCTTAAAAATGAGGAAAATGGTATTTTCAGGTTTCAAGGTAATACCATATATCAGTCACACGGTCTATTACATAGCTTTGGCTATATGGAAATCAGTGAATGGCAGCTGCTCCTGATCTTTGAGTTTAATTCACCCTAGTTCAAAAATAAAATCAGCATCCGCGACATCACTGAAATTGCCTGATCATACCGTTAAGCGGAACCGGCTACATAATTTATAGGGCCTACTGTAAATATGGGGCTTCCTATTGAAAAACTATTAAGACTTTCAAGACTGCAATAACAAAGCATTAAGTCCAGCATGGAGCCTTCTCAGAGCGGAGCACCCTGTGACTGCACAGGTCATGTGCCCATGGAGCTGGTCTTTCTTCTAATTGACCCCTGGAAACTTTAGACCTTGCCTCAAGAAGAGGAACAGATAGGTAACCAGTTCCTGTTGGTGACGAGGATCTCTTGCTTCAGTAGATCTAATAATATATCGGTATCAATACTAGCAAATCTGGATATACGTTACAAAGGAAAATTGTCAGCCTGTTTCTCTTTCTGTTTATTACTTTGGATCATACTTCTCAAGGAAATGCCTTTAAAGCTCTTAGTCTTGATGAAAAGAAGCTTCCATCAATCCCTCTTCATTTTGTAGTACAATCGACCCTTGGAAGTGGAAAATGAATTAGAAAAAAAAAATAAACATTAGAAAACCTGAGGCATTCTGGACAATGATCAGAGAGGAAAATGTGTTAACAAATGTAATTCTGTTTAGGACTGCAAAATGAGAATACAACTTTCATTAATACTCTGGGCTGCATCCAGGCTTTTGTCTGTTTGATATGGAGAATCCCAACTGTGAGGTTGGGAAAGAGACTGAGATCTACGTACTCTAATATTTTTTACAGTTTACATTCATGACTCCAGAGGCTCAGGGAGATTTAATAAATCAAATAAATAAATAAGCAAAAGAAGCATTCTATGATCAGTCCTTCATGCAAAATTTCCACTGTCATCCAAGAGATTTCCACATGCACAGCAAGGACAGAAGATGGCTCTCTTGTTACCCATTATTTGATGAAAAATGTCTAGCTTTGATAATGATGTAATATGGCTTTTACCCCTTGACCTTCATAGAAGTCGATTTAATCTTCGCCAATGTCCCCTTATGAGGAAAGGCAGGCTTTCCACTTTTAATGTCGGTGGAACAGCTTGTGAATACTTTACAAGGGATATGTCACTGCTTTAGTTTGGGGTTTTTATGTGGTGAATATTTTCAGTTGTGAGACAGCCTGAGAAATAACTGTCATACTTGGGGAGACATTTTTTTTTTGAAAGGGAGAAAGCGAGAGAAAAGGAGAAGGAGATCAGAGAGAGAGAGAGACGTGGTACTCCTAGGCCCAGCAAAAGTCAAGTTACAAGAACAAAATGGTTAAGGTTCCTAAAACATGGCCATCGAAATTTTGTTAGAATTTTGTTAGAATCACAGCATTGTATAATTCTGAACTGAGAGGGATCAAAGAAATCATAGGCCAAAGCTTAGGTTCATAGGTAAGGAAATACAGTCTGTAAAATTAGTTTACTTTCCAAACACGGCTAGTTTATACAATCATTCCAGCTTTCTAGCTACATTCCTGTACTTTTCCTGCATGACCCCCCCTATAGAGTTCATTTCAGGGAAAGCTTTAAACAGGGCCTCCTCTCCCAGGAAATTACACCAGACCAGGTTTACAAACATTTAGCTCTCTTGCATGATAATTCACTTATTCATTTCTTCATTAAATATATTAGATAGGCCTCTCAAAGACTATATCCCAAGCCCACGTTACATTTGGGACTGAAACAGAGACTCTACTCCTGATTGCAAGAGATGAAAAATAATAGAAACAATAGAGCTATCAAAACAAAATACAATAATGGGGAGCTAGGGAAGGCTACGCGTTTGGAAGAAAATACAGGGTGTATGGAAAATGCAGTCACCACATAGTTCGTGACAAAGAGAAGTCATCCAAAAATTGAAGCACATTGGAAGAATCTCACTTTTCCAGGGAGTAACGCAGGATATTTTTGGCATTGTGGGACAGACCATGGGCTCTGGAGTCCGATCACCTGCCTTCAAACCCCAGTTAGGCAGCTTGCTAACTGTGAACTGGCAGACAAGTTACTTAACATTTTGAGGCCCCAGCTTCCTCCTTGGTAAAAGGCCGATTAATAGCAGCACCTAGCTCCTGTGGTGGCTGTTACAAAAACAAGAAGAGCTGATGCATCTGATGGCATTTAAAACAGTGGCTGGCACACAGTAAGCACTAGATTAGCCATTATTATAAAGTTATAAAACCTGAATGTGTTCACTGAAATTGTTTAAAACCTTGCTCTGTAATTGCACCATATTTTTCTAGTTTGGAAATATGTGAAGGATCAGATTTAATCTTATTGTCTTAAACTAAGAGATAAATAGCAAAAAAAATAATTAAAAATATAGAAATCCTGGCTTTTCTTTCTGATCCCCTCTGGTATATTTATTAGCTCTTGACCACGGATACTCTATGTGGTATTATTTTCTCGAAAAGAAAGGCAACACATAGCATCAGAACGTCTCATCAATTGTCTGGGCAATTATTACTATAAAATGGAAGATGGTGCCCAGGATCTATTCGACAGTACAGCACTTGTCCCCTAGTCAGATAAACAGGAAGTGGCTCTCCTGGGAGGGAAGGAACATGGGAACTAAAATCAAATGGCTTGTGTCTCAGAGCCAGTTCTAGCAATTTCTTGGTTGCCTGAGCACAGGCAAATTGCTTAAACTGTTTGGGCCTGGTTTCATCCTCCTGAAACTGGGGGGTTGAGAGCATAAGTTTGTTGTCAAAGTGAAATGAGAGGAGGCACATAAAGGCCAGAACTATGAAGCCAGGATAACCATTTAGTATATTCAATTTACTTTCTAGGCTTTGGACTGAGGCAAAATCCTAGTTATGTCCCTCCTCCCTTCCTCCAAAAAAAAAAAAAAAAAAAGCAGGAAATGATCAGATATCATTATGTACATTTTGGATGAGCTTGCTTAGCACCGACGTGTTATCTCTCTTAGGAGTTTGCATTATGACACTAATGTGTTATCCTTCTACTTTTTGGCATTTAATCTCAATTTAAAAGCATAAGTTACTTTCAAGCAAAGCCACAGATGGATCTGCTTCAGCATTTTGGAGTGTGAAGGCTTAATGCAGAAACAACTTGAGACGCACGTTTGGGGGAGGGAAGAAGAAGTGTCAGTTCCTTCTCTCCCTCTTCACACTTCTATCCTTTGGTTTCAATGTCTCTGAAGATGCTGGCAAACACCTCTGTGCTCGCAGTCAGATCCTTTCTCACGATGCTCTCTCTCCTCCCCTGTGCTCACCTTTCTGCTGCAGGTACTCCTCCCATTTAGGATGCATGGCTCCCATCTCTGCCCCAGTTTCTGCTCTGAAAATCTGCTGAATATAAGGCATTCAGCCCAGAACGAGCCTATGAAGGCAACAGCTTTCTCATTTTGGAGGACAAGAAGCCACAATGGGATTGTTTAGGGGGTAGGAGAGGACATCGGAGATTATTGGCAAGATTAGAGTAGATGGGGGTCTCAGGCGAGGAGCAGAGAACAGGCGAGGAAATTGTGATAATATAACAGCAGAAGTTTAATACCACCTGAGAGGGTGATAAGAAAAAGTATCTAACATCTTGAAATTGTCTCGAATACTGTGCACCATCGTGCTCCTGGGGTATTGAGGTGGGGTGTTCTCACCGGCAAATGTATGTAGATATTTCCTCAAGGGAAACATATACAGGGAATCACTTGTTGTTTCTGAAAGAGAAACATCAAAATGTTGGGAGCAGTGTCTAGAGGATGATGGTGTGGGGGCTGAGATAAGGAAAATAAATTCCTCATGACCCACAGTGGCAGTAAGTTCTCTGTGGTACAAAGAAACCGATCACCAACTCTGTCGCTTGAGTTCCCGAGATCTCATGTGACTTATCGCACAGGCTTGAGCATAGCACCCCCTCCACGGAAGCCATCTGGGCCTCCCTGATAACTGCCCCTCGCCCACAATGCCACACATGGCAATCGGGAACTCTGTTTTGGTTTGCTTGTTACTATTGGTTGGTTGATTAAGGTGGACTTTTCCTCTTTCTTTCTCTAAATTTTGCAGGTCATTGGCATGTTGAGAGTTTTTATCTACTTGAGATGTCTGTGCTGTTAAGTCACTGCTTGTTTTTACCAGGGGGTCGCATACTTTGTTCTGAATTTCTGCACATTTGCTTTGATTGCCTCTCACGTTTATTTTGTCTTAAAATGGAAATAGAAAGTAGTAGTCAGGCGGAAACAACTCTTTCTCCAACCATCCTGGTCTACCATTACAGGACAGACTTTTTATCAGCTCCCCATGGGTGTTTCTACCTACTTACCTCATACAAAGTCTCCAGCGTCTTGTTTCCTACACTCAGCATATGACAATATCTAAAGCAATTGTAGACACAATTGCACATACTCTCTTTCTGGATGGGATGGACTACTTGGTCTGACTCTATAGTCGAGTGAAATTTAATCTCGTCGGTGGAATACAGATCAGTATTACATCAATGTGTCATAGAAATCTACCATAAATGATAAGAAATACAAGTAAAAATATTCAGAACTAACTGGTAAGATAAAAACTTCAATGTTATGAATTAAAATCACTTACTTAAATTACTTTTGACTTTATGCTCCCTTACTTAACAGCAGGACAATGCACACTATTAAATGTGCATAGTTTAACTTTGTGATAAGCTTTGTTGGTTTCAACAGATGCCATAATGTATATAGTACATCGTGTTAAGAGGGCACTACCAGAGAATTATCTGAATAAAGTGAAGGGCTGAAATACAGTTGTTTGACTATATTCTGATTTTCCAATGTTCCACGTATTGCTGCGCTATAACAAACCATCCAAAAGTTTATGAAAACAATAATTATATTATGCTCACCAATCCTGTGGGTTAAAAATTCATACTAGGAATAGAAGGAATGGGTGGTCGTTGCTCTAGGATGTCTGGGGTCTTAGTTGGAAAGACACTAAAACTGAAGGCGATTCCACAGCTGGATTAAAATCATCTGGGGGCGTCTTCACTCACGTGTCTTCATTCACATGTCTGGTGGTTGGTGCTGGCTGTTGATGGAACCTCAGCTTGGCTGTCAACCAGAAAGAATACGGGCATGTGACGTCTTCACATAGTCAGTTTCTTTCTTTTTCTTTTCTTTCTTTCTTTCTTTTTTTTTTTTTTTCACATAGTCTGTTTCTAAGAGTAGTGGGGACTTTCTCACAGAATAGTGACTGTATCCTGAGAAAGCCAAGGAGGGAAGCAGAGCATTTTTGTGAAGTAGCCTTGAAGGCAATTGGTGTCATTTCCCCCAAACTCTGTTATGTGAGACAATCCGAAGGTCTGGCTGGTACAGAAAGAGGGAACGTGACTTCACCACTCAATGGGAGCAGTATCAAGGTTTTGAGGGTACTTAGAGGTGTGATCTGACTTCTATTTTACCTCACGGTGAAAACACGCAGGCCATCTTTGGAAAATACAGTGTGCCACAGTCCAATCTTGGGCCACAAAAACTCATATCCTTCATACCCTACCATGCAAAGCGCATTCATTTTCTTCTCTAAGACATCAAAACCTCATTCTATTTTGGCATCTTCTTAATATCTAGTAGTTCTTCATCTAAATCTCATCCAGGTGCAGATGAGGCTCCTGGGGTGCACGTCCTAGAGTACAGTTCTTCAGCAACACTCATCTTATCTGAAGATGTGAGGACTAAGTAGTCAAGTTCTCTGCTTCCCAAATACCCAATGCTCATTAATGAGACAAATGTGAATGGCCTTTTTGCACGTTCCTCTTCAACCAGCAGTCACAGATCCATAGGAATGATGCTCACTTTACTACCTCCTGTGGTTTCACCTGCACAAATACCACTACGGTACTGATTTCGATACCTCTACCAACATCATATGAATGTTTTTAACTTAAATACCAGCATATTGATTACATGAGCCAGAAATGGAATATATGACACCACTTCTCTATTTTTCAGTCACTATGTTAGCCTAATACACTTCATCGTGCTACTCCTAAAATGTCTTTCCCATATATTCCATCAGTTACCAAATCATATGACTTAATACTATACTTAAACATTTGAATGCATACCTTCTGTGTACATTCCCCCCACCCCCAATCTCAGTTCATTTAAAAAATATTGAAACAGGGGCTCCTAGGTGGCTCAGCTGGTGGAGCATCTGATTCCTGGTTTCAGCTCAGGGCCTAATCTCATGGGTGATGGGATTGAGTCCTACATCCAAGTCCACCCTCAGCGTGGAGTCTCCTTGATGATTCTCTCCCTCCAAACCTTCCCTGTCCTACTTGTGCACACACACATTCTCTCTAAAATAAATAAGTCTTCAAAAAATATATTGGAACAAATGTAGACGATGTCTTACTGTAGGCAGGCTAAAGTCTGTAATTGTTCCAGACATTCCTGCTCTAGTTCCTGGGACCATGAAGAGAATGGGTTTTACTCTGGTGATTAGCTTATGTCAAGTGGTGCCGTTGAATTTAAGAAAAAGAGATGATCCAAATGAGTTAAACACCTCACATGAGTCTCCTAAAGCAGAGAGTGTTCTCTGGCTGGTGGAAGAAGAGGAAAGAGATGAATTGCCACTGGCCTAGAAGAAGACAAACACCCACATTGTAAACTGTCTATGGAGGCCACGTGGAAAGGACCGAGAGGAACATCTAGGAGCTGAGAGCCAGCAGTGAGATGGGGACATCAGTCCTCCAAGTGCAAGGAACTGACTTCTGCCGACAATGAGAATGAGTTTAGGAGATGAGATTGCCCCACAGCCTCAGGACAAGAACTCAGCCTTGCCAACACCTTAACTCCAGATTCCTGATACTCTGACAAGAAGCCCCTGTGCCCTGCAGAATTCTGACCTACAAAACTGTGATGATTTTATTAGTGGATGGAGAATAAATATTAATGTCCTCGAAGGCATTTGTAGGAGTCTTCACCATACATTATTTCACACAACAGAGACTCTTAAGGACCAGGGTTCCAAGCCATACATGAGCGTCATTGCTGTGATCTCCTTTCTCCACTTTTATCTCCCAGGAATCCACTTGCTTAAAACACTCCGGAATGGCAAAGAGAAAAGTCTTGCCAGTGAGCCCTTTGAAACATATGGCCATAGGATTGAGTCCCCGGATGGAAGGGTCCATGTGTGGTTGGCGGTTAGAAATATTATCTGACTTTTATTTGACCTGAATGAAATACCATGATAGCATTCACTAACAATAGATTTTTAAGAATCAAATGCAATTTCAGAAGGTTTTTAGTTCACTTGTTTTTAACAAGGAATTTTTTATTGTTGATGTTGGTGGTGGTAGTTATGCTTTGTGTTTTAAATAAACATGACTTTTTTTTTTTTTTATTGCAACCCTCCCATATACTAACTGTTAGAGAAATGCTGGCACAGTGTTATAATTCAGAGAAAGAAGAGGCCATTGAACAAAGGAAAATGTTAGACTTTAACTGTCTGACTACCTCCCCTCGTTTAGATTATCCTATCTGTTAAAATGAAAATTGTATTTTTTGGCAATAAGAAGGGTAAGAGAAACATGAAAAGTGTAAATTGAACTTTTGCCTCGTGTTACATCTCTGCTGTTTACCAAAATCAATTTATTTCTGTTTGTTTTACTGTCTATCTGCTGAAAACATATCTGAATCCAATGAAAATGTAAAACATGTGATTTTAAATAGTTTGAGAAAGGCAAAAGGAAGCGTGCTGTTAAATGTTAAAACGGGTTCTGTGGTAAATTGTATACATGCACCACATCAAACGCAAATTGAAGTTAAAATAAATAATGTTACACTGAAAGTTGAAAGAATATAGCAAATCATAAAGATGCTTGTATACTAATTGAGAGTATTTTAATTGTTAAAAGATTTAGAGAAATAAACACTGTAGATGGGAACACAGTGCTGAAAGATCAGTGCCAGTTCTGGTTTTCCTTTCTAGTGGCTTGGCACGGCGGCTGTGCTGAGCTCCAGCCTTGCCTTCAGAAACAGAAGCAATGCTGTTCAAAGGATTAATCAGTGGCCCATACGTAAGAGGCCTGGGGATACCCACACCCGCAGCCCCAAGAGCTGGTACAGAAACTGGGTGCCCTCCATCCTTGCTGGGCTGCATTTCCGGAAAGGCAGGGCTTCCTGGCAGGCATACCCATGGGTCAGGGCGTGTGTGCCCCCGCCTCCTGTGTCTGCAGTGCCATTGGGCCCACCAGCAACTCTAGTCCCTGCTCCCTTCTGTCGCCCTGAGTCACAATGGAACGTTGCATAGCAGTAAAATATCAACGCTTCCTCTTCCAATCCGGTCTCCTCTCTATTTGTGTTGATCAACATTATATGATTAATGTGGCTCGAGGAAAAAAAAATGTTGTCTTCATAAAAAAGTATTTAGCTGTTGTGTAACCCTCTCTCCAATGCTGTTGAATTCATATCAGTCGAATTGAAATGATTTTTTTTTCTTTTTTTATAACATAATCTACTAATTTTTGAATGGTGTATAAAAGGCTTCCAGGATTCACTGAGAATATATCAACATCAGGCTTTGGGTATTTTAGGAAACAACATATTTGGGGTTTGTGTGTGCCTTCCAAACTGATATGATGCTGATTTTGAATCCATGTCTTTTTTTCTTCTTTCTGCAAATTTACCTCATCTTCGCCTTCAGCGGGCACGTTAATTGTCAAGTATAGTCAAGGAAGGTACCAGATAGAGAAAAAAAATTAAATTATTTTATATGCAAGTGGACAATCTGTTATATAAACACCATCAAATGTTTCTAATACCCACCTATGGTGCGTCAAAAATTGTGCCAGGATTTACACATATCATCTTTAGTCTTTAAAATAACATAGTAAGATTAAATACTAGTGTTTCTACTTTATAAATAAGGAGAATGAAGTTTAGAAGTTTTAGTTCACTCACTTATTTTTTCTCTAAAAATATAGATTTGGACCATTACTGTATGCCAAACATAGGGCAAGGCTTTGGGGATAAAATAATAAACAGATCCTCATCATCCATTCTCTCATTGGCTTTCCGAAAAGAAAAAAAGGGATAATAATGTTGCAGTCATCAGGCAGCCATTCTAACATCCAAGTCTATGTTCTACCTTATAACAACAGAGCCAGGAGTTAACCAGCTTTTCTCTATCAGCCTTTCTCACTGAAGGAGCATAAAAATGGTGTAAGAAGCCAGTCAGGCTTTGTACATATTACCCCCAGTTGTTCCAGATATATAAGATCCCAAGAGGACAAACAACATTTTCTCCTCACTCACGATCTAGTCTGAGATCCTTAAGAACACTAGTGTAGCATCCTCTTTAATGGCTGGTCATTATTCAATGGAGTGATCATTTCCATTCTGGTAATATCTTTGGTCAAATATTTAGTTACCAGGTAAATAGGCGCAGAGGTACAGAGTCTCGATGCACTCAGTAATCATGGATGCAGCTGATAAAAGCACTGGTTAGTGGTAATTTTTTATAAATAATTCTTTTGGTCATAGTTTCAATTTTTGTCTGTTGACTTTATTTTAAAAGATTTTTTTGCAGAACGTATAGGTTTTTTAAAAATAGGATTATAAATCTAGAACTTTTGTGTGACTGGAGTCCTCTTCTGCACTAATTTTCTTGCCAAATTAATCAATGTTCTACATAAACCTAAGTGTGATTTAATATGTCAAAATGTCAAAAATGAATTTATCATTTGCTCTGCGCTCCAGAACAAATCCAGGATAAGAAAATAATTCCATCCCAGGTGTGGCACACATTGTTCAAAAGTCAGGAGACTCACTTGTGTCTGAGTGATATGATCACTTAGCCACCTATTCACAACTAGATAAAAAGAAAAGAACAGACAAGAAAGATTAAAAGCAAGTCAGAAAGAAAATCTAGAAGGAACCAACTTTGAGTCTCAGCACCATTTGCTGTTCCTAATAACGACCTTGTGCTCTTAGATATCAACACTTCCTGGAAGCCCAACGACCTTTCTTTGTTATCCCAAGGATGACTCGTTAGTGCAGTGTCTTGCTGCATATGATAATAGATAAATAATATCATTCCACTGATAATAGATACCCTTATATTTCCTTAGAGATCAACTGAGAATTGCACTGAAGGAACTTAGAAAATATTTAGGCATGCAGTCTTTTGATTCTAGAGCTTGAATGGTTTTGTCTGGTTATCGAAAAGACTAAACATTCTGGAATGAAATTTTGATGGTAACACGCATGTCAACTTACTTGCGGCAAATAAGCCAAGTGTATATTGCAAAGACTGTATATATATCATGTACTGGTTTAGCATGCTTTTCTTCCAAGTCTGCCAAGAAATGTTGCTCTAGACTCCACAGGTGCTCTTTTAATGCTGTGGCAAGGCTAAGAGCAGCCGTCTCCTTCCAAACCATGTCAACATTAACCTGGGTAAGTATGGCACCCCTTGAGTGGTACAAAATGTCATAGTGCACTGGGAGTTCCTTTAGAGCCAGGTTTGAACACATCCTGAAATATATGCCTCGATTTACTAATGAAAATGGAGCCACATTTTCCTGTTCTTTCAGCCATATGGGGTTATGATTGGTGCGTGCTTGCCTTTAACATTACTATTCGATTCTATAATAAGAACCACATGAGACAATTTTAGTTTATTAGTTCTTCAGTTGCCAACATGGCTATTGTACAACTAATAAAATAAATAAAAATATTTCCCTTGTGTTTTTTCTTATAAAATACACTTGTTCTATAAAGGATAAGCACATACCAGTCACAACCTGATCTGGCATGAGCCATATTGTCTTGCTTTTTCTCATTTAATAGAAAACAAAGGAGACACATTTATTAGTCTCCTAATAGCATGGTTGGCTCACACTGGCCTCTACCTACACATCAGATATTGGAGTCATTTATTTAGAGAGAAATGGTTTATGCTGGAGTCTTGGTAAAAAATTTCAAAACCTAGCTACTAATAAAAATACATTTCTGGGAAAGGTATATAGTAAAGGAAGTAAAAAACAATGAAACACTGCATATCCTCTTAGTGTCCGTGGTAATTCGCCCATCATCTCCTTCAGGATTAACCCCTAAAAAAGCATGGCTGGTTCTGGGCCTTTCTTCTATACCAAGAAGTCCGAGGTGAACCACCATGTCTAAGGCCACACTCTGCCATTCACTGAACCTAGGCCCAGATTTTGAGATTGAGCTGAAACACCACCTTTTGGGTGCTACTTGAAAGTAAGTCATCCTGCTCTGATACTGTCGTTAGTCCTCAGTTCACGTAAGTCCTTATACTCAAGAACGGATCTATAAATATTCTCCTTTAATCTAAAGGAATCCTTTATATGAATGCTCAACAGAGCAATGGAATATGAACAGATTGACAATAGAAACTGGTTTTCTACTTGGCAATCTTTCCAAGGAAAAACCTAGGAGCAAAGGACACATAGGAGACCACTTTGATGCAAAGGACCTCCACTGAGACATCACACGTCCATGAGCTGATGTTGATCACCAAGGTCATGAAATCTCTCAGAGTTCTTGTTCCTTCATTGCCTGTTCTCAGTAGTCAGAGATGCTGAAAGATGAAGAGAGAGCTGCAGGGAGTCCTGTGCATGCATGCTGGAGCCTCACTACAGAAAACAAGTGGATATTTTAGAAATGACTCTTTCCCTGAAACAGTTCTTTCTTGTAAAGAAGAGGCTACATTACATAAGACTTGAATTATCCTGCATAAGATTTAAATTTAATTAAATGGTTGCAAGAAATACTATATAAAGCTAACTTTACCAGTCATTTTTCAAAGAATAAAACCTGTCCATGTTGTTTCAATAAATTTTGGTAAAGAAAATTCCATGTGCTTAAATTCTTCCATTCTCTGGTTTGATCACTTTCTATCATTCTAAACATCTGTCTGTAGAGAAAAAACTAGGAGCACATACTCTTTAAAGAAGCCAAAAGGTATTTTTATTATCATTGTCAGATTTACGACAGGTAAAGATATGTAATAAATGAAAAATTATTAAGCAATGCAAAGAAAATGCAATTTGTTGGCGTGATGGAATATTGCTTTAACTTCAGTGTTTTGTGCACCTATAAATTTATTTATTTATTTATGCATTTTTGCATTAATTAATTAATTAATTTAAACAGAGCAAAAGGTAGAAAAGGCAGAGTGTATGTGAATGAAGTATCTTAGAAGACAACGATGCTTTCCAGTAGATTTCAAGATTGAATAGAAGGGAGAGAATTGATCTGAGTCATTTTCCCACTGCTTCAAGGACCAACTCATAAAATGAGTTTGATGGGCACTGAGGATTAGCTTTGACCCCTCTATGACTTCACAGAGTCCAGGTCAACTTGGAGAGACTGGAAGTGTTAACCCACAGGGGAGAGCAATGAGATACAGCTCCAGGGTTCAGAAAATGGCTCTGTCTCATGCAGCCAGCCAACAACAGGCTTTCACAGTTAGGTTTCTCTCTTTCTATGTCAGGGTTAAGGTCATTTTTAGGGCATGGTGAGGAAATGTGGAGGCCAGGGCTGTCTGCACCACACCTGGGCCGTGAGAAACAGGGGGTTTCAATTTCCAGCCTCTGAATACCACACAACCCAACCTTTACCTGCCTGTCCTCACTCCTGTATACAACAAATATAAAATAAAATCAGATATTTCAGAGGAATGGACTAGTAAGATCAAGGGTGGACATTCCTGAAATGCATTAAGACCTTCAGAAGAAGGTAAGCAGTAAAGGCAGTTTTATTATTTACCTGGAGTCATGGTTTTCTGCGTTATTTTGAGGGGAAGGCAAGGTTGGGAGGTGTGTAAAAAATGAATTTCCATTGTTCTTTTGGTATATATGGAGGCAAGAATATTAAGCTATTGTATTTTCTTCTCATCAATAGCTTATTCTTGTATTTCCCTTATCACTGGCCAAGCAGTCTCCTGGAATACGAGATAGAAGCAAGGAAGTTGTGATTGGAGGGGAGACAAACAGAAGAAAGTGTTTTACTTTAGGATTCCGAAGCTAGGGAACGCCTATCTGAGAGAATACAATAAAATAAAATAATCAAAGCTAGCATCGGCTTAACGCTTTTTCTGTGCTGTGAGCTTCTTTCCATACGGGAGCTTGCTTGTCAATCTTCTCTGCATACTTATTATTCATTATTTATTATTATTATTATTATTATTACTCATTTAATATGATGAGAAAATTGCTACAGTTTCTTCATATTTCATATAATTTTCCTACATTGACTGACAAAGTGCCCGAATATTCCCAATGGGATCACAGGGTTCAATAACAGCAAGTGTTCTCGTTCCTTTGGCAATGAAGAAAGCATGTTACTAGAATGCTTGTGAGGCCCTTGGGCTTCTCTGAGAGCCTGTAAATGCAATTTTTAGATTCGCCATGCTCTGCTAATTCAGAAGTCTTTTAATTGAAAGTAAAAGAGAAGGACCAACGATCCTTTAGAAATACTCCATAAATTGGTGCAGAGTCAGGGCATGTGTAGAACGAGAAGTCAGTTGCCAATGAGGCATGGTTTCAGGGGCTTGGAAGGTTTGCTTGTACTCGAACATCTTCCTTTCCCAGCAGCCTGTTCAAGCTTAAATATTAGACAAAACTAGTAAAGCACTAATTTTATCATAGTTATCATGACCTTGAACTGAAGTTTCTTAATTCATCCAAGAGTTGTGAAAATGGAATGAGGCAATGAATGTCAGTGCTTTGAATGTGACAAGTCGAATACATTTTGTTTCTTTTGTCTTTCCCTGTATTCTTTCTCTTTCCTATGATTTAACGTGTCAAGGAGGTATTTTCATATTCTGAGTGATAAAAATATATGAAAGTCTTTAGAGCCTGCCCTTGAAAAACTCACAATCTAACGTTATATTTTGTAACCTAGAAAAGGTAATGTGAGCTCTTAAGCACTTTTCAGTCATTTGAGTATTTTTTCTGGCTCACAATAGAAATAAAAGACTCAAGAACCTATACAAATATTTAACTTATACAAAATGGCATCTCGTTTCACGTTGTCTTAGGAGGGAGAAATTGCAATATCATAATATCAGTCAATGGTATTCATTATCTCTCGGTCTTTTCCTGTTTTTCCACTACGTTCTTATAAAGTTTCTGATAGAGAAAATCAGGAGATCTTAGAAACTGACTTTCATTTATAACCTGCTGATTCACCTAGATCAGGTTACTGGGAAGAAATCCAAATCAGACCTCCTGACCTACCCAAAACAGCATGAAGTATGCCCTGCCACTAAATCCTGATTCCTGTGTACCTCACCCTGTCACTAAATATGATTTAGAGGAACCTTTAGAAAGTCAGGTATAAGGATTTAGTGCTTTACATGTAGGTTACAGCTGCTGGCCTGGCTTTTATAGTAACATAAGTAAGTAATTTATTAAATGGTTCAGTCATTAGATATACCAGACCTTGAAAACATTCTTGTGAAGGAGGCTAGTTTGGGTAGTGAGAAGATTAGCATTTCTCAGCAGCGAGTATTTGTGACAAGATTAATGAGGCACGGGGCAGATGGATGTGTTTCCCTCTTTGTGTCTGCCCTCCTGGTTTCCTTGTCCTTTATTTGGTTGTCTTTTCCTCCGTGGCACCTGCTGTCACTGACATGGATGAGATGCCAAAACAGCATTCTTTTACTTCAACACTATTCACACCTTCTTCTCCCCCCTTCTCTCTCCACAGGAGCTATTCCTTTCTCCTCTTCTTGGATTGGCAAGGGCATTTTTTCAGTTTCTAGAAGAAATGCCTGGCAGGAATTTTCCTATTAAAAGAAATCATGGAATTATGAGCACAATCAGAAACACTTCCTGGTGGTTTCTTTTACATTAACATTTTGTAATTAGTTACGTTATGTGTTAATTTCCTTTAAGATTTTATATCTGCTTTAACACATCCTGCATCTCCTTCAGTTATCACCACCTCTATGGTGTCAATTTTGTCTTTTGGGAGGATATAACGTGCGTCTGGTACTGGCCATTTGATAGAATCTTCATGTTCCCATTTTCTTTCTCATGTTGTCAAGCACCCGAGACAATGTCCTGCTTCTGTGAGCTTACTTCTCTTCAAAAGATTTATATCGTGCAGACTGACAAGTGTTCTTTCTTTTAAGAAAGCCTCCAAATTTGCTTCTGCTTGTTCTTCTTCCAGTTCGATTTCCTCTGATGCCTTCCAATAAATTGCCATCCTTTTTGTCCACAGAAGTACCTGAAGTGTGTCCTTTGCTTTGATAAAACACACTTGTTATAAAAGCTACTGTAATAGAATTTCCCATTTGTGTCTTTAGTATCTCCTAACAGATTTTTGCAATGATCCCAATCACTAGTTATTTTTAGGTCAAAAGTAACAGCTAAGATATTCAAGACTAATGAGATGCTCAGATCCGTGGCTATCCAGTGAGCATTCCTGGGTTGGATGAGAGTCTGGGTGTCTGGAGATTTGAGAGATCGGCAAAAAAACATAAAATGCTGGATTGCTATAGTTAGTGAGGATGCCTCATTATATTTTTATGATTTTCTAATTTTGTAATTTTCAGTTTGAATTTGTTTCTGACGTGATTCTTGATTTGACTGACTACAGGGCTTTTAATAAAAACGATTATATATAAAAAGAAATCACGTTTCCCAAGCAATAGGACATTTAATTGCAATAATCATGCAAAACAAGCCTCAGTTTCTAAGAAAATGTTTTATTTGTTGGGCACATCTAGGAACCTCAGGAGAGAATCTGCTGTTATTTAGGGAGTGTTCAATGAGTACTTGGCCAAAAGCACAAATGAGATTTCAAAACTTGGGTCGGGGGGTGGGGGGGTCAGGGAAGGAGATTGTTTACATGATTAAAGATTCCAGAATAGAGAAAAAATAGGCAGGGTGTTAAAAGTAAGATTTTCCCACTTACCATTACCAATGGGGCCAAAGTGCTAAAGATAAAAACAATCTGAAAGTTACAGTACTATAGTACATTGCATTGGTTAAGAAAGCCAACAACTGGAGTTAAATTTTATGGTTAAATTGCCTATCCTTTCAGATTTCTTCATCTATAAGTTGTAAACAATAATAATCCTATTATAAAGATTTAATGAAATAATGTACCTAAAGTTCTTGGAGCAATGAGCAATAATAGTTAAATAATTGTTATTAAAGAGCACTGATGACTCTCTCAAGGAATGTTTAAAATAGGTAAACATAAGAAACACAGGAAGCATAAATAATCACACATAAAGGGATGCCTGGGTGGCTCAGTGGTTGAGAGGTTGCCTTCAGCTCAGGTCATGATCCTGAGGTCCTGGGATCGAGTCCCACATCAGGTGTCCTGCAGGGAACCTGCTTCTCCCTCTGCCTGTGTCTCTGCCTCTCTCTCTGGGTCTCTCATGAATAACTAAGTAAAATCTTTAAAGAAAATAATCACAGATGAAGTATAAGAATAAGAACAGAATAATACTGATAAGTATAAGGCCTGTGATGAGCTAAAGATCAGCAGAAGGGAAGCACTTTGAAGCTATTGGGGTGCAAGAAACAGGAAAAGAGAAATAGGCCAATTGCTTGGGGTAGGATATTTAAGGAAGTTTTGAGAAACCCCAAATTCTTAATTTCACTTTCACTCTGCCTTCCCTATGAGGTAGAATTATTCTTAAACTAGGAAAGGGAAAATAAATATTTTTAAAAGGAGATAGAAATTCAAGATAGTTTAGAAGATTGGTAAAGAGCCCCTCGCTGATTTTGTGTTAATAACATTTCTGGGTCCATCAAGCTTTGTATAAAAAATTTCATAGTACATGCGACCCTGTCTCCTAACACAGTTTGCTCTTCACATAGCTATGCCTTACCCAGTATTTCGATTCACCTGGAATGCTTTTCCTTAATTTTTCATTTGGAAAATGCTATTGTTTAGACAAGAACTTCCCAGCTTCCCTTGGCAGATCTAATCACTCCCTGGCCACCATCCAGTCTGTGCAGGTCTCTGTTCAACATCTGTGAGAATGCATTGAAATAAGAGTATAGGTCATTAATGTCCTTGTGTCCCAATTGTGATCTTCTTAAGAATACGGACCATCAGTCTTTCTATCCCAAGATCCTAGCACAGAGTGTGGCTCATGGTCGGGATTCAGCAAATGTTAATTTGATTTAATTTAGCTTAAAGGAGATGAATGGTTGCAGAAGCTGAGGACTCTTGACAAGAAAAGGCTTTAGGGAATGGGATGGAATGATAACTATCTCTAAGAAATGATAGATATGACATGAAAGAAGGAGGAGCTTCAGAGGACAGAATCATGATCAATGGATCAAACTTAAAATGAAATAACTTTGGCCCTGCATGGAGCTGAACTTTTTCTCAGAGTTGTTCTCACCAGGAAATGGTTATCTTGTATGGTAGCGAATTCTCTGCTGGGGTATGGGCTTACGTAGAAACTAAGTACCCTATCTGGGACATGACACAGCTAGATCTTGCAAACCATTAAGGTTGGATTTGAAAATCTTTAACTTTCCTTATATAACTTTATGAGTCTATGATTATTCTCACAACTACTAATAACCCAGTTTGGAGACTCAAATATTGTAATTTTTTTTTTTCTTTCAGAGAGAGTCTGCTTATCTCAGCAGCCATCTTCCCCCACATAATAATCTCTTCTGCCAGCTATGAAACTTGTTCTTCACTGAAGAAGAATATTTGTATTAATGCTTCCCTCCCAATAAAACCCACCACACCACAGGTACCCACCATGGAGACTCAGAAAAATTGGCACCTCTGAAACATTATTGTGAAGTTTCCCCTGTTTTGTTTTGTCGTCCTAGCTTTGCTGGAAAAAAATTAAAAAATTTAATATGTTTAGAAGACTATTAGTATAAACCTGAATAATCAGAAAGGGGCTCAGCTCTGTAGACAACAATAATAATAATTGAAGTTGGCTTCTTTAGTGTCTGGAATTCCAACTGGGACAAGCTCAAAGCTTTGGTTTATCATCACAAAGGAGCCACAGAGCCCTCAAGAGCCCTTTCTGGGATTCCAAAGAAAATCTACCAAGGCAGAAACTTTTTCTTCAAGTTTTTTTTATTAAAAACAAATAAAGGCAAACACAAACACATTCCAATACAGAAGCACTTCTGAAGAGCCACAAATCCACAAGGTTCCAAGCCTCTGGCTAGTCCAATCTGCTGCTGTAAAGTGCTAGACATAATTTCAGCCAGCATGGGTCTGCCCCATACAATAATCAAAGACGGCAATACTACCGCAAAAATCAGGCTCTCTTCTACATTACCACTACCTTTGTTTATGTCCTCAGAGTTTGTATTTTCTTCTTTCAAAAAAAAAAATTGTATTGTTTCTTGCCTGGTCTTGTTTGATTTTGAAGTTAATATTCTTATTCTATCTTCAGCTCTGAACTAATAACCATATATGCTTTGTTTATCTGTATGGTGGCGAGACAATTTCATGATATGCCCGCAGCTTACAAACTGATCAGTGGGGTCTGTCTTCATGGTGCCGTGACTAATGGACATCTGGAATTGTCAGTTGTGCCTTTGTGAGGTTGAGCCGTGACTTGAACTAAAACTACAATGTGAGCAGTCATTTGAACTTCCCTGCCACTTGCTGGGTAAAAAAGCAAGAAGGAGAAGGATAATCTGTAGTATGAAGAAAATTTTCCATTCTATTAGCTTACATATCCCATTATCTGATGTAATGCTTTTACCAATTTTATGCATCTAGTCATGTAGGATAATATTATAACTAATTGATTGAGTTATGTGCGTGGTGTATTCCAAGTTTTCTTCTTTTTGCCGTAGTCTAAAAATTCCTCAGGGTAAAGTTTAAAGTTGATGTATCAATGCAACATAATTAATTATAGCAGTTTCTCTTTTAAAGCATTATGTGTATGTTTAAAAGAAATGATATCAGAATATACCAGTTCAACCTAATATGAAGACAAACATAGGACACCTGGGTGGCTCAGTGGTTGAGCGTCTCCCTTCAGCCCAGGGTGTGATCCCGGAGTCCCAGGATCAAGTCCCAGATCGGGCTCCCTGCATGGAGCCTGCTTCTCCCTCTGCCTGTGTCTCTGCCTCTCTCTCCGTGTCTCTCATGAATAAATAAATAAAATCTTGAAAAAAAGAGACAAACATATGTGTCTGCTTCTATCCTAGGAGATAATGTGACAAAATTAATAATTATAATCATAATATCTGACCTGTTTGTAGTATTTACTGCGAACAGCACTATTACGTACTCTCAAAATATATTAACCCATTCATTTAATTTACATATAAGATTAGTAGTATTATCATCTCCATTTTGTAAATAAAATCCCTGACATCTGCAGAGGTTACATAATTTGCTAAGCATAGTTGAAATGAACTTGAGGCTAGATGTTTGGGTACTGTTTACATATCCAAAACTTCCTAGATGATGATAGTAATGATTCAGCTTGAGTTACACATGGGCTTCTACTACCAACCATTGGGCTTCAAGGATATTTGTCAAGCTGATGAGACAGTCTTAATGGAAATATATTCGTACTCTCTGGAAGAAAATTCAATCTGCTGTTGTAGTTCAGACACACTGGTGGGTAGTACTGGTGGGGTGGCTTTTGCAGAGCATTTTAACACAAGATCCTGGATACATTTCCCAGAGAGGATTCCCTCTGAGAGAGACTAAACCAGGCCTGATGAACTTGACCCAGTGACTCACTCACATCACAGGAGAAGTGTAGACACATGAATTACTGTTGGGATTGGTATTTGAACACCACCAAATAATGCTTCTTTGGGCCACATCAAAGAGAAACACAAAGGAAAGAGGGCTATTTCCCCAAATTTGTCACCCGCTGCCAGTTGGGCTTGAAAGAGAGGCCAGCAGAAAACTAGCATCTCCAGGAGAAGGTAGGAATAGCCCACTTAACATCACAGGGTGGGGCTTAATACAGTACTTTTTAGGTTTGGTGTGGTAGCACCATGGATCTGATGCAGAGGTCTGTTGAATATACTCTGGACCTCCAAGAGATACTCGGATGAGACTTTGATAAGATGTAAAGATTCTGTTCAAATAGGTCTGGGGAAAGCGAGAAAATCTGGCTTAATGGAACCCAGGAAACATACCACGCAGTGATCAGTTAGGAAGGACCAAGCAACAAATTTGAGATTTCACGTTTTAATAAAGTAAAACAAATTCAGCAAAATTTGGTCTGGAAACAGAAAAATATATAACATACATACAACCTCAAAATAAAGGACATTCCTTTAAATTAAAACTTTGGTTTGCAAAAAGTCCATTCTTTATATTCTCATTTTACTTCGGGCTGCGGAATCTTTATCACAGGCTTATATAGATCCACTGAGAGGTGTTCTCAAAACAAGTAATATGATGGCACTTATGCGGGATTATCTGATCCATGACTTTAAAGATGCAAAAATTCATTATTGCCAATAGCAAGGGATTATCAGACTTTGAAAGACTGGATCATGTCATCTTTAATTCTAATTTAGTTCAATGATTAGAACTAGAGTAGATGTCAAAATGTTGATTTATTCTTTTAAAATGAGAAATACATACAAGAACCAAAATATCTATATTGGCATGAGTGTTGTATTCGCTCCCCATAACCCAACTACCTGGAAGCGTGTCAATCACATTGCTTTCTGCTGTAAGAGTTTTCTCTGAACACCTACAATTTGCCAAAATTCTTAGTTTTTTACTTTGTATTAACTCATTTATTCTGTATAACAAACAAATGAGGAAACTGAAACAAACAATGTTAAGTAACCCATATTCATGCATGGTGGAACGGGCAAAGCTGAAGTTTCACAACTAGGCAGTTGGCTTGAGCCCATGCTTTCATCCTCAATACTATACTTCCTTGAACTATGAGACAGTTTGAACTAAGTGATGAACTGATGACAGTCTCAAACACGAAGGCAGAAGTAGTAATAAAAAGAATACAAGGAGTTGAATTGTATGAGTTCCTCATATATTTTGAATATTAACTTCCTATCAAATATATTGCTTATAAATATCTTCTCAAAACCACAATGAAATTTCCCCTTACATCTGTCAGAGTGGCTGGAATCAAAAATATAAGAAATAGCAAGTATTGGTGAGGATGTGGTGAAAAAGGAACCCTGGTTCTCTGTTGGTGGAAATGTAAATTGGTACAGCTACTGTGGAAACAGATTGGAGGTTCCTCAAAAAATTATAGAAATATCCAATAATTCCACTACTGGATATTTATCCCCCCAAAATACTAATTTGAAAAGATATATACACCCCTATGTTTTTTGAAGCACTATTTATAGTAGCCAAGATATGGAAGCAGCCCAAGTGTCCATTCGCAGATGAATGGATTAAGAAGATGTGGTATATATACATCAGAGTATAACTCGACTGTAAAAAAGGATGAGATCTTGCCATTTATGGCAACACGGATAGGTATTATACTAAGTTAAATAAGTCAGACAGAAAACAAATACCATATGATTTCAATGACATGTGGAAACTAAAATACAAGACAGCTAAATAGACCAAGCAGAATCAGACCTGTAAGTATGGAGGAAAAATGGAATGTTACCAGTGGCAGAGGGTATGGGGATGGGAAAAATGGGTGAAGAGGAGTGGCAATACAGGCTTCCAGTTATAATGAGCAAGTCACAGGAATAAAAGGCACAGCATAGGGAATATAGTCAATGGTACTGCAATGGTGTTGTAAGGTGACAGGTGGGAGCCATACTTGTGGTGAGCAGAGCACAATGTACAGGGTTGTTGAATCACTGTTCTGTGTACCTGAAACTAATGTAACATCATGTGTCAACTATACTCAAAAAAAAAAAAAAAAAAGAGGGAAAGGAAACAAAGCTATAAAGGCAGAAAGCAGTTATGTGTTAAAGATATTTCTTTCATAGACTTATATTGGAGATCAGACATAATTAATGTTCATGGTTAGGATCCGAGGTCCCATAATGGAGGACACATCAGGCAGATATGTACCTCAAGCACCCAAGTTGATATATAACTGGCTAATAACCCATATGGATATAGTGGCTTCTTGGGTGCTCTGTACAAACAGACATCATCTAAGCTAATAGAAGCATTAACAAGTTTCTGGAAT
Organism: Canis aureus; assembly: GCF_053574225.1. Classification (NCBI taxonomy): domain Eukaryota; kingdom Metazoa; phylum Chordata; class Mammalia; order Carnivora; family Canidae; genus Canis; species Canis aureus. The sequence continues at coordinate 65,975,693 of NC_135611.1, read as the reverse complement.
GGATATAAATATTTTAAGGCAATCAGCAACATCCAGAAACTAGCCTGGTTAAGATAGCAGAGAGTGGAAAACATTTCTTATTTGATAAGCCTAACTGTAGTTTCCAGAACATTGTTCCCAATCTAATGGTTATAGCTGCCCAAAAATCAGACTACAAAAACCAGCATTCCCCGGTTTTATTTTAGAGGATCTAAGAACATAATGTTAAAACAACACTGAACAGCAATGTTGAATATTTGCACAACCAAAACACTGGCAAGGAACCGTTCTAAATGTGATCTCTCATTTCTCATTTATGATAAAGCCAAATTTATTCTCTAACCTGCCACCATGTTGTCGAGATCCTTTTGTCAAGAGAAGAGGTTCTACTCTCATGTCTTTTGTACTAAATGCCTAGTGATCTGGTCCCATTACATGAAAATTAAACAAAAGCTGACAGGCAAGAGTAAAATTTACTGAAGCTAAGAGTGGTTATTTGCTTTTATTCATTCATTCCCTCCTTTAACAAGTATTTATTTACACCATATGCCAGGTACAGTTCCAAATCCACTGAGCTAGTGAATGACAGAGTCAAATATGCCAGTATGCCAGACTCCAAAACCCACAGTCTTTCCACTCCACCATATTAAATTAAAATGGTACCTTTAAAAAAAAAATTTAAAAGAGCACAATGGGCTGAGTAAAATAGTACAAGATTTACTATTTAAAACAATCATATTCTCACAAAACCACATGTAAACAACGTCCCATATTCCATACATTTATTTTACTTTCCTGCTGGCCAACACCACAATCCTTCAGATTAGAAGATTTGGCTGCACTACAGAATACACACTGGAAGTCAAGCAACACCCAAGGATCTATTAAGGTCATTATTCTTGTGGATTTCTTTTCCTCCCACAGGGACAGGCATATCAATTTTTCTATATGTTTTGAAGAGCTTAGCCACATGATTTTAATCATTTCTCCCAGGTGGCTCTTAGAACTTGCATGGTGGCCCTATATATTATCTAACCAAGGACAGGTTCCAATGTGGTTTGATGAATGAGCAGGAGACCAAAATCAGAGATCTGAAATTCTCTTCCCCAAGGAGTAATAGTTTTACCTTCTATTGCTTGGGGATCCTAGGGAATCTGAATATTGGAAAACAATGTAACTTAAGGTTTGAGCTGGACCACAATTTGAGATCACCTAATATTTTTTTAGCTATTTTTACAAATGTTCTGGTTTGGATAAAACCTAAGCTATGTTTTTCTAAGTATCTCTCCTTTCAATTTTTAAATTTTTGTATATTTTAATGGAAATTTAATCCTCTTAATATTAACTTATTTACAGTTAACTCATCAAAGTGTATTTAATAAAAACATATTTCCCAATGGGCTTTATAATAAGTTTTTTAATAAACATTAGAATGAATACACACACACACACACACACACACACACACACACACAACAAGTTCTAATGCCAGGAAATAAAACAAAAAGAAAATACACAGCACCAAGAAGTTCAGGTTGGGTTCAGATCTCAAAAGCCACAGGTTCCAAATAATTCTAAACTTGGATGATGGTTTCTTCCATCCAAGAATGTGTCCCACATGTCACTGAATGGTGCAACCACATTAACCACACGTTTAACCGAGGTCTCTTGTACTTTTTAATTGACTTCAGCCCAAAACTTTTCAAAATGTAGACTTAATTGAACTTTTATAAAATATTGCAATTAAAACGCATTTTTCTTCTGACCACCGGCATGTGAGGCAATGTCAATCATCTTTCCTTGGTATCAAGGAAACTTTCTCTTCCTCTTCATTTTCAGGCAATACAGCTATGCAATTTTTATTCTGGGATGATATTCTCTTATCTTTCCTAATATATCTTCCTATCAACATACCTTCAAAATCTTTGATCACTACGTATGTTACTCATCATCATCTATACAGCCACTGTTGTAAGTAAAGTGCTTATTTTAACAAAAGTTAGTTCAACAAATACATACAACTTGTCTACTATGGCTCAGTCATCTGCCAGCCAAGAGAATTCACTGAATAATGTGAAAGCAATTATGCAAAATATAATCAGAGTTGAACATTTATAGCATTAATAACACCAGATCTCCCTCCACAGCCATAATACACAATTTAATCAATCAGGTGTACTTTCTTGCTGATCTCATGCATGACCTCTAAATTTTTAACTGTATTCCAGAAAGCCACCACCAAATGACTGGAGTTGGTATGGCAAATATAACCTATACTCTATATTTCCTTACTATATGCAATGACTCTGAGTGATCTTCAACTCTTAAGTGTGGGTACGTTGCTGGGGTACAGTGATAATAATTCATATGAGATTGGTTTTTGTGTCTGGATGTTCCCATCATACATCTATACAGTTCTGATCTTTAGCACATGTCTCCTAAACGTTGTCAATTACTATGCTCACCAGATCTTGCCTTAGCTATTTCTTTTTCTCATATTTAGGATTAGGAAAAGCAGAAACTGAAACAATATCTATCTAATGAAATAAAAGTTCAAGTCCATAGTGTTTAATAAATAGTGAATATGGTGTGCTAGAAAGACAAAGGCATTAAGAGGCAGGAGACTGGGATCACAGCCCTCTAGAGCCTATCTTCAGCTCTAAAACCTGTCTCCAGCTCTCTGCCTTCGGTGGAACCATTTATTCATTCACTTTTTCATCAAACTAATATTTGGAAGCAATCACTATGTGTCACTCTTTAATGGCCTTGGTTGACTCATCTGAAAAAATGAGGAGCATATACTTCTTTCAGCTTAAGAGGCAGAGAGGAACCAGGCTATTATAGTAATTCTGATTCTTACTTTTTTAGAGAGGTTATTGTTTTGCACTGATGTAGAACCAGTAAATTAAGCCAACTAGGAAATTAATCTTCATTTTACTCACAGGCATGTTCTAGAAATGACCCAAGAGAATATTTTGACCACTGCAATATCCAGTTCTTATTTTTTCTTTGTTTCTTTTCCTTTTTAATGTCTTCTTCTCACATTTAGATTTATTTCTCTGCTCTTGCCCTAACCTGAACTAAATTTCAGAAACACCTGGTTCTCCTCAATATTTGTTCATTTTTTTTCACCTCTAAATTATTTATCATCACTATTCTTCAAATTAACAAATCTTTTCAGCTAATTAGATTTGCATTGGATTACATTATACCTTCCAGGCTGCCAGTTATAGGCAGTAGGCGGGGGGTTGGGAAGTAGGGTGGTAAGGGTGGTGTGAAAGGGGAAAAGTAAAAAAAAAAAAAAAAAAAAAATCAAAGGTATTCACAAGGCATATTTCAATGAATTAACATTTAGAACAATAAAATTACTTTACCACATCTTGTCAAAGACAATATTAAAGCTATTACATAAAATCTACAATTATTGAAATGTGACATTTTCAGAATACCTGACATACAGTAAGATAATTAAGCATCTCTTACGATAGTAAGTAAAAATGAATGAAAATAAATAAATCAAGAATTTAGTTAATGAAATAGAAAAGTAACAAAAACCAATGGCCTAAAAAAATTGAAGAAAAAGCATAGAGTAGGTTGAAGAACATCAGTGAATGAATTAGAAGAAAGAATATATCATTATGCCTCATGTTAAAATTCTAGAACTATACTATCCAGTATAGTACACATGAACTAATTTAAATTTGTGTTTAAATGAGTTAAAATTAAATAAAATTATATATTCAGTATCACTAGCCAAATTTCAAGTGCTCACTAGTCACATGCAGCTAGTAGTTACCATATTGCATAACACAGACATAGAACATTGCCATCTGCACAAAATTTTATGACAGTGCTGTTCTAAAATCAGAAACAATATAAAAGAACTCACTAACATAAGGATTAACTAGCATTGTTCTAGCAAGTGCAACTAAAAAGAAAAAATAAAGAATATATAATCTTTAAAGAAAAATTTAAATTATATTACATTGTAATATAATGTCATAACTGAAAATTCCAAGGCTTCATTCAGGAAACTATAATCAACAATAAGAAAATTTAGCAAGTTGGCTGAGTATGATATCAATAGACCAATTTTTTTTTTAATTTTTATTTATTTATGATAGTCACACAGAGAGAGAGAGAGAGGCAGAGACACAGGCAGAGGGAGAAGCAGGCTCCATGCACCAGGAGCCCGACATGGGATTCGACCCCAGGTCTCCAGGATCGCGCCCTGGGCCAAAGGCAGGTGCTAAACCGCTGCGCCACCCAGGGATCCCTAGACCAAAAATAATAGCCTTTTTAACACTCTTCATTGTAAAACATAATAATAGAGAAAAGAATCCATTACAAATAACAACATAAAAATGGTAAATAAATTTCATAAATTTAGCAAGAAATGAGTAGGAATATTACTAAATAGGATAAGTGGAAATATACATTCTGTTCTTTGATAGGAAGACTTCAAATTCATGTAAGATTTTTACACATGCCAATAAAAGTACAGAATAGATTATCTTAAATAATTTTAAATAATATTTTAAAAAACTAAACTCAGTGATTCTATAAATTTTTATGGGAAAATAAATGCAGGAATGGGAAAAATGTCTGAAAAATAAGAGAAGTAAAATTTTTAACAGATAACAAACTATAATGTAAAATTTTATTAATTAAAGTAGAATTCAAAAAAAATAAAGTAGGATTCATACTGCAATGTCAATATACAAACATATCAGTGTAATAGAATATCTCAATATAACCCAAATTTGTATCAGGATTTATTAAATTATATAGATAGTATTTGCAGTTGTTGGTCAAAACTGGATCATTGAATCAATTTGCTGGGAAAAACAAAAGCCATATAAAGTACAATTATCCACTCCCTCCAACCTCTTACCAAATAAATTATATTTGTATTTTCAGCAGCAAGATGGAAGTAAAAAGAGCAGAATGAAGCAGACTGAGAACCCCAACAGCAGAAATGCCTAGTACAAAGGTTTAACAAGAGTCAGAGGCTGGCCAAAATAAAATATGCAACAGGAACTTGAGACCCTCAGCAGTGATGGAGCAAGGAGGAAGAGCAACTTCTCCCCACCCCCATCTTCAAAGTAGCATTTTCTTAGTATTTTTTATTGACATACAGTTGTTAAGATATACAAAATATTGGAAGAAAATGTGAGGGCACAATCGATTGTTCAACAATGAATCAAAACCTCAGTGGTCAAACCAAGAAGCAGGTAGCTGGTAGTCAAAGGAAGTACCCGTTTTGTGGCTTGCTTTCCAATCAAGACATTTCAGACCCATATTATAAACTTGATCTTAACTTTGCTGGAATCAGGCTATTTCTGACACTATCTAGGTAAAACCTGGCTCAGGAATTGGAATTTACTTGCAAGTTAGAAAAGAACAACAACAGGAGAAAATGAAGAGAGAAAATGGGGGAGCTAAGAAAGTATGCAGGAGTTATAGAAGTATTTGCAATTTGCACAAATCACAATCATTTCTATCAAGGTATCGACCAAGACCTCTGGCCCAATAAATTGGGTCACCAAACTTGAGCATGCATCTGGGGACTCCACACTTTCCAAAAATGATAATGCCAATCAACAAATAAGTGACAAAAATTATTGATTACTTAATTTTACACTTTTTTTATACTGAAACATTGATTAAACAAGCACCTGTGAACACATCACCACATAAAACCTGGAAAATTTCAGTACCATTAAATCTACCATTATGCACCTTCACTCTTTCTCTCTCTCTCTCTTTTTTTTTTAGATTGTATTTATTTATTCATGACAGACAGAGAGAGAGAGGCAGAGACACAGGCAGAGGGAGAAGAAGGCTCCATGTAGGGAGCCCAATGTGGGACTCGATCCCAAGACCCTAGGATCATGCCTGAGCCAAAGGCAGGCACTCAACTGCTGAGCTACCCAGGCGTCCCTGCACCTTCACTCTTAAAGTCCTGATGGGCGCTGAGGTGGGCACTTGACGGGATGAGCACTGGGTGTTATTCTATATGTTGGCAAATTGAACACCAATAAAAAATATAAATTTATAAATTAAAAAAAAGTCCTGACTCTCCAAAACCAACATAACTAACCAAGATTCTGAGTTTATTATTTCTTCATTTTTTTGTATTTGTCTTCTCATATGTATAAATTAGTAAAGCTCTTGTTCTTGAGCTTTTAAAAAATGAGAAGATAGTCTTCTAGAAGTTCCTTTTAATTCACATTATATTTTAAACCTCCTCCATGCTACCATGGGTAGCTAAAGTCCATTTTTACCATTTCATAGTATTTCATTGTGTGACTAGTTCACAATTTATTTCTTCATTATTTTTGATAAATATATGCATTCATTTTCAATATTATAAATATTTCCATAAATTTCTTGTATGGACACGTGCAAGAGTTTCCCTAGACTATATACTCGTGATAGTCACTTTTACGTATCAACTTGGCTAGGATATAGTCCCCAGTTATTAAGAATTTAACCTAGGTGTTGCTGTGAAGGTATTTTGTAGATGTGATTAACATCTGCAGTCAGTTGACTTTTTAAAAAGATTTTATTTATTTATTCATGAGAGACACAGAGAGAGAGAGAGAGGCAGAAACACAAGCAGAGGGAGAAGCAGGCCCCATGCAGGGAGCCTGATGTGGGACTCGATCCCCAGGACTCCAGGACCACTCCCTGGGCCAAAGGTAGGTGCTAAACCACTGAGCCATCCAGGGATCCCCTATGGTCGGTTGACTTTAAGAAGATTATCCTTAATACTTTAGGTGGTCTAGATCCAATTATTTGAAAGACCTCAAAAGCGAGATGAGGTTTTCCTAAGGGAAAAGAAATTCTATCTGTGGAATGCAGCTTCAATTCCTGCCCAACAGTTTCCATCTTACCTTTCCTGATGGCCTGATTTATGGATTTTGTACTTGCTTCTAGTCAACCCCCATAATCACATAAGGACAAACAAATAGGCAAAAGTGTATTAGGAAGAGGTGGACATATCTATTTTTCCTACAGGTTCTATTTCTTTGGTATAATTCTGACAGACTATTTGTGAATGGAGTTCCTTTATCTTATTATTATATATGATATTGTAGAATATTAATATTGTTATTATAATATTATGAATGTAGGATATACCATGGTTCAGCTTCACTATATAATGCCCAACTGTTTTCGTTTTATCAATTTTCATTCCTAAAGTATATTACAGTTTCCATCGCTCCTCATCCTTGATGAGCTTTACAAAAATGTCTTATCTTTGCAACTCTAGAAAATATTAAATGGTATCTTTACATATTTTAAATAACTTTAAATAATTTAAATCCCTTGCTGGCAATGTGTGTCATAACTATCACTGTTACATAATGTGTCTTTGTTTTTTTAATGGTTATGAACCAAAGGTCATAAATTTGCTATGGTCTCATAGTCTTTTCTTTTGTAGCCAGTACATTCTATGCTTTGCTTAGGAACTCTTACTGTAACATGTTGTTATAAAGATACTTTCCTACATTTTCCTTAAAATTAAAGACAATTATCTTTTTGGTCAGTCAGAAATTGATATTTGTGTATGATCTGAAGTGGTGTTCCAATTTAATTCTTCCCATACAAATAATCAGCTATCCAGCACACATATTTCATAAATCCTGCTTTTCCCCATCATTTGCAATGTTGATTCTCACATATATAAGTTTTCATGGATTATTGAATCTATTTCTGGGCTCTCTGTTCTGCTTTACTGGTCATTTTTTAACCCTATTTCAATTTGTAATGATAAACCTTAATACTTGGTGAGACAATTCCCCCAACATGATTCCTCTTTGTCCATATTTTGACCATTCCTGGGCCCTTAAACTTTTTCATAAATTTTAAATCTGTATGTCAAATTCTTTTAAAAAATCAAGCTTTGATTTTTATCATAATTGCCCTTGTCCCAAATATCAATTTGGAGAGATATTTTTTAAGATATTGAGTCTTCTTATGAACATGCTAGAATTAGCCACTGATCGGAGTCTTCTTCAATATCTTGATTCTCATTGATGTCTGTTCTTCCACCCTTACTAGTTTCGATTTTTCAGTGAGAAAATCCATGATTAAAAATTATGTTTGGTATGACTGGGGCAGCCTAAGTTATAGATTAGTTGGAGGGAACTTCAGAGTATCTGCTCTATTGCATTGCTGGAATCAAATGTACATTTCCTATTTATCAGGTTAACCAAAAGTCATAATCACTGCAAAGTTTTGTTTTAAAAGGGGAGGAAACATGCTCTATGCCTGAACCTGAAACCTAATGATTAAAGACAGGATAAATAAAGAAGTAAATAAGTAAGTAAGTATCAATCCATCATTCTTTTTTTTTAAGATTTTATTTATTTATTCATGAGAGACACACAGAGAGAAGCAGAGACACGGGCAGAGGAAGAAGCAGGTTCCATGCAGGGAGCCTGATGTGGGACTCAATCCTGGGACTCCAGAATCACTCCCTGAGCTGAAGGTAGGGGCCTAACCACTGGGCAACCCAGGCATTCCCCAATCAGTCAATCTTAAACATGTCAGGTCCTAAAGCAAAGGAACTAAAGAGATGAATGAAACTCTCCCAGAAAATCCAGAAGTCCTCCAATTTAATCTCCCAATTGATACAATAATTCCTTTGAAAGCATACTACGGATGGCTTCCCAACATCTCTAAAAACATTTTACAATGGTGCTCAATTTGAATTCTAGAACTATATTTGAAAGATATTTTTAAAATACTTGAACCGTATTCCTTTTCCTGCTAAATTTATTAATGTAATACAATTTTCTAAAATAAGTGGAAACACAATTGAACATTTGCCTAAACCTTCAATATTACAATAATGATGACACCATATAGATACTGTGCCAACACAGTATATCATTTAAGAAACAGAACACAACTGCATCTTATTTAAAAATTGGAAGATGCTTTCACATTTCTTGAAGATGTGTTTCAAATCAATCAGCATATGAACAGTACACTTGGGACAAGCAATAGCTTTAAGACTACCCCTTCTTAAAGAACCTTAGTACAAAACCATGAAAAACATAAGCAGAAAAAAAAAATCTCTAATTTGGAAATGATTTGATACATTTTATATTAAGTAGGAAGAAATGGAAGTTTCTAATTAGAAATGGCATCTGTTTATTTAATATCCTACATGAAGGGGAACTATGGAAACACATCTGGTGCTTCCAGTGGCTGTGTAATAATCAGTATACCCTGACTCTAAAGAATAGCAGAAGAAAATCTGAGAATACAGACTTGAAAGAGTAATATGATCCCTCTACTATCAACTAAAAATCTCAGGCTTGTTACCCTTCTTAAAGTGGTATTTGAGGAGCATTACAGAAGATCCGATGCTCAACTGATTACTTGTCCATATTTCTTGAAATTCATCACAAGCCCGTGACCAGTCTTGGACAATGAAATGATAGTGGAAGGTACATGTGTAACCTCCAGATTAAGGAACTGAAAATTCCACCAATGATTCCTTACGTATCTTGCCCCCTTCTCCAACAATCAAGGATGCTGCATGTTTCAGAAGGTGCTATTTCAAAATAATGGAGCCTCTGTAATCCTAGGATACTACATGCAATTATGTGGACCAGAGTTCTGTCTATCTAAGTATATGATAAAGCACTGAGAGTTGGGGTTAATCTGTTATAACAACAAATTAACTAGACTATTCTGGTTAATACTGAGCAACTGCTAGATCTAGTATTACCTTTTATATCAAGAAATAACCAAAGTTTTCAAAATTTTGGTGAGCCCAGTAATGACAAAAAAAAACACAAAACAAAACTAGAATTTTTGCCTTTTCCCCCCAAAGTGGATATAATCTTATACTACATACAGGATTAAATTCTAATTTATGAGCTTTATTTCTACCAGTACTAAGATCCTCACTGAGTCCATTATATCCAGTAAAACATATATAATAATTGTTATTATTGAAGAATTACTAACTTAAAGGGAGCAAAAGACTCAGACACATAGCTTAATGAGCAAAGCATGACAGAGTGGAGTCCTTGGGTGGAGTAGGTCTTTGCAGTGCCAAATTAGAGAAACTGAGAGATGTAGTTTTTCTTTTTTCTGAAATGGAAAAGACTCTGCCCTGATGGTTCTTTTCCATTTCACCTCTGTAACCTCCTGTGTCTCTGTGTCCACCCTTTCCCAGCCATTGTGTAATGTCACAGCCATTGTGGTAAAGCCAAAAAAGGAACAATATACATCTGTTAACTGTATGCAATTGACCACACATCAAAATCTTAGGAAAGGTAAATGGACATTGGAATAGTTATGGAACTCAAAAAACAGGAACTAATATAGCTTTTAATATCAGAATTCAAATCAGAATACAAATAAGTGGAAATAAGCAAGTATCAAGTATAGTCATTCATTCGATCAATATTGAATGAGCATCCAAAATATGTTAAATACCATGCTAAGCGCCGAACATAAAGTAGTAAACAAGACAAAATCTCTGCTCTTCCAAAGTGGCTCGGATTCTAGTGGGCACAAAACAAACCAGACATGATGAGAAGAGCGAAATTAAGCAATCCATGTTTGCCTGTCATTCAAGGTAAAATTTTACATTAACAAAAATGAATTGTATCACTCTGTTAACTAAAATCTTTCAATCACTTCCTATTGTACTAAGACAAAAGTTGAATTATTTACCACATCCTATATAATTCATCCTGTGATTGGGGTCCCTACCTGTTAAACCTTTTTAAGCATCAGTTTCTTCATCGTAAAATGTTGATAATGACATTTACTTCTTAGGATTCTTGTGAGGATCAAGTGAGATAATCTGCATTGTATCTGCCAGAGGAAAGCACACCATAAACGTTAGTGGACAAAACTGCCATTATTATCCTACATTATCTCATGCCTTTTCCTCTCCTTGCACCATGCTTTATCTACCCACACTGCTTCGGAAAACCATTAGAATAGGTCAAGTTCTTTTCCTCTTATGGATTTTGAACCTTCTGTTCAAGAGCTTTGTCCTTGGTCTGACAGGCTGCTTCTTCTCCTTTATATTTCAACTTATATTGTTACTTCTAGACTCCACTAAATTGCCCTCCTGTTTCTGCTCATCTCCATCATAGTATCCTGTTTATTTTGTGGACATTTAACTATCTGAAGTTATTTCACTTTTATGAGAGATTACATGATTTACTCAATCTCTGTCCAGTGTAGATTTGGGCTCCAAGAAGTGGGAGCATTTGCCCTGACTTGCCCATTACTATATCCAATATATTTAGAGGAATACTTTGTACTTAGAAGTTATTTAGAAAATATTATCAAGTGAATTAATAGATTCCAAATAAACTGGAAATTTTAATTACAATGAAGTCCAGAAAAATGTTTTGAAAAGGGTTGAATACCAAAAAATACACAAATAGGGAAAACAACCTCAGAATTTTGCTTTTCTTACTAAAGGATTGCTCTAAAAGTGGATGTGCTGTCACTTGGGTGAAAGCTCACCCATAATATCTAAAAATAAAATTTTTAGAGATTTCAAATCATTAGTATTAGTAAACACTTAAGTAATTATTTCTTACTGCACAATTTAATAGATATTGAGCCTATGCAGAAGAATGTGAAACCACAGGGGATTCTGATATAACTGATGGAAATGGAAATAAGTAAAAGATGTTCAAATATAAGGTAGCCTTGTCTTATGCAATAAAATATCTAATGAGTGCTGTGGCGATTACAAACTAAAGGATTTGACTGGTGGACAAACACTGAGCACCAAGGATGAGGGAGACTTGAACAGAATCCAAGGACAAGAGGCCTTGTAAAAAGACAGAGAAAGAAAATATTGGGAGAAGAGTATGAGCAACCACTTGTATGATACAGGAGAGATTATCAGTAGATAATTAAACAACCAATTTATCTAGTATTAACGTTGAACTAAGTAAGCACTTCTTGGAGGAGAAGCATCAAAAACCAATGGAGCACTTAACCTAGCATCACCCAATAGAGTTGGCAATACTCTCCATCAGATATTTATTACGTATTTCGTAAAATATTCTGTGATTGAAGTGTTATTTTCATTTATAAAATGTACCATAATTATAAAAGATTTAATATAGAATATATTAACTCACAGGAAATTGGTTAAGAAGATCATCATTTTCTAGATAAGAATGCTATGCCATGTTCAAGGTCACCAGTCAGTAAATTGTAGACCTATGTGAGAGTAAACCAAAATAGTAGACACTAATTCAGTGATTTTTATTACCCCACATTTGCCTCTCAGCTGCAGTAAATATTCATTTCACTTCATATATTATTACCACTTCTGTTCATTATCAGTCACAGTATTTGCTTAGGTGAGATGTTTGTATTTTCCAACTAGTGAAGCTGTCAGTATAGCAGAAGCATTGCCTTCAAATTTTACAAAATGTCTTAAAGATAGTATGAAAGAAAAAATGAATTTAACTTTTGCAGAAAAATTTGTAGATCAGAAGTTGAAATGAAAGAAATCCAGTCTTCAGTTTTCACTAATTAAAGAAAAGTATGAATTTTGTGAGGGAAGATAATTCAAGACTATCATATTACATAGTTAGCCTATAAGAAATTGAGTTGATGTCAAAAGTATAATTATATAATACAAAGGTATTATGTTATTTTTTTTTCTTTTGGAACAAGTCAAGAGCTTAAAATTTCTATTTTATTTTTGTTTTTGTTTTTATCACCTAGGATAATTATATATTGAATTTTGCCAAACTTTTCACTTGTACCAATCTTAAGGATCCTATTTTGATCAATATTTTACTATTGACATTTGAATTATTGTTATAAAGCAAATCCCATTATTTCCCATATAAAGCTATAAAATCAGCAATTTTGAAGCATTTAAAGTAGAAGAAAATGCACCAAATGGCACATTTTATCAGCCAAGATATGAAGATACAAAATAATCACAAGTAGATACTGCTTTAATTGAATAGGGAGTTGTCACAAATATTTATATTGCTGGTGACATTTATTCCCTCACAGTTTTCTAAAAATTATTGCAGTATCTTTTTTACAAAAAATTAGAAAAAACTGAAAAATTGACACATGCAACTTTCTTCACTGAATATTATTTTAATACTAATGTGAACATTTTGTTTTATGTACAAACACTTTTCTTTAGGGTGCATTAAAAAAAAAAAAACCTGAAGAATTCTGTATCTGTTTCACTGGTGATGACAAGTATGTTAATTGCTTGCAGATAACATCTGTTCTAGTGAAATCAAGATGCAGAGGCTGTGTTGGATCTGTGGTGCTAGCAGCTTTCTAAAGCTTTGTCTGGGAGACCTACTGCATGCATTTCAGACTTTCTGGGCAGCTGGAGGGCTTTTGAGCTTTTTTGAGAACTTTCCAGCAACTGAAATAAAATCTGCCAGGAATCCTGGGTCATCGAAATGTCTCCTTTTGAGCAGTGGACTCACCTTTGAAGCTCCAAGATATCCACTGACCATGACGCCTGAGTGTGCTCTGGCTGAAGCAAGTTCAGGGTGAGCTGCTGACCGCCTGCATGCAAGAGCGGGCCTCTGACTTCCTTCTCTGTTTACAGAGCACAGTGAAGGGCCTCTCTGGAGGGAGTAGCAAGAGCCTGATCAATATAATGTCAGATATAAAGAGCCCTTATGCTCAACAGGCCACGTTTACAGTTTTACAGGGTTCATGGACTACAATTGCTTACCAGATGTGCCTATGCAGTTGGCTAACCCATGGCATCATGATGGCTCTGGTCCCAACCTTTTCCAGGCTCCGTATGTTTGTTTCTCCTTTAAGCTATGAATTTGTATAAACTCTGCTGTAGTGTTCCTAGAGAATCCAATGCTACTCACCTGTGGATCAGTCATGCTGCCTTGCATTCCGCTGGAGACACATGAAGTGAGGCCTGAAGTGTCCAGAGTTATACTCCGTATTTGCAGACCTAGCTGACTATATATGTTAATAGGCAGTCTCATTGGGTCTGCAGGTTGGCTTACAGTGGTATAGTTCAAGAAATGAAAAAAATATATGTTTAATATAGAGAGAATATATGTGTAGAATATATATAAATAGAATGTACATACACACACACACATATAAATTTGTTACAGGTTATATAGTTGAGAAAAAGTGAAACCAGAGAGATGGATGGAAACATGAAGTCAGTAAGCACATAAAACACCTGACAAAAAGATCAGAGATGAAATCCCCTGAATATGAAAAGTGAATGGAGGGAGAATAGAGATGTTACACTATATGTCGTACTATAGTGTGGAATTTTATTTTCAAAACTTCACTCAAAAATTTAATTCCTTATTGCCACTATGAGTTTTTAAATATATTTTCACTGTGTTTTAACACATCCTATTTGTATAAAAGCTGTTGACATAGCAGCTTTAAATAAATACACTCTGGCTTTATAATCTAGGAGAAATAAGCTCTTTTCACTAGTTCATCTGAGGACACTTCCTAGGTAAATGGCAATATTACAGCAAAGTCATGATGGAAAGTGTATTTCTTTAGCTATAGAAACACTCCACTCTTTCAGGTTTTCTGGACATTGGTCTGAACTCCCAGGAGATTAAAAAAGGCATTCTTATAAACTTGGAGACACTGTATAAGACATATCTGTTTTAAAAAGTGTAGACATAAGTATCAAAAAAGTTAATAATCACATTCTCAGGTCTATAGTTCCAGAACACTTACTACTGAACAAACAATTAAACTGATTGACCAAGAGGCGGACTATATGGTTTTTGTCAGCACAGATGGTAGTAAAGAAATTAGTTTCTGCTAAGTGTTTTAGTAGTTTATTTTCTATACTTCTGCAACAAAAGTAATTTTTATTTTTCCAAACTGATCTAGCATCAAACTATAACTTTCTTGCAATCCACACGAATCAACAGAAAATTTCTTAATGAGTAATTTTTAAACCATGAGTTAAAATTTATTTGAACTCAGAATTTTAAAACACTTCAGAAGCCTGATTTATAAATACATCTAGATTTTTTTCTACAAAAAAAGATATAGATTACTAATAAATATGCACACACATATATGGTGATTGAAATTTACCTTTTCCTTTTTATTGGGTGTTAGCAATCTCATATAAAACACAGTTGTTAGTTTTTTGAAGAATATATTTATTTGTATTTTTCTGGATAGAATACCTCAAAATGATGCATAGATTCATCAATCCCGGACTTGGGATTCTTGCCGTCATCATTCTATGCTGGTAATTACTGTTTCTCTATCTTGTTGATATATTCAAGAGAAACTATGAGGTTTTCCAAGATGGTCATTTTCATTAGCAGTAGAGAAATCACTTTGTTCCATTTGTACTATTATTTACTGATGACTCGTCATTGGTTATATAGATAATATTTTTGTTCTCTTCCTGTCAATCATCAAAATTATTTTGAAATTTTACTACTTCTTCAAAAAGAGAGTAAGAGCAGGAATGATTTGATAATAATTTTAAGACAGGCTACATTTATGAAATATTACATGTTGAAATAACTGGATAATATGTTTGCTTTATATCTGGGTAAAAACATCCCTGTTCTCCTTAACAATAGAGATGAGTGAAAGTTTAGAGCTGATATTTTTGTGAGGAATGGCTTTAAAGAAAGAACTACATTGCCAAAAATCTCAGACTGGCCAACTCAATTGAAACATAGGAGGAAAAAACAAAGTTAAATATTGACAATATGTTTGATCATTGAAATTCTCAACAAGAGATATTTCTAATTTAATAGTAATAGTTGGGTTGAGCTGAAAAGTTCATATTGCTGAAACTAATGCAGTTATAGATATTTATTTATCTTTGAAAAATACTAAGAAAAAATATCAATGTGTTTCAGTATAAATCAGGTTGTAATCTGATTTTAAAAATTCTTTGGGCTAAGAGATCTTTTTTTGATAATTACTCAGTTCCTTAAGCTGAGCCAATTGAAATTACTTTTAAGAAATCATTCATTTCAGACTTTTAAAATTAAAATGTCATTTTGAAAAGATACAGTTTCATTTCAAAGATGGTACATATAAACGTAATTCATTTCTTAAAAATAAATCTAACCTTTGTCTTCTAGAATTATATGGGTTAGCAGGTCTCATCACGAATGTCAACCCTATCAAAGTAGCCTCTATTTCTCCTCTGCAGAACTTACTCCTCTTCTAGGTAATAAATTACTTGTTCCTAGAAGACACTGAGCACCACGAGAAGAGGGACCTGGGGTGTCTTATCAATGGATCTGTAGTTCCTGGTACAGAGTAGACATTCAACTACTATTTGTTAAGGTAAAGAAAGAGGGAGGAGGGAGAAAGGTAGAAATTGAGGTAAATAGATCATCTGTGAATATTGCTTGTTAGATCAGTTTGATCTCAGGAATACTGTCATCTTTGAAGAGAAGGAAAGAGGAAAGGTACCATTTTCTGTTGAAATCTGATGTGAAGGGCAATGTGTTAAAGACAAAAGGAAAAAGGGAGAAAAAAAAGTTCAGTGCATAACACGAAACTGGAAAAGAAAAACCAGGCTGAAATACTTTAAAGGAAGAAACACAAAGGTCAAAGCAGGTTAAACTCAAGATTAAGCGTATTTGTGTACTACCATCAAAGCAAAAAATAAATGCAGGAAAAAAAGTAAATTAAAGAGTGACTTATTTTTTATTTTGAGTAGAGGTGATGAGTCGAGTGGTGAATAAAGTGAACAACGAAATTTCTTAATTGTGGCCAAAATAATATTCTGAATTAGGTTTAATCTTCTTTTCTTGAATTTCTCAATTTTAGTTGTTCATTTTTCTGTAACTCCTTCTATTATTTTTTTTAATATTTTTATTCAGTTGTACTCAAAGAAGGGTCCATAGGCCAGTGCTGGTCCATAGTTTTACCTGTCCCTGTGATAAGTACAGAATGAAAGACGGCATTTAGAAATGTTTACATAATTGGATGGAATAATTTTGTGCCTGTCGAATCTGATGAATTATAGATTTGGGTGTATCTGCACGTTCTCTATTTGATTTTTTGGAAACTGATTTTAATTGTTTATTTTTAAAAGTCAAAAATGATATATTGAAAAAATGTTTAATGTTTAAAACTGAAAATTGTTTAAATGCTCAAAATTGAATGACTGGCCTTTACCAAAGGCAGCCAGAGAAGCACTAACTCAGGCAAAATGTTAGCAATAATGCACGGTTTTCACTGTTTCCCTCTACGTCCTCCGTAGTTGACAATTCCACTTGTCTTAAAGTAAGTATACATGAATGTCCTCTACAAGCCTTACAATGAAAAAATAATCTTAAACATAATGGGAATTATTTTAAACAGCTTTCTAATTTGTTGCATGTGACAATACATGAAACTTCAAGCAGAATAGAGGTTTTGGGTTTAGCGTCAATACACAAAGCTAAGGCATTGTCACCACGTGGGCTTGAAACCCTTTTCTGCTCAATTGTTTCTATAAATGTTTACATAGAAATATATACTTTTCGAGCATTTGCAAACCATGGCTTGCTTCTCTGGCTTTTCTAAACTTGCAAGCAGAGATAGTGTGCATAAAGATCTTAAAGTCCTCCAATTTTCCGCTTCTGTAACAGCATTCTATATCTTGAGTCCAGTTGGGCCCTTTCTTTTCTTTAAAAAAATATTAGAACATATTTCAGACACACAAAAATGTATTAGGAATGGCATAATAAGCATCAGTATATGTGATAAGAAGCTTAATGAATTAAATGTTGCAAGTGGAGTTGAAGACCCTGGGACCTCCTTCCCCTGATCATGTTCTCTCTCCTCATTTCCTTTATGAAGAGGTAAACACTGGTTTTGATTGTTTCTTTGTCAGTTTTAATAAGGAAGGTGAGTCTCATGTTTTCTGGTGTCAGTGACCGAAAAGTGGGGAAAACTCTGACTCTCCTGAGGATACTAAACTGGCAGGCTCATGCTGCGGAATAGCAGTAACTCTGCTTTCAACAGCTGGGTTTCGAAGGGGTTCAACAAGCAACATCCTCTTCCCCAGCCAAGTTCAGAACCAAGTAAAGACAAACACGGAAATCAGACAGAAGTAGATGCAAAAGTCACCAGCTTTGGATCTGGCCATAGGACACTCTAGCACTACCCCGACTAGAATTTCTGACAAAAAAATCAGAGCCAGCTTACCACATGAAGGAGGAGAGCAAATGGTCCTTCTTTCTGACACAGGTAGATCTCAAGAGAAAGGAGAGACAGATGGAGGAG
Organism: Canis aureus; assembly: GCF_053574225.1. Taxonomy (NCBI): domain Eukaryota; kingdom Metazoa; phylum Chordata; class Mammalia; order Carnivora; family Canidae; genus Canis; species Canis aureus. The sequence goes on along the minus strand of NC_135611.1, from coordinate 65,957,456 downwards.
AGCAAGTATAAATTTTTCCCCTCAAATCACTATCAGGTATCTATCTCCTGTTCCTTTTGGGGAAAATAATGAATGGGTAGAGAAAAGCCAGCAGTCTAACTCTGGATGCCCCTAGACTTGAACCTGTAAGGCCTAGAAATTCCTCTTCAACATGAACTATGCCCCCAAATTTTCTTCTACTTTTACTCTATGCATAAATATGCCTAAGAGATCTTGTGCATTATCATTGTGCTTTTAACTTTACTTTTTAACCATATAAATTTAATAACTTAAAATGCACACAATGGAGGGGTGCCTGGGTGGCTCAGTGGGTGGAGTGCCCGACTCTCAGCTTTGGCTCAGATCATGATCTCCTGGTTGTGGGATCGAGCCCCGAGTCAGGGTCCACTCTGTGGAATCTGCTTCAGATTCTTTTTCCTTTTCACCTTTGCCCCTCCCCATTTGCTCTCTCTCTCTCTCTCTCTCTCTCTCTCTCTCATAAATAAGCAAAAACTTTTCTAAAAAATGCACACAATGGATTGTGGATTTTATATAGTGGGGTTGTGATACTAATTTCTTGTTCTTTATCAGAAAGAAATTAGGAAAAATTTCTTAATTGTGGCCAAAATAATATTCTGAATTAGGTTTAATCTTCTTTTCTTGAATTTCTCAATTTTAGTTCTTCATTTTTCTGTAACTCCTTCTACTATTTTTTAAAAATAGCTTTGTTAAAATATCATTTGCCTGCCATATAATTCACCAATAATGTGCAATTTAATGATTTTTAGTCTATTCATTCACAGATATGTGCAATCACCACCATAGTCAACTTAGGAACATATTCATCACACCAAAAAGAAATTCTGTACCCTTAGATATAATCCCCTATCTCTCCACCTCACTCCCATTCCTAAGCAATCAATCTACTTTCTGTCTCTTTAGATTTCTTTATATTGGATATTTCATATAAGTAGACATATATAATATATGGTCTTTATGACTGGCTTCTTTCACTCAGCATGTTTTTAAGTTTCAACCCTTTTGCAGCATAAATTATTAGTTTATGTTTTTTTAAAGATTTTATTTATTATAGAGAGAGAAACAGAGAAAGAGCAGCTGGGTCTGGGAGGGTGGAGTGAAGAGCAGAGGGAGAGAGACAAGAAGACTCCACACTGAGTCCAGAGCCTAACTCAGGACTCCATCTCAGGACCCGGAGATCATGACCTGAGCTGACCCTAAGAGTTGGATCCTTAACCGATTGAGCCACCCAGATGCCCTTAGTTCATTCATTTTTATGTTAAATGGACATAGCACATTTTATTTATCCATCATCATTTAATAGATCTGTGGGTTCTTTCCACCATTTGACTCTTATGAATATTGCTGTTATAAACATTTATGTCTGAAGTGTGTCTCCTATAGACAATATGTAGTTAGATCAGTTTTTTTTTTTAATCCAGTCTGATAGTCTCTGCATTTTTATCTGGTTGTTTAATCCATTCACACTTAATGTTATTATTGATACAATTAGATTTACACCTGCCACTTGACTTGGTTTTCTATGTGTCCCGTGTCTTTTTGCTCCTGTATTTCTACTTTACAGCTTTCCTTTGTGTTAAGTGTTTTCTAATGAAACATTTAAACCTATTGAATATTTTTCCTATATCTATCATCTATCTATACATATACATATACATATACATATACATATACATATACATACACATACCCATATATTAGTGGTTGTTCAAGCTTACCATATATATATTTCAACTTATAGAATCAGCTTTATTTTTATACTGGCTTGCTTCCAGTGAGATATAGAAATACGTGACTCCTATATAACTATTCTATTTCTCTCTCTTTTGTGCTATTATTGTTATATCTATAAATATTATGTATCAAATCAATTAATATTACAAACCCAATATTACATAGTTAAGTCCAACTCAGCTTTGTTCCTATCTGCCTCCTTTGTGCTATTATTGGCAAACATACTATATTTTAATATGGTATAGGCTTAACATTATGTTTATTTACATACCTTTATAGGCCCAATATACATACAGTTATATACAACTACGTTTTGAATCTGTTAAGAAAGGAGGAAAATATGCTTTTATCTTGTCTTTCGTGATTATATAATTAGGGTTTTTATTATTTTTTTTATTCAGAGCTACCAAGAGATGAGGCAACATGTATCTCGATACTCATTTTATTTATGCAGCTCTTGAAAATACCAACTAAAGAATGTATAGATACATGACACACCCAAGATAGTCCCAAGCATGCATTTTGTTGTTCACTTTTATTCACCACTCGACTCATCACCTCTACTCAATATCCCTTCCAAACTTTAATATGGCAACTCTCTTAACATGGTATTTGTCAAGCATATGCTGTCCATCACTAGTTGCCATGCCCCTTGGTATGAACAGAGCCCTGTGTCTAGTGCAATCATGGTTTATAGCTGACAAGCTCGTTCGGACCCTGCTTCACTTGGTTCCTTTCCAGTTTTGTTCTTGGCTTACTTTACTTTGGTGGTTGAGAAATTACAGGGACCATAACATTTATCCTTCCTTATCTTACCTGCATCTTCATATATCTTACTGACTGAGACATGTTCTTCTGATTTAGTAGATTTTATTGCTATCAAAATAATGAAAAAATCCAAATAGACCTAATTAGATTATTATAACTTTCCTTTACACAGTTTCTAATGAAGCATATTTTATACAAGTATTGCAAAACAGAATAAAATTTACTTCTGGCCTATATTATCCATCATTAAGTAGTATGACAAAGGAATCACTATCATCATAACAATATTGTTATACATCATTTATGGTTTAAATGCTTTCTCTGGCCCAGTCTCTTTGTTAAGTAATGCAAAGGCATTCTCAGAACAGCCCTATAATTTAGGTAATATGATTATCTTGTAGATGAGAATACTGAGACTTAGGGATATTAAATACTTTCCCAAGGTCATAAATCAAGTCAGAGGTACAAACAAGAGGTATAAGTTCCTGTGGAATCATACAGACAAGGACGTCTGTTCTGCCTGTTAGGAATAAATGTTTTGGAAAAGATTTCTTAAAAGAGGTGACATGTGAATTGAGTCTTGAAGAATTGATAAAGGTTCCAAAGGTGAGTAGTCTGGGATCAGTAAGAGCTACTACGTGGAGGAATGAGGGAGTGTGGCACCTTAGGGAAGCCACAGGCAGATCAATAGGACAAAAATGCAAACTATGTTGATTAAAGGGTGAATTTTATTGGAATAAATCACACCTATTTGTTGTATTTTCTGTGGCTGTTCAAGCATTACCCAGGCAGAGCTGAGTTTTGCAACAATGTCCATTTGGCCCTCAAGGATGAAAAGTATTTGTTGTGAAAAAGCTTGCCAGCTTCCATCTGAGAGGGTTAATTGAGTTTTACAGGAATTAAAAATAATAAGAAAAAAAAAGATCTTTACCCTCATTTATTTCATTTCCAGGAGTCTTCATTTCTTTGAGTAGATCCAAACTTTATTTTGAGTAGACCCAGTGCTCTTTATTCTATGAGTAGATCCACTAGTAGATCACTAGTCTCCAATCAGTGATGAGCTGGGCCACAAAAATGAGCATAATCTTACCTAAATGGCAGAACTAAAGGCTACCTCTGGTTTGCTTCTGTTCTTATAACATGCTTCTCCAGAATTTTCTCATGATCTTTTTTTTTTTACATTTAAAAAAAAATATTTAAGCAGCAAGAAAATTTCAAGAATAGTACAATGAACTTCCATGCACACTCACCTGGAGTGAAAAGTGGTAATTTTTTGTCACAACTTCTTTTCTGTACACACGCATATACACGTTATATATCAGCTGAAACATTTGAGATTGTAAGATATCATGACCCTTCACCCCAGAACACTTCAGTGCAAGCTTCCTAAGGAAAAGGACATTTTCTTGCATAAAACATGGCACAACTATTAAGTTCAGAAAAATTAAACATGAATACAAAACTATTTCATCTATTGTCTCAATGTCCTTTATGGAATTTTTGGCATCATGCATTCATTTATTTGTCATATGTCTTTAATCTCTTTTAATTTAAAAGTTTCTCAGTCTTTCTTTGTGTAGTGCAAGTGCCTGACATTAAGCTTTTGATTGCTGAGGCATCCATTTCAAAGACATTCATTCTGAATAAACCATTACTAGCTGTACTGCACCGCTACTAGTGAAATAACTAGATAAGAAACCAGGTCACCCCCACACATGAAGTTCTCTCTTGAGTAAGCTCTGGTAATGTAGATCACTGACCACTTAAGTGACCCCACTTTTCCCTTCCTGGAACCTAATTTCCATTCTTATGGTTTAAATCCACCAATAAAGAGTGAACCCCGGGAACTCTAGGCAGTCCATCCTCAGACCCTAATAAGAGCAGAACCCCTGTCCATGCTCCTTCCCTCTCTCTGTACCTGTGTGGCCCTCAGTTTTGCTGTGTATCCTCTAGCACCTATTAGTAAAAAATCTTGTTTTTTCAAAGTCCCCTGGTGGTTTTGCTGAGCTGTGTCCTGTTGTTATAATAAGAACCATAAGGGCCAGTCAGCCACAACATTGGTCCTGGTGGTGTTGGGAGGAATGTATAGGGGGCTCACTACAAGTAAGTACTGAGCCCTGGGTGAGAGCAATCTTGGCATGCCTAGCCAAGAACATCACTCTCAATAGGCTGGAACAAACACAATGCTTTCTATAAAGAATACATGTCAGACATTTTGTACAAAGTCCATCAATTACATTGTCTGCTCTTTTTTTCCATGATGGGATTCAGATTATGACTATCCTGAAAGGAATACTATATAAGTGATACTGTGTCCTTCTTAGCATATAATTTCTAGAGACACACAATATGCCTTTGCCTTGTTGCTGATGATGTTAATGTTAGTCATTTTTTAAAGGCAAAGTTAGGTTTTTTCACTGTATAAATATCATTTTTCCCCTTGGTAACTACTAAACAATATGTGAAGACATTTTCCCCCAGATTGTATAAATAACCTACTTCTCAAATACATTCATCCAATGATTTTATCCCAGCAGTAATGGTCTTCCAGAGGTCTGGTTTCTCAACTTTTTGGTATACTGAACATTGGTTAGTAAAAACATTTGTTGATCCAAGTGTCAATACACCATATCTTCTATGGCTTTCATTCTTGCCTCTTCTGTTTTCAGGTCTTTGTTTCCTAAGTATGTGACTGCAATAGATTTCACTTTCAAAACTTTTTTAGTTTAGATTTCAGCCTTTTATGTATCGTTAGAATATAGCAAATGTCTTTTGTGGAAAATGGTTGTGTATCTGTAGACCTCAAGCCTTTAATTTTGTCTCTCTGCCCCCAAGTGACTGCTAACAGCTGCACTGGTTTCTCCTTTTAACTGTTGCTGCCTATCTGGGCAAGCTACATGCTTCAGCTCACATCAAGAACTGGCAAATCCCCATATAAAACAAACAAACAACAAACAAACAAACAAACAAACAAACAAGTAACCTGAGCTGCGATTTATCTACTCACCTCTGAATATTTTTCCTCCTGTAAAATTTAGGACCATTTAATCCTTATAGCTTCCACAGCTATAGGCTGCCTTTGTAAAATTGTTCTGTTTTTGTAATTTATTTTATTTATAAATTGTGAGTGTTTAGGATTGACGTAATCTTTTAAATTCTAGTCAGAAGTGCACAATCCATGTTTGCCTCTAGTAACTTAAATATCTATTCCCTGTAGTTCTGTTTCTATCAGTTGTTTTTCCTCTTGGCTTTTTTGTCACATGGCCTGTCTCCACGTCTGCCTGGTAATTTTTTCACTAAAGTACAGAAATTTTTAAAAAATATTTTATTTATTTATTCATGACATACACACAAGAGAGGCAGAGATACAGGCAGAGGGAGAAGCAGGCTCCATGCAGGAAGCCCAATGTGGGACTCGATCCCAGGACTCTGGGATCATGCCCTGGGTGGAAGGCAGATGCTCAATCGCTGAGACACCTAGGTGTCCCATTATAGACATTTTAAATGAAAAGTTACAGGGCTTATTCCACCAGAACCTTCATCTTCCAGGAATTTACTAAAATGATCAACAGAAAGGGAAAGAGGAGAGGCGCCTGCTTTAATCTTCTCTAGGCCTTTTAGAAAACATGGAGTTGTCCCTTTGGCTACATACATGGGAATCTATAAGAAGGTGATAGTGTAGACGTCAAGAGAATGGGCACTGTTCAAAAAGGAATGCCCCACAAATGTTACCATGGCAAAACTGGAAGAGTCTACAATGCTATCCAGCACGCTGTTGACATTGCTGTCAAGAAGCAAATTAAGGGCTAGATTCTTGCCAAGAGAATTTATGAAGTGAACATATTAAGCACTCAAAGAGCTAAGATAGCTTCCTGAAGCATACAAAGGAAAATGATCAGAAAAAGAAGGAAGCCGAAGAGAAAAAAAAGTACTTGGACTCAACTGAAGAGCCAGCCTCCCTCCCAGAGAAGCACATTTTGTGAGAACCAATGGAAAGGAGCCTGAGCTGCTGGAACCTATTCACTTTGAGTTCATGGGATAATAAGTGTAAAAAAAATAAAAGACCTCAAGAATATAAAAATATAAAAATAAAAGATAAATAAAAAGTTATAGGGATAATTTGAAGTTTTTGATAATATAGTTTCCTCAAGAGAGAATTCGTTTTGTTTAAGGCAAATAGGTTGAAGGCAGATCACCTTAATCCAATCAGGAACTGAACCTTTTCTAGATTGGGCCTCATTCTTTAGGAGGGTTGGTCTATTTATGTTTCCCCCTTACTCTTAGAGTGTAGCCCAGTAGGAATCTCATCTGAAAGAGTGGATTATATGTCAAATCTCTCACTTTGGAACTTCCTAAAGTCCAATTTTTGTTTTCACATACTTATAGGACTGCTGGAGACTGTTCAGTTTCTCACCTCCTCAGCTGCAGCTTGTGAACTAACAAATGTCAAATAGAAAAATAGTGCTGAATATTTTATTTTCTCTCCTTATCACCTTTCTGCCTGACATCTTTGATCCTCACTGAGATTTCTATGCCTTGCTCTCCAGGGTCTCAAAACAGATTCTGTGTGTGTGTGTGTGTGTGTGTGTGTGACTCTTGCTTCTTAGCTATTCTCAAAGCAAAGATTGTTCTGTAACAAGTTATGATGACATTTTTGATAGTATAAAATATTTGCTTTTGTTTATTAGCAGTTGCCTGATATTAGTTCTCTTATTCACATTTCCTACCTTTCATTTGTGATTTAGGTGTATCTCATGTACTTGGAACAGAGTTACGTTTCACTTTGTGACTTAATCTGAAAATCTTTTTCTTTTAATAAATTTTGTCATCTCTTTTAAACCTTATTTATTTATTTATTTTAATTTTAATTTATTTATGATAGTCACACACAGAGAGAGAGAGAGAGAGAGGCAGAGATACAGGCAGAGGGAGAAGCAGGCTCCATGCACCGGCAGCCCGACGTGGGATTCGATTCCGGGTCTCCAGGATCGCGCCCTGGGCCAAAGGCAGGCGCCAGACCGCTGCGCCACCCAGGGATCCCCTTAAACCATATTTATAAATATGAACCTACGTCTTTCCTTAGTTCTATGTTTTATGTTGTGTTTCTGTTTTTATGGTTTTTAAAAACTCTTTCAGCAGATAGTCTTTTTTCTTTGCTTGGTATGTATGTTTGTAATTATTAAAACACTTATTTTTTATATTTTTATTATAGAGATTACTTTTATAACTTTATATCTTATTTTCAGCCTGGCATTTTAAAAACTATGCCTATCATACTTCTATCTATCCTATATGTTTTCTTTTTTTTTTTTTCTATATGTTTTCTGACCCTACTCTATGTCTTTTTCTTAGTCTCCCCTCATTCCATCCAAATTTAGTCAATATTATATTTTGTAGTATTTTACTTTGTTTGGTTAAATCAATTTATATTCGGATAGTTGATTTATTTCAGTTTGTTTAAAATTAAGTCATTGGATCCCCACATTTACATGAAGTAAACTGCAAACCTTCTCTATGCCCTACCTTTAAATTGTGGAGCAAATGTGTAAATTATGAAAGCATATTATATTTACATTTTTATCACTCTAATATCTACAGCTAATACATGTCAAGAATTCATAACAGTGGCTAGTAAAAGGAAATACTATATAAATGTTTTCTATATATTTTGGTTGTAGTTAAACATTTATATATAGTACTCACATAGTCCTTTTGCTATAGTTTCTTTATTCATCACTTGGTAGGCTGAACTTAACCCTCTAATAGTTTTCTCAGAAAACCTCAAGGGAATCTTTGCATGTAAATTATTATATAGTATTTTACAACCAGAAGGATCGTTTGGCTGGATGGGACTTCCTCGGGTTGACTTTTTTTTTGATCAAATTTTTTAGATGTTATTCAACTGAATGACATTGAATGTTGCAGTGGGGAAAGTGTGGGTCAGTCTGATGCTCTTCTGACTCTAGGAGAATTTTATTTCTTTTACTGTGGTAGAAAAGGGATACTTTCTTTATCTTTCAAGTCTAATAATGTCTCAGTATTGACCATTCTGGATAATTTTTTCAAAGTATTGCACATTTTTAAAATATTTAGACTCAAATATTTTTTATTTCTTAAAAAATTCTAAAATTATAATTGTAATCATGGGGTTTCTTCTTCAATTTTAGTTTTCTTTACTGAGGACTCCAATTATAAATGGGTTGGATCTCTTTGCTTTCTATGTTTAGAGACTTCTAATCCTTTTTCTTCTCATTTTCCTTTCTTTTATGTAGTTCTACCTCACTGCTTCTTTGTAATATAGAAATAAAATTAAAATACATGTTAAGATAGCAAACATTCTATAATGTTTTAAATTTTAAATTGTGTAGTCATATTTTTAGCAGAAATCACTGTATTTGCAAAATGAAATATATGTTATTCTCCACTCAAATCCCTATGGAATAAATCCTGTGTAACCTGAAGAATGTCAGAATAACATTACATTTGATAAGTATAAATAAGAATAAACAGTGACATTTCATTTCATTTAAATTATGATATGTAAATGCAAGACATAAAATCTAAGGAAACTAATTTAACATTACTGACTCATGTAGTAATTTTCAGTCTATTTTTAGAGCTGCAGATATGTGAAATGAAGAGGAACTATCTACCACAGTTTCCTCATTTCATAGGAAAACTTCTAATATTTAAAGAGATCAGGTGACCTTTTCAAGGCTACCAAAGAAAAATCTAAGATCTCATAATTTTCTAATATTGGACACACACACACACACACACACACACACCCTTAATGTTTCAGCATCCCCATTATGGCTTTAAAAGCCTACTCCAGTACTCATTTTCAATTTCTACTGATAGGCTATAGATCAAATAAAATTGTGATACTGACAGGTTTGATCACTAATATGGCAATAACTTCACTTGGAAAAAATATTCTGTACCAGCAAGTCTCGGGCACTAACACAAATACTGAAGAAACCCTTCAGCAGAAGGTTGAAACCTACTGCCACAAAGCCCTTCCCTTATGTGTAAAAGAAGAATAACCATCCTTAGCATTATCGATGTCATAGACAAAGCAACTTATTCAGTACATGGCACATTGCAGATCAATAATATATGATCATTATTTTAAGTTTACAGATTCAGAAACCAAGTCTTAGAGATGATAAGTGAAATTTCTTAAGATCAGCTAGTAGGAGGCAGAACTAAGATTCTAATTCAGCTCCATGCATTTTAACACTCTCTGAAAATTTTCATTTTTGACCTGAAATCTTTCCCAACACATTTGTCCCAGCTCTAGATTTCCAAACAATAAAAATAAATATAATCTCTCTTCAATACAACATTTAAAAATATTTGAAGGTAGTTAACATATACTGCAATAGTCTTTCCTTCTCTAAGCTAAATATTCTTTTTCTGGTAGTTCATGTTTAATATGATATGTGACTGATTTTAGAGTCCACTCATCAATCTGATCATTTTTCTGCATGTGTTCCCATTTGTCCATGCCCCCTTCTAAAATTAACATCTAGAAATTATCAAAACACTGCAATTGTGTTGTCATTGCCAAGTAAAAAGTAGACCATTTAGAGGTCTAACTATTAACTGAGAATAATGAGGAATTGCTGTATCTTGGCTGAACTCAAGTACCAGGAAGAGAAAAAAAAACTTAGAAAAAATATCTCCTTTCAGTTGGGTCATAATATTCTCCTTCTAACAGAAAGTAGTCCAAAATAACCACCACTTTTACTGAATTCTGAAGATATAAATATGTTGGTTATTCTACAAGAAGGCACCAGTGCTGAACCCAGGAAGTTCACGGGACAGTCACTGTGAACAGCTGTTTTTCTTGAATTTGCAAACAACCTGTTATTTCTACCAGGAATAGGAGGATATCTGCTGCATGCTTCCTATATGTGAACCACAAGTTATACTGTTTAATCCTAACCACTCACCTAAGAGTTATGGTTTATTGTGTCCTTTTTATATATGCTGAGCTGAGGGAAGGTACAGTATATTAGTATTTATTTATTTATTTATTTATTTATTTATTTATTTAGTAGATACTACAGACTTGTGCATATTCATGCAGCTAGTAAGGCGAAGAGCCTAAATTCTACCTTAAGTTTGAGGGACTGTCCAAGATGCCAGGTGTTTTCCTTATCAGGTCACCTCACAAGATGTGGTAGGAAGCCTCCAAAATACTCCCCAATGTTTCTCTGCCTCCTGATGTTTGTACCCTTGTGTAATTTCTTCCTCTTGGGTGTGGGCTAGGCCTAGTGAGCCCCTTAAAATGAATGGAAATTGGAAAGAGTGATGTAATGTGACTTCCAAAATTAGGTAACAAAGAGACAGTGTCTTCCATCTGGATTGCTCCTTCTCTTGCCCTTTTAATCACTCATTCTGAAGAAAGTTGCCTTCCCTCTGGTGAGGTGCCCTGTAGAAAGGTTCACATGGCAAAGAGCTGATGTCTCAACCAGAGTCAGCAAGAACTTGACACCAGCTAAAAGCCATATGAGCTGAATACACATTTCCCTCAGGGGAGCCTATGGTCCCGTCCACACTTTGATTGTAGCTTTTGAGAGAGGCTGAGGCAGAGATACCCAACCAAACTAAATCTTAATTCCTGACTCATTAGAATTATGAGATAATAAATATGTTATTTTAAAGCTACTAAATTTTAGGGCAGCTACTGTGGTGCAGCGGTTTAGCGCTGCCTGCAGCCTGGGGTGTGATCCTGGAGGCCTGGGATCGAGTCCCACGTCCGGCTCCCTGCATGGAGCCTGCTTCTGCCTCTCTCTCTCTCTCTCTCTCTCTCTCTCTGTGTCTGTGTGTGTCTCTATGAATAAATAAATAAAAATCTTTAAAAAAAAAGTTTAAAAAAATAAAGCTACTAAATTTTGGAGTAATTTGTTACATAGCAATAGGTAACTACTATACCACACTAAAGCAGAAAGTCTGTGGGAAAGAAGCAGAATTGCATGAAATCACCTATACATGTGGCTTTCGTGTGCTCTAAACTTTGTCCTAACTTTGTGCTCTTTTCACATCTGCAGTAACCCCCTTCCTAAAGTTGATGAGTCTCACTCTATACAATCACTGAATTGTGCTGGTTCTAAAACTTTTTTTTCTTAAACATGGTGAAAAGGGTAAACTTCTTACTTTTTCCCTTGTGGAGATTGTTAACAAACATGCTATTAACATGGAAATATTCCTCATCTAACTAACAGTAGATTTTTTTTTTTTTATGCCTGTTTTATAGGAGAAAGACTGAGGCTAGATTGCAAGGCTTTGTCATACTTTTATTCACCAATGTAGTGGAATTATTTTTTTTAAGACTGTTGTCATGACTTTTATTTGCCAATGTACTTCCAGTTCAGTTCATATGGCAGACATAAATAACTACTGGCATTATAGAGAATACTCTTTTACTGGCAACCATTTTACTGGCAACTTAATTGTGTTTAGTATTAAGACTAATAAATATGAACTACAATCCAATTGTACCTTTGTTGTTCTCTTTGCCTCTAGGAAGCAATGCTGTAAGAAACTGACACATTCAGTTTAGCGAAAAGATCCTTGTCATAGGTGTTCCAAAGTGAAAGTCCCCTCCCAACTTTCATGTACTAATACATAGTCCTCACATAGTTCCTATAACTCTTCCTATGGAGAATAAATAACCAAGGAGAAAATTAACAATAGACTTAACTTAGAATTTAATTAAAACTTAAGGATATGTTATAATTAACTACAGAGGTAAATATTTTGAGCAAGCAAATGTGTGTGCTAGTTGAAATCTCATTATTTAGAAAATGACACATTGTCATGTATAAAATGTCAGCAAATTATGCATGAATGTTAAAAGATACATAAAAATTGAGACAATTTTGACTAAGAATAACTTCTTCAAGGGAATGTAAGCTAACATAATTCCATACCAGCAAAATTTAGAAAAGTTATTTTTATTTTTGAAGAACAATGATCAGTATTATAAACAAACATGTTCTCCATGTAAACAAACAGTTCTAGTCTTTACTTACTGAGGTACATACTGCTATCTGTCCCCCAATATCCATGTTCTCTTTACTCCTTAGGGTCTCCTTTTTTTTTTACTGGACTCATGGTTAAAGAAATGGTTACATTTCTTGACATTTCTTGCAACTGGGTGCAATCCTATACACAATTGACTATAAAGAGAAAGTCTGAACAACTAATAGGGAGTGTCCTTATAGAAAAGGGGTGTTCCCACCTTCATCTCTTTCTCCTCCCTTTTGATTGATATAAAGAGTGGAGTTTCAAGAACCTTTTTTTTTTTTTTTTTTCTAAATCGAGTCTATTTTATTTGAAACTTTTGCCTGCTACCCAAGAACCATCTTGGAACATGAGTTAAACTTTCCAGTTATTATATATTACTATATTACTGGTTTGGTAGAACCCAAAAAATGTAAATAATATATCCTTTTTTGTCATCATATCCAACCCCAACCTCCCTCCAGTGGTTGGTGAACCTGAATGGTGAACCATTCCCAGGGAAAGCTACCTCTGATTTTCCATTTCCATCTCCTGCCACACACTTGAAAATGGCTTTCCTAGAGGCCTAAAAGATAGGGAGTAACCGAACTACCCATTTACTGGGTAGGGCCAAATTAAGAGATACTCATTTCAAATCATCTGGGCACATGATTTCTATATTCTAAGCAAGGATTTGAACATAATGGCCTGGGAAAAATTCTCTAATATGTGAAAAGAAAAAAAAAACTTTAAAATTATATAATTGAGGGCTTCTTTGGGTAAAAACATCTTAACTAAAGTCTAGTCAGACTCTTCAGCACCAAGATGAAAGTTTTCTTTTTAGTGGTATTCAACTTGGGAAAGATGAGCATGATTTTCCAGGGGCTTTTTTAGGTTTTTAAATAGTAATAGTTTATAATACAGTGCAAATACAGAGATAACTAAATGGTTTCAGTCTCACTTTGCTGGAAGTTTCTCCCAGAACTTCTAAGTGTTCTTTAAAAAATACACATTGTTTTCCTTTCCTAATATCCAAAGATTAAATATATGTTGATGGTTCTGTTTATCAAGTTTAAATTGTCTTTAATATCCTTTTGATAAATCTCCTGTTTTATACTTCTATTTTCATAAAACTGGACCTGGATTTGTTCTTATTCTTTTTCTTTATTTTTCATGTATCTAGAAATTATATAACAGCCTCATCCCAGGCAGCAAATCCATCTGTCCTCAGATAGAGATTGTGACACTGTATATGGGACTACTGAGCCAGTCTCGGTGTCTCCTGATATTATTCATCATAGAGTTTTGTGCCAGTTTTTGTCTTCTAGGCCTTTTCAGTTTACATTCCTCATTCAAAGAGATGCCAAAAAACTAGCAAGAAAGCATTTATTAAGTTGGACAGTGAGACATTACAGAAATGAAGGCACTGGATGGATGAGTATTTATCTTTACTAGGCCCCAGCAGCAAGGCTTGTTCAGACGCTGGCAATTTCTCGGTTTGGTGTTCACACTACTTTCTTCTTCCTTTAGTGTGCTGAGATCCTCAGAGAACTAAAAGAAAGACTATGAATGTATTGTACACATGGAACCATTTCTGGGAATGAGTAAGGAGAGACAAAGTCATGCATTTTAAAAATAAAATTATGACACAAATCTATGAAAGGAAGAAAGTGCATTCTTGAATGTTTAGTAAATCAAAACACAAGGTTTACTGAGATACTTTGGGCTTAATTCCTTACCACAAGTTGAGAGCTGTATAAAAAAAAAAATGCTTCAAATGGCTTCTGTAGCAGGGATGGAAGCAGAGCAGCAGTGTTAATGTTTTGTGGTTTTGGTGGGCTTCCATGGCTCAGTTTCTACTGATCCTTGTCTGACTGAGAAGCCAGAAGTCTCTTCTCATTGATCCAGTAAGTTCCAGGCTTCCAACACTGTCAGAAATTTCTTCCTGGTTAACATTGAGAACAAAGCCATTTTTTAAAAATTAGACAATGCAAATCTGTATATCTTTAGAAATACTGGGGCTCCAGCAAATGAGAAACAAAAATTACCTAGACCTTGAGAAGATCTTTGACATCATCTCGGCTTTTCCAGTCTAAGCACATTGGCTGCCTGGAAAGCAAAGGTTAGGCAGCTCTGACAAGGAAATATATGGAATCAGGAGAAGGATGATGTTTTTTTTTCCCCACTGACTTCTTGTATATCTCTTGGTACCACTAGGGAGGGATGTTTGATTTTTTAAAATGCTTTGGTTGGTAATCTTGGGATTTTCTTTGCAATGCTTATGCTAGATCTCATTTCTGTAATCAGGTAATTTGCAGACCTTGTATACTTTGGCCTCAGGGAACTTGAGGAAAAATATTTTTAATTGGTACTGGAAGAAATTTCTGGCATGAGATTTCTTTGGTGTCAAGACTGAAGTATTTCCCAGGAACTTGCAACTAGATTGAAAGCTGATGGAAGACAAGGGCTGAGTTTAATATATTCTTATGTTACCCAAAATGCTTAGTATGTGCCTGGGTGTGTGAGTTACTCATGAAATAAGGTTCATATATGAGATTTATGGTATCAGATTATAACCAGAGTTCTTGAAAGGGTAAATTTAAAAATTGCTTATTACTTGAGCATTTCTACTCAGAATTAGTTTATCATTTATTCATTCATTCATGTGCACAACAAAAATGTACTAACTTCCTTTGACATAAAAACAAAACAAGCCAAAAAATAGTGTATTAATTTAGATAAGGGCAGTTTAAAGGAGATAAGACATAGCCTTATCCTACAGAGTTCTTAATTCAGTTAAAAGGTAATTAATTAGGGGGAAACAAGAAATATACAAATACCATATAAGGCTAGGGTTCTATCAAAAAATCTACTGGAAAAGATAAATAAGAACAGTTACAAATTACCTACATCTACATAATATTAGAACTGTAAGCACATCTCACTTGCATGTTCTAAAATATTGGTATTTGGAATCAAATTTTTAAATGGACCTCTTAGTTTTGCTTTTGGCCTGATTTAGATGAGATGCTTTCATGTGGAGTGGTAGGGGCTAATTTTGACTTCTATACAATTTTACTGTAACAAACCTAAAGAGAGAAAGAGAAAATAAAAAATGGGATACGTACAAATATAATAAGAGCTGAGGATTCCTCACAGAAGACAGAGATGATGTGGCATCAGTTTCGAATAGCTGAGAGCCTTTATTATTCTGAAGCTGATGGGCACCACTGCCCATGTTTCCCCCCATGTGTTTGTGGAGATGACGCACACTTAGGTGCACCATCAACAAGCTAGAGATCAGAACCAAGGAAAGCCAGCACATTCCTATTTTGAGGTTGAAAAACCCCAAATTTAATTATTTTGGGGTCAAGTGGCTAATGAATATTTTCTGCCTTAATTATGAGGGGAAGGAATTAATTATGAAAAATAACAACTGATCCCTCCTCTTTCTTCTTTCTTCTTGTGGCCCTTATCTTAATTCACAGTGTAGTTCTTGTAGGCAAGTTAGAAAAGCAGCCTCTTGAGAATGAGAAGTTAAAACACAATATCTATGCATATAGATTTGGATAAGATAAAAGATGGAAGTGAAGAAGCATGTCAGTACCTAAGTCCCTCTTCTTGTGCACAAATTAAATTTGGTGCAAGAACATAATCAGTGACAGTGAGGATTCTCAGAAGAAATCACTTTCATTCCCTTTATTTCCAACCCCTTTTCAGCTTTGTATGAAAATACCCCTAATCTGCATTCCAAGATACAAAATATTAGTACATTCATCAAAAATCCCCTCTTGCTTCATGCCATCAGACTTAGGATGGGAAAATGAGCTCAGGGAAATGCTTATGAAATTCTTTGGAATGTAGCTAAATATAGGAAAACATGAATTACACTGCCCCATGTAAGTAGTAATTCACTGGGGAAAAAATGGTGTCTGAAACCACAAAACATTTGATGATTCTTAAATTTGGCAGCGGAATCATGAGATCCTCAGCCCTGATATTTTTTGGAGAAATCACTATTACTGACATGAGAGTTAAAAGTCATTAGTTCCCTCAAGCTATCATGCAAGATTTTCCCTAAACTTAATGTGGTCCAATTAAATATCTCATTTCCAGAACCTTGAATTAATGTCAGTCACATACAGCAAGAAGGGATAATAATGCCAGAAGTGATGAGAAGAAGGAAAGCTACTGAAGGATATGTACTCTGCTAGGCATAAGATACTCTCTTCTCCTTCCTCTTTCCTTTCTACTATCCATTATGATGTAAAGTAGCATAATTGTGCGTGTGTATGTGTGTGTGTGTAACAGGAAAAACAAAGTTCTCCTCTATACTTCATACTTTCACATTTATATAAAAGTCTACCTTCATGTTGGATTTTATGTATATTTTATATGTATATTTATATGTGTATTTTATATACATAAAAACTGCATATTTTATTTCTCCAGAGAATTATAACAGTTAAAAGCAGGTTGCTAAATCAATTCTATCAGATTATGTACACTTCTACACCCTGCCCTGCACACAGTATGGCCATATGGGTTACTCACTATGTAGTATCTAAAGGATCTAGAAAGGAAGCAGCCCATTTTCAAATCAGGTAGCAAGAGACAGAGTAATTTGTGGATGAAGGACTGGCTGGTAAGCCTGAAGTGGTTGTTAGACCACAATAAAAGAGGAGAGACATGGAAAAACAGCAGGCAGACAATAAAGTGAACTCAAAAAAGATCAGGGAATGTTATTTATAATAAGGGAAGGGATTGTCATGGGGTATTTAGTATTTGGATTGATATAAAAGAGGGTTTGAGCCTCCCAGCTCCAGACTGAATAAAATAAAGGCCTGGAGGTGGAAGCAGATTGACGACCAAAGAATCTTCATGCTGGAGAGCAATGAAAAGGGAAGCTGATGAACCAAAGAGAACCAGATAACAGATGACTATGGAAGTCAGGCTGAGCAGATTCAACTTGACATGACAAGAAATGAGAAATTACTGACACATAGGGAGTTAAAAAAAACTTTATAGACACACAGAACTTAACGACTTCTGGTTCTGACCATTTACCAGCTATTTGATTTTGGACGATTTATCTAGTCCCTCTGCTGCTTAATTTTTCTTATGTGAATAAGATAATATCTGCAGTGCATTATTTAAGGATTAAATATGCTTACTTATGGAGGGTGCTTGGTTTATTTACTAGTAATACAATGATTATTAATTCATTCTGCCTTTCCTCATGCCTTTCACAGAGTATTTTGAAAAGGAAGATTTAGGACAGTTAGTCAATGAAGAATGTTAGAAATTGAATTTAGTATAATTAATCAGCATACAAAAATATGGAAAAGGTAAGTATTTTAATGTGCCCAGTGATTAATGGACATTATTTTTAATAATTCAGCATTGTCTCTAAGACAGACCGTGGTTGTAACAACACAAAATAGTTCTTGTACTTTTCAACGTTAACAGATAGTGCATTTATATTAAAGGTGCTATCTAACCATTATACTTGTCCTTTTAGGAAATATAGTGACAATATTGGTTGGTTTCATGGATATTTTGAGTGTTATAAATTATCCTTTCCAAGAAACATTCCTGTATTCTTTGAGCCTTCCTTAACAAATCTAGTAAAGAGAACTATTCCTGCTTTTAGCACAAAACATTTCACCATTAAGAGGGTGACCTGCTTTTAATAAATACCAAAGTTATTGTTGGCTCTAAGTTTTCTCTATGAAATTGAATGAATATTTGTGTGTAGGCAAGTTCTGAAACCCAATACAGACTGTAAAATGGTTTAAATCTTCTACAACTCTACAAATGGTGTCAAGAGAACTCAAAAATATTTCAAAACTTTCACATTGTCTTTGTTATAGCATGACTTCTGATTATTCTCTTATCTAGTTAGAAGTGGAAATAATAGCAGAATTTAATTCATGCGAAATTGGCTGGGCTATGTATATTATGGGTAAGAAAGCTGTTCTCAACAACTTCCATATTTTAGAAATCTCATAGTACTGCGGAAAAGAGAATAACCTTAGCAGGTTTCTTTTACTAAATTGATGTATTTTCTGGCATCTACTCGAATTTATATTGAATATTATTGAAAGAAATGTCTTAATTTTCAATTGAACTTTCAGTGGTAGAACTAGCCTCCTTTGTCTCTTTTTAAAAAAGAATTGTTTACACATTGAAGTAGAAATATTGAATCTGCCATTGATGCTTTCTTCACACCCCTTTTGGAGAGTCTGATACCAACCAACCTTCCACTAAGTAAATATTGAAATATCCCTGTTTTAGACTCAAAGCCAAGTTCCCTGATTAAACTTGCACGTGTACATGACAAAAGCTGAGGTAATCATATTCTTTCTCTTAGGAATGTAAAAGCAGTACATAGAAACCATATTAACATAGTGATGGGTGCCAGGCACAGAAGGTTACAGAGGCTTGCGGCAGATTTTAGGGCAGCTATACAGGACCATATGAATGCAGTAAAATTAGCTCTGTAAACAGAGAGGCGTGAAATAGATGTCCACATAGATGAAGAGTCAGGTGGTCCCATAAGGAAAGGAATCAAGGGATTAACATCCTTGGTTCTTGAACAACACAACAATCCATCATTACAGAATCATTTGTGGCTGGCTCAACTTCTCTCCCTTTGGATTTCATTATGTTCCCTTGGTTTTCTACCATAAATCTCATTTACTAAAGGTAGCTTGAAAGATTCTTCTTTTTTTGTAGTCATATGCTACCTAAGTAACATAAAGGCAATAAGTGCCTCACAGATGTTCCATTTTTAATATACTATAGTATGCTGCAAAATAAATGCCACATAGGAAAAAATTATGATTTACATAAGAGTCAAAATATTACATAAAGTCCTATGCACACCTAAGATCTAGGAAATGCCCAGATATATGAATTGTGAGAGTCATGGAATGGTCAACATATAGTAGACCTTTGTCATTCCCAGTAAGATAAACACTGTGGCCTTGCGAGAAATGTCAGGGTTCATCCACCCATTTATTCCACTATAGACAATAGAAGACAGTCCAAGGAACATTCAAATTTTGGGTCATCCTAGAAATCTTATGACTGTGTCAGTTTCAATCTTTGGAATCTCTCTAACCCACACTCCAGTTTAAGAAATAAAGTGTTCTGTGTGAGAAAAGCAAATAGTGAACAAAGTTTTGTAAATAGCATAAAGATGAAATTACAAGTTGATTTTTTTCAGGATTTTTCTAAAGCCAGTAAACTAATGAAAAAATTTCTTGAGAGAGACTTCGCCAAACAATAAACAGGCCATACAACTCCAGTGTCATGTATTGCACGTTATAAAGCACTCACAGATAAATATATTCTAATTATTTTGGTGCTCCAAAATCTCGCAAAACTCTGGAGTTCCTAGTCCCTAGGTTTTATCTCCAGATATGACTTAAGCTATTAGAAAAATGTGTACCTTTCACCCAATTGAGAATGAGATCTTTGTTATTACATTAAAATCATAAAATCGCAAGAGGTCTAGTGGTTACTGAAAATTATTGTGATTGCCTTGTAATAGGAGAATTTCCAAATTTTTCCCTTAATGTGGTTGCAATTTTGAATACTTGGTGTGAGAGAGTCAGTGTGGTGAAGATATGAAATCCTTAAATTTCTCTACTAGAACAAAGACCTGGAGGAAAAGTCTTGAGTTGTGCAAACAATTCATTTTGGTTGCCGCTTAGAAGATTTATACGAATGTAGAAACACTAAGAAGAGAATGTTTTCCTCATCTTCTGAATGTAAAATATTGGAAGGAAATTTTGGCCGTGTCTTTGAAGAGCAAATATCACTTGTGTGTAAACAATACCAATCCAATAGAGGGAGCTAAATGCACGCAGGGATTGAGGAGATGGCAAAGATTAGGAGATTGTAGTTAGGCATATATTTTATTACCTAAATCCCAACTTAGCTCTCTCCCTCTGAAGGACCCACTGATCTGACAGAAGATGGGCAGTTGACTCAAAAACCTACTGCCATGCCTTCCTTCATTACTAAAGTTCCATTCTTCTCCTCCTTTTCATCCTACTATTGCTTCTGCTTCTCCTGCTTTCTTGATGCAATTTCTCTCTTGTTTCATTTCTTCCTTTTCCTACCTGCTAGGTCTGAAAAGGGCTTCCATGGCTATTATTTGTTGCCATTATTAATGGTTAGGCCACAGTGTAGTTACTCGTGTGCCCACTAGCTGTCTATATATTCCTTTCAATTCCAAGTCTTGTTCCCTATTTGTACTCTATGCTACAGACTCCATGAGCAAAAACTGCAAGGATGAGACTGGTATCCTAGACTTTCTGGCAATTTGGGCTCTAAGCCAACTAAAGAATTTTGGGTGAAATCAAGAATAGTATATAGAGCAAACGTGTTCAAATTGCTGTTCCAGTCAAGGTAAAGGATGTATAAAAACTTATAAAGTACTAATTGAATGATACAAACTAAAGATGGCTTGGGGATTCAGAGGACTGCAAATACATAACTCTTTTCTTTTTTTTTTAATTTTTTTTTTTAATTTTTATTTATTTGTGATAGTCACAGAGAGAGAGAGAATGAGGCAGAGACACAGGCAGAGGAGAAGCAGGCTCCATGCACCGGGAGCCCGACGTGGGATTCGATCCCGGGTCTCCAGGATTGCGCCCTGGGCCAAAGGCAGGCACCAGACCGCTGCGCCACCCAGGGATCCCAACTCTTTACTTTTCTTAAAGGAAAATAAATATATTCCAGGCTCTTTCAGAGAAAAAAAAAATGCTAAAGTCACTGTTCTACTCAAATCCAAATGATTGATAGAGTAGCCTTCTTTAATAATAGGGTCCAAAATAAACAACAAAAATATATCTAATGAAAAACATGCTCAAAAGCATGATGTTATACTTCAAATTTCACCTATTTTTGTCCTTTCTATCTTAATAGCACTGAAATTAGGAATACAACCACCAAAGGAGAAAAGATGACACCTATACTCAAACAATTTACAGTGTATATAAGAATAGGCACTTCTTTTTAAGATTGTTTTTAGTCGAAGCTTACATGTAAACACATGCATATACACAAGAATATAGTTTTGGCATCAAAGCAAGTCCTGGATAATGGTAAAGAAGATAGATTTATGTATTGACTAGTATTTTATCATCAGCCTCCTTAACGCATTCTTTATCCTCCCATCCCCACTCCAGGGGATTGTGTCATTACCAAGGAATTGCAAAATCCACAATGAGAGAAGCACAGCCATTATTGAAAGCATTTTATTTGCTACCCTCTGTGGATAAAGTTTCAGAATGAACCGTTACGTGTACAGTTTAAGTAGATTTTAATGGAGGTAAAGGGATCCAAGAGTGGCAAAAGCCTAGAAGTGTCTTTTTTTTTTTATTTATTTTTTATTGGTGTTCAATTTACTAACATACAGAATAACCCCCAGTGCCCGTCACCTATTCACTCCCACCCCCCGCCCTCCTCCCCTTCTACCACCCCTAGTTCGTTTACCAGAGTTAGCAGTCTTTACATTCTGTCTCCCTTTCTGATATTTCCCACACATTTCTTCTCCCTTCCCTTATATTCCCTTTCACTATTATTTCTATTCCCCAAATGAATGAAAACATATAATGTTTGTCCTTCTCCGACTGACTTACTTCACTCAGCATAATACCCTCCAGTTCCATCCACGTCGAAGCAAATGGTGGGTATTTGTCATTTCTAATGGCTGAGTAATATTCCATTGTATACATAGACCACATCTTCTTTATCCATTCATCTTTCGTTGGACACTGAGGCTCCCTCCACAGTTTGGCTATCGTGGCCATTGCTGCTATAAACATCGGGGTGCAGGTGTCCCGGCATTTCATTGCATTTGTATCTTTGGGGTAAATCCCCAACAGTGCAATTGCTGGGTCTTGGGCAGGTCTATTTTTAACTCTTTGAGGAACCTCCACACAGTTTTCCAGAGTGGCTGCACCAGTTCACATTCCCACCAACAGTGTAAGAGGGTTCCCTTTTCTCCGCATCCTCTCCAACATTTATTGTTTCCTGCCTTGTTAATTTGCCCCATTCTCACTGGTGTGAGGTGGTATCTCATTGTGGTTTTGATTTGTATTTCCCTGATGGCAAGTGATGCAGAGCATTTTCTCATATGCATGTTGGCCATGCTAGAAGTGTCTTTTAAGAATCAGAGAAAAGGTGAGTTAGTAATAATAATCTTCATGGCTAGATCAGTAATCAGAGAAATGTCAACTATAGGGATCATTGGCAGTAGCTAATTGATCATTGAAACTCTAGGAATGAATCCTGTCCTCAGTCATCGAAATGGGGAGTTACATCCTCTTAATCCAGTTTCATGACTTGATCCAGTTTGCAAACCCAGAATCCCTTAAAAGATGGGTAGGCCAGACATATTTGAGGAAAAATCCACATTGTGTGCTGTACTCTTCTCTTTTTTTTAACTTTATTGAGAAGCAATCAACAAGCAAAATTGTATATATTTAAAGTGTACAACATGATGATTTCATATACGTATATATTATGAAATGATTACCAAGATTAAAATGATGAAAACATCCATCACATCTCACATAGTTAGCTGTGTGTTTGTGTGTGTGTGTGTGTGTGTGGTGTGAGAACACTTAAGATCTACTTTTAGAAACTTCCATGTGTACAATACCGTATTATTAACTGAAGTTACCATGCTATACATTATTAGGTCCTCAAAACTTATTCTTATAACTGAAAGTTTACCTATTGACTTTTGACTTATATCTCCACATTTCTCCCTTCCTCCAGCCAGGCAACCACCATTTTATTCTGTTTCTATGAAACTAAAAAAAAAAAAAGAAATTATTTTAGATTCCACTCACAAATGTTACTATACAGCATTTGTCTTTCTTTGTATGGCTTATTTCACTTAGCATAATGCCTTCCAGTTCCATTCATATTGTCACAAATGACAGGGTTTCCTAGGTGCTCTTTGAAATATTGATTTCATTTCTTTCAGATATATGCCCAAGATTGTGACTGCTGGATCATATGGTAGTTCTATTTTTAATTTTTTGAGGAACCGCTGTACTTTTCCATAATGGCAAATGGTATAAAAACCAATTTATATCCTCACCAACAGGGTAGAAGTGTTCTCTTTTCTCCAAATCCTTACCAACGTTTGTTACCTTTGTCTTTTTGGTAATAGCCATCTTAACTAGTGTAAAATGATATCTTCTTGTGGTTTTAATTAGCAATGTTGGGCACCTTCTCATGCACTTCTTGGCCATTTGTACATCTTTTTTGTAAAAATGTCTATTCGGGCCATTTGCCCACTTTTAGTTGGATTACTTGCTTTTTCGCTATTAGGTTGTATGAGCTCGTTACATATTTTGGATACTAAGTCCTTATCAGATACATGGTTTGCAAGTATTTTCTCCCATTTTGCAGATTGATGTTTTACTCTGTTGGTTGTTTCCATTGATATGCAGACGTGTTTCAGTTTGATGTAGACCTACTTATCCATTTTTGCTTTTGTTTTCCCTGCTTTTGGTTTCAAATTCAAAAAACCAATACCAAGACCCAAGTCAAGTTTACACTCTGTTTTCTTCTAGGAGTTTTACAGTTTGAAGTCTTACATTTAAGTCTTTAATCCAATTTGCTTAATTTTTGTGAGTGGCATAAGATAAATATTTAGTTTAATTCTTTTGCATATGGATAACTAGTTTTCCAAAAGTCTTTTTTGGAGAGTAAACTTTCCCAATTGTGTGTTCCTGGAGCCTTGTCAAACATTAGTCAGCTGTATATGTGTGGATATATTTCTTAGTTCTCTATTCTGTTGCATTGATTTATGTGCCTATTTTTGTGCCAGTACCATACTGTTTTAGTTATTCTAGCTTTGTTGTATAGTTTGATCAGGAAGTGTGATGTCTGCATCTTTGTTCTCCCTTCTTAAGATTGCTTTGACCGTTCAGGGTATCTTGTGGTTCCATACAAATTATTGGATTTTTTTTCTATTTCTGTGAAAAATACCACTGGAACTTTGGTAAGGATTGTATTGAATCTCTAGATCGCTTTATTTTTTTTTAATTTTTAAAAGATTTTATTTATTTATTCATGAGATAACAGAGAAAGATGCAGAGACACAGGCAGAGGGAGAAGCAGGCACCCTGCAGGGAGCCCAGTGAGGGACTTGATCCAGGACCCAAGGATCCCAACCTGAGCGGAAAGTAGATGCTCAACCACTGAGCCACCCAGGGGGTCAAAAGATATTTCATTCTACATAGAGGTCACTGCTGGTCACATTCCCTGAGGGTGTCTTTTGTTTCCCTCTGCCATTTGTAAATGTTCAATAAACATCTGCAGAATGCTGGGATTGTTTTTCGTCTCTTGTTCTTGTCTGCAGGAAGTTCCATTCCTATTCTAATCAACAGCACTCTGGGACCTTAGAATCTCTGCAGGATTGTAGAATGCTAATATAAGAGGGGTGAAAATAACTGTATCATGAATTCTATGGAAAAAAGGTAAGGAATTGTCTACTTCTGAACCCCCATTAAAGGCCAGATCAAGTAAGTGCTTTATATTATGTTGAAGCATATGAAAATGTCATATTTGTTGGTAAAAAGTGGCAAATCATCAGTAATTTTATATGGTTCATCCCAATGGTGTTCTCTTTTCAGTTTCTGCCTGCAGTCTGACAGAAACTTTAATAAAAGAAAACTAGGTGTGTCAAGTCTATGAATTTCTCTCTCACACACACTCAATTTCTTTCATATTTTCTTTCTCTTCTCCCTCTCTCTTTCCTCTATTTTATTTCCACATTTCAAATTTTCCAGTTTCATCAATCAACCATCAGCCACTATAAATTGTGGGGTTTCATTTTCAATTCTAATATAATAATGTGCCATCTATGATGATGGAGCACAAATCTCTGACATCTGCTGGTTGAATGCTTTGACTCACCCTTAACTTAGTTTCAAAGGCACCATAGTTGTTTTCTGGCCAAATCCAATTTTGATATCCAGTCCTCTAAGATAACACTATGAATATTACTCCTTTTCTGTAATTAATACTAAACAATTGTTCATTAATGTGATTCACATACTGATGCAAGGCAAAGACTAATGGTGTGACCCATCATGAATCTCCTTGCTATAATTTATTAAACTACTTTTTACATATTTAATATTAAAATAAAAGAGATTCTCTTAATTCATTCCACCAACCATGAAAAAAATAGCTTAAATTTGCTGACACATATTTTTGCAAAACATTTAATACTTTTAAGTCCAAGTGAAATATTTTTCTATAATGTTTTCTCAGCATTTACAGTACATTTGGAAGAGTCTTTGTCAGATAAGGTCTATATTTTTTTTTTCTAATGCAACACTCACAATTTTTCAAATTAAGCTGTATCATGACGTGCCAAATCATAATGACAGTACTGCTATTTTCAGACTTTTTATCAAGATGATTATAGATTTATTAAAATTCTCATAGATTAAAAATTCTCTTTATATACATTTTTATTGAATTTTTAATTAAAAAAATTAGCAGAAAGAATCATAAGCTTAAAACTAACTTTAAAAAAATTAGAGTAGGATGTTTGAGTGTAGATCAGAATTATTGGAGGCTCCCCAAATTCTGTCATCTATTTATTCTATAGTATAGTAATATATTTAGAGAAGACAAAAAGCTAGACTATTTGGTACATTTTGTTATGCAAATACAAATTATAATTATTTATCTTAAAACATATAAGTATATAAAATGATACGATAAATTAGTCCACATAATTATTATTTAATGAAACTGTATACAACCAAATCTGGGGTGTCAAAACTTACCCAGAGAAGTTTTTTTTTTCTTTCCTTTTCTTGCTTTCTTTTTTATCCAACTGAGTAAATTTGAAGCTCTAATTAGCTTTATTAAACAATTCATAAATCAGGCATAGTCTCACCTAGCAAGCAGAGAGGAGTCCCTGATAAGTTTTTTTTCTTAAATTTATTTTGACATTCCCATAGTAGTATAAGTTTAGCAAAATTAATATATTTTTTGAGCATCTATCAAATGCATCGTTTATAAGAAAAGCCATTTTTGCATGCCTTCCTGGAAAATCACTTGCTGAATTTTAGAAGCTGTGTGAATTTTACATGTTTGGAAATTTGACTATTTTGTGTGCATAACCAATCCAGATTTTTTCTTTTTAAGAATTGTCTGTTTCTAAAACAAATTGTCTGTTTTATCTTAAGAAAATATGAAGACCAATCATAATTGACAATTGGCCAGGAAGAAGCTAGATTCCCATTTGCTTCCCAAAGGCCCAACATGACTTTTTAATGATCTTAAGTGACCAATAGATCTAGGAAAATTTGTTTTGTGAAAAAAATAAGTCAGTTTGACACAACGAGGAAAACTTTTGCCTTAAAAGTGTCGACAGAGGGAAGAAGACTGATGTTAAAATTAACCGAGTCAAATCCTGTAAGAGCATGGCCAGAGAATAAAGACCGGGAGATTCAGCATATAATTTTAGGGAGAAAAATGTCTTATTTTAAAAACTAAATTAGCCTCTTTAAATAATTAAATTATCTGTTATGCCTAACCATGTAACAAACACTATTTTAATAATGAATAACCTCAGAATATTAAACATAATTTTCTTGTTTTAAATTTTATTTTAGAGTTCTGTGTTCCTTAAGTCATAGAATCTTTGCAACACATTTAAAATCTTTGTAAGATTGGAATGTGTTTTCTGGAGCACTTAATTACCCATATGTGAAAGAGAATACAAAGAAAGATGAAGGATATCATTCAAACTTTTTTTTTAAGATTTTATTTATTTATTAATGACAGACACAGAGAGATAGAGGCAGAGACACAGGCAGAGGGAGAAGCATGCAGGGAGCCTCACGTGGGACTCGATCCTGGGTCTCCAGGATCAGGCCCTGCGCCGAAGGCAGGTGCAAAACCACTGAGCCACCGGGGCTGCCCTCATTCAAACTTTTAATAAATTTCACATAATGAAGTCTAGCTCTGGATAAGAACACACACACATTTATATTTGATAAAGTTGAGAGAAACGATATTATAAATTTTAATATTATTCATGAATATTAATTTTCTTATGCATTATTTCATTTAACTGAAGTGGAGTAGTGGCTTCTATCACAAGTCTATACAACACGACCTTTGATTACATTTCAATTTTAATAGCTATTAATTCTTATTCATTCTTAAGTGATTTATCATATATTATGTATCTATTTCTATTTTGCTTAAAGCTTTTTTTCAAATTTTATC
This sequence comes from Canis aureus, assembly GCF_053574225.1. Taxonomy (NCBI): domain Eukaryota; kingdom Metazoa; phylum Chordata; class Mammalia; order Carnivora; family Canidae; genus Canis; species Canis aureus. The sequence continues at coordinate 65,929,631 of NC_135611.1, read as the reverse complement.
TAAGTGTAGGAATAAACCATCATTTTTATGATTAAGTTTAAAGATTAAATTTTTTAAAAGCCAATAGGAGAGATTGGAAGAAATCCAATTTCAAAAGAGGAACTTCAGAGATAGCAGCTTTATAACATTTTATTACTCCTTTTTTTAAGATTAGACTAGTTGGTTAATTTAACAATTTCCTGATCTTTCTCTTATTTTTAGTCCTTTTTTTCCTCTGTCTTTACTCATTAATTGTGTTTCTTAGTAGCAAGTCTTTTCTGTATGATAATTTTCAAGTTTGCTACAAACTTTGCTATAATTTCCTAGTAATCTGAGAAGTCAACCACAGCTGCAATTTTGAGGCAGACAGTGATTCCTGATACTGGCAGTTTTCCTGAAAAGAAAAAGGAAATATAACTACTCCCACAAGTTTACCACAAATAGTAAGCTTGTGGCAAATTCTAAAATTTGCATACAATTATCATTAAGTTGAACAAAAGCATCATTATCTGTAACAATAGCTGTCTTCAGCTTCTAAAAGAAGCAAATTCAGCCAAGTCTGGCTGTATAACATTTTATGAAGTTTATTAATGAGAAGACTTTAATGGAAATCAAGGTTAGGCTCAGTGTTTCTCAAACTGGTTTCTGTGGTTTCCTCAGGGAAATGTAAATACATTCTCAGGAACTATGAGTACTCAAGTTTGAGAGCCACTAATTTAAATCAGTTAATAAACACTTATAATATTTACAAGATTTCTTAAAATTACATTTTCTTAAGGATAACTTTAATATTTAGTATTCTACAATAACATCAACAATATGCTTAGACAGAATTTAAATGCTAGTAATTTAAATAATAAAACTGTATGTTTAATATTTTGAGGACTGTTTAAAGTTGTGCTTTTAATTTGTGAGTGATTTCTAACAAAGTGGAATAATGAAGTAAAACTAGATATTTGAGCCAATATTTATCTTGAAAAGCTATTGATACCAAGTAAAAATTGCCTAAAAACTAAATACACAGAAAAAAAATACATCACCAAGAAAAATGTGAAAGGTGATGTCAGCAAGATGGCAGAAGAGGATGTCCTTGCCCACACACTTCATAGAAACACTAACTTAACAATGAGAGATGGACCAAGATATCCTTGATTTCAGTTAAGAAGTTGTAGTTCCCCAGTTGAGTACATCAAGAATAGCTGAATTGAAATGAGTAAGAAGAGTAATTTTACTTTAGCTATGCCAGTTCAACACCAAGAGATATCTATTTGATCAAAAATTTATCCCTTAGGAAAAAATGATTAGAGTGTGCATCCAACATCCCAAGCCTTTCATCAACTGGTTAGGTACTGGTTTATGTCTTGTCTCACACAGATCACTGACAGAACTGGCAAGATCTATATATCTGAGGCAGCAAAAAACATAGAAAAGGAAAGGGTGGCTTACTGTTACTGGCAGAGATCTGTGAAATTTGGAGAAGATGCACAGTGAGTGAGAGGAGTGAAATGCAAGTATTCATACAAAAGATTTGAAAGTCTTCCAGAATCTAGCCAGGCTATGTAGTGAAGGTCTGTTAATGCAGCCCTTAAATATAGACAGAGGTGACTGTTTTCTTTATATGTGCAGACACCAACACAGAGCTACAGGGAACATGAAGAACTGGAAATATGATACATCCAAAGGAACAAAATAAACTTCCAACAATCAGCCCTAAAGAAATGGAAATATATGAATGGCCTGACAAAGAATTTAAAATAATTGCCTCAAAGAAGCTCAGTAGAATACAAGAGAACACAGACAAATGAAATTAGCAAATAATATATCAACAAAATGACAATATCAACAAAGAAATAGAAAGCATAAAAGAGCCATGTAAACATTCTAAAGCTAAAGAATATAAAAATTGAACCAAAAAATTCCATAATTTCAACAGTAGGCTAGATTAGTGACATAAGAAAACAAATCAGCTACCTTGGAGACAGTTTATTTGAAATTACCCAGAGAACAAAGAAAGAAAAAGGATGAAGAAAGCCTACAAAAGGTATAGGAAACCACCAAGAAATCAATGCATTCATTTCAGGAGTCTCAGAGAAGAGAGAAAGAATGAGACAGAAAGATTATTTAAAAAATAATGGCTGAAAAGCTGTCAAATCTGAGGAGGAATTATGAATCCAAGATTAATGAATCCCAAAAGATTCCAAATAGGCTGAACTCAAATAAATCAACAACAGAACACATTATGAAATTGTCAAAAGTCACAAATAGAGAGTTTTGAAAGCAGCAAGAGAAAAGTAACTCATCCCATACAAGGGAACCCCCAGAAGACTGTCAGTGGATTTTAAAACAAAAACTGTACAGAAGGAAATGGGATAATGTATTCAAAATGCTGAGAAACAAAAAACTGCCAACCATGAATATTATACCAAACAGAACTGCTCTTCAAAAATGAAGGAGAAATAAATACTTCCCCAGAAAAACAAAAGCTGAGAGAGTTCTTCACCAGTATATCTGCCTTACAAGATATGTTAAAGGCAATTCTCTGAATTGAAATGAAAGAACACTAATGAGCAATATGAAAGACAATGAAAGTATGAAACATATACAAGTAGATATATAGAAAAATAAAGAATACTGTAATGTAAAGGTAATATGTAAATCACTTTAATTTTATAAGCACATAAAAGTTAAAACTAAATATTAATAATTATAACCAAAACATTTGTTAATGAATACACAAATAAAGGATGTAAGTTATTACATTAATAACATGAAGTGTGGGAGGGGTGTAAAAGTGTAGCATTTTTGTATGTAACTAAAGTTAAGTTGTTATTTCAAATAGGCTGCTAAAATTATAACATATCCTATATAAGCTAATGACAACTGCAAAGGAAATACCTATAGAACACACAAAAGAAAAAGGTAAAGGAATCAAAGCACATCACTACCAAAAAAAAATCAATGAAACAAACAAAAGATGGAAAGAGAGGAAAATGGGAATAAAGGAATTACAAGGCAAATAGGAAAAAATTACAAGGTGACTAAATATTCCTTTAACAATAATTATTTTAAACACAAAGAGTTTCAATTCTTGAATCAAAAGACACAGAGTGGCTGAAATGAATAAAAGAACAAGGTTCAATCTATGTTGTCTACAAGAGATTCACTTTAGACTTAAGGACATACATAGACTGAAAGTGAAGGAATGGAAAGAAATATTCCATGCAAATGGTAACTAAGAGAAAACAAGACTGGCTATACTTATATCAGACAAAGCGGATTTTTAAGTAAAAACCTGTGACAAAATAGATTCAGTAAAAAACCATTAAAAAAGACGAGGGTGGGGGATCCCTGGGTGGCGCAGCGGTTTGGCGCCTGCCTTTGGCCCAGGCGCGATCCTGGAGACCCGGGATCGAATCCCACATCAGGCTCCCGGTGCATGGAGCCTGCTTCTCCCTCTGCCTGTGTCTCTGCCTCTCTCTCTCTCTCTCTCTGTGACTATCATAAATAAAAAAAAAAAAAAAAAAAAAAAAAAAAGAAGACGAGGGGGGGACATTAAATAACTTTAAAATGGTCAATTCACCACGAAAATATAACAATTATAAATACATATGCATCCAACATCAGAGCACCTAAAATTCAAAGCAAACATTGACAGAACTGAAGAGAGAAATAGACAGTACTTACAATAACAGTCAGAAACTTTAATACTCCACTTTTACAAATGGATAGAGCATACATAAAATACATAGAGTGGACATAACATAAAATCAATAATCAATATGGTACAACACAATGGACCAACTGTACCTGATAGACATATACAGAACATTCCACCCAACAGTAACAGAGGAAACATTCCTCAAGCACATATGGGACATTTTCCAAGATAGTTCACATGTCAGGTCACAAAAGAAGTTTTAACAAGTTCTAAAAGATTGAAATCATGCCAGGTTTCTTTTCCAAGAACAATGGAATAAAACTAGGAATCAATGATAGAAGGAAAAATGGAAAATTCACAAAATGTAGAAATTAACACATTCCTAAAAATCAACCTTTTTAATTTCAATTCCATAGAGATTTGAGAGCAAAGGCAATATTCAGAGTTAATGACAGAATTTTTTAGAATTGAAGAGTAACAAAATTCCTCAGATTAAAAAAATAAAATGATTCTCATATGTAATAAAAATAAACCCAAATCATGTTAGCCATCTTAAGCTAAATTATATCAGTATTTTATAATAACAAAGGTGTATTTCTTGCTCATGTTACATTTCCATCACAAGTTTGCTGTGCCTCAGGTTCATGTGTGTACTTCAAAATCCTAATTAATGGGCACCTCTTCTCTGGGACACTGTGGGTCTTGTTACACAGGGCAAAGAAAATGGTGTGAAAGCATATCATGGCTTTTAAAGCTTCCACTAGGCTATTAACATATGTCACTTCTGCTCCTATTTCATCACTAATTGAAACAAGTCACAAGGGTAATATTGGTATCAATTCGACAAAGTTGTATAATCTTTCCACATTAATATGATCTACTGTATTCCCATCTAGGTTGTATTAATGAGTATCTAACTGGTAAACAGAAACAACTCTATTTTGAGCAGCACTATATAATATAGAGAATGTTTACAGTGTGCTAGAAGGGCTAGTACTGTTAACTAGTGTTGCAGTTTCTGTGGCTGTTGGAAAAGCTAACACAACCATATTGCAGTAATCCAAAAGCTCAGACTCTTATGGGCACTGAAATGCCTGGAGGTCCACCTTCCCACTGTTGTTGCTGCTATATCCATGCTACCATTGTGGCCTGCTAAACTTACTGCTAGAGATTACCTAGAGATTAACTTCTACACAGCAGAAGATTTCATTACCAGAACCAGAATTCTGAGGTTCTGACTTGATAGAACTGCCAGGACCAGAAAGAAGAAGAATCAAAGACAAGGCAGAAATCACAAAAGCAACCAGAGAAAAAAGACACACAAGGAACAATTAGATGAGAGAAGATTGCTGAGAACCAAAATGGAAGCTGGAGACAATTCAATAACATCTTTAAGGTGCCAAGGAAATAGAAATGTTGACTCAGAATTCTATATAAAGCTAAACTGATTCAAATGTGAAGCTTGAATAAATACATTAAAAGAAAAACAAAGACTAAGGTAATTAAATTTCAAAGGCTTCACTGAAAGAACCACTATAGAATGAATTTTAGTAAGAAGTAAAAGCAGAAGGAAGATTATGAAAAGAAACTCAAAAAAAATCAGCAAATCTAAACATGATTTAACTGTAAATGCAACAATAACAGTCACTATGGATAGGTTAAAAACAAGCTGGAGCTAAAATATAAAATGACATACGTAGGAGATGGAAAAGACTAGTGAGGATAACTAAGGCTAAAGCATACTAAATTTATTGTTTATATAGAAGGATACAGATATCAAAGATTTTGTAACCAATAAAGTATTTTTTTTAAATAACAACTGAAGAACCAAAACTAAATATACAGTTATATACAGTTTCGAAATCAACAGAGGAAGAAAAGTAGGTGGGATTACCATCTAAAAGAAATTAAGACACCAGAAAAAAGAAGATATAAATTTAGTTGTGTTTGGTTCTGTTTATAACCCACAATGGTGGCTTAAAATAGAAGATTGTTTTTCTTACAGAACAAGACGACAAGAGGTAGGCAGCTAAGTTCTAGATGCTGTTCTAAGGCTAACAGCATCTCTGCTGTTCCTTTGGTTACAAGATAACTGCTATCGCTACAGCCAGCACATCTGCTTTCCAGGAGGGGAAAAAAAGGAGGGAAAAGGTATGACACTGTGCCAGAGAATCATAAGTTCCATAGCAGTCTTCTCTTTATATATCTTGCCAAACTGTGTCACATGCTTATGCTGTCTTTAGACACATTTCCAAAAAACAGTCCTCTTAACTCATTTTGAGTGTTTTCTTCTTTTTTTAATGGGATACCACATTTTTTAATGATACCAAAACAAAATAAAACCCAGTCAATGGCAGAAGAGATTTAAAAAAGAAATTGTAAAGCAATCTCACTTACAAACAAAAATGTATCATAATGTAGATCAAACTCTATCCATAAACACAATAAATATAAATGGATTAAATTTAGCAATTAAAGTTTTAAGTTTTAAAAATACCCAGCTAAATTTTCCTTAACACAAAGTAACATAACAAAAAGGCTAACTGTGAAACTCCAAATACAAAAGACTTCAAAGTAAAAATAATCATGAGATAAAGAGAGTTATTGCATCTTTACAAAGTCACCAATCAAATTAATGATAGAGCTTATATAAACTTCAAAAAATACCCCAAATTTTGCCACAATTACAAGGAAACATTTTTAATCTACAATGGCAGTGTAAAATTTTACACACATCTTTGGAAAGTAATATATAAATCAGATAAAGCATTAGTAAACAATATAAGAAATTTGGCAAAATTTCTCTAGAACTTAAATACTTAGAGTCTCCCTTTTGTCATTCAGGCAGTGAGACAGTAATGGCACCTATCTCAGAAAACTTTTGTGAGGCTTATGAGAATTGAAATGTAAACTACTTAGTACAGTGTTTGGACATCAGACAGATTTGGTAGAGAAACCCAGCAGAAGCTACTGTTGGAATAAGACTATTAGTAGAATTAGCAAGAGTTGTAGTTGTAGTAGCAGTAGTGATAGTGACATCATCTAGTCTCACATTTTTTCCAGATTCTATAAAAATCATGAAAACTAAGAGATGGCAGAAATATTAATCTTCATTAACCTGTGTTTCTATTTGCATTAAACAGATAAGCATTAAAACGTAATCAGCATTAAGTTTGTATGTGAAAATTTGACTTCCTAGCCTTTTGTTGCACATTAATAATCTTTTAAAAATATTCACATGGTAACTATGATTTTTAAAGGAATAAAAAAATAAATGTAACATTGCAAACATTACTATGTTTCTTTAACTTTTCCCTAAGTGTAAAAAAAAGAATTTGCATGGAATTAAAATTTATAGAAATTTCACATTCTGACTTAATACTTCTATATTCCCTCAGTTCTCTAGCACTTGACTTGCAATTTTCTTTCCACCATGGTTGCCATGACTTACTATCCTTGATAAATCCAGTATTCATAGGAAGGACCCATTTAACCAAATTATCTCTTGTTCTTCTGAGATTCCATTATCATTTTTCTTCCTCTGTCCTAGCCACTCATTAACAAATGCCTACTCTCTCCCTATTTTACTTACCCTAAATAACTTACTGCCTCATCTTTTTATTCTGACCTCAAAATGCGTCTCCAATACCCATTCTTCTTTCAATTCTCAGAAAAAGAGCTGGCAACTCCCTTCCTAGAGAAACAAAGTCTTACTATTATCTAGCATTATGAAACTTGATGTTAAAGATAACTGTTCCCACTGGAGCTGGAAATAGAGGTTCTCAGTTCCTGAAGTTGGGACTTATCTACTTGTCCTTGAGCAAATAATTTCACATCTGTCCCTGTCGGTCTTTTACTCCTTTATAATCTTATTTATCTCCTTTATAATCACATTTATTTCTTCCATGTTTACCTTCTTTCCTAAAAAAATGTCCTCACCACTTTTCCCCTCAAGATTTTGCCTCTTTCTGAACTACAGTAAATGTTGACTATGGTTCACTTTGCTATCAATTACATATTGCCTTGTAATATTATTCATATTTGAATATATCTGGGTTCATTAGCTTTTAGATTGCATGATGTCATTTAGTTCTCCTACTGGGCCTAAACCAGAGCTTTACACATGGTGAATAAAATAAAATTTACCAAAGAAAAGTTAGAAATAATTGCTTCCAACTTATGATTAACTTTATGCAATACCATAAGATGAATTGATTATAAGTTAAATCACAATTTCTTTTCCTTAGATATAAGCACAATGTGGTGTTTTTCTATCCTTTTATTGTTTTTGTTTGTCTATTTATAATCCGTTCATATTATGTAAGGAAGAAAATATGTCATCATCATCATGGAGCACTTCTATCACTCTTTCCTGTTGCCATCTTTTTACTCCTCTTGCATATTATCAGTGTTTTTCGATTATGTGTTCTTTGTCTCTGGGCTTTAGTTTTCTTCCTTTTTTCAATATTGTTTTGGTATTTCTGTGACATACAAAACACTAAATATGTCCATTAAAATGTTTTATTCAAAAATTTATTATTTTTGAATATACAAATCAGAAGTAACATTTTTTGATGAGAATAAAACGTAAATTCCTTTAAAAATAGAAGAGGTTAAGTCTTTTTTTCTCTCATATATGTTGTTGCCAGTCAACAGATGAAGTTTTATGTCTTAGTTCCAAAGGCTGAATTTCATAAGTTTAAAGTTAAAAAAGTTTAATAAATGACAAAGATCTGTATAAATTAAATAATCTGTCAAGTGCAAGACAAATCAACTGAGTCACAGCATATCTAAGTGTAAGAGTGAATGTAGTCATAGCATACTTAAGTAATCACATGCTATAATCTTTTATTTTAATTTAAAACATTTTTGTTTATCTTGGCAAAAAAAAAAAGTCAAACAGACTATTGAGAACACCAGCGAATTTAAAATTCACTTATAAGTTATGAAAATGTAGCATTAGGTAGGCCACATTTCCCAATATCCTTTTGAGTTTGCATGTTAGGGCTTTAGGAGTCTTCTATAAGCAAAGATTGGTAATTTATAAAACCATGGAGCAGTAGGACTCTGTTGGGGTCAGTTAGAACAAACTTGTGGTAGGATGCTTTTAGGACTGAGAAACTTAGGAATAAAAATATAAATAATATAACTGAAATTAAGGACACCTTTTATGTATCAAACAGAAGATATATATAACCCAGAAGAGGATTCTTGAGCTAGTACATTGATCTGAAGAAAATATCAGAAATGCAGTTTAGAGAAACAGATATGGAAAATATTATAGGAAACTGAAGAGGTATGGCATTAAAATGAGAAGATCCAACATACATCTAGTTAGAATTCAAATGAATCCAGAAATTCAGGAAAACTGATGAATATCAAACAGGATAAGTTACAAGATAGTTAATCTCAACTTTTAAAAATCTACTTGTGCTCTGTGTACAAGTGACATTTCTGAAGTAGGAACTACAGCATGATAGAAAGAGAAACAATAAGGAAAGAGAAACAATAAAGGAAGAAGACATATCAAGAAAATACTAAAAACAAAAACTAATGGAGCTTTGTTAGTATTTTTTTATATTTTTGAAATAAAAAGTTATTACTAGAGATAAAGAGGTTTAGCACATAGTGATAAAGCTTTCAATTATAAATTAAAGAATTTATGACAATTCTATACTTGAATATACTTAAATAGTATAGCCTTAAAATAAAATATATTTTCAGAATAAGGAAAATATATAAGTTCATGATCATATTGAAGATTTAACATACCATTTCAGTATATGACCGGTAAAGGAGACAAAAAGTCATTAAAGAAACAGAAAATTTGAATAACATAATTAATAAACTTGATCCACTGGAAATATATTTAAAATACTGCACCACACCACTGTAGATTTCGTATTTTTTCAACCATATATGAAAGTACTTTTATTTTTTTTATTTTTATTTATTTATTTTTTTTTTGAAAGTACTTTTAAAAGTTGAGCGCAAGGGCAGCCCAGGTGGCTCAGCGGTTTAGCGCCGCCTTCAGCCCAGGGTGTGATCCTGGAGACCCAGGATCGAGTCCCACGTCGGGTTCCCTGCATGGAGCCTGCTTCTCCCACTGCCTGTGTCTCTGCCTCTCTCTACCTGTGTCTTTCATGAATAAATAAATACAATATTAAAAAAAAAGTTGAGCACAAAACAGGCCACAAGTCCACTTTCAATTATTTTCAAAGGATAGGTATAATATATACTATAGAATATATAATATTATATATCATATATGTATTTTATAATATATATTATATAATACATACTACTATAATATATACATATTGTGTAATTAAGTAGAAAATAATAATAAAGCACAGACTAGAAAATCTTAAATTTGGAAATTGAGCAAAACATTTCTAAGTAAGAAAGAGGACAGAAGAAATTATAAATTTTCATGGAAATTAGAAACTATCTGAAGCTATTTTATTAATAAATAGAATATTAAAAGCACTACAGATCAAAACATCTGGATGCAGCTGAAGAAGTGCTTAGGACAAATATATGTAGTCTTGTGTCCAATAGAGAAGGATGAGGGCTGAAGATTAAGGATTCAAATAAAGAAGTTTAAAGTAAAAAAAAAAAAAAAAGTTAAAAGTAGTAGAAGGAAGTAAATAATAAAGATAAGAAAATAAGTTAATAAAACATAAACATAAAAACCATAATTTTTTCCATGGTAAAATTAAAACTCTAGGGAAAACCAATCAAGGTAAGTAAAAAGATACATGCGCAGATGTGCATGTATGTGCATGCACACACATACAATATTGGAAGCAAAATGAAAAATAGTAATTACAGCTGAGAAACAGATAATAGAATACTATAAACAGATTATGGCAGTAAATTTGGAAACTTAGATAAAAGACTTAAGTTCCTAGAAAAACAAAATTTATCAAATTGACTGAAGTGGAAATAAAAAACAAAAACTACCTCTAACCACTAAAGTACATGAATCTTGAAATTTTTCCTCCAATATTTCTTTCCCATAAAATGTTCTGGGATAAGAGATAAGAATATTTTCTGCACAGAGATGGCATATAAAGTAGAATTATAAAAATTTTGCACCTATATGAGAATTATCTTAAAAAGCAAACATTGGGAACCACCTAAATGCTTAAAGACAGGCACACAATTAAGAAATTCTAGGTTGTTTTCCTCAAAAGAATATTAAGTAATTTTTAAAAATTTCTAATTTTTCTTTCCTTGTTACATTGTATTTTCTAGTAACCCTCAGATTCTAACAAAGTTTTATTACCTGTTAATAGCTTGGTATTAGTTTTTACTTGGAAAATTTAGCATGTGTGCATTCTGGAGTGATGGCAGTCAGGACAGAACTAATGTATGCTACAAGCATTGATTATAAAGTGGTGAGAGAGCAACAGCCCCAAACTATGGTGCTAGTGCATTAAGGTGACAATCGACAATTGGGATGGATGTGACAACATGTGAGCAATCCCCCAGGATCTGAAAAATACTTGTGGAATGGAGCCTGCTAATCGAATAACCTGAGATTCTGAGCTATTAATATTTGGGTATTAACATTAGAATCTGGAATTATTTCTTTTAAATATGAAAATGCTTGGAACTTAGTGTTGAATAAGAATCTGATACTAAAAAAGGATCATATATGTGCTTTTTAAAAAAGATTTTATTTATTTATTCATGAGAGACACACAGAGAGAGGCAAAGACACAGGTAGAGGGAGAAGCAGGCTCCTTGCGGGGAGCCTCTTGCGGGACTCAATCCCAGGACCCGGGATCATGACCTGAGGTGATGATGGCTCAACCACTGAGCCCCCCGGCATCCCAGGATCATATGTTTTTATATTTATCTGATATCACCATGATCATAAGGTGTTTTTAAAGCCTATGTAGACAAAAGGGTTTTATTGGGAGGAGATACATCAACATGCTAATAGTTGCATATGTATGGTCAGATTGATATTTTTCCTCTTTCTTTTGATTTTCTTCATTTTCCAAGTTTCTAAAATGAGCACATAGAACAATATGAATTAGAAAAATTTCAAAGTAGGAAATATCAGAAAGGGAGACAGAACATGAAGACTCCTAACTCTGGGAAACGAACTAGGGGTGGTGGAAGGGGAGGAGGGCGGGGCGTGGGGGTGAATGGGTGACGGGCACTGAGGGGGGCACTTGGCTGGATAAGCACTGGGTGTTCTTCTGTATGTTGGCAAATTGAACACCAATAAAAAATAAATTTATTATTTAAAAAATCTTTTAAAAAATAAAGAAAAGAAAAATTTCAAAGTAAATAATAATAATAATAAAATAAAGAAAAAGAAAAACTTCAAAGTAATTCAACTGCTCCAAGTGGGCAAAAGAGAAGGGAAAAATATCCTTACAGAACAGCCCCCCCCCCCCCAAGTGCATGCTCTGTACTACACAGCCCTTTACCTTTGACCTGAAGAAATAAACAAAAACCCAGTTTGTGCTGAACCAGATCTATTTCTAACTTAGTCTTAAGCATGATACGTGTTGCTGGCTGTTTGCCTTTTTAATGTATTTTCTGAAATAGCCACAGAAATATGTAGTGCAAACATTATTTTTTCAGAACCATCACTCATGAGATAACCATAATGAATTTCTCTGTGAAAGACTCTCAAGGAACACTAAACTTTCATTCTGGAGTGAAATAGAAGCCTGCATTACATCAGCCTGGCATTTTTCTGACTTGCATGCTGATGGTTGCCAATGCCTTTCTTATCCTGGTCTCTACATTCAGGACTGACTACAAACCACAGAGAACTACAGAGAGCCCCAACTGCACTGCTCTCCATGGCAAAAGAAACCTCGCCTGTTGGCAGACAATAGAACAGAGGGCTGCCTCCTCCTCACCACTCCCACATGGTGACCAACACCACTCTGCCTTCAGCGCACTGGATAGAAGTGTAACAATGGCAAATACTGACATGGCTTAGCATTTCCCACAGAAGTCTCTGGCAAAGTTAAGATATTGGTTAGTATTGTCTATTTAGGCCACCAAGCCTTTGATTTTTTTTTTCAAGCTAATGTTATTCAGTAGAGAGAAACTGGTCTACATGATACTTAATCAAAAACAGCAGCTACTGAAATACTGACCTTAAAACACCCCTAGTAACAGCATCTCTCTTGCTCCAGTTCTGTCTCTAGGTTCTGTTAAGAACTCTAAAGTCTTGGTTCAGTTGCCCCAGAGGAAAAGCACTGATGGATATATACGATCATAAACCATTGCCTCGTTTTACACTAATATGCCACTCTCTATCCGTCCAGAGAAAAGTTTCACATATTTTCTTACAATTGGATATTCCATAGATATTCAGAAGGGCTTATTCACCTAAGCCCTGAACAGCCTCTAAAAAAGACATAAATGTCTTTAGGGTTTAAGCTCGTGGAGAAAAATAATCCTTAAATTTGAAATGTGCAACTTTTAGATGTTTTAAAATCAATCAAAGTTTAAAATAAGCTATCAAAATGTCATTACAGGAAACCACACTAATGAGTAGATAAGACTATATCAAGCTCTACATTTAAATGGATGCTTCTATTTTTTTATTCTTTGTTAAAGATTTTATTTATTTATTCAGGAGAGACACACAGAGATAGAGGCAGAGACAGACAGAGGGAGAAGCAGGCTCCATGCAAGCAGTCCAATGTGGGACTCAATCCCGAGACTCCAGGATCATGCCCTGAGCCAAAGGCAGGGTCCAAACCGCTGAGCCACCCAGGGATCCCCTAAATGGATGCTTCTAAATTGAGCTCCTTCTAAAACTAGCAATTTTTTGGCTTAGCAATTTTTTTTAGAGAGAGAGAGAGCATACAAGTGGGGGGTGTGGGGGGAGGGAGAGAAAGACGGAATCTTAAGTAGGCTCCATGCCCAGGGCAGAGCCCAATGCATGGCTGGATCTCAGGACCCAGACATTAGGCCCTGAGCCAAAAATCAAGAATCAGATGTTTAATCTATTGAGCCACCCAGACATCCCATTTAGCAAAATATTTTCTCATTGATACTAGAAAGGTAATTATTTCCCATCTAAACTACAAGTATTTCAAATTTGCAACAGTTTGATACAAACAATTTTTCACCTTCTGTGATCCTATAATCACAAAACCTGAATTGCTTCCATGTGGTCATATTCAAAGAAGCTATTGCAATCAGAGTGTTGGTCACCAAAAATTAGTCATATAATAATTTTAATTCTGCAACCATTTGTTTCTACGACTTCTAATTTCAATGACTCCATGCCGTACTCCCTGAACTGTAATTTGGTGAAATATTTAAAAATCATGGTTTGAGAATTAGTGTTTTTCTCTTCTAACTCTCCTCATCCCCGTGTCTCTCCTTATTTAAGCAGGAGTGAGTAAATGTTTTACTCTACTTCTGAGTGCTTTGTTGCCTGAAAGTGCCTGAAAGTACCTGAAGTGAAAAAGCTCTAAGTGTTTCATGTCTGCCTCTGCATAGAAACATTTCAATACAGTCTGTTTCATACCCAGGCTTAATACTTAACAGATTGCCTGGTGGTGCAGTCGCCCCTTTGCTTGCAGAAAAACCAAAGGGCTCAAATGACACGAATGACACTGTAAATCTACACAGCTATTCATTTCATATGGACTTTCAGTGTTCTTAACCTCATCAGAGAGTCTGATAATCCTCAAATAATTTTGCTGGCTTCTTGCACTGTTGCCTGGTAATGAAAACAGAACCCTCCTTCCATCCATCAGCCTTCATATCACCCTTTGGGAACACTCACACACACACACACTCACATTCATACACATACTACATACTTTAATATGACTCAGTGTTTATTTGGGGGCCTCAATTAGCTTATTTGGATCAAATCAGATAATCTCTTTGGGTCTTTTCCCTTTGGGTTTTATAACCTAACTTAACAAATCACGTATTTGCACTAAGTCTTTTTGAGTATGAAAAGAAAATGATATGGAAAAAGTTGAATTTTTAATATCATTAATCTATAGCTAACTCAGCTCGCTGTCTTATGCAATACTATGAGAAACAGCTGGGCCCCACTAACCAGAAAGCACTTTTATGGTTTCTCTTAAGGGCCATTAAATCAATGTGATGAGAGCACAGCTGGACTGGATCCTGAAAAATTTATCAGATCCCACACAATACATAAAGGAAGCACGCAGTGCTATTGCAGACTCGGCACCAAACCCTTGCTTAGACTGCAGGTGGAGTTTAACAGAATAAGCAAACTCCCCTATTGAGCCCTTGAAAATCTGATTTTTCCCTGTACTTCTCCCCTCTGTGTGGGTGTCTTCTTAAAATACCAACTACTCATGCAAGTATTAAACAGAATTTTCTGGCTGGATTTATTGGCATGACTAGAACATACAAGGACCTGCTTGGCTGTCCCAATATAGCTTTCAACACCAAGAGCCATGTTTTTTGCTTAATAAATTTTAGCACATGGTGTGTCCAAAACTACAGCTTTTAAGAAAATTTAGAGAGCACAGTGACTGAATAAAGGCTTCCAGTAAAGGGCCCATGCACAAGTAACAACGTCTATCTTATTAAACTGAAGCAAGAACAGGACAACTGCCAAAAATGAACATCTTTTTTTTTTCTTTTCTTATTTTAACTCAATTTTCTCCAATGTTTCATGGATCATGAATGAAATATAAAAATTGTTATTGCTTAAATGGTATGGAAAGATTTTGAAATAAACTAGCAAACACGTATGAGGTAAGGTAGTGATAGAACTTTAAAATAGAAACTAGGTCTCCCGGGGATCCCAATCTGTCGGCAGTTGAGCATAGGTTCTTACCCTATGGTCTCTGTTCTCTTCATCACTGTGTCATCGTGTGAAAGATAGGGGCATTATGTACTATGAATCTAAATCTAAGCTGCCAATTTTGTCAGACTGCCAATTTTGTAGCACTGAGAAACTTAATCTTTGGGCCCTCAGTTTCCTCATCTGTAAAAGGAAAATAAGAGTCTCCCTAATATCAGTATTAAATGGGAAAAATCATATGTCTATGGAGTATCTACTACAGTGATTGGCATATTGTTATCTCTTCTTCTCCCTCTATCCTTCTTCTCCTCTTCTCTTCCTCCCCTCAATCATCACCATCACCAATTTTCACTGATTGTCAATTCCTGGACTATAGAGAAAGTGTCTTACTTATTTCTCTCTCCTTTATAAAACATTTAATATTTAATGGATGAAAGTGTAAATTGATCAAGCCATGGATGATAAATCACTTGTGCTCTGCTGGATGAAAATGTCCCTAAAATCATCATCAGATCTCATTCCTAATATATGGCTGGAGAATTTTCCATGCTACAGAACTGACGAGTTCCTTTTAAAATCCAAAGTGTTCAAAATATAAATTATTATGCTGTAATATAAGGTGATTATTATACATCATGGATGTCTATAAGAACACATTCTTTGTTTTATTTTTAAAATATTTTCTTTGTTTGGAGAGAGAGCGTGAGCAGAGGAAGGCATGGAGGAATAGGGAGAAAGAGTCTGAAGCGGACTCTGCACTGAGCACAGACACTGAGGCACGGCTTAATCTCTTGACCCTGAGATTATGACCTGAGCTAAAATCAAGAGCCAGGTGCCTAACTGACTGAGTCACCCAGGTGCCCTAGCACATATTCTTAGCAAAAGTTCAGATAATGAAGTTATATCATGACATGATTAAATCATATTCTTGTGTAACATAGCCATGCCATACTCATATCTGCATAGTTTGAGAAATATGCTCTGGAGTAATTTACAGTCAAAACAGGAATATCACATAAGAAATAAAATAAGAAATAGCAGCTAAAAATCAACCAGAAAAAAAATCAGACAAATAAGCTTAGTAAGATTATCTTTCTGAAAAGACTAATGATATTTTGCCTATTATGGGCAGTTTAGGAACACAGATTTTTTTTCTTCCTTTCCCTTCCTTATATTAAGATCAAAAGTATACTCCTACTCCCTTTCCTCTTATAGTTATTTTAAGCTTAGCCAGATATAATAAGGGCACCCTCAAGCAATAACAATGAACAAACTTAAATTTCAGAGGTTTACATTTTTTATTCAAGTTGAATTTTTTCATGCAACTTCCAGAAAGCTCAAGTTAAAACTACTTACATTGAACTTTCATGCCTTCTTTTAAAGCACTGTCTCCCGCTTCCAGCACACAAACATATCATATGACAGCTAGAAAACTAGGGGTAAGATATCTATCTTGTGACCTATTACCTCTACAAATGAAGGTCCAGCAATCACAATGTTCTTGTGTATAACATGAAGATTCCTTTTATTTATAGTATAGTTTTGAATCATAAACCCTGGTTTTAACCATCTGAGTACTAATCATTCATGTATGATTTATGTTTATAGCATAGTTTACCCTATTTAAGTTTGGCACAAAATGAAGGATAAGACCAAGGCCTGTTTCCAATTCCAATCTAGCTAGTGTCTCAGAGCACTCTGATTTTGAATCTTCCTATGATTTTCTCATTTCATGCTGCAGCATAGGATGTGAATTCTATATTCTATTGCTATCATAGCTCAACAGCTAAAGAATTGTTGAGGAAAAGAAAGAAGTAAGTGAGTTTTACAGGAATTAAAATCATTAAGTAAAGTTTTATCTTAATTTTTCTAAAATTTACCACCCTACTTCAAAAGGGCCCCCTCAATACTGTGACAGGGTAATAGCTAAGCATATGAGTCAGATACAAATAATACTATGAATAATCACTACATTGCCCTTTTTTCACTTGCTAATCAACCAAGATCCCCATCAAACCCAAGTCTGGACAATTTTGTACATTTTATATTATAATTAAGATTCACATCGGCAGTTAGAACATTATTAAAAAGTAGCAGGCAGTGCCATTCACCTCTTTCTGTAGGCTTGGGGTATCTGGAAGAAGTGCTTGTCTCACTTAGTTAAGGAATGTGGAATTAGAGAATGGAAAAGCAAAGTTAAGTATTTGAATTATCAGTAGCTGAGAGAGTCAAGGGTTGCCACCTCCACCTCCTTTCTGGTTAAGCTTGTAGAATTTTTGAGATGAATGAAGAAGAGTAAAGGGTAAAGATTAAAGGGTATGAAGCTACACAAGCCCCCAGACTCCTTGTCTAAGCCATGACGGTCTCACTGTGCTTCTAGTAAGCCAGTGCTATAGAGAGTTCTACACTATGTCTCATATCTTTCCTCTTCACTTCACTAAATCTTGGTATTTTCTCCTGGGATACTTTTGTTCCCCTCCACTGGGATAGTCTCCAGCAAGCTAGCTGTACCAACTGCTCAAAATTGTCATCAATCTTCATTTGAGATCCCTAGTAGAATACCTCTGCCAACAAGCTGGGAGATGTCCAAGATATCTTCTGGCCTGCAAGACCACCCACTGACTCCGGGCAGATGCAGACCCTCCTCAGAGCCATGGCTAGAGGAATACAGGCTGTATTCAGTCCCCATTGTCATCCTCAGCCCAGGAACCTTGGACAGAGAATAAGCTCCACGAGACATTGCAGGGCTCCACAGCCCAGAGGTAATTTTAATTATATCCATTTTAAAACAATGCTATAGGCCCTCAAATGGATTATGCTTTCTCTGATGAATTTTACAATCACTGTCACTCCATCATGCAGCAAAATACAGTGAACTTAGCCTTCGTTACTATCCAGAACATCAGATAGAATGCTCTCTTGAATCAACCACCTCCATTTGCTCCCCAGTATGTAGAGTGAATATAGTTCTCACAAAGAGCAAAAGGTAAGTTTGTAATGATGGAAGACAGAGAGGAAAAAAAAACTTTAGGTAAAGAACCAAAAAATTCCCTCAGTAGGTGTTTTATAATATTCATCTAAGTTCCATAAATTCTTCAAATGTTGAGAATTAGCTTTTTGGATACAGCCACTATGGTACAAGACAATGGTGTTAAGAATCTCATGTCTTAACTTGGAGTTGCTTAGATGCTGAGAATAGTAATTAACAATAACTCTCCTCCTTTTCTTGGTAGTGCAACTCATCACTCCAGAGATGAGAGTTCAAATGATTGAGCATGAATAACTGCCATGTCTCCAGAATTCCCTGTCACTTTTTTAAAAGTGTCGATGAAACAGATACGGGTGAGAACATCAAAGCATCATACCTAAAGGAAGATCTGCTTCCCAAACTACCCTGAAGCTAATCTTGGGACAAATATGGATAGTGGAACACTGGAAGGAGATTACATGAGTATAGAAGAAAAACTGATGTCAATTCTGCAAGAGTTGTATCTTCTGAGACAAAGCTAGATAGAAAAACTTTACCTAAATCTTCAAAGAGACTACATTCTAAATCTGTGAAGAATCTAAGAAGTTAAGATATCAATACCTGATTATACTAAGCAAAATAGGTCAATCAGAGAAAGACAACTATCATATGATTTCACTCATATGTGGAATTTAAGAACCAGAACAGAGGATCATAAGGGAAAGGAAGGAAAAATAAAATAAGAAGAAATCAGAGAGGGAGACAAACCATAAGATACTTTTAATTGTGGTAAACAAACTGAGGGTTGTTGGAGGGGAGGTGATGGGGGATGGATTAACTAGATGGTGAGCATGAAGGAGGGCACGTGATGTAATGAACACCAGGCAAGGGGAGTAAGGGAGGGAGAGGGAGAGAGAGAGAGAGAGAGAGAGAGAGAGAGAGAGAGAGAGAAAGGAAGAGAAAAATGCTCAGCAAATGGCTTTGATTCAGTATTTTGGTCTCTTCTTGTTGATGATGATGATGACAATAATGCTGACTTCTTCCATGGCTGTTGTAAATGAACAAAATAACCAAATAAACTTAACCTTTTTATTTTGGCTATTATAATTACTCTTCCTTTGGATAGCTTGGAAGGAGCATATTTAAATAGTAACAGCCATTCATTTTGCTCCTTTGTGTCCATGTAACATTTTAACTACATGCTCAGATTTGTGATATTTTAAGGGTAAGTAAGATGGAATACAAACAAAATATATGCTTCTATATTACCTAAATCTGTTAATACTTCTTCGTATTTACAAATAGATAATATGGGTACATATACAGATTAGATGATTTTTACACAGTATATTATGTTTTAAAATATACTATGAATCTATATAAGCAGCTTAACATGTTGTATCTTTCTATGTCTATATGTATATAAATATACACTTATATACATTTATATTGCCAATTTAATGTCTTTTGAATATGCCATAATATATATTTTTTTACTATTCATCTGGGAAGAATTAAATTTGGGGATATAATCAACAAGCCTGTAATTAATGTTCATGTTTATATATTTTTTTATACTTCTCCGATCATTTTGTTAACATGGAGTACTGTAGTTACTAATTTAAATGGTCTTTACATATGAATTTCCAAATTGCCTCTTAGCAATTGAAATTAACATCTTTACTGCATTAATATCTTTACTGTTTCCCCAGAGCCCCAACATCAATCGATAGATATCTGTCTCCCAAAGAGATAACAAGAACAACAAAAATCTAGCTTTAATTCACATTTCTTTAATTTGAGGTAAGGTTGAGCATGTGTTCCAATAACAAAAAATCCAAAATAATAAGATAGAAGATAAACCATCCCATTATTTAGAGAAAATACTCTCTCCCCAAACAAATCTGCTACGTTCTTTGGAGGCAAGACATTGTCAAGCTCAAGATCAATTCTGAAGATCCAGCTCTCCAAATTTGATGAGAAAAACAAATTCTATAGGAAAAAAAATGAGTGAAATGGGAATGGTAATTTACTTCTTGGTGACTAAGCGGAGCATGCATAGAGAATGCCATCAACTGGAAGGAACCAATGGTGACTTCAGTAAGATCTGAGGCTTTCGGGCTCCTGCTGGCCCTGGGAGCTATCCAGGGTCCTGGGTTGAAGCTGTGTCTGAACCGAAGGACCAGAGCCAAGGGGTCTCTAAGAACATAACCTCTGTTGTTCCACCTCAGCTCCTCAAATTCCAATTAGTACTTTCATATTCATAGCTATTCTACATACTATTGAGTTAAAAAGCCAACCAACTAATTTTCTGAACTATGTTTAAGGAGGTTTTCCCTAATCTTTTTGCTTACTTGCCTACTACTTGTCCCTATAACCTTTCATTTATCCACCTTATCCACGCCCCCCCCCCCCCCCATGGCCTGATTCCCTAGCTGGTTATCTAAAACAAACACCTTAATAATGGCTGCCATTCTCAATGCAAACAGTCACCTATTCGTTGTTCACATGTGCCTACCAGGAAAATGTGAGAAGCATGAGCAAGTTTACAAGGATAAGAAAAACTCCCATTGCCACATGGCTCTTGATTTTTTTTTTTCTGTTTCATCATCAGTAAATAATTTCTCCATGAATTTGACCATTGATGTTATGTTCCTCTTTAAAAAAAAAAAAAAAAAAAAAAAAAAAAAAAAACAGGGATCCCTGGGTGGCGCAGCGGTTTGGCGCCTGCCTTTGGCCCAGGGCGCGATCCTGGAGACCCGGGACCGAATCCCACATCGGGCTCCCGGTGCATGGAGCCTGCTTCTCCCTCTGCCTGTGTCTCTGCCTCTCTCTCTCTCTGTAACTATCATAAATAAATAAAAATTAAAAAAAAACATATTCCTTTATTGCCTTTAGTTTTGCCTCCTCTGGCTCTTTTAAAAACTATTCATTATATTATATCAACATTTTAAAATTCTCCTTCTTAAAGATTAACCCTCTTCTGAAACTGGATCAGAGGAGAACATCAAGTACAGTGAACTCAGGCTGAAGCAGGTGTAAGAGTGTTTCAGATATTGGGTATGTCAGGAGACCAAGAACATCCATACACCAGTGAGTTGAAGAGAGTTGAAAAAGAAAGTTGAAGTCACATTTTGGGTAATGATTGGTCTTTGGAGCTAACTGTAGCATGGCTGTCTTGGCTTTTCTCCCAAAGAGGAGAGGAAAATAAGAAATACACTCCTTGTCCACTCTTTTTTCAGGAAGACCACAAAAGTTATATTTTTTTACTTCTGGCAAATGACCTGAGAGAACAGACATCTGTTATGTCATAGAGGGATTACCCACATAGCCAGCACCCCACTCAATCATGTCAAAGCAAAGCCCACCAGCTAAAATGTCTAGTAACATATATGGAGCTCATAAATAGTTTTAAAAATCTCACTCTTAAAAAAAATGAAGAGGTAAAAAGCATAATAAAAATTCTGAGAAAACCTAGGACAAAAAGCATAAAAAAAAAATGATCCTGGAATACAAAATTCCTTAACTTAGGATAACATTATATCCATAGAAAGAAGTAATATTTATATTATGATGTGCACAAATGGTTATGAGGAATGGAAAAATGGTATTGATCAATAAGTAAGTTACTGTAAAAACTTCTTTGGACAAATAAGGAATCAGAAAATTTACCACCATTTCTTAAGAAGTTTCTTAAAGAAATATACCATCAGAATGGAAAGGTTAACTAAAAAAGAGAATGGCATAGTTATTCAGAGAACAATAAATTCAGCCTAGAAAAGCCATCAAGAAAAATCCCAGGATGACAACTATGTCAGTCCTAAACAGTATCCCATCCAGATTGTAGCAAGTCAACAGAGACATCTGGAAAGAGAGGTCTTGCGATAAAAGGATATATAATAAATTTTATGATATGATGAGGTATTAACATTTAAAAATGGATAAAATCTGAGTTAAAGGAATGTATATTTTAAAGCTCCCTATACACATTTATACCATTGTGCTAATTTACAGCCTAGTTTATAGCATAGATCAGTTCCCATTTATCACACTCATGCCCATATTCTGGGTATTACTAATTTAAAATACACATTTGAAAGCCTGAAATTTTTAAAATAACTACAAACTGAAACTAAATTTAAATTTAAAAGAAAATACAAGAAACATGTTAAAATCAGGATAATGAAATACAGTTATTGGCAACTGGGTTTACAGGGGGATAATGCCTTATGAACACATAATTCTTTCGTATAGGGGGCTGCCCTGTGCATTATAAGATGTTTAGCAGCATCTCTAACGTCTACCCACTAGATGCCAGTAGCACCCTCCCTGAGTTGTGACAACCAAAAAATGTCTCCTGACATTACCCATGTCCTTGGGAGGGCCAAATCATCCCTGATTAAGAGTCATTTTATCCTTATCATCTCTCTACCTAAAAACACCTATAAACTGTAACAGTTTATAATACATTTATTTGAAAGAATTTAATTAGTAGCTTATACATCTATTTGACATTATTAAAAAAAACTTTAATTTTTTAGCCACATTGCATATTCCTACTAATCCAAAATGATCTTGTCCCCAATTTGTTTGAATTAATCACCTTGCCTGGATTCATAGAGGCTATCTTGCAATACAGAGAGGCAAGGATGTAAAGATGAGCTTAACTATACTACAGGATATTTTCCATGCATGCTAACTAGCTTTTAGTTATCTATTTGAATAGACATGATTTTTGACATATTTAGAGACTATGGAAATAGTTATTGATTTTATTTGCATGTTAAACTGATAATTAAAAAAAATGAATGCATAGTCAAGACCTCAGGTGTTGGGCTGGCTTTTGATTTTTTTTTTAATTTCAGAAGTAGTATGTGCTGCTTCCCACAAGTGGTGTGTGTGTGTGTGTGTGTGTGTGTGTGTCTGTGCATGCTCATGCACATATTTCCTTTCTCCCTACTCCAAACTCTTTCTTTGTGTGGAGAATCATTGTTCATAGTTTGGTATGAACCTCTCCAAAGAATTTTCTATGCATGATGATATAGATGCTTATGTAGTTCCTGTATATCAGAATTATGAAAAATTTCAAATAGTTTCTATGCTTTCCTTGTGTACAAGCTACTCTATTCTGACAGACACATGGATTCCAAAAATAAATGTTTTCTCATTTTGCTTCTCCAAATTTCTCTTCTTGAGGAAAAAATAAAAGACCGGAGAGAAATTTAAGAAAACCTTAACGGAAGTTGTGTTTGAAGAACAATGTTGTGGGTGATTGTTTTTTTTTCCAGTTTATCACCGTTCCACAGTATATTTCAAATGAAAACCTAAACATTTTTAAATATGAAAATGTAAAAAGTATATTCCTCAGCCATTAGAAATGAGAAATACCCACCATTTGCTTCAACGTGGATGGAGCTGGAGGGTATTATGCTGAGTGAAATAAGTCAATCGGAGAAGGACAAACATTATATGGTCTCATTCATTTGGGGAATATAAATAATAGTGTAAGGGAATAGAAGGGAAGGGAGAAGAAATGGGTAGGAAATATCAGAAAGGGAGACATACCATGAAGACTCCTAACTCTGGGAAACAAACTAGGGGTGGTGGAAGGGGAGGAGGGCGGGGGGTGGGGGTGACTGGGTGACGGGCACTGAGGGGGGCACTTGATGGGATGAGCACTGGGTGTTATTCTGTATGTTGGCAAATTGAACACCAATAAAAAATAAATTTATTATTAAAATATATATATATAAAGTCTTTTAATGATACTATGCAAACAGTAAAAAAGGAAGCTACCCACATATTTGAAAGTAAAGCTTTTAGAATTTTACTCAATGAAATATATTTGTAGTTTTTCAATTAAACACTATTACTTGAAACACTTGAAACCTTTCAGTAACATTTTCTGACCTGTGTTGTATGTGCCAGAAGTATGAAGCCAAGAGCAATGGAGCTGGTCCAAATCTAGACATTTACAGACAGCTCTTGTCAACACAGTGTTTCATTTTGTTTTCCCCACACACATGCACCTCTAATAAACTTTACAAACACATGCTAATTCCCCTGAGCAAAATTAAAGCAACAATCACATTCCCAGATCTTAGGAAAAGGAACATTTTCTGTTACTGCTACCCAGTGGTGACTCATAAAGTCTCTAGGAAAACAGGTGCTTTAATCTCATATCTTCCTCTATTTTCCCCTACATATTCTTTCTCCCTATTCCCAACAACTTTATACCTATAATCTTGTCCTCATGTCTGTATCTTACATCTTCCTTTAAAATCCAACCCTGCGTGGACTGCCCACCCAAAAGTTATTCCCTCTCTTCTGCATTCCTGAAAATCTCTGATTTTTGTGATACTAACCCAAAATTCATTTCTATTATGAGTATTAGTCTCTTTTTCTTACTAGTGAGATTCTCTTCTCCAACTTAATTATAAGGTCCTATAAGCAAGACGGTATTAGGTTCTTCATTGTTTCTCACAAAGCATCACACACACTGCTGACCATCCAGGCTCTGCTAAGAAAAAGTCTATGTGACTCATTAGGAAAGAATGGTAAACAGCCTCTCAACACATTCAGGTTTTTCAAACATAATTTTCTTGTCTCTTTCTGGAATCTCAATGCCTTCCCTTTCCCTGAAACAACTGACCCCACGCTTATTTTTTTGGAGTTGCTTTGCTGTTTGCGTTCATTTGATCAAACAGAAAGACAGTAAGAATCAGTCATTAGGATGAGGTGGGTGGGACTTTACTTTCTAAGGACATTGGGTCTATTTTTCAGGAGAATTCCTTAGAGAGTTTTCAGTCTAACTGAAAGCATTACGTAAAGAGCTATGTAAGAACAAGCTACCCTGATTAACTTTTCCAAGATTCAATTTCCTATGTGATAATGCTTATCTTCCTTAGCAGATAAGAAGATTAATACAATAACATATTTAAAAGAGTCCAACAGAGTGAATAACCTAGAGTTAGCATTAATCACCACGACCACCATCATCATCATTATTATCAACATCACAAAATCATAAGGTATCTACTGCTCTGTCTTTACTCTGTAGTGGTTTTAAAAATAGTGTCTTCTATGTCTATCATCTTCTATGTACCTCTTATACAATAATGTTTTCTAAGCATGAATTCAGAATATAATTTTTCCAGATGCCTCTCCAAAAGAAATTCAGGAAGGTCTTGGTTAAATGTCTCACAGCTTAGAAAAAATGTCAAATCATTTACTCCAAGGCCTACTGTCTGCCTGGGACTGTATTATTAGTATTTAGGACTAAGTATTTGGCTGTCTAACTCACAGAACACATTTTCTGTATGGAAGGAAGGTTAAAGGAATAAAGCAGATATGAATCTGCTTATCCAAAAAGTGACAGGTGGAAACAAAGTCCTATTAGAAAAGCCAAGTGTGGCACTTGGAATATTTATTAAGTGATATATAACAGTTACATTAATTTGTTATTTTAAATAAAATTAAGAGCTAGTGAGAAAGTGTTGCATCCAGTTAAATTGTTTCAAACCCAAATAAAGAAGAGAAAATTCAAGAAAATCTTCCAATGTTGTGCAAATGCTTAATGCAAGTAAAAAGACATAGCATGATGAAAAGGATACTCTACTGATGCTTTAATGAATTAATATTACAGTTAAACAAGTAATTTTCACATTTTAATAGTGTAAAACAGTGAAATTTAAATATCTTAGGTATATAATTCAATATGTTTTTTTTATAACATTTTATTTATTTATTTATGAGAGACACACAGAGAGACAGAGGCAGAGACACAGGCAGAGGGAGAAGCAAGCTCCATGCAGGGAGCCTGATGTGGGACTTGATCCTGGGACTCTGGGATCATGCCCTGAGCCAAAGGCAGACACTCAACTGCTGAGCCATCCAGGCAACCCAATAATTCAATATGTTTTAACAAATGTTTACATCCATGTAACTAATCAAGACACTGAGCATTCCTATCATCCCAAGAAGTCTCTTCTTGTCCCCTTGAAGTCAACCTCAATTCCTCATAAACAACTCTTCTGATTTTTGTTAGCCTATAATACATATGTTGTTCCTTGAATATATTATAAATGGGAGTATACAATATGTATTGAGCAAAGGAATTTTTAAATGTGACCTGCAAAGAAACCAAACCAGTTCAAGTATTGTGGCAGTGTTGTTGTATTACAGGGATTGTAATGTTTGATCTATCACAAATATGTTTTCATTAATATTTGTTTATACATTGCTCGAAATTATGCCACATTATTTTTAAAATTCTGTTACTTGCCTTAGGCTAGAAATAGCTAATATAAATAAAGGTGAATATCATGTCCTGATTTAGAGTATCCATTGGGAAATCTGCACTGCTGCAGGATATATGATGATATGGTAACCACTTTCAAAACTATTTAAATTTTTGTAGTGCCATAAAAGGCATTAGGCTAAAAGAGATATTGCTAAACAAGTAACCTGAGGGACCCCATTTGTGTAATGCTTATAAAAGTGTCAACTGAAAGAAACTAAAGGCATATGAACTCTATTGCACAACATACAAACTCAAATGGAGGGGGGAATGGGGTAGCATGGGAGACAAAGCAGAGTGGGGAATGAGGATAGAATTAGGAAGAACTGCCATAGGAGGGATACAAACTGAGGATGAAACTCCTCAAAGAACTCAAATCACTCTTCCTGACCATCCTCTTCCCCAACATGAGGGCACCCTGAGAAACTTGTTTTCAGAGGAAGGAGGAAAAATAGTACAGTCTGGGGATTTGAGTGGTGCCTTGATAGGAGAACCATTATAATCAGGAAGTATGTCAATAATAGGTGGTTAACACAGGGCCTAGCAAGCCCCAGGAGTGGACTTGGTCGACACTGACTACAATCAAGAATACTACATTTCTAGCTTTGAGGATGATGAACACCACCCTCCACTCCTCTCACATCCCAATTCAGTTTGGTTTTCTTGCCAGTGCCAACAAATTCTAGGTATAGGCATAGAGTGCAGCCTGTAAGAAATAAACATTTTTGGCAGAAATTTTAGCATTCCCGGATCTAATGTTCATTCTACATATCCCGTTATGCAGTTTTTCAAGAAATCAAACCTGATTGCCAAGACTAATACCAGAGACAGCTAGCAATGCTAGCAAGCTGCATTCTACAGCAGGTATTTCTAAGAGTCTCTTGGTGACGGTTGTGGGGGTGTGGAGGAGCTGCAAGTAGGAGTGGTAGTGGTGGGAAGTGGATTAAGCTAAAAGGGTTATTGCTGAACAGGTCACCTGGAGAACCTCATGGGAAGATTATGACTGTCAAATGTGGTGCATAAATTTGGCTCAGTTATACTCTTAGACATTTTATAATTACAAAAGATTTACTAGCCTAAACTTCTCTAATGTAAGACAGTAAAATAAACACCAATAAATATTCTTTGTTTCTAACTCATCATTAATTATAGCTAGTTCAAAAAAGTATAACCAACTGCAAGTGTAACTTAGAATTTGAAGGACCCTCATTCACTTTCTAATTTACATACCGAAGCACAGATTTAATTTAGACACTAAAAATAATCTGAACATATATTCATAACAGCATGTGTGTCAAAGACATTTATAGATCAATTAATATTGCAGATATCGGAAGCTCCATTACACTTACATGGAATAATACTTTGGAAATGTTTTAGATGTGACTTCACTACTCTTCACATTCTTCTAGATGAGAGCCATGGTGGTGTTATACTTGAAATTTTTTTTTTTTTTTTTTTTTATGATAGTCACAGAGAGAGAGAGAGAGAGAGAGAGAGAGAGAGAGAGGCAGAGGGAGAAGCAGGCTCCATGCACCGGGAGCCTGACGTGGGATTCGATCCCGGGTCTCCAGGATCGCGCCCTGGGCCAAAGGCAGGCGCTAAACCGCTGCGCCACCCAGGGATCCCTATACTTGAAATTAAAAGACAAATATTCTATTTGGAAGTTCTATACCCAAAAATCACATAATTTTTTTAAAAGATTTTATTTATTCATGAGAGACACAGAGAGAGAGACACACACACACAGAGAGAGAGAGAGAGAGAGAGAGACAGGCAGACGGGGAAGCAGGCTCCATGCAGGGATCCCAATGTGGGACTCTATCCTGGGACTCCAGGATCACGCCCTGAGCTGAAGGCAGCACTAAACGGTTAAGGCACCTGGACTGCCCAATAATCTTTTGTTTAAATAGCCTTGATCTTTTCTTTAGTAAGCTTCACAGAATGAAAATTCCATTACTAGACATCCCAGAGATTTTATGGCTTTGTTGGTTTTTGTTTGTTTGTTTTTTTATTCCCCAGAGATTATTTGCACATTCCTGCAAAACTACCATATAGAGAGGAAGATGGGATTTGGAATTTGTTTTGTTCCTTCCTTTCGCAGGTATAGATCATAAGGACTCTCAGAAGGCAGCCAGTAAAAGCATCTTGAAATTAAACGACTCATTTTATTAAAGCAAATTTGACTGTCAACTGACAGACATTCTTAGCCACAAACTCTGTTTATTTGTTTGAGAGGGAAAGTAAAGGTTTCACTTTCTCGAAAGCTGAGCTGTATACAGCAGGAAAGCTGCTTTCTTTAAAACAGCCATGACACAAAGTTTATAAGAAAGAGATTTTCATACTGTTCGTACATGGTAGCTGAATTTATCCCACAGTGGAGTCACGTTTATTTATTGTTAATGGTGTGGACTGCACTGTATCCGACCTCTACGCCACTAGAAAAAATTCTCTGTTGCTCACAGATTCACCACTCTCAGTGGGAGTTGCTGGCTTGGGGCAGTCTGTAAAAAAGGAGTGCAAAAAGTCGTGCTGCCATGAATGGGGTTTCTGAAAATCAACCTTGCATTTGCCACTCTCCCCTACGGGTTGGCCCGTTTTAGGAATTTCACTGAATATAACCCAAGGCCTTATGAAAAGATTCAGAACACCAAAAACTTTTGATAATATAAACTGAAACTTCATATGATTAGCAACTGGTATTTTTGGTGCCTTCCATACCTGGTTTGTCTTTAGTGCTAGAAAAGGTCCCAAAATGTAACACAACAGTAAGGGTGGTGATATTGATGGGATCTCTACTATGATCTAAGATGACTCGACTGAATGTAATGGTAATCGACCCTGTTAGTCAATGTGTGTGTGTGTGTGTGTGCACGCGCACGTGTGCATGCACAGATACGTGTTTTAATACACACATGAGGTCAGAAATAAATATTGCTTAAGGAACAACTCCAATGTGGTTTTGCCCACTTTGTATACTAAAAACTTGACTGAATGGTAGAAAGGTAGAAAGCACTCAGTCCAGCATTCTAGGAATGATGGTGACTCTTACCTTGAGACCTTATCAATAAAATCAAAGGAATTATTGAGAATGACTGAATCTAAATTATGAAATCAAGAAAATATACAAGTTACTGTAATATTTAGGGACAAACATATAAAATAACCCCTGGCAGGTATACAGTGAAGATCTGACATATGCTTACATATAGTTAATTTTCACTATAAACCTGGTGAAAAATTTTTACCAGAATCTCTCTTCTGGTCCAGGTTGTATTTCTCTTTCCCAAGAAACAGCTAACCTTCTACGTACCACATGATATTGTAGCAGGACAGTCACTGCTTTATATCAAGCCTTCAGCTCAGTTCTGGTTTGTGAACTTGTTCAAAGTTCATCTTAAGTACAGCTTTATCACTTGACTTTCATGGACTCTAACCTCCTTCTTTAGGCACTAAAAATTACTAATTTTTCTCTCTATGACCAGGGACATCAGCCCTGATTGTCTGTTCTCTGCCAGGATACGGAAATGGGAGGGTTGCATTCCATTTCCTTTGTTAGAAGAGGATCTTTCTGATTGGGAAGTTCATACAGAAATGTTAATATTCTATTTTGACCTTTCAAGTTACATCATATCACGTGTAATCACATCACACAGGGCCAAATAATAAGCCCAAGAGAAATAGTGGTTTTGCATAGCAAATTATGTCACAGTGGCCATTTTTAATTTGCCAAAAATAGATGACTTACATGGGCACAGCATTTATAAATATTATAAAATACAGGTAAATACCAGCAGCAAAATGAAAGCTGGATTTGATTTAGGCACACCTAAAGTATTTTGTTCTAGTAGCTATTTTGCCATATTCCTTATGATTTTTCAAACTGCCATTAATTAAGATATGCAGTTAAAATCATTGGTAGTATTTGTAAAGTTAAAATAAAGTTCAACAGAACCATCTTGGGGAGCTTTTTTTTTTTTTTTTTAATTAGATTTATTTATTCCATGATAGTCACACAGAGAGAGAGAGGCAGAGACATAGGCCGAGGGAGAAGCAGGCTCCATGCACCGGGAGCCCGACGTGGGATTCCATCCCGGGTCTCCAGGATCGCGCCCTGGGCCAAAGGCAGGCGCCAAACCGCTGGGCCACCCAGGGATCCCGGGGAGCTTTTGATACTTAGATATTTCCATTCCTATTTTTACTTATAAAGACACAGTATAATGTGGACATTACTTTTGCTTTAAATAGCAATTTTTTTTCCCTAAGAGATATCCATTTTTTAAAAAGAAAAGTACACAACGTATTATAAAAGAATACTTGATGTTTTTATGCTAAGGTGAAGCCTGTTTTTGTTACAGCTATAGTTACATGAGTATGCACAGAGTGTAGTAAGATCAGATTATGTCAAAGTCTTTTGCCCACATGGCTATTGCTAACCAACCTGCTTTGTCCATGAGTCAGAGACTCACACTACTATATCTTTAAACTGATATGTCATCTTATGAATAAGTGTCTAAACTTGTTATTTTAGGTATATTTTTAAAAACAACTCTTATTAGTCAACTTAATTTAATAATCCAATTTTAAATTTGATAACTTCCCCCTCCTACAAAAGCAAGTTCCCTGATAATACAAAAGGTAAATAAATAAATAAATAAATAAATAAATAAATAAATAAATAAAACTTTTTCTTGCCATTGCTATAACACTTTATGGCATATTAATTTAAAAACCATACTTAGAATAGAACATGTGCATGTTAGATAAAAACTAAAAGCTTGCTGCATAAGTTTGAAATAAATACAAAAAACACAAAAGACAGAAAAAACATTAAAAATCTAAAATCTTTGATCTTTGCAACAGAAAAGAGTTGTTATTGAAACTCCCCACGATGAATGTAATGGTGAAGAGGACAGCAACCACCTACCACAACCAGGGAGTCTTTAGTGAGCAGCCAACCTAAGAAGCATCATATACAGATTTTATTTACAATGTGTAACTATTAACTGAATAAAGTTGAGCAATGTCTTTAAGAACTCATCACTGACAACCACATTTAAAATCTCGTCATGGGCATTTTAAGTAATTTTTCACAATTAAAGAGAAAAGTCTTTGTTAAAGACAACCCAATAAAAAGGATACTCAAACCAGTAATTAATTTCCAATTGCTTGATGCTTCATAGACACCAGCTTTAAAATTAGGAAAATAACATTTCCACAATAGGAAAAGCACTGATAATCTAGGAAATGAAACCAAATCTAGGAAATGAAATCTAAAAGAAACCTCATGCTCAGATAGGTGTACTGTTTGGATGGCAGTGTCAAATATTTTAATATACTTACATGCCACTCCATTACTTGGTTCTTTATCTTAGAGTTAAGGAAAATAATGGCAAACTTATAATTTGGACATTGCATTTATCTTTTATTAAAGAAGACTAAACTCCTTTTTTACCTCAATAATAAAATATAACACATACTTGGCTTACTTAGCAGATATTCTATCGAGACAAAAATAATAAAAACTACATGGTAAAATTGTGAATGTTTTACATTTCTCTGTGCATTACAAAATATGCTAAAGGTACCGGAATGTGAGCATTGGATACAGAGTTGATCATGAGAATAAGTGGTTTGAAATTTATCTCAATACATGAGATGAAAACCACAGTATTATGGGTAAAAGAAAGAACATCATTAACCACCATAAAATTGTCTTTTCCTCGAGTCCCTATCAATTTACAATATCATGCAACCACTGAGCCTCTGGGGGAAAAGACACCTGTATCAACAATTCTATTTAAGATAGAAAATGTTCCACATGGCATGGAAAACAGAAAAAATAAATTTCCATGTGAATCTACATATTTATATGAAAAACTGTGTTCTCAATATATTGTGACACCAACATCAAGAAGCAAATAGAACTTATTCAATGTTGAACCTGAAATGTGTGCCAACTCTCTTTAATTGAACTTAAATTTCTGAAGACAATAGATTCAATGAAGAAAGACTCTGATTCATTACCAATTAATATAGTAGAAAATATTTTCTTGATGGTAATTATTTTAAAATACTGCTTTCTATTAAAACAGCCACACACACACACACACACACACACACAAAATGGAATATAATGTTGCTTTTATTTGAATTCAAAGAAATTTCTTGGGGTATATCTTAGGATTTTCTGGAGAAACAACCAATAAAAAATTTATATGTGTGTGAGAAAGTTTATATTTATTTATTCATGAGAGACACAGAGAGGCAGAAACACAGGCAGAGGGAGAAGCAGGCTCCATGCAGGGAGCCCGATGCGGGACTCAATCCCAGGACCCTGGGATCACGCCTTGAGCCAAAGGCAGACGCTCAACCACTAGCCACCCAGGTGCCGAGAGAGAGAGAGAGAGAGAGAGAGAGAGAGAGACTTCTTATCAGATATTGGGTAATGCAGTTATGGAGGTGGGCAAATCCCAAGATCTCCAGGGTGAGTCAGGAATCTGGAGACCAAGGAGAGATTGAAGGGAGGCAATTTAGTGGGTGATTTTAGGGCTCAAAGAAGAGACTTAGATTCTGGATTTAAAAAACAAAAACAAAACAAAAAATAACTTTGAATCAATATGTAGATTAGTAATTGAAGACACAGAAAAGAGGAAGATTATATTGAGAAGCAGAGAAGCTACATGGTGGAGCTCCCCAACACTCCAACTTCAAGAGCAAGGTTAGACACAGCGGTGAGGAGGGCTGTGAGGGGGGTACCTAAGAATGTCAGGCGCCTAGAGAGGCAGGCATTTTCAGTGGTCAGTCTTTTCTGGGGCTTCCAGGAAGTGAAGGGTGATAACAACCAAAAATATATGTATATATACTGGCTTTAGCAAAATATAAGTAGGCTGTCACCTTGATGAGAGCTATTTCAGGAAAGCAACGGGAACAAAAGCTTTGCTGGAGCTCTGCCACTCTCGCTTGGATATCTCTGTGCCAGAAATTATACCAGTGATCCCACTGCCCACACTCCTCTAACTCTTGCTAGTCCCTCTCCTGCCGGAGCCAGTCAGCGCTGCCGCCCTCTGCAGCCACGTTCCGCAGATCAGGTTCCCTGTCCTACTTTGGGCTCTCAGTGACCCCAGCACTGAGAGCAGATTCAGCTCCAGCCAGAGTGCGGTGACCATATTTCACTGTATGGAAGCTGCAGTACACCACACCTTCCTTGGCCATGTGCCATCAACTCTGCGTTCAAAAATACCCACACCAATGGGAAAATGGGGTAGGAGCTGAATGACAGTATCGCCTAAACTACAGCTCCAAGGGGCACTCCCTCGAGCAACAGAACAAGATCTTGCCGTCCAAGTGCAAGGGCCAAGTAAGTCATGCCTGGGGACCTCTGCAAGAAAGAGATACAGGAGCTGTGCCTTAAGTGGACCTGTATACCCAGAGAAAGGTCCACATGGAGGTGCAATGCCACAACCCGGCCAAGGACATGATGCAACTCTAGGAGAAGCTGCAAGAGGCAATGCTTCAGAGAAAAGAAGCTCAGAGCACCCTAGAAACTTTCAGACAGGATGTTGACAATGATTCTTTGGCAATCCTTGACCTTGAACATAACATGGGCTCCTTCTAGAAAAGGTCGAATTTGAAAGAACAGCACAGTGATGAAATCCATGAGCTACAGGTCCACATTCAGGAGCAGCACAGGCAAAGTGGTATGGACGTCTCCAAGCCTGGCTTCACAGCCGCTGTCCCAGAATGAAATGCGGTTGCCAACTACACTAGGGCAATGATGCCCTGTACCAGGTCAATCAGTAGTCAAAAGAGTTCCTGGAGACAAGTTCAGTCCATTACTTGCAAAGTAGCTGGCTTAAAAGAACTAAGTCTAGGGAGGCTCAGATGCATGAAATAGAAAACACCATCGGCCTCCTAGAGAGGGAGATTCAGAACAGGAAGGAAGAAATGGACAGCCACCTTCTTGGACATCTGGACCTGAAGAATTTTAGCATGGCTTTGATTTTCAGGTGCCATCTCACAATAAATGCTGGAAGACAAGAAGAGCAGGGCATCTCTGCCTTTTCCAAACTTTTCTTCTCTGAACCTGAGGGAAATCATTCTGGATTCACTCCTTCTGGTTGGTTGACAGCATGGATACTTCTGATTAAGAAGGTTAAAACCAGAGACAGGTGTTCAATGAAACTTTGCAGCGGCATGATGATATCAATGAAAACTGCACACAACTTAGTGCAGCAATCTATTTCCAACAAGAATAGAAAGGAAATCTGTATCTCAAAGAAACAGCTTTCTAATGCCTTTGTGCAATTTTTCAGTAACACAAGATGGACTTAGAAGAAAAATAAGCTCTAGTGCTTAAGAACCAATTCTAAAAGTTTAGGGGAAGGAAAGTTTACAAAAAAAAAAAAAGGTCACAGCACAATTTAGTTAATGAAGTCTTGTACTACACTATATATCTTTTAAAAAGTATTTTGAATACCATTGAAACTGCTTTTTTTTTCCATCAAATGTCTGGCCAGAACCAACAAATAGCCAGAAAAAAAAAAAAGTCTCATTGGAATGGGTTAAAAAGAGAATGGAAACCAAGAAAGTGCAGAGAGCAACAACAGGTTTACTTTTTGAGGAGTTTTGCTGTTAGAGAATACCAGAGCATAGCTGGAAGAGAAATGGGGTCAAAAATAAGTTTTTGTTTGTTTTCATTTTTTTTTAAATGAGTGACATCTGTGGGCTAAGTTCTGTGGATAGGGAGAAATTGGTGATACAGGTGAAAGAGGGGTGAGTAATATAATTATAGGAACAAAGCACTTGAGGAGAAAGGGGATGAGGTCCAAGGCCAAAGAGAGGAGCTGGCCTGAGGAACAGAGACACTTTCTTTTTCATAACAGGATAGAAAGCCAAGTAGGTGCAGACCAAGGCAAGTTTTCATAAGTGGTGGTGGAAATGTGATATTCTTTATCAGACTACATATGTTTTCTCTGTGAATGTTTTGAGATGTCATCATGTGAATGTTAAAAGGGAAAACTTTATTAAGGATCCGAGGAGAAAAAATTGAAAGGTAAACGTATACGAAAAGTGTAGTGATATTCTGGAGTGTTGAAGTGTCTCTAGATTTAAATTAAATCCAGTTTGAGCACTGAGTGCTTTTCTTTGGCCAGGTTTTGTTAGTTATGTATACTTAGAAAGTAAATAGAAAGAAGAGTTTCATTGGTACCAGGTTTTGTCAGATGAATATAATGTCTGGACTGTGGAATCTAAGAGAAGTAGGATAAAAGTGAAATTATAAAGGAGCAGAGTATCAGTATCTGATTATTTAATAATTGACTTTATTTTCTCTCTGCTATCACACATGTATTTTCTAAAAATACTAGAAAGCTGGCTCAGATATTTAAAAAAAAATAAGTTAGTACACATGGCCTTGAATCTTATTCCAAATCAAACTTGGACTCAAGTTATTTGAGCACAGACTTTGAATATCAAGATAAACAGCCCATATACTTTGTGCTAAACCACTTAGAACACATATCATACAGATCAATCGAAGAATGCATTTGTAAATAGAACTGTCTAAACAATCAAAAGTGGAAGGAAGAAACTAGAAGAATGCCAAAAAAGATAATACAAAAGCAATTAAACAGACTCAATAAAAGGAGAAAAGAAAGAGACAAAGACTATGTCTAAATAATGCCAAAGCAAACAGTTGATAAGTGAAACATCTAGTCAGTCAGCTGTAAGTTTTGTCTACAGGGAACCTAGCAACTGCCTTGACTGATTCCTTTTTTCACTGACTTGACTGAATGAAGTGGTTGTTGGAAGCATGTTGACATACACACAATGAAAAAGGCAGAGAGAAAAAAAATAAAGGATGTATTTGGAAAAGAAAAAAAATCCCTGGGACTTCTAAGTGATTAGACTTAAAGGAGTTGAAAATTAAAAAGAGAATAGTTTTTTTTTGGGGGGGGGGGTAATTTAGTTGCATATTTTAATTTGAAATACAAAAAAATCCTAACATATTTTCCAAGATTATAGAGGACTATATCATACAATAGAAAATCTTTAAAACTAAAAGGATAAAATTAGAGATTATAAAGGCCCATCTTGTGTCTCTTGTATTGAATCTTGTTACATGTATTACTAGTATATCACTAAAGTGTGAATTATCCTGAGTTAAAATTCAATGTACTATTACGGTGGTGTTCCTTTCCCCACCCTTCCTACTTTTAAATACAGATACTTGGGCTACTTCTCTATTACTCAGTATGTGACTATATTAACACAGCCATCATATTCAATATCTATATGATTTCTATTTTGTCAAATGAGTATATGGGTAGACATCCTACAAACTAACAGAAAATTTTAAAATATCAATGCACAAATCTTCCAATGACAAGAAAGCAATTTCTATTTAGGAAACAATATAAGTCATATTTTGTATTTTTAAATGTCTATTTATGTGTTTTAAGATGTTGTCTATTTGGTAGTAAATTACTAAAGGAGATGTACCAGTCTCCTAGGTCATGTAAATAGTACTAAGAATGGAGAAAGATGACTCAACACAGTAAAATACTTAAAAGAAATACTCTTTTAAGACTTCAACATTTATATATAAATGAGGTATAAACACACACATAATTATTTGTTGTTTCTTTAAATCTGTAGAATCAAATACATAAGACTAGAAACTATGCATATTAGGTAAAGTTTTACAGAAATTACAGAAAATGATATATCAGTCAATTGACTCTATAGTACAAATAAGGCTAATACTATGTTGAATCTTTGCTGCTGTTTCTGATTTATCTTGCTGAAGATTTTGTCCTGAATTCCCTTAAAATGGTTCATTTTCAATCATTTTTTTAGACTTTAATGGAGACTCATATGGAAGTAACTGACAAAGGTAGCAAACACATTGAATCCTGAAATATTTTTCCAGTGATCTTTCCCTGGCCTCTGCCTCCGAAAGGCCCATTCTATGAGGTTCTGAGACATGTCTGCATGAGGCCTCGAGCCAGTCTTCTCTCAGGATTTGCTTTTGTCCTATTCCATAAGTAGTATTTTTTGACTTCCCGAGAGACCATGTGGCCTCTTGGGAAATGTACTGTCTTGGAAGACAGACAGATTGGGATTTAATATTGGCCTCGCTACATAATAGCTCTGTGACTTTGGACAACTTACTTACGTGTTCCACGTAGATTTAGGCAGATGATTAATGGATTAAATGAGATAGCATATGGAAAGCACCCAGTACTTGCCTGATTTGCTTTACTGTTTTTACTCTGCATCAGTAGATCATGACAATATTTCAAATCCCATTTTATGAAGTACTCCACTAAAATGTAAGCTGTTTTTCTACTTAGAAAAAAAAATGATGTCTGGGATGCCTGGGTGGCTTAGCAGTTGAGCGTCTGCCTTGAGCTTAGGCTGTGATCCCAGGGTCTTGGGATCGAGTCCCGCATGGGGCTCCCCCCAGGGAGCCTGCTTCTCCCTCTGCCTGTTGTCTCTGCTTTTCTCTCTGTGTCTCATGAATGAATAGATAAAATCTTTAAAAAATGATGTCAAATTTGTTAATAAGAAATCCCTAAGTATTTCTTACAAAAGAGACATTCATGTTTTGTTGCAAAAACTGAAGGTCAGCTCCATCTTGCTGTCAAAAATGTACCCATATTTTTTGACAAAAGTGCCTCTATTCAGATTTCCCAGTTCTTTTCATACTTTTCAGGAAAATCAGTTGCACTTCACATTCAAAAGTGTTAATAGATTATTATTTTGAGTTCGGTATATTTTTCATGATCATGTTTATATTATCTCTTCCTCAAACTTTGGATCTAAATAGATATTGTAGTTTTAATGTCTGAAAACTTCCTAGCTTCCTAGACTTGCACAATATGTAAGACTTCACTAACTCTTATATAAATATATGAGTGATTGGGAAATCATTTCTACTTTCATTCCCAATCAGATGCATAACTTAAAGCTTGTACCAAATATGATATAAATGATGTGCATGCTTATATTTAAACATTAGGTAACATTTTACTCAACATAAGTCATAACTTTTGCAAAAATCACTTTTGTCATCTTAGTAAACAAATAAAGAATATATAATTTTAAGAATGAAAAGACAATCAAAAATCTTCAGTTTTTTCTTATTTTAGATTTTTTAAGTGTCAACTTTTTCAAAAGAATTTGATGATTTTGAAAGCAATATGAATGTTTCCTTCTCTGTTAATTGGCTAGAGCTCACTTCAAACTCTTTTTGCTTTCTAAAGTATTGATCATAAGTAACATCTGCAAGCCATCACAGACTGTCATCTGAGAAGGAAAACAAGGAATGTTCCTAGTTTGTTTTGAGAGTACTGTGAAAATAAGTTGTTTAGACAGAGTAAGAGGTGTTAAATAGAAAAAAGCCAATCTTGAAAGAGAGTTGTTGTCTGTGCGCTAGAGGGGAAAGAAAGAGCAAATAAAACAAAAATAAAAAAAATAAAAAAAAAAGAAAAGAAAAAGCTCTTTATCAACAGGGAAAAGGACCAAAACAAAAACAAAAACTCCAAGGCCCATCCTGATACTAATAAAGAAATAAAAATTAATTGAATAATTGAATGGAATTCTTCTCTCATTGTTCAGGTGAAAAAGTTCAAATTTAAGTAAACTTGACACTTCTCTCTTTTAGGAAAGAAACAAAAATAAGGACAATCTGACCACCCTCTGTAGCAGAAAGTTTAGGAGCCCGGGCAATGGGATATTATAAAAAATAAATTAATTCCAAAATTTTGTAACCACCAAAAACAAAACAAAACAAAACAAAAAAACACAAAACTATGGATTTGGGTCAGATTAATAAAAGTTACCAGATATTTTGGACAAGATCTACTAAGTAGTAGCAGAAATCCCTGCTACTCTTTATTCTTCACTACTTCACATAAACAAAAGAACAGGGATACTTGAGGAGATTCCTTAGAGCTACAGACATACATAACCGAGCTACAATAAAAACAATTATCTAATTTCCCAATTAAGTACACATTTATGCAATAGAGCTGCTAGTCTGCATCCATTCACTTGAAGTGGGGGAGAAGTGTAGGGAGAGTAGAGAATTTGAGTATATGGCAGAGCACAAGAAAGGGCAATATAAAGAAAGAAATGCAATGAAGCACCCTACTTCTCTGAGAGGCAGTAAATGCGAGCCTCCTGATGGTCAAATGAACAATATAGAAAGTAACTAGAATTTAGATATTCGTTCGGTATTTCACCAAGAAAGCCTGGCAAGAGTTTAGGAATAAAGGGTCAGAAGTGAGACTATCCCAGAAATTGTTCAGAAAAGATCAAGTCAGAAAGTAATTTCCCTTATATGTGAATAACTAACTGAAGAATTTCCCAATGGTGCCTCCAAAGAACCAACTCATTAGACACTTAAGAGACCACCATTTAAATGCCTGCCATAAACACACCACCTTAGAAGAAGAGGCAGGAGAATCAACAACGAGGGAGTGTGCTTTTTTCTCTAAACTGATTCCTCTATCTGCATGGATAAAATTGGACCGAGAAGAGGGAGGTAAGGACAGGGGAAGAATAGCTCCTACTGCTACCACTGCTAGTCCTCGACCAAAGTCACATTCAAATTTAGAGAAGAAAAAATATGAATTTGAAATTTTAAGCTGGACTAAACTGCAATAGAACTAGTTTTTGTTGTTGTTTTGTTTTGTTTTGTTTTTTACTTTAAAATGATCAGAAAGCTACAGGACCCACTGAAGATATCATTGAGAGATAGGAAAAGATTTGTTCTGTCGTGCTCAATGGTAAAAACTGGAGAGAAGAGAACACTGCTTCATGTTTGCGCCCTCAAGTTTAGGTGGTTCAATAGAATGGTTACTTTACTTGAGGAGTAAAATTTAATTATACTCCAAAAAATTTGTTCTTCTTTCTTAAAAAACATTTATTTATTTATTTGAGAGAGAGTATGAGTGGGAGAGGGGAAAGGTGGAGGGAGGGACCAATCTCAGCCCCACCAGGGCCGATTCCACAACCCTGAGATCATGACCTGAGCTGAAGCCAAGAGGCTCATGCCCAACCGACTGTGCCACCCAGGCACCCCAAAACGTTGCTCCTCTACATTCAAATTTATATAATGGATTTTTGACTAAAGTCAAAGTTTGTTTTCCTTAAAACTTTTAATAAAAGAAGCCCTAATAAAGAAAACAGTGAAATCAAAAGCCCAGGATGTGGTTCCATTTGTATTTCATGTTACTTCACATGAAATTGATTCTTTAATCATTGAATTCCCCCCCCCCAAAAAAAATCATTGAATTCCTTCTCCTGTATTTTCAGTAATAGATCACATATATTTTCATTAATGCTTTTCTAAAACTCCATGGAATTTTCTTATTGTTCTTATTAATGTCTTTATTATAATATGGAATCACTTTATCAAACTATACTTACATAAAATAGGAACAGATACAATGCATCCAAGTAATTTGAAGGGAAAAAAACTTTAAATTGTTAAGTGTATTTCTGCGGGTTCATAAATGAAATTAAACTAGTTTGGAAGGAAAAAGGCAGTTGACTAAAGTTCAAAATATTAATTAATATAAAATTGTGCTAATGAGTAAAGTAATTGCTAAAAACTTCACAACTTTCCATGTTTATTTTGAAAAATTAGTTGATATTAGATGAAAGTGCATTTTTAATATTGTCAAATTAGCCTGATATGTTGATCTTATCATCCCTTCAGCTTTTCTTGGGTTGCTTTGTCAAGACTCTTTGCTCATGGTTAGAATTTATATTAAATCCTAAATAGGTATTACTGAAAGGAATAATTTTATACAAAATATAATTTAATACAAAAATAAAATTGACAATGGCTAAAAAGTTTCAAGATAGCATTATTATTGACCAAATGAAAGGTATAATGAAGTAAAATTTAGATCTGTCAAATTTAATCCAAGGAAAAGTGAATTTCATAGAAACAACTTTTTAAAATGCTCCTAGCGTCAGAAACTAGGATTAAGGAAAATTGACATGAACAACAACAAAATAGAATTTACATTTTTAAATTATTGATACCATTAAAAATAGTGGTGAACTACAAATGATAAAAACATAAAACTTAAAAAAAAAAGCATAAAACTTTTCACTCCTAAAGTACTCAAGAAATTTATAAGCTTAATAAAATTAGTCCCAGAAAGAACCTTTGCAACAAAATTTATTGGTATTAATATAATTCTAATTGACATTTTAATTTATACTCCTTAATATGAAGTAAAAAAAATCTCTGTAATACTGAGTCAAAATAGTGGAGTGGAAATGTACTAAATAGGTTTGTTATATTTTATGACAATCAAGAATGTGTCAAGACACAGGATGCTTTAGGAAATACACCTTATCGGGCAGCCCGGGTGGCTCAGTGGTTTAGCGCTGCCTTCAGCCCAGGGCCTGATCCTGGAAACCCAGGTTTGAGTCCCACTTAGGGCTCCCCGCATGGAGCCTGCTTCTCCCTCTGCCTGTGTCTCTGCCTCTATCTGTGTCTTTCATGAATAAATAAATAAAAATCTTTAAAAAGAAAAAAAAAGGAAATACACCTTATCATCTCGCCTCAAACCCCCCAAAAATCAATCCCATTTCTTTAATATATATCATCATCTGGTGAGAAAGACTGTACCAGGAAGGTTTATTAATTCACCTATTCAGCAAATGCTTATTGGGTTCCAATTATATGCCAAGTATGATTCTGGAAATAAAGTAGTTTTTGTGGTGTTTGTAGTTTTGATGTGTTCATGAAAGTGGTACAAAGAATAAACAAATAAAAACATTACTAAATAATAATAACTGTATATAGGAACTAAAATTTAATAAGATATAAAATGACTAGATGCTGATGAAAGTCTAGGGGAAATCATTTTTAAACTGAGATGCAAATAATTCTAGATACGTGAATATGACACAGTATGTTGGTTAAACTCAAGCTGGACACAGCTGCTTGACTTCTATTCTAACTCTGTAGCAAACGTATATCTTTGGAAAGATACTTATCTATGTATGGCTCAGTTTATTTTCTTTTCATCTGTAAAATCAGAATAATATCCAGCTATCCAGCCCGCTAGAAGTTTAAACAAATTGACACATATACAAAATTTATGAGTACATGGCACGTAGTGTTAAATAAATGACCTGTTATTATTGTCAGAGAGTGATCACCAGGCAAAGAGACCAAAGGAGATCATGAGTTTGGCACATTTGGGGAACAGAAAGGCCTGAATAGCCAGGAAGAAGGCTGGTATAAGCTGAGCATGACAGTTCGCAGGAGCTGGATTCTGTGGAGCTGTGCAATCAGAGCATGGGCTTGGATTTTACTCTAAATGCAGTGGGGAGCACTTACATAAATTTAAGTGCTGCAGGGAATTGTTTTGTGAACAGGGAACAGACAGCAGGATGGCTTGCCACATCACAAAATCTGAGCTAAAAGCTAAGGATAAATAGTGTAGTATGAAAAGACAATCAACCAATCTTTAGTGCATTAATTTAAGGACTTCAAGTACTATTTAAGATAAGAGAGAATTAGGAGTTACTTCTATTTCTAAGGGAAGCCCTTTTAACTTAGAAAACATTAAAAGGAAAATGATCCTTGCATTATAGAATTATTAGAAGGTTTTTAAGAGGCTCTTAATGTGGGTGCCTGGGTTGCTCAGTCAGTTAAGAGTGGGACTCTGGGTTTCACTCAGGTTGTGATCTCATGGTTGTGATCTCAGGGTGTGGGATGGACCCCTACGTTGGGCCCTGTGCTCAGCATGGAGTGTGCTTGAGATTCTCTCTTTCCCTCTCCCTCTGATCCTCACAGTAAAAGAAAGGAAGAAAGAAAGAAAGAAAGAAAGAAAGAAAGAAAGAAAGAAAGAAAGAAAGAAAGAATTATTTTTTTTAAAAAAGAGGCTCTTAATGATTCATATTGTCTTATCTAATTAATATTACAAAGTGAAAAGGTATGCCAGCAAAAGTGGAGGTGAGAATAATTTCAGTGAATTTAAAATCTTCTACATATTCTGAGCAATTCAGAAGGTATAAATCAGTCTTTCTTCTAATTATATAGGTAATTTAGACAAAAGGAAAAAGGAAAAGGGATTGCTTATCCAGGTTAAATTATATAAACAGGCAAAGCCTGAGGAAAGAAATACACTTCCTTTTTTAAATAGCTGCCATAAACAGCATAGAATTTAGAATGAAAGAACTGAGTAATAAAACTAATATACATTTGTTCACATAAAATTTTAATCAGTCTAGTTTTTATATTTAAAAAATTAGATTTCTCTTTCCATCTTGCCCACACTGAGGGGTATTTGGGCACATATGTCTTCAGCCACATACCACATTTCAATACATTTTCCCTCTTCGTTTATCACATAAGTACTAAGTTA
The DNA here is from genome assembly GCF_053574225.1 of Canis aureus. Taxonomy (NCBI): domain Eukaryota; kingdom Metazoa; phylum Chordata; class Mammalia; order Carnivora; family Canidae; genus Canis; species Canis aureus. The sequence goes on along the minus strand of NC_135611.1, from coordinate 65,885,531 downwards.
TCTTAAACTCCGTCTCCTGTGATTTTCAACTAAATTTTTATAGATTTGTAAGTTTTTATAAAACCATATAAAATTCAATCTATTATTTCAAACTATAGTCAGCTGTTACAAAAACTTCTAATTTGCTATTACAATCAATCAGCATGGAAAACATCTTAAAATAGTGTAGCAGAGCAAAGACATATAATACAAAGACTCAAAGAAAGTGAGATAAGAGTGCCCCAGAAACAATTCTGGACACTGGTTTTACTCAGAGCAGCATGGTTCTGATTGACATTTTTAGGTAACAGTGAGAAAGAGAATGATTATTTCATTAGTTTTCTAAATTCATTAGATTGGGTCCATCCTCAGATAAAAAGGTAAATAGACAAGGTAGAAAGATATATAGATATACAGATATATATATGACAGATTTTGTTTATCAAAACAAACAGAGATAGGGATATATATATATATATATATATATATATATATATATATATTAGATGAAATAGATGATAGGTGATAGAGATACAGGTAAAGATACAGATATAAGTATAGGTGATTTCCACCAATGATCAATGGAATATGTCCATTTGTAGGTAGTTTTTGCCTCTAAACATGTTATTTATGATGGATTTACTGATCAAATTTATAAATATCAGGTGTTTGTGAAACATCATTGCCACTTTAATTGATGTCATAGTATGAGCCTATATAAGGGAAATGGTATCTAAGAACACAGGAAAAATGATAACACAAATAGTATTTAGTAAAAAAGTTTTATTGCAAAAATATTGGTTCATATTTATACTGCAAAACCATGGATTCAATTTCTCATTGGTATTTTTGACATGTACAGTGTCAGGATTTTTCTATGAGAAAGGAAGAACAGGGGGCCTGGGTGGCTCAGTAGTTGAACATCTGCCTTCAGCTTGGGTCATGATCCTGGGGTTCTGGAATCAAACCTAATTCCCCCTCTGTCTGTCTGTCTGTCTCTCTCTCTCTTTCTGTCTCTGTCTCATGAATAAATAAATAAAATCTTAAAGAAAAGAAAGGAAGAACATTTGCAATCTTTCATTCATTCAGCCACCAAGTATTCATTGATTGCCTACTACTAGATTCCAGTCAATATTTGAGGATTTTGATATATCAGGGGACAAAAAAAATAGACAAAGATCCCTGCCCTCATAGAACTTATATTCTAATAGAAGGAGTCTGACAATCAACAATATAAATAAAAAAAAAAACTAAGTAAATTATATAGTATGTTGGAAGGTGCTGAAGCCAGGCATGAGATCAGGAGGAGGTATGCAATAGTATGGGGAAAGTAGGCCTTACTAAGCAGGTAAGATTTGAAAGAGGTAAGACAAAGAGTGAAAATGATGTCAAGAGGGAAGAGGATTCTAGGCTGAAGAAACAGCAAAAGCAAAAGTTCTGATGCAGGAGAGAGAGAGTAACATGTTAAAGGAAGAAGACTGGTGGGGAGGAAGCAGAATGAGCAGAAGGAAGGTCAAAAGATGAATTCATATGGCTAAAGGTTTGGTAGGCCATTTTAAGAACTTTATAGAAAGGGGGAACCATTTGGCAATTATAGGATATTATATGACTGGAGTTTTAAAAGACTTACTCTTTTTAAACTCCTGTATTGATCATATACAGTTGAAGGGCAAGAGTGTAAGCAAGGAGATCTACTTAGAGGTTGTGACAGTATTCAGGTAAGACGTGACTTGGACCAGGATGGAAATTGTGAAAGTGATAAGAAGTCACTAGATTACGTTTAGAATGTAGAGCTAAATGTACTTGTTAGTGGATAGAATATGAAGTCTGAGAGGGAGAGCAATCAAGAATGAGTCCTAAAGAATTTGGCCTGTAATTGGAAGGCTTGAGTTACCACTTACTAAAAAAGGAAAGACCACTGAGTGAAGCAGGTTTTTGAGGAAGTTCAGAAGCTCAGTACTGTTTCTGAAATGTGTGTTAAAATCCAGTAGAGAATACAAATGGGCAGATGAGAGTGAAATCCAGAGTTTGGGACAGAGACTATGATGGGGATAAAATATCAGGATTTGTTAGTATGTAAATGGGACTGGGGTACTTGGGTGGCTCAGTGGTTGAGTATCTGCCTTTGGCTCAGGTCATGATCCCAGGGTCCTGGGATCAACTCCCACATCAGGCTCCCTGTAGGGAGTCTGCTTCTTCCTCTGCCTATGTCTCTGCCTCTGTGTGTTTCTCATGAATAAATAAATAAAATCGTAAAAAAAAAAAAAAAAAAAAAACATGCCAAGGGACTGGATGAGTTTACAGAGATAAAATGAAGACAGAAGAGAGAGGAGGTAAAAGGACTGAGACTAGGGCACTGCAAAAGGAAGAGGTCAGAGAGAAGAAAGTCAGTAAAAAGCACTAAAAAAGAGTGAATAAGTGTCCTTAACCACACACTTGAGAAATTATTAAAATTTACCATATAATGAATCAGTTGAAATTCCAAAACACTATATTTAAAAGTAATGAGTTTAAATGGAAAAATTATGAGTGAAAACTATAGTTTTCCTCTTCTGGATATATTCTAAGGTGAATAAAAAGTAATTTACCAGCTAATTTTTTTTTCCAGTTAAGCACAGAAATACCATGTACCCCTTTTTTTTTAATCATATACATGCTTTATTTGATTTTATCTATTGCTGTTACCAGTAGCCTGATTAATTGAAGCAATTTCCAGTGATTTTAGGCTTCATCACAAAATCTAAGGGGGAAAACACAATACATGCTTTAAGGAAATAAAATAATTAGTTTTTCAAGCAGCTGTGACTAAAAGCTATGAATCAAGAGAACAAAATAAAGTACAAAAAAATAAAAAGAGAATTCAAGTCAAGAAGACAGTCTGGACAAATCTGAAACACCATTTATTTAGCATGTACAATACCTGATAAATAATGAACTAAGCAATAGAATTTTAGTTAATCAATGCATATAACAAATTCAGAAATCGGTTATATACTTCTTATTTTACAAATAAATTAATTAAAAAACAGACAGAATAAGTAACTTTTGAAGGATCCACAGTTGAAATGACACATTCAGGATTTAATGTGCTTTACCTAAAGCTCTCTGATTCTGAGGCCCATGTTTTTAATTATTTTGCCACTCTGCCTCAGTTTAACCTTGAAATAAATACTTTTAAAGTAGATTTTGAAAGCCAACATTATTAATTAAGTCCTGCTTTATCAATGTGTGTGTAACTCTAGAGAACTACAGAAATGTGTCAAGCACTGCATAAACTATAAATATGGGGTCTCTTCATAGGCTTTCAATTTTCACAAAAGAATTGGAAGAATTCAATTTTTAAGCTCATGTTTTTTGCCACAGAAATTTCAAGGCAAAGACAATAGGTTCCTATATTCTATAATGTTCAATTTTGTGTTTCCATATGAAAGACCAGAAAACTTCCTGAGAAAAATATAATTTCTGTACTTGATACACTGAGATATAAACTAAGCTCTCCTTCTTAGAGTTACAGCCCAATAAATAGGAATAGCACTTACTCCTTGTGCTGGATCCTTGCTAGGCTGTAGGATTACCAGCAGTGTCCCTAAATTAGAAAAATATACATTATGGTTTCTTTCAGAAGCAGGAGGCAGAGAGAAGGGAAAGGGGGAAGAAGGGAAGGGAGGAAAAAAGAAATAAAGGAAAAGAAAAGGCTGCGTTATGGATACTACTTATTTTTGTTTAATTTTTTGTTAGGGAAAAAAATGGCTCCCACAAATTACCACAACTTCCTGTTCTCCATGTTTTATTTACAAATATGATAATGCATTCAATTCTATTTCTTACCACAGTAAGTTCCAGAATAACCCCAAATAACAAAAAGAATCAGTTTTTTCATGTTCTTACACTTTCCAGTTGCCTAAAGATTTTATATATATGGGTGTGTGTATACATATTTACATGTATTTATATATGTGTATATATAAAGATTATATATATATTTATATTTATATAACATTTACAACCAAGGAACATGGGTTTGTGGTTAAAAACAAAAAGCTTGAAGCATAAGCTTAAAATATGGAAAAATAAACATGATAATGAGGGAAATTCAGAACAATCTGAGATCACCAAGTATTGTGGCAAAAATGCAGTTGGTCCTGAGGCTACCCACTATGTACTTGTCAGCCGCGAGGATGACATCACTATCCCAGCCACAGCTAGGAGTTAGGAGAAAGCAGCAGCCCTCAGTTCTTAAATTATACTATGTATGTAGATGCTAATGTGAAATGTTGAGTATGATAATTGAAGAGATGCAAATGAGCCCAAGTTTTGTTCAAGAACACCCTAAGCAGGCACCTGGATAGTTCAGTTGGTTAAGTGAAACTGAAAGGAAAAATAATAGACAATAAAAAACCCATAAGAGAATGTAATACCTCACTTTAGATAATGGATAGAACATCCAGACAGAAAACTGGTAAGGAAACAGTGGAGCTGAACACTATACACCAGATGGACCTAATACACACATACAGAACATTCCACTGAGCTGGAAGAGAACAAGCATTCTTCTCAAGCACACACAAAACATTCTCTGGGACACATCTCATATTAGGTCACAAATAAGCTAATATTTTAGGGAGATTGAAATCATATCTTTTCTAACCGCAATGGAGCAAAACTGAAATTAATAGTGGAAGGAAAATTGGAAAATTCACAAATATGTGTAAATCAAATCACAGACTCCTAAGCTACTAATGAGTCAAATAAGAAATCAAAAGAAAATCCAAAAAATATATTGAGACAAATGAAAATGGAAATACCACATATCAAAATTTATGGGCTACAGCAAAAAGCAATATAAGAAGGACATTCATAGTAATAAAATGCTTACTTTTTAAAAATGATCTCAAATAAATAATATAACTTTACAACTCAAGAAGCTAGAAAAAGAAGAACAAACTAAGACCAAATTTAGGGGGGGGAAGGATATAATAATGATTAGAGCAAAAATAAATAAAATAGAGAAAAGAAAAATAAAAACTAATCAATAAAACTAACAGTTGGTCTTTTGAAAAAGTCAACAAATTGACAAACCTTAACTAGACAAAGAAAAAGATTCAAATAAATAAAATCAGAAACAAGAGAAAAGACATTCCAACTGATATCAAAGAAATAAAAAAGATCATAAGAAACTACTATAAACAGTAATACATGAACAGATTGTATAAGCTAGAAGAAATGGATGCATTTCTAGAAACATACAACCTACTAAAACTGAATCAAAAAGAATATCTTAAATGACCAATAGCAAAGAAGGAGATCTAATCAGTATCAAAAAAATTTTCTCACAAGAAAGAAAATCTCAGATGGTTTCATTGGCAAATTCTACCAAACATTTAAATAATTCATCCCAATCCTTCTCGAAAAAATTGTACAGAAGGGAACACTTCTAACTCATTTTGTGAGGCCAATATTACCCTGGTACCCATGCCAGGCAAAGACATCATAATTAAGGAAAACTACATGCCAATATCTTTGATGACACAGATGCAAAATTCCTCCACTAGCAAACAGAATTCAACAGCACATTAAAAGACTCATACACAACCAAGTGTGAGTTATCCTGGAATGCAAGGATGGTTCAACACATGTGAATCAATAAATATGATAAGTGACATTAACAGAATGATAAATAAAAATCATATGATCGTTTCAATAGATGCAGAAAAGCACTTGACAAAACTCAACTCAACTCTCTTTTATGGCAAAAATTCTTAACAAAGCAGAAATAAAAAGAAATTAAATCAACATAATAAAGGTTGTATATGAAAAGCCCACAACTAGTATCATACTTAATGGTGAAAAGCTGAAAGCTTTTACTCTAGGATCAGGAACAAAGCAAGAACTCCTTTTTTTATTAAGATTTTATTTTATTTATTCATGAGAGAGAGAGAAAGAAAGAGAGAGAGGCAGAGACACAGACAGAGGGAGAAGCAGGCTCCATGCAGGGAGCCCGATGTGGGACCCAATCCCGGGACTCCAGGATCACCGCCCCAGGCCGAAGGCAGGCGTCAAACCACTGAGCCACCCAGGCATCCCCAAGAACTCCTTCTTTCCCCACTTCTATTCAACATAGTATTGGAAGGTCTAGTCAGAACAGTTAGGTGAGAAAAAGAAATAAAAATTATCTAAATAGAGAAAGGAAGAAGTAAAACTATCATTATTTGCAGATACATTTATCATATATAGAAAACGCTGAAGACTACACCAAAAAAAACTGTTTGAAATAATAAATGAAGTCAGTAGTTGCATAATACAAAATAACATGCAAAAATCAGATGCATCTCTCATACTATAATAAATTTTCTGTAGAAGAAACTAAGAAAACTGACATTCAGAATAGCATCAAAAATAATAAAATACTTAGAAATAAACTTAACTAAGAAAGTGAAAGATCTGTACATGGAAAACTACAAAATACTGATGAAGAAATTAAAGAAGGTACAAAAAATGAAAGATATCTTGTGTTCATGGATAGGAAGAATTAATATTATTAAAATATCTAAACTACTGATCTACAAATTTAATGCGATTCCTATCAAAATACAATAGCATTTTTTCAGAAATAGAAAAAAAATCCCAAAATTCATATGGAAACAACAAAGGACTCTAAATAACCAAAGCAAATGTGAGAAAGAAAAACAAAGCTCAAGATGTCTTACCTCCCTAGTTTAAGGTCTATTGCAAAGTCACAATAATAAAAACAGTATGGTAGTGGTATAAAGACAGATATATAAACTAGTGGAACAGAATAGAGATCCCAGAAATATAACAATGCATATATAATCAATCTGAGACAAAATTCCAAGAATACACAATGTCGTCTCTTCAGGAAATGAATTGACAAAGCTGGATATCCATATGAAGAATGAAACTTGAACCTTTTTCTCACATCAATCACAAAAATTAACTAAAAATGGATTAAGGCCTTAAATTTAAAACCTGAAAATAAATCCCCTTCACAAAAACATAAGGAAAAAGCTCCAAAATATTCACAGGGTCTTGCTCTTAGCAATGATTTCTTGGATATGACCAAACACACAACAAAGTTAGACAAGTAGGACTACATCAAACTAAAAAGCTCCTGCAGTACAGCAAAGGAAACAACAGAGTCAAGGCCAACCTTCAAATGAGAGAAAATATGCAAATAGTCTGTCTGATAAGGGCAATATCCAAAATATATGAGGAATTTCTAAACTCAATAACAAAATAACAAATAATCCAATTTAAAAATGGGCAGAGGACTTGAGTAGATATTTCTCTAAAGAAAACATACAGGACATGGCCAATAGATATATGGAAACATGCTCAATGTCACTAATCATGAGGGAAGTACAAATCAAAATCACAATGAGATATCACCTGTTAGAATAGCTATTATCAGAAGGCAAAGGATAAATATTGGCAGAGGTGTAGATAAACTGGAGCCCTTGTGCACTGTTGGTGGGAATGTAAATGGCACAGCTAAGTATGGAGGTTTCTCCAAAAAGTTAAACATATACCTTAACATATGATCAGCAATTCCACTTCTGGGTATTTGCCTGAAAGAACTGACATGAGGATCTTAAAGAGATATTGCACTCTCATCTTTATTACAGCATTTTTCATGATAGCCAAAATCTGGAAACAACCTAAATGTCTATCAACAGAAGAATGGATAAGAACAATGTGATATATACAATGGAATATTATTTAGCCTTAAAAAAAGAAGAAAATCCTGTGATATGCAACAACAGGGACGAATCTTGAGGATATTATGCTAAGTGAAATAAGCTAGTCACAAAAGGAAAATTATCACATGTTTCTACTTACATGAGGTATCTAAAACAATCGAATTCATTGAGCTAAATGCAGAATGGTAAGGACACTGGGGAGGGGGAAATGGAGAGTTGCCATTAAATGAGTATACATTTTCAGTTATGCAAGATGAATAATTTATAAAGATCTGCTGCATGACATTGTGCCTATAATTAACAATGCTATATTTAGAAATTTTAAGAGAGTAAACTTCAAGTTAAATATTCTTACCACAAAAAAAATTACATTCCAAATTAGGTATAGAATCTGTACTTGTACATAAAAGTTATTATTCGGGCAGCCCAGGTGGCTCAGCGGTTTCGTGCTGCCTTCAGCCCAGGGCGTGATCCTGGAGACCCAGGATGGAGTCCCACGTCGGGCTCCCTGCATGGAGCCTGCTTCTCCCTCTGCCTGTGTCTTTGTCTCTCTCACTCTCTGTCTTAGATATATAGATAGATAGATAGATGATAGATAGATAGATAGATAGATAGATAGATAATAGATAGATAAATAAATACATTTATTTATTTTTAAAGTAATTATTCGATAATTAAAAATTGATTTGAATGATAAAGTTTATTCATATTACTGCATTGATATGCTAGTTAGATGTCATGCTAGTTAGATGTCAAAACCACTCTATTATTACTAATATACAGGATCAGTGATGGTAAACATGATGTTAATATAGTTTAGCAGAACCAAATAACAGATTGTGGCCAAAAATGAGGTCAGAGCACATCTTCAGCTAACTAAGCATTTTACTCTATATTATAGTTCTTTTGCTAGCCTTATATTTATAATTATAGTCATTCAAATGCATTGTTTAATTACTTCTGTTATATTTTAATGTTCTTGAAGGAAGTTATTTTTCCCCTCCAATTAATCTTTTTATTTCTTTAATTTATTTAAACACATTAGCCCACTGCCTAGCAAAAAACAAGAGTAAATGTGTAATAATATAATGACTTAATGAATGGTTTCTTCCCTTAAACTCACAGATCTTTGGGCTTAAATTCTTCCTTAATCATTTTTATTAAGAGTAATGACCAATTAAGAGCTGTTTCAGTTGACTTTGGCTCTGACAAGACAACTCCCTACCCTTAAGTCTACATGCAGGATATGGAAGAAAGCTTAGTCACGAAATGTAATTAATTCAGTGGACTCACACAATTTTACAGTTAATTTAAAAGTAATGACTATTACATCATTCAAAAGGTTTTATTTAAAACAAGTTTTTGAAAATAGAATTAAAATTTTCCCCCTAATTATTTTAGAAATTGGAAAGGAGAATATACGGTGTAGTACATCTTGTAGATCTTTTAGTTTAATTTTCATTATTAAGTCTTACAAGGTCAGCTGGTAGTAATTAAAAGATACTGGATATTTCTGAAAGTAGGCAGACTACAAAGACTAAAAATGGAATCAGTCGGACAGCATGAAATAAAATGGAAATGAGAAATTGTCAATTGTTATGATTAGGAGCTGAAAATGGTCTAACCACTCAACTATGACTTTTGTTATTTCTGTACCTTTTATCCAAATATTGTACCTGAATAGGCAGACTTTTATAAAATGCATTAGATACACCTGGTTTCTTTCACATACTTGACTTAGTTAAAAAGTAAATTCATTCATATTTCCCAAGAGCTTATCTTGTTTTTCTAGAATTCACATTTATTTGAACAGTCTCCAGGTCCCCTAGGAAAAAGGACTGGTTATAATCAATAATTTTGAGCCCCCAAAATAACTTCAATCCAGAGATAGAATAGGAATTCCTGGTCAATACCTAGAAACAGAAATCAGGATGGTATCCTATTCCCAAAAATGGAGCCATCGCATGGGAACAGAGAAATAAAAGTACATAAGTTGTGTACTAAGGACGGGAGGGGCAGCAAAGAGATGATGGAAGCCACAAGAATGTCCAGGGCACCCTGGGGGGCTCAGCGGTCTAGCACCACCTTCAGCCCAGGGTGTGATCCTGGAGACCCGGGATCAAGTCTCACATCGGGCTCCCCGCATGGAGCCTGCTTCTCCCTCTGCCTGTGTCTCTGCCTCTCTCTCTCTCTCTTTCTCTCTCTCTCTCTCATAAATAAACAAAATCTTAAAAAAAAAAAAAAGAATGTCCAGCTGTTGTAACTAAGTCCCTTAGCAAGTGGAACTGAGGCAATATATCTATGCCCTGTCTTTATCACATGGGTCAGGGTATTGGGGTAAAGCTGAGACTGCAGGTGGTGAGGTATAAATGGATCACACCGTGGGGGTCCCCAGAAAACAAGGTAGGAACATTGAAAGGAAGTATAGAAAGAGTATGAGGCTTGGAAACAAAATCTGAATTGTCAGCCTGCCACTGAGCAGCTCTGTGACCTTAGGCAAGTCACCAAACCTTTCTAAGTTCTCCTCATAGAGAAAAAGAAGACAATGCTACCCATCCAACCTAGCTCACAGGGTAATAACATATCACATAATAACAATGTACGTTGGGGCAGCCCGTACATTGTGGTGGCTCAGCGGTTTAAGCGACACCGTCAGCCCAGGGCCTGATCCTGGAGACCCAGGATCACAGAGTAAAACACTCTATTTTATCAAAAGTCCTGACTGCAAGACTACAGATTATAAAGATAGTTGCCTCAACCCTCCACTTGGTTTTGTCAGTGAAGGCACAATTTGGGTTTGTCAAAATGGCATCATCAACAAAAAATAACCACAAAGATGCCAAAATCAAATCTGACCATCAAAAATCAAGATAAAATGAAAAATAATCCCCGACTCACAGTCACCTATGTTTCAGAATGAAGAGGAATGTTAGATTAACTCTTCATTATAAAATGAGACCTGATATTGAGAAGGCAGCAGGGCGTTGGCGGTATAGTGGAGGCACAGCTGCTTTCCAGGAGGTGGCACATATATTACCTCTGTCAGTCTTTTTTTTTTTTTTTTTTTAGATTTTATTTATTTACTCATGAAAGACAGAGAGAGAGAGAGAGAAAGAGGTTAGAGAGAGAGAGAGAGAGAGGCAGAGACGTAGAGGGAGAAGCAGCCTCCACACAGGGAGCCCGATGTGGGACTCGATCCCAGGACTGCAGGATCACGCCCTGAGCCAGAGGCAGACACTTAACCATTGAGCCACCCAGGCGTCCCCCTCTGTCAGTCTTAAAGCTTTGTCGTCTAAGGTACTGTATTGGACACGATGATGTTCACTGTGGTATAGAGACCACAGGCATTGGTCTCCCCTCCTTATTCTACCCTTGACAGTTATCTTCCCTCTGCCCACTTCCTTCCTTCCTTGTTGCTGGGGACCGTAAGGAAGACTGTGATGCTGCCCAGTCAGATTTGGCCTCTGCTTTGTATTGATCTTACAGTGTGTTTGGTGTCGATTGGCAATATCAAGATAGACAGAGGCGAGGGAGAAAGGAAAGAAAGGCACATGCCAGATGGTTCTTTTCATAGAGTCTCTATCTCAAATCGATTGGACACCCACCTGTTATTCTGCGCCCCTACCGCATTTCCCCACCTGCCACAGAAACATCTTGTAATGCTAGGTTATGTCTTCTGCCCAGCACGGGCTCCTCAGTGTCTACCTAACTCCATCTGGACTCCCTCACTTTTCAAGGTATAATTTTCTGGAAGCGAGTCTTCCCTGAGATCCTCACTCTCTTTCTCCATGGACCAGGTGTCCTAATCCTTAGTCACCAGTATCACGTGGCCTCTTACTATGTGACGAATCATGCAAGTTATCAATTCAGCAAGAAGTGACTTAACACACATTGTGGCTTTTCCAAAGATTTTGAGAATTGTTACTATGTATATTTTACAGACGATAAGTAGGTCAAATACCTCGCTGAAGATAGAGTTGGAGAGTGGTAGAGTCCAAGAACTGGGCTACGTGCTTTTCGAATATGCTTGCTTTTCCCTAGTGCCTCCCAACATTTTACTTTCTCAGTACACTGTATGTTAAGTAGGTCTTTGCAGGCTGCCTAGAAATCCACCCACTGAGTATAACACCGTTTCTATAGGAAAATACATTTAAAGTTTCAAATCACCAGTTTACAAGTGATCATTTGGACCACAATCGGTTCTTGACTAGAAATTCCCTGAATTATGACAGTGGGCACGAATGTGCTCTTGATCCAAATGATGGATTGTGTGACTGAGAATTGGGTTGGGAAGTGAGCACAAATTTTTTCTGACCTTGGGGTCCCTACTACTTCTGCTCTGTTGGTGAACCCTTGCTTTTCTACAAAATAAAAGCTCATTACTCTCTAATGTCTCATTTCCCTTTTGAAATAGGGCAAGCTAAATAAATAAATAAATAAATAAATAAATAAATAAATAAATAAATAAAATTTTAAGACTCTAAATTTTGCCACAAACTGAGTTGATAAAGAGGGTTTGAAAGTTGAGTTGAAAGCTTGAATATCTCCTCAAATGCAAATAAAGTTGAAAGTCTTACTTTTCAAATTTTAGTGCATAATAATCACCTAAAGATCTTGTTAAAATGCAGATTCTGATTCAATAGATCTGAGATCTTCCTTCCTTCCTTCCTTTTTTTTTTTTTTTAAGATTTTATTTATTTATTCATGAGAGACACAGAGAGAGACAGAGAGGCAGAGACAGGCAGAAGGAGAAGTAGGCTCCCTGCAGGGAGCTCAATGTGGGACTCCATCCCAGTTCTCCAGGATCATGCCCTGGACTGACTGGGCGCTAAACTGCTAAGTCAATGGGGCTGCCTACCTCCTTTCTTTCTTTCTTTCTTTCTTTCTTTCTTTCTTTCTTTCTTTCTTTCTTTTCTTTCTTTCTTTCTCTTTTCTTTCTTTCTTTTCTCTCTCTCTCCTCTTTTCTTCTTTCCCCTTCTTCCTTCCTTCCTTTCTGCATTTCTAACAATCTCCCAGACGATTTTGATGATGTTGGTCTCTGGATCCTACCTTATAACCATGATTAACTTCATATAAGGATTTTTCTGACTTAAACTACTAATATAGTAGTATCAATTAATGTTTATTGATTTTAAGTAAAAATACCTCACCTAACGTTTTTAAAACTTCATATAATTTACACACTACTCTAGCTGAATTACTACAGTCCTTTAGTGTGAAGTGTCCCTAGATAGCTACCTAATGGTATTCCCTCAGCCCATTGCAACTTGATGATATATATACATTCTTTTTGTTCAGAATCTATTTTCTTTTTAAGAAAAAAGAAAACTTCTATGTTTTGATACTTTCTGAATTATATGTAAATAATTAAGCAGAAACCACTATGTTTTTTTTCTTGGAGAAGATAGCATAAGAAAGATGCTGGAGAGAAAACTACTGACTGTAATAGCTCAATGCCTACATGAAAAGTAAATGATCACTCTACATACACATCAACTGGAAAACCCACAGTTCTTATATGGCTCCACAGGGCTTTACTGGCCTAGTTATTTTTTATTGCTACTGAATAAAATCTTTCTGACATAAGTATTTGACCTCTGACACTAACAAGACTCTCTCTTGGTGGTCATCAGAGCATAAATTCTCTCACATGTCAGTAAATGATGTTGCATTTATTATTTAGCAGAAACAGACAGCAAAAGCAGTTGGTGGAAATGGATATTGTATGGACTCTAAGTCCAAAATGGATATTGTATGGACTCCATGACTTGATAAAAAGTTCATAGAATTGAATTTCTTCCATCATTTGAGCAAGTTAAGCAAGTAAAGAACAACTATCCTGAATCTCTTTAGTAGCATTGAAGTTTCCACTCTACCTTTGATGATGGCTTTGAACTCTTGAACACAATTCAACGCCAATTGGTTATGAATACCTATTTTAATACTGGCATATCATTTATTTATTCCTGGTTCTTTTTGTGGGAAGTTTATTTTTCTTATTTTTGTGGCCAGATTAACAATGTTTCCTTCTGGATGGATAAAATGGGCTACATAGAGACTATGGTATTTGCTTTGGAAGTATACATCTTTAACCTTAGGATATCTCTACAAATATCACCCATAACTTAAGCCTGGAAATTATACCTTATATTGATATTATGCTTACACGTCTCCAAATTGGTTTTTCTTCCATTATGTTATTTAACCTAAAGACAGCTACTGTAGAGTTATAAAACCTAGGTAAGCTTGTTATTGTTTCCCTCTTGCATGTATGGCATTTCATCCACCCATTAGTGAAACAACATGCAACTCAGTCTGAAAAAGGAATCCTCTGTTACCAAAATACTAAAGATCCTGTTTCTCTCTAGCTTTATTGACACATTAAACTCAAGAACCAAAGGTTAAAAGGAGGTCAGTTATTACTGATCTATTTGCACATTATGAACATTGATATGTTTTTGTTTCTTCAAAAGAGAGTCCTCGTCATAGACTAATAGTAAATGAAACAATAATTAGTAAATACCAAAAAATAGCCTAATACCTCAGGCAGGCAGTGGCCCCATCATTGTTACCACTGTCTCTGGCTGTTTTTGTTTCAATAACCTTTAGTTTCTGATCCAAAGACACTTTAATAGCAATTGCTAATTTTTAATGTTGCTGCTTAGAAGAACTTGAAATACAAAATAGTTTATTAGGTCTCATTTTCTGACTTATCCATTTGCCCTTCAGGATAAATTTTTCCTTAACAGGTATGTTTTTAAACTCTTGTTTCATACTCTATTCTCTATCCTTCGGGTTCAGGATCAGATTAAGAATATAGAAAAACCACCTAATATCTTTATCTCTTTTGATATAAAACAAGAAATACAAGAGATCTTTTGGAGATGGAGTAAAGCTTAGATTCTGAGACAAAGTCAAAGCAAAAAAAAAAAAACCCTCAAAAATTGGCCTTATATTTGTAAATCAATCTTTCTAAGCACGTTGTGAAAATCTTTGGATGATATCTTACAGTATTTCTAGGATTATAATAAAAATTATATCTATGGGGCAGCCTGGGTGGCTCAGCGGTTTAGCGCTGCCTTTGGCACAGGGCCTGATCCTGGAGACCTGGGATCAAGTCCTGCATCAGGCTCCCTGCATAGAGCCTGCTTCTCCCTCTGCCTGTGTTTCTGCCTCTCTCTTTCTCTCTCTCTCTCTCTGTGTGTCTCTCATGAATAAATAAATAAAATCTTAAAAAAAACTATATCTAAAATATAATAAATAAAATTATCATAGTAAACAAGGTGAGAAAATAAATACTATATACCTTCAAAATATTTTTACCAAAGATTCATTTAAAGATTTTTAAGTGCTTCCAGAAAATATCTTTCAAAGCATTATATCAAACACAGTTTAACAATAAGTAGGAACCAATAACGATGCAGTTTTGGTAAGTTAAGTGATGAAAAGCAAAGCATCAGATCAAGAAGCCAGCTGATGAACACTCAGCTTCATTTTATACTTTCTCCACAATTATCAGTATGAGGGTTTCTACTTCTTACTATGAAGCCCATGATATAAAAAGAATACATATCTTCCAGTAATTTCCTTGCATAAACAGTTTTGCTAATAAAATGCAACTGTCAAGCACTTGGGTGGCTCAGTGGTTGAGCATCTGCCCTTGGTTCAGGTTATGATCCTGGGGTCCTGGGATTGAGTCCCACCCACATCAGGCTCCCTAGGGAGCCTGCTTCTCCCTCTATCTATGTCTCTGCTTCTCTCTCTGTCTCTCTCATAAATAAATAAATAAAATCTTAAAAAAATACTCTCATCTCAAATAGAAATAAATGGAACATAATCTGAAAAACCTGCAATTAACATTATATTTAATGGTGAAATTTTGAAATATTTACTCTAAAATTGGGAACAATGCAAGAAAAGCACTCACTCCATTTCCATTCAACATTGCATGTAAGGGTCCACTCAAGAAAATAAGGCCAAAGGGGAAAAAGACATAAATATCAGATAAAAAGAAGAAAAACTATTTTTGTAGATGATATAGTTGTATGTATACAAAATCCAAAGGAATCTGGACAACAAAATTTCCATGAGACCCAGTAAGTGAATTCATCAAAGTTTCAGAATATGTGGTCTAATACAAAAATATGTAATATCTCTATATACAAATAATAAACAAATGAAACATATAATTAAAAATTAATTCGATTTAAAATAGCATTAAAGATAAATAGAACATCTAGGGACTAATTTAGCAAAAGATATAAAAGTGCAAAGCAATGTTGAAAGATTCAACATTATTGGAAGATTTAATATTATAAACATTAAATATTAATATCTAATAAATAAAATAGTTATACAAATACAATAGATATTTTATTATTACATATAATAAATATTCAATATTATAAAGATTCCAATTCTCCCGAAACTATTCATAATGCAATTCAGATCAAACTCCCCAACAGACTCATTTGTAGATACTGTGAAGCTGATACTAAAATTTATATAAAAATCTAATGATCTCAGGTAGTTAAAACAATCTTTAAAAACATTGAAGTACTTGTGCTACCTGATTTCAAGACTAATTATAAAGTTCTAGTAATCAATACAATGTGACATAAAGATAGATAATAAATAAATAAATGGGTGAGTGGACCAGCATAGATATACAGTGATAGGAATTTTTTTTTAACAAAGCTTCCTATGTAATTCAATAGAGAAAGAAGAATCTTTTGAGTGAGTGGCACTGGACTACAGAATCTTGAAAACTAGACAAAGAAAAAATGGAAATTTGGTTCATACCTAACACCGTAAAATTCTACATTGTTTACAGACTTAACTCTAAAAGCTAAAAAATTTAAACTTCTAAAAGAAAACATGAAAATATCTTTATATCCTGGAGATAAGCAAAGATTTCCCAGACAGACACAAATATCCATAACCAAAATGAAAAACTGCAAACTAAAGTTTATCAACATTATGAAGTGCAAAAAACACCAGGAAGAAGGTGGAAAAGTAAGTATAAGTACAGAAAAAAATTCATGATATGCATTCTGAAAAATGATTCATATCAAGAGTATAGAAAGAACTCATACAAATTAATAATAATAAAAAAAACAAGCAACCAAATACCAAGATGGGGAAAAGTTTTAGACACTTAAGAAAAAGGATATACAAATGGCCAAGAAACACAAATTAAGATGTCAACATTGTTAGTCTCTAGGGAACTGCAAATAAAATCATAGTTAAAATAAATTTGCAGCACCAAATATTGGAGAAGCTATAGAGTAGCTGAATCTCTCATTAATTTCTGTGAGGAACATTAAAATGGTATGACCACTGTGGAAAATTGGTATTTTTGGGACGCCTGGGTGGCTTAGCAGTTGAGTGTCTGCCTTCAGCTCAGGGTGTGATCCCGGACTCCTGGGATCGAGTTCTGCATTGGGCTCCCCAGAAGGAGCCTGCTTTTCCCTCTGCCCATGTCTCTGCCTCTTTCTGTGTCTCTCATGAATACATAAATAAAATCTTAAAAAAAAAGAAAAGATGGTATTTTTTAAAGTTAAATGTACAACTACTCCATAACCTAACAATTTCACTCTTAGCTATGAAAAGTGAAAATAAAATTTAAAAACGTAATGTCAACACACAGGTACTAGAATGTTCACTGAGATGTATTTATATTAACAAAAATTGGAGAAAAATCAAATGTTGATCAATAGGAGAATAGAAAAATTGTGGTATATCTGTACAATGGAATACTACTCAGCAATAAAGAGGGAAAAAAAAAAAACCCTGCTGATAATGGATGAATCTCAAAAACATTAAGCTAAGAGAAAGAAGCTAGAACAAAGGAGGACCTACTGTATTCTCTTTTTATGAAGTCCAAGAATGGCCAAAACTAATCTGTGCATTAGATTATTATTCTAATAAAGTAGTTTTGTGTACTACTCTAATAGAAATTGGAATAATTTTTGTTTCTAGTTGGGAGAGGCAAATAATGAGAAGGCAAATAATATTCCTAGTTTATTTTAAGGAGATGGAATATTTAAGGAGATGGCAATACTCTATATTATGATTGGTTTGTTGGCTACATTAACATATATTTTGTCAAAACCCATTGAACTGAAAAATGCAAGATCTATGCATTTTACTGTGTAATTGTATCTTATTTTTTAAATCAAGTTAAAACTTTAGGATGGCAAAAGGAGCTTCTTGCATCTGGCGATTTCCTTCTCCAAAAGTGGTAAAATTGGCAACCATGGGTCCTTGTGGGGAATTTTGGAATGCGTAGGAAGCCTAAAACTCAGTGGTTCTTACATTGACTACACACTGAAATGACCTGGGGACTTTTAAAGAGCAGTGGTGTCTGGTCTTACCCTCAGAGATTCTGATTTAATTTCTTTTGGGGGCGGCCAATGCATCAGGATTTTTAAAAGTTCCCCAGGTAACTCTAATGTGCAGCCAAGATGGAGAATCACTACTAAAACTGTTACTGTTAGCATGTTGCACTACCTCTTGTTTTGGGTAAACATTTCTAAACAGATGACGATATTTTTTGTCATTACAGTTCTATATAAACCATGTCAATTGGCATAGTCCTGTTCAACACCTCACTATTTCATTATGATTTCCATGCATATGTAAAACCAAAAATAAAAGATAGCAAAAAAAAGAGATAGCAGTTGACTTAATAATATTGATAAACTGAAATCTCCTGGCCTGTTTTGACCCTTGACATCTACCTTCATAGCATCCTAAAATTTTCCATATAGATAACACTTATTATTGTAATATGACTCTTCCATTACCTTGAAACTAAAAAAAAAAAAAAAATGTAAGGTCTGTATGTATCTTTTTTACACTATATCTTCAGCACCTGACATATTATGGAGACTCAATACATATTCGTTGAGTGACAAAATAATCTCCACCCCACTTAGCACTAAGTTGCTCATGGGAATGATGAGTATTCCTCTCATCTCCTGCTCATGATACAGGAGAAAATAGACAGGCCTTGCTTTTCTCCCCTCACCTCCACCCCAACTCAGGCCCACGGTGAAGAAGTAAGAATGTTAAGGGAGAAATCTGTTTTTACATCTGTACAAGAGTCAATGTTATTTTAGGAACACGTCAACCAACAATATGACAAGTCATGACTGAATTGACAACTTTATTTTTATTTATTTATGATAGGCACACAGTGAGAGAGAGAGGCAGAGACACAGGCAGAGGGAGAAGCAGGCTCCATGCACCGGAAGCCCGACGTGGGATTCGATCCCGAGTCTCCAAGATCGCGCCCCGGGCCAAAGGCAGGCGCTAAACCGCTGCACCACCCAGGGATCCCGTCATTACTGAATTGAAAGAAAAAGACAGTGGGATGTATGCAGTGGAGCAAATGGGGAAAGTAGATTTTTTACTGCTATTAATCATGGTTTACTATGGGGCTGCTATTGACAGGGCTACAAACACCTCACTTCCCAGAAAAACAGATGTGCAGATCATTCTTAGATTTCATAAATTGCCTAAGAATAACAGAGCATATCAACCTCTCACCACATCTTCTTTATCCATTCATCTTTCAATGGACACCGAGGCTCCTCCCACATTTCGGCTACTGTGGACATTGCTGCTATAGACATTGGGGTGCAGGTGTCCTGCCGTTTCACTGCATCTGCATCTTTGAGTAAATCCCCAGCAGTGCAATTGCTGGGTCGTAAGGTCATAATTTTTAACTCTTTGAGGAACCTCCACAGCTTTCCAGAGTGGCTGCACCAGTTCACATTCCCACCAACAGTACAGGAGGGTTCCCCTTTCTCCACATCCTCTCCAACATTTGTTGTTTCCTGTCTTCTTAATGTTCCCCATTCTCACTGGTGTGAGGTGGGATCTCATTGTGGTTTTGATTTGTATTTCCCTGATGGCAAGTGATGCGGAACATTTTCTCATGTGCATGTTGGCCATGTCTATGTCTTCCTCTGTGAGATTTCTCTTCATGTCTTTTGCCCATTTCATGATTGGGTTGTTTGCTTCTTTGGTGTTGAGTTTAATAAGTTCTTTATAGATCTTGGAAACTAGCCCTTTATCTGATACGTCATTTGCAAATATCTTCTCCCATTCTGTAGGTTGTCTTTTAGTTTTGTTGACTGTTTCTTTTGCTGTGCAGAAGCTTTTTATCTTGATGAAGTCCCAATAGTTCATTTTTGCTTCTGTTTCCCTTGCCTTCATGGATGTATCTTGCAAGAAGTTGCTGTGGCCAAGTTCAAAAAGGGTGTTGCCTGTGTTCTCCTCTAGGATTTTGATGGATTCTTGTCTCACATTTAGATCCTTCATCCATTTTGAGTTTATCTTTGTGTCTAGTGTAGGAGAATGGTCCAGTTTCATTCTTCTGCACGTGGCTGTCCAATTTTCCCAGCACCAATTATTGAAGAGGCTGTCCTTTTTCCAGTGTATAGCCTTTCCTGCTTTGTTGAATATTGGTTGACCACAGAACTGAGGGCCCATTTCTGGGTTCTCTATTCTGTTCCATTGATCTATGTGTCTGTTTTTGTGCCTTGATGATCTTGATGATCACAACCTGAAATCCGGCATTCTGATGCCCCCAGCTCTGGTTTTCTTTTTCAATATTCCCCCGGCTATTCGGGGTCTTTTCTTATTCCACACAAATCTTAAGATGATTTGTTCTAACTCTGTGAAGAGTTAGAGTTTTGATAGGGATTGCATTGAATGTGTCAATGGCCCTGGGTAGCATTGACATTTTCATAACATTAATTCTTCCAATCCATGAGAAAGGAATGTTTTTCATATCTTTGTGTCCTCCTCAATTTCTTTCAGAAGCATTCTGTAGTTTTTAGGGTATAGATCCTTTACCTCTTTGATTAGGTTTATTCCTAGGTATTTTATGGTTTGGGGTGCAATTGTAAATGGGCTTGACTCCTTAATTTCTCTTTCTTCAGCCTCATTGTTAGTGTATAGAAATGCCACTGATTTCTGGGCAGTGATTTTGTATCCTGCCACACTGCCGAATTGCTGTATGAGTTCTAGCGATCTTGAGGTAGAGTCTTTTGGGTTTTCTATGTACAGTATCATGTCATCTTTGAAGAGGGAGAGTTTGACTTCTTCCTTGCCAATTTGAATGCCTTTTATTTATTTTTGTTGTCTGATTGGAGCAAGCATCATAATTTAATGGTCTAGCACAGTTGAACAGTCCTTAATCTTCATCTCATTAGACTGCTGTTCTGTCATTTCTTATTCTATTTTTTTTTAGTCTTACATTAGCAGTAATAAGTCAAGAATGGGAGCTGGTGCTGCACCATGGATCCACTTCCAATGCAGACTGGAATAAAACCACTGCAACACTGTGAGTAGAATGCCCCAGGAGTCAACCCAGGGGCACAGTTCCTGGAGCAAGAGATATAAACATTTGCAGCTTTTCAGCTCTTTCCCATATTGCACAGTGTGGGTGCTTTGGCACCAATATTCATGATTGCTGTATGAAATACCTGACTTACCCAAACCATCCCTTCCCACATCCTGCTCAGCCAAAATGGCAATCAAAAATTGCAGAGAGATTGAAATTTTCATTTCAAACCACACCAAATCTTTTCTCCCAATCAAACTAATGTCTTAATTATGGATTATTAAAATGTTCTTTCAGGGATGCCTGGGTGGTTCAGCAGTTGAGGGTCTGCCTTCTGGCTCAGGGCATGATCCTCGGTTCTGGGGATCAAGTCCTGCTTCGGGCTGCCTGTGGGGGAGCCTGTTTCTCCCTCTGCCTGTGTCTCTACCTTCTCTGTGTGTCTCTCATGAATAAATAAAATCATTAAAAAAAATAAAATGTTCTTTCAAATAACTGTTAGCATGCTACCCATATTATTTACTCGTGATTGTTTCAGTTACCTTCTTGGCATTTTTTTGGAATTAACATATACCTCAGTAGAAATAATATATGGACTCAAGTGCTGATTATTTCAAAAACTAAAAATTGAGGCTCTAGTGATATATATATGGTTCTTTTGGAGGGGGGATATGTTTTGTTTTTAGAACAATTCTAAAGTAATGATCCATTCAAAAGCATTACATATGTTCCACTGGATGTAGTGCAAAGAAAATCATCCCCATTTTTCTAATATATAGTACATACCATGGCCTGGGTCTATCCCAAGAAAAAGAAAGGTAAAATAATTTATAAGTCATGAAGGACCCATTAGA
Organism: Canis aureus; assembly: GCF_053574225.1. Lineage (NCBI taxonomy): Eukaryota > Metazoa > Chordata > Mammalia > Carnivora > Canidae > Canis > Canis aureus. Next base: position 65,863,626 of record NC_135611.1, on the reverse strand, counting down.
GTGAAGAAGGCATTCAGTGTCTGTTTAAGGCTTATATTGAAATATTCATGATATAATGGTTAGAATAACATGAAAACGGTGACCACATTTTTCTAAACATAAGAGTAATATTTTTGCTTTAAATCTATCATCACATAAAATATAATGAAATTTTAAGCAATAATAACACCTTAGCAAGTGGCATTATTATTGTTATTGAGAAACAGATTGAAGCAGTTAGGAGACTGTTGGCTGACCTGAGACATTTTCTATGTAAAATGTAAACTTGGAGGCCGGGATCAACGTTAATTTAATATGACTAAAACTTTTCGATGGAAAGTGAATATTTCTGTGCCAGATTCTAACCCGAAGAGTTAGACCAGTTGTATTTGTTAATTATTGCTTCATAACAAATTACCCTAAAACTTAGCAGCTTAAAAATAAGAAACTTTTATTAGTTCAGTTTCTGTGTGTCAGAAATCTGGGAATGACTTACTTGGGTGTTTCTGGCCAGTGTTTCTTATTCTGAGACCACAAATCTGTAGTGGCTGCAGTCCTCTGAATCTCTGACTGAGGCTAGGGGTCTATTCCAAGGTGGTTCACTCAAGCAAGTTAGTGCTGGTCTTTGGTGGAAGGCCTCACTTCCACCAAATATACCTCGCCATATATACCTCTCCACAGGGCTTCTTGAGGGTCCATGTGACATGCCAGTGGCTTTACTCAAAGCAAGTGACCCAAAAGGAGAAAACAGAGCCCTAATGTCTTGGCTGAGTAGCCTCAAAAATCATTCATCTCATCTTTTATTTCTTTAATATCCTTTTGGTTACACAGGTCAGCCATAATTCATGGGGTGCGAGACAACACAAGGGTGTGAATATCAGAAAGTATTCAGAATCACTGTGGGCCACTTGAAGGCTGGCTACCACACCAGTGGACATGTATAAAGAAGGAATGCCTTAAGTAGTAGTGATGGGAATAAATTCAAGCTTATGTTAGTCCATTACACATCAAATTACCATTCAAATGCATTTATAAATAAATACACATGAAGCAGTTCTAGGCAGTATTTATCTGATCATGTCTTCCAATGTATTACCTATACAGGTATCAAAGCAAATTCCACAAAACATAATCTTTCTCCAGGGAACTTTTTTCTGATTTTCACTGTTTATTTAGAATCTTCTTTCCTAAACTCAAGAGTTATTGCACCATTTAAGACAGAATGTTGCCAAGATCGTAAATTTTATATGTCAATTTGACTGGGGTAAGTGATGTCAGACAGCTAGTAAAACATTATTTCTAGGTGTGTTTGTGAGGGTGTTTCTGGAAGAGATTAAAATTTGATTCAATAGACTGAATAAAATTTACCAGTATGGGGGTGGCCATCATCCAACCCACTGAGGGCCTGAATGGATCAAACAGGTAGAGAAAGGACAAGTTCTCTCTCTCTCTTCCTTATCTATTATGTCTATCATTTCTTGCCTCAAACTTCAGAGCTCCAGGTTCTCAAGCATACAAACTCCAGGATTCACATCAGCAGTTCCCTGATTTTCAGGCCTTCAGACCTGAACTGAATTCTACCACTAGCTTTCCTGGTTCTCCAGCTTGTGGATGGTATTTCTAGATCTATGGGATTTCTAGATCTCCATAATCACATGAGCCAAATCTTATAATAAATCTCCTCATATATATCTATATACAAGATAATTGATTGCGTTTCTCTAGAGAACCCTGACTAAATAATTCAGTTACTTTACAGAAATGCCAACATTTCAATATAGGAGTTTATGTCAAAATTAAAGAAATACTCCTTTGCCAAATTTCTTTCCATCAGGTGAATCCTCTGGGTGTCGGAGTCTTTATAATATTTTTTAAAAGTGTTATATTTGAATGTTTACCAACTGAGGGTTGTACTGGTGTTGGAAAAAGGGAGAGCAATGAATTTTGTTACTGCTATTCTAAACTCTATCTGGTATTTTCTCCAAAATAGAATCCAAACTATTTCCAATCAGCATATTCTGGATCAATTCCCTCCAACTAAGCTATTCAAATATTTAAGAAATGAGCATCTACATTCAAGCATTCTTTCAGTGTTGAATGTTTTTGTATTAAAAATAAGAATATGGTCTTTTCCCACTCACTCTTAAACATTTTCACAGCTTATCTAATCATCCCTACAAAATTTATCTTCCTATAATAAAATCTGACCAAACTGGCAGGCATTTCATTAGATAAACCTAGTTTTAAAATCTGTAAACCTTATATGAACTTAAAAAAAATCTCTAAATCTCACTGAATCTTGTTTTATCTACATGCTTTGGTTCATTTAGGCTGTTATAACAAAAATATCGTAGTTGAGTGGCTTAAACATTTATTTCTCAGTTCTGGAGGCTGAGAAGTCCAAGGTCAAGATTCTGGAAGATGTATGTTGGGTAAGGACCCACTTTCACATTCACAGGTAGCTGTCTTTTTACTGAGTCCTCAGTGTGTGGAATGAGTAAGAGAGTTCTCCAGGGTCTCTTTTATAATGACACTATGTCCAATTCATGAGGCCCCCACTATTATGACTGAATGAACTTCTAATACAATCACATTGGTGATTAGGTGTCAACGTGTGAATTTGGGGGAAGGGGGAAGTGGAGGCCACTAACATTCAGCCAATAACACTATCTATAGACTATTCAAAAGTATTGCTTTGAGAAATCGAATGATATGTTGATTAAATTCTAATGGCTTTCTCCTTTTACTGATCATAACATGAAAACGCATGCTGAAGGACGAAGCCCAAACTTCCTGGTTTGGTATCAAGGCCATTCATGTGTATGTCACAAGTACAATAGCATTTCCCACCATCTCCACAATCCATGTGCTCTAGCCATATTGGACTGTCTACTTCCCCCAAACACTTTGTAATTTCATGCCTTTCTAGTTTTCTCTTTGGCATTTGCTATGCTTGAAATGCCAAAACTTTTCCACTTAATGAAATCTACTTCTTACTTAATGACCTACTCAACTATCTTCTCTAGGAAACTTAGCTTGATATTCCCTAGGAAATTTAGTTTCTAACTCTAGACTTCCATTGTTAACCTATATGTGTATTACAGCACTTGCCATTATTCTATTTCATCAGCTGTTAAAATGTAAGATTGTACAACAGATGATGAGAAAGCAAACCTGTATTAATGACCTCTGTCTTAAGCCAAGCACAGAGCCAGGAACATATGAGGTTTGCTCAAGCTATATGGAGATTACCATCTTAAAAAATAGCAAGAATAAAATGTAGTTTGTATTCAACTTTCTTTTGTAAGTATATAGGTTCCTAGTGACAATAGCAAACCACATGTTTCTTGCTATTGTTTAGGATGATAAGCCCTGTATAGCTTGATTTTAGGAAAGTGTTTGACTAAGTCATTGAAGATATCATTGACAAGAAGAAGAAATATGGCCAGGGTGATTATAATACCATTAAATAAATTGGGGATTATTTGCAGGCTGTGCCCTATGACTATTGGTTAATGGAGAGAACTCAATAAGGAGAAAGAATTTTCTAGTGTTGTGTCACTGCATTTTTATGCGTGGGGTTTTCTGGTGAGCATTTTTAATAACTACTTAAGAAAAGACATAGAAGACAGTTTCATTATATTTACTGATAAAACATTAGAAATTATATCTTCTGGGATATACTTCAGGAGTATATTACTTGGCACTACTGACATTTGTGGCCAGTTCATTCTTCGAGGGTAGGGGAGCAGCTATCCTGACCATTGTGTATCTTTTTCTTCTTCTTTTTTTTTTTTTAGATTTTATTTATTTATTCATGAGAATACACAGAGAGAAGAGAGAGAGAGAGGCAGAGACACAGGCAGAGGGAGAAGCAGGCCTCATGCAGGGAGCCCAACGTGGGACTCGATCCTGGGTCTCCAGGATCATGCCCTGAGCTGAAGGCAGCGCTAAACCACTGAGCCACCCGGGCTGCCCCATTGTAGATCTTTAGCAAGATTCCTGGCCTCTACAGAGTAGATGCTAATAGCAACTTTCTCTGCCTCCCCATTCCAATTTTGACAACCAAAAATGTCTCTAAATATTGCCAAATATTTCCTGGGAACAAAACCATCCTGAATTCTAGTACTGGGCTAGATTGATGAGGTGAGCCTAACAAAATAAAACTTACCTTAATATAAATTATTCATGAAGTAAAGAATGCACTGCCTTTCTGGTGTAATTTTTTATATCCTATGATATGAATGAATGAATGAATGAATGAAGAGTAAATAAATTATTAAGAAGACAGTTCTGAACTTTTATTTTAAAAACCACAATAACATCTCTTTAAGATGAAGAAAATCCAACTGAGCAAATATGTTGTTTAAAAGGCAAAATTCAGTATAAGTTCAACATGAGCCAAATAGTAATATTACTCTTGAAAGCCAAAACCAAAACCAAACCAAACCAACAAAAATGATTGTAACATTAGGATGTATTAATAGAAATGGAATATTCAGAACAAGGGATGTGATATTACACTGACTGAAGTGTGGCATTCAGTTCTGTTGACATATATTTAGAGAAAATAACAGACTAGGATGTTTCTAGGAGTGACTACAGATAAGGTTTCTGAAAAACATGTCATGTGATAAATGGCTGAAGTAAACACGATGGTTTAAAAGAAATAGAAAAAATAGAAAAAATAATGCTGGGGAACATGAAAACTTCAAATATTGAACAATAATCATGCGATGAATAAATGCCACGTATTCCAGAGTACATGTCTGAGGTTTGAAAAAGATAGATTTAGGCTCAAAAGAAATAAGGGTCTTCTAAAAATAAAGCTTTCTAAAAATGCAATGGGCGATCTTGAAACCCTATGACTAGCTCTGAGATTCTGAGTCTAATGATTATTTTGATACTCAAAACATATCTATACCACTAAATTGGCTGTAATATGATTAAAATTCAATATTAAAACCATATCTAGATTCAAAATTTATTTGCCTTGGCTGTTTTTCTTTTTTCTATAAATTTGTTTTTTATTGGTGTTCAATTTGTCAACATATAGAATAACACCCAGTGCTCATCCCGTCAAGTGCCCACCTCAGTGCCTGTCACCCAGTCACCCCCACCCCCCGCCCACCTCCCCTTCCACCACCCCTAGTTCGTTTCCCAGAGTTAGGAATCTTTCATGTTCTGTCTCCCTTTCTGATATTTCCCACTCATTTTTTTCTCCTTTCCCCTTTATTCTATTTCACTATTTTTTATATTCCCCAAATGAATGAGACCATATAATGTTTGGAGAAGGACTGTTTTTCTTTAAAACCAATTTGAAATGTTTAAATATAATCATTGGTACAGTAAGCAATCAACAGACTGTTTTCTCATTTTCACAAAGTGAAGGATGTTGCAATCTACCTACACTGAGTGAACATTGATTTGGTAATCAAGTCTCAGCTAGCCAAAGGTGGTGAGCTAAGCTAAAAAAAAATGATCAAATGTGCAAATGTTGAAAATGAAACAACACAACTCTGAGGGACAAATAGAAGTAGAAGGGAGCAAGGAAAGGCAGTCTTCAGATACTCCCTCAAAAGCACAGGGCTTGGCCTGAATCACCAGGGATATTACCCAGAGAAGAAAGCTATGTATCAGATCTTTCTGCATAATTCTTCCAAAGAAGCCCAAGGCTTATCTTGTTCATCTCAGCCCCTATGGTCTCATCTAGTCTTAAAGGGAATTGGCCTATTAAGGACAGAAAGAAGGGGTTTTTTTAATGGATCAAGCATTCCTCAAATCTCCCTGAAGAGGATGATTTACCCCTGCACAATAAATGGGATTTTCTTGAGGGCAAGTGGAAACTATTACTGTTTTCCCTAAGATTATTTCTGTGATTGGCTTCCTGCAGTAGACTTCAGTGGTGACCCAAGTCATTGAGAGATTTCTTTAAAGGAAATATCAAAAGCGTAGTAGGTTTACAGCAGAAGCATTGTTTTTCTCTGAGTAGTAATCTGAAGCTTTTCAGCTACAAGCATTGCTATAGTATCGTCATATTCTCCTACCATTTTGTGTTCCAACCCTACTAGGCCTCAGCTGCTTCTGTTTCACTCTTACCTTCTCAGCTGAGTCTGTGCTACTGTCACCACACCGGCTACTTACTGTACTATCTGCTAGAACGTTGCCAACTCTGTTTCTTCTCCTAAGTTTCTTCTCCTAAGGCTGACCTCTGAGTTTCCCCTACACCTAAACTCATATATAGCTTTCCTGACTACCACCACACATTTTTTTATACAGATGTTTTACCAAAAAGGAGCTATGTTCCCAGGAGATTGATCCCCAATGGATGTTGCAGAAACAAAATAATATTGGATTTGACAAAACACAATCTTTTAGTATGTTCTTCTTTTATTTTGGTTCCAAGAAAAAGAAAAATTACCAAGAGAAATGACATGAAATCAAATTAGCCACTTTAAAAAGAGCACAGATTGTCTTTAGGAATAAAGATACATAAGGCACACAATAATATAAATCAGTGATAATCACATTTGCTGAGAAACTCAGTAGGGACTTGCTTTCTGGATGAATTCTATCCCCACTATCATTCAAATCTCATTCACTTTTGAACAAGGGCAGAATTGACAAGAAAGCTACATTTATGCCTCAATATGTTCTATCTTAAGGAACTTCAATAATTTTTGGAAGTATTAACGGGAAGAAACAGAAATTATTGCTTCAGACAAATCTAGAAAAGATTAGATCATATTACGATAAGAGTGCTAAATTTGAGAGTTGTTTTCCAAGCCTAACCTCTGAATATGTTGAAGTTTGTTTTTTAACAGGTCAGAGTAGTTACTAAACAGGCTTAGGAACACATCCCAAGGAATTAAGTGCCCCTCTTAGTTAACAAAAGTTTATTATGAATTAAGTATCATCCACTCTTAATCCCAAAGGATTCCTCACATCTGGCAATCACCCAAGTGCTTTTTAAGGTCATGTCTCAATTTAGCTGTTATATGTTATATGTAATGAAAACTAGCAGCCCACCAAATAATTTTACTTCATAAACAAATCTAATAAGTGAAGGAAGGACCTTTTTGTTTTTTATGACCCAAAGTTTCCACTCGATGTCTCAGACGAGACTACTTCCACACGTACAAAAGATGACTAGGAAGGAGACTCTTAAAAAAAAGCAGCATAATAGAGTAAGTTTTCCCTTCCAAGTAACAATATTCAGATCATGTGCCTGCCAAAAACCATTCGTTTTGGAAACATTTTTCTCCTGCTTTTCTCTCAACCTGCACCAAACAAAATACAAGTTTGCCATAAACAGAGTAACTCCAGTGCTGTAATATATATCAATGACAAAGACAGGACCTCTCCCACACATTTTATCATTGGTATCCATGGTGTTAAACCAAGCTCAACCCAGATCACCCTCATTTTTTAAAACCATACTTATTAGAGCATCAGGAAAATTTTTGAGAACAAAGATAGTACATGTCCTAGAGGAAATGGCAATTTTAAAAATCAGTGATATACAATTCTTAGAATATATGTGGGGTGTTGATCCTGTGAGGTGGAACTTCCTATAAAAGCTGAGAAAAGGGGATGCCTGGGTGGCTCAGCAGTTTGGTGCCTGCCTTCAGCCCAGGGCATGATCCTGGAGTCCCGGGATTGAGTCCCACGTCAGGCTCCCTGCATGGAGCCTGCTTCTCCCTCTGCCTGTGTCTCTGCCTCTCTCTCTCTCTCTCTCTCTCTCTCTATCTCTCGACTAAATAAATAAAATATTTTTTTTAAAAAAGCTGAGAAAAACAGGGAAAACCCTTGTGAGACCACTCTGCTAATGGCCCCATTGCATGGCTACTTTAAAACAATAATAATAATTTTTAAAAGGTAAAAACATTAACATAGACTCTCACAAAAAATACACCATAATATAAATATAAGCCATGTTCAGTGGCTGAAATTTTCACGGAAATAATTTTCATCTCACAAATACCATACAAGAATGGAGAACCTTGCATCAAAGTAGGCAAGTCTCGGGAAAGTCGAAAGGATCTTTCTACCTGGTAGGAAAAAGCAAAGGATTAAAAAACTACCATTTTTTTAATAAGGCATCATTGTTTTAAGATTGATATAGCATGTGTGAGATACACAGGTGTAGATTAAAAACACAGTGGGAATTTAACAAATGATAGCTTTATTACCCTTAACATTATTCAGCTTAGAATAACATATATTTAAGCAGTGTCTTTTCCTTAGCTTTATTTTTTTTAATATTTTATCCATTTATTTGAGAGAGAAAGCAAGCACAAATCAAGGGCAGAGAGAGGGAGAAGAAGAACCCCCGCTGCGCAGGGATCCTGACGTGAGGCTTGATCCAGTGACCCTGGGATCATGACCTGAGCTGAAGGCTGACACTTAACCCACTGAGTCACCCAGGCACCCCTTTTTCTTAGCCTTAAAAGAAAAACTAAGGACATTCTAATTTTGGATGGCACCTGTAACACAGAGACCCTCAACTGTTTCTCCTAACAAAGCAAATCTAGTCATGTAATGTGTCTATAGCAACTATGTCAATATGTAACTTATTTTTAATATTATTAATCTGAGTTTGTAAGCTCCTATGTCTATTGGAATGGTTTGTTTTATCCCTGGAGCCTCCAAATGCATAAAACAACATCAAGGCTTAATAAATGATTTTAAGTAGAAAACAAGAAGGAAGAAAAGGCATACATAGTCTTAGGTGTATCGTTGAGGTTAAAATCTACAGCCACCTTTAGAACATCTCATCAATTTTAAATAAAATCTTAGGGAAAAGTCAATGGAATTCTGGAAGGGTGATCATTTCCAAAGAATTTCAGGAGAACATAATATATAGTTGACTGTTTCTTTTAATTCAGAAACTAAGTTTTTAAACAGTATATGCAAGTCATTGTGAAGAATTACTTTATCCCGTGTCATTTTATATTTTAGCTGAGTAAATCTGTTATTTGCCATATGAGACAATATACAGTAGTCTGATATAGTGAAAGTTAGGTTTTGAACAATAATGTCATAATTCCAATAGAATGATTTTTTATATAAATCCTTTGATAGATCTTTCTTCTGTTTTTTGAAAATCAGTGGGTCATTCTAAATCAGTTAAGCAAAGTATCTGTAAAACCAGGTGCAGTTTACCAATGATACATTTCAGATATTTTATTTATATGCTAAATTATATTGCTCAATCTTAGAAAGTATCAGACTTAATTTGAAGTTACAATGACTTCAAGATTTAGTGGAGAGGCAAGTATGAAATGGCTTACTAAACTATCCTCCATAAATAAAAAGGGTATTTTTGAAAACACTGAGTCACACTGAAATCTCAAGGAATAAAGATCAGAAAGGAAGAAAATATAGGGAGTTTTTTTCATCCTGGCAAACTCCATCTGCAAAAGCCTGAAGGAAAGGAAATTGACTTGGAAATTGACACTAGAGATTTGGGTTACATACAAGAATTTCCTAGCAAGAAACATCATAAAATCGAGTTGTTACTATGGATCACTAGTGTACTCTTTCATACTTCATCAGAATCTATAGATCAAATCATATCTGGCTTGGTGTTTAGTATTATTTAACATGAAAAAATTAAGATTATCTAATTTATAAGTATTTATGGAGCACTCACAACAAAGGAATTTAAGAAAATAATATGAAGTCACTTTCAGTCAGTAAACAAAATGTTTGTGGTGATCCTTCCTCTGGCTGAGGTAAATCCTCCCTCTGAGCTCTGTAGTATGGTGTACACCTCTCTATCACTGCCTTTACCAGATTATGTAATGATTTACTTATTTGTCTGACTGTTCAACTAGACTATGAGATTTTTAAAGTGCACAAGAGCATCTTATTGTCTGTATCCTAAATGTTTGTGATCTACTATAGATTCAATAGTTACTGAGCTAAGAATGTAAGTATAAAAGGGATGAATGGGAAAAAAAAATATCCATCACCCAAACATCTGTAGCAAAATGTAAAAATGTAATCATCCAATGAAAAATAAATGACTGCCAAAAAGTATATCTAGGTTTTTATGATAAATATTTTATAACAGAAGAGGCCTCAAGATTCAGTGATTTTATTTACACATTACTCTGGGATATAAGAATACTTTACCTCTAGGGGGGAAAAAGGCAAAAAAGAAAGAAATCACTTCCATCCAATACATATAAAAACTTTTATAGATATATTTCATTAAAAATATTGTACATAAAGGGGAATATTTAAAACCAACAGAAGAAACAGAGGGTTTTTTTTAAAGCTAGAGAGGACTTTATATAGCTTATTCCAGGTTCTCATTTTAAAGTTAAGTCAAAATATTGAGAAACATTAAGAGGCATAACAGATAGATCTATGTGCAAATCTCAGCTCTGCAGGACTATGACTCTAGGAAAATTGGACATTTCCAATTTAATTAGTCATTCTGAGCCTTTTAAAATAAAGATGAATTAAAAATATCCTTCAGGAGGGGTGTTTGGGTGGCAGTCAGTTAAGCTTCTGACTCTTGGTTTTGGCTCAGGATTGTGATCTCAGGGTCATGAGATCAAGGCCCATGAGGGGCTCCACACTCAGGGCTGCTGAAGACTTTCTCTCTCTCTCTCTCTCTCTGCCCATCCCCTCTCAAGCAAATAAATAAATCTTTTAAAGAATATATATCTTACAGTATGTTGTAAGGGTTGAAATGAAAGTACATGCCAGATTGATAGCAGAAGTTTAACGCATGCTACTTATGAAGGGAAATAATATATTATAGAATAAAGAAATTTAGTGTCAGTGTAGTCTGAACTGTGACTATATAATTTCTTAATAAATAAATGCAAATTAATCTCTCTGAATCTCCGTTTCCTCATCTATAAAATTAATCGAACTTACTGGAGTAGATTGAGTAACAGCCACACAAAGATGCCAAGTCCAAATCCCTTTTTTGAGAAAATAATTTTTTATATGTAATTATGTTAAGACCATGGGATGAGATTATTACTCTGGCCTGGCCTTAAATGCCATCATGAGTATGCTTATGAAATATAGTATTTGATCAAAATAACTGCCAAATAAATATAATAAATATTGGTGTAGTTATTACTGTTATTAACATACTATTTATAAAATGTTGAACAACAGGTTAGTGGAGTATGTAAAAAGAAAAGCTCTTCTATCCAGGACTCTGTGCTCTCCATTTCATCATGCTTCCATCCATTACGTACAATTTATGAAATGGCTTTAATCTACTTTTCTAGTCTTACTTCCTGACATTCCTCAACCACTACACCTACCCTATGCTCTGGCCTACCTCTACCCAAATAGCTTATGAATTTTAACATCTTCAGGTTTATAGTCAAGCTGTTTTTAAGAGGTCCCTCTGCTGAAATACCTTGCTTCTCTAATTCTCTACTGATTGAACTCCTTCTCATCCTACAAGTTCCAGTTACTCTAAGAGATCTTCCAATTTAATTGACAGAATATAATCATTTCCCACTCTGTATATGTATCACAGTTCAATAAATCAACCAGTGGTTCTTACATGTCATTTAGGTGCTGTTTTATTGTTGTTGTTGCTGTTGTTGTTTTCCTTCAAGGCTACGTTATACAATCTTCTCCCTATTAGAATGAGCTCCGCAATAATAGGAATGCTCTTACTCTTTTTACTTTCCAGACCAACTAACAGAATGAATTATTAAGGACTGAGTGAACCCTTGTGTAGGGTAGACATTCTAAATATTGTCTTCTAAACACACCTGGAGCTTCAGATATGGACACTAGGGATGAAGCTCTATACATTACAAAGAGGCAAAAAAAGAGCTCTTTTAGTTGTTAGGTACAAGAAGTAGGAGTAGTATAATTATCAGGCAACAAAATTATATTCCATATACAAAGGTACCAGAATTTTACAGCTAACTAAACCTCTTTATTGTTGAAAGACAGGTCAGTACAACCATTTAAAATAAGAATGCTACTTCTATCCTTTCAGTTAACATGGCTAACCTAAGCATCAAGGAGAGTGCTCACAGAGACAACAGGAAGGGATTTTACTTTTTTTAAGAAATATAAGCTTTTATGTATTAATTTGAGAGCGAGAGTGAGCGAGAGAGACAGTGTGAGCTGGAGGTGGGTCAGAGCGAGAAGAAGAAGCAAACTCCCCTACTGAGCAGCGAGCCTGACAAGGGGCTCGATCCCGGGACCCATGATCATTACCTGAGCTGAAGGCAGACACTTAACTGACTGAGGAAGCTAGGTGCCCCAAGAGATATTACTTTCTTATCAATATATTTTGGGAGCTATGGAATGATCAGAGTAAGGCTACAGGCTATCACAAACAGAAATCAAGAAGTCTAGATTTGAGAGTCATTTATTTGTGTTGGTGAGCCTATCTGCAGACCGTGTCACCGGGTAAAGCCAAGGATGACTGGGAAAGAAGATTCTGGTTAGAATCTGCCTGTACAACTGACTTACACAGGTCTGCAATGCTGAGATGGAGAGGCATGCTGTTGCTCAGGCCTTAACCCCACATGAGTGAGCTTGAAAGGCTCAGATATTGGTTTCTACGCTCAAAACTTAAAGGATGATAATCAGTTGCTCAGGTCAAATTTATGAGGCTGAATGCAATAAAACATCCAGTTTTTTAAGACTTAAAAGAAAATTCAGGCAATGTGTTCAGGTTTGAAATGGAAACAGGCACCTATTATGGAAGTATGATAGAAAAAAATCTTGAAGCATGGACTTCTACTCTTCAGTAAGGATTTATTTCTAAAAGTCAAGCTGCCCATTTATTGCTGAGATCAATCTCAGTAGGAGACAGTTAAAAACTCATAATATAATATTCATATAAAAATAAAACAGGGGAATTCATTATTATAAAGGAATACCTTAACATCACTAAATATTCTAGACCAAAAAAAAAAAAATAGTGAATAGATTCTTATGTAATCCTCATTTTGTATTAACAAATCATATGGAAATATATAAGCCTTATCAGGTATTTTCCATTCAAATTTGCCCAGAAAACACAATAACTAACCTCTCTTTAAATTATTCTTCAATCAAAAATAAATAAATAAATAAATAAATAAATAAATAAATAATTCTTCAATCATAGCAATGTGTCAATTGTTTCTTTCAGAAAAATGGCAATGTACTGTTACTGTAGCTAAAAGCAAGAGTGAAATCTAACAAACATGGGTTTCAATCCTCTTTCTACCATCTACTAACTAGATGACCTTGGGCAAATAACTAAACCTTTTGAGCTACAGCTTCAGTTAAAAATTAAAATAATAATTCCTAAATTGAAGACTTGTTTGAGAATTAATTAGCATATCTGACACACTTAGTAAACTAGCACATAGTAGGTAATGCTCATATTATCCACAATATATTGAATTAATTATGGCAATACTGGCTGTAATAACTAATAAGCCCTCCAATTCAGTGCCTTAACATATAGAAACTTATTTCATGTTACCCAATATAGGTGTTCCTAGTTGGAGGGTGAGTTTTCTCAATATGGTAACTTAGGAACACAGGTTGTTTCCATTTTGTGGTCCATTTATTCTCTAGAGCTCTGAGTCCTCTATTCCAATTCAGCAGAAAGGGAAATAGATTGGAAAAGACTCAGCTACATTTTAAAAGCACAATCTAATGGTGACAAGTTTTACTTTCATACATATTCCATCAGTTAAAATTTATCAAACAATCCATCGAGATATAAATGGGCTTGCACAATGTAGTTCCTAGTGGAACAGCTCTCTTCTAGTGGTAACTTGAAGGTATAAAAGTCAGAACACAAATTCTATGTGAACATCATCATGCATTCTTCCTCCTTGCTAGAAAACATCCACCCCCACCCTAGGCTGTCCAGTCACAGCAACCGGTCACAGCATCCAGCTTAAAATCTAGGAGCTGTGAGCGTGACACCATCCTTTCCATTAGATCCATATGTGCCAACTTTTAGTCTGGAGATGGATGAACTAAAAGGCAAGTTGTCTTCCTTCCACACCTCTGACGTTCAATATACTGTGTTAGAGCAGGACAGGATAATCACCATAAAAATTCCCAAGGAGAAAAAGGGAAGAATGGGAAACACATGATATTCTTGGTCCATAGTAATAATGAAGTCCTGCCAAGAGGGCATTGTGAAGACCCTTACCCCAAATGATAGAGCCCTCTGATTAGACTCTGGCTCAAAATTCCCTTGCCAATACAGTTCTTTCAAAGTTAGTAGGTTCCTGATTTGTTTATTCTAGTGAATTCCATGAGTCAATAATGACAAAGTTCTTTTACCTTCACTAAAACATTGAGCTCAACTGTGTAGCTGAAATCTTAATGGATTTTATCAACCTTATCTCATCCAATTGAGGTCCAGAGCCTTAAGCTTTTCCAAACCTTATGAGGTCAGAGATTTCTGGACTTTATTTCCCTTTTTTATGCTCTTAAAATCAGTCAAGTTTTGCTTAAATTCATCTCTTTCTTAAACTATCTTGTAAAATGCAGAAAATGACAATAAACACAAACTATAATATTCTGTTTTCCAATTTCTGGGCCTACAGCCATAGGTTAGGAAAGCATATGGCCTACCTTCAGAGTCATCACAGGCAACAGTTTTATCACAAGCCCTTCCACTGCAAAATATGCATCTCCATTGTCCTAACCTCTAATATCTGTTTTATCACCATCCAATCTTAAGTCAATGTTACCTTTTTTTTTTTTTTTTTTTAAGTAGTGACCCAACTTCTAATATTCAATTGGTTTGGTAACAATGACCACTATAACAAAAATATTTTCATTGATAATAGATGTTCACTTCTCACTCAAATATTTCAATTATTTTTAGATGATAAATCTGTGTCCTAGTCTCATCAGTCAAGTGGTTCTACTAGCAGAAAGGAAAGATAATATGGAGATGCTCAATTAGCTCCTTAGAATCAAGGCCTAGGTGTGGGGTACACCATTTGCTCTCATATTTCAGTGGACAGAATGAATCATATGGCTACATCTGGACAAACAGTACACATGAATTATAGTCCCTGGGTGGGCTATCCTTTGAAAGGAGGAGCATGAATTTTTGGTAATTAGCTGGATTTCTCTTTCACAGATAATTAATTAATAGCATTAATCTTATTATAGAATAATTGAACATGATAAAAGAACAGGAAGTAAGATATTAAAGCATAGTTCAATGTTCTAATGGTATGAGTATAATTCACAGTTCTAATACAGGACCCAAACTAAAATATTTCTAATTTCCCTATGAAAGTCTAAATTAATGTCACTTTTAAAGTGAGGGTAGGTTGCTTCTGGCTCAGATTAATGTTCAGATTTCATTTGAGCTAGGCATATCAACATAGTAGGCAAGATAGCAGATTTTTCTTTTCATTTAAGTAATATTTGATTAAGTTGCCTGCTACTATGTACCAGGCACTATTCTAGGCACTTAAGACTCATCAGTGAACAAGACAAAGATCTCTGCCTTTGTGAAGCTTATACCCAGAAAGATGTTCAATATCATACAAACAGAATGAATTCTATAAACACAGGTTAGTTTCTGAGAAAGTATGTTTTTACAGCTCACATCAGCCAGGCTAGATTCTTATTCACATTCTGCCCATTAGGAGAATTGTACCCTTGGCCAAGACATGCAGCCTCCCCCAAACTCACTTGCATCTCTTAAACTGAAACAGTAAATTTTTCTTCCTTACTTTACCCAGTTGTTTCAAGGGTCAAAAGTGACATTACGTGAGAAAGTCATTAGACATTCAGGTGTGTCAAAAACCAGTTACGAATAACCTTGGGCCATCCAGATTGGAGAAATGGAAAGATTCCTGATTCAAGGCAATGATTATAAAACTGTCTAGGTTTAAAAATCTTTCCCTAAGTAAAATTCCTGGCATAATATTCATTTGACTTTCTCACAGTCATTCCATTAGGATTCCTGTCAGCAAAACAAACAAACAAACAAACAAACGATTCCTGTCAGCACCCACTTCAACATATATTAGCATCTGGTTACTTCTTATCACTTTCATCACCAAAATCCTGGTTTAAGTAATCATTATTTCCCACCAGGTTAATTTTGCTGACCTCCCAACTAGTCTTCCTGCTTTAACTCATAGTCACTGTCCTCAGAACAGCCATGGTGATCTCATTCACTGTTTGTGAGAGTCCATCATGAATTTTCTCCAAAGGGGCATATATTCCTCAGAAGTGGTGCATAAATAACATATTCTCTGTATCCTTCCACATTCTCAAAACTCCATTGGCTATATCTTCAAAATCAATGCAGAATCCTACCATTTTTACCCACCTCTATTGCTATCATCCAGGCCCAGAACCCTCTCATCTCTCCCACAAATTATTATAATGGCCCCCATATAGGTATCTTGCTTTCATCTTTCTCTATAATCTATTTCCCACATATTAAGGAGTTAGAGCGTGGGAATCCTTCAATAATTCCAGTTCATTCCAAATAAACTAAGGTCCTACGCATGTCCTTTAAGGAAGCTGTGATCTTGCCCCTGGCTCCCTCTCCAGCCTTCTCTTATTCAGTCTTTCCCTTTGCTCACTCTATTTCAATTTGGACTCTTGGTTGGTTTTTTTTTTGTTTTGTTTTTGTTTTTTGTTTTTTTCTAGAACACAAGCTCAGATGTGTCTTCCCTGTTGCTCCCTTCTGAAATCTTGGCTCCCAGATATTGCCAGGGCTTTCTTTCTCACTCTGCCCAGAGAAAGAGAGAGGCCTTCCCTAGCCAAACCCATACGAAAGAACAATTATTTGAAACTATCATTCACTATCTCCTTATCCTGGTTTCTATCATTCATAGTACTGATCCCTATTATACATGTCTTGTATTTGTTTATTGTCTATTTCCATGTGCCATCAACAACATAAACTTAAAAGAACAAATATTTTGTCAATTTTTTTCAGTGATTAGAATACTGCTCAACATATAGTAAGTTAAATGCTTTAGTAAATTTAGTAATTTAAATAATTTTTAAATAACTAAATGATCTTTGAGTATCAATTTTTATTCATATTGTTCCACTTAATAAAGCATGTATTCTAAATTATAACAGAATGATGCTTCTCCCAGGAATTCAGTAAAGCTATTTTTATCTTAAATTAATAAAATGTAGCTTATACTTTATTTTTCCTGAATCAACCTTAATATAAAGAAAGTTTCTCATAATCTTGGTAGCTAAGGTGTATTACTATTAGAATAAGACTATCTTAATGTGTGACCATTACAAAATGACTTTTCAGTCACATCCAAATGTACAGGACATCTTGATTTACATTATTAGGTTTTTCATCTAGACTACAAGGCCATGAATGCAGATAGAACTGTACATGTGTGCCTACAATTCTTATATCTGTAAATGACAGACATTTATATATTTATATACCTTTCTGTCTCCCTCTTCTTAGGTTTCTATTTCTACCCTGGTATTGTGGGGAAGAAGAAAACATACTTCTCTGTTAAAATACAGATCTTAAAAACTTTAAAATCACAGTGCAAATTCTATATACTCCAGGAAAGGTAGAGTTTCATTAACATATACTTTTCAAAGGTAAGTTTTCCTCTCAAAATTTGGTAATTAATTGTTATTGCTTCCTTATAAGTGTTATGTAATTACTGAAAATTCTTCACTGGACTTTGCCTAATCTCCTTATTTCTGTAATAAAATTTGCTATTGAAATTCTTGAGGTTTTGCTACTAGTTACCAAATAGAGTTTGATTCCTTTTTAAGAATCCAAGATTAATGAGCAAATGAAACCGGTCTTGAGATAATTGCTACCCTCTTCCAAAACAGAAAAGTGTAAGAATGCATAACAGATTAGCTCCGAAAATATACTCTCCATGTCAGAAACCTGGGCTTTGCATGTTAAACACACACACACACACGCACACACACACAAACCCAAAAAACCTGACATTGATAGATCCTCAGAAGACACTGCTTCAACAACACTGGACTTCTGGTTCTGGGAGTCACATTGGCTCAAGTGTTATGAGACCATTAAAAGCACTATTTAAGGAATGAAATAACTCATAGGTTCTAGATTATAGATAGCTGTCCTCTGGAACATTATTTTAAAATTTAGAAAAGTTGAGAAATATTTTATTCCCCAATAAAAACTAAACAAAACAAAATCTTATGAGAAAATGGGATGGAAAAAAACCCTTTTTATTTGTCTAAGTAATTTGATTACTTTGGAACTCATGCTGTGAAAAAAAGTAATAAAACCATTAAAGGTACAGCTGTTCTGGCCATACACTTCTAAGATTAGATTCCTACAAGCTGAATCAGAAAAAAAAAATCTCTTGACCAAGTATCCAGCTTCCTTCCACCTCCTTAGTTTACCTATTATTTCAACCCTTCATTTTCCCTCCCATCCCATTTAAAATCACTCCTACCTGATTTTGTAGCATAACAAATTGAAAATGCATCTATTTTTTTTTCTAGTCTCAACTCCTCCTGATATCATTTCTTCCCAACATCAGTAAATTTAGCTATCTAAAATATTTTTTTCCCATGATGGCTTCTTCCACATTGACTCTTGTCTCTTTCACTGGTCTATATACATTCAGCTGATTGCAATATCCTCTGTGATTTCAAAGGCAGAGGTTATAAGAAAGCCACATCAAAGGAACTTTAACATAATTGAAAACATTTCCCTTTTAATGTATCTAATTCATCCATGTATCCATTTAATAAATGAGCTTCCTATGTATTAGGTTCTTATTTGGCACTGTGAGGCATATAAATGCATGGAAGAAATGATCTTTCCACATCAGAGTATATGTGGGGAAGAAAATGCTCAGAATGTACCTAAAAGACTGTATCAGATAAGTGTTATAAAGTGGGACAAGCTAATTCTTAAAAGATACAAAGAGCAATTACCTCCAACTGGGAGGACTATGGACTATCCAACGAAGAGGCAAACTTTCAGCTCAGTCTTTAAAGGAGGCCTAGACTTTTAACAGAGGACATCATAATAGCCGTGGGATAGGTGTGAACCAGAAAGCAGAGGTGAGAAACCTCCAGTTCAAGCGCCCAAAGAAGGATGACTAATTCACAATGATCTAGGCCTATGTTATGATCTTAGTGATCAAATAAGAAGGTTGGATGAGAGTGAAGCAAATGGCAAAACCCCAGGCAAACAGTTGGGATCTGGCATAGGCTAGTGTGTTCAAACATTTTTGTTCACAAACTCCAAAAGAATTTTGAAAGCTAGATACCCTCTCACATAGTTTAAGATTAACATCTAAATAAAACAGTTGTTATAAGTTTAAGTATTTGTAAAGGGTACAATTTCTGGATAAGATATTGACTTTTAAAATAATGTTGTCCCATCACTCTTTTAAATATATCTCATAGAACCAGAGTGGTACTTTGACAGATACAACTATCATCTATTTAAATAAACATGGATAATCTCCACTTTAAATTTTACATTGTTAATATTTTGTCTTGAATTTATATTGATTCCATCTCCATGACATAATTTTACCTCATGTATTTGTATGCTTGAAAGTCTTTTATTGCTATAACACCTCTCCGACAAAAAAAAAAAATTGTGTATGTATAAAAGAAAGCAATGGTAGTTATTTTTCTTATCCTTAAAGTCTCTAGGGCTAACATTAAGTGTTCTGTATTGAATTATTAACATTAGTGGTAGTGCAGAATTTGTCAATATAGCCTACCCAGATTTCAAATTTTGGTAATTATTAAACATAAAAGTAAATTTTTCTGGAAATTACTCTCACAATGTGATGAATGAGGCAGATTTTTTCAATTGGTTCATTATTAATAAGTATATATCATTTTGACTAGGATGAAATATGGCTCACCATCAAGTCTTCCATTTTTCACTTTTATAAACGTAGCATAGGAAAAGTCGCTCATAAAATAAGGAGATGGAAATGGGAACGTTGTTTTCATAGAAATTTCCCAAAATTGTTTGAACTTTGTCAGCACTATCATGCCAAAATTCACATGGTGATCTATCATCAAAAATAATTTTTAATGATCTACCAGTTGACAACAAGATTAGGTCTTCCTTCAGTTTTGTTGAAAAACAGGAAACCACCTGCCTTGAAAAAAGGATGGGGGAGATCTAATCATGCAAAGAAGCCCTGTGACAGACTACAAAGTTAAAGAGCAGCTGCCAAACGACACATTCATACCTGCGTATTCAAACTGGAAAGAACATTTCCCTGCCCCTTTCACTCACACAAATGTAAAATCATGTCAGCTGCAGCAAGAGTCACACCAGAAGCAATACAAGCACATATGAATGTAAGTGACAACAATATTAAATTAACACTTAAATTAGTGGACATTAAATAGAATTTGAGCCCTCTTTATCATTGTATGTAAGATAAAACCACTGTTACAGTGGAAGAAAAAGAAATTGACCCTTCTTTATGAAAGCTTTTAGGAAAGAATGTATTTTTATAACATTTTTCTAATTTCAGTTATCTTTAATCTAGGTCCTTTCTTTCCAGACAAACATAAATCACACAATTACTTTCCTTCTTTTTTTTTTTCTTGATAGAAAAGGTGGTTTGCAATGTGCAAACAAGATTCCTTTGTGAAATTCATTCTATCCTCCAGAATTACCAAGAGAATTGAAAGTAAAAGCAAACCAAAAGTCACATAGCTGACTTGAGCCAAACTAATTCTGAGATGTGCTCCACAAACTTGGAGCCGACAGTTTTTGAGTGAACCGTATTTGAAAGTTGGCAAAATAACTTCGTTCCTCTTCCAAACAGAACAATGCAATTTGACTTGGACCAGTAGTCTCACACTCTTATTTATTTATTTATTTATTTATTTATTTATTTATTTATTTTTACAAATTCAGATTAGTTTCCCATCACCTCACTCTCCGAATTACTCATCTTTTAAGAATTAAAATGCAGCATCTTTATTTAAACACTTTTCACAATATTTTAAAAGATAAGACATAGACTCCCCAGAAAAAGTAAAATTAAGCAATATAGAGAAATTCTAATTCCAAAAAGTATAACAACATAGTTAAAGAGAAATAAAATTTTGGTGAGGAAATGTGGCCGCATGCAAACTGATTTACATGTTTTTCTCTGCCAACGTGTTAAACTGTCCAAATAAAGGCCCTCTCTAGTTCCTACCAACTAAGTGCTCCTGAATCTATCAACCTTATCAACTTTATTGAATTCTCTTTGTGGAAAACTAGCAGGATTTCCATTTTAGACTCTTCTAGATCTCTTAGTAGATTTCAATACCTGGGATTAAGGAAATGACAGATAAAAAAACTGAGAATCCACTTATTACTAATCAGTGCTTATAAATTTTTTATTTTAGAACATTGAAACTTGTTATCTGAACCAAAAAAGAAATGCATAATTGATAATTTGGGACAGTAAGAGTAGCATGCTTCTTACATTATTTTTTGTACTTCTCTGTTATTCTTCAGTTTCTCAAAGGAAATAGAAAGGAAGGGACTAAAAGAAAGTAATACATTGCCCTCCCAATATTTGCATATATCTAATACAACACACACACACACACACACACACACTTTTTGGTCATTAAAAATAATCCAAAAAAATTAAAAAATAAAAAAATAAAAATAATCCAAGAAGAGAAATGTTTACTCATAGAATGAGAGAAAGTAGATTTAATTTGATAAATTTTAAAATACTTCACCATAAACCATATCAGATTTGCATCTGTCTATGAATTCATTTGGTAATATTCTAATTGTGGCATAGATTGAAGTCATAGTATCAGACAGACTCAAAATTGTTGCTCTGAGTTATACATAAGAAAGATGTTAAATAGATCAATATATGGGGTGCTGAGAGAGATATTGGAATAATACATCTCTAGAGAATTCCCCTTTAATTAATCAGTCTCTTTACAAAGGTAATTCAAAGGAAAAAATATCCACATGCCCAACCATTATTCATTTGACTTGTGGAAAATGAAGAAAAATAAATTTGCCTACATTTATTTTTAGATTACATTCAAGTTAGAAAATATTCAGTAGTCTCAAAGTAATCGGAGAAATGTAAAACAAATGATTTATTACAAAATTTATATCACATATAGAGATATCTGATATAAAAATGCTAAACAAATGTATGAATTAGAATAGAACAGAGTGGCACAAATGTAAGTTTTGTGGCTGATTCCAGCATAACTTCCAACAGATAACCCATTTACATTTTCAAAATTCACATGCTTCCTTCTCTTTAAAAATACCTATCTTAACAAAATAAACAATTCTAATTTGTCTTAAAAAAAAAAGAAGAGAATAAATATCTCACACCACGAAAGAGAATGTTAGGGTCTTTCAATGATTACCCTACTTCAAAAGCCTTGCAAAAAGATATGGTTTTAATTAAGCAAAATAACTCTATATATCGACTGGTTCCACTGTCTTTTGGAAGTTTCCAGGGTTTTCTGTAATAATGTTCTGAGGAAAAAAAAAAATCTGTCTCAATCTCCATGAAAATACATTCAGTCCTGTGTATCTTGCTTAGTGCTCTCAAAATATTCAGACTTGGTGACCTTCCAAATATTTTTTAAAACCCTACCACTCCGCAACACTGATGGATTTAAACACAACGGGCTAAAAGCAAAAAGAAAGGTGTAATGATTGAACATTGTGCAGTCTTAAAGGCAATCTGAATGAAAGCCTTAAATAACCAATATAAAATAAGTTAACCCCTCCACATTATTACCAACAGTAAGGATTAATTTATTTTAATCATATTCATTTTTGTTGTTCGGAGTTTCTCATCAGTCATAAGATTACAGCAGAGGGGAAAAAGAACTCCAATCATGCTTTACCACAGAGTTATAATTCATGTCTTCAATAATACAAATCATGTGAATAAAACACATGCACTAATTGAAAAATAGCTAGGACAATACCATTAAATTTTTATGTGGAGTAATTTCTAGCTGATAACACACACTTCATGTCTAACTCCAGACTCCCACCAAACCAGAGAGATGTCCCAGCAGGGGATGCTTGCTTAACAGAGAAAAAAAATACTTTAATGACAGCACATAATGCATACCCTATGCACAACCCACAGGGAAGTCTGATTTCTTTTAACCCCTTTAGATAACATTCACAGTCAATGGATTAGTTGTTCTTGTATGCTTCTGAATTCCAAGAATTTTCTTTGTATTTTCTATCCCCTTAGTGAATTCAAATTACAAGTTTTTATGTATATGCATATGTATTTCTACATAAATAGATACATAGTGTTATGTGATTATATATTATATATAAATAAACAACTACGTGTGTGTGTGTGTGTGTGTGTATAGTTTAACTGGCTTATTTTTTGCTAAAATAAAAATATGACCACCTGATTTCTCTATTCTAGTTATCAAAGTGAATTTGGTTAGCACATGTTCCCATTTACTACTCAAATCTAAAACCCAGGGTGTAGTTAGGGGTGGAAAGAAATACCCTGGCTATATACACTAAAGTTTATGTGTTGGTTAAGAATATATTCCAAATCCAGATTGGCAAAGGTAGTTACACTGCAAGGGCTGATTTAAGATACCAGGATTCTACGATATGTTGTCTTTTGAACTAGAATGACACTCCTCACCCGCCACTGGGGCCATGTCAACTCTAATCTGGAACAACTTCCTGAGCTGGAAGGTAGCTGACTTGGAGATGTGGATATCCTTTGTTATTACAAAGCAAGACTATTTATCTTCAGGGAGAACTGGCAAGGAGGAGAGCTTTGTGTTTTAGTCCACCTTTGACATTCACACTACACTTTTTATCTTGGTATTTAAGCACTTGTAAAAATACATCATTGACACACCCCTGGTGTGAGGCAAACAGTAGAGTCATTTGGTAGCCCTGTGAAAATGAGTTACGAGAAAACTGGCAGATACTTATCCTTTATATTTATCTTTTAAGGACTTTAGGTGCTGTCTTGTTCATTCTCATAGCATTTGCCACAATAGGGAACCAACCTTGTGTTGGGTATGTGTTTCGCAGAAGAACCCGCTCAATGACTCTGTTCGAACCAGCAAAGTCATACCACATTATTAACAGCTTCTCCTGCTCTTACTATTATGTACATTGAGTTAAACAGACATCAGACCTTCAAATTTTTAAATTACATTCTCAATCCATGTTTGGTTGCTAAGACCTTTGAATTTATCAAGGGTGTCTATAGGGCATATCTCTCAGGGACATTTTAACCTGTGATCCTGGCTGATGTCGAAGGATGACCAGGCAAAGTCGTGCCCCTGTGGACAAGTGCCACATTGAGGTGACCTCTGTTCACTGTGACTCCTGTTACCAAAAGCTACCAAATGCTTCTTAAAGTTTATGTGTTCTGAGAATATCCCCTCTATTCTCTCATATATCATTCTTCAAAGTAAAAAAGGGAGGGGGGATCAAATGAGTTGTTCCATGAAGAAAATACAGCCGAGCACACGTTCTACTCTAGGAGAGATTGTTTTGAAGAATTGAAACAGAATCCAACTAACTCCTGATGAGGAATTAAACGTACCTCCAAGCAGTGCAGTCCTTTCTGAGTTCAACTTGTTCTCAAGAAGTCCAGCCTTCTTCTAAAACAGGCTTTTATTTCCATTGTTCATTTTAACTCAGTTATCTCCCTGCCTCCCTCCTTTCTTCCACAATTCTTCCAGATTAAGAAAATAAACCTTTTCTTTCTTTTTCTTTCTTTCTTTTTCTTTCTTTCTTTCTTTCTTTCTTTCTTTCTTTCTTTCTTTCTTTCTTTTTTCTTTCTTTCTTTTTTCTTTCTTTCTTTCTTTCTTTTCCTTCTGCCTCTCATCCTTCTCTTCTTCTTCCCATGGCATAAATAGACGTCATTTTAAATTCCAAGGATAGAAAGATTTGTAAGACAGGATTTCCATTTTCTTTCCCTGACTGGTGTCAGATGACTCCTTGATATTTCCATAGACGTCCACAGCCATAGACTCTAAGGCTAACCTAAGGCATGAGATCTTGCTGTATGTGACATAACATAATCTTCATGCCTTTGTTGAGCACTTACTTAGTGCCTAGCTCTACACTATACCCTGAGAACATTGAAATTAATACAATATTTTTCTACAATATTTTTCCCCTCAAGGAATTCATAGTATAGTGGGAGAGGCAGGCATGTAATTAAAATAAACACAGTAAGCGCTGTAGAAAATTGTACAGAAATCTGTCGGAAATAAATAGGGATCATGCACGGATTTTTGGAGATGACTACTTGATCTACATCTTAAATAATGGTTAACGGTTAACCTGAGAAGGATGAGGTGAGTGAGGGGGAGCATATGAGCATTACCCACAAAGGAGAGAGCATGAGCAAAAGCACTGTGGAAGGAACAAAATAACACCGTAGAAGCAAGGCAGTTATAAGCAGTTTGCGGTTATTAACCCAGGTCATAAATTGGTAATGCTGGGCAAACGTTTGCCCTGAAGACTTCTCTGTCTAACACAAATAAATTTGAGTGCTTTTGGGGGGGGTGGAGTCAAGGTATACTTCAGCTTGTCACAGTCTCCGAAACTCCCTACTTCTTCTACCCAGTACACTTCACTGCTTTCAGTTAACTATCTAGGCTCTGAAAGCACGTTTGCTAGCCCCAAATTTTAAAGCAGAAAATGGACAGAGATGAGGAGAGGAAGCTGGAATAATTAGCAAGAGCCCGATTATGGAGGGTCTAGACACATCGAGAGAGTGGCTGGATTTTATCTTGTAGGCCTGGCAGAGCCACCTTTAGGAAGGAAGGTGAGACGGACAGATGACACAGGACACTTTGTCAGTTGTTACCACAGGCCCACGGAAAGCAGAGGGATTCGGCTCTACTTACTTTGCCTAGACCAGAGGAGAAACACGTGACTGAGGCCTGCACTGAGCCAAGGAAAGAAGAGGCAGAGATGAGTGTAGATATTCAAAGGATGCTTTGGGAGGGTTAAATTTGGCAGAACTCAGATGACGAGGAAGAGAGCCAGTGGGAAGAGAGAATGGCAAAACATCTAGAAGTAGGGTGACCATGCACAGGTTCGTGAAGAAGAATGCAGACGCTTGTAGAGGACAGTTAAGGGAGCACAGGGCAAAGGGTGAAGGCTTCAGGGGTAGAAGGGAGGAAACATGTTTACAGGCATTGCTGCGTTGTGACTTATCAAATCTAGTTTCCTCCACAAGCTGCACACTGACTTCTAGGTCCCTGTTTTCATCTCTTTTTTCACCATTTGTTACATATGAACCTTGCATTTAACTTTGTCATGTCACACTGGCAGCTATACCCTGACTAACATACATACCTATTTCAAATTAGCAGATTCACTTACGGGGCAACCTCTTCTTCAAAGTATAACCAAACAGCACCTCAGAGACCCTCACTAGATAAACTGAATATAGCTTGACATTTGAATGACTACTGTAAGAGCTTGCACGAAAGACTTCCACGACTGTCATATATAATGTAGACAGTCGAGGACAACACAGACCTAGGGCAATATCACACAGTGACGGAGCTCTCATTTCACTTAATAATGATAATGAATTGCCAAACCTGATTAATATTACCGCTCTATTCAAGAACCTGTGTTAGGGCGGTAGAACAGAAAGTCGAATAGTTTCTCTTTTATATTCAGATTTCAATCCTGGCCCCCCATAAAATTAAAAGGGAGGTATTCACAAGTTCATGTTGAATCTAGCTCCATTTAACCATTACAAAGTTCATGAAGAGTACAGGAAGTGAACTACTTACTGCTTACATTGAAAGGAACGTTTGGTGTACTCAGCTCCCTCCCAGATAGATGTCTAAGCTGCAGAGAAAAGGAAATAAAGCAGATATTTCTAATACTAATTAGCTTGTGCTGTATAAACACTTTATACTAAGAAGGGATTTTATCATTTGAATGTAGGGACATTTCAGATCCATGGTCCTTCTTAAAGGGGTAACATTTGTCCAATACCATTGTTTTTATTTGTCCTTTCTGTCATTTCTACAGTGCTGGGCTTCATGAATCTTGATTTATGAACCACTCTCGGTGAGTAGCCAAGTTATTTACACAACATTTGTAAAGTTAGATGAAACTGTCATTCATATCCATTTCTTCAAAAGATGGTGATCCCTAGGAATTCCAGCTAATGACTTAGAAAGTGGAGGTTCCTTTTTCATTTTGTTAAAAGAGGCTTATCTTCCACTGAAAAGTAGAATGTTGATCAGTGCAGTGTATAAAATACCAAATTATGTAGAATCAGATTATTCAGAAGGAGACAAGAGAGATGTTTCAGGGCAGGAGAAATAAGCAGCTTTCTTCCTTTCACAGAAAGTTCTAGTAACGTTATGATAAATTCACATTATTTATAAACTGTTGATACAGCTTCATGTTTCTGTCAAAGTGTTAGACATCTCCTGAGATAGATAGTTGTTCAAGCTTATGTAACACTAATTTCAACTACTGTCCTTATCTAAATCTAGGCCAATGTCTCCATAAACTTGATCCTAAAATCTGTGAACTCTGGGCAGCCTTTGTCTAGTTACATGACTCTCAGTTTCCAGGTCAAGTCAGAAAAGCTAACATGAACAAGCCTCTCTGTGCTTCCTTCATTTCTGGCAAGAACTTAGGAGGAAAAAAAACGAACAGGGTAAGATTAGAGTCCCTTTGAACCCCGAGTGATCCAGGACTCGGGTTGAGTGAAAGTGGCTTTGGGTGATGATGTCATTTACACATCAATGTCTGTCTCTCCTGTTATCATTGTTCCACAGGGACTGTTTCTGTTAGAACTTCAAAAAGTCCTTTATGGCTTAAAAGTGCGTGTGAGCTATCAACAGCCAGTTTCCTTATTTGTCCTTTTCTCCCTTGGCTCTTTCTTCTTTTCTTCACTAGTACATTAACACAGACTTGAACTTGCTGGCTAGTTTTGTTTTAATAATGCTAGCACACTCTGCTGTACGCTGGTAACATCACAACATGCTCAGTACTCACTTTGACGCTGTTCTGTGTCTCAACATAGCCGTCTGGCCCAGCTAACTAATTTGGCGCTGAGGATGAACATATCCTTTAGGCTGGGCAGCATTTCAGTCATCTTTTTGGTTGTTGTTCTGGACAAATGATCATAAAACAAAACTTTTATAACTTTTTCAGCATGACTTTTTTTTTTTGTACAATTTTCCCAACATGATTCATTAGCTTCAGATATATAAATGAGCAAGTCTCTTTAGTCTTTTTAACCACCCTATTTATTTTGTCTTCTCAGTGAGATATAGCAGTAACCAACTGACCTTGAATTTCAAATGTCTGTCCTCTTATTCTTTTTACTCCCCACCCCATCTACCCCATTTAAGCATTCATTCGTGACTTTGAAGAATGCCACAGCATTGTTTTAGTGCTTTAAAACAAGATTCTCCCTTAATAACATCAAGAAAGGAAAACTGAATGTTTTCAAGGCACAAAAAGTAATGTTGTTGAAGCTTAACCTGATAGAGCATAATGAGAAGGGTAGTCTGACCTATCAACAGATCTTTCCTGCAAACAAACAAACAAAAAAACAAACAAACAAAAAGATGAGCATTACTTAATGCTCACTGGATTTTTCACATATATTATGAAGGGATAGTGCAAAATAACTAAAATAAGAATGCACGTCTTTCATTGAAAGCATCATTAATACATAGATTGAAAAATGAAGTCATACGGAGCTACTGAACTGCACGTCAGTCTTCCTCCCTTGTTAGTTCCATCCACTGCGAGAAGGAAAGTAAGAATAGGTTAGGTGAGATGCTATGAGAGATGTTAGGTCAGTGGGGCCATCATTCTGCATTTCTGAAGCACATTTCCTAGGCCCAGCAGCACTAGAGTCTCCTTATAATAGGGTTCAAGATCTATGCTTAAAGATATTGTAACAGGACAGATTATGGTGTAAATCCCTCTGGAATGAGGTAAGAACAAAAGCATGTATGTGTTTTATGTAGATTATGTTTAAAGAATGGGTATCAATGAAAAAATCTCAAACGACTTGTTTTGAAAGATGTAAATCATATAACAAAATACAACATATCAAAAATCATAAATGGTGGCATAACGTGTTGCTGAGCCAGCTAATGAGTTCCTCTGTTACGCATCTAGATGCACCAGGTGGCACCAGTACCAATAGGAGACAAAGATGTTTCATTTCCTCCTCCTGGAAAATTATTACAACCATCTGCTAAGCTTTTTCATTTCCAGTAAACATGATTTCTAGTTTCTTACTTGCCTTGTTAGCAAAACACACATGGCATTAAAGAATCCCTTTGGTTTGGGGAGCGCCAAGAAGGAGTATGGCCCAATTTTGTCATTTACCAGTACAACCTCGAAATTTCAGCAAAAATACAGGTAAAATTAGGGCTGCTAAAAGGGTGGGTGTCCAGTAGCATATAACCAGAAGAGGCAAGTAAGAGAGCCCGCGAGAGTCTGACCTACCTGGAGCTACCCGTGACAGTGTACATCCAGAGGCCCAGCATGACTGCCACCAAATCTAACCCCTCCCTCTGCAATCCGAAACAGCCCTCACACCACTTTACGCTATGAGGACTCGGAGCAGCCTTTGTTTCTTCCCACTTTGGTGACATTTCAAATGGTTTCCATGTTAATAAAGAGCGTTTTTCAATTGTTCCGCAAACTTAGAGCTTTTAATTAAAGCATTGAATCAAATTAAACAACTGAAATATGATCTGCATGGTAGCTGGGACTATATCAGACTTGAGACAGTCAGCTTGCAGTTTACCTCCCCACCAAATAATTACAAACCTCCTAGCTGACATGATTTACTGCCCCTCTATAAACCTGAGCTCAAACATGCACATTCCTCAAAGAATCAAGATGATAGTAAAGCGGTTCAGAAAGAACGCCACCTACAAAAACAAGGGGATGATGGGGGAATAAGTGAGAAAGAAAGTTTCAGAGGAAAATAGATATTTCTTAAATCTACAACGGCCCTTTACATTAACAAAGTACATTTTGATAAGAATCTTGGCCTCTGGCAAATTGAACCATGAAAAATCAGCTCCCTGAGTGTTCCTGTCAGAGGCCAGTGATGGAGGGATCCCTGTAAATTCTTAATCTGCTTTTTTTTCAGGGCAGGACAATATAGCTGCGCTGAAAGGAAGGTCGAGCTGCTGAACCTCCACAGTAGGTAACCCAGAAAGCAATCAAGCTGAGCTGGCAGGGAGTGGATTCCAACTGCACTCTGTAGTGAGGCCTTTTCTCTCCCTCTGCAGGTACCATACAGAAGGGAAGATTCCTAGGACTTGTGGCTTAATTTCTCTGGCTACCGCACTAATCGCACGCATCCCATAATTACTGTCTTTCTTTCTTCCTCCAGACTGTCATTCTTCTGTCTCTTAGCTCCATCCCACAAGCAGACAGTGTCTATACAAAGGCTGAGCTAGTTAGCCAGCCACCTGAGGGAACGCAGCGCCTCCACCGCGCTCCCCCGTGCCTTTTTTTTCTCTTTTTTCCCCTTCACTTGTCACCCCTCCCAGCCTCCCTACTAAAGAATATTTAATTTGCATTCTTTCCCAGCTAAAGCAGAGTTAAAGGGAATTGCTTCATTAAATAAGATGCCTGTGCAGAAAAGCCTCAGCAATCTGTGAGTCAAGTCTGGATTCCTATAGAAATAACCCCAGATATCCCAGGTACAGCCAGAAGACCACAAAGAGAGTCCCTAAGCTGCCCCCAGTGGGGTCAGAACTGGCATGGCCATATCTTTAGTTTCCTAACAAGTGTGACCTGTAACTTTTACCCTGGACTGGGCACTGGAAGGCTTTTCATGTTGATTTATGGCTTTTCGGTTGTCAGGATTGAAGTTGTTGAGAAATTTCTAGTCAAGCCACTGTGGAAGTTATGACAATATGGGTGTAGGACTATACTACTGAACAGGAGTGGGGCTTGTGTGTTGCCCACCAAGCCTAGTCTGCCTTCTAGTGGGTCCTTCTCAATCTGTGTAAGTACACGAAGAGGCTAACAAAAGCATATTCTAAAGGCTCTGGCGTGGGGAGCCATGTTCCTCTCTCGGTGTCGTTGCTGTGTGTCTTCCTAGGAGCCTGGGGTAGGCATGCTAACCACTTACGTAAAAGATTGATTGGTTTCCAGTCCTGGAGCATCTGGAGGCATTGTGGAGACAGTTTATGGTAGCCCTGGAGGTGCAAAGCACCTCGTACCATGCTGAGGTGACCCCATCGGTAAAGTGTTAATTGGCTCTGAAGGGAGCCTCATCTGGTCAATCCAGATGGAGATGCAGATTTATCTCCTTAGATTGAAAACACCACAAAAATGCCAAGCCACCTTCTGAGAAGAATGGAATTGATGCTAGGCAATAACAGATTGTCGATATAATGAAAGGTTAAAGAGCAATCAAATGACTTGTACTTCCCCCATTTTCTATAATGAACAAAGCTGGAGTGTTCACAGAGCATAAAAGCAATTTAACTTATCTGTTTTGTTTAATCTTGAAAAATATTTTAAATGCCAATGTCAATCAATTTGTGGGTTGTGGCCAAAATAATAAAGTATACTCAATAATTACAAATAAATTAGAAGGAAAAATGATGTATACAGACGTGGTTTAATTTACACTAGACACTGCCTACATACTTCAAGTCAATAACTTAGAGCTCTCTTAGAATAGTATATGGCTCAGGAAGACTTATTAAAGTACATGAACTCTGGTTTCCCCTAAAACTTAGCCTAAGGACAAAGGACAAATTGTTTCTTAATTCTAAATACTATTATATTCTTGTTAAATATCTAGCTCCTCAGGTATAGGAAATGTTATCGAAAGACGCTGCAACCTCATGAATGTAACATGAGTGCAACAAAGCTGAATATGTGGTACTTGCTCAGTATATGGAAGCCATCATCCTTATGCTTAAAAAGAAATTAGAAAAATCAGTGAAGATTTTAGAAGATTAAAAATAAATAAATACTCTTCCGTGGAGAGCACATATCTTCAGCTAATGAATCTCATTATGGTCAGAAGATAATGATGATTCATAACTATTGCTTATCCCTCATCAGTCACTGTATCAAGTATTTTCTGTAGGTTTATGAAATCTCTGGTCTCACAATCACCCCTCACAGTAGCTCTTATAACCCAATGCAACTATCTAAATCTCTAAAATCTTTAAAAGGAGAGAAAATATAATGAAATGCTAGACAATC
This sequence comes from Canis aureus, assembly GCF_053574225.1. Taxonomy (NCBI): domain Eukaryota; kingdom Metazoa; phylum Chordata; class Mammalia; order Carnivora; family Canidae; genus Canis; species Canis aureus. The sequence continues at coordinate 65,831,438 of NC_135611.1, read as the reverse complement.
TTTCAACAATTTATCTGTTACTATGGATTACAAAGTAACCTTATTTGTGACTCTTTGCTTGCACAAATACTTGCCTGTTTCTAATATTTTAACACCAGACTGAGCATGTGGGAAAAGAGCCACAAGTTTAATCTTTGCTTAGGTGACTTGTGAACAATACTTACAATAGAACAAGCTATACTCTGCTTTGGAGACAGATGGGATCAGCGACCACAGAGAGAATAGAGACAAGTTCGGACACAAAACCTTAACTATCCCTTTGACCCCTTTGATGTTCTCTGCACTCCTGCCTGGATTGACACAGTGAAAGAGCTGGGACAATCATGTCTATTACTGCTGCTTCAATATGCTTAAGGCAAGCTGGCAAGGAAATTTTCCTTGACTATCCTATTTAATAAAAATTGTTAGGGAAAGTAGCTTGAAAAGGTACTGGGAAAACTCGTTCGGTATGCTAGGCTCATCGCAGAGACTTAATCATTTAGTGTTCTGGTTATTCCAGTGAAGAAAAATTAAATATATCTGTTTGACATATTTTATCATTGGACGGCCTCAGAAGCAGCATAACGACTAAGGAATGGGATCATCGGAGGCTGCACTTTCTCTTAGCCATTTTCCCCTCATCTTTGCAAATGAGAACTCATTTTAAGAAGCAGGTTTGTTAGGTTCCTCCACAATTGAAGCATTTCTTCATTCACCTAAGCGTTCCTGGAGAAATACGTGTTTATATCTATGTGAGTTTTCTACATAATTGAAGCTTACTCCTATTAAAAGTCAAACATTTTTAAGCCTATTTTCATCAACATTTTTCCAAAAACTTCATCTGAATAAAATTGAATCTCTTAAAATTAACTTCTTGAGTAAGAAAAGATAATGCTCATATATAATCAGTAATGTCCCTTGTAAAGTGTTTCTAAATTCAAACTGTGTAAGTCAGATCTTATTTTCCCCATGAAATAATAAGCAGTTTTACGTCCTTTACCAAAGGCCAGTTGTGGCTGATGCAAAATCATAAACATATTTCACCATCTCCAGTCAATTCATAATTTATTTTTTCCATATTATAAATAGGACCAAGATGGTCACACACAAATGCACACAAACACACACACACGTTTAGTGTGTTATAGAAACTTATAATAATGTGCTTTTATAATTAATATTCAACATTTAGTGTATTAAGTTCTTATTGTTTTGTATGTAAAAGAAAATGTGAGATGAAGTAACACCTTCACTCAGAAAAACCCTAGAGAGTTCAACAGCAATCATCGAGGAGGGTTTTACCAGGGACATGGGATTAGTTACTGCACTTTTTACAACAAGCTCTGGGATACCTATTGTATTGCCTTTTAAAATTCTCATCGCATATTTCCCTATGTCAAACATAGACATTAAAGACCAAAAAGAAAATCATTTTCTTCCACCTTTGAAGGTTTCTTTTTTCTTACACTGCAATTCCTCTTAATACAAACAGCTTTACCTTGTGCCTTCATGAAATTAGAACTACATTTAAAAAATCACATTTACATTCAATTTTATATCATTGATTACCCATTATTGAATTGCCTTTTATAGGCAACTCAGAAGCACATGAGCACAATTTAACCATAACTCCACAAAACCAAATATCTTTGCCTCTTAGTCAAACCCTTTGTACTGCTATTTTAAAGAACTCTTAAAGTTTGATTCTGGTGTATCATTCCAAGTACTGAATTATTATGTATGGTCTAACCAGATCAGCACCACTGGGTATCTCATGAGAAGCATTAAAGGCAAATAGGAGACATTTGGGGGTTTTGTTTGGCTTTTAACATCACTGTTCACATCTTTACAATAATCACATGCTTTGTGATTTTGATGGTATAATTTGGGAGATGATTCCTAACATAGGAAGCTAAGATAAATGCCTTAGATACATAAATACCTAAAAATTCTCATAGAGGATATCAAGGAACAAGAAGATAATAGACAAATTAACTTAAATCTAGTATTGCTAGGAATTCTTGACAAACCAAGTGCCCAGCTGCAGAGGCCAAACAAGTTAAGCATTCAGCCACCATAGATTGCCACAGATTGTCTCCAGAAAGAATCACAAAGGTCCATAATTCCTTACAGAGTCATGAAAGCATTGAAATAGAAGTACTAGTTTTATGTAGATATATACTGTTTTAATTCCAACACAAGATTCTAGACAATCATATGTTCAGTTAAAAAAAAATCTCTATATTTGAAGATGGTACAAAGATTTGGCAAACATCTCTCTAATTTTTGTCTTATTGGAGACATCACAGCATTCTTAAACAGAAAGAAAAAAAAAACAAGACAAGTCAGAGGGAGGAAGATTCAGAAGTACCAGAAAGAGAATAATCACAGTCAAAAAGTTTGAGACACTATGACAAAGATAAAAGGAATTGAGGATCAATGAATTTAAGAAAAGGTACGACAGAAAATTCCTGGCCTCCAGTTATGAAATACAGATGTTACACCTGAAATTCTCCTGCTAAAAATATGTAGAAATGTGAAAAACAGCAACATAAAAAGGATTATAAGTATTTTGCTAAGTTTCCAAGAAATAGGGGGAAAGTTTTAAGGAGAAAAAAAAGGGGGAACTGAAAATACAACAGTAATTAGCTAAAATCTGTGGTTTCTGTGAACACAAGATGGTGAACATAAGGTAAGAAAGTTAATTTGGGGCCTTTCTAACCCAAAGCCCTTGGTTTTGAAGGCTACATGAGAATAAGAAAAGAGGAGTGCCTTCGTGGCTCAGTTGGTTAAGTGTCGGCCTTCAGCTCAGGTCAGGATCCCAGGCACCTGAGTTGAGCCCCATATCCGGGTCCCTGCTCAGTGGAGAGTTTGCTTCTTCCTTTTTTTCTCCTTCTGCCTCTCCTCTTGCTTGTGTTCATGCTCCCTCTTTCTCATATAAATAAGTAAAATCTTAAAAAAAAAAAAAGAAAGAAAGAAAGAAAAGAGCATAGGAAAAGAGATGTTGCACCTCATGAGGAAGTGATTGGAAACGTAAAGGCAGGACCCTCAGGGGGACACATCCTTGGTATAAGGAGGGACAAGAGAAATTCTGCCCACTACCACAGAGAAGTATTGAGGGAATGTGTCTCTCAAGACTTTGGATGATCAAAAACAAAACTAAAAAGAAGCGAGGTGGGGGTGGTGGTGGGGGGAGACAGGCTCCTATGAAAATTCCACACTTTTGGCCCATGTTAATTTGAAGTTTAAAATTATAATCTCCTTATGATCTGGAAAGCCCCAAGTCAAGAAATAAATTTAAAAAATCATCTTAAGTTAAAACACTAGAAATAACAAGTATTGGCAAAGATACAGAAAAAAAGGAACCCTCATGCACCTCAGCTTGGTGGGAATACAAGATGGTGCAGCCACTATGGAAAACAGTATGGAGGTTCCTCAAAAATTCAAAATAGAAATACTATATGATCCAGTAAATGCACTACTTGGCATTTATGCAAAGAAAATGAAAACACTAAGTCAAAATGATGTATGCCCCCCTATGCTTACATGTTCATTGCAGCATTATTTACAATAGCCAAGATGGAAACAACCCAAATGTCCATCCATAGATGAATGGATGACGAAGATATTACATATATAGACAATGGAATATTACTCAGCCATAAAAAGAATAAAACCTTGCCATTTGCAACAACATAAATGGATCAGAGGGCATAATGCTAATTGAAATAAGTCAGTCAGAGTAAGAAAAATACCAGATGATTTCATTTAAATGTGGAATTTCAGAAACAAGACAAACAAAAAAGAGACAAACAAACAAAACCAGATTCTTAAATATAGAGGACAAACTGGTACCTACCAGAGGGAAGGTGAGTGAGGCCATGGGTGAAATAGGTGAAGGAGATTAAGAGTACGCTTAACATGATGAGCACTGAGTGATGCATAGAATTGTTAAATCATTATATTGAATACCCGAGACTAATATAATATTGTGTTAGTTACACTTGAATAAAAAGTAAAACAAAATAAAATACTAAAAAACAAATTAATCTTGGGTTGATTAATCTGAGGAACCTGACAGAATGTGATTACCACTTCAGAGGGGCAAACCATTAGCTCAGGCCACACAAAACTCCCATTGACAAATTCACAGTAAGATGAATTCACAATTAGAAATTTCAAAATTCATAAGGAAAGTCACAAGAGTCAACAGAAAAGCAAACAAAAGGATTAGAAAACCAAGTACTTAAGATGGCAAAATAATTAGATATTATAAAATGCTTTAAACAAAAATATAAATAAAGGAGTTGCAAATGAAGTGCATACACACAGCGGAAGCTCAGAAATAAGGAAAAGAAGATGTAGAAAGAAAACAAAGACAACTACAAAAGAAAGATATGGTCATTGAAAGGTAAAAAGAAATAGCAGACATTAACGAGGGCACGTGATATAATGAGCATTGGGTATTATATAAGACTGATGAATCACTGACCTCTACCTCTAAAACCAATAATACATTATATGTTAATTAACTGAATTTAAATTAAATATATATATATAGTAGATGTAATAGGGTTAAAATAGTAATTATAGTAATTATCACATTGCACGTACATAAATTTTAGCAGTTGTTATTGCTACCCAACTGAGGCATTTCTATTTGCTAGCTATTGGAAGTGATGCTTTTCCAGGTCCTATTGGAAATGATGTATTTCCAGATCTTTACTTGTTAAGAATTGTGCTAATATTTTTCATGAGCCAATATCATATATGACTTTGATTAAGTATGGTCATATTGAATGTCTTAACCTAAAACTCTGCCTCTTTCTTAAATTCTAGGTATATAAACTAGTAAACATAACATTTGAATTTAGAAAACGTGCATAACAAAATGTAGAGCTAACGCCATTAAACTAGTGATCAAAAACATACATAAATACATAAATAAATAAATAAATAAATAAATAAATAAATAAATAAATAAAACATGTAGTTGAGAAGAGGAGAGGATTGATGATCTGGTAAAAACAAATCTAAGGAAATTACACAAAATGAAGCACAGAAAGATTAATGAGATAGTATACATGAGGAGTTTAAGAAACACAGAAAGCAGGAACAAGGGATCAACTTGTGATTGGTTGTACAGAAGGAGAAAAGAGATAAATGATAAAAGAGACAATATGCAATGAGATAATAGGCCAGGGTCCAGGACGGTAAGCCCTACACGGGATAAATTAAATTAAATTCCTTTCTAAACATATTGCAGTAACATTGCTGCACACCAGAAAGAATGAGGTCTTAAAACAAGCCTATGATAAAAAGAAAGATTCTATACAAAGATATTTAAATGAAAACTATTTTTTATAGTAATAGTAATGAACAGAAGACAATGTAAAAATAGCTGTATAGCACTGATAGAAAACACCTGTCAACCTTAAATTCTGCAACCGTGTAATTATTATCACTTATACTGACAACAAAATTAAGATGTTTTCAATAAAGACCATGTTTGCCATTATGATCACTGAAAACTACTGAGACATGTATTTTGGGAATAAGTGAAAATGAAAGAATTCAGATTAACAAAGTATAAAACAAAAAGGACATATCTGCAAACATAGCAGCTTAAAACAAATATAAGCAAAAAAACTGTTCTTGTGAAATTAATAGAATTAACAGAGAGACTCTGAGCGGATAGCATAACAAGTTTTCTGGATAAAAGAAAACCCACAAATACTAACTCACAAAATCTAATGTTCTAACATCTAAATGTTCCTCTTCACTCTCCATAATCTCTATGTATTACATACATAGAATATGTAATACAAAATAAGCCATTCTCAAAAACAACAGAATCAATCATCATAAATTAATCCAGCAAAAATCCTCTGGAAGAAAATTTTTATAATTTTTTTTGTTTGTTTTATTAGAGAGAGAGGAGGAAGGTGCAGGAGAGGGAGAATCTTAAGCAGGCTCCACCCACAACACAAAGTCAGATGCTCGATCTCACGATGCTGAGATCATGATGACCTGAACCAAAATCAAGATTTGGATGTTTAACTGACTGAGCCACCCAGATGCCCTTATAAATTGTTTAAATGGCATAGAAGTGGTCTTTAAAAAAAAAAAATGGAGGTATAGCAGTCATACAGAGCTATTCACATTTCCTAGCTCACCAGCCTGACCCTCTGCAGGCTTTGCATGTTTTTAAACTGATGTATAACATTCAATTGTAAAAAAAAAAAAAAAAAAAAAAAAGTTAAAATTTAAAAAAAGCAGTTGTAATTGTGAACCTCACCCTCAAATAAAAACACAATAATATATCAAGTTACTGTTTGAACATTAATTCAGGAATATCGATTTAATTCTATGTATATTTGGCTCATTAAATCAGGGTTTTCCTCTGAGTACATGACAAACTTCTCTCTTCGTTCCAAACTGCCCTGAAGTGCTGCATCCATCGTGCAAGCATACCAGAAGAACACACCAGTTTACCATTTTTTTTTTTCTCTTTTAATGGACATTTAAGTTGCTAACAACTTACTGGGTTTCCCTAGACAAAGCAAAATGCTAAAAGTTTCTTTCTGTACACATTTGCAAATATTTCTCTTGGATATTTATGCAGGTTAGGATTTCAACAGCAGGGAATATGCACCTCCAACTGTACAATATTTGTCAAACTACAAGAACATTTTTATTGTTCTACATTCTTTGCCAAAGCTTGAAATTAACTGATTAATTTTTCCCATCATTTATTTTTTTTTTAAGATTTTTAAAAATTTATTCATGAAAGACACAGAGAGAGAGGCAGAGACATAGGAGAGGGAACCTGATGCGGGACTCCACCCCAAGACCCCAGGATCCCAGGATCACACCCTGCGCCGAAGGCAGACGCTCAACCCAGGCGTCCCTGCCCATTTTTTAAATCAGTGTTTTGCACTTCTGGGGATTCCCAAAGATACAGATGCAGTGAAACCCCGGGACACCTGCACCCTGACGTTCATAGCAGCAATGTCCACAAATAGCCACACCAAGGAAGGAGCCTCAATGTCCATGGACAGATGAATGGATAAAGAAGATGTGGTCTATGTATACAGTGGGATATTCCTCAGCCATTAGAAACGACAAATATCCACCATTTGCTTCGACATGGATGGAACTGAAGGGTATTATGCTGAGTGAAATAAGTTAATCGGAGAAGGACAAACATTATGTGGTCTCATTCATTTGGGGAATATAAAAAATAGTGAAAGGGAATAAAGGGGAAAGGAGAAAAAATGAGTGGGAAATATCAGGGGGGGAGACAGAACATGAGAGACTCCTAACTCTGGGAAACGAACTAGGGGTGGTGGAAGGGGAGGTGGGTGGGGGGGGGGGTGACTGGGTGACGGGCACTGAGGGGGCACTTGACGGGATGAGCACTGGGTGTTATTCTATATATTGGCAAATTGAACACCAATAAAAAATAAATTTATAAAAAAATAGAATAGTTTCTGTATATAAACATTCTATGTATGCAAAGAATACTGTAACCATCCTATTTAGCTCTATTATGACTATATAATATATTCAGAGAAAATAACTTCCTAAGAATTTTTATTTTTGTTTGTAATATAACACAGAGGATGTAAACAAGAGGATATAAACTTGAATGCATTTAATTCACCCTAAAGGCCCACAAAAACTTTTGATGATCTAGTTTTCTATTTTATTATATGCAAATTCTTGGATCTTCAGAAATATAGACTTGGATAACTGGATTCATATACAGTACAGTTTGTATATTAAGTAATAATATACAAATCATGACCTTGTACATTAAATCTCTTGTGATGTTATATAACTATTTATTGATATCTTGAGTAGAGTCTTTCTTGTTCAAATTATTTCTTCTTTATCATGATACAAGAAAGTGAGAAGACACAAATTAAAGGGTTTAAAACATAAGATAGTCTTATTCATCACTTATTCATTCATGAAACATTTTTTCCATGATTGTCTCAACCTCAATGGAAATAAAATGACTAGTTTGATATTGGGATTTGGCTTTGATCTACCTATAGGATCATAGAATTTATGTAAATTTTGAGAAATGTAGATTTATACTTTTTTATGTAGTGGAATTTCATAAAATGAATAAATCTTCATTCCTATTAAAAAATAAATAAGTAAATTAGTGTTTGCCTGATTACTGGTGAAATTAATCAGTTTTTCATATAACTAATGATAATGCAAAATTTTTTGTGAACTTCTTGCTCATTCCTTTTGTTCATTTTCAAAAGAACATTTCAATAAGAATTCCTTGTGTATCCTAGGTAATAATCCTTATTCTTTATATGTTTTATAAATATGTTCCTTCAGTTTGTGATGTACCTCGTAACTATGTTTATTATAGTTTTCATCAAATTCTTTTTAATTTTAAAATAGTAGGACTCAATTTCTTTAAAGTTTATGTTGTGGTTTTTATTCACAAAACACTTCTATATTATTATAAAGGTATTGTTCTAGTATATGTCTATAATTCTAATATTTTGATTTTCACATTTATTTTTAAACAATCTGGAATTGATATTCTGTGTATTGTATCAGATTGACATGTAATTTCATTTTGTTGTTGTTGTTTTATTTTTACTCTTGGAAAATCAGTTTCCCAGCATCAGTGCTTGGATAGTTCATCCTCTTACTACTTATTTGTACTTTTCCTCAATAAGTCGAATTTTCACATAATGTTCCTTTGTTTCTCTTTCCTTTTACATTGGTGTTAGTGTTTATTCCTAAACCAATAGCTCACTTTCTTTTTTTTTAAGATTTTATTTATTTATTCATGAGAGACACAGAGAGAGAGGCAGAGACAGAGGCAGAGGGAGAAGCAGGCTCTCTCTGGGGAGCCGATGCGGGGCTCAATCCCAGGGCCCTGGGATCACCACCTGAGCCAAAGGCAGATGCTCAACCACTGAGCCACCTGGGCACCCCAGCTCACTTTCTTAGTTATGAAAACCTTACAAAAAAAATCTCAATATTTGATCACAAATTACCCTATTTCTTCTTTTTCAAAATTGCCTTAGCTATTCATCCTTAGCTCCATTTTATAAATTTTAAGAGGAGCTTATCAAGTCCCTTCCCCAAAAAATCCATTTGTGACCTCTGTGAAATTACATTTAATTTATAATTAATATGGAGAGAACTGACATCTTCAGAATATTGATTCTTCCAACTTGTGGATACAATCCAGCTTTTCAATTGCTCAGCTCTTTTTTAATATCCTCAATAATATTTTACCATTTTTCTCTAAAGTACCATAGAGGTTTCATTGCTATGTGAATACTGTATTTATCTATAACATTTTCTAATTAGTCATAACTAGTGGTTAGTAATTTCGATGATTTTTTTAAATGTTGGTCTTATATGTATATATAGCAATCTTGTTGAACTTTCTTATCAGTTCTCAACATTTGTCTGTAATTTCTCTTCTATCCTCTATATAGATAACTTGTCATCACTATCAAACAGTGTTTTTTTCTCCTATTTTTCAATGTTTCCCTATCATTTGCTTTTTTAAATTATTATTATTTTAGCTAGGACCAACAGTGAAATAAATATATAATAGAAGTAATGATAGCAGGTATTCTACTCTTGTTTTTGCCTAGAACTGTTGCTCTTGGGGATGATTCTAATGCTTCATCATTAAATATGATGATGTCTATATGATTTTTGGCACATGTGTTTAGTAAGGAAGTTATCTTTGTAGAATCCTGTAAGTAACCCTAATGGGCAAAAAAGGATTCTTTTTTCTAAGCAAAATGAACTCAGATTTTTAAAATTCTTTTCTGCATTCATTGAGATGACAATCATATGCATTTTTTCTCTTTTAATTTGTTATGAAGGGTTTCAGAATAAATACTTTTCTGACATTGAACTATCCTTACATTATTGCTATAACTATTTTTGGGTTTTGAATAAATTGGAAGGTATTTAAGTATAAATAATATGTATATAATTATAGCACAATTATGTATACTGTATATTTTAGTCTTATCCATGAGCACCATAATTTGAACATGGAAAATATTCACTCTATAATTAAATCATTAACAATTAATATGAGAGTAAATAAAAGAGTTCTTACTATAATATCTTACTATAATATTTGGATGTTAACTTCCAAAGTGAATTTACATACAGAGGAAAATTCTCAGGGTGTAATGAAGCTATATTAGAAACCACATGAAGAAAGACACATTAGATTTTTGATCAAGAAATAACAATGTAATGGCAAAAGATAATAGGAAAAAATGTGAAAGTACTTCCATTTGTGCTCTCTGCTGAGGGTACTTTTAAGACTATAAATGAAACAAATATTTGTAGAAATAAATTTAAACCCAAGGTAGTTAAGCATACAGTCAGATCACCTATTTAAATTAAGCTTTTTACCCAGAAAGCTATATATTAAATTTTGAATTTGTAGACAGTTGTTGCACACATGCATTTTTGTAGGGTGACTAATACAGAATGGGACAAGTGACCAAGATAGACAAATAAAGATCTGATTTCCCAAAGAAAAAGAACATAACAGAAACTATTGACTTGATTAAATTTAAATTAATTTCAGAGAAAATCATTGTACTTATTATTAAACAAAGGACTATCTGCAAAAATAAAGGAAGTTAATATATCTTAAAAGAACTATAAATAGGTTTACTATAAATACACAACACAAAACCAATGGTATGTCATGCCTTTTATTAAAGGAAGTACTAAAAATTACAAATAAGAGAAATGATGGAGATATCATATAAATGAATTTCTACCAGGTATTTATAATTTGATAGTGTCTGCAACAAGATAAAGAAATATGGACTTAGTAGAGTGAGATGGAATTGTATTGGGCTGAATGGTTTTTATAAAAGGTTTATGAATAAGAAATTAATGTCACCACGAAAGCAGATCTCTTGGGATCCCTGTTCCCTTTTTGATTCCTACTCTGTTCAATAACTGTATTGTAATAACAGATTCAGATTGTAATAACAATCTGAAGATAGAAATAGCATGTGTATTAGTTATGGACATAAACTGAAGGTGAAAAAAAATGAATATATTTAATCACATGCATCCAACTTAGTGTAAGAACTAAATATAGAGATCTTTAAGATTCTTTTGAGTTTTATTTTTCTTCAGGTAAATAATGAATTAATTAATCCAAAAATATTTCAGAGTTAGAAAAATGGAGTTAAATCTTTGTGAAGTTAAAGAATAATACAATAAATATTGTCTTATACCAAAACAAATAAAACAAACCAATGAGTTATACATGTACACATACTGAGCTATACATGTCAAGAACTTTTGAGGTGAAAAAGTCACAAAGATTCTACTTCACTGAAGGCCCCAAATGACCAAAACCTAGTGTTTCCTTTAAAAAACATCTAACACAATCCTGGTCTGTGTATATACTCTGTGTAGCACTCACTCCATTCTACTCTAGTCAGACTTAACAGTATTTTTTTTTTATCTTTGTAGGTTTTATTCTCTTCTTAAAATATGGAAGTAGATCATTGAAGAACAGAGGGAACAAGAGAAGTCAACTTTTTTCTCTGAGGAAAGGATACAGCAACTATTGCTATTCAATCTAGAGGAGACTCAGATGGCAAGTGAAAGCAGTCTTTAAATATTTAAAAGACAATTGAAGAGAATTAAATCAGTTATGTGTGTCTCCAGAGGACTTAAATGTGATCAAATGATGGACTATTAGCATGGGGCAGAATCTGACTCAACAACAGAATGCAGATGAATTTTAGCCATATGAAAACTGAATCAGCTGATTCAAGTGGTAGTGATTTCCATATCACTGGGAAGATCACCAGTTATGTTGTAAAGTAAATTCAAGCTGGGATTTAGAGCAGAGATTTCCACAGAAAATTCTAACTCTAATTTTTTTCTTCATTTTATGGTATACACAATTTTTACTTACTCATTTCCTCCTTCCCTTTGCTATTCTTTTTCAATTGGTTAATACTCACCAGCAAAATTTTTATGATCTGATAGCATATAATTTTTTGACTGGTTATCTTTCCATTGCCAAAGTTGGTAGTAGAAAAAAAAATTAAAAATATATAGAAGAAAGAAGCTACTCAAATTTGACACACTCCCAAAAGCAAGAAATGATAGTAGGCATCTCCACAGAGGAGAAAATGAAAAAAGGCACAATTATTTTTATAAAGTAGAAGTTTTGGGTTACTTAGTGTGAACATAATCATCTCTTCACATGCCAACAATCCCTGAAGAAAATACAGCCTTCTCTAATGATTAAAAATTTAAATAGGGGCCCCTGGGTGGCTCAGTCAGTTAGTGTCTAACTTTTGGCTTTGGCTCAGGTCATGATATCATGGGTTGTGGGATGGAACCCGGAGTCTGGCTCTATGCTCAGCAGAGAGTCTGCTTGAGATTCTCTTCCTCTGCCCTTCCCCTCCCTTTCTAAAATAAATAACTCTTTTAAAAAGTTTTTAAATAAAGACTGAATGATCTATTAATTTTTTTCATTTTAAGTCATACATTATTTAAGAAGGTAGAGAAAGAGATAACTTTGAAATATTCCCAAGAAAATAGTAAAAATGATAAAAATTTTATTCTTAGAGTTGTAAGTTTCAAATATCTGATGCCAAAAAATAAGATTTTATGTTAAAATTGTGAATTCATGATTTAAAACAAACTCTTGACCAATTTAGTTGGGATGAATTATTAAATGATTCAAATTTGGGGATTTTCCAGGATTTTTTAAATGAAAATCTCTTTGCTTTATAGGAACAATATTTTAAAATTTAAAGAAAGTTAGGCAATGCAAATGAGTACCAAAAAACAAGTTGGAAAATCTCACCTAACAATAACTCTAAAAATATACAGAAATATAGACAGAGGATGGATGGATGGATGGATGGATGGATGGATGAGTAAATACATAAAAATACTTGTATAAAAATGGAATTTCACATGTGTTGTTTTAATGAAAATAATAAAATTTAGTTTTGCTTTATGAAACTAGAAGACATATGAGATAAATATGAAGAAATTTCTAAGCACCATCAAATATTTATTTGCAATAAAAGATACTTAGTTTTCTTAGATCAGTTCTGAGACAGGCATAGATAAGAAATTTACTGTAACTGTATTTTGACAAGTTTCCTGAATTACAAATAGTTTAATTCATTTATTTACTATCATAGTTGGTTCTATACAATTTTGTGACTTTTAAAAACTATGCATTTTATCGTAAGAAAATGTCTTTGCATCCTGTTTAGTGCTGCTATAAACATTATTATATTTGTTTCCATGAAATGTATCTTAAAGCATAATTATGGGTCAAAGGAATTATAGGTCAAAGTAGATAACCTCAGATTTCCAGCATAACTCTGGACTGAGTTTTATAACTGTCTTTTGCATACAATGTGCAAACAATATTATGTTTATATAGCTATCATGCTATTCTTTTATTGCTGAATCTTGCACAGAACTGTCTGCCTTACTTCCCTGATACAATGAAGGACTTCTTAACTTCCCTTTATCTGAGAATAATTTGTTTTCCATGATGAGCTAAAATTTAAGGGTTGGGTATTTCATGTCCTACCCACTTATTCTGTCATTTGGAGAAATGGCATTAAAGGGAAGAGCTCAGGGGAAATTATGCAAGAACTGTTAACAGTTCCTGAGCCCTTTTCTTATGCCTGAATTCTGTTAAATGCCCTGTACATGACACTGCTTCTATTTATCCTGTTATGCCCTTTACCAAATATAGCATATAGTTCTAGAATGTTTATTTCCATTCAATAGTCAACCTTGTTGGTCATTTCAATATATAGTGTACTGATTACAAAAGTGGGCTCCGAATCAAATTGAATTCAAGTAAAAGTTCAGCCATTTACTAGATGTATGGCTTTGGTAATTTACTCAAAGTCTTTGCCTCAATTCTCTCAGCTGTAAAAGAGGATGATAATGGTAACAACATAATAAGTTTACTATAAGGATTAATGAGATAATTTATTTAAAGTACTTGGGTACAGAATAGAAATCTCAAAAGTAAACCTATGTTTATATGGTCAATTAATCTATAATAAAGAAGACAGGAAGGGGGAAAGATAGACTCTTCAATAAATAATATTGGGAAAATGGACTCCTAAAAGCAAAAGAATGAAATTGGACCACTTTCTTATACCATATTCAAAAATAAACTCAAAATAGGTGAAAGATCTAAATATGAGACATGAAATCACAAAACTCCTAGAAGAAAACATAGTAATTTCCTTGACATCAGCCTTAATGGCATTTTTCTATATATGTTTCCTAAGTGAGGGAAACAAAAGCAAAAATATACTATTGGGAGTAGATCTAAATAAAAAGCTTTTGCATAGTGAAGGAAATAACCAAAAAAATGAAAAACCAACCTACTGAATGAGAGAAAATATTTGTAAATAATATGCTTGATAAGGGGTTAGTATCTAAAATATATAAAGAACTTCTACAATTCAACACCAAAAACCCCAAACAATCTAATTTAGAAATGCATAGGGGGCCTGAACAGACATTTTTCCAAAGACATACAGGTGGCAAACAGGCACATAAAAAGATGCTCAACGTCAATAATTATCAGGGAAATGTAAATCAAAATCATAGTGAGGTATCACTTCACAACTGTCAGAATGGCTAGAATAAAAAAGATAAGAAATAACAAGTGTTAGTGAAGATGAGAGAAAAAGTGAACCATCCTGTGCTGTTGGTGGAAATGTAATTTGGTTCAGCCACCATGGAAAATAGTACAGAAGTTCCTCAAATAATTAAACATAGAAATACCATAAGATCTAATAATTCTACTACTGGGTATTTACCCAGAGAAAACAAAACTACTGATTTCAAAAGATATATGCATCCCTGTATTGTTGCAGTATTATTGCTCTAGCCAGAGCATAGGAAGCAACCCAAGTGTCCATTGAGACATGAATGGATAAAGAATATGTAATATATATATATATATATATATATATATATATATATATATATACACACAATGGAATATTACTCAGCCATAAAAAAGGATGAGATTGTGCCATTTGCAACAATATGGATGGGCCTATAGGGTATTATGCTAAGTGGAACAAGTTAGAGAAAGATAAATATCATATTATTTCACTTATGTGTGGATCTAAAAAACAAAACAAATGAATAAACAAGCAAACAGACAAAAACAGTAACTGACCCATAAATTCAGAGAACAAACTGATGGTTGCCAGAGGGGAAGGGAGTGGGAAAAATGGGTGAAGTGAAGTGGGAGATATAGGCTTCCAGTTATGTAATGGATAATTCATGAGAATAAAATGTACAGCATAGAGAATATAGTCAATGGTACTATTATAGCATTCTATGGTGACAGATGGCAGCTATACTTGTGGTGAGCAAGTAAGACTTGTTAAATCACTGTTGTACACGTGAAACTAATGTAATGATTTATATCAACTATTCTTCAGTTAAAAAAGAAAAACAGACCACATAATGAGAAAGTTTTCTATAAGAGGCAAAAAACTTGGGAAACACAGTATTACATAAAATAATAGAAATAAATCTATCTATCCTATCGGTAAGTACAAACGAGATAAAATCACTGTTAACAGGACTCTAGACTTCTTCCTATAGCATGGGACAAACCAAACATTCACTACAAATAACTGGGAAAAATGGATATAAAGTATACAAAACATCAATTTGAAGGTAATTAAAGCAGACAGTATTTGAGAGCCCCAGATTTCAGAGAGAGGCAAAGCTCACAGAGATGAACCTAACATTTTGAGTCTCTTTCACTAGAAGGTAAAAATGTCCATAATAACTGGAGCAAGGCAAGAGGCTGATGAATTGATGGGAGAGCTGAGCAGAGAGCAGTACGTGCCTAAGCAGAGTCGAGCAATGCCATAGGGCTAAGGGGGCTAAAAAATAGACTTCAGCATTTTTTAAATTCAACTAGCCAACATATAGTACATCATTACTTTTGGATGCAGAGTTCAGTAATTCATCAGTTGCACATAACATTAGTGCTCATCACATCACAGATCCTCCTTCATACCTGTCACCCAGGTACCCCATCTCCCTACCTGCCTCCCCTCCAACAACCCTCAGTTTCCTAGAGAGTCACTCATGGTTTGTCACCCTCTCTCATTTCTTCCCTTTCAGTTTTCCCCCCTTCTCCTATGATCCTCTGCACTGTTTCTTATATTCCACATATGAGTGAAACCATACAATTGTTTTTCTCTGATTGGCTTATTTCACTCAATACAATACCCTCCAGTTCCATCGATGTCAATATAAATGGCAAGTATTCATCCTTTCTGATGGCTGAGTAATATTCCACTGTATGTATATGCCACATCTTTTTTTTTTAAGAGTTTATTTATTTATTCATGACACACACACACACACACACAGAGGCAGAGACATAGGCAGAGAGAGAAGCAGGCTTCATGCAGGGAGCCCGAGGTAGGACTCAATCCCAGGACTCTAGGATCATGCCCTGGGCCGAAGGCAGGCGCTAAACCACTGAGCCACCCAGGGATCCCCTATGCCACATCTTTATCCATTCATCTGTCGATGGACATCTGGGCTCTTTCCACAGTTTGGCTATTGTGGACATTGTTGCTATAAATGTTGGTGAGACTGCAGGCTGCTACAGTCACTTTGGAAAACAGTATTGAGCATCCTCAAGAAGTTAAAAATAGACCTACCCTATGAAACTGCAGTTGCACTACTAGGTATTTATCCAAAGATACTACATTTTTAGTGATCTGAAGGGGCACCTGCACCCCAATGTTTATAGCAACACTTCTACAGTAAATTTTAAGAGACCAAAATTACTGGGGAAGGGAAGTGCATAGAAGAAAGTCTGACTTTTTATATTGCTTTTTTCCTCATTGTATTGCTGATTCCTAAGCAGAACAAGCTGAACAAAAAAAGTGGCTTGCTTTTCCCAAAAAAGCTAAGTAGGTCTTTTGACATTCACATAGTTTTGGAGCAAAAAAATAAAGTGTATTTCACATCAAAGAGAAGTTCTGGTAAATATCACAGGCTTTCAGTTGGGACTACTGAAAAAAATATACCTTGGAATTAAGGTAAGTAAGAAATAGAGCAGGCCTCACAAAAATAAAACCTTAATTTGAGATAATCTGACCCTAAACTAATTGACTGCGACTGCCAACAGTTGACAAATTGTCTTTGGATGAAAATAGCATCACTCATAAGCTACACAATCTTGTATAATAATGTATGGTCTTCAGTCAAAAATGAACCAGCATGCAGGAAGCAAGGCTGATGTTAAGGGGTAGGAATAAGGGGACAGGATAGAAATAGAAATAAATGTGATTCAAAATTGGTGTTATCAGAGACGCTTGGGTGGCTGAGTGGTTGCTGAGCAGTTGAGTGTCTGCTTTCAGCCCAGGGCACGATCCTGGGTCTGGGGATCTAGTTCCACATCAGGCTCCCTGCATTGAGCCTGCTTCTCCCTCTGCCTGGGTCTCTGCTTCTCTCTCTCTCTCTCTCTCTCTCTCTCTCTCTCTCTCTATATATATATATATATATATATATATATATATATATGTATATATATGTATATATATAAATACAATATAATATTGTATTTATAAATTGTATATATTGTATAAAATATAATATTTTATTATTTATTTATTCATGAGAGGTGCACACACACACAGATAAATCAATCACTCAATCACAAAGAAATAAAAGGGTAAAGCAACAACAACAACAAAAAACATAAAGCGCAAGTGACACAGGAAAAAAAAAATCTAATACATCCTTTTCCAGGACAGAGCACCCAACCCTCAGCCGCTGTGAGTGTTAGGTGCTAACATCTCACAACTGCTCTTCTGAGAATTGCCTGAGCTGATAAGAGCTCCTTGTCCAGAATGTTTCAACCAGTCATGGTTTTAGCCACCCCTCCGCAGAGAGTATGTTCAAAAACCATGACTTGCTGAAACATGGATGCAAAAAGCTGAGTCCATTGCTACAAAATGAGATAATCGCCCTGTCATCATGAGATGTGTCATATCCTTCCTGAGGTCAAAAAGAAGGTAGCTGTCAGCACAACCCACAGCTTTGCCTTTCTTTTACTTCCCAGTTCTGCTCTTCTCACTCCTTTACAACTAACACTTGAAAGTACTTCCTCAATAAATCAAGTGCGTAAGAACCTGTGTCAGACTCTGCTTATTGGAAACCATATGGACACTAATATGCTTTAAAAATATAGAAAAGGATTTTCAGTAAGTATAAAAATTTTAAAAATAATGGCAAAATGTTGCCGTCTATAAGAAATCAAATTAATAACATAGAACTGAAAAATATAATACCTGAAATTACAAACTCATTGGAAGGTTATAAAAACAGACTGAACAAAGTACAAAACAGATTAATGAACTGGAGATAGATCAATAGGAAATTTCTAAAAGAAGGGCAGAGAGAAAAATGAATCAAAACTTCATGAAATGTTATAAGAAATGTGAGATGTGTTGGAATGGAGAAAGGATGGAGAAAGAAAATGGGCAATAGTGATATTTAAAGAAAAAAAATGAATGAGCATTTTCTTAAATTGGTAAAAGACATCAACCCAAGAAGCCCAGGGAACCTATAGCAATATGTATAAGTAAATGCAAGACATAGGCACATCAGAGCTAAACTACAAAAAAAAAAAAAAAAAAAAAAAGTTAAAGATAAAGAAGAGATACATTACATATAAAAGAACAGTCATAAGATTAACCACTGAATTTTCTTTTTTCTTTTTTTTAAGATTTATTTATTTATTTATTCACGTGAGACACAGAAAGAGAGGCAGAGACATAGGCGGAGGGAGGAGTAGACTCCCTATGGGGGAGGACTCAATCCCAGGACCCCAGGATCATGACCTGTGCCAAAGGCAGACACTGAACCACTGAGCCACCCAGGTGCCAACCACTGAGTTTTCAACAAAATCAGTGGAAAATAAGGGAAAGTGGAATGAAATTCTTAAAGTCCTTCAAGAAATTAAAACTACCCCAGAAAGTCCATACCCAATGAAAATAGCCTTTAAAAATGAAGTTGAATATAATTCAAAACTACAAAAGTTCTGAAATAAAAGATAAGGAAAATGTGTGTAACCCTCAGGTTAGGTTATAAGTTTTTTGATACAATACCAGAAATACTACAATCCATTAAAAAAATTGAAAAGTAGACTATTTTAAAATTCAAAACTTCTCTGTAAACACACTGTTAAGAGATTGTAAAAAAATTAGTTACAGATTGGAAAAAAAATTGCAAATCACATATAAGGTAAGTGACTTGTATCCAAAATAAAGAACCCAACAATATGAAAACAAGCAACCTAATTAAAAATGGGCAAAACATCTGACTACTTTACCAAAAAAGATATAGAGAAAGCACATAAATATATGAAAAAATATGCATTATTTGTCACTAGAGAATTGCAAATTCAAGTAGCAATAAGATACTACTACACACTTACTAGAATAGCTAAAATGTAAAACATCAACAATACCAATTGTTGGAGATACTGACAAATACTACCTCAGTCAGATAATCAAGGTTAGCAACATCAGTGAAAAGCCATGTTAATAGCATGTTAATGACATGATGTGATCACATGATGATGAGAATGGCACTTTACCTCTGTGGTCTTCTTTCCAAAAAGTTACAAAGTAACTGACTAGCACTCCTTAAAACAATCAAGGTCATCAAAAACACAGAGTCTGAAAAATTTTCAGTCTAGAGAAATCTAAGGAGACATAACAACTAAATATAATATGATATCCTAGTGGGATCCTAGGACAGAAAATGGACATTAGATAAAAGCTGAGGAAATCTGAATAAAATATAGATGTTAAAACTAGGATTAGGGATGCCTGAGTGGCTCAGTGGGTCAAGCACCTATCTTTGGTTCAGGTCATGACCTCAGAGTCCTGGGATCAAGCCCCGCATCAGGCTCACTGCTCAGCAAGAGGTCTGCTTTTCCCTCTCCCTCTGCCCCTCTCCCTGACTCACTCACGCTCTCTCTTTCTCTCTCTCAAATAAATAAAATCATTAAAAAAAATACAGACATAGGTAGATAAAAATGATGATTCAATAAAGATATTCTTAGAAACAAAGGCTAAAAAAATATCACCACAGACCTAAACTAAAGAAATAAAAACTATGTCTTTCAGGTAAAAGGAAATGATCCCACAGAAGCAGTAAACCACAGAAAGAACTGAAGTGAATATTTTAATAAGGAAAAAATATTAAAAATTATTGATCTAGGAACACCTGGGTGGTCCAGTGGTTGAGTGTCTGCCTTTGGCTCAGGTTGTGATCCTGGGGTCCTAGGACTCGATCCTAGCCTGCTTCTCCCTCTGCCTATGTCTCTGCCTCTCTCTCTCTGTATATCTCATGAATAAAATAAAAATTAAATTAATTGATCTAATCTTCTGTCTTAAGAAGCTAGAGAAAGAACAACAAATTAAACTAAAAAACAATAAAGGAAAGATATAATAACTATAACCGAAGTCAATTAGCTAGAAAATAAGTATATAACAGAAAACAAATCAACAAAACCAAAACTTAAAAATATTTACATAATATTAATATTATATAGTTATATATTTTATATATCATAAAAATGATATATACTAATAAGATAATATTAATGTAATTTGTTAAAAACCTAACATGCTGATAAAGAGAAATGAAAGCAGAAAACACAAATCATCAATATTAACAACAAAAAGGGAGTCTTCACTACAGATCCTTCAGACATCAAAAAAGATAATGAAAGATATAATGAACAATTTTATGCCGATAATTTGAAAGGTAACATATTCCTTAAAAAACATAAGCAATCAAAACATGTCAGAAATAGAAAATGTGAATAATCCAGTGTCTACTAAAGATAATGAATGTCATTTTATTTTACCATTTTACTTTATTATTTTTGAGAGAGAGAGAAAGAGAGAGCACAAGTGAGGGGCAAGTGGTGAGAGGCAGGAGGAGAGGGAGAGAGGGAATCTTAAGCAGGCTCCATGCCCAGCACAAAGGCTGACATGGCACTCAATCATGACCCTGAGATCATAACCCAAGCCAAAATCGGGAGTCCCACACTTAACCAACTGAGCCGCCAGGCACCCTGAATCTGTCATTTTAAAATTTTTCCACAGAGAAATCTTCAGACTTTATGAAAATGCTAGCAAATGCTTTCAAATATTTAAGAAAAAAGATAAGGACATTCTAATATAAAAATCTTCCAGAAAATAGAAAACAAAGGGAAAACTTTCCAATTCATTTTATGAGGCCATAATAACTCTGATAACTAAATCAGACAAGAACTTAAACGACAGTAAAAGTATAGCCCAATATATTATCAGATTCTATCTAGTAGTATATAAAACAAAAACATAAAATAGCCAATAGGAATTTGTGCCAAGATTGATTGGAAGACAGGTTTAATACTTTAAAAATCAATCATGTTCATGGTTACCAAAACTTGGAAGCAATCAAGATGCTCCGTAGCTGAATGAATAAATAAACTGTGATACATCAAGATAATAGTATATTTTTCAGTGTTAAACAGAGATGAGCAATCAAGCCATGAAAGGACATGAAAAAGCCTTAAGTGCATCTTACTAAGTGAAAGAAGCCAATCTGAAAAGGCTACATACTGTAAGATTCCAATTCTATGCCATTCTGGAAAAGGCAAAACTATAAATACAAGGCAAAAGATTAGTGGTTGTCAGGGTTGAAAGGGAAGCAGGGGGTGTGGAAAGTGGGAGAAATAAATAGGAAAATCACAAAAGACTTTTAGGGCAGTAAAAATACCCTATATGGTATCACAGTAATGGGTATATGTCATCATATATTTATACAAACCCATAGAATATACAGCATCAAGAGTGAATGTTAAGGTAAACTATGGATTGTGGATGACTATGATGTATCAGTGTAGATCTGTCTTTGGCAAAATTTGTACCATTGTGGTGAGTGATGTTAATTATGGGGAAGACTCTGCATTTGTGAGGGCAGAAGACAGAAAGAGATCTCTCTCTCTCTCTCTCTTTCTCAATTTTGCTATAAACCTAAAACTGCTGTAAGAAAATAAAGTCTTAATAAATAATCAGTGATATTTACCAAATAAAGAATATAATAGAAAACATTATGACAATCTTATCGATGTGGTAAAAAGATTTTGATAAAATTCTACACCTATTAATAAAAGAAGGAATATACAATGACTTCAATTTTACTAAATAGATTTAATAAACATTTGATAAAATTCTATATATACTTATGTTTTAAAAACTCAGCAATTAGAAATAGAAGAGTAGTTTCCTAATCTGATAAAGTGATCTATTTTAAAAAATAGTTAGGAGTAAATTTTGAAGGCAACTGAACAAGAATAAGAAAACAATATTCATTACCAGTACTTCTATTCAACATTTACCAGAGGTCCTAAGGAGTTCAGGAAGGCAGGAAAGATAAAAAATAGAAAGATAGGTATGGAAGCCATTGCTTAGAGATGACTTGATTGTTTCTGTAGAAAATCTAAAAGAACCAACAAACAATTAAAAATAAGAGAATGTAATAAAGTCACTAGAAATAAGGCCAAAATATGACAATGTGACATTTCTCTATACCGGAAATAACTGAAAAATGAAATTTAATAAAAAAATATCACTACCATATCATCAAAAACATCCATTATTTAGGAACACATACATAAAAACAAGCTCTTCTTTGAGAACTACAAAATACTGATGAGAGAAAATAAAGAAGACAACAATAACTAGAGAGGTATACCATGTACATTGACTAAAAGACTCAATATTGAGAATATGCCATTTCTCTGCCAAATCAATGCATCCCCTATCAGAATCCCAGCATGCTATTTTGTGAAAATTAACAATTTTATTATAAAATGAAAATGGAAATTCAAAGGCTTAACATAGCCAAGACAATATTGAAGAAGGAAAGCTAAACTGGAAGACTTATCCTACCAAATATCAAAAGTTATAAAAATAATTAAGGCAGTAAGGAATTAGCACAATAATACATAAGAAAACCAATGGAACAAATTATAGACTCCAGAAATAGACCCACTTAAAATACTAACTTGGTTTTGAAAAAACCCTATTCAAAGTATAAAGGATGATCTTCTCAATAAGTGACCCTAGGTCTATGTGAAAAGAAAATAGCCTTAATCCCCATATAATACCATTTATAAAAATCTATTCAAGAACCATCAAAATTAAATGTGAAAAATAAAAAAATAAGGTTTTTAGGAGAAAACATAGAAGACTATTTTTGTGACTTTAGGGTGGGCAGTAATTTCTTAAATAGGATATAAACAAGCACTCACCATAAAAGAAAAGATTGAGATATTAAATTTTTATCAATAAAATCTTCTATTCTTTAAAAGTCACCAATGACACAGTAAAAACAGAAGCCACAGACTAGGAGAAAACGTTTGCAATATATATCTGTCTCATAAAATAATCATAATAGTGTATGTGTTGAATGCCCATAAACAGTAAGTAAAAGACCAACAAGACAATAGGAAAGTAGGCAAGGGTTTCAATAGGAACTTCACAAAGTACTAGTACCAAATAACCAATAAGGATATGAAAATGTGTTCAGTATCATTAATCGTTTAGGAAATGTAGATTTACACCAAAATTGAATATCACCACGTATTCATCACTGACTATACCTATTAGTATGAGGATACGGAGCAATTGGAACTTTCCGATGCTGCTGGTGGGAATTCAAAATTGGTTCATCTACTTGCAAAACTGTTTAGCAGTTTTATGGCAAACATATGCTGAACATAAGACCCAGCAATTCCATTTCTATACAGTCACCCAATAAAAACAAATGCTTATTTTTATCAACTACAAAATCCTAAATATTAAAAGTACAGAATTTTGTGTTTGGGGTCAGATAATCTGAACTGAGAGACTTAAATAAAATGCATCTCTCCAAAAATTAGCAACATCTAGGAAGAGGTAGAAAGAAAACAAATGTGGTACTAAAGTAACGAAATAAATAAGTTAGTGATAACCATAAAAGGAGACACACCCATTGGATGTGTATGCAGCTGTAGTGCAAACTGAGGCTGTTTCCTTTGGACCCAATGATCTTATTACCAAGCTATGTATGGTGGTTGAAATTGTTATTGTTCTCTTGTTCCCTGGGGTAAAAGACTTTAGAGTATAAATATTTCACCTCTGGTAAATTATAATACAATGAATGTTAATATACTTGCTGGAAGGGACTCATCTGGCTTTAGAAGATATATTTATTTTATTGAGTAGATCATATTTTGCCCTCAGATATGTTGGACTGAGAAAATCAAGCGTGATCAAATAGCCCAAGAGAACGATGCCATCCAATAAAATGCAAGTCAATGTCTATTCTCTAAAATAAAAATTTTCTACCACAAAAGAAGCCATTTAACACTAAGGAGTTTCCTCCAGAATTTTGGGATGTTTTTAATGAGTACTTGCATGGTGTTCATCTTCCCATTCATTTTGTGGTATTTGAGGTGACCTATCAATAACAAATTGAATATATTATGATTCTAAAGAAATCAGCATTTCTTAGATTCCTGACTAAACCTTAGGGCATTATTTATTTAGTTGAATTGTCACTCAAGTTAACGATCTCCAGGTTGACTAGAAGTCAGGAGAAGTGAAATGGAGGTATCAGGCAATTTGTCCATGGCCACCCACAAAGTTAGTTTTCAGAGCTAGTATTAGAATTCCCAATTCCCTGACCCATGTTCATAGACCACAAGACTATGTCTCATAACCCAAATGATCAAATTAAGTATCATAAACTAAAAGAATACTTTTATTTCCCTTAACCTTTTCCTTGCCACTATGAAATGTCTTATTCTTGTTTTGTTCTCCTGTGTGTCTCTGTGGATAAAAGGTTTTTAAAATAATATAGCAAAGTTAAATAATAACCTGGGCCTCTTCTCTGCTGTCTCTTTATGCCACAAAAATGAAAGTGGAGAAGGAGGTGAGAGGATAGAAAAGAAGTATAACCACCACTAACCCTAAGATGCCTAGGAGAGGCCTCTGGTTCACACCCATGTCTTCCGCGTGGTGGGAGGTCAGTTTGGCCAGAAGAGTACTTATTTTTAAGACATTGAAAGCCATATATTAAGTGGTTGTGTAAGCAGTTAGGAAAAGCATTGGGAAAATTTTCCCAGGATGTTAAGAAAAAAAAAGGGTAAAAATAAAATAAAATGATGGAATCTGGAAGACACTTCTTAAAATTATAGTGTTCTCATGTAACAAGTGGAAGATTATGTATTATAGCAAAAACCTGAGAGGAATTAAAGATCCAAATATAAACTCTTGCTTGCTAAAAAGAAAACCAATCCAGAATATGGAAATTGAAAATGTAAGGGAAAGAGGTCTGTGTTCTCTGCCTCCACATGACCTGCCATTCTTAATATGCTGAAGAATATTTAGGATATAGAAGTATGAGTGTTAGAAACTGATAGACTATGAATCTGGAAAGAAAAAGAAAATCTCGGATGTATCCCCTAATGTTTTGGGGAAGAGGGTAACCAGTTAAATGGTCATGACTATGGATATGAGGGGAATTTGAAGCAAAGAAGATAAAGATGATGAGATTACTTTTAATGGTGTCAAAGAGACAAGAGAGTCATGGAATATCTAGAAGGTGATGAGTATGTAGCAGGCAGGTAATGCGAGGGGCTCGCATTCAGGACTGAGAGCTGGGGGATAGATAAAAAACTGAGTTACTCGTATATAGGTCATGTCTCATGACATAACGGTTGCTTGGATAGGAGGCCGGGTAGAACTAGAAACGATTAAAGACATGGAGTCCTGAAACAACAGCCTTTATGGGAAAAGCTGAGGAAGAGTGGCCTCAGGGAAGACTGGGAAGGAGAACCAGAAGAGCAGAGATAAAGCCAAGGAAGTGTGACACATAAACCAGGGGACGACTGGAGGAGGCAAGAGCAAACCGTGGGTAGCAGGCTCACGACTAAGATGCCTACAGGGTTTTCTGAGGAGCTGGTAGGGAGGTTCATGAGAAGGTTTACCCCAGGGCTCTTGGTTAAAGACAGCACACACTTTCTTCACATATGCTCTCCATAAAGGGAGAGGCAGCTGCAGAAGCCAAGGTTTTTTTTTTGTTGTTGTTGTTTTTGTTTTGTTTTGTTTTTAATTAGGAGCTCTGCAACATGGAGTCCCAGCTGTGTTGCTTTTCATGTCCAGATAACAAAGTGAGAAAGAGCCAAGAAGCTTCTCCCTCTTCTTCACAAGTCACAGCATGGCTAGGAGACATCATTTTTAGCAGCGGTAGTGTGCTCTGGGACATTTGGCAGATAGCATCTTTACACAGACATCAAGGGTCTAAGGAGGACGCCAGTCTCAGCAGTTAAATAGATCAGTCAAGCTTCTCTAAAAATGGAAATGACAGAAATCCAACTGCAGCAAGCTAAGCAAACGTGGGCTTTGGGGCTCACAGGCCTGAGATGGACAGAAAAGGATTCAGAGACTCAAATATTGCCTTCAGAGTACCTCTTTCTTTCCAGTTGTAGTATTGGCTTTCTCTATATGTTGGCTTCTTGCTCTTTATCTTCCAGTGACTTCCTCCATACACTCAGAGTATGCACATGGGTTTATGTGCATGTGCGTGTTGCAACACACACATGCACATGTATAGACACACATGCACATAAAACCATGTGCATACTCTGAGTGTATCTGCGTGTTCTATCTAAAAGGGGACAGGGACCAATGACTTCTGGTAGACCTAAGCTTCTCTTACGGTTTAGTGGCATGGAAGAAGAATGAGGTACTTCTCTTCCTACTTCATTATTTAATAATCCCAAGCAAATCACCAATTCACTCATGTTGGCCACTTCTTATACTAAAGACTCCAAATCAATGGAATCAGGGAGAGGCTATTTCCCCAAAGGAATAGCTTTGCTGTTATCAGAATAAGAGGGAAGGATGTATAAATATAAAATATAGGTTGTTCCTATTAAATGGTTTAAAAATCTATCACAAATGTGAATTAATGGATTATGTCACCAGCTCTGAGACTAAAAGTTGAGCATAAATTTAAAAAATTAATGAATTTTTTCATTTTATCAAGCTCCTTTTGGATTGGCTCTCACAGAAACCTATTTTGTTTTGTTTTGTTTTTTATAAATTTATTTTTTATTGGTGTTCAATTTGCCAACATATAGAATAACACCCAGTGCTCATCCCCTCAAGTGCCTCCCTCAGTGCCCATCACCCAGTCACCTCCACCCCCCGCCCACCTCCCTTTCCTATTTTGGTTGTAATGATTTGCAGTTTTGCCATTTATTCATGTTCTTAGTAGTTATTAGAAGCCTAGTTTTAAATTATATCAATGATTCTATTAGGGAAGTAAGCAAATGTTATATTGACCCTGTGCCCTCGAGGGACAACTAGTGTTTGTTCAATAACACTTTGGAGATAGATAATGTTAGCAAAAGCAGGTTTGGTGGGGAAAATGTGATCCAGATTATTGAAGGTACATTTGAATTTTCTCTAAGTCCCAGTTAGTCTAGTGTTTTGAATCTGGTAATACTATTTCTTTAGCTTTTATTTCTCTAATAACTTGGTTTGGTTTTTTAATTCAGTATAGTTCCTTTTCTCATTTACTGTCTATAAAGAATTGAGTTAGAAGAGTCACCCATTTAAACTGGGAAGGCTTAGTTTATACTCTTTCATCCACCTGGTTTCAGACACTTCTAAAATTTTGGCTCTAATGATCACACAAATGGATATATAAAGAGAGCTACAATCAATCAAAGCATCTGTCTTTTTAAATGAGAAAAGACTGTCTAACTTATGAAATGTCTGTTTCAGAAGAGGTTCATGGGCACTGATCATTTCTCAAACTGAGATACTGGATATGGTGCAAAGAGTTAAAAAACACAGACGGGAAGTCTTACAAGCAATCACAAACAGGAATTTCAAGGTCTTTGGGAATCAGAAATGGGATTTTAGTGAAAGCCTTTTTGCAATCTTCAAAGTAACATATAATGTGATTCTTCTAGTAAAAAGGCATTCAAACTGTATTTTCACTGCAGGCTTAACTTGATGAAGTCAAACACACAGTGATAAAAATGTTAGCTCCAGATGAGCTACACTAAATATTTTGGACAAAAGCACTGATACTTTCATGATTTTGAGCCAAATGAAGTTTTAAAAAATGGATCATCACTACTGTTAATAGAAAAAACCTTTAGAATCTTTCAGTAGAAAACTGAAGGGTAGGTTGATCAGTTTAAATTCTCTGGAAGTATTTTGGGAAAAAGTAACAGTAGAAAAATCATTATAAAATGCAACTGTTCAACTGCAACTGCACGAGACAATTAAACACAAAGCTATCCTTCAGTTAATAACCCACTGTACCTGCTAGGTTTCTAGCTAGGAAGAGTCTAGGATCTGATGGGAGAAGTTGATTACATTATTTGCTGTTCTAGTCTTTATATGTAAACTAGAAAAAATGTACTGGCAGCAAGGTAGGAAAAAAAATGTAGAAATTAAAGCCAGGAAATTAAGCTCCAACACTAGCTGTGGTGTTAATTCACTCTGTGATTTTGGATAGCTCTTGACGCGATGGGGACAGTTTTCTCAGCTGTAAAATAGTTAGTGGCAACCAGACAATCTCCAAAGTCTTTCTTAGTCCTGGCATTCCGTGTATAAGGATGCCAAATCTATCGAGAGGTGTGAAGAATACATAAGCAACCTCAGATAACTATAGATACACAGAAACAACTAACAGTCTTTTTCAATGTCTTACAAAGTCCTATATCAAAGACCTTAGATACATTACCATAATTTTTAAAACTATCTTGCCACATCATCGTTATCATCGATATGTACAAATGAGGGACTTAAGCATGAAAAAGTTAAGTGGCATACCAGAAATTGCTGGTAAGCAAACAAACAACAAAAATAGGCTCTAAACTTCAAACTGCAAGAGATAAAGCCATTGTTCTTCTCAACATACCAAATATTTTGCCCAGGTTGTGGAAATTATTGACAAGAACTGAATAAAAATGACTTCCTTATAGTCCAGCCTTTATGTATTAAGAAAGTAAAATTGAACTGCAGCTCATAATTCATGAAGCCTTTTGTTTCTTGATGTAAAATCTCCTGGTAATTAGGACCAACATAGAGGTGGTGAGTACCACTCGCCCCTTGCATTACTGAGCTGACACTCAAGTTTTAAATTTTTGAAAAAATACTATTAAAATAAGATCACATTAAAAATAAGGAATCTTAAAAATCTTTAATTTCAAAACTTAAAGTTATTATTTTTTCTTTTTTAAGAAACAGATGTTCCAAAGGGCTGGTTGCTGCTGTAAAGTATTCACCTTCCACATGCCACATTAATGTCATTATGAGCCTTGTAAGATATACAGTCCGGTGTAATACAACCTCTCCTTTAATAGCATGCACCTAAACTTTGCTTTTGTATGTAGGAAAATAAAATTTATGAAACCGGATAATGTAGCAGTTTTATTTAAAACCGCTTTATTTTTACTAGCTAAGACTAATAAAATCTTCAATAGATTCCACGTTTACTTTTAGAAATCTTACATACCACCCTAGTTAGAGATCACTGGTGAGTAGAGAACTAAATAAGTGAGTCAGAGAAAATAGATGTCTGATGTGCTGAGAGGTAATGACACTTTTAGCATGTGATTTAAATTATAAAGTATTTGCTTCAGAGGGTGATAAAATATTCTAGCCAACTTAAAAATGATAGTAATTTACTAGGTGGGAATGTAGAATCTTGAAAAGATGATTGTCATAGGAGATAAAAGATGAAAACTCTTTCTGTTGGCCCTAGTAAGTTTTTTGGAAACCACCCATCATGAAAATATTCTAAATCTTTTTTTGCTGTAGGTCACATACAAGAAGCCCCTATGCTCATAGTGAGAAATATGAAGATAGATCACACTGTGGGATCTCAGTAATTGGTGTAAGCCCTCTCCAGAATTTTTGAGCTTCTAAATGCATGAGATTTTCATGTGGAAAATTATATTATTCTGAATCCTTAGCAAGGAGTCTAATTGCTTTGTTGAACAGAAGGGGCTGAAATGGGCACTCTTGCCTTGTTCCCTATTTTGAAATAAAGTTTTTAGTTTTTCACTAAAATGTTAACTGTGGGCTTTACATATTTAGCCTTTATTATGCTGAGGTAATTTCTTTCTACCCCTAGTTTGTTGAAAGTGTTTTTTGTCATAAAAGGGTGTTAAATGTTGTCAAATGCATTTCTGCAACTACTGAGATGATCATGTGTTTTTACCCTTCATCCGTCAATGGCTGTATCATATTACTCGACTTACATGTGGAACCCTCCTTCTATTCAGGAACAAGTCCCATGTGGGCATGATGTATAAGCCTTTTAACATAAGGGTGAACTCAGTACTTTGTAGAGGATTTTTGCGTATATGGCCATTAGGGATATAGGCATGTCATTTTCTTATAATGTCTTTGTCTGGCTTTGCTATCAGAATAATGCTGGCCTCATAAAATGAGTTTGGAATATTCCTTCCTCTTTAGTTTTTTAGGAAGAGTTTACGAAAGATTGACATTAATTATTCATTAAATGTTTAGTAGGTTTCACCAGTGAAGTCATCTGTTCCTGGAGGCATAAAGAAAATGTGGGATAATAAAAATTAAAAAAAAAAGAAAATGTGGGATATACCTACAATGGAATATTATTCAGCCTTTAAAAAGAAGGAAATTCTGCAATATGGCACAACATGGATAAGTCTAGAAGATCTTATACCAAGTGAAATAAGTCAGGCACAGAAGGATAAATGCTGTCTTCTTCCTCTCATAAAAGGTGTTTAAAAGAATCCAATTCAGCCATAAAAAAGAATGAGATATCGCCATTTGCAACAATATGGATGGACTTAGAGTAAGTAAGTAAGTAATGCTAAGTAAGATAAGTCAGCCAGAGAAAGACAAACACCATATGATTTCACTCAAATGTATAATTTAAGAACCAAAACAAGCAAAGAAAAAAAGAGACAAGCAAACAAACAAACAAAAACAACTCTTATATAACAGAACAAACTGGTGGTTGCCAAAGAGGAGGGGATGAATGAAATAGATAAAGGGAATTATGAGTTACTTGTTGACATTAGCACTGGGTAATGTATAGAATTGTTGAATCATTAAATTGTACACCTGAAACTAATATAACACTGTATGTTAATTATACAAGAAAGAAAGAAAGAAAGAAAGAAAAGAAAAGAAGAAAAGAAAAAAGAAAGAAAGAAGAAAGAAGAAAGAAAGAAAAGAAAGAAAGAAAGAAAGAAGAAAGAAAGAAAGAAAGAAAGAAAGAAAGAAAGAAAGAAAGAAAGAAAGAAAGAAGAAAAGCAAATTTTTAGAAATTTGACCATAGATGTATGAGTTTATTTCTGGATGCTTAATTTTTTAAAAATGGGGCACCTGGGTGGCTCAGCAGTTGAGTGTCTACCTTTGGCTCAGGACGTGATCCTGGGATCCTGAGATCAAGTCCCATGTTGGGCTCCCCGCAGGGAGCCTGCTTCTCCCTCTGCCTGTGTCTCTGCTTCTCTCTCTGTGTCTCCCATTAATAAATAAATAAAATCTTAAAAAAAAAAATCTTGGCAATCTCATGGAAGCAAAGAGTAGAATGTAGAATTGCCAGGGACTGAGTGGGGGTGGGGTGGCATATGATTACTACTTAATGGATGTATAACTTTCACTTACACAAGATAAGTAACTTCTAAAGATCTTCTGTACAACATTGTGCCTATAATAGTACTGTATTGTGCCCTTAGCATTTTATTAAAAGGCTAGATCAGATGAAATGTTTTTACTATAATAATAAATGAATGAATGAATATTATTTGAAAAATAGCCAAGGTTCACAGGAATAGATATCAAGAGTAGATATTTGGCTTACAAAAAATAAATATTTTGTACAGGTATATAATTTCAAACCAAAAGCCAACATCATGTTTATCCTAGAAACCGTTTTGTTAGAATCATGAACAAGTCAAAATCCATATTCATGATCAGTGTAATTATTTAATATTGCTTTAGGAATACTAACTTATACAATTACACAAGAGAATGTGGATTTATACTATGAACATTGACAGTAAAAAAATTCAAGAGGTTTGGTAGCTAAGGGCTAAGTTCTCCTCCCTCAAGAATGTTTATAGTAAATTAACTGAAAGACCATAAACACCATGCAATAAAAGTATATACCAATTGCTTACATCTCTAGTAGCATGTGATGGCTTGCCAAAGAGCCAGTCCCTAGTAAAACTACGTGTAGCAGATAAACATTATGGAATGCACTACTATGTCTGTTTTGCTCAGCTAGGATTGCTTGATTCTTCATTTGTTTCAAAGCAAATGTTCTTCCTAATGGTCAAATGTTTAAGGAGAATTGGGAAGATCCTACATTCACTTCATAAGACATTTCCACACAATTGCAAAATTAAACTTATGCAAATTGGGTCCCATAACTAGTCCAGGTTGGTACTACAAATTGGAGACTGACCTAGGGGAAGTGGATAGTAATCATGAGGTACTTCCATGTAGTAACATAGCAATTAGTCTACTGAGCCTTGACCTTGAGACCTCCTGGATGGAGCCAGAGCCTTCGATGTGTATAGTAAATTCTCAAGCACATCTATGAAAAGAATTGAGACTGAGTGTGTAAATTCTAAATCAATAAAGGGTAAAAATTGAAAAAAAAATTCAATTATTTCAAAATAAAAGGAAAGAAAACATAACAATACCACAACATAGAGAGAGCAACACAAATGGAATAAAAATCAAATAATGGAAGAAATATACAGATATATGAATAGCCTCAAAAATTATAAATTGACTGAATTCATATAGAAGAAAGATTGTCAGTAAGGTGAAAAAAATATCCACCAATATGCTATTTATACATCACATTAAACGTACATAAATGAATGTTTGAAAGTAAATGGATAGAAAAACATATAGCAAGCAAGTACTAACAAAAGAAAAGCAGGATTGGCTATATTACTGATTCAAACAGATATTAAAACAAACAATCATTAGAAAAAAAAAAACAGGTTCACTATTTAATGATAAAAGTTCAGCTCTGCAGAAAATTTAACAATTCCAGAGGAGTGTGCACCAATTAAAATAGTTTGAAACCATAAAAAACAAGAAGTGCCAGACATCAGAGACCCTAAAGATTTAACCCTATATTATCAGATTTAAAGACACATCCCTCAATTATTGGTAGATTACATGAATTTCAAAAATTAGTAAACATATGAAAATGGAAAATCATAAGTACCAAGCTTGATTCAATAACATATAAAAAGTCTTTACCAAACAATTAGAATATATACATCCTTCTCAATCACATATTTAACATTTATAAAAATTTGCCATATATATTTTAAACAGAGCTCAATAAATTTCAAAGAAACATCATGTTCTCAACAATTCAATTTAAAATATTAATAAAAGAAAAATTAATAAAACATTCAATCCATGCATTTGGTGATATTAAAAACATTTCTAAATAGCAATGTGCAGAAAATAAAATTGAAAATAAAAAATACTTGAAACTCTATAACAAAAAACTATATATGGAAGAAAGATGGCCATTTTTTAATAGAACTAAACATAATCTTGCTATATGACCCAGCAATCACACTCCTAGATATTTACCCAAATGATTAAAATACTTATATCCATATAAAAACCTATATGTGGATGTTTATAATAGGTTTATTTATAATTGCCCAAAGCTCGAAGCAACCAAGATGTCCTTCAATAGGTAATTTAATAAATAAACTACAGTATAACCGTACAGTGAAATATATTAAGTGTGTATTGCTAGGTAAAAAAAAGCCAGTCTGAAAAAAAGAACACAAATTGAGTGATTTCAATTAGTTAGCTAATGATGGTGAGCATCTTTTCTTGTGTTTATTTGCCGTCAGTACATTCTTAGGTGAAATGTCTGTTCAAATCTTTTGACCTTTTTTCTTTAAATTAGGGAAATGGAAATTAAAACATTTGTATGTCTATCAAAATGGTTAAAATTTTAAAAAGACTGTCCTTACCA
The DNA here is from genome assembly GCF_053574225.1 of Canis aureus. Classification (NCBI taxonomy): domain Eukaryota; kingdom Metazoa; phylum Chordata; class Mammalia; order Carnivora; family Canidae; genus Canis; species Canis aureus. The sequence continues at coordinate 65,797,265 of NC_135611.1, read as the reverse complement.
AGTGTTGGCAAGAATGTGAAGAGCTCTAAGTCTTAGATGATACTGGAGAACTGTAAATTGGTGCAGTCACATTGGAAAATAGTTTGTTAGCTTCCTAAAAATTAAATATATACCTGCCATATGATCTAGTCATATTAATCGTAGGTATTTATCCAAAAAAAAAGAAATCCATGTCCATACAAAGACATGCACATGAAGTGTTCATAGCAGCTCTGTTTCTAATAGCTCCAAACTGGAAATAATCCAAATGTCCACCAACAGATGAATAGGTAAACAAGTAACAGTACGTCTATATGATGAGATACTATCAATCAGTTAAAATTAGTGAACTACTGATATATGCACCAACATGAATAAACCTCAAATTGATTATATCTAGTTTAAAAAAAGAAAATACATACTCTATGATTCCATTTTATAAAACTCTAGAAAACGCCAAGTTCTCTTATAGAGATAAAAAGCAGTTTAGTAGCAGCTGGGATGTGTGGGCAGAAGCAGAAAGAGGAATTCCAAAGGAGCATGAGGAAAATTTGAGGGAAGGGAATATTTATATATTTCTTGAATATGGGTAATGGTTTCCATGGGAATAAACATGTATCAAAATTTATCAAGTTTTATACTATAAAAATGTACAGTGTTTTGTATGTCAGTTGTAACACAATAAAGCTATTAAAATTATACCAGAAAAAAAAATAAAATTATACCAGAAAAATAAAGATAGGGTAAGGGATAAAACAGGTTAAGTAAGATTGCCAAAGTTTGTGGTTATTGAAACTGGAGGGATCCCTCGGTGGTGCAGCGGTTTGGCGCCTGCCTTTGGCCCAGGGCGCGATCCTGGAGACCTGGGATCGAATCCCACGTCGGGCTCCCAGTGCATGGAGCCTGCTTCTCCCTCTGCCTCTGTGTGTGTGTGTGTGTGTGTGTGTGTGTGTGTGTGTGTGTGTGTGACTATCATAAATAAATAAATAAAAAATTAAAAAAAAAAGAATCATATTGAAACTGGATGATAGTCTCACAGATTTCATAATATTCTCTTTTCCTTTGTGTATGTTTGAAATTCTTCTGTTACTAGAATTATTTTAAAATGAACTTCTGTTAAAAATAACATGAAGAAGGACACCTGGGTGGCTCAGCAGTTGAGCCTCTGCCTTCAGCTCAGGGCTTGATCCCAGAATCCGTTTCCCTGCATGGAGCCTGCTTCTCCCTCTACCTGTGTCTCTGCCTCTCTCTCTCTCTCTGTGTCTCTCATGAATAAATAAATAAATCTTAAAAAAAAAAAAAGAAACCACGAAGAAACTGAAAACACAGGCTACAAATCTAGCAGAGATTTGTAATCCACATAATCGATAATGGATTAACATGAACATTTTGTTTATATTCCAATACATAATAGACAAAAATAATTTTCTCAAACTGAACACATCCATGTGGTGAGCACCCAGATCAAGCAGTAGAACATTACCAACCATTCCTAAGTATCCTCTTGCTTTCCCCAGGGTGAGTGAACACTTGTGGGCCCTATCACCATACATTAGTCTAGCCTGTTGTAGAATATATAAATAAATCACATAGTTGTGTAAATGTTGTGTGTGTCTAACATTTTCTATCGACTTTGTGAGGTTCATCATATTTTGTGAGTAGTTGTGGGCTGTTTAGTCTCATTTCTGTGTAATATTTTGCTGTGAAAATCTATACCCATTTCAGTGTTGCTGAACATGTCGGTTGTTTTCTATTTTTGGCTATTTCAAGCAGTATTACTAGGTGAATTCTGGTACATGTCTTTTTATGAATACATGTATGTATTTGAGCATATGCAGGAGTGGAATTCATAGATCATAAGATAGAGAAATCCTATTCATTGTAGATTAACTCCTTTTTAACCTCCCAAAACTATTTTCCAAAGTATGTGGATGACTTTGCACTTCATCCAACAGTGTGAGTGTTTTACTTGCTCTACATTTTCACCAAGTTTATACATTCTGTCTTTACATTATTTTGATAGGTACTTAATGGTATCTCACCATATTTTTTTAAGTAAATGTTATTTTTTAGAACAGTGTTAAATTTACAGAAAAACTGAAAATTATTCAGAGAGTTCCCAAGTACTCTGCATAATTTCCCCTATTATTAATATCTTACATTAGTATGTAATATGTGTTAAGATTTATGAATCAATATTGATACATTATTTCTAACTAAATCCATCATCCTTTACATCCTTTTATAAGCACCTGTCCTTCCCAGTCTGCCATATAGCTGAACTCATTACATCTGCTACTGTCAGAGCCACCTTTATATTTTACAATGGAAGAGTAGATACTTTTTTTTTTTAGTAATTTTATTTTTATTTATTTATTTATTTATTTATTTATTTATTTATTTATTTATTTATTTTAGTAATTTTAGAGGAGCAAAATATTTGATATGCCAGTCTCATTCTGATACAGTTTTATTTTATGGCTGGTAATGTTCAAAGATACCTCTTAGTTATTTAAATTAAGGAATGGAAAGATAAAGAGCAAGAGTGAAAGTGAGGTCAGGGGTGGGAGAGAGAGGAGAGGAGAAAGAAAGAGGGAAAGACTAAGAACTAGTTTTCTTGTTTCTTCAACTTTCAACATGAACATGAATGTATTGAACAATGTTCTGAAACGTTCTAAAGAATCTAAATCAAATCAATAAAATGCTTCTTTAGAGAACCTAAAAACCCTTGGGTGGTACATTTTTATCAGCTTGAACTTCTAATAAATTACATAGGTAAAATGGCATGACAGAAAGATGTTCCAACTGCTCAAAATTGATTCCCTTACTGATATCTGATTAACTATTAATAATCCACTCTTTAAAAAAAAGATTTTATTTATTTATTTATTTATTTATTTATTTATTTATTTATTTATCTATCTATCTGAGAGAGAGAGAGCACGCATGCAAGAGGGAGAGAATCTCAAGCAAAATCTCAAGCAGACTCCCTACTGAGCACCAAACAGGTCCAGGGGCTTGATTTCAGGACTGTGTGATCATGACCTGAGATCATGACCTGAGCCAAAATCAAGGCTCATTGACACTTAACTGATTGCACCACCCAGGTACCCCAATAATCCACTCTTTGGTAAGCTTTCAGCATCTCATTTCTCTTCTTTTTTAAATGGAAAATTCTCCTAGAAGAGATAGTATAGTAAGTTCCTAATATTTTAGTAAGAAAGACTCTACTGGTCAATTTATCCACCTTATAGCATTGTTACAAATGAGTCTGCTTCTGGCTCCTAAGGTGTATAACTCAAAATATGTTACCATTAGAAATCTTAGAGGTCATCTAGTCAGGTCCTAATTTTACAACTGAGAAAAAGATATATTGAAGAGACTGGCTTAAAGTCACCTAGTGAAAATTTTTATTCCCTTGCAATTCGCCATTATTATTTAAAATACGATTTAAAATTATGTAACTCCCATCCTTCTATATGGGAAGAAGCCTGACTTAGGGGAAAGTGTCCTAAAAGAGATAATGTAGCAAAGTGGCTACAATATGACTGCTTGATAATATTATTTACATCTAATTCCCACACGAAAAATTTAGCTAAGTGTATTATCCCATTTAAAGATAAGGAAACAAATCCTCGGGAAGTACCTAAATTGCACATGGTCGCATAGCTAGTGTTAAATTCAGGATTTAAATCCAAGTCTGTCTGACTGGAAAGCCAGCACTGTTTCTTTGGAAACTTAGTATCTGTAATACACTTAGCAGTCAGTAAATGTCAATTTCCTGTCCCTAATTTATTCCTTCAAAAACATTCATTGAACATCCACTGTGTGCAGTATGTTAAGAACTAGAAATACAAACAACTGACATATTCAGAGCTTTTAAGGGATCCCCTAATGACAAAGACTCTCTTTGACAAAATTTCAGTCAAAGTAAGTAAGGCCTCTCTCTAGGCCTTGACCTTGGAGTCTGTCCTTGTTGCCCTTATCAGGACTATATTGCCTACATTGCCTAAATAGCAAGAAACTTGCTAAATCAGTCCAGAGAGAATCCCCTACCCTTGAAATCTGAGCATCCTCCGCTCTGATCAAATTCCTCATCCCCCACCGTTGGTATGTGATCACCCTGGCCTGCTTTCATCATGAATCTTGTCAAGTTGGTTTGTCCAGACTCCTTCTTACCTCTGATGTTTCCTCTTAGCAATTTTCCATCTACTGACCCCATCCTGCTCCTTGGCCATAAAACCCCACCTGCCTATGCTCAATTAGGAATTGAGACCAGTTCTACATGAAGCCTCTTTTTCCCTTAATGCAATAGTTCTGGAATAAGATCTGTTTTTACTGCTTTAACTACTATCCACTTCTGATTTTCTTTAACACTAGTAAGGAGATAAACATAGAAATAAGTCATAATAATATAATAATTTAAGTGCCAAAGGGAAAGGATGGCATTTTTAAGCATACTGTAATAGTGAGAGGGCAAGATGTTAGGGTAGAGAATTGACACTTCAAGCTGGAAATGTCCCCTTCTTTAAAATGCTTGCATTACACAGGAAAGCAACTGAGCAAACGTGGATAATAAAGTCAACTTCCCATAATTTCAAACCAAATCATTGTGAGTATCAAAAAGCCTTGGAAAACAATATTGTCTACACTGGTACTAACTAGGAGAGACTTTAAAATCTTAAATTAAGGGTCTCAAGTATAATTCAGAATTTTTTCCTTAAGTAAATTTAAAACAAATCCCCACCCACCCCTGATCTGAATTGTCTCCCCATTAACACATATGGTTGCCAGTTTAGAGACTCTCATGATAAGTACAAATAATAAACTAAGTTACCAAAACTTTGGTTTAAGTTTCAAACCTAGAATTGTCATGACTTGAATATAATTTTTATGCAGTTTAAATATGAATAGCAATTCTGCATTTGTTTATTGAAAACACAATTATCCAAAAGAGTAATATTTATTTGTTCAAAAACAAATAATTAAAATTCAACCACAAAAGAATGAAGTTTTCCTTGAAAAAGAAAAAAAAATGGCTGGAAAAAAGGACATGTTGACATTGACAGGATATTATTTTGAGGCATCTCATAGTTGTTACTGCTTATAATTAGTTTTTCAGTCTGAAGGGGTAATCAACCTAAATCCCAATATTTTAAAGGAATTAGTGAGGAGCATAAAATCAGGGAAGAAATGGAAACTGTTTCATGACTTATTGAGCAATCTCATCTAATACTATAGTTTTTATATGCCTTGAGTTCACTTATAATGCAGCTATTTCACTGACTTGCTCTTGAAGTTCCCATCTGCAAATGTATCTACATTTGATACCTCTAACATAGAATGTTGCAAGGTATTTGGATGCCATATCTTATTTTACCCAATTGGTGTGCTCCTCAGAAATAATTTTCATCTTTGCTTAGTTTTCTCCTTGATGATTCAAATCACAAATTGCAATGCGAATTCTATATTCAAAATTCTTTTGTAAAAGGTAAATGATTGCTCAGCCTACCTTACTTAAATAGAGTGATTAATTTAGTGATTAAGTACATTAACTAATACATCAACTATATTAACTATGAGTATTTTCGCATTCTTATTTTGTAGAGTGGCTTATAAAGAGAATCATACCTGCTTTTACAAATTGTTATCAACCTTTTAACCTTTACTTCTGACCCTCCTGAATTCTATTTGTTCTTTATCACTTCACTTTACATTGCTATTAATCACCAAAAATGTAGACTCTATAGCAAAGTCTCTTCATGTAAGGGTTAGAAATGAGTGTAGAATAGCAGGTCACAGAGAAGCTAAGAAACCCATTGGTATGGGTGAGTGTAAATCAGAAGAGATACCAGAATCTGGGGTTAAGATACGAAATAATTAAATAACAATCAAAGGTGGTTGAGGAATAAATGATGAAAATCATAGTACAAATAATAAATGTTATAAAAATTTAGACACAATAGAGATCACTATATACAGAGAAAAGATCCTAGAGAAGGTGGTTTCACTAGTCAGTGAAGGAATCCTACATAGGTCTTCATCAAATACGGAAAGTAGGTTATTCATGACTTTCTACCTAGATCAAAAGGGGATTAAGAAATGTAAAATTAAGTACATTGCATAATGCATATTTAATTATTTCAATTCCTGGGATAAACTCCTAGTAATTTATATCTTATTTAAGTGTGAAATCATGTGGTCAGTAGACATAGGAAGAGTTCATGAATTTTGTTCCTACCACTTTTGAGAATATGATCTTCTAGACGGCAGGTTCTATTTGTTAAAAATCTTCAAACACTACATTACTAGATGTAGTTATCTTTAGTTATATTTCCAAGCTGATTGCTACTCTTTATAGGTAGACTTTCTTTCTATCGAGATTCAGGAAATAACATTAATGAACTATTCATGATATGAAACTTTATGCTCTCATTCACACTTACCCTTGCTCATAAAGGTTAATTCAACAAGAATTTTCATCATCCTCATGAAAATTCATTACTTCAGGGAAATAGATCCAGCACACAAATAGAGAGATGACCCTTAGATAGAAGTATGGAAAGCTCATCAATATTAATAGGCTGGTTGGGACACCTGGGTGACTCAGTGGTTGAGCATCTGCCTTCAGCTCAGGGCGTGATCTGGGGTCCTGGGATCGAGTCCCACATCGGGCTCCCCACAGGGAGCCTGCTTCTCCCTCTGCCTGAGTCTCTGCCTCTCTCTCTGTGTCTCTCATGAATAAACAAATAAAATCTAAAAGAAATATAGGCTGGTAGACAGAGTATGTACAGATGCTCATAAATAGCAGATGTGGTGAGAGGAACACGGAAAAGTTCTCATCTGATTGCTTCAATTTTCTCAGGGGATTTGGAAGTAAAGTGAAGACTGGGGGTATGTCAAAGAATTTGGGGGCCATCATTTAAAATGGCCATATTTGCTTTATTCATTGCTGATTTCTCAATGCCCTAGATCAGCGGGTGCCTAATGTTGGATTCTCGATTGTTTGTTGACTAATGAAGGATTGAACTCTACATAAGTTGCATGTACTCAGCAAGAAATAAGCATATTTGTCCGAACTAGAGAACAAGAGAGGTATTACCCACCACCCTGCACATCTACAGCAGTACACATACCCTTTCCCTCAGTTTCTCACCCAGATTTTGATTATCAGTTGTCTTGTCCCACCAATCATGGTTATTTGGTGACTAAATCAGTAGCTCTCAAACTTGACTATGTATCAGTATCACTTGGAAATCGTTTTCAGCATATAGCATCCTGAGCACCAAACTCAAATTTTCTGAATCTGGATATCCAGGTGTGAAATCTCAAATGTATATATTTTTAAAACTTCTTCAAGCAAAACTGATACCCAACTAGGTTTGAGAACTCCTGGATTACATTATTCACATTCTGATGTTAGCTACTCAGCTACAGAGGCAACCTCAGAAAGGCCAATTACAGCTCGATCATCCTTAGTCTAATGTACACAAATCTGAGAACTGTATCCATGTCTTCAACTATTTATCTCCGGGAGGCATAGAGTCTGATGTGTTTTTTGCAGGGCTTATTCAATAGTATTAATTCAGCACAGTTATCTAGATCTTCTGTGAAATGACAATGGATGAGGTTAAGGTTAAAGTATAATATACATTAGATGAATGAAAATGAGATGAGAAAAAAAAGAAACAGTATAAGTAAAAGAAAAAAGTAACACCGATCTTAGCTGAAGACATACCTTTTCTATTTTGTAAATTCACAGTAATACCTTCAAAGGCTAGTTAAAAAGGATAAATAATTAATTCCATTTAGCCTGACATGCCTCTGGGAATAATAAGAAAAATAACCCCTTGACAAAAGCATTTTAAATCCTCTTTCAAATTCTATCAAGTTTTAATTTAAATTTTTTTCTAGTTTTATATTCCTGGTATATTTTTATATCATTGATTTCCAAAAATCTAAAGTAAAATCAATGGTATTTTCTACCCCAAATTAATCCTAATTTTCCCATGAATGTATAGTAAACGAATATGGAGAATTTTTTAATTTTGATTTTTTTCCAAAAAAAAAGATATAAATATATATTCTGTACCTTACTGTTCTTGCTACTATGTAACAATCCATCCCAAATCATAGTAGCTTAAAACCAAAACAATCGTTTAGTTTCCTCACAAATCTCATAAATCAGCAACTCAGATGAGATTCAGCAGCACAGTCTCTGATCCACATAACATCAAAGTGGCTCAACAGGGGACTGGAGGATCCACTTTTGGTCATCCATGCTCCTGGCTGGCAACTTGGTGCTGACTGGACACTGGGAATTCAACCCAAGATGTGGCTCTAAAGCCTCCATTCCTCTTCAACTGGATTCCCCAAGCTGGTCTCTTCCCAAGTTGCTTGTACTTTTTCATAGTATAGTGGTTGAGTTGCAAAGGTTAGCATTTTAAGGAACAAGAAATGGAAGTTGTTAGATTGTTGAAGACTGGTCACAAAAAGTGACACACTTTCACTTGGTTCATATTCTATTGGCCAAATAGATGCAGAACCCAGATTCAAGGGGAGAATATAGATTCCACTCCTTGGTGAGAAGAGTGTCAAAGAATTTGGGAGCCATTGTTTAAAACTGCCACATTTGCTTTATTACTTTATTATCTTTCCAAGTATATCTAGATCTTGACACATGGAGATGTGCCTCAGTAGTAGAATATTCTATAGTATACAGAGTAATTTATTCAGTTATTCCCCCAAGCATTTAAGTTGATTTCTGTTTTTTGATATTTGCAAACACTGATACGGTAAACATTTTTTACATGTGTATTTATACTCTTATTTTTATTACACAAATGTGATACTGGAGTCAAAACTGCATATTCAAAAAATTTAATATTAGCAAACTATTTTCCCAAAAAAAAGCCATAATAATTTATAGTCTCAACAGTGTAGAGGATGCTTTTACCAACAGCCTCCTCAGTACTAAACATCACATTAAAAAAAGATTACAATCTGAGGAAAAAGCAAAATTGTACCTCATTTGAGTTTATATTTTCCAGAATGCAAATGAGGTAAAAATTATTTTTATGTGTTTGTTGGTGACATATCTTCCCATTTTTATTCTTTGTCAGTCTTGCTGGAAGTTTGTTAATTTTTTTATCTTTTCAAAACATGGTTTTCTGTTTTTTTTTTTCTCTATTTTTATGGCTTTTTAAAAATTTCTTTGACTTCCACTCTTTATCTTTTTTTCTTATTTCTGCTTGTTCAGGGCTTATTTTGCTCTTCTTATTCTAGTTTCCCAATAAAGAAGTTTGAATTACTGACTTGAGACTTTAACCTCTTTTCTAGTGAAAGCATTCAGTGCTATATATAAACTTTCCCCTAAGCATTAATTAGTTTCATTCCAAACTTCTTCAGATGTTGCATTTTCACTTTTATTCCATTCAGAATATATATAAACTTTTAAGATTTTATTTATTTATTAGAAAATTAAGACTTTATTTATTTATTTATTTATTTATTTATTTATCTATTAATCTATTAGAGATAGTGCACAAGTAGGGGGGAGAGACAGAGGGAGAATTCCAGGACGCTGGGATCATGACCTGAGCCAAAGGCAAACTCAACCAGCTGAGTCACCAGGCACCTCTCCATTCAGAATATTTTTAATACATCTTTAGATTTCCTCTTTCAACCCATTATGACTTTAAAGTGTGTTGCTTAATTTACAAATGTTTGGAGAATTTCTTATAATAGTCCTGTTGCTGATTTCTACTTTAATCCCACTACCATCTGAGATCATACTCTAAGCCTCGTGGCTTTTTTCTTTTTTTTTTTTTTTTAATTTGTTATGATTTTATGAGGGTATGATCTTCATGAATGTCCTGTGTGGGCATGAAAAGAATTTCCATTCTGCTGGTTTTGGATGGAGTGTCCTAAATATTAATTCGATCCAATTATTTGGTGGTATTGTTTAGTTCTATTTTCTGATTTTCTATTTCCATTAATTATAGAGAGAGGAACACCGAAGGCTCCAACTATTATTGTAGATTTGTCTATTTCCTCTTTCAGTTCAGTCCATTTTTGCTCTGTTTTGGGATACATATGCATTTAGAATCATTAAGTCTTCTTTGTCTATCGACCTTGTTATCATTATGTAATATCCCTTTTTATCCCTGGTAGTTTTCTTTTCTCTGAATTCTGCTTTTGTAATTTAAACAACAACAACACTCCAGCTTTAATTTATGAGTGTGTGCATGGTGTGAAAGTCCACTTCTAAAGTGGAACCCAATGACCCTGACATGATATGCATGCCCTGGGTAATTCTCTCCATTTGTGTGTGGGTGAGACATAGCAATTTCGATTAAGGAATAGAATATGACAACACAGTTAGGATGTCACTTAGGAGATGAAGTTATAGAAGACTGACTTTCATGTCTGTTGCTTTTTCTTCATTCCTTCTGTTCCAAAGTTCCATTCTGTATGATTTACCCTGCGTCTGAAGACTACTTTCATTGTCCTTTTAAAGCAGGTCTGCTGGCTATTACTTTCTTAGGTATATCATCCACTTAATAATGTCTTTATTTTACCTTCATTTCTAAGGAAAGTTTTTGCTGAATAGAGGAGTCTGGGTTGACACTTTCTCTTAGTACTTTTTAAACATTATACACTTCCTTCTGGCCTCCCAGACTTCTGATGAAAAATTCACAAGTGTTCAAATCATAGTTCTTCAACAAATAATGTATCATTTTTCTCTGGCTGCTTTCAGTAATTTTTTTTTGTCTTTAGTTTTTATCAGCTTGATTGTAATGTGTCTATGCATGAATTGTTTTTGGTTTATGATGCCTGATGAACTTCTTAAATATATAGGTTTATGTGATTTGACAAATTTGAGAATCCTTCAAGTCATTTTTTTTCAAACTTTTTTTCCCCTGCATTTCACTCTTTTTCTCTTTGGGACTCTGACTTTATCATGTAAAGTCATTTTCCCTCATCCTCCCATGTGTTTGTTTTTGTACCCAAGAGGATGAGTCTAAAATGTAAAGGGTTACATTTTATCATAGTATTCTTTTCATTCTTTAAAAATCTTTTTTTCTCTCTTTTCTTCTGATAGATAATATCTATTGATCTGTCTTCAAGTTCACTGACTCTTCCATCTGTCATCTCCATCCCTATTCTGCTTCTGAGCCCATTCAATGAGAATCTGGGGTTTAGGGTGGTTTGTTTTAGTTACTCTATTTCTCAGTTCTAAGATTCCAATTATTTCTTCTATATATCTATTTCTTTGCTGAAGCTTTCTATTTTTCTTTCCATTGCAAAAGTGTTTACAATTGCTTGCTGTAGCATTTCTATAATAAGATATTTAAAGTCTTAGATAATTCCAACACCTGTGTCATCTTGGTTTTTACATGTTATCCTTTTCATGAAAGTTGAAATATTTTTAGTTCTTTATATGTCAAATAATTTTGGATTGATTCTTGGATGTTTTGTATATATATTATGAGATAGTAGGTTCTGTTTAAATCTTACGGAATCTTGATATTCCTGTTTTAGCAGGCAATCAAGCTGGTTAAGTTCAGGTTATCAATTCTAACCTACCTTCTGTACTGTGTAGTTCCAATGTCAATTCAGTCTTCAAAGCCTATTTGTTCTATTTGTATCTGTCCCAAATGTGCAACAGCCAGTGGTCCCTCTGTGACCTGGATTATAGTCTATTGGCTACTTCCCTTCTCAAAGTCTTTAGTTTAGTGATTAGGCTCAGATTTATGTATGCACAGCTCCAAGGTAAGCCCAGAGGTAATTAATAATCAATTTATGAAATCATTTTCCAGATGACTTTCCCCTCCATGGTTCCCCCTCCAATATTTACCAATTCTTTGGACTCCTTTTTTTATACTTACCACCAGAAAGCTGGGATTTTAGTTACTCCACCTCAACACACTTCTATGACTAGACCCAAGTAGCAAAAAGACAGGAGGAAAAACAATTGGAGTGAGGGGAGTAGAGAGGGAGTTTATCCCATTTTCTTGGATTAGATAAGCAACCATACTTACTAGTTGTATGACATTAAGACACGTCACTTAGTGTCTTTAGATTTCAGTTATCTGGGATCCCTGGGTGGCGCAGCGGTTTGGCGCCTGCCTTTGGCCCAGGGCTCGATCCTGGAGACCCGGGATCAAATCGCACGTCGGGCTCCCTACATGGAGCCGGCTTCTCCCTCTGCCTCTCTCTCTCTCTCTCTCTCTCTCTCTCTCTCTCTGTGACTATCATAAATAAATTTTAAAAAAGATTAAAAAAAAAAGATTTCAGTTATCTAATCCATACAAAGGAGGGTTTCACCAGATCTGGTATAAGATTCATCTTGAATTCTCAGTAAATATGCTGACCTCAGAGGCTTCACCCCAATATTCTAATTCAGTAAGTCAGGCCTACAAACTTGCATTTTAATAAATACTTAAAGTGATCTCATGCATATTGCTTAGCAACTACAATTTAGAAAATATAATCAAATATTCCAATTTCCTTCTGGTTTTGTCTTGAGACATTTTATTCGGAAACAAATAAAAGCAGAGTTCATATTTTTAAAAAATTCCACAGAGCTTCTAACTTTAAGTGTTCCTAGAACCTTGCTTTATAAAATTTATGAATCTCCTAAATCCAGCTTTTGGAGTTGATAGAAATTATTGTATGGTTTAAAGTCTTTTACTTGAGAGAAAACATTGGGCAATGTGAATATTTCAAATACAATAGCTTGGGAATTACAAAAAGATATTAGTTGGGACCATAGGAAACAATATCCAATTATTTTCACCTATGAAATGAGCAATATCCTATAATTCAACTTAGGTCATTTTCTTTTAATTTGTCATTTCCCATAATTTAGTAGGTACAGTTTCCTTCAGCATTTTTCCCTACATTGCTGAGCAAAACTATTTATGGAACAGCTTGATGGATATGATATTATTCTGAGGATTTTAGGTCATTACTTTTTAAAAGTTGAGAAGGGTATGTTTGTACTGAGAGTAAGATTAACTTTAGTTATTTTCTTTGTGAAGTTATTTACTAGTTTTACCTAATCTATAGTCCCTTCTGACAGAGTAGAGAAAATGGATAAATCTGCTGGGATCAATTGCTCCATACCATATTAGTCAAGCAGCTTCTTAAGGGTTTGAGCTTTAAGTTATCTTACTGGTTAGCCAGGAGTTTGGTTAACAGCACTCTAAAAAGAATGAACAAAGTTCTAAAATTTGGAAGGAACAAAAAGATTATCCATTTTTTTCATTCTATAAATATTTGCTGAGGTTTAGCAAGGCACCACTAGACACTGTGGGGGAATTCAAGTATAAATAAGATCCATTCTTTTTTCTCTAGAGACAATTTAGTGGGAAAACAGACATATGTACAAGTAATTACATTACAAGGTAGATTGTGGGACAAAGGGTTATAATTTTAGTAGCATCTCTAATGAAATAAGTATGTCTACTCATTTGAATGGCATCCAGGGGAGTTGGTGTATGTTTGTTCTCATTTCTTTTTTTAAGAAAACTTAATAGTCATGATATCTTTAAAAGAGATCAAAACAGGTTTGTTGATTACACATATTGTGAAGTAAATATTTGCAGCTTACCTCTAAAAATAGTACTGCATCAGTTTGACTCATTATTCAGAAATCGTAGTTCATGCTTGGGAACGTATAGCAAAAGAAGACTTACAAACTTTCTCAGCATAGCTTCTGTTTACCAGCACGATAGTTTTGGCTGAATATTGCTTCAATAGTTAATTTAAATGAGCAATGAAAGAATATATGTAGATACTCATTGTCTCTTAACTATCCTACTTTGGGGGCAGAAGGGTAAGTGTAAACTTGCGTTGCTTTGTTATTTTATTCAGTTTATTTCTTTTTGTCATAGCACCTGGTTTGAGGGTACAGCCACCATTTGCAAGGAGTTATATGAATGTCATGTTAAGATCTATTATAGTACCAGTGACAGCAAAGCCCAAATAAATGGGGGTTTCTTTGACCTTGGGATTTACCAGAGAATCTCGACAAGTTTTATAGGCATTAAGTAGTAAAGCCTCAAATCAGCTCTGAAGCACAGACATGCAGCGTTGGTATTACAAACCATACAGGCACTAGGAGAAAGATATTTAAACAGAAAATCCTTGGAGAAACATCAAACTGAGACTGAATAGTACTGTCCCTCTCTTGAGTACAAAGCATGTGTTAATGCAGATGATCTCTAACTTCATTAGACCCAAAAATCACCGAGGCAATTTGTTGAAAGGACAGTTATCACAGCAGTACTTCTAAAACCTGAGTATTTTTTTTTAATATACATTCTGTGTCAGTGGCTCTGGAATCGGATCATACTTTAAGTATCAAATTAAGTACTAACATCACTCAAAATCAGTAAAGCAAGGTGGAACCTTCCTTGTTAAAACACAGATTGTTGGGCTTCACCCACAGATAGCTTGATTCAGAACGTCCAAGGGTGGAACCAAAGAATTTACATTCCCAACAAGCTCCCAGGTGACTGCTGATCCTGCCTGACTGAGTATCACTGTTTGGGTAACACTAATCTGGACTGCTCTTCAGAGTTACTGGGGTCTGAGCATTTTGATTTTTAACATAATTCCTGATATTTATAGTGAACATAAAAATTTGAGAACCATCAAGTCAACACAGACTGACTGGCTATATAGGAGGTTGACCCTTGAATGGGCAGCAAAGGGTACAGAACCCCAAGAGCCAAGTGTTACTTCAGTCAAAACCAGAAGGAACAATACAAGAAGTAGAATAATGAATGGAGATAACAGGTGGGTGTGATCATAAAGGAGCCAAGCCAACCTTGACCCCAGCTCCAGAGTCCTTGCACTTCAAGGCATGACCTGGTTCAGTAGTAGTGGGTAGAGGAAGCAGGATCTGACCAAGGCAATGGGTGGTAATGTAGCCAGAGCATTCTAAATATATTGGGGTTAAAGAAGGGAAGTCAAAGGTCAAAGCCAGTTCTGAGGACATATAAGCAGAAAAATGAGTTGTGGAGTGGCAAGCTAGAAAATCAGGAACACGTCAGGACATATAAGCATAAACTGGTTCAGAGCAAGCTGCTCAGGACAGAGGCTCAATTTTAAGTTGTACTGGCTGGCCTGACACCTTACCTGGAAGAGCTGAGAGAATTTGACATGGACATTCAAAACATCGTATCTATTTATTTAGACACTAATACCTGCACCCCCCCCACCTTCACTTGAAAATAGCTTCTTATGGTTTACAAACATTTTCCATTTAATGAGTCTTTTTTCTTCACCCACCAAGTTACCTGTCATTTTGATAATTTTTATTCCTATTTTTCCCAGTTTTTTCTCTGTTGCTATTTAGAGCACAATTGCTTAATATCTTTTTCAAAAACACAATTTTTAAAAAAGATTTTATTTATTTATTTGACAGAGAGAGAGCAAGCACAAGCATGGGGAGTAGCAGAGGGAGAGGGAGAAGCAGACTCCCTGCTGAGCAGGGAGTCCAATGTGGGGCTGGATCCCTGGACCCCAGGGATCATGACCTGAGCTGAAGGCAGACACTTAACCCACTGAGCCACCCAGGTGCCCCGATCAAAAAACAATTCTATTCTGGAAACTAAAGTTCCCAAATTGTTCTCAGATTTTTTACCTGACAAAATTATTTCCCAAACTATGGTATGAAGATAACCTGCAGCATCATGATTAAAATGCAGATTCTTGGGCATCATCTACTCAATCTGACTCTCTGGAGCTGAACTCCTTGAACATGCATTTTTAAGCAGTTTCCCTAGAATTTTTTATGAGATGAGAATTATTGTAATTACTGCTTTTTCCGTTCTCTCTACTCTGGGTAGGCCTCAGCTATTATAAGTTTAGTAACTTGCCTTACCATTTCTAGGTGAATGATTCAAAATAGCTTTTTAAAGACACAAGATCTATATCATTCTTGGATATCCTAAAATTACTCAAAAATAGCAAAAAGAGAGAGAGAGAGAAAGAAAACATTTAAATACAATTAAGAGGGGTTTCCCACGTTAAAATATACACTGTAAATATGGGTTTAGACCAGATTCTCATAATATCAAACCAAATAGAATTATACTCTGGGAAGCATGAAGTGAAAAACAACCTATGATGTTAATTTTATGTAACCCTATCAACACTGATATCTAAGAACATGGAAAATAAATGAAATCAAATACAGGCTGAGTAACATTGTCCTCTACTTTATACCAGAACATCTTTGTTTGTATGTTTGTTTGTTTGTTTGTTTGTTTGTTTGTTTTTGGTTAAGTTGGAAGGATAAACCATCACAGTAGCCTCTGGACACATTTCCAGAATTTTAGAAGAGACATTCTACAGTTTCTCTGTAGATTCTGGGCAGCTTAAAGTGAAGACTAGCTCTGCTATTTAAAACGATTTCTGGTTTGTTTCAACTTGAAAGTGATTTAATAGGAGGCCCACAGAGAAAATCTGTCTCAGTAATCAAATTATAACAAGTAAGGATTAAAAGTATTAAGAAGTTTAAGCAAACTTTTCAGCTGACCTGTTTTTTTACTGGTGAGGGGATAGAGGGTCATTTGAAGTTGGCTGTGAGAATAAGTACAACAAAATTATAAGAATGAAAAACAAAAACTGCAAAAAAATTTTGGTTCATTATACATCTCCAGCAACAGTTTTTTTCAAACACTTGGGTTTGGCTAAACCCTAGTCTTTTTCCCAAGGACATTCTGTCTCAGTCTACTATTCCGTTTCTGAATTATAGAGCCAACTGTATTTTACAGGTAAATTTAATTTACATTTTAAGATTCATTTGTACTTAATTCATCAAAGTGTTTTGTCATGCAAGCCACTGGGTCTTGTAGAAGGCTTGTGATCTTTTTAATAGATTTTTATAACCTTTTTTTTTTTTTTCCTTTCTTAGAAACAGGAAGTCACTTTAGCCAAAAGCAAACAAGGTTAAACTCCAGAGTGTTCGGTTTGGGCTTGACATTTAGAAACCACAGATCCAAATGGGTCTTGAGCTTGGCAAAACATTCCTTCCCTTCTTTATTAGGTGAAAAGAAAACATTTAGGGTAAAAACAAAAATGATTAAAGTGGGAATGCATTGCTTTTGTCTTCTATAAACAAAAATAAAACCACACAGTCCTTTTCTTAAAAAAAAAATTCTAAAAAGATGTATATGCCGAATTTATTTCTGATTTTTTATGGTATATACTGCATACATATTACATATAGTAAATTTATATATAAATATATACATTTATAAGACATAAATATGTAAAGCTACATGTATATGTGCATATATATAATTACAAATGCATTTATAAAGTTTCTGCTAGTTAAGAATTTATTTAGCTACTGCTTTTCTAAAGTGACTAAATTTTACTATATAGGATATAATAATGGCAGAAGATCTCAAAAAAAGCATATGGTTGAATTCAGAGACTAAGGGCTTCTTCTAGGAAGAAGGTCAGTGCCCCAAATGTACAAAATGATTGTTAATTAACCTACTTTTAAACTCCTCAAGGAAATAGAGTTCAAATTCTTCTGCAGTCATGAGATCACTGGTTTCCAGAGAAGTATAGGAAACACTAGCCTAGTTTTTTGATCTTTCCAAACCTCTAATAAAAAAAGACAGAGATCCTAGAATAACAAACAAAACAAAATTTCATGACAGATACCTACAACAAAATTCAAATAAAGGATATTCCTACACCCCCTAAATTTGGACTTGCATCAGGCCTACATGGAATCACCAACTGTATGGGCAAATGTGGAGAGAAATCAAAAGCACTTCGAATGAGGGTGAGATATAGAAACGAATTCATGACAGGTATTTCTCTCAAAATGAGACGTCCCTATAGTGCGAAAAGCTCAGTGACTCTATCTGAAAACAGCAAGCACATGTGGGAGGGGCCTTCAGAGGCTCTAATTTGAGTGAGTTCAAGGGACCACAGAACAGACAGATTGTGTGGAGGAGTCTCCGCACCAAGAACTCTACAAATTGACCATATTAAGGCCCCTTTCAAAACACATGCTCAGCCTAAGGGGAACAGCTGAGAGGAGAAGCTAAACAGGGCAGAGTGGAAACACTAGAACGAAGTGAAGAGAAGCTCCAGAATAAAACTATGGGGGAGAAGGCCAGAGGCAGGAAGCTCAGAAAACTTGCTTGACCTTTCCTTTCTTTGAATAGAGGAAAACTCTTCTCACTTAAAATCAGCAAAAGGAATGCAGTGTAGACAGATCCATGTAAAGCTGTTTTTTTTTTTTTTAAGATTGTATTTATTTATTCATGAGAGACAGATAGAGGGGCAGAGACACAGGCAGAGGGAGAAGCAGGCTCCCTTGGGGAGCCTGATGAGGGACTCGATCCCAGGACCCCGTGATCATGACCTGAGCCAAAGGCAGATGCTCAAACACTGAACCACCCAGGTGTCCCCTGTGTAAAGTTTTTATAAGAAAAAAGAATAGTGAGCAAAATAATATCCATGTAGATAATAGAGGCATGCCAGAAAACATCCCCAAAAATAGATTAAAAATATCTAAAATATTAGAAAAATAGCTAAAAGAATTTAAGAAAATAATAGAAACTATGAAAGAATGCCAAAAGAATTAGGAACATTCAGAAATGAGCTGATGGGGAAAATAAGGAATATTTGAAAAGAAAGAGGACAGAACTCACGAAGGGCTTAGAAATAAAAGTACAAATTGTTTCAGAAATGATGACTAAACTAGAAGGAACACAAGAACAAATAAATGGATTTGGATAATGGATAATGCCTTTGGGTACATGGATACTGCCTTATAAAAACCAGAATATGGTAAAGAGGAAATTTAAAATATATATATGAAAGTTTTTTTTAAGAAAGAAATGAAACAATTTAAAAGAAAGAAAGTGAAAGAAAATCCACCACCTTGTAGAAGTCATAGAAGTCACCATTGAAGACACCTAAAGCAATAGAATAGACTCCATACTATTACTAATACTAATAAATGTATAATCCAGGAAAACTTTTCTGAATTAAATAAAGAGCAAATATACTGGAGGAGCAAAACATAGACCTAAAAATTTTTTTAACAAAAAAGAGACCACATGTTGTCATAGTAAAACTAACTTGTAAGGGGGGTAACAAGTCCTTTGAGTATCTAGACAAAAAGACGAAGTGACTTGTAAGGAAAGAAAACCTGATTGCCATCATGCTTTTTAACAGGAATACTTTATGAGAGAGGACAATGAAATATCTTAACACATTTGAGATACTCAAGGAAAGAAAGCATAAGCCAAGGCTTTTATATGAAAAGTGACCTTTAAGTAAAAATGCTGAACTTTTTATGAACATAGGAGAATTCAGGAACCATTGCTCCATGGAGCCCTTCCTGAAGAATCTCCCAGAGGACAAATTTTGAACAACCAAAATGACTAGAGTCAGAGGCATAAGGACCAGTGGTGAGAATTTAACACATCTTTATTTGTAGCATTAAGATTAAGTAATAGATACAAAGAAAACATGATAGTACATAATGACTATACATGCTGATGACACAGCACAATTACTGAGAAGTACAGGAAGGAGGAAGAGAGAATATAGAAAATAAAATAAACTTGTTAATTACCTTGAAAACCTTGCTAGATAATAAATGAAGGTAGCATGGAGTTAGACTAACTCTTAATGAAATAATGCATCTAGACAATAATTTTTAATGGTAGTTAGCACCATAGAAAGAAAAACAACCAGACATCTGCATCCTGATAAAAGTACACATCACCATCGATGAAGTATTTTTGTTACATTAAAAAAAAAAAAAAAATCAGGGTCCTGGGATCGAGTCCTGCATCGGGCTCCCCTCAGGGAGCCTGCTTCTCCCTCTGCCTCTCTCTGTGTCTCTCATGAATAAATAGATAAAATCTTAAAAAAAAAAAAAACCTGAATTTGAAAATCTCTGAATTCCAGTAGTTTACAGAAAACACAGAGGAAAGAACGTGTTAAATAAGGCCACAGGGATACATCTCAGACTGTGGGAAATTCTCCAGAACTAATTACTCAGCCTTTTCTATAAACTGATTTCCAGGGGGAAAGGAGTGAAATGGGCTTATAGCTCAAAAGAGACGTAGGATACATGTTAAACAATTGCATTGTTTACATTTTATTTGACTCCTGATTTGAACAAACAATTTTTAAAAATAACTATGAAGCAATTGAGGAAATGAGAATACTTTTTTTGGATACATGATGATATTAAGGATATAACGGGGGATTTTAAATAAAATATAATTCTATCTCTCAGGAAAGAATAAACAACTGACTGAAAAATCTTGTCTTCACTATTATATAGCACATTATTTACCTTATGAATATGCTAGCATGAAATTATAGTACTGCAATTACTGTAATATAATGATACCATTACATTATATCATTATATTACATTGATCAAATGGAAATCTAGAAGTTCTAGGGATGAAAATAAAGAACTTAAATTCTATAAAGTGGTATCAAATGCGATCTAGTCTAATAAATGATTGCTTGGCCCAAAATCTGCCATTTCAAGGATTTGCAATCATGAAACTTTAAGTTCACTAACAAATCTATTTCATAGACATAATTAGTTTTCTATTAAACTATTTTTATGTCTAAAATGAGCTCTCTTTGGCTTACATTTGAATGTATTTCCTTTATTTGACCTTCTTAGGAATGGGCATATCAAGACAGACTTGAATCTGCTATCTTTTTTTTCAGTAACCACTTGGTGGTTTTGAGAAAAAGCCTCAGGGAATAAATATGAAGATTAAATGAGATAGTATCTAAAATGCTGGCATGTGAAAAGCATTCACTAGTTATTATTATTGCATAAAAATTTTTATTGATAGTTGTTATCACGCAGGACCCTTGTTCACGTAAAAAGTAATCCACTATCGCTAGGTTTAGAAGGGTATTATTGAAAAAATAAAGTTAGGGAGTTTACAGAATCACTGAGAGAACCAAAAATTGAGTTTAAACACTACAGAGCCAGGAATAGAGCATCAAAGAGAAATGCCCAAACCTCTATTATAATGTACTCATGACCAAGAGACAAATATCATCTTGCTGTATAACACCTAAAACACCAGGGACACATTGCCAGAAACTCCAGTAACTTAGACTCCAGTTTGCCTTAAAAGAACCAAGTGCCTCCACCATCAGGACTGCCAACTGACCTGATCTCCTCAGCATAACCACTACCACTCATTTCTGCCTCCAGGTCTCAATGACTATATCTGCTTGGTGGAACCTAGGTCACAAGTAGAATTCTTGCTACAAAGGGTTCTGAGAAATACAGATTTAGCCTAGACTCTATGGCACAAAAACTATGCTGGAATAGAGTCAGATGCTTACTAGGTGAATTAAAATAAGTGTCTTCCATCATGTTCTAAAATACTTAAATTTAATCTGTGACTCCTCTACTCCTCTAATCTTCCTCCAGTTTTTTACTGAATACCTTTATCTTTTCTGAGTTTTTCCGGTCTTTTCACAACCCCTCTTAAAATGTGACTTAGCTTGTCCTTTCATTCTAATGTGTCTAATTAATGCCAAGTAGAGGACAGGATGAGTTTTTTTTAAAGGTATACATTTGGCATTGGCTAAAATATCTCACTCTATTCTGACTTTATTTTGCAGATACATATTTGACTTGCTTTATATGATCCATTTTTCTTATATAGCCATCCATAATATATTGCATAAGTACTAGCATTAATTCTTTACTTAAACCTATAGTTTGTTTTATTTTTTATTTTTTTATTTTTAGAAAAACATTTTATTTATTTACTCATGAGAGACACACAGAGAGAGGCAGAGAGGGAAGCAGGTTACATGCAGGGAGCCTAATATGGGACTTGATCCTGCAACTCCAGGTTCATGCCCTGAGCCAAAGGCAGATGCTCTACCACTGAGTCACCCAGGCATCCCCTATAGTTTGTTTTTAGATTATCTTTTAAAGTCATTAAGAAAGATAATTATCTTTTGAAAAGTATTTCGAATATGTTAGAAGCTACTTTGAAAAAGTATAAAGTATAAAGCAGGGGTAGCTGCTGAGTTAAGCATCCAGCTCAGGTCTTTCTTTTTTTTTAAGATTTTATTTATTTATTCATGAGAGACACAGAGAGAGAGAGAGAGAGGCAGAGACACAGGCAGAGGGAGAAGCAGGCTCCATGCAGGGAGCCCGACGTGGGACTTGATCCCAGGTCTCAAGGATCAACACCCTGGGCTGAAGGCGGTGCTAAACCTCTGAGGCATCTGGAATGCCCCCCAGCTCAGATCTTGATCTCAGGGTTGTAAGTTCAAGCCCTGTGTTGGGCTCCACATTAGGCATGGAGTCTACTTACATTTTTTTAAAAAGTGTAAAACAGCATATATATTAATAAATTATTTTAAAAAAATAATAACCCCCAAATGATGCTTCTTCTATAAAACAAGGCCAAGTTCCAAAATTCATAGTCTTTGAAAAGGAAGGGACATCATCTTTCCTCTTCTCAACATTCATGATTTGTGCCTACCTTTGGAACTTGATGAATTATACAAACTATATTTACTCATGTTCTCACCTTGGGATGGCATCCCTTTACTAAAGGACTTTTTCCTTTTTTCCAATAGCCATATATACACATGAAATCATTTAAGTCTAAGTAAACTCAGTGAAGGGTGAAGGACTTTTGTCTTCTAGGGAAGTGGCTTAATAAATGCATCAGCTCATCTAAGTTTGCCTACCAGATGTGATTTGACTCAAACATTTCATAATTCTGTTTGCAATCAAAATGGAAAAGGAAAAAAATGAATAAATATAATTGGTTGAGGTCTTTGAATAGAGAAGTGTGGAAAGAGATGAAGGTAGGGGTAAAGGAATTGCTCAAAGGCAAGGATAAATCATTAGAATCTGATACAGAAGGTAATGAAGAGCAAATGGTTTAATGATGTCAGAGGAATACCCTGATCTTAGCCACTGAATAAAATGGTAGAAAGAGAGTGGTTAGAAATCTTTGGTTTATGGGGCACTGGGTGGCTCAGTTGGTTGAACCACTGTCTCTTGATTTGGGCTCAGGTCCTGATCTCAGGGTGGTGCGATGGAGCCTCGCTTTGCATTGAGATTCTCTCGTTCCCTCTGTCCCTCACCCCGCTCACATGCACTCTCTCATTCTCTCTCAAATAAATAAGTCTTAAAAAACAAAAAAAAAATAAATCTTTGGTTAATTGGCTTAAGACAGGTATATTTCAAGGTTCTTGTTTTTGATAAACTACAGGCTGTTTTCAATCTAGTACAAATATTCACGTACAAATAGTAGTGGTCAAATGTTCCAAACAATGGTAATTGGTTGATGGACTGAAACTTTTTAACTAACATAATAAAGGAATAATAATTAAAACCAGAGGGAAAAAAAACTACAAAACTGTAAAGGTAGTCTTTGCCCCAAAGAACTCTCAGAGTCACCTTCACAGATGGTAACCAAGTTTGATAGGCCAGAGAGAGATTGGCAGTTTTCAGGCTTCCTTCTTGCGCCAAGATTATTGGACCAATGTCAGAGACAATGACCAATCTCTTTCAAGTAGGCCCAGAGGGATCTGGCAAGCAAAGTTCAAATCTCTGGAGGATATTTCCATCCTTACAATGAACTACAGGCCTTGCTTGTGTTTACCATATGGGTTTATTCTTAAGTCAATTAAAAGATAAGCAGTCTCAGAAAACATATGGTACATATTCCACGATACTTTAGAGAAACCATACGATGTATCTTCCATAGAATCTACAATTTAACAGAGAATTAAAATCTTCCTTACAGTCACACAAAACTTGCTAGAGTCAGACTGTAATTAAGCATAAGTTATATATTTATTTTGCCATTCTTAATAGGAGAAAAATTGCAGACCAATCCAATATAGTTGTAATTCTGCAATTTTTGTCCTTTTAAGACTAGCAAAAATGTAATTTTGCTACCCATAATATACTAACTGATGTACACTCTTTTATACCTACGTAAGCCATATTCTCAATAGCATGCACTGAAGTCTAAAACTTTTGGCCATTATGCCCTGAAAAAAAATAACAATTTGACCGATTTGTGTTGACACAATTCTGATTTTTAGAAGTATATCATAGTATGAAAATCCTTTAATAATAATATCTCATTCTTCAAGTCCTAAATCACTTAAGTAGGATTTAAAATTACATTCTTTTCCTCTGAATATAATAAGTCATCAGTTTATAAAGTGTGTCTAGGTAGTATCTGGGGTATACCTGTTGGAGAAAGTGTATTTGGGCACCCAAAAAGGATGACAAGATCTCTTCAATTTACAATGCAGAGCAACCATGCTATTTTATAGCAGGCAATTTTTTACTTTTCTCCTTGTCTTTATTTTTAGTCCCTATGATGTTTTGTTCCCAGATGTCAGAATGCAGCTGAACAGGGGCTGCTGCTAATTATTGAGCAAATATTCACATGAAGTCCAGATGTTAATGTGTGATCATTTTTTCTATCAGCAAATACATTCCTTTTTGAATCATGTTGAGCTCAGATAAGAATCTTCCTATACTTTACCTTAGTCATTTGGAGCCCTTACTTTATTTAGTCTTCCAATAGTTACATATCATTTACCTACAGTCTCTTGTGAAATTTATATCCAAATGAATTAACTTTATGTTTCTTATTTTGTTAAGCACAATCTGACTTAGATTTCCATAAGAAGAAAACCTCTTAAGAATGACATTTTTATTTGCAATTTATAAAATAAAATGTTGAAACTAAACACAAAGAGACTATCTGGAGAGGAAAAAATAAACACTACATTTTGCTAGATGTTAACATCACATGTTTTCTTCCAGAGAAATGATTATTAATATTAGAAGAACAATGTAAAGCCCCAAGTTAATTGTGAGAATTTTGGAAGTTTCTCTGGGCTGGAAGAAGAAAAAAACAATCTCTCATAGCTTGCCAATGGATCAATATATACTCATTATATTAATAAATTTGTGTATTTTAATTTGAAGTGCATTACTGAGTCTATACTCAAAGCAATATAGCTGTTTAAGTAGAGAAAATTTCTACAATGTTTTCTAATACTAAGTTCCTATTATAAAGTAACTGCACAGGGTTATTTCTGAATCCTCTAGAAATATTAGTATTACAAACCAAACACTCAAAACTGGAAAAACTACATTTCAGCCTGTAACTCTCATATGGGAATAAAATAAGATTAGAACAAAACCAAAATTGACAATTTTTTTAAAATGTCAGTAAGTTTAAATTGTTATGGTACTACCATACAATTCCTTTTTTGATTCTTGGAAATACTGAAAAGCACATTTTTAAAGTATATTTCAGCTACTTGGTAAATACACAAATTTTTTTTGTAGATAAGACTGGGTGAAGAAATCCAAGAGATACTATAATTTCAAACTGTATTTTTGCTCAAACTGAGGTTATAACATTACAAAGTCTTCCCACCAAAGGAGCCAAAGAGGCTGTTCATTGTCTGATTTGGCTCAAGTGGTGGGACTCATGGCATTGGCCTTCATGAGAGTTGGTGGGAAACCAACTTCAACTGGGTCATATTCAAAATTTGAGCATGATACGGATATATCTGATTGTTTTGTGTAAGAACTTATTTATGGAGAGATTTATTTGGAGAGATAAGATATCTAAAAGTAAACTAGCTTTACATTATATTTTAATTCTCTAACAAATCATCTTGATTTTTCCATGACAGGCAATTTTCAACATATTTGGACACAAAACTTTGATTAAAGGAAATGAGCCATTCAGTGACTCAGAGAGAACTTTTGGCATTAAAGAAAGAAAAGTCACTATCTGCAGACTTACCTGTGATGTCTCCAATTAGTGAAAACCCTTCAATAACTCAAACACAGGTTAACTGAAGTGGTTTACTATTTAACAAGCCAAATGCTATGAACAAAAAAAGTTCAATACCCATTACAGACCTTTGCACCATATAGTATAAGACTAAATTTCTAACTGTAAACTATCATTTTGTACATTTTTAATGAATAACAATTATGAGATTAATGTGTTAATCTGGGACAGAAAGAAAGCAGGCCATGTGCCTAAAAAAAAAAAAAAAAAAAAAAAAAAAAAAAAACAGATGACATATCTACAAGTTCTATTTCTCTTTTTTTCCTATGGGTAAACTGGTATCTTTAGCAGGAATAAAAATCAATGAGAGTAGGGGTACCTGGGTGGCTCAGGAGGGTAGGCATCCATCTCGAGCTCAGGTAATGATCAGGGTCCTGGGATTAAGCCCTGTGAGCTCCCTGTTCAGCTTGGAACCTACTTCTCCTCTGCTGCTCACCCTGCTTATGCTCTCTTGCTTTGTGCTAAATAAATAAATAAAATCTTTTAAAAAAATCAGTGGGAGTATATATCTAAGGTCTCTTTTTTTTTCATTTAGCCTAAAGGCATATGGAAAAAGAGAAATTATGATTAGATTTTACTAACCATGAGAGGACCTTTAAAAACTTTAAAGGAAAGTGAAATTTTTATGAGGTCATAGATCTTTCAAAATATTTTCCAAAGTTGTCATCTTTGGTATTGTGCTTCACATTTCGGGAGCTTGGATGCCAATCTGCACCCCAACATCATGGAACTATTTGAAATATTAGATTTCCTTACAATGCCAAACAATGTCTAAAATTTAGGAGGAAATAGCATATCTGGGGGATGCTAGTAAATAAAGCTTATGTTCATGGTCCTCACTGAAGATAGGGCCCTAAAAGATACTCTAATATAGACTTCAATTATGTTTCAATTAACAGAATCGTGATCGCTTGCTATTTTATGTAGCACTAACAATACGGAAGCAAAAATTAACTTTGATGGATTGAAAAACATCTTGGTAAGATCACTATTTCCTTGATTACTTAGTTTTATAAAGCCATAAACTAAAAAGTCTTTCAAAAGTGATTAGTACACCTACCTGATTCCAGGCAGGATTATACCTAGATTATTTAGTACATTGGTCAGGGCGGTGGGGGCGGGGGGGGGGGGATACATAAAATACAACACATCAGTTATGATCACCTCTAGTTCCAAAGATTTTATTGTCGGGAAACACTTTGTATATATCATTATAAGCCTTCTGACCCATACTAACCCCAGAACACTAAAGTCTGGACAATAAGGTTGGTTCTAAGATGAATCATTTTGTACACAATCATCTACAGGCCAAGCTTTTAATAGTAGCACAATAACACTAAAACATTATTTTTATGGCAGAAAAAAATGTAGTATTTATTTCCCCAAAATTTCCACTGCATTTGTTAGTTACATTTTTTCAAGACAGAAAATGAAGCACTTAAGAAGTATAAAGATTTATCGACACAAATAAAGTGAAATATGAGCAATGTGGCCTTGTAAGAGCACTGGTCCAAAGGTTTCCAGATGACTGTGACTAATAAGCCACAATATTTCAGGCAAGTGACTTGGCCTCTCACTTACTATTTTTAAACAGTAAAATTGGGGGGCACCTGGGTGGCTCAGTCAGTTAAGTGTCTGCCTTTGGCTCAGGTCATGATCCCATGGTCCTGGGATAGAGCCCCACATAGGGCTCTCTGCTCAGTGAGGAGCCTGCTTCCCCCTCTCCCTCTTCCACTCTCCCTGCTCGTGCTTGCTTCCTCTCCCTGTAGAGTAAATAAGTAAAATCTTTTTAAAAATCAATTTTAAAAGAAGATAAAAAATAATATACTCACCACTTTTTATGCTTTCATTAAAAAGTTTTATCAAACTTTTTCTTCTACTGAAGGAGGCATCAAAAGCAAAATTTCCTGAGGCCAAGAGAAAACTATTGGAAGAAAACCATTCAAACTAATTCTTACTACACAGAGCTAAAGAAATTGGGATGGTTTAAGATGAAAAGGAAGCATGCTTTATCTACTACTCTTAACATGAAAAGTCATTATGGAGAAGGTGTTAACCAGTCATTCTACACTATAACAAGATGAAAGAATTTTTAAACATTAGCAGAAATACTTGTAAAACTTAGCAGGATAGGCCACACTTGGGATTATTGAGAACGTTTCATTATGTGGATAGGTACTGAAACAGTCAGAGAGAGGGCATATATACTGAGGATCTTTAAGAATAGAAAAGATAATTTATCCTAAATGGCTTGGCCTCACCTTTCTAAAACCGGAGTACTTGACAATTGACCTTTGAGATCACTTCAGGCACTTGGATTTTATAGTTTTTTGCAGAAAAGAGAAGGACATTCTTAGACCAACTATGGCTTATAATTTCTTATTTTATTACCCTAATTGTAATTTTAACACATCACTTTTTGCCAAATTAATAAGAATATTTTAGAAGAAGATGAGAAGCTCTGCATTCAATAATGAGTTCAATGCCAATCCAATCACTTCAACCAGGGCAGTTTTGATACAGATTAGCTATGAAACGATCGCTTTTCTAACCTAGTTTAATACACACAATGAATACTATTGGCTTTTCATTTCTAAAGGTAAGCATAATTGCACATGTCTGGCCAGATATAATTAAGTCTGAAAAGCTGAAACATTTTAGCCAGTATTCAGAAGAAAAAAATGTAATAGTACATTTCATTATTAAATGTTACATGCCTTATAAAATGCCACAAAAGAGACTTTTCATTTTTAAAAGATTATTGGTTATATTCAAACTGACCTTCTAGACCATTAGGTAGAATTTGTTTCCTTGGAGCACTGAAAGTGATACGGCCCTCATCATTTAACTGCTGATCTCTTGGTTCCCACATATTCCAGAACTAGAATTTGGCCTGCTGAGTTCTGGCAAGCGTTGTGTTGGTATCAAGCAAACTCCCTTCCAAAAAAGTGTTGGATAGCACCACCATAACTCTGAGTTATACTGAAATCCAAATGTGAATTTCCTGGAACACATATGGGAACATGCAGTCAACAGATTTTTGAAACTGCATACCAGCACTTTGCTTTGCCTCTACAAGTGCTTGCCTATCTTGGAAGAAAATCTATTAAAATCTTTTCCAATGGGTTCAGAGAGAAAATATTGAAACTAAAACGGCCACTTCGCTAGTCAGCATCAAAGTTTTCTATCCTAACTTCCATACGAACCTGGATGAATATAAAATGTTTACTCTGTATATGTGAGAGGGCACTATCAGAAATAGCAAAGGATCAGAGGGACATTGACAGAACTGCAATCATCATCATTATCTTCCATGCAAATTTTCTTAAATTCAGCCTTTTTATCCTTCATACTCAGGACAAAGTGGAGTCTTAATACCTAAATTTGCTGTTTTGTGCTTTTGCTCAATAAAAGGTTTTGGTAAAGGCTGTTGTACATTGCATTTTCTTAAACTGATTGAAACATGAATTTCCATATATTTTAAATATTCTTTTCACTTATCCATTTTCTACCACCTTCTACCTCTCATATCCAAAGCAATTCCTTATTCCCTATCCCAAACATGGTCTCCACTCTTCAGATTTCAGGTACTTGAAAAGAAATGACAAAGTTGAGGAAACAATTCAGCTTCTTTCTGATGTGTCATACCAATAATTGAGAAAGTTAGATTAACTCGCAAAATGCTTAGTCTGTTCTCTGTAATTAATCACTGGGTTTCTGATTGGTGCAGAGTGTTTTCTGATCTGGGTTTGCTCAGTTCCTCAGGCAACCCTGGGCTTCTTAAATTATGACAAACTGATTCTAGCACAGGGCCTAATACCTACGTGGAAGAAGGGAGGACAAAGGGAATTAAATATGGAAATACCTTCTCTAAAACCTGATAAATACAGTAGAAATCATACCTCTCCCTAGAATAAAAATTATTTTCAAAATAGGGTCATATATTTTCCTAAATGAAATTCATCATGCATAATCTAAAAAATATAAACAAACTTTTAAGGACAATAGACTGGTATCTAGGACTGATGTTGATGGGGATGAGTCTCAGAGCAAAAATCAGAATTGACAGGCCTCTGTTGAGCAAGCTAGACACATTTACATGAATCCAGGTCAGCTGATATAAAGTGACTATTTTCTGTCACCACACCTAGTCCCAAAGTTCTGGGGGGCTTTTTAATGTGTTTTACTCACAAGATGACCAGCTGATAAAATGCCTCTTGGTCTGAAGTTGTAGGGAAAACTGTTATTTTAGATAAGAGGTTTGAAGCATGCTTAGGTTGTGTAATGGGGAGAGAGACTGTCTCGGGTAGAGCCTATGTGGAATGCACAGCTCAGAGTCAGACAGTCCTATGTACAGGTCTGGGAGATATCAGGCCAGCTCGCCAGATGTTTATTTGAGTAGAGGCAAGGGAACTCCTTGAACAGAGTCCATCCTAATGGGTAAGAGCCAACTGCATAGACTTGGCCAAATAAAAACAACTTAGTTGGTCAATGGGTTTGGTAGTAAGTGTGATAGTACAATAAGGAGTCTACTACTGATCAAATTTGTCTCCTCACTCAACCTGATGTATGAGTTTTAGGGATCAAGCCCCTCATTGGGCTCCAGGCCCTCATTGGGCTCCATGCTCAGCGGGGAGTCTGCTTCCAGATGCTCTCTTTCCCTCTCCTCCCTCCATTTCATCCTCATGCACGCTCTCTCTAAAATAAATAAATACATATTTTTTTTAAAAAAGAAACAAATCATTAAAAGTTTTCAAATCTCAGAGAAAAGGTGAGGATCAGGGAACTGGTGAGTAGAAGTAAAAATAAAAGAAAATTTAGGTCGGGGGAAAAAGTGTGTTTATAACATATCATCTACAATACTTTTCCGATAACTGGGCTACTTAGGAGATACTTTACTTGAAAGTGTTAACAATCTTAACCCAGTAGAAGCATTTGTAGCCCTTTCACTGATATCATCTAGCCCAGGGTATGTTTGGAGAAACAACCCCCAAATCTCATACATTTTGTTTAGCTAGGAAAAATCCTTGAAGGATGAGGGAATCTTAGCCATTGCTCTGTTTTATTTCACCACTTCAATTACACATCTTTTTAAAAATGTGATCCAACATTACCAGATTCAGAAAAAAAAAAAAAAAAACTGGGGTCAGAACATTTGGGAAGTAAAAGAGAAAGTTAGTGTTCAATATGCCAAACTCAGGCCTCAGAGGAGGGTCTTCCTTCTAATCATCCGATGGGCTTGAAGGTTATGTACTTTTAAATCAACAGGTGTTTATCTCATAAAACCCAAATATTATACTATTTTAACAACCTCCTTGGCAGCCCTAAGGATACTTAGGATAAAATAGGAGGAAAAACTCTCCTGTCCCTGGGGCAATGATTTCAGCTGGCTTGACCACGTCTGTGTGCAGGTTTTTTAAGTAGAATAGTGATGAGGAAGATAAAGTGATGGCCTTTCTTGCTTTGTGAAACATTTACTAGATGAAGACATCAACTATACAGATGTCAACATCTGGCCCCTCCCAGCACCCTCTGTTCTGAAGAGAGTTCAAACCCTTTCTAAAGCAAAGAGTATCACCACCCCACAAGGAGCCACAGTGAGGAAATCATAGTTAGATCCGTGTGCAAAACAAAACACTGCCTACTCCAATGTGTTCAATACATATATATTTTTTTAAGATTTTATTTATTTATTTGAGAGAGAAAGACAGCACGAGAGAGTGAGTATGAATGAAGAAGAGAGTGGAGGGCAGAAGGAGAGGGAGATGCACTCAATGGGGAGCCCAACGTGGAGTCTGATCCCAGGATCTCCGGATCATGACCCCAGCTGAAGGCAGATGCTTAACAGACTGAGCCATCCAGTTGCTATGATGTGTGTCTTCTATATTTTATTTGAATGGGCCATTTTTAAGCAGTCTAGTACCGAATTAAAGTTTAAATACACTCTAGGTAGGGAAGCCTGGGTGGCTCAGCAGTTGAGCATCTGCCTTTGGCTCAGGGCATGATCCAAGAGTTCTAGGATCAAGTCCCCCATCAGGCTCCCTGCATGGAGCCTGCTTCTCCCTCTGCCTGTGTCTCTGCCTCTCTCTCTCTCTCTCTCTCTCTCTGTGTGTCTCTCATGAATAAATAAAATCTTTAAATAAATAAATTATAGGTATAACATCCTTTTCTATACTGAGCACTGGCTCATCTCACTTAAGAGAGTTAAAAAATGCCAAATTAGGTTTTACTTATTATTATTATTATTATTATTATTATTTTTAGTAATCTCTCTACCCAGTGTGGGGCTTGAACTCACAACCCCAAGAGTCACATGCTTTACTGACTGAGCCAGCCAGGTGCCCTTGTAAATATAAATTTAATATGCACTGCACACCTGATATGGTCAAGATACTGTGCTAATAAATCAAGGATGGGAGAGGTACAGGGAGGAATAAGATGTGGCCTCTGCATGAAATAGCTCACAATCTATTCCAGATACAGATACAAAGTCATTAACCCTAAAACCAGGCATTCAGTGATAAGTGAGATGACAGTAGCCACAGAATATGGTAAGAGAATAGACAATTGAGCTGACCTTAGAATTCAAGGATAAGTTTTCCCTTTGGATGGAAGGATATTGCAGGCAGAAAGGTAAGCATAGACCAAATCATGGAGACATGAAGAAAATGTATCAAAATTAAAATGTTTCTTGTTCTCCTTGGCCAGACAAGCTTGGGGGATCAGTGAAGGGATATTTTCAGGATTGTTTTTTCTCCACATACTCTGGGGAATTCTTAGATCCCAGTAGAAGTTGTCTGACATGCAATAAAGCCACAAAGGAAGAAATATAAGTGACTAATAAATATATTTTAAATTCAACCTAACTGGATAGCAAAGAAACGCAATATTTATGTCTCACTTATCAATAATATAAATATTAACAATACTCTGATTTGGCAAGAATGTGCAGGAAATGGACAATTTTTTTGTATTTCTTCGGATATATCCTAAAGAAATCATCAATAGCCTACAGGGAAATATATTAACAAAGAGATTCACCAGGATATCATTTAGTAGTAATGAAAAGATTGGGAAAAAATCAAATGTCCAACAATAAGAAAGAGGTTAAATAAATTAGTATACAAATAAAATATAAAATATGACACAGTCATTAAATATACTGAAGAATATTTGATGAGAAGGACTTACGTGCATGATTTATGTTAACGAAAAAATTATGTCTACACATACAGAGACAGAAAACTATGTGAATGCATACAAAAATAGTGGCCTCTTACATCAGTGGTAGATATGATAGTGATTTTTGTTTTCTTTTTCTGCTCGTCCACATTTTCTAAAATTTCTAAAATGAATAAGCAATGATTTTATATCAAGAAAAATTATTTACCCATCTGTGCAAAAAAAGCAGAAATACAGTTGTCAGTTCCTGTATTAGAAAAAGAGCAAGGTACCTTATGGTAGTGAGCACAATTTTCCTTCTGCCAGTGTAAGGAAACACTAGAAGAAGGAGGGGGAGGGGGTTACACTCTCTTTTAATGAATAATAATCATTTATCATAGTGTGAAGTTATTGCTCTCTCTCATTTTCCAATTGCTTCGCTCAGCCACACACACAGAATCTGCCCCCCGACACAGAATTGAAGAGACAACTTCCAGTACTGGAAGGTGTAGTACTCCTCTCCAGTACTGCCTCCCACTAGGCCATTCTGTTAGGGATCTAAGGAAACATCCTAACTCTTTGAAGTTGCTAGATATGTCTGTATTTATACCATGGCAAAATACACAGAGTCGTGTTCAACTAAATTAGGGAAAATATTCGATTCCACGACATTATTTTAAAATATATTCAAACTCTCTGCATTTTTCCTCAGCATTTAACAAACCCTGTAGTTTATTGATTACAGAGGAGGTACGGTCTCTTTCAGTGGGTTTTGGACTTAGTTAGGAAGTAAATGTCAAGACACACATGTGTCATTATGTAGGTATGTGAGGAAGTGAATTTAACTTCTTTAATCAAGGCCTTGTGGCAAATAGTATAGAAATATTGCTTGGTTTTAGAGTTGATTTTCCTGAAGAATCTTAGCAGTTCTCTTGAAGTTAAAAACATTCATTTTACTAGTTCGGAGCACTTGGTAACTTTGTTAGGAAAAAAGTGAGGTACTGCCAATATAGTTTACTTAAAAAGTTCTGTGTCCTTCCTTTCCTTAACATGATAGGGGATTATAAACAAAAAGCATAGTTTTCTTTTTGACTTTCGATAGTGAAAATATAAAGATAGTTTCATGAAAAATAAAGCTTGTAGATTTCACCAAAAAAAAGGCCATACATCATATGTACAGTCAGTACTGCTCTAACCTAGATTCATATTCCTAAAAATCCTCACAATGCAAAATTGTTGAACAAAAACAGGGCTCATGGGGGAAATGAGCATATTAGTGACACATTACTCAAAAACCTTGTTAGTTACACATTTTTAAAAATATTGAAATCACTTATATGACTTCCATGCATGCAATCCCAATCAAAATCCCAGAAAGATTTTTCTGGGTATCTGTAAACTGGTTCTAAAGTTTATATGGAGAGGGAGAACAACAAAATTGGAGGACAGATACCACCTGCTTTCTAAACTTACTATAAAGCTACAGTAATCAAGACTGTGGTATTGGTGAAAGAATAGACAATTAGATCACTGGAACAGAATTGAAAAACCAGATATAAACCTCCATATGTATAGTCAACTGATTTTTTTAAGGATTTTATTTATTTATTTGAGAGAGACACACACACAGAGATAGTAACAGAGATAGTGAGAGACAGCATGAGCAAGGAGGAGAGGGAGAAGCAGGCTCCCCACTGAGCAGGGAGCACAAAATGGAGCTTGATCCTAGGACCCCAGGATCATGACCTGAGCCAAAGGCAGAAAGGCACCCTCAAGTGATTTTTTTAAATGAGTAGAAGCAATGCAATGCAGCAAAAATAGTCTCTTCAAGGGCCACCTGTGTGGTTGAGTATCTGCCTTTGGCTCAGAGTGTGATCCTGGGGTCCTAGGATCAAGTCCCACATCGGGCTCCCCGTAGGGAGTCTGCTTCTCTCTCTGCCTATGTCTCTGCCTCTCTCTGTGTGTCTTTCATGATTTCATTTATTTAAATTAAAATCTTTTTAAAAAATAGTCTCTTCAACAAATGATACTGGAACAACTGGGTGTACACATGCAAGAAAATGAAACTAGACACAGAGTTTAGCCCCTCCACAAAAATTAACTGAAAATGGATCATAGACCTAAATGTAAAATACAAAACTATATAATTCCTAGATGATAACAGAAAACCTAGATGACCTTGGGTTTGATGATACCTTTTTAAATACGAAATCAAAAACACAATCCAAAAAAGAAATCATTGATAAGCTGGGCCTCATTAAAATTAAAAACTTCTGGGGGCGCCTGGGTGGCTCAGGGGGCTAAGCATCTACCTTTAGCTTAAGTCATAACCTTGGGTTCCTGGGATCGAGCCCTGCATCAGTCTCCCTGCTCAGTAGAGAGCCTGCCTCTCCCTCTGCCTCTCCCTCTGTTTGTGTGCTCTCTCTCTCTCTGTATCAGATAAATAAAAATCTCTTTAAAAAAATTAAAAACTTCTGCTCTGTGAAAGACAATATCAAGAATTAGAAGGCGAGCCACAGACTGGAAGAAAATATTTGCAAAAGATAAATCTGATAAAGGACTTGGCCAAAATATACAAAGAATTTTTTAAATTCAGCAGTAATAAAACAACTGGATTTTAAAATGGGCTAAAGACTTCAATAGACATCTCATCAAAGAAGATATACAGACAAAAAATGAGCATTTAAAAGGAAGCTCCACATGGTATGTTATCAGTGAAATGAAAATTGAAACAATGAGATATCATTATAAACCTATTAAAATGGCCCAAATCTGGAACACTGACAATATCAGATGCCATCAAGGAGTACAATAACAGGAACTCTCATTCATTGCTAGTGGGAACACAAAATGGCACAGTCTCTTTGGGAGACAGTTTGGTTGTTTCTTGCAAAACTAAACATACTCTTACCATACGATCTGGCAATCACACTCCTTGGTATTTACCCAAAGGAGTTGAAAACTTATGTCCATACAAAAACATGCACACAGATGTTTAGAGGAGCTTTATTAATAATTGCCAAATCTTGAGAGTAACTAGGATATCTTTCAAGAGGTGAGAGGATAAATAAAATGTGGTACCTCCAGACAATGTAATATTATTTAACGCTAAAAAGAAATGAGCTATTGGGCAGCCTGGGTGGCTCAGTGGTTTAGCGCCACCTTCAGCCCAGGGCATGATCTTGGAGACACAGGATCAAGACCCACGTCGGGCTCCTTGTGTGGAGCCTGCTTCTCCCTCTGCCTGTGTGTGTGTGTGTGTGTGTGTGTGTGTGTGTCTCATGAATAAATAAGTAAAATCTTAAAAAAAAAAAAAAGAAATGAGCTATCAAGTCATGAAAAGACAAGGAGGAAACTTAAATGCATATTACTAATTGAAAGAAGCTAATCCAAGAAGGATCAATACTGTATGATTCCAACTATATGACATTCTGGAAAAGGAAAAACTAGATACAACAAAAAAGATCAGTTTTGGTTGCAGGGAAAGATGAATAGATTGAGCACGGAGGATTTTATGACAGTAAAAATAGTAGAATATTATAATGATGGGTATATGTTCTCTACATTTGTCCAAACCCATTGAATGTGCAACACCAAGAGTATTGCACTTTGAATGTGCAACACCAAGAGTAAACCCTTAGGTAAACCACGGACATTTGCTGATTATAATGTGTCAGTGTAGGTTCATAGTTGGTCAAAAATGTACCATTTTGGTGAGTAATGTTACTAATGGGGGAAGACACTAAGTGCAGAGGCAGTGGGTATATGGGAAATTTCCATACTATCCTCAATTTTCTTGGAATTAAATTACTCTAAAAAAATTAAGTCATTGAAAAAATAGAATCCTAATAAAAATGTAGCATTTCTTAAATGATCAAAAATATATAATATTACAACAAATATGGTATTTTACTCTGAAAAAAAAGTCCTGAAGCTTTCTTGTAGATGCGGGCATCTGAACGGTTGTAGCTTGTGAGATACTGTGTGGTAATGGTATTAAAATTATCCTGAATTGGACAACTTTAAGTTATAACACTAGATGTAGATGAATGTGACTCATAACACACACAGTAAACTGAGATAGCTGGTAGGTGTTTGAAGTGTCCACATGTGTGCACTTTGTGTATTCCTATATGGTTTTGTTGATACCATGTAATTTTTTGCATCCAAATAGTGTTTTTTGCAGACAGAAGTGTACATTAGTAAATGCACATTCACATTATGCTCAAATTGTTCCCTAATACATCAAGCATTTTAGAACAAATTCACACTCTCAAATGCTTTCTCTGCATCTAATGGGAGGATCATATGGTTCTTGGTTTTTCTCTTACTGATATGATGAATCACACTGATTGTTTTACGAGTGTTGAACCAGCCTTGTGTCCCAGGGGTAAATCCTACTTGGTCATGGTGAATAATTTTCTTAATGTACTGTTGGATCCTATTGGCCAGTATCTTGTTAAGAATTTTTGCATCCATGTTCATCAGGGATATTGGTCTGTAATTCTCCTTTTTGGTGGGGTCTTTGTCTGGTTTTGGAATTAAGGTGATGCTGGCCTCATAGAATGAATTTGGAAGTACTCCATCTCTTTCTATCTTTCCAAACAGCTTTAGGAGAATAGGTATGGTTTCTTCTTTAAACGTTTGATAAAATTCCCCTGGGAAGCCATCTGGCCCTGGACTCTTGTGTCTTGGGAGGTTTTTGATGACTGCTTCAATTTCCTCCCTGGTTATTGGCCTGTTCAGGTTTTCTATTTCTTCCTGTTCCAGTTTTGGTAGTTTGTGGCTTTCCAGGAATGCGTCCATTTCTTCTAGATTGCCTAATTTATTGGCGTATAGCTGTTCATAATATGTTTTTAAAATCATTTGTATTTCCTTGGTGTTGGTAGTGATCTCTCCTTTCTCATTCATGATTTTATTAATTTGAGTCTTCTCTCTCTTCTTTTTAATAAGGCTGGCTAATGGTTTATCTATTTTATTAATTCTTTCAAAGAACCAACTCCTGGTTCTGTTGATCTGTTCCACAGTTTTTCTGGTCTTGATTTCGTTGAGTTCTGCTTGAATCTTTATTAATTCTCATCTTCTCCTGGGTATAGGATCTATCTGCTGTTTTTTCTCTAGCTCCTTTATGTGTAAGGTTAGCTTTTGTATTTGAGTTCTTTCCAGTTTTTGAATGGATGCTTGTATTGCGATGTATTTCCCCCTTAGGACTGCTTTTGCTGCATCCCAAAGATTTTGAATGGTTGTATCTTCATTCTCATTAGTTTCCATGAATCTTTTTAATTCTTCCTTAATTTCCTGGTTGACCCTTTCATCTTTTAGCAGGATGGTCCTTAACCTCCATGTGTTTGAGGTCCTTCCAAACTTCTTGTTGTGATTTAGTTCTAATTTCAAGGCATTATGGTCTGAGAATATGCAGGGGACGATCCCAATCTTTTGGTATCGGTTCAGACCAAATTCACACTCTCAAAACAAAGACATTTGCTCATGGTTAGTAACCTTGTGTGACAGACACTGGGTTGATTCAACTACTGTAAAATTCCAACCTTATTTTTGCTTACCTATAGTATAGAGGGTGAAAAAAATTAAAATGCAATTGAAGCTGTAAGATGCCATGTGACACAGTTCTTGTTAATTACATCAAGCAGTAAGACAGTCTGATCAATGAGGCATAAACACTTGGGCATAAATTAATCCTTAGTATAAATGAGCATAATGCCCCATTTGATGATTATGTCAGACAGCAGCTCTTACTAAAATCCTCCTCTCCTACGATATCCCAGTAGGCCAAATCACTGGTACTGCCCACAGATGACAGTACAGAATGCTGATGATTAGCTCTATAGTCAGAAAATATGCATTAAAATAAATCTGGTTGCAAATGATGTGATTTGTATATGAATACTCACAGAAGCTTTATCCATAAGTCAAATGTGGAAACAATCCAAATGTCCATCAACAGGTGAGTAGGTAAACAAATTATGGTTTACCCAAACAACAGAGGACTATTCACTATTCAATTTAATTAATATCCTTTTAATTGAATATTCCTATTCAATTAAAAGGAAAGGAATATGATTTTTGGAATACCTCAGATAAATCTTGGGAGCATGATTCTGAGTGAAAGAAATCAGATACAAAATATTTCATATTACATTAGTCCATTTATATGAAATTCTAGGAAACACAGTCTCCTCTGGAGAGATAAACTAGATCAGTACCTGCCTGGGGCCTGGGAAGAAAGTGAATATGGGCTTAAAAGGGGCAAAGGAGAACTTTTTTAGTTAATGGAAATGTTCTATATTTTTATTTGATAGAGGTTACATGATTGCATCTTTTTAAAAACTCACCAAACTATACATCTAAAATGTGTGCTATTAATTGCAAGAAAATGATACCTCATTAAAGTTGATTTTTAAAATATCAAACTAGCCAAACTAGTTAATATTTTTGAGACTCTTTGGCCAACAATTCAAGCTCTGATTCTCATGATCTTGATGTTCAGGATATCCAGTATTGCCAGAAAGGCAGAAATTATAGATTATGTTCATATAAAGTTATTACAGCTCACCTTATGATTTTGAGTGTTTCTCTCCTAATTTTAGACATTATCTAACTTCAGTTCAACATGTCAAAGTACTACAAAGAACTCATTAATATATTCAGTCACTCCCAACAGGTTTAAGCTGCCTTTCTTTGACAATCTCCCAAGAAACCTCTAAATGACCCAAGACCTGGAGACTTCATTTTTTGGAAAAGAAAAATGCTTTAAAATTATGTTCAAAAGGATCTTGTCATATATTTTTTTACCTCTTGCAAGTTCTAGTGTATCAATTTTTATTTATGTCTCCCTGCTAAAAAAGACAACATAAGGAATTATATAAAGTATTCTCCTATTGGGAGATTTAAAAGTGAGAATTTTTAGGAGTCCTCCAAAAACAAAATAATTTTCAGGAGGTTGTAGTACCCACCAAAGTCCTGGGACCAAATTGACAACCTCAGGAAAGAAGAGCTTCCATCCAAGACTCACTAAATAATACTCAAGTGACCACAAACACAGATCATCAAATTTGCTTGCTTTTTCCCACCACCATTTTCCTACTTTGTCACTTATTCTTCCCTTTTTGCTAGCTTAAATTTCTGAGTTGTTAACAGAACTAACATGTAACTATGATATCTGTAAGAGATTAACATGTAACTATGATATTTATAGAGCCTCTTTATCTAATGCTGATTTTTGCATCCTTAGCCACTCCTTGGTGGCATATTTTACCAAAATCATCAACAAATTGTAGCCAGGTAATGAACTCATACTAAGGACTGACTAAAGATATAGATTTATTCATGTATTATAAGAAACTGGTATTAAAGGAAGCTGGATGGCACTCCTTTAGTACTAATTCCTTGTAATACATCAGAAAATCTCCTGGGAATTTGTACTAAGTGACATTGTAGAGGAAAAATACCACAACAGTAAAAGGAGAAGGAGAATAGGGGGAAGAAGAAGAGGAAGAAGTAGAAATCTAAAACTCTCTTTCATGTTATACCTTGATATGAAGGAGCTTCTTCACCAATTAAATTTGAGGATTTTTTTTTACTTTGGTAACCAAAGTCTCACAGAAATAAGACTAGGAAATAACTAAGGAATATTGGGTGCATATGTGGTGGCTATCTCACTTTCACAGACCTTACAAATAAGGATCACTACTTAGACTCAACATCAAGCTCTTTTGCTTTACATCTACTTGATAATCTCTATACTAAAAAAGGGATTGTCTGGTACAGTACTATTTTTATTACGTGGTAATAAAACATTACACTACTCTTTGAAAATTTAACAAGGGTATTTTGGTTAAAAAGGGATCATGGTCTTTAATGACCAGTGATATAAAATATCCAGCCAAAAGCCTATCGGCTACTGCTCTTCAGTAAGATAAGGATTTGTTGTATCAATAAACTGATGACTTCAGGATTAAGCTCATTTCGGCTCTTGGGTCTTCTCAGGAAAGAGAAAGACAGAGAAAAGAAAGGAAAAGAGAAAACGGAGAAAGAGAACTTTGGAAAATTTAACTGTAGAAGGGAAAAAAATTATGTCTGGATTGGAATCCAAAAAATGTCACCCCTGAAGAGGAATTTGGACTGTTCTCTTCTGTCCCAAACCTCTCATTTTTATTCACTATGGAAGACTCCAAGAATGAGGAGAATCCCACATGCGATTAGAATTGCAGGACACCTATACAATATTTATAAGTCATAAAACCTTTTGCCCAAGTTGTTCATGAAGTCGAACAAGCAGTAATTCAAAATACAGCCCTGTTAAATGTAATACTGATGACTCAAGGGTCAACATATATTGTCATATCCCTACAAATCTCTCTGGGATCTTTAATATAACTAAACAGACCCAGGAAATAAATAAAGAAAATATTAAATTAAGCATTTTTTTCCATTCCCCTATGTCAAGTGCTGTGTGGTCCATAGGGATTGGGAATGAGATGTGTTCTCTTCATGTAATCAGAGTTCTAGGATCCTGGCTTAAAAGAGGCCTACAACCCTAATGATCTTTCTCTAAGTATTTGCTTTTGTTACAGAGTTCAAATAAACTTTAGAGTCATAAATATTGCTGTATAGCCACCATCCAGTCAAGTGATTCAACAAAATAATAGGAAAATGACTCCTCCAAAATGCAATACATAAGCCAACACCTCAAACAGTATTACAGATCTGGATCAGCCATGTCTCCAGATGGCAGTGGTCTATATCTTCCAGCTCAAGTTGAAAAATTACCACAAAGTGAGGAACTAAGAATTGAGTCTACCTGTGTGGTCTTAGTTCCCATCCCACAAATTATTTATGTTCTCATAGGTACAGACACCCACGTGTCCTAGTAAATCCTTCAAACATGTTTTGGGATTGTAGGAAAGGATCCAATACTTGTTCTATGAAGCTCTAAGTA
Organism: Canis aureus; assembly: GCF_053574225.1. Classification (NCBI taxonomy): domain Eukaryota; kingdom Metazoa; phylum Chordata; class Mammalia; order Carnivora; family Canidae; genus Canis; species Canis aureus. Next base: position 65,755,256 of record NC_135611.1, on the reverse strand, counting down.
CCTAGGTCAAGAGGGAAAAAATGAGAGGTAATCTGGTATACTATACTAGCTAAATAAAAAGTCTAAGTCGTCCAAAACATTATATAGACTTTTAGAGCCACATATTCAAACATGTCATGATTGACTCAGCCCCTTGCTCTTCAAAAATTATTAATTAAATGAAACTCAATTTATCTCTGTGAGGTCCTCAAGATGAATCTCACAAAATAGAGTATTTTGAAAGGACATCAGACGTTGGAGAATATTTTTCATAGCCTTTCACTGAAAGTTTTTGAGACTGAATAGATGTTGGTAGACTAACAATCTAGGTTCTGCATATTATTCACCATGCTATAAAAAGTTTAAAAAACATAAAGTCCAAAGGAATTTTCTCACTATGTAATTTCTTCCAAAAGTTAAACAAAAACTTTGATGTAATCTTTTATAGAACCTAATTTATTAGTTATTCAAGGTTAACAACTTTTAAATACATTTTAATAATATTTTCTTCAAGGCCATAAAAAATACATTTGTCTTTTACTGATACCAACATTTTATCAGTATTCGCCATGTTTCATTACTTGGAAATTGCTATATTCCTAAAAGATAATATTTCACGTTACACACCACCACCACCCACCACTCATCAATCCTCCACCATTATAGACATTTTCCTATTGTTTACCTTTTATTTCAAGCAAAAACTATGTAAAACAAAGATGACTTTGATATGGTTTTCTTATTAAAATTATCTAGAACACATGGACGTGGATCTTAGTGTCTTACCTGAATGTCGTTCTACAGGACATTTAACAACACTTTTGTGTCTAGCTGCTCATTTCTGCACTCAAGAAGGATTCTATGAAGTGTCACCATGGGCACCAGCATGGCGCTTTTGATCAGGAATCAATTTTTTCCATATACTTTCCATTTCTGTAGAGAATGGAATAAAAGTAGAAGGGTGGGAGAATCAGTTTCAAAAACAAAAAAGATTGTTAAGACAACAACTACATTACAATGACTCATTTTCCATTATTTTCAGCCTCGAATTTCCAGCCTAGAAAGATCTTTATATACTTAAAAATGTACTTAGAGATGAAAGAAATTTCTATAGCCACTAGATGTCATTGTGATGTCATTCAAATATTGATAGACAACATACTCTGATAAACTTAAAAAGAAAGATTCATATTTTTTTTCTGAAGAAAACATGAAATGTTGTCATTATCTTGAAAATAGTGACAAAACCATCAGGGAAAAGCTAAAGGTCCTATTATCTGCTGAAAAGAATTCTCCAAACCTTGGGAAAACAATTAATGGTTTATTTGACATCATTCTTGTTTTATTACTTCAGGAGATGCTGTTCATTCTACATGTATGTTTTAATTCTGAAATTTTCAGCTGCTACTGCTATTACTTTCCTGACTTTAAATGGAAGGAAAAATGGATGTGTGAAAGTTGAAGGTAAATTCAAGTGAAGAAGAAAAGGGAGAAAGATAAAGAGGTTCTTATCTCATAGTCTCTATGATTTACAGTGAAGACAGGGTACATTTTTTAAAAGTGAAGGAAGAAATGGTGTATAACTGATTAACAAAGAGAGGTGAAGGTTTGATGTATCTTCTGTAGGTAATAGAAGAGGATTATGGACTATGTTACATGTAATACACTTCCTAAAATTCATATGTTGAAGCCCTAACCCCTAGTGTGACTGTATTTGGAGATGGGGTCTTTGGAGAGGTAAATAAGGATAAATGAGGTTATATGGGTGGGGCCCTAACCCATTAGGACTAGTGTCCTTACAAGAAGATGGAGAAACAACCAAGGACATGTGTGCACAGAGAAAAGAGCATATAAGGACACAGTGAGGAGGTGGCCATCAGCAAACCAAGGAGAGAGATCTCAAGAGAAACCAAATTTGCCAACACCTTGATCTTGGATTTCTAGTCTTCAGACTGTGAGAAAACAAATTTCTATTGTTTAAGCCGCCCAGTTTGGTATTTTGGTACAGTAGCCCCAGAAGACTAATACAAAGAGGTATATAATTAGGTGAAAATAGAATGATTACCTGTGGAGTTAACATTAGAAAACATAATTTTCAATAATACTATGGCAGATAATGAAGTGACCTCAATATGTATTCTCCTCTTCCTCACTAGGAAATGTGATTTCATTCAGAGCAGCAGTGTGCTGGTTAAAGCATATGCTGGATACATATTGTTGGATTCATACATACATAGGTACAGACACTTTTTTCTGGTACTTCCTTTCTTTTCTCCTGCCTGTTCTTTGGATGTGAGGCTGAAGATGACACACTGCTTTTGGCCTTGAAGAAATCATGAGATTACTATGGGAATTAAAACCAAATGATAAGGAGAGCAGGACAGAAAGGAGTTCAGAATACTAATGGCATAGCAGAACTATTGTATCAGCCCTGGACTGTCAACCTCTGGATTTATTACTCTTATTAAAAGAATAATTGTCTTATTTGGTTAAGCCATTGTACTTGAGTTTCTGTGCCATGCACTCAACTGCAATCTTTGACTGACAGTGATGCCAACTTTGATGCCAACAGATTTACCCAAGACTGAAATTTTAGTAGGCATTATATTGTAGGAAGACTAAGAATAAATATGTTGAATTAATTGACCAGAGACAAGTAGAAGTTCAATCTAAATTATGTAGTATACAGAAATAGAAGGGAAAGTGTATAAGGAAGGCCTAGTTTAATTGGGAAAATTTAAAGGAAAAAGGAGGTCTTTAAAAAGATGGGGAATGGATGTGGAGCAAATAAGTAAATGAAATGACCAGAAAAACAAAAGTGTGATCAGAATGATATATTGGAGTTTAAGATTTTATAATGGATTTTACTCATACTATAATGGAAATCACTCATATGTGTAATTTAAGAAACAAAACAAATGAACAATGGAGGAAAAGGGAGCGATAAATAAAAAAAACAGACTCATAAATACAGAGAGCAAACTGGTGGTTGCCAGTTTGTGGGAAAGGATCCAAATAGAAGGGAAAGTGTATAAGGAAGGCCTAGTTTAATTGGGAAAATTAAAAAGAAATATGGGTGAAATAGAAACTAATATAAAACACTGTACATTAATTATAATTGAACTTGAAAAAAAAATATTTCACAATGAAATAGTTCCAGAGAGCAACAATTTTCATGATATGGCCATTAGTAAGAGTGGTCAAAGTGAAGAAATTAAAGATAGCATTGAGATCAAGGAGAGTGTCATCCACATAGACAATGATGATAGGCAGGAAATATGGCAGGATATGAGATAAAAAGGAAGATTACAAGCTTTATGCTGAAAGGTTTAATGAAATCTGTAAATGTTATCAATAGATGACAATGTGGAAAGTAGAGAGCAGTATAGCTAGATTATATAAATTTCAAGAACATAAACTTTTATGGGATGACAGAGCAACAAGCAGCTAAGAATACATATTTTCTTCCCAATCTCTCAGTATTTGGAAGTAGATTCCACTTCCCTCCCCAATTCTCTTTTAAACATATATCCACTAAATGTTTATTATATAAATAAAGAATGATTACTATCTCAATCCTAATTGCATTCAATCCCCTGCCAAGAAGCCCTCTGGATACTTGGAAGCAGCTAATGATAAATTCCTAATTTCCCATTTTCTTAAGAAACAGAGCAGTCGGCCATTTTAGAAAGGTTTAAGACTGGAAAAAAAAAAATGCACCTGGGCTTCAGCGATGGTGATGTGTCCCTACTGTAATGGAATTTTCATCAATTAAACATATTTACCATTTTAGGACCTATTTGACTGGATGTTCTTTCCTTCAAGTGGAAATAATCATACTTCCCAGTTAGGCCTTGAAGTGAAACCTTCCTTCAATGCTTCTTCCTAATGAGGAACTAGATTTCCAGTGTCACTATTTCTAACGTCAATCTCCTTCTTCTCAACTGACTCTTCAATGAATCTTTGTAAATGATTTGGTCTTGCTTTTGCAACTCTACCACAATCAACAGTTTTTATTTTCATTCGCTAATGCTATATTGTTTACCTAACACATCCTTTTAACTCTAATTATATAAAGCTTATTTTCAGTAACTATCATTTCTCCCTTGAAATGTGGTGAAAGTACCAGACGTAAAGGCACATATCTCTTTGCTTACCCTACTTTATGGAACCCTACATAATCTGCTTTTACCTACCTCTCCCATGTCTACTCATAGCACTTTCCGAGTAGGTAACTACAGCTCAGCACACTGACCTTTAGTTTCCTTAGCAGCCACACTTGTTTCTAATTTATTTTACCTGGAGTGCTCTACCCACCTTATCCTCCCAGGTTTGGTTCCTCCTTATTATGAGGACCTTAATGGAAATATCCCTGTTCAGAGACTTTCCTGACCACCTAAACAAGCAAGTCACCACTCTTTATAGTACCATGTAGCTCTTTGCATCTCATTTATCACCACCTGTGGTAGGTAGAATAATGGCCCTTCAAAGAAGTCAACATCCTCATCCCCATATCTGTGAACATGTTACCTTACAAGGCAAGTGAGTCTTTACATGTGATTAAGTGAAGAATCTTGAGATGGGGAGACTAGCCTGGACTAAACAGTTGGGCCCAATAAAATCACAAGGATCCTACCAGAAAGAAGCAGAAGGTTTAGGGTCAGAGAAAGGAGACATTATGATAAGAGTAGAAGTTTACATTGTGAAGATGGAGAAGGTGTCACAGGTCAAAGAATGAAGATAGGTAGGAGCTGGGTACTCTCCTAGTTACCCCAGAGGAAACAAAACTCAGCTGATACCGTGATCTCAGCCCAATGAAATCCGTTTCAGATTTCAATGAAATCCATTTCAGATTTCTGACTTACACAACTACAAGACAGTAAGTTTGTGCTATTTTAAGTCACTAGGTTTAAGGTAATTTCTTATACTGGCACTAGAAAAACTAATACCCTATATGACATTTTTCTTGTTTTATTCATTTATTTTTTAACACCTGTCTTCCTTTAAAACTCTATAACAAGAGCCTTGGTTTTTCTTTTGTTTTGTTGTTTTTTTTTTTTTCCAAGATTTTATTTATTGAATTGAGACAGAGAGAGAGAAAGCACACCAGGGTGATGGGCAGAGGGAGATGGAGAAGCAGATTCCCCCCTAAGCAGGGAGCCAGATGCTGGAATTAATCCTAGGACCCTGAGATCATGACCTGAGCCAGGGGCAGACACTTAACCCACCGAGCCATCCAGGTGCCCCAAGAGCTTTGTTTTTTATATTTATTCCACATCTGAGAGCAGTGCCTAGAACGTAGGAAGCACTCATTAAAATTGAATTGAGTGAATAATTGCTTTTTGGTACATGAAATTTGTATTTTGTCTACCAAAAACTTTTATTCTTTCTCTAGACACAAAAATTTTATGCTTTCTAACTGTGAAAGGGAAAAAAATGTTTGGCAGAGATAAAAATCCATTAGCCATTCTAATCTGAATATTGGAGGACTGATACCTAAGAGTTTCCTATGTTAAGAATATGTTCCTTTTCATTCTGACTCACCTTCCTTATAAAAAGAATGTCATCTAGCCTTGGTATTTGTAACCCTTTGCCATGGCATGTGCTGTTGGTTTTTAATCCGAGTCTCCAGATCTCCATGTAATCTATTAACCAAAGAATTGACATAATTACTTTTAGAGCTATAGAGTGTGGTGGAACTGCCATCAATTTATCCAGGGTTTATTTGGGATTGAAAAGTTCTTTTGCTACAGATGATTATTATAAGGATCTATCTGTATGTGAAAACTTCTGGAAATACTGATTTTAAAAGATTTTAACATTTGTAAGTTTCAGCATCTATGTAAAGGGATAATTTCGCTTCTACGTTTAGACTAACAGACTTATAGACTAACGTACCATTTATGAACTTTCATGAGAGGGATTCATTAGACCATGTCAAAAACATTTCCAAGTTTTCTTACCCATTGACATAATTTCCCCTGGATCATATGTATCCAGAGCTTGGGCTGATGGGTTAGAGTTAAGAGGCTGATTTGGAGTGGACTCCAACTTTAAAGGTTATCTTTTTCCAACTAGATTTTTACCAGTTCTGTTCTCATAGATTCCTCTTATTTCTAATCAAAATCTTATTGTCAGTAACTGACCTCAGTCTTGTCTATATGCAATGTTTATAACCTTCAAAATCCTGGTCAAGGAAGGATTACAAAGAAACAAAAAAACTAGCCTTAATTAGACTGTGAATGAGATATTAAAATGGAACATAAAAAACGCTTTTCAGGAACTTATCAACCTTAAATATTATTAGAAACTTTATTCTGTTCCAAAAGCCTCAGTATAATCAATTCCTTTGGAAGTCTTTGGACTTAACCATAGGATCAATAGCAACAACATACTTGGAGGACATAATCATAAGTTATAACTGTATTTAAAAAGAAATAAGATTGTGAAACACAAATTTCAATCAATGACTATCAATACTAATTCTGATTTATCATCTCTATTATTTCAAATTTTGTAAACTCATCTATGGCCAGGATCCAGTTATTTTTCCTTTTTTTCCTACTTCTTATAGTTCAACTAAATACAAATCATAAATAAAAAACAAAGAGAAGATATTTTGCACCAGATTTTCCCAAAATCTGTTCAAATTCATTAACTCCAATAACTCCTGTAAGCCCAGGGCATAGTCATCCTATATCAGTCCCATGTAGCACCTCTTTTGGTTCCTATTGACTCAGATAAGTACTTCAAACAGCATCTGCCACCCACCCTCTCCTAACCTTTTACTCTCATGATTCCTCCAATCTTCATCACTCTGGCTTCATATAAGGATGTTTTCCCTCTTTCTACTCACTGAACCTATGAACTAAGCCTGGCTCCTCTCTCTCTCTCTCTCTCTCTCTCTCTCTCTCTCTCGTTAATACTAGCTATATCTCAATAAAGCATTTACCAAAACAAACAAAAACACAGTACTAGTGTATAGATCATTGTTTTCTTCTCAGGTTGCAAATTTCAAGAACTCAGCAGGCTAATGCTACAGCTGATTTGTCTGGATAATCCCAAGAGATGTTCCCCTTCAAATCTCCCCGCAATCAATTTTCACTGTGAAGTTGATTCATTTATTTCAAAGAATGGTCAACTAATGACTTAAACTATCACAGTCATTCTCTTATGATTGAGAAACTTCCTGGCACATTATTTGATAACTTTTACATTCAAAATGCTTTCAAATCATACAGAGGGATTTTTCACTTGCAAGTGGATGTGATAAATTGGATTGGTTTTAAAAGAAAGTAAAGTGGGAAAGAGTGGAGTATACATAGGTTTTGCTGGAATTTATTCTGGATTTCCAGATAGTGGTAAGAACTAAAAGTGTCTGAAAGAAATCTTTAGCTTTTTTGGATACAATACAGACAAAAAAAAAAAAAATACTGCAGGCAGTTAACTACTTACCTTCTGTTACATTTTTTAATGGATTTATTGAGATATAATTCATATACCATAAAATTTAACCATTTAAAGTGTAACAATGTGTCTTATTTTTTAGTACATACAGAATTGTACAATCATCACCACAATCAATTTTAGAACATTTTCATCACTCCAAAAAGAAACCCTATGCTCATTAACAATCACTTCCTATTTCCTCCCAGCCACTCACCCCTCCTCCAAGCCGTGGCAAGCACCAATCTAGTTTCTGGCCCTCTACATTTGCCTATTCTGGAAATTTCATACAAGTGATATCCATTCAATATGCAAGGACCTTCATGACCAGCTACTTTAACTAAGAATAATGTTTTCAAGTCTCATTCGTGTTATAGCATGTATCATTACTTCATTCCTTTTCTTAGAAGTAAAAAAACTTTACATTTTTATAGGGATTTTAGTCTCATAAAAAAACTGAGTGGAAAGTACAGTGAGTTCTCATATAGTGTCTCTCATTCCCAGCACACAATTTTCCCTATTATTAACAACTTGTGTTAGTGTGGCACATTTGTTAAAATTGATAAATCACTTTAATACATTTTTATTAACTAAAGTTCATAAATTACACTAGGGTTCACATTTTGTATTGTACATTCTATGGGTCTTGACAGATGTATAATGACATATATCCACCATTCCATTATAATATAGAATAGTTTCATTGCCCTAAAAATTCCACACTATACTAGTTCATTCTTTCTTCTCACAAGCCTCTGACAAACACTGATATTTTTATTTTTATTTATTTTTATTAGATTTATCTTTTACTGGAAAAGATAAAACTATTTAGCTGAAAATACTCCATGGTATAAGGATATTTTCTTTTAGTATGACATACTGCATTTTATTAATTCATCAGTTGTTGTATGGACATTTATGTTTCCAATTTTGGCTATTATAAATAATACCACTATGAACAGTCATGTATAAGTATTGTTTGAACATATACTTCTATTTATCTTGACCAAAATGGTCACATGACAACTCTTTAATATTTCCAAAAACTAGTAATTTTTCAAAGTAAATGTACCACTTTACATTCCCATCAACAATATATGAGAGCATTACTTTCCTCACATCCTCCCCAATTCTTGACATTATCTTTTTTATTTTAGTCATCTTAATGGGTATAAAGTGTTATTCCATTTACTCTTCATTTGGATTTCCCCAGGGGCTAACATGTTGAGCATCTTTTCATAGCTTCTAGGTCATTTTTGTATCTTCTTTACAGAAATGTCAATTCAGATCCTTTGCCCACTGTTTACTTGGGCTATTCATCTTTATATTATTGAATTGTAGGTGTTCTTTATACATTCTTGATAAAAGCCCATTTCAGATATATGATTTGCAAATATTTTTTTCCCATTCTGAAGGTTGTCCTTTCACTTTCTTGATGGTGTCTCTTGAGGCATAAATATTTTTATTTTGATGATGTCCAGTTCATCTATTTTTTAAAGATTTATTTATTTATTTATTTATTTATTTATTTATTTATTTATTTATTTATTTTAGAGAGAAAGAGAGAGAGCACAAGTGGGAGAGGGAGAATCTCAAGCCGACTCCTCACTGAGCATGGAGCCTGAAGCGGGACTTGATCCCAAAACCCTGAGATCATGACCTGAGCTACAATCAGGAATGAGATGTTTAACTGGCCGTGCCACTCAGGTGCCCTTCATTCTTTTTTTTTTAATTGGTTGTGCTTTTGGTAGTTAAAAGCCCAAAGTTTGGAGATAGACAAACCAATTTTTCAACCTAGGAACTTCACTTATGAAGTCTGTGAATGTGGGCATTTTGCTTAACTTCCACAAGCCTCATTATAATCCCCATCAAAATCCTAGCTGGTTATTTGGGGAAATAATTTGTCAGTACGAGAGACAATCTTTATGATTAATATGTATGCTTAGTACTTTTTGTTTTTGCTATTCAAAATTAAATGCACTTTTCTTTATTCATTGTTACATTGTAGAAGAACAACTTTGTTGATCTACATTTAGCACTAATAGAAGAATGTAGAGATCATACAGATAGAACAAGATGGAAGGAGGAGAGAGCACAAAAAGGATAAATTAAGCAAAGGCCCTCAGATATAATTACTGTCATCCCATTTTTTTACCCTATAAAGTACTGGAAAATGTTTTTTAGGCTAGTTTATGGCACTCTCCTTCAGATCATAAATTGGAGATAATTATATAGTTGTAGAAGAAGTGAGTTTATTGTGTAATAGATTAAAATATTTTTATTTTTGGAGCAAAGAGAATTACTAAAGACCTGTTAGGAACCTTTAGAGTATCCTGGATGACTGTTTTCATATAGTAAACAAAGGATGATAACCAGTATGTTTCATCTCCATCAGGAAAAAATAGCACAATAAGAAAAGTATATTTTAAGAAAAAAAAGTTATTTTACATATTAAAAATAAATATGGACTACAAAATGATTAGCAATTAGAAAAAAGATAATATAAACGTTTTTAAGTATTTTCTAGTAAGGACTAGGATAAATAGAATCAGCTGTCTGTGGGTGACTTAGGTAGGGTGATAAGGCTCTGGCATCTTTTTCCATTGCTATGGTTCCTCAATCCATTCACATTAAAACCTTATCACAAGAAAAAAAAAAAAAACCTTATCACTTTGGAAGCCAACTTTCAAATAGTGGTTATATTTTTGAAGTGCAATAGCAACCCCCAATTCAGTTACCAAGTTGTTATTACTAAATTTTAAAAAAAGCAATTACACACACAAAAGCCTATATACATGTCATTTTTTTTTCCACATTCTGTAATCCATCTACATATAAAAAATATCCCTTATTGGGAAGTAGGTAAGAATAATTTTTTCATAATATATTTGTTAGCATTCCAAAATATTTTTAATATAGCAATTACTCCTGTGTCTAATGTGTTTAGTAATAGTAGCCATGGAAAAACCTCAAAAAGTCTTAGATTTTGCAAATGCAGCACATTTTAATTTTAGAATCAAAAAAGACAGCCAAGATCCTAATTTTTAACCATAGAATTTGGAGCTGAACATAGCCTTTGGAGTTAAACAGCAGAAAAATCACTTCTCTAGAGTATGACTTCATAGCATTATGGTTTCATCCAGAAGAAAATAAACAATCTGTGTTATCTGATACTAATTGAATAGATGGTTATCTTAGCTGCATAATTATCCAAAGGAAAAATACAAGTTGATAGCCACTGAATCTTTATTGAGCTATTAAGCAATTTTAGTGCACATGACTATTAAGATGGTCATTATTGGGCCAAGCCATAATCTATCTTCATTTGCATAATGTTGAGAAGAATTAATTAAATTAAAATTTCAAACACAAAGTATTTTACCTGAAACATTAAGATAATTGATGAATGACCTTTTTTTTTTCTCTTTAGATGAATTATCAGGATGTCCTCACACATATTTCATCTCAATAACATTAATGTCATTTCTGCTTGGATTTCAACATCCTTTTTAAAAAAATGGTAACACCTTTCATTTATAGTTACTTTTTCCCAATAATACTATATCATACTCAGAACCAGTGGGTTATAACTTGTAGTGCACTGTCTTTCTTTTCATTCTACACTATCTCCCTGGGAAAGGTAGGCCACCTACATTTTTCAATCTCCAACTTCCATGTTGCAGAGACTAACTGCCAAGCAGATGCAGCTGAAAAGACAAGAACTCCTGTTTTCCACCCAACTCCAATTCATAGGGTGGGGATTCCACTCCACACATGGCAGACTAATAATAGGTTTCAATAGCTTTCATCCAGATCGAGGTTCCATGCCAGCAGGGGCAAGACCAAAAAATCAGAAGCTACCACTCTTTCCCAGCACTCTGCTCTTAAAGCATGTTGGTGCGAGTATCTCCTCCCCTAGCTCCGAGTATTGTACAGAAATTTTGCCTGGCAAAATTATGGAGGCAGTCCATAAGAACAGAGAGCTCTAAAGATCTACCCAAAGAACTAACTTTATTCGAAACTGCGTAAAGAAGTTCAAGCTTAATGGCACTCTCAAAACAATGGTGACTTTGGTGATGAGCAATTTTTAGAAAGCTGGTAACTTCATGAAAGTGGTAGCTTCATGAAGCTGGTAGCGTCATGAAAACAAGCTAAACTATAAGCGAAATACTTTACTCACACTGACACATTATAATCAAACTGTCAAAAATGAAAAAAAAAACAGAATATTTTGAAATTGGCTAGAGAGAAGCAATATATCACATATAAGGAATCCTCAGTAAGATTATCAACATATTTCTCATCAAAAACCTTAGAGGCTAGCCAGCAGTGGGTTGATATATTCAATGTATTGAAAGAAAATCAACTCTGAAGCAAAACTGTTCTTGCAAATGCAGGAGAAATTAAGGCATTCTCAGATCAACAAAAGCTGAGGGAGTTTGTTACCACTAGACCTAACCCCAAAGAAAATGTTAAAGAAATGACATCACATTGAAATGAAAGGAAAGTAGTCAATAACTCAAAACTGTGTAAAGAAATAAAGACTTTCAGTTAGGATAAATACATGGGCAATTATAAAAGCTAATGTTATTGAGATACTATTTTGTAACTCTAGTTTTAATTTTTGACATGTATTAAAAGACAAATTCATGAGTAAAGAAGTTATGAGTCAATGTTTTGGGGCACAAAATATATAAGGATGAATTCTGTGACATCAAAAATTTTTAAAAAAGGGAAAACATGGAACTATATAGAAACAGAGTTTTTATATGCCCTTGAAGTTAAGTTGGTATGAATTCAAAGGACATTGTTATAACTTTAGGATATTAAATGTAATCTTCATGATAACTAAAAAGAAAATATTTTTAAAATATACACAAAGGAAAGGGAATCAAAATATTTTGGCACAAAAAAATCAAACACAAAAGAAATCAGTAACAGAGGAAATGATGGACAAAAAAGCTATATGGCATATAGAAAACAACTAGCAAAATGGCAGAAGTAAGTCCCTTTTATTAGTAATTACTTTAAATGTAATTGATTAAACTCTGCATTCAAAAGACATATTGGCAGAATGGATTTAAAAAATATGATTCACCTTAAATGCTATCTATAAGAAACTTGTTTTAGATCCAAAGGCACAATATAAAAGAATGGAAAATATTCAATACAAATAGTAAAGAGTGTTGAGATGGCTATGCTAATATCAGACAAATTAGACTTTAAATTTTAAAAAGTTACAAAACAAAAAGAACATTATATATTAATGAAATTTTTAACACAAGATATAACAATTACTTAATAAACATCAGAATACACAAAGCAAAGATTGACAGAGTTAAAGGGAGTAATACTTGTATAATAATAGTTAAAGACTTTAATATTCCACTTTCAATAGTGGATAGATCAACCAGACAGAAAATAAGTAAGGAAATAGGGGCTTTGAAAACCACAATAAGGGGGCAGTTGGGTGGCTCAGTTACTTAAGTACCTGCCTTTCGCTCAGGTATGACCCTGGAGTCTGGGATCTGGTCCCACAACGGGCTCCCTGCTCAGTGGGGAATTTGCTTCTCCCTCTGCCCCTCACCCTGCTCACGCTCTCTCTGTCTCGTTCTCTTTCTCAAATAAATAATTTTTAATGTGTTTTTCTTTAAAAAAAAGAAAAAAGAAAACCGCAATAAGCCAACTAGACCAAACATACCTATACAGAACACCCGGCCCAACAACCACAGAATACACATACTTCTCAAGGACACATGTGTATATTCTCCTGAATAAACTATATTTAGACCCCAAAAAAAAAAAAACCGAAACCAAAAACAACAACAAGAAAACAGTCTTAATAGATTTTAAAAGATACATGTTATACAAAGTATTTTCTCTGCCCACAAAGGGATGAAGTCAGAAATCAATAACAGAAGGAAAACTGAAAAATTCACAAAAATGTGGAAATTAAGGAATACATACTTAAACAATCAAAGAAGAAATTAGAAATACTTAGAGATGAATAAAAACAAAAACACATGCACTAAAACTTATGGGATATAGTGAAAGCAGTGCTCAGGGTAAAATTTCTAGCTGTAAATGCCTATGTTATAAAACAAAGAAGGTATTAAAACAACAACCTAACTTTACAACTTAAGGAACTAGGAAAAAAATTAAAAAGAGCAAACTGAGCCCAAAGATAGCACAAGGAAGGAAACAAAACAGTACAAAAGGAGAGAGAGAGAGAGAGAGAATCAATTAAAACAAGAAGTTGGTTCTTCAGAAAGATCAACAAAATTGACAACCTTTAACTAGATAGACTATGAAAAGAAGATTCAAATTACAAAAATCAGAAATAAAAGTGAGGGCATTGTTATGAACTGTGTATAAATAAAAAGATTGTAAGAGAGTACTATGAATAATTGAATACAAAAAAATTGGAAAACCCAGATGAAATGGAGAAATTCCTAGACACATAAAAACTGCCAGGACTAAATCACAAAAATTAAAAAATCCAAATGGACTTATAACTAGTAAGAGGGTTGACTCAGTAAACAAAATCTCCCAACAAATCAAAACCCTGGACCTAACGGTTTCACTGGTGAACTCTATACAACATTTAAGGAAGTACTAATGCCAATTATTACCAAACTTTTTCAAAATCTTAGAGGAGGAGGAGGAAATACTTTCTAACTCATCCTATGCGACCAACATTGCCCTGACACCAAAATCAAAGACACCACGAAAAAACTATGGATCAATATCCCTTATGAATATTGATGCAAAAATCCTTAACAACATATTACCAAACCAAATTCAGCAAAATATCTAAAGCGTTATTCACTATAGCCAAGTGGGATTTATTGCTGGATTCCAAGGATGATTCCACATATGAAAATCAATGCAATTCACTACATTAACAGAATGACAGGGGGAAAGGATATTCTCAACTGATGATGAAAACACCTTTGATACAATTCAACAACCTTACATGACAAAACACTCAACAAACTGGAATAGAAAGAAAATACCTCAACATAATAAAAGCCATAAATGAAAAACCCATAATGAACATCATATAAGACAAGGATGGAAAAAAAGTTACAGGGATGCCTGCTTTTGCCATTCTATTCAACATAGTACTAGAAGTTCTAGCCAAAGAAATAAGGCAAGAAGAAGAAATAAAAAGCACACATACTGAAAAAGAAGTAAAATTGTCTTTACAGATATGATCTTATATCCAGAAAATCCTAAAGATTTCACTCAAAACCTGTTAGAACTAGTAAATGAATTTAGAAAAATAGCAGAATACAGAGTCACACACAAAAATCAGTGACAATTCCTTACACTATCAATGAACAATCTGAAAAGAAAATTATAAAAACAATTTATAATTGCATTACAAGGCATAAAATGCTGACAGCTGAACTTGACCAAACAACTTGTGCAGTGAAAACTATAAAGCATTGCTGAAGGAAATTAAAATATAAATAAATGGAAACACATCTCACGTTTATAGATTGAAAGATCTAAAATTGATAAGATATCAATACTACACAATACAATTTACAGATTCAGTACAATCTCTATCAAAATCCCAGGGATGTTTTTTGCAGTAATAGGAAAACCCATCCTAAAATTCATACAGAATCTCAAGTGGCACCAAGTAGCCAAAAGGATATTGAAAAAGAACAAAGCTGGAAAGCTCACTCTTCCTAATTTCAAAACTTAACCCAAAGCTGAGAGAATCAAAACAGTGTGGTACTGATGTAAAGACAGACATATACACGGATAACATAGAATAGAGCCCAGAAATAAACTTTCTCATATGTGGTCAAATGATTTTTTTATGTTTAGTCTTTTTACTAGTATTTTCCTGTTTTCAATTCCAGTATAATTAACAGTGTTATATGACTTTCAGGTGTGAAATATCATGATTTGACAATTCCATAAATTATTCAGTGCTTATCATGATAAGTGTATTCTTAATCCCCTTCACCTATGCCACACATTCCCTCCACCCATCTCCTCTCTAGTAACCATCAGCTTGTTCTTTATAGTTAAGAGTCCATTTTTTGGTGTGTCTCATGGTCTTATGTCACTTACTATTAGATCCTTAGCTCCATCCTCCATCTTGCCATATTGTTGCAAATGGCAAGATTGTGCTCTTTTTATGGCTGAATAATGTTCCATTTTATATATATCACTTCTTTATCTATCAATGAACACTTGTGTTGCTTCCACAATTTGGCTATTGTTAATAACGCTACAATAAGGTGCATACAACTTTTAGAATGAGTATTTCTATATTTTTAGGGTAAATGGCAAGAAGCAGAATTACTGGATCATATGGATATTCTGTTTTTAAATTTTTGAGGAACTTCCACACCATTTTCCACAGTGGCTGCATCATTTTGATTCCTACCAACAGTGCACAAGGGTTCCTTTTGTCCCACATCCTCACCACACTTGTTTCTTGTGTGTGTGGTTTTTTTTTTTTATTATTTCTGACAGGTGTGAGGTGTGAGGTGATATGTCACTGTGGTTTTGATTTGCATTTTCCTGATGTTGAGCATCCTTTCATGTGTCTGTTGACCATGTGTAGGTCTTCTTTAGAGAAATGTCTGTTCATGTCATCTGCTCATTTTTATATTGGATTATTTGGGGTTTTGTTTTTGTTTTGCTTTGAGTTATATAAGTACTTTACATATTTTGGATTCTAACCCTTTATCAGATATATCCAAATAAATTCTCCCATCCCATTCAGTAGGTTGTCTTTTAGTTTTGTTGATTGCTTCCTGTGCTATGCAGAAAGTTTTTATTTTGAAGTCATCACAATAGCTTATCTTTGCTTTTATTTCCCTTGCATCAGGAGACGTCTAGAAAAATGTTGTTACGGACAATGTCAGAAACATTATTGCTTGTGCTCTCATCTAGGATTTTTATGGTTAGGTCTCACATTTAGGTATTTTATCCAATTCAAGTTTATTTTTGTGTATGGTGTAAGAAAGTGGTCCAGTTTCATTCTTTTGCATGTACCCATCTAGTTTTCCCAATACCTGAAGAGATTGTCTTTTTCCCATTGCATATTCTTGACTCCTTCATCATAGATTAATTGACCACATAATCATGGGTCCATTTCTGGGCTCTCTATTCTGTTCCATTGATCTATGTATCTATTTTACAGATGGGTAAATAGGGTAGTTTGGGTAGTACAGACAGTTTAACAGTATTTGTTCTCCCAATTCCATGAGCATGGAATATCTTTCCATTTGTTTATGTCATCTTCAATTTCTTTCATCAATGCTTTATATTTTCCAGATTACAGGCCTTTCACTTCTGTGGTTAAGTTTATTCTTAGGTATTTTATTCTTTTTGGTACAATAAGTGGGATGAATTTTCTTAATTTTATTTATCCCAATATATGTAGATCTATGCAGAGTATTGCTTTCTGCTATTTCTTTATTAATGTATAGAAATGCAATGGATTTCTGTATATTGATTTTGTATCCCATAACCTTAGTGAATTTATAAGTTCTAATAGTGTTTCGGTGGAATCTTTAGGATTTTCTATATATAGTATCCTGTCATCTGCCCATAGTAAAAGCTTTACTTCTTCCTTACTAATTTAGATGTCTTTTATTTCTTTTTCTTGTCTGATTGCTATGGCTAGGACTTCCAGTACTATGTTGAATAAAAATAGTAAGAGTGGATATCCTTGTCTTATTCTTGATCTTAGGAGAAAAGCTCTTGGGGGCACCTGAGTGGTACAGTTGGTTAAGCATCCAATTCTTGGTTTCAGCTCAGGTCATAATCTAAGGGTCGTGAGATTGAGCCTTGTGTCAGACTTCATGCTTAGTGTATTCTGCTTAAGATTTCTCTCCTTCTCCCTCTGCCCCTCCCCATCTCTCTCTCTCTCCCCACCCTCCCTTTCTCTAAAATAAATAAATCTTAAAAGAAAAAAACCTCTCAGTTTTTCAAAATGGATGATGATATTACCTGTGGGTTTTTCATATATGGCCTTTATTATGTTGAAGTATGTTCCCTCTAAACTGACTTCATTCTTACCATGAATGGATGTTGCAGTTTGTCCAATGCTTTTTATGCATCTGTTGAAATGATCATATGGCTTTTATCCTTTCTCTAATTGATGTGATGTAGGATTTGATTGATTTGCAAATCTTGAACCACACTTGCACCTCAGGAATAAATTCCACTTGATCATGGTGAATGATTTTCTTTTTAGTTTTAAAACTAAAAAATTTTTAGTTTTAAAACTAAAAATTAAGCTTTTATTTTAGTTTTAAACTAAAAATTAAACTTTTTTAAACTAAAAAAGTTTTAGTTTTTGAATTCAATTGGTTAATATTCTCTTGAGGATTTTAGCATCTACGTTCATCAGAGATGTTGGCCTGTAGTTCTCTTTTTTGTAGTGTCTTCATCTAGTTTTGGTATCAGGGTAACGCTGGCTTCATAAAATGATTTTGGAAGCTTTTCCTCCTCTTTTATTTTTTGGAATAGTTTGACAAGAATTAATATTAACTCTTCCTTAATTGTGTGGTAAAATTCATCTGTGAAGTCATCTGGTCCTGGACTTTTGTTGTTGGGAGACTTTTTTTTTATTATGGATTCAATTTTATTGCTGCTAAACAATCTGTTCAAATTTTCTAATTCTTCCTGTTTCAGTTTTGGGAGATGACATATCTAGGAACTTAACCAGTTCTTTTACGTTGTTTATTTGCACTTAGTTTCTCATAACATTCCTTTGTGATCCTTTGTATTTCTGTGGTGTCACTTGTTATTTCTCCTCTTTTATTTCAGATTTTGAGCTCTCCTTTTCTCTCTCTTTCTCTTCTCTCTGGGTCTGTCTAAAGGTTTATCAATTTTGTTCATCTTTCCTAAAGACAAGCTCCTGGTTTCATTGATCTGTTTCATTGTGGGGTTTTCTTTGTTGTTGTTGTTGTTGTTGTTGCTGCTGCTGTTTAGTTTCTATTCCATTTGTTTCTGATATAATTTTTATTTTTTTCTTCCTCCTACTGGTTTGGGGTTTTGTTTGTTCTTTTTCTAATTCCTTTATGTGTAAGTTTTGGTTTTTTGAGATTTTTCTTGCTTCTTGAGGCAGGACTATATTACTGTAAACTTTCCTTTTAGAACAGCTTTTGCTGCACCCCAAAGATTTTGGACTGTTGTGTTTTCATTTTCATTTGGTGTCTTTAGGTGTGAAATATGTCTCTTGTAGGAAGCAAAAAGATGGGTCTTGCTTTTCTATCCATTCCATCACCTTGTCTCTTGATTGGAGCATATAGTGCATTTACATTCAAAGTAATTATTGGTAGGTATGTACTTGTTGCCATTTTGTTACTTATTTTGTGGTTTTCATAGTTCTGTTTCTTTCTTCTTTTGTTCCTTTCTCTCACAGTTTGCTGCTTTCTTTAATGTTATGCTTGGATTCCTTTCTCTTTATTTTTGCATATTTATTATTGGTTTTTTATTTGTGGTTACCATTAGGTTTATGTATAAATGTTATGTATATAGCAGTCTATATTAAATTGATGGTCACTACAGTTTGAACTCATTCTTTTCTCCACCACCCCTCATGTTTTAGGTATATGGTATCATACTTTACATCCTTTTATTTTGTGAATCAACTGACTGACTTTCATAGATATCCTTCAGTTTATTACTTTTGTGGTTCCTACTTTTCTTACTCCTACCTGTGGCCCTTTCTTTCCACGGAAAGTGTCCCCTTTAACATTTCTTATAGTGCTGGCTTAATAGTCATGAATTCTTTTACCTTTTGTTTTTGTGGGAAGTTCTTTGCTCCTCTATTCTGAACAATAGCATTACTAAATAGAATATTCTTGGCTGCAGGTTTTTTTTTCCTTCAGCTCTTTGAATTCATCATATGACTGTCTTCTGGCCTCCAAAATTTCTGCTGAAAAATTAGCTGATAGTCTTATGAGGTTTCCCTTGTATGTAACTGTTTTTTTTTTTTTTTCTCTTCCTGCTTTTAAAATTCTCTATCACTGTTTTTTCCTCTTAATTACTATGTGCCTTGTTGTGGACCACTTGGGCTGATTTTGTTGGAGGCTATATGTGTCTCCTGGATCGGGATTTCTGTTTCCTTTCTCAGATTCAGGAAGTTTTCAGATACTCTTTCTTCAAATAAAATTTCTGCTCCCCTTTCTCTCTATTCTTCTTTTGGGATCCCTATAGTGTAAATGTTGTTACTCTTTAGAGTGTCACTGAATTCCCTGTGTTCATTTCTTATTTTTTTAATCTGTTCAGCTTGCGTGCTTTCTATTACTCTGTCCTCCATTGAGGAGGTCACTGAGCCATTCTTCTGCTTCCTCTAGTTGACTATTCTCTCCAGTGTATTTTTAATACACTAGTTGAGTTCTTCATGTCTAATTGGTTTATTTTTGTGATATCTCTTTGTTAAGGGTCTCACTGAGGTCCTGTACTCCTTAAGTCCAGTATCTTTATGATCATTACTATAAATTCTCTATGAATTATATAACTTATTCTTGTTTTCCTCAGCTCTCTTCTGTTTGTCCTGTCCTTTCATTTGGTACATATTCCTCTGTCTCCTCATTTTGTCCAACTTTCTGTGTCCATTTCCATGTATTTGGAAAGTCAGTTATGTCTCCTACTCTTGAAAGTAGTAGCTTTATGAAGAAGAGGTCCTGTAGTGCCCTGAAGTGCAGTGTCCCCTCTTCACCAGAAACTGGCACTTCAGGAGTATCTCCTATGTGTGTTGCATGCACCCTTGTGTTGTGGCTGGAGCACATTTCTCTTTAGTCCAGTCATCTGAAATGGCTCTTTGCCTGTTGTAGGCAGGATTTGGTCCCTGTGTTGTTAGTAGGCCAGTCTGGGGCCACATTGGGCTTAAGTTGAGTCAGACAGCATTTGCCAGAAATGCAATAGCACTAAACCACATGGCACTTTCTCTGCGTTGTCCCCTGAGAAGCTTGTGTTGGTGGGTGGGGGCTGCAGTCAGATCAGATGAATGCCCCCAGCCCACTATTGGGGCCACTGTAATGTGTGGTTATATTCCCCTCTTCCTGGGGCAGGAGTTACTTTGGAGTGGTGCTGGTCCATATTGGGGTGCTTGCACACTACCAGGCTTGTGGCATTTTGGATGGGCTCTAGCCAACAGGGTATTGGAAGGAGCAAGTCTGTAGGGGAACATGGAGATAGGGTGTGCAATACAGCAAGATCAGAGCTGGTTCTCTGCAGGAGAGAACCAGTAGCTGGCTGGTAAAAGGGTCAAGGTGACTGGGTTGGAGGGAGTGGATCTACAGAAGCATGCCAGGTTGGGGCATAATGTTAGCAAGGTAGGTGGAGAGTGTGGGTGCTGTGCTGGTTCCTGCAGGTGTCCATATAACTAAGCCAGGCAAGGTAGGGGAGGAGGCTGGGGAGGGAAATATCTCCTGCCAGCTCTTTTTTTCTTAGCAAAGTCTCTCAAGACTTCCTGCCACTCCAGCACAAGCTCTGAGATTAGTAAATAGATCTTCCTATATATTCCAGGCATTTTTCAAACTGCTGAGTCTATGCTGTATATTAGTGGAGCTGTTGTGTTGTCTCTTTAAGGGCAAGGACTCCACCTTCTCAGATCTCCCAGAACCAAGCCTACTGATTTTTAAAGCTGCAGATGTTAAGCCCCACTGATTGTTAGGCCTCTAAGGTTTTCAAAGTCAAATGTTATGGAGATTCATCTTCCTCGTGTAGGTGCCTTATGTTTAGAGTACCTAGTGTGGGAGTCTGGTCCTCTCCCCTCTCTGCACCTGCCACGTACCTCCCTACTATGGACAATCCTGTGGGCCCATTTGGCTCCCAACAGCAACTCTGCCCCTTCTACCCTCTTTAATATGGCCTCTTTTCTACATGTAGCTGTGGAGAATCTGTTCTGCCAGTCTTTGGGTCATTTTCTGGGCTATTTAACTATGTGGGTATTATCTGGTTGTATTCATGGGATGAGGTAAGATTGGGATCCTCCTACTCTGTTATCTTCTCCTGGTTAAGTAATTTTTACAATGGTGCCAAGAGCATTCAATGGAAAAAAGACAGTCTTCTCAACCAATGGTGCTGAGAAAACTGGATCTCTACATGTAAAAAAATGAACTTGAACCCTTATTAACACTATATACAAAAATTAGTTTAAAATGGATCAAAGACTTAAATGTAAGACCTAAACTATAAAACTCAAAAGAAAACATAAGGCAAAACTTCACAACATTGAATTTGGATATAGTTTCTTGGATATGACACCAAAGGCCCAGTAAACAAGAGAAAAAAAAGCCAAATTAAACTTTATATATTTTTTAATCTGCATATCAAAAAACACTGTCAACAGAGTATAAGGACAACCCACAGAATTGGAGAAGATATTTGCAAATCACATCTCTGATAAGGCATTCATATCCAGAAAACTAAAACCCAACAACAATCCTATTTTTAAAATGAGCAAAAGATTTAAACATTTCTCTAAAGAAGATACACAAATGGTCAATAAGCACATTAAAGATGATCAACATCACTAATCATTAGGGAAGTGCAAATCAAAACTACAATGAGATACCATCTCACACCACGATGGCTACTACCAAAAAATCAGAAAATAACAAACATTCCAAGGATGTGGAGAAATTTAAACCCTGTATACTCTTGAAGGGATTGTAAAATGATATAGAAAAAAAGTATAGCAGTTCTCAAAAAATTAAAAAAAATAGAATAGCCATATGATCAAGCTTTGAGGCATATGCTCAAAAGAATTGAAAGCAGGGTCTCAAAGAGATGGCACAGCAGCATCATTCACAACTCAAGTATCTATCAATAGATGAATAAATAAGCAAAATGTGGAAAGTATATACACTGGAACACTATTCAACCTTAAAAAATAAGGAAATTCTGACATATGCTACAACATGGATGAAATTCAAGGACACTGCTAAGAGAAATAAGCCAGACAGAAAAAGGCAAATACTGTATAATATTACTTATGTGTGTGTGTGTGTGTGTGTGTGTGTGTGTTGTGGGGGGCAGGAAGACACATACTACACTTATAGAGTATGATTACACTTGTATAAGTACTTAGAATAGTCAAAATCATAAAGACAGAAAGTAGAATAGTGTTTCCTAGGGCTGGAAAGAGGGGGAATGGAGACATTGTTTAATGGTATAGAGTTTCAGTTTTACAATATGAAATAGTTATGAAGACGGATTGTGGTGTTGGTTGTAGAACATTATGAATGTGTTTAATACCACTGAACTATACATTTAAAAATTAAGGTGGTAAATTTTGTGTAATGGGTCTTTTATGATAAAGATAAATTGAAAAAAATAAGTGCTTAAAATGTTTTTAAAGAACAACTACCTACATTATAGACAGTGGCTCATAAGAATTCAAGAACATATGTGAGAAACCAGTTTTTATTTGCTAGAGTGGGGTGTTATGGAACTCAAAAAGCAGAGCCATGAAGATGACGGTCATAAGTGTGTGTGTGTGTGTGTGTGTGTGTGTGTGTAATAATTATATATATAATTTTCATTGCCCTGACAATGTAAACTAGTTTGAGTATGTTGGATGAGGCTGAGTTTCAGAGAGGAAAAAGAAATGTACTCTCCTTTCTGGGGACTTAACTGGAGAGAGTAGCGGCAGACAAGAGAATTCCTAAAAGTGGTTTGGGGAAATCTGTGCCTGTTTCCTAAATGAAGCCTAAGATAAGTAAAAACCTCATGGTAAAGTCCCTCAATTTAAAAAGAGGGAAAAAAAGAATAAGAAAGAAACTACGGCTTCAGTAACATTTTAAAACTTAACCAGCCCCACCTGCATGGATAGATAGCAATTGTCTCCCATACAGTCCCATATCACTGTATCATGGCAGCAGTAGAGATGCCTGGAAATTACCCTGTGTTGGAAGGGAGATGGAGTCAGTATTGGCATCCATCAGTTAAGGAGTGATAGGTAAAATGTGGCCAATGCACACATGAAGAAACAGATCATTTTGAACAAAGAACAACAACTATGGATCTTAAAACAACAGAGCTTAGAGAAAAATTAGGAAACAGAATGAGATCTACAAACTGTTTGTGTTTTAGTTATCCTCTCCTCCCATAATTATCAAATCTACAGAAACTCTTTGAATGTTTGTTCTTCCATCTATTCATTCAACAAATATTTAAGTCTCTAATGTGTACCAGCCCCTGGGCTACATGCAGGCTATTAAGTGTTGAACAAGACATATTTTATACCTTCAAGAAGCTTAAAATCTAGTAGGAAAGACAGGAAAACATATAGGCAATCATAATTAAATTGAATAATTATTAGCATTATTTATTCTTACCCTTTTCATCTTTCTTCTAGGTGATATGTCAGCTTGGTAATTGATACAAAGACACACTTGGGAGGAACATTAGAGCCTAAGAACCCAAATGACTATAATGGCCTCAAGTATGTCAACCAAGTGAGCAATGTCTTATATACATTATCTCTTGGACAGCTGAAACTCATTAAATTTCTTGGGCAGTCCCATGAAATACGTCCTCCACCCAAACATGAACAACAGTAGGTCCTGACCCTAGTCAGAAAACAGACAACCAAATGTCCT
Organism: Canis aureus; assembly: GCF_053574225.1. Classification (NCBI taxonomy): domain Eukaryota; kingdom Metazoa; phylum Chordata; class Mammalia; order Carnivora; family Canidae; genus Canis; species Canis aureus. The sequence goes on along the minus strand of NC_135611.1, from coordinate 65,731,236 downwards.
GTGTGCTATCCATCTGTGGTATTCACTAGGACAACAAGAACCACTTCAAAAAAACAATATGCAGCATTTGATAAAATAGAAGGTGCTGGAGGGAAGAGGCCATCAGTGCGGTGAAATTAGATCCAGCTGTGAGCCACTCAGGCCAGGACTATCTGTAAATCGTTTTGTTTTTTTTTTTTTTTTTTTTTTTTCCTGCCCTGTACATTATATAGCAATCTACTACAGATCACAAGAGCACAGCCAAAAGCCATATGTCTGGCATCATGTGAACAGCATCTGGTATTTTTTAAGATACAACTAAAAATGTTGAAAATACAATAAAACAACTGTCATTCACTTAATGCTTATGCTTATATCTTAGCTCATGGATGGTTTTATGACAAATAAACAGTTGTATGGAGTCTCAGTTTAGTCACCTTCCTTTATACATTTCTTTCCTTGGTGAATTACATCTTCGTCTCTCCTTTTGGCTTGGTCTGAGTGTAATTTGTATATGTGCGTGTGTGCTACTGTAGATGGTGAAACATTGCTGTATAAGCCGAATGAAACTGTCTTTTAAGGTGGATTCAGCCAAGTAGTCTATAGTCATAAATATTATTTACACTCAATTCTGTTTACTAAAAGTCAGTAGGGGGTCTGGCTAACATGTTTCATAACGTCTAGAATTCAGGCTTATATTAAAGTAGTGAGGGGAAAATACATGTGGTTGGCACGTAGGAAAATGGACTCGGGAAGTTTTGCTGGCCCTTCTGAATTATATATGAACCATCATTCCAGATCAAATCTACTCATCTAGGCCTTTCGACAAGTCTATCTATTAATAACTGATAGCCCCAAAGCAGTTTATGTAAACCTTAGAGTAGTTGTAAATCTCTTAATTATTGGTTTAGGAAGATTCTTAACCCCTTGCTAAAACAAATTAATGATACTGACTTATTCACATCTTCGTTGCAGCTGTCCATACAATAGTGCGGTTAGCCTTAAAATTCTCAGGTAGGGAGATGTTTGCTTTTTCGATACTTATTTAAAGAAGGATAAGTACATTAATTGTCTTTAAAAACACTTATTATTTTATCTGGAGATAAAAAAATTATGATAGGTTTTTTAGGTAGAAAACCAAGGTAAAAAAATATAGTAACACTCTTTTGTAGAACTTACATATAATTTCCAAAACCCAAGTACACTGGATATAAAATGCCAAATTTATATTTATATGATTCCTGCAATAACTTTTTCATACTTCAGAGTTCACTTTTTTTTTTCACTGTGATTTATTTGGAGTGGCTAGGATATGGTCTGGTCTGGGGATACAGAGATTTCATGTCTAAAAAAGACTGTAGTACAGTTCACTGGGAGCTAGTACAAAAAGAATAGATAGGTTCTCAATGGAAAGTAGAAAGAATTTATTTGTAAAGGAGAAAACCTAGAAAATCATTTTCTTAGTTATCTAACTCATAACTAAGATTAAGAATTCATAGTCTGGACTTACTCTTTCACCAGATACTAAATTCCTTAACTTAGTTCATTTCTAAATAAATCACTTAGTCATTTAAAAGGTTATAATTTATCTGTAAATTGTAATTATTTTAAAATAATGATTACATTTAATACTATTACTAAATAGACTAAATCCCAAAAACTCTGCTCCATTCAATTGGAGAATGTAATTTTTAATCTTACTGCTTCCCACTTTTGTGCTCCCACAATTTATTTATATACAACCATAATACTTATCAATATAAAAGACAATTATTTCTGGACTATGAGTTCTTCTAGTATCAAGGCCATCTTCTAGTATCAAGGCCATGTTTTATTCATCTTTGTACCCCTAGTGTCTACTTAGAAGTAGCTAAGTGGGAAAAAGAAATGTGTTGAATAAAAAGAAAAAAAATATTTTAAAACAAAAGGAAAAGCCAATTTGGAGACTTTTCTCTAATGTACACTAACTATTCAAGCAATTTAAAAACATAAACACTAATCTTTTTAAAGATCTTGCCTATCTGTGACTCACAGGCCCAGGAGTGTGCATACACTGATACAGCATTTTTACAATGTGCAGGAATGGATCCAAAAAACAGTGGAAATTGACTAATGGAATTGATGACATTATGTTCTGAAGACAGAGTCAAAATGGTCAAATAGTAAGGGCCTATGCTGCGTTAGCTCAAACAGCCACTGATAGTTTGAGGAGAGGATGGGGCACTGCAGTAGATTGACAACACTGACATCATTCACTTCATGGGGATTTTCTCCCTCCGATGGTATGCATGGGATGTTTATTTTATGCCTGGGAGACAGTGAAACAGTGATTGAAGAAGATACCACAAGTAGGAAAGAAGAAAACCTTTGTTTCCTTTCTGACCACACAGACTGGATTTGAGCTCTTATTAGTAAAGGGTGTAATTAAGACCAAACAAAAATTAATTGAACTTAATGTAATCATGTATGTAGGAAAAAAAATCAAATTGTACAGAATGGTTTAAAATGATAAATTCTAACACTGAATCACACTCCCCAGGTACAATCACTTTTATATCTAATAAAACCCGATATTTCAAAAAACATGCACTTACAATGCAATTCCTTGACTTATGGATTTTAGGCATTACCAACTGAATTTTGGTTATAGGAAAGGTTAGCTTATCTACAAAACTATCTATTCTCCTCAATATGGAAAATAGGTGGAAGGGTCATTGGGGAGCTAGGAAGAATGGACTGGGAAGGTGTATGAGTGGAGGATATGAGGGAGATGGTAGCAAATGCAACGTTTTGAGGTGATGCCAAATTAAAAACTTGGCCAACGGCCTAAAGACAGCATCGATACAAAGGGTAAATCAGAGGAAAACCTCTTGGAGCAAAATCAACAGAATAGAGGCAGTCAAGAGAAAAGTTTAGACGCAGTGGTGGAGGAGGGGCAGAGAAGGACACAGTTTCTGCACTAGTGGTAACCCCGGGGCAACTCTTACAGAGCTCCTGCCACACAAATAGCCTGCAGAGACAGTCCCCTAAGTGGTGGCCATCGGAATTGGCAATTATGAAGCCAGCTAAAAAACTAAAGTAAGCCCTTAAAAGAGATTTGTTTAAATCATTTCAGTTTTGCAATAATTTGTAAAAAATAAAGTGTGGGAACATTGAAGTTCTATGATGAAGTCTATACCCATTAACAAGCCATCCTGGTAACCCCTAACATTTGAGAATCTGGAGACAAGAATACAAATAGAGGCCAACATACTATATTCTATATACTCAAAAGCTATAAATCAAGGCAACTTTTAAATAAAATATATTTTATCCTCCTACTCTGACAAATAATAGCTTCATTACAGAAAGATAAATGTATAAATCTATGCTTTTTTCATATAACAGAATCAAATTCAATAAGTATTATTGTTGTATAAGTGGTTTGTGAGTGGACTGAGTAATAAAATGATGTAACGCATAAACTTTTCTAGAAATTGTTTTTCTTACCTTCATTTCAGCAAAATACATTACTCTAAGATTTTTACAATCTGTGCTATTTTAAAAGTAATAACTTCATTAAGAACAAAATACAATCATAGGGACTCCTGGGTGGCTCAGAGGTTGAGCATCTGCCGTTGGCTCAGGGCCTGACCCCAGGGTCCTGGGATCCAGTCCCACGTCAGGCTCCCTGCAGGGAGGCTGCTTCTCCCTCTGCCTATGTCTCTGCCTCTCTCTCTCTCTGTGTCTCTCATGAATAAATAAATAAAATCTTTAAAAAAATACAGTCATAAAAGTACACAAAATATGGATTTTATAAAGATGTTAAGGTAATTGTAAACATCAAAACATTATCTTGCATGTATATTTTCAAAAAATATTCCTCTAGAGTATTCAACATCTACTGAAAATGAAGGACAAAGTACAAATTATAATTCATATCAAATTTTTAAATATATTTAAAGAGTGCCAAAAATTCATTGTTTGGAATAATTAAATGTACTCAATATTTTTATTAAATATTTTAACAAAAATGAAATGATTAGCAATTCTAACACTCAGCATCAATCTAATTCTATCTGATATCATGCTTTAGGCATATTACACATATACATATATGGAAATTTAAGTGTAATATAAATCATAAAATATTGCATAACATTCTTCAGCTGCCTCATGCACATGTTGTAAATACCATGCTAATAAGTGAGTATGCCCGGATTCAAAGTGGAACCCAAAAGCAGCCAAAACAATGGGTATGTTTTATACTCCTGGTAAATCTATGTATGTTATGTACTACTTACTGGTTAACAATAGCTGATTTCATCCATGCTAAGAAAGATTTAACAAGGGATCCCTGGGTGGCTCAGTGGTTGAGTGCCTGCCTTTGACCTAGGGCATGATCCTAGAGTCCCAGGATCAAGTTCCACATCGGACTCCCTGTATGGAGCCTGCTTTTTCCTCTGCCTGTGTCTCTGCCTCTCTCTGTCTCTCATGAATAAATAAATAAAATGTTTTAAAAAAGAAAGATTTAACAAGTTCACTTATCTAATTGCCTAAGTGCTTCTTCCACTTGAATGTGTGACAGAGGTATTATTACCTGACACTACAGTGATAACCCTAAGGGATAATCCTAATGCAATACTTAAGTTCGCCAAATCAATATGGTGTATACCTTGTACAATGTTATGTGTCAACTATATCTCAATAAAGCTGGGGAGAAAAAAAAATCTTTCCCACACACTGAAGCTTTATCCATCTCCAAAGGACAGCAATTCAATCCCCAAACCCACCACAAGTAGGTACAGTCACCTTTTGTTTCAAGAAGGGGGGGCGGGTGCGGGGAATAAGTAGGAAGGCATTTCCCTGGGCCCTGAAAGATGTTACTCTTGATTGTGGATGTTCAGGACGTTTAAGTGTCCTAAGGTTTCAGGTTCAGGGAAGTTTAAGCTCTATCGGGGCTGGACACTGGATCATGAGCGACGGAGAGGCTCACATGTGCTTTAGTAAACTGCACCGTGTGTTTGGGATGTCGTCAACTAGATCTCTACAGTGTGAGACCCCTCTGAAGGGTGGTTCTGCTAGCAATAGAAGTGACTTGGATGCCACTGAAACATTCTAAGATAATAGAGAGTTAATATCTCTACAAACAGTGACTCTTCAAGGTTTCCATGCTATTGATATCGTTATGTCAAAACAAACTAAAAAAAAAAAAATAGGTTTAGGAAATTAATAAATACAGCAAGCCCACACTTGAAATTCATGATACAGGTAGCACATCTGTGGAGGCTGCTATGATACACACCCGGTATTCCAGGTACACCAGTCTTGGTGTCTAACAGGAGCTTAATACTTATTAATGACATATTTGGTGCCTACTATGCATTATGTGAACAGGTAGGTTGAGGACCCGCCAAGGTCCTCAAGGAGACACCTGAGAAAAGAGTCACATGTCACAGGAGAATTTACCACCTTTTGCATCAGTTCTCTCCATGACTTTTGTGACAGTTGAGCCTAAAACAGAGGGAGTCCCTTCTGCCACCATTAGAGACAAACACAGTGGGGCCATTGCTCATCACCACGCTCACAGGTATGTTTCAGAATTAAATCAGCACCAGACCTGAGGTCTCATTACCTTCAATCCAATACACAACGTGAAAACAGCCTAGTGAATTGGGGAGGATGTGTTTCAATCCTATGACAGCCTTATTCCAGCTTCAGCTTGGACGTGGGCGCCTTCTCTGCCTCTGTTCCCAACTGCCAGTCTCTTTTTCCAGATTGGACTAGTGCCACAAGCATTTCCCCTGGCAAATGAGTCACTACACCCATGACTTTAGGGGTTGGTGGCATAACCCATGAACTCAGCCTAAAGGGTGGGTCACTTGGAACTGGTAATAAAACGAGGTTCAGTTCATCAGCTGCCAAGCTTTGATTGAAATATTTAAATACATCCATCCAAACTTTGGACAATTTATAGAGACTTTATAAAAAGAAACTGAAAAAAATTTAAAAGCTACAATAAAATGAAACATTTTTGAAAAAGTCTGCTTTTATAACTGTCAAAGATTATAGTTTCACGGAATTATACTTTAATTCTTTTGATTTTTCTTTCTCCAGAATAATCACACTTAACCATATTTCCAGCCTAGGTAATTACATGAATATGTCGACCCATTTAATGACAGCATAGAGTTTTTACCAGTTATGAGTAAATAATGTATTTGTACAACTGGAAGTGATTTGCAACAAATTTGACTTATCAAGCAATACTGAGTTTAGCACTGATAAATATTAACAAAATGTTGGATGGAATTCAGACCACATTGGTTGGAATAAACCAGTGTAGGTTTCAGGGGAAGCAGAGCAGCATAATAAAAATCAAGAGCACTAAATTCACCTAACAGGCTAACCTGACAGCACTGGAGGCCAGTATCTTTATTTCCAAGACATGTATTATGTAGACCTCAGGTTCAAGTATTAGTAAAATCTCCTCAAGCATTATTCCAATAAACTTACCCATTTCTATGAAGGACCACCTTTATAAGAGAAAGGTAAAGTCTCCATCTTACAGTTTAAGATTTAATCTTAAAATTTTCCAACAAAAAACGGTCTCCTGGAATTATGGGAACCTGCACTGTTTCATGTACTTGGGGCTCCTTGGAGATGGGACAGACTGTCTCTTACTTGGATAATCCATGTTCTGCACAGAGGGGACTGGGTACAAAGCTGGTGCTCCATCTATGTTTGTTGAGGGAATTAATTACTGTAACTGATTCATTTTTCAGCATTAACTTTTATTTTTCAATCTCAATAAGAGGTTTTGTAAAAAATATTTCATATATTTATTCATGAGAGACCCAGAGAGAGGCAGAGATACAGGCAGAGGGAGAAGCAGGCTCCCTCCAGGAAGCCTGATGCGGGACTTGATCCCAGGACCCCGGGGTCACGCTCTGAACTGAAGGCAGACACTCAACTGCTGAGCCCCCCAGGCGTCCCTCAATAAGAATTAACACAGGATGTATAACCAGCATAAAAGAGTCAAGCACTAAAATGTCCATTATTTACCAAAAAAAAAAAAAAAAAATCACTGATATAACAAAGTAATGCAAAATATTTATTTCTTCTATATTTAATACAAAGTCAATTCTTTAAGTTTCTATATACAATGTATTTCCATTTACAGTGCTAGTAGCTAACCTTGCCTGCTTCTTTATTCAGACATATACCTGACCTTTTTCCATCAAGAATATGAAATGGCTTTCCTTGTCCTCTGAGTAACTGAGAATCAGGAATAACACTTCCAAATTGTCACATACATACATCTCACATTCCACGTTTTATGGATCTTGTGTACACACGGCTCTGATCTTCTCCTGGATTTTAGGTTCATATTTTCAATAATTGAGATTAATTACTATTCCCTGTTTTATGCATCCAATGTGCACTGGGCAATATATCGCAGCAAGAAGGAGTCCATAAACATTAAGATAAAATAGTTCATCATTATAGTTTTACTTTTTCCAGGCATAGTGTTGAAGACCAGTATGTCTTTTTGTTTTGTTTCCATCTGTAGTGACTGAAATAAACTTAATGTTAGAAAGAAACTCAAGGGACATTTCAACTTTAATGACCCTTGTATGTGGGATAATAGCTAAGTGTAAAACTACTAAAACGAAGTCAGTGTACCATGATTTTATGGCACTATAATGATGACTGTGAATCGCATCCATGCTAGAACGCTCCACAAGTGACTGATCATTGTGTGCTCTTCGGCAGGAAAGTACTAAAGGAATATATAAATAGTTGTATGTAGGCATGGAGTCACCAGCAGCCAGAGGACAAATGCTTACAAACCAAGCACAAAAGAAGCAGAAACACCACCACCTATCATCATTGCATACCTGTTCCAACCTTCATTCCAGTAGGTTAACGGTTAGATGCATTTTGGTGGAAAAGTTAAGTTTCTGTTTTCTTTGAACCAGAAGATGATATAATTCACAGTGCTCAGACCCTAAGGGTGCTGGGTACAGCCAACACTGTCGTTAATTTGGGGTTTCAAAGATGGGAGAGCGTCCCCTGGTTTCCATACCACTTCCCCTTTGAAAGGTTCTTAAGCAAATGTTTACCTTGTCATCATGTATAACTTGGGCAATATGTTCTGAGTATTATGGGGTTGTGTGCTCCCCGCTGTGGGCTATTCACAAAATTTCCTGAAGTGATTGTACAAAGCATGTTACTGTGAAGGTTCTCCAAGGTTCTGGTTGACTTATGTTTGGAATAAGTCTTTTGTTGTTATTTGCTTTCTGACAGAGGGACTGGAAATTGTCTAGACTTTGGAACTGACTTTGTGATGTTTGGATAGTGCTCTTAAAGTGAGTGGTGTGTTAGCATGTGGTTTGCTTATGCAAAAACAATTCAAAACTTAAAATACATCTCTTAAAAGTATAAGTGTTTTTGAGCAAAGTTCCTAGCAGTCCCAATTTTGTGGTACAACAGACTCACACAGGCTAAAGTATCTGGCAAGGTCCTTACCTGTCATCTTCAACCTGAATTTGGCAATGCTGCAGAAGCTATTACCAGGTCTGTTTCCTCTACCTTCCCCATCTCCACATGTTACGAAAGAATAGTTTATTAAGAGCCACATCTTAAAAATTAAGTAGACAGTGATAACACGTGCCCACCACTATGTTTTACCAAGGTTTAAAACAAGTTTTTTTTTTTTTTTTTTTTTTTTTTTTTTTTTTTAAGCAGCAATTCATAACTAGCTCAATACTGTAGGAACTAATGCTGGACTTTCTCCTTTACGATAGGAGGATAGGGATAAGATTAACTGATGAATATGTAAAGTAGTAAACAATTCATTGGGAATACATGGTCCCATAAAAGAACACCTGCTTTTCCTTAAATTGTATCTCTGTAACCATCTATAAAATTTTAGTTGAAAAGTAGCAGTATAGGGATCCCTGGGTGGCTCAGTGGTTTAGCACCTGCCTTTGGCCCAGGGCGCAATCCTGGAGACCCGGGATTGAGTCCCACATGGGGCTCCCTGCATGGAGCCTGCTTCTCCCTCTGCCTGTGTCTCTGCCTCTCTCTCTCTCTCTCTCTCTCTCTGTGTGTGTGTCTCTCATGAATAAATAAATAAAATCTTAAAAAAAAAAGAAACGTAGCAGTATAAATGTATAAATGTTCTCTTTATGAACAGAAGTCTGGGTCAAAGGCTCTCCTACTCTCCCCAATTCACATAACCCCCTTTCTGCACATCCCTGGGGAAAAGACCCTGCGGCTTTTTTTCTTTTTTCGGCTTTTATCTTAGTTCTCTCTTCAAATCCTAGAATCTAATGAGAAAATAAAATTTAAATAATTTAAATTTAAATGCAGAGTTCCTTCACCAACAAACATAGATCAGCCTCACCTTACCTATGTGTACACATAGGCTGAACTGTAAATATAGAATAATCAATTTAATGTGGGCTTTGTCAAGAGGAGAATGAGTGCACCAACCTGCAGCCCCATCCTAGACACAGAGGCACCAGGGTGCTCCCCTCAGGACAAGGCACTCTGTACTCCTCTCTTTTTCTCTGGCAGTGGCACTTCACTCACCATGTAAACACTCCCTGCTGCCAACTCCTATGATTAAGCAAAAGTATTACATGTCTTTCAGTTTGCCTTGAAAAATATTTAAGTATTTTAATAAAGCTAAAAAACATGATGTGTGTGATAGAATCAGCCACAGAAATTCTAACAGTAGACATTCCTAAGAAATGCCCAGTTCCAGGACTTGAGCTGCAGTATCTGCTGGTCTGCTTTCTTAGCTCTCACCAACCCCTGTGGTCAGCTCTATTATTATTAGTGGGAGATCTGACTGGCTCCTGAGTCGCTACCTCTGAACATCGATGACAGGAACAAGAGGGGCCTACGATTACCAACATAGAAATAATACAAACATATAGATAATTGGAATCCCAAGTCCAGAATATGCTGACACTGAAAGAGGCTCATTTTGTCTCAGGAGCAAGGTGGGCTGCCTAGCACACTTGTCCGCCTAGGATGTAAAAGCCACTAAAAAGGTATAAATTTTTGTAGCTGTTATGTAGGGATAGATGGTTATCAGCTTGTATGAACCAGTAAAACTTTTCCTCTTCTGCACCAAGTTTTTATTTCCATTCATTCATTCATTCATTCACTAATTTACTCACTCATTCCCTCTGCTGAGCCAGACAATTAAGCACAGACAAATCAAAACTAAGATCTCATCCAGTTCCAGGACATACATGTGTTTGTAGCTTCCTTTGATGAGTTACTACAGTGAGACCTTTCCAGTGCCAGTCAAGGATACAATGAGACCGGGTTCTACAGGCTCCTGTATAAGAAAGATAGACCAGATCAGAATATTTTAAATTTCCTACGCTGAGTAAATCAGGAAAAACAGGCCCCTACATATGTCTCCTCAAAGGAGTAGAGGATTAATTTATCAATGAATGGGACTAAGATGGCCTTTAAAAAGCCCATATATAGCAAAATGAAGAGTGAGAGAGAAAAGGGAAAAATCAGAAAGGAATGGTATGGGGGAAAAAAACAACTAGAGGAAAATAGCAAGAAACAAAAGAGGAAGTAAAGTAGGAAAGAAAAGAGAGCTTGAGGCAGAAGTGAAGAGCTGTGAGGCCCCAGAGAGGCACTCACCACCTGTTACACTGAAATGAGAAGAGAGGAGCAATATGTGGAGAACAAAGACAGGATGGACAAAACAGGTTTTGAGGTACAGAGAGGCACTCGACTTCTCGGCAATTTCACCCCTTTACCTAGTCCAGATCACCATCATCATCATGGGCTATTTCAATAGCTCTCTGGCCTCTTCCTGACACTTGTTCCTGTTTCTTCTCTACCCAGAATCAGAAATGATCCTCATAAAAGGTAAATTGTGGTCACATCACTTTCCTACTCAGAATGTTCCAATGTCCTCCCTTCTCACTCAGAATAAGTTTCAAAATCCTTACTATAGCTTCCAAGACTGCACATTATGTGACCTAACTCACATCTTCTTCAGCAATGCTCTAAGGCTGACTTACTTTTCTTTTCCTTGAATGCATTAGGTTTATTTCCTCTACAAGGCCTTTGTGCTTTATGCTGAAACTCTTACCAGATCTCCTCTAGGTTGACTCCTTTTCATATTATAGTTCAAAAGTCATTTTGGCTATGTCTAACTCATAGATAAAACTCAATAAATATCTGCTAAATGAATTAATGAAAGAATGAATTAAGATAATGAAAACTTCAGTGAAACATTAATAATCAAAGAATCTGGGGAGCAAAAAGACGTGGTCAGTGGGAATGCTTGTAGGATGCATGTAGGGGATGCTTGTGGGGATGATGTAGGAATATATTTAAAAAAATTTTTTTTTATTTATTTATGAGAGACACAGAGAGAGAGGGGGAGAGAGAATGAGAGAGAGGCAGAAACACAGGCAGAGGGAGAAGCAGGCTCCATGCTGGAAGCCCGACGTGGGACTCGATCGCAGGACTCCGAGATCACGCCCTGAGCCAAAGGCAGATGCTCAACCACTGAGCCACCAAGACGTCCCTGGATGATGTAGGAATATCTTACAGAAGACATTAGTATATATATTCATTTAGAACACAGAAATAGTGCCAATGCATGGGAGTAACAGGGATATAGGTTCCAGACTAATAAAAAACTTTCTAGAAATTAGGACACCGTTGAATTAAGCTAGTCACACAGCAGTGAATCCACAAAAGTGTTAAAGAAATGAATGATTATATACGTGGAGTTGATTTTTGTTATTTAAATTTCCAAGTGGGGTCAGCTGCAATGATTTGCTTTATTAAGAATTTATGCTCTCTTATTTCACAACATAACTATCTTAAGGTCAAGACTTATTTGTTCTCAGGAGATTCATACTATTTGCTCCCTGAGCTATCAGCTTTCACCTCAATGCTGATGGATATGATGAGCTCAGTTGCTATGAACCTGCATTCTATCAATCCGGATCATCCAGAAGCAAAACTCCCAAGCCATGTCCATATCTGCCTTTTCTTAGTTATCCTGTATTCAGGTAGCAATGCTTTATTAGTCTGGCATTGTCCAGCTACCTGAATAAAATCTCACATATGATGGAAACCAATGAAAAATTCTTCTTTTTTTTTTTTAATTTTTATTTATTTATGATAGTCACAGAGAGAGAGAGAGAGAGAGGCAGAGACTCAGGCAGAGGGAGAAGCAGGCTCCATGCACCGGGAGCCCGATGTGGGATTCGATCCCGGGTCTCCAGGATCGCGCCCTGGGCCAAAGGCAGGCGCCAAACCGCTGTGCCACCCAGGGATCCCTGAAAAATTCTTCTAAATCAAATTTTACCAACTTATTTTTAAGCCCATTACTGGCTCAATTTTAAAGTCACTGGCCTTGCTGTTGTTCAGTGATATGCTCCCTATTTAGAATTGCATCAGCCTTTTAAAAACATCTACTTTCCATGCATTTTTACCAGTCCTTTCTACATTAATTGAAAGAGGCAAAGCTAGCTCTGATGACTATTACTTTGGGTCATATTCTTTTTGATTTACCTCTTATTAACCTAATCTCTTTGTTTTCCCACCAGTGTACTTTTGCATATGCTATTCTTCCTAGAGGATCCCATAATCTACTCCACTGCTTGCCATCCTACCCCAACCATCTCCTCTGTGCTCAGCCTTTTTGACTCAGGGAAAAGCTTTAGTAAATCTTTGAAAATGCTTCAGTCACCCAAACCCAGAGAGTCCTCTATTTCTTATAACTCCCACAGCAGTTATGGCCTAGACCACTAATCAGCCAATAAGGTAGCTTACCTCCAAAGATGACCTCCAAAAATGCCTCCACTACCTATCTGCTCTTCCTCACATCAAGCTTATTCTTCTGACTCTATCCTACCAGCACAAGCCGGTCTTGTGGCTGCCTTGACCAATAGAAAGGGTGAAAATGTATATTATGGTACTTCTGATCACAGGACATAAAAGTACTAGACATGTCTACTTCCTGACTCTTGGAGACCTAATGCATGATATAAGGAGACAACACTGGAAAAAGATACCACATGAAGATGTTCTGGAGGATGAGACATTATGGGAACATCCCGGCCCAGCTATCATCTGACTGTAAGAGTTTGAGAGACTTCAAATGAAACCAAAAGAACTGCCCAGCTGAGCCCCAGCCAATCCATAGAATCATGAAAAATAATCAAATTAATGGCTGCTGTCTTAAGCCATTACGTTTTAGAATGATTTGTTATGCAGCAGTAACCAAAATAGGCAGTCGTGTTAGCAGCATAGATTTTTATGACTAGACTGGCTTTAAATATTAATAAACTATCCTGTGTCATGAGTATTTCTGTTATTTGCTCAAATGATAATCTTCTTAAGGGCAAGAAATGTGTGTTTAATGGTTTTTATGTCCCTCACTCTCTAGCACAGTGTCCCAAAAATTATAGGTACTGATTATTATCTTGTCCACAGTCTAAGTACTTTAGAGGCCCATCTAATTTCTTTTGGCTCTTGGAAGTTTTAGAATAAAGTTAATTGTATTTCAAAATCATTTCCTAATATGTAAAAAACCTTTGAGAACTGTCTTAACAAGTTTTCAGAATCTAAAACATTATTTTGATATTATTTGTATCTTATACTTCTATCATTTTTCATATGTGAAGAAGCATTTTTACATAATTGTTCAACTATAAGAAGGAGGAAATATATATTGAGGCCTCCCTTAGAAACCGAAAAAAAATTACTCAGCTGCATCTAGAAATAGAGTAATGTTTAAAATTCTAAATAACTAAGAGTAACATTTTACTTTATTACCCAAGGGCATAGAATCTATATTACCCATGATGTCCCAAAGCACTTTAGAAGACTTTTGTGAGTAACAATGAAATGATTGCATTTCCAGAAAAGACACGTAACAAGCTTGTTGCTGGTTCTTTCTGTACTTCACTGATTCAATCTTTTGGCTATATGTTTGAACTTCTTTTGCATCTCTGGAGTCTTGTCCAAAATATATTTTAAACAACCATGTAGCTTCAGAACCGCATTCTTAAAACGTTCAAGAATATTTGGCCAAATCAGTGATCTCATTGGCTAAATATCTTTAGTTATACAATTTGCACATAAGTCATATATTATTTGGGGAACAAGTACTATGTATACCTAATAATCTGGCTACATTTATTTCATATTATAAAACTGTTATAAGTATACTGGTCACTTAACTTAAAGGCTTACCTTGACCTGGGACCACAGGTATTAGAAAGAGCATAAAATACACAATTTTGAAAATATAATTTAAGATGTTAAGCTTTAAAACTATAAACATAGAATATAAATGAAAATGAAAGATGTTTAAAACCACATATTAATGTAATATTCTTCATATTTATTTGTCCTTAGAATACCTGAATTTTCTACATTTTTCTCCCAGGTATAATCTGAGTTTCTTCTGGCCACACAGTCTGAGAAAGCGATAGGATCAAAAACAGTACCAAATGTCCTGAGTCAGTCAGTATTCAGATAACTGAAAGAACTACAGAACAATATGTTAAGGTTTTTAACTTTATGGCTTAATATAATTTTTTGTAGAATCAGTGGGCTATACAAAACGACTCTTCTGACACCTACATAGTATGTGCTTCTCCTTCTTTTAATGACAACCTTGACTGTGCTCAGAGAGATTAAGTGCCAAGAACAATAAAATACTTAGGAATAAAATTAATCAAGGAAGTGAAAAACCTGAACATTGAAAACTATAAAACACTGAAAGCCACTGAAGATACAAATAAAAAGGTATCCCATGTTCTTGGATTAGCAGAATATTATCAAATTGTCCATACCATCCAATGTGATCTATAGATTCAATGCAATCCCTATCAAGATCCCAATGGCATTTTTCACAGAAATACAATAAACTATCCTAAAATTTGCATGGAACCACAAGAGAGCCCAAATACCCAAAGCAACCTTAAGAAAGAAGAACAAAGCCGGAGGCATCATACTTCCTGATTTCAAGCTATATTAAACAAAACAGTACAGTACTGGCATAAAAACAGGCACACAAACCAGTGAAACAGAGAGAGAGCCCAGATATATGGTCAACTAATTTTTGACATGAGTGCCAAGAACACACAATAGGGAAAGAACAGTCTCTTCAATAAATGGTGCTAGGAAAACTGGATACCCACATGCAAAAGAATGAAACTGAATCTCTATCTTACATCATATAAAAATTAACTCAAAATGGATAAAAGACATAAATTTAAGACCTAAAGCCATAAAACTCCTGGAAGAAAACATAGGAAAAAAGATCATTGGCGTTGGTGGTCTTGGCAATGATTTCTTAGATAAGACACCAAAAAGCTAAAATAAACAGGTAGCACTACACCAAACTAAAGGGCTGCTGCACAGCAATAAAAACCATAATAAACTGAAGAAACAACCTATAGAATGGGAAAAAATATTTGCAAATCGTGTCTGATATCCAAAATATACTTAAAGAACTCATACAAAAAAAAAAAAAAGTCATACAACTCAATAGCAAAAAAAAGCAAACAAACCAGTTTAAAAATGGGCAAAGGTCTTGAATAGACACTTTTTCCAAAGACGACATGCAAATGACCAATAGGTATATGAAAAGGTGCTTAATATCATTAGTCATCAGGAAAACACAAAACAAAACCACAATGAGATAGCACCTCACACCTGTTAGGATGGCTATTATCAACAAGACAAGAGATAACAAATGTCAGAGGAACATGTGGAAAAAAGGGAACCTTTATACACTGTAGGTGGAAACATAATTTGGTGCAGCCATTAAAGAAACAGTATGGTGGACCTTCCAAAAATTGAACTACCATATGACCCAGAATTTCTACTCCTAGGTATATATCTAAGGGAATTAAAATCAGTATCTCAAACAGATTATCTACACACACATGCTCCTTGCAGCATTATTTACAATACCCAAAATATGGAATCAGCCTAAATGTCCTTCAATGAATGAATGGATAAAATGTGTATGTGTACACCACAAATATTGTATGGTAACACTTATATATGGAATCTTAAAAAAAAAAAAAAAAAAAAACCTAAGCCGATTTATAGAAACAGAGAATATAATGGTGGTTACCAGGGAAGGGAGGGGGACAGGAGGAAATAGGGTGATACAGATCAAAGGGTACAGCTCTGATGATCCAGTGTACAGCACAGTGACTATGGTTAATAATACAGTATTATATCCTTGAAAGTTGCCTAAAGTAAATATTAAGCATTCTCACCCAAAGGGAAAAAAGAAGTTAACCTTGTGAGGTGATGGATGTTTTATCTTGATATTGGTAATCATCCCACAATATATATGTATCAAATGATATTCAAGTATATACAATTATTTTTGTCAATTATTTTTCAATAAAGTTAAAAAATCATTTCCTCCAGACTCCCCTGCAACAAGTAGTAGTTGTATGACATGTTTAAGTCAATAGAATGAAAAGCTTCTTCTCTTCAGATACAGGTACCAGACTTTCTGTCTCTTCCTTGTTCTCTGGTACAGAACACGAAAGTGATACACGGAGATGCAGTATCTATTTTGAAACAATGGCAATATAAAGGCCTTCACCCCGAAGACTGAGAGGAGGGAGATAGAGAGTCCAAGACCCTGATGAAATATTTAAGCCTTTGCAGTAGTCCTAAATTGCCACTCCCCCTTTTTGCCTAGGCTGCTATATTTGGGATTTCTGTAACCAATCTTAACTTCCCCAAAAGTCCTTTAGGTCATGGTTTAAATCACAATTATACTTTATCAGTATCTTGAGAACTAGTTAAAATTAAAGATTGAAATGACTTAGACACTAACTAGAGGATTTTATATAATATTTTTTTCTTTTTGTGAGTTCTCCCAAATCTAGTATCTCCAATATATTTCAAAACTTTGAACCTTTTATGTAATTACTTCATATTTGAACATTGCAACAGCTTTCAAAGTAGTTTCACTGTTTCTATTATCTCTTAACCCACTCGTGGTTACTGGAATAATCCTTAAAAAAAAAAAACAGAAACTTTACCTATAACCCCACTCAAAGAATCTCACCACTACCTCCTGTCCTCTGCACTAACTCTAAATTCCTGGTGGCTCACTTCTCCAACGATTTGGAAGTCTTCCATACAATCTCTTTAATCTCAACATATATGCCCCTGCACTCTAATCTTGAATTCTTATGGTTTCTTCCTTCCTCGTCTGTACCATTTCCTATGTGTTTTCTGCCAAATTTCAACCCTCCATTATCCTTTTCTACCAAGTATGAATTTGGTGTCCCCTCTCAAAAAAAAACAAAGCAAAAACTTTTCTGATTCAGATCTTTACATTAATTTCTGTGATTACTATGATCTTGACTTACAAACATATATATACACATATACATACATACAAATATTTAAGCAAACTCTATAGTAAAAACCCTCACATAGTTACATGGTTGTTTTTTTTTTTTAATTTATTTGAGAGAGAAATACAAGCGAGGGGGAGAAGCAGGCTCCCCACTGAGTGGGGAGCCCCCCTCCCCCATCAATGGCAGGATTCCAGGACCCCGGGGTCATGACCTGAGCGGAAGGCAGATGCTCAACCCAGTGAGTCACTCAGGTACCCCTAATTAAATGGTATTTTTAAATGCAGGGATATTGTTCTTTCACTCTACATGAGTACTTAGCACATAGCAAGTACTAAATTAAATGAATATGCCCAACATGATTATTTGAGTGTATGGTATACATTTACAAATGATGTTTATAGGTATAGGATACTGAAATACTATATGGCAATTTTAAAAATAGAAACTTTAATTGTTTAAGTTATAGCTAAAACTTCAATAAGTTTTCTAAAATAATTGAAAATGTTGCATAGTCTTGACAACTGCATTTTATTAGCGAAACTGTTTATGCAAGGAAATTACTGGAAGATATGTATTCTTTTTATATCATGGGCTTCATAACATAAAGAATAAATAATTTTTTGAAAATAACTGTGGAATAAAACTTTTATAAAAGAAAAAATTATTTTCAAGGCTCTAACTTCATCTTATAATACAAATCAAATGTAACTATACATTAGACTGCCTTTTTTCCCCTTCATAGTAAATAATAGCACATAAAATAATAGCACACTCAATCCCAACTTTATTTTCAAATTTGAATTTTTAGTATTTGTTTTATAACTGCAAAGTCTTAAAATTTAATGTCAGTTGGGATCAAAATGAATGTTTTCCTTATTTAAATCTTGGCAGGCTTAACTCTCAAAGTCCAGAGATAAAATTTGATTTACAAAGCCTACTAAGAACAATTGCTTAATCAGAAATCTGGACTTCACAATTAAGGAATTTCATCACCCACAAAATATGATGGTGGGGGGGGACTCTTACGGCCACAAAACATAAAAATGCTCATTTTCACTTAACGCTTTGTGGATCAGAGTGAGGGAGAAATAAAAATAGGGATTTTTTTTTCTTGCTTTACTAATTATTGAAATCCCTAAATGGTAGTTTTAGATCTTCATCATAAACATCTATTTTTATACACAGAGAATATTATTTTTCTTTACACTGTGATATCCTACTTGTAGTTTAATTCCAACTCACAAATTTCTGAAAATACTTAATTAGGTCACAATTCCATGTCTTTATGGACATTATGGAGATAAGCATAATCATCATTGACCCCTACATTTACTTTATAGGAGTAGGCCAGTTGATCTGAATTCATCATAATACTATTTTCCCCAGCAGTCTGTGGTTCTACTTGAAAATTAAGAAATATAAAAATTCTAGTCATTTCACAACCAGGTCTCAAGACTCATCAGGATCTTTTCCTTCAGCCTTTTTGTCTACATGAAAATTGCCTGCCACAGGCAATTTTGAGTATTGTGAGCATCAAGTTACTTCTCTCTGAATCTTAGTTTCCTGATTTGTAATTAAAGTGAATAATTGTAAATAACATCTATTTTACAGGCTTCTAGTAAAAACTAAATACCTTCGCTGTCATGCAGATGGGGTGTCTTCTGACTTGGTTTTATTCAGTCCTGGGTATTAAATTTACCTTATATATTCCATACTATTTCAGCAGTTCTCCTCCTTCATGTCTCTCAATCCTGAGTCAGTGGGTGAAAAAGACTTGGAGGGGAACAAGAAACAAAGTTCCTTCATTCAAGCTTTCTTTGACATACAATAAGGTGAACAATTTTATTCACCCATTCACAAGAGCGGATTTTGAAGAAAAAAGAAACCTTGATTGGAAAATTACATTTAGAATGGATGGGGTGGGGACAGCACCACACACAGAGGGTCAAATGGTCACAAGAATTAGGATGTCTGCAAGTTCCGTGCAGGAAAAGAAGAGCTAGTAAACACTAAGGGGAAAAATGGTGGTGACACTACTCTGGAGGGTGAAAGCAGTAGAAATTTTTAGCAGATTTCAAAAATAGGAGAAGGAAAATGCATCTCAAGAAAAATTTTAGAAGCTTTCTGGGTGAAATGCTATAGAAAAACCTGCACTATGCCTTTAAGAAAGACTAAAGTTACCATCTGCATTATCCTTTAAAACCTTTGAAAACAAAAAAATAAAAATAAAAATAAAAAAAATAAAACCTTTGAAAACAGATTTCTGTTTTTTAATGTGACACAACAAAGACCAGGCTAAGTGGTCAATTTTAAGTAACTTCCGTTACTCATCCATTCAACAAATGTAAAACTGAGTGCCCAACTGATGCAGCGACAGTAGTACATTTTTCAGGACTATCTCTAGAATTCAAATTTACTCTATCAGATGACTCTAAGAGGCACCTCAGAATTAAGTCTACAAAGTGCATTTTCACCATGCCTATCAAATTCTTAGGA
Source organism: Canis aureus (assembly GCF_053574225.1). Lineage (NCBI taxonomy): Eukaryota > Metazoa > Chordata > Mammalia > Carnivora > Canidae > Canis > Canis aureus. Next base: position 65,711,368 of record NC_135611.1, on the reverse strand, counting down.
GTCAGGATACAGTGGCTTAAATACAGGACAAATAACTGTGTGCCATTAGGGTTCCTGGTACAGCATTACAAAGGAAAGAGACATTATAGAGATGAGCACAATTTGAGAAATTTCCTTTTGGTGCTGAATATACAAAGAGGCAAATACTGTATAGCACTATTACCTGTGCAACATATATAGGAAGTCTAAGAAACTCCCTTAGGAAATTGTAAATTGGACATGAATTTCAATCCAACTTACACAGATACAAGAAATCTGAAACTTGAGTTACTTTTAGATGGGTGAGATATGGTTGATGGGGGAGATATGCTTGGATGAGTTTAAACACTTTGCCCTAATCTATTGCCAGAGACCAGATTCTTTAAGGACCTGGCTGCTACTCTTGGACTCAGAACAAGCTTTGGAGCCAATGATACAAGCTAATTGCTACCAGAAGCTTGAGAAAATTTTGGAAAATACCATGCTGAGAAAGAGAACATAACTGAGTCATGGCTAGGGCATGCCACTAAAATTGGCCAGCAATGTCAAGAAAAATACCAGTTTTTAAGTTTTCAAATAGGTTGTGAACTCAAATGCTTACAGAGGTTCAGAGTTAACATAAATAAGTAAAGCAGGTCTGATTCAGCGGGGTGACAAAAGAATGTTGTCATCTAAAGAAGTCACTATTTAGACCCAATTGATTATGGATGTATTATGGCCATATTGTCCAATTTAAAAAAAAAAAAAAACAGAGTTAAATCTGCAGGTGAGATTTAATTTTAAAATGTAATTAATTAAATTAAAAACACCAAAACTACGTATGTCAAACAAAACTCTGCAGTCCAAATATAGCACTTGAACCACCTAGTTCATGGTCTCTGGTTATTACACCCCATTATAGATGGACAGCTGATGAAATCCCTCCAATATGAACATTAACACCTCCCTCAGCTGGTCTAGTTGTTATGAAGTCAACATACAAATCCCAAATACTCTTTACTTGGCAGTATACAGTTTGCAAGTAGTACTGCATTAAAGAAAGAGATCTCAGTGCCTGTGAGTCCACAAAGAATGCTAAGTTGAGACTTAACAGACATAAGCCATTTTTCTTTTAAAATATATTTCTATGTTAACTACAAAGGTTTTTATAATGAAATTTAAGTATACAGGCCAAAACCGGCCCAATCTCACTTTTAAGATATAACCTTGAAACAACATCTATCTTCTAACGATTTTCCTCTCCTCATTATATGTAGCTTTAGATAAATCAAGAAGAATGTGAATCTTAACTCTGAAAAGCTTGTTTTCAGTACAATTACTAAAGAAAATCACACGGGAAAAATTAGTAATGAGAACATAGGAAAAACAACTAAACGCAACAGATTTAAGAAAAGTTATCAATAAAAAAGTTTCCCTCTTTTGAGCTTTTATGCAAATGAAATTAAAGAGATTAGGGAGCTCAGAAATGTTATAATTGTGGTGGTTCACGGATTTCAGACAACACGAGTTAAGGCTCTGATATATCCAAATAGAATATTCTCCACATTGGCTTTCTCAGAAGAAACCAGTCTGTCTGTCTATCTATCTATCTATCTATCTATCTATCTATCTATCTATATTTTTTAAAGAGTTAGAAGGAATGTTAGAAACTATTGAAGTCCTTAATTTTATAGAGGAAGAAACTTTCCTTAAGTGTAGTTAATGGCGGAATTGAGATAGTTATTTAGATTTCTTAAAACAAGGCAACCTGGGTGGCTCAGTGGTTTAGTGCCTGCCTTTGGCCCAGGGTGCGATCCTGGAGTCCCAGGATCGAGTCCCATGTTGGGCTCCCTGCATGGAGCCTGCTTCTCCCTCTGCCTCTCTCTGTGTGTCTCTCATGAATAAATTAAAAAAAAAAAATCTTTAGATTTCTTAAAACAAGCAGCAAAGTTCTATCCTTTGGATTAGTTTTGGGGTTCGGTAAGGTCACGGTATATATAAAGATGTGTATCTGGCCATATGTAATTGAAGCTACATCTCTATCAAGTCCTGCCCATTGAAAATTCAGTCCTTTTAGAAATTAAATAAAAATCTGTATATGGGCTTTGAGGAACTAAATAATTAGAAGCTCTTGCTCTAGAAGAACTTATATTCTATTTGGCAAAATCATAAATGAATATAAAATGACAATTAAAAATATAAACTGAAGTACACCTTTGGACAGCATGAGAACTATCAAAGGTAGGTATTTAATTGCCCAAAATTGTATCACATATGGGATATTCAATCAACCCTTTTAAAAAATTATACCTCCATTAATAAAAAACATCTGCCTCTGCAGCATTATTTAGTGGACAAATTTTAATTTTTAAAACTGTAAATATCAGTAAAACAAGATAGTGTCTACATGAAACAAGTTATTTCTTGAGGTTAGTAATAGAACTTTTTTGTCTCCAAGAGCACAGTGTTCTCACTTTTCTATGGTGCTTACTAGCTATGAAGCCCTCAGAGCACTGAGTTCAGTGCCTTAACACAGGATATACCATCCATATACCATGATTAGATGGTCTTTTATAGATTTCTAATAATTTCTAAACAATAATTATTTGCATTTTTCTAGAATACTCTTATGCATGAAAATACTGGCTATAACAATTTTTTTAAAGATTTTATTTATTTATTCATGAGAGACAGAGAGAGAGAGAGGCAGAGACACAGGCAGAGGGAGAAGCAGGCTCCATGCCAGGAGCCTGATGTGGGACTTGATCCCGGGTCTCCAGGATCATGCCCTGGGCTGAAGGTGGCGCTAAACCGCTGAGCTACTGGGGCTGCCCCACAATTTTGAGGTAAATAACATACAACCTCAGTGTGAAAAGTAGTCTTTCTTGCTTGAGTTTTATTAAAAGTACCTTCCTATATATTAGTTTCATGCTAAATTAATTTTATTAACTTCTGTTTCTAGATGGCTTGGAATTAGGATGACCAACTGTCTCAGTTTGCCTTCAAATGAAGAGTTTCCTGGGATGGATGATCTACAGTGCTAAACTGGAACAGCTGGTCACCCTCACCGAAGTAACTTATGGCCAACCAGTGTTCCTTCTGAGAACAAAATAAACTACATAACATATAGAAACCATTTATATGAAGACAAATGAGATCTGATAAGGCAACAAGAAATATAAGGACTAAGACTCCAGAGGGCAGAACATGAAAAAAGGAAGCTAATATCTTTAGCAAATTTTACCTGGGAGGCATCTGACAGTTCTAACAAAGGAAGAAGTTTGAGACCCCAGGCAGCTATAGTGGAGCTCTTAATGGAGACCTAGAATGTTGGATTACTAGGTCAGTTTTTTCTTTAGGGCATTTACAGACTTCTTAGGCCTATGTGGGAAAGACTGAAAAGTAAAGTAGAGTTTTTGGAATTCTCATGTGTCAAAGACTAGCCTTCAGGATATGCCAGAAGCAGAGCTACTAAAAAACATAATCAAGCTCTCAGTTAAAACACCTGAAAGGCCAAGCACACACAAGAGGTGAACTGAATCTCTTATAAACTACAACTTAGCCATGAGTTAGCAGTCACTGATTAAGGTGACCAGCCATCACTGTCTGCATAGTGTAGGAGAGAATGACCCTCGGTGGAGAATAACTTTTTTTAAAGAAAATATCCAGCATCTGAGCAAAATTTATTAGGCATGCCATGAGGCAAAACTACATGAAGAAACACCAAGAGAAAAAACAAAAAGGATATAAAAAAAAAGACTCAGAAAAAAAAACCCTCAGACCTCAGATAACCCAAATATTGGAATTCACTGACAATTACCTTAAAATACAACTAATATGTCCAAAGACGTATTTAAAAAAAAAAAAAGATCTGTAACTTAGAACTTACCAAATGTGTTTGTGAGCAGATGAAACAGAGCAGAAGTCAAAATTAGGAAACTCAAAGACAAGTGAACAGAAATATCCAAACTAAAGGACAAAGAAAGAAATTAATGTAAAAAACCTAAGAGTGTAAGAGATACCTTCAGAAGTCTTATATTAAGAGTGTAAAGGGGGGCGTATGGATATCTCAGTCGGTTAAGCCTCTGACCAGCTCAGGTCATATCAGGGTCCTGGGATCAAGCCCCATGGAACTCTGCACTCAGCAGGGAGTCTGCTTGTCCCTCTGCCCCTCCCTCTGCTTGTGTTCTCTTTCTCTCTCAAATAAATAAAATCTTTAGGAAAAAAAAAAAAGAATGTGAGAGATATCTACAGAGTTTAATAATACATAATTGGAATACCAGAAGAGGAAAAAGAAAATGGGCAGAATCGATATTTGAAACAGTAATGACTAAGAACCTTCCAAAACTGATGAAAGGTACCACCCTATTTTCAGAAAATTCAGGAACTTCAAGCAAAATAAAAAGGAAAACAAACAAAACAATCCTAGGGCAATTAATCACAGTAACACTGCTGAAAACCAGAAAGGAAAACCTTTGCTAACAAGAGGGGTTGGGGTGGGGACACATATTGCTGTAAGCCTTATGAACTTCTCAGAAAATGATGGACGCTTGAAAATAGGGAATAACATTTTTAAAGTGTTTTAACGGCCAATCTAGAATTCTACACCTAATGAAAATATCTTTCAAATTTAAAGGTGAAATTTTTTTCACAGACAAAAACAGGGAACTTATTACCAAGATCTAGTCACTAATATTGAAGGGAGTTCTTCAGGTAATTTCAAAAAAACTCCAAAGAAAAAAAATGGAATTGTAGAAATGATCAAAGGGTAGATAGGAAGATAGATATAAATAAACACTGAAAACTGGCAGTATCAAATAATAATAATTCTAGTGTGGTTTAACATATATAAAATAATAATCCTTATGTGGTTTAACATTTAAAATTAGTAATTCTTATGTGCTTTAACAATGTAAAATCAAAATAATCAAAGACAAGGTAAATGGAATTACAATGTTCTAAAGTTCTACAACTAGTCACAGATACATGTTACAATCTCTAATAAAAGAGTGCATAAATAGATTAACAAATAGCGTAATAAATCAATGAATACACACTATAATCTTTAGTGTAACAATGTAAAACTAGAGTAATAAAAAGTAAAATGAACCATGAAATTCAAAAAAAACAAAAAACAAAAAAGAAAAAGTAATTTTAAAGTGCTGGATCACATAGAACACAATTAGTAAAATAGTAAATATGAACCCAAAAGTAGCAGGGTTGTATTAAATGTAAATAGATTACAAACTCCAATTACTAATATTATCATACTGGATAAAAGAATAAAAAGAATAAAAGCCAAGTATATGCTAATTGCCAGAGACACATTTTAAAGAATACAGAATGTTTGCAAAGTATGATGGAAAATACCTATCATACAAAAACTTACCAAAGAAAACTCATAGATGATCAGACATAGGGAACTCCAAGACTCAAAAAGGAAAATTGCACACAGATGACAGTATCTTAAGAAAACAAGGCAAATGGTTTTACATGGGATAATAAGAGTATCTCAAAACTCTATCCCTAATTGGTGAAGTAAATTCAATGTAGCTGATATAAATAAGGAGGAAACTAACTGCAGCATGTCAATGGGCCCATCAAGTTTTATTGATAATATTTAGAAAAATTAGTTGGATGCAAGATTTTGACTACATGCCTCAAGTAAGAGGAACGATTTAATTGACAAAGTAAGAAATATCTATCTCTAGAGCCGGGCAATTCATTTATCTACTTAATGGAAGTTCTAACAACCATTTCTTATGGTCTGGATTTTGCTTAAATATCCAGTCTAGCATATTGCCATGTGTTTGTTAAATGAACAAGGTGGGTAGATTTGAACTTTATGTATTTGGGCGACCGTAGAAGCACAGCTAGCAAGAAAAATAGCCTCTGGAGTAATCTGCCATTTGGCAACTTGTGTTTAAGCAATATAGCCAGATGAGGAAAAGAGTGATCTACAACAGGGGTCAAACTTTCTGTAAGGAGCCAGATAGTAAATATTTTAGGCTTGTAGAACATATAATATTTGTGGCAACTAATCTACTATACCATAATTTGTAGCATAAAAGCAGTCACAGATAATAGACACATGTGCATCTATATTCCAATAGAGCTTTATTTACAGAACTTGTGATCTAGAGCAATTTTTTCTCAAAAGTATAGTCCCTAGATGAGCAAAATTAACATCTCCTGGGGAATAGAAAAATTCTCAGCTCTATCCCAGATCTACTGAATTAGAAATTGGATGGGATTAGACCCAGCAATCTATACTTCAAGCCCTCAGGTGATTCTGAAGCTTAGTAAAGCTTGAAAATCTAGAGATTTTCTAGGAAATAGAGATAGCATCATGAAACTCATCTCCAGCCACCTCGATATTGAATGTCAAGATTCAATTACCAAGGAGAAGGTGAACTAAGCACCCATCCTTAGGTACTATATCCACTTCATGTTCAGCAATCAAGGCCTAAAAGTGTTCAAGAGAGAGAGTGAGAAGGAGAGTACAGGGCCAAAAACAAGTTACTATATTAGAGATGAGGAAATTGAGCCTCCATTTAAAGTACTTGTTCAAGGTCTCACAGGCCCTCCTCAACATACAGAACACTTGGTTTTTTCCCCCACCTCTGCTGGAACTCATATTCTAGATTCTCTTCATCTTTTCTAATTCAGGTGTAATGGGTGGCATACAACTACTCCAACATACAGAAGACAAGCCAGTGTCTCCTACTATTCTAACTTCATTGTGTCTTGCTTCTGGCTTTCTTCATCTCTAACTCTTGTGAACATGTTGGAGTTATAACTCCTTACCAACATAGTAAAATTTCTACCTATAACAAAAAACTTCCCAGAAGAGATACCAAGCCTACATTGACACTATGATTGCCTCTACTCTTAACTCTACCAATGCCCCCATCCCACCCCACCTCCCAGGCTGCACACATACTCCTCTTTTGGTCTGGTATTTTCCTGTTGGTTAGCGAAAGTATGTTCTGCAATGATGGGGGCAAAAACCTCCAAGCTTTTCCAAACATCCAAGTAGAATCCTATTTTGCCCTTCGATTGGAGAAGCTTAATCTTAGCCCCACTCTCCGAGTTTTCATACTTCAAGGTTAGGGTGAGGTAGGATAATTGCATATAGAAGCTGAATATGGAGAGAAGAATAAGTCCAGATTATCTGAAAGTCTTTTCAGGAAATGGTAGTGGGTCCAACTGCATTATGATGGTCATTAGTCACTACATAGGAAATAGAAAAGGTGGGAAAATCTCATTTTTTTAAATATGGAATGATTCATGAATTTGCATGTCACCCTTGAGTAGGGCATGGTAACCTCTGTATTGTGCCAATCTTAGTATATGTACTCCCAAAGCAAGCACAAGGGAAAACCTCATTTTAAAAATAACAAAAAAAATAATTCTGAATATATTATAGTTGTCCTGCATCCAAAATGCCCTAATCTAGCTCTTAAGGTGAAGTGAAAAGTTAAGATTTTGCTATTATGTGTATTTACAGAACCCTTCAGCATGAATTACATATTCTAGTATGTCTTTTCAAACTTACACATTCTAATGAAAAATCTTAATATTTGTCTAATTATCTTTATATTAAACATGATCTTATGTTAAAAATGTGTATTTATATTGCAAATAAGATGCTGAAATATTGGCACATTAATGCTTTGGAAGTATTAACTTACTTTTATTTATGTTGAACTAAGAATTCATGAGGCTTTCTGCTCAAGACTGACCCCCCACCCCCCTACCCCCACCCCCCCCACACACACACATACTCTCTCTCTCTTTCCCTCCTTGGACTCCACTAAAATAATAAAGTATAAAAAAGTATAAACCAAAATTGAAGAGATAAGATATAGCCATTCAAGAGAGTTCAGGAAACTTCTTAGATGCAGAGTGACAAAGTAGAGCCAAAGAAATCATAGGTAACAATAGAAGATGCTGCAGCAGAAGCAGCTACCTGCCCAGGCAGCACTCTGGGGCCTCTCCTGAGTCCAGCCATGTACAATGGAAGAAGAGAGTAATAGGGCAATAACAAAATGATTAACTGATGATCTGTGTGTGGGACAGATCACACACAGTCCGTTCCCTAAAACCTTATCCCAGGAAAAAAAAAAAAATTGTGGGGGTAGAGATTTGTCTCTAAAGAAATTAATTACACAGAGAATTAGGCCACTAAGATGGATGTGCATAGCTCATGATAAAGTCCACCCACGTGGAAAAATATATATATATATACACACACATATATATGACTCTGAAAAGTAGAGAGAAAATAGCAGACTAGCTAGAAACTTGGGACCAAAAAAACAACCCCAAAAACCGGTGATGAGTACCCTGGGTTTTCTTTTTTCCCTTTCTATCCTAGATTGGATATTAGAGAAGGTGGCAACACAGAAACTCCAATAAGCACAGACAGGAGGCAGGAAACTGAACCCCCCCCCCCAAAAAAAAACCTACTTTCTCTAATCAAAAGACAAGAAAAGGGATATCCTAGCAAAACAGAATTTTAGACAAGAACAATCTATTTCAGCCAAATACCACAGATAAAAACTGCAGTTTCCATTCCTCCTCCCCTATCCCTTCAGTAGACAGCCTCGACTTTTATTTTTACTCTTGCCAGTATATTATGTAGCATTCTAAATATTGCCACCAGTGTGGTGTCGGAGATCAAGTGAGAAGCTAATAATTTCGTCCTGTGCCCAGAAATTCATCCATAACTAGCAGTAACAAGGAATCCCATCCTTTCCTTGTAGGTATCAGAAACCTCCGGGAGAGGCAGGTAAAGACTCAGCACTCAGCAGTAAAGACAGCACACCTTCACAATAGGTGAAGACCCCATAAATCTGATATTTTACCCTCATGCTATGGTAACCCAAAACTCTATCCCCTCCCCATTAGATGGTATCAGAGACTAGTCCAGTTGGGACTTCTCACCACTGGGTAACATGACTACCTTCCCAAAACATCAGTGGAATACAGACGGATAGTAGTAATAAGGAGTTTCTTCTTCTCCCAACCAAGATGTATCAGTAAAGGCCTAGTTGGGAACCTAAACTCCCACCTCAACCCAGGAGTAACGAGAGACAGCTCCTTCTTCACCACCACTGGCCATCTATAGAGGCTGAGAGGAGAACTTTGACTTCTATCCTCACCAGCAGTAACAAGGCAGTACCATGTTTTATCCACTAGAATAGTGCCAGCAAAGTCCTGTGATAGCATAAGATTTACATAAGATCCAGTCTTGTAACATAATACCCACAATGTCCAAGTTTCAATATAAAAAAAAATCACAAATACTAAAAATTAAGATTGCAAACTGAATAAAAAAACAAATGTCAACACCAAGATGGCACAAATGTTACAATTATCAAACAAGGATTTTGAAGCAGCCATCATAAAAGCTCTTGAATAATTACAAACATACTTAATAAAAAAAAAGTAGGAAGTCTCAGCAAAAATATATAAGATATAAAGAAAAAAAAACAAATGGAACTTTAACAACTAAAAAAATTAATAACTGGGGAAAAAAAAAACCACAACAGTAGAATGGAGAAACAGAAGAAATAATCACTGAATTAGAAGACAGAACACAGAAATTACCCAATCTATGAGAAAACAGATACCTCCCCCAAAAGAAAGGCCTCAGAAATTTATGGAACTTAAAATAAAATCTTGCTTTTGTGTCATTAGAGATCCAGAAGAGAAGATAGATGGGGCTAAAAAGTATTCCAAAAAACAATGGTTGAAAATTTCCCAAGTTTGGCAAACAAACAAAAAAACCCCCACAGATTGACAAAGTACCTCCAAATAGGATATATGCGAAGACATCCATGCCAAAGTACATCTTATCAATCTTCTAAACTAAGACAAGAGAAAAAACTTGAAAGTAGCCAGAGAAACAATGCACTAATTACAGTTTTTTTTTTTTTTTTTTAATCAAAGACCATGGAAGCCAAAAGGAAAAGATACAATATTTTCCAAGTACAAAAGAACAGTCAAATCAGATTTCACATCCAGTGAAAAATGCATCGGGAATAATGGTGAAATCAAGACATTCTCAGATGAAGGAAATAAAATTTGTCGCCAGAAGCCCTACCCTAAAAGAATCAAAAAAGGAAGTTCTCTAAACAGAAAGGAAATAGATAAAAAGTACTCTACAAGACAATGATGAAGAAATCAAAGATGTAAATAAACAGACATTCCATATCCAGAGATTGGAAAACTCAATAGGATAAAGATGTCAATTCTCCCCAAATTGATACAGGTTTAATGAAATTCCTATCAAAATCCTGGCAAGATTATTAATTTTTTTAATAAATACAAACAAAATCATTCTAAAATTTATATGGAAAGGCAAAGGAACTATTAGAGCCAAAACAATTTTTTGTTGTTGTTTTTACCAGTTTTCAACAAGTATTCAAGTCTATCTCCAATAGCCATTTAAAAATACGGAATGCTTCATGAATCTGCTTGTCATCCTTGCAGAGGGGTCATGCTAATCTCTGTATCACTCCAATTTTTAAATTTAAATTAGCCAACATATAGTACATCATTAGTTTCATATGTAGTGTTCATCAGTTGCATATAACATCCGGTGCCCAACACCCAATTACCCCATCCTCCTACTCCCCTCCAGCAACCTTCAGTTTGTTTTCTATAGTTTCTCATGGTTTTCCGCTGATACTTCCCAGTTTTCCCTCCCTTCCCCTATGATCTTCTGCACTGTTTCTTATATTCTACATGAGCGAAACCATGTAACTGTCTTTCTCTAATGGACTTAATTTGCTCAGCAGAACACCCTCCAGTTCCATCCACATCAATGTAAATGGCATTTATCCTTTTGGATGGCTGTATACACACACACACACACACACACACACACTTAACTTTCTCTCTATATATATATCCTTATCCATTCATCTGTTGGACATCGGGGACAGTCTGGCTATCGTGGACATTGCTGCTATAAAATTGGGGTGCAGGTGCTCCCTCAGATCATCACATTTGTATCTTTGGGGTAAATACCTAGTAGTGCAATTGCTGGGTTGTACGGTAGCTATATTTTTAACTTCTTGAGGACTCTCCATATTGTTTTCCATATATTGTTCCAATTTTAGGATATATGCTGCCGAAGCGAGCACAAGCCAAAACGATTCTGAACAAGAATCACGTGAGAGGAATCACTCTACCTGATTTCAAAACTGATTATGTAGGCACAGAACTAAAGACTATGTTTTATTGGTGGAGGGACTGAGACAATTAATGGGGCAAAGAACTCAGAAGACCCCATACAAGTATGACTAACAGATTTGTTACAAAAGTGCAAAAGATATTCAATGGAGGAAATGCAGTCTTTACAAACTAATGGTGCTAAAATAATATCGACAGTCAAAAAAATAAATCTTGACCTAAACCTCACACCTCATACAAAAATTAACTCAAAATAGACCAGAGACTTAAACGTAAAACAAATTATAAAACTTGTAAAAAATAGTAATTATAATATAGGAGAAAATCTTCAGGATCAAGGGCTTGGTTAAGAGTCCATGAACATTACACCAATACCATGAAAAGGATGGGAGGAAACCCAATTAAGATGGACTTCATCAAAATGAAACACTGTTGATTTCCACAAGATTCTGTTAAGAGCATAAAAGGCAACAGAAAAGAAAATATTGCAAACCACGTATCTGACAAATAACCCATACCTAAAATAAACTACTCTTAGAATTCAACATTGTAAAAACAATCCAAATAGAAAATAACCAAAAGAAATGAAGAAATATTTTACCAAAGAGGAAATATGGATGAGAAATAAACATGAAAATATGTGCAACATCATTAGCCATTAGGGAAACGGAAAGAACCATGAGACACACTCCCATCAGAGCAGCTTAAAATAAAAATTAACACTACCATATGTTTATGAGGATGAAGAAACTGGATTTCTCATAAATTGCTGATGAGAATATAAAATGGTACAGCCATTCTGGAAAACAGTTTGGCCATTTCTTTTTTAAAAACTAAAGATAAACTTACCACTCAACACTCCCAGTCGTTTATCCCAGAGAAATGAAAACTCATCCGTGTAAAAACTTATACACATTGGTTCATAGCAGCTTTATTTATAATAGCCAAAAACTGGAAATAATCAAAATGCACTACAATGGGTAAATAGCTACACAAACCGTGGTACATAAATACCATGGAATATGACACAGTAATAAAAAGGAATTCCTACATGCAAAAACTTGAATGCATCTCAAGGAAGTTATGCAGGGATGGTGGGGGAGGGGGATAAATCCCCCAAAGTAATAACCTGTATGATTCCATTTAAAAAATGATAAAATTATAGAGATGGAGAAAAGATTAGTGATTGCCACGGTATAGGGATGGGGGGAGGTGAGGGTCAGTGTCCATAGAAGGCTAAGCGTTAATTTTAAAAGAACAGCACGATGGAGAACTTACTGGTGATGAAATAATTCTGTTATCTTGACTATAGTTGTGTTTACACAAATCTATACATAATAAAATTACACCCACACTATGCTAATATCAAATTCCTGGTTTGGGTATTATACTATAACTACTCAAAATGTAACCATCGGGGAATAAAAATAACTATCAGATACGAAATAAACTTCTTAAGGATTCCTTAGGGGGAAATGAAACACCCATCTATTAAACTTACTTAGAGATCAAGGTTTTGAAAGCACCTTGCGGATGTTTCTAGTTGAGAAATTTCATTTATTGCGTAAAGTAAAAATTGCATTGCTAATGTGAAGGCAATAATTAAAATCAGTATTAAAATGTACCTAGATTGCACATAGTCTTTCTTCAGAAATTAAATTGTCTGTAGTTAATTGTAACTAAATCTAAATCCTTTATAAACAATTCTAACACATCTCTTCAAACTACTTCCTATACCAAATGTCATTTGTTATGTAAAACATTTGTAATACCAACAAAATGGAAGTAAAAGGAGACCGCTGAAAGTGAATGAAACAATTCCTCAAAAAAAAAAAAAAAAAAAGTTATATAGTCCTATGTATGTGCTTGAGACATTCCAGTATCAGTAAAAAAATATACAAATACACACATCCCTCAAATAGTCAATATTTTAATACAAAATATTAAGTGATAAGTAAAAAGTGCCTTCACAGTCTGTTACCACCTAATATATAATTTTCAAAAATGTGTTCTTTGACTTCTAACCTCTGCTCTTCTTTAGAATTACCTGTGAGGGGGAAAAAAATGAAGATTCATATTATATCCAAGGCAAATAAAACAAAACTCAACAAAAAGTTAAATCATCTTATGTACATAATATGCAAGCCTGAGTTTATAAAACTCAATTTGGAAGGTGATTATGAATCATTTGCCTTATAAAAGATCCTAGACTTCCCTAAAATAATCCGCTTCTCTGAAAACATGGGATACATACAATTCTGAAAATCTGGCTTTATAGTCACTTCTGAATGTCAATTTCTTCAAATGTAAGCCCAAAGTACCCAGACTAATGGTTCCCAACTTGAGGTTCATAGACAATTCAGTAATCTAGGGAGTTAAAGAATGTTCCAAGCATCAAAAATCCTATTATAAATCAAACATTAACAACTATAAAGCAATACAAATCCAATGCAACACACCAAATTTCTTATATTTGAGCTGTAATTATATGAATTTAGAGACCAAGACCTGTCAGCTTATGCTAAAAAAACTCATTAGGTTGACAATTTTCAAAACATTTGGCCCATGAGAAAATAAAATCAGATTTTTGGCTATAAAAGACTGGAAGCATTAGATCAGAATATATCCAGAAAATTTTTTAAAGAACTTACCTATTTCTAGGTTAAGTACATCTATGATGAAAACAAACCCTAAATTTAAAATATACACATACACTCTTCAAGCTCTTAAGCTTTACTTTTACCTGCAGGAAAATAAATGCCTATATTGCTTTTAGTCTAGAAACCTATTAGAATATAAGCAAATTTAAAGCCCCTAAAAAAACTACCAGGGCATGCACACTTCTAGGCTTCCACAGAGATCATCGAATCAGTCTATATCCCAGTCCAATACTTGTAGTTCTCTGGTTTTACAAGGTACACGGGAGGGATGCCTGCATGGCTCAGCAGTTGAGCATCTGCCTTCGGCTCAGGGCGTGATCCCAGGGTCCTGGGATGGAGTCCCACATCAGGCTCCCTGCAGGAGAGGAAGGGACATTCTCCCTCCACCTGTGTCTCCACCTCTCTCTCTGCATTTCTCATGAATAAATAAAATCTTTAAATAAAAGGTACACGGGAACTCTATTATTTTTGCATCTTCTGTGAGCCTACAATTATTTCAAAATAAAAAAAAAATATTAAAAGTCTACAGTGACTGTCAAAAATAAGTCTCTTCCCCACATCATTCCCCCAGTCAACCACAGTTGCCAATTTCTTGAGTAACTAGAAATAACCTCTCTATATAACATTGTGACTATTCAAAGAAATACAGTATATCATCTAAATTTAACTGACTCCCAAAGCTTTTTATAGTACAGCATCTATTAAAATCAAACGAAAATAATGATCTTGGACACATATTTGCAAAGAACTATCCTATCATACTCTTAACACTATACAGAGACACCAGTAAGAAGCAATTTTCTCTGCTTATGTAAGTGAGCAAATCGCAAAGTTAGAAAAACAAATAAGTAATCAGAAAAACTCAAAATGATCAAGAAGTTTTCATAAATTTCAAGGTGATAAACTTTCTCAAATATATACAGCCTACTATAAATCATACGGATTAGGAGCCATTCATTTCCCTTAAGTAATGATAAAGCATGGCCATGAATACTTCATAGAAATATTCAGAAATCCGTAATATGGACATATTAAAAAAAAATCTCCCCAATTAAATTCATTAACATAGAAAGCCAAGCATCCCCCAACTGTCGACAGCTACCTCGGTTGCTGTGTAACTAGGCAAGTGTTACACTGCTAGAACAGCAGCCGATAACTGGTTGGCATTCTGGGCCTAATTCATCCCGAATCTGTTAACTATACACCAGGATGCCTGCATAATTGGGGGAGGGGGGGCAAACATCAGTCAATAACCTGAATAAGGAATCCAAAACAGAAGTGATAAACTAGATATTTTTTAAGTTAATTCCTGCTCAAGAGAAGAAAGTCAGATTTTACCTTTGCTGCAGCCAGTACATGCTCTTTTTTAATGACTCCATCCTTATTCTCAAAAGCATTCATTCTGGACTCTTCTGCTAACCGATGAACAAACAGTAAACAATTCAGATGCACCTTTAAAAAGAAAATCAAAAGAATTTTTAAATTCAAACACTTATACTCTGAAATATTGATTTTTAAAAATAAGATTCCAAGATTTATTATAATATTTACTGGTGTGCTTAAGTGAATTTACTTTCTAAAGAATTCGATTTAATTTTTTTTATAAATTTATTTTTTATTGGTGTTCAATTTGCCAACATACAGAATAACACCCAGTGCTCATCCCGTCAAGTGCCCACCTCAGTGTCCGTCACCCAGTCACTCCCACCCCCCACCCACCTCCCCTTCCACCACCCCTAGTTCGTTTCCCAGAGTTAGATAAATTCAACTTAAATTCCATACAAGAGACTTAGTTACTGCAATACATGAACCAAGGATATAATAAGGCTGACCAAAGGCCCTAGATGATAACATCATCTTAAAGAATAATTATAAAGCTTACGTAAGATTCTATTAAGTAGCAAATATTCTTGCTCCCAAGTCCAAATAAATTTAAATTTATAATGTAATTTCCCCAAAACTTAAAATCAACTTAACAACTATGTTTAAGGTTAATCATCTCTCATTCTACAATCCATGGATTTAACATTTTTTAACCCGATATTTAATTCAAAGTATCTATTCAAAAACATGTTAACTGAAATGTTAAGTTTACTGATGTAAAAAATACATGTATAAAGGTCAAGTTTACTTATCATCCAACATATCAAAATAATATCTACTATTTATAATCTTTATTCAACTTTTTGAGAAATTAAACATTATTTAGGTACAATTAGACAATATCTTTAATATATTAGTCTTTTACATATTACTCTTTGCAGTCAAAACAATACTTGTCTAATATTCACTATGTGTGCTACATACAACCACTCCCTCACAGTTCACTAAATATTAAATAACTAGGTAATGTGGTGTTTTAAATTCAAATATTATGCAAAAATCTTTAGTCGATGGTTACAGATGTTTAAGAAAGTTTTAGTGATATGTGGAAAAAAATAGTTTGGAAATTTAAATTTAATAAGATAACCTATGGACGGAGACCTTCCTTTGGTACTTTTTTCATGCATGGTCTTCTTTAATTGTCACAAGAACTCTAGGGGAAAGCACTTAATTCTGATTATGTAATACCATGTTATTCAATTCTTTGTTAAACTTCTAATGACATCCCATTTCTATTGCAGCAAAAAACAATCTATAATATGGTACAATTTCCTGTTAATCTAGATTTCCTACTTCTAAGAGACATAGCTTCCAGATATGCCCAAAATAAATTCCTTAATACTAAATGACTAGGCTTTCCCAGTTTCCTCGTTCAACTTACAGCTCTACAGTAAGTCTTTTGAACTTCTTTCCGTATTCAAATAAAACCTTGCCTACAGGCATCCTAGTAGTTCCTAAACTTCTCTGAAAAGTCCAAATAAGGTTATGCACCCTGAACTTCCTACCACTGTACACACTATATACACCATGCAGCAATTTCTATCTTCCTCAATGAAATATAAAGATAAGAACTATGTCTATCTTCCCCAACATTGTATCCTCAGTGATTTTAGTCCATAGCACAATATACAGTGGGTGGTCAATAATTATCACTGCAAGAAAAAAAATCCCTCCATATCTCCCCAAATTACACACACAAAAGTTTTAGTCACTCCCCAATAAACCACACTGTTTTAGAGAACTGACATGTGTCACAGAAGAGAGGGGGGAATGGGCAAAATGGGTTTAGAAGTGTAGAAGATATAGGCTTCTAGTCATGGAATGAATAAGTCATGGGTATAAAAGGTACAGCTTAGGGAACACAGTCAATGTATTGCAATAGCACTGCACGGTAGTGGCAGCTACACTTGTGGTGAGCATAGAACACAAACTTGTTGAATCACTAAGTTGTACATAAACTATACTTCAAATTTGAAAAAATGAAAAGCAAAAATGCAAAGGGGGAAAAAAACCCACACTGTTTTGAGAGTTGGTTCACCCTATTAACCTACAAGGAAACTCTTTTCCTCTTCATAAACATGAGCCATAGGTCCTGAGACAATATTGCTTTCTCGATTGTCACAGAATTTTTTTAAGCAAACTAATCCTAATCCTCTCTCATAAAATAGTTAATTGAGTGGTGCCACTCAAATGCACGAAGATTTTTTTTAAGACATTTGTTTTAGAGAGAAAGCTCATGCAAGGGAGAAGTAAAAGCAAAGGGAGAATCTCAAGCAGACTCCCTCCTGACCACGGAGCCCCATGCAGAGCTCGATTTCAGGACCCTGAAATTGATTTCAGAACCTGAGCGGAAGTCAAGAGATGGATGCTCAACCAACTGAGCCACCAGGTACCTCTGTACTACAGTTTAAATTAAAATAGTCAAAACAAGGGACGCCTGGGTGGCTCAGTAGTTGAGCATCTCCTCTGCCTGCAGCCCAGGGCGTGATCCTGGAGACCCTGGATTGAGTCCCACGTCAGGATCTCTGCATGGAGCCTGCTTCTCCCTCTGCCTGTGTCTCTGCCTCTGTGTCTCTCATGAATAAATAAATATTTTTTTAAAAAGTTCTGGGATCCCTGGGTGGCGCAGCGGTTTGGCGCCTGCCTTTGGCCCAGGGCGCGATCCTGGAGACCCGGGATCGAATCCCACATCGGGCTCCCGGTGCATGGAGCCTGCTTCTCCCTCTGCCTATGTCTCTGCCTCTCTCTCTCCCTCTCTGTGACTATCATAAATAAATAAAAATTAAAAAAAAAAAATTAAAAAAAGTTCTTGTGACAAATGCGAGGAGGTACCGCTCACGGTTTAAACCCTAGGGAAGGAGGGGACCCCTGGGTGGCTCAGCAGTTTAGCGCCTCCCTTTGGCCCAGGGTGTGATCCTGGGGTCTCAGGATGGAGTCCCAGTCAGGCTCCCTGCATGGAGCCTGCTTCTCCTTCCTCCTGTGTCTCTGCCTCTCTATGTCTATAATACATAAATAAAATAAATCTTTAAAAAAAAATAAAAATAAAAAATAAACCCTAGGGAAGGAGCGTTTGTCCTGCTGGAGAAACATATGCTCCGGGCGTTCGACATAGAAACTGCACATTTATCTCAAGACAGAAAATACAACGCGGTGGTTTGGTTCATCCGGCACTGCTGGCGGTGGGAGCCAGGAGTCGGTGGTTTGCCTTCAGTCGCCAACTAGCAGGTGCTCCGCTTTGTCCGGGGGAAGGAATTCACAGCTGAAAGCACACGACGTACAGGTGAGCCGGAGCCGGGGTTCCGCGGGGAGGAAGCTCGGGGACGGGACCGGGTGGCGGGGGCGGGGGTAAGATACAGGCTTGGTGGACAACGGAGGAAGCAGGAAAGGCAGGCAAGGAGGGACGCGCCTAAAAGGGCAGGTCAGCAATGCCCTTTACAGCAGTTGACGGAACCCGGGCAGAATTCCCAAATTAATTCTTTTCTTTTTAAAAGATTTTATTTATTCATCAGAAACAGAGCGAGAGAGAGAGAGAGAGAGAGAGAGAGAGAGAGGGGCAGACACACAGGCAGAGGGAGAAGCAGGCTCCCTGCGGGGACTCGATCCGGGGTCACGCCCCGGGCCCAAAGCAGGTGCTAAACCGCTGAACCACCTAGGGATCCCCCCCAAAGTTAATTTTCTTTAAGATTTTATTTATTCATTTATTCATAAGACACACAGGCAGAGAGAGAAGCAGGCTCCATGCAGGGAGGCCCACGCGGGACTCGATCCCGGGACCCCGGGGTCACGCCCGGGCAGAAGGCAGGCGCTGAACCGCCGAGCCCCCAGGGGTACCCCCCCCGAATCAACTTCTTACCCCGTAGCCTTCCCGCCCTTCGCGGCGGCGGCCGGCCACGCCCCGGGGAAAGCGACCGCTCGGAGGCCGAGAGCAGGGGCCGAACGCCGGCTCCCCCCGGACGCGGCCCCGACACCCACCCGTCGGCGGCACTAACGGCCGGAAGCGCCCTGCGCGGCGGCGGGGTAGGGTAGGGGTGAGGGGGGTAAGGTAGGGGGGTGATGGGGTAGGGGGCGGGGTGCGGGGGAGATGCGGGGGAGGTGAGGGGGGAGGGGGGTGATGGGGGAGGGCGGGGTGCGGGGCGCCCGCCGGCGTTTACTCCCCACCCCCCCGCCCCGGGGCCATCGGCTCACCAGGAGGTCGCCACCCGTCTCCAGACGTAGCCGCGGCTTCTGTCGCCGGAAGAGGCGCCTGAGGAAGGTCCGGGGCGCCTTCCGCCTTACGTGCGTCCTCTGGGACAGCACGCCCGAGACCGCCATGGCTCCCCGCCGCCACGACACCCCGCCCGCAGCGTTTGAATCCCGCGCCGCAGGAGCGCGCCCGGCGCTCGGCAGTGACGTCAGCCCGGCGCCAGCCCCGCCCCCGGAGCCCGCGGCAGGTCGGGGGCGCGCTGAAGGACTCGGGCGGGATGCTCTGCCGGAAGCGGGAGCCCGCAAGTCCCGCCTTTACATGCTCGCGCTTGGTCTTGCTTGAGACCTTTTCGTGACCCTGACTTGCGGTTTTTTTTGTTTTTTTTTTTTTTTTAATACTACTGCGCATTTTCATGGTAGGGCCCCTGCCCTTTACCTTTGCAATCACTTTACATGGCAGTTTTTTTTTTTAAGATTTTATTTATTTATTCATGAGAGACCCAGGCAGAGGGAGGAGCAGGCCCCCTGCAGGGAGCCCGACGCGGGACTCGATCCCGTGACCCGGGGTCACGTCCTGGTGACCTCCCCCCCCCCCCCCCGCCCCCGGCTGCCCCCTAGATGCAATTTAAATGCCACGCCGTTCAAACCCTCGCTGCGTCTCCCAACAATTTTTGCATCCCATGTTCTGTCTCCCTGATATTTCCCACTCATTTTTTCTCTTTCCCCTTTAGTCCCTTTCACTATGTTTTATATTCCCCAAATGAATGAGACCATATAATGTTTGTCCTTCTCCGATTGACTTATTTCACTCAGCATAATACCCTCCAGTTTGATCTATGCTGAAGCAAATGGTGGGTATTTGTCATTTCTAATGGCTGAGGAATATTCCATTGTATACATAGACCACATAACTCCGGGAAACGAACTAGGGGTGGTGGAAGGGGAGGGGGTGGGGGTGACTGGGTGACAGGCACTGAGGGGGGCACTTGACGGGATGAGCACTGGGTGTTATTCTATATGTTGGCAAATTGAACACCCATAAAAAATAAATTTATAAATAAATAAATAAATAAATAAATAAATAAATAAATAAATAAATTTTTGCATCCTCTGTGCTGCCAGTGCAAGTAGTTCCTAGACTTCATCGTGCTCCACATGGAGCATGTGGGTGGGGGGGAGGTTCTGATTCCACGGACAGGGAGGGGCGTGAGCAAGTGGTCAGGTCACGTTGACCCTGTTAGTGTGCGCACACACGCAGGGTGTAATACCCATGATCATTATCCCTAACAACTGGCAATTGGCGTGATAGCCACGTCCCCGCGTGGTCCCTCCCGCCTCCGCCCCCCACCCCCGTGTCGGCGACCCCCTCTCTGCCCGTGATAGCACCTTTCACCCTGTGGGCCGCTCTCCCTCGCAGTCACACCAGGGCTTGTCACCACCAAGTCCCACACCCTCCCATACCCTCAGTCTTCTCACTCTGCACCCTCCTCGGTGGGTTCAGCTCACTCCTCCTCCCAGTGTTCCCAATCCAGCGATGCTCACGTGCCACCTGGATGGGCTAGCAGGCTCTTCCTTTCTTTGCCCACCAGGCCACCAACCCTTCTCTTCTGCTTATCCTCCCTCCTGCGGCCTGTTGGGCATTATTATAATATTTCCTTGTAGTTCTCAGCTCTCTAGCCATTCTCTTTCCTTCCCCTTATAGTCGCCTGACCAACCGCCGACCCGGCTTAAATTAACATCTCGGTCTGTTGGGTGCTTTCAACTGAGCCTTGATATTTTGTCTTAAGAAAATCACACAGACCGGCCTGGGTCTGGTCTCAGCTTAAATTTACGAGCATTCGAGTGGGCTTTACAGATTACCTGCAATCTTTTGCTATCTGCTAAGTTCTTCCATCCACCCATCCTTTTCCACAAACCTCCCTCCTTCACTCCTATCCCTTCCTCACTGACCTCAGTTGATGTCATTGCCTCCCTAACAAACTAGAAGCACCTCATAAAGACTTTCCGGATACTCCCACCACCACCTCTACCCATCAGGCTCCACTTGCTCCCATGAATGAACCATCTAAGATGTCCACTCCGCGTGTGCCCTAGATCCCAGTCCCCTCCCTTTCTTAAGGACCTTTAATTCTCTCTTCTTCTACTTTATGAATTTTCCTTTCTTGCTGTTTTTTTTTTTCCCCTCTGTACACATGTTGTAATGTCTACCCTTTTAAAGACTTTTTGGGAGACACCTGGGTGGCTCAGTCAGTTAAGCGTCTGCCTTCAGCTCAGGTCGTGATCCCAGGGTGCTGGGATCGAGCCCCACATCGGGTTCCCTGCCCCATGAGGGGGCCTGCTTCTCCCTCTCCCTGCTGCTCCCCCTGTTTGTGCTCTCTCCCTCCCCCACCCCGGTAAAATAAATAAATTTAAAATTTTTTTAAAAAATAACCTCTTTCTTGATCCCATCTTTGGTTACTGCCCTTTGACAAAAAAACTAGAAAGCATTGGCTAAGTTTGATGTCTCCAGTTCCTTTACTTCCATTTTCCCCTGAAGCTACTGCAATCAGACTTTTGTTCTTATCTCTCAAAATTGTTGTATGTCAACATAAGTAAGAATACTTTTAACTCCAGTGGCCAATTCTCAGACTTCAGTTTATTTGACTAACAAGGAGTATCTGTTGGGTTTTATAATTCTTCCTTCCAGGAAACATTTTCTTTAATTTGATGCTATTCTCTTTTGGTTTTCTCCTACTTGACAACCATTCATTCTCCATTTCTGGTTTCTCCTTGTGTCCTTTATCTCTAGATACTGAAGTACCCCGGAGCTCAGTCATCAGATTTCTTCTCTATCTACACACTTCCTATGTGATCTCATCCATGACTTTAAGTACCAATTTTACATCTCCTGCTAATTCTCTTCCCTAATCAGACCTTTATATCCAATTCTCCACTAGGCTGGAATTTTAAGTCACCTAAATTTAACACATCCAAAATTAGGTCTTGATAATACCCTATATCCCAAACCTGCTCCTAACATCAACTTCTCTACCACAGCTGACGGCACTTCCATTTTTCCAATTACTCAAGCCAAAATCTTGGAATCATCCTTGGCTCCTCTCTTTCTCTCACCCCACACTCAATCTTTCAACACATTTTGTGAGCTCTGTTTGTAGTATCTGATCCCTTTTGGCCAAGTCACCTTCATCTCTCACTTGGATTATTGCAACACCCTCCTGACTGTGTCTCAGACTGTTTCTATTTATCCTGGACAGAAGAGCCAGGTTTAACTCAGATTATGTAACTCTTCTCCTCAAACCCCTTCCATTTCCATCAAAATAAAAGTTCCTACAATGACTTTTCAGGTTTACCTGCCTGCCAAGTACAAACACACATACAAATGCAGAATGAACTCTTTGACCTTATCTCCCACAATTAAGCAACTCACTCTCCTCCAGCCGTATTAGCATCCCCGATAGCCTTCAGACACACCTGAAATCCATTATATACACCAACTACTCCCCCATCAGGTGTTTGCACTTATTATTCCCTCTGCCAAGAATGCTTTTTCCTCATTTACTCGCAGAAGTGTCTCCATCACTTCCTTCAAGTCTCTGCTCTGACAAGGATCAGAGAGACCTATTTAAATTAGAAACTCCACACATGGATACACATATACACCTAGACGCACACATGTGCACATGCACAGACACAGGTCTGACAGTGTGCAAAAGCTGACTTATCTTCTTAGCACTGTGTTCAGTGACGTTATGTTGGTAGCCAAAAGTATTTACACCACTGGAATTGGAAAATGCACAAATCAGGGATTTTTTATTGTGTCTTTTGGAAAAGAAATTCTTAAACGTTTACCAACATAACACTGCACATATCCCCGCTGATATAAATATCCTGTCTCTGTGGTTTACTTTTCTCTATAGCACTTTTCACCATCTAATATGGCTTCTGCATATAGAAAACTGTTATTGTAGTTTTATTTATGATATAAATAATTGGAGACAGTTATTATTCATTAAGAGGGGAGTGGAAATACCTATTGTTGTACATCTTAGTTTCCTAGGATTACTGTAACAAATTACCACCCATGTAATGGATTCAAACAGTGCAAACTTACCATCTTTCAGTATTGCAGGTCAGAAATCCTAAAATCAGTGTCAGCAGTCTGCCTTCCTTCTGGAGGCTCTGGGAGAGTGTCTGTTTGCTTGCCTTTTCTAACTTCTAGAGGCCATTTCCATTCTTTGGCTCAAAGCCCTTCCTCCACTTTCAAAACACATCACTTTACTTTCTGTTTTGATCACATCTTTTTCAGACTTTGATCTGCTCGACATCTTCTAAGAGCCCTTGCTATCGCTTTGGGCCTATCCAGATAATCCAGGATTATCTGGTCATCTCCAGATCCTTAACTTCATCACATCTGCAAAGTCTCTTTTGCCAAGCAAGGTAACATTTTCAGATTCTGGAGATTAGGACATAGATATCTTTAGGGGGAAGGGGAGCTTTGTTCTGCCTACTACATGCTCTCTTCCGGGGCTTCAGTGGTGGATATGGTTTATATCTGCTCTGTCCCATACAGTAGCAATATGTGGCCATTGAGTATTTGAAATATGGCTAGCATGATTAACGATATTAACTTTATTTAAATGTCATTTCCATTTACCAGCCACATGTCATTAGTAGCTACCATATTGGACGGTGCAGTTAGAGAAAACCAACAAGTAATTCCAACAAGTAATTCCCTCTTACACTTTTGTAGGTAGGTGGAACCCAAGGAATAGGATTCAAAGAGAACTTTCAATTTATCTGCATTTTTCATACTTTCTATAATGTGAGTACTTTTTTCTAATTTTTACACATTTAAAACAATATTTATGTAGGGTATAACAGTAATAATTGTATTTATCCCTCTAGTGAAGCATGTCCCTACATATTATAGTATTCAATCTAAACAAAAGTATGGTATTGGTATGGCTGTTATGGGTGTTACTATTTCTATTGTATGTGAAATTAAATGATCACAGAGCTTGAATGGCCCAGGTAAAAAAGTTTATGTGGAAAATTTAAGGCATTAACTCTGATGTTTTCATTTTCCAATATGTTACACTATCTTAAAATATAAGAGAAGTGTTCAAATTCTGCTCAATTGCTTTCCTTTAAAAAAAAAAAACTTCTTATTATTATTTTTTTTTTACAGACTTTCACCTTCAACAGAGTAAAACATTGGAAAATTTCATCACAACCTGGATTTCCAAACATTCTTCTTTTCTTTTATGCTTTTTAGTAATTAAATTCCGTTGATTCAAAGGATGAAAAATAATAGAACAGCTATTGGAACCCTAGCCCACAAAACTAGAATTTTCCCCCAAAACTGAAAGTGTCTAGGGTGATGACAACCCTAAGTCCAAATCCAGGTAAAGTAAAAGGGAATCCAGGTAGAAAAAACGAGGTATGGACAGGAGTAGCATTGACACCAGAAGGATAAATACATCTCCCTTTTTTATCCCAACCAGGAGTCTTCTAATGTAAATTTGCCCTGATTTGAAAAGCACAAGGCCCCTTTGATGCTGTTGTTTACTCTGCTGTTTACAAAAATAAAATTTGTTCAAAGAAAATTACTGAGAGATTTTTCACCCCTTTAATGCTATTCTAAGGCATTGGTATATATGAAAAACAATATAAATTTTGAGAATTTTTGCCATTTTTGTTAGTGATATCTATTGATGTCTGCTAAGATTCTTTTAAAATAGGGATGAATTTTTTTTTCAGAATCTATCCTAAGAAAATAATCCTAATATAAAATCAGTCTTACGCACAGAGATTTTTTAAATATTTTAAAAACATATCTAATATGGAAATTGGGATACATACATTCAATTAACTATTATTGTGGTCATATTAAAAATGACATTTATGAAAGACTTAAGCCTAGAAGACAGTGATGTTAATCCCAAGTGGGAGAAAAATGCGTGTGTACCAAGTTAAATAGAATATGACCCCAAAAATATTGAAAAACATGATATGCATGCACATACACACAACACTGAGAAGAAATATACCATAATATGGACTTAATTTTTAGATAATGGGTATGTGGATGACATTTTTATTATTTTAAATGTCCAGTTTTCTACAATAAACATCCTTTAAAGAAGAAACGATGAGATATTTCATATTTTGCCTGATATTGTATATAGTTTAAAATGTTTACTAAATAAATTTCATTAATGTACTTCTAAGAAAGCTACATTAGAAAAACCTTAAAAAAATAATGGATAATGTTTTTTGGTATTTGACACAATCTTGGAAAATAATTTGATCTTGCTTTTTGTATAGTGTACTAATGCATACATATGGAATATGTTACTAGATAATGAATTCATGAGAATTAACATTTTTGGATCACTTTTTTTTTTTTTTTTTTTTTTTTTTTTAATGTATTTATTTATTTATTTTTTTTAATTTATTTTTTATTGGTGTTCAATTTACTAACATACAGAATAACACCCAGTGCCCGTCACCCATTCACTCCCACCCCCCGCCCTCCTCCCCTTCTACCACCCCTAGTTTGTTTCCCAGAGTTAGCAGTCTTTACGTTCTGTCTCCCTTTCTGATATTTCCCACACATTTCTTCTCCCTTCCCTTATTTTCCCTTTCACTATTATTTATATTCCCCAAATGAATGAGAACATATAATGTTTGTCCTTCTCCGACTGACTTACTTCACTCAGCATAATACCCTCCAGTTCCATCCACGTTGAAGCAAATGGTGGGTATTTGTCATTTCTAATAGCTGAGTAATATTCCATTGTATACATAAACCACATCTTCTTTATCCATTCATCTTTCGTTGGACACCGAGGCTCCTTCCACAGTTTGGCTATCGTGGCCATTGCTGCTAGAAACATCGGGGTGCAGGTGTCCCGGCGTTTCATTGCATTTGTATCTTTGGGGTAAATCCCCAACAGTGCAATTGCTGGGTCGTAGGGCAGGTATATTTTTAACTGTTTGAGGAACCTCCACACAGTTTTCCAGAGTGGCTGCACCAGTTCACATTCCCACCAACAGTGTAGGAGGGTTCCCTTTTCTCCGCATCCTCTCCAACATTTGTGGTTTCCTGCCTTGTTAATTTTCCCCATTCTCACTGGTGTGAGGTGGTATCTCATTGTAGTTTTGATTTGTATTTCCCTGATGGCAAGTGATGCAGAGCATTTTCTCATATGCATGTTGGCCATGTCTATGTCTTCCTCTGTGAGGTTTCTGTTCATGTCTTTTGCCCATTTCATGATTGGATTGTTTGTTTCTTTGGTGTTGAGTTTAATAAGTTCTTTATAGATCTTGGAAACTAGCCCTTTATCTGATATGTCATTTGCAAATATCTTCTCCCATTCTGTAGGTTGTCTTTGAGTTTTGTTGACTGTATCCTTTGCTGTGCAAAAGCTTCTTATCTTGATGAAGTCCCAATAGTTCATTTTTGCTTTTGTTTCTTTTGCCTTCGTGGATGTATCTTGCAAGAAGTTACTATGGCCGAGTTCAAAAAGGGTGTTGCCTGTGTTCTTCTCTAGGATTTTGATGGAATCTTGTCTCACATTTAGATCTTTCATCCATTTTGAGTTTATCTTTGTGTATGGTGAAAGAGAGTGGTCTAGTTTCATTCTTCTGCATGTGGATGTCCAATTTTCCCAGCACCATTTATTGAAGAGACTGTCTTTCTTCCAATGGATAGTCTTTCCTCCTTTATCGAATATTAGTTGCCCATAAAGTTCAGGGTCCACTTCTGGATTCTCTATTCTGTTCCACTGATCTATGTGTCTGTTTTTGTGCCAGTACCACACTGTCTTGATGACCACAGCTTTGTAGTACAACCTGAAATCTGGCATTGTGATGCCCCCAGATATGGTTTTCTTTTTTAAAATTCCCCTGGCTATTCGGGGTCTTTTCTGATTCCACACAAATCTTAAAATAATTTGTTCTAACTCTCTGAAGAAAGTCCATGGTATTTTGATAGGGATTGCATTAAACGTGTATATTGCCCTGGGTAACATTGACATTTTCACAATATTAATTCTGCCAATCCATGAGCATGGAATATTTTTCCATCTCTTTGTGTCTTCCTCAATTTCTTTCAGAAGTGTTCTATAGTTTTGAGGGTATAGATCCTTTACATCTTTGGTGAGGTTTATTCCTAGGTATCTTATGCTTTTGGGTGCAATTGTAAATGGGATTGACTCCTTAATTTCTCTTTCTTCAGTCTCATTGTTAGTGTATAGAAATGCCACTGACTTCTGGGCATTGATTTTGTATCCTGCCACGCTACCGAATTGCTGTATGAGTTCTAGCAATCTTGGGGTGGAGACTTTTGGGTTTTCTATGTAGAGTATCATGTCATCGGCGAAGAGGGAGAGTTTGACTTCTTCTTTGCCAATTTGAATGCCTTTAATGTCTTTTTGTTGTCTGATTGCTGAGGCTAGGACTTCCAGTACTATGTTGAACAGCAGTGGTGAGAGTGGACATCCCTGTCTTGTTCCTGATCTTAGGGGAAAGGCTCCCAGTGCTTCCCCATTGAGAATGATATTTGCTGTGGGCTTTTCATAGATGGCTTTTAAGATGTCGAGGAATGTTCCCTCTATCCCTACACTCTGAAGAGTTTTGATCAGGAATGGATGCTGTATTTTGTCAAATGCTTTCTCTGCATCCAATGAGAGGATCATATGGTTCTTGGTTTTTCTCTTGCTGATATGATGAATCACATTGATTGTTTTACGGGTGTTGAACCAGCCTTGTGTCCCAGGGATAAATCCTACTTGGTCATGGTGAATAATTTTCTTAATGTACTGTTGGATCCTATTGGCCAGTATCTTGTTGAGAATTTTTGCATCCATGTTCATCAGGGATATTGGTCTGTAATTCTCCTTTTTGGCGGGGTCTTTGTCTGGCTTTGGAATTAAGGTGATGCTGGCCTCATAGAACGAATTTGGAAGTACTCCATCTCTTTCTATCTTTCCAAACAGCTTTAGGAGAATAGGTATGATTTCTTCTTTAAACGTTTGATAAAATTCTCCTGGGAAGCCATCTGGCCCTGGACTCTTGTGTCTTGGGAGGTTTTTGATGACTGCTTCAATTTCCTCCCTGGTTATTGGCCTGTTCAGGTTTTCTATTTCTTCCTGTTCCAGTTTTGGTAGTTTGTGGCTTTCCAGGAATGCGTCCATTTCTTCTAGATTGCCTAATTTATTGGCGTATAGCTGTTCATAATATGTTTTTAAAATCGTTTGTATTTCCTTGGTGTTGGTAGTGATCTCTCCTTTCTCATTCATGATTTTATTAATTTGAGTCTTCTCTCTCTTCTTTTTAATAAGGCTGGCTAATGGTTTATCTATCTTATTAATTCTTTCAAAGAACCAACTCCTGGTTTTGTTGATCTGTTCCACAGTTCTTCTGGTCTCGATTTCGTTGAGTTCTGCTCGAATCTTTATTAGCTCCCTTCTTCTCTTGGGTGTAGGATCTATTTGCTGTTTTTTCTCTAGCTCCTTTATGTGTAAGGTTAGCTTTTGTATTTGAGTTCTTTCCAGTTTTTGAATGGATGCTTGTATTGCGATGTATTTCCCCCTTAGGACTGCTTTCGCTGCATCCCAAAGATTTTGAACGGTTGTATCTTCATTCTCATTAGTTTCCATGAATCTTTTTAATTCTTCCTTAATTTCCTGGTTGACCCTTTTATCTTTTAGCAGGATGGTCCTTAACCTCCATGTGTTTGAGGTCCTTCCAAACTTCTTGTTGTGATTTAGTTCTAATTTCAAGGCATTATGGTCCGAGAATATGCAGGGGACAATCCCAATCTTTTGGTATCGGTTCAGACCCGATTTGTGACCCAATATGTGGTCTATTCTGGAGAAAGTTCCATGTGCGCTTGAGAAGAATGTGTATTCAGTTGAGTTTGGATGTAAAGTTCTGTAGATATCTGTGAAATCCATCTGGTCCAGTGTATCATTTAAAGCTCTCGTTTCTTTGGAGATGTTTTGCTTAGAAGACCTATCGAGTATAGAAAGAGCTAGATTGAAGTCACCAAGTATAAGTGTATTATTATCTAAGTATTTCTTCATTTTGGTTAATAATTGATTTATATATTTGGCAGCTCCCACATTCGGAGCATATATATTGAGGATTGTTAAGTCCTCTTGTTGAATAGATCCTTTAAGTATGATATAGTGTCCCTCTTCATCTCTCACTACAGTCTTTGGGGTAAATTTTAGTTTATCTGATATAAGGATGGCTACCCCTGCTTTCTTTTGAGGACCATTCGAATGGTAAATGGTTCTCCAACCTTTTATTTTCAGGCTGTAGGTGTCCTTCTGTCTAAAATGAGTCTCTTGTAGACAGCAAATAGATGGGTCCTGCTTTTTTATCCAGTCTGAAACCCTGCGCCTTTTGATGGGGTCATTAAGCCCGTTCACATTCAGAGTTACTATTGAGAGATATGAGTTTAGTGTCATCATGATATCTATTCAGTCTTTGTTTTTGTGGACTGTTCCACTGAACTTCTTCTTAAAGGGGAATTTTAAGAGGCCCCCTTAAAATTTCTTGCAGAGCTGGTTTGGAGGTCACATATTCTTTTAGTTGCTGCCTGTCTTGGAAGCTCTTTATCTCTCCTTCCATTTTGAATGAGAGCCTTGCTGGATAAAGTATTCTTGGTTGCATGTTCTTCTCATTTAGGACCCTGAATATATCCTGCCAGCCCTTTCTGGCCTGCCAGGTCTCTGTGGAGAGGTCTGCTGTTACCCTAATACTCCTCCCCATAAAAGTCAGGGATTTCTTGTCTCTTGCTGCTTTAAGGATCTTCTCTTTATCTTTGGAATTTGCAAGCTTCACAATTAAATGTCGAGGTGTTGAACGGTTTTTATTGATTTTAGGGGGGGATCTCTCTATTTCCTGGATCTGAATGCCTGTTTCCCTTCCCAGATTAGGAAAGTTTTCAGCTAGAATTTGTTCAAATACATATTCTGGCCCTCTGTCCCTTTCGGCGCCCTCGGGAACCCCAATTAAACGTAGGTTTTTCTTCCTCAGGCTGTCGTTTATTTCCCTTAATCTATCTTCATGGTCTTTTAATTGTTTGTCTCTTTTTTCCTCAGTTTCCCTCTTTGCTATCAACTTGTCTTCTAGGTCACTCACTCGTTCTTCCACCTCGTTAACCCTCGTCGTTAGGACTTCTAGTTTGGATTGCATCTCATTCAATTGATTTTTAATTTCTGCCTGATTAGCTCTAAATTCTGCAGTCATGAAGTCTCTTGAGTCCTTTATACTTTTTTCTAGAGCCACCAGTAGCTGTATAATAGTGCTTCTGAATTGGCTTTCTGACATTGAATTGTAATCCAGATTTTGTAACTCTGTGGGAGAGAGGACTGTTTCTGATTCTTTCTTTTGAGGTGAGGTTTTCCTTCTAGTCATTTTGCTCAGTGCAGAGTGGCCAAAAGCAAGTTGTATTGGGAAAAAGAGAAAAAGAGAGGAGAGAAAGAAGGAAAGAAAAGAGAAAGAGAAAAAAAAAAGGGAAGAAAAAGAAAAAAAAAGAAAAAAAAAGAAGAAAAAGAGAAAGAAAAAGAAAGGAGAAAAAAAAGGGGGTGGGGGAAGGAAACAAATCAAAAAGCAAAACAAAACAAAAACAAAAACAAACAAACAAAAAAAGAACCACCGGGGAGTATCTTCTGATTCTGTGTTCTTTAAGTCCCTTGGCTTCTCCTGGAAGTTGTCAGTCTAGCTGGTGTTCTGGGGGAGGGGCCTGCTGTGCTGATTTTCAGGTGTTAGCAGTTGGGGGAGCTGCTGTGCCCCTGCCTGGTGCAGGGCTCAGTGGGGGTTGTTTACCCCGTGAGGCCGCAGGAGGAACAGCCCCAGTGGCGGGGCAGCTCTGGAAACCTGGATTCAGCACCGGCAGGAACTCAGTCTGCAGGGCCTGGATGCTCCGGGATGGGGCCGCTGATGTGCTCAGCTGGGGCAGGAGCGTCCTCGCTGTCCTGGGCCCTCCCGGCCTCTGCCTGTCCCGGGGGAGGCGGGATCCTGGGCTGTGTCCCGGCGCCTGCGCTGGTGGATTTGCGCTCCCGGGCCGCGCAGCCCCCTCCGCGGAGCCGCCGCCCAAGTCCCTCCGAGCTGCTCCTGGAACCGCGCAGCCCCCTCCGCACGGAGCCTCTTCTTCTGCCCGAGCCCCTCCGAGCTGCTCCCGGGGCCGCGCAGCCCCCTCCGCGGAGCCGCCGCCCGAGCCCCTTCAGCTGCTCCGGGTCCCGCCGCGTCCCGCCGTGCGCGCTGCAGCCCTTAGGGAGCTCGGCGCACTCTCCTGGGCGCGCAGTTGCGGTTACTGTCCCCCGGAGCCCGAGGGCATCCCCGCCCTCCTGGGTCCTGCTCCAACTCCCCACGAGCCCCTTTCCCCCGGGGAGGTCGGTGCAGCTCCTGCGTCTCCGGGACGGGGCTCTCCTGTCCTGGGGACACTCGCCCCGGCCTCAGCCCGGCTCCTCGCGGGGCCCCTCCCCCTTGGAGGCCTTTTGTTCCTTTATTTCTTTTTCCCCGTCTTCCTACCTTGATAGATGCGCGAACTCTTCTCACTGTAGCATTCCAGCTGGTCTCTCTTTAAATCTCAGGCCGAATTCATAGATTTTTAGGATAATTTGAAGGTTTTCTAGGTAGTTTGGTGGAGACAGGTGATTTGGAGACCCTGCTCTTCCGCCATCTTGCTCCTCCCCCTCCATTTTTGGATCACTTTAAATGAAATGAATGACTTAGAAGATTGTTTCTGACTTGTGCTTTTGTGCTTGTTAGCAAAGCATTACAAAAAGTGTTAATAATAAACACTGTCTGATAGAATCTTATAGTTTGCAAAAAGTTTTGACATATTATTTTATTAGAACATTAAGAAAATTAGGTTAATTATAATAAGGACTAATCTTCAACAAAGCAGGAAAAAATATCCAATGGAAAAAAAGACAATGTCTTCAACAAATGGTGTTGGAAAAACTGGACCATTTTCATATACCATACACAAAAATAATTCAAAATGGATGGAAGACCTAAATATAAGACAGAAAACCATCAAAATTCTAGAGGAGAACACAGGCAGCAACCTCTTTGACCTCAGCTGTAGCAACTTCTTACTAGACACAATGCCAGAGGCAAGGGAAACAAAAGCAAAAATGAACTATTGGGACCTCATCAAGATAAAATGCTTCTGCACAGCAAAGGAAAGAGTTGACAAAACCAAAAGACAACAAAATGGGAGAAGATATTTGCAAATGACATATCAGATAAAGAATCTATAAAGAATTCATCAAACTCAACACCCACAAAATAAATAATCCAGTTAAGAAATTGGCAGAAGACATGAGCAGATATTTTTCCAAAGAAGACATACAGATGGCCAACAGACACATGAAAAGATGCTCAACATCACTCATCATCAGGTAAATGCAAATTAAAACCACAATAATATACCACCTCACACCAGTCAGAATGGCTAAAATTAACAACACAGGATACAACACATCTTGGCGAGGATGTGGAGAAAGAAGAACCCTCTTATACTGTTGGTGGGAATGCAAGCTGGTGTGGTCACTCTGGAAAACAGTGTGGAGCTTCCTAGGAATGTTAAAAATAGAACTGCCCTATGACCTAGCAATTGCACTACTAGGTATTTACCCAAGAGAAACAAAAATGCAGATTCAAAGGAGCACATGCACCCCAATGTTTATCACAGCATTATCAACAATAGCTTAAATGTCCATCAACAGATGAATGAATAAAGAAGATATGGTGTGTGTGTGTGTATGTATATGTATATATATAATGAAATATTACTCAGCCAACAAAAAGAATGAAATCTATTTGCAATGACATGGATAGAGCTAAACTGTATTATGCTAAGCAAAATAAGTCTGTCAAAGAAAGACAAATACTATATGATTTCACTCATATGTGGAATTTAACAAAACAGATGAACATATGGGAAGGAAAAAAAGGGCAGTGGGAAGCAAACCAGAAGAGACTCTTAACAATGGGAAACAGAGGGTTGATGGAGGAAGTTGAGTGGGGAATGTGCTAGATGGGTGATGGACATTAAGGAGGGCATTTGTGACAAGCACTGGGTGTTATATGTAAATGATGAATCACTAAATTATACGCCTGAAACCAATTTTACTGTGTATGTTAACTAACTAGAATTTAAATAACTTGAATAAAAAAAATAAAATTTTAATCTGCCAGATATACCACTGTTGCCAAAAATTTTTATAACTTTAAAATACCTCTGTCGTAGCTCTTTCATCATTTGTGAAATACAAACATTTATAAAATTTTGGAACCTGCCATATTTCAGTTTTTCATCAACACAGTGGTTTGTAAGAAATTATTCCAGAAACTGGAAAATTTCACCTACTTGTGCATCTCTTAATATTCATATTTCAAAAGTTTAGCTCAGCTAAGAGCATCTTTTCTAATCCTCTTCCCCTCACTGATTATCCCATGTTTCAGGTTGAATATGGAGTGGTTATAGGGACACAAATCTGTGTTTCAGTGTTGATGATAGATATGGGCTTTGAAATAAGTCCTTGTTAGGAGTCCCAAAAACTTTGGGCTTTTTGATGTGTTTTCCATGATTAAAAGATTGCTTTGAAATAGGACATAGTATTCCAAAACAAATGGACTTTGCTAAGAAATATTAAGTGGGACTAAAAATCGTAAGTTGGAGCAAAAGCTACATTGTTAACAATAATTCTTTCGTAACTTTTTTATGCTATAAAGAACAATTGCTACTAGAACATTATTTGGAACAGAACAGGGCAAAAGAGAAATACTGTAATTTTAAAATTTTACTCAGCTGGTAATAGGCCCACATAAAATCATCAGTATTTTTTTCTCTTAATTTAGGGACTCCAGGGAGTTTTCAAATTGGCATCGCTTTCCATAGATAAATTATTAAGGATTCTGTGAGAAATAAAATGACATCAATTGGCCAGTTGTCAAGAAAAAAGAATAAACTATTTCTTTCCAGGTAAAACTTCTTCTCTTCTGTCTCTAAAATAGCCACATTTTTCTGGGGGAGGGGAGATTTTTTTAAGCAAATGGAGAAAATTCCAAAATAATTTATTATTTAGCAACTTTTATTAGACAACAAGGAGAAGGGAGAGCTAGGATAAAGTGGAAAAAAAAATACACCTCCCTTCCTTCCTCTTCAGGCACAAGGACTGGGAGAGAAAAGCTTTAAACTGGGTAAATGTTTAAAGTTTTTATTTATTTCCCTGGACTGAATTGTAATGATGGATAATTATGAGACTTGATTAAACTTTTTTTCTCATCAGAATAGAGGGTTTTTGAGTTTATTACCAAGAGACAGTAAAATCCTGATATTTGCACCTAAAAAAAAGAAGGAGGGAGGAAGGGAGGGAGAAAGAATAAAGTTAATTTCCACCTATATTTCATCGTCTGGCTTCAATAATCTTAAGCCATTACAAAAAATATGATAAAAGTAACTATACTTTTGTGTTCAATAATCTTAAGCCATTACAAAAAATATGATAAAAGTAACTATACTTTTGTGAGTGTTTACCATGTGTGCCCAGACTACTCTAGATATCAAGTACATGGGCACATCTAATCTTCTCTAGAACTCTAGAGGTACATACTATTACTATCCTCATTTACAGAGAAGGTAAGGGAGATCCAGAAGTAACTTCTCAAAATTTACATCTTTAGTGGAGATGAGATGAGTTTTATCACAGCAAAACCTGGGAATAACATAAAATGTCTAGTTAAATAAACATAGTCTGTCCTTGCACTACCAGGCACTCACTTAAAGCAATGATTTTAACCACCAAGTGGAACTATGTAAAAATATAGCTTACTAATGGTAAATGAAAAAAAATCAAAATATTCTATCATTGGTGTTTTGGCTTATATGTCTTTTGTTAAAAATAAAGTTTATAAAAAACAGCTTGAAGAAAAATCACAAAATGTGAGTGAAAGGGTATAAATTTAATGGGTGTTTTCTTTTCTCTGTAATTTTCTGTTTATTTAATGTGGTAACATTGGACCTCTATTGGAAGAATAAATTAATACAGTGTAAAAAGTAATTCACTTGAACTTTTTTTATCAAAACCAGTCAAAGGGTTTACATTTTAAAAATTGACTTCAGCTAGGTTTTTAGTATTATGAGACTAGCAATGATGAAAACAAAACTGTCTTACTCCTTATTGAAAATTAATTTTCTAACATGGCCATATCCTTAAAATCAATCTTTTTTGAGCACATCTGGGTCCCAGGTAAACAAAGGAGGAATCAGAAGTTAAGTACATGCCCTTTTCTTTAAGGTCAGTTTCTGAAAACTACACATAGCACATCACTTCTATTTCTTTGAAAAGAACTCTCCTATATCATGAACCAAAATGTAAATCAGGGTAGAAAATGCTATTTGTATTTGGGCTACCATGTGCCCAGCTAAAAATCAAGGAATGTATAGTAAATGGGAGACTTTCATGCATGAGGTTTTACTGAGAGTCAATATAAATAGAGATTAGAAAGGATTTTGAAGTCAAATAAACTAGAATCTGAGAACAGGTCTATCACTTAGCTTTAAGACCTTACACAAGTGGCTAATCTCTCTAACCATGAATTACATGATCTGAAAAGGGGGAAATCCTAATATTATGACTAGAGTATACATTTGCCTATCTAGTATGTAACTATACAGTATAGTTTGACTGCCTTACTATTTTGGCAGGAAATAATTATTGTGTGACTCCTGTAAAGCTGTCATCACACTACATGACATATAACAATTTTCTATTTTCATCAAGCACCCCTATTATAATTTGTTATTATGTTCTGTAAGATAGAATTTTTCAACCAAAAATTAATCATCAAATTCTACGATTAGTTCGATTATCATAATCACACACCAAACATAAAGATATGGGGTTTTTCATTTGCTCCACACCCAATTAAATGCTTGAACTCATGACACTGAATTCAAGAGTTGCATGCTCTACTGATCGAGCCAGCCAGGCACACCTATAAAGATGTATTTCAAAAGACAAATTTTGCATTTGACTACAGAGCAGGTGACAAAAACAATATTGTTGTAATATCCTCAAAAATCCAAGCTACTATTCTCTCTACCCATTTACCTCTGTACATACATTTCAAATGCAAAATTAGGGAGCATGTGAAAAAACCAACCAGCAGCAGCAAGCACAAGAGAAGTAATAGTCATCTAAAGTAGACCCTCAGAAACATCTGATAAAAAAAGATAGATTATAGTATATAAAAAAGTTTTAAAATTTTTTAAATTAGAAAGTAACTCATTATAAAAAATGAAGCCAGACATATTTTTAAAAAATAAAATGAATATTAATAAATTTTAACAGAATATTATTTAAAATTAAATAAGGCATGGAAGCAGCAAAATAGGAAAGTAGTGACTTGTAAACTGAGGAAACTACAAAGTGATGGAAAATATGAAATATAATTTTTTTAAATATGGAGGAAACAGGAATTCAGGAGGAGAGAATAGAGAGAATGGGAAAAAAAAAGAGAGAGAAATATTCCAAACATAATGGCTAGGATTTTCCAGAACAGAATTTTTACTTTTGAGCAACATTATACATCTCAAGCAGGATAAATAAAACAAAATCTGCACCTAGAAACATGTTAGGAAAACTACCAGATACCATAGACAAAGGAAATATGGTAAATACCTCTCAAGATTAACCACAGCCTTAAAAAGAAGAAAAATAAACTGAGAGTATAATTTGCTATAGTATCAATAGAAGCCAAAAGATTGTGGAATAACAACTCTAAACTACTGCAGCTAATAAGATTCAACATAGAATTTTATAATCAATCTATCATTCCAAATTGAGGGCAATATAAAAGACATTTTTGGAAAAACAAAAAATGATCATTATGATCAATAGCTTCTATAGAGATATTGTCCAAAGAATGGAATAAAGAAATTAAATGAATAAACAATTAAATAATTAATAAAGAAATTAGGAATGAAGAAATTTAAACCAGAAAGAAGAATTTGGATGAATATACAAATGAGTAAATCTAAACAAACCGCGATCCTAAAGAGTAATAATAATATTCAATTTGGGAGAATTTAGTGGAAATTAAACCCTAGACAACAATGACATATGAGGTAGGAGGAAGAATAATCAGAGTGAAAATAGTGTGATATTTTCTTTGGGAGAAGAAAAGTAGAAATATTGTATAACTTTGCATTTTATTGGGATCCCTGGGTGGCACAGCGGCTTGGCGCCTGCCTTTGGCCCAGGGTGCGATCCTGGAGACCCAGGATCGAATCCCACGTCGGGCTCCCAGTGCATGGAGCCTGCTTCTCCCTCTGCCTATGTCTCTGCCTCTCTCTCTCTCTCTGTGTGTGACTATCATAAATAAATTAAAAAAAAAAAAACTTTGCATTTTATTAAGTATGTATATTAAAATACTAAATGATTAAAAAATAGAAGATGTAGCTTCCACCCATACAAAAAAAAAAAGACAATTAGTCAAAGCCAAAAAGTATAAACAGCAGCATTATTATCCACAAGTATATGACATTAAAGAACAAAACTTTAAAGAAGAACCAGTATTCTTAAAGTGATTGAACACATAAAAACTAAAGAGAGGATTGGGCCTCCTGGGTGGTTCAGCGGTTGAGCCTCTGCTTTCAGCTCAGGATGTGATCCTGGGGTCCCGGGATCGAGCTCCACGTCAGGTTCCCTGCATGGAGCCTGCTTCTCCCTCTGCCTGTGTCTCTGCCTCTCTCTCTCTCTGTCTCTCATGAATAAGTAAATTAAATCTTTATAAAAAAAACTAAATAGAATATTACTAAACTCAAAAATAAGTCTAAGAAATTATCTACAAACTGGAACCAAGATATCAGAGAAATTACTAAAGAGAAGTTAAGAGATGTTGACGATAGAATGTGGATATCCAACATAAAAATGAATCCAGACAGAGGGAACAGAGGATAAAAGAGAGGCAATAGTTTTTGGAATGGCTTGGAATTTTCCAAAGTTGACAGAAGATACAAAATCTCAGATCCCTCAAGTACAAGCAGGAAAAAAAGAATTAATAGACAACAAATGCACTGTAGGGAAATTGCTGAAAACTTGAGAAATAGGTAAGATCCTAAGAGGAGCAAGATGAAAGGGAAGGTTCTTCCAATTTTTTGTGAAGAGAGTATAATTTTAACATAAAGACTATATAAAGACAATGAAAGAAAGAAAAATGAGGGGCTTATGAACTGGATGGAAAATTCTAAATAAAAAATCTTAGCCAAAAAAAAAAAAAAATTAGCAACCTATTAAGAAATAGATTGAACCCAGGAATGTAAGGTGATTAACTCTGTAACAGCTCCTGTCATGAGTGCACTATGATGGCCACACAGGAGTTGTGTCTTTCCACGGTGTCAGCTTTACTCGGTGATAGAGCAAGGCTAACATAATTAAAAGCAAGTTCAGGAATCCAAACCCAGTGACATTTCACCACGTGATTAGTTTGACTTCTTACAAGGCACACAAAGCAGAGCACAAGACAAGTCACAACCCAAACAAGATAACACAGGGAGTAGTAAGCGAAAGAACCCATGCAAAGTCAGTCTGGTGGGCGCACGGCTGAGATAAGGCCTGGGTCCAGTCCAGGTCAGCTCTGGGCACTTATGCTTGTTATGATCAAGCAACGAAGGACCTCAGTTCTGTTCAGAGATCAATCAGGCAAAGCCTCTGGCGGCAGCTGCCCTTTTGAAGTGGTCAGACATAGAGGGGTCAGTGTCTGAGGAGCCATAGTTTGCTGCGAAAATCCTCTTTTTAAAGGGATTTAATCAGTCTTGGGCTCCTGCAGACCTCCTCTGCTTCTACTTGTTATCAGCTCTGGGGTATGGTCAGCTGGTGCTGGTCTCCACAATATCTGGTAGCTGTGGTGCCCTTAACTGCTGGCGTCATTGCTTGACACAGGTCCCTGCTTGACATGAGTGACTCCATCTTGTTCTCTACAGCGACTAATGTAAATTCACCACAGTGACTTTAAAGGAAAAAAAAACATATAGATATTTCAACAAAAGTAAACAATTTTGATAAAATTCATCACATATGTGGAACTTAATAAAACTACTAGCAAACTAGGAACAGAAGGAAACTTCTCTCCCTAATGAGCGCTATCTACCAAAACCCACTGCAGATAACAAACTCAATTTCAAAACATGATAAGCAATCTAAACATGATAGACAATCCCTTATAATTCAGAAACATTTTAGTCAGCATTGCATTGGAAGATCTTGCCAGTTAAATAAGGTAAAGGAGTTATTAAAAAAAATAGGAAATAGAAGAAGCATTTGGAAATGAAAGAATACTGTCACTATTTCTTAAAAAAAAAGAAAAAGAAAAAGAAAACATTATTGTGAAAACCTACAGATAATTTCAGTGAATAAAAGACATTAGCAAGTTTTTTTTACATAAGCTCAGTATATAAAATCAGTAGTGGTCAATATACTTGAGTGACAAACAAAAAATGTATTTTAAAAAAGATATCATCTACAATAGTAACAAAACCCATAAATTTCCTGAGGATAAATCTGATAAATGAGGTATAATATTTACAGAAAATACAGTAAAGTATTATTCAGAGGCACGTAAAAGTCTTAATTAAGGGCTATAACATGTTTATGAATAGCAATCATGAATAATAAAAATATGACAGTTTCTCCCAAAATTAATCTATAAAATTAATGCAGTTTCAATCCACAGGACTTTTATGGAACCTAACAAGTAAATCCAAAAATGTATATGAAAAAGCAAAGGAACACGATAGAAACTGGAATTGAGAATATGCTTAAAATCATGGGAATATAAATGTAAGTAACGATAAAATACAATTTTAGAATCATCAGATTGACATAAACTACTAGATTAGATAAGATCAAAGTTTTATGAGACGTGAGGAAATGCAAATCATTTATACATTCCTGGCGAGATTGTAAAAAAGCAAGACAATATGCATATACTCTAAACAGTAATTTTTTTTAATGATTTTTATTTATTTACTTGAGAGAGAGCGAGAGAGCACAGACGGAGAGGGAGAAGCAGACTCCTTGCTTAGCAGGGAGCCTGGCTTGGGGTTGGAGCTCAGTCCCAGGACCCCAAGATCATGACCTGAGTCGGAGGCAAACACTTAACCCACTGAGCCACCCAGGCGCCACTACAAAACAAATTATTTCTGGGTTTCTACCCTTGACAACTTCCACATACACATGCAAAGAAATGTGTACAGGATGGTCACTGAGCACTGTGCAACAACAAAACTTTGGAAAAATACAACCACCTCCAATAACTGGTTTACTTATGCAGTGGAATGATGTAGATAGTCGTTAAAAAGTTATTGAAGTAAATCTACAGGCATCAATATGGCTAAATCTCAAAAACATAATGTTGGGTAAAAATAGAAGCTGCAGAAACTTCCGTGAGTATAACACTGATCTAAAAATGTTCAAATGTAAAGCAAGCAGTATAGGTTTATGCATATAGTAGCTATGTATAGCACATACTGGAATTGCAATTGCACAGAGCAATTTCAGGGTAGTGGTTGCCTCTGGAAATGGAGGCACGGATAAAAGATGGGGCTGCAGCTGTTGCTGTTTCTTCAAACAAACAAACAAAATACTGATGAAGATTGAAACAAGTACGATAAGATATGAAAAGCTATCTTAGCTCAGTGGTGAGGACATATTTTTGTATGTTCAGAATTTTAAAAATACCCATACCTGTGGATAGAGCTGTGTGTACCTAGATTTTTATTGCAACATGGATTGTAATTACAAAAAAAAAAAAAAAAGGATCAATTGAATATCCTTAGATAGAAAAATAAGTAAATTACAATATATCATACCCAGGAATGCTGTTAATTGTAAACCTATAGGAATGTGTGTTTGATTGATTGATTGATGGCTCCAGTTCTTTATGCTTCCCATTCGAAGTCAGGGCATTCTTCCCCCACTCCTTGATGCCAGGCTCACCTACAGCACTTGCGCTGGCCAAAGGAACGTTATCAAACATGGCATAACCAGAGGTGAGAAAAAATTCTTATGCACTGTGACTTGCTCTCTTGCTCCTTACCAGAACCATGAGAACATGCCAGAGCCAGCTTGCTGAGGAAATGTGAGGAATACCAGGAGGACAGCTGAGTCAGCACTACGTTGACCATCCTGCACCAACCAGCCCCCTCAGAGCCTACAAATGACTAGAGAGAGATGTCTGAGAGAGTCCTGCTGAGATCAGGTAAGCTAACCCCAGATCAATAAAAATACCCAGGCAATCATAGAGCTGTGGGACAAAAATTACTTTTCACTCCCTTCACCAAAGAGGTAAGTGACAAGGAAAATTATGATTGGAAAGCGACGAAGATAGAATGTTTACAACATCATTTTTGTAATCAGAGTTTTCCCTGATAATTTATCGTTCGGGTAAAAGGATAGAAACAGCATTCTTCACCATTACTTCCCCTTAAATGTCTTCTTCCTTAACTGACTCTAAAGAGAAGTGATTGTGCATTCAGCACTCCAACTACAGCTGGTATCTACGAGTTTACATTTGTCGGTAGTTTACAGTTAGACAGCCTCAGTTTGCATCAGAAACAAATTTATGCAAGGACCAGTTGTTTCCAAAATATAATATTTTAACAAGCAGTTAAAGAGAATTACTAACAGGGTTTTAAAGCAAGTCTAAATGCAGTCTCTTCACATTAAAAATGTAAATGGATTTTACAATTGTAGAATTATAAAATTGGAAGGATCCATAAGAGATTGCTTGGTTCTGACACCTGGCAAATAAGTTAAAGTTTTAAATTAGCATTCATTTTAGGATATACATGAATATGTGCACCTTTATCTCTGCCCTTTATTTTATTAAAATACTATGCTATCCAGAGCAGAGTCGTGATTTGCTTGCCAAACTTTTGCAAAGCAGGTACTTTTTTTAGCAAACAAATAGCAGACATGTTTTTCTGTTTAGGTAAATGTTAATAATAACAGCTGGTTTGGTAATTCAGTTATTCGGCAAAGACACTGTAAACTACTTGAAAAGAAACCATCTGGTTTGCAGTTGTAAAACTGAAACCAATTAAAACATTTAAATGGCATTTTGTTTTTCATTTTAATCTGTAAAAATATATTTTCCAAGCTCTAATTAGTGGGTGATTTTTCTCTATTGCTTTTGTAATATGAATCTGACTCTCAAATAATTTCTAAGTTCAACAAAGGTGTTCCTATAATTGATATTGTACTGGGACATCAGACGAATTAAATGATAAAGAACACAAAAGGTACATGCACACAGACACAAATAATGCAGAAAACAGAATTTCTATATATCAAAGATGATAAAACAAAACGTCCACCACTTCACAAGAATTATTCGGCTAGGTATAGCCTAAGAACCTGATAATTCAGCTAAAGCACTTATATCTGCTTAAAAATGAAAAAGAAAAATTTAGCAAGCAAGCAAGAAAAAAAATAACTCAAAGATTATAATCAGAAATGCACTTTTCTTCCCCCATTTGTTCTCCTTTCAAAATTTATTCGGCGATAGGAACTCTTCACTTTGACTCTGGAATAAAACCCAAGTAGCCCCGTCACTGTTCTTCTCACTTACTTACGGATAATAAAAAGTACTATGATGACTCCAGGTTTCAAAGCTCAGAGTTGGTCTCAGAATGTCCAGGCCCATGTAATAGTCAAAGTATCCAACTTCACTGAAAATTAGAGCTACACCCCATCCTGACGTGGAGCATACAGGCCTGTTCTAAGAAGCCAATAAAGTGGTGAGAGGTACTCATTTGGTATCTCTTTCCCTCTTAACTCTTCTCCTTGGGCCGTCATTCCTACACCACTCTCTCACCAACTGTGGTTATTAAAGCTTCCCTCTAGAGAAGACATGAGAGGAAGGACAAGGGATGAGCTGGAGCAAGAACATTCTTATTTGACCACCATTGTCTTAGGTTGCCATCTATCTCTCAGGCACCGGCGGATGTTTAAAGCTAATACTTTCTCTTCTGGGGAACTTTTATATTTGTTTGGGATGCCCTACCCTCCAAACCTCCCTTTTGAGGCTTCTTTGCCTTCTTGCGGACCTTCCTGTATGCTATCTAATAAACATCTATGAAAAGTCTCTTTCTCAACCATATATGATGAGCACAAAGTGCTGAGGCATCCTTTTCCCCCTACTTGGAGTATAGCAGGACAATCTCAACAGAGGAGCTACATTTCCACTCCCATTGTAGCTAGCCGCTCCCTTGCCCTCCACATTTCTGTGACTCCCTAAGGGCAGGGCCATTGCCCAGTCTCTGAATCATCCTGTTAGAAATCCTCTCTTCACTGTAGATGAAGTGGGAATCCTAATTCTGTTCGAAAAATCCTTTTCACTAATCTCCACACCCTCTGCTTTTTGTTATTTATATTCCCAATGAGAGTAAGAGATTTTGAGCATCAAGAAGCCCTTGTACAGACATTTCCTTTGAAAATGTTCATCTTGGTTTGGCATCTCACTCTAGAATTTCATAGCCCATTACATTCTAATATTTCAATTAAAATTTCACTTTAACATCTGGCCTCAATAGTGGGTTTTTTTTGTTTTGTTTTAATAACCCTTAGCTAGAATAAAAAAGTAATAATCCCTACTTAGACAAATATTTAAATGCTATACAGATGAAATATTTCCACCTTCAAATTAATAGAACCATTACAGATATTTGACACCTACTGTAAATCTATTTTTCCATAATCTTGATGATGTTACAGAATAAGTCATAAAAAGTTAATGAAATAAAAATAATTGGGTTCTTTTTGTAGTTGCTATTGCCATTGTTGGCCTGGCATCCCCATCACCCTCCTTTAAAAACAAACAAACAAACAAACAAACAAACAAACAAAACAATCCTATATCTTGACCAGAGAGCCCATCATGAGACCTAGACTGGATAACTCATAATTTGCTTTAATTTTGGCTACATGGATAGGTCCAGGGATGGCTATATGTGTTCAAGTAAGGCAGTCAGAGGTCTCCTCTAGGATTTTTCTGCTAGAGATGATGAGAATCTGTTTCCTTTCTGATCTTGATACTCCAATATAAAGACAACATCAGAATTTCCGGCAGCCATGTCCCTAACACCTAGAAAGCACTGATTAGAGGCAGAGAGTTTCTGACATTTGGGGCTGTCTTAGTTCCTGTTACCTTCCTTTAGTGGTCCACCCTGGCATCTTTCCTATAAATCTCCTTTTTAATTTAAGCTGATTTGAGAGCTGCTTCTACCACTTTTAGCCAAACATGGGTAAGATTTTGATGGTTCATTTCTTAAAGTGAATATCATGTGTGGGACCTTAAAATTTTTAAACC
Source organism: Canis aureus (assembly GCF_053574225.1). Taxonomy (NCBI): domain Eukaryota; kingdom Metazoa; phylum Chordata; class Mammalia; order Carnivora; family Canidae; genus Canis; species Canis aureus. Next base: position 65,666,576 of record NC_135611.1, on the reverse strand, counting down.
CAAATTAAGAGAAGTAAGTGCATTGTAGGGGCAACTATAATACCATTGATATTAAAGTAACTCCAATGGCTGTAAAGCCATAAACAAAGACTAAAAGAAGATAATTTAACATTCAAGGGAATGAGTTGACAGTAGCAATAGAAAATGACAAGCATATCTTTTCAATTTCGGGATCTTGTGATGCCTAAGTGGTTTATACTCCTCTTTTTTTTAGGTCCTTTGTGGAGACTAAAGCTAGGTATAGCAAGTTCGAACAGACTAATTAATGGTTAATAAGAGCATTGCTTTCAATTACAAAATATATATAATAGGAAGATAAATATATAAATTTCCCTATCCAACAAAAACAAAAGAGAACATATAGAACATTAATTGCCTAAATCCAAACATTTCTAAATGCATGTATTCGCTTTCCCCTGTTTATTACTCTCCTTATTAAAAAAAAAAAAAAAAAAAGACTTGAAGTAACAAGAGACCACTTGGATTCCAAAATTCTAATGACTTGAACACCCCATTCCAAGTGTTTCCAAAATATTTAAGATACCTTGTGTTTATAGAATCTTCTTATGAATGATTTTTATTATTATTTGCTTCTGGCTTCACATACTTTTCATAGAAATTCATTTAATTCCCTCAGAATTTGGAAACACAATATAAGTAATATTGTTTCATTCTACTATTCAACACATTTTAGGTTATGGGCCTGGAAACAGGTTCATGTAGACTGAAGAAAGAGTGTATCAAATCAGTAACTTATCTGCAATCCAGGATTTCAAATTAAATTTTCTAAGTACTTTGAATTAATTAGTTACTCATCACATATTACTTGGGTATCTTAACTATCCCAGGTGATTGTCAAACCCAAGTGTACAATAAAAAGACATTTTCCATATCTTACAAAAGAGGTGCTCAGCCAAACTCATGGCATACATTAAAGTGTGATTGTGTCTCTAATGGAAGTGTGCATGTGTATCTACATAAGTAATAGGATTATAGAAGGAGGAAGACTTAAATTTAGAGTTGAGAAATTGAAGAGAATTTCATAGGGCAGGTACCATTTGACTTGAGAATTGAATTCAATTTTCAGTTTAGGCCTGAAAAATATATACTGGTGTAGAAGTGGCTTTGGTCACCATCCCCCTTTTCAGGGGTCAATATATGAATATTTACACAGTGGGACATAGATACTGGATCCACATTGGACAGGGAGAGTTGAATGCAGAAGGTATGAAACACAGACTGGGCATAAGGCAATTGCCTTTGGAACCAGCTAAAGTCTATCTGGACTTTACAAAACACATGGGGCTTCTTAGTGGGAACCTGAAGGCATTGCTTATTTTTTTAATTATATTTTTATGTTAATTGTAAATGGGTATTCTTAAAGTGCCAATCTTTCTAAATCTCCTTCTTAAAAAGAAGACAATAGTTTACCAGAATCTTATCATCATAGTTTTGTTGTTAAATGGAAACAAGTCCACAAATCAATATAATAATTTATCTTTTTGGTTTATATTTTCTCTTTGTAGAGTAGAACATTCAGAACAGAAGAAACTTCGAACTCTATTGTCAAAAAAAAAAATATCTATTACCTTTCACGTGTTTCTCATAATCCTTTTAACTATCCAGATGATTGTCAAAGCTATTTATACTTAATCAGGGTTTTTCCTTCCTCCCAGCTTGAGTTCTCCTGCTATTGGACCCTAAAGTGAAATGTAAATTTATGGCATCAAAATCCAATCTAGGGCAACCGACTTTTACTGTGGTGGGTCGTGACTTTATGGTGTCACTGTAGCAAATGAGAAAAATTGCAGCAAAAGGGAATATTTGTCCAAATTATTCAAACAGTAGTAAAAATGATCCTCACAGCAATAGAAAAATAAAAGCTAACATAGCTCCTCCTTTATTACACTCCTCGGCTTCTACATTTATAGAAGTATAAAGAAACCTCTTTTAAAAATTAGTACCATGACTTTTTTAAAGACCATGTTCTTAAATGCACACAAATATACACAGCTAGTATGAAAATCACCATGCAATGTCCCCGTTTGATCAGATTAAATATTAAAGTTTGTGAGGAACAGTGAGAGGCCAGAGAGGAGGTGAGTTGATCACATCTTCCAGGGCTTTGAAGCACATTTTTGGCATCTAAAACAAAGACAAACATATTATCCATTGCTGCAGTACTTTGGCACAAATGTGCTTTATGCACAAGGGTCATGTATTTGTATTTTTCTCTATTGTAATGGATTAAGGTTGAATCCCGTAGCGCTATAATATTTGTATTTACAAATAGAAACCATATTTATGCTGAATGCATTTGTAACTAAGTGTACAATTCACAGCTTTATCGCTTGTTTTATGAGTCCATTTGGCTTGGCACAGAAAAAAAATAATCAAGTCTGTAGATTTCAGGGCCTGGTCTTTATTTATGCAGAAACTGCTTATTTATTAACATTAACCATCTCCCATTTGGTCTCAAAGAGACGTATGGTTACATGGAAACAGAATAGCTTTCAGTAGATGATTGCACAACTACAGATGCTTTTTTCCGACACTGTCACAGCTGAGGAGGTCCAACCAAATGAAAAACAGCTCTGATGAAGTGAGAAACAGAGAAGCGGTACCATGCAAACGTTATGACATAATAAAATGCAGGCCAGCACACGTTTTTTTTTTTTTTACTCTCTTTATTAAATTTATGTGAATCAAGAGGAATGGGTGAAAAGCATATTTACTGATGATAAAAATGATTCTCTGGATAATTTCAGTCATCTCATTTAAAACTTCTTCTTAAAAAAAAAAAAAAAAAACTTCTTCTTTATAAGTTTCTAGTTTTCCCCATTTCCTTTTAGCTCTCTGTCATCTACTCTAAAGTTAGACTTTTTGGATTTAATAAAGAAATAGAATTTGCAGGTGGTATGTGCCTGAACAGACAGCCTAATATCAAGTGATATTACAAAACACTTAAATGAAAATTAGTAGGCTGTCCTCACTAATCCTATTCTGTAAAATATTTTCAGATGATTCATCTTAACTTGTTTCGACAGCCATGTTGGTGTGTGTCTTTCTTGCCCCACTGGGAACAATGCCAGGCAGATAATGCATGAAGTCACGGGACGTGTTATGACGCTATCCCTGAAAGATTTCCAGCCTAAGTTATACTCAACAGCATTATCCTACAGGGAGCCTAGAACCCCAGTGGATTCTTAAAGTACATGCAGATGTATTTTCTGAATAAGCAGTGCTAGAAATATTGCTTACTCTTCTGGAATGTGCTAATATAGAAACAGATACAAATATTAGAATAAGGAATTGTAAAACATACATAGATGGATTAATCATATTCATTTCTTGCTACCTAAAGTGCTTTTCCCCCATTACTTTGTACATATGCATATATGTATCTGGGTTTGTGTGTCTATGTGTGCGCACGTGTACATATACACAATATATGTATGTCTATATAAAGTTTTGCTGCATGTTGAGTTGTTTTACTTAAAGTAATAATCTCGAAGCATATTTCCTCATATTTAATTAGTGTACCTATCCTGGAATGGAAAATGATTTTTGTTCTTTTCATTTTTGCTATCATTTATTGAACAATTATTTGCCAGGAATCTACGTTAAATGTCTAACACATATCATCTCATTTAATCCTTACAATGACCTTAAAAAATAAGTATTTTTCTGTCTGTTTTACCAAGGAGGAAATTATGCCTCTGAGGAATCAGGGCTTATGTGAGACAATTAGTTAATAAATGGGGAAACCAAAATTCAAATTTGGGCTCAACTCCAGAGCCACTGCTCTTAACCAGTATTTCTTTCAAGTCAGCAAACCAATAACTAACTCAATATATTAGTACAAAAGGGATATAAAAGTGATTCCAATTAAATATGCTTAATTGAAAGATCATAATAAATGAATAAAATATATTCATTCTAACTAAAAGCAGTAGGAGGGAATTTATTGCTCTGCTGTCTCTAGCCTTAAATGTCTCCTTGCTCCCTCACACCAACATCCAAAACTATTTGAGAAAAAAAAAACAAAAAACAAAACAAAACAAAACTATTTGAGAGGAATATAAATCTAACATTGGGTCTGAAATATTTTGACACTTTACATTTCTACACCATTTCTTAAAATACTGTTAATTATTTAAATTCTATCACATTGTCATTTGCTCAAGGTAAAGTCACACAAGAACGTTTTGCATACTGTTCTGTTCCTTCAAGAGATTTCATCACCCTTTTAGTTTCTGTACAGTGAGTTCTATTCTCCTGGCATATATCTCCCCTTCTGCCTTTTTTACTCTCTTCAGAGGTGCTTCCAAAGATAGAAATAATAGGAATAATAGAAATAATAGGAAAGAGCCTATCATCATAAATTTCAGAGACAGCAGGATAATATATTAACAAAGTGTGTTATTTTATTTGGATTTACTGGCCATCTAAATTGTTATTTCCAGCATACATAACCATTTCTAGTTCTTTTACACAAGGAGTACAAGCTGGCATTTATTTTAATGTAATGAATAAATCCAGAGTCAGCCCTACATATAGGCAAGTAATATTTGAGGCCCCATCTACTGGATTTGTGAAAGTTCCTATCATACCGTTTCATGAGATAACAAAAGTAGGGATGGTATCCACCCAGGGTACATAAACAGTTCAGTAAAACATGCTTAGATGCCAACGCAATTGTTTTTGATAGAAGATAGAGCCAATCTCTTTTTCAAAATGTGGGAAATCAGTACTGAATTTTTCAGTCTTTTTCCTCCTTCTACTCCAAGTGAACTGTATAACCCTCTTCTCAGGGACAGAGAGAAATAGTGCAAAGAAGGAGTGTGGTGCAAAGAAAGATAGGAAGCTTAATTTTATAGCAGGTATTTTCTAGCCTAACTGGAGAGTAAAAATCTTTTTATGCTGTAATTCTGCATGTATGTTTTCTATAGTAATCTAGCAACACCAGCAGCATTAGTCACAAAAATACAACTGAATGTAACTGATATTGAGCTGAAGCAAGAGCAAAACAAAGGATTATGAATTCTTTACAGTCACTATAAAATCATGATAAATAGTGTAATCATTCTGACACAGCCTATTCTGAGATACATTGTTGACAACTAAAAGAGAAAAAGCACATGACTTGGAGTCAGAACAATAAATGAAGAACAGGATCTAGACAAGAGCAGGACAGAGTATTCCCATAACACATCTCAGCAAGAGTCTCATCCTTTCATAGTAGTGACAAATAACAAGTTAATACAAATTTGTACTAACAAAATTACAAATGCATGTACCCTTTGAACTGGTTACTAATTATGGGATTTGACATCCATACATGAGTTATCCACTGCAGTGTTACTACAACAGCAAAAAATTGGAAACAACCCAGATTTTAATCAAAGGGCACTAGTTTTCTAAATGATGCTATATCCTTGCAATAGAATACTATGTAGCTGTAACAGATAATAAGGTATCTCTCCACACATTGTCTTAGTCCACCCGGGCTGCTGTACCAAATTGCCATAGACTAAGCAGCTTAAATAACATAATTTATTTCTCACAGTTCTGGAGGCTGGGAAGGCCAAGACCAAGGTACCAGCAGGGATCCAGTTCTTGGCAAAGGTCCTCTTTGCCAATTCTGGCTTGTAGATAGTCACTTTTTAGCCAAATTCTTACATGATGGAAAGACAGAGAGCTCTGGTCTCATCCTCTTCTTGTAAGGACACAACCCATTATGGAGGCTCCACCCTCATGACCTCATCTAAACATAATTACAACCCAAAAGTCCCACCTTCAAATATCATCACATGGGATTTTAGGGGAAGTGGAGGGGAGACATAACATTCAGTCCATAACAGCACTAGACAAGAAAAGCTTTCTAATGTCCATTAAGTAAAAAAAAGCACTTTGCAAAACCATTTCATAGAATGCTATGTGTTTAAAAGATGGAGCAAATTAGAATATATATTGATATTTTCTGTAAGTTATATTTTAAAAATTCAGAAATCTTATTATATTGGAAATTGATAAAAGTGTTCATCTGTGGGCAAAGAATGGAAACTCGGAAGATGAATGGAAGTAACTAGCACTTTTTAATATCTGAATAATATGACTGTATTAAGTAAATGCTTTAATTAAAGATCAAAGGGAAAGCCAGTATTGAAATTGGGCCTATGCTTTTGTCAAAAAAATTCAACACTCACTAATGACAAAACTCTAATAAACTGGAACTAAAATTAAAATTCCTTCACCAGATAAAGAACATCTAAAAAACCTTATAGTTATTATACACTTCATGGTGAAAAACAGAATTCTCCTCCCCCACTCCAAGATCAAGAGCAAACCAAGGATATCTTCTCTCATCCCTTCTATTAAACATTATACTGAAAGTCCTATCAAGGAAATCAGGCCAGAGAAAGAAATAAAAGATATACAGATGTAAATGGAAGAGGCAAACTATCTTCATTCACAAATAAGATTATTGAGTACATATAAATTTATAATGAATCAGCAAAGAAAACTAGGAGAACTAATAAATGAATTTTGGAAGGCTGTAGGATACAATTCATGAAAATATATAAGAATATACAAAATCAACTATATGAAGATATGCTATCAAAAAACAATTGGAAATTTAAAATCATAAAATACCATTTACAATAGTAGCATAACCATAAAATACCCAGGGATAAGGTTATCAAAAGATAGAAACTACCTGTACTTGAAAATGACAAAATACTGTTAAGAGAAATTAAAGAAGTGTGAAATAAATGGACCAGTATATCCCATTTATTGATAGGAAAGCTTACTATTGTTAAAACGTCAGTTCTGCCCAATTGGTCCATAGATTCCATGTTATTTCAACCAAAATATGGCAAGCTTTTTGTGAAAATTGACATACTGATTTTAAAATTCTCATGTAAGTATAAAGGAACAAGTAGAGCCAAAATAATTTTTAAAAGATGAACAAAGTTAGAAGATTTATACTACCTGATTTCTGTACTTCCTATAAAACTGCAATAATACAGTTAGTGTGGTATTAATGTAAGAGCAGACATGTAGATCAAAGAAACAAAAGAATCTAGAAATAAACCCACATATATATGGTCAACTGATTTTTTACAAAAATGCCAAGGCAACACAATGCAGAAAGGGTAATCTTTTCAACAAACAGTAGTGAACAATAGAAGAGCCATATTTTTTTTAAAAAAAAACAACTTAGTTCTTGACTCATTTAATATATGAAATTAATCTGCAATGTGTCACAAGCCTAACATAAGAGCTGAAAGTATAAAACATTTAGCAGAAAATAGAAGAAAATCTGCTGTAACAGGATAGGCAAAGATTTCTTAGATTGCACACAAAAAGCAGAACTGTATGACTAAAAAATTGAAAATCAGACTTCATCAAAATTCTAAGTGACATTGCTAAAGGTAAATAAAAATGCAAACCACAGAATAGGAAAAATTCATAATACGTACATCTGATGAAGGGCGTATAACCGCAACACATAAAGACGTCTTCTAACTCAATAACAAGAAAACATATGGAAGTAAAACTGGACAATATGCTTGAACAAAAATTTCACAAAATAAGAAAAATAGCCAAAGTGCATATAAAACAATGCTAAGCATCTTTATTGATCACTGATTGCCTGAAGGCATGGTTGGGGGTATTGAATACAAAGAGGTAAGAGAGAACTGGGGGGAGAACTGGATACGATTTGTGACTTCCACTGGTCACAATTGAGGTGGTGGTTAAACAGGTGTATAAGTATTTGTCAGAACCACCCAACTGTACACTTAAAATCAGTACATTTATGTGAATTGTATCACAAAATTTGATTTTAAGAAACAGCATTACGAAGCAAGGAGGCCCGATGTGAGCAGAGGGAGAAAAAGCAGCCAAGGAGATAAGAAAAACTCCAAGAGAATGTATTAGATACCTCTTGAACACTACTTAAAATACTCTTGGCCACACGTCCAACCATAGCCACACAGCAGTGACCAGACCTGTGTGGTCTATGACCAGCTTTGCACACTTGCAGCCTGACAGCTTGTCCTGTCACCTCAGCCTGTGCTCTGGTTCCATCAGCTCTTGGCTCCTCTGGCATGCTGAACCAGCTCAATACTACGTTTCTCAACCTGAAAATACAGGGAAGTTAATGTTCATGTAGCTCTCCTGACCAACAGGGTAGCAGAGACAGTGAACAAATGTAGTCAGTTTCCAAATGCCTTACGTAAACTCCCATAGATAGGACCTCATCTTGGCTTTTTCTCCTTCCTTGTTTCATTCTTCTAGTTCCTTACTGCTTCCTGGGATCATTTCACAATAAACCACTTTCATGCTAGCTTTATTTCAGGCTCTGCTTTCATGGGAACACAGAGTAGGGCATGGTAAGAAGGCAAATAATAATAAAATAATAGCGAAAAAGTATTATGTGTTTACTATGTGCTAGACACTACTTTAAGATTTCTGCCTATATTATGTTACTTAACATAATATACATTGTACTTAACAGCAACCCAATTTATGTAAGAGAAGACAGAGGCAGGAAAAAAGGTAAGTGGTAGGCAGCAAAGTGGTCAACAATGACAAAGAGTACTAAAAAAATTATGAAATTCAATGAAATTTACAAGTAGGCTATTTATTACTGATGACTTTCATACAAGTGACTTCAGCAAAGTAATGGGAGAAGCTAAATTTGAGGATACCTTTTTAAACCTTAACTGAACATCAATAGCTAATTGTGCAGAAATGTAAACAACACTTGGAGAAACAGTGAGGAATACTGTGCTGGATAAACTTAACAAAGCCTTTATACCCACTCAGATTCTAAATGTTTCTACATTTCTTCGACAGGGTGAATTTGATATCAACTTGAGGATATGAAGTCAAGGAATTTTTTCTGAGATTCTCAAATGTGTGGGTAACACACTGTAAAACAATAATGAACCACGTTGTTGATGTAAGAGAAGAAGTAGGATTGGATACAATAATGGTAAGAGGAAACCCAAATATATTCAAGGCCAACTCTGATGGCCTTTACCTATTTATCATGATGGAACTTTTATACCCCAGAGTGAATTCACCAAAATAATATATTTCATATTTTAGTTTTCTTTGTGCCAATACTGGATTGTATGCTATTATTTCTCCAGAAATGCTAAATAAAAAAGAAGACGAAAACCATGAACATGAAGTCCAACCAAGGACTATTGATTTGAAAGTCTAGCATTTGCCATACTTTTGCTATTCATAGGCCGTATTGTTGGTCATAAGTAAATTAAGACTTCAAATTTGGGGTAAATGAATGTGCATCATGTTTCTAATGAACTTTCAAGGTCATGAATGTTAATCACCTTTTCTCTGCTATGTTATTCAATACAGTGATAAGCCACCCAGTTCAATATGCAAGTTCTAAAAACCCAGCCTCAAAATCCTGGCCCCCTGTTTTGACTCTAATCAATGCAAAGTTCAGATTTGAAAGTTAGCCAGTATGTTCAAATATAAATCCCAATAAGTAAGGCAGTAGTTGATATTCTTAGTAGGCTCATGGCAATTGGTATCCATCTGCCGTCTCTGTTGGCATATCATCCCAGCTTAGTATTCTCAGTGCTGCATCAAGTGCTGTCATTTATCAGGTGTTCAGCACATTAAAGTGAAACTAAACTTGAAAAAATTGAAAGCAAAACTTCATAGGATGTCTGTGCACTCCAGCAATAAAAAGATGTGTTGCAGGAATAAATATGTGCTGGCAACACATCTCTTCTCATATTTCAAGGACAAAATTGGAACCATATTTCCAGGGGGTGCAAACATTGATTGCTCTGTGTTCTTATAAACAGAGAACTACAAACAGTACTGTAGTATTCTCTTGATCCTCCTTCACTTTTATGTGAAGTCCAAAAATGTATCAGTTAAAGGAGCTTCTGAATTCAGTTCTGAAAAGAGGGATTCATATGTTAAGAATAGAGGCAGAGCATCCTCCAGGTAAGAGTAAAAACAAACAAAACCACAGTTGTAAAAAACAAAAACAAAACAAAACAAAACAAAAAAACCAAACAGTTGTGTTCAATTTGAAAGATTTAAAACTATTATTCACTAATGGTTATAAAATAAGTGAGCACAAATCAAGAATTATCTCAAAGCTTCATTTAATTGTAGGTTTTGTACTTTCATTTCTCTTCCTCCCTACACTAATGGTTAGCCATGGTCATTTATGTCCCATGCAAGCAAAACACTCAATCCCTCTCCACCTCATTCCATTCAGGAGATTTATCATCACTCACAAGGCATTGCATTATTTAGCTCCTACTATCCTTTGGAGCCTCATCTTTGCCTACTCTCTTTCTTTCTCTAATAAGCCCCAGTTACACTAAATTTCTTTCAGTTCCTCAAATCCACACACACCCCCCCCCCCATATACACGTCTTTCTGCCTAAGACATTAGCACATGTTACTCTCTCTGCCTGAAAAACCACTTCCCATCAGGGTTCACATGACTAATTTGCATGCATTCCTCAGATTTCAAAGTTAGTGTTTACTCCAGGAAGATGACTGCACACCCCCATCCCATCAACATTGTCCCAAGACTCTAATCAAGTTCTTTCATTGCATCCTTGCTTCTTCTTAGCACTTACAATTAGAGCCAAATATTTAATTTTGAATCTATTTATTTAGTGTTTGGGAGTAGCTTCCTTTTATTTATTTATTTTTTGGGGGGGAGTAGCTTTCTTAAACACTGATCTTGTCTGTCTTGTGGGTCATCAGGTCCTAAATACTAAAATTAGTGCTCTAAATACTTAAGTATATGAATAGTTATTTGGGAGGGAAAGAAGGCAGGCAGACAAGGAGGGAGGGAGGAATAAAGAAATCAGGAAGGGGGAAGGAGAGAAATAGAAAGAGATAAAAAAAGGAAGGGAGGAAGAGAGGGAGAAAGAAATGGAGGAAAGACTAAGTACCTAATGGCTAAGTCCTGTTGTGTAAAACCAGAGGGCAACTCTCCAGTGCTATGTATAGGGATCCAATGGCCAAGTAGAAAATTATGTTTGAAACCTGTCTCAAGAAAGTGTCAAGTTTCAAAAAAAAAAAAAAAGAAAAGAAAAGAAAAAGAAAAAGAAAAGAAAGAAAGTGTCAAGATTCAAGGGAAAAAAAAACAGAGAAGTGAACTCAAATAGCAGCAAGTGGAAGCATAGAGTGTGATGATGAATTTTATATGACAAATTGGCCAGGGAGATCTAGATTAAACATTATTTCTAGGTGTGTCTGTGAGAGTATTTCAGGATGAGATTGGCATTTAAATTGGTGGACTCAGTAAAGTAGATAGACCTTCCTAATGTGGATGGACATACCCAATCTGTTCAAGGGCCTGAATAGAAAAGGCATAGAAAAGAGGAACCTGCCCTTTTATTTCTCACTGCCTGCTTGCTTGAGTTTTGACATCTCATTTCATCTTGTCTGGCTTCAGACTGGGATATAAACCATTGGCTCCCCTGGTTCTCAAGCCTTTTAACTCAGACTAAATTACACCATTGACTTTCCTGGGTCTTTAGCTTGCAGACAGAAGACTCTGGCGCTTCTCAGGATCTGTGATCACATAAGGCAATTCTTCAGAGTAAGTGAATGAATGAACAAATTAATGAATGAATACACACACACACACACACACACACAGTCATCTTATTGGTTTTGTTTCCCTGGAGAACCTTGACTAATGCATATAGGTATAATCCAGAGATGAGGAGATCAGGGACCAGGGACTGCAAAGAAGTTTTCATATACTGTGTCGGATTTTGTTTGTGTGATAAGCCTGGTCCCCATAAAGGGACCTGCATAAAGTAACTTGAGACCATTTGTTTCTACCAGGATTTTGATTCTGGCCAATACTGACAATTTGCTCAACATATACTTCTGTCGGATTGTCAAATATTAGGAATATGAAGTTTAACTTCTAGTAAAGAAAATAAGTTTTTAAATTAAATCCTATAGACCCAGCCTTAGGTTCAATGAGATCTTATTCCCTTAATTAACTAGGTGTTAAAAAAAAAAAAAATTAACTAGGTGTTATACAGAGAATACTTGTGCTTGATTTTTTTTTAAAGTGAATTTAATTGAAATGTTATATTATTTCTGGCTACTTTGTATCGAATTAATACATATATTTAACATATATCCACCACTGTCTTCAAACCATTTCCTCCCAATCACCTAGTAGGATTTGAAAAATTCAAATATGAATATTCGAGATGGAAGAGTCAAAATAAACATTTTGACTTACTGGAAGTTAGTCACTATTATTACTAAAGAATATACTGAGAAAGCTCACAATCTTAGACCCCAAGCCAGGTTACATAAACAAACAGAAAGCCTTCTGAAGGCATTTGCTTTCCTTAATTTGTCTACTCTGGTTGCCAGAGAACTATCTGTGTTAAATCAGAAAGTCTACACAATCTCTCTGATCTATAAAACCTGAATATGTTTTGAAGTCATAGTTTTATGAAAACAAAGGATTTTCGAGGATGATTGCTCTCCATAGTTTCCAGTCTCCAAAGATACCTGCCATCAATTCTTTCCTTCCCTGTTTGTACATGCCACTAAGGGGAGACAGAGTTTATTTCCCCTTCATTTGAATGTGGGCTGGCTATTTACTCCTCTGACCAACAGAATGCAATAGGGGTGATATTCTGGGACTCCTGACCTAAGGCTTTAAGAAGACTGGCAGCTTCTGCTTCCTTACTCTTGAAATTCTTGCTCCTGAGAAACACTCATCCCCCACCCCATTGACCCGAACACATGTGATGTGAAACCAACGACAGAAGGAAAAGCCATATTGAGGAGAATGGAGGTCCTCAGGTCAATAGTCCTAGATGAGTCTCCTCCTGACAGTCAACCTCCACAGCCAACCATTGAGTGAGCGTCCCGTATGTCCTAGCTCAGCTGAACTCTAAAATAACTACAACATCACTTAGAGCAGAACTGAGCCCAGTCAATCTACACAACAATGGAAGATAATAAAACGTTATTTTGAACAAGTTCGGGGATCATTGGTTCCACAGTAGTAGATAACCAAAGGCACACAACCGTGACATTTGTTTTACTCCACATAACCATCACAGAAATATATGCTACTAACTTTGACTATTGTATGAAAAGTTCTGACTTGCACTTGTAGTTCCTCTTAGTAACTTATAAATATCTTCAAAGATTGTGTTTGGGTTTATTGTGGATTTTACCTCATATATTCTTCAGGTTTTGCATTTCCTCTTCAATGTGGGCCATGCTTTTTTTCATACTAAAATGTCCACCCTAGGCTTTTTTAGTTACTTGGTCATACTATTTATAGGGTGTTTTTTTAGTATTTTCATAAGCCAAAGCTCAAAATTTGCCTTAAGTTCCAAATATTTTTCCAGGTAATGCACAAAAAAAAAAAAAAAAAAAAAAAAAAAAAAGGCAGGGGATGGCTTCCTTTAATACGTTCTCAAATTGATGTACTTAGTGAACACACTGTACTCAGTAGAAGACAAGCAAAAAGCAACTACATTTTTTCTTCAAACTTCCTGTTAAACTCACTTTGACAGATAGTTCTTCCCCTGCCCTTGAGTGAAATCTTGGAGGAATGCCTATGGTTTTAATAACAACTCATAAATAATTTATGGACATTCCCCTTTTCAAAGTAATTTAAAGTCCAGTCCAGTGTGATATTAGAACTCCAATCTAGCTTAAAACTTCTCCTTTCCTGCAGCTTGGAACTGCACTGGGCTTGGCAGAGTCACAGAAGTAAGGGAAGAAGGGAGTGGAGGGCAGGGTCAAAGTATTGTCATAGCATCCTGGCTCCATCCCCCACCCTCCTCACATGACTGGGGCATTTGAAATCTGGTGTTGGTGCATGCTAGGTACAGAGGTCCACATCCTCTCTCTTAGGAGGGACAATTGTGGGTTCGTGCATGGTCTGCCTGCTGGAGAACTCTGGCTTTATTTCCCTGATATAGGAAATGTCTCCTCTGGAGATCACGACTGAGTCTTCTCTCAGTGCTTGGTTTACAGTAATTCATTCTTTTATTAGAATACCTTCTCCCTTTATGCCCTATCCAGTAGGGTCCCTAGAACGACTCCAAACCAGCTGTTTTGTGAGATCCACATTGGTTCTGGGAACATCCAATTTCCCTCGCCTTTGTTGTAAATGCACCTCACTCACAATATGGCCATCGCTTTGCTCTGCTGTCAGGCTGTTTGATCCAGCCCGTAAGCTTAATAGGCAAGAGTCACATATCAGTCATTACGTCCCTCTGACCACCTAATAGGGACATATGCTCTCCAATGATATTCCTGAAGTATCCCTTGGTTGGTTTGAACTGAAAAGAATATTCCCCATCATGTCCCCACCGCCAGGATAGGAGGAATACATAATAAACTACTAATATGCCCTCAAGAAATAAATTGATAACCACATCTTCATTCTCTAATGAACACTTGTACGCGGGCTAGGGTCAGATGATGAGTCGGTGGAAACTCACACCCTCCTCTAATGTTTGAAGGGCCAGCTCAGGATACAAATGGAGGCCCACCTAACATTCATATAAATATTTAGAAGTTCAAATCAAGCTAATAAACAGTTATATAAAATGCATCTTACCCTCCAACCTTGACAAATATACCTTTCTAAAAACAAAACTGAAAACCATGTGTGTAGCTCTGGTTTCCATGTGAATTAAAATGGATAGAAACAACTGAATTTAATTATTACTGGGTACTTCTGAGTATGCTATTTGCCAAGCTAGCAATATCTGGGTAAGTAATAAAATAAAGAAAATATTGCTTATGTATTTATGCCATAAAATGTACATTCAATTTAACAAAATCCTAATTATGCTGTTAGAATCAATTATTTTACACAATTGATGTCTTAATGAAAGTGATGTTAAATTAAGCAATTCTTCTTGAGCCAATGTAGTTCTTCATTATGATTTTATATAAATTGTAGTTTGTAGAAACTTTTTCCTCCTGAAGTAGTAGCAATAAAATTAATAAAATTATTTAAGAAATTCAAGGAATTGAAAATAAACCATAAATCTTACCTATTTTATTCAAACACTAAAATGGGATCAGAGATACCTGTAATCAAAAAAATGTGACAAAATATTTTAATTTCATTCAATAAATTACTGCTGCTTCACCAATCTTCCCATATCTTTTAAAGAAATAACTGGATGCACACAATAATGTAAACTCACTATCATACTTCACTCATGTCTATCATTATACATGGATTTAGGCATAATATAAATTATTTTATATTGCTGTTGTCATATTGCTAAATGTTCCTCAGTCACCAGGTACAATTATTACAAATAACTATTCAAATTTATGATTACTTTCAAAAACATAAACGGAGTTTATAAAGGAGGAAATAGACACTAAACATTAACATGACGCCATACTTCATTCTGTAAGACTCTTATGTTAGTGCTAAGACGAAAGATTTGACAAGCTAATTTGCCTTTTCTCTTACCCCCTAAGCCTTCTTGCTTCTCAACCCCTCCCTCTACTTAAAGGTTGAGTCCATCACCAATATTGGCAGTTGCATAACTGACAAATTTTCAAGATATTCAGAGGAGTTGCCTTTAGGTTCACAGAGGCAAGTCAAGAGATATGAAGAAGCATTTCCTTGGGGCTGAACAGTTTTAATCACAAGGGTGGACATTTAAGATTTTGGGGCTTTGGGGCTTTGGGGCTTACTGTGCCAGTGCTGAATGTTGGTCCCTTAAGTAAGAAAAACATCTAGTTGGCTTTTTAAAAATATTTACTTTTTGATTTATTTTTAAATGAAAATAAATACACTCCTTGTTAGCATAAACAACATTTTTTTAAGAAAAGTAACTTCATTTTCTTCTAAACAAAAAAATGTTACTGAGACAAATGGGGGTGTTTTATATTTTTGTAAATCTCATTTATGTCTGACTTAATGGAAGCCAAGTGAATATTTAAAGAAAACCCAGCCATATGCATATATGTAATGAGAAAACAAAGGGTTATTTTAATAACCTTTTCAGAAAATTCTGGAAATTCTTCTTTCATAGCACACCAAAACTCAACATATGGTAGTTTCTCAAAGGTTAGCCGGAACATCAATGACTTTTATGTACTCTGTGACATTACAGTCTATCAATCCCTCTGGTACTTTAAGTGAATCATTTATTCATATCCCATTTTGTTGCATTCTTATCAATTATTCAGAAAATACTGGTTCACTGAGTTTTACAGATCTTCTAAATGTTGATCTATTTTACTATATAATCTTTAAAAAATTATATTCAGTTTTAGAAATCATTTGGTTTATTTTGATAACATGTCCATCGAACACCTAAGTCTAAACAACCACCATTTGTATGTCAGCCATTCTTTCAAGTGCAGATGGTGTTCCATGAAAAAAAGTGGCCATTTCAGCTTACAACTGACACTCTCACATGACTGAAACTCTTATTGACAAACATACTTCTGTTTGCAGAAGATGTGTATTATGCAATATTAAAATTGAAAGAATATTAAAGGACATTTACTCAGTTAAGATTTAATTTAAAAATATTTTTTATTGCTCTTTCAAGGACATTCTCTTTTTTAAGAGATTTTATTCATTTATTTGAGAGAGAGAGAAAGAGAAAGAGAGAGAATGAGTGGGAGGGTGGGAGGCAGAGGTAGAGGGAGAAGCAGACTCCCCACTGAGCAGGGAGCCCAATGAGGGCTAGATCCCAGGACCCTCGGATCACGACCTGAGCCAAAGGCAGATGCATAACCGACTGAGCCACCCAGGGGCCCCTCAAGGACATTCTTAAATAAAACTGGTGCCTTCTTTTTTCTGCAAATGTGTAGTGGTGAAGAAATTGACAACTACTAATATGGTTTGGGGTCACAGCTTTGACTTGTGTTAACAGTTTTACTCACCAACTGCCCTTGCACCATCGGAACAAATGTCAACAGTTTTTTCAAAGAAAACCATATAGGTCAAAAGAAGATATTCAATCCTTTGAATATTTCAGCAGCATTTCTGTTGCTGCCAAGCATTCACATAAAGGACCTCTGATTATTCATTTGTGCTGATACTCAACAGCTGATGCTGGAATATAAGCAAAATGGCAAACCCAGCCATATCTGTAAGTATTTTCATTTTTAAGGAAAACGTACAGTTTTATAGAGAAAATATTGACTCGATCTTAATATTTTGTAGCTCAGTTTTTAATTTGATGAATTACTGTAGTTTTGGAAAGTGGCAGTTCCATGGTTTCTTTTACCAATTGTTTTTCATCCGGCAGGCATTCAGCAATGTCAACTGTAGAAGGCATACAGTGTGTGCTTCTCCAGGCAATGCAATATAACTTACCCTGCATGAGGATTCTGTGATAACTTTTTAGTTTTTAAGTTTCTAGTTTGAAAAACTGAAACAAATGAATTGTTTTAAAGAGTTCATCATTTCTACATTTAAAAAACAAATTACTTATTTAAAAAAATCAATGATTAATCTAAAAATGTCTTTGTAATATAACTGGCACCATGTTGCTATTCAAAATGTCCTATTGAATAAGAAACACTAAAGTAAATTATTAACATCTCCAACGCATTAAAAAAAACAGCTTTCACAATCTATGTGCTTTTTATTTATGGTTTCACACATTTTTTTTTCTTTTTATTAGCTTCCTCCTTTCCCCGAATCAAACTCTATGATATGTCATTTCTTCTTTTTTTTGGTAGCATCAGACGTAGGTGGAAGTAGTTGTGAACTGAGAAAGCAAGGCCTCTAATCTCTCTTTTAAAAGTCAAAGTTTAAGGGCATCTAGGTGGCTTAGTCAGTTGAGTGTCCAGCTTTTGGTTTCAGTTCAGGTCATGATCTCATGGTTGTGAGGTTGGACTCCCATCAGGCTTCACTTAGCATGAAGTCTGCTTGGGATTCTCTCTCTCTCCCTCTTTGCCCCTCATGCTTGTGTGTGTTTGCTCTCTTGCTCTCTCAAATATGAATGAATGAATAAGTAAATAAAATCTTTAAAAAAAATAAAGAGCCAAACTTTATCTTTCCAATATAGCGACTCAAAGATGCTACAAATGGGGAGCTGGAGTCCTGGTGCCACATCTGGCCACAGGCACATCACCAGGAACAGAGGAAAGGTCCTCATTTGTCAATATTTTTTTTCACTGGGGATAAGTGGAATACACTAGAGTGTGGAACTTTGGGTCTAAGGCGAGGACACTCCTAGCAGGCCACCATAGATTGTCTAAAACGTTTTAAAAAATATTTATTTATATATTTCAGAGAGAGAGCACAAATGGAGGGGCAGAGGGAAAGGGAGAGAGTCTCAAACAGACTCCTTGCTGAGTGCAGAGTCCAGCCAGGGTTTAATCCCATAACTATGGGATCACGACCTGAGCCGAAACCAGGAGTCAGACACTATACCACCCAGGTACCCCCAGATAGTCTAAAACACTCTATATAACCCTTTCTGACAATCTGCTTGGCCAAGAATGCTGTCAGGGTTGATGGTGAACTGGGTTCATTATCATATAAACTTGAACCAAATTTATTTTTCTGAAGGAATTCAATTTATCAATCTCCCAATATATGGAGCTCTTATGGTCTTTTTATGCAATCAAGTCTTCAAGACGCCTATTAAAAACTGTCATTTTACTTAAAAAAAAAAGATAACAAAAAACAAAAATTCTTAAAACTCTGGGATGGGAATGCCTTAATTAGAAACCAAATATTTTTCCATTACAGTGAATTTCTATCTAGACCAATATCTCATTTGAACTTTATAATAACATCTATGTTCTGACTTAAGGAGGTTCCTATTCAGGTCTTTCCCAGGTTACAAGTCAATGCCAAATCAGGGTATGTATGGATGAACCATTCAACTCCCAAGTTCACAGATTCTTGGCCTTTGCAACATCAGTGAATCACCCTCTACTCCCCGCCAATAAACATCATTTCAACCATCCATACCCATAGCTACTCCTTGGACCCTGTGACCATTCAGAACTGCTCCATTCCTTAATTTTAAATTCCCATGTTTGTCTTTATTTTGTCTAGAGTTTAATTAGTGAGTGTAAGGTCTATGTCTATCTTCCTTACTATTATATCCTACACAATTTATCTTTCAGAGCCTTATTTCTTGATAATGTATTCTATATTCTATACTTATTTGTTTATCATTTCTCATTCTGCTTATACTATAAAATCCACGAGGGACTGAACTTTATTGTAATCACTGTTGTGTCCCCAGCACCTAGTATAAAACCCAACTCATCATATATGCTCAGTAAATATTGAATGAATAAATAAATGAGCACTATGTCAACACAGCACCCTGAACATGACACGTGGTTAACAAATATGCATTGCATAAGTGAATAATTAATAATAATAGCCAATACCTATTGAGTGTTTAAACTGTGCTGGGTAATTCTAATTGCTGTAAATAGATCAATCTCATTTTTCTTTTCAAAAGGCCCTGTGGACTATGTAGCATTATAATGCCATTTTACAGATGAATGGATTTAAACATGCAAATATACAAATAAGCCAAACTGTGTGTTAAATACTGTGTAATTTCATCTAAGCTATAAAGAAAAAATGGGAGAAGACCTGAAAATTCCCACAGTTTTCCACAACGTAGATTAAGGACTACATTGGACTATGTCTATGGAGGACAACGGGACTATGTGGGTATAGTGGACTATGTCTACCGAGGACAATGGGATATGGGTACCTTAATTCCATTCACAGCAAAATACTTCTGTGCCCCTATCTTTTAAAAATAATCTCATTGTAGTGTATCCAAGTTTTGTATGAGAAGCAGTTAAGACAAATGCAGTCTGTTGCCATGGCCAGATATCTTTAGCATGGTTGGATGCCACTCACAAAGCAGAAAGGAAAAAGATTTGCAATTCTGAGATGTCTATTCCCAAGTATTCTCTCCTCTAACCCATTCTCTTTCTCCAAAGCAGAAGTGCATATAATGCTTCAGGCCACCAGAACTAGTGAATTAGAACTAATGTCAACTAGTGAAACTTCTAAGCAGTGAACTATTTCTAAGATGATCAAGCCCTCTCCATCTAGTTCTGATAAGATTACATTTAACACTTTCTTTTTAAAGCATCTCATACTTCTTGAGAACAGAATCTTTGCCATCTACAGTAGTGCAGTTTTGATTCATATCGAGGATTTTTCCTAGGGCTTTCACTTTAGTATTTTGGTTGGGGATAGTTTACGCTAACGATAAAAGAGATGAAAAGTTCTGTTTGGCTTTTGTCTTCACTCCCACTGGAAAAGTAATCACTGACACTCAATAGCTTAGAGTAAAGTTAACCTTACTACTGAATTAAAGTTTATGATCTGTAAATTTTAATTAGGTGAGTTTTTCAATTGCTCCTATAACAAGCTAAGTTGTCAAATAAAAATTAACTGAATTGTGGAGAAAAGAATTGATGTCTAAGGTCTAATTAAAAAAAAAACAACAAAGTAAAACATGCTGTAGCTGGAATGATTAGGACTTCAGTGATCAACAGCACAAAAGTGGTAATGTATTTTGAAATTTTTATAGTTTAACTCATAAGAGTCATATAGACTTCAGTTTGTACAGGAAGAAGTTCAGGGAGAATAAAATGTCACTGCAGCGTGTAGTCAAATTTTATCTCTCTAAGACCACCCACCAAGAAGGAAATAAATCAGTTATAAGCCATACAAAAGTCAAAAACAAAATTTATTTAGGCATTTTGGAGATAAAACACACAGAAATGTCTCATTAACTTTTTAACTTCATAGAAAACATAAAGTTCTATTCAATAAGAAATAAAGTATATGCATCAACCCCATGCTATTGATTGGTGGGTGACAAGGACAAATTTATTTTTTTAATAATAAATTTATTTTTTATTGGTGTTCAATTTGCCAACATACAGAATAACACCCAGTGCTCATCCCGTCAAGTGCCCCCCTCAGTGCCCGTCATCCAGTCACCCCCACTGCCCACCCACCTCCCCTTCCACCACCCCTAGTTCACTTCCCAGAGTTAGGAGTCTTTATATTCTGTCTCCCTTTCTGATATTTGACAAGGACAAATTTAAAGAGATGCATTACCTTATTTGACGAAGGCTCCTCCTTCCCTCACCATCTACTATCCTATTCTCCTATTTTGCTATTTGTTAGTAGATGCATTCGTTGACAGGTGTCTGCATAATTCATGGCTCCTTCTCTTCTAATTGCAAAAACAACAAAATCTAAAACAAAACCTTCCTTTGACAGTATGGCTCCCACTAGACAACATTCTAGCTCTGTCGTTTCCTTTTCAATCAAGCTTCTTGAAAATAAAACTCTCATTCTATCCTCAAAACACCATTATCCACCTCTATCCCTACAATCTCTCCCCAACTACTCTCCAAATACCACTCATGACTTCTGTCTGTAAACCCAAAGAACAAGTTTTAGTTCCCATCTCTTTGATTTCTTTTGCAACATTTGCTGTCATCTCCTACTCACCTCCCTAGGGGTTTCTGATAGACTGGTTTTCCATTCATATTTCTATCCCCTTCTCCTCCATCTCTTCCACTGACTCCTTTTCTTCCTCTATATACTGAAAAAGTCTGCAATTAAGGATTCCATCCTTTGGACTTTGAACCCTCTCTTATTGTCAAATCTTTACACCATAGGTCCCAGAAATCTATATCCAGCAGCCTGGTGAACATGACTCATGATTTTTCCATAGACTTTTAAACTTAGCATGTGTCAGAAGGAACTTATTGACACCCCCACAAATCTTTCCTCCTCCTACAACTCTACCTAAGTGAATGATCCTGCAGTGCACTCAGGTACCAGAGTCAGAAGTCTGGGAGGAGCCTGCTCCCTTATTGTGTATCTTCCATTGTCATGCCAGTTCAGCATGGCTTTTTTTTTTTTCTATATCTCATAAATATTCTTCAATATATTCCCTCATCTCAATACCTTCTACCTTAGTTTTGACTTCTATAACTTCCCTCTGGATTGTATCAATAGACTCTATATATGTCTTCCTGTCACCAGCTGTCTTTCTCCTGTCTATCATCTCTCTTCTTCCACATTGCTGTTTCTCACAAAGTAGATTTAAGCATTTCTTCCCCCATTTGAATTTCAGTAACATTTAAATATTTTTTCTTTAAGACCCAAAGATTTTACCAGTCTTGTAGACCGAGGTAAACAATTGGACTGTATTTTATGTGCAATGAGAGTCATTGAAAAGTTTCATGTAGGAAGGTGTAATAATTTGATTGACATCTTGATAAAATTACTCAAGCTGCAGGAGTGAATTGTAAGGTGGAAAGATAAGTGGGGATATCATTTAAGGAGGATAGCAGTCCAGGTGATGGTGGCATGCACTGATGTAACTGTAGACGTGGAGGGGTGAAAAATTCAAGGAATTATATAGGGAAAAAGGCACAGTCTTGCTTTGGGGTTTGATATACAGAATAAGAAAATTAGAAGACTCAGGAATGAATGGCTCCAAGTTTTATGCTAAAGCAAGTAGTCAGATAATTGTGCTGATTACTAAATCTGAGAAAAAAGACTGTAATGGGAAGTTTTGGTGGATGAGAATGTGGGGATTTGAGGAGGGAAGGTGATCTGTTTTAAGACATGTTAAAACTTGAAATTCCTATTAGACAAATCTATGGACTTCCACCCCATCCATATGGTGAAGGCTTAACTCCCTACATGACTATAGTAGAGATAGGGCCTTTAAGATGATAGGATTAAATGAAGTCATAAAAGTGGAGTGGCCTATAAAACTGGTGTCCTTTTACATTTTCTCTCTCTCCCTCCCTCCCTTATTCTCTCCTCCTCTCTCTCCCTTATTTTCTCCCTCATTCTGACAGCAAGGCCTCCTAAGGACAGCAAGCCAGAAAAAAAGTTCTCACCCGAAACTGAATCTTGACTTTGGACTTTCCAGCTTCCAGAACTGTAAGAAAATACATTTCTGTTGTTTACGCTACCTAGCCCATGGTATCTTGTTATAGCAGCCTGAGCTGACTCAAGAGACATCTTGGTGAGATAACAGTTTGATATATTTTCTGATGTTTACTTTCTCCCTTCCCAAGCTCTATTCAAACAGCCATGTTATTCTGTACTCAATTGAATTAAGGTAAGGATCTGGCTGTAGAATCCAGAGAAAAGAGGGAGACTTCCTGGCTTTGGATCCTTTTAAAACATGACAGGATTAAATGGATGAAATGATTGAGAGAGACTTAAGGCTGATCAGACCTTTGCTCTACCATGCCCTCACCCACCCCTGCAATCCTATTCCCTTTCCCATTAGCCAGAAAAGAAGAGATTCCCTGAGATGAAAAGGAACAATGAGATGGCAGTGATGGGAGTAGAGAGGTTGGTGGTACGGGTCAAGAGGGCTAGACCAAATGGGCCATGTGGACAGGAAAGGGCCATACTGAGGAGCATTGCTAAAACACCTAGGAACCATGTGGAAGTCATCATCTGATGAGTACCCTGGCCTATTTTTTATATAATCACTGTCCATCCCCTGTGCCCAGAGGTTATGCAAGCTGTTCTTTTCATCAATGTCTAATAAAGGCATCTCTTCAATAGCTTCTGGCATTTCTCCCAGCCACTGCTCAGCAGGAGTGACACCTGTTGGCGCTTCAGATTTTGCTTGACTCTTCTCTGACTTACCTCATATGGACAAGTACACAAATCATTTTTCAATATCCCAGCAACTCATAATATTGAGAAAGCCCTGGATAGTTAGTGGGGAGATGGTGGTCTGGAAGGGAGACTTCCCACACCTGTAGCGAGTGGAATAGAATGCCAAATGAGGCCACCTCATGATACTTCCCAAACTGAGTCAGTGATGAAATATTTTCAAGTGGGTAGTTGGATATGATTCTGAAGCTCAAAGGAGTCACAACACAACAGAGAAATATAAAACCATGGAAATGGATGAGATCACATAATGAGAAAGTTCAGCCAAATAAAAAGGGAGAGCCAAGTCCTGAAAAATAATAATCATTAGAAAGAGCACCAAAGAAGAATGAAAGAAGGAATGGCCCATGTGATAGGAAAATAATCAGGAGAACAGATAGAGAAGCCAAGGCCAGAGAGGGCTCGATAAGGACCTACATGTCATATTATAGGTTGCTGACAGGTCTAGTAAAATGAGGACAGAAAAAGACTTTATTGGTTTTAATGGCATAAAGATCAGCATCAATGAAGATATGAAAACAGAGCCAGATTGGAGGAGATTGAAAAGTAAAGAAGAGTGAGGAGGGACAGGCAGAGTGTGTAGAGAGTTGTTTCAATAAATTTGGATGTGAGATGGGGCAAAGAAATGGGTTAGAAGTTAGAGTGCTTAAAAAACAAGTTTCCCTTCTTTTCTCCACCATCTTTTGATTTTTTTCAACATGGGAGATATTGGAAGATGTTCAACTGGTGGAAATGCCCCAGCAGAGATAGAGAGATTAACTGAGTAGAAGAGAGAAACACTAGTAGAGATATAAGGCAAAAGAGGGAGACACTGACCTTTGATTAAAGGAGGGACACTTCTTCCAATGTAGCAGGAAGAAGGAGGGCAAGGAGTACAGAGGCAGGTAGCCTGTCAGTTTGGTTGGTGGGAAGGTGAGGAAGTTACTAACAGATCTTCTGTTTATTAAAAAAAAAAAAGAATAAGATTAGCAACTAAGAGTGTATATTTAAAAGGTTTCCAAAGAAGGAGGTCTAAGGGAAGAAGATAAATTGGTAAGAATGGTCTTAAAGAATTCCAAACTGAGCCTTAAAAAAAAAAAAAAAAAAGGCATAACAGAATTACTGAGTGTTGTTGAGACCTTATTTGGAGTACATAGTCACAAATTTTAAAGGGATCCATTAGCCTAGTTGTGTGATCCACTACCTTCAATAGTGGTTTGGGTCCAGAAGAGATAAGAAAGGTGGACTTTTTTTTTCAGTTGTACAGTGGAGGAAGAAAGACAAAGAATCTGAGGGTATTTGACTATTCCTCTTCCAGGAGATAACACTGCTTCCTGTGCATACTATGATCATATTTATTATCACTCGGAACTGTGATTGTTGGTTATGTGCATGCTTTGTAATTAGACCAGGAGAACATTTTGAATAATCTATATCTCACCTCTATAGTTTCAAAAGTCAGTCAGCACTAAAATGTTTGCTGAAGGAGTTCATAGAAAAACCTTGGGATGGGAAATATCAGAAAGGGAGACAGAACATGAAAGACTCCTAACTCTGGGAAACGAAGTAGGGGTGGTGGAAGGGGAGGTGGGCAGGGTGTGGGGGTGACTGGGTGATGGGCACTGAGGTGGGCACTGATGGGATGAGCACTGGGTGTTATTCTATATGTTGGCAAATTGAACACAAATAAAAAATAAATTTATTTTAAAAAATAGAAGCCATTTAAGTTTATGCAAATGAAAAAAAGGAAAAGAAAAACCTTGGGAGATAGAAAAGCCATTATATTCTTCTAAATTTCAGGAAATACAGAGTGGACTTCAGCACATGGCTTCCCATGGATTTGGGAACCCCAAATCCTGAACCTGGAATGATCAAACCCTACATGAAGAAATGTCATCAGAGTAGAGAATGCTGAGAAAGTGTGAGGCCCGAGAAGAGCAGTGAGCCCTGAAGACTAGTACCTTCTTCAACAGGGGCGGAGATAATGTAGCATTGAGAAAACAATCCTCTGATGCTTCATGGCTGCATGATCTATTCCAGCATGCTAGGGTTTCAGGGCGAAGGAGAGTTTTACAACCATCAAAAGAAGCTCCTTGCTGTAACACAAGTTAAAATATGCTGAGCACAGGGTTTTCATTACAAGGGGTCTTAATAACTCACTTGGCTTGACTGACCACAGGTAAAAGTAGCTTCAGGGAGTGTTATAGGAAATTGGCCATTGGAGCGGGGGTGGGGAGAGTGAATGACTACACGATAAAAGAAGGTCACTCCAGTAGATATTTGTTTAATACCTACTGTGTTCCAGGCGCTGTATTCAATTATAAAACTTCAAAGTACACAGCTTATGTCAAGACAGCCTGCTCTACTTCATCAGGGGCAATGTGTTGTGTTTATTGGGTGCACCTCTGTGTATATAATAAATTATATTTACTTATATTCTATGTCAACTTTTCCCAGAAAATGTTCCTTAGAATACTAGAGTCCCATGAGATATTAATAAATGTTCTAGGGAGAGGAAAGTTTCCCAACACAAATAAGTTTTGGAAGTATTAGGTTAAACAATGGGTTTCTTTACGGGAGAAAATCTAGAAGACTTTAAAGAACTAATAAGTGTTAATGTTTTCTAGGAAAGGGGGAGTAACATAATAATTCGGCATTGCCAGACTTACTTGATTATGGTCTTTTTTCATGAAACAACTTTTAATGTCTCGGAGGATTTGTGTTTCATTTGCCTGTGGAATTCTAAATTGTCTAATGTATGTTTTATATTAAATATATAGAGAGTGTATCATATATTCACATGTGTTAATTATCTTCTTTCCCTATTCTAGGCCCAACTTTGAACAAGTTGTGCAGATATTTTATTCATCAACATGAACTATCAATTAATTTTAAAAAGATGTTTTCATCCTAATTAAATTTAGATACTCTAATCAGCAGTCAAGAGTTATAATTATACATATTCTTAAGAAGTTCATAAAAAGGGCAATGGACTAAGAAGATACGAAACATTTTATCTCAAACTAGAGCACCAAGGAAACCTTCAAGTCCCAGGAAAGATAAATTTCGAAATATCAATTAATCCAAGTATTTTACAATATGCAAGAATGTTAAGATTATTTCAAAGCCTTGGACATTCAGTAAAATAATACTAGATGCCTTACTCAGAGACTTTTATCCAAAAATGTCATAGTATTCTAAAAATATATAAGTCCCTTTTACAAATAACTATCAAAATTCATTATGCCCACAGAAACTCAGTTTGACCAACTGGACCTGTCCACATTTCTTTTTTTTTTTTTGTCCACATTTCTTAATTTTAAGTTTTTATACTCCTAGGTAGTTCCATGTTTTGTGTGACTATTAACCATCTTCAGCTGTGTAGAGCCAGATGCAGTGACTGAAGGCCAAGTATGGAAATTACACAGTTAATATAAATGCATGACCCTCATACCGAATGATTCAGGAATATACATTACATTTCATGAGTGAGTTCTCTTCAGGGATTACATTAACCGTATCTTCGCTTTGGCACAATTGGCATGGACTTAAAGGCAGTTTATAATAGAAGTAATTTAGAGTCAGGAAAGGGTCAATGAGGCCCTGAAGAGTATAAAAATAGTGATACTCTGAGGACTCCAATAACAAGCCATTTAAACAAAATTAAGGAAGGATATAAAAGAGATTATGTAGCATACATTTTAAATGCAGAGAGTTTTTAAAAATCATCACAGCGCTTAAATACCTTTAGTGATTCCTCATTATCTTCAGGATCAAGTCCAGACTTTCTCATGTGGCTAACAAAATCTTTCACCGTGTGTTTTTTTTCTTTTTTTTAAGATTTATTTATTTATTTTATAGAGAAAGAAAGGGAGAGAGAGTATGTGAGTAGAGGGAGGAGTAGAGGAAGAGGAAGAGGGAGAGGGAGAGAATCTCAAGAAGGCTCCCTGCTGAGCATGGAGCCTGTCGCAGGGCTTGATCCCACCACCCTAAGATCATGAGCTGAGCTGAAATCAAGAGTCCGAGCCTCAAGTGACTAAGTAACCCAGCACCCGACCATGTATTTCTTTCATTTTTTTCCCTTACCATGCGATCCCACTCCTCACTTTTCCTATCCCCAGATGGCCAACTTTCTCGCTGCTCTTCAAAAACACTCATTCTTCCCATACTTTTGCCTGCCGTTCCTTTCTTCTGGGACTCTGAAGATTCAGGGCAGATCCTGCCTCTTCTCTGAAGATTTCCCTGACTTTCTTAAGCAGTTTCTTTCTTCTTTTTCACCCACGAAACTTCAAACATTTCTCATCTGAGGGACTATTTTTATTCCTACTAGACTGAATTTCTTCTTGGAAACTGGGACAAATGACTTACTCATCTTTGTACCTCTACCACCTGGCCCATAGAGGAAACTCGACAAATGTTTAACAAGCAAATATTAAATAAATGTTTAAATGAACAACTTGAACTAAAAAACAGTCCTGATACTTTGTATTATTTATCATTAATACTATGTAAATTGAGATATAAAAAAATATAAATTACCTGAGATCACATCACTTATTATTGATATGATTTTGTCAGGAGTATAAATATTTTCCTCTCCCCTCCCAAAAATTTCCTTTCCCTGCTTTAACTCTGTCTAAAATTTTATTTAATCAAAAGCCATAGAAAAGAATTTCAGCCAATTTTAGCTTTAAAGTTTCTACAATGTGTTGACCTATAAAAATTTCCAAATTCTGCATTAGCTCTCTGTAACGCAAAGAATATACAGATTTAAATTTTAGAGACTATAGTCAGCTTGAGCTGCTGCAACAAATATTCCATAGAATGGGTATTTTATAAATGACAAAAATTTATTTCTCACAATTCTGGAGGCTGTAAGTCCAAGATCAGGGTGCTAGCATAGTTGCCTTCTGGTAGGAGCCCTCTTATGGGTTACAAATTGCAGACTTCTCCTCATATCTGGACATAGCAGACAGAAGGCAAGCTACCTCCCTGGACTCTTCTTTAGAACACTAGTCCCACTGATGAGCTCCATCCTCATGACCTAATTACCTCCCAAAGGCCCTGCCTCCAAATACCATCATTTGGAGATTAAATTTCAACATATGCATTTTGAGAAGACACACACATTCAGTTCATAACAGAGACCACTGTCATTGATTTTGTTTAAATGATTCCTAACAATGGCAATGGCTAGGGGAGTCTTGCCCATCAGGGTTTCCTCAAATCAGAAATGTAAAGTCTAGAAGTACCTAGACAACTTACCTCCAGACCTTAATGTGAGTTTCCCTAATTCTAACTCTAAAGTTTTCTGATTCTTCACTTGGAACTTCAAAAGCCATCACATTAACTCTGAATTTTCCTGAAAGTTCACAGGACTTTTTATTTTAGAGGATGGTCACCACATTTTCAGTCCTACCCCATTAGTTACATAAGGTTACAGTGTACTTCCCCTAGTTTCAGTTCTGAAAAGCCTAAATAGTCTCAAACATTTATCTAGAATATTTAGTGAATACTTACTCTGGTAATGGCCTAATTTAAGAATTTAATATATTATTTAGAGTAATAAGCGGGAACAATACAATGGAACAGTTACGGCTATTGGCTATGGAGTCGGTATGTAAAACCCATAGTCTTAACTGCGATACTGCACAGATACTGTAAACCAAACTCACACTATATGACCAGTTCTACTATGAGTCTGACATATGAATATATAAGAAGCATAGAAATAATGAGCCCAGAGGCAACAATGTTGTTGAAAACAATGATGATAAAGACAATCCTCTGAACAGAGAACTAAAATTCCATCACTAAAATTGCAAGTGCTTTCTCCATGGTGGGTATTTAATAAATTGTTGCTTTATTTAGACTTTCTTAGACACACACTTCAATTGGGGGAAAACACAAATATTTGTGGAACATCCTGGAAGACATTTTATTATAAAGATTTTGAGAGGCAAATGAACTTTTCTACCTTATTTCAAACCGCAAAAGGTCAATGATGGTTCTGGACATACAGTCGTTGCGCAAGGACTAACGTTCATCAAATGTTGAGTAGTAAATACATGCCAAAATATTTTGCCCTAGTCCGAGCTACAAGAATAGTACATTTTGTCTTACATTTTCTTATATAATAGTCTTATATATTTGTGGAATTAACATTTTTTGATTTTCACAATTTGCCAGCAACTATATAATAATTTGATATTGGCTTAGGTACAAATACAACTGAATATACCATGGTTCACTAGATGTAAACTAACCTGCTAGGAACCACCCACACATTTTGATCATAAATAGGGACACTTCTGAAATCATGATATTTGTTTCTTGAGAAAATATCCTTGTCAATAAATACAACTATGGGTTGAAGTTATTGCCCAAGCATGATATTGAGTAAAGCAGGTAGTTCTGAGGAAAATATCCTAGAAAGACAGGAAGGAGTTCAGAATAGTGCTAGCAAGTTTTCTTCTACACACACACACACACACACACACACACACACTTCACTGATTCCCTTTTGTTGCAGTATACTGTTAGTGATTAGGAAGGAAGTATACATTTTAGATAAATTACAAGAGCAAATAGCAAATTTGCTGATGACTCTATGATGTGAATGATCCTACCATATTTTCTATTAGAAATAAAAAATAATTTGTAAAATTATTTCAATAAGTGCTTTAGCCTGTGTAAAATGGTGAGTGAAAAAATGGTAAATATTGTAAAGATTTTAGAGTATAAGAATATGCCCCCAAAATGTGTGACTCTCAAATTTTATTTGGGAAAAGTCAAGAGCCTGTAGAAACATATCTCTAAAACTATAGTTGGCAAATTACTAGTTTAGATACAGAAATAAGCTTTTATCATGCAGCAATTTTTTTTAATTTGAAGGACCCTGTAACTTTACATAATGTGAAGCATACTGGAAAAGCAGCATCCTTAGACCATAACCTCATACATATGTTATCCTCCCAAGCTAAAGAAACACATAAAGAGGGTTAAGATAACATTCAGCCCCAAAGGAAACTGGTTGGAAGAAATTGCCTTGGTGAGAATACCCAATGGAGAGAAAGCACAAGTTTTCAGGTGGCCTAAACCAAAGTGACCTCAACTTTAGGGCCATGCAGTTGACAGGGTATTTAAGCTAGGCTTATCTACCATTCTACAAAATGTAGGGTACCGAGACGCCATATTTCCTTGGCAGACATATACGAATGTTTGGATCATGGTAGATCTCTTTTGAGACTGCTTTAATAAATGTTTTAGCTAAAAATATAAATATATATTGCTTCCCATAACTGTGAATTTAAAATCCTGCCAATAATATTCCAAATATGCACAAGCTCTTCCATTTTTATGATAAAGTGTCAGTTAATATGGTTTTCCTTTCCCCTAATATCATGACTCTCTCCCTGCCTTCCAAACCAAGGTATGATGACATAAATACCATGAAAAAAAATCCAAGCACCGATGTCAATGTTTGGAAGAAAGAAAATAGTTTTTTATTACCACATTGCCTGATGATTGATGAACATTAAGTCATTAGTGGGTGAGGTGAAATCTAAAAAGAGAATTTTTAAAAAAGCTATGTGGTTGGAGGTGGGGTTCCAGCCACAAATGATAGTGTGATGCCCATTATGAGAGTTGTATGGAAAGAGAGCAGGGAAAATTTTTGGACACCAATGTAGGTCATGAAGAGCTGGTTAAAAGGTGCAGAAAACCAGGGAACTGATTTCAGAATGGCAACTATTACAATAGTAAAGCAAACTGTTTGGGATCTTTGAAAATATACACTGAAGCTTTCTAATATGCAAACCCAAAGTGGCTAACACATAAGTTTATTAGTCATAATTAATAAGTATGTCCGCCACCTCCCAGGGAACACAAAAATAATTGCAAATGGCAAAATGATAATTGTCATTCATAATATTCCTTAATAACCTATCATTTCACAAGCTACCTACATCCTGGTGTTCTTCCATAAAGTGCTTTGCCATTTTCTACCTCCTACTCTCTATCACCTACTTCTCCTTAGGTACATGCTCCATTTGTATTTGGTTTGCTTTTTGAGATCCCTGCTGATGGTGGGTCACTGCACAGGGGGTGGAGTTTTTGGCAAGAGTGTGTGTTCGCTTCTCCTACCTGTCTCAGAGTGTGGTCCTTCGATCCTCTGTTGTGGATCAGCTGTCCAGCTGGTTCTCAGGTTCTCATCAAGAGGGACTTGCTCCAGATGTAGCTGTGTATTTATTGGGTCTGTGGATCTCCCTACACCACCATCTTGAACCACCTCTCCTAGGAAGTATTTTAACACCGGGCATCAATATAACTACAGCACCCTTAACTAAAATGTACATTTATCTACAGCATATTTATTCTGAATACTGATTAATCAGCATTGAAATTAAGACATTCAAAAATGTAATTCTCATTTGGAACGATGATCCGCTCCCATTTACATCCACAGTTGTTGGTCAGTTGTGTACATGAACTAAAGAACAGACAATGGCCTCATAAGTTTCTAAATACTTTGAGCTTCCAAAGGATTTTCCTTGAAGAATAAATTGTGTTGACATAAAATTATACAAAAAGTTTAAACTCTCAGTTTGATAGATATAAAAGCTTAATTTAGAAGAGTAGCTATTTTTGAGAACTTACCTTATGCCAGCCACAGATCTAAGTGCTATATATATATTATCTTCATTTAACCCCCTCAACAACCCATTTTGATCCTATTTTACAGATGAGAAAATGGGTACATAGAAGTGAAAAACCTTGACCAGGTCACAGTCAGTAGGAACAGAACCAGGAATGAAGGCTGTTTGACTGCTGAATCAGTACTACCTCACATGAATGTTGATTTCCAAGAATTGTTTAAAATAAAATCTGCTCCTGTAAATCGATCTATGGTACTATGTAATTACGTCCATGTCAAAACAGTATTTGACATGGCTACAGCCAATATTAAAATATAACATAGTCATTTTTAAAGAATCTGATACTGAGCCAGTTATTAATACCTCTCTACTCTAGATTCACTCTTTTTGCTTGCTCTGTGAAAATGGATCTGGACCCTCTAGATATTTTTTTTTTTCTTTGCCAGCTGACACTGAAGCTCTCCCAGTAGAGGAAGAGGAGAGGCATAGAAGGGAAAAAGTTCAATTTCCTGGTTTACACATTCTCAGTAGGCAGGCTCCCGTGGCAAGGGCAGCTCCTCAGTGCTAGGCTCCTGCAGTGCAGAGTGGTCAGCAGCCACCAGTTTTCCCCTGCACACCCCTCAGGTGACACTTCAGAGTATTTCTGATGAGAAAATTTCCTGTGAACAGCTTTCCCCAGCACACCACAGGGCAGATTTCTAGCACACTGCACCAGTGTGGCAATCATGGTGACTTTTTATTTTACCATCCAGTGAGCCATGTCTGTGCTCTAAGACCTGGATCTCAGCCTTAGGAGAATGGGGACTCTTCACTGGGTGTCCATCTCACACTTAGGAGTAGTGACTACTTCTCATGTCTGTTATTCATGTATTCATTAGAGTTCTCTTCACTTAACTAGCCAATCCCATACTTCACCACCAATGTTACATGGCTATGTTACATTAAACCTTCTCTGTTCAAATTACTGTGTAGTTTTTCTCTCCTAATGGAGCTCTGATGGCAACAGATACTTATCTCTAATGAGAAATTTTATTGAAAGTAATCTTGTGAGAAGTAATTACATGCATTTTATTAAACTAAAAAAATCAACTTACTAGGAAATACATGATATTGTTTACAAATAAAGGTACATTTTATTTAAAATTATTAATTTACTTGAAAAGTTAAATGCAGTCATCAATTAATTCAAGTTAAAATCTGTTATACCTTCTGAAAAGGAAGTATTTTTGTCTACTGTTTTATTTCCTATTTGTTACAATATTTAATGGAGAGTGATCATGACTAAATATCATAAAGCATTTAAATACATAGTTATTTAAACTTATTCAAATAAAAACCCAAATTCACAAAATTTAGTAGACAGACGCTATAATCATCATCAGACTCTGCAGTCTAATATGTATTTAAATATATTTTTTAAATTTTGATCATTAAACATAGCCTGAGCCCATATTTCACAAATCCTTGGGAATGTGCAAGCCAAAAAAGAAAAAAAATATATATATATTAATTGAATTTAATTCTTTTCAGCCAGTTATGCCTAGGGAAATACATATTGGAATGTAGAAAGTCAGTTCTCATGTGTTTGAAGTGAAAAATTAATCAGAAAGTAGCAAGTTTGTGGAGCTTGGTAACATAGCTATTGGTAACTTCTTAAATCCATAAAAGTTAAATCTAAGGGAAAAATTGGCAGAGAGCAACTGACTTTCAAACACGATGAGTTCATCACAGGTCGAACCTCCTCAGTTACCATGACTGAAAGGCAAATGACCAGGAATGCTTACTGAGAGTTCACTGCCCATTGAAAACATATGACTCTTAAAACTTTTGTTTATGCATAGAAGTGTGATTTTAAGGATTGGAAAAATCTATTTTAACAAAAGCTAAAGTTTTCTGAAACTTAAGACCACCCTGTGCTGTGACTTTCTCAGTTCTCATAAAATAAACTAGGTCTTACTTGTCATTACTTAAAAGGAAGACCACCAAAGAAAATCCAAGGTGCGACTCCATGCAGTGACTCAATAAATAGCCCTTTCTGCGGAATCAACATTTAATATTGCCTTCAAAATGGTGTTCAAAGCTGTTGCAGCCACACACGTAGTCTACATGGATTGCTCTGGGTCCCTGATGTCCAATTCAGATACTGACCCCTTGGACGTTGTGGAGAAGTCAAGGATTAAAAGTGGAAATGCCGTAAGACTGATTCAACTTGAAGGTGCTGAAAAAGTAGTAGGCTTTGGCATACAATAACATATGTATTCAGATCAGAAATATATTCAGATCATTTTGGGGTGGAATCTGGGCTCCCTCCCTTGGTACTGTTAGCCTTAGACAATTCACTTAACATTTATGTTCCTTGGTTTCTTCATCTATAAAGTAGAAATAATAACTCCAACCTCATTGAGTCCCTCTATGGAATAAATAATTTATATAGTGTGTCCTGCGTACAGTAGATGTTAGCTTCCTTTCATCCCTGTTCCTAGGAACCTGTTTTTGCCAAACACCAGTTCAAATGGTCTGGCAAGAGTTAGGTAATGACAAAAAGGAGGAGGAAAGGAAGATATGGAAGTCACAAAAATTAGGACTAAAAAATGGAGAGGCAAGGTGAGAAAGTAGAGGGCAGTAGAGATAGTAAAACGAACTTGTTGCTGTTCTGCACAGATTATTTTTTTCCTTTTTCTGCTTTAAGCTTCCTGTCACTGAATCACTTGATATTCAATAACTTTCAAGGAAAAGCAAACAGAATGTACTTCACAACGCAATCAAAGCACAGTTTACCCAAGAAACCACAGGCTCCAGGTGTTGTATTTTATTTATAAATATGGGCACCTTCTAGGTTAATAGGCAAAGAAATTCCCATGTGATGTGAAAGATTCTAATTACTACAATGCCTTTATTCTGTTTTAAATTATATGCCATAAAACCAGTCACACTAACTTTCTGGCAACACACACACACACACATACTTTTCAACCTTAGTATTATCATTTGTATTGTTTCATTTATTCCTTTTTTTTAATGAAGCATTTAACCTTGAAAAGATTTCACTAGTCCATCATCAATAGATCATTTTAAGACAATAGACAATACCAAAAAAAAAAAAACTTTTAAAGTCAAGTCTTATGAAAACTATACTCAAAGAACAAGATACAGTATATAGAAAATGAAAGCAAGAAAGAAGGAAGGAAGGAAGGAAGGAAGGAAGGAAGGAAGGAAGGAAGGAAGGAAAAGAAAAGAGAAAAAAAGAAAGAAAGAAAGGAAAGAAAGAAAGAAAGAGAAAGAAAGAAAGAAAGAAAGAAAGAAAGAAAGAAAGAAAGAAAGAAAGAAAGAAAGAAAAAAGAAAGAAAGAAAGAAAGAAAGAAAGAAAGAAAGAAAGAAAGAAAGAAGAAAGAAAAAATCCCTTTGAATATGGGATTCTGAGAAGGGGTCATTTACTTGGTTTGAGTTACTTTGGACACCAGAATTTTGTCTATAAACTGTGCTGTGCCCAGTCCAAGTATCTATATATAATATTTACATGGGCTTTTAAGTAGAAACTTTATGAGAATGACTAAAGGATTTATTTATTCATGACTAAACCCATATTCTATGATAAGAGTTATGTTTCTCTTTGGCAATTCCATATAAACTAACTATATAATAGTCAGCATTCTGATATTTATCTTTAGTTTTTCCTCAATAATGAACTGGTGATAACCCATATCCAGTGGTGGATCTGGAGATAGTCTTTGTCCCCTCCAGACCACCTTTTGTATACCTTGTGTTCCTGTCCAACTGAGTCTGGCCTTTCCTGATATTTCTCCTTTTTGGTTCTGGGTACCTAGCAGTGTTCACAGACAGACTTATTAATCCAGTCCTGTTTTTCTTTGCCTATCAGACAGCTGCCCTGAGATTGCATTCTCTCAGAGATCAGCATTCTACAGCTCTGCTCCTTATAACCTCTTGGGGATGTTTTCTTTGCTCCTTTTTTTAAGTTGC
Organism: Canis aureus; assembly: GCF_053574225.1. Classification (NCBI taxonomy): domain Eukaryota; kingdom Metazoa; phylum Chordata; class Mammalia; order Carnivora; family Canidae; genus Canis; species Canis aureus. Next base: position 65,630,228 of record NC_135611.1, on the reverse strand, counting down.
AAGACTTTGGTTGGAGAATTTTAAGCCCCTTTTGCTAGGTAAAATAAAATTATGACCTTCCTAGAGTCATAATTGAAAAGGGTCCTTCCATTACTCAAATCCTTGACATTTCATGTGCAATCCATTCTACACAACATTCTTTGACAACAGTGTCAGTCCCTAAAGGCCCAATGTTGTAATGAATGACATATGTAAGATCTTAAGCCCAATATTTTGGTAAATGCCTATAAATTTTATTTTAGGAAGATTTTAATATGACATATTTTTACCATATTTATCAAAAATATATTTTTGGGGATCCCTGGGTGGCTCAGTGGTTAAGTGTCTGCCTTTGACTCAGGGCGTGATCCCGGAGCCCCGGGATCGAGTCCCACATCAGGCTCACTAGAGGGAGCCTGCTTCTCCCTCTACCTGTGTCTCTGCCTCTCTCTGTGTCTCTCATGAATAAATAAATAAATCTTTTTAAAAAGATAAAAAGCTTTAAAAATATTTTTTTTGCCTGCGATTCCTTTTGATGTATATTTTTTTTTTTAATTTTTGTTTATTTATGATAGTCACAGAGAGACAGAGAGAGAGAGGCAGAGACATAGGCAGAGGGAGAAGCAGGCTCCATGCACCGGGAGCCTGATGTGGGATTCGATCCCGGGTCTCCAGGATCGCGCCCTGGGCCAAAGGCAGGCGCCAAACCGCTGCGCCACCCAGGGATCCCTCCTTTTGATGTATATTTTTAATGGCCATTAACATTCTATAAGAAGTTTCAAACATGGGTTATTTATATGTAAACCATTTGAGAAATAAGAAAACAAAATGATGGGAAGTAGAAATTATTAAAATAACATGTAGGTCAAGCTTTGCCTTCAAATTTCACTAAAAATGGCTGAAATCATGTCTCAGATCCAATCCATGTGATTTACTTTCTATCAACAAGAACTTACTCTATCTCTTGAAATATACGTCTGATGAAAGCAGGTTTGGAGCCAATTAAGAGACTACTTCTGAAACACTTGATTGATATGTATACAAAATTAAATAAACAAATATTTGAAAAATGCAACCATAAGAATCATAAGATGATAAGCACTGAAAAGTAAGAACATGTGACTACTTTACAAGTATTCACAAAATCATAGAGGGGTTAAAGGTTAGGAAACATGGGAGAAGAACATAGTTATATAATAATATATGGATGCATTTTATTTTTATTAGCAAATAAGATACCAAGGAATAGATTCAGAATGTTATAAATGACCTTTTCTTTGGTTTATTATTTTGAAATAATTCCAAACATACAAAGATGTTTAAAGTTAATTTGACAATACATCCTTTACCAATGCTTTAGTGTTTCACAAAATTTGTTTTATCATTTTCTCTCTGAGAATGTTTTTCCTAAGAACAAGAATATTTGCTTATGTAAGCACAGTACAATAATCAAATTCAGTAAGGGTAACATTGATAAAAATACTTTTATCTAATTCGATTTCATCTATAGTCCATATGCCAATTGTTCCAACATACTTTGTAATATTTCTTTTCCCTTCAATCCATTATCCAGTCTAGGATCAAGTATTGCATTTAGAAGTCATGTTCCTTTAGTCTTTTTTAATCTGGAAACATAGCCCTGCCTCTCTTTGTCATTCATGACGTTGACATTTTTGGAAAAGACATATGTTAAAAACCACAAGGTCATTCTGATACTACCCATTGCCATCCAACCTCACAAGGGTCTTTCTTGACATCTCTGCTCCATATTTGTATCTCCCTTTCCCCACAGTGAAAACTGTGGCTCCCGCTGAGAACACACTTGCCCATTTGCCTGATCCTGTAATAACAACAGCTTTCAAATTCCTATATTCATACAGCTAGAAGGAAGAAAACTAAAGGAGTTTAAGTATAGAGTCAAGTGCTATATTTGAAACATTTGGATTCATTCTTTTTATTCCTTCAATGTGGTTATGTTATTTATTTGAAATACAACTACAGTTGACCCATAAATAACACAGGGGTTAGGGTAACAACCCCCGGTGTAGTAAAAAATCTGCATATAATTTCTGAGTCCCCAAAGCTTAACTACTAGACACTTACTGTTGACCAGAAGCTTTACTGGTAACATAGTCTATTAACACATATTTTATAAATTATGTATTACATACTGCAACCTTACAATAAAGTAAGATAAATAAAATATTATTAAGAAAATCATAGAAAAAATGCATTTACAGTACTGTGCTGTATTTATCAAAAAAAGTCCATGTATATAATTGGACCTGTGCAGTTCACACCCAGACTGTTCAAGGGTCAACTGTACCAGAAATACTGTTTGCAATCGGTTTGGTGGGGTTTTTCTTCTCTTTTTGATTTAATTTTTAAATATGTAGAATATTAATATGCTTTCAAATGCCAACACTGTACATAAAGTTCTACTCAGATACCTGTCTTCCCTCCTACGTCGCTTTTATCCCATTCCTTCCTTACAGGCAACCACTTTCAGTGTTTCCTGATTTATTCTTTTATGTTTTTTTTGAAAAGGTAAGTAGATATGTTTTTGTTTCTTCATACCCCCTATTTCTTATATAATAGTTAACATACAGATTTTTTTCATATTTTGCTTTTTTATCACTTAATAATGTATCCTAGAAATACTTCCTATCAGTTCATAGAGCTCCTCCTCTTCTGTTTTTTAACAGCTGGATAGTATTCCATTGTATGCATGCAGTTTTTTCAACCAATCCCCTATACTCTAGCATTTATAATAATCTGCAAGACAAGTAATGCAGTAATAAATAGCTTGTACTTATGTAATTGTGTACAGTTGGAAGTCCTCCTTCAGACTAAATTCCTAGAAGCAGAATTTCTGGGCCAAAAGGTCAGAGCATATATAGTTTTGATCAATTCCACTTTATCTGACATGAAGATCTAATCTTCCGATTTTTTTAAGCTGTTTTTATGTGCCTGCTGTATCTTTTCCCATATGTTTACTTCTAGCCTTTTTGACTCTCTTGTGTATTTGGCATGTGTCCTATAAATGTACAGAGCTGGGTTTTGCTTTTTTAACCAATTTGAAAATCTTTTTCTTTTAATAGATGATTTAGACCCATTCACAATTCACAATGACTTGTATGTCTCGTGCCAACTCTATCATATTATGTAATGTTAGAATTACTTGGTTTACTGTGGTATATTTGCCATTCTTCTTTCTCCTTGTGGGATGATTCCTTGCTATCTTCAGAATTTTTGTTTGGCTTAGGAAGGTTTGTATCTTGATCCTATACATTGCAACTTTGGGTTTCAAAATAAAAAGTTGATGGCTATAAATAACAAATAATTTGATTTAAGTAAAAATGTTCCAAACACTAACACTTTTATCACACATCACAAACTCCATTCACAGGGCTTGGGGGTATAGACCACTGCAGCAGAGTAGCTTAGCTGAGAAAGAAGGAGGCTCAAGTCTTGCCCAGAAGATTTAAACCATGACACACATGGAGCACATTCTTCTTGATTCTACCGAGCTCAGTTTGCAAATAAATGATCTTGAAGGATAAGGGTTCAAGACACTTGGCATAACCTGTTTGTCTAGGTAGGGTGGTGATGGCTACACTTCCTTATCCCAGCCTCTTCTTTGCTCCCACACTGTTATTTTGATACAGCTAAAAGTTCAACTCCCCAGCCCAGCTCCAGCCCCTCCTAATGAGGGAAGCGTAACACTATCCAGGCGTCTCCCAGCACGGTGATCCAAATGTCCTTGCTCCACACAGTCTGATTTATATCAGCTTGGTTAAAAATCACCCACATGTTGGAAACCCCCTGTGGAGAGGTGTGTACTGGCCCCAGGCCATACCTTGCTGCTTCTTATTTTCTTCTCCCTGCCCGAAATCTGTGGTTGGAGGGACCTGCTGTGTATTTGTGAAATTATCCTCTTAGGGACTCAGAGAAGAACTCTGGCCTCCTTGAAATAATTTACACCTAATTTAGTTAAAGGAGCATAAATGATGGGCCTGCTTTCTACCATCAATAAGAAGCATCACTTGCAAGATTTTTCATGCGAGGTTTGAGCACATGCAGCAAACACTTTCTATCGTCTGGGGCTAGAAAAATCTCTCAGAGTAAGAGATTATTTTTGACAATATGGTTCTAAATCCTTGGGAGGAAAAAAAAAAAGTCAGGGCAGATGGCCTGGGGCCAGTCAGGAAACCCTTAATCACCCAGAAAAACAAGGAACGGGAGAGGTCATTATTCTTAGTGGGCCAGACTGTAAAACAATGTTTTTAAGTCTTCAGATTTATAGCAAAGCACCTTGAAATATCTCAGGCAATTATGAAGAACAAGACTGCTCCAAAAGGCATTATGCAAAATTTTCTTGCTCATTTTCCTTAAGCAAACACAACTGCCCTAACCATCTTCTAACCTTACTCCAGAGCTTTCGCTATTGTATCTATCACTGAATTTTTTCACCATGGTAGATTTAGCACAATGGCTAAATTAACCCTAAACACCATCATAATTTAATGGACTGAGAAGTTAATTGGGGGCAGGATGCACACACTTATTCCTTTTCAAGCATATAATCCGGATGTAATATCTTCCACCTGCAAAAAGACTATAAGAGATTGACTAGACGGCCTTCAGGTGGGTGGGCTATACTGGACCAGAGTCATAAATCCTGAAATGAAAGGCAGAAGTAGAGACTAAGAAGAAAATGAAATTAATGGTTGTTGAGCCTGCCATGTGCCAAGTTTTCTCCTAAAACCTTTTGTTATAATCATTATATTATATATGCTGTAAATAATTTAATATTTAGAACAAACAGCAAAACAAAAACTTATTATCAGTGTTTTTATAAATAAAGTAATTGTGACACCCACTGATTAAGAGACTTGCCCAACTTCACGCAGCAGGCATAGGGCAGAGTTAAAACCCATTCCCAAAATCCATGGTCATTCTAGATCCAAACTAGCAATGGGTAGGCCCATGTGGAAATGGGGCCTAAGACATGATATAACAAACTAAGCAATAGAAGTTTACCATACCAAAAATTAATAATAGTGACTATCCCCAAGTCACTCTTATTCCAGGACATTTTCACCAACACACTCATAATACTGTTTTGTCTGTGTAAAGGAAGGAGAGTGAAAAAAGAAAATCTATAATCTTAAACTGTCATCCTATGCTATCATGAATCTCAGGCTATCATGGATCTATCTCAGACTATAAAGAAACATGAAGGGAAGTCATTGTAGAACAGTTCCCTTCTCAAAATAGGTTGAAGCCAGGAAAAATTGTTGAAATTTCTAGAAATAGTTGACTACTATTGCAATAAAAATAAAATTTGATTCTGTTTGAGCTGATATTAACATGCACTTTAGAACAATTATAGAACACAATAGGAAGAAACCCTGCACCTTATTTTTATTACCACCTAGAAGATAAAAAGGAAAAGATGGATTTATAAAATCCATCCATATGGTTTTATAAAAAGTAAACCACACACAACGAATAGTCCTACAGTAAAAAAAAATGATACCTAAAATAAGAACGGGATATAGGAGTTTTGCATCTAGCATAAAAATAGAGAATCCAAATTCATAATATCTTAAAATGCTTAAAACTACAAGAAAAGTGGCTACTAGCTGTTAAATTAGCTACTAAAGTAGCTGTTCAACACAATCCTTACAGTGAGCGCACCCAAGCACCTATGTTAGGAAGCTCTGACACTGAATAGGAACATAGCAACCGTTTATTATTCACATTCTAAGTGATCCAATTAGTCTTTCTGATTTTGGAATTTCTTCAGGCTTTTCTTTTTATATGAAAGGCAACATACTTCCTTGAAGAAATATAATGCACTTAGAAGTCAGGCAAACTGTGTGTTAGTCCAGTTGAGTCATCTAAGTGCGTCATTAACCTACCTGGGCCACAGTTTCTTCATCTATAAAATATAAAGAAATACTAACTAGATTATTATTTATACCAGATTATTATTATTATTAAATAAAAATTAGATTTGCGGTCATTTCAGATCATTTTCAAAGGTAAAATTCTGATTTTGAACTATATTATGTCAATAAAGAATTTTTAAGAGTGGCTTATAATCCTAAATTCCTTAAACTCTTCTCCCTGAAAGGAAATCAGGCTAAGGGTTTATGGGAACATGGATGGGAGATCACATTTAGAGACAATCCCTACAAATTATAGACATATGTTCCTTTTGACCTTAATATTTACTAAGTTATGTCCTGTTGAAATGACTTAAAAAAGAATGATATATAGTGTGTCTAGAGCATATTTTTTTTCACAACTAACATACAAAGGTGAATATTATTGATGCTAAGATCAAGTTTCCTGGTTCTCAGCAAGAATCATTCCATTTGTGTTAATTAACCATTGGAAACCTGGTAAATGTTTGTCCAAATGAGTAAGTAGCTGCTGTTAAAAAGAAATAGGAGATTAAATGTATTAGGTAAAGTTACACATGAAAGTTAAAAGCTATAAATTATAAAACTATAGAGTGATATGGTAATTAAGATTACATGAGGAATTTAAATATAAAGCTTATAAATTTTTTGAAGAAACACACCAATCAATATGAAGAAGTATGCCTACAGATAAAATAGTGAAGATTTTTTAATGGAAATAATAAAAAGATAGAAACTACAACCTAAATTATGCTGAAAGAATTAAGACCACATGTCTATGGATCAATAAATCAATCAATAGGGGATCAATTCCTATTTTAGAGGAAAAGCCTCTCATTTGAATCACAAAGTAAATCACTACTAAACATTATTTACAATACATATTTTAAAAGTTGATTCAGAAAGGTTAATAAAAATAGTCATATATGCAACATAAAAATGTACACAGATGGAGTGGTATGGTCACCAGAATTCCAGGATACCTCCCAAGATTTCATGCTCCCTGGTGTGCATGCCTTTAGATGAGGAATATGATGGATTTTACTCCCATGATTAAATTATGTTATATGACACAGTTGGTCCTAAGGAGGGAAATTATCTATCTAGGCAGTCCTAAAAATAATCATATGAGCTCTTTCAAAGCAAACAGTTTTCTCCAGCTGGTAGAAGAGAAATTCAGAGATCCAAAGCACTGAAAAGATTTAATGTACCGTTTATGGCTTAAAAATGTAGGGGGCCACTTGGCAGCCTGTATGTGCTGTGAGCAGCCCCCAGCTGACACCTCAACAGGAAAAAAGGACCTCGGACCTCGGTCTTAGAAACACAAGGAACAGCATCATGCCAACAAGAATAAACTTGAAAGCAGCTTCTTCTCCAGAGCCTCCAGACAAGAACTAACCCATATCTTGATTTCAGCCTCAAGAACCCAGCAACACTGTTTACATGACTGACATACAGACTGGTGAGTTAAAAAAAAAAAAAAAAAATGAGTGGTTTTAAGCTGCTAAGCTTGTGATACTCATTAAGCAGCAACAGAAAACAAATACACAGAGAATAGTATTTTAAGATCTATTTAAGACTGAATTGGAGCCATAAGATATTAAACAAGACAAAAAAGCCATCTTATTAAACAAATGAAGCAATTCACAGTGAATGTATAAAGCAAGTATGAACAGATAACCATAAAATAACCTGGCTCAACACTCACAGTGAGAAAACTATAGTAAATACAAAGATAAGTATTTACAAACACATTAGTGGAAGTAAACTTTAATTCACTTATTTCAGTCCATATTGGATCAAGTGAACAAAAATTAAATAATTTCAGGAGATAATCAGGAGACCTAATAACATAATTAGTGGAGTAGTCCTAATAGAAATATTTGAATTCAGGGCACCTGGGTGGTACAGTCAATTAAGTGCCAACTCTTGGTTTTGGCTCAAGTTGTGATCTCAGGGTAATGAGATCAAGCCCCCAGTCAGGCTTCATGCTCAGCACTTATCTTTTCTTGAGATTCTCTCTCCTTTACCTCTGCTGCTCATGCTTGTGCTCTTTCTTTGTACATGCTCTCTTTCTCTCAAATTAATAAATCATTTTTTTTAAAAAAAGAAATATTTAAACTCAATTTCCTAAAAAACATCAATATGACTTGCTTTTAAGTGATAGTAAATGTGGCTTCATTTTAATCTTTAGTTTTAACAAAGTGTTACCAAAAAATTTTATCTGTGGTTGAATAATATATGGCCAACTTTTTATCACAGTTCAAGAATATTCCGCCCTTTGTAAGTGTACAAATGTTAATTAAAGTTAACAGTAGAGATAATCTACAAGGAATAGAAAATGAGAAAAGGATCTAGAGAGGTCTGTGAGGAGTCCCAGTATTTGAACAGAGGAAAAAAATGAGTGGGTAAGAAGGAATTTCCAGAGAGATAGAAGGAAAATTAAGAACTTAAATTTCTTACACATAGGAAAGTTTTCAGGAAGGAGATCACATGGACAATGTCAAGTGCTGCTTAAAGTTCAAAAAGGATAAGGAACAAAACAAGCTCTATTGGATTTGTTGACAAGGTTATTGATGACCTTGGCAGGGAACATTTCCATTTAGAATGCAAGGAAATGGATAAAGCATTTTTTCCCTAGAAATTTGATAATGAAGGATTGAAAGTAGCTGGAGGGGAGAGTGGTATTGATGAATTATTTTTAAATAGATGGAGAAGATCTGAGTATATTCAATGCTTTATGAGAAGGATCTGGCAACCAGAGAGAGAAAGAGAGACATGGAGAAGGAGAGGGAGATTCATGAGAGGGAAGGGCTAATGGTAGGATTTCTGGAGGTGGAACCAGGTTCACTCAAAGTTCCCTCAGTGTCTAGATGTGAAAGAAATAAATAAGGCAGAAGATTAGAACTAGTACTTATGGACAAAAAAAAAAAAAATCTTTGAAAGTGGTAGGTTCAGTTTATTTCAAAGGCCATTTGGGAACATATGAGCAGAGGGGTTTTTTTGTGGCATATTTTTCAGTGGTATCCCTATCCTTACCATGGTATAATTAGAAAACCCTAGATGTTAGTGATAAAGCTAACCAATAATAATAATACCATAGGGGGAAATATTACAATTATGCAGTGATAAGTATGGTGAAGTGAGTCTATCTTCATAAGATTAATTACATGTTGAGGACAAGATTCACCATTTTATTTTGTTTTTTGTTTTTTGTTTTTTTTTTCATCATTCTCTTTAAGGATTTCCATAGCAAAAACTAAAACTTTGTAGCTTATATAAACAAGACCACATAACAGACATTCAATAACTATATACTGACACACATGCAGGTTATACATGTGTATATATGAATGTAAATGTGATCAGCCACTATCTTGTATAATTTGTGTTCATTGCCCTAATTATCTAATCACAGATAGAAATTACCATCCACATTTTAGTTTTACTTATTTGTTTTTAAAGATATTGTTTTAAAGATTTTGTGTTAAGTAATCTCTATACCCAATGTAGGGCTCAAACTCACAACTCTGAGATCGAGAATCACACACTCTACCAACTGAGCCAGCCAGGTGCTCCTACCATCCACATTTTAAAGATGAGAATCCTGAGGTTCAGAAAGGCTCGTCCCTATTTTAAACCCTATTTTATTCCTAATTCTAAATTCTAAAATTCAGTTTTCTAATTAATCTTCTGCCTTACATATAGTTAGCATATAGTGGGCAATTAACAAATATTAGTATTCACCTATGTATTATATATGTTTAGCATCCCTCAATTGTAAAGAAATAAATGAATAAAACTAAAAATGGAACCAAAAATAATAGTGTTTTGAATATGTAAACCTCACAGAGTTTATAGAGCACAATGCAATAGAAAATATTTTATTCTTGTTTACTCTCTGTGCTTACAGAGGACTATATTTTATGGTGTTCCTACAACTTGATTTAAGGTTCCATTTGATGAGGTGCCCCAAACCACACCTAGGTATGTGTTAATGATCACTGGTCTGCTCTTTGCTATCCTGGAGCAATTCAAATTGCTGTCAAATTCTTGTGTCAGCAGAATTTCACTATTTTAAAAAATGTTTCAGTATATTTCCCAACCCAAAACAAAGAAATATTAATGACCTTTCATTGGGAAGATTAAAATAGAATTTTTAAAGGATGGCTGAATGTAGCCAGTTAAAATAGAAACTGTTCATAATCCTTGACCTTTACTCCAAATTTTACCAAAGTCTTTTTCTGAGGTTTGAGGAAGTTCAACATTTTCCCCCAATTATTCTTCATTTTTGCCTCTTTCTGCAGTTTTGTGTTCCAGCTGGAATCAAACATACCCAAATGCCCCAGATGAGCCTGTTCTCATAAGAGGTCCAGCCCAGTGTTTAAGACTTAAGAAGTTCAGATAGTGCAGATAAGGTTTGGGATTAGTAGCCAAGCATTTGGATACTTAACCAAACTGAATCTTCTAAGTTTTGCCCAACATTAACTCCTATAACTGGAGATAAATATTACTTCTAATAAGCTCTCCATGTCTTGGACACATCTGGATCTCACAGATCGTTAAGGTGTTACACGCTTGACATTTTGCATGTTTTTGTGGAGATTTTTGTTTTGTAATATTTTAATAAATTACAGTCAGCAGAGGAAATAAGCAAGCATTTGCTGAGTCATTTATATTTTTGCCAACTACAAATATTATTTAATACTTAAAGGTGTAGAAGTTTCAAGCTTAGACATAGGATCACCTAATTCTTTTTTTATTATGTATTTTATTTTATTTTATTATTTTATTTTGTTTTATTTTATTATTTTATTCAGAGAAGGGGATCACCTAATTCTATGACAGATGGGGCATACGGTACACAACTATGATTCGCTATGTTAGCCCCAACATAACCAGCATGAATAATAGGCAAATAGTTCAGAATCTAGATAGAAAACCAAGCACAGCAGATTCATTTTTATTTAAAGGAGAAAAAAAAAAAAAGAAAAAACAGGGATAATGGCTCAAGATGGCTACTAAGCTGAATACAACTCTCCCCTCCTACTGGAGACCCCAATAAAGTGATAGTAAAGAATAAACCTTTGACAGTGAAGAGAACAGAAAAGGGATAATAGCAGGTAGGAGACTGTAAGAGATCCATGCAAATCAGAAATAAGATATAAGGTTGTCAATATGGCTAAAGAAGAGCAAGAAAGGGGCAGTCCACAATGCACAAGAGGGAATTACAGTAGAAGAAAGCCGATCTTTCACCCAAATACAAAATGGCTGTAAGTATGGATGAGCTAAGCCAGTGGTAAGAGTGAGAAGGAAGGCCAAAGATATGGGCCGAGTGAGTGTCATGATCTGCAGCAATTGTTGATTACATTATCAATTACCTCATTTCCTTTCAATGCATAACACACCCTAGATTATCCCTGTGAGTGTCCTTCCTCCAACTAATGTGTCTTATTCAACATTCAACATCTAGGCATGATTCTCCATTTGTGAGGAAAATCTCTGCCCCCTATTGTAGGAGGAGGGAATGGAAATGCAGTAGACCAAAATAAAGGCAGGAATGTAAATCTTGAGGAACATTTCATAGTTCAAGAGATGAGGAGCATTATCAAATGACTGAAGAAGAGATATAATCTTGTTTCTGGTAATGTCACTCTAATAGTTTTTGTAATTTATGAGGCTTTCCTGAGAAACCTCCTGTCTCTTGAAGTTCTAAATGACCTAGAGTGGTGTGACTCAGTGAGGGACACAGGAGATAGTTTCTTGTTCTGAAGAAGTCAACTAACTAATTAATCTCATGCAGATGTCTCTGGGCCTGGCTGTCTTCATCTTTAAAATGGGGAAGAGGGATTGATAGGTGAGTTATGTCTCTAAGCATTCCATAGCTTTAACAATCAATTGTCCTGAGAACAATGAAAAACTAACATGTTTCTAAAATGAAGAGAAAAAAAATATTAGAAATTTAAGGCTATTGAGCTATTAAAGGTTACTGAGCATGATTGTAAGACTGTTTCAGGAATCTGGCTCAAAAATCTGGCAAGACTAAAAGAGGGCTTGGAGGGGGAAAACATTCCACAGAGGCATATATAACCAAATAACTTAAATATAATACTTATTAAGTACCCAACATGTACATGTATTTTGTTAAGATTGGAAATACAGCAAAATCAAGGTATGTTCCCTACATTTACAATGTGTGCTAATAAATGTTTTTTTTAAAAAAGGAAGACAAGACAAGACACAGATGTTATGTGATCAGGGCTGTGACAGGTTAGTGTGGGGTGCTTTGGAAGCATACAGGGAGAGTATCTAATCCAGGCTTAACGTGTCAGGAGAGCCTTCCCAGAGAAAATTCTGTGGAACATGAAACAATAGAGGTTGGCTCATCAAATAGAAAACACTACTGGAAAAAAATGTTAAGACTGAGCAATTTCTTGTATGTTATCTCTGTACGACAGCCATCAGATATTACTTCACCTTTATTACAGAGAAGTATTAACCTGTAGCAACTCAAAATCGCTTTACTGCATGCTATAGACTAAAAGTTTGCTTCCCCAACAAAATTCATATGTTGAAAACTAACCCACAAGTGAAGTTATTTGGAAGTGAGTCTTTAGGGGGTAATTAGGAGTCTTTAGGGGGTGAAAGAGGAGACCTCATGAAGGGGATCAGTGCCCTTATAAATTATGAGACCCCAGAGAGCCCCCTTGCCCTTTCCGCCATGTGCAGAAACAGTGGGAAGGGGGCCATCTATGAACCAGGAAGTGAGGTTTCACCAGACACGGGATCTGCTAGCCTTCATCTTCCCAGCCTTCAGAACTATAAGAAATATAATAAATTTCTATTTCTTAGAAGCCACTCAGTCTATAATGTTTTGTTATAGCAGCTCACACTGACTAAGCCACACTGTAATATTACGGATGGTACTTTTTTACAAGTGAGTAAAACAACAATAGAGTGGAGAAGTGAAGGGGCAGAAAGAAATAGGTCAGAAATCAAATTCTTCTTGCTCTGTTAAAAATCAGATGAGTTTTCCAATAAGACAAAATATTTGATTACAAGCAATAGCAATACCTAAAAAGATCTGTTGAAGAAGAGACAAACTAAATTTAAAAAGGCCAAAATCTGAAAGCCAGGATTACATTCTGTCTATATATATATATATATATATATATATAAATCTTGATATTTATAAAGCAAAAATTAGACCAATATAAAAATACCTAAGCCTTACAAAAAAATCTTTTAAAAGCAGTCAGAGACCACACCTGATCTCTGCCACAGCAAGAGGCTTTGAAGGTGGAAGAAAATCAAACAGAAAAGAGTGCAAAAGCTGCAAACAGGCTTGCAGAGGGGGGTTACTCAATAGAAGGGAGAAATAGATGAAACAAGAAACACTGGCTAGGATTTAAAGACTATTAAGGACTTAATAGCCATGGAAGATTTCCCAGAGACATATCAAAAAAGCATTGACAAAAGAAAGATCAAAAGGGGTAAAGCGAGCTAGAAAACTCAAGAGTTAATTCAGGGCATGGGGAAAAATTAATACTGCGTTTAGAAGAAACTTCTGGAAATCTTTTCACTTCTTTGATGGTAAGAGAGGAATTGTCAATAAATGAACATAGGCAATATATGAAAAAGCCACATTGTATAAATAAGATATTTCAGAAGATAAACGGAGTAATAAATGTGAAAACATTTGGCAGTATATTAAGTATAACGCAGATGTAGAAGGCTATCATTCGAATACAGGCTGTTGGATTCTTGGGTATTTATAATCTATAAGTAAAAACTTAACCATGTGCTGTGTGACAGCTCATGGTGGATAGAAATGAAAAAGAAGAAAAGAAAAAATATTGTAGCTTGTAAACCTCAATACAATGATCAATTATCAAATTACAGTCAAACAACACAGCACATCTGCAATCACTCAGAAAGCCAAGCTTCATCAGATTAACAGCTGTAAGATACTGCTGCTGGTAGTAAGACACTGACTCGTTTATTAAAATAAACCTTCCTTTCAAGGACTTTTTTTTTTTTTTGGTAGCATAAAATCGTATTTAAGTTAAAGTCTAACCATTAGAAACTGTGTTAGTGTAAAGCATAGTTATGGCATCTTTGTCTTTCTTCCCCATTCTACTTTTCCTAGCCTCCCCATATCAGACTATTTCCCTCCTACCCGAGAATAAAGACAGAGAGAGGGGATGGGGGAGTCATGCCATTTGATTCATTCAACTCTAATTAAGTTGCTAATTATGCCAAGCACTAGTCCTAGCTCAGGAGAAAGCAGTGACCATAAAAGGCAAGTCCCCTCTGTAGTGTATCACAGTCCTTCGTGGGAGAAATAATAAACGACGATGGGAAGATAGGTAGGTAGGTAGATAGATAGATATAAATGAGAAGGATATTAGGGTAAATGCTCTGCAAAGAAAACAACCTGGTGACTATTTCAAACAGGGTAGTCGAGGAAAATCTGTGGAAAAGAGGCCACATCTAATGTGTAAGAAGGAGAAAATCTGGGAGAAATCAATTGAGGTAGAAAGAAAGGAGTTAGTGCACAGGCCCTAAGGTGGGAGCAAATGTAGCACTTTTGAGAAGTCCACAGGAGGACCGGGGCATTCCTAGAAGAATAACGGATGAGGAGGAAGATGGGATGTTTTGTAGGCATGTGGTTGCAGAAAGATCTTGAAGGATTTTGCAAGCCAGAGAAAGACATTTGGATTTTATTCTAAGAGTGATAGAAAGAATTGCTGAGTTTTTACCAAGTTTGATTTAAGTTTGAAAAAAATGAGCCGAGCTGCTCTGTGGGACAGAAGAGGAGTTTAGAAGACAAAGAAGGAGCCACTATGAGCATTCAGGTGAGAGACGGTAAGAGAGTTGGCTGTTGGTAGAGCAGAAGGAGAAAGGGGACAGATTGAGTTCTAAAAAAAAGTATTTATTTGAAAATATATCATTTAGTGTAATACATCAAATTGAGATACTCCAGAAAGGAAATAGTCTAGAACATGTTCCTATATCCTTTGCCCTTAGAGTTTACGGACACAGAGTATCTTGCAGCATTAGGGTTCAGCAGGGAACTAATAAAAAACCAGAGAAACTATTCCTTACCATCTAACTGACGTGTGGAACAACAGACCACATTTCCAATATTCGCACAATGTCAAGAATGATCTGATTTTGAAGATGTAATGTTTTAGATTGTCCTCCTGCATCCAATTTGGTTGCTCCAGGATCAGATACGTTAAATCATCCAAATCAGCACGTATAATGAAAGGAGGACTGATGTACATTTATGAGACCTGTCTTTGGCAGAGACTGTGTTCCGTTGTTTTTCCATGTGTTCCTAACAACAACTTTGGGAGGTATCTTGCCCCCCTCTAATAAGTGAGGCATAGGGAAGTTACCCAGATTGAGTCATCACTACTAACAGAGCCAAGATTTTAAGTTCTGTCTAAATCCAGAGGCCATCCTTTCCAACTGGGTTACCCTTTTTCTTCTTTTACCAGAAAGTATGCAACTTATATTAAACATTCCTAATAGTTTATGTCCACGATTCCAAAGTACTCAGTCCAAAGCAATAGGAATAATCTAGTACATTGTTTTTAAGTGTCAACGTCTTAACAATAAAAGCATATCAACCTAGTTCATATATTGTCAACCCATATTTTAATTACTATTTTTTTAATTTTCAAAGGTTTCAGTCTGATTAGTTAGCCAGTGCCTTAAGAATTGTCAGGATAAATGTTGGCCCAGTTGTTTTTCCCTCCTTTTCAGTCATAAAACCAATAGCCCATAAAATCCTCGCCTTTTCTCCCATATCCTCATCACCTTCCTTCCTTCATGAGCTCCCAAGCTGTGAAGCTAGAGGAAGCAGGATTTAAAGTCCCTTCCAGAGACAAGCCTATAGAAGTGGCCTTCTATGAGACATCCAGATGGCCAACAGACACATGAAAAGATTCTCAACACCACTGATCATCAGGGAAATACAAATCAAAACTACGATGAGATATTACCTTACACTTGCCAGAATGGCTAAAATCAATAATCCAAGAAACAATGAGTGTTGGCGAGGATGTGGAGAAGGGGGAACCCTCTTGCCCTGTTGATGGGGATGCAAACTGGTGCAGCCACTATGGGAGACAGTGTGGAGGTTCCTCAGAAAGTTAAAAATAGAACTACCCTACCCAGAAATTGTACTACTAGGTATTTACCCAAAGGATATAGAAACACTGGTTCCATAGGGTACATGCACCCTGATGTTTATAGCAGCATTACCAACAATAGCCAGATTATGGAAAGAGCCCAAATGTCCATTGACTAATAAATGGATAAAGAAGATGTGATATGGGCAGCCCAGGTGGCTCAGCGGTTTAGCGCCACCTTCAGCCCAGGGTGTGATCCTGGGGGCTTGGGATCGAGTCCCACGTTAGGCTCCCTGCATGGAGCCTGTTTCTCCCTCTGCCTCTCTCTCTCTCTCTCTCTCTCTCTCTCTCTGTCTCTCATGAATAAATAAATAAAATATTTTTTAAAAAAGGAAGATGTGATATATATATAATACATATATAATATATATAATGGAATATTACTGAGCCATAAAAAAGAAAGAAATCTTGCCATTTGCAGTGATATGGATGGAGCTAGAGAGTATTATACTAAGCAAAATAGAGAAAGACAAATACCATATTTTTTCACTCATATGTGGAATTAAAAAAAAACAAAACAAACAAAGGGGTGAGGAGAGACAAGGAGGTAACCCAAGAAATAGACTCTTAACTATGGAGAACAAACTGATGGTTACCAGGGGGAGGTGGGGAAGGGATGGATAAAACAGATGACAGATTCAACAGTTTCATACATCACCTGGTCCTCATCACAAGGAAGGCACTTGTGCCTTGTGCCAGGTGATGTATGAAACTGTTGAATCACTCTATTGCACACCTGAAACTACTATTACACTGTATGTTAACTGAAATTTAAATAAAAACTTTAAAAAGAAAAAAAAAAGAAGTGGCCTTCTATGAACCTAAAATATTTGCTCCTCAAATGGTTGCTCTGTCCTCCTTTAATATGATATCATGCCCACTTCAGCTAGGACTTCTAACCTTTGACAAATTAGGTACAGAGTAAAGATTCTCACTCAGGGCAAACATTGCTGTGGCTCTTGCCTGCATAAAGAACATAAAGTAATAAACAGCAGATAGTGAGAGGTAACTGCCTTTTTTTTTTTTTTTTTTTTTTTTTACTTTTCGTATTTGAAAGAGCCAACAGAGCTCCTGTGTACAAGAGACACTATGCAAATATTTACTTTTAAGAAAAAGCTGATGGAATCTTGTTAAAAATGTTTGTTCAAATTCAAATGTCTTGTTATGCTTCATTTTCTTAATCTATAAATATTTGAACCACATTTGTCTTCACTACTTGAATCATTTCCAAAACTTTTGCCTCTACATTTCTTTTTTACAAAATTTCTACCCGGTCAGACTGGGAGGCCAAAGGTTGAAGCTAACTATTTTTTCAAAGAAAAGGTTTAAAAAATAAACTCTTGATTTTATGCCCTCCCCTTTTCCAAACAAAAAGAAACAAAGAAAAATGACTGTTGCTCCTGGATTTTAAAAAACTACAAAAGAGGGCAGCCCCAGTGGCTCAGTGGTTTAGTGCTGCCTTCAGCCCAGGGCCTGATCCTGGAGACCTGGGATCGAGTCCCATGTTGGGCTCCCTGCAGGGAGCCTGCTTCTCCCTCTGCTGTGTCTCTGTGTCTCTCATGAATGAATAAATAAATAAATAAATAAATAAATAAATAAATAAAATCTTTTAAAAAAAATAATAAAAAATAAAATAAAAAATAGAAAACCACAAAAGATACTTGATAAGATTTGAATATAGACGGGATATTAGATATCAGCCAAGTACTGCTAATTTTATCAGGTATTATAATGGTATTAAGATTAGGGGAAAAAATGCCTTTATTCTTCGAAGTATGATAAAATATTGTTAGATAAAGTTTTACTATGTCCCTAAATTACTTTTAAATAATTCAAGGGGGGAAAAACGTCTTACATAAAGTTAAAGAAAACATGGCAAAGGTTTTTACTATTGTACCTAGAGAGCCAGAACACCGTCTTAATTGGAAGTAGTTGTTGGCTAGAGCAAGAGGCAATAGCAAGGTGACTGCGTAGAACTATCTGTACTCCCTAAAATCAGTAGCAATAGCAGGAAAATCAGCATACTATTTTACAGTTGTTTAAACTTTTCTGTATGCTTGAAATATTTTTATTAAGTGCTTGAAAAAATAAACTAAAATGCGTAATTTCAAATAATCACCTTTAGGAAGAATGTCTAGGGTGAATGGCTCATTATGAAAGTGGAAGGCAACATCTCCTAACATTAATTATTTGTTTGCCTACCTGGTTAATGTCTTGTCTTTATGATAGAGATATAAAAAGAAAGTGAAAAATGGTTTGGTCAAAAAACACTGGAGAATTAGAGAACTTTTGCTTCCTGTGGGCAAGTGGTAGATCCAAAGTCAGTAATATGTAAAACACACAGGAAACCTGCCTCATCAAATCATGGTAAGGTCACTCCATAAGTCAATTTGCATGTCCATCTTGAACTGTGAACGCATTCATGTTTAAAAAAAATTGTCTCGGTGCTTCTCGGTATACTTATGAATCAGCATGAGGTCTTGTGAAAACGTAGATTATGGTCAGCGGGTCCAGTGGGATCTGAGGTCTTCATTTCTAAAAAAACTCCATTGATGCCATTGCTGCTGGTCCACAGACCACACTTTAGATCATAAGGTCCCACAATACAGACCAAATGTAGGTCCAAATAACCAGGGAAAGTCAAAATGCCAAAAAGATCTGTCTCCCACCATGATGCATATGTATGAGATGGTCTTTCCCATGCACCCAGAGTACGGATACTCTGCACATCTATATATTTAGAATCTTGGAACCAACATGCAAAAATAGCTGAGATTTCACTTTTTATGCAAATATCCATCAAAATAGAGTTGTATTCCATTTGGTCCTCTTTTTCGATTAACTATATGGTAAGAAAATAAAAGTCTAAAATAAAAATCAACTTTAATATAACTTTATATAATGTTCTAAATGGAAGATAAAGAAATAGCTATTATTCTGATTATGTGGTGAAATTCTTCTTAAAGACCCAGTACTTTCAAGGCAAGTCTTTAACACTCTTACACTTTGGAATTCTATCAAATTAAATTTTGTCATTGATTATAATAGTAAATGATATTTATATTTTTATTAAGTCACCTTCAGTTATTTGTTAATATTGTATTCATGATTTATTTTTTTTCAGTAAAATCAGTAGAATTTCAGATGTCACCTTTAAAATAAGGTTTAAGTAATTAAATATATGTATATAGTAAGTATACATACATCTATATCATATACAATATTGTGAGTAAATTGGAAGCAAATGACATATGGATTGATGTGCATGAGAGTGGTTTCATTCTTCACACGACTTAAAGCGTTGGTGGCTATGGTAGATTGTAGTTTCCAAAAGTAGAAACACTCATACAAACATCTGTATGTTATCCCATCTACATGTTCTTTTTGTAATATGGCTGATACTCCTTCCGGCAAAAGGTGATACCTATATTACCTCCCCTGAAATCTGCATGGGAGCTAGTGACTGGCCAAACAAAAATAATACAGCAGAAGTGATGCTATGTGACTTCCAGGGCTAGGTCTCTAGAATCCAGCCACCATGTTACAGCGAAATAAAGGCCATGTGGAGAATGAATGAATGAATCAATCAATCAATAAATAAAATTTTATTTATATATATAAAATACATATATAGCTGTGAAAACCAACCAGCTAGGCTTCCAGCCAAGATTGGTATGAACCACTGGGCATGCCAATGAACAGGTTTTTAGTGCTTTTAAAACTTCCAACCTGAGTCCAGCTGAGACCCCAAACATCATGGGACAAAGAAAAACTATCGATCCCCTCTGTGCCCTCTCTGAATTCCTCATCCACAGAATCTGTGTAAAATAATACATGATTATTTTGTTTTAACCCACTAAGTTCTTGGGTAATGTATCACAGAGCAATAGGGGATTAACACACGGTTTGGTACCCAGAAGTGGGTCCTGCCATAAGGAAAACCTAAAAATGCAGGAGTGGCTTAGAGGTTGCCCAAAAAGCAAACACGCCACGGATTTTGAGAAGCCCATCTGTGAAAATCTAAAGGGTCCTGAACAGACTGAACAGAAGTCTTGTAAGAATTCTGTAGTCTTCTACAAGTGATGTGGGAAATAAAGGCAGAAGGAAAGGTAGATAAAATTAAATGTGCTTATAACCTGCAGCCCTTTTACAAATACTGGAGATAGGCAGATTATAACATTCCTCCAGGATGGTGAGTCTCCTTTAGCATATGAAAGTCCCCTTGGGACTTCCCTTATCTTTACTTTTCCCAGCCCCAAAGTATATAATCAGTTGCTCTTCCCAATCCCCAGGGCAGCAAGCAGCAGCCAGTAGCAGCTCTTCCTGCCCTAGGGTCCTGTCCCTGTGCCTTTAATAAAACCACCTTTTTTGCATCAAGATGTCTCTTGAATTCTTTCTTGGCTCATTAACATTCAAAAAAACCACATCACAAGGTTGTTGGTAAGGGGAAAGAAAGGAAAGAGAAAGAAAGGGAAGGAAGGAAGGAAGGAAGGAAGGAAGGAAGGAAGGAAGGAAGGAAGGAAGGAAGGAAGGAAGGGAGGGAGGGAAAGAAAGAAAAAGAAAAAGAAAGAAAGAAAGAAAGAAAGAAAGAAAGAAAGAAAGAAAGAAAGAAAGAAAGAAAGAAAGAAAGAAAAGAAAAGAAAGGCAAATACTATTGGAAAAAAAGAAAAGGGATCTTGGTTATACTGTGGCAAGAGATTTAGCAACATTTTTGACTGTGGTCAGGTGAGAACCTAAAAATTATAGCTAACGAACTGGGTGATAGAGCCAAGGAGATTTCCAGGCAATACTCAAAGTGCCACATGGATGCTTCCTCCGCTTACAGTAAAATGCAACCAGAGAGAGAGGCGAAAGGAAGGACTGTTAGAAAGCCAAGAATTGGGGCCTCCCCAGACTATACACGACGCTGAAATCAAGTTGACTCTAAGCAGACCCAATTCCAGGTCCAATCAGGAAACATAAACATAAAGATAAGATAAAACTAAAATAAAATCAAGATAAAACTAAAGGTGTGGCTGTAAAATTCTTTGCTGAGACCTCAGGAGGGAGTAAGGCAGTGCCTCAGAGAAGTGTTGCCAGTGAAAATGCCCTCCGGGGGTTTGAGGGGTATCATTTCATTTAAATAACTGGGCCTGGGTGGTTGTGCCTTGAGCATCCAACTCTTGGTTTCAGCTCAGGTCGTGATCTGAGGGCCATAGGATGGAGATGGCTCCTGGCTCAGCTTGTTGTCAGCTTGAGATGCTTTTCCCCTTCCCTCTCCCTCTGCTCCGTCTCCCCAAGCCCCGAGCCGCAAGCCTCCCACCTCACCCATTGCTCCCTCCCAGGTGCACATTCTCTCTCTCTGAAATAAATAAATAAACTCTTCTTTAAAAGAAAGTTGGGGGGCGCCTGGGTGGCTCAGTGGTTGAGCATCTGCCTTTGGCTCAGGTCGTGATCCCAGGTTCCTGGGATCAAGTCCCACATCAGGCTCCCTGCAGGGAGCCTGCTTCTCCCTCTGCCTGTGTCTCTGCCTCTCTCTCCGTGTCTCTCATGAATAAATAAATAAAATCTTAAAAAAAAAAAAAGAAAGGGGCAGCCCTGGTGGCGCAGCGGTTTAGCGCCGCCTGCAGCCCAGGGCGTGATCCTGGAGACCCTGGATCGAGTCCCACGTCAGGCTCTCTGCATGGAGCCTGCTTCTCCCTCTGCCTGTGTCTCTGCCTCTCTCTCTCTCTGTGTGTGTGTGTCTCTATGAATAAATAAATAAATTAAAAAAAAAAAAAGAAAGAAAGTTGGGCTCCTGCGGTGCTGTCCCTCTGCAATTTCAGCAGAGGCCCCAGTGGAGCAGGGCCTCTCCTAAAGGCTTTGTACCTAGCATGAGCCCCAGTGAACATTCAAGAAGGACTCACAAAGCTTTAAGAGAGAACCGTGTTTGTGTAAATGCCTCCAGATTGGACTGAAATGGGCAGGGACAATACAAATTGCAAAGAGCCTATAGAACCAAAAATGTGAAGCAGGCCAAGAAAACGACTCCACGTGGAAACACAAGCTACTTTCTAGGGCAGGTGGGAGAGAAGGAGGCCTTCCAGGCTGGAGTGGATGGGCACAAGAGCCATGGAGGATCAATGCCAGGAACCAGCAGGGAAGGGAGCTTACCAGGGGTGCCAGCACGTGCCCCACTGGCTTTCAGGATTGCTAGGGACTAAGCTTTGCGGGCGCCTCCCATTGCCCCCTTTTCTGAATGGAAAGCAGTTATTTTATTCCTGTCGCACTACGCATATTGCTGGAGGAGGGGGACAGAGAGCGTGTTCCTAGTTCACAGGTCTTCAGGCTGGTAGGGACTAGAGGAGCCTTACTTGAGGAAGTCTATACAGAAAGCTTCCTGGGGGCACCTGGGTGGCTCAGTGGTTGAGCATCTGCCTTGGGCTCAGGGCATGATCCCAGGGTCCCAGAATCGAGTCCCACATCTGGCTCCCTGCAGGGAGCCTGCTTCTCCCTCTGCCTGTGTCTCTGCCTCGCTCTGTGTCTCTCATGAATAAATAAACGCAAGCTTTAAAAAAAAAATAAGTAAATAAAAAGCTTCCTCTGTACCCAGGCCTGAGTTATAGTATGAGATCCTGGTTCTTAAGCTGATGCTGGGATAAGAAGAAACTTTGGGGGCTTTGGGGAGGTCCTAAGTATATTTTTTATCTGGGAGAGATATCAACCGTTGGACACCAGAGAACAGACGACGAACCCTACTGGTCCTCACCTCCTGGTGGTCTCATCTTCCCACACTGAATCAAAGTTGACCTGTGTGACTAAAACAATACATCAAGAAAACACTGTGGAGGTTCCTCAAGAAGTTAAAAATAGATCTGCCCTACGACCCAGCAATTGCACTGCTGGGATTCACCCCAAAGATACAGATGCAGTGAAACGCCAGGACACCTGCACCCCGATGTTCACAGCAACGATGTCCACAGTAGCCACACTGTGGAAGGAGCCTCGGTGTCCATCGACAGAAGAATGGAGAGAGAAGCTGTGGTCTATGTAGACAGTGGGATATTCCTCAGCCCACAGAAAGGATGAATACCCACCATTTGTTTCAACGTGGATGGAACTGGAGGGTATGATGCTGAATGAAGTCAGTCAGTCGGAGAAGGACAAACATTATATGGTCTCACTCATACAGGGAATATAAGAAACAGTGAAAGGGACTATAAGGGAAAGGAGGGGAACTGGGTGGGAAAAATCAGAGAGGGAGACAAACCATGAGAGACTCCTGACTCTGGGAAATGAACAAAGGTTTGCAGAAGGGGAGCTGGGTGGGGGGTTGGGGCAACTGGGTGATGGGCACTGAGGGGGCACATGATGGGATGAGCACTGGGTGTTATACTGTACGTCAGGAACTCGAACTTCAATAAAAACAAATGAAAAAATGTAAAAAAAATAAAATAATACATCAAAAGTGTGGAGCGCCTGAGGGGCTCAGTCAGGTGTCTGCCTTCAGCTCCCTACGCGGGGCTCCCTGCTCAGCGAGGAGTCTGCTTTTCCCTCTGCCCCTCACTCTGCTCGTGCTCTCTCTCCCACTGACTCCTTCTCTCTAATAAATAAATAAAATCTTTAAAAAAAATACAGCAGAAGCAACTGTGTGTGATTTCCAAGGCAAAGTTATAAAACACACTGTGGCGTCAGCCTTAGGCTCTTGGATTGATCCAGGGGAACACAGTCATCATATCTTAAAGGTGCTCAAGCAGCCCTGTGGAAACACCCACATGGAGGGAAACTGAGGCTTCTGGCCAACAGCTACACCAATTTGCAAGTCACATGAGGGAATCATGTTAGAAGTGGATCCTCCAGGAGATCCCTGGGTGGCTCAGCAGTTTGAAGCCTGCCTTTGGCCCAGGGCGCGATCCTGGAGTCCTGGGATCGAGTCCCACCTAGGGCTCCCAGCATGGAGCCTGCTTCTCCCTCTGCCTGTGTCTCTGCCTCTCTCTCTCTCTCTCTCTCTCTCTATCATGAATGAATGAAGAAAGAAAGAAAGAAAGAAAGAAAGAAAGAAAGAAAGAAAGAAAGAAAGAAAGAAGTGGATCCTCCAGCATCAGCCAAGCCTTTCAATTAACTTCGCTCCTAGCTGACAGATGACAACCACCTCCCGAGACACCACTACAGCTCTTCTCAGGATAAAGGTGTACGTGGTATTAGTGAGATAAAATCATTTACCCTTATTATTTTGAGCCAGAACTGTCCAGCCATGCTACTCCCAAATTTCTGACCCACAGAAACCATAAAAGAGAAATACTGTTAAATTTCTTTAGCCTCTGAGTTTGGGGCTGATTTGTTACACACCATTACATGACTAATCTAGCGGACTCATGATCCCTTTATATAAAATAACATTATGTCCCATTTTCTATACCAGTGTTACAGGGCATGGGTTTATGTGGCAGTATGTTATTTTGAAATATCATCTCATTATTTTTTTCTCATTTTTTTAACCTTCCTTTCCCTCTAACTCTCCACCATTAAAATCAGTCCAAGAGCCTGAGGCTCACTGCATCACGGAAGGAAAGGTCAGATATCATGCAGAACTTAAAGATCATTGCTGACATTTCTTGGCTGGGTCTCAAAATAGTTTTAACTTAAGTCCGTAACAAGTCAATGATCTGAAGGCAAGAACATTTGACTCGCAAGAGACAAAATTTGTTACTAGAGAAATAGATTATTTTTTCCTGGAAGTCTCCAGATTGGGATTTACTTATGGAACACCAAGCCAGAGCCACTAGAAGTTAGAGTTCTTCTCTGAATGATAGGAGGGTATGGCATAACAGTAGTTCCTGCTAGATGGGCTCTGAGAAGGAGGAAAGGGAGATAAAGAGGGAATAAGATACAAATGAGATATTTTTTTTATCATTTAAAGTCTAAGGTGCTGAAGTGGCTGGTGATGTTTGCTTTCAATCCTAGTTACAAGTCTTCTCAGGAAAACGGTACACATGGTATGAGTGAGATAAAATCATTTGCCCTTGGGATGCCTGGGTGGCTTAGTGGTTGAGCTTCTGCTTCAGCTCAGGGCGTGATTCCAGTTCTGGAATCGAGTCCCTCATTGGGCTCCCTGCATGGAGCCTGCTTCTCCCTCTGCCTGTGTCTCTGTCTCTCCCTCTGTGGTTCTCATGAATAAATAAATAAAATCTTAAAAAAAAATCATTTGCCACTAATCATTTTTAGTTTTTTCCATTATATAAAATCAGCCCATTACATAAAGAATTCTGAACAAAAATACAATTGGATATATTAGTGGCTATTTAAGAAGCAACCAACTAATCTAGAGAAAAATATTAAAGCTATATACAGAGAAAGCAAATATAAACCAGAAGCTTCCACCATTGACACAGCATAATTATGGTAACTAGTCCTCAAAAGTTTTTTCTATTTCTCAAAATATTTGATTATCATCATATAAGCACATCCCCAGATTGAGGCCACTCTGCCCTATGCCAAGTTCACAGTTGCTAGGGAACTAGGAGGCAAACACAAAAGTTATTTTGAGACACCTGGGTGGCTCAGCCATTGAGCGTCTGCCTTCCACCCAGGGCATGACCCTGGGGTCCTGGGATCGAGTCTCACATCAAGCTCCCTGCATGGAGCCTGCTTCTCCCTCTGCCTGTGTCTCTGCCTCTCTCAGTGTGTCTATCATGAGTAAATAAATAAAACCTTTTTTAAAAAATGTTCTTTTTCTTTCTTTTTCTTTTTTTTTTAGAATTATGTATTTATTTTAGTGGAGTAGGGGCAAAGGGAGAGAGAGAGAGAGAGAGACTCTTCAAGCAGTCTCCCTGCTAAAAGTGGAGCCCAATACAGGGCTCGATCCTAGGACCCTGAAATCATGACCTGAGATGAAACCAAGAGTCAGACACTTAACTGACTGACCCCCCCAGGCACACCTCACAAAGGACGTTTAGAAAGGATATTCTTGGTTTTCTGGATTTCAAATCCATCCTTATTTTGCATTCTTAGAAATGTGCAGTGTTGGGGCACCTGGGTGGCTTAGTTGGTTAGGCATCTGACTTCAGCTCAGGTCATGATCTAAGGGTCCTGGGATGGAGCCCCTTGTTGAGCTCCCCACATAGCATGGAGTCCGCTTGTCCCTCTCCCTCTCCCCCTCCCCCTACTTGTACTTTCTTGCTCTCCCAAATAAATTAAAAAAAAAGAAAGAAAGAAAATGTGCAATGTTGACTCAGCATTTTTTATGCCATCACTAGTACTTCATACCCATCCAATAGATCTCGAAGTCACTGTCCTAACCAAAGCATTCCTTTAACCCAGGGGGTGAGGGACACCAGCACCCTGAAGAGCTGTGTGGCAGCCATCTTCTCGATACTAAAGATGGTTGTGAAGGGGACTGCAGTGGAGTTGGTATCTCTGATCTCATGGGAATGATGGGATCCCAACATGAAAGAGACCAGGGATGGAGCATTCAAATCAGAGATCAGGTGAAAGCAATCACCACAATAAATCAAAGTGTTCAAATGGGAATAAGTGTTTGACCTGAAGAAACCAAGCTAATCACTTAGTCTCTTGAAATGAAATGGATGAACAGTCTATGAAGGTGCTGCTTCACATATATTGATGAAAAAAATTTTAGGTCTGCTGGGAAGACATCTAGCTTCAATTTCCCAGCTGAAGATTCATGGCTTTTCCTCATTCCCAGACTTAGGATGGGACTAAGTCTGGGAGTAAGAGGATTTAGACCTCTAGTCCCCGGACAGAAGGATAAGCTAAGTCAGAGTGAGAAAGGACCTTGCAATGTGACTACAGGTATATACACCAAGAGTTTTCTACAAAGCCTTCCCCATAGCTACCTGTGTCCATTTACCAGGTTGACTCTGTAATGCCTTCAAAACAAAAGAATATTCTTCTGACTAGTGAATGAGATCACACAAGTGCTTTTTTTTCACGATTTACGGTTTTTCAGTAGTAGTTGAACTCTTTTAGTTGCCATTGGCATTGTAAAGAATTCTGTATTTCATTGTTAATTTTTTATTTTTAAGACCATTTTATCCCAAAGTAGTGTTCTCATGATAAAAACAGACTGTGTTTTTTTATGGACTGGAAACTCACATTTGGTCTAATCTTATGTATTTTTCAGATATGTTTAGTAGTGTTTATATGTTATTTTGGTCCCATTTTCAAATTTTTAAGGTATGACCATAATAATTACTATTACAGGTAGAAACAGTTTTATCATTAAACTTAATATAAAAAATATAACTTATATTGCAAATGTGAAACTGTGTAGTCCCTAGTTTCCCTGGGACTGGGAAAAAAATTTCACTGGGAAAAAAAATTTATGTTTGTAAGATAATGTCTGGTAGTACAAATATTCTGAGGAACCCAACTATCATATTATAAACAATATACTAAAAAAATCTTCCAAGCCAGATGAATTAGCAGGCATATGCTATACAACTAAGAAGATATATACCTACCTATGCAGCATTCCTATGCCTATTTTAGATTTATTTCATTTAATCTAAAGACATTGAAACTTTCTCAATCCTATAAAGGTATTTGATGACTGTAAACTTATTCTCATGCATTCTCATTTGGGTTCTGTGTTGAGTTGATGTCAGCTTTGACCATCACACACAGAAATTGCAATTGCAGAATTGCACAGTCCCTGAGATCGTAAAACACAGAAGGAATTCAATTAATGTTAGTTTCTTTCTCCTTTCTCCACCTACTTCATAAATAAATGTTTGAAAAATACATAAAGAAGCTTAGAAATTGGTATATTGGTGTATTTCAGTAGTCCAAAGAAGTTCAATAAAGTCCTTCTAAACTCCCAAAAAGAGGATTCTTGAAATCGTTTTCAGTCATTTATGTATCAGTCATTTATGTATTATGGGTGGTTCCTATCTTAAAAATATCTTTTCCACCTGCTCACTGATACTTTTATGTTTTATATCCACTATTTGGCTTTTTCATTTCTTTTCCTCTGTAAAGAGGGAAATCATCTTAGTACTTAATTAGCACTGTGCCTATTTTAACCATAGCCACAAATTTGCTGATACTTCCCCTGTTGAGAGGTGGCCTCAGCCCCTTCTTCTCAAGTTCTGGTGGGATCTTTAATTGCTTTCATCAATTAAGTGTATTGGACATGATGCTATGTGAGACCCAAGGCTAGTTCACAAGAGACCCTGCAACGTCCACCCTTGGACTCATGAAACGCTCATTCTTAGACCACTGAACTGCTTTCTTGTAGAAATCCCATTACCCTGAGACCATCATGCTCAAGAACCCTCCTGTAGGCACTCTCCTGTAGACACTCTTGTTGACAACCTCAGATGAGCCTGATCCTCAGTCATCCCAGGTCAAACACCAGACAGGTGACCAAAGCCATCTTGAATGGGATACTCTCAGTCCCAGCTGTCCAACTCTGCCATTTGAGGGAACCCCCACTATTTGAGTCATTCTAGTTGAGGTCCCAAACATAGGAGCAGAGCAGAGCTGTCCTTTCTGTGGCTTTGTGACTTCTTGATCCTCAGGATTGGTGGGCAGTTTGTGGTAGTTTGTTACACAACCCTCACCAGCCAGAAGAAACTATCGGTCATTTACATCTTATTCATGCATTTAACACTCATCAAGGGCTTAATGAGGCAAGCAAGACATTGTATTAGCTTTATTTCAGGTTGGATGAATTTCTCGGATTCCTTCTGAAAATCAGGTTTTGCTAAAAGTTGGGCTGTGGAGGCCCTGGGCAAGATGTTAAGTACTTTAGGGGCTGGACAGAAATACGCAGAAGGGCAGTGCAAAGGGCAGAGGAAGAAAATGAGAACAAGAGTGAAGAGAGGGGAAAACATGACTTCAGATTTTTTTCCTTGACCCAAGCTGACTGCACAGATTGGCTTCTGGCCCAGAAAGCCAACATGAAATGGCAGAGGCACCTTAACTTCACCCAAGGAGTCATTTAGTTACTAAGGACAATCAAGTTTCATTCACGAGTCATTTCTGGATAGGAAAAATGGATGCTTTATCAATCTAGCACATTTGCCAGAATGACTAAGGACTGGACTTTAGGTAGCATAACCTTCTGAAATAAAATTTTTAAAATACTGATATTTCGCTACCATACATTTCTATTTCTATATTTGTATTTCTAAAAAGAGAAATATGGTAAATGGTCAGGTATAGTCAAAGATTCTTCAAACGTGCCATTTAGAGACATAGTTATTTCCCAATAGCTTTAGCAACTGCTGTAGGAAATGGCTATGAAAGGCACTTCTGGAAAAAAATGGGCTAAACAAAGGAAGATGGGAAAGGTTTAAAACTGTAAAAGTAAGTTTCCATAAAAATGTTTTGTGTGCTGGCCTTGTCCAAAACAATATGACCATTCAATGCTCTTTATATAACATGAGCCTTTCATTTTTAACTTAAGCTATTAGATACAGCACTCTATTTTATATCTAAGTGATCCTTAAATAACCAGGTTCTTTAAATGTTAGCAACTTAACTTTTACACAATCTCTCCCTTCCCCTGCGCATTCCAACTTCTAGAAAATAATTGTACACTCGTATATTCTGCCTCCATTGCTTTTCACTCTTTCTTGGGAAGGAGGCTTCCTTTGCAATTTTACCTCCATCCCTACTCTCCATGGAAATTGTACTCATCCCATCTCTTCCCAATTGCCAAATCCCATGAACTTTGAGTCCTCATCTGATTTAGCATGTAATTCTGTTGCCAATTCATCTTCTTATTCTATAAGGTTATATACATATCATATTATATGTAATTTTTATTCAATGACAAAACAATATATGCTAATTGGAAACTAAACCGAAGAGTAGAACCAAACCCTCCCCTCACTATCCCACCTGGGAGAACCAATGATCCCAGCTGAGGTTCATAGGACCTGAAATTTTTCTGTGCACATTTAGTATATAATTTCAAAGTTTAAATCCAAAATGAAAGAGAGAATTTGACATGAAAAAAAAAACAATCTTTTACTCTCAATCCTCACTTTTGATAGCCACTTATAAAAACGTGTCTTTCTTTTTGCGATTATATCCATTATGTTTATATTCATTTATCAGTTTAAACTGCAACTGCTCCCTCCATCATTAAAAATGAGGAATTGTGCAAACATCTAAAGCTTTCTCACTTCTCTATTCCCACATGTCCCACACTTCAAACTCTGAAAGGCATGTTTTTATGTAGACAGCTTTTCTATTTGTTAATCCATGTCTTCAAATAAAATATGACCTATTTCTGGACTCATTCATTTTAGGCTTTGTGTCATACTCTATAACATCCAATTTTATGGCACTTGTCTTCTCTAATAACAAAAAAATAATTATTTCCTTTGTCTATAGGTAAATTTTAAAAACCAGCATTTACACTAATTATTTAAATGTAGCTTCCTGCAGAATCAACTGGGGTGATTGGACAATGAGTAGAGATGGATCCCATGTCATTAAACTTGAGCAGCTGGAAGAAGCACGTAGCTAATATACAGGGGAGGTGGGGAGCACATTGCTTTTTATTTGTTTGTTTATTTTTATGATGCTATACTTTCTCCTTATCATTAAGGTCACTTAACTTTTTAATCGCATGTTTTATTACAGGAAATTCTTTCTCATCTAGGACATATTTTCCTGGAGCTGTCTTATTCCCTGTTCTAATTTGTACTCTAGATACATAACCATCACTCTGGGATTATTTTCCTTTTTTAAAAAAGTCTTCTGCTATTTATTTTAGTATTTTATTATACTTTGTTCTTAAAAAAAAATAATAATAATGTAGCAAACCATCTTCTCCATCCTCTGAGGAGAGGAAATTAGCATTTAAAATTTTCCGCCCTCAGACTGACTTGCAGAAGACGTCTCATTTTCAAGAAAATCCAAGGGGACAAAAATCTTACAAGCAGCGTTTGAGTATACTTCTTTTCATGTAAAAATTGGTAATCTCAAGTAACAGGCATTATTGAGTAAATGCAATTTTAGTATTTGGGAAGGATAAATACTTTATGAAGACTGACCTTTATACTTGTAATAACAAGATTTTTAGTTCATTGAATAAATATTTATACAGAACTCAGTATGTTCTTAGCATTGTTTTGTGCTCAAGGGATATAGTAGTTTCTCATGAAGAGTTTATTCTAGATGATGAGGTGGAGATGAAAAACAAGGAACATATAAAAATTAAATATAGAATGTAAAGTCAATTGTTGCTGCTACTGGGAAGGTGCAATACGAGAGTGCTAGGAGATGGAGAACGGGACAGAATTTAAGGAGGGCATACTCTGGGGTGGGGGCAGTCTCTCTGAAAAGGTAATCCTTTTTTTTTTTTTAAACCATTTACAGTTTTTTCTCTTCATTTTATTCTTTTAAAATTGTCTTATTTCCAAATAATCACAAAGCTACAGAAAAGTTGGAGATATAGTACAAAACATTTTTTTTTTCTGAACCGTTTAAAAGTAAGTTGCTGGCTTGTTCCATCATTTCTGAATATTGTGGTCTTTATTTCCTAAAGGCAAGGATATTCTACTACATAAACATAATACCCAATACTTTAAGTATTTTGTTTCATGGCTTCACTTTTTCCCATTCTCGAGTTCCTCTGTTGTTTCATTGGATAAATAGTAAGCAAGTCTTGCAAAGAGGATTGTCTATGAGTGGTAAAATTTTCTAAGTCTTGCAGAGCTAAAAATGTCCTTAGTTTACCTGAATTCTTGATTGCTAGTTTGGCTGGGCATTTAATTTTAGGTTCCAAATCATATATTTTCTGACCTCAGTCTTCAAGCG
Organism: Canis aureus; assembly: GCF_053574225.1. Classification (NCBI taxonomy): domain Eukaryota; kingdom Metazoa; phylum Chordata; class Mammalia; order Carnivora; family Canidae; genus Canis; species Canis aureus. The sequence goes on along the minus strand of NC_135611.1, from coordinate 65,598,358 downwards.
TACAATGTCTCTGGTGAGAAATGGGACTCCCATTTATTGGAAGCAATAAGTAGAGACTTTCGAGAGCCTCTCTTTACCCTTCAGAAAACTCTGTCTAGATGAGGTCTTTCTTCTTCATTCATATGCTCCCCACTCTATATGCCCTCTGAAGCTGAGAATATATGTGTTTATGTCTAAAAAATAATATTTCGAAGATATTTCATTCTCTTTCTGAAACTCCTTGAAGTATCCTAACTCCCCTGGATGGATCTTCTAAGACTAAAATTTTCTCCTTTTCCTATAAGACTGATTTCTAGATTTCCTCATATTTCCCAAAACTTCTTTTTAATTTTTTTTCAATTTCAGACCTTATATTTAAAATTTCTAATAAGTCTTTATTGTCCTTTAGTATCTATGAAGATATGTATATATATATATAATTATAATTATATTCTATGTTCAAAATTACCTGTTTCAGAGTTGATTCATTGGTTCATATTGACACTCTGCGTGTTTGTGTGTGTGTGCATGCCATGTGATTAGTTTTCCTCTGATATGTCTATTTAAAAGTCATGAACTGAAGGCTGGTTCATTTGGGATGCTCTCTGGCCTGGGTTCCTTCTGCCAGCATATAATCCTGTTCCTCACCAGGCCTCTCTTCACTGAGAGGTGTGGACTGTGAGCTCTGAGCCCATAGACAACTTTCTCTTAACTGCATGAGTAGAGAGCAGAGAGCTTATTCTTGGAACCCCAAACCAATTTCTTTTGGCAAGTAGTACTAGAAGAGGTGGTAACTTGCACAGCTGTCCAAACAGCAAGCACCGACCCTGATCTCTAACCCTTACCCATTCCTGAAACTGGACCTTTTATGTCCAGGTTGGGAGCATTTCAGAGGCCCCACCATCACGGAGGAGGGTTTCCATCTCCATGGCAGCTCCTGTGCCTGCACAATTGGATGGTGCTCTTGCTCCTGTATTTCAATATATCCCATATTCTCCATCTTTTCACAAAATTCATCAAGATTAATAGCTTGTATCTGAGAACTGCTATAAATTTATTACCCTTAGTACTTGTAGATTTTATTTCAATGGCATTTGTGGAAGAAGAGATATATGTACGTCCAACCTGTCACCTTGAACCAGAAGCCCCACTTTCTCAATCTCAAAGCCCTCTCCCTCTGCTCTCTGCCACTTCTTCAACATTTACTTGTCCCATTAGTACTGTCTTCTCTCCTTCTTTCCTTTTTACCTTTCCCTGAATGTTGCTATTCCATCCTTGTCTATCTCCTCTCTTTCTCTTTCAACTTCCACTTTAAGCCAGTGAACCAATATGTATGACTAGCTCTCATCTCTCTTCTGGGCTCCAGTCTTGTAGTCTCTACTCACTATTGTCATTCACACCATATATAATTTTTCCATACAATGTCAAGAATTGGTAGATACTTTAGATACTTAATAATTCTTATTAACTAATAAACTAATTACTGTTCAAGTGATCTAGACTGGTTCTAAGGTAATCTTTCTACTGTAACACACTATTACCTAATTATTTTCACAAGTACCTGGGAATAATTAATGAATATTAGTGAACAATTAATTAATGATTTGCTCATCTTAGTGTGAGTTCAACCCTGGTCTTCCTCCTTACCAAAACTTTTATATAACTTATTTGTTAATAACAAAGTGTATTCAAATTTCACTTATCCTACTCACAAAAAAAAAAAAAAAAAAAAAAAGGAAACCAAAAAACTTGAGAGGAACAAAGAACCACACCAGTTTCCAATGACAACATAGCAATATACTTCTATTTCTAATTTCAGTTACCATAATCAAACTTCTGTTATATCAAGTTTTTGAAGCTAAAATACTCAAAGCAGAAGTTTTCACTTACCTAATTGGCTACCAATGCAAGTGCAGATTCAATCCATCTGTCCCTAAGTGGATATGTGTATCTCTGCCAGTCTACTCTTTGTTTTCTCTTTAAATTACCCTTTTAAAGACTGATTTCCCATGGAAGAAAAGCTAATAACACTCTTCTAGTCTGAGCATTTCAACTGTAACTTTTGATGTTGGACATAGAATCTATCCAGTTCTGCCAGAATGAAGAAAAGTTTCAAATTAGCTTAGGTTTCCTACCACTATGGATTCTTTACATACTTAAAAACAAAAGAAAATAAAACAAGGTTCTTTGTCTACACAGTACAATTATCCAGCACCTAATAAAGTGGTGCAGTATAGACAATGATATCTTTCTTTCCAGTTCCAATCATTAACTGGTCCAGCCCATCTGCCCTCACTCTCAATGATTCCAAGAATGGTTACTCACATAATCTTCCAAAGAAACCATAAAACTTTTTTTTTAATTTAAGAAACTGTAGGCAAAGGAGATTTTTACAAATTTGGAATCATAGGTCAACCTTTCTCTGGATATTCCAAATAAAAACATTTCATATGAATAATAATAGTAATAACAACAAAAAAAGCTAACATGTATTAAGTGCTAGGCAAAACTCTAAACATAAAATATTTCATTTAATTTTTGCAGTAACTTTTTGGGTAGGTCTTATTTTTAGCCCATAAAGAACTGAGGCTTGAAAAGTTAAACATCTTGGCCGAGTCATTTCTTTAGTTCATAGGTGGTAGCGCTGGGATCTGAACCCAGGGAATCTGGTATCAGAGCATACATTTTTAACCACTAGGCAAGGTTATCAAATGGATTTCATCTTGCATGTCAGCTTTGATTGATAGTGAGACTATGGAGCAGGATGCTGAAACAAGTCAGTCACCAGACTCAGTTGACAAGAGTACCAACGCTGACCAATGATGTCAACCATGAGAACACTAGAGATGGAGACCATATTTTTTCTAGATCCTTGCCCTCTAAAGGAAAGTGAAAGAAAAGGGGAAGGAGTTGGGAGTAGGGGGAGACAGACAGACAATTTACCTGTGCATCTATAAACAACTCTCAGGAAAAGCACAATTTTGGTTAGAGAAATTCACAAAATGTACCAAACCTCAGAGCAATTTGTCTTTCTTCATGTTAGCCTTATAACAAAAAACACTAGTGATTTGAATATTTTCCTTCCCCTACACACTGAAGGAGTATTTTTTTAAAGGTGAAGGAAGTAGTATGAAGAACAAAGAGAGGCAAGAGGCTTAGAAAACCATCACTTGGGTGACTGAGTCAACTATGTTCAATTGCAAGGAAATTTCAAAAAAATAATAAAGATGACCTTAATTTTCTTTTCAGAGGGCTCAGATAGTGGGAACTTGCACAGATAATTAAGGTAGGATCACATTTCTGTGATATTCACCCATGTTCCTTTTTATCTTCTGGTATTTCTCACTTTTCTTTCCTCTAATTTGAGAAGGTCTTCCCTGTGTTCCTTGATTTAGGGTTTGATTTAAGGCAAGTTTTTCCTAGTTTTTACTAAAAACAGATTTAAAATTGAAGGTAATCTAATTTCTATCCAGACTAGAAAAACGTTTTCCAGCAGGGGATACAGAGAAAGAGGGAAGAAAGATCTGAAGAGAGCAAAAACCTCCCTGGGTCCCAGAGATTGGTTTTGTGCCCTGCTTCCCAGGGAAGAGTTCAAGGGAGACAAAATCTTAAATATATTCCTAGATATATATTCTAAAGAAATGTGAAGGAAGGTGAAATCCAAAATTAATAGAAATACATATACCCCACTACAATAGGAGAGCTCAAAATAGATAGTAAGCTGAATTTTATAAAAATTTAAAAGTCACATTCTTTACACTCAATTTTGTAGATAAAGACTCATCGCCGCTATACCCATTTATACAATCTAAGAAATGATTAGGAAGAAGGGTGTTAATGACAGTAATCTATAACAAGATAGTTTCTTACCTCATAGATGCGAAGAAGGAAATGTAAAATTAAATTTGAATATTAATCAAGTACTTAAGAAGGAAACATAAAATTACAGAGTGTGAAATCATATTCCTGATGAAGTGGAGTCCGTATCATTCAAGAATACTAACTTCAAGTGAAAGGATTCAGTGAGAAAACATCACAGAAGCGCCTTCAGTTTGTTTAATATTGCCTTTATGTTCTATGTGCTATATCCTATGCCACGTCAAATACTTAAGAGCTAATGCAAACATTTTCTAAACCTAACCTAACATGAGTGAAAGTTTATTTCCTGAGTATAACTAGTTAAGTCCATTTAGAGGATCCTAACTCAGGTCACAAGTGTCTACTTAAGGAATCAAAGTAATAAATTATTGAATAAGACCCTGTGACATGTACAAATAAACATGCTCCGGGTGCCAACATGCTCACACAGAATAACTTAACAAGCTCTGTCTACAGCGCCAAGGCAGAGAGAAGAGGGACTCAACTGTCAAACATATTTTCAACCAACCAAACTCATGTGGATGATTCCAAATAGGCAGGCCAAAAAAAACAGCCATCCTTGCCTAGTTGGAAGGGATTGGTTAGAGCCGGTAAAACTGTTAAATATTATTTGGTTGCCAGAAAAAGACCAGAAAAAAAAGTGAATTTGTTAAGCTTTGAAAGCAGAGACTACTTTTTTTTTTTTTTTTTTTGGTTTTAAACATCTGTTAGGCCCAGAGAGTAAAAGGCTAGGTAACAACTGTGATATACATGGAAAGAACTTCTTTTTTAATTGAAGTGCAGTTGATACACAGCGTCACATTACCATCAGGTGTACAGCTAGTCACTCAACAAGTCGATACGTCATGCTGTGCTCACCACGACTATAGCCACCACCTGTCCCCATACAGCACTCTTACAGTACCATTGACTACATTCCCCATGCTGTGCCTTTCATGCCCATAACTCATTCGTTCCACAACTGAAAGCCTGCAGTTCCCACTCCCCTTCACCCATTTTGCCTAATGCACCCCTCTGCCCCTGGCAACCATCAGTTTGTTCCCCCTATGGATAGGTCTGATTCTGCTTCCTCTTTGTTTATTCATTTGATTTGTTTTTTTAGGTTCCACAGGTAAGTGAAGTCATGTGGTATTTATCTTTCTTTGTAGGACTTATTTCACTTTGTATAATACCCTCTAGATCCACCCACGTTGTCACAAATGACAAGATCTCATCTCTTTTATGGCTGAGTAATAGTCCAATATATATATAGCTGTGTGTATCTATTTAGGTAGATGATAGATAAATAGATATAGATACATAGAGATATAGAGATAGACATCTTCATCCATTCATCTATTGATGGATGTTTGGGTTGCTTCCGTGTCTTGGGTACGGTAAATAATGCTGTAGTAAACATCAGGGTGCATATGTCTTTCCAAATTAGTGCTTTCACTTTTTTGAGGGGTAAATACGCAGTAGTGGAATGACTGGATCATATGGTGTTTCTGTTTTTAATTTTCTAAGGAACCCCTCAATACTTTTAGTTTTCTGGGGTGTCTGCACCAATTTATATTCCCACCAACACTGTACCAGGGTCCCTTTTTCTCCACATCCTTGCTGATCTAGCAATAAATTTAACCAAGGAGGTAAAAGACCTATACTCTGAAAACTGATGAAAGAATTGAAGATGACATAAACATAAACAAATGGAAAAACATCCCATACTCATGGATTGGAAGAATTAATATTTTTAGAATATTCATTTTACCCAAAGCAATCGATAGATTGAATGCAATCCCTGTCAATAGCATTTTTGACAGACCACAAATAATACTAAAATTTGTATGGAACCACAAAAGATGCCAAATAGCCAAAGCTATCTTGAGAAAGAAGAACAAAGCTGGCAGGATCACTATTCCAAATTTTAGGATATGGTACAAAACTATAATAATCAAAACAGTAAGGTACTGACACAAAAACAAATACACAGACCAAGAGAACAGAATAGAGGGCCCAGAAATAAACCCATAGTTATATGGTTAATTAATCTATCACAAAGGAGGCAAGAATATACACTGGGGAAAGATATTCTCTTCCATAAATGGTGTTGGGAAAACTTGACAGTTACATGCAAAAAACTGAAACTTGACCAGTTTCTTACACCATACACAAAAATAAACTCAAAATGGATTAAAGACTTACGTGTGAAACCTGAAACCATAAAACTCCTGAAGAGAACATAGACAATAATTTCTTTGACTTTGGCCATAGCAACACGTTTTTTGATAGGTCTCCTAAGGTAAAGAAAACAAAAGTAAAAATAAATTATTAGGACCACATCAAAATAAAAAGCTTCGGCACAGCAGAAGAAACCAGCAACATGATGAAAAGACAATTTGAATGGGATAAGATATTTTTCTGATAAGGGTTTAACATTCAGAATATATAAAGAATTTAAACAGTTCAACACCAAAAAATCCCAAATAACCTGATTATAAAAAATGAGCAGAGGACTGGGGCACCTGGGTGGCATAATTGGTTGAGCAACCAATTTTTAGTTTTCACTCAGACCATAATCTCAGAGTCATGAGATTGAGCCCCACATCTGACTCTGCACTGCTTAGGTTTCTCTCTCCCTCTGCTCCTCTCCCACATGCACTCTCTCTCTCAAATAAATAAATAAGTAAATCATTTTTTTTAAAAAAGGGTAGAGGACCTGAATAGATATTTTTCCAAGGAAGACATACAGATGGCCAAAAGACACATGAAGAGATGCTCAACATCATTAATCATTGGGGAAATGCAAATCAAATCCACAATGAGATATCAACCTTATATCTGTCAGATGGATGGAATAAAAAAGACAATAAATAATGAGTGCTGGTGAGGATGTGGAGAAAAGGGACCCTGGTACAGTGTTGGTGGGAATATAAATTGGTGCAGACACCCCAGAAAACTAAAAGTATTGAGGGGTTCCTTAGAAAATTAAAAACAGAAACACCATATGATCCAGTCATTCCACTACTGCGTATTTACCCCTCAAAAAAAGTGAAAGCACTAATTTGGAAAGACATATGCACCCTGATGTTTACTACAGCATTATTTACCGTACCCAAGACACGGAAGCAACCCAAACATCCATCAATAGATGAATGGATGAAGATGTCTATCTCTATATCTCTATGTATCTATATCTATTTATCTATCATCTATCTAAATAGATACACACAGCTATATATATATTGGACTATTACTCAGCCATAAAAGAGATGAGATCTTGTCATTTGTGACAACGTGGGTGGATCTAGAGGATATTATACAAAGTGAAATAAGTCCTACAAAGAAAGATAAATACCACATGACTTCACTTACCTGTGGAACCTAAAAAAACAAATCAAATGAATAAACAAAGAGGAAGCAGAATCAGACCTATCCATAGGGGGAACAAACTGATGGTTGCCAGGGGCAGAGGGGTGCATTAGGCAAAATGGGTGAAGGGGAGTGGGAACTGCAGGCTTTCAGCTGTGGAACGAATGAGTTATGGGCATGAAAGGCACAGCATGGGGAATGTAGTCAATGGTACTGTAAGAGTGCTGTATGGGGACAGGTGGTGGCTATAGTCGTGGTGAGCACAGCATGACGTATCGACTTGTTGAGTGACTAGCTGTACACCTGATGGTAATGTGACGCTGTGTATCAACTGCACTTCAATTAAAAAAGAAGTTCTTTCCATGTATATCACAGTTGTTACCTAGCCTTTTACTCCCTGGGCCTAACATGTTTAAAACTTAAAAAAGGAAAGCTGTCATTTTCAATGCTACTGATAGGATAAGAAAATACACATTCATTTTAAAAAGTCTTAAATATTGATATTCACCAAAGATTATATTATACATATATATGAATATACATATATTACATGAGTATACATACATATATATAATCATATATATGTAACATATCCCAAATACTCAGGAGAACAAATGAACTGTTAATAGTTTTGAAAAAAATAAAAAGCAGGTGATACTGACTAACTTTACCAATCTAGTACCTCCTTGATTCCCTTCCAGAAGTACCTACACTGATCTCACAGTCTCTGTCCCTAGAGCCTCTTCTTAGTCAAGAGATAACCATCTTACTCAATAAAACAAATTCTAGTTATTTATAATTGCCAATTGATTAATATTAAAGTTTAAAATCACATGTATTATGTGCTTCTGGTTTTAGTTATTCATTTAAATTATTAAAGAAAATAAATACGAAATAGTAAATAAAATCTCACCTTGCAGCAGAAATTTTGTAAACACTTTGCTATTTATCTCCCTGGTGAAGAAAGATCTTCTCTTTCACATTCTATTTTGAAGTTTCTTTGATCTATGTTTGAACTTCTAAGAAGAGTCATTTCTGAAGCTTAAGGACTCTAACAGGGCAAGTCAGTAGTAGATAAGAGATTAAACACATCTTTTGGTTTCCTCAAATTAGACAAGCTGTCTACCCCCCTAGTGATATAGACATGACTATATATATATATAGTCATGTCTCTCTCTCTCTCTCTCTATATATATATATATATAGAGAGAGAGAGAGAGAGAGAAGTTCACTGAAAAATAAGATGACGTGCCAAATTCAGAAAAGTTAGCATCTTTAGAGTAAACTAATACAACCATGATAACATAAGAATCAAAGGCAAGATGACAATGAAGGAAAAGTTAATTTTAGTATCTACTTTGTCCTATAATATTTCTACCTCTACACTACTGTATGGAAGGCTTTATTACCATCCCTATGGCTCAGTCTACATCCTGACTTCTGTGGGCCAAAGGGACTTTTTCCTGTGTAAGAAAGTATTTACATTTCCTGTGTAAGAAAGTATTAAAAATTATATATTATGACTGCATTGAAACAAAGACCAATATAATCCACACTGGATTCCATTATTAACATTCATCATTATATTCATATTCTTTCTTATTTTAAAGGAATTAAAAATTAAAATTTTAATAAAAATTAAAAAATATTTTTTAGGACCCTAAAAGTACTGTACACATCAGACACTGCCTACTGGCTAATATATAAGTCAGTCCCACCTATGGCAGACAGTGCTGGTTAAACTCCAATAGCTATTCACCCCTTCATCTAGAATAATGAAACCCCAGTTTTTAACCAGAAACCACAGACTTCCAAAATAAAGACTACTATTCCCAGGCTCCCTTGCAGCTATAATGTGGCCAGTGGAATGTGAGTAGAAACAATGGGAATAACTTCCAGGTTGTGTTCCCTTTCCCTATGGTTGGGATTCAGCAGCAGTAGGAATGAGTCATGCAGACCATATAATGGGGACCACAGTCTAGAGATACTAAAACAATAAGATAACGAGAACCCAGGTCTCTGATATCTCACCGAGCCCTAATGACTTCCCAGAGCAATGTCACAATACACCCCAGGCTTTGTATAAATGAGAAACAAATTTCTATTTAGTTTAAGACTCTGTTATTTTGGGTCTTGGTTACATGCGGCCAAACCTATATGCCAAGTAACGGAATCGCCTTTCACAATAAGAAAACTGAGGCACAGATATGATTTTCTTGATATGATTTGGTAGAAACTAAAATGAGGCAAATGTCAACCCTGATCTAGCCATATTTAAAATCCTATGCTCTGTTCTGTGCCTTCCCACATTGTCTTCTCCCTCCAGAGGAACAAAAACATGAAGAACAAAGCAATTATGAGAAAAAGAAGAGCATAAACTTTATGAAGCAATAAATGTCATCAAAAGAGAATCCAAACAAAAAACAAATGGAAAGAAAAAAATGAAACAGATTCAATGTGGATTTTTGCCAGCACCACATGACTTGACATTTTGAATTATGACTACTTACAGGAAGTATTAGAAACTTTCCAAGAAAGGGATAGTTCACATAAATGATGGATCTAGTACATTTTGCTTATTTGTTAGCTTTGACTGTAAGTTTATATATTATTTTTTGGCTCTGGTAATTTCTGATTTCCATGGACACAAAGCATCATACTGAGGTGAGAGTCCACAAAACATATCTGGTAAAAGCATATTTGTGAGAAATATTTCCAAATACAGATCCAGTCGTTTCTTTCTCACCATCAGGATATGGGTTCGTGCCTCCTGAGCATCTTACCAATATATCCCTCAGGGTGAACAAGGACCCCAGTCCAGTTACTTCTGTTCTTTTTTTATCTTGTTTCGGTTTTTCACTTCTGTTCTTGAAATATGCTAAACAGTCTAGTTACGAACTTAATTGTACTTTTTAAAGATTAAGATATTTTGTATACACACTTGAATCCCAGATCTTTTCTTTTACAGTAGCCATATTTTACAAAAGCATTTTTTATTTAAAAAGGATTCTTTCAATGAGTCTGGGGTTTTCTTCTACTCCTCGTTCATAGAGTAAACAAAATGAAAGAACACAGATATCACCTGCTCCCTGGGAATCTCTCTCTTTCTCTCTCTCTCTCCCTCTCTCTCTTTTATTTTTTTTTTAAATTTTATTTATTATTTATGATAGTCACACGGAGAGAGAGAGAGAGAGAGAGAGAGAGAGAGAGAGAGGCAGAGACACAGGCAGAGGGAGAAGCAGGCTCCATGCACCGGGAGCCCGACGTGGGATTCGATCCCGGGTCTCCAGGATCTCGCCCTGGGCCAAAGGCAGGCGCCAAACCGCTGCGCCACCCAGGGATCCCCCTCTCTCTCTTTTAAATCAAGCTTCTCCCTCACAAATACACACATGGAAAATGCAACATCTAGTTGTATTTACTATCCTCCAATAATAAATGTTTTAAAACCTCCAACTTTTTTTAAAAATCATTTTGCATATAGCAATAGGAGTGTCACCAGAGGACTGACCTTGTGATTCTGTAGTTTTAACTCCTAAGGTCAGAGCGAACCCAAAGGACAGAAAACCATTAAGTGAATTCCTATCATTGTCCATCCCATCATGAAGACTCCAGGAGCCAGAGCCAGATCAAAAACTGCAAGACGAACATCCCTTTGAAGCAGCCCCCGAAGTGGCATTAAGGTAAGGCAGTTTGTCATGGTGTGGGAGGTAATATTAGAAGTTTATATTTTATCTACCCAAGAAGAAGGTAACTGAGCCTTCTGATGCATCCCCTCCTGTGCTCTGTATGTCAGAGCCCTCTGCCGCAGCAGCGGGCAAGGTATCGGGCAGGGAGAGGAGCCTTTTGAGAACATATCAGCAACATACCACCCCATGTGCCTGTTCTCCAATGTGTTCTACTGTGTTGTCATTTTGTGGCCCCAGTTAAATGGGCTGGCCAATTAATGGGTTTTAAATGAACTTACCCCCACAAAATATCAAGTGGATTTAAAAGCTTCTGCAAATGACCCACAGATCAAAAAATGTTAGTAACTTAGAGACAAAGCAAACCACTAGAAAAATGGTGAAATTAATGTTTTAGCTCCTTGTACACATTTTTGTCAACCCCGTCATATATTTTAAAAGTCATCTAGCCATATATAAAAAGATCTGTCTGAAAACTTCAAAGTTATCAAGAAGACTGTTTGAAATGTGGATTTCCCTTCACTATTTTTAACAATGAACAGCCATACCTTTTATCAATGAGGGCACATTGTACCATAAGATCTCATGATTCATGATTACAAGCAGCGAGACAGTTTTAATATAAGCATGTAAAATATAGCACAGTCATTTTTTTCACTGGTCTTTAAAACCATGTTACCCTCGAGCCAGCAATTTGCAGCATTTTACCAAATTGATAAATATTTAGGAGTAACTTCTGTGGTTCCTTAGTTAATAACAGTGAAAGACACATTCCACTGGATAGTTTCTCTTCCTAGTAAAAATGTTTGCTATGATTTATGGAAATGACTATACTGACAAACTACAAAGCATTCTTTCATCAACAAATAAATGTGGAAGGTACATAGAAAAAAATACTGAAGATTTGGCAAAGCAAGCATCAGATCAAATGATTGAGTACATGAGGTTTGCTGTAAGTTGGATGAACATAGTGATGTTACTTGCGCACCTCTCAGTTGATGGCATCAGATTTCGTTTAGGTGAAATACACAAAGAACTACTTTTTCATCAGTCATCAAGAGAGAGATGAAACAAAGGAGGTAGGTGCTCAATAGTATAAGAATTACTTACTAAAATAATGCTTTACACAATAGTAGAATATAACCATTGCTAGAACCACTGCCTTGACAAGAATATAAGAAAAGGATTCAAAGTTAAGCTTAACGGAGATAGCACTCTATGAGAGACTGCTTCCTGCATCATTCAGAGGCCATGCAGGTAGGAAAGATGTGTCAATGGTATGACAAGTTTTATAGAATTAAGACTTTAAAAAAATAGTAGAATCTTTAGAATTGGATAAAAAAAATCCAGGAAAATCTTCTGCACCTCAAAGTTGTACGGTTTAGCTCATGGCAAAGGCTTTAAAAAGAACTATTGAGCTTTCTTTTAAATGTTTAAAATTTGCCAAGCCTTGTAGTGCAATTATGACTGCCCATAGTATCTTCCCAAGAAGATTTTTTTTTTTTAAATATAAACACATATAATTCCTTGGTTGGATTTAAAGTCGGATGTTTCAACAATGAGTATGAGTGGCTACTTTTCCAAAGCAAATCTCCTGATGGAGACAGCATTTTTAAAAAGAAATCTGAAACTGTCTCTACTTTTGAAGGATTTTGTTACGGAAAAGACATAAATGTGTCTATTTTAAATTTTTCCCTTGATCTTTCCTTTACCCATTGTTTATCAGACTGAAAATGGAATTGTCCAATCTATTTGAGGTGCTTCCAAATACAAAATTTTCATTGTTTTTTTAGTTTTTTTAAAGATTTATTTATTTATTTATTTATTTTTTTAGATTTATTTATTCTTATTTAGAGAGACAGAGTGAGCAGGCGGAGGGGCAAAGAGAGAGGGAGAGAGAATCCTCCAGCTGACTCCCCGCAGAGCATGGAGCCTGAAGCCAGGCTCAATCCCAGGGCCCTGAGATCATGACCTGAGCCAAAATCAAGGGTCGGACGCTTAACCAACTGAGCCACCCGGGTGCCCCAGTAGGTTTCTAATTTCTGTTTAAATTGTTAAAATATAACACTTCTTCTTTTTCTTAGTTTGCAGGGACTTACTAATGCCAGAGAATACAGAAATACACCAAATTTCATTAAAAGATGATGTAATTGGAGAATGCCATGTAAAACATGATTATCTCATTTAGAGAGCACAGCCAAAAGGTACTTGCTTCAACAGGAGCCGCATGTCTTCCTGAAGTCTCTCTTTCTACTGCAAGAGCCATTCACACTGCCAGAGGATGTAGCAGCCGTTCAAAGCATCAGAAGAGTAACTTCCACGTGAAGGCAGACTCTGGAAGAATCAGGGCATTGCAAAGGAAGGGTTAAACCAAGATTTTCAAACGTTAATGAGAAAGTTGATAGTAACTACAGGAAACCCAAACCTGTGCAGTCTCTTTACTGTCAGTGCCCAAGTGCCTGTGAAGCTCCGAGGGCTTGCTTTGGTTTATTGGAAATCATTAAAACGGTGCATTCTCCCCAGCTGATATTAATAAGGCCACACCATTCTTGCTGCCTGCAGCGCCTCTGTGTAATTCGCGGCTGCCCCCAATTATCTGTGGGCGATCTGCAGGCCTGGGGAGGGGGTTCCACACGGGCAGGCGCTTAATGAACAGACCGGCTTATAAACACAGGCTAATCTCTCCCACATGAGCACCTGAGGAGGATCACAAGTGACAGCTGTTTAAATTTTCAGGGAAATTAATGACCCCTAAAGAGGCAGCGCTTATCAGGCTTGGAGTAGGTTTGATAGAGGAGAGTCACCACGGGGCAAAATGTTTATAATCATCCATAAGTGCCTCATTCAGTGGCTTCATCTTGGGAACTTTTATTGACACGGTCCCCCTCTATTAATGCTTGTGTTGGCAGAGTGACTTGGTTCAATCTGTTCCTGATATCGGGCTCCTGCGGCCGCTAATGAGCATCTCCCCATCCTCAGATCACAAGCCATTTAAAATGATCAGGACTGTAGTTGGCATCCTGACCACTTAGGGAAAAATCCCATCAGACACATACATTGTTTTGGTCCACGAGGCATTTGTAATGCATCAGCTCAGCCCCAGAGCTGGGCCTCACAGAGGGAATGGGAATAGACAGGCCACACGGCTGGCCGTCTGGGGTATAGAGCAGGAACAGGTAATTAAGTGCAGATTGGCCAAGGGGCCAGAAGTGACTTTTAAAAAACAGATCTGGAGAGAAACAGCACATGGCAAAACTCACCACCCTCTTCTCCCACTCGCACCCCTCCTCTGCTCTGGGGTTTTATGGCTTTTATGTGTCATTACAGCAGGACACACTACCTTGTTCTTGGTTGTCTTTACATTCCACATACCCCAGGATCACTTAACAGGAAGCGGTCTCGTTTGCAAGGAGGCTCTGCAGAGTCTAGTGTCATGTGAAAGGAGATATAATGGAGACGGAGAGAGAGAGACAGAGACAGATGAGAACTAGACATGCTGGCCTGCCAACAGTATTCGAAAGGGAAGACTTTAGCTAAAGGAAGATAGAGGCTCGCGCACTGTAAGGTAACAAAACAGAGGAATACCGTAAACATCCTCCAGGGTACTCATTTCAGGACATGGGGAGACTTTTAATAATAGTGATGAGAACAAGCTTCTCTTCAAAATCTATGAAACGCTATGATTTTTTTGATTTTTTAAACTTTAAAAAAGATTTTATGTATTCATTTGAGAGAGAGAGAGCACAAGCAGGGGGGTGGGGGGCAGAGGGAGAGGGAGAAGTAGGCTCCTTGCTGAGTGGGGAGCCCAATGCAAGGACTCGACCCAGGACCCTGAGATCATGCCTTGAGCCCAAGGCAGACGCCTAACCTACTGAGCCACCCAGGCGCCCCTACACTATATACTTTTTTAAACGATTTTCTTATATGGTTAAATAGCCAAATATTCTGCAGAGATATGTAAACATGTTCAAAATCAGGCCCCACGGTAGAGAGGGGAGATTATCCTGCTTGGGGAAAGGGCTCATATGTCTCTCTTGATTTCAGCGGGAGCCTCCTAGGTTTAGCTGAGATTTCAACATGCCGTTCTGGAATACAAAGTACTGACAATGCCAGTCAGAAGGTGACCCTGCTCTCTGCAGTGTATTTCTCTTCCCATGGCTCTCTCAGGAGAAGAGCACATGGGCTTGCTTATTCTATGAAGCAACCACTGAAGTCTGGCTAAGCTGCTAGTTGGGAACTATTTTAGTCCTTTGCGAGTTTTTGCTAGCTACGATAGCATATACCCGAGGATACACACTTAAAAATAAGTAAATGACTGTTGTACACTTTGGTCCATTGAAAATATGCATTTTAAAATTAGGAATTCAGAACTAAAAAAGAAAAAGTATGCTAGTGGCAAATAAACACATATACACAATTAATTCCTTCAGTATTTCTATATTTAGATTATTGGGCATTATTAACTTACGCTTTTTCTATCATCTCTAGTGAAAATATATCCCAGATATATTATTCAATGACTGTAATATCTGCATTCCTAAAATAGGCAACAAACTCCATTTGATAAACATTTCACGTAGGAGTGATTATAATTCATCTCTATTTGCTATCATGGGAAGAAAAGTAAGAAAATTAATGTGAGCACAGAAGATAATGTTAGCAGATAATGTGACTATTTGGTGAAATATTAATGTTTATAGAATGTTCACTGACTACATACCAAATCATATCCTTAAATAACTGAGGTTGGGGTTAGCCAGATTTATATAGTTCTTTGCTTGAAATTCTATCTTTTGAAGAAAGTACTTTCTGCTAATTGACAAAATAAATCTTAATAATTCATGTCAAAATTACAAATTTATTTTATACATTATTCAAAAGCCAGTACATGATTAATAAAAATACACTTAAGCTTCCCACTCTTTCTCCTCATCTTATGGTTAAAAAAATTAACTTTTTTTTGCTTTACTGTATTGTATAAATGCTAGTTTTTAATTTGATTTTCATAAAAGCCTACATGAACTAAGAGCTTCAGAGGTAATTATTCATCATGTTCTTAAATTCACTCAATGGTCCAAAGTGACATTACCCAAGGAAATGTCTTTCTCATTGAAAAAAAAAGAAAGCATAACAGACTCTTGAGAACCAGTGGTGACAACAATCAGAAAAACCTTTAGTAAGATCTGCTTTGTTTAAAATTTATGTTTCAGGAAAACATTTGGCTATACAGGCTTGATAAAATCATTCTTTATCTACAGTGTTCATTGATATAAGGTGAGGGTAGAAATGGACTTTCTCAAAACAGAAAGCAAGAGAGCATATATCACGACCACATACCTGACCATGGTATATGGTATATCTGGTCATGGTCTTCCTGAAAAAAAAAAAAATGGTTCCAATTCCGCATCTTTGGGGAGTAAAACTCTTTTTAGATCAGCATTCGGCTTCACTCCTCTACTCTGGGAACAAAAGCAATGACAGAAACATAGTTAACCATTTGTTCCCAGAATTCCCATGACTCTTGAAGTTGCAAAGTAGACAAAGAAGGATAACATAGGGCTCTGGGTGGGGACAGGGGAAGGCACACTTCCCAGATTCAAACTCTGGCTCTTCTATTTTCAAACAAGTTGCTTCTCTCTATGCCTATTTACTCACGTGTAACATGGGAATAATAAATGTGGTAAACCAATATTTTATTCAATCACCAATGTTCTGATTCTCCTGCCAGCCAGGAGGTGTGGCTATCCATCTTTGCCTCTTGTCATTACACGCGGCCAGGTGACTTGTTTTGCCTAGGTGTGTCACTTCTCGCAGAAGCATTGAAAAACTAAAACATGATTCTCCATCATCTATCTTCCCTGATGGGATAATTGCAGAAGAATGTGGCAAGTTGGGCACCAAGCCTAACTACCATAAGGCTTCCTACCTGCTAATCATAATTCTACACGAAGCATAAACAAGAAACAAACCTTGGCTGAGGTCATCTTAAGCCACTAGATTTAGGGGCTTTTTTTGTTACTGCAGCATTGCTTAGCTTATCCTAACTGACAGGATAGAATAATTCTACCTGCCATGTAGTATTTTTGTAAGGACAAACTAAGTATAAATCACTTTCAAGTACACCAAGAAAATTATAAATGCTTTATTCATTATGCAACAAATATTTATTGAGCTCCTACTATGTACCAAACCCTACTCCAGGTGGAGGGAATTAAATGTGAGTAAAAACAAAAAGTACTTGTTCATGTGATATTGACCATGTAGTGGGAGAGGCAGTCGTTAATCAAATGATGGCATAAGTATGAGACTGCAACTCTGCAAACTGGAATGCTTAAATGGTAGATAGCACCAGAAAGCATAGGAGATATTTGGCCAGGACAGGGAGGTCAGCAAATACTTCCTTGAGGATAGGCTGATTTACCTTAGATCTGGAGGTCACGGAGTAATGTCAATTAGGGAAGAAAGAGTCTTCCTCAAAGAGGCTGTCTTGTATGCAAAGACCTGTAAAGTGCATGGCACCTACAAGAAACTAAAATTCTCCCTCTGGAGTGCCTACTTTGGAAAAAGGGGTAAAATTTGGATAGTTCAGTAGGGGCCAGACTAGCCCCTTTATAGCCTAGTGACAATTTTGGTCTTTATCTGCAAAGCAATGGGGGAACTATTGAATATTTTGAATGGGAAAGGATTACATGTAAAGAATATCATTCAGGCTGAAGAGTAGAGAATGAGTCATAAGATGGCATGGTGGATGCAGAAGTTAATCAGCTAAGATGGCTGTCTATTGCTAAAGTACTTGCTATGCATAATGATATCTTGTAATAGGATGATTGTAATGGTGGTGGTAGAGATGAAAAAAAAATAGTAGCCTAGTTAACCCTTAAAAATATGCATCCTTCCATCCATCCACCTAATTGTGTGTGTGTGTGTGTGTGTGTGTGTGTGTGTAGGGGAGAAAAAATATATATATATATATATATCAAGGTATTAGGTAACCTATAGAATTTCTAGAAGGATCAAATCACCAAGATGGAATACTCCATAGCTAGAAACCCTACAGCAAAGGAAAACAACCAACCATACAACACTGGCTGTTCTAGTGGAAACCTCACAGCCTTGAAAATGTTAAGAACCAGACAGTACAACTTCTGTTACAGCTTCTCCAGAAGAATCAGCAATCTCCATATCATGCTTGCTAGATGGCCTGAGCTCCTCATACACAGCTGCCACCTGTCATTGTTCATGTCCATCTTATAAAATTCACACAAGTGCATCTATCTTACAGAACCTAAATCTGATGAGAAACCTTAGCAGTAAAGAAAAATAAATGTTATCTTTAGCTTTTAAGCTTTGAAAGTATAGGGAAGGGATACCTGATGGGGTAGAGTCGATGTTGAGTGAATCAGACTAAAGTACCTGCCACAATGAAATGAACTGGAATTTCTGGTGGATTGGATAAGAGAGATAAAGCTGGAAAAGGTATCAAAAACTCCTAAGTCTTTTGCTTCCAACTTGGGGAATGATAAATGCTATTTACTGAACTTGGCTTAAAAGTAATGAACATGAGTTTTGTATTGAACACACTGAAACTGAAGTACCTCAGAGACAGCCATGAGATGTCAAATAGACGGTGGGACATGCAAAAGAAGGTCTTGCTGGAAATATAAATTTATGAGTCATCTGGTGATAATTGAAGTCATGCTGTATTAGTTTTCTATTGCTGCATCACAAATTACCACAATTTAACAGCTTGAAACAACACCCATCTATTATGTCAGTTTCCATGAGTCAGGAGTCCAGCCAGGGATAAACTGCGTCCTCTGCTCAGGGTTTCACAAGGCTGCAATCAAAGTGTCAGCCAGGACTCCAATCTAATCTGAGGTTCGGGGTCCTCTTCCAAACTTACTGGCTGTGGGCAGATTTCAGTTCTTTGCAATCATACAACTGAGGCCCTCAGCTCTTAGAGGCCACCCACCATTCCCTACCATGTGACCCTCTCCAGAATATTTGCTTCCATATGATCAACAACAAGAGAGCTTCCAATGTCCTTGTCTCAAAACTCTCTCAGTTTAAATCTCTAGACTCTCTAGACCCTCACTCAAAAAATAAAAATAAATAAAAAATAAAAGGGCTCACTCAATTTGGTCAGGACGACCAGGATACTAACCCTTTTGATTAACAAAAAAGTTGTCTTATTAGGGACCTAAATCACATCGGCAAAATTCTTTCATCTCTGCCATTCAACACAACTTAATCATAGGAGTGAAATCCTCCTGTCATGTTCACACATCCCACCTACACGAAAGGGTGAGGATTATACAGCATGTGTGTACCCGGGGGTGGAAATCTTGGGGGCCATCTTAGACTTCTGCTTTCCACACATGTCCAAATAAGATGTCCTATGGAGAAAACCATAGTGTCTAGAAAAACAGCCATGAAGATATCTAATATTTAATGTTAGAAGTGTCTGAGATTGAGATAGAGAAGTAGAAGCACTGTTATTTTTTTATCATAATTTTACAGTTCAATATGCTTGACCATAATATATCCAACTATTTGAAATAATTGAACTATTATAGATTTTGCAACTTAATAAAGAAGTTTGATGTGATCTGGAAAGTTTATCAATATTTTAGACTCATAATGCAGTAAAATTTCTAAATAGAGCAGGAGGTAGAAATGATCTAGTAAAACCTCCATATTTTACCAATGATCATAGAGATAGATAAGAGTGACTTTGCCAAAGTCATTCAGTCAGCGAATGGCTGACCCACAGATCTCTGGACTCTGAAATCAGTATTGGGTTGCTGTTTTTTTAACTATTAAGTCTGTTCCATGAGATTAAGGTTGGTCATGGTGCTTTATGTAGAAAATTACCTTCAACAAAATTAAAATTATTTAAGAGACACAATTCTATTCCTTATTTTATCCATATCTTAGGATACAGTAAGGAAGACTTAGGGTGCTCTGTTTTCTAGAGACAGTCCTCATAAAACCCCCTCACTCATCTTACCAAGTATACCTTTAATGGCATGCAAGGGGTCACATAAATATGCAATATTAAACCATTTTGTAGAGTTGTTAATATACTCTAAATTGATGATTTGAAAAGATTGAAGATTTTTTTTCTTACTCCTCCCAGAACTTTTCCTCAACAATTTCTTTTAGCCCATCTGAGGGGCCATAAACATGAGCTGATGTTATATTATATGATTCTATCACAAGCATATCATATCCATTTCTGCAAAAACACTTGGACTATGTTGTGAATCCCTTCGGCAAAGATATCATCTACTTCTGGTCGAAACACTTGAATAATATTGTAAATTATCTATATCAGTCCTTTCCTACCAGTCCTTTATATATGTGGGCACTTAATAGCTATTTGGGTTGCTCATCCATGAAGAATCAGAATGTTTATTGGCTTGGGAACAGACAATAGTAGGTTTGAATCCAGCCTCTATTACATGGTAACTGTACTTTTGAGAAATTGCTTCTCTGAATCTCTGTTTTATCTATTAAATACGTATAACTACAGTCCTATTTTTATGATAACTTGATGAGCGAACAGGCGCGATGTACCTCATAATGCATCATAGACCCTCAACATGTTGGCCACTTTCCTCCCATTGCTTCTAGCTCTTTCATGGGCAGCTCTATCCTTTGTCATGCTTGTGGCCTTTTTTGTAAGTGATGGAGCCACTCTGTCATTGTTTGCATGATATTTGTTTTGGTTTTCATATAATTCACTTCATTTTCTCATTAAATAAGAACAGCTCTCTTCCTGAGTTTGAATTTGTTATCAGCCTTTATTAAAATCCTATACATCTGAGAAACTTTATATATTCCCATCAATAACTATGGTTCCCTTACTGAGAATCTTACCCGAGAGTGGGATTTGGCATGGGAAAATATATTGCCTAGAAAAGCACACAAGAAACTCCAAGAAAGGCCTGAACACAGCATGTTAATCTGAAAAGTCCTCCTGGTTATTTGAAGATCTACCCTCAAGTACAGGACTGCCTCCGCTCCTTCCCCTCTTTCTCACTGAGATCCCTAGATACTCTGAGTAAATGTTCCAATGCATGTATTACTGAGAGTAAAATAAACTCCAGAGTACTTTTTCTTCTTTGTGGCAAATCATCACTCACCAACAATCCTTTGTTTCTATTAAAATTGGTCTAAGCTGCTTTTCTTTTTCTATATTCAATCTTACAATGGTCTGACCTCATTTACTTTTTGAGCCAGAAAGATTTATTTTTCTAATTCTTTAATCAACGTCTTTAGTTTAAGCTTAATGTTCATTTTATGCATTCTGTATTCAAAATGTTCATCTTCGGTGAAACTTGTTGTGACAATGACTGTAATGATGACATTCTAGTTTTTAGCCCTTTGGTATCACTTACTAATGTAATGCACTTGCTGGCAAACCAAGACATGTTTCAGTTGTTCTTCATTAATTCTGATTCTTATTTGCAAACTGAGTTAACACACACTGGCTAGAGCACAGCCCCCAGATCCAGCGGCCTCAGCGAGAGACCCCTTTACTTTACTGTTTGAAAGAAATGTACGTGAAATACCTGATTGGCCTCTGTAGGGTTATAACAATTTGGCCACCAACTCCAATTGGTTTAAAGAAAAAAGAATTTAGTGGTCCGTGAGAAGCTCAGAAATTTGAAAGAGCCTAAGGGGATTGTGACAAGTCTGAAACCTTCAGTGACTATCACTACTCAGTGCTCCTTGCCCTGTCCCTTCCCTCTCCACTCATCTTTCATCTCTGCTTATCTTTGAGTGGCTCTAGTCTCTCCTACTGGAATCAGTATCTTCTTGCTGTCTCATTGACCTCCTACCAGCTGCAGGGCCCAGACACAAAGCACCTTCACATAAGCCCCATACAGAACAATTCCCAGGAGGCCTCTGATTGACTTGGCTAAAAGCTACTTGTTTTTATTTACATTTTATTTCCTCATGGAAACAGGTTCTACTTTGTTACACTCAATAATCAAGCAGAGGTGTTTTCCAAATCAAAACAGAGTTTAATACAAAGTGATGCTAAATTAAGGTGAATTTCCCTCAACGAAATGACTAGCGGTCAAATATTCTCTCATCAACAAGGTAACCAGAACTGTATTCACAAACAGCAGTGTGTTTTGAAAGAAGTCTGTGCGTTAGCCTGGAGATCAGATCCAAGGGAGGCCTGGACCAGCAACACTCAGCAAATAACCCACTGCCAATTAAAATTAGTTTCTCCACCAATGTATGAGCAAAAATATGATACGTTTTGAGTATTAGATGAAAAGACACAGCTAGGCTTCATGTAGTTCCTTTCACACTCTCACCTTAGAAGATGTTGAAAATAACTTTTAAAAAAAATTTATTTATTCGTGAGAGACACACAAAAAGAGAGAAAGGCAGAGACCCAGGCAGAGAGAGAAGCAGGCTCCATGCAGGGAGCCTGACGTGGGACTCAATCCCGGGACTCCAGGATCACACCCTGGGCTGAAGGCAGCGCTAAACTGCTGAGCTACCCGGGCTGCCCAAGAATAAATTTAATAAAACAACAGCTCTTGTGCTATGAACAAAAGCAGAGCAACCTAATCCTGGCTACTCAAAGTGGGGTCCACAGGCTGGCAGCACTGACATTCCCTAGGAGTTTGTTAGAGACGCCGAATCCCAGGCCCCAAAGACAGGATTCCCAAAGACAACTGTGTTTGAGAAGCACTGGCCTACAGCAAACCTATGAGTACCAACTCACGGGACTCCTGGGTTATCACATCAAGTGATCTAGACTAAATATAAATACTGGGAAACAGCTTGGGCCAGCCTGCCAGGGAAGCAATCAGAAGAATGGCATTTTCTAAGTTAGACTGCAAGTCTTGAAAGGCACAGCTCTAAACAGAAAAAAAAAAAAAAAAAAAAAAAAGATAACAGTGGTCCTGATTATCAAGACACTTATTTTTATGGGGACACACCGACAAACTGAAACAAGGAACCCTAGTTAGTAACAGTATCTTTGAGTGGAAGCTCGATTCCGGTATGTGCCTAAGGACACACTCTGCATTCTCATTGCGATGCCTGTTTGAGTTTGTTGTCCGTAGGTCTGCCTGAAGTTTCTGTGACCTTCCCATGCCCATCTCCTAGACATCCTCCATAACTGCCCTCTCGAGGCACAACTTTCTTTTCGACCTCTCCATGACAGGATGGAATAGAGCCAAGGCTGGTTGGCTAAATAAAACTGCTTCAAGTTAGACTTTATTGCACTTGGGGAAAGAAAATAGGTGTTTTCTAAAACAAAACACAGTCCAATTGACTACAGTTCACACCAAAATTATGATAAATGAATATAAACCTCCTTTAGTAATTAGCAATCATCTTTTAAAAATCATGCTCTCTTATCTGAAATTTTTTTAAAATGTCTTTTTCATCCTTGGAGACCAAGAAGAAGAAAAATGACAGAGTCTTTCCATTGTATCCCATCTCTATAAATGCACTTATTTCAAATTTGTGTGTCTGTTCAAATCTAAACTGGGGTCCAAAAACACTAGCAATAAGATATATTGCTAATTACAATTTCAAGATAGAATTTTCATCATTCATTTAAAAATACATATATACTTACCAAATTTCCTCAGATACCTTTAATTTTTAAAAAAGCCTACATAGACAAAATGGAGAACATGTCCCTAGTTATAAATATTTTACAGCAAACATTAACAAATGTTCAGTAATCATAGAAATTCTATCAAAAGGCCAACAGGTTAAGGGATCTAGATCTGCCCTACTTGCGAGCTAATCCTTGGTTCAAACAGGTGTTGCTATTGCTGGAGGCAAAAGATAGAAGATGTCGTACAGTAGTCAGTACACAGTACTCCCTAACGTTGGCAGAAGTCTCAGGTAGGAACAAAGAGCCATAATTCACATCCATCAACGCCCAAGAAAATGAAATTTGGCCACCACGACACAAGTTTGGGCTCTTGCCAATCTGTCATTAGTAAGCTGTACCTGACCTATGGAATCAAGATTAAATAGAAAGGAACACATACACACAAGTACAGGTAGGATGATTTTATAAGCTTTCAACCTTGTCCCTGCCCTCTAAAGTGGGGCTCAGAGCTCAGTGAACTGTGTCTCCCAGGATAGCCTGTGGTGATAGAAGAAACTCAAAACACATAATGCTCATAGACCTTCTAGTACACACAGTAACCTCTCCTCCATGGTCGGGAGCAAGGGCTCTAGTCTAACAGCAGAGAATAAGGATCTGGTCCGGAATTCTTTTATCAAACTGGCAGGCACTGCACCTCACAGATGGGGGCTTTGCCACTTCTCTTGCACCTTTATCCAGTAACAGCTGAGCTGATGCCTCCTGCACCTGCCACAGCTTCTGGAGAAGTTTCAGAAGAAGGCCAGAGAACAGTAAATTATAGCTGACTAGCTAAAAGAAAATGAAGATATTTATAATATCTTTAATAGAAGAGAAAATAATATCCCATTGAAACTTTCTCTTTAACACGTGGTTGTTTCTTCAATGCCTATTAGCATATAAAGGAAAATAATAAAAAAAAAGTCACAGTAGTCTTGAGTATGGAGACACAGCTTAGCAATGGTTATTTTTTGCTTGCTTTTTTGGTTGTTCTCACATATTTGCTCTACAGACTCATCTAGAAAAATTGGAATTACCAATATGCTAAAACAAAACCATACTATCCCACCACCCAGGAATAACTACATTGTGTCGGACAACTTTGTAAGCTTTCTATCTATGCAGAGTTTTTTTTTAATGGATCATAACATATATAATATATTATAAGATGATTTTTCATAGTTAATAGTATGCATCTACAATAACATATTAATGGCTGACCTATATGCCATTGAGTAGCATGTATTTATTCATATATAGATAGATATTTAGATCGTTTTCAATAATTTACTATCATAAATAACATTGTAATGAACTTGTTGTACATACAGCTTTGTACCTTCTTGTCTCGGAGGTGGAATTGCTGAATCAACGGGAATGCATATTTCAAAGCTTTTGAGGTGTACTAGTGCAAGTTGGTTCAGAGGTAAGCTTTTCCTTATCACTCTATGTAAATTGCTTTTCACTGCCCAGAAGATGGATTGCTCTTAACCAGCGATGACCAGGGTGGGCTGATGTCGTAAAATAAACTTCTTGTACATTTGGAGGGTCTCATATAAAAGGCTACACCTTCACTAATATTCCCACTCAGTTTTTTTAAATCTTCCTAACATTCTTAAGATGGTTAGGGAAAATCCAAATAATCTCCCTAACTTTAAAGGTGGTATGAAGGGCAAGTGTCACACAGTACCAGTTAAATAATTTGCAAGACAAACTACAAAATGAAAACGTGGAGCCCCTTGTTAAAAAAAAAAAAAATATATATATATATATATAAAGCGAGAGAGAGAGAGAGAGAGAGAGAGAGGGAGAGAGAACATCAAGACATCAAGAGCAGAGCATTAAACCAAACCTGAGGTACTTTTGAGTACAGTCCCTATGCGAGTGCAAAGTCTCAGGTGCAGATGCGGTTTCATGCTCATCCAGAAGGTACCCGCCATGATCACTTGGTCATATACTACCCGTTTTCAGGTCTACTGGTTTATTGCTCAGACATCTATATTTGTCTTGAAGAGTAAGCAGCATCCTTTATGCTCCTGCTGATGTAACCATATGTTACTTTTCATTAACCATGTCCAACCATATTATCCTTACACTTCATGGAGGGGGAAAAATCACTCTAATTCTATAGGCAAATAATGTCCTCATCTGTCAGTGAACAGTTTAAACTCACAGAAAATATATTCAACCTAGAAAAGATGAAGCTTCCATAAAAATAACACTGAAACACAAACTTTGTTCACTAATGCTATTTTTCCACACCCTGCAAGTTTGTGTATGTTCGTAAGTACATGTTTTAAATCAACAAACAGTAGACTTTAAAAAAAATTTTTTTTAATTTAAAAAGTCCCGGTCTGTGTGTTCACAATGAATTAAAGGAATCAACACAAAACTAAAGGAAATCAGGCAATGATCTGAAATTTGGCAACCAGGAGACATTTCTATACAATGCCTCCTTTTTCTATTGCCTTTGGCTCGGTTTCCATGGAAATGTATATTTGCTGCAAGCCAAGGTTTTTTGTGGTCTAAGCTACGGGAAGAAAGTGAAAATAAATGCAGATAGGTAGTCAGAAGAAATATTGATTTAAAATATGGGAGAGGCACATGTAAGCCTTAGAAAGCAAATGAATTCTGAGGTGTCATCTAGTCCTGAATATTCTGAGTTCAGCAATTTCTGAATATACATACAATTTCTGAATAATACATACAAAAATGCTATAGCAGCAATATGCTAAAGGAAGCTTTAGCTGTAATCTTCATCCTTGATTGTTTATTCATTCAACAGACCTTTATTGAGTACCTACTGCATACCAGACACCATGTTATGTGCCAGAGTTACAGGGTTTGGGTTAGTTCATTTCTGTAGCTGGCAAAAGGCTGAAGAATGGCAACTTATTAAACATTTAGCTAACAATTATGGGGCAACTTCCCCATGTTAGACTCAAGGAAATACACAAACAGAAAAAACAAATAAGGCTTTTCCTATGGGATATAAAATAGAAGGGTGGAGGGGGATATAGAGCCTCCATAATAATTACAATCTAATGCAATGTGATGAGGCTCCATTGAAAAGGCTGTAAGTCTCCACAGGGACATGCCATACAGTCAAACACAGAATATAAAAGTACTCTAAATTGGATTTTAATTACAGGAAGTAAAAAAAGAAATAACTGAATCACATGAATAAGGAATAAAAAGGGAAATGACATAATGAAAGGGGCACACAAGTAATCCAGAGGAAAAAGAAAAAACAAGAGAGAATACAAGGCAACAATTCTAGGAGAAGGGCAAGAAGAAGAAAAGGAAAAAGGAGAAAGGGACTGTGATGAAGGACCAAAGAGACGGAGGGGCCAAATGGCTCCAGAAAGGAAGAAGTGGAGAAAGAGGTCTGTGAAATATCACTTGCGCAAAAACAGGACAGCAGGCTTATTCTGTAATTTCCTGGGTCCATTGTGTCATTGGTAGAATTAGGCCCAATCCACAGGATAGGACATCTGTGGAAATGCTCTCCGGTTCTTGGAAGGCAACGGTCCCATATGGAGTACGATGACGGCACACAGAACAGCAGCACACAGGACACACATTCTAAAGATCACATGCCTGCTGACTGCCAACTCTTACACCTTTGCTTTATCTGAGGAAAGTCATCTGTCCAAAGAGTGGTTTCGAATTAAAATCTATGTCAAATGTTATTATTAGGATTTTCTTTTTATTAACAGAAGCACACTTGAAACACAACCGTCATCATTTAAAAAAATCAATGGCCAATATGCCACACTTTTATGATAAGTGCTGTAGTAGTTACCCCAGACGTAGAGGAGCACTTGTCTATGGACCAAGCAGTTACCAAGGAGATTGAATCAATAAATATATCATTTGTTAAAGATGCCAAGATTTCTTATGGAATAGGATATTGGCAGGCAGCTCATTTTGGATTGTTGCTTGGGTTTGCATGTAAAACCATGTTCGCAGACAGATCTCCACAATCCCTGCCTAAACTCTCCCTACCCTCAGTGTTTCAAGAATATGTGCTCGTGTCCTTGTCTTTGAAAACCAGTGCTTCACTGGAGAGAACTAGTCCTTGTCAGAAACATCGGGACGAGCCAATGATGAGTCAGTCTTTATTAATATATGTTAGGCCAGGTTGAAGGTTTAAATGCTGAAGAGTAATGTTTTATCGCTGTATGTTGCCTAGCAGTGAACCCACAACTAGGTATAATAAACTCCAGAGATTAAAATATAGTGCTGAGGTTTTCAAAGTCTTCTGACATTGTATTTTTAAATAACTTAACACTGCTGGGCTCTGCAGGAGGAGAAGGTAAACATTAAGGCCAGAGACTATTACAGTAATTACAGCCTAGCACACAATGTGGTTATCTTTCCAACTTCTACGAGCCACACGCATACTCACTTTTCTGCCACATGGCCACCATCACTACCCTCTGCTTGTTCTAGTTTCTCGTGGGTTTCCTGCAGATTAGCTTCCCCTAAGACATCTCCACATGGTCACTGTTTTCACTGAAATGAAGTTTCGTTCTGTGACAGACTAAATTCCGTAATTTATAACACACTTCAAGAGCCCTGGAGGAGCCTAGCACATTTGGACTCTGAAAGCAACTCCAAATTGTTCCAACTTGGGAGAGCAGAAAATGTGAACACGGGGGTGTGTATCTGATCTTTGACCAAAGCAAACACGACCTTTTGGGACATTCAAAGAGGAGCCTGCAGAGCCACCAGGCCTGAAGGTTGCAAAACAAGGATCTCCCAGAGCATCTTTTATCTAAGTATGGAATTGAAATGGACTGTTTGTCACTGCACATAGACACATGGGTGTTTCTACCGTAGTGGCTCTGCTATACAGCAGGTGCTCATGACATCAGGTGATTGTGACAGCATATTTGAAACGCTCAGCCCTCAGGTCCTTTGTTGGCTTGTGCAGCTCCCCAGCTGCACAGCAATGATTTAATGGATGTCCAGTTGTGCGAACATGCTACAGAAAACCATTCTTTCTTTCTCCTCCTAGAACTCAAAGTACTTTAGTGAAAGTCCTACTAGTATTATTGTCATTAGACCCAAAT
This sequence comes from Canis aureus, assembly GCF_053574225.1. NCBI lineage: Eukaryota > Metazoa > Chordata > Mammalia > Carnivora > Canidae > Canis > Canis aureus. The sequence goes on along the minus strand of NC_135611.1, from coordinate 65,569,751 downwards.
ACACAACCCTTTTCACCATGAGGACAGAACAGTGAGCTGGAAGCTGGAGGTCAAGGGAGGGGCTCCTTTCTCGGTGGTTCTAACTATACACGTCAAGATTGTCGGAGGTTGTGACGCTTACATTTTAGAGGGAAATGCTGCTGTGTTCTTCCCCTTCATGAAGATGATTTGGAGCATTCACTGTAGAGATCTTTCACCCTGGAACATATCCCTAAGGGTTTCTCAAAAAGAAACAGCTTATAAAAGTCAGGAGTTGGTTTTGGTTTTGGTTGGTTTCTTTCTTTCTTTCTTTCTTTCTTTCTTTCTTTCTTTCTTTCTTTTCCTTCCTTCCTTCCTTCCTTCCTTCCTTCCTTCCTTCCTTCCTTCCTTCCTTCCTTTCTTTCTTTCTTTCTTTCTTTCTTTCTTTCTTTCTTTCTTTCTTTCTTTCTTCTTTCTTTCTTTCACCGTCTCTCTACCCATAACGCAGAAAGTTCTCACGTTTGGTTTGCAAATTGCATTTGCTGAATTTCTGTGGCAGCCTGTCAGACAAAGAAAGAAGGGGTTTTGTAAACTGAGATTAACTAAATAGTGTGGTCTAATCCTGCCTAGTTGTGTTTATGCATGCTTCACTGTGGGATTTACAGCCTTAGCTCATGGAAAGAGAATAAACGTCGTGAACACAAAGAATCCAGGCTTTGTGTTACTGAAATCAGAATCAGGTTCAGGTGGGAATCCAGTGGCAGACTTATTTGAAAACAAGATATAGAAATGGTAGGAAAATCAAACTTTCTCTTAGCTGGCATGAAGACCCATGAAAAATTTTCTTGAAGAGGAACCTCCTTGCATATATGCTCACTGTGAGAAGGGAGAGACACTGATAAATTTCTTTTGACAGAAAGCAGTCTCAGCCTTGTCCTTCCCTACAATGGTTTCCTCCCTTTCTGACCCTAAGTTCCTGCCGCCAGAAGCACCACCGGTGTGTTAGAGGTCGATTTTTTTTCTCTGCCACGCATCTGGAAGATTCTTGTACTTGTAACCCATCAGGCCTGTCAATGAAGAGATGGCAGTAATTGACAGAGGGCAGTGACTGTGTCCTGAAAGGTTAAGAGTAGAATGTAAGCTATGTCTAAAATGTTCCCACCAAGTCTATTTGCCTTATTAAGTTGTTTCAAAGACTGCATTCATTCTTCTCCACTCCAGATCAAGTTGACTGATAAGGAGCTTTTATTATTTCTTCTCACCTGGATAAGAAAGGGTCTACTTGTTAAGAGAGGCCCTTTTGTTAGACTGGTATATGTCCTTTGTGTTCATGTTTTCTTTGGTCCTTCATTGCCTCCTGGATTTTATGAGCTTTCACCTTGGGGGAGCCGAGGACAGCTGGAGAGCAAGACTGGGATACCTTTACTCACACAAACACGATAGGATATGACACTCAGAGGACAGAAGTCTGAATAAGAAGAACCTAAGTATCTGTGGCCTTATCACATCCCAATCTCTAAATGATCTTGTCAGTGATATAATAAGACTGATTTAGATGGAAGGAAAGGAACAGAAGCAGGTCTGCTTTGTTTAATGAAGTGAAAATAGTAGATTAAAAAAAAAAAAAAAAACCCTGAGGAACATATAGAACTCTTATGGATTGGGCTGTTAGAAATTGCACTGTTAACCTTCCATAACATGAAATACTATGTAACCTTTAAAATGTGCGGTGAACAAAGACACTGAACACTATGGAAAAATGTTCCTATTCTATGATTAAGTAAAAAAATATATAAATCAGAAAACAGTTTGCCAACTCTGAATGAAATAGGGCAGACTGAATGAATGATTCATTTATCTTTGCTCCAACCTGAAATCCCATTCAACTAGCAACGAAACTTTTTTTCTATGGTATGAATCCAAACAAGAAAAGCAAAAGGGAAAGGACCTGACAACTAAGTAGAGATGTCAACAGATGCTGGAATCTGGACAGTGGACACAGGAGCAATAACTGGCCAGGTAGGACAGTGGAGGTAGAAACTCAAGTGACTACAAAGAAGGGTGGCCAGGGTCATGCAATTTTAAGGAGTATTAAGCTAAATACATGTAATATTAATAGAGACTGACTGATTGATAGATGCATATGTGTTTTGGGCATTAACAAAATGCAATTCAAAATAGTTTATAGGGTAAACTTCAAAGTTTTTGGCTAGTGTATTCCATAAAATAATTTGAAAAATTATGTATCCTCTCACATTTTTAAGTTGACATTTAAATTTGTTTTTGTCATAAGTTTCTGTTAACAAAGGAGATAACAGATGAAATATTATAAATATTTATATATATATAAATATTGTCCCAACTTTGAGTGTATGAAATGGAATTGAAATACCATTTTATAATATATAGATATAATCTTATAGCATTGTCATCCCTTATAAAGCTGCATTAACAACGTCTCCCTTAATAATCAATCTTTTTCCCTCTTGAATTTGTATTTCTATTATGTCTCCTTCACGACTATTGTAATGAATGCAATACTCTTAGGCTTGAAAATCTTTTACTCATCTTCTATCATACTTCTCTGCAGCAAAAATATATTAAACATTTTAAATTTTAAAATTAATTTTCTGGTAACACAAAACATCTCTAAGGAATCAAAATTTCTTCTAAATGAGTTATTAAGTCAAATATTCTTACCATAATTAGTTAAAATATCAAAGTTTTAAATGATTACAAATTTTGCTAATTATTAAACATGAAAAGTAAAATTGTATTGTAAATGCAGTTCTAAGATAAGTGAGAGATTGCTTTTGGTATAGTTAAAGGAGGCTTCTTGAAGTTGTATTACACCTTGCACAACGAACCCTAGTAATTAATATTTGGATGAGTGAGTGGTAAATCACTCCTTTGCAAAGTGGAAATGAAGTGATTTTAAAAGAGGAGGTAGATGTGGCACCTGGGTGCCTCGGTTGGTTAAGTGTGGCTTTGGCTCAGGCCATGAACCCGGGGTCCTAGGGCTCCCTGCTCAGTGGGGAGTCTGCTTCTCCCTCTCCCTCTGCCCTACCCCCATCCTCATTCTCTCAAATAAATAAAGCCCTTAAATTTTATTAACTAATTAATTAATTAAAAGAGGAGGTGGCAAAGGAGAACCACCACAACATTGGCATTTCATGTGGGTTGCAAAGGCCAATCAATTTTAGGAAATTGTATTCAGAAAAGCTGAAAACTCAGAAATTGATTTCTCTAAAGCTAACCAATTCCATTTATTCCACGAAAAGCCCATGACTCTCCTGGCTACTGGCAATTAGTTTGAAAACCACTGGCTTAAATAATCAGATGATTTATCTCATTGAACAAAGGAGCAAAGATAAACTGTTCCCAGGTTGGTTCATTGAGCAACCTGATAATGTCATCAGGGATTCAACTTATCTCTAGCTTTCTGCTGTCAGGTTAGCTCAACCCTGGCTGCAAGATGAGAACTGTACTTGCAGGCCACACACAGATGGGAGAATGTTCCAGAAAAGATAGAAGCCGATTCTTCCTGTGTGTATCATTCAGAAAAGAGAACCCTCTCCCTGAGATGCCAAGCCAACTTCCCTTAGTATCTCCTCAGTCAGAGTTCCATCACTCACCTAAGCCAATAACTACCAGGGAAACAACCATGATTGGTTTAGGTGATTGAAGATTCACTAGTGGGACTGATGGTAAGGTCAGTCCCTCCTTCCAAAGCACATGGCCATGGAGATGGGGGAGGATATCTGGACACATTTGAGATTCTGAAGGAAGACTAAAGGTAGCTGGGGATGTACACTGGACAAAAAAAAAAAATCAACAGTGTCTCCAGAAATATACATTTCCAAAGCCTAGAAGGAAAAACACCAGAATGTTTATGTCTGCAAGCGGCTTTTACATTCTTCTTTTTGCTTATTTCTCTTAAATTTTTTCTCAAAGTTTGTAACAAGAAACAAAAGATGATAAAAATTTTGCCAAAATACTTGATATACATGCAATCTGTAAAACCATAGTACAACTGTCTGTATCTCATTAATGACAATCCCAAAAGGTGTATGTGAATACCAGACATTCAAAATAAACAATGAATGTTTTGAGAGACAAGTAGGAATTTCAGATTATTATATGATAAAGTACTATACTTGAAATTTATCTACAAATCTAATACACTACCTTACTAGTAGACCAGAACTACCCCAACCCTGCCCAATCACAACAAACAAACAAACAACAACAAAAACCCAAACAGTCAATTATGAGAACCACAGGAAAGAGAAATCTATTTTTACATTTATTGGCCATATAAGAAATCAAAACCTCAGAAGCTGATGCAGATACATGGGGCCTACATTTTCTTAGCCCTCAGGGAAATAATTAAGTAATAATTTTTCTTTTTCTGTAAAATTTTATTGGGAAACATTTGAATACATAAAACAATAGAATGTTAGTGGATTTATTTTTTTTAAAGAAATATCTTTTTGCCCATAAAATTGACAAAGATTATATAGTGGTACCACCACCATCTCCTTTAGAGATCTGAGGTGCCCTTAATCATATTGATAAAAGAAAAGTTAAAAAAAACAAAAAACCACACAAGTATGTCTTTGTGAGCATTTACAATCAGGCACAATGAAAAAGCTATATCATAAATGTTCCATTGCAGGGACGTTCGACTTAAGCTCCACTCAGCTCTTTGTATTCAAAAGCAATAATTTCTGATCTCTCCTTTTCCTGGTAAATATCATAGCAGCGTGCTGACATTGTTCATTGTTCCTATGACTTTCAAATTACATTCAAAATTAAGGACATCTTTCTCAAAAAACTTCATTGCCTATTTGATGTGCTTCCCAAAGTCTTTGAATGGGAAATGTTGGCAGAGGGACATTTTTCATGGTTATTTTTCCAATTTTCTTTTCCTGCAATGTTATACACACACACACACACACACACACACTGCAAAGTTCTGAAAAAGAGTCATGGGTCCTCCTCAGAGGTGCTGATTGATCTAGCTGACTGGCCGCGGGCTTTGCCTGCCGGTCGGTTTTATCACCCATGAGGCACTCCAAATCAATCATCCTCAGGTGACTCACTTTTTCACACACTTATTTCTTTTACATGTTGCTCCTTCCTCTCCAAGACCTCCCCATTCTATACTGAGAAATTCCTTTCTTTCAAGGACTAAAGAGCCTGCCTTTACTACCCAAGTTAAATGAAGAACTCCTCATGCTCTAATGTTTCCGTTGCACTTAGCCCATTGCATCCTAAGAGTATTGGTCTGAAGCCCCTGTATACAAGGAGCTTCCTAAAGAAAGGACCAAGTCTTAGTCATTTTTGTATGTTCAGTATCTAGTGAAGTGCCTTGAATTTGTCCAGGTTCCCAAACTCTGGTTGGCCAGGAATGACACATATGGGAAGACCACAGACTCACAGAATCCCCGTTTTTCCTTCCTGGCATCATTTCTTAAATGGCACCCAGACTTCCTCTCCACTCCCTTTCCTTCTATGCCTCATGGAGTCTTCTTCCTTGGTAAAGTCCCTCTTTTCAGCCCTCTCTCATTTCAAAAGAGTAATTTACACCCCAGGAGAAACTCCAAACCCTCTGTTCCCCTCCACAACCCTGTAGGATGTACAGCATTGTAAAGATGAAGCAGCTGAAGGTCAAAAACATGAAGTCATTTGTTTGTGTGATCAAAACACCACAGTAGAGCCGGGAATAGACTATTAGAACCAGAACTGCTCTGCATACAGATCCAAAGCCACTCACACCACTTCTTAGTATAGCTTCACCCCAGGTGCACATTTATGTTTTTGTGCAGCCAGTCCTTAATCGTGAATCCACGGCATTGCGGGATAAAAACATTTGAATGGAAGAGATGGAATTGGCCAACTCTGTGTGACTTTCTCTCCCTGGTAGGGAAGAGGCCAAGATAGAAAACTGTCTGGTCAATAATATATTATAGCCATCAAAAACAAAATTAGTATATTCTGAAAAGTATCATTTGGTTTTCTGGGGCTATATCAATTTATATATGCAAACAATATTCCAAGAGGCTCTCTCATCTGGTAAAATTGGGAGACTTCCTAGTTTTGTTTTCCTTAACTCATCAGCCTTGAATATTCATCGAGTGGCAAAAGTTGTTCCTGAGAATTTACTTTTGTTTCAGTAGTGAAGGGGCCTCTGATAAGCTACTAATCTCTAAGGAGTCAACACACTGCCTCAGCCATAAGTGTCTTGAGCTCAGTTCACCTTAACTAAGACTCTGATAATAATCAGAAGGCAAATTTTAGTTAATAAGATTTGCAATTTAGTGAGTACCTACAGTATGGAAAACACTGTCCTGAGCACCTTCTATATGAAACCTCATTAAAGCTCACCACGGCCTATACAGAAGGTAACTGAGACCCTTAGGAAGTAAGGGTGAGCAAACCGGCCTGTAGTCAACTAACTGCACCCAACTAAACTGAACTCAGGTCTGCTGATCCCAGTCTATTTCTTTACCCCTTAACCAAATCATCTTTTCAACCTTTCGGCACTCAAAGGCTCTGCTTCCAGTCTCTGTGTGTAAGAAACCAGAAAGAACCAACCCCTCAACACAAGTAAGTAAAATATAAGGGTTTACAACTCCTATGTCTTTTTCCCCCTAACCACAGGGAAATAGATAAGAGGTTACCTTTACTCTTTTGTTTTGTTTTGTTTTTCACATTGCAAATTAACTAGAGAGAACAGCTGCCTGATTTAAATATAACAGCTAGGTTTATTTAGTGCCTTTCCTCAACTACCATTGATTCAATAAAACTGCTTGGTGAGAAGATCAATGAAGTTGAAGTTGTCAGATTCATTTCGAAATTGTAAGATAAAACATGTGTTTAGAAATCAAGGAAATATGGTAAAAAAAAAAAAAAAACAAAAACAAAAAAAACACTACCTATCTGGTGGCTAACTTAAAAAGGTTTCAGTTTATAAACCATCTGTGTACTCCTTGAAGGCAAGAACTTTGTCTTAACTGTTGTGAACTCTAAATAGATCATTGTTAAGTAAGTGCATGAATGAATAAACATTTTCTAGATAAAATTTTATCCAAAATCAAATCATTTTAAACAGAATTTGACATGAACAGAAATTTAAATTAGTATGGCAATAGCAACAGTTGCTCCACATTCTTACCAATTTACAATTGAGGATTGTCAAAATTTTTTTATTTTATCCATTCTAGTGGGTATGAAATGATATTTCATTATGTTTTTAAATTGAATTTCCTAATTACTAACAATGTTAAAACCTTTTTATTATATGTCTATTGGTCATCTTAATATCTTCTTTTGTGAAGTGCTTGTTCAAACCTTTTGCCCATTTTTTATTGAGTTGTCTTTTTATTTTAATTTGTAGGAAATCTTCATCTATTCTGGATGTGAGTCCAGCATCAGATGTATGAATTATGAGTATTTTCTCCCCGTCTGTGGCTTACTTATTCATTAGCTAAACAGATTGCTAATTTTGATGAAGTTTATTTTACAAGTTTTTTTTTCTTTCATAATTTGTGCTCTTTGTCCTAAGAAACCTTTGTTTATCTCAAGGCCACAAAGACATTCTCCTGTGTTTTCTTTCTTCTAGAACACTTACGGTTCTAACTTCTACATGTAAGTCTATGATTCATCTCAAAATTCATTTTTATTTATAATGCAAAGGTAAAGGTTGAAGTTAACATTTTCCACACAAATATCCAATTGTTCTATCACCATTTGGAGAAAAGACTTTCCTTTGCTCCTTGAATTCCCCACTGACTGGGTGCCTGGAAGGATCAGCAATTAATTGATTGTATATGCGTGAGTCTATTTCTCGGATTCACTGACTTTACTCTTCACTTAGAGATAAATCTTCATTACCAAATAAATATTTCAACACATATCTAAGCTATCTGTGGAACATTTTGAATACAGAAAGAAGGGTGACTTACTTATTTCCAGGGACTACCCCCAAACTACCTGTCCCACTGAACTACCAGGTTTTCTCCTCCTTTTTGACCTACAGCCACAACTGTAATTAGAATCACTCCTTTGAATAGAACATTGTTCCTCAAACTTCAGTGAGCTTTGAAGAAGGGAAATAATTTCAAGGTCTCTAATGTTGATTTTGGATAGACTTAATGTTGTTTAAATATGTGCAAACATAAATCCAGTTATAAGTATTTTATAACTTATGAAACTATAGAGTCAAAAGACTTTACAACTAATATTAAGTTAAATGAAATAATGAACCAGTAAAAATCAAACTTACAACATTAATTTCAAGGGATAGACATTAATTGCTAGCCAAAACATCAATATAGTATTGAATCCTGTGGCATGAGTTCTTTTGAGTTCAGATGCCTAAAGTATAGAGCGCTGAATAGGGACTCAATTTCTCCATCATCTGTCTCCATATGAATATTGTGAAATCTTCTGTAGAAAATATGTATCTCAGTCTATAACTTCAGATATGCTAAAAATTAAAAATTTTATTTTCTATATCTTAAGTTCTTCTCTAACTCCAAGCCCCAGCTCCACCAAGATGACAGTACAAATGAAACCTCAAACTTCCAGGAGATTTCCCCCTGGAACTGTGCTACAAGGCATTTCCTTGTGCCCCTTCATCAGGGAGTTATGCAAAGAGACCCAGCTCTCAAACATCCATCCTCAGATAGCCACTAGAATGTCCATCACTCTTTGCTCCTTGATCCCTGACTAGCTATTGTCCCTGTGTCATGCTTTGGGACCAAGGAATCCTTTCTGAGGCTACATGTGGCTCCACTTTCCTCTACTTACTACACAGCCTCTCACTTCTCCACAGAAACACTACCAAGGGCCAGGACCAGGTTCCCCTCCTCTTAGAACTCATGAGTCCCACAGAATCCTCCTGCAACACTGACTGGGCCTGTGAACTTTCTTAGCTATTTTCCAATTCAGAAAGCCAGAGAGAGTATGAATTCTAACCTGGGGAAAGCACAGAGAATATGATATATCGAGAAAGAGAAGGTCAGAGAGACAAAGGACTGACATCTTGGGAAACAGGTAGCCTAAAGTCCATATCCCATCTCTACTATATTGGTGTGTGACTTGCCTTTGAGCTTTAGGATCTTCATCTTCAGAATGAGAAACAACACATGAGAAAATGTATGTAATAATCTCAGCATGGTGTAGCAGTTCAAAAATGTATAACTATTAGCATTATTCTACTCTGGACTTCAAAGTAAGAAGACTATCACCTAAGCTCCTAAAAACTGCAGTGAGCAGTATTTATCAAGCTATGATGAATTAGAGCCGGATACATAATAGTACATACTAGATACACAGGATGCTCTCCTTGCCTTCAGGTACTTAAAGAGGAAACCCAGACTATTTTAATTATAATTTCTGAGAACTGTAGAAAGAACTGGAAATAAAAACACCTGGGTTCTTGCCCGAGTTTGTGCTACATGTTTGCTATGGTTCATAAGCTAGTCACTTGACTGTCCTGAATCTCATATTTACTCCTCTTTAAGGCACAGAGAATGTTTTCTATCATGCCTACCTCCAGGATTATTATAAAGCCAGATAAAATGTATCAAGGCACTAGTAAATGTATGATAGTCTTAGTGATTTTCAAAAACAAAGTCATATCTCATCCTGTGTCCTCATTTTACAGATGACAAAACAGAGCCCTAGAGAGGTTTCATGATTATCTAATAACATCCCAGTCAAGGCCGGGATTTGCACTGAGGTCTACAGATGCCTCTCTCCCAGCTTCTTGGCATCAGTTCCCACCCACCCTGCCATCTCTCTCTCCTCAAGCGGTCTCCCTCCCTCTCATTAAAAAGACAAAGCACCATGTAAAGATGAAGAATTACTCTCAAATTCTTGTTTAAAACTCTGAGGTGAGAGACTAGGAAAGTAATGAGAGTTTGGAGTCAGGGAAGGTTTCACAAAGATGAGTGCTCAGAGCAGGTGCTCTGCAGCACACAGGACCTCATTTCAATTCCCTGTCCAGTGCCATTGTTTATGAGCACAGCAATAAACTTTCCCAGTGCTTAGCACTCCCTGGGACCTCTTTAAAGGGCTCCCCACTCTCCTACACTACCCAAGAAGGCTAATTAGTGAGCCTATCTCAGATCTTTTACTCGCAGATTTCAGAGAGCTGCACGTTTTGTGGACCGATCAATCGTTTCCGACTTTTCATGAGGTGGCTCGTTTTGGTCAACGCAACACCCTGACACCTCTGCTTACTCATGAGAACTCTTACCCCAGCTGGCTCGGGCCTTGTTTACAGGAGAAAGTTTTACTCTCAGTCCTTTGGACTTGGAGCACTATTTGGAAAGACTCAGCTCATAAAGTCTTACAATTCCTTTGTTGGCCTTATCATGACCTGAACATTTTGTTAACAAAGCACCCTGTTAATGTTTTGACCATAAGGACTAATATGCTCGGGGCTGATGGCGTTGCCAAAGCGGTGCTTTGCTCCTAAAAAGGGAAAGTTTTAATTCTATTTTCAAAATAAGTCATCTTACCCCTGCTATATTAGGAAATGTCATAAATCAGTTCAAGAAGTCTGTGGTGTGTGGATGAGTGGTGTTGGTGGGGGGGGGGGGGGTATGAATTCCTCTGTTGTTCAGGCTCTCTGGTGTCGCCAACCTCACCTCCCTGTGGAGGGTGGGGGGTAGGTGAAGTGTCGCTTGTACCAGGTGCAACAGCCCCAGTTAAAATGCATTTGAAATTGGGCTTTTTCATTACAGAACATACAAAGGCATTCCCAGTGGTGCAGGCAGGCTGATGCCTCACGACCAGGAAGAAACTACAAAATAACAAAGGTGATCCGAGGGCCTGAAGACACAGGCAATTATTCAGTTCATTTTGTTTGGGGACATCCCCCAGGGTGCTAAGAGTCATCAAAATGATTCTCCGAAGAGTGAATTTTTAAAGCTGTCTGCCTCCTTGCAGCAGGAGTGAAGGCAGAGATCTCACATCAGGAGGAAAGGTATTACCATGTTACAGGTGCTCCAGGGAGGCAGCCCAGACCCTCAGCAGGGAGGCCATGTTGCTGGTTGGGGGCGGGGGGGGGGGGGGGGGGGGGAGGGCAGTGCCTTAGGCAAGTAAGGACTCACAAGCACAGACTTCATGGGGGAAGATGACAAAAAGTGATCAAAAAGAGATTGCTGGAGGCTTCACCTATCGAACTCCATTAGCCCAGGAGCAAAGCAAAACAATTCTGTGCCAGATCCCCTTGAGTGGTAGGAAGGACCCCAATTCTTTTGAGGAAAAGACCACCAGAAAGTGACAGGCGGAGAAGAGGAAATGCTGCCCACGCAAGGCTCCGAGCACAGAGCTTCCTTACCCCTCTCCTCTCTCGGTCCTCTCAGGGTTCTCCTACGCCTCCACAGAACACCTGTTCCTTCCTCCCACAAGCTCCTCCCCAATCCTGAAAAATCATACTTTTCCTCTCTTTTGTAGAAACTTTCTCAACCCCTGTCTGCCTTGACGAATGCGTGAGTTCTAGAGTTGATGTCAGTATGCAACGCTTCATTCTATAAAGTTACAAAATCATTCATGTTTTATGTGCTGTATTTATGAGTCGGTTGTCTCCTTTCTTATCTCCACCAGTTTGTAAATTCACTGATAGGAGGAACTGTCTGCAATTTCTTCTGAATTTCCCTTCTTACCCCCAAGGGGTTCACTCTTAAAGTATCTGTCATCTGACAGGATGACTTGCTACGTTTTTAGCAGATCGTATTGCTTGCCTCAGAGTGTTGACAAGAAGTCATTAAAATAAAGAAATGAGTGAAGAAAAGAAGTGTAGTGAGCACTTTGGCTCAGGAAGCCATCTCAGTGCCTCAGTTCTGCAAACAGGCCTAATCCCAGGACACTCTCAACTCACTGGACACCGACCAACATCAATCCGAGTCTTGGGAAACACTCCTTTCCCCACCCCAGGGCCAACATGGCTGACAATCTTTTCTATTGACAGCACAATCACAAACCCATGGGAACAATGGTGCCCTTCTCTTCTAGGTCAGAGTTCACTTTGGTCAATTTACATTCCTGACCGTTTTTAAGGTTAAGTCTCCTTGCTTTGTGGTCCAACCCACAAAACACTTTGATAGGTAGGAATCTGTATTAAGGTGAAAATAGCTGGTAATGACCCAAGCATGACCCGATATGCCTAAAATGGACAGAAATTTCTCCATTACTCGCTGAAGCTGCACAGATGTTGGGCAACAACACTTAGCAAGGTTACTGCCAGGGGAATTCAAAACTGGGGACAGAAATGAGACTACAGGTCATCACGTGCACTACTAAATAGTAAGGTTTGGGATTATGAATGCTTCGAACAAAAAGAAGATAGAGGATTTAGGTGAGACATTTGTAGAAGTTCAGTAATTAAGCCATAAGGATATTTCAGCCAGACACAAAATCTAAATTCAAAGTAGTGATTCAAAGCTGTAACTGGGGATGAAGCCATTCCTATTATTAACCTTACAGAGATTTGAGAAATAATCTAGGGCAAGATTCCGGTAACATTAAGCACTAAACAAGTTTTATGTTTTGAACCAGAGGTAATCACTAAAATATTTCTTTAAAAAAAACTCATCTTTCTAAATGTGTGTCCTATTTATGGAACAATGAGCAGTTTAAATCTTGAGAAAATTGTGTTCTTATAAACACTTATTACGTAAATAATAAAACATAAAGTAAAATATAATTTGTTTAAAATTTTCCAAACAAAAGATTTTACCGCTTAGGGAATGCCCTTTGCGCTTTAAACTATTAAATTAAGTTTTGTAATTAGTTGGGCTTTGTCATTAAAGCCATGTTTCTATTACATGAAAAGACAATAGGACCGAGCTTTACTGGTCAGATTAAGACAAGCAATTCCCATGACTCATAAACCATAGAAATCTGTAGCCAAGTAACTGAAGCATCTGCACCTGTCTTAGACTCAGATTGCCGCACGCATATGCAATTTTTAAGAAAAATAGGCAACTATTCATTTTACAATTGTATTGGAAGCATATGTATCATCCCACTTCTTCACGTTGTAACTCTGGCCTAAACTTGTTAGGTTCTCTAAAGTAATCAATTTAAGGACTAACATTTTAAGAAATATGTTGTTTATAACTAACACTAAATTTTCCTCGCCAAATGCTTCCTTAGTAAACATGATAAACTATCCAATGAGTGAAAGTCATATCAGGTTCACCAGGCTAATGGCAATAATTACTCTGCTTTGGATTTTAAGGAAAAGGTACTTACTAATTGTGCAAAATACCAAGCTCTCTGGCACAAATTCCAATTTGAAAAGTTCAAACTATACTCACCTATATTTTAAATTTCTTTTTTTTTTTAAGATTTTATTTATTTATTCATGAGAGAGACAGAGAGAGAGAGAGAGAGGCAGAGACACAGGCAGAGGGAGAAGCAGGCTTCATGCAGGGAGCCCGACGTAGGACTCGATCCCGGGTCCCCAGGTTCAGGCCCTAAGCTGAAGGCAGACACTCAACTGCTGAGCCACCTGGGCTGCCGTATTTTAAATTTCTGATTCATATTCACAATAGGTAATCTGTGCAGATTATCTAAGAAGACCAAGTTGACTATTTCTGAAAATATGAATCCCTGGATCAATGATCAAGACATATAATCAGTTAAGTTTTTTCTATAAAGCTATATTTGTTCCTATTTCTTTCACTCCAAAGTATCTTTCATCATTTTACCACATAGTATATTCTTTTTGGAAAAAAGCAGTTTTTAAGTTTTATTAGTGATTCAGGCATATTGATTCTTACTTACTACAGAGTTTACAAAAAAGCTGTTGTCCCAGAAATGGTTTTGACAAAGTTCACATACAGTCCACAGAAGTAGTTTGTAACTGAAAAGAAACTCAGGGAATAGCATGAATCTCAATTTACGTGTTTTTAAATTTTTTCTTCCTTAATTATTTAGGGCTCGGTAAGTTAAAATGTGTTCACATTTTTACAGTGTTTGCCATTCACAATAATATTTCAGAAAAGAGAAATTTTAAACCCATTTTCACTCGCTTGAGTGTTAACTAAATATCTTCCAAAAGGATGTGTTTTGTTTTCATTCGTGAATTGTCTTACGGTTACTCTTTGCTCTGCGTGAAATCTGGCATTTTGTCTTTCAGCGCTGTCATCGAAAGCTACCTATTCTGGTACTTGGGTTATTATTTTTTAGAACTGTCATTGTGATCTTCTTTTTATAGTCTTTGGAGAAATAAGAGATTAAAATCCAGCCTGCAAGACTGAACAGCCACACAAAGTTGGAAGAAATCAGGCAAGTGTGTTGTCCTGGAAGCCAACAAGAATGTGTTTCTAAAGAGAAGACAGGATCAGCATTGCCACATGTCACTGATTCAGTATAGTAAGAGTACTCTGATTCAAATTAGTTTTAGCAAAGCCTGTGTGTATACCCATTCCCTTTCAGTCTCCACTTAAATCACAATAAAGAAATAAAAAAAGAGATCTGAACCCACGTAAACAAAGAGAATGAAAGCAGAGACCACAGCAGGTGAGCAATATCAACAAAATGTTGGAAGATGAAAAGTGAAAGGAGGAGCCGCAAGTGACTTTGCTGAGAGGAGAGAGCTCTAAGCCTTCGCAGGGAGGAAGCCCACAAGAACACAGTCAAAGCCACAGCATAGTTTCCCACTGCAGATCCCTAGAAGGGACCGAGTATTGGAGGTGTCCCTCTGAAGGGTCGGGGCAACTGACAGCAAAGGAACTGGGTGAAAATTTATATAAGAAAAAGACACACATCCCAAATCACTTTCCAAGTCCATATATCCTGAGATTACCCCTCCTGCACACTAGTAGAGAACAAGAGTAAAAAGAATTCTCCAGAGAGTTCAAAACAGAATTTGGTAGGTTGGCCAGCAGAGCTGAAACTGGGGTTGAGATTCCAAACTAAAAATCTAGACTATTAAGTAAAAATGTTTATATGAACAGTGGGACACCACCCCCCCCCCCCCCACCCAACACCACCACCACCAGGGACTTGTCCCACTAGGCCCTAGAAAGCTGCTAGTCAGGTTTATGTTCTCCAACCAGGAGAAAGGAGGAAACTGCCTGGGGCCAGGAGAAAGGACCTATGAACACCACAGAAATAGCTGATTTCCTGACTTTTTCTACCTGATGACCTTAAGGACACATGTACCACACAAACTTAAGTTTAATTGACTTTAAGTCAATTTTGCTTTCAAATGAGATTGAATAGAAAGCCTCTAGCATGGAAGTCAAAGTCTAAAATGAATAGACAGGAAAAAAAAGGTAAGAGGAGAAACAGATACATTGCATAAAGGAGAACACAGGCAGAGCTTTGTTTCCCTGGAAGCAGACTGTCAGATGGAGTTTACCAGTAAGTGTCCTTAAGTGGCACAAAAGCAGGAATGGGCATGGGGAGAAGTCAAACCGCAGGGGCTGTCCCATGGTAGGCTCAGCCTCAGTCTCTGAGGCTAGAACCTCTCAGAGTTGAGCCAGTTGAGCCAAGATGGCCAAGCATACACATCTCACATACAACACTCTTTGGACATGGGACACCCCAGGAAGGAGGGCATCTTAGGTCAAGGCAGTGCTCTGCAGCTGAGATGATCCATGTGGGGCCCACAGCTCACAGATTCTCTTCCCATAGCTCTCCCAGCAGAAGGGGCACCAAGCCTTTCCTTAAAGAGGGACCTGGGTGATGCATCCCAGTGTCCACCACAAAAACTTCAGAGAAACTATAATGAATATCTTTAGAGAGCCAAAAGCAAAGTACTGTTATCTGGTGAAACACAGAAGAATGCTATCTAGGTTTGGTTTGGGTTGGGCTTGTTGTTGTTGTTGTTGTTGTTGTTGTTGTTTCTTTTAAGATTTAATTTATTTATTCATGAGAGACACAGGCAGGAGAAGCAGGCTCCATGCAGGGAGCCCGATGAAGGGCTCTATCCCAGTATCCCAGGATCATGACCTGAGCCAAAGGCAGACATTCAACCACTGAGCCATGTTCTCCCTCTGCCCCTTGGTTTGGGGTTTTTTGTTTGTTTGTTTGTTTGTTTAACATGGAGTAATCTGAGAACATAAAAGAGCTCTTAAAATTTAGATATAATAACAAAAATTAAAAAATAATTCCACAGAAAATGTGGAAGGCAAAATGGAGAAGATAATCCAGAAAATGAAACAAAAAGAAAAATTGGGGGAAATAGCATCAATAAAAGGAATTTGAAAAATGGGAGAAAACAATTCAGATTTAATATCTGAATGATGGGAGTTCTAGAGAGAACAGAGAACATGAAGAGAAAAAAATAATGAAATAACTAATACACAAAAATAACACCAAAAGGTCACAACAGACAAGTTTTCAAATTGAAAAGTCCCATTAAATCTCTAATAAAATAAATGAGAGGAGAAATGACATAATTTTGTGTGTGTGTGAAATTTCAAAACACTAGAAATAAAGCAAAGATCCTAAAAGCTTTCAGAGGGAAAAGTAGATCCCATGTGCAGGATTAAGAATTCAAACCACATGGGATTTCACAACAACAAAGTGGAAGATAAAAACAAATGGAACAACATCTTTAAAAGCTGAGGGAAAATAATTTCCATCCAAAATACCAAGCCAAGCTTCAATAAAATGTGAAGGTAGAAAAAGACATATTCCTCTCATTCAGCTTTCCTTAGGAACCAATTTAAGAATGAGCACCAGAAAAATGAGAGAATAATCCAGGAAAAACATGTGATTGAAGGAAGAGAAGCAAAAGCATAAAAGGATACAGAGAATCCCCAGTTTGATAGTGAAGTGAAGCCTCAGGACAAGAAGGCATAAGAATTAGTAAGCATAAGAAGCGCCTGTGGTGGGGCCCCTGGGAGCTCAGTTGGTTAAGCATCTGCCTTTGGTTCAGGTCATGATCTTGGGGTCCTGGGATGAGCCCATGTTGGGCCCCTGCTCAGCAAGGAGTCTGCTTCTCCCTGAGAAAGGGATGAGCCCCGCCCCCCAATTCATGCTGCCTCTCTCTCTCTACCCCTCTGTCTCTCTCTCAAATAAATAAAATTTTTAAAAAAGAAGAAGCACCTGTGGTGTGAGGGCTTAGGGGGATTATATGTGATTGTATTGAGAGGTGTTGTACAGCTCTTTGAGATCTGAGGGATGAATCAGTACTAAGTACATAAAAATAAGCTAATGATGGGGCACCTCGGTGGCTTAATCTGTTAAGCACCCCACAGCCAAAGGCCCTGATCTCGGGGTGGTAAGATCCAGCCCCGCATCAGCTCCACACTCAGGGCAGAGTCTACTTAAGTTTCTCTCACTCTGCCCCTTCCCGCTGCGTGTGTGCTCTCTCTCTCTCAAATAAATAAATCTTAAAATAAATAAATAAGTAAGTAAGTAAGTAAGTAAATAAATAAATAAATAAATAAATAAATAAATAAATAAATATTTTAAAAATAATAATAAAATAAAAAATAAAAGTCAGCTAATGAAAAAATCATGCAATTTTTCATTTAGGAAAACAAAAAGAGAGGTCAGAGCACCTTGCTAAACTCAGCTGTATACAGCATTTATTCAGTCATAATAAAGTTAACACCGGACATAGGTTAAAAATGATGATTTTAACTGTATATAGAAGATGAGGAAATAGGAAATATACAGCAAGTGGTATAGGGAAGGTTGGTAGGGCTGGATTCCTTTCTCCTATAAATAGAAGCAATAGAATATATTTTAAGCTTAATCACACACATATAAGAAAGAACAGTATCAACATGTTATTTAGACATTCAGAGTGATAGGCCAGAAGAAATAGCTGAACAAACTGGAAGTGGTTTTGTTTGTGCAGCAAGAGTTGGGATGACAAGTAGTGGAGCAGGATACTGCTGTTTTTCATTACAAACTTTATACTATTTGGCTCTACAGTAAGTATATATATATATACTTACTGTATACATGTATATAATATATGTATATAAATATATTTTATATACTGTGTATATATACATACAGACACATACATATATGTATATAAAAATATTAATTTCAAATTTCTGTTTCCATAATAATTTAAAAATTTGGATCTAGAATGCTGCCATTCAATTCATGAGCAATGAACTCACATTTAAGTGAATTTGGTCACACCTGGGAAAAAAAGAAGTTCAGTGAATGGATGGTGTTTGCAGCTAGGGCTGGCTTTAATGATTTGATTTCCCTTGGCTCTGATGAAATACAATGGCTTTCCTGGAATTGACCCATTTTGCCCTTCAGCTCAGCTAACTTTTCTTCAGCCACCCTTAAACAAGAAGAAACAGCTGTTGGGAGTCTAAGTAAATGTAACTTTAATTTTGATTTCTTTCCAAATTCTACATTTAACCTGGATGAGTGACTGAAGTGTTGAAGGATCATCACATTCTCATGTTATAATTTATGTTCATGTCAGGCAAGCGAACACTGTTCATACATCAACATGTCAGGTATTGTCACCTTAATAGAGTAAACAATTAAAAAGAAGAATTGTAACAACCATCTTAATGGGCTTCTCCTTCATTTATTTCATAGAAAAAAAACTAAAACTGATTTGTGAAAATAAACTATCCATACTTTACCCCGTCTTTCTTTTTTTAAAGTGATCCATCAACCAGGCCATAACAAGTGCTTAATAAATCTATTTTATTCCCTTTATTTTAATAGCAAAATTAGAGAATGGATCCAAGTAGAGAATAGGCCATTGTCTGGCTTCCTATGATCTCTCCTCCACAGGTCACAGATTTTCAAATTCTTAAAATTGCACATTATTAAAAACGAACTAGGTTCCTTTTTCCGGATAAGATAACCCACCACCTCCCTCATGTGGTCAATTGGATTAGTTTTCTGCTTCCAAAGCTGACTTGGTTTATTTCCAAGAACTCGAGAGCCATATATAATGGCCCGGCTGAATGGATTCTTTTTCTTGAATAAATTATTTGGCCTTTGGAGTGCAGGGGGTAGATTACATTGAATTGTGCTGATATTTTAACTTCTCTAGGTCAAGATAAAAAGATACTCAGGGCTAGCAGTTGTTCATGATGCTTGCCATCTCAGGGTTGCTCTCCCTCCAGATCTCTCCTTTTCTGCTGAAGGGCTTAATCCAAACTCCATCATTTCTAGTTACTTAAAGTCTTGTACCATTTTTTTTTCCACTCAAGTGGAGGTGTTAATTCCTGTTTCCTGAACAAATGGGCCTTTCAGTAATTATACACCACCTAGCAAAACTTGTTTAGTAATGTTATTTCCTAACAAAAACTAAATACTTTTAAAAAT
The DNA here is from genome assembly GCF_053574225.1 of Canis aureus. NCBI lineage: Eukaryota > Metazoa > Chordata > Mammalia > Carnivora > Canidae > Canis > Canis aureus. The sequence continues at coordinate 65,550,494 of NC_135611.1, read as the reverse complement.
GCTTCCTCAGTTAATCTGATTGGAAGAGGAGAAAGAAAGGAGACCGAGGTGGTCTTTCTGATGAGCAATGGTGGGTGAAATTCTCATGAATATCTACAGTCAAATCATCTCAGAGCATTTAGTACCAAAACTTCATTTCAGAAGACATGTATAAAAGTCACTGCTCTAAGTCATTAGGCTAAATTCAGTTCTAATAATCCCCCAGAATAAAATATGCCAACAAGGATGTCTGTGGGGTATTAACTTGAATAAAAATATATGAGTCGATGTTACTACTTAGTTACCAAGAACATTGCTGTTCTTGGTTTTGGATTTGGTAACTAAGTGAAATTCTTTTTCTATTATGCTCACTCTTCAGGCTTCTGGAAGGATTGAAAGGAACCCCAAAAGCATTCAGCCTGAGAGTCAGGTATGAGAGTAGACACAACTGAATAGAGTTTTGTTGCCCTTATTGTGTAAATAATGCTTATCCAAAGTTTACAAATTGATTTACATAAACTAGCAATCAGCTAAATCTGATTTTTTAGGGCATTTCTAAGCTTTTTCTCTTTGGGCCCTAATCACGAGATAAATTAACTCCTACTACAAAAACAGTAAGCCTCCCTGGTATTTTGGCTCCCCAACTGAGTTCTCGATTAAGCCAAAAACCCAGGAATGAAAAAATATCCACACATGCACATGAAACTTACTAAACCTATGTTAAAAAAAAAAAAAAAAAAAAAAAAAAGAGCCAAGTATGTCAGAGTAGAATGGAGAGGATCCTGAACACTCTAATCCCAAAACAGACCAAGCCATAGCAAGATCTCATTCTTTTCTACCTTGGTCTACTTCTAAAAAAATTGCATCAATCATTCTTGAGTGGAAGACCTGGGTCATTCCTGCCACAAATGCTGTAAGTTTGAGACAGTGTGGTCGACAGACACAGGAAAAGCAGTCAATGATATAAAATACTGATATATTGATATGTGTCCCTACTGACTGGGGGTATGCGTGAATATCACAACTGGATAGTTTGAAACCAGTCTGGGAAAGCTGTGTCAACTTTGCACATATAATAGACTCCTTTGACACGGTGTTCTGTAAGGAATCGCTTATCTGTGCTCCCATCACTACCATGGAGAATGGATGTGGTTGGGGCTCACCAGGTGCCTTATTCATCTCATTCTCTCTGTTTCTCACTCTCGCGTTTTTCAATTTGCTCTTGTTCTCTATTTCTTTCTTTCTGAAAACCCAAGAAACAATTATAACACGAAAGTTGCAAGGGTGGCTTTACCTTTCACCCACAAAGAACTAAAGGGGCAGGACCGTATAAGATACACCATGAATGCTCACAATGCTCTCACTACTCTTATACTTGGCCAACTACCAACAGGTGAGTCTATAACTGAAGAGGAGGAAATCCCTTTAGTTAGATAAAATTCTCATTGAAGAGATTTGACTCCTACTCAAGAGATTTGTGATAATCAAAGGGACTGAATATTGTTCCTATTTTACAAGAAAGGAAACTTCATTTATATTAACTTCCAGGGAACCAACATCTTGGTTTATTTTTTTGTGTAAAGTGCTATATAGGAAAGTGTGGTTGGGGATAGTATTGCTTTAGGGGCTTGGGGCTGAGACAAGCACCAGCATTTTCCTCATTATTTGGGTAGAATGCCATAATGAAATTTCCATATTTTGGTAAACTGAAGGTCATGGCAGCCAAACAGATGTCAGGAAGTACAGATTTAAAATTCACACCCTAAAATGTCTAAGGGCTTTTTTGTGGGCTTCCTGAGGTTTAACCAGCAAAGACTCTAGATGTGTGTGAAATGAGACCATTTCTTTGTTTTCTGTGACTCAGATTCTTCTGGGTTTGGAGTCTCAGTTTAGTAAAGAACTGAGTGTTGTGGCCTATTCCCTCACCCAGGACCCACCAACACCATTCCTGAGGGTAGCCCATGGGGAACAAGAGACAGTGGGAGTGAAGGTGAGGCAGGAAAATGCATTGCCTAGGCCAGTGCTCCAGATTTAATCTCCTGATCCTGGGGCGGTTGGGGGGATCTGAGATCTGCATATTTAGCAAGTTCACAGGACCACATTTTGAGTGACAAGGACTGTGGGTCAGAGCTTCTTACGCTTGCTACTGAGCAAGAATAGTTCTTCAACCCACCCAATCCCATGTGGAACTTTGCTCCTATTTTTCTCTGATATTCTCCTGGGCCAGAGAGAGAGTCCACAGTGACACACTAATCACCTCAACAGCATACCAAGGACCAGATGCACAGTGAGAAATTCTGCTGGGTTCCAGGATTGGTGTTTGAGAAAGAAACCAGGAAAATGAATTCCTTGCTTCACTGCTTAGGCCACATAGTCTCTGTAACACATTGGGGAATGCTGGGTTCCGTGGCTTTTCCTGAGAACAGCTGCCGACGCTAGCCTGGTATTTAGAGTAAGATTTAAAATCCACCCGCAGCCTATTCTTTTTAAAGAAGCAAATCATGAAGTCGACCTTCCATATGCTTCTCATCCATGGGGTCTGTTCTCCAATTGACTCCTCATGGTGTGTTTGCCCCTGATGCCTTGCAGTCTCTGCAAGTGAAATTCGAGAATTCTCTGGTAACTGTAGCAGGACAACTCCTCAGACCAATGACTTTCCAAATAACCTCCTCATTCTTCTTGTGTTCAGAGAATGGGAAAGAATCCCAGAGAGCTATGTGAGGGTGAACGAGGGCCAGAACTGTCATTTATGTCTTTCACCTGACAGAAAGGTGGAAACGGAGAGAATGTTATTCAGTGCTCTCTTTCTCCCCACTGTCCTCATTTCTCCTCAAGAATGTTTTGCCAAGACAAATAATAGATCTTACCTGAAGCAACTCCCATTTAAACCTCTTTGCTATAAACAGACACTTCAAACTTAATGAGAGCTGGAGAACTCTTTCACAAGATCGTGATCTCCTTGAAGGCAGGAATTCTGTTAGCTCCTGTATCGTCAGCACCCAGAACGATGCCTACCGGTAGTTGGCCAACCATGAGATCAGCGAAGGCACTGTGAGAACTCGGGGTGAATTGGAGATCTATTTACTACACACATCCAGCTCACCTCTTGCCAGCTTTTTCTGACTCTCCCCGCATTTTATCAACTCCCTTCTCTTCTGCACAAATCTATCCCCTCCTGATATCCTCAACTCTCCTATGTCCCTCCTTTGTTCTTCATTTTCCCTGATCTCACAGATATCGGAGACAAATTTGTGGCACGAGTTTAGAAGAAGTGTAAAGTTATGGCACCACTGTCCTTTCTAAGGACACTACACACAGCCACTGAAGGATCCTTCCTCTACAGCAGGATAAACTAATTTCAAAGACTGGCTTAAGCAAAACAAACCACACCTTGCTGATTCAGTCTACCCATCCTCAGTGTTGATGAAAGCCTAAGAAATCAAACCTTGTCTCAGAAAAGTTACTGCTTTATGTAAATGATGCCCACAATGACGTAATCTCTTCTATTTTATTAAAACAGGATTTTCCCAGGAGCACCTGGGTGGCATCTGGCTTGGTTAAGCATCTGGCTTCGGCTCAGGTCATGATCTCAGGGTCCTGGGATCGAGAGCTCCTCATCGAGCTCTCTGATCAATGGGGAGTCAGCTTCTCCCTCTGCCCTACCCCTACTTGTGCTCCCTCTCTCTCTCTCTAAGTAAAACAAAACCTTTGAAAAATAAATAAAACAGGATTTTTTTCCAGATTATACCCTTTCCCAGGATCTGACAGATGCCCTGTTATGCCCCAGGTCAGAATCACTTCTGTAATGAGTGCATAAGGAAGTCCCTGCTACAGGTGAGGGGTGTGACACTGCTACAGGGTATTAGAGCAGAGAAATGATGAAGAATCACTCACTCTAAAAGTGGATTCTTCAGGGGTACTCCAGGACTTCCCATTCCCCCTCTCTGCCCCCTCCTACAAAAGGTTGACATCTTTTTATAGCGTCTCATGTGTTGGACTCTCCCTTTCACTCCATGAGCAAAATATACCTCTCCTGTGCATGTCCTCTTCCTGCAGAGCTTTCTTTTTTTTGTTGTTGTTTTTTTTTTTTGTTTTTCCTGCAGAGCTTTCTAAGAGCAAAATAATCCAATCACTAGTCCATGAACAAAAAAGTATTTGGTCTCCTCAGACACCTATTTGCACGTTGCCACTAACTAGAAGGAAGAGAACAAAAGATGGGACACTTAGTGGAATGGATGGGGGAGAGGGAGACTGCATTGCTGGCTATCTTCAATAGCACCAGGTAGTGTTAGGTAGCTTTCCTTTCCTAACCCAAGTGCAAAGGGCTCCCAAACATGGGACAGCCCATCCTGACATGCCCAACAGGCTTCTTATTCCAGCAGAGCTTCCTGGTTCAGACATAGTGTGAATCCTAACGCTGTTCATCCTCTCTGCCAGCTCTTGAGCTAACAGCTCAGGCAACTCAATTATTTGAATCTGACAACTAGACAAAAAAACAAGCCTTTAGTTTCAAGCTTTGGTTCCATTATTTCATATTTCCCTCTGCAATCTGGAAATAGTGGAAAAATCCCACCAGCCAGTGGGAAAACTTGTGAACTGGATTAGTGGGTGAAGTTTTCATTAACCCACAGCAAATTCCAAATGCTCTCAGGAGAAATCACATTCTCACCAGCATCAAGCCTACTTTTGTTGTTCTTTAAATTTTCCAAAGCATTAACAAGGATATGAGAATTTTCATAAGGCTCGAGTATGTTCTAACTGAAGTGGTCACACCACAATTTAGCAACAGCCTCCAAAAAAAAAAAAAAAAAAAAAAAAGGCACTAGAAGTAACTTCTATTAAATGCCATGAGAGTTTGTACGTGCAGATCACTGTTTCAAACTAACTATATTTGCTATCTGTTGGTATATAGGCTGAATCAAAAGCCATGAATATGAATGTAGCTAATAATTCACAATCACAGATTCCAAACCCATAAAGGTAACTTTTTCAAAGTCAGTCTTATTGTTAAAAAATATATATATATATATATATATATATATATGTGTATATAATATATATATATGGTGAATACATATAAAGGTAAAGATAAGATTTTTTTTATGTAGCTAAATTTTAACATCACATAACATACTTCCATCTGACATCATGGTTTCAAAGAGTAAGAAAGAGGGGCACCTGAGTGGCTCAGTAGGTTAGGTGTCCAACTCTTGGTTTCTCATGGTCATGATCTCATGGGTCATGGGATGGGCTGGGAGCTTGGCAGGAAGCCTGCTTGGGGATTTTCTCCCTCTGCCCCTCTCCCCATGTGCACACACATTCTCTCTCTCTCTCTCTCTCTCTCTCTCTCTCAAATATATAAATCTTAAAACAAAACAAAGAGTAAGAAAGATACAAAATGCCCTGAGGATTAAAGTAAGGAAAATGACTATTTCTGATTTGTTTGATTTTCAAGCTTAATCCATATTTCTGTGGCGCTCATCACTCAGTTACCCCCAGTATCATCACCCTTCATCCTACCTCAGGAACTCTGGGAAAGATATATCCTGTTCGAAAAGCTCTAAGAAAAGGAGAAAACATGACACTTCTGTTTAGACTTATTTTCTTTAAAGATTAGGGATGAGATTTCAAGAAATATTCTGAAATTTTTTCTCCGAACTCAAATCAGCCATACTAGAAGGCCCCAATCCAGTTTTTGATGGGAAGCATTTCTTTTAAATATTTATTTATTTATTTATTTATTTATTTATTTATTTATTTATTTATTTTTGATTTATTTATTTATCTATTTATTTAAGAGAGGGAGAGTGCACACAAGTAGGGGGCAGAGGGATAGGGAGAGAAAGAATCCTCAAGCAGACTCCCCATTGAACACAGAGCCAACATGAGGCTCGATGCCAGGACCCTGAGATCATGACCTGAGCCACTTAACCAGCGGAGCCACCCAGGCGCCCCTGATAGGAAACTCTTCAACTTCCTCCCTTTTACAAAAGACTTAAGAAAGCTGAGGAGAACGTTATACAAATCTACAAACGTGGTAAAAATAAATAAATAAATAAATAAATACATACATACATACATACATACATACATACCTTGTGAATAAGGAAAATATGTCAGTTTAGTGATTTCTTTACCCAGAAAAAAATGCAGAGTGGCTCGAAGAAAATGAGAGAGTGGCTCGAGGAAGTTATTGCAAAGATACCATACGTAGGCAGCAGGTGTCAGTAGGTCAGAGATGGGAGCCTAAGAGACAAAAAGTACCAACACTAGGGAAAAGTGTTTCAATCAAAGAGAGAATGCAATTGGAGAGGAAGTTTCCTACTTCACAATTCTGACCAGGGCTGGAATCATTTTTGAGGACATATTTGTTAAATCTTCATGTGATTCTGACCAATATAGGAAGAAAAAAATCACCTAACTTCTAGAGACTCTCTGCAGACCTGGTGAAATGAGGCCATGGCCCATCCTCAACTAAAGATGCTGCCCGGGGACTCTGCTACCCAGTGGGAGAGACAGATGTCCAGCCAAATTGATGTTTCTCTGCTCACATAACTTCTTGGACTAACACTCAAGGAACAGATCAAGGTGACATCTTATTCTAAATATCTCTCTTCTTCGATGTGACACCTCAGAAACCCCCCGCAATGACAGAATTTTGGCTCCTCAGCTAAACTTAATGACGCAGAAATAATTCAGGACCTAGAAACTGAGAAAAGAAAGTGCTGTACTAAGCAAAAAAATGTTCAAGTGAAATACATATTTTCTTTATTTTAATCAAGTAATTCAATCACTCCCCAAATGTAATCCTTTGCTTGTGGTCTCATTGAGTACTGAAGAAAAAAATTAACTGTAAAAGAAAAGCAAAGTTAATCTTTAAAGACACAGTTTCTTCACGTCTGGCTTGAAAAACTGTAACATAAAGGAATTTCCCCATGATGGTATGGGCACATCGTCTGCTCTTGTGACAAACAGTTTTATGACTATTCCTTCCCCAGTTCTCACAGTAAAGATACTATAATGGAAGTTTTAGAAAAAAAAAAATCAGTTGGTTTCAATTTTTCTTAAATCAGCTACAGCTCAACAACCTGAAATAATTAAAAATAAATTGGAACTTAATGTTTGGTAACTCAATCATAGCATGTGGCTAATTGTGCTCACCCAGTCAACACCAGCACCAAGCTATGATGAAATGAAACCATCCTGCTGAAATACCCACCCCCACTCCCCGGGACTCTCGGGATACGATGTCATATCTATCACTCACCAGGGGTTACTTCCTTCTTGTTACCACAAACACTCCCATTGTCAGAGGTCTGAGTGAGACTTGAGAGAAAAATTGAGTGAACCTTGCTTTTTGCTCCCAGAATGCAATAAAAATACATGGTCACCTTCAATAATTATCTCTTTACACCTTTATCCTCCCCAGAACAAGTTTTGATGGGTTTGGTAAAACCAAATAGTTACGAGTTCCTCTTTCCACAGTAATTACTCCCCTTACATCCACAAGAAAGCAGTGCTGATAGCAACAGAAAAGAAGTTCCAAGTAGGATACCTGAATGGTTCTCAGTCCACTCATTAAAAATTACCTCAGACATGGGGGAAAAAAAGTCCCTGGAGCTTCTGAATTAGTTGTTCTAAGGGAGGACCTCAAGTTACTTGCTTTTTAGCAAAGATTTTGGGAGGACTTTGCTATGGCATGTATGCAAGGCAGTTTTCACTTTATTGTTTCACTTGCTAAAATAAGTTTTCACTTATGTTCAGCAAACTCAAAGCTGTAAAAAATCTTGGAGATCATCAGTTTGTGCTTCTCAAACTTTGATGAGCACATAAAGCACCTTGAGATCTCGTAAAAACTGTAGATTCTGTGTCAAGAAGTGTGAGGAGGAGGAGACCTGAGCTAATTGAGTCTTAACAAGTTCTCAGCTGCCTTCAATGTGGCTGGTCTGAGGACCAGGATTTGAGCAGCAAGTCCTCCTTAGTTGTAACAGAGGAAGAAGCTGAGATCCAAAGACACTCTTCTTTTAAGGTAAGACAGGCAGCAAATGAACAAAATGGCACCAGAACCTACATAATGACTTCCAGTCCAGCAGCTACCACAGGGAAGAAAATGTTATTTCTTTAGAAAAAATTAATAAAAATATTATAATTTTCTGTAGAATATGGGGGAGGGGGTCCTAAGCTTTGTTTTAATGGGATTTTAGCAACTCAGAGTATAAAGATTGATTTATGGTATGTGGTTATTGTAAAGAAATTAGGGAGATCGCCACAATTAACCAGTAAGAGTCCATTTGTGTTTTTTGTTTGTATGGTTGGTTTGTATGCAGGAGGCATAAATATATGGTAAGAGAATAAAACAAACTGAACAGAAGAGAGAAATAAACAGACCATGTACAATAGCACATGAAGGCACCAAGAGGGAGAAAAGGAAACAATAACAGAAAATAAAAGAGATCAGGCTGACAAAAGAAAAATAAGAATAAAAGCAGAGAGCTAGAAAATTAAACACAGATTCTAGAATAAAAGGAAAACATAGCAGCATAGAAGAAAAAAAAGAAAAAAGGAAAGAAAGGAAAAACCCAATGGGATAGAAGGATTCCTGGAAAAAGACCATATAAAATAAATCATAAGAGAATAGCAATCATGGGGAGGCGGGGCATTTAAGAGTCAGGAACACAAATACGTATAGAAAAATATTTGTCTTATTTAGTATTAAAAACCAGAAAATGGGTTGTATTTCATTTATCATGGTTTTTATATTTCTTTCTGATTATATTTTCAAAATAGCAGACATTCCAATTTCTCCGCAAACAACTGGAACCTGGAAAATGGGCATGGTCTTGGGCAAGGAAGCAAGAACTCATCTGCAAGAGGAAATCCGCTAGGTAGAAGAAGGTGAAGAGAGGGCAAAGTTTAACTAAATCCAAAAGCTTTCCAGTGGTCTTACCCAGCAACTTTCTTGTCTAGCCAGGCGACCGTAGGTTCTACCGTAGGTCAGGATACAGTCTCCTTGGAAGCCTTAGGGCCGGCCTCACAAACTGCTCCTGGCAGCCAGGACCAGTCACCCTGGTCTTGTGGGGAAAACCTCTCTCCTTGACATGTACCCATGGACGTAAATACGTACTCTCCAGCTAGGTCTTCCCATCCTGCCAGCCTTTCAGACACGGGCAATTCCGAACCCCGTTACTGTGAGAGGTACCCAGGTGGTGGGGCTAGGGAAGTCCATTTATTTTCCTCTTTTCACTGGCCATTTCCATTACCTGGCTGTGGCTCATTTCCAAACAAAAACAAGACTTGGAATCTCAAGGAAGAAAATTACAATTGTTGAAGTCTGCTTTCCTGTAGATCAGACATTGCAAGTTCAAATGCATGCAAGGACAGGGAAGGTCACGCCCATGCGTAGAGCTTGAACAAGGACATCTGCCTTGTTCCATCTGAACCTGGCCCCAGTGTTTCCTAACATGCAGAAATGCAGGCCCCCTGCTGCCATGTGTACCTATTTTACAGGAGATGCAAAAAATGCAGATTCTTAGGTGCAATTGCCTGATTTCTAAACGCCAATAACGAGCTCAACTTCTTGTTGCTGTTGTTCTGAAAGAACTGTCAGCAACCTTGTTTTTGACCCTGATTTTTCTTTATCAGAGAAGATGGAAAGTTAGGCAGGGGGCTCAAAAGGGAAAAGGGTGGACAGGAAGGCATGAGACAAGTAGACTCACTGCAAGTAGACCACCCCCCACAAAAGCAAGAATGGTTCATCCTTTTAGAAGACATCTTTCCATCCCAGGAAGGTGGTGTGACGGCGGTTCTCACCTGAAGGCCTGCGTGATCAGTCGCATACGCGGGCAGAAAGTTAGCCTCCCTGCCAGCTCTTGTCCTCGCATCTCTACCTACCGGGCACACTTTTCTTTCCTTTCACCAATATGTCATTCATGTCATTTACAAGAGTAAGTTTGGTTCTTGGGTTTTGACTTGCAATCCCTTGGGGAACCCTTATTTTCTAGGAGTCAAAGCCTGATGGAGAAGCCACAGAGAAGAGCTCATGACCTCGGCATAGGGTCTAACTATGCAGGTTGCCTGAGGGGGGCAAGATCGCCGGGGTGGGGGGGAAGGGGAAGATTTCCACAGCCTCATTATTCAGCATTTACGTTCACTGATCAAGAGACACATTTCTTCGGATGATAACCTGCTCTTGGAGTTGCCTGAAGGCCCCGCTGCGGCTGACTCCCCTAAGGCCCGTGCCGGTCTTCAGAGCACATCTGAGACCATCCAGTACGCATCCCAGCCGTAAATGGGAGGCCCTGACCCAAGTCCAAACAAAAACAAAAATCATCCAAAACCTTTCTTTCCATCATCACAGGCCTCTGAATGATGTGTTTAGATGCCCCCAGGCTAGAGTTCTTCCAGACGGGGCTGGAAACCAAAGTCATGGCGAGCATCTCTGCTGGTTGATCACAAATCAGTAAGCCAGCCTGGAAGCACATGCCTCCTCAAGGTAGGAGAAAGAAGGCTGGCCTCCAAGCACATGAAGACCAGGAAACACATTTTTGTGCTGATCACTTGCATAAATTTAAGAAACTTTAATGATTCAACACAGACCCTCATGTGCACCAACATGGCCTTCTCAAAATTCACCAATTCCCGCATTTCATTTTTCATTTGCTGTTCACATAATAGCACATTAGTGGGTTTAAGAACTAAAATAATGAGTTTACCAGGTGGTGGCTGCCAAGGTGTCCCATACACGGATAAAAACTCCATGCTTGGACTCACCTTGGTTTATACCTTTCATTTCGAAATTTTGCTGGAAGGAAATTGCCTGAGTGAGTTTCCTGACAGACTCCTGTGCACCAGTTACTTCTGTTACACTGCACCTAGAAGAACTCTGTTGGCTGGAGATGGCCGTGACATTGTCATTGACATTTGTCATTAACGCCTTATATAGTTCTCAGTAAAAGGACACCAAGCAGGGGTGTCTGCTGCACTCAGGTTAGGATTAAGCCTGTCCTGTCATGTCTGTGGGGGGTGCCAGCAGAGGGGTCAGGATAGAAGGAAGCGGTTCTGCCGAGAGTACCGTTGACTAATGAGCCTCCTGGAGAACGTTCATGCAGAGGGAACTGAGGGGACACGGAGCCGAGCAGCCCCAGGACCAGCAGGTGGAGTGGTGCTCGGGCGCACAGGCCGCCTCTTGCTGAGATGCTGTCGTTTCTTAGCTCTGCATCACCACCCCCTGTGGCCTGGGCTGTGAGCTCTAGAAAGATGGTGGCTCTTCTTTCCAGTGAATATGTCGTTTCACACACACACACACACACACACACACACAATTCTGAGACACATCAAGTGAGATACAAAGTGTGAAAAATAATTTTCCCCAACAAAGAACAGCATGCCACTCAAATGCTCACAGTCCAGTGGGCCTCAGTCAGAACAAAACTCTTCCTTCCCCCCAAAAATGTATAATAGCTTCACATTCATTCGATTTTATATCCCAAAAGATACGTTAAGTCATAACCCCTGGTCCCTGTGATTGTGACATCTTTTGGAAATAGGGTTTTGTGGATGCAAGTAAGGTGAAAATCGCGATGACACCCTACTGGAGTAGGACAGGCCCCTCATCCAACGTGACTAGTGTCCTTGTTGGGGAGAAGAGACACAGGGATGAACACACAACCACAATGCCATGTGAGGGTAGAGGCGGACACCACAGTGATACAGCTTCAAGCCTAGGGACTGACAGCCACCACCCGACACCAGGGGCTTCAGGGGACGCACAGGCCTGCCCACGTGTGGACTTCCAGCCTCCAGAACTGTAAGACCATGAATTTCCATGATGTCAAGCCACCTGGCTGCTTGCCGTCCGTTAGGGCAGAGTCCTACCCCAGCAACTAATATATGTATCAAAAACAATAAAAGTCTATTTCTCCCACATGTGGCAGGTGAAGGTGGGTGTTCCTGGTTGACAGGCTGCCTTCCTCCGTACCCAGTGTCCAAGCCCTTTCCATCTTGTGGCTCTGCCACCTGCTATGGCAAATGCCAACAAACTATACAGCCCATGCCTTCTTGTTTTTAAAAAATATAGTTCACACACAACGTTACATTAGTTTCAGGTGTACAGCTTAGTGATTTAACAAGTTTAGACATCAAGCTGGGCTAACTGCAAGTGGAGCTGCCACCCGTCCTGGTACAGCCCTACCCTGATACCATGGACTGTGTTCTCGTGCCTCTTTTTAAAAATAACCTTTAATGGGAACACAGGGGGCATTTATGCAGTTATGCCCACTGTCTGGGCTGTTCTTGCAGCACAACAGCTGAATTAAGTACGTGGGACAGGCACCATATGACCCTCACGACTTCACCTGTTTACGATCTTGCTTGCTCCAGGAGAAATTTACAGCTCTCTGCTCTGGGGTGTCACCATCGTTTGCATCTAACCAACGAAAGGGGGAAGATAGTATGGAGGGGGCAAAGCAGCTCTTCCCAGCAACGGCACACACCACTCCCAAATATCTAGCATTGTCTAGGAATCAGTGATATGGTCACACCAATTTCAAGGGTGACTGAGAAATGTAATACAGCTATGTATCCGGGAGGAAGAGAAAATGGGTATTTGGGGGGACGATTGGCAGACGCTGCCCCTGAGCTCCAGTAAAAGATGTCACCTACATCGGCCACAAAGGGCCACCTATGCGGGAGTTCATGGAGTCCAGAAGTTTTAAAGAAGACAACACCAAAGGGAGTCAGAGCCAGTATGGGCAACAAGGGAAGGGACAGGAGGAGACCCCACGGTGGCCGAGAATGCTGTTTTCCAGAGCATACAGGCCATACTTCCTGGGGACTTCCAGTGGTAAGTGATGACAGAAAGAGGCCTTTCCGGGGGAGAAGTTCCACAATGGCAGGTGAGGGACAGAGCCAGAGAAATTGGTTTCTCCCCAGCATGTGGCTCTGCATTTGTCCCAAGCTTGATGTGGCTTTGGCAAGCCAGTTTATGCCAAACACATAAACAAGTAAAGCATATTCCAAAGCTCTAAAAATTATACTAGCGTTTGGGAAAACTCATCTCCAATTGACCCACCGTTTTCTGAATCTCGCATATATACGAAGGTTCCAGAGAATAAAAGTAGCCCTAACGGGCTTCTTATATAATCAACTTAGGCACTAAATATCAACAGTGGCTAAGATCATGAAGAAAACTGGCAATCAGATATCATGTGCCTCTTGATCGAACAGTCTAACCCTCACATGGGGAGAGTTGTTCCCCATCTTTCCCACACCCTCTTAATCCGTGGAGATCGTGGCTTCAAGAAAAGGGCAACACACAGCCAAGAAGAGCGATCGTCAATCGCCTTACGGTTCTACAAGATTTTACATCCACGGCAAGACTAGTGCTTGGATACGAAGGCTTTTGACTTAGCAGGAGCCAGACTCTCTTGAGAAAGGAAAGGGCTTTATTGAAACTTCCCAAAGCTGAAAGCTGAGCATTTGGCCTATAAAAGCCAACCCCAGAGGACTCGGGTCGACAGTTACATGTCACTTCCTAGAGGACGGGAATTGGAAAGGAGAAAGCATTTGAGTGCTAGGGTCAATAGGGAGAGCGAGAGGAAGTGAGGGACCAGGGGTCAGATGAGGGGGTCTACTTCCCTCCTCGCCACTCAGGGTTCCAATCGCAGGGGCAGAGAGGTCAGTCGTCAAAGAGAAGCACCACATAGGTTCAGGGAGATCTGAGGAGCCACTGGTGGTGTTTCCTGGGCTTTCCTGGGCAGAGACTGAGCCCGTCACAAAGCCGTCGGGGAGGCCTTGAATTGGGAATGGCTCAGCAGCCAAACGGCAGCAGGAGGAGGTGTGGAAGAGTCTCCACCGCCAAGGCAGGGCCTGCGTGTGAGCCGAAGGGCCAGCTCCACTCCACTGAGGCGTGCAGAACCGAACCCAAGGTCCCCACGGCGGTACTGGGCAACGCAGACGTGCTCGGAACCTGAGTCCCGAGGGGACCTGCAGCCCAGATCGGGAGTCTCCAAACCAAAGGTACACAAGCATCGGTCAGGAAAATGAGCAGGATGCTCAAAAGACCGGGCAGGCCAGGCACAGCGTGGGGAGACCCTCGGGGACCAGGGGGACCGCGAATAACCCAGAGCCACCGCCCCGTGCCACGGCTCTGACTGTAGCTGACTCCCACCGTGCTCCCAGATGCCACTGAGGGAAACGGAAAGAGGTCCTTCCCCATGCCCTTCATTGAAAAGTGACCAACCTTTGAAATGACAGGTAACTAAGATATTTCATTGTTGCTGAAAAAAAAAAAAATCACTGGATCAAATCGAGGCTCCTGGGCTGGAAGAAATCAAGGCATCTCCTCTAGGCAGAGAAGGGCCTGAAGAGTGAAACGGAGATCGATTCTTTAGGGAAAAAAAAAAAAATCACATTTCTGCCCTTCCTAAACTGTGTGCACATGTCAATCTGCTATAATAGGTAGCACTTCTCCATACTTGGGTTAAACTGTCACCTGTCACAAAGTCACTTCACCTACCCTTTAACCTTCCACTACCCGTACACACGCACACGCCCAGCTTCGCTACCTCCTAGCACTGCTATCTGACACTCTCTGGACGATAACACAGCCGGAGAAACATCGCTAGGAAAATGAAACGTGACACTTAAGAAATTTTTAATCTCATGAGCTTTAGGATTCCGTGGGTCAGATGACAACACATCACACAAGTGGAAAGCTCAAGCTGACAGGTGGAAAAGCTCTGGTCGTATCTGAAAATTACAAAATTCAACTCCAAAATGGGCGGGCGGGTGGGGGGGGGCTTTGCAAGGAGGCCGACCTGGGGACAGAGGCCTTCACTGCCAGTAACCTGAGAGCAGCCCCCCTCGGCCCCAGGGTCCCCAAGGTGGACACAGCTCGCTTGGCCCGGACCGCACGGGGGCCTCCGGCATCAGCGGGGCCACAATGACCAGGACAGTAGCCCAGGCTGGGGGGGGGGGGGTCACTGGAAAGGGGTTTCTGGTCACCCAGCGGGTCCTTTCCAGCCACACCCACGCATGTGCTTCACAATCGTCATCGGCACATCCTTTAAAAACGCCAACGCCACTTGCAAAAACATGCAGTGCGGAATACATCGCCAAAAAAGTCAAATTAGACATTGATGAGCCTGAGGTGGTGAGTGTCTGCGGACTGACAATGCGAGTGGTCTCTTCCCACTGTCTGGTCTGTGATGTGGTTGTGTGCAGATCGGGTTTAACAAGTTTATACACAAATCAATCTGCCCTTAGCAACTGAGAGATGACCCCAGCTAAATAAAGCAAGCCCGGCCGCGAAGAACTTTCCTAGCATTTTTCAAAGAAAAGGCTTAAAGTAACAGTATCTGCTTAGTTACATTTTTCCATATTATAATTGATAGTATAACGTTTATCCTTTAATCCTATATCATGATCAAAACGTGGATTTACTCTTTATAGGAATTGTGAAACCAACTAAGATACTTCTGACTGAAACCGAATCAGGTATCATTTCAGTTTATTTCAACGTCAAGAGTTTCATCTATTGGTTCCCACAAATTAGCAGCATTTGGACTAAAACACACTTTTTAGGGAAATGTTTAAATGTTTGACATTTTATATGTGAATTTGCTTTATTATCCTTAAATGGAGACTTATTTGCCCTTTCATTTTTTAAGATTTTATTTATTAATGAGAGACACAGAGAGAGGGGGGCAGAGACACAGGCAGAGAGAAGCAGGCTCCATGCAGGGAGCACATCAGGAGCTCCCTGACGTGGGACTCGATCCTGTGTGTCTCTAAGATCATGCCCTGGGCCAAAGGCAGTGCTAAACCCCTGAGGGGCCGCCCTTATTGGCCCTTTTAAATTGAAATCAGTTGCCCCAGTACAGTCTGTCTAAACCTCATGAACGTTATGGTCTTAAAGAAAAAAAAAAAAAAACATTCATGAACTGTCGCCTGAGATTTCCCAAGTATGATCACACTGAACAGTTGAGTAGATTTCCAATGCTTCCAATTCCTACGCTGGCAGATCTTCGAGAGGTAGCTATATTTTTGGCAACATCTGGAATTGTGGACATCATCATTTTGCAGATGAAATATCTGAAGATCGGAGACATTCAGTCACCTCTGGATCGGAACCGGGTTTAGGCTCCGAGTCCCTGGAAACCAGGGGAGGGACCCTGCACTCCCTGCCTTAGCGCCTCAAATTCCTACAGCATCCTTTACTATTTGAATTATAGCAGCGATGACCGAGGAAGGACAAAAAGGGAATACATGAAGATAACAAATCCAGACTGAATTTGAAATAATATCTAAATCAGCACAGCAGTCATTTTTCTCCTGAGACGACTGTACAAAACCTAAAGTTTTGGGGGCTCAAAATTGGAAAGAATATATAAGAGCAACCCCAGCTCCAGCACCACTCCACACTTTGGCCTGAGAAATAGTTGTTCTCATTTCTTTTGTAAAGTATTCAACCTTGGAAAAACAGTTAATACCACTCTCTATTCACTGTAATCTCTTAATTCCCATTGTCTTCTTGGAGCCTGAGGCTTGTGTGTCTCCGTAATCCTTCCATTTAGTAACCATAATCTGCAATCTCTCCTCCTAATGCCAGTAATCCTTGGATTCTACTCAGGGCGAGGGGCAGTAACTTCCCAAGTCAATGTGTTGTCTTTTTTTTTTTTTTTTTTCCAAACACATTATCAAGTAAAAGACAATTCTCTTTGGCCATCAGAGGGTGAAGTGCATTTGCGTCCATTGTCCTCTTCCTCACTACACATTTTCTTTAAACGATTTCAGAAATTGTAAGCAAGCTGATTGATTTTTTTCCCCAGCCATTTGATGAAATGCATTAATCCAAAATGAGCCAGCACAGCACAACCTAATTCGCATTTCAGAAAGTCATAAAGTTTTCGGTCAGCTTGCAGTTTTAAGCTTTTCCGTGAGGAGACACACTCCAGTTACCACCCTTACCTCGCTTGTCCCCCCAGAGAAAGAGAGAGAAAACCAAACAAAACCAGGACGCATGGTGCCTGCCACAGGAAAAAGAAAAAAAAAGATGCTTTGATGAGAAAAGGTTATAAGAGTAAAAGAGTAAGAAGAAGAAAGAAGATAGTAGACAGAAGTGGTCTTTTTTTTTCCCCCCAAGAAATTGAAGAAGGGCATCAAGAATGTGGAAGACATAACACTAAGGTGAGAGAGAAGGGGAGCAGGTTCCCTGACACTGTCTAGCCCACCCTAATCATCTACACTCAGCCCTACCCTGACCTCTAAGGTAATAATTAGAAACAAGAAGGTTAGCAATTCCATGTCAGATGTAAGAGAAAGTAAAGAATGAAGTTCCTTGAGAGAAAGAAAAAGAGTAAGAAAGAAAAGAGAGAGAGGGAAAGAGAGGAAGGAAGGAGGGAAAAAAATTGTTAAAGCCAAATAACTAAGGATCAAGGATGTTTGGCCCTTGTCTTAAGCTCTCAACTTACTTGCTAGTCGCATGATGGCTAAAGTCTCATAAATAAGATGGAAAATTAGGTAGTTCTTTCTCAAAGGCTTTTGAGGTATTTTAATTAGTAATGGAAAGGTACCAGTGCATGGGGCACCTGGGTGGCTCACTCAGGTGAGTGTGGGGCTCCTGGTTTTCTGCTCAAGTCCTGACCTCGGGGTCCTGAGATGGCGCTGCAGCTCTCCACCCGGCTCTGCACACTCAGGGCCAAGAATGCTTAGGACTCTCTCCCTCTGCCTCCCACTAACCCCCCACCCCCATACCCCATGTGTGAGTGCTCAAATAAATAAGATAGATAGATAGATAGATAGATAGATAGATAGATAGATAGATAGATAGATGATAGATAGATCTTAAAAAAATAGTACCCGTGCCAACGTGAAGTGTCCCGTACATTCACTATATACGAAAGGCTATTTATTTAAACACTAGGAAAGGGGGAAATGACCCTGGTGTATAGACGGACGCCACAAGGGAAAAGAAATAATATTTCAAAGTTCAGTGGGTAGCAAACGGGAACCAATGATTGTGATGAATTAAATTAAATGAAAAATCAACTAACCGTTTCGTGAAGCAGATCCTGGCTCTGGCAATCGCCATACGGCTCCAAGCGCCCAAAGGGGAACGTGGAGCTGCGGCCTAAGGAGCAAGGGGGAAAACTAATCTTTTTAAGGCACCAGTTGCTCGACCAGATTCCAAACGCTGAACTTGCCTTCCTAGAAGATTGCTGGTGACCAAGTGACAACCCTAAACTATCGTCCGGGAATCAGGAAAGGAGCAAAAATTGAGAAATAACAACATGCAGTATACTTCATGATCACCAAAACGCTTACATTTTTTTTTTTTTAAGCCAAGTTAAGGTGTCCGGTTCTGCTTATTTGTGAGGCGAGGAGGAAGCGCAATAGGCACAAAGAAACCTGAGGTCTTAAGCTTGTTTTCTGGGCTTTATTCATGATAGACAGGCCTCATATTAATGAGTATCCCTTAAGCACCTACTCTTAGCCGGATCCTATGCCACCCCTAGAACCAGCAATGGACAAAATGGAGTGCACACTCACACTCGCGGGGGGCACCGAGATGAACACGCTGTGCTGAGGGTGTTATCAGTGTATAAGCAAAACTTACCTTAAGAGAAACAAGAGTCTCACGTAGGAAGTGAGGGTTGGGTTTATCTACCCTGTAGGCCGCACGCGAGTGGAAACTACAGCATACAGCCATGACCCCAGCCACGGCCCCTTTACCACTTCAGAAGAAAGAGGAAGACACGTTTCTGAATCGCCTCGTCCCTCCTCTAAGGATACAACTAGCATTTCAGGGGGGACACGTCTCCAGTCGTACCGTCCAGAGCACCACAGAACATTGGGCTCCCACAGCCCCCGCCTCTGGAATCTAGCAGCACCTCCTCACCCCCGTCACCGTGACCATAAGGCCCCCTGTCTGCTTTCAAACACTCTGTAGGGAAGCAGCCCCACTCTCCCAGGAGAACCACTCCCTTTTATGCCCTTTTTTCTACACTTGTGCTTAAGCCACAGAAGCATCAGGGAACTAATGCCATGGAAAGAACAGCCTTACCTTTCAGTTTGATAAAGGTTTTCAACCCAGCTCTACCCTTCATGATTAGGACGTTAGGGATGCACCTGTGAACACAGGCGATCATGCACACTTCAGAGGGTGATTATAAGGATAGTATTAAATGACGCAGGCACAAAGGCCTCACGAAGTGTCTAACCCAATGCGGATGCCCAGTGAGATTATCCCGATCAGGTGACAAAAGAAGAAATGGAGGAAAGAGTACTCCTTAGCAAAGTAATTCTCTTAGAAGATGACAAATTCTGTAATTACGTAGTGGCCACGTAATTACTAGCTGCTAGGCTAACGCTGAAGTGGCTGTGCCAGGCAAAGGAAACAGAATCGGAAGATGCTCGGCCTGCCTTCAGGACACAGCACTGTGCTCCATCACAAACCATCCATTTGGCTCTCCAGAGACACTGGCCCTAACTTGTGAAAGGTTAGCCCCCACCGAGAACCCAGAATTCTGTCCTGCAGGTTCCCGTCATATATGTTACAGTCAGAAATGCTACCGGACACCATCCACTTGTTTTCATCCTTGCCCTAATAATTATTGCGTGGTCTGTAAAGCACAGCCGTGACCCTGTCTCTCCGGTAATTCTGGGTGTAGCTCACAGCATCAGCCTGTAGGTAATATTATCCTCATTGCTACAGGTCAGGGGACTGACAGAGTCAACTTAATCAACATTAGGATAACAAGTGTAGTAGTAACTAACAGTAGGTATTTTCAATGTTAATTATTATATTTATTAAATAATGTGGGGCACCTGGGTGGCTCAGCAGTTGGGCATCTGCCTTCAGCCCATGTCGTGACCCCGGGGGTTCTGGGATAGAGTCCCTCATTGCACTCCCTGCAGGGAGCCTGCTTCTCCCTCTGCCTGTGTCTCTGCCTCTCTCTCTGCATCTCTCATGAATAAATAAATAAAATCTTAAAAAAATTAATGTGTTAACAAGAGAAGTATATTATTACATTTATCATGAATAGTCACATTTATTATGAACAGATTGGTTGCTGATTAATAATCAATCTCATTTAATGCTGGTTCACTATGTATCAATCACTCTACTTCGTGGCCTAAACACACTTCTTCTTTCACTCTTTATTTTTTAAAAATCTTCACAATAAATAGCCCTATTGTACCAGGGAGAAAACAGGCTTAAATGTCTTGCTCCAAATCATACGGCTAACAAGTGATTGAGGGAGAACTTCAACCCACATCTGTTTAGTTTCAAACACACTAAGCTATATTGCCTTTCCTGATATGCTTCCAAGTGACGCTCAGATACAGTGGCCAACAGAATCTTTCAATACAGGGGCTTTCATGGAAAATAAAAGGCTTTGGGAAAGAATGCACATAATTAAATAGATCATGTAAACTGCCCCTACATTTAATTAAGGTTTAAAGGTAAAAACGAGCTGACAGGCTGGGCCTTGAGGGCTGTGGTGTTGGTCAGGACCCCACCACCTGGCTGGCCAGTCACAGACCACAGACCAGGCCGACTAAGAGACCAGCCGGGCAATATTAGGAGCCGGAATAAATGGTATTTCTAGAGAGTAAGAACTAAATGAGTATGTCATTAGGTACAATTTAATCTCACCTCTCCCTAAGCTTTATTACACAGAGCATCACACAATCTCAGGACTTTAAAAAAAAAAACAAAATAAACAACAACAACAACAACAAAAAACACCTCCCAAATCTTCCATTTACTGTTGCAGTGAAGTTCTGGGTTATAGATTTTTTTTTAAGATTATTTATTTATTTATTCATGGAGACACACGGAGAGAGGCAGAGACACAGGCAGAGGGAGAAGCAGGCTCCCTGCAGGGAGCCCAATGCAAGACTTGATCTCGGGACCCCAGGATCACGCTCTGAGCCAAAGGCAGGCGCTCAACCTCTGAGCCACCTTGGCGTCCCATCTGGGTTATATTTTTAACCTGCTTCAACTGTAGAGTCCTCAGCACCCCCGACTCCGTGGGTGGCTCCACGTCACTGTAAGTCCCCACCTCAGAAGCGTCCTTCACAGTTGGAACTGTGGGGGGAGCACAGAGGACAAGAGGTGACTGCCGGGACAGAGCACTGTTCCTTATTAAGTCAGTATGATTCCTTTAGT
Source organism: Canis aureus (assembly GCF_053574225.1). Lineage (NCBI taxonomy): Eukaryota > Metazoa > Chordata > Mammalia > Carnivora > Canidae > Canis > Canis aureus. The sequence goes on along the minus strand of NC_135611.1, from coordinate 65,529,340 downwards.
GGATGGAGGGGCAGCTGGCATAGACACGAGATGGCGTTGACGAGTTGTCGAAATGCAACGCTTCTCCTTAGCAATTTCATGTGGTCCCTGGGAACATCAACTCTTTCGATTTGCTTAAAATATATGTCGTCTTGCACACATAGCTCCCTAGAATTTATTCCAAAATGGTTATGCTTTCAAAGCAACGCTGACTGCTAAACTAATCAAGGTTCCTAAGGATCGAGAATGGCATGATCCAAGGAGCATACTTATTATTTCGGTGCAGGTAACAGCTAAAACAAGCAAACGAACCTACCTTAATTTAAATTTAGTACCAGGGCACTGCTAGATTGGAAAAAGGAAAGAATGAATAACTGCTGGACACATAACCCAGAAAAACGGCTCTGAAACGCTACCCTTTTTTGGTGTATGTTTGTTATGTGCTTACTCACACTTTTCTCCCTGACTTCCTGTGTCTTGAACCTTAAATTCCCTTTTGTATATTTTAAAATCTATCTGCTCTTCAAGGCCCAATTCAGTTCTTACCTCTTTAGGGAAGTCTTCCTTCCCCATCAGCTGGTCCACATAAATCTTTCCTTCACCCCAGTGCCTGCAATTGAAAACAGTTATTATCTTACAGTTTAACACTCAAATATCCTCCAGGTGATTAATGTCTGCTCATTTTAACCCCTAAACAGCATATAAGGTTTGAAGTCATGGCTAATAGTTGTTATTAATATGAACGATGATAATGAGCCAGCACTTGACTATTTACAGAGGACTTACTGCATACCGGGCACATAAGAGATGCCATTGAGTCACCACCACAACTCCATGAGGCAAATATTATTATTACATCCTCCTTAAACACATGAGGAAACCAGATTCTAGTCAGAAGATCATTTTGCCAGAAGACAGAGCCACAATTTGAATCCACTGCCTAATCCTGCTGCTACTTCTCCCACACACTGTACCTCTTGATGAGGACGCTATCTTCACTACAGCTAGGTAACTCCTGCTGGGAAAGGTGGAAAATTTTCAAAATGCTGCAGTATGAATGAGGTTGAATTCATAAGAACAATAGGTGACTGTTATAATTCCTTCTGTAATTTGGAAAAAATGCCTAAAGTCCAAATGACCCCAAAGGCCACTGGAAGCTGCACACTGCCATCACGTGTACAGAAAATTTAGTCACTGATGCAAAGGGGAGCCACCATATGTCCTTTGGCAAAGGTTAGGTTCTCCAGGACTCACTGAACAGACCATATTCAGACATCTTCATGAAATAAGATGTGCAGAATGAATGAATGAATGAATGAATGAATGAATAAATAAATAAATAAATAAATAAATAAATAAATTTTAAAAATCAGGTGGATGCCTGCCACTGAAACACTAAAACTACAAAGAAGGTAGATTCATGCAAAGTGTCAGTCAGGCTGAAGATTTGTTTGGACAAAATCAGAAGATTTTGACCTCTATCGGGTAAAGGATTGAAGAAAACCATGTTCGCATTGTACCTAAGGCATAGTTAGAAAGGATTCGTAATTGGTGTTTAGAGGACTACCCTCGGCTACATTAAAGGAGGAAATGGAGAGCTGGAGATGCTCAACTCCACAAAACACAAAATGGAAACCAAAGGAGAGTCATAAACACAGAAGACAAAGTGGCAAGGCTGTACTCTAACCTGGAAGTGACCAAGGGTGGTGGCCGTGGAAGCCTTCCCAGGCCTTCCCTGCCCCCCACCTCCCCTCACATTCCTGGGGAGCCCCTTCTTCAGGGAACAAAATGCCTGGCAGCAGGAGAAGCGGTGCAGCCAGCTTTATGACAAGGATAAATTGCCTTTTCTCCGCTGGGTGCCTGGTGCTAGATGGAATGTTGGCTGTAAATATCCCGAAGCCTCTCCCTTTTCCTCTCCTAAGGCTTCTTCCCAACACGCTAGCCCGGCCTTCTCCTTCTCCCTTGTCCAATTTGGCTCCTGCATCTCATCTTCCTTTTTCCCTGCACTCTCTTCCATCTTCCACTTCCCTGTCTGTCCCGGGGCCGGGGGCGGGGCGGGGGGGGGCATGACAAAAAGATTCAGAATCCCAGCACTCCACTTGCGCCTTCCGTTTCCAAAGTACTAGTTCACACTTCATGTAAGTGTAGGGTTTGTTACTGTTCTAAAATCTGTCCTTCGTGCCAGAAGGTAATTTCTTTTGACCTTTCTAAGCTTGTTTGTTCTCACTTTTCTCTTCCAGAAGGACTTTAGTAGTGGTGTTTGACCTCTTACCAGTCTCAAATCACTTCTGTTTTCTTCCTATACCCATCCTAAAGCCCAGGACCATAAACATACAATACTTTTTCTGGCAGTCTCTGAAAATTATCATGGAGATCTGTATTCTTTTTTGACATAGAAAGATGATCTCCGTAAGTGGAAAATTATTCCAAAGCATAGCTCTACAACAATTGAAGAACATATTAAACAAGATAATTATATAGAAAAACCAGGAGGTCTATCTTAAAATGTTGAAAGTCTCTGCTGCAAATTCGCCTGATTTTTTTTCTCCATTTTCCATGTTTTCCTAAAAAAAACAAAACAAAACTTTGAAAGAATAGACATGCATAGCTTGATTGACCAAAACCAAACAAACAAACAAAAAAGGGTGAAAAAACTGTAAGCCTTTACTACCTTCCTGACCAGGAAAAGCATCTGAGAATTGGATGGGCAAGTGGGAAACAGAGTAGAGGAAGGCAGACATCTGTCGGACAGTGAAACAGGGAGCTGGTGACAGTGCTTGAGTAGAAACTGGGGATGTTGTTTTTGTCATCTGGAAAGCTTTAGGGAGAATTAAATTTATTATTGAGGAAAACTTTTTTAGTCCCAACAGTTGTTCCAGTCCTACAAACTGCGTCCTTGCAACCTCGTTAGTTGATTGGAAAGAACTTAGATAATCCAAAAAGGAGAGAAGGGAAAGCCTGAGCTCTCCCCAGGACAGGGCTGAAACCACTCTTCCCAAGGAGTACGACGGAGCTTGTCTCAGTGAGAAATGAATTGACGGCGAACCTCCAATTTGGATGTTAGCCCCTTGGAAGTGATAATAGCCCCATCAGATTCCCAAGAGGAAACAGCTATAGAAATAAAAGGAAAACACCACAGCAATGTTTAAAGCTGAAGAGCACAAAAACACTGGGCAGAGCCTTACAAAATGGAACAATGGTCCAAGTGAAACCTGAAGTGCAGGAGCGCCAGACCGTGAAATGGAGAAACAATGCATGCCCAAGTGGGACTGAAGACTCAAAAGCTGCCATTAATTCAAGCAAGATCAAAACAGAAATCAATCTATTCATGTGACTTCCAAAAGATCATTAAAAACTAATTACTTTCTGTCTACCTCAAGCGCTTTGTTGCTTTAGCTGGTAAATTGTTCCTTCTTGCTCTTGGTCTAGATGGCTGTGGAATAAAGCAGTGTGTTCCAACTCAGATCACAGTGAGTCAAGTGGCCCCATCATAGAGCCCAGACTTCGAAGTCCTTCTAAGCATTATCACAGGCTCTCTATTTATCAGCACAAAGCTTATGTATACAACCGGGTCGACACCTAATTACAGAAAGCAATGTCGTGCGTTCTTCCAATTTCCACCCACCCACCCCCCAACCCTCCCAAAAAATCAAACCCTTCTCTTCTTTTCTAGGGCTACAGTCAGGGATTTGGCATGTTGGTAAATCAGTTCTTTTGTGCAGAAAGAGTCTCCATGACAGGAACAGAGATCGTTCTTGTTTCTTTTTCAAATCTGATGCAATAATCAAACAATAAAACAAAAACAAAAAATCTGCTACTCAAGCAAATTTATTCTGTCAAGTAGCAGTATCTTCAAGATGAGTACTACCTCTAAAAGCAAAACTTCTAACAATATTTATTTTCATTTGACTTTGGTAAAAATCTCATTTCTCTTTCAACTGAAATTTTTCAACTTACTTTCCTTCAAAATAAAACTCCTGACCTTCTTACAATTATATGTATGTATTTTCTAAGAAGATACAGTATGCTCTTAATTGTTTCTCAGGAAGTGAAGTGGCCTTCAGTGTCCCACAATTATATTTGTAAAAGAACAAACATCAATAGTCAGAAACAAATCATTTTTTAGAATCTTATTTGCATGTGGACTTCGAAAATGACAGCAGATAAATGTGGTGAAATGTGATCATGGATATTAAGATATCCTCTTTCCTGAATACTTTATTGTGTTTATTGTGTGATAAGATACAAGATACAATATACAATATACAATATATACATGTTCGTGCCTCAATTATTATCAGCTTTTAAAGATAATGGCTTATAGTTCCTTAGTACTTAACAATTTTCAAAGCTTATTGTATGTTACTTTCTCATTTGAAAGCCACAAAATTTCTTAAAACACCTTTCATTTGGGAAAATATTTCTTCCCATTTCATAGTAAAGAAACACATATGGGAATCAGCAAGGTCATATAGTCTGTAAGAACTAGATACTGGAACAGAATGATCTCCTTGCTCCCAGCAATGCTAATACAGCTACCGAGAAAAAGAGGAATTAATATTGAAGGTTTTCTATACACCAGGCCTCACCAGTGCTTTACGAACATTTTGTTTTATCTTTGCAACAGCTCTATGAGGCAGATATTATCTTTCTTACTGATACATATATTGAAATTCAGAAATTGCAAGTGCCTTCATCAAACTTACTCGGTTAAAATATGGCAGAGCTAGAGTTCCAATATGGGTTTTCTGACTACACAATCCAGGTTCCTTCTCTATTTCTTGATGCCATTTCTACCTATAAATTGGAAGTTGCAGCCTTTAGTTGCACAAAATCCAAGTTTAGTTGATTGGAAAACTCCACACATTTAAAAATAAAATAGGTGATATTGATGCTCAGAAATTGTAATTTAATACAAGTACAATCAAAGCCAAATGCCAACATGCAATCATAATACATCCAGTGTGTAAGTCCCCCATTTAGAGAAACATCTCTCAAGGATATGGCATAGCTGAGCTAAAAGTGTGCCCTTCCTCCACAAATCAATTCAAGCATGATTTCCTTAATAATCATCCCTCCCATCCTTTCTCCAATATATGATTTCTTCTCACTATAGATCACCTATTTTTTTCCATGGATGAAGAGTTGGTGCAATCCAGAAATAAATCTCATCACAAAAAAGTCAGGGACCTCCACCAATAAAAAGCAGATTTACTGCTAGGTCGTACAGTTTAACTTTGTTGAGAATAATGCAAGGAAGTATTAAAAAACACAAACTTCTAACCATGTAATTTTGTGTCTTATATCTGAAAATTTAGGGCCATAAGACAAATGGTCCTGCTAGGAGAAAGTAGAACTTTTTTCCTGGTAGGGTATAAAAGAGAAAGGAATACTAAAAATTGAAGGAAAATTAAGACAGAAAGAGACTTGGAATAATGAAATCTTAAGGCCACACTAAGAGAAAGAAAAAGTTATTTAATTAATAAGACTAGATTTCACTCATCCTTAGTATAAAAGGCATCTATCTTATTAAGAAGGTCAAAGATAAAGGGCAAAACTGAGCAAGTGTTGCTGAAGAAAGGTTCTTGAGCTGGTACTGAATATATGCCATACACATACCTTTTACAAAATAATGATTTAAGTTAGTTAGCTACATGTCCCAAACTGAACAGAACTTCTAATGTAGCTTCTTGACCTCCTCCCCCAAGCTTTTCTTCTCTTATCACCTTTACTGTCATGCCAGGGTTGGCAGGCTCAAAGTAGAGAAATTTCTTTCTATGCCAAATACGTCTTAACTTTTGCAGCAGCAGAGAAACCTAGAGATTTATGCTTGCACAATATCTTCAGACCTGCTACTTTCATAGAGCCTCTACTAAGTCGGAAAAATCATTCTCACTGATTGACTATGTGTATTAAAACACACCACTTTTGACAACTTACTTGACTGATTACATTGATTAGAACAATGATTAATTAAGTACAATCACTTTTTATTTGCTTTGCTTTGAATTAAGTTTGAGAACTCAAATTAGACAAAGTAGTCAACTTATGCTTTATGCTGCTATTTAATTAGGATGATTAGACAACAGTCCAAAGCTCTAGATCCAATTTCAATTACTTATCCAATGAGGAAAACTCTCTTATTCAAATACACAGCTTACACTAAGTATATTTGCTTGAAAACAAAGGGTATACATTGATAAAAAAAAGTCTATTCCTATAATTTAACATACACAAACTCTAGATAGAGGTTAGTAGAGTCATTATATGCTTTAATATAGCTACTATCTCTGTATGATAGAAAGATATTTTTTTCAGTTTTATTTATAGGAAACACAGAGTGCTTAAGAAAATTAGAAGTATTGTGGAATTTTCTGATTCCTGAACCTGGAGTTGGGGATGGCATTATTTAAATGCATTACCACTTGGTTAAAAAAAAAAAGAAGGCAAAGTTTCCTACAGTTATTTCCTACAGCAAAACAACTGATTTCATTGAACATCACAAAAACTGGAGTAGTTATAGTTTGTTTTGCTGGTACAAAAGCTAAAATCAACTTGGTGAGAAAAGCAATTCCTCTACTCTTCACCTGATATGTAGGAAAGAAATGCTACATCTTTTATTTTTAGGTGGTAAATTTAGCATACCTAGATGAATCCTTAGCTAAAATGGACACTTTCCAGAAAAGATATGTGTATCACCAAAACTGGCTCAAAGAACGTTGAAAAGATCTACACAAAGGAATAACCACTGAAGAAATTGTCAAAATGATATACTTCAAAGGCACCCAATACAAGTTTTCAATTGGAAATTTAATCATACCCTTAAAAACAGATAGTTCCCCTAATATATAAATTTTTCAGAGCAAAGAAAAAGATGAGAAGGCATGTGACCCACTTTTCTCAGCAAATATAGCACTGATACCAAACCAAGACAAAGCACAAGAAAAGAAACAACTAGGGTCCAATGACATTTATAAATTAAGACATATACACTTTAAATAGAACATTTAGCAAATAAAATTTATAGACGTATTTTCAAAAATTAAACATTAAGATCAAATTTGGTTTTTCCCAGGAATGCAAGGATGGTTTAATATTAGAAAATCCATCAGTTGTATATAGCAGCAATGTCCACAATAGCCAAACAGTGGAAGGAGCCTCGGTGTCCATCGAAAGATGAATGGATAAAGAAGATGTGGTTTATGTATATGTGGAATATTACTCAGCCATTAGAAACGACAAATACCCACCATTTGCTTCAACGTGGATGGAAGTGGAGGGTATTATGCTGAGTGAAATAAGTCAATCGGAGAAGAACAAACATTATATGGTCTCATTCATTTGGGGAATATAAAAATAGTGAAAGGGAATGAAGGGGAAAGGAGAAAAAATGAGTGGGAAATATCAGAAAGGGAGACAGGACATGAGAGACTCCTAACTCTGGGAAACGAACTAGGGGTGGTGGAAGGGGAAGTGGGCGGGGGGTGGGGGGTGACTGGGTGAAAGGCACTGAGGGGGGCACTTGATGTGATGAGCACTGGGTGATATTCTATATGTTGGCAAATTGAACACCAATAAAAAATAAATTTATTTAAAAAAATCCATCAGTTCTCTATATTAGATGACAAAAGACAAAAGCTAAATGATGTGAAGATACTGGATGAAATTTAACATCTGATTTTTTTTTCTCTTAGCAAAGTAGGAATAGAATGAAAATTTTACCTTAATAAAACGTCAGTACTGGCATTATATGATAAGTACCATACTTAATAGATGAAATATTAGAAACAATATATAAGTAAGGAATAATAAGATATTGATACTATCATTGTATATTCAATGGTTACTCTTTATCCTTGTCTCTCCAAGAAAAAAAGAGGAGATATAAAGATCAGAAAGGAAAAGATAAAATTATCATTATCTAAATATGATATTACCATTTATCAAAAAAATCTAAGAAAATCCACTTATAAATTATTACAGCTTATTAGAAATTTTATCAAGGTGGTCAAGTAGAAACTGCAGATTAATGTACACATTAAACTACAATTTACATTTTAAAACATACACTTTTTTTTTTAAAGTGCTGTGGATAGCCTAGGGCCACAACTATATCTCGCGTAAGTAAAAATAAAGTGGTCTGGAAAGATACATATCAATTTAAATATTGTTGATGCTTCTCAAGAAAGAATCAGGATTGATGGTTATGACCAAAGAAGAATGTAGCTTTATCTATAATACAGGTATACCTCAAATATATTGCCAGTTCAGTTCCAAACCACTGCAATAAAGCAAATATCACAATAAAGTGAGTCAAATGAACTTTTTTGGTTTCCTAGTGCATATAAAAATTATGTTTACACTATACTGTAGTCTACTGGGTGTACAACAGCATTATCTCTTTAAAAAAACAATGTACATACCTTAATTTAAAAACACTTTATTGCTAAAAAATGCTAACCATCATCTGAGCTTTCAATGAGTTGTAATTATTGATCACAGATCACCATAACAAATCATAATAATAATTGAAAAGTTTGAAAATTGTGAGAATTACCAAAACATGATGTGGGGACACAAAGTGAGCAAATGCTGTTGGAAAATGGTGCCAACAGACTTGCTCACTGCAGGCTTGCCACAAATGTTCAATCTATAAAAAAAAATGCAGTATCTGCAAAGCACAATAAAGCAAAGTGCAATAAGATGACATATGCCTGTATTTTTGGGTTTTATGGTCTAAATATATTTATTAGTAATATTAATAAATGAAATTGAAAATATACAAGAATGAGCTTTAACTATTTCTACATTTCATACTATCTATACTATTTCTTAAAGTTTGCATTATTACTGAACTCCAGGATAACATCAGGAAAATAAAGGAGCACATACTACGTAAGCTCATAAAAGCTAACTTTGCTGTTAAGTGTGCTTTATTGTTGAGTTAATGTCTATGAGAATTGGTTTACTAACATTTTTAAATTTTGATAAATAAAATTTAAGAATATTAAGGCCAAGGACTGGAAAAGTTTGTATATATATTCACATACATGTCTAAATGTGATTTCCCTACAACTTCATTAGTATTAAAATATAAAAATTTTATTATAAATTCAAGTCAATGAAATAGGTTTATTGAGAAAAAAAGGAAAGTTATTATTCAAGATTATGACAAACTTTTTAATACTATTTTTCAGAAGAGACCGCTATATCATTGAATTTCTCTTTCTCTCTCATAGATATTAAACATCTGGTAACCAGGTTCCTTTATGTACTTGTCAGAGGCTTGAAAAGCTCAGAATGATGGATATCTGTTCCCAAATCAAATAGTTCCTTAAAAAATAATAGTAACATTTTCAAGAACTTCGTGTACAGTGACAACTCATTTCTTTATGGGCAGTACACCTAATTGTCAGGAGCAGGCCTGGTGTGAGCTTCAGATGATAAATATACTCCACATGCAATCCATTGTTGAGAGAAAAGAACCCAAGTTCATCTAAAAGGAAAGACAATAAAAAGTACACAAAACTACCTTCTCAAACTCATTACACTCCACTAATATTGCACAACAAATCTGATTTCCTATGGTAAAAAGTAGTGTTTGAAGAAATATAATTTACTCTCAGGTTGTTAAGATCTTGAAGATTTTTATTTATATCAACTGATACTCACCTAATCATAACGTGTATTCTTGCATTTTACTGTTAGCTATAAAAATCATGTTCATGTTTACTCACATCTTCTCTAATTGAAAAACATTTTGGAGCACCTGGGTGGCTCAGTCAGTTGAGCATCTACCTATTGTTTTCGGCTCAGGTCATGATCTCAGAGTCATGAGATCCTGCCCCAAATTGGGCTCTGTGCTCGGTGGGGAGTCTGCTTGAGATTCTCTCTCTCCCTCTGTTCTCTTGTTCTCTCTTTCTCTCTCTCTCAAATAAATAAAACTTTAAAAAAAAAAGTTTTTTACTCTTTGTCTACTCACACAGGAGAAGAAAAGAGTGTCAACACTTCAGTGCCCTCTAGAAATCTTGCTCAAGCAATTCTGAGGCATGTGGATGAAACTGAGTCATAGAAATTTTTTGTTGTTGCTAATTTCTCAATGGAAGGGTCATTCTTCATTGGATATTGAGGCTCAATGGGCAAAATTTGTTTCAGAGGTGCTCAGCTTCCCTGAGATGATGAGATTAAACTGTAGGTCATTACTGACCTGAAAAGCTTTTTGCCTTCACAACTCTCTAGGGACACTGTCTATGTGTACTCTCTATAAAACGTGTAGTGTCTTTCTGAAATTCTCTCCAGGAGCGTCTTTAGAACCCGACCTCTAGGGAAATGCCAGACAGATGGGCAATCCTACTGTATGTGTCATAAGTCCGCTAGGGTCATCCCTCTACTCAGCAAGACAAATGTGAGGATCCTGGAGGGCAGAGGATATATAACACAGTGAGATCCTGTGCCGCAGAAGCTCCTCATCTCCCTGCAACACAGCAGAAGGAACTTTGAAGGAAAGAGCAGGCAGGCCTTGTGGGAACAGAAAAGGAAGGCCCCTGAAGGCCCAAGTTTATAGGTCCACCATCAACCTCTCAAGGAGTTTAGAGCTCACTCTTTTGTATATCCTTCTTATTTTTTGAACTTGCTCTTATCCTTTACAATAAGGAAGACATTGGCAATAAGCACTCAGACATTTAACTGCAAAATAAAGATTTAATATATGATCAAAGTTAGCATCCTGTCTAAAGCATATTGGCACTTAGGAGGAATAACAAAAAAACTGCAAGAGGATAACATAGTTTTCTAAGTGAAGTTTGGTGGCTCTCAAAAATCTTGTACATTCTCAATTTTCATCCGAACTTAATTATTTTGTGGGTTCAATTTCTGTTTCCAGCAAAACACAACTTCCTAGTACTGCGGAAGAAAAGACTTATAAAATGGGCTTCGTGGAGCTCAAATAGCTCTTAAAAACAATATCTTGATGAGTTAAGTGTAAATGAGCCAAAACATATGGATTAAATGTCCCTTTAAATACACATGGCTTTAAAAATTAAGGGAAAAAAGGTTTTGGCAAAATGTGTTTCAGATTTGGTTGAAAGAAAACATTTGAAAGGAATAGTTTGAGGGACTGAACTAACCCAAAACATACCTGAGCTCTTCCAACCTCGTATAGAGCAACCAATTCTAAAACATATGGATTTTATACTATAATTCCCCTACCACACCCATCCTGAGTTCTGAGTTCTTAGTTTTCTTGCTATGTTGGAAGACATTAAAAACAGTCGTGGTGTCAGTACCGTGTTGAAGAGACCATAACCTACTACTGTGATCAGTTTCAGTCAAATAGATTGAATGGTTTATTGATCATCACTCCACAAAAATAAAAATAGTTTTCGTTTTAAACTCATAATATATATTTATCACTAGCAGCCCCTATCAGACAGTTAGACTACATTACAGAAAAACACTGAGATAAATATAAGACCTGGCCAGAATATGAAATGACAGGATATCCATGTTGTGACTCCCTACTTAACCCAAGTCAAGTAACAGACAAAAGGTCAACAGGAGAACACCAAAGCACAACCTGAACAATGTCAGATAATTTTGACCTGCTTGGAATATTTCAAAATGTACTTATTTGATGCAGATGACTAGAAGCAAAAGCAAATGGCCAACCCAGGACTGAGTCCAACAACTGACAGGTCCTAGGTCCTATGCCATCCATGCCTTATGTTTGTCTTCAAAGTCGCCCCCCCAAAACACACACAGATGGTAATGTTATCATTAAACTCTACAAGCAATGACATTTATTTCTAACATGTGATTGGGGTTAAAATTAATAAAAATTGTAGGTATCAAATAGATAAACCGTTAGCTTTATGAGTTTGTGAAATTATTTGTATTGCTATCCTGTTTTTTTCCACATGAACCATTAGGATTTACTCTCTTAACAATGTTCACATATCTCCTACAGCAGTGTTAACTACAGTCATCACATTGTACTTCACACTCCTAGTACTTATTCATCTTAACTGGAAGTTTGGACCTTTTGACCACCTTCCACCATTTCCCTCATCTCTCACCTGTGGTTACCACAAATCTGATTTCTTTACATATGATTCTGATTTTTTGTTTTGTTATTTTTATATTCCACATGTAAGTAAGATCACACAGTATTTGTCTTTCTCTGTCTGACTTGTTTTGTTTAATATAATGTCCTCAAAGTCTATCCGTGTTGTCAGAAGCAGGATTTTTATAGCTGAATAATATCCCACTATATAGATATAAGCATGGATATCACATTTTTTTTCATTCATCTATCAATGGACACTTATGCTGTTTTCATGTCATAGGTTTTTGTCAATAATGCTGCTATAAATGGGGGCACAGGTAGGTATCTCTTCAACATAGATTTTTATTTCCATCAGATGTAATCCCAGAAGTAGAATACAATATGATACTGGACAATATGGTACTTCCATCAACTTTTTGAGAAACCACCATACTGCTTTCTGTAGTGGCTGTCCCAGGTTACATTCCTACCAACAGGCACTAGGGTTCCCTTTCCTCTCTACATCCTTATTAGCATTTGGGGCCACTCGTCAAGGACTGAGGTTCTACCTTCTACTCACGAGATCAAATCTACCTTCAGAAGGAAGGAAGGAAGGAAGGAAGGAAGGTAGGTAGGAAGGAAGGAAGGAAGGGAGGAAAGAGAGAGAGAGAGAGAGAAATGATCAATGAGTATTGAAAAACTTGTCATAAGAAGAGTTGTGAAATGCATCTATTTGCTAGAGAAACAATGTCTAAAGAAACAATCCAGATTGCTATCCTGCTAGGGGCCTAAAAGAAAAATCGAGAACCTCACACTGATGAGGTAGTGGGGTGGGTGGGAGGGGAGGTGAAAGCACTCTCAGGGAGACAGAAAGCCTCTCTAACATGTGACTGAAATGGACTGACAGGGCAATTGAAGAGATAAACGGTGGATGAAGGTCAGTCTGGCCTCATTCCTGTGCTCTAATTTCCTTTTAAAGGCGTGGTGGAACTACAGCTTTATGTGTTGAGTTGAGGATTTACATGAAATATACTTAGACATACTGCTTCTACACAAGGGAATTGATGCAAGTTCTTAAAATTCCTGCAGTTCTCTCCTTGGGGAGCAAACACTCTATAGCTAAATCCCATAATGCACCACCTTGCCAATACTGCTAAGCCCCAGATCAGTTATCTCCTCTGTGGACCGGGGTCTGTGGGCGTGGAAGTTTTAAACCTAAGAGTTATCCAGATTGTGACAAGGTCAAAATTTGCTGTAGCAGCAATTCTCTTGTCCAGGATAAAATAATTCCCTTATATTTTATGCCTGTCTGTTGTCTTCAGTCAAGGAAGCTATTATTATCCTTTCTGTGGTAGATTTTTAAAAATATATTCTGCTTTGTTTTTCCACAGACTTGAAATATTTTTTAAAAATGTCTTTGTCCATGCCTGCCAAAAGAAATAAACATAAATATCTATAAAGATCAATGTACACAGACTCGGCTCCAAGATACACCACTTCCCACTGCATGCTAAGTAACTACAGCAATTCTCCTGAAGGCTAATAGACAGTGACCGAAAGTGTTCAGATGATGTCTTTCAAATGTATTCATAGAGAATACTCTGGTGGTGGCTTCCTCTTGTGGAAGAACAAAGGTTCACATTTACCTCAGATTCGAGCATTGGTTCGGAGAGTCATTTGTCACTGCTAATGTTTTCCCATGGAGCTGGACTGCATGTGGGGAGAAAAATCCCTCTACCCCAGAGGAAATCTTGAGAGTTGGCTGCTGTGCGGTTTAGCAGGGAGGTTGTGGTAAATGTCGAGAACCACCATCTCATAATCATATGCTTGCAGCTTTCAATCATGACTCTGTCAAAAATTTAAAGTTGGAAAATTGTGAACCACTTTGGACAATCAGAGATGTTACTACAGGCTAACAATAATAAAACAAGCACAACGTACAAGGAGCCTCTGCATTTTACCCAAGACTTATTTGGCAGAAACAGCATCACATCCTCCTCTCTGAACACCCTGGAGTTCATACCCCAGAGTCCGAAGACCCAAGTCCAATTTCTGGCTTGGCTACCTGCTGGCGTGGTATTTAACCTCTCTGAAATTTAGTTGACCCTGAGATTAAAAAAAAAATCAAATAACAGCAATAAGGCATGAAGGGTATTACATATGCAAAAGGATTTTGTATGCAATGAGTTTCTTTGTGTCAGCAACATTTTCTAAGGCATACTGAACTCAGAAAGCCTAGAACATCAAATAAGAGTGCAAACTCCTTAAGACTCAAGACCCCACTGTTGTTTCCTTCATATCTTTCTCTCCCCTACCTTTATGAAATATATTTCCTCATATCCACAAAACTAGAACAGAATTTATCACAGATCAAAATGCTAAATAGATATAGTTAAGCTTCTAATCTATTGAACTGAAATGACCATGTCATTTTCAGTCATGTCCATGTAACATCATGCCCAAGCCAAAATAAAAGTTCTGGAAGATCAGAGCATTCTGATGCTGAGCCTTCCACTAGAATATTAGACTCCGAGATCCTTAGACATTATATCTGTGTGCCAGTTGTCTCTACATACTACTCATGAGTCCTATGAACATGGAAACGGCAAGGTCTAAGTCTCTCCATGGTCTCAGGACATGGGACAATGAGGTCAGAACCCAAAGACAGGTTGAGACACACTGACCACTGTAGAGTACAAATTAAGGATAGCAACCTGGGACCAGAGTAAGTGAGTGATCAAGATGATCTGAATACAACTTTATATAATGCTCCTTTGAAAGAGGAATAAATAATAGATTTAAAACCAGCATTGGAAAGACTCCCTATGCCAGGCATTAGTTTGTAATTTTAACAACAGGGGATGGACTTACAGACATATTTTAGCAAAGTAGCAAAATAAAAGAGCTAACATTAAGTTGGTGCTGTTTCTGCATCAGACACTGTTTGAACACTTCACATGCATCAACCCATGGATCCTGATCACAGCATCAAGAAATGGGAATCCCCCATTTTATAAGTTAGGAAGCTGAGCCACTCAGATAAAGAACTTGTCTAAAGTTGCACACATCGTAAGGAGTAGAGGGAGAGGGTGCAATAGCAGAGATATGGGGAATCTCTCTATTTACTGTCAGAAGCTGCAAATCCAGTGAGTTTCACTTCCCTTGTTTTTACAGATGGAGACAAGAAAGACTCCGTGCTTGACCCAACACCACACTGCTAATTGGTGGGAGAGCTGGGACTAGATCCAGGTGTTCTCTGCTCGCTTACAATTCGGTCTGAGCACTGGGAACTAGTGGCTCTAGACCACAGGAGAAGGCCATCCCCACTTAAAAACCAAGGCTAAACAAACCTGTCAAATGCACTTTCTTTTCTGTCGTTCTCCTCTATGCTCAGAGCCACCAGGTTTGTCATCTTCTCACATAATGGGAGTGACCTATAACTTCTAAAACAAGTTCATCGCAATCTCACAGGGGATATTTAACGAGGGCTGGCATATTAACTGCTAGACCAGACCTGTGGTAAATAAACAGAAGCAGCTCATGATAGAAATCATTTGAAACCGCAAACATCAATTGAGAATCACCTTATCCAGGAGAGGGCAATAGGTGTTGTGGGGATTACAACAACATACAAGATAGATTCCTTCTTGCCATCCATCGGGAAAAACAAATATGCTCACAAATAACCAATCTCCAGTCAAATACAGGAAGTGGTACAGGGACACAGATAAATGGAAAGAACTCAGACTGAGAAGAGTAAGTAAGGCTATGGGGAGAGAAATTAATAAAGCTGAGATTCAGCGCATATGAAAGAAATGAGACTGACTTACTCAATAATAGGTCCTCCTAACTGGAGTTTCCAGATTTACCATAGTCTGAAGCGTCAGTGATAATATAATATGTATATCCTTTCTCTACTAATTTGGAAGAAGCAAAGGAAAAAGGAAAAGAGATAAATACTTTTAACCCAGAAATTGGGGCTGGAGCTGACATCTGTTAAGTTCTTATCTTAATTGAGCCCAAGTGATTAATTTGTGGAAAAGCAGCCAGATTTATTTCAACAATATTCAATAGCGCTTGTTGATGAAAAAAGAGGTCTAATTTGCTGTATGAGTAAACAGAACATACCCACACATTAATATTTCCTTACCATTATAATAGAAATAAATCGATTCCTAGATTACCTAAAAACATGCACTGTATTGTGATTTGAGTGTTTGTAATGTGCTGGAATCTCCTGTCATGACAATTTCAAATATTCTAGAATCTCAGGATAAAAGGAAACCTTAAAGATCATCTGGTCAGATCATCCCATCAATGAGTCAATCTCTTCTACAACATCCCCACCAAGTGGTCATCCACTTTATGCTTGGTTGCCTAGAGGCCCAGAATTTTCTCCCTGAGCAGTATATTTCAGCTCTACACTATTCTTTTTTTTAAAAGAGCCCATCATGTCTTTCTGGGGTTCCTACCCATTGAATCAACTCCAACCCCTTGGAGTCATCTGTTCTTTCTTCCACATGACAATTTGGTGATTCTGATGATAACTACATCCCTTGTCCTCTCTCAGCCACCCCCAAGGCTTCTCTTCTCCAAGCTTACTCTTTCCAGACTTCTCAACCCACTCTGAAGGTTCTCCTCTAGACAGCCTCTAGCTTTTCTACATCCCCCTGCTTTGGTGGGTACACAGGTTGAAACACAATGTTCAGAAGTGGACTGAACACTGCAAGGAAGAATGAGACCACCCATCAACCTCCTTCTTCTCTTACCACAATGCCCAAGAATCATATTTGCTTTCATTAGCCTCATGTCCCTTGAAGAATAGGAATAAAGGCACCATATAGTACCTAAAACACAAAGATTTATTATTCTTTTCATAAGCAGGTGAGGAAAATCAACCCTTATTCATGGGTTTCCATAGGTGGAAGCCAATTGTAAAATTCATTTCAAGTGCTCAAATCAATCTTAATATCTTATGAGTGTTCTGCTCAATATGATAACTAGCATAGGACTCTAGGGTTACAGGATGTCTGAAACCATTTTCTGATCTTAGGAGGGGTGGGCCTCAGCTGGGCTAGACCAGTCCAAGGTCTTCAGAGATGCAGAGTGGTTTTGTTGAACCACTAAAGTGATGGAAGTACTAAGACTGGAAGAATAATTCACCCTGGGGTCTTTAAGGGATTCCCACAGCCCAAATGCCATGGAGAGCAAATATGAAGACTGGTTTTGAAGGGAGAGCACAAGGTTGGATAAATGGAGTCATGAATTCAGAACTCTGTGGAGACTTAATGAAAATAAAAACAGGTCAGAAACAATTTGGAGAAGACTAAAGACCAGGGTAGTCGGGTACAAGGATATGGGAAAAAAAAGGGGGGGGGGCTGGAAATCAGAAAGATGAGGGATTTCACAGATTTAAATACCTAAGAAGGACAAAAATCTGTTCAGAATCTGCAACCCAGACATTCACCAATACTGGTGAAACAAATATTGAAATACATTTAAAAATAGGAAGTATGGGGATCCCTGGGTGGCTCAGTGGTTTAGTGCCTGCCTTTGGCCCAGGGCGTGATCCTGGAGTCCCAGGATCAAGTCCCGCATTGGGCTCCCTGCATGGAGCCTGCTTCTCCTTCTGCCTGTGTCTCTGCCTCTCTCTGTGTGTGTCTATCATGAATAAATAAATAAAATATTTTTTAAAAATAGGAAATATGTTAAAATACACATACAAACAAACACATTCATATTTAGGGATATCTTGTTAATAATAGAAAAGGAACATTATTCTCTGGGCAAAGAATTAGAATATTTTGTATCTTTGAAAGTCACAGATTAACTAAATATTCCTTAAAAATTATTTTAAAATAGGATTCCAATTTCCTAATCTCTAGAGCAAGTGAAAACCTCAAATGCACACAAGGCCAGACGAATAGCGTAAATGTGTAAATCAGCTGGCTCTACTACAACAGGAAGTGCTGGGCAAATGGCACAGATCATGCTCCATCTAAAGAAGTCAGCCCCTCCTGCTTGGAGAAACTGGCAAGCAGAAGCTCTGGCAATACTACAAAAATCTTGGTCTGGGCTTCAGGATGCCACTGAGGCTACTTATATTGACAAGAAATTCTCCTTTTCTGGTAATGTCTCCATCCAAGGGTGGATTTGGTCCGGCATGGTGACCAAAGTGAAAATGCAGAGGACCACGGTCATCTCCCATGACTACCTCTACTACATCCAAGTACAGCTGCTTCAAGAACGTGTCCGTGTTCCTGTTCCCCTGCTTCAAGGATGTCAGGATTGGTGAAACTGTCACAGTGGGTGCCAGCCCTTGAGCAGAACTGTGCACTTCAGTGTGCTCAAGGTCACCAAGGTGGCACCAAAGAGCAATTCCAGATTCTCAGACTAGATATCTGCCCATGCCTACAAACAAAATAAAGGTATTTTCCCAGTAGAAGAAGGAGGAGGAGGAGGAGGAGGAGGAGGAGAAGGAGAAGGAGGAGGAGGAGGAGGAGGAGGAGGAGGAGGAGGAGGAGAAGAAGAAGAAGAAGAAGAAGAAGAAGAAGAAGAAGAAGAAGAAGAAGAAGAAGAAGAAGAAGGAGGAGGAGGAGGAGGAGGAGGAGGAGGAGGGAGGAGGAGGAGGGAGGAGGAGGAGGAGGGAGGAGGAGGAGGAGGGAGGAGGAGAAGTAGTAGTAGTAGTAGACTAGTAGGCCCTTACTTCCATGCAGGAAGGTGGCCCAATGTTGTAGTGTCTTTGGATTTTTCATAAGGAATCAGAATGTGTGTACATGTGCACGCATGCACACTTATGCAGGTGTAATACGCATTAGAGAGAAAGAGGAGAGTGATCTTGATTTTTCTTTTTTTTTTTTTTGATCTTGATTTTTCAATATTGACAAGATTTTTTTTTAAGTACTCCAACTGTACCAAAGATCCCAAGGCTTACAGAGGTTAAGTTACTACCCAATGTTTAAGCTGACAACCATGTGACTCCACCCTTAAACTGGATGACCACATTATAAACCCCAGTGGACAATGGAGGTAGCTGCTTGGTGGCCTCAACAATATTTACAAGGACAACACAGAAAGAAGTGCTTAGGGAAGACTGCTGATAGATCTCCATATTGTAGTTTTACTTTTTTTTTCATATTGTAGTTTTCTTGAGGAGAGGAAAAACATTTAGTTCCACACTGTTTCGCCAGTATTGGTACAATACTTGGTCTGTAGTAGATCCTTGATAAAAAGCCACCGGGTGAATTAATATATGAAAGTCAACACAGAATAGAGAAAGCATTGGTAGAGGAGTCAGTTATCATTAAGTTATTCAGAGAGATATTTATAAACATGTTATCTAAAAACCTGAAGTAAATCATCTCTATCAAACATTCACAAACACATACACACACACACACACACACACACACACACACAAAGACTAAGAACTTAGAATAAGAGAGAAAATACAAATAATTGGGGAAAACAGTCATCTGGTTAAACATGGAATATTGAAACACATGTTCATCCCTACTCCCCTATTCCATCCTAAGATCCTTGTATCTGAGAGAGAAAGAATTAAATTACGGGGCCCAAGCCCCCAAGGACAAGGTGAATCAAGCAGGATATGACGGTAGAGAGAAGTAAGCAATAAAATTCAGACACTGGAAAGTGAATGGGCAGATGGCCTAGCCAATAGGAAAAGGCCAAAACCTGGAGCCTACAGAGAAAGATTAAAAAGGAAACAAACTAACTAGGACACAGAGCCCTGGAAAAGCTCTGAATGGGGGCCAAGGTGTGACTCAAAAGAGGGCTGGTTGAAGATTAGCATAAGGTTCAGTTGGTTGACCCAGTCCATCTTCTACCTCATACAGTGCTGACTTCTCTCCAGTGGCAGAGGATGGGAGGTTAGTTCTGAAGAGGCTTGCAGCCCGAGGAAGAGGGTGAAGCATTATGGCAATAACGCTTTGTCACAACCAACCATGAAACCACAATGGTGTCCAACAATAACAACGGGTCGCTTATGAATGAGGGGTCAGCTGGAGTTGGGGGTTGGGAGTATGGTTGGCTGATCCGGGCTCCCTTCGGCTAGGGTGACTAGGTGACTCCACTCTGACCCATAAGCCTCTCACTCCCAGCACGAGGGTTCAAAATGTTCTCAAGCCACTGACTATCATGAGAGAGGAAGCCAGACCACGTGAGGCTTTTGAAGTCCAAGTCTTGGACTTGACACACTGTCAGTTGTGTCATATCCTATTGCCCAAAATAAGTACCAAACCAGCCCAGATTCCACTGTGGGAGAAGAAGACTCTACACTGAGGTGAGAAAAACTGCCGAGTCGCATGACAAAGGCCTACAGAGAGATGTGAAGAACTGGCACTCTTACTGCAACCGGTCCCACTTGTCCTAAAAAAGAGGGCAGTTAAGTGGCAGTCGGAAGAGGGTGCAGTGAGACTCCCCCACTCCATGCCCACGTTCAGCCCGGAGAACACCAGCATCTGACCTCACACCTCCCCATGGTCTACAGTCCTCCCCAGAGAAACCGATGGACCCAGGGGAGAACTAAGATTCAGATATTTGGGGAACCCCATCCCATGAGAAATCCGACTTACCCCTTGTTAATCTGGGAGGTACAGTGATACCTTCCTCGCACCTCACTTTATAATTATGAATAAACCACTTCGGTTCGCCAGACAGTTGAGGAAATCTAACACGAAAGGCAGAAACAAACAAACAAAAAGCCAAGAAAAAAGAAAGCAGGGAGCAGAGGAAATCTTAAAAACCTGTTAAATCATCTGAAAATCATAAACTATTATAGCTGAAATAGCTATTCAATCAAAGGATTAGAAGTTTAAGCTTAAAAAAAAGCCTCAAAGGAAGGACAAAAGAGATGGGACATAAGGAGAGAAAGAAAAAAATCGAACAGATCATAGAACCAGAAGAAAGTACACATTTCAATCGTTTCTTAATATCAGAAAATCTAATTATGGGATTATCCGCTCAGACACACCATTTCATTTCCACCGTCTTAAATACCCGTGTTGTGAGCAGAGGTAGAAATTCCATCAGAAAATAAAGACATTCCATTATCGGGAAGTTCCTGTGTTTATTTATATGGTTTCAGCAGCATCTGAAGGGGGAAAGAAATCTGTGGTGTCAGAGTTGAAGGACAAGACTTCTTAGGAAGAGCCATG
This sequence comes from Canis aureus, assembly GCF_053574225.1. Classification (NCBI taxonomy): domain Eukaryota; kingdom Metazoa; phylum Chordata; class Mammalia; order Carnivora; family Canidae; genus Canis; species Canis aureus. The sequence continues at coordinate 65,508,142 of NC_135611.1, read as the reverse complement.
GCTTCCCTCGTCTATCTGCGGGCCTGTCCACATCTGTCCCTGCTCACAGGACGCTCCTTATCTCATTTGGCGTCTGGCAAATTTTTTTTCAGCACACTGTGTTCCTTGGCTCGTGCTGTTAACAAATGCAAACCACTGTGAGGCACAAGTCTCCAACGTGTAAGCTCCCTTCCTCCCCACAGAGATGGCACCAGGTCTACAGTAGGAGCTTCACCTTGGTATTGGAATGCTTGGCTCAACATGGCCCTTGAAGAGCCCCGCCTTTTATTTATTTATTTTTAAAGATTGCATTTACTTATTCATGAGAGCCCCGCCTTTTAAATCAATTTATTAGGGGTCTCTAGCTTGGTTCAGCTGCCTACTACGTGCCAGGCACTGCTCTAAGTGCTTGGCAGACATAAGCTTATTTTCATAAGTGGCTCAAAGCAGCTCTATATGGCAGGTATTACTATTACTGTTATTATTAGCATCATTATCATTACCATCATTCCAAGTTACAGATAAGAACCTGTCTTGGAAACAGAGATTAGGTATGGCAGAGGCTCTTTAACCCATGCGGTGTAGCTCTGGAGCCTGCTAAACTCTCCTGCTTTGAGTACATAAAAGATTCAGAGATTATATATTCTAACCAGATCAGCTTTTGCTGTAGAAATGTATTCAATAATCCAGCCCAGTAGTCCCTCAAATTTTTCAAAGGAGCCACTGTTTGGGGGACTGTGTTGCATGAAGAGATCAGTGATTTCAGAGCAATAGGCCAGAAATTAAGTAAATACTGCCCTGCGAAGTCTAGGGTGCTTGGCTCTGGCTTTCTCAGAGGGCATAAATTGTCCAGTACATGATGAATCTTCTGTCCTTATAAGCACAGAGATGGAAATCTGTGTGCCAGGCTCTATCTTAAGTGTTCTCATGCATCACTTTATAAAATCCTCACAACAACGTTGGGAGACAGCCATTAATTAATTCCACATATTAGAAAATGAGGAAACTGAGGTGTGAAGGAGAGAAATCATTTATCAAAAAAGTGTCAAGGTTAGGTTCAAGGGTTAGTGGCAGTTCTCTCTAACACAAAAGCCCATGTGGTTCTTTCCAACTACTAAAGTTAAACCATGGTGGAGAGCCAGAGTAAATTAAACCAGGAGTAGTTTGTAGTTCTGTGTTCTATGTTTTCCATCTGCAGATAGTTTACTCTAGAAAGATAACCCCATTGAGAAGTTTTGAAATTTTTACTGTTACCTTTACTTGCAGTGATCTTTTTGAGCTAAATGATGGGAATCATACCTAAGTTGCATGAAGAAAAGGAAGCAGACTGTGGGCCAGCCAAATTAACAGCTAATTTATTTAAAAAAATAAACAAATAAGCTCAATTCTGCCCACATGGGCAAGAATGGGGGACAGAAGACATAGCAGCCCTTGTGCTTAAGAAATTGACAATCTAAAAAAAGAAAAAAGAAAAAAAAAGAAATTGACAATCTAATAGAAAGTTGATGTAAAAAAAAAAAAAAATTCCAAGTCTGTGTACCATGGAGGCTCAAAGGAGGGGGAGATCACACTCATTGAGGACAGCAACAGAGGCTTCCAGGAACTGCTTCCAGGAACTAATATGGGCCAAAAGAACATGAGAGGAGGTAAGTGTGAAATGCATTCCGGGTGGAGAAAAACCAGGAAAATGGTACCCAGACAGCAAGTCCAGATACTCTCTTCAGATATGTCGGATGAAACATGGAAAGCAAACCAAACTTGGGAAGAAGAGTTTGATGAGCCAGGTGTGTGTCCAGTGAGGAGATAAAATTGTTACCTGTGCCTTTGGGCTGAGAGGGACTCATACGAAGGCTTCCCCTGCCTCCTGCGTGAATCTGCCACTGTCCAATTCTAAGGAAAAGTTTTAGAACACATCTCCCTATGCTAAACTCCATCCAACTTGTTTTCGTCTCAGATTTGGACACAGCAAGCTACAATGCTATCCAAAATCAAACATCAGGTGCCAAATGTCATCCTTTGTAGACATCTTTATGTAGAATTAAAGCCCTTGACCATAAAAGACCCATACATAAGGAAAAGTCTGACAGATCTTTAATTATCCACTGGGAAACTGCTAAACAGCAACAGTCAACCTCCTCAAAGGACACCCATATTTTAGGCTTATAACCTTCACCCAAACATTTGCTCTTGGACGAGATTTTTAATAATCCTTTTTTCTGTATCTAAATATAATAAATGACCACTGTGGAAAATTGGAAAATACATAAAGGACTACAGAAAAATAACCATTTACAGACAACCACTAAATAAGATTCTATTCTTCTATCTATACATATATATTTTGTATGCCTGAGATCATATTATTAGTTTATTAGTTTTATTAGTTTATCATGTATACTGTTTTAGTTACTTTTATAATAATGGATTAGTTACTTTTATAATAAATGGATTCCCATAGTATTAACTCTCCTATTAATAAACATTTAGGGATGCCTGGGTGGCTCAGTGGTTGAGCGTCTGCTTTTGGCCCAGGGCATGATCCTGGAAACCCGGGATCGAGTCCCGCGTCGGGCTCCCTGCATGGGGCCTGCTTCTCCCTCTGCCTGTGTCTCTGCCTCTCTCTCTGTCTCTCTCATGAATAAATAAATATTTTTTAAAATAATAATAATAAACATTTAACTTGTTCCATTATTTGTACAATTATAAATAATGTCCCAGTGAACATCTTTGGATCCAAATTTGCTCATTGCTGATTATTGTTTTAGAATAAACACTGCAATTGAAGTTATCGGTTCTCTCTATATAAGTACTCTTTATCACCTTGATAAATCTTTCCAACTTGTTTTTCCAGAAAGATATTCTCCATTTGCACTCAGCTGGAGGCTCATGGGAACATTCCAAAAGCTAACACAGTGCATGGACACATTGAATCCCTACTCATAAATAGAACCAGGCTGACTCTCATTGGCACATTGGCACTTCATCTTCCATTATGTGCATGATTTTCTCCTTTCAACACCCTTTTCCTGCCAGTTACCTAGTTTTCTCATCCTACCCTGTTTCTTTTGTCAAAGGAAAAAGGAATTTACAAAGTCAAACGCACCAAAGTCTTAGGACCTTTCCCAGAGCTATAGACATATTTTAAAGAGAATGGCCTGGAAAGATTTAACCCACAGGAGTGATATGCTATGAGTGAAAATGTAGGGGCTCAACAGGGAAAATATGTGGGACAAAGGGCTTAAGGTTTCTCAAATCACACCATGCAGGCAGCCATGAGCTTCTGAGGAAAAATGGTCCTGTTCTTATTGTAAAGGACAAGCCTCTAGTCAGGGTTTCATTTTGCAAAGGGCCCATGGTCACATGCTTATCTCGTGACTAATGGCCATGCTGAAAGTCTCATCAGAAAGGACTCCCTTGGGCTGGCCTTCATGGGGATCACACAACCAAGTGTAGGAAGTGAATAACATATATTTTGACCTAGGGATTTGGATCCAGAGCTCGGTGGAAATAAAGCAAAAGTCCATTTCTGTTAACTCGGCCCTTTGGGAAAGTGTATAAAAATCCCACCCACCTAAGAAAATGTTTATAAAGAGATGTGGCAATCTAAATAGCTGTCATTCTGCTTATTAATGAATAGTGATACATGTAATCTAGAAAGGGGAAAAGATGTCCCCACAGCGAGTGGCTGCTGAAATGTGATACCAAGGTCTTCCTGAGTTTTGTCTCACGTACAAAGTACCTTTCATAATTTTTCATTTGGCAATTTCTTAGTAGTCGAATTACGGAGAGGCTAAGGAAGGTTTTCAAACGCTCTTTAAAGAATTGAAAGAAAATAAGAAACAAAGTAAAAGACAATACGTGAGAGCCAAATTCCATTTCTGAGTCATGTTTTTGAAAGCTGGTCACTTCTTTAAGAAATGAGAAGAAAAGAAGTAAATTCTTCTACATCCTGAGGAATCAATACTTATTTTCTAAATGTAATTGCTTCCTTGGCCTTTTACCCCAAACCTGCTAGCCACCAGCAAGACCACAGCACTCCTGTTTGTCTTTATTGTTCTGGAGGATTTTGTTGTTGTGGATCGCAGGTTGCGTTTTTTGTTTTTTTGTTTTTTTTTTTTTGTTTTAAATAAAGGATGTGCATTTTTTTTTCTACCAGGAACATTTAGAACTCTTAGAAGATAAGGTAACAGCCCCCGAACTACTAGAAATTACTGAGGACTGACAGCCACTTAGAGTGTTATCATTTTCTGAGAGGGCCTGCTGCTGGTTCCGTGGGCACTATCTCCACAGTAGCAGGCACTTAGTCGTTCAATGTTATTTGAAGAGGTTGAAGAGGTGCTACAGCTGCTGCATCTCAGGGTTCTATTTTTAATTGGGATGAACTTAACTGGGGCCTGAATCTCTTCAAGAGAGAGACTCTCAGGAAACATTTATGGTAAATCTACTGACAGCAGCAGAATATAAAGATAACTCAATAATCAAATCCTCTAAGAATAAAGCACTTTTCCAGAAAGTCAACCTGAACAGAAGAGTTGGGGAATTTCCAGGCCCTAGAGAGTTCATCTGTGAGATGGACACAATGCCTATGAAAACTCACATTTTGCATGATAGAATGGGAAGTGAAGGTTCAGGGAGGCTAAGTGACATCCCCGTGGTCATAGAGCTAATAAGGGCTAGTGTTGTGACTAGAATCTACATTTCCTGAGTTAATTTTCAGTGATCTTTCTCCTATTCATCACTGCTTCATGGTGACATGCATTTTAAAGGGCTTTACTGTCATTGTTTCATTTTCCTAATCACATGATAGGATTACAGGTAGCCCATCCATAATCTTTTTTAAGTTAACGAATGGACCTGGGTCCTACTGAATGCCAGGTGGTTGAAATGAAAATCACCTTTAGAGTTTCAACCTCTGCAAGTTCCTCGGGAGCAGAGAAATGTCTGCATAAATCATCACTGTATTTTGTGTGCCTCATAGAATGACGGGCATATACTCAGCACAAGAAAGCCAACTGGTGTGGCTTTTAATCATTCAGCAGATGGATAAATGAATGAACTAATGAATTCTATTTAGGCTACAGAACCAATATCTCATGCATATGCTAACTTAAACTTAGATTCTTTAGAATCACAGGATTCAGATCTAGATTTCTTCATGATCAGCATTTGCTTCCACCTTCACACTGAAGCTAAACTATGAGGAATATTTGCAAGCACTTCTCCCTACCATCCACCAGGGCAAAGTGGTACAGGAGACTTAGAATGATAAAATGCAGGTTTGGATCTTTCTTCTCCGCCCACCCCCCCCGATATTTAGCCAACTCCTTGGGGAGTTATTTTAAAACTCAAATTACTGAGGAAAAATGCCTTTCATAACTCACATTATTTTTGAGCTTATTTACTAAAAAACACAAATGTGTTGGAGCAAAGGATTGTCACCCTACCTTTGATGTGATCTGAAAAAGTACAATCATTACTGCTGATGAAAAAGGTGAATCAGATCAGGAACCTGTGCCACTGCCTCAACCACTCATGTAAAGCCAGCAACACAAAAATTTTTGATGAATTGAAATGTAATTGTCCCCAAATCAACCTAACCTCAAGTATGAGTCCTTAATTTGTAAAAAGGAAGTAGGCAATTTGTCATTCAAACAGAAACACCAAGAATGACAGAGGGCCCTATTAAAAAACCGGAACTGTCTGGGCAGACATAAATTGTTACTCTAGAAGACGTCAAGATACTAGAGCTTGCTTCAGGTACAGGTGAGGCAAAATCATACCCCAGAAGTCATTTTGTTTATACTTTAGCTATAGCAGTCAGCACATTGTACCATGCGTGTTTGTTTAAATGCCTACCTTCCCATCTGGAATGTGAGCTCACAGAGGGCAGGGACAGGGTTTCACCTGTGTCTCCAGTGACCAGCCTGCAGCCTGACCAGTTCGTCAGTTCACCAAGGGTGTGTTGAGTGGATTCAGGAGTCTAGAAACACACAACCTACCCCAGTCAGTAAGAGGCTATCTGGGCTACAGCTGACACAGAAAAACAGAAGACACAGAGAGACACTTAGGATTCAGTTTCTCTTCCTCACCGCTGAGAAAGACATTAAAATCTCTAGTTTAGTGAAAAAGTCATAGCAAAAGTCAGTAGCTCAAAGAAACACAGTGATATAGAGGAAAGTGGGCAGCTAGAGATCAGTGGAGGGTTTGCGGTAGAAATGACAGATGAGAGAATGCTAAGAGATAGAGTCTAGACGGAGTTGCCAGCAGCCAAGGAGAAATGTAGGATAATTAATAAAGTTCATGTTTTTAAACAGCCAATTATGCACCCAGTATTGTTATTATTACTACAACAAATGATCACTGAAGATAACAAGGCCAGACTCTCTGTAACTTATCCCACAGCCAAAATATCCTAGAGGAGCTCTTGGCTGGCATCTAGCCAAGCCATGTCAGTTGAGGGAAGCTCCGTATCTCCACTATGTCTGAACAGAACTGGCTGTTTGAGGTGAAACAGCATCCAAGTAGAGAACCCTTAGGAGGAGGAGGAGGAGGGGGGGGAGAAGGGAGGAGGGGAGGAGGAGGAAGGGGAAGGGGAGGGGGAGGGGGAGAGGAGGAGGAGGGGGAGGAGGAGGGGAGGCGGAGGAAGAGGAAGAAGAAGAAGGAGGAGGAGGAGGAAGGAGGAGGGGAGGAGGAGGAAGAGGAAGAGGGGGAAGGGGAGGGGGAGTGGGAGAGGAGGAGGAGAAGAGGAGGAGGGGGGAGGAGCGGAGAAGGAAGAAGAAGAAGAAGGAGAAGGAGAAGAAGAAGAAGAAGAAGAAGAAGAAGAAGAAGGAGAAGGAGAAAAAGAAGAAGAAGAAGAAGAAGAAGAAGAAGAAGAAGAAGAAGAAGAAGAAGAAGAAGAAAGAGGAGGAGGAGGGGAGAAGGAGGAGGAGGGGAGAAGGAGGAGGAAGAAGAAGGAGGAGGGGAGGAGGAGGGGAGGAGGGGAGGAGGAGGGGAAAGGGGAAGTGGGGGAAGAGGGGAGGAGAAGGAGAAGGAGGAAGAAGAAGAAGGAGAAGAAGAGGAGGAGGGGGAGGAGGAGGAGGCAGAAAGAATCTATAGATCCAGGGGCCTATGTGGTTGATGAAACCACAGGAATTATTTCACAAAGGACTGACCTCTCCTGCCACTTCTAATAAATACCAATAAAGGGTTGCTGAGCGACATGAGTTTATTCAAACCCAGCTCAAGGATCCAGCAAACATGCCAGCTCACCAATAAGCAGGTGGTGGCACCAGCTCACTAACCCAGGAGGGACAGGAGGATAGGCTAGCACTGGGCAAAAAGTAGCTTCCAGAAGCCAGCAAATCCCGTGGCAGAACTTAGCCCAGCTTGAACTTTCTACTCTGAATTTACAGCAAGCCTCGCAGGAATGCCATCTTTTAGGCCTTCTCAGCTTAGTATTTAGGAGTTTAGAAGAGCATGAAATGGAGTGGAAAGAAACTTAGAAGCATCATTCAGTAGCAACCGACCCCAGGCCAAGTATCATCTTGTATCATCTCATTTAAGATTCAGAGCCATGGGATCCCTGGGTGGCGCAGCAGTTTAGCGCCTGCCTTTGGCCCAGGGCGTGATCCTGGAGACCCGAGATCGAATCCCACGTTGGGCTCCCGGTGCATGGAGCCTGCTTCTCCCTCTGCCTCTCTCTCTCTCTCTCTCTCTCTGTGTGTGTGTGTGTGTGACTACCATAAATAAATTTAAAAAAAAATTAAAAAAAAAAAAGATTCAGAGCCATGCTAGAAATGAGGGCTTCGCCCTAATTTATGTACAAAGAACCAAGAGGCAGAGAAATTGCTTGCAGAAAATTTCATATATTTGGGAAGCTGCTGTATCAGGTGTCTGTCTGAACTTGGGTCATTCTGGCCTCAAATTTTCCCAAATGGTCACATGGACAGGTGATGGGGAAAGCCCAATTCACTCCTCTCTATCTTGGGAGGATGTGCCCTTCAACCCCGATGGCAAACTCCCCGTGTGAGCTGCAGAAATAACGCGATTACTTTGGAAACCTGCAGCTTATTATTTCTGTCTTACTCGTAAACACATGGTGGCCATAGAGGTTGGAAACAAATGGGAGGTGATCTGGTCCTGGGAAAGTGAGCAACCATGTAATTAGCAAAGTTAATATTGTGCAGTTTCCATAAATAACATGAGGCTTACTTTTGTTATTGAGACATTTAATATTAAAAAGTGTAGGGGGTATCTGAGGTAGGAAAAAAAGAGATGATCTGGGACACATGTTAAGGGGAAGGGGGAAAAACTTATTCTAAGAAACTATATCTTTATGTTTGAATGACCGCTACCTCCTTAAAAGAAAAATCCTCTCAGGGTTTCCTTCAAAGCTTGAGGACTTGATTATTTGTTGCATTGGTTATTTGAGTGGTAGAGTAAAAATTCCACGTGAAAATTTGCCTGAACAGAGGGCCGCTTGTTATTATTATCCAAGACAGGGAGTCTCCTCATCAAGATTCCTCCCCATGGGGTCTGAGCTGTGGCAGAGGAGGATTAAAGTGTTAGATCATGCAGCCTCCACGGTACCTCCCAGGGTTCTTGGAAATGGCTGCAAACCAACCCTAAGCTAGACACATAAGTCTCCTCACACTTTCTTCATTCCTCACCACCTGGGTCAAGCTCATTTTCTTCTTACCTACCTTTTCTGGGAATGCATTAGTCAATATTTCTGTTTTGGAAGTATTATCTTTTTCCGTTTTGTGGCTTTGCTATCTGATTTCAAGCATAAATCCACTAAACAGAATTGACATCTAATTCCGAGGTCTGTCCAGGGGACCATAGACATACAATGAATGTTAAATCACAATGACAAAAGTGATAGACTCGAATAGCAATGTGATCACAATGAAACACTTCGTTTTCTCAATTGCATGAGCTGTGCAAAGCTTTGACCTCAAAACAGCTTTATACACACACACACACAAGCACACACACAAACCCATACACACATGCACACAACACACACACACACACACACACACACACACACGTGTTTCTGTGGTTTCTGTTACCGTAGGAAGGGTTTCCATTCTGCCTCATTGTATGCTTATACAACACCTCATTGCTATGATCTCTACGAACATTGCTTAAATTAAATAAATAGGAGATGTCATGGGAAAAGAAAGCGATTACAATAGGAAGCTGAAAGGAAACAATTACAGAGGGTAAGAATGGGTGATGATTTTTAAAGACAATTATTTTGTAAAAAGTCCTATTCTGACATAGTTCTTTAGCAATACCTGTTTTACTGAGCATTCTGATTTTCTCCTTTCCCATCCACCCAATTCACCACCACCCCCCAATATGGAAAGGAAATATTTGTCAGTCTTTATTTCTTGGGAGGGAATGGAGCCCAGACCAAATCATGCTGTGTTTCTCTCGGCCCCAACAGTGCTACACAAGTGATGTATGATCGAAGAACAAATTTGGAAGAGAGAAACTTTCATAAAATGCCCACCCACCTCCCCAAGTAATAATGTCACCCTAAGGTATGGCTTGGATGAGGTGAGTATAACTGCCCAGGTTGACTGCATCACTGCTGATTATGAATGAGCCTCAGATCTTTAACAGCGTAAGGTCAAGCTTGGTCCACAGACCCTGTGCTCTGCCTCTCCCCCAGATGGAATTCTTTGGTTCCCTTCCTCAACCTCTAAGATCAATCCAGATTTTAAGCTAAACATTTCACTAATGCTCTAGCCTCACTATGGGATCCTCCTTCAAGTCATACTTGGTTCCAGTCCAGGTTGGGTCTTACACTCCAATTCTATAATCTTCTGGTTTGCTCGCCTGGGCTAGAGTCCCAGTCTGCATCTGCTTAATGCCCAAGCGCTTTATGACTGGGTCCTCATTCCTCTTTCTTCTTCTAAGTTTCTTCTCTATCTGCACCACACCCACTTACTCACCTCTCCATTCTCCCATGACATACAGAGAACACCGAAGCACACGTGCACACACGCATACACACCAGTGGACTGCGGGTGAATCCAACTCCCTGCTACCTGGACACATACCTCTTCCATCATTTCATGTAATCACCAGAAGTTCACAAATAACACTGTCCCTCCACTCGAAGGGAAGGACACAACTTCAGGTGCCAGCGCTTCCCAACTTGGCCCAGTCCTGATGCAAGGAATCAGGCCTCTGTACCAGATAAGAAGCCATCTACCTCCATCTACAACAACAGCACAAAGCTAATTGGACAACACCCTCCATTCTTATCCTAAGAGCAATTGCTCTAGAAATAGCTCTGTTCACCCATAATCTGAACCTGTGATAAAAATCACATTTTGTTTTAACATTGACGTAATTTTTTTTTACATTGACATATTTTGATATTGCATTTATCTCATTAAAGGTTCACCAAATATCAAGACATTTTCCTAAGTACAAACAGAATGACGACTTGGAGATTCTGGTGACAGAGATAAGACCCAGGTTATGGTCACTTTCCACAGCTCTGGCCCTGGGCTTTTCAGGAAGCTAGCTGGGGTGATGGAACTGCTCTGAACCAGCTTCCCAGGTGCCTGGCATCTAAATCAAATTTTAACTTTAATTCACTGAGACATTTTAACTTCGTAGTAGAGAAACTTCAGGAGCCATGAAACAGATTCGCATCAGGGGCCTCCTGACACGAATCCCTGGGAAGACACAACATTGCTTCAGTGTTATTGCTGCCCGAAGTGTATAATTTCAACCCAATCACAAGGAAACACCAGCAAACACAAATTGAAAGTTTACAAAACAGCTGGCCTGTACTCTTTTTAAAAATGTCAAAATGAAGAAAAGACAAGGACAGGAAAAAAAAAAAGACAAGGACAGACACTGTTGCAGACTGAGAGACTATAGAGAAGCGACAACTCAATGTGACACGTGATCCTAGACATGTGATCCTCCTAAAATAATTTTATAGAGGGTTATTGATAAAATATAAATATAATCTGTAGATTCGATATTAGCACTGAATCAGTGTTGATTTTCTGAAGGTATGATTACAATGTGATGATGTAAGTGAATTCACTTATTCTTAAAAAATGAACACCAAAGGACCACCGTGTCTACAACTTATTTCCAAACGGCCCATAAAATAATGAGTATCTACTGAGAGAGAAAAGTGACTCCCCCCAAAAAATGTGGCAAAACACTAATGTGGGAAGTCTGGGTAAAAGCATGTGGGAGTTCTTTGTAACTTTCTGGAACTTCTTTGGGAGTATAAATTCTTTCAAAATAAAAAATCAGCAAAAAAAAAAAAATCTGTCATCTTCTGTAGTGAAAGATCATCCTTTTTTCTAGTTCTCAAAATGCCCGCGTGTCCCACCCCATAACACTGCCCGTTAATAAAGTACCTAAGAAGCCAACTCAATTCAATTCAGCAAGAGCCAATTGTGCAACTAAGTGAAATGTTTAGCTTAAAATCTGGATTGATCTTAGAGGTTGAGGAAGAGAACCAAAGAATTCCATCTGGGGGAGAGGCAGAGCACAGGGTCTGTGGACCAAGCTTGACCTTACGCTGTTAAAGATCTGAGGCTCATTCATAATAGGCAGTGATGCAGTCAACCTGAGCAGTTATACGCACCTCATCCAAGCCATACCTTAGGGTGACATTATTACTTGGGGAGGTGGGTGGGCATTTTATGAAAGTTTCTCTCTTCCATATTTGTTCTTCAACCAAATTTTTTCATCTCTAAAGCAAAGGTGATAATAGTACTTACCACACTAAGTTATGATGATGATTGAATAGAAAATAAATGGAAGGTGCCTGCCATCCAGTAAGCATTCAACCGAGGTCAGCTATTAGTTTTATTAGGTCAAATATATTGAGGACCTTAAGGAAATTTGAAAAAAAATTTTTTTGATCTACTAAATAAATAAATTGGCGCGATCCACGCATGTGGATCACTAGGACGCCATGAGCTAGAATTCAAAGGGAAATGCGAACTCAAGCAACTGTATAGCCATGACTGAATTAAGAAATGCCCCAAATTCAAAATAATAGAAGACATGAGCAAAAATAAGCAACTTAATTCCATTTTAGGACTGTGACAAATCTAAAACAAAGTGGGAATTACAGGCAACAGCTTAAGGAAAAATGAAACCCCCCAAAAATGGTACTTTGCCTCCCAGGGGGAGGCTTTAAAAAGATAGAGGAGAATATTTGATTATGAGACAAAAACATGTGTAACTTTCTCATTTCCTGCTCACGAGATGCTCTGGCTGCCGTTATTTAAAATGCTATGTTGAGGACATATAAAAGGAGACTAAGCAGATATGAATGTTCAGCAGGACGATTCTTTATGGCTCCTTGGCACCCCGTGCCAAACATTAATAAGGTTTACGAGAAGCTAGTGAGCACTGTAAATTGCTCCCCTTCTAATTTGAATCATGCTGCAGACCCCGTTTGTTTCCTGCCTGCTGATCTGACAATGAGAGATAAATCTGATAAAGTTCTCGAACTTGGAAAGAGATTTGTTTTCTGTCCAGGGACTCTCTCTCTGCGAGGAAAAGGTTATTGGGCCTGGAGCCACGGGCAATAATATGTGTACCTGAACCGCCCCCTTTGATATTCGGAGTGTTGTCACACAGGATACTTTGCTTATTCAGCCTTTTTAAATGGTCCTGAAGGAATGTTTTTGTGCAGCCCACCACCAACAACCCCCCCCACCCCCACACCCTGGCCACAAACTCGCCTGCAGCGAAGCGATTTAAGACTGAAATGTCATTAAGTGGGCCATATATTGCCAGCAAGGGCTGGGTGGCCATCGCCTCAGACCCTCTGTCACCCCAAACTTCATTGCTTATTTACATTTTTTAATATTTAGGGGGTAAATAGTCCCAAGGCACATAGGCCAGTTCATCCCTTGCCCGGGTATCCTGCAAACAGGTCCAAGAAGAAGAAACCGACTTTCACCTTGATTTTCAAGTATTGTTTCAGGCTGTTTCGCATTCTGACCCCGGTGACAGTCTTGGTTGAAGTCAGTCCCGTGCTCTACTACAAGGCAGGTGGGCAAAGTCATAACTGACAAGTGCCGGGAAGGGAACTTTCCATATTGTGGAAGAAAACAGACGCTGGATCCTTCTCATACAGCACAAAATTCTCGTCCTTTCCTAACAGCCTGGAATTACAAAGACTGTATTTCAGAGTGACAAGATAGCTAACCGGGTGAAGTTCTTAAATAAGTATCAGTGACACACTTTTCTCTTAAGGGAAGAAACTCTACAGATGCCCTGAAAAGCTAAAGAAACAGTTAAGATAAAACTGTAATAGATTTTACGTCGGGTGATTGTTACGTTGCCACAGCAGCATCTGGATTTTAACACAAAAGTGAAAACTGTAGCATCTGTATGGCTGAGAATAATTAAAATTAGGCATAAGCTACCGTTATTTGAGTATTTACTCCATGCCGGCACTGGGCTAAGCAGTTGACATGGATGACCTCTTTGAATCTTCACCTCTTCCCTGGGAGATAAGTAAAGTATGACCCCCTCGCTGTACAGATAAAGAGAGTGGGGCTTCGGGGGAGGCGATTAGTCTGCCCAAGGTCACAGTGCTTTTAGGATGGAGGGCCCAGGTCTCATTCCAGAGCTCAAGCTAAACTACTTGGCGATTGCCGCCCCCCGCCCCCCCATCTCCTAATCCTGGCCTGTTCCTCCAGCAGCAAAACTTCTTCTCAGGCTGAGAGTCCTAATGATGTCATCAAGGTAGCAATTTCTGGAGTTGTAGGGAGGAAGAACCACTGGGATACAGAAATAAAGATGTCAACCGGACAGGGAATGGACACAGGGAAATTCCAACACCCCAATGATGGCAAATAAGCCATTTCTTGGAAACTCAACAAATATGTATTAAGGGCCTCCCGCGTGTGTGGCACTGTTTCGGGCACTTGAATACATGGGGTTACAAATCTTTAGATTATCTGTATTCATTCCATTGCTTTGATCAGAAACTCAGGTCTCAGGTTCTGTACTAAGAATCAGGGTTTCCAAGTGAAATAAGGTCCCTGGTTTCCCAGACCTCACAATCTGGTACAAACCTGGGAGATGAAAAAAAAAATCAGGAGTGCTTTGTTTCTTTACTACTATTGTGCTTTCTTTTCTTTCCCCTAAAAATGAAAATTAACTGCCTACATCCAAAATAGCACATCAAACCTCTGAGATATAACCTGTTGGTTTCCTAACTGCCCTTTAAGAGAAGCAGCATGTCAAGAACCATCTTCAATCCATGGCATCAGAGCGTGGGAGGGCTAAAAGGAAGCTTCAGGATTACCCATCCGACCCTTCAAGTGAGAGGACTGAGGCCTCGGTCTCACAGGAAACCCCTGACAGATCTGAGGCTCTAGCCCATGTCATCGGGCCCCAGGGCATTGGTTCTTCCCCAGCACGTCCTGCGGAGCTACCTCCTGTGTAATCAACCCCTGTCCCTTTGCCTGTAGGAAGAAAATGAAAAGTTTTATTCATAATTTCGGGTAAGTTGCAATATTGTGGATTCATATAAATTTGCTCACAAATTATACTCAATAAACCCCGGTGAGCAATTTAAAGGCATGATACCACCACCACCCACCCACCAACCCCTCCCCCTTGCTGGGAGGGCAAGGTGATGATGGAGCAGGAGGGAGGTGAACGGGGGAAGCTCATAAATTATGAGAAGTAAAGGAGTGATTTCATCAAAGTGCCAAGCTCAGTCCATGGAATGTTTCAATTGTATAAAATTTATAGTTTTCTGAGGGGGATGATTTACGGGCCCTAATTTTCCACAATAAAAAGCTCAGTGGGGATTCTGTGAATGAAATATATTTTTTAAAATAAATAAAAAATGTAATTCGAAATGAAGGTCAATGGTGCCACGTCTGGAGAATAACTCCTTTTCGGATCAGCTCCAAAAATGAGTCATGGGAGAAAGACCCCATAAAACATGTGTTATTTTAAAAGGCATAGAAAGTTGTATAATAAATAAGCAACATGCGGAAAAGCATGTTTGATCCAATTTGTTCAATTGATAGAATTATATCTTTATCATTAGGTTTCAAAGAGAAAAGAAAAACTGGAAGGAAATCTAAGGATTCTAATGAAAAGTAAGGTATTTAAAGAACAGAAGAGGAAAGAAGATAGAAAAAAGGGGACATCTTACTAAAAACAATTAAGAAAAATGTGCCTTTCATTCAGGAAAGAGCAAAATGTAATTATGTTTTTCTTCTCATAAATTTCACCAATATGGAACTGGAGCCTAGATTTCTTGAGGTAGTTCTCAGTCCCTCTCTTCGGGGATGCCTTCACAGGGAGAACATTAAGAGCCCTTCCTCTGCCCACGGATGTAGCTAAATGCTATTTCCGGTGGGTGAGGGTCAGGTGCATGGAGTCTCAATCTGACTTCAACCCCACCTGCACGCTGGTCTCTTCTTCATTCCTGTGGCACCATCTCAGCCTCCTGAATCCCCCCACCTTGCTCTACCTCTGCCCTTCCAGGCTGTGGTCCTGACAAACTACCTGGGCCTTTCCAACTTCTCTCTTGGAGGGACTAAAGATTCTCAAACCCAATCTACCCAGGTCTTTGCCAGCCACTCTTGGCCAGATGGCCTTGCATCTCAACTCAGTTTGAGTTGCCCACACCACTTTGGACAGTGACTATTCACAGCAAGTTATCTCCCTCAACGCACACCCTAGTTGATACATCTCTGGGCTCCAACTCCGCTAGCAAGAACTGGCTGTGTGGCCAAGGCCATCTCGCTATTGATGGTGATAATTTAGTAGTGAGGACAAAAAGATCAGAACCAGGTTTCTGAATTCTATTGCAAGTACTATGGTTAAATTTGCTAAATGAATTTGATAAAGTGTCAAATATTTGTGCATTTCCTGCTTCTCTCTTTGTGGGGGATATAGACTCTAAGGCGGTCCCCTCTTGATCCTGACTCTTGTTGCTCAAGCCCTTGTATAATTCTATGCCCTTGACAGAAGGCGGAACGTGTATCTTGTTTTTAACTAATAGACTAAGGCAAAGGTGATTCCATGTTACTAACAGACTCATTCGAGAGACCCTCTGTTGTTGATTTTAAGGAAGGAAGCTGCAGTCTTAGAAGAAGGCCTATGGGAGAGAACTACATAGCATAGAATTCGGGGCAGCCTCAAGGAGCTGAGAGCAGCCTCCATCTGGTAGCCCACAAGAAGCTGGAGCCCTCACTTTTACAATCACAAGAAAATAACTTCTTCCAACAACCTGAGTGAGCTTGGAAGCAGATCCATCCCCACTCAGGTCTCCAGATGATATCGGAGCCCCACCCGAACCTCAATTACAACTTTGCAGTTGACGCAGTTAAGACCTGCTCAACTCCAGAGCCACAAAAATTATAAGAAAATATGTGTGGTGTTTTAAGCAGCAATAGATAACCAATACAACTTTAATTCAAATAAATACCAATAAAATTAAATAAATACCAAAAAATTGATCATAGTGTGCACTGCAATGGATGCTATAGAACACTTATTTTTAATCTCTAGACAAATACACTGACATGAAGAATTTTACATTGTGTAGAGAAGGATTAAACAGAGTTAAACTACAAGTAGATGAAGCACACATATATGCGCAGGTGCACTGTGGGAAGAAAGTTGATGGGGTCCCAAGAAGAGTTTATGGTGGAAATAGAGCCCATCTCACAGTTCCTGCAGGATGGACAGGGCTTGCTTTGGCAGTGGTGAGGAGTAGCACACTTGTGCCACAAGTACACCTCCACCAGAAAACACTTCACACTCCCCAGCCTCTGTAAACGAAAATGCAATTCTCTGTGGGATCAAACATTTTATATGACCTTGGCAAGTTCTTTTATCTTCTAAACCTCAGTTCCCTCTACTGTAACATAGGAATAAAAATGGTATCTTTCCTCATTAGGTTGTTTTGAAAGTCAAGTGGGAAAAAGAATTAAAATGCTTGGCACATGTAAGCACCTGATAAAGGTCTGCTCCTGTTATTACCACTGCGACTGTTCTTGCTAGAAGAAGATAGGGTGGTTCTACAGGGAGCCCCTCATTTGCCAGATCCTTTGCCAGCGCAGAGACAAGCTAAGAGTCTCGGCCTCTCTCCTAACACTGGGCCATTCCAAAGAAATGTTACTTTCCACTCCTTCCTCCTGGCTTGCTTTCTTAGAACGTTCATGACCATGGAGATTCCCTGTACGAACCTATGAGTGATCCAAGGATGAAGGCCTGTCTGTTTTGTCTTGTTAACTCTCACCAGGTCCAAATCAAAGCTTGGCATATAGCAAATCCTCCTGAAGTGGTTTTGGTTTGTATTTTCGTTTTTTAAATGAGGATTAGGCCAGCATGGCAGGAGGCTGGGGGGCCAGACAGAGGGAGTATGGAGATATGTCTCAAAATTCTAGCCTCTCTCCGATACCCTTGAAATGTTTTGTTTGAGGTTCCAGAATTTAATTCCCCCAAGGGAATTGGAATTTCTAGGTCAGTTAGTATAGGCGGTTCAACTTTTTCTTTTTTTTAACATATCCATTACCTACTATTTGCACATATTCCTCTTCTTTTCTTTTGGGATCCATCTTGAGAAATGGCTCTTGCTTGCAGATTTCTCCACAATATGTGAACACTAATAACAGCAATAATCTGAGGAGGTTCCGTCAGACTGTATTTTTGCAATCTGCCACTGCCTCCATGGGGAGAGCATCATACTAAAAAGTCCATCATACTAAAAAGTCAAATTTAGAATACATCACATCTATTGGATATTTATAAAGGAGGCATATGTGAGTCTTCTGGTTAGCTGATGGAATTTATAGTCTTCCTGCTGTTTAGCACTGACACTGGAACGTAAGTCCCTAGGAGTTTACTGGAATATTCACATATGGTCAAATATTACACATACATCTGGCATCTTGGTATATTTGAGAAGCAGTGTGTCTACACACAGACAATTGGCATCTGGCTTGAATGCTGAAAAGCATGGAGGGAAGCAGAGATGCCAATAGGAAATCAAGAGAAAAGAAGAGCATGGAGAATGGCTTTTCCCAACCAAAAGAGAAATGGAAATACTACATCTCCCATCAGATGATCAGCTGTCCAAGTCTGAAAATTCAGTGTGCCTTCAAGCTGCTTTTACTTCAAATTAATCTGGAATGTTGTTTCCTTCAAATAAATGAAAAAGACCTGAACAGCAGAGTTGATTTATTTTATTTATTTTTTTAAAGGTTTTATTTATGTATTATTTATTTGAGAGAGAGAGAGACAGACAGACAGACAGACAGACAAAGGGGGTACAAGCAGGGGAAGGGGCAGAGACAGAGAATCTTAACTGGATGCCCTGCTGAGCACAGAGACCAAGGCAGGGCTCCATCCGAGGACCCTGAGATCATGACCTGAGCTGAAGGCAGACACTGAACCCACAGAGCCACCCAGGTGTCCCCAGACTTGATTTATTTTAAAAATTGAAGTCATTAGGAGGAAGATGGTAGAAAAGGCTTGAGTTTCATCCCCATAACTTATCAGCTGTGTGTCCTTGGCCAAACTGGGTAACCTCTGTGGACATCAATTTCCTCATCTATAGATTGGGAAGAGGCATACCTGCTGCTTGACGGCAAGTAGATATGATTTACAATAAAATCATGTAATGCATATAGTCTTAGAAAATATCTTTTCTTGTCATTAGCTCCATTGAACTATTTTGTAAGTAAGTGGAGTACGTATTATAATAATTAATTTCAAAATCACTATTAACTGCGGTGAAAGTTTTGTTTTGTTTTTTGTCGACCAAAGAGCACACCTTCTGGGAACTGTCCCCTCGGTTCCCGTCCCCACCCCCACTGTCCCCAGCCCAAACGTGCCTGGTAGTGTGGGAGCCACCATGCTAGCAGAGTATTAGTGCAGCCTGGGTCACAGATGATTGGGGCAGTGTTCCTGAGGTTTAGCCACGTTCTTGCCCTCAGAATATATGAAGTACCCCACATATGGCACCACCTTTATATACCAAATTCCTTATATATTTTTTTTCTTCTTTCCTGCTCAAGCTTGTTCCAATTGGGTTCCTGTCACCTGCCACAAGAAAGCTTTCCAAAATCAAATGGGAGACAGTAATGACTTAGGGTACAAAGAAATGGAGAGAATAATATCAAGAGAGAAAGAAAAGTAATGGATAAGAAGAAATGAGACTGCCTAGGCTATCCAGTTAGAGCTACGGAAATCTCTGCTTTGTGACCATACTAGTCATGCGACATCCAGCAAATCACAATCCTACCCCTACTCCATAAAATGGAATTGGTTTGAAATGCTCCTAACACTTGGGATACAAAGGTGATCCTGTCTCTTATTTCACCAAATATTAACTAAAACTAACTCAAGAGAGACGTCTGGGTAGCTCAGTGTTTGACGTCTGCCTTTGGAGTCCTGGGATGGAGTCCCACTTCGGGCTCCCCGCAGGGAGCCTGCTTCTCCCTCTGCCTGTGTCTCTGCCTCTCTCTGTGTGTCTCTCATGAATTAATAAATAAAATCTTTAAAAAAATAATTCAAGAATCTCATACTGGCTCCGTCTTCCACTTTTCTTCCCCCGCACCCCTCCCCCGCCCAGTACCATCTGAGAACACCTAGGAGGCTCAAACAAACCAAAGAGGAGGGTCACCTAACTTGAATCTGAAGCATGCAACAAGTGCCACAGCCTGGCTTGGCCCCTGGAAAACCTTCCCTTAGCGCCGTGCTCCAGCCAGACTGCCCAGGCCTGCCGGGCACGTACTCAGGCTCCACACCCAGTGCCCCACGGGCTCCATGCCCAGACCGGTACAGATGCCCAGCCCTTTCAGGCCCTACAACCACATCTTTCTTTCCAATCCCAGACATCACCTCAGAAGTCTGATTGCTTTCCTCTGCAATCTCTGAGATTAAAAACAAAACAAAACAGAAACAAAACAAAAAACAACCTTATTCCACTTCTTTCCTTGATTCTGTAGCTACCCATGCACCACTGTCCCGCATCCCACCTCTTTCCCAAAGGAGCTTCCTGGTCTGTCTGCCCTCCTTGAAGCACTTCCACTTTAAGCCTGATTATCCTCCCTACCGCCTTCCTGGAGAACAGGAACCAGAACCTGCTAACACAGCTCAGATCTTGAGATCTGTTCCGCTTCTAGGCCATAAGCTCCTTGAAAACTGGAAGAGCATTTTTATTTTTTGCGTGTCAAACCATACCCACCGCCACCACCATCCAACACCCAGTAAAATGTCAGGTGCATATTTAGCTCTTCAAAGTGTCAAATTTGAAACTGCAAAATCTTTGCCAAAGAACAAAGCCCAGTTGGCTCTGATATTTCCCTGGCTGCCTCCCAGATCATGCCACAGTGGGGCCCACTCTTGGGCAGAGGTCAGGCCTCTTGTTGACCCGGGAGGAGTGAATTATGCTGCCTCCTTTTGCATCTTTGTTTTTGGCATCATTTGCGAACAAAGGAGTATGAAATGGAGGCCGTATGGTGGATTCACACAAAGGTAATGTCTCTTCACATCAGGATTTTCAAGCAGAATTAGAAAGGACAAGTTCTGTGCCTCCTTTCGACAACATGTTTTGCATTCAGGCTTGATGCTCCACGTACCTATTTCATCCACCACTCTTATCCCAGCAGCTCTGTTATCTTATCTCTGGCCTTGGTGTCTTCATTGTAAGCAAAGAGCTTAAGATAAAATGTTGCATCATATAGACGTTATCGAATCCTTTGGACCTGATAGGAGGTTTCCACATTATTTTACATCTGCAAGTCACTGTGGTCATGCTTCAGAAGTGAAAATTCTGGAAACTTTAATATACACATACATATAAATGAAACTTTTGTTTTTCCTCTAAAACCGTTCTTCAGAAATGAAAGAGTCACTGCATACTTTACAAAGTCTCTTGTGTTACAGGGCACTTCCTCAACTGTTTTAGTTTGGACAAAAAAGTAATATTGACTGAAATTATATCAGATGATGTTTCTAGGGGTCACCTGAAGGAACAGATTTAACATAGCAGGCCTTTTGAAAATAAGTTTAGTGCAATTGGTTATAATGCAAAAACTACAAAAAGAATGTAAGTTTCAGTGTCGGCATCATACACAAAATAAAAAAAAATTATTAGCTCAAGCAGGAAGGCAGAGGTAAAGGTGCAATTGTTTAGGAAAATTTGACTGGTGATTAAAAAGCTCTTCTAGTGCTAAAAATGACATGAAGGTTGAAGATTTATGTGATGCATTTAAATGAAATTGCCTCATGAAATGTAAGGATAGAAAAAAGAGGTACTTCTAAATCCATATACTATTTTACATATTACTTTATATAAATATACGGATTCTAAAATCAATATACAATTTTATTCCAAATGTGCATAGACAACTAATTAATCACATTATATTACAGGTACCAATTACTGATTACATCTTTCCCTAAAACAGTTGGTGTAACCCAAATTGGCCACAAAACTTCTGCTATCCTCTCATTGGAAAAATGGAAATGGCTTCATACTGGGAGTTGCTTCATGTTCAGACAAGCGCAATATATCAAAGTGAACAAAGATTTAATATATCTACAGTTGTTTTACTAAAGGTTTAATCCCTGCCTCCTTCCCTTTTGCACTCAATGTTGCAAGGATGTGGGAGGATTTCACAATCCTTCAAGTGTTTCATTTTCTTCCTTATTCTCAAATTATATCCCCCCCCCAATCTCTTATTGTACCCTGTTTACGTCTCAGATGCCAAAGAAGAATCTGATTTTTCTAATATTTCCAAATATATCTGCTAAGTTCAACTTACCATTATTACATAATCTAAGGTTCTATTTCCTCAAATTCAAAATAAGAAAAATAAATGGAACTATCCTCATAGGGTTAGCCTAGGATTAAATGAGATACTGGATAAAAGACCTGCCTCGTTGACTTCGATACTTTCTAACTGCTATTCTTCTCAGGAAAGCATATGGATCCATCTTTCTTTCTCTGAAGTTAATCAAAATTATCTGGAAGATCTCAGCATTAAGACAATACAAAGAAAAGTCAATTATCTGTATCTATTAGCTCTCATATCAATACACAAGTATGTGGACAAATTTTGAGTAATGAATAAAATTTATCTTCATCTTAACAGGGGATGTGCAGAGCAAGACATCCAGACAGAGCTTTGCCGAATAGGTGATGCAATTGGATATAGAAAATGTGCACGTGTATGGTAAGAAGTGTAGTATTAACACTGCACTACAGAGGATAGCTTTACTGTAATCAGGGGAAATTCTCCCTCCTGAATTCAAAACAAAACAAATTTGAAGCAGTGTACACAAAAGCAATATATTCCTGACGGGCAATCAAATGCTAGAAGCTAACTATCCACAATTTCAGGATGCCTCCAAGTTTCTCGCCATGAGAAGTAACTCCCAAATGAGGGAGGCTGGAAAGCAACTCCTTGTTAGATTTAATCCTATGTGAGCAGCTGCCTAATTTCTTTTTATACCAACTGTGTCTGGCACATAGCTGGTACTCAGTACATGTTTGTGGAGCTAATGAATGTTGAGTGCCTACATTTTCTAAATCAGTTGGTAGTTTAAACCCACAATTTCTTATCCACTCTTAAGGGAAAAAATCCACTTTTTGGAAACTTCTCAAACTACTGACACATGAAAGCAAAATGCGATAGGCTTCTCTTTACGTAGGCCCAGAAAAATAGGGAAACTGATCCTCACGTGATCACTAGCGTGGCTGACAGATAGATATCAATATTCCTTAGCAGGCTTCTATGAACTATTTTTTTAAGATTTTATTTATTTATTCATGAGAGACACCCAGAGAGGAGACAGACACAGGCAGAGGGAGAAGCAGGCTCCATGCAGGGAGCCCGATGTGGGAATCGATCCTGTGACTCCAGGATCACACACTGGGCCGCTCCACTGCTGGGCCACCCAGGTGTCCCAGCTTCTATGGACTGCTAAACATTTTCCAACCTGTGATACCCTAAGCCTTCCAACCGTGTGTTGAAGACTTCTAGCAAGAAGCACAAAGAAAGGAGGTCACTGCAACCATGTCAAGGAGAAAAGACATAGAATTGCTACTGCGGAGAGAAGCAGGTTGGGGCAGGACTATGAAAGAGTTATACAGTAGCTGTGCCCTATATGGAGAGACAGAAGGCACACTTTTAAGAAGTTCAGACCTTTATAGAACCCGAGGTAACCACCATTCATTTATTTGCATTAGAATCATGCATCTGACACACAGACTTAATTAAAAGGCAAATATGTCTAGGAGAAATATAGGTGGCTCACACTGAGTAATTCTTCCAAATGTAAATAGTACCTGAGACAAGAAGACAAACTGCATTGAGGGTGGGGAAGTTTGGCGTGGGTGGGATTGGCAGGAGGCTTTGTAGAGAAAGCTCACCACAGGTCTGGAAGGAACACTTGTCCTATGGCTGTGCTGCACCTGACTGAGGAAATAAGGCAGCAAAGATATGGAGGGGAGCAGATGGAGAGACAGTGGACACCAAATTCAATAGCCAATTACCTCAAATTATAGGTTAGAGAGCAAGGGAGGGAGTGGGGAGAAGAGAGCTATGTGGCTCCTCAATGAGAGGGAAACAAGGATGTCTTCTCTGGGGTGGCCAGCTGAGTCTAGAGGCATGACCCATCCAGAAAAGCAGTGAGGAAGCTCCAGACTAGACCACACGCCCTTCCATTTAGTGTGCTGGAAGAAATTCTGAATAATTCTTCAGGTCATTAAAATCCAGGGAAAATTTCAGGGAAATTATCCTACCCAGCACTTTGTAAAACCACTTACCATAAGAATAAACAGAGAGTTTGGAGATGTTTCTTTAAGAGGGTAAGAGGCATTTTTAAGTGCTTTTCTCCACTTCCTCTCCTTACTGCCCACACCACCTCCCTCCAGCCTTTGCCCCAAGAACACACACATACTGAAATGCAAAGGAAAGAAAGAGTTCAGAAATAAGGAACTCAAACATATTTTAGTCTTCATAAGCCAACTAAATCTCTAGAGGCAAAAGATGTAAAGATGAGATGAAAGAAATCTTGGTTCAAGTTTAGATTTTTTTTTTTTAAATTTCAATTGATTAGAAACTTGGAGAACACCAGAATATAGAAAGAAAGAAAGAAAGAAAGAAAGAAAGAAAGAAAGAAAGAAAGAAAGAAAGAAAGAAAGAAAGAAAGAAAGAAAGAAAGAAAAAGAAAGAAAGCAAGCTGGCTTCCTGACTCATGCTCCAGAAACCATTAAAAATTAAGGAGTTTCACACTCAATACACATGCAAAAAATTAAAAATTATGTCGTATTTCTCCAACAAGCACCATAATATACTACTGCCCTAAGGTATGGAAAGCTAAAATGATATAACGTACCTCTTCAATTCATCAGCCTGGCACACTGTATTCTTTGGAAGCTTGTTTTCCCCTGAGTATTATTTAAAATAATTACCATTTATTACTCTGTAGCCTTCTTGATATGCAGTGTAGGTCCTGTGATGTAAACACTATTTATTGCTTCTTAGTACCTAGAGGGACACCAAGAGTGCTAACAAAAACAGAGGTTGAGGCAAGGAGGCTACCTTCCCAAGAAGGAAAGTCATTTTCCAATCTAGGTATTCTATTAGAACCCCGAGGTTAAGAACTTTCCCTCTAAAAACACGATGAGAATGTTCCTCTGTCTCATGGTCACCACCATCAAATCACACATTTGGGGGAAAATATAAACCCATTCATTTCTGTATTTAATCATCTTGAGTTTTGATACGTTAACATCAAAGAGAAGTTTTATATTGTTTGAGAGGGGGGAAAAGAAAGTCTGCAAGTTGGAAAAGTCTGATGAAGCAAGTAACATTCCCTATAATTACAGATGATTCCAGCCATCGACTGTGGTGGTAAACCCCAAGCTTATATCTGCAGCAGTGACTCACTGCCTTGAATTCTGTTCTCCAAATCTTAGCCTTTCACAGTTCTAATATAACAAGCCTCTTCTTATGGAAATTCTCCAAAGAAGTCGGATCAACTTAAATCAATTTCGTATTAATGGCTAATGTAAAATAGTAAGAGGCAGATTCCAGATACAACACAAAAATTATTTATAGGAGAAATATGATTGTGAAGTCATCATTCAGTGAACAGGTACTAACCTCCTACCCCATGAACAAGACCATGCTAGGCATGATGGGACAATACAAAGACGATGGAAACCTACTCCGATTTACAGAGGTTCAAAGACAAAGCCACAAATAGCACCGATGCCCTAATGCCTATTATCAACACACTACTTAAAGTATTTTAGTCTCCTGAGAAAGAAATTAAAATCTGATTTATCTAGGTTTTTGAAATCAGGGAGCGCATGATCCAAGGATGTAAGCAATTGGCTAGGACTGAGAGGATCTGGAGTCTAACCTCGATCTGCTGCCAACTGAGGGTTGGAGAGGAGCTGATTATGGATGTAGGTAACACCATACAGGGATCCACAGAATGGTACGCCATTGTGTGGATACAGAAAATACGGTTTTCTGGAATTATACAGAACTGATCAGGCCCCAGAGAAGACAAACTAATAAGGCTTAAAATAGGCGGAATGGCAAGCTGGAATACCACTTTACTAGTTTGCACTGACAAATCAGGTTAGCTGTCAATGGACCTAGAATTCTATAGGTCTACTGGCCCCCAAGAAAAGAATACACACACACACACGCACACACACACACAAAATACTACTCTACTCTGCAGTCAAGAGTTAATTCCTAAGAGAACCAGGATTCTTTTGCTGGTTAGACATGGCAAACTCTTCTTTGCTGGCTCATCATTTTATACAGAAAAAACTTGGCCTGATGATCAACATCACTCAATGTCTGATGTCAGCTTGACTCCAGTTTTATCTCTTCTCTCTCACATGCCTGTCCATAGGCCACCCCCCCCCCAAAAAAAAATCTCTGATTACACAAAATCTTCAGTTCATTCCTCAGGAAGCCATGCTTTCTCAGGTCTCCAGGCCTTAACAAATGGCTGATCCCAATTACAAGGTTCTCCCCTTATCTCCTCATACTGCAAAGACTTGGATTAAGTGTCTTCTTCCATGTGAAAAATTTTCTGATTCCCTCCTCTTGTCCACTTAAGCCTGGGCCCAGGAGACTTAATTGCTCTCATCACAATATGTTCATATCTCTGTCATAGCAGATATCCCACTCAATTTATTTCTGATGTTTCATTTCTCTCCCCTTCGCCAATCACCAGCAGACCATGAACCCCGCAAGGACCAGAATACAGACCACATTTCTCAACTCTGAACATATAGACCAAGCACTTGGCATCTTCAACAAATGTTTGCTGAATGAATAAAGTTGGTATCAAAAGGTTACATGGCAAACAAAGGGGAAAAAACAAGGGAATCAAATATTCCTATTGAACAAGGCCATACAGCAATTCTGGCATATTCTCCAGTCAGCTCCATTTTAGGACATTATCTCCCATGATGGTTAGTGTGGCCACAGCTTCCTCTCCCTTAGACCGTGTTTGAAACGTTCACAAGTTCTTGCAAATAATTCAACTCATCATCAATCTTCAGTAGACAATATAACCAGAGAGATTAGTTTCCAGGTCTGTACTCCTCAACAAAGACCTGTTTAAATAATCACATAGCAGGGCCGGTCTCATCCAATACATGCTGATTACTATTAGCATCCATTTCCAAATATTACTAGTCTGTGACATTCTAAGTGTGTTGACCCTAAAATCTAGAGGCAAATAGCTTTAAGCTTAGAGCCAGCTCTAACTATCTGGAAAAGTGTGATCTTGAAGAAATAGCTTAATCTCTCTGTGTTATGAGTTTATGTACAGTGGAAATAATGAGTTTTAGAATCATCTTATTTTGAACATGAGAAAACTGAGGCCATAAAAGTAGTTACTAGTGTCTGTACCTGATTCTTAATCCAGGCTTCTTTGACTCCGTCAAAAAATAGATATCTACGTGCCTTACAAAATCACTGTGGGGGTAAAATAAGACAGAATGTGTTGGCAGAGTAAACACATGTGAGAGCTTCTATATAATACACTTGTTATATTATATAGTCTCTATATAATACACTTGTTATTAACTCTATAAAATATAGAGTTTATAGTGTCCATATAATATACTTGTTATTAACTAAGTAGAAAATAGATCAATGTGACCTACAGTGTTCACCCCAAGAATGTTCGTGAACATTCAGCTCACACATACTAATTAAAAACTACAAAAAGGGACCATTGTCTGGTTTCTTTCTACATTTAAACCCAGGTCAGGCCTTGATGAGATCCCTGGCATTCTCCATGCCCACCAACCAGGGAATAACCTTTCCTCTGACATGCCTATTATGTTTCCAGAAAGCCTTTAGAAGACACAATAGGCCAGAGGTTTTCTATTTCTTAATGGCAAAATCACGAGTATCAAATCTAGGTGACCAGAGCTAGTTTTAAAGCTCCTCGAGACTATGTCAACTTTGACACGTAAATTTGCCATATATAAAACAGGTCCATATAACATTTGATATGGAGAATAAAATTTTAAAGGAGAAAATTTAAACAATTTTAAGGGAGAAAATTTCCCTTCTAAAGGAACATCCCTCTCCATCCTATTGGACATATGCTTTTCTTTGACAAAGTCTCCAACTCTACACAGGATTTAAGGACACAACCATGTTCAAAATGATACATGAAATTTTATTACTCTGAGAAGCACAAGCAAAATTAAACAACCATGAATATGAGAATAGTCACCCCCAGGTATATTTCACAAAAAGAAAAAAAAAAAAAAGCAGTCAAGGCCAAGTTCAATAAGATAGCTCTACTATTTTGTTTGCTGATGCCCCATGTATACAATCACTTCTTCTATTCCACCATTTGGCTTAGATAACCTTGAATCAAGAACAAAATGCTCAAGAACATGCCACCAAAAGTCAACTTAAGAATATAGTTTCAGAAAGCATTCAGTCCTCCTCCATTCATTGCTCACACAATACCTTGGAAAAACTCTAGAGCCCAGTGAAGCATCTTGGATAAGTCTACCAACTTTGAAAATTTTCCATTATTCAGTGTTAATATCTAGAAATATAATTTTTTATATATATTGACTTTACAGTCTACACTTGCTAAATTAACTTATTAGCTTTAGGAGATATATATATATATATATATATATATATATATATATATATATATAGCCTTAGGCTATTCAGGTGCCTGGTTGAGTGTGCCCTCTCACCAACATTTGTTAATTCCATAATCAATTCTTTAAGAGAGTTAATCTTATTTTCTAAGTTCTTGAGCAAGTTCCAGGACCCAATTGATCAACCAGTACTAGGACTAGGGTACTAAATGAAACAATCTTGACCAGTGTACTAAAGAATGAAGCAGTATCTTCTAGTTTGTCTAGAACCTTAGAATATTCATAGGAAGAAACAGTTACAAGTCCCCTCTAACAGTCTGTAAACTTCTCATCCTATATACTTATACTGCAATTATGTTTATAAGCAATTTATCTTAACATTGCAAATACATAGCATGCAGAGAGTATGCAATGAAGTATGAATGTTAGTACAGAAATTAAGAAGAGTCAAGTGTACTCTTCTGCCTCTTAGGTGTCTGAAGTTCAACTAACTAATGTAATGGAGTTCACAGGATAGGAGAAATTACTAATTTGCTGTGTGTTTTTTATTTTACCCACATAACTCAGATTTATGAGGGACCAAATGTGAAGATAATGTATTAAACTCTCAAAATTATACTTGAACTTGTAAGGAAATAATATAATACCTTCCAGGGAAAATATCTCCTACTTTCCGCCTCCATTAAATAAGCAATGTGGAAAATATTTCCTAAGTAAGAAATCGTTCATGGGACAGGTTAAAATACAAGATTCCTTTTCACACAAACTCTAACAAATAAGAGGTTTTAGTGAAGGGCCCAAAATACTTTGAGATAAACTTAGAAATTCTGCATGGTTTCTAGAACTGTGTCATTTGGCTCAAACAAGATTGTCAGAGCTCACATACTTTCTGAGTCACAACTTAAGTGTCATTTTTACTTATTTGTGAGAATTCGTGTACCCAGTTGATCAGCTAGCAAATAAATCTTTGGAAGCAGGACCACTGGATTGGTCAACGATTCAGAAACCTCTAGAAATCACCAAGACAAATGCAGGCATTCACAGTTGCCATGACTCCAAGTATCAGAACAAAAATAAAGTAATAAACAAACATATGGACCAACAACTGAGAAGAACAAAAAGCTCCAGATTGTATTCACTGTGCTCTCCAGTGCCCTCTCCTAACAAAGTTAGAAAACCAGGTGTGGTACTGAGTTAAAATTAAAACTAAAACTACATCTACACAGAGAACTCAACCACTATGAGCAAGTAATTATGACTAATCCTACCAAATAAACTTTTTATTAGACTAAACCTAAATCACCTGAATAACTACTTTAACTGGCTATTTCATATTTCTTGCACAGCTTCTTAAATTTTAAAATCATAGGTTTGCATATAACTTAAATGCTTCTTAAGACTCGTAAAAGTAGGTGATGAGTCATTCCTAACTCCTCTCTTCTGGGTAATTTAAACACATGGGATATGTATTAACAAATTAAGAAGTTAGAATCTGAGCAAATTGAAAAGATCTCAAGAAACTGACTGAATTTCCATATGGTCATTTTAAGGCCAGAAAATACTGAAGGAAAGCAATCAGTGTGTCATCAAGATGCACAACACCCTATAGACAGAGGTAACTGAGTTTCACCATTTCAACACAACAGAAAGTAACTAGTGCTCCTTAGGCTTTTATGCAAACAAACAAGTTGCCACTCTAGGTCAGCACGCCCATCAGGGTTGCAGACCTACACCATGCCCGGCGGATGGGACCTGACCCCATGCACCAAACAGACGTTGCACCAAAACATCACCCTTCAGTATGAAAGAACAAATCTGTTCCAAGGAAAAGCTTTAAGGAACGAGGTTGGATGGAGATGCTGTTCCCCATGTTAACAAACTAACACCTATTCTCCACATGGGTAGATTAATTCTTTCCCAAATGGTTATTTTAGTCACTGACATCCTACAGATGAATGTTAGCATGAACCAATCTTACGTACTAGAGTAAACAGTAATATTAGGATGTCTTGATATATTAAATTTTAATATTACATAGAACCTCAAAATTTCAAGACACAAACTGTCTACATGAACTTAATTCATACACACACAGATACAAACACTGCCACCGATGGCACCGTAAATCAACTTACTGCTTTCACAGAAGGCTTTCCGTTTAACAGTAAATGTGCTTATTTGCTTATCTATGCTTTCCTTAAAAAAAAAAAAAAAAAAAAAAAAAAAAAGAGGGTGACAGGTTTGCAAATGGAGTAGAAGTCTAATCACATCAGGATAAAAGTTTTGCTCAATTTTCCCAGCATGGTCTGTCGGGTAAATTCCACATTGCTGCCCTTCCCCATCTTTGAATATGGAAAAAAGATCCCATGAATTTTCTTTGAAATTTTACAAGATCATCCAAAACACATTCTAGTGGAAAGTTACAAACACAGTAACAGCCGACAGAAATCCATACAGGACTTACAGCTGAACTTAGAACAGGAGGCCCACTGTAATTTATGTCTCTTCCATCGCCCTTGGCTTTCGGGTTCAGCATTTCATTGCGGGTTTTACGCAGCAGCACGGCGTGAAGAGTAAGAGCTTTGACCTGCTCAGATCTGGGTTGGAATCCTACCCTCGCTTCTCAGTGGCCGTGTGACTCTGGGTAAATCTCTGACCTTCTTGAGCCTGAATTTCCTTGTGAATAAAACAGGTGTTTACACGTGCACATGTCTCAATTGGATACTCTGATCATTAAACCCGATTATATACAAAGGGCTTTGCAGAGTCTGGCATGTAGTGAGAGTGTAATAAAAAATTTAAAAATAAGAACAAAACAATATAATAGGGACACCTGGGTGGCTCAGCAGTTGAGCATCTGCCTTTGGATCAGGTCGTGACCCTGGAGTCCTGGGATCGAGTCCTGCATTGGGCTCCCCACAGGAAACCTGCTTCTCCCTCTGCCTGTGTCTCTGCCTCTCTCTGTGTATCTCTCATGAATAAATAAATAAAATCTTTATAAAAAAATAAAAGGAAAAAAACCAATATAATATTGCTCTACAAGTGCAAGTAAAACTAGTAGTTATGCAATTGTCCAAATAAATAAGAATTCTCATTCTTGAGAAAAACTAGCTATTTTAGATATAAAAAATATTGTGGGTCTCAGATGAAAATGGTTTGGGGTTGGATTGCTCTAAGAAAGTAAGCCAATTCTCTTTTTTTTTTTTTTTTTTTTCTGTAAGTGTATAGAAGCAACCTAAACTTCTTGGACTTGGGTTATCCCATTTCATCCTCTACATATAGATTAAAATATCTAAATATGAAATATTTAATTAGAAATTAAAATATCTAAATATTAGAAGTTGCTTATATTGTTTATTGTCAATAGATGAGTGAGGGGATATTGGGATATTTGAGAAGCTGTGACGCTCGTGAGCAGCGTGGCACACTTACTGCTTAGAAGCAGCCCACAGCTGCAGTTTCCAAGTACTGCTCCAAGGAGCGGAGCTTTGTGGACGGACTCAACAATTGATGAGAAGGCGCACTGCTTGCCAACCCTGACTATTAAAATCACCTGGGGACCCTTTTGCACTCCCTTGTGTTTTCTGGCTAAATTAGTCTCAGTAGCAGCCCTGGCATCTGTATTTTTTAAATTCCTCGCATTATTCAAATATGCATACAGGATCGAAAACCACTGGAGTGGCTTAATGCCCACATCTAATTTGGAAAAGGAGAGAGAGAGAGAGAAAAGACTTGCTATATATAGAGACACTTAACATGGTCACACTCTGATGTTGGTTTCTGTTAATAATTTTGCAAGGGGAAAATAATCTGTCACGAAGTATCTTTTGTTTCCTTTAATTCACTGTAACTGTAATGTCGCCTGAGTGCTTGCCATGTGCACTGTACATTGTTCCTAACTGTCGGGAACAGTGTTTGAAAGTCAATGGCAGGTGTTGGCAGAGGGAATAATCTCATTAGGGAGACAGTATTTACACACAGAAACGTAATTGGTGACGACTATCACACAAGAATACCAACAACTGAATAGTCTGAGCCTAGAGGTCTTGCAGAGGTCAGGAGACAAGGGCACAGTGACTGAACCCCTGGGCACTGCCTCTAGGAAGCTGGGAGAAACTGAGGTCAAAGTGGTAAGATTTGGAAAAAGAAGAGGGGAAGGAACCTCAGCACTTCTTTCTGGGGATGTACACTGGGAACAATCCAGTTTTCGACTCCTCTCTCTAGCTGGGCCTATCCATCATTGCCGACTTTAAAAGCCCGCCCAGCCCGCCCCTGGCCTCCTAGGAGACGCTGCTTCGTAATTTGGTGCTTGTGTAGGACGTGAACACATGCCATGATAAAATGACAGCCGCAGCCTCTTTCTACAAAGGAAAGTCTCTGAGATCAGCTTACAGGGAAAAACAGAACCAAAAACGATGAAGCAAGCCTTGTAGAAATGAGACGTTTTTAAATTCTTAACTCCATTTCATTTTCATTCATTGTCCAAATGAGTTTCCTGATATTTTTTTTTTAATTTTTATTTATTTTATGATAGTCACAGAGAGAGAGAGAGAGAGGCAGAGACACAGGCAGAGGGAGAAGCAGGCTCCATGCACCGGGAGCCCGACGTGGGATTCGATCCCGGGTCTCCAGGATCGCGCCCTGGGCCAAAGGCAGGCGCTAAACCACTGCGCCACCCAGGGATCCCGAGTTTCCTGATATTTTATTTTCTTGGCTAATGTTCTTCAGTTTATCATTTGTCTTCATTCTACAGTCTTGGTCTCTGGACTTGGTTGTGTCCTCTCTTTAAAATGTTGGCAGTATTTAAAGTAGATTTTAATATTGGCTGAGGACTTTTCTTCTTTAATTTGTGGTTGGGAAAGGATCTGCTTTTTGTTTCAGGTTGTTTAATGTTTTCCAATATAATATTCCTTCTTGCACCCCAGTGGGTTCATTTACAAAACATTTAATGTCATTTGTGTCTTTGAAGAACAGTGTATTCAGTTAGAACAAAAGTGAGTGCTTCATAGAACTTGACAGTAATTCATAAACTCCTAACTTGACTAGGTTTGTGAACTAATAAAGAGTAGGAAACTTTTGGATGTTTACTCTTCTCCTTTTATCCATTAACTTACTCATTCGACAAATGTTTATGGAAACATCCTCTCTGTGTCAGGCACCAGGCTAGGCACAAATAAGTCTCAGCTCCTGCCTCTGGGTAATTTGTAATTCTTTGGAGAGTGGAGACAGAAGAGAAAAATAAAGAAAGCTAAAACACAATGTGAATAATGCCCTGACACAGGTAAGCAGAGGGAGCTCTGGTGAGCTCAGAGGGTGAGTAATCCCAACCCCACGTGGTGCCTCTACCATAGTAAAAACAAAGGATTTTAGCTACACAATTAAGAGAGAAAGGTCACTACAGGCAGTGTCTACAGGGCCTAAAGTAAAAAAGATGGCATGAAGATCGTGTATGGAAGAAGGGACCCAAGATAAGACTGAAGAGGTGAACAAGGACCAAGTGTGGAAGACCTAGAATGTGGTGCCAAAAGAGTGACCCTGACCCTATAGACAACATGGAAGCGATTTACGTAAGGGATGCATGATCTGGCTTAACATGGCTGTCATTTGGAAAACAGTGGGGACGAGGAGAACAGATGAAGTAGACAAAGTAATCTGAATAAGAGATAAGGAGACTATGGACCACAGTGGTAGAGATTCATATGTTAACAAAGAGATGAAGTGGACAGTCTGGTGGAAGTAGAACTGAATGGAATGCTTTGATGAGGATGGACATGGGAATGGAGAAAAGGCAGTCAAGGAGGATGTCTGGGTTTCTAGCTTTAGCAACTGCATGGATGTGATGCCACTAACCAAACATTCCTCTCTTACGCTCATTTGTGGCTTAAGTCATTTTTGCCCAGAACCAAGTTAAATAAATATGCTTAAGTAATAATCAGAAGTTTAAGTAATTCATTCATGATTCAAGAATAAAGTGGGCAAAACGTCATTTGTGGTCATATTTGTATGATGTCTGAATTGAGCACTTGTTAATTGAAATCCGTTACTTTGAAGTCCATCAGCACAGAAATTAGAGACTAGAAAATGCACCCTTTCAAGGTGACTGATCTAAGGATCTTTCCCCACAATTACTAAAACCATGGACCTCTGATACCACTTCTCATCCATTTGTTCAACCTCTGAGCCCAGAAAAGGGACAACAGACACCCATCAGGTTGAACACAGCCATGATGTCAAATGATTGAAGAATTCCACTGCACCAAGGACCTGCCTGTTGTGACAGACTGATGCTGTAGGGCCTTCATGACGACCTGAGACCCTGAGGCATGCTGAGGGTCACAGGGAGCAGCCCTTCTCATATTAAATATGTTATGCTGCCTCACATAGCAAACATTTGTCTAATGCTTGATATGTCTGGAAGGTAAAGAAATTCGAAATGGCAAAAGAACAAAGAAAAATGCTAAAGGTCCGAGCCCTCCTATGAAACAAGAATGGGTAACTTTGCGTTTCACCAATATCTAAGAAGTCTAGAGCATTTCCTGACCATATGTTAACTGGTACTCTATGTCAGGAGCACGTAAGCGAGTGAAAAATACATTTAGTCAATGGTAAAAAAGTGGCTGAAAATTCACTAGAGGCAGGTACTCTGGAAGTAAACAGTGGAGGACGTCACTTAAGGGATCAAATCTAGTGCAAAAGGCCATAGAAATATCCCAGAGCAAAAGACGTTTATGCTTAGACCTCGGTCAACTGGGGGCCTGGAAAAGGGAGAGTGCCCCAGGAAGAAGGAAGGCGCCTTGGCTTGCCTCATCCAGAGAAATGATGAATGGGATATCAGTTTGTCAAGGAAACTGCGAAAGCACATCAGAAAAGTCAAAGTCCTAAAGAAGCTGAGGCTTCCAAAAAGAATGCTCAGCAAAAATCATGGTGAAAAACAGGAAGTCATTAGAGGAAAAGTGAGATCAAAGGATTACGGTGAATCTTTGCCCCCAGCTTCTGCACTATCGTTTAAAAACAGTGGTCTTTGAATTGAAAACTGGAAAAATAATTTAAATAAGAGGGTATGAAATTCTAAAATGGCGAAAACTAAAAGAAGTTAAGTGTTTCACGGTTCATTCCTAGAACAAGGAGAAACCTGATATAAAGTAGGTCAAGGGACGCCTGGGTGGCTCAGGGGTCGAGTGTCTGCCTTCGGCTCAGGGCGTGATCCTAAGTGCCGGGATTGAGTCCCACATCAGGCTCCCTGCATGGAGCCTGCTTCTCCCTCTGCCTGTGTCTCTGCCTCTCTCTCTGTGTCTCTCATGAATAAATAAATAAAATCTTTTTTTAAAAAATTTTTTTAAAAATTAAGTAGTCAAAACTGACAACAGTGAAAGAATGTCGGAGAGTAGAGAACATGCTTAAAGAATACTTTTCCAAATAAAAAGCAAATTATAAAAACATGAGGGGCACCTGGGTGACTCAGTCGGTTAAGCATCCGACTCTTGGTTTCTTGCAGTCGTGAGATCAAGCCCCATGTTGGACTCCACACTCAGAGCAGAGTCGGCTTCAGATTCTCTCTCCTCTCTCCCTCCCCCTCTGCCTCTCCCTTGCCCCTGTACATGTGTGCTCTCTTTCTCTCTCAAATTAAAAAAAAAAAATCTGTAAAAATGAACATAATGATTTGGAAGCAAATTTGGAAACAAGATTCTACAGGGTGGCAACCAAGCTTCTGAAGCAGAGTACACATAGTGAATGGCTGATTTATGTTACTTTATCATGATTTATGTTACTATCACCCCAATGAACCCACTGGGGTGCAAGAAGGAATATTATATTGGAAAACATTAAACAACCTGAAACAAAAAGCAGATCATTTCCCAACTACAAATTAAAGAAGAAAATTTGGCACCACATTCAGGGTGCCACATCCATACATCACGGATACTATGTTACAATATACGATATTGAAGTTACCAGAAAATATGCAACATGCGTTGATAACATATTACAGTACATTACATCACAATAACATGTCTGCTGTGTTATCCAGGGTTTAGAGAAACAGAAACAGCAGGTATATATGTCAAGTCACCTCTCCGCAGGGCTGTAATGATGCAGCTGTCCGTTTTCCATGGTAGCGGCATAGCGTGCAGAACCTTCTGTAAAGCAGGCTTAAGATCTTTCTTCATCGTTCAGTTGGTTGTTGAGAACTCCACTGGGGATCAAGGGAATGAACTGAGGGAGAGGAGGCGATGCAACAGGAGTCCACTTTGAAAGAGTCTGAACCACCTGCTAGAGCAACTTACTAGTACCTTCTAGACCCGCCCAAGTTGTCACACATCATCTCCACTTGATGAGAGATTGTGCTGTACACACCCAACATCCAATTCACGATGGGAAGCTCAAGCCACAGAGTCGCTTGGTGGCATTCCACCTCTACATGGGGCAGTAGCAAGCCAGAAGCTGTTTTCAAAAGAATCGTTACTTGCAGGGGGAGGCAGAGATTTGCAACCTGGAGATCTACTTGCCAGAAGCCCCATACAGCACCCTATTTGCAATGCACACATTGTCATGGAACCTGCTGGATTATAGGGGCCGGGTGGGAGAGTGACAGGCGCTAACGCTGGAATTGCAATGGGGCCTTCTTCTCATCCGGTTAACATTCAAAACTGGCAGCATTATGGGGTAGCTCTGCACATAGCCAGAAGTAGCATTCTCAAATGTTATAGGTGTGACCCCCAAAAGAATTTTTTTTAAATCTTCATACCAAGCACCGTATCTCTTTTTTCATGCTAGATGATGCAAGCTGCAGGAACTTCTCTTTCACCTTACTCCAGACCACTGAACTCCTAGAAACTTCACTGATGTGCTGGGCCCCTGACACTTTATGGGATTTATGTCTCCCTCTCTTGTTTACATGTTTCTTATTGAGGCATCTGATTTGCTATGGTCTGTTCATTGGGCCCAATCAACATAATAGTATATAGAGGACCAGCGTGATGTTTTGTACAATCTCACAACAATGCATTTCTCTGCAAACTACATTACAACGGGGAACAGGATAGACAAAACCCCAACTCAAGAGTGCGAAGATCTTATTGTCTAAGTGTGAACAGCTGTGGGCTATTTCAGACAAAAGCACACTGCTTCTGGTGGTCCCTGCTGGTCTGGAGCAAAAGGTACCATCACATCAGAGCCTGTGTTTATTTGGTCCAGTAAATATACCATATTTGGGAGAGCAGCTGCAGGTGGAGACCCAGCCAATGTCCTCACAGATCAAACAGGTGAGTTCAGTGGGCACGTGACAGGGATCATTCTAGGCCCTTCAAATCTTTGCTGGTGGCACTAACCTCTGCAGTTCCCCCACGGATGCGATATTGCTCTTGGTTTATACCACATTTGTAGTGATGAGAAGTTCCAGGAGCTTCCACTTTGCTCCTCCTACCAAAATGGCCCTTACTCCGTGGGTCAGAGAGCCAATGTGCAGACTCCCACTGTTGCCTATCATATATTCCAGAACTAGGGAAATTACCAGGGGATAGTTCAATCGGCCACATGGGCTCACTGTGAATTAAACGTGGCCTCAGACCTCTCTATCTGTCTCCTGACTGCTGAAAACTTCCATTTTAACTGATAAGCTACAGTGGATAGTTTAGGTCATAGGAATTGCCATAATTAGGAACCAGTGTCTAGTAATCCCTAAAAGATCTAGGTATTTCCTTTTCCACAGTGCACGGTCACTCTACCAAATGGCCGCAGGTTTCTTTTAGAAAAGACTAAGCAGAAAGATTTATGGTCTTTGCTTGAGGCAATAATGGGTTCCTCCTCAAGGGGATCGGGCCTTGTCTCCAGTCAAGAGGCTCTGAATCTGGGAACTGCCTTGGGAGACTTGGTAAGTGTCCCTTACTCTCCATGGTAGCAACTCAGGTCAGGTTTTTGGCCACCAGGGCTGGAGTTTTCCTATGTTATAGATTAAGCAGTACTCTAGTAGGCTGCCCATCTCTTTCATTCCTAGGGACACGGTGATCAATAGCCTCCACCAAAGATCCCTGCAGCCCAAGACACTCTGATGATGACTATGTCCCTGCTGCCCTCTACATAAACTTATAATCTTGGTAAAAATGAAAACAAAACACAAAACACACAAATGATATCATGGGGCGGGGGGAACCCAAGGAATTTACCTATCTTGTCCTGTGATTTTCATGGCAAAAATGATTCTCCCTGCAGACACTGTAACATAGGCCTACCTCATGCAGGTATGAGGTTCTGATTTATTATGCTTTTAGCATTCAGAGACACCCCCACCCCCACCCAGTTAACAAACTAACAAGCAATGACACCTCTGTAAGGTCAGGGTTTGCTCCCCGGGAAGGATAAATAATAATATTTACTTCCCTCAAGGGTTATTGTGACAATGCACAAAAAGCACATTGCATAAAGCAGAACGTGTAGAGGATTCTTGGTAAATAGTAGCTGTCCCCCGTATTTTATGAGAGAATGCTCTTATGCATCAGTCCTTTACACGAAAGTGCACGTTCGCCAGCAACACACACACATACACGCGCGCGCGCGCCCACACACACACACACACACACACACACACACACCCCGTCCAGAGTAGCAGGTCAAGAGCACACCAACTTCAAAATGTCCCGAGGTCAGGTCCTGCCACTTGACTCCTCTGCAGCAGCTGCTCCCCGTCAGGCGGCCCGGGTGGCGTGCTGGCCCTCGCCGCTGCCTGAGCCTGTCTTCAAAGCGCCGTGCGTCTCTAACCTTCAGTAAACCCAGCCATCCAGGGCCTCTGACAAATGCACAGGAAGGACGACGTTACAACAGAGGAGCTGCTTGATTTATTGTGCCTTATGAAATAGAAACCTCCTCACATCATGGGAATTAGTGATGGAATTTTAAAAAGAATAACAAAATGAAATCAGGAACAGAATTAAAGAAAAAAAAAAAGCCCGGGTCCAACTCAAAAAAAAAACCAAAAAAAAAAAAAACCCAAAAAACCAAAAAACTTTCTAATAAAAAATGCAAACCAGATGCAGTTAGAGATGACTGATAATTAAGGATGATAAATGACTAATGTTTTCTATTGAATTATCCAGGGCTCACTATTGTTTCTACATGAGGGAACAATTTACATATGGCTGCTGGGCTATCTTTTTACCTAAATTTGATTTCACAGGCAATTCTCACAGTCCCAAAGTGCTCTTTCCACCACTGAATTAAGCTTCTCTCAGGAAAGCGCCTATCTTACCTTTTGGGATCTCTTTTGTAAGACTGAGGAAGGATGGGATGCATTATGGATAAACATTCTTTCCAGCGACCATAACGTCCATGCAACAAAGCCACAATAAGGAGGATACAAATGCTGTTTCCCCAGTGGGGACGCGTTAGCACAGAGCTACCCACATTCCCAAGCTAGCCTGTCTTGGGACTAAGGGTGTGTGTCTTCCAGGCACAGGTAGGAGGGGAGGTGGGCAGTCTGGGATGAAACCTTCCTTTTATCCCAGGACAACCCCTCACTCTTGCTGTCATCCATCAGGACTGCAGCCTGTTTTCTGAGCCCCCCGCCCCCCGAGAGTTTTAGTCCCATAAGCCCATAACCCAGTATTAATGATATGCTGCCTTTTACCAGGAGCCATTATTCAGTCTGTCACCCACCACATCATGAACCAGGGAGGCTCGTGGTCCACTGTCCCCATTCACTTGATACCACGTGAGCATGAAGAGTGGCCTCAGCAAATACTCACTGATTACTTGACAAAGGATGTTTACTCCATCAATAGGATTATGCTAAAATTCAACTGAGATGACTAGTTTCAACCTCGACTTGGTTTTGTGTTAACTTCAGGATTTTTTTAGACATGAGGTGATCGTGGGTACCAACGCAAGGAGGGTCTTCATGAAGGAGAGGCTAGTCGCCAAATGCTCAACCTCTTTCTACCCCTAGGGAATCCGACCTGAAGCTCAATGGTAGCACTTTCCAGCCAAAATTGCTGTATATCAATCACTGTCACTTGAAATTGTCAACTGGTCGTTCTATCACCTTCTATGTCATGTAGGGGTGAAAACAATGTTTATTTATGTGGAAGGAAAAATAGCCCCAATCTGGGAAGAGAGGAAATGTCTTCTAAAAGGAAACTTGATGCCTCCCACCCACCCCTCTAGGCCCAGCAACACTTTCTATCCAGTCCCTAAAAGGATTTCAGTTTAATTCACCTGAAGTTATTCTATGGAGAGGGATTTAGGGGATTTTTATCAATGTGGATTCCGATTCAGTTCATTTAATTACCACAGGCGACAAAACTTTCTTACACGTGCTGCTCTGCTTGTTAAAGAGGAGGAACTCTGCTTTCCAGATAGAGGGTCCTAGCGAACTCGGACAGAATCGGATGAAAGAAACGACGTAAGAAGGGAAAGTGATCTGCTGGAGTCCCTTATCTCGTTTTGGATGTCCACATGTCTCGTCTGATTTCCTAATCACACTCCTCAAAGCCCAGATGTTGCACATCTGGAACAGGGCAGGTTGGACACTGTGGTGATGAGGATGTTCAAGAAGTCACCCTTCAGTTCCACGCCGGACAGCCAAATGCTCTGTTGGTTTTGAATTTAAAAATTGGCCCCAGCTGCTCAATTTCTTTTGGCTTCTGATGGAGAGCACTAAAGACAAATAATTATTCAGCCTATTGGAAAGAAAGTAAGCAAATACGTGACTTAGAGGTTACAACAGTTTGAAATCACCGGAAAGTCACTGCGTATCTTCTTGTCAGAAGTGTTGGGTTGAGTAGGGCAACCGGGCCAAATCCCTCCACAGTCTGCAGGGCTGGGATCCGGCTGTGGCTCCACATCCTCGCTGGGCGAGGGCCACAGAAAACACGCCTCAGATTTACTTTAGATACTTGCCAAACATCCTATTGACAGATAGTAGGATTTTTGTGCAGGTGAGAGGGATGAAGAGGTGTTTCTCCTTTAATGTTCTCGAAGCCGACTTAAATATTTGGCTTGTTGCAAGTGGAAATGATTAACTGGCAAAATGAAATCCATTGTGATTCAGATGGTAATCAGTCAGCCAACTGGTAATTATAAAAACTACTAAAAGTTGAACTAGGATTAGAAGAAATGCCTATAGGACAATTAGTCACTCCTCATTTATATGGTGTTATATTACAAAAGTAACAATTGTGCAACGTAAACGTAAAGATGACCATTACCGGTACTTTCTTAGTCGGGTTAAAATACAAAAGGGCATAAGGATGCTGTTTTGAAGTTGTGTTGTTATTTAGGTTTAAAGACAAAGAAACACAAGTCTTCCTGGCTCCAACGAGGGAATCCATGGCTCACACAACTGGGGAAGTCGAGGCATGAACTGGTACTGTTTGTTCCAGGTGTTCTATCAATAGCATCCAAATTCTATTTTCTCTTGGCTCTAAAATCTCTTCTTATGGCTTCATTTTCAAGCAGACATATCCAGGGGGGGCACTGCCCTGGCCCAGCCATTGTGGGCACACCGAGCCCTTGGGGTGCCTGGGGGAAGGGCTCTCCTGTCTCAGGGCCTTCTCTGCTTCCCCGGCCTCAGGCACACGCCCAGCTCCGTAGGAGAAGGAAGGTCAGACGAGACTACACGAGCCGAAAGTGGGAGACAGGTGATTCTCCTAAGGGGATGTGTTGGGATCCCTGGGTGGCACAGCGGTTTGGTGCCTGCCTTTGGCCCAGGGCGCGATCCTGGAGACCCGGGATCGAATCCCACATCGGGCTCCCGGTGCATGGAGCCTGCTTCTCTCTCTGCCTGTGTCTCTGCCTCTCTCTCTCTCTCTCTGTGACTATCATAAATAAATAAAAATTAAAAAAAAATAATAATAAGGGGATGTGCGTTCCACGACCCGAAGAGAGGGTCCAGATCGGCTGCACAGGTCCCGCTGTCCTCAGCTTCTCCCACCCCATCACCTTCAGCAGCACAGCAAGCAGGCAGCAGAAGGCAGCGGGGAAATGTCACATGCTTGCCGGCCACCCACATGTTCAGATGCACGTCTCAGCCTCCCCTGCAGTTATCTTGGGTCCTGGGACTAGATTCAGCCAACAGACTGAACCGCAGTGACGCGTGTTGCTTCTAGACCAAGACAACGAAGGGCCATGTGCTTTGGGCACCTTCTCCTCCTTTGCAACAGTGGCCTCGGGGTCTCTGTGGTTCGATGAGATGACCGGCCGCCAGGGGGAGGAGGACTCTCCAGGCCGACCTGGACTCCACGTGAGCAAGAAGCAGACTTTATTACCTGAAGTTGCTGAGACGTGGGGAGTCACCTGTCGGAGCTGCGAGAGGGAATTCCCCTACAAATACACGACTCTTTCTCAGCCTCTGTCCGAGGAGGGGGGAGAAGCAGCAGTTAAATAAAGGTTTACTCGTGGATCTCACATAGTCATTTACTCTCCGACTTACCTGACATGGAAATCCGCAGGTTCCTTTAATTAGAGACTGAAAAGAAGTTGTTTCAGAGTGTCTGCCAAGATTGTCCATGGTGTTTTCTTTAAATAGAGCACGTAATTGGCATTTAAGACTCACTTGGAGAACCCCGATTCCCTAAATAGGAGGCTTTGCTTAAAATGAGTTTTTGAATTTTTATTGAGAGCCTTTCTACAATGTACTATTCCCGCTATCAGCCACTAATTTGTATATGTTAAGAAATTTCTGATGATGGAATAGTACCATGAAAAGCAATTATTTTTACATATTTAAATAAATGAAGAAATGGATTGAATGAACACTATACCTACAGATTTTTTTTCTGGCAGCCGGTCTTGAAAATCATTCTTTAATTATTTGTGCCTCACATTTTGCCTTTTTCTCTAAAGTCTGGCTCAGGTGGGATCCAGATAATTAAAGATTATTCCTAACCAACTCCTATTTATCTATGTTCCATTGTAATGTGGAATTGAGAAGTTCTCATTTTGGATGAATCTTTATGAGTGAGGAAAAGAGCGTGTAAAAAATCAATTCTTAAATCAATGAAACATATTTTACACCAACTGTATAAAAACAGACATTGCCCCAGGGGACTAATAGCAAAAAGATTAAGTGATAATTCCCAGGCCCCTTGTCTCTTCTCCGTTGTAATCGCCCATCTGATAATTTCTTTTAGTTATAGGTAGTATTCGAAATATTTTTGCTTATATATTCCCATCCTCAATCCAGACATCTACTTTGATGAGGAAAATCTGGATATCATTTATCGATTCAATAAACAGTATGCCCCTATAATAAAGAATGAAACTCATACCCTGTGTTTAAGGAGCATGCAGCCCAATGGAGCACATGCTAATGGACAATTATGGTGGGATAAAGACTCAGCGCCATGTGCACCACAGTAAGCGCAAGAGCACATGTGGTGGGCGCCTACAGAAAGAGGAAAAGATGGCTCAGCTCCACGAGATGAGTACCAGGCAAGGTGTATTTCCAAAGTGGTTTATGTTGTAACTTTATGGTTCATGTACCCATTTGAAATGGGTAACAAGAGTGAGTCAC
Organism: Canis aureus; assembly: GCF_053574225.1. NCBI lineage: Eukaryota > Metazoa > Chordata > Mammalia > Carnivora > Canidae > Canis > Canis aureus. The sequence goes on along the minus strand of NC_135611.1, from coordinate 65,464,508 downwards.
TCATAATGTCCCACTAGAGAGCTTCATTTATTAACCAAAGAAACAAGCTTATTACTTGTCCTGACTTTTAAAAATAGATAATGAAGTTCTCAGTATGTGTTTGGTGTGCTGAATCTAGTGATTCGGATTGTATCCCAAGAAAGAATAGCTCTAGTCTCTCAGTATAGTCTTCATGAAGCGAATGGAACATGAGTGCTTCGGGAGAGCACTCGTTCTGTGCCCGGAGTGGGCAAAGCTTTGTCTGAGTTAGTACTCAACGGTGGTTACGACGTTTCTGCAGTGATGCAAAACGCATTTCAGCTCTATTCAGACCCAACCATCAATGGCCACAGGGAAAATCCTTCCAAAAGGACCTGGGGCTAGAAAGTACTCATAACAGTCCTGCTCAGAGGAACACTAACACTCTTAGTGTAGGATCTCCCATGATCTGAGCACCAAAGGCTCTAGCGATACATTCAACTCTCAATCTTTTACATTCTTTTACAAAGATTGCTGAGGACTAAAAATCTCCAATTCTGCATAAGTTCTAAAGCACAGTTAAGTGTGTTAAATTGTGATTATTTCTGTTTGTTTACTCAGAGGATACAATTTTCCTGATGAACTCTTGGCACCTAACTGCAAATTTAAAATTAAATGTTTCATATTTTGATTTGCCCTTTGATTTCTTATTTGGCCTAAAGTGCAGTAGTGTGTTGGTTTAATACTTACAGATTTAATATTTTTAAAATAATAAAATTAAGTGTTTCAACTCAGCAAGTACTTATTGAACATCTGCTAAGTTCAAGACATTCTATTAGGTGCTGTGGAATATACAGTCAGAAACACAAGAAATGGGGCCCCTGGGTGGCTCAGCGGTTGAGCATCTGCCTTCAGCTTAGGGCATGATCCCAGGGTCTTAGGATCAAGTCCTATGTCGGGCTCCGGCAGGGAGCCTACTTCTCCCTCTGCCTGTGTCTCTGCCCCTCTCTCTCTGTGTGTCTCTCATGAATAAATAAAACCTTTAAAGAAAAAGAAAAGAAAAAGAAATAAAAATGTTTTCTTTTCAAAATAAGTGCTGACTAGAATTATCAGGTTTCACTGCACTATGTTGTGGCTTCTACATCCATACAAGGAGGAGACTCAGAGGCATGCATTGCAGCCTGAAGAAGAGCAATAGTTCTTCTTCAAAGCTCCCCAGATACAGAAAATCCCCGCCAATGCTTCAAGCAAAGCAGATCCCACTTAGACTGGAAGAAACAAGGAAATAAATATTTTCATTAGCTGAGATCCCAGCAGATGCTATTAGATATATCAGAGCAGTTCTTAAAATGGTTCCTAAACCTTCACTGACTTAGGTGCAGGTGATACGAGGAAACAGACACTAAAAAAGTGCAGGTCACAGAGCTCATTAGCCCGGAGCTAGGACTGGAAGTCAGATTCTCAGAATTTGGCACATGCCCCAGCAGAAGCAGCACCTGAGAACTTGTCAGCAGTGCAAATCTCAGGCCCCTTCCAAGACCTACTAGGTCAGAAAGTGTGGCCCAGGGCCCGGCCAATCTGAGCTGATACACACTGAGGTTTGAGAACTACAGATATGCCAGGGCACAGAGAACTTGAGCTAAGATGGGATTTTCCCAGCTGTTCCATACTGAACCTGTTCGGATGCCATAGCTCAACACTGGAGGCCAATTAGAGTGTGACTTCTAAGCCTATATATTTTCCCCCAACTCTTAGAAGAGTTCACTTAGGCTTCAAGAGAGAAAAAAAAATCTCCCTCACAGATCAGTATGCCAGCTTTCATTCTTAGAACCAAGCCTGCATTGAATTTTCACAAAGATCTCAAAGATTTTTAATATCCCGCCAACATATGGGAAAATAAGCCACTGACAATGTGTCAATGCTTCTTTTTTTTTTTTTTTTTTTTTTTGCTTTGTTTTTCTGTGATTGAGTTACTGAAAACAATTCATAGCTTTTGCAATCCTGAGCTCTGTGGACTTATAGGAGGTCTCCTAAAAATGTCATAAACTCAAAGCAATTTGGTACAGGAAAGTAAGAATTCAAGCTATCACACAAATGCCAATGGCCCAAGTGGCTTACGACTAAAACATGACGTGTACTTTCATTATTTTTATAGCTAATTAGAAAGATTTATCAGCAACCAAAAGAAGCCAGAGGAAACAGGGCTGCACGTAGTGATTAATGATAACCAGCTCCTTCCTAGAATGGAAAACTACTACACTCCAAACACTCGTGTGTGGCAATTTAGAAAAACTATCTCTTCTGAAGGCAAAGAATGGATCAGAGTTGAGGACGTATTAAGGCCATAAATGACACTCATCTCCCCATTTCACCCATACACCCGTCACCATTTCAAGTCCCATCAAACCCACAAAGCTTCCTTCACTGGCATTTTATTTCCATCCTTTAAACAGTCCAAATTATTGTGGCCTGTGAGGCACAGTAGAGGGCTGAATTATCAAAGTGGTGGAAGCCAGAGCAGCTTGACCTTTCCAATTCGTAGATGCACGGTGTTGGGCAACATCTTAACCTAAGCCTCTGGCTTCCCTATCTGTAAAAATGTGATGAACAATACCACTGCTATCACAGAACTGTTTTAAGGATGAAATATGATAAAACATCTAAGATGTTTAGCACATTGTTCACATAAATGCTGAATGAGTGGTGGTGTTCTCTTGTCATTGTGGTTCAAATTTGGTTTATGTGTATCAGTGTCACCACCAAACAGGATATAGGTTCCTGGAAGACAGGCACTAAGTCTACCACTTCCACAAGAAAGAAAGGAAAGAAGGAAAAGGAAAGAAAGAAGAGAAAACCATTCAGACTCTCCCACCAATTGGCTGATCCCTGGAATTCAACCTTTAGGGTTTCGTTCCTTTATTTGAGGTTTCTGACCTCTTGAACCCACCTGGTTTTGCAAACATCTCTCCCTTAGGATGAATGCAAGATCTGAAAGTCATTTTTTTTATTCAAATTTTGGAGACAGAGAACATGTTAGAGTGACAGGTACACGAGAGGAGGCAAAAAACCAGGAGAGGGTATCTGTGCAACAATCCCGAGCCTTGCACGCTTCCAAAGTTCTCTGGCCTCCAACCACTAGCAGCAAACCAGAAATCAACATTCACTGAATTCTGAGATGGGAATCCTAGAGAGACAGCAAAAGAAGTGAAAGTTCCTTCACTCTATGATGAGAAGCACATCTGCATCACTGTCTCTAGGGACCAGTCTCTCTTTCCTGACTAAGCTTCTACCCAGAGAATTCAGACGAGGAAAGGGAGTCCACAGCTACGACTTAGTATGTCATCTGTGTGTTTGGTTTTATTTTGTTTCATGTGGCTCTGCTTTGTAGGACCCTCTAATTGCCCCATACCCTCCCAAAGAGACCAACTGGGAAGTAGCTGTATCTTAACTCCTCTATTTGATTCTTTAAAAATCAAAGTAATCTTATCAGGGCCTATGAAAACTAGAAAGGAACATCCTTCATCTACATAAACCAAACGTATCACTATTGTCGATCTCTCCCCTCATGTACATGGTTACAGCCTCCATAAAACAAAAGAAAAACTGTTCCTTAGAAATCTCCAATAACCAGAGAAGACGATACATCTGAACGCTGGCAGGTCCTGGGTAACAGGTTCTGAAACAGGGACACCCTGCTGGCAACAGCAGATGGAGCGTTCCCAACATGAAGCTGTTAACAAAGGGGAGTTAGGATAACACGCATCAAGGCTTGACGGCTGTCTCCAATGGCAGGTCTTGGACAAGAGTCCAAAGCAATGAGCCCCAGCAAGAACACCTAGGAAAAAATTCAGTGTTGGGGTTTTGTTGTTTTATTTCAGAAATCTGCTTCATTTAAGAAAAACAAAACTAAGTAGGAACCAGAGAAGCCCACATGATTATTGCTTTGGGAATATTTTCAGAATTCTCCCAGAAACAGTGGAGGTAAAGCAAGGCATAGTCATATTTGGCATTTTAGGGGCTGCTAACAGCTTTGTCTCTTTGGCGTCACGGACATGTCTGCTCAAAAGGAATTCCCTCTCTCCGATCATAAACTACCACGCCGTTGGCCTACAGCTACTTTAGTTTATAGCCTCGTCCTGCTGAGTGTTCACCTTACAGGGGGTTAGGGCAGAGCAAGGGAGGGACAGAGGTGACTCATTAGTATTTTCTGTAGCTTGGCATTGTCTGGAACTACTAGAAACCCTTCCCTTTTTCAGCCATCATAGAACCAGAATGACTGGAGTTCAGCTTCTGGGTATACACCTTGGCACCTTAAAATGAACTTTAAGAGTGCCATTGAACTTGGCACTTTAAAATGAAACTCCAGTTCTCCCTCCCCAGATGAGCAGACTTTGGTTCTTTCCAAGAACCCCCAGACATCCCCCAAGTAGTCCTGGCTCTTTCCCTTAGGGTCAGGAACTCAGACGGCTCTCAAGCCTGGACAACTCTACCACTGCTGGTCCCCAGGTTGGTTCCTACAGAAACCAGTATGGACTGCTGTCATGGCCATCAAAGCTGGGGTGACCCTGAACTGGGTAGCCCTGGAATGCTACCTCTTATGAAGCAAGGAGAAATAACTCTTGGATTCACGTCATAAAAAATCGGGGGTGGGGGTGGTGAGAATAAAGAAGGTCTTCCAGTCAAAATTCTAGCAGAGCTTTTTGTGGGACTTGACAAGGTGGTTTTAAATTTTATAGGGAGAAGCAGGAGTTAAGAATAACCAAAATGCTTTCGAATACAAGAAAAAAGAAAAAGACACAACGACGTGCTTTTCTGGATATCAAATATCAAATCACATTCTCAAAGTCACAGTGATTAAGACAGCGTGGTATTGGCACAAACATATACGATTAGATCAACAGAATAGAAAAGAAAGCCTTAAAACAGACCCGTGCATAAATGGACACTTGATTTATGCCAACAGTGGCACTAGAGAGCAGGGGGGAGTAGATGACGTTTTTGATAAATAGCGCGAGGACAAGTGGATATCCTAATGGGATCAACATAAAATGCGACCTCCCTAATTCATACCACACACTAAAATCACTTCCAAGAGGATCAGAGACCTAAATATAAAAGGTAAAACAACAGACTTTCTAGAAAATAGTATAAGAGACTAACTCCAAGACCCAAGGCAGGAAAATACAGTATTCCTTAAATAGGACACATAAAGTTCTCACCCAAAAGGAAAACATTGTTTAATTTACAACAAAAATAAAAACTTCTGGGGTGTACCTGGGTGGCTCAGTCAATTAAGCATCTAACTCTTGATTTTGGCTCAAGTCATGATCTCAGGGTCTTGGGATCAAGCCCCACGTTGGGCTCCTGGCTCAGCAGGGAGTCTGCTTCTCCCTCTGCCTCTGCCCCTCTCCCTGCTCATGCTCTCTCTCATGAATAAAGCTTAAAAAAAAAAAAAAAGGAAAACTTCTGGGACACCTGGGTGGCTCAGTGGTCGAGTGTCTGCCTTCGGCTCAGGTTGTGACCCCGGAGTCCCGGGATTGAGTCCCACATGGGGATCCCTGCATGGAGCCTGCTTCTCCCTCTGCCTGTGTCTCTGCCTCTTTCTCTCTGTCTCTCATGAATAAATAAATAACATCTTTAAAAAAAATAAAAAGAAAACTTTTATTTATCAGACAGTAATATTATACAAGTAGAGAGGCACAAGTTGAAGAAAGGCTCAAGATCAGAGGAAGCCTATGAAACAATAAAAAAAAAAAAAAAAGATGGACAACCCAATAGAAAAATGCGTCAGAGGCTTAAAAAGACACGTCACAAAAGGAGACAAACGATCTGCAAGCATGCGAAGGGGTGGTCATCGGGAAAGTAAAAATTACAAGCAACAAGTGATGGCCACACAATTCTGTGGATACACGAAAAGCCCCTGAATTATACATTCTAAGTGAGTGACTTGTATGGTGTGCGAATTACAGGGCAATAAAACTGTTACTAAAATTTTTTTTAACGTGACAAAATTAGTACACACCTACCAAAATGACTAAAATTTAAAGATCACTGTATTGGTGAGAATGTGGCGCAATTAAAATTCTTCATCATGCCTGGTGGGAATATAAATTGGTCCCACCACTTTGGAAAATAATCTGGCATAATCTATTAAAGTCAAAAATATGCATGCCTTATGATTGAGCTAAGTCGACCCCAGGTGTAAACCTAACAAAGTGCATGTAAACGATCACCAGGAGACCTACGAAAGAATGTTCAGGGCCGGATTCAAGAACGGCCCAACCTGCAGATAACCCAAATGTCTATCCTTAATAGGTAGGGCTGATAAATACTGCAAACCACAGCCTTAGGCACACGGCGAAGAATGTGAACAAGCTTCAGCTGGAAGCAACGATACAGAGGAAATCTCGCCACAGGCTTGAGCAGAAGCAGCTACCACTGTCGTGTTTATGGACGCGCGCCTACCTGGTGAGACTACGTGGGAAGAAGTCCAGGTGCTGGTTCCCGAAAGGCAGGATACCGATCACACATCCCGGCCCGAGGTAGCTGCGTCGGGAAAGTGGGCCCCGGAGAGCTTCCCGTTTGGGCGCGATTCTAGCTCTTGATTTAAGGGAGGCCCACGGGTTTACTCCGAGGTAACTTATTGACCCATATACCTGGGTTTTGTGCATTTTACTATATACAGGGTATATTTTCGCAAAACAGTATTTTCTTTCATTTAAAAAATGAAATTGTGCAGGGAGCTGCTCGGCGCCCCAACAGTTCCGCCGTGAGGCAGTGCACCCTTGTTTAGGCCTCCAAGCCTGGCCCCGGCTGCGCCACCTGCCCGGCCCGCCGCCTCCTCCGAGCCAGGCCTGGCCGTGCGCCCGGGCCTTCCAGCACCTGTGGCCCAGAGTCCAGAGCATCCCGACAGCAGGACTGTACTCAGTCCACAAGGCTCAAGCGCGGACCTATGATCCCCTCGCAGCGAGGCCAAGAGGATGAGCTCTGGCCTGCAAAGGGCACAGTCTGCAGAGGTCGTCCTTGCTCACCTGCTCTCCCCACGTGGCCTCGATCGTGGCTCCCTGGAGTCCACGCCTCCTGTCACCACTGCCCTGTAAACGTAAACAACTGGGCGCAAGGGGCCTCCCCCACGTTGCCCAGCAGCAGCAGCCGAGCTCCACCATCCACAGTCCAACCACCCGGGGCGGCGTCCATCCCTTGACACCCCCAAGAAGCTCAGGAAATAGGAACTATGACTCTCCTTGCACATAAAAGGAACGATTTCAGAGAAACAACGCGATTTGCCCACAGCTGCCTAGCAGTAGAATAATAACGCTACAGTTTCCATTATTATCTATTGAGTTACTCACAGTGTGTCAGGCGCTGTTCTAAGCACTAGACGTGTGTTAATTTTATGATCCTCACGACCACTCTACGAGTGGTACTTCTTCTTGATTCTATTTCACAGTTAACAACATCGAGGCACAGAGGGGACCACGTAATTTCTCAAGGTGTTATGGTGAGTGAAGGAAGGCATCAGGGATTAAACCAAGTTCGCCCTAACCACAGGTCAGCCTGCAGTTGCCCAGAATTAAAGGGTAGGCTATGCAGTGTTGGCGTTTGGAATCGTCAAACGTATCAAGAGAAGGTTGCTACCAATGAATGAAGCACTAACCGGAAGTGCTTTCCACCACCTGCTAGCAGGGCTCCCCGTTGGCCCCCCAGGCCCGTGGGCCCCCCCCAGGCCCGTAGGCCTCAGCTCTGCCCCTGGCCCGCCCCCACCTCAGAGGAGCCATGTAGCTTCCCCGGGTCCTTTACACTGGTCTGACATTCTCTTTGTCATAGGTCATCTTGTTGAGCTATTTTTTTTAGAGCTATTTTTTGTTTAAAGATTTTATTTATTTATTCATGAGAGACAGAGAGAGAGAGAGAGAGAGAGAGAGAGGCAGAGACATAGGCAGAGGGAGGAGCAGGCTCCATGCAGGGAGCCCAATGTGGGACTTGATCCCAGGACCCTGGGGTCATGCCCTGAGCCAAAGGCAAATGCTCAACCGCTGAGCCACCGAGGCATCCCTTTAGATCTTTTTTCATAGGCAAATTGTTCATGTTTTTGTGAGTTAGATGTTGTCATTGGTTCCTGGCTTTGGGAACTACCCTCCCTGGCCTTTGGCTTTCTCTTTCAGTATCATCTTCATCCTTTAGTCCAAGTAGTTCTGCTGATGAGGATCTCCATATGTCTAGACTCTCCTAGACTCAAGGCAGGGGCCCCATGGCCGCCCAGGAGATCAGCCTCCACTTCTAACGTAAAGCCCATCCTATTCTAGTATCAAGTAATTATAGCTCGTTATCCTTTCTAACTATGCCTGCTCTGCACCAAAGGTACTAAATAGAAAACAAGGCTGTTAAAAGATTGAGAGATGGGACTTAAGAGGCACCTCGGTGGCTCAGCCAGTTAAGCGTCCAACTCTTGATTTCAGCCCCGGTCACAATCTCAGTGTCGTGCTCCAGCTCCACGTTGGGTGTGGAGCCTGCTTAAGATTCTTTCTCTCTCCCTCTCCATCCCCTAAAAAAAGAGATGGGACTTAAACCTCTGGACCTCATAATATACATGATTTTTTGGCCTGCAGAAACCACGTTTCTGACCTAGTGCTTGCTCTCGAAATAGAATCTGCGCTTTATGGTTTATTGAATATTATTATCTTGTCAGAAATTGCCACTGTTTATTAAATATGCAGTTTATTGCAGATTGTTTCTAATCTTTAATTGCAACTTTGATTGTATCTTGGGGGCAAATTAATTCTTTCTTATGACACTGCCTTTCCACCTACAGAATGCAAGTCAATTGGGAAATGAAATCTAATAGTTTCTGCCTCGATTTCTCCTACATAACATCAATCCAGAAGCCCAAGGCTTTGAAGGCTACTCTGGCAGCAGTGTATTATAGGTATTCTAATTTGCATTTGAGAAGAGAAAGTACTAATCCCTCTAGAATTGCTCACCTGTTCTTGGGAGGGGTCCACAGACCTCTGGTTTATCCAGGTGTCAACTGGCACACAAGTAGTTTTCCAGACACACTAGAGATCCAGGATTCCAAATTGTTGCAAGGTCCCTTTCTCTCTCCACCACTGACCACTTTTGCTCAGAAGTCAGCCCCGATATTCAGACTTGGCCCCGCCTTCTCCCTCCCTTCATGCTCACAGACCACAGCTTCTCCCAAAGTATCCTCTCCAGAGGTTGCCAATATTTATCTCTTCCTAATCCACTGGGTGAAAGAGCAGCAGTGGCATCTTCAGGAAGATTATAGCAAATAATATGGTAAGGAACAGCCATGTCAATAGGATGGCTTTTCTCCTCCCCTGGTTCCTTCTCAGCCCACCTCCATATGTTCTGATCCCCCATCCCAGCCCTCACTCCTACGCCTGCATCTGTGACCTGAGTCCCGCTCTGATGCAACATTCAAGTTCCAGACCCAGAAGGTTCCAATCCTCCCAACTTTCTGCCCTGGGCTGTAAAAGCTTTTGTTCAGAGAATGTTTACTTTTTCCTTGGCTCAGAGTGATTTCCGACGTCATTAAGAATGACAACTTCTGTTTAGAGACCCTTGCCACTCAAAGCGTGGTCCACAGACCAGCAGCCTCCAGCTCCACCTGGAAACATGATGGAAATACAGAATCTCAGGCCTCATCCCAGACCCATCTGCATTTTCACAAGATCCCCAGGGGACTCATCTGCACATTAACATTTGAGAAGCCCTGGTCTAGAAAACAGAAATGTCTATTACAACACAAGTTCAATTTATTCTTTTTTTAAAATCCTTGACTGCAGGACATTTTTACAAAATTAAACAGAACTGTTAAAGAAATATTTTCTTAATTTAAGTTCCATTGAGTTTGGTTCATAAAAAAAATAAAAGCTAACAAGACTTTTCCTGCATTCTCAGGGAAATTTAGTATTTCTACATGGTATAATAAGGCTTAGCCTAGCTATCTCATCCTTGACATCTTTTCCCATATTATAATTTACACACAAAGTCCACTGAGACTCTAATTTATTTTTAACAAAAAATAACCTTTTCCTTTTTTCCATGTTATAAAAGCAGAACATGTTTTAATAGAAAATTTTCAGAAAAAGCGCATAACTGGAATGAAAATAAAACAAATCAATAAAGAAAAAAATAATACTACCTAGAGATGGCTACTGTAAGACATTAGAATACTTACATGTATAAGTAATATTACCATAAATAACAGATAAAATGCAATCACATGGTACATACCCTTTATTTTTCTATTATGAATACATGTCCATTAAATATTAATCTATACTATTTTTAACAGCTGAAAGGTACTGATTTTTTATTTAGGATATTAAACCAACCAACATTCTATCAGAATCCGCTTCCATTTTTTTTCCAATGTCATTTTAAAAATAGGAGCTATACTGTTAATTATGCCCTGGAATTGATGCATTTGATTTTTTAAAAGGCAATATTATTTATTCATTTGATCAATCTCTAGCACCTTTAGTCCTTTGTGTTCACTAATAAAATTAAGAAATTCATTTGCGAGAAAAGTATGTGAATTTTTACACAGTCTCTGAAAGCTGCCAACTAAGTAATACCTTCTGATGGTCAGTAAGTGGATCGGTCTGTGCTAACACCACTGTTTTCCATATGATAGATGGATAAGCTATACATGTGTTCTTTCTTGTCCTGGAGCTAATTTTTAACTTGCTAAGGATGTACTAAGAGCATCTACAGACCAAAGTCATAAATTCAAAAACTAAAAAACACACCGAGGTTAATGTTGAAGCTGCCACAAAAGTATTAACTACACATAACCTGGTAATTATTGATCAATATTAGCCTTTCCACAGATATACACACATATAATAAGACACAGCAAGGTAAGGAAGAAAAATTCCAAACAGCATTTAAAAACCTTAAAATGTTTTATACTTGGCTATAGACACAATCCAACCAATGAAACAAAGTGGAAGGTTGTGGTGATTCATAAGTGCCGCCTTTGTCATTAAGACCAAAATTGGGTGAGACCTAAGTGGCTCAGTTGGCAAAGCGTCTGCCTCTGGCTCAGGTCATGATCTCAGGGTCCTGGGATCAAGTCCTGCATCGGGCTCCCCACTCAGTGAGGAGTCTCAGCTTCTCCCTCTGCCTCTGCCCCTCCCCCCATTCATGCTCTCTTGCTTTCTCTCTTTCTCAAATAAACAAAGTCTTTTTTAAAAAATAAATTTAAAAAAGAGACCAAAATCGGTTTTCCACAACATGAACCATATTTAGATTCCTTTACTCAGCTGGGGTTCTTTGGTTTGAATCAACAGAAAGGAACTCTCGCCACCTTGGACAAATAAGAACAGACTCTCGGAGGAGAAGGGCTAGGCCGCAGGCAGGACAGCAATCCAGGAGCTCCGGGTCTAGGCAGCCCGGTCCTTGCAGCTGCTATGATGGAGTAAATGAGCTCTGGCCTCACTGTCAGAGAGCATCCACGGGTCCTGCTGCGGTCACATGCCCGCCCCTTGGCCATTAGAGGGGACAGGACCTGGACTGAAGCCTCACCAGCCTGTAAACCCCTGAAGAGAAAGATGCTGCTGCAAAATGAGAAGGGAAGAGGTGGTGGGTCAGGCAAAACCAGCAGCTGTCCACAGCAGCCACTGCCTTCCAGCAGCGTCGTGGCTCCCCACCGGTTATGGGCACAGACAAGGACACTGACATATTCAAATGTCAGGCTGAACAGGTCTAAGAACCAGGGGCCGAAAGAATTGACGCACCTTTAGTTCATTCTGAGAACTATAGTATGTGGGGCGGGGCGGGGGGGGGGGGAGCAGCCTGTGACTTACTGATGCACAATTAACGGATTCAGAGAGAGCAGGCCATTTTAGTTTAAATAAACAAATGATTAACCTTGCTGACAGAAGCTGAAGAACTAGGCTAATGACTTTAGTCATCTTGCCTCCCTGCTAGCAGACAACACTTCCAATGTGTGTGATATTAATGGAAACGTGTTTGGAGTTTGGAGCAGTGCTTATCAGATATTAACGTCCAAATAGGTCACATGGGGACTGTGTTAAGATGCAGATTCCGATTCGGCAAGTCTGGTGCGGGGCCTGAGGTTGGGCATGTCTAACAGGTTCTCGGGCAATTCCCACCCAGTGGATCACCGGGCCCAGGATTCTCCTCTCTGACCACGCGGTCCCTCATTCAGACACCACACCTCCCACCAACCCTTCCAGCAACAAGAGGCGAATCTCTGGGCAGCCTTTAGAAAGATCTGATGAGAAGAAGATTAAAACAGCCCACGGAGACGGGCTCTGTGGATGTCATTGATGTAAGTGCAATGGACTGAATGTTTGCGTCTCCCTAAAATCCCTACGTGGAAATCCTAACCCCAGCCCCCAGCCCAATCATATTAGGAGGTGAGGCCTGTGGGAGGTAGCTAGGGCATGAGGTGGGAGCCTCAGGAATGGGAGGTCCCAGAGAGCTCCCCTGCCCCTCTGCCCCGGGAGGATACAGCAAGAAGACAAGCAGCTACAAATCAGGAAGCAGGCTTTCACCAGACACCTAATCTGCCATCATCTTGATCTTGAACTTCTCAGCCTCCAGAACTACAAAAAAATAAATGCCTGTTGTTTATAAGCTACCAAGTCTATGGTTTTCTGTTACAGGAGCCCAAACAGACTAAGACACCCAGTGACCCCATTTCCCTGAGCGCAGAAACTACACAAACAACGCCTTAGTCCCCTGATCCGAAAGCAGACAAGCGGTCTATGTTGCGTTCTCCAAATCAAACGCTGCTCTACTCAGAAATCTAATATACTGACTTACCCTCAGCCCTTGAATTGGGTCATTGTCTGTCATCAGAGTTGGGGGATTTATTTCCCAATCAAAAGAAAAAAGGAAAACTTTGAAACGAATCTATTGTATGCCTTCTGGACGGAGCCCAGGCCCTGTCCTCACCCCCCAGCAGTGACTGGCCACATCCTGTAAGCAGGGCCAACCCAGAACCTCTGGGTGCTCTGAGGTGCTGTTATCTGCACCTTGTCACAGAAGCACTGAGTGACGGATCATGAAGTGAATGGCCTATTCTCTCTTTAGAGGCACAGAGTCAACGTGTTCTTGGAGTGTACTTGGCCTTATTTGCCTGAAGGCGAGGTGGGGGCCCGGCACACACCCCCCTCTGGCATTTCACTTCCCTTGGTAGACAGCTTGAACTGGAGAACCCATGATAAGATAAAAGTAAAACAGAACCAGCAGACGTCAGGGTCTGAGGCAAAGCATTATTTTTAGAGCCTGTAGGTAATAGGGTAGCTAACCCTTTGGGGCAAACAACTCTTCAATTTTTAAATTTGAGTTATTGATCTGGGAAATATAATCAAAATCCTACAACCAGGTCTAGGTTGGGTCTACACCATTAAGAAAGGAAAAAGAAAACAAAACCTGCTCAGGAAGAGTAAGAGTAACACTGCGTTTCAAATAAATCCATAGGGTTTCCATAATCTTTCTCTGGCTCTTGATGGTCCTTCTACGATAGTTTTCACTAGAATGCTGGTGAGGGGAGGGCTCATGAAAACATTCCTGTCGGCACAAACCACTGCCCTCTACATTTCCATTGACCATCTTTTTTTGCCCCCCTTCCTTTCCTCCCAATAAATTTTCTGGATATTTTGAAGAGCTGTCTTTGGACATGACAATGTGCGGTTCTGTGTCAGAGGAGGCCTTATAGTTTCATGAGAGGAGGATTTCATGCCACACAACAAGACACTCTGATTAGGCACCGAGAATGCCAAGAAGCATGGGCCAGAGGCCTTATCCGGGAGAAACTGAGAAGAAGCCTACAAGGGCTCACGGCCATTGGCAGTAGAGTAACGGTCAGAAATGCGAATCTCGTCAGTCAGATGTAGGCTCAACCGGACCTCCAGCATTACGCACCACGAAACTGCTCCACTTGCACATCTCTGTGAATTTCAGTTTCCTTATCTGTAAAATGGATGTAATTCCTAGGGCACAGAATGGTTATGAGGATTAGGTATTACCTAAAAGCATTTATCACAATGTCAGCCTATGAAATAGTATATGCTCATAATCGTCATCCTTGGTAGCGTAGTTCATTGAGTCCCCTCACTCCCAGCCTCTAACTTCTACTCACTAGCCGCTTTTCCTACCATTTGTAAGAGCTGTCATGGATACCAAGGGTAGCCACATGACGCCTGATCCAAAATATACTGCGAGAATAAGGATGGGCACCCTAAACAGGGTGATATACTCTAGACTTACCCCCACCTCTGGGATCTTTCTGGGTCCAGAGTCTTAGAAGTGAACAGAAACTTAGAAATCCAGTAACGGGCCCAATTTGGAGGGGAGCTGTTACCTGCCCCCTCTTTGGCCATTGGGGGGAGGCAAGAATGGTACCAACACAGAGCAGAGGTGGAGGTGCAGGTGCTGACACATCCAGGAAAGGATAAGGGGATAATAAACCCGAGACCCCACCCAGGCTCCTCGAGTCCCCAGACCCAGTCAGCTCAGCCCGGGAGCTGGGGAGATGGAGCTGCCCAGCTAAGCCTCTCAATCCTCACCTGCCCTGTAGCAAAGATGCTCTTGTAGAAAGACTTTGAAGACAACCAAGGCAATAAGGAGGTAATCTCTTAGACTGCCAGGTCTTGACCTAGGTTCCTGGAGTTCCACTGCTGTCAAAAAGCTAAAACCATCTCCTACAGATGGTGGGTTTGACTGATTGAAGGCAATGGTGTATGTGACACATTTTCTGTGTTTTTCCTGAAAACTAATTGCTGCCTAGACAGAAGCATTTTAACTATTTTCATTATCACCAAGCTCCTGGTGGCTGTACACTTCAAGCAACTAGTTTAACCAAGCCCATTTGGTTCATCAGTCACTGTAATTCCTTTTAGAAACACTGCTCAGAGCTCTGATTTGTATTCAACACTGACCAAAAAGCCACCAAGCCCTTCCAGTCAGCGGAGGACTACAAACTTTCTCCAAAGATCCCCTGATAGAGCCACAAATAGAATTAGTGTCTCTGCCCAGATGTCCCATTGTAATTCACTAAAACACACTCTTTGAAAAGTACCTCTTTCCCCACCCTCACCCCTACCGCCCCCCATACATGGAAGATAAGTAACTCCAAAGATAACCTAAGACAGAAGAAAAGACTTCATCTCCGGCATCCAAAGGTCAAGATGACCATAGATGCCATCCCATCTGACCGTACCTGTGGAGTAACCTTTACTTCTTGGCCCAGAGGAATGAAGAAGAGGAAAAAGGAAGAGAGGGGACACCACGGGCTTGCCAATTTGGCTTCGCTCCCAGGCATCCTGGGGCTTTGCTTAAGCTGCTCTCTAAGGGAGAACAGTGCTCATAAGTGTATCATTTATTGAGTCTCTGCAGATTAACCATTAAAAAAAAAACGGAAGGGCCTACGAGGAGAGGCATAGGCGAGGATTCCTCTGATACACTGCCCCAGGGCTCACCGGCCGGAGGACACGGGGGCTGCCCCAGCTCCTATCTGCTCTAGACACAGCCCCCCGGGGGCCAGGTGCAGGCACCCGAGGAAAGGCCGCCCTCTCTCTCCTCCTCGCTGCCTATCTTCTGTGGATGAACGAGGGCTCCGGCCCCAGGCTATCAGGCCAGGTCCCCTTCACACGCGGGGGACCCAAGTGAGTCCGCGTTCCTTCCCCAAAGTACGACTCCCTCTGAGGTAAACGCAGACTTCGCCTCAGGGAAGAAAGACGGCCCCATCACTCCTGAGGTAACAGGCCCCCCCAGTCTGTGTTTGCTCCCAACTCCCCCATTTTTCAAAGCGGCCTAGACCGTATCTTTCCTTGATTGGAAACCACTCGAAGCACCAGGAAGGAATCAAGCAGCCCGGGAAATGAGCCTCCCCTGACCCCAAAGGTGGCAGATCAGCAGCTCCAAAAGGAGTCACATTCTTTGCTCAGCTCCGCGTCTCAGAGGGGCCACCCCTCCCTTCCGCTAGGGGATGGGACTCCTGAGAGGACGAGGACGTGAAGCCTGACAGGCAGCAAATCCACCTTTCATCCTCCCGACGGGACCAGGAGACTGCCCACCGACATGGCTCTCCGTTGGAAGCTTTGAAACCAAACGAAAGACTTTCCCGGGCAATAGCCTGAACGATTCAAGTCCTTCCGTGACAAGCTCGCCTGCCTGATGGGTTTAGCTTTAGGTTCTGGGCTTTTCTCTCCCCATAGGGAACGGTTTTTCTAAACGCGTTCACACGCACCATCTCAAGGGACTCTCACTCTAAGGGAGCTTGCTAAGGAAATGTTTGCTGTTATTTTTACGTCAACAGTGAGAAACAGACACGAATGAATTAAGAGCTGCCTGATAGGACTGGGAAGCGCCCTCTGACTCCTGGTCCTTTGTTCTTGCCATTGCTCCACATGGGTGTTGCAATTACGGCTTCACATTTGGACCATCCTATGTCGTTTGACATTGAGCGAAGCCATCTGTGACCGTGGTTGTCTCCAGGGCAGGGAACTGGGCAGCTGAGGGACCCACTGGGATAGAAGGGCGGGGGAAGAAGGAAACTTTTCACTGGGTATACCCTTTTGAACTGCTTTGAATTTTCAACCATGTAAATTTATTGCCTATTCACAAAATTTAAATTAAAAATTTTTAAAAAGGACTGTAGAACTTTATAGAGGAAGCATGAAAAAGATGGCTGTAGAACTTTATGGGCAGAAACATGAACATTTAAAGAAAAGGCTTAAGACATGAAAAGGAATAACACTGAATAGCACTAAAGGAGAAAATCTTTCAATTCCTTTAAGATTGGTTAAATCTTAAAGTCACTGTAATTCCTCCGTCACCACCTGCCATCATCATCTCACCCTAACTCCCCACCACTTCCCGCGTCACTAGTATGTCACTCAGAGAACAGTACTTTGAAAGTGGTACAGTCTTGTTTCTGTTTGACATTTTGACTGGTTTTTTTGTTGTTGTTGTTTGTTTGTTTGTTTTTAAGCATCAGAGATGGGGACTCAGAATAAGGATTTTTTTTTCATAATTTAACAAAAATTAGCTCAACCAAAGACTGGGTATAGCTTTTCAGCCCAGGATACATACCGTGTGCTGTTTTTTGGTTTGTTTGTTTGTTTGTTTGTTTTTAAGCATCAGAGATGGGGACTCAGAGTAAATATGATTTTTTTCATAATGTAACAAAAATTAGCTCAACCAAAGACTGGGTATAGCTTTTCAGCCCAGGATACACACAGTGTATCATCTTTGTGTCCACAGCAATTGGTGTATCTCAGGTATGCAGGAAATGTTGAAGGAGAGACAAGCAGGTAGTGACAGAGGCAGAGGGTCAAAGAGGAAAAAAGACAAATAAGGGCTACAGGCATTCCATCCTTCCCTCCGTCTCATCCCCATTACTGATGGGTTGTTTCAAGGTCATCAGAATATGGTGAATTGGGGGTGCCAGGGTGGCTCAACTGGTGAAGCCTCCAACTCTTGGTTTCAGCTCAGGTCATGATCTCAGGACCATGGGATCAAGCCCTGCGTTGGGAACCAAGCTCCACAGGGAGTCTGCTTGGGGCTCTCTCTCTCTCCCTGCTGTTTTCTTTCTCTCTCAAATTAATAAACAAGTAAAATCTTAAAAAAAAAAAAAAAAAAGGTGATGCTCTTGGTTCAAGGACAGGTGAAAAGGAAGTGAAGGGGGTCCGAGCAACTTTCCTTCAGGGAACACTCTGTGTCTCAGAAGAACAATGGACACCAATGCAAAATTCTGAAATAAGCAACAGTGTTTGAATCTTTTTTTTTTTTTTTTAATTTATGACAGATTCCTTGAGGTTGATCAGTAAAATATCCTGTATGCAGATTGCTGGGATTTCAAAACCATGATGCATCAACAGCTCATTCGTCTTGTAGTAGAGAAGCAGCTCCTGGAGACAGGGTCTGTGTTTATCCTTGCAAATAAGGAACACATGACCCGGCAACCCACAATCTTTATTTTCGTCAGCTTGCTCTTCTGCAGGCCTGTACCCCGTCAGCACTGTGTGAGGAGTGAAGTCAATAAACATCATCTCTCTCATCGCCCGAGGTGGACCGGAGGCGGTTTCCTGGCTCTGTAGCAAGTGTCTCAGTCAGGGTAATGGAGGTTTCTGTTGCATCTAACCAGGGACTCGTGAAGGTTTAGAGGGGAGACAACGAAGGCTCCAGGGTCGTGATGCTTAGGCAGCACTAAGTATGTGGCTCACCCAACTCGGTCACTAACTGAGACGCAGAACCAAGAGAAAAAACAGACCCTATAACAGCGGCCAAGCTACAGACCTCATCACAAGAGCCCTTTCTCAAGCAAGTCAAGCACTTTAGACACACGGTACCATTTTGTAAGAAGCTAAAACTTCCAGAAACTTCCAGAAAACTTCCTTGATGTCATCATAAGGGATCAACATCAGGGGGAGGGAGATTCTCCTCTGATCATCTTCAGACAGTAGCTAGACACAGAAGTCCGTCACGATCTGGCCCTCATTTCTTCTCCTCATCCAACACACTTGGCTACAGGCATGTGAACTACCTGAACTGAATCTAAATGTGCTTTTCCAGATGCTTATCCCTCTGCCTGGAACCACCCCCTCACCACCTGCCATCACCTGGCAACTTCTACTCCTTCCTCAGGAGTCTGCTTACATGTCAGTCTCTCCCAGAAGTCTTCCTTCACCCAGTCCTCTCCCACCCCTCAGTTTTAAGTGTAGATTTTATGATTATTCAGGTATGGTAAGACCAACAGATCAGAAGACAGTTGCCACCAGAGAGATCGTTTGGTCCTTGAAGTTCACAAAAGTAGAGGGCATGACTTGCCGTGCAGGGCCACACAGGGTTAGTCGGGAGACAGAGGGGAGTGAAGAGAAAATGTGGACAAGGGCCTTTACTGGAGTTCCTACAGGAAAGGATGGGTAAGGCTGGGTAAGCAGGCTTGGGATTGGCTAGTTTGAATAGTTTCAATGGGCTCTGAGAAGTAGGGCCTCTCCCTAGGTGCCTGGTACCTGTCCCTGGAGTGATTATGATTAGGACAGGGGAACTGTGGCCCAAAGTAGAAAAGCAGAGAGGAGGTCTCTGGACTGCTTAATTTGCATCTGAAAGGTACACATGCTGGGAGTCTCTCAACACCTCTAAGAATCCGCCACCAGAGGAAGAGCCACCTCTCCAGGGCCCGCAAGGCTCCAAAATTCAAAATATCAGAAACACATGGTCCATAATGGTTAGAAGTGGTTAAATTCCTCTTATATTCACCCTGGGCTTAACCCTCTGAAAACACTGACCACTGTTTTAATGAACTACTTACCGCTTTGCTTACCACCACCCCTAGGCGCTGGACTATACGCTGAGGGCAGGGGCGGAGTCTCTTCCATTGAGGATGGCAATGAAACATACAGACATCCGGGTGCCGAGGGGGGGGGGGTGCCCAGCGGTGGAGCATCTGCCTTCGGCTCAGGTCAGATGCCGGGGTCCTGGGGTCAAGTCCCGTGTCAGGCTCCCTGCATGGAGCCTGCTTCTCCCTCTGCCTGTGTCTCTGCCTCTCTCTCTGGGTCTCTCATGAATAAATAAATACAGTCTTTAAAATATACATATATACAGAGATCAATTCAAGAGGCTTCAAAGTCTAGCCCTTCGCTCAGACACACCAGGTGAGGTCACCTGCTGCAGAAGTCTCCTGGGCCACTTAGTGGAAAGATGTCACGTCGTCCCCCAGAAGCCTTATTCATTACATAGAACTTGCCCTTGTCCTTAGGAATCCACTTAGCATAATGAAAGATCATCTTTTTGGGTTCAAAAAAGCCAGACCGAAGGCGAAATGAAGTTCTGTTGTTTTCAGGATCTTGAACTTTTTCCCCAAAATTTAGTGAAAACGAGCTAACGAAGGCAAAAAAAAATTTTTTTAAATACATTTTTATTTATTTGGTTCCAAAAGATAAGGGTGTTTGTAGAATTAAATGTCAAGGGACCTTATGACATTTCCTGGCAGGATTTCTGTGTGAAGCTTTCAACCACTCAGTTTATTCCAAATTAGTAGGAGCTTCAGCAAAGGCTTTTTGGTGGGTCCACAGCTGGAAAGAGGTTTTGTCATGAACTCTGCCAAATGCATAAGGACATATAAAAAGAGGCAGGGGGAAATTGGGATTTTTGGCTCGACATTTTTTAATAAATGAAAAAACAAACAAGACTCCCAATTTAATTAAAATTTTCCCTATATTCTGGCCTACCCTGTGATTTTTATGTCGCTGCCCAAAAGCTATTATGGAGTCACTTAAATAAGAGAAAGGAAGGGGAAGTATTTTTAATTTTAAAGGATAAGGAGAAGAGAGGGGGGGAAATACAAAAACCTCTGAGTTTTTCTTTTTCCACATCCTGAGTGCAACCCGAGGTAGCCTGGGTATCTCTCAGGCAGGTGTCTCTTAGGGGCAACCAATGACGACTTGTCAGCTTCTTTTGGGTCCTGGCTGTACGACGTTAAGATGAGAACCTCCCTGGGCACACGGCGCATCCGCCAACCCAGGTGGGCAGAGGGACACCTGCCCACGGCCAGTGGCGTTCCAGAGCTTCGAGCCGCGCCACGGGGTAGCTCAGCTCCTGAGTAATCTGAGTAGAGATTTCTTGGAATCAGCTGGGCATTGCCTGGTCCAGTTTCCAGAGCAGCGGTCGCGCCAATTCTCGCTGCTGAACACACACCTCACGTAGGCGGAGAAGCTCCACCGGACAAGTTAGAGCCCTGAGTTAGAGCCCCGAGTCAGAGCCGTGAGTTAGAGCCCCACGTTAGAGCCCTGAGCTAGAGCCATGCTCTAGAGCCCTAAGTTAGAGTCCCACGTTAGAGCCCCTGTTAGAGCCGTGTGGGGCGGGACTTGGTCTCCAGCACTTTCCTGGGCCCGAGCCTGGGCTCCCTGCTGCCCAGCCAGGCCCTTGGTTCTCAGCGGCCCATGGGGCGGCTTGCCAGCCCGGAGGCTCCGTGCTCCGAATCTCCACCCCCCCACCCCGAGTCCCCTGTGGAGCTCAGATCTCACCCCACCCACCCACCCTCTCCCCGACCCATTACCAGCACCTGCTCATGCCCCTCCTAAATCCTTCCTGAGCCTTCCATCCCTAACCTGGATGACCTCATGGCCACCCCTCACCCCGACTAGCATTCCGACTCCTAAGTCCACCCCCCCAACACACACACACACATTCCAACCCACTACCACCGGCATGAGAGGCCAAACCTGGTAACACCACCTGCTCACAGCAAAGCTGGACGTGTGTCACGGAGGCAGGAGGGCGGAGGCGTGAGGGAGAAACAGAAGGCCCCTGCCACACTGTCGGGCCTCACTTGCTTGGTCCCCAGGTCCCACTTCACACTCCAGTGACTCAACTGCCCCCCCCGACGCCCCCGCGCACCCCCCCGCCCCCGCGACAGGTCGACTGGTGCATTCCCTGCCTGAGCATCGGCAGGCAGGCCTGTGACACCTGTAACAGGAAAAGGACAGCGACACATACGGTCACTCGGGGACCAGCGGTTACCACTAAAATAAAATTGAAAATCTGGAATATTCAGAAAGCATTTTCTGGCATCTAGAGGAAAATGTAGGGCAATACATCAGCTGGAATTTCTATTTTCTTGCTTTAACCAGGAAGAGGAGACTGCCTGAGACAGGTGCATTCCCTGCCTGAGACTCGAGCTAGCGATCACCAGGTGAGCTCTTGGAGTTTGAAACATACCGGCTGGGATTCTGGTGTCTGACAAAGGACAGAACACCGCACCATTCAGAGCTCTGTGGAGCAGTGTACTGAGCCTTCCTGGGAAGGCTTGGTAAAGGACCGCCAGCGAAAACAGCAAATGTAGAGAAAACGTCCCGAGCTCAGAAGTTCCAGATGCCTGTGGATGGTAGGGAGCATGGCAAGTCTACCAAACACCTTGACTATCAGCCCACTGTCGAGTGGCTTTTGCAAGAAGGGGTCTAATACCCTTGTCACACCGAATGGTCCCAAACGCCCAACACCTGACACAGATTACTTCCGAGGGCTAGAGCAGTGCGGCTGGAGTCAACCGATCGGACTGGAACAGCAACACCGTAACCTGAGAAAGTGTCAGCAGCAGTGACACAGGACCAGGGCTTTCTCGGAGGGGGGCAGGGATCCGAAGTAAGCCATCGCCAGGAGCGTGCTGGCCACCACTCCATGCACGTGGTCTCCTAAACCACAAGGCAACCAGGTCAGCCTCTGGCAGGAGTCGCAAGTCTGGCACCGAGGGGCAGCTCTGCCCCGGAAATACAGTCCTTCGGTTCGTGTCCTGCCTATCGCGGTGGACGTGCTGCTGTTTGAGACGATGACGGAGCCAGGCGACAGCAATGGCCAACTGGCAGGTGCCAGCCCAACCAGCAATGTGACTCTGGTAGGTCTCAGCAGAGAATGACCCAGACCGTCGGGGCAGCAGCCACAGCTTGTGTCCACTACGGTAGCCTCGGAGGAAGGTATCCTCAACCTGCTGATCCCTCTAGTTTCCCGGGTGACAGACCAACCACGGGTCATCAGTGGCGGCCCACGAGCCAGGGGAAGCGTGGCACGGCTCGGCACCGGGGTGTTGGCGGGGGCCCGGGCACAGCCTCGCGCCCCTGGCCCAGGCCAACCTCCGCATCGCCACCTCCGGGATCTGGCACTGGGGTCACTCGCCCAAGCAGCTCCCCGAAGACCCCGGGGCTACAGTCTGGCCAATCCAGTAGCGACCGAGGCCGATCTAAAGGAATCTCCTAAACGCAACAACCTAAATGTCTTTTTAAACCCCCGAAATGTAGCCTTTATGAATCAAGGATGCCATTGAGCTGGAGTCTCAGGCAATGGTATGACCCCGAGCATTTTCCCCAAAGAGCTGCCCCTTTTCCACGTTGACCCCAGCTGCCACCCAGGCTAAGCGGCACTTCTGAATATGCCAGTTCCGCCAGACGATGAGGCTTAGTGGCCCCTCCGGGAACCCTGAGGGTGAGGAGTTCGCTTCATCTCCTCCACCACGGAAACGGGAGGGAGGTCGGATGGCTCCAATGGCTCAGGTGCTCAATTTGGCAAAAGCACAGTGGTTTGCTAATCGTTTTTTACAGAAGGGGGAGGGAGCAGAGGAAGTGGAGACGCTGTACCTTTCAATGATGCTCCCACATCCCCGAAAAGAGAGTCTCGGGTGCAGGGGGTCAGTACCTCCTTAGATACACAGAAATGCAAGGTGTCTATGGAGAACTGTTTCCTCAGAGGCTTACGTTGTAGGAAAATAATGCAAAAAAAAAAGTTTTGATGTTTGTGCTGGCTGCACTCAGACTCGTGTGAGGTATTGCAGTCTGTGATTCATAAACAAATGCATATTTAAAGAGCTTTCACAGATTTCTAAAGCTTTACCAATACTGGTTTTGACCATCTTGATCTACTTCACAAACTTACATTAGATAAAATATTTGTACAGTCCATCAAAACCCAATTCAAGTACCATTTACAGTTTTCAATTCTAATTTTCTCCACAGCTTTTTTTTTTTTTTAATTTGACTAATTTCAGGCATAAGCCCGGCTAATCTTCATTGCTGGATGTTAGACAAAACAGAGTTCTTCCAATAAGCCCTCAGGAGAGAGTCAGGAAGGCTTGATTAAAGGAGAGATTTTTAAAGGCGTAGAGGTCAAAGCAGATTCCTTTTTAGGCAATTCAGTTTGGCATCACTGCAGTATTATCTCTGCAAGAACGTTCAAAATTCTAGGACAAAGATATACTGAGTCCATCCTAAAATCCCGGGAAACAAGGCTAGCAGTTACAGACAGTGAGGCTGGCTTATCTTAACATTCATCTATTAAGCTCCATTTTGTTCCATGACCCAGACTTCTTAAGAAACTGCCATGATAATTCAGCCTCCATTCCCCTAAGAGCCTGTCTTCAATGGCTTATGAAGGAAGGGATAAGAGCCAAATTCCAGGTTGGTCTCAGTTATGTCTAAACGTCAATTTGCTTATCCCACACAGTGAAACATATGAACATCCTGAGGCAGACCTCTGTTAAGGGAATAGGGTCAGGTTCCCTAGTAAGCTTTTTCACCCCAAAGGATAGACAGGAATGTGCTGTCTCTATGATTCTACGGCTAGATAGAATCGCAGATATGTTTATCATTCCATTACAATTCTTTACACTCTAGACCTTATGTTCTCAAACCACTGTTTTAGAGAAGATCTCAATGTTTTAGTAAAGTACAAACATCATCAGCCTAGTGTTATTGTGTCCATGTGTATGTTCTGGATTAAGGCACTTTTTTTTTGTTTGGATTGCAAACCACATTACTTGATAAATATCTGAGAAAAATGGGAGTGGGTGAGTTGGAAATGAAAGTAGACTTCACTTATTCTATGATACAATCCTTCTAAGAAAAAAAAAAAAGATTCTTACAAGTGTTTAGTTTTCTAAATAACTTTATAATGAAGCAAAACCATGCTCTTGTAAAAAGAGCCAAGGTCCTTAATTCTGGTATAATTTATTCCCTTTTGGTCAAACAGGAAAATCAACAATGAAGTCATCAATTTTCTCAGCAACACCCACCTCCATTTCCACCCCTCTTCTCCATTAATGAATTTATTTATTTATGCCCTGCTTTATCTACAAAGATTTTTTTTTTCTAGTACAACCATTAACAGCAGCTTACTTCCATTGTGCTTTTCTAGGGAGACTAAAATGGTGTAGAAATATCATTTCCAAAAAAAAAAGTCACATTCAATTTCCACCACATAAACATTATATTTAATTCCATATTTTTTTGGATTAGCAATACCTGATAATACTTCCAGCATAGGATGTCAGCAGTTCTTCTAACTCAAAACAACTGAGGCCTTTGATTCAAGACCCAGATTTGCTTATATTGGCATCTAGATAATACAACCTTAATATCTAATTTCCTGATGTTAAAAAAAGTCAAACCCCTGCTTCTTTAATTTAATTATAATAAGAGTATAAAACATATTACCTCAAAAGCTGTTTCTAAGTCTCAAACTTTTAAAGCATATTTTTCATCCAATAATATAAACACATTCACTACAATGCATCTGGTATGTTAACTCATACTCGACTTCTCCTACCAAACTTGAAATAAGGTTTAGTTGTAATTGTTTTTCTTAAATATGAAGGGAATCTCCAATTTTTGAGTTTTCTTCATAAGGAAATAGTGGTAACACCAACTTACCTCCCAGAATTTAAAGAGTCTGAAATGTTTTATTGCTTAATCTTTGTATTTAAAGAATTAGTCATAAGGAAGTTAGTGGCAAACTGGCCAAAACCTAGGTCACCATGGGCAGGAAGTGGCTGAGAAACTTGTAGCAGATTTTAATTTTTTTTTTTTTTTTGGTTTTAATCTGCTTGCTGGCCACTCTGGCTAAACACACCAAAGACCATCTACTCCACTATTTCCTCCCAGATATTACAGCAAAAACAAATCCCCACCAGAACGGGTAGGAAAGAGGTTACTTCTGATGAAATACCACCAAGGTACCCATCTGGATTATATGGATATTTAATATATGCCAAAAACAAAATGATAGATTTTGTCATATTATAAACATGAAATAGGCCAGCTAACGGACCACCTAGGGTTCACACACAGATAATACTATAAATTCATACTACGGGACTATCCAAAATGCAGGCAGTTTGCTAGGTGATATTCCTGCTGAAAGGTGCATGAGAAACACACACACGACCACAACACTCCTGGAAATGATCTGCTCTAACTTCTGCTGAAAGTAATAAGATCCTGATGCCAGAAAATAAAGCCTCTTTTTACAGAATAAGAGTTGAGACCTCTGCTCTAAAATCAAAACTGAAAAAAATAAAATAAAATAAAGTCAAAACTGGTTGAAAGTGATCAGGTTTCTTTTTCACTTCTGCGTACCAACTTTAAAATAACTGCACACATTTATACTTTGAGCCTACCTAGTGACATTTAAAGAACAGGAGACTGAACTTGATGATAAAGAGGATGAAGAATCAAAGATCAGAAGACCTCAGTTGGTAGTAGTAAGAAATAATTTGAAAATTAAAAAATTTTTTTTAAATGTTGGATGATTTTTAAGGACAAAGTGACTCAAATTAACGTTGCAACTTTTCCAGAACTATTTGGACTAATTTTTTGTGATAAGTAAAAAAAAACCCAAAACAAAAACAGAGCAAGGCTGAAAATCTCATATTCCAAATTTAGTCAGCTACAAAGTTGCAAACTCACCCTCCATATAACCTCAAAAAAATTTTAAATAAGATGGTTTATAACAGAAATACTGAAAATAAATTATCCTTGAATACTTTTAGATTTTCCCCAGTGTACCACAAATCACATCCAGAAACCCAAACAAAACAATCATTGAAATGTCTGAGATCTGCTGCTGAAATCCAGGCTTGCAGGATCAGAAAAGGAGAGAGAACTACACAGACGGCTCTCTCTCTCCTTGCTTGGGCAGCACTGGTCTTTTGGAGGTCCTAAGCCATGCAGACTCAAACTGGGAGTGCATAAAAGCCAGCAGTAACACTAAAACAATAATAAGAGCATAAATAAAAATAGGCTATGGTTAGAGGGAGAGGATCCATTTACGGCCGCCCTGCTGAGGTACATTTGACCACCAAGAGCAGGAAAGCTATTAGCATCCTGAATTAATGGGTAGAGTGGTTTTCAAACAAGATATTTTCATGATGGACACAGTGTAGACTCAGCAAAGTTTCTCCTTCAAGAAAAATACAGCTTCTATTTCAAAGAGCTCTGATTAGGCTTAATACCATTAGGGAACCATCAAGGACTTGTGTTGTTGTTATTGCTTTTAATATCAGTTACTTTCTAAACCAAAACTTGTGGGTAGTTAACTGAACCAACAGTCAAGGTCTAGGAATGAAGGAGCAAGTCCAAGGTACAGACAGGCTTCAGATGTGGACAGGCCTTAAGGAGTTGGGTTGCTTTTCAGGTTGCCAGGTCCTAGCCTTTCTCCTCCTCACAATTATCACCGTTATTACATACTAGTCTGGAACTTAAAAATGAAAATTCATTTCCTTCATCACCTCCCCCTGAAAAGCACTGAATACAACACAGTTTTAGGAAATCTTCAGTAAGCTTTATTAGTGGTACTGTACATCAGTTACAATCAGAAACCAAATTAAACGAACCTACCGAATGAGTAAATTCTTAACCAAGGTTAGTTAGTTGCTTAAAACATATTCGGCAGGTTATCTGTTTTAAAAAGTCAACAATATCAGTTCCCCTTGCAAATTAATTACAAAAAATATAACTGTTTTCAATTTCCATAATACTTGGAAGTACAAATATAAATTAAATAAGGTCTCAAAGACCACATACAACAAAATCATCTATAAACAAAGCTAAATGTAAAAGAATTATTCAATTTACTTTGTAGCTTTTATTTCACTATATAAAGTTATTTAAAACTATGTTTTCTGTATCATACATGGAAGTTCACATCCAGATGTCTTTTCCATTAAATCCTTACTTTTTCCACTGTCAAAATCTTAATTTTCACTCTTGGCTAGATTTCTCTTCCTTGGCAATTCTTTTAGTAACGCCACTGAAATACTTCTCACGGAAGGAATTATGACCTTGGTATGGGAGAAAGTGATCACTTAATAGATGTGAATACTGGTCCCGGTCCTGGTTGGTTGGGAAACACAGAAAAGAAAGATGTTTGAGTTATTTCTTTAGTTAGCTAGAAACCAAGGCAGTCGTTCTATTGAAGCAAAATCCCGCCCTCTGGTGCACGTTTGTTTTTCTTTCTTATCTGAATTAGAACTACCCCATCACTCTATATCTGTATCATGCTTCATGCTTGAGTATCCAAAAGTGTTTTCATCTGCTTCACCTCATGTGATTCACACAAAAATCTTCTGCACAGAGAGAACAAACATTTCTGTTGGAAAAAAGAGATCAGAGAGGGCAAAGAGAATCACCCCGGGCAACCCAAGTTGAGACAATCACATGCATCTTCAGATTCACAGTTCAGCACAAACTGAAATCACCTGCAACAAGAATCATCACACAAGGGAGCTTCTACTCCAAAATATGTAACGACAAGTGATTGCACTTGTATGAGGTCATACAGAGAAATAAAACTGTGGAGGTATATCCGCATTCAATTCATGAAATAAACTATTCTTGGCAACTTGCAGTAACCACAGCAGACGAAGATAAAAGCTAAACAAGTGATTTCCACAATTTTAGGCTTCAGAGACAGGGAAGGCCTAGGGCTCAAACTGATGTTTGGACACTGGAAATGTAAGTCTGGGGGAGAATGTTCTATTTCAGCTAAGAAAATTGAGGGCTAACGAGCTTCTCATTCTCAATTTCACCAGCGGTCTCAAACTGTGATAAGAATCTAATCAGAAATAAAATCTCCCTTCCTATGTACTTCTGTGAATTCAGACTTCATTGCATGTAAATTGATGTGGTTTTGAGAAGAGAGGTGAAGACACAATTAGAAAATACAAAGCCTAATTTTTTATCCCGGTTTCAGTATCAGAGTACACATATATCTGGAATGCAGTATCTTTAAAATATTTTTACATTTTTCCTTACTCCTGTATGAGATGAATATTTTGTCCTTTTCTTCATATCTGATAAAAGCACAGGTGTAGCCAAAATAAGATTATGCCGGCTGACTTATTTATTATTCAGAAACAATTATGCCACAGAATTATTTTTTTAAAAAATCATGCAAAATCCAAATGATTAAACATGCCCAGATTTCCTGATTTGCTACAAGAAAAGAAAAAAATGTCTTCCCTGTGGCCCCTGCCTGCCATTCCATCCATGCAAGAGCCCGTGTTCCACTTCATTTATCCACACGATTCTACTTCCCACCCTTAGGGGTTTTGTTGGTGCATCGCTCTTGCTCTCTTTGCTGTGAAGGCTTCATTATCTTGTGAGTTTCTCTATTATCCTTGTCATGGTCTCGGGAAGAGGCAAGACAGCCACGTTGTCAGCCCACCACGTGGACTGGAACCCCTTCCCATGCTCCTGCTGCCCGTGCTAGCTCTCCATGTGATGAGTACTTCAGCCAGCTCTGAAGGGAATTACTGAAAAGAAAAATACGACCCTAGAAGATTCTAAGGAGTAACAACATCCATTCCTCAGCACAAGCAGAAAAAACTTACACGCCGAGGCAACTTAACTGCATGACCCAATAGCAGGTATAGGGCCACTGGTGCCAGCCAGTGTTCCAAGTACTTTACATACACTGACTCAATTGATCCTGACAATGACAGTGTAAGAACAGTACAGTAATTGTCTCCATTTTACATATAAGGAAACTGAGGCACAGAAAGGTTAGCCAACTTGCCCGTAGCACAACTCTTGAGCAAAGAAGCCAAGATACAAATATATCTCCAGAGACCGAGATCTTGACCTTTATGCTGTACTGCTTCTTACCATCGTGCCATTAAAAAAAATAAGCCAAAAATAAATTTAAAAAAATAAACCATGAGAATAAAGGTAGAGCATCAGATTTAAAAAAATATCACTTAAACTTTATGACACTTAAGCATATCATACACTCCCACAGACGCGTGAAAACATGCGAACGATTATTATATAATTTCCAAAAGGTAAAAGATACATCTTATCTGGTCAATCCTTAAAGAACACCAAATGAAAGGTGGCACTTACTAGGTATTTATTATGGGCCCCAGACTATACGGATGTTTTATATAAACTCATCAGCTCTAAGCCATTGGCGCACTACTGGCACCCCCTACTGATGAGGCCCCGGAGAACTAGCTGGTGAGTGGCAGAGCTAGGATTCAAACACAAACACAGGTCTACTCTCAACTGCAACGTACCGAGGTTTTCTCCCAAAAGAGCTAACTTCTCCCTCAACTCTGGGAGGAGTATCTCTGGGGATCCAGGTGGTTAGCGAGGCTTTGACAGCTGAGCTGCCTCCCCACAAAGCGACACAACTAGATGAGAAGTACTACTAACTTAGTTCCGGCAACTACGAGGATTGATTTCAGTGACACAGAGTTTTTATACCAGGAGGACATGCAGGGAGCCACAAGGATGCCTGAGGGATACCACAGTCCTGGAGTAGGGTCGACTTCAGGAGGGTACTGTTCCCGGGACAGCATTCCAACTTCCATCAAAGTCTGAGGGGGCCTCTGAAAGGAAGGGGTACGCCCTCCTCTATTCCCTGAGGTATCCTAACTGCTTCGAACCACGTGAGGTCTCCAGAAACCGTGTCCACTTCCTGAGCTACCTGAGCTTCACCCTGGCAGACGTCACTACTCGGGGGTATGGGAAAGCTCAGTCCAGATGCCCACCTCTCTCCTCACAGTCCTGCGCGTCACTCTCCGCCTACTCGTGGAAATCAGAAGCCCGGGGCCAATACCCGGCGGTCACACCGAGTCAGACCTCGAAGCTTCCACTCTGCACCCCCAGTGTCTCAAGGCCACTTCTCTTGGCCCACCACGCAGTACTGCAGTGTTAGCTCCCCGGCTCTCCTTGCCCTTTTCCCCCCTGAAAGGTCAGTGGCCCTGCCTTCAGCGACTCCCTCTCCAGCCTATTTTCCATATTGAGACCAAACTTAACCTGTTCAAACACGAATCTAATGTGCCGGCTTTCATGTCTGGCTAAAATCCAAATGGCTTCAGACTCTCCCCGACTCTGAGGCTTTCCCCTCCATGTCTGCGAGTCAGATTCACCTACACATCAGTCTCTGAATGTCCTCCCGGGTTCCTCCTCCACACAGGAGGAATCACAACACGGGTGGGCGATGAGGGCCTTCCCAGCTCTGCCTCCTGTCCTCAATTCTCTTCTTCCCGTGACTCCTCCAGGCTGGGCATGATCACCTCCATGTCAAAATGCACTGTGGACTACTTTAGGGAATGTTCTAGAGCTGTGGTGGTGAGGAGGAGAGGATAGAATCCAGCATGCAGGCTTAGGGTAAGACGGCTGAGGATGGGCTGGAGACCGACTCAGGCTCAGCTGCTAGTGGGCCTAGACCACCTATGCTGCCAATTGCACAGCTCACCCGGTGAAGCCCAAGTAGGGAACAAAAGCTGGAGCAAAGTGGGAGATAGGCTTCCTCACAGACCAAAGAGATAGCTGAACAAAATTGCTGGTCTTTGACCTAAAGGACATAAATAGGAAAAACTAGTGATAAAAAGCAGAGAATATGACGATCAGAGTAAGAGACTGAAAATGAACAGTAGGAGCCTGGAAAACCCAAAAGTAATAACTAAAACCTATGCTAATTAATGGTCATCAAGAAAACACGAACTACTGGGGCCCCTGGGTGGCTCAGTCAGTTAAGCATCTGCCTTTGGCTCAGGTCATGATTCTGGGGTCCTGGGATCGAGTCCTGAGTCAGGGTCCCCACTCAGTGGGGAGTGGGCTTCTCCCTCTCCTTCTGCTCCTCCTCCCCACCACCCGCTCATGTTCTCTTCATTGCTCGCTCCAGTAAGTAAAATCTAAAAAAAAAAAAAAAAAAAAAAAAAAAAAGAGGAGACGTAGAAAACATGTACTACCTTGTCATATTTGAGTACTTTAGACCTCAAGACTTCCTCAGAATAGAGGAAAAGCAAAATAAGCCCCTACCAGCCTATGTTCAGTGTGGTACAGGGACCCGGTGGCAGAGAAATATGTGCTACTGGAAAAAGTTAGGAAACGCTATAATCTTAGAGATGCAATCTCTGGGAGGAAAAAAATATCCTATTTTCTTTATCTCTCAGGGAGTACAGAATAATCAGTGTGAGGTGTATGTTTGGGTCCTGTGCTGGAATGCCTTCTTCTACAAGGCTGACTGTGAACTAAGGCAGTCATAACAGAAACTCCTGGAAAACCCAAAAGCTCCAAATCTCTTGTGCAGTCAGAGATCTGGCAAGAGCTACTCCACTACTTTGCAGAAGGTAGAGCGGAAGTCCTGCTCTAGCTCTCGGGTAAGGGAGACACTCTAAGGATGTCAGCTACTATTTTCATCTAAGTGGAAACCTCATGGTTCATATAACATGTTCCACGTGAAACATTCAAGATTATGTACAGTCTACCACATATGATCACACACGTCATACGTGTAAATATCATACACCTATGAATGCACATTTAAAATATATCCCTTCCGTATGAAATCTATTTGCAACTATTCAGAATCTGTAACCTTGATGCTGAAGAAAATTGCAAACTTGATATGCTTTTTTTCTTTTTTTCTCTCTTTCATCCTATCTTTAGTTTATCAGGGCGCACACTTGAGACAGTGATATTCAACTCTACATATTTTTCATCACCTTTTCGTGACTCTTCTCTATTCACATTCCCTGCTCATCTGAACCAAGAATATCTGCAGATATTTTTTCCAACTCCGTATCTCAAAGGCCAAAGTGTTTACTTAAAAGGAGAAGAGTATCCTCAAGCAACACAACCCTTGGCGTCCCTCATACTCAAGTTTGCCCAGTGTTTGCTGGTTTCCCTAATACTTCTAAATCTGCCTATCACTATCAATCATTATATCACCTATGCATCACAAAACCTGCATTCTGCCAATTTTTAGTAAGCAAGAAAATACTTCGTGGAAAATAAAAACACACAAGGAATTAGGAAATGCTTAGAGAAAAAACTATGGTAGTGAATGATTACAGACGATCTTTCCCAGATTTCATGACTACTAGTTAAATTTTGGAGCATGTTAGTAGTTGAGATAGGAATAAAATATTAAGATTATTAATTACACTATTTTTTAGATACTCACCATTTTAAGAATTTTATTACCGAAGTATAGTGGATATACAGTGTTATATTAATTTCAGATGTACAACATAGTGATTCGACAATCTCATACATTACTCAATGCTCCCCACAATAAGGGTCTGTCACCATCAGTCACCACACAATACAGCATTACTGACTATACTTTCTACGCTGTACCTATCTTCATTGCCATCATTTATTTATTTTGTAACTGGAAGTTTGTACCTCTTAATCTCCTTCACCTATTTTGCTCATCCCTCCTACCCACTTCCCCTATTAACCACCAGTTTGTTCTCTGTGTTTAAGAGTCTGTTTGTTCATTTGTTTTTTAGATTCCACAGCTAAGTGAAATCATATAGTGTTTGTCTTTCTCTGATTTATTTCACTTAGCATAATACCCTCTGGGTTCATCCTTTTTATGGCTGAGTAGTATTTCATTGTAGATATACACCGTATCTTCTTTATTCATTCATCTATTGACGGATTCCCAGGTTGCTTCCATGTCTTGGCTATTGAAAATAATGCTGCAATAAACAGAAGGGTGCATATATCTTTTCGAATTCATGTTTTTATTCTCTTTGAGTAAATATCCAATAGTGGAATTACTGGATCATATGGTATTCCTATTTTTAATTTTGTGAGGAACCTCCATACCGTCATCCACAGTGGTTGCACCAATTTACATCCCCACCAACAGTGCATGAGGGTTCCTGTTTCTCCACATCCTTGCCAACACTTGTTATTTCTTGCCATTTTGATACTAGCCATTCTGACTGGTGTGAAGTAACATCTCATTATGGTTTTGATTTGCATTTCCCTGATGATGAGTGATGTTGAGCATCTTCTCATGTGTCTGTTGGCATTGCATGTCTTCTTTGGAAAAATGTCTATTCAGGTCCTCTGTCCATTTCTTTTTTTTTTTTTTTTTAAAGATTTTATTTGTTTATTCATGATAGTCACAGAGAGAGAGAGAGAGAGGCAGAGACACAGGCAGAGGGAGAAGCAGGCTCCATGCACCGGGAGCCCGACGTGGGATTCGATCCCGGGTCTCCAGGATCGCACCCTGGGCCAAAGGCAGGCGCCAAACCGCTGCGCCACCCAGGGATCCCCCTCTGTCCATTTCTTAATCAAGTTGCTTTTTTTCTGGCACTGAGCTATAGAAGTTCTTTATATATTTTGGTTATTAATCCCTTATTGAACATACCACCATTTTTTATAACAGAGTTTCTGCAAGAAAATCTGTACTAGTCTCAGATGGCTACATAATGGAATTATACTGCTTTCAAACCTATCACTTAACCTTGTAAGACAAACAGCATAAATATGACAAGAAATATACAGGTTCTGATTTAAAGAAGCAACTTATATTTACAACCACGTGTTTTACAAAAGTCAATTATCTTCTGCATCTTTCCCTATCATTATCTAAATTTTGCTGATACAGAAATGGACACTGAACGAGTTAAAATAATCTGCCACAGATCACACAATGAGTAGCATTTGCAGAACTACAGTCCAGATGAGACTTCAAAACCCATGCTTTTTCCATCACACGTCTTTTTTTAGTAGAAATTATATCGAAGCAATAGCTAAAGAGTTAACTTCCTACATGACAGATTAGTGGGTCACTCAAAATGGAGTTTGACAGTTAGAGGATATTCCTCACAAAACAGGAACATTATGGTAGCACATATTTCTGATCTAAGCTTTTAGACAGAACCCCCTTAACCACTGTCCCACCCAGCCAATTTCCTGTCCTATCAGTACTGTTAATTCTAAACATAAACCACTCGAGGAATTTTAACAGACTTGCCAAAAAAACCCAAAGGAAGCCTTACAATCGGTGGTGTACTTTTATGTGTACACTGCCCTCTGCTGACTGAAGTAGATAAAGCCTTCTCCGTGGGATTTGCTGATGTGAGTTGATAGTTTAAAGGACCGCGGACCACATATCTGACACCGTACCTCACCGTTTGTCAGTCCTGCTTGCTGTAAACATCTAGTCACAGAGCACCAATATGACCAGGATGGCCACTTTCCTTCAGGCAACATTAGCACTTATTCACGCCATTTCATTTTTTAAAGAATAATATACAAATAAACAAATACATATCTACTCTAAAGTATTATCACTGGCATCCATGTCCAATCTAGAACTGCAAATTATTCTCTAATCAAAGAAAGAAAAAGGACATAAGCTAGACCTTGTTCAAGCTATTCCTCATTCAAGCTATTTTTACAACTCTACAACAAAAAGAGTAAGAAAAAGAATAAAAAAGACATTACAAGGAAAGTACTCCAGCCCCTTATAATTTAGTAATTTTTAACCTCCATGGGAATAAATTTTCAAGAAAAGAAACAAAACTGTATGTTTTGCAGTAACATTTTAAATGGATACTTTAAATGGAACTAATGACATCCCAAATTATACTGTGAGCATACATACATGTATGAGTGCTTCTCAAACTGAGCATCATAAACTGCTCAGACTTTAAAGGAACTATATAGATTCTTCACTGAGAACTCCACATAGGTGAAACTATCCTCATTACTGCTTTCTCCCAGAAACTTGTCATTCTTTGTTATCTCCTCCTTAAACAGATGGAAGGTGTTACGATTTTCCACGATACGGTGATTCGACTGCCTTTTTGGTTTGCTTCTCAAGAGAAATGAGGCCGAGGTATCACGGGATTCAAATGTTTTTGTTTACCACTGATTTCTGAGGATTGATGTCAGGGTAATGACAAAATTCCGTGTACTTTTAAACAGAAAACTTGCAGCAAACCGTAACTATTTGTTCCTACTCTTCCTTCAAATAGATGGTTTAAATATTGTTGAATTTGATTGTTTTTATTCAAGGAGGACCCCAAATAATCCCTGAACAATTACTATTCATTCTGTAAGTATTTGTTGAGTTGAACAAAACCGTCAAGATCTGTGAATTCACAGGGCTTATATGCTAATGGAAGACAAGACATTAAAGAATATATACCCAAACGTGTACTTATTAGTTGTGATTAAACACTGGGAAGAAAGAGTTACCATAAGAAAATGAAACACTCGGCTAGATAGGGTGAAGAGTATGAATAAAAAAAAAAAAAAAAAAAAGAGTATGAACAAAGAAGGCTTCCCTAAGAAGTAATATTTATCTGAGGGCTAAAAGAGGAATTAAACTCACAAAAAGAGAGGGGAAGAAAACACTAGGGAACACAACAAGAGAGGAAACACAATGTGAGAAGACTACAAGGCTAGACAGAGAGGATGACACTCCAGGAATCTCAGACAGGCCAGTGTGGCTACGACTTGGTAAACAAAAGCAAAGGTGACACACAATGAAATGGAAGACGCTGGACAGAAGTAAACCAGGCTGGCCTTGAATATGTGAAGGAGCCTGCATTTCATTCGAACTTCCACAGAAAGTCGCTGATGAATTTTAAGCAGGGGAGCTTCACTCAGTACCTAGTATTCTAGACTCAGATGTACTACCAATGTGCCATGAGACCACAGGCAAGAGCTCACCTACACACATTCTTAAAGACACTCTGGCTACTAGATAGGAAACACAATGGCAGGAGAAACTGCAGAAGCAGAGAAAGCAGCTGGGAGACTCCAACAGCAGTAGCCCAGGAAAGGAGCACTGCCCCATGTGCTCCAGGAGGAACAAGGAAAGGAGAAAAACATGTGCAAGAAACCATCACCCACTCAGGTATCTCAAGCCAGATTTCTGGAAGTTACTTAACTCCTTTACCCTCAGCCCAGTTATCCAATCAGTCAAGTCCTGTCATGTCTACCTCTCCCAAAAACTCTCAATTCTATTAACTCCTCTACAACCTCCAATTCTACCTTTCTTAGTTTACAGCTTCATCATCTTTGCATGACCATGCCAGGAGCGTTCACATTCATATCACATGTCTTTCCACAACACAAAGTGGCCTGCATAAAACACGAACTGTTGCCACTCTCCTAACTGATACCCCTCATGGTTTGCCATCACCAAAAGGATAAACTTAAAGTTCTTTGGTATGTAAAGACCTTCAACCTAGGCATTTTTTGGTGTTCAGCTTTGATTCCAACCATTCCTCCCCCAAAATACTTAGTATTTCAGTGATGCTAAAATGTCTAGGGACCCATGAATGCTCCACAACCCCTTTCATGCCTCTTTTCCATTGCTTGAAATATTGGCTTCCTCTTGACCTTGACCACTGTTTTCTCAGGTAGACACTCTCTGATGTTCACATAGCACCTTGCACAGATCACTACAGAACCAAACACGAGGCTGGACTGGTTTGGGTGACCATTTCTCTCACTCAGCAAGGTCTCTAAGGATAAAGACTATAACTTGGTCTGTTTAGCCTCAACACCTTACACAAATGGTCCCATAAACACATGCCGAGTGATGAAAGCCAGGGCTTTCCCCTCAGTGAACATGTAAACAAGTCAGGGAAAGAAAACATACAAAAATATGAGAAGTACATGAATGTAACAATCATTAAAAGATACAATTTTAGGGGATCCCTGGGTGACTCAGCAGTTGAGCGTCTGCCTTCAGCTCAAGATGTGATCCTGGGGTCCTGGGATCGAGTCCCGCATCAGGCTCCCCACAGGGAACCTGCTTCTCCCTCTGCCTGGGTCTCTGCCTCTCTCTCTCTGCATTTCTCATGAATAAATAAATAAAATCTTAAAAAAAGATACAGCTTTATTTCTCAATTCTCATAGTGCCTTTTGTAAAATTCCACCTGTCCTCAAGACCTTACATTAAAATGTTTATTCACTCTCAGTAAACATTTACAGCCTTCTTAACAGACTATAAGGGAGTCATCAGGTATGTTTCCTCAACTTCCTTGCCCCCTACCCCATCCACTTCTACAGACTGGATCCCCCCAACCCTAGCCTCTACTATAAACAAGCCTCCGCTTTACTGCTTATACCATCTCCATCCACATTCTGACCAAAGCCAAAGTTCTCTCTCACTGTTTTCTTTTACTACCAAAAGAGTTACTTTTATAGAATTCCTCCAAAATATCTTTTCATCAATGTATAACATGTATACCTTTTATAACAATGTATAAAATTACCATTTAAAAATAAAGAGATTTCCCCTAGGGAAGTGTCAGTTTGGGGATGAAGCTGTAGAAGTCTACAACCATTCATAAGTATTCCGAATGGCTTCTATTATAATTATATGTCAGGTTTAAGTTGTCCTTTTTTTTTTTTTTCTTTCTTTCTTTCTTTCTTTCTTTCTTTCTTTCTTTCTTCCTTTCTTTTTCTTTCTTTCTTTCTTTCTTTCTTTTTTACTTACTGACAGTTCCTGATAATGAGATAATGATTTCTTCTACCTCACTAGTATTAACCTGAAGTCATTTATATTCTCAGAGTGACAGTAGTTTATACAAAACAGCAGTTTCATTGCAAACAACTGAGTACAAATGGCTTATGAAACTTATTCTGTGATAAGTGAAAACCAATGATGCTATCATCACAGCAAAAGCCACCAAACTAACAATGCTCATCTAACTTTATCAAGAAAGACTCACTCATGTATTGTTGAAATGGATTAAAGCTATGATACACATTCTTAAATAAGGTGAGAGGAAGAAGGCAAAGAGATGGAAGAGTAAAACAGTGGGTAGATTTTCCTTCTTGTAATCAATTGAGAATGAAATGAAAGGTAAATGACAGTGCTGAATATAAGGGGCCTCAGTTCAGCGTCAGGGTAATTACCCATGTCCGGCTTTTGTTTAAAAATCCTGCTCCCCTTATCAAACCTTCCCACTGTTCTACATCTGGTACTGGACAGTAGCTATAGAAACCACTTGTGCTAAAGTTATACAACTATAAACAGCACTAGGCCATTTCCAAACCAAGGACAAGCAGGTCAAAAGTCTGGCATCCAATACTCTGAAGAGAAACCTCTAGCATTATTCTTAATGGTAACAAGGTAACGGTAGAAATCTTTATCCCTAAATTAAGTATTCATATATAATCTGTACTTTTAAAAAATATTTTAAAATATATTAAAATCTTCACTGAATTTTGAAAATGAATAACATTTAGTGGTTCAACTTTGACATCAGGCACTCAGCACATAATTTCTAACTGTAAAAAGACCATCATGGATATTCATGCTATCATGACGATACAGAACTAGAAGTACTTCCTACATGCTCTCCACTAGAAATACATGAACTTCATAAAATTCAAAACTTAATCTCAAATATTAAAAGAATACAGGGCTAACACACCAGATAAAAATGAAATACAACTTATTAGTTAATATGTCCAAATATTTAACTAAAACTAAGTAAGTAAGTAGCAAAAGATGAATATAACAGACCAAAATATGCACCAGCATACATATTCTTTTGCTTTAATTTGGAGACTATTCTTTTAGTTGACTTTTCTAAGCTGTCACAATCCTTTAAAAGAAAAATTAACAAAAATACACATGGATTTCCATAAAGATCTGATACAAGCAAATTACTTTGTTTACAGATCAATTCAATAGCAACAATACTAGAAAGGAAAGCAAGAAAGTTATCACCATAACAGTCAGATTACTGGTTATACCTACAGGAAGAAGTGTTTATGATCAGAAACAGCCACCAAAAGGGGTGCTTCTGAGGTACTGTAATCCTAACCTTGGTGGTGGTTACACAGATGTTCACTTCATAATTATTCATTAAACTATACACTTATGGGTTTTTTTTAAGAATTTATTTATTTATTTATTTATTTATTTATTTATTTATTTATTTATTTATTTATTTATTTCTGCCTGCCTGCCTGCCTGCCTGCCTGCCTGGAAGACATAGAGAGAGAGAGAGAGAAGCAGAGACACAGGCAGAAGTAGAAGCAGGCTTCATGCAAGGAGCCTGACATGGGACTCAATCCCGGGTCTCCAGGATCTCACCCTGGGCTAAAGGCGGCGCTAAACTGCTGAGCCACCAGGGCTGCCCTACACTTATGTTTTAGGCAGAAAAAATATATGCTTCAAAACTTCAGGGTGTATTCTTGGTAGGTCATGGAGGGAGAAGACATATATGTTCATGTTTGGATTTGACAAGTACCAGAAAGATAATTCTAAGTTAACCATATCATAAATAAAGAAAAAAAAAAAAAAAAAAAACAAGTAGGAAATCTGCCATACAAGAATTTTAAAAGAAGCTCCAGAGGATCATGCAGACTCCATACTTAAACTTCCCGTTTCCCTAAATCATTCATACTTTGCAACTCCCAGATCATACCTTGTATTTTGCAACTGACCTCTAAGATTCTATAATATGACATGAGTATATTAAAGACTGTTTTATTATCACAGCTCAAAAATATAATCATTATAGCTAGAGCATAATAACAGATGCTCTGTCACCTTCAGAGAACTGTATTTTTCCTGCAAATAAAAGAGATATGTACTAGAATCCAGATATCTTAAATGATTACCTTCCTGGAGCAGGAAGGTAATCTTGCTTGCTTGCTTCTTCTTGGTTTACCAGAAACAATAATTTAAAACCATTATGAACAGTATTAACTTACAAAATACCCAGTTTGTTTGGCAAAATCGGTTAGTTGCAGATGTATAAAAGAAAAAGTCAAATGATGACCCTCTAAGATGTAAATTCAAGGAAAAGTACCATTAACAGCTAAAGCAAGCCATTCAGGACAAGGTAACCTGAGATAAGTAGATAACATAGTTCTTAAAACTTAATCCAACATGATATGCTGCATCACCAGGCTTCTATCTACTTTCTACTCTTACAAGCCTTTTTCAAAGATCTCAGGTCAAAACATAATTTATAGATAATACAAATGGTTTCCTTCTGACTTACTACACAAGTAATTTTTTAAATGATTCTTTCTGGGTCTTTCTCTGTCTCTCATACATACACATTTTGATGGTAATGAATACCGTACTCTATTAGGACCTCCATTAAAGCTCATATCTAATTACCATGTTCTTACTTAGTGTCACCCCAGTCTTATTTTTCTTACTGATAAATGAAGTAGCATCTCCATGAAGTTGCGTCTCCTGCCCACTAGGCATGTTGTATGACTGAAATATTTCACACCTCATCTCTAATCTTTCATAGCTCTAATCAAAAGGAAAATATCTACTGTCCT
This sequence comes from Canis aureus, assembly GCF_053574225.1. Classification (NCBI taxonomy): domain Eukaryota; kingdom Metazoa; phylum Chordata; class Mammalia; order Carnivora; family Canidae; genus Canis; species Canis aureus. Next base: position 65,423,691 of record NC_135611.1, on the reverse strand, counting down.
GGCATGAGATAGGCAAAAAACAAAATATTTCAGAAAGAAAGGTCGGCCAGGGGAAACCACCTTTAATTCAAATAGTTGCCAAAACAAGTAGCAGCATTAATCCTGAGAAGAGATAAAACATAACAAAATAGGCACAAGCATTATGTCACCAAACCACCAGTTTATGATTAGCAACACTACTATCATTCTACCATGTAAACTACTTATCACAAAGACTAATTTCTTCTACTTCAAGTCATCCATAAGTCATTTTCTCAAACAACTGACCTTGGAGTCTCTTCTCTCCCTTCCTCATTTAAAACATGTTATAATGTTAATGGTTCTTTCTCCTGCAGCCCGGGCGGTTCAGTGGTTTAGCGCTGCCTTCAGCCCAGGGTGTGATCCTGGAGACCAGGATCGAGTACCACATCGGGCTCCCTGCATGGAGCCTGCCTCTCTCTCTCTGTGTCTCTCATGAATAAATAAATAAAATCTTTAAAAAAAAAATGGTTTTTTTCTCTCTCCACAACTTCAAAATCTTTTGGTCCTTAAGTCAAATCCCTCAGCTTTGGTCACCTTCTATTCTGATTAATGAATCATTCATCAGCTTCATATTAGTGGACTCTTTGTTCAGTCCAAATTTTAAAAAATTAACATTAATTCTCATCACCTGCCACTATGACCTCCCAATATTCTCTATTTTAAATCATCTGAACCATATTGGCTGGCTGTAAAAAATAATTACAACTGACTTACATAACTTTAGTCTAAATTAGTGCCCATATAATACCTGGAATTCAACTTACCTAGACTTCAGCACTTCTCAAATCACTCTAAGGTAGCGTGTCAGATAAGCCACAAAACAAACAGCACATGATGGCCTGTGTAGCGCAATGGCAACTTAAGATACATTTTTTTTTTTTTTTTACAAACTTAAACATACTACAGAATCGCCTTTAAAAGCTGCATGAAAGTTTAAAAAAAAAAGATTTTAAGGAAATCTCAAAAATGACTACTTTGGGTACTCTTTTGTCCAAGTGCATGATTGGAAAAGGCGGACAGTATCGTTTTAGGTGATTTTCACCAAAGATGTAACTATTACACTCATATTCTGATCTGTTCTGGACAACTCTGGAAATCAGCATTTTTTTTTTCCAACGAACTTCATATGAGAAAAATGTTTTATAAGAGTAACCACTGTGACCACAACTATATATAGCAGCATCAACTACATGTTGTATCAACAGGAAAAATGAATTCAAGTAAAACAAATCCCATTCTACCATGGCCCCATGAACAATGAGGAAAAATGATTTTTAAAAGAAACTAGAAATATGCCACTCAAGAATATCTGCCTTTTAACCTTGGCATATTCCAAAGGCAGAAACTGTCTTGGTAAAGAGGCAACAAGATGCATTAAAAAAAAGGTCAAAGAAAGAGTTTCAAGTACAAAGAAGAGTTTGGTCTCTACTCAGCTACTTCCTAGTCTCTAAAATTAGCAAAATAAAACAACAAGATAGGTATGAAAGCTTTGTAACAATAAGCAGCATCAAAGCATTAATCATCATTCCCTTCTCTTTCACACTCTATCAATAGGGAATAGTGGCTCCTCTTATAAGACATTTTCATTAATAGGGGTAGCAAAAATTCTCTTCTTTACTACTAATGCTCAATAAGCAAGTCTAAAAACTAGAGCAAAACTAGTAAAAAGATACAAAATTTTATAAAATACCTACATTCTTTAGACAGTTTTCCCATTTATAACTTAAGGTTACATTTTACATGGTGAGAGGGAGAACACTTTATAACAATGAATCAAGCGGGCCAAAAGTTATACTGAATTTAAACCTAACACAAGTGACAAACCAAAAATGCAGAGAGATAGTACACCAGAGTGTAAAAATCTACAATTAATAGTCTTCCATTGCCAAAGTCAACAACGCTGAACAAGGCCGAGAGTAATTTGTTAGGGGCGTATGAGAACTGTTTGACAATTCTGTGTCATCACTTGCATTATAAAGGACTGAGATCTTGCTGCAATTATATACAGTCCTCTCCATACAAACAGAAGGTAGAAATGAGGTGATTAATTCAAAACCAAACATGATTTAACATGACGAAGTATTTTCGGTTACAGTACACTGCGTACTGCTAAAACTCACTGATTAAATTTGAACTTATATAAAGTGAAGACTTTCAAAAAATTATTTGAGCACTAGAGTTTTTCCTTATTTTTAAATCAATTTAAAAAGGACCAAAGTAAAATAATAAAAACAAACAAGAATTAACTAACATTCTCTTTATAGGTTTAAAAATATCAAAAAATAAAAATAAAATAAAAAATAAAATAAAAATTACCTAAGGTGTGTGCCCTTACTTAGCATTTTTATGCTATCCAAATATCTGCCTAGTGAAATATTATAAATATTATAAACCCGGAAAAAGTACCAGAAAAAAGATTTTTCTTAAATAAAAGAAAGCAAATGCAAAAATTGTTGACAACAGGTTTCAATTATGCCATTAAGATAGAAATGACTGCTTTAGTATGTGGCCCCGTTAATTACTAGAGTCCTTTATATTTTCTTCGAACATCACAACCATCATATGGTGCAAGTACTATTTATGGAGGCCACAAAATAAAGAATGCTGATGTCATTCATTTTAATATAAGACAACTACAAAATCTACAGGTACTATTTCTATTTTTTTACATGTATTACTCATGTGTCTGGCACATGTTATTACTAACTCAAATAATTACATTAAGTGCTGTGATTTCTAAGAGCTGCAGTGTTACTAAGTTAAATTATCAAATACCTTACTTTCTTCAAAATATTAAAAGACAAACATACATGAGAAGTAACTGACTGGAAGAGCATGAAAAAAGCATCTCTAACATGCAACAGAAGCCTCTTATTCACTGTGATAGATGTTGGTAATTTTTAGTGTTATGGACTGAATTGTGACTCCCCAAATATTCATATACTGAAGCCCTAAACCCCAGTATGACTGGACTTGGAGACTGAGCCTTAAAGGAGATAACTGAAGTTAAAATAGATAAGGGTGGGGCTCAAATCCAATAGGACTGATGTTTACGTATGGAGAGAGAGAAACCAAGAGTATGTGCACACAGAGGACATAGCAAGAAGGTGGCTGTCTGCAATCCAGCAAGAGAGGTCTCACCAGAAACCACACCTGCTGGCACCTTGACCTTGGACTTCTAGCCTCATGAACTATAAGAAAATAAACTTCTGTTATTTAAGCCACTCAGTCTACAGTATTCTGGTATAGCAGCTCAAACAGACTAATATGAGTTAATTGAAAACGTCAGTAAAATCAGGAAAAAACATGAAAATGTTTTGTAAATATGCTGAACATCTTAGGTTAAAAAATTATATATTCACTTATAATCTGTTGATATAGAATCAAGACCCACAAAGATTTCCAGCTTTGGCTTCTGTAAAATGATGCAAGAACTTAAAGACTCTTACAGAGCAATTGGGGTAGAGAAACTTAGATTGAGCTAACTTCTTTCCATTCTTTTATAGTCATCTCTCCCACCCCCAGTCCAAGAGTCTTCCTAGCAACTCAATTTAACCTATTTCTCTGAAATATTCCACTTGGCTTTTATAGAAATGACAACTTTATTCTCACACTCACATTTCACTGGTCAAGATAGCACTTAGTTAGACTACATAATTACCATAACAAACATGGCTTAAACAGTTCCCACAACAAACACAAATGACTCGGCAAACAGGCAATTGAGCTGGTAGGTACAGAAGCCTCCAGACACAGCAGAGATCAAGCAACTCTTCCAATCAGCTGGAAGTATATGTCATGTTACAGGCATAAATACTGGTGTTTTAGGACAAAAATGGCCAGTACTGGTTAATCAACTGAGTTTGAAATGGAGGTTAGTTAAAAGGACTTCTACTGTATATCCAAATAAACGTTGTCCATCCAAAACTGTCACTTCTGAAGGCTGTCATTGTGTCAAACAATTTGGAAACCCCTCTTTTATCATTTTAAATTTCTTAAATGTTTTAAATATTTAATGGTAGATCATCATCCTTGGAACAGGTTGTGATTTCCAAGGAACAACAATTAAATGACCAGTGTGCTAAAATGTGAGCACCAAAGTCCAGTAAAACAATTTGAAGAAAAGCAAGGTGTCACTGTACAGCAAAATAACTGTTTAATATTAATACATTTCTTTAAATGTAAATCTAAAAGTTTCAAAATACTGAATAATTAAGACATAAATGTAACGAGTACAAGATGCCACCCCATGGATATCATTTGAATATAAACTTGTTTTAAAAGTGACAACCAGACACTTATGTTAATTATATCACCTACACCTGTATATAAATACATAAATACATATACAACCACCCCTGAGTGAACATGATTCAACTATTTATATACATAAATGGCTTAAGCTTTCTGAAATGCCCTGATATCGGAGCCTGATTACCAAAGAAAGTTTACGTCATATTGAATCTTACTCAGTAATGAAGATGAGCCATTAAGCTTTTGGCATAAAGAAGTGACAATAATGAATGCAGTGCTTTAGGAAGAGTCATTTAACAATTAAGAACTAGAGATGTGAAAAATGGAAAAGAGATCATTGACAAGGAGACGATCAGCACAAACCAGGTATGTGGTAATAAGGGTCTACATTACAGACAGACAGCAAATGAAAATTAAAAGCACAAAAGAAAACAAGAATTATATAATACTATATTCAAAAAGCACCATATGAATATTAGTTTTCATTACTGTGAAAGAATCCATAAGCTATGAATTAGATGAAAAAAACCATACATGGAGATAAATATCACAAAATCTTCAGGCAGTAACACTGTTCTTTTCTGCGTACTCTACAGATCAAAAGCAAAGATGGGGCTCGCTCAAGTTTAGTGAACTTGGGAAAGCTGTGGTTGTCAGTCCACGTTAGTACAGCCCAGGGAGCATTCTGTAGATTTAATTAAGCTCCATTATGAGGCATTATTCATATCAATTCTGATCTGGATATGAAATAACCAATGTTTTGTTCTTCTCAAGAATTGTGTGTGTGTCAGAGGGAGAGAGAGAAAGAGCGAGCGAGCGAGCACGAGTGCTAGGCCCTAAGATGACGGCCAATTACTTTCTCCATTATATAAAGTGATATTTTTCTCTTGAGAATAGTATGCAATCAAGTAGGTTTTGCTTTTGGAGAAAAAAATAGTCTCCAGTAGACTGCTCATTAGACAACAGTTGTTTAAGTGTGAGTGTGTGTCTGTGTTTTTTAACTGTGTTCATAGCAAAGATGAGAAGTGAAGGTGAGCTTCTATTTCTATGCTGCTACCCAATTTCTGTATCCAACTCCTACCCTCTGAATCCCATCAAATCCCACAAACCTCTTGAACTTCTGCCTCTTCCTGAATTCGACAGCTTTTTAAAAACCAAGGACTTAGCAATTCCAGACTCCATTACAGGAAAACTACAAAAATCTCCTTTGGATTCTTCCAGAATTTACCCCAAAGATACTAGGATAATTTACCTCAAATTTCTTCACCTTTTCCATTGTTATCAAGCGCCTCGATGTGTGACTGGAAAGCTTCTGCTCACAGTTGCTAATAAGTTTCAGGCAAGGGTGCCAGGGTACCATCTCTTCAGTATATCTGAAGAAAGAACAGCTGACTTTTAGGAGCACTCACATGCACACCCCACACAGGATCGTCACAGGGTTATCCAATGCCGTATGGACGTCCCCCCATTTTATTTCACATAGACTAACTGTCCCTATAACCTATGAATAATCTGTATTTTTAAAAAGCAAAGTATTTAAACATTACCACATCTGAAAAAAGTAGTTTATTTTTTTAAAAGATTTTATTTATTTATTCATGATAGAGAGAGAGACAGAGACAGAGACACAGGCAGAGGGAGAAGCAGGCTCCATGCCGGGAGCCCAATGCAGGACTCAATCCCGGGTCTCCAGGATCACGCCCCGGGCCAAAGGCAGGCACCAAACCGCTGAGCCACCCAGGGATCCCCTGAAAAAAGTAGTTTAAATAATTTTCCCTGTAGAATGAGTATGAGAGAAAATGCAAGTATGCTCTACGGAAGAATACCAAGCATTTAAATCACAAAAATACAAGACAATGTCCACGCTAAAGGATTCCACAAGAGCATATAGGACAGAAATATATTCCACAACTCCTTGACTTTCATGAGGGACTGATTCATTTGGAGATTTTTATTAATTCCCAAAGAATAATGTCCAATCGGCATATACTTTCCCTATAAAATGAAGTGTCCCTGCAAAATTTTAATGGCACCTTGAAACCGCTATTAACTTTGTAAATACAGGATCAAAGTTATGTATAAGATTATTCAAATAGGCTACCAATAAAATAAACACTACATGGTCACCTTAACCATGAAATAAAATCAAATCCACGATAATGAACAGTGGTGACTGCTGCTACGCAACTCATGTGCTACGTGAATGGAGAGGAGGACACCTGGAAAGCAGGACAGTCAGACTGCCATAGTTCAGAACACGTTGATGGCATCATTCCTGGCAGAAGAAACAGGTGACAGATGAGGAGGAAACAACTATGGAGAATTCTGAAGAACAGCAGTGGACAGGGGCTCCCTAGGTATGGGTAAAGGACATTGTAAATTGCCATTTTTTTTATCTTTTCCTTTGGAAATCTTGATACCTTTCTACGTAGTCTCTGCAAACATTTATTGTATGGGAAATTTTGAAGTTCTGGTCCAAAATGGGAAAGGTGCCAATTAGCATTTCCTGTAAAGGACCACCAGTCTCAGCTAGCCCATTCCAATGCATCAACATTGTCTTCACTACCGCTCTTTGACTGACTTCTCTAGCCCCTCTGACCTTCAGTGAGCTCTCCCTCATTACCTCAACCACATGCTTGAAACCTTCATCACCCACTTATCAAGCAGTATTCATAATGCACTTCATTGTATTATCAGTGGAAAGAATTCTCTTGAAGTCATTCTCTGCATCCTTCCTTAGGGCTTTCCAGTAAGTAATGACCAGTTCAGTTTTTGTCTGATCTAACATTTTTCTAATGTTCACCTGATAGCCAGAAATGTATTTCTCATAACATTAGTTGACATCAAATCTGGAGTCTTCACATGAAGTATTTATGGTATGAAGCAATACATTCTACACCATGATTAACAGGAGAAGATATAGCCTTGACCTTAAGCTAGAAAAAGCAGGGTTTGTAGATGTCTGAAACAGCAGTAGTCAAACTCAGTTATGCTCCCTTTTCTAAAGGAGAAAAAAAATCTTATTTCCTGGCAGAGTTGACCTGAAGTACTCTTATTAAAAGTGACTTAAAGATCTAGAAAGCCTAAGTGTGATATAAAGTCCATACGCTTATATCCCTTATAACTATAAAACCAAAACAAATTTAAAATCAAATCTAAAAGTACAAAACCAATGTAAGTTTAATTGATACTGATGACACAAATGATGCTAAGCTGTTGAAACTGAGTCACCAGGCATTTTGCTTAAAAGCAGAAAAACAATGGTGTCTTAGATTATCTTTTCAGCTTGATCTTTGAGTTTAAGAATGAAAGAAAAAGGGATCCCTGGGTGGCGCAGCGGTTTAGCGCCTGCCTTTGGCCCAGGGCGCGATCCTGGAGACCCGGGATCGAATCCCACGTCGGGCTCCCGGTGCATGGAGCCTGCTTCTCCCTCTGCCTATGTCTCTGCCTCTCTCTCTCTCTCTGTGACTATCATAAATAAATAAAAATTAAAAAAAAAAAAAAAAAAGAATGAAAGAAAAAAAAAAGAATGAAAGAACATCATTTGGGTCATCATTATCATCAACAAGCTTGTTTATAACCACTACCCTATTATACTAAAACCAATCAATTTAGCATAATTTTTACCATACTAAGAATTTAAAAATATCAGGTAACAAAAAATTCTTTATATTTCCTAACATATTTCATACCCAACATACTGCAATGAACTGTGCAAACTGTTAAGTAGTAACCATAAACCTGTACTATGCCTGAGCCATTATGATAGTAAGGTATGCTATCTTCATTTCATTTTTATTACTATAGCCCTACAATCCAAACATCTATTTAAAACCTGAATCAGCCACAATAGGCAAGTCCAGAGAGACAGATAAGTGGCTGCCAGGGGCAGAAGTGGTAGTGATTGCTTATGTGTATGGGGTTTCTTTTGGGGTGACAAAAATGTTCCAGAATTAGAAAGTCGTGATGGTTGCACAACTTTGTGGATGTAACAAGGGTGACTTTCATGATATACGATTATATATTTTTTAAAAGTAAAACTGTGCACATAGGCCCCTAGTTTTTCCATGAATCAATTTTGACACTTATTTTCCTATGAATCTTTACACTTCAAGCTATTTCCAAATGTCATTAGAATTTCACCTCCCATTTGAGAAACACATTTTTGCCTGATTAGAGCACTCACTAAAAACAGTTCAAGGGATCACTTTTTCTTGGTTCCCAATTAAGAGATGAAAAACATGTTCACTGCTCTGAGCCACTCCAAAATTCATGTTACTAAAGTTTATCCCCAATGTAAATCAAACTATCATGCTATATAGGCCTTAAATTTATAGTGATGTATGTCAATTATTTCCTGATAAAACTGGAAAAAATGTATCCCCCAAATCCTATACTGGGACATGTTTCTTTTTAAGATTTTATTTATTTATTCATGAGAGACACAGAGAGACAGAGACATAAGCAGAGGGAGAAGCAGGCTCCCTGAGAGGGGCCTGATGTGGGCGGGACTCGATCCCAGGATCCTGGGATCATGACCTGAGCCAAAGGCAGATGCTCAACCACTGGAGCCACCCAGGTGCCCCCTGGGACATACTTTATTAAAGCTTCTTTGTCAGCATTTCTATCACAAGCAGAGCAGTGAGATTTTCTATTAAAGGACATCTTTCACAAAGAAATGCAGTTTCTGGGCAGCCTGGGTGGCTCAGCGGTTTAGCACCGCCTTTAGCCCAGGGCGTGATCCTAGAGACCTGGGATCGAGTCCCACATCCGGCTCCCTGCGTGGAGCCTGCTTCTCCCTTTGCCTGTGTCTCTCGTGAATAAATAAAATCTTAAAAAAACAAAAAAAAAAAGAAATGCAGTTTCTAATCACCTCAAGAGAGTTCTCTGTTTATAATGCCAATTAGAAAACAATATTATATGGCCACATAAAGCAGACAGCTGCACTCACAGCACTCAGTAGCTTAGCAATTCCTGTAACATCAAACACATGGGAGTTGAACTTATGCCATCCAAATGAGTATCACACAGATCCTCAGGGTCACTTGCAAGAAGCTGAAACTGAATAATAAACCCATAAATACCAACAGTTTACAGTAATTCTATGCGGTCAGTCTCTATGAGTGAGAAGAATAAACTACTATGAGAGAGCACAGATGAAAGAGTAATTCTGCTGAGAAGGGTTGGAAAAGTATCACAGAGGCAGTGACAGTTAAGTTAGGTCTTGAAAGATAACTAGAATTTTATCAGCTGAGGAATGAAGAAATGTTTTATCAAGCAATGGGGACAGAAAAAGAAAGGTGAAAAGATACAAAGTCTACAAAGCATCTTAATGCTGGCAAAAAAAAATCCAATATACTAAAATTGGATTGGATGGGGAAAATCTATACTCGAGGAAATATGGCAAGTTTGTTGAGTAGCAATTTCTTCACTGCAATTTAAATTGCCAAATAGAAAATCCTTTTTCTATTTGAAGCTCTGACAATCCTTCACAAATAACTAAGCATTTAGGTGGCACTTTATTTTTATTATGTCTTACATTTTTCAAAATGCCCTAGGTTTAAAGAATTAATATTAAACTTGATTACAATATGTAATTCTTTTTTTTTTTAAAGATTTTATTGAGAGATGGTTGAGAGAGAGAAAGAGAGCACACACACGTGCTTACATGCATGAGTTGGGGGGACAGGGAGAGGGCAAGAGACAAGAGGACTCCCTGCTGAGCAGGGAGCCCAACCCAAGGCTAGATGGGGGGACTCCAGGATCATGACCTGAGCCGAAGGCAGATGCTTAACAGACTGAGACATCCAGGGGCCTGTTATTTTTAAACTTGAATCATATAACAGAATTCGGTTGAATAAACGAATTCAATAGTAGGACTAAGAGCCTATATTCACTATACCAAAAGCATAAAAGTTTTTTTTTTTTTGTTTTTTTGTTTTCTTGTTTTTTTTGCATAAAAGTTTTAAACTTAAGCTGGGCGAAGGTACAATTTTAAAATGAAATCTTTATTCTTAGTCCAATAAAAAGCTTTATTTTCAATACAGCATAATCAAACTAATTTTAAATTGTTTAATTCAGAAGCAAAAACATTATTTCAACCTTTTGCAGATGATTTTGGTCTTAAATTCATAATAATATTTGTGCTATTTCAAAAGAACAAAGATTCTGGATGACATATAATACATTAAGTTAAAATAATTCATTTCCTAAAAACACAAGACAAACTAAGTTCATTAATAAATTAACAGTAATAAAATTATTAATTCATTAGTAAGATCACATCAGGCTAAAGGGACGATCATCTTAGTCATAAGCAGCCTGAGGTAAAAGGGCTGCTATCCACTCGACCCAGAAAACCCTATAAAATTATGCAAATTAAGAGGTTCAAATATTCATATCCACTTTAAGAACACACATGAAACTGCCCAGGCCATCAAGGCTATGCATATCCAAAAAGCCACCAAGTATCTGAAGCAATGTGTGCCATTCTGTAGCTATAATGGTGGAGTTGGTAGCTGTGCCCAGGCCAAACAGTGGGGCTGGACATAGCTGATGGCCCAAAGAGTGCTGAATTTTTACTGCACATGCTTAAAAATGCAGGGAGTATGCTGAATGTAAGGGTCTGGATGTAGGTTTTCTGGTCATCAAGCACATCCAGGTGGATAAAGCCCCCAAGATGCAGCAAAGAACTTACAGGGCTCATCGTCAGATTAACCAATACATGAGTGCTCCCTGCCACACTGAGATGATCCTTACTGAAAATGAGTAGACTGTTTCTAAACCAGAAGAGGAGGTGCACAGAAGAAAAGGATATCCCAGAAGAAACTGAAGAAACAAAAACTTATGGCCCGGGAGTAAATTCTGCACAGAATAAATGCAAATAAAAGTATAAACAGAAAAAAAAAATAAAGGGAAGGAAAAAGAGAAGTCTAATAATGAACATCAGAGAATGTGGACAAAAATTTTTCCAGGGATGAAGTCAGGGAAGTAAATGCCACAGTCTTCCCATGTGAGCATTAGCCACATTCCTGGATAAAATCTTTTCCCTGACAAACATCCAAAATAAAAAAAATAAAAAAATAAAAAATAGGAGAAGTGATAGGAGTGTCTGGGTGGCTCAGTCGGTTGTCTGCCTTTGGCTCAGGTCATGATCCCAGGGTACCGGGATCAAGCCTCATATTGGGCTCCCTGCTCAGTAGAGTGTCTGCTTCTCTCTCTCTCCCAGTGTGTGTGCTTGGCCTCCCTCTCTCCCTCCCTCTCTCTACCCCCTCCCCCACCTCAAAAAAATCAATCTTTTTTTTTTAAAATAAAGTGATAAAAATACATATCCCTTTTCTATTTCAAATATATCCCTCTGATTATATGCATTTTGAAATTTTCCCTTGTTGTAAATTATTAAAATCCAGAAGTCATTGAAAAATATCCAGCTTCCATTTTGTAAGGTCTTTAGAAATATTAAAAATACTTAAAAGTACCTCCAATTTAATTTTGTAATAAAGAGAAAGGAAAAAACAAAAGAACTACAAAAGATATTCTTAAGCACATTCAACTTCAATTATAATTAAATAATAAACTACAAAATAGTGGACAGTCAGAAATGCCAAAAAATAAGAAGTACACAGAAACTAATGAGGATATTTCAAAAGAACACAGGAACCACCTCAAAGTGACTCCCACTGATCAAATCTGAGACAATTTGAGCAACAAAATAGTGACAGTAATGAATTATAACCCAATGAATTATATAAGCATCCATGATTCCATAGCAATATAAATTGATAAATTAGTAAACAAACAGGAGAAGAAGGGAAAACTCTTCCTTACAGTAGAATGCCAACTTAAAATGGAGAAGAAATGATGGAACAAAAAAGCACCATTGTGGTGGTTGTCAACAATGGAGTTGTCAATGTGAATAGTGATTTGATGAAAAGTAAGATATTGATGTAATCTTGGGATAACTTTCCCCATGAAACACTAATCAAAGGAGAAAATAATGACTTACAGTGGAGAAACCTGACAGAGAACCACATGACCAGATGATCCAGTTTAAGATCGCTAGTAGAGGTTAACTCTATGTGCCCCATGAAGCAATGCACAAAAAACACAGTATAATTTAGTGGTGTTCCTACCAAGGGCACTACATGAATATGATTATAAAAGAAATACCAATTGTCTTTCTCCCTCTCTCTCTGCCCCTCCCTGCCCCCTCCCTCATTTAAAAAAAAAAAAAAAAAGGAAGAAAAGACTTCAGATGGACCCTGATTGAGGGACACCCTTTAATATAAGCCATATATTCTATACAACTGTCAAGGACACAAAAGATAAAAAAGAATGGGGACCTATTCCAGACTGGAGAAGAATGACATGATGGCTTAATGGAGCACATTTTCTCCAATGGACCACAATTGGTGAAATTTGAATAGGGTCCCTAAAATGGGCAGTAGTGTTATCAATACTGATTTCCAAACTTGGAGGGTTGACTGCGCTTTGACAACAATGTTCTTATTTCTGAGAAATAAAATGAAATATGTAGGGGTGATGGGGCATCATCATCTGCAACTTCTCAAATAGTTCCAAAAGAGGTGAATGATAATGGGTATGTGATTCATGTAATGGGGGGTGGGGGGTGGTGGAGAGAAGATACAGTAAGCGCACATTAATAGTTGGAAAATCTGGATGAGATATTTTTTTTCTGCTACATTTGAAACTTTTATTTAAGTCTGAACCTATCTCAAAATAAACTTAAAAATTTAGCCCTGAAACTTGAAAAAGAAGAGTAAGCTTCTCTCTCTCTAAAATAAATAAATAAATCTTTAATTTAAAGAGGCGGTAGGCACTTGGGTGGCTCAGTTGGTTGAGTTCAATGATCTTGGGGACATGGAGTCCAGCCCTGCATCAGGCTCCAAACTCAGTGAGGAATCTGCTTGGGATTCCTCCTCCCTCTCCCTCTCCCCTCCCCTGCCTTTGGAGGGCTTCTCCCTTACTCTGCATGCTCTCTCTCTCTCCCTCTCTCTCTCTCAAAGAAATAAATCTTAAAAAAAAAAAAAAAAAAAAAAAACAGAAAGTTTGCTGCTGGAATTCAGCTTATCTAAGGAAGGACCCACTTTTGTATACAAAGAAACAAAAGTGCTCTTTTTGGAAAATATTAATAAAACTCCATCTATCACCTCACATACCAGGCAACTGAGATCTGATAGACTGTTGAATTAAGTGAACAAAGCCAAAGGAGTAAGAAAACCAAAGGCTTGCTATTAACTGTAGACAAGTCACCTCACTCCTTGGAAATAATTTTCCTTATTTCTAAAGTGAAAAGATTAAATGAGATTACCATTGGCAGCCAAACATAAGGCCAGTGTTAAGGAATCTGGGCATGAATGTGTACAGTCTTATCAGCCAATAAACAAATGTGTGACTAAAGTTAGGCCATGGTAACTTCCAACACAAGGTTTATAAAACAAAAAACATCACAGCTTCCAACTGAGGACCATCCACCATTTTGAAAAGACAGATAAGTTAACAATCTTCTAAAATGCATTCTGTATAATTATGTAAACACAGGAACTAAAATAATTTTTTTTAAAGATTTCTATGGCAGGTTAAAGAAATAGCCGAATCTTGAGCTTGACACTGAACTATCTTTCAAATCTAAAGACCCTATTTATTCAAGACATCTTGTGTTTCATTGCTGATGTACACAGCTCTGCTTGTATTTAATAATTACTAAATAATAAAACCCAAATTAATAATATGGAACATAATCAAGGCTTTAATATATGCACAGCTTTTATTTTGATGTTAACTTTTAAAAAAGATGTACTGAATATCATAAGGTGATAACAACCAATATATATTAATGTGAGCTAGTAGTAGATGGATCACTCAACTAAGTTGTTAGAAATTACCTGTTTGTGGCCTGGCAAAACAGTCACCAACAGCTAATGATATATCAGGCCCTGAGTTAAGAATGGGGGCACAACCCAGGCTGGTAAATTTTTCCTATAAAGGGCCACACAGTAAATATTTTAGCCTTAGTGGCCACATAAATTTCTGTCACATGTTCTTCTTTGTTTTTTTTTTTTCCTTTTTAACAACTCTAAATATGTAAAACCCAGGGCACCTGGGTGGCTCAGTTGGTTAAGGTTAAGTGTCTGCCTTTAGTTCGGTTCATGATCTCGGGCTCCCGGGATCCAGCCCCACACTGGGCTCTCTGCTCAGCAGAGAGTCTGCTTCTCCCTCTCCCTGTGTGCTCTCACTTTCTCTCTCTCTCAATAAACAAAATCTTAAATAAAAAAAAAAAAAAAAAGTAAAAACTCATCTTAGCTCAAGTACCTTACAAAAACAGGCTGAAAACCGTATCTGAACCACATACAGTTTGCCAACTCTTGATGTAAATACAAAGGTGAAAGCAATTCAATCACTAAGAAGGGGCCTGTTTTATATGCATACGTAGGTAAGCAAAGATTATTATAAACATTAAACACAAAGATAAAAAAAAATAAAAATTAAAAAAAATAAACACAAAGATATTTATCCTGAATACAATGAGAAATAGGGAAAAAATTATGTTGTATATACAAGCAAAATTAAAAATAAAATTATTTAATATTACATACTCTGGCGTGTACACTGGTAACCAATAGACAAGTCTTCCACCTAATACGAGGGTCTCAGCTGCAAAGTTTAACAGGTCAAAAAACATATCGCTCAGATGATAACTCAGGGAAACAGGAACATGGCTTTCTGGACTAGAAAAAGAAAACAAATTTCAAAATCAGTGAAAACCTTAAGCCTACTAAACTAAGCTGATTAAAAAGAACAACATGCTTCTTCTCAAATTAGTGACATATCATATTTAACTGTCACTTACCATTTTTCCATCCCCTTTGGTATTTCCTTCTGAGAACCAGTTCTTCTTGTAGATTCTCTGATACCATATGGAGCTAGACAGAAAACATAAGTAACGTGAAGAGTCAAAAGTCACCTAATTACCAGTGAGGCACAGACATCATGGGCCCCCAGATGGGACACTCGGAGAGGAATACATCTCCACCTATGAAATATTGCAGCCAAGAATGTGTAACACAGAACATTCTATTTAAAACACTGGGAGGGATAGCAGGCCACTGTGTTCTCCAAAAATGTCAATGTCATAAAAAGACAGACAAAGGCTGTGACAGTGTGACAAACTAAAAGAGGCCTAAAAGAGATATTACAAAATGCAATTCCTGACACCAGACTGGATACCGTCCCAGAGGGAGAAAACAAAGAAATAAAGGGATGTTACTGGGTGACTGAAAGCAGTGGATGACAAACTAAAATTAAACTATTGCCTTGATTTATTGAAACTGAAAACTGTACTCTGGCTATCCCTGTTCTTAGGAAATACACACTGAAATATGAGGGTAAGAGGCCACAGTGCATCCAACTCACTCTCAATGGACCAAAACAAAATACATACTTTATATAAATATACATGCAGAATGAGAATAGACTATTAATAAAAAGTCACCCGGTATTTATAAAGTAGATTCATAATGACAGTGCAATGCCTTGATAATATTTTTGTTCAATCTGAAACCACCTAAGTTACCAAAGAACTGAAGCAAGTGGAGATAGAAAGGTGGAGATATACTTGCCGCTATTTACAGATTTACTACAATATACTGTAGAGAAGGCCAACCTATTCTTAGGACGCCTGCAATGCCCAGAACTCATGAGGCAAAAGTTCTCATTCACATTCCTGAAGCTCAGGGGGTTCAAAAGCCTAGCAGCTCACAGAATCCCAAATTTCTTATAACTCTAGAAAGGAGATGTCAGTGAAAACATGTGGTACAAAAACAAAGCAATACACCAAAGCTTACACATGGAGAGTTATGTGATACCCTAAACCCTCTTCTTTGGGGCGCCTGGGGGGCTCAGTTGGTTGAGTGTCCGACTCTTGGTTTTCAAAGCTTAGGTCATGAGCTCAGGGTTGTGGGACTGAGCCCCACATAGGGCTCTGTGCTCAGGGAGCAGTCTGCCTGGAAGTCTCTCCCTCTGCCCCTCCCTGCCTTTCACAGACAAGTGTGTGTTCTCTCTCTCAAGTAAGTCTTTCAGAAAAAAAATTTTTTTAAAATAAAACTCTCTTCTTTGACATCTAACACTCTAATTGCACATAACATTTTGGCTCCAGTTGGCATACTAATAACCAATTAGTCAAAAATTTACAACAAATATATGCTTCTAAAAAGAAACTGAAGAGAAAAAAAGAAGACAATATATGTAATTTTAAAAGCCAAAACAGAAAACTCTTAACTACTGAGTTAAATTGGTATCCTGCCTTATATTCACAATTTTTCTCCTTTTCACTATGTGAAGAAGTCAGGGGGTGGGGGGAGAATACTAGTACAACCTGATATTTTTCTGTGTGTCGATAAATTTTCTACTTTAAATGTAAATGACTTTAGGAAACAAATCCTACTCCTACTTTTGTATAAAAATAAACTTACGATCAGTGATGATTGCGTCAAAATATGTGCCCTTCCTCCAGGAAGGTTTAGATGCATCTGAAACCAGGACATCAAGGTAGTATTTCTCTAAACCATATTGACGAAGATTCGCCCTAATGTTTTCATCTGGTCCTCTCCATTTCTGGTTTTTCCTACTAGCCTTTCCTAAAGGGAAAGAAAAAGGAATACAGAAACTACTAAATCAAATAGAGCATTCTTATTTCTTATCATTTAGCTAAAAGTAATGTTAACACATCTAAACCTAGATTTACTCGAATAAAACTTGCTTTCATTTAAAATCTTAACTTTATTTAAACAGCTATTTTTACTTCAACTTACTACAAAAAAAATATTTTGAATAGTAAAATGTACTAACTGATCCTGTTTTGTCATCTTTCAAGTAAAACTGCCTTCAAACATTCATTTAATACTTACTGAATTGAAAGCATATACAAGTAAGATACAAAGCTGTATCGAACATGGTCTCTTTCCTCCAAGAGCAAACAACCCCGTGTAGAAATAGGATGAATCAGATCAGTGAAACAGAAACAAAGAAAGCTAACTTGGGAAATGCAGGAGCTCTGTGACCATGGAGAGAAGAAGTCAAATTGAGACATTACAGATGAAAAAAGTTAAAGTGGAGGTTGAAGGAAGAAGCTCAAAAGTTCTCATTTAGGAGACACAAGTGGATGATGATATTGTTGATTAGGATTGGAGAAACAGGGGTGCCTGGGTGGCTCAGATGGCCAAGTATCCAACTCTCAATTTCAGCTCAGGTCATGATCTCAGGGATATGAGATCGAGCCCAGCTTAAAGGAAAAAATGAGATCCATTTAAAATGTATCAATTGTGCTTGTGAACTACCTATAGAACATCCAGAAAGAGTTATTCAGTGGGTAGAGGCCAGAATATATACACTGAGGAGATATCAGTATAGGCATTTAAGTTAGACCCATAAGAATGAATGACATTTTTTATTAATCTTGGCATTTACATGTTTATTCTATAATTATTCTATTTTTATACACTCTTCTGTATCTTGATCTACTTCACAACAGAAACAAAACTTAAAAAAACCAAAATGGGAAGAATGATATGACTCTGCATAACATGCGCTGTGATAGGAAAACTGGTCAAAGAGAGAAGCCTAGAGAAAAGGAACATGTTATCACAGGTCAAAGAAACCCACAGGGCCTTAAGGAGATGGAGATGGAACAGTCAAAGAAGTAAAAGTACCACCCGATGAGGCCACAGTGCAGGAAACCAAGGGAGGCTGTACGAAGGTCAACACTGCCAAATGCTATAGATCTGTGGCCCTAGTAAGAGGTTTCTGTGGGCCTGGAAGCTAGAAAATAATGGGCAGAGGACAGTGAGGAAGAGGAAAGCAAAGTGGCAGCTAGAGGGGCCCCCCTACACGACGGACAGGAAAGGTTTCGTTCTTTTAAAATAGGAGACTTTTGAGAATATTTGAGAGCATAGAAAGAGATTACAAGCATATGAAACAGAGGGCATATTTAAAAGCATCTTGGATAAGCTCTGAGAAAATTCTACTTCAATCAGAATTCTATCCAAGTAGACTGAAAGGTTATAACACAGCTTTCATAAATAAGAATTCTAGTAAATTACGTAGGACAATCTCCTTAAAGTAAACATACTGCTTCTACTAAAAGCAAACCAGAATAATTCTTCTTAGCACTTTGTCTGCTCTAACATGTTGCCAAGAATATCTTTTTCTGGTTAGCTCACTTAGGTAAACTTGGTAAAATATAACCAATTCTTCTTATGATAAATCTTGCTAAATTCCTGACAGTCAAGGAAGAAAAAAGAGAGGTCAAACACAGTATGTCAAATTGTTTCAGGAAAAAAAAATAAAATAAAAAATAAATTCTCACCAATACAGTAACTTGAGAATAACTGTGTGAGGGAAAGAAAGGCTGATTCTAGTTACAACAATGGAATACCAACACAAATAGTTTCAGAATCATCGATGAAATTTGCCATTTTTAGTGCCATTCAGGTATATGGGAATACTTTCTTTAGTCTGATTCCATTCCATCAAATCACACATCATTAGCAAAGTGTCTAGATTTTAAAATAGTTTCCAAAGTGGCTTCAAAAGCAAGCAAATGTGTCTTGAGTTAACCTCAGTCTAATGCAGAATTTTCTAAGTTACTATCACCTTAACGGCTTCAAAGATATTTTGGTTAGTTATGAAATTAAAAATGATATGGTACTCAAGGACTAGAAATTAATCCAGTATTCGTGCAACGTTGGATTATGAAAAAAAAAATGGTGCTAATCTTTAAACAGAAACTGTACATGTTATTAACACAGACATGCTGATTAGAAGATGACTAGTCTCTTTCCTACTTCCTTCCCAGCCCTAAAGTTCACAACCTTCGAGTCTGCCAATTTTTTAAAAAAAAAATTTCTCTCAACTAAGCCTGTGGGGAGAGCTTTTTCTTATTCATCCTGTGCTCCCCCAGGAGATCACTTTGCACATACTGGATTGCTTCATAAAAAGCAGATACCCAACGAAATATCAGTTTATAAAAATAAGTAAAACTACATTATTATCACAACTCTATATCTTAACATAAAAGACAGATGCATAAC
The DNA here is from genome assembly GCF_053574225.1 of Canis aureus. NCBI lineage: Eukaryota > Metazoa > Chordata > Mammalia > Carnivora > Canidae > Canis > Canis aureus. The sequence goes on along the minus strand of NC_135611.1, from coordinate 65,404,309 downwards.
GCCATGTAAACCCATTTATTTATTTTAAAGGCACATTTGGTACAAGAACAAAGACTATAACAGTCTAGAACCTCTACTCACCTAAGCCATGAACTGTATTGTAGTCTATGTCTGTCCCACATACGTATGCACCAAAATGAGCAGATGCTATCAGAAGGCCACCTGAAAATCACACAATATGGTCTGTTAACCAGAAAGTCCCAGATTCTTGTTTATTCCCCCACTTAACCCAATCCAGAGTCTTACAAACTAGCTGTAGGAAGAATACCACAGAGGAACACTGGTCCTGACCATATGTAGAAGGCTTCAGATTTAAAACCCTAAGCTGTGCTCACTACATTGGTCACAATATAGGGAATTAACATATGTCTTAGCATCATTACTTTAAACATACCACTTAGGGAAAACAAACCTTTTTTGATCAAAATAATTTATATTTAGACATTTTCATCGGATTTGGAGAGGTCTATACAAACATCTTGCTCCTTACTTACAAATGAGCATTTAAGGCTACTACACAGAGTTGGCAAAAAGTAAATTCTGACAATTGGGTTCAATTCCCACTGAAGCCTGAGTTTCAAATAACTAAAGAGGGCATAATTAAATATGTTAAGACATGACTCCCTACATAAATTAAACTATTAGGACATGAAATAGTTATTCCTGTAACCAATGAAGCAATTGCCTTTTGTTTTAAACTATAAATATGAATTTCTGCATAACTTTACCAAGCAAGCATACACAAAAATAATTAATACAATGACTTTTCTGTTTACTTAGTGCTGTGACTGAAGTAAGAACAAATGTCCCAACACAGTCTGACTGGACTAAGTAACTTGGTGGCTGTGCCCAGCTCACATATGAAGAAAAATCCTAATAAAGATTTAAAAATTGGGATCCCTGGGTGGCGCAGCGGTTTGGCGCCTGCCTTTGGCCCAGGGCACGATCCTGGAGACCCGGGATCGAATCCCACGTCGGGCTCCCGGTGCATGGAGCCTGCTTATCCCTCTGCCTGTGTCTCTGCCTCTCTCTCTCTCTCTCTCTCTCTCTCTGTGACTATCATAAATAAATAAAAATTAAAAAAAAAAAAAAAAAGATTTAAAAATTAACGAAACCCTTTAAAATAAAAGGTAGTATTTTCAAACTGTTCAAAGGAAAAAGAATCACAAAGTTAAATATTTTAATAACTGTGCTTTTAATTCAACTTTACTTTTTTTTTAATCATCCAAATTAAAATGCTCTTAGTCCTAACAGCTCTACTGTAGAAAGATCTGTCAGTCAAACTGACATCAGAAATATACTCTTAAAACTATGCACAGACTCAGATAAGGGACAATAACTATATTTTTTCCCTGATATCCTTTTCAAAGGTAATCTCTAAAATTAAGATGGGTAGTGCCTCCAGAGGGTCAAGGTCTGTAAATTAATGGTGTTCTTTCCATAGCCATTTAAAAACACAGTCTGGGAACATGCACTTAAATAAATAGACTTTGCTTGTGAAAAATACTGTAACTGATGACTACTACTGGAGTCCCTAAAGAAGAGGATGGAGGACTAACAAGTACAGCAGAAACCAAAACCTAGGTTCCCTCCTACTAACTACAAGAAGCATTTGTGTGAGAGGTAAGCTAGGTCAACCTCATCAGTCTTGTTCTATAAATGGAACCGTCCACGTTTCGGAAAAGATATTCTGTTGTGATGAGTTGGAATACTCACAAAATCACTTCACCCAAATTACGAGGAATTACTACGATTCCGCCAATTAAGGCAGATACTCACCTAGAAGAACTAGTTGCCAAGGGGAACAGAAAAGCTTTCCTGTGCTTCCTTAAACAGAACCTTATCCATTTGGTTAGAGTGAGTTTTGAGAAGACCCAATTTAGAGCACACTGCTGAAAGGAGATGAATAATCTGTTAGACTGCATCTGTGAGTTTACTTTGTGCCCTTTAAGCTTTCAAAGTTTTAAATAAAGTCAGTATATAAATTAGCTTCTCTGTACTGGTCACTGGGTAATCCCTGTTAAGCATCTAATTGTTTTCTCAAATAAATTGAAGTATTTTTTTGCATTTAGTTATACCTCAGTTGGAGTTTCCCTGAAGCTTTCTGGTGGAAGAAGGGGTGATCAAGGAGGGGTGAAATGGTGAGGGGCCAGGTAATGTGACTCACCCAATTTCCTATTATACTCTCAAGTGTACCAATACCCCAAACTCAGTGTTCTAATTTCTCTTTACTTAAATAGCAACCACTTTAAGGTCAGGGCAGTATCTTATAGGCAAAAGGACACAATATGGCACAATTAGGCACAATATTTGCCTAAATATAGAAACTAATTTGTGATTCTCAACATTAGAAATTTAAGAGAAAAGCCTTACAAAAAGCTTAGAAATGAGAGACTGGGCTTTGGTTTTGCTGAAAGAAAAGGAGAAAAGGAGGAAAAATGGAATACTACATACCTACAAGATCCATTTTCAAAACAAACTCAAACAAGTTACACTAATAGCCTGAGCAAAAGGATATGACTAGAAAACAGGAATTTTACTGGATACACTAGGAAACTTAGGAAAAGGAGACTACAAAGATTGTGGACAAAAATGGGAATGAAGCAGAGATTATTACACAGACTACAGAGACCAATTACTGGTCTCCTAATTGTCTCTTTTTCTCCCCACAGTCTCTTCCCAGGACCAGGACAGTCAGTTTCCCAACACCTGGCACCTGTGTCTATCATTCTGCAATGATAAAATTCAAAAGGAGCCACACTCCTTTCCTCACACTATGGATCATCTGAAGGTAGTTGGTGCCAAGGAGTGTGTAATACTGTCCTGGGTATATTCTCAATCACTAAAATAGCTCACTCACCTGAGACAGGGCAAGGAGAAAAGGAGTATCTATGAAGCCTTGCCATAAAATCATATTGCAGCTACCTAGAGCACCTGGCAGACACTTGTACCAATTATTTTCATTATAAATAAAGAATTAGATGTTTACAATTTTAACCCTCAATTTCCTTGCCTGATGTCACAACTTGCCAACAGTTGCAAATTATGAGTATCTTGGAAATTAGCCAGAGAAGGGACTAGAAAATGAGTTCATGGCCAAACTGTTCATCATCACCATTCAATATTGGCCATATCTAACATCTTTCATCAAAAAGGCATCTAAGTTCCTAACAAAATAATAATGATAACCATTACACAGTCTACTGAATGTCTACCATGTGTCAGGCAACTTCCTAAGAATTCCATGTATATATTTTACCTCACTTAATCCTCACAATATATTACTATCACCATTTTATCAATGATGGAACTGAGACCCAGACCAGTTAAGAATGTTGCCCAAAGTAACATAATAATAGATGGATTAAGGATTTAAAACTCACTCTATTTGTTCTTTTCTCTATACCATTTTGTCTCCTTTGAGGTCAGCACCAATTGAAATAAATATACACTCAGCTTACCAATTAGATAACAAAAGTAAAATTTGTTATGAAATTAAGTGATGCTGCACACTCAGTTAATAACAGTTGTATATCTAATTCACAACTCTTGTATATCATCAAGGCAGGCCTGTACCATTATAGGTATTCAACATACCATGCTCATCAGTCCTTTAGCCATGCTCACACTAGAACAGGACTTCCTAACTATTAAGAGCTGGCCCAATGATAGGTATCTTCTCTCTTAAAATGGAGATACACAACTTTTTTAAAAATCTTCTTAAAATGAAATCAACATAGTCACTAAAATGGAAAGGAAAGTAAATTTCTACAGCTCATAATGTCATTCTAGACAACAATAGCAGACTGTCTAAGGAAAAAGGAAAGGCATTTAGGCAGGAAAAGATTATATCTCTCCTTTCAGCTTCCCAGAAACTTTCTACTCTATCTTCTAACCTTGAGAAAATCACAAATAATGAGAAGTCAGTGGATAAAGCATTTGGAAAGCTCATATATTTTAATTTCCTGCTTTTAAAATGGAAAAGAATTGGATACATTTGACTTTGTTTTAAAATACTAGAAAAGGAAACAAGGAAAAAATGGCATCAAATACTTTGTGAAAAACTATGGCCATGGAGGAGGACACAGGGTTACTATTTCTCCAATCCTTCAGAAGGTACTACCCATCAGTGAGACAAAAGGCCCAAGAAAAAAGACAAACTATACTTAAGAATTGTATCTATTCACAATTACATCACCAATTTCAAAACAAAAGCCCAAAAACTAAAATTCTAAAGCTATGCTTAAACTACAAACAGAAATTACAAAAATATATTTTAGCAGGATCTTTGCAAACATCTTCCTCTTTGTAATTTCAATTAATTGCCCTATGTAAACAGTCACATGACCAAGACCTACTACCCAATCTAAGGAGCTTCTCTAAAGCAAATTAGGAGCAGGTCTCCTTGCCCCACATACTGAAGGTAATCAATATTTTGACCGTAGTTAACATTTCATAATATATCTAACCTCATACACAAAGGGAAAGAAATTTTACCTATACTAGGAACTCCATTTTTAGACCTTACAGTCTTTTCTACATGTATGTATACATATTAAACATTATGTACATGTATGTATTCAAAGAATTCTTACTTCACAGAAAAAGTTTTGTTTTTGTTTTTTTAGAAAAAGTTTTTAAAGTCCAAGAACAAACTAAGGATTCATAAAAGGCTTATTAGCATTTGGAAAAAGAGAAATTACAGATCCATTCCCCATAGCATACAAGAAAAACTCCAAACAGACCAGAGATCTAAAGGAAACTAAACTAAAACTATAAAAGTACTAGAAGAAAAATATAGCAAGGTATGTCTATAACTTAGATATAGGGAAATCTTTTGCATGACAAAAAGAATTACTTGCAAAGTCAAAAAACATGGCAAAAAAACAAATGGCAAAAAAAAAATGGGAGAAAATATTTTATTTTGTGGATATATATACACACACCTCCATGCATGTAATATATGTATGTATACATCTTATATACTTAAAGAAAACAGGAGAGAGCTAATGTCCCTAATATATGAAGTACTTTCAAAAATAAAGAAATGTCCACATAAAAATCAGCAAAAGACAAGAAAAATAATTCAAAGTTATAAAAATGGCCCTTAAAATATAAAAATTTATTGACTTCACTCATAATAAGAGAAATACAAAATAACACTACACTGAGACATCCACATGCAGAAGAATGAAACTAGACCACTCTCTTTCACCATACACAAAGATAAACTCAAAATGGATGAAAGATCTAAATGTGAGACAAGATTCCATCAAAATCCTAGAGAAGAACACAGGCAACACCCTTTTTGAACTCGGCCATAGTAACTTCTTGCAAGATACATCCACGAAGGCAAAAGAAACAAAAGCAAAAATGAACTATTGGGACTTCATCAAGATAAGAAGCTTTTGCACAGCAAAGGATACAGTCAACAAAACTCAAAGACAACCTACAGAATGGGAGAAGATATTTGCAAATGACATATCAGATAAAGGGCTAGTTTCCAAGATCTATAAAGAACTTATTAAACTCAACACCAAAGAAACAAACAATCCAATCATGAAATGGGCAAAAGACATGAACAGAAATCTCACAGAGGAAGACCTAGACATGGCCAACATGCACATGAGAAAATGCTCTGCATCACTTGCCATCAGGGAAATACAAATCAAAACCACAATGAGATACCACCTCACACCAGTGAGAATGGGGAAAATTAACAAGGCAGGAAACAACAAATGTTGGAGAGGATGTGGAGAAAAGGGAACCCTCATACACTGTTGGTGGGAATGTGAACTGGTGCAACCACTCTGGAAAACTGTGTGGAGGTTCCTCAAACAGTTAAAAATAGACCTGCCCTACGACCCAGCAATTGCACTGCTGGGGATTTACCCCAAAGATACAGATGCAGTGAAACGCCGGGACACCTGCACCCCGATGTTTATAGCAGCAATGGCCACGATAGCCAAACTGTGGAAGGAGCCTCGGTGTCCAACGAAAGATGAATGGATAAAGAAGATGTGGTTTATGTATACAATGGAATATTACTCAGCTATTAGAAATGACAAATACCCACCATTTGCTTCAACGTGGATGGAACTGGAGGGTATTATGCTGAGTGAAGTAAGCCAGTCGGAGAAGGACAAACATTATATGTTCTCATTCCTTTGGGGAATATAAATAATAATGTAAGGGAATATAAGGGAAGGGGGAAGAAATGTGTGGGAAATATCAGAAAGGGAGACAGAACGTAAAGACTGCTAACTCTGGGAAACGAACTAGGGGTGTTGGAAGGGGAGGAGGGCGGGGGGTGGGAGTGAATGGGTGACGGGCACTGGGGGTTATTCTGTATGTTAGTAAATTGAACACCAATAAAAAAAAAAAAAAAAAACACTACACTGAGGTAACATTTTCATCCAAGAGACTGGTAACATTTCACAACCTTGACAATGAATTCCTCTGGTGAAGCAAGATTTAACAATATACATAATATTCTTCAACCCAAAGAACTTCCTTTTAAGAATTTACCCTAGAGCTGTATCTCCAACATTATGCAAGTATATCTACAAAAGATTATTCACTGCAGTCGTTATTTGTAACTCCAAAATACAGGATACAACCCATGTCCAAGTATAGGAGACTGAATAAATTATAGCATATACATCCATGAAGTACAATCATAAAAAAAGAATGAAGATAATCCCTATGAATTAACAGAAAGTGATTTCCAGGAAATAATTGAGAAAAGCAAAGTAGTGTATGTAAGAAATAAGTAGAAATAAAATGTACATATCTGCCTATCATTACAAACAACAAATAAGAAGAATCAACTGAAAAAGACGTTGGTTATCTACAAGGGATGGGGGAGAAGGATGGAAGGGATATGGAAAAGAGTGATAATTGTCTCAGTGTACCTTTCATATAGCTGACTTTTGGAAGCAAACTGATCTTCTACATATTTAAAAATAAATCCACAAGGATGGAAGGAAGTAAAAATCTAAAACTGAAGGTAAATTGAAAAAAATGAACTCCAAACTGATTTTTAAATAAAGGGAAAAAAGAAGAAAGCACGATATTTAACTTTACTGCTCGTTAGCTGGGGCAGAGAACTGAATACATAGCCTAAAATCATATCCTTTCAAGAGGGTTTTTGTATTGTTTTGCTTTGCTTTTAGTGGTAAAGGCAAAGCAATTCTGAAACTATTTTATATGTATTAGAGGAATGAGCAAAAGAATAAATGTGTGGAAGGTGAGAGGAAACAGGATTCTCACTGTGGAAGAAGGCACATGTAAAAATAGAATGGGGTTAGGCAAGAAAGAAATGTCCCAAGATAGATAAGAATTTGTAGTATATGTGAAAATTCACAATTTCTACAATATGTGTGTGTAAAACTACGTGCACGCACAGTACATACATAGGGACATGTGTACTTGCATACACATTTATATGTATATTGTGTACATTTGTACACAAATGTTCTAGCCTGTCTGCTGAAAGGGTCGAGAAATGAAGATACCTAGCATCCAGATCTTGGTCTCTAACACCATTCTCCACTAAAAGAAACAATGGTTTCCTGGAGAAATGACTGATTCCAGGGTTTGGGCAGGTAAAAGATGAGCCAAAAAGTAAGAAAGTACTCAAAAATAAAAGACAGGAACAGGTCACAAAGACAGAAACCACACAAAAGGGCTCCACTTGGCAAATGTGGGACAATTTGAGCAACTAAATGATAAAGGAAAGTAATGAATTATAGAACACTAAGGGGGAAGAGGGGGAATCTACATGTTTATATTAATAAATACATAGGAGAGAATAAAAGACTCTTGCTTATAATAGAATGAGTGTCAAATGATAACTGTGGAGGTAGTACTACTATATATTGATAGGATGGATGCAACTTACTTCAAATGGTAAAGAAAACAAAATTATGTAAATAAACAGAAAGAGAAAACAAATGATAAGGCAAATGAGATCAAATGTTAACAGTTTAATCTGGGTCAAGTATATGCAAGTGTTCTCTGTTCTTATTCTTGTATCTTTACTATAAGTTTGGCATTACTTCCAATAAAAGTTTAAAATGTTGGGAGAGGTGCATAGGATAATGAGGAAAGCAAAGAAACAAAGAGGCTATATGTTGGGTGTGGGATATACAGAGATGCTGGGGGAGTGGGAGAAGAAAAACTCACTAGCAGATTAATTCAACAACAAACACAGAAAATCATTCCAACGGTTAAAACCTCTTAACTTTGATACTTTTCTTCCTAATCACATGTGGTCACATTCCTCAAGTTAGTTTATGATATAACAGCTGGCCAACAGACCTTAATGCAGAAAGAGGCAGCCCTAAGATAGTAGTTAAGAGCATGAGCTCTGGAGTTAGACTGCGGGAGTTTCAATCTCATGAAATTTACACACTAACTTCGGCCAAGTCACATAACCTCTCTCTTGTGCCATAATCTCCTCAGGAAGTTTTTTACTTTTTAATTCAACAATGTTTCTGCTATTGCATCAACACTGCTTCCCAAGTTTCTGATGGGGAAAGACGGCTACAGGGAGAAACGCCAACCACAAACATAATTTGTTCTGTCACAATCTGAATCACAATGAATCTAGCCAGACAAACATAAATATGAGTGCTCCCTAGGTATGAGTAAGATCCAGCAAAAATGGGGTAAAGTGGGAAAATGTAGTATTCATGGAATCAGAGGAGGCAAACTTGGAATTTTAGGACTTCTTACACAAAGTCAATTACAAGGCCATCCAATCAAGTGTGTACAGAGGCCAGACCACAGCCTCAGCAGCCAGGCTCTAGCTGTTGATAATTAAGGCACTTTCCTTATTTTCACACTTAGAAAGCTCTATAATCCAAATCAAATATAAGACACATTACCATTTTTTTCCATGTAAGTATATGCTTATCAATGTTAAATGATGAACATATATTTTTTAATCTTGTTACTCAAGTCTTTTTCCACCCAAAAGTTCTCCTATTTAAATAAACTGTACAGCTTTACAACATTTCCGCAGTGCACAGTATTGCGATGCATGGTATGCCCCTCCACCTAGTGGTTTACTTGGAGAAGCAGCCCACAAAATTAAAATCATACCATCCTTGAAGTGGCAAAAATGTTGCATACTGGGTTATTATCATAGAGAAATATGTGGTTGTCTCTTAGCCACTATCACATGATAATTAAGATTATTCTGTCCAAATTTACTAATCTTTTAGCAAAAACATTACTATAACCTTGACTAACATAAACAAGCAACATGTATGCACTAGTTTGATGGTTAAAAAAAAATACCTGTTCCAACAAATGGATCAAAGACAATATCATTTTCCTTCACTTTTCCATGGTTGGCCATGATAAATGATAAACCAGCATCCATGCTTGTATTTCCAATAAAGTGTCTCTTTTTGACACTGTATGACTCAATAAGCTCTCTCTGTCCATCTGCAATCTAGATCAGAGATTCTTCAAATTAGTTTAACAACATAAAACAGATTTAAGATAACCATTCACAATAAAACCACAGTATCTCAATGATAAAAACTTCTTTCCACTTACCATTGCTCTACACTTGTTCCTTTAAAAAATGTGATTGTGGTAATTATGGACAAATACCTTGTATTTTTTTTAGTGTGTTGCAATTTACTGTAACAAATTCAATTTCAAACTAAATTTGAATTGAACTTGAATGCAATAATTCCAGGGGTTGGTGGTAAGTAAACTTTATCCACCTCTTTTTTTCTCCTAAAAACAATATTCTGTAACATAAGCCCCAGCTTCCATTACCCTAGGGAAGTGAGCAGGACTGCTTTGCAGTAATTTTATTTCTTTTCAGAATGTGAACTTAGATTCGAAAACCCCACAAATAAGATCCCTTACTACCAGAGTGCACCCTGCCTTTTCTCTGCTTAAAAATCAATCCAGACTTTCTGGCAAGTCTTATGTTATTTTTTCCTGGTGTATTACCCCTTACCTAGGCCCTATATCTAAAAAGCCTCTTGCGCTTCTCAGGAATCTCCAGAAAAATAAACAAAACACAACATATAACCACATATTTTCCACTGATTTTAAGTCATACAGTAGTTCTGAGTCTTCAATTGCTTTAAAATTTTACCTATAAAGTACTACACAAAGGCCTACTATTAAGCTTTTAAAGAAACAATCTGAAACAGGTAAAAAGAATACTTGCTTACCCATCTACCAAAATAAATATTATGTGGGTTCTCAGGGATGCAGTTTGGGTCCAAACCATAATCCTCCAGTACAGAGAATATATGCTGTGGCTTCTTTAAATTCACTTTCCCTTCAAATGGCAGAAACTCAAGAGCCTGAAAAAAAAGAGTGATTCTCATGTCCCATGAGAATTTTAAAGGAAAAACAGTGCTTATATAATAATACCTATCTTGTAAGTTTGGTATCAGCATTAAATTAAGACAAAACATGAAAATTATTTAGCACACAATATGCTACAAAATAAGCACTTATCCAGAACTGAGAAATTATTACATATCAACAGCAATCAGACCACATTACTCTCACAGGTTTTTTTTCATTTTTGCTAAATTCACTTACATCTATTCGTTTGACTTTTTCTTCTTGTGTCAATGTTTTATTAAATGTGTGAATCTTTATTTTATATGTAGAATCTGAATGTAGAAATGGAACCTAAAATAAAAGCAAATGAATTCTTTTAAGCTTAGTAATTCTACAGTATCTGTAGATATACCTATATAAAAATACATTTCACTACGCACCATCTTCTCCACAGGGTAGTTTTTAAGAGAACTATATAGCTCCTCTGGAGATTTTCCATGACCCCATAATTCAAATATGGACCTAGGAAATAAATGATTAGTACTAACCTCAGTAACAAAAAATCAGTTTAACAATAATATTTAACAATTACTTCCCTACTTTTTTATGTTTGTTCCCTTAATACAATTATTGCATTTTCTAAGCTATAAATGAGAAATGTGTCCTAAAAATAAACATAAGTCCAAACCACACAAAGAAGTTTAACTTTACAAAGAAAGGAAATTTAACTCAAGATTTTTCCAAGTTTTCATTATATTTTTATACTAGAATACAAATGATGCAGGAACATCATTTATTTCACTAAAACAGGTGAAAAGCTGCAGCAAATCCAATTTTTCCCAATGTCTTCTCCACAAAACAAAAATGAGCAGTTAAAAATGTTACAATATTCAGCAATTACTTATTAACATTTAGTAACTTTTATTTTTCTAACTATTACAAAAAGAGAATTCTTAGTATAAAAAAATCCTCAAGCTTCCACCAATTTCAAGGAACACTTAAACAGTCACGAGAAAAAATTTCATTACAAATATTATAAATAAGAATTCATTGTAATGGACCTCAAATCTAGATAGTAGCATAGTTTTGTGGACCTAATTCAAACTACTTTATAAATGTAAATAATGCTGCCATTAGGATTGAGATTATCCTTTGAAAACAAACTCTTCTTTCCTCTCTACTAAATTTATAGAAAAAGGACCTCTACAATAATTCTACTTTTACTTAGGCATCACTAAAGGGGTGACCTCACCTATAGAAACATACAAAAAGTAAAAAGCAGCAAACACAATTATTCAAAATAGATGTCCCCAAATTCCATGTATTCAGGACTTTTTCTTAATGTTTAAAAATAATAAGCTTGATCAATTCATTTATTCAACAAATACTTATTAAGGATCACTATATACCAGGAATTGTTCTAGGCACTAGGACACAACAAAACAAAGTTCATTGCCTTCGTGAAACTTCAGGGAGAGGATGCCTGGAAGCATCAACTGAGGGAAAGCAGAGGTGACTCAACCTCTGAAAAGGGAAAACCTTGAAAAACAAAAATGGTAAAAAATAATAAAAGCTAACACGGAATGTAACTCAAAGTACAAGGGACTGTTCTAAGGCCATTTAATATGGACTCACTTGTTCCTCATAGGAGCCCTACGCGGTAGCTGCCAGTATCTTCACCCACTGAACCAAAGAGGAAACTGAGGCACAAAGAGATTAAAATGACTATTTCAGGTCATATAGCAATTAATAAAGCTAGGATTCCAATCCATCAGACTCCAGACTCCACACATGACTACATGCACTATAATACACTGCTTCTCAAAAATTAAAAAAAAAAAAAATTAATTAAAAAAAAAAAAAAACAATCCCAGACCAGGCCATTCAGGGTAAAACCGAATTTCACAGATCATAATTAACCCTAATGATGTAGGAACTAGTGCTTGTAATGATAACCTAGAATCAATGAACTATGATTCCATGTCTTCTTTTTCAGAAAGAACTTATATATTCATAAATTTCTATTTTAAATGGTCATAATAAAGATTAGGTATATAACATGAAAAGCTTCAGCTATAATCGAACACTAATGTATAATACCTTCTATGATTTAGATTTTCAGAGTAAACAGTTTTCATATATATGTGACTGAACTATTTTAATCCATAATTTAGAGATTGTAAAGCTTATATAAGCTGCAACATTTCTCACAGGTGCTATACAAAGAAGCATGGATATTAACTAATATATTTTAATGATTATGGAAGTAGTAATGAAATCTTTCTGACAAAAATTCCTTAGGAAACTATCCTTTGAGGGAAGGAGGGGAATGGAATTGGGAAAGGTGCACAGAGTCAATGGTTTTTGTAAACCACTTTTTTTTTTCTTTTTTTTTTTTTTTTAGGAAGCTGTATCAAATATTTCAAAATGTTGAGATCTAATAAGGTAGATACCTAGGTGTCTATTACATTTTTCATTCTATTTGTGGCATCCTGAAAATATTCCATGTTAAAAATAAATCAACAAAACAAAATTAACTATTAATCCCTAGGGTATTACAAAAAATTTTTTTGAATTTAATTTTCAATTCATGGGCAGCCCTGGTGGCCCAGTGGTTTAGTGCTGCCTTCAGTCCAGGGCCTGATCCTGGAGACCCGGGATCAAGTCCCACGTCGGGCTCCCTGCATGGAGCCTGCTTCTCCCTCTGCCTGTGTCTCTGCCTCTCTCTCTCTCTCTCATGAATAAATAGATTAAAAAAATAATAATTTTCAATTCATGCTTATAATAGTCTTTTATTTCCAGAACAATTTTTTTAAAAAGATTTTATTTATTTATTCACGAGAGACACAGAGGGAGAAGCAGAGACACAGGCAGAAGGAGAAGCAGGCTCCATGCAGGGAGCCTAACATGGGACTTGATCCCAGGTCTCCAGGATCACACCCTGAGCCGAAGGCAGACGCTCAACCGCTGAGCCATCCAGGCATCCCATACTTCCAGAACAATTAATGCTACAATTAGGATTGTGAATTTTATCATTTGAAAAGGAACTCCTCCTTTGCTTTCTATTAAGTTTATAGACAGAAGATGTCTACAGTAATACAACCCTTACTTAGCTATCACTGAGGGTATACCCAACCTAAGCTATTCAAAATATACAGATAATAAAAAGTAATCAAGGAAACTATTATATAATAATATACAATCATTACATAGTTATTAGTTGCACCATTAAGGAAATGCAGAAGATATGAGCTCAAGTAGCTATTTTAAACCAAAAAGCTATTTTTATAATAAGCCTTATCTGCTAAAATCAAACTCTTAGAGCTATAAATTTTAATATGCTAACCAAAAGTAATAATTATTCAAAATATGTGGGTTTTTAGTTGTTTCTGTTTGCTAGTCATTTTTACTGAATAAATAAGACTCATTAGCAAGTTTCAATTTAAAAGATGAAGGAAGGAAAGAAGGAAGAATGAAGGAAAGAAACAAGGAAGGTAAAAAAGGAAAAAAGATCAGACACCAAAGATAGTATCTAAAAAACAGGTAGGACACACTATGAGCAACATCATTATAGTAATCTACACAAGATATGCTAGTTGGGATTCCGCTAACAAATAAAACAGCAAAACGTACTTCATGGCAGTCCCTACTTTTTGTCATTTCACACTTCAATCTGCTCACCCAACTAAAAGCCATCTCTAAGAAAAACATTGTTCGATTTTCAGTACTTTGGTTATAACTAAATGTGGCATTTATCCTATGTAAATGAAGCATTTACATCTTGTATCATATTCCTGCCTAATATAGAAGTTTTTTTAACATTACCCAAAACAAGTGTTGATGCATTTCACCAGGAAAATTCCCTCCCCGTTTCAGCAGAGAACTCCCTATTCTTCCACCACCACCCAGTGGCAAATTCGGGTATCTGCAAGCTAAAGGGAGCTCCCCACAACAACCCCTTCTATCCTCTATCAACATAGCAAAAGGCACAGAGAAGTAGAAGTAATGTGTACAATCTGTAGGAAAACACTTTAAGTCTCTCTTACTTGGCACACACTGTCCGTTTCATTAAGTTTCTGGCAATATCTTCAGAGGGAATGCTAAGAATCCAAAATGGAGACTGAAAAAAAAATAACAACATACAACTTACTTGTAATTGCTTTCATGGCCTTGTGTGCCAAGGAGTCAAGGAGTCAGTAAGGAGAGATTCCTAGTTGCTACTTTTCTGTAAAAACACCTGATCTGACTCTAACCAAAATAAAAATTGCTCCAGTAGTAAAAATGTAAATTATTTTAATGGGTAACCTGCTAGGATAATATAGTACAACATCAGAAAAACTTTTATAAATGACCATAAATGCAAATATCAGCAAATATAAGATTAAACTGCAGATCAATTTTCTATTTACTCGCTTATGTATTTTGACCAAAATAATCAAAGTTCATTTGATTTGTTTTTTTAATTTATAACAAAAATTTAATTAATCAATAATTAACCAAAGTATAATCTCAGATTTTTCTATTATTGTTCATTATTCCTTATAATACAGCTATTTTATTTTTAACTTCTAAGTACTCTATTACTTTGAATGATCCCTCTTTTTTAAGTAGTTGTGGCCACCTGAGGGGGTAGAAAAGGAACTCTTTGAAGTATCTATGATTGAAGTATCTATGATTGAAAATCATAGGATATATTATTAAATTATCATTACCTAAGGAAAAAAGTTTCAGGTGCATCAAGGGTGATTACCAATCCTCTGTCTCAACCATCAAGATTACAGGCACTTTTTAAAAAAAAAAAAAAAAAGGTTTTGTATTTTATTTTTACAGAGAGAGTACTCATGCGTACATGTGCACACACGTGGGTGTAGGGAGTGGGTGGGGGGACAGACACTTATGCAAGCTCCACGCTGAGCACAGACCCTGAGATTATGACCTAAGCTGAAATCAAGAGTTGGTCACTTAATCGACTGAGCCACCCAGGCACCCTGATTACAGGCACTTTTCATCCCCACCCAGACAACCCCTTGCCAGAATATGGAAAAAGCAGAACCCTGACCTCAGTTTGCCATCCTCACCCAATTATGTCTATACTCTACCCCCTTCCTCCTCCCACAGTACTTAAAGTCAACCAGGAGTCCAACCTTAGCGGACTTTCAACTAAGTTGTCTCATCTTCTGAAAGAAATCCTCCCTGTCACACCCAGTCTTTCTTCTTCCAATGTTTATACTATTCTACAGAAAAATTCAAAATAATCCAAACAAAAAAGATGGCTATCTCAGTATTATTTTTATTAGAAAAATTTAAAAGCAATCTGAATGAAATCATTAGATAAATAATGGTAGAGCTAATCAATAGAAAGTATTACACAATCCTGTTAGTGATGAAGGTTATGTAGCAACATGTGCCTATATTAATACTATCAAGTGAAAAAGAGACTACAAAAATTCATAAGTAGTATTAGAACTAAAGGAAAAAAAGTATATGAAAAAAAATTGCAGGTAGTACCCTCAGATTGTAAGTCATGTAAAGGAAGAATTATGATTTTTTCTTTTTCTATTTTCCAAGCTTCTCTAATACACAGATAAACTATCAAAAACAAAATACAAAGCTCATAAATTTATAATCTTATAATACACAATTTTAAATGTTTAAATAATTCCCACTATAAGTCTGAAATTCCACTAAATTCTGAATTCTAATGCTAATCATACCTCATCAAGGGGAAACAGCCCTTTTTTTCAATTAAGGGACAGATACCAATTATGGTTTAAGTGTTGAATTAAAAATTCAAAACGAGTAAACTAAATGAATACTGGAAATAAATTTAAATGACTTTCCAAAACCACAACTTTTTCCCAAAAATATCTTTTATTAATTGCCCCTAGAAAGAAACAAATAACTGTACAAATATAAATTTAAGATTTGTAGTTCTTCTCTTCAAACTCAAGGTTTTATTTGTAAACATAATGCACATGATCTAATGAAAAATATAAATTCAACTTACCTTTCCATAAGTTTCCTGACTACTGATGAACTGACCTCCAAAAAGTGACAGCAAAGACTTTATTTCCTATATTAAAAATATTATAGAAAAAAAACATATTTTAACAGAGGGAACTCAAAGACTATTAACAGATATAGGTACAATAAGATTTTTTTAAGAGTACCTACCCAAGGCATTTAAATTTCAACACCAGATAAACTACAAACTCTGGGTTCTGAAAAAATTTTACAGTCACAAACACAGTAATTTCTGAGAAATTTTACACAAGAAGATTGCCAAAAGCCTTGCTCAGAAAATGGAAAAAACTGGATGACAAACACTACAGATTAGTAATCCAACACTGATCAATAAAAATAAGATGAATTATTAGACAGGTAAGTTGAGGACGTTCAGACAAAAAATAAGGGATTAACCAGGAAGCATCACTGTGGATTCACTAAAGAAAAGTTACAGCAAGTTAACCCCCTTAACAGCAAGTTAAGTTCTTTCTGGATAAAGTTATAGAACTAGAAAGAGAATAGCTGTAGCTACTTTAAAAACATCAGGAATGCAAAGTTGAAATCTGTTCAGATAGTATTATATTCTCTGAAGCAATCACTTTGTACTGATAAATACAAAATGACTATGCAAATTTTACAATATATACCGCTAACAAATTGTGTCTCCTCAAATAACATAAAGCAAGTAGAACCCCACTCCTCTCTGTAAATCTTACGAAGGAGGTAATCCCATTAGAAATATGTCTGTCCCCTCTTCTGGGGGCCTACAATCCTCTTTTATCCCAACTAGGAAAAGGAGACTTTAACACCCAACTCATAATGAGGGTGTATGCATATGCGTGCGTGCGTGTGTGTGTGTGTGTGTGTGTGTATGCATATATATATATATTTTTTTAATCCCTGGACTTACACAGGGCTAAATTCAGTTGAATTATATGGACAGACCAAGAACTTGCATAGTCTACCAGTAAATTACTGAAGGTAACCCAAAAGTCATTTTGCAACATGAGTGACACACATTAAACAGGAGGTATCACTGGACTTGAGAGTCTGACGAACCACAATTTTATTTTCACCTCTTCCAAATAGTGGCCATATGTATGTTTGTTTGTTTTCTACACAAGCCACTTCTCTCATCTGTAAAATAGGAATCATTAGCTGCCTCATCAAGTAAGGAAGTCTGTGACAACAGGAGCACAGAACCTAGGGTGTTAGTAAAGGACTCAAGGTGATGATGACCTTGAGGTCCAATGGCTCAAGAAATCAAGCAAGACTGACAGGAGTTTTTTTTTTTTTTAAGAGAAACATTAAGTTATAGATGAAGTTACTTTGGTCTAGAATGATTAATGTTCATTCTACACTAACACATAGTAGGAAATCAGCTTTACATTTAAAACATCAAAAATGCTGCTCCTGTGATACCTTGTTAAAAACTAGTAAGAGGCCAAAAAACCCAAAGTCTCTATGAGTCTAAAAAAAAAAAAAAAGTGAAGGATTATTGAAGTTTTATGGCATAGCATTAGCTCCACTACCCAAACTTATAAGCAAAACTTGTATTATACTACTCCATCAATCTACTTGGAAAAAGCAAAACACAAAATCTTTACTCTTATAGCAACTTCACTTTCTGGTTTCATTCTCTGGTTGAGAATCTTTCTACATTAGGAACATTTATACTGGAACATTTATACTGGATATAAGAATACGGCATGATCTGGGGCATGCCTCATGCATCAACTTACGTGAGCTTTTCAGTTCTTTTAGCCACTCACTTTTTCATCCATTTTTTTAGCCAGCAATAAAACCCAGGTGTCTGAACTCTAGTGGGGTAAGGCAGGCACCAACTACAACTGGCCCTGATTAATTCTACAAGGGTAAAACAGGACCACACTTATATTCCTAATCTCTCATTTTAAATCATAAAGGCAGCTACTCATAAGTTTTGCTGCTTAGCAGTTCTAATACAGTAGATGGACTCAAAAGTGTAGACTCTGCTTTTGATGGTCTTCCCCAAAGGAATCCTCTCACTCAATAGTTACTATAAAACTAATATGTATAAACCACTGAACTATGTAAAGATAAATACATACTTATCTTCAGGGAGGTTACAGTCTAATAGAACAATACATTCAACCTAGTAACAAATGTGAGGTGTAAAATGGTGAGTGCTCTTAAAGAAGTAAAAGCAAAAAGGTTTAACACTACTGTTCAAGGGAGAAGAGATGACTTCAGTTTTAGAAGAAAAGTTTTCATAGAAACGGACTTATGCCCTGGAATACAGAGAGAATCTGCACAGATGGAAGAAGATTTCCACTTCTACCAACCGCAAACTAGGCTTCAGATTCAGCCCTTCTGCTGAGAACTAGAAGAACCTGGCATCTGCTTGAAGGCGTGGAGCGATGACAAGAGTTAGCAAACCAAACTTCAGAAGGCAGAAATCCCAAGGTGCAGCCACTTGCTTCCTGGGGCATCTACCAATTCCAAAGGCAGCTGTGAGCCTGGATGATCCTTTGGACAGCCTAATGAAGCTAGGCACAAAAATACTGGGCCATCCATGGAGAAGAAAGGCAGCTTGATAAACCACCCAGTTTGGACTGGGATCCTCAAAAGCTACACACCAGAGGAACATGTGTGAATTAGAACAGAACCAAAACTTAATACCTGAAAATAAGTTAAAGTCATGCTAGACTGTTAATGCTCCTATCTTCAAGAGGGTTTACATCATTCTGAGCCTCATGTTATTTCAATTAACTTTACAAATACATCTAGGATGTATTTTAAAAAAAATAAGCCAGCACACATATGAAAAAGAACCAAGAGAAACAACACATAAAAGCAACAGACCCACAGGACTTCTTTTATCATAGTGAGTATGTATGTATGTATGTATGTACGCTTTCGACACTTTGTCATACTTAACATAACTATGCTTTCTATACTGAAGGGGATAAAAGACATAATTAAGAATTTTGACAAAGAATAAAAGCCTATTTAAAAAGAAACTGCAGACTTGAAAAAAGAATAAAAAAATAAACCTAAAATAAAATGAATATGGGGGTAAATCTCAGTGCATGCTGACTATGCAAAATCAATAGATTTTGAAGACTGCAATAGGGAAAACCCAACTAGACAAAAGGCAGCACAGGCCAAAGCATGAAATCCAGGGAATGAGGGGGGGACTCACTTTTGGCTGCATTGAGGTAGGAAGTGGGAAGGTGTGGGGAGACGGAGAAAAGAAGCATGCAACGGCGGGCTAATGCCAGACTAAGAAGTTGCAGCCTTTGCACAATGAGGATGCAAAAGAGAACTGAGCTGGAGATCCCTGGGTGGGCAGCAGTTTGGCGCCTGCCTTTGGCCCAGGGCGCGGTCCTGGGGACCCGGGATCGAGTCCCACGTCGGGCTCCTGGTGCATGGAGCCTGCTTCTCCCTCTGCCTGTGTCTCTGCCTCTCTCTCTCTCTCTCTGTGACTATCATAAATAAATAAAAATTAAAAAAAAAAAAGAGAGAACTGGGCTTTTTGGGAGACTAAAGTGGCACCAGTGCAAGACACTGACTAAAAATAATTTAAGAAAAAGAAACAGGTAAAATGTCCAAGTACCAGGGATGCTATTCTGAAGGCTGCAGCCTAACCACTCAGCTCACACTGCGCTGCCCGACTACAGGCACACATCCTCCTTGGCCTCCTTTTCCACTCCAGTATCCTCTAAGCGATATACTTTCTCTACTCCAGAATTCTCCCTCTAAAATACAAATGATGACTAGTCACTTACTGGTTCAAAAAGAAAAAAAAAAAAAAAGTCATTTCCAGGCTTAAAAAGAGTCAATGGTTCCCCTTTAAAACTAAAATAAAATCCACGTTCCTTGCAATGGTTTCAAAACATTCCAAACTCTGGATCCTGCCCACCTTGCTGGCCTCATTGCCCATTACTTCAACATCACTCCCCACACACCTCACATCCCAAACCACCATCATCAACTCCCATCATGCCTTTACACTTGCTTTTGTTTCTCACTGAAGTGGGCTCTCCGGTCCTCTTTGCCCACACAACAACTCTTTATCAATTAAGATCTATTAAAATATTACTTCCTCCATGAAACCCTAAGCCCTTACACCCCCCATCTTGCCAAATCACCTGCCGAGCAAAACATCAATCCTGAATCAATGCCACACAGTCTTCCTTCAGGACTTCTAAGGCCAGTGAGTTGAGCATCACTGAAAAAATTGGGAGAATCTCGGCACAATTACAAATACGTGATCATCACCCTCAGCTGGGTTTCCAGCATCGCTCTAATAACCCGTGTTCTCAATTTTTAACTTGCAGCTCCCTTTTTTGCTCTCAATGACTATTTCAAATTTAACCATTTTTCCCAATTTCTCCACTCAACTGCTTGGTCCCTGATATTTTGCTCTCTCAAGAAACAACCTTGACTCGCCCATTACTTAGAAAGCTACCCCACATCCAACCTAACTCTCCTTTGCCCACTGTCCCCTTCTAGGGGAGACCAACACCTCCCACTGTGCCTTTATATCATTCTCCCCTTCTCGTCAGCCTGTAAACTTTGCTTGACCCTAGCCCTCCCTCCATTAACCAATCACTTACTTTCCCTTCTTATGTTCTAGTTAAGAACAGTCTATCTCCTCTTCCTCGTTTTCCAGTGACCATTAAACCAAGCAATCTAGCTTACCACCCCACCGCAAAAGTCTATGCAACAGCTTTAGCAAAATTTCTAAAACTTTACCCTCCTGATTTCCATGCCCTCAAAGTCCTTCTATTCGGACACTTGCCTATCCTCTTCATGACCTCCTCTCTTCTCATCTCCCCTCACATCAATGCTACCAAGCTCCTGTGTTTGGCCCATCACTCTTTCGACGCTCTGCTTTTTCTGAATAATTTCACTTTCTCTCGTAGTGTTCGTAGGCAGAAGCCTCCCAAACATATATGACCAGTCCACACCACTCTATGGTGCTCCGTGCATGCTCCTATATTCACTGGCCCCCACCCCGTCATCTCCACTTGATATTACGCCAACACGTCAAATTGAGCATAACCAAATTGTAAATCTTTCCTCTGCCTGTGCTCTACATTTTAAAATGCAGGCGCTCTTACATCACCCCAGGAGTCATCCTTGACTGGCCCCCTCATGGTCCATTATCCAGTCCTGATGATCTCATCACCTAAGTAATTTCCCAGTCGATCTCATCCCCTTACCCGGCCCTAATTCAGCCCTAATTCAGTCCTTAATCTACGAACAAGACTCTTCCAACGGGCTACTAACTGGTCCCTGATTCCAGGCTCTGTCCTCTCAAATTCTACCCTCGTTGTCGCTGCCACAGTGATTTTTTTTTTTTTTTAATTTATGATAGTCACATAGAGAGAGAGAGAGAGAGAGAGAGAGGCAGAGACATAGGCAGAGGGAGAAGCAGGCTCCATGCACCGGGAGCCCGACGTGGGATTCGATCCCGGGTCTCCAGGATCGCGCCCTGGGCCAAAGGCAGGCGCTAAACCGCTGCGCCACCCAGGGATCCCTGCCACAGTGATTTTTAAGGAAAAAATCTTCTTTGCTTAAACCTTCTCAGCAAATTCCCCTTACAAGCTAAATGACTTTTCTCTTCCCCTCCAGACTACTCAAGGCTTTGTGTTTTCTGGCCCCTGTCTACCTCTCCTGCGCTCTGTCACCCTCAGCTACGTATTTCATAATCCAGCAGTAATGAATCGTAATTCCGATTTACTTGTTTATGTCCTCGGCTGGCTAGGTCCTACCCGTACTTTACTGTTCAAGTCACGGGTTCCTGCAAGCGCTCTCAAAGGCCAGCATCCCCCGCCCTCGGGCGGCCCGACTTCCCTTCTGTGCTCTGCGCCTGTCACCGCGCTCACAAATGTCCCTAAACCGTCCACACGTGCGCTCAGACCTCGGCCCGAACAGACAGGAAAGTCTCTGTCGTCGGCACATCCCCGCGTCCGGCTCGCGCAGTTCCAAGTACTCCGAAAATGTTTCTTCGAGGAATAAAGCGCTCTTCCCGACCTCTCCGTCCTGGAACGCCGCCCCGCGCTCGCGGGGGGCCTTCTCCGTCCTGTGACGCCCGCCACCCCCCATCCCCCTCCGCGGGGCCTGCGCACCTGCCACCTGGACCTGCCACCTGGACGGCGCTCAAGGCGGCCTCCCCCTCCTGTGACCCCCCCCGACCCTCCCCCTCCGCGGGGCCCGCACACCTGCCACCTGGACCTGCCACCTGGACGGCGCTCCCGGCGGCCTCCCCCGCCGCCCCGCACCCCACCCCGCGCGCGGGCGGAATGAATGGAGATGCCGGGCAAGGCCGCGGGAGCCCGTTCTGGGCGCGGCTCTCCAGCACCCTCCGCTCAGCCTGGACCCTCCCGGGGACCGAGGGCCCGGGGACGCGGGTGCCCCCGAGGCAAGCCCCCCCCTCCCGGACGCCGGCTTGCTCAGGCTGCGTGCAGCCTCCCCCCCCCCCCCCCGCATTCCTCTCCAGACGAGGAGCTGCAGCGGGAGGGCGCCGCGCGCTCACCGGCAGGCGGAACTCCAGGTGCTCTTGCGCCAGGAGCAGCAGATACCTATTGAGCGGGCACGGCAGCGCCATTGCACCGCGCACACTGCGCCTGCGCACGTCTCCCCCCTCCCCGCACAGCGCCCTCCCTGCGGGGGCGGGGCCGGGACCGGAAGCGGAAGCTGGGCCGAGCGGGGGGCGGGGCCCGGAGCCGAGCGGGGGGCGGGGCCCCGGGCGGCGCGGGTGCTGCGAGCCGGGGCGGCGCTGTCCGGTCGAGATGCGCCCGGGGAGCCGCTGGCGTGAGGGCCCGAGGGCTTGGGGCCGCCTGCGGGGAGCCAGGTTCCCGGGGCTGCACCGGGAGCGTGCTTCCCGCTCACTCTGGAACTTTCGGGGGCAGCCCGGGGGCTCAGCGGTTCAGCGCAGCCTGCAGCCCAGGGCGTGACCCGGGGTCACGGGATCGAGTCCCGCGTCGTGCTCCCTGCGTGGAGCCTGCTTCTCCCTCTGCCTGGGCCTCTGCCTTTCTCTCTCTCTCTCTCTCTCATGAATAAATAAATAAAATCTTTAAAAAAAAAATGAAAATAAAAAAGAACCTTCAAAGCTTGGTTCTTCAGAGCCGCTCTGCAAGTTGGCCTGCTCCCTGCAGGCTCTAAGCGCTCCAAGCTCAGGACCTGGCCCACTGCTCCAGTAGGCAGTGCGCCCTTGCATCCCTTGCCTCCCTACATTTTTGCAGTTACTCTGCAAGCATCACGCCTCCTGAGTGTTGTGCCCAAGACTTCGAATCCGAATCCGAGGAGCCGGCACCCGGCACCGATGCAAACACACGAGGGTTTATTTACAAGCTCGAGCTTGGGGCCAAGTGGGTGGGTTTTAGCTTAGTTTTAAGGGCTGGTCTAGGGAACCGCCAGGAGGGGGGTAGGAATTTCTCAAGTTCTGTTTACATTTTGATATGGGGCCTTCAAGGGCATTGAGCTCTGTTCCCATTCGAATAGGGGCTTCCTGCCCTTGGCTTGGGCTCTGTTTTTATTCTAATATGGGGCTTTCTAGGACTTTAAGCTGTAAGCTGTTTTTTTCCTGTAACTGAAGTAATGTAGATTTCAGCTCTTATTCCCAGGGGCCTGGGATGGCTGTACTTGTGCTAACGCTGAACTTAACGTGGAATGGCCTTAATTTTCTCAGCCTGCACACTGGGCCAACTGGAAGAAGCTCTTGACCCCGATCATCTCTGCTGGTTCGTTCTGCACCTCACAGAAAACTCCCCATCGTCCTGAGTCGTGGACTCGGTAGTTAGGAGGTCGTCGTGCAATTCACAGACCCAGTGCACAGCCGACTCTACGTTAGAACAATGACAGATATTGCTTCCAACTATTCACACTGGCACAGGATTTCATAGCACATAAATAGTAGCATATGCATAAATTTTAAGAATTTGCATAGCTTGTGTATATGCATTATTGCTTTTGCCTTACTGAGATCAGTTCCTTTTGTATCCCACCACGATATTGAACAAAGCACAAGAGAAGGGCATATTCCAAGCACCATGCGCTGGGCACACGCCCCGGACTTCACAGCTGTGATTTAGGCATAAACTGTGGAGTCAATCTTAGGTTCAAATCTCGATTCCACTATTTACAATCCATAGGCTCTTTTTTTATTTTTTTAAAATTATGTTTATTTATTCATGCGAGACACCGAGAGAGGCAGAGACACAGGCAGAGGGAGGAGCTGTCCCAGGCCCCAGGGGTCACGACCTGAGGCCAAAGGCAGATGCTCAACTGCTGAGCCAGGAGTTGCTCTTAAGTAAATTTCTTAGCCTTCTTTTTTTTTTTTTTTTTTTATTTTATTTTATTTTTTTTTATTGGTGTTCAATTTACTAACATACAGAATAACACCCAGTGCCCGTCACCCATTCACTCCCACCCCCCGCCCTCCTCCCCTTCTACCACCCCTAGTTCGTTTCCCAGAGTTAGCAGTCTTTACGTTCTGTCTCCCTTTCTGATATTTCCAAGGACAAACATTATATGGTCTCATTCATTTGGGGAATATAAATAATAGTGAAAGGGAAAATAAGGGAAGGGAGAAGAAATGTGTGGGAAATATCTTAGCCTTCTTTAACAGCAGTTTCATCTTAAATGAAGCAATACTGCCTCCCTCAAGGGATTAAGTGAAAAAAATATATAAAGTGTTTAATATAACACCTGGCATATTGTATGGGGCCAATAAATGGGATTTAAGGAGTCTTCGCCTTAAAAAAAAATTATGAAAATTTCTCTTAACAAGCAATCTGTCTTTGTTAGGAAAACATCTTGATAAGTCCACTTAAGATAAGGAATAAAGTGAGTCTCTGAGGAGCACAGATGTCTCTTGGCCTCAAGGCTTTGGAAAAGGCATAAAAGAACTCTATGAGGCACAAGAAGAGAAGCCAAGAGAGGCCTCATACTGGCTCAGCACAGCCAAGCACCTGTTGGAGCAGCTGAGGTTTCACTCCCCTCCCAGGTCACACGGAGGATCTAGGATCCAGAAGGGCCTCTCACAGCCCCTCAAGGGTCAGCCCTGCTGGGGCCTGTCAATGCACTGCATTCCCTCCAGCATCCCTGAAGTGGATCTCAAAAAAAAATAATAGAAGAATTTTTAAATTTTTTAAAAGGTGAGACAGAGAACCAATGAAATATTAGGGGAATGATGTGCAGTGCTTGATATGCCCGATCCCTCAAACTTGTCAGAATTACCAAACATTAAATTTTGATGGGGCAAAGTTTTAGGGGATATCGTAGAGGTGCTGATTTTCATTCCCAGATTAATCTGATGCTGTGCAGAGACAACAAATAAGAACACATGGCATAGGAGAGCCTAGACAAATTCTGGTTTCACTGATTTTTCACATGAGATTCCTTAACTGCCTTTAAGCAAAGGTTCATGACTAAACCCCCACTAATTCCCCACTCCAAAGATAAGTAGGAGATCATATACATCATGAATCTCAAACTATTGCATACATGGTCTGGGGGAGTAGAAATTAACCCTGCACAGACCAGTCCAAGAGGGTTAGTGTGAAACTAATCATGAGCTCAGTTAAACTGCCTTTGAGGAAGTCACGCCAAAGCTGTTCCTCAAGGAGCACCAAGAGAGTACGGACTTTGAAAGTTGGTGTTTAAACTAACATCTGGAGATTTGCAGTTGTTTTTGTTTTTTTAATTTGTACCAGAAAGGGCAAAAAAAGTTCATAGTCCATCTTTGGGGAACTGATCCAAAGTTCACCCATGCTTCTTCATCTACCAGGGCAGACTTCTTAGAAACTTGGCTCCTCCTGGGAGATTACTGTTGTGCAAGCATCGGCGTCTCTGGTATAGGGTGCTGATTACTGAAAAATCAGAATCATTCATGGATATTCTAGGACCCAGAATTAGGAAAATTTTGAGTTCTGGTTATGACAGGCCCCTACACTGTTGACTAGTAGGACAGAGTCAGTGAAGAAAGAAAATGAGTAGAGAGTTAACCAGTCCCAGCACCAGAAGTCGTGTGTAATGTTAAAACTGTCCATCTGTCTCAGGCTAAGCATCTAACACTTGAAAAAGGGTTGGGTATCACAGAGAACCATAGAGATTTTTTGTGCACTAATGAGGGGTAGGAAACTTCTCCACTAATATTAGGACTAGAAGATTTTTCCAATGAGTAAAAAACAGGGGCTTTTTGAACATCTTGGAAAATAAAGCTTGGAACAAGTTATAGAACAACTAGGGGAACTTCACTATGATGAAGCATTTTTTTTTTTTAATGATTTATCTGTGCATTCCTCTCCCCCAAGCACATTTTGATGGAACGGGGACAGGAAAGTTTCAATAAGCATTCTCACTTGGAGAGAAAAATGGGTCGCAAACAGCAGCCACTGGTCCCTGGCAATTCTAAAACATTGCTGGATACACATTTAGAGGATGCTTACTCTGGGGGTAAGGAATATTAGCTGTGTTTTTTCTCTCCTCACCGCCCTCACCCCCATTTCTTTTTTGATCAATCATGCTAAACATTTATCAATCTTATTGAACTTAGCAAGGAAGCAGCTTTTAGATTCATTTATTTTCTCTATTTTTTTGTTCTATTTCATTTATTTCCATATTTTGTTATTTCCCTTCTTCACTTAATTTGGATTTAATTTGCTCTCTTGTAGTTTCCTATGGTTAAGTTTGGTTCATCGGCTTTGATGAAGCATTCTTAACTGAGTTCTATTTTCATGAAATGCCAGAAGAGTCTCCAGTATCTTCTATCTAAATGAAGACAACCCAGGAAGAGGAGAAGAGAGAACTAACACTTCGTGCTCTCAGGAAACAAAACTGAACAAGTTGGGACAAGGCACCAGTTCAAGCTTAAGCAGCTGCAGTTAATCTAAATATGAATCAAGATCTCCAGAACTGAAGAAAAGTAGAGCTTATCCTCTGGTCAAAAAATTCCCCAAAACAAATCTGAGATCCTAGTTCTAAACCAGACCTACTAATTTGCTACCTGTTGAAGTAGGTTCTGTGCATAGAAAAAATGTGAAGGAAAATGGGCTGGAGATTCAGCCTTCTGTCCTGGTCATCCTTAAACTCTAATGCTGACACAATTCAAATAATCAAAAGCCATCTATTTCCAGACAGATGCAAGATGTCAGCCTGATGGAGGTAGGCCAGAGAACAACCCATGCCATATCTTAGCAAATGGCTGAAAGAGAAACAGTTTTCCAAAAGGAACCTAACTTAGGGCCTACTAAAATTGGGGATGCCTTCCCTCTTTGGGCTAGTACTTAATTCTTTTGTTTGTAATGAGATCAAGACCTTAAGATATCAAAAAAATGTTTTACTCTACTTTTATTCCTCTCCAAATACAAGGCCAAGCACGCCCCAGATATCATCCACACTGCTCCAGGCTTCAGCTTTGTAGCTTAGGTTGGCTTTGAACATTTTTGAACGGAATCCCATTTATTACTTCTCTTGGGCAGAACTTGTGAACCAGAGTAATGAAAGTTCACAGTGCATTTGCCACATTTAAGCCAGGTCTTTTGTCCTTCCTCCTTCCCTGCTACCCACTTTCCTTTTCTCCTTTTCTTCTTTCTTTCCTAAAATGTTAAGTAGCAAATGTGATTTTTAAACAAAGGAAGGCTTTTGGCAATATGCAAGTATTAAGAGTCCCAAGGTAGGTGTGCAACTTACCTTCGAGAAAGGGACCTGCAGATTCTTATTTAAGCACAATTCCCAGGATTCACCATCTCCTGGTTTTATTTGCTTCCCATGGGAGGAAAAATTATTACATGGTCTCAAGTCCTATAAAAGGGGTCTTCCTGAGAACCGACTTTTCACAGGGCCACAGGAGGAGTTTTACTCAATCCTACACATACAGATTCTTAAACTTGGCTGCAGTTTGGAATTACCTGAGGAATTTTCAAAACTAGCAGGTCTGAAATTTATCCCCCAGGGATTCAAATTTAATTTGGGGTGTGGCCTGAACATATTTTTTATTTATTTTTTTTTAAAGATTTTATTTATTTATTCATGATAGTCACAGAGAGAGAGAGAGAGAGGCAGAGACACAGGCAGAGGGAGAAGCAGGCTCCATGCACCGGGAGCCCGACGTGGGATTCGATCCCGGGTCTCCAGGATCACGCCCCGGGCCAAAGGCAGGCGCCAAACCGCTGCGCCACCCAGGGATCCCCCTGAACATATTTTTTAAAGCTCTTCAGTTGTTAATTTGATGGCAGCCACCAGCAATATCTCACCTGGTAACCACTTAGAAATGCAAAGTCCTGCCCACCCTCAAATTTACTGAATCCGAAATTCAGGGTGGGATCCAGCAGTCTGTTTTAAACAGTCCCACCGGATGATTCTTATGCACACTGAAGTTTGAGAATAACTGTGGGAGAGGAGTGTGGATAGATAGGCTTTTAGTCCCAGTACCACAGATAAATAGCATGTTTTGCCTTCCTCTTACCCATGCTTGGAGAGAGAATTTATGTGATAAACTGTCAAAATGCTGCAATGTTTCTCAGCAGAAGGTGTAACAAGAAGAAAATATTCCTCTCTTATAGCTAGATTGAGAACCTCAAGAAAATCTCCTTAGCTGAGAAAATATCTAGAAGAGCCTGCTTAAGTGCTTTCCTGTGGGCCACGCATGTTGGCTATCAGAAAGGCTTTATAGAGAACTTTAAAGATTCTAAAGCAAAAAGAAGAGAAATATATTCTAAAGGGAAAGGGAGAAGGAGTAGAGAAAAAGAGTCAGCAAGATGGCAGGAGCTAGATGACACTTTACCATTGCTCTCCATGTTTGGTTATTAAATGCTTGAAACACTTAGTGTGGGTGAATTCTCCAGAGACTCAAAGAGGTTTTACACCTAAATAACGGTGGTCATGCATACAGCCATGAAGAACGTTAAGGCCAGCCTACATCTAGGTTATATTCTTGATTTTTAGATTGAAAGTAGCTGTAATTAGGATTATCGTGGTGCTCAGCTAGATTTGGGTTTGTTATGGTAACATTTTTTTTTTAATTTTTATTTATTTATGATAGTCACAAAGAGAGAGAGAAAGAGAGGCAGAGACATAGGCGGAGGGAGAAGCAGGCTCCATGCACCGGGAGCCCGACGTGGGATTCGATCCCGAGTCTCCAGGATCACCCCTGGGCCAAAGGCAGGCGCCAAACCGCTGCGCCACCCAGGGATCCCCTGTTATGGTAACATTTTAAGGGACTCAGAGATTAAAATAAAACCTTTATTGACCAGTAATATAAATTAGTCACTGAACTAATGGGAATACAAGATAAAAAATTAGATCCTCCAGCTCATAAGAAAGGTCAAAATCCAGTGGTAAGAGATATCTCACTATTTCCCAGTTATTATATTGTGTAAGGTCCATGCCCAGAAAATAAAATATCACAGGCTAGAGCCAAAGAAACAATATTGCTGTGGTTGTGGATGGGAGTATCAGGGAAGACTTATTTCCAAGAGGAGATCACATTTTAATCCAGCTTTTAAAAGTGAACAGATTTCCAAAGCTGTGCTCCATTTAGTTGGAATAGTAAAAATGGCTGGAATATGGGATGACAAGTGCAGGGAATGAAGCGGAAAATGCTGATGAATAATTGAGGGAAAACAGGTTTTCACAAGCAAGAAAACTGCACTATCAGGTCTTATAATTTAGAAAGAACTCTGATGGAGGTTGTGCTAGAAAGGAAGCAACTAGGAGCATGAAGCCCACTCAAGTGATTCTAGCAATGTTCCAAACAAGAGAAGACAAGTGTCTGAAGCACCGAGAGTAATGAATTGAGTTTTGTTTCAGGTCCCTCAAGGTAACATCATGTCTGAGGGCAAACTGTTTGGCAACTGTGAGCTAAGAGAACATCCAGACATTCATGTTCTGTATATTGAATGTACAAATGTGTTGAGAACAGACTGTAGGGTAGACATGAACAAAAGTAGAGATGGTGTGGAGGTCAACTGCAATAATCTAGGTAAGAGATGATGAAAATTTGGCCAAGATGACAGAAGTACGAGTGGTGAGAAGTAGTCAAATCCATTTTGAGAATACTGCTAAGTTTTGCTAATGGGTCTGATACGAAGTATGAGAGACAGAAGTCAAAGATGACTACAAGATTTTTGGCCTGAGCAACTAAAAGATTGCAGTTGCCATTAACAAAGATGGGGAGGGCTGAGAGGAATGGGAAGGGGAGGAGAAATAAGCTCGAGGTGCCAGTTTTATATCAGTAGGAAATATAATAAATTTATGTGAAAGATATTTGACTTGTGAAATATATTTGACTGGACTGGTTTAATTGATGGATGATGGTTGACTGTGGATCCATCTCCACTTATGTGACTTAAAATAATTCATCATACAAGGATCTGATTCTCTTTTTAAAAAAGATTTTAATTTATTTGAGAGAGAGGTTGAACATGCAAGTAGGGGGAGGAGTAGAGGAAGAGGGATGAGCAGACTCCACACTGAGTGCAGAGCCCAATGTGGGGCTCGATCTCACAACCCTGATATCATGACTTGAGCCAAAATCAAGAGTTGGATGCTGAGCCGACTGAGCCAGGTGGCCTGCTCTGATTCTTCCTAATCAGAGGAAGACATATCCATTTTAATTAAGTTTATTTAAGCTGAGTCAGAGATCTGTTTTTTATATTTATATTGCTAGGATAAAAGTTGATTCATAAGTAGATGAACCAACAGGTATCAGCTTCATTTTAGTAAACTGGAGTAGTGGGCACTTAATGAAAGTGTGGCCATCAACTTTTGTAGATGGTTTTTGGTATCAAAATCTAGAAATATATGAGCCCTGCAAGTATAAAAACTGTGCTCTTGACCTTGGATTCTTATAAGAAGTATGTCTACAACCCTGACAATGAATCTTTCATACATTAGGATCAGCTAATTTATTAAACATCTTTCATCTGAATGTCTGTTTTTAGTACTATTTTAAAAATTCCAGATGACCAACTGGGACTTATCTCAAGTATTAAGGATGGTTCAATATTAAAAAATCAGTTAATGTAATCCATCACATCAGCAGGCTAAAAAAAAAAATAATAAAGTCACACAATCATATCAATAGGTACAGAAAAAACTTTTGAACAATACCAAACATACATTTATGATGAAAACCCTCATTGAACTAGGACGGAGAGAAACTTCCTCAACTTTGATAAAGAATTTCTAAAACAAAACAAAACAAAACAAAACACACACACACACAAAAAAAACAACCTACAGTTAACACCATACTTAAGCTGAGAAAATAAAAACCCACTAAAATTACATACAGGCCAAGGATGTCTGCTCTTACCACTCCTTTTCAACATTATGCTGTAAGATTTAGCTAATGCAATAAGCCAATAAAAGGAAATAGAAGGTATACAGATTGGGAAGACATAAAACTACCTGTGTTCACAGGTCATATAATCATCTAGGTAGAAGATCCAAAACAATCATTAAAAAAAATTAATGAAACTAATAAGCAATTATAGTGAGGCTGCAGGATACAAAGTTAATATGAAAAATTCAACTGCTTTCTTATATACCAGCAATGAACAAGTGATATTTAAAATTGAAAATATAATACCATTGACATTAGCACCCCCCAAGATAAAGTATTTAGGTAGAAACCTAACAAAATATGTGTAAGATCTATACAAGGAAAACTACAAAACTCAGATGAAAAAAAAAAAAAATCAAAGAACTCAATAAATGGAGAGACAGTCCTTGTTGACAGACTCATTATTCCCTGTTCATGGAGAGACTCAATATTGTTAGGATGTCCATTCTTCTTCCAACTTGATCTGTGAATTGAATGCAATCTCAATCAAAACCATTGCAGGTTATTTTGTAGATATTAACAGACTGATGCTAAAGTTTATATGGAAAGTAAAAAGACCCAGAATAGTCAACACAATATTGACGGAGAAGAACGAGATTGAAGGACTGACTCAACCCAACTTCAAAACTTACTATAATGCTTCCAATAATAAAGACAGTGGTATTGGTGAAAACAAACAGATCAATGGAACAGAAAAAAAGAGTCCAGAAATAGACCAATATAATCAACTAATCTTTGACAAAGGAGCAAAGGCAATACAATGGAGTAAAGATGGGTCTTTTCAACAAATGGTGCTGGAACAATTGCACATCCACATACAAAAAAAAAAAAAAAATCTAGACACATACCTTATAACCCTCACAAAAGTTAGCTCAAAACAGATCAGAGGCCTAAATGTAAAATGCAACACTATAAACCTTCTTAGAGACAGTAAGAGAAAACCTAGATGATCTTGGGTATGGCAATGACTTTTTTAGATACAGCACCAAAGTCATGATCTGTTGAAGAAATAATAAGCTGGACTTCATTACAATTAAAAACTGCTCTGTGGAAGACAGTGTCGAGAAAATGAGAACACAAGCCACAGACTGGGAGAACATATTTGCAAAAGGTACACCTGATAATGGACTGTGATCGAAAATATACAAAGAACTCTTAAAACTCAATAATGAGAAAACAACTCAGTTTAAAAACCTTATGAGACACCTCACCAAAGAAGATACACAGATGGCAAATGACCATATAAAAACATGCTCCATATCATATGTCATCAGAGAAAAGGAAATTAAAACAATGAGATACCACTGCACACTTAGTAGAATGGACAAATCCCAAACACTGACACCACCAAATTCTGGCAAGGACATAATGAGAATTCTTATTGATAGCTGGTGGGAACACAAAATGGTACATAGCCACTTTGGAAGATAGTTTGGCAGTTTTTTATAAAACTAAACATATGCTTATCATGTGACTTAGTAATCATGTCCCTTGGTATTTACCCAAAGGCATTGAAAACTTACCTCCACACAAAAACCTGCATACAGGTGTTTACAGCAGATTTATTCATAATTGGCAAAATGTGGAAGCAACCAAGAAATCCTTTAGTAGGTGAATGGATAAACCATAGTACATTCCGACCATGGAATATTATTCAGCACTAAAAAGAGATGAGCTATCACATCATGAAAAGGCAGGGAGAAACCTTAAATGTATATCACTAAGTGAAAGAAGCCAACCTGTAAAGGCTATATACTGTGTGATTCCAATTATATGACATTCTGGAAAAGGGAAACTACACAGACAGTAAAAAGGTCACTGCTTGGGGCACCTGGATGGCTCAGTCGGTTAAGCATCTGTCTTCGGCTCAGGTCATGATCCCAGGATCCTGGGATTGAGCCCCACATCAGGTGGGGACCCTGCTTCTGCTGCTCCCCTTGCTTGTGCACTCACTCACTCTCTCTTTCTCTGTCAAATAAATAAGTAAAATCTTTAAAAGAAAAAAAAATCACTGCTTGCCAGGGATGGGTGGGATAGTGATGAAAAGAGTACAGAGGGATTTTAGGGCAGTGAAAATACTCTGCATGATACTAGAATGATGGACGCACATCATTATGTATTTGCCCAAACTCACAGAATGTGCCACACCAAGAGTGGACCTTAAGTAAACTACAGACTTTGGGTAATGATGACGTGTCCATGTAGGTGTAGGTTCATCATTGCAACAAATGTACCACTCTGCTGGGGAATGTCAATAATGGCTATCTGGGAAATCTCTGTGCCTTCTGTTCAATTTTGCAGTGAACCTAAAACTGCTCTAAAAAATAAAGTCTTAAAAAAAACCCACACATAAAAAGCCCATAGAGGCAAACCTTGACACAGTATTTTTCCATATTTATTTAGCTTTCTTTTAGCTAAGTAAGCACAGTTTGAAACAGCTCACTAATCATTTTACAATTCTGCAATTACAAACAATATCATAACATGCATGAATAATGCTCTTGATATTACTTTAAACATTTTAAAGATAAGTTATGAGTTAGTTTTGTGTTGAGTTAATGTATAGCTACTGAGTTACTAAATAACTACTGAAAAAGCTGAGTGAATTTTAATTGTAGTAACAGAGAAGGAAAACTTAACTATGACAGAGTATAAACCTATATAAATCAGTTGGCTAATCATATTTTTGAAGAAGTCCATAAGGCATTTGAGAATTTCTTAAGTATCTTATGTGTTATTATCATAATAGTGTCATTTTTATCATTGCAAGTTCACATAGTACAATATGTTGTGTATACACAAAATTCCTTTTCTGCAGCTGGTCGTTTGATTTCTGCAAACTTGTAACTGCTAATCTGTGTTAGTAGAACAAAGCAGAGCTGAAAAGCTTGGAAATCTAATTTTGAGAGCCCATAGCCCCTACCTTCCACATGTCGTTTGATTTCTGCAAACTTGTAACTGCTAATCTGTGTTGGTAGAACAAAGCAGCGCTGAAAAGCTTGGAAATCTAATTTTGAGAGCCCATAGCCCCTACCTTCCACATGGAATGTGAACATTCACTTCAATTGTAAAGTAAATAATAACAGAGCAAGAATTCAGGAAAAGTACATGTGGGTCCCTTAGCCTAAATGTCCATTGTCTACCTGCCTACCACTGTGTCTTAAATATTCAGTTATACTGCCATCTGCTCTCAAAATTGTATTCCTTTCCACAGCCTCTTCTGTGGGCATGAGAGCACCTGACACACTAAACTATACTGACTCGTTTCATCTGACCCTTGTATTAGCATTTAAAAACAGGCTGTCCTTTCTCACCTGTATATCCTAATCCTCAAAATGTTAAATACTCTGCAAATGTTTGTTAAATGAATGAGTATTTATTTCAGATGTTGTAACTAAATATCCCAGATGTTGTCATTAAACATTGTACTATTTCATTACTTCAAACTATGCTTAATATCAATATCATGCCAATAATAAGCAAGAAAATGAATCATCTCAGCCTATTCTAACATCAATACTTTAGTCCTCGTGTTCACTTATATTCATGAACTGGCACAGTGAAGTATTAGCTATCACTACCTTACTCTTCACTCACATTCACTGTTGTGACCACAGATCAGAACAAAACCTAAAGAAGCATGTCTCACGAAATGATGTATCAGTAATGCTAACACTGAGCTATTAAAATAAATTTTCTCATCCAAGCTTATCTATTTGTACTTTCAAAGCAAGATTATTTCATGATAAAAGCTAGGCCTAATCACTTTTTAATTCTACTTTTCCTTTGGTACAATAAACAAACCATGAAACAACAATTTCTACCAGTTTTTAATACATTAGTATAACTATTTCATGTTTCTTCCCCATTCACGTCCTTACAGGTAAACTGCCAGTATACTGAATTCTCTTGGATAACCAAATTGATTGTTCTTGTAAGCTCACCATTAAAAATTACTTAATGTATATCACATAGCTTTCAAGAACAATATATTAACAAAAATGTTAGGCTTCAAGAAGTGAAAATCAGTGTCTGAAATCTGAGTAAAAAATTACACACATACAATTCTTTCCTTCAACAAGAACAGAAATCACTATGTAGTATGGTACTCTTCATTTTGAAATTTTTTGTGTACAATTATATAACTGTCAAGAAATGGTTAATCCCCTTTTCTCC
Source organism: Canis aureus (assembly GCF_053574225.1). Taxonomy (NCBI): domain Eukaryota; kingdom Metazoa; phylum Chordata; class Mammalia; order Carnivora; family Canidae; genus Canis; species Canis aureus. The sequence continues at coordinate 65,368,461 of NC_135611.1, read as the reverse complement.
TTTGTAATAATAAAGGCTCCAACAAAATACTTTCCATACCAGTTTATTCTTCATAAATAAATCACTATTATAATAGACTATTGAGAATGAAAATGTTCGAACTGTTTGTAAAAAAATAGCCCTTCCTGATTAATGGAATTTGTTTTAATGGGATTTTATCCATGGTATCTTAAACCTTAAACAAGTAACCATTAAAATAAAAAAGTCAATGACAGAGTATCCAAGTAACTGTATCACAGATCTCAGGAAACAAACATTCAGAAAAGATTTAAGGCTAGCAGCCAGTAATAGCCTCTCATAAAACCCAACAAACCTTACAATTATAATTAGACTTCAAAGGGACCAAAATATTAGTTTATGTTGAGCCAAGATTAGGAAAATCTTCCACTGTTGACATTTTCATGTTCTTAGTTTTTCAATCAAACAATCAGCCTGTAATTTTGAAAACACAACATATTTTTTTAGATTCTAGTTATTACAGCCTATATAAAATAATTCTACTGGCATCCCTATTATAGTAAGTCACAGCAGAAGCGCTGGATAGTACATATTCTGCTCCTAAGTCTATCTTCTAAAAAATGTCTCAATATAATAGTCTTATAATCTATAGTAAAGGTATTCCACACTGTATATAAATAGGTTGATTTTTATCCATATTGCATATTCATTAAAAAACTTTAATAAGAAAAAGAAAATAAATACAATATTAACATTTTAAAAAGTAAACTACATGTGGAGGGACCTTAAATACATATTACTAAGTGAAAGAAGCCAATCTGAAAAGACTACATACTGTATGGTTACAACCATGACATTCTGGAAAAGGTAAAGCTGTGAAGGCATTAAAGAGATCAGTGGTTACCAGGAATCAAGGGAGAGGGAGAGATGAACAGGTACAGCACTGAGGATCTTATTATACTATCATGTTGGATACATGTTACTACACATTTGTTCAAACTCATAAAAGATACAATACCAACAATTAACCCTAATGTAAATTATGAACTTTGGGTAAAGATGATTATGTCACTGTAATTTCATGGATTATAACAAATGTATCCGTGATGTAGGATGTCCATAGTGGGAGACTGTGAGTATATGGAGGACAGAGGGTATATGGGAACTCTCTGTATTTTCCATTCAGTCTTACTGTGTGAACCTAAAACTGCTCTAAAAAATAAAATCTATTTAAAAAATTTAAAAGTAAACCAAAGCATTCTGGTTATTATTTCAAAAAAACCTCTTATATATCTGAAACATCATTTAAGATATTTTGAAATCAATTATCTTTATCTTGATTTTTTTCAAAGTCTCATAATATATGCTGACAGATCTAAGGAGAGTGCAGATTCAAGATGAACCATTAACAGATCTTATAATTTTTTCATTTTTTTTCTAACTAAAAAGTCATGTAAGGAAATATAGTTAAAAACATTTCAAAAATTCAATTTAATTACTTTATTATAAAAGCATGGAGCATATAAAAAATTAGAAATACAAATAAAGAAAAAAATCCTTTTAACCACACAGATTTTTTAAAGAGATCACACCATCTCTTATCAAATATTCTATTAATTTTTGTTTCAAAAACACACACACACAAATATCTTAAATTATTTTTAAGTTAAATATAATCACCAGGGATAATAAGCTTGAAATATGAAGTTTCTAGAAATTACACTCGTTAGTTTCTTGGGTACCATGGCTATAATAGTAATATGCATTGAGAGCAATTATTTAATTTGTACTTCAGTGCTTGTTTAACTACAGCAATTACAGGTCTCCTTACCATCACGGACACACAGCACCTGGTAAATTACTAGTCCAGTGGCCCTGGAAGGACATCACTCTATAACTAACGCTGGACTGTCAGGCAACAGGCCCATAATCAGCTTGAATTCTAGTCTACTTTTGCCCCAGAAAAGCAGAAATCTGCCATTTTTTTTTAGCTCAATGGCTTGAACCTCAGATCTGACCATTGATGCTACCATGGCAGCCTTTACTCAAAATTACAACAATTCAATTTCTACCATAATGTTGGTGATGATAACAGAGGCAGCCGGTAGTATTTTTTTTTTATTTTTATTTATTTATGATAGTCACACACAGAGAGAGAGAGGCAGAGACACAGGCAGAGGGAGAAGCAGGCTCCATGCACCGGGAGCCCGACGTGGGACTCGATCCTGGGTCTCCAGGATCGTGCCCTGGGCCAAAGGCAGGCGCCAAACCGCTGCGCCACCCAGGGATCCCCCAGCCGGTAGTATTTACTAGTACTTACTATTTGCAAGGTATAGTTTTAAGTGCTTTATATGTAAATTATTTTATTGATCCTCTTAGCAACCCTACAGGTGGGCAGTATTCCTTCTACACAGGTAATAGATAAAGAACTTGGGCCATAAAACATTTAAGTAACTTGCACATGGGACATCACGTAAATAATGGAGCCACAGTTTCAATCCAGATTGGACCCTGGGTGCTGAACTGTTCTGGCAATGGAGACTTAGCCATAGCTTCTCTTCCTACAGATCTGATAACCTGGAGGATCTCTTATATTAAAAATATTACTTTGGATATGCGTGAGCAGAACATTAAGAGAGAGATCAAGAGGATGAGGGTTGTTAAGTGCCTACTGTTGCCAAGAAAAGAAGAACTACAAAAAAAAAAAAAAGGACAAATACTTTAAGTATTTGTGTATGCTGCTACTATAATAATACTTACTGTGATAAACCAATAGGAATTCACTCTATAAACCAACTTTGATAAGAAGCCAAGTTGATCAACAGGCGCCAGAACGTGAAGGTGCAAGTGAGAAATGGAGCAGAATGGAGGCATATGGAAACCCATTCTAAAACAGAAAGGTAAGAGATACTTGGCAAGGCAGTTCTACAACAATTTAAAGCTATTTTTTTATGTCAAAACACATTAATATTAAGATACCCCAAACAGGTTACCTACGGTAGACTGACTGCCACTCGAACATCTCTTTTACTGCTTTCTTTATACATTTCCCAATAGTCAAACACTTCCTCCTCTCTTTGTGCTGAAGTTCACAGTAACAAAATCTTCATCAAGGAAAGGCTTAAGAGCATATTATGTCTCAGTAAAACCTTTACGAATTCTGAGTTTGCATTATGTTTTATCACCTCGGCACATAACAATTTTAATGTTTAATTCTCGTAAGATACGACTCTGCAATGAATCTTTTAAAAAATTACAGGGCACTCCTGGGATCTTTAACTTTTAGACTGCACAGCTGAGTCATGAAGTTGTTTGTTGTGTACTACGTTTGGTATAAATTCCACCCTTTTCTTTAAAAAAAAAAAATTTACAGGACACTCAAGGGTTCCCTTATTCTAAGACATAGCCACCTCCTTTCAGAAAGTAGTCATTTCCTTATCAACCCATCTTCTAGTGGTTAGGCTAATTAGGTTAATTATATCATTATTTGAAAAACTTTTATCATCACTCAAGTTTCTTGTTTAATAAAGAAAATAAGTTAGATGAGAATTATTCATAATTATCTGTTTTATAAAACACTTACAAAAGAATTCCTTTGACTACTAACAAATTTCTACCAAGAAATTTTTTTAATATGTTCTATCTCTTAAAAATCAGCTTACAGTTATTAAGTCCCCTTAGAATTTCTGAGTGGAGCAAGGTGCACTTGTAGTAATAATCCAAGCCTACAAATTTCTGTCTGCTGAAACTAGAAGTGAGTCTCAATTAAAAAAAAAAAAAAAAAAAAAAAAAAAGACAACAGTGGGAGTGTAGGAGGAAGGCAAAGAAGTGGTATATTGCATCAACACAGGATTGACGATGGAAAGTCATAAACACAACACACATGGAAAAGCTTCCACAACTACCTAGAAAAGATAGACTGGGTTCTCCCTCTGTGTAATACAGAATCAAGTAATCTAAAAGCTAGAAGCAACTGAAGGGTTCATTCAACTCTTTCACTTCAAAGATGGGGAAGCCAAGATCCAAAAAGTAGGAGACTTCCCAAAGTTGCAAAGTCAAGCAGTGGTAGAGTGAGGATTGAGACTCAGTCCAATGTTCATTCTTCTAAGAAGCATTCCTATGACTGGGAAGGGAATGTGCTGCTCTTTGGCCATAGGGTCTCAAATACCATCTGTTCCTTGTCATTATCGCCTTCAATAATGCTTGATAGTTTTCAGAGGATTTTCTTCTTCTTCTTCTTCTTCTTTTTTAAGATTTTATTTATTTATTCGTGGGAGACAGAGAGAGAGAGGCAGAGATACAGGCAGAGGGAGAAGCAGACTCCATGCAGGGAGCCCAATGCGGGACTCTATCCCAGGACCCCAGGAACACGACCTCAGCCAAAAGGTGCTCAACAGCTGAACCACCCAGGCGTCCCAGTTTCCAGAGGATTTTCACACCCACAATCTTATTTTAACCTATAAGTATGCAGAGGAGGTATTACCTTGGAGATGTTAAATGTCTCAACTAGCACAGCCAGTTATGAGCACAGTACACAGCAAATAGCATGGGTAACGTTAGAATCCAGGTCTCTTTGAATTCCAGTTCAGATGTTAGAAGTAATCTCCTTTGGTTACACAAGGCAAAGCCAGAAGTGTTTTAAAAACCTACTATTTAGATTAAGTAAAATAGTTGCCACATTGACCATTATATGCTTTTTGCTCAAACTTTGGTGAATGCCCAAGATCAGTTCTGCAGGCAACAAATTCAAGTTAATTTCATACTTGAAGTATAATAATATATTTTAAAATCACATAAAATAAAATATTTTCTAAAGAAATCCAATTTACACACAGTTTTTTAAGAAATGCACATGTTGAACAAAGAAAGGTGGAGGTGGACTTGTAACTATTTTACTTACCTGCTGTTTAAATATACTTGTCTGCCCAAACTTCAAGAGGTGATTATTAGATGCTAAGACAATGAGACATATTACCCTATGAGAGTAATAAGATTTATTAAATTTATACTACCAATGAACAATGTATGCTCATTTTCAGGAAAACTGCATGTCTGCCACCTCTACTTTTATTTCCCAGGAGGAAACAACGTTTCAGAAAAACCAGCTGCATATATTGGTTTCTATCTGGAAGTATACATACCTTGCATTTTTGAAGTCAGTGAAATTATTCCTTTCAAGAATGGTTTTCCCAACAGCTACCATGCTCTCAACTATAAAACAGGAAAGAAACTACATTACACTGTAGTAGAAGACATTACTAAATTGTAATGAATTTTAACTCTTCTGATCTAGTCAAAGTTGTATCCGATAGGTAAATGTTTAAAGACCTGTTTAATAGGTCTAAGTTACTGAGAAGTTTGCTCATTAACATGACAGGAAGATTCCACCTACCACAAAGTACGATGTATAGGCTGACTTTGAATAGCTGTTGAGGAGCGCGATCAAGGGACTACACCTAGGACATCTGATCCTACTGAGGTCTACCTCTGATCATAAGGAGACAAAGTAATAAGCAAGTATGTCTGAATTAAGAAGAGAGACAAGAAAGACAAGAAATTTGTCTTTCAGCCCAAACGAGGATATGATAGGCTTTTATGTCAGCCTACTTTAATTAGCTAAATGTTCGTATAATTGTTTTGGCTTCTGAATTCTATCTGCTTTAGCGTCTCTACTGTCTTGGTGCTTTATGGTCTTTGGATAGGATTATGCTTTCCCATGAGAGAAATTTTGGTAAACCTGCAATCTCTAAAGCACAATGTCAAACTTTATACTTCTTTTGTTTCTGAATGGTGTAACCAAGTATTTGGAAGGGGGAAGAAATGAGAGAATCTACAGAGGGTGCTTGTATTAAAAGACACTCATAAAATTGTTGCTAATGTTTACTTCTCTAAGTCAGGGTTGAGCCAGGAGGACAATACCATATCATCTAAAAAAAAAAAAAAAAGTCAAGTTACTTCAAGCAAGACTGTATCTTGTTTTCTTTTAAAATACTCTCAAGATCCCAGACATGGGGGAAAAGAATGTTCTCTCTTTTAACTTCTTTAAAAGACATATGACTGCTTAAAGCAATAATTTTAACAGTACCATATTATAAAGTATGCAGGTGTAATATATATGACAACAATAACACAAAGTATTGCAAAGTTTCTCACATTTCTCATGAACTGATAAAATGTGAATTCTCATTATATTATTATAATTACACGAGTATTTTAATCTCTCTCGAGCAACCATTTTAAAAAGCGTGAAGAGGAATACATAAAAAGGCAAGAAATAAATTAAGAGTAGAATAACAAAAAATATATTTGACCACAAAAAGGCAGGAAAGAAACAGCAATAACAACAAAAAATGGGACAAACAGAAAACAAATGGCAAGATAGTACACCTAAATCAAACTGCATCAATAGTTATTAAACATTTATGAACTAAACACTCCAATTAAAAGTCAGAGATTTTCATACTACATTTAAAAAATAATAATACAGGGATCCCTGGGTGGCGCAGCGGTTTGGCGCCTGCCTTTGGCCCAGGGCACGATCCTGGAGACCCGGGATCGAATCCCACGTCGGGCTCCGGGTGCATGGAGCCTGCTTCTCCCTCTGCCTGTGTCTCTGCCTCTCTCTCTCTCTCTGTGACTATCATAAATAAATAAAAATTAAAAAAAAATAAAAATAAATAAATACAAAATAAAAAATAATAATACAAAAGCGAAACCAAGAGAGGAGGCAGGATGGCAGAAGGACAGGGGGGTCCTCTTTCATCTGGTCCCCCCAAATTTAGCCAGATAACTATCAAACCATCCGGAACACCTATGAATTCAGCCTGAGATGTAAGGAAGGCTGGAACTCCACAAATAGAAAAGTGACCACTTCTTGCAAGGTAGGAGTAGAGAAGAGAAACGGGGCGGGGGGGAGGGGGATATATCAAAGATAAACTGCGGGGGGTGGGGGGGCGGAGGCAGAAGACTGCAAGCTGGCTGCAGGACAGTGATACAGCCCTGGAGCTCAAAACCAGGACCTTTAGAAACCTGCTCCTGTGAGACACTTCCCTGCCTGGAAGGTGCTCAGTGGGGGAAGCGGGGCCAACTCGCAGGAGGGACAGTGGGGTCTCAATATTCCCAGAGGAACAGGAGGAACAGGGGTGCCCAAGCCAGCAGAGTTCCCAAGCACTGGCGCAGGGAAATGGGTTTAGGTTAGCGAGCTTGGAAGAAGGCTCAGCATGTTGCGTCATTAACCACAAACCGGGGACAGGAGACTGCTCTCTGTGCTGGGTCCCTGCAAAGGACTAGAATGCAGCAACCCTCTGCTTCCATCTGGGAGGGGTGGAGCAGGTGTGGGCACAACCAGGCAAAACCTCTCCGGCAGGAGTCCTGAAAATTGCACAACCAGTGTCTCCACCCCTCCCTGCCCGTGGGAAGGATCTGAGTGGGTGGGCACTGTAGGAGTCTGCCGTTTGGCACACGCTGGGATCTCCTGGCTCTGGAACTGGAGATCTAGTTTCAGTTTTTTACCCCCCTTTCGTCGAACAAAGACCTCACAGGGCAAACAGCTCACACTGAGCCTGGCCACCTGGCAAGGAGCAGTACAACTGAACCCAGGCATAGACACCTAAGAAACAGTGCAGTAGGCCTCTCCCCCAGGAGACCCCCAGAAAGACCAGGGGAACAGCAAGTTTACTGACCAAGCAGCCCTGGAAAGCTCCAGGACTAGGGGAAAACAGTATATAGAACTTGAGGGGTTTTTTCCTTATCATTTGTTTATCTTTTAGGTTAAAATTTTCCAATATTCTTTCTTTTTTCCCATCTTAACTATAATATCTTATCAACTCTTCATTTTTAAGATTTTTCTTTTTTAACTTTCATATTTTACAATTCTATGTTTTTTTTATACAATTACATGTTATTGATATATTCTTCATTTTTGGCTTTCTTTCACCATATTCAATTTTATGTCTGTGTGTAAATATATATATATATATTTATATATATATATATATATATATATATATGGGTTTTTTTCATATAATTTTGGAATTTAGTACCTTCTAACATACAGACCAAAAAAACATTCAGAACCAAGTGGAGCATTGTTTTGGTCTGCTCTGTGAGATTATAATCTCTTTCTTTCACCATCTCCCCCGCCCCACACACACACGTTTTTTTCTTTTTCTTTGTCTTTTATCTTTTATTTTCTGATCCCTGACCTCTTCAGAATTGTCTAGTGAGTATTTTGGTTGGGTTGTGGTTGATATTTTTGACTCTGCTCATTTGTACAGCCATTCTGCATTGGACAAAATGACCAGAAGGAAGAATTTACCACAAAAGAAAAAAAACAGAGGTAACGTTCTCTGCCATTGATCTAATGGATATGGATTTAAGTAAAATGTTGGGAGAGAGAATTCAGAATTACAATTATAAAGTTACTAGTTGGATTTGGAAAAAAGCATAAAAGATTCTAGAGAATGTCTTACTGAAGAAATAAGATTTAATCAGGCAGAAATTAAAAATACTCTGAGATACAGTCTAAACTGGATGCTCTTAACAGTTAGGGTAAATGCAGCAGAAGAGAAAGTAAGTGACATAGAAGACAAGTTGATGGAAAGGAAGGAAGCTGAGGAAAAGAGAGAAAAACAACTAAGAGCCCACAAGGAGAGGCTCCGAGAATTAAGTAATAGTTTGAAAAAAATCCATTTTTATTGGGATTCCAGAGGGTATGGAGAGAGAGAGACAACCAGAAGGTATTTATGAACAAATCATAGCTGAGAACTTCCCTAGATAAGGGAACAGGCATTCATATCCAAGAAATAGAGAGGACCTCTCCCAAAATCAGCAAAAACTGATCGACACCCCAACGTATTAATAGTGAAGCTTGCAAATTTCAGAAATAAAGAGAAAATCCTAAAAGCAGCTCAAGACAAGAGATTCCTAACATATAGGGGGGAAAATACTAGATTAACAGCAGACTTATCCACAGAGACCTGGCAGGCCAGAAAGGGCTGGCATGATACATCAGGCTCCTAAATGAGAAAAACATGCAGCCGAGAATACTTTATCCAGCAAGGCTGTCATTCAGAATAGAAGGAGAGATAAGAAGCTTCCAGGAGACAGAAACTGAAAGAGTATGTGACTATCAAACCAGCCCTTCAAGAAATATTAAGGGGGATCCTGTGAACAAAGAGAAAGCCCAAAAGACAGAGGCAATCTGCAGAAATACAGACTGTACAGGTAATATAATGGCACTAAATTCATATCTTTCAATAGTTACTCTGAACATGAATGGGCTAAATGCTCCAGTCAAAAGACACAGGATATCAGACAGGATAAAAAAGCAAGACCCATGTATATGCTGTCTGCAAGAGACTCATTTTAGATCTAAGGACACCTCCAGACTAAAAATGAAGGAGTGGAGAACCACTTACCATGCAAACAGACCTCAAAAGAAAGCTGGGGTAGTAATCTTCATACCAATAAATTACATTTTAAACCAAAGGCTTTGATAAGAGATGAAGATGGACACTATATCATGCTGAAAGGTTCTATACAACAAGAAAAACCTAACAATTAAGAATATTTATGCCTCTAATGTGGGAACAGCCAATTATATCAACCAGTTAATAACCAAAGTAAAGAAACACATAGATAATAAATTAATAGTAGAAGACCTCATCACTCCACTCTCAGCAAAGAACAGATCTTCTAAGCAGATCAACAATGAAACAAGGGTTTTCAATGACACACTGGGCCAGATGGACTTCATGGATATATACAGAACATTCCATCCTAAAGCAGCAGAATATACATTCTTCTCAAGTGCACATGGAACTTTCTCTAGAATAGACCACATACTGGGTCACAAATCAGGTCTCAACCAATACCAACAGACTGGGATTATTCCCTGCATATTTTCAGACCATGATGCTTTGAAACTAGAACTCAATCACAAGAAGAAATTTGGAAGGAACTTAAACACTTGGAGGTTAAAGAGTATTTCACTAAAACATGAATGGGTCTACCAGAAAATTTGAAAACAAAAAGATTCATGCAAACCGAAGAAAATGAAGGCACAGCTGTTCAAAATCTCTGGGATATAGCAAAGGCGTCCTAAGAGGGAAGTACATTTCAATCCAAGCCCCTCTCAAAAAAATTGGAAAAATCTCAAATACACAAGCTAACCTTACAACTAAAGGAACTGGAGAAAGAAGAGTAAATAAAGCTTAAATCAAGCAGGAAAAGAGAAATGAGAAAGATTAGAGCAGAATTCATTGAAATAGAAACCAGAAGAACAGTAGAACAGATCAACAAAACCAGGAGCTAGTACTTTGAAAGACTTGTTAATAAGATAGATAAACTCCTAGCCAGACTTATTGAAAAGAAAAAAGACTCAAATTTAAAAAATCATGAATGAAACCAACAACACCAAGAAAATACAAATGATTTTATGAACATATTACGAGCAACTCTATGCCAACAAATCAGGCAACACCAAGAAAATACAAATGATTTTATGAACATATTACGAACAACTCTATGCCAACAAATCAGGCAATCTGGAAGAAATGGATGCATCCCTGGAAACCTATAAATTACCTAAACTGAAACAGGAAGAAATAGAAAATCTGAACAGACCAATAACCAGCAAGGAAATTGAACCGGCCATCAAAAACATTCCAAGACACAAAAGTCCAGGACCAGATGGCTTCCCAGGGGAAATCTACCAAACATTTAAAGAAGAAATAATACCTATTCTACTAACGCTGTTTCAAAAGGTAGAATGGAAAGAAAACTTCCAAACTCATTCTATGAAGCCAGCATTATCTTGATCCCAAAACCAGACAAAGACCCTATCAAGGAGAATTACTGACCAATATCCCTGATGATCATGGATGTCAAAATATTCACCAAGATACTAGCCAATAGGAACCAAAAGTACATTAAAAGGATTACTCACCACGACCAAGTGGGATTTATCTCTAGGATGCGAGAGTGGTTCAACATTTGTAAATCATCAGGGTGATAGATCACATTAATAAAAGAAAAGATAGGGGATCTCTGGGTGGCTCAGTGGTTTGGCACCTGCCTTTGGCCCGGGGCGCGATCCTGGAGTCCCGGGATTGAGTCCTGCGTTGTGCTCCCTGCATGGAGCCTGCTTCTCCCTCTGCCTGTGTCTCTGCCTCTCTCTCTCTGGGTCTCTCATGAATAAATAAATAAAGTCTTTAAAAAATAAAAATAAAGAAAGAAAAGATAAGAACCACATGATCCTCTCAATTGATGCCGAGAAAGCATTTGGCAAATACAGCATTCTTTCCTGATTAAAACTCTTCAAACTGTAGGGATAGAGGGAACATATCTCAATATCATAAAAGCCATCTATGAAAAGCCTCCAATGAATATCATTCTCAATGGGGAGAGCTTTGCCCCTAAGGTCAGGAACATGACAGGGATGCCCACTCTCACCATTGTTGCTTAACATAGTACTAGAAGTCCTAGCCTCAGCAATCAGACAACAAAAATAAATAAAAGGCATTCAAATTGGCAAAGAAGTCAAACTCTCACTCTTTTTTTTCAAACTCTTACTCTTAACAGATGACATGATACTGTATAGGGAAAACTCAAAAAAATCCACCCCAAAACTGCTAGAACTTGTACAACAATTCGGCAGTGTGGCAGGATACAAAATCAATGCACAGAAATAAGTTGCATTTCTATATACTAAAAATGAGACTGAAGAAAAAAGAAATTAAGGAATCAATCCAATTTACAGTTGCACCCCAAAGCATAAAATACCTAGGAATAAACCTAACTAAAGAAGTAAAGGATCTGTACTCTAAAAGCTACAGAACATTTATGACAGAAATTGAGGAAGACACGAAGAGACACAAAAACATTCCATGCTCATGGACTGAAGAATATATATTGTGAAACTGTCTATGCTACCCAGGGCAATTTACACATTCAATGCAATCTCTATCAAAATACCATGGACTTTCTTCGCAGAGTTGGAACAATCTTAAGATTTGTAGAGAGTCAGAAAAGACACTGAATTGCCAGAGGAATGTTGAAAAAGAAAACCAATGCTAGGGGCATCACAATGCCGGATTTCACATTGTACTACAAAGCTGTGATCATCAACAGTGTGGTACTGGCACAAAAACAGACACATAGATCAATGGAACAGAATAGAGAATACAGAAGTGGACCTTCAGCTCTATGGCAAACTGATCTTCGACAAAGCAGCAAAGAATATCCAATGGAAAAAGGACAGTCTCTTCAATAAATGGTGTTAGGAAAATTGGACAGCTACATGCAGAAGAATGAAACTAGATCACTCTCTTACACCACACACAAAGATAAAATGGTTGAAGGATCTAAATGTGAGACAAGAATCCATCAAAATCCTAGAGGAGAACATAGGGAACAACAATTTTAAACTTGGCTATGGCAACTTCTTGCAAGACACATCTATGAAGGCAAGGGAAACAAAAGCAGAAAATGAACTATTGGGACTTCATCAAGATAAAAATCTTCTGCACAGCAAACGGAACTGTCAACAAAACTAAAAGACAACCTACAATATGGGAGAAAATATTTGCAAATGACATATCATCAGATAGAGGGCCAATATCTAAGATCCATAAAGAATTTTTCAAACTCAACACCCAAGAAACAAACAATCCAGTCAAGAAATGGGCAGAAGACATGAACAGACATTTCTCCAAAAAAGACCTGCACATGGCCAACAAGCACATGAAAAAATGCTCCACATCACTTGTCATCAGAGAAATACAAATCAAAACCACAATGATCCACCAGTGAGAATGGCTAAATTAACAAGACAGGAAACAATAAATGTTGGCGAGGATGTGGAGAAAGGAGAATACTCTTGCACTGTTGGTGGGAATGCAAACTGGTGCAGCCACTCTGGAAAACTGTGTGGAAGTTCCTCAAAGAGTTAAAAATAGAGCTACCCTATAACCCAGCATTTGCACTACTGGGGATTTACCCCAAAGATACAAGGTGAGGGCAGCCCGGGTGGTGCAGCGGGATCGAGTTCCACGTCAGGCTCCCTGCATGGAGCCTGCTTCTCCCTCTGCCTGTGTCTCTGCACCTCTCTCTCTTTCTTTCTGTGTCTCTCATAAATAAATAAATAAAATCTTAAAAAAAAAAAAAAGAAAAAGAAATGACTTAGGAAATGCTAACTGGTAAGTCACAGAACTCATAAGTAGGAAAATGTAGGATAATCCTGTAAGAAACAAAACAAGATACAAAATCTTTTCAGAAGCTAAAAGGGCATCGCTAAAATCTCATAACTAAACTTCGGTGTTAGTTCATCTACACAAGAAACTTACAAGGCAGGCACCAATATGGTCTCATTTTTTTTTAGCACTTTCCATTTTCAGAGTCAAGGAAAGCCATCATTTAAAAAACAGAGAGACATTATCTTTTAGAGATCTTAAAGATTAAATAACACGATGTCTGGAATTTGCTTCAAATCCACTGTGGGAGGAGGTTAATAGATGAAAAAGACTGGCCAAAAGCTAATAAATGTGGAGTTGGGTAATGAAGACTTGGAGATAACACTATTTTCTTTATTTTTTGTAAATACTTGAAATTTTTCATAATAGAAGTTTCACAAAGTCACAATGCTCCTTTTTCATAATACCTGGCTAGACTTTTTCTTCTTGACTGTCACTGCTATCACTGTTGCTAATTCAGGATGAGATAGCCATGAAAAATACTGCCACCATCATCTTACCCAGTTCTATGTGATCTTTCTTTAGCTCTCTACAGTTTCCAAGATGCTTCTTTGGCACCACAAGATAATGATGAGGTGCTGCTGGTTTGATATCTTTGAAGCAAACGAGGTCTTCATTCTGAAGGAAAAATCATATCATTTGTTAGTGAATTTTTTAAAAAGAATTTCCTAATGCTGTTCTGGCATGTCTGAAATACCACAAATCTCAATATGATAGGAAAATCGTACTCCTGTTACATTTAAGCCCAGCTGGGCAATTTTGTGATTATGCATTAAGTTCATAGAGACCAGCTTTAGCGTCTTTCATGAGATGTTCATTTGTTACAGAAAATGAAGACTTACATAAAGCTAATTTCAGGAAAACAATTATCAATGAAGTTCATTCAAACTTCATTACCAAAGGGGCGCCTGGGTGGCACAGAGGGTTAAGTGTCCGACTCTTGGTTTTGAAATCAGGTCATGATTTCAGGGTCGTGATCACAGGGTTGTGAGATCAAGCTCCGTGTCCAGTTTCATACTCAGTGGGGAGTCTGCTTGAGATTCTCCCTCTCCCTCTGTCTCTCCCACTCCTGCCCTTTTTCTCACTCAAATAAATAAATCTTTAAACAGCAAAACAAACAAAACCAAAAGAAACTTCATTACCAACAATCCCAGAGGTTTTTTTTTTTATTTCGTTATATATTTCTCCATGTCTACCTAAGGGTTTTTTACTCTTTATAACTACTTTTAAAGGTTTGACTATAGAAACATAGCAAGATTGATAAATTCTTTTTCAGACTTAATTTTTTTCCAAAGTAGCATATTCCTCAATTATAATAGGAAAATCATCCAGCATCTTCATATCCAGAAATTACCATTTTAAACATTTTTATAGCAGTTATATACAAATACTTTATGATTACAGCATTAAAAATCCTTTGAAATGCTGATACAAACTCCAGTATTGTACTAAGTGTCCAATCCATTATATTAGTTTTCTGATTTGCATACTCCACATAGTCACATAAGGGAAAAAAAAAATGAAAAAGGGAGTCTTTCAACTTACTGACATTTGAGTTTCAAACCTTTCCAAAAGGAAAATCAATATTCCCTAAATAAGCTTTTCCAATATTTTATATAAAAAATTATTCAATGACTAAAAGAAATATGAAAAGATGCTCAACACCACTAATCATCAGAGAAATGCATATCTAACCACAGTGAGATGAAACTTCACACCAGTCCAATGGCTAATACTAAAAAGACAGGAAATATGTGTTGGGATGAATGTGGGAAAAAAGGAAGCCCTTGTGCACTGTTGATGGGAATACAAACTGGGGCAGCCACTGTGGAGACAGTAGGGAGGTTCCTCAAAAAATTAAAAACCGAAATACCATATGATCCACCAGTTCCACTACTGTGTATTTATTTACCAAAGAAAATGAAAACACTAATTCAAAAGATATATGTATGCACCCCTACATTTATTGCAGCACTACTTATAACAGCTAAGACATAGAAGCAACCTGGGAATCCATCAATAAATGAATGAATAAAGGAGATGTGACACATATACAATGAAATATTAGTCATAAAAGGATGAGATCTTGCCATCTGTGACAACATGGATGGACTAAAGCATATGACACTAAAAACAAACTGGTAGCTGTTAGAGGGAAGGTTGAGGGGTAAATAGGTGAAGGAAAACCAATGCATTTTAGTTAGCCTATGCCACCTATGATTGAATTAGATTTCCATTAAGCTTTCTAAAATATTGAAACTGGCCCTCTGATGTTACCCTCTCTCCTCTTTCTTCATTTTAAGAAAGACTTTCTCCTATTCCAAAGACACGATGACAAAAGATATAGCAACGATGCACGTACAAAGCTATCGTTTGCAGCATGACTTGTAATAGCAAGAAAAAAGAAAGAAAAAAGAAAAGAACCCAAGTGTCCATGATTCAATTAGAGGAGACTAGCTGAATATTATAGCGAGTCCATACAACGAAGTAATACGTAGCTATAAAAAGCAATGAGAAAGATCTTTAAATACTTAGGAAATCATTTCTGAAGTATACTTCGAAGTTAAAAAAAAAAATAAAGCAAGGAACAGGAGAGTGGTTAGGCCATCTAACCACGAGGTTAACCACTGGGGGGAATTCAAATTACAAATATAAATAAACACATACGGATTCTCACAATGGAAGGAAAAACCAAAAATATATTTTTCAGTTTCTTGTGAGGGAAGAGGAACAGAGTAAAGACAAGAGAATGGATGCTAGACTTTACCAAATGTACTCAGCTTTATAAGTTGGACTGCAAAACATGAATACGTAACATGCTTTTGAACTTAAAAAGAAAATAATCCCTAAAATTGAAAACAAACGGAAACAAATAAAATAAACCTAACTGTATGTCACATTGATAACATAGCTACACAAAGAACTTTCTTTTTTTGTAAAGATTTTTATTTATCTGAGACAGAGAGAGCTAGAGCCAACGAGAGAGAGCACACAGGAGGAGGAGCGGGCAGAAGGAGAGGGAAGAGGAGAAGCAGATTCCCCGCTGAGCCAGGAGCCCCAAGCAGAGCAGATCCCACCACCCAGGGACCACGACCTGAGCTGAAGGCAGATGCTTAACCAAGTGAGCCACCCAGATGCCCCCCAAAAAAGATATTTCAAGTGACTTTAAGACACAGAAATCTGACTATCCATCCCTAATGATATCCACTAAATGAGAACTTTCCATTTATGCTTTCAATACAGATCACAGGCAAGCTTCTGAAGCGTGGAACATGCCCTATTTATCCTTGAAATACAAGTGAATACCACATAGTAAACTTGAAAGATTGTTTAATAAATAAATGTAAATAAAAGATGTTTAAGTAGAAAGATAAAGCTACCAATGAATGCTCCCTCCTCTCCTCCTTAAAAAAAATGGTGTCATAGTTTTTACATCCTTTTCCAGTAACAGAGACAGACTTTCCATGATCTTTCAGTCTGTTCTTACAGAACCCCTCTTAAAGTCGGAATTATGGCCATTGTTTGATTTTAAGTGTTTCTCAGCCTTTTTCATTACCATACCTCTAAGGAAACTTTTCAGACTTTTTTTCCTAATTGCTCCACCCCCAAATATTTTAATACCACAGCCAAATTGTACATGTGTTTATATCCTATATGCTTACCTGTATTTTATATATGTAAATAATAAAAAAAAATTTTGCCCATGTCCCTGTCCCAGGTAAGAACATCAATTTTTACCCCTTTTGAGAATGCATGGGTTAGACAAACAGCTAGCCTATGCTGACTTCATTATCAGCACTGAATCTAAGCATCTGGGCTAAACATTCATTAAACACAACAAATAAACTGTGGTGAACAGGGTAGATGGGCACTCAACTTCCATTTTAAATACTTCTATGTACTACAGAAATTTATTTTTTTTTATTGTATTTATTTACTCATGAGAGACAGAGAGAGAGAGAGGCAGAGACACAGGCAGAGGGAGAAGCAGGCTCCCTGTAGGGAGCCTGATGTGGGATTTGATCCCAGGACCCCGGGGATCATGCCCTGGGCCAAAGGCAGATGCTCAACTGCTGGGCCACCCAGGTGTCCCTGAACTACAGAAATTTAAAAATCCAAAATCCCAGATGGAATTTAGATCTTGCCAACTAGATATATTTCAGACTTAGGTGCTTTGACAAGCTAACCTGAGAAAAAGCCATCTTTCCATGGCTTCCGCTAGTTCCAGCAGGCAAACATGGCCAGCTCTAAGACTACCGAGTTTCTTTTTTCTTTCTCCCCGCCCCCTATGCCAACATCTAGTCAATAGCATCACGGGAGTCAAGAGACAGGCATGAGACACCCATTGTTTTGGCGCCAGGGCCTACCGGTGTGGACATAGCACGCAGAGCATAGCTCTTTAGTTGTGTTATCTTTCAAAGGGGAGTAGAAATATGGAGGTGCTACCAGCATTTGGTGCCCAGAAATGGGCTACATCCTCCAACAGGTGGAAGAGCCCTGCACAACAAAGCAGAATCCAACCCAAAATGCCAATAGTTCTCCCCCTGGGAACACCACTCAACGGTGGCGGTCACACTTCTTCCTCACCCCTGAGTCACCCCTACAGAGGCATCTTCCCTAAGTCTAGTTCCAAGGGCAGTCCCCAGGAACCACAGCTTCCTGCTGGGGCAGAAGAAACACGTCCTCAGTCTGCCAGTTGTCAGGTGAAGTGCTGCTCTGGATGTCACTTTTTTTTTTTTTTTTCCTAAGATTTTTATTTATTTAACGGGGAGGGAGGGAGTGAGGGAGGGAGGAAGAGAGAGAGAGAGAGAGATTGTGCAGGCACAAGCAGGGGGAGCAGCAGAGGGAAAGGGAGAAGCAGGCTCTCTCTCAGCTGCGGCTGCGCCAGGAGCCCAAAGCAGGGCCGGATCCCAGGACCTTGGGGTCATGACCCGAGCCGAAGGCAGGTGCTCAACCACTGAGCCACCCAGGTGCCCCTGGATGTCATTCTTGAAGGTTTTTCCTTGAGACCTTGCAACAACCTTTTTTTAAAGCATATAATTCCCTATATTACATCAATTTCTGCTTTAAATAGCTAGTTTTTCTCTCTGCAGCTGACCCCCGACTGATATCTAAAGCAACATTTGAAAGAACATTTCAGTATCACACCATCTGACGTGTAGGGTGAATTTGATTAAAGAAGAGGGAGGACGTTAAAGTTAAACCAGTATTTCCTCAGCATGGCCTCAAGCAAGATAAAAATAAACATCTAGCCTGGTATTTCTCAACCATGTTTTCAGTCACCCCTCGAGGACGTTCTGAAGACTTTTTTCCCTGATTCCACTCTCATGGTATTTCGATATTGCAGATACACTCCTTACCTGTTTAGGTCTATCATGTTTGCCTTTGCCTCATACCATCCCCCCAAAATCAACTTTTTTCTCCCCACCCCGAGAATGCATGGCATAGTATTTGCTTAGTTTCAACTCTGCAGTATACAACAAAAATACGGTATACAGTTATGGAGCGAGGAATCTTCTCTGGCTTTTGCCAGAAAAGTTTCTTGGACTAAGCCCTATGATGCTAATAACTCCAATTATTCCAAATCAAATTTTCTCCTCTGTACTTAATTATGTCTACCCTACTTGGATATCAATCCAATAGTTTCTATTTATAAAAAACATATATGAATGAATATAAGGCTATAATATATATAGAGTTTTTACTAAATATTTATAATAAACATGAACAAATATAAAAATATACTATATATAATGCAAAATATACAAATTAAAGATTGGGTTCTCTTTTTAAAAAGATCTTTAACCTTTGATTAGTGAGCTCTTATACATTAAATCATCTTAGATTCAATATTTAAAAGATCTGCAACTTTTTGAG
Organism: Canis aureus; assembly: GCF_053574225.1. Taxonomy (NCBI): domain Eukaryota; kingdom Metazoa; phylum Chordata; class Mammalia; order Carnivora; family Canidae; genus Canis; species Canis aureus. The sequence goes on along the minus strand of NC_135611.1, from coordinate 65,349,373 downwards.
ACACTGTTTACAAGATGTGTACCTTGCTTATGTTCTGTATTACACGGACTACAGCATACATTCATCCTGTGCCATCTATGTAGGGAGCACATTAGCTCCAAGTATGGACTGTGTCTAATTTCCTCTATAAAAATGTTCCAGGCTTTTCACATACTTCTCTCTGGGAACATTTTATTATTCATTTAAGAGAGAGCAAAAGTAGGTAGAGGGACAAGGAGACTCCCCGCCGAGCAGGGAGCCCAACGTGGGGCTTGATCCCAGGTCTCCAGGACCATGACCCGGGGCCAAGGCAGGTGCCAGGCCAACTGGGCCACCCAGGCTGAGAATGTCCTTTAAAGAGAAAAAACCCTGACCTTTGGCCTGGAAAACATTGTGATAGATGTTTCAACCATCCCACCCCCTCTCGGTGACTAATTTTAGACAAAACTTTTTATACTACAAGTATATATTACTTACTCGTGTTCCTCAACACGGGTACTAGACTGTGCAACATTTAAATGCAGTTTGTAGGAATCTAAGGAATATTGAATTCTGTGAAGTAAAAAAAAAAAAAAAAAAATTTTACTACTGGCTACCCTAATCTTCTATGTGGTGAGATAAGGAGTGGATGAAGAAGCAGAGCTAAAAAAAAAAAAAAGATAAAGAAAAAGAAGCAGAGCTCAGCGGTCTGTCCCAACTCCACGGATCAGTTCAGCAGAGGCCACTGTACTTTCCAGACCACCAAGGCATGTATTCTTCCTCCCTGTCAACTGTGTCCAGTCTTCACTCCTTCCCCCGATATTCAGCACAGATTTCAAGGTCTGTCACTTTAGGCCTCTCTCTAGCCATAAATCCTTACCTTTGTTCCACTGCGCTTACGGAACACCTACGGGGCCAGACCCCAACCATGGGTTGACCCATGGGTTCACCTTGTCTAAAACTAGGTGGCTGCTGCTGGAGAGGTAAGGGATCACACAGCTAAACAAAACACAGCGTGTGGTAGAAGTGATGTAGGAACAGGCTAGGGGCAGACAGGACTAGGCAGGGAAGGATCAGGGAAAGGCCCCAGGCTCAGGCTCCTACCCACTCCAAAGAAACAGAGAGAAGACTGTAAAAATAGAAAAGTAAGTCTGGTCTCCTAGCTCCAAATGTGAGGGAGTATCCCCCCTTTTAATGGCCACTAATCACAGAAATATGTCATTAAGGGGTTATCAATCGTCCCTGCTCACACCAAGAGGCACAAGAGTCTCAAGGCCACGGGCTACCTGACTAGGCTACAGAAATCCCAGATGTAGAGAAAGGTTAGGGAGGAGATGTTACCCTGAGAAGTAAACACCTTGTTTGGGCTCATGATACTTACAAGAACACCTCCTTGGCTATTATGACCTTAGGAGTCCCCCACCTGTTTTCTAAATATGCACCCTGATAGTGACACGGAATTTGCCAAGTTCCCTGGTCAGTTCCCTATAAAGGGCAGACCTACATGGCGCCAGGGGCAGCCCTGTGGGGAGGTCACCCCTGAGAGCTTCCTCGGCATCTCTGCTTAGTAGACTTCTACGGCTTGGCTCACTGTCCTGGGTCCGGGAGGTTCCTGCTTCCACTCAGGGAGACAAGCTCCGCCGCTTCAGGACCACCTCACCAAGCTCCGGGGACTTGCAGCCACCTGCTCCGCGTTCAGGCCACCCTTTAGCCTATGACATCTGAACAGCGACTATCCTTCCTCCTACTCAGCCGTGAATCTCCAACACTAGGTGCTTACGACAGATTCGAGTGCATCTGTTCCAACAAAGGAATTAAGAATCACCAAAAAAAACACAAAACTAAACTAAACAAAACAAAAAAGCCCAAAATCTTTGAAGCTGATCCTCTCCCAAAGCAATTTCTTTAAAGGCACGTAGAAGTGATAGAAGAAAATGTGTATCAGATTATCTGTTTTCAGTACTTAGTGCTCTGAAAAAGTGCGTCGGTGCCAACTGACACCACCTGTAGGACCTGCGCCCTTCCGTGGGGAGCAGTGCGACCTCTGCCCCAGTGCCCCCCGCCCAGCTTCACTGAGCCTAACCAAGGAGCCTCTACAAGGACGAGCTCCTCTCCAGCAGCTCTTTCCCCTGGGGCAGGGGCCTGTGCAGGATGTGAGGCCGGTCTGGGCGGCGGGGGTGGGCAGGCGGGGACCAAGCCCTCTAGAAAACAGGCCACAAATGCTATTTTCTGCCAAATACCTCCTACCTGCACACAGAGGCCCAAGAGTTTGGCTTTATGGCTACATGGTGTCCCCACCCCACGCCCAACCCGCGCCCCAAGCCGCACAGCAAGGATCCTGCAGAGACCCTCACCGCTGGGGGGCGGGGACGTCGGGGCCTGGGGACAGTCCCGCTCTGGGGGGAGGATGTGGGGGGGTTGGACGTCGGGGGGGGGGGACAGTCCCGCTCATGGGGGGAGGATATGGGGGGGCAGTCCCGCTCATGGGGGGGGTAGGACGTCGGGGGGAGGGACAGTCCCGCTCATGGGGGGAGAGGACATGGCGGGGAGGACGTCGGGGGGGACAGTCCCGCTCTGGGGGGAGGATATGGGGGGGCAGTCCCGCTCATGGGGGGGGAGAGGACGTCGGGGGGGGCCGTCGGGGGGGGACAGTCCCGCTTATGGGGGGAGAGGACGTGGGGGGGGACAGTCCCGCTCTGGGGAAGGATGTGGGGGGGCCCAGTCCCGCTCCCAGGGGACGGGGAGGACATGGGGGGGTTCAGTCCCGCCGGGGGGGGAGGGGGAGGACGTCGGGGGGGGGACAGTCCCGCTCCGAGCGGGGGAACGTCGGGCCGGGGACAGTCCCGCTCCGGGTCGCCGTGGGTCAGCAGCAGCAGCAGGCCCCCCCGCCCCCCCGCCGCCCGCCGCCCGCCGCCCACCTCGCAGGGCAGCAGCTCGGTGCTGGGCTCCCGCCGGCCGGCGATGCGGCAGAACACGCACTTGCCGCCCTGCTCCTCCGCCCGCGACGACCTCGGGGCCACCTCGGCGGCCGGCAGGGAGGACTCCGCGGCGTCTGCGGCGGCCGCGGCCTGACAAGCCGGCCCCGACTCCGAGCCAGCGCGCTTCGACTCCTCCGCCATCGCCCCGCCGCGCCGAGCGCGTCCGCCGCCTGCACCTCGCGGTGTGACCTGGAGGCGTCGCCCGTCGCCCGCCGCTGCGAAGGACTGGGGGGGGGGGGGGGGGGGGGGGGGTTGGGCGCATGCGCGGGCCCTGGGGGCGGGCCCTGGGGGCGGGCCCTGGGGGCGGGCCCTGGGGGCGACGCCGTGGGCCGCGTCAGAGCCAGCGGCCACGCGGGGGCGCGCGAGGACGCCGCGGGACTCGCCCCGCCCCCTTACGTCTCTTTGGTGAAGACGCACCGCGTCCTTCGCGACGCCGGAGCGCGGGGGGTCGCGGTGACGTCACGAGCGCGCCCGAAGGTGCGGCCGAGTGGAGCCTGGCGGGTGTGCAGGAGGTCCGCTCCGGAAACCGCAAGTTAGCGTCCCCGGACTCTATTGTGTTGTAAAAAAAAAAAAGAAAAAAAGAAAAAAGTTAAAAATTCTTTCGTCTTAAGGGACTGAGCACAACTTCTAGAGCTTTCTTTCCAGCGTAGATTACGTTTGCTGTTTCCTGTGCCCCTTTTCGGCCACGACAGCTTCGTGCCTGAGCTCAGGGTGCCCCGAGCCGAACTTCCGGTGCGTTTGCTCTCGGTGGCGGGCGGCACCCGCGGGGCGGGGCGGGGCGGGGGCGGGGGGGGGGGGCTTGTCTCCCATTCCGCCCGCCCGGGGAAATGCGGAGGCGTCAGGGCCTGTGACGCCCCAGAGACTCCTGGCTCGCGCTTCGGGCCTCGGCCACAGCATGACCCAACTATGGCCCCCTCGACTCTCCGGCCCCTGGAAACCCTTGAGGAGCCACCCCCACCATCCCTACCGCCACTGTCCCCCCATACCCCCCCACCATCATCCCCACCCCCACTCCCCACCCCATCATTCCCCTACCCACCCCCCACCATCATCCCCACCCCACCCCCATCATCCGCACCCCATCATCCCCATCACCCCAATATCCCCCTACCCACCCCTCCACCATCATCCCCACCCTCATCACCCCATCATCCCATTACCCAGCCCCCCACCATCATCCCCACCCCATCCCCCCACCCCATCATCCCCACCCCCACTCCCACCCCATCATCCCCCTACTTACCCCCCCACCATCCCACCCCACCCCCATCATCCCCCTCCCCACTCCATCATTCCCCTACCCACCCCCCACCATCATCCCCACCCCACCCCCATCATCCCCCTCCCCACCCCATCATCCCCATCCCCATCACCCCAATATCCCCCTATCCACCCCTCCACCATCATCCCCACCCCCATCACCCCATCATCCCCTTACCCAGCCCCCCACCATCATCCCCACCCCATCCCCCCACCCCATCCTCCCTACTCTCCCATCATCTCCACCCCCACTCCCCACCCACCCCCTCACCATCATCCCCACCCCACCCCCATCATCCGCAGCATCACCCCCACTCCCCCTCCATCCCCACCCCCCACATCCCCTCCATCCCCACCCCCATCACCCTGACTCCCCCACCATCATCACTCCCACCCCCATCATCCCCATCATCCCCACCATCCCCACCCCCATCATCCCCACTATCCCCACCCCCACCCCCATCATCCCCATCCCCCCCACCCCCCAACGACGTCCCCGTTAGTGACCTTGGTGTTCAGGGCGGCCTCCGCTCAGGCTGCTGGTCTGATCCCGCTCGGCGTCGTCCCGACCCCCGGATGTGCCGCGGGTCCCTCTCGCTGTTGTAAGGAGCGAGGCTGGCTTTCCGGTCGCCGCGGGAGATGAAGCGGACCCGGTCACAGGCCCGTCCAAACCCGGAACCCACCCGCCTTCTTCTTGAATGCAGACCTTGTTTTCTGACGCTGGAAAATCTCTTGAACTAGATCTTGGGAGCGTCCTCGGTGTTCGTCGACTTTAGGAAATGACGCAGTCACAGCCCCCGTTGCGGATTCAGGCCGATGCTTGAGCGATTTCTGATACTTCAGTTGAAAGCATGCGTATGTGTTTTCAGTAGTTGCACACCTGTGTCGGAGACACTTGCTCGCGTGTTCCGCAGTTGGCCCAGCGGCTACAGGGGCCTTCCCAAGAGCTTCATCGCCCTCGGGGCCGAGTGCCCACCCTTCCCACACGCGGTGATACGCCTTCACCTCCCCTGGTCCTTCCGAACTACCTTCGTTTCCATTTCTGCGCATCCAGATACCGCCTTCAGGCCTCTCCTCAAGTGCCTTCATGACTTTTTTTTTTTTTTAATTAACCAAACAAATAAATATTTCGTCTTGTGAATTCACATAGCAGTTTCTCAGTGCTTCTCTTGTAGAGCTTAGGACTCTGTATTCTATGCTATTTATGTGCAGTTTCTTTACTAGAAATTACATCCCTTGATTAAAAAAGGATGGGTGTCTCTGAATCTATTGTAGTGCCTCGTGTGGTGCTTTGCATGTGGGTGGACTCCTAACGCTTGTCGAATGAATACAAGCGTCGTTAGGAATAAGGTTGCAGCACAGGGGTGTTCAGATGGCACACCGTACAAGAGCCCGGTAAATAAGAGTATGTTGATTTTTACATTGCAGATAAATGTAACTTCTCTGAAATCACAGACAGGCCTAAGAGTTCTGGAGCAGTGCAGAGCTAACTCCTACAAAAGCCCACATCGGGTTCATAATGACCATACACACTCAGGGGACCATTCACCTCCGTACTGGCACGCACCTGCACAAGTCACACCTGTCTTGACGGCGGCATTCCCAGTGACACCTGTGATTGGTCCCTCACTTACCTGGTACGTATCAAAGACTTGCTTTCCGTTGCCCAACTTTGACCTTGATAATAGTGGGGGAAGCAGCACAAACTATTCAGAACTTGCCTCAAGTGTGGGTGTGGGATCAAGCAACAGCCTGGGCAATTGTGTGCACACAGGCAGAGCTCCCCTGGGAAAACATCATTTGGGTTTCGTGACTGCATTTTACTCACGAGATGGAGTGTTTTCTGATTTCACAAGGGCACCATATGCGCTAGTAGCAGCCCTGCCCCAAGCATGCTCCGGAGTCACGCAACTCTACGTACAGCCCACCATCTGTGAAGATTCGGGCTAAGTTCTTTATCTTGCTGTGTCAAGGTTTTCTGTTTCTTCATCTATAAAATGAGGATAATAATGTTGATATTTCTTCTCAAGCGTCCAACAGATTGGACTGCTGATCTCCCCATGACAAACCTCTTACAGACTTTTGACCTTGGCTGATGGCATTCTGATGCTTCTAGCTCTAGATTCTGTGACTTCCCATCAACAGAATGATGAAGAAACCTGCCCAGTGTCATCCCATTAGTCAATGACAGAGCTGAGACCCCACCCCAAGCAGCCTGTTGGGAAACTGCTCTTTACCACAGTCCTTAGACGCATGCGTACATACGTTCTGTAGCTTACACGATGTTATGTCTAGTGTGAGTCCATGTTTGTTATACGTTCATAGGGATTTGTAAGAAAATGCTGAAAGGATATATACCCGTATATTTAAGTGATGGCTTGATGTCTTTCCTTAATTTTACGTGTATGTTTTACATCTTCAACAATGAAAATAATGTTACTTTTGTCGTAAGGAAGACATCCTCACAGATTTTTTTTTTAATTCAGGATTCCAGATGGACTTCGTTTCCTTTAATCATTCTCTGTTTCATAAACATCTCATTCCATAAATTTTTGAGTTGTTCAACCCTGATGTCAGAAGATACAGGACATTTTCAGGCAAATTTCTTGGTATTTCTGGCAGAGGTGGGCTATAGAACTGCTATGCCTATATGTCTGATACAGTGTAGTGTTTCAATTTTCAGTGAAATGCGGAATTTGTGATGGGGTATTTATCTTGTCAAGTATCATCTCCACAGTAGACACTCTTCCATATCCTAAATAGAAATTTCCTAAACATAAACTCAAAGACCTCCCGTGACTTTTATTTTGTACATGGAAATAACTTTTTCCTATTTCATAGTGTCTCAATAATGTTAGATTTTTCTGAAGGTAAAAGAAAAGCATGATCACATTTTTCCTATCTTAAAAACAGTATACAAGGAAATACAGGCTAAAATGGCTATTGCCTGGTACTAAATATATTGCATGAGTATCTGCAATATACAGATTGAGGGAAGAGCCCTTGTATGTGGGAAAGGAGAGAAATTTCCAGTTTCTGATTATTATGCTGTCTTGCTTAGAACGCTCTTTGAATAAATACTGGCATGTGGCCCAGAGTCCCAACCTGTGGCTGTTTGAGCTCTGCTAAAAGACTTTAAGGAAAGTCCTGAACCTTTGTTCTTAAGTTTCCACTTAAATCATTTGTAATGGAAAGAATGACTAAAGAAAAAAAATTCCTTCTTATAATGATTTTTGATCATTATAATGATTTTTGATCATCAAATGATTTTGATTTCAGCTATTTCCCTGATAAATTATTTTATTTGTGTACAGAATGTAATGCATACATTTCTGCTTTTTCCATAATGCTTTCCTGAAAGCCATGTCTTCAAACAAACTGTACTTTCCAAAATGTACATTAATATGATTCTCTGACAACTCAGAGAGGTTGGTATTACTGCCCCTATTTTAGAAATGGATAAAATAGGACACAGGAAGATGAATAGCCTACTCGGGATCATTTAATTGGTGTGGACAGAGGGGGCATCCTGCAGCCCTTTTAGTAGCACCAGAGGTATGTTCTGTACCCCCAAATCAACAGAAGACAGCTACTGTACACCCCCACCGTCTTGAAGTTAGTTTTCAGTCAAATTCATACCTGCATTTCTTTGTAACTTCAAGGTCAAAAAATCTTACCTACACCATTCATTCTGTTTACAAATTGCCTATGCTTCTTTTCCCCTAGCTTCTTTCAGCTGCTGACCTCTTTGAAACTTTCCACTGTAAAAGCCACAATTTCATTGTAAGCACTCAACATCCTTTGTAGCCCCCAACATCCTCAGAGAACCATACCTTCACTTTCTTGCCTTAAATGAAACATGACATCCCCCCAAAGACATCATCACTTCCCTTGAGCCTTGGCAAACAAAAACTGCTCCCCACCCCGGCCCCGCGTTTCAACATGCTAAGAGAGCTTTGAAAGTCCTGTTGGCAGTCTAGGTTCTAGCTGCCAGTTCCAGAAGATTTTATTCCTACCTGTATACAGCTTCCCACCCTCTGCCCCCTTTTGAGTCTCAAGCATAATGATCATTATCCACCAGCTCTAGATCACTTGCCCGGATTCATGGAAAACCTGGTCCAAAAATACTGCCAAACTCCCACTGTAATCTCAGACAACCTGCGCATCCCCATGATTCACAGCTCCTCCAGCACCAGGATTCCATTCCTGTTTAACACAACTCATTCCTGTGGCAAAATGCCTAACTTCACATTTACCCAAATACTCCAAGAACCTAGTGACTCTGGGTGACTCTAGTGACTCTTCACACCTCTGCAAGCACTGTCCCAGCAAGTTTGACACTCTCCTGACTTCTTAGAAATTTCTGTTCTTGGTCTTTCTTCAGTTCTTTCAGTTGCCCTCCCATCTTCAAATTTCATCCCTGCTCAGCATAGACCCCAAAGGCACATCAGTACCTTGAATTGCTTCTGGGCACCCACCGTGCCTCCCTTCATCTTTGCTATACTCCCTGCCAACTCCTGTGGTTATCTGAGTGGTTAAGAAAGTGGTTAAAAATGGGCTGGGGAAGACTATTTCTATCATTTAGTAATTCTACTTTGAACAATTCATTACTTTTTCAAGGCTTCCATTTCCTTAATTGGGAAATAGTGATAGTAATATCTGTCTCCTGGCCATCATAAATTATTATGAAGCTTAATTGAGATAATATATGTTAAGTGCTTAGAATAGTACTGGCTTCTAAGTACTCAATAAATGTTTACTATTGTTATAACCAAACTGTTTGCTGGTGTTTCTAAAAAAAAAAATCACAAAACCAAATTAATAAATGTCAGTCCATGCCCACATCTGCAAAGCAAAACAATCCAACAAACATCCTCCTTTTCTATCCGTCCCCTAGATATTGCCTGTTTCAGGGAGACTTTTGAGAAAATACCCCTGGAGGGCCTCAGAACCTCAGATTTCATCATACTAATTACTTGTTCTCCTCGTCAGAAGTAGATAGGATTAGCAGGCTGGCTCATGTCTATTATTTGTAAGTCAGGAATAGCAAAGATTTCCTGTGACCACTCCCCAGAAGGCAGACTAGAAGAAACAAGCAGAAAGCATGAATAGACACCTCACAATGGAGAAAACATCAGTGGCCAAGAAATATTAAAAGATGCTCATCCTCAGGTGTCAGGGAAATGCAAATTAGAACTACAATGAAATGACTTTGCGAAAATGAAAAAAATTAATATCAGACATTGCACAGGGTATCCTTAGGATGGACATATAAATGATATAGTTGCTTTGTGAAATATTGAGGGGTATGTTGTCAAGCCCAATAAGGCAATACTGGAGGGTCCAGCAGTTCCATCCAGTGAGACTCACATTTCATTGACAAAACAAAAAGCACAGAGCTTCAAGTAACCCTATCCACTGACAGGAGAATGGATAAATAGTTGTATAGTGGTATGTTCACCAGAGGAATATTTTAAGATTTATATATTTGAGGGGGAGAGAGCACAGGTGCACAGACTCAAGAGCAGAGGAAAGGGCAGAGGGAGAGAATCTCAAGGAGACTCCCTGCTGAGTGTAGAGGCTGAGCAGGGCTCCATCTCACAAACGTGAGATCATGACCTGAGCCAAAATCAAGAATCCAGTGCTTAACCGACTGAGCCACCCAGGAGCTCCTCAACAGAGGACTATTAAACACACAATAAAATAAAGCTGCAGTAACAACATGAATGAATCTTAGAAACAATATTGAAAGGTTAAAGAAAACACAAGTAAATGTATGTATTATAATGACACTTTACATATATTAATCTATTTAATTCTCATCTCTTTGAGGAAGGTAATATTCTCTCATTTTACAGACGAGGAAACTGAATCACAGAGGGAACAGTTACAGATCAGTGACTTGCTAACAAGCAGAGGTTGCAGGATCTAGCTAACATTTATTACATGCTTACGTAGTATCAGGCACTATATTACCTTGCCTAGATTATCTACTTTATGCAAGATGTTCTTGTAAAATGTTCCTCTTGTTTTTTGTTGGGGGGTGGGGGTGGGGGTGTTACCTGACAAATCTCCCTAAATCAACACAGTAAGTTACGCTGGAGAATCCAGTTTATCACCTGGCTTTATACTCTTCTCTTAACCCTTTCACCTAAGTGCAAACTCAGTGGATAGGTCTCTCTTCATTTAAATGGTCTCCTGAAGCATTTTCTAGGTTTCACCTCTGGAAATGGAATGCAACTCCCAGCCAATGTCCTAAATCTCTGAGGCCCTGGAATTTCCCTTCAGTCTACATTTTTCAGAAAGCCAATAACTAAGAGATCTAAAAATGAAGGGATTCTTTCCCCAAGGGCAACTACACATGCCACCACCACCACCACATCCCCAACATCTCTTCCCCAGTCTTCTTTCACTTATATCCCTAAGACCTAAGGGAAGAACTTGAGTAGCTGGAGGAAGAATCATTCTTTTCTGCATCACAACCTTAATCAGGCTTGTAAGTTTGTCACTTAGCATTATATTGGGGGGGGGAGGGCGGGGCAGGGGGGAAGAGAGCCAGGAATCCCAATCCTGTGCTTTAGGCCCTGCTCTGCCATCTAGTTGTTGGGTATTGGGCAAATCCATTAACCTCTCTGGGATTCATTTCCTTCCATAGTCCACTTCAGTTTTATTTATTTACTTATTTTTTATTGTTGAAGCTTTTAATAATTAATAGAACAATTAGAAAATCAGTAAAAATATACAAGATCTGATGCTATACCCAGTAAATACAGAGTACATATTCTTCTGAAGCACACGTGTAATGTTCACAAGTATAGACTGTATCATGGACTGTAAAATGTCTCAATAATATTCAAAAGATTAAATTTCACAGAATATATTCTCTGACCACAACAGAATTAAATTAGAAATCAGTAACAATAAGATACCTAGAAAACCCCCAAATATTTGGAAGTTAACACGCTTCCAAATATCAAATTACAAGGAAAATTAGAGGGTGTTTTGAATTACGTAATAATAAAAACACAAAATATCAAAATATTTAGGTGCTACTAATGTACTTTTTACAAGGAAGTTTGTAGCTTTTTTTTTTAAGATTTTATTTATTTATTCATGAGAGACATATACAGAGAGAGGCACAGAGACATAGGCAGAGGGAGAAATGTGTGGAGCCTGATACAGGACTTGATCCCAGGACCCCAGGATCATGACCTGAGACAAAGGCAGGTACTCAACCACTGAATCACCCAGGTGCCCTAGAAGTTTGTAGCTTTATTTTTTTTAAGATTTTTATTTATTCATAAGAGAGAGAGTGGCAGAGACATAGGCAGAAGCAGGCTCCCACAAGGAGCCCGATGTGGGACTCGATCGCAGACTCTGGGATCATGCCCTGAGTCAAAGGCAGACGCTCAACCACTGAGCCACCCAGGTGTCCCAGAAGTTTGTAGCTTTAAACACCTATTTTATTTTATTTATTTATTTTTGATTTTATTTATTTATTCATGAAAGACAGAGAGAGAGAGAGATACAGAGACACAGGCAGAGGGAGAAGCAGGCTCCATTCAGGAAACCCAACGTGTGACTCCATCCTGGGTCTCCAGGATCAGGCCCCACGCCGAAGGCGGCACTTCAGTTTTAAACTTAAACGTTTATCAAATGCCTCTTAGGTGCCATGGACCCTGCCAAACATCGGGGTTTTAAGGATAGATAAAACCTGATTAGCCACAGAGGAGCTCCTAGCCACTAAGGAGCTTTCTTTCTTGAGTAGAGGACCGTGGATCTTGGTGCCTTCAGGTGGTTAAGCAGAGTGTGGGGTAACCAGGTGATGGAGATGTTGCAGACACTAGACAATGTCACCGACTGTTATGGTTGAGAGCTCAGCTCCTGGGTCAGTCATAAGTGAACATACGATAGTTCTAACCCTCATAAACTCTGTGACTTCAAGCAAGACTTCTGAAGAATCAGTTTCCTCATCTCTAAAACAGAGATAAGAATTATGCTGTCTTCATTTTGAAGATCAAACAAGGTAATGCATATAAGAAAGGGTGGAAAATGATCAATAAATGTTACCTACCCTCCTCATTCTCCCCTTCAGCACTATTATTACTGTTAGCATATCAGTCATTCCTTAGGCAAGGCATCATGGCAGGGTTTGGAGATCCAGGCAGAAGTTGTCCATCAACACTAGCTCAGCTCTGGTGTACTCCCTGGGGGATGGCACTGAAGATGAACATTCAGTTCTTGGTCCAAGACCTTTCCTGAAGATACTGACACATGTTAACAGGATGATTACTGGCTAGTGCAAAGTGGAACTGATTTTGGAGGAAGTTATTTCTAAATATTCTGAAGTATGAGGGGTGTGTGTGTGTAATTTAGCATAGGATAAGCAAGAGGATGCATTTTAGATAAATGAAGGATCGTGTTGATACATACTTTTGTGTGTTTAAGTGAGGATGTTTAAGTGAGGAGTGGAAATCATGCTGAATAAATTTGAATTGATCTAAAAAATTCTGGCCCAGAAGTTATAATGAAAGTGACTACAAAGAAATTATAATTAAGAAACTCTTCATGCATCTTAAAAATATAACCCAAACAGAATATTTTATAGTGTGTATATATGCATATATGACATATATGTGTGTGTATGTATATATATATATATATATATGTGACTCAGTGCTAATTTTGTAAGTATACAAAGAATGCTTACAAATCAGTAAAATGATGAAAACCTAATATAAAAAATACGAAGGACTTGGACAGAACATGCAGGCAAAAAGACACAAAAATAGCCAGTAGATGTGGGAAGATGTTCAACATCATAGATAATTAGAAAATGAAAGTGGGAAAAAAAGATACCATTTTAGCAAAGATTAAAAAGAGACCAACATAATCAGTGTTGGCGAGGGTATGAGTGTGGCATAGTCATACACAGTTGTTGTAAACAAGTTAGCATAACTTTTATGGAAGAATAATTAGTAGTATCTTTTTAAATAAAGTGTGTAACACTGACTCACCGCTAAAAATTATCTAAAAAATATACCACTCATAAATACACCAAGTTCTATACACAAAGATGTTACTCAGAATTTTTTAATAGCCAGAAATGTTCTGTTAATGAAGAACTGTTTAAACAATGATAGACCCATGCAATGAAGAATGAGCTAAGTCTGCATATACTTTTACAAACTGTTGTCTACAGTATATTGTTGAATTAAAAAGACAACTGAAGAACATATAAACAGTTTGCTTCTGTTCATGTGAAGAAGATATAGATAAGTATGTGTGCATAGAAATACTCTAGAAGGAAACATAAGGAAGTTCCATGGCTATCTCTGGGAATGTAGGGAGGAAAATGTTTGCCTTTTACTGAATTGCCTTTTGTACTGTTTGAAAACTTTACCACGAACATGTATTACTTTTGTAATTAAGAAAGGAAACAAAACCTTCGTAAAAATATCTAAAGAGCAAATGGGAGCCATTGCAGTGTGTCTGAAAATAGTTTTCATGACTAAATAATTTGCTGTCATAGAAAATGAAGTTTCCTCTGCAACTCTCACATCATCAGTTTTCTCCCTTTGAAGGAAGGATTCCTTTATGGTTTAGTAGTGCTTACTCCACACTGAGCACGACCGTAAGTGAATCATCATACAGTCCTGGGTGGTCATTATTAATTATCCCCACTTAGTAGATAAGGAAAATGAGGCACATGGTAGTTAAATTACTTAACCAAGTTCACACAGCCAGTAAGATCTAGCGAGGAGATTCAAACTCAGAATGTTCACGCCTTGGGCACTATGCCGGCTGCTTTTTGAAGTCTTTAGAAGCTTTGAGTTCTATCTGGGTGATCTGATGATACGACCTATACCATATGCCCCCAACTATCCCCGTTGTACTCCAGGTCAAACCTATCCACTTTTCTGACCCTTTGCAGGACCTACTAGGGAAACAAGATGCTACAAGAGAACAAGATTAGGCCTTGCTGGGGTATGGAGTAATAATGGGGCCTTTTAGCCACTCCCAAGGTTGACACGATACCTCAACACAGCATATCTTTGTAGAAATATTCTTATTGTTAACTGGAGTCTTCAAAGATGAAAGGGCTCATCTCAGCTGTTAGGTAAAGTGTCGTTGATCCATCAGCTAGTGGAGACTGAGGTTAAGCCAAGAAGGATTGCTGTAGGGATTAAAGGCTGAGCTGACTGGCTGGATTCCAATGTTTTTAAAGTATGTCAAAGTAAGGAGGATTCTTTCAGCTTTGGAGACATGAGAAAACATGCCTTATCATCCAAGTTTATTGAACTTGAGTGTGTTTCTTGTTGGTGTTTCTTGTTTAACATCTTCAAGAGTTATGAAGCTAAATCAGGGTTACTTTTTGTAATCCTAGAAGTGGAGTGGTTGACCAAATGATGGACCCTTGCTGATGGGTAAATAAGACACTAAGATTATCTAATGGTCTCTAATGTTTTTTTTTTTTTCTCTTTGATTATCCTTCATTCTAACAGGTTGATTTTGAAAACTTTCTCCATGTGCAAGCAGGTTCCCTGGATGTGCGTGTAGCTAACGGGCATCCCCAGTTGACACGCTTAGTCAAAAAGATTGGTCATCAAATATAACTCTTTGAGGCAGTCTTGGTGGTTCATTATTCTTTGACGATTCTGAAACTGGATGCACAGTTCTGTGTAAGGAATAATTGTTTTTCCGTCCTGTGGTTCATCACACATTGTGGACAGGGTGCCTGGAGAGAGAGATGGCATCTTATGGGGCTACCATGAGCAGCAGAGTGTCCAGTGTAGGAACAAAACACATGCTGATGGCCAAGGCAGAAAATCTTAATTTGAAACAAGGCCTGGGAGAGGTTTTCATTATCTTTGGGTAGTGATGGAGATCAGTAATTTTTTAGAGATTGAAGTTTTCAGTTTGGAAAGATTCAGGGAACTCAGTCCTCTGGTCTCTTACCTAAAACAAAAAGACACACACTGTTACTTTAGGTGGTGCCAAGCTGTGTGGATAAGGGCAGAGATAAAGTACTCAGAACTAAAGGTTCTCTTCTGGTGAGGGAATAATAGTCTGAGTTCATTGCTGATGAAATAGGATTTGGCTGTGTTAAATCTGAAGCTAGGGCTATGCTGTTCAAAATGGCAGGTGCTGGCCACATATGACTAAATTTAAATAAAAATTAAAAATTCAGCTCCACAGTCACTCTAAGTCACATTTCTAGAAAATGTTCAACACGGGACCCTGGGTGGCGCAGCGGGTTAGCGCCTGCCTTTGGCCCAGGGCGCGATCCTGGAGACCCGGGATCGAATCCCACATCGGGCTCTCGGTGCATGGAGCCTGCTTCTCCCTCTGCCTATGTCTCTGCCTCTCTCTCTCTCTCTCTGACTATCATAAATAAGTAAGTAAGTAAGTAAATAAATAAATAAATAAATGAAAATGTTCAACACTAGTATGGTAGCTAGTAGCTACCATGGGTATAGTGAGGAATTTATGGAACGTTTCCATCATCATAGAATGTTCTATCAACTAGTCAGCACTCATCTTTAGAAAATAAACAGGTCCTCAAAGATACTCAATCAAGAAACACCATTTTGGTGGCTTGATTGACCACACCAAGGAGGCCCTACCTAGTTTTTATTCTGAACCACTAGAGATACGAAATAGAAAGGAAGGCAGTAAGACTAGATTTTGGTGTGAATTGTGAAGTCTCATTTTCTCAGTAAAGACAATTCTGTTAGGGGATCACTATGGATAATGGTCATAGACAAGGATGTGGGAGCAGAGGATGTAATGTTCCGAGTTTAGGGTTTTCTCTGAATGAGAAAAAGTATGTGACCCAATTGGGCAGAAGGAAGTGGTCAGAAGCACTTCTGATATTTGCATTAAGGGTGAGTTTAACTGACCTAGAATTTCTGGAACTACCTTTCGTTTAGACCTCCTTACCTCTCTTTATCTGATTATGTTGGTAAAAATACATTAGGCATCCTAAAGAGAACATGAATCTTAGCTTCCCTTTCTTGTTTAAGAAACTCTCAATGCCCTTCTCAAAAGGAAAGTAGTTCTTTTACTAGTCTTATTTTACATGCCTTTAAAAGTTAGGAACTAATTAAGGAAAAGAACATCAAATGAAGGGCAATACTACTCACACTCATCAAGGCGCCCCTGGTGACTTGCCGCACAGGAATATATCTCAATCATTTTTAACAGTGTCTAGTGTGACATTAGTAGGTTGCCCTCTCCTATCCTAGTGTTTTGATGTGGACTCAGGAACTGAGAAATTGAGAAGCAAGGAAGACAGTTTGCGGTCTTCATCTTTAGGGCCTAGAACATAGGATGCCTGAGATCAAACAAACAAACAACTGACGAGAGTGTAAGATCCCTCATGGATATTAGGAAGTAGGTCGAGAGATGTTAAAATGAGTAGGTCACTATTCAAAGAACAGCTAGAAGGATTAAGAACAGAGAAACTGGTAGGCAGAGCGGAGAGTTGCCTCTAATAACTTATTGGAGTTTTCCAGAACCAATGAGAGAATAAGAGGGTGGCTACTGGGAACAAAAAGGGACTTTCCAAGGCACCAATAAAAACACAAACACTGGACCTTGTTTAATGTTGGATATTTCATCATCTTCTCACACAAGGAGAACCTCTAGCATCAAATAAATTCCTGTTGAATGAATCCTCGGGAAAGAAAATCACACCGGATGCATAAATTCCTTTATTGAAAATATTGGGCTAGCACTGCATTACATATACTCAATATCCATAAATGAAGGGCCACACATTTCTGATTGGACAATACTGTTTTAAATAGAGAACACAGCATCTGGATATGCTCTCACAAGTATAGTATCATGGACTAAACTAGGTAGGAGTGAACTATATATGCGGAGTGACCATTTTGTTCGTTAACAGCATATGGTTGCAGATGGCATAAACGGTAAACTTGATCATCATGAGACAGTCCCGGTATCTCACACCAACACATCATTTAACGAGCAGATTAAGGTTAAGCTGTCAATATGTTGTTGTTAATCAAGAGTTCTCAATAGGAGAGCTTGCCTGAAAGCACACCCAGGCTACACATTTAAGATTCCACAGAATTCATTTCAACTTGCATGGAATGTGAGTAGAGTAAAATAACTGCTGATTTGACAGGAGGCCACTTGGCAATTTGTTCTCTTTCGTAGATGGTTCGAAAATAACAGAATAATCTAAAGGAAATACTCTGGCAGCTTCGGGCTAACATTCTAAAGACTTTCATTTTTTAAATGCAGGTATATAAATACTACTTATTATTGATTTTTCCCTCCAAAGGTCACTGGGGATGTAATTTATGACAGACCACTTCTCAGCTTTGGCTATTATTTGAAAACTTTCTCCTTCGGCAGTCTTTGGCTTTCATAAAAGTTTGGCGATCAGTAGTATCGTTTGATTTTGAACAAGGCTTTACTGTCATTTTAACAAGGAATATTTTATGATACGAAAATGGGTTGGTGTTAAAAATAGGTTTTACTTTTTTATCCCAATTTTGGTACGAAAGCACTTGTTTGCATTGCCTTTTCTCAAGAGTCCAGAAACCAAGACAGTCGGGCTAATTTGACATTTTTCATTTGACATAAAATATGCAGAAATTAAAATATCCAGTCTCTTTTAAAAGAGACCTGTTCATTAATTTAAGAAGTTGGGGGAAAGTATGCACAAAACAATATGAAACTAAAGTTTCTGTTATTAACTCACATGATTTTATGAGAAACAAAACATTTTCCTTTCAAAAGCAGGGTTTGTTCCAAGTCTAGATTCAGAAAGGTATCCATTTCTGTAAGGATCAACTCATGACTGTGAGAAATGGCTGCTTCTTCACAAATTATGTTCAGAGTAAGTAAAAATGTACCTTCTGAATAACTAAATAGAAAGCTGGCCTACAATAGTCAAATCAATAAACCTTGATAATGCGCTTTTAAAATTTCAGAATATTGCATATATGTGTATATATATATGTATGCTCTTAAGACCTATCACCCTAAATAATCAGGGCAAAAAAAAAATTCTATATAAAACTATATAAATCAAATAGGTTTGCTGCCAAAACATAGCACAAAATGTATACATTTCTTTATTTCAAGATTTGACACATGAAAAGAAAAAACTGCCAACACATTTTGGACAATACACTAGAAATAATAAATAAGACAATTAAAAAAAATCATATATTCCCTTTAAGTGCTGAGCACTTTCAATCTTTCTAAATGAGACTAAGCTTTTCCATGGCAAACAATAGTATGCTGTACATTTTGGTAATGAAAATTATGTTGATAAACACACAAGGCATGTATATATTTCCACAGTATTGTTTTTTTTCACAGTTACCAAAAATAAAAATTGCATTCAACTCATACATCTATAAATATTCTGATTCCTCACTGCATGGATTTGAAGGAAGTGGGAGTATAAAGTCTTTCAACAATCCGGACTTCAACTCTCTGTCTTCGTTGTCTGCCCTCCACATGTCCCTTTCAGAATCCCTCTGCGGTGTGGCCATGCTCTGAGACGATGGCAGAAAGAAAGCAGTATGGTGGGATGAGGCAGTCAGGGCCCGGGGTGTGTCTTCCAGCCAGCTTTAGGAGGGCTGATGGAACCCAATCTTTTTAATGTGGTATTTTTAAGGCAGTCTGAGTGGGTTTCACTCGAATGTCCATACCTCGAGGTCCTGAACTATGAAGTCTTCCTTTTTGGAAAGGATATCATTATTGAAAGTGCTGCAAGAGTTGCTCCGTCCATGGTATAAATCAGCATCTAGCCATAAGCCAAATCGTCCCCTGGAAAGATCACAAATACAAAAAGGTGAAAACACTTCAATCTCACCTGGCACCCTTTTTGCCCTCCCTTGCCCCATCTTCTTTCCCTTATGCTACTGACAGACAAAAACCTCAACTTCTTAGAATACAAAGCATACATTTCCTTTATTCCATTTAAATGACCCATCTTTCCCAAAAAATAATGATAGTAGTCTCTCACTTAGACACATAAATAAATCATTTTATCTTTGACTCTTAGGGTCATGTATTATGCCATTGTCCTAATTAAGCACATGGCCCAGCTAAAATCACCCGACAATGTTTTGGTTACCTGGGTCCAAACAGACTCTCACAGGTCAGGCAGTAAATTAGTAATGACAAAAACCTTACCCTCCACCACCAAGTTCCAAAGAGCTTATGTCTCCATTGATAAAGTATGAGTTTTCTCCACTCCACTTGAAGACCTTAGGGTAGGAACACAAGAAAGAAAACAGACATTTCAATCTGGAGAATCAGCGAAGAGGGACTTATTAGGGTAGTACCTGTGTGTGGAAAGAAACTACCCATTGGCTGAGGAAGCTCCTGATTGCCAGACCTTTCCTATTCCAGGATGAGATCTTCAAAGGGGTTATGAAGTAGGAAAGACCTCTCGAGCACATGTTGGCTCTGACCTGCTATCCTCCCTTCCTTGACCCCAGAACATGCACAAGAGTGGTTCCCAAGGCCCAAGGAGGGACCCTAAAAGCAGTGTGCATGTTGTAGCCATAATGGGTTGACGCAGGCGAGAGCAAGACCAGATAAGGTTATGGGACAGCTGCTGCTCCAAAGACAATCCCCACCTCCAACCCCACCCATACCCCTGACACTGCAACAGTGGGAAGTTGGGTATTTCTCCCATTTAAGTACCTTGAAATTGGGGCTAAATGTGTATAGAAAAGTTTCTCCTGTGCCATAATAGTGGTCACTGAACTTGAAAGGATGAGTTGCATATGCTCCAAAAATCTGTCAAAAGAAAACAGAAACATTATCTTCTTTCAAACCAATCCTCCCAAAGAACGGCTTTCCGAAATATTCTAACACAATTCTGTTTGGAGGTATCATTAACCCTCTTTCAGCAAAGACCATTACTAAATTAGAGCTCTCACACTGAAAAGACTACCAACAAACAGATAAATAAAATATCTCTATTTCTAACTGGAACTCAAGTGGCTTCGAGAACTTATTTGTCAAAGGCCAGCAATTGTTCCAATTTTAAAACATTCCGAAATCCACTATGGAGTCAAATTTCCTTTAGTGAATACAGATGACATACTGGGAACATTAAAAAACAAGATGCACACGGAAGTAAGTGGTTACAAGAACAAAATCATGTGTCTTATGTGTTTTATAAGTGGATTCATGGCCAGACATTTCCCCAGAGAAAATAAATTTTTGTCTTTCAATTTGTAAAAATGAGTTCTCAATATGCTTATTAAAACTGTATCCTGGGACACCCGGGGAGGGGGGGGGGCTCAGCGGTTGGGCTTCTGCCTTTGGCTCAGGGCGTGGTACCAGGGTCCGGGATCGAGTCCCGCATCCGGCTCCCTGCGAGGAGCCTGCCTCTCCCTCTGCCTGTGTTTCTGCGCCTCTCTGCATCTCTCATGAATAAATAAAACCTTTAAAAATAAATAAATAAAACTGTATCCTTAACATGACTGATCCAATCTCTTTAGCTTGAAATGGCCTTTAAGAAGAAAATAAGAATCCCTTAATACTATATGGGCTTTAAGGGTGACTTAGGTGTATTTGAACCAATGATCTATTTTTTCCTCACTGTCTTAGCTTCCTCTCTCTGCTCAGATCCTGATCAGTGTGCCTGCAAGGGTAAGAGCTGGCAAGAGTGAACATATATATCTTGAAAACATCCCTAAGTGATTCTGGTGTACCTCCTTCAAAACCCAATGGAGAAACATCGCTTTAAATGGAGATTATCTGAAAAATGTCTTATAACTTTTGAAAATTATTTTAATTGGATTATAATCATTGTGGAATCTTCTTCACCAATACACTTAGTTCCTGGCAACCTGAAATACTAAAAATTAGGTAGTAGAAGTCTAGAAACTCTTTTTAACGAATGTTCTTAATACTTCCTGCTACTAAACCTTTCTCTAGAGCTGCTAAGGACAAACAAAAACAAAACTGTAGCAACAATCCATTTTCCTTCTTCTGGTGATCTTTCCATAAAAGAACTAAAATACAACTGAGACAGGCATCCACTTTTAAAAGCATGTGCTTAAAATACGACAAGAAGGGCAATGGCCATAGGTGGAGCAATGGCCATAAGTGGAGAAAAGTGGGTTCTTTTCTGATCAATGAATAGGAAAAGCCACCTTACTCTCTCACCCTCTCAGGATTCTAAATACATTCTTTCTTAGTGAAAATCTTAGCAATCAGAAATCTATTTAAGTATTAGGGGTTGGATGATAATAAGGAATTATTGTTAATTTTGTTATATACAGAACATTGTGGTTATATTTAAAAAGTCCACTTTCTCTTTTCTATTAATTTATTTAGAAAGAAATTTTATGATACATATATAGTGAAATTGTTGAGTCTCTACCATTACAAATGTAATATATTTGCCATTAACAGAACAAAAGAATCCACAGGGAAAAAAAGTTAAGACAAATAGTAGTAGTAAAAAGGTTAATATGACAAAACCTATAAATGTATATTTGCTCTCCTCTCTCCTCTCGGCTTCTTTAGTAGACAAAAATTACATAAAGTAGTAATCTTTTTATTTTAAAAATGTATTTAAATTCAATTTGATTAACATATAGTGTGTTACTAGTTTCAGAAATAAGATTTAGTGATTCACCAGTTGCATAAAACACCCAATGCTCATTCTATTAAGTGCCCTCCTTAATGCACAATTTATTATTGGGTTTTTAATATATATCAATGTAATATGTATGACAATATCACTGCAAAAAAATGGGAAAATGTAATTGAGCAATATTAAAGTAACATTTCTGTGCCTCACTGGAATTAAGTTAGTATAAATCTATCACAATTGCCTGATGATTGCTCTATTTTCCACAATGCCTTGTGGTATAAATTACTGCAGTCTAATTGACTGAAATTGGGCCAGTTTATGAAGTTTACCCTAACTCCAGGAAGGCTTCCTTAGTGGTCTCTTTTCCTGGTCCTCTCTGGTAAACTAGATGGTCCTCAGTTTAGCTTGTTGTCTTCATGCAGTTACCAGCCTCCTCTTAATTGTTTCTCACCAAACTTTCGTCAGTTTCTAGAGTACCCTTTGGCTTGAACTTCTCCATACTCTTCGAAATAAAGCCAGTTCCTTCAGGGTAGCTTCAGAGTTCTATGTCTTTTGTTTTGTTTTGTTTTGTTTTTTTGTTTTTTGTTTTTTCTAGATATTTATAAGAGTTTTAAAAACTATTTGTTGAGATACAATTGATACATGTTTCAGAGGTACAATATTACAATCTGACATCTGTATTCATTACAAAGTGATCATCTCCAGAAGTCTAGTTACCCCCCATCAACCATACATTTGACTCCTTCTGCCGACCTTGCACACGCCCTACCTCCCCTTCCCTTTAACCATCACTCTGTTCTTTGTGTCTGAGTTTTTGCTTTTGGGGTTTTTTTTTTCTATTTTTAGATTTTTTTCTCCATTTTTTGAGATGATTCATTATGAATTTTTTTTTTTTATGATAGTCACACAGAGAGAGAAAGAGAGGCAGACATAGGCAGAGGGAGAAGCAGGCTCCATGCACCGGGAGCCTGACGTGGGATTCGATCCTGGGTCTCCAGGATCGCGCCCTGGGCCAAAGGCAGGCGCCAAACTGCTGTGCCACCCAGGGATCCTCATTATGATTTTTAATCTTCACTTTGTTAATGTGGCAATAACGTTGATTGATTGGCAGATGTTGAACCCCTCTTGCATCCCTGTAATAAACCCCGTTTGATCATGGTGTATGATTCTTTTAATGTATGTTGAATTTGGTTTGCTATTATTTTGAGGATTTTTACAACTATGTTCATTAATGATACTGGCCTGTAATTTTCTTTTTTCTCTTTGTCTGTTGTTGGATTATCAGGGTAATGCTGGCCTCATTAAATGAGTTTGGAAGTGTTCCATCCTCTTTAATCTTTTGATAGAATTTGAGAATGATAGGTATTAAATCTTCTTTGAATGTTTGATAAAATTCACCAGTGCAGCCATCTTGTCCTGGCCTTTGGTTTGTTGGGAAGTTTTTGATTACTGATTCAGTCTCCCTACTAATATCAATCTGTTTATATTTTCTATTTCTTCATGATGCAGTCTTAGAAGATTATATGTTTCCAGGAATTTGTCCATTTTTTCTAGGTTGTTCAATTTCTTGCATACAACTGTTCATAGTAGTCTCTTACGATCTTTGTATTTCTTTGGTATCATTTGTTAACTTCTCTTTCATTTCTGATTTTAATTGGGCCCTCTTTCTTTCTGGTGAATCTAGCTAAATGTTTGTGAAATGTTTCATCTTTCCAGAGTCAGATCTTAGTTTCAATGATCTTTTCTATTTTAAAAAAAATTTCTATTTCATTTATTTCCTGTCTAGTCTTTAGTATTTCATTCCTTCTACTAACTTTGGGCTTGTTTGTTCTTTTTTTTCTCTAGTTTCTTTAGGTATCAAGTCAGATTGTTGAGATTTTTCTTGTTTCTTCAGACAGGCCGATACTGTTATGCACTTCTCTTTTAGAACTGCTTTTGCTGCACCCCATAGATTCTAGTATGCTGTACTTCTATTAACATTTGTCTCTATGTGCTTTTAAAAATTCTTTCTTGATTTTTTTCAATGACCTATTGGTAGTTCAATGGCTGATTTCTAGCTTCATACCACTGTGGATAGAGAAGATGCTTAATACAATTTTAGTCTTACTAAATTTACTGAGACTTGTTTTGTGGCCTAACATGTGATCTTTCCTGGAAAGTGTTCTGTGTACACTTGAGTAGAATGTATATTTTACTGCTTTTGGATAGAATATTCTGTTTCTGTCTATTAAGTCCATCTGGTCTAATGTGTCATTTAAGGTCAATGTTTCCTTATTGATTCTCTGTCGGATGATCTATCCATTGATATGACAGAGTGTTAAAGTCATCTACTATTATTCTATTACTATCAATTTCTCCATTTAGGTCAGTTAATATTTGCTTTATATATTTTGGGGCTCCTATGCTGGGTGGATTTGTGTTTATAATTGTTATATCATTTTGTTGGATTGACCCTTTTATCATATGTAATGCCTTTTTATGTCTTTATAACAATCTTTATTTTGTTTGAGTCAAGCTATGCCAGTTTTGTTTTGTTTCATTTTCATTTGCATGAAATATATTTCTTCATCCCTTTACTTTCAGTTTGTATGTGTCCCTGCTTTTGAAGTGAGTCTTTATTAGGCAGATACATGTGGGACTTTTTTTTCAAATCCTCTTGGCCACTCTATATTTTTTTTGATTGGACAGTTTAGTCCATTTACATTTAAAGTGATTATTAATAGGTATGTACTTATTGCCATTTTGTTAATGGTTTTCTGGTTGTTGTAATACATCTTCCCCTCCTCTCTTCCCTTGTTGTTTGACGGCATTCTTTAGTGTTCAGATTCCCTTTTTCATTTTCTTTTGTGTATTTATTCTGAGTTTTTACTTTGTGGCTACCCTGAGGTTAACATAAAGCATCATTCATATATATATCAGTCTATTGTAAGCTGAACATATTCCAAACCTTACATTTTTATCCCTTCGGTTTTTATATTTTTGATGTCACAATTTATAGCTTTTTATTTCATATGTCTCTTAACTAATTATGATAGATTCAATTAACTTTACTTCTTTTATCTTTTAACTTCATACTTGGTTTTATAAGTACTGCCGGGTCTGAAAGTGGCCAGAGCCAGGCTGCCTGTCACATCTGGTGGGGCAAAGGCTGGGACAAACCCTTCCATGGACAGGGGCTAGGCCAGGGCAAGTTCACCCACTGTGTCTGGCAGGACAGGGGTTGTGGTAGATAAGTACAGGCCGGGGGAGCATATGCAAGGGATCTGATGGGAGCCACAATGGACAAGTGGATGACCACAGAGCTGTGCCAGCCTGAGTGCGTGGTCTGGCAGCGTAAAGGCCAAGTTGGACAAGTACTAGGTTGGCCTGGTGTGGTGGGACCACAAGGGAACATGGAGTGAGCTTGCGGCACTAGCTAGGGAAACTGAGAGCACCAAAAATGGCACCCACTAGCACCAGGCTAGCAAGGAAGTAGTATTAAAAAAAAAAAAAAAGGGCACCCTCCAGTGTCTCTATTCCCAGACAGATCTCCATCAGCCCCCCTGCCCCTCTGGTATACTCTCTAAAACTAGTCAACAAATCTCCCTCACATGCAGCCCAGGGGCTTCTCAAGCTACTGCCCGCATATTGAAACTCAGGGCAAGTGAGTCTGTGTGTGAGCCCTTCAACAGTGGAATTTCCCCTTCCTACAGCCCTCATGGTTTCCAGAAATTAGCCTCAGGTTTTCAAAGATAGTTGTTTGGTGGCTTGCCTTTCTGGTACAGGTCCCATGGGCTGGCATGACTAATGTGGGATTTGAACTCTTCACTTCTCAGAGAGGAGCTGCACGTTCTGTGATCTCTCTTCCTCTTGTGGGTCGCCGGGGGGGTGGGGTGGAGTCCTGTCAAGACAAGACTTTTTTGCCTTTCCTACTCATCTTGATGTGGCTTTGTCTTTTTTTTTTTTTTTTTTTTGTCCTGTGTTATAGAAGATCTGTTCTGTTAGTCTTCAGGTCTTTTTCAGAGAACTATTCTACAGTTCTAATACTGGTGTGTCCAGGAGAGGAGGTTAGAAGAGCTCTAGATCCTGTCATCTACCTCTTCTCCTAGAGCTGGGAGCCAGGGGCTCTGCTGTAGAGCTGGGAGCCTGGACAGTGGCCTGCTTCCCTCAGAGGAACACTTTTATTTCATGAGAAGAGTGGCGGGCAGGGGAAATAGCCACTGGTCTGGTCCTGCCTCACCTGGCATGGAACTTCTGCCCTAAGAGCTATGGCAAGGGCTTTAGATACTCCCTTATTCTACTTTTCCTAAGGTAGAGCGTCTCCCCTATGAATAGAGGCTGGGTAGAAGGAAATGATCCCCTACCTCTAAACCATACTGGCTTGGGATTTAGCCTCTGAAACACAGAGCTTGGGTAGGCGATAAGGAGTTCTGGGGACCTGCCCATCGAGGGTATATCACAGCCCTTGCATGGAAACTGAGGGGGAGTGGGAGCCTCATCTTCTTGTCCACACATGTCTAGTGCAGAACTTGTTAGTCTCAACTGGGGGTTGGAGGGAAGGAAGCAGGTTGTGCTTCAGGTGCCACAGAATCTCACTGTTACTCCTGAGATTTATTAGATTTTCTTAAATAAATGTTTTTTCACTTGCTCTATGCCCTTAGGACAATTTCTAGAGACTTTAAGTGACTGTTGTTTTTATAATTTCAACCAGTTATGGTTGTTTCACTGATGACTAATTCCCCAGAGCTCCTTACTGCTGCCATTCTGTATACATAATTCTTTTATACTATGATTTTATATAATATATTCCCAGATAAATTTACAGGTGTTGTTCTATCATGTTCTCAAACACAGCAAAGCCACATTCTTGCCTTGGGGGTAAGTAGGGTGTGGAGAGCAGAGTTAGTATCCAGGTGTTTTCAAACAACACAAATGCCTCCAGGGTACCAGATTCAGTAAGACTACACCTCCTCACAAATAGTATAGACTTCCAGGATAGGCCTCATTTACATACCTGCTGACGGGAAGCCTGGTGAAATTGTGCTGCCTCCCTGTTCTGTGCTGCCAACACATTCCCCAGCAAGCTTGATAGCTTTTGGTAAATTAGTATAACTAAACTATACTTATGGTGTGGGTTTGTGTGTGGTCTAAAACCATCTACCCATACCTCATCTAAAACATAACATCCAACTTCTCAAAGATTCCATTAAATCTCTAAGTAATTCGTTTTAAACCTTCGTTATTATTATTTAATTTTTAACTTGACCGTATCCACTTGGATCATGATTAAATAATGTCATCAATCAAGAAATAATAATAGAAATAATGATAATAGTTAAACTACTCCCCATAATTCTTTATCTATAAAAATACAGCAATAAAGTCCCAGGAAAGATCACAGTTGAGAAAGAGAGTGGCTTCAGTAGCACCATTTCTCTGCTAATTTCTCCCAAGACAAATTATGATAACAAAGATCTATTTCCCTAAAATGACCACAATGATATAGCTTCACAGCAAGCTCCTCAATGCTTAATAGTGCCCCACATATAACAGGCACTCATACATTTTCTGAACATATGAGTAAATGAAAGGCTACTGAACAACAGAACCTGCTTCAATGCCAGAAAGAGAAAAGAATGACATCAACATCTTAAAAATGTAAAGGAATTTCTTCTTGATAGTAACACAGACCAAACTGAAATGAATAAGAGCAGACATGAAAGATGTCTTCCTTTTGTGGAGCAAAAGCCTGACTGGGTAGTATATGAAAGAAACCTGCACAGATTTCACTCACACCCCGAGCTGACTGACAGAAGTACTAGTAAGAGTATGTGGGGGTCATATCTAGAATTCACCACTGCCTCCAAGACCAACTATGAGCAGTGGTATAGAGCATTACTTGCTATTTCTTAGCAACTGGGTGGTTGGGGTACAACACCACACCACAGCCCTGACTGGCTCTCCATCTGACCAACCATGCAGGCAAGGTTTGTGGGCACGACTTCAGCTACCTAGGAAGAGTTCTGGTGTGGCCCTGGAACTTCTTTCTGAACTATCTCCCAATCCAGACTTGACTTTTGTCCAACTTTTCCAGCTTTAGGTTGTAGGATATCACTATTGCTTCCTATCGTATGGTGAGCACAGGAAAAAAATTCCTATATGTGACTGTATTTGGAAATACGCTCCATTTTCTTCTAGAGATGCATTCCAAAGTATGTAGGGGTGAAATAATATAAAGTACACTGGGATTTCCTTCCAAATACTTCAGCAAGGAAAAACCAACAAAGACTGATGAAGCGTATGTGGCAAAATCCTGCAAATTGTAAAATCTGGATAATGGAGAGTTCTTATACTGGTCTCTCTACTAGTATATAAGTTTGAAAATCTTCATCAAAAAGTGTTTTCTGTGAGAGGAACAAGCCTCACCTGATTATCCATATCTTTGATGACCAACAGGACAGGACTGTCTAGCGACGCTGACTTCCGATAGAGAGTTTTCAAACTGGTCCCATGCTCTAATGTGCTATATGCGAGTCTCCACGGATATCCTTGTACCCTTGCTGGAAGGCATCGGGCCAGCTGCAAATCCAAAGATGGAGATGTAAATATACAGTTCGCCCACAAATGTCATAAGCTTATAGCACAAAACAAGTACCGGAGGCTCAACCTCAAAATCACTCTTACTCACATGCTGCTCCCCTTTACTCTGGCAAATATTTCTAACGATAAACCAAGAAAGAGAAGGGAAAAACCGCTGCCTGACGGTGCTGCTTTGGCAGGGATGCCAACCCAGAGCATACATTCCCGCTCAGGGACTTGAACGAGGGGTCACTATGCAACTATACATCTGAAGATCCAGCACGTAGCTTGATATGAATTAGACACATGCTCTCCCTTTTACATTTCAACCTGACCTTCACCAAAGAGTCCATGGTTCTTCAGTTGTTCATTCTAAATGCTCAGTAAGCTCAGTATTGACAACTGCAGCTTCCCACAGAAGTGAGAACACGAAAACACAGGGGTTTTATGCTAGTAGTCAAAGGTAGTTTGTCTTCATCTTGCCTGAATCTCTCACCTACATTAACATTTAGCTTACACTTGGCTGCCATAAACACCATTAATGCATAGCTCTTCAAAAATATTAACAAAGGAAGCTATGAAGTCTTCAGAATGGTTAAGACCAGTTCTGATATCAGCATGTACCACATTTCTGTAACTGCTTGGTCAAGTCTCTTGGCTTTCCTGGGCCTTCAGAGACTCATCTGCAAATTGAGGGAGTTGAACTTGTTAAGGTCTCTGAAATTCAGGTTTCTAAGTTGACTAGTGGGAGAAATGCAAGAGATTCCTTACTAAAGTTTAAATACAACACATCATAGTATTTCATAAAATTAAAATAACAGATTTTCAGAAAATATAAAGAAAGGAAATCACAAATAAAGGAAACATTACTCCTGGTGGTTGGTAGTTTTCATAAAGTGAGTAAAGTGTATAAAAGAGAAGTATAACTTTTATTGAGTCCAATAAGTTAAAACCATTGGAACTCTGTAATCATTTCAAGGATAAATCTGGATCCTTTTTTTTAACTGTTAGGAATATGCGTTAGGAGGACTATGGTAGGACAAGTGAAAAATTGTGCTGAAGACAAGAACAGCTTTCCATTCAGATTTAAGAAATGGAGATAGTTTCTGGCCAAGTCCCCAAACTCCCAAGAAGGTGACGAGGAATGCTAATGTAACCTCTAAGAAGAGGAGAAAGGACACTGGTGTTGGTTAGGCTGCTGGTCTTCCTTTAAAACCTGGCTCTTGGGGGCCCTGGGTGGCTCAGCGGTTGAGCATCCACCTTTGGCTCAGGGTGTGATCCTGGGGTCCTGGGATCGAGTCCCACATTGGGCTCCCTGCAGGGAGTCTGCTTCTCTCTTTGCCTGTGTCTCTGCCTCTCTCTGTGTCTCTCATGAATAAATAAAATATTTTAAAAATAAAAAATAAATTAAAAAAAATAAAACCCAGCTCTTCCTCCACCCTCTGTGAGAAGAGTCCGTGCAGTCATGGATGGGATAAGCTTTTTCAAGGCCTGGAAAACCCCTATCCCACATCCCCCGGGGGAGAACCCACCTGCTCGATATGCATGTTCTCCAGGAGTGCGCTGTGGGGCTGCAGGATCGGCAGGGCCACCTCGTCGTCATCTTCATAGTAACTGCAGGTGCTCTTTCTGCGTTTTGCCTCCTCGACGGTGATGATCTGAAATGGAGAAGACAAGCCCCCCAAAACCTGATTATATTTGCTTTTCCTTCACTTACTAAAAGCGACCTTGAGTACACTATTGCCTGTAACAGGTGGAGTTTTAGCAGTAGGACGTAAACTGAACCACGACCTTGGGAAAAAAGGGCTGATTTCCTCTACAATTTCTGAACAAATGAGGAATTTAACACAGTACGACTGAGGCACTTAATATGTACAAATTAAAGTCACAGGTTTTCCACTTTTACTCCTGCTGCTGGTGCTGAGTGTGAATTATTATGCATAACTCCACAGGTGACTCATACCCTTGAAAAGCCCTAAATTATTCTCGTTTGAGAATAATTTGAATTGCTAAGGGATTAATCAGCAATTATTCTGTAAGACTTCTATACATGGGGATATATTGGGAGGATAAGGATAGTTTTTTTAATCAAGACTCCTGATGTCTTCTCTCAAGGCTACGGCAGGGCGCGTAGCAACAAACCCCCATAGAAATGAAAAAATGGTTGCACCAGAAGCAACAATACAAAGAAACACAAAGCTTTAGTCTAAATTACAATTAGGGCACAATTCTTCATGTATGACTCAAACTATCGAAATAACCCTTCCTTCAAAACTGAGAAACATGATTTTGCATATGTTTCATGGTAACTGTGCTTATGAACAACCCAAGTCAATTTCAACTTAAAAATCTATTTTTCGTCCCTCCTGACACCTGGATAAATCGCTAAATGATTTGAAATTGAATGATACCGTGACTAATTCAGCAAACTGCCCGGGTGGTAGTATCAGCGACTTTCGCATTATAGAGAAAAAACACATTTACATCTAGTAAAAGCTGCCAGGTAAACCGACCACTCAATTTCCAACATGGTACATATACTACCTGCCACCGCGTGAGCCAGGTAAGAAAATGAACTAATACATTTTACTATCTTCTCATGGGAGATTCATATAAAACCTTGTCAAAGAATCACAAGTGCAGCGTCCTGAGTGTGTCAAGCAAAGCGCACGTTTTTAGTGAGCTCTACATTCAACACAGGTGCGCACAGGGCTGTGGAATGATGATAACCAGAAGATGGACCCTTTCTCACCCCGAAGAGAAGGCTGGACCGCATCACATCCATCTCCCAAGCAAACGGAATACCTGCTCGGCGGGCCGGGCAGCCCACCCTTCGGGGCCAGCGGCGGGGGGCCCCCCCTCCCCCGGCTCCCAGGGAACCTCGTACCTGCACAAAGGGCTCGTGGGCCGGCCCCGCGCAGTAGAGAATCCGAACGTCCAGGGGCAACCTTCGGGCCCGCATCGTGCCGGGGGTGCCGGGGGTGCCGGGGGTGGGGGGGCACGTCGGCTTGCTCTCTAACGAGGAAGGCCTTCCTCCTCTCCGTGCACCCCGGCCCAGCTGTTGGCGCTGAAGCTAGCTGCCTGCACGGGTGAGTTTCTGTTTCCCCAGGAGAGGGCTCAGCACTTCTACGGGAGGGAACACGCCCAAATTAGCCTTTCCAGCCAACCCGCGCTTCGCGGCCCGCAGAGCTGGAGGCTGTAAAATGACACTTTCACCTTTGAAATGGCAGTTCCCCGACTGCCACAAAGCTCCTTGGGTTCGGGGCTTTGTTTTGGTTTGGGGTTTTCCTCTTTCCTTCTGCTCCTCTTCCTGACTGTCCCCTGGCTCAGCCAGCTCCTGGGCCCCGGATCCTGGGGGCGGCTGCTCGGGACCAGCCCCGGGCAAGGCCCGAGACACACTGTGGGGCAGAACCACTCGGACTCTGTGCCCCGGAGACCGCCTTCCCCTCAGTACGGGACGCCTGACAGCAGCTAGCCTTCCCGGGGGGCCTCCGCGCGGCCGGCAAGCGCCGGGGACTTTGCCAGACGTGGGGACGCAAAGCGGTCCACAGTCTCTAGTGGGTGAGAACACAGCAGAGAGACGCTTATTTTTATTTTTAAAGATTTGTTTATCTTAGAGAGAGAGAGAGAGAGAGAGAGAGAGAGCATGATCGGGAGGGGCAGAGAGAGGGGGAGAGAGCCCCAGGGTCTGTCTCACACCCTGAGCTGAAACCAAGCGTCCAATGCTTAACGCACCGCACCACGCAGGTGCCCTGAGAGGCGTTTATTAATAAATGGTGCCACTCACGTGGGCCACCCAGAGAGTCTGGAGAGGCGATCGGGCTTCAGTCTGAGAGCAGAGGGCGGGGTGTGGGGAGATGTCCAGGTGGAGGCACAGGAGGAAAACAGAGCTGCGTTCCAGGTTCACTATGGCTTGAGAATAGAAAGCAAGTAGAGATGAAGCTGGGGAGGGACAGAAGTGGAGAAAATAAAGATGCCACTAAGAAGGTTAGAGCTTATTCTAGGGGCCACTTTTTTCCAGAACCTTGGCTGTTCTTCAAAATCATCTAGGAAATTTTAAAAACACGGATTCTGACATTCCTCTCCCAGACCTACTGAATTAATGTCTCTAGTAGGAAAGGTCTAGGATTGTTTAAAAATCACCAAGTGGTGGTTCTGATGATTGGCTAGGTGAGTAGTGATTACTGCAGGCAATGGGGGGCTACTGAGCGTCTAAGTGTGGGTGTATATGATCGTGTGTTATTTAAGCAAGTTAAATAGCACAGAACATATATGAGGGCTTTAAATATGATGAAAGAAACATGAGAAATCATTAAACAGTGCAGGAAAAAATTACTATTAAAAGTATCGCCTATCATGTACCAATAAATAAACTACAGATTGAGTGGAGTTTAAGTTGATACTATTGGGCTACCCATACCTAAAAACACTACAGGGGGAAAAAAATAAAATAAAAAATTAAATAAAAAATTAAATTAAATTAAAAGACAAATAGCCAACTAGGAAAAAAAATCTCTCAAAACCACAGGAGGCGTCACTGGATGGCTCAGGGGGTTAGGCTTCCAACTCTTGATTTCAGCTCCTCATGATCTCAGGGTCATGAGACTGAACCCCACGTCGGGCTCCATGCTCAGCACAGAGTCCGCTTGTCCCTCTCCCTCCTCCTGCTTGTTCTCTTTTTCTATCTCTAAAATAAATAAATGGATAAAATCTTCAAAAAAATATAGATGAATCAGTACTCTTAATCATAAAGCTCACAGTGTGATGAAACTAGTAAGATTCCATTAGGAAAATGGGCAAAGGAAATGAGTGGGAATCACAAAGAAATAGCACAAATATACACACTATATACATCCATAAATACTTTTTTTCATTCTATCCTCAACCAAGGAAATAAAAATTAAAATATATCTCGGCTCCCAAATTAGGAAAATTTTTTGGAAAGGAATAATAGTAATAATACTTTCTGCTGTCATAAACGCAGGAAGAGGGGCATTCCTCACATTGCTGGCAAGGTAAGTTGTCATATATCAAAAAACAGAAGCCTTAAACTGTTGATACCCTTATATCAACTAATGGTCACTTCTAGGAAACTAAGGGAATAATAAAAGTTGCAGATCATCTCATCCTTGTGAGAAACTTGAACCAACACAACGATTCCTAAAGTGGGGAGTTAAGTAAATTATAATTGAGATTTTAATTATTATGCGACCATTAAAATGAGGCTTAAAAATCTTTAGGTGATCTAATTCTCACAAGATGTTAGGTGAGAAAAGCCGGATACAAACCCTATACATAAACCATGAATGCGTTTTACAAGAATAAAATGCAAGACTCTCTATCCCCCAACCCCTAGAAACCATCCTAAAATAAAAGAAAAAAAGGAATTGAATAAAATGCAGAAAAGCTCTAAGTGTGGTCACACGGTATTTTTAAATGTTCTGCATTGTACTTTTCTGGAGTTTCCAAATTTCCTACAATAAGCAGGTGTTACTTATATAGAATTAGGACATAAAGCTTATTTAAAGAGTCTACATATGGGAGAACGGCCTGGGGGCTGGGGCGGGACTGGAGGTGCCCTTGAGAGTCCAAGCGAAGGGTCCAGACAGGCTGACTGGGGCCTGTCTGGTGGAGGGAGGCGGAGGTCCTTGCACCCTGTGCGCGGTCACCAGGGAGAAGACTCTGACTGGATATGATGAAGGAAGAGAACCCAGGGTGGTACCTGGGTTCCTAGCTTGGGACACAGGTAATCAAGGTGGGAATATGTGAGAAGCGGCAAGTCTGAGGGCTGACGGGCGAGAGGAATTGCTTTGAACTTGCTGGGGATCAGGCACCTGCCGGCATTGGGGGAGCGAAGGTGCCTCTCCCCACCTGTAAAGGAGTAGCAAGGCCATTAGGGTGGGTGGCGGTGCTTTAAGGGGCCACTAGTAGCGGAGCTGCTCCTGCACGGGGGGGGGGGGGGGGTGAAGAGGGGGGATTGAGGCTAGCAGTCTGGTACGCGCTGCACTTTTGGACTCCTTGCCATGTGGCAAGGAAACAGCGATGAGTGGCCACCCTCAGCAGTTAGCAGCACCAGCACGCGGAGCTTGCACAGGCCGGCTAGTTCCTCCCTCCTTCTGTAGCCCTTCTTGGCTCTTCCTCTGCCGCTGCAGGTCTAGGAATGTGCCCTCGTTCTGCCCGGCAGCTCAGTCCTGGAGGGCCTGGGGCCCAGTGCCTGGATACACAGCGTTCTCTCCCCCAGTACCTCGTTAGCTCCTTTGCCCCGGGTGCTGAGGTGAGGCCCGAGCTCCTACTGGGGTCAAGACCTGAGCTTCCAGGGTGGGTGGGGTTGGCGGGGAGAGGCACAGGAGCCCTGGAGGAGGGCTGCTCCGGTGCAGGCGCGCAGGCCTCAGGAGGTGCTCCGGCGCAGGTGTGCAGGCCCCAGGAGGTGCACCGGCGCAGGTGTGCAGGCCTCAGGAGGTGCTCGGGCGCAGGTGTGCGGGCCTCAGGAGGTGCTCGGGCGCAGGCGTGCAGGCCTCAGGAGGTGCTCGGGCGCAAGTGTGCAGGGGCCGCGGTGCCACCTGCCCCTCCTCCCCGCAGCGCCGCATTTGGGAGAAGGCGCTGGTCCCGGGCAGCCCTTCCCTGGCCCGGCGTCCCCTGTGCCCGTGGCTCCGGGCACCTCGGGCCGGGCCGAGGTGGGGGCGGCACTCGGGGTGCGGGTGCCTGGGCAGGAACGCCTCCCCCAGCACGACGGCCGCAAGGACCTGGCAGCGGCGGGCGAGCGGCTCGGGCTGGACGGCAGCGGCCCGGGGAGCGGGCGCCCACGGCCCCCCAGGACGATGACCCGGGTGGCGGGGCCGAGCAGAGGCAGGAAAGACCAGACCCGCCGGACGAGCTCCGGGAGGAGGCGCCCCGCGGCCCTGCAGGGTTTCGAGCCCAGGGAGGCTGGCCCCCCACGCCTGCGATGAGCGAGGGTGACGCGCCCGCCCCGCCGCCCTGAGTCCATCCTTCTGGAACACCCTGCAGCGCCGGGTCCTCCGGCGGGGGCGCTCGCACTCGCCCCTCCCTGTCGCCCGCCCCCCAGGGTCCCCTCCCCGCGCCCGCTCCCGGCGGGTCGCCCAGCACCTAGTTCCCGCGTGTCCCCTTCCGCGTGGAAGGCCTGCGGGGGAGGTGTCCCCCCCCCTCCCGCGGCTCCCTAGAGCCCCTCCAGGCCGCCTGCACCTGCCTCTCCGTCCTGCCCCCCCCAGCCGCTCCTCCAGCCCGCCTGCACCTGCCTCTCCGTCCTGCCCCCCGCAGCCGCTCCTCCAGGCCGCCTGCACCTGCCTCTCCGTCCTGCCCCCCCGCCAGCGGCTCCTCCAGGCCGCCTGCACCTGCCTCTCCGTCCTGCCCCCCCCCAGCCACTCCTCCAGGCCGCCTGCACCTGCCTCTCCGTCCTGCCCCCCCCAGCCGCTCCTCCAGGCCGCCTGCACCTGCCTCTCCGTCCTGCCCCCCCCCAGCCGCTCCTCCAGGCCGCCTGCACCTGCCTCTCCGTCCTGCCCCCCCCAGCCGCTCCTCCAGGCCGCCTGCACCTGCCTCTCCGTCCTGCCCCCCCCAGCCGCTCCTCCAGGCCGCCTGCACCTGCCTCTCCGTCCTGCCCCCCCCAGCCGCTCCTCCAGGCCGCCTGCACCTGCCTCTCCGTCCTGCCCCCCCCACCCCCCTCCCCTGCAGAAGGCTGTCCACGTTTCACAGTGAAGCTCCCCCAGGGCTGCACCACGGCCAGCTGCTCTCTACACCCCCAGAGCCAGCCCGCCCCCCGCCCCAGGCTCAGGGCTCGGCCCGCAGCCACGCCCCCCCCACCCGCCCCCCAGCACCTAACGGGAGCTGCTCGCCCACCCCTGCCCCTTACTCCCCCCCACTCGTCCTCCTAGAGCATAGTTCTGGCCTTGCTGCCCAGTGAGATGCTCCATGGGAGCCCCGGCCCCCAGCTGGGTTCCCGCCAGGCATCATGGGGGGGGGGCATTCTCCTCCCTTGGCCTCTGACCCGGGACTCCCCTCAGCCTGCCTCCCCCTGCCCACGGCTCCTTGGCGCCCACTGCCCCGGTCACGCAGGGGTCCCCACCCGCCCCCGGCCTCTCCCAGGACAACCTCACGCAGGCTCTCCGCTAGGCCTTTGCTCACCACTTCCCCAGGCGCACCTGCAGCTCCTTCCCAGGGGTGATTCCCGCTGGGTCTCAGGCAGGCCCCAGGGCCTCGGGTTTAGGTGAAGACAGGACGCGCAGCATCTTCTACCAACCCTACCCCATGCCCTGCTCCCACCCCAGCGGGGTCACGCTCGGCCCCCCAGGGCCCACTCCCAAGACCGAGCCCTCCATCCCCACATTTCCCTTCCTTTCCACATATCCCTCAGAAAATCCTGTATGTTCCGCTTCTAGTTATCTTTCAAAAGCACCCAGTTTCCTCCCCACCGCTGCCAGGCTTCTAGAAACCATGGTCTTTCCACAGTCCCCAGCCGAGCGCCTCCACTGGCTCCCCAGCCCCCGGTGGTCCCACTCGGCCGGGGCGTCTGCCAGCGAGGGGGAGGCCTCTGAAAGGCCCGAGCCAGCGCACTCCCGCAGAGCCCCTGCCTTCGGGGGACGCCAGGCCTGGGGGGCCCCTGCCATGCGCCCTTGCTCCCAGTCCCTGCTTGGCTCTGCGGAACTCCTGTTGGTTTCCCTAACGCCCCACACCCTCTATTCCTCCGCCCGGGGTCACCTTTCCTCTCTGGCCACATGCGTGCCACGTCCCGCTCCACCCCAACTGCCCAAACTCGCCCCCCTGCTCTCGGTTGTGGGGCCCGCTCCTCGGGGGCCCAGCCACACGCTCCCGTGGCACCTGGCACCCCACCCGCGCCGGCGGTTCTCGCATCATCCTGCAGCGACCCCGCGGTCAATTCTGCTTCTCCCCCCCTGAGCCCGCCCCACGGGAAGGGCTTGGTCAGGGCTCGGAAAAATCATGAGGGGCTTTGCAGGCCGCGCGAAGGAGCCTGAACTTCCTCCTGTACCTAAAGGGGACACAGTAGCAGTTTTAAAAAGGAAAAGTGTGATGACCCGGCAGCGATGGCATTTCTCGGACACCAATCACCAGCTCAGAGGAATAAAGTCATTCCCCCTCCCCACCCCACCCCTATAACTTCAAAAGTGCACAGGAAATCTAACTTCTGGCGAGCCAAGAGGTTCTCGGTATCCGGGCCCGTGAAGACTATGACTACACACTGCGACCTTAGGACCACGACGGTCTAGCCCCTCTTGGGTGCTCACCTCCCAGCTCTTGGTGGTCGGCTCACTGAAGAAGTTGTCGATCATGTTCAGCTCTTCCTTTTCCACCACCACAAAGCCTTGCTCTTTGGCATCTTTCCCGTAGACGTCAGGAGACCACTGAACAAAGAACGTGTACAAGTGATCCACCCTGAAAAACACGTTCGTCGTAGGAGTTAACACCAAATCCACTTTCCTGGCAGGCCCGGACTGGGACTCGGGTGCTCACAACCATCTTTTTCCGGCTTGGCAAACGCATCTTACTAATTGGGCAACTGCCCACCGTGAAGATGGTCTCTGCTTGTGCGTTCCAAGTTTGGAAAAAAAAGGTCAAAAAGTGAAAGCAGAAGTCCACGGACACTGAGAACCTGTCTTTCAACCTGAGGAAAAGATCAAGAGATGGGACGTAACACTGAAAAACCATGAAGTCTTTCCACCAAATATTTGCTCCTCGCTGGGTCGTTTATTGGGCACTTGTATTCAATGGGGGGAAAAACCTGCCCTGAACCTTTAGCTGGAAAAGATAAAACACCAGTGAGTTTTTATGTAGTTGAAGCCCTGTTAGAATTTTAGCCAAACACCCTCAATAACTACAAAGTCAGTGATTCTAGTTGTCGTTTCAATATTAGAAAGAGACCTAATTCGGGCAGCCCGGGGGGCTCAGAGGTTTAGAGCCTCCTTCAGCTTAAGGCCTGATCCTGGAGACCCGGGATCGAGTCCCCCGTCGGGCTCCCTGCATGGAGCCTGCTTCTCCCTCTGCCTGTGTCTCTGCCTCTGTGTCTCTCTCATGAATAAATAAATAAAATCTTAGAAAGAGAGAGAGAGAAGAGAAGGAAGGAAGGAAGGAAGGAAGGAAGGAAGGAAGGAAGGAAGGAAGGAAGGAAGGAAGGAAGGAAGGAAGGAAGGAAGGAAGGAAGGAAGGAGAAAGAGAGAGACCTACTTTTATGGACCTGGGAATGTGGTTTGCTTCCTACTTCTCTGCTCCCTCACACATACTGAACACCCCAAGGTACTGCAGCATCTCTCCAGACAGACCTCAGCCACAGAGAGATGGCTAAATGGCTAATTTCCAAGCAGAGAAGATCATTGCTAATTCTAAAGAGTTAAAACTGTGTAAAAATGATTTAGCAACGTCACCATAGCTTGAAGGTCTGTATTCCCCCCCCAAATCCATCCATTGAACCCCTACCCCAAATGTGATGGTATTTAGTTAGATGCAGGGCTCTGGGAAGTGCTTAGGTCGTGCGCCCGCATTACGGGGCTGAGTGCCCTTAGGAGAGGATCCCTTTTCCCCAGGGGACACGGGAAAGGGCAGCCGTCTAGGACCAGGCAGGGGGCCTTCGCCAGCCCCGTCTGCCAGCATCTTGTTCTCGGACTTCCCAGCCTTGAGAAGGGTCAAGAATACATTCCTGTGGCTCAGAGGCCACGCGGGCTGCAGCATCCTCCTAGAGCAGCACGGGCAGATCCCAAAGAAACAGAACGGAAACCTAAGAGGGACGTCCCCCGACCATCCCGGAATCCCCTGGACCAAGCGTGGACCAAGCGGGCCGTAGGTTTCTATGTTCCCAGCTGCTCTTGCTCACACGACGCGGTCTTCTCCTCATCGTCACCGGGGCTAAGATGTCATTGCTTGTGACAGTCTGACATCAGATCACCTACATGGGCCGCGTTGTGCTTTGCACTGGTTCTTAGTGGCTAATGTCGTGAAAGTAATAAATCGTGAATTGCCTGAGCTCCCGAGCCCTGGGGGTATTTAGCTTGTTCCCCATTCTTCAGTCCTGTTACAGTGAAACATCCTCGGGCTCTGTGCCTCTCACCACCTTTTGAATTATTTCCTTGAGATCAGTTCCCCAGAAAAGGGATCGCTGGGCCAAAGGGCATGATTTTACAGCTTGTGACTCACGCTGCCAGGTCGCTGTTGAAAGGCTTTATTCATTTACTGGGCCACCCAGCACCGCAGTTTGCACTGCAGTTTAACACTTTTGCTGAGTTTAACACATTTACTGTTTTTTTTTTTTTTTTTTTTTTTTTTAAGATTTTAATGTGTATTTAAAAGTTTGACCTGACTCACTCGGTATTTCTTTTGAGTGTTCGTGTGCTGGGCCATTTTCAAGTTTTCTTCCTGCTAGAGCTTTTCTTTCATAAACGGGCTCTTTGTGACTATGGAGTCAGTGTTTTCCTTTCCAGTTTGTGGGAACTTTTAGAGAATGTAAGCATTAGCCACTGTCAAATGTATTTCAAAACTGCTGTTTCCCTTTTCATATTAATCCTATCTTTCCTTTCATGATACAGGATTATCAATTTTCATGTACTTTAGGAGTGTATTTCCCTTGAGAACTACTCCTACTCCTTCAAAACAGGGAGAGTTGGCATCCAAGATAAGGTGTGTATCAGTGTGTATGACTTGCTACCATTTCTATTAAAAAAAAACACAACAAATATAATTGTACACACATGTGACGGCTAATGTTATATGACCACAACTTAGCCAGGTTTTGGTCAAACACTAGTCTAGGTGTTGCTGTGAAAGTGTTTTTTTTTAGATGTGATTAACATTTAAATCAGGAGACTTTCAGTAAAGCAGATTATCCTCTAGCATGCAGGTGGGTCTCGTGCAATCAGTTGAAGGCCTTACTAGAAAAAAACTGAAGTCTTCTGGGTAGGAAGGAA
This sequence comes from Canis aureus, assembly GCF_053574225.1. Taxonomy (NCBI): domain Eukaryota; kingdom Metazoa; phylum Chordata; class Mammalia; order Carnivora; family Canidae; genus Canis; species Canis aureus. The sequence continues at coordinate 65,309,087 of NC_135611.1, read as the reverse complement.
CTGTGTCTCTAGATAGTGTTCAGACCTGGGACTACCTTATCACATTCTCCCTGGCAGATTTCAGGCTGGCCGACTCCCAAAACCATGGGAGCCAAATTCCTTACAGCAAATCTTTCTCTCTACGTATCCTTGTACATACATATCCTTTTGGTTCTGTTTCTCTGGAGATCCTTGACTAATACACTGGACTATTCTGAAAGAACAGAATAGAAAGAAATAGAGAATTTCTATTTGGCTGGACAGTGTTCGCGTTCAAAAAGAAATAGAAATTTCTTTTATTATAAAAGGAAAACTTTTTATAAGAAATCGATCAAGGGGGACCCCTGGGTTGCTCAGCGGTTTGGCGCCTGCCTACAGCCCAGGGTGTGATCCTGGAGTCCCGGGATTGAGTCCCACATAGGGCTCCCTGCATGGAGCCTGCTTCTCCCTCTGCCTGTGTCTCTGCCTCTCTCTGTGTCTCTCATGAATAAAAAAGAAAAGAAAAGAAAAGAAAAGAAAAGAAAAGAAAAGAAAAGAAAAGAAAAGAAAAGAAAAGAAAAGAAAAGAAAAGAAACCAATCAAAATGGTTACCCCCAGTGAATGGAATGGAAGAATGACATATTTTGCATCATGTATATCTTTAGGTTATTTTCGTTTTTGGAGTACGCAGGACACTTTTGTGATTCAACTTTTAAAATTATATTTTAAAAAGCAAATAATGAGAAGTTTCCTCTCACCCACATCCCTGTCCACCAAATCCTGTGCCCATTCTTCTCCCTTACAGGTGACCACTTTATTCATTTCCTGTATATTTTTGTAGTGCTATACAGATACAAATAAGTATATATACATATTCTTTTTGTCTTCAATTTCTACAAAAAGTAGTACTATTCTCTCTCTTGCTTTCTTCATTCGACGACATATCCTAGATATCTTTCCATATTTGTATACAAATGGTTTCCTCATTCTTTCTTTATAGCTACACAGTACTTTGCGATTTACCAAAGCTATGTCATCATCCTCTATCCATCGATGGACAACTTGATTTGTTTCCAGATTCTGCAGTCACGAATGACGCTGTGATGAATAACTTTGTATGTGAGTCACTTCACGTGTATACAGATATCGTTGTAGGATATATTTCCAGAAGTGGGACTGAGTTGTCAGAGGAGCAATTCCCTTAAATTCTGCTATATAAAAACTATGCTGACCTTTTTAGGGATGATATCATTGTTTGTCTTCCTATGAGTAATATATGTATACACACACACACACACACCCTCTTTTGAATCTTTCAAGTATTTTTACCATGTAGTATAAAATTCCCCATTAAAAATTAACTAAGGAGAAACTAATCACCACTCCAGGGAGGTTGATAAGTATACAATTCTAACCCTTTCCATTTTCTAACACTTAAAATGGAGTCCATCTTAACTGTACTTTGTTTCTTGTTTTTTTTTTTTTTAAAGATTTTCTTTATTTATTCATCAGAAACACAGATAGAGAGGCAGAGACACAGGCAGAGGGAGAAGCAGGCTCCATGCAGGGAGCCTGATGTGGGACTCGAACCCAGAACTCCGGGATCACACCCTGGACCCAAGGCAGGTGCTAAACCGCTAAGCCATGGAGAATTAAATATGCTTCACTCTCACTGATTGGAAAAGAAGCCGTTTACTATGCGCATATCCCCCACATTGGATAAACTGACTTCCTGACTACCTGCTGGCTAGCTTACCTGTGAGAAAAAGAGCCCGCCCTTGACACCGGGAGCTCGGGGCGCTCGTCCCTGACACCCGCTCCCAGCTGGGCCCCGGTATTCTCCTGCGGATCATAAGCAATTTCACAGAACACCAGCACTGGACAAGACGGCTCAGTGACTACAATGAATCGTGACAACAAGACCGCTCTGAGGCCTCATATCTGAACACAAACAAAAACGCGAACACTGTCCAGCCAAAAAATGACCAAACGTCCCCCTCCAATTTGGCTACTATGAATGACTGCGCTTCTTTATTAATTAGAGCGTGAACCTCTCCGGGCGTCCTCTCTAGTCTAGTTGCTCTTAGATAAGATGTACACCCAATCATAGCATCCCCTCTGCTTCCTGGGAGCACCTAACACCGACCGAACCCCCACTTCGTTAAGTCCTTCCCTCAATCACCTCACACAAATCTATATCCTTTATCTCCTTTCCAGCACCCTCTTTCTGAGACGCCCACAGTCCCCTGCTCTGTTTGCTCCCCTACAGCAATGAGCCGATCCAACTCATCCAACTGCAGGTGTGTTTCTGGTGTGTCTGGTCAGAGGGCACTGCCTCCCTCAACAACACTCCTGTACACCACTAGGTGCCAGTGACCCTGCCCTCATGGAGACGACCTTCGGGACTGTGAGAGCGGATGGGGTCCTGGGTATTATACAGTTCAGCTAACTCTCCTTAGATGGAAGGGAATGGGGCCCTGAAGTCGACCATCAGCATCACAGCCAGGACTAGATCTTCTGAGGCGACAACCAGGGTTCTTTCAACCACACTACACAGCCCTCCCCTTATTTCACACTGATTTCTAAACTGTTCCCCCAGCTAACTTCCTGGTTATGACACTAGACACAGTTTTATCACTTTTTGGACCCTCTTTCCATGAAGGCCTGCTCATTTATTCTCCAACAGTTTACCCTCAGGGGGAAAGTCACCATGTAAGTGTGAACATTGAAGAAGCATCCCAAGAAATGCTAAAAGCTCATGTCGACACATATCCCTGCCCAAGACGGCAAGGGACTGAGGAATGAGGTATGGGTTCTGCATCAGGGGCGCCTGGGAGGCTCAGCCGGTCGGCCTCCTTCGGCTCAGGTCATGATCCCAGGGTCCTGGGGTCGAGTCCCGCATCGGGCTCCCTGCTGAGCAGGGAGTCTGCTTCTCCCCCTCCCTCGGCTCCTCCTCACTCGGCTCGTACTCTCTTTCTCTCTCTCAAATAAATAAACAAAATCTTAAAAAAAAAAAAAAAAGATTTCATTCCTCCTTGGACATTATAAGAAAACATAACTGTGCAAACTGCAAGTCAATAAAGATTTTAAGGAGCGAGCCTATGCTAGCAATGGCCAGTTACTTCCCTTTTTGGTGAGGAAGACATCAAGCTGCTTGAGGAGATCATTTAAGCGGTCCTTTTTGTTACGTAGATACAAGGCGAGCAGGATTTATTATTCCAGAGGAAGATGTAATTAGACATTCTCTACTTGATGAAGACAACTTGCGCTTCAAACCCACTGGAAGGTGGGAGACAGGGACGGTCTGTGTAAGGGCCAAAGGATGTCCTGGGAAGGAGGAATCCTGTGCCCAATCCCTCTCTTTTGAAGAGATACTCAAGATTATTAGCACATCTTTGATTAATTAAGGTGGTCTTAGTAGAGATACGTCCATAGCGAAGGACAATACCCCAATCCCCACCCCACCCTCCTTGAAAAGAAACTCTTCGGGCCAGTAGAGGGAATGGTCTAGACGGATGACCTGGGATCCATACGAATTCCATGATTCTTGTAGGGGGTCAATTTGGGCACCGGGCGCTGAAACTTAGAGCAAACCAGCTGCCACGCTGGACACACCATGGAAGGAAATGGCTGCTTACGCCACATGTGCATGTGTGGGTTTCTCAGGCAAGCTGGGGTGGAGGGGGGCGAGCTCAAGTCTGGCGTAAAGCATCCTTGCCTGCCAGTGCCACTCCCTCTAGAAGCACCCCCGCCGGGCAGGAGCGTGGGCCTCTGCCCCGCCGCTTCCCTCGGGGTTGGGCTTCGGGTGGGCGGTGGGCCGAGCCTCTGGCGGCCGGTCCCTTAAGCTCGGGAGCACTGGGCACTTCGGACCTGGCACAGAGAGCAGCAGCCAGGGAGGAGGAAAGAGGTATTCTCAAAATACCACAGGAAAGAGGGTCAGAGTCCTAAAAGTATTTAAATATTAAACAGAGAAGCGACCTCAGGTTTGAAGCGGTGCTGAACTGTGTCAGTGACCTAAAAAGAAAAGCTGCGACTCCCCGTCCCGAGGACCCTCCGTACGGGATCTCTCAGGGGCGTGTAGTACTATGCTCAACTTGCACAGAGGGAAACTGAGGCTGGGCGGCTTGGGTTTAGGAGCGCTCCGAAACGCACACAGCCCTCCTGCCGCCTCAAGGGCGAAGCCAAAGGAACGAAGAACTCAGGCGGCCTGTCTCACAAGAGAAATTAAAGGGCGTTCGGCACCAATCTGATCACTTAAGAGGTCTTAAAGAAGACCTCAGGCCTCTGGAGACCAAATGGAAGGGACCCACGTCCCCCTTCCTTCCAGCTCCATTTCTGCACAATTCTGTAGCCTTTGTTTATTTTTACTATTTAACTGGGGTGGGGGGGGGCAAGGAAGAGGATATGACTTCATCTTTTTTTTTTCCTTTTAGATTAGAATAACTCTAAGTTTATTTAACCTAAATTCTTGGAATGATTCTTTTTGGCCAACTGGGTTTTCCTGGTCACTAGTTCCCAGAAGTCAACCCTGCCATCTGGAAACAGGCCTCCAAGTTCTGGAAACTCCCCTCCTTGTCCCTCTGCCTCATCTTCACCCACTCCTTCCTCTATTCCGTGCCAGCTCTGCTCTCACCTTGACCCCCATGACCCCCCCTTTCCCCAGCCATTAGCCCCTCCTGGATTCGCAGGCTTCGGGCAATCTCCACCTCGCCCTCACTGTCGTCCTCCTAATGCACCTGCCCTTCCAAACACCTTCGCACATGATCATCTTGCTGACTCTTCCTCCCCCGGGATGATGGATGTTGCCGGGTTTTCTTCTTTGTGCTTGATGCATTACTACAAGTCCAAGGCCCTGAACCTTGGCGAAGAAAGCCCTCCCTCCCAGGGCTCCCCACTCACTGCCAACTCACTTCCTTGACTACTCCAAGCCATAGCTGCTCCAGACCTCTGCTTTTGCAAGCCCTCCACCTGGCCTCCTACCCTGTTCCTCTCTGAACAGAGGGCTCTCCACCACACCATCCTAATAACGCACCGCCTCCACCGTCCCTCTTAGCATCCCTCGCTTCAGACGAAGGAACTTTTCTCTTGCCCATTTTAACCCTGTCGTCTGCCCTTCCGACTGTCCTAATGCTTGGGGAGTCTCCTCCGCCATCTCCACCCCACCCGTCCGTGCCTTTATTCCCTTCATCCTAAGCCACGAGCCTACTTGCATTTCCCCGTCCTTACACATGAAAGGCTCTGGATGTTGTTTCTCCCTAAAGCTCGTTCCCTACCTCATCCTCCCTTCAGAGCATATTGTTAACATTTGGGTTGGCATATTTTCCACCTCCTTTTCATCCCTGAATTCTCCTGTTCTGATTTTATTAACCTTTTACTATAAGCCCTTTGTTAAACCTGCCTCAGATGCCATCTGGATGGAGGTGCAGTTTTTAACCTTGTTCTCCCCCCTCCTACTGTAGTGAAGCTGATTTTCTTAAAAGCGACCTGGTGTCAAACTCAGTGGCATCTCCATCATTTGTCTTGACTTCTGAAAGGCGGCTGGTGGTACTTCTCGAAACCCACCCAATAACTCACCCCGTTTCTAAGGAGTCACTGAGCTGCTTTGGCCTCAGGACCTCAGGACACCTCTGGTCAAGCCAACACAATGACCAGTGACTGCTGCCATACAGGCTGCTTCCCTGTAGCCATGGGCATGGTGAACGCATGGGCAGGGAAGGAGGTCATGCTCCAGGCCCCAGGAAAGCTGGTGTTTGAGGAGGACACAGGAGAGGTGGTCCTGGAAGGAAGCCAAGAAGAAACGACACGAAGGCAGAAGTGACCTTACAAAATGCAAATCTGACCACTTACACCCAGCGGTGTAGAATCCTTCCAGCGTCTCCCTGACGGGTTCAGGACAGATTCACAGCCCGGGGGTGCCTGAGGGCTCTGCTTTGTGCCAGTCTCCAAAATGCACTCCTTGCTGCAGCCATGTGCTCCTGTACCATTGCTCCGACTGCTGCCTCCTTCCCTCCTTCCTTCCTAAGAAGGGTGATGACGAGGGTAAGCCTGGAGGACAGTCATCTCAGGCCGCGGTCAGGGAAGCCAGGGGTCACGGCTACTCCGGCCGCCGAGGGAGGAAAAGAGGCCCCGTGCGGCAGGGGGCAGGTGCAAAGGGCCACGGCGAGGGCCAAGTGCACACATGGGAGGAAGAAGGGCACCGCGGTGGGCCCCCTGGTGCCTCCTGGTGGCTGAGATGCAGGAGACACAGGTGCCACCCTACAGAGGCTTAGCTGGAAGGGGGTGCACTGAAGAGACCCAAACACAGGGACAGAAGCGGGGCACCCGAGCGTGGAGGTGCGCGCCGACTACTCATGCAGAGCCTGAGCTCCTGAGGGATGGGCGGGGAGCAAGACTGAGCCTTTGGCCCACAGGCGCGGGGAAGGAGGGTGAAAGAGGCAGGGGGGCCGGGTGGCTGAGGGGGTCGCACGGAGTCCTGGCTTGGGACCAACGGCTTGGACCTTAGGCGCGGCTCCCGTCCCCCGTGTGGAGGCAGCTGCGCGGAGCGTCCCCAGGAGACGCGGGTGGGGCCAGCACAGGGCCCCAGGACGACAAACGAGGGCTCTGCCCAGGAGGCCACGTCAGTGCCCCAGGCCCGCCGACCCCGGCCCCTCCACCTTCGCCGCGCACCCCCATCCAGGCACAAGCCCCGGTCAGCCACAGCCGGGACCAAAACCTGGCCCCTGGGTTCTGTTTAGGTTTTCTGCTTACAGATCTGGGCCTAGTCAACGTCTGCATGAACTTCAAAGGTTTCGATCATTGACGCCAGGCTCCTTTAGGGATCCAGCCCAACCGAGACATCAGATTCAAGTTCCCAATCCCCTCCCAGCAGGCGTGCTGTCATCGTGGAGAGGAAACTCAGGGAAGGCCGAGGATACAAGCTCTTGAAGGCCATCAGCCCTCCCTCGGAGGCAGCCAAGTGTCAAGGGGAGGAGGAGCCACGGCGGCAGCCCAAGTAACCAGGAGGGCAGGGGCAAGTTCGGCCTCTCCCTCACCGTAACCCCACGAGGTAGCAGCCACCAGTTAGCAGTTCTGTCCAATGGAAGAGGAGAGATGCTCCCACAGATGGCCTTGACCAACTCCACATGTTAGGGGAGGCCCCGGGGTCAACCCTCAGGTCAGTTCATGGTCTCAATCCCCATGCGTCACCATTTCCTTTATGGTTGGTCCCACTGTTGTTTTCTTAAAAGCCCATCGCTGACAAAACTGTAGGGTTGAGGCACACCTGGGTGCCCACCTGGGGGGCTCAGTCAGTTAAGCATCAAACTCTTGGTTTTGGTTCAGGTCATGATCTCAGGGGTGCGAGCTCAAGCCCACACCAGGCTCCATGCTCAACAGGGAGTCTGCTTGAGATTCTCTCTCTCTCTCACCCTCACCCCGCTAAAATAAATAAATAAATCTTAAAAAAAAAAACAAAAACCAAACCTGTAGGGTTCAGGGATATAACCTGATGAAAAATCTGAGTTGATGCTTAGAACAAAACATCACTATTCACCCTTTACATATATGGGCTTTAGGTACAAATACAATCCATTTTCTCACAACTAGCTATGTGGGATTTTATTTACTGTTATGTTTTTCTCTTTCTTTTTCTTTTTCTTCTTCTTCTTCTTTTTTTTTTTTTTAACATAGTTGTGAGATCAAGTAAAAAGTACATATGTCTAAGGTAAAGCCCTGAAGTGGTCCCTTTCTTACTAGCTGGGGGGCTTTGGGAAAGTTCCTTAATCTCTCTGAGCTTCTCAAACGAAAGTAAGAAAGCCTAGCCCCTCCTATAGCTGTCTGGAGCATTATATCCAGAAGTTCTATCTACCTTCAGACAGACCTTTTACAAAGTCCCTTCCACATGATCATCTAAAATCCTGCCACCACACAGACCAACAAACTGGACCAAAACAACCCTGAAGCAGTCGGGCATTTTTGTCTTATCAAGGGTCACTCCACTGGTAGGAAAAGAAAGTGGGGCTACACATAGCAAGATACGTCCCCCAACCCCCCAGTTGATTTAAAAATTATAAGCTGGAACCATGAAACGATTTAATAGCTATTACATTAGAAGCATACTTTAGAGTACATTAGAGCATGGAGAATGGGAAATAATAAGAAATGGGATGAAGAGAGTAAGAATGTGACCCAGAGAGTAAGGAGATACACTCACATGCAGTCCCACCGCTTACTTGTCCTGTTGATTATAAATTAAAGACATCCCAGCGTACCTCAATCTAAAACATCCCCAGGCTCCATTCTGAATACAGCCACAGGAGCCTGACAAAGGTGTTACCAGAATAGGACCAGCTCTTTTTTTTTTTTTTTTTTTTTTTTTTTTTAGGACCAGCTCTTAAAACCCACCTCTTACTTGGCCTGACCCAAGGTCCTTATATGGAAAGGACCTTCATTTTCCTTGCCCCCGTAAGGTCCCTTTCAGATTCAATATTCTACAACTCTAAATGAAACCAGTAAACGCCCTGGGGTATCGCCCATTGTTAAAGGGTGTTAGTGTGCTTATAAAAAGAGAAGAATATTAAAATTAATCATTTTAATATTTATTAAAATTATTTTAATATTTATTAAAATTAATTATAAAAGAAAATTGATACTATTAATAGAATTAACATTCATATTTATTAAAATTAATTATAAAAGAGATTAATTAACATTTTATTTTATAAAAAGTAAATTTATTTACAAAATACCAACTAAATATGCCTCTTGGTCCTGGTTCACCAAGAATAGTAAGACAGTTCTTTTGAGAATCATTGATCAGAATAGTAATTACAGTCATAAAAAGGATCACTTAAAATTAATTAAAAACTAGAAGTTTATACTAATATCAATGCTGGAGGCCTTAAACTGGCAGCCCATAGCCTTGGGGTCAGCTTCTGTACTTTTCTCTGTTAAGTAAAGAGTGGCTAATACTTGAAAATTGAGGAGATTTGACACATATAATACATATTTCAGCTTTGTTTTGGAAAAAGATGGGAAGATCAAGCAACTATTAAATCACATTCCCACCTGGCAGCTTTCACCTGCAGGTATGGAGGTACACAGCTAACACGGCAGCTGTTCCCTAGGGCAGGTGATTAACACAGCTCCCCCCGCCCCCACCCCAAGCTTTCCTCTCTGCATCCCTCCATCCCTCCATCCCTCCATCCAGCTCGGGCAGGCACGCAGCCTGCAGTAATTACTGCTTCTGCATACTTACTCCCAAACACTGTGCGCAGCCCCCATTGGCATTAAAGAGTCTGCTGTGGAAACCGGCCACGAGCTATGCTCCCAAGTGCTGGTGTTCACTCCTCCAGCAGAAAGCACAGCCACCACAGCTCCTATGAAGCGCTCCTATGAAGGGGGGTATTTTTTTCATGAACTGGGATCTGGCTACTTTTTCATAACTGGGATCTGGCTACAGAGTCACTGATTAACTCAAGGCATTTGCCCAGACTGATTACTAAAATTACTGAAGGGTGGCTGCCTAGGAGCGCTTCTGGAAGGTGGTGATGAATTTCTAGAACTTTAAGTTAATGAGACAAAAGGTAACGTGACCAGAAAAAGAATGAGAGAAAGCAGTATCACTTCAAAGCATTTTAAAGCATTAAAAAAAAAAAAAAAGAATATTGACACCAGTGATTAATAATCCTGTAGCTTATACTTGTTTAGCAATTTTCCAGAACTTAAACTTGTGTTAAATACAAAGAGAAAAAGATCATTCCTTTAAGAATTATTTTGGAGATCTTTTTTTTTTCTTTAATAGTAACACTTTTACCTTAAAACATCACAATGAGAATATGGTATGATATGTGTTATATTTGAAAACCACAGAGCTAGTGTTCTGAAATACACCTGGTTTGGCTACGTAGGGCCTAAACTATTGTAGAAAGCATAAAACTTTATTTATTTTATTTTATTTTATTTTATTTTATTTTATTTTATTTTATTTATTTATTTATTTATTTATTTATTTATTTATTTATTTATCATAAAACTTTAAAGACTTTTAACACTATGGTCTCACTGGCATTGACAGTTATTAAATATTTCAATTTAGCCCTGACCCTGCTAAAAGCAAGATGACTTTTGATCAGAAAATGCAGTGCTAACTATGGTTAACGATTTCATGCAAGAAAACTAGGTCAGTTTTTTTTTAAGGATTTGTATTTATTTATTCATGAGAGACACAGAGAGAGGCAGAAACACAGGCAGAGGGAGAAGCAGGCTCCCTGTGGGGAGTCCGATCTGGGACTCCATCCCAGGATCCTACCTAGATTAGTTTTTGATTCCTTTAATTCACCCCCTTTTCTCCAAGGAAAATGCTCTTGAGAGGACTTTGTTTAGTCTTCATGAGGGTCCTTATGATTTGGACATTTTTCCATAGAAATCTAGTTTAATAAGAGAATCAATTTTCTTTTTTATGATTTTACTTGTTACTGCAAAAGTAATGCATGCAAACTAAATGCATGCCCAACATTTAATGGCAAAGAAAGATACATTTAAATAAAAGCAATTTATAATGTACACATATACACACAATTATCATATATAGAGGGACAGATACAATCATTCCATTAACTCATACATAGAAAAAAGGCCAAAAGTCTACAGAAATAAAAATAAATTGTAGTTAGCTTTGTGTAACAAAATTGAGCTTCTTCCTTTTTTGCCTTTTTGTATTTTTCTGAATATTATATAAAGTCTGCATTATTTTAGTTATAAGGAATAAGCTATTTAAATTTATTTTTAAAGATTTTATTTGAGAGAGAGAGACAGAGATAGTGATAGAGATAGTGATAGAGAGCATGAGAGGGCAGGAGAGGGAGAAGCAGGCTCCCCGCGGAGCAGGGAGCCCAATGTGGGGCTGGATCCCAGGACCCTGAGATCATGACCTGAGCTGAAAGCAGATGCTTAACCGACTGAGCCACCCAGGCGCCCCTAAATATTCTCATCTATGAGCCTATAGGCTAATTCATGCATCCATCCAATTAACCTTTAGGAGTACATTACATACTAGATCCTATGCTGCTTTTAGGACACAATATAAGACACAGTGTCCAAAGCCCCAAGTAGTTCACATCCATAAGAAGCGTGTAGGAAGTGCTATGATGGAAGCAGGGGTACAGTACATCCAAACCAGATAGGGAACATTTCTTAGAGGAAACATTTGAACCAGTAAATGTATGTAGGTGAGGTGGGTAACGGGGCTGTGCATGAGAGGAAGCTGGGCATCCCAAGCAAGCCGGTCAGTAAGTCTGATTCACATTTCCTACCATTGAAACATGGCCAGTGTCCACAGAGGGGTCAGAATGAGAGCTAGAGAGCATCGTGATACTAAGTGGGTAAAATAAGCTGGATGTGGTGACGGAAAATGTGGGAAGATGAGTGAGAAGCAAGATTCTGTCCACATTCTGGCTCTGGGGACTGGGTGGCTGGTGGTATCAGCTGCTGTGATGGAGAAAACAAGAGGCAGGTGTCAGGAGGCCAGTAGCAGGGACAAAGGTAGAAATAAGAACCCCAGTGTAGGGTATGATCTGCCTTGGGTTTGTTTGATCCGTGGATGATCCAAATATTGAGGACTATCAGGTACACGTGTTTGGGGCTCCATAGAACATTCTACACTGAGGATAGCTGGACATGACTGGCATATAAAGAATTCAATAGGTGCAGGCAATTATATATGTAGTGAGAAACAGAGAGGGTCACCTAAGGGAACACTGAGGAAACAGAAGAAGGAAAGAGGGTGTCAAAGAAATGGATGATGGCCAACGGTATCAAATGCTATAGAATGGTCTGGTAAAATAAAAACACAATACTCTCCCTTTATTATGATATGGAGGATGCCTCACGGATTCTAGTTTTCTATCCCAAATCCAAAGCTGCAGGATGTTCAGGGGACGACCCAGGTGCTCTGTATGTTTAAAGGCTCCTAGATGGTTTTATCACCAAGCTAAGTTTGGCACCCACCGATCTAAGCCATGAGTTCTTTGTTAACTCTGTGCTTTCATCTCTAGGAGATAGAACACATTCCTTCATGGGCTTCAGTCCTCTATATTTCTGAATTCAGAAGCTGCGATTGCTTCTGTAAGAGGAAAAGGTGCCAGACTTCAATTCCTCCCCTCCCACTGCCTCCGTGTCTGTGGGTTGCTCACCAGGCAAGTGTAGGTTGAGAAAACACAGTTCCTGCCAGTCTAGGGAGAGATCACTGTGGGGGCACTATTTTGGGTAACAAAGGATTTGCACAACTAGAGAAGGGGGGGGGGACCAGCCCAGCTCAGGAATGCAGTAGTTTTAAAAAGGTACCAAGCCAGAAAGGCCCTCTCCTCGCCTCGCAGGCAAAACCCATCAAGTGACCCATCTCAGTAAAGCCACAGATTCAAGCAAATGAAGAGAAAGTTAGGAAGGTTGGCCAGTCTATAAAGAGCTTTAAAAACAATCATGGGGTTTAGACTTTTTTTTTTAAAAGATTTTATTTGAGAGAGACAGAGAGAGCATATGTGGTGGGGGGAGGGACAGAGGCAGAGGGAGAAGCAGCCGCCCCGCCTGAGCAGGGAACGCCATGTGGGGCTCAATCCCAGGACCCCTGGGATCAGGATCTGAGCCGAAGGCAGATGCTTAACCAACTGAGCCACCCAGGCGCCCCAGGGTTTAGACTTTAATTCTGAAGGCTTAGGATATTTTTTGTGGCAATGTGACAAGATCAAAATACCTTTTGAGAAGATTATTTTGGCCCGAAGGTAACAAAACAGATTTTTGAGGGGAGGAAAGAGAGAATAGGGAACTATGGTTCCAGGCGCTGTGTAAGGTAGGGTAGCTGGATCTTGTGATACCAGCTTCAAAGGAAGGAGCACTGGAGCGTTTTGTTTGTTTGGGGCCAGGGAACCACTGCAGCCCATAAAAGTTCATTCTGATAAAGAGCCAATGCTAGAACCAGCCTGCAACTAAGTTATACTACCTAATATCGAAAGGACGTTTTAGCCAAGCTCTTTATTTCTATACAACGCTGTGATTAGATCACCTCCATTCAGTTAATGAGCGCCCAGGAAGTACCATCCATAAAATATCAGTCACTTCGTCTCCTCACAATTATTGAGGCACCTCTAGTCAAGGGAGAGCACTCTGGCAAGGTCCAAGGGTATGAATAAATTTGGGGATGCTGCAAATCTTCCTTCCCTCACTAGTCTAGAAACGACTCTGAATGTCTGCATGCCTGCCATCCCTGTTGCGGTGATTTGTCAGCCTATGCACAGGGTATAGTGAAGGCAGTTTCCGCCGCCTGCCCTAGTATCTGGCTAGGAGAACGGGATTTGAAATCAAATGGATTTGAGTATAAATACCAGACTTGATATTTGCCCATCTGAAAGGTGTTGCAAACCAGTATGTCCCAGGTTCCTCATTTGTAAAATGAGGAATAACACTACATGCCTCCCAAAACTCTCATGAGTTTTAGCTGAGCTAACCATCCCGACAACCATGACAGGGGAGGGTTCTGGAGGGCATGGACTGAGCACTGCCTGCTGTCTTAGACCCCCCTCACTTAGGTCTGGGGAAACTGAATGTTCGGCTCATAATTTCTTTGATATTCCCTCTGGAGAACTAAGGGTGGCAATTCTGCTTTGGATAACGAAGGTATCATTCGAGCATCATTTAAAAGTACGTGTTCAACTAGACTAATCTGATGCACTTTATAAAGCTGCAATGTGGGCACCAGAATTCTATTAGGCCCCAAGGAAGCTTAGATTCATAGTTTAAAAAGGAACACAAATTCAGACAGATGGCACACCATGAAAAGCTCAGTACGGGTGGCTTTCAAGCTTCACTCTAAATATTCCAAAGCTAAGAGTGAACGCTTTTGAAAGATGAGAAGAAGATACACGGATAGTTAAAAGGTGGATCCTGACCAGGATCTGCCATCGACCAGTCATTCCTAACAACGCAACAGAGCTTTGGTGGCCAACAGATCAAAGACATATACGGTCTTTGTATGTGTGGCTGCTACTTCTAGAAATGTGAAAAAGGGAAATAAATCCCAAATTGTGTGTACTATAGTAGACACTTTAAGACTGATGGAAATCGGACTAACCTAAGTCTATAAATAGATATATATTTATTAAATATTAAATTAATATATGTATTAAATATATATATTTAAATATATATCTCCTTAAATACATGTAAGTTTATATATATGAATATCCAAGTAATCTCATGGAGTTAAAATATAGAGATAAAATAAATCAGCTGTATAATAGAAAACAGAATTAAACTGAGAAATCCCTATAAAAGCCTATTAAGAGAATAGCAACTATGAGCATAAATCCCTACTACTCTAGATAGAGATAAGCACTGACTATGGACCATATTTAACTATGAAACACCCATTACTTATCCACGGGATGAGTTTCCATTAAATATCTTTGAGGGAAACGCTGACCTAACGAAAAGGTACTGTTCCCAAAAAATGGGGTCTTGAATACTTGCTTTTAATGCTTTGGGCTAGGCAGCCATGGAGAACTCTACAAAAAGAATCTGTAACTCAAGAAATGCTGCTACTGCCCACAAATCGGATGTGAGAAACAGTGTGGATAGCATCCTTCAAAAGGACAGATACCTGCGTGCTCGTGCGTATGTTACTCATTATAATCTTGAAAGTGTTAAAAAACTCAACTTTTATAAAAAGCTTGGGAACATCAGTTATTCTTGACATTACAGAAGACAATATCACACTTTCTCAAACAGAATCAACGTAACTCATATATGAGTTTATCCTAAATATGGGCAAGCACAAAATATGCTATCTTCTATAAATCAAAGTGCTTGCTCATTTTAATTAGAAGCTTATTAGGGGATCCCTGGATGGCTCAGCGGTTTAGTGCCTGCCTTCAGCCCAGGGCATGATCCTGGAGTCCCGGGGTCGAGTCCCGCGTTGGGCTCCCTGCATGGAGCCTGGTTCTCCCTCTGCCTGTGTCTCTGACTCTGTATGTCTCTCATGAATAAATAATAAATAAAAATCTTTAAAAAAAGTTCATCCCTTCTTAAGAAAAAGAGAGAGAGAGTACAGAGGGACACCTGGGTGACTCTGTGGCTTAGCACCGCCTTCAGCCCAGGGCCTGATCCTGGAGACTCGGGATCGAGTCCCACATCGGGCTTCCTGCATGGAACCTGCTTCTCCCTCTACCTGTGTCTCTGTCTCTCTCGTTCTGCCTCTCATAAATCAATCAATCAATCTTAAAAAAAATTAGAAGCTGATTAGAGAACATGGTATTTTAGAATGACTATTAAATATATATTTATATATCAAGATAAAATTAAATGTTTATTATAAAGGAGTCACCTAGAATAAAAAGCCTCAGGCTACTACTGACCTTCCTTTATATCAAATGTCATGTAGCAAGCACTCAACTTGAAAACGATTTTAAAACTGCATTTGCTTCCTTACCAAACCGATAAAATAGAGAATCATATGACTTAGATTTCTCATCATGTGGAGCAAAGGGTACACACTTTCATGTGCCTTACACGTATCCTTTGACTTGGTCAGACCAACTAATGGATTTTATAAAGATGTTTAATGGAACACTGCTTTTAATGGCAACAAATTTGGAACAACCTAATATCCAAAGCAGGAGCTTTATTAAATCATTCAGGGAATGAAACAGGGGTGCTCACAATAACATCATATACACATAATAACATAGTATTTCATGTAGAAAATGCTCATAACTTTAAGTGTGTGGGGGGGAAGCAGATTGCAAAATAATTGTTTTCCCCCAGCTTACCTGTGTGTTCAAGTACTGCTAAAATTATCTTAGCATAATTATTTTTGAGGTTAAAAAAATCTTAAAACACTCACAGGCTCTCCCTCTCCTCTCTCTTATTAGCTTACTTATTACATGAATCACACTGACCCATCAATTCAGTTTGGATTTAACATTTATGCATGACTTGGCAACTTCTACACAATTCCTGCCATTTAATTTCACTTCCATCTTATTTAAAAAGTTGGATAATAAGAAATCAATCACCGTAAAACATTTCAGATTGGATCATAAGGAATTGGGGGAAAAAGATGTTTCAATATGAACAAGAATCATTGGTTCTTTCCAAGAAAAGAAATAACCTCTTAGTATTCAGGAAAAAAAGACCACTGCATTTTTCACATAGAACGGCACCCAAATCTATGGAAATAATCACATCCAGTCTCTAAAAAAGTACTAGGAACTGTCTCAAGAGCTCCCCATAGCTTCTCAAGGTAAAGTCCCACTCTCACTTACCTAGAACTAGCCAGATATATGCCAGGTCCTATGCCCTCAGTAAGTGTTCAAACACGAGCTAGTTACTTAATGCCCCACAATGACCCATTTTCAAAATTAAGAAACTACGTTTCAAATGGATAAAGAATCTCATCCCAAAGCACACTATTCCTAGGGATTCTCATTCATCGCTTCCTGATTCTATGACTCATTATTCCACCGGCCAGGGCACCAGGGCAGCCCAAGACTCCACATGGCCTCCAGGGCAGGGCCCGACACGGTCTTCCTCTCAATACCCCAGAGAGCTGCGAGCACAGGCTTGTGCAAAGTAAAGGGGCAAAAAATAAATGCTTGTCACCACCATAGACCTTCTTGTTTAGTCTTTCAATTTAGGATTTACTTCCAGGTAAATTATCTCTTTAGGAGCAACACTGCTATTTTTACAGACATAAAACTATATAGATTCATAACTGAGTTATAAAAAACAAAAAACATTTAGTGAAATTCTCTGCCCCCCCCCAAAAAAAAAGGTTGAGTAAAGGAAACAAAGTATATGCAGATGAGTAAATTACTGTGAACACAACAACGGAGTATAGCAAAATTTGAAGCAGTCAAGGCTCTAAATCATCTGGCTAATGTGGTTCACAATCACTTTCAGAATGGTGGGTAGGCTGGGTCTAATGGTCTAATACTCAACTGGTGGTTCTCCTTGTGAGGTTATTTTGTCCCGCAGACAACTTCTTCCTGCAGGTGACACCTGGGGACCCTTGGATGTCACAGCTGGCATCTCATGGGCAGAGGCCACAGATGCTGCTAATAAACATCCTATAATGCAAATGACATCCCCTCAAAATGTCAATAGTGCCAAAGTTGAGAAACCCTATACAAGATGATTAATGTAAGGTGAAACTATCCTCTGCTGTCCTCATGTTTGAATTAGCATCAAGAGTGAGAGGAGGACAAGCCTGCATGTCAGGTCCCAGGTTCTGGACAAGGCAAATCGCCCAAGCAGACTACTGTCATCTTCAGTTGACTCAAGGGAAGCGTGTGATTCTGCAAGCTGCAAGGGAGACTGGGAGGGCTTAATGCCGACAGGCGCCTAATCCTTAGTGAACGGGCACACATCTCAAGTAGCAGTGTACAGGTGTGCAAGAAGAAACCACCAGCTTTCCTGGATCCACAGTGGTCAGATCTGCAATTTCCACCCAGTTAAATAAAACTATTATTGCGTGTATTTGGGTAGTTTTGTATCTAAAATTTAATAACAAGGATTGCGGCGGGGAGGGGAACCCAAACAAAGAGGATAAATAGAGACTGCTGCTTCCCATCATTGCTTTCCCTGCCTCTAGCCCTCTCCATTTTCTTACTCGGTAGACTATTCATTAGGTGATGGCATCGTGGAAGCCATAAAGCACGTTGTAAATGAAGGGAGTATTTCGGTAGAGTTGATTTCTTAGTAATAATAACAAAAGGGGGAAAAAACAAACATGTTTTAAAAATACTAGGAACGGTGAAACACATCTGTGAAGTCACATCAACATCAGAATATTAACCTCCTGCAACAAGGAGCTTCAATGTACTGGAGGAACCAAAGAGATCTCCAATGAGAGTAAGTTGCCACATTTGGAAGGTCTATGAGAGGACACTTTAACCTTGAAAGGGAGCCACTGCTAGGATGACCTCCCTCTGCTCCTGAAACTCCAATGGATGCACAGATCCATTAAATAGAAAAGCAAGTAGAAATGCTCAGTTGGATGTAGCAAGGGAATCTGGAAATGATCATCAGAGTGAGGAAAGCATTGCACACCACGTCTTGGATCCTTAAGGACTTTGCTGAGCCTGAAGTCTCAAGGATTTTCACAAGTTGGAAATAAAAACCATCTTTTCTTATTTCTCACTATGCACTTGGGAGTTCTAGGTGGGAATTAACTATAGAACTGCTCCGTCCTTCTCAGTCTTAAACTAAAATGTGGCTTCCTGTAGGGTAGGTAGACAGGGAAATACACAAAAGAACAATTAAAACAAAAATTTCCTAACATGTATTCAAAGAAATCCATCAGTAACACAGTGAGATATAACACATAATTAGTTTAAGAAAGAAAACTAAGTCCATCAGGTTAGCCAAAGACAACAGTCATAGAAACTATAAAATATACTATAAAGGAATTCAAAAAGTGTCCGACTCTAAAAAGGCCACAAGGGCCTTCTTCTTTTTTTCCCCTGGGAAGTAAATAAACAAGCCTTTAATACAGCTCAGTTAGGTAAAATACTGTACACTGCAAAAGATCCAGAAAACTAGAGCTTCAAGTCATGTTTTAAAAAAGCCATTAAGCTTAATTGAAAAACCAAGTATAGAGTACAAAACAGCAACAAGGGCCATGGTGATCCCATGCCTGGGTGGCTCAGTCAGTTGAGCACAGGACTTTGAATTTTGGCTAAGGTCATGGTCTCAGAGTCCTGAGATCGAGTCCCGAGTTGGGCTCTCTGCTGGGCATAGAGCCTGCTTGAGATTCTCTCCCTCTTCCTCTGCACTGCCCCCCTAAATAAATAAATAAATAAATAAATAAATAAATAAATAAATAGCCCACAAAAACCATCTGTATAAGAGACCAAAGAGAAGTATTTCAGCATTACAGATTTCTTCTGGATTAAAAAATGACAGTAATATAGTAACTATATGTGTGGGATTGCTGCACTTATTCTACAAGAGTCCTTGGTACACACAGCTTCATTAAAGGCAATAAAATAGGAAAAAAACCTCCCAAATTTCCTTAGATCATAAACAATACATTTACCCAAAGAAAAAAAATGATACATATCATAGGCAATTTTTCTAGTGGGCCCTGAATAGTCCACATCCCCTTGCAACATGGCTGAATGTTTCAGTGCTTTGTTTTCCTCATCTATCAAATCAGGAGTTGACCTAAATCTCTAAGGTTTTGTTGAGCGTGACATTTGACTTTAGAACTCTGCTTCTAATAGATGTTCAGAAATTTACATTGCTCCTATTGAGACATTTTAAAATAATAACAGACATGCTTTTTCTTTTTTATCTCCTCAATATCCCGAAAGTTTCAATGAAACACCATGGGAGTTGCAGGTATGGCCAGAAAAATAAAATACATAAACACAAAAGTTATGTCGAATGTCCATGTTAACATGAGTTTTTACCTAAGACAGGGAACCGTTATTGGCAAATTAATTAATTAAAATCCTATTAACTATTTTTCATGTTAAACTATAATTTATTAAAACAGGAAAACTCCCTTGATGAGAATTATTCTGGATACTCATCAACCAGAAGGTGTGCCTTTGCTTGGAATTTAATTTTGCTTTATTAACAGTTCATGCTTAAGGGAGCTCGCTGAGTTTGCCTTTGGCAGGTATATATTTGGTCTTAGCCAAGAGATCTGCCCAGATGATAATGTTTTTTGTTTTGTTTTGAAGATTTTATTTATTTATTCATGAGAGACATACACACAGAGAGGCAGAGACACAGGCAGGGGGAGAAGCAGGCTCCAGGCAGGGAGCCTGACATGGGACTTGATTCTGGGACTCCAGGATCACGCCCTGGGCCGAAGGCAGGCGCTAAACCGCTGAGCCACCCAGGGGTCCCTCAATAATGTTAATGACTAGGTAGAAAGAGGGAAAAAATGTGATTTTTACAATCCTGAAAATTTTTTATTCTCCTACATAAACAAAAGGAAAACATTTAATTTTTTGCCCTAAAAATAGTGTCTCCTAATTATTTTTTATTACAAAGACATCCATAATGATGTACTGCTAAAAAATGTCTGTGTCATTATCCCTGCTATCCTAGACTCAAATAACATAATTTCTTCTTTGGCAATTTAAAAATACAAATCTCTCCAGAGTTGTACCAACCCTCAAACCCACCTGGAGTGGACCCTTTAACACTTTTCATGCTGCTGAGTCAGACACTCCCCACTTAAGGCCAAAGCAACCTTGAGTTCCCTAAGTTAATAAGCACTTTAACAGTTACAACCACACCTCTCTACTGCCCCTAAAGAGGTTTAGATATGCCCTAGGGTATTCTTTCATTCTTAACAGAATTACACTTCCAAGGACCAGCACTGGAGAATATCTAAATCTTCCTTCACTTACAATTCAACTGTGGAGAAAGTCATTAAAAGGTTTCAGGACCCAGTACTTAGGATGACCTCAGGCTGGCTAAATCGAAACCACTCAGTAGCAGAAAACTACTCAAAAAATATCCTTCAAGAAATTCTAAAAGATACAACTAAGAGGAATCTCTTATTCAAGAATAAGAGTAACGATTTTAAATTTTTAAAAAAAATCAAGGTATAATTAGGATCGAATGGACCAACATTTTCCATTTTAGCCCATGCTTACCTCTCCCGAGGAACAGCAAACCAGTACTCTGGCTGCTTTCTTCGTTTGCCATACTGCTGGACCATGGCTGCAGTGTGAGTGGCAAAGGATTTTCTCATTGGTTTTCCTACTTTAATGCACAGAAACATGGGTGGAGTCTTGCTTTTCTCCTCTTTTGAAGGAAGTATATCTGAATCACACATGAAGAAAATCTTCCTCAATATTGACAATATTGGTGAAAGTAAAACCTTTGGACTTAAACAAAGAAGAGCACCCGATCCCCTCTTAGTGACAGAAAATCAACACATTTTGACAAAACACCATCCAATTAGAACTAATTACATTTTTCAGACCTCCTTTAGCAACAAAGGAAAAAGCTTTGCATGTTTGAGTCTGTTTTGCATCACATAAGATGTCATGTGCTGGGAATAAGCCATAAAAACCAACACGACGTGATAGTTTGCAAGAATACACATCAATGAATGATACCGAAGACCCAATTACACCATAAGACAATTTAACTTAGAACAGAAAGATCTTCAAAAACATTTCAAACTCCTTCAGATTTAGAAATTCAAAGTGAAAGGGAAAGTTACTTGAAATAAAAAAACAACAACTACTACTTTCAAACAAGAAATCTATGTCACAGTTCAAGTTCCAAAATAGATACCATACAATGCTAATTTTTTTCTCAATTAACGTATCAGTAAAGATACACTCTATTTCAAAAACACTGTTTTCAAACAATTGCTCTAATTTTGCTTGTATCTGTACGTTTCAGAAAGCCAACTCTACGACAGAATAACTAAAGTAAAGTGGCTTACCTTCAATGGGTACCTGAATTCTCTTTAGTAGCCACAACTGAATTTCAGACTTATTATCCATTTGCGCGCCCTGGCAGCTGTTGTCCAGAGTAGATTCTGAAGAGGTGTTTAAAGACCCTTTATCCGTATTTTCTTCTGTAGAAGAGGCCAGTTGCAGTGGGAGGGACACTCTCTCTTTGACCCAGGTTTTCTCTGGCTCCTTACTGCCCTCAGTTGGAGGAACACGTACCTGGGGGAGAGAACTACTAAGGGTGATATCTATTCCCAGTGGTTCAGTGCTTTTGCCATCACTTAATTCTTCCTTCTGCAAGTTGTCAGGTAACTGTGACCCTTCTTTGTTCTTATTAAGGTAATATTCAATGAGTTTAACTTTATCTAGATCTTCATGTATGTTCAGTGTGTTTTCTACCTGGCTTTCTGGGGAACCAGACTGCTTGTCCACCTCTGGCATCGTATCTTGCTTCTCACGGGTTTCTAAATCCAGGGCCCCCTTCAGTTCAGCATCATTATCTGTTCCTGAAAAGTTCAGGGCTGACTGCACCTGCACTTCTGTAGCAGAACTAATGATATGGGACTTAGCCTTCCTTAGCTCTTTTGGGTCAAGAGAAAGGCACTCCTTTGAGGTGTCTCTTTTGTCCATTCCACTATCAGTTTGAGAAGAAAGTTCTTCCAAGTCAACAAAGTCATCATCTTCCCCTAAAAGGGAATTCTCTTTGGCTATGGATTCAAATGCAGCACGAGTGTCAGAAGGTTCCTTGCTGACCGTAGTCACTGTGGTAGACTCACTGGCTGCCTCTGTAGAAGATTCTGGTGTCTTTAACTTTCCTGACAGAGGGCTATCTGAGGGCTTCATGTGTGTGTATTCTGTTGACTTCTCCAAAAGTCTTGTTGATTTGGAATCTGAAGCCATGGTTCTCTCCCCATTCTGCTGCCGTTTTTCCTTGTTGAGAGATTTGAACTTACTGAATGGGTTGATGTCTTTTTCTGAAGCCAGGTCTTCCCATTCTCCAGGCCTGTACAGAGGACAAAGATCCTGAGGTAGGTCACTGTCGGGGGAAAAATGGTGGGTGCACATGGAATGTTAAAAACAAAACCAAAAACAAAATGGAGGAAAGGCAAAAATTAAAACAAAACCCAACCAAAAACTAAAACATAAACGTACTGCAACTTAAACTGATGTCTAAATGATTTCAGAATAAGGAAATGAAATCAAGAAACTGACTTCAAAATGAAACATAAATGAACTACAAGAAGGGGCAAAACAAGAAAGCATGAGAGTTGCATATCCTACTAGAAGGACATGAATGATTTTTGAAGTCATTTATGAACATGGAGATGTCACCCACCAGATTTTTAATGATGGAACAATGTTTCTGATATTCATGAATAAAAGGACAAAGGGAAATAAATGTTTTAGCATGATGACCTAAATTCTTTAAATATTCAAAGCTGTTCCTTTTTTATAAAATAGTATATATAAACCAACATTATTTCTGAATGGCTCAATGACTGAGTAGCTATTCATTTAACTTGTATAAATTACCAGTCCTGAACCCTAATTTTGAGTTTCCTCACTTAGGACCTGATGTTTCCAATACCAGACATCCTTCTACTCCTGAGGGAGATGCGAGAAGCTTCCACTGTTATTGTGGATATATGGCACCTGCTCCATTTTACACTTTAAAATTTACAGAAAAGTAACTCAAGTAAGCTCTTACAATACTAAGGTTAAAAGTCTTAATTTCTTAACTCATAACAATATCATTTCACTTTATGGCAGTGGGCACTGGTTTATCAGCTGAAACATACTGTCCCTCAACAACAGATGCTTTTCTACCCAGATTTGAATTACACAAAACTATTGGTTAGACATGTTCTCCAAAGTTTAAAATAAATGGTCAAGAGACATCATTTTTAAGCCATGACTGGTAAGATTTTGAGTAACCCGTATTTCACTTACCTTAGTATTGACACTGGGTTAAAACACAGATATATAAAGACCCTTTATAGATTTCAGAAATAATTTTGTTTTCTAAAAAGGCTAGATAGGACTCAGGTAATACTTTATTACTCATCTTTGAAATCACCAGGGTAAGAAGGTAACAAAGCACCAGGAAATTCTCAAGTTAGAAGACTACCCCCCAAACTTATAAATCACATGCATGGAACATCCATGCTTTCTCCAATGGAAAATAAAAGCCTACATAACTGCTAGGCTCTGACAAATGCTTAAAAAAACTTCTTTCATTCATAGTTCATTTCAATTCAATAAACATTTGCTGAGCCCCTACAAGCCATATGCTAAATGATGATTTTGACAGTGTCTCTGTTCTGCAGGAACCCGTAATATGCAAAAATGTTCTGTCCAATACCAGCATCCCAGGAGATATTAAAGATGCGCCAATCCTAGAGTCAAATAAATCAGCGTAATGTGTCATAATTCCGATTTAGGATCCTGAATTTAATTTGCTATGTTGAAGGTTATATGAAGTCTTATAACAAAGAAACTCAGCATTTCACATACTTGGTTAATAAGCAAAACTTTCTTCCATGAACATCCAAAACCCACTGATCCATCGTCCTTCTCTGCTTAGCTTGCCTCCCACAGAGAGATGTGACTGCACTCTGCTCAGCCTCCTATATTACCCTGTCTACCCCTCCCTTCTTGTTCATCTACCAAGTCTGAGTTTGGATAAATTTAACCATCTGGTTTTTTGTGCTGCAGCCGCCAAGCCCTGCTGGGGCAAAGTACACAGAGGTGTCAACTAGCACTACTGTTAATGTTTTCTAGACTCAGCTAGGCACCTAAAGCTGATCAATAATCCCTTCAGTTGTTCCCTTCCTGTTCTCTGGCTGTGTCAGCTGGACTTACAAAATGTCCTACACAGAAAACACAAAGACTGAAGGTGAGGATGGGGAGATCTTACACACACACACACGCACGCACGCACACACACATGCACTCTTAAAAAACAATTTGCAGGCAGCCCAGGTGGCTTAGTGGTTTAGTGTCACCTTCAGCCCAGGGCGTGATCCTGGAGACCCGGGATCGAGTCCCACATCAGGCTTCCTGCATGGAGCCTGCTTCCTCCCTCTACCTGTCTCTGTCTCTCTGTGTCTCAAATAAATAAAATCTTAAAAAAAAAAAAAAAAAAACAATTTGCAAATTGCAGTCAGATAATTTGTACTTGTTTTACCCTACAACTTTTAGTAATAATGAAATTTTAGGCTTTTTTTAACTTTTAAACCATCAATGGAATTCTGAAGTCAATGCCAATTTTCCATCAGACTGATCCCACTCACACATTCTCTTTTGCCCAATGGTGCACCTACTGCTCACTAGGCTGCAAAGTCTTCACATGCTTGCATCCAAGGCAGGAATCAGTACACAATTCTGAAATAAACTGAACACAGTAGGAGCCAATGCTTAACTCTCCTTCCCCCCCCCCCCGCCCCCGCCATCTATAGCATTACCCTGGACCCCAGATCGCTAAACACAATCTCACGATGAGAGAAATCTTTCTGTAAAGATGTACCTTCCTTTTCTATTATTAAAAAGAGTGCTTAACATCCTGACCTAAAGATGTGCAATCGTATTCCTCCACAAGAAGCCACCATCAGGCAAGAAGTGCCCCCTTTCCCCGGCCATCCACTTCTAAACTTAACTACATCCTTCCTCATTCTCATCTTCTTTCTTCTTGTCACAGAGAACCTAATGTTCATTCCTTATTTCCAGAACTAACACCTCGCATCCTCTTCTCTGCCTCCACCTGAGACTCCCAGGCAGCTGGACGCTGCCTCACAAGTGTCCTCCTGGGACGCTGTGTGCACTTCCACGCGTGCGGTGCACTTAGGCACCACTTCTCCATCTGTCTACTGCACCCAGGAGACTGCATGTTCCTCAAGGGCAGAGGCCGAGACCCCCTCGTCGTCATCTCCCTGCCACACAGGAGCATGCACTAAGATGAAGTGGAAGCCTCAACTGCATGGGCAACAAGATGTCCCAAGGACAATGAACAGGGTTTCAGAGATGAATGCAAGGTTCACATAATAACAGCTTAGAGTTTGCAGGTATCAGCCTATTTTTTAAGAGTCCTGCTGTATCAATATGTTTAGTTCTTAAAATAGCCCTACAGGCTGAAGAATCCTACTCATTCCATTTAACAGATGAGAAAACTGAGGCTTGGAACTGAGTAACTCAGGCAGGCCATGGAGCCGTGAGTGGCAGACCCAGGGAAACCCAGGCCGCGGGGCTCCAGACCCAGGCATCATGCAGAACCGCCTGGCCTGCCACACCACCTCAACACCTCTCACTTGGATCCTTCTGGCAGAATTTAGACACTACCTCAGTGCCCGTGCTCGGTGCTAGCTTCAGTGGCTTGGAGCAGGAGGAGGGCCGAGGGGTCAGACGCCGAGGACTGTGAGTCCAGGGAAACCTGCTGGTGTGCACCTCTAAGGGTGCTGTGTCTGGGTTAGGTCTCTAATTATCTCCTTTTCCTAAGTCACAAGGGCGAGTTTCCCTCTGCACAGTTAGGACCACTGCTTTCCCTCTACCTCCCTATCACTAAGGGTTTCTGAAGATTTTTACTTCTACCAGACATGGAGAAATAGGAACACTGACAAAGGGACAGTAAGAATCCAAGTATCCCCTTAAATGGATTCCCTCAGCTTTCTTAACCCTCTTTCTCTTTTTTTTTCATAGGGAGCTTCCTCCTTCTCTCCCTACTTTTTCCAAAAAAAAAAAAAACAAAACAAAAAACAAAAAACACCTCAGTTTTAGGAGGCAAAAATATTCAAGCCTAAGGTAATATTCATCTATGTTTCAGAAACAAACAGCTACAGGGACAGTGGCCTCCACACTGTCCACCCCGAGCTCTCTCCGTGCAGGATGACTAAGGGAAGATGTGAGTTAGGAGGACTGCCCATGCTAGAGTGTGAATGAGAACAGAACTCTGCTTAACAACTAAATGGAGAGAAAAAAGCTATTCTTTTATTGGTAACCTGACTAAAATTCTTTCAGAGAAACTTCATTTCTTCTTCTATTAATTCATTAAGAACATGCATTGCTGGGATCCCTGGGTGGCGCAGCGGTTTGGCGCCTGCCTTTGGCCCGGGGCGCGATCCTGGAGACCCGGGATCGAATCCCACGTCGGGCTCCCTGCATGGAGCCTGCTTCTCCCTCTGCCTATGTCTCTGCCTCTCTGTCTCTCTCTCTGTGTGACTATCATGAATAAATAAATAAAATCTTTAAAAAAAAAAAAAAAAAGAACATGCATTGCTTTTCAGAAAAATAAGCCAAAGAAATACCATTTTTATGTGCTGGTGTTCTTGCTTTTCTCCTTTCAATTTTTGTACATTCAACCTTCCCCTTTATCTCCATTTCTTCTCATTTTTCAATTAAAAAAAAAATCTACTGCACAAATCTTTCACCTTCCAATTCACCGCTACACAATCTCTCACTCCTGCCAATGCCCTACCTTTTAACTGCATTTAGTTCTCCAAACACTTTAAGTTTTTTGTTTGTTTAGATTAACAAAGAAATATCTCTTACGATGGCAAGGCATCTTTGATCTTCATGTGGGAAATGTCATTGTAGAGAGCAATGGAAACCACCTCTTCCATGGGACAAATGAGGCCATACTCCTCACAACCATTTTCAATGACCAGGGGGTCAGACTTGTGAGGGTCAAACATGATGTTGTTAGGAGTAACAATCATGACGCCTCCGACCACGCCCTACAGGAGAAAGGGACAAAACAGAATCATGACAAGCAGAAATGCAACCACCACAGTGGCTTTCATGAACTCACATTGCCATTCGGGTGGCCCCGGGGAACTGTGGCGTCCTACACAGCAATTGCATCCCCTTTAAGATGCTAGAGCAACAGGCTGAGGAAATGCAGTGCTGGGCGCTAGGTGGTGAGGCAGAGAAAACAGAGCTGCCTCGCCAGTGCAGACAACCGAGCCTCCTGGCAGAGCTGCTGCCGTAGCACAACTGTAGTGGGATCCTGGGTTGCACGCCTATGTCCACATCCCCCCCTCGTTCACTATAAATTGCGAAGGGCTGTCCCAAGTGCTTTTTCCACTTGAGAACCGGGTGCTTTCTGAGTCGCTCAGCACATGTTCACCATGTGTCCAACAAGTGAGTGCTACTGTGCTACGGTAGCATCTGTCTCAGAGCCATGGTGCCCAACGAGAGCCCTAATATTTTTCTCTAAAATGTTTAGAAAGGCCACATTCAGCAAAATGTGACACAAATAGGGATATGAAATTTTTGCAATCAGAAATGAATATAGTAAACTATGGAAGTTAATAGCAAAATCCAGTAATTTGGAGGGAGCTTCTGTCTGAAGCTTGGTCAGCGTACTATTTTACAGATGGCCACAGGGATATTACCTACCAGAGAACCCGGACACAGAAGATTCCTTGATTCTTTACCTTGGTTCTCTTACTGAGTTAACTGATCATCTTTGTGAGAAATTTTTCATTTTTCAAGAATTACTTATCCTTGGTTGCAGAAGTCATAAATGCATATCAATAATGTATTTTCCTACCATTTGGAACCCGGCATGAAGTCTCTACTATGAACATAGGAATTCACTTTATATATCAACATAACCCCTTCTTCAGAGACTAACAGTTGGATCTGCTCTTTGTAAAACACACCAACCGTCTTTTATTATTTATTTATTATTTTATTACTACCCCCCCCTACAGATTAAATTTTATTATTGTTCCTATTTTATAGATGAGGAAAGTGGAGGCTGAGGCAACTCCAATACCATGTCCTTGGTTTCCAAGCTAGTTCCAAGCAGAACTGGATTTTAAATTCACCGAGTCAAACTCCAGCCTTTGCTGTCAAGCATATCCTATCCTATACTGGTTCCCTAGCAATGTTTGGGCCAAGAACTTAAACATGAAATGATAAATCCAAGGCCACAGAGGATCCTATAATAAGTAAGATGCCAGGCATCCAACAGGGGAAAACTAATGGACACTTACATAAAATCTTAAGTTAAACTTTGGGAAAGATATTTTAATGTCTCCTGTCTTGAGTAATTTGGAACCTACTTTAGTTTTCCATTGAGTCCAAGAAAAGGAAACAAATTACAGTGCTATATACCTTTCCATCAGTGAAGTATCGACAATTCATTTTTAAAAATTTTACCACGCCTGGCTCATCTTCTTCAGAAGTGGATGATAAGACTCTTTCAATGGGTTTTAAGGCCTTTCTTGCTAAGTCAGCATCCTTTAAGAAAGCAAAAATTCCAAAAATCAAATAAAGGATTTTTTTTAAAAACAGATTATTTAAGAAAATCAAGACATTTAAATTCCCCATAAGGAACTTGTTTCTATGTAACTTAAACATGAAAATGAGGCGAATATCCTTCATCCTTTAAAAATGATCACAAATACAGTAAATATCCAAATTAAATTAAGGTTTAAGCAACAACAAATGTGTACATATGGAACCGTAAAAATGGCTCAAATGTTTTTAGAAAATAATCTAAATGAAGGAATTCATATTTAGCTCACAGCTCAAGTTCTCTAGAAAAAAAGAGTAAAAGAAGTACAAATAAAGGATCAGTCTCACGGAGAGTTTAACTTCACACTTTTTACATAAACGAGGTATGCATTTTTGCCTCTGAGACCTTAAACGTGAACAGGTTTCTTTTTGATAAGATGCATTCTCTCAACTAATAACAAATCTCCCATTTGGGGAGATTTCAGATAAAAACCTAAGTGAAAAACAACGTGTAAAATTCTACAACTCAAAAAATATATTTGATAAATACAAACGTGAGCTCATGAATGGCATACATACAGGCAGTTTATCATATTCTGCATCTGATGATGAAGGAGAGACAGTAGCACCAGGACTAGATGATGATAACCTTAGGGTACTGGAAGGAAAGTTGGCATCTGGCACAAAAAGGACCTGCGAATGGGAAAGAAAAGCTGAGTACCAAGAATCAGGCAGGCAACACTAGGCAGTGTTTGGAACAGTTGCTCTTTGTATAGTAACATGCTAAGTACATGGCTTTGCAAAGCTCATAAGTACCTTGGGGCCTTCTAGACTAATCTATGAAACAATACTCAGAAACAGGAATATGTGCAGTGCAAAAGGTATGGGACACATCTATAGATACAGCAGGAGCTCACAGAAGAGGAGAATAAGGTGGGTGAGCACCCTGGGCACATCATATAAAGCAAGTAGGTCCATGAGGAGCTTTGATCAGTATGGGAGATTTAAATAGGGAGGGAAGAAGCTTCAAGGAAGGGTACTAATAGCACAAGGAAAGAGAGGAGAAAGGAGTGTAGTGTGCAGGCCCTGAGTGCTAACACAATAAGATCATTATATCATAAGCTGTACAAAGTAGGATCAATAATCTCAATACTTTCTCTTCTATCACTGTCAGCTTATCTAAAAACAAAAATTAAAATCTCCCGAACTGTTCACAAGAGCCTCCTTCTGCAAAACGTACTGGTTCCTGAGATGTTATTATGATCTTTCCATTCAACATGCTTATATTGAGACAAGTGACATTTTGCCATGTATCATATGCAGTCTTAAAATGAGGACTTCTAATGTCATAAAACATAATTCAGCACTATTCCCATAAAAACCTTTCAATATTGTTAATCACCCTTCCCCATCCTGTCTCTATTTCAACTTTAGCTATTTACATCTCTCCTCAATCCAGAAAAAAATGTGAGGCAACAACAAAAGACACCTTGTGATAAAGGCAGGAAAACCAACATCAAAGAGCAATAAGTAAAATGAGGACTAATGACTCCTGAAACTACATGGTCCAAAATTACCAAAACACTCATTGAGAGGTGGGCCATAAAATGGGTTGGGTTTCCGAAGAAACAACGCAAAGAGATGGACGTCATTAGTCAGCAGAATTCAACTTCCATAAGATAAAAACAAGTCGGTTTCTTCTACGTATTTTCTCATTAAGTCTCCTAAAGAGTATCCCAAGCTGAAACTACTGGTCTTTGATGACACAGAGACAGTTAATGCAATGACCAGTTTTGGAGAATTGTTCTTTATAACATCTTTGGGACGCCTGGGTAGCTCAGTGGTTGAGCGTCTACCTTCGGCTCAGGTCGTGATCCCAGGATCCTGGGATCGAGTCCCGCAACAGGCTCCCTGAAGGGAGCCTGTTCTCCCTCTGCCTATGTATCTGCCTGTCTCTGTGTCTCTCGTAAATAAATAAATAAAATATTTAAAAAAATATATATTTTTTAATATTTTATCTATACATCTTCAATGTGGATCATTGGCAAATGCCGAAGTGTAGAGTTCCATAAAAGCAATTTACAGAAGGCTACAATGATATGGTCTTGGCATACAGCTCTTACTTACCTTATGTATCTAGACTAGAGGAATCAAGAGATGACATTTCTTCCAAGCACTTCTCCATTTATATATATATATATATTTTATCTGAGCTCTTGACAAGTGTTAGGCAATACAGGTTAAGTTCTACTGTCTGGCATGTTCTAAATGTCAAATCAAAGGGATAATTCCTGTGCTTACACAGTTCACTGCAGTGTAAACAGAGGTGACTGTTGGATGCTGGAAAGCTCAGTAAGAACATGGGCTACCTCAACAGGAAAGTCAACCTGGAACATGGGCAAGGGTAAAGTTTACCTCCTGACTTCTGAGAATAACTGAGTCTGCTCCCACACACAGGCAAATGAGGGATTTGAGGTCTTCAAGTTCTTTACCGTGAAACAAACCTGTCATCATTTTAGCTCAGAAATTGTTCTAAGCATGTGCAGCTAAGATACTCAGTGATTATAAAAACAACTTGAGCCATGTATCTGCAAGGTTACTAACTTCTGCATGTGCTCAAGATAACTGCTTGAAAGAGTACATTTTTGTACATGTCCTGAAATCTGATGTAAGCATCCAAACTAACAGCCAAACTCAGGACTTCTAAAGAAATTTCTATGCCTCAGTTATTTAAGCTTTTCTGCTATTGGTTTTGGCCTTTTAAGCAACAAAAAGTCTATAGTAAGATGTTAGTTCAAGAAGTTTCCATTTCCGCTGAGAATGACCTCTTATATGTGGTCACTTGCCCAGTCAGACCAGTTCCCTTTCCTACCTCCTGGGCACCATCAAATCAGTCTCTAGGAGGGTGAGTCTCAAATGTTTTGGTATCAGAGCAGATAAAAGCAGCTTTGAGTTATCAGACCCACTGAGATGAAAGGAATACCTACCCCTTCAGGCACTAAAAGTATTTAAAAATCCTTGAAAACAAAAAGTTATCTATAGTTTTTGAAAGCCCCTCAATTTCACTCTTCTTGATTTCTTTTCTTTGTCAGCAAAATCCTGATTACAGCTGGGTCCTGGGACAGTCAATAGCATGTAACTGTTCAGTTATATAAGAGCTGGACAGCATAGCAAAGGCTCGAAAAGACATCAGGGATATTGTGGCCCAACCCCTAACTTCAGGGATTAGGAAACTGAGATCCAAAAGGGAAACCGAGGACTTGCTCATGTCAAACAGCTACTACAAGGTCAGTCGGAAACAAAGCTTGAGGGCTCCTATTTTTGGCATTTTTTTCCATTATAATTGGCACATTAAAACACTCCTTTTGCTTCCTACTGGCTACTGGACTTTAATTTACCTAGTACTAATATTTTATTTGTGGACATAGTTAAGAAAAAAAAAAAAAGAAAGAAATCATTCTAAATTACGTTCCTAGACTCCAGCAGTCTTTAGCCTTGAATTAGTAAATATACATCTAGGTTCTCTGCTATGAGTCAGTGATATATTATGCAGCAATACTCCAGATGATAAGAAATTCCAAAAAGGACAAATCTACTATTAATTTTCCCGGAGATAAATTTTTATTAGTTTTTGAAGAGTTTTAATGCATATCTCCCCTCCATTAACTGGTACTGGCAGTATGCTAATTCTTCCTTTTGACAAGAGCATAAATATTAAAAGCACCATAACACAGACTGGCCAATTTAGGGCCTGTTGGCTTCATATGCTGCCCTTGAATGAAATGCAAAGAACAATATCACCACTTCCTCAATAAAGTCGTACTTAGAAGTAGCACTATCTATTCTAAAAGAATTAAATATCACTATAATGTAGAGATACAGGAAGATGCTCAAGTAAGTCAACAATGAAACCAGAAGGTACTCATGACAGCCAGACAGTTCCATGGATAGGACTGGAAACCTGTCCTTGGGGAGGATCTCCCAAATGAGTACCTCATTAATATTTATTGGCTAAATGTAGTTTTAAAGTAAAAATACAAGAATATCTTATCAAACATGTGGAACATATTAAAAGAATTTGCTGGTTTAACCAAGAGTGGCAAAATTACACACTTAGTCAATTTCATTCAGTTTAATAAATAAAGTATAAAAAACCCGGGGGGAAAAAATTGTGTGGCTTTTTCTTGATAGTCCTGGTAAATGTCTCTGTTTTTGGCTGGTTGACCATTTCTGTCAGGTATCAAATCAAGATAAAAATGCCAAAATTCTGTCTTATTTATTTATTTAAAGTAGGCTCCATGCTCAGTGTGGAGTCCAACTCGGGGCTTGAACTCACGACCTCTGAGATCAAGACCTGAGCTGAGAGCAAGAGTCAGATGCTCACCTGATTGAGCCACCCCAGGCACTCCAAAATCCTGCCTAATTTAAAATCAAATGATGGCCATTATGTATCCCAGGAGTAGAATAAACTGAAATTTGCATTTGTAAATTAAACATTCTAAAAACATTTGAGTTACATTGACGAAAAAGCCAAATTTATCTTCTCCTGATGTCAAAGGGAACATCCACGACATAAACTAATGATAGGTAAGTAAACTGTGTTAACCATTTGCAAAGCCTTCGTCTCTCAACAGTTCCTCAATTCCAGGATGCTTTTAAAATTCTTGATCTAAGGGAAAGGTTGAACCAATGCACATTATCACCAATGTTAATCCCGTGACACTAACAGTGAAGCATCAAAAATGGCAATAAAAGATAAATGCAAAACTTCTAAAAAGTAATATCCAACAAGAAAAGAATTACCTGGCCTGGAACAATAGTATGTGTGAAAAGTTTATTCAGTTCCACTAATTTATTGGGAGTGATGTTAAACTTCAGGGCTATGGAGTTTAGGGTGTCCTGGCTTCCAGCCTAGAATAATCAAACAAACAAGATTCAAAGTATAAAGCAAAAACAAAAAACAAACCTTTCCTTTTAGTAGACAACATTAATCTATTTGTGATATGAGTGAATGAAAAGTAGTTCTATCCAGACTTATTCTGAAAAAGAAAGTGAATACATTCTCAAGTCTTAATAAAACCACGGAAGAGCAAAGTCTTAGATCAATTCATTTCTGAGCTCCCTTATTTTCAAATTTCAGTGTCCACTAATAGATTTCTAAATCTACATTGGCACAACTTAGCTTTGTGTATAGGGAGTTCAGGGAAGGAGAAAAACGTTAGCCATCTGGAGCCGTTACATCAATCACGATAAGACATAAATGTAGCATCAAGTCAGAGACCCTGGGACAGATACTGGAATCATTAAATGTTTAAAACTAAACGGATGCTTGGACATCGACAGTTCTGGAGCAAAATAAGCAATCCGGTAAGTGCTAGCATGGTTCTCTAAACACGATGCTATGAATCACCTTTTATTTTCAATGACAAGTACAAAAAAAAAAACTTGTTAAGTAAAACTTACCTCCGTAACCTATAAATCAAACAGGCAGGCAGATCTGCATTACTAACTTGACCACCTATTTATAGGAGTTAACGTGGGGGTTACTATTTACTCTCACTGCATCATTGTTGTGAAGCATCTCCTCGCTAATGCCACGTCTCATTTCTTAGGAGGGGCTTGTGGATAATACTGTTGGATACACACATGGCCTTAAGAGTTAATATGGTTATTAATGATAGTCCAACACTTCTTGAGTATCTACGATGAGGTAAGGAACTGTGCTAGGTGTTATGGGGATCAAAACATATTGTAGACCATGGCAAAGTGGAATAACCACCCCCAAATCTCTTCTAAAAAGGATTAATTCTATAACCTACAGAGAGATGCCTAGAGATGCTCACAGAACAGGGAGCATGAAATTCCTATGCCGGGCTCTTCTGTGTGACTCTAGAAAGGCTTGTAGATAATTTACTATTCCAAAATAAATGCCAGGGAAGAATCAGGGCTTGCTGCTTGCCTTATATAGAGCCTGGCATAGCATCTGAATAATGAGTAGAAAATAAATACACATGAGAAAATCACAACCAGGCAATAGCAACAGCACTTAATTTCTCATTAGAAGTCAGAGAACACTCCTCAACAATGCTACTACAAAGTGAATTAAAACAAATCTATCGCTGAGTGTTTATTTTGTAACAGAGCTGGGATAAATGACACAGCTCCTGGCCTCCAGGAGTTCATGCTGCAGGAGAGAGATGAGCACCTGACACATACCATGCAGGTGTAGTAGTGGACACAGGCATAGCATTAGTCATCTACTGATTCAACAATATAGAAGCCTGTACCCTGCAAGCGCCATAAACACAATGGTGACCAAAAAAGGGTCTCCACGGTACATAAATCAAGGCACAAGACAGACCTTAAAATAACAATCACATTAATGAACCAATAGTGTTAAACTGAGGTAAATTATGTAAAGGAATATGAATCTGTGAAAGAGCACAATGAAGGGATCTGGCTGGACGGTCACAGGAGGTTAAGAGTGAACATGGAGAGTCATGGGAAGAAGATGTCAAGGACAAAGTTCTGGCTTGTAGAAATGTGTGGCTGATAGAGCCGCTGCTTCCTGAAAAAATACCAAGCCTGGAGGTGGACAGATATGATGAGTAGGCAAGTGAATTTGTGGCGATGGAACTCAGAAAGCACGTCTAGGATGTGACCTAAAATTGGCCATCATTGGCATATCAAAGGTAATTCAAGTCATAGGTTTACATGAGATGGCCCGAGGAGAAAATACGGAGGGAAGAGGAATGACGTAGAAAAGATCTTAAGAAGCTTCATTAATTCATGGACACACAAGAGGAGTGCAGCTAAGGGGCAGGATGAGTCAGGGAGAAAGATCATGCAGATCTAGTGGTGCTAACAAATGTTCATACCTCCTGTTTATACTTACAGTATATTCCACGGTACCATGGGGCTTCTGAACCACCATCTTCTTCTCTTTTTTATCGTGTGTTTTGTTTTGATTGTCATCTGAAGAATAAAATGTATGTAAATGAATAATTTCGTTTTCAAGGATTGAGGAAAGGTGATTTATAGTATATATATTTTTTTGATTTATAGTATATTAAAACTAACTTTCGGGGCCCCTGGCTGGCTCAGTCAGTGGAGCATGAGACTCTTGATCTCAGGGTTGTGAGCTGGAGCCCCACACTGGGTATAGAGATTACTTAAAAATAAAATCTTAAAAAAAAAACACAACACATTCACACTGACTTAAAGAAAACAAAAAATACGCTACTAGGAAAATGGACTAAAGGCACAAATAGACCATACTCTTAAAAAAATATTATTCATCAATGAACACCTGAATAAATGATTTATGTTAACAATAATCAAATAGCACAAATAACAAGGTAATGTTTTATAGTTATTAATGTTTCAAATGATAATACATAATGATGGAGTTAAAGTAAAGCTAGTATAGTTATGATATATATGATGCATGTAAATCAATACCACACTTTTATTTTTTGTTTTTTCACTGAAGTATAATTAAAATAATATAGTGAATCAACAATTCTATACATTACCCAATGTCCATCATACAATGTTATTACACTAGTACTGATTATATTCTCTATGTTGTACTTTTCATCTCTGTGACTTATTTATCTTGTAACTGGAAGTTTGCACCTCTTAATCCCCATCACCTATTTCACCTGTCCTCTCTGCCCTCTCCCTTCTGGCAACCACCAATTTGTTCTCTGTATTTAAGAGACTGTTTTGTTTGCTCATTTGTCTTTTCAGATACTATAAACAAATGAAATTATATGATATTTCACTTAGCCTAATACCTTCTAGTTCTATCCATGTTGTCATAAATAGCAATATTCCATTACTTTTTATGGCTGAGTAATACTCCCACCCTCTCTCCATAAATGTGACACAGCCATATCTTCTTTATCCGGTCATTTATCAGTGAACACTTGGGTTACTTCCATATCTTGGCTATTGTAAATAGTGCTACAATATATCTTTTTGATTTAGTGTTTTCATTTTGTTTGAGTAAATACTCAGTTGCAGAATTACTGGATCATATGGTATTTCTATCTTTAATTTTTTGAGGAGCCTTCATACTGTCTTCCACAGAGGTTGTACCCATCTACATTCCTACCAACAGTCCTAGAAAGTGATTTGTCAATATGCAACAATAGCCATAAAAATGTTCATTCTTTGAGTCAGTAACCTTTCTCTTAGGGTTTTAACCTACGGAAAAAATCAAAAGAAGAAAACTGCCATATATCATAACATATGGTTAGTGCAATATTATTTATAAAGCTGAAAATCTGGGAAGACCAATGGGTCCAACCACACATTGTAAGTTAGGCTGCAGACTTTTTGCAGTTTTTATAGGTCAAAACAGGTCAACCTAAGTGTTTAGAAGCTACATTATGATTTAAATTAATTCTCATGGTTACATACATCTTAATATGATCAACTCAGGTACGGAAAACCAGAGAGACATACTGCAATGGGTAAAAAATTAAAGTGACAAAAAAATACAAAACTGAATTAACTATGAAAAGATGCTCTAATTTGTATGTGATCAGAAAAATGCAGATTAAGACATCATTTAACATCTATTAGCATGGCAAAAATCAGAAAGTTGGACAATTTTAGTGTTGGCAGAGATGTGAACTGTTAGTAGGGATGTTAACTGGTACAGCCGTTCCAGCAAATCAAATATATATATATAGCCCATATGACTCAGCAATCAACATACACCCTTCCCAGGAGGTATAGACTTTATATAAAATAGAGTCACTTGCTGGAGAATGTACGTAACAGCATCATCTGCGGCAGCAGAAAGTTGGAAGGTAAGCAAAATGTAGTAGCTACGCTCCGGCCTTCTAGGCAGTAATTAGAAATATCACGCCAGAAGCACACACTGCAGCATGTTTGCATCAACAGAAAAAGACCAGGATATACAGAAGAATACCATGAGGTATATGTGAACTAGGTACACACAACCGCACATCTGTTGAGGCCACGTCCACAGGGTGGTCTACACGCCCAACAGAGTGTGTGCAGTAGAGAGAAGCGGGAGTGGGGAAGGAAGATACAAAGACATTAATGAATGAACAACAAGGAGCCCAGCTCCACCCAGGGATGCGACACCGTGAACTACAAAGTGTGATGGGCTCGGGGGTCCTACGACATCCCACACCCCACACGCAGCTCACCAATCGCACTGCACCCACGTGACAACTATGAGCGTACTGAGAAGGTAACACGGACACATGAAGAGAGTTAATCCATGTGGTATTTAACAGCCTTTTAAGTATTTCCTTTAGATTACTTAATAATTGAAAACCAAGAAGAAAGGAATAGGTGCTGTCATTAGAGTCCCTGTCCAGTCATTATTATGTCCAATCGGATCCATTCACAGAACCAACGAGACTCTGGAAATTCCTCCGGACTCTACCAGTATGACCTCCCCACCCTCACGTGGCCACATCTACTTTACTTCAGGAAGAGGAGAGCAGGTTTCTCAGACCCCCAGACCCTAGAATCTGTGGAGGGGAGAGTTTGCACAGCCTGTCAAAAAGCCCAATCCCAGAACTCTAGGGCTTTATGATCTGGTGTCCCACCCTGTGAATATGCCGGCTCTCGTCTGTCCCACACTCCTGCCCCTCTCCTTGTCGCCACAGTCCTCAGTCTAGGTGCTCCTGCTTTCCAAACGGGCCCTTCCCATCCCTTCGCAAGCCCTTCCCATTTCCAGGGCCCTTACTTTTCCCATTTGTGGCAGCTTCTGGACCACACCTGTCCATAAACCGTGCATAATTCTTTCTGGTCCTGAGAGATCACTGCCATATGCCACCCACTCATGGGTTTCCAGATTGCTCAGCTGCAAAGGCAAAATGGGTGCGGGCTGAACGTTCTGGATAAAGTTAACTTGTCCACCTGAATCAGTACAAAAATTTCTTTTCGGGCAGCCCCAGTGGTTCAGCCGTGTAGCGCCACCTTCGGCCCGGGGCGTGATCTTGGAGTCCTGGGATCGAGTCCCACATCGGGCTCCCTGCAGGGAACCTGCTTCTCCCTCTGCCTGTGTCTCTGCCTCTCTCTGTATGTCTCTCATGAACAAATAAAATCTTTTTAAAAAAATTTATTTTCCTCTGTCACGGGTGGGTAGGGCAGAAAAATGTCAGACATAGGAACACTATAGATAAAGGGGACAAACAGCCTTCCCTCAGGAATCTAAGGTCTTGAAATTGTCGAGGTAAGGAGCGTGGTGGTGCCTGGCCACCTTCAGAGGGCTCGTCCTTGGTGGGATACCCGGTCCCTACGGAGGACTGAATGAACCCCCCACGGACATCAACGCGTCTGACGAGCTGGGCTATGGGCAACAGTTTCACTGCCAGAGCGTCACACCAGGAATATCCTATGAACCCATCAGGGCCACAAGCCATTTTTACAACGGACTCCACAGGGAAGGCAAAGAACCGGCTACTTCTAAGGACCTGATTCGATCGTCTTCCTCTAGTAGCACAGGTGAAGCTTCGTGTTGCTTCCCAGGGTGTTTGCTGTGGTTCTAAGGACGGCCAGCGCTGTGTCCGTGAGCAAGGCCTGCACGCCTTCCCTAGACAGGCTCGGCCGCAGAGTCCAGGAGGCCCCGAGCGGCTCCGCCTCCAGGGTTTGGGGGCGCCCATCCCCATCTCCAAGGATGAAAGACCTGCCAGGGATACTCCCGACACCTTTACTGCCAGCTGCGGCCTCCTCAGACCCTTCTAGATCCCCCCAGGTCTGCCCCTCCCCCTGCTCAGGAGGACCTGGAGCAAGCGACGCCTTTCAGACCCAAGCAGCTGAACGTCCTCCCGCCTGCCCCGCCTCAGACAAAAAAAAGTCTTCAGAGGTGGTGTTTCCAGCCTCATAAGGAAATTACTGTGACAAAACTGACAAGACCCCTGGAGGAAGGCGGTGTGGGCCAGTGGGGGTGCGCCCCGCGCCCAGGTGTCCGAGGCGCGTCGAGGAGTTAGAGGAGGCCCGGGAGTCCAGGACGCAGGGCCACGCCGCCGAGGAGATTCGGGACGCAAGTGTCCCCGAAGAACAGCCTCAGCCTCGGGGCCCCGCGAGGGGATCGGAGGGGCGAGGGGGCCCCGGGCGGCCTGGATGTGGGGGAGGAAGGACGCGTGGTTCCCGGGGTGGGGGGTCGAGCCCAGGAGAGCCCGCGCCCCGGGAG
This sequence comes from Canis aureus, assembly GCF_053574225.1. Classification (NCBI taxonomy): domain Eukaryota; kingdom Metazoa; phylum Chordata; class Mammalia; order Carnivora; family Canidae; genus Canis; species Canis aureus. The sequence continues at coordinate 65,269,250 of NC_135611.1, read as the reverse complement.
GGAAGCAGAGGAAGGCCCGAGAGGAACCGCAGACGCCCCCGGGAGGCCACGCGGTGCCCGCCGTGAACACTGGAAGCGGCTCGACTCGGGTGCGGCCAACCCTGTCCCTAAGGTAGGGCTACGGCCTGTGGCTAAAATGAGGTGAGGACGGGGACGTCCTGCGACACCGTGAGAACTGAGGGAAGCAGTGAGCCACCTGCGAGTGACAGGCACCTGCGGGGCGGGGAGGCAGGGGCGAGGCCCGGAGACTGGCCTGGGGGGTCCTGTCCTGGTGCTACTGAAACCAGCGACCACAAATGTCCTGCCCCCGCGTTAGACACGGGGGCCCCCGCGGGGCTCGGGCCGTGACCCCTGGGTCCCGGGATCGAGTCCCACATGGGGGTCCCCGCAGGGAGCCTGCTTCTCCCTCTGCCTGTGACTCTCATGAATAAATACATAAATAAAACCTTTAAAAACCCCCACAAACTTCATTATCTTGCAGTTCGGTACGTTCCTCGTCTGACATGGGTGTCAGCGGGCTACAGCCCCCCTTGTGCTCCTCTCGCCCTGTTCAGGGCCCTTGGGCTTACACTGGGCACACCTGCGTGATCCGGGATGCTCTCCTTAAGGTCAGCTGGTCAGCGGCCTTCGTTCCATCCAGAGCCGTAAGGTGCGTCTGCCGCGTAGCCGGGCAGGGTTTGGGAACGAGGACGCCGAGCTGCCTACCACAGGTGGAGAACAGCTTTATAGGAAAAGATAAGAGGCTCAGATGCAAAGAGGGAAATTGGGGGGGGGGGGAATTCAAGTAGTGACCTCCGCTGCGAGCGTGCCGGGTGGGTAGGGCACACTAAGGAATGCGGCTCGGGCTGGATAGTCTGGTTCTGAGGGAAGAAACGGCAAGAAGACGACAAAACCAAGGTCATTCAAACCTGAGCGTCTGGCTCGTCGGGGACCACGGAGACGGGGCGGGGTCAGGACAATAGACATTGTTCACTACTGTCTCTGAAAACAGACAAGGCAGCTGTGAATTCCCTGGATCTTGAAGCCACAAGCTCTACACGGATTGAGACGAAAGAGACAGGATGAGCCTTTGATTCTGTTATCAATGATCTGAATGTGCGCACACAGAATTGGAAAACTACCTCAAAGGCCAATCCTGTGCTGACCTTCCACTTAACTGGCACGTGTGTGTCCTGTCCTCTTACTCTTCTGGAACAATCCATTCTCTCCCTTTCTTCCATCTCTGCCATAAGCCTGTCTGAACAGGGTACATGAGCTGAAGCACAGGGCCCCCAACATCCGTCCCAAGAGGGAGGACAGTTTTCCACGGCATCCAAACAAGATGGATTTGTAAAGGCAAAACTGGCCTATGTCCCTCTAGATCTTTCCAAGAAAGGGCCACACCTGACTGATTAACACAATAATCTACTTCCAACGACCAGCGTATCCCTATACTGCGAACTGATGCATGTGGCTGTGACAGGTTGAGGACTTTGACCATAAAATCAAGTCATGCGCCATCTCCCTCACGTCACCAAATATTTTCCCAATTACAATTTGGTTTAGGGGTCAAGATGAGCTGAGTTCAAAGAGCAAGCCTGACATGTTCACAGCTGTGCAATGTCAACCAGGTTATTTGAAATCTTTGTGCCTCCACTTCCTCATCTTTCTGTAAAAGGAAGAACTACCTCATGACGTAGTTCAAAAGATTAAATGAGATGACAAGCACAGTGTTTACCTCGGAGCCTGGCACAGAGTAAGTGCTTAACAAATGCTAGTGATATGTGATAATGCAGTCAACGTAAGTCAATAGCAATCTGAATAGAGCAGGGTATTGAAAAAAATTATAAACCTTGAGCAAAAAGGTTTCATTCCCAAAACACAGGAGTGATGGAACACTAACATGACAGAGGATTATATAAATTGCTTAAAAGAGAAAAACCGGATCTGATCACTTTGATACATGCCAAGGAAGCCTTCAATGAAATTAAATAGATATTATATTTAAAAAAATTTTTTTAAATAACACCATTAGAAAACTAAAAATAGCAGTGAGTTTTCTTAAACATGAAGAACTTTTAGTTACTTTTTGATATTCATTGAAAATGTGCTTCTGAAAAATCAATAAAACCCTAAAAGTTGTATATCAAAAGCAATTTCCCTGTGAGAAATGGAAATTCAATGAGTTCATGAGATCACTTCCTGGCCTGTACAGGCAGCGTGTTCTTTACCTAAACACAGCCTAAACTCTGGCACCAGGGAGGCCCCCACCCCAGCTTTCTAGAAGAAAGACTGCATGGTGTGCAGTGGGAGAAATACCCCTAGGCCCTGCAGGAGCCCCACCCCATTTCTCTTATGCCCGGGGTTCTCTGGGAAATGCCTAAGAGCAATTCCAGCCAAGCTTTTAAGGCCTCGGGGCATACTATCTCCCATGCTCCTTCCCTGTTAGGAAGAAGCTAACCTAATGTGATGCACGACTAAACCACAAGAATTTAGGGTCGGAAAATTCAACTTTGTAGTGGAGATGAAAGCAGCAACACTACAAACACAACAGAGACCAACGCTTTGGAACTCCGAGGAGGAGGAGGGAATCTGTCGTTCTTTGGAGGCCACCTTTCACAGCGCTGCCTGCAGCCCAGGCGCAGGATATACTCCAGGTGCCCCTGGTGCACCCGACGGTCTCTAGGAATCAAGCACGGAGCTCTCCAAGGCACACCTGAGGCAACCGGGATGCTCTCTTTTATCAGAAACTGAACACAAATGTTAAAACCACTCTCTAAATACAACAATTCCTACCATCATGGTTCATACTCCACTGTTTTTTGGAATCTCTAGCCAAAGGAAAAGATAAAAGAGTTTTACATACTAAAAGAAAGAAAATCTGATTATTACATGAACTGCCTACCTAAAGAACCAACATCGTAAAAATATCCAGAAATCTGAAGTTGTTCAGTGAGGTGGCCAGAGAAGAGTCTTCTCTATGTGTGATAGAAGTTATACTGTGGAACGTCCCAGGCATAATAGTATGAAGTGAGAAAATGTCTAGGAATAAATATGAGATAATGGCAAGATATATAAAAGAAATTTTAAAAGGTTTACAAAAGTATATAAATGGAAGCTTGAATAAAGGGAGGTATAAAAATATAATGTTCCCAAACTGGAAATCTCATTCTTGTAAATATTTCACTTTCCCTTCAAATTAATGTTTAAATTAAATGCAATTTAAATTAAAAAAAAATTTGGAGAAGGGAAACATGCAAAATTGATCATCATATTTCTCTGAAAGCATAAATACACCACAAGACTATCCAAAATTATTTTTAAAGGAAAATGACAGTAAGAACACTGTTTTGGTGTTAAAACACATGATTATAAAGCCATAGCAATTAAAACACTGTGGTGAAATACCAAAAATTAGAACTATATTGAAGGGATTTAACGTAACACAAAAATGCATTTGTAAGCCACTAAGAAAAGGCTGGCTTTTCCCATAAGTGTCACGTAATTCACAGGTGGGGGAGGCAAGGGTGGGGGTGTGGGGGGTTGGCATGGGACACACTGAATGACAGTCCTCGTCTGCTCCTGGCTCACTGTGTGACTGAGTAACTTTACTACATCAAAGACAGCTTCCCAGCACGTAAAATGGAGATACAGGCGCACCTGGCTGGTTCAGTCAGTACAGTATGAGAGTCCTGATCTCAGGTCCTGAGTTCAAGTCCACACTGGGCGTGGAGCTCACTTAAAAAAATTTTTTTAAATAAATAAAATAGGGATACCAACTGGGCTCCCACAGAGAGTCACTATAAGGATTACATAAGTCAATTCAATTAAGGTAAAACACCCCACAATGTGTGAAACAAGGACTCAGGACTCAGTAAACCTTACAGATTACTATTCAATGAAGTTGAGAGAACGCTAAGATTTGGAGAAAAATCCAAATCACTCTCAAACCAATGCAGATAAAGACTTAATCGTCAAAAATATAAAGTTAGAACTGTTCTTGAAGAAAAATACAGGATATGGGGCAGCCTGGGTGGCTTAGCGGTTTAGTGCTGCCTTCAGTCCCGGGTGTGATCCTGAAGTCCCAGGATCGAGTCCTACATTGGGCTCCCTGCATGGAGCCTGCTTCTCCCTCTGCCTGTGTCTCTGCCTCTCTCAGGAATAAATAAAATCTTTAAAAAGAAAAATACAGGATATGTATTTGCTTCAAGAAATGTGTTGTTGGGGTGCCTGGAGAGCTCAGTGGGTTAAGCGTCTGTGCCTTTGGCTCAGGTCATGATCCCGGGGTCCTGGGATCGAGCCCAGGTCAGGCTCCCTGCTCAGCAGGGCATCTGCTTCTCCTTCTCCTCTCCATTTGTGTTCTCTGTCGCTATCTCTGTCTCTCTCAAATAAATAACACCTTAAAAAGAGAGAGAGAGAGAGAGAGAGAGAGATGTGTTCTCTATTGGTGGTAGACATTTCTGAAATTATTGGCCTCTGTCAAGAGTGTAATGAAAATATCAAATATTATTATTTGGTACCTTAAGGGTAACTTCTGGAACACCTGAATCATAACTATCATAATAAAATTTTATTTTTTACAATAAGATTTTTAAGAGGTGTGCCACAAGGAACCATTATCGACTGAGGATGCAGAGGGCAAGGATGTGAGGACGACTTAACGGTACTAACTAATGACTCGTTTCACCCTCTGCTGACACAGAGGGAAATGCCATATAGATGTTATTTTCCTTCCTTCCAGCCTGTCACAGGCAATATAGTCTGTGACTAACGTGAGTCACGCTGATGTAAACTCTAGAATGCAAGAAGGGTAGGGGAGTTGTTGATGGTGGAATTCCTTACCTGGAGCCTCCTAGTGCCCTCAGCAGGGAGCAAGGCCCTCAAGCATTCCTGGAATGAATCAACTCACATCTCGCTTGATAGGGATCTAAGCAAACAGAGGACTTGAGTTGGTGTCAGCTTCTGATGTACCAGCCGTAAAACCGGTGAGTGGAATGTTACTATGCGTAGGACTATAGGCCAAGTGGCTAAGCCCGGAGAGAAATTTCAGTCTAATCACCATTCACACCATGGCTCAGGCAAAAATGGAACCTCCACCACCACCACCAAAAATGGACAAACCTCCAGCTTTGTCTCCTTACTATGAAGCCACACAACGTCCCTCAGGCTACGGAGAAGACACTAAAATCTAAAGATTTCTTAATTTTAATTTATTTATTCAGGAGAGAGTATGAGAGGGAGAGAGAGAGAACACGAGCAGAGAGGAGAGTAGAGGGAGAAGCAGGCTGCCCGCTGAGCAGGGAGCCTGACCTGGGGCTCGATCCCTGGACCCCAGGATCCTGACCTGAGCCGAAGGCAGACGCTGAACCTACTGAACCACCCAGGTGCCCGAAGACACTAAGATTTTATTTAATTTTTGCCTTATTTCTCTCACGGAGTTGACTCAGGGCAAGCGGGATGATATACAAGGGTTTCGCTAGGGCTTTTGTGCCAGAGAGCTGGGCTTCCATCCCTGCTTTACACGGATCCACAGCGGGACCTCTGGTAAGTTACTCAGCTTCTGGGTTTGTTTGTTTTTTTTTCATTTGTAAAATAGGCTACTACCACCTGCATTAGATCATGACTCCTAGCAAAGTAAATAATGAAATGAGGCATCTAACCTACAGGAGACACGCATCCAAAACTGGCTGTTTCTGCTCTTCCCTGAACCTCACTCTGCTTCTCCCTTCCTTCCTACTCTTTCCTATCATCTGAAAATTCAAGGCACAGCTTCTGCTTGTTTTAATAGATGGATCAAAAACTTAGTTGGGGAAATTTAAAATTTAGAAAAAAATAAGAAATATAAAAACCAATTCTGTACAATAAAACTATATATGGTCATTAAAAAATAGTTGAACAAGAGAAGAATTTTCCAAAATCACCCATTTTATTACCCCATTCAGAAAAAAAAAATGTTTGCATTCTGATATCTATAATATATCCAGCAATTCTCCATCTCATTTTTTGTACGTATACACGAGTTATTTTTTTAAACAAAAATGGATTCATAATCTATACACTATTGCCAACGTGCTTTCCTACCACAACATTTTGTGAAAACGTCCCACACTGTTTTTCTACATCATTTAAAAATAGCACATAGTCTCCCACTTTATGTCATTTATGTTTTTATTTCATCACTATATAAAACAATGCAATGAAGAAGATGTGCTATGTTTATATAATGGAGTATTATTCGGCCATAAGAAAAGAACAAAATCTTGCTATTTGCAATGACATGGATGGACTTAGAGAGTATAATGAGTATAATACTAAGTGAAATTAGAGAAAGGCAAATACCATGATTTCACTCATATGTGGAATTTAAGAAACAAAATAAATGAGCAAAGAGGAAAAAAAAACAGAGGGTAGAGGGTTGGGGGGATGGGTGAAATAGGTGATGGGGATGAAGGAGCACGCTTGCGATGAGCACCGGGTAATGTATGGAACTGTTGTTCAATTACTATATTGTACACCTGAAACTAATATGACACCATACATTTACTGGAATAAATATAAAAAAGTATAATTAAACAAGTAAATGTAGTAACAAAATGAAACAATGAAATGATAATCACTGTACTTAAATCTACTATGCTCATGATTGGTTCGTTAGGGTGAATTTCTACAAAAAGAACTGTTGGGTCAAAGGGTATGGAAAAGGTAAGTCTCTTGATAAGAATGGTTATTGCCTTGCATAAAGATCTGATCACATTACTCTTTCACCATCTGGAGAGATGGAGCATATTTTTTCCTTTGCACCTTCCCCAGTTCACTTCTAATTTGATTTTTTTTAATCGCGTAAGCTGCAAAATTACTGACCATACATAGTCTGATCTGCTGTCCTTTTCTCAGCCCAAATCACATCTGAGTACTTCTCTTACACTGAGATTTCTCCTAATACAAACGTAATATGACAGATTCATTAGGGAACAAGGGTTGGATTAAACAGATCAATTATAATAGGACTACACTCAGCTCTAGTACAACAGGTTTTTTAAAACACAGCTGCTGGGTTCAGTGACTGCAGTTTTTGCTTCAACAACGACAAGAACAGATTACAATATACTGCGTGAACAGAGCTGGAGGAGGAAATGGAAGGAGTGCCCCTTGATCACCTTCAGGTTACCAGGGGCTGGGGGACCGGGAAACAGGTAGATGTTGGCCAAAGAGCGCAAACTTCCAGTTTTAAGATACTAATACTGTATGATATATTTGAAAGTTGCTAAAAGAGTGGATTTTTAAAAAGATTTTATATATTTATTCAGAGAGACACAGTGAGGGAGAAAGGCAGACACACAGGCAAAAGGAGAAGCAGGCTCCCTGTGAGGAGCCCGATGTGGGACTCGATTCCAGGACCCCAGGGTCACACCCTGAGCCAAAGGCAGGCGCTAAACCGCTAAGCCACCCAGGGATCCCTAAAAGAGTGGACCTTAAATGTTTTATGTGACCCGATGGAGGTATTAGCTAGAGCTCTCGTGGCAATCATTTAGCAATATATACGTGTATCAAGCGCCTTAAACTCACACAGCATTATGTCAGTTATATGTCAATAAAGGTGAAAAAAAAAGTATGACACCTTTTTATATTCATGCCTTCTCAATTTTTAGAATTTTTATGTTCATGCTTTTAACCATTATTTGCAACAGTTATGTATTTCTAATTTTATGTGTATTTAGTTGCAATGCTTACCACCAAGTCTTTTATAAAATAACATTTCTCATTCTTGAGGACTAGATTTTGATGTGTCTCTCAGGAAAAAAAAAAATGTCTCTCCCACTCATAACTTTGTTGAGGCGTTTCCTAAGACTGAGTATGTCTGAGAATGTCCTGTTGTCTTTGAGCCTGAGAAACAACTTTTACTTTCTCAACTCTGAAGATTCTGTGCCTCCGGGGTTCAACACTGTGAAGTCTGTGCCTGACTCTCTTCTTGGGTCCCCTGTACTTGACATTCTTTAAAAACCTTATTATTGCCATTTATCGACAGCCTGTACACATCGGCCCCAGTTTCTCTACATGCTGAGTCTTCTTCCTCATTCTGCCCAAAGAGGGTGAGCTCTTTTGATGTCCAAAGTCAGGTGTGAAAGCATTCTTCTTACACTGTGATTACTACTTCTGTTTGCACTGATTCTTTGCCTCTTCACTCAGGACCCCCTTGTCTGTCATCTTCCCTCTTATCATTTATGTTCCGTCCTCGACAACCCTGTGCATTCTGGGGGGTACCTGTCAGGTTTGTCTTGTGCACCACCTAGGTTTTCACAGTGTGGCTTCATTTATCCATTAACCTGACGGCCCTGACGGCCCCAAGAAGCACAGGCTTAATTATTTCCATCCTAATAATTTCAATTTATTTTATATCCAAGTCCCTCAAGTCTCTATATTCTGTGTGATTTAAAAAAAAAAATTCATTCAGGGGCTCCTAGATGTCGGTTGAACATCCGACTCTTGATTTCGGCTCAAATAGGTCATGACTTTGAGCTCTGCACTCAGGGGGAGTTGGCTGGAGGTTCCCTTCCTCCTCTCCCTATTCTCCCCCTGCTGGCACATGCTCCCATTCTCTCTCAAAGAAATAAATCAATCTTAAAAAAAAGTTGATTCAGTTAATAGCCCACATTAAATTCCATTTTAATCCTGTATTCTGTGATTCTTTGAGCTCTCAAGAACCAGAATGATCATTATTACCTCTGAATAGAAGGAAATGCTATTATATGTTGTGGTTTGACCTACTTTTACGTTTGGGAATTCATTTATCATAATAACATAACTTTGGCTTTCTGAACTTATGTGAAACAAAGAGAAACGGCAGATAAGAAATCTTCACACATGTGGTTACAACAACTCTATGAGAAAGTCGTCTGTGTAAGGGAAAGGGTCGGGGTGCATTGTGGAAAATAATTCAGCAACTGGTAACTTTCGCATTGTAGTAAAACCCCAAAATATTTAAAAATGACAAGTAGAGAATTTCATTTATTTTTTTATTCTTATTAAGTTTCTTTTGCATTCAGGAGGAAAAAATACTATTTGAAATGATACTGCAGAGGTTCTCTCTAAATCTTTGACCATGATAATCACAACACTGGCAATACTCTTACTTAAATGTTTTCTGTTTGTAAAAATGACCTCCCAAATCTCTTCAAATATCTACTTCACTACCAGGATTTTCAGTATTAATCTTTTATACTAAAACACTACAAAAATCACAATAATATATTTTATTCCAATTTAGGCTTGCCTCCCATATTTGTAAAATGTCTCCATCTTTTTCAGATCTTACACCTGCATACCTGTGTTTTAATTAAAGAACTTTCCTACTGAGACATTACCTACTTTGTGAAATTCCCATCTCCACTTCCACAGAAGCAAGGATATGCTTTCTTCTAAATTAAGGAATAATGTATTCCCCTAATACAAAAAAAATTGTCTGATATAATGCATGCCATTAAGGTATATTTTGATACTGTTAACGTGGATGAGACAAAAAGATACATATGTACACATTCCAACATAATTGTGTCACATTTAATTATAACTTAATAACTAATCTTAAAAAATATATTAAGATGTACTATGATCAAACAATTCTTTAAGAGTTCATATAAATTTTAAGTTTGGAAAGACTTCTATATATCAGTAAATAAGTGTAAGCACAGAAGAGTTGCCCTCACACAGTCCAGAAGCGGTGGGGGGTTTGGGGGGGATGTTTATAGTGTACCAGGCGCCACACTAGGTGCTGGATTCTAGATTTATCTCATACCATCTGCCTCCATGTAATTACTTCACTTTTGTTCTCCTGTTCCCCTCTCAGAAACACAACATTTTTAGAATTTGCACCATTTTGTTACAATGGGGCAACTTCAGTGACTCGATCTTTCCATAACCTTTGTTATAGCTATCTAACCGTTTTGTTCTGCTAAATGTCAGGAGATAGCAATGAATTGTTATCCAAGGCTTACATGAGCCACAGATAAATCTAGTTCAACACCGAAAAGATTTTTTTGTCAAAATATGCTTCCTTAGATTAGGCTGACGTTAGTGATGTGGAAATAGATACCTATGATCTATCTAACTTCCTAAAATAGAAAGTTACCATTTTCCTTCTCTAGGACTTTACATTTGTTTAATATTCTTTTTGCAAAGCCCTTGGGGTATGTACTCTATTACCCATTTTTTTCTATATTTTTTATTAACATTAAAAGTAACTATAAAACATGTAATATGTAAAAAAAAATTAAAAGAAACACTTGTAATTTCTGTACTCTGAGGAAACGATAATCGACATATTATTATAGTCTGTTTTTCTATTTCATGATCCTCTGTCATCCATTAACTTTTTGTTGTGACTCTGCATGTTCCCTGTCACTTCTTTTACACGTATGGGTTTATGTCACACCTTTAAGGAACAATTTCCAGCCTTCTCACCTGTAATCTAGGGCCCTTTGGACAAATCCACTTGGCACCTCAAAAACATCTTAGAACACAAACACCTTGAACTCTTTTTTCGCTCTTGAGTTCTCCAATTTGTCAAGTCTTGACTCTGTTCTTCTTCTCCCTCACACACTAGAATGGTCACTAAACACTGCTGATTCTAGGAGCAAACTCTCTCTTAAGGGTGCCCTTCCCCTCTGCCCCAGTCTCCAGCCAGCACTACCTGACGTTAAGCCCATTTCTACCCAATGTCCTTCGATTTATCATCTCAAAACACACAGTTAATGCAGTTCCCCCGAGAGCTCCCAACTGACTTCAGAAAAGTTCAAATCCTTAGTTTGCTGACAAGAAGCTCCCATTTTAGTGTCTTCTCCCCAGACTAGAGCCACAAAGGAAGCAGAACTAGAAATGGGTCTGCTCTTGATTTGAGGCCCACTGCTCCACCTAGTGGTACAGAACAACGCCTCGGGATGGGATTGGAGAATAGGCCAGGTCAGCCGGGTGAGATCAAGCCAGCCTGCCCACGTGGGTGTCTGTCAACTAGAGACGAACTCCAGAATTCAATCGCCACCATCTAGTGGTTTTATCTAAGCACTGAGTTCTCCTAAGGGAATGCCCCAAACCTCTAAACCAGTTATCACTGCCATTCTTGGGAAAGGAAAAGCTATGATGGCATCTCTACTTACTGCTACCAAAGAAAATCACGAGTAATTCTGCCCCAACTAATGCACTGCCACCTATATCCTTCCAGAATTTTCATGAAACTCAAACAAACCCAAACAGTATCCCTTCATCTATGTATTAATTCATATCCTCGATGCACATGTAAAGAACACCTGTAACTCAGATACCAAACCAAGCTAATACTACGGGGTCCACGTGATGACGGCCTACAAACAGGAAAGCAGAGAAGTAAATCCATAATGACAACGCAGAAGGAGAGTCAAAGCTCCTTTTGGGACGGGGAGGGCTTCCAGTGAGAGAGAAATGATGACTGAGCTGATTTTGTGGTCAATGAGAGTTGGGTGAAGCAAAGAGTGGAGTGAAGGGTATGGTTTCAGATTCAAAGCATTACGTGTGCAACAGAGCGCAGCACGTTAAAGCGCTATTCTAACGGAGCATCCATGGTTAGCACAGCACCCTGGCCGAAAGCAGCCTCCGCCAACAGGACTCTACCGGCGTCTTTCAGTGAAACCTACCAAGCAAAATCTCTCCACTTGAAAATGCTTCTTAAGCAACAGCATTTACAAAGAAAGGCGAAAAAAAAAAAAAGAGAGAGAGAGAGAGAGACAATATTTTAAACTGCACAACTACTAAAAACCACACATTATCCACTCTCCAATGTGCACAAACCATACTGTAAAAGAAGATGAGAAATGCAATTTTCCTTAATCCTCTTCCTCTTTTTAGATATAAGGGGTAATACCCAATACTTTAAATTTTAAGGGAAGTCTCACAATCACACAGAAGTTTCTTTCAATAGGTGACAGTTTCAGCTTTTTATAAGATACTGAGTGGCTCTGAAGCACCCCTTAGGCTCTATAATACATGATAGATCCCATCATAATCCACGTGCGACATAATCTCATGCGGACCGCGATGAACCACACACTCCACAGCAGATCCCTCGTCTGCCTTCTGCCCAAGTAATGCCCACGGGGTCGCACTTGTTCCCACCCCAGGGGCAGCCCACTTCATCTTTGATGAGCGCTGCTAGGAAGTTACAGGACACCTGGAGACAAGATCTGTCTTGCAGTAACTCTGGCCTTAACTGCGACCGAAGATGGGGCCCCGGGATGAATCTGCTGCAAGAGCAGGTTTCATACACTGTCATCTGTTCTCGGAGACCCTGACTTCTCCTTCTCTCAGCCCAGCAATCTTGGGACACTGCGACCGGGAAGCCACGTCAAGGTGTGACTCCCAGTTCCCCATCTTTGCCCTCTCCTCTCAACACACCCCAGGCCTGCATGTGATAGGAGCAGTAAGTGCGAAGTGGATGGTTCCAGTAAAGCAGGATGATCACCTCCATCATGCCAGCTACGCCACTTCCATTAATGCGGTTTCAGATGCAATGAATATTCTGAGTAACTACATGATATTGCAGACTTATTTTAAAATTTCCCTTAACCAGGGACACCTAGATGGCTCAGCTGGTAGAGCATGCAACTCCTGATCTCAGGGTCATAAGTTTGAGCCCCATACTGGGCATAGAGATTCCTTTAAAAAAAAAAAAATTCCTTAACTAAAATTCCCAAGACTTGGTCTTTTGTTTGCTTGTTTCTCTTTAACTGATGGATGCAAGGCCATGTCTCTACTATTTTCTATTGTCCAGCTGATGCCAAACAGAGGGCATTTCTAGCAACGTATTTATGTGGAATCTGCTGAAGATTCTCTCTCCCTCTGCACCTCCCACCTTTCTCTCCACCTCTATACATAAAGAAAAAATATTTCTCATACAGGGAAAGTGACAATCCACTGGATAGATATTTATTAGCACACACTAAGTGCCAGATTCTGGGAACACAAAGTTAAATGAGACGCATCAGATTATGTCACTGTTGTCCCTTTACACGAGATTATATATATAAAACAAGGGTGGGTGGTACATCAGAGGTCTCAGTAAATTGCTACTGTTATTATTATAACAAAGATGATCAGTTATACATTAATAGTCTCTTAGAAACCACCAGTTGTTTTTGTTTTGGGGGAGGGAGGGGTTTAGAGATGGAGAGAAGAACCTGAGCAGAAATCAAGAGTCAGACAGTTGACCTACTGAGCCACCCAGGGGCCCCCATTATAGATTTTTAGAATGAAGATGCTGCAGTATTGCCCACCAATACTAACCCGTACTATAATATCTCTTCAGTTCCGTACGTCTGATCTCCTTTAACTGATTATTTTTTCTCTTCTTTTTCTCATCAGTGAGATATTCCTCTTCCACAGCAATGTTGCACTTTTCTTGTTCTAAAATGACTGTTTTAGCATCCTCTTTTCCAGTATGGGTCCTTGTAGCAATAGCTGAGGCTGTCTCCGCATTTTGTTTGGCTTGTTTTTTCTTTTTCAATCTAGGAACGGGGGTGGGAGGAGGAAAGAAAAACATTGGAGAAATTATTTTCTAGGAGGAATTAGTTTCATGCCTTTGGGCTTTGAGGAACTAATTAACTGATACAGAAAACACTTTCTTTATATTACCGTTAATCATGTGCTCCTGTTCATTTTTTTCTTTTCTGATCATTTAAAAAATTCTTACCTGGAGACCTGTGGCGCTTCCTCAACTTTATATCCTCATTACTTACGTCTCAGAAAATGATTAGGAAATCCCCCAGGCCTGTGGAAAAACAAGATTCTTCTACAGGCTACTAAGTGTTGAATGTTTTTTTTTTAATCAAAATATATGACCGCCGTATTTGCAGTGTTACATTAAAAAAAAAAGGGGGGGGGGATTCCTGGGTGGCGCAGCGGTTTGGCGCCTGCCTTTGGCCCAGGGCGCGATCCTGGAGACCCGGGATCGAATCCCACGTCGGGCTCCCGGTGCATGGAGCCTGCTTCTCCCTCTGCCTGTGTCTCTGCCTCTCTCTCTCTCTCTCTCTGTGACTATCATAAATAAATAAAAATTTTTAAAAAAATAAAAAAATTTTAAAAATTTAAAAAAAAAGGAGTTTCTGGTTTTCAATGGGCAAGCACATTTGTAAAAATAAATCCTTTATAATTGATTCACACACTGAGTATAAAAGTTTGGCGAACTGGCTCAGGTCTGAGCAGTTCTTTTCCTTGACACATAGGACAGCAGTACTGAAGAAAGAGCTGGACTTCCTGAGACAGAAAACACCGTAAGGACTATATATACAGTCACCCTTGTGTTACTAATAGCTGACTGCGACAGCAGTTAGCATATTTGATGTTTGCAGCTCCTTACTCCTAAGTCAAAGAGATGAAGTTTGCTATAATTTGCTGAAATCCAATAATCCCAAATATTTCCCAACTGACGTATCACTCTAATGTGTCACTCTGTTCTTAGCAGCCCTTCCGAAGAATGCTTTCACCTCACCAGAATATGAAGAATGGGGTCCTGGCCTGTTATGAAGCACTCCGCTCCAATGTAAGTATCTTTAACTAGGACTCTTTTTGCTCGCCCCCTTTCTGTTTACACATGGTCACAGCTATCTCTTACACATACACATGTCCGGTTCCTTTGTCTCTTGAGCATCTATCTGTACATTTGATGTTGGGAAAGGAGAAGGAAATGTTTTGGGAGAAAAATGAGATACGTATCGGACAATAAAGGGACTGAGGTTGGATTTTCTGCTTTGCTTTCTTTGTGACATTGAACAAATCCATTTAACGGTTTGGAGAAATCCCTCATTAAATAAGAGACCCTTATCTAACAGGGTCTTTTATTAGGATCAACTGAGGTAATATATGTCGACACATAACACAGACATCATTATACGTCATGACAACTAAGCATGGTGAGATACGTAACACACTCAGCTTTGGGGATAGGGCGTCGTATTCTAACAAGACATTCCAACTATGCTGTGATTCACTGAACACGTAGCAGCCATGCTCTGGGGTTTCCATTGGCTGATATGTGACTATATGGCCCAGGAGGAAGGACAGCTGGACAACAAGCATCGATGAATACACTCTCCATCTCTTAGGTTAGCTTTTTATGTTTACTTGTTAAAACAACAACAAAATCCCACAAACCAAACAAAATCAGAGACTCATGAAAAGGAGTGCTATTCAATAGACATGTTTTTATTTTCTAACCTCAGATTTTAAGCCATTTGGTTGCTTTTTGAGTTTTTTTGTTTGTTTTGTTTTCTGGTAAGAGTGGGTGGCTCTTTGCAATGTTGAGTCAGATAATGTTCCTAATAAAACAATTTCTTTCTTGATCAAGATTACTATGTGAGGCTGAAATTAGCATGCAGTAACCTAGATGTCATAGAGACCAGCACTTGGCTTAGGGAGGTTGATGCAAGCAGCTGATTATCTGCATCCAGAAACTAGCTATGGATGGGCTGATGTTATTCTGATACGCTGGCTTATCAAAAACATGCATGAGATGAGCCTTACTGCCCACCTCCAAAAATCATTCTTTCTATGAAGAAAGAAAAGAGGAGTCAAAAATTAATTCTATGTAGCCTGAAATAACGCGGCCTCTCCCTCTTCTGGATTTTTCCACTTTATGTTGATTTACATGTCCTCATTTTCATGGTCCCCACGACAATTAAACTCACTCAGATCTAGGGCACATGTTTTGATGAACAGCAGCACTGTCTGGGGACATCTCATTAGAGACTGATTTTCACACGTGGAAATAACAAAATGGGATACATTGTTTTATTCATTTGCCCCTTGTTCTACACAGACCATTATTGTCATTGCTTAGAGCCAAACGTAGTTGTGTTTTAAAGGGGAAAAAAAAAGGCTAGAAAATAGCAACATCAAACTTGTTTAACAGAAAACAGAGTCCAGTTTGATACGTCACTGATTTTACCATCAGCTATATCTTTTGTTTTGACTAGAGGATTCATGAGAGTTTGTTTCTTTGGAGTATACCAACACGACTAGAACATTCTGATCTAATAACTGGGAAGCAGATGTGAGTTCGGGAAGCCCACTGTAAAATCCTTCCTTCAGAGCATGGGAACACATGTTTAACCCCCCGTCTAAGAGGGAGCGGCTGCCATCCGACGTAGGCGGAGCAGTTCATGCTCTTCAAACGTTCCTGTTTAAGCCTTCTCTGTCGTTCTTGAAGTATCTATCATGGTAAGACATTCTCACAATAGGTTGGCGTTAGCACTAAATTAAGGTAAACTGAAAACAAAAGGTCACACAAGAAAATAAACCATTTTTTTTTAATGATCCCAAATGTAAAGTCATTTATATTGTGGACCCCCCCTCCAAAAAAAATACTTAGCAAAACATGTTCAGCAGATGAATGACTATACTCAATGAGATGTATTTAAATTTGATAGCTGTGAACAGGAGTCCAAAAACCTACCTTTATTTTGTTATTCCGCATTTACGTTTCTTTAAAAGAGATCGCGATCACATAAAACTCTTATTATTCACTGTCCTCTCAGTACTGTAACTGAGCCCTATCGGTTCTGTCTGCTAAATCTTTCCCTCTCAAATTCACCTTCTCTTCTTGATCTCTGCTCCCAGGGCATCGTTTCAGGTTTTCACGATCTCTCTGGACTATTTTTCAGAAGATAATTATAGTTTTATTATGAAACGTATACTTGAATGAGGGAGGCAGTATGGCTTGCTGTCATGATTCTGAGCTGTTTATTTGCTCCTTCCCTACCACAAAGGAATATTAAAGGACTTATTCTGGAATCTCTTGGCTTTTTAAAATCAAAATGTTAAAACTAAAAATAGCGGTCAACCCAGAGTTAGCAGATGAAGAAATAAACAAGTTGATACTGCTAAAGAAAGTGTTTTTAGCAGCTGAATGAAAACTTGTTTTTCCTCTGAAGCTTTTTCCTTCCCTAAAGGAAGTACGTTCGGGGCATTGGCAATAATCAGAGCCAGGGCCTTGAGCAGGTTCCTTGCTTTGTCTCTGCAGAGGTCTCTCCGGCCACTTGCTCACATCCAGGGCAATGACACCCAGAGAGGCATCTAGCGATGAGACGAGGCTTTTGTGAGCACTGGAGTGGACGCTCCTTGAGGGCAGGGATTTGTCCAGGTTTTGTTAAAATGCCATATTCCCCGGGCCTCTCCATGGTACACATGAGGTTCTCAGGACGTATTTCTTTTTTTTTTTTTTTTTTTAAGATTTTATTTACTTATTCATGAGAGACACACAGAGAGAGAGAGAGAGAGGCAGAGACACAGGAGAGGGAGAAGCAGGCTCCTTGCAGGGAGCCTGAGGTGGGACTCAATCTCAGGTCTCCAGGATCAGGCCCTGGGCTGAATGAAGGTGGCATTAAACCGCTGATCCGCCCGGGCTGCCCACAGGAAGTATTTCTTAAATGAATGAGCAAATGAATGAACAGATAAACAAGGCTCTGTCTGTGATCTGCTCTCCTACATACAGGCCATTTCACTATTTTCTTAATTAGCAGCATGTGTCAAAAATGAACTCACATCTCCTTAATCAGATGCCTGATTTAAAAAGAAAATATATTAGCCACATATAATGTATTAAACCAGGGGCGCCTGAGTGGCTGAGCCTGTAAAGCATCTGCCTTTGGTTCAGGTCATGGCCCCAGGGTCCTGAGATTGATCCCCACGTCAGGCTCCTTGCTCAGCACATCAGGCTCCTTGCTTCCCCCTCTGCCTGCTACCCCCCATCCCTGCTTGTGCATGTGCTCTCTCTCTGTCAAAATAAATAAAACCTTAAAAAAAATAAGATGTATTAAACTATAAACTTCTTAATTAATATTAAATTAGTAGTCCTAAATTACTCTTTCCCTAACTCCACAATTTGAGGTTCATGTGTTTCTGTACGTAATAAGTCCAGAGACATAGATATCTAGCATAGCACTGTCCAATGTGATAACCACTACCCAGCCACCTGTGGTTGTTAAATTTAATTGAAATTAAATAGAAGTTTAAAACTCAGTTCTTTGGTTGCAAGAGTCACATTTCTTTTTTTTTTTTTTTTTAAGATTTATTTATTTATTTATTTATTTATTTATTTATTTATTTATTTATGATAGACAGACAGAGGGGGGGAGAGAGAGAGAGAGAGAGGCAGAGACCCAGGCAGAGGGAGAAGCAGGCTCCATGCAGGGAGCCCGACGCAGGACTCAATCCCGGGACTCCAGGATCGCGCCCTGGGCCAAAGGCAGGTGTTAAACCGCTGAGCCACCCAGGGATCCCCAAGAGTCACATTTCAAGAGTTTAACAGACTTACATGCCAGTGGGTACCATAGTGGGTACCAATACAGAACACTTCCATCTGTCATCACAGAAAGTACTGGATGGTACTGACTTAGAGCTATCGATGCAACAGTTAGCCCTATTAGCAAGAGACTAGAGGGAAGGGAGAAGACAGAAATCATTTAATATTTAGACTTATTTAGTATAGGCATGACTATATCTACAAGGGTACAACGAGAAAAATAGTAAAGTGCATTTCTGGCAGAAGTTAGTGGCTGGAGGGGGGGAAGAGAATAAGAAAAATTACTTTCCATTGTGTTCTCTTTTGTGCCTTTTGGATTTTACACCATGTATAACAGCTAGTCAGAAAAGTATTTTTTTTAAGTAGTCAGTCTTTGAAGTCTTTTCCCTACTATAAGAATAATTTAACACATATTGCTAAATTTTAAAAATCGAGTTTTCCTTCTCTTTTTTTAAAGATTGTATGTATTTATTCATAAGACACACAGAGAGAGAGGCAGAGACACAGGCAGAGGGAGAAGCAGGCTCCATGAGGGGAGCCCGATGCCGGACTCGATCCCAGGACCCCAGGGTCACGACCTGAGCCAAAGGCAGATGTTCAACTGCTGAGCCACCCAGGTGCCCCGAGTTTTGCTCTTTAAAAAGGATTATTACAAAAAGTTGGAAAGAACTTTCTTCTAACAGAAACTACTGTTGAGTTGACTAATGAACCAGACACCATGATACATACTTTATATTATCCCATCCTCACAAAAGCCCAACATGGTAGGTGATCCTATCTCCCTGTTACAGAAAAGAAAAGAAAGGCTGAGAAAAATTAGGACTTCTTCCCAAGGTCATAGCAATGAGGGAGCAAAAGGCAAGCTGAGAGCAAAGCACAAGCTAACAGCCCCAACCCCTTCCCCCAGGTGGGATATAGGTGACATTCCTCAGGCCCTCCAGGCTGCTCTAGAACAAAGGAAAGGGGAAAACAAATGGTTAACTGATAGAGATCACAGTCCTGCAGGACTGGAGGCTCCCATCAGTTTACAAGAAAAAAGCAATCTCCAGAAGCCTCCAGACTCAGGTTCCTGGAACCCTAACATCACCCTCACCTCTATAGGATAGAGGATAACCAGCCACTCCTCAGGACCCCAGTGCTGGTCTACCCACAGGTCCTCTACCCACAGGTCCTTCTACCCAGAGGTCCTCTACTTGTGCTTTAATAAAACCACTTTTTTGCACCAAAGACATCTCAAGAATTCTTTCCTGGCCCCCAGCTCTGGACCCCAATATTTCCACATCATTTGGTATTTAACATGGGGCTCAGTCTTCACATCTGGACCCTGAGCCTCGGTGCAAACTTGGTGAGTACTTTCTCTACTGCATCCCAGGGCCCTTCAAGGAGTGTGGTCTTAGTGGAACACTTTCAAGCCGATGGCTCAGGCTGTGACCCTCCAGCCCGTGGCTACTCTAAGGGGAAGAGAAAGCCTGCCTATTGGCTGGAAGTCAGTACCCTGGCTGGGATGGTAGTAAGACCCAGAAACCCGATGCCCTCTCTTTATTCCTGTCCTTCTACGAGGTCGTCTGTCTTGGGCATGGGACAGCCACTTAAGTCACCAGGACAGCTGCCAGTCTTAAGACTCTTTGCTGGTCTAATGTGATCCCCTCCACATCTTTGGTCAAGCCCCTCTGGCCACGAGGCCCCCACCCAGAGCTGGCCAAAACCAGTACCCAATGGAATTAAAACCCAACTAGGGACGGTTTCCTAGGGAAGTCGGCTGTAAGGAAATACATGTGTTGAATTGTGGC
Source organism: Canis aureus (assembly GCF_053574225.1). Taxonomy (NCBI): domain Eukaryota; kingdom Metazoa; phylum Chordata; class Mammalia; order Carnivora; family Canidae; genus Canis; species Canis aureus. The sequence continues at coordinate 65,249,159 of NC_135611.1, read as the reverse complement.
TTAGACCATGGTGGATTTCTATCCTTACTGTTTTCCATCAGTGTCCCCTACTAACTACTTAAATTACAAAATTGGGCAATTTTCCCATTGTAACACTTTTCTAGTGTTTTTCAAGGGTTAGAAATGGCGGGTTCTTCAAGGCAAAGCAAAATAAGTCAAGGCCTTCATGGCACAGTCATCAAGAAAAGGCACCGTATCTCCATCCACCCCTCGGGACACTTTTTGCAGTTTAGGACGTGGTGGGAAGTGGTGGGAGGGGAAGCTAACACCCCTCCTCCAGGGCTTTAATGGCAGGCAGTGGTCATAGCGATTTCCTTCGAGGGACACTTCGCCACCAGGAACCTCTGACATATGCTACATGGGGTATCACCCCAGAGTTGGGGAGGGGGTGTTCTTGGTAACAGACCTTCTCTACTTTTCTAGGAGCATGAGATCTTCTCTCTTCTTCAGTGCCCAAGGACCCTCCCTTGGAATGCCTTTTAACCCACTGGAAACAATTCAGATTGCTGATTTTAAAAAGGCCTGATCTCCTATAGCACCACATGGCCTCCATATCATCTATCAGATTTCTTCTGTAGGAAACAGGGCAAATGGACTGAGGTACCCTAGATACAGGCCCTCAACTATCACCTTGACCAATTCTGTGTGGCTGGGGTGACACAAATCACTCTTTAAAAGCCAGAGCATATCCCACTCCGTGGGCTTAACTATGGGCTTGTGGAAAGAATGGATGACCCCACTTTCCTTATGACTGGATTAGATGATGCACTTGGGGATGCCCTTATTATTTCCTGAGACAACTCTTCTCCCACCTGCCAGTGATTCCTTGTAATTAGGATATGGTTAAGCCTGCACCTCAAAATAAAGAGAGTTTCTTGATGGTTTTATTCCTTAATCATATTTGTCCCAGGAACTACCTCTATTAAAAAAGTGCAAAGTAAAAGTGCAAATAGAGGCTTTAACCAAGCACACAACAGTCCTCCGGGTAGAAGCAGCCCCAAAACTCACTATGGGACAGTCCCTGACTGTAATGACTCCACGTATGGTCAACAATGTCTTAGGAACCAAAGGCCGCCAATGGATGATGGGAGGTGGACTTATTAAGTACGAGGCTATGTTTATAGATATACCTGGAATAATCCTTAAAACCTTCATACTTTAAGCCCAGCTACCCTATGCCTGGGCCTAACCATTGTACTTCCATGTCAAAACATGACTGCTCAGAAATCACTGCTCTTATCTATTCTAGTTGATCAGACTTAAAAGATTCCCCTATTGAAACACAGACAACAGTTGGTTTACTGATGGCAGGGGTTTCATGAAAAAGGGGACAGGAAAAGCTAGGTATGCTAAGTCAATGTAACTCAGATTATTGAGGCCAAAGCCTTCCAAGCAAATACTTGTGTCCAAAAGGCAGGGTTAATAGTGCTCATTCATGCTTAACAATTTACAAGAGTCCTGAGGCAATGTGGAAAGAAAGGTATTATCAAGTCATAACTCCTCAATCAAATATGGGCCTGAAATTATGAGTCTTCTTCAGGCTGTACCCCTACCTAGGGAGCGGCTGTAACTCACCTCAAAGGACATCCAAAGCACATGACTTTAGAGTCCAAAGGAAACAATTTGGCAGACTACAGCCAAACAGGCAGCACAAAATAAATATTAACTCCAATAAAGTCCATAGCTCCAGTCTATTCAGACCAAAAAAATTCACACAGCCCAGAAACAAGGATATTCAAAAACACACAAGACTGGCTTAAGAATAAGGGGGAAAAAACTTTTATACCCAAAACTAACCAATGGAAGGTAATACAGGATTTACATTAGGCTACTCATGGGTAAAAAGGCCACTGAGTTGATGAAAACTCTGCTAAGAGAAACTGCCTAGATTTGGACTCCCTCGGTCCCTACAAAGTGACAACGGACCGTCCTTTATTGCATGGTAGCTCAGCAAATGGCTTGGGCCTTAAATATGTATTACTATTTACATTTGGCCTGGCATCCACAACCCTCTGGAAAGATGGCCCTGTAAAACCAAGTAGCCCTTGGGGCGCCGAGGGGGCTCAGGTCATGATCTCAGAGTCCTGGGATCGAGCCCCACATAGGGCTCCCTGCTTAGCAGGGAATCTGCTTCTTCTTCTCCCTCTGCCTTTGTCCCATCCCCCTGCTGGTGCTCACTCTCTTTCTCTCAAATAAATCAAATTAAATCAAATCAAATCAATCAATCAACATAACTAGCCCTTGATATCCTGCTGCAATTCAAGGAGGCCTATAATTAGATAGGTGCCAGGCCCAATGCTAGGCAGCTCTAACTTGGGGCCACAGCTCCTCCCAGGCTAGCCAGGCCGCTGTACTCTGGGTGTTGCCTGAATGCACAGATGCATGATTAAAACCATTACCGACACAGCCAACCTTCCAAACTTAAAACAACAGTGGACACATTCTGTGTTATATTCGTACGAGCACCTAGCATTCATCTCTGTTCCCTTCAGGGCTGGAGGATGTCATGGGACACACGGATGCTCTTAATATGTACAGGGTCAGAGCCCCACATGACACTCATGATAGCTTTCCCCCACCGAACACCGAATTGACTCAAGTGCATAAAACAGGCCTACAAAACAGGATGGCATCAGAGGCCGGAACAGCAGCACGACGTGGTACATGTGCCATTATTAAAATGCAGTACTGGGATCCCTGGGTGGCGCAGCGGTTTGGCACCTGCCTTTGGCCCAGGGCGCGATCCTGGAGACCCGGGATCGAATCCCACATCGGGCTCCCTGCATGGAGCCTGCTTCTCCCTCTGCCTGTGTCTCTGCCTCTCTCTCTCTCTCTGTGTGACTGTCATAAATAAATTAAAAAATATATTATTAAAAAAAAATAAAATAAAATGCAGTACTATGTATAGATTCCAGATTATCACCAGCACGCCATGGGGCTATTAAAAAATTTGAATACCCAAACTGAGACTCTACAAAATCCTTCTGTCTCATTCAGGGATTCAATTCCTGGTTTGGAGCAGGACTCTGGTCAACTATTAGGGGTCCTGTCTTTGGACTTCTCATCCTTACAGCCATATTAATCCTATAACACGCTGCCTTTTCCAGAGTCTCTCTGCTTGGTGCTGGGACTCAAGGGCGGCCGTGACTTCACGTCCACAGATGGTCCCCACCACCCACAGAGCTACTTCTTCACTGTCTACGTTGGACTCAGTGGCCCCTGCCTTTAGTAAGTCCCCTTGATGTTCCCCCACTGACCCACAGGGACGTAGAGTCAGGGACAGCGCGGTGCCCCTACACAGCTAGAAGAAGCTACAGAAGATGAGACCTTCTCCCTTTAACAATCTTAAACATTTAGGGGTCAAGATGGGGGACGCCTGGGGGGTATCTGAGTATCTGCCTTCAGCTCAGGTCGTGATCCCAGGTCCTGGGCTCGAGCCCCACATCGGGCTCCCCGCAGGGAGCCTGCTGAGAAGCCTCTGCTTGTGTCTCTGCCTCTCTCTCTGTCTCATGAATAAATAAATTAAATCTTAAAAAAAAAATAAAGGTCTAGACGGTTCGGGGAAAATGACGAGGGAGCAAAAACCAAGATGTAGGCAAAGCACAAGCTAACACCATGCACGCACACCCATGCACGCACACACCCACCCATCCACAGGGATATATGTGACATTCCTCAGGCCCTCCTGGCTGCCCTAGGACAAAGGGAAAAACAAATGGTTAACTGATAGAGATCACAGTCCTGCAGGACAAGAGGCTCCCATCAGTTTGCAACTATCTTAATGATTTACAAGGCAAAACCAATCTCCAGAAACCTCCAGACTCAGGTTCCTGGAACCCTACCATCACCCTCCCCTCTATAGGATAGAGGATAACCAGCCACTCCTCAGGACCCCAGTGCAGCTCCTCCTACCCACGGGTCCTATCCCCATGCTTTAATAAAACCACCTTTTTGCACCAAAGATGTCTCAGGAATTCTTTCCTGGCCCCCAGCTCTGGACCCCAACATTCCCACATCAACAGGACATAGTTAAGTAGTAGAACAGGAATTCACAAAGCAAGATGTGGGCCAATAGCAGCAGGGCCTCCTAGGTCCACTCCTACAAGTGTTCCACAGCATATACGCTTATCTTGATTTCAAAATAAAATTCACTGGACTTTGGAAATTCGGTGAACTATTGGGGGAGAAATGCCTGGCAATCTAGTGGGCTTCGATGGCAAACAGGCTCGCAGGAAGGAAAGATTTCAACTCTAGGCTTGGCTCTCTGCTTAATCAGCTGTGATCTTCTTTGAAAAGACAATAAATCCTCCAGTACTTCAAGGTTAAACAAAAGCAAGAGGCTGATGACACGCGTTTCAAGCGCAGGTCTGGCTCCTACTCCGCAAAGTTTGTACTTCCCTGAGATTAGGAAATGTGAAGCAGTTTTGAGTTAAAAAAAAAAAAAAATCTTAAATCCAAACTAAACCTTCCCAAGACTCTGCACTTCTCTGTGCTCCCTCATATATGAGTATGTTTTCCTTTCACTACGGTTTCTATCCCTGGGAAAGTCCAGAGGCCAACTTAGAACCACTGTATGTGAACCATTTACGTACAAAGGGTGTTTAAAAAAAAGAAAAAAAGAAAAAAAACGCACTGCTCTATGATTTGACGCTAACGGCTCCATGAAGAAAAGTAGAAAATGTCAAAATGGATCAACCATGAAGGCAGTATTGTCTTCCTTTTGCTTGTTTTTGTTTTTAGGTTTTTGCTTTGTTTTTTATCCTCCTTAAGGATAGCCCTTGGTGCCCTATTTCATTCACTTACAGGTGAAGAGGGAGAAAGATTTGGCCTGTGGAACTCCAGAGAACATATTAATGAAGGAGAGGAAGCCAGAGAGTAATACAGGTTAGCTCAGGGTGGCTCAGTCATCCATGCATCTGCCTGTGGCTCAGGTCAGGACCCCACGGTCTTGGGATCGAGTCCCATGTCAGGCTCCCTGCTCAGCAAGGGGTCTGCTTCTCTCTCTCCCTCTTTTCCCCTCTCCTTGCTCATGCTCTTTCTCTCTCTCATAAACAAATAAAATCTTTAAAAATATATATATAAATATATAAATAAATAATATATAAACATATAGATAAATATATATTTATTAAATATATAATAATTTAATAAATTAAATTATACAAGTTACATAAAATATATATATATATGGAACTGGCCACTCCATGAAGTAATGGGCTCCCCATCACTGGAAGAATGCGAGCAGGTCAGGTCCAAGTTCTGACCTCCAAAACCATATGGGACTGCCCCTCATATTTTTTCTGAGACATACTGAATGTGAACATTATATTAATTTCAGGTGAACAATACCATGACTTGATATTAGTACGTGCTGTGAGATGATCACCTATTACAATAAGTCTAGTTAAGATCTATCACCAGTGACAATTTTTTTTCTTCTGATGAGAACTTTTAAGAAAGATCTCTTTAAATAACTTCCAAATATGCAGTGCAATACTATTAACTATCGTCACCATGCCCTACACCCCTAGGATTTACTTATTTTATGACTGGAAGTCTGTACCTTTTAAGCACTTTCACCCATTTTGCCCACCCACCTCCCAAAATACAGTTGACCCTTGAATAAATAACTCAGGGGGTGGGGGCACCAACCCCCACACAGCCAAAAATCTACATGCAATTTTTGACTCTCCCAGAACCTAACTACTGATAGCCTACTATTGACTGGAAGCCTTACTGACAAGATAAACAGTCAATTAACAGATCTTGTGTATGTATTACACATTGTGTCCTTACAATACAGAAGCTAGAGAAAAGCAAATGTTATTAAGAAAATAAGGGGATCCCTGGGTGGCACAGCGGTTTAGCGCCTGCCTTTGGCCCAGGGAGCGATTCTGGAGACCCGGGATCGAGTCCCACATCGGGCTCCCGGTGCATGGAGCCTGCTTCTCCCTCTGCCTGTGTCTCTGCCTCTCTCTCTCTCTCTCTCTGTGTGACTATCATAAATAAATAAAAATTTAAAAAATAATAATAATAAAAGAAAATAATAAGGAAGAGAAAATACATTTATAATACTGTACTGTATTTATTGAAAAAAAATCCATGTATAAGTGGACTTGCAATTCAAACTTGTGTTGTTCAAGGGTTAACTGTAGTCTTGATTAATACAAATATTTCTCCTCAAAACTGCCTCTGTAGGGAAATAAGAGTACTAACATAAAAGATACAGACAGAATAGTCTTCCATGAAGAAAATTATAGAGCAGTATTACAGTATGACCCTATTTTTGTGAAATAAAAAAAAATAAATAAACCATGCAAAACCCTGTCAAAATGAGCAACTATTCCATTTACATACATGTACATGTGTTTAGATACGTAGGTACGAGAAAATGGTTGGTCAGCAGGGAAGGAGAGAGAAGTGGGGCAACTTTCACATTCATATAATCTGGTGCTGTTGAATTTTTTTTGTACAACTGCCACATATTACTTCTGTAATTATCAGGCCAATAAATCTGTAAAAATTAAAATATCTGCAGCAATGACAACATTTGGGCAAATCTCTGTCAGTGGTTTATTCTTTTCCCCCGAGTCCAGCTGTCACAGGGAAATCCTGCAATGTGGCCCCACACCCTCCCTTATCACACAGAACTGGGCTGTCGCCCTCAGGGGACTGTCCCTGGGTTCTTGTTCCTGGCTGTTAACACTGCAACCTCGGCTGTTCTTCGGAGCCTAGGCTGTTTTTTCCTGGCTCTTGCCATTTCCAGACTGGGGGGTGACGTGGGGGGATGGAGTGTAACCTGGAAATGAGCTCAGCCTTTGGGCCAGCAATGTCTGAATTTGAATGCTCATTTGTTCCTTCCTAGGTGTGCATCCTCAGGTGAGCTACTCAATCTAAGCCTCAGGTTCCTTGTCCTTCAAAGGGAAAAAATGGCCTCAGATGTTTTTTTGTGATGATTACACCAACTAGCACACAGAAAGCTTACAATTCCTATAAAACACAACCCACGCCTGGTCCACAGCAAGGGTTCAATAACCAGAAGTTACTCCTTTGTTGTGCTGAAGCTACTGCCATCACCTGAGGATTTCTCAGGATCCAAGGAAATAAGTTAACATCTAAGGCACCGTAACACAACAAAGAAGGTACCTGATAAACTCTAGATATTATTATGTGTTCACATTCTTTTTCTCAGTATACATAAATATTAATTTTATTTAACTCTGCTATGAATTTAGTCACTAGTACAAGCCAATTATAATTTTTAGAAGAGTATCACTTCTAATATTTCATTTTGTGTTTTCACAAAAGGAAGGTCAGTTTTCAATTTCCACTGCGAATTTCCAACTGTGATATAAGCCGAATAATATCCAACTTTACGCCAGAGGGGGAAGACAGTTAACCAAACAAACAAAAACACTCACTTGATGAAAATTCTCTCGTTGAATTATGATCAAATGAAACCAAACAGCTTAGGAGTAATCCCTGGAAGAGTCTGTAGATGTACCTGATACTAGCGCCAACCTTGGAGACGCGCATTCTTTTCCTCACTTTGTCTAATTTTGACAATGAGATTCCCCCCACCCACCCCAGATCTTTAATCGGCCAAAATGGAAATACTCTGGTTCAGAAAAAACAACAGAGAAAAAGAGATCCTTCAGCTTTGAGTTCAGTGACCAGTGATATATCCATACAGGTCAACACACATACACATAATGGAATTTCCTTGGCCTCACAAAATAAATGCATTCTAATAAAGATTGCTAAACAGAATGCCAATCGAAGACAAACCACAAAAGTTGCCCCCTTTTTTTTAAGGATTTCTTCGTGCTATTAAAACAATGATGGGATCAGTGCAATTTTAGGGGAGTCTGCTCCTCAAAGTGCAGGTGCCAGCAATGGATGCAAATTGTCACACTTTCAGAAAGAGACCTGGGGTGGGTTCTTAAAGGGACATTCAGAGAGCCTCATGTGGCCCTCCTCGGTACCAGGATGACAATGGCACGGCCACAAAATGAACGTTTACTGTGTAGAATGTTTGCCTTGTGTTTATGAAACAAGACAGGCTTTTGTTGCATATATAGATTGCCTGTGTGGGAGTCTGGTTCCTTCTTCTAAAAGTCAGGATGCTGAGTCACAGCCTGAAAAAGTTGGAGGGAAATCACTGGCACCAACAATGGTGACCTATAACTCAGCTATAAACTGAGGAAGGGAAGCAGAAAAGGGAACTTGCTCCAGGTGATAAGAGCCGTGTTGTGCCAAGAGCAATCAGCAAGGGCCCGTAAATATGCTATTTAAACATTAGGCATTTCATTGCTTATCAGTCAAGAAGAAGCTGATAAACACAGCTGCCCAGAACTTAATGAAAACCTGCAAATGGAAACGTCAAGAAGTGACAAAGTATTAACTGTTAAATATCTTTTGCTTCCCAATGGTAGCGCATGGGGTTTATTTAACTTAATGCAGTTAAACTAAGTGGCTTAGAGTTCCCCAGGTCTGCTGTAACAAATGACCACAAACTCATTCTCTGACAGCTCTGGAGGTCAGAAGTCCAAAAATCAGCTGCGGGGCAGCCTTCCCAGTGGCCCCTTCCTCCAGCTCCAAAGCCAGCGGCACAGTGTCTGGCTTCAGGGTCACACGGCCTTCTTCTCTGTAGTTGAATTGCCCTCTGCCTCCTGCTTACTCTCGGTGGCCACCCAGATTGCGTTTCCAAACCCACCCAGATAATCCAGGATAATCCCCCACCTCAAGATCCTTGACTTACTCACATCCTCAAGGTCTCTTGTGCTATAGAAGGTAATACTCACAAATCCAGGCATCAGGACCCAGCTATCTTTGGTGGTAATTCCTCATTTCTCACACACTGGCTAAATCAGCCTTTGTGATAGAAATAACTATAAACTCAACATTCTACCCTATGTCCAAATCGTTACCAGGTCTAAGAAGAGTTCATGGCTTGCAATGAGTGGTTGTAAACATGTATTTCTAAAGCAAAACCCAAGCGTATACTGAAGACTATCCTGAAATCTCAAGGTGCAGTGAAAATATCACAGATGTGAGCTTTCATTTTATGTCAGGCGACCTCAAAACAGCCTCCTGGAGGTGGGGACAGTGGGAGGAACACTTCCACGGGCAGGATTTCTAAAGGGTTAAATCTTGTTTTCATCTCTGATGCCTTCAATCATCACTGAAATTAGTCTTTACTGTTTATAATCATCTACAAAGCTGAAGAAGTCTCCCAAACATATTTTTTCTCTCACTGGAGCTCCTCAGTGTGCCCAGAAATCTTTCTTATATCAATTTCTTAAATTATTAATTTTTTTTTTTACTCAAAATCAATCATATGCTTGCACTCCCCAGTGACAGCACTGAGATAAGTTTCAGTGACATACATATTTCAGCATAGCAGCAATATATTTCAGAGACAGGATTCTTCTGGAAAAACGGAAAAATTTTGATTTCTTGATACTGTTTAAGCAAAAACAAGCAACTAACTAAAGCAGAGCTACCTGAAATTTTCCAAGCAGAAATACAGTGAGAGCAGGTATCTTGTTCTCAGATTTTAACCTAATTCCCTAACTGCTTTAAACCATAGAAACATGGAAGAAAATAAGAGCTAAAACTTGCAATCCAGAAATAATCAGTTTAGTATATAAATTAATGCTCTCCTAAAAGTCTCATGAGTGAAACATAACATTTGTGATCAGCAGAAATGTCCTGCTAAAGAAAACAATTATGAGTGGCATAAAATTAGAATATTCTCTAACTCAACTTCTCTCCCTCATTCCACTATTGAAATATATTCTAATAATTTTTAACAGCCTTTGAATAATTTTAGACACACACATATGCTTCCTCTTTTATGATACGGTTATATCAATGTTATAAATTAGAACTCCCCTCATAACTCTTCCTGTCATTACAGGTACTTTCAGAAAGAATAATGTATTATCAGGTATAAAATCTAAAAAATTATTTCAGCAGATGCTCTCAATTTAGTTGGCTTACATCCAATACGTCCATTCAATTTCCTAGAGCTATTTTTTTTCTAGTTGATATATGCTGTCCATATCCTTGGGAAATGACATTGCTCAAAAAACAGGATTCAGGGGGTGGAAGACTAGCAATATCTACTTTGAAATTTTTCCCTTCTAGAACTGCTGTTGAACTCAGGTTATTCATTCACATGTAAAGTCGCACCAAAAATAGATTTTTAAAGAAAAATCTTGGCCTTGCTTTCATATTTCTGAGGGCCAGTCTCTGGGGCAATGGCCTCCCAACCACATGGCAGTCTTGGTTGGGCTTTTCAAAAAAAAAAAAAAAAAAAAAAAAAGCCTCAATGGTGGTCATCTTCAAGTATACTAGTTAGCTCTTAACCAACCAAAAAGAACCCCTGTGTTGTAATATAAATAAATAAATAAATAAATAAATAAATAAATAAATAAATGCATGCATGCATGCATGCATGCATGCTTGGTCTTTGTCCCTTCCTGGTCTGGCACAGAGCTCCTAAAACATGTGAGTCAATCTCCCAAGTGATAAGAATATCTTTTGTGTGTTAAGAAATGAATCGTGGGGAACACCTGGGTGGCTCAGTGTTGAGTGTCTGCCTTTGGCTCAGGTCATGATCCCAGGATCCTGGGATCAAGTCCCTCATTGGGCTCCCCGCAGGAAGCCTGCTTCTCCCTTTGCCTATGTCTCTGTGTCTCTCATGAATAAATAAAAGAGAGAGAGAGAAAGAGAGAGAGAGAGAGAGAGAGAGAGAGAAAGAAAGAAAGAAAGAAAGAAAGAAAGAAAGAAAGAGAGAGAGAGAGAGAGAGAGAGAGAGGAAGAGAGGAAGAGAGAAAGAAAGAGAGAGAGAGAGAAAGGAAAGAAAGAAAAGAAAAGAAAAAAAGAAAAGAAAGAGGGAAGCAGGGAGTGGGGGAGGGAGGGAGGAATGAATCCTGTTGTTTGGAGGGAGAGGGCAGCTAAGGCAGCTTCAGGATAAGGACTGGTCACCAGAAACACCAAGCCTTGTTTCAACGACTGGAAATCCCTGACTTCTGAGGAGGGAGGGGTGGGGAGCTGGAGATTGAGTTCAATCACCAACTCCAGTGATTTTATCAATTGTGTCTCTAAAAGGAAACTTCTATAAAAATCTTTAAGTGATAGGGTTTGGAGGCACCAGGAGGGTGGCATGTCCAGAAAGCACAGAAGCTCTGCACCCTCCTACTCCCAGACTTTGCCCTGTGCATCCTCTTCCATTGGGCTGTTCCTGAGTTATATCCAATAAAATAAACCAGTAAATGTAAGCAAAGTGTCTTCCTGAGTCCTGTGAGCTGTTTTAGAATTGTCAAACCTGAGGAGGGATCACAGGAACTCCCATACACGTAGCCGAGCTGGACAGAAGCATGGGCTGACTGGGGATTCCGGACTCCTGACTGGCATCTGAAGGGAGGATAGTCCTGAGGGACTCGGTGCTTGACGCTGCAGAGTCTGACACTAACAAGGGGGTCAGAACTGAAATCAGTAGCTGGACACCTAGTTGATGTTGAGAATCTGAGAATGCCAGGCTCCAGACTTTGCCAGAGGACCGATCTTGAGCACATCAAGATGAAAGCGAGACCAATGGACTTGTACAAAAACCAAGCAGGCCACCCTTCTCTGATCAGAGCTGAGCGACCGAATCCTGCTGGCGTCTTCTGCTTGGTCCACAAGCACTTTTTAAAAATCCAAATGATGGAAGGAGAGCACTTAAAATGGGGATATTCCACATAAAAATGTGAATTTCAGGCTCACCTTGAAAAATAAGCAGACAGACTAGCACTGGTCCCAGGCCCCGCATGGCCAAATGGGCTGGAGCAGAGCAACAGCAGCCTCCTCCTCGGAAAAGGGATGTGCGGTCATCAGCAGGCACCAGTCCTCCTTCCCTACAGCACACCCACATTGCAGGCTGGTGGCTCCCACCTATCATCCCCTCGTTTCCGTCACTGCTTTGGTCTCTAAGGCCAATGTTTGCACCTTTCGCTCCAGACGGCATAAAGTTCTGTTCTTGGGTCCATCCACCATGAGCGGTAGTCTCAGACCATGCTTTGTCGGTCCTCTGCGGTATCCTTCGACTGAGTCCTACTTTGGCTTCATGTCCTCTCTCTGCACTTTGGCTGCAGTAAAGTGTCTTCATGAATATTAATATCAGACACTACTACTACATCTTTTTAGTCTGCCTTTTATGTAGGATGTGAGGTCCTATATAATTTGAGAGCTAAGGGTGAGGAAGGGTTTTGACACCCGGGGAACCAGTAAGTGCCCAACTCATGAACAAGGAGAACTATGGAAAGAAGGGTCAAGAAGAAGGATGGAGTTGGGCGAAATAGCCAACAGCCATGTAAAAGTTCAGACAGTGAAAGAGGGTTTTAAAAAAAAGTTCCATCATATAAAATGCATTTACTTCCCTCTTGGAGGTCTCCTGAGAGATGAAGTAAATACTTGAACTATTTTCTCTGTCGTGCTTATTTCTTTGAATGCGACTCAATACAGGGAGTGGATCAAAACCAGGCTGGTTGCATGCAGGTTACACACTAGTAATTTTTATAAGGCATCTCAAATCCTTGTAGAACAAGGTGGGACATGAATGAATGTGTACACAAACAAACAAACAAGGAAGTGAATAAACATCGGTCCTGGAATGATAAAGCAGGCTAGGGACAGGCTGAGTTTACCTGTGTCAAATTTCACAAATTGGTGAAACTCTTGAATTTGACCCCATCCCATGGACTAAAAGCGACCTCATCTCAAGGGAGGTTGTTCTACACCCTCACACTGACAGAAATCAAACTCCACTCAATACCAATCTATCAATTCAAAGAATAATATAAAGTGCTTTGAGGGGCAAGACCTAACAATTTCCCCACCATTCAGATATCTGCCCCTCTCCCCCAAATAAAGAAAACTAGACTCTCTTATCATTAGTTCCTCTTTTTAACCCACTACATGTCTCAGCAGACAGAGATAAAACAGAGTTCGTTATATGCCATTAACTGACTCATCAAACCAACCTCTCCCACAGGAATTTTTTACCAAGAAACTTACACTTGGATTTTAGAGTTGATAAAAAGCAATGTAATTTCTCATAGATTTGCATTTATTTATATAGTTTTAAGTGTTCTGATCTCAAGAATTCCTTTTAATACACATTATGAAACTTTTTAAACCCTCATAACATTGGAATAATAATAGTCATCCAAATTTCCTGTGGATTTCCATGTTCCTTCAGTAAACCATAAGAAAACTCAGCTGGACCGTATTTTGGCTGAGATTAAAGAAGGTTTATGAAGAAAACCAAAATGTAATGACAAGAATATTGCATAAGAAGAGGGAAAATATATGTATTTTTAAACATTGCTGAGACTCTCCACAGAGAGTATATTAGCCACAGTTCAAACAAAAGTCAAATAAAGAAAAGTTTCATTGCTATTTATATAGATTAGACGATGAAGCTCCAATCAATAAAAAGCAAGGTTAGCCCATAATACATTATAATTTCACAGTGACATGGACAAAAACTAAAATTCATCATTCATCAACAATTATTATATCTTTAGTGAGGCTACCACACGCAAAAAGAAAGTGTTCTTCATCAGTATATTAATTCTTCCATATTCAGATACTGTTTTAGGGGAATTATGAGGTCATAGAAAGCACTGAATGGAGTTTTCAGAATTCTACAGAATTCTACAGAATTCTCAATTCTACTGAATTTTCAGAATTCTACAATATTAAAATTCTAAAATGATAAATTTAAAATGATACAATAATTACCTAAACAAATAAACTATCTTTCCATTTCATTTTCCAAGAAGCAGAAATCATAAAATCTCATGTAGGAAAGCTCCTTAAAATGTATCTGATGAAATTATCCAATGACAGAATTAAGTACCATATTTACAGACTCCCTCAAAACTCTCCAGTGACTAGAAACTCACTGAGACTCAACATGTATCATTCTTCTTTTTAAAAACTTTAACTGCAGTGCCTAGCTCAGTGTCTAACAGCCTATAGATAATTGTAGCAGACTTTTGTTTGGCCTCCCTACAATCTTTTCCTCCTTGTTTTGACATCAAGTTTCAATTTTCAGTAAATATAGCCTCCCCCACTTTTAATACCATATCTGGGTAGGGCACCACCCCAGCTCGAGGGATGAAACACTTGACCCAAGCCAATCAAAGCACTGAGGCCCCTCGGACAGCTGCCCAGCTGCAGGGACTCCAAGAACCAGCACAGGGCCTAGGCTGGTCTAATCACAATGAATCTTGTGTTGACTACTGGCAAACACACTTGCTTTGCCTGATGTTTCACAAGGGAGATCCTGGGTTGGCAGTGTTTATCAAGTAAAATCTGAGAAAAGAGTAGAAGAGCTTAGATACAGAGAAACTCGGTCATGATGACATTATTTGGGCCCCAACCCAGACATTCCTTAAATCAAATCTAAAATTTAACCTGGACTTCTAGCTTATGTGTGCCAGTAAATCCTCTAATGCCTTTTCTCCCAAGTTAGTGTGATCTGTTTTCTGTCCCTTGGCATTCTCACCCCCTGCCCGCAACAAAGGGGGAAGACAGTCCTGACAATTATGGAAATGTACATAAGAAGTAACATTGTTTCATATGAAGAACCCCAAAATGTGGACTGGGTGAGCTGGGGTTGGATGCCAGCTGGGAAGCTGGCTCTTTGTCATGTGACAATAAAATCAGATCATGTGTCTATCAGGGCTGCAGTATTAGGACACTTAAGAGAATTTTTAGGATTCTGAAGTCAATTGTCCATTTCTTTTGGTCTTCAGGAAGATCTTGCAAGAAAGAGAGAAGCTTAGGCTATAATTTATCTGCTTAAAGTAGAACCAGATGAAAATATAGCTTTGCTAAAAGAAAACGTATGTTTGTGGCTTGCAATAGTTGAGAGCCTTGTGACCTGGAGTCCTACAGAGGTGGAAAAGCCAAATTATCTGCCCCTAACTAAAATTAGTGCAAAAAAGTAGGGGACGTCCACTGTACTGAGATGAGGGTTTGTAAGCGATTGCTATTCCTCAGGCTCCTCCCAAATATCTCCACCTATTCACTCTGCCAGACACACAGGATGGGGGCCCATCTGCACTGATGCAGCTAGGATACAGCCCAGGGCTCTTAAGAAGCAAATTAACAATGCCTCCCCAATTCAGGCCCCTGGGTTTTACTGCCCTGAAGCAAAGACCCAGAGGGCAGTGCTACTCTGAAGGCCCAGGAGATGGGCTGAGTACCATCCCACTGCTGAGAGCCAAGGTTCTGGTCACTAGCCCATGGAGTTTAGCCAATGCAAATGGTTAAAGCCTGCAAAATGTTTTAAATGAATTGTATGGTCAGAGAAATCCCTAATTCATCAAACATGCGAACATGTAAATGTTCAACTCCACGGTAATCTCTGGGTCCCCAAATCTACGGGGAAAAATGGGCTCCTAGGGAAGTCCAGCTCCCAGATGGGCTCCCCCTCGGTGTCGTCAGGGAAATGGAGAGCGAGCCACTCTGAGCAGATCGGGGGCCGCCCCACAGCTGACCAGGGAGCTGCCCTACCTGCAGAGCAGGGCAAACCTGCCGTCCCGTTCAGCGAGACCAGGAAGGGCAGCAGACCACTGGCCACTGCGCGCACCCGCGCCAGCTCCCTCTCCCAACGAGCTGTTGTCACTTCAGTCCAGTCAGGGCGGGTCTGAGACGCACGGAAGGAGCTGCCAGGGAGCGCTGGGCTCGTTCCTGGCCGGGAGGATGCGGGCCAGCGGCGGGTCCCCACGCAGCAAGGGTGCGGCTCCCAGGAGCCCACCGAGGGGCCTGAGCGCCAAGGGCCAGCAGAGCCAAGCGACGCCTCGCACAGAGCCGCAGCCTGCCGCCCTCACGGGGCTTGTCGCCCCTTACATCAGGAGGAGAACAACAGAGAGAGAAAGTCGATAAACAGCATTTATGAGGTTCTCGGTGCCACAGGCCGCCTGGGAAGTTGCCGGGCCTGGCCTGGCCCCGGGCCTCGCCTGCTCCCGAGCCGGCCTCCGGGCTGCGCAGCCGGCTGCACTCCTCCGGCAGCCAGTCCCCGTCCTCTCAGGCCACCGGGCTCCAGGACCTTCCACTCTCTCCACCCAAGACGTGTCTGCGCTCCCCCTGGGCACCTGTTGCTCTCAAAGGGACCCACGGCTCATCGCCTGGCCGGGCGCGGGGGCGCGGAGCTCCAGCAGCCTCCCCCCAGGGACACGAGCCGCGGAGGCCTGGAACAGCACGCTCTCCGGGTGGAGTGGCCGCGTCGCACACACGAGGCCCGGGTGGAGGCAGGACGGCAGCGTGGGGGGAGGACGGGGAGGAAGGGAGAGAAGCAAGCAAGCGAGGAAAGGAAGAACGAAAATGAGGTCAGAGGGACAAAAAAGATAGGAAATGAGAAGAAAGAAAGGACGAAGGAGAAGCTGATGGAGACTTAAAATGTCCCCAGAGTAGCAACTTTTTAAAAGCGTGCGTTGACAGCAGAGTGGAAACATCCCACAAAAAACCCGGTTTGTAGGAATGCCAGCTGGGACACGGTTCTCAGAGGGCACTTTGGAATAACAATCAAGAGTTTAACTGTACACAGACCTTGAGGACTGCGAGGAAACTTTCATGTATCTATAAAATGCACTTCAGTGTAAGTGTCATAGCAAAAAATATGGAACCAGCATAAACACGTCCACCTATAACCCGAAGTAAAAATAAAAGAAGTTAAAGAGCAAGAGGAACCTATTAATGGGCGTGGGAGAAAAAAACCGGATTACACAGATATGAACCTCTCTAAAAGGATCAATATGATCCTAGCACCCAGGTGACCTATAGAGAATGGGAACTGCAGGGGGGAAGGGAAGTAAAGTTCAGAAGAGTTTAAAAATCATCCATGCTACTCGCTTCTCACTATTTGAATCATCTTACCCTTATCACTTACCATTGACTTTAAATTGTGAAAAATGGGTGAGCCCTGCAATCAGTAAAAACTGTATTTTTTCTCCTTTGTCCTCTATTCTTTTTTTTTTTTTTTTTTCTGTTTTAATTCCAAACTCCTTGGTGGCACAGGATGACACACTCCTCCCAGGGGCGCTGCTCTGGCCCATGGCTACAGGACGTGTGCCCCCGAGGATGCAGCTGGGATGGACAGCGCAGTGAGCAGGGGCTGGGAGGCCCCAGTTTCCAACTCTGATCTCACGTGACCCTCCAGCTGCAGTCACCGCTACCCACCAGATGTATTCTGGTTCCCTGACACCACCCCCTGCTCGTGTTTGTGTTCCATCTCAATCCTCTTGTGTGTGTGTTTGGGGGCGAAGGCCACAGGCGGCCAGGAGGCCGTGCCCCTGTGAACACGGATAAGACCAGATTGGAGAGGTTGGCAGGGGCTGACGTTTGCAGGCTTTGTACTCAAGGAAAGAGTTATTTAGACTCTATTTCATGGGCTATGAAAAGCCACTGGAAGACTTAATCCAGAGGAGGAGATGATCCGATTTGTGTTTTAAAAGTTCTCCTCTGGCTCCAATGTGAAGAATGGGATTGGAAAGGGCAAGAGCAGAAGCGTGGGGGCCAGCTGAAGGCAACAGCAGCAATCTAGGGGACCGAGGATGAAGGACATGGAGCGAGCAGACTAAGGTCATGTCCTCGGAGGAGAAGTCAACAGGGTTTGCTAATGAACTAGGTGTGGCAAGTGAGGGAAAGGACCTTAAAACCAACGCCCAGACTTTTGGTTTCAGCTAAGGGGTAGATGTACCTCAGCGACGGGGAAGATCAGGGATGGGCAGGGTTGGGAACTCTCTTCCAGTTCTCTTCTCAGAACCCATGACCCATGGCTTCCATTTTTATTCCTCAACTGATACCTCTCAACCTTATACTTCCAGTTCAGAATTGGCTCTGGGTTTTCCCCATGTATCCCATCGCCTCTTCCCCTGCTCCACATGCCCTTTCCACACCAAATTCAAGATGACCCAAACCCAGCGTGTCATTTACCTCCCCCAAACCTGTTTTCCCCAAGGTGTCTCCCGTCTTACTGGAAAACCACTGTCCACTCAGCAGTTTAAGTAGAAACCTGGGCCCTGGATCCTGCTCCATCTCAGTCTTCATGTTCCACCAATGCTATTTCCTATTGATTTTACCTTCTGCCTTTATACGTGCTGCTTCCCCTGCCAAAGAGGCACCCCGTCACCCTTCACCTGGTTAATTCCTCCAAGATCAGGTCAAATGTTACTTCCTTGTGAAGGCCTTCCCTGATGCCCAGGATTGGGCAGGTCCTCCTGCAAAGGTCTCTATGCTGCCATTAATTTTTCCTTGCAGCACTTAGCAATAGTCTAATTGAATCATCACTACTACAACGTAGCTGTTCAATATCTGGTTCTCCCCCATAGAACACAGGCGCCTTGAGTGAAGAGACAATGTCTGTCTTAGTTACACATCAGTACAGACTCAGTGCTCAGCACAGGATACACACCAGAAGCAAGATAACGTTTGCTGAACAAACGGGTAAACGATGACTTCGTTAGCCACTCACTGATTCCTGTTCACTCAGTAACTCAGCCCGACCAAGAAATCAGCTTAAGTAGTTTTTAAGATATTTTCTAGCCCTAAATTCCATATGAACAACTAAGAGATTCAATCCAAATTATAGGGGGATTGATTATTCAGAGAACAAAATCTTTTATTATTTTAAATGAAATTTCTTAGAATTTTCTTACAGGTGTGAAGGACTAACTATACTTTGTCCACAATATTTAATAAGCATTATTTATATCTCTAAGTCACTTCAGCTTTACCTCGTGATGATTTCAGACACACAGATAAGTATTTCATGAGAGCTTTCCATGGTTAAAACCAAACATTTGCGTTTACTAAAAACAAAAACAAAAATAAGCCACCCACGTGTTTCTTTTAATATTTCTCTCACGGTGTATCAAATCACGACTTATTTTTAAAGATTCTTTATCATGTCTTGATGATCTCCCTATAAAAATAGTTTTGTGTGCAGTCTTGATTTTTAAAAACCAGTGACAACTTCACAGCTGAACCTGTCATTTTTTTTTTCTTAAAGTTCCATTATTATTTCTTACGGGAAACAATCTGTAGAACTAACAAAATGGAAGGAAGAGACAGAGGCAAGAAGGCCTCACTAACTTAAGCTAGTGACCCGCCTATAATAGCTCTAGGAGGAAGTGAGGAACAGGATTGTGATTGGGGAAGGATTAGGAAAGGTTCTGGGCCTTGCCTTAAGGCTGCATCTGTTAGCAGGGAGCCAAAGCAACCTCCTGCCTCCATCCTGATTGACATGAAAGACCAGCCCCACTAATTTCTTCTAAGAGCTTTAGTGGTCTGCTTAATCACCTAAATGTTTTTTGTGTATGTATGTGACCTTCACTATTAGCACATTCGTCGTTCCTGGTTTCTCACCCCCCCACCCCCACTGCCACCCTTAATTTCTTATTTTCCCTTCGGTGAGATTAAACTACAAGGATCACTTAAAATTATGACTCCAAAGTAACCAATCACCAGATTTCTAAAGCCAACAGTTTCACTCTTTGCTAACACAGAGGGGGGCAGAAACTTGTTCTGAAAAACATAAATGTTCCATTAAACAGAATTTCTAGAAATTGGAAAATAATTTATATAAGATACAAGAAAGAAAGCCACTCCGAGGCTCCAGAGAGAAAATGAAACCAGTAACAGCATTCCGGTGGGTAGGCCATGGGGCAGGGAGAAGGCAGCTCGGGCACCATGCGGTGCTGGGACACAACAGTGTGATGGTGTCCCATGGATGTGAGACCTGCCTCAGAGGCCATGCAAGAAAAAACAAGGGCACCTGAGAGATCACAGCAATCCCTCACGGGTCCTGTCAAAGAACTTCCCACTCACAGCAGCACTTCCCCAGGAAGTACACTGGGTGCTGAGTTTCACTATAAATCGGTTGTGAATTCTGAGCAGGCTATCAGCCAAAGCTGATGAGAAAAATCATGAACTTTGGGTGAACTTTGCTGTGCTAGACCCTCATTGGGCGTAAATGAAGGATCCTTCCTGATCAATAAAAAATGGGACTGGTTAAAGCCAATCATTTCTGGGCTTATGGACCCATTCCTCCTATTCAGGGTGCAAACTTTCATCCTCAGGTAAGCATAACCAACGAACTGATGTGTGCTCTCTTGCCTGGGAAGTAATAAAATTAATTTAGTAATTGTTTTGCTGATCCATTTAATAATTAAAAGTAAAGAGGAAGGTATTGGTGGCTTCTTGACAAGAGCAATAAAAGCAACCCAAATTTGCCCTGATAGAATTAGACTTAGCATGCTAATTAACAAAGTGGCAGAGAAGAGCCTAAGAATGATCAAAACCATCAGTCAAGAAAGAGTAACTGGTTCAGACACATAGTCAAGGGATGGATCCCCAACAGAAGAAACATGAAATGACACTCTAGTGACTGAAGTTCTAGGAAGGAATTTTATAGATTTGGGTCTTCAACAATGTTTGCCCCTTACTTTCCAGTTGAAGATGATGACTGTAAGTCAAAGGGAAGACAAGGGAGTATACAGCAGATGGTGAGAAAGACGTGCCCCAAACTATTGGCTTCTCTCAAAGAACATTTCTCTCAAAGTGTTCCCATCACATGTAAATCCCACGTATTTTCATGCCTCTCTGCAAACAAACACAGTCTTCCCTCCATATGAAACTTCTCTCTTTCATGCTCTCTTCATGACATCTGAAGACTGCACAATATCACCAAATCTTTTATGATGATGCCCAGGCTCTTCTGGACAGTCACTTCCCCTGCCCCATACTCTTAAGCACTTGGCAGTCCCCTTATCCGGTACTTATCCCATTGTTGCTTCTTTTATAAGCATCCTGTTATTACACCAGACTGTACATTCCTACAAATGTTGTTTTGTTTTTTTTTTAATTTGCATAGAGTTAACACACAGTGCTACGCCAGTTTCAGGGGTACAGCACAGGAACTCAGCTTCTCCATATGTCATGCTGTGTATACCACAAGTGTAGCTACTACCATCTATCATCATACGACGCTCTAACAGTATCATTGACTACACTCCCCATGCCGTGCCTTTTATTCTCATGACTTATCCAGTCCATACCTGGAAGTCTGTATGTCCTTCTCCCCTGCACCCCTTTTGTTGAGCCTGTTGAGGAAGTAAAGCAGAAAGGATCTCAAGAAACAAATGTGTCCTGATGAACTCAAGTTTTCAATAGGCATATACAAACAATGGCAGAGAGGAGCAAAATGAGGCTCAAACAAAAGCAACAAGCTTAACAGAAACCTAGAAGAGCAACAATGGAGGGGCATCTAAGTGGCTCAGTCGGTTAAGCATCTGCCTTTGGTTCAAGTCACGATCTCAGGGTACTGGGATTGAGCCCTGCATCGGTCTTCCTGCACAGTGGGGAGTTTGCTTCTCTCTCTCTCCCTCTCTGCCCCTCCCCACCGCTCGTTTTCTCTCTCTCAAATAAATAAAATCTTAAAAAAAAAAAAAAAAGAACAATGGAAATCTGAGGCTCAGGATGAGCAGATGGTTGTAAATCAATGCAAAGGAAATTTTCAGGATGTTCAGAGAATGAGCCTGCAAGAAGCAGTAGGGCCACAGCCCACAGCACACTGGGCAAAGTTAACTCATAAGAATGAGAAAGCAGATCTGGTCCACTCTAACGTGGCAGCTCTACCAAAGAGACTAAGTGACAGACTAAAAAGGATGAAGCATCACGGCTAAGAAAATGAAATCCAGGACGAAGTCTTTAGCCCTGAAAGAAACAACTCCCTGAGTTGTGGAACCATTACCAGTAATCTCTGAAATAGCATGGAGAAAAACAGGAATTAGGAAAAAAAAAATTCTGGTTTTCAAAAGAAGAAAAAATCAGATTCTAGAAACAATGTACTGAGCAGCCTGATAATGACTCCCTGAAAAATAAACTGACAGATATTAGACCAATCATCTGTGATTACTTGAAAAGAAATTACTGACTGCTAGGAACCACCATGGATTCATATGAAAATGAGGGAAAACGAACAAACATAATTCTCTTTTTTATTAGTACTGCTAGATTGGGCATTTCAATGAGCATGTCGCAAGGGACACTATATCAAGATTTCACTGAGGCCCTTGAAAATGTCTGATGCTACCTTCTTAAAAGTAAGATGGAAGAGCACCCGCATGGCTCAATGGTTGAGCATCTGCCTTTGGCCCAGGGCATGACCCCCGGGTCCTGGATAGAATCCCGTATTAGGCTCCTTGCATGGAGCCTACTTCTCCCTCTGCCTATGTCTCTGCCTCTCTCTCTCTCTGTGTCTCTCATGAATAAATAAATAAAACATTTTTTAAAAAAGTAAGATGGAAATAGCTGGGCTAGAGAATTTAGTTAACTCAGAGCAAGTTGATTTATAGCACGTTGCAAGACTGAAAGATAATTATTTAATTCACTGATGGTACTAATGTGTCATAATGCATACAGTTCTCCCATTCAGCATTTTTATCAATTACTTGGGTAAGGACATAGAAAGCATGCTGTTCAGGTTATAAATCTGACCCAAGTGAGGAAGGACAGCAGATGTTTTTGATGTAAAAAAAAAAAAAAAAATAGGTTTCAATATGCCTGAGAAATTAGAATAAAGGATAGAAAACAAACAAAACTCCAATTCATAAGGAAACACATTATCTTCCCCTCTGTATAATTGTTATCAACAAACTAATAAAATATAATGCTGTATTAATGAAAATAAAAGGATAACACATAATATTCTTATAAACGCAGTATTCAGACCATACTGAGGTAGTGAAGAATCTGAAAACTGTCTTAGATGGAGAGATTTAGAAACTTAGGGTATTTATCATGGAAAAGAGAAGGTTCAGAAAAAAACATGATGTTACCTTCAAACACATACAATGATAATATATGAAAGTGGGATTTCATGTGGATTTTTAGTGACTAAGAGTAAGTAGGATAAGCTGAAAAAATAAATTTTAACTAAAAATTTAAAAACAAGTTTCTACTGACATGAGCTTTTCAAGTAAGAAATAAGTAGCTTGGGGGGGGGTGGGGCAGAGGGGGAGTGGTCTGAAACACTCCAACGTTCAAATTGGAAAGTTCAAATGCAGGTTGAAAAAGGCCTATTCGGGATGCCTGGGTGGCTCAGTGGTTGAGCATCTGTCTTTGGCTCAGGGCCTGATCCCAAATCCTGGGATCAAGTCCCACGTCGGGCTCCTTGCATGGAGCCTGCTTCTCCTCCCTCTGCCTGTGTCTCTGCCCCTCTCTATGTCTCTCATAAATAAATAAATAAACTCTTTAAAAAAAAAAAAAGAAAAAGAAAAACAAAAAGGCCTATTTGTCAGATGCAGCAGAGACTTTGTCTGTGGCATGGTGGCCCCAATGACCTCAGCCCCTCCCCTAAAAGATTTCATGCTTCTGAACTTAGACACGGTGCCTGTATCAAGAAGACTGAGTGGAAAAAGAAAAATGAGACATCAAGCTAACACGAGTCTGATGCTTACTAAAGAAAACGCTATCTTTTCCTTCTAATTTCTCAACCACTCCTTCCAGGCTCCCAGAGCATTAACAAAATACTTTATTACCTGGTGCCTCTACATCCCATACCTACTGCGCGAGAGGGGCTGGAGTTCCTCATATGCTGTGCCTATAAAATGAAGTCACTGTGAGACCGTGCACTTAAAAAAAAAAAAAAAAAAAAGTCTTGGAGACAGTCGTTAGAATTCTGATTGCAGGAAAAGAAATTTAACAGCTGTTATCAGAGCTGTGCAGACATAATCATCCCAGTGCACACAATGTCTACTTGAAAATGCAGGAAGAGGGGATCCCTGGGCGGCATCCTGGAGTCCCGGGATCGAGTCCCACATCGGGCTCCCTGCATGGAGCCTGCTTCTCTCTCTGCCTGGGTCTCTGCCTCTCTCTCTCATGAATAAATAAATAAAATCTTAAAAAAAAAAAAAAGGAAAAGAAAATGCAGGAAGATTGCTAATGGCTTGCTTTCTGTACACACAAGAGGATACCACAGCAGGCTCCTACGGAGCAGGAGCGGTTCTCGTCAAACACAGGAACATACACCAAGTTCCTACACATCTAGATGTCACTGGCCGCAGCATCAAGACGCACATGCTTCATTTAAAATACACATGAACGACTAAGGCTCATCTATAATAGAAGAGTTATGTTCAAACACCAATATTTTAATCTGGTCACTTAAGGGTTTATTTTTAAAATTCCTATCAGTAAGGGAAAAGTCAAACATTTAGGAATTCTCCAGCTACGTCTGGTCATATAATATAAAGAGGACACATTACTAGCTGCTTAAAAAAATTTTTACGACAAAATTTCTATAAAGTTCTAAGTGAACAGATTACGATTAAAAATTTCTAAGACAGAATAGATTTATTCTGCCTATTTTTACACTACCTTTGGAAGGCAGTAGGGAAGCAGTAGCTAATCAGGGCCCAAGAGCTGAACACAGCAGGAAGAAACCCTGATGCAGTGTGCACTAGCTATATAACCTGGGG
Organism: Canis aureus; assembly: GCF_053574225.1. Lineage (NCBI taxonomy): Eukaryota > Metazoa > Chordata > Mammalia > Carnivora > Canidae > Canis > Canis aureus. The sequence continues at coordinate 65,224,617 of NC_135611.1, read as the reverse complement.
AGTTACTGAACCAGGCCAAGCTTGCTCTCTTGCCCATTGAAATGAGGAAACTACCACCATCTACCTTGTGGATTTATTCTAGGGATTAATAAGATTGATTTTGTAAGCCTCCTAGTACACAGTGAGCAATCTGCAAAAAAGAGGGGAGAACCGCCAATATATACAAGTAAAACTTGGCAGCGTATTATAGGCCCCGGCTGGACAGGGTATAGGCAACCTGAAGTGGCTCATCTCCTGCTTTATTGCTTTGTGAATGTTCCCATAACTTTATATAAGGTCAGTCATCAAGCTGGCCTCTCCGGGGGACCCCGTCCTCCGTTAACCAACAACCATTCTTTATTTCTCTTCCTTCTCCATCTTTATAAACTTACTCTTCCTTGACCTTCACCATCTCCCTCCTGCCATGGCCCTAATTTTTGGCTTCCTTTCCCAGCCAAGTTCCCAGAAGAATTACCTAGAAGCTGTGTCTGTTCCCTTACTTCCCATCTGTATTACACTGGCTCCTCCCACGATGGCACTGAAATGGCTTTTATTCAATCAACAGTGGTCTCCAAGTGGCCAAACCTACTGGCTACTGTTCAGTCCTCATCTTAATTTACCTCTCACTGCTTCCAAATCCTCTGGTCGTTCTTTCTTAAAATGCCTGCTCTTTTCTCTCAGCGGCGGTGATTCCATCGCTTCTGGATTTCACCCTGCCAGACCACTAAATGCTGGAGTTACTCAATTCTGTTCCCCATTCCTAAGTTCTGTTCTCTTTTCACGTTACATTCTCTCCCTATATGATCTCATCCATTCCCCTGATGGCTGGAGCCAACAAGTCCTCAACTTCTCTCTCAGCCCAGACCACACTGTTTTCACTCCAGGCACATACACCCAACTGTACATTTAGTGGTTCTACTGGGATGTCGCCCAGGCATCTCAAAATTAACACGTCCAAGCTTAAATTCTTGAGGTTCCCGCTCAAAACTGTTATTTTTCTAGTCTCCCCATTTCATGGCACCTCCATTCCTCTAGTTGCTTAATCCAAATTCCCAAACATGGCCAACAAATGCCCACGTGACCTTCCCCAGCCCACTTCTCCACCCTTCTGTGCTGCCCTCCTCCCTAAAGCACTCTGGTCCAGCCCCACTGGCCTTCCTGAAGACCCAGTAATCTGCTATGCCTTCGCCCCACTTAAGGTCTTTGAATCTAAGTGTTTCCTCTACTTAGACCAGACCCCTCCTTTCCTTTCTCCCCAGTCCCTCTCCTAAACACGCAGATCATATGGCACATCCTGCCCATACCCTGATCTGCTTAAATATTATTCTCCAGAGGTCTTCCTTGAGTATCACTCCTATCTAAAGCAGATACTGCCCTTACAATTCTTTCATAACATCCTGTTATTTCCCCTCATAGCAAACCCTGCCATTTCTAATGACACATGCATTTGTATTTCCTTATTGAATGTCCTTGTGAAAAATAGTCTCTGTAAGACTAAGACCCACGTTTGTGGTGGTCACCATTCTACCCTCTGGGCTTAACAGATACAGCAGACACGTAAGGTCTTTCTAAGATAGAAGCAATGCACAAGCTTCTCCCCCTAACACAAGAATCTATTTCAAATCCAAGGATAAACATTATATGACTCTATTAAAATCTTACATTTGAGTAAGTCAAAGACCTGAGAGATGTCTTTAAGTATCTACTTGAATCAGATAATATAAAAACCAATAGTCATTTATTCAAACTTAGAAAAAGGTTTTCTTGTGCATTAGAAATTAACAGGAAGAAAGTCAAGATTATTTATATTAGGTTTATAACTCAATTAATTTTACAATTTTAAGTTTTCATTGACCTGTTAATGAACATACATATTGCACTTAAAGATTAGATATTTATTTTTAACTGCTTTTCATGTTTTAAAAAATCCATATATTCTTATAAAAGATAAACTGTTATATGCTTTTACACCGAAAAATCCATTTACTCTTGTAAAAGAAAAATAACCTGAAATCCTAATTATATATGCTCAGGGCTATGGTTAAAAAAAAATTAAATTTCTCTCACTATCTAGTAAAAGTAGTTGATTTAGCAAAAGGAAACACCCCCACTTAGACTTTAACAAAAAAATGGAGCCATTGAAATGGATATGACTCAGTCCCCTGTGACCTCACCAGCATCTGCTTCAATTACCTTCTGAAAATGAAATAACCAAATTACCATTCAGCTTTCTGCTGTGCTAACAAAATTAATCTGAAATATCAAAATTCATCTGCTTTAAATTATGTATTATATAATTTCTAAACCAAAACCTCTTCTAGCTCTAAATTGTGAAGAACATGCACCGTGGTTGTCATAATCAACAATAACATAGTCTCACAGACACAGGACAAATGAATAAAATGATTAACGACCTGGCTCAAACCATCCTTGACAGTAATTTGATTTAAATCATGCCACCTAATTCAAAATCAGGATCAATCAACTTTGCATCTATTCTGCTTTGTACAACAGATGTGATCTTAAAAATGTATGTGTAAACTATGTTTTAAATGTTGGAGAGTGATTCAGAAATATAATTTGGTTTTGGGAGGGGTTTAGTATAGAAAATAATATTTAGGGGCACCCGGGTGGTCCAGTTAGTTAAGCGTCTGCCTTTGGCTCGGGTCATGATCTCAGGGTCCTGGGATGGAGTCCTAGGGACTCCTTGCTCAGCAGGGCCTCTCCCCCTGCTTGTGCTCTCTGTCAGATAAATAAATAAAATTAAAAAAAATAGAGTAAAATATTTAAAGCATGAATAACTGGCCTCTAATTTAACTGCTTCCTAAGTTCACATGATCATATTCTGATCATCTAGTCTGTCAAGTATTCCATAAATACACTAATAAATACCACTTTAAAATTTGAATGTAATCCATATTCTTATTCTATGGTTCTTCTATATCTATTTCATATGCTATGGTCACACCTAAACAATTTCATCTTACAATCATCGAGTGACATTTCTCACTCTAGTGCAGGGTAGCCCCACCTTCCAGTCATCTTTGACTCTTCTTCAAGTGAAATCAGGTACACAGTAGTAGTATAGAACTATTGAGAAAAGGCCTCCTTTTTGCTCTCCACCACTTTCTGCCTCAGCAGAAGCTAACTCCTGTCTTGCTTTGGCAGGAGACCCACGGTTTCCCTGGTCCAACTAACTCCTCTTCCCTTCTCATCCCCAGGACACCTGGATTCATGCTCTATGAATTCAGCACCTGCCTTATTTGGTGCTGAATCACACTGTAAACTACTACGTGTCTTACTTGGTTTCCTTAAACTTGGCCCATTATCCTTTTCACTTCCAATTTCATTTATGTGTGAGAAGCAAAAAGCTGGAAAAAGTAGGCAGGGCTGGTGCACATTCGTTGGCATAATACTCCACAAAATGAATACAGAAAAAAAAAAAAAAGGGATGTTAACCATTTTGCTTATGCAAACTGTATTTGAAATGGTGAATGAAGGAAAAAGGAAGTAAAAACTCATGAACACATGACCAATGGCTCAAGCACCAAGCATCTTTACAAAATAAAAGTGCCCAAGCAAGGAGAATATCAGATGTTTGGGCCTCCAACTGTGAATCTAGAGAGGAAATAATAGGGCACTTCTTGCCACATCCCTAAAAATACAGACAAAGGTCAGGAGATTGGTGACACTTTTGCTGGTATGTGGAGACTTTCAAAGTTTCCTTGAAGCACCAGAGATTCCTACTTTGCTCCAAATTTCCCAAGAACAATTTGGTATTGACAATCAGAAAATACCAGTTTAGTACTTTGATACATTTTATCATTTAGATCATTGAGTCTCAATGATCCCTGCCTGGATAACCAATCAATTTCTATAAAATTCAATTCAACATAGTTGAATAAAGAATATGGCATACTGACTAGAGACACGGCTATGAGGTCTGGGACACCCAGGTTGAGTCCTGGATCTGCCACTCTGTAGTCATGTGACCTTGGGCAAATCCACAACATCTATAATAAAGTTCAGCATCTTTATCTTAATTGGGATGATAGCAGGACCTACTTCATGGCGTAATTAGGAGATTACATGAGGACACAAATGTGTCTCTGTTACACAGCAAATGTTCAACAGATGTTATCATTCACCCTGAATGACCGTTAGATGCAGGGCATAAAGTCAGCCCTTGTGAGAAATAGAAAAATGAGAAAGAACCAACAATACATAACAAAAAATAAGGCAGAGAAGGTGAGAATGTTATGGGTACATCCAAAGGGCCCCAAGGGAAGGGAAGGCATGAGGAGGCCGTAGCAATGTGCTCTGAGTAGGAGAGCAGAGGAGGGCACGTCTAGTGTTTGTGTAGGTGTGTATGTGGTTAGGGGTAGGAAGTTAAGATTGAAATGAAATAGGAAAGGTGTCAAGGAGATGGAATCACAGTTACCAATGGGTTTGCCATCGCTGTAGACACAGAGAGGACAGCGGCAGCAAAGCTCATCATACAAATAAAGTGTCAGACGGGGACAGAAAAATCCAAATAGGCTATAAAGACAGAAAGGTAGGAATGATATTCCTATTGTGCAGAACCTCAAATTTGAGAGAAGACTCCGGGATGCAGAAGTGACATACCTGAACTTTGTCTCAGGAAGACTAATCCGGGAAGATGTGTGGGAAGACAGGCAATTAGTGTTTGACTTATGAGGGCAGAAGGGGTGACGACTGATGGAATTTTCAGATACAAGTTTTGGGGGAAAAGAAAATATTTTCTACTGAAATCACCAACAACTGGAGTCCAGGCCTGAGCAAGGAAGCTCCTGAGCTGTGAGCACAAAGCATTATCCTGGTTCAGGACTCAATTTCTCACACTGCAGAGTCGCTGTACCAGCAATAATGAAAGTCTTCGAGGGCATGTGCCAAAGTGTCTCTGGCTGCAACAATGTCAAGTTTCAGACAAGTTCAGAAGTCAGTTCAGTTGAAGTCTTCCTCAACTGTCAGCAACAACATTAAAAAAGGAGGAAGACAGCTTAAATCATTTACTTTTTGAGGGCTTCGGATCTTACCTGCGTCTAGAGTCTCGGGTCTTTCCCTGAAGGCTGGGACGACAGCATGTTTACGGACACGTTTCAAGGGATATATCAACTCCCTGAAAATTTGCACCAAATGTATGCCTCTGTATTTATTCTTCTTTTTTTCCCAATTGTTCCAGTATTCCTCATTTAGGCAGCATGCTTTTATATTAAAATCCATTAGTGCTTATCTTTCATTGGTACTTACTTTAAAGATTTTACATACATATTTTAATTCACTCAATCTTCCAACAATATCTTAAGGTAGGTACTGTTATTGTCCCCATTTTGGAGAAAACTATACACAGGTCCCTGCAGCTAATAAGTAGTTCTCCAGAGGAGAAACTTATGGGGGGCCCACAAACAAAAAAAAGTTCCCCAAGCTTCACCATCAAAATGGTTCCCCACTTTGGTAGTTTCGTTAGGTTACAACTCCATCAGGTCTCACTCCAAGATCTAGGACAATCCAGAACAGCCTGAGATTTCAAGAAGAAAGACCCACGCTTGTCAGTGATCCTCGAGATTGGTTTTATAGGGAGCCATTACACTGCACTGGGGGAAAATATATTTATATAACAGGTACTTCACGTACAGCTGTCTTTGAACAGTTGGTTAACATGTATTAGATCAACAATTTTCAAAGAAATTTTTTGTTCCAGGAGGAAAAACAGCCTCACTCCCAGTATACCAACCACCAAAGACTCCTCTAGAACAATGAGTTCTTTTTATCATGGCCCCCAGGAAAAAATAATTTTAAACTGTGATTCAAGACATACATGCTTGTATACATTTAAAACAACATTTTCATGAAATACTGTTTATTCTGACTACCTACAACATATTCTGGTATTTTCCATTCAGTCTAGCTTTAGTCCAGACTAATCTATTCTGTTCCATTCCATTAGAAAAAGTGCTGGTTCTTATCCACTAAATTGATTTCACGACGCCCCAGTGGGCTGTAACCTATAGACTGAAAAGCCGTACACTACACGGAATTAAATCAAGTCATTTTGCCTGTTCCTTAAAAACAAAGCAAAAAGCATGAGCTTCTCTGTTAATGTCTAAATGTTTATAAGACTTTTTAAAAATCTGTAGAGAAAAGTCAATGATTTCCTAAAAACATGAGCAGCTCCAACTTGACCATGGATATTTTCCCCATTAATGAATGACAGGCAATATGTAAGTGTTCTCTTAAACTCTGCTTGATCTGAACTCAATCAAAAAAATACAAAGCATAAGCCTTAAAGAACATTACAGCTCATTTAGGAGTTTAATTGGCAATTGGTAATATTTCCAAATAAGGCACAAGCAGCTTTCCTATAGGAAATGGGTTTTAAAATATTCTCAGTCTTTTTTAAGAACAATAAAATTGCTGAATACTAAAAATTTGTGGTGATAAAAATTAAGACCTGGGGCGCCTGGTGGCTCAGCGGGTTAAGCGTCTGCCTTTGGCTCAGGTCATGATGCTGGGGTCCTGGGATCGAGCCCCAGTTCGGGTTCCCTGCTCAGTGGGGAGCCTGCTTCTCTTTCTCTCTTCTGCTCATGCTCTCTCACACACTCTTGCTCTCTCTCAAACAAATAAATTAAAGAAAAAAGAAAAAATCAAGGCTCAGAAACCATTTAGATCCTACATTAAAGAAGCTGCTTTGTATACTGTCTTCCAGTTGGTCAAAAAATATTTAACACTTGCTACATGCCAACCACTATTTTGTTTAACAAGGCACATGGAAGGAGCAGTGACCTATGCAGAGTCCCACGGCTCCAGACGGCCCATCTGGGGGTGGGGGGGAGTGACTGCAAACACATGAACCAGAGCTATGAAGATCACACACAGAAGTGTCCCTGGGCAGTGCTATGGAGCACTGCAGGCACTCATGGCAATCACAGTCTTCCAGGACGGTTCTTAGAATTTGAAATCAAATACGCTCTCCAGTAAAACCAACTCACACGGCGTCCTTTCCAAACCCATGTACAATTTTTCCTACTTACCACATAATGAGGCCAATAACATGTTCTAATCCCCTTCTCAAGAGTAAAAATTAGTGCTTAATGCAATTTAAACAGAGATAATATGGAATGAAGAAAAGCAATCAGAGATACAGACAAAGGAGACTGGGTTTCGGGGCTCAGCTCGTCCATTTAAAGGCTAAGTGACTGGAGGCAAGTTATTTAACCTCCGAACTACAGATGTGTCATCTGCATTTAGATCTCCTCGCATGATCACTGTGAAGATAAAGGGAGAGAATGTATGCGAAGGCACTTTGTAAAGTGCCAACAAATGCTATTATCATTACCTTTTATTAGAATCCCTAGACATAGTGAACCTGAGAGCATAAAATATTAACCAAATATTAAGAGACTATGGAGTGAACATTTACCCAGCACTTAAAACAGTTCTAGTTGCTTTTCATGTATCAGCTCAATTAAAACCTACATTATGACTGAATATTTGAATCCAACCGCCGGTAACATTACAGTTTTTCCTCAAATCTTAGACATGCTAAGGTTCTTCTCTAATGGTCCTTGGCCCGCAGGAAAAAACAATCTACAGACTGTTAATTAAAGGAAGGGCGAGAGTTCACATCACACCACCCCACCCATGTGGCATATTCCTTCTGAGCACAGGCCTACCACAAAGCAGCAACTCTCTCTTAGGGTCCAAAGGCAGCCTCTGTGGGGCTGGAGAGGCAGAGTCCTCCCTGTATCCTCAGCAATGCTGCGGACCAACCGGCCAGACCCACCCAGTTGACACCTGCCACTAGATCCTAGACTCTATACTCGCCCAAAAGGGCATTCTGGGGTTTTCTGTATTTCTGCATCCATTTCTATTTATAGGCAACTACTCTTCTTCGATAAGAGGCAATCCCAGCGAGTAACATGGATCTCTGCAACCCTGTGAAGCCCTGACTTGCACGGATAGGCTAACCAGACTGCAGGTTTCCTACTGCCTAAGTTGGTCGATACTCTGACATTAAACTTGACGAGACGTAGTATGAGATGTCCTCAAGCTATAAACAAGTTTGTTTTTTAAAAGGTCACTTAGAATGCAGGATGCACTTCTCACATCAATCACAGTGATGTGAATTAACCCGTGTTCTACAGGCCCCCTTCTGCCGCCGAGCGGCCCCACTGCCTTGGGCAGCACTGCAGAGCATAAGCTGTGGCAGCAGGACGGACCTGGGCTCAAATCCTGCCTCACCTGCCTGCTGCCAAATCTCACTAAAGTTTATCCAACTCCTCTGAGTCTCAATTTCCATAACAAAATGTATTTGGGTATGAAAATGTTTATAGGTCAGATGCTTGGTCTGAAGGTCATTTAGGCCAGTGCTCCCATCCTTTTTCCCAGGAAAGTCTGCACAGAAGAGGATAATCCTCACACTGCACATGCCACTCATGGCTATAGGGGACCAGCCTACGTGGTCCCACCAGGCCACTCAAAGGGCAGAGGGGTCGGTGTCTCTGTCATGCTCACTCAACACGTGAGAAGGTGTCAAACCCCAAGGGTGAGCCTCTAATCCTCAGTTAATATACATAAAGGGGCCTGGCACGGGGCTGGCGGGTCACTGAGAATTTCACCTTGTGGGCTTGGGCTCCAACTCTGAAATAAAAGGGTGCCTCAGAATTCTCAAAGCCCATGGGATGATGTAATTCCACTTTAGGCAGTTCCAGAACTTAGCTGAGCTCATAACAACATTGTTCCTTTGGGAACTGTGCTTGTACTCTGGACTGCTGTGCTTACTCCTGCCTCCCTGATTTGAACCACAGGAGTAGCTCATGGGATGGGAGTGGGATATCAAGATAAAGACTTTTAGGTGAAGATGAAAGTACAGGTAAGCAAAAGAGCTAAGGTCAGAGGTGACTGAGCACTCACAGTGCCAAGCATTCTGCATATATTACCTCAATTTTCACAGCATCTTGGTTTGGTTTTGTTTGAATGAGAGAGCCACACAATCGACTAGGAATATTTCCTTAAAAGGCTATCCGGTGGGTTCAAATACCAGACTCCAGAGCCGCCTGGAGTGGGCTGAAGAAGCAGCCAAACCCCAATCAGTGTGGATAAGGAAGCAGACCTGCTTCAACTCTGGTCCTCGTCGCTGTGTCCCATTTGGACCTCATCACCTTGGTTCAGGCTGGGAAGCTCCCTTCTTCAAAGCCATTTTGCTAGTAGGTTATTATTTGCCGTACTTAACAACAGCAAGAAATGTGGGGTGAAATTGAGAACACTTGGCCAAGGTTATAGGTTTCCAAACACAAGGTGTTCTGCTGATGGGTCAGAGGTTCAAGGACGAAGAATTGCCAGGGTAGAGGCTGGGGATGGAAGTGGGGGTTGTCAGAGGAGTGGGGATCGGAGCTAAGAGGGGAAGTGGGGGTTTTCAGAGAAGTGGGGACCGAGCTAACCTGCAGAGTCTGGGGTGGGAGGGTGAGGCAGGAAGAAGAGCATCACCCCCTCCAGGCTGCATGCTACTGGCTCTGAAGCGGGTGGGTAAGAGGAGAGCAAGTGGCAGCAGCAGCAGCTCTGATAACCAGGAAGGAGTGGGAAGACGCCAGCAAGTCCTGGGAAGAGGGACTTATGTGAACAAAACAGAATCTACTGATGAGTCTCTACCCCTCAGTGTCTATTTACAGACCCTGTCAGACCTTATCAGAGGGGAAAAGTAAATCTCCTACAAAATACTACTTTAGAGTAACTGAAAATGTATTTTTAATATCCTACCTTAACCCCCAATCCTGAAAGCTATGTTTTTGTTTTTTTTTTTAATGTTCGAACGCACGAAGAGCCCAGAGTGACCTACCCTAAGATCACTAGATGGCTTCTAAATTCTGCAAAAGCCAAATGATGTCAAACAAAGTGTGGGAGAACTCTGTGTGGCACTACTGAAGAGAAACCTGCATTCTAACTATATGGGGAAGGAAGGGGGAGCAAGGGTCGTAATGGATAATGATCACCCCAGAGGATAACACAAGGAATATGACTGGCTTTAATAATTCAGGTTTCCATTTGGTTCAAGACCTGTCAAGTACCAAAGGATTAATCCTCATATATAATATACTAACTTTGTATAGACGAATTCACAGATTCTTTGCAAAACCATGGGGAAAAGGTGTTGAGAATCATTCAATCTGGAATAGATGACTGGTATGAAACAACACCCAAGATCCTGAAAACCAGGTGGGCCCAGGCCAGGAGATCCCGAAAACCAGGCAGGCCAGGGCCAGGAGATCCCGAAAACCAGGTGGGCCAGGGCCAGGAGATCCTGAAAACTCCTTAGCACTTATCCAGAATAAATCTATCTAGAAGTAACACTAATTCACCCTTGCATTTAGAGTCACACCGGCATATTTCAAGATAAAGTATAAGAAAGGAAGTATGAGAGGGGATCCTCAAGACACTGATTTCAATCCAAAACTGGTGAAACAGGGTCTTTCGACTTTGGCGTTAAAATCAGAGAGAGGGAGAAGGACACCAACAAAGGAGGTAGAAAAGGAGTTTTTACTGAACACATAGAAACATACAGCGTTTACGAAACCACAGCGTTTACGAGAAAATGGAGGCTATTTAATTTCATGGAAGGATAAAGGGCTGGAGAGAGGGGGAGCAGAGTTTAAAGCAATTTTTAGGGTTTCAGATACATATTCTGGTAACAGGTAGAAACAAGGACAAATCTTCCTTTTGATCTCCTCTGCACTCTAGCAGAGATTTACATAAGGTGGTGTGATGGCGTCAGTTCAGCCTTCCCCTTGGCCTGACTTTACACTCTGCTGTGGAAATCTTGCTGGGACTGCCTTGATGCACACGGCTCCGGAGAAATCAGCCCTGTGTTGTCAGAAACTGACTTTCAGCTAGGTCCTGTTGGTAACTCCATGTTATGGTGACTCCACAGTTTAGCCAGAAAGCATTTGAAAAGAGCATTGACTTCGGTTGCCTCTTTTCTGATGATGGAGGGTTTTCTGGTTTGCCTTTTAGGCCGCCAATGCATTGTCATAGCTAAGATTTGTTCTCTCTCTCTCTCTCTCTCTCTCTCTCACACACACACACACACACTTCCTAGTAACTAATCACGTTAGCATGCTGTTAGAATAGCATCACTGATTTTTGTTCTTGGCCTGTTATCCTTATGCTCCTAAGGTCATACTTAATTTTTGGCTATGCTTTCCTTTTCATTGTTAGAATACTTGTCACAAGAGGTCAAAGCCAGTGTAACAATTACACTTTGTATTTTTAAAAAAGATTTTATTTATTTATTCATGAGAGACACAGAGAGAGAAGCAGAGACACAGCCAGAGGGAGAAGCAGGCTCCGTGCAGGGAGCCCGATGTGGGACTCGATCCTAGGACCCTGGAGTCACGACCTGAGCCGAAGGCAGATGCTCAACCCCTGAGCCACCCAGGCGTCCCAAAATTTACATTTCTGAGCTGAAACAAATGGTACCATTCATCCAGAACAGTTTCACCTTGCATCCTCGAGTGAAGGGGCTCCCCTTACTCTACATCTTAGGAACCAGAGGTGGTGAACTCTGAGCAGCCTGTGAACCACCAGGTACCCTTACTGCTGAACTCAGGGTGGATTTAAGCTGAGGAAGCAGGTACATAGCTTTCAAAATCGCTATACAGGGCATCCGTGAGCAAGAAAAAAAAAACCCATGTTGACCGAAACTCACATCTCATATAAAAATTAATTCAAACTGGATGACCGACAAGTATAAAACATAGTATTATACAACCTGTAGAGAAAAAGACAAAAGCCAATCTTTAGGACCTACGCTGGATAAAACGTTAGACCTGACACCAAAAGCACAATCCATAAAAGGAAACAGTAATAAATTGAATCGCATCAAAAGTAGAAACTTAAAAAAAAAAAAAAAGTAGAAACTTATGCTCCGCAACAGATGCTGCTAAGACGATGAAAACGAGTTGCCGACAGGGAGAAAACAGCTGCAAACCTTCCGTTAGAGGACCGGTATCTGGGGCGCATGGAGAACCCTCAAGACGCGGCCTAAGAAAATGGGCCGAAGACCTGAGCAGGCCCTGCAGATGGACGATGGCTAACGAGCCCCCGAGGGGGCTCAGCTTCTCTGGTCATGCAAACCACACTGTGACGTGTCACTCCACAATGATCAGGACGGCGAAAATATTAGGGAGTGACAAGAGGTCAAGTGACCCCGTGCTGGTGGGGCACTCTTGCAAGGCTGGCGGGAAGGCGCGTGAAGCGGCACGGTCACTCTGGAAGGGGTACCCCAGTTCCTTACGAAATTCTATGTGCACATAACATCCGACCCAGCAATTCCCACTCTTGGGCGTTTAATCTCGGAAAATTTAAGACTCATATTTATACAACATCCTGTACACAAATGCTCCCGGTGTCTTGATGTGTAACAGCTCCAAACTAGATATAACCCAAGTGTCCTCCAGTGGGTGAATACTTGGAAAACTGAAACAGGGGTGCCTGGGTGGCTCAGTGGTTGAGCATCTGCCTTTGGCTCGGGTCGTGACCCTGGGGTCCCGGGATCGAGTCCCACGTCAGGCTCCCTGCATGGAGCCTGCTTCTCCCTCTGCCTGTGTCTGTGCCTCTCTCTCTCTGTGTCTCCCATGATCAAATAAATAAAAAATATTTTTTAAAAAAGAAAGAAAATTGTGAAATAGGCAAACCATGGAATACTACTCAGCACTAAATCAGAACAAAGTATTGAGACACGTGACATCTTGCACAGATCTCAAGTGCTATGGTCTGAATGTTTGTGTACCCCTAAAATTCGTATGTTCAAACCCATGGTAGAGCCTTTGGGGGGTGACTAAAGTCATAAGGGCAGAGTCGTCAAGAATGGGATCAGTGCCCTTATAAAACAGCTATGAGAGGGGCGCCTGGGTGGCTCAGTTGGTTAAGTGTCTGCCTTCGGCTTGGGTCATGGTCCCAGGGTCCTAGGATGGGGCCCCGTGTTGGGCTCCCTGCTCAGAGAGGAGCCTGCTTTTCCCTCTCCCTCTGCCTGCCACTCCCCTGCTTGTGCTCCCTGTCAGATAAATACAGTATTTTTTTTTTTAAGATTTTATTTATTTTTTCATGAGAGACACAGAGAGAGAGGCAGAGACATGGGCAGAGGGAGAAGCAGGCTCCGTGCAGCGAGCCTGACATGGGACTCGATCCCGGGACCCCAAGATCACATCCTAGGCCAAAGGCGGCGCTAAACTGCTGAGCCACTGGGGCTGCCCTAAATACAATCTTAAAAAAATAAATAAATAAATAAATAAATAAAAAAGGAGGTATGAGAAAGCTCCTCGCCCCTTCTGCCATGTGAGGTTAGAGTGAGAAGATGGCCTTATAAGAACCAGGAAGCAGCTTCTAACCGGAATAGAAGCTGGCACCTTGGTCTTGGGCTTGCAAGCTCCAGACCTGAGAAACACATTTCTGTGGTTTACAAGCCACCTAGTCCCCGGTGTTTTGCTACAGCAGTCTGAATGGGCTAAAACACTAAATGAGAAAAAAATCTAATCTCAAAAGGTCACATATTATAGGATTCCATTTATATAATACTTTTGAAGTGACACAGTATAGAGACTGAGAACAGACAAGTGGTTGTCAGGGGAGGGAAGGAGAGGGAAGGAAGTGGCTACAAAAGAGTAGCACGTGAGATGGGTTTGATCTGTATCTTGGTCGACACCAAGATGTACAAATCTATACATGTGACAGAATTCCACAGAGCTAGATACACATGAATACAGAGATGAGTGACCGTAAGCCTGATAAAATACGAACAAGGTTGGTGGACTGCATCAATGTCAACATCATAGGAGAGTTACATAAGGTGCTGCCATTGTGAGAAACTGGATGAAGGGTGGAGGAGAGTGCTCTGAAATATATCCTACAACTACTTGTGAATCTACAATTATCTCAAAATAAAACCTTTTTAAAAGGTCACTATATAGTTCTTATTTATTCTAAGTGCCCTCTTTCTAATATTCCATCCATTCGATGCCTAATTTCTTCTTCCAGTCTTGCTACTCTGTAGTCTTAACCAGTGGAAAATGTCGCCAGACAATTACTCATTTAACTGTTGCTTTCCAAAATCTCTTATTCATAGTTTACTATTACTTAACTAGCTCATGCCAATATTCCAATACTGGCTCTGAGGCTGCATGAAATGGGCAAAGCACTGACTCTTATCTCACTGGTAACATAGTGGGAAACGCAGGTATATCGTGAAAATAAATAAAATAAGTAAAGAACTTGACACATAGTAGTTCCTTAAAAGCTCATTTCCTTCCTTTTTCTTATTAACAATCTAAAACCTAGTTTGGTTTCTGGATTAAAAAACACTAACAAAACACTGGTTTTCAGCTTCCAAGGCTCACATTTGGAAAACAAGAAAAGCATCTTTAACAAGCACAGACTGGGGATGTGGTGAGGCTGAATTCAGTTCTTAAGAAATATTTCAATTTAGGAGACCATAATGATCATTTTAGGCCTATGTGTTCTCACTTTGAGTTTGAAAACATTCTATCAAAATGGTAAGTGTTTTAGCATATCACGCACTTTATTATGCTGAGTAGCTGCCCAATATATGGTTAAATCTGTAAAGAGTAACGAGTCGTCTACTAGATTACATCTACTCACAAACCAACAATTGTATGTATGTTGGATGAGTTCAGCTTTAATGATGACATGAACTCCAACGGGAGACTTTCATCCATTCCATCTACAAAAATACTTCTTAGTAGCCGACTCCCAACAGGTAATAGGCTTTAAATACGTCCTAGATTTTTTAGTCATAGCTACAACAAGTAAGCTACCAGAGCAGCAGGAAATAAGCATTTAGGACCCAAAATTCAATGTACGTTGCTAAATGTGAGCTCCCAAGCAACATGCTGTTCAGTGCATAATGACAGCGCTAGATCCCCTGAGCAGCTCGGGCCTGCGAGAACTGTCAAAGCTGGAAAGACAAGAACCAAATGTTTTTCCTCTGCTGCGAGCAAGAAAAAGGATGAAAACAAAGTATATTTAGTTTCTACTGGCTAACTGCTTTGTTTATGAACACTCACAAAACACAGAACGCCAACTACTTGAGGACAAAGCCCCCCCCCCAACATTTTCTTCAAGTACCGATAATTTTGTAAAGCAATGCTTACCGAGCGAAATAACTTTGTTTCCGTTCTTTCTTCTCTTCCTTGGTATCCATAATACACAATCAAAATGCAAAGGATTTGGAAAAGTCCTTCTTTTTAATCAATGAGTCATAACCCTACAATAAAAAAAAAAAAGGATTGTAAATTAAGAAGTTTATAACAGCCAAGATGAAGAATAAAGCAGAGTGGAGCTACACGGCCCATCACAAAGGGAAGATAAACTTTAGCCAGTAAACGCAGTCCCATGAGTGATACATAAAATGCAAAGGTCTATGGGGGAAATAAAAATACCTACAATGATGATGAAGCTGTTAAGCCAAAACAAAAGGTGGCTGGAAAAAATTAACTGAAGTATTTTCCTCGCAATTAACTATTACAAAATGTACTAAAATGGAAATCACTGATTTTTAAAGATTTTTAGGCTGCCTATGCAGAAGCTAATTATTTTTTTTCAATTTATGAACTTATCATTTTTTACACGTAATTAATGGTGAACATGTCTCATACATAATTATGAAAAATGGATCACTTAGGTGTTTTACAAGAATGTTCTTTCTTTAAAAATAACATCAGTGTTCTACTTTATTTTCGGAAACATGCCAGTGACTACATCCCACTTGAGCAAATGTGGAAATGAAAGTACAAAGCCTCAGGAAGCTAGTCCTCAAAATGGCTTTAAACGCTTGCCTCTGCGTCTCCCTCTCTCCACCCTGCTACCCTTACCTATGCTTCCCAGGAGCAGCTTAAACCTGTAATAAAAGGCTGTCTCCAGATCAATCTTCCTTAAATACCACTTTCATCATGCCACTCCCCTGCTCAAAAATTTCCAATGTCTACTTCCTGCCTGATTCACTAACCTATATTTTCTGCAAGGCATTAGGTAGCCCTAAACTGCATCCTCTCATCCCGAGGGGTATCAAAGCAAAGGCAAAGAATGTTCATCAATCAAAATTATTTCCGAATTCAATTCCACGAACAATTTTTTAAAGGATTTAATTTTTAAGTAATCTCTACACCCAATGTGGGGCTTGAATCCACAACCCCAAGGTCAAGAGCCACATGCTCCACTGACTAAGGCAGCCAGCGCCTCTTCAACGGACAATTTAATTCACAATACATATTCCATGGAAGGTACCAAAGACAAAGAAGCCATAGGGTAATATATTTACCCTAATAGAGCTTACTGTCTTACAAGGGAGACGCTTAGGATTTCAGGTCAGTGGGATACTGACTGCTACGGAGGAGGGACAGACGCCTCGAGAGCCCAGAGGAAGAACCACCCAGTTTCATGCAGGGCCCACCCCACGGGCTCCCCACGATTTGAAGGGTGAGTGTGGGTTCCCTACTTAAAGGGTACACGGAAGCAGGGCTAGCGTGAGCAACACAAGAGGACACAATGCTTCTCTGCCGCTGCAGGCCTGAATGCCAACGAAGCAGGGCCATGGTGAGGGTGAGGACGAAGACACGGGCAGGATTAGGGTCATGCAGGCCTCGTATGTCACTCCGAAGAGCCTGAGCTTAATCCCAGCCATGCCTCACGTGCTGCCCACTGCTCCCCTGTCAGACATCGCCGAGCAGCAGTGCTGGCCTCGCCACAGACCTCGCCTCCGCGGTCAGCGGGAGGTCACGCCATCTTCTCCTCCCTGAGCTACGCCAGGGGAGGTCACCCAGGCGCCCTGCGTGCGGGGCTGTGATTCAGCCACACCGGCAGCGTGGACTGGAGGCCTGCGGACAAGCAGCGGGAAGGCGGCCGTCGGCAGAAGTTACAGTAGAACCAGTTCAGGGAGGAGGGCCCAGGCGTGGGCAGCAGCAGCCAACACAGAAGGAGGGCGAGGAGCTCGAGAAATAGTTAGGAGGCGAATTAGTCAAGATCTGGTGGCTCATTCAGCGTGGACAACAGCAGAGAGGCCAGGTGAGGAGTGTCCTCCAAGCTTCTGCTTCGGGGGCTGGGCAGACGGTGACGTGGAGGGGGCAGGCCGGGGCGGGCCGGGGGCGCAGAAACAGACGGCAGAGCAGTTTCTAGACACGTGGCCCTTGAGGTGCCCGGGAGACAGTCACCCGAGACCTTCACCAGATGCTTGACTACGTGTAAAGCACGTGAGGGTGGTGAGGGCTGGGGAAACAATTTAGCAATTAGCAGCATATGGTTGTGATTAAGAAAAGAAAAGAAAAGAAAAGAAAGAGAAGAGAAGAGAAGAGAAGAGAAGAGAAGAGAAGAGAAGAGAAGAGAAGAGAAGAGAAGAGAAGAGAAGAGAAGAGAAGAGAAAAGAAAAGAAAAGAAAAGAAAAGAAAAGAAAAGAAAAGAAAAGAAAAGAAAAGAAAGAAAAGAAAAGAAAATGGAGCCCTCCGTGGAAGCATCGGGGCACAGCCTGAACTCTGACCGCTTGGCCTCCATGCCCCTGACATGCACCCTGTGCTCAAGGACTTGATCAACCAGGAGGGAAAATAAGATGTGCACACTAAAATGAAGGTGGAATCTTGGTGTTATCCAAAGAAAGAGAGTAAGACGACGGAAGACACAAAGTTCAATTTTGATGGAGGTGATAGAAAGTAAGTCTTTCAGGGCAGAGGGGATTTCAGTAGGTAAAGAGAGAGAAGATTCCAGAAAGAGGGATCAGCTGGGCACACACATGTGGATAGAAAAAAAAAAAGAAAACCAAGTCACGTTCAGGCAAGAAGGACAGAGTAGCTACCAGATAAGAAAAGAGATCCAATCAGAACCCTGCCTACCAGACGTTATTGGCTTCAACCCGTGATCCACACATTAGCTCTTTCCATCCTCCCAACCATACCGGCAGTCAGTCTCCTTATTTCCACTAAACAGAGGCTGAGAGATACTGATTGCCCTAGTTCAACAGCACCCGCTGTGGTGGAACACGGATTTAAATCTGGTTTGGGGGGCAGCCGGGTGGCTCACCGGCTTAGCGCCGCCCTCAGCCCAGGGCCTGACCCTGGGGTCCTGGGATCAAGTCCCGCATTGGGCTCCCTGCATGGAGCCTGCTTCTCCTTCTGCCTGTGTCTCTGCCTCCCTCTCTCTCTTTCTCTCTCTCAAATAAATAAAATGTTTAAAAAAATAAAAATAAATAAATCCGGTTAGGCGTACAATTCAATGTCTTTTAATAACCTTTGGAGCCAGAAATATCTGGAAATGAGTGAGAAAAGCAGTCTAGAACCAACCATGTCTGAGCCTCCGCGCAGATTCCACAGGTTAGAAGGAACACAGTTGGGGGGGTGGCACTGGGGGTTGGGGGGCAGAGCCCTCCAGCAGGACTGCGCCAGCACAGCGGCAGGGTGGAAGCCTGGCCTCAAGGAAGGAACAGTCATTCAAGAAGTCAGGTGATGAAAGGAGGAGGGAAAAGAAAAGAGTGCTGTCCGACCGTCCTGAGCTTAGTCTCACAGTGTGGGCCGAACCCACGGGGTCCCTTCACCACCTCCTCTCCCCCCTGACTCTGCATCCTAAATCCTTACCCTTTCCCCACACTTGAAGCTTGGGTCTAGCACGAGGCCCGGTTGTGCCCTGAAGCCTTCCCTGGCCACTTGGTGCTCTTCTCTCTCTTCCTTAGGAACTTATTTCAGCTTAATACCTACCATGAGGCCCTTCATCATTCGCTGGGTGACAACGCTGCTCCACTTAGCCTCCTCTGCCACAAACCACCCAAAACCTCCTTCAAGTAAAAAACCACCATGCTTCACAATTTCCTTTTACTTCCCTAAATACCTAACACAGAACTAGGCAGTAAATCCACATAAAAGCTAAGTGAAGAATTAATCCAGGCTTGGGGTAAGGTCAATTATATGGCAGACCGATAGAAATCCCAGAATTCCCATTCCCCCTCCCCCCAATTAAGAATTACTTAGAGGGAAAGAAGAAAGGAAAGGATAGGAAGGGGAAGGGGAAAGGAAAGGAATGAAATAACCAACCAACCCAGGAGTGAGAGGTATAGATGCAAACCAGTCTCTCTCTCAGACTCCAGAAAGATGAGAATCCCTGCTCTGAACCAGGTGGTTTATTTTAAAGTTCCTCTCCTGCATGCCACCATATGTGATGATCCCTGTTTATTAGATTTCTCCTCATGAATAAAAATGAAGTCATAACAATCTAATTGGAAAATTTTTATATTGCAAGCTGAGCCAGAAACTAATATTTGGTTCTGGTAGAAAAATATTGACAAAAATAAGTGCAAGAGAAAAAGATGAAATGATCCAAGAACTGACATCTGGTGCCGCTGTGTCTGTTTAGAACTTACAAAGCTTTTTTTAAAAAAAAAAATTCTATTTGATAAAAATATACTAATCTTTGATTTCTTTTAAATTTCTGGGAATTTTTATATTCCTTAAACAAGACATACGCAGTCCTTTCAGATCTAGACACGCCAACAGGTCAACCAGGAAGAGAGCAGAAAAGGATGCTATAAAAATGATTTGCACAGAGCACCACACAGCAGCCTCCATGCTTCACTGAAGAACCACAGCTCCTTAAATCAATCTCTAATGGGAACTACATTTTCCATTATAAGTGGTTATAATGGGCTTCTTAAAAGCCCTTCTTGCATTTAATGTTGACTTTTCTTCACATCAATAAACTCTAGACTCATCCAAACACTGAATTACAAGAGCCTCCTCCATTTACAACATATTACAGACCAAAAAGAATTTCATGAGGGAAACACAAGATGAATCTTCTAAATATTTCTTTTTTTGTGATCTTAAATCGGGATAGTCAATTTAAACCTAAATTCAGTTCATTATGCAAATAAAAAAAGGCACCTACAAAATCCTTACCTTGCAAGCACTGTGCTGAAGACAAAATATTTACTGTTATTACCTGCAAAGTGCTCCTTGCTTGAGACCAAGGGCGCCTCGGAAAGAATTCAAGCACCGAGCTACAGGCGGCTCCCGAGGTACAGCCAGCCAGCGGGGCCCACACGGCCCGGGACGGCTTTCCGGATTCACATCTACCACCAGTGCAGACTAGAAAAACACCCGTGTGCCTATGATGTCCATCAGCTGTTTTCCCAACAACATGTTTCCTATTATACAAATGAAATTATGACAAAAACATGCTTCAAGGCTTGGTCACACTACGTTTGGCCGCTTAGGGGACACACCAAACTGTACCTTTCCATGCAGACATTTCCTCCTCGAAAATACCTACACCTGTACAGAAATAGAAGAGGTGGTCAGTGTTTCTCAAAGCCACACTGTCATCTAAACAAAGGAAGGATATTCGAATTTCAGCAGTAACCAAGGTCTGAATATGAATACTCTCTTTGGCAAGAAACCTGGCAAGAAAGACACAGCAACAGAGACGAAAGGGCACCACAGACGTGTCGGGGAGCAACCAGGAGATAATGCCCCCACGTAGATAAGTGTGTGTCACTAAACCAAAACGACATAAAAGAGAACTCAGAACAGAACCAAGAGCTAAAAAGCTATGCCTGAGTCAAGGTGACGATCCAGGGGAGGCCAATGGTCTCTGCTACTTAGGAAAATGGGACGAAGGAGGTGGATGGCAAAAGGAATGGAGAACTCATCAGCTCGTATTCCACTACTCCTCACTGAGGAACCTGGAATCAGAGCTGAAAAGAATCATACAAATGCGAGTTTCATGCAAGACAAGTTTGGAAATGGGCGCCTGGCTGGCTCAGGCAGCACAGCACACAACTCTCCATCTTGGGGTCCTGGGTTCGAGCCCCACACTGGGTGTAGTAGAATTTACTTATAAAGAAAAAAAGGGAGAGGTAGAGAGATTTCATCAAAGCTCCTAGATACTTTTATTTTTTTAAAGATTTATTTATTCATGAGACACACAAGAGAGGCAGAGACACAGGCAGAGGGAGAAGCAAGCTCCCTGCGGGGAACCCGATGTGGGACTCGATCCCAGGACCCCAGGGTCACGCCCTGAGCCCAAGGCAGGCGCTCCACTGCTGAGCCCCCCAGGGGCCCGCCCCCAGATACTTTAAATGAAGACCCATCTCTGGGCTCACTAGATCATTTTATAAATTCCATCTAAGAAGAGAGTGTGCAAATGAGATTCCTAAAAAGTCACTGGCGGGGTCAGGAATTATCAAAGATGTGGAAAGTGCCAGCAGCCTGGCAATGGGCAAATACATTTTCATTTCCATCAAAAGTTAGAAAAGAGTGTACTTGGGGATCCCTGGGGGGCTCAGCGGCTTAGCACCACCTTCGGCCCAGGGCGTGATCCTGGAGACCCGGGATCGAATCCCACATGGGGCTCCCTGCGTGGAGCCTACTTCTCCCTCTGCCTGTATCTCGGCCTCTATCTCCCATGAATAAATAAATCAATCTTTAAAAAAAAAAAGTTAGAAAAGGGATTGTGTAAATCACACACTGCAGACCATCACACAGATCCCCCGCAAAACTCTAGACAGGTCGCAGCAGGCAGTTTGGCCGGGACGTGGAAGAAGGGGCACCGAAACCCGGGACGGAGGCCCTAGGGGACCCGGGCCATCTCGCGGACCGATCAGAGGCCACAGGCCCTTTCCTGAGGCCTCCTTGAGCGCCCTCGGTGCAGGTGGGAGCTGCGGCAGCACTCGCGGCCCATCAGCTCGGAGGCCACGCGGCAGGTCCCCACGTGGGCAGAGCACCGAGGGGAGCCACCAAGTGCTGGGAAGGGAAGGAGAGTCAAGGAAGAGCCGGGCCATGAAAGGGGGGGGGGAGCATCTGGACCGATTCTCTCGATCTGCTTACAGATAAGATAGAGAAATGTGCGCTGGTTGGGGCTGGATGCTTCTAGGTCCGTGGGGAAGGAAAGGCGCTGAGCCACTGTGCCCAAGGGATGAGGGGACGACCGACTGACCTGACCCCAGAGCCGGGAGCTGACGCCCATCTTCAGCAGGAGGGAGGGTGCTAACAGCCTAACGCAGTATTTGTTCTCAGCTCCTGTCCTCAGCGGCAAATTTACCACTGACTTGAATGAAAATAGGGACCTCCTCATTAGACTTTCGGAAGAGGGATTAATAACCTCCCGATGATAGCAATTGGATCCCAACAGACCTCAGCGTAGCTGTAGGAAGGTTTGGAACGAACCCCCTAGGACCCTGCAGTTTGGCATCTGGGTGAGGAGCTGAGGAATGAGAGGGGCAGAACTTAGCATCAGCACAAATGAATAGGACACCTGCAGCTTTCGACACCTGCAGGTTTCAGGGAGCCTAAGCTCCACATCCCCTGTCGTGACATTCCACGACCCTTCCTTCCAAAAACAAAACAAAACAAAAAACAAAAAATCCAGTTAATAATCAGCCCAGAAAAAAAAAAAAAGATTATGATGGTCTGTGTCACCCTTCTCAAGGATGAGGATAGATCAAGATGACTGCATCTAACTTTAGCTCTTACACTATAGGAGAAATAAAAGGAAAGTGGAGCAACCAGGATGGTTAAGTGACATAAAACTAATTTTTAAGATAGTAGTCAAAGGAGCTGGCCAGCGTGAGCCTCAAGAAAGTTGGAATGAACTGACAGCTATTTTCAAATACCTGAAAGATCAGACCTGGTCATGGATTTAGGCTTGAATTTATAGACCTTTGAGGAGAATACCTAGGACCAGCTGTTAGATATGCAGGGAGACGGGTTTTGGCTCCACATAAGGAACAGGGAGATACAAAGCGCCGTCTGCAGATAGGGTGGCTTCCTAGTCTCCAGAAGAGACTGAGCACAAGCCCAACCACCACTTCGTGAGACTGCTGTAGACCAGCACTTCTCAACCTTCTCGGGATCAACACCCCTCATCTACATGAATATATATTCCATAACGTGCCCCTTAAAATACTGAAATGAAGTTCATAGCTGATATAACCTACCAATACACATAAATTTATGAAATCAGTATAATACCCAAGAGAAAAGGAGGTTATAAGGGCGATTACAACAGGTAAATTATCAGATACAAGTTCACTGAAAGATGTCATGAAATACTCAGATCCTTGCACCTTCTTCTATAGGGCAAGTTTAGCTATCAGAGAAATGGGGTCAGAAATGATTTCATTCCAAACGAGAAGTATCAGAAAATGGAAAAGCAGAGGTTGAGGGGGTAGGAGGGAGTAGGTAATGAGGGGGGGTGCAGGGAACATGAGAATAAAAACTAGTGCTGTAAATAATAATCGGGTATTTCTAAACATGGTAATTTAAAGCTACCCTTTCTTTATAAATGTCCCAATAAATACTCACAGAGGTCCTACAGCAGATAGAAAATTCCTGAGTGTCAGGGACTATTCCTTGTTGTCCAGAACCATCCCACTCAATACAGGGCATTCGATGCTTCTGCATCCTCCCAACAAAATGCCAAGAGTGTGTCCCTCCCCACCGCCCACCCTCGCCACCCCCCAATAACTGTGAGAAACAAACTGCATCCTGGTGGGGGGGCGGATATTACACTCATTGAGAACCATGCATGATTCTAGAGGAAAGTCAAGCTCTGTGGGTAAACTAGTATTTTTAAAAACTGTAATGAAAAATTATTAATTCCAAAAATTCTTTCAAAGCTGAGATTATATAAACTCCATGCACAAGAAGTTCTCTGCAAGATGCTGTCCTTCACCTGACCTCTGTGACCCCTGTCATTAAGGCATCACTGGAGCAGGACCCCGGCCTGGTTAACATCCAGATTCTAGCATTGCCGAAGTGTGTAACTTTGGACGATGTACCTGGTTTTTCTAGTCCTCGGCTTCCTTACCTGCAAAGGGCTGTTATAAGAGGTTAAGTGTGTCCAAGAGGTATCTCTAGAGTCTCCTGCCCCATGGAATAGAAAATTCTATGCAGCCAACCCAAATGTTCCAGTATTCATGCAAATGATACCTCCCTTCAAAAGCACCTGAAGAGCTAGATTCAAATTTGCCCCAAACAGAAAAATCATATAATAAACAAATTCAGGGGACGCCTGTGTGGCTCAGTGGTTGAGCGTCTGCCTTGGGCTCAGGTCATGATCCCAAGGTCCTGGGATCCAGTCCCACGTCAGAGTCCCCAGAGGGAGCCTGCTTCTCCCTCTGCCTGTGTCTCTGCCTCACTCTCTCTCTGTCTCTCATGAATAAATAAAATCTTAAAAAAACAAATAAATAAAAATAAATGAACTGAGGCTAGGCAGCTCCAGTAAATATAAAGCAGAGAGCCATCAGCTACAGTTGAACCTTTACTGAACATTAACCACATGCACCAAGTTTTTGGTTCGATGCTGTTACACTGTTTAATCTTTCTGACCCACTGAGGGAGTTAATACTCTTAATCCTTTTCAGATAAAGAATCTGAAGTTCAGAAAGGTTAAAGAACTTAATCAAGGTCAAACAACCAGAAGAGTGAGAGCCAGAATAATCAGCCCTTACCTGGTGCCAAGGTCAAACCCACTACAAATGGCCTCTAATGCGAGGCTAGATCTCTGCACAGAATTTTCACTTCAACTGCCTGGTTCTCTCTGCATTTACCCACCATTAAAAAAAAAACAAGAGTGTGAACACCAGCTTTTTGCCCAACTGTCTTTTAGGACCTAAGTCCTGAAGGGGATTTAGGCTCCTCACTACTATTCATTAACAAATGAGTGGCAGTGAACTTGGCCTTGCATTCAAATAAATACTCACTGCCTAAAAAGTCAGGCTTTCAAAGAGCTAACCATTAATTCCCTAAACTAAATGAATTCTCTCTGAAGTCTTCAGAACAGAAGTAATGGTATAACTTTGAATACACCAGAAATATTTCTTAGTTGGCCATCTTTTGTTTCTGTTGTTGTGAAATATCATCTGCCAATCCAGTTATTTTTCCACTGATAATTAGTAAAGACAGAGAATCAGAATCAGAAAATGGAATCTTTTTTTTTTTTTAAGATTGTATTTATTTATGTATCCATGAGAGACACAGAGACAGAAGCAGAGACACAGGCAGAGGGAGAAGCAGGCTCCCTGCAGGGAGCCCCATGTGGGACTCGATCCCAGGACCTCGGGGTCACGCCCTGAGCTGAAGGCAGACGCTCAACCGCTGAGCACCCCCCAGGCGTCCCTTCATCTTTTCAAAATAACATCTCTTTATAAAGTTATGAGTCCTTTTTTTCCCTAGAGACTAAAATCATAGGTTCTTTTTAGAACTAAAAATCATGATTCTATAAAAATTCTACCAGAGGCTGTTAATGTACTGCATGCATTCTCTCATTAATATTCATAAGAATAAAAGCATTCCGTGTCATAAAGTTTTCCACGAGTGCACAGAGACAGATCAGAGGAGAAAAATACGCAGAAGGTCATATAGAAAGTTATTAGAGGCAGTGAAAACAGAGGAGAGACTACTCTGGCAACCTCATCTCTCATACATAGGGAAAACTTCCTCTTTTTTACCATCAACCACTATGTATTGGGTGTCTGCTACATGCACATGATTGTCTTTCACAAGAGTGGGGAAAAATCTGATGCCCACATCACTCACAGAAGTGGTTTGTGGGGACACCCCCGGCTGTGGCTCTAGCACTGCAAGATCGCCCCTAGACGGTCTCTGAGATGAATCTAAAGCTGGAAGGCACCAAAGAGCATCAACAAAGGAACAGGTGACATGGGAACAAAAGTTTGTCCTCAATTACTTCTGGAATGCATTTTTATTTTATCAGACCTATTGCTAAAATCTTAGGATCTCTGGCCTTTTGATTTTTTTTTAATTGATTGATCAATTGCTTGCAGACCTCTTCTGGCCTTGGCCCAAAAGGTATAAGCTCCACACTCTTTGGAGTCTCTCTACTAGTTCAGAACTGAAGGTCCTTCCCCAAGGCCTTCAGATAATAGGTGCCAAAGGGAATGGCTGTGCCAGCTCCCTGTGCTCACAGCAAATGCTGTCACTGCTAAGGTTGTGGTCTTACACCAGGCCCCAATTCCTTCAATTTTAGGACAGAAATAAGTGTGAGCAGCAGTTACTATTACTAACTTATTATTGTTGTTATGATGATCACTTAGTGGGAGGTGTCTGTTGGTAGATCTGAATTAGAGGTGACTGATGCAAACAAAACGAGTAAAACGTTATGGATAAAAAGAGGTCATAAATGCAATGCCTTTACAAAGAACGTACAGTTTATGGGCTTCAAACACTAGTTTTTCAACAATGCAATTTGAGTGTCTTTTGAGGCAATCAAGGGCCAGAGAAGTTCACTCTACAAGGTAAACCATTTCACTAAGGAAAAGGCGACCAGCTTCTTCATCCTTAAGGATAGTATCTGCAACTGAATGCGTTTTTGAAATACCCCGGACTATGTGCATAGTTGTAAAAATACAAACTAAAAAATTGAATTATCACTCTTTTTAATGTGCCTTCAGCACAATTATTTATACGGAGAGTACAAGACGCAATAAATAATTTGCACTTACTTCGAAACAGTGCTTTGTCACCTATTCATTAGCAATCTCTTCAATTCAATAAGCATTTACTAAAAACATGTCTTATTCCTACCACTATACTATTCATCTAAAACCTATGACTACCAAAAGGACCCAACAGGCTCTAAGAAACCTTTGATTTTTGACGAGGAGGTAAAATTAACATAAATAAAACAATCAGAAAATAGGGATAGGACCAAAATAATCAATGACTAATAAAATGTGTTTCCGCACAGAAAAGTGTTAACGACAAGAAAAGGGGCAGGTCACATGAGCCAGTGTTGTTAGGAAAGGGGCCTGAAGCGAGACAACACTGAAAACAACCACGCATGGTTGTGTTTCGACACTGTGCACCATCAGCCATTGTGCCCTAAACCAGAACACTTTCACCCTTATGGAACATGTTCCCTCTCAGATGCTCAAGAGGACTATGATTGTAGGTCTGACGTAGACGGAGAGGACATGTAGTGTGTTGGTTGGTAGGATCCAAAATGTGGTAAATCCGCAGATACGGGTTCGGGAAAAAGGCATAATGGAAAGTGTCGAAGGCACAGGCAATCTGTAGAACACAAAATTAAATCAGCATTGTGAAGGTCTAGGACCTCTTCGTGTTAAAAAATATATATATATGTGAATTCAACTACAATTTTCCAAGAGATTGGGTTAAGAAACCAAGTTTATGGTTTAAATACGTTTTTTTTTTTTAATTTTTTTAAGAGTTTATTTATTTATTTATCCATGAGAGAGAGAGAGAGAGAGAGAGAGAGGGAGGCAGAGACACAGCCCGAGGGAGAAGCAGGCTCCATGCAGGGAGCCCAACGCAGGACTGGATCCCAGTACCCCGGGGTCATGCCCTGGGCTGCAGGCGGCTGGCCGTCTCATGCTCCGTGCCACGACACAGAGTACGCACCTCCAACGCTTGGCCTTGTGGCCAGTTGGGACCAGGAGGCTGAGGACAAACGGGGTGCCCAGTTCACCCGGAGGCTCTGAGAGGCCTGGCCAGCTTCTGCCCTCCACCCGATGAGCCTGCTCCAGGTGCCGATCCCCCGTCTTTGGCCGGGTCCCAGGATGGAGACACGTGGAACAGGCCTGAGCTCCTACCTGCACTTTGGAGCCCGGGCCCCCCCACCCAACCCAACCCGGAGCGGCCAAACCGCAGGCTATGGGCAGATTTATGAATGTGAAATAAATAATTGTGGTTCTAAGCCACGAAGATTTGGAGGCCGTTCTGCAGCACTACCACCACAGAAATCCCCAAACACCCTTAGAAATATCCTGATCCACAAATTACCTTGTGGATTTTTTGCAGGAGGATAAAAGCCACGTAGTACGTACCACTGTTGAGAAGAATCCTGTGCCCAGGCTGGAATACCGAGGCCCAGAGACCGGGGGCCACTAACCCAGCCGAGAAAGCGCCCTCCCTTCCAGGTGCCATTTGCCCCCTAACCAGCGTGCATGGCTCCGGAAATTTAGCCAAAAGAAGGCATCACCTGACAGTGAGGTGGCCTTAGGCACATCTTGGTATATCCACCTGCAGACCTGGCTACCACCTGGGCTTATGCGGTGAACTGTGGTGCCCCCCCCCGCTCCAGCCCTCAAAATGTTTACGCTGCATCCACCGTCCTACACACCACGACCTTATTCGGGGAAGGGCACTTGCAGATGCAACTGGTTAGGATGAGTTCACAGGGAGCACTGCGGCCTCTACTGCAGGCGTCCTTCTAAGACTACGGCCCTACGGAGCTAGGGACCTAGGGACGCCCCGGGAGGAGGCCGGGGGATGGGGAAGCAGAGACGGGGGTGATGCACCGCAAGCCAAGGACGTCCACTGAGTCACCAGAAGCCCCGCGAAGCCAGGGGACAGCAGTCTCACGCTAGAGCTCTTGGCGCGGCCCGCCTCTGGGCGCTGGAGGAATTCACTCATCTTAAACTGTCCGCCCTTCGCACTGTGCCAAAGGATCCCCCCCGCCCAAAGTGCTGTGACTTTCCCAGCTGGCCATTCTTCCTCTTATAACGTAAAGAAAGGTGAGCAAGTACTTGAGAACACCGGTAAAATTTTGCAGAGTCTTGGAGCAGAAAGCTCCCTCGGTTACTTGGCATCCGTAGCGGGGAGATCATCGGAGCACGGCTTCTTTGAATGGGGGGTACAAAGGACTGACCTGATCATCAAGAAAACACCTTCACGTAAAAGGGGTTTTGAGAATATAGCCTCCGCCCGTATTACACCACCGTCCCGGACGCTGGCGACTGCAGTCTGACCCCCCTGGGCTTCTGGGTTGCCCGTGTGCGCTACGCCGCTTCGCACCGCTTTCTAACTGGTTGCGCATCGTGCCCCATCCTCATCAGGCTGCTGGCTCTCCAAAGGCTGGGACTGTGCCTTATGTTTTATGTGCACAAGTGCAGGCACGTGTGTACACACACATTACAGCTCCTCGTCTAGGCTAGCACAGGATTTACACTGAATTTTTTTTTTTTTTTTTTTTGGTTATGGCTAAATACCCAACAGAAACCAATTCAGGGTATGGAACACCGAGTCTTGCCTTTTATTTGGATCAAGGGTCTCCATTTTTATTTTTAATTTTTAAAAATTTTTTTTTATTTTTTATTTTTTATTTTTTTGGGTCTCCATTTTTAAAAGTTACATTCCACATCAATAAAAGTCTCTGAGCATAAAATCCTGGTAAGTATATTATTTTTACTTATAAAAAACATGTCTTCTGCACTAATAGATGCATTTCAAAACATATAACAAAAATAGAAGTCATGAAAAGATGATACATTCTAGCAATTTCTTCCCTTACCCTCATGGGGCACATCAACCCTAGTTGGGAAGCCACTGGTCCAGACTATGAGGGCAGATATAGGAAAATGTTCCCCACGATTTTTGTCCTTTCCAGGAAATGCAAGATCTATGAGAATCCATCACGTTTAAGAACTTTAAACACATTCTCTGGAAGATTCATTAAATTGCCTTGATCAAACAAGCAGTATTTTTAGAGTTGATGATAGAAGTGTCCTTGCAATTAGGGTTAGTTTATATATTACTGGGCCCCAACTGTAAATCCATCACTAACCATGGTTCTCACAGTTGAGCTCTTTAGTCTTTAGAAATGAAAAAAAAAAAAAAAAAAAAAAAAGAAATGAAAATTCATTATCAAAATTTCAGATAGGGATCCCTGGGTGGCGCAGCGGTTTGGCGCCTGCCTTTGGCCCAGGGCACGATCCTGGAGACCCGGGATCGAATCCCGCATCGGGCTCCCGGTGCATGGAGCCTGCTTCTCCCTCTGCCTGTGTCTCTGCCTCTCTCTCTCTCTGTGACTATCATAAATAAATTAAAAAAAATTAAAAAAATAAAAAAAAATTTTTCAGATAAATGTAAGACTGAGAAAACCAAATGAGGTCACAGTTTAATTCTGAAAAGAAAGAAAGGAGAAGGTTGGGCAGGAAAGATAGAACAGAAAGCTCACAAACTATCTCTTAAGAATATTATCAACACAACACCACCCAATTGTCCTGTGTCCCATGTACACACATGAACACCACTGTGCTAAAGAACTGAAGGGCATAGAGTAATATAAAACACAGTTCCAGGGTGCCTGGGAGGCTCAGTAGGTTAAGCGTCTGCCTCAGGCTCAAGTCATGATCCCAGGGTCCCAGGATCTAGCCCATCCCTGCTCAGTGAGGAATCTGCTTCTCCCTCTACCCCTGCCCCTCCCCACCTGTCGACCCCACTCATGCTCTTTGTCTCTCTCTCAAACAAATAAAATCTTAAAAAAAAAAAAAAAAACCACACAGTCCTATCAGCCTACTGTAAGAACAACTAGGCTATGAAAACAAGTCAATATTTGATGTGTGGTACAAACAGTACAGTGCCAAAATAACTAAAATCAGGAATAGGGTAGCCGTCCTGGAAAGCGTTCGTGGCATTAAGTATCAACCTTGTGCAGAATGTCAGCTTTCAAGGAAGAAATGTGCAGGGAAATCTCAAATAAAGGGGGAGTCAAGAGGCAGGAGGTGGGAATTACCCCGTGTGTGTGGGGGGGGTGGGGGTACTGGGGAGCCGGGTCCAACAGATGGGGAGTGGGAGATGGGGATGAGTGCCTGAAGTGTGGAAAGGACGCAGTGCCTTAGCTGCATTCTCTGGCTTAAACCTCCATCAGCAAGCCACCACACCACCAAAATGCCATCAGTCATTTCACTTGGTCTACTTACTCTTGAAGGACTAGCCTTGGGCCTGATATACACAAAACAAGCAAGCTAAGTGCAGGAAAATACCAAACAGATGGTATGTGGGTGAGAATGTTGGGGAAGTGAAATATTAGTAGCTTTGAAAGGAGGAAGAGAAAGTAAAATATGTCAAAATGAATATGTATTTGGTAGAGAAAAGTTGAGAATATAAGACTCCTAAGATACATTAATTTTAATTTCTAACAAGTATCATCATAATACATACAGATAATAAAAATGTGGAAAAAAAATTACCTACGACCCTGTCAATGTGGGAAAAGCTTTACCACTATTACTTTCCTGTCTTTCCTTCTATGTAGATGCATTTTAAAGTCAGATTATGATCCTTTTGTGCACAGAGTTTGATATACTCTATACTGTCCCTTAACAAATGCCTCCACTGTGGTCTGTCTCCAAGTTTCCACCAATCACCCTTGATAATTACTAATACTTACAGTTGCTTACTCTGTGACAGTACTTCACATATATTAGTTTACCTAATTCTCAATGTGGGAGGTAGATACTATCATCTTCATTTTACGGATGAGAAAATCAAGGAGAAATCAACTTGCCTCAAGTCACACAGCTGGTAAACAGTGGACAGGATTCCAAGCTGGACAACTGGCTCCAGTATCCCTCCCTCCACTGAACCCCTTGCCCATTCCTCATACCTCCCAGAGACAGCGAGCTAATTGCTGACATTAAGCCTCATTCCTGATTTCCTTAGGATGTACTCTTAGAATAGAACCACTGGTGCCAAACAATTCTACTAGCTAAACTGTTCTCAATCTAAAGTATGGCGACATACCCTCTCACCGAGGAATAGGACTCAACCTCAACTTTGCCAGCGCTGTCACGGACTTTTAAAATCTGACTACAATCTGCATTTCTTTGATGCAATTCAGTTGAATATTTTTCCATGTCTTGGCCATTGGTAGTTACCATTCTGCAAATTTCCTACTCCGGCTATAGACTCTTTGTGTGCCCCCAACCCCAAATTCATATGTTGGAAACCTAATGCCCTGGTGATAGTACCAGGTGGGGCCCTTGGGAAGTGATTAGGTCATGAGGTAGGACCAGACCACCACCACCCCCATCAACGGGATGAGTGGCCTCATAAAAGAGGGCCCAGAGGGATCCTTAGGTCCTTCTACCATGTAAGAGTACAACGAGAAGACAGTGGTTCACAAACCTGGAAAAGAGGCTTCGACCTCGACCTCAAGAGACCTCGACCATGCTAGCACCCTGATCTTGGACTTCCAGTCTCTAGAACTGGGAGCAGTAAATTTTGCTGTTTATAAGCCACCCAGCGTATGGTATTTTGTCATAGCAGCCTGAAGGGACTGAAACAATTCCTAACTAGAATGCTTTTTAAACAGGTAAGGCATATTAAATTGAAACTATTTTGCAAACTGCTACGATTTGAGGTACCAGAGTGGTGTTAACGATCTGTTGCAGTGGGACCCGCCAGGCAGGCAGTGTGTTGAGGGAACCACCAGGACCCAGGCAGGAGGGCTCAGATGTAAAGCCCTGGGACTCAGCTGGCCCTCCCAACACACTAATAGCCTAAAACTGTGCTTTAGATCACACAGCAGGGGCTATTCTCATCCAATGGCTAGAAGACTCATCATTGCCACTCTGGACACCTTCAATTCCTGGTTTGAATACGTCTGCCGAAAGAATCAGGAAATCTGATGTGTGCTTAGTGAGGTCAGAATCACAGCAGGAAAATGGAAGACCTTGAAGGATCTCATACCTACAAAGTCACCTTGCGAATTTATTCCACTCTACAAGGGAGACCTGATGAGTGACCAGAATCATCCACCAGTCGGGATTCCACATGAACAGTGCTGAACAGACACAACTATATTCTTACTTTGCAAACCCTCTGCTACACAGTCAACAGCAAATTACCTGGTGCTAGGCACACTGCAGTAACAACCAGGCATGCAGGGCACCCTCGGATTACTTGGCTTGGAATCAAAAATACCTCATTCGCATCTTTAGGAGTCACTTCTTTGGACAGACCACTCTCTCCAGACAGTTCACATCACTCGTCAGGATCAGTGTCTAAGGCCACCCAATCTGGAAGCTGTTGCCACTCTGTGTACCAGTTACAGAGGCAAATTCAAGGGCAGAGGACTGAGAGACACTCTCCCAGATGAGGGCCATAATACACAGGAACATTATTTTGAATGAGTGTTAACACATTTGAGAGAGAATTCGAGAAGGCAGGGATGCTAGAGAAAATGATACAGGTATGTACTCTACGGGGGGGCGGGGTGGGAGCAGAAGAGCCATGAATGGTTAAATAAAAGAATTCATGGGGATTCCTGGGTGGCTCAACGGTTTAGCACCTGCCTTTGGCCCCTTTGGTGTGGTCCTGAGGTCCTGGGATCGAGTCCCACATCGGGCTCCCAGCATGGGGCCTGCTTCTACCTCTGCCTGTGTCTTTCCCTCTCTTTCTGTGTCTCTCATGAATAAATAAATAAAATCTTTAAAAAAAATAAAAAAATAAAAGAATCCTAAGATACACTAATTTTAATTTCCAATCAGTATCATTATAATACATATGGATAATAAAAATGTGAAAAATAGAAATTACCTATGATCCTGTCAATGTGGGAAAAGCTTTACTATTGTTACTTCAACTTGGGGGACGCCAGGGTGGCTCAGGTCATGATCCCAGGGGCCCCCCTCGGCAGGAAAAGCAGGCTTTTTCCCTCTCCCTCTGCCGACCTCCCTGCTTCTACTCTGGAAGAATGAAATAATAAAATAAAATAGTAAAAGAAAAAAAAAAAAAGCTTTAACGTTGGGCTTTTTTTTTTTTTTTTTTTTTTCAGACCGGGCTTAGCAGGAGGCCTGGGTGGCTCAGCAAGCAGTTGGGCACCTCCTTCAGCTCAGGACGTGACCCCGGGGTCCCGGGATGGAGCCCCACATTGGGCTCCCAGCATGGAGCCTGCTTCTCCCTCTGCCTGTGTCCCTGCCTCTCTCTGTGTGTCTCTCATGAATAAATAAATAACATTGTTTATAAAAAATTAAAATAAATAAATGAACCAGTCTTAGCATGCTATCCTAAATCGCAGTTAATTGCTACTAGAAGAGCAATTCTGCTGTTGATGAGAAAGGCCTGTTTCAGGACGGAACTATGCGGGCTGTTGAATTTCCTGGGGCTGCCGGGGTGGGTTTATGGGCACCCCACTAAGGTCGCCCAAGGGATGGCCCCAGAACCCAGCGGGGCTTGCAAGGAAAGCGGGACACAGAGGGTTCCAGGCAGGGAGGCGTGGGGAGACGGAGAAGCGTGCTGGGTGGCAGTGGGAGCAGCTTGGAGGCCTGCAGAGCCCCCCCCCCCACCTGACCAGGGCTGTGGGGGCCAAAGGAGGGCATGCGGGGGTCACGAGCTCATGATCTTTCATCAGATTTTTAGAGGGCCCATACATTGGGGCAGGGAGGGGTGGCAGTCAAGAACAGTTGGCCAGGCGCGTGACAGGGCAGCACAGGGGCAACAGGTGGATTGCTCAGTGCAGAGGGACCACTGTGCTCTGGGGGGGGGGCTCATGCCTGGGTAGGGGGTCTGCAGCAGGAAGCCCAGAAGGAAGCCCAGCTGAGGGGTAGGGAGCCGAAAGGCAGCAGAGGGTAAGATGCAGGCTGAGGTCCCAGGCCTCCGAGGAGCCTAACAAGGCCAGGGAGACGGAGAGAGGGGATTCGAGAAATGGCCAGGAGACAGAAGGAGCAGCCTGCACGGTCCCATCTGCTCGCAAACGCTGACAGGTCCCAAGGATCCCCGAGAACCGACAAGACAGCCGCTAACCAGGGGCAGGGATGAGGGTCCTTCTACTGCAGATCCCTTTGCACCTTTTGAATCACCTGAAGGTAGTACCTGCCACCAAAACCAATGTTAAAGGAGATAAGGTTATCGAAAGGAAATGCTTCGGTGTGAAAATTTGCCTGCCTCCCTCTCCAAACGACTCTGAGGTTTCAAGTCCTGCTTTTGAACTCAGATTAGTTTTGTCCCAAAGGCTCCTGGACCACACCCATGACTGACCCGTAGGAAGGGCCAATCTCTCTGCCTGGGTGAAAACGTTCTCAAAATGAACTTGGCATCACATAAATGTAAATAACCACCTGGTTAAGTTCAACTTAACGAGTAGTTGTCAAAATACCAGAATGAAGATGAAGTGTGGTCAATTAACTCAGTCTGATTGCTCAAATTTTATGGTATATAAATGAGGCTCAAAGAAAAATTAACCTGATTCATAAAAACAAAGATGAATCAAATAGTTTACTGATGTGAAACAGGTCAGATGTGAGGGCTCGTGAGGGGAGTGTTAAGGTAATCGGGCTAGTCCCGTGGCTAAAAAAGACTTTTTAAAAATTATGTGGAATCAATCTCCTGTTCAGCCTAACAAAGCACCTAAGGCAGACACTCCAGAAATAACTGGCTTACATTGAATGGTTTTACCAATTTTGAATTAGTAGTAAGTGAACATAAATCTAATATTACAAAATAAGTGGAATTCAGTTTTGCAAAACTATGGAACATCGTTTTCCATTTGGCCAAATAAGCTCAAATACACATAGACTGGAATTTAATCTTGCTAAACTAGGGCATACCGTTTTCCATCTGGATATATAACCTCAAATATACTAAATTTGCAATACTTGTCCAAAACATATTTAATGGAATCGATTAAACTTGCTAATCAAAAACATATGTGTCCAGAGATCAATTCTGTAAATGCTTTCATTTGGTTTTATGTATTATGTTTTGCCTTGTTTCACAAAGGATATGAGTCAGCTTTAAATAATAAATTCAATAAAGGGAGAAAATATAATTAGATAAAAATCAGAATCAAGGGAAATAAGGTAAAACAGAAGCTCAATACTAAAGGGAAACTTAGAACATCGATATCAGGTCATAGGTTTTTTTATAGGGCTATTAAAATCGAGTTGCAAATCTGATTCTGCATTTGCTAGTTGCCAAATCAGAAAGGGAAATGTAATCAATTATCTGATGCTAGTTTTGCATGATGAAAAAAAAAAAAAAAAGCCACACACAGCATTTGCGCAGGGCTTTTCTTCAGCTTCTATCACTAAATGGAACTTGCCTGGGTCTTCACACAAGAGCTGCCAATCGAACGATGACCTTGGTAACTACATCTCTTGAGTAACCTAAACAGTAGATTCCTTGTGACAGCTATGAGTAGTAGAATCCCTGAGCATGTGCACAGTTGGGGAGAGAGGAAGGGAGGGGCACAAAAGATATGAAATAAGGTCACCAAAGTACATCGTTTTTGAAAATCTGGGTAGCTTCCTGGTCCGACACCTAGAATGGGAGTGGAATGGGTAGACTTTATGGCCTTTATTCTGCCAAACTTCTAGAAGAGTCATTTCTGTCAAATAATATTCAGGTCAAATTTATGAGCAGACGACTGATATCCCCCGGTATGTACAGAAAGAAAGGCATTCTATGCCATTTTTCAAGGGAGGTTGGTAGGCAGCAATTCTACTTCAACCACCAGCTCCCCATATTTGAAATTCAAGCTCATACAAATTTTTCTATACTTTCTCTGCAACCATAACAATTTTGGCTGCAACATATGTAAATTGAGTGGATCGCATTGGATCTAAAGAATAACAGTGCATATGGAGGCAGGGTGCTGGGGGTTCAGCAGACAGGGCCCTGATAGTGAGTCATCCAATCACAGAGGCATTGCGCATTTGGATGCAGGACGCACAGAGAAAAAGGCCTCTCCCATTGTGAGATTAAAAACTAGCTCTAACTTAACTGGTTTCAAGGCCAAGAGTGTCAGCACAGCCTAACTACTCAATTTGTATTTGTCCAATAAACAAATAAGTTTATTATCTGCAACAAAGTAAAAAAGAGTTCACTGTAACCACAGGGGAGGTCTCTTTTGAGAAATTAAAGTGAACAAGTAAAAGCAACGTAAATTAACTGCTTAATATTTCTAATTACAAATGTAAGGCATACAAAATGTAATTATCTTTATTTGAGGGCTGATTTTTGCTTTCTTTTAATAAATCATAATATCTTTCATCTGTTCCCTCCCACTGTGGTTCCCCCAATCTTACCTCCTTTTACATAAAACTGTGACTTCCTCACCATGTAGGAAACGCCCAAGTAGGCTGGAGAAGCAATAGCAATAAACTATGGTTTCCCGGAGTTTTATGAAAATAAGTCTTTGGGGTAATATGTAATGAGGCTAGTGGCAAGGTATTAAAATGACAAAAAAGGGGACCGTGGCTGGTTCAGTCTATGGGACATGGGACCCTTTATCTTGAGGTTGTGAGTTTTGAGCCCCATGTTGGGTGTAGAGATTACTTAAAAATAAAATCGTAAAAAATAATAAAATGACCAAAAAAGTAAAGACAACAGGAAAAGAATAAACTGGACCACTCCCAGATAATTTTGTTAAATAAAGTTACTGGAAAGAGGTAAATACTGATTCATGAGGCTTACATAGCAGGAAAATAAAAACAAAATCAAAACAGGAAATTTCACAGTGCAAAAATAATGCAAATGAAATATGATGCAGTTATCCTTGATTTTTTTCCAAGGTAACACAAAATTTAAAAGCCGGAAGACACTGAATCTTCCAAAACCCTGATTCCCAAATTCTCAATTTCGGAAGGCAGCTATGCCCACCACTATACCACCAACACACGCAAGTTGTCAAATTTGGAAATTGATATGCTTATATACTAAGGAAAACCTACACAGTTAGAAATAGGTATCTACACCATTTATTCTGAATCACTCAGAGCCACAAACACTCCTAAATGTTTTATTTTTACCTCTACCTGTAACAAGATAGATTATAATTAGATCATCCACAACTCAAGCCTAAAGGGAGTTAATATGTTACTTATTAACTGAATCCCTGTTACCTCTAGAGTAACAGAATTTTCTTGTAAACATGAATTGTATTTTTGAAATTGTGTTTGAGAGTTTAATCGGAATAGGTTTCATTACCAACAAGACTAGAAAACCCGCAAGCTCAGACATGGAAACGCGCTTATGTTAGGGGTGGAGGAGAATTACTCCATTTAATAACACAATTAGAGAAAGACAGCATGTGGCCCTACCAATGCCAAAATTCATACGTAATGTCAAGACAATTTGACACTTTATGCAAACAGGCAATTTTTAAAATCCAGTTAACTTCAAGAGCCACAGGACAAATACACTGAAATCCTAAATTGTCTTTAGATGAAACATAGGTCATTCGACAAATAACTAATGAGCACCCACCATGCATCAGACGCAGAGGATTACAGAACTGAGCAAGACTCTGTCCTGGAGCTCATTTTCCAAAGCTCTCGACCTTAATACGTTAAAATACAGAATTGGAGTTCACAGGATCTACTTTCCAAAACCCTAAACCTTCTTGCTTAATATAAAATTGTTTTAAAAGAAGCAAACAAACAAAACCAAAAGCATGGCCCGTGAAGAGATCATCCTGCCCTAAAGCCCTCATGTATGAACTTCACACCTTGCACGGGGGTCGGGGGTGGGGGTGGTGGAGAATTCACAAACCAGTTTCTCCAAAAATACAAACCATAGAAACCCTAACAAACCCTCGCTGGAAGCTGGAAGCTGAAAGCTGGGCTGCGCCCAAGGCTGCCTCTGCCGGCCGCCCGCGGTGCATCATCCTTCCAGCAGATTCTCAACTCCCGACACCTGTATCAAACTTGCCACCCCGAAAACACAGCCCTTCTCGCAAGCAGGGGGCTCCTCCGTGGGCGGCACAGGAACACCCCGGCCTCCTCCACCTCGGGAAAAGTCCGAGTTCGGGGAGGGCCTTCGCTGCGCGGCCCTGCAGGGTCGCCTGGAAGAGCCTGGAAGGCGCCCCGGGGCTGCCTCTCCGTGCGGCCCGAGCACCGCCCGGCGCCGCTGCGCGCTCGGCTCACCCGGGAAGGGCGCATCTGCTCCCGGGGCCGAAGCCTTACCGTGACACGTCCCCAGCCGAGCTCCCGAGCATCCTCCCCCCGCACCCCCCCCCCCAGGGAGCCACTAGCCCCCGGGCCCCGAGGGGGCGGCCGCGGAGGGGTCAAGCTCTCCTCCCCCGCGCCCGGCCCGCCGCGCCCCGGGGGAGGCTGTCAGGTGGACGGGGTCGGCGCCCAGCGCCATTAGCACACCTCGGGGCGCTCGCCGGGCCCCCCGCCCCGCCCCGCGGCGCCAGCAGCAGCAGCAGCAGCAGCGGCGGCGGCCGCCGCCCAGCCGGGCCCCCGCGTCGCCCACCTACCTACAGGGCGGGGGCGCCGGCTCCTCGGGTCGGGGGAGCGGTGGCCTGCGCAGCCGGGCGCGGGGGAGCGCATCCTCTGCGGGGAGGGGGCTTCGCGCGGCGAGGGGCACCGGGCCGGGGCAGCGGAGGGGGAGGGGGGTGCGCCCCCGGGGACCAGGGCCCGGCGTCCGCAGCCTGGACCGGCGCCGCCGGGGCTCCGCGAGCCTCTCCCCGCGCGGCACCTCGCCCACGCCGCAGCTGCGCCCGCGGTCGGGACGGCGGCCCCACAGGCTCGCGGGCCCGGCGGGGGCGGGGAAGTGCGGGCGGCGCGACGCGGTGCGGCGTCCGCCTCTAGCTCCGCCCGGGCGCGCCACGCTCTGCGCCCCTCGGCGGCGGGGCCCGGAGGCTCGGCGGCGACTGGAGGCTCGGCGGCAACGTATGGAGGCTCGGCGGCAGCGTATGGAGGCTCGGGCTGCAGCATGCCCGGGCGACCTCGGAGCTGCAAGGCGGGGCGCCCCCGCAGCGGCCCAGCCCCGGCCCGCCGGCTCCGCCCCGGAGAGCTGCGCGCGCGGCCTCCGCAGGCCCCAGCCCGTGGTGACGCCGCCGAGACGGCGGAGCTCGCGGCGGCCGGACGGCGGGCGGGACGGCCTGGGGGCTCCGCTTACCTCGCCCCCGGCCGCGGCCCCCCACGGCTGGCCCGCCGCGGCCGCCGCTGGTCCCGGGAAGCGAGGCTCTGAGAGCAGAGCCGGGTGACGGAGCGGCTCCCCGAGCCTCAAAGCCTGGAGTGTGCTTCCAGCATGGGGACCCCTGGCCGCAATAAATCCATCCTTCTGTCCTTGCTCGGGGCCCCGCATCTCCACCCCCCACCCCCGCCCCCGCCCCGACCGGGGAACAGCATCCCGAATGCTGCCGAACCGCGATCATCACGGCAGGAGGGACGGAGCACTTGGGGTCTCCAGGCCGCCGGTTGGCGGGGACCGCGAGGGCCTGGGCTGGGAGGATGTGCAGCGGCAGTGGGGCAGTGCTGGTGAGCACCCCTCTTGGGAGCTGTTCCCCTACGGTCCCACGACCAGCGCTGCAAGATGACGGGGAGGCTTTGGCCTTGAGGTTTACCCTTACACACAGAAAAAAACAAAAACAAAACAAAAAAAAAAAAAAAAAAAAACAAGCCAAAAACCTCAAGGCAGAGTCTGCATGCAGCTGGTGTGATAACGTTGGTATTTCAGAGGCCACGCTAGATAGAGGCCTCCTCTGGGTTGTTGATGCTGCCTCGGCTCTAACAGCTCCTCCTGGAGGGCGGGGCCAAGCATGTAAGAGCGGTGGCTTGGGGATTTCTGTTGCAAGTGGTCACGGTGTATACTACCTTGCAAGGTAAGGAAAGATTGCCCAGTTCTGCCCTGAACAGACGTGAAACTGGACCTCCAGTTAGGCATTCGCAGATTGTTTTCAAGGGAATATTAGACCATTAAAATCCAAAGAGCTGATCTTACTGAGTTAAGGGAACGTTGTTTGGGATCTCCAGAGAAGCTAATCCGTTCTCGCACTTCTTTGATGGGTGCTTTTATGATTTTGAAACCTAAGGTTAATTATTACAAAGTGGGCAACGATAAGACATGTTCCATAGCAGTACAAACTGATAAAATCGCTGAGACTTCTGGAGAGGAGTTCCATGGGCAGCAAGGTCGGAGCTGAACTGCTTAGGAGTCAGAAAACTGTGGCACATGACTTGGCCACTTTGAGGACTCTGATCCAGAGCTCCAGTTAATATTCAAAAGATACCTATTATTATTCATGATATTTTGCCCTCCAAATCCAGGATAGCTCAATTATAGAAATGTTTATGTATATATGTGATACATAGGAGACTGAACAAAGTCACTTAATGAGAATTTAGCACTTGCTTACTCCAACAAAATTTATAAAGAAGTCTGCTTTAGAAGGCAGTTTGTGGAAGGACATTAGTAGAAATGTTCATTGAGTTGCAATTCTTGGTGATTTCCATCCCTTTACCACCACCAAGAGTCCCCTTTTGTATTTTGAGTGTTTTTTTGTTTTGTTTTGTTTTGTTTAGTTTATTCATGAGAGACAGAGAGAGGCAGAGGGAGAAGCAGGCTTCCTGCGGGGAACCCCACGTGGGACTCCATCCCAGGACCCCGGGGTCACGCCCTGAGCCAAAGGCAGATGCTCAACCCCTGAGCCACCCAGGTGTCCCCTCTTTTTTTCTTTATCCAGACCCCGTGTTATGTCAAGAAGCTAGTGATCTTTATTAGGCAAAGATAGAACTGAGTACGTATTTTAAAAGTAGTAAGCATCAATTATAAAATGTTTGTCACCCTTTCAAAACTATTCAATGTAATTTAAGAATCCTCTTTCCTATCTTCATGAACTCCTCTAGGACTGCATACCATATCATATGCTTGTTATAACATTACAGTGTATATTAATTAAGTCCTAGTATAATAAAGATTTCTGTTCCTCGGCTTATAGGGAGAGAAAATTCTCCTTAAAGATTCTTCACCAGTTCCTTCTCTTTCATTAACTTAGCATTTATTGATTTGCCTAAGCCCTGTCTTTCTGGAGAAATCAGAATAAATAAAATCCTTTCCTTATCTTCTAGTAGGTGTGTGCTGTCCAACGCTAGCCACATGCAGACACTTAAATTTAAAAATGTGTTTTTTCTTTTTTTTTAAATTGCACGTTTTTTTTTTTTAATTTTTTTTTCATTTATTTATGATAGTCACACACAGAGAGAGAGAGAGGCAGAGACATAGGCAGAGGGAGAAGCAGGCTCCATGCACCGGGAGCCTGACGTGGGATTCCATCCCGGGTCTCCAGGATCGTGCCCTGGGCCAAAGGCAGGCGCTAAACCACTGCGCCACCCAGGGATCCCTAAAAATGTGTTTTTTCATTCCACTAGTCATACTTTAAATGCTGAAGAGCCATAGATGGCTAGTTGACTACTCTTTTGAACAGAATAGAACACTTCCATTATCACACACACAAAAAAACCTATTCTGGATAGTGCCAGTCTAAACAGAAGGTGAATTTTTAATTGGAAGATAAGATAAAATACGTAAGATAATTTGGGAAATCCTGGTACACTAAAGATCGAACCTCATTAGAATGTGTACTTTCCAAGACCATGGCAATCTCTAAGAATCCAGGTTCTGACTACAGACTATAGCTCTACCTGTGCTGACCTAGGATATGTTGCTTCACCTCTGTTCCCTTATCAGTTATAGTATCAACTTTGCAGGGTTGGGTATAGGGATTAAACGAGGTAATCCACAAATGATGCTTAGACTAAAGTCTAGAATATGACCTTCAAGAAAAGTTATTACTCTAATAATATACATTATTATAATAAAGATTTCCTTTAAAAAAAATTATATCCCTGGGATGCCTCGGTGGCTCAGCCACTTAAGCCTTGGATTCTTGATTTCAGCTCAGGTCATGATCTCAGGGTTGTGAGATCAGACCCTGCTACTGGCTCAGCCCAAAGTCTGCTTGAGATTCCCTCCCTCTGCCCTTCCCCATGCCCACTCATGTGGGTACTCTATCTCTCTAAAATAAATAAAATCTTTTAAAAAAAGTTGTTTCTCTGGCACTTTTCATGTACTTGGCTACCAGGTGCTTGGTAAATGTTGAGTTAATGAAAGATTATGACATGATACTATTTTTTATGGCTAGGAGGGCCTATGTTAATATGGAAGCCATCCTTTTTATCTCTGTTGAAGGTCAGAGGCCATTGTAGGTCAATTTAGGTAGAATTGCCATCTCACTTTTTCTGGGATAAAGAACACTGGATGATGACTCTTTGGGATGGATATGGAGAAGCAGAATTCTCTTTAGCTCTTAATTTAAGAAAAGAGGGGTCACTCCCCTTGTCTTCCTCTTTTTTGCTGCACAGGGTAGAAATTGGACCAGTGGGAGGTAACTAGATACCTGGGTTCAGGCATCAGGTGTTCTCTGAAGCACTTCCTGAATGGCTTTGGGAAACATCACCAAACAATAGCAACTGTATTGCAAATGTGTGCAGTACTTTTTCTTACATATGTATCTAAAGATAATTTTGTAATGAAGTGTGGCGTGTGTGTGTGTGTGTTTCTTTTCTTTTCTTTTTTCTTTTTTTTTTTTTTTTTTTTTTGAGGGAGAGAAAAAAAATACGTCCCTGCAAGGGGGAGGTGTGTGTATGTGTGTGGGGAGAAGGGCCAAGGAAGAAGGAGAGAATCTTAAGCAGAATCCATGCTGAGCCCAACACAGGGGCTCCCTCTCCCCACTCTGAGATCATGACCTCCGCAAAATCAAGAGATAGTCAACCACCTGAGTCACCCAAGTGCCTCCAGTGTGTCTGTTTTTAAACACAACACTGGTTACCTTTCCTTGAACTGGAATTCCAGGAACATCAGCAACTACTGCTCTAATACTTTGCCAGAATGAAAGGCTCCTTGGATAAGCAATGAACTCACAGTCACTGAAGACGGAAACTCCTTTGGACCTTTTCTCTGTAAAGGTGTTGGAGAAGAGATTTGGGTATTGAGTGATGAGTTTAGTTCACTGGCTCCAAGAAAGCTCACTCTGTAGTGGTCAAACCCATCCGTCTCTTCCTAGCACAGGACACCTGCTATCGCACACCTGACTTAGGTTGGCTAAGACACAGGAGTTCCATGGGAGGGAAATGCTAGTGACATCTGTGGAGGTCTGCAGGTAGTCATCCTGGACCTAAAGAGAAAGAATTGAGTTCACTATTTAATAGTGTTGAAGGCAGTGGTTCATTTTGACAACTGGTGTAATTGGTCCAGCACATCATGGATACCATCTGGAATTTTGAGAAAAATGTAAATAGGTCCTTTTGTGGGTGGGCCAAGGCTCAGTGCTTCTGTTAGTTATAAAGTCTAAGGAGGAGCTAGAAATCTTGTCATTTGAAAGGAGGAGGGTGCCAGAGTGTATTGAGAAAGAAATACTGACGTCTACAGAAATGGATTGCTGTCTGGGTACCTGTTAGCACATAGACCTAATGGCTGATTATTATTAAACCCAGTAAATTTGCCCTTTTCTTTTCTTCAAGGCTCATTTAAAAAAAAAAGTATCTGCTCTTGGAAACCTTCTGCTGTCTTATTTCTGCTAAAAAAATCTGCTCAATAGCTTGAGAATTCATTACATATTTTTTACATTTTCTGAAAAACTTAGTCAAATAAGCTGGTACAAAGACATCATAGCTAAGATATTTAAAATTCTGAAATGAATTCCTAAACTAAACTGGTAGTTGTGGCTTGGATTTATTAGAGGAAATAAATGTACAGTGCAATAGGCTGAGAAGGGCTTTTTTTTCTTTTTTATTCAAAGGATATAATTATAGATTTACAAAAAGTTGCAAAAAATCTGTAGGGAAGTCCCGGATTCCCCCCACCCACCCCCACTGCCCCAGTTGTCCCTCAATAGTGATATCTTGGGGAACTCCAGTACAACATCAGAACCAGAAAAATGACATTGGTATGCTCTTTCCAGCTTATTTATATTTCAGCAGTTTTACATACACTTTTGTGAGTGTTTGGGTGTTCTATGCAATTTTATCATCTGCATCAATTATGCTACCACCACCACAATAAGATGCAGG
The DNA here is from genome assembly GCF_053574225.1 of Canis aureus. NCBI lineage: Eukaryota > Metazoa > Chordata > Mammalia > Carnivora > Canidae > Canis > Canis aureus. The sequence continues at coordinate 65,180,012 of NC_135611.1, read as the reverse complement.
ATTGTTCTATTCCACAAAGCTCCCCTGACCTGCCCCTTGATAGTTACATCCATCTTCCTCCAGCCACATCTCTAATTCTTGCAAATCACTAATTCTTTCTCCTCTCATAATTAAAAAAATTTGTAACCTTTTAGATTGGCTTTTTCATAACTCCTTGGGGATTCATCCAAGCTGTGCTATGGATCAATGGTTTGATACTTTTAAATAAGTATTTAAATACTTTCAAAATAGGTATTCCATGGTATGGATGTACCACAGTTTAACCCTTCACTCATTGAAGGACATTTTTGTTGTTTCTAGTTTGGGGCTATTATTATAAAAAAAAAAAAAAAGCTGCTATAAACATGTGTGGATAGATTTTATGTGAACATAAGTTTTTTCACTTCTCTGGGATAATTTCCCAAGACTACAATTGTTAAGTCTATGTTTACTTTTTTAAGAAACTGTCACATTATTTTCCAGAGTAGCTGTGCCATTTTACGTTCTCATCAATATAATGTGCATGATGAGTGGTGCATTTTTAATCTATTAAATAAACTTATTTTTAAAAGATTTTATTTATTTATTCATGAGAGACACACAGAGAGGCAGAGACACAGGCAGAGGGAGAAGCAGGCTCCATGCAGGGAGCCTGATGGGAGACTCAATCCTGCAACTCCAGGATCACGCCCTGAGCCGAAGGCAGATTCTTATAACTGCTGAGCCACCCAGGCATCCCTACTAAGTAAATTTAGTAAAGGGTAGTCCTACATGTTTCTTATTATTCACTACTCTACTGTAATTCCTTATTTACTTGAACCCACCTGACTAATCTTCAAGGTCAGGAATCTCATTTTGTTCATCTTGATGTCTTTGGTGCCTAATATAGTCCCTGACTTATATTAGTCAATAAATATTTGTTTAATAAATGAAGAAATTAATGAACAGAAGAATAGCTGAGTCATACTGAAATCAAATTGAAATATAAAATTGTCAATAAATTATAACTATAAGTGAATTTGAATTGGATATCATGATTTTTCTTCCAATATATAACAACATTTTCAAATCTATGGTTGGCACTCTAAGTTGGGTCATTTGGGGGCAAATTAGTAAAAACTAAATGCTAAACTATGTTGGGCCAAGTTATTCATATTGGTACTCTGGCAAAAGCAAAAGATTTTAAATAATCTAAATAACCGATATGAAACTGCTTTAATAAAATATCTAAACAGAATACTATGTAGTTATCAAAAGTAATGAGAAATTTTTTTATATAAAGGATGGACATCCTTCAAAAGATAGTAATAAAAAAGGTTAGAAAATATAGAGTACGTCCCTTTTTATGTAAAAATAAAACAAGGAAATTAAAAAAGAAAAGATAAATGCATAAAGATCTTAATTCTCCCTGAGTCAATCTATAAAGTACAGGGTATACCTGGACCATTTTTTGACAGAAGGTAAAGAAGTGCTCAAAAATTTAAGAGTCACATCAAAACAATACAGAAGCCAACTGAGAAGGACTCCTTTGGCCAAATTTGGGACAATTTAATTATTAAAAAAGATGATAGTGATGGATTAGGACACATTGAATAAAAACACAAAAACAGAAAAAGAATATGAGTCCAAACTGATATTTAAAAATTAAATAGAGAATAAAAAGAGAAAGGGAAGTTGTTTCCAGGAGAATGCTAAAATAACAGTATTTTGCAATCACCATGGTAATAACTGATCCAAGCAAAGACTGTCAGTGGGTGAAAGTTTGCTGAGGAGAAGATTCATATGTTCTCAAGGTACAGCGGACACCTTAACCAAATGCTCACATTTACCATATGTTTCCTGTAGCTGCTATAAAAAATCAGCACAGGGACACCTGAGTGGCTCAGCGGTTGAGCATCTGCCTTTGACTCGAAGCATGATCCTGGGGTCCCAGGATGGAGTCCCACATCGGGCTCCCTGCATGGAGCCTGCTTCTCCCTCTGCCTGTGTCTCTGCCTCTCTCTGTGTGTCTCTTATGAAAAAAATGAATAAAATCTTTAAAAAAAATCAGCACAAACTTAATGGCTGAAACCACATGAATTTATTATCTTACAGTTCTGGAATCCAGAAGTCTGACATGGGTCTCACTAGCCTAAAAATCTAGGTGTTGGCAGGGCTGTTTTCTTTCTGGAGGCTCTAGAGGAGAATCCACGTCCTTGCCTTTCTTATCTTCTAGAGGCCACCTGGATTACTCAGCTCAGGGTCCCCTTTCCTCCTTCCTCAAAGCCAGCAAAGGTAGGTTGAGTTGTCCTCAAGTCATCTCACTGGGATATGAACTCTCTTACCTCTCTCCTTCACTTATAAGGACCCTTCTGATCGTTTTGGACCTAGTCAGATAACCCAGGATACTTCCTGTATCTCAAAATCCTTAATCACATCTGCAAAGTTCCAACTGCCATGTGAAGTAACATGTTCATGCGTGTTGGAGATTACCCCAGGGTCACCCCCATGGGGGTCATTATTCTGGCACAACATTGACTGTGAGAGATAATGTGAAATATCAGCATTAGTGCCTTCTGATGTAATGCACTGAGAAGGACCCATCACTTAAGGTTCTGCTTTTTGTTGTTGTTGTTGTAGCTTTAGATTTTATTCATTTATTCATGAGAGACACACAGAGAGAGGCAGAGACACAGGCAGAGAGAGAAGCAGGCTCCCTGCAGGGAGCATGATAGGAGGCTCGATCCCAGGACCCCAGGATCATGACCTGAGCCAAAGGCAGACGCTCAACCACTGAGCCACCCAAGTGCCCCTTAAGATTCTTTTCTTGTCAAAAGAAATATTTATCTGAACTGAGGGCCTTTCTGAAACAACTCTCTTTCACTATTCAAAAACATCAATACTGTTAAAAAAAAAAAAAAAGTGGGGGGGAATTGTTCCAGAGTACAGAAAGGAGACAACGGAAATGTGACAACTGAATGCATCGTATAATCCTTGAGTGGATCCTGGGTTAAAAAAAAAAAAAGTATAAGTGTTATTATGACAACTAACATATTTGATTTTTAACTGTATAATAAATAATAAGTTGTATTAAATTTAAATTTCCTAAGTGTGATCATTGTACCTCTTGTTCTTAGGAAATATACAATAAAGTATTTAAAAGTGAAGCATCATGATATCTACAACTAACCCAAAATTCTTCAGAAAAAAGATCAAGAGAAAGTAAATATGGCAAAACAGTAACAACTGGTGAATCTAGATCAGTACTGTAAAATAGAAATATAATGCTAGGCATATATATAATTTTAAATATTCTAGTAGATATGTTAAAAACTGAAATAAATTTTAATAATATTTTAACCCAATATGTTTCTTTCTTTTTTTAGAAAGAGAGCATGCAGCCTGGATTGGCATGGAGGGGCAGAAGGAGAATCCCAAGCTGCCTCCCCGCCTGGTGTGGAGGACAAGGGGCTCAATCTCACCACTTGATTTCAGCCAAAATCAAGACTCCTGCACTAAACCGGCTGAGCCACCCAGGCTCCCCAACCCAAGTATATTTCTAATTTAAAAATGTAATCGATGTAAAAATTATTAATGAGATATTTTACTTTTTTTTCCTATATGAAGGCTTAAAAAAACCAGTAGGCATTCGTCACTTCTAGAACACCTAAGTTTGTGCTAGTTACATTTCAATGCACGACAGTCACATGTTGCTGGTCTTACTAAATTGGACCCAACAGGTTCAGTTGAAGGGTGTATGTGTGTTCATTGTCCTATACCTGCAATTTTCTGTAGGTTTGGAATTTTTCAAGATAAAAAGTCGGGAAAAAGAGAAACATACTAGTTTGTATATGCATAGACTGCTTCTAGAAGGATACAGAAGAAACTGCTGACACTGGTTACCTCTGAGAAGAAGAAAGCAATGACTCGGGAAATGAGAGGGCTGACGGCCTTCACTGTACCTTCTTGTCCTTTTGTTTGCTGTGTTATCTTTGTATTCTAACCCAGATCCTTTGCCAGGAAGCTCTGGTAACCCCCAATTCAGAACAAAGAGCTCCACCTACTGAACTTGGTGTCCTAAAAGTTCCTTGAGAGAGGACAGAGGTGCGTGTCCTCACATAGAGTGAAGTTTTGAAATTTCTTGTGATCCTTCCATCCTTATCAGGCTTTAAACATACTTTTAACCTACCTGCTTGCATATTATTAAACAATTCTAGACAAACGCTATCAATCACCCAAACCATCTCTGAGTTGTTGAAAATAAGAAACAGCATCCGCTCAGCTAAGCGGCCCGGGGCTGGAGGACGCGGCGTCTGATCAATTTTCCTTAAGCCTCTCCCCACCTTGCAGCGGGGCGGGGGCGCCTGGTTACCTGTGTCCACCTGGAACCTCGCCACTTCCCAGCGGAGCTGCATCCTGGGGCTCCGGCTCCGTGTCTCAGGAGGCTCTGCAGGGCGGCTGGCCCAAGGGGCTCCTTTACTCCTCTGGTGGTTGCCTCACGCCCGGCCGCGGCCCGCACACAAGGCGGGGAGGCGAAGCTGTTGCCGGGTCGGTAACACTTGGAACAACGCGAGGATCGTGGAAACGCAGCTGGTGTGGAGGGCTTCCCGGGTGCAGGTGCAGGTGCAGGTGCTCCCCGCGGTTCTTCCCGGGGCCCGCCGTCCACGGCTCTTCGCGGGCCCCGGGTGCAGGTGCGGTTGCAGGTGCAGGTGCTCCCCGCGGTTCTTCCCGGGGGCGTGCAGGTGCAGGTGCAGGTGCAGGAGCTCCGGGCGGTTCTTCCCGGGGGCGTGCAGGTGCGGGTGCGGGTGCTCCCCGCGGCTCCTCCCGGGGCCCGCCGCCCACGCGCTCCAGCTCCGCGGCCTGAGCCTGAGGATCGAGCACCACGGCCGCCCGGATCCGTGCCCCAGGCCGCGTGCCCTTCACCCCGGCAGGTGCTCCCCGCGGGGACCAGCCGTCCGTCCGCACGTGGGGGGCGGCGCTGGAGGGCCCGACCCCGCGGGAGCCGAGAGACGCCGGCAGGGCGCAGGGTCGGAAAGGGCGGCCGAGAGCTCAGAAGACGGAGGAGGCCGGTTCCGCACCCCCGGGCCCCGCGCTGGGTCAGCGGGGGTGACGCAGGCTCCTCCGCGGGTTGCGGGGGAGGCGGCGGCGCCGGGACCCGCCTGGTTCGGAGCCTGCGAGTCCCGGGGACGGAGTGGGCGGAGCTCCGGGCGGCGCCTCCCCCGCGGCCGGGGCGGCGCAGGGATCTTCAAGTGACAAATACGTTTCAGGCAAGGCTGTACTCAAGTTCCCTGGTGGTCTAGTGGTTAGGATTCGGCGCTCTCACCGCCGCGGCCCGGGTTCGATTCCCGGTCAGGGAAACACGTCTTTTTCTAATCCGATCACCTAAAATTCTTTTGAGTTACCATACTAGTTTTATTCCATCATAAAAGTTGAATTCGTGTTTGAATGTTGTTTAATCTGATATTTAAAATATGCCTTTTCCGCCCAGGTACAGCGGCTGGTTCCTTCCGTGTGCCACCGAGCTCCCTGGAGGAGGGATGCGGGGGGGGGGGGGGGGGTGGGGGAGGTGGGGGTGGGAGGTGGGGGTGGGGACGGCACAGAGGAGGCTGTAGACACCGGGTTCCTCCTGCTGGAGCACCTGGTGAGACGCCGTACCCAGATCGGGACTGCAGAGCTGGAAGGGAGCAAGGTGAAAGGTGGGGGTTGCGGGAGACCTGCACGGGAGGAGGCCTGCACAGAGAGGAGGGTGGGTGGAGAGGAAGGACAGTAAGTAGGTGGTGGGTGGGGACGTGGGGGACGCGTCTGTTGCAGGGCTCATCTCCTTAAATAAACCGGAGCTCAGAACATGGTGGAGGGAGGAGCAATGCACGGGAGATGGAGCCCACACCCCTCCCCGGGGCTGACCGTGTTCTCTGTAGGTAATTCCAGCAGAAATGTCCAGAAGTAGAACGAGGAGAGCCGTGGCCCCCAGCACAGGAAGGGCCAAAAAGGACTGCCTATCGCAGTTGTGTAGAAAATCAAAGAAGAACATGATGAAGGTTTTGAAGATGGCCTATTGATTTGGAAAGGGTGCTGACTGGGAGCCTGGTGAAGCTGTGTTACACTTAGACTTGGTTTGAAGAGGTCAGCCAAGTGAACTTTTCCTGTGGGTCTGGAGCGAAATTTTTGACTGATAATGATAGATTTTGAGGAAGTTCTGCTGTAAAATGAGAACTGAAGGCCCAAGAGTGGGAGAACTGAAGGCTCAAGAGTGGAAACGCTTCCTAAGAGAATGAGCACAGCATAAAGAGCGGAGGTTTGCAGGCTGGACTACTGCCAGAGGAGGACGAAGTAGGGAAGTCCAAACAAGAAGAATCAGTAGGAGTCACGGTCAAAGGAGCAGCAGAAGAAAGAGTCTAGAAATTGCAGTGTATTCATTAATAGCATGAAGGATATTTCTCTTGTTTGCTTAATTTCTTAACGGAGTTTTAATTTTATTTAGTCTTGGTGTCATCCTTATTGTGTTTCATCCATACTATTATTATTTTTAGTCAAATAAGTACACCTTTCTAAATACTATTGTCATTTAGACACAGCAGTACCATATCACATTACCTACACATTGCACAAAGTTGCTGCTTTCCAGAGCCAGAATATCGTGTTCAGTTCTGTCCTTTTGAAAAAGGGAGAAATGCTGAAGGACTGTTTGCAGATATTCCACATATGAGGAGGTTCCTTAAAGACGAAGGAATAGAAAGTATCTCACCGCACAGATGAAAGAAAAGATTATTTGCTGCATACCAAAAACATTTTTTCTGGGCTTGTCAAATCATTTCATTTTAAACACAAAATCATCATATATCTAGGGTTAGGGTGATACATAATTGAATATTAAGATGCCCGGGAGAAACCAAGGGTGGGGAGGAATCAAGTGAAGGACTTTCAGCAGCATCTAGGACAGTGGTTTATAGGACATATGGTTTGCAGTAAATTAATGGATTACTTAATCAAATCAAGAAGTAGATTGTTAGGACTCCACTTGAAAATAATCCTATACATGTTCAGCCCTCATAATTCTATTTTGGTATGAACCACTGAAAGGAGGTTATATTATATTTCCAGTGAAAGGAGAAGTGGAAAGAGAATTACACTGAGTCAATTGAATAATGTCTACAACTTAATGAGTTCTTTCAGATTCTGAACACTAAACCAAGTACTTTATCAAGTAGTTCAACAATTATCCTTGTTTTGTAGTTTAGGAAACACAGACTCAGAAAATTTATATAACCTATTTGAAATCACACAAGTATGTGGGGGAACCAGGACTGCAGCCCAATATGCCCAACCTAAATCTTGTATTCTTTAAGACTCTCCACACTACAACAAATTTTCTGGTAGCATATTGGCGTCTTCTTTAGAGCGGTCTTTACAAATAGGATGGCTCATGGGGAGTGCTGCATAGAAGCAAAGAGGAATTATAGGACATTTCAGGTTCTCTTTTAAAAATATAATTGAATTCTAAGCATGACAAGTCTACTAAAATTCAACTCTTGTAGTTTCTGGGGGTTACCAGATTCCATAGAAAGATGTGAAAACCTTTTAGTTAAGAAATAAGTTCAACAGCAAACACAGTGTACTAGCATGTTGATTTGTGAAAGGTTCTTTTTTTATTACGATTTTTATTTATTTAAAAATCATCTTTACCACATCTCCATTTGATCATTACGATTTTATTGACTTAAAGATGATTCTTGGGCTTTCTTTCATAGTCTTCCTTTAAGAAAGAGGCTATAGAAAAATAATATTTTTACACTAGTTACATAAAAGGAAAGCAATTTAAATCTAAGCCATGGATCTACTTGATTAGCTTTTTAACCAGCTTATTACATCCTCTGAATTTCCAGTATCTCTATATAACAATATATAGTATTTTATATAGCTTGCTATAGTTTTGTGTAAGTTATGTTTTTTTGTGAATTCCTAGATGTCAGAGTTCATAAAATATACTTGTGCTGCCTTGTAAAGTGATAATCATGTGACTGATGGTCAAAAACTGTTTGTTTTTTGGTAGGATGCCTGAAGGCCCTAAAGCGATAGTCAGCCAAGAGCTCCGTGAGGGCAATGTCTGTGTCACCTCCATCTTTGTATCTTCTAGGCTGTGTTGGTACTTGGCACATCAGAGCAATTCAAATGACTCTTGAGTGGATAAATAAAAGAATAAGGCACAAGACTGAACTGGCACTTCTCAGAAGAAACATATGTGACCACCACATTTTTGAAAGAGTATCGACTTCTTTTGTAATCAGGACATGCAAATTGAAATGAAAAAGATCCTTTTTACACCCATCAAAGTGGCAAAAATGAAAAAAAAAATCTAATACCAAGTGTCGAGGATGTAGAACAACTGACACTCTAAGAAGCTAATGTGGAAGTGTAAATTGGTGCAATAAAACAACTTCGGAAGACAATTTGGTTTTATCTAGTAAAGCTGGAAATTCCCATACCCAGCAGTTCAAACCCTGGGAAATCCCTGCACAGGTGCTCTGGAAGATACATAGAAGATTGTTGACCGCAGCACCATCATAATAGACCCAAACTGGAAGCAACCTGAATGTCCATCAAAGGTGGAGTGGCTAAATATATTGTGGTATAGCCATACGGTGAAATACCGCAGTATAGGGAAAATAAAAGGATTACAGCTCCTGTGGTCGACAATCTGAATCCAGAAAAATATGACTTAAAAGCAAATCAAATAGAGAATGATTCCATTTTATAGAAAGCTTCAAAATGCTAAGCTAGAAATATTGTTCATGGGTAGATATATACACAGATGGCAAACTATAAAGAAAAGCAAGAGGGTGATTAATCCTGGCTAATAGAAAAGATGGACGAAGGATCTGGCAAGAAACATGCGGGGGGGTTTTGAAGTACTGGTAATGCTGGCCTGGGTGTACACAGTTGTTAAGTCTCATTTGATTATTTATAGCTTACACTACTTTTCTCCATCAGTTCGATCTTTAAATTAAAATGAAAAACCAAAAGGAATGAATGACAGGTTTGGGCAAGCTCTGGGATGACGGCCTGCCAGCAACGTCTAGTTGAGCAGAATCTCGCTCCTCTGGGCAGCCCATCTGGCTGTAATCGTGCTTTTCTAAAGTAGGGAAGTTTCGTGCATTTTGAAAAGTGATAAATGTGAAAACGAACCACAGGGTGGCATCATACACTCATGAGTCCCACTTGGACACATGGAATCCAAGTAACCCATTCTTGCCGTGGAAATGTTGAGTGTAGTTAAAATCTAGAGTTTATTGTATTCGTGGGGAGCAGCAGGGCATATTTTTTATTCTTTTACCTTCTTTCCTCTCATGTCGACGATCATGCTTGATTTTACTTGCACTGTGTTACCAGGTTAAAGTTTGAGGGCAGCAATTCAAAAAAATCCAATGCAGCAAGTATGCAGGCCCAGCTTGTGACATTTAGTCACTCGTCTCTCCTCCAGTCATGCACCCTTGTATTCTTTCATTTAACTAATGTCTGCAAATATTTGTTGAGGTTTCTTTCTGTTTCTTTTCTAAGTCAGAAAGAAAGGCCCCAGAGACTTAATATGAGCAAAACCCAAATCACTATTATTTGCTTTTCACGTAGTTGTAGAGACAGGCAATAATCACATCATTACAAATTTAAATTGCAACTGACAGATTCTGTAAGGAGAAGGTGGTTCCACGCTAAGGTTTGGAATCAGTTGGAGAGGTCAACAGAGGGATCCATCTGTTGAGAGCTGAAAAACAAACCTAGGTAAGAAGGAGAGAAAAGAACTTTCTAAGTTGGAGGAACATGTGCAGGGGCTGGTAGCAGGAGAGAGCAAGGAGATGGACTACCCACGGATTGAAAGAAAACCAGGATGGCTGGATGGCAAGTCACAGGTGGTGGGGCAGGGTGAGGAGAAGGGGGCAGGTGACAGATGGCTCTGCAGCCGGAGGCGAAGGATGTTGCCTTCACACGAAGAGCACTGGGGGAGCCACAGGGAGGAGAGTGGGTACAGCAGTGGCCTGGTGCCCGTGCCCTGTCGCCAGGAAATCTGCAGCTTCACCAGTGTCTGGGAAAGATTCCGGCTTAGGTGCTAGAGAGCGACACAACTCTGTTCACCTACGTATGTGTGATTTGCTTTTTCAGGGTGAAGGACATCATTTAAAGACGGTAATATCATTTCCATCTCAGCTGTAGTCATTAGATTTAAGGTCTTTCTACTAAAGAAACATGACTCCATTGTATTTATTTTTGAATCAGTCTAAAAACCATCCCTTTTGAAGACAAGGAGACATAAAGCATGATTTCTTAACAAATCAATAAACCTATGCAGCTCATCCGCAACAAAATAAAAAGCCTTGGCATCTAAAATATAAAAGGTATGAAAGAAAATGTTTATATTGTTGTCTTGGAAAGAACTAGATATTAGAAATCAGGAGATCGGGGTCACATGACTGTGGGAAAGATGATCTAATGTGGCTGGGCCTCAGTTTTCTTCATCCGTAAAATGAAGTACTGGCCTAGGCTATGCTCTTCTAACTCTGAAGTTGTGTAAATCTGCAAATTTATGTAAAGCAAAATGTACATGCAAATAATGTAGCGTTAGAGAAAACAGGTATTGGGGAAGTACCGTGGTATGTATTTGAATAAAGGTGTGTGAATGGGATTGAAGGAGACTTATTTTGGGTCTTAAGACATTTTTAATAAACTAAATTTGAATAAGCTACACTACCATTGATTGGTAGTATACTACATACCAGATCTTATGAACAGTATCTTACTTAATCCTCAGAAAATTCTTGTGAGATAGCTCTTCTTTTTTTATCCTATTTTACTAATTAAAAAGTAAAGCTAAAGCTTACACAGATTCAGTAATACGTGTAAACTCTCACAGTTAAAGCATCTCAGGATGTGTCTTGATGTGTCTGATTTCAGAACTTGTCCTAGTCATCATACTATTTATTACATTTCTTGAAGAGTTGAGATTTTTAAAAGTGGCATCTATATTGAATAAAATAGAGAATTATAAATATGGATTTCAAGGCATTTGTAAGTGATCTGTTGAATGAGTACCAAGAATTTCAATAAGCTCCCACATCTTAAAACAAACAAAACGGCTTTATAGACTTGATTTGATGAATTAAACATGCACTCTCCTGGATATGGCTATGAAGCTACACTTATTAAGCAAACCATCTCCTTGTTAATATGTTTTTGCTGTATCGGTAAAGGATCCACTCAGAGGATTTTTTGACCATTTTAACTCCTAAGCTATACGTTTTAAAGGAACAATTAGACAAATAGCTTTTCCATCACTTTTCTTGCTGTGTCATATCCTGATGACAAACAATGGTGAATTTTCTCTTTTCATCTCAAGCTTCTGATGCCCAGAGCAAGGAAGCTGCCTGCCGGACCTTGTCGTTTGGAAAGAAGTGACTAAATGCATTTATATTGAGTTATGTTGTCCGTAGCTCCCGCTCTGGGCATGCTTGAGGTTTGAGGGTCACATCAAAGGAATTGTGTTCTCTGTTGTGAGAACTGGTCAGCGTTGGTCAGATAGTTCATCGGTTCATTGCTGGGACCTGTTCCTATGAGGGTCATGGTCAGGAGGCACTTGACGTTTACAGCTGTTCCCTCCGTGCAACACACTTGCCTTACATCTGCTCACTGATTCAGTTGTGATGGACTTACGGGTATCTTTGGGGTGAAGGTGCTCACTGAACCTTGAAAGGGAGCACAATGGCCCACCAATTTACCATCCTTACTGTAGTAGTAAAGGATGTTTGTCATCAAAGGCAATGCTTGCCTCCCGAGCTAGGCCGTACCCTCATCTGATGGACACCAGACTATCTGTGGCTTTGACGCTGCTTGACACTTGGCCATTTGTCCTGGGCTGTGCTTATCTTTCTGAGAGAGAGATGCCAAGACAATAAGATGAATCTAGCAGTGGCTGCTTGTGAGACACAAACACGTGGCTGTCTGAGTTCTCGTTTAGGAGGTGGCGTGTGACTGTGACAGAGAAATGTGTTACGACAAGAGTAAAATATGGTCTGAGTGCCCTGTGTTTTGCCCTCCTGACTCTCGTGAGCACATCTCTGTCATCTTGCCAGACTCCAGGGGAAGCCTATTTAAAGCAGGCGTACTGGGGCAGACTGGGAAGAGCAGGACAGGGAAGAGGCCAACCATTGAGGAAGTCTACACAAACAGCCACACAAAGTGCTAGTCGGATTGTTTGGGTGAAAAAAAAAAAAAAGTCTTTACGTTCTCTGTAATTAAGGGAAAAAGTTTTAAAAAGAAGTGATGAAAGATCGAGGAAGCAGGGTTTCACAGTATGGTAAATAATATTCAGCTTGATAGCTTATAATCACAAACGGAGGGGTTAACTCAGTTAAAATACTCAGTTGTTTTAGGAGTTTCAGTTGTTTTCTGAGCAATTTAAAACTTATCACCCCACTCGTACACATGAGACATTACGAATAATAGCCATTCTTCCCAAAATACTGTTTCTTCACATGAGAAAACGGGACTTTGTTATCACTGTGGCGAAAACACAAAACTATCACAGTGCACACTTACTGCAAGAGGCTTGAGGGTTAACTTGCCAAAGATATTCAACCTCTTTCTCTCCCTTAAGAAAAACAAAACAAGAAACCTTAGGAGGCATTCTATTACATGCATATCCATTTCATATGCATGAATCTCTTCATTCCCACAGTAACAGAATGATAACTAAGGTCAAGGAAACAGAATATTCAGTTCTCAGAAGACTAAGAACTTAGAGGCATATAAAAATGCCTCTGGTTATAAGATTCTTTAAAAACTATACACATATAAACTGTAAATTGCTCTGGAAAAGCATGCTTCCCTGTAGGCCAAAGCATTTAGGCTAGTTCAAAATCCCTTCCTGGTAGTAAGAATCGTTACTGTTGATGGGTTACTGGGCGAGTCTTTCTAGGCCACATGACGAGTGTTGTTTTATGACATGATGGACCTGGGATGTAGAAGTATTCAGAATGATCCAGCATTCTCCTTGTCCCCCTCCATGCCATGCCACGACCTCTTATCTTTTACATACAGTGAGAGATTGGGGTTTTTATTTTCTTTTCGAACTCAACTAACTCAGATACTTCATCTTTTTTTTTTTTTTTTTTTTTGATTTAAGTAATCTCTACACCCAACCTGGGGCTTGAACACACAAGCCCCAAGATCAAGAGCTGCATGCTCTTCCGACTGAGCCAGCCAAGGAGCCCCTGAGACACCTCATTTAGTTCTTCACCATGTTGCTTCGCCTTTGCCAATCACCTCGAATATTCTTTGGTAGCCATTGAGGGTCAAGTTCACTGATTAAGGTAAAGTTCTTATGACCTGCTTGAGAGTTAGAAGTCAAAACTGGGAAAGTGCCAAAAACGATTTCCTTTTATGCTATATGATGGAATAAAGTGGGGTCATTCTTTTTTTTTTCTTTTTTTTTTTAATCCTTTCCTATGTTAAAAGGGTAAGATGGTGTAGGTTTTCATGCTTATACAGTAGACAGACTTACTCCTGTCAATAATTCAAAGTGATTCTAGGCAGGTTGAAATATTCTTGGTTAGTCTGAGTCTGGAAAAGCAGTCTCAAAAGCCATAGCCTCGAGGTTCAAGGTATGGGCTGAAGAATCAGACAGGCCTGGGTTGAGTCATAGCTCAAACTGCTAGTGTGACCTTTGGCAACGAACCTCTTATTCTCCAATATGCAAAACAAAGATAATAACAACAGATTTCAAACCCCTAGCACAGAACTTAGCACAGACACCTGAACAACACTTGCCATTAGTATTAACATGTTTTCTTTATTAGACCTGTGCCTTAGGTGGTACTGGTTCTGTCAGTTATAGCAGAGGACCCGATTCCTGCCTTTTCTCTGAAGTTGAAACTGAGGGAGAAGGTACCACCTGGTACATAGGGAACCTCTTCTCATATGCCTCTGGCTCCTCTTACAAGACCATGGATGTAAGTTAAGGGGCTTTTTTTTTCTTTTTAAATTCTCCCATCTGAGTTCAAAGACTTATCCTTCCAAAGAATATGAGATATAGTCACAGTTTATGATGTCATATTTGTTGTAGTGCTTTGTTTTAGTTGCTGAAATATTCACAATCTCAGTTATTGCTTAGATCTTAAAAGAAATACAAGGGGAAGTCAAATTCCATTCTTTAGTAAAATGCAGAACTGAGAATGGCCCTATTGGGCAATAAAAACATGAAAAGCTTCAAAAATATATCTTTAGATCATTAGGCTTACAAAGTCAATCCAGATTATTAAGTAGTCTAGGGCCCTATCCTGATGAGATATTTTTAAAGTAAGCTAAATCGGCCACATTTTAATCAGTGTACATCTCTAGCCATGGATTTTTAAAATTGTGTCGGAGTACGTTATTATGCTACGGTATTGCCTCAAATCCAAGATGTACCTTATTTTTTTTCTTTCATTTTTACATTCTGGAAATTGGGATGACTTATGATCGACGGGTAAAGTTCTGTTGTGGTTCTTTTCCTTAAAAACTGACCTTAAACCAATAGTGTATCTTGTTACTGATGGAGTCTTACACTTAGGGAAATTGCTTGTGATGATGACCTAAGGTGATTGCTCTTACTCTGAATTCATGTAATGATTAAAAAGGAGTAAGTTGATTATATAAAGAAGATAATCCAAAAGGCTTTAAGACTTATAATACATATGTACATGTGGATCATTAGTGCCATCACTCTAGCTACTATTTGACCTTTTTAAATTTTCAACTTAATTTAAAAGTCCCTCAGATTTGTTCAAATGATAGGATTATCACATTTGTAATAGCAAAAGATCCCGAAAAGAACAACAGGCCTCTCCAGCTAGTTGTCAGAAACCCCTTGTCTCACTCTCATGGCACCTCCTTCTTTTGAGGATCCTTGTGAATAGCTAGAGTGACAGCTGTATCTGTCATTGTTAGGCTACAGAAGCACATTTGCACGTGCTACTACCTGCCATTCGGAACAACTTGTACACACATTGCTGTGCACAGTAGTCATTCAATAAATACCTTTTGGCTCCCTGATGTGAAATACAGAACTATGTTTTAGTTGGTGTTGAAATACATTTTGAGGGGCAGCCCTGGTGGCTTAGTGGTTTAGCGCCGCCTTTAGCCTGGGGTGTGATCTTGGAGACCCAGAATCGAGTCCCATGTCGGGCTCCCTGCATGGAGCCTGCTTCTCCCTCTGCCTGTGACTCTGCATCTCTCATGAATAAATAAGTAACATCTTAAAAAAAAAAAAAAAAGAAAAGAAATACATTTGGAGGCCCAAGATGGAGCCACTCCTGCCCAGGTGGTGCATCAGTAAATGGAACTTCAGATAAATTTTGAGTCCCTGTGAATGTTCCACTTGACCACAAATGCAGTATATCCAGTTAGCCAATCCCCCAATGCCAAGCCAACTCTGAGCCTTCTCACCCTAAACAAGGTTGATTGTATAACCTGCCAGATTTTTTCCATTTTTCTCTTCCTTGTTCTTTATTCTAGAAAATCTCCCAGCCTTCTGCCCCATTTTGCAGTTCTCTAAAAGGAGACTGCTTTATAAGGTATTACATAAAATTTGTTCGTATCAACTAAATTGTTTTTTTTTGTTTTGTTTTGTTTTGTTTTTAACCTTTAGGTATGCATATAGTTTTTAACTTTTGGGGAAAACCAAATTTCAAAAGAATGTCACTTTTCCTTTAATCCTACCAAAAATCCCTTGAGTTAATTTTGGAACTAATTTTTGCATAAATAAAAGCCACCAATACATTAAACTTTAGAAGTTCTTTTCCCCTTGGACCATAGAAACTAATTTTTTTCTATTTTGGGAGAAAACAAGAAAATTACCACCTCTAAAGGTGGAACACCACTTTCACAAAACATTGAATCCAAGATGGGAAACAGTTGTTAAAAAGAAACAACAGGCCAAAAATGGAGTCCCTTGTGCAAGCCCCTCATCAGCAAAACAAGACTTAATATCTGAACTTTAACCAGTCAATCTGGAAATAACCGATCAGTACCAGTGAGGTCATCTGCATGACAGATCCCCGCCCCTTCCCCAAAGGAAGGTGACCTTGCCGGAAACAATACTCTTTGTTACAGACTTCCTTTTTCAGCTCCCTTCTGCCTATAAAAGCCTTTCATTTTGTACAGCTTCTTCAAGCTCCTTTCTATTTGTTAGATGGGATGCTGCCCAACTGCCCAATTCATGAACTGTTGACTAAAGCCAATTTGATCTTTTAATTTACTTAGTTGAATTTTGTTTTTTTGACACAGTGAAATGTGATGTTAGTAGCTGATATGAAACATTTATCAAGAACCAATTAACTTCCCATGACCAAAATTACAGACAACGATTATCTTTCAGAACTATGACAACCCTTAGCAACTACGTGGCAAGTTGTTTTGCAAATATTTTAATCATTTAATTGGAAAAATAACAAGCCATATGTACCTGGGAAGGAAAAACATAGAAGAAGAAAAAAGAGGACAAGAAAGGGAGGAAAGGAGGAAGAGGATTTATCTTAAAATATTTAATCAAAATTAAAAATAAAAATTCCTGATCTCTAAAATGGTTTACATTCCAAAAAAGGAAAGGAAATGCTTTGAATGCTGACATTACAACAGGCACAGAATCAGCTATTAGATCTTAAAATAAGAATTATTTCCATGCCCATTGTCCACAAATCATGATTAAAAAGCAAACTTCAAATATTACTAAATCCATTTTCTTATTTACTACCTAATTCCATCAGAGCTAATTGAAGATACAATAACCACAGAACTTACAGACAGGAGAAACAAAGCGATCTGGTTTTGCTCATTTTTTTTTTAATCCACTTACAGACAAAAATTAGAAAAACTATATACTTAATTTTTCAAAACTACAATAATGTAAGACACCTTGTACTTTTTCCTTTAACTGTGAGCATAATTGATATGAATAAAAACATTCTTTTTTTTTTTATTATTCTTTTTTCATGTTTGGCCCAATAGCTTCAGGAACTGAAATAATCTCTTCTAGGCTTCATCGAAGAGGGAGAGATATGTGCATAATTTCTACAGCATCAAAAAAAAAAGTTTCATTGAGGTAGGTACAGAGGATTTACCATCAGGAAGCATGTGTATGCTTAATCATGTATGCATGTGATGTTTTAAAAACCCTCTACAAACATTTTTGAGTTATAAAATGTATGACACATTCTAGCTTATTATCCTAGGTTCAGTTTACTATTATTTGGAGTTCTTGTATTTGCACTTTTCTTCCAAGAACATGGTTGAGAATAAAAGGCAGAGGAAACTGATCACTTCCTGTCTCCAAATAACGTCATACTCGCCTATGCTTAATTGATTTACAAGCTCAGATAAATGTTATTTTCAGGCAAGCTGTGAATTATATTAAATGACTCTGAAAGAGAAAAAGAAAAGCCACGGCTTAAGTTGTTAGTGAAGGAAGGCCTTGCTTGAAATTCATGTCAACCTTCTATTCTGCAAAGCAACTCATCCACATAAAAATAGTCAAAAAGGACTTCATTTAATTAGTGATATGTAGACTTTTGCATAGAAAAAAGGTTACAAAGTAATGCAAAAAAAAACTAGGTACAGTAATTTTAAAACAAATATTTAAAAAAGTATAATTTTGCATAATGTTTAACATTCTCATAATGTTTATTGCTTTCTCCACACAGCAGAGAAATGAAGTGCATAATTATACATGCTGTGTCTTTATCTTTCAAACATAAAATCTCACGTGCTCAATTTCAATGTATTAAGAGATTATTTTGTCATTAAACAAAATAAAAAAGAAAAACACCACTATGTAGCACTAGTCTAGGCATGAACAAAAATAATTTATGTACATCCCATTGTATACATTCACCTTGATTTGGGATCAAATGCAATCATGAGCTTGACAAAGAGCATTTTTTAAAAATCGTGGCTTTTCTCTTCCCAATGCTCTCTCCCTGTCTCATCACCTCCAGAAATGCAACCTTTCCCAAAGGGTGACAAGAATAGATATTACACATTATCAGGACAAAATGAAGAGGATAAATATGTAAAAATAGTCCAAATGAAACAATAAATTAAACTTTTACAAACTGGAGAATTTTCAAGTTGGCCTGAATCAAATAGCTTCAGGTGGGCACACGGTAGGCAACGCTCTCAGGTGCACTCTCTACATGTATGATTTACATAAAGAGGCACCATATTTTGAGCCATAAAAAATAGGGCCCCGGGGGGGTGGGGGGTGGGAGGTGGGGACGCTTGCAGGCAGGGCAGCAATGGTGCTTAATCCGAGCAATGATGGAATAATTGCTTATACCAATGCATTGCAAAATGTCGCCACTTGGCAGGCAAGTCTGTACAAAAAAAGCCAACTAAGGGTAAAACTAGTTTTTTTTCAACTTGAAAATTATTTTCAGCAATCCTTTTGGCCAATAAAAACCTGTTGGTTTCAATAGAGTACTCTTTTCTGGCACTTCATTAAAACGTCTGCAGCCTAATGCAAGCCTTCCGTGGCTTTCCTTTCTTACCCTCACCTCTAGGCTCTTCTTTACTTGTGCAACGTCAGCTAATTCAGAAGAAGACTTTTACTAGCTCAGGCACTTATGAGACACGCGTATGCTTTTCCATCTAGTGTGGAGAGAATCCAGTCAGGGCTTTTTGTTTTTTTTTTGTTGTTGTTGTTGGTGTTGTTGCTTGCGTTTGTGTTTGTTTTTCTTCCCCAATTCACACCTTCTGACGCGCTGCTGGATGATACAGTCCACGTATTTTTCCAGGAAACGTCAACATAGAAGACCAGTGCCAAGTTCTCAGAAAGTTGCTGAGGTCAGTGACCCAGGCTGCCTTCTTTTTTTTGTTTTTGTGTGTGTGTTGTTTTTCTTCCCCAATTCACACCTTCTGATGCACTGCTGGATGGTACAGTCCATGCATTTTCCAGGAAAACGTCTACATAGGAGACCAGTGTGGACTTCTCAGAAAGTGGCTGAGGTCAGTGACCCAGGCTGCTGCCTTTTTTTTTTTTGCTTTTGTGTGTGTTTTGTTTTTTTTCCCCAATTCACACCTTCTGATGCCTGCTGGATGGTACAGTCCATGCATTTTCCAGGAAAACGTCTACATAGGCGACCAGTGTGGACTTCTCAGAAAGTGGCTGAGGTCAGTGACCCAGGCTGCATTCTTTTGTTTGTTTGTTTTTGTGTGTGTGTTGTTTTTCTTCCCCAATTCACACCTTCCGACGCACTTCTGGATGGTACAGTCCATGCATTTTCCAGGAAAACCTCTACATAGGCGATCAGTGCTGAGTTCTCACAAAGTGGCTGAGGTCAGTGACCCAAGCTGCCTTCTTTGTGTGTGTGTGTGTGTTGTTTTTCTTCCCCAATTCACACCTTCTGACGCCCTGCTGGATGGTACAGTGCATGCATTTTCCAGAAAAACGTCTACACAGGCGACCAGTGCGGGGTTCTCAGAAAGTGGCTGAGGTCAGTGACCCAAGCTGCCTTGAACGAGACAAGAGAGAGAAGCAAACAAAGGGACAAACAGGTAGCAGCCCACCTCCCGGGGGCGGGGACGGGGGGGGGGGGTGGTCTGCGCCTCCCACGGCCTCGCGTCCCCGCGCGTCCCCGCGCCGCCTAGAAGGCTCCCACCTCGGTCCCCCAGGGCCGGTAGGGTTTGCCGCCCGCCCCCCCGCCCGCGGGCTGCGGGCCCGCCGCCGCCGCCACGGCCAAGGGCGGGCTGATGGTGGCGGCCGCCACGGCCGCCGCGGCGCTCGGGGGCAGCCCCGGGAAGGCGCCCGCGAAGGACAGGGGCAGGCTGTGCGCCGCGGCGGTGGCGGCGGCGGCGGCCGCGTGCACGGTGGCCGACAGCGACAGCAGCGGCGCGCAGGCGGCCGCGGCCCCCCCCGCCCCCGCGGGCAGCCGCAGCGCCGAGTCGGCGTGCGCGAAGGCGGCGAGCAGCGGCGCGGGCCCGTCGGGCGCGGGCAGGCCGGGCGGCAGCAGCGCGGGCAGCGGCGGCAGCGCGGCGGCCCAGGGCTGCGGCGGCGGCGGGGGGCGGGGCGCCAGCGAGGACGTCACGGCCGCCGCCTCCCGCTGCGAGGCGCAGGTGCTCAGGTGCGACACGAGGCGCGCCCGCAGCGGGTCGGAGGAGTCCAGGCCCTCCACGGAGCTCAGGTAGCGCGCCACCTCGCCCAGGCACTCCCGGAAGCCGATGCTCATGAAGTCCAGCGCCAGGGCGTGCGCGTCGAAGTAGCCTGGGGGGGGGGGGGCGGGAGAGCCGGGGCGTCACCGCGAGGCCCCCCGCCCCGCCCCGCCCCGCATCCCGGAACGAGCCGCGCGGGAGCGGCCGCAGGTGCGCGCTGCCCGCGGGAGGCGCCCGGCCAGGCCGCAGTGCGCGTGCGCGCCAGGCACAGCGCCGCCTGCTCCCCGGCGGCCCGGCCGGAGCCCCCAGGTGCACACAGCTCCGTGCAAATAAACGGGGGCGGGGGCGGAGATGGGACGGTCCTCGCCTTCTCTGCTGCCGGACAGGGAGGCTCCCCAGGAACTGCAGGGGCCCTGCGCTGGGGGTGAGAGGGCGCATCTCGCGCATCCTCCCTCTTGGCCTCGCTGACAGAGACGTGCAGTGCGTCTCAGCAGCTGGAGGACTTTTTTAAAAAAAATGTGCTAGAATCTGGGGATCCCTGGGTGGCTCAGCGGTTTAGCGCCGCCTTCAGCCCAGGGCGTGATCCTGGAGACCCGGGATCGGGATCGAGTCTCCCATGTCGGGCTCCCTGCATGGAGCCTGCTTCTCCCTCTGCCTGTCTCTGCCCCTCCCCCCCATCATAAATAAATTGAAAAACATGTGCTAGAATCTCTGAATAAATCCATCAGTGCTTCTTGACTCATGACCTCGATCAAAGGGAAAACCGCCTGTCATTTACTCTGCATGAAAAAAAAAATCTGATGAAAATGAACATTGTAGGGGAGGGTTTGCTCTCTGAAGATCCCATTTTTCTGTTCAGGCAATACAGCCTGCTGGACGGATACGAGATTCCTACAGCTCCTCGCTTTCCTGAGATTCAAACATCCACCTCCCACACTGGCTAACTTCTATTTTCCTGGCATCCACCCTAGGGGGAAAAAATGTGTATTGATTTTTCGGTGTATATGCATGCAAACTCCACACCTAAGGTTGCTATCGTAAAAATGGCTGGAACGGAGTCTTATTTACGAGAATCCCTTTTTATCCAAAGGGTAATACATTAGATAGAAAATAGTGATGTGCCATTATTACCAGTGCCAATTCAGAGTAGAATACTAATCAGACACTTGGGGAAATGGCACCACTTGGAATGAGTGACCTCTAATGTGCACAAATGTATCCTTTTCAGATTCTTTCCCATTTGCAACAATTTTTTTTTTTTTTTTTTTTTTTTTTTTAGTGACTTCCAAATTAAACTCAGTTTTGGGAGATGGGTGTATGTACAAATGAGAAATCTTACATTCAAAGTTATTTTTTCCTAAGGCATTTACTACATTATCTTTTTCATGTTTCTGCTGATCAAAGTATTACCTGTTTCGTTTATCATCTACTAAAACTTAAACCATCTTATTCTGTGACAAAAGCATTTGAGAAATAGTGGTCACAATATTCAAACTCCCAAAGCTAGAATATCAACAGAAATCTGGAAGTGCCAAAAAAGACAGTTGGGGCAAAAATACACACCATTAAAACAGTAGCAATAATAGCACAAAGCTGATATAAGAGAATATCATGAAACGTGGAAGATCAGCAGCAAACCTAGTTATCATCCCAGGACTTTGGCTTAGTTAGCAACAGGGTCCCTGGGATTAAGAGGGAAAGCTCTCCCTGAAGAAAGGCACCTCCAAAGAAAGGTTTCACAGGAGAACCCTCAGGGTTCTTTGTTGGGCTTTTCAAGCTTCTAATTTTCATGAGAAGGAGGGATGCAATGAACAGAAGACAGTCTAGAAACACAGAGGGATCTAGATATTTAAGTTACTCTTCTAAATCCTCTCTAGAAGCTATTGCAATACCAAGACGGACAGTAAAGAATGAACCAACAGAATTGGAACCCCGGGGGCTTCCAAGAATTTTCATGAGTGGGCACAAAGTGATTGAAATTTGTGGTCGGCCAGCTGTATGTAGTTATATAGGGCTGAGTTCTCTGTTGTGTATTAAGGAATATAAATTGTGCAATTTCTATTCTATTGCTGAACACAGAGGGAAATGACCATGAGCAGCTGTCTCTTGGGAATAATCTTGGGCCAATAATAAAAGCATCCCGGTCCATATCACTTCCCTGTGCCATCACTGCTGTATGGCTTTCAGTGAATAAACTCACAACCACCTTGTGAGGCAGTCACTATCACTGTCCTCATTGTACAGATGAGGAAACGGGGGCTCCAAGGAGGTAAGGAGTGTACCCTGGGTCACAGGGCTAATATACGCAGAGCTGGGATTTGAAACCAGGCATCCGGACTGCAGAGTCTGTGCCCTCCACCACTACACCGTGAGGCCCCCGCAGCACTTGTGAGTCTTAGATGATGTGAGCTCACATTGCCAGCCCCTCCTCTTCAAGGCCCACACTTTCTCCTGTGGATGACCTCTCTAATGCCTTGGCAGCCAGGAGACTTGTATGGAACTTGCTTGGTAATGTCTGTTCACAAACTATTCTGGGATGAATTTTAGGACTGTTCAGGTAGCCAAGAATAGCAACCAAGAATGGAACTTAGTTTTTATAATAAGGAGTAAGAACAATATTACGCTTTAGAAGTATAGCTCATGCCAAATATTTGAAGCCCTGATAAGAATTCTTAGCCTTGTGGTGGACATCACCGAGAGAGGCAGAGCAATCGAACTGCTGTTTCTGCACCATTACTGACTCAGTCAGTCTCCTACACTCCTGAGGTGGCAGGTGCAGGGACAGAATCACGGGGCTGGAGGGGCTTTAGAGCTCAGAATGAATGCAGTGCAGACCTCACAGTGCAGCAGAACACTTCTGTCTTGGGTTAGAGGTGAGGCAGTGGCCACTGAGCTGGATGGATCACTGGTTTCTACGATTTCATCCAGTTCTCTTCTCTGTGATGTAAGAGTTTTAGCATCCTATGCTGAGGATCTTAATGCTTAGAAATACAATTCCATACCCATTCAGGATGGTTTCTAGAGAAGGTGCAATTGAGGTTAAGTCAAACCATGAGGGCTTCTCTTTACAGCGACTACATCCCCCTCCTCATACAGTTAAAAAGACTGTGAAGGAAGGCCAGGGCTGTGTTCCACAGGTCCTCGGCTATATGGCCATGCTGGACTTAAATCCTGAAGGACTTCCACAGCAGTTGGTAAATGGCTATTTCCCTCCAAAGTTTTGCCCCTGCTCCAATGTAGGGCATGCTGTGATAGGACGTCATGAAAGGCTAATCCTGAGCGGAGAAGCTGCCATGGTGGAGGGCAGCACTCAGCCCCTGGTGGTGGTGGTACACTCTGTCTACCCAGCTGTCAAATACCTTAAATAACAAAACACTCTTGGTTAAGGTGAACACAAAGGCCTGCTTGACAGGTGGAAAGGTACTCAAGTCTGAGTAATGTGTGAGAAGACGGATCACATCTGAATCTGAATGAATATTACAGCTTTCAGGATCTCAAGACTATTTTTAACATGACAGGAGGGTCCATCTTTGACTTCTGGATGATTCTTTCCTAAATCACTCTCTAGTACAGAAGACATCTCTCCAGGCCACCGGGCCCGGGGTACCCGTTCCTGTTTGCCCTCTGCAGGAATGACTCCGCTCCATTAATAGTTTGCAGTTACAGAGATTCACTACCCAAACTTCAACTGCTCTGTCTGGTATCAACTCGAGACCGACCAAAATATGAAAATAATTCTGAAGTCAATTCCTCTGGAATAGCTGAATTATGTTGAGTCCTAGTCTTGATTTAAGGAGGGGAGGGGTGTTTCGGGGGAAGGGAAAGAAGAAGAGAAAAAGATTGCCTTTAACCTCCTGTTTATGTTTGGATGTTTGTGTGTTTGTTTTGTCTTTCTGTACAGATTCCAGCATGTGCTTCTGAGGTCCCAAACAAATCTGTGACCAGGCTGCTGTGAATGAAGCTTTACTCCCACAGTATTATAAAAGCAAACACAAGCCCAGGGTCAAGTGCTTCTTTTGTTCCAGAAGTTCTTTCCCACGAGTTCAATCCTGCCATTAGCATTGATTTCCACAGCTTTAATCTGGGACCTCCTATCTCAGCTTGTTAAAGAACTGTTCAACTATGACTTTCCTTTACTCTTGGGGGGGGGGGGGGTGGGGGGATGAAAAGAGAAAGGTGAAAGGGGGTAAAAATGAAGTCACCTACTTACCTTTACCCCCAGTTGCCTGAAGCATCTTCAAATGATCTACCGTCATTTGCAGTATTTCAGCTTTCTCTAACTTTGCAGATCCCTGCATAAATAAATAATAAAGTCTTAGAAGTTCTATGGAAACTGATTTGGAACATTTTACGCTGGATTCTCAGTTTTTCTTCTCACGAGAAAATTCGAAGTTTAATTGTTTTTCACAGAAACATCCGAGTTCTTTGCAAACTTTACGTGTAAACGATAATTACTATGTCACACCCAATGACAGATATTTGCCAATTTATCTTTTAAAGATGAAAAGGCCTAAAAATAAATTTTTAATCATAAGAATAATTATATTCCTAAGATCACTATGCTGAAACGATTCTTGACATTTGCAAAAATCTCAAACCTTACATCCAATCTCTATCCTGTATTTCATTAAGGGACTACCAATAGTCTTATATAATGTTGCAGTCTAGATCAGTTGACTCTGACTCTGAAGGACAAGGAAACAGGACCTTGTAAATTAGATTTTTTCAAAAATAAAAAGTTCTAATAAGTCTTTAAGGCACACCACTGGTAAGCAGACACAAAAATAAAAAAGGGAAGTCTTTTAAGGGTTTTTTTTTTTTTTTCCCAAAAATTACCAGCAGGTGTCACTGTAAATTCCAAGATCATAAACAAGAAAGCATAATTTACTACCTATCTAGTAAGCATCAGAAGTGCTTAAAGATATTTGAACTCTTTAAAATAATTCTTAATGTCTTGGAAATAGATCTACATGTCCTACTTTTTAAAATAAGGCAATCTCTGGAAACCAGCTAAAATACAAATGTGCCACCTTGAACTGCCTCAGAGGACTGTGGGTGGCTTCTAATTTCTTGGAAAAGCCAAATAATTAAATCAATATGTCTTTTTGAAAAGGAAACTGAAGTTTTTTTCAGGTTCCTATGCTCTACTTGTTTTGTGAAAATTATCAGCACCCTGTACATGGTGAGAGTGCCAGAGTTATTTAAGCTGCTAGAAAGAACACTCTTCTAATCATACTGTGACAGGGCCAGCTCACTAGGGTTGGTAGCCAAGCTTGGCAAATGGGAAAGCCAGTGTTTATGGTAACTAACTGCCAAACAACTGAGGTTTGCTTTTAAGGTTTGTTTTAAGTTGACATTTAAGAAAAAAAAAAAAAAAAAAAAAAAAAAAAACTAACAAACTAAGGGGGGGAAAAATCACCAAACTGACTGTTCTTCAAAATTGCATGCATCCCAGTCCTCAAAGTGAAAACACTGATTTGTTCTGATATTTTCATTTTCAGCCTATTGTCATTAAAAATGCTACTAATCAAAACTACAAATTCCGCGTTACATTTAGCTTACTAAAGTCAGCTGTAGCATATAGGTGTCTTTTTTCTCTCAAAAATGTATAATCGAGAGCATAGTACATCTTGTACTTCTGTCAATTTTCAATATTTCCATGAAGATGTATAGTAGTTTCAGTGAAAGTGCCTAATCACAAAATTGCAGTTTCTGGATAATTTCCAAGGGCTTTGTAGGGCTTGCTGTATGTTTGTGGTTCATGAAGTAAACAATGAAATGAAATAAACAAACAACTACCCTATTTGAATTAAATTGAAAGTATTTTCAATGGCATATGATGCCATAGTCTTTGAAAGATGCTCTTAGAAATCTGTGCCATTGTGGCAAGAGATACAAAACTTTTCCAAAACGACAGAGGAAGATTTAAACACTTGGCTTCTTCCTCTTCTAAGTGTGCAAAATCTTTTTCTTTTCTTTTTTTTTTTTTTGGCAAAGGAATACCTTGAATTCTGAAAAAGGAAATTTATGGCTAGTTTTATTTTTACCAAACTTCCAAAAGAAAATGGTATTCCCGAATGGAAGAGCATTCTATTAATCCAGGAATTAAAAATGAAACCAAGTGATTTTGTAAAACAAAACAAAACTAAAACAAAAACCTCGTATTAGTATTATCATTTAGGAAATAGAGCTAGAGATGTTACTTCCTGGACTTTGGTTATGTTTAAAATCAAAAGCAGTTTTTTTTTAACCGTTTGACACAAAAATGAAATTTCACAGGATATATTTTTTAAAACAGTACGACGTACAGCTCAGTTTTAAACAAAACCACTACTGGTCTTCATAGAAAGAACAGAGAAAGCATGAACACTGTTACCCTTAAGGGAAAAATAAGCTGAAGAATGGAAATGTTTTTCAACTTCATGATGGATTATGTTTTTAATAGTTTTGCCACAACAAAGCATTTTATTGAAATAGCTGCTCTGTGCCAGATCAGGGCACATACACCATTATTTTAATGAGCTTTAACAAGAACCCACATTCCCAGATGAGAGAATCAGATTTTTTGAGCCTTTTGGTGGGGTGGTTAGGGGTGAGGGTAGCTTACTTGTTTTTCAAAAGCAGTTGGCACCAGTCGTCTCAACTCAGATAAACTGTTATTTATCCGATCTCGCCGCCTTTTCTCTATTATCTATCCCAAAGGAAGCAAAACAACAACAAAAGTTTATGAAGACACAAATGATAAAATTACTCCTAATGTTAGAATACAACTGTTACACATTAGGCTGGACTACATGAAATAAAAGGGAAAAAAAAATCACATACCCCTCTCCTTTTCTTTCTTGCCATAATCTGAGATGTTGTTGTTGGGGAATTTGATCTAATCACAGAGCTAGTACTTTGCCTATGAAATAGGAACAGTATGTCAGGTGCTGCATTAACATAACAATGGCTTCTTCTGGGTACTTCATGGCACCCATTAAATATTGAGTGCACAGTTCAGGTCTGTGTTGTTTCACTCTTAATTCTTACTTTTAACATACTTTGTTTTCAGGTAAGAATCACGCCCCTTCCCCTTTTTTTAACCAGTCACCCGGACACCAAATCCACTGGCAAAAACATCCCTAAACTTTTAAGTCTTGCAATGAAAAACTTACAAGCAGTCAGAGAGAGAAGTCAGGTCTTAGGACTTCTCGGTTCCGCTCCTAAATGTTTCTTAAAAATCAACTACTCTCCAATAGCATCCCTCCTCCGCCCTCCCGTCAGACACACTAGACAAAGCAAAGCTGTTTTGAAATAAAGGCCACGTTTAGCACCGCTATCAAACAGACAGACAGTCATCACATGTCAAACCGTTGTCCCCAGATGCAATCTTCAAAATAAACAGAAGTCAAACGTTAACTATTTCAAAACTTAGAGCTCACGGAAGGAAAAAAAAAAATTACAAATATCATGTTTTGCGAGCTAATCTTCCAAAAGAAGGTCCCAAGGTAAATCCAGGGAAATTAAAATCGGATCAACTGCGAGGCAAACGTTTTACTTTGAGAAGGAAACTGGAGGTATCCCCTAGGCTTCAGCCTAAGCCTAAACCTCCAGGCGCTGCGGTCCATCTTGAGTTCACTAGTGAAAAGATACTTTGTATCGAAAGTTCAATCAGATCACTTTGTCACCTACAGCTCCTTTCCAGCATCCTTTCCAGTTTGTACATGTTTCTCTTCATAATTCACGGTTTCTATGCTTCTTTATGTTCTCAAATTCTCCGGGTTCCTGTTATTTGTTCTCTTTCATTTTAACACTGTTGCACACACCAGGTTCTTATTACCTCACCTTCTCACTTCTGGATCTGATTTCTGAATTAAGTGTCCCCCTCAGTCCCACACCATCCCAACCTGGTTTCGCCTTTCACATGACTTCTGTGGTGCAGATCTTATTTTTTAGGATGACGCACACTTTAATAATGAAAAGATAACTGCAAACAACGTTTCACGTAAATAAATGTCTTTGCTGCTGCTGCTGCTTTCACACTTTCGTCCGTCTGTGCTCAGAACAGCGACGCGGAGAGAAAACCAGTCTTCCGCAGGTAGCAAGAATTTTGCTCTTTGAGTGGCAGCTGCAGATAAATAATTAAGCAGCTTGCGGGGATGCCAATTAGAGGCAATTATCGTTTGACCCGCCTTGGCATTAAAATGCCTCGGTAATCTCCCTCCGTCGCTGGAAAGTGGAGGTCTGGCTTCTGCGGTCCCGACCCCGATCTTTTGCAGACTGGAGGACCAGCAGCCCTGAGAGGTGATCCACGCCCCGAGCGGCCCCGGCCAGCGTCTGTCACTCACCCGCCCGTCAGCCCGCTCACGCAAAGTCAACCAGGAAAAGTCTGAGCACTGCAAAATCCGTAAGTCTTAACACTGCAAAAATCCTTACGTCTTGGAATTGCAAAAATCCTCCAGTCTTAAAATTGCAAAAATCCTTATGTCTTGAAATCGCAAAAATCCTTAACGTCCTAAAATCGCAAAAATCCTTAACGTCCTAAAATCGCAAAAATCCTTACGTCTTAAAGTCGCAAAAATCCTTACGTCTTAAAATTGCAAAAATCCTCAAGTGCTAAAATTGCAAAAATCCTCAAGTCTTAAAACTGCAAAAATCCTCAAGTCTTAAAATTGCAAAAATCCTCGAGTCTTAAAATTGCAAAGATCCTCAAGTGTTAAAATTGCAAACGTCCTCAAGTCTTAAAATCGCAAACATCCTTACGTCTTAAAATCGGATCCTCAAGTCTTAAAATCGCAAACATCCTCAAGTCTTAAAATTGCAAAAATCCTTACGCCTTAAAATCGGAAAGATCCTCAAGTCTTAAAATCGCAAACATCCTCAACGTCTTAAAACCGCAAAAACCCTTAAGTCTTAAAATTGCAAATTGCTTTTCATTTCTCCCAAAGCAGAGTCCTCTTTTTAGTCTCCCGGAAAATCGGGAAAAAAAGAAAAAAAAATCCCAACACTCGGTGCACCGGGTCTCCGCGCGGCGGGCCCCGGGAGCGCCCGCACAGCCGGGGGCGGGGGCGCCGCAGCGCTGACAGCGGGGACCCCCCCCCCCACTCCCGCGCCGCGCTCGGGCCGCGGCCCCGGCCCCCGCCCCACCCCGGCGCACGCTCGCCCCCCGGGCGCCCGGCGCTCCCGCTTCCCCGGCGGCGCTCGGCCGCGGCGCGGAGGAGCCTCGGGCGCCCGCGCTCACCCCGAGTAGTTGTTCTCGCTCCCCACGTCGATGGTCTCGTCCATGTCGCTCTCGGAGGTCGTCTCCTCGCACGGGCGCTTCATCGCGGCGCGGGGCGCAGCGCCCTCCCTGCGGCCGCCGCCTCCTCCCTCCCGCCCGCTCCGGGCCCGGGCAGGCGCGGCTCCCGCGGCGGCGCGGTCGGCTCCTCGCGGCTCTTTCCCACGCCGCCGCCGCGCTCGGCCGCAAGAACCGGCGCCGGCCACGCCCCCCCCGCGCGGGCGGGGCCCCCCGCGCCCTCCCGCCCCGCCCACCCCGCCGGGTCCCGCCTCCCCGGGGCCGGCGTGGCCCGCGATTGGCTGCGGCCGGAGGGGGCGGGGCCGCGCTGGCCAATGCCCGCGGAGGGCCTCCTGCCGAGGCGTGGGAACGCGGCCGCGCAGCTCGGCTCCGGGAGCGGCGCGCGCGGGCGGGAGAGGCGGCGGCGAGCGTGCGCGCGGGGCTGAGGACGCCCCGGGGTCGCCGCCCTCCGCCGCCGCCCCCTGCGCCGTCTGACCGAGAAGTTCCCGTCCCGGGTTTAAAGCTTAACCCCGAGCGCGTGGCCGCGTGTGAGCGGGCGTGCAGCGACGCGGGGAGGCGCCGCGGCTGTGCCCCGTCTGCACCAAAGCTGCGGCGGCCTGACCCCGACGGTCACATTGGCCCTCGGGGGGGGGGGCGGGGTTCAGAAAAAAAAAAAGCTTAAATCAAAATCGCTTTTCTCCCGGGCAGCTCCCGAGGCTGCTTCGGCGGCCAGATAGGGACGTGCGTTAGCCCCCCTCCCCTCGCAGGTCCTTAATTCACCGCCGGCCGTCGGCGGGTCGCAGCTCTGCAGCCCCGTGACGTTGCATTTGCTCCAAATCAGGTTTTTACGTCCCGCCCACAGGGCTGTGCGCAGGGGCCTCCGCGGGGTGGACGGTGAGCCAGCCGCGTCCGCGCCGGTGGCGCCAAACCCTAGACCCCGGGACGCAGGTATTTCAGGACGCAGTTTTAAAGGCGTTTCCTCCAGCGGCGAGCTCTCCGGGCTGGCCCCAGTGCGCGCCGCCGCAGCGGCCTGGGTCCCGCGGCCCCCGCAGCGGGGCGCGCCGCCGAGCATGGGTTCGCGGCCCGCGTGCGGCGCGGCGGGCGGCGGGGACGGCGGGGGCGGCGGCACGAGGGCTTCCGACACGTGTCTTCCAGCGGCTCCGCCCGCGAGCTGCGGGGCTTGCAGGGGCCGCGGCGACGGCCGGAGCGGAGCGGAGCTGAGCGGAGCTGCACGAGCGCGGCAGGCGGGGTGCGCTCGCCGGTGCCGGAGGCGCGGGCCGCCCGGGGTGGGTGGGGGGCGGATGGCGGCCCCGGGGCGGGGGCGGGGGCGGGGGCGGAGGGAGCCTTGCTGCGCCGGGACACCTCCGCGCCTTCGCGGGCCAGAAGGGGCGTCTGTCACTCATCACAACCCTCCGCCACGGACGGATTCCTGATTTTCGAGGGATGTGCCCAGGGCGTCCCTTTGACACTCCCTGCTGTCCCCACACCAGGCCGGCGCGGGGCGGGGAGGGGGAGGAGGAGGAGAGGAAGGGATGCGGCGGGCAGCCGCGGGGCCCGGGGGTGGGGTGGGGGGGCAGGACTTGCAGCCAGGCTGCTAAGCCCTCATTAAAACAACAAAACCCCCTTCCCCACGAGCCCTCGGCTCTTTTGTGCGGTCCCCACCGCGGTGCCTGCAACGACCGTGTGAACAGAAACCCAAAACGTTGCATCCTGACTTCTGAAACTTAACCTCGGGCCCAGCGCACGGTCGGCGGGGGCCCCCGGCGGGCCCGCGTGGGCTGGGCCAGGTCAGCTCGGGACGCGGGGAAGGCGGGGGGCGGTCTCCGGGTCTCGGCTCCCGGGCGGCCCCACCCACCCCCCAGCTCTGGATCCTGCAGCCCCGGGTGCGCAGCCCTGGGTCGCACCTGCGGGGAGGACGTGCCAGCCGCCCGCCCGCCGGGGCCACAGGTGAACGCGCTGCACGGGCCTGGCGCGAGCTCGTCCTTCACGACTTCCGAGTGAGGGCTGCACCTTTTTCTGAAAGTGAACGCCTTACAGGTGCACCTAACGTTTGCCACGAGAGCGAATAAACCCCGCGCTTCCAGACGCTGGAGGCAAAACCCGAGACCTTCACCGGGGGGGGGGAAATTATGAGTTCATTCTCACTGTATTAGTGCATCTGATTCCTCTAATTGTGAAAGATTGCAGAGGGGGGAATGGTTTGCTGGCAATAAAGTAGCAACTGGTTATAATTTTTCCATGTTTGTCTTCGGAGACTTAACTGCTGTAACGTGTTATAAAGAAAAATATAGCAGGGACGTTCGAAAGGCACACGCGGTTTTAATGTCGCTTAAAAATATTTTTTTAAGCGAAGAGGGTCATATTTTTAAAAGGCGTTTGGAGCAGTGCCGGCACATGGTAAGCGCTGTGTAAGTCCTTTAAATAAACAAGAATGCACAGGGCAAAAGACCTCGGTGTTTTGAACACCACCTAAAGAGTAATATGCTCACTTATCTGCAAAATACTCAATGGCAATTAGGCAGCGTGGGATTTTTCAATTAGGTCTTTTATTCCTCTCGAGGATTGCATCTCAGGATCCCCTGCTTAGGCGTCTGGTCTGATCTCTGTTGCCCTGAAAGTTAACTCTCGAGTCAGAGGAAGAAGCAGAGGGAGGAAACTCTTTAAACTGCCCCGGGTTGACTTAGAAACGGTTGTGGATGGTCCTGGGGATCCAGGGGGATGGAGGGGGGCGGCCTATGGCGAGAGAAAGAAAAAGAGGTTGGGAGCGCAGCTGATCTCAAGCCTCAACGCCCCGCAGCGACATCCTTTTCAGCAAAAGTTGGTTGAAGGCTTACTAAGAGCTTGGGCAGAGGAAAAGACGTCCGGGCACAGAGCAAACCACGGCTTTTTCCTTTTCAAAGATGTGTACATCGAGATAATGAGACTGAAAGATAGGAGACACTTTCCTAGAAAGGAAATGCCCTTTGGAGAGAGAGCTCAAGAGGAGCATCTAAAGGGAATGGAGGAGGAGGAGGAGAATCTGCCCTCTTCCCGAAATTGCTCCTCCCGCCCATGTTTCGAGCTTCTGTGATTTAGCTCCCTTGAAGGGTGGGAGTGAGATGTCCAATGCCAAGATCTGGAAACATCAGACCCAATGGCCTTGATCCCCTTCCCCAACTCTTCTACCCATTCAGTTTTGCAGCTGTTTAAATTACAATTTTATGGACCAGTGTTTCTGGGTTTGGGATATCTTGACCTAGTTTTATATCGTCCCACAAAATTTGAGTTTTCTTGCACATATTGATGAAGTGATTACTTGGCTGTAATCCCAAAATTCTTCTTGCACCATTTAGAGAAGGAAACCGGGATTTATTTATTTTTTTTTAAATGGTTTTTTTTTTTTTAAGGATTTTATTTATTCATGATAGTCACAGAGAGAGAGGCAGAGACACAGGCAGAGGGAGAAGCAGGCTCCATGCACCGGGAGCCCGATGCGGGATTCGATCCCGGGTCTCCAGGATCACGCCCTTGGCCAAAGGCAGGCGCCAAACCGCTGCGCCACCCAGGGATCCCGGAAACCGGGATTTAAAAAAGAAAAGGAAAGGAAAGGAAAAAGGAAAGGAAAGGAAAAGATCTTGGTCTGTTTTTCTCTTCATTAGAGTGCCCTACTGTTTCAAGATCAGTTGTCACACACTTTGCTAAGTGTGACCTCTCTGAATTCTTTAAGATGCTCCTTACAATTACTTAAAAAGTGTCTGCCATTCCCGTGTTTGGCTTCTCTTAGAAAGTCACCAAGGCATGACAGCACTTAAAAAAAAAGGGGGGGGGGTTAACTTGGTTCTCAGTGAGGTTATGGCAGCTCTGCTACGTAAAGACTGTGTTAGTCTGAGAAGCCTAACTCACATGGTTCATATTGAGAAGTCCAATGTTGGCCTCTCTGAAATATATATTAAAATACTTAACAAGCTTTCTCTGCAAAGGGAAGACAAACAGGTTGCTCTGAGAAGTGGTAGTCTTTTCACAGTTGCTGGGGCAGGTGACAAGCACTGGGTCTGCGGGCAGCTTTGTTGGGCTGCGCTCCGTGACTGCAAGGCTGTTGTGAGCTGGCAGTGCTTTAAAGTGTGTGCAGAACACCCTGAGAGTGGAGGCCTCGAGCAAGATCCTTGTGAATTTTAATACCTTTCTCAGCATCAGACTGCCAGAAGGCAGGCCAACCTAGGGTCGTGTGGGACAGGGCACGGACCCTACTGGCTTACTTAGCAAGCCAGTAAAGTAACACAAAGCAGAAAGCAACAGCAAGCGCAGGCCCACCAACCTTGAAGTCCTCTATAGCAGGGGACTGCTCTACCAGCTAACAGTCACTCTTGCCTGCTCACATAAGATGCATCATCTTTCTTGGCTTACCCAATAGGTGCAACTTTTTTGTGACATCAAAAACTCCGAGGTAGAAACTCTTAGACCCAAAGCCCCCTCTCTTGGAAGTTAGGAATGTTTCAATCGATCTCTGTTATTACGGGGGTCATTGATTTAAAAGCTTTTATGTCATGAATGGTGTTATTAGTTCTTAGCACAGGCCCGGGAAGGAAAGCTGCTCCTAATTGCTGGACCCTTGAGGAGAAGGTTGTAGAATTAATTAACTAGTATCCCATACCCCTGTCAGCAACAGTCGAAAGATAGCCACACTCATTCTATCAACTTCTTCTTTGTGAGGGTTGAATTGATGTTGGTGGGCTTTTCTTTCAAGTAAATTCTTTTTTCTGGTTTCTTAAAGTTGGTTTGACAGAAAGTTTGTTCCCTTCCCACCCCCCACCCTACCCCCACCCCGTCTTTAAGGGTACAGGTAGATATATTCACTTTTCTTAAGAAAATAATCTTTTAACTCACTACATCTCCATCCTCTAGAGTAGTGCCTCATGGGCGGTGGGTGCACAGTAATGGTTTGAAATGAAATTCTTTTTGAAATTAGTGAGCTTCCTGCTTCTTTCCATATATATGGAATTTAAATACATTGACATAATAAAATAGAAATAGACAACCATGAACTTAAAAACTAGGAAAATGAGGCACCTGGGTGGCTCAGAGGTTGGGAGCCTGCCTTCGGGTCAGGGTTGATCTGGAGGTCCTGGGATCCAGTCCCACATTGGGCTCCCTACAGGGAGCCTGCTTCTCCCTCTGCCTGTGTCTCTGCCTCTCTCTGTGTGTCTCTCATGAATAAATAAATAAAATCTTTAAACAAACAAACTAGAAAAGCGTTTACTGTTAATGAAACCTTAGTTTAGCACTGAGCTTCCTGGCAGCCAAGTCAGAAAGAGAAACAGTGAGTTTTCTAATTCTTGTAACCAGAAAAGAGGAAGCACATCTGTTTTTTCAAAAAAGGAAAACTTTAGCCAGTAGCTACATGACTGCTTTGTTCACAGACTTTAAAATTTTTATTTTATTTAAAATTTTATTATTTTCTGTGTCTAAAATTCTCTTCCAAGTATCTGTGTTAATTATAACATGAACAATAGCACTGTTATGTGTGAAGACAGTAGTTTATCTGTTAATAGCTAAATAAGCCATCTAGTAGGCTCTCAAGATTAATTAATTGACATAAATAGGACCAGTGTCTCAAAGAGTTACAAAAAGCTGGATTCTCCATAGGAAAGTTTCTGCTTCCAGTTTTAGGGAAAAAAAAAAATCATCAAAGATTCCTGGGTCTGGTTGATTGGCATTATTTGATGAAAGTGAAAGAGAGAAAGACTACAGATTTCTGAAATATCAAATGCTGTGGAAAAATTTAAGAGTAAAATTATTTTCCTCTAGAATGCAAATGAACACCTATATTTTCTTTTTTTTTTTTCACCTATATTTTCTTGACACTTTTCGT
Organism: Canis aureus; assembly: GCF_053574225.1. Taxonomy (NCBI): domain Eukaryota; kingdom Metazoa; phylum Chordata; class Mammalia; order Carnivora; family Canidae; genus Canis; species Canis aureus. The sequence continues at coordinate 65,144,784 of NC_135611.1, read as the reverse complement.
TGGAAATTTTATTAGATGTGTGCACATTTATGCCATTATCTGCTTATTTTAAAATCAATAGATGACTTTTTTATGGGGAAGGGAACTCTGCTAGATTGGAAATAAGAAGTTGCTAATTTTAGATTTTCTGTGGAAAAAAATAACAGGCTATTTTTGGATCTTCATGCTTCGCAAACCTATTGAAGTGCATACTTTTGGAGAAACATAGAAAAAAATAGCAAGATCTCCCCCCCACCCCAGACTGCTGTTGGTTCTAGCGGATTAGAATTTAACTAACTCTGGGTAACTATTGATTGAAAGACAAAGCACAGAAATTTTAAATTTTTTTCTGCCTTTAGCCTTCAAAATAATGTAATCATGTATCATGGCCATTGAGATAGAGACACTTTTTTAAAGATAGATTTTGGTCTTAAGTAATAGCTCATTCCATTGCTAGGAAATGAGTACCTAAAAAAAATAACAGTTCTCTTCAGAACTGCAAAATTCATCAAGGCAATGCAACCTCTTTGAAAACAAAATGTCATGGGGGACCCCTGGGTCGCTCAGTGGTTGAGTGTCTGCCTTCGGCTCAGGGCGTGATCCCAAGATCCTGGGATCGAGTCCCGAATAGGGCTCCCTGCAGGGAGCCCGCTTCTCCCTCTGCCTGTGTTTCTGTCTCTCTCTCTCTCTGTGTCTCTCATGAATAAATAAAATCTTTAAAAAAAGAAAGAAAAGAAAATGTCATGGCTCTTAGCAGAGAGCAAGCATGCTCAGCTGCAGGATGGAGAAGGGCTGCGTGCTGTGCCTTAAATATGCACTAAAGGTGTTTCCATAGCACTTTTAACCTGAGAATCCTAGAGCATTATTGAATCATGCATGAATCAAAACTCACTGCATTGTAGGATTTTCTTGTCAAGGCTGGCTATCAGGATTTTGGTAGAATAGTCTCAACAGGAACATAATAAAGTCTGAAAATAGGTTAAGATATGAGTAGCAAATAGAAAACCCATACAAATGTTGTTTATAGGCACTTCAGTGTATATCCATCTATAAGGAGATAGAAGTGTCTGCATACAGAAAGATATAAAAAGCACAAAATAGGGATCCCTGGGTGGCGCAGCGGTTTGGCGCCTGCCTTTGGCCCAGGGCGCGATCCTGGAGACCCTGGATCGAATCCCACATCGGGCTCCCAGTGCATGGAGCCTGCTTCTCCCTCTGCCTGAGTCTCTGCCTCTCTCTCTCTCTCTCTCTCTCTCTCTGTGACTATCATAAAAATTAAAAAAAAAAAAAAAGATTAAAAAAAGCACAAAATAACTAAAAGTGTTTTAGTTGATATGACCTGATTGTTAGTATATATGAGAGGCTGTGGTAATATCCAGCACAGACCAGTAGTCCAAGCCAGGGAAATGCTGCATTGTGTAATGAAGCCACCATTTGCAAAATGGAATTTGCAAATTTTGTATGTTTTGTATTTTCTCTATTGCTGAAAATTGCATTCATTGTATTTATTTTGTACCTTATCTTTTGTATATTCTAACATCTACATTTTTGAATCAGTTTCTTCATGCAATTTTTAAAACGTACACCCTTGGAAAAGCAGACTTTAATATTTTTTATCTCCTGGTGCCAGGGGGATAAGATTGTTATATTAAAGGGTTGGGAGAATGATTCCCTCTGGTGTTCAGGTGAAACACATGAAAAATCCTGTTCTGTGTGTATGAACCCATGAAATATCGATAAATTCTGTATTTGTTTGCAAAGATTCTAGTTGGGATAACAAAGGTGTGAGCAAAATTTAAAATTGAAAAATTCCAACGATACCTTAATGTTTTTTGTGTGAATTGGGAAAAAGGAATGTCCACACTTTGATTTTAACAATGAAATACTGTTCTCATTCCAAAATGTAGTATGAGAACTACTAGGCTGGGAACCTCAAAGTAGGGGCTAAATAAACAGAACTGTGGGGGGAAATGATCTAAAAATGAAACCAAAGAGGGTATGAACAGAGATCTCTAACAGAATTGTTAGTTTGTATACTTGGAAGTAATAAGACTCACTCATTCATCATGCCTGATTTTTCGGACTGTGCCTCTCTTAAATTTATTCTCATTTCCAGGCCACTGAAGTATTAAATACCTACTTTGAGCAGTGCTCCCTGGTAAGCAGCGTGGGCAACACCTGGTGAATAAGACCCAATTCTCTCACCCTCAGGAAGTAGCAGGAGATATAATATAGGAGTCTAAACACAAAGAACTATTACACAAGATGGGATTTACTCAAGACCAAAGTAAAAGGAAAACTGCATGCTAGGGGCATAAAGTGAAAAATTCATTTTTAGAGGGTGATTTCATCAGTGGCAGTTCCAAAATTTATGTGTTGGATTGGGGACAGCAATCCTGTTGAAGGGTGGAGGCGACCCAAGGATTTTTGACAAGTTCCACTTATATAATAAGCACAGTTTTCATTTAGACATTATGTTTATTGGGGTGTATGTACTGCCATCAGATATTATGAGGTGGGTTGTCTAACCTCTTATCCATCCTTTGGTGCAATCGTAGGATTAAGAGAAAAAGTGGCATTTGAGCAGAGCCTTGAAAGATCTCTGGAATAGCTTTGATTCTCAACACACTTTCTCGGAGAGGGACCAGCATTTGCAAGGATACACGGAGGCTGAAGATGCAGGCCATTCTTGGGGGGAGAAGTGATCCTTAGCTTCTAAATAAAATCTTAGCACTGAGCTTACTGGCAGCTGGAGTGAAGGATCTGGAGCAAAGGTGTGTAGAAGGGAGAGAGTTGTCTGGGGGAAATGAATTCGGTTCCAGCCAAATCAAATCATGGGGAAGCTTGTCTGCCAACCTGGGTGTCTTCTTGAACTCATTTGCAAGTTACTGGAGGTTTTGAAGATAAATGACATTTCAGAGCTGTAATTCATTAGATTGGTCCAATCACATTTCTTCCTTGTTTTGTCATCACTAACTTGAAAGCACTGTAGTGGAAGAAAAATGCCAGGAAAATGTGTGTTTCTAAATGGAATTTTTGATACTCTTTGTTTCTCTGCACAATTTAGCCACTGGAAGAGAATTGTCCGGATGGGTAACTTGGCCTTCGGGAAACTCATAGTATTTAATTACGTTTCTTGGGTTTATTTAATATAACCCAATTTAGATGAAAGGGCATGTTCACTGTCTATTTTGTGGAGAATCTGTAGAATTATGCCAAAACTTGCACATTAGCATTTACAGATTTGTTTAGAAATCTGCCGTGCCATTATTAAAATCAGCACACGGTTATACTCTCAAGGATTAAGAGAACTTCCTAAAAGTGAAGTTTTTGGCTTCATTGACTTCCTAGTAACCTATGGTACACAGACGATGCACGCTATCTTAGGTTTACCCATACTAGATACTTGCAGTGAAAGGCGGAGTCCTGATTCTTTCCTGCTACTTTCTTGCTGAAAGAGAAACATAAATTACAGTTACTTTTCCATAGGGTGCATAAATATTTAAGGATGTTACAATTCAGGCATCCTTTAACTGTTTTTGGACTCATAAAGACACATTCTTCCCTGAAAGGCCTTGTCAAAGTGAAAGTAACTTGCATTTAAAGGGTGAATATTCAAAACAACCAAAAAGAGTGAATAGTCATTCAATAAAGAACAGTAATATTTAAGAAGGAAATGCAAGACAGCCTTCCAATAGAGATTTTTCTTTTAGTCACTGCATTGCAGGTTAAGCATAAAACAAAGCTCCTGTTGGTGAGCAAAGGTTACCAAAGTATAGTTCTTATCAAATCACAGTGGAGAACTTGCAGTGCTGGGGCCTGGCATTGAACGTTACATCCAGCTTCAATCCATTGATCAATCATCTAGTGAGCTCTTTAGAGAATTCAAAGGCACTGTAACATGTGATTTTTTTTTGGGGGGGGGGGGGGGACTTACTATCCAGAGACTACATTAATGATAGCTGCTATTCATCAAGTCCTTAGTTTGTGTCAGTTAGCTAACAAAGTACGATGTGGATTCGTTTATTTAATCCTCACTGGAAGTCCTTGAAGTAAGACAATCATTATCTTTATTTTACTGGTGAGAAATCAGACCCAGTGAGGTGAAAGAACTGCCCAAGGTTTTATGGGTATTAAGTGGTAGAGTCAGATTTGACTCAGGAAATCCAAAAATGGGCCAGTGCTCTTACCCATTACTGGATATTGCCTTCGAAAACAATGCATGTGCCAACAGGTAGAAGCAATGCACAGTTTGAGAAAAAAGTTGTTTCCCAAAGACCATTTAAAAGTGTGTTGTTTGGAAGGCCAAATCTCACAGCCACTATGTGATACCTGGTTGGTGTATTGGTTTTGGTTTGGTTTGGTTGTGTGTGTGTGTGTGTGTGTGTGTGTGTGTGTGTAAATGTGGTTGGTTGGTTGGTTGGTTGGTTTTTCAAAAAGCCTAAAGACTCCACAACATTTGCTTTGACGTGGATGGAACTGCAGGGTATGATGCTGAGTGAAGTAAATTAATTTGAAAAGGACAATCATCATATGGTGTCACTCATACGGGGAATATAAGAACTAGTGAGAGGGACTATTAGGGAAGGAGGGGAACTGAGTGGGAAAAATTAGAAAGGGAGACAAACCATGAGAGACTCCTAACTCTGGGAAACAAACACAGGGTTGTAGAAGGGGAGGTGGGCAGGGGGTTGGGGTACCTGGGTGACGGGCACTGAGGGGAGCACATGATGGGATGAGCACTGGGTGTTATACTGTAAGTTGGCAAATTGAATTTAAATAACAAAATCAAATACATTTTAAAAAGAAAGACTCCATGACAGGAATGCTTGTGGTTAAGAATATAAGCTTTGGCTTCAGACACCAGTGGGGCCATTTCCAACTCTGTCACTAGCTAGCCACAAGGCCTCAAGCACAGTCCTTTTCCTGAAGCTAGGACCTCAGGGGTTAATGATACCTAATAAAAGAGTAAGGAAGAAATGAAATAATGAGTGTCAAGTGCATAGTAATATGCTCAACACATGAAAAGAGAGATTTTATAGCTAATTAACTAATTTTGGGTCCTGAGAACAGGGGACCACTTTGCTGTTAACTTTTGTTTCTTTATTGAAATTGAAAGCATGTCTTTTGCTTTTATATTATGGTAGCAATACATGATTATTGCAGAAAAATTAGTAAACAAAGTTAGCAGTTACATTTAAATTGCCATTTAACCTGATAACCGGACAATCACCATTAGTGATGAGGATGATTATCCTTCCAATTTTGTATCGTTTTCATTTCACAAAATATGAAATCATTTTGCCTAATACTATTTGGCAAACTGCTTTTTAAACCTAAATTGGTATACTGAACATTTCATTAAATAGTTTATAACATCATTTTTTTTTTCTGATAGTAATCTTTGGTATGGATGTATTATAAATTGACTTAACTGTTTCTTATTGGGCATTTAAATGTTTGCAATTTTTTTCTATTATGAACAATGCTGAAATTTAGAAAAACCCTGTAGGTAAAAAAAAAAAATGCACGTTTTAATTATTTTTACTCTAAATTATAAGGAATAGAATCAAGTGACTGAAGAGTATTCATATTGTAAACACTTTTGATATTTCCTGCCAAATTACCTTTAATAACAGTTGGACCAATTTACATCTCTGCCAGCAGGGTGTAAGAATATTCATTTTTCTGAATCATCACCAACACTAGATAGTTCAGTAGTTGCCAGCCTGATGGATAAGATAGTATCTATCATTTTAATTTTAGAGTTTTTTATTATTAATGATGTTAGAATTTTTTTTCATGATCTTATTGGCTATTTGTAATTTTTGTGACTGTTAATATACTTAAATATACTTAATTTTTCTCTTGAGGTAGTTATCATTTTTTTAATAAAACATTTAATTTATTGGTCTTTTGGGGGGTATTTGATGTATCTCCAGTGTATTACAACTGAGCCATTAATCTTGTTGCTTTATCAACATTAACTGGTTCATTTTCATGACACTGCTGAGGAATCAGCTGTTTCTGCAGAGGTTCAAGGGAAAAGGCCTTTTGAGAAATTTGCAAATTCCTTTTGTATATCTACAAAAGCTTTATTCACTCTGTTAACTTCATCATTCACAATGTTTATCTTCTTAAGATTAGTGGTAACTGGTTTTGCTTTGTTTTTAGACTTAACGTTTTTTTTTGGCTGGCTATATGAAATACACTCCTGGACTTCTCTCCTCTTAGTTTGTTCTTGGCCATTGTCTTCGATACCCTCGTGCAGCAGCTCACAATCCAGGCAACGCCATCTACACGCACAGGCTATCTTTTTTACTGTTGAGTTAAATCTACTAAATATAAGGACACCTAGGTGGCTCAGTGGTTGAGCATCTGCCTTTGGCTCAGGTCATGATCCTGGGGTCCTGAGTCCTGGGTCCTGGGTCCTGGGTCCTGGGATCGAGTCCCACATCGTGCTCCCCACATGGAGACTACTTCTCCCTCTGCCTGTGTCTCTGCCTCTCTCTCTGTGCCTCTCGTGAATAAATAAATAAAATATTTTAGAAAGCTGATTATAAACCAAAGCACTTAATGTTTGTCTCATATATTATAAATATACATATATATTTATTTCAATTTCTCATTTTCTCTTTGATGTTTATGTATAGAGATTTTTTTTCAAGTTTATTAGTATTCAATGTTTTTTTTTTCCCCTACTTAGAAACAATCTTTATTCAATCTAGAATTTACTTTGGGATATTTTTTATACAGGAATGAATTTTAGTTCACTCAGCAAACATTAACTGCAGGCCGACAGTGTACCAGGTATCATGCTTTTGCTTGGAAAGTCCTTGGTGCACAATGTAGACAGAATTCCTGCCCTCAGGAGGGAACTCATCCTTTAAATGGCTCTTTAGTTGTCTCAGAATAGACTACTGATGCTCATACTTTACCTTTTTATTGATTTAAATTCCTTCTTTGCTGCTACCAAATCCATGTGTATAATCAGGTCTGCTTATAGACTTTCTATTTGATACCATTTACTTGTTTCTCTGTTTCTGTGCCAGGAGCTCACTGTTTTAATTATTGTAATTTTAAAACAATGTATTTTAATTAATAGTAAGACAAGGACTAATTTCATTCCTCTTGTTTTTTTTCTTTAATTTTTTTCTTGACTTCTTTCTTTCTTCTTTCTTTCTTTCTTTCTTTCTTTCTTTCTTTCTTTCTTTCTTCTTTCTTTCTTCTTTCTTCTTTTTTTTTTACTGTTTTTTTTTCCATTGTGGTATAATATGTATGAAGTCAAACAAAATCTTCCATTATAAGCATTTTAAATGTACAATTCAGTGGCATTAATTATAGATACAATATTGTGTGACCATCACCACCATCTCTAAAATTTTTCATCACCTCAAACAGAATCTCCATGCCTATTAAATAGTTAGCTTCCTATAATTCCCTTCTCCTAGCCCCCCGTAACTTCTAATCTACTTCGTTTCTCAATAAATTTACCTTTTCTAGATAATTTTATATAAGTGGAATCATAATATTTGTGCTTTTATGTCTGGCTTATTTTACTTTGCATAATGTTTTATCTTGCATAATGAATGATAAAACATTATGCAAAGTGAACTACAACTATACTATGTTGTAGTATGTGTCATAACTTCATGCTGTCTTAGGGCTGAATAATTAGTCCATTGTACATAATACTGCATTTTGTGTATCCATTCAGCCCTTCTATTTATATAGTTGGTAGAGAGCATTTGACTCTTGATCTCAGAGTTATAAGTTCTAGGCCTATTTAAATTTTTCTATTAAAAACTTTTTTTAAAAATTATTTATTTGAGAGAGAGACAGAGTGCATGAGAGAGCATGAGTGGGGGAGAGGCAGCCTATTCCCTGCTGGCTCGAACCCAGGACCCTGGGATTGGGATCATGACCTGAGCCAAAGGCAACACTTAACCAACTGAGCCACTGAGGTCTCCCTAGAGATTGCTGTATTTTATTTCTTTATTTTTAAAAAAGATTTTATTTAGTTATTCATGAAAGACACAGACATAGACAGAGGGAGAAGGAAGCCCCTCACAAGGAGCCCGATGTGGGACTCGATCCTGGGATTCCAGGATCACACCCGGAGCCGAAGGTAGACACTCAACCACTGAGCCACCCAGGCGTCCCTAGAGATTACTTTAAAAACAAACATTTATACTTCTGGAAGAACTTTAATCATTTTGTCAAGTGCATCCTCTACTGTCTTCTTAACAGGCTCTCTTAATATGCCTTTCTATCTATGTTTCAGTCCATTATTCCTATCTCCCTAAGTTACGAGTCCTGAGTGGCTTCAAAATGGCCCAAGCCCAGCATTGTACCTTGATCCTTCATCGTTTCCTTCCCTAAAGCTGTTCCATGCAGTAAAATTAGTTACTTCCATCTTCATTCTCCTAATAAGAATGGAGAGTTCCTCGGTGTAATTGATCTCATAGAGGTATTGGGAAAACAGTCTGAATCATCTGTCCCTAAGTCATGAATGTTGGATGGCTCCTAGCCCTCTTCGTAGGAATGGGTATTTTAGGAAGAGGACATTTGAGAACTCAAATGATTTGCTATATTTTTTCAAATTCCAATAGTATATCAAAGTCTTTTTTCAAATTTCAGTCTATAGAGGAATAATGCATTTTTGAGTTGAGGGCCAGCTCCTGAGTCTGTCCATCCACGCTGTCCGAAAACATTTCTGTTTTGTCATATGTTATTTCTGTTTTCACTGATGGACCCATTCATTTTCCTTCCTTTTGGAGTTCCTACCATAGTAATGACATAACTGAGCCCATTAATGGTGAAAATGTTGGAGGTAGTTTGTGTGTCTGATTGGCAAGGGTAGATATAAATCAGGTACAATTTTAAGATAGAGACTTAATGTAAATAATCAAATGCTGTGCTGTGGATACCAACCCACAGATCAGGGATGGAAAAGAGAAATGAGGCTGGCATGTAATGAGACAGCTTCATGGTTGTTTAAGAATAATATATTTGAAAAAGTGATGTTTCTTCTATTCTTTGCAGAGGTATGGACAAGCTCCTAGAAGAAGCTGCAGTTGACCTTTGAACAACATGGGTTTTAGCAGCGCAGATCCACTTATGTGTGGATTTTTAAAATAAATATGATACAGTACTGCAAATGCATTTTCTCTTTCTTATGATTTCTGTAATAAATGTTTTCTTTTCTCTAGCTTCCTTCATTGTAAGAATATTATATATAATACATATACAAAATTTGTGTTGACAGTTATTGGTAAGGCTTCTGGTCAACATTAGGCTACTAGTAGTTACATTTTTAGGGAGTCAGAAGTTGTATGCAAATTTTTGACTATGTGAGGGATGGCACCCCTAACATCTGTGTTGTTCGAGGGTCAACTGTATTGGATTGGTGGTATTTATTCTTCCACTGTTGTATGTATAATGTATAAAGAGCAATGACTTCGGAATCATGCAGACTTAAATTCTTGGCTCTTTCACATAGTGGCCTGTGTTATCTTAGCCATATTAATTTTTCTTGTACGACTTAGTTTCCCCAACTGTAAAGTCTACATTACTGAGTTGTTTTAAAGATCAAATAAGGTAAATAGCATGAAACCTCCTAGAAATATATAGTCCATTGTTTATATTTTCAATGAAGGTCAATTTCCTTTTCCTTCCTTCCCTAAATAACAATAAAAATAGTCGGTATAGGGAAAAGCAGCTGTAACACTGAATGTCAACCCTTCTTAGTTAATGGCTGAATAAAGACAATGTCTTACTTTTCCAAAATGCCTCAATTTTCCTACATGTAGCTTTCATTTCACGCTTTGTTAAATTATGGTGCTTGCAAAGCTCCTTGAACTTTACCAGTACAAAGCACACTGTAAGCAGGATGGAATTAACATTATCCCTGGTCTGTAAAGTATGGTACCTGCATTCTTAGTGATTGACAGGATACATGTGTATACTGTTGATGTCGCCAAGGGACATATTCTCATCTGAGTCCTGCAGCAGTGTTTTGCCACCTGTAACTGTGCTGAATAAAAGTGGTCCCATCTATCATTTCTGTAGCTTTTCCTCATAGAAGCAGTCTTGATAAGGATAAGAAACCCAGGACATCACAGCATCAACAATCCTTTCCTCTTCAAAGGCATCTTTCAGACAAGGCTCTAACAGTCCCTTACAAACATTAATTATATAAATCTTATACACTATTGCTTTGTGGGAGGTGAAGTATTTAGTAAAAATGCTCATCTGAACAGAGGTTGTCTGTGTGGGGGCAGGATGAAAATATGAAAAGTGGGAAGTGGGTGCTCAGCATGCATTCATTGCTGATACAAGGTCAACTGTGTGCTTGGCTAGTCCTGTGCACACTTCTGCTAGGTTTTCAACTAATGTAGAAAATACAGGCTATTCTTTGTTAGAAATTTGTGAGTAGTATGAACTACTTGAATACCAAAGAAGTTAATTCTTAAGATTAACTGTGCATACTGCATACCCAATGGCATCCTGAGGTCATATGATGAAGGAGCAACTTCAGGTTGAGCTCAAATTGAGTCAGGATGGCTCAGTCTGACTCCTATAGGGAATTAAATGGTAAATAAGAGATTTGGGAGTCCTTCATCAGAGTATCTTACTGGTAGAGAAAGAATTACTGGAGAAGTGAGGTTTAAATTTAATAACAATAGTGTGTAGGATCTGTATAATTCATGCATACATGATAATGTCTACACTTTTTGTTTGTTATTGTTTTATTTTTTGATCATTGTTCCTAATCTGGGGTCCTTCTATCACCAGTGACTCACAATAAGGAGTCATGAATATTTGTTTGGAAAAAAAGTCATTATTTTAAAAGCCAATAGAGGGATCCCTGGGTGGCGCAGCGGTTTAGCGCCTGCATTTGGCCCAGGGCGCGATCCTGGAGACCCGGGATCGGATCCCACGTCGGGCTCCCAGTGCATGGAGCCTGCTTCTCTCTCTGCCTGTTTCTCTGTCTCTCTCTATCTCTCTGTGTGACTATCATAAATAAATAAGAAAAAATAAAAAAAAAAAAAGCCAATAGAGATCACATACATATTATTTATTTTAATCTTTAATAATACTTTTTAGGCAACAGAATCATATATTTATTTATATCATGAAGATACTGAATAGACTAATAAATAGGTCAATTGTTTTCAAAGTTTCAGTAGTTCAACTGTCTTCTGAGTTTCATTGTTACCTTTTAAGGTTTCTTATAATTTATGTATTTTTGATTAATCTTTAAAATGGAAAAACAGATTAATAGTGTTGTTTGTTTGATAGGTATTAGTTTTTTGTGTGTGTTTGTTTTTGTTTTGTTTTTTTGCAGTGTAGAAAGATATCAAAGAGATCCTTGGTGCCCAGAATCCAGCACAGCACCTGATATACATTAAATAATCAATTGTTTGCTAAATGAATCAAAACTCTTACCATAAACCATTTTCCTTGGTTGAAATCTTTGCTAGTTTGATTCTCTGTTTCTGAAACACTCATTTCTGTATTTTATAAATATAATTTAAAATAGAAGGATTATTTTCTCTGATGAAAATCTTATGATTGCCCATGGTGATACTTGTTCAGAAAACACAAGAGCTACTGTGACACTTTATAAGAACTACCTGGAGTGAACATTCATTATCTTCCCAGTACCTATTACCCCTTGCCCTCCTAAGTTGCAATACTCAGATTTTCCTTGGAAGAGCCATCCCTCATCACTGTGTAGTAGCCATTAGGCCATTAGCTGAGGTGAGACTGAACTGACCCCAGTCCAGGGGTGGACCCTAAATTGGGATAGACCAACCAGTTCGAACATTCCCCTTCTGCTTGCTGTGGGCTGGTGCACATACAGTCCCCAGACCACTGAGAGTGATGCGTAAGCTCAGTCAGGGAGCTTATTGAGAGGTGAGAACACGAGAAACCCTCCTTCCTGGAAGACTGTTTTGGAATCCTGAAGGAAGCCTGAAGATGACATTACAGAGAAGGGTAAAACCAGGGAAATTGTAGAAAAACATAGCCATGTCTCTGACTGAACTGTACCTGAAGCCAGTCCTTGCACTGAACCTGTTTTATGAGCCATTAGGTCCCTTTTGTTTTTAAACCAGTTTGCATGTGGTTGCCTGTCCTTTGCAAGGGGAAGAAACCTTTAATGGTTATATAGTCTTATCCTAATCATATTCTTCTATGGGAAAATTTTTCTAAAATATTAGATTCTCCACAACATATTTTGATTAAGTTTTTGCTTTTAGAGACAGGCACAGCCAATTCCCAAAGCACAAAAGTTTCCTCAGCCTAGAATACAAAGATAGATTTATGTATTTTAGATAATAAACCTACTAGCGAAATGGGTCGAAGTTTCTAAGAAACTTTTCTCACGAGTACCCAAGATATTAGGGGTTTTCGCATGGCACAATCAATTCATCTATCTTCATGCACACCTGACATCAATCATTATACCTTTGGGTACTGTTCACTAGAAAAAAACCCTATTTTGAAGGAAGTTAGAAAACAATCTGTTGTTAACAAAAAGTCCATTTAAGTAACCTTTGCCGAGTTGATGTTTTTTTTTCATGCCAATGAGTATTTTTGCTTTATATTCAGTCTTGGTTTCTGTCATTGTTCATTTCAAAAACTCCCCAAGTCAGACTTTCCATGAAGAGTCATCCAGAACAGAATATATTTGGAATTCTGCTTCTCATGACCTAGTTGTATCACAAGAGGGATCAAAGAGGTTTTGTTCTGTTTCTATAATCAGCCATTTCTTTGAGAGGGCAGAGTCATAAGAGTTTGAATTATGCTTAGAAATGCATACAAGGCAAGCAGCTACATGGCATTTTAATTACCTCCCTCCACTCCAATGAAAAACAACACCAGGCACAAACAGATGTCTCAGGTTAAATTCAGTTGATTCTCCTAACGTAGCAAATAATTGGACTGTTTCCTTTCTCCCCAGGCTTTTTCTTTTCTTTTTTTCCCCCCTTATTTTAGCCTGTTTGCTCTCCTAGTTCTTCCTTTTTTATTTCTGAAGCATTCACCTTTTGCTAATGTTAAGAAAATTCCTACTGGACAAATTCTTCTCCGTGCTAGACTCTACATGACATAGTATTAATATTCACAAAGGGAACAGATGGCTGCCTTTGGCATCCACCAATTATAGTAGTACCTTGCTTAGTCTGAATTGACTAATTAAAATCCTCAATTAACTAGAATGGAAAATTCAGCATGTACAACCCCTATGGTGACCTCATGTTATAGCAAGTTTGCAAATGAGTGTTTAGAATTCTTTCCCTGCCCTTTGAGGGGACAAAAACAAAAGGCAAGGAAACAGACTCATCTAAGGAATTTATGAAAACTCTGAAAAAAACTCAAACCCTGATATCCATTGTTTGCCCTGGCATCAGTATAATCTAACCAAAGTTCCCATATTTTTTCAACATCTACATCTATAATTTGTTCTTTTCAATCATCATTGGAATTTAGATTAATCAATATTTAAAAATTTTTCTTTTTTGTATTCAATTTGATGAGCATTTACTGAACCTCCAAGGTACTCAAAAAACTATGCTGTTAAGGCCAAAAAAAAGTTTTCCGATTACCATTGCTGCCTAAGAAATCACCCCAAATTCATGGCTTAAAATAATAGCAGTTATTTTATTATGCTCACAGATTCTGTGGGTCAGGAATTCAGGAAGGCCTCGGATGGGTAATTATGGCATTGCATATCTCTTGTAGTTGCCCTAAGGTAGAGGTCAGTGCTGGGAGAGCAGGGAGCTGGAGGAACTGAGGACTTTATCTTCCTTCAAGGAGCTTCAGGACGTATCCATGGGGTGTCTCCAAGTGGCTAGGTTAGACTTCCTTCAGCACGATGGCCTCAAGACAGTTGAATTGCTTACACGGCAGCTCAGAGCGAATGTTCTGGCTAACAAGGTAGAAGCTAATCACCTTTTATGACCTAGCCCTTCAAGTCATGCTGTGTCTTTGCTTCTGCATTCTGTTGATTAAGAGTGCGTTCCCAGTCCTTCCAAATTCAAGGAGAAGAGAATTAGATTTTGTATCTCATTGAGGGAGTGGTAAGTTTCTGGAAAAGCGGTGGGACTGAGAATGTGGTCATCTTTGAAAGATACAATTTACCATAATGAGTGAGATATAATATCTTTGACAAAGAAGCCCATAATCTAGTGGCTGAACCCGTGATTCTCAAAGTATGCATTGAGGTACCCCAGGTATCTGTACCAAATTCACAGGTAGCTACAGGATACTTTACATTTTGGGGGGAAATAATATGACGTCTGTCAGACACTAGGTCAATTATTACTAGTAGGTTGTTTGGACCTAATTACTTAATAAGTGGAACGGTTAGACATTTCTTGTGTCCTACTTATGTTATGAAAAAACTTACAGAGACAGAGAAAGTTTAAGAATCTCTGGGATACAAACAAGACATAGACGTTCAACCTCAGTCTTAGCAGGCCATAACTGACATCTGTAGGGTCCAGGACATGAATACAAATGGGACTACTAGTTTGCTCCTTTCTTTTCCCATTACAGCTCCTACCTTTGTGGGATGGACATGCATGTGTGTGGACACACCAGCTTTATACCCAGGCTCTGTGCATTCTTTCCCCCACTGCAATAGCAGCTGCTCCTTGGCCATTAGAGTGAGTATCCCACAGGTAAGTTAGCCCTCTGGAGGAAGGGCCAGTGGAAGACACCCTCACGGAAGTAGGATTTTGGTTTAAGCTAGGAATTCTGGAGTCCTACAAACCCAAGACATGATCTAGGAAAGGAGACCAGGATTCTGGATAAGCACGCCTCTTTTGCCTCGCAGACCCTTAGCCCATTTGGAGGGGAGGGGCTGGAGGGCCTTCTAAAATACAGGGGCCTGGGCAAGTCCTGGTCTAAGAGAGGTACTGAGATTTGGCACAGAACCCAGCATATAATTGGTCCTTAAGTTATACTTGATGGATAAAATAATCCAGTACAGATTCTGATAAGTATGATGACAGATTAAATAATGGCTGCTATGAAAATTGAAACAAAGAACAATTAGTTCTAACTAGGTATCTTGGGAAGGCTTCTGTGCATGTTACCTTCAAGGATGAGAGAGAGAAGAAGTAGAGAGAAGTGGGACGGGAACTCAGTAAAATGCA
Organism: Canis aureus; assembly: GCF_053574225.1. NCBI lineage: Eukaryota > Metazoa > Chordata > Mammalia > Carnivora > Canidae > Canis > Canis aureus. The sequence continues at coordinate 65,129,638 of NC_135611.1, read as the reverse complement.
GTGATTAGGGAAGCTGCTAGAGGCAAGCATCAAAAGAAAATCTAAAACTATGCTGCCCACTATAAACTCCGTGAATCTGAATTTAATAGCTCTTTGAAGCATACACACAGGGGCCCTCTTTCAAAAAAAAGAATATGAAATTAGATAGAAAAAGATTGCACAGATTATACATTTATAAAAGCTCACAAAGCCACAAATACCAAACAAACATCTAAAAAGAATAAGTGTGCCTGGCTGGTTCAGTCAGAACATGTGACTCGATCTTGGGGTTGTGAGTTCAAGCCCCATGTAGGGTGTAGAAATTACTTAAATAAATAAAAACTAAAAAAAAAAAAAAAAAAAAAAAGCCCCAGAAAGAGCTATTTTAAATTACTTAGCTGTCCGCCACACCTCTATAATACTTAAAATATTGTTTTGGTTGTACAGTCTGCTTATTTTTTATTGCTTTATTAAATATCAATGTTATATTCTGTAGACAGAACAGAAAGACAATTTGATCTAGTGCTGATTGAATATTTAAAATTTTTTATAGTTCATAAAATGTTAACACCATCATTATTAGTAATGACATGTAAGTTGCAGTCAACTGTTGTCAACTGGGGTAACCTCTGTCCTCCTGTTGAACTGTTACAGACCTGCTTTATTTTTAATATAGTTACAAGTTTCTTCCCTTCAAACCTGCAATTCTGAAATACTATGTTTCACACAGCTATCATAAACTCTGAAAAAACTGGAGCTTTAATAATTGTTATACTACATCCTCACATATATTCCTCAGAGGAGAAAGCATCTGTTTTGATTAGATCTTGATGGGAACCAAACCCTCTGTTAAAATTTTATGCACTTGATGATTGGAAGAATTTACTACAGATTAGCTTCTGGCTCCATAATTCCATCCTCCACCACCACATGCTGTCGAGCTATGTAAGAATCAACCTCTGGCTCTTCACCATGGTGTTGAGAGACCAGGAGAGTTAACACAGTAGGCAGGAAGGTATTCTTAGCATCTGTTGCATGCTGGGAGAGCTAGCTGCAATAACGTTCATGGAAGTAACTGTGAACCATATAAGTGACCATGTACTGAAATTCTGTGTATCCCCAACTGAATCACCTGCTCTGTAACTCATATCCTCAAAGGGTACAAGGCTACCAAGTGCCACCTACTAAGAGGGGAGCCTGGAGAGGAAAGAGACAGTGGTCTTAACCAATTGCTGTTAAAAATATATTACTTTGCACATTTTACAAAATCATGTGTCCATGTGAATCTAATGCTGTGCCCCTCCTGCGCCAGGACCTCAGAAAGGGCCCATGCAAACTTGGTGCTTGAAGGTTAAACCTCATTCCTGTAAGTCTGCCTCTGTTCACCATTCTCTCTGTATCACTAAAGGAAACAAGCAGCCCAAAGAGAGAAAGCCCAATAGAAATAGCACTGGACTGGAATCAAGACAACTGAAGCTTTGGCTGCAGGTCTCCCAACTCTGTTCCTTTGGGCCACCCTTTGGGACTTACTCCCGTTATCTGTTAAGTGTTGGCCCTTCCTCATCTGCAAAAGGAAATGGGAAATAGGCATTCTAGTGTGGGACCCTTTGTGTGTCTTACTTGCGAAGTAAATCATACTAATTTATGCAAATTATGTACATTTTAGTCTGGATTATTTCCATCAATGACTACTGCCATTTCTGTGATTCACATTACTGTGAGAATTACAGCCAGTATGCAAGAGCTTAAAAATAGTTTAACTCTGACACAGAGAGGGGCATGTACCACAAAAGCCTCATGAGAAGCAAGAACAAACAAGTTGTCATTCCAATACCATTATTGAAAGTACATTGAAGCATTTTTCCTCCAGTTTTAAAAAAGTTTGTCTTTCAAAAAAATGTGCAGAAGTCCCATAAGCTCCTGTAAAAACACTTCAAACGTGGAGATTTATATAGCAAAAAAAAAATACAGATCTCATCTCCAAATTTCACTCCTGAGAGGAATTATGGCTAACAGTTTAGACAAGTGTGTAGCCTTACAGAACTAGTCTATGCGCACACAATGGCAGATGACATTTTGACATATTAACTGAGGAGTTTTCTTTCCACTGCATTTCCTGATGTTCGTGGCCTTTCACCCATTCCATCAGCTAGCACATTCTGCGCTCGCTGCCTCAGGGAAAAGATAACCCAACTGAATACATTAAAAAAAGGACGACAACAACTGAGTCTCTAATTTTTGAGTTTCTAGTCCTTGAGGAAATAGAAAGACACAGGGAATAGAAAGAGCTTTGGAAGAATATATGAGACGTCAGAAGAATCCTTAGCGCTTTCAAAACTAGATAAAAAAGATTTCACTTCTCCCAAGAAAAGAGAGATTTAAGAAGAAAGGACCTCTGGCCACTTACACTGCTTTTCTCTGAAAATTAGAAAAAGGCCATGTTTTGGTCAATGAATGACAATAAGGTGCCTTGTTGAGCAGATCCTTCCTAGGGGCAGTGGCTTAGGCAGCTGATTACACCTTCGTACAAAGACAAAAGCCCCTCCTCCTTCCAGCGGCCTTGGTCCCATATCAAGGGTCTTGCCTTTCTAGATTTCAGCTCTATTCATGCCCAAGTAAGTATCTCTCTACAGTGTTCAAACTACATAACTATATGAGACATCTTTCCTGTGGGTTCCTGAGAAAGAAGGTCTTCTATCCTGCCTCCCCAACACACATGGACCTGGTAGTGAAGAGACAGGACAAAAGCAGGCTTAGGGAATTTGAGGGTATACACTTTGTGCCTGCGTTCTAGGTAGATTCTCAGGCAGGGGGAGTGACAAGGCCCCAGAAGCAAAAGAAATGTCAAGAGGGTAGCTAGCATTTTTTATGGGAATGCAGTGTTTCATTTATTCTGTTCATTAATAACTAATATTTGAGAACATTTATAATGGAACTTAATCTAAGAGAAGTCCAACTTACTTTTTAAATATTTCAATATCAGCTACTAATAAAAAAGTCAAAATTATTACATAAAAATTTATAATAAATACTTTGTGTTAGTCTGTGCAAGTTAGTTTTTGGCATGCAATTCTTTAGCTGAAAGAAAGAACATTTTGGTTTGCTTCACTAACAGGAATATTTCTTTATTTTCTTTATTTTTTTTAGAAAGGGGAGAAAGAGAGAATCTTAAGCAGCGTCCATGCCCAGCACAGAGCTGGACACAGGGCTTGATCTCACAACCCTGAGATCATGACCTGAGCTGAAATCAAGAGTTAGACACTTAACTGACTGAGCCACCCAGGAGCCCCACTAATAGGAATATTTCCTAATGCTGGGATGGTGTCTTCTTGGTATTTCTTCTACTGTTGATTTTTAGCATAGTTACCTATGATTTTATGAATGGCGTTGAGTGGAGAGGTACTCATCATGTTTATTCCAAGTAAGAGTTCATGACTGATTACTATAGATAGTAATGAGGAAGTGACAGGAAGTGTAACTGCCCAATATTTTTGAGGCATAGGTTTTGGGTTTTCTTTTTGTTTCTCATTTGTTTTGTTTTTTTTGTTTGTTTGTTTTAAGGCCGATAGGTTAAGCCTAAGGAGTCTAGCCAAGATTCAGGATTTAAAAAACCCACACAAAATATAGTACGAAGCCTAACTGGGAGCTTAACAGAAGAACAAAGCCATAAACCACTTTCTGGGAATGGCAAAGGTGAACTTTCCACCATTTTCCCTGTGGCTTTAGGCCATCTCCAATACACACTTCTTGCATGTGTGCATAAGACTCACTGGACTTTAGATGGTCTTTCAGAGTTTCCTACAGCCTAGCACGTATGGAATGACTCTTGGGAAGGGCATGGGAGTAACTGGAGAGCCAGGCTCAGGAAGAGGAAGATACAGAAATGATTGGCATGATCCTAAGGTGGATGGCTAGACAGGGTAAGAAAGGATCCTGGCATGCTGGTGCTGATAGAGGACAAAACCAGGGATGAGCCATCTTTTTTCACCCTCAACTTGGCCCAAATAAGCCTTCCTGGAACTTAAATGCAATGTCAGGAATTAGTTTTCTATGAGCAGATAAAAGTAAGGTTAAAGCAGAAAATAACTTCACTGTTTTTTAAAGTTACATGTCTTGCACATCTAAGGTTGTAAGTCAAGATTTGTACTTCATTAGCATTGCAATGCTAACAAAATTGTATGCATGCTTGACAATATATTTGTAACAGTCTTCTATATGAGCACATATAAATCTACCTCTGTAAAAAATCCTTTCATAACATGGCTCAGGTAACATTTATCTAACCATTGGCTGGATGTTTAAGTTGTATCAGATTTTCACTCTTAGGAATGTTGCAGGAGTAATCATCCTTTTACATAAACCAACTATTGTTACACAGCCTCTTTGGACAATCTTTTTGTGTACTTCCATGCCAGGTGTCAAGAGGATTACATTCCAGTTGGAAACGCACGTTTGTACACACACACACTCACATCAATGTAAGAAATTATGTGTTAAAATTCATGCTTATTTGGATTTTTTACCACCATTTTTATTTTTTAAAAGTTATTTGTTTATTTAAGAGAGTGAAAGCCAAGCTGGGGGGTGGGAGTAGAGGCAGAGGGAGAGGGAGAAGCAGACTCCCCAGGATCATGACCATAGCCAAAGGCAGATGCTTAACCCACTGAACCATGCAGGTGCCCCACTTTTTTATTAAATGAAATGTTATGTGGCAAGTCTATATTTTAAAGATTGAAAGTAGAGGCCTTCTGGATGGGTAGAGGAGGAAGGCTAAGGGATTGGATGTTCGGGTCAACTCTGTCCCTGTTTCAGTGTCTCACCTTTTCCGGGCTCCTGTCTTGGAGTCAGTTCTAAGGCACAGGGATGATACTATAGCCCTTTCCATGATCACTGGTCAGGAATACCACAGACAAGATTTAGGATGTCGGCCTGGCAAAGGCAGCTGGGTGTCTCAAGTATCTTTTATGGCATTTTGACTTTGGCTTCTGTGTTTTAACATCAACTATTGTGAGGTGAGTTCTCTCTTTTGTGTTCCAAGAATGCATAGTATATCATTCAATTACAGCACTTATCACATTGTTCCTTCCCAAAAGTACTACTCCAGAAGAGGAACAGTTTCCTTTAGCTTTGGAATCTATAGAATGTATCCATAAAACCTGGCAAGTACTAGCTTTTCCATAAGGGCCTTCTGAATGAATGAATACATGCGTCACACACATTTGCCTAACTTAAGTACAGTACACACAAACTCGTTTTCAAGTGTATAGATACTTTTAAAAAGTACAAATGTACCTATTTTAGTTTTCCCTAGGCTTCTTTGTACCTACTATATAGGTTTTCAAGTATTCTTTAGAACAGATTTATAGCAAAGGGCTGGAATTGGTCCAAATGTCCCACATCATATTCTTGCAGCCACCTTTGGTAGATGACATAATGAGAGCAGCATATGTACCACTATTGCTGTGTGTAAAGGATGGAGTTGGTAAATGTTAAGCAAAAATGGAAATATATCTGTTTTTCACATCTGAGAGTTAGGAGACTCAAAGACTGCCCACTCCACACAAACTCTCAATTTTGTTACCAGGATGAGTGGGTGGGAGATCCTACAGAATGGAACACAAAATGAAGTGGAGGAGAGAGCATACAATAAGTGCCCAATAGGTATTAGAGAGATCAACCATATAAGGGTAGTAGTTTTTTTCCTTGTATGTTTTTATTTTATCATACTTTCAAACTTATAGAAAAGTTGCCAGAAGATTCCAAAAGATACTCTTCACCTAGAAGGTTTTCAAAAAGATAAAAAATTGAGAGTTGCAGATATGATACTACTTACCCCTAAATATTTCAAGTGAGCACCCTAAAATCAAGGCCATTCTTTTGCCTAACAAATATAATCATCAAAATCATGAAATTAACATTGATATAACTTATTTTGTGATATACAGACAAACTTTTCAAATTGTCCAAGTACTTCTCTTTATAGAAACCAACCAACCAACCAACCAACCAACCAACCACAAAGCAACAAAAAAAAGCTGCTGGATCTCACATTGCATTGTTTAGTCTCCTTTAATCTAGAATAGTTCTTTAGTCTTGCTTCATATCTTATGACACTGACATTTTTGAAGTGCACAGCCAGTTATATTATAAAATGTTCCTTAATTTGAGTTTGCCTAATCATGATTAGATTCAGGTTATATATTTTCAGCAGGAAAAACCTAGGAGAGTTGCTGTATCCTTCTCAGTGCATCATTCTGCACTAAAAAGTTACTACTTTTTTTCATTGCAATTTACAAATAACTTGGGGGAGCAACTTTGAGATGATATAGATGTCTGGTGACTTCAACTATCCTCATACTAGTTTGCCACCCATTGAGGATTCTTGCCCGAAGCAATTATTTCAATGACAGTTGCTGAACAGTGACTTTCCCTGTACATCATTTATTCTATATTTACTAGTTGCTTTTGTAAAGAAGAGCTTTCTCTTTCTACGTATGTGTGTATATCATTATGGACTCATGATTCTTATTTTATTCAATAGGCTATAAATTACTGTCATTATCATTTTGCTGTTCAAATTTCCAAGATTGGACTAGCGAGAAGTCCTTCAAGCTGGTTTCTTTGTCCTTTTGATATATCCCTATAATTCTTATTTTCTGCCACTCAGGTTGTATCTTTCCTGTCTCAAACTTGTTTTGTTTTGTAAATAGAAAATGAGTATAATTGTTTCTAGACTTCTTGGTTGACAGAGCTGGGAAAGCCACAGGGATCATTCAGACCTTCCTCCTTTCCACATTTGTAACTCTCTTCTTGGTCAGTGAGAACACTGGCTCCCATTGACCTTAATATACTGACTTATTTGCTTAATCCTAGAATATGCAGAAAGTAGTTTCAGAATTGCTGATATATATGTCTATGAGAAAAAAAAAAAAGCTCTACTCACTGAACTTCAATACCTGTTAACACTTTTTGTCTTTGGCTTGAAGGGATATAGCCTAGTATTCCACTTAAAACTTCTTGAGTTCCTTCTCCCTCCTCCCTCCAATTTAGTACATTTGTTTCTGTTTATATTTAATTTTTTTAAGTTTTTTTCCTCTCTTCCTTGCTTTCTTGACTACATGAGGCACTCACATGTTTCCACAAGTCAGAACTCTATAAAAAGTGGTATGACTTCCCACATTTGTTTTATTCATTTCAATAGTCTTACTGGTTTCTATTTCATCCTGCTTATGTTTCTTTATGCACAAATAAGTAGACACATGTATATCTTCTAATTTTCTGTTTTCTTACACAAAAAATAACTTAATATAGGTATATTTTTCTTTTTTTACTTAACAGTACATCCTGGAGAACACTCTGTATTGGTTCATAGAATTTATTCCTTGTTACAGTTGCATTGTACTCCATTGTGTCAATGCACTAGAGTTTATTCAACTGCTCTCCTATAAATGGGCATGTAGGTTGTTTCCAATATTTAGAGATTGTAAATAATACAGCAACGAATAATCTAAATTGTGTTGTACAGATATATTTTTATTTGGGGGGTATTATTTTCAGGGTAATTTCTTATAAGTGGGCTTGCTAGATCAAAAGGCAGATGCATATGTAATTTTGTTAGATATCACACATCCCTGTCCATAAAGGTTTTGTACATACCCATTAACAAGGTATGAGAATGCCTGTTTTAAATTTTTACCATATGATAAATATTATCTCATTATAGTCTTAATTGACATCTATTTACGTGAATGAGGTTATTATATTTTAATATGTTTATGGGCCATTTTATATCTTTTTTGATGAATTATCTATTTTTATCTTCCGTGAATAATATTCAGTTGTCTCGTGGAATAAATGGAGTAAGTGAAATAAATATGCTTACCTTTAAATACTTTTTGAGAGTGGCCAATTCAGTGTTTAGAGGATTACATGTTTCCTCATCTGTAACTCATTGTTACCCAGTAGAAGTATTGATAGGACTCTACCCAAGCTATCCCAGAGAGAAGGAAAATACAAATCAGGAAATTCTGTAACAACTAGAGACACTGTTCTTATGTTTGCAATTGAGTTTGGAAAATCAGGGAAGAAAGAATGAAAATGAGAGCTGGTTTTTCCACTTAGTTGGGTGGTTGAATTAACTGACCTTTAAGGTCTCTTCCACCCTGAATTTTATGATTCTGTGAATCATTCCTCTGACTCAGGCCAAAGTAGTGATGAAATTGCTGGGGAGGTGTGGAGGTTAGAGGTGAGCTGGAGATGTGGTGAGTGGGTGAGAACAAGGAGAAGAGGGAAGCTATCTTAAGTAAGAGTATAGAGTTAAGAAATAATTTTTTCTCCTTTCAAAAGCTGGCATCAGAAGGGGGGGGGTAAAAAGGTGCACTGACAAAAAAAGGAATATTGGGTGGATAGGAAATTGCAAGGTATAGTAGTATGGTCATGGTAGAGGATGGATTTAGGGAGTTGGACAGGATTGAATAAGATGGCAAAAAAGCATAGCCAGCCACCATCCTAACAGGGAAAACAAAGCAGTTATGGGGGTGCACAAAGTCTTTCAGAGTGATATTTCTTTCTCCAATTTCATCTACTTTGCATATACATATAAAAAAACTGCTTTGTATAAGACAATCTAATGTGAAATCTGTAAGATTTTTTTTTGAATAGAGACACATGCACTGTGTTTTGAAAAACTGTCTTCAGATTTTAAGGCCATGCTTAGAGGATAGACATTAAGGGAGAAGTGAGAAGCCTCTACAGATCAAGGTATTTCTTTTTCTTTTTTTTTTTTTTTTTAAGATTTTATTTATTTATTCATGAGAGACACAGTGAGAGAGAGGCAGAGATACAGGCAGAGGCAGAAGCAGGCTCCATGCAGGGAGCCTGACATGGGACTCGATCCCGGGTCTCCAGGATCAGGCCCTGGGCCGAAGGCTGGTGCTAAACCACTGAGCCACCCAGGGATCCCCTAGATCAAGGTATTTCTAAGAAGAGATTGAAAGTACCTTGAAGCAACTGAATGCTATTTAGCTATCAATTATAGGGGATGTCTTCCTTCAGTTGACCAATGAGAGGTTGAGATGGCAAATCACTGCATATGAAAGTGGATGTGGATTTTCATTTCATCTTAAAGAAATACTCAGAATAGTCATATACAAAGGAGAAGTAGGACTGGAGGACCACAGCAGTGACAATGGGACTGTTCGTCTGTTGTAGTAATGATGATGATAGTGATAATGATAATAATCATCAATACTCACTGAAAAGCTTAAGCTTCTATTTTTCAGGTATAATAGTATCTTTCTATCAACTAAAGGAGTTGAAAAACATGTGAGAGTAAAAATTCACATGCAAGCAGAACCAAGGTAGCATAAATAGGAAAATAATGTTCACCTTTAAATGACTGCCATGGTTCCCTTGCTCTTCTGTGTGGGCTTTACTTTGCTCAACCTCTGACTGGCTGAGGGGCAGAAGACAAAATAAGAATCCCTTGTCCCAGCCATCTGTGTCCTATACAGCTCTTCCATTCTGAATTGAGTAGAAAGAACAATGAAAATGTCTTTTATTTGCCTTTGGCTCTTTTTTTTCTTTTGCATTTTTTTGACATTTTATTCATTTATTTAGGAGAGACACAGAGAGAGAGGCAGAGACATAAGCAGAGGGAGAAGGAGGCTCCTCATGGGGAGCCTGAGGCGGGACTCAATCCCCGATCCAAGGATCACACCCTGAGCCAAAGGTAGATGCTCAACTGCTGAGCCACCCAGGCGTCCCTTTTTTTTGCATTTAATTCAACAATTATTTACGGAAAACCTACTCTGAGCTCAGCACTGGGTAATTCATTATAATACCTTTCATTGGACAATGTGCTGAATATTTGTTTTATTATTGCTATGTATATTGCCAGCACACACAGCCCAAGAGAACAGGAACTTGGTTTATTGTTTTATTTCCAAAAGAACCCACCGATGAAATGCACACAATATTTGTTTAATGGATGGAGAAATGAATGGGTGGATGGAATGGGGATATAAGGATGAACAAGATGGAATAGTTCACCCTTAAGTATCTTACAATGTTGAGGTGAGAGGGGTAATAGACACAGGAACAGATAGTTAGAAAGCAATGTGGAATTTAAGGCATGAAGATACATGCAAGAGATTGTAGAAACCCATGTCCCAGGGTTGAAGGTGAATGTAATAGAAAAATATTACATAAATATGACTGTATTATTAGTCATACTTCTATAATCCTATTTTATTCACTTTTTCTTATCTTCTTAATTTTCTTCAACTTAATATTTAATGTCTGGGTATGACTGGGCCTGCTCAAAAGCAAACGTATGGACTTAGTACCAGAAATAGCTAATAGTTATTGAGGGCTCTACTTTATGTCATCTCCTCATGAAAATAGTTCAGTATTTTAACTTATTTAATCCTCACAACCTTTTGAGGTAGTTACATTTATTATTTCCCTTTTGTAGATACAAAAAACCGGGGCACAGAAAGGCTAAGTGATTTGTCCAAGGATGCACAGCTAGGTAGCTGGTAGAATGAGGATTGTATCCAGGTACTTCATTCTTGATGCTTTTTTTTTTTTAATTAAACTATAGTTGACACACAATTTTATATTAGTTTCAGGTGTACAACATAGTGATTCCACAAATCTTTACCTTATGCTATGCTCACCACAGATGGATACCATCTGTCATCATACAACACTATTACAGCACCATTGACTATACCTAGTGTCCCTGTGACTTATTCATTCCATAACTGGGTTGATAGACAAAGGAATAACATCTATTTGTAGAATCTCAGTTACCAGCTAATGAAATTAACATTTTTTTGGGGGAAAAGAATCTTTAAAAATGCTCCTTAACTCATATCACTTTAGTCATCCCCATCCAGTTGTCACTGAGTATATAATAGGTGTATTCCAGGTTATGTTCTCTAGAAGCAGCTGCAGAGATGGAACTGGAGTACGAGATATTTATTAGGGATCTACATCTATGAAAAGAAGCAGGTGGACACAGAATTGGAGCAAGGGAGAAGTCAAATTGCAAAGCAGGGTTGACAGAATTTCAATCCATTTCGCATGGAGCTCTGGAGTCAGAACTGCCCATCAGCATGTCCCAGATTGGCTTCTGGCCTTTGTCCTCCTACATCACTCCCCTTGGTTGCTTGGGTACAAGATTCAGGCTTCCAGAAAAGAGCATGATCTCAAGGAAGCAATCACTATCTACAGTGGAGGCCAACCTAGATGGAACCCACAGCTCGAGTCTGACTGCATTCCTTGTGGCTGGGCAGCAAGCCTTTCCATGAAGAGGCATCTGGGTGGCACATCTCCGCATCTTCCACAGGGTGCTTGGCCATAGGCTAAGTGCAGGGAACAAGAAGATAGAGAAGACACAGTCCCTTTGTTTAAGGAGAAATAGTTCCATCAGATCTATCAATGGTTAACTCTGACTACTCTTTCTTAATAATTTTTAATTTAATTTAATTTTATTAATTTTATTAATTTTATTTATTTATTTATTTATTTATTTATTTATTTATTTACACAGGCAGGTGAAACAATTTTATTTCACAGTTGTCTTTAAAACCACAAAGACACTATGTTCTTCATATAAAAACATTAGTACAGATAACTATACTTTCTAGAAAATGATTATATAGACCCTCTCAAAGAAAGATGCACACCATTATATGGTTCAGACAAGTTACTTGGGAAAAACACATCTGGACCGATTCCTAAAACATACCAAAAGACCACGCTGCATCTTTTGGTTCAAAGTATAGATTACTGTCATCCGTAAGGGCTCCTGCATTCTTACATATTTGATAATACACATATAGACTGGTTTGTGACTTAATGCTCCATTGGTTCATCAGCCTTTTCTGCAGGTTCATCATCAGGTTGAGCAGGCTGTGCCCTTCTCTGTGGTCTTTCTTCAAGACCTTCCAGGAACGGAGATACATCATCATCATCATAAATGGTAAACTCCAAGTCTTTACCAACAATTCCAATGGAAACATTCTCTGTAGTTAGGTCCTGTTCTGCAGGAAGTGTCTCTCGTAAGGCATGCAGACCATGTTTAACCAGTTCATTCAAATTGCACTCCATAAACCCAGACATATGTCTCTCCAAGTAAGTACGAGCTGATTGAGAACGGGCTCCAATGGACATGGCTCTACAGTCAAAATAGTTGGCAGATGGACAGGTTTGGAAAATGTGAGGGCCCATATCATCATAACCAGCAATAAGCAGTCCAACACCATATGGTCTCCGGCTATACCATTGTGTTGGTATCTGGGTCTTGCTTCCAATTAGAGATACAAGACGAGACACAGAAAGAGGTCTGTCAAATACAAATCTGAAATCAAACACTCCTGGTGCATAAAATTACCTAACAGTCTAGCATCAGCAGTAAGTCCCACCACTGAAATACCAATATGGTTATCAACATGGAGAATTTTCTTCTGATGAGCTGCAAGCTCTGACTGTGCTCTCTTCAATGCAACCAACACTGTATGGGTTTTTGATTTCAGACCAACTGTGGCTGAACCTTGTTTGACAGCTTCCATTGATATTCAATTTGATGAATCCTGCCCTGAGGGCTCCAAACAGTGACGTCATTGTCATTGTTATACTGGTTGCGAAACATGATTCCTGCTAGGGTCCCACTGCGGCCTCCTGCAGAGGTGGCGGCTTCAGGAGCGCCTCTTTCTTAATAATTTTAATCGCCCGAAATCCTAGATTTGCCAAAAGCCCAAAAGGGCTTTTTTTCTGTTCATGGGCAAACAAACAGTAATGATTGTTGAAAACAATGCAGGTAGACCTGGCGTTGCCCTTGGGAAGTCACTTTTTCTGAGCCTTTGTTTATCTATATGGTAAATATTACAATTGTCCTTTGCAGAGAATTCTAGATACCACACATGATATTTCTAAATTTTCTATCAAGGAGTTCTAACACTTAGTAAGTGCTCAGTAAATGGCAGCTATTGTTACTGCCCTCTTCATCATCATTAGATTTATGCTTACCACCATCGGCCTTCTCTGAATATCCGTCAAGGTGGGCTTGAATCATCTTTTCTGTCCTTTGTTTTGACCGTGACAAATCTTCTCAAATTTGTTTAGATCCTCACATCCTACTTCCAAACTCTCTAGCTCTCTGCTTCTTCTGAGTTTACTTCTGTCCTTTTTCCCCACCTCCTGCTACAGAGATTTTTGTTCCTTTCTAGGAAAAATGTCCTTAATGCTTTTACTACATCCTTAAGTTTTATTTTCTTGGTTACAACATATGTTTAGGAAGTAAACTTCTCCAGGATGACTGGAAAAGAGCAGCAGCAAACTTTCACTGACACACATCAATCATGATCCCCCTTTTACTACTATTGAATATCGCACATCACGTGCTTTCTGCTTACATATAGCATTTACAGACATTCACTACTAGGGACAGGGAATCCTATAATTGTAAACCTAGAAGTAATAGAAACTTTTGGCCTCATCTGCCTCATTTAGAAGATGAGGAAATTATTCTCAGAGAAGTTAATTAAGTTGCTCATATTCATGCAGCTGGTTAAGTAGACACAAACCTTGGTGATTTAAGTTGTTTTACCTCTATGCTTTTGTCTATTCTTTACTTTCTGTATCACTAATGCCATCTTACGTTTCATGTTCCTTGGGTACGAACACAGGGATCAATACAGTCACCAGAGACTTACTCTATAAAGACTTAATAAACATGTAAGGATAGGTGGTTCTTGCCAACTGTCTATTTTTCCCAATTAGTGACCTCAAAATAGGGGAGAATCTTGAGCAGGTGGTTACCTTTGTTACCATCCTTCCTTCTCTTTTGTGTACATACTTCTACCCAGGGTTCCTACCCAGACCATTAGCTGAGATAGCTCTATAAGGTGATGTTTCAGGAAAAATTGGGGCCAATTGCTTACCTTCTGGTCCTAAGCATCTTGCAATCCCAGATCTTGAATGTCAGTTTCCTGGGACCTTCCTTTAGGATGAGGGCAGGACTCTAGATTGCAAGTCTCACAGCAAATGTGGGGATCTGTAGGTCCAGCAAGTGCTCTCAAGTATGAGCTGCTCAGGGGAATGCACACTTAATCTGGGATGGAAAGGGGGAATAATTCCAGTTTTCTATTCATGAGGAAGTTTTCCTGGGACTTAGAGGGACATTTTAGTCATGTGAATGATCCCTGCCCTTTCCCTAATACAGCTCACAGAACCAGTGACTTCATAAAGCTATGGGTTTTCCTTTTGTTCAAGCTCTAGGTCATGGTGCTCTTTGTTGGCAGTTTAATGCATATTTAGGAAAATTTAGTTTGTCTTGGGCCATTTCCAAACCACAGACCTCCTTTGCATTCCTGACTTCTCTACTGTGTCCTCTATGGGATTTACTGAGGAGGACAAGACAGTCTGGAGAGAAAAACAAATGATTCTGTATTTGCTAATCATAATGATAAAATTTTCAAGCTGGGAAGGCTATCTTTAAGTCAAAGGCTATCTCCTAAAGACCACAGGAGTGAGAAATTACACATTATCTCATGTGTTTCTGAACAATGCATTTTAGGTGAACATGCCTTCCTTTGAGTAACTCGACAAATTCCAAATTGGATATCCTTTCAGTGTAATGGTTGTTTGGGAAATTTCTATTTTCTTTATTTTATTTCTTTATTTTTTGAGTCATAGGTTCAGCAAACGTATCTTTTCCATTGCTATTTGAAGTCCAAATACTGGTTTTTTTGCTCATTATTGATGATATTAAGAGACTGTTGGTAATATAAATGCTACTTTGTAATTCCCAAAAGTCATAAAATTTTAACTTACTATTCTTTATAGTTCCTAAACCATAAAGAGACAATTGCATACTTTCTCCTTCTTATAATCAACCATTCATAGGGACAGAGAGGTGATAAAGAAATGAGCTGTTCCTGTCCTCATGGAGTTCAACATCTGGAGAGAAATTAGACATTAAACAGGCAAATATGTACCAGGAAGACCTCACCTCCTTAATCTCTGAATGCCATTGTTTAGTATAATTACAGTTGACAGCATATAATAATTATAAGTGGTCAAAGAGGTAAATGCACATAGGAATATTTCAAATGCTAACTATATTTCAAATGTTGAATATGGTGGTAATTGGTTGGCAACCCTAGCATAGGAGGGCTAGAGAAGAAAAGTGGGAATTTTCACAAAGATAGCTCACGTTTTTAAGTTTGTAGTTTCTTTTTCGAAGGAAACCTAAATAATGGCCTTACGGCTTTGGTTCAGAGCACAACTATTTAATCTGGTTGTTCCTGGAATGGTCTGGGGAGTCACAGTGGACAGGGAGGGAATGTAGGCCTGGCTTCGTTTTTGCTTGCATAGACTTTAAACTCTGACTTCTTTTCAGAGCCCTTGAAGATATTGTGTTTAAAAAATATATAAATTAACAAATAAGAATAATAAAAACTTCAGGAAAACAGAATATCTCTGAATATTAAGAAGCCTGTATCAGATGTGCTAGCCTCTGGACTAGCATGTCTAAGGAAGCATGAGAAACCTTGTTGCTCGATATTATTTCAAACTGGAGTCGCTAATCTGATAGTAAAACAAAAGAAATCACAGCCTGCACTCACAAAAGCATAGATGAAAAGACTTAGTAAACATCTTTTGCCTCTAAATTTTTATCTGTAATTTTCATACATGACCATTACCAGCACAGTGAGGATAATCATTTCCTACTTTAGGAAATGATTTTTTTAATTTATTGGATAAATAAACACATAGTATAATAATAAAAAGCAAGAAATTTTGAAATCATTACATGACAATAAAATTACAATGAGACATGTACTTGCTCGGCACATATGGAATAAATATATTCCCTGTAATAAAGAAGAATATTGGATGATTTTTCAGTATGTTTCAATCCCAGAAGCTCATAATGGATATACTGCATTGGAGTCACTCAAATGTGGCACCACAACATCCAGCTGTGAAACTGTAGTTGGATTCCTCTGCCATCCTTCCATCCCCAGCACTTTGTATCATTTCTGAAATTCAGCCCAGGATGCAAAAGTCAGATTTGCCACAACGTACACTTTCAGAATGCATTCCTTTCAAACTTTTTAAAAGTCTAGATTCATCATTATCTATAGAATAACTATAGGAGGATACCTCTTCTGTTTAGTGAATGTTGAATAAAAATAAGAATTTTGTTTTTTGTACTTAGAATTTTTTACTGGAATAAAAATATGAACCTGACAAACATCCATGTAACATGAGCCTAGGGTAAGATCTCATTGGCACAGGAAAGTTTCAGCATTTGAACAAGTTAGAAAGGATCCAGTCTTTCAAGTAAATCAGGAGATAGTTCTGAAATATCAGGATCAGGGTGTAGACTACAGCAGGCCAGGGCAGTTGGTCAAGTTATGGAGATAAGAGACAAGGCAGGATGTTTCAGTTAAGAAGCTCTGAGGCAGGGACCAGCGGGCACCTGAGCAGAAATGGTCATGCAGGTCCCGTAGGCAGAGGTCACCAAGCCGAGCTTCTGGGAGGCTAGTAGATGAGGAGACACTCAAGGTGAGCTGTGAAAGGAAGACAGAAGTGATTTGTTCTCGGACTCCTTTGAACTCCTGCTATGTGGGTGGGCTGGAGCTTGCAGGTGTCTGTAGCCAGGAGAGACAGGGCCTCGCTAAGATCAGCTTTCAGTTTTCTGTTATCCTCACCCCTTGTCTCAAGCTATTCAGCCAATATTGCATCTTTAATGGTTAAGCTCTGGGGCAGGTGGCTATTTGTAAGGCTACTAATTAGATAAAGGGACTGATTTGCACCAGGATGCAGATAATGCATGGAATTGTGCCAAGACCCACAGCTCAAGAGTTTATGACCCCCAGCTGCCATGGCGACCATGCCTATTCAGTCTGAGGAGTCTTTTTGTTGTGGGATAGGAGGCAGCGCACAGGGCACAGCATCAGCTTCTGTGGAGGTTGAAACTGAAAACTGAAAATGGAAGAGAGGAGACAAGAAGGCAAGAGGGCATTAGATTTTCCATTTATACCCAAATGGGTAGATTATTCTGTGGATTGTTTCCGCTTGCTTTTTAGAAAAAAACAAAATAAAACAAAACAAAACAGGGCCTTTCTTTGAGGGCAACTGTCAGATGAGTCTGAGATTTGGAAAGAAACATTTATTTGTGGATCTTTTCTTCTCGTACTGTCTTCACACTTCAAAGCCCTCACCTCTATACTTTTGATTTCTTATCCTTATCTTAAATTTTTTCCAAATGTTTTGTGGTGCTCACTAAGCACACATATTGTAAGACAAGCCTATGACTTTAGAAAAAAAAAAACCAGATCTATTTTCTGATTTTAATGTTTGTAACATAATCATGGCATTTGACAGCTGGAAGAGGCAATAGAGATAGATAGTCACATGTCCAGTTTCCCTGCAACTGTCTTGTCCTGGTGTACTAATTAATAGCTCTCCCTTTCATGCTCAAAGCTAACCCAGTTGGGCAATGGTTATCCTACTTCAAGACTGCATTATCCAACTCTTCATTCTATAGACAAAGAAAGACCCAGAGTATTTAAAAAACTTGACCACCAGGCTGGAGTCAGACTCAGTGGAGAGAACCATTGAAAGAGATGTCATCATAGTCAGTGACATGAAGGGCTATTGAATCTAGACTAAACTGGGGGCAGAGGAACAGAAAAGAGGCTTAAAGATTGGGAGAAGCAGGAGTGGGAGGGATGAGGCTTGAGATTGGAGAAAGAACAGATTAAAAGTCATGTAAGTAGACAAATGAAAGAATGGGAAGTTGTAGTCAGAGATTGGGATGTTGAATTTATGATTTCAGAGGTGGAGAATTAATAGTGTGGCCTGAAGTTGTGGAGAACCCAGCAGGAAGTGAATGTCCCACTAAAGATTAATTAAAGAGAGTTTAATAAAGGAATCATTTATAGAGATGTGAGCAGGCAAAACAAAAAATGCAAAGAGGAATGGCAATACATTCAGGAACCAGCAGGGACAGAGAACTAAGGCATTTTCATCCTTAGACCTGGAGAACCAAGGAGAGGGAGTGCTGTTAACAGAATCTGGCTGGTTTTGTAGCCATGGGACAGGGATTGCTTTTAGGAGCTCTGGCCATACCTAGATGAATGCAGCTCTTGCAAAAACCTTGGCTGAAAAAGAATGTGTGCAGATGGGATCACTGTCTCCTCCCACCCTTGGACTTCTTTCCAGGACCTTCTATTGGTTAAACCTAACCAGAAGGCAGAGAGAAGCAGAGAAGCACAAAATTTGGATCTGACAAGCAAGCATAAAATAATCAGAACTTCAAAGAATTGTGAAAAGAGAGTTGCAGCAGTTGTCTGTACATATTGGCTTCATCCAGGATGATAGTGAGATGTGGAGTGAAGAAAAGATGTAATATTATCTCTCAGAGGTTTATATACTTCAATGTCATTCTACTAAACTATAATATATGACAATTGATTCTTAGAAAGATGACCGGAAGGCAACTTAAAATTTTGAATCCTCAAAAAGTAAAGTATATTCAGATAATGTTGATTTTAGCTGTATTTTGTATTCCTATTGTTTCCAAATTACAGATCTTTGTAGAGTAGGAAACTGGTTATATATTCTACTTTACTTTTTTAAAGATTTTATTTATTTATTCATGAGAGACACACAGAGAGAGGCAGAGACACAGGCAGAGGGAGAAGCAGGCTCCCCACAGGGAGCCCGAATGTGGGACTGGATCCCTGGACCTGGGATCACGCCCTAAGCAGAAGGCAGGTGCTCAACCACTGAGCCACCCAGGCATCCCAAGGTTCATTATCTCTTATGCCTAGTAGGATATTTATGCAAATATCTATCTCAGAGCTTGTAAGAACTAAACAAACAAACCTGGAAACAACAATTTAGAAAGTAAATTTTGCACAGAAAAAAATTACTCAATAGATTTAAGTTCTGTAGCAATTTTGGATATTTTGTAATCTGCATCTCCAATGAAACCCATATTTCTTTAATAGTAAAATTTGAGTAGGAAAAACAATTAGAATTACCTAACCTGTTATTGATAAGCATTTGGTGGTATTCTTGCATCATTCTATCTCTGTATCTCTATCTCTACATTTCTCTCTCTCAGTCCCTGTCTCTCATGTACAGTTTCAATGACATAGAATCTTCAGATATCTGCTATCTTTTTACTTAAAAAAAAACCTGACCATTTTCTGTATCCTTAAATGTCTTTAAATGTAAATTAAGAGCTCTCTAATAGTCCATTGTAAGGAAATACAATCATTTAACAATTCCCTTCCTATAGATCATTTATTTTGTCATAATTGCATTTTATTAACTACTGTTCCATTGAATCTCCTTGGAAGGCATGTCTATTAAATCTTTAGGATAGCTTTCTGGAAGTAGAATTATACTGGGAAAAAAAAGGATATGGACATTTAAAAAAGATAACTATCTGTTTAAACAAAAAAAAATTAACAATGTATTATGAAATTTGTAACATATAGAAGTAAAAAGTATAGCAAAAGTACAATGGATGAGAAAAGGTAAATAGAAGTACACTGTTGTGAGTTCTTATAATATGCAAGAAGCAATTAATATTATTTGAAGGTAGATTGTGATAAACTAAAGATGTATGCTGCAAATTCTAGAGGGGCCACTAAAAAAAAGCAAAACAAAGAAGTATAATTATTAAGCCAATAATGGAGATAAAATAAAGTAAAATAATCTTCAATGAATCCAAAAGGAAGCAGTTAAAGACAAAGAAAAAAGAATAAAAAACAGATGGGATGGAAAGGAAAGAAATATTAATATAGTAACCCATTCATGGTAAAAACTCTTAGTAAATTAGGAATAGAAGGAGACTTTCTCAGCATGATAAAGAATATCTGCAAAAAAGCTATAGCTGATATCATACTTAATGGTGAGAAACTAGAAGCTTTCTCACTAAGATCAGGTACAAGAATTATGTCTCCTTCCTACCTCTTGCAACATTGTAGGATATCCTGACTAATGTAATAAAGAAATAAAAGGAAACAAAAAATGTATACAGATTAGGAAAGAAGAAATAAAACTTTGTTGACATACTATGTCATCCATGTTGAAAATTCAAAGAATGGACAAAAACACTCCCAAAACTGTAAGTAATTACAAGAAAGTTGCAGGATACAAGGTTAATATACAAAAGTTAATTATTTTCCCATGTAGCACCAATTAACAAATGAAATTTGAAATTAAAAACATAATAGCATTTACCTTAGCACCCACCAAAATGAAATTTAGGCATAAAAAATAGTATAACAAATGTGTTATAAATAATAACGAAATATGAACAAGATCTATATGAGAAAATTACAAAACTGATGAATCAATCAAAGAAAAACTAAATAAATGGAGAGATATTCCATGTTGTGGATAGGACATGGCTCAATATTGTCAAGGTATCAATTCCTCTTAATCTGATCTATAGGTTCCATCGAATCCCAATCAAAACCCCAGCAAATTATTTTGTGGTTATTGACAAATGCTTCTAAAGTTTAGGTGGGAAGGAAAAAGACACAAAATAGCCAAAACAATATTGATAGAAAAGAACAAAATTGGAGGACTGATGCTACCAAACTTTAAGACTTAATATAAAGCCAGAGTAATCAAGACAGTGAGGGATTAGCAAAAGAATAGACGAATAACTCAAAGACACAAAACATAGAAAGCCCAGAGATAGATCCACATAAGTATAAGTATAGTTAACTGATTTTCAACAGAGGAGCAAAGAAAATACAATGGAGCAAAGACAATCTTTTCAGCAAAGGGTGCTAGAACAATTGAATCTCTATATTCAGAAAAAAATCAGTTAAACACACCTTATACCCTTCACAAAAATTAACTCAAAATGGATTGATTGTAGACCTACACGTAAAACAAGAAACCATAAAACTCCTAAAATATAACATAGGAGAAAACCTAGGTAACTGTTTTATATATAACACCAAAAGCATGACCCACAAAAGAAACAATTGACAAGTTGGCAAAAGAAATCACTGAGAAGTTGGACTTCATTAAAACTAAAAGGTTCTGCTCTGTGACAATGTCAAGAAAACAAGAAGACAGGTCACAGATTGGGAAAAAAATACTTGCAAAACCACACATCTGATGAAGCACTATTATCCCAAATACACAAAGAATCTTTAAAATCCAATGGAAGGAAAATTAACAGCCAGATTAAAAAATGCCCCAAAGACTTTAATAGACCAAAAAAAGATAGACTGATGTCAAACAGGCACATGAAAAGATGTTCCACAACTTATGGCATTGTGGAAATGCAAATTAAAACAAAAAGATACTACACTAGACCTATTAGAAGGATAAAAATCTGCAACGTTGAAAACAGCAAATGCTGGAGAGATTATGAAACAACAGGAACTTCTCATTTATTGCTGATGAGAACACAAAATAGTAGCACCACTTTGGAAGACAGTTTTATAGTTTCTTAAAAGACCAAGCATTGGAATCCCTGGGTGGTGCAGCAGTTTGGAGCCTGCCTTTGGCCCAGGGCGTGATCCTGGAGACCCGGGATCGAATCCCACGTCGGGCTCCCTGCATTGAGCCTGCTTCTCCCTCTGCCTCTCTCTCTTTCTCTCTCACTGTGACTATCATGAATAAATAAATAATATCTTTTTTAAAAAAAAAAAAAAGACCAAGCATAGTATTAATGTGTGATCCAGCAATCACGCTCTTCTTGATTACCCAGAGAAGTTGAAAACTCATGTCTGCACAAAGCTCTGCACATGATGTATAAAGCAGCCTTATTTATGTTTGCCCAAACTTGGAACCATGATATTATTCAGCTCTGAAAAGGCATGAGCTACTAAGTCATGAAAAGACATGGAGGAACCTTAAATGCAAATTATGAAGTGAAAGAAGCCAATCTGAAAAGGCTACGTAATGTATGATTCCAACTCTATGCCATTCTGGAAAAAGCAAAACTATGGAGACAGTAAAATGCTCGGTGGTTTCCAGGGCATAGTGTCAAGCAGAGATGAGTATACAGAGCACAGAGGATTTTTAGGGCAGTGCAAATATTCTATATGATACCATCATGATGGATACATGTTCTATTACTGTTCAAACCTGTAGTATGTATAATAGCAAGACTGAGCCCTCGGGTAAGCTTTGGGTGATTATGATGTGTCCGTGTAAGTTCATTGGCTGGAACAAATGTACCATTCTAGCGAGTAATGGTGATAATGGAGGAGGCTATGCACGCAGGTGTGGAGACAGGGGATGTACGGGAAGTCTCTGAACCTTCTCCTCATATTTGCTGTGAACCTAAGAAATTAAGTCTTAAAAATTTCATGTAGTATCTTTAAATCCAAAGCTTGACAATGATATTAAATGTAAATTGTTTAAACTAGCTTTTTTCTTTTTTTAAAGATTCTATTTATTCGTGAAAGACAGAGAGAGAGAGAGAGAGAGAGGCAGAGACATAGGCAGAGGGAGAAGCCGTCTCCTCGCAGGGAGCCCCATGAGGGACTCAATCCTGGACCTAGGATCATACCCTAAGCTGAAGGCAGACACTCAACTGCTGAGCCACCCATGCATCCCTAAACTGGCTTTGTTAAACAGAAACATAATATGAACCACATATATAATTCAAATTTTTCTGTTAGTCACATAAAGAATAAAAACAGGTGAATTTGATTTTAATAACTTATTTAACCCCAAATATCTAAAACATTGTCATTTCAATATGTAATTAGATAAATATTAAGATATTCTCTATTTTGTTTTCATATAAGATTCTTCTATCTTGTGTGTATTTTATACTTAAAGCTCATGTCAATTTACGGTAGCTAGATTTCAAGTGCTCAGTAGCCACATATGGCCAATGTCTACCATATTATACAGTGTATGTCTAAATATTCCAATTAAAAGTCAAATATTGTCATCTTGGATTAAAAAAAGTAAGACTCAACTATATGGCCTTTATAAGAAACCTACTTTAAATATAAAGATACAGATGGGGTGCCTGGGTGGCTCAGTCGGCTAAGCATAACTCTTGATCTTGGCTCAGGTCATGCTCCCAGGGTCGTGGGATCGAGCCCCGCATTGGGCTCTGCTCAGTGTGAAGTCAGCCTCTCCTTCTGCTTGTGCTCTCAGTCTCTCTCTCTTTCTCAAATACGTAAGTAGGATCTTTATAAATGTATATATAAGAGAGAGAAACACAGATGATATAAACATAAAAGGAAATAAGAAGCTACTCTATGCAAACACTCATCAAAAGAAAGTTGGAGTTGCTATATTAGTATCAAAGTAAATTTCAGAATAAGTAATATATCAGGATAAACAGGGACATTTCTTAATAATGAAGAGGTAAGTCCATCAAGAGGACTTGACAAGCTTAAGTGTTAATGCATGTGATAAAGGAATTTCAAAATATAGGAAGTGAATCTGATAGAAATTAAAGGGAACAAAACAAACTCACAATTATAGTTGGAGATTTTAATAGTTCTTTTTTTTGGTAGACTGAAAAATTAGCGAGGAAAAGACTAAACAACACTATCAGCCACATTGACCTGATACTTATAGAACAATTCCCTCAACAATAGCAGAGTAAATATTCCTTTCAAGTGCATGTGGAATATTCACCAAGGTAGACCATATTCTGAGCCATAAACCAAATCTCAGTAAATTAAAAAAAAACATTGAAATTATACAAAGTATGTTCTGTCATCATAATGGCTTTAAATTAGAAATCAATACAAGAAGGATATCTATTTGGGGATCTTCATATTTGGAAATTAAACAACACAATTAAAAATAAACAAAATATGGTCAAGGAAAAAATTACAAAGAAAGCTAGAAATTATTTTGAACTAAAAAAAAAAATAATAAAATAAAGACACAGTATACCAACACATGTGGGATGCAGTGAAGACAGTGCTTAAATGGAAACTTAAGGCATTAATTTCTATTATGGATGGGAGAAAGTTCTCAAATCCATGATCTAAGCTTCCACCTTAAGAAACTAGAAAAAGATGAGAAAATTAAACACAGAGTAAGCAGAGGAAGGAAATAATAAAGATTAAAGCAGAAATAAATGAAAGAAAAAAAGAGGAAAATAGAGAAAAATCAATGAAAAACATATTTCACAGTAATTCCACTCCTAGGTACTTATCAAGGAAAAATGAAAACAAATGTCCACAGAAAGATCTGTACTTGAATACTCAGAATAGCTTTATTTGTAATAGTCAACAATCGAATGAACCCAAATGTCTATCAGTCGGTGAATAGATTTACAAATTGTGGTGTATCCGCAGAATGAAGTATTACTCACCAGTAAAAAGGAGCAGACTACTCATACATACAACAACATAGATGAATCTTAAAAGCATTATGCTAAGTAAAAAAAGCCAGGTGCAAAATTTTATATGATTTTGCTTTATGATTTTGTTATATATTTATATGAAATTTGAGAAAAAGTGAAGCTTAGTGATAGAACACAGATCGGTGGTTGCCAGGACCCAGGGATAGGGTTATGGAATTAGTAGCAAAGGGGTAGGAACAAGTTTTAGGAGTGATGGAAATATCCTGTATCATGATTATGATGGTGGTTACAAGACTGTATACTTTGTCATAACTCTTTGAATTATTCACTTAAAGTAAGTGAATTTTATTATATATAAATTGTACTTTAGTAATATTTCATTAGGGAAAAGAAAAATTTGAGCTGCAGTTAATCTGTTTTGTTAGTTTAAAAAAATTATATGTTTACATGCTTATTGAAAAGAAAAAATATCACATAGAACAAAAGGGTCTAAGATGAAAAAGTAAAAGTTCTTTCTTCAAATTACTACTTCCTGGGGCGTATTCCTAAATATGTTTCTCTTCTCTTCTCTTCTCTTCTCTTCTCTTCTCTTCTCTTCTCTTCTCTTCTCTTCTCTTCTCTTCTCTTCTCTTCTCCCTTCGTTTCATTCCATGAAGACTCATATTCTATGACTTTTTAAAAAAGTCTTGGACACTGAAATAGATTTATCTTATTATTTCTTCTTACTCTTCTATTGAATGGATTACTCTAAATTCATTTAGTCATTTCTGACTGTTAGCTATTCAGATTTCTTTACTGATAACGCTAAAATAAAAAAGGCTACAATGGACTTTCATGGGCACATGTTTTGTATCTTGTGCCTGTTCTGGAAGATGAATTCCTAGCCACGTAATTGTGGGGCCATTGTTCAGGAAAATTAAAATTTTGTTTTGATTTTATTTATCTTTTTTGGCAAATTAAAATTTTTGCTGAATATGGTCAAATGGCATTTCCAAACTCTTACTCCAACAGTATCTATTTCTTTGTGTCTGTACCAGTTCTAGGAATTACCAAGTTTTCTAATAGTCTTCACCCAATCTGAAAAAGAAGAAAATGCTACCTCCTTGGTTTTTTTTTTTTTTTTTTTTACTAAATGATAACAGTTTCCTTGTAACCAAAGGGACCACCGGAAAGTAAGACTGTCTGATAATCAATAGATTTCAGAATGGACACACTTGCCTTCTAGAACCGCTGACTTCTGGCCTAGACCTCAGTGGTTCTATGTGCACAGCTGTGGAGTGAAATCACCTATTGTTTTCAGGAATCTGTCCTCTTTTTTTTTTTTCATGATCAATATTGCAGTATGTTTTCTTTATAGACCTGCCACTTTAGATCTTAAGAAGTAGAGTATGTATCCGTGTGTCTCTCGGAGTTCATGCTTTTGGTCTTAAATGCTTTTGCTCTATTCAGAGTTCCTTTTCCCCATGGGTATTCAATCATGTATATGACAAACCGGCCTTACATGGGACTCTCCTAGTAAAGCCATATGGTTTCCCTGACTGGGGATGGATGGAGGAATTTATTGACTTTGATCATTGCACTATAACAAATACAATTATGGCATGGGAAATTTCCTACTAGAGTTCAAGAGAAAATGAGGTAACCCCCTCCTTTGGATGATTTGTGTGTCTGAGTGAATCACGGGGTTTTCCCCAGATCCGATCCTCTTTCATATGTAATCATGGAGATGATGTGCCCATCTGCATTACTGGTGAAGGGTTTCTCTCCATCCCCGGCCAATCAAATAATCACTCCTTTAAAACAGAGGGAATGATTTAGCAGTTGAAGTGTTGGCTTTGAAACATTTAGACGTGGTGGCATCTTTCAAAATTTCATCAGGATTGACTTAGTCCTTCATTCTGGAAATATCACAACCACATGGAATCCTAAGCCATTACAGAAGAGCTGTCTTTATAAGAAACCCCAAACTTGGGGGCTTATTTTCTCTGAGATTGTTCAATATACAAAGTGTCATTTTTCTGAACTGTGGCCTTACCATACAAATGAAGAACCTAGAATTCTGACCCTAGTTAGGTCAGTGTAGGTTTCAACATTTTAAATAGAGAATGGAAAGTAAATATTTAGTTCAACTTTTTAACTTACAATGCCAAATGCATTTTTAGACAGAGCGCTTTTGTGCTTTTTATAGTTGTGGAATTGTCCCTGTGAATAGGTAGGTCACCTTGTTTGGCTACTTTACCATTTGAATGTTGCCTTCTGAAACCAGCCAAATTAGCCTTCTGCGTAATTTGTATTCTCATGAACGGGAAAAGAGAGAAACGAAGTAAGCTTCAAAGCCAGGACACCCAGTTAGGATTTCCGCTTTATGCACTGTTTCCAATGAAGTGAATTGGCAGGGAGTTGGAGGCCCCCTCAGCCTTGGCCTGGCCTCTTTGAGGACTGTCACTGGCATCAGAGTGACCCACAACCTCAGTCAAATAAAGGATGTCTCCCGAGCCCACAAAGCAATGTCACATGTAACACAGCGTCTGAGGAAGGCAAGCAGAGGTGGAAGCAAGGGGTCGAAGCAAAGGTCACTGGAATACAAGGAAATGCTTTCCTGTGGGAGGCACAACCTGCTGTGTGATTGCCAAGATCCCTGTGGAGGAGAATCAACCAAATTTGTTCTCACACTCGATGGGATGGGAAGGGTCCCCATGGGTGAGCAAGCCGTCCGTTGGGTGGTTGGGTCACTGAGAAAGGCGGGAGCCCACTTAGCCCAGACCTGAGCTAAAACCCATTAAAACAGTAAAAATACAGCCACGCAGCCCTTTCTTTCAGGCCTCATTAAATGGCAACAGCTCTGTGTCTTTTGGCAGCCCCGAAGCTTCAGCCCCCCTTGTCCCAGGAGTCTGGCATCAGGCAACGTTGGAGAGCTGTGCGGACAATCATCCTTTCTGCACTCCTCCTCGGCTCTGGAGCCATCTCCCGAGGCTCTTGGGCTCCCGGGTAGTTTCTGATGTGTTTTTCATCTGTGCGATGCTGCTTGTCTTTCTTGTTGTTTGGTGAGTCTGTGGCAGATCTTCCCAGCCTTGGGAACAAAGCTGTTCTGATAAGTGTCTCTTGAGCAGCTGATCTCTATTAAACAATACACGCCTTTCTTTTTGTTTTTCCCCTAACACCCTGCTGGTTGCCAATGGCACTGTGTCCCCCTAGTCCAAACAGCACTAAGGAATGGGATCCTTGTGGGTTTTCTTTTTAAAGCAGCCAGTAGGTCTCAATAAAGACTCTCTCTTAACATCAATCACCATCCTGTTGAGAGTCCTGGGCAGGCCCTTTTAATCGACCAGAACCAAATCCAGTTGTTCGATCATGGAAAACGAATGCTATTAGATTGGTTTCTCTTTGCACACTTTGCAGAGTTAAAGATTAAACATACAAGCACTCTGTTACTAAGATATAAGCCAAATAATTTCAAGGACTTTTTTCATCTTAAAAATTGGTTGGAATCTCAAACATCATGATGAAAATATTCTCTGTCCTAACAGAGGGTTCTATGGATCCTTTATTTCCCCCTTATATAACTGACATTGATGTAGCATGAACAGATGGTTAAAAGGCTCTGCTTAATTGGAATTGCAAACTCAGACAAATTTTCTAGTTTCTCTAAGTATCCTAGTTATTCGTCTCCTCCGTAAAATGGGAATGATAACAGCACCCATCTCCCAGAGACGTTATGAAGACTTAATGAAGTAGTCTAGGCACAATGACTTCCATGTGGTAAAAAATACATGTTAGCCACAAAAGTCTCCCAAGTGCACGCATGCAGAAAGGTCATGGTTGGGTAAGTGATTTTGAAGGAAATAACTGTATAAAATTAAGTATTAAAAATTACAGAGGGAAAAATTATACGTCTTGTGGCCTACCTTCAGTGGGTTGTGTCCCTATGCTAGATAAAATAAACTTTTTTGCTGTCTTCTCCTTCCCTTCCCCACATGGTTCGTGTATCCAGTGTTCACTCATCAGGGAAAATCAAGGAGTACATGTGACCTATTTTGTTTTTTTACTCCCTTCCTGTGCATTTATCTCTCATAGCCATTACTAAATTATATTGGGATGATTCACTTACTGGTCTGAATTAGCCACGAGGCCAAGAGCTTCTTGAGGACACAGACATCGTCTTATTTATCTCTGTCTCATGAACGTTTTGTTTCGTAGCACTTGGCACATGGTGCCGTGGTAGGTCCTGAAAAAATGTTTCATGACTCATTGAATGTATTTTGAAGGACTGTCTGCCTGCTTATAGTCATACTTAGTAATTACTAATTACACTAAGAACATTTTTTAAAATAAAATAAAGCCTTCCCAATAGTTTATTTTTTATTTTCATTTCCCTTGCCTCAGGTGACGTATCTAGAAGAATGTTGCTATGGCTGTTGGCAGCGAGATACTTCGCGTGGTCTCTTCAAGGATCTTTATGGTTTCAGGTCTCACATTTTGATCTTTAATCCATTTTGAGTTTATTTTTTGTATATGGCAGAGGCAAGTGGTCCAGTTTCATTCTTTTGCATGTGGCCGTTCAGTTCTCCCAACACCTTTCATTGAAGAGACTATCCTTTCCTGTCGGATATTCATTCCTCCTTTGTTGAAGATTAACTGACCTATAATTGTGAGTTTATTTCTGGGTTTTTGGTTCTATTCCATTGGTCTGTATGTCTATTTTTATGCCTGTACCATTACTGCTTTGTAATATAACTTGAAGTCTGCAGTTGTGATTTTTGTTTTGTTTTATTTTTCTATAAAATGGTTTTGGCTAATTGAGGTCTTTTGTGGTTCCATTCGCATTTTAGGATTATTCTAGTTCTGTGGAAAATGCTGTTGGTATTAAAATAGGGATTGCATTAAATCTATAGATTACTTTGGGTAGTACAGACAGTTAAAAAATATTTGTTCTTCTAACTTAAGAGCATGGAATGTCTTTCTGTTTCTTTGCATCGTCTTGAATTTCTTTCACTGTTTTCAGATCACAGGTCTCACCTCTTTGATTAAGTTTATTACTAGATATTTTATTGGTTTTGGTGCAATTGTAAATGGTATTGTTTTCTTGATTTCACATTTTACTGCTTCATTATTAGAGTATAGGAATGCCACAGATTGATTTTGTACATTGATTTTGTGTCCTATGAATTTACTGAATTCATTTATCATTCATTCTAGTAGTATTTTGGTGGAGGCTTTAGGGTTTTCTATATATAGTATCATGTCATTTGCATGTAGTGAGAGTTTTACTTCTTCCTTACTAATGTGGATGCCTTATATTTCTTTATGTTGTCCAATTGCTATGGCTAGGACTTCTAGTACTATGTTTTGTAATAGCAGTGAAAGTAGACATCCTTGTCTTGTTCCTGACCTTAGGGGAGAAGCTCTCAATTTTCACCATTGAGTATGATGTTAGCTGTGGGTTTTTCATATATGATCTTTATTAGGTTGAGGTATATTCCCTCTAGACCTACTTGCAGTTGATTTTTATCATGAATGTTTTCGTACTTTGTCAAATGCTTTTTCTGTGTCTATTGCAATGATTATGTAATTTTTTATTCTTTTCTTTATTGATGTGATGTATCATGTTAATTATTTTGTGAATATTGAGCAACTCTTGCATCCTGGGAATAAATCACACTTGATCATGGTGCATGGTTTTTAAAATATATTGTTGGGTTCAGTTTGCTAATATTTTGTTGAGAATTTTTGCATCTATATTCATGAGAAATATTGGCATGTAGTTCTCTTTTTTTGTGGTGTCTTTATCTAGTTTTGGTATCAGGGTGATACTGGCCTCATAGAATGAATTTGGAAGTTTTCCTTCTTCTTGTGTTTTTTGGAATAGTTTGAGAAGAATGAGTATTAACTCTTCTTTCAGTGTTTGGTAGAATTAGCCTGGTTGGTAGAAGCCATCTGGTTCTGGACTTTTGTTTTTTGGGATTTTTTTGTTTACTGATTCAATTTCATGGCTGGTAGTGGGTCTGTTCAAATTTTCTATTTCTTCCTGCTTTAGTTTTGGTAGGTTATATCTTTCTAGGAATTTATCCATTTCTTCTAAGTTGTCCAATTTGTTGGTATATAGGTTTTCATAATATTATGTCAAAATAAAAAGTTTCTGTAGAATGAAGAAAATGATCAACAAAACAAAAACGCAATCTGCTAAATGAGAAATACTATTTGCAAATGTCATATCCAATAAAGGGTTAGTATCCAAAATATACAAAGAACTAATGCAACTCAATATCCAAAAAAATAAATAATCGAATTAAAAAGTGGGCAGAAGACATGAACAGACATTTCATATAAACTCATATATACATATTATATTTATAAGTATATAAATATTATTCACCCATAAAAAAGAATGACATCTCGCTATTGGAACAACATGGATAGAGCTAGATAATGATGCTAAGTGAAATAAATTAGTCAGTGAAAGACAAATACCATGTGCTTTTACTCATATGTGGAATTTAAGAAAAAAAACATAATGAAAGGGGGAAAAGAGAGAGAGAGAGAAACCAAGAAATGGACTCTTAACTATAGAGAACAAACTGATGGTTGCCAGAAGGGAGGTGGGTAGGGGGATGTGAGAAACAGGTGATGGGTATTAAAAATTACACTTTCATGATGAAAAAAATAAAATTAAAATTTTAATTTAATTTTAAAAGCGTAAAATGTAAAAGACAACCTACAGAAAGGGAGAAGATATTTGCAAATGACATATCAGATAAAGGGCTAGTATCCAACATCTATAAAGAACTTATCAAACTCAACACCCAAGAAACAAATAATCCAGTCATGAAATGGGCAGAAGACATGAACAGACTTTCTCCATAGAAGACCTGCACATGGCCAACGAGCACATGAAAAAATGTTCCACATCATGTGCCATCAGGGAAATACAAATCAAAACCACAATGAGATACCACCTCACCCCAGTGAGAATGGTGAAAATTAACAAGACAGGAAACAACAGATGTTGGAGAGGATGTGGAGAAAGGGGAACCCTCTTGCACTGTTGGTGGGAATGTGAACTGGTGCAGCCACTCTGGAAAACTGTGTGGAGGTTCCTCAAGAAGTAAAAATAGAGCTACCCTATGACCCAGCAATTGCACTACTGGGTATTTACCCCAAAGATACAGATGCAGTGAAACACTGGGACACCTGCACTCCAATGTTCACAGCAGCGATGTCCACAATACCCAAACTGTGGAAGGAGCCATGATCTCCTTCGACAGACGGATGGATAAAGAAGATATGGTCTATGTATACAATGGGATGTTACTCAGCCATCAAAAAGGATGAATACCTACCATTTAGATGAATACCTACCATTCATGTGGATGAAACTGGAGGGTATTACACTGAGTGAAAGAAGTCAATCAGAGAAAGACGATTATCTTATGGTTTCACTTATGTGTGAAATCAAGAAACAGTGGTAGGGACCATAAGGGAAGGAGAGAAACTGAGTGGGGAAAAATTAGAGAGGAAGACAAACCATGAGAGACTCCTAACTCTGGGAAACAAATAAAGGGTTGCAGAAGGGGAGGTGGGTGGGGGGATGGGGTGACTGGGTGACAGGCACTGAGGAAGACACACGATGAGATGAGCACTGTGTATCTTACTATATGTTGGCAAATTGAATTTAAATGAAATATTTTTAAAAAAAGCATAAAGTGTGTTCATGATGAGAAAATATTAGTAATGAATATATCATGTTTTAATATCAAATAATTTAAAGTTTTTAAATGTTTTAATTTTATACTATTTTAAAAATATTTCAAAAATATTGAAAAGCTCAAAAGCTAAAATAACAGATGCCCATGTGTCTGTCACTAAAATTAAACAAATGCAAATACTTTGCTTTAGCACAATGTTGAAGATACAGCGCCACACCTCAACCCCTGTCCCCCGCCCCTTGTTTCTCTCTCCCTTTCTTTCTGGAGGTAACTACTAACCTGAAATGGTATGTATTTTCTTTATAGTAAAAAGTACAAAGCTATTGGAAGTTTTATTTTTTTTAAATCAAAGCAGAGACTTTTCAAATATAAAGTCTTTTTAAACTTTCTCTTTTTAGGTGACATGCTTTTTTCTCAGCTTAAAAAGACATGGTAACTAGGACAGGGGAAAATACCACAGCACATCTTTGGCTGAAGGACCTGAGTGAGGAGGGGCACAGATTTTAAGTTAAATATAACTATTCCATGACATTTGTTTGCTCAATAAAAAGTATGATCTAGGAATTGAAACTCCTTGCATTTCTTGGTCTTAAAACTACAAAAAAGCATATCTAAGTACTAGACACTTCATTTTCTGGTCTACATCAGTTCTGGATATAGTCACTAACCTCCTTACCATGGGTGTATGAAAACTTTTCTGCTGGGAGGAAAAAATATTCATGTTGTTCATTTTCTAGCAATATACCTCCGCCACTCTATCCTCTTTTGCTTTACCGCCACTCTGCATGTAACACAGCAGAGTACACCCCAGAATATAGTGGATTTTATACAACATGTTACTCTGCAGCTCTGGATTTTTTTTAAACTGAAGTTTATTTTATGTATCGTGAAATTCCCCTTTTCAAGGTGTACAGTTTAGTAGTTCCAAGTATATTCAGAAGGTTGTACAACTATTACTACTATCTGATTCCAGGACATTTTCATTCTTCTCAAAAGACATCCCATATCTATTAGCAGTCATCCCGCATTTTCTGTCCTCACTCAGCCCTCAGCAACCACTACCTACTAAGCACCACCACAGATTTGCCTGTTCTGGACATTTCATCTAAATGGAATTATACAATCTATGACTTTTGTGACTGGCTTCTTTCAAGGTTTACCCATGTTGTAGCTTATAATAGTACTTCATTCCTTTTTATGACTGAGTAACATATCTATTCTATGGATGTATCATATTTTGTTTAACCTTCCACTAGTTGATGGGCATTTGTGTTGTTTTCACTTTTTGGTTATTGTAAGTAATGCTGTAGTGAACATCCATGTATGTGTTTTTGTATGAACATGTTTTCAGTTCTCTTGGGTATATGTGCATAGGTATAGAGTTGTAGGGTCATATGACACCTCTTTGTTTGACTTGTTGAGGAACTGCAAAATAGTTTTCTAAAGTGACTTTTACATTCCCACCACCAGTGCTTGAGTTCCAATTTCTCCACATCATCAACATTTGTTATTATCTGTCTTTTGATTATAACCATCTGGTGGTTGTGAAGTACTATCTCAGTGGTTTTTATTTACATTTATCTGATGACTAAAGATATTGAGCAAACTTTCATGTGCTTATTGGTCATTTGTGTGTATTCTTTGGAGAATTGTCTATTCAAATCCATTCTCATTTATTAGTTGGGTTGTCTTGTATTATTGAGTGGTGAGAGTTATTTATATATTTTAGAAAATGGAACACTTTCAGATATATGATTTGTAAACATTTCCTCCCATCTTGTTGTTTATCTTTTCACTTTTTGATAGTATTTTTTGAAGGAAAAATTTCTAAATTTTGATGAAATCCAGTTTGTCTATTTCTTTCTTTGGTTACTTGTGCTTTTGGTGTCATATCTAGGAAACCATTGTTTAACCCAAAGACATGAAGACTTAGTCCCCTATTTTCTTTTAAGATTTTAATGATTTTAGTTCTTCCATTTGGGCCTTTGATCCATTCTGAATTAATTTTTGTATGTGGTGTGAGATAGGAATCCAACTTCATTCTTTTAAGTGTGGATATCCAGTTGTCCAGTACCATTTGTTCGAAAGCCTTTTCTTTCCCCCATGATCCTGGCACCCTTGTCAAAATCAGTTGAGCATAAATATTAGGTTCATCTCTGGGCTCTTTCCTCTATTCTATTGATCTATATGTTTATCCTTATATCAATACCATAAAGTCTTCATTACTATAGTGTGTGGTGAGCTCATAACTTTGTAATTGGAAAGTATGAGTCCTCCAACTTTGTTATACTTTTTCAAGATTGTTTGGCTATTATGAGTTTTAGCTTGTCAATTTCTTCAAAAAAGGGCAGCTAAGGTTTTGAAAAGGATTGAGAGTATGCTATAATTGCCACATACTTATAATTCCAACATATTTGTAAATCTGCCAAATTTCCTTTTGTTGTTATTTCTAATTTACTTCCTTATGGCCAGAGAACATATTTGTATAATTGCAACCCTTTACATTTATTGAGACTTGCTTTATGACTTAATACATGGTCCATTCTGGAGAATGTTCCTTCTGCACTTGAGAAGAATGTATGTTCTATCATTAGATAGAGTGTTTTCTAGATACGTTATGTCTAGTTGGTCCAAAATATTATTTAAGCCTTCTATTTCCTTATTGATCCTCTGTCTAGTTGTTCTATCCTTTTTTGAAAGTGGAATAATTAAACCTACAACTATTATTGCTGAATTTCTTCCTTCAGTACTGATAGTTTTTGCTCCATATATTTTGGGCTTTGTTGTTAGGGGCATATATATTTATAATTGTACAGATTCAGATTAGGAATGCATCAAACCATGGCAGACAAAACAACTATATATAGACTCATGTAATTTTAAAGATGATGCCTATCTTAGTCCTTATCTAGCCCTCTTACAGATGAGAAAAAACTGAGATACACAAAGACTAAATGACTTTCCAAAGTGATAGAGCTACTAGTTTTATTGCTAGAGGC
This sequence comes from Canis aureus, assembly GCF_053574225.1. Taxonomy (NCBI): domain Eukaryota; kingdom Metazoa; phylum Chordata; class Mammalia; order Carnivora; family Canidae; genus Canis; species Canis aureus. The sequence goes on along the minus strand of NC_135611.1, from coordinate 65,094,611 downwards.
AGGATTAGAATTAAAGTCTGTTGACTCACAATCAGACGCTCATCTCTACTAGAGCCCAGTAGTAGCCTGGAGCTGTTTTTAAAAAGGTATATGTATATTACCTTATTACTAACCCTAAAAATTATCTTCAGTATAAAAGCATAGGTGAAAAATTATTTGTCTAGTTTTCCTAAAACAGAAAATTTCATATGTCAATATTAAAAAAAAATCCTATACAGAAATGTCATGGGGGAAGAAATATGGCTAAATGATGGTAATGAATTTTATGTTCTGAATGGGAAAATCTGATTTTTAAAAACACTAACGAAAAGACAAAGTTCAGACTAACCTATGTCAAAATAATGGAATGTAATGGGAAAGTAATAATGGAATGTAATGGAAAACTAACCTATGGCAAAATGATGGAGTGTAATGGAAAAGTAAAGGTTTTAATTGGCTCTTGCAATCCAGTTGTATTTTGTTAAGAAATATTTGAATCTTAAAAAAAGTTGTCACCTGTTGTCACCTGTTGACATGAGTAAATGGTATCATTTTTGGTTGCTTGTCTGACTTCAATAGAACATAAGAAGTAACATCTTTGGTCTAGCAGAAGCCAACTAATTCAAATTTAGGGATGAACTTTTCTACTGGGGGAAAAAGACAGAAATAAAGAAAACAGATCTAGCAATAAATTTTGGAGTAGCATTAACTTTGAGTTTTTTCCCAATATGAATGCAAGTCCTTTCTTAAAATTAACTTTGTTGGATCCCTGGGTGGCTCAGCCATTTAGCGCCCGCCTTCGGCCCAGGGCGTGGTCCTGGAGTCTTGGGATCGAGTTCCAGGTCGGGCACCCTGCAGGGAGCCTGTTTCTCCCTCTGCCTGTCTCTCTCTCTCTCTCTCTCTCTCTCTGTCTGTCTCTCATGAATAAATAAAATAAAATCTTTAAAAAAATTAACTTTGTTTTCAATAGTCTATAATATCCATAAAATGCATTAAAATTTGTTGCAATTTAAATCTTAAACACCCTTCCTCTCCTTCTTCCTGTTTATTTTCAGAGTCACTTGAATACAGTTATTGGCTGAGTACATTGGAGGGTATGCCTTTTCCTAGTCTGTAATTTAAATGACCCCTTTCCTTAGAGGTGTGGATTTAAACTAAAGTCAGTTACACATTTCATGCATGACTCATAGTTGTATTTATTTTCTCCAATTATATTTGTTATGCTCTGTTTATTTTGATTCTTAAGCACATAATCCAGATCTGGGTTTTTCAAAGCTCACCAGTATCTTTATAGTCTCTTGCTTTTGTGAACTTGTAATTTTAGCCCAAGTGATTTATTTGACATGCCATCAGTCGGCTTCCAGTGATCATTTGTTAAGAACCTGAGTGGACAATAAGAAAGTCCAATAAAGGGCAGCCCCATGCAGCACACTCCAGCCAGATGGCAGTGGTCTGGAAGTGGGAGGCCTTGGGAGGAGGAGGGCCCACGGGGAAGGCGGCAGCACTGCAGCTCCAAGTCCCAAGGGATGGGTGTGCCCAGGCATGTAGCTGGAAGCTGCCTCTGTCAGGAGTGAAGGCCTTGGCTGGGCGGACCCCGATGTGATCCTTAAGGGACAGAAAGCCATCTTCACTCTGGCACAAACCTCAGAGACCATTGCAAAAGGTGCTTGCTGCTGTGTTCAACAAGCAACGAGGAAAACCCTCCAGAGGAGAGGTTTGGATAATGCAATAGAAGCTGTGGATGAATTTGCGTTTCTGGAAGGGACTTTGGGTTGATGGCTGAGTTGGACAGTTTTGTGAGCCTTCACCTGCATCCTTTAGCTAGCTACTGCCCTGCAGGCCTCAGCTTTGAAGAACATTGGAATATTGTACTTATGTACTTTTCCTGTTCTACCTTCACCTAAGCTGGGATAAGTAGAGATCTCACCTGTTAGCTTTTCTCTACAAGGTCTTCCACTAGTTGTGTCTTCCTTTTCAGGCTTGGATGCTATCGCTGCTGTTTGAGGCAGAGGAAAAGAAAATGATTTGTATAGGCTGCTTGATGAATGATGAGGACCATAATCAAGGTCTCTGATCAATTTTAAAAAAAGCATGAAAGAAAGAATAAAGAAAAAAAAGAAAGTAAAATTAGGACTTGTTGGAAAATGTGGCTGAGATTAAAGGTGGATAAATAAAGGAATATCCTTCATTTGTTCAACAAATATTGAAGAGACTCCTGTGTTACCAGACATCATTCAACAGTGAAAAAAACTGATTAAATTTCTGGTCTTATGGAGCTTACATTCTAGTTATGAAAGGAAGATATTAAAGAAACAAGCAAATAAATACATGGTTCCCCTATTAATTAGTTCTAAGAAGAAAAAGCAAGTCAGGGGAATAATATTTAAAAAGAATACATGGTTAGGGAAAGCCTCCCTGACAAGAAGGGATGGATCAGATGTCTATTTGAATAAAGAGAAAAGTAAGCTATTTGGATATCTTGAGATGAAAAAGCCAGCTTTTTAAAAAATAGAGCTACCCTATGACCCAGCAATTGCACTACCAATGATACAGATGCAGTGAAACGACAGGACCCACGCGCACCCCAATGTTCACAGCAGCAATGTCCACAATAGCCAAACTGGAAGGAGCCACGATGTCCTTCGGCAGATGAATGGGTAAAGAAGATGTGGTTTATATATGCAATGGAATATTCCTCAGCCATCAGGAAAGATGAATATCTACCATTTACATTGATGTAGATGGAACTGGAGGGTATTATGCTGAGTGAAATAAGTCAATAGGAGAAAGACAATTATATGGTTTTACTTATAATTACTTATAATTTACGTAATATACTTATATTTACGTGGAATATAAGAAATAGTGAAAGGGACCAGAAGGAAGGGGAGGAAACTGAGTGGGGAAAAATTAGAGAGGAAGACAAACCATGAAAGACCCCTAACTCTGGGAAAAAGGGTTGCAGAAGGGAAGGTCGGTGGGAGGATGGGGTAACTGCATGTCGGGCGTTGAGGAGGGCACTTGATGGGATGAGCTATATGCTGTTATACTATATGTTGGCAAATTGAATTTAAATTAAAAAAAAAAAAACAGAAAAAAAAAACAGCTTTTGTACTGAGTTCATTCAGGAGTGACAAGGAAGCCAGTGTGACTGGAGATGGAAGAGGTGAAAACAGAGAGTCAGGTCATTTAGGGCCTTGCAGCCCATGATTTTCTATGAGTTGAGTAGGAGCTCTGGAGGTTTCCGGTAGCAGTGACAAGATCCGACTCAGGCTTTAAAAAGATCACTCAGGCTTTTGTGTGAAAAACACAAATGTAGAGGGCCAGGGGTAGAAGCAGAGAGACAAATTAGGAAACTTTCATATTCCAGGCAGGAGATGGGGGTGATTTAGACCACCGTGGTGGCAGAGTTCCAGAGAAGGGTGGGGAAATACTGGGTACTGTGAGTTTGGGTTGATGAGAGGGAAACGGAGGTATACAGACCCACATGACTTTTCTTCCTTTATTTTTGGCTGTGTACAGAATTGATAGGAGCAATGTAAAGATTTATATTAAAATGAGCATGACTATTCATCACCCAGATCAAGAAATAAAACTATTGCCAGGACATTAAAAGACTTTATGATCCCCTCCCCAGCTATATCATTTCCCTGCTTCCCGGAGGTAACCATTATACTGCTTTTTAAAAATTGTTATTCTCTTATGCTTCTTTATGGATTTACCAGTTATATATGGTATCCCTACACAATATACTGCTTACTAGTGGAAAATGGTAGCAAGCACGAACCTAGCTGTGTAGGGAAAGGATAATATTACCATATTGAGATAGATGATTCTGGGAAAAGGAGAGTGAACAGAACTGTATTATCATAATATGGCTTTAGCTTCCCTGAGAGTTTGTAAACTTCTTCCATCTGGAGAAGTCTTTGGGCAAGATTTTGAGTGGATCCTGGAAAACACTGGGCTAGCATTTTGGAATTGGGCCAGTAAGCAGGACTGTGTTACGAACTAGGCTCTGGATGTTTAATAGAAAAAAATATTTAGTGAGGGAGTAAGTTGCTCTTTCTTTTTTGCTTCTATGCTAACCATTGCTGCTGTGCTTCTAAGCTTACCTCTAGCTCTCAGGAGCAAATCGAAGCAGAACATTTCTGGGAAGTGAACTGAGTGTCTCGAGCAGATTTAGGCTGTGGCACATGGAATGGAAAGCCATAACTTACTCAGATAAAAGTCTGGGCTGGCTCTGCTGGGCATTCTCAACTCATGATGAAAAGGAAATACATGACAAAGCCCTCAACGGGGGCCTGTATCACATTGTTCCAAACTAACTGCTCTCTCCCTCCAGTGTAGCTACTACCATCCTGAGAATGTTTCTTCATCATCCTTCTTGAGAGTTCCCTTGATTTTATCCTGTTCCCTGCATCCCATGTTTTTCTGAGGGTTGAGTTTAACTCTCCCACCCTTCTGCTTCTTTTATACAGTCAATAATCATTTAATCAACCTCTCATTTTGTAATGGTCTTTATTCCTATTTGTATCTTCATCTTCCATTTGGGACCACTTTCCTTTTGCCCTTTGAACATTCTTCAGAATTCCTTTGATGCATGTCTGCTGGTGGTGAGCTCATGGTTTTCTTATTTTAAAAAGGTCTTTATTATACTTTTATTCTGCATGGAGAATCAGCAGTAATTTAAAAAGTGTTTTTTTTTTTTTTTTTTTTTTCGGGTCACTGGAGTGGCTCAGTGGTCGAGCATTTGCCTTTGGCTCAGGTCGTGATTCCAGGGTCCCAAGATGGAGCCCCGCATCAGGCTCCCCACATGGAGCCTGCTTCTCCCTTTCTCTGCCTCTCTGTCTCTCATGAATAAATAAAATCTTTTTTTAAAAAAGTTTTTTTCCATGTGAACATTTATTGACCTTTATCTGACTTTCTTTCAGGAGTGTTTGGACTGATTTGTTGTTTAAGGCAAATGACTGGTTTTTATTTATTTTTGTTTGTTTGTTTGTTTGCCGTGTGTGTGTGTGTGTGTGTGTGTGTGTGTGTATTTGTTTGTGTGTGCATGTGCCACATTCAGTCACCTGGCTGCACCAAAATGGGAACGACAACATCTTTTCAATATTCTCACCCTCATGTTCCCTTCTTCGTTGGCTTGCCCTGTTCCAAATGAAGGGTTTTTGTCCTCTTTCTCTTGCCTTTTCTTTTTAAAGGTTTTTATTTATGTATTTGAGAGAGAGGGAGAGAGAGAGGGAGGGTGAGCACGATCACATGAGCACAGGTGTGGGGAGGAGCAGAGGGAAAGGGGGAAGTAGGCTTCCCAATGAGCAGGGAGGCTAACTCAGAGCTCCATCCCAGGATCTTGGGATCATGACTTGAATGGAAAGCAGATGCTTAATGGGACTGAACCACCCAGGTGCCCCTTCCTCTTGCCTTTTGACTTTATTTCACATTCTCCTCTTCAGAGGTCTCGTTTGTCCCTTCAGATTAGACTTGGCACAGTCTCATGGCCAGGCTCTTGGCTCCCTCTTTGATTGCTTCAAAATTCTCTTCTAGCTATGCTGCATGTAGCCAGTCTGGATAAATCTCTCTCCAAGCCAGACTTGGATCTCAGAAACTCTGACTTCAGTGTAGTTTCTCTGGGTATAATTTTTGATGCACTGTTTCAAAAAATTCAGGTTCTGGTGATGACACATTTAATAGAGAAACGGACAGAGAGGATCTTGGGGTAGATGGAGGAAACTCTCTCACAATTTATCAAGGTAGAAATTTAAACATTATTAGAATAAATCAAATGCAATTCCCAACATGTACATACATGTAATACCTTGTTTAAATAGATATGAATTTTCTCTGAACTACTTAAGCTATTTTTCTGTATAAGGGACTTAGGGCAACATTTGATGATTTTTTTTGTCTGACTAAAAGGAATAAAAAATCAATCTCAGAATATAGATATGATTATGCCTTGTAAATGTACTGATTCTTTGGAATTAGAAGGTAAAGTGGTCAAGGGAAAGAAGTGTCATCAGATAATTTTCAAAGTATTGCATATGAAATAAAATTTGGTTTAAAACATGTATTGTTGTTGCAATAATCTATTTTATAGACATATTTGATGGATTGAATACTTAGAACAAAAGCCTAATTTCTTTTTGAGGAAAGCATCCTCTCCAGAAAAGGAATTTTATAACAACTTATGAAAAAAAATTGTTACAATTTAACTTTGTGTCTCTGCTTTTCAGTGTGTTTGAAGGAATTACTTTATTGGCCTGGATCTTACTTTTCCCAGCTATGAAATGGGAAGACTAACTGTTGTAAAAGTATTATGAGAACCTTAAATGGAAGATAACTATCAAGGTGCAAAGAATAACCAGACATTTTACTCCATTTGTGTTTATCTGATTTTGAAATTTCTGCTCTTTTTCCAGTCTCATAGAGGAAACACCAGCTGCATATTTCATCCTGTTGTGATAAATTATAAGAAGGGATGTGGAAGTCGGCTCTGAATTTCCTCTTCTTTTGGTGTGTGTAAACCAGTCTTTAATGTTATTGCCCTGTTGTTTTGTGGTTTCCTTTCCTCTACGTCAACTGCGTTCGTGTGAAGAGCTTTCTCCAAGATTAAACATTTGCCTCATTGGCAGCATTTCTGAATTTTCATCTGCCAAACTCTTCTCACACAGGCTACATAAAGCCAGTTTATTTTCCAGCTGAAAACCTGATGATGTCCTACCGCCTTGTGACTCTGGGGGCCGTAAGAGAGAAATCAGGCCACTGATGTAAAGCAGTGTTGACTATGGAGATGAAATTGTGGTACAGAGGCACGGGAGATAGAAGAGCACGAAAGGGAAGCTCTTTCTATTAAACAGAAATCCTTTTTATCCAATAGTCTGATTCAACAGAAAAATGGTGTCAGTGATTATAAGACAGAGATATGAAAGTCAGGCAAGCCGAGAATAGTGGGTGTGTCTAGGGTATTCCTCTAGTCCAGAAGGCTGTTCCACTTTTGGAAACTGGAGATGGTCTGTGAATTTGTGAGGTTAGTACTGCAGCTGGGAGGCTGAATCTGTGGGCTCAGTGGTATGTGTAGAATGCGTTTGATCAGTTTCCCCATTGGGGTTGAAGAAGGGGGCATAAAAAGAATATGATTGAAATAAGCTGAAAGTAGGAGTTGAGTTCTGGGAAATAAATCTTAGCTTGAATTTAGATTCTAGAGAATTTTCCTGTTGAAATCTTTTGCAATAGCAAAAGTTGGACTTTTTGAAATTTTCAATGTATGAAAAGCACACAGAATATTTTAGTGCCTCCATAAGCATTTGCAAGTCTCCTATTATTCTCTTCCGTACAACATCTCCAGGAATCTGACACCAGCTCTGCCATTTAGGGAATATAATATGGAAATAAGCATGATGACGGTCTTAATGACCTTACTGTATCCTTGACAACCAAGAGACATTAGTCAAAAATGGCCTTGAGAAAGCAGGGATTGGAAACCTCACTTTTTCTTTTGAAAAAACTTTGGTGGGAGCCTATTTATAAAGCTTATTGTTTTTATTCCCCTTCCCTCATGAGTTCAATGACTCCACAAACATTTTCCCTCATAACATACCCAGGCAGTAACACAGCCTAACGCCAAGAGTATCCTCAGGGGTGTAGATCTTTATTTCATGGGTGGATCACTAGCTCAAGGTCACCTAGGATGTTGGAGGAGAGGCTGGGATCAAGCCACAGCCCAGATTTCAAGTCCTGTGCAAATAACTGTCAGCAGCTTTCCTAAAACACGTGGACAGCTGATGCAAGCTCTTACGGGAAAGAAACAAGAGGGCAGTAATACAGCCAGGTACTTTTATTTATGCAAAGCATGCTCGAGTAAAGAGGTCATTTTGTTGGGCTCTGAAGACCTGAATTCTTGAACTAGTTGTGTTGGTGCTGGATGAGTCACTTAGTTGTTGTGTTGCTCGCTTTACTCACTCAAAACTGAGCTTGGTGATGCTTGGTCTGTCCCTCAAAATAGAGGATTCAAGGAGATGATGTGAGAAGTGTAGTGTAATGTTTGGTGTCAGCATCATATGGAACAGGGCAATGTAACAGATCATCCCTTCAAAGCAAATTTGCCGGTACTAGGCACTCAGTACGGTTGGTCAAGCAAATAGGGAGTTGCAGAATGGTGAAGCAGGAGGAGGCCTCTGGAAAGCAAGTTCAGAGTAGTTAAGTGACTTAGCTGGCTTTCATAACTTGTTCATGGCCGGGGTCCCTCGTCATGTGCACATGTCCCTGACTCCTGTGCCGTTGCTCCTTCTGGTATACCATGTTGCCTCTCTTAGGCACCCCTATGGTAGCTTATAACCCAGATGCAGAATTAAACACCGAATTTTAGCTATTAATGATATTTTTTAAAATTGAGCTATTTAAAATTTCTTAAACCTTGTTTTTCTGTAGCTCTGCCCTCAGAGAGATACTTGAAACTCAGGCATGAAGAAACAAACATTTACTGTAAATTAATTATTATTTCCATTTCAAAAAGTTGTGAAATGTTTCTAGAACTCCCCAAGATTGACCCAAGTTGGTTTCTAAGAATATTTTCCTATAATTATAAACATGTAATTATAGGAGTGGTTGGGAGGACAAAGATTATTTCAAAGTTTTTCTCTCTAGTTTGTTCCTAATTAAAAATAATGAAAGGCACAAAATCCCGATCAACAAGAGAATGTACATTACTCAAAACTATTGATGTAACATTATATTAGCAGGAATAAGAAATGTAATCTTGTAAATGCAATCAATTCACATTTATCAGAATCAGGACTATATAATATTTATTTAATTTTGAATACTTGATGAATTATATACAGAGGATTTGGAGAGGAATCAAAGAAAAGTTTTACAACCATTTCTGGCCAAACTAGAAGCAAAATGTAATTGAAACATTCAGGAATGTTCATTTTTAGTTAGGCTTTATCTAAATTTAGGAGAGTCAGACACAGTTTAAACCTATGACTGATAGAAATGTATCTTATTAAGCCTCCCTTAGCTTCATTAATCATATGTTAGTTTTGATTCTTGATCCGGGGTGATCTTAAACACAGTAATAATGGCTCCTTAGTCCTATTCAAACTATACTCAAGCAGTTGTTCTGTGTCTGATGGGTTCCTATCATGTAACACTGGCAAATTAGGGAAACAAGAAATATTAAAGAGACAGAAAATATTTACTTTAGTTGAAAAGGTGCCATGATATGCATACAACATATACATTTACATCTTATTCACTCAAGTACACTTAGGTTTCTTTTGTTACCTACCAGAAATGATTAAAAAAAAAAAAATCTTGACCTCCTAAGAAATTTGTTGAGAGAGAATAAGAGAGAGAGAGGTAGAGAGGGAGGGAGAGGGAGGGACTAATTCAAGTAAAAAAAAAAAAGAAAAAAGAAGTCAAGCTAGAAACGTTGGAATTTCTTTGTTTAGAGTTATGAGGGAAAACATACAATAAGACATTTATAACCGCCACGACATTGTTCAAAATATTGTTTCTTGGATGGATCTGACTCAGTCATGAAGTGAGTTCAGCAGGACAACTCCCTTTTGGCGGGGCAAGAACAGAAGGAAAAATAAGTTAGTGTTCACAAAAGCACTTCCAGGATGAAGATCAGACCATAGTGACATTTATTTATAAGTCTATATATTCTAATGCCTTTTAAAAACAAGTTGCATCTACTAGTGTCCTGTCTGTGTCATTATTGAATCCCACAAGTTGAGAGCTCAGTTGGCAGCACATGGGCTTCTAAGGTTCTATTCTCCAAGGTGAGCACTGTCAAGGGGGCGCTTCATCTTTACACTTGACTTTCACTTTTCTCTGGAAAACCCTGAGCACAGTTAGCAGCTCTAGCAGAGGGTGTCTAGCTGGTCACCATCTGCTATCACCTCATGGACTGAGGCACTTGGAATCTTTAGGAATGCAGAAGCAGTGGTAAAGGTGAATAGTAGCAACACCTCCGAGACATTTCCATAGTTTTCTTGTCGCTGATAGAACCAGATTCCAAAGAGACTAGACATAAACTAGTGGTAAAATGGGGGGAGTTAATACCATGCGTTAAATATAGTTCTAAAGGCGCCGATTCCAGATAGAGGGATTTATACGCCACTAGGGAGTTCTTTGGCATTCTTTAAAAAATGACTTTCATACTTCGTGTTTGAGGCACTTGTTCCTGAGCCAGTTGAAGTCTGAAATCAGTCTTGAAGTCTTTCTGTTCCCGGTGTTGGGTAGCTCCCTGATCTTTGATCGAGGATTGAGACAATAATGAAATGGGGCTGATTATGGCATACAGAGCTTGCATGAGAAGTAAAGTCAGAGCAAGTGTTGCCACAGCCAGGCATATGATTGCAGAAGATTGACAGTGACTCAATTTTGAGGCCACACCAAGATAGGTCACATGGGTGGTTTGCGTATTTGGAAGGTAAAGCGAGAATCAATGATCTAGGACGGGGAGGCAAATCTAAAGAAAAGAGTAAACACTGAAATTGCTTCCAGGAGTGAGGACCTGTTGACAGCAGACGATGTCATATCTACCTCAGTTACTCTAGATAGACCGCTTAGCAGAAGGTGTTGAAGGAGCTAGAAACTCAACCACCAAGGGTTTCTCGTTGTTTATCCTGGTTGTGATGACCTCTAAGAGGTATAGCTAGCATCATGAGCCTCTATGGTAAAGATATTTTCTCTTTATTTGTGGAACAAGGGTGTTATAGTTTGGGTTCCCTGGAGACAGATTCTGAAGTGCTGAGATTTATGTCCACTTGGTGTGTTGGGAAGTGCCCTTGGGAACAACCCATTTGAGAGAGAAGGAAAGCAAGATTAGGCAGAGAAGATAGGAATTGTGCTTTCATGGTAAAAGCCTTGGCTCCTCCTACTGGGAGTTCTGAAGCTGGAGTAGTCCTTAAGAGTTATTCCAAACTGGGGAGAGAATATCAGTTCTGAATAAAAATCAGCCACATGATGCACAAAAAAAGAGATTTATATCCCTATTGTGTAGATTAAAAAAACGAAACAAGTTCAGAGTGGTAAAGTAAGTGCCCAAAGTCACGCAGCTTCTATATGGAATGGCTGGAGGCCATTCTTGCTGTGGCTGGACTCCAGACCTTGGGCACAGCCAGGTAATGTATAGTCTCTGACAGAAGGATCCAGAATATGGTCTCCCACTGAACACTGACCTAAGAAGTCAAATAAATGTACCTCTGAGGCTTTGAAAGATTATTGACGTGCTTATCTTTTGGTTTCATATAAGAAGATAATAGCACATGTAAAAAAAATAGCACATGTATTAAAAATTATTTTTTATTGATAACATTTTCAACCAGTTTTCTGTAGCCTAAAATTTTCCTTTCTTACTTATCACTTAATGGTAACCTCAAATAAGGCCCTTCTTGGGTCTTAGGTTAGCTAATTTTTTCTTAAAAATAGACCAGAAAACCATCTGAATGTACTATTTTCTTTTATATAATGTCTGTCAAAATAATCAACATTGTAGAATTTTTGTAGTTTTCCACCTCCTGCATGTAGGAGCTTTGTAGATTTGAATTATGGCGGCCAGAGCGTAAATGTAGGATCTGTGGTTCTGAGAGGTTATGAGCTTTGCCTGAGGTTACACAGCCTGTGTGGGTGATCCAGGCCCCCTGCACGCCCTGCCGGGATCCACATTTCCTGTGGGCTCCCTACACACTGCCTCACCATAAGGAATGTTCCATCATGGCTCCATATCTAGGAAATAAATGTGTTGAACCATATGAGTCAATGGAAGAACCAGGGCCCATGTGTTTTTAGCATGAGGGGAGCAGCCAAGCCACCACAAAGAGGCATTGGAACTATTCCCATGAGCGCCTAAGAAAAATAATTGCTCTGGAAGGGGATTAAAAGTTTGAATAGAATTCATTATCTATTTTCTTTGGATGAACTCTATGTTATTAGTCAACGTGATCTGGGCTTGGGTACCACAGTAGAACCAGTAACAGAAAATATTGATCCTGCAACTTGTGAGAAGCATGAAGTGGGCATGAGTTGATCTCTGCGCTTCCATAAATGGTAACTTTTATTCTAGTTATTTGAAGATTTGTTGATCATTATTACTTGAAAGGGATCCAGCTAAAACAGCATTTGCTTGGGTTCTTGGGTCAACTATTTCACTTCTGGTGGCAGAAAATATACTACATAAAAGGATTATGTCTATTTTTCTTGACTTTCCTTTCCTTTTTGGTCACTTGGCCAAAGTGAGGTCCTGGAAAATATTCTCCACATGCTTGAGTGTGGGGAAAATGTGTATGGTGGGGGGAGAGAGGGAGCTGGGGGAGAGAGAGACAGAGACAGAGAGAGAGTGAGGGCACAAGTGAATCAGCCACATCTGATGTGTTGTAACAGTAAGTGTGGCTTATTCAATAGACTAAACCTTCCTGGGAACAGCTTGGAGACTGGCTAAGGTGCGGTTTAGGGCTGCTTAATAAGTGTTATTTTAGTGATGTGTGTATCACATAATGAGTGTTAAGTAGTGAATCCTTGGGACGGCGGTCAAGGCTGTGATATTTCTATAACAGGACTCAGACTATCTCCTCCAGGGAGGTGTCTCACCTAGTGTCAGTGATTGTGGCACACACTGCGTGAGTTTAGCTTCTGGTAGAGCCAAGGTAGCACCGCATGTGTTGAAAACAGTGACTGCAGATATGTGGCTGCAAATAATTCAGGTAGATATTATTAAAGCAGATGGACAGCACATGGAATGTGACAACCCCAAGTTCTGTAGGTGACTTAAGGAGACAACTAAAGCAATTTTGGGTAGAGACTGCGATGTCCATGCTTATGCACAAAAAGTTACTAGATGCTGTCAAGGACTGAGAGCACTGATTTTAATAAATAGCCTAGGAAATAGAATGCCAGCATTAGAAGTCTTATCATTTGACAAATGAAATCATTTTAAAGAGAATTAGTAGGGCCTGGGGCTTAACAGCCACAGAAAAATTTTAGAGCTAAATCAAATAATTGTACTGTCACCGATAGTACCAAGACTTTTAAAATGTCAATAAACTTGAACAATTGCTTCTATCTTTTTTTTTTTTTTTAATTTTTATTTATTTATGATAGTCACAGAGAGAGAAGGAGAGAGAGGCAGAGACAGGCAGAGGGAGAAGCAGGCTCCATGCACCGGGAGCCCGATGTGGGATTCGATCCCGGGTCTCCAGGATCACGCCCTGGGCCAAAGGCAGGCGCCAAACCGCTGCGCCACCCAGGGATCCCGAACAATTGCTTCTAGTAATTTATACAAAATAAGTAATTAAGAGTATGTGCAAGCAACTACAAGAGTTGTTTTCGGAGCTTGTTCTTATTAGTTAAAAACTGGAATAAATCATGAAAATCAAGAATTTGTTAGATTATTATAAATCCATATAAATCCACATTTAACCATTAAGTATTATGGGATATATAAATATATAATATATGTAAATACGTATTTACACATAAAAGTAAATATATATATTACTTTGAAACATTTAAAACCCATAAAAAATTGAAAGAATAGTGCAATGAATATCTGTTAACAACTTGCTATACCTTCTCTTTCTCTCTGCTTTTTGCTAACCTTACTGAAAGTAAGCTATCAATATTATGACATTTCACCTTTTAATGCTTCATTCAGCATGCTTTCTCCCAAGAGTAAGAGTATTTTCTTTAATAACACCATTACCACCCTTAAAAAGATTATCACTAATTCAATAACATCATTCACAAACTTACTTAAATTGTCTTTATTATTCTTTTTTCTTTATTATTATTTTTTCTGATCCATATTGTTGTCTGCATAGTTAGAGCTATTTTTATTGTTATTATACTGGATCCTACTGGGTATATTTCTCTAGAAAGGAATAATTAATTCAAGGGCCAAATTCTCAGACTTCTCTCCGGAATTTCAACATGTACATATTAATCAGTACCATGTATCTAAATGAGTACAGTATTCTTTATTTTATAATTTAAAATGAAATCGTCACAGAATTGAAAGCACTTGTTTAGTTCTTGCTCCAGGACAGTATAAGAATGCTGTGATTCTGGACAGTGTTTATAAACTTTTCTCTCAAAAGTGATCTATCTATAGGGTCGTGGTCCAAGGTCACTTACCCTCCTCGCAGATGTCCTCTGGCTATCTCAGTAAAGGAAGTAACCTTTAATCAGCATGGGTGGCAGGGACCTGGGGAGTCCAGGAGAGGGGAACCTAGGCTCATCTTGTCTGCTGACTCATAAGTGTACACCCGGGGTAGGGCCACCAAAGACCAGAGGCTTAGGTCTCTGGGGCAAGGCTCGGAAACCATCCTGGCTAAATGACAGAGCTGGAGACAGCCAGATCACAGCGTCCTGCCGCCTTTGTTATGGATACGCAGCCTGTTGTTGCTGGAAGCAGAGTCTGCCACTGGCGTTCCAGGGAAGCTGACCAGGCAAGAGGCAATGATGTTGGGTTTGCTCCTCGGGGAAATCTTCATTTCATCCCTGGGAAGGCAGACAAGCTGGTGCAAAAGGAAACCCACACCTAGTAACTGATACACAGCAGTGACGTCCCTGGGGGGCGGTCTCAGAACAGGGCTAGATGGAATTCTGCATTCCATGAACTGTAAGCAGGATGTCAGGGATGAAAAGGGAGCTAGAGTGGGCCGCACGAGGCTAAAAATTATCTACCAGAGTCACTGATATTTTCCTCTGCAAACAGAAAGAACACCCTCTGCAGGAGTCAGTCCTCTGGAATGATATTTCTGGGGAATATAAGTCTGGCTCCCAGCCAGACTGGTGAGGGGTAGTGTGATTTTATAGCACACCACCTCTATTTCAACGCCTGTCTCTGCCAACCCCAGTATCCCATTTTTCTTACTGATAAATTCCTTTCCCTTGAAGATTCTGCTATTCTATACCTTTGAATTCAAGGAGTCAACGCACTTTGATGGTGGAGCTGAACTGGGTTTGAGGTTCGATTCCAGTACATTCTGGTTATAAGAACATGGTGGACCTCTTCACTTTGATGAGTCTCACTTTTATCATCTGTGTGTGAGAGTCATAATTCAATGTTTAGCACAGGTCTTAGTGCATAGTCAGTGAAGGAAAGAGGATGGGAACTAACACTTGCTGGGCGTCTCTTATGTGCCAGAATGTAGGCTGGGCTAACTTGTGTAGCAGGGGTCTCAGCTTGAGCCCAGGCTGTAGTAGCCATTTGGGATCCATACTGTCTAGGCGGGTTCAGTGACCTGGCAAAGGTCACCTGGAAAATGGACCTTCCAGAAGCCTGAGGCAACTGAGGAGCATCCTGGATGAGCACTTGTCATTTTGGGTAAAAACAAGCTCTATAGACAACTTGGTTCTAGAACACATTATCAGTAGGGAAGAGTTTCCAAGTAAAATATAGTGTTTGTCACTCATATACAAAAAATCAAGTCCAGCTTCTCATGGGTTTCCATTATGAATAGGTGGAGCTACATGTAAAAAAAAAGAGAGAAAGAGCTTTTAAAAATAAAACTTTGTAAGAAACTGAGGCACAAGAAGCATTGCTCTCACTCCTTTGTGGAGAAATGTGACACCAATGGAGAAAGTGTGGGTGATTCATATCCAAGATGGCCAATTGATGTCTCCCCTTCCCAGTGAATTCTCCTATTAGGAGCTGAAAACTATTTCTCCCATCCCCTTGATATTGGTTTGGTCTTTGTGACTTGCTAGATTAATGGACTATGGTACAAGTGATATTCTGGGATTTCTGAGACTCAGTCATAAGAAGCCTTAGCAGCTTACATTTGGGATATCTGGAATGATCTTTCCTGCAACTCTAAGCTGCTCTATAAGAAGCACATCTCAAGACCATCATTCATGAAAAGTCCAAGGCGCATGGAGTGGTCCTGGAGACACCGTGTGGAAAGAGACCAAGGAGAACTGAGGCAGCAGACATTTGAGTGAAATATCATCAGAGAAGGGGAGGCTTGATTCCCAGCAACCCCATGAGGATGCCAAGGGGATCGGAGATGGACCACCCAGCCAAGCTCTCTCCACAAAACTATGACCATAAATGTAATGGTTGTTTTAAGGAAGAATGACTTTAAAAGGAAGACTGTGTGTGTGTGTGTGTGTGTGTGTGTGTGTGTTCATGCTTCAAGTGTCCTAGGAAAAAAAATGGAAAGCTATTTTCATAAAATAAAAGAAGTTTTAAAAGCTATTTCTGTGAAATAATGTAGAAAAACTATGGGTGGGAATTTGAATATGGTTACGTTTGGGCTATAATGGGAGAGGACAAGTGGACTGTTGGTTTGCCAGCCATGAACATTCTGACCATGATCTTCTTGTTATGCTTAGGGTTTCATGGGAAAAAAATTCAAATTAAGACATGGAGCAGGTGGTATCTTGGGAAGCTTGGGAAGATAAGATTTCCTGGATCCCCTTAGTCAGAGTTCAAATCAAGAAGGCTTTGAGAGAACGTAGCTCCTTCACATCCAGAATCGGCCCTGGCGTTCCAAGTTATATTGGAATGGGGTTATATTGATGTGGGTTCAGTATATGGGTATGAAGGGGCTCTGGGGCAATAGAAAAACTCTTTATGAGCCTATGACTTACTTTATTTGTTCAGAATAAGCACTTCTTTACTATGTAGGAGACCCAGCTGAATGGGAGGTCTCCTCTTAAGGGAGTTAAAATGAAAATAAAAGCCATATGAAAATAATTGAGCACAAAGAAAGGCATCAGGTCCTTTTGGCCAAGAACCTGGTCCCTGTGTAAAAGACCCAGGATGCCACCTTAGCCGTGCCGTGGGCTAGACAGAGACGTGCAAGGCCTCAGGCCCCCTGCTCCATGTGTGAGAGCTCGCTTGCCGACAGCGCACCGACTGGGCTAGCTCAGCTTCATCCTGGGAGGGCTGTGGTCCTGGGGTTCAGGAGAGGCACTCTTGGCAGACTGCACTCCTGTTTAAGGTTTGAAGGACCCACCTAGTGATAACTCAGCTGCGGTGCTGGAAGTACAAGGGAGTCAATGTGCTGAGTGTCTGCAGATAGAGCGATACATTTATTCCAGGGGTTATGGAGAGGTTATCACGGCTCTACTATATTACAGGTTTACGTCAGGTACTTTTTCAAGGAAACTATCTCTTGCTAGCTGGTTTAGGTGTGGAGATACACAAGTTCTGAAGCAGGAGACCTTGTGGCAGTAGGTGGATACAAGGAGGTAATTATTTTACTGCATTTCTTATATCCGACCATGCCTTGCCCTTGGGCATGGTATGCGTTGAATCGCTCTCCTCTTATTAGCCATGAAAATAATCATTCCTCTCGTTGGAGGAATTGTGTTCTCTTTTTTTCTGTGATTTTATTTTTTTAAAATTGCCTTTTGCTAACTTAAAAACAATGTGTTTACAGGCTCCAGGTTGTCTGCCCACTTGTGAGTGGGGTCTTGGGTCAGGTCACTCAGATTCTCATAGGATTCATTACTCACCTACATTGTGGTCTGCAATGTACACCATACGCCAATTGGAGGTAACTATATAGCAGGCTTTTGTCTGCAATGAAGGAGCAGGAAATCAAAGGTAACAACTACTTCCTGACAAATTCAGCCTCTCTCTGTCTCATTGAGTAGATGTTCGTTTGATTACTTAAACATAGAGGGGGAAAAACAAGTTCCAACCTCTGTGGGCAAGCACCAGCTAAGGCGCCATATGAACCCTTGTGGGGCCACATGTCAGGCCTTGTTTTCAGCCAAGTTCATTGAAGTGTAAGAGAAACTTTCTATAGGAAATTAGTAATTGAATATGCTTATTGTCAGAACATGCAGGGGATTTTGTTAACAATCACCATGCAAAATGGCGGGGGTAGGGGGAGCCGTCCAAACTGGATTTCCCCTTTATGCTTAGTGTCCTTGAGATCAGAAGGAGACCCAGGGTAGGCTCAATCACACCTCTTACACTTGCTTGAGTCGAAGATTTTGCATCCCCCTGGATGGGAGGCATGGCTGGTCAGGTCTGCACAGCTCAACATAGTGGAAAAGGCAGCAGGCATTCTGCTCTCATACCCTTCTAGAAAAGCAGGTAAAATATCTACATTGGGACATAGGGACACCAAGGCTTCGTATAATACGGAGCTGGGTAACTACATGGATAAGCCAGTGATGTCTGGCTCAGGCAAGAGAGAGATACAGAAGGCAAAACACCCAAAGTTACACATTCTTTGCAGAGAAAAATCAAAGAGCTGGGTGTCAGATGAATGTCACTGTTTGGATTACGCTCAGAACTTTGCCAGCACGTTGCAGTTACTTCTGCAAAAATTCAGGTAAAGAATATAAGAAACCAGGAATTCAGGAGAGCTGCACGAGACAGTACGAGAGATCTGAATTAACTGGGCAAAGGTCTATACTCCAGCTTTTCCTAACTGACCCCTTTCATTCCGGTATGCTCCAAACAAATTTAAGGGAAGGACAAAAACTATTCTTTGGAAGGAAAGGTGTGGAAGGAGATGGAAGACAAAGAAGAATGGAGAGGGCATAGAATGCTAGGTTGAAAACTCCTTCCTGTTCAAGACTGAGACAGAGAGGGCGTGTAGGAGTTATACCACAGTCCGTCTGTCTACCCATCCGTCCTCCTTACATCCGTCCATGAAGGAGAGCGACAAAGGGGGACTAAGGCCACTGCCACACACCATCCGTTGAAAGTGGTTTGCTGATTTTAATGCTTCCCAGATGGATACATTAGGAAATTCTACGTGGTGCCTTCAAAATGTAGCATTTCAGTTGTGAGAGGGGGGACGGAAGAGGCAGGGTGTTCGGTCTAAGGGCCAATGTCTAAAACTAATAACCCCTTTGTGGTTGTGAAGCTATGAGGAGAAGCCAGGAGTCAAGGGGTAAAAGGACACAGCTTTCCTTCTCCTTTAATGCCTGGACTGGGGACACATTTGGTAAAGCCCGGTGGGGAAACATATCTCTGTCAATGTTGTATGGAGGAATAGAGAGCTTTTGTCTCAGGATGTCAGTCTAGCACCTTCCATCGGAATTAAGTTCACTCAAAAATTGAAAGCACCCCACCCCCTACCACCTCTCCTACATCCCTGAAGGATTATATTACTGTAATCAAAGTAACTCCAGATAGAAAAGGCCTTGCAGGTTATCCGGTCCATCCTCTGGAAGTCTGCAGACTTTCTTCCATCAGCATGGCCATTGCTGTTTTGCTCTGTCTGCTTTCCAGGGTCCCCAGTGAGGGAGCTTCCCGCCCTTCTCTGGGGAGGGCATTCTCTCATCCAGCAGAGCTCACCGCCAGGAAGTCTTCTCTGATACTCATCTTGAGTTTTCCTTCTTCAGTGTATCCCGTTACCGCCAGGCCCTGCCATCCTACCAAGCCTCCGCCCCGGTGGCTGCAGGCCGCTTCCCCCTTTCACGACCACCCCTATTAAAACCACTTCCATGTTGTTCACTCCCGTTTACGCATCCTGTCCTCAGTTCTGGAGACTGCAAGGTCACTTTCTGGGATCCGCTCTACCATTTTTGTCTGCACCCTTCCTCGTTACGTGAACACGGAAGTCTAATTTTCATAAGAAAGTGGGGTGTTAAAAATTTTGTTTCTTTAGACATTTTTGTAAATTTGTAAATTTGGAAACTCTTACGTGCCCCCCCCCCCCCAAAAAAAACTAATTATTGAGCTCTTGTGTGTTTCCCCACTGGGCTTAACTGTTGCTGGTCAACTCCGCGGCATATCTGGCAAATTCAAGAGTGTGCACAAACGGGAGGAAAATAAATTTAGTGAAGAAAGATACGTGTTCTTAAGCCACAAGATGAAAGGTCACTGTTAGGGGAAGAGCCTGCAGCATCACCTGCAGTGTGGCTTTATTAGGTTGTGTGTTGTCAGGAATCTCGAAGTAAACGTCCTTCCTGTCAGCAGGGGGACTCGGGTCTATTTGGTGCATCTGACAGGCGAGGCTGCTGCATGCTGATGAGCCCTGAGCTCAGAGCAACCAAGGACAACTCCACATTCCCGAGTCTTCCCAGGTCATCCCAGGTGGACTCTCTAACTGGACAGGTCCTCCACACCACATCTGATGTGGAGAAAAATCTCCTTTTGAGGAGAGAGAATGTTAGTCATGGCAGGCCTGGCGACTCCTGGCTCTATTATTTCTGTGTGAACTTGGGCAAATTCCTTAATCCTCAGTTTTCACATCTGTAAAAAGGACTATTAGTCACCGATTATCTTGTAAGATTTTGCTATTTGGCACACAGTAGACACTCATAACATGCCCTAAATGTACCTACAACATCTTCTTGAAAGTTGAGAAAGGCTTTGACAAATTTATGTGTAAAGGTGCTCATCGCAACATTGATTATAATGATAAAGAAATTGGAAATAACCAACACATCCAACAATAGGGGATCGAAATCTGGAAAATTTCATTAAGAAGCAATTTAAGTTCGTTTAGAAGAGTACAAGGCTCTATAGTGGGATCCCAGTTTCATATTTATATATATGCTACTTGCTCTATGCAAGTATGAAATATATGAATGCATCAAAAAAGAGTAAATGCATCAAAATGATTTTCTTTGGTTTTGATTTTAATTCCAGTTAGTTAACATACAGTGTCATATTAGTTTCAGGTGTACGATGCAGTGATTCAACAATTCCATACATCAGTTGGTGCTCATCATGACAAGTACATCCCTTAATTCCCATCAACTTTTATTTTTAGATTATATATATATATTTTTTTCTTTTTCTTTTTTTTTTTTTTTTTTGAGAAAGACAGCATGTGCAAGGGTGGGGAGAGATTTGGAAGCAAGCTCCATGCCTAGTGTGGAGATCATGACCACCCCTGAGATCATGACCTGAGCTGAAACCAAGAGTCCAATGCTTAAGGAACTGAACCACCCAGGAGCCCCCCTTCCCCATCCCATCACCTCTTTAACCCTTCCCCCACCCCGTCCCCTCTGGTAACTAGTTTGTTCTCTATAATTATGAATCTGTTTCTTGCTTTGCCCCTTTCTCTTTTTTCCTTTGCTTGTTTGTTTTGTGATTTAAATTCCACATATAGGTGAAATCACATGATATTTGTCTTTCCCTGACTGATATATTTTGCTTAGACTTATACTCTCTAGTTCCATCCATGTCATTGCAAATGGCAAGGTTTCTTTCTTTTTTATGGACGAGTAATATTCCATTATGTATAAAATGGAATATATCGAATATTCTTTATCCACTCATCAATCCATGGACATGTGGGCTGCTTCTATAACTCAGCTATTATAAATAATGCTGCCGTAAACATAGGGGGGCATGTATCCTTTAAGTTTTTGTTTTTGTATTCTTTGGGTAAATACCCAGTAGTGTGATTCCTGGATCATAGGGTAGTTCTATTTTTAACTTTTTGAGGACTCTTCTACTGTTTTCCACATGGCTGCATAAATACACCAAAACGTTAACAGTGGCTGCCTAAATGTGGTGTACCTTATATGGCTGATACTTTTTTTCTGTTATTTGCAGGGATTGAGTTTATTTTACCATTTCCAGAGATGGAATGGGGAGTTAAGGTCTCTGTCAAATAATACGCATAATTTGTGTTTTGAATATGTTTTAGAGCAACAGTTCTCCTTAGTCTGAGTCTTTGCAAAATCCTGCTGCTCCATATTCAAATCAGATATAATTTCATATTCAGCAAAAAAGGAGATGTTAAAAATGATGTAATTTGCAAACAGTGTCTCATAGGCTGTTAAACCATGACTCACTGGAGGTGGACAGGACAGCCCAGGGATTGCCTCACAATTCTTTGCTGGTTCCCTGCCTCTGAGCCCTCCCCATTCTCTGTTCTTGGCTAACTCTGAGTCACTTTCCTGTCTAGGGCAAACCTTGTCACCCCCTCCACAGAAGAAAGATTATTTGTTGACATTTAAATCAACAGATCTGAATTTGAATTTTAGCCTTGACACTCAAGAGTTTCATGCCCTTGAGCAGAGGACAGAAGGAAGCAGAGCCCTTATTCACAGAGTATTTATAGTGTGCCAGGATGCATTTTTCATAGAAGAAGTTAAACTAGAGACCAAACAGCTGTGTAGGGTGGGATGGTGATGGGCGCTGTCTTCTCACTTCACATCCTATGCTCTTCTCTGCATCTAGCACTAGGCTTCTTGTGGATCAGGTTTTGCTTTTTGTTTTTCATCTACAAAATGGGGGTAATAATGAGGGGATTAAGTGAGGTAGCCTACGTGGGAATGCTTGGAACATGATTCATGTCCAATTTGAATGGTGTGACAGTGATCTTGAATGAAGAAGTTGAAAGGGACTGACGTAGAGCCAGGAACAGAGCTTCAGGGACCTAATTCCTAGGCTGATATTCTCCTTACCCATATACGTGCTGCCTATGCTTGCACACGTGCATGCACACACACACGCACTGACGTATGCCGTAGTTATTTCCATGAAAGAATTTAGAAATGCAGTGTCCTTTTATTTTTGTTTTCAAAGTAGCACGTCATCCAGGTCAGAAGAAACTTCTCACCCAGATAAATCTTTTTCCCTCTAGTCTATCCTATTTTGTGTTCAGAATCCTATCATGGAAGATATTTTTAAGTGAAAGAATTGACTGATACTGATGGATTTATAAGTGAAACCATATGCCAAATTACTTCTCATGTAAACTCCTTCCGATGTGTTTTTCAGTCTTTGTCTTGTTTGGCATATTTATTCACATAAACAGAGTGGGGAGGTGCTGGGTCTTTTCTAGATTTTGCCAAGCAAACCCTTGGAATATCTGCTACATGCTCTAAGAAACTGAAGCCCAGCGACGCACTTACTGCAGCATCAAGGTAGGTGACCCACACCTCTTGGGGCACCCTGCCTCGGGCTACATTTAGCCCTAGTTTCATGTGCTTATCTCAGAATAGGGGATATTTGACAAATTATGTTTTGCAAATAGGTTATTTTATGTAGGTGAGATGTTGTATCTGATATAGCCTATAGTGGGGGTGATATTTATATTACGGGCAATATCACTTTCCTTGTTTCTTTCTTTCTTTCTTTCTTTCTTTTTTTTTTTTTTAATTATAATCCCTTTTCCTGCCAAGCCCAATAGCTGAAGGAGTGCTTCTGGCTCCTGGGGTGGCTAAATGCTGCAATATGCTTTGTGTCTGCTCCCCTGACCTTGGGAACACAAAGTAGGCTTCTAAAGATTCCACTGTTTGCTTCAAGCCTCACGCTGGGTCCCTGCTGTTGACCACATTTTGAATGTTTTTATAATGATTTTTCAACTGCTTCCTTGAAGAAAAAAGGTTCATTTCTGAAATCATCTGTTGGTAATTAGGGTGACCAGCTACTTGTCTCCTGTTTTAAGGCCTAGATCAGGATTTTACCGGCAGCGGTGTTCAAAGTCACCTTTGTATTGAAGAGGAGAAGAGGTTCATTGGAAGAGTCTGAGAATCACTCAGATTCTACAGTCTGGAGGGTCTTGGTCAATACATGGTAAAGTTGCTGATAATGATGATAATTGGAATTTGTAAAGTGATTTATAGTTACAAAGCAAGGATACCAATTTATCAAACAGAAATTCTATTCATCTAACAGAATTTCTTACTAAATTCCTGTTAAAAAAAAATAAAAAATAAATTCCTGTTAAATCCTGTTTACCTAACAGAATTTCCTAAGAATCTGCTATACGTGCAGTACTTGGGATTTAAGTATTATGTAGGACATGGTGCTACATTCACAAAGTTCATAGGGAAGTAAATCACAGTAATTTATTCGGTCATCACCATAACTGGTGATGTAAGATTTATTTTTCTTGGATATGACTATTTAGGCTGAGAGAAGTGAAGTTGATATCAGTATTTCCACATTCAGAAGAGGGAGCGCTGGTCATCAAAACCTAGTCTTCTTTGCTTCAAACTCTTGCTCTTTCCAATGAGCATGAGCTCCGGACATAGACGTCTGCATTCTCCTTCTGAGCTCTGCCACTAATTAGCTGTGAGACTTTGCAAAAGATCCTTAGGCTCCTTTAGCTCTTGTCTCCCATCTGTAAAATGAGAGGAAGAGTTCTGCTTGTGTCCCAGTGTGATCGTGAGGATGAAATGAGGCAAGCATGGGAAGCACTTAGCACAGTGCCTGGCCCAAAGTCAGACTCCCCGAATGATCCCTATGGTAGGAATAACAAGGATTATGACTCTAGCTACAGCACGAAGCTCGCCCATTACACATTCTTGCAAGATCCTTGGGTAAAGCGTCATGTTTACAGAAGTGCAGTTGACACAGGAGGTTACGACAATTTCCACTTTCTTTTGCTTAGGGATTATGGCAATGTATATATTGGATCATTTATTCAATAATGAACATTTATTAAACGCATAATATGTGCCAGACATAGATCTAGGTGCTGGAAGCTAATGTCCTAGGACCTATTTAATTTTTAGAATAATCTCTTGAGAGATGGTTATCAATATGTGTTTTACATGTGAAAGAAATGAGACTTGGAGAGTTTTAAATTATATAGAACATGACTATACATATCTATTATGTGACATTTAACATATTAAACCTTATATACAAGCATATAATGGATATATAATATATATATATAATAATATATAATAATAATTTGCCTACAGTCCCCTGGTTGGTAGATGGCACAGTCAGGGTGCTAATCCGGGCCCTCCGCCTTCATGGCTAGTGTGCTGCTTCTATTCTTGCCTGTAACAAGATTGCTTCTCCATTCCAGAATCCGCTTTCCTTCCATTGATGAAGGGTTAGAAGTTACCATAGAACACCAGGTGTGTTAGGCAAATCTGAAGTTTTAGGTTACCATAATTATAATTTATTCAGAAACTTAAAAATTCGTAGAACGTAACAGGTTAGTCGAGAGGTTATTTGGTAGATTTCCCCTATTTCCAAATAGATTCATTCCGTAGACAGGTAGATATTTATCTTTAATATCACCAGAAGATAACTCATAACTATTTTGTTCCCTCACAACGATTTTCACTGCATAAAAATCCCTTTTTCTTCTCCAGCATAAATCTCTCAACAATCTTGAGCAGCCACAGACTAATGTGGGGATTTTACGGAGCACTCAGTACGTGTTAGCGCCGAATTAAATTCACATGCTAAAAGCAATGAAATTAAATATCATGAGCTACTCTCCCTCTTATCCTAATATTGTCATTTGTACACAATGCTTGAAGAGGGCTATGTAATCCAGATTAGTTCTCTTTTCTTTTGGTGATTGAGTTGTAAACTCCATACCATTTCCTTCTGGGTGTTGTTTTTATGATTTTTTTCCTATTTTAAATTTATATCTGAAATTCAGCACCAGCCACATACCTAAAGTGCTTAATTTTAGGCTAGGGGTTTCAAATAGAATTGCTTCCTATCTGGACCTGCACTTTCTCCCTCATAGCTTGGGGTAGGAGAGTCCTAGAAGCTACTCACAGGGACACTGTAGGCCTGCCCAGTACAATTGGAGTTTTTTTTTTGGGGGGGGGGTGTTGAGAGCCAACAGATAAATTAAAAGATGAACATCGAACACCTCTAAGAACCAGAATCTAATCATAAGCTCACCTGGAGCATAAGTTTGCTACATGATCCATTCATTCATATTTATATTTGTCTATCTAACCTTTTCTACCAAGCACCTTGAAAACCTGTAGCCGATCCACCCACCACTCACCATTTGGCGGCACTGAGTTCTGGATAAATGTGGTAGGGTCATCATTAGTTTCCTGTGGTTGTTTTGATTCTTAAACCTGAATTGTAACCTTCCAAATTGGCTGACTTCCAATTCCAAATTGGAATTTAACCTTCCAAATTAGCATATATATATTTTTTTCTGTTACTCATTTCCCCAGTCAGAACTTCTGATTGTCCAGAGAGGCAGGGTATCAACCAGTGTAAGCTCGTCTTTTCCAGCTTCCTCGCCTGTGGTTATGGATGGGTTGTCGTAACATCACAGCTCGGAGTTTTGCTGGCTGTGTTCTTCCCTTGCTGATGCACAACTCCTCCTTCTCCCTCTAATGCTTGGTGGCATCCTGGGGGTGTTGCACATGAATTTACCGTAATCTCTGTCCCAGCTTTTTCCAGGTCCCACCCCTGCTCTGCTTAGTGTCATCCTGGGCTCTGAATCCCTAAAGTGCCCAGCTGAGAAGTGACTTCTGGGGCTGGGGAAGACTGCTGTGTTATATGTGGTTTGAGGAGTCTTAAAGCTACCCTTTCTGTCATCCAAGGTTTCACAGAGTTTTTAGAGAAAGAACTCTCCTCCTTTCTACTTATAACCCTCTTGCTTTCAGGGTTGGGGAGGGTGGGTATTGGGTTGGCAGGGAAACTGTAAGAGAGTAACAGATGTGTCAGAACCATCCCCCCCCCAGCCAGGGTGCCTGCCTCTGGTTGCTCCCCAGGAGGCCCCTCAGGCCAGGGGCAAATGGTTTCAGAGAGTCCTTTCCCACCACTTGGCCACACATACTCGAATGTATCTCGATCCTGCTTAGACTCCTGCTCTGATCTTGACTACATGGTCCCAAAAGGACAATAAACCATTCATAACGACTTCTAGGGAAAACCACTTCCCTGTAATATCTGCGATCTAAAACAGCTCACATGTGAATGAAATGATAACCTCTGTGGGGGCAGAGAAATGGAACTAAGCCATTTCTGAGTTTCAGCATGATGAAATAATGATAGCAGAAAATGGATTATTTTGCATCAACCTAAATGAGACTTCTACTTAATGAAATGCCGCTAGTGTTACGCAAACGAACAGAGGAGATAGAGAAGGATAACCCTGTGCTCTGATATCTATTCTACTCAAAGTTTGCACATTTCAAAGACCAATTAAGAAAATGTTAAACGTGGTGTAAAGTAAGGAGACTGTTTCTCACAAACACTGTTTTTCCCACTCAGTGACGTATTTTGGGAGATGATCATGAACAAACATAGATTTGATACCCTTGTCCATATGGGCTGAGCAGATTGGGATGAGCGTCAGGTTGTTCTGGGAGTGATGGATGGAAGGGACAGCTGCCCTTGATGAGCAGAGCTGAAATCATCACTCAGGCAATCACCAGGGAAAGCTCTGGGTGACTGCTCCTAAAATCCAAGTATCCATTTAAAAATTAATTGCATTTGACATTGGAAATACACATCATGGATCTCATGTGGATGGCTTTCCTTTGAGGTCTACAATGCTCACTGCTGTGCTGCAGATGTGCTCAGTCCCTTGTAACTGCAAAATGTAATTGGGATGATCCAAATCTTTACAGTTGGTTGATGAGAACCAATCATCAGAAATCAGGAAATGGGATGAATCTAAAAGTTCCATGGTGTGGGGAGGCTCAATCAGTTTCCCTGAAAGTGTATGACACCAATTAGTCCCAAACACACTCTCACTTTGATGGTAGCCATCATACTCATCTGTAGTAATGTGAAGGATTATTCTGGGTTAAAATGCTGATTTTCCCTGAGAGCCTTCTTTTGGGAATACTAGGTTCATATATTCCTGTCTCTGTTTCTTTGCCTTTTCATCATCTTTAAAGTTTATAGGTTCAGTACTTAAGAACTGCAAGTTTAATCCTGGGAGTAAAGACCGAAACTCGAGCCTTGCTGTTTTCTATGTGTTGGTACATTAGTATTTCTTTTAAAAAATTTTTAAAAGAATTTTAATATTTTTCCAGCTGTATGTAGATAGAGTTGAAATTCTGTGTTTTCAATAAACACAGAATTGTTTCCTGGGTTGCCACCTCTCCTGATGTTGACCCTGTGGCACCATGTCACTGGAAGAGGAACTGAGCACTCTTTACTCTTTGCCTGTCATTTTGTCAAAGGGTTTATGCCACTTCCCTAAGGCAGCCCAGTGTCATTAGGCTACCACACCTGTCGCCTGACCAGGGTTCTGCTGTGTGTTGTGACATTTTGGACTTCATGTGTGTCTATTATTGGTTATTTTTGCTGAATCTTTGTTGCATACTCTGAGCAGGTTGTTTTTTGGTTAATATTGAAAATTTGACAGACTGCAGTGCCAAAATATCTCTCTGTATTAAATGAAATGAAAAAATGAGTTTTAATGCTTTACTTATTGATGATCCCTCGTGGGCCTGAAAACTCAATGTTCAGTGAGTTTTAGGAAGTTTTATAAAAGTAAATTGAATTCCCTTTCCTTTCTCTTAGGATGGTAACACCGTTCTTCTTGAGGACAGTGCAATGCAGCAATTAGTGATTTAGTTATTTGAGCAAAGTAAAATTCTGCATCTATCCATAGACTCTTGTTTCTTTTATATTTGGTGTAATGGAGGCTTATACACCAATTTGGTTAAATAATCCAGTCAACAATCCACTATAAAAATCTTTGCAAAGGAACAGAAGGAAGGAAGGAAGAAAGGAAGGAAGGAAGGAAGGAAGGAAGGAAGGAAGGAAGGAAGGAAAAGAAAGAAAGAAAGAAAGAAAGAAAGAAAGAAAGAAAGAAAGAAAGAAAGAAAGAAAGAAAAAGAAAGAAAGAGAAAAAAGAAAAGAAAAAAGAAAAGAAAAGAAAAGAAAGAAGAAGGGAGGGAGGAAGGAAGGAAGGAAGGGAGGAAGGAAGGAAGGAAGGAAGGAAGGAAGAAAGAAAGAACAGAGGAATCAAGACAGACAAGAGAGAGTGGAAGAGAGAGACAGAGGAAGGAAACCCTCTCTCCCTGCCAGACCCCCAATCCTCTACAGGACCAAAAGCTTCCAAAGTCCTAAATTTGCTTTCCATTAGGACAGTGGTTAGACAGCAGCTGTTCAGCCTCTTAAGAGAATACACGATATGGTCATAAACATCATTTCAGAAATATGCTTTTTGTCCAGTTTACTAGGAAGCACAGTAATGAGCTCTGCATGTTCACTACACTTTTTACTCCAGGCCCTGAATTTAACAAGGGGGGCTCCCTGCAATTGGTTCACTCCCTACCTAGCAAATGGAAATGTTTGTTTTGTCTTTCAATTCCAGCCACCCCTGACTTGAATTCCTTTATGCAGTGCATTGTAAAATGCTCTTTGAAGTTCATGTGTCATCCATTTAGAATGAACACCCCAGGTCGGCATGTGCTGCTCCTGCCTCCAATTGTGCTCGGTGTCCCAGTTTCTCTGGGGAAGGTTCAAATCTGACAATACCCTTCACTTATGGTATAGAAATCCATGCATAATGCTGAGTTTGCCAGATGGGAGATTGAGATTTTATGGCAGCTTGCTTGCCGTTTGTGTAGGAAATTCAATTTATAGGGAAATAGAAGGGTGATGATTTTAATGCAATCGAATGTCTTGGAAAGCACTTCCCGACTGTGTCCTGCTATACGCTTAGCTGGCTGTGTGGAACAGTCGATGTGGCTCCTCTTTCCCTATACAGCATGGACAGTCCTGAGGAAAGTCCAGAGAAGACAAATATGGCTCAGGATAGTTGCATGTGGATGGAGAGGTGTGTGGGAGATGGAATTGGAATTTAAGAATGTCTTCATGTATTTTGGGGGATGCTAGTTGAGAGCCTACAGAAGCAACCAGGCCTGTCCTCTATGCTAATGTTGGGTCTGCACATTTTAAAAGTTACAAATAAAATATTCCTTAGGAGACCACTGTACTCTGCCCTTTGTGAACATAGCACTTGATGATTTTGAAGGCACTTAAAAAAGTTTCTCTTTTTTTTTTTTTCCCATTTAATCCTCATCACATTGTTCTGAAGTTGAGACTAATATTCCTATTTTCTAAACAAGAATAGAGCACAGGTTTTGGAGCAGTGATGTTGGGTTCCAACTCCTGCCATGTTTTAGCTAAACTTCCTGGGGATTAAACAAGACAAGACAACCTTCTAAATAATAATAAATGATAATAATAACAATTCAGTGAGTATTCCTCTCACCCTTTCCTCTCCAGTCCACCTTTACCAGATGAATGGTTTAGCTTCAGAGAAAAAAAACATGATTTTAAGCTGAAACCAAACATTATTTATATATTGAATAATAACCATCATAGGCTTTTAAAATTTGGTTCTGATTAGAATTGAGTGGTACAGAATTGAGCCTGTTGAACTAATGGGTGAGAGTAGTCACTCAAGAGAAGCAAACTGCAGGGCTCCAAGTAGTGTGAAGGATATTGCTTAAAGATTCTTGAGATGTTATTTATGAATGACCTGATGACTTACATCCAATAATTGATTTTTCTATTGTAAATTTAAATCTGTGATCCATTTAGCTTTTTGATCGTGAAGCCCCTCATCCATAATAGAATACTTTGACCAGTCATTATCTCATTGACGGAGACTCTGAAAATTGTCTGAGAATCATCTTGCCACCTCCTTCATTTTTATAGACAGAGGGAACGTGACTTGTTCAAGGTTAAGCAGATGAAAATGGACCTGACCCACATCTCTTTTACCACATGACTTCTTACTCCTGGACTAACACAGCTTCCATTATATATTGCAGTGAAATCAAATCATTCTCTGTGTTAAAAAGAAGTGGTTATAGGGACGCCTGGGTGGCTCAGTGGTTGGGCCTCTGCCTTCGAATTGGGTCGTGATCTTGGGGTCCTGGGACTGAGCTCCTCATCGGACTCCTCGTGGTGAGCCTGCTTCCCTCTCTGCCTATGTCTCTGCCTCTCTGTCTGTGTGTCTCTCATGAATAAATAAATAAAATATTTTAAAAAAATAAAAAAATAAAATAAAAAAGTGGTTATAAATTGCAATGTATGGACCTTATCTGGATTCTGATTCAAACAAACAATTTTTGAAAATTATGAGATTGAAGAGATGATTGAGAATTTAAACATTGAGCAGGTATTAAAGAATTATTATTATTTTCTATTTTTAAATTTTATTTAAAAAAAGATTTTATTTATTTATTTATTTATTTATTTATTTATTTATTTATTTGAGAGACAGAGCATAAGCAGGCATAGAGGCAGAGGGAGATGGAGAAACAGACTCCTTGCTGAGCAGGCAACCTGACATGGGGCTCGATCCCAGTACCCTGAGATCATGACCTGGGCCGAATGCTGACACTTAACCAGCTGAGCCACCCAGGCACCCCTATTATTAAGTTTTTGGATGTGGTCATTTTACCGTGATTGTGTTAAAAAAATACAGAGCTTATCTTAAGAGATATATAGTGAAATACTAATGAATGAAATGTTGTGTCTAGGATTGGCTTCAAATCTTATAGTGCAGGTGGAATTGAGAGGATGTGGTGGGTCCAGAAGAAACAAGATTTGCCATAGACAAAAATGAACTTCATCAAGAAAAAAGCTTTTGCACAGTGAAGAAAATAGTCGACAAAACCAAAGTCAGTCAGCAGAATGGGAGAAAATATTTGCAAATATCTTATTGGGTAAAGGGCTAGTATCCAAAATCTATAAAGAACTTATCAAACTCAATACCCAAAGAACACACAATCCAATCAAGAAATGGGCAGAAGACATGAACAGACATTTCTCCAAAGAAGACATATGAATGGCCAACAGACACATGAGAAAATGCTCCACATCACTTGGCATCAGGGAAATACAAATCAAAATCATAATGAGAAACCACCTCACACCTGTCAGAATAGCAAAAATTAACAAGTCAGGAAATGGCAGATGTTGGAGAGGATGTGGAGAAAGGGGAGCCCTCTTACACTGCCGGTGGGAATGCAAGCTGGCGCAGCCACTCTGGAAAACACTGTGGAGGTTCCTCAGAAAGTTGAAAATAGGGCTACCCTATGACCCAGCAATTGTACTACTGGGGATTTACCCCAAAGATACAGATGTAGTAATCTGAGGGAGCACCTGAACCCCAGTGTTTATAGCAGCAATGTCCACAATACCCAAACTGTGAAAGGAGTCAGATGTCCATTGACAGATGGATGGATAAAAAAATATGTGATATATATATGATATGATGATATGATATGATGATATGATATGATATATATCATATATATATACTATTCAGTCATCAAAATTAAATCTTGCCATTTGCAATGATGTGGATGGAACTAGAGCATATTATGCTAAGCAAAATAAGTCGATCAGAGAAAGACAATTATCATATGATCTCACTCATATGTGGAATTTAAGAAACAAAACAGAGGATCATAGGGGAAGGAGGGAAAAATAAAACAAAACGAAATCATAGAGGGAGACAAACCTCAAGAGACTCTTAATCATAGGAAACAAAATGAAGGTTGCTGGAGGGGATGGCGGTGGGGGGACGTCGGGTAACTGGGTGACGGGCATTAAGGAGTGTATGTGATGTAATGAGCACTGGGTGTTATATAACACTGATGAGTCACTGACCTCTACTTCTGGAATTAATACACTATATCAATTTATATCAATTGGATAGAAATAAATAAATAGACTTTTGAAAAAGAAAAAGTAAAGGAAAAAATAGGTTAGTAAAAATTGTTACATAGCTGTGTCTGGCTGTTAATTGAAGCACAATACTATTTGTTTAGTTTTGTCAGTTTTTAAAAATCTGAAATTTGATGTAATTTCTTTCTTCTAAATAAATACCTACTTTTTACCTAAAAAAATTAAAAAAAGAAGAAGGAAACAAGATTTGCCATGATTTGATAATGGTTGAGTGGGGTGATGGGTTCATTATTTTGTTTTATTTTAATATTTGTTTAATATTCTCCACAATTAAAGAAAAATATATGATTAGTTATAATTCTATATGCACTTGGTGTTTCCATTGTTAAGCTTTTCATTTTGTGTTCTGGTCCTGTGTGCACCTGCAAACCATGTATCTATTTATATTTCTCTGAAGAATTTTTTTTTTTTCTGAAGGTCACAGTGTCTTTCAGAACATAGAATTAAATTTGTTTCCTTTTTTTGGTGTGTTTTGGGTGTTAGAAATCTTAGGACAAACTGTATGGCCTACCACGTTCATTTATCCTTTCATTCAATTGACAGAGCCGAGGTGATGCGGAGATGGATTCCTCTCTGTGTCCTCTACCAAGTGATTCATGAGCAGGAATTCTGGAAAGTTAATTTTGGAGACTGTGTGGTGCGATGGTTAAAATTCCAGGAGCCTATGTGGGTTTGCAGCCTAGCTTTGCCATTATCAGCGAAATAGCTTTTTTGAAACTCAGTTTAAGCAACTGCATAATGGGGATAACAGAACTCATTTCAGAGGTGAGAGGAAGGATTAAATGAAGTAATGCATTTTTGCCTTAGAGACAAGATCTAGTACATGAATAGCGCTCAATACATTTTTGCTTTTATTGTCAATCAGTAATTATTGAGTACCTACTACACGAGAAGGGAGCTTTCAGTGGCATCCTCACTTTACTTTGAAATATTATCTTAACTTGTCACATTTTTTCTAATCCAATAATTTTTTTGGCCTTCATATCCTCCCTTTCTTTCTTTAAATTTTTTTTTTTAATTCCAGTATAGTTAACACACAATGTTATATTAGTTTTAGGTGTGCAATGTTTGGTCCAACAATGCTGTGCATTACTCAGTCCTAATCAACATAAGCGTATCCCTGATCCCCTTCACCTATTTCACTCAACCCCCACTTATCTTTCTCTGCTGACCATCAGTATGTTTTCTATAGTTAAGAGTCTGTATTTTGGTTTGTCTTTTTTTTCTTTGTTTTTTTTTTTTTCTTAAATTCCACATATGAATGAAGTCCTATGGTATTTGTCTATCTCTGACTGACGTATTTCACTTAACATTATGCTCTCTAGATCCATCCATGTTGTACCAAATAGCAACTTTCATTCTGTTTTATGGCTGAGTTATAGTCCATTACACACACACACGCACACACATGTATATATATTTGCACATATATGACATCTTCTGTATCCATCTGTCAATGGACACTTGGGCTGCTTCCATAATTTGGCTACTATAAATAATGGTGCAATAAACATAGAGTGCATATATCTTTTTGAATTAGTGTTTTCATATTCTTTGGGTAAACAGTGGAAAGACTGGATTATGTGGTAATTCTATTTTTAATTTTTTGAGGAATGTCCATACTATTTTCCTTTTTTTTCCCATACTATTTTCCATAGTGGTTGCACCAGTTTGCATTCCCACCAACTGAGCATGAGGGTTCTTTTTTCTCCACATTCTTGCCAACATTTGTTGTTTCTTGTGTTTTTGATTTTAGCCATTCTGACAGGTGTGAGGTCATAATCATTGTGGTTGTGATGTGTATTTCCCTGATGATGGGTAAGTATCTTTTCATGTATCTCTTGGCCATCTGGATATCTTCTTTGGAAAAATGTCTGTTCATATCTTCTCCCCACTTTTTAATTGGATTATTATTTTTATTTATTTATTTTATTTATTTTCTTTTTTCATTGGAGTTCAATTTGCCAACATATAGCATAACACCCAGTGCTCATCCCATCAAGTGCCCCCCTCAGTGCCCATCACCCAGTCACCCTCACCCCCTGCCACCTCCCTTTCCACCACCTCTTGTTCGTTTCCCAGAATTAGGAGTCTCTCATGTTCTGTCTCGCTTTCTGATATTTCACACTCTTTTTTTCTCCTTTCCCCTTTATTCCCTTTCACTATTTTTTATATTCCCCAAATGAATGAGACCATATAATGTTTGTCCTTCTCCAATTGTTTAATTGGATTATTTGGGGTTTTTGGTATTGAGTTGTGTACATTCTTCATATATTTTGGATACTGACCTTTATTAGATATGTCATTTGCAAATATCTTCTTCCACTCAGTACGTTGCCTTTTAGTTTCATTGTCTTCTTTGCTGTGTAGATTTTTTATTTTAATGTAGTACCAATAGATTATTCTTTTATTTTGTTTTTCTTGCCTCAACAGACATATTAGAAAATTGTTGCTATGGCCAACAACGTCAGAGAAATTACTGCCTTTGCTCTCTTTTAGGGTTTGTACAACTTCAGGTCTCATATTGAGGTCATTAATCAATTTTAAGTTTATTTTTGTGTATGGTGTAAGAAAGTGGCCCAGTTTTACTCTTTTGCATATTGCTGTCCAATTTTTCCCCACACAATTTTTTGAAGAGATTATTTTTTTCCCATCATATATTCTTGCCTTCTTTGTTGAAGCTTTATTGACCATATAATCATGGGTTTTATTCTGGGCTCTTTATTCTGTTTCACTGATCTAGTTTTGTGCTAGTACCACACTGTTTAGATTACTATAGCTTTGTAATATAAACCAGCTTTGAAATCTGGAATTGTGATACTTCTAGTTTTACTCTTCTTTTTAAAGATTGTTTTGGATACTTGGGGTATTTTGTGGTTCTATAAAAATTTGAAGATTATTTTTTGTTCTATTTCTATGAAAAATGCTGTTGGTATTTAATAGGCATTGCATTAAATCTGTAGATTACTTTGGGTGAAATGAATATTTTAACATTTTAACAATATTTATTCTTCTGCTCCATGAGCATAAGAATTTGCCATTTCCATTTGTTTGTGTTGTCTTGAATTTGTTTCATTAATGTTTTATAGTTTTCAGAGTAATAGGCCTTTCACCCCCTTGGTTAAATTTATTCCTAGGTATTTTATTATTTTTGGTGTAATTATAAACGGGACTGTTTTCTTAATTTCTCTTCTTGCTGCCTCATTACTAGTGTATAAAAATGCAACAGATTTCTCCAAGTTGATTTTGTATCCTGTGATCTTACTGAATTCATTCATTTATCAGTTCCAGTAGTTTTTGGTGGAGCTTTTAGGATTTTCTATATATAGTATCATGTCATCTGCAAATAGTGAA
The DNA here is from genome assembly GCF_053574225.1 of Canis aureus. NCBI lineage: Eukaryota > Metazoa > Chordata > Mammalia > Carnivora > Canidae > Canis > Canis aureus. The sequence continues at coordinate 65,058,934 of NC_135611.1, read as the reverse complement.
TGTTTTACATCTTCCTTGCCAATTTGGATACCTTTTATTTCTCATTCTTGTCTGACTAATCCAATAATTTTAAAGATTATCTTTTCTTGTTGTATTTTATTTATTTAAGTATTCACAAATTCTTTTTGAAATAAAGCAGAATATAAATTAAAATATTGCTGCTAGGTTTATGTTTATGCCTAATTCTAGATGTATTTTAAGTAATAATTTGGTGGATAAAATATTTGATATACAGGTCACCTCAGATAACTGCGTAATTATAATGAATAAACATAGCAGTGGGTGAACCAAAATCTGAAGCCAGTGGAAGCTGGAATTTGAGTTTCTAGATTGAAGTTTTTCCTCTTAGTTGGTATTCAGCTCTCCCTGGTATAAATCATTTTTTTAATATCTTCCCCCATTATTACTTAGCTTCTACCCTTTTTATTCAATTTTGTGCACTCTTAAAAATGTGACAGGAAAGTCAAGTATGTCATTATGCTAAGAGATCTTCAGGGAGCTAACAAGATTTGACCCATACACTATTTTTCTTAAAAGATTTCATATATTTATTCATGAAAGACACATAGAGAGAGGCAGAGACACAGGCAGAGGGAGAAGCAGGTTCCCTGGAGGGAGCCTGATGCAGGACTCAATCCCAGGACCCTGGGATCATGCCTTGAGCGGAAGGCAGACGCTCAACCACTGAGCCACCCGGGGGTCCCATGATCCATACACTATTATACAACTTTTCCCATGATTATGGGGTCTGTTAATAATTATCTGTAGTGGTCGCATTCTGAGTGTACAGTTATGTATGAGTCTGCACATGTGCTAACTTCTAGGTCCTATTTAAATTACAACTTGTTAGGCCTGCTGTTTAGAAAAATGACTGCCTTATGTTAAGGACCAATGAGCTGAAAGATTACATTCAAAACCTCAGTATTTTAAAAATTAGCAGATTTCAAGAAAAGATAGATTTATATTTTATTTTTAAAAATGTAATTACAGGGATCCCTGGGTGGTTCAGTGGTTTAGCGCCTGCCCCTTTCGGCCCAGGGCATGATCCTGGAGTCCCAGGATCAAGTCCCACATCAGGCTCCCTGCATGGAGCCTGCTTCTCCCTCTGCCTGTGTCTCTGCCTTCCTCTTTCTCTCTGTGTGTGTGTCTCTCATAAATAAATAAAATCTTTAAAAAAATAAATAAAAATGTAATTACAGTTAGTTAATACATGGTATCCATATTACATTTCCTGATTTTATTAAGGGTACTAGAGTTATATAAGAGCATGTCCTTGCTCTTGGGAAATACACACTGAAGAGTTTAGGAGTAAAAAGACATGATGTCTTCAACTTATTCTCAAATGGTTGAGAAAAAGAAAGAGAAAGAGACAGGAGAGGGAGAGAGACAACAAATGGAAAAAAAATAGAAACAATTTAAGCATTTAGTGTATCTGGGTAAAGGATATGTGAGTGTTCCTTGTCCTACTTATTCTTATAGCTTTTCTTTACATTTAAAATTGTATCAAAATAAAAAAAAATTCAAAAGTAACCAAAAAACTCTTCACCTAAAATGGTGAGATATTTTTAGGACAAATGTTTCAATCTGGAAGGTATCCCCCATTCTCCCCTCATGTGGTCATTGTTAAAGATTTGCTTCCCTGTTGACTGGCATACAGTAGTATATTCTGGTGTTCAACATTAAGCTTAATTTGAGAATGGAGTATGGGAGAAGGATGCAGAATGTGTTAAGTTTCTGGCACTTCAAGGCCCAGTGAATTCTTAATGATGACATCATGATCCTCTTAAGTCAGTTACAGGGATTTTCCTTATTTTGTAGATGATTGAGTTGGAAAGCTTGAATCATTCTAGTGCTTCGTCTCCTGTAGAATGCAATGTTGTGATAACAGCTCTGAAAACAAGCCACTTTCTTCACTTAAGTTGAAGTTAACTGTGCAATTTTTACTGGGTAGAGGCAAAGGAGCCTCTCTATGCTCCACCCCCTTTTGCCACAGCAAAGCTTCTTAAGCACATGTCAACCCACATTTGAGGCTTCATGGAGAGGGCTTCCCCAAAGTGGTCTAATTGTCTGATCTTCTCACCTTCAGGAACATATATTGTGAGAAAAAAAAAAAAACAATAATTTCTATTTGACATAAGCCCCGCCACTTGTTGTTGTGTATTGAGTTCTTATTTTAATGTCATTGTGCATAGGGACATGCAGCTGGCAGTCTTAGGGTTGGAATTCTTTGAAAATACATCCAAATGTCTGGAAAAATTACAGCAGAGTCTTGGGTGTTGTAAGTTAAAATCATAGTGAAAGATTAATTAGTGATAATTTCAGGTTTTGAGGGGGAATGATGATTGCTGTCCCTTTCATAGGAGAAATGAAAGAGAAAAATAATGCATGGTTCCTCTGATCAGGTTGCTTGTGGTTCTGATGGAGATACAAGATAAACACACCTAAGGCAATAGAGGATGAGATTGGTGGGTTGAAGAGCACTAGTCCTGGTATTGGTGATCTCAGCTTGGTCTTGGACTGACCAAGGGGCCTCAAGAAAGTTCACCACTCTCACTGGCTGCAGTTCTCTCCTTTACCATGGGGCCTTGATCTCCAGAGCCCCTTCTAGCTCTGACTTGTGTTTTCTATAATTCCATTAAAAATTTCAGATTTTTAAGTAGTAATGACATTGTTAGAAATTTGATATATTTATATATGGGATAATTTTTCAAAAACATAAAGAATAATTTCTGAGAATTTCATGGTGAAAAAAAGGCCAGTCCCCTAAATTGTTTAACAACCTTTACTCTAAAAGATGAGAAAGTCTTTGGATTCATATTTTTAGCTCACGCTGGCATTTCAGCCCTGAGTCATTCTATCTGAAAAAACATTGTGTTTTAAATGCCAGAATGTGAAATATTTATAATACATATCTACAATGATTATAAGCTATTAATACAATGTTAACACAAATAAAATGAGGTGCATGTTATCACAACCCTAGAGAAAAAAGGGGAATTAAAAAACTCAATTACGTCAGAAGAGTCAGAAGCTCTCATGAGAGGTACCTATAGTTACAGTAGTTACTCTCAGAACTTGAGACTGGAGGTGTGCGTGTGGGTGTGTATGTGTCTGTGTGTCTGTGTGATTGCTCTTCCCCCTCAAAACAGAGAGTTTATAAACCATGCCTACATTATAGTTCCTTGTTAGTGCCACAGATGCAAACTTTGGTCTGCTTATTGCTGATTTTTACCAAACAGATAGACCCAATTCAAGAATCTGATCTGTGAACATCCCTTCTTAACAAAACAAATCAATTCTGGAACAAGTAATTTTTTGATAATGTTACTTTACGTAGCCAGCCTGATAAGCACACAGAAAGTATGATTTAATTGGCCTAACACATTTACTGTTTAAAATGAAGTATATAGTAATCTCTTGTTGAAGAACCCCCAAATCAAGCCAACAAAAAAGAACTCCTTCGAATCGCAAAGATGCTACAATACACACTTGCTTAGTAAATTAATTATTTGGCGTCTCAAGACGAAATTGTCTTTAATGACAATATACTAGATCTGTAATCTCTTAGATACAACTCTGAAATATGAAAACCTTGGAAAGTTATTTTTTTAAACCTTATTGAATGGCAAAACTTGAGCTGACCTCAACCAACTTGGTAGAAAACCTCACTTGGACTGATGTACATCTATTTATAGTTTTGTTTACTTCCCTTTGTGTGAATATTTGTGTTTTTTGCTGTAGAAATATTAATGTGTTTGATTAAACGAATGGTGCCAGATACTGCTGTCTTGGTATGTAACATGTAGCTGGTGTGCAGTATTACCTTTGTAAAATCCCAAAATTGAGAAGCTTGAAATGTATCTGGTGATGTGGATTTCAGCTAAGGGATTATGGACTGACTACTAGGTTCATATCTAGTTATTTTTTAAAGATTTAAAAAAAAAATAAAGATTTTATTTATTTATTTAAGTAATCTCTACACCCAATGTGGAGCTCAAACTCACAACCCTGAAATCAAGAGTCCAATGCTCTACTGTCAGAGCCAGTTGGGCACCTCTGTATCTAGTTTTTTGAGGTGACGTATAGAATTTTCCATTTACGTAGATTATTAAAATAATTGATAGTTCACAGTAATGGTGCAGATTTATTTTCATTTACAAGGTGTATCTCTCTTTGTATCTTTTGGCCTTCTGAAGAGTTGACTATAAAATGAATTTTTCAGTGTAAATTATATTTCTCTACATATTACCTCAGGTCCCAAAGATACTAGAAACCCATTGATACTATCAATATAGGATATATATGACCATATAAACAGCTTTGGTTTCATTTTACAATAATAATAACATACTTGTAAAATCATATAATTAAATTATTATTATTAAATAAATTAAAGGAGGGATTTAATGTTATGACATTAATTACAATGAAGTAAAAAATAAAAAAACATACTTAGTATCTTTCTCCAGAAGTTACTCTTTGGAATTCAGCTGATGTGTGAAAGAGATTTGCTATGATTCCAAAGTCAAGATAAACATTTGAATACAACAGAAAATAATGCAGATAAAAATGTTTCTTTTGACAGAACTGCAGACTTTCTAAGTGACTGTGATCAGGCTAAATTACTCGTAACGGAGTGTAGAAATACATCAATTTTATTAGTCAAGAAAGAAACGAAGTCAAGTATTTGTGAATCAGATGACTTGATGAGGCTTGCAGGGAAGAGTCAGAGTTGAGGTGTCAATTTTCTAGATCAACGTGTACTTTGCTCTCGGATGGCTCTGTTCTGCTTTTGAGCAGAGCCTATCCTCCTTCTGTCCACTGTACAGTTAGAATGGCTTTTCTGCCTGGTTGTTGCATTTCACCACGTATTTTAAAAATATTTTATTTATATTAGAGAGAAAAAGAGAGAGAGCAGAGGGAGGGGCAGCAGGTGATGGAGAGAGAGAGAATCCCAGCAGACTCCCTGCTGAGCATGGAGCTCAATCCTCGGACCCCAATCCTCGGACCCCAGTCCTCGGACCCCAAGATCATGATCCAAGCTGTAATCAAGAGTTGATTGCTCAACCGACTGAGCCACCTGGGGTGGGGATGGGGGTGCAGGTGGGGGTACCTGCATTTCATCACATTTTAATGGATAATTTTCCTAAGCTTCCTAGTGCCCAGATAACCCAACCGGATTATGAAAATAGCATCTTAGTCTCTTTCTCTTCTACAGACCTAGGAAAATCAACTCAACCGGTGACATCATTGTTATATTTCAGCAGGTGATCTTTGTCCTCACATCACAGCATATGGCTATACTCCTCTAGGCATTGAGAACAAGTTCCCGGGAGGTAGAGAGTAGAAGGAACTTTTCTTGGTTAGACTGTCTTTTTACAAGAGGAAGGCTTCCAAGAGACTTTGGTTTATTGGCCAGACTGTCTCACGTTCATTCCTAGATGCACAGAAGCCTGGGGAAACACATGGCTACCCCAAACACAATTGGGATTCTTTTAGCAAGGAACTAAAGGAAATTTAATAATTAAGTAGGCAGTTTGTCATTTATACGCCTTGTCAAAATTTCCCCCAGGTTTTCATTTGTTTGTTACTCTGCCTATAGGGTGCTTGTCATGTTGATTTGTGAGAGCTCTTTACTTTTATATGCCAGTCCTTTGATATGCAGGTTGCAAATCTTTTTCACCTAGCCTGTAACTATTTTTGTCCTCTTAACAGAGTATTTCATGGAGAAAAAGTGTTAAATTTTGATGAAGTTTGATTTATTAATTTTTACTTTTAAGAACCTTGCTTTTTGTGTCAAATTTAAGAACTCTTTAGATAACCTTTCAAGGTACCAAAGATTTTCTCCTGTGTTTTTCAAAAATGTTTTATGTTTTAAATTTAAGTCTGTGATCCATTTTTTGTACATTTCTGCATGAGGTGTGAGATGTGGGGTGAGGTTCATGTTTTTGCCTGTGGATGTCCAATCACTCCACCACCATTTGTTGAAATCAAAAACACAAAAAAACACCCCAATCCTTCCTCTGTTGAATTGCTTTTGAACCGTTATAAGAAATTAGTTGGATATATTTGTGCAAGCTATTTCCAGATCGTCTATTCCGTTCCATTGATCTATGTGTCTTTCACTCCACCAAGATCACACTGTCTTGATTAGCTAAATAACCATCTTCAAATTAGGTAGACTGATTCCCCATTCTTCCTTTAAAAAGGTGTTTTTAGTTATTCTAGTTCCTTTGCCTTCCCATTTACAATTTAGAACAATCTTGTTTATATTTACAAAAAATGCTTGTCTGGCTTCTGATAGAAATTGGTAAACCTTCGGATTAATTTTGGGAGAACTGACACCATTACTACGTTGAGTTTTCTAATCCATGAACGCATGTCTTTCTTTTTATTTGGATCTTTTGTCTCCTTCCACCCCCGGCTTTCTTACAGAAACATATAAACTCTTACAGAACATATAAGTTCTGTACATATTTTGTTGAATTTGGGTTTATTCTTAAATATCTCATTTTAGTGAGTGATTATAAGTAGTGTTAAGTTTTTAACTTCATCGTCCATGTGTTCATTGCTAGTACATGCAATACAATTAATTTCTATATGTTTATGTTATATCCTTATTAGTTTTAGGATTGGTTTTTTATTTTTTGTGTCTTTGTTTACAGAAAATCATGTCCTCTGCAAGTAGGGACAGTTTCATTTCTTCCTTTCCAATCTGTATGCCTTTCATTTACTTTTCTTGGCTTATTTAGTCATTAGAACTTCTAAGACCTTGTTGAGTAAGAGTGGATATCCTTGTTTTGTTTAAGTGGAAAAAGATTCAGTATTTCCCCCCTTAGTACAATATTAGTGGTAGGTTGTGTAGATGTTCTTTATTATGTTTAGGAAGGTCTATTCCTAGTTTTCTAAGAATTTTCGCCATGAGTAGGTGTTAAATTTTGTCAACTGCTCTTTTGCCACCAATAAATATGATCCTGTGATTTTTTTTCCTATAGAGGATCACATTGATTTTCAAATCTTGAGAAAGCCTTGCTTACATCTCTGGAATAAATCCATTTGCTCATAGTGTACAATTATTTTTAGATATTGTTAAATTCTACTCTATAATATATTAAGGATTTTGTGTCTATATTTTTTGAGAGATAGTGATCCATAGTTCTTTTTTTATCCTGTCTTTGTCTGGTTTTGGTATCAGGGGAATACTAGCTTTATAAACAAATTGGAAAATATTTTTCTTGTCTTCTATTCTCTCTAAGAGATTGTGTAGAATTGGTGTTGATTTTTCTTTAAACTTTTGGTAGAAATGTAGTGAAACCATCTAAGCCTGGAGATTTCTTTTTTTTTTAAGGGTTTTAAAATTACAAAATGAATTTCTTAATAGTTATAAAGCTATTCAAATTACCTATTTGATATTGGGTGAATTGAAGAAGTTTGTTTTTCAGGGAATTAGCTCATTCCATCTAAGTCTTCAGCTTTGTATGTAGAGTTGTTCATCGTATCCTCTTATCTTTTTAATGTCTGCAGGGTCTGTAGTGATATTTTCTGTTTCATTCCTCACATTGGTAATTTGTGCCTTCTCTCTTTTTCGTGGTCAGCCTTGCTAATGCTTTGTTACTTTTGTTGTTCTTTTCTAAGAACTAGCTTTCTGTTTAGCTGCTTTTCTCTTTTTTTTTTCTATTTTTAATTTCTTTGATTTATGCTCTTACCTTTATTAGTTCATTCCTTCTGCCTGCTTTGGATTTATATTGTCCTCCTTGTCTAGATTCTTTATGTAGGAGCTTAGATTATTGACTAAAGACTTTTTCTCTTCTCTAATGTCACCATTTAGAGCTATCAATGCCTTCTCAGCACTGTTTTCGCTGTGACCCTCACATTTGGATATGTTACATCTTTATTTTTACCAGTTGAACGTATGTTTTTGATTTCCCTTGAGATCTTCTCTTTTATCTATCTATTTTATTTTATTTTATTTTATTTTATTTTATTTTGAAGAATGTACGGTTCAGTGGCTTTTACTGAATTCACAAGGTTATGCAACCATCACTGCTATCTAATCTGAGACCACCTACATCATCCAAAAAAGAAACCCCTACCTATTAACAATCATCACTCATTCCTCCTCCCAACCCCTGGCAACTGCTGATCTATTCTTTGTCTCCATGGATTTGCCTATTCTGGACATTTCAGGTAAACAGCATCATACAATACATGCCTTTTGTGTCTGGCTCCTTTCACTTAACATACTGTTTTCAAGGTTTATCCACGGTGCAGTATGTATCAGTGCTTCATTACTTTTTATGACCAAATAAAATTCCACTGTATGGATAGACCACATTTTGTTTATATACTTGTCAGTTGATAGACACTGGGGTATTTTCCACTTTTTACCCATCATGTATGATATCTGCTATAAACATTCACGCACATAAATGTTTTTGTGTGAATACATTTTTTCAAATTTTTTGGAAATATTCCTAAGGGCATATGGTATCTACACTTAACTTTTGGAGGAACTAACAACAGTTTTCCAAGACAACTACTCTTCCATTCTATTTTATAAAATATTTTTTTGCACATCTCTTTTTGGACTTGTGTTGCTTCATTTAAAAAATACATTTGGGCAGCCCCAGTGGCCCAGTGGTTTAGTGCCACCTTTGGCCCAGGGTGTGATCCTGGAGACCCGGGATCGAGTCCCACGTTGAGCTCCCTGCGTGGTGCCTGCTTCTCCCTCTGCCTGTGTCTCTGCCTCTTTCTCTCTCTGTGTCTGCCATGAATAAATAAATAAAATATTTTAAAGAATAAAAATAAATAAATAAAAAATACATTTAGGTATGCCTGGGTGGCTCAGCAGGTGAGTGTCTGCCTTTGGTTCAGGATGTGATCCCGGGGTCCTGGGATCGAGTCCCACATTGGGCTTCCTGCATGAAGCCTGCTTCTCCCTCTGCCTGTGTCTCTGCCTCTCTCTGTGTGTGTCTCTCATGAATAAATAAATAAAATCTTTAAAAAAATGAAAAATACATTTAAATCTTGTATTTATCTGAATTTTGTTTTGGAATTAGAGGTGCAATAAGAAAGTAGCTAATTTCTTTTCTCCAAGGTGGCACCCTAGTCATCTCAGCACAGTCTTTTCATCCTTAGTTTACACGTCATACATACTAAATTCTCACGGTTAATTTAAATCTAATTTTTAACTTCATTTATTTTGCTTCGTTAATCTGATTGTCTACTTATTAACCCATACTGTATTGTTTTCGTTATTTTAGTTTTCTGTGAATTATACTTTCCAAACAAATTTCTGACTCTAATCTTACCTTATCCACTTTTCTGATTTGGTTAGTTCATGTGATCATAGAAATTTTTGGTAGGATTCACTTCTATCCCTGAAAAACTCAAGTGAGAAAAAATTTCCATGGTGAAAAGAAGATGATGTCACTTGCTCTGCTGGAGAAGTTATGAAATATAATGTTAATTTAGGTATCAGTTATTTGTAGCCTAAGATCTTTCCCGGTTGTTGCCTCATCAGTGTACTATCCAGGTGGTGGGAATCTGGGTAAAGGGTGGTACATCTGGATTTGAACAGTATACCTTACTTTTTTTCTCACTCCGGACATTAGGCTAATGATTCTAAATTTTGTTTACTTCTACTTCATTTGGATCCATGGTTTGAGGGGATTATCTTAATTCGAACTCAGTTCTCTGTAAAAGATGACACTAACTCTATGAAAAGAAGTACATACCATTTAATAAACATTTACCTAAATAATAATGACAATAATGTAATAGTAGCATCCAATACTGCTTAGCTGTTAGATGCTGACTTAAATGCAGATTATACCTGGATTCTGTAAGTGTGGTCCGTCTACTCTCTTTTGAGAAGCAATGTGGAGCCACTATTGGTTTTTAAGCAGGCTAATTATTTAGTCATTGCATTTTACAAAGAAAATCTGACAATTGTACATTAAAAAGACGTAGTGGAAGAAATGGCTATACACAGGAAGTGCCGTTAAAATAGTTACCGGATCAAAATACTTTATGGCCTGGTGGTGGTGGTAGGAAAACAAGTTTGAAAAATAATCCAAAAGGAAACTTGAGGGTAGAATCAAAGCAACTTTATAATTTGAATTATTTGCAAATTGGGTTATAGTACCTAGAGGCGTTAGCAATGTTTTCTTCAAAACTTAACTCTTCTAGGAGGACTGTTTACATAAATGTTGCTTAACTTGTTTTTGCCTGTGTTTTATTGCTTTCCAATTTATAGTGACATTTTACACTGGGGTATGCTGCTGCTTTCACAAAATGTCAAGTTGCTTCATGCTTGTGTGTGGTTTCTCCTGTACTAGTATATAAGCTCCTTAAAGGTTGGTATTGTTTTGCTTACTTCTTTGTATTTTGTGGAATCTAATGCTGATGTCCTGTCTACAACAAGGTTTTAATAAATATTGTTGACTGATAGGGTGACCTAAAAGGAAAAGAGAGTATAAGACACAACACAGGAAGATTCAGGAAAATAGGCCGGATTCCCATGTTTCTTTCTGATGACAAAAGTGGAAATAATCAAAGGAGACCCCCTGTGTGAAGTGGATTCTTCTAGAGCAGACCACCCTGCCATTTAATCAAGTCTGGTCAGTGTCCCAGGGAGCTTTTTCTTCAGGCTACAGCCTTGTGCACAGCACTGGGCCAAGAGCCTCCCACAGTCTTCATTAACACACGGGCAGCACACACACACCAATTGGTCAAAAAAAAAAAAAAAAAAAGGCAACTGAATGAGAAAAAAACTATACCAAGTAAAAGAGACTGTTTATATGTTTCAGTTTCTCAGCATCTGTGGCTGTCATCTGTTTTCAGTTTGGTGATTTTTATTAAGGCAAAGTGGCACATGCTGTCATAGGAACCGCTCCAGCTCACGCTCCCCAGCAGGTCACCGGGTATCCCCTGGTGTGCTGAGACATGATATGTTTTTGCCAGTGGATGAGATGAGGTGGAGGGAAAACTCTGCTCAGCATCAATATCTGATTCAGCACGGAAACAGACAAGCCACAGACAGACATGTGAAATGCACAGAACAATTAGGCCATTTAAGAAGTTCGTCCATTAATTTCAAAAATAACTATTAAGTGTTCTTAGTCACTCCCAGTGATTTTATTTCCTGATGGAGTTTAATATTGTTGACCTGCTATCCGGAGAGTGAGTTTTGGGCTGTGATCTTCCCTTGTGGTCCATTGGCATGCCTGGTCTATTCCCCCATGACCCAGTCTGCATCTGGGACCGAGCTGCCTGGATTTGGAAGTGTGTCCTACAGTGAGTGAGAAGAAGGCTAACTGGCCCATAGTGCAACAAAATCAGTGGTTCTGAGTTTCATTAGCACCAACTCAGTAAACTGACCACGATGATTTGGAAGTGTAGCTTGGCCACTAACTTGATCTCTGGCAAACTCTGGGACTAATTTGCATTTTCACATGCTTTGAAGGAGTAGCTGGTAGTAGTTGTGACAATGTTGTTGGGATCTTCTCCTAAGGATATCTCAGTAGACAATAGTGAAGGAGAAAGAGATTATGCAAACATAATTTCCTAGAGTAAGAGCTGTGATGATGTCACTGACTTTGAGAGTGACTGTGATGTCTGCCCAAGGCTGGGAAAATGAGGAGAAGACAAGATGGGATCTGAGAATGGAGATTCCTAGATATCTGACACTCTCACTTGGTCCCCTGCAGGCTATGAGGCAACCTAATATTGTCAAAAGTTGGGCAATGGACAGTTCTAGACAGAGACCCTTTAGAGCCAGTGGAAGCCCTCTTGCAGGTGTCTGAGAAATAGTGTAAGAGGCCTTCCATTGAGGCTCTGACAATGAGTTTCATTAAGACTTTTGGACTCCAAATGCTGAAGCTCTTCTAGAGACTTCTTGTACTTGGCTCAGACCCTTCAACTGAAGACTGTGACTCCACCATTTCCTTGATATTCATAATGACCACCTGACTTGCCTGCCTGATGCTATCTCTGTCACTCACTAGCTCATCTGACACGGGCAAAGGCTTAATTTCTTTGTAACTCATGGAAAAAAGACTGTCCTTCTGGAGTCAGGGAAAGCAATCAGAATTGAAACCCTGGATTGCACATGGTTGTAGTATAGATAAAATATGTGTACTGAATAGTCTGTCAAGATCCCCTCTTCAAGGCTGATGCACTGAACCCCAGCTCATCGTAATAATAACTACTAATGGCTCCAAGCTGCCCTCCTCCCTGGGATTTGTTCTCAGCAGTAGAGAATCATCTCACCCAAGGTTACCTCTCCTTTCAAAGCACAACTTGCAACCAGTGGTTGACTTCTCTAGGTACCTGTAGGCCTGCCCCCGTTGCTTCATTTTGGGACAACTCTGAAAGCCCAGATTTAGTGCTCACACTAGAATCTGCTGAAGCCCATGTAACCTCACATTGACAGACTTTTCTCTGTCCAGTCCTTCCCTTTTCACTCCCTGATAGGTGTCTATTTAAAGAACGTTCCTCAAAAAATCTTCTGCTTGCAACATTTCATTTTCAGAGTGTGTTTCCAGGGAATTCAGTTGAAGACGGTTGGTACCAGGAATGGTTATAAGAAATAGACTCTAAGAGAAGAATTGCTTATTGGCTGAATGGCAAGAGGGTCCCATTACTATTTGTAGGTGGAATATATATATGTATATATTCCCTACAATGTTGTACTGGTATAACTATTAAAACTTTCGTTAATGGTAAACTGAATTGAGATGTGTTGGGAGGAGATATACTGGCTGGTATAGTGAATTATGCTGGAAGTCTAGGGACTTTGGAATTAGATGACTGCTGCTGAGCACCATTGATTCATCAAAGAGGGATAATGACAGGCTTAGGGTGATTAATTACCAATTCAAGGCAGAATGTGAAAATTAGAGGGCCTCTTTGGCAGCATTTAGGGAAATTAATCTCTTGCAGTTGAAGGGCAGACAGAGAGGAGGACCAAATTCAGAGCTTAATCGTAGGAGCCATGGTGCTTTGGAGAAGCACCACATCCTGGCAGTGCTCCTAAGCCAATGTCAGGGCCTAACTAGGAGAGGAATGGGATCCTGAGATGTGGGCTGAGTATATCTGCGTAAATGCAGTTGTGAACTTTGAAATCCCTTACTCTCCAACTCCCAAGTAGTTGCCCTGGCAGCATGGAACTGCTTCACCCAAGGTTATATTCCCTCACAGAGGGTGATCTCTGGTCAATGACTGGCTTAAGTGGACATCGAAATCTAGCCCCTTGCCTCCATTTGGGATGACTCTGAAGGCATTTTAGCTCCAAAGTTTCCCAGACGTTAAGCTCAAGTCTCAGCTATTACTTCATTGTGGGTCAGCTTCTCTCTTCCCCGTAGGTCTATCTGCCGAAAACACTCCCCAGTAAATCTTCTGCATGCAACTCTCCATCTCAAACTCTGTTTCCAAGGAACCCAAATGAAGACAATACAGAAAGCCCCCAGCACTGTGCTGGTGCATAGAAGATACACAATAAGTGTCAGACACATCCCTTTCCTTCTATGATTTATTTCTTACTTGAAACCACAGCCCATGTCGGTAATTTCATAAACATTTATCAAATAGTCATAGTATAATGGGTCCTGGTAAGAGAGAATGATGAGAATGTGGTAAGCTGTCACACATCTCAGAGTCTCACGGGCCAAAGCCATGAACAACCACAATCCCGAGCAACCTTCATGGGTCAGGTATTTTACTACTCATGTTGCATACATTGCCTATTTAATCCTCTAGGAGGATTACATTAGGAGGTGTGATTCCTCGCATGTAATAAAGACCCTGATGCTTAAGAGAAGAGAATCCATCCACGTTCCATTGTGCCATATTGCCTCCTCAGAGCCCTCTCATTTCACAACAATGTTATTTTCCTGGCTGCAAGTCATTGCCCAGTAACCCACAACTTGTAGTGTGCAGTCCAGATATCCTGCTCCACTATGTTTAATGATCCTCAAAGAGGAGGTGCACAGTACCGCACCCGAAATCCAACTCTTCATGTAGAAAGGACGAGCAAGAGACTGAGCTGTTCTTCCTAATATCCAGCTCTAATAAAGACAGTCATAGTATCAGAAAATCAAACTTTTTTTTTGGTGGTGGTAGTGGGGCGGGAGGTGGGGGTGAGGCTTTGGAATCAATACTCCCTGCATTTTTTTTTTTTTTTTTTTTTGGCTGAACCCAAAGGGATGGTGTAATTACTGATTGCAACAGTTGTGAGCAAGAACATATGGAAGGATTAACTGCAAGAATCTTAGTTTCAACATGGTCTTCCCTGGAGAATTCACCAGTTTCTTCCTGTCCTTTCTCTATATCAAAGTCTGACGGGCAATATTTGCCTGAGTAATATGTGTCTAGAGAGCTATTGGAGGCTCTAAATGTGTTTTGTTTTGTGACTTACAGCTGGCAAGCAACATCAGACAGGGATAGAGACAGTAGACAGAAAAATAAGTCCTTGCCTTCTTTCCCTCATGCCAAATGGGTATGTGCTGCTGCTAGGAGCATTTGGCCAACTGGCACAGCCAGCAACAGCAGCAAGAGAGCTGTGGCTCGTGGCCAGTGGGAGGCAGGCTGCATGGCCCAGGGGGGCTGAGCATGGGTGAGGGGCGGGCCACGGAGTAGCACTGCAGATGTGGAGAGTACTGCAGGCAAATTGTTGGCGCTAGCACAGAGATTTGGCAATTAAAGTTTAAGATCTATATGGCAAAGAACGAGTGACTAAAAATCCTCCTGAAGCTGCTATTGGATTTTGAGATGAATGTGTCTTGGTACATTGACTGAAAAAGAAAAAAAGATTTGAGATTACAGGGCTCTACGCATTTGTGGTGCATGTGTCTGCTGAACGGACAACTCTGTTTTCAGTAAGACAGAAGGGTCTGGACCCTGCCTCCCTTTGGCAGGCCACCTTCCTCTGTACATTTGGTTAAGACAGCTCCGTTGCTTCTGCTCCGGGTCAGACCAGGCACAGCTTGCTTCCCTGCTCTTGCCTCCGTCTCCCCAATGAAGGCCCGGCCTCTGCTGTGTTTGCCACTCCTGGAACTTGGGACAATCCTTTTCCTGCTTTGTTCCCCAAGGTATTGCTGCTACAAGGCTTTGGTGTGGAGCAGCCTTCATCGGAAGTCTGGGGACAAAGGAGAGGGGCAAAAAATGGGCAATATCTTGAAACACCTCAGAACGTGTTCTTGTCTGTGACCTTTATCCCCTGTGGTGGGGCGAGGCCCCTTCTGCCTTGACCTCTTGTAGTGCTCTCTTCTTCTTCCTGTTCCAGGTCCGAATTGCAGTCCCCCTTGACTCCCCTATCTTCAAAGTCCCTCTTTCCTGGCGAAGCTTTTTGGTAGAAACACACATCACTCCAAGCAAGCGCCTTACTCTCAGAGTGAAACGTGAGTCCCTGATTTCTAATTCTTCACTTGACATTTCTTCTGTTCACCGATCTGTCTCAATTTCTGGGGCCCCCAGCTTATGTCAAGCTAATCTCTGTGGACTTGTGCTGGGGGCCTCAGTTCTTTTGCAAGCAAAATGGGAGGTCTCTGATTCAGCATCTCCCCTTTCAACATCTAACCCAGAGCTTAGAAAAATAAAATGAAATAAAAAATATATATTTGTAAGATTCTTCATTTTAGTTTAGATTCTGATAGAAAAAAGTAGAAGAGATTTATTTAACTGTCCATCAATACAGAAACAATTGACTAAATTATGGTCTGTAACATGCAATCATTAAAAACAATGAAAAGTCTGTTTGCTTGTCTCAAATAATGTCAATGATTTATTACAAATTGAAAAAGCACTTTTTAAGTCAAAATGTGGAACATGATAAGAAACAACACAAAACAAAACATGTCTCCCCTTTCTCTCTGAACGAAGAGATACCTTGATAATCATAGGAAACAGTCATAAGGGGGAGGCCCTGAACGGCTTCTGGGTGGTGGAGTAGGGGAAGTGTGCTTTAATATCCTACTTTATATAATTTTTCAGGGCAGTGCTTAAGTTGTGGAGTTATTAATGTCTCCTCTTTTTTTTTCAAGTAAAAATACCTTCAAATATAGCATAGTATGAAACCAACTGCTAAAAATGAAGAGATTGGGTTAAACATTCTCTGGATACCTTCGAGTTTTATTATTCTGAGAATATGCATTTCCATGTGAGGAGCAGATACGATTCTGAAAGCATGAAGGACTTAAAATGATTTCTGGAATATATTAAGCACTTACAACATATCTCTTATCCAAAAATGTAATTGTGTCATTTAGAGAATCCTCTTGTTTCTTACATTCTTTTTTTATTGTTACGATGGTTGAAGGTATTCACTGATTTAAAAGTATTCATGAAATTAAAATTTTTCTCTAGAAACTTTAGTTACTTAATAAACAATTCAATATATATTTGTATGAATCATTTTTTCTTCTTGTGTTCGGGATCTAGCTGAGAACGTATGTCGTATTTAACAATCTGTCCACCAGCAAATTAACCACACAACATTTCTGTGATCAAGGCAGAGTGAAGGCAGGACAGGAAACAGTGCCTACCCCTCAATTCATAAGCCAACAGTCTCATGGTGCTTTATCACAGAGAGGAGCCTTACTTCACAAGAGTTGAAGCTCTTATGCACTTGCTTGCTTGTTCATGCCCTTCTTGTCCCACTCAGAACCACTGCTTTTAACAGAAAAGTGATTGGATCTGAGAGGAGAGTTCGGACTGACCTTTCAAGAATATATCTACCAAAGAAGTCATGGACTCTGGCCCAGGTCTTTATCACATTCTCAGGCCACCCAACAGTCCAGTCATGATCTGACATGAACGATGTAATCTCAGGCATCACACTCTGACACATGCTGTTGAATCCAGTCTTCTAGCATATTCAGAAAACACTAGATTTGGCTTCTTCAGAAACTGAATTAGCTCCTTCAGATCAAGAGAAGAGTCTACATATTCCACGGGAGCAGTAATTCAGTTATAGTTGTCCTGGTGGTCTAAAAAGGTCAATGTTGCTTCCAGAGGTGCCTGAATGGCCCCCAAGATGTAATTTACACACCAGGAAAATCTTATTTGGTGAGTCTTTGTTCTGTGAAGCTCAGCAGCAGGTCAAAAATTGAGAATTCAGCATATGACCGTGGAATTTGTGGTAAAGATGCAATATCACTCAAAATGAAAATCATAAAGCCCCCACATTCTGGAAGAGATTTTTTGGTGCATATTTCTTCTGTTCAGTTTTGCAACCCTTGATCTAGGGAAGAGTCTCTCTAGCATGAGGCTGCTGCCAGCATAGCAAGTCATTCCCATGATCTCTTAGGGTAACTCGATCACCATGTGACCAGTGGTTGAGGAAAGAACTGATAACAACAGCCTACACCAAAACCCTCTGTTGCTTCTACATCATAGTCTTTTCCTCTGCATTAATTCTCTTGTTGTGCTTGTTTTCAGTTTGTCCAGGGAATGTTAGAGATTTGGAGTTAAATGTGTATCATCACTCCAGTGGGGAACATTCTCCTTTCTTACCTCCACAGAATGACTAACAAAGTACAAATGAACAGAAGATGAAAAGGTTGTATTTTATCACCAAGGAGTCCTCCTTCTGGGACTCCATGCCCCAATCTGCTCCACTACCCAGCTCTTTCCTTGATTAGCCTTGATTTTAATGAGGCCATGTTTTGTTAGTTAATGGATGGTTTGTTTTTTTGTTTTTTTGTTTTTTGGTGTGTGTGTGTGTGTGTGTGTGTGTGTGTGTGTTTTGGTATTAGGCAATATAGGGAAGCATGAAAAGAAATAGAGGGCGAGGTCCTTGCTCTCATAATGCCTATAATCAAAAGGCTCTATACCCTGTAATCTTTCTCTTTTGAAGACTTTAAGGATAGTCTCTCAACTATCCTCCTCTCTTTTATGGGTCTATGTTGGGGAACAGTGAGGTGACCACACACTTTATTTCTCATAAGGAAAATGTGGAAGGACTCAGAAATGTTTAAAATATTAACTAGCAGCAGCCATGCATGAATTGGACAGAATTGATCCTGGGACGTAGAGTTTGGACAACAGGGAATCTGGATCAGCATGGTCAATAAGGGGAAGCTGGTAACTTATTTTAAGCTAGAAAAACCCAAGTTAAGCTTCTCTTAGTTTTATCACTGGGCTGTATACTGACAAGGTGGATTTCTGAGCCAGGTGGTTCTTCACTGGGGGCAGACAACAGTGTTTAACAACCTGAACTTGCCATAAGTCTAGTGATAAGCTGGGATGCTCTAGCCGGGCAACTGGGATACTAAGAACCAGGGCATGCAGGATTAGCAGGTGCTGAGGAAGAAACTAGGTTGAGGATGTGGTTTTTAGCCATACCTCATGAGTACATAAACACAGTATATCAATTTCTTGCTCTGTTGGCAAGAGACTATATGTGTATGTAAATGTTTTCTCTGCCTCCATTTTCCCCATGGCTTGTGTCCACTTGTTTGCTGTCTTCCAGGTAGTGATGCTGATTTAGGCTTCCAAAATAAATATTTTTTTCTATCTAGGAAAGTCAAAGAAAGATCTGTACAACTCTTTGATTCCCTAATGGTGCTTGGCATGTAGTAGGGACTCAAAAATATACTTTTTGATTAAATCAATGATTGATTAAATAAAATCCAGAAAAAGAAACTAACTTCCATAGCTCTCAGACAATCATCATTTCCTTTAGATGAGCAGAAAAACAGCTTCCATTTACTTTCATATCCTGAGTAACTTTCCTTTTCTTACCGACACTTGGTGGTTAGTGACAACGCTTTGAATTAGTAGGGAGATTGATGAAGGGATGGTGAGGCCTGCCACATTTAGGTTTGTTGAATATTGCAAACTAGCTTTGAGTTCGGAAAAACTCAGAGCATGTTTGTTTGGCCAAGTACTTTCTTCTCAATGTTTTAAGAGCATGTGGATTTAAGATGGAAATTTAATCTGCATGTTCATTTACACGTAACTCATCAAAACACTTTAAGCAGCCCTTTGAAGTCTTCAGAGCCTTTTCAATCCATTTTATGGAAACTTTTCAAGTGTTTCTGGGGTTTTCATGAAAAATCTGTGTTTGGCTAGGATCAAGCATACCGGGTACTAGATCCTCTCATTCCCGGATATTTCATATTGACATAAATCTCGTACCTTATATTCATGAGTTCCGTTACAGTGCCAACCCATTCCTTCATTTCTAAATTGATGTTGCTCATTAAACTTCATGGAGAGAGGGACAAATAACTGACACTCAAAAGGAACTGAAACATTGTCAGCCTTTGATGTACAAAAGCTGGACATGGCCTTTGATACCATTGTAATGGAGAGTAAAGGTGAGCAATTCAAACCGGCCAAAAGGAAGAAAGAAAAGAAAGAATTCCATTTGGTTTAAGAATGACTAGTGTCTTTACTAGTTGATAAAACTTCATGTGGGCATAAATATTTATTTAGTTTCAGTGAGATCCATAGAACATTGACACATTTCTGGCAGAGAGTGGTGCGGTTGTACTTGCATTTTGGTTAGGAGGACAGAGTAGAGGATTGGGTCAGGTCTGGGTGGAGTTTTTGCATGCAGGAGAGTGGCTCCTTCTCCTAGACCAGAGGGAATGAGAGCAGAGAGAGGAAGGAAGTAGCATTTTTACAATAGATGCATCTACATGTATGAGGTTATATGCTTTCATTGTCTCAAGTTGCACACAATGTGATTGGTCACTAATTAGAAATATGAGCATGCTTGAGATATGAAAAATCTTAAGGATATGAGTAAGTAGTAAATATATATTGATATGTGATAAAACTTGTATGTAATATTTGCTCAGGAAAGAAAGAGGCAACTGGCCCAGCACCAGTAAAAGGTCTTGAATTAATCACTGGCAGTGACTCTATTGGCAAGTGGCAAAAAGCCAAGCATGGCTTGAGAAAATTTTTTTTATTGGTTTATGTGGTTAGACATCAAATAGTGTCCTTGGGAATTTTTAGGCTCTGCCCCCTTCTGAGTTGCCTTATCTTAAAGCAGGTGGTTCTGTGTGGCAGCAGCAGATCCAGACTTATATTCTGTTTGGAAAGGTGAGATGAAGCTTGAGATCCTGGAGTTTATTTAAAATTTCTGAAGTGGAACACTTCTGGGGGATAACATATAACAGAGTATGGCCATGCAAACTGTTCTAATAAGGTAGAGATGGAAGTATTGTGAATGGAGGAAGCCAAGGAAGTGTGAGGTGAGGGCCAGGGAATCTTCACAAAGACACATTCAAGATGATGTTGGAGTTGGGGTAAGAAGGACCACTTTGAACTACATGGCAGTTTTCCATGACTGGGAAGTTTCTAGATGACAGTAACAAGAAAAAGTGGTTCATACTACAAATGGATGGTGTAAAACAGGTGGTATTTTCCTCCCAGTGAAAACAAGGATTAAAGTTGGAGAGGTACTTGGAGTTATGAGAATACTGACTTTAACGTGATGGAAATCCAAATCCAATTAGTTCAGACTAAGGGAAATTTATTGGTAAATGTAGTCAAACTGAGGAGACAGGATGGGTGGTTGGAGCTGCCCCAGGTGACTGGAGTCCAAGATGTCCCAAATTTTCAGAAGGGAACTCTGGCACAGCCCAGTTGGGTGCCCATTGCTGGCTCTGATGCAGTGGCCAATGATGTGGGAGGCTATCATTGGTCCAGTTAGTATCAAGAGTCCAGTCCTAGACCAATCACTGTGCCTAAGGGGGTGGGACCTGAAGTACTGTTTTCAGAATAAAGCTCAAGTTCTTACGATGACCTGTAGCCTTACTCATCAGATTCCTTGCCAGATTTTTTTTTTTTAAGATTTTATTTATTCATGAGAGACACAGAGAGGCAGAGGCACAAGCAGAGGGAGAAGCAGGCTCCCTATGGGGAGCCCAATGTGGGACTCGATCCCAGGACCCCAGGACCACGACCTGAGCCAACAGCAAGTGCGCAACCACTGAGCCACCCAGGTACCCCTCCTTGCCAGATCTTCAACTATGTCCCCATTCCTGCCACACAAGTCCCCCTGTCCTCCCTTGATCACATCAAATGTGACTCTGGAGCAGCATCTCTGCCTCTGCAATTCAACAGCAATTCTTTCCTTCCAGATGCCTGTATGATTCAGTTCTCCACTTGATTCAGGTCTCAGTTTACAGATCAGCTCCTGAGAGGTCCTCCCTGACCACTCCATCCAAAACAATGCCCCCTGTCCATCTACTCTGTAGCTTCTCCTGCCTGTTTCTTCATAACATTTGTTACCTCCTGACGTCTTATGTATTTGGGGTTTTTTTTGCCTCTTCAGAGAGAATGGCAGCCGCATAGGAGTCAGGATTTTTGTCTGTTTGGCTTATTGCTGTATATTCAGCACTCTGAAAGGTGCCCAGTCCACTCCACCTCAAGGTGGGAGTACTCTCTTGGGAGGTTTAACTCTCTTGGGTAGAGCTCATCTGCCCACAATCAGGCAAGGACCACATCCTTTTTCAGCTCACCCTCCTTCCCAGGTCTGCTTCATTCCCTCCCTTATAAGAGTTTCCTGAGGATGTCCCCTCAATAAGTCAGGGATAACAGAGTCCCTGGCTTAGGATCTACTTTTAGGAAACTTGCCTTAGTACATCTGCATTAAAGTTACCTGTTTTATGGGGGCACCTGGCTGGCATTGTCAGAAGAGCACACAACTCTTGATCTTAGGGTCATGAGTTTGAGTGTCATGTGGGTGTAGAGTTTACTTAAGTAATAAATATATTTTTAAAAATTTACCTGTTCTTTTTTTTTTTTAAATTTACCTGTTCTATATATATTACCGATTAAAAATTTTTAAATAAAGCCTTCTACTCAATAAGTGGGTACATAATGAAAATTCCTAAAACACATGATGAAGATAAATACTCTTTTTGAACAATAAGGTTGGGATCTGCTTGAGGAGAAATATTCCAAAAAATGAGGATCATGCTTCTCTGTGCAAACAAAATAATCTAGGTCTCCTACTGACCCCCTCCTCCTGGTCCATGGAACATGAGAGACTGTTCTAGCTGTGTCTGGAGGAAAAGCCCAGTTTAGTAAGGCAGAAGAGTAAAGGTAATGAGCATTCAGTAAAGAGGTAAAGGGTATAGAGAGGTTTGTTTATCTTGGGGTGGAGGATCCAGAGGGAAGAGTGGAAAGGTTTGGAGATCAGAGAGAAGATAGGGGAGGGGAAGGGGAAGCAGAGGACAGTATGGAAATGAGACTTTGAAGAGAAGAGACTTCTAGAAGGTGTTGTGTTTGGAGTAGTAACGAGGCATGACAGGGAGGAGGTGGTATTCATTCCAAATGGTGCTCTTCTGGGCCTCTATGCTTTAGAGTCAGCCTTGTGTGGGACCTGGGTGGCTGAGATGGCTGTGCACCAGCAGCCTTGGCCTCCTGGTGGCTAGCTCACAGCTTCAGTGAGTCTGCATGAGCAGACTCTCAGGACAGGGAAGGCCCATGGCGCCTTCTCGTTCTGAGAAGCCCACCTTTGGGTCAAATGTCCATATGTCAAATATAGAGGGTGGAATAGGAATTTAAAATATTTTTAGCACTATTTTAGCAGCACTAAATACAAGCAATTTTCAGTCCTTGCAATGATGGGGTCTTATGACTAAAATCTAGAAATTCTTTACTTGAAATTTAGAATTTACTTTGAAAAGCAAACAACATTTTTTGAAAATTCATGCAGAATTTTGTGTATATGTGTTTTTGTGCCTATTTGTGGGAGAGGATCCTGCAGTGATGGCAGTCATGGTAGTGACAGTGGTGACTGTGGTTTGTGGTAAGGGTGGTGAAGGTGGTGACTGTGGTGAAGGCGGTGATGGCAGTGATGATGGTGATAGTGGTGACTAAGGTGAAGGTGGTGATGGCAGTGATGGCAGGGACGGTAGTGACAGTGGTGACTGTGGTGACTGTGGTGACGGTAGTGATGGCGGTGATGGGGGTGATAGCAGTGATGTGAATTCCCAATGTTTCCTGGTGAAGTGGCACCAGTCAGCCCCAGGCAAATGTCTGGAGAAGGGACAGGGGTCAGCCTTTCCCTCACCACTGGCAGCAGCTGAGGGAATGGGTGCCCTGGCCACTGAGGGCGGTTTGGGAGGGTCAGCAACAGAATCTACTACAACGTTTAATACAATTCTTTCTGTGTTTTAACTCAAAGCTGTCACTGAAAATTTTGAAAGCCAATAAATGATCAAAATGACCTCTTACTCGGTAGAAATATGACTATCATTTGTTAAACTGTTGAAAGTTAATGATCCCATGTCAAGTCATGTTTTGGTGTCTCCATACTGTGCTCTGCTGACAAAAGCTCTAAGTAGCAGAAGAGACTGGTGTGCTTTGGTAAGAGCATGTTAGAACTGAGAAACCTCTGTCTCAGGCCTTAATTTGTATAGGACAATGGTTCTTAAACTTGAGGATGCATTGGAATCACCTAGAGGGCTTGTCAAAGCACAGATTTCAGTCTCCACCTTCCACCATTTCTGATTCAGTAGGGTCTCTGGGTGGAGCTGGAGACTTGGAGTTGCTAACATGCTCTCAGATGCTACTGCTGCTGATCATGAGTCGGTATTACCGCTCTAGGAATCGAGGAGCTCTTATTTCAAGCTACCAAGGATAGTTGAGGCAGTCTCCTCTTGGTTCTACTTGTAGACACACACACACACATAAACACACACTACCAATAACAGTATAATGCACATTTCCCTACTTAGTTGTATTTGTTTATGGTGTGTCCCTAAGACTGCAAGATCTGTCCAGGTGGGCATGGTAGAGGCAACTAGATGAATGGTGTTCCTGAGGATAAAATGAAGATCTCAATCAGCTCCATACGATGAAATGTAATGCAAGCCACATATGCAATTTAAAAATTTCCAGTGGGCATGTTAAAAAAAATAATAAAAAAGAAAAGGGTGAAATTAATTTAATAATATGTTTCGTTTAACCCAATAATCCAAAATATTACCATTTTAACAGGTATAAAATTATTGATTTATTTTGTACTCTTTGTTTTTGAAACTAGCTCTTCAAAGCCTGGCACACAGCACATCACAATTTGTACTAGGCGCTTTTTCAAATGCTCCATAGCCACTTGTGGGTAGTGGCTACCAGACTGAACAGGACAGAGGAGAGTCCGCTTTTGTCAGAATCATTTAACTCGTGATCTGGTTAATTCAAAAGGGGTGCTTTCTCTCTTATATCGTCTCAATTCTCCCATTTTCGTTTAGTAGGTAGGAAGCTGCTCTTTCAGGCCTGAGCAATGGCAATAATAATAAAGAGATCCATAAAGACCGCCGAGGGTACCAGAGTCTCTCAGTGTCTGTCTACCTGCAGGAGGCAAGGAAGAAGCAGCAAGAACATATTGTGATTTTGATAAATGAGTCGGGAACCCCCTGTCATCCAGGATATAATGCTTTCTAATAATTGCAAATGTTGAATCAATCCAATGTGCCAGGTGGAAGACAAGATGGCCTATGCTTTATTTCCACCGTTCCCCCAGCCTGGGGGGGTGGGTGACGAGGCAAATCTGAGGACTCCATCTCTCCATCTCCATCTCACTCCATCTCATCTCACTCCATCTCACTCCATGGAAGCGAGTCAATGGGAAGCTGTTGGAGGTTGGTTCCAATTAGTCTGAGGTTAGCTAGAGGTTTAGCCTCATTTCTGACTATAGGCAGGGTGCTAAAATTCATGTAATGCAAATGAAAAAAATAATGAAAACAATTTATATATATAGGGCTTCCACATAAAATGCTTTCATATGTGCTATTTCTCCCTTTGGCGTGGGGTCCGGAGGTAGGTAGCATTTGTATTCTTTCTCCCCCATTCTACAGATCACTGTGGACAACGACTTGCACCTGGCTGCATAGTTACTGGTGCATGGGCCTGGGTTTGAATTAATGTTCTGATTGTTACCCCATCCCATTGCACCCAGACACTTGCTGTGGAGTAAGCACAATGTGGGTGCCTGGGGGTGTGAGAGGTGGAGGAAGCAAGACCTCAATCATTTCTACAATTGAATGATGTCAAGTATTTCCTGATATATTTTTTTTTCTTTTTTTTTTTTTCCTTTCTGATCAACTGTAAGTGGAAGGACCTCCCAGTGATTTGACTTGCCTCTGGAAGCTTGAAAAACTCTGGACCTTACGTAGGGTGTAGATATTATACGTCTTTGTTTCCTTTCTGAGCTTTTTATAAAAGATCCTAATGTAAAAACCAAAACAGCTAAGAAATTGTCCCTTGGCCTGCTTTTGGCAAAGCTTACCCACTCCCAATACTTATCTGGGTCTCTGTTACCTATACCCAAGGCGGGGAACTTGAAATGGGATCCAGTTCCCATTCCTTTAGGTAAGCTGTATGCAACAGCTGGGAGAAGTTTGTCTCCTCTTGAGCGAGACATTTAGACACAGAAGAACGAGGTATTTCCAGGTTTTCAAATACAAAGATGAGGCCAGCACACAGATTTTAATGAACATCCCTTTGTTTGGTGGGATGATTCAGAGTGCAAGTGAGAAGCAACGTCTGTAAAAAAAAAAAATTTACAATTTCGATAAATGTGAGTCTGCTCCAAACTCTGTGCTCAAACCTGGCTGCACATTAGAAACACCCGAGGAAGGAGGTGTTTTTTAAAATATGGGGAAGCCGGGGCCGTCGCACAGATTCTGATTTCACTGCTCTAGGGCGTGGCGCTGGCGCTGCTGTCTCAGGTGATTCTAACGTGAGATCTGAGTTGAGAGTGCAAGTAAGAATGTTGTGTAAAATTTTGAATTCTTGTCATTCCTTCTCATCCATGCACAATTTCCGGGATTTCTGGGAGAATCAAACTTCATTTCAAAGTGCAATTTGAAGTTTGAAAAGAGAAGAAGCTGCTTTCTGATTTAGAAAGGTCTGCAAATCCATTGGAGGGCGGGTTAAACGGGAGGTAGCTGACCCCGCTGCCTTGGAATGACCCTGGAGAACCGCGAGGTAGCACAGGGTTGTGCAGTGGAGACTGTTAACCAGAGGTTCCCCACTTGTTAAAAAATTACAGAGCTACTTTTAATACTTTGGAGTGACCCCCCCCCCCAAGCCAGGAATAAAAAAACCACTGAGAGGGGCAACCCCCTTGCCCCTGGAGCATGTTTTACTCTTCTCTCTGTTCCCCTCTCATCCTTGTTTGCTGTTAACTGGTGACATTATTTGCTAGCAGGAATTTGGTCGTCATATTATTTCCTGTTTTTGTAGAATGGAGCTTTATCTTCTTGGTCCAGTTTTGGGTAAATGACAGATTAAGAAAGACCTGAGCTAAAGCCCCACCTCTTCCTCTTCCGTGCTGTGTGTCAACAGGCAAGGTCTTCATGTCTCTAGTCGCCAATGTCCTCGTCTACAAAATGGGGGCAATATTTATATCATTTGATTGCTGTGAAGATTAAATGAAATCATGTGTGAAGCCTATTTAACACTGAGCAGGGAGCCTTGCATTTAATGAAGTATCGATAAGGAGCAGCTATTACTACCCCCTATTAATTGTGAGCTTTCGCCTTACAGTAAGTGAGCGTACAGCAGACGGATGCTCCACCGTCTTGGTTTCTCCTAGTCCCCCTCGCCACCTGACTTTTTAAGAAACCTGCAACAGGCCCTCTCTCCATGTGCACTCACCCTCTCCCTGTCCCTACCAAATTCGTGCCATTTGCTTTTCTGTGGCTCTCAGTTCCTTCTTACGGTCAATGTTCCTTAATAGAAAAACTGCCCATTATAGCAATCTGACTTACTTGACCTCATTTTTCTTTATATAAAAACCCACTGTTGGTTTGTGTTGTTGACTGAGTTTTTCCATTCCTTATCACTAGTTTAGGTAAATGTCACTGGGACCTGCCTAGTGAATCACACATGTCCCCCTTTTCATTTCTAGGCTTTTATACACCAGTCAGTAGGCAAAACTGATTTCTTGCCCTCAAGAATGGCCTTTCTTACTCAGTTTTCAGATATATTATTCTCACCAGCCCCTGCCCCCACCCCCAGCCACATCCTTTTCTTCATCTCAAAACCAACTTCCTTAGTAAGATTTGCCATGTAAGACCACCCAGATTATGCTTTTGCATTTCTGGCGGCAACCCATGAACACAGACTAGAATGTGAATGGTTCTCCCCAGAAGTTTGCGGTGAGGGCTGTATCACCGTGTGGCTGTATGCCTTCAAGATTCCTCCCAGACTTATTCTCATGGATTTATTAAGAGCCCTTGTTTTCCAAAGTGATTATAACATTTCACATTCTCACCAACACGGCTGTATGCGAGTTCCAGTTCCTCTACGTTCTCACTAATACTTGGTATAATCAGCTTTTCTAATCTCAGTTCCTTTATTTTTACTTTATTTATTTATTTATTTATTTATTTTTTTTTTTTTTTGAGGGAGAGCACTCATGTGATGAGGGGAGGACCTGAGGGAGAGGGAGAAAGAATCTTAAGCAGGCTCCATGCCCATCTCGGAGCCTGAGATGGAGCTTGATCTTATGACTCTGAGATCACGAGCTGAAACCAAGAGTTGGAAGCTTAACCAATTGAGCCACCCAGGTGTCCTTAATTTTAGCTCTTCTAAAAGGCGCCTAGTGGTACCTCGGTAATGTTTTTAATTTGCATTTCCCTAATGACTAGTAATGTTAAGCATCTTCCCTTCTGCTTATTTGCTACTCATACATCTTTGGTGAAATGTCTATTCCAATCTTTTGCCCATTTAAAAAATTAGGTTGTTTGTTTTCTTCGTATTGACTTTTGAGGCACACACATACGTTCATTACAGGCATACATGATATATATATGCTTTCGAATTTTGATAATGCCTCCTTGTGAACTTGCAATTCCTTGAGAACACAGGACACATTATAATATGTAAATACACAGCATCCAGTTGAGATTCAAGCAAGTGCTTGATGGATACTTCTTAAGCATTTCATGATGGTGAGGACCAGTCCACATGTCTCTGTCACACATTTGGATACCATGCTACACAGAATCGAATACTTTTAACGTTAAGACCTAATCCTATTTAAAGAGTTCTGTATGCATAGCATATGTTAAACAATTTTCAACAGAAGTACTTTTTTTAAAGTTTTTTTGGAGGATGAAATTTTGGTAGTTTCCCCCAACTGGTTAAACCAGGAAGCATTTGCTTCTAAATTATTAGTAATCTGCTTGGAGTACCAGTTTAATATTTCCAGTGGACTGTCTTTGTAGATAATTTTAAGAATAAATAAACAATTTTAAAGGAACTTGTGTCTGTTTACCAAATGTAGAATGTGTTAGTCAGTTATATTGCCAAAGGGCAGAACCACGGTTTCTGAAAATAACTTTAAGGAGTTCAGACCAATTGGCAACCCAAACCGAATTATCTTACAAAGCACGATGTCCTTTGGGATAAATGTCATTTGAAAAGTGAGTAACAATAATATATTAAACCTGTCATAGTAGCTCTGCCCTCTTCTCTGGTTGACTCATATGCAAGTTGGTAGCAGACACTCCCTAAGCTATGAGAAAATATTATTCTATCGGGGCGAATGATACCCCAAGCAGCATAGTGGCATACAATACTAGTCCTTTACATTTGAGCTAAATTTCATTTTTAGGCTTAATGGATGATTTTCAGCCGGTCGGTGGGACCCTGATGGATTCCTTCGTTCTTCTTCTCTCTTCTGGTGGGCTGTCAGCTAACCAAACCCAGAACTTCCACTTACTGAACCACCCAAGGAGATGCCTCAGTTCTATCCTCTGACTCTGAAGTCTCACATCCAGAGATCTTTCTGGTTGCAATTTTAAATCTATTTCCTCTTGTCTCATTCCTAGAGCCCAGCCCTTTCATTCTACCTGAACAGGGTAGCTTCATGGAGGAATTTTTTTTTCTTTTTCTTTTTTTTTTTTTTGCTTAGCTAACTCCACAATTGAAGGCTCTCCACACTTTATGAAAAGGGATTATTTTGTTGAAGCTTTCTTGTTTTCACAATACGATTTACGTATGGGATTCTATGTTTTTTTCTGTTGTTTGGTTACTAAATTAAACTATCAGAATCTTCTAAGAATCACCATCATCCCCTGGCAATTCATAGAGCGTTTGTAAGTTCCAGACACTTTTTGTATGTTTTTAATCTTGACATAATTTTGTAAGAGAGGTCTTAATTTACTCATTTTACAGATGAGGGAAATACTGGTTATCTGCCCAAGGTCATGCAGCCAGTAAGTGACAGAGTTTATTATTGTTATTACCGGCAGCAGCAATGATTTTTTGTTGTTGTTGTTGTTGTTGTTGTTGTTGTTGTTGTGAAAGCTTTGTGCTAGAATTTGGAAAAAATAAATGATACACATGGGAAATGGTGTAACTTGAATTCATTTACAGCTTTAAAAAGATATGAAATGGAGACTGGGAACTTTAAGCATCTATAATCTCTTGAAGAACCAAATATTTTGATATCTATTATCACCTATTTTTTTTTTGCAGTAAAGAGAGAAACATTTTGTTTATTTACATACATGGATTTCCAAAGATTGTTACTGTGGATTTTTTACCTTCTGTAGTGAGTGAGCTTTTTTCTTCCCTTTTCACTTAATTTTTAAATAGATTGAAAAAATAGTAGTTTCCAAATTTCACAAGCGTGTATTATTTCATGTACAGGCATTGGAAAGTGGCCATTTAGAAAATTTATATTAGTCATCCCATTCAGATCAAATAAAGAAGGCAAAGCTACGTTCCTAAAGCTGAAGGTAGCCTTTCAATGAAGTGTATTTCAGAAGTTGGAGCAGACAAAGCTATTAGAATGTGGGCATCGTTGTTTGTGGGAGATGGCAAGGTCAGATTAGATAGAAATCAATACCATACAAAATTTCTGTATATAGTATGTAATTCTTCTTACACCTAGAAATGAAAGAAATTAATATTGTATTACTGGATTGCGATAGAAGTTTATAAATAGTGAGTACATAATCTTTACCAAATTCAAGAAGGGCATAGTATTGGGAAAGCTTTACTCAACTAAATGATGTGCATTCAGCTTTCAAGTTATGCCCCCCTGCAAAACTGTGCTATGTACTATATGACAGAGACATGTATTTGGAAATCCTTATACGGCATTCTATAACATCTCTTCACAACACTTACCAGTTTTAAATTGTCCATTTATTTCAACGATCAGTTGACTAATGGCCAGCTCTCTCACTAGATTGCAAACTCCTTGAAGGCATGGGCCATGCTTGCTTTGCTCACCATTGGATCCGTCTGGCATGGTTTCTGGCACACAACATGTATTCATGTAGTAGTTGTTAAATAATCGTTAAATGAATGAACAAATACTTGGTGTCTTGGGATTATAGTCTAGACACAACACCTGTTAGCCTCACAGGGGGAAGAGGACTGTGCTGGTGGCTTGTGTGCCCCAAGAATCTCCAAGTCTTTCCAATTCTTGCCAGAAAGTAGAAGGGTGAGATAAAGCATCTAGCATGTCCATGTTACAGTCAGAGTGAGGACAGTGACTTTCAGTTTCTCAGTTTCTCTGAAAAAGGGAATTTTTTTCATCTGAGTTGAAGTCAGGTAGTCGAGGGTATTCAATAACCTTTTTAGGAGAGGGTCTGTGAAGCACCCTATTATAAACTCCTGGGGGGCCAACTTACTTCTGCTGTTCTCCTACCTAACAAAGGTGGGGGCTGGGCAAGCTGTAGGGATCCCCTGTTCACACTCTTTAAAACAGAGTTCTAAGTTTCTAACATGGAAATCAACACAGAAGTGGGCTTCATATATAGACTTTTTATATCCATCTTAGGTGAAATGTTGACTACATTTTCTGTATATTGAGAGATGATTGGCAACAGAAAGCTAACTTAAATAATAATCCAGCTCAATTAAAGAAGGATGTTTGAGAAGTAGTTTTAGCTTTCAGTGTAAGAAATTTCATGTTGGAGAGAGAGCCTGTTATAAATAGGCTCTTGGTTTCTATTTATATTTTAGAGGACATGATTCTTAAAAAAAAAAAAGTTATTCATAATTAATCTCCACACTCAGTGCAGGGCTTGGACTCACAACCCCAAGATGAAAAATCACATGCTCCACCAACTGAGCCAGCCAGGTGCCCAAGGACATGGTTAGTTCTTAAAATAATGAACAAAATAATAAAACAAGCATAAAATGAAACATATGTACTATATAAAAACTTGTTTTTTTCCCCCAAACATATACTTAGGCAAAATACATAGATCAGTAAAATCTTTAATCCCATTGAAGTTATGGCGTCAGTGAAGTCACGCACCATAACTTGGTATGTGATACTTTAAGTGATCTTATTATAAAGGGCCTTTGAAATGATACGTCAGGAAAGGAGCAGCTCTACAGGAGCAGAGGAAGCAGTAGGTTCCATACGTGGATGTGGTTCTGCCTCTAGATTGCTGAAGCCTAGATTTGGGAAGAGCGGGCAGGAACCTGGTTGATTCCATTTGCCACAGATCTGTAGGGAGAAATGAGCTGATCTGGAGGCTTGCAGCCCTGAAGACAGGATATCAGGGCTCTAACAATGCCCTCAGGTTAGTCCCCCTACTTTTGTTTTGTAGTTTCTTCCTCCGGCCCTTTATCCAGGTTGTCAATTTTACTCTCCCTAGACTGGACTGATGATTTCAATGATTTCTTCACAATAATCCTTGGGTCCTGGTTCTGATCAGCAAACTGGATGTTTGTTTCATTTTTCAGATACTCCCTTGATTGGTTCCTGGTTCCCAGTCTCCATATTTTGCATTTTTTCTCTTAAAAGAACAGCCTTTGCCATATGCCATATCAATCCTATAATTGATCCAAGTCCTTTTATATTTGATTAGTCTTCCGAAGGCAATGAGAGTGTCATTTGCTCTCTTAAAAAGTTGGTTTGTAAAAAAATTTTTTAAAAAATTGGTTTGTCTGGATATTTGTCTACACTCCAGTGCAGCTATAATACTTGAATATGTGAAGCCCACAAATGGGCACACCATCTGAACAAATAAATACTCATTTATATCCCTGCATTAGCCTTATTTGAAAATTCAGTGGCCAAAATATAATATTTACAAATTCTAATTTCCCCAAGTAGAGGATTTGTAGGCATAATAGCTGACAGTTTCACTCTTTACATGAGCTTCTTTGTAATTCTGTTCAAAGGTGTCTTCTGTTGGGGTGTAAGTTTTCCAAAAATAAGCTATTATCATAAAAAAGTTCAACTAAGTCCATTAAAATATCTTCAATTAAGTGAAACTAATGGGCACACTCATTGACTTCTGATACACAGCAGAGAAAGCAGGCCCTATTAATGGAAATTGATATAAAATCAGAATTTCAGAATAAGAAGATATTTTTGAGGGACATCTGGGTGGCTCGGTCGGCTAAGTATCTGACTCTTGGTTTCAGCTCAGGTCATGATCTCAGGGTCTTGGAGTGAAGCCCTGTACTCTGAAGGGAGTCTAATTGAGATTCTCTCTCCCCTTCTCTCTCTCTCCCCTTCTCCTCTGCCCCTCCCTCTCCCTGTGCCCTCTCTGTCTCTCTCTCTAAAAAATAAATCTTTTTTTTTTTTTAAAAGGACATTTTTGAACATCTGCTTTTACATTCTTATTCTTCAAAGAAATTTGGTGTCCTGTTATTTCTCAGTCTGTTGCCTGGGAATGGAGAATGGACTTGCCCAAGTTTATAGAGTTATCAGTATCAAGAGTTGAAATTAGACCAAGTTCTCCAGACTCTTCAGTCACCATGCTACTTCACCATCTAAACATTTACATGGATTTATTTGGTAAACTCACCATTCTGTATAAGTGGAGGGGTGGAGATGGGAATGAGCACAGATGGGTGATGAATAGTGGGATAAGGAGATAGCTGTGTTTTTTCCCCCATTCTTCTTCTTATAAAGAAATTTTCAGATCCAAAGAGATCACCTTGACTATGTTTGGAAAATTGGATGATGACACATCATGAGCACTATTGAGGTTTGTGTAAAAGTTATATAGGTTTAAGTATCTCCTCAAATTGAAATTTTGTTTTCTTGAAAAGTAGAATGGTATTCAGGAAATTTTCTAATAATTCATTTTCTGGTGCCAGTGTTTTAGGAAGCAGAGTGAGTTTACACTGAAAAAAAATGAGTAAAAGGAAATACTTTTCTAACAAAGTAATCCTTTGACCTAATCAAAAAATAGTTTTGGTAGGGAAGAAAATGGCTATCAAAAGAGATGTGAATCTCTAGGTGAAACTCTACAATATTCCAGCTATAGTTTTAAATGCAAATTTCAGTATTTGTTTAAAAGCAATAGTTTTGGGATCCCTGGGTGGTGCAGCGGTTTGGCACCTACCTTTGGCCCAGGGTGTGATCCTGGAGACCCGGGATCGAATCCCATGTTGGGCTCCCAGTGCATGGAGCCTGCTTCTCCCTCTGCCTATGTCTCTGCCTCTCTCTCTCTCTCTCTGTGTGACTATCATAAATAAATAAAAATTAAAAAAAATAAAAGCAATAGTTTTATTTACTTTTATTATTTTTTAAATATTTTTATTTATTTATTCATGAGAGACACACACACACACACACAGAGGCCGAGACATAGGTAGAGGGAGAGGCAGGATCCCCGCGGGGCATCCCTTTGTGAGACTCAATCCCAGGATCCCAGGATCATGCTCAAACACTGAGCCACCCAGGTGCCCCAAAAGCAATAGTTTTTAATTTACAATTTATTTATTTTTAACCATTTATTAGAGAGAGAGAGAGAGAGTACGATGTGTGCAAGCAGGTGGGAGGGGGAGAGAAGGAAAGAGAGAGAGAGGGAGAGAATCCTCTCTCAGTGGAGACTCAGAGTAGACTCCCCACTGATCATGGAGCCCAGTAGAGGGCTCGATTCCAGAACCTGAGATTACCACCTGAACTGAAATCTAGAGTCAGCTGCTCAACTGACTGAGCCACCCAGGCAACCCTAAATGCACAATTTAAATTTCACATACATGGAGACCTCAGACCTTTATAAATCTTCTCTTCCAGCATTGTCCTCTACACATCCTCAATCTTACTTTATCCCCCTCTTCAGTTCCAATGTACTGGAAGCTCACCAACCTCCCAGGTCATGTCGAGAGATAGCAGCTGTGAGAGGCAAAAATACCAGACCTTCAACTTTGTCCAAGTTCAAGTGAACACGAGATCACATGAGCAAAAGTGGACACAAGGTGTCTGTAGACATAGCGTATAGGACCAGGTCAGTGGAGCTTTCCAAGTAGTTCCTTTGGGTTGATTTTATGTCTATAAGCACATGTTTTTTTTTTTTTTTTCCCCTAAGTAAACATAAAATAATAAAACCACCTTTCAGGGCATTAAGTAGATAAATTGAGGAAACATTTTTAACCAAAAATAATTATGCCTCATTTAGATCTCATGAGCTATTGCTATTTGACAAAGCAGCTGCAGTTTTAAGTAATGGCCAAGTGGGAGCTATATGCACTTTCCATGCTAGGAGTGTGTTGATTATAAATACTGATCTAAGTAACATATTAGCCAATCCTTCCTTTGATGGAAAAATACATACATAAAAATCTTTTTAAAACCTCAATAGGGTATGTGTGTAGGAGGGGTGGCGAGAGTGGGGGAACGAGGAGTTCTGTGTATATGTGGGTGTATTTAGGGGGTATTAGGGTAGGGCCATGGGAAGGTTGTACTGTAGGGAGTCTTTGTCAACAATATTTTGAATATTCCTATGTTCAAATTGGTGAATTCAAATTCATGTTGTAACAGGGCCCTTAAAAAACATTCTAACATAATTTTAAGAGGCTGAGCTAAGAACGATCATGACTAGGACAGTTGTCAGATATAATATAGAACACCTAGTTAAATTTGAATTTCAGATAAATAGCAAGTAAATTCTTAGCATAAATTTAATCCCAAACACTGCACGGCATATATTTATACTAAAAAATGTATCATTGTTTAGCTGAAATTCAGATTTAACTGGGTGTCCTGAATCTTTATTTGCTAAATCTGGTAAGCTAATGACTAAATAAATATATGGGAGTCATGCCTTCAAAATTATTTAGCGCAGCATAGCTTGAATGTGCTATTTCAAAATAAAGGAGCTGTTTTTGTCAACAGTCGAGAAAGTTACGATCTACAGTTGTGTCAATACCAAAAAGCTCATGTGCCTGATTTTTGCCTCTTTCTTGTTTTATTTTATTAAACAATACCACTCCAAAGCCCTTGCAGTTATATGCATTCACTTTGAGGGAGGATGCCACATTTTAGCTATTCCCTTATCCTTGAAGACAAAAGCTTTGAAAAAATTAGGACCATGTTTGAGTCCTAGATACATAAAGTATGCTCTCCAGCGAAATGCAACGTATTGTTTCAAGCTGATTTTCCCCCTTTTCCTTGGGAGAAAAGTACAGCATCTTAAACTAAAGCACACTTCAGCCTTCCCCCTGCGCTCCTTGGTGCCAGCAGCCACAACACAGGGCTTTCATCTAGGCTTCAAAGTGTGGTGGAGGGAGTTTGGGGGAGGGGAGTGGGGAAGAAAGGGAGGGCAAGTTGAATGCAAAAAAGGAAACAAACAAACAAAAAAGAAAAATGGAATGGGGTGGGTAGAAGGAGAAGTCTCCCATCTCTCGATTATCACGTCCCCGGGTCCTGGGTCCTGGTTGAGCTTCCAGATGCAAAACCCTCACAGGTTTCCCCTGTTGTGTGTGGGGTGTTTTTTTTTTTTTTTTTGTTACTGCCACTTCCCATGCTGGGAAGATTCTTGTCATCCCTCACATATTTTATCCACAGAAAAGGCTGCCCTGCCCTGGGCTTGGTGATTGAGGCTGTGCCCCTGGTGTGCCACTCTATCACTGGTTCCCAAGGCTGTCTAGCCTGGGAAAAGCTGCATGGACACGTTCCAAAATCAGCATTACATGCATCATTGTTCTTACCCTCCCTGATTAGAGTGCACACAATGAAAACAACAGCAACAGCCTCGTTTTCTAGCCCTCCTCCCCACAAGGCAGTTCTTAGTCTGTTTTTCTTTCTCCGGGTCTTCCTACAAGTTAACCGCTTCAGTGCTGGGGGAGTCCCAGACCTCACAGCAACTGCCCTGCCAAGTGGCTTTGTGCTTCTGGGAGGTCACTCCCAGCTCCCGGGCAGTGGGGCGGCAGGCAGGCTTGGCCTTCTCCTGGAAATCTGGGCAGAGTAACTAACAGGGCGAAGAGTCAAAGCTGTGTGTGGTGCTGCTGGGTCAGCTGTGGGCACGTGTTCCAGGACGGCTCTTCCCAGCCCTGAGGTCGGTTAGGGGCCCTGAGTTTCTCATCTGTAAAGTGGGGACAGATGGAAAGAGGTGGAGGCGGGGGTCCTGGGGTTTTAACTCTTGAGGCCACAAAACTCTATCTGCATCAAACCTGTTGGGCTTAGTCGTGGAGTCTCAGTTGTCCACAGGAAGCTCTTCTCATACCTTCCTTAGAACTTTTGAATACAATCTTTATAAGCATTTGCATGTATGTCGGGATGTGGGGTGGGGAATGGCAATTTTTACTTGAAATGTTATAAGGCAAATCCAGATCCTATTATAATAAATACTAAAATGAAAATTCTGTAATGAAGGCAAAAAGAAAGAAAAGAAGAAAGAAGAAAGAAAGGAAAGAAAGAAAGAAAGAAAGAAAGAAAGAAAGAAAGAAAGAAAGAAAAAGGCAGCCTGTGACTTTTGTTCTTTAAAATAATGAAGGATACATGACATTGCAGCATAACTGAAGAATCCGAATGTTCCCCTGGACAATATTGTAACAAAACCGGGCTGACTTTTATTAAGAGTGCGAGTGGATGAAGGGGCTACGTGAGGCTGTGTGCGCACGGGGTAGTCCTTTCGAAGCTGTGACTGCAGGCATAGAGTGCACACCGAGCCCTTGCACACAGCCAGGGCCCCAGCCCCAGCGCAGATGCGGACACCCACATCATCGGCTATGTTTCTGGTCTCTGTCCTGACACCAAACAGTACAGACGCTTCTGGACTGGGTAGGGGATTGGTCATGAACTTGCCTTCTGCCCCGCCAGAGAATTGAAAGCCTGAGGTTTACTTTTGAGTCACTATCCTTGACTTGTAAGTACTTTCAGGACGCAACACAAGGAGAGAATGACCCTCAGCGTTGTGAGCTCCTAGACCAGCACTGCAACAGGTGCTGCCCGGCGGTTCCCCCCCGGCTGAGACAGATGTCACTGTCCTGCTCATTTAATAAAGAGCCACAGGATTGCTATTAGAAAACCATTGTCTTTTATTGACCTATACAAGCGAAGAGCTTCCTTCCTCTTCCTTCTCCCCCTCTCGTCCACACAAGGCCAGAGGCATGATGGCCGTAATTAACCTAATGCTGTTCACCAGTTTCTGATAAATGGTGTTTTGGGGTCCACACGTCACACCCATTTTCCAGAAGTTTAATTGTTGGTCGATTTTGTGTGTTCCTGCAGATGCCTACACAAGATATCCGGTGTCTCAAAAACAAACAAGTAAGTGAACAAAAACTCTAAATCAAAATTTGAATTGGGTCCCTTGTCCAAGATATGATTTTTTTTCTTACCAACCATAAAAAAAAATCTGACAGTGAGAACTGAGATAGAAAATTATAGAATGATGCTGGAGACAAGAGTAGACCCAGTTTGTCCTTGTCGCTTAAGAAGCTGAATTGGTTCTGGTGTTCAAGGCTATACACGCTGTTTTTATAAGGAAAGCTTATTTCCCAGATACTCAGGATACAGCTAGGGAGGAGAGGCAAGACCATGTCATCTTAGAGGCTTTTTTTCTACACCCAAACACTGAATATAAATGTTCATTGGGATGAGTTAGACTATTTGCATTTTCACTTTATATCACTAGCAGGTCTTTCCTGGAAACGACTGCTTGCTGGCACTTGCGCTAGTATCTCAAGTTGACTCTTCTTAAGTACATGTGCAAGCGATCTCGGTGCAGAGACCCTCCTTATCCGTAGCCCCCGCTTCTCCTGAACGGTTCTCACCAGAGGGAGAGAGCAGGAGCAAGAGCAAGACAAGCAAGAGCAGAGGATTTGGACTGGGAAGTCTTGTAATTTGACTTTGGCTCCATCACTTGGTAACTTTGGGACAATCGATCACTTTCTCGCGTTCCTACCTCTCAGAACTTAACGTGAAGATGGAATGAGATAGTGGATGAAAATGCTTTATGAGATGTCCTTGAATTTGGGGGGCTAAAATCGTCCCATTGTGTGAAAGTGAGATTTACCGTTGAAGCAAATTGATTTGGAGTGTGTAATGCTTGGAAGAGTTTTCTTACTTTTTTAAGTGTAGCTCTGTATTGGGCAATTTCTTTGAAGCTATTTCAGAGGGGACCTCGCCATACACACACACACAGATATGCATACACAAAACATTTAAACTTTAACAGCAACTGCTCTAGTTTCCTAGGGCTACCATGCAAAGTGCTACAAACAGGCGGCTTAACGCAACCAAAATTTATCCTCTCATAGTTGTTAAGGCCAAGGTCTGAAATCAAGGTGCTGGCAGGGTCATGCTCCCTGTGAGATTCTGGGTAGAATCTTCCTGGCTCGTTCCTAACTTTTGGGGGGAGCCACGGTCTCTGACCTTTCTTGGCTTGCGGTCCAGTAACTTCAATCTCAGTTTCCGTATTCGCGTGGCAATCGCTCTATGTCTCCGTGTCTTCACATGTCTACCTCCTACTTCTTCTAAGCCCCTCCCCCCCCCGTCCCATTGGATGAGGGCCTACTCTGATGACCTCATCTCGATTATATCTACAAGGACTCTATTCCTAAATAAGGTCACAATTGTGGGGACTAGGAGTTAAGACATAAACATGTCATTTTTGTGGATAAAATTCAACCGGTAACAATACCCTACAGAACAAGCCGGTGTCTCACTGGCTGGGGACCTGGCCGCCAGCCTCAAATTTGCTATTAAATAGCCAACTAACTTATAGGTAAAATGAGGGAGTTGGAATAGACCTCAGGATTTTTTTCCAGTTTTGATGTCCCATAATTGTATCATTTTGTATTCTCCCGTTAGCACTCCTCTCTAAGTACATGGTGGTTCTCTTTACTCACCTACAAATCACGGATACCAACACCTCGAAGTCTGGCTGCAGAAGGAATGGGTGAGCCATCACAATGTCTATGAGTGCAGCCAGCAGAATGGTTCCTTCTTCGGCATCCTCAGGCCAGGCCCTCACTTCCCCTCGCCTGGACCATTGCAATAGTCTCTCAGCTTCCTTGAGTCTCTTCCTTGAAGGGGCTGCCAGATTGCCATCTCAGAAAACCTGATTGTGCCACTCCCTGTATGATATGGTTAATGGCTCCCCAGGAATGCTGCTTGGGGTGCCATCCTGAGCTGGGCACCCGGGAGTTCTCTCAGCAGGAGCTGCTTACCCAAACTCATCTGCTCAAGATCTACCCTCAATAAATCTAATCCATTCATTCCTCTCCCATCACATTTTCATACTTCAGTGGATGATGTTTCCTTGGTTAGGCCTTTTCCCCATCTTTTCTGCCTGGAGAATTTCTATTTATCCTACAAAGTCCAATTCAGAAAGCATGGCCTTTGAGAAGCCATTCCTGACTACCCTAGTCAGAAATAACCATTCTGTCTTCTGTATCACCGTTTAGTTCATATTTACTTCTAATTTTGTACCCCTCATTGAATTATAACCTTGGTGTGTGTGTGTGTGTGTGTGTGTGTGTGTGTGTCCATCCTAGGTAAGATGTTGCCTAAGGGTTGGGGTGATGTCCCAGTCTTTGAGTCATGGCCTGCACTTTCT
Organism: Canis aureus; assembly: GCF_053574225.1. Lineage (NCBI taxonomy): Eukaryota > Metazoa > Chordata > Mammalia > Carnivora > Canidae > Canis > Canis aureus. The sequence goes on along the minus strand of NC_135611.1, from coordinate 65,019,185 downwards.
TTATTTCCAGGTGTCAGACACATAGTTGGTACTCAGAAACATTTTATTAAATTGTGTTAAATAACCAGTTCTTGACAAGCAACTGAAACCAACAGTCACGGCCAAATGTTTCTTGTTTTTTTTTTTTAATAGGTGTTGTTGTTGAATTAATGAAACAGGAAAGCATGCTTTGGCACAGCTGTCTGGCATACCTGGGTTAAGTTCTAGTGCAAACAGCTGCATTGCTGTAACTTGCTGTAAAACATCCCCTTCACACAGTGCCCTGTGCTGCGGGGCCCATGGAAGGCAGCCAGGCCCAGGGCAGGCAGTTACCTGAAAACACTTGGGTTAAGTTTCTCTTGTCATGGCCGTTGGGCAGCCCCTTGTAATTATTCCCTTCGGCCGGCAGCCTTGCCTCACAGAACATATTCTGCTAGGGCTGGACTCCCAGACATGTAGCTCTGGGTTACCACCTTCAATGTGTCACTGCTGAGAGCCGTCCCCAGGTTGCCTGGGAGCTGCCTTGCAAGTAGCCCCAGCCCATGTCACAGGACCGCAAGTTGTAAATCATCTACCACATTAACGGTCATGGCGACCAACTGGGGGCCGAGAACCCCAGCGGGGTTATGGCTAGGGGGGGTACTCACTTCTATTTTCCTACTACACTGGCCTCTTTCTAACGCTGCTGCAGAACTCTGGGAAGTGAAAGACCAAGCTCCTATAATGCATTAGGCGGGGCCAGGATAGGAAAAGAAAGGGGTAAAGCCTTGGACACTGCTGAGGATGACAGAGGGGAAAGACACATGCCTCAGGAAGAAGGACAGTGATGCTAGGGTTGGAGGAAGTTGGGGGGCAGGTGCTGAGCCTCCATTGAATGAAGAGACCCTTCTTGTTTCTGTTACCTGTTATATGTAAAGGGTGGGTGGAAACACATGCTTATCAATCCCCTTTTTTTGGTCAATATGAGCATCCCCACCTCTACTCCAGCAATAGCGTTGTCAGAGTTTCCTACACCTGACCACACATGAAAACTTCCGAGATTGGAGAACCTTAAGCATAAATATGGCAGATAGGATCCCTCATAATCCAGGGAAATGGATCTCTTAAAGGGGAACAAGTAACAATAATGATTTTGGAAGAGAATCCTGATTTGGTGGGTAAAAGAGCATCTATGGCTTTATCCTATCATTGCTGTTGGCAGCGAAAGTACAATAATTATGCAACCTTTAGAAGCACCGTGGCCAGACTTTGGAAAACAAAAATAAATCACAGCGGGTAAATGGATCATTAGAGGTATGTTACTAGAGAGCTCAGGATTTACTTTATCTTACATGTTGCAACTTGGTAAACACATGCGTTTGTTGAAAATTCTTATTATAAAGGCCGACCAAGGGTTAGGCACCCTGCAGGTCTTATTATAAAGGATGAAGAGAATCAGCATACTGGAAAGCCTGTTTCTAAAAGTTTTCTGTAAGGAAATGTTATACTACAGGAAAGAATATCACCTAAACACAGGCCTCAAATCACTTTGAAAGGAGTGTTTGTCAGGTGAGCAGCGTGGCCCTCAAGGTACTAATGGGTCCCCAAAGACGTTTCTCCACTAACCAAGCTGACAAAGTGTAACAAGCTCATGGCACCCACAAATCATTTCCTTCCTGATGCAAAATACCTGTGCCATCTGCCTGCCTTTCACACCGGGCAAATTGTTCTGGCATTCTTATATGAAGATGCCTGCCTATCACAAAGACCCGTGAGTCCATCCCATGAAATGTCAAAAATATTGTAAATATGAGTGATGGGCCAACCTCCGAAGTGTTAGAGCTTTAGTCTGGGAAAAGATCCAAGATTTTGTGAGCCTATATAAACACTTTTGATCTTGAAAAATTGGTCTGTAAATCTTACAAGAACAGGTTCTTTCCCAAGATTTACAGTATGGTTCTGGTTTGGTGCACCTTATATGGTTATTCGGGGGGAAATTTTGCTATTTATTCCCTTTTACTTTTATCATTCTGATCGAAACAAAATGCACCAAGATATATGTGTTCTATAAGACAAACAAACTGAGTCTCGTTTCACAAAAAAGTCATTTTATCTCTGGAAGTAGAGTGAGAATGTACTTACAAATCCTGTGTTACTAAAATTAATTCAACATTTCCAGTGAATCACATGCATATGTTATACTTAGGAAGAAAATAAATACACGTTGACTTTCTCACGATGGATATGAACCAATGTGGATTGATAGTACAGCTCAAACAATACACTCCCAACACTGTATAGTACGCTTAATTCACACTCGGACATGCAAACACAATCTTCTGTAATATGCATACACAGTACGTATATATAAAGACTACATCTGATCTACTATGTCGCTGAGATCACATTTTTCTCAAGCTCCATTTTATGTAAACCATGGAAATGTGGGTTTTTAAGAAAGATCTACCACAGTTCAGTTTCAAATCTAGTAAAGTCTAGGGAAGGAGAGGTATTGTGCAGAATTTCTCCAGTTGTGTTCTTTGGGTTGTAAACATGTATGACGTGAATAGTATTCTTTGGTAATAATTCTTGGAACTGTCATCCAAGCACTCTTTTTTTTTTTTTTTTACTTTTTTCTCGCCGATGAAACATGAGCAGAAAGGAAGTGTACGCTCTCTGCTTCACTTCTCAGAATCTTTAAAATGCAAACGTTGAGTTGGATTTTTCAAGAATCTCTCCCGAGAGATTAGGTGTTCATGAACCAAATTCAGGGCATAGTGGTATAGAGGACAATGTATTGTAACTGAGGTAAGAGGAGTCAGATTCGTGTCCTGACTCTGCCATTTAGTTGAAATGTGGCTTTAAGAAGACTGCTAAACTCTAAAACAAGTAGGTTAGCTTGGATGATCTTCAGTGTTTTTTGTTTTAGCATTTTATGTGAGGTTTCTACCTCGGGTTATATGTTTGTTTGTTATTTATTCCCTGGAGGCCTGGCATAGTGCCTTTGTTGGCCTTTAATAAATGTGGATTAATTTGAACATAGCCTTTTAAGCCTTACAAATCATTAATGCAGCCTTCCCCCCGCCCTTGCTATATTACTTTTGAGCAAATCATATTTTCCTCTCTGAACCTGTTTCCCTGTTTATAAAATTTAGGTGTTTGACCATTGGATTTCACATCTTTTTTATTATTAGCAATATTTTTCATATTCCTGGTAGCACATGGATCTTTCTTGAAATGAAAATTTACTCAGAAGTCCAATGTGTAAACAGATCAGAAGTGGGGCTGCTCTAGTTGAGTTCATGACCATCCCCACCGTCTCCCGTCTCAGCCTATCCTTGACTTTTTTCCTTGCCCCTGTCCTCAGGCGTGGTTGAGGAACCCCAAGGGCTCCTCACACCACAGTCTGAGTGGTACTGATTGAGATAATCTCTGAAGTACAAGAGACCTTAAGGGCTTTCTACCTGATGCATATATTTTTTTTTAAAGATAGACAAGACTAAACTCTGGGTCTGAAGACGACAAGCTCTTGAAGATTCAAAGGTGAGTGTCACTGATACTGCAATAGTGAGCAACCCTGCACGGAGCCAAGAGCCCCTCCCTCTGTCTTCTTTGCATTGAGAAGCTGTGGGAATTGTGTGTGTTTATAGTCTCTGCCTCCCTCCCTCTAGAAAGAGCAGAATTGGGGCAGGGCTCGTTGTGTGATTGAAGCAATCATCAAGCCCAGCTTTCTCATCTGCAAATGACACCAAATTTGCCAGAAGCTTGTTGATTTAAAGACAAGTGGCATAGCGTTTGGCACAATGTTACTTCCACATGAAGAAAATCCGCACCAGCTACATTTGGGGACTGGGCTACGATAATCATTATTACTAGGTCATGTTGTTCTCCTGGGGAAATATTTATTCTACAGGTTATGATTCTGGGATCATGTTTAAAGTGAAAGTCTGGACTAAGGGAACAGAGCAAGCATAAAATATGTAGATGCCTCTGAACTGACCCGTAGGCAAAAACAAAACCAACCTTGGTTTGAGATTAAGGACGAAAGGCAAAAATGGTCTAATTCAAAAGGAAAACCAGACCATGCACTTGTAAATTTTAAACTATGTGTTAAAAAAAAAAGTCTGGAAATTATTTTTTTGTGGTAAAGAAGCATCATGTTCGAGTATGGTGCTTTGTTTGCTGAGCAAAATATGGGGAATTCAGAATACAAGAGAATGATGTAGAATCCTTAGCCACCATGTCTTACTCTGTGATGGGAAGTTGTGCCCATTTCTGAGCTTCACCACTTGAGAGAAACAGAGAACTTGGAGGGTCTTCAAAGGTGATTAAAAAGATGGAAAGTAAGTCTTTGGAAGAAAGGATTAAAGAAATGGGCATGAATTTAAGAAAAGGCCCTTTGAACATGCACATATTTAAATAATTTTAAAGAATTCACTTCAGTTTCTAGCTCCAGAGTATTTTATGGAGAATTTCCTTTCAATGGAAGATCACTAATGTGTTATAACATTTCCATAACCAAAGTGAGAATAACAAACACAGCAAATGCATTAAAGTAAATTCCAGCAGTACCAACCATGGTTTTATATTTTTTATTTGTGTAGACACGGAATTGGCAACTTTCTTGTTGATGAGAGAGTATGTTTACTCCATGTTGTAAATTTGATGGTTGGATCTGCTTTTCTACATTTATGTTGTATTCACATGCTGGATCAGGTTAACTTTCCTATGTGTCAGTATCCATCTACAACAGACCAGTAGAAGAATGCAGAGATGCAGTTTAAAAAAATAAACATAAAGACATATTAGAAACAACCCAGCCCTATGGACTGGCTAGAAGAGGCAAGCATCTGATAGGACCAAACTAGTTTTCTATGGATTTATGCAATATAGCTAAATGGGATGCTATATATGGATATGGGTCTTCCACATGTTTATGTGAACCTTGGTTTTTGGTCCTTGGCCTTAAGTAAGGTGCTTAAAATTTTCTGAACCTTGGAATCATCCTCTGTAGGTAAGGATCACAATATAAATCCATAAAATTATTCCTGGTAAGGGAGAGAAAACTTTTCATAGGATTATGGTAAAAATTAAATGAAATAATTTATGTCAAGTATTTCAACAAAGCCTAGCATGCGGTAAGCACATAACAAATGTCAGGGATGATGATGATAATGATGATGATGATAAAGAATCTAACACAGTTCCCAGCATATAGTGGGAACTCAAAAGCTTTAGTTAAATATGATTAGTTAAATCTCAGTGGTACTGATTGAGATAATCTCAATCAGTGAGATTATCTTGTTTTAATCTGTGGAGTTCTTCAACATACGTATAGATATGTCAGTATTAAGGAAAATACTTTGGAAAAATATAAAATCTTGAAGGGAACTTTTAGAATAACTTACTCATCAGATTGCCAAATCCACATATACACCGCAAAATGGAAAAAGGTAATGATAAAATGAATAAAAGACAAACTTACACATAATACATATTAAACTTGAATGCTTGTTACTCCAAGGTGTAGTAACTTAGAATGAACTTATAAATAAATATGTTCCGGGAAGGCTCAGCAAGTTACAGACTCACGATAGGCTAACCCAGGAGCCGCCCTCCCCCGCTGCTGGAGGCTGCTATCACAGAGAATAACCATGTCATTGTCGTCTGACCCTGGATGGAGGACTCTGACTCCACTGGCTTTTGCTCCCATCGGCTACAATTCTTGATCATGGCTGTGATAGATCAACTCAGGCCATCGATCCTCAAGGATCACAGACTGAAACCTCCAGGGCAGGTTTCACAAGAACTCTTTGCCTGTAGACTACTCGTGGACACTTTCCAAAAACAAAAGAGTGGGCAGCCTGTGTCTCTACACCTTGACATGAGTTCATCCCCTAAATGTAAATGTATGATGTAGACAGAAAGAGGAATGGTGGAAGTATAAAAAGCCTTTCTCAAAAAAGAAGAATCCAAGCTGAAACACATGGAACTATGACCACCAGCACATATGAGAGATGACTCCAACGATCTCCCCAGTCCTGATTTGTGCTTCAAGTAGATATCTTCATCCCAGATCCACATGATGTATCAGATCACACATTTATCTCATTGTAGAAGAAATAGGAAGTGACCAAAGAAGAAAGGATGGGACGGTGAATTGAGATCTTTCTGCAGACATGCTCATCACTTCGATAGCATTTGAGAGAAGGCAAGCAGAGATGACCAAAGCAGCCAGCAGTGCAAAGGGTCAGTGAGAGAATGCGCTCCTCTAACCCCATACCCAGACCTGGAGACAAGTCAGGCTTGGGGACGGCTTCCAAGGCGCCAGAGCTCTCCTTCCTGCCAACTGGGGGAAAGAGCACAAACATCGTAGCTGGTGCCCATGGGCTTCCAGTTTCTTTTGCCACACCTCAGCATTCAGCCTCACCAGTGTGCGGAGCATGCTGTGCCGTATTGTTAAGCCTCCCACTCCCACCACCAGAATGAAAAGAAGCACGCCAGCGTGCCAGGACAAACAGTAGATAACTGAAAGCACTCCCGTCAATCATCTGCATTCCGGTTGGCCTGCAAGTCTTGTCTAGGTCCTATTATGACTCCTTTATTAGTGTTTAAGGTCACCAGGAGACAGGCAAGTGCATCCTATATCAGGAAGTGCAGTGAACCTCAGGAGTGAGATATTCGGCTCTAGTGGGCACTGTGGCCGAGACTCGGAAATCCAGGGAAGTGAGTTAAGCTCAATCAGACTCCAGGCGCCGCGCTGCCTCTCAGCAGATAGAATGAAGTAGAATAATAGAAGCTTTCCTGCCATTCTCAGCATTAGGTTGAATTCCGGTCAGCCCTTCCAGTTGGGTTTCTGAAGGCTGTTTTCTATTCAGCCCCCATGCTGCAGGCTGTAAGTCACGGGAAGGGGCTCTGGGGACAGGTTGGCCCCAAGTTCAGGCTGGATGGTGCCAGGGGAGCCCTCCTGCAGGAAGACAGATTAAAGGGCATGTGTACCCATTTGGTGGGTGAGTGCAAAATTTAGTGCCTACACCGGGCTCCTAGAGAAATTACTGCCTGGCTGGGTTAGATCTGGCAACCACACGTAGACATGAATACTCGCATTTCCACACGCTCCCTTGCACAGTGACTAACCGCATCTGTTCAACTCCAGGGGAGAAGGGGAAAAAGGCAGCAATGGTCATCTCCTCCACCCACTGGCGAGCCTATGTCCTTGTAAGATAAGCTCTCAGCTTGTCTGGTTTGGGCTAGGCTCATTCTTCTCATAATATGATTCCTGTTCAAAGTCCTAAAAATTCAGATGACCTCACTGCCACATGAATCGGTGGCCTGAAAACGTTTCCTTTACCGTATGATAGTAAAATGCAGTTGTTAAGGGAAGTGAAAAAGCTAGCAAAAGTCAGTTCAAAAAGCAGCTTTCTGTTTCTAGTAATGGACAAAAGTGAATATATCTCAAGGGCGAAGTTACTGGTAATGGGTTACCGCCTTCACCCTTCTAGGAATTCCACAGCCACGCTAAGAGTTAAAAAAAAAAAAACACCAGTAAAATCTTCAGCATGCAGGGGGTTGAGATGTGATGATGCACTGTGATATCTGGATTACTAGGGTTTATGTAAATGTTCATGCCGTCAGTGTTTGACGTTGGAAAAGAAGTTTGGGAGAATTTTTTTTTTTTTTTTTTTTTGAGAGAGCGAGAGCCCACGCATGCAGGAGGGACCGAGGGAGCGGGAATCTTAAGCAGGCTCCACACTAGCATGGAACCTGATACCAGCCTCGATCTCACAACCCTGAGATCATGACCTGAGCTGGAATCAGGAGTCAGATGCTCAACCACCTGAAGTGTCTCTTGGGAGACCCAGGTGCCCCTTCCGAGCCCATTTTTAGGAGAAAACACGAAGCGTTTGTGCCTAAGCAGACAGCCCTTAACTTGTCCCGCTGAGCATACACATGAAGCTGGTTCGCAAGGACGCGTCGGACAAGGAGGCTGAGGGCTCAGCCTTCAGGAGCAGGGCATGCGTGGGCAGCTCTGCATGCTTTCTTGCAGAGAAAGCCTCGGGGCCTAGCAGATGCCCAGCACAACGTAGGTGGTCTAGAAGGGTTTTTGAGTGGCCGGTGAATGGAAAAGCAAACTGAGGCCATGAGCACATGTCACTACCTATCACTTAGCTGACTGAGCCACCCAGGTGCTCCTAGAGGTACATGAGTTAAAGACCCCTGCCAGTACTGAGATTCTGCAACATTTTTTTTTAAATAATAGACTGAATTTTCTTATTATGAGAGATATTTAAGCTCTAAAATTTAAGATGTTCTGTGGGAGGAAAAACATTCTGTGGTCGTCCTTTTTTTTTTTTTCTCAAAGATTTTATTTATTTATTCATGAGACACAGAGAAAGAGAGGCAGAGCCACAGGCAGAGGGAGAAGCAGGCTCCCTGCAGGGAGCCCGATGCAGGACTCGATCCCAGGACCCGGGGATCACGCCCTGAGCTGAAGGCAGATGCTCAACCACTGACCCATCCAGGCGTCCCTGGGATTGTCTTTCAAAGACTGAGAGAAGCACAAAGCCTTGCCTTGAGAAGATGGTAGAAACTTTTCTGTTGGTAGAATTTGGAAGAGCATGAGCAACGGAGCATGTTGTTTTTCTGATAGAGCAGGGCTTTATTGAGTTAAGAGCTGGTTTTGAAGCAATCATAAAGCGACTGCATGCATGAGGGAAAAGCTTTGTCTTGCAGCCCATTTATGTCTGGGCGTGCTACGGGCATGGGAGTGTTGTGGCGTCGTGTGTGTGAGTGCCAGATGAAAGGGGGTGCAGAGCCCCGTTCCCGGTGCCTTGGGACAGCCATCGCACACACAGGCCCCGAGTTAGGGGACAGCACAGGGTGTGTGGCCTTGCCTCCCCAGCAGCCGGGCCCCGCTGAGCACACACAGCCCCCCGCACCCTGCCCCCCGGGGCCTCACACTCTATCACACCTCAAAATTGTTTCTCCAGAGGGCTGAAGCCTTTGACGTTTGGGCAAGTACGTGTTTCTGATGATTTGAAACCACGTCAGGTAAATAACATATAACCTCTTGATTATGAGCAGTGCTTTGGAGGGGCAGATGGGCAGGCAGGGGGGATTCTCCGTGGTGACCTCAAACCCCACCCGGCATTCTGGACCTCAAACATCAGTTGCAAAGCACCACTTTGATGAGTTAAGAGTAAATGAATCAGAACCAGATGGATTAAATTCCCCTTGAAATATACACAGGATTAAAAATGAAGAGAAGTAGTGCTGGACACAGTGGGTTATTTCAAATGCTAGTCAGGGCACTGGCAGCGGATAAACAAAAATCACTAGAGCCATCTGACAGTTCAGTGTGGGTTTACCCACCCCTGGACTCTGAATTCTAACTTGCCAACATGGTTGGTCGGAGAGAGTTTTGTACATATGAGTATAAAGGAGTTTCTGGAACACTGAGGGCCGGCAAAAGGAAAAAAACATGAATTCTTTCAACTTCCTATTTGCTTGCTCCGGTAAATAAGATATCGTGAAATTCCATAGAAAATGTTTATTAAGTTACAAGCGGGCAGAAATGAACAGTTGCATATGTGTGCATAGAGGCCGGCCCAGGCACTTAATGAGAGACACTTGATCATGTTTGACAGATCTTAATAGGTCCTTAAAATGCACACACACACACACACACACACACACACACACACGCTCTCTCTCTCACACACACACGCATACGCAAAGGCATCCACATGTCCGTGTGATGCATCCTGACCCTGACGTGTTGATCAGCCCTTCAGAGAGTTGCTTTTCTTAGTGATTACTCACTGACACATGACCCTCCACACGGGCTGCTTGTCCTGCTTGTGACAGCAAACAGGGCCGAGCTGCAGGCACTCCTCGAGCACGGTCCCAGCGGCTCAGCACTCTCTGGAGTCCACGCACAGGCTGCCAAGTAAACAAACAAGGGGTTCCAGTGTTATGCCTAGTAGCCTCGGTGGTATTCCTGCAACGGGGTTTGCTCTGTTTATTTACTCACAGTTCCGCAAGGCTCCCTCGGGAATGTTTGAGGCAAAGGTTTTGGATTCCCAGACAGTCTGTGAAAGAGATAGTGGTTCTTCTCTTGGTAGCTCAATGCATAAAGTATCAGTTTAGGCAGGGATGTGATACCAAAAGCACAGGCAACCAAAGAGAAGATAGATAAATGGGACTACATCAAAGGGGGAATCTCTGAGGACCAAAGGGCAGGGTCAACAGAGTGAGAAGGCAGCCCGTAAATTGGGAGAAAGTATGTGCAAATCATAGATGTGATAAGAAGTCAGGATCTAGAATATATAAAGAACTCCTGCAAGTAAACAACAACAAAAACCCCAATCTGATTAAAAATGGACCAAGGACTTAAACAGACATTTCTCCAAGGAAGACATGCAGATGGCCAAGCGACACATGAAAAGATGCTCAACGTCACTCCTCATTAAGGAAATGCAAATCAAAACCACAACGAAATACTGTCCCATGCCATTAGGATGGCTATAATCAACAAAACCAGAAAATTACAAGTGTTGGTGAGGCCAAGTCCTTACTGTGTCCCAGGGGCTATGCCTGGAATTTTATAAACAACATGCCAAGTGATACAGTGGCAGGGTACGAGAGACTTGATTCCTCCCGTTTACAGTTGAGAAACCTGAAGCCTGCAGAACTTAAGGAACACAGCTAGTAAGTTTTTGGAGTCATTGGGCCAATGATCTGACTCCAAGAATAAACTCTCAACCCCTACACGCTCTACTCTTTCTAAGTTATATCCTACGATCATTGGGAGGATTTAAGATGGGCTCAGAAAGCAGATACGCAGGCATCTGTCTCTATAACCAAAAGTATAATTATCCTAAATAAGCAAAACAGTTTTCAAAGGAAATAAAATGACATCTTGCACATTTGAAGTGGAGGAACCACGAACTGGAAGGGACCTTAGAGGTCACCAAATTGATTTTTCATTGCGGGAAACTCAGATGCACGTTTGCCAAGCCTCCACATGAAGAGCCTCAGTGCGTGGAAACGGACGTGGGGACTGTCGGAAAGCTCTTGTTCCTGCTCACATCTACTTTCCAGCACCTTCCTTCCACTTTTTCGGGCTCTGCTAAAACCACACAGAATAATTCGACCTCTGCTCCCCAGGATGATCCCTGCTTAGCACGTGCACTTTGGTCTCCCCCTCTGACTCGAATGCACATTATTCCTGGGATCATCGGAGACCGGGTAGTGCAGAGGATAGAAAACGGATTTTACAGTCAGGAGGTCTGTTCAAATTCCGGCTCAGTCGCTCATGACTTAGGAGATCCGAGGCAAGTCCCCTAACTTCTCCCAGGGTCAGTTTCTGCATCGCCATAAAGATGTGCAGGGCAGACTGGGGGTGAGGATGGGGTGATGGAGACCGAACACTGGCAGGTAGTCAGTACAATACAAATGAGCAGTGATTCTGAGTTCATCTTTTCTCTCATAAAAGGGCCAAGGGTTTTGCTAACCTGGGTTCTTCTCCGACTGTTGGATAAACTAGAGCCTTGTCTAGTCCACACTACGTGACCTGTGGTGTGCGTTAAGTGCTACAAAAGTAGCAACTTTTTAAGAAAGATGTCAGTAGTTTGGTACTGTTGGGGTGGTGGTGGTGGTGGTGGTGGTGGTGGTGGTGGTGGCAGCGGTGGTGGTGGTGGTGGTGTGTGTGGGGGGGTGTTTCTCCAGATATATCTAACTAATTTATCTTGGCTTACCCAGGCTATGCACACCAATACTGGCCAAGTGTCCACATAAATTGGGATCCTGGGGTACTAGGGTCTGACGTAGGGTTCAAGGTCAGGTTCTTAAACTCCCTGATAATCTGAAATCTCTCCTTAGAGGATTTCAGGGAACATTTGCCCTTTGTATAGGTCTATGTAGGTTAAGAGACTTTGAGTGGTAGTGGTTCCAGAAGGCCAGTCTTACAGCGCACGGCTGTCTTCAGACAAACGTCCTCCCTTCCCTGTAGCTCAGTGTGGATTCCTCCATCCACCTCAAGTCAAGAATGCCTTTGGGGTGGAAACAGCTAATTGTCCTTCCAAAGTGTGCTCTTTTCTTCTTCCATGGTAACAGAGCTGTTGCTGGCAGGTGACTACCCTGTCAGGACCCATTCCTCAGCAACCTTGGTAGCAAACGTTGGCTATGTCTGTACGTACCTTGGCTCTGTACCTACCTTGGCTCTCGCTGAAGAAACATGAGCAGAAAGGAAGTGTACGCTCTCTGCTTCACTTGCTTAAGAAGAACTCCCTGACCTTGAACTTCAGCTTTTTCCTCCCACCCCTTTCTCCAGAAATTGTGACCTCGAATTGCAAGGTCTGCAAGATGGCAAAGCTACCATCAGCCTGGGTTCCTGAGTGGCCCCAAGGATCAGAGTTGCCTGCTGGCGTGAAATTCTGACCTTGGACTTGTTACATAGGAGAGGAACAAATATCTCTGCTCCTTGAGCCACATGATTGTTAGGTTCCTTCTTTTTTAAAATCTTAATTGTTTTATTTGATGGAGTTGACATACAACTCGTTTCCAGGGTGCGACATAGCGATCCGACATCTCCATACCTTAAGCTACACAAATTTGTCAGTTCTCTTCTGAAAGCCACTTACTTATCTACCTGTTTTATCTAATGATTTACTGATTTCTGGAACCCACACAGTCATTGGCTTCTTCTTTATTCAACAAGAATTAATTATTTTTGGGCAGCCCTGATGGCGCAGCGGTTTAGTGCCCCCTGTAGCCTGGGGTGTGATCCTGGGGTCCTGGGATCGAGTCCCACGTCAGGCTTCCTGCATGGAGCCTGCTTCTCCCTCTGCCTGTGTCTCTGCCTCTAAATAAATAAATAAATAAATAAATAAATAAATAAATAATCTTTAAAAAAAAGAATTAATTATTTTATTGGCCCCACTGTTCCAAAGAGAAGAACAGAGAAAAATATTAATTCCATAGGCCTTTTTGTCCACACCGTGGGGACCATCAGAATTTTCGATAAGTTCCCTCCCTGGGCGACACCAACCCACACCTCATTTCCAGCTCTGGTTGAGATTAAACTAGTGTGCCAAAGGGGCAGAGCAGCTGCTTATTTTCTTTGTTCCATCCTTCTTGTAGCTCCACAAAGACTACCTACCCCATCGAGTTTCTTGCTTGAGCTTCCAGACATTTCTCATAGACTTTACCATGAGAAACTGTGTTTAATCCAACCGTGAAGCCTTCTTGCTCCTACTACTTCAAGTGGAAGCGTAAGTGTGGGCTATTTCGGAATGAAAACTCTCAGTTTGGGGGGAAAGCCCCATTTTTGTGATCTGTGCTCTGAATCTGGCAGCTTCTGTAGGCTTTCCCAGAGTCACAACTGTGAGTCTTGGTGCATGGTCTTATCTCTACTATGCTCTGTGTGCAGGATATCCTGTGTGAGGCTGGCAGGGGGACAGACGGGATAAAGAAATCACATTCATCAGAATGAGCTGGTCAATTCCCCTAAGTAAGGAGTTTGTCTAACATTCAGTGGTTTCCTCCAAAAAAGATAGTGTACTTTCTTAACTTGCTGATAAGATTAGTGTATAGAATCGCTGTCTGCAGATCCTAGGCCGCTTTGTAGCTTTAATCTCAACGACCACCGTTCAGCTTTTCTAGACATGCACGAAGTGCAAATCTCGACGTTTGCAATCCGTAAAATCACAGGATAGCATAAAAGATTTTTACAATATAGTTATCGTAATCATAATTAAACGATAGAAACCTATTAAAGTCCACATATCTTAAGCTGAACTTCTGATCACTCCAGCCACTGCTCCCTCATCTCAGGTGATGGTAACGCCATCCTTACGGCTGCTCAGGTGAACAGACCCTGTCACCCTTGACTCCTTTCGCTCTAATCTCACAACCAATCCATCCGAAATCTTGCCAGCTGCACTTGCAAAATCTTTCCAGAATCGGATTCCTTTGTACCACCTCCACTGTTACCAGTCTGGTGGAGCTGCCAACGTCTCTTGCTTGGATTAAGTGGCCTCCTAAGTCCTCTTGCCGCTTCCTCCACCCACCCTCCACAATACACACACACACACACACACACACAAGCACGCACACATGCAAGTGTGCACGTGTGTACACACCCAGTCTATTCTCAACATGGCAGCCAGAGAGATCCTTTGAAAATGGAAGTTAGGTCATTGCACGCATCTATTCAAACACTTTTAGATGACTCTTCACTTTGCTTTGAATAAAATTCCAAGCCCATACAAGGGCCTTTCTGACCTCATTGCCTACCACCCTCCTCGTCTTAGTCAGATCACACTCTGGTGGCTTCCTTGTGGCTTCTGGGTCACATTAGGCATGCTCTTGTCATAGGACATTTGCTCTAGCTCATTCTGAATGCTCTGTCCTAGGTGTCTGCTTGAAAAGTCCCTCACGTTTCTTAGGACTTGGCTCCAGCCACTCCTCCTTCATAATATCCTCTCGGATGACCCCATTGGGACTACCTCTTCCTTCTGCTCCCACTGACCCTGTGTTATTGCTTGATATCCCTTACTGCCTTCCAACATGGGAGGTCATTGAAGGACCGTGCTCATCGTCCCTCCCACTCACCACTAGAGCACGAACTCCGGGAAGGCGGGACTCAAGGATACAGCTCATGCACCTACAACATGGCAGTGCCCGCTGGGCACATTATACTGGTTTACTGGCAGAATGAATGAATGAATGAAACATACACACAACGGGCTTGATGCTTGCGTGACTATGAAGTGGACTGAGGTCCTCAACGTCTCCAGAGACTGGGGCTGTGCAGATGATTTTCTTGCCTAAACAGCAAGGGTGCAGCATCAGGAAAAGTGTCGGACCCCAAGGACAAGACATTCCAGAAAGCGAACCAAAAACTATGGTGAGAGATCTTGAGATGACAGCCCTGGTCGCCCACGTCACACCTGGGGATGGTGACCCAGGAGGCAGAGAACGCTTGGGTTTGGGGGTAAGGACTCAACCTCGTTGCTGCCGAGAACCTTGGTGACTGAGTGAAGCTGGGTGGCTCGAGTTCCCTGCCTCCTGCTTGGCCTCTGGAAGTGCTCAAGCCAGGGGACGAAGGCAGTGAACCCGGATGAGGTGAGGCTGGAGGAAGGTGGAGATGGGAAGAGCAGATGGACTGAAACCAAAAGAGAAGAAAACCAGCTGACCGCGGTGTGGGCCGTTTACCATGTGGGCCCCTTACTCTTGGGCATCTTCACACGCTCTGTTCCCTGGTGACACGAGGAATGCCCTATTTACTTTGCTCCATGAAATATGGCAAAAGCTCCCTCATCATGCAATTGTGAAATCATTGCCAATCGGGGAAGCACATGCTTTGCCAAGATTTGCAAGCACGAGCTGCTTGAAAATCTAAAAGATGAAGAGGCCCTCGATGACCCTCTGACTGCTAAGATGCCTTCCGAGACATTCCCAACCTAAGGGAGATGGGTCCAAACCCAGGCCCTCCACACCACCTTTCTCCAGCTGGTTTCAGACACCAGGACATTTATGAACTGCAAATTAGCTTTGCTCAGTTGTTTCCTGAATATATATATACCCTACAGGAGTAGTAGTGATTGTGAGGAAGCACTGCATTGACAGAAGCTGAAAAAAAACCCAACCCAACCCTTTTTCTCCAAAAAAAAAAAAAAAGTGTGTGTGGGGGGAAGCATCTGTATGAAAGAGACTTTTCAGATCTCGGGAGTGTCCAGTTTAGTTCCCAGCAGCCTGTTGAAAGGCCCTGTGTTGTCTAAACAGCCTCCTGTAGGGTAACTGCGGAGCAGCCCGCAGCAAAGGAACAGTGGGAAGGTGCAAAAGTCATTAACGGGGAGAAAGAGGAAGCAATCAGCGACACTTTAAACAAATTATTGCCATGAAATTACACTCTCAGCTTGAGATAAGTGTCCTGGATCTGCTAAAGCCATATACACCTCGCTGGCTTAAATGAGATGAGGAAAGTTTTCCTCTCTGGTTATTTATGAAGTGTGAGCCCAGGATGGGCCCGAGGCCCGAGTCAGGGGGGCTCTGGGAAGGCCTGCTACCTGCCCTGCGTGGGCCTGGTCAGGATGCTGCCTTTTCGGATGAAATGCAAATGGGGCCGACTGTCTTTCACCCAGAAGCCATTTTGAGGAGAAAAAACAAAAACAAGACCAAACCATAGCAGTCCCAGGTATTGGTGGGGGGTGGGCACCTGTGCCCCCCCACACTGCCCAGCATTGGCCTGCAGCCGAGGGCTGCTCTCCCCTTTCCAGGAGCCTTGGGTCTCCCCACCTCCATTCCCCTGCCTGGAACCTTCCTGCGACTCCGCCTTATGTTAGGTCCCATGATCCCCTCTTGTCTCCCCTTCGGACTCGGCTTTTCAAAATGCCCTCAGTTCGCAGTGACTCAGACTTGGGTTGCTGTTGGCTTCTCCACCCACCCACCCACCCACCCACCACCCTGTAAAGCTCCGGATGCAGAGCTGCTGCCCAGCCGGGCCCTCCGGGCCCTCCACCCCAACACCTGCAGCCTGGACCGTGGCCCTGGGCATAAGGTTGGAGCCCCCAACCCCCCCGGGAAGCCTTGCCCCCATTAGGGTTGCCTGTTGTTGAACCTCGCAGCTGCCTGGCTGTGCTTGGACCTGATGGGCTATGCTGGTGCGCTCTCCTGGGGCTCCCCTAGCTGCTCCTGGGGGCCTAGATGCTGAGACATGCAAAGGTGAGTTTTTCTGGCAGGCACCTCAGTTTTTCCCTCCAGTGCCCCAGGCATGTGCCCAACACTCTCCCGTCATATTGGTTTCCTGGATGTGTCACTGCAGCTCTCAACTGCTAGCCTAGAGGTAGTGCTAATTCTCAGTTACAGTCTCTTTCTTTTCTTTCTTTCTTTCTTTCTTTCTTTCTTTCTTTCTTTCTTTCTTTCTTTCTTTCTTTTTGTATTCTCATTTTAATCACAAGGAAATCTGTGAGAAAATAGTTTTTTATTTTTTTTAAAGAAGATTTTAAGTTAAATCTTAGATGCTTGCTTTTGCTGAAAGGCGAGAAGGGGGTTATAGCATACCTGTGCACAATGAATTCAGACATATGGAATAGAGACGACTTTGAAAAATGACCATGAATAAAGTTCATGAATCTTGATGTCATTGTCATAAGGGCTTTTTAAATCTCTACTCACAAGAGTCTTAGAGTTATAACATCTTAGCATTGAAAAGGGGAATGTAGAAAATACCGTGTCTAGTCTGCAAACGAAGACAATAGTACCATCTATACACACCTGAAGTGGTAACATCCAGGCTCTTAAGCCTTCTAGAGACAAGGAACTTCCAGACTTACAAAGAAGCCCATTCCAGGGACGCCTGGGTGGCTCAGCGGTTGGGCACCTCCTTTGGCTCAGGTTGCGATCCCAGGATCTGAGATTGAGTCCCACATCAGGCTCCCCACAGGGAGCCTGCCTCTCCCTCTGCCTGTGTCTCTGCCTCTCTCTCTCTGTGTCTCTCATGAATGAATAAATAAATCTTAAAAAAAAAAAAAAAAAGAAACCCATTCCAGGTAAAACAGCCCCAACCTTGTTAGATTCATTCATTCTCATATTTAAACGCCTCCCCGTAATATCATTTGACTGTGTTGTTTTGCCTTCTAGAGACATGTGAAAATTAATGCAGTCTTCGAGTCGAAAGAGACATAGACAAAACCCTAGTATTACATGTTACGATTCTTCAGATTATTTATTTCTCCAAATGAAGCCTCTCTGCTTTTTTCAACTCTTCATTATGTGACACGGTTTCAGATTGCTTTACATTTTGGTCTCCACCTTTGTGATCGATTCCTGTAAAAATTTGCTTCCCAGGCGTGGTAAAGGTAACAGCCATAGAGTTCCATTGCTAAAGAAGATCCACAGGACCCCAAAGAGCAATACAGTATAGCAATAACATTAAAATAAAGATATCTGTCACAGCCAAAGGTTGCCTCACACTAAAGAGTCTGGACAGTCTGGGCCAGGCTCTAATAATCTTCCTTTTGTGAAGACCATTCTAGACATGCTTTCTTCTTGAACTGGAACCAACGATGTGTGTGCAGAACACCTTGGAACCAGGGAGCTCAAAATAGGTTCTTGACTGCGTTTCTTCTACTTTGCTGGTCACATAGGCATGTTTCTTGCTGTATAACCGGATGCAAAGACAAAGCCTACTAGGCTCTCATCAAGAGCAGATACACATCATCCATCTCAGTGTTATCAATAAACAATGTTGACAAGCTGGTAAAACTCTGAAATTTGCCTTGGACTCATGTTTACAAAGCAACACTGTTATTCAGCGCATTTCAGATCTTCACCAGGGGTCAGTGCTGTGTGGATACATCTCTTACTTCCGCGAAACAGCTCAGGCCAAGTCCAGGCCTGCTGGAATAACCCCTCACAGTAAGCCGAGACTGAACACCCGCTTCAAAAGTGGTCTGACTGACTCAGTATATGGTAGGATAATATCTGTCATATTCTGGACACCATCATCCTTATTTTAGAATAGTCTCCATGATTTTCTCTCTGGGAAGAAATCATTGATGCTTCCTTCTGTAGGTTCAGACTAAGGATGAGCCAATCTTATCAAGGAAGAAAGTTCAACTGAAGCTCATTATTTCCCTAGCTAGTAAGACCTGAAATACGTCTTGTATTGGGATGATTTCCAAGGAACCTCCTGTCCATTTCCTTCTGCCCTATTTCTGGCCCCATCTCAACCTTGCTTATATTCCATTTCCAGCTCTCTGATTCTTTGCTTATAGTGGAGTCCTTTAAACCCCTAGTTGATGTGGCTGGGTCCCAGTGTCCCACAACATTCCTGTCAGCCCCATCCATAGTTTAGGATCCTGCTGAGAATAAACTTTTCCCCTCAATTGTGACTCTAATGCCTATGTGATAGGAGTTTGCCCTCTTCTAAGCTCTCAGGGACAGAGCTCCTTGGACACATCCATAGCTATAATGCCAGGTATTAAAAAAAGAAGAATAACTGGAGCTTTTAAGGTAAGTGCATGAGTCAGGGTTCTCCAGAACCAATTTGTATGTATCTATATATATGAGATATATGTGATGTATATATATATTTATGAAATATAAACATGAAGTATATATCATATACACACACAGAAGGAGACACCAAGAGACAGAGACAGAGATTGATTTTTAAAAATTGGTACATGTACTTGTATGGACTGGCAAATCTGCAGGGCAAGCTGGTAGGCTGTGGACCTACGAAAGGGTTGATGTTGCAGCTTGAGTCTGAAGACTCTGAAGGCACAATTCTCTCTTCCTTGGAGGAGGTCAGTGTTTTTCCTCTTCAGGCCTCACATTTTAGGTGGGAATCTGCTTCACTCAAGTCTATTGGCTTCATGTTGTTCCATCTGAAAAATACCTTCATGGGGACATCTAGACTGGTGTCTGATTAATCATGAGGGGACCATGGCCTGGCCAAGTTGACACATAAAATTAACCATCATAGTGGGGAAAACTGTTTTGAAGGAAAAACAAGGAAATCCTCAGACACAGTATAGTTGTGTGAGAGTTGGGAGTTGAGGAAGGGGAGGCACTATTAGGGTGGGAAGTAGCATGAACTAAGACACACATCTGAAAAAACAAGAGGCCATCATGATACTAAGTGCACTTAAAAAAAATCAGTGAAGACAGCAGATGGACATTATTCCTAATGCATGGACTGAAGCCAGTCCCACACAGACAAGTTCCAAAAACCATCACATTCAGGTAGTAATTAGAGGCTGATTAATTTTACTGAGTTCTACCATTTTCCCCCTTCCCCACCTTTAACTGGTTAATGTGTAGACATTGTCTCCTGCCCTTATCCCTAGAAACAAGACTGAAAAGCCACAAGCTCTTCATTTGTACGGGCACTAATTGCAAAATCTCTTTGTGAAAAAGAGGGCTGAATTATAAGATGGAAGCCGTAGGCCTCCTTCCCAGTTTGCTGTGTAACTGTGCCTTGTAAAAAACTATAAATATCTTACCTATTTTCCTGATCTTGCATAATAATTCTCTTTTAAAGGCAGACAACTCCTAATTTTATCATATGTGAATTTATGGGGTGAAATTTTTACTTTTTATAGGCAGGTGACCTACTCGTTCGTATTCCTTTTTTTTTTTTTTTCAAAGTTTTGCTTGTTTTTATTTTCAATGTTATCAAATAGTTGTTTTTACTATTCTTGATTATATAGTTATAGCATTTCTAATTATTAGAGAGCATTAAAAGTTTGGTAACAGCAATAACGCTTTGATATTTATGACAACAATGTTTTGCAATACTTTTCTGGGTAGTGACTGAAAGAGGTAAGCTAGGTGCTTTTTATCACATTCCAACCATATTTTTTGAGAGCTCTCATGTTCTTGTCTTTAGGGGAGATCCCAGGAAAGAGATGGAAATGAAAAAAGGACTTAGCCTTAAGGAGTCTGACATAAGATCCCAGAACCCGGGGGCAGAGGGTAAGGGTGACCTACTCTGTTGGTCTCAGGCAGGCTGTCCATAGGAGAGGTCAAAGGCAACTCTACCTAAGACATGATGCTAGGCTGGCTGTTGGAGGATAACTGTGATTTCATTAGGAAACGGATGGGATGATCTTCTAGGCAGAGGGGCTAGCACGAGCAATGTCAGGCTGTTGTGACATGCCTGGTGTAATCAGGGAAGGCCAGCAAGTTCCTTACAGGGGAGGCCAGCAAGACCAGAACGGCTGGGAGCATATGTGGAGGTGAAAGGCAAGGAAGCGAGACTGGAAAGATAGATGAACCAGTAGAATCTGATTGCTGATCATTTCAATACTGTTTTAATCTATTTTTTTTTTTTGCACATTTCTTTCTTTAATCCTTGATTTTTACAAAAGTGTACTAACTATAAAAATTGATATCTCCTTTAAGCTTAATGGTAAGGTAAAAGTGGCCAAAGACCCAGAGGTTGTAATTCACAGTTCCCTCCCTTAGGTCAGGGCAGCCCCTGATTTTAGCCGGTTTAACCTGGAAGTATGCACATTTTGTACCTGCCGTAGAAATCTTTACACTTTTTCGAACTCAAATGGTAGAAACAACAGATGAATGCTGAGCAGGGTTTGGTAGAAAGGGATTGCCAAGTGTTTGGATATTTAGAGCTAAGTACATACAAATAAGTTCTTATCAGACAGCCATTGCACTACCTGAATAGCTAATAAAAACAGTTAAATAGTAGTTTAAAACTGCTTCAGTAAGACACAAATATAAATATTCTGGGATCCCTGGGTGGCTCAGAGGTTTAGTGCCTGCCTTCGGCCCAGGGTGTGATCCTGGAGACCTGGCATCGGGCTTCCTGCGTGGAGCCTGCTTCTCCCTCTGCCTGTGTCTCTGCCTCTCTCTCTTTCTCTCTCTGTGTTTCTCATGAATAAATAAATAAAATCTTAAAATATATATATATATATATATATATATATATATATTCTCTAGTACTGCAATAAAAAAAATCCAATGCAATCAGAAACAACCATATTCATTTGAAATTACTTGAATGTAAATATAGTCTTGAGTTATTTTTAACATTTTAAACCATTTTACTGAAATAAACTAATTATGTTGGAAGCATCCCCTGGAATTTCTCCTGCTACTATTTGGTTGCATTCACATTAATGGAATAAAACTGCATTTAAAACTACAGAGAAAAGAGATTCTACATCTTTCACAAATTATTTAAATAATCTCCATAAATACAGGCTTTTGTCTCCCTTCATACAACGAGGCCATGCTACAGTTTAAGTCCCTTACTCTTTTTATCAAGTCTTTTTTTTTTTTTTTTTCTCTTAAGTCAAACCTTAAGAGAGACTGGACATATTGGTTGGGATCCTCTGTAACAAGATTACCATACCTGTTTGTTACTACTACCCTTCTTCCCTCGGGTGAAAGAACACCCAATTCACACTGGCCAATGCTGAATTATAATGTCCACTTCTAACCATCTCCCTTTGAGAGTGACATACATGCGAGTATCCTTTCCACACGTAAAGAAACTAAGCCAACACAGCAAGTCAACTTACAGAAGCCAATCTTGCAAATCTCTTTGAAGAACAAAAATATGTGTCTTTGGTCTCTAAGCAGATCAGCCCTCACATTAGCAGCCTGAGAATCATAGACTATGGGATAATAAACAAATCCACCTGATGACTGCTTTCTCCAGGAAGTAGGTTATAGAAGGAATGTGCTGGAGTTACAGAAGGAGCAATGGTAGAGGCAGGCTACAGAATTGGGTTGGTGATAGTGTGTTTTGAAACCACTACAGGGCCAAATTGCTGCAGAATTTGTTCCCATGGAGTTAGTCGTGGAAAAGCTTCTGTGTGGTCAAATTGCAGGATAATCAGGGGACACCCTTGAACTATTATGCAGTGTGTTCATTTTTTAACATGGAAGGATCTCCACTATGAAGATTTCAAAGTCCATTTGTTAAGAGTCCCATAATGTTATTTTCTTAGATTCTAGGCAACAGAAACAGAAAATATACTGAAATAGGGAAAAAAAATTCAGAGGAATAATCCATATCCTGTAGCATATTTAAATAATTCAAGAAAAAGTCTTAATGCTGTCTTTCTCCCCTTTTATATCAATGCCCCATCCTCACTTGGTGTTCAGGATTTTGATATATTGCTATGTTTTGAAAAGTATAATTACCCTAGACTTGTACCCAGAGCTCCTAGAAGAGGTTTCAAAACACCAGCATGGTAATAGAGAGTGAGGTAAGAGGACAA
Organism: Canis aureus; assembly: GCF_053574225.1. Taxonomy (NCBI): domain Eukaryota; kingdom Metazoa; phylum Chordata; class Mammalia; order Carnivora; family Canidae; genus Canis; species Canis aureus. The sequence goes on along the minus strand of NC_135611.1, from coordinate 64,996,467 downwards.
AGGGGTGGGTCCTGTGTGAGAAATGGAGGCAGGAAGTCTCAAGCAATGTTCTTACCCTCCAAGTACCAGATGTCTCTCAAATATGCTCTAACCTTGCTGGCTGTCATATGGAGTGTGGTTTGTAGAGGAAAAGCCAAGGAAGCCCTGCTGGAGAATCCGTCTCTATCCATTAAATCCTTTCTCTGTGGAAGGTATTTCTCCTTAGTTAAGTAGGATCAGAATCAAAGGAGCAGAATCTGAAGGCCTCTTGGTTTAATTCTTACTCTTCGAACAAGCCATGTGATTGCCCCGCTCATTCCGTCAGGCAGTGTTTCTGATTCCTCTTCTTACATATGACTCTGAAATGTGAGCATAAGATCCCCTCCTGTAGCACTTACATAGAGCAGTCAAGGTCAGAGTGCTTAGAGACCGAGAGGTTTCATGTGCCTAGAAATGTAGAACCATCTCCATGCTCTTATTTCGGTGATAGTGAGAGAAACAAGATGGCAGATTCCGCATTCCTGGCCTTTGTGCGTGTGTGTGCGTGTGTGTGTGTGTGTGTGTTGGGGGGAGGGTTGGTTGGGGAATGAGATGGTGGGTGGAGTGAAGGCAAGGAATCGGTAGAAGAAGGAGACTTAGGGAGGAGAAGGCACTGGGAAGTAAGCCCAGGGCTGGTATCTGGGGAAAGGAGAACCAATACCTCTTTTGTTGTCAGGAAAGCCCTGGGCACAAAGGGTGAGTTTGAGTTTCACTTCAGGTCAGTTCGGGGCATTGTGAAAAGGCAGTTCTCAGACAGCGAGCTTAACTGACTGACTCTGAGGTAATTAAATCACTACATTAGGCTGCTGACCATGAAAGCAGAAAAATACAAGCACACAAAAAAGAAGAGGAAAAAGCCCTTACATTTGTTTCTAATTATATAATTAAAATGTTTACTGTTCCATGTAATAATTATGTGGCTCATATTTGATCATGATGGAGTTTCTCTAATTAGTTAAAAGTTTTACCCCTTCTTCTTGTGGGACAAAATTTGGTTTTATTTAGTCATTTTTCATTCAGGCATGTAAGGCTTCCATGCCATCTGACTCTGTTTTATTTTGGCTGGGGTCTTGGCAACTTCTGCGGTGATTTTCAGTTTTATTTCCTCTCCTCAGCGATGTCTGTAATTGTGGACAGCCAGTTACCTGAGGAAAGGATTGTTTCTTCGTCCTCCATTTGCTTTCCTAATGCAAATTTTGTTTCTCAGGCTCCATGATGTGCAGTAGGTGCCAAACCAGAACAGTTACTCGGCAGCGCTGAGAAGGTCCCCTACAGAGGACCTGGTGGCCTCCACAGCTGCATTGACTGGCTCGTTTTCCCTCCTTCGATGACTATTACTTGTGCTTCCTTAGCTTTAGATCTTGAGCAGTCAGGGGCTGACTCACTACATTGCATATTATCTAGGCATGCTCTTTCTCTTCCTCCTCACCTGCTATCTCCTTTTTATTTTTTTTTTATTGATCTATTTGTATTTTGCTGTTTCACAGATGACCACCAGCAGGCATTGGGATAATGTACGTTGAAAGGAAAGGTGGTCACACGCTGTACTTGTCCATTGCTCTGGTTAATGGTGATAGAGTATGCTGAAATGTAGGACTAAAATTAGATTTGATTTTTAGCTATGTGATTCAATGATCTATTATCTGTTACTGCAAATATACAGTTTGGTGGGAGAAGTGGGCTGATGGTGCTGTTGAAGATTCCTAATAATCTCATGTGGTGTAAAGATTGTTTCCTTTACATAAGGCAGATGCCACCCTAATGATCTGTAGTGGGGTGTCCAGAAAGGAAAACGAAACAGCTCAGGCTGGGAATACAATCTGTTAGTCATACGAGGTTCTGTTTCTCCTGAGAGAAAGGCACTGTATCACTTCGTGGAAGCCCCAAAAAGTCTGTTTAATCAGCGAGCTCCAACCATAGAGATGGGCCAGCTGGTGTCCCCACCTCATTCTGGGAGTGGCTGGGGCCCTGTAGAAGCAAGGCAAGATAGGGGACAGGCTCAGGTGCAGCTGGTTGAATTGGAGACCCAGCAGGGGTTTTTGACCTCTCATTGACCTGGGTTCTGCAGTAGGCTGCCCATTTCGGGGAAGATGCTTGGTACCTGCCAAGATGACAGTAAACTGATAAACAATTTCCCCCCACCCTTCCAATATGCTAATAAGAAAAGATTAGAGCAGGGGCACTTGGGTGGTTCAGTGGGTTAAGGTCCACCTTTGGCTCTGGTTATGATCCCAGGGTCTTGGGATGAGTCCAGCATTGGGCTCCCTGCTCAGAGGAGAGCCGGCTTCTCTTCCCTCTACTGCTTCCCCTGCTTGTGCTCTCTTGCTCTCTCTCTGACTCTCCCTCAAATAAATAAAAAGGATCTTTTTTTAAAGATTTTATTTATTTATTCATGAGAGACACAGAGAGAGAGAGAGGCAGAGACATAGGCAGAGGGAGAAGCAGGTTCCCCACGGGGAACCTGATGTGGGACTTGATTCCAGGACCCCAGGATCATGACCTGAGTCAAAGGCAGATAGATGCTCAAACACTGAGCCACCCAGATGCCCCTAAATAAATAGAAATCTTATATATATAGAGAGATAGATGATATAGATAGATAGATAGATAGATAGATAGATAGATAGATAGATAGATAGATTAGAACAGTAGTTCTCAACCCCAGGGCAGTTTTGCCCCCCACGGAATATTTGACAACATCCAGGGACACTTTTCATTGCCACAGCTGGGGTCACTACTGGCATTGAGTGGTTAGAGAACAGGGATGATGCCAAACATACTACAGTGCACAGGACATACCTGCAGAGAATAGTGCGGAGGTTAGGAATTTCTGGATGAGGCATCTATTTAGACTCTTTACTTCCCCTTCCAGGTAACAGATATGTACTGGTTAAAAAAAATAATTTTCTGGAAACACCCATCCGTCCATCAGTCAATGTGATCAAGAGAACAAATATATGCCAGAAAAGTAGAGGCCTTTGAGGAAGGAGCCTCGTGGATGCCACGGTGGCATGTCTTCATGTGACGTTAGCTCTTGTAGGGATTACCTTCACCAGTGTGAACCCAGGAAAGCCCAACAGAGAATATGAAGCATTTGGCATGGTCCGCTATAACTCAGTTGGCGTGTAGTGGGCAGAGCAGTGTGCTAGGGGCAGCCAAGTTACAGAATGCTGAGCGTGCAATGAAGAAGACAGAAGCTGCCCCTGACACTAAGGAGTGCAATCGGTGGGAGAGGAATAAATAGCAAGGTGAGAAATGCTAGTGTAGGGAGGTCGGGGTGCATGAGCACACATAGAAGGGACATATGTTCCGCACGTTAGGGACTAGAGAAGACCTTGTGAAGAAAAGATGGATAAATGAGTAAATTGTAGTTAGCTGCTCCTGGGGGGTTGTTGCAGAACAAAGTGCCCGAGTGCCCAGGTGGCTGGGCCAGGTGCCCCCTCCCCCCCGCCCACCTGACCCCTGCTGCCCTGGCTGCAATGATGAGCGCAGGGTTGTCCCCCAGCCACTCCCCACACCTGTCTTGCTCCCCTCGACCGCGTCTCCCCAGAGCCCCGGCGGGGGTCCCTTCCTCTGTGCGTTTGGACCTGGGCCAGCGGCACACAGCTGGCCTCTCTCCCAATAGTTCACACAGCCAGGGACACCAAGAGGTCTGGCCTGGCTTGCTGCGGGGATGGCCACGTGCAACACCATCCCCCTTGTACTAGTGACTTCTGTAAGCCTGCCCTCAGGTCAGCTTCATGAGCGGCTGGCACTGCCCAGGCCCCCTTCGTGCTGCAGCGCCCCCCCCCCAGGGGGCTATCTCTGGCTGCATCTGTCACCTCCTTTCATTCTCCAGGCTGAGAAAGATAAGATTGTGGGGGAAACAGCTGCTTTGGATCAAGTCCGAAGGGGTAAATCAAAAGCGAGAGAAGGTAAATGAAATGATGGAGTCAGGACAGGGTCTTACTGATGAGATGACTACGCTGTTCTCCTCTGTCACAGGTTCATTTCATCTCTCATTTACACTGATTTTGCACATCTTCAGGATGAACAGTTGTAATTACCGAATTCAGTGATTCACCAAAAAATTTTTAAAAATCTTTTGATCATGATCACCTGTAATTATGAAGGTTTAAAAATTTATATGCAATAACTTTTCTGTTGTTGAAAGCAAGATATTTTGGAAATTAGATATTCCTAGGACCAGCTTATCATCTGTGTATTCATTCATTCCATCTTGATTCATTTATGGTGTTTTTCAGTGTTCAGCTTTGGATAATTTTCTTAGTAGTTGTTCTCTAACTGCAATATGCGTATGTAATTTAACACAGTCTACTGGTATCAACTTATGTTTTATTACCTGCTTTTAAAATATAATTTCCCTTATATACTTTGACCACCACATCAGATGGCTTTATGAATTTTGCTTTCAACGTCAAATATGATCTAGGAAACTCATGAAAAGAAGGATAATCTATTATACTTGCCCATTTTGCCTTTTATCTATTTTTACCCATTTTTGTGTTCTATTTTTCCTTTTTGAAATTCCAAGCCTTCTGTTATTTCCTTTATGTATAGAGATAACCATTCTTTAAGGGTGATTTTCTTGTTTTTCTTCATCTGAAAATGTCTTTATTTCCCATTTGTTAATGAAGGATATTTTCACCAGATAAAGAAAATTTGGTTGACAGTTCTTTTCTTTCATTGTTTGAAAAATACCATTCTGTCCTTTGTGGTTTCAAGTGAGGAATCCCTCGTAATGTGTCATTTTTTTTCTGGATGGTTTCAAGACTTTTTTTCTTTGTTTTGAGTTTTTGGAAGTTTAATTATGGTATGTCTTGGTGTGGATTTCTTTGGATTTATTCTATTTAGAATTCATCACCTTAAATGTGTAAGTTTATGTCTTTCTCCAAATTTGAGAAGTTTTTAGCCATTCCGTCTTTGAAATCCTGTCAGCCCTATTCTCTCTTTCTGGGACTAAAATGAAGTAAATATTAGCTCTTTTTTTTTTTTTTAATGTTCTATGGGATCCTGAGACTGTTCTTTTTTTTTTTTTTTCCTATTCCATTTTTCTCCCTACTGTTCAGAATAAGTAAATCACTTTGATCTATCCTCAAGTTCAATGATTTTATCTTGTCATCTCCACTCTACCATGACACCTATCCAGGGAATTTTTTTATTTCTGTTATTTCGGTGTTTTCTATTCCTTTGCTGATTTTTTCTATATATTTTTTATTTGTTTCAAGAGAATTCATAATTGCTAGTTGAAACATATTTATGATGGCTTCTTTAAAATTCTTGTCAAATAATTCATCTGATTCATTGTAGTATTGGCATCTGTTGATTATCTTTTCTCATTCAAGTTGTGATTTTCCTTGCTCTTGGTATGGCCTAAGGTTGATTTTTTTTTTTTTTTTAAGTATCATGGAATTTGGAGTATATATTATGAAGCTGTGTATCCGTTTACTCTTTCTTATTTAGCAGGCAGTCTCCTGTTGAGATATAGGTTGAGGGCTGTGTGAGTACCTGTGTTGAGCTTCATGCTGGGCCCTGCTGACACTATCCCAGCAAAGTGGGGCACATGTTCTCACTCCTTCATAGGATATGTGGGGTGGTACTTCAGTTTCCCCTCACCCACTGTTATCTTCCAGGAGAAAGGGTGGCATGGTCTTTTTGTTTCCAAGTCAGGGTGTAAGCACAGCTCCTGAGTTCTTTGGACAACAAAGAAGATAATGGGGGATGGGGTGGAAAAGAACTCCTGATAATTCTTACCACCTCACTGATGCTGATTGGGGGTGAAGGCTTAGCTTCAAACTGAACCCACTGATAGAGGGAGCAATGGGGAGCTAAACTGTGGACCAGGCTTGCTTTGCACTATATTATTCAGTCTCAATTATGCCAGCTGGAGAAAGGAAGACTAATTTACTGCTCAACCCCACCAGCACTAGCTGGGAGGGGAATTAGAATGTCTCATTTATTCATTTATTTAAATGGAATTTATTAAACATTTGTTATGCCTCCCAGATATTAAAGAAGATCCATAAGATCAGTAAGAAACTAAGCCAAGGTTGTATCTCTTCCTTTGTGGAACTTGAGGTCTAGTGAGGGAGGCATACATTAAAGAAATACATTTCTAAATAAACATTTAAATCAGGTAAAGTGCCAAAAAGGACTTACAAAGGGAGAGGTAGAGAATTCTTCACAGAGAAAGCGAATCTTAATAAATCTTGAATGACTAGGAGTTGGCTTGATGAAGGAAGTTCCAGGGAGAAGGAAGGAATAGCTGGTGCAAAGGTTATACATTGAGAAGGACCAGAACAGTAGCACCATCAGATAGAACTATAATACAAGTAGCATGCACAATTTTAAAATTTCTAGTAGCCACAATAAAAAAAAGGGGAAAGAGGGAACAAATGAAGTTAATTTTAATGATAAATTTTACTTAACCTCAAATATCCCCCAGTATTATCATTTCAACATGTGAGTGGCCAAAATCATTAATGAGATATTTTATAGTCTTGTTTTTATACCAAGTCTTTGAAATCTGGCATGTCTTATGCACTGTACCACATCTTGGTTTGCACTAGTTATGTTTTTTTTTTTAATTTTTATTTATTTGTGATAGTCACAGAGAGAGAGAGAGAGAATGAGGCAGAGACACAGGCAGAGGGAGAAGCAGGCTCCATGCACCGGGAGCCTGACGTGGGATTCGATCCCGGGTCTCCAGGATCGCGCCCTGGGCCAAAGGCAGGCGCCAAACCGCTGCGCCACCCAGGGATCCCTGCACTAGTTATGTTTTGACTACAAATGGCTAGTGGCTATTGTGTTGGATAGTGAAGTTCTAGAGTGTGATAGATCTTGGCTAAGTGATGGATGTAGAAAGGCTTAAATTTGGGCTAGATTCATAATTTCTGTGTCACTGAGGTGGATGGATATGGAGAGCCGGGACATGAGGGCACTTGGACTAGGCAGTTGCTATATGGCAAGTGAGAGACGATGAGGTAGTGACGATGACAAGAGAGTAGTTTGGAGGGATATTTCAAAGAAAGAATCACCTGAAACTACAAGACTTGGAACCTTCTTTGTTGTAGTGATGGCTTATGGTCTGGTAGGAGCATATCTCCAGTTCTTGCTACAAGCACCTGAGCAAGAGCAGGTGGAAGTGAGAAGGGGGTTTGCTTTAGACAAATTGAGACTGAGGTGCCCAAAGGACACCTTGTGAACTAAGACCTCTGACAGAGGTGATAATTAGTGCTTCTCCTGCAGGACTGCACAGACATGGCAGAGAGGCAACTCTGTACTGGACCACTTCACATGTCCTTGGTTCAGTATCAGTGACCTGAGAGGCATGGAATAAGAGAATTGATTCCTGAAATGCCACTTTCATGAAGCAACAGCAGCGCAATGAATCAACTGCATGATAACCGCATGGACAACAGCATGGACAACTGCATGGACAGAGATGGGAATCTAATTCTTTTTTTGAAGTCTTTAACTGCAAAATAGATCCTCGTGGAACTTATAATAGTTACTAGGAGCATCAAAGAGGACTAGCTCATTTCTCAAACCATTTCTCAATCTTTGTGTCAAAGAGCTGATGAGAAAGAAGAGATTGTGTGCCAGTCCCTGTGTGGGGCTTTTCTCCTAATGTCCAGCATTTCCAACGTGGCTGGAGGCTTTGCTCATTTGTGACTCTGCCTACACTTAGTTACGGTTCTCCAGCTGGGCTGACTGGCCATAGATATAGGAAAAAAGATGCATCCTTGGCTTTTTAGGAGAAAAAGTAGTATTTAAAAAATAAATGTGGGATTCTGAATGCAAAGCTCCCATTGCAATCTGGGAGCTCACTGGGTAGGATATACATCCCCTATTATTGCATTACTTGGGAGAAGAGTCAGAAAATAGTAATAGTGCATATTTAGGAAGGATTTACTGGCGTTAAACTCTACACGAGATGCTCTACAAATGCTGTCCCATTTAATTCTTACAACACTGTAACACAGTTAATGATTTTCTGCTTTTAAATGATAAAGAAACTGAAGTTCAAAAAGCTGGGTACCCTTGCCATAGATCATAGAGCCAGAAAGTGCCAGAAATTCAGAGCTGAACCTAGTCCTAGCTGATCACAAAGCCCTCACACTTCATGCTACACTAGACTCTGTAAGCCAATTTGGGGAAGGCTTGCGATCTAAAGGCAAGCATCACAGCTTGCAGATCTCTTGTGTGACCCCTGCCCGATGGGTACCATGTCAGTGTGAGGGTCTTATGGTGATGTGAGCAAAGGCAGTTAGGAAATCTATAGAGTCTGAGGTCTGAGTCCCAGGATGGAGAGTCTTGGGGGAAAAGAAGTGAAGGGTTGTAGAAGGAGGTTAGGTGTTGGATAAAGACTTGTGCCCTGGATAGGCAGGAAGCTCAGGGGGTCAAATATAAGATGTTTCTGGACACTGAAGTATGTTGGCTGAAGGATGCTTTTTGGAACAACGCTATGTGGTATCTACAGAAATGTTCTTCCACTTATCTGCGGGGGAGAAAACATCTCTCCATTCCTCAGGAGTGGCAAATAGAACAAAACTGGATGCCGTAAGAAAACTGCAAGAGTAGGGCACCTGATTTGGAAGGCCAGGTGAAGAATTGCAACTAGTTTTGAGGGGGAGAACTCTCAAGGAATATAGCTATGTGACCTCGGTAAGCTATTTAACCAACCGAAATCCCAACTTCTCTACTTGTGAAATGGAGAGAGTATTCATGACACAGTGTGGTGGTTGTTGGGATTAAATGAGATAATGTACATGAACCATTTGGTACAATTTCCCTAATTTCCCTTCCCTCTTGCCTTTCTCTGTCTTTCTGCTCCTTTGACAAATAGCACTCTTGTATACTGATACCAGAACTCCTAGAGTCACTACTACTTGAATTTTTTAGTTTTGAATACATACATCTGTGTTTAGCTAGAAACTTGTCGATTTAGTATGAGGCATCTCTGGTTTATAATCAGAATAATTAATGATAATGTCTTAGTTACAGTTTTTCGGGCCAAAAGTTTTGGGGTCATCCATCATGCACCCCTTCTTGAACTCACACCCAAAATTAACAAATCTTGTTGGTTTTATCTATTTAGAATCTGACCATTCCTCATGACCTCTACTGCTAACACCCTTGTGATAGTCACCATCACCTTCTACAGAAGATTCCGAATTGCTCTCTTTGATTCCACCTCCATCTCCTTCAGTCCATCCATTCTTAGCGCAGCAGCCAGAGGTGCTTTTTGACCTTTCACATAGAATTTGTAACATGATGTCTGCTCCAAACTCTTCTATGACTTGTCATCCCACTTAGAGTAAAAGTCAAGAGTCCTTAGAGCGGTCTGCAAGGCTTTATACAGTCTGGCTTCTTTGTTACTTCTCTGATTTCTCTTCTCCCCACTGCTGTCCTCACCCCCACTCAGTTCCAGCTACCTTGGTTTTGTATTTCCAGAAGTGTGACCAGACAGCCTCCTGTGTCAGGGCATTTGCATTTGCAGTTCCATCTACCTGCAAAGCTCTGCATGGCCTCTTGGGTCATTGTTTAAGCCTGGCCTCTTTAGTACTGAGGCTGTCCCTAACCACACTGTTAAAATTCTTCTACTCCTTTATTCTTCTTCTCTGAAAGTATTTATTACTTTCTGATACTCTACTGTATTTTGTAGAATTCTAAATGCTGTCACTGAAGGTTTGTTGGGATCACTGTTTTATGGCCCACCGTTAAAAAAAAATCACGTTAAAATATGATTTTCCCTCAATTTAAAAATGTATCCTAATTTACATATGTTAAAATGTGAAAAAGCATATATGAAAAACTCATGAAACATACTACCCAATTTACTCATTTAATTTTGTTTAATGTCCATATTTGCTACTAATTTGTAAACTCCATGAGAAGAAAGATTCTGCTGTTGGTTCACTGTCTAAAACAGGGCCTGGCCCCAAGCAGGTATTCAACGCATAGCTATGGAATGAATGTGTAAGACATGTCTCCCACCAAAAAGTAATTATAATGATAAGACATAGACATTTAAAAATAGGCATTGCGTGATGAAGGTCAGTTCAGTAGCTGTGTCCCAAGCTTGTGCTCTGTGAACACCTCTAAGCAAAGAGACAATATTCTTGCTAAAGCTTTTATTTTAATTACAGACATATTGTGTAGCTTAGCCTAATATGTGTTAATAAATAGCAGCAAGACCCACCTCCGTTCCTCCCATCACAGGACCAAAGGGTATTTTAAAAAGAAAAGAAAAGGGCAGAGGATTTAGGAATAGATTAAGGATTTGTTTTCCCTCCACTCTATGGCTCAAGCTTTTTTTTTTTTTTTTTTTTTTAAAACTCATGTGCCCACACTTGACCTCTCGTTTCCCCTCTTTCACCCTGGACCTCTGTAACAGCTCCGTGACAAGGGCATCTAATCATTTCTAGCATGCGACAACATTTGGTTCAGATTCTCTTATCAGCATTTTACCTTTTCTTTCTCCTGTTGGCCCCACCTCCACCTTCAAGGGGACCCGGAATGGACCTCAGCGATCAGCAACACGTCCACCACTTCTTCAAACACTTCATGTAAAAAATCTTTCAGAGATGTGATTGTGGGAACGTAAGACCTGGAAAGTAACTGTCATCAAGACCTTTACATCTGTTAAAGGAATTTGCTTCGACGACATCGCTCGGCCCTAAATTTATTGTTAGAAAATTAAGAATCTATATATACAATTGTGGGCTTTATTACACAGTGACAGGAAACCCATCCGAACTCCACTTAGTTCCATTATAAATCAGTTTACTTAAACATCCACTTATTTTCATTATAAATCAGTTTACTTCAGCAATCTGAGAACTCCAATTTGTAGTGGAGTAAAAGGCGGTCACAAGATTTTTTGAAAAGTTGGTTTTTTGCCTTTGAAAAATGTGTGGACAGCCCTATAGTATTGAAATATGTTGCATATATGCAGGACATTTTCATTAGATAAATGCACATTCAGTAATATGAAGTTATGTGATATCTAGTGTGTACTTTGGTACTTCCCATTATCATTACCTTATGAGTGCTCAGGGTAACAGCCTTGACCAAAATGAAGCATTAACTATGGCCTTTAATTGACACTTAGAAACTTCAAGCTTCTGAAAATGTTGCCTTTTAAAATCAGAATTACTTCCAGATTTCTATAGTATCCTGACTACAAAAATACTTCTAAATGTGCCAAATGATTGTGGTGGGAGGAAAATCCGAAATTTCTCCTTTTGTTGATCTTTAAAGACTCTCTTTATGATTCATTTGAGAAAGTCTCACTTCTTTGAAAGTCAGGCTGTATTCTAAAGCTCCATGTAAATCAATGCTGGCTGATTCACCGTGATGCAGAGTCCTTAATCAGAAGCAAGTGTTAGGAAAAATTCCTCACATGAAAATGTAAATTTCCCCTGCCCCAACTCAACTTCTAAGTGTGAGAAAATAAAATACAACTAATATATAAGCAATGTGGTCAACCCACACCACTCTCAGAGAAATTTAGAAAATCAAATCTTTTTTTTTAAATGAAGTTCTAGAATGAGATACATGCACTTTTTAATATTAGTTGTGTGATCTTCTTGCATGGCATATTTCTCTAAATTGTCTTCTGGGAAATAGCAAGGTGACACCACACAGGTGGAAGAAATATGAAGCAATTTGAAACACAAATAATTTGGAGTCAAACAAGTATTTCATTCTGGCAAAATTATTAAGTTTGAAGTGCTCTTTGTTCATTATAATGGCCTCTGCTCTGAAAGTTATTTTAATTTTATTTTTTAAACTATGCTATTGTGATATGATTGACATAACATTAATTTAATTTTAAATCTACCTCCATCTTTAAATGTTTTTAGATGTTATTTCAACTGCTGCTAAATATTTTCTAGTTGTATTAAAATATTTTTTATAAAGTACGAACCAAATTCTGAAATATAGGCATGTAATATTCCATATATCTACAATATGCATTTAAAATATATATTTTTCAAATGTAAATTTAAGAGAGAAATAAATTAAACATGGGGCCTATGAGTGAAATAAATGTGAATCTTGAAGACATTTTAATCTCAAAATGTTTCTCTTGAGCAAAGACTTATAGATATACTTTTTTGACTTACAGATATACTTTATATAGTTTTAAGTTACCACAAGTCATCTTCTTTTGATGTTAGAATTAAGTAGCATTATTTGTTATATAACATTTATTTCTTTTGTAAACGTATTTTCTAAAATTTGGCACTTTAGAAATCATAAGTATTCTATTTATATATTAAATATATTTACTGAGTGAAGTTTATTTATATAACAATTTAATTTTAGAAGACATGGGGTTATATGATAGTTTAAGAAACTATTTTCAAATTTATTATTTATTTATTTATTTATTTATTTATTTATTTATTTTAAGATTTTATTTATTTAAGAGAGCAAGAGCACAAGTGGGGGCAGAGGGAGAGGGAGAAGCAGACTCCCTACTGAGCAGGGAACCAGACACAGACATGGGGCCTGATCATGACCTGATATAGTCAGATGCTTAACCCACTGAGCCACCAGACACCCCACTATTTTCAAATGTAAATGTTAAATATTGATACTGTAAAGCCTGAATATGATTACCAATACAGAAGCTAATGAAAGCATGTCTAAGAATCCCCTCCAAGAGAGTACTCTGTAAAGTTACTATTATTTTCACCAAAACGGTAAAAAGACACTTGGATTACTGAATATCTGATTATACGTCTTAGAATGTATCAGATTATAATTGGTGCACAGGCTTTATTTTTTCAATTTCTTAACTACGTATTTTGGTAACCCTTTGCTCTCTATAGTTTTTATAACATTTCCATTGATTGATTAGAAAAGGTCTAAAAATTCTATTAATACAAATTATGTCAAGAGTTTGATGATAGAAATAGTTGGAACAAAATGGAACAGATGGAAACAAAATGCAATTTAAAGTTAATTACCTTTCTTTTAAAATGGTTTTATAGTCTATTATAAATCTAATAGCTATGTTGCTTACTAAAGCATATCACTGATAAGGAGTTTTATGTTTCTAAATTAATTTTTGAGTGTATTATAGCACATCTATTCAACTGTAAAAAAAATTAAGCTGTCAACTATAGCTATCTTTTAGTGTTGTATTTATATCTCTCAAAACTTTTCAAATAATCTTTACTGTTTTGTTAGTGATGTTTTGTTGGTTTGATGTTTTGGTCTTCCTGTAAACTAGTAAGGTCTTTCTAATATAGCACTAATGCAGTCTTTTAAATTGACACCTTTACTGAGATATAATTCACATACCATATAATTTATCTATTTAAAGTGTACAATCCAATGGTTTTTAGTTTACTCACAGAACTGGGCAACCATCACCACAATCAATTTCAGAACATTTTTATCACTCCAAAAAGGAACCCTGTATCCATTAGCAATCATTCCCTATTTCCCCCTGGCTCCTCAGCCCTAAGCAACCACTAATTTACTTTCCATTTCTATGAATTTGCCCATTCTGAACACTTCATATAAATGGAATCTCATAATGTGAGGCTTTTTGTGACTGGCTTCTTTCACCTAACATACTTCCAAGATTTATCTATGCTATAGCATTTGTCAATGCTTTGATTTTTTTTTTCCCGGCTGAATAATTTTTGTGTAGATATATCGCATTTTGTTTAACAGTTCATCAGTTGGTGGACATTTGTTTATTTCCACCTTTTGGCTATTACGAACACTGTTGCTATGAACATCTGTGTAGGAGTTTATCTGTGGACATATGTTTGCATTTCTTTTGGGTATATTCCCAAGAGTGAAATTGCTGAGTCATACAGTAACTTTGATGCCAATTCTAATGGTAACTCTTAAAATTTTGAGGACTTGCTAGTCTATTTTCCAAAGTGGCTACACCATTTTACATTTCCACCACTGGTAAATGAGGATTCCAAAATTTCCTCTACATCCTCACCAAAATTTATTATTGTCTGTCTCTGTTATTATAGCCATCCCAGTAGATATGGTGGTATCTCATGGTGGTTTTGATTTGCATTTCTTTGATGGTAACTAATTCAATCTTAGTCTAAACTAGAAAGACATGCTCTTCAACAACTAAACATTTTCCAGAATCTTAAACATTTTTTTCCAGAAAAATATATGCCTTAAGTGTGTTCACATATGGACTATCTGGTCTATCTGTTCTACTTAATTCCCAAAGTGTGAAGATTGGGTTGGTAGACTAGGAGATGGTCAGACTAAATTCTCATTTCTTTTTCTCTGTGGGCATATTCATCTCTCTCATACAGTGGACTACTCAATCCTGGAAACAAAATTGTTGGACTCGTAATAGGAGTAATAACTACCATTTGGTTCAGTGTCAGTTCTTAATTCCTTTCACTGGAGGAATTCCCACAACACTTGAGCAGGTATTGTTATTCTCATTTGGAGTTGACAGAGTGATGTAATTTGGCCAAGGCCACACATCTAAGTAAGAGTTGGAGTAGTTATTCAAACCAGGGTCTGTCTGACTCCAAAGCCTGTGTTCATCATCACTGACTGCTCTTGCCTCTTAAATAGTGTTGATCAGCTGGAAATGTCATTTTGTATGGTGCCTGAAATATTCTTTTGAAGTCCTATGTGATTATGGCTCAAGGGAGTCTTCAAACAATATCCCATAGTGTGGAGTTTCCTACTTGAAATAGTTAATTGATAATCCTGCTACTCCTTTTTCTCTGTAGAAAGAACCTAAATGCATGGGAGTTGACCACACTTTATCCACTTCTGTAGTCATAAGTTCCATATTGACACCGGAACACTTCCTTGGAAAAATAAATACAGTGTAAAGATTCTTTGTACATACTCTGGACCAAAATCTATGTTAGGTTCTCTGAATAAAATAACAACAACTACTCATTAAGCTCTTACCATGACATGGTATAGTACCATCTCATTTAACATACATGACAAGCTCATTTAATAGTCCTGAAGGGATTTAGAGTCTAGTTGAAGAGATTAGACATATATTTGGATGCAAAAAATGAAATTTAAAAAGAGATAAATAATAATACATGACATCATTAAGCAGCGTGTGATTAATTTCCATATAAACAAGTGAATCACATAAATAACATATGCAATGTGTTTGGATGGGGGTATAAACACTGTGGGCTGGCCTAAGCTACTGTGGACTCATTGATTGTGATGGTCTTCCTGCATTAAATGGCAAAGTTTATCTTCACTTGCTAAACTATAAAACATGATCCCAAAACACCCTTAAGAAGTCATTGTATAGGGGCGCCTGGGTAGCTCAGATGATTAAGCCTCTGACTCTTGGTTTTGGCTTAGGCCATGATCGCAGGGTCACAAGATCGTTCCCTGCATCGGGCTCCCACTTTGAGTGTAAAGTCTATTTGCGATTCTCTTTCTTCCTCTCCTGCTTAGGCATTTTCACTCAAGCTCTCTCTCTCTCTTGTTCTCTCTCTCTCTCTCTCTCTCTCAAATAAAGAAATCTTTTTCTTTTTTTAAAAAAAGTCATTGTCTAGTTTGTTTATGGCAGAATATCTCCTTATCACCTTACATGGTGACAGCTTATAACTCATGTAGTCCTTAACGGATAGCTTACACAGCCCTTTCAGTTACATTGGTATTGACTTTACTCCATTTGATTGTTGCACACCCTGATGAAAAACGAAGACCTAGGAGCGTTACCTCCTTTTTCCAGGTGAGAACCTACAGCTCAAGGAATCCAATGATTTGCTTCTAGTCACAAGGTAAAGGGGCAGCCAAGAAGTTTCTGGTGTTCTTTCTGCCTCTAATCCTTTCCCTATGTAGAAAGAACCTAAATGCATGGCAGTTGACCACACTGTGTCCACTGCTGTTGTCATAATTTCCATATTGACACTGGAACACTTTCTCAGAAATAAATATAGCATAAAGATTCTTTGTTTCATGGATGTGGAAGTAGTCCTAAAGATGGAAACTCAGGAAATAGATAAGTGAATTGGTCACTAATGGCAACCCTTGACTCACCAGCTTTGTTGAAATGTGTTTTCTGCCTGAGGAGAGGGGAGGAGACCCTGGCTGCCTTCCCAGAGGATGCTCATTGGTTTAATTGGGTAGCACAGAGCACTGATAAGTTACCAATGCTCCAAGCCCTCCTCTCCCCAGCCAACTGTGATCTGAGAGCTTCCACGTATTTGAAGATGAGTCCAGTTGGAATTTATTCTCACCACCTCCAAAGCCACCCCCAAAATTCTGGGATTGCCTTTGTTGAATTCAGTAAGTAGAAGTTGAAGACCTCACTGATTCCTCTCTTAGCCTGTACCAGGGGTAGGGAGCATGAGGCTGGTGGTGGGGATCAGGGTGGATAGGGGCAAAGAGCAAAGGCTTTTAAGACAGAGGAAATAGGGTCTGCAAAGGACTCTGGCCTTTCTAATGTGAGGGATCTAAAGAGGATGAGTTTCCATTTGTATAGTATTCTGTCCCCACTACCATCCCAGTAGGGGTTTGCTGTGATGGAAAGTAACCATGTACAGGATTCGAGCATGCAGGGAAAGACGCCACCCTGGACTTAGGTTATGTCAAGTATGCTTGTCTTCATCACTCCTCAGTCAAGCCCTAGCTGATGACTCTAAGAAACAATTCTTTTTCTTTTTAAAAAAGATTTCATTTATTTATTCATGAGAGACACAGAGAGAGAGGCAGAGACACAGGCAGAGGGAGAAGCAGGCTCCCTATGGGGAGCCCAATGCAGGACTCGATCCCAGGACCCCGGGATCACACCCTGAGCCGAAGGCAGATGCTCAACTACTGAGCCAGGTGTCCCTAAGAAACAATTCTAATCACAAGGAAAACCTGGAGGCAGAGCAGTAGTTTAGCTGCCTAATCTTGAGGGTCAGAGAAACAAACCATTTCTCCAATGTTCTTTAGATATGAATTATGGTCATTTTTCAAAGAAATGTTTGTAAGGCTTTTATTCTAGCTCTAATTCAGCCAGTTTTCCCCTTTTAGCTTGTGTCTGTCTTAGGTGCAGGGTAAGATTCTAGATACAGTCTGGAAAAGCAGTACTGGGTGCACAGCTTTAGAGCACTATGGCTAATTACAAGCCTTGAGCAAATTGCCAGACTCTCTGGCTTTCAGTTTTCTTATCTGTAAAACGGAGCAGCAGTAGTGTCTTTCCTGGTAAGTATTGTGTTAGGAATGAAGGGTAAATACAAGTAAGGACTTGGGACAGAGCCTGTCTCAGAGGAAGTGCTCCAGATATTTCAGCTGCTCATAGCTCTTCATTTATCCAGATATATGAAGATATATAATATATATATCTTACTATTTTAATTTTCACATATTCAAAATGGTTTGTCTAATTCTTTAACATATTCTTATAGCTACTATACCATTTTATTTATGCTTGCTGGTGTTTTCCTTTAATTTCTGCCAAGAAGTAAGTTGATGTGGGCTTCATGAGCCGATGGGGGTGGGGATGGGAATTGATGGTACAAACAAAGCAAAATTTTGTGCTTAATAGATTTATTTCTGTATTTTAGACTCTTTTGCACCATTTGCTTTATTATTTTTTTTGCTTTATTTATATAATGTAAATGCAGTTGCCCTTCTCATCTCTGTGTAATGATTCCTTTTATTTATTTTAATTTGCATACTACATTTCCAGGAATCTGCCCGTTGCAGAATGTAAGGTACATGTGTAGTGACTGGGCCTGTAGGCAGGGCCTCAATTGTGTCTCCCAGTCACCAAGCAGGAGGGAAACAGAAGCTGCTATTCTTTTGCTATATCTTTTCCAGATATATTATGCTCATGCCTGAACAGACGGTCCCTGACTTATGATGGTTCTACGTAACGACTTTTAGACTCTAGGATGCTGAGAGAGCAATATGCATTCAGTAGAAACTGCACTTCAGATTTTAAATTTGGATCTTTTCCCAGGCTAGAGATATATGGTAAGGTCCTCTGTTGAGATGCTGGGCAGAAGCGGTGGCGGCCACAGGTCCTAGTCATCCATGTGATCATGAGGGTGAACCACCGATATGCTTACAACCACCCCGTACCCATCCAACCATTGGTTTTCACTTCCAGTACAGGATTCAATAAATTACATGAGGTATTCAACACTTGATTGTAAAATAGGCTTTGTGTTAGATAATTTTGCCCAACTGTAGGCTGATGTAAGTGCTCTGAGCACATCGAAGGCGGGTCAGGCTAAGCTATGATATTCAGCAGGTTAAGGGTATTGAATGCATTTTCAACTTATGATATTTTCTATTTATGATAGATTTGATGGGACGAAACGCCATCATAAGTTGAGGAAGATCTGTACTCACATTGCTGCTAATTTAGAAGAAGAGCTGAGGAGAGTTTCTGAGTTCTCAGATAATTTGAAGCTCCCAGCAGCTAGCAGACTGTGACAGATCCATACAGGTTGGTTAGCTGACAGCACGAGGCTCAAAAAACTAAAAAAAAAAAAAAATCTCAGAAGAGCTTCCATTGCTTTTTTTTTTTTTTTTTATTGGAGGGGGGAGGTGAGGGCTATAAAACATATATATAACATAAAATTTACTATTTTCACTATTTTTTAAGTGTAATGTTCTATGGCATTGGGTATATTCACGTTATTGTATGACCACCACCACATTCATCTCCAGAACTTTTTCTCCATTGCTTTTTTTTTTTTTTTTGAGTGCGTGGGAGGGGCAGAGGGAGAGGGAAAGAGAGAGAATCTTAAGCAGGCCCCGCACCTGGTGCAGAGCCTGACACAGGCCTTTATCTCATGAGCCAAAATCAACAGTCAGATACTTAACCCATTAGCCACTCAGGTGTCCCAGCATTCCTTTTTGAGACAACACTACACTACTTGGGGGACCTGGAGATTGAGAAGCAAGAAAAGCAGACACGTAGCTCTGTCCTTTTCAGTTTAAGAGAGGTCTTTTCTTCCTTGAGATACCTATTCAAATAAAGAGGAAAACACGAACAATAATTTTTTTTGAGCTTTTCATGACCTCTTTTTTGTATTATAGTATTTGAACATAATAAATTGAAAAGGAATGTGGATTTTCAGATAAATTTTCTTTTTTTTAAGAATTTATTTATTTACTCATGAGAGAGAGAGGCAGAGACAGGCAGAGGGAGAAGTAGGCTCCCTGCGGGGAGCTTGATACGGGACTCGATCCCAGGACCCCAGGATCACGACCTGAGCCAAAGGCAGATGCTCAACCACTGAGTCACCCAGATGCGCCTTCAGATAAATTTTCTAAGCATAATGACAACCCAAATATATCCCTTCTGCAGACAACACTGACGTGTAACAGTCTCTACTTGTCATGTTTTAAATGTATCAGAGAGTAGCTGAGAGCTTTTTGTGTTCCATCTATGCAACAACCTTTTTCTCAGTTATACAGAATTGTAAAAATAACCCTGTTTTATTGCAGAAGACAGTGTAACCTCATAATATGTTGTAGGTTTATAATATGTTTTTTTAAATGAATGTTTGTATTGAGAAGAACTGTCCAGATAACCATATGAGTGATTAGACAAGGCAACTACCAGGAGAGATGTGTGAAGGGAATGACTAAATATAAATAAAAATTAATTAAAGTGAATTTTCAGTGCTGTTGATGGTAGTAAAATGGGCACTTAAAAATACTGATGGAGAATCAGTTGAAAAACCTATAGGAAAATTATATACATACACACATATAGACCTTATTTATATATAAATTAGTAATATATAAGTATATATCATTTATTTGTTTATATCATATCACATATATAAAGAGTAAATTGGTAAACTTGTGGAGAGATTATTATCAAGAGCCAAATGTTTTGGTCTTTTTTTTTTTTTTTTGGTCTTATTTTCCAATTTTATTGAGATATAATTGACATATACCATTGTGTAAGTTTAAGATGTACAACATAATGATTTAATATATGTATGTATAGTGAAATGATCACAATAAATTTAGTCAACATTGAAGAACCAAACACTTTTATCCTAATTCTATTTCTAGGGAATCATTTTAAGGAAATACTCAAAGATTAACACATGAAAATTATCACAACAATATTTATAATAACTAAATGATAGAAACATTTTCTAAAAATTTCTTAACGTGAGAAGTTCTATATTACAACTAATCTATGACCTAATGTTGTATAGCTGTTATAACATATTAATCAGAGATTTCAATGACATGTAAAAATTCTCATGACGGAGACACTGTTAAATGAAAAAAGAAGAATATAATTTTTCTGTGCAGTGTCATTTCAACCATGCAAAAATATGCACAGAAGAAAAGCTAGTCATATCTGGACGTGGGAATCTGAGTGTCAGCATTTAGATTCCCACATTCAAATCAATAGGATTTCTTTTTTCATGTGCTGAGCTTCATATTATGGAAAGAAATAAATCATGAGTAGCTAAGTTAATGTGAAGAATTTGTTTAATAGAGCACATCCCAGGGTAAGTCTGTGGGGAGTGAGTTTATTCTTCTACATCCCTCAAAAATGACATGTTTAATGGTGACTCTAAGGTCCGTGACACTCCAAGGCACTTCAGAACCAAGAATGGTTTTGCTCAGTCTGGTTTTCATACTAGGTGAACATACTGTCTTCTGTTTTTCGAAACTGGTTGGTCTGTGTATGGGATATACATAACTCGGTGTAAGTAGAAGATCCAATTAACGGAACATTGCATTCTCCCATATTTATGATTGTAATCCGGGGCTTAAAATCTTGTGGCCACAGGCTTTCTTGACTTAAAGAATTAACTTTTATTAATAACTACTTAATTAGTGGATCTTACTTGGCCCCAAACAGTCTCCCACATGAGAAGCTCTACATCTGAATGATGAGAATAAAGTAGTTTCCAAGTTTCTTGAGGCAACAGAAAATACCGACTCGTGCCAATGGAGGGGACGACTTCCACCATTACTATGTGGGCAATGAGACAGGGACAGACCACCAATGCGTTTCACACAGACCACTGCATTTTCCCATGAGCCTCTCAGTGCTACCAAGAGAAACCTGGCATCTCTCCAGGAAGTGAAAGGCTCCTTTTCATACCCTGTGCTGCCATATGTTTTGAGTTGAAGCTGGTACTTTAAAAGTTTTGTGAAGTGGCCACAGGGCTTTGCGCGTACATGTGCTTTTGGATCTGCTTCTGAAGACTACCCCCATGGTCATTCTGATATTTTAACAGCTTTGTTTGCAATTTGGGATACATATTTTGGTCTAGGATCAAATATGAGCTCTGAATGGAAGACAAACGTTTAAACTAGCCACCAAAAATGTTTTCTTCAAAGGGTGCCCAAAACAGCAGCTTAATTTGGGCTTGCTTTCAGATCCCATCGGCAGGACTTCCAAACTCTCCAATCCAGGTATTTCAAGAATCCCTTTTACCAACGGGTGACCTGACATGAGATGTCAGCGTATTTTAAGTGACTCTCAACCATCCTGTAGCTTCCCTAGGTTTGACCCCTTTGACGCTTTACCTGTATTAGAATGGATGTATCATTTGGGGTCTATGCTATTCTGGAACAGAGACAGTAGTTGTCCTTATAACTACCTCCTTTTGGGAGAAGAGATGCTTTCATTTAGCTTGTCATATGGCAAACATTCTGCCGAATGTCTAACGAACAATGTATTCATTCCAAGGGGAATGAGCTTAGAAAGAAATGATGGAGGCCTTTTACATTTGAGGCGGATAGCTGTAGGTCCCAGAATCACAGTGGACCCAGTAGAGGGCTCTATGCTTAGTAGAATAATGAATAAATCAATGAATAAGTGTGCTTTCTAGGGGAGAAAAAAATAATATAGTCATTAGATGGCAAATTTACATGGGGTACAAATTGACAATTTGAGAAAATTAAGACTGTGGAAGTATTTGCAATGGAACTAGATTTAAACAGTAGTTGTGAGGAGATTGGAAGTAGGTCTTAAAGGAACAAAGCTACTTTTTGGAGTACCCGTTGGAACCAAATTATCTATTTGCTGCTATACAATAATGCAAAAGCTGCTTCTGGAGGACAGTGTGCCCCTCTTATTGGGCTAATCATGAGCATGACAAGGAATGCACAGGAACATCACACGCCTCTAGCCTGCAGATGAGCTGTTTTCATGGATTCTTTAAAAACTCGTCCTACCATTTGTTAAAATGTAGCTTTTCTTAATACAGAAATAAAAATAATCCCTCTTTCAGATGAGTTTTCATTACACTTATCTCTTTTTTCATGAATTAATTTATTTATTCTATAAATATTTAATGAGAATTTGCTCTGTCCTAGACACTGTGATCAGTGCTGGGAATACAAGAAAGACAGGATCCCTGCCCCATGAGGCTTGGTGTCCAGAAAAGAGAAGTAAACAGACAACTAAAATACAATGCTCCTAAATGATCTCTATTGTACTTATTTATTTAGATGTCTACTATATTTAGTTAGATGACCTAATTTAAACTATAGGAGCATGGAGACTGGATCTCATACTTATTTGGTTCCCTAGCATCTGGGATCCATCCTATATGTTTAAGTACTTTTATTGAATTGAGTTGAGTTGAGTAAAATCTAGCATATGATGAATATCAATGCAGTATCTACTACTTATTTTTTGTTCATATTATTACAGAAGTTTTGTATGTTGGAAAAATACTGCATATCCTTAGTGCAAATTAATCTGGGATGGATTCTAAAACATCATATTAAAAACAAAACCTTTTATTTTTAAGGTAACAGTGTTATATAATGGAAAGAGCTTGAAGTTTGAAGTTTGTATTGGATCTGATTTCAGTTCTGTAAAAGTGACACTTTTTCTTAGACCTAGTTTCCTTTCCTATAAAAGGAAAATATAAACAAAACCTAACTCAGGAGTTTTTAAATGAGATTAAATTAGATAGTATATGTGAAAATTGTTTTGTCAACGATAAAGTGAGAAATGTTAATGGTGAATCAAAGGGTCGATTAGTCAGATAGAAAAAGCTATAGGGCATCATGGTAGGCAAATCTTACTCTTTTTCTTCATGCTTCTGTCCCCACACAGCAGGGACATGACTGAATCTAAACCAGACAGACTGTGTGCCTTTGGAATTGGGACGCTGGGCAGACACAAGGGTACTTAAGGCCATTGGAGTGGCCACGGTGCCAAGCGGAGCCCAGTAGCTCCAGCGGAGGAAACCCTTACAACCCTGGCCTCTGCACTTCTCCAGGCCTGGACGCGTAGCCTCCCCTTCCAAGCTGTGAGCTGCCATGCAGCTTTTCAACAAACTCTTTTCTTGCACTTAAGTTAATTGCAGCTTTTGTCTCTTGCCACTAAAAAAATACTGATTGATAAAGACTCGCTACTGGAATTTAAATGAATTTGAAGCAACATCTATTGCTTTGTATATTTATTGCATCCACACTCCCTAAGATAGGAGATGTGTTTTCTGATTTTGAGAAGCTCAGTTTTCTCTGAGTACCTCACCTTTCCTGAGCCATTCCAGCTGAGGCTGGAAGCACGTGACACCTGCAGATGGTGTGGAAGTCCCCAGGAGCACCTCACAGGTAGTTTGTAGAAGAGCCTTCTTGACTACTCCTTGGTATTTCCATTCTCCTCTCATGCTCTAGCTACTTTGGTGATGAATCTTTCACTGTCAGTGCCCAAAAAGGCAGCTATGCTGGCAGTGCCTTCTCAAAACTGTTGAGCTTCTGGAGCCTGGCCCTGCAACGTGGAAGCTCATGTGAAATGTAGTAGTGATTCAAGGTAGCTTACCATTCAGTGTCAAGGCACTGCTCCAGAGAACAAGCACAAGGAATCCCACTGTCCGGAAGACTTCTTGGAAGACTGGGGGTGTCCATTGCTTATCAGAGGATGTGTTGGGTTTGGGTAGACAGAAATGAATGAAGTGGGAACGTAGGGAGTAGGAAAGCAAAGATGCTGAGGTGTTAATGAGTAATGTAGCACTAAGAACAGACAACCCTGAAAGGGAGGGGAGGATTGTCATGGGCGCACAGAGCCTCACAACCAGAAGAACTCAACACACAGTTGAGTGAAGCACAACTGTGGGGGTGAAGCACAAAGATGTGGGTTGGATGGGAAAAGGTGTGTGAGGTAATGATCCCCTCAGGCTTTGGGATTACACAGAGGGGGCTGGGGCCGTGAGAGCAGCCATGTCCAGCTTTGATTAGTTCTGACCACCTACCCAAGTGCCCGGCAAATATTGTTTTCAAGATGAGCCACAAACGACAAAGGTCGGAAAACACTGCTAGAAGACTGGTAGAAGATGAGACGGGAAGGATAGCATGAAACCACGGCAGAGGATAGAATGCCAGAGTAAAGAATTTGCTATTTCCTGGAGATCAGGAAAGAACTACTGAAGGATTTTGACTGACACAAGATTAGCATTATCATAAATCCCTAAAGTCTTAGACCTAAGGAGGCCCTAAATAAAACTCATTTAATCCATTTATTCACAATCTAAGAGGAGGTAGGAAAGGCTGGCCCATAACAGCTTCATTTAAGTATGCTTCCTTCAAAAAATACTGCCCCCCCTTTGCAGATTCTGGTACATCTGAGGAGGACAGTGTGGAGGAATGGTGTCTGAGAGGTTTTTTCCAGGTAAACTAGTCTAGTTCTTGCTGATTAAACCTACAGTTTTTTCAGATATGTGTATCAACTAACCCCCTGGTAACCTGTCCATCTTTCCCATTCCTAAGGGCTCTGGATCTATAAGCAACCACCCGATTCCTTTAGATCGGACCCTGATCATCTTGCCCTGTTTCTGCCGTCTATTATGGGAATTACTCCTTCCAAGTCCTTGCACTGGGTTCCATACTGCCATTGAAATCAGGACCCAAGTCCACAGCAGCATCTCCCTCCCTCCATCTCTGGCACAGAGAGACCCCTGCATCTATGTAGAGCTTTCTAAGGTAGAGCTTTCCCTCCTTAAGGCATTTTTTTTAAATTAGGGGAGCCTTCAATGGATCTTCTGAAGCAGACATAGGGCAGAACAGGAGTGAGGGTGGTTGGGTGTTTTATGCATAATACATTCATTCCAACACTCCCGCCTTTTGAAGTTTTTCAACCCCTTGTTCTTCCAAGAACAGCCATGAGATTTCAGCCTCATTTATGTGTCCAATTAACTGGCTAAGAAAACTATTCTGCAGCAGCTCTCAACCTTGGTACTTATCTGGGGCAATTAGAAAATTCCTGATGCCTAGGATATATACCCCAGAAAAATGAAATCAGAACTTTTAGGGTTGGACTCCAGCATCATCAGTATTTTTTTGAAGGTCATTCCAATGTGCTGTCAAGGCTGAGAACTGCTGTGTTCAGCTCAGGTGAGCGCACTTGTACCAGTGCATTCAATCCCACCCAAGTCATATTTTGTGTTCCGTGGTCCAACCTATTTCTACATGTTTCCCAAGGTCCCGCTTGTTATCGATTGAGCCACATCAGTCCCAAATTCATATGTTGATGTTCTAACCATCAGGGCCTCTGAATATGGTTGTACTGGGGATAGGGCATTACAGGGATAATCCAGATAAAATGAGCTCTTACTATGGGTCCTAATCCAATATGACTGATGTTCTCATAATAAGAGAAGGTGAGGACACAGACACGCACAGAGGAGATACTGTGTGAAGATACAGGGAGAAGACTGCTTTCTCGAAGTCAAGGAGAGAGGCCTCAGAATGTGGTCATCCCAGCTAATGCCTTGATCTTGGACTTCTGGCCCAAAGAACTGTGAGGAAAGAAATCTCTTTTGTTCAAGCCATTCAGTCCATGGCAATTGTTATGGCAGCCCTAGCAAATTAATACACTGTTTATAAAAAATCTGTAAGATCTTATAACTCCATTAGTTAGAATGAGTTGAGTTTCCTTCAGAGGTAAACCTCGCAATTGTTCTTCTAAACCACAGTGGCATTGACTCTCCTGGTGAGCCCGTGGGCAGTATGCGTGCGTACGTGTGTATGTGCACGCGTATGCGTGTAGGAGTGCCAGCTGTTGAGGGGATATGAGTAGGTTTCAAGGAAAATTGGTATTACCTCAGGCAGCATCTGCTGTGGACGAGCTCACGGAAGATCTAGAAGTGAGGAAAAGCTTGCTCTTTCTTAGCAGGGGAAGAGATACTTGGCTGTTGATCTGGAGCTGTGGTTCTCAAATTGGGAGCTTTGGGACGAGCAACGAAGGCTTCACCAGAGAAGTGTTAGAGATGGTCGGACCCCACCCCCTAAACCAACTGAGCCCGAAACTCAGGGTCAGCTCCAGCAACCTCCTCTTTGGCAGTGACTCTCAAACTTTATTGAGTGTCAGAATCATCCGAGAGCTTGTTGAAAATAGAGATGACTAGATCCCACCTCTAAATTTCTCCTCCAGTAAACCTGGGGCAGGGCTTATAAATGTGCATTTCTAACAAGTTCCCAAGTGATGCTGATGTTGCTGGTCTGGGGACCATACCTCGAGAACTGCATCTCTCAAAGAATTAGCAGCACCATTAGGTCATGTTGCTGGGATTTTGTGGGAGAGTCTGCCCAGTAGGAGGGAGACAGCAGGGAGCAAATACCCCAATCTCTCTGTCCTCCCTTGCTCGCATCTCTGCCCACCTCCCACTGGCAGAGAGGAAGACAGCTGGAGGAGAATCCAGGGACGCCATCTCCAAGGGCCAGCCTCCTAGGACACAGAGCAGGGCATAGAAGAGATCCACATAGTAGGACCAAGGGAAGATGAGTAGCAGATTCCCAGTGTGAACCTTGGACTCCACCTTCACCCGATTTACCATTTAATCTAGCTCGACTCTTCAGTTCAACCTTTTCTCTAACTCAGCTAAAGTCAAAGACCTGGTTAGCAGTAGACTCAGCACTAGAATCCGGTCTTCTGACCCCACACGCTGTGTTCTTTCCACCCCACCAACAGGAGGCTGATAGATCTGGATGTGCCATGGGAAATACATGGGGAGGTGTGTTTGGGATTCGATCTCTCTGTGTTGGGGGTGGTGACGGGAACTAGGGAAGCAGTTCAGAGCTTGTTGTGAGAACCTAGATATGAAACTCTTAAAAACACAGGACTGGGGTGGAGACAATAGGAGTAGAAGTGAAGGAATGGATCCTGAAAATCTTTGAAAGGAAGAAGGACGGGGATGTCTTGAGTGAGGGGAAAGAAGTCAGAGGGTTTGTCAAAGGTGAATACAGGGATCCCTGGGTGGCGCAGCGCTTTGGCACCTGCCTTTGGCCCAGGGCGCGATCCTGGAGACCCGGGATCGAATCCCACATCGGGCTCCCAGTGCATGGAGCCTGCTTCTCCCTCTGCCTATGTCTCTGCCTCTCTCTCTCTTTCTCTGTGACTATCATAAATAAATAAAAATTTTTAAAAAAAGGTGAATACATTCTGAAGGGAGCCTATCGAGACAGATGAGGAAGGAAGAATTTGCAGGTTCGTTTTCCAACGGAAGCATGGTGGGAGGACCAGGGTTCTAAAAGAACAGAGAAACAGAAGTCAGCCCTGTTGCCTCATTCTTGGAGTGTGCAACCTCTGGCACTGAGTCTGGCAGGGGTGCATGTGTTTCTCTCTCTCTTACTTTTTCAGTTGACAACAGCACACTCTGGAAGGATACCTGGCCAGGGGTCAGGGCACGTGAATGACAAAAGGTGACTAGTTCCCACAAGGCCACCCTGGGCTGCCGACCTCAATATGCCACAGTGCTATCAGATCCCACGCAGGCTTGAGTTTAGTTTCTGCCACCAGTGTCCAGGCAACCTTGGGCACCTGGAGCGTTGATGCTTCAACTCTCAATTGGGAGTAATAAATAATATCCACCTTTTTAAAAAGATTTTATTTATTTATTCATGAGAGACACAAAGAGAGAGGCAGAGGCACAGGCAGAGGGAAAAGCAGGCTCCATGCAGGGGATCCCATGTGGGACTTGATCCCAGGACCCCGGGATCAAGACCCGAGCTGAAGGCAGATGCTCAACCGCTGAGCCACCCACGTGCCCCTAATATCCACCTTTTTTCTTGTTATTTTAAACTTTCTAACTAAGTTGACCAACTTGTCTCAGAGTCACAACAGAGACTCAACATGAAATAAAGAAAATTAAAGAATATAAAAAATAAAGCAAACAGCATCTCTGTTCCCAGCCCGAGGAAGCAGACACATTTGGACTTTTACATGAAAAGCCCAAACTGATTTAAAGAAGAATTTGTTGGGAAGCCTGGGTGGCTCAGGGGTTGAGCCTCTGCCTTCGGCTCAGGTCAGATTCCCAGGGTCCTAGGGTGATCCTGCATCAAGCACCCCGCATGGAGCCTGCTTCTTCCTCTGCCTGTGTCTCTGCCTCTCTCTCTGTGTCTCTCATCTTTAAATAAATAAAATCTTAAAAAAAAAAGAAAAGAAAAGAAAAAGAAGAACTTGTTGAGTTAAATTGTGAGGGCCTGGCTCTTTCAGGAGAGAGCAATCACTAGAATAAGAGTAAGTCATGGTTGTAGTCAAATATATTTCCCTTCCTGATACGCTTAAAGACTTAATAAATGTTATCTTTACCCAAGGTATGCTTAGACAACGATTTTTGTGTACAAACAGGGCATTTCACCAGATCCAGAGTGCTGGCATTCATGGATCGGTTAGGTTCCTCTGGAAGTGTCAGAAAGCAGGGAGATTTTAGGTTCGTTACTTGGGGAGACTTCTTTCACAGTGAGCCGGACCATTTTACAGTGACTATTATCAAGGGACAGGTTGGACAGTGCAGTGTTTATGCTGTTGAGACGTGATACTAGCCTTCACACTCAAAATTTTAGTGTGGTTGCAATTCCTGCCTTCAGAAGGAAGTGGGATACTAAATAAGACGTGTCATTTTGGGCAGCCCCGGTGGCACAGCGGTTTAGCACCGCCTGCAGCCCAGGGCATGATCCTGGAGACCCTGGATCGAGTCCCACGTCAGGCTGTCTGCAAGGAGCCTGCTTCTCCCTCTGCCTGTGTCTCTGCCTCTCTCTCTCTCTCTGCATCTCTATGAATAAATAAATAAAATCTTTAAAAAAAAAAAAAAGACGTGTCATTTTTTTCACTTTTTACATCTTTTCCGTTTATTTTTAAGTTTCTCACAATAACCCCGAAGTAGTCCAGAATATGCCAAAAAATGGCTTTCGAATGACTTCAGTTATCTTTCTGAGTTTTCTAGCATCTGAGGTCAATAGGTCGGCTACTATCTGCTAGTTCTGCTGTGTTGAATGAAGCAACGATTAACAGAAAATGAGAAGCGATAAGCAAGTTAACCCATATTTACTGCCGTCAGGTGACATTTATGTTCAAAGCTGCGATCCCAAGAACTAGTGGCATAGTTAGCCCTAAAGGCAACTGCTCCGCTAAATAACGACCCATGTTGTCTCATTGACCTTGTTCAGCAACCTGGACGTAAGTGATAAATTCCCATTTTACTGATAAGGAAATTGAGGACTCTGAGAAGTTAATACCTTGACAATGTCACAACTGCAGCACTGACACCTGTCCAGATCTGGAGGGTGACTTTCAGCTGAAATGAGGGTGGACAGTGTAGAGTCTTGGGAAAAGTTCATGGGAAACCAATCAGAATCAGTCCTGGAGAGCAAGGATGGCTGTGTTACATGGAAGTGGGGGACAAGAAGGGACACTCTGCCCCTACGTAATTGTTTCTTGGGCCAGTCGCCTTCCTGGGTACTTGAGAATTGTGGCATAAAAGCATTTCTTTTGCTTACATCACTGGATCACTCATGTGGCTCCGCGTGTCTCTGAACACCGTTGTGTTAATTAGCATTTGACCTTGTTTTCCATGGGACGATTTCCTGGGAGGGGACAGAAAGAAATGCAACACAAAGAAAATAAAGTTTGGTACCCGGGAAGGGGAAAAGAAAGCTTCGGAGAAGCAGCTATAGGAAGGTGGCCAGAAAAGGTGGGGGTCGCAGTGAGGGGCCCCTGCTACTCCACTCGGGGAATGGGCAGGGGTGCACACCAAAGGTTTGGGTGTCCTTCAGTTTATAATTTTTAGCTACGGGTGACTCTGAATCAGGGTTTGGGGCACATGTGACGGGAAAAATCTGGTTGTGAGCGGAGTAGGGATTAATCTTAGGAACTGCCCGGCCTAACGTGGAAATGGGCTGAAGGCCTAGGCGCCGTCGCTGTCCCTGAATGTGGACCCCGGGGAGCCCCGGCCCGGAGCCTAGACAACAGGTGGCAAGGCCTTGTTGCACCGGCGGTGACCCGGGGAGTCAGGGGGCCGCCGGGCCCAGCCCACCCCGGAGAGGAGAGGATGCCCCAGAAGGTGGACCAGGACGGGCCCGCCGCTGGGCAGTGGGAAGATGTTTCGGTCGAGGCAGAGAGCCAGGAGGGGCCGCGGAGGCTGTGGGAGGCCTTCTGGCGTGTTCCGCTTGACCCCCTACTTGACTCGTGGCACCTCGCCTGTGATGGACACCAGGAGCCACCCCCGGCCTCCGCCTGGGAGTGTTGAAGTGTTAGTCCCACAATCCAGCCTTGCAAGTGGCCGGGAAGGTGGAGTGCATGGGGGCCCGGTGCAAATTCCAGCCCCTTCGATGAGTCCTGTCGTCGGGGGGCTCTGGGACTTGCCTGATCAAAAGGTGCAGACTGGAATTAAGATTCCAGATAAGCGGAGTGAGCGTCTGGGGGGAGGCCGGTCAGGGCTCTGAGGCCGGCTGCTGTAGCTGGTGATCTTTATTTAACCCACTCGGGGCAGGGGCTCCTGGCTGTTTCCGAGGCTCCGGAGCCTGGGCATCTAGGCCTGCAGCGGGGCGGCGGTGCAGCCCCCGAGGTAGCTGCCCAGGCGGTGCCGAGGCTCCTCTTGGTCGGCCTCGGGAGGGCAAACTCAGTACCACCCGGGCTGGTTAGGGAGCGCTGCGAGGTGCTATCTGCTCCCCCGCGGACCATACACGGAACTGACCCACCAGGGTCCCCCTTTCCTTTGGTCCTATTTGCCGATTGGAGAAATTTTTAGCATCTCTCACTGGGCCCCTTGGAAATGAGAAAGTCATCTCAGTGATTTATTATTTAGTGGCTTCTCTGCAGATGTGCAAGTAAATGTAACTTGGGTACAATCGGTAAGACCCACTGGCTTAGGAAGGATGTGGCCCTATCCGTTGGCAACCCCGTGATGGAAAAATCTCGATTCATGAGACTCTGTTGTCCACAGTACAGAGAAGGAACGCCGACAGCAGCCTGAGGTGCGGTCCCAGAAAGGACAGACACACACGGATCGAGACTCTTTGGAAATAAAGTGGCCCTTGCTCTTCCACCTGCCGGGGGGAGTCCTCTTCTCACAACAGGGCCTCCGCCCAGTGAAGCAAACGCTGGAACACTCCCAGCCGAGCTTGGCCATACTGGCTTGCTCTGGAGCCAGTGATGGAAAAACCCATTTCTCAGATTTATTTACCAATATCGTCATTTCTCCGATTTTCCCTATAAATCTTATTCTGGGGAATGAGTTAACTCTGAGTTAACAATAGCAAGTCATTTGCATGTAGTCGCAGGATTCCTATTTCTCTCGTTGGACATCTGAAAAATGACATACCTGCTCAGATTTCTGGATTTCCAACAGTTCCAATGTGTCCGAGCTCCGCAAGAAGACAGCACCACAGTGGCAGGCTGCTAGAGTGTGACTTGATTTGAGAGACTAAATGCAGAAATAATACCCCTTGATTTACTATACAGGAAAAAAAAAAGACATTTATTGTTGACTCCCATTGTTTTCTTTCTTTCTTTCTTTCTTTCTTTCTTTCTTTCTTTCTTTCTTTCTTTCTTTCTTTCTTTCTTTCTTTCTTCTTTCTTTCTTTCCTTCTGCAACTTGTTATCACAGATTAGTTGAAACATGCAAAAGGAGATAGGATGCTGTGATGAACCCTCCTAACCCCTCACCTGCACACATTTTTAATTCCTCACCAGTCTACCTTCAAATAAACTGACAAATCATTGCATTTCATCCTTAAATATTTCAGTATGCTCTAAAGTTTATTTTAAATTCTATACAGAGCAACGATTTCATTCCAGCAATAAAAGAATTTTTGGAAAAACACCCTCCTTTGAAAAAGAAATCCCTCTCCATTTTTTTTTCCCCAAAAGAATATCCCTCTATTTTTAAGAGAATGCCTCCTCTAAAATTACTTTTACTATTGCTAATTCCTATTACTAACCTAATTTTTTTTTTTTGGAAGAGGGGTCCCTGAAAATCAGGATTCTCCAACTTACATGTGCTCCTGGTCCTAAGTAGTAGGGCCCATTGTATTTTGAAGTCGTCAGTGGAGAGGAGTCAATATTTAAATTGTATCCCAAGGTGAGCAGCTTTGCAGCAGGGGAGAGGCAGAGGGTATGCTTCAATCCTTTAGCGGAAAAACACAAATTTTATTTGATATAAGGGAATCTGATATGTCTCTATTACTTTGTGCTTGTGCATGTGACACTTGTCATCAACGGGCCAGGGACCACAGTGTTCCTCCCATTTAGCACAGAGGCGGGCAGGGCCACCTCGATGGTAGGAAGAGGGCATCACCCAGGCCCCCTGCCTCTACAGTCCCCTGATCCGGGGTGCAGGGAAGCACCCCGGATCTGAGCTCGGGGACAGCCTGTGTGATGCAAGCTCTGCCAGGAGAAGGCCCCGTAGTTCCCCCTGCACGACAACGCCGGGGAGCGGGACCCCAGGGGAGGAGAGTGGGCGCCCTGAATAGAAGCACCTGGAAGTCTACCTGTGGGGGCCTTTCCTGCACACACGTCCAGGGGCAGCTCCCCTTGCGGGGAGTGGGGGGGGCGGCGGGGGGAGGCTCCTCCACCGACCTCTCAGCTACTTTCCAGCAGCAGGAACAGGTCAGGAAGCCGGGGGTGCGATGGGACGGGGGACGGCGCTCCCCCCAGACTCGGGGGACCCTCACCCCAGGGCGGCCTCGCCTGGTCTGGGTGGTGCCTGAGGACCGCGTGGCGGCGAGGAGCGGCTCGGGGCTGGGCTCCTCCCTCCCTGGCAGACCAGCGGGGGGGTCCCGGGGGTCCCGGGGGTCCCGGTGCCCGCCCGCTCCGAGGCGGCCCCGCGTGGGGGCGGGAGTGGCGGGGAGGGGGCGCGGGGGGGCGCGGGACACGGGCCAGGGGTGTCCTCGCTCAAACGGGCGGGGAGGAGCAGACCCTGGGGCGAGGCGGCAGGTGCGGGGGTTGGGGGGGAGGCCCCTGGCAGCCTGGGGGGTAGGCGGGGGCGCGGGGAGGCCCCTGGAGGCCGAGGAGACAGAGGCCGGGGCCACCCTTGGGAGCTACTGCCCCCGGCGTGCAGGGCCCCCTGTGGCCTCCCCTCGCTGACCCCGCACACAACCCAGGGCCCGGCTCCCTGGCCCCCCGACCCCCCGACCCCCGGCGCCCCGACCCCCCAGCTACCCAGCCTCCCCTGTCCCCCGACCCCGCGGCCCCCCGATCCCCCGACCCCCGGCCCCCCGACCCCCCTCCTCCTCCAGGGGCGCCCCTCCTCAGTCCCCCGCCTGCTAAGCTTACTTCTGCCCAAAGCTGGGCGCCCCGGGCTCTGGACGGCGGCTGCGCCCCTGCTCAGGGAGGCTTCCCCTGGGTGGGCCCCGGTGCTCCCGCCGCCCCGGGATGCCTGGGGGGGCCCAGCACAGGCCTGCTCGGGGCTCACGGCCGCCACCCGGGCCTGCAGGTGCCCAGGAAAGCCTTGGGGCACGAAGCGAGTGGAGCCCCCCGGGCCCTCGGACTTTCTCTCCTGGGAGCAATCTTCCTGCCCTTAGGTCTCCGATGCTGGCTCGCCCCGCCGTCCCCCCTCGCCCAGCCCCAGCTAAGTGACCCTTCTTGGCCACTCAGAGCATCCACTTGCTCTTTCTAATAGAACTTTCTTCCAGAAAGGGGCCAGGGAGCTTCTGGCAGAGCAATAGGAAACACCGGCTGCCCACCCCTTAACTAGTTAGAGGGCCGCGTCTTAGGACGGTCGCTGCCTGGAGG